>NW_023425399.1:64767318-70377318 GCF_014108415.1 Molossus molossus | reverse complement strand
ACTTCACCCTGCTCTAAGGATGCTATTGTTGCCTCCACTAGCTAGATGCTATGGTTGCTGCCCTGTTAATATCTGATTGGTCACATGTGTGCATCTCAGAGGCCTGGGAGACTGGAACAAGGAGTTCCTGGCATTTGCAGCCATGCCTTCAGTTGGAGATGTGTTCTGTCTGGCTTGCAGATTTATATGATGGAATCTTCCAAACATAAAAAAGGATTGAGAATCTGGGTAATCAAAAGTATGCAAATACGCAGTATACGTCCCAGAGAGCCACAGGTTTTGGAGATTAGCTTGATTCCTCTCTTTTTCACACACCCCACATCCAAACCATTAATAAATCTGTCAGCTTCAACTTCAAATACTATATCCAGAATCTGCCCACTCTATCTCAACTCCACCACTACCAGCCTTATGAAATCCTTTTTATCTCTTGCCTGGATTATTGATTCAACCTTCTGATTGGTCTGATAATTTTTGCATTTGGCCCCTGACAGTCTATCTTCAACACAGCAGTCAGAGTAGTTCTCTTAAAAAATGCCAGACCATATATTAATTTTTTCCTTTATTTCTCTTACCTTAGGTGTCCATATCAATGAAAATTCTGCTGTGTGTGATGTCTAAAATTGTGTTGTCTACACTTTCTTCTAGGATGTATATGGATTCATGAGTCACATTTAAGCCTTTTATCCATTTTGAATTTATTCTTGTGTATGGTGTAGTTAGTGGTCGAGTTTCATTTTTGTGCATATAGCTATCCAGTTTTCCCAGCACCATTTATTAAAGAAGCTGTCTTTATTCCATTGTATGCTCTTGCCACCTTTGTTAAATATTAATTGAGCATAATGTCTTGAGTCAATTTCTGGGTTCTCTGTTCTATTCCATTGATCTATATGCCTGTTCTTATGCCATTACCAGGCTGTTTTGATTACAGTGGCCTTGTAATCAAAGTATTTTGATCCCACCTAATTTGTTCTTCTTTTTCAAGATTGCTGTGGCTATTTGGGGTCTTTTTTGGTTCCATATAAACTTTTAGAGTATTTTTTCTAGTTTTCTGAAATATGTCGTTGGTATTTTAATGGGGATTGCATTGAATCTATAGATTGCTTTGGGTAGTATGGACACTAATTTGTGGAATATAATAAACAAAATAATCTGATGAGCAAAATAGACCCAGAAACATAGAAAGAAGTAGGGTTTTGTCAGTAGGGTTCAGACTGACAAATCTCAGAGGAGGGAGGTGGGGGGGGGGGACGAGAAGAGATAAACCAAATAACTTATATGCATATATACATAACCACTGGACATAGACAACAATGCTGTGAGGTGGGGTGGTGGGATCGGGAGGAGGGTGTCTATGGGGGAAAAAGGAGAAACATCTGTAACAAAAATAAATTAATTAATAAAAAAAAAATGCCAGACCATATCACACCTCTGCTCAAGGTTCTCTAATACTTCCCATTTCGTTCAGATAGAATGTCAAAGTTATCACAGTGACCTGTGAGGCCCTTACCATGATTCCTTCTCTCCGCCATCTATCTTTCTGTTTTCATCCTCTGTTCCGCTATCACAATGCCAACAATGCTCAAAACGCAGGATCTTTACACTTGTTTTCCCCCCTCCAGGAACATTTGTCTCATAGTTCTTTACAACTTGCTCCTTTACTTCCTTCTGCTTTCTGCTCAAATATCACCGTGTCAGAAAATGTTCTCTGACCATTGTATAAAATTATGGTCCTCTAGCTCCCATTCTTTTAGATTTTTCTCCACAGCACATTAATTACCCCTTGACATTTTGCATATTTAATAGCTAAATTTCTCTCCCTATAAAATATGAGCCTCATGAAGGTAGAGACTGATTTGCATCTTCACCATCTAACTGGCACAGAATAACTATTTGATGAATGAATGATAATAGGTCTTTAATAACTGTTACTTTATCATCTAAATAAGGTATAATCTGTACATAATAGTGTCTACACAATATGGTGTCCTTCCTTAACACTGCTGCCACGGTTATATTTTTAGGACACATTTAATTATGACACACATATAAAATTTTTCTATTGCTTCTGACTGCCACTAACCAGTCTTCTCAGTTTGGAGTATGAGGGGATGGAGAAGTCACAGGATAAAGTAGAACATAATTCTAGTTCAGAGGGCCAATTTTACTTTTAGGATTTTGGGGGGAGAAAGTTCCCAATTTTATTTCCCTTTAAAAGTTTTGCCACATGCATGTATATACTCTGTATAAAGTGAAGAATGTAAAGACTTGAACTTTTCAGTGTTTTACTTTTATTCATTTACATAGAAAATATATCCTCATACAACTTTTGTAGAACTCTGAAATAATTATACAAGGCAATGTTTCCAGAAATGAAGAACTCCTAGACTTCTATGAATATATATACAGACTTCATTTTCAAACTACTATTTCTACTGTCAAAATTATTTCAATTATACGATACCCATTACTGTTCTAAGATTTAATTCTTTAACAATCATATGCTATTTTTCAAATACCTGCATTTATCCAGGTTTCTCCAACCCTATATGGCAACCATTGTTTTGAAATAATGACAAAATAACTAGTCAACATGCAGCCATTATCCTATGTTTCAAAATAAATTATCAGAATTTTAGCCTTTGCTCTAAAACTATTTCTTAAATTTCGAGAGTCACTACAAATCTTTAGGTTTTTTATTTTTTATTTTTATTGTGAATAGATGGCATTAGACATTCTCTGACATTGCTTCAGAGACTAAAAATCAGTTTTAACCTCGAGTTTAGGTTTGTTGTTTGTCCGTTTCACAACCATATTAATTTTAGCTTGCAGGACACCAGTGCACATAGTAGATGAACAATAATTATATGTTCAGCTAAATTGATATATAGCCTCCAACATTTGGCACAGGCCTGGCTTCTAATGGTTGATCAATAAATATTTGTTGAGGGAATTAAAATATCCAAAAGGAGACTAGGAGGAAGGAGCAATCACCTATATTCATTCACCAACATGAAGATAAAGTGCTATTTTCTCATTTAAATTCTCTAATGCTAATTAAAATAGTAAATTTCCCCAGATTTTAATTTTTTTCTACTGCAAGTATAAAAGACTTACACAAAAAAATAATCAAAGTTGGCAAATGTACATCTTTGAGGTCTTTTCATTTCATTCTGGGATAGTGCACAAAATAGTGGCCTGGATGACAGAAAGAGTTCATTGGGGATCAAATAGTTTTACTGCAAAGAATGGTTTGATAAGTATTTAGCCTTCACCTACAATTTACAGGATGGGGCAAAAGTAGTTTTCCAGTTGTTCATATGGAAAATAATACAATAATCAATAAATAATAATACAAGAATAAACTCTGTTTTGCATTCTTGCAATTGTAAGCCTACTATTGCCCAACCCTGTATACTCAGTTCCTTATGAAACTCTGGGTTTTGCTATTATAGAAATGAAGTTGACCACAAATGTCTCTTAAGTGAGAAAACACTGAGTAAAAAGAGGAGGGAGTTGTCATTCTTGCAGTAACACTTAAAAACCAACTATGTTACACTTCTGAAGAATAGGTGAGGTGGTGCTTTATAGGATATCAAGTTTGATAATAAAGTTAGATAATTAAAGCAGTGCAGTATTAGCAGAGAGAGGGAAAATTAACCAATAGTATAGGCTATAAAACCCAGGAACAGAGGAGCATGCATTTGTGGAGATTTTGTATGTGAAAAAAAGTTATACAAAATATAGCAAGAGAAAAATGGGGACTGACTACTTAATAAAAGATGCTTAAACAATTAATTATTTATTTTAAAATTAAATTGGATATCTTTTCGGTATCATACATAAAAATCTACTCCATACAAATTAAAGACTTAAACTTTTTTTATAGTTAAAATCTTTTATTATTTTATATTTTTAGAAAAGGTCTTCTTATTTATTTATTTATTTTTTATTAATTTGTTTTTGTTACAGATGTTTCTCCTTTTTCCCCCATTGACACCATCCTCCCCATCCCACCCCCTCGCCCCATCCCCAGCTTTGTTGTCTATGTCCATTGGTCATGCATACATGCATATAAGTTCTGTGGTTTATCTCTTCCCCCCCAACCCCCACTCCTCTGAGGCTTGTCCGTCTGTACCCCACCTCTATAAGACTTAAACTTTTTTTCTTCTTCATTACAGCTTTTATTAATTTTTTTTACAGATGTTTCTCCTTTTTATCCTTATTGACACCCTCCTCCCCAACCCCTCAACCTTGTCCCCAGCTTTGTTGTGCCTGTCCATCGGTTATGCGTATATGCATATAAATTTTGTGGTTTATCTCTTCCTTCCCCCCCACCCCCTCTTTTGAGGGTTGTACCCTACTTCCAGGTCTCTGGGTCTACCCTGTCCCTCACTCAGACTGTTATGTTAAGACTTAAACTTTTAAAAATGGAAAAAAAATAAATAAACTTTAAGAATAAAATTTGAGAAAACTTTTTAAAAATTATTTTTTATTTATTTTTAAAAATCTTATCTTTATTGTTGAATATATTACAGATGTTCCTCCTTTTTCCCCTATTGACCCCCTCCTCCCAGCTCCTGCCCCCTTCCTGCCTTTCCCCACACTGTTGTCTGTGTCCATTGCTTATGCATATATGCATATAAGTTCTTTGGTTTATTTCTTCCCCACCCCCACCCCCCTTCCCTTTGAGGTTTGTCAGTCTAACAACCAATGTGTACTTCTTGATCCCCATTCCTCCAACCCCGCTCCTATCTGTCAACCAACAAAATGTTCTCTATATCTATGAGAATGTTTCTGTTTTGCTTGTTCATTTTGTTTGTAGATTCAATTGTCAATAGATATGTATTTATTGCCATTTTGTTTGTTTATATTTTTTATCTTCTTTTTGAGAAAACTTTTATAGTAATTTTTAAACAGACAAACCATACTGGAAATGATCTAATAATCCAATCATATTAATATCAAGTATTACTGTTTATTAAAAGATCTCAGAAAGACGGAAAAAATACAAGCCACAAACTAGGGGGAAATATTAAGATATATAATGAAGCAATGTTTAGTACCCACAATATATAGAAAACTCCTATGAATCAATAGGAAAAGTCAAATAAACCTATCATAAATGGGCACAGAGCATGAACAGGCATTTCACATAAGAGAAAACACACTTAGGAAATAAACATAGAGAAAGATAATCTCTTTATAAGAAGGGAAATGCACATTATAATCACAATGAGATACTATTTCACATCCACCAGACTGACAAAAAATTTTTAAAGGAAAAACACTCCTAAGTGTTGACAAGGAAATGGAGCAGCAGTAACTTTTCTATTCTGCTCAGAAATAATTTGGCATTATCTGGTAAATACATATATTCTATGACACTTGACATATATCCAATGCAATATATCCATTGCATAAGAACATCAGGATACAACACAGATATTCATAGAAGCCTTATCTTTTTTTTAAAAAGCTATATAAACATATATATATATACACATACATATATATACACACACACATACATATATATGTATGTTTTTAATATAACACACATTCACAGACAACAGTGTGGTGTTAGCCAGAGGGAAAGGGGCATGGGGAGAGGTGGAGGTGGGTAAAGGTAAGGAGAAATGAGGATGAAAAGAGATGCGGAGATGCTGCTTGGGGCGATGGGTGAATGATGTAGTGTGCAAATGATGTTTTGTTGAGTTGTACACTTGCATCATGTATGTATTGTAAACCAATGTCACACCAATAAATTCAATTTTAGAAAAGCAAAGATTATAGGGGAAAGGGGGTGGGCAGAAGTAGAAGAGGGCATAGAGGGGATAAATGGTTATGCAAAAATTAAATGAAAAATACAAAAAAGCTAAAACAAGAAACCCAAATCCTGGGAATAATTAAAATGTTCCTTGAGAGGAGAATGAAAAAGTGTGGTGTATTCAACTCAAGAAATACTGTATTGCAATAAAAAATAAAGGACAAAATATAGCTATACACATCAACATAATTGAATCCAACAAATATGCTGAGCAAAAAAATAATTGCAGAAGAATGCACAAATGTATGTGTGATATTGCAATTTATCACTTAAAAAATTACTTTGGCCCGGCCAGTGTGGTTCACTGGTTGAGCATCAACCCATGCACTAAAAGGTCGCCAGTTCAATTCCTGGTCAGGGCCCACACTTGGGATATAGGCCAAATACCCAGTGAGCAGTGTGCCCGAGATGGCCAATCAATGTTCTCTCTCATCAATGTTTCCATCTCGCTCTCCTTTTCCCCTCCTCTCTCTAAAATCAATAAAGAAAAAAAAATGTTTTTAATTATTTTATCTCCATCCACTCTTCTTGGCACATAGTCCCCAAATCCTTGGAATTTTTTGAGTGGTAAGAAGTCCCTTTCAACCACATCTGAATTTATGTCAATGAGGGAATTTTTGGAAAACTTCCAAGGATGGGGGCTGATTGCCAGAGGAACCAACTAGGATTAGAGGGTTGGATCTTTCAGTCTTCCCTAACCCTCACCTCCTTGGAAAGAACTGGAGGTTGAATCAGGCACCAATGATTTAATCCATCATGCCTATGTAATGAAACCTCCATAAAAACCTGAAAGTCCAGGGTTCAGTGAGTGTCTGGGTTGATAAACACATGAAGGTTCTGGAAAAGTAGAGAGTCCAGTAAGAGCATGAAAAGCTCCCTGACTAGTCCGCTATACCTTGTTCTATGCCTCTCTTCCTTCTGACTATTCCTGAGTTATATCCTCATGTTAAAGAGAAAACAGGCCTAGAATGGGTTCACTCATGCTAAAAGCCCATGTTACCAAACCCAGATCTAATACTTGATACAAATGCAATTTCAAACTCTCCCAGAAACATAATCTTAATCAACCAGTCTGGAATTTTCTGGTCAACATCAGTGAAGTAATCTGCTCTCTCCATTTTACACCCATCCTCAAAGAAAGATGTCTGAAATAATCCTTTCTTGAACAAAATAAACAAATAAACAAAATTGAAACAGACTCATAGATACAGATAACAGACCAATGGTCACCAGCAAAGACATTTGGAGGACTGGGTGAAAAAGGTGAAGGAATTAAGAAGTACAAATTGGTAGTTACAATATAGTCACAGGGATATAAATTACAGTGAAAATAGTCAATAATATTGAAATAAGTATGTATGGTGCCAGGTTGGTACTGGAACTATCTGGGGGAACACTTTTTAAAGTATATGAGTGTCTAACCACTATGTTGTACAACTGAAACTAATACAAAATAATAAATGTAAATTATAATTTAAAAAATAAAAAAATTTTAATCTTTAATAAAAATAAACACAATAGGAAATAATTCATTTATTTTCTTTCTTTTTTTTTTAATCCTCACCAGAGGACATTTTTGCATTTATCTTCAGATACAGTGGGAGAAAGAGAGGAAGGAAGAGAGAGAGAAACATCGATGTGAGAGACATATCGACTGGCTGCCACCCACACGACTCCAACCAGGGCCGGGGACAAACTGCAACTGAGGTATGTGCCCTTAGCGGGGACTGAACCCGGGACTCTCTGGTCCCCGGGCCGATGCTCTAACCGCGGAGCTAAAAGGCCAGGGCTTTTCTTTTTTTTTTTTTTTAAATAGCTCCCTTGCCCTACCCTTCTTCCTATAAAAATCTTTCATTTTGTTCAATCCTTTGGAGCACTTTTCTAGTTGCTACAAGGGATGCAGCCCAATTCATGAATCACTTAATACACTTAGAGCTTCAGTTTTACTTGGTTGAATTTTGTTTTTTAACACTTTTATAATAAACCTATAATCTAGTAAGTAAACTGTTTTCTTGAGTTCTCTGAGTTGCTGTAATAGATTGATTGAATCTGCAGAGTGGTTTGTGAGAACCTCTGATTTGTAGCCATTAGGTCAGAAGCACAGGTAACAACCTGAACCTGCAATTGGGCATCTGAAGTGAGGAAGAGGGACATGACACTTTCTCTAGATAGACAGTGTCAGAATTGAGTTACATTGTAGGATGCCCAGTTGGTGTCACAGAACTGTTTGATGTGTGGATAACTCATACATCTGGTGTCAGAAGTGGTGTTGTAGTAGAATATTGAGACTAGAGGAGACCCACAGTAGGAGTATATTAGTTTTCCTCTATGGTATATAAATTCAAGAACTTTCGAAACCCAAATGATCTATTACAAACAGAAAGAAAAAATAAGCATTTCAGAATAGAGATTACATCAGTAATGGAAAGATGGCATTTTGGGAGAGGCCTTCAAAGTACTTAGGAATGCTCTTTTTCTTAAATTAGGTGTTGGTTATGTATGTGTTTGTCTCTTAACAGACATTTAGATCATATACTTCCTATACTCTTTTGTATGTATGAAATATTTCATGATATAAATATAAGAATATAAAAACAGATTGAGAAGAAAATGTAAAATCTTTGTAGAAATACTGGCAATTCAAGAACTCAATAAATGCCAAGTATCATTTTTTCCATATATAAAGAAAACATTTAAGTACATAGATTTTTAAAGAAAAAATGTTTTTATAACCAAAACGTGAAAACAATCAAAGAGTTTATTTAAACATTTTAATTATTCAAAATTAGTTCCCCAACTGACATGGAAATTAAAGTAATGCATCAGGAGAAAGTTGGTAAAGGCCTATATGGCTAGAGATATATTTTGAGATGTTAATATATATATTTTTAATTCTCACCCAAGGATATTTTTTTATTTATCTTCAGATACAGTGGGAGAGTAGGAGAGAGGGAGAGAGAGAGAAACATAGACATGAGAGGGACATATTTACTGCTTGCCTCCCACACAACCCCGACCAAGGCAGATGAACTGCAACCGAGGTAGGTGCCATTGACCGGAATCGAACTCACAAGTCATTGGTCTGCGGGCCGATTCTCTAACCACTGAGCAAAACCAGCCAGGGCTATGTGTTAGTATATCTTAATATTTGTTTTCTTCTTTGATTTTTCCCTTAACCACCTCCCACCAACTCGCAACCCAATCAAGAAAATAGTGGGTGTGCTTTCTCACCACTTTGTCACAGTCTACAACTTTGCTAGCTCCCAAGGAACCACGCTTCCCATATTCTTGCCTGTGCCATAGACCCTGCCCTTAAATCTAGGATGGCCCTGTCACTTGCTTTAATTAATAGAATGTGGCAGAAGTAACGCTGTTTCAGTTAAAGTCCTAACCCTTAAGAAAGTGCGTAAGCTTCCACTTTTGTGATCTAAGGGAAGTCAGGCACTATGTAGGAAGTCTAGCCCTGGCCGGTTTGGCTCAGCGGTTAGAGTGTCAGCCGGCAGACCAGAGAAACCTGGGTTGGGTTCCCGCTAAGGGCAAGGGCCTAGATTGTAGTGTGTCCCTGGCCCCAATTGGGGTCCTGTGGGTGGCAGCCAGCCAGTCAATGTGTCTCTCTCACATTGATGTTTCTCTGTCTCTCTTCCTCCTTCTCTCCCTCCCACTCTATCTGAGGATAAATGCAAAAATGTCCTTGGGTGAGGATAAAAAAAAAAAGAAGTCTAACTACACTGAGACCTCCTCTCTGTGAGAATCTCAACCTAGCCATGAGGAAAGGCATAAGAAATAGATCTGAGGGCTCTGGCCAACAGCTCCAGCAGAGCTCCCAGCCAACATCTTGGAAGTGACTCCTTTAAGAACTGCCCAGACTGATACCACAAAGGACAGTAAGATCCAGCTCCACCAAGTCCTGCTCAAATCGCAAGATTATGAGCAATTATAGGAAATGATTGTTGTTTTGAGGTAATTTGTTATGCAGCAATTGATGACTAAAACAAGGTGTAGGGTAGAAAAGACACTTTCCTCCTTGGAAACTTTTTTTTCCCTAAAAACTTAAGTTTTTAGGAGAATGCAGAGGATTTTGGAGACAGAGAAAAATGAGAAAGGGACTTATAGGCATTAATAAAGTGCCTAGAAGAAACATGAAGAGAGAGTATTTTGTCCAGATTTTAAAAGATTCCCTTTAGGCTGGTAAAAAGAGGCGGTACTCTCTATTCCCCTAAATAACTGTATAGTACATTCAGACAGATGGGATCAAAAGAAGCATTGTTAAGTGATTCCCCTGTCCCAAGTGGCACAAAAGCAAAAAGAAATCAACAGATCCAAAGAGGCCAAGTAGACATAAATGAGACTCTTGCCCCTCCACTCAGAGCTTGGAAATTGCTAAAATTGGAACCAGAAGAAACTCCAAGTTATTCTCTACCACTCTGGTAGATTGAGGGCTTAGTCATAAACCGTATTATAGAACGTGTTTTAGCTGGCAAAGTCTGAACTCCTATCACTAAACTTGTCCTTACCTTTCCAGGAAAAAAATATACTTAGAAAATAATAAATTTGGGAAGGCAGGAGTATTTAAAAACTCACTTTCCTTTAGACTTACCAGGGTCACTTTGTAAGTTATATAAATGTCTAATAATTGGGTTTTACTCCTGGAACTAATATAATATTGTACATCAACTATACTTGAAAAATAAAAAGTATTTTTAAAAACCCAGTTTCCTTGCCCTTTATTTTCTAGATGCTTTTATTTGGGGTAATTTCATCTCATCAGCATATCCTAATAAGACTACATTTCTCCCTTTCTTTCTGCCAACTATCCTATTTGTAATATTTTTTCAAGTTGGTATCTTTACAGTACATAGATATCAGCAACCTAAGTGCCCATCTATAGATGATTGGGTAAAGAAGTGGTACATATATATAATGGAATGTAATTCAGCCATAACAAAGAATGAAAGCTTACCATTTGGGATGCATGGATGGACCTATAAGTTATTGTGCTAAATGAAATAAGTCAGTCAAAGAAAGACAAATACCATATGATTTTATTTATATGCAGAATCTGAAGAATAGCATACGAATAAGCAAAACAGAAACAGACTCAAAGATATAGAGAATAGACTGATGGTTGCCAGAAAAGAGGCAAATTGGGGAACTGGGTGAAAAGGTGAAGGGATTGAGAAATAAAGATCGATAGTTACTGAATAGTCATAGGAATATAAAGTATTGCATAGGGAATATAGTCAATAATGATCTAATAACTATATATGAAGCCAAGAAGGTACTGGAAATATCAGGAGAACTCTTTCTAAAGCATACGATTATATAACCACTATGCTATACATCTAACACTAATACAAAATAATATTGAATGTAAAAAAATATAAATATACTTTTGATTAAACACCACTATTTCTTTAGTTTCCTCATCTAAGTAGGGTGGTTGTTGGTAGCGATAAAAATTGTTTCCTTTCAGGGAGTTTTGCAATTAAACTGTTACATATATATGACTATAGGTAGAGATAAGTATTCTGATAAAGCTGCTTTAAATTGTCCAATTAAAATAGTTTATATTTAAATTTTCCAATTAATTATAGATTCATCCATTTCATTTGAAAGATTATGGCTTCAGGAAAATTTTCAATTTAACATGAGGTGATTTCTTTCTTTTTCTTTTTTTTAAATTTTATTTTTGTTACAGATATTTCTCCTTTTTTAACCCATTGGCACCCTCCTCCCCATCTCCCCCACCCCATCCCCGGATTTGTTCTCCATGTCCATTGGTTATGCATGCATGCATATGAGTTCTGTGGTGTACCTCTTCCCTCCCCCACCACTCCCTCTTATGAGGGTTGTCAGTCTGTACCCTACTTCCATGTTTCTGGGCCTACCCTATTCCTCAGATTGTTATGTTCATAATATTCCTTATATAAGTGAGATCATGTGCTATTTGTCTTTTACTGCTTGGCTTGTTTCACTTAGGATAATACTTTCGAGGACCCTCCATGTCGTCTCAAAGAATAAGAGATCTTTCTTTCTTACAGCTGCATAGTACTCTATTGTGTATATGTACCACAGCTTTTTCATCCATTCATCTACTGATGGACACTTGGGTTGTTTCCAGATCTTAGCTATTGTAAATAGTGCTGCTACGAACATGGGTGTACATATATTCTTTCTGATTGGTGTTTCAGGCTTCTTAGAGTATATTCCTAGAAGTGGGTTCACTGAGTCACATGGAAGTTCAATTTTTAATTTTTTGAGGTAACACTATATTGTTTTCCATAGTGGCTGCACCAGTCTGCATTCCCACCAGCAGTGTTCTAGAGTCCCCTTTTCTCCACACCCTCACCAACACTTGTTGTTTGATGATTTGTTAATGGCAGCCATTCTGACAGGTGTGAGGTGATAACTCATTGTTGTTTTCATTTGCATCTCTCTGATGATTAGTGATGTTGAGCATTTCTTCCTATGTCTCTTGGCCATTTGTTTGTCTTGTTTGGAGAGGAGTCTATTCAGCTCCTCTGCCCATTTTTTAATTGGGTTCTTTGTCTTCTTTTGTTGAGTTGTATGAGTACTCCATATATTTTGGAAATTAACCCCTTATCTGATATATCATTGGCAATTATGTTCTCCCATACAGTGGGTTGCCTTTCCATTTTGATGATTGTTTCTTTTGCTGTGAAGAAACTTCAGTTTGATGTAGTCCCATGTGTTCATTTTTTTCCTTTGTTTCTGTTGCCTTAGGTGATGTATCAGTGAAAATTCTGCTGCATATGATTTCCAAAATTTTGATGCCTACATTTTCTTATAGAATTTTTTTGGATTCACGGGTCACATTTAAGTCTTTTATCCATTTTGAGTTTATTTTTGTGTATGGTGTAAGTTGATAATCTAGTTTCATTGTTTTGCATGTAGCTGTCCAATTTTCGCAAAACCATTTATTAAAGAGGCTGTCTTAACTCCACTATATGCTCTTGCCACCTTTGTCAAATATTAATTGAACATATAACCTTAGGTCCATTTCTGGGTTCTCTGTTCTGTTCCACTGGTCTGTATGCCTGTTCTTGTGCCAGTACCAGGCTGTTTTGATTACAGTTGCTTTGTAGTATAACCTGATATCTGGTATTATGATCCCACCTACTTTGTCCTTCCTTTTCAAAATTGTTGTGGCTATTTGGGGACTTTTTTGGTTCCATATGAACTTTTGTAGTCTTTGTTCTAGTTCTGTGAAATACGCGTTGGTATTTTGATGGGGATTGCATTGAATCTATAGATTGCTTTGGGTAGTATGGACATTTTAATGATGTTAATTCTTCCAATCCATGAACAAGGTATATGCTTCCACTTTTTGATATCTTCCACTATTTCTTTTTTTCAATGTCCTGTAGTTTTCTGCAAATAGGTCCTTTACTTATTTGGTTAAGTTTATTCCTAGGTATCTTAATTTTTTTGCTGCGATGGTAAATGAGATTGCTTTTTCAGTTTCTCTTTCTGTGAGTTCATCATTGGTGTATAAGAATGACGTCGATTTCTTGACGTTAATTTTGTATCCTGCTACTTTGCCAAATTCATTTATTAAGTCTAGTAGATTTTGATGGAGTCTTTGGGGTTTTCTATGTATAACATCATGTCATCTGCAAATAATGAGTTTCACTTCCTCCTTTCCAATTTTGATCCCTTTTATTTTTTCTTCCTGTCTGATTGCTGTGGCTAAGACTTCTAGTACTATGTTAAATAAGAGTGGCGAAAGTGGGCATCCCTGTCTTGTTCCTGTTCTTAAGGAAAATGTTTTTAGTTTCTGCCCATTGTGTATGATGTTGGCTGTAGGTCTTTCATATATGGCCTTTATTATATCGAGATATGATTCCTCTATTTCCACATTGTTGAGCGTTTTTAATCAGAAATGGATGCTGGATTTTGTCAAATGCTTTTCAGCATCTATTGATATGATCATGTGATTTTTATTCTTCATTTTGTTTATGTGATGTATCACATTTATTGATTTACAAATATTGTACCAGCCTTGCATCCCTGGAATGAATCCCACTTGGTAACAGTGAATACTTTTTTTGTTGTATTGCTGGATCCAATTTGCTAGAATTTTGTTCAGGATTTTGGCGTCTATGTTCATCAGGGATATTAGCCTGTAGTTTTCTTTCTTTGTAGTGACTTTTTCTGGTTTTGAAATTAGAATTATGCTGGCCTCATAGAACAAGTTTGGAAGTCTTCCTTCTTCTTGAAATTTTGAAATAGTTTGAAGAGAATGGGTATTAGTTCTTTTTTGAATGTTCATTAAAACTCTCCTGTGAAGCCATCTGGGCCTGGGCTTTTGTTTGCTGGGAGAGTGTTGATTACCTCTTCAATTTCCTCAGTTGTTATTGGTCTGTTCAAGTTTTCTATCTCTTCCTGGTCCAGTTTTGGGAGACTGTGTGTTTCTATAAATTTGTCCACTTTGCTTAGATTGTCGAATTTGTTGCCATATAGTTATTCATAGTAGCTGACAAATAGTAGCTTAACGATCTTTTGTATTTCTGTGGTGTCAGTTGTTACTTCTCCTCTTTCATTTCTGATTTTGTGTATTTGGGTTCTCTCTCTTTGTTTCTTGGTGAGTCTAGCTAAGAGTCCATCAATCTTGTTTATCTTTTCGAAAAACCAGCTCTTTGTTTCATTGATCCCATGAATTATTTTTTTGGTCTCTATGTCATTTATTTCTACTCTGATCTTTACTATTTCCTTCCTTTTACTTGCTCTGGGGTTTTCTTCTTGTTTGCTTTCTAGTTCTTTAAGTTGTGAGGTTAGACAGTCAATTAGAAAATTTTCTTATTTCTTGAGGTAGGTCTATAGTGCTATGAACTTCCCTCTCAGAACTGCTTTTGCTGCACCCCATAGATTTTGTGTTGTTGTGTGTTCATTTTCATTGGTTTCCAGGAAGTTTTTAATTTCTTCCTTGATTTCCTCGGTAACCCATTCATTGTTTAATAACATGCTATTTAGCCTTAATGTGTTCAAATGTCTTTACATGTTCTTGTTGCAATTGATTTCTTGTTTCATGCCATTGTGATCTTAGAAGATGCTTGATATGATTTCAATCTTCCTGAACTTGTACAGATTTAGTTTGTGTCCTATCATGTGGTCTATCTTTGAGAATGTCCCCTGTGCACTTGAGAGGAATTTGAATTCTATAGTTTTGGGGTGTATTTCTTTGTAGATATCTATTAAATCCATTTGGTCTAGTGTTTCATTTAGAGTCTCTGTCCTTGCTAATTTTTTGTCTAGAGGATCTATCCAGTGTTGTCAACGGGGTGTTAAGGTCCCCTGCTATGATTGTCTTGCTGTCTATTTCTCCTTTGAAGTCCTCCAGAAGATTTTTAATATATTTTGGTGCTCCTATATTGGGTGCATATATGTTTACCAAGGTTATATCTTCCTGTTGGATAGATCCTTTTAATATTATATAGTGGCCTTCTTTGTGTCTAGTTATGGCCTTCATTTTGAAATCTATTTAATCAGATATGAGTATTGCTACCCCAGCATTTTTTTTTTGCTTTCCGTTTTTGGAAAATTTTTTTCCATCCCTTGACTTGCAATTATGTGTGCCTTTTGTTGTGACGTGGATCTCTTATAAACAACATATAGATGAGCCATGCTTTCTTATCCAATCAGCTACTCTGTGTCTTTTTATGGGAGCATTCAATCCATTTACACTTAAGGTGATTTTTTATATGTACTTATTTATTGCCATTTTTGTTTAGTTTGGTTCTATTTTTCCCCCTATTTCTTCTACTAATTACAGCAGTCCTTTTAACATTTCTTGCAGTGCTGGTTTGGTGCTAACGTATTTCACGCTATTCCCTTCTGGCCTGTAGTGTTTCTTGTGAGAAGTCAGCCGAGAGCCTTATGGGGTTTTCTTTGTAGGTAACCTATTGCTTGTCTCTTGCTGCTTTTAGAATTCTCTCTTTGTCTTTAATTTTTGGCATTTTAAATTACTATGTGTCTTGGTGTGGGCCTTTTTGGGTTCTTCTTACTTGGGGCTCTCTGTGCTTCTTTAACTCGAATGCCTTCTTCCTTTACTAAATCAGGGAAGTTTTCTTTCACTATTTCTTTGAATATATTCTCTAACCCTTGCTCATTTTCTTCTTCTTCGGGGACTCCTATGATGCAAATGTTATTACGTTTCCAGTTGTCCCACAGTTCTCGTAAGCTGCCTTCTTGGGTTTTTTTTTTTGTCGTTTTTTTCTTTTGTTTTTCTGATTGGTTGACTTTTTTCTACCCTATCTTCTAATTCTCTGATCCGGTCCTCAGCTCCCTCTACTCTGTTTTTTAGACCTTCCAATGTGTTCTTTATTTCTGACATGTCGTTTTTTATCTCTTCTTGGTGGTTTTTAATTTCCAATTTCTTTATTTTCAGCATCTCTATGTCCTTACTCATGCTCTTGAGCTTCCTTAAAATCATGGCTCTGAATTCTAGCTCCGTTAACTTGCCTAACTGCTCCACATTGATCTCATCTTCGGTGGAGGTCTCTTGTTCTTTCATTTGGCTTTTGTTGCTGTGTTTCACCATTTTGGCTATCACAGTGGGCTATGGAGCCTGTCAAGTTTTCCTTGTGGGTGTTGGTGTTCTGCTGTTTGTGGCTCCCTCTCCTGGGTTTAGAATAGCGAGGGAGGACCCACGTTAAACACCACTGTCAAGTCTTACTTTCCTGGTTAATGTTGCGAAGGGTCTGTTATCCTCTAGCTTTTTGACTGGAGGGTAGCAGTCGAGGTTACTTGAAGAGTTTTGGGTTGTCCCTTTATTTAAAAATTCCCTCAGGTGATCAGAGTAAGAGGATTTCCCGAGGGTGGGGCAGGTGCTGGTTGTTAGTGAGCCTGAATTAGCACTTCAGTGGCCCACAGGGTGGGGTTGGATCTCCAAGTGAGGGTCTGCTGCCTCTCCCCAGAGCCCTGGGTAGGAGCAAGATGGTCACCGTCCTGCGTGGCTGCAACTCAGCAAAAGCTCTGAGTGCCCTCCAACTCCTGAGTATCCCCACACTGTTCCTGTCCGGTCCACCCTCCCTGTGCCAGAGCCCAAGGTGAGTGGCTGTGGCTTTTTTAGCCTCTGTCCCGGCTCTGGGCTGTGGAGCCGCTTGGGACTTTAACCCGAGGGCGCTGCTCACAGCTCGGGCCACTGCTGTCTGTGGGCTTCCAGCCCCCGTCTCGCGCCTTTGCAAGCCTACCAGGATCGAGTCAGTGTCCCTGGTCATATGGTCCTCGCAAGCTGCTTTTCTGTTGCTTTTTCTCGTCGATTTGTCTGTGTTTTAGTTGTAATTTCAGTTTGGTTCTGGGAAACGGTCTGTGTAGCTTCCGTTCACTCCGCCGCCATTTTGGAATCTGAGGTGATTTATTTCTTGGGTTGCTCAGAATGATAGCATCTCCAAAACATCATAGACTTCCTCATGGTTGTGAGATGCCATTTTGTTTTGGTGAATGTAAAAAATAAAACAACCAACAACCACCATTTACATGTGTACATGTTGTGGCAAAAGTAGGTTTACAACTGTTCATATAGAAAATAATACAATAATTAATAAACAGTAATACGAGAATAAACTCTGTGTTTTATGTACTCACAACCATAAACATAGTTTTGCCCTACCCTGTATTTATTTATACACACAAAAAACAAATAAACCCAGCGTGGTCCTTAAGAATTATAAGTTAAATGTAAATTTTGACTGTGTGATAACTATGGAAACTTTTCTAACATTTAGAAAAACTCTTCTGTATGCAGAGGAAATAATATGCCATGGTATAAAATATTTTTTTCCTACAAATGAAGCAACTACAGAAAATTTATTTTGTTAATTTTTGTTAATCCTCACCCAAGGATATAATTTTTACATGGAGTGGAAGGGAAGGAAGAAGAAAGACATCAATGTGAGAGAGACACATTAATTGTTTGCATCCCACATGCCCTGACCGGGGCTGGGGATTGAACCTGCAACCCAGATATGTGCCCTGGACTGGAGGTCTGCAGGTCAATGCTCTAACCACTGGGTAAAACTGGCCAGGGCCAGAAAGCTTTTATTTGGTCAATGTAACCAGTGCTATTGATAGGGAAATAACAACCCCAAATCCTCTGAATACTATTGAAAATAAACATATCAACTTGATTTTCATTATAATGTAATTATTTTCACACTAATAAATTATAAAACCATATGTATATACATATTACTGGGCATCTTCGGAACAAGAATGCCAAGTTTGTCTCTCTTCATGAGAAGCTATTATAATTTGAGGACACTTCACGTTTGCCTCTTTGCCAGCACCAAGTCTGCCTCAGCTGTACCTTTCTATTTTATGAGAAACATTAATTCTCTACTACTGTCTGTGACACCAATTATATGTTCAGGATCAAGACCACTGTGAAAGTGCTTGGTTTGTCAGCAGCATCTCTTTTCTTTGATTTGCTGTCATCAGATTCACTGTCAGATAAAGATTTTCTTTTTGTACCATCTTTTTCTTTACCAATTTTTGAGAATTACAAAATACTTACATTAACCCTGGGAAATCTATATTTTCTTGAAATTTTTAAGTATTGTCAGCATCTGTAAATCTTTTCCACTTAAGTAAATAATCTATCTTCCCATCACTATACATTATCCAATACATAAAATCTTCAGGCTCTACTTTTTAGACATTTTTTACCTTTTTTTCATTATGTTTCTGTCCCATTCTTTACAATGTAGTTTTATTGGAAGCCATTTTTAATTGTGGACTTGAGGAGCTATTATTCACTGCTTCCTAGCACCTCTGGTCTGGGTCTGTGGTATGTCAGATCATAGGGGCCACATCACAGGATGGGGAATGGGGAACTGTGCAAGAGAACATTAGGTTTGGGGATAGGTTATAATGCAGCAATAGATAAGTTGGCACTTAAATATTTATATTCTACATGAAAAGATGGCCAATGAAAATAAAAATTAAGTCAATTGAGAACTGATTTTGGGACTTGGTCATTTCACATTGTTTGTGATGAAAATTAAAGAACTCATCTTTCTTTGCTAAAAAAGCTATTTGAGGAGTTTCTTTCTGAGAACAAGTGTGACTGGCAAATGATTCCAAGGCTGTTTCAGATTGTCATACTGCTATAGAAGACACTAATTAAAAACAAACAACAAAGAAACAAACAAAAAAGATGGCAGCAGGCAGGACTGGAGCAAAGGTGAGTATGTGAGAATGTAAGCGAGTATGAGAAAGAGTAGAGTGGACATAAGTGTGGACGAGCAACCTCGAGCAGTGCAGAAACGTAGGGCAGAGGGTTCTGGTGCTGTGGACCGGGAGCAGCAGGCTACCGTGGTAAGCTACTTGTCAGGGCGCTTCTCCGTATGTGGCCAGAGGGCCCTGCCATTTTGGGAGATCCCTGGTCTTCTCGGTGAGAAAGTAGCAGGGAGCAGCTAGGGCCAATTGACCTGAGTCCACCAGTGCGCCTTGCACTGCCAGACCAGTGGACCCCGCTGTGTCAACACAGACTAGTGCACAGTAGTGGCACTGTCAAGGTACCTGCTCGGGGAAGCAAGAACTGGCCAGAGTCGAGTACCATCCACCACAGCAACAGCCTGATGAAAGCAGAGCACCACAACAAGCAGCAGTGACTAGCAGGAGTGGAGCCCCATCCCTAACAGCAGCTGAGGATCAAGAGCTGAGACACATCCCCAGCAGCAGAGGCTCAGGAGCGGACATCCGTCCCCAGGCAATAGCAGCACAAATCAGCAGCTGAGACCTATCCCCAGCAGCATTAGCAGAGGCTCATCAGGAGCAGTGCCCCAGCCCAAGCAGCAGCAAGACTTAGGCAGACAAGACCCACCCATGACAACTGCAGTAGCAGATTTGGAGTGGAGCTCCTCCTCAGCAGCAGCAAAGTCCCGGGAGCTAAGCATCCTCAGCCCCCAACAGCAGCAAAGGATTGGGAGCTGAAAGCACCCACTGGCAACAGCAGCAGCAGTAGCAGCACAAACCAGGAGCTGACACTTGCCCCCAGCAACATCAGCAGTGACTGATTAGGAGCTGAGCCCCACCAGGCAGCAGTGTACCCCAGCAGTACAGCAGCTGGACCCACACACCCCAGCCACACACCAGCTGGACCCACACACCCCAGCAATGCACTAACTGGACCCATGTACCTAGCAGCACCTACCACAACAGACAAATACCAACCACCAGATGTCAATCCTCTAGGACCCACATCAGGCAAGTGACACCATGCACCAAAACAGTCTGGGAGGCACAGCAGCCTTATTTGAAACACAACGACCTGCCTACACATCTCAACATCATCCATCACCAGGCCTAGAACTACCAGACTGCTGAAATGCAAAGAAACAAACCCAAATGAAAGAAAAGGAGGAATCACCAGAAAAGAAACTACATGAAATGGAAGCAAGCAATTTGTCAGATAAAGAATTTAGAGCAATGATTTTAAAGGTGATCAAACAATTTAGTGAGAACTACAAGCAACTTAATGAGAATTATAAAAAACTCAGTGGGAACTACATCAGTATAAAAAAAGAGGTAGAAGCCATGAATAAAAATCAAGCGGAATAAAGAATGACATAGCTGATATGAAAAATACCTTAGAAGATTTCTGTAGATTAGAAGAAGCTGAAGACTGAATCAGTGAGTTAGAAGACAAGGTAGAAAAAAAACACCCAAATACAGCAGCAAATGGGGAAAAAAATTAAAAATCAGGAGCAAGTTTAAGGGAGCTTTGGGACAATACAAAACATAACAACATTTTTATCATAGGGGTACCAGAAGGAGAAGAATCAGAGAAAGGAATAGAGAACCTGTTTGAAGACATGACAGAAAACTTCCCTAATTTGGTGAAGGAAAAAGTCACACAGGTCCAGGAAACACAAAGAGTCCCAAGCAAGATGAACCCAAAAGACTTACAGCTAGACACATCATAATTAAAAGGGCAAACATTAAAGACAAAGAAAGAATCTTAAAGGAAGCAAGAGACAGAAAGTTACCTACAAGGGAATTCCCATTAGACTGTCAGCTGATTTCTCAATAGAAATGCTGCAGGTCAGAGGGAGTGGCATGAAGTATACAAAGTAATGAAAGGCAAAGGTCTGAATCCAAGACTACTCTATCCAGCAGGGCTATCATTCGAAATTGAAGTTAAATAATGAGCTTCACAGACTAAAAAAAAAGCTAAAGGAACTTACCACCATCAAACCAGCACTGCAAGAAATGCTAGAGACTGTTGTAAGAAGAAAAAGAACTAGAGAGAGAGGAACACAGGCATAAAATAAAAATGGTAACTAATTAGTATATATCAATAATAACCTTACATATATGTGGTTTAAATTCTCCAATCAAAAGACATAGGGTAGGTGTTTGGATAAGAAAACATGACCCATATATATGCTGTCTACAAGAGATCCACTTCACAGCAAAAACTTACGCAGGATGAAAGTGAAAGGATCACAAAAAACTACAGGACACTGAAAAAAGAAATAGAGAAAGATATAAAAAAACGTGGAAGCATATACCTTGTTCATGGATTGGAGAATTAACATCATTAAAATGTCCATACTACCCAAAGCAATCTGTAGATTCAATGCAATCCCCATTAAAATACCAATGACATATTTCACAGATCCAGAACAAATACTTCAAAAGTTCATGTGGAACCAAAAAAGACCCCGAATAGTCACAGCAATCTTGAAAAAGAAGAACAAAGGAGAAGGGATCACAATACCGGATATCAGGTTATACTACAAAGCCACTGTAATCAAAACAGCCTGGTACTGGCACAACAACAGGCATATATATCAATGAAACTGAACAGAGAACCTAGAAATTGACCCAAGACATTATCCTCAATTAATATTTGACAAAGGTGGCAAGAGCATACAATGGAGTAAAGACAGTCTCTTTAATAAACCGTATTGGGAAAATTGGACAGCTATATGCAAAAAAATGAAAACAGACCATCAACTTACACCATACACAAGAATAAACTCAAAATGGATAAAAAACTTAAATGTGACCTGTGACTCCATAAAAATCCTGGAACAAAATGTAGGCAACAAAATTTCAGACATCATATGCAACAGAATTTTCAGTGACACAATGCCTAAGGCAAGAGAAACAAAGGAAAAAATTAATACATGGGATTACTTCAACTAAAAAGCTTCTGCATAGCAAAAGAAACAAGCATCAAAATAAAAAGGGAACCACTATATGGGAGAGCATAACTGACAACAATACATTAGATAAGGGATTAATTTCCAAAATATAATATAACTCAACAAAAGGAAGACAAAGAATTCAATTAAAAAGTGGGCAGAGGACCTAAATAGACACCTCTCCAAACAGGACATACAAATGGCCAAGAGACATGAAAAAATGCTCAATGTCATTAATCATCAGGGAGATGCAAATTGAAATGACTATGAGATATCACCTCACACCTACCAGAATGGCTACCATCAACAAATCATCAAACAAGTGCTGGCGAGGGTGTGGAGTAAATGGGACTCTAGTACACTGCTAGTGGGAACACAGACTGGTGCAGCCATTATGGAAAACACTATAGTGTTTCCTCAAAAAATTCAAAAGTGAACTGCCATTTGACCCATTGATCCCACTTCTAGGAATATATCCTAAGAAGCCTGAAACACCAATCAGAAAGAATATATGTACCCCCATGTTTGTAGCAGCACTATTTACAATGGCTAAGATCTGGAAACAGCCCAAGTGTCCATCAGCAGATGAATGGATAAAAAAGCTGTGGTACATATACACAATGGAACACTATGCAGCTATAAGAGAGAGATCTCTTATCCTTTGAGATGAGATGGAGGGACCTGGAGAGTATTATGCTAACCGAAATAAGCCAGTCAGAGAAAGACAATTATCACAGGATCTCACTTATTTGTGGAATAATGAACAAAATAAGGTGATGAACAAAATAGACCCAGAGACATAGAAGTATTGTCCAGACTGACAATCTTTGGGGTTGGGGGTAGTGATAAACCAAAGAACTTATGCATATAAGCATAATCAATGGACTAAGACAACAATGCTGGGGGTGGGGATTGGGAGGAGGTGTCAATGGGAGAAAAAGGAGAAACATCTTTAACAAAAATTAATTAAATAAATTTAAAAAGACACTGATTTAGACTTAACCTCCCAACAAGAAGATGGATATCAATGTTTCCATCACTCATTGCCCATAATAAATATTGTAGTACACTTCTCTGGTAACACTGTGAATCTCTCTCCTCCAAGTAATTATACCTAAATCTTTTCTAAACACAAGAAAAGAATTTGTTTGTATTTATATATTTGTATAATTTGTTATTAGAGAAATGAGATGTAGCCCTGATGGTGAATTTCTAGCCCTAGTCCCAATTTGACTAAATGAAAGGCAATTCACCTTACCCATTAAATAAGATTTAGAAAAACAATTTATATTGTTCTTGGGTCATTTAAATCAAACACTATTATATAATGGAATAGAATAAAAAATTCACATGAATTTGAAAGATAAAATGATACATCAAAGAAGTTCCATAGGAGTTGAGTAACCCATAGGGTTACTTTGATCTCTGCCTCCCCCAACAGTCTCCTTTCAGGAACATGAACGGTATTTGGCCACAACTTGACTTTTCCCAATTTTATCTTCCACCATCTGGGCTCCATTCTCCCCTCTTCCAGCCCTATTATTTATGTTTCCCCAAACACATCTTTTAGCACATTTGTTCCAATTGTGTTCTAACTATAATCTTTCATGTCTACACACACACACTCCATGATTCTGGAACATCTCATTATGAACAAGCAAATCTAGGTTTCTAACATACACTAGCGATATGAGTCTAACCATATAATTAACCATGAAGATTTGGCAAACCCACTAAGACAGAAAACATACTAAATGTTATCCAAAGTTTTGTATGGAGAATTGAAAAATCCCCCAGCCTACTACTCCTTGGGCTTAGTGAATATAAATGTTCTTCTCTAGTACAAAATATTCATCAAATACTTTTAAGAATTGCAGCGTAAATGACTAAACCTAGAACTCCCAACAATTACACTATTCTATGTTTTTGAGTTAGGGCACTACATGCCCACAATAACGACATTTAAGAAAACACAAAGGCTTTTACTTAAAGTGTACGATATGTTAAGCATTTTGTGAATGTTGTCTAATTTAATCCTAATAACTCTTTGGCACAGATGTTCTCATTCGCCATTTTCAGCAACAAGACAGCAGCGGTGGAGGTGAGGCGGGTAGTAGGAAGTTTCCAATGCGAAGATACTCCAGGGACCTGAACTCTGTCCTTGTTCCAGTACCCTCCGAGGTCACCAGAGGGACGCCGCGCTGGTCACAGAACCTTGGTTTGGACGTTCTCAGGAACCACGAGCTTTGCCTGGGTGGCCCACACTGGAGCCCACATAGAACCATTAGCAAATGAGACAGAAAAGGTGGTACAGGGGCTCTTAGCATGTGTTTTCTCTCTGTGGGAACCCACATGCTCTCTGCGGGGAAAGTTCAACCTAGTGAGGCCTGAGGGCCTGCTGCTTCCAGCCGCTGCGTTGACTCGACTCGGCCTCCCAGGACACAGCCCGCGCAGCACAGGGAGCTCAAAGCTCGGCAGACTCGGTTCGATTCTTAGCGAGGCGGGAAAATAGCAGGACCCTCTCGATCGTGGGAACTCAGAAGCCTCCCCCGCCGCTCCTGGGACAGGCTCCCGGGTCTCAGCTAAGGATTCTCCCCCAATAGCTCATGCGCCCAAAGAAGGTCCCGCGCTTCGCTGGAACTTCGCGAGTGCGAAAGGGGCGGGCCGGGGCGCGGAAGCCCCGCCCAGGTCCAGCGGCCTGTCGTATTCGCCCCGCCTCTTCTGCGGTGCGGTCGGCCCCTCTTCCTTCTGCGCCACCGGCTGGGGCGGCTGCCCTGGTTTCGGTCGGGCTTCGAGGCTCGCGTGGGCAGCAGCAGGCGCGGGTCCGGGTCCTACGAGGAGCGCGCCGCGCGCGCGTGCCCTCCGCTCCGGGAACCGCGGGCCGCGGAAGTGACGTGCGGTCCGGGCAGGAGTTTGTTTGAATCGGTTCCCGGGTGATCCTCGCGTTTGCCGCTCTTCGGCCGCCGCGGTGGGAGGAGTTGCAGCCGCCGGGGTTGAGACCTCGCGCTGCCCGGGAGACCGGAGCAGAAGGCGCCGCGCGGACACTCCCTCTGGGCTCTGAGCTCGGCGGCCGTAGGCGCCGGCGCGGCTGTTTTTTTCTCCTTTCCCCCAATATGGCAGCGGCGGGCGACGGCGGGCCCTCGGAGGGGACTGGAGAAGGCGGCAGAGGCGACGGCTGCAGGAAGGTGTACTTGTTTGACCGGCGCGAGAAGGAGTCGGAGCTCGGCGACCGGGTGGTGCAGGTTGGGGAGCGCTCGGACTACGCAGGATTCCGCGCTTCCGTGTGCCAGGTACGAAGGGGCGAAGGAGGGGCGTGCAGGGAGAGTTTGGGTTGGGAGGGTGACGAGAAACCCAAGTTTCTCACTACGGGCAATAAACCTGTCACCCGACCCTGGTCCTGCGGCTTTGGCTTCTCTCTCCCGGTGCCCGCCATCTCCGTGGCCCGGAGGCAGGAAGCCCAGGGCCGGTCCTCGCCGGGCCTCGGAGGGCAGAGCCGGCCCCTCGGTGGACCTCCCTTTGCCCCGGCATTTCAGCGGGGACCTCGCTGCCCAGGCTTTGAGACTTCAGCTTTAATTGGCCCGTTGCGACCTTAGTACTCCACTTGTGTCTCTGTCGTGTGGAACTTTTCGTTTTTAAACAAGAGAGCAGAATTACTGTTAGGAGTGTTGCAATGGTTAAAAGTTGTGACATTTGTGGAGTAGGTTTGCTTCAGGTTCGTTAAATGATACACTAATTTCGCGGGTCGCTCTGTCAAGAAGATTTTCAGGCCCGCGCTAGAGGGTCCTTCCGTCGTGGGAATATTCGTTCAAGGTAGCCTCGCAGGTGGAGCTTGCCTTCTGGTTTTCCGAACCCTAGTCCTCGGATTTCCTGAACTAGCTCAGGCACCAGAGAAGGGTATATAATAGTTTGCTTTAAAAATTAATGACCCTGTGAGGAAACTAACTTTGAGCTTGAAGTGTTTTATAGATATGAGGTGGTGCTGCTGCCTGAGCTTTAAGGAAGGGATATTGTCATGCCCTGCATTAACCGCATGAGGTTCTTGTTAGGCTATAAAGAACTGTTAGCTACCAAGGAAAAACAAGTTTGTGTGAAAGTGTTTTAACTTGAGTGGGTAAATGATTTAGGACTGTTTTAAAGACGTAACTCTGTATAGTGCTGAAGTGATTGAAATCAAGAACCATACAAGCGACACGAGAGCTAGGACTTGGATGTGTTCACAGCTGTATTCCCAGTGTCTAGAACTGTAAATACCCAAATTAGAATGAATACTTGAATGACGGCAAAAGTTCATGAATTTGGAAGTTCATTCTGTGCTTTGATATAGAAGATTCCTATGTGTTTGAAGAGTGAATGAAAGAATGTTTAGCCTTTTTGATGAGTGTTTTGTACTCAAAACCATCCCACGAAAGGAAACTTTTTATGTTTATATTATTTTTATTGTAAAAAATATCAGCATAATAAAGAAAATATGGAACCAGAGGGGAAAAGTAAATCTTGACTCACTGTAAAATTTATAACCACTGTTATAGCACTTGGGGTTATTTCTTTGTATCCTTACTCCTCATTTAAAAATATTAAATTTATTGGGGTGACAATAGACACTAACATTCTATAAGTTTCAAGTGTACAATTCTATATAATACATCATCTGTATACTGCATAGTGTGCTCACCATCCAAAGTCTAGACCCTCATTTTTGGAAAAAACTGTAATGCATGTTTATTTTTCACTTAATATTGTCACTATTTAATGTAAGTCTTCATAGTCAAAGTTTGAAATGGTCTGTTTAGTATCACTGTTTACATAACCAAATTTCCTTTTTATCAACATTTTCAATACTTTCAGTTTTAAGTAATGCCATAACAAGCATCTTTGAATACATAGTCTTTCATGTCTTTATTTTTCTTTCATCTAGAACAGTGATTTTCAACCTCTTTCATCTCATGGCACACACAAACTAATTACTAAAATTCTGCAGCATACCAAAAAAATATTTGCCATTCAGACAAAAAAAAGTATAAATTTGATTTATTCACACTGGACTGCTATTTTTGTGTTGGCTGTAGTCTTTTTTTTTGGGGGGGGGTTCATCTAAGGGAAAAGAAAGAGGTCAATGCCCCTTACTAAATAGTCAGTTGTTGCATGTTATAAAAATTCTTATGGCACACCTGTTGAAAATCAGTGGTTTAGAATCTTAGAAGTGAAATTCCTGGATCTATGGTTCAAAACATTTTTAAAGTTCTTGATTCATATTTTTAAATTGCTTTTCACATAGGTTGTACTAATTTACCTTTCCTCTAGAAATAAATTCTCCTCTGGGAGGAATCTCAGTAACTGTTAGATAGAAGTATTATTAACCTCTTATTACAGAAGTGAAAACTACTCTTGGAAATGGTGCCTCACTTAATTTAAGTCAAACAGATAGTACAGTCAAATTAGGATTCAAAAGCACAATACATATTGTTTCTGTTATACCACTCTGCTGCAAATAAAGTTCTTTGTTATAGAGAACAGATAGGTTTATTCCACTTCTCAGTAATTATTTCTTTTAATCCTCACCTGATGATATTTTTCCAATGATTTGTAGATAGAGTGGAAGGGAGGGAGAGAGAGAGAGAAACATTGATGTGAAAGAGACTCCTCGATTGGTTGCCTCCTGCACCATCCTGACCATAGCCGGGATGAACCTGTAACCCAAGTAAGTGCCCTTTACCCGGAATTGGAACCCGAGACCCTTGGGTCCGCTAGGTGATGCTCTAACTGCTGAGGCTATTTTCAGTGTTTTAACTTGAAAATCAAGGAAAAGGTTTTCATGTGTTTTGGGTTTGTTGTTTGTTTGTTTGTTGTTGTTGTTTTACTAATTCTTTACCCCCTTCTTCATACTTTTTCCTGCTAACATGAAGCAAATTTAACATGAAGGTTAAATTTGATTAGCAGTGAGAGGGGAAAGCTAGTAAGAATAAAAAAGAAGCCTTGCCCTGGCCAGTTTGGCTCAGAGGTTAGAGCATCGGCCTGTGGTTCAGAAAAGAAAAAAGAAGCTTTATTTATTTATTTTAATTTCTTAGCTGAGGATATTTTTCCATTTATCTTCAGATACAGTGGGAGAAAGAGAGGGAAGAAGAGAGAGAGAAACATCAATGTGAGATAGACACATCGATTGGTTGCCTCCCTCATGACCCCGACCAGGGCAGGGGACCAAACCGCTAAGGTATGTGCCCTTGACCGGAATCGAATCCGTGACTTTTTGGTCCACGGGCCGATGCTCTAACTGCTGAGCCAAACTGGCCAGGACTTACATTTTTATTTTTGAGAATTTACTTTTTAAGGCATCTTTAGATTATGTCAACTAATCTCATAACACTGTCTCCATTACATACAAGAAAATTGATTTAAAGCCCAAGGTGATACAGTAAATAAGCAGTGAAACTGGGACTGGAATCTAGGTATGTTTGATTCTAAAGATTGTGGGGTTTTTTTGTTGTTGTTATTGTTTTTTAAATCTCCACAATGCCCACACTATCAACTAAAGCCTTCATTTTTTTTTTTAAGGGAGGAGGCAAAATAGTGTACTAAAGTTTTTCATTAAAACTTAAACCAATAACTGTTTGTAGTGTTAGAAAGTATTGTGGATCCTAAACTGTTATTTGGGGAAAACTTACCTTGTGGAATAAAGGAGCAGTAAAGAGGAAGGAAGAGGAAAGGGTAGTTCTGGAAGAAGCCCTTAGACCTGTGGTAAGCAGCTGTTGACTCACCTGAGCCCTTGTGGCCTTGCAGAATCAAAGGTTAGAAAATGATTAATTTGTCCAGTACTTAAATATGTCGTTATTAAAACCCATGGTTTTGTTGTTTTTTTATCCTCACCTGAGGACATTTTTGCATTTATCTTCAGATAGAGTGAGAGGGAGAGAGAGAGAGAAAGAAACATCGACGTGAAAGTGACACATTGAGTGGTTGCCACCCACACAACCCCAACCAGGGCCGGGGACAAATTGCAACCAAGGTACGTACCCTTAGCAAGAACTGCTGAACCCAGGCCTCTCTGGTCCATGGGCCGATGCTCTAACCGCTGAGCCAAACCGGCCAGGGCTAAAATGCATGTTTTGAGGAAATGCCTATTATACCTTGTTATCCTACTATGGCATTTGTTATACTATCATTTTATATTTTATGCTTCTTGAGGGCAGGAGCCTTACCTGATAGTTTATAGATGTTTGGTTAATGAATCAATGTTAATTCTTTCAAAAATTTTGTACAAAGGGTAAATTATGTTAAAAATTCCAAAAGATGGAAAGAAAAATAGTAGTAAGAGAAGATAGATGTAGGAAAGAATAGAAAAGTAACCTAAGGAGATTTAATAAATAGATGTTCATTTGATAGCATCTTACACCAATGCTGAGCTATGAAGTTAGCTTTGAGTTTCTTAGAGGTCAAAACAAGGAAAGATAAGTGATAGAAAATTCATAATATCCATTAAAAACATTCTCACTGCTAGGCTAGCAAAGCTTTGATTTGAGCAAAATTTCTCCCTAGATTCCTCACAAATCCTGGCCTTTAATACAAGGTAGGGTGTGTGCTATTTAGGGTAGTGCAAGCTGCTTTAACCAGTTACCATCCAAATTTTTGTAGGTTTTCTCACTCAAGTACAATATGGATGTTCCTGGTCTGTGGGAGATTCAGGGACAGAACCATTAAATATAATGTCAAAGCACAAATCATTATAGGCTAGTTTGCATTTTCAGAGCAATTGAATAGTTTCTGACTGACTTAATCCATGAATGAAATATAAAATATTTGTAGATTGTATGGACTGCTAGTTAGCTCTTCATAAATACTTCTTAAAATTGGCAAAGTTGGGCAGCAGGTAGTTTGAATCTGATGTAAAGACATGGAGGGCAGGTACTTTATGCTACTCATTAAAGGCAGATCCATATACTTTAACAAAACAGAAAAAGATGGGATTGAAGCGCTTCTATAAAAATGAAAAAGCTTAATTAAGAGTCTTGCCCAAATAGAATGCATCCTGTTTTCACACAGAGAAAGTGTATTTGTAATCAAAACAGGTTAGTACAAATTTGTGGAAGACTGATACGTTTACATCTGGTAAGATAGGTTTTAGACCAAATAGATGGAGAGGAACGATATAATGTCTTTAATAAAAGCATAATGTAAAAATATTTAATTTATGTTTGTCAAATACCAGCTATAAAATATTAAGAAAAATTGCCCTGGCCGGTTTGGCTCAGCAGTTATAGCATCGGCCTGCGGACCAGAGAGTACTGGGTTTGGTTCCTGCTAAGGGCACGTACCTCAGTTGCAGTTCGTCCCTGGCCCTGGCCAGGATTGTGCTGGTGGCAACCAGTTGATGTGTCTCTCACATTGATTTCTCTCTCTCTCTCTTCCTTCTGCTCTCCCTCCTGCTGTATCTGAAGATAAATGCGAAATGTCCTTGGGTGAGGATAAAAAGTAATATTAAGGAAAATTATGGCCCTGGCCGGTTTTGCTCAGCGGTTAGAGCATCGGACTGCAGTCCAGAGAGACCCGGGTTCGGTTCCTGCTAAGGGCACGTACCTTGGTTGCAGTTTGTCTCCGGCCCTGGTTGGTTGTGTGGGTGGCAGCCACTTGATGTGTCCCTTTCACGTCGATGTTTCTCTCTCTCTCTGTCTTCCTCTCTCTCCTTCCCACTCTGAACAAAAAATGGAAAAATGTCCTCGGGTGAGGTTAAAAAAACAGAAAAGAAAAGAAAAATTATGAATTCAAGAAATAATTTTTATACAGAATTATAGGAAAAGTATACAAAAAGATAGCTTATATACCTTAATTGAATAATAGAATTATAGAGAGATTGTATGGAATAATTAGATATAAACACTTTTCAGATGTACTAAATAGATCTTAAAAATGCAGTTTGGCGCCCACCCGGTGTGGCTCAGTGGTTGAGCATCCACCCATGCACCAAGAGGTTACCGGTTTAATTTCTAGTCAGGGCACATGCTCAGGTTGTGGGCCAAATCCCCAGCGAGGAGCATGCAGGAGGTGGCCAATTAATGTTCTCTCTCATCGATATTTCTCACTCTCTTTCTCTTCCTTCCTTTCTCTCTAAAATAAATAAAGAAAAAAATGCAGTTTGACACATAGTTTTTCAGTAACTGTAAAAACAAATTTGGCCCTGGCTGGTTTGGCTCCCTTAGAGCGTCGGCCCGCAGACCAGAGAGTCCCGGGTTCAGTTCTTGCTAAGGGCATGTACCTCGGTTGCAGTTTGTCCCCGGCCCCGGTTGTGGTCGTATGGGTGGCAACCACTCAATGTGTCTCTCTCACATCGATGCTTCTCTCTCTCTCTTCCTCCCTCTCTCCCTCCCGCTCTATCTGAAGATAAATGCAAAAATGTCCTTGGGTGAGGATAAAAAATAAATAAAATAGAAACAAATTTTGTTCTACAGGATGCATAAGAACATGATCTAACAGTTGGGACATTGTAGAAGTACTAATGAATTAAAACACAGAGATTAGCCCTGGCTGGTTTGGCTCAGGGGTTAGAGTGTCAGCCTGCGGTCCAGATAGATCTGGTTTCGGTTCCCACTAAGGGTACATACCTCAATTGCAATTTGTCCCCTGCCCTGGTTGCGGTTGCGTTGTGTGGGAGGCAGCCACTCGATGTGTTCCTTTCACATTGATGTTTCTCTCTCTCCCTCCCACTCTGTCTGAACAAAAAATGGAAAAATGTCAAGTGAGGATAAAAAAAAAAATAACACAAAGATTAGCCCTGGCCAGTTTGCTCAGTGATTAGAGCCTCGGCCCATGGACTGAAGGGTCAAAGGTTCGATTCCCAGTCAAGGGCACCTATCTGGGTTGTAGGTTTGATCCCTGGCCCATGGGGGTCATGCGGGAAGAAGCCAATCAATGTGTCTCTCACATCAATGCTTCTCTCCCCCCTCTCCACTCTATCTAAAAATCAATGGAAAAAATATCCTCAGGTGAGGATTAACAGCAACAACAACAACAACAAAAACACATTACACAAAAACCTGATAAAGATCTGTAAAGACAGTTTTTATTTCTTTTAAACAAATAGAATCAATCCTCCATTTGCTTATGTCCATAGCTTCATTTCTCTAGGGTGGAGATACATAGGATGTGAATATCTTCAATTTTACTAAATTATACCAAATTGCTCTTAATATGGTTGTGCTCATTTTAAGTCCTTTCAGCAGTAATGTATGTGTGGTCTAGTTTTCCTATCTGGAAGCCTATACTTTTTATTTGCAGGACTAAAAAATGTTGATGGTCTCATGGGAATGATAATCGAGTTGTTTTAATTTCTCTGTTAACTAGTGAGGATGAGCATATTTTCATTTTCATGTTTTCTAGTGTTGTTTTTTTTTTTTTAATGTCTTGCACTTTATGTATATTTTCAGAAATTTTTTTCTCTGTCCTCTAAAAATTATTCCCATTTTTCCTCAACAGTTGTGGATTAATATGCAGCTGCTTTAATTCTCTTGGAAGTTATTTTTGTGTGTGTTGAGATGGGGATTTTATTTTACCTGTTTCTATGAAGTTAAATAGTTGTCTTAATATCATTTATTGAATAGTTTATGTTCCCCCCACCAATGGGGAACATTGTAATGTCACTTTTTTTATTTGCCGAATTCCCCATCTATATATGTGTGGGTCTGTTTCAAGGATCTCTGTTTTTTTCCACTGGTATGTTATAGTATATTTTAAATATAAATTTTTCTCATAAAAACTTCATACAAATATAGACATATAATGAACCCAAATATACTCATCACTGATATTCATCAGTTGCCGAGTATTTACCACAGTAGCATCGTTTTTGTCTTTTGTATCACATTCCAGGTTTTAGTTCACTTTATTCCTATATACTTCAGCATGCATTTCTATTATCACACCATCAAAGTTAACTTTTTAAATATTATCTAATAGCTCAGTCTGTATTTTTATTTCTCTCATTGTCTCAAAAATGTCTTTTTTAAAAAAAAACAAAATGTTATATTGATTTTTTCAGAGAGAGAAGAAGGGAGAGAAACATTGATGTGAGAGAGAAACATCAATTGGCTGCCTCCCGCATGCTCCCTAATGGTGATCAAGCCTGTAACCAGGGTATGTGCCCTAATCGGAATGGAACTGGGACCTCTCAGTCCATGTAATGATGCTCAATTCACTGAGCCACACTGGCCAGGCTCAAAAATGTCTTTTTAATGTTGGTTTATTTTAATTCAGGATCCCAACGGGATCTCATACTGAACTTGGTTTTCTAAGTTTCTTTTTTTTTTAACCATTTCTTAACTTCCATTCACTAATTCTAACTATTTATTTATTTATCAGAAGTGTGAGTTTATTAATTTTTGTTACAGATGTTTTTCCTTTTCCCCCCACTGATTCCCCCCTCCTCCTCTCTCCCTGCCCTATCCCCAGTTTGTTGTCCATGTCCACTGTTCATGCATACATGCATATAAGTTCTGTGGTTTATCTCTCCCCCACCACCCCCTCTTCTGGGGATTCTCAGTCTGCACCCCACTTCCACGTCTCTGGGACTACCCCATTCCTCAGACTGTTATGTTCATTATATTCCACAAATAAGTGAGATCATATGATACTTGTCTTTTTCTGCTTGGCTTCTTTCACTTAGGATAATACTTTCCAGGTCCCTCCATGTAGTCTCAAAGGATAAGAAATCTTTCTTTCTTACCGCTGCATAGTACTCCATTGTGTATATGTACCACAGCTTTTTTATCCATTCGTCTACTGATGGACACTGGGGCTGTTTCCAGATCTTAGCTATAGTAAATAGTGCTGCTACAAACATGGGGGTACATATATTCTTTCTGATTGGTGCGTCAGGCTTCTTAGGGTATATTCCTAGAAGTGGGATTACTGGGTCAAATGGAAGTTCAATTTTTAATTTTTTGAGGTAACTCCATATTGTTTTCCATAGTGGCTTCACCAGTCTGCATTCCCACCAGCAGTGTACTACAGTCCCCTTTTCTCCACACCCTCGCCAACACTTGTTGTTTGATGATTTGTTGATGGCGGCCATTCTGACAGGTGTGAGGTGATACCTCATTGTTGTTTTAATTTGCATCTCTCTGATGATTACTGATGTTGAGCTTTTCTTCATATGTCTCTTAGCCATTTGTATGTCCTGTTTGGAGAGGTATCTATTTAGTTCCTCTGCCCATTTTTTAATTGGGTTCTTTGTCTTCCTTTTGTGGACTTGTGTGAGCACTCTCTATATATTGGAAATTAACCCCTTATCTGATATATCATTGGCAATTATGCTCTCCCATACAATGGGTAGCCTTTCCATTTTGATGATTGTATCTTTCGCTGTGCAGAAGCTTTTTAGTTTGATGTACTGTAGTCCCATGTGTTCATTTTCTCCTTTGTTTCTATTGCCTTAGGTGATGTATCAGTGAAAATTCTGCTGCATATAATGTCTGAAATTTTGTTGCCTACAGTTTCTTATATAATTTTTATGGATTCATGAGTCACATTTAAGTCTTTTGTCCATTTTGACTTTATTTTTGTGTAGGATGTAAGTTGATGGTCTAGTTTCATTTTTCTGCATGTAGCTGTCCAATTTTCCTAGCACTATTTATTAAAGAGGCTGTTTTTACTTCACTGTATGCTCTTGCCACCTTTCTCAAATATTAATTGAGCATATTGCCTTGGGTCCATTTCTGGGTTTTCTGTTCTGTTCCACTGGTCTATATGCCTGTTTTTGTGCCAGTACCAGGCTGTTTTGATTATGGTGGCTTTGTAGTATAACCTGAAATCTGGTAATGTGATTCCTCCAACTTTGTTCTTCCTTTTCAAGATTGCTGTGGCTATTCGAGGTCTTTTTTGGTTTCATATGAACCTTTAAAGTATTTGTTTTAGTTCTGTGAAGTATGCCGTTGGTATTTTGATGGGGATTGCATTGAATCTATAGATTGCTTTGGGTAGTATGGACATTTTAATGATGTTAATTCTCCCAATCCATGAACAGGGTATGTGCTTCCACTTTTTTATATCTTCCTCTATTTCTTTTTTCAATAACCTGTAGTTTTCTGCAAATAGGTCCTTTATTTCTTTGGTTAAGTTTATTCCTAGGTATCTTAATTTTTTTGCTGAAATGGTAAATGGGATTGTTTTCTTAGTTTCTTTTTTTGTGAGTTCATCCTTGGTGTATTAGAATGCCGTCGATTTCTTGATGTTAATTTTGTATCCTGCTACTTTGCCAAATTCATTTATTAAGTCTAGTAAATTTCTGATGGAGTCTTTGGGGTTTTCTACTTATAGTATCATATCATCTGCAAATAATGACAGTTTCACTTCCTCCTTTCCAATTTGGATCCCTTTTATTTTTTCTTCCTGTCTGATTGCTTTGGCTAAGACTTCCAGTAATATGTTAAATAAGAGTGGCGAAAGTGGGCATCCTTGCCTTGTTCCTGTTCTTAAGGGAAATGCTTTTATTTTTTGCCTATTGAGTATGATGTTGGCTGTAGGTCTTTCATATATGGCCTTTATTATGTCTAGATATGATCCCTCTATTCCCTCATTGCTGAGCGTTTTTATCAGAAATGGATGCTGGATTTTGTCGAAGGCTTTTTCAGCATCTATTGATATGATCACGTGGTTTTTATTCTTCATTTTATTTATGTGGTGTATCCCATTTATTGATTTGTGAATATTGTACCAGCCTTGCATCCCTGGGATGATTCCACTTGGTCATGGTGGATAATTTTTTTTTGGTGGATTGCTGGAGCCGATTTGCTAGTATTTTGTTCAGGATTTTGGCATCTATGTTCATCAGGGATATTGTCCTGTAGTTTTCTTTCTTTGTAGTGTCTTTTTCTGGTTTTGGAATTGGAATTATTCTGGCTTCATAAAACGAGTTTGGAAGGCTTCCTTCTTCTTGAATTTTTTGAAATAGTTTGAGGAGAATGGATGTTAGTTCTTTTTTTGAATGTTTGGTAAAACTCCCCAGTGAAGCCATCCGGGACTGGGCTTTTGTTTTCCTGGGAGAGTTTTGATTACATCTTCAATTTTTTCTGTTGATATTGGTCTGTTCAAGTTTTCTATCTCTTCCCGGTCCAGTTTTGGGAGACTATGTGTTTCTAGAAATTTGTCCATTTCGCCTAGATTGTCGAATTTGTTGCCATATAATTGTTCATAGTAGTTAACGATCTTTTGTATTTCTGTGGTGTCAGTTGTTACTTCTCCTCTTTCATTTCTGATTTTGTGTATTTGGGTTCTCTCTCTTTGTTTCTTGGTGAGTCTAGCTAAGGGTCCATCAATCTTGTTTATCTTATCGAAAAACCAGCTCTTTGTTTCATTGATCCTTTGAATTGTTTTTTTTTGGTCTCTATGTCGTTTATTTCTGCTCTGATCTTTACTATTTCCTTCCTTCTACTTGCTCTGGGGTTTTCTTTTTGTTTGCTCTCTAGTTCTTTAAGTTCTGAGGTTCGATAGTCTATTAGAGATTTTCCTTGTTTTTTTGAGGTAGGCCTGTAGTGCTATGAACTTCCCTCTCAGAACTGCTTTCGCTGCATCCCATAGATTTTGTGTTGTTGTGTCTTCATTTTCATTGGTTTCCATGTAGGTTTTGATTTCTTCCTTGATCTCCTCGGTGACCCATTCATTGTTTAATAACATGCTATTTAGCTTCCATGTGTTCAAAGGTCTTTGTATGTTATTCTTACAATTGATTTCTGGTTTCATGCCATTGTGATCTGAGAAGATGCTTGATATGATTTCAGTCTTCTTGAACTTGTAGACACTTAGTTTGTGCCCTAACATATGGTCTATCTTTGAGAATGTCCCATGTGCCCTTGAGAAGAATGTGAATTCTGTGGTTTTTGGGTGTAATTCTCTGTAGATATCTATTAAATCCATTTGGTCTAGTGCTTCATTTAGAGTCTGTTTCCTTGCTAATTTTTTGTCTATAGGATCTATCCAGTGTTGTCAGCGGGGTATTGAAGTCCCCTGCTATGATTGTCTGGCTGTCTATTTCTCCTTTGAAGTCCTCCAGAAGATTTTTAATATATTTTGGTGCTCCTATATTGGGTGCATATATGTTTATCAAGGTTATATCTTCTTGTTGGATAGATCCTTTCAGTATTATGTAGTGGCCTTCTTTGTCTCTAGTTATGGCCTTCATTTTGAAGTCTATTTTATCAGATATGAGTATTGCTACCCCAGCTCTTTTTTGTTTTCCGTTTGCTTGGAAGATTTTTTTCCATCCCTTCACTTTCAACCTATGTGAGTCTTTTGTTTGAGGTGGGTCTCTTGTAAACAACATATAGATGAGTCATGCTTTCTTATCCAATCAGCTACTCTGTGTCTTTTTATGGGAACATTCAATCCATTTACATTTAAGGTGATTATTGATATGTACTTATTTATTGCCATTTTTGTTTAGTGTGGTTCTGTTTTTCTTCCCATTTCTCCTGCTAATTACAGCAGTCCTTTTAACATTTTTTGCAGTGCTGGTTTGATGCTAATGTATTCCCTTAGCCTTTTTTTGTCTGGGAAGCTCTTTATTTGACCTTCTATTTTGAATGATAGCCTTGCTGGGTAGAGTAGTCTTGGATTCAGATTCTTGTTTTTCATGACCTTGATTTCTTCATGCCATTTTTTTGTGAGAAGTCAGCTGAGAGCCTTATGGGGCTTCCTTAGTAGGTAATCTGTTGCTTATCTCTTGCTGCTTTTAGGATTCTCTCTTTGTCTTTAATTTTTGGCAGTTTGATTACTATGTGTCTTGGTGTGGGCCTGTTTGGGTTCTTCTTACTTGGGGCTCTCTGTGCTTCTTGAACTTGAATGCCTTCTTCCTTCACCAAATTAGGGATGTTTTCTGTCACTATTTCTTCAAATATATTCTCTAACCCTTGCTCATTTTCTTCTTCTTTGGGGACTCCTATGATGCGAGTATTGTTACATTTTCAGTTGTCCCACAGTTCTCTGTAGCTGTCTTACTGTTTTTTAGTTGTTTTTTCCTTTTGTTTTTCTGATTGTTTGATTTTTTTCTACCCTGTCTTCTAATTCACTGATCCGGTCCTCAGCTTCCCCTACACTGCTTTTTAGACCTTCCAATGTGTTTTTCATTTCTGATATGTCGTTTTTAATTTCCAGCTGGTTGATTTTCAACATTTCTTTGTCTTTACTCATGGGGCTCATGTCCTTATACATGCTGTTCAGCTTCCTCAAGATCATGGCTCTGAATTCTAGTTCTGTTAACTTGCTTAACTGTACCTCATTTATCTCATATTCGGTAGAGGTCTCTTGTTCTTTCATTTGGCTTTTTTTTCTGTTTCTCACCATTTTGGCTATCACAGTGGGCTTTGGAGTCTGCCAAGTTTTCCCTGTGGGTGTTGGTGTTCTGCTGTTTGTGGCTCCCTCTCCTGGGTTTGGATGAGGCAGGGAGGACCCACTTTAACCACCATTGTCAAGTCTTAACTTTCCTCTAGCTTTTTTTTTTTTTTTTTTCCTGGAGGCTATTAATAAAGGTCACCTGAAGAACCTTGGTTTCTGAGTTGCCTGAAAAACTCCCTCAGGTGCTCAGTGTAAGAGGATTTCCTGAGGGGGGGGGGCAACTGCTGGTTTTTAATGGGCCTCAATTAGCATTTTAATGGCCACCAGGTAGGGTTGAATCTCCTAAGGAGGGGCTGCCGCCTCTCCCCAGGGCCCTGGGAAGGAGTAAGATGACCACAGTCCTGCGTGGCTGCACTCAGCAAAAGCTCTGAGCATCCTCCAAAACCCGAGTGTCCCCACACAGTTCTAGTACAGTCTGCCCTCCCTCTGCCGGAGCCCAAGGTGAGTGGCTGCTGCTAAGTTACCCTCTGCCTAGACTCTTGCGTCATGGAGCCGCCTGGGACTTTTAACCTGATGGTGCTGCTCCCAGCTAAGGGCGGCCGAGTCTGCAGCACCAGCCAAGGGTGTAGTGCCTAGCCGAGTTCGCCGCGGTAACTGCCGTGGCGGCAGCAGCTTCCCGCCGAGTCCCCTGGTCTCAGCCAAGTCTGTGCAGCACCAGCCGAGGACTTAACATGCAGCCGAGGCCGCAGCAGCTTCCCGCCGAGCCCCCTGGTCTCAGCTGAGTTCGCTGGTCCCAGCCCAGGCCGCGGACCGTGGGCTCCTGGCCCCCTCTCGCGTCCTTGCAAGCCTACCAGGATTGAGTCAGTGTCCTGGTTATGTGGTCCTCCAGGCTGCCTTTCAGTTGCTCCTTCCTGACGATTTGCCTTTATTTTCGTTGTAAATCCAGTTTGGTCCTGGGAGATGGTCTGTGTAGCTCCATTCACTCCACCGCCATTTTAGAGTCTTCTCTATGTTTCTTATTCTCCTAAAATGTAGAATAGTTCTTCCCTAGCCTCTCTTTAGTTTTTTTCTAACATTAACCTATTGAAGAAATCAGATAGGGTTTTTCTTTATATTTCACATTCTGGGTTTGTTGGTGCCCTTTTATGAAGTTATTTAGCTTGTTCCGTCTTCATATATGCTATAAACTAGAGGTTTTATTTTTATAGCCTGTAATTAAGATTTAGGTTCAACTTTGGGGAGGGGAAGCAAAGAATTCTTGAGAGGTGGTTCTGGTACATCATATTACATTACATCAGGAGGCATATAATGTGTGGCTATTTCACCCACTCTTAACATTGTTAAAATTGAATTAGTGGGATTTAGATGGTTTCAGCTGAATCCCTCTATAATAAAGTTTGGATTTGATGGCTCATCCATCGATGGTGATGCTTTGATTGCCATTCCTCCTGTATTTTTTAAAATCTTCACCTGAGGATATGTATATTGATTTTTCAGTGAAAGAAAGAGGGAGAGTGGAAGAGAAAGACATTGATGTGAGAAAGAGACATCAATCAGTTGCCTTCTGTACACACCCTGATCAGGGATTGAACTGGCAACCTTTTGGTATATGGGATGAGGCTCCAACCATCTGAGCCACCCAGCCAGGGATCCTCCTCTATTTATTAGCTGAAGAGTTCTTTTTTTTTTTTTTAAATCCTCACCTGAGGATATTTTTCCATTTATCTTCAGATAGAGTGGTAGGAGGCCAATGAGAAAGTAATATCAATGTGAGAGAGACATACCGATTGGATGCCTCCCACATGACCTTGACCAGGGCTGGAGACCAAACCACAACCGCGGTATGTGCCCATGACTGGAATCGAACCCGTGACTCTTTGGTCCCTGGGCTAGTACTCTAACCACTGAGCAAGGTCGACCAGGGCTGAGCTGACATTCTTTAAAGAATGACTGCCTCATCAACTAGAGCTATTTAGTTATAAATACAGTTGGTTTAAGAAAGCAGGATAGCCCTGGCCAGTTTGGCTCAGCGGTTAGAGCGTCGGCCTGCGGTCCGGAGAGACCCGGGTTCGGTTCCCGCTAAGGGCACGTACCTCGGTTGCAGTTTGTCCCCGGCCCTGGTTGGTCGTGCGGGTGGCAGCCACTCGATGTGTCCCTTTCACGTTGATGTTTTTCTCTCTCTCTCTCTCTTCCTCTCTCTCCCTCCCACTCTATCTGTACAAAAAATGGAAAAATATCCTCGGGTGAGGATAAAAAAAAAAGAAAGCAGGAAAAATTGTTTATTCCTTTCCTTTAATGTGTCAGTATTCAGAATAAGAAGTTGGTGCCTTAGTTTCATTCGTGGCTAAGGGTTTTTAAACACTTGAGTATCATTTGTCTAGATATTTTTTAAGAAGCCTTCTATGGTAAAGTTGGTCTAGATTAAATTAGTCCATCATTACCTGAAGCAGAAGTCAGCCTCTTCTCTGTTTGTACCTTGTTGTATTTAATTTTATAAAGAGCCTGTGTCTTTTAATTTTAAAAGCAAGTGGTAAGTAAAAAAAATTTTTTAAGCCTCACTTGAGGATATTTTTCCATTTATCTTCAGATAGAGTGGGAGGGAGGGAGAGAGAAAGAAACATCGATGTGAGAGGGACAAATCGAGTGGTTGCCTCCCGCACGTCCCCTATCAGTGCTGGGGACCAAATCGCAACCTAGGTTTGTGCCCCTGACTGGAATCGAACCTGCAACTCATTGGTCCACGGGGCTGATGCTCCAACTGCTGAGCCAAACTATCCAGGGCAAGATTAGTAAAATTTTAATGAAAACATTAACTAATTTTTTAATTCTCATTTTTTGGTTTTTCGTGAAATTTTAGTTTTTTATGCGTTCATTGGTATTTATTTGTATTTTTCTCTTTTTGATTACTCACATCTTTTTGCTCTTTCTCTTTGTTGACCTTCATCTGGATTTATGAAAGTTTTTTTTCTCCTAAGGATGCTGTCTCCTCTTGGAACCCTCCCCCACCCCAATTTATAATTTGCCTTAATATTTTAAGGTTACTCTTTTGGAAAGTGCTATAATAGATATAATGAGTTTTTAATACAGGTAACCTGCATAACATAGCTAGTTTTACCTCAGTGTTATGAAATGTTAATGTTTTCTTCTAGTATTTTTGTTTTTACACATTTAAATATTAAGTATGTGAACATGTGTTATGTTAATAACTTTATTTATATATTGACTTGAAACAGTGTCTTTTGTCTGGGAGGAGCCTGCTGATGTTAAAACCTTTCCAAAATATCCAACCATTCACTTGTGGCCCTAGGTGGCATATAATAGCAGGAAAAAACAACCTTGTTAAGCAATAACTTATGGATCAATTTATGCTTAATTATGAAAAAGCAAAATTTTAATATGTTAGGACACAAATAAATGTAGTAATTGTTACAAGATAATACTATACTGCGGTATTTTTGTATTATTTAAATTGGTGCACTTATTTCCTTTGTGTAATAATTTATTTTATTTCTATTATTTTTGGGTAGACACTTGGCATTTCACCTGAAGAAAAATTTGTTATTACAACTACAAGTAGGAAAGAAATTACTTGTGATAATTTTGGTAAGCAATGTTAAGTTTATACTTTTATATTGAACATGTTCTAGTACATCGTAAAGCAATAACTATTTAATTATATAGATAAGCATCCTAAAACTACTAATGATTTTGGTTACTTTGTTGGGATGGAGGAGGAAACTGTCTAATATGTTTACAATATGTACAGAGGTCATATTTTTTCAAACAATGTTATAGGGAAATAGTTGATATCATTATGGCTACCAAGATGAGACCTTGCCCAACTCCTAGCCACTGGCATGGGCCCTCTAAGAGGCTAATTCTAATCAACTTGGATTCTTCCTTATCTCTTTTTACCCAGTTGGATTCTAAGACCTGCCTGTTTTTCATGCCTAATTTCCTTTTGAATTTAACCATTCTTCTCCTTTCATATTGATACCACTCTAATGTGGTGCCTCATCTGATTTTCTGTCATAATTTAACTTACTAAGAATTGAGAGTTTCAGATGCATGGAAGTATTTGGGCCTATTCAATTGATACTCTTAACAAAACACAACTGAATTTATAGATCAAGCCATTGTTTGGGGGTTTGCCTTTACCATCTTTAAAGATATTTCATAGCTACAATTTGCATATTTAAAATTATGAATTCATGTGTTTCTGATTCTAGCTTTGCACTTAAGATATTACCTTTTGATTGCAGAGGAAACTGTTAAAGATGGAGTTACTCTGTATCTGCTACAGTCAGTTGGTCAGTTACTACTAACAGCTACAAAAGAACGAATTGAATTCCTACCTCACTATGACACACTGGTTAAAAGTGGCATGTATGAATATTATGCAAGTGAAGGACAAAATCCTTTGCGTAAGTATTCCATTTATACTAATTTTGTTAAACTGATACTCCCCTTTGTCTCTTGATCACCTGTCCCATTCCTTTATTTATTTGTTTATTTATTTATTTATTTATTTATTTATTTATTTATTTTTAATCCTTACTCAAGGACATTTTTGCATTTATCCTCAGATAGAGCTGGAGGGAGAGAGGGGGAGAGAGAGAGAGAGACACATCGATGTGAGAGAGACACATCGACTGGCTGCCACCTACATGACCCCAACCAAGGTGGGGACAAACTGCATTTGAGGTACATGCCCCTGGGAACCGAACCCAGGACTCTCTGGTCCGCAGGCCGACACTCTAACCGCTGAGCCAAACCGGCCAGGACCCATTCCTTTACTTTGAAAAAAATTCTCTCATTTTACTTTTTTAGAAGACTGCGACAAGTCATTGTGAGCTTCCTTACTTTAACCTCTTCATCACAATATAATTTTTTCTACCTAAGTCATCTTGCTTCAGAGTAAAGATACCTCTCCTTTAAAACTAACCTAGTATTAGAATTCATTCTTTCAACTCATAAGAAATCTTGTATCTGTACATTCTTCTACCCATGTATACTCTTCTCTGATTAATTCTTTCTCACATATAGACCTCTCCCAACTGAGAAAATAATTGTTTTACCTTGAAGATTTGTGATTTGTGTTCTTGTCTCCATTTCTTTATTATTTTCTTTCATCTTTACCACTCACCAGTTTTTATTCTACCTTCGAATAGCTTGCTAGTGCTATTTACAAATCAGTTGATTTAGAGCAGGGGTGGGGAACCTTTTTTCTGCCAAGGACCATTTGGATATTTCTAACATATTATTTTCTTTTATCTTTACCACTTGCCAGTTTTTATCCTACCTGTGGATTGTTTGATAGTGCTCTTTACAAATCAGTTGATTTAGAACAGGGGTCGGGAACCTTTTTTCTGCCAAGGGCCATTTTGATATTTCTACCATCATTCTCGGGGTATACAAAATTATCAACTTAAAAATTAGCCTACTATATTTGGTCAAATATTTAATTAACTCACTCCTAATGTGATGGCTGGAACTGCTTCTCTTTGGTGAGGTGTGTGGTGTTAGCTGGTATTATTTCGTGGGCCTTAATACGGCCCTCGGGCTGGACGTTTCCCACCCGATCTAGAGAATCTTTTCTGTTTGGACCCTGTTAAAGTGCTTAATACTACTTCGATGTTCATTATAAACTTTCTTATAAAATATATTTTTATTATATAAGCATTACAGTTTGTAGGATATTAGAAAACATAGATAAACAAAAAGAACATAAAGAATATCTATATCTCTGCCACCCAGATATAACCACCACTAACATTTTGGTGTTTTTTTCTATTTTAGTGGTTTTATATGATGCATACCACTTTAACTTACATTTTTGTTTAAAATAAAATGAACATCTTGGTCCTGGCCAGTTTGGCTCAGCTGTTAGAGCATCGGCCTGCAGACCAAAGAGTCATGGGTTCGATTCTGGCCAAGGGCATGTACCTCGGCTGCAGTTTGTCCCCCGCCCTGGTCGGGGTAATGTGGGAGGCCACCAGTCTGTGTATCTCTCTCACATCAATGTTTCTCTCCTCCCCCGCCCCCCATCTGATGGTATTTGAAAAAATACCCTCGGGTGAGGATTGAAAAAAAAAAAAAAGAGCATCTTTAATATATGTCAATATATATTTGTTTTTAGTGGTTAAACACTATTTAGATATCAGTATATTGAACATGTTCTATTATTAGACATTTAGGTTATTTCAGTTTTTTTGTTGTTGTTACAAATGACTGCATCTTCTTGTGGCTACATCTTTGTGCACATCCTTACCTTAAGTACTAGTAATACTATTACTGTTACCAGCTGCAATGCCAGGCACTGTAGTGCTTTATGAGCATTTTCTCCTTTAATCCTTAATCCTCTGTGGAAGCTAATGTTAGGTAATAACCCTATTTTGCAAAAGAACTGAGGATAAGGGGTTTTATGTAACGCGCCAAAGGCCACCGTACTAAGTGTTGGAGCTAGGATTTGAACCCTAGCAGAATGACTTCAGTGCTTGAACTTATAACCAGTATATTTATCTTTGACATTGTTCTTTTCATACAAAACCACTCTTATTTCTCCAGTCTTAAAAACATCATAATCTTTCACCAGCTACTGCCCAGATTTTTGCTCCTGTTTACAGCAAAACTTCTCAAAAGAGTTGACTTCTTCACTGTTAGCAGTACCTCTTCCCATTCTCTCGTATTCACTCTCGTGTATTACTCCTTTAGGGTTACCAGTGACTAACTTCAGTGATCAATTTTCAGTTCTCTTTTTACTCAAGGCATTATTTGACATAGTTTGTCACATCTTTCTCCTTGGTATAATTTTCACTTGGCTTTTGAGAGACCACACTCTTTTCTTTCCACCACTCGCTGCCTTCTCTCTTCCCTTTCCCTGTCTTTTTTAAATTTTTAATTATTGATATAGGCCAATGTTCCGGAGGCTCCACTAAGGACAGGGTCTCTCCCCGCCCCGCCCCCACCCCCACAGCTCCCCTCCCCTCCCCCACGCCCGCCCGTGGCGGCAGTCCAACATGGCGGCGCCGAGCCTGCCGTGGGGTAGAGACCTGGGAAAATAAGTTTCTGGCCGAGTGTAGTGGGGATTGCAGCCGCAGAGCAGGGATTCTGGAAAGCATCGCGCGCCTGAGCCTCCAACATGGCGGACCTAAAGCAGCAGGCAAGCCGAGTGTGGCCGGAGGAGCGTGGCGAACAGGAGCATGGGCCGTACAGCCCGCACCGCACGTTTGACATACAGAGACGTGCGCGTGTTGACGTCATTGATGACGAGCATGGTCTCGTCTGAAATGGACGTGATTTATTGGCATTGGAGCACCAGAGCTGCTGTGATTAGAGTAACTTCTGCCAGGAGCTGCTGCTGCCCATCATTACTCGACATTACCTACTTCACCCTCAAGAGGAGGCGGGCTGTGTGCCCGACCTTGTAGACAAGTATCTGGAGTAGACATCAATTTTCTCTGTGATCCCCAGAGCCCTCAGTGACCCAGAACCAAGGCCTCCTCAACCCCCTAAAACAGTGCCTCCCCACTATTCTGTTTTGTGTCGCCCCACTTTGGGCCCTCAGATGTGTAGCAAAAGGCCAGCCGGAGGGAGAGCCACACTTGGGAGTCAGTGAAAACGCTGGAAGTCAGGGACACTGGATCCTAAGGAAAAGCAGACATGTGACATCAGACTGCGGATTCGGGCTGAATACTGCCAGCACGAGACTGCTCTGCAGGGCAGTATCTTCTCTAACAAGCAGGACCCACTTGAGCGCCAGTTTGAGTGCTTTAACCAGGCCAACACCATCCTCAAGTCCCTGGACCTGGGCTCCATCATCTGTGACATGAAGTTCTCTGAGCTCACCTATCTCAACGCATTCTGGTACAATTATATCGATGGCTGTTACTAAAGATGTCTTCACAGACTCCCGCAAGCAGGCTGTGGGCCGTGAAGCCATCAAGCTGCTGGTGAATGTGGATGAGGAGGACTATGAGCTGGGCCAGCAGAAACTCCTGAGGAACTTGATGCTGCAGGCCTTGCCCGGACCTTCCCCCTAATGGAACTGGTCCCATACTCACCTCTGGAGCATATATACTGCTCTTGGGTTTGTTCTCTTCCCTTCCAACCAATCAAACCCCTGCGTTTTGTTTTTGTTTTTGTTAAAGAAAAACAAGTGTTTCCCACCCCTCCCTGTGCCCATGTGCCTGGGCTTTCCGTTTCCCTTTTCACTCACTCCCAGTGTGTCTGCAGCCACCTTATCATTGAGCCTGTGAGGCATGCATAGGGAGAAGCAAAGTCTGTAGGACAGTCTTCGTAAGGGACTGAAGCGAACACTGCATCTGGGTGCATTGAGTGACTGTCAGTACTTCCGACTTTATGAGGGCTCTTAACATTTTGTCTGAAAAACCGAAGGGCTGTGAGTAAGGGAGCTGTGTTGTGTGGAAGGTGAGACTCTGAAGTGTATTTTGGAAATTAATCACCACCCTCTCCCAAATTATAGAATTTTTTAAAAAGAAGCTGTGGACCTTTCCACTCTCTCCTGGCCTCTGGTGCTGCTCCTCTGCCTGGTTTCTCCCATTCCATGGCTGAAACCTCTGCTTGGTGTGGCTCCTCCTTTCCCCCTTGTCCAGCTATCTTCAAGGGAAAATAGGTGAGAGGACTAGATCAGTCCAGTCAGACCTCCCAGCTGTGGTATATGTGTGCAGAGGTTGAAACACTCCCCCTGAAAGGGGGAGGGGGGAGTGTGACACTTTCCTTCCATGTAGAAATGAAAATAAATAAGGTACCCTACAGCCCCCCAAAATTATTGATATATAATTGACATATCTGTCCATCTTCTTAATGTTGATGTGCCTCAGGGCTTAGTCCTTGGTCTCTTATCTCCTTTTATTTTTTCACTTGGTGATCCCATCCCATCTCGTGGTTCCAAATACTGTATTATTTTTATGTCAGCAACTCTCAAATGAAGGTTGTAAGAAATGGTCATTTTTAGTTAAATATTGAAAATAATGACACTTATCTCCTGATTTTCAAATTTTACGTATTCAGCAACTGTCCATGTGGCATCTCCACTAGTATATCTAAGATGGGAATCCTCATCTGCTCACTGAATTCTGTATTGCACAGTTTTCCCATTCAAATTGATCATTTGCTCTATCCTTTCAGTTACTAAAGCCAAAAATCAAATTGATTCTTCTTTGTCTCATATATTTCATTCAGTCTGTTAGAAAGTCCTGTTGGCACTGTCTTCTGTATTTAGAAATTACCATTTCTCACCACTTCTATAGCCAACACTAGGTCTGAGGCACCATCATATGTCCTAGATTTTTCACTGGCCTCTTAATTTATCTATCTCTTTTCGTGCCTGTCCACATAAAGGTTGAGAAGTCAGACTATGTTATTCCTCTACTGAAAACACTTATGGTTACCATTTTATTAAGAGCAAAGGCCATACTCTTGACAATTACATACAGGCCTTAGCAGCTCTGCTTTCTCTCTCTCTCTGACTTTGTTTTCACAACTCTTCTTGCTTGTTCACTCCACTCTGGTGTCAGCTTTATCCTTAGCTTAGGGCTCTTTGCTTGGAATTCTCTTTCACAGATAGCCCCTGTCTCATTCCCTCACCTCATTTAAGTCTTGTTTACCTGTTAACTTCCTGACGAAACTTACATTGATCACCTTATTTTGAAATTGCAATGGTGTGTCTTTTATGCCTTTACTGTTTTTTATCTCTCTTCTCTGCTCTTTCTTTCTTTCTTTTTTTTGTTCAGATAGAGTGGGGAGGAAGAGAGAGAGAAACATCTATGTGAAAGGGACATGTCGAGCGGTTGCCACCCACATGACCCATCCAGGGCCAAGGACAAACTGCAACCGAGGTTCGTACCCTTAGCAGGAACCGAACCCGGGTCTCTCTGGACCGCAGGCTGACACTGTAACCGCTGAGCCAAGCCGGCCAGGGCTCTGCTCTTTCTTTTTTCCATAGCATATACCACCTTCTAAGATGCTAAAGAATTTACTTATTTCTTATTATTACATTTGATTTCGCACCTTTCTCCACTAGAATGTTAACTCCACGAAAAACAGGATTTTTGTCTGTTGTGTTCAGTTCATAGAACAGTGCCTGGCAAATAGTGGGAGCTTAAATATTTGCCTGTTGACTCAATCTTTAATTCTTTCTCTGGGATCAATTTCTAAATGTACAGTCATAGAGTCAATAGATATATTTATTTCTGTGACTTTTGATAGAGATTAATTACCATTCAGGTTGGTTTTAACCATTTTTCATTCTTGCTATCATTATATGAATACGCAAAGAACTTCACTATTGAAACTCTTGCTTTGATTTTTGTGACTTTATATTATATTCTTGGGTCTTTCCCTACTTCTGTTTACTTTGCCTTTGGTGTTACTTCTGGTTTTTCTTGATTATATGGTTGATATCTCTTCAGGTCATGCTGATCTTCTCTTTTTGTACTTTTCTCTTAGTGAACTGATCTAAGCCTTGACTATTCTGTGTCAGAGAAGCAAAAATATCTCTGGCTATCTTTATTCTCCCAATTAAGCACGATATCTGTTCCAGCTCCCTTTACTCATTGAGCTTGATATAGTGGTAGGGCATTGCCTCTAACTGAATTTTTCTTTCCTCTCCTCTAAAGTTTCCCTTTATGGGAAAAAGGACCAATTGTACAGTCTTCTGGAGCAAACACCCAAAACTGTCTTGGATTTTTTTCCCCCTTCTTGTATTTATAATTAGTACTAAATTTCACTCATTTCTTTCTTCCAAATTTCTCTTAGCTCTTTTTTTCTTCCCATTTCCTACAATGTACGTTCTTCATTTTTTAGAGTTATTACCCTTAACCAGATCCTTATACATACCTTATTTCTGTTTACTTTATAAACATAGCCATTCCATAAATGTTCAAAGTGTAGAAGGGCTTGCTAGAGTGCCACCCTGGATTAATTAATTACAGCTTTAGTTGGGTTAAGCTTCAATGGAAGTGAAATACATAAATTTGGTATGTTCTTTTTAATTAAAGGGAATAAAAGTGAGAAATAAGCCCTGGCCAGTTTTGCTCAGCAGTTAGAGCTTTGGCCTGTGGTCCAGAGAGACCTGGGTTCGGTTCCCGCTAAGGGCGCATGCCTTGATTGCAGTTTGTCCCCGGCCCTGGTTGGTCGTGCGGGTGGCAGCCACTCGATGTGTCCCTTTCATGTCGATGGTTCTCTCTCTCTCTCTCTCTCTCTCTCTCTCCCTCCCCCTCCTCCCTTCCCACTCTATCTGAACAAAAAATGGAAAAATGTCCTCGGGGATAAAAAAAAGTGAGAAATAATTTGAGTAGTGACCTTGAAGAAAGACTACTTGGAACAATGCAAAGCTAGTGATACATTGAACGTCCAGTTCATTGTGTAGTAGTAAATCAATAGCAGTTCTCTGTCAGTTACCTAGACATGTTCTACCTTTTGACAAGTTGCTGTTAGTCATAAGATTTCTATAACTAAATTAGCTCTTGCCTTGGCCGTTTTGGCTCAGCGGTTAGAGCATTAGCCGACGGACTGGAGAGTCCCAAGTTCGGTTCCCACTAAGGGCACATACCTCAGTTGCAGTTTGTCCCTGGCCCTGTTTGGGGTCATATGGGTGGCAACCACTCGATGTGTCTCTCTCACATCGATGTTTCTCTCTCTTCCTCCCTCTCTCCCTTCTCTATCTGAAGATAAATGCAAAAAAAAAAAAAAAAAAAAAATGTCCTCGGGTGAGGATAAATTAGCTCTTAATACTCATGTTTATATTTGCTTTATATTTGCCTCCATATTTCTATATGGGCTTGCTTTTGACTTCTGCATGATATAATTATATACCATAGAGTACTATTCAATTTTTATGGTTAAGGTGTTCTGTCTCTTATGTCTGTATGTCTGTCTTTAGGTTATAAACTCTTTGAGGCCAGGAATCATGGCTGACTAACTCATGCCATATAATGCCATACAAGTACTAGTTGATGACTGCTTTTTTATGCTGGTGGTGATTGGTGATAATGCCTTTAATTAAGTTTTACATCATTAGGATCAGGATAATGCTTTAATTTTAGTTATTTGGAAAATAAAACTGATTACCTAGGGTACTTCAGAGTTCCTCCTACTTTGAACTTTTTTTTTTTAATAATCCTTACCTGAGGATATTTTTCTATTTATCTTCAGATAGATTGGGGGGTAGGGGGGAGAAACATCGATGTGAGAGAGACATTGACTGGTTGCCTCCCACATGACCCTGACCAGGGCTAGGGACTGAACCGCAACCATAGTACATGCCCTTCACTGGAATCAAAGCCGTAACTCATTGGTCTGCAGGCCAATGCCCTAACCACTGAGCAAAACCAACCAGGGCCTTCTACTTTGAACTTTATAGAAGTATTTGGGAGGGAAAATTTAAGCAATAATGTTGTCTCATTCTTTTCCAGCATTTGCTCTTGCAGAATTAATTGACAATTCATTGTCTGCTACTTCTCGTAACACTGGGATTAGAAGAATACAGATCAAACTGGTGAGAAAATAATACTGTTAAGCAGTTTAACTTTTTCTTTTATAAAAGTAGTACAAGTTAATTGGAGAAAAATTAGAAAATAAAGATAAATTAAAAATAGAAATAGTTATCTGATATCTCTTCACCCATTGTTAAAATATTTTTACGTGCTCTCTTTTCTGTGCATATATGTGTGATCATAGTGTATATTTTGTTTATTTGTGATCTTTCCCTTAACAGTAAGTACATTATGAACATTCATATCATGAATATTCTGCCTATACAGTATACCATTGCTGCAGGTTGGTTTACTAGCTATGATATAAATTATACTATAATATGAAATATAATGTAATGTCAACTTACTGTTATTGAACACTTAGGGTTTTTTTCCTATATTTTAGCCATTGTAAGCAATGCTGACACGATAAACATTCTTATAGGTCTTTGTACACATCTCTGATTAATTCATTGAGGTAAATTCTGAGAAATGAAATTTCTAGATTAAAGGACATGAAGAATTCTAAGACTTTTTAAAAAAATTTTTCTTTATGTACATTTTTTTATTTTTATTGATTTTAGAGAATGAGAAAGGGAGAGAGAGAGAGAGAGAGACAGAGAAAAACATCAAAGAGAGAGAGCATTGATTGGTCACCTCCTGCATGCACTCCACTGGGGATTTGGCCCACAACCTGGGCATGTGCCCTGACCATGAATTGAACTGACGACCTCCTGGTGCATGGGTCCAGCTCAACCACTGAGCCACACCAGCGAGACTAAGACTTTTGAATCATACAGCTGAAGTGTCTTTTAGAAAGTTGTATTAATTTACACTTCTACCAGAAGTGTATCAGTGAGCCTATTTAATCACTTTTTTATATTTAACTTTTCATGTTTTTAATATTGATTTGACTTTTCCTGTCTTTTGATTTTATTTTATTTTATAGCACTTTGATGAAACACAAGGAAAACCTGCTGTTGCAGTGATAGATAATGGAAGAGGAATGACCTCTAAACAGCTTAACAACTGGGCCGTGTATAGGTTGTCCAAATTTACAAGGCAAGGTGATTTTGAAAGGTTAGAAAACCTTACTCACTTTTTTATGGGCATCTGGGTATTTTAATATAGATAAGAACTCCTATATCTCTTGTTATACATGATGCACTAGAGGTTTTGATGTTATCATTATATTTATTTAGATTTTCATACTATAGAATTTTTATGATCAATACTTAATTTAGAAATAGTCAAAACTACATAAATTATATTGTGCCCATTCACTGAACAATTGTTTTTGCATTTGCTGAAGTATGTAGGTGTTATGTTGATATGTTGAGTACTGTACTTTGAGGCATTTCCCTCTTTTCTTACTAAGTTTTATGAAAGCTATGTAGCCTCTAGAGGAGTAGAATGGTTTCAGAATAGGCTTTAGAAATCACTAATACTACTTTAAAAATGCCTAAATGTCTAATGTATATAGTTCTGTTGAGCTCACTATTACTCAACTTTCGGGGCTCTGCGTTACAAAACATTCACAGCTGTTAGGGAATAGAATCTGGGAGTTTTGTTATCGAATGTGTTTGTAAAAAATAGCCTGAATGAAAATGTCATAGAAGAAACAAAATATACTAGAAACTGTCAGGGATGTAAACATTCAGGTCCTTGGGATATTAACTCAATTCTAGTAAGTAATGATCTACAAATCTTTTGATATTTTAAGCTGTGTTGTATACTTTAGGAAACATACTTGGGGAAAGTCTGTTGGCATTCTTATTAAATAGTATTTGTTCATGTCTTGTTTTATTTTTTCCTGTGTCAAGGAAAGTCACCCAAATTTAAGGATTAATCTCTGTAATGTGTCAAAAATTAATGTAGTTGCCCTGGCTGGTTTTGCTCAGTGGTTAGAGCGTCGGCCCATGGACCAGAGAGACCTGGGTTCAGTTCCTGCTAAAGGCATGTACCTCAGTTACAGTTTATTCCTGGCCCTGGTTCAGGTCGTGTGGGTGGCAGCTACTCGACGTGTCTCCCTCACATAGATGTTTTTCTCTCTCTTCCCCCCTCTCTCTCTCCCCCCCCCCCCCACTCTATCTGAAGATAAATGCAAAAATGTCCTTGGGTGAGGATTAAAAAAAATATTAATGTAGTTACCAACATTTGCCTTCTCATTTCTGAAATTTTAGCACCCTAACAATCTTCATCAAATTTGTAAAGACTTACATTGTCATGGTGAGAGGCAGTATAGCAAAGAACAAGGGTTCTGCAATTGTTTGGCCTGGTTTGAATTCCAGCTTTTCTAGTTGTATGATGTTGATTAAGGTACTTTACTTCTCTTGGTCTCAGTATACATACCTGTAAAATGGGGATAATACCCCATAAGGTTTTATGAAGACCAAGTGACTACCTGGCATATGGTAAGCAATCAATAAATATAAGCTGTCATTTTAGTTATTACTTATTCTTAGCCTCGGACTTTTCTACAACCATTCTTTTTCACTGTTTTCATGATATATACCACTTTAAGGATTTATAAAATAGCCATAGAGAAGGATACAATAGAAATATTTGGTAGAATGATAGGAGAACAGATGGTAGATGGGATAAAAGGTCAGAAAAATGTTAGTTAACTCAAATGGAAGAGTAGAAAGTAGTAGAGTCTACAGTTTATTTATTTATTTTTATTTTATGAATTTTTATTTATTTTTTTGTTACAGATATTTTACCTTTTTACCCCATTGGCACCCACCACCCCACCCCACCTCTGCCCCGTCCCCGGCTTAGTTGTCCATGTCCATTGGTCATGCATACATGCAGATAAGTTCTGTGGTTTACCTCTTCCCACCCCCACAGCACCCCCATGCTCTCTTCTGAGGGATGTCAGTCTGTGCCCTACTTCCATATGTCTGTGTCTACTGTATTCCTCAGACTGTTATGTTCATTATATTCCGTATATAAGTGAGATCATGTGGTATTTGTCTTTTTCTGCTTGGCTTCTTTCACTTAGGATAATACTTTCCAGGTCCCTCCATGTCGTCTCAAAGGATAAGAGATCTTTCTTTCGTACCGCTGCATAGTACTCCATTGTGTATATGTACCACAGCTTTTTGATCGATTCGTCTACTGGTGGACACTTGGGCTGTTTCCAGATCTTAGCTATTGTAAATAGTGCTGCTATGAACATGGGGGTACATATATTCTTCCTGATTGGTGTTTCAGGCTTCTTAGGGTATATTCCCAGCAGTGGGATCACTGGGTCAAATGGAAGTTTAATTTTTAATTTTTTGAGGTAGCACCATATTGTTTTCCATAGCGGCTGTACCAGTCTGCATTCCCACCAGCAGTGTATTTGAGTCCCCTTTTCTCCACACCCTCGCCAACACTTGTTGTTTGATGATTTGTTGATGGCGGCCATTCTGACAGGTGTGAGGTGATACCTCATTGTTGTTTTAATTTGCATCTCTCTGATGATTAGTGATGTTGAGCATTTCTTCATATGTCTTTTGGCCATTTGTATGTCCTGTTTGGAGAGGTATCTGTTCAGCTAATCTGCCCATTTTTTAATTGGGTTCTTTGTCTTCCTTTTGTGGACTTGTATGAGCACTCTATATATATTGGAAATTAACCCCTTATCTGATACATCATTGGCAATGATGTTCTCCCATACAGTGGGTTGCCTTTCCATTTTGATGATTGTTTCTTTTGCTGTGCAGAAGCTTTTTAGTTTGATGTAGTCCCATGTGTTCATTTTCTCCTTTATTTCTGTTGCCTTAGGTGATGTATCAGTGAAAATTCTGCTCCGTATGATGTCCGAAATTTTGTTGCCTACATTTTCTTCTAGAGTTTTTATGGATTCACGGGTCACATTTAAGTCTTTTATCCATTTCGAGTTTATTTTTGTGAATGGTGTAAGTTGATGGTCTAGTTTTATTTTTTTTGCATGTAGCTGTCCAATTTTCCCAATACCATTTATTAAAGAGGCTGTCTTTACTCCACTGTATGCCCTTGCCACCTTTGTCAACTATTAATTGAGCGTATTGCCTTGGGTCCATTTCTGGGTTTTCTGTTCTGTTCCACTGGTCTATATGCCTGTTCTTGTGCCAATACCAGGCTGTTTTGGTTACAGTCGCTTTGTAGTATAACCTGATATCTGGTATTGTGATCCCACCTACTTTGTTCTTCTTTTTCAAGATTGCCGTGGCTATTTGGGGTCTTTTTTGGTTCTATATGAACTTTTGAAGTATTTGTTCTAGTTCTATGAAATATGTCGTTGGTATTTTGATGGGGATTACATTGAATCTATAGATTGCTTTGGGTAGTATGGACATTTTAATGATGTTAATTCTTCCAATCCATGAACAGGGTATGTGCTTCCACTTTTTTATATCTTCCTCTATTTCTTTTTTCAATGACCTGTAGTTTTCTACAAATAGGTCCTTTACTTCTTTGGTTAAGTTTATTCCTAGGTATCGTAATTTTTTTGGCGCGATGGTAAATGGGATTGTTTTTTCAGTTTCTCTTTCTGTGAGTTCATCATTGATGTACAAGAATGCCGTCGATTTCTTGACATTAATTTTGTATCCTGCTACTTTGCCAAATTCATTTATTAAGTCTAATAGATTTTTGATGGAGTCTTTAGGGTTTTCTATGTACAATATCATGTCATCTGCAAATAATGACAGTTTCACTTCCTCCTTTCCAATTTGGATCCCTTTTATTTTTTCTTCATGTCTGATTGCTGTGGCTAAGACTTCCAGTACAATGTTAAATAAGAGTGGCGAAAGTGGACATCCCTGTCTTGTTCCTGTTCTTAATTGAAATGTTTTTAGTTTCTGTCCATTGAGTATGATGTTGGCTGTAGGTCTTTCATATATGGCCTTTATTATGTCGAGATATGATCCCTCTATTCCTACATTGCTGAGCGTTTTTATGAGAAATGGATGCTGGATTTTGTCAAATGCTTTTTCAGCATCTATTAATATGATCATGTGGTTTTTATTCTTCATTTTGTTTATGTGGTGTATCACATTTATTGATTTGTGAATATTGTACCAGCCTTGCATCCCTGGAATGAATCCCACTTGGTCATGGTGAATATTTTTTTTGATGTATTTCTGGATCCGATTTGCTAATATTTTGTTCAGGATTTTGGCGTCTATGTTCATCAGGGATATTGTCCTGTAGTTTTCTTTCTTCGTAGTGTCTTTTTCTGGTTTTGGAATTAGAATTATGCTGGCATCATAGAACGTGTTTGGAAGTCTTCCTTCTTCTTGAATTTTTTGAAATAGTTTGAGGAGAATGGATGTTAGTTCTTTTTTGAATGTTCGGTAAAACTCCCCCGTGAAGCCATCTGGGCCTGGGCTTTTGTTTGCTGGGAGAGTCTTGATTACCTCTTCAATTTCCTTAGTTGTTATTGGTCTGTTCAAGTTTTCTATCTCTTCCGGGAATAGTTTTGGGAGACTGTGTATTTCTAGAAATTTGTCCATTTTGCTTAGATTGTCGAATTTGTTGCCATATAGTTGTTCGTGTTGTTAACGATCTTTTGTATTTCCGTGGTGTTGGTTGTTACTTCTCCTCTTTCATTTCTGATTTTGTGTATTTGGGTTCTCTCTCTTTGTTTCTTGGTGAGTCTAGCTAAGGGTCCATCAATCTTGTTTATCTTTTCGAAAAACCAGCTCTTTGTTTCATTGATCCTTTGAATTGTTTTTTTGGTCTCTATGTCATTTATTTCTGCTCTGATCTTTACTATTTCCTTCCTTCTACTTGCTCTGGGGTTTTCTTTTTGTTTGCTTTCTAATTCTTTAAGTTGTGAGGTTAGACAGTCAATTAGAGATTTTTCTTGTTTTTTGAGGTAGGCCTGTAGTGCTATGAACTTCCCTCTCAGAACTGCTTTCGCTGCATCCCATAGATTTTGTGTTGTTGTGTGTTCATTTTCATTGGTTTCCAGGAAGTTTTTAATTTCTTCCTTGATCTCCTCGGTGACCCATTCATTGTTTAATACCATGCTATTTAGCCTCCATGTGTTGAAATGTCTTTGCATGTTCTTGTTGCAATTGATTTCTAGTTTCATGCCATTGTGATGTGAGAAGATGCTTGATATGATTTCAATCTTCTTGAACTTGTAGAGATTTAGTTTGTGTCCTATCATGTGGTCTATCTTTGAGAATGTCCCATGTGCACTTGAGAAGAATGTGTATTCTGTAGTTTTGGGGTGTAATTCTCTGTAGATATCTATGAAATCCATTTGGTCTAGTGATTCATTTAGAGTTTCTGTTTCCTTGCTAATTTTTTGCCTAGAGGATCTATCCAGTGCTGTCAATGGGGTGTTGAAGTCCCCTGCTATGATTGTATTGTTGTCGATTTCTCCTTGGAAGTCCTCCAGAAGATTTTTAATATATTTTGGTGCTCCTATATTGGGTGCATATATGTTTATCAAGGTTATATCTTCCTGTTGGATAGATCCTTTCAATATTATATAGTGGCCTTCTTTGTCTCTAGTTATGGCCTTCATTTTGAAGTCTATTTTATCAGATATGAGAATTGCTACCCCAGCTTTTTTTTGCTTTCCATTTGCTTGGAAAATTTTTTTCCATCCCTTCACTTTCAACCCATGTGAGTCTTTTGTTGAGAGGTGGGTCTCTTGTAAACAACATATAGATGAGTCATGCTTTCTTATCCAATCAGCTACTCTGTGTCTTTTTATGGGAGCATTCAATCCATTTACGTTTAAGGTGATTATTGATATGTACTTATTTATTGCCATTTTTGTTTAGTGTGGTTCTATTTTTCTTCCCATTTCTCCTGCTAATTACAGCAGTCCTTTTAACATTTCTTGCAGTGCTGGCTTGGTGCTAATGTATTGCCTTAGCCTTTTTTTGTCTGGGAAGCTCTTTATTTGATCTTCTATTTTGAATGATAGCCTTGCTGGGTAGAGTAGTCTTGGATTCAGATTCTTGTTTTTCATGACTTTGATTACTTCATGCCATTCCCTTCTGGCCTGTAGTGTTTCTTGTGAGAAGTCAGCTGAGAGCCTTATGGGGTTTCCTTTGTAGGTAACCTGTTTCTTGTCTCTTGCTGCTTTTAGGATTCTCTCTTTGTCTTTAATTTGTGGCATTTTAATTACTATGTGTCTTGGTGTGGGCCTGTTTGGGTTCTTCTTACTTGGGACTCTCTGTGCTTCTTGAACTTGAATGCCTTCTTCCTTCACCAAATTAGGAAAGTTTTCTCTCACTATTTTTTTTAATATATTCTCTATCCCTTGCTCATTTTCTTCTTCTTCGGGGACTCCTATGATGCGAATATTATTACGTTTCCAGTTGTCCCATAGTTCTCTTAAGCTATCTACCTGTTTTTTAATAGTTTTTTCCTTTTGTTTTTCTGATTGGTTGATTTTTTCTACCCTGTCTTCTAATTCACTGATCCGGTCCTCAGCTTCCCCTACTCTGCTTTTTAGACCTTCCAATGTGTTTTTCTGATATGTCATTTTTTATCTCTTCTTGTTGGTTTTTAATTTCCAATTGGCTTATTTTCAGTGTCTCTATGTCCTTACTCATGCTGTTCAGCTTCCTCAAGATCATGGCTCTGAATTCTAGCTCTGTTAACATGCCTAATTGCTCCACATTGATCTCATCTTAGGTGGAGGTCTCTTGCTCTCTCATTTGGCTTCTGTTTCTGTGTTTCACCATTTTGGCTATCACTGTGGGCTTTGGAGCCTCTCAAGTTCTCCCTGTGGGTGTTGGTGTTCTGCTGTTTGTGGCTCCCTCTCCTGGGTTTAGAATAGCGAGGGAGGACCCAGGTTGAACACCACTGTCAAGTCTTACTTTCCTGGATAAAATTGCCAGCCCAGGAAAGGTATTGTTATCCTCTAGCTTTTTGCCTGGAGGCTAGCAGTTTAGGTTACTTGATGAGTTCTGGGTTGTCAGTTGATTGAAAAACTCCCTCTGGTGCTCAGCCAAGGGGCTTTCACGAGGGTGGGGCAGATGATGGTTGTTAGTGAGACTCAAGTAGCCCACAGGGTGGGGTTGGATCTCCAAGGGAGGGGCTGCTGCCTCTCCTCAGAGCCCTGGGAAGGAGCAATGTGGCCACCGTCCCGAGTGGCTGCACTCAGCCAAAGCTCTGAGCGCCCTCCAAACCCGAGTGTCCCGACTCAGTTCCAGTCCAGTCTGCCCTCCCTCTGCCGGAGCCCAAGGTGAGTGGCTGTGGCTGTTTTAGCCTCTGTCCCGGCTCTGCGCTGTGGAGCCGCCTGGGAGTGTGACCCGAGGGCGCTGCTCCCAGCTAAGGCCGCTGCCGAGCTGCCCACCGTGGGCTCCCAGCCCCCGTCTCGCGCCTTCGCAAGCCTACCGGGATGGAGTCAGTGTCCCTGGTTATATGGTCCTCGCAAGCTGCTTTTCTGTTGGTTTTTCCCGTCGATTTGTCTGTGTTATAGTTGTAATTCCAGTTTGGTTCTGGGAGACAGTCTGTGTAGCTCCGTTCACTCCGTCTCCATTTTTCGGTCTAAATTTTTTTTTTAAGGAGTAAGTACTGTTTCTTCAAAAGAAATGTCAAGTAGAGGAACAATGTACAGTGTCTCAGCTTTCCTAGTAAAAAGAAACATTGGAAAGCTGGAGCCTTCGCTGGAGCCTTCTTTCCCACCCACAAGTCCTTCAACCTCCCTCAAAGGCAGTTAGCTGTGAAGGACTTGATTAAAATTACTCTACAGTTTATTTTTTTATTGATTTTTCAGAGAGAGAGAGAGACATCTATTTGTTCCACTTGTTTATGCATTCATTGGTTGATTCTTGTATGTGCCCTAACCAGGGATCGAACCCACAACCTTGTCACATCAGGTCAACACTCTTAACCAACTGAGCTACTCTTCCAGGGCAGTTCTACAGTTTATTAAAGTTAGATCTTGCCCTGGCTGGTTTGGCTTAGCGGTAGAGCATTGGCCCACGGACCAATGAGTCCCGTGTTTGAGTTCAGCCAAGGGCATGTACCCAGGTTGCAGTTCGCCCACGGCTCTGGTTGGGGTCGTGCAGGAGGCAACCAGTCAATGGGTTCCTCTCACGTTGATATTTCTCTCTCTCTGCCTGAAAATAAAAATGGAAAAATATCCTCGGGTGAGGATAAAAAATGAAATTAAATTTAAAAAAGTAATAAATAAAGTTAGGTCTTAACTGGATTAATGCGACATTGATCAATTTTTCTCTAGATTTTAATATACCACCAACTATTATACTTAATCCAAATGTTAGGGAAATTTTAATTTTTTATAGAAATCTACCTATTGCTGGTTTTTATCCTAGCTTTTATAGGTATTATATTTGTAAATAGTCAGTTGTTATTATAGTTATATATTCACACTGCTGTTGAATTCAGTAACAGACCCTTGACCCACTCTAATTTCTGTTAGTATCAGATATACTCCTTCACTCCCCTAGTTGCTGCTCCTATAGAAAATACTTAATCAGTTGCTCTACTACTTCCAGTTTAGTTTTCACTGAATATAAGGATGGATGTTATATGAGACAGATTATGGAAGTAAAGGAAGGATATCCCAAAAGTACAAAACAGCTGTCTTGGCTTGTAGCTTCTGCGGTAGTAGAGAGAAAATCAGAAGTTAACACAAAAAAGTTATAATCATTTCAGTTATTGATTATTGCTGTTAAGAAAATATTGAATAATATCTTAGAGCCTGATGGCCATCTCCTTTAGGTAAGGTGATTAGAGAACATGGCGGCCTCTTTGAGGTTATATTTGAGTCGAAGCTTAAAAGAAGAAAATATTTGCAGGCCACAGACTTTCCATTCGTGACCTATGGCCCAACTTATTCATGACCTCACAAAGAAGCCACCCCCTGTGCAGGTAAACACTGCTCTGGCTTACTCAGATTCTCATTTGGCCGCATTTTGGCACTATTCCAGGGGTGAGCTGATTCCTTCAACCCCTGTTGGGATCCCTACAAGTACTCAGGGCTTAAAAACATAGTAGTGTTCAAACTGGTAGCTTGAAAAACAGCTCACAGTTAAGGAAGCTCTGCTGAATGGATTGGTGGCTACTGAGGTGTGGATATGGTTTTATGTTGATGAGATTGTAGACAAGCATGGCATCATTGGCTATCATGTTTGAAGACCAATCTTTAACATCTGTTTCTTTTTGGATTATTATTTGAATGTTCTTGAACCATGAGTGATCAGAATGGAATTTGACTAAAAAAGATATGTCAAAATCAATGTTTTCTATATCAAACACTGCATGGAAAGGTTACAATTTCTCTTCGTATTAGGTTCAATTGTCCTTTGCTTTAATAATGTTAATATAGCTCTAAATGCGTTTATTTGCTTAGCCTGAAAAAGGAATGCATATATGTAAATACACCAATATATGTCTGAGGATAACATTTTAATTTGAGGGTTGGAAACAATATTTTTATTTCCTGAAAAGTTGGGGAAAAGCCTTGAGAAAATTAGAACTTAATACAGTAGGAGAAATGTAATACCATGTGCTAGAGTTAAATCATGTCAATAGTTAAAGAATAAAATTTGGGTGGTTTCTCTTTGCCAAAAGCAGAGAGAGACTGTTTTGACACCTGTCTCGGTAAATGTTGGTTTACTTGATGGTATTCTACATATGTATCTTTGTAACATTTTTTTTTTTTCAAATCCTCACCTGAGAATATTTTTTTATTTATCTTCAGCTGGAGTGAAAGGGAGGGAGGGGGAGAGAAACATTGCTATGAGAGGGATAAATCAAGTGGTTGCCTCCTGCACAACCCCGACCAGGGCTGAGAATGAACTGCAACTGAGGCACATACCCTTGACCGGAATCAAATCCATGACCCATTGATCCTTGGGCTGATGCTCTAACCATTGAACAACACCGGCCAGGGCTATCTTTGTAACATTTTTAATGCCAAGACAGTGAGTGGGAGCCGTGACCTAAATTTTTAATCTGATTTTTATGTGTGTATTATTATTAACCTACCTGATTTTATGATTTTTAGAATCTATCTTTGCTCAAATAAAACACCCAGTGGATATTTAAACAGGGTTATAACTTAGTATCATGAGAGCTAATTTGACAGTATTCTTTTGTTTATTTTTTAATCCTCACCCAAGGATGTTGTTCCATTTTCAGATAGAATGGGAGGGAAGAAGGGAGAGAGAGAAAAACATTGATGTGAGAGAGACACATCCATTAGTTGCCTCCCTCACGACCCCAACCAGGGCCAGGGATCGAACTGCGACTGAGGTACGTGCCCTTGACTGGAATTGATCCCATGACTCTTTGGTCCGCAGGCTGATGCTCTAACTGTTGAGCCAAACTGGCCAGGGCTAATTGGACAATATTCTTTGTAACTGTCACTCACCTTGATTACTACCCTTCCCTCTACCCTTTTTATTTTGAAAAATTTCAAGCCAACACATAAGTTGAAAGGACACTTCTAGCACTCATATATCCTTCAAGCAGTTAACATTTTGCCACATTTGTTATCTTCTGTCTATACACACACAAACACACACTCACACACACTTTTTTTTTTAACTGAATGAGCAGGAAGCTTATCTTTATTTATTTATTTTTCTTTTACTGATGTTAGGAAGAGAGAGATAGAAACATCGATGAAAGAGAACATTGATTGGCTGCCTCCTGCATGCCCCCAACTGGGGATTTGGCCCACAACCTGCGCATGTGCCCGGACTGGGAATCAGACTGGTGACCTCTTGGTACATGGGTTGACACTCAACCACTGAGCCACACTAGTCAGGCTCAATAAACTTTTTTAATGCTTTAATCATTGATATCATTATCTAGCATTATGTTTTTCTTTTGAAGTAAAATCTACAGTGAAATGCTCACATCTGTCGTTAAGTGTATCTTTCTTAATTTATTTTTTATGGTTATATAATTTATATGCCATAAAATTTACCATATTAAAGTAATTCCATGCTTTTGAGTATAGTCACAAAGTTGTACAACCATCATCACTAACTTCAGACTTTTCATCACTCCAGAAGAAAACCTGTACCCATTTTTAGTTACTTCCCCTCCATCTCCCTCTCCTCTACTCCTGGCAATCATTAATGTACTTTCAGTAGTTGTTAATCTACTTTTTTAGCTGTTTTTCTAGGAATTACATTTAACATTTTATTACAGTTTAGTTTGGATTAATATCAATTTAATGTCAATAATATTTTTTTAAACTTTACTTTTATATAGCTTCATTCCTCTCCCACTACTTTGTATTTATGTAAATGACTTCTTCATACATTATAACTCTGTCGACACAGTTTTATACTTACTGTTTTATGCATCTATCTTTTAAATCAGGTAGAAGAATTATAAATATTAGATTTATACTGTCTTTTTAAATTTATCTATATATAGTTACCTCTTTTTTACTTTTTATCTCTTGTTATATTCAAGTTACTTTCTAGTGTCCCTTCATTTTAATCCAAAGGACTCTAATAGCTACTTTAGGACATATCTAATAGAATCCCACAGTTTTTGTTTATCTGGGAATGTCTTCATCTCTTCTTCATTTTTGAAGGCTATTGTACTAGATAAAGAATTCTTGGTTGACATTGTTTTTCTGTCAGCACTTTGAGTATGTTAGCCCACTGCTTCCTGGTTTCTAATAAGAATCAGCTATTAATTTTACTAAGCATTCTTTGTATATGACCAGTGTCTTCTCTCTATCTGCTTTTAAGATTCTGTCTTTTTTTGTCTCTAGCTTTTGACAGTTTGTTTCTGATGTGTCTAGGTTTGGTTGTTTTTTATGTAATCCTGTTGGGTGTTTCTGAGCCTCTCGGATGGATAGATTAATGTTTTCATCAAATGTGGGACATTTTTGGCCATTATTTCTTCAAATATTTTCTCCTCTCCTTCTGTGGCTCCTGTTATCCATATATTGATATGCTTATGGTGTCCCATAAGTCTCTCAGGTTCTGTTTGTTTTTCTTCCATCTTTTTTCTGTTTGATCCTCAGATTGAATAATCTCAGTCATCCTACCTTCTAAGCTCACTAATTCTTCTAATTCAAATTTGTTCATGATCCACTTAACTGAATTTCTCATTTCAATTATTCTTTTCAATTTCAGAATTTCTACTGTGTTAAGTAACTTATCTCTCTGTCAATATTCTCTGTTTGATGAAACACTGTTCTCATGCTTCATTAGATATGATTTCTGTTAGTTCCTTGAATGTATTTAAAATAGCTAATTTAAATCTTTGTCTGGTAAATCCAATATTTGTGCTTTTCCTGGGATGGTTTCTACTGACAGCTATTTTTTTTCCTGTGCAGGGGCCATATTAAATAATGGTGTTGCACTAATTATTTTTTTTTGTTGAAAACAGGACATTTTGAATAATATAATGTGGCAACTCTGGAAATCACATTATATTTCCCTTTACAGGGCTTGTTGTTACTTATTTTTTTTTGTTTATGTTTTGGTTTTTGGTTTTTGTCATTGTTGGTTGTGTAATGACTTCCTAAACTAATTATATAAAATCTGAATTCTTTATCTTGTGTTGCCACTGAAGTCTCTTTTAGCTTAGTGGTTAGCTAGTGATTTTCTTAAATGTTTAGAACCAGTAAGTCTCCCAAGGGATTTTTGCCAAGGGGTTTTGTGTGCATATTGGCCTATGTATTTAGTGTTCCAGCAGGAAGCTTACAACTCTTTAGTAGCATTTACTCCCTGCTTGCACAGAACCTCAAAGTCAGCCAGACATGAGAATTTGGCCTTCTCAATTCTTTCTTGAGCTTATATGTGCACATGAGTATGACCTTCTCAATTCTCATGAATATGTTGGAGCTTTTAAAAACTACTATGGACCTCTCATTCTAGATTCTTGTTTTCTCCCAAATGTTTTCATTGCTTTAGTCAGCTGTGATGCTAAACTATTGCCACTGATTATTTCTGACAAGTGACTCAAGGAAAAAGCTGTTCACAGTGAGCAAGTTCTGACTTAGGTCTCACAAAGACAGATCCTGTAGTGGAGGTTCGTAGGGAATTGTCAGATCCAATAATGACACTTGTATGGGGAAAGGGCTTTGAGGGAACTCCAAACATATTTTAGTGACTCCTAAGTTGCTGGTATTTACCTGGATTGCAGGGATGTTGGTTTTTAAGACTTCTGTGGAGCTGGTGAGAAGGGAATGGGACAGGGCATATAAAAACATCACAAAGCAAGCTGTTTTTACCAATATTCAACCATATGTCTTGAATAAAAACACATAGGATTGTTGCAAGACTTTGATTAATTTTTAGAGTTCTGAAAAAGTTTATTTTGACAATTACTTTGGGTCCTCTCATTGCTTTTGTCAATGAGTAGATTTTCCTAGGTTCTTACTTTGCCATTTTGGGAAGTACCCACCCTAATAACCTGAGTTTTGACAAATACATGCACCTATGTAATCCAAACCACTATTAAGATATAGAACATTACATGAATCTAGAAAATTTGCTCATGACTTAGGCACTATTATAATCATTGCCTTGGAAATTAAATTAGATAGCTAGAACATAGTTAAGTGTTCATTTAATAGTTTTGTGTAAGAAAGAAGGGTGACATAAGTTAGATGTGTGTTGGATCAGTGCTACTTTCTGCACTTTCACCTTGCTCAGCAATTAATAGGCTCCTCAACTCAGTGAACCAATTCTGGGAAAATAAAAATACTCATTTTCCATGTCACTTTTAGGTTGCAGAAATGATCTCCCAACAGGATTTTCCCCTAATTTTACTAAAGGAAAAACTCCTTTGTTTTTAATATTTTTCTGCATATTAAGATGAGCTTTCATTTACTTTTTAATATATATATTTATTTACTTGATATAATATCTGCTTATATTGTATCAAGAATATGAATGAGCCCTGGCCAGTTTTGCTCAGTGGTTAGAGCATTGACCTGTGGACTGAAGAGTTGTGGGTTTGATTCCAGTCAAGGGCAGGTACCTTGGTTGCAGTTCGATCCCCAGCTCTGGTTGAGAGGCATGAAGGAGGCAGCCAGTCGAAGGAGGCAGTTTCTCTCACATCGATGTTTCTCTTTCTCTCTCCCTCCCTCTGCCCCCCACTGTGTCTGAAAATCGATGGAAGAATGTCCTCAGGTGAGGAACAACAACAACAAAAGAATATGAATGAGATATTTTCTGAAATTCTTATGAACTGTGATATAATTAATTCCAAAGGGGAGATGACTTTCTAAATTCTCCAAAGGACTGCTTCTGTGACGGAAAATGGTTTTATAAGATCTTAGATTACTCTTTGCTTTTACTTCATGAGGGGATATTTATGTAGCCCTTTAGTGTGGATATAGGAATATTTTTGGATGCACACAAGTCTGAAAACTAATGGAACTTTTTGTTTTCAGCATTATTTGCTGTTATGCATTGCTTTTCCTAGGGTTAGGTGTGCATGAATGGTTTTGATTGAAAAAGGAAACTTACTGCTGGGTGATTCCTTATCACTGAACTGAATTCTTTAGTTTTGAATCAGATTAAATATCTATGCATTGTTTTACTTCTGAGCTCTCTCTTCCCTAAACTTTTGTATATTTCTCCATATGTATTTTTAAGGAGAATATTTTTTTTTTTTTATCCTCACCTGAGGATATTTTTCCATTTTTTGTACAAATAGAGTGGGAGGGAGAGAGAGGAAGAGAGAGTGAGAGAGAAACGTCGACGTGAAAGGGACACATCGAGTGGCTGCCACCCGCACGACCAACCAGGGCCAGGGACAAGCCGCAACTGAAGTATGTGCCCTTAGCGGGAACCGAACCCGGGTCTCTCCGGACCGCAGGCCAACGCTCTAACCGCTGAGCAAAACCGGCCAGGGCTAAGGAGAATATTTAGGGGTGGGTATTTTCAACCTATTTCTAGAAGTGTTACCATAATAACTAATGCCTTGGAACCCATTTACTCTTTTTATTTTTCTTAATAAACATTAGTTTCATAGAATTTGATTAATCATAATTCTAGATTTATAACAATTTATCAATTCAGCCCTTCTTCTTTTAAAGTTTATTTATATTGTAAAATTTAATAAGTAGAATATTTCTTGTAACATATCTCTGTGTTCCTCTCTTCTATTTACACCCCCCCCCCCAAGTTTACTGTCTTGAATTGCTTTCCTATTTTCTTAATTTATAAAAATGTATACATCTGCCTGGCCAGATTGGCTCAGTTGGTTGAGTACTGTCTTGTGCACAGTGGAGTGGCTGGTTGATTCCTCATCAGGGCATGTGCTTGGATTGCAGGTTTGATCCCTGGTCTGGGCATGTTTAAGAGGCAGCCAATTGATGTTTCTCTAACACATTAATGTTTCTCTCTTAGCATGTCCTCAGGTGAGAATTTTTTAAAAAGGTATATATCTGGCACTGGCCATTTTGGCTCAGTGGTTACAGCATTGGACTGCAGACCAAAGAGTCATGGTTTGATTCTGGTCAGGGGCACTTGCCTCGGTTGTGGTTTGGTCCCTGGTCCTGGTCGGGGTCGAGCTGGAGGCAACCAGTTGATATGTGTCTTTCACAGTGATGTTTCTCTCTCTCCCATTCTGTCTGAAAATAAGGGGAAAATATCCTTGGGTGAGGATTAAAAAAAAAAGGTATATATTCAATTTTGTTTGTGTTTTGTTATTATAAATACTATATGTTGGTGTACAAGGAACTTGCATTTTCACTTAACAGTAGGTTACTAAGATTTCATCTTTGTGTGGGTCTGTAGTTCATTATTTTTTATAACCATATAATCTTTTGTGTATACCAACAAGAAATCACACTGTATTTATCCATTCTTAAGTCAGTGAGTATTAGGCTTTCTCCTCCAAATTTTAGCCGTTGTGAGAAGTACTGTCTTATATATGGTGTGTTTGTAGTATTGTATAATATATGTTTCCTGGTCCATATCTACGTAAGTTCTTTTTTTTTTTCAATCCTCATCCAAGGATATTTTTCCATTGATTTTCAGATAGAGTGGGGGAGAGAGAGAGAGAAACAACATAAATGCAAGAGAGACACATCGATTGGCTGCTTCCCACATTACCTTGACCAGGGCCAGGGATTGAACCTCAACCTGAGGGACGTGCCCTTGACCAGGAGTCAAACCCACAACTCTTTGGTCTGCGGGCCTGTGCTCTAACTGCTGAGCCAAATGGGCCAGGGCTATGAAAGTTTTTAGTTATATGCCTATGAGGGACTTTGTGGGTCTTAAAATGAAATGCCAATTTACAGGGTAATGGCAAATTGTTTTCCAAAGTGATTGTATTCATTTATACTTCCACAACTTAAGAAAATTTGATAAAACTCACTTAGTAAACCATTTGAGTTTTTGTGGGAGGATTTTTAACTATTGCTTTGATTTCTTGCATTGAATTATAAGGATATTTAGGCTTTCTATTTCTTTCTGATTTAGTTGGTAACTCATTTTACTAGGAGTGTCTAGTTTACTAAATTTTCAAGTTTATCGGCATATGATTATTGGTAATGTTTTTCTTTTCTTTTTTTATTAATTCTCACATGAGGATATTTTTCCCACTGATTTTTAGAGAGTGGAATGGAGGGAAGAAGGGGGAGGAGAGTGAGAGAGAGGAACATTGATGTAAGAGAGACACATTGATTGGTTGCCTCCCACATGACCCCATCTGGGGCCAGGGATCAGACCTGCAACCCAGGTACATGTCCTTGACCAGAAATCGAACCCACAACCCTTCGGTCTCTGGGCCGACGCACTAACCACTGAGCAAAACTAGCCAGGGTGGTAATGTGTTTCAAAGAACCAATGTTCACTTTGATAAGTTTTCTTTGTTGTTTTTCTGTTTTCCAGTTAGTTGATTTCTGTTCTTATCTCTATTATTTGTATCCTTCTTTCTTTGAGTTTATTTTGTTCTTTTTGTAGTGTCTTGAAGTGGAATCTTAAGGTTCTTGATTTGAGACCATTTCTAAGATGAATATTTTGTGTTGTAACTTTTCTTCTCAGAATTACTTTTGATATATCCCACATTTTGATATGCTGTGTTTTCACTTTCACTCAGTTCAGTGTAGCTTTATTTCCTTTGCAACTTGTTCTTAGATTCATGGATTGTTTTAGGTATGTGTTGTTCAGTTTCCCAGTGATCTCAATAGATTTTCTTGTTGATATTTTGATTTCTAGTTTGATCTCATTATAGTCAGAGAATATAATCTTTATGATTTCAGTTCAGTTAGGTTCCCTGAGATTTGTTTTATGTACCAGAATATTATTTATTTTGGTGAATTTCCTGTGTCCTTTGAAAGAACGTGTATTTTGCTGTTGTTGGGAGGAGTGTTCTGTAAATGTCAATTAGATTCAGTTGGTTGATAATATTTTCAGTTCTTTTACATTCATTCGGATTTTGTGTGTTGTGGTGACTATGAGGAGAGATATGGAATTCCCTCATTTATTGCAGGTTTTATTTATTTTAATTCTGTAAATTTTGCTTTGTATATTTTGAACTTGTGTTATTTTTGGTATACACAGTATTGTTATGACTTCTTGATGAATTGACCCTTTTATCATTATGTAATGCTACTTTTTGTCTCTGGTAATTGTCTTGCTCTGATACTTTACATGATATTTATAGCAACACCATCTTTATTTTCATTCATGCTTGGATGGTATATCTTTTCTCATTCATTTTATTTTATTTTTTCTCTATGCATTTTCTTTTAAACTACCTATATCATCATTTTTGAAATGAATTTCTTGTAGACAACATATAGTTGAGTCATTTTTTTATTCACTCCGCTAATTTTATTTAGTGTATTTGTACTATTACATTTATTGCCATTATTGATACATTAGGATATGAGTATATTATGTTTTAACTTTGCCCTTTGTTTTGCATCGCTCTCTTTTCTGGCCTTCTTGTGGTTTACTTTAACATATTTTAGTATACCATTTTCTTTACAGTGTTTTTGAGTGTATCTTTTTTTGTCTTAAATAGTTGTTCTAGGGAAAACTGAAGACATATGTAACTTATTACAATCTATTAGTTTGGACATTATACCACTGAAATTGAATTACAGAAATTTTAGCCAAATTATTTAGGTCCTTTAATTCTCTTCCATTTATAATTTAGTTTTCTTAAGTATTCTCTCTATATACATTTAGAACCACATCACTGTTATTTGATTTCAATAGTCTAACATAATTTTAAAACACCCGAGAGGAGAACGGTAGTATATTTTATTTACCCACATATTAGTTTCATTGTTTTTCTTCATTCCCGCTTTGACTGATGTTAATAAAGCTACTCCAATTTTCTTTTTGTGTTAAAATATTTCTTTTTCCAATCTTCTAACCTGTTGTCTGTGTTATATAAACAGAGTTTAATTTAGGTAGCATATAGTTGTGTATTAAAATTTGATCAAATAGCCCTGGTCGGTTTGGCTCAGCAGTTAGAGCGTTGGCCCGTGGACCAGAGAGGCCCGGATTCGGTTTCTGCTAAGGGCAACATACCTTGGTTGCATTTTGTCCCCAGTCCCAGTTGGGGTCTTGTGGGTGGCAACCACTCGATATGTCTTTCTCACATCGAGATGTTTTTCTCTCTCTCGTCCACCCTCTCTCTCCCCCACTCTATCTGAAAATAAGTGCAAAAATGTCCTTTGGTGAGGATTTTTAAAAAAAACGCTCTAGTAATAATAAAAATTAAAAAAAAAAAAATTGACCAAATATAATCAGATCAATGTGATTATTGGTATGTTTGGATATGAACATACTAATTTTGTTGCTTTTCATTTTTTTCTGTCATTTGTGTTCCTGTTTTCTTTTTTCTGCCTTATTTCGGATTGAGTATTTTGAGTGTGCATGTGATTCCATTTTATTTTCTTTGCTTGCCTATTAGCTGTTACTTTGTTTTGTTTTCTTACTGTTAATTTTAGGATTTATAGTATATATCTTTAACTTGTAGTCTATATCAAGTAATACCATACCATTTTACACATATGGGGAAAAGAAATCACAACAGTGCCATTCATTTCATTTACCCTGTCTTGATCTTTGTGCTTTTGATTTTATATACTTTGCATTGATACATATTATAAACATCAAAGTATATTCTATTTATTTTACTTTAAACAGGATTTCTTCCATCTAGTTAATTAACGCATCATTCATCTTATATATTTGTTTAGTGACAACATTTAAGTTCTCTCTTAGCAGATTTAAGTTATACAGTACAGTGTCATTGACTGTAGTCATCATGTTAGACATTACATCCTCAGACCTTATTGATCTTTTAGCTGAAACTTTTATACCCTTTACCAACCTCTTCCGGTTTCTTGTACACCCCAGTCCCAGTCAGCCAACTACTTTTCTACTTTCTGTTTCTAGGAATTTATCTTTTTAATGGTCCTTTAATAAAAATGTGGTGATAAAAATATAACATAAAATTTGCCTTTGTGACCACTTTAAAATGTACAGTTAAGTGGCATTAATTATATTCACAGTGTTTTTGACTTATCAATTATGTGTTATCAGAATTTTACATTCTTGCCACCCATTAAAAACTCTCTACCTTCAACTGCTGGTAACCACTGTTCTACTTTCTGTCTCAATGAATTTGCCTATTCTGGGTACCTTATTTAAGAAATATCATAGCCCTGGCCGGTTTGGCTCAGCGGTTAGAGCGTCGGCCTGCGGTCCTGAGAGACCCAGGTTCGGTTCCCGCTAGGGGCGCGTACCTTGGTTGCAGTTTGTCCCCGGCCCTGGTTGGTTGTGCGGGTGGCAGCCACTCGATGTGTTCCTTTCGCATCGATGTTTCTCTCTCTCTCTCTGTTCTTCTCTCTCCCTCCCACTCTACCTGAACAAAAAATGGAAAAATGTCCTCCGGTGAGGATTAGAAAAAGAAAAGAAATACCATACATTTGTTATTTTGCATCTGGTTTGTTTCACTTAGCATGTTTTCGAGATTTATTCATGTTGTAGAATGCATCAGAACTTCATTCTTTTTTGTGACTATAGTACAGCTATACTACATTTTGTTTTTCATTTGTAAGTTAATGGGCATGTGGCTTGTTTCTGACTTGTCTATTGTGAATAATACTGCTATGAACATTCACATATAAGTGTGTGTTTGAGTTCCTGAGTTAATTTATATTTACCCACGTATTTACCATTTCTGGTGGTCTTCATTCCTTTGTGTAAATCTATCATTTTCATTCCTTAAGGTCTTTCAACAGTTTTAATAATTCAAGTTTGCTCTTGATGAATTATTCAGCTTTTGTATGTGGTAAAATCTGATTCTCTCCCTCCCTCCCCTTCATTAAAGATATTTTTGCTGAGTATAGAATTTTAGGTTGAGTTTGTTAAAAATTTAAATACATTAAAAATGCCACTCCATTTTCTACTGGCTTGTGTAGTTTATGATGAGAAAGTTGTCATTCTTACCTTTTTTTTTCTCAGTGTGTGTTGTGTCTGCTTTCTCTGACTCTCTAAAATGTTTTTATCATTGGTGTGTATACATTGTGTGGGTGTCTCTTTGTGTTGAGGGGCAGTGTAAGTGTGCATGCATGGTATGTGGGGTGGTGTGTTTTTGTATTTTGTGGGGGTATTTGTATATGCATGCTTTTTATGCGGAGGCATTTTGTGTGTGTTGTGTGTGGACAGGCTTGTGTTTGTGTTGTATAGAGATGAGTTTGCTTGTAGTGGTGGCTTTGTATATTGTGAGAGGGCAGTTTTCTTGTGTGCTTTGTTTTGTAGGTGTGGTATTATAGTATCTTCCCTGGTCATTGTTGTCTTTATGTTTATTTTGATTATGAATATATAGGGTCTGGACTTTTTCCATACCAATTAAAATATTTTTTCTTATCCCATTATTTCTCTGTTTTGCTTTGTTTTCTGTTTTTAAAAAAAATTCATTGTGTCTTTTTGTTGATACTTTTAAAACTCTCCACCTTTTTCTCTTTAATATTTTAGAATTTGTATGTTTATTTACTTGGTTGTCTTTGAAATCTTAAAATGCATTTTTTTTTTAATCCTCACCCAAGGACATTTTTCCATTTTTTTGTTCAAATAGAGTGGGAGCGAGCGAGGGAGGGAGAGAGAGAGAGAGAGAGAAAGAGAAAGAAACATTGACGTGAAAGAAACACATCAAGTGGCTGCCTCCTGCACGACCCAACCAGGGCCAGGGACAAACTGCAACCAAGGTACATGCCCTTAGTGGGAACCGAACCCGGTCTCTCTGGACCACAGGCTGACACTCTAACCGCTGAGCCAAACTGGCCAGGGCTTAAAATGCATATTTAACTTAAGATTTCAGAGTTTCAAATATCACCCTCTGGCCATGTTAAAGAATGTGGAACATTTCAGCTCTGACCACTTCCTTCTCAAAATAATACTTTTGTTGTGTAGTTATTTCAAATCTGACTTTTTAGAAATCTCATAATCGCCCTGGCCGGTTTGGCTCAGCGGTTAGAGCGTCGGCCTGTGGTCCTGAGAGACCCGGGTTCGGTTCCCGCTAAGGGTGCATACCTTGGTTGCAGTTCGTCCCCGGCCCTGGTCGGTTGTGCGGGTGGCAGCCACTCAATGTGTTCCTTTCACGTCGATGTTTCTCTCTCTCTCTCTCTCTGTTCCTCTCTCTCCCTCCCACTCTACCTGAACAAAAAATGGAGGAATGTCCTCGGGTGAGGATAAAAAAAAAAAAATAGAAATCTCATAATTTATACACACCATTTTTTTCCTAACAACACATTTAGCAAAAAAACATTTAATACATTTTTAAAATTACCTTTGTACTTGCCATGTTATGATAACCTTTCAGGTCAGATATGCTTATAAAAACATTCCTTTAGAGCAAATATCTTAATGGTAAATTCTCATGGTTTTTACATAAATAAATTCTTTATTAAGCTCTAGGTCACAATTCTAGGTTGAGAGATTTTCTCTGTGCACTTTGGAGATAATATTCTACCATGTTATACTGTTGCTATCAAAGCCTGTTAACGTGTTTATTTTAAACCCTCCCCTCCCCCTAGCTTTTTCCATTAGTTTTTTTAGAGAGAGTGGAAGTGAGGGTAGGTTTGGGGAGAGAGGAAAGGAGAGAAAGAGAGAGAGAGAAAAATATTGATGTGAGAGACACACATCAGTCAGTTGCCTCCCACATGTGACCTGAGGGGTGCCGGGGATCAAACCTGCAACTCAGTTACGTGCCCTTGACTAGGAATCTAACTCATGATCCTTTGGTGTGCTAGTCAGTGCTCTAACTACTGAGCAACACTGGTAAGGGCAAGCCTGCTAACTTGTTTTATATTTCAGCCTGTTTTCTAGTTCACCTGTTTTGTTTTTTGTGTTCACTGTTCCGCGATTTCTTTTTATGTATTCTGTTTTGGCTTTTTTGGTCCGAATCTGCAGAGCCACATCTTTTAGTGGTTCAAGAATATTTGCAGCTGTTATCCATTCTCTTCTCTTTCTAGAACTATAGTTCAACGTATCAGATATTTTCCTTCAGTTTATATCTGTTAGATCCACTTCTATATTTTCCAATTTTTTTTGTTCTTGTTGTTTCTTATTGGTAAGTTTTTTGAATATATCTTTATGCTCTCTAATTCTTTCCAGCTATGTCACATCTGCTCTCTAACCTTTCCATTTAGTGTAATAGTGGTTTCATCCTCACTCCCAATTCTGTTTATTTCTGATATTGGCAAATGATGTCCCTGGAGACCTTCTTATACTTTGAGAAAACAGGGATGTCTACTCACCAATGTGGTGCAGTAGGAGGTCCACTCAAGCTCTTCGTTTGTCATGATACGTGGAAATGTGACTCTCTTTGCTATAAATTACATTATTCTTTAAACTATTTTAATGAGTTCTGAAGCAGTTTTGAAGGGAAGGTTGTAGCAGTGTGTATATACATACATACATATATATGTATTTAGTCCTGTTTGCTAAGAGATTTTTCTGACTTACTAGGCCCAAGAATTTGCATTTCTTAGCATATCCAGCTGATGTTGATGTAGCTGGCATAGTGAATTAATTTTGAGAACCACTGGACTAGAGGATGTCTTGATTTCTGGCTTTGATTCTTTTACCTTTGAATAGGGTATCATCTGGCTTAGGGATCATTTTATTAACACTTAATAAAAATACTATGACCGTTTCTTTTTGTGCCTGAGTCGCTGGTTTAAAATCACTGCATTAATTTAATGTTTTGTTTTAGTGATCATTCAGGATATGTTCGACCAGTGCCAGTGCCACGCAGTTTAAATAGTGATATTTCCTATTTTGGTGTTGGGGGCAAGCAGGCTGTTTTCTTTGTTGGACAATCAGCCAGAGTGAGTAAAAAGTTCTTGTAAATGAAAGTTGATCAAAATATTTTGAGGTTGACTCTGTCTAAATGTGTTAATCAGTTTAACTTTTAGGAATTTTTAAAGTACTCTTCTTAATATTTAACAGATGATAAGCAAACCTGCAGATTCCCAAGATGTTCATGAGCTTGTGCTTTCTAAAGAAGATTTTGAGAAGAAGGAGAAAAATAAAGAATCAATATATAGTGGATATATTAGAAACAGAAAGGTACACTACATTTTAACTCATTAATTATAAATGTGTTACTTTGAATGGATGATAGGACAAGAGTATTTTTCCTAATTCTATCTCAGATACTAATGTTGCTTTAAGACACTTGAAGGTATGGAATTTTCAAATTAAATTACTTTATTTTTATTATTTTTTCTTTAATCATGTGAATGGCAGAAGTGATCATTTATGTGTTCTCTCTCAGGCTTGAAGTCTTTAGACAACAAGTTTTTTCATAGAGTTTAGTAAGCTTCCTGAAAAATGCTCATAAGATTGTAAACTTTTTTCCTTGTACTTAGTTTGAGTTTTTAAATCTTTGTGGAATAACAACCACAGAACTAGAATGGAAAATAGTGATAGATAATACACTTTTAGGAAATCAGAGCTTTAGAGAAAGTAATGAATGATTTATTTGTTGTAAATTTGCTTTCAATTTCTCATTTTCAATAAGCAGAATGTTAATAAATTTGAATCTTGGTCATGAACATGATATTTATCATAGTTCAATTTTTCTCCGTGAAAGACTTTAGAATTTTAAATTTTAATGTTTTTATTTTATTTATTTTTGTATTACTATTTTTGTAATCCTCACCTGAGGATATTTTTCTGTTTATCTTCAGATAGAGTGGAAAGAAGGGAGAGAGAGGGAGAGGGAGAGAGTAAGAGAGAGAGAGAGAAACACGACATGAGAGGGACAGATCGACTGGTTGCTTCCGGCACAACCCTGACAAGAGCCGGGACAAACTGCAACCGAGGTATGTACCCTTGACCAGAATCGAACCTGTGACTACTTGGTTTGTAGTCCAACGCTCTAATCACTGGGCAAAACTGGCCAGGGCTTAAAGTCTTTATTTTAAAGTAATTTTGGGTTTCTAAGAATTCTTTTCTAATTCTAAAACAGTGGAAACATTTTATAGGAAAGTATAAACAAGTAAAAATGATCTCAAATGCCAGAAAAGGTACTTAATGTTTAGTTGAATTTTCTTCTGGTCTTTTTGTTGTTTTGTTTATCCTCACCCAAGGATATTTTTCCATTGATTTTTAGATAGAGTTTGAAGGGAGGGAGGGAGAGACAGAAAAATCGATGTGAGAGAGACATCATTTCGTTGCCTCCCGCATGACCCCAACTGGCGCAGGTACTGCACCCACAACTCAGGTATGTGCCCTTGATAAGAATCGAACCTATGACCTTTTAGTCTGCAGGACGACACTCTAACCCCTGAGTCAAACTAGCCAAGGCTATTCTTTTTCATTACATGCGTATAGTTTGAGCCCATGTATTTTAAAATTAATATTTTTAGTATTTTTCCATGTTATAAATTATTTTGGAATGCAACACACTTTAAATAGCTTCATAGTATGTCTTGGGCTAAATGTACTGTAATTTAACTAGTCTGTTGAGTATATATAATTATAACTATATATACTATATGTTAATTTATATAATTATATAGACACAGCTATGAACATAATATTTTGCCTGAATTATTTTTCTTAGCATAAAAATTGTTTTTTAAATTGTTAGAATTTAAAAAAAATTTTTTAATTGATTTTAGAAAGGAAGGGAGAGGGAGAGAGAGAGAGAAACATTTATGTGAGAGAATATCGATTGACTGCCTCCTGCATGTGCCCCACTGGGAATTAGGCCCACAACCTGGGCATGTGCCTTGACCTGGAATTAAACCAGCGACCTCTTGGTGCATGGGTGACACTCAACCACTGAACCACACTGGCTGGGCAGGATTGTTAGAATTTTAACAGCTGTGTGAGATAGTACTATGAACTTTATAAATGTTCATAATATATATTACAAAACCACTTTTCTGAAAATATGAGCCTAAATCAAATATACTCCCGATAACAGTATATGGAAGTGTGTATTCGATCATTTTCTTATTTTTAAAAAGGTGGTGAAGTCAGTAAAATGTTGAAAATTCGATAGGTAAAAGTAATACCTTTTCTTTCATGGCTAGTGAGCTGATGTTTTTTTTTTCATGTTTATTAGCTACTTTTTTCTATAACTTAACATTCTCTGTCCAGGAAATTTCTTTACTTTGCTTATTTCACTTTTTCCTTTTTAAATTTGTTGCATTTATTTAACAATTTACATATCTTAATATATTTACATAGCAATATTCCATCTTATCTTTTTTATATTACCTTACCATCATAAGGTACTTTATTTTATTTATTTATTTATTTTATCCTCACCTGAGGACATTTTTTTTTTTTGCATTTATCTTCAGATTGAGTGGGAGGGAGAGAGGGAGGAAGAGAAGGGGAGAAACATCGATGTGAGGGAGACACATTGAGTGGCTGCCACCCACACGACCCCAACTGGGGCCAGAGACAAACTGCAACCAAGGTATGTGCCCTTAGCAGAAACCGAACCCGAGACTCTCTGGTCCGCAGGCTGATGCTCTAACCGCTGAGCCAAACCAGCTAGAGCACAAAGTGCTTTAAAGTATATTGGTGGAAATATTTGCCATGTTAAAACTGGTGGAAAAAAGTAGGAATTGAGAATTTAAGTGATTTTCAAAACTGAACTGGGGTTTCTTCAGTCATCCTTTCTGACAGCTTTTCCTGTATTTTGTGCCCAAAAACATTTAATGGGTCCTTGGTCTTTTTTTCTTCTTGACCTGTCCTTTCCATCATACTCTTTTTTGACTCTTATATTCCTGACCTGTTAGCACTTGCTAAAATATGTATGAGGTTAGTGGTTCTTGATCTATAACCAGCTGTCTTGCTTTCTCTCCTCCCTCCCTCCCTCTCTTCCTCCCTTCTCTCTCTCTCTCTCTCTCTCTCTCTCTCTCCCCCCCCCTCCCTCTCTCCCTCTCTCTCTCTCTGTGTGTGTGTGTGTGGGTGTGTGTTCTCAACAGTTCTCAAATCTATTTCTTATCAAGTGACTTAAGATTGAGACACTGAATCTAGCTGGACTCTCTGTAAAGGAAAAGAACTATTCTAGGCACTTTAAAAAGAAAAGGATTTAATAAAGGGAATTGGATACTTACATGATTATTGGAAGTGATGAAGGAATGAACTCTAAGCTGAACCTTGTAGAATGATGGCAGGACAGTCTGTACTACCTTCAAGGAATGTTGCAGTATATGCTATAATCATGTAGCTGAGGACCTGGATCTGGAATTCAGAAACACTGCCTTACCTGTGATTCAGGAGTTGAAAAGGCCTTGCTGTCAAAATTGCTCCAACACTGGAATACAAAATTCCTGGCCATAACCAGTGCTATATCAGTGCTGACACTTAAAGCTGGAACCAGGATAATTGTCTTTTTAGTACCTTTCATGATAACAGAAAACCTTCAGGAAATGGCCACTACGTCATTTTTCCCTTTTAAATCATTGGCTAGTGCTACTAATTGGTGAAACCTAATTTGCATCTACAACCCAAAATATAAGGGAGTCTGAGAAAAGGGCTTTTTTGGTTTTTCATTCTTCAGAACCAGGAGGGAATAATAAAAGGTGGTGTAAATGAGTGGCTGAGTACCAACTGATCATATCTAGCACACTCATTTCCAATTTCAATTAGTTGTTCTTCCTCCAGTATTTCATAAGTAACTTACTCTTGGTACATCTGAAATTAACCATTATCTATAAACCTTTCTTATCTCACCTTTTCTCTTTCTTCCCCATAACTACCTTTTTCAATTAACAGCATCCCCTGACCAAGCAGTTAGTAATTATAATCCTTGTTAATCATTCACCACATTTAATTGTCTTTTAAAATAGTCCATCTACCCTCTCTTCCACCCGTTTCTGTTGCTTGATTCAGTGTTTTAAGCCTCCTCTTTCATCATATCCTAAACTACCATATTTCCCTTATACTCTCCAAGCCTTAATGTTCTCTTTGGTCTGGAATGTTCTTAAGTTATCTGTTGAGCTACTTAACTCTGTAGCTCTTGGTTCATATCTTTATAATGGCACATTGTTTTGTAATCATTTATTTCCCATCTCCTATTAGATGAAATTTGTAAGATGGAAAGGCAGACACTGTTTTATTTATCTTGAACCATGTCTTCTTGCGCCCAGGTTGAGTCATAGATAGGGTTTAGAAGGTACTTGATAAATATTTGGATAATAAACCTGCATCATTAGTAAACCCGAACTATTCTACTAACTCTCATAGTATATAAAATACTACTTGTATATCATGCATTGTAGCTATAATATTAGTGATTTAGTATTAGGGATGGTTAGAATGGTTTTGCAGGGTTTTGTAAAGAAAGTAATAATACATGATTATTAAAGAAAATCAGCCATTTTCCTAGACATAATAGTTCAGTGTGTATCTTTATTCTTACGAGATTTTAGGTATATGGCCACATCCATAGTATATAATTGCGTACAATTTTTAACACATAGACTCATAGTAAATGTTGAGAAGTTTATAATATTTATCCTCAAACACTCCCCTCCCTACCCTCCCATCTCCTCTGCCTACTTCCCTTTTGCAAGCTATAGATATTCTCTGAAAGTAGACTGGTACCCAGGATGATTTTACTCTCTTTTAATCAACACCAGTGCCTTTTTGCTAAGCCAGCTGAATTTAGGCTGCATCCTAGTTTTCTTAAATATGGAGGGCTGGGCATTGGTTTTGATGAAATTAAGAGGTAGGTATCCCAAGCAGGACTCATTCTACCCTAAGGTAAGTGTCCTCAAATTTTTCCATCATTTTAACATGCAGTATTTATTATTCTTTATCTTCATGACTCTAAAATTCATTTAATATTATGGTAGGATATTTCTATATGTTTGCCAGTTTAGCAATCTGTGTAAAAGTTTCTGTCTTCACTGTATTTAAAGCTATCCAAGTGAATCACATTAAATATTATTTCTATAATTATAATTTAGGTGTATGTAATCTGTTTTATTTATATTCATTCTTGCAGCCATCTGATTCTGTTCACATTACAAATGATGATGAAAGATTTCTACATTGTCTTATCTCAGAGGAAAAGGAGAAAGATAGCTTTACTGCTGTGGTTATCACAGGCGTACAATCAGAACACATACAGTACTTGAAAAATTATTTTCATCTTTGGACAAGACAGTTGGCGTAAGTAATTATTAATATATTATTCAGGATATATTTCTGCTTATCATTTATTTTTTTTAAATCCTCACTCGATATTTTTTTATATGTCTTCGGATAGAGTGGGAGGGAAGGAGGGGGAGAGAGAGAGAAACATCGACATGAGAGAGACACATCATTGATTTCCTCCCACATGACCCCAACCAGAACCAGAGACTGAAACGCAACCATGCTATATGCCCTTGTCTGGAATGAAACCAGAGACTCTTTGGTCTGTGGGCCAATGCTCCAACCGCTGAGCCAGTCCAGCCAGGGCTCTACTTATGTTTTTTTAAGAATGAAAATATTGCAGATACATTGAAGCTTCTTGCCTATCTGCTTTGCTCCTGTCCCATTTCCTTCCCTTCAGAACAGTAACCAATACTCTGATGTCAGCATTAAAATTGTTCCCTAGTCTGTAAATATTTATTGGTCACCTGTAATGTATTTGTCAGTATATGAGGCACAGGCATTTTGACACCTATGATAAAATTTAAAATAAATCAGAATTTTTAAAATTCAGGGCCAGCATTCCCATAGCCCTTTTGTGATTCTCTTATAGGATCTGTAGTAATCTTACATGCCATATACTTCAGTTATTAATTTTCTCTGCTTTCCCCATTGGAATGGCATTTTCTTATGCATTTCTGTATACCCAGTGTGTCCGTGTCCTGTTACATAGTAGATGGCCTATAAGTATTTATCAAATGAATACAGTAAATCTGTTAGTTTGAAAAATGTCTATATGTTTATACAACATATTAGTATTACTGAAAATAAATCTTTGTGTATCGATTCCAGGAAATCTTTTAGGGAGTATATATTCCATTAGACCAAATCAGATGAATATTTATATAATGCTTCTAAGCCAGCGATTTTCAACCAGTGTGCCTCAAGAATTTTTAAAACATGCAGTACCTGACTGTCTAGTTGGGGGCACTGACCTCTTTTCCCTAGATTGTCAAATTTAAAAAAATGACAACAGCCATCAGCAATAGCTGCACAGTGTGAAAGAGTCAAAATTACACCCACATTTTTGTCAGATCGGCAAAAATATATTTTTTGGTGTGCCACAATTTTAGTAGATAGTTTATGTGTGCCATGAGATAAAAAAAGGTCGCCAATTGCTGCTGTAAGCCTTTTCTCTGTGGCTGTGTAGTATAGAGCATTTACTGGATTGTTTCCTTAATTATAGTAGTCTGAATTACTGAGTCTTGTGAAACCACTGTGTCTGCAAAAACAAAACTCAGGTTTTTGAAAAAAGTATTTTTTCACATTTACCCTAAAGGCTATTGCACTTAATTTGAGATTCTCTATTTTATGCATAAATATATATTATCAGAGTTAAAATGTTTTTCTTTTATGAGAAAATAAATTTGATTTTAGGAATACCTTTGCATGGATATTGATGCTTATTGGTCCTGTAATCCAAAAGTTTTAAATAGACTTTGGAATATTTTTTCTTTAAGTACATATTTTCTTAGCTGTTTTATAGTTATTTTTCTTAACTGAAGGAACTTAGTGTCCATAACATATAATTAAGACATACTCCGCCCTGGCCAGTTTGGTTCAGCGGTTAGAGCGTCGGCCTGCGGTCCTGAGAGACCCGGGTTCAGTTCCCGCTAAGGGCGCGTACTTCGGTTGCAGTTTGTCCCCGGCCCTGGTTGGTTGTGCGGGTGGCAGCCACTCGATGTGTTCCTTTCACTTCAATGTTTCTCTCTCTCTCTCTGTTCCTCTCTCTCCCTCCCACTCTACCTGTGCAAAAAATGGAAGAGTGTCCTCGGGTGAGGATAAAAAAAAAAAGACATACTCCTACTCTAACAAAGAATAACGTACAACTTTTACCATTCTTTGAAAGATAATTGCTGAGCTTTTCATAGTACTCTCTTAATGTATGGTTGTTGATTATAATGCTAACACTTTTGAGATCTCTGAAGAAATATGTCATGATTTCTAGTGATTTTCTTTTAACAATAGTATTTTAAACCATAAGTATAATTAATTATTTTTTAATTGTAATTTATATGAAGGAATATTGCAAATTCCTGTTTGAGGAATAACTACAGATCCAATATGTTTTAGCCCTGAATACAATGCCATCAAAATACAGTCATTTTTAACCCTTACCTAAAAATAAAGTAGTGGTTTAAAAATGAAGTGGTGGTTTTCAATGGAATGTTGAATGTATTAGTTTTGTTTGGGACTATTGGAGTAAGATTTTTCAGTGCTATAGGAGAGGAGCTATGACAGTTATAGAATGATATTCTTACGTTGCCCAGATAGCTTAAAGATATCCAGTCCTATATACTCTATGATATTTGAGTCCTTGACATCCCTGAAAAGTAGAATTATAGCCTCTTGCCTTCTTGTATTTTTTTGAATTATACTTCTTGGAAGTGTAAAGTATGTAAGTTTCAAGGTAAGAAAGGCCTAGATTGAAGCCTCCCCTCTCCCAAACTCTAAGTTCTATGACTTTAGGTAAATTATATAAACTCCTTGTACACCAATTCTATATCTATAAAATGATATATAATAATATCTGCATCTCAGGATTATTTTTACCATTAAATGGGATACTATGTTTAAAAATGCTTGATATAGTGCCTACTAGGCAATGCCAAATGGTTATAGAATTTTTTTTTGGTAGAAGAATGTATAAACTGTAATTTTATGTGAATTAAAAGTGAAAAGTTATTTTTCAATATTTTAGGCATATTTATCATTACTATATTCATGGCCCAAAAGGAAATGAAAAGCATACATCAAAAGAAGCTGGACCTTTCAACAACATTGATATTGAAGTAAGACAAAATTCCTTCTTCAAATATTATGAATTATTAGGTAATCTGTTCCAGTGCCAAATGACTCTAGATAAGAAAAACCAGTCAATAAATAAACAACTTCTCTCTCCTTTTTACCAAAGTTTTTTTGGTAATTTGATGTCCAAGTAAAGAGAGATTCCTCAATGTGTTTTTCTGGAATCTCTTTTTTTTGTTTTTTATAGAGATATGAGTTGTTGCTGAATATTATGTCTTAAAGCAGAGAGGAAAAGAGACATAGTTTCCCTTTTGTTCACAGACGTCTTATAATAGTGAAGTAAGATTTAAAACCACAAACATTTGAATGTTGGGTTCTCAATATCCTTGCCCACTTGTTAGAAAAAAATGTATGTACATCATTGTCCAACTTCCTACCTCCTAGCAAGAAACCTTGAATTAAACGTGCTCATGACTTATCTATCCTTCAACTCTGCTTTGCTCTTTTTTGCTTACTTTCTGTTTTTTAGTAGTATATTCCTTATTGAGATGCTACTTAAAGCTATTTAATTCATATAAAAAAGTTTATTAAGCTAGATAATTACTGGTACAAATAAAAGTAGTTTTTGCCTCTTCCTTTGTTGGATTATAGCTGAGAACAAGTCACCATAGAATTTAATTATTTTTGTTTTATTTTTATTTTAGATTTCTATGTTTGAAAAGGGGAAGGCACCTAAGATTGTCAACCTAAGAGAAATACAAGATGATATGCAGACGTTGTATATAAACACAGCAACTGATAGTTTTGAGTTCAAAGCTCACGTTGAAGGAGACGGTGTAGTGGAAGGGATTATCCGATATCACCCTTTTTTATATGATAGAGAAACTTACCCTGATGATCCATGCTTTCCATCAAGTATGTTAATCTGTTGTCTTAGCTACAAAATGTGGAATTATGATTTAGGATAGTGATTTGTTTCTTTTAATGATTATTATTAATTGAGCTATTAAGATTAGATAAATATTAAAACCTTTTTTCTTATACAGATCTTTTTAAGATGTTAGGTATTGGTAATTTTTATAATTCTTGATTTTTGTGTATATTCACTTTTAGATGAATAAAGCACTGACTTTAAGAAACATGACATTGTTTTATCTTAGATCTCTTACTGAACTGAACTTTTAGTTATATACTGCATATTAATCCTATATATTTTCCCCATATTGTTTACCCATTTTCTTGTAGGTATTTATAAAGAAGTTTTAAATTTCCTATAGTTTGTTTTTTCTTTATGCTTTCTGATTTTGTCTTACTGTGGAAAGTCTTCTCAAGATTATAAAGGATCCGGTAGTTTTTAAAAAATTATTTTATGTTTAGATCTTTAATGTATCTGTAATCACCTTTTTTATGTGTAAGATGAAGGTAAGGCCTTTAATATTTTCCATGTGAATATTCACTTTCCTAGAACCAATTACATTGAAAGTTACAATATTTAAAGTAGTTTGAAATATCACTTTTATAATAATAAGTTCCCATATGTATATAGATCTAGTTTCTTTACTATAGATCTGTTTTGTATTTTTTTTTTTTTTTTTATCCTCACCCAAGGATATTTTTCCATTTTTTGTACAGATAGAGTGGGAGGGAGAGAGAGGAAGGAGGAGAGAGAGAGAAACATCGACGTGAAGGGACACATCGAGTGGCTGCCACCCGCACGACCAACCAGGGCCAGGGACAAACTGCAACTGAAGTACATGCCCTTAGCGGGAACCGAACCCGGGTCTCTCTGGACCGCAGGCCGATGCTTTAACCGCTGAGCCAAACTGGCCAGGGCTGTTTTGTATTTTTATACATGAGTAATGATACTCTCTTGTAGCTTTATACTTTATATTGATACCTGCAGGGAAAGACACTCAGTATTCTTTTTGGAGGAAATTCTTATTTCTTAATCTTTTACTCTTCTAGATAAACTTTGAAATCACTTTGTACATTCAATCTTGGTGGGATTATTGAGATTTCATTGAATTCATAGATTAACAGTATTAAATGTTCTCATTCAGAATACTTTCTCAGTATGTACTTAGTGTTACAGTTCTGGAAACAGATTTCCTAATTTGAATTCCATCTCTGCCATTTTCTATTGTGTAAACTTTGACAAACTACTTACTACCTACTTCAGTTTTCCTTATCTGTGAAATGAGTGGGGTGGGTAATGGTTCATGCTTCATAGAGGTGTTTTGAGGGTTAAATAAGAAACTGCTGTTAAGTCGTTTTGTCCAACATTATTTATTAGGTGCTCACACATATTACTACTCAATAGCTCTGTCTCTTGTGATGTCTCTGACCTGTTTAATTTGCCATTTCTAATATTTGTATGCTTGTAAACAAAAAGATAAGTTCTTCAGGTGATTTCTTAGCCAATAAATTGAGTGATGATTCAGAGAGCAAAGCAATTTGGTCTGTTTGAAAGGAACTTTTACTTAGGAACTCCTTGTGAGGGTTTTTAGGGGGAAGAAATCTTTATTTATGGAGGTGACAATGCCAGAAAAACTGAAGTGTTGCTGTATCACATTTATAATATTTGATCCGAATTTATCTGGGTATATGAAAATGTATTGCTAACAAACATAAAAGTGTATAGAGAATTGTGTTAATTATGCATTTGATGCTTTGTAACATGTTATAATTTTAGCTGTATCACCTGAATCTGATCTTCAAAAATTTAATAGTATACATAAGTTAAACTTCAATTTATTATTATTGATTAATTTGTCCAAATTAGGCAAACTTGCTGCTACTAGATACCATAAATTTGTTTCCCAGCTAATTTTTAGGTGAACGTATTAGTTCTGACAAAATTGTGAAACTTGTGTTGTACATATAGGATTTATGCTCCTATATTTGTAGGGAAGAGGGATTCTGCTAAGGCATACTCTCTGGATGTATGACTCTTGCTTTATAAACAGGTTTTAAAGATTGCAAGTTTAATAGCTAGTGTAGCTCCTAACACAGATTGATTAGTATTATAGGTAATTGTTGACTTTTAAATGAGAAACACCATTAGTAATGTATAACCACTTTGGAAATCTTTATTTCTGAGGGCAAACTAAAGAATAAAGCTACCTTTAGGTTTTATAGAATACAACTTTAACAATCATGAATTTTTGTTACCATTTCCCTAAGCAACTTGAACATTTTACTTACAGAAATTGATTTCTCAGTGATAAAAATTTCATATACTTTGTTGCCATAAACATTTTGTTTTACTTCTGTGCTCTAGAATTAAAAGATGAAGATGATGATGATGATGGTTTTATACTTGAGAAAGCCGCAAGAGGGAAAAGGCCTATTTTTGAATGTTTTTGGAATGGACGACTAATACCATATACATCTGTTGAAGAGTACGTTTTGATTTTTGCTAAAATTATATTATTTTATAGCCTAATATTTTTACTAACTAATATTTTGTTCTGTTCAAGGTTTGACTGGTGTACTCCTCCTAAGAAGAGAGGGCTTGCACCAATCGAGTGCTACAATAGAATCTCAGGTGCATTATTCACTAATGACAGATTCCAGGTCAGCACAAATAAACTGACTTTTATGGATCTTGAGCTAAAATTGAAAGATAAGAACACCCTTTTTACAAGGATTTTAAATGGACAGGTATGATTGTAAATATCAAGTTTTGAATATTTGCAAATGTTCTATTTTATGTACAACAAAAGTCACTGTTAGTGTAGATTTATATGACATTTTGCATATTTTTCATTTTATTTAATCAAAATAATATGTATAAATTTCCCCTTATGATTTATGTGTTCACATCACTCCCGGTCAGGACATGTACGAGAACCAGCCAATGAATGTATAAATAAGTGTAACAACAAATTGATGATTCTCTCTCTCTCTCTCTCTCTCTCTCTCTCTCTTCTTCGCTCTAAAAATCATTAAAAAAATTTTTCAAACTGGTTAGACCATTTTGGATAAAATTTACAGTTTTTTATTAGATCTTAATATCAAGACCATGACTTAGTAAATGAAGCTATAAAAGAATATCCATTTGATGAGAGCATATAAGAACAATTTTATTTAATACAAAGGCTATCTTTATATATTAATAACCAAACTATGCAATTTTAATCTAATCTTAAGGGTGAAATTGAGGTAGAATTGTGAAATTTGTTGGGCTAAAAGGTGATTAGAGACTGGTCAATATTAAAATACATGGATTGATTGATAGAACAAGAATGATAAGATTTTTTTAAAAAGTTGAATGGAACTACTAGTGTACTGTTTTACTTTTATTCTATCCAAATACCTCAGAAACTTTTATTTGATATACTTCTCTTTCATTAGTTCAGTGTTGAGTTGCCAAGAAATAGATGCATTTATTGTGAACCTAAAATTGCTGGGCAGTAAATAAATACAATACAATAGCATACAGTATTTATAGTCAGTCATTCCTACAAGATGTTTAAATTCATTTTGCTGTTAATAAAAGATTGTGAATCATAGAAGATTAAGATACTTTTAAAGAATTACCCTGAGAAAAAGTCAGTACTTAGATATGATGTACTTAGTGTTAAGTATCCAACATTTATTGAACAATTTGGTCTTTCCCAAAGTTACCCACAATAGGTGAATTCTATTTCTTTGTTACATTGCATTTTAAAATATCTATTTTCTAATTTGGGAAAATTTTAAATACACAAGAAAGTTTAAAGAATATTATAATGAGTACCCACATAATCCTCTCCTCGGTTAACTGGCATCTTGTCACACTTGTAACATTGTCCTTTCATACATTACTGAATTTATTTATTTAATTAATGCATCTGGTAATTTGGTTGATAATGAATCTTGAGACTTCTTTGGATTTTAGCTTAGAATAATTTTATCTACTACACGGGCTATACATTGAAGTGCAGCATAAAAATGTAGACAGACTGTCCCATTCCTAGTTAGTAATTTTAATATCTTTGATAAATCGACAAAGTGACAACAGTGACTTGCTGATTCAGAAAGGAGTTGGTGCCTGGAAAAGGATTTGGGGGATGTTTTCTTTGAAACTGTTGCCATTTTTTAGTCTTTACCAAGTACATGTATTTCTTATTCAAAGCTGAAATCATTTTTAATTTTGCCCCATTTTCTTTTGAAAATAGTATAATATGGAGTAAGGTATGTAAAAATAAATGAACTTTTGTAATTCTGTGCATTGTCTTCTGTGAAAGCATGTAATGTAGAGATTGTCTTTCTCTACTCATCCTCCTAAAGCCAGGCATTTAACAGTATATTGCAGCTTATGTTTGAGTATAAATCTCTACACAGTCCCCCAGCAGGATGAATGATAAGCAGTAACATTTTTTATGTATTATTAGAAAACACTTAGTTTTTATTTTATGATTTAATTGTTGGAATAGGTAATATATAGGCGTTACATAATTAAAAGGAAAAATATATTTTGCACAGCAGGGTTTCTCAACCCTTTTTTCCTTGTCACTTTTATAAGGAACCTTTTTTAAGACGTTTTTTTCTAATTACTTTCCCCCTCGACATTTCAATACCATAGATATATAATATATATGTTTATGTGCTATATGTATGTATATCTGTTTTTCATACATAAAAATAAATATTTATTGCCCTGTTGAGAATGTGCATGATCAGTGAGAAGGTTTCTGCTTATCCCTGTTAATAGCCAGCTAGTTCTCTTTCTCCTTTGCCTCTGCTGTCCCTCATTTTTTGGTGTATCCTAGGATCTGAAGCAGGAAAATAAAGCTTTATTGTTGGTATTGACTATTGACTCTTGGTTCCATAGATGATAATAAAGATTTGCTTTCTTTAGTAATGGTTTTGTTAGAAATATAAATTTGTATGGGAGAAAGATCTAACAAAATACTTTTGCTTTGTATTAAGTTTTCTAGGGTGGGTATATGGAAGGAAAAATGGAATGAATGACAAGTGTCAGTGGTTGTGTTTGTTTACTATATTTCATAGAATGTTTTAAAATTTTACAGGAGCAGCGAATGAAAATTGACAGAGAATTTGCTTTATGGCTCAAGGACTGTCATGAAAAGTATGACAAACAAATCAAATTTACACTTTTTAAAGGAATAATTACACGTTCTGATCTTCCTTCTAAAAAGCAGGGCCCCTGGGCCACATACTCAGCAATAGAATGGGATGGAAAAATATACAAAGCAGGACAGCTGGTAGGTTTAACTTAGATTCAAATTTTAGTAGAATTTGGAACTGAATTAGATGTATTAGAATTTTTTAAAAAAATTTTACTGAATTGGGGTGATCTTGGTTGAATGTATTAGAATTTAATAACTAAAAATAATATATGTATTGATTGGCTCCTCAGGAGCCAGGAAAAAATGAGAAGACCAGACTGATTTTAATTATGTAATTTAGCATGGCATTAAAAAAAAACAAACTTGCTTGTTGTCTAAGGCTCAGTTAGCAAGGTTTTTATTATATTTCTTGCAATAAACTTTACTCAAATGGATATTTTTCAATGTGTTTTTTAATGTGATTTGAAATGATAACCTTTTAGCAAATTTTATTACAAGTTTCTTGTAATTTACTATGCTTATTGACTGTGTTGTGAAGAATGTAGAGATCTATTTGTGTTTTTTCCTTAGGGATATTACAGCCGAATAGTAGATAACCTGAACATAAATAATAATAGGTCAGAATGGGATAACTGCTATGGAAAGTGGATGAATAGTTCTTTGACAGTTTAGATGGAGAGGTGAAAATTATCTGACTTTGAATGGGCCTAAGAGAAGAGAGTAAATCATGAAAGTCTTTGGGCAAGAAATGGCATTTGTAAGGACCTTGAAAGAAGGGGAGGCTCAGGTTTTCACAGATTATTACAGAGGTAGAAAGGCATCCATTCTCTCCGTGAAGTGAGAGTCATTGTCATATATTTAAAACCTTGGAATTGGATGCAGTCACCTAGAACTACTGCGTGTAGCTACAGTGTTGTTTTTCTAACACTTAGGGATTAGAATGAAAAGGGTAGCTGATGAAATGAGAAGAATATTGTATACCTGAAGTCAAGTGAAGAGTTATAAGAAGGAGGGAGTGATCAGATTTGTTAAATTCTTTGTGGTGGTTAAGTAAAATGCTTTCTCAGAGAAGTAATTTGATCATAGACAAAGATATGGGTAAGTTCAGGGAAACAACAAGCAGTCAAGTTGGGTGTAAAGAGAAATAGTTTAGAAATGAAATTGGAAAGGTAGATTGGGTGTAAACTCTTGTAGTCCTTGTTGGGAATTTCAAAATTGGGGTGATGGAAATTACCCTTAGATTTTTCAAGCCATGTAAGGAAAAGAAATACTGTAGGCAAGTTTTGACCTAATTTATTTGAAAAAATGATAACTTGTTGGAGTTTTCATAGTCTGTAAGCCAGATTTTATGAGGGGGAAAAGGTTTGAGATACTTTGGCATTTATAATAATTGGCTTTGGAGGAGGGAGGAGTTATGGACCTTTTAGACACATGCACAGCTATGACATTTTGTATGAAAAAGGTACTGTGTCTTCACAAAATATGTTGGGAGTAAGTAAAGAACTTCACAGTATCAACTTTATTAGACTAATAGAATTCTTTTTTTAAATTGATTTTTATAATGACAGATACCAAATTTTTCCCTTTGTATAAAATGGTTCTGTGAATAATTATTATATTAAACTTGTTTCTCTTAGTAAATATTAACACTAAAGCCTTTTTTCAAAATGAAATATTAGGTCAAGACAGTCAAGACACTTCCTCTCTACTACGGAAGCATAGAAAAGTTTTTTCTTTATGGTGATCATGATGGAGAAGTATATGCTACAGGAGGAGAGGTTCAAATTGCAATGGTAAGAAGCAAGTAATACAAAATTATTGAAAGCCAGTTGGTACCACTTACTTTTGCTTATATGTAGAAATAAAGGTACAGTATTTTGCTTGCATTTGGTTTTTCCATTGGATAAAGTAGTGTTAGCATGAATATTTATATTTCATATATGGTATTTTTAATAATTTATAGAATTTAACATCGTATGCCCAATGTTTAACAAATGCATATATATTGCTAATTATCACAGTGATTTTGTAAAGTGCACATTTTATCCAAGGCCCACAAACTAGTAAACACTGGAGCCAGAATTCTGTCCTAAGAATGAATGTTTCCAAAACTCGAGTGGGTTTTATCTCTATACCATGCTCTTGTTGATATTGGAATGGTATTTAATTAGGCCTAAGGAAGTAACATGAAAAATAGAAATAAACATTGAGGTCTAATGTAATAACTATTTTTATTTATATATTTAATGAGGTTAAATGTATTTCTTTGGAAGAAATAAGTGAATGTTTTTATTGCAGCTAAATTTGAACAGTTTTCTTTGAAAGGCTGGTATAAATTTACTTTATTGATTCAGGAACCTCGAGCACTGTATGATGAAACAAGAATTGTGCCAATTGCAAAGCTGGATAGGACAGTTGCTGAGAAAGCTGTAAAAAAATATGTAGAAGATGAAATGGCAAGGTAATTCACATTTCAAGATGCATGATAAAAATAAGAAAAATCAGGAGGGTGGATCATAGTGCTTTTAACTATTCTTAAGTATACTCTAGATGTATATATTGTGACAAACTTCTTAATATTAAAAAGTTGAGAGCTCTTTTTATAAAAATAGAAATCCATATTTGTTTAACAAAAAAAGGAAATTTTATATATCTAAAGTGTCACTATTACAGGCATTGTGATTAGAGCATGTTTTAGAAAAAACAACTTTGGCATGCAACAGAAAGATGATTGTAGTCACTTCTGAGAGGTAAAGATTAGTACAAAACATGTGAAAGGATATAGAAAAACAATACTCTTATCTGTGACTCTTGTATAGCTAATGATGCAGTCATTTTGATTCTCACTGAATCTCACTGATAATTCTTCTGTTCTTAAGAGTTTATTCTATCTCCAAAGGGTAACTTATACTATAAATAAATAGAAAAATCATGAAAAACTGACAATTTCTGGCTCTTAATACCAAGAGGTTTTGCTTGACTTTTCAGTAGTCACAGTGATGTTTAGGGAGGAGAAAACTTTTAGATTATTAGTCATATAGAATTTCAGATTTAATCTTTCAAAATACATGAGAAATAAATATTAAAGTTTCTAATAACTATTTTTCAAATTAAGACCATAATTTGCACAGTCTGTGAAACATTAATATGCTGGTTTCTTACTAGGCTTCCTGATAGATTGTCAGTAACTTGGCCTGAAGGAGATGAATTACTGCCAAATGAGATTAGGCCTGCTGGAACCCCCATTGGTATGTTTTTGATTTGTTTTTTCTTGTGTCTTACATTCCCAGTATGTAAAAGACCATGAAAAATTAAATTACAATGTGAACACTTAGCAGATTCATCAGATTCTTTGGGTTGTAACTAAGACACTCTTATTTTACATTTTGGACTAATAGGTGCATTAAGGATTGAAATACTGAATAAAAAAGGGGAAGCAATGCAAAAGCTTCCAGGAACAAGTCACGGAGGGTCAAAGAAACTCTTGGTTGAGCTCAAAGTTATATTACATTGTAAGTATAGAAATTAATTTGGGTCTTTAATATTGTTCTTAAATGTGTAATACATATTTTAATATCTTCCTAAATTATTGATAACTAAGCAATCTGAAAAGCACATAGGATTTTTTTGTTGTTGTTTTTAATCCTCACCCGAGGATATTTTTCCATTGATTTTTAGATAGAGTTGAAGGGAAGGAGGGAGAGAGAGAGAAACATTGATGTGAGAGAGGCACATTGATTGGTTGCCTCCCACATGACCCCAGCTGGGGCTGGAGCTTAAACCTGCAACCCAGGTACATACCCTTGACTGGGAATCAAATCTGCGACTCTTTGGTCCATGGGCTGACGCTCTAACTGCTGAGCCATACCGGCCAGGGTGGCACATTGGATTTTATTAAAGTTAGGAATTTCAAGTATGTAGTAAATAATTTGAGTTTTTTAATTGATAATATTTTGACAGGTTTTTTTTGTTGTTGTTGTTTGTTTGTTGTTTAAACACTCGATTCTGAATTTACCCGTATAGGTAAGTATGGTCTAAAATATATGTATAGTAGTTTGTACTGGATAGGAATTTAGATTATCTTTAAAATCTCCTCTAAGTAGAAAACACTGTGGCTCCGAACCTGTGGGCCAAAAGTACTTGGTTCACATAATAAACCTGGCCCACTCTTGGGTAAAGAGAAAAGAACTGGGTATTATTGCTCATCTTGAATCACCTTGCTAACTTTTTTGTCCATTGTTTTTGTCTTGATTACCTAAAAGTATTTTCACTTTATAGTGTTAATAATTTGTTCTATCACTATATACTTGTGTCTGGTCCATGGATTTTGGAGATATCGTATTTTATTCAATGCGTTTATTTCCAACTCTGAATTTTTAAATAAATTTAAAAAAATATTTTTATTGTGGTAAAATATATATAACATAAATATACCATCTTAACCATTTTTTTAAAATACTTTTTAAACTGATTTTAGAGAGAGAGGAAGGGAGAGAGAGAAGCATCAATGAGAGAGAACATCAATTGGCCCCTTTTTGCATGTCCCCCACTGGGGATCTGGCCCACAACCTGGGCATGTGCCCTGACCGGGAATCAAACTGGTGACCTCTTGGTGCATGTGTCAACACTCAACCAGTAAACACACCAGCTGGGCCATCTTAACCATTTTTAAATGTACAGTTTAGTGGCAGTACATTTATGCTGTTGGTGTATAACCATTACTACTATCCACCTCCAGAACTTTTTCATCATCCCAGCCGAAACTCTGTAGTAACTTTCCATTACTCTTTTCCTCATCCCTTGTTCTACTTTCTGTCTCTGTGAATTTGACTTGTTTTAGGTGTCTTATGTAAATAGAACCATACAATATCTGTTCTTCGTATGTACCATATTTCACTTAGCATAATCTCTTCAAATTCCATCCATATTATTGCATGTGTCAGGATTTTATTTTTAAGTTTAAATAATATTCCATTGTATGTATATACCACATTTTTAAAAAAGACTTTTTATTGATTTTTAGAGAGTGAGGAAGGGAGAAAGAGAGGGAGAGAGAATCATCAATGCAAGAGCAGAACATGATCAGCAGCCTCCTCCTGCACGTCCCGTACTGGGGATCGAGCCTGCAACATAGGCATGTGCTCTGATCAGGAATCAAACCAGCAACCTTTTGGTGCATGGGAGGATGCCTGACCAACTGAGCCACATTGGCCAGGCCTGTATGTGCCACATTTTGTTTATCCATTTATCTACTGGTGGACACTTGGGTTTCTTTCACATTTTAGCTATTGTGAACAATGCTGCTGTACAAATTGGTGTACAAATATCTATGTGAGTCCTCAATTTCTGTTATTTTGGATATATACCCAAATGTGGAGTTGCTGGATCATATGATAATTCTGTGTGCAACTTTCTGAGGAGCTGCCATGCTATTTTCCACAGTGACTATACCATTTTACATTCCCATCAGCAGTATAGAAGCGTTTCAGTATCTCTACATCCTTGCCAACATGTTATTTTTTGTTTTATTTTGATAAAAGCATCCTAGTTGTTATGAATGGTATCTTATTGTGGTTTTGATTTTGCATTTCTCTAATGATCAGTGAATTTGAGCATCTTTTCATATGCTTATTGGCCATCTCTACATCTTATTTGAGAAATATCTATTCAAGTCCTGTTGCCCATTTTAAAATCAGATTGTTTGGTGGTGGTGGTGGTGGTGGTGGTGGTGGTTGAGTTGTAGAAGTTCTTTATATGTTTTGGCCAATAACCCCTTGTCAGATATATGATTTGTAGCTATTTTCTTCCATTCTGTGAGTTGCCTCTTTACACTATTGATTGTTCTTTGATGTAGAAGAGTTTTAAATTTTAATATAGTCCAATTTGTCTATTTCTGTTGTTGTTGCCTTTGCTTTTGAGGTCATATTCAAGAAGTTATTGCCAAATCCAAAGTCATGAACCTTTTCTTAAATGTTTATTTCTATGAATTCTGCTGTTTTAGCTCCTACATTTGTTATTTGATCCATTTTGAGTTAACTTTTATATAGATTAACGTCTTTTTTTTTTTTTGGTATATGGTTAACTTCTTTTTCATGGAGATATTCAATTTTCCCAGCACCATTTGTGAAAAAGACTTCTTTCCCCATTGAATGGTCTTGGTACCCTTGTCAAGTATCTTTTAACCATATATGCAAGGGTTTATTTCTGGGCACTGTATTGTATTCCTGTGGTCTATATGTCTGTCATAACAGAACCACACTGTTTTGGGTTTTTTTGTGGGTTGGTTTAAAAATTTTTTTATTGGCAAACAATTAATTTACAATATTCTATTAGCTTCGGATGTACATCATAAGTGATTCCAATATTTATATACATTATGAAATGGTTACCACTATAAATCTAGTTATCATCTGTCACCATACAAAGTTCTTCACCTGTTATTGACTATATTCCCTGTGCAGTACATTACATCGCACAACTTACTTTATAACTGGAAGTTTGTACCTTTCTTAATTCACTTCACCTATTTTGCCCACCCTCCAACCCTTCCCCTCTCAGGTAAACACCAAGTCTTGTATCTATGAGTCTGTTTCTGTTTTTTGTTTTGTTTGTTTATTAGTTTTCTTAGATTTCACATAATTCCACGAGTGAAATTATGTGATATTTTACATAACTATAATAAATACTCTCTAGCTCCATTCATGATTTTATTTTATGGCTGAATAATACCACACTGTTTATTACAAGCCCTTCAATTTTGTTCTTTATTTTTAAGATTATTTTGGCCCTTTGGGTCTCTTGAGATTGTATATGAATTTAGAATGGGTTTTCTATTTCTGCAAAATATGGCATTGTGGTTTTATAGGGATTATGCTGACTCGACTCTGTAGATCAGTTGGGTATTCTTGTCATCTCAACAATACATGAGTTTGATTTTGTATCCTGCAAGTTTGCTTAATTTTAACAATGTTTTAATAAAATCTTTAGGGTCTCTTATATATATGATACTGGCATATATGAACAGAGATCTTTTTATTTCTTTTTTTCCAAAATGTATTTTTTTAAAAATTTGATCTGATTGCTGTGGCTAGGACTTCATGTGTTGAATAGAAGTAAAGCTTTCAGTCTTTCATTGGGTATGATGTTTGTTAGCTGTGAGCTTTTAATAGGTCCGCAAGACTTCCTCATGCTCTAACCCTGTCTCCCTCTTTAACTTCATTTCATACCATTTTCATCCTCACTTACCATACTCCTAATCATAATTGCATTCTTTTTGTTGCTATACAAGTCCAATTTTCCCACCTCTGAACCTTTCTTTGCATATGTTTCTTTTGCCTTAAACATTCAAATACCAAATCTTTGATAAGCTTTTTTCTCAGGTTTCAGATTGTCACTGTCAGAGAGGCTTCTAATAATAATGATAGATATTTTCTGTTACTTTTTTCTAGTTTCATATTTATTTCCTTTAATTTGTTTTTATAGCTGGAAACTGTTATTTATTAAATGTGTCTTTCCTCTCTCGAGCAGAAGTGGCAAAGTATTTGTGAAGGATTGTGTAGTAAATATTTAGGTTTTGATGTGTCATACATTCTTTGTCACAGCTACCTAACTGCCTTTCTAGAATGAAGTAGCCATGGGCAATAAAGAAGTTGTTGAACCACTTGCCCTAAAAGATAAAAACTTGTCCGACCGGTGTGGCTTAGTGGACTGAGCGTCATCCCATGGACTGAGAGGTCCTGGTTTGAGTCCAGATCAGGGCACATGCTTGCCCAGGTTGTGGGCCATATCCCCAGAAGGGGGGCATGTAGGAGGCAGCCAATCAATGTTTCTTTCTTACATCGATGTTTCTATCTCGCCCTCTACCTTCCTCTCTCTCTAAAATCAATAAAGAAGAAAGAATTGTAAATATACATACATATTTTTCTATTAAATTATAAAAACTTCTAACATGACTCGAAATAATTCTTTCTTTTTTTTTTTTATATATTTTTCCTTTATTGATTTGAGAGAGAGAGAGAGGAAGAAACATCGATGAGAGAGAACATTGATTGGCCACTTCCTGCTTGCCCTCCACTGGGGATTGGACCCTCAACCTGGGCATGTGATCAGGAATTGAGCTGGCAACCTCTTGGTGCATGGGTTGATGCTCAACCAGTGAGTCACACTGACGGGGTGAAATAATTCTCTTTTTAACATGGTTATATCACCTACTTGACATACATTTTTGTTTTGTTTATGAATTGCTTTGTGTTGTTTTTTTTAATCCTCACCAGAGGATATTTTTTCATTGATTTTTAGATAGAATGGGAGGGAGGGAAGGAGGGAGATAGAAACATCGATGTGAGAGAGACACATCAATTGGTTGCCTCCTACATGACCCTGAACGGGGCCTGGGATGGAACCTGAAACCCCAGTACATGCCCTTGACTGGGAATCGAAACCACAACCCTTTGGTCCAGGCTGTTGCTCAAACCACTGGGCCAAACTGGCTAGGACTGAATTGCTTTGTTTTAATTGTTTTTAAAAAATGTTAAATCATTAACATAATTCCAAAGTAAAAAATAATAAAGAATATTTCAGAGAAGTGATGTTATTCCTCTTTGCTGATTTCTTCGTCCTTCTTTAGGTAGTAATTTTACTACTTTTTGGCTTATTTTGTTTTGTTTTTGTTTTTTTGTGTTTTTTTTATCCTCACCCGAGGACATTTTTTCATTTTTTGTTCAGGTAGAGTGGGAGGGAGAGAGAGGAACAGAGAGAGAGAGAAACATCGATGTGAAAGGAACACACCGAGTGGCTGCCACCCGCACGACCAACCAGGGCCGGGGACAAACTGCAACCGAGGTACGTGCCCTTAGCGGGAACCGAACCCGGGTCTCTCAGGACCGCAGGCCGACGCTCTAACCGCTGAGCCAAACCGGCCAGGGCTATTTTGTTTTTTTCTGTTACCTAAGCAAGAAGAAATGCATTCATATTTTTTCCCTTTCTTAAAAAGAGAGATCATATTTTATTTATATAAATATGTTTTTACTCCTTGCTTTTTTTCTCTTAACAGATCTCTAGATCTTAGAGATTATTCTACATAAATAAACAATGATCTTTTAATCTTGAAAAAACATTTAATTTATTATTTACATTTTTATAGACGTCCTCCATTCCCCATTCCCTTTCCCCCACTTTACCCAGCCTCCACCCTACCCCAGGGTTTCTTTGGTTAATCTCTTCCCAACCCCTCCCCTAACCTCCCTTCTGAAATATATCAGTGTGTTCCATGCATCCATGCCTCTCGACCTGTTTTGTTTGTCGGTTTATTTTGTTCATTAGATCCCACATATAAGTGAGATCATGTGATATTTTTCTTTCTCTGACTGGCTTATTTTGTTTAGTATAATAATCTCCAAGTCCATCTATGCTATTGCAGGGGGTAAGAGATCCTTCTTTTCTACAGCTGCATAGTATTTTATTGTAAATGTATCACAGCTTTTTTATACACTCATCTACTGCTGGGCACTTGGGCTGTCACTGCTACAAATATAGGGGTGTATATTATAATTTCTTATAGGTGTTTCAGGATTCTTAGAATATATTCCTAGAAGTGGGATTGCTGAGTCAAACAGTTGTATTTTTAGTTTTTTGAGGAAACTCTATACCCTTTCAACAGTGGCTGCACCAGTCTGCATTCTCACCAGCATGTCTAAAATTTCCTTTTCTCCATACCCTCGCCAGCACTTGTTTGATAATTTACTGATGGTAGCCATTCTGGCAGGTGTGAGGTGAGACCTCATAGTCATTTTTATTGCATCTGTTTGATGATTATTGACATAGAGCATGTTTTTATATGTCTGCTGGCCATCTGTATGTCCTCTTTGGAGAAGGGTCTATTCAGGTCCTTTACCCACTTTTTTTTTAATCCTCACCTGAGGACATTTTTCTGTTTTTTGTTCAGATAGAGTGGGAGGGAGAGAGAGGAAGAGAGAAACATCGATGTGAAAGGAACACATCGAGTGACTGCCACCCGCACAACCAACCAGGGCCGGGCACAAACTGCAACCAAGATACACACCCTTAGCGGGAACCGAACCCAGGTCTCTCTGGACCACAGGCGGACGCTCTAACTGCTGAGCCAAACCGGCCAGGGCTTTACCCACTTTTTAATTGGATTGTTTGTCTTCCTTTTGTTGAGTTGTACGGGTTCTTTACATATTTTGGAAATTAACCCCTTATCAGATGTATCATTGGCGAGTGTGTTCTCCCATACAGTGGGTTCCCTTTTCATTTTGTTGATTTTTTTTGTTTGTTTAATCCTCACCTGAGGACAATTTTCCATTTTTTTATTCAGACAGAGTGGGAGGGAGAGAGAGGAACAGAGAGAAACATCCACGTGAAAGGGACACATCGAGTGGCTGCCACCCGCACAACCCAACCAGGGCCGGGACAAACTGCAACTGAAGTACATGCCCTTAGGGGGAACGGAACCTGGGTCTCTCTGGACCACAAGCCGACGCTCTAACCACCGAGCAACACCGGCCCGGAACCTGGGTCTCTCTGGACCACAGGCCGATGCTCTAACCACTGAGCAACACCGGCCAGGGCCATTTTGTTGATGTTTTGTTTTGCTGTGTAGAAGCTTTTTAGTTTGATGTAATCCCTTTGTTTATTTTTTTCCTTTGTTTTTCTTGCCCTGGGTCAGGAGATATATTAATAGGCGAAAATACTGTTACATGAGGTGTCTGAGATTTTACTGCCTATGTTTTCTTCTAGGATTTTTATAGTTTTGCAACTTATATTTAAGTCTTTCATCCATTTTGAGTTTATTCTTGTGTATGGTGTAAATTGGTAATCTAGTTTCATTTTTTTGCATGTACCTGTCATATTTTCCCAGCACCATTTATTGAGTAGACTATCTTTATCCATTGTATGCTCTTTCATCCTTTGTCAAATATTAATTGACCATAATGCCATGGGTCAATTTCTGGGTTCTCTGTTCTGTTCCATTTTTCTATATACATGTTGTTATGCCAGTACCAGCATGTTTTGATTACACTGGCTTTGTAGTATAGTTTGATACCCAGTATTGTGATCCCTCCAACTTTGTTTTCTTTCTCAAGATTGATGAAGCTGCTTGGGGATTTTTGGTTCCATATACATTTTTGGAGTATTTTTTTCTAGATCTGTGAAATATCCTGTTGGTATTGTAATAGGGATTGAGTTGAATCTGTAGATTGCTTTGGGTAATAGGGACATTTTAATGATGTTAATTCTTGCAATCCATGAACAGGGTATATGCATCTACTTTTTTTCTTCCTCTATTTCTTTCTTCAGTGTGCTATTATTTTCCGAATATAGGTCTTTTACCTCTTTAGTGAAGTTTATTCCAAGGTATCTTATTTTTTTTTTTTGTTACAATTGTAAATGGGATTGTATTTTTAGTTTCTCTTTCTGAGAGTTCATTATTGGTGTGTAAAAATTCCATCAATTACTGGATGTTAATTTTGTATCCTGCTACCTTGCAGAATTTATTCATTAAATCTAGTAGTTTTTGGAGTCTTTAGGGTTTTCTGTGTACAATACCATGTCATCTGTGAATAATGACAGTTTTACTTCCTGCTTTCAGATTTCAATGCCTTTTATTTTTTCTTCTTGACTGATTCCTATGGGTAGGACTCCCAGTACTATGTTGAACAAGAGTGGTAAAGCAGACATCCCTGTTTTTTCCTGATCTTAAGGGAAACACTTTTAGTTTTTGCCCATTGAATATGATGTTGGCTGTAGGTTTGTCATATTTGGTCTTTATTATGTTGAGCTGTGACACTCTGTTCTCACTTTGCTGAGAGTTTTTATCATAAATGGGTTCTCGATTTTGTTAAATGCCTTTTCTGCATCTGTTGATATGATCATGTGATTTTTATCTTTCATTTTGTTTATGTGATGTATCACATTTATTGATTTGCAAGTATTGTACCAGCCTTGCATCCCTAGAATAAATCCCACTTAGTCATAGTGTATGATCTTTTTAGTGTATTCTATAAAATGATTTGCTAATAGTTTTTTGAGTATTTAAGCATTTGTGTTCATCAGGAATATTGGCCTTTAACTTACTTTATAGTGTCTTTATCTGGTTTTGGTATCGTTTGAGGAACATAGGTGTTAGTTCTTCTTTGAATGTTTGGTAAAACTTGCCTGTGAAGCCATCTGATCCAGGACTTTTGTTTGCTGGAAGTTTTTTTTTTTTTACTGTTTTAATATCATCAGTTGTTAACAGCCTATTCAGGTTTTCTGATTTTTCATCATTCAGTTTTGGAAGATTGAATTTTTCTAGAAATTTGTCCATTTGGTCCAGGTTGTCCCATTCATTAGCATATAATTGTTCATAGTGTTGTCTTACAATCCTTTGTATTTCTATGTTGTCAGTTGTTACTTCGCCTCTTTCATTTCTGATTTCATTTATTTGGGTCCTGTCTCTTTGTTTCTTAATGAGTCTTATTTATCTTTTCAGTGTACCAGCTCTTGGTTTCATTAATCTTTTGTATTGTGTTTGCAGTCTCTATGTCATTTATTTCCACTCTAATCTTAATATTTTCTTCCTTCTACTCATTCTGAGCTTATCTTCTTGTTCTCTTTTTAATTCTATTAGTTGTAGAGTTAGAATGTTTATTTGAGGGTTTTTTTTTGTTTGTTTCTTGAGATGGGCATGTAATGGTATGAACTTCCTTCTCAGGACTGTTTTGCTGTCTCCCATAGATTTTGGGTTGTTGTGTGTTCATTTTCATTTGTTTTCAGGAAGTTTTTTTATTCCTTGATCTCAATGGTCATCCATTCACTTTTTAATAACATGCTATTTAGCCTCCATTAATCTTTTGTATTGAATGTTTTTGAATTATTTTTAATTGTAGTTGATTTCTGGTTTCATGCTATTGTGATCTGAGATGTTTGATGAGATTTAAATCTTCTTAAATCTGTTAAGTTTTATTTTGTTGTCCTAACATGTGGTCTATTTTTTAGAATGTTCCATGTGCACTTGAGAAGAATGTATATTCTGCTGCTTTGGGATGAAATTTTCTGTAAATAGTAATTAAATCCATCTGATGTAGAGTATTGTTTAAGGTCATTGTTTCCTTGTTGATTTTTTTTTTTGTATCTAAAATCTATTCGTGATGTCAGTGGGGTCTTAAAGTCCCCAGTGAGGACTGTATTGTTGTTGATCTCTCCCTTAAAGTCCACCAAGAGTTTTGTTTTTATATAGATTTAAGTGCTCCTATATTGGGTTGTATATATGTTTACAAGGGTCATATTTTCCTGTTGGACCAATCCTGATTGTATTGTGTAGTGACCTTCTTTGTCTCTAATTATGGCTTTTGTTTTAAAAGTTTATTTTTTAGATATGAGTATTGTGACTCCAGCATTTTTTTTTTTGGTTTTTATTTCCATTTGTGTGGGATCAATACTCAGGGTAGCTGACTGTCAGGCTCAACTCCATCCACATCATTCAAGTTGTACTAGTGTAGTCTTGATGTGGCTTCTGCAGTCCTTGATTAAAGGTCTTCTCTTCAGCCAGGCCGGTGTAGCTCAGTGGTTGAGTGTCAACCCATGTACCAAGAGATCGCTGGTTTGATTTCCGGTCAGGGCACATACCCAGGTTGTGGGTCAAATCTCCAGTGGGGAGCATGCAGGAGGTGGCCAGTCAGTGTTCTCTCTCATCGATGTTTCTGTCTCTCTCCCCCTCTCCCTTTCTCTTTCTCTAAAAATGAATAAAGAAAAAAAAAGTCTTCTTTTTGGATAGTCTCCTGTTAGTATTTCAGGATGATTGTTCCCCTGTTTAGCTATAATTTTCAGTTTCATTCTGAGAGGTGTTGTGAGCAAGATCCCCTTACTCTGCTGACATCTGGAACAACACCCCCCTTCAAAAAAATATTTGAAGGAAATGAATTTTAATATCAAAATATATCTCTGTATTATTTTGACTTTTTTATTTAAGCATATTTACAGATAACTTTTAAGAATTAAAATAAAGGAATTTAGTGTGCTGAATTAGCAAATTTTCATTATACTGTTAACAGGCATAGGGTAGCTTTAGATCTTTCAATGTTTCAAATTAATTTTTAAAGATTATAGCAAAAAAAGGAATATTTGATGCTATCGTGACATTTTATATTCATGTTCTGTATTCAGTTTCACAGGCATAAATGCTTGTTTTTTTCTTTTATTAAGCTTCAAGTGGAAATAAAGAAATCATTTCACATATTAGTCAACATGGAGGAAAATGGCCTTACTGGTTTAAAAAAATGGGTGAGTTATTTTGAATGTTAAAAATTATATCAGTATTACGTTGACTTGATTCATAATTTCTTTTTTATTTTTCCAGAAAATATTCAAAAGTTAGGGAATTATACACTGAAATTACAAGTTGTATTGAATGAAAGTAATGCAGACACTTATGCTGGAAGACCACTACCATCTAAAGCAATTAAATTTTCTGTTAAAGGTAAGCAAAATACTAATACATAACTATATGCTAAAGGTGGTATCATAAATTAAGGAGGGATAGATAATTTTGTAAAAGATGTTTGACCAGTTGCATAAGCATTTTGATCTTAAAATGACTGTAATTTTTCTTGACAGTTATATTTGTAAATTTTGAAGACCTCATTGCTTTCTAGCTTTCATTGTTCCTGGTAAAGTCTGAAGCTATTCTGATTCCTGACCTTTGCATGTGAACCCCTCTTTCCCACCACCCAGATATTTGGTGAATCAATTTTTGTCCCAATTTATGAAATTTTAAATGTTAGAAATTGTTCCTTAAATTAATTTGATTTCCTAATCTGTTTATCTTTCTGTAACATCTGATATTAAGATGATGGACCTCTTGACTGGTGTACTAATATTCTTTTTTCTAGTTTTCATATATTGGTTTTAATTTTCTACTTTATGTGAGATTTCATTAACATGATTTTCTACACTTTCAGTTGAATTTTTTTTTTCCTGCCATCATTTTTTAGTTTCTCTTTTTCTTTCTTAAAAGATGTTTTTATTGATTTTAGAGAGAGGAATGGAGAGGGAGTGGTAGAGGGAGAGAGAGAGAAGCAAAAAGGTGAGAAAGAAACATTGGTCAATTGGACCCCCTACACACCTCGACAGGGGACCAAACTCAACCTGGGCATGTACCTTGACCAGACATCGAACCGGCAACCTTTTGGTGGATGGGACAACACTCAACCAACCAAGCCAGGGCTCATTTTTTACTTTCTAGAACATATTTTCTATTCTATGTTTATCCCCTTTTAATGTTTTTTTTTTGTTTTTTTTTTCTACATCATGGAGTAATATCTTTTTTCTCTGAGCTTATTAGTAATAGTGGCAGTTTTTCTTGAAGATTTTACCTTTATTCATTATATGTTTCCTCTGTGTTAATTTTTGTTTGTGTGTTTGTCTGGGTCTTTCATATTAGGTGCTCTCTTATATGACTGGTGATTTGCTCACATTTAAAAATAGGACATTTGAAAGCTTTTATTATATTTGGGGAGATTATGATATGAAAAATTTTAGGTTCTTCTTTCTTTGTTTGATTCCCCAGAGTGGAGCCTTCCAGTCTCCTGCTAGGAGGGTAAATACCTGGCTGCCAGCATTTTGGGAGCCAAGCTGGAGAAGACTGTTGAGTCTCACATTTAGTATATAATCTTCACTCGATTTTCCTATTTTCAGTAAACTGTGACACTCTTGGTAGTGCTGTTTCCATCACTCCTTAGACCTACCCAAACAATAAGCCTTCCTGATTTATTGCTGGGTCTGAGGAAGGCAGTTCACTGGCTCTGTGTATTGAGGGGTGGGGATCCATGGAACCATTTCTTTTTTTTTTTTTTTTTTTTATCCTCACCCGAGGATATTTTTCCATTTCTTGTACAGATAGAGTGGGAGGGAGAGAGAGGAAGGGAGAGAGAGAGAGAAACATCGATGTGAAGGGACACATCGAGCGGCTGCCACCCGCACGACCAACCAGGGCCGGGGACAAACTGCAACCGAAGTACGTGCCCTTAGCGGGAACCGAACCCGGGTCTCTCCGGACCGCAGGCCGACGCTCTAACCGCTGAGCCAAACCGGCCAGGGCCATGGAACCATTTCTTAAACAGACTTCAGCAAGTCTTTTTTTTAATTTTTTTCACGTTTACTCCAACATGATATAACCACTCCTGAGACTTCTGGGTGTCCTATAGAGTGGATTAGATTGGTTCTCTGCTTACTTTATTGTGACTGAGGATTTGAGGTTCTTGGGTCTTTCTGCTAAGTCAGTGACATTTATCTACATGTTCTCCAGCCTTCAAATCCTATTACTGTGGTCTTTTTTTCTTTGTTGTTTTTTTAGATTTAGGCCTCTTTATTTATTTATTTTTTAATTTTTTATTTATTAATTTGTTTTTGTTACAGATATTTCTCATTTTTCTCCCATTAACACCCTCCTTCCCTTCCCCCTGCCCTATCCCCAGCTTTGTAGTCTATTTCATTGGTCATGCATACATGCATGTAAGTTCTGTGGTGTATCTCTTCCCCCACAAACCCCCCTTCCTCTGAGGCTTGTCAGTCTGTACCCCACCTCTATGTCTCTGGGTTAATTTTGTTCAGCAGTTTGTTTAGTTCATTATATTCCACAAATAAGTGAGATCATGTGATATTTGTCTTTCTCTACTTGACTTGTTTCACTTAGCATAATATTCTCCAGGTCCTTCCATGCCATCATAAAGGATAAAAGATCTTTCCTTCTTACAGCTGCATAGTATTCCATTGTGTACATGTACCACAGCTTTTTAATCCACTCATCTACTGATGGGCACTTGGGTTGTTTCCAAATTTTAGCTATTGTAAATAGTGCTGCTATGAACATAGGGGTACATATATTCTTTCTGTTTGGTGTTTCAGGTTTCTTAGGGTATATTCCTAGAAGTGGGATCACTGGGTCAAATGGTAGTTCAATTTTTAATTTTTTGAGGTAACACTATAATGTTTTCCACAGTGACTGTACCAGTCTGCATTCCCACCAGCAGTGTTCTAGAGTCCCCTTTTCTCCACAACCTCGCCAACACTTGTTGTTTGATGATTTGTTGATGGCGGCCATTCTGACAGGTGTGAGGTGATACCTCATTGTTGTTTTAATTTGCATCTCTCTGATGATTAGTGATGTTGAGCATTTCTTCATAGGTCTCTTGGCCATTTGTATGTTCTGTTTGATGAGGTGTCTATTTAGTTTCTCTGCCCATTTTTTAATTGGGTTCTTTGTCTTTCTTTTGTTGAGTTGTAGAGGACTCTATTTATTTTGGAAATTAACCCCTTATCCGATGTATCATTGGTAATTATGCTCTCCTATAGAGTGGGTTTCCTTTCCATTTTGATGGTGGTTTCCTGTGCTGTGCAGAAGCTTTTTAGTTTGATGTAGTCCCATGTGTTCAATTTTTTCTATGTTTCTGTTGCCTTAGGTGATGTATCAGTGAAAATTCTGCTGCGTATGATGTGTGAGATTTTGTTGCCTACATTTTTTTCTAGAATTTGTATGGATTCACGACTCACATTTAAGTCTTTTATCTATTTTGAGTTTATTCTCGTGTATGGTGTAAGTTGGTGTTCTGGTTTAGGCCTCTTTAAAAGAAAAAAAAAAATCTCTGTAGTGTCATTATTATGGGATTTTTGAGAAAGAGCTTATCTAAGTGCCTGTGGCCACTTTGCCTTCTTTGATGAGATAGGCCACCATGGAGATGTTTCCTTTTTGAACATATAAAATCATCTACTTTTTTTTTTTATCCTCACCTGAGGATATTTTTCCATATTTTGTACAGATAGAGTGGGAGGGAGAGAGAGGAAGGGAGAGAGAGAGAGAAACATCGACGTGAAGGGACACATCGAGTGGCTGCCACCCGCACGACCAACCAGGGACGGGGACAAACTGCAACCGAAGTACGTGCCCTTAGCGGGAACCGAACCCGGGTCTCTCCAGACCGCAGGCCGACGCTCTAACCGCTGAGCCAAACCGGCCAGGGCTCATCTACTTTTTTTTTTAACAGCTGTGGAACATATTCAATAGTATGATATGCTAGTTTAAGCAGTTCTGTTGACAAACATTTTGTTTTCCGTTTTTTTGTGGGGTTTTTTTGTTTGTTTGTTTGTTTGTTTTTTTTCTTTTTTATCCTCACCCGAGGATATTTTTCTATTTTTTGTACAGATAGAGTGGGAGGGAGAGAGAGGAAGAGAGAGAGAGAGAGAAACATCGACGTGAAGGGACACATCGAGTGGCTGCCACCCACACGACCAACCAGGGCCGGGGACAAACTGCAACCGAAGTACGTGCCCTTAGCGGGAACCGAACCCGGGTCTCTCCGGACCGCAGGCCGACGCTCTAACCGCTGAGCCAAACCGGCCAGGGCTGTGGGGTTTTTTTTGACTATTACAAGCTATATTTGTTATATGGGAAAAAAGTTATGCTGCTTTGTGCCAGAATTTCTTTCGTGTGGATACCAAGAACTAGAATTGCCAAACTGAAGTGTGTGTGCTTTAACGTTTTAAAATATATACATACATTTATTGTCAAATTGCCTTCCCAAATGGTTGTGATACCCTCACCAACAGACTTTGAGATTTCCAGTTTTCCTATCATGATTCCTGGCCAACCCATATTTTTATTTAGCTTAATTGGCAGTGAAATTATTTCTTTAATTATTAAGTTATGCACTTCTTCTAGCCTTTATTGAATATTTTGTGTCTTCTGTGAAAGCCTGTTCAATTGCTGTGGCCATTTCAATAGTAGAAACTGTGGTTCTCAAATTTGAGCTTGTATCCAAATCACCTGGAGGGCTTATTGAAAAAGATTACTGGGCAATTTGACTTAGTAAGTTTGAGGTGAACCCTAGGATTTGCATTTCTAGTAATTTCCCAGGATTGACTGAAATTTAGACTAGGGACCATACTTTGAGAACAGCTGGCTTAGAGGAAGTTTTATGTATTCTGAATTTTAATCCTGTGTTGCAAATATTTTCTCATATAGGGCTTTTCTTTTAACTTTATTATATCTAATAAGATATAGATGTAAATCCTTTTATGCCTAATATTATGTGTGTAATAATATGTTTTGCCTTAGTTTTTTCTATGATATGACTATAAACATTCTTTATTATAGTCTAATAATCTCTACTTCTAGAATTTTACTTTTTTGTATGGTATGAGAAAGATATCTAACTATTATTTTCCCAAGTGGATTATAGATATATGTAATTTTTGCATGGATTTAAAATGCCATCTTTATCATAGTTTAATTTCCCATATATAAATGGATCTGTTTCTGACGTACAGTGAGTTTTCTGACCGGTGAATTTGCTTGTCATTTTTACCTTTTTTTTTAAAGAGGGTAAGCCGGAGAAATTTTCATTTGGTCTTCTGGATCTTCCTTTTCGTGTTGGAGTTCCATTCAATATCCCTCTGGAGTTTCAGGATGAATTTGGTCATACTAGTCAACTAATAAATGATATTCAGCCAGTTCTGGAAGCAAGGTAATTTGAATATCAACTTATATTTGTCATTTATATTTGCTAAGCATTCTCTCCCTCTGTCTCTCTCTTTCTCTTTGGCTTCAGTATTTTGTATGGCGTTACCTTCAGGATTATCATTAAAAGGTTAAGTGGCTTTTAAAATATTTGGGGGATTTTTTTATCCCCAAGCTATCCTCAGTGACTACAGTGTCCTATATTAATTGACTCGCTAAAGTTTGTTTTGACCAAAGTTACAGTTAAAGTTCTTTAGGTAAGACTGATAGCTGTGTCTTTCTTACTCCATTTTTTTTTTTTACAATTATGATACAATTTCTCCTGGTAATTAATTGTTAGTTATACCATGTTTATTTTGTTGTTGTTTGCTTAGAAGTGATGGCTATTTAAACTGAGAGATACTGTCTACGGTTTTTAACCTGCAAATGCAGTTTATTTAGCTTTGTTTTAAAATCTATAGCAATAAAATATATCCTTTTTATGCAAATTTGAGTCCTTCCTTAGAATTTGACTTTACTTAATAGTACTTGAAATACTTAATCAGTTTAAAGAGTATAAATGCCAAGTATTTTTTTTGCATTGGCTGCCAAATTTGTCTTTTTGAGACCACTTGTTATGTAGGCTTTCTTTTGTTGTCTGTATGTATTTTTTTCCCTTGTGGTATAATCATTTATTCTTTCAGTCATTTAAACATGTACTATATTCCAGACATTTGCTAACTGGAGATATAGAAATGAATAAGGACATTATAGTTGTCTTCTAGGAGCTCACAGATTAGTGAGGTACAGATTGTTTAGTGTCTAGATTTATACTATAGTTAGGTTCCCCAAAAGCAATACATAGGTATACAAAATATTTAAAATGTATTTTTCAGATTTGTGTTCTCTTAATTTGTAAAAAGTGATTCCTATCTTTTGCATATCACATTCATTTGAATATTAAACTGTAATGGCAGAGTTGAATACTGTTGACCCTTGACCAATGCGGGAATTAGGGTTGCCAACCCTGGCAGCAATAATAAATTCATGTTTAACTTTTGACCCCCGAAAAAGTTAACTAGTAGTCAGTCACCTGTTAAGTGGAAGCCTCACCAATAACATAAACCGTCAATTAACATATATTTTGTATGTTATATGTATTAGATACTCTATTCTTCCAATAAAGCAAACAAGGAAAAAGATAATGTTATTAAGAAAATCATAAGGGCCTGGCTTGTGTGACTCAGTGGTTGAGCATCGACCCCATGCAGCAAGAGGTTGCTGGTTTGATCCCCAGTCAGGACACATGCCCAGGTTGTGGGCCTAATCCCTTGTAGGGGGCATGCAGGAGGTAGCCAATCAATGTTCTCTCTCATTGATGTTTCTCTCTCTCCCTCAAAATCAGTAAAGGCAAAAAAAATTTTTTTTAAATCATAAGAAAGATAAAATTACATTCACAATATTTGTATTTTTAAAATTGCATATAAGAGGACCTGGAGAGTTGAAGCCCTGGCCAGGTAGCTCCATTGGTTAGTGTGTCATCCCAATATGCCATGGTTGTTGTGGGTTTGATATCTGGTCAAGGCACATACAAGAAGTAACCAAATGGATGCATAAAATAAGTGGAACAACAAATCAGTGTTACTCTCGCGCATGCTCTTTCTACTCCCCTCTCTCCCCTTTCTCTCTAAAAAATCAATCAATAAAAAGTAAATAAATAAAACATTAAAAAGAATCCCATCGCCCTGGCCGGTTTGGCTCAGCGGTTAGAGTGTTGGCCTGCGGTCCAGAGAGACCGGGGTTCGGTTCCCGCTAAGGGCATGTACCTCAGTTGCAGTTTGTCCCCAGCCCTAGTTGGTCGTGCGGGTGGCAGCCACTCGATGTGTCCCTTTCACATCGATGTTTCTGTCTCTCTCTCTCTCTCCTGCTCTATCTGAACAAAGAATGAAAAAGTGTCCTCGGGTGAGGATAAAAAAATAATAATAATAAAATTAAAAAAATAAAAAGAATCCCATCTAATCATAAAAGGAAAATATTAGTGCATTAGTTGACATCTGTAACCATTATCCTGTTATTAGTCATAACTTCCATCTTATCCTTGATAATATATTCTTATATATGAAGTCTCTGTTACATATATATATTGACATTTAAGGTTTTTGACTTTTAAAAAAATCTGGTCGCATGGCTTTGTGAATTTATCTTCAACGAATGATGTGTGACCCTTGTCTGAGTGGGTTTCTTTGGGTTTTTTTTAGTTGTATTTTAAAAATTAATTCACATATATCCTCTAAAGAAGCAAATCATTTGATAAGGCTTGTTATAAAATAGAGCACTTCCTCTTCCTTGTGCTCTCCGCAGAGCACCCATAATCCACATTTCAAGAAATGAACCACTTTCAACTTTTGCACTTGAATCTTTTAGTAATTATTGCCATATTTCTAAGTAACTTTTATATTGCTAATTCTTGAATCTTTAGTTTTAAGCATTATCTGTTGATTTATGGTTATGGAAGATGAGAACATACTCTCTTGACACCAATTCTATTACAAATAAGCCTCCTTTCTGTTTCTTCTTTCTTTATATTCTTGCTTGATCAGTATTTAGTGTTTATTTCATTACAAGTATATGTAAATGCAGTGGTAAATGGGATTGCTTTTTTAGTTTCTCTTTCTGAGAGTTCCTTATTGGTGTACAAAAATAACATCAATTTCTGGATATTAATTTTGTATCCTACTACTTTGCCAAATTCATTTATTAAATCTAGTAATTTTTTAGTGGAGTCTAGGATTTTTCTGTACAATATCATGTCATCTGTGAATAGTGACAGTTTCACTTCATCCTTTCTAGTTTGGGTGCCTTTTTTTCTTTTTGTCTGATCACTGTGGCTAAGACTTCCAGTACTATGTTGAATAAGATTGGTGAAAGCGGACATCCCTGTCTTGTTTCTGTTCTTATTGGAAAAGCTTTTAATTTTTGTCCATTGAGTATGATGTTGGCTATAGGTTTGTCATATATGGCCCTTATTATGTTGAGGTATGATCCCTCTATTCCCACTTTGCTGAGAGTTTTTATTAAAAAAATGGGTTCTAGATGTTGTTGAAGTCTTTTTCTGCATCTATCGATATGATCATATGATTTTTATCTTTCGTTTTTGTCTTTGTGGTGTTTCACATTTATTGAATTGGGAATATTCTACCAGCCTTGCATCCCTGGATAAATGCCACTTGGTCATGGTGAATAATCTTTTAAATATAGTTGCTGGATTAGATTTGCTAATATTTTGTAAGGATTTTGGCATTTTGTTCATCAGGGATATTAGCCTGAAATTTTCTTTCTTTGTACTGAACTCTCAAAAAGAGAAAAAAAATCCCACTTACCATTGCAACAACAACAACAAAACTAAGATACCTAGGAATACATTTAACCAAGGAGGTAAAAGACTGTTCTCAGAAAACTATAAGACATTGAAAAAAGAAATAGAGGAAGATATAAACAAGTGGAAGCATATACCATGTTCATGGATTGGAAGAATTAATATCATTCAAATGTCCATATTACCTAAAGCAATCTATAAATTCATTGCAATCCCTATTAACATACCAGTGATATATTTCACAGATCTAGAACATATACTCCAAAAATTTAAATAGAACCAAAAAAACCCTGAATAGCCATAGCAATCTTGAGAAAGAAGAACAAAGTCTGAGGGATCATAATATTAAATATCAAATTATACTCAAAGCCATTGTAATTAAAACAGCCTCATACTGGCATAAGAATAGGTATATAGATCAGTGCAACAGGACAGAGAACCCAGAAATCGATGCAAGCCATGACATTCAGTTAATATTTGACAAAGGAGGCAAGAGCATATAGTGGAGTAAAGACAGTCTCTTCAATAAATGGTGTTGGGAAAATTGGACAGGTACATACAAGAAAATGGAATTAGACCACCAGCTTACACCATACACAAGAGTACGTTCAAAATGGGTAAAAGACTTAAGTCATGAAACCATAAAAATTCTAGAAAAAACCATAGGCAACAAAATCTCAGACATCTCACATAGCAGAATTTTCACTGATACATCCTCTAGGGCAGTGGTTCTCAACCTTCCTAATGCCAGGACCCTTTAATACAGTTCCTCATGTTGTATGTGGGTGTATTTGCATGTGGGCAGACCTACCTGGAGATGGATAGAGGAGCAGTGTCTCGATTCCTAAGACCATCGGAAATATGTGTTTTCCAGTGGTCTTAGGTGACCCCTGTGAAAGGGTCGTTCAACCCCCAAAGGGGTCGCGACCCCCAGGTTGAGAACCGCTGTTCTAGGGCAAGAGAAAGGAAAGACAAGTATATGTAAATGGTAGTCACTTTCTTTATTGCACAGCTTTGTTGTTACACACTTTCTTTGCTACAGATATTACAAATTAAACCCTAAATTCTTTGACAATTGTCATCTTGAGATGTTTAGGTGCATAGTTAATCTATTAGATTCATATTCTTGGAGACATCTCTCATGGAACTTGTGGTGTGTTCCATTCCAGACCAATTGAATTTATGCTCATAACGGTTGTCATTCTGTGATCTTCCTTCACATTCATCCTGGGGATTTCCTTTGTCTTCTGTATGGGGGAAATATCATTAAAAGCAAAACCTTCTCCCAACTTAGAAAACTTCTTTACAAATGTAAAAGAGAAAGAAAATAATTTTATTGTTGAATAAACATTAAGCCAGAATGTGATGCTCATCCATCATAGGCAGTTTGATAAAAAAAAAAAGTTGCAAATACTATTTGAAATCTTACTCTTTTATATCGATAAGTGGATATAACACATTATATTTATGTTTTCAAGACAAATTGCTAAGTATCTTTATGTCTGGATGTAGGATTTCAAATTTGGACTCAGGTGACTCTAAGCCCAAGAAACTGGGAGGTAGGACTTTGTCTTCTTTGATGACTACACTTTCTGAGGTCCCTCAGGAAATATTCCTGAATCGTGAATCTGTTTAGTGGTTTATCTTATTTAGCATTTATCTTTTCATAGGTCTTCCATTTTTCTCTAATAATCCCATGTCTCTCTCCTTTTGCTGAAGCAATTAGTTTCACTAGTTTTCTAAGAAAAGGTACATGTGAGATAAAATTATGACTCTGAAAATACCTTATTTCTGTCCTGAAACTTGATTGATTGACTTGATAAGTGGACATTATTTTTTATCAATATGATGAAAGAATTTCTCTATTTCTCCTTTTCAGCTTTCGCTGTTACTAATAAATTTAAACTTGGTTAAATTTCTTTTTTATGTTCCCTGGCTATTTTCTCTGGACGCTCATAGTATCTACTTTTTATTCTTAATGGAGCAAAATTTTATAGTGATACATGTCTATATACATCTCTTCATTATTTGAAGTACTTTTTTTTCTTTATTGATTTTACAGAGAGAGGAAGGGAGAGGGAGGGAGAGATAGAAACATCGATGAGAGAACATCGATTGGCCACCTTCTACATGTCCCCCACTGGGGATTTGGTCCACAACCTGGGCATATGCCCTGGTCAGGAATCAGACTGGCAACCTCTTAGTGCATGGGTCGATACGCTCAACCACTGAGCCACATCAGCCAGACCATTATTTGAAGTACTTTATTCTCTACCTTCCATCATCTCTGTTTGCTCTTTCTGGGATCCTATTTCTTTGATATTGAACTTTCCAGACTGGTTCTCTGATTTTCCTAATTTTTCTGTTTTTCTTAATTTCTGACAGATTTTCTCAACTTTGTCTTTATAACTTTCCTGTTGAGTTTTTCCTCTGTGCTATACTTTTTGTTGTTGTTGTTTTGTTTTGTTAATCCTCACCCGAGGATATTTTTTTTCTGTTGATTTTTAGAGAGAGTGGAGGAATTAGGGGGAGAGAGAAACATTAATGTGAGAGAGACACACATTGATTGGTTGCCTTCCACATTTGTCCTGCCCAGGGCTGGGGATTGAATCTGCAAGCCAGATATGTTGACCAGGAATCATCCTTTGGCTGATGCGCTTTAACTACTGACCCACACCAGCCAGGGCGCTGCTATACTTTTAATTTCCAGGAGTTCTTCCTGGTTTTCTGAATGTTCTTTTATAGATCTTCTTTTTGTTTTATGAATGTAATACTTTTTTTCACTGATAAATAAATGATAATTTTAAAAAAATCTTTACCTTCACAGATAATCTCTGTTGTCTCAAAGTTGCTTTATATTTGTTTTTCATATATGGTAATTGTTTGTCATTTGCTTATGCATGGTCTCTTGCTTGAAAAGGAATAGTTTGACACTCCAGATTCCTAACCTGTCTAGTTACAAGGCTGGGATGAGAATGGAGATCGGAAGGTCTCAGTGTCTATATGTACTTTTTCAGGATTACCCCTTCTATTCTTTTTATTATTTTACTTTCTCCTTCAACTTATGTGCTTTCCCATGGTTCAGAGAGTTTCTGCTTTAGCTGTTTTCAGAGAATAATCCTCCTATCTACCTACCTACCTACCTATCTACCTATCTTACTTTTTTCTTTTGACCCCACTTTTTTTTTATCCTCACCTGAGGTTGCTTTTGCATTTCAGATAGAGTGGGAGGGATAGAGGGAGCAAAAGAGAGAGAGAGAGAGAAACATTGATGTGAGAGAGACATATCGACTGGCTGCCACCCACACAACCCCAACCAGGATGGGGATGAACTGCAACTGAGGTACACGCCCTTAGCGGGAACCAAACCTGAGTCTCTCTGGTCCACGGGCTGACACTCTAACCACTGAGCCAAACCGCCCAGCGCTAACCCCACTTTTAGAGGTAACTAATATCACCAATTCCTGTGTGGTACCTGGGAATTCTGTAGTATAGGTTGGTTTTTGCTTTTTTCATTGCTGTTTTGGGATTCAGTTGGTTGGTTGGTTGGTGTTTTGTTTTTTGTTTTGTTTTTGAGACTACTAGGTCATTTGCTACTGTCTTGTCATTCTTTTGTTCTGGTAAATTTTGTTGTTCTTGTCTCTTCTTCCTTTCTTCCCTTTTCTTCCCTTTGTCTTTAACAGTAAGTTAAAGAAATCTCTTTGTTGTCATATTTGTGAGGTTTTATGAGATATAGTAGATGAGTGAAAGTAGATGTGTGCCTTTAACTCCATCTTCCCCAGGAATTTATTTTATATGCCACTTTATGTCTTTTTTTCAAACAAAGCATGTTGCTTAATTTTTACAGTTTATTCAGAAATACTTGTAAATATTTAAATTCTAGTCTTCAGAAAAATTGGGCTTTTGTTCCATCATGGTGTACTTTTACTTTATTTTCTCACCTTACCCCTTGACAGAGAAAAATGTTTACACTAAGGATCTGCATGTGTTCAAAGGTGGTTTAGAAATGAAATTGCCCATGGTAGTAGATTAGGGATCTCAGTATATGTTTCAACAAGATTATATCCTTACAAGGTTGTACTTGATGTTTTGTACTTCATCTAAATTTGCCATTCAGTTTAATAGTTGCCAAAAATTCTCTAAAATACCATTGGGCGAAAGATTTGAAAGACTCCCTAACAGAGTCTGAAGAAATGCTTAAACTTAGCCTATTTAGATTTTTTTTTCTGCTTTGGTCTGTATACATGGTCTAGCATTTGCTTATTTCCTACCGTGTATCTTTACTAATTCACTATATGAAGTTTTACATTTTACAATATATCTATTATTTGCAGTGTTTGGCCCAACTGGTATCACTTATCAGTACTTGTTGGATCATTTTATTATGGAAAAGAAATTCATAGGAATTTGCTTTTCTGTTCACTTATTTTTTCCTATTTTAAAAAATACTATTTTATTTAAAAAATGAATTAAACAAATAAATGACATATGAGAAGACAAAACACATTTTCAGCTTATTTGTAGGTAATAGAAGGGAATTTACAAAATTTTTTTTTCCAGTGGTTTATCTTTACAATATGAAGAAATAACCAAGGGACCGAATTGTGTAATTCGAGGTGTTACAGCTAAGGGCCCTGTAAACTCTTGTCAAGGCAAGGTAAGCATTGTACAGAAATGTCACAGTTATAAAAATGAAATTATAAACTTAAAATTGAATAACCTGTTTTTGTAACAAGATGACAGTAATGTTGGATTCTTAGGGATTAACTAGGATAGTATCACCTGACATACCATTTTAATCTCTAAGAAAAACCAACATGTTTTCTACTGTTGTCTTTGTTTAACATTTATTAATTAAATATTTTTCAACTGTGTTCATCATCTTTGTTTTTTTAGAGAGAGGGAGGGAGGGAGGGGGAGAAGGAGAGAGAGAAGCATCAATGTGAGAGATACACATCAATTAGTTGCCTCCCACACTCGCCTCGAGCCAGGGATTGAACCTGCAACCCAGGTATGTGCCCTTGATCAGGAATCAAACCTGTGACCCTTTGGTTCATGGACTGACGCTCTAACCACTGACCCACACTGGCCAGGGCCAAAGCCTTTTTTTAATACAGTTATCTAGTACTATACTGTTTCTTTATATTTTCTTTTTAATTTTTCAATTACAGTTTATTTTCAGTATTGTTTTGTATTGGTTTCAGGTGTACAGCATAGCAGTTAGACAGTTATATACTTTACAAAGTATTTCCCTTGATGTTTCTTGTACTCACTTTTTCTCTTTTCCCATTTATTTTTGAATTCTTAGGACAGAAACAAATATATGAGAAACTATAGCTCACTTCTGTAAACATATTTGGTTCAGTAATTGGATAAAGAAAAGTTTCTTGGGAGGTATAAGGTTAAGGAACGTAAAGCCATTAATTTCAATAAGGTATATAAAGCAGCTAATAGATCTGTATGACTAAAGGGAACACTGTGGCTAATAACTTAAGTAATCTTACCTTTTTTCACTGTGTCATTACCTTCAATATATATTTTACATTTTTCCTCTCAATCTGATGTTTAAAATAGAATATGTGAATTTAAATACTGTATACTACAGTGTATAATGAAATCAAATTAAAGATCAAGTTTTACACATCTTTCTAAATTCAGATTTTCTTAGACTAAGAACTTGAATTCATGGGAATTTTGATTTTCATGAAATAAACTTACTAAAAAGATTTTTTAAAACTTTTTATTTTCAAATAACTTTATGTTTACAGGAGAGTTAGAAAGATAGAATGCAGAGTTCACATATTCTCTTTACCAGGCTTTCTCTATTAATATCTTACATAACCATCCTATATTTATCCACACTAAGAAATGAACATTGATAACAATACTATTAACAACACTGGACTATATTTACATTTTTCCAGTTTTTTCACTAGTGTTTTTTAATTCCAGGATCTAATCCAGTATACTGTGTTATATTTGGAGATTTGTAGGTGTTTGTTTTGTTTTTTCCACTTGACTATTTTCCTATGTTTTTAAAAATGTCAATCCTGATTTTGCTCATTATTTAGAGGTTATGCCTTATAAATCTGAAGAGACTATTGTCTGTAAAGAAGTAATATGTCAATTATTTTACCTATATCATATATATGGATATATATGTAATTATAGTTAATATAAAATTGCTAGGTAGATTTCTATAATGGTATGACAGTAGAAAGCAAAAATAAATTAGGATTGTGATGATAAAATGCTTAAGTATTTATTTAAGACTTGGATTTGATTAAATTTTTTTCAACAGAATTTTAATCTGAAGGTTATTCTTCCGGGTTTTAAAGAAGACTCACAGATTTTGAAAATTAGGTTACTACCAGGTAATATTGTTTTAAGAAATATTTCTATACTTACCTTTTCAGTAATATTCTTGTGATAATGTATAATGGTGCTAATAAAGGTGAGGAAGTATCTTTTAGTTTGATTATGGTATGTCTTGAAAATATATATGAATATCAAAATAGCACTGACTGATCTCTTGATCTCAGTTTCCTCGTCTATAAAATGGGGACAATAATTGTACCTTCTTTATTAAGATCATTGTGAGGATTATACAAGAATAGTACTTAATTAAAACTTAACATGTTGCCTGGCATATAGTAAAAAATATTAACTAATAATATTATAAAGTAAAATAAGTGTTTCTAGTTACTGTTCTTTGTAAACTTGTGTTACCAGCATTTAGCATAAATTGAATTTTAAAAGTATCAGTGTTTATAGAGCATATCAAGTCATCTTGGTACAGAAGTGTAAATCCTTTTTAATTAATCTTAGAGGAAGCTTGTGTTTTAATTTGCTTATGACAGCAAAGTAGTAGACAGTCTAACAAATTATTGTTACATGAACATTATCATCTAAAACAGGTATGTAAGTTACATGTGCCTGAGAAATCATTCATTGTATGAAGTTAAAGTTAGTAAATAAACACGTAGTTTATTTAATAAACTTTGCTTTTCTTCTTGAATACTTTTTTCCAAGATCTTTTCTAAGAATGTACATGTATAGGTGATTTCTAGTATGAGTTATCACTGTGTCATAGCTTGTTGTATAAAACTAAGTCTAGACATCAAACATTTTTATACATTTGAGACAACTCTGCTTACATATAGAATTTATGCCTTTGGGAAATAGAAATGACAAAACATGGATATTGCTTCATTTTTTCCTTTCTCAGCATTGTTTATAAAATATTAAAACTTGAAATGTTTAAAATTGTTTCTTTTGCTATTTTAATATTTCAGTCTTAGAAACTTGAATCTGTATTTCATTATATAATTTCCCTGTAGGTCCTCCTTATCGGTTGAAAGTGAAACCTGATTCTGAAATTTTAGTTATAGAAAATGGAACAGCTTTCCCATTTCAGGTAGAAGTTTTGGATGAATCAGACAATATAACAGCACAACCAAAATTGATTGTTCATTGTAAGGTAAGTTATTGTAAGATAAAGAATATGCAAATTTTATTTCGAGTCTCATTGTAGTAAATGGAAATGACTGTATCTTTTAGCTGATTTTTAGTAAGTCTTGTATAGTATGTCAGTCTTTAACGATTATTCTATGGAGAAATTTGTGGATTATTTCATTGCCAATAGTTTTCAGTATCCCTAAGCCAATAAAAATGTTAGCTACACTGAGTTTCATAAAGAAATTTATGAACTAAAGATTCCACCCCTCTCCTTCCTTGGTTTTTCAGGTGAAATGTTTAATTTATGAATAGAATGATAGAAATATCCTTTAGGATTGGGGATAGATGGATAAATGAAGATGACTAAAAGAGAGACCACTAAAGGGAAAGGAAAACCTAAATAGTTTGTAAAGTAAAAATGAAAGAAGTGGTTGAGGAAGTTGGATTTTCTCCCAAAACAGATAAATTTTACCTAGAAGAGTAGAAAACTCTTTTTATTCAGAAATTTCCTAGAATATTAGTGAATTCTACTTAGAATTTTCTAATTTATAGCCAGAAATGGTAGCTGTAGTAAAGTACTTAGAAATTTAAATAATAATGATTTAATGATAAGTTATACAATTATTGAAGTCTTGAATTGTTTGTTGTGCTTCTAATAGTTTTTAGGTGCTCCTAACCTTCCACTCTACACTGTGGATTGCAGTAGTTCTGGAACCAGTATTTTATCAGGATCTGCCATTCAAGTTCAGAATATTAAAAAAGACCAGACACTTAAAGCTAAAATTGAAATACCTGTAAGTTGTTGTTATTCATTGGTATTATATTGAGTCTTCCTACAAATATTCTTTAAGAGGCTTATAATAAATTCTGTAAAGTTGTTTGACTTTTAAAAATGAGGTATTTACAGTTCTTTTAGCCAAAGGGGGAAAAAAAGGGAACATAAAGTGGTATAGTGAATAATTTAACATTTTATATCAAATATTAGTAATTTTCTTGACCAAATCTATGACAGTATCTGTAGCATTATTGATTTACATATTCATAAAATTAATTTTTTCTTATATAAAAATTTGACATTTATGTCAGTTTTATGTTTTTATAGTTTACGCTTGTTTCTTAGAAAGTTTGATAAATAGTTCCACTTAAACTACTGAAGGACTGTAAGTGTTTAATTTGTATGTATAATTTAAAAAACAAATAGTGTTTTTTAACTAGTATTTTCATATAAAGTGATTACTATTTAATATTCCTGTACGATACTTTTTATTGGATATACATCATGGCTGAAGGTGAAGCCAACCTGATATAAGTAGTTGATTCCCTAAGGTTGCTGAATGGGATAACAAATATTTAAACAAGTAAAATACTTAGTGTGATTTCTTTTTTTTTTTCTTTTTTTTAATCCTCATCCAAGGACATTTTTCCATTTTTTGTACAGACAGAGTGGGAGGGAGAGAGAGGAAGAGAGAGAGAGGGAAACATCGATGTGAAAGGGACACATCGAGTGGCTGCCACCCGCACGACCAACCAGGGCCGGGGACAAACTGCAACCGAGGTATATGCCCTTAGCAGGAACCGAACCCGGGTCTCTCCGGACCGCAGGCGGACGCTCTAACCGCTGAGCCAAACCGGCCAGGGCTAGTGTGATTTCTTTATCATTGATACAGTAGATTATGAATATCCTAATTCCAGTTGATTGATGTTTTTGTATTAATTATGTATCATAAAACATTTGGAGCCTCAAAAGGGTGCAAAACAGCTTTTATTTTTTTTAACTAGAATAAGATGACTTTATTCTAATTATTTTCTTTTCAAGCTGGTTGTTTTTGATAATCTTCAAATATTTGTTAAGCATTTTCTCTTTTCAATAATACTTATTTTGAGCATACTATCAGGAACATTAAGAAAAGATTTAGCTTTGGAGAGGATTTTGGGCTTAGATGCAAGAATAACAAATTATTAGGGAGGGATTATGTAAATACTATAGGGCAGCAACAAGCAGAAGACCCAAAAATTCAGGTCAGTTAAGACGAAGACCAAAGTATATCACATAATATACAGTTAGAAAATGTTATCCAAAGGCAGTGACTCTTGAATTTGAGTCAGGCAAATAAGATATGTATATGATGAAGGATGGATTATTTATCTGATATTCTGTGAGATAGGAATTTTGAATATGTCATTCCTGTGGATGGGCTTTGAAAGGAACAGCTGTAACCGATGAGAAAAGAGGCATGAGCTAAGAAAGATTGTAAAGATACTTTAGCCTTAGGCTTATTTTGAATTTTGTGGAATGCATTATACCTAGATTATGAAATAATGAGCTAAGATTTTAATATTGTGTGCCTAAAATCAACTTATACAGCTTAATCCAGTGCATCTTTAATGATATGTGGAACTCCGGTGTGCCGATAATAAATTATAACTATGCCAGCTCAGTCTTCAGGATATCTAGAGTCCTTATCTAGCTATAAGCCAACTTGTCCACTTACTCCATTTAATAATGAATTGAAAAAGAACTGGTGTAACCTAATATAATTAAATAATATACTTTATGGCAATTATGTGTCGCTGATTTTATGGAGTTTTTAATTTCGTACATTTTTATTCTTTTTGTTGTTGTTGTTGTTAATCTTCACCCAAGTACATTTTTTCATTGATTTTTGGAGAGAGTGGAAAGGTGGGAGGGAAGGGGAGAAAGCGAGAGAGAGAAATATCGATCTGAGAGAGGCACATCATTCAGTTGCTGCCTCCCACCCATGCCCCAACTGGGACCAGGGATTAAACCCACAACCTGTGTATATGTCCTTGACTGGGAATTGAACCTGTGACACTTTGGTGTGCTGGCTGATGTTCTAACCACTTGGCCACACCAGTATCTTACATCTTTATTCTTATTAATGAATGCTAGTCACCAAATCTGTGCCATGTGATTAAAATTTTACAAGGTTGTTGCACTTTTAAGTAAATTTACAAATAAGGGGCAGGGAGTCTTTTTAAGTCCAAACATGCCAGTTTTTTGGTTTTAAGAAAGTAGCCATTATCTTTATTTATAACTTAATGGTATAAAATATGGAATTATTAATAGTATGATATACTCTTAATTAAAAAAAAACCTATGAATGTAGCCCTGGCCAGTTTGTCTTAGCAGTTGGAGCATCAGCCCAAGGATCAAAGAGTCACGGGTTCAGTTCCGGTCAAGGCACGTACCTTAGTTGCAATTCGATCCCTGGCCCTGGTTGGGGTCATGTGGGAGGAAGCCAATCAGTATGTCTCTATTACATCGATATTTTTCTCCCTCCTTCCCACTGTATTTGAGGTTCAATGGAAAAATATCCTTGAGTGAGGTTTAAAAAAAAAACACACCTAGAAATGTTAACAGTATATAATATGATCTTCCATAATATTGGAATAAATTTTTAAGCTGTGTTAAAAAACATTAACCATTAAAGCCAAAAACTGTGTTTACAGAAGCTACAGATATCAGTCAGTGTATATTGGTTTTCTTCTCTTCCTAGAGTTGTAAAGATGTGGCACCGGTGGAGAAAACTATTAAGTTGCTTCCCAGTAGCCATGTTGCAAGATTGCAGATATTCAGTGTGGAAGGACAAAAGGCAATCCAGATCAAACATCAAGATGAGGTTAATTGGATAGCAGGCGATGTTATGCATAATCTTATTTTTCAAATGTATGATGAAGGGGAAAGAGAAATCCATGTAACATCAGCTTTAGCAGAGAAAATTAAAGTAAGTATCTCAAACAGATTGGTTATTTTTAAGAATTTTGTTTATTTTATGCTTGGAAGACTCTGAACAAGAAGTTTTATAGGGAACCTCTAAGAAGAACCTTATCACAGAGTAATATTACCATTATTTAAAGTACTAATTGAAATGTGAATGATTCATGTATGACATATGATTTTGACACTTAAACCAAATACCAGTCTTAGCTTTTTGTTTAGTTGTCACTACCTGGCCAGCTGTATTTCTGTACCCACTCTCAAGATCACCAGCTTAACAAAGCAATCTATAGCTATTCTGAAGGAACTAAATAAAAGGTCTGTTAAAGGTAAACAATGAAACAGTATTGTTAAATATGCAGTGTCCTGCTTTGGCCATTTGAAATTGGTGTGCCACTTGTAAAAGCATGATATTAGTAAAACAGTTTGGTTCTCACCCATCTGCTGTCATTTGAATGTATCATTTGTACATATAGATAGGGTGAATCTATATGTTGAGACCTAACATCTCGCTTAACAGAGACCCAACTCAAAATGGTTAGGTTATCACATAAAATAGATTGCTTACTACTTTAAAAGTACATGAATTCTGCTATAATGAAACATGTAAATTTATAAAAATCATTGTACTATTTAAAATGGTACAATAAAAAGCACAGGGTTTATGGGGAAAATGAGACTTAGAAACACAATATTCAAACCTCATCAGCCACCCATTAAGAAAACATATAAGAAACTAATAAAATAGTACCAAAAACACTTATTAAATGATTAAGACATCCATGCATACTATAAAAAATATGTGAGTTTGTTTACTTGTGGAAGTTGGTGCAGGAAGCGTTGCAGTGGTAGAAGCGTTGAAGTGGTAGAAACCACTAGATGTGGACATGTAGCTCAATACACATAATTGCTTGTAGGTGTTTGAGGCATGTTGTTTTATATATTCTACATGGCTTGGTTTAACTGGGTACAGTTTTCTGTGTTCAACTATTGTAAAGCCAACATTTGTGGACCCTTATTTAAGAGATTCCAATTAACTAAATATTTGGACAGTTACTTTTGTGGGACAAGATGTAGAACTTACTTTTTTGTACTGTCATAATCCTGTAGTCATCTTGAGTTTCCAAATATAGTATCTGTTATTTTAAAAGTTGTTTAACCAGAGTTAAACGGACCTTTTTTTTTTTTGTATCATCACCCGAGGATACTTATCTTCAGATAGAGCAGGAGGGAGCGAGGGAGGAAGAGAAAGAGGGAAACATCAATGTGAGAGAGACACACCGAGTGGCTCCCACCCGCATGACCCCAACTGGGGCCAGGGACAAACTGCAACCGAGGTACACATCCCTAGCGGGAACTGAACCCAGGACTCTCCGGTCCGTGGGCCACCGCCCCAACCACTGAGCCAAACTGGCCAGGGCAAATGGACCTTATTTTTTAAATCTTATTTGGAATAGCCCTTGCTCCAGCCAGTTTTATATTTTCCTCATTAATGAGGGAAAAGAGGATTGAAGGAGAAATAATCCTGAAAGGGAGGTACAAGTCCTTTTTTTGTTGTTGTTTCTCCTAACCCAAGTATATTTTTTCCCTTGATTTTTAGAGAGAATAGGAGGGAGAGAGAGAAATATCAGTGCGAGAGAGACACATCAATTGGTTGCCTCCCTCAGGACCCTAACTGGGATTGGGTATCATCAAACCTACAACCCAGGTATGTGCCCTTGACTGGGAATTGAACCCATGACTTCTTGGGCCGAGGGCGATGATCTAAGTGCTGAGCCAAACCAGCCAGTGCAGCACAAGTCATTTTTATCTATATTAGCAGATTTAAAAGTGAATGGTTTAAAAGTGGTACCAGGAACCTAGCTTTTAAAATGGTTCCATATTCTTTTTCTTATTGAGTGTAAGAAGGAACACTGACTGGAGAGCCTTTTCCTATATATAACTTTGTTTTTGCCATTCTCTGTCTGAGCTTGTGGCCTGCATATGACACATTTTTGCCTCAAATCTGGTAGTTATGTATTTCTCGGGTCCTGGAGATTTTAAAACATGCACTCTTGATTGGTAATAAGATGATTAAATGCTATTATTTTATTAAATGTATAGTCTTTAAAGTGGTTTTTTTTGGTCTTAAGAGAATTCTCCAATATTGAGGAAAGTCAGCCCAAACTGAACTAGGAATTCATTGAAGGGATAACACAGCTTTTTGTGTAACTCCTGCTTGCTGCTTCCATTATTTAAAAACACAAAAAAAACATAAATGAAAATGAAAGATGGTTTAAAAAGATTAAAAGGTGACTAAGAAGATTAGAACAGCATAAACTGGGATGAAAATATTAGAATACCAATAATTTAAGAATCATAGTTGTCAAAGGCTAAGAGCAGACAGGAAGTTGAGCTAAAAAATTCTTTGTTAAAAAAATATATTTTTTTTTCTGTATTGATTTTAGTGGGGGAGGAGAGAGAGAAATGTCTGAGAGAGAACATCGATTGGCCGCCTCTTGAATGCCCCCCACTGGGGATTGGGCCCACAACCTGGGCATGTGCCCTGACTGAGAATCAAACCAGCGATCTCTTGGTGCATGGATCAACACTCAGCCACTGAGCAACACTGGCCAGGCCTAAACAATTTTTAAATAGAAAGGATTGGAAGTTTAAAAGTAGGATAGAGTGAGATAATGAACTTTAAAATATGGATCCAGTAACAAATTGTGGACTGCAAGAGAGGCAAAAATTTAAATTGAGTTAAAAGCATTCAAGAATAGATTAAGGCCAAAAGATAGATAGAGGTAATTACATCAGTTGGCATAATTTCTGTGTTCTCATTTTGCTGAACAAGGGTCCACCCAAAATTTCTTCCAAGTCTATATTAGTAAGATTCTTTTAAAAATATGAAAATTACCTCTCAGAATTGATCATGTAATTTCATCTATATGTTATTTTTAAACTATAATTATCACAGTGATAATCTTGGAACAAAATTCTAAAGAAATGGCTTAAGAATTTTTATTTTATTGCATTGAAAGATATGGCAACATTTAACAGCAAAGACAAAGAAGAAAATACTTTTTTATCATAGTAATATGCAACCCACCATCATTCTGATTATAAAGGGGACTTCTTTTTCCTCAGAAGGAGGGAGGGTAGATTATAATTTAACTTTGAGAGTCTTCATTCAGTAAGATAAGTGTCAGTAGTAGGGTATTAGACTAAGCTTTTTATTATTCTTAAGTATATAATTTTTCTCTTAGGTTAATTGGACTCCTGAGATTAACAAAGAACACTTGCTACAGGGTCTGCTTCCTGATGTACAAGTACCAACATCTGTAAAAGATATGCGCTATTGCCAGGTTTCATTTCAAGATGATCATGTGTCTTTGGAAAGTGCATTTACAGTAAGGTTTGTGGGCTTATTACATGTGCAGGTATTTCAAAATTCAGCATATGGCAAAAATACTTTTCTCAAAAGCACACGTGTAAAAGTTGTTTTTAATATAGAAAATACCACAATTTCTGTGAAATATAGTAGGTTGTCTTTGGAATAAAGTTTCACTGGAGATAAGAGGTTAGTTTTTAATATCACTGTAACCCTGTGCTTAAGTGGCCCTCTAGTATCTGTAAAAACCAAAACTTGCATTAAAGAAGTCCTCCTAGCTCAAGCAAAAGTGAAAACACATGAAAAAATGAAAATGAAAAATACAGAATACACAATCTAATCAGTGTATTGTTCAGAAGGAAAAATTATTTTAATTGGTTAGTGATGGGTTTCAAAACCAAGTCCAACTACACCCAATATATAGAACTGACAGAAAAGGGGAAGGCAGGTAAATATGTTAAAAAACTTACCTTTCACCCTGGCCTGTCAATTCTTTGGCCATCTTTTTTCTGATAACCTCCTTCACTTTAATTGCTCTACCCATTTTCATGCTATTTCCAACAAAAATAGCTCCATGTCTGAGATGAACTTTTCAGAAGTACTGCTTTCTGATTATAGCCAGATCTCTCTCTCTCTTTCTCTCTCTCTCTTTTTTGTTGTTGTTAATTCTCACCAGAGGATATTTTCTTATTGATTTTTAGAGTAGAAAGGAGGGGAGAGGGAGAGGGAGAGAAACATCAAAGTGAGAGATACACATTGATTGATTGCCTCCTGGACTCACCCCACCTCAGGCCAGGAACTGAACCTGTGACCCTTCAGTGCACAGGCCGACACTCTAACCATTGAAGCACACTGGCCAGGGCTATAGCAAGATCTCTTCATGAGTTATTCTTACCCTTTTCTTTCTCAGTGCTCTTATTATAATTTCTTCTTAATCCAGCATAGACACTATGATTTAACATTTATATAATTTTTTTCTGTCAGTATTCTCTACTATCTTTGCATTCTGTCTTTATTTACTCTTGGGTTAATAGTGATGTTCTATAAAGGCATTTGGAGAGTATTATTTCATTTAAGTTTTAGAAAATGAGTGATATATAAATCTTTACCATACTGAAACTACTTTACTTTTTTCCTACAATGAATGGTGTGACTGAAACCTTTTATTAACCAATTTCAGACCCCTACCTGATGAACCTAAACATCTGAAGTGTGAGTTGAAAGGAGGGAAAACAATACAGATGGGCCAAGAGCTTCAAGGGGAAATAGGTTAGTATGTCCTGCTTTTTTAAAAAAAAAAGTTATATAATATATACTTATGTTCGTGTTTTGATATGCATAACCAGAAAGGAAAGCTTTGGGTTTACATATGATTACTGGTTTAAAATCCATTGTCAGAAAAGATTGAAGAATTTTCACTATTTTTGCCTAGGCTAACATAACTGAAATCATTTTGGTAAAAATAGTTTGTTGGAAAAACGTTGGCTTTTTCTAGAAGTAATAATAGATGTTAAAACTGTAAAGTAAATACATCAGTGAATACATAATTCTATATTTTTCATATATCTAAAACAGTGATTTTCAATCTTTTTCATCTCATTTTACACATAAACTAATTACTATAATTCTGTAGCACACCAAAAATATATATTTTGCTGATCTGACAAAAAAAAAATAGGTATAATTTTGATTGATTTACCAAAACAGGAAAAAAAAAGAGTAATATGTAATTACCTATTCTTTTTGCTCCAAAGTGATTTTTTTTTAAAAAATCAGGTGCCTACACTTGTATATAAGGATTTCTGGTACCAAGAATTAAGCAAACTCAACCTTATTATGCAGTGTGACCAATAAGGTACAACTCTGTTATATGATCTATATATTATGGTTCAAGACAGGGCATTCACACTGGATGGCTAATGTTGTGTTGGCTGTTGTTACTTTTTTTTTTTTTTTTTTTTTTTAATTTTCACTTGAGGATATTTTTCCATTTATCTTCAGATAGAGTGGGAGGGAGGGAGGGAGGGAGAGAGAGAGAGAAAGAGAGAGAGAGAAACATCGATGTGAGAGAGACACATCGACTTGTCGCCTCCTACACAATCCCAACCAGGGCCGGGGACAAACCACAACCAAGGTACATGCCCTTGACCAGAATCAAACCTGCAGCTCATTGGTCCACGGGCCAGTGCTCTAACTACTGAGCAAAACTGGCTGGGACATGCTGTTGTCATTTTTTAATTTGACAGTCTGAGGGAAAAGAGGTTCATGCCCCTGACTAGATAGTCATGTATTACATGTTTTATAAATTCTTATGGCACGCCTGTGTGTCATGGCACAGTGGTTGAAAATCACTGATCTAGAATATTATATAATACTAAATTATTTTCTTCAAATTTTCATGGTAAAAATCTGGTTAACATCAGCATCAAGTTAAATATATAAATATAAATGTACTAATGTAAGTTCCTAGGCATAATTTTATTGAAGTGTATACGTCTATTATTTATAGGTATTTGTATCTTTTATGAAAAGATAACACTTTAAAATTAAACTTTCCTTTTAGTTATAATAGTTACAGATCAGTATGGAAATCAGATTCAAGCATTTTCACCAAGTTCTTTATCTGCCTTGGGAATTGCTGGTGTTGGACTTGATAGCTCACAGTTGAAAACTACCTTTCAGGTATGGCTGCTTTTCATAAGAGTTGGCTTATGCCATTGGTTTACATATAACAAAATTTTGGGAAAACTAAAATAACTAAAAGAAATTTGATTTTAAATTTCATAAAATTTAAAATCATAAAAAGGCATTATAAAAACTTATAAATTTTGAGCATATGCAAAAACAGAATAAATAGTATAAATAATTCCCATGTTCCCATCACTCAGCTTCAACAGTCATTACTTCCCTCCTTATCATACCATTTTGAAGCAAATTCCATACATCACATCATTTTATCCATACATACTTGGATATGCATATAAGGGTAGTTTTTCATACCACTATTAAAGTAAAATTTCTAAGTGCTCACATCTTACATTAAAGTAATTGTGAAAGTTTACAACTGTTGTTAATTGATACTAGTTTGAAAAATAAGAACTGTGGTACAATTATTTCAATTTAAACCAAACAGACACAGTATATTCTACTTAGAGAGATCAAAGACAGTTTTTGGGAAAAAGAGATGTCAAAGTTAGACCTTCCAGAAATCTACCAGGACAGAGTAGGTGAAAGAGAAGGAATTCTAAGGCCCAAGTAAAGTTGAGTCCAATTAGAGCATTTATGCTTTTTAAAACTCTTCTTTCTTTTAGATCCTCAATTATAGTTTTTACCTGACAGAACCATAAGAATAGCCTCCTTGTTACCCTTCCTAACTAGTTTGTTTCCACTAATCTGTTATGCTATTATTTTCTAGTTTTCAGAACACCACTTTCACTATCTCTTAGTGCTGCTGAAGAACTTTAATGAGGTTTTGTTCACAAAACCTTATACAAAGATAAGGTTTGCTCTTTGACTTTCAGGTTCTTTACCAGGCTTTACCCTATGTGTAAATGAAATAAGAAGAGAATTGCTCTTGCTGTTATGCATGAACAATCTGCTTCCTACCACTTTATGCACAGACTCCCATACTCTTTCACTAACTACTTCTAAATTGTAACCTGTCTTTCCACATCCTTAGTTATATTAGATACCCATCAGCATATAAACATGCTGTAATCTCTCTCATCTTAAAAAACAGCACCTCTTCCCCCCCAAAAAAAAACACCACCCCAAAACTTCTTTTGGCTCTGAATCTTTGTCCATCTACTGCCCTATTTCTCTCTTTCTTATAGTATAACTACCTGGAAGAGTTGTATATATTCTCTCTTTTCATATTCGCAGCCAGGCCCCACTCAACTTGTTTTTCTGTCCTGTTCCATCTGACCAGATTCATTGTCAATTTTCAGTTCTCATACCATCACTCAGACCTATCAGCATTTTATGTTATAAATTTAGACTCTGTCACCTTAGTATGGTCTAAAACACCCAGTAGTATTCTACCACAGCATAATCTCACACCTTTCTTCTTTCATAGCTCAATATTCACCAGCCAAGTAGACTTTCTTTTTCCTACTGTCATTTTAAACTAGTAAGTACTGTCTTGACTCACTTTCAAACAACAGGACTCTACTCCCAGTCTCTGCAGAGGGAAAAGAGCTTTTTGTTTTTTTAATAAAAAGTTTTAATACATTATTTAATACAACAAGTTTACAGCTGTTTTTTTTTAATCATTCTCATTTCTGCAACTACATGAAATGTACTGTAATTTTGAAATATATTCCTTTGATAAATTCAACATTAGACCGGCTTAGAGAGTGCCTTTAAGAATTTTATATTTAATTCTATTTATACTTATCTACAACTTGTAAAGGCATATACAGATTTCATTTTCAAGATTTGAAGTAAAACCAGAATAACTTCCAGTATGACATAAAAAAAGAAGTCACCTCTTGAAAAGGGCTTTTGGTGTTTCACTATTAAATGTGAAATTCTAGGTTATACTTTACATATTTTGAACTTTTAATATGGTTTACTAATGAATATGTAATTTAATTTCAAATATAACATTTTCACTGACTGTGCTCATTGGGATTTTGGGAGTGATTGATATTGATTATTTTACAATGTCTTTTTACAGAAAATATTCTACAACAGTTGTTTCCAAACATAAAACTTTGACTCTAATTGTTAAAATGTGATGGATTTGTACTCAGTGGAAATTTAAGATGATGGAATCATTAAAGGTCCATATTAAAATGCAAATACTACAGTGCTCATGCCAGTGTGGAATTGGTTTATATCATTCTATCATATTGTAAAAATTGCAAGCTAATTTTATTGATTCTCATTAATATGAAGTGTTAGGTATTCTAAATACCAGAGATTGAGCAGTGACAAATTAAAGCTTCTACGTTCTTAGCGATCACCTTGTAATATCGAAAGCATGCAGTAGGTAAGACATGAATGATTAGAAGAAAACTAAAGCCTGCAAAGGGAATAGAGTGCCATTATATAGAGGGGTCTTTCCTGACCAATTTCCCTCAGGAAAGACCCCTCTGAATAAGATATCCTGTGTGCAAAAACCTAAAAAATAGCCATGTAGATAATCTGGTAAAGAATGTTACAAACAGGAAAAGAACAAGTACAAAGGGTATTGGGCAAGCACCTATTTAGCTAGTGGGAACAGAAAGGAGACCATAAAAGTGTGAATAAGAGGGAACTTAGAAAAGGTAAAAGGATATAGCCAGACTTTTTTAAATTTTTCCCTAACAAAAAAGAAATTCAACTTCTCCTCTGAAAGAAATGAAATTTGTGGTTTGCTAATATTGACATGTGTGCAAGTTATTTGCTCTTGTTTTACCCAGAAACACATCTCCCTGTCTTTTCTCAATTTTCTTTTTTTCCTCACTAGGAAAATACACAGAGTATAAGTGTAAGAGGCATCAAATTTATTCCAGGTCCTCCTGGAAATAAGGATCTTTGTTTTACTTGGCGTGAGTTTTCTGACTTTATTCGAGTGCAGCTAATTTCTGGACCACCAGCTAAACTTCTCCTTATAGACTGGCCAGAATTAAAGGATGTAAGTAACTTCCTGCCTTGATTGAAAGAGTTTAATATGACATGGCTTATTTCTTTCAGCTTGACAGTGGATCAACAAATAACAATACTAACAGTAACAATAGCAAAAGGACAAAGTAATATGATTCTTTATCCTTCACTATTTAATTCATCATCGTGTCTTGTTTGATAAAAAACAGTATAATAATTCAAATCCTAAAAATGTTATATTTTCCAACATGCATAAAAGTGAAAATAGTATAGTGAAACTCCAGTTTCAACAGTTACTGATTTTTGTCAATTTAGTTTCATTGTTCTTGCTCACTGACTTCAAAACAAATCTTTTTGCTGGCATTTTAAAATTAATATCAGATATCAAGTCATTATAACAATAAAAACTTAAGTATGCCTTCCTGTGCAAGTAGTTAAATCTTAAATGCTAATTCTGCAAATACCTGTCAAATGTGTTAGTTTTGTTGAGTTTTTACTAAATTTTTAGAACTATAATTTTGAAATGTTTAGATTCTGGCATATAGTATAGCAAGGCACCTTTTGGTATGATAGCTTATATTGTTTTTTAAAAGAAAGTGAACTCATATGACCATGGTAGTAGATGAAATTATACTACTGAACGAGCAGATCATCTAAAAAAGTTTACATACCTGTTCCTTAATTTAAGATTGTCCTTTCTGATTTGTGAATTAAAAAGAAACAGATAAACTAGTTTCTTGCTTTATGATGTTTCCTTTGATATATCCAGTATTAATAAGTTAGCAGACAAATTCCCAGAACTATACAGGCCTTTTATAAAGTACTTTGAGGAAGAAGCAAGAAGTATTTTAAACAAACAAGACAGTGTAGATTATCTGCAACTAGTTCTATTTAACTAAGGGCCTAAAAACTGGATTACTGCTTCATGTAGAATGGTAGAGGACTGGAAATTTACGGAGGAGCTAAACTATAAGATAGCCAGTGCTAAATCTAGTCTTCTATTTCCTTTGAAGTCATTCTAACATGAAATTTTTAGGAATATTTTAGAAGCCATTAATGTCAAATGCTATTTTTCCTTTTATTGAATTATTAATCACTTCTATGAGAATCATTAGATAATATAATTGACCTTTAGAAGTTTATTTTAATTGATGAAAGAAGCCATTTATGAATAGAACAGATAGATTTTATGATCATTTTATAAGTAAACAAATAATTATATTGTTTGACACATGTTTTAGTGCTTCTTAATATATTTATATCTGTATCAGTCTATTCCAGTGATTAATGGGAGAGAACTACAGAATCCTCTCATTGTTCAGCTTTGTGATCAGTGGGATAATCCAGCACCTGTACCACAGGTTAAAATAAATGTCATAAAAGCTAACAATTTAAAGGTAAGTGTTAAATGTCCTTAAATAATTTTTACATATCTTTCTTTAAAAAAAAAAAAAAATAGTCTTATATAACATTTATTATTGCTTAGTTTAAATCAGCCTAAAGATTTTTCATAATTATTTTGAGGAAGTGAAGTTTATATCTTACGAGTAGGGTAGCAAGAGGCAATGTTCTTCAATTATGACTGTTTTAGTGTTTATTGTATAATACTAATATTTAGATTTCAGATAAGAATGAATAGATAACACTGGCAAGGTGTGACTGAAGGGCAGATATAATGACCCACAGTATGGATAAGGGACAGGTATTATTGGGGAAACTTATAAGCTGAGGGTAAGCAAAACAAGTCATGTGAGTTACCTACCAGGGCCTGGGCACAGCTGCTAGACCTATCCTGGGTTATGTACTAGGGTGTGAGGCAAGCATGAATATGATATGGCCTTGTAATGTTTGGGAGCAAACATAGTGCTGGATGTCAGGAAGTCAAAGGTTAAATATTTTTATAAAGGTTAAATTTTACATTGAGGTGGCCAACTGCTTCAGATCTAGTAGGGACTTTGGATGCTTGGTGCAAAGTTGGAGGCCTTTCTGTGAGGGGAAAAGCGAGAAGTTGCCAGTCTCCTGCAAAGTTGTATTTTGACACAATCCCTCCTATTGGTTGAAGGGAATTAATTTGTCCCAGCAAGGTTGTTACCTGGCAACACAGAGAGAGTTCCTGAGGTAATATTCAGCCAGGCTTGAATTTTATAATTTTAGTGAATGAAGACAGTTGATAATATGTAAATATACAGTTCTCTTGAAATTAATCTTACTCATTTAATAAGAACCCCAACAGAGGATTATCTGGACCTGAAAAGTTGGTCTTCAAAGGCATACAGAGATCCCTGGCCAGGTAGTTCAGTTGGTTGGAGCATATCATCACCTACATCAAAAAAAGGTTTTGGGTTCTATTCCTGGTCAGAGGGTGCAGGTTCAGTCCCCAGTCAGGATGCGTAGGGTAGGCAACCGATCAACGTTTCTCTCTCACATTGGTGTTGCTCTCTCTCTCTCCCTTCCTCTCTAAAATCAATGAACATATCCTCAGGTGCCCGTCTGGTATTGCTCAGTTGTTGAGCATCGACCCATGCATCAAGAGGTCACCAGTTTGATTCCCAGTCAGGGCACATGCCCAGGTTGTGGGCCCAGTCCCCAGTGGGGAGCATGAAGGAAGTAGCTAATCGATGTTCTCATCGATGTTTCTGTCTCTCTCCCTTTTCCTTTGTCTCTCTCTAAAATCAATAAAGAAAAATATTTTTTAAAAACCAAAAACATATCCTCAGGTGAGAACAAAAAAAGGAAAAGACACACAGGAGATTAAAATGCCAAAAGTGGCTTGTGATCCACATGGACTTGTTTTCATAGTAAAGTAATCAGAGTTAGAGGTCTTAAGCCTGTCAGAAAGATTACAATATTGCTGCTGTACAATCTAAAATAGATTTGCTTCTCTGGCTTAGCAACAGGGCTTTAGGATCCAGATGGAATACTTTGAGAAAAATAGGTTGTGCATTCGAGGGTAAATGTAACAGGTATAAATATAGAACTTTATTCTATTATTTCACTCCTCATTTTTGCCTCTCCAGTACCATAGTTATCTAATCTTTAGGTTCCATTAAGCAGAAATAAGTATTAGGGTTTAGGGGTGTGATTTTGTGTTAGAACAGTTTACAAATTTACTTTTGTTCTTAATGTTTGTTTCTAGAACAGTTAAACAATGATTATTTTCTACCCCAAATAAGAGTATGATTCTAGTTTCTAGACAAACATTTACAAAATGCTGAGAAACTTTTCTAACCAATGATTAGGAATTATGGCAACTGATTCTTAATCACCTGAAAGTGAAAGCTTGGTCATCTCTATGAAGGTAGTATTGCAACAAAAATTTAGGAGCACATTTGAGTAGATATAAAGATAAAGATAAACCCTGGCCCAGTGTGGCCCAGTTGGTTGGAGTGTTGACCTGTACACCAAAAGGTAATGGATTAAATTCCTGGTTAGGGCACATATCCAGATTTCAGGTTCGGTTTCTGGTCAGAGTGAGTATGGGAGGCAGCTGATCGATGTTTCTCTCTTACATCCATCTCTCTCTCCCTCTCTTTTCCTCCCTCTCTTCTTTCTTTCCTCCCTCCAAAATCAGTGAAAAAAAAGCAAATCCTCAGGAGAGTGGGGGAATATAAATATGAGGGAACAATGGACATAGTATCATGATACCTTGACTTGTGCGTGTGTATTTATGTTTATTTCTCCCATGCCATCCCCCCGAACTCTAGTTTTGGAATACACAGTATTTGTGAAATTAGAAAATTGTAGGTTTTGGAAGTGTGTGCAACTGTAACTTTTTAAATAGTAATAGAGGAAAATAATTTGATCTCTAGAATTTTCTAATTACCATTTTATTTTTGTTTTTGTTTTTAGCTCACTTCTTCAAACCAACAGCATAAAACAGATGAAAGGGGCAGGGCTAATTTGGGAGTGTTCAGTGTTTATGCCCCTAGGTAAGAACTGAGAGTTTAATAGTTACTAGTATTGAGACTGGTTTTTCTTATTACATGCTGAAGTTAAGAGTGATAAACTAGCCTTCTAGTTAGTGTTAGACAAGTGATAGAATGAGCAAGAGTGTCTCCTAAATGAGTTCAACTTTGTATAAATTCTCAAAATTTTTAGATTATAACTATTGTAATTTGAAAACCCTCCCCTTTTTTTTCTTAATAGAGGAGAACATACTATGCAGGTGAAAGCCATCTATAACAAGAATACCATAGAAGGACCTATAATTAAGTTAATGATTCTTCCAGACCCTGAAAAACCCATTCGTCTCAATGTTAAATATGACAAAGATACTTTATTTTTAGCAGGTGGTACTTTCACTGGTGAGTAGTTTACAGTTTTAAAATAAATTTGTAATGATAATTTGCCTTTTACATTAGTGGAATAAATTACTTTAGATGTTTAGCATGATAAAAAAAAAAAAGCAAGCATATAATAGCCTTTTAAATGACAAAGAAAGTACATTTGACTTAGCTGTGTCTTCTCTCACCTCTGTACATGCACTCCTTTAATGGTACAGAGTGAACTGAAAGTTTATACGTAAACTGATAGCCTAAGATAATTCAGTTTGCAAAAGAAATATGAACTGCTAAATGACGAGAACTGGGGGCCTCTACTAAATGTATTGCATTAACTTAAGCAAAATAGAACCAAGATTGTTGTAATTTAATTTGGATGGAAATACACACATCAGAATTTATTATTAAAGATACTTCCGAACAACAAACATTTACTAAATACCTGCTATGTCCAGGCACTATACTGTGCTCCTAGTTCTAATAACGAAGATGACAGTTTTCATTGAGTTCAGTCTAATGTAGAAGACAGTCAAATAAGCAAATAATTTCAGTGTAGTGTAGCAGGTGCCAAGTCGATAGGAAATGTTATTTCCTTTATACAGGTCATTTTCTTGAAGATTTTTGTTTTCTTGAAGGGGTGAATTTTTATACATAGATATAAATAGTTAAAAAAGCAGACCAAAAAGTTTAGATTCAAAAATTAACAATAGTTTTTAATAATTATGGTACATATATACATAGCCTTTATACTTGAGTGTTTTAAATGTTTGGGGAGATAAAACCTATTTTTTGTGTTAAACTATAACCGATGTCAAATGAATGTTCCAGATGATAAACATAAGGGGAATATTATATGTAATAATAATGTAACTACAGTGCACTATTCAAAATTATAAAAGAAACATTATCTTCTTGGAATACATAAAACATCATGACCAGTTGCCCAAATTCTAGGTTGCTGAGCATCCACAGTCTAACCTTTTGGTCTTGCATTATAGAACTTACAACATGGCAGACTATGAAAATAAGACAAGGAACTCTTAATAGCAAAGACGTATGTGTAGATTTCTGGGAAAGATTTATCACCAGAGTTGTCTGTCATGATTAGTAAGTTTGATAGACAAATTTTGGGGGAATGCTGATTAAAGAATAGTGTTATTTTTTTCATCAGAACTTTATTAACATTTAAACAAGTTGTATGCTTTGACATACAGGCATATCTTGTTTATTGAGCCTCTCAGATACTGCTTGTTTATAAATTGAAGATTTGTAGCAACCCTGTGTCGAGCAAGTCTCTAGATGCTAATGAAAAGTATGTACATTGTTTTTTTAGACATAATGCTATTGCACACTTAATAATCTACATTATAGTGCAAACATAACTTTTATATGCATCAGGAAACCAAAATATGTGTTGTAACTTGCATCATTGTAGTGGCCTAGAACCAAACCTGCAGTATCTCCTAGTTATGCCAGTACAGAAAGTCTTTACTTATCATCATCGATAGGTTCTGTGACTTTAAGTGAAACGACGTATTAAAAACTTTTACTGTAGGCTAGTTTATATAAACAAGAGTTAAGTTCCTGTGACATCTCATCATTAAAATAAACAACATTGAACCAAAAGGTGTTATTCGAAGACCTGCTGTGGAATTATTTAGCCAAATCCATGAATTAAACTAGAAAGAAAATAATTTTTTTAATGTTCACCATGACAGATTTTATGATTACTGTTATTTCTGAAGATGATTGTATCATTAAAAATATTAATCCGGCACGTATTTCCATGAAAATGTGGAAGCACTCTAACAATGGGAACCGACCACCAGCAAATGTGAGTCATGGAAAGCATTTTAGAAGTTAAAAATAGTTCTTACTTTTAACTTAAGATTAAATGTAATTTAGTAAAATGCAATGTGAATATACTAAAGAACTAGAAATTAACCCACTCCGTCACTTGAGATTTAAAAATATATCAGAGTACGTTTCAAAATGGTTGATGCTATTGAAAATAGCAGTCTGTATTGTGATATTTCTAAAATATTTTGATACTTTACACTATAAAATTCTCTTGTCGAAAGGACAGTGGCACAAAGCAAAAAGCATTAAATAGGAGATAATATAGAATATAAGAGATAATATAGAATATAATAGAGAGATTTGATTTATAGACTTACATGTTAAAGAAGGGGGACAGAGTGGTGAGAACAGTTTGAGGGTTTAAAGCAGCATGATATAATAGAAATATGTCACACATGATATTTCAAATTTCTAATAGCCACATTAAAGTGTAAAAACAAATAATAAAATCAATTTTAATGTAATTTTAACTAATATATCAAAAAATGCCATTTCAAGAGGAACTAAATATTTTAAAATTTATTTGGCTATTTGATTTTTTTTTTTTATCTTACCAAGTCTTTGAAATTTGGTGTGTATTTTTTGCTTACACCACATCTCAATTTGAACCATCCATATTTCAGGTGCTCACTAGCCAGATGTAGTTATTAGCTACCATACTGAAAGTGCAAATCTAAAATAAATCTCAAGTTGGAAGCTAAACCTTAAACTATATCAGAAGGTCCCAATTTAACAGTGCCTTTCAGGATTTTTGGTTCACTTTAATTACCTGCTTAGGAAATTAGCTTCCTTAATTTATGCCATCAGTCCCTTCAAGCATCTATTACCTTAAATTGTATCACCACCAAAGAGATCTATTATGTGCCCTTTAATAATGGTATGTCTTTCCATAGTGATTAATCTCACTATGGTGTCTAATATACATTGTAAGATATATACATATAGGTATGTGCCTGTGTACTTATAAATCCAGATGTGATTTGTATTCACATTCAGTAAAAATGATACATCTTTTCATCCTAAATATATACTACATTAAATGTTTGACTTCTCCCTCCCCCACTTCCTTCTCCTACTTCTCTTTCTAGGCAGAAATATTTAGTTGTAATAAAGTAAAAGATAATGACAAGGAAGATGGCTGCTTCTACTTCAGGTATTTCTCAAGTCATTTCGTATTTTTGTGCATAATTCATTACGAATTGAATCAGCATTGTTGATATTTGCTTGCCCTGTGTGGGAAAAATAATTTATGACTGAATAGAAAATAATACTATCTCTTAGTTTTTTGCCAGGAAGTTTTTTGAGAATATGTGTCTTTTACCTATTTGTAAGCTTTGTCAAATGGTGGTTTGTGGAAAGATTGTTATGAGATATATATAGATATAGATAGATAGAGAAAGAGAGAGAGAGAGAGATACACATACATACACACACTCTTTCAAAATGATCAAAGCAATCACAAGATTTACATTCTTGTCAGAGTACTTTATATCTTACTATATATGAGATTTCCATAATCTTAAAGTTATCATCTTAAAAGTAAAAAACATGGCTTACCCGAGGAGATTTTTTTCATTTTTCCTCAGATAGAGTGGGAGGGAGGCAGGAAAGAGGGAGGGAGGGAGGGAGAGAGAAAGAAACATCCATGTGAGAGGGACACATCGAATGGCTGCCTCCTGCATGATCCGCCCAGGGCCGGGGATGAACCACAACCGAGGTACCTGCCCTTGACTGGAATCAAACCCGTGATTCATTGGTCCACGGGCCAACGCTCTAACCGCTGAGCTAAACCGGCCAGGGCTAGACTGGTTTTTTACTGTTTAACTATATATATGACTCTGAGATGTTGTTTCTGCATTCTGGACTTCTTTTGAAATCTGAAAAATAATTTTGAGTAGACTGTGACTAAGGTATTGTTTATTTATCTATTTTTAATGAGAAGTGGTGTTTTTAGATTTTAGACTAATAATTATCTTGTTTCTTTAAATGTATTAGCCCTTTAAATCATGTAGAAACCAAAAAAATGCAGTTAACAAACCATTGTTAAAATAATGCTAGCATATACAATTGCTTGTGTATTTACCTTTATTGAGATCTTTATTTCCACATGTGGCTTCACGTTACTATCTACTGTTTTTTACATCTTACCTTGCAGGACTCCCTTTAGTACTTCTTTCTTGCCAGAGCTATTGGTAATAAACTCCCTTAGCTTTTGTTTAAGAATATCTTAATTTCTCCTTCACTTTTGAAGGACAGTTTTGCTGGGTATAGGATTCTAGGTAGACAGTTTTTCCTTTTAGCACTTTGAATACATTGGCCCCACTGCCTCTGGCCTCCAAATTTTCTGAGGATATATCTGATCATCTTATTGAGGTTACCCTGTATGTACTGATTTTCTGCTTCCTTGCTACTCCCAGTATTCTCTTTTGACAGTTTGATAATAATGTGTCTTGGTGTGTGTCTTTTTGAGTTCATCTTATTTGGAATCTCTTGAGCATCTTGGATATTTATATTCATGTATTTCATCAAACTTGGGGAGTTTTCAGCCATTCTTCAGATATTCTCTCTTCCCTTTTCTCTATCTTGGAACTCCCACAATGCATATGTTGGTCTGTTTGCTGGTTTCCCAAGAGGTCATTTCAGGCCTCATTCACTTTTCTGTGATTTCTTTTTCTTTTCTTTCCTTTCCTCAGACTCTAAAATATCCATTGTCTTCAAGTTTGCTAATTCTTTCTTCTACTTGTTTAAATCTTTATTCAAATACCTGTAGTGAAATTTTCAGCTCCAGAATTTGATTTTGGTGTCTTTTCAGGTTTTCTTTTTCTGTTGATATTTTCATACATAATTTTTTTTCTAACTTTATCCATATCTTTCTTGATTTCTTTGAGCATCTTTAAGATAGTTGTTTTATAAGTCCTTGTGTAGTGTATTTGATAGCAGGGGTTTTTCAGGAACAGTGTCTGGTGACTTCTTTTGTCCTTTGAATTGCCTATACTTTTCTGTTTGTTGGAATTGTGGTTTTTTTTAACTAGACACTTGAATATAATACTCTGGTAGCTCTGTAATTCAGATTCTCTGCCTTAAGATTTTATTGCTTTTTGCTAATTTTTTTAAATTTTTTTTATTTTGAGGTATCTCTTTGCCAGGGATCACCCTTAAGTATATACTTAAGGTTTTCTCAGGTCTTAGCCTTTCCCTGAACATGCATGGTCACTTGCTAATATATGTCTAAAATACCCCATATATGCAGTGTTTTTTGTAATGAACTTAATGTCTGGCTCCCAAAAAAAGGGAAACAGAAAATAAAGGGGTGTGGGGCTTCAGGAATGGTACTGGCCCTATAAATCTTCCTGGAAGTTGCTTCAGCTGGTGGATGAGGGGCTTGCAACAGTGGATGTTCCTGTAGGAACATTGGCTGTCTGTATTTTTGTTTGCACCTCTGTCATCAGAGGCAGCAATCAGAGTACAGGTAGCTGATATTTGGAGGATAGGGTCCTTCCTGGAACATATGCAATGCTGCCTGTCTTGGGGTAAGGGCTAGGGGTGGGGGGATGAATAGTTGCTACTGTGCTAAGAGCTGAAATTGACTGAAATCAACCTCAGCTTACATGGAAGTCTTCCAGCTTGTTAGAAGTTACAAACCTTCAATAATCTCCAGAATTCCAAAATAATTGTATTAGCCAGATTAAGCCAGTACAGTTGTTTAGATTACTGGTACTTCCTATTCTCACCGTTTTCTCAGAATTTTCTCTAACGTTTCTTCTACTTCCAAAATTCTTTAAATCATCATCAATAGAGTCCAAATGCTTATTATATTAGTCAAGTACTTTTTCAGTCTAACTACACTGAAGGACCAGTTTCAGTTTTTGTTTGTTTAATTTTTTTTCTTCATTGATTTTAGAGAGAGAGGAAGGGAGAGGGTGAGAGAGAGAGAAGCATTGATGAGCGAGAACATCAATTGGCCACCTCCTGCATGCCCCCCACTGGGGATATGCCCCACAACCTGGGCATGTGCCCTGAATCAAACTGGCTACCTCTTGGTGTATGGGTCAATGCTCAACCACTGAGCCACACCGGCCGGGCCAGTTTTAGTTTTTTTAAAAATTTTCATTCTGTAATAGATCAATGTTCTTGGGGTTTGTGTGTGTGTGTGTGTGTGTGTGTATGTTTTATATATATATAAATATATATATTTTTTAATTTAATTGATTTTTAAAGAGAGGGGAAGGGAGAGAGGAAGAGAAACATCAATGTGAGAGGAGCATTGATCGGTTGCCTCCTGCACATCTCCCACCAGGGATTGAGCCTGCAACCCAGGCATGTGCCCTGACCAGGAATCAAACTAGCAGCCTTTTAGTGCACGGGATGATGATGCTCAATCAGCTGAGCCACACCAGCGAGCGCTGTTTTCATTTTTTTAAAAAGGTCCTTTGAATGTGCACTTGTTCTCAAGATTATGTCAGATTGTTATATACATTTCTGAATACTATTCTATTATCTTGTGACTGACAAGTAACAAAATATTTATACCATCAATGTCCTTGGTCTGCACTTTGAACAACATTGCCTTCGGTGAGACTGAATTGGACATTCTGGAAAGGACACATTGCCTTCTCTTTATCTTTCAGTGTGTGTATGAATCTATTTAAATGTGTGGTAATTGAACTATTTTGTATTCCAAATATTTATGTAATTTATTGTAATTGAATCTTACTTTATCATTCTAGGGTCTCAGTTTGAGGGAACATTTTAGTAAATCTTTTGAAAATAATCAAACATGTTTTAAAACTACAGGCAATGGTTACACAACATGTATGTGCTAAATGCCAATGGACTGCACAATCTAAAAGGATTAATTTTATGTTATGTGCATTTCACCTCAATAAAAAGAAATCATGTACATTGTCAGTTACACATGTAATATATATATAATAAAATATATTTTCCTACTGGGGATCAAGCCAGAAACCTGGGCATGTCCCCTGACTGAATCAAACCAGTGACTTCTTGGTGCATGGCACAACACTTAATCCACTGAGCCACACTGGCTGGGTATATTATCTTTTTTAATTACAGTTTGTACAGCTATACCTGGGATTAATAATGTTTGTAATGTATGGTGTGAGGTAGTGATTGAAGGTTTGTGTGTATTTGTATTAGTACACACACACATATATTTGTCCCTATATTATTGAAAAGATCATTTTTCTACAATACCATCTTTCTTATAAATAACTTAATCCATGTTATACATGAGTCTGTTTTTGGACTTCCTATTTTGATTTCTTGGTCTCTATGATATATTTTGCTCGATTGTACTTTTTGATAAGTTTGGTGTCCTGTTTGACAAGTCCTCTAAACCTTGTTGTTCTTCATGGGTATCTTGGTCCTTTACTTTTCCATATTAATTTTAGACTTAGCATATCAAGTTTCAAAAAGCAAAAATACAGTTTCACTAACAAAACCTGTTGGAATTTGTTCAGGTAGAAATTGGGGAATATCTTGCAATGTAAAAATATGTTTATTGAAATTTCTTTAATTCTCTTACAACATCTAGTAATTTTTTTAATTGAAGTGTCATATATCTTTCCTTAGATTAATTTCTAGATAGTTGGTTTTTTGTTTTTTGTTTTTTAGTTTTATCTAGATGTAACCGACATACAGCATTATATTAGTTTAAGGTGTATGAATAATGATTTATATTTGTAGTAAATTTTGCAAAATGATTTGCACAATAAGTTTAGTTAACTAAATTCACCCTCACATAGCAATAAATTTTTTTCTTTTGGTGAGAACTTCTAAGATGCACTTTCTCAGCTACTTTCAAATATGCAATATAGTTTCGTTACCTGTGGTCACCACAGTTAAATTGAATCCACAGGACTTATAGCTGGAAGTTTGTACCTTTTGACAACCTTCAGTCATTTTGCCCACCTCCCACTCCATGCCTGGCAACCACCAGTTTAATTTTGTTTGTTGGTTTAATTTTCTTTTTGTAGTTTATAGAAATCCAGTTGATTTGTATTTATTGAGCTTGTAGCTAACATCTTTCTTAACCTCCATTATTTCCAATTTTATTTGTAGATTCCTTGGGATTTAAAAATATTTGCACACTTGTATCTGTGAATAATGATGGGTATATTACTTTCCAGTGTGTATGCATTTATTTTTTTTGTCATACTGCACTGGCTTGGATTCGCAGTGAAATTTTTAAAATCTCATTCTCAAACCTAAGGGAATGTTTCAGCATTTCACCCATAAGTATAATGTTTGCTTTAGAGTTTTTCTCTTGGTAAGCATCTTTATCAGATTGTTCATTATTTTTTATTATTATATTTTTATTAATTTATTTTTCTTACAGATGTTTTTCCTTTTTCCTTCACTGATTCCCCCCTCTCCCTCCCTCCCCTGCTCTGTCCCCAGCTTTATTGTCCATGTCCATTGTTCATGCATACATGCATATAAGTTATGTGGTTTATCTCTCCCCCAAAACTCCCTCTTCTGGGGATTGTCAGTCCATACCCCACTTCCACGTCTCTGGGACTACCCCATTCTTCAGACTGTTATGTTCATTATATTCCACAAATAAGTGAGATCATATGATACTTGTCTTTCTCTGTTTGGCTTGTTTTGCTTAGGATGATACTTTCCAGGTCCCTCCATGTTGTCTCAAAGAATAAGAGATCTTTCTTTCTTACAGCTGCATAGTACTCCATTGTGTATATGTACCACAGCTTTTTTATCCATTTGTCTACTGATGGACACTCCGGCTGTTTCCAGATCTTAGCTATTGTAAATAGTGCTGCTATGAACATGGGGGTACATATATTCTTCCTGATTGGTGTTTCAGCTTCTTTGGGTATATTCCTAGCAGTGGGATCACTGGATCAAATGGAAGTTCAATTTTTAATTTTTTGAGGTAACACTATATTGTTTTCCATAGTGGCTGCACCAGTCTGCATTTCCACCAGCAGTGTACTACAGTCCCCTTTTCTGCACACCCTCGCCAACACTTGTAGTTTGATGATTTGTTGATGGCAGCCATTCTGACAGGTGTGAGGTGATACCTCATTGTTGTTTTAATTTGCATCTCTCTGATAATTAGTGATGTTGAGCATTTCTTCATATGTCTCTTGGTAATTTGTATGTCCTGTTTGGAGAGGTGTCTATTCAGCTCCTCTAACAATTTTTTAATTGGGTTTTTTGTTTTCCTTTTGTTGAGTTGTATGAGTACTCTATATATTTTGGAAATTAACCCCTTATCTGATGTATCATTGGCAATGATGTTCTCACATACAGTGGGTTGCCTTTCCATTTTGATGGTTGTTTCTTTTGCAGTGCAGAAGCTTTTCAGTTTGATGTAGTCTCATGTGTTCATTTTCTCTTTTTTTTCTGTTGCCTTAGGTGATGTTTCAGTGAAAATTCTGCTGCGTATGATGTCCGAAATTTTCTTGCCTACCTTTTCTTCTAGAATTTTTATGGATTCATAGGTCACATTTAAGTCTTTTATCCATTTTCAGTTTATTTTTGTGTATGGTGTAAGTTCATGGTCTGGTTTCATTTTTTTTGCATGTAGCTGTCTAATTTTCCCAACACCATTTATTAAAGAGGCTGTCTTTACTCCACTGTATGCTCTTGCCATCTTTGACAAATATTAATTGAGCATATTGCCTTGGGTTCATTTCTGGGTTCTCTGTTCTGTTCCACTGGTCTATATGCCTGTTCTGTACCAGTACCAGGCTGTTTTGATTACAGTGGCTTTGTAGTATAATCTGAAATCTGGTAATGTGATCCCTCCAACTTTGTTCTTTTTTTTCAAGATTGCTGTGGCTATTCGAGGTCTTTTTTGGTTCCTTATGAACTTTTGAGTATTTGTTCTAGTTCTGTGAAATATGTCATTGGTATTTTGATGTGGATTTCATTGAATCTATAGATTGCTTTGGGTAGTATGATTTTAATGATGTTAATTCTTCCAATTCATGAACAAGGTATGTGCTTTCACTTTTTTATATCTTCCTCTATTTCTTTTTTCAATGACCTGTCGTTTTCTGCAAATAGGTCCTTTATTTCTGTGGTTAACTTTATTCCTAGGTATCTTAATTTTTTTGCCACAATGGTAAATGGGATTGTTTTTTCAGTTTCTTTTTCTGTGAGTTCATTGGTGTATAAGAATGCCATCGATTTCTTGACGTTAATTTTGAATCCTGCTACTTTGCCAAATTCATTTATTTACTAAGTCTAGTAAATTTTTGATGTAGTTCTTTGGGGTTTTCTACGTATGGTATCATGTCATATGCGAATAATGACAGTTTCACTTCCTCCTTTCCCATTTGGATCCCTTTTATTTTTCTTCCTGTCTGATTGCTGTGGCTAATACTTCCAGTACTATGTTAAATAACAGTGGTGAAAGTGGGCATCCCTGTCTTATTCGTGTTCTTAAGGGAAATGCTTTTAGTTTCTGCCCATTGAGTATGATGTTGGCTGTAGGTCTTCCATAAATGGGCTTTATTATGTTGAGATATGATCACTCTATTCCCAGATTGCTGAGTGTTTTTATCAGAAATGGGTGCTGGATTTTGTCTAATGCTTTTTTAGCATCTATTGTTATGATCATTTGATTTTATCTTCCATTTTGTATATGTGGTGTATCACATTTATTGATTTGCGAATATTGTACCAGCCTTGCATCCCTGGGATGAATCTCACTTGGTCATGGTGAATAATTTTTTTGATGTATTGCTGGATTCAATTTGCTAGTATTTTGTTCAGGATTTTGGCATCTATGTTCATCAGGGATATTGGCCTGTAGTTTTCTTTCTTTGTAGTGTCTTTTTCTGGTTTTGGAATTAGAATTATGCTGACCTCCTAAAACGAGTTTGGAAGTCTTCCTTCTTCTTGAATTTTTTGAAATAGTTTGAGGAGAATGGATATTAGTTCTTCTTTGAATGTTCAGTAAAATTCAACCTGTGAAGCCATCTGGGCCTGGGCTTTTGTTTGCTGTGAGAGTCTTGTTTACATCTTTAATTTCTTCTGTTGTTATTGGTCTGTTCAAGTTTTCTGTCTCTTCCTGGTTCAGTTTTGGGAGACTATGTGTTTCTAGAAATTTGTCCATTTCGCTTAGATTGTCGAATTTGTTGCCGTATAGTTGTTCATAGTAGTTGTTAACGATCTTTTGTATTTTTGTGGTGTCAGTTATTTCTCCTCTTTCATTTCTGATTTTGTGTATTTGGGTTCTCTCTGTTTCTTGATGAGTCTAGCTAAGGGTCCATCAATCTTGTGTATCTTTTCAAAGAACTAGCTCTTTGTTTCATTGATCCTTTGAATTGTTTTTTCGGTCTCCATGTCATTTATTTCTACTTTGATCTTTACTATTTCCTTCCTTCTAGTTGCTCTGGGTTTTTTTTTCTGTTTGCTTTCTAATTCTTTAAGTTGTGATGTTATACAGTCTGTTAGAAATTTTTCTTGCTTCTGGTGGTAGGCCTGTAGTGCTATGAACTTCCCTCTCAGAACTGCTTTTGCTGCATCCCATACATTTTGTGTTGTGTTCATTTTCATTGGTTTCCAGGAAGTTTTTAATTTCTTCCTTGATGTCCATGGTAACCCATTCATTGCTCAGTAACATGCTATTTAGCCTCCATATTTTCACCTGTCTTTGCATGTTCTTGTTGCAATTGATTTCTAGTTGTATGCCATTGTGCTCTGAGAAGATGTTTGATATGATTTCAATCTTCTTGAACTTGTAGAGACTTAGTTTGTAGGCACTAAATTCTTTATTAAAAATTAAATCACAGTAAATGCCTTATAAAGTTAAATATTTAGAGTATAAAAGCAACATAAAAAGATCAGCAGGATATCCTGTAATTTTGAAATATAAAACTGAGTTGGAAATTTATTATGTAGAAGTGAATCAAAATTCTTTTTACATTTAATTCAGCATTTTTAGCTTACTCTTTTGTGGATTTCGTGTGTGTGTGTATTTTTTTTAACTTTGCCACATTCTAGTCTGGTTTCTGGCTGTTTCGTGGAAAGAATGTCCAGGGAAGAGGGACCTGGAATTAAGTCTAATATTGTAGAAAATATTTGCATGTAACAGCAGTAATTCTCTTTTTACGCATTTTCTTTTTATGGAAGGAACAGAAATGTTAATGCTGTACATTTCTTCCCCATTTATTTAAAAGTTGTGAATAATTTTATCTCTTTCTTTCTAATTTAGGGATAAAGCAATTCCTAATAAAGTGGGGCTATATTGTATCCAGTTTGGTTTTATGATGGATAAAGCACATATTCTTAACAGTGAACAGGTTTGGTTCCTTTCTTTATATACCGCAATTAGCCTTACATTTTCTTCATTTAGGAATAAAATCTTTGGTTTTAAAGTTAATTAATTATTGGATGCAAATTGAATAAGTTACTGGATGCAAAGTATAAATAATGCAATTTTCAGGAATATTAGAATGGAATATATTTAAATTATGTTAATTAATCTGATGTAGAAGTTACTTTTTCCATCTCTCTTTACATCAGAGATTCAGTAAGCATTTTCATGTATGTCATGGTAAGGTTGCTCCTATCATCCATACGTGAAAATTTTCAATTAATAATATTTCAGGTACTAGAATTCTAGGTAATGAAGTTTAAGGTAGTTTTAACATAGATTATCTCCATTCAATAAACGGTAGTGTTCTAAATTTTTAGAAATTACCTTTATTTCTAAATGCCTATATATTGGTTCTTAGTTAATATTCAAAAATTAATATTTGATACACGTATTATCCTCAGTTTTTTAAAGTTGATTTAAATTGTTTTAAGAGATTAATGGAAGTACATTTTTAAAAGTAACATTTCTTTTAGTATATGCTGTCATTTCTTTTCTTACTCTTGAATTCTAAACCATGTTAATCGGAATGCTGCTTTTGTTTTGAAAGATTATAGTTGATGTTCAACCTAATCAGCCTGTGAAGTTAGTGCCTAAAATTCAACCAGCCACACCTGCAGTTTCAAATGTCCACTCAGTTGCCAATAGGACCCTGGTCAAAGATTTACATCTTATTATCACGGTAATGTTTATTTACTTCCAAAATTGTAATGGGTAGCAAACGTTATTTCTAATTTTAGGGTACAGAATAATTATTATAGAATCAGATTTTGATTATTCATTTTAAGGTTATAGGGAAAATTTATGCAGATGAATGAAATATAAACATCTTTGAATACAAATAGAGAATGCATAACATAATACATAAAAAAATCTCCAGATACACTAAGTGGAGCTGACTCAAAAATGCAAAAACCTGCCTACCTCTTCTAATATATCCCCTTTACATCTCCTATTTCATGTATGTATTAAATGTGTGTCAAGTAAATTGATTTTTCCATATATAATTTCATTGAAGGAACAGAAGGAAGTAATTAAGTACTTATTTTTAAGAGGTCTGCTCTGATAACTGATCATAGTGAGCTTCTTCTCAGTGAGAGCTTCTGATTACCTGGAGAGTAAGCAGCAATAGAATTGCAGGGAATATTAACCAAAAAAGGTAAAGTACAGTGGTGGGACCTCACCTTTATGGAAATTTTGCTGGTAGGATAACTTAATTCCTTTCTGTTTATTTTCCTTGTTTTAGACAAATGAGTTGTTCTTGACTTCTATGCCCCAGATCAATTGATGCTAAAAGTACATAACAAGGAAATTTTTAAATGGAAGTCCTTTTAATATAGAAAGTTAGGAGCCATTGTATCAGCTGGAAGCTGCTGGTTTTCTCATGGTTTCTGGAATTATTTTCTGCCTGTGGAGTACTTAATCAGAGAATTGAATTCTGCACTTTCAGTAAAGGATCAGGATAACATAATATTTGGGGATTTTTAAATATGTCATTTCTGATTTATAGGTGTCCTCCTCTGGGTTTAATCATCTTACCAGTTCTTCTAATTAGTTATTTTCCATTATTTACTTTAAGGATGACTTCAACAATCAGACTGGAATTGATTTGGTTGGCACTGTAATAGCTACCATCAAAGGTTCTAATGAGGAAGATACTGATACACCACTTTTTATTGGGAAAGTTAGAACACTTGAATTTCCTTTTGTGAATGGTTTCACTGAAATCACGGTAATTTTTATGTTTTTTGGCAGATTTCTGTATTTTTAGCTTCAATGGTAATATATTTGTGTTTCATTAAAAAAGTATTCTGTATATAGAAACAGAATAAAACATAGCCCAGGTACAATATATGCATATCTTTAGAAAAATTTAATAAGTCAGCTTATCTTTGTTTTGTTTTCCAAAATGGAAATAGTTTTACTTATAAAAAATACAACAGTACAAAAACTCAGATATAATCACTAAATTATCAACCTTCAGAAATAATGATGATTAGCAATTTAGTGCATAACAGCCACAGTTTTCTATATATACACTAACAATGCATGGGTACCCTGTGTGTATATGATTTACATACCTACATGGGGGTGGTGTGTGTGTGTAGTTTCATTAATATAATAGAATGTTGCTTTTATAAAATACTTTTCTTATTTAACATATCTTTGATATATTTCATCAGTAAGTATAAACCTAGATCATTATATTGATGATCATAATTTATTTGATCCATTCTAAATGAAAATTTAGTTTCTTTCCAAAGAAACAATTACTTGGTATTATTTGTTTAATAATTCTTCCTATACCAATGAATTTGAAATGTCACCTTTTATATTTTTTGTATTTATTTTTACATCTAATCCAGTGCTAATACCACTTTTTAAAAAAATTATAGTTGACATATGATATATTAGTTTCAAGTGTACAATATATCACATTGTTTTAATAACATTAGGTTTACAATCAGGGAGCCTGCCAGCTTGTACCTAGCCTGCAGTAGACATGTCAGTTGATTTGGCAGTGCCGGACCATTACAGCATTTTATTGTAATTAGTTTCCAATATTTAAAGTTCTGGAATTTTTACATAAAGTTATGCATTTCTGATTTATTTGGAGAATTCTAAAGGCCTGGCAATACTGAGCCAAGATTCTCTTATGACAACAGGACTTTCCACTCAACTCTATCTATGCCTCTTCTTTTCATTTCTTGGCATTGAGAGCAAATATCAACTGATACTTATATTGACACTTGTTCTTTTATTTTATTATAGTGGAAAGTAAAGTGAAATTTTCTTGCACTGTCACAAAAATTAGGTAATGAAAGCCACATGTTGCAAAACATGGAAGGGGCAATACATGTTGAACTTTACAGTAGGTTTATTTTAGAATACACCTAGTCCATTTTACTTATTTCCTATTTACATATGTTCTGGTTTTTTGTGATTGTTGTTTTTGCCCCCCCCCCCCCCCATAGGCTTTTCAAATTGCTAACTCCACTGTACACATTTTTGAGGTCCAGATGATGACATAAGCTATTCCCCTATAAGCTGCATGCAGAATCTAAGCTTTAAGTCATACATATGAATTTCCACTAGAGGTTCCTAATATCACACTAAGCAGAAAACTCTCAATTTCTGCTTGTTTTTTGACCCATTTAATGATTTAGTAGGTCTGGGGCAAGGCTCTGGAATCTGATTTGTAATAAGCAAGTGATTCTTATCACTAGGGACACTTAAGAAACACTGGCCCAGAACACAGCCAGTATTTGTAAATTGTATCTTCATTGTTAAAAGTATTGCAGATTTGTTCCCCTGTTTTCCCCCATTGACCCCCTCCAACTCCCCTTCAGGCCTTCGCTGCACTATTGTCTGTGTCCATGGGTTATGCATATATACATGTAAGTTCTTTAGTTAACCCACCCCCCCGGAAATCCTTCAGTCTGTTCTATGCTTCTGTGTCTCTGGATGAAAAAAGAAAAGAAAACCTTTATTGCTTTCTTTAAAGTTGTAATCTGAATATAATTTTTAAAGGTTGTTAATTGTGTTATTCAAAGTATCTGATTTGCCTACTTGATCTGGAAATTTCTGAAAGAGGTGTCTAAATTTTATTCTGCTGTGCATTTGTCTGTTTATCACATTCCAAATTCCTATTTGTTTGTGGATTCAGTTTGGGACTCTTTAGTTTTCTTCGTTTCTGTTACTCTGTTTATGCTCTTTTCTTGAAAAGTTGTACATTAGAGATTACAAACTATAAAACTTTGAGATAGAGTCTCCAACAAGACATGAAGGAAGAGATTTTTTTAAACTATCTCGAAAGTTAAAACTATATACCGTAAATGTATCTTAGAAATGAAAGAACAGTGGTGATGTGTTGATAATTGTTGACACTGAATGATGTTATATAGCAATTCATTATATGATTGTATAACAAAAGCTTAAAGATCAGTTGGGTAGAAATATTGCTATATATGTTGCTGTGTATGTATTACTATATATATGTATAACATTTCTATATATAGTACAAGATTAATATATTAAACATATTTTTTAACTTCCTTTAAAAAACTTCCTACAAATCAAAGAAAAAATGCAATCTAGTGGACAATAAATGACACAAGAATATGAGCAGAGAATTAATGGAATAGAAGGTATAAATGACTAATAAACAAGAAGCATGACCTCAATGCTAGTCAGGCAAATACTAGTTAAAGCAATAATAAATAGTTGTTTTTTTAATCATCTTTAAAAAAAAATACTTGATTGATATTAAATGTTGGCCAGCCATTAGGGGAGCTAGATATTTTTATACACTAATGGTGAGAGGATAAATTGTTATAGCCTTTTTGAAAGGAAATTTGATACTACTTATGAACCTGTTTTAATGAGTCATACTTCTTGTTATCTCGTCTAGAGAACACACAAAGAAGTATTATAAGATATTTTTTTTACTATGTTGTAAATAATAGGTAAAATTTTTTTAAACTAAATGTTCATCATCCAGTGAAAGAATATTATGATGTAGTATATCTACACTATGCATAAATTTTAAAAAGCAGTATCTGGACATTCACTGGAATTGATCAGCAAATGAATTGCTGAAAGCAAATTGCTGAAATATAAAGTATATGCTATTTTTTAAATGCAAACAGCATTTTATTTTTATGTGTGTGTATATACATGTAAATACATTGAAAATGTCTTTCAGAAACTAAGTGGAATTGGGCATCAGTTTAATGGTGTGCTTGTATTCTATATTCTTTGCAAAAAAGAATTATTACCTATATGTAATTTTGTTATTTGGTGGATTGTTCTACGGTGTTCTATTGATTGAGATTTTTGAAAATTCTACTTCTCCATGAATTGTGTAACTATAGTCTGAAATACAAATCGGCTAGCATCTGTTTTCTGTAAGACCGAAAAGTCATTTAGGATATAAATATTTATATTTTCATTATTTACAAGTTCTATGCTATAGTCTTAAAGTATATCAAAAGTTTGAGTATGTAAATTAATGAAGAAAATACAGTTTAAAAAAAACACACAAATCTTTAGAGCTTCATAGGACCTCTTTGGTCACTTGGGACTGGTGGGTCTACTTCCATGGTAACAGCTGTAACTTAAACTCAGCATTGGGCTTTGGGCATTTCTTTGTGGTTGTTTTTATAACTTTCATACCATCAACTGTTTCATACTGCTACAACTTAAAGGTTCGAATCAAGAAGATATTTCTGGTCTAAAAGGAAAGATACTTTTTCTTATAATTTTCCACTCTATATATTTTTGCATAATCAGTTATTGAAAAGATCCTTTTGCTTTCAACCAATACCAAAAGGTAAAATGTTTAATGAATCTTAAGGGTCAGTGTTAAAATTTACCACTTACTGAAAAACAGCACAATAAAAGAGAAAACATTTATACATTAACAAATACCTTTGTAACTTTTGTTTGTTACTGGTTTTTTCTTTATTCAGAGTCTAGTGCTGGCAGAAAATAGTCCTGGAAAGGATAGTACTGAATATTTTATTATATTTGAGCCTCAGCTACCAGCTTTATCAAGAACATTAGAATCATATATCCTACCATTTATGTTTTCTGATGGTAAGTTTCTAAGAAAATAAAGTTTAAACTATTATGTTTGTGGTACTTTAGATAACCTTGATTTGCTTTCCATTGATATTGTGCTTATTAGTTATCTAGTCATGTTATGAATATATTTTAAAGGTCTGTTTTTTAATTGAATTAAATTATCTGAATTATTTTTAGATGTTAAGAAGCAGCAACAAATGCTAGCATTTGCGAAACAAAAGGATGAATTATCTCAATCTATTGAAATGTATAGAAGTGTATTTGAAACCAGCAAACAGCTTATTGATGAAATGAAGTGTAAGTCATTTTGTATTTTAAGGTAATAAAAAATATGCTTTGGGGAATGATAAAGCAGAAGGTTGAGATCATGAGACAAACGCTGCCTACTTTCCTAGACTACAAGTAAACTGCAGAACACTACAGAAAGGTAGTAATGATGGTTTACAGTATTCCTCATTTGAGCTACTTAAGATGAAGTATTTCTTCATTTCAAATGAATTTATATCCTGTTTACCTACAAAAATTTGAGATTTTTAAAAATTATAAATCTGGAAATTTAAGGCTTTGACATAATAATAATATTTATGTCTAGCTCCAGCTTCTGCAAAGATATTAGATGATAGTATCACTGGAGGATGTGTGATATGATTTTTATTTTCAGTAGTGGAACTGTGTGTTTTACTAAGTATATCACAGTATGGAGATGTACAGAGCAACACACACTGATATAGAAATATGTAGCTTATTTTTTAATCAATACATGGAATGTTTGCTGCAAATGTAATGTTTGTATACTGTGAAGGCATTTGCTGAGTTGTGCTCTGTCATCTCTTTCCATTTGTCAGATTTTTTTGGCTATGGTTTTTGGCTTTATGTTAATTACATAATTAAATTTTTGACCCATTAATCAATAAATATATACTGCCTGCATCAATGTATACTCACTTAATCTATCCAAGGTCAAGGGTATTTAGAAGATAATAGAAACTAAATAGAGTAATGAGATAATACATCATTTGGAGCACTAAAAATTATTTTTATAAAGTCTTACTTAATTCTTGGAACAACCTTCTGCAGTTATGTATGTATGTATGTATATTATATATAATCATGTGGATTAGGATTAAATAACTTATCCAAGATTACTTGGAGTTTTTAATATAATATCTCTCTTAACCACACTAATTTTAGTGTATTTGATTAGAATCTTAATTTTAGATTTTTAGTTTTATTTTTAATTTCTGAAATGATCACTTATTATTTTTTATTTTAAGTCAATTATTAAAAGGAAAACACAAGAGACAAAATTTTTTTTTAGTATTTTTATTTAATTACATATTGATGCAGGGGTTTTTTTGTTTGTTTTTATTTTTAGGCCAAGTTGAAGTAGCAAAATTAAAAGAAGCCCAGCTGCGAAATGAACTAATAGCAAATAGTATTGACATTCCTACAACACAACAGGTACAGTTTCCAAGTATATGTGAAAGATTATTTTTATTAAATTCTAGTCCATAATTTTTTTTTTACCATTTATATTTTATTAGGAATCTTATGGGCACTATTGCTTTTGGGAACTAAGACATATGTGGATTGTGGTCTTATCACCTATTGGACTTGAAAAGGGGCAAACAAAATGATAGAGTGCTCTTTTCAAAGAAATTATAGTTTGTATTTCTAATGTAATAACACAAATAAGTAAAATTAATAATACACCATCCTGAGAACTACATTCATGAGACTGTGTAAATTATAGTCAATATATGTGGTGGCAAAGAAAATGAGATAAAGTAACAAAAGACAAAAGGATATTTAAAATTCCTTTCCTTTATGTAGAGTGGGACAAAAGTAGGTTTACAGTTGTTTGTGTAGAAAATAGTACAATAAGTCCAGCTGGTGTGGCTCAGTTGGTTAAGCATCATCCCATGTGCCAGGAGATCAGTGGTTCGATTCCCAGGTAGAGTACATGCCTGGGTGGCAGGCTCAATCCCAGAAGGGGGCATGCAGGAAGCAGTCGATCGATATTTCTTTCTCTCTCTCTCTCTCTCTCTTTCTCTCTCTCTCTCTCCATCTCTCTGAAATCAGTAAAAACATTTAAAAAGAAAGTACAATAATTATTAAATAATAATACAAGAATAAACTCTGTTTCACAGACTTGCAATTGTAAACCTACTTTTGCCCCACCCTGTGTATAACTTTCAAAGAGAAGTCTATTTTGTTGTTTGTTTGTTTTTAACTAAGATTTAAAAACAAAATCAGTGAGGTGAATGAAAGCTTTACATTACTATAATCATGTTCTTTTAAAGTAATGCCTGCTCAGCCTGGCCAGTGTGGCTCAGTGGATTGAATGTTGTCCCATGGACTTAGAAGGCCTGGTTTGATTCCCAGTCAGGGCACATGCCCAGATTGCGCCCTGCAGGGGGCATGCAGGAGGCAGCTGATGGATGTTTTTCACATCGATGTTTCTAGCTGTCTCTGACTTCTTTCTCTAAAAAAATCAATTAAAACATATTTAAAGGAGATATAAATATTTTAAATAATAGTAATAAAGTAATGCCTGCTTAGTAATTATGTTAAGTTGTCCAAATCATTGATTTTTCATTGCTCTCATTATAGACTGCCTGGTACAAGAGTAATTGGCCTTGTAGTTAATTTTCCCTTGTAAATTACAGATGCCACACATTGAAGCACTTCTGAAAAAAAAGCTATTAGAACAGGAAGAACTAAAGAAAAGACCCAGAAGATCATGTACTCTTCCAAACTATACTAAAAGCTGTGGAAATGTTTTGGGAAAGGTTTGTGTTTAAACCTTTTAAGAGAGAGTACATTTTATTACCTTGTTTTGTTCAAAATGTATTTTAAAATGACATTCTAATAAGAGTGTGTTTCTTTGTACTTTTTAGTTTTTCCAACAAATTACTTGTTCTCATTACCATAATAGGGATTTGGCAGAATTTAAAACTGAAATGCATACTTAATTCCATAATCCTTATTATTATTGAGGGCTGTGCAGGAAATTGTTAACATGTCTTAATTCAAAGCTTATTACCAATTTAGAGATGCTTTCATGTCATGTGTCTTTATAGGTAGCCAAGACCTTTCTGTATGACTCACACTTCAGTGAGACAACAGGAGAGAGAAAGATCAAAATTTGTCTGAGTCTAATATTGTTAGAAAGTAAATTCTTAGATGTTCCTAGAATTTTAAGAAAAAGCAGTAACAACAAAAACCTTATATGTGTTTGCTGCCAAAAGAGTGCCATTCTTCCTTTTCTTCTATTCCCTTCTTGGTTCTACCTTTAGTCACTATTTTATTTTCATCCTACCATTATTCAATCCTGAACATTCAATTTTATAGAACATGTTTCTTAAAGAAGGTGTCCCTAACATCTTCTGTTTTAAATGGTGTTAAGGTTTATGGTATATGTATGTGTGTTTTACTTGTTAAGCTTTTCCATTTAATATACAACTTAGCTTTCTGCTTTTCCTCTGTTTTAAAATTGAGCAAACTGAAGCTGAGATACAGAGAGATTTAAAAACTTGCTCAAGGTTACATAGCAAGCAAGTGGCAAGACTCAAGCCCAGCCAGTCTGACTCCAAAGTCTGTGCTGTTTATTACTGTTTCTTTGTTAATTCTCACACCTAAGGCTATTTTTCCCATTGACTTTTAGAGAATGGAAGGGATGAGGGAGGGAGGGAGGGAGGGAGGGAAGGAGGGAGGAAGGGAGAGAGAGAGAGAGAGAGAGAGAGAGAGAGAGAGAGAGAGAGAGAGAGAGAGAGATAGAGAGAGAAAGAAACATCATTGTGAGAGAGACACATCGATTGATTGCCTCCCGCACACTCCCTGACCAAGGCCAGGGATTGAACCTGCAACCCTTCGGTGAGCAGGCTGACACTCTAAGCCACATTGGCCCGGGCTGTTACTATTCTTTATTGCCTTTGTATATCATTCTTTTACAACCACTCTGTGAACTTTTTATAGTATTTCTACTTTTACTTGAGGAAATTGAAATTCAGAGAACTTAAATAACTTGCCAATATAGAGTTAGTAAGAAGCAGAACATAGACATAAACCCTGAATCTTTCTGACTCCGAAGTCCATGGTCTTTTCCTTATAAATGGTTCCCTAACATCACAAACAACCTATACTCTGAAAATAGGAGATGATGATTACTCTAAAAGTGTGTAGCAGAGTTTACTACTGAAACCATGTTACCTTATTATTTCCTAAACCCCAAATATAATTGAAAAATTAAGAATGTAAATTTATAAACTGGAAAACAATTTATAATTTTTAAATTGTTATTTCCTTAGAACCAATTTATAGAATTTATAGAAAGAAGCAGTCTTTATGGAAAGAAGCAGTCTTATGATTCTAAGCATATTGACATCTATAGTAACCTGTTTCAGGTACTAACATTACACATTCAGTGGGTCATTTGTTACTGAATTCCTTCTCAATATGTAAGAATTTTACCAAAGGATAAGATAAATTTCAGCAAAAGAAATACATTTTAAGTTTTCCAATCAAATGTTTCTTATCACACATCTTGAAGATCAGAAGGAAACCTTTGAAATTTCATTTTATATAGTTTATCCTCTCCTCTCAGAGGTATATAAACCCGTACTAACCAGCAAGAAAAAATGTTTTTCAAATCATGCTTAATCTTCCTTGATCCTTTTTTTTTTTTAATTTTTTTTGGCATTTATCCTAAAACTAGAATAAGCAAGTATGGAATACAGTAGAAGACAGAGGAGATTTACAACATAGTTATTTTTAACATTGTGAATACCTCCATTAACTTTGATATTTTAGAGTTGCTCTCTTATTTATAAATATCTTGAGATACCATCTATATTCCTTTTTTTTTTTTCTTTTAAGTACCATTCATCTCCTATTCCTGAGGAAGAATTAGTAACATCCATGAAAATAGCTAGGGTAGACTTAAAACTGAAAAACTAGTTAAAGCTTGACAGAACATTGTATGTGTTATACAGCTTAAAAAGAGTAAGTGCACATCTTAGAAAGGGTTAGATTTTTGAAAAAATAAAAAATAATACTGTGTATATTTTATCACCTGAAAGCTCATGGAGAAAGCATAGCATTAAGGAGTCTAGCGAAAGCTCCCAGTCATGTCTTCACTGAGAATTAATTACCACAGTTACAAGATTAGGATGCTTGTGAACAATCACAAAATGGATGCCTATTTGTCCTAGCACTTGCCATCAAAAGTAGAATATGGTCACCTAATTTGATTTGCCACTACTAATTCTTCCTTTGTTTGCTAAAACATTTTTTTTATCTTCATTTACATGTGCTAGTTTCTCTGTATGTCTGCTTTCTTACCTTTTTTCTACTACAAGAGAATTGGAGTACAAGGGTAGACATTATGATGTTTCTAAGAGTGATAGACCACTTTCTCATTGCTCATGCAGGTTTTTGCCACTGGGTCAAGTAAGAATAAAGGGTAGATGTGACCATACCAGTGCATGAAAATGAGGTTTTTAAATTGATCTCAATATTTCAACCCTGGCCCTACCCAGTTTTGGTCAGTGGTTAGATCATATCAGCCCATGCACCAAAAGGTCGCAGGTTTGATTCCCTGTCATGGGCACGTACCTGGGTTTCAGGTTTAATCCCTGGCCCCAGTCGGGGTTGTATGGGAGGCAACCAATCGATGTGTCTCACATCAATGTTCTCTCTCCCTCCCTCTCGCCCTACCTCCCTCCCTTCCACTCTCTCTAAGAAAAGCAGTGGTAAAAAGATCCTTGAGGATTAACAAAAAATTTTCAACCCTGTTGTATTTTGAGCAAGAATGCTCATGATTAAAATAATTGTAAATAGGGCCCTTGGCAGTTTTGTTCAACGGTTAGAGCATTGGCCCAAGGACCAAAGAGTCAAGGGTTTGATTCCAGTCAAAGGAGGCAGCCAGTCAATGTGGCCCTTTTGCATCAATGTTTCTCTCTCTCTCTCTCCCCCCCTTCTCCCTCCTCTTTCCTCCCTCTCTTCCACTCTGTCTAAAAATAAATGGAAAAATATCCTCAGGTGAAGATTTAAAAAATATATATATTTGTAAATAGGAAGGTACTTATTTAGCCAAGCTCCAAAGTGTTCTTAGAAGCAGAAGAAATGATTCTTATTTGTAACATTTAGATTTGTTTTCTGAAAGAAATACTACAGCACTGGAATAAAATATCTACTTAAAAGGGTATGGTATATATCTATATGTTTAATTGAATCTTAAAGCTCCATTTATTGTATATGTATATTATTTAAATGTATTTTATAATTACTTAATTAAAACACAGTTTCAATAGTGGAGATATCAGATGTGAAAAAATGTACATTATTAATTAGTTCATAATATTTCAAATGTTTTTATTTGCTCATTTGTAAAATTTATTGCCATTTAATCTGTGGAACAGTTTTGCCAAAATTAACAACAGAATAGACAGTTTAATATTCAAGCCAATAAGTTTTTACAGTTTGATAAATTTTTGTGAATTCATACGAGTGTTTCAGACAAGTGTTTTTGCTCCTTAGACTTGGACTTTTTATATCAAATTTTTATATATTTAGAGTTTTATACTTGATTTTTAAAATGGGTTATAGATCGCACACCTGGCACAAATTGAAGATGATAGAGCTGCAATGGTTATTTCTTGGCATCTGGCAAGTGATATGGATTGTGTTGTCACCCTGACCACCGATGCTGCACGTCGCATCTATGATGAAACCCAAGGTCGTCAGCAGGTGTTGCCCCTTGATTCTATTTATAAGAAGAATCTTCCAGATTGGAAAAGGTTAGAAAAAAGTGGAAGTAATGATTTTTTTCTGAACTTTGTATTTTTTTAAATCAAAGTGCAGAATTTAAAAATTTCTCTAAAAGATGCCTAAAACAAAGAAGTGACTCAAATCATCACCATTATTCTATCTTCATCTTCATCACAATTCTGTATACTTCATTAAGATCAGTATTGTAATATATTCAATTATACATGCTGGCCATGTTTAATTTACTAACTGAATACAAGTTGTATGTATGAAACACACACACACACACACACACACACACACACAAGCACATATACACACAAATCCAAAGCAAATTTTTGTTTTTTTTAACAGCAAGGATGGAAAGATTTCATTATCTTTATTTGGAATAAAGGTATAGATGCATGTCTTTTGTCCTGTTTATGTAATGCAGAAATAAACAGACATTGTTTAGGTAGAGAGGGTCTCTGTTGGAACTGCCAAAGGTGAAATGTAAGACTAGTTAGGATGTTTCATTCTTATTTTAGTATTTGGTTCCATTAATTTAAGTAATTATTCCTTCATTTGCTTTTCTTTTCTGTTTTTTTTTTTTTCCTCACCCGAGGATATTTTTCCATTTTTTGTACAGATAGAGTGGGAGGGAGAGAGAGGAAGGGAGAGAGAGAGAGAAACATCGATGTGAAGGGACACATCGAGTGGCTGCCACCCGCACGACCAACCAGGGCCGGGGACAAACTGCAACTGAAGTACGTGCCCTTAGCAGGAACCGAACCCGGGTCTCTCCGGACCGCAGGCCGACGCTCTAACCGCTGAGCCAAACTGGCCAGGGCTGTTTTTTTTTCGTTTTTTTTTTTTTTTTTAATTGATTTGAGAGAGAGAGGTTGAAACATGGATAAGAGAGAACATCGATTGGTCTGCTTTTGCATGCCCGCCCCACTGGGGATTGGGCCCACAAACTGGGCATGTGCCCTGACAGAGAATCGAACCGGCAACCTCTTGATATATGGGTTGATGCTCAACCACTGAGCCACACCAGCCAGGCTCTTCATTTGCTTTTCAAAGTATGGTTTTAGGTTGTAATCATGCAAATCAATTAGATATTTTTTATTCAAATTTTAAAATATTTTATGTGGCCTGGCCAGTGTGGCTCAGTGGATTGAGCGTTGATTGTCCCATGGCCTGAGAATTCCCAGTTAGATTTCTGGTCAGGGCACATGCCTGGGTTGCAGGCACAATCCCTAGTAGGGGGTGTACAGGAGGCAGCCAATCAATGTTTATCTCTCACGTCGATGTTTCTATCTCTCCCTTCCTCTCTCTCTTAAAAAGATAAATAATTAAAATATTTTTCGTATACTTTGATTTTTTTTTTTAATCCTCACCTGAAGATATTTTTCCATTTATCTTCATATAGAGTGGGAGGGAGGAGAGAGGGGGAGAGAGAGAGACAGAGAGAGAGAAAGAGAGAGAGTGAGAATAACATTGATGTGAGAGAGACATGTTGACTGGTTGCCTCCCACACAACCTGACCAGGGTCGGGGACTGAACTGCAACCGAGGCACGTGCCCTTGAGTGGACTAGAACCCAAGACTTTGGTCCACAGGCAGATGCTCTAACTGCTGAGTCACACCAGCCAGGGGGATTTTACTATATTTTAAAATCCATTTTAAAAGACTGGGAAAAAAATGGTAACAAAACATTAAAATCTATTACAGAGTATTGAACAGTAATTTTCACAGATTCATAAACAGCTTTGCAAGGCCTACAGTGTTATGGGAATAGGGACTTTAAGGAGAAAGGGAACTCATTAAGAGTCTGCTGTGTTATTAAACTAACATTTCTTTCTGTAATCTAAAAATAGATTAAGGAAACAACTGGAATTTGAACTCAAATCTCTCTGCTAAAATCTCTCATCTGGCCCTGGCCAGGTGGGTCAGTCAGTTGGAACATTGTCCTGTATACCAAAATGTTGCTGGTTTGATTCCCAGTCAGGCACATGGGTTTGATCCCCAGTTGGGGCACATGTGGGAGACAACCAATTGATGTTTCTCTTTCTCTCTCTTTCTCTCTCTAAAATCAATGAAAACATATCCTCAAGTGAGGATTTTTTTAAAAATCTTTCACTCTGCTACTAGTGATTACCCATTTTGAACACCTTAGGAAATTCCATCAGATCATAACTACTGTATTTATAAGTTTAATACTTTTTGTGAGAATAATTTTTCCTCTAGGAGGGCTTCTGTGATGTTTATAATCCCCGAAGACCATATTAAGTATCCATGATTTAAGGAAAGTATGAATTTGGTATTTAGGGCTCTTTGCTCTAGCAACTAGTTATCTTCTCTCTTCTTCGTATTATACCACTAATTCAGATTGAGATAAGTGGCTCTTAGAGCCACCCCTGACCTCCAGCACCTGACCTCCAGCACTTTTGCCTTCAAGATTTGGAAAAAGCAATACTATGTGAAAAGGAAAGGCCCGACATCCCAACAAGCCTCCATCTCTTGAATCTCATTGTTACCTCTGGGCTTGAATTGCTCGCTCTGTGTGCTGTGTGGGAAAAACAAAGAGCCAGGGTTCTGAGCTACCTCCCTCATGTGTGTCTCAGTTTTGGGTGTTCTCCTTCCGTCAATTCTGGGGCCCCTTTCCCCGTGACACAGTCATATCATTGGGATCCTCATATAAAGCCAGCTTTAGAGGCTGCTTTTCTTCTTTCCTTGTCAAATTTAACAATAGTTACTTTATATTGATTTTATAAACAAATTGAGGGTAGTTGTACAGATAAAATGAAGATATTTGTATATGGTAAATATTTTTATTTCTAAGGGCATAATAATTAGGAGTTTTACTTGTAGATGGAGAGTTGATTTAATGATCATAATAATATATTCAGTTTTTCATATTTTATATTATTTAATTAAAAAGTTATATGAGTTACTCTGGCCAGTTTGGCTCAGTGCTTGGAGCTTCGGCCCCAGACCAGTGAGTCTCCGGTTTGATTCTGGTCAAGGGCACATACCTCGGTTGCAGTTCGTCCCTGGTCTGGGTCATGTAAGAGGCAACCAGTCGATATGTCTCTCTCACATCAATGTTTCTCTCTCCCTCTCTCTTCCTCCCTCCCACTCTATCTGAAGATAAATAGAAAAATATCCTTGGGTGAGAATTTTAAAAAAGAAAAAAAATTCTTTGAGTTTTGTTTAATACTTTTAAAAAATTTCTTTTCCTTCAGACCTCTGCCTCATTTCCGAAATGGAAGACCATATTTTAAACCTGTTGGAGATCCAGTCTTTGCCCGAGATTTGTTAACATTTCCAGACAATGTAGAACAATGTGAAACAGGTAGAGAAAATTATGGTGATGTTATTGTATATAGCTATTACATTTGTGAACCAGAGATATAAATTACTGATTATGGAATTTATGTTATTTAATTTATAAGTGACAGTTTTATTAATATTTAATTCTCTCATTTTTTCCAGTTATAGGGAGTGTTGAATAATTTCTAAGTTAGCATATTTTGTAAGAAAAATGTTCAGTGTGTGTTAATATTTTAATATGATCAAAGAATTTGTCATAATTTAAAGATTTTATTTATTGAATTTTTTAGTATTTGGTATGCTACTAGGAGACACCATTATTTTGGATAATTTGGATGCTGCCAATCACTATAGAAAAGAGGTATGTATTTGAATTTTTTTTTAACTTGTAGCTCTAATTCTAATGTGTATTTTTAAAATTTAATATATTATAGACCTATATGGAAATAATTTTATTTTATGATACATGTGCATATGACTAACCTTGTCAAAACCATTTAAATCCTACATATTGATAAGCAACATAAAATTGGACAAAATAATGAATGAACCATCATGCAAGTTAAAATGAGACAGGTTTTGGGTCTATGAAATTATGTAAGACTCAAAACTGGTGTCTATTATTGATGATGCTACTGAAATAAAACTACTCTCATTCATGTTGGTAGAAATTTAATTTTATGTAGCCTTTGTTTATTAGTTGTTAGGAGTGTTATAACAAAGTATCACAGACTGGGTAGCTTAAACTATAGAAATTTATTGTTTCTCAGTTCTGGAGGTTTGAAATCCATATTTGAGTGGAAACAGGGTTGATTCTTATTTTTTTAATCCTCACCCGAGGAGATTTTTGCATTTATCTTCAGATAGAGCGGGAGACAGAGAGGGAGGGAGAGAGAGAAACATCTATGTGAGAGAGACACATCGAGTGGTTGCCACCCATACAACCCAACTGGGGCCGGGGACAAACTGCAACCGAGGTACATGCCCTTAGCGGGAACCAAACCCAGGACTCTCTGGTCCGTGGGCCAACGCTCTAACCGCTGAGCCAAATCAGCCAGGGCAGGATTGATTCTTTTTTTTTTATTCTCACCCGAGGACATTTGTCCATTTTTTGTTCAGATAGAGTGGAAGGGAGAGAGAAGAGAGAGAGAAACATCAACGTGAAAGGGACACATCAAGTGGCTGCCACCCGCACGACCAACCAGGGCCGGGGACAAACTGCATCTGAGGTACGCGCCCTTAGTGGGAACTGAACCCGGGTCTCTCTGGACCACAGGCTGACGCTCTAACCGCTGAGCCAGACCAGCCAGGGCAGGGTTGATTCTGAGGACTGTGAGGGAAGGACGTCTTCCAGACCTCTGTCTTTGGTTTGTAGATGATCTCCTTCTGTTCATATTTGTACATAACTCTATTCCCTTCTTATAAAGGCACCACTCTTTGGATTAGAGCCCAACCTAATTACCTCATTTTTGTTGTTGTTAATCCTCACCTGAGGCTATTTTTTCCATTGATTTTTTTTTTTTTTTTAAAGAAGGGGGCAAGGTGGAAGAGGCACGGAGAAAGAAACATCGTCTGGTTGCCTCTTGCACGGGCCCTGACTGAGGCCAGGGATCGAATCTGAAACCCAGGTATTGAATGGGAATTGAATCTGCAACCCTTTTATGTATGGGCTGATGCTCTAACCACCAACACTGGCTAATTACCTCATTTTAACTTGATTACTTCTGTAAAGACCTTATCTTCGAATAAGATCACATCCTGAGGAACTGGGGGTTAGGACTTGAACATAAGAATTTTGAGACACACATTGCAACCCATAACACCTTTGAAGGCACAATTTGGCAATATACATGTTTCAATCATCTATTGGTACATAACAGACACTCCAAAAGTTGCTTTAAACAGTAACAATGTATTAGTTCTCATATCTCTGGGTTTCTCCAAGTAGTGATAGAAGACCCTTTCCCAATAAACTGGAACTCCCAAAGGGCCAAACATTAGTATAAGGGTAAACAAAGAAATACACCTGCCACTTCCATTTCAACTGCAAGTGCCCCTGGAGACTGCAAGAAAATGGCCTCTCTTGAATCTTTGGCACTAAGAAAAAAAATAATAATAATAAATCGTTTTCCTGTAGAATTCAATATCAATAAATTGGCCCTCATGTCTGTTTGCAGCCTTCATTCATAATATTTGGATGGTCTGAAAAATCTAAAGATAAACATTTGGTTTCATATGGTACTGAACTGGTAGTGTCCTTAGATATCTGATCAGAGGAAACACGGATTGTCTCTGGAGGAATTCACCTTTATCTTAGAACTGAAATAACTTCTATATTGAATATAAGAGCAACTTTTTAAATACATTTAATATAATTCAAGAAATTAAAGTGTTGAAAATTAGGAAAGAAGTTGACTTAAAAATCACATAGAGTGCCCTAGCCGGTTCGCTCAGTGGTTAGAGCGTTGACCTGTGGACCGGGGAGTACCGGTTTTGGTTCCCACTAAGGGCACGTACCTTGATTGCAGTTTGTCCCTGGCCCCGGTAGGGTCGTGTGGGTAGCAACCAGTCGATGTGTCTCTCACATTGATGTTTCTCTCTCCCCCCCCCCCCCACCTCCCTCTCTGCCTCCCGCTCTGCCTCCCGCTCTATCTGAAGATGAATGCAAAAAATGTCCTTGGGTGAGGATAAAAAAAAAATCAAATAGAGCTTCTAAAAATAAAAAATATAATACATACTCACTGGACAGGTTTAACAGCTTAAGAGAGAATGGTGAATTGGGAAATAGGTAAGAAAAATTTATACAGACTGCAGCTTAGAAGGAATATAAGAAAAAGAGGTTGAGAGTTGTGGAGGATAGAATGAGAAAAAATCTCAAAACAAAGTCTGATCATAGTGCCAAGAAGAGGATCATGGCAATATCTGAAGAACTAATAGATGAAAAAAATCTTAGAACTGATGAAAGACGCCAATCCATAGTAATAGAACATATGTGACAAAAGCAGGTACAGTATATGTTCTTCATAATTGGTATAGCATATATTGATTTCTTTGCTTCCAAAGTCATATGTAATTTCAGTGGTTAACTATTGTTTTAAATCTCTTCTGAGAAAAGGCTTTTATGGCATCCCTTGGTACCATTGTTAAGTAGCCTTTGTTACTGTTTTCTCTTCCTAAATTTTTCATGCTACTTACATTAATTATCTCAATCCCTTATTTATTCTACCTTTGGTAGTCCCTGCAGCAGTTGTAAATAGGTATTTCCCAGAGCCATAGGGCTGTTCACTTACTGAATTTGCAAATGCTGTCATTACCCTTTTTTTGTCCTATAGAGTGCTTAGTGCAATAGAATTGTAAGATTGAAGGATACTTTGAGCATTAAGAAACTGTCCATGACAATAATATTAGCATAATTGTAAAAAGGGAGCCAAAATATTCTTTCTACCTGAGGCTTATATCTTATCAGTTTGTTAACAAGAAAATAAATAAGTCTGTAAATTTGAGTGTGTTTGTTATTATTTAAGTAGTACCAGATCTTTAAAAACATTGGCTGGCTCCTGATTAATGGATAATACATGAATCCAGTTTGTATTTTTAATGTTCACTTTTAGAAAACAAAAATCCAAACCAAAACTAAAAAAGTAGGGTGTTATTATTTGTTTTACTAAAAGATTCATTTTACCAAAGAATTCACACATTTTCTTCAAGTAGGAATCTTACTGCATTTAATTTTTTTTTAAATATCCAATTGTTTTTGGAAAACATCTGTCAAATACCCCTGGAATTATATTACAAGAGTAAATACTGGTCATGATTTTCTGTTATATAACCTGCTACAATTTCATTTTAAAATATCACATTTTCTTTTATAATTCAGACGCTATTTTACCTTCAGTATTAAATTGGAGTGGGTATTTTTACATGTTAAGTTATAATATTCTTCAGTCATTTTTTGATGTGTGCATTCTGTTGTGTGAATGTACCATTATTTCTGTAACATATAAGTTTAAAACATATAAATTTCATATTTTTCATTCAGGGCACATTGTTCACATCTGATTTTTTTAATCCTCACTCGAGGATATTTTTCCATTGATTTTCAGATAGAGTGGGGCGGTGGGGAGAGAGAGAAACATCAATGCCAGAGAGACACATCGATTGGTTGCTTCCCACCCGACCCCGACCAAGGCCAGGGATCAAACCAAAACCGAGGTACATGCCCTTGACCGGAATTGAACCCGAGACATTTTGGTCCACAGCCCAACACTTAACCACTGAGCCAAACCGGCCAGGGCTGTGATTATTTTTTCAGAGTAAATTTTAGAAGTATAATTGCTGAGTCTTGCAACATGTTAAGCTATTTAATACGTGTCACATTTCCTTTTAGAAGGGCCGTCCCAGAGCAGATTAGTACATAAGGCCCTTTCTCCAAAGCTCTCCCAACATTCTGTGTGGTGTGTGGTGTGGTATGAGTGTTTTAACAGTTTGAATAGTAAATATATCTTATTTGAATGCTGCTTCTTTGATTACCATTGAAATTGAACATTTTTTTTTATATTTCCTTGTTTGAAAGAACATTCCTAAAGATCATGAAATACTAAATCTAGTGTCTCCCTTTTTTTCTCTCATTTCTCTAAATTTAATTCTTGACTAACTGTATCTACTTTGTTGTTCTGTGACTTAAGATTTACTACATAATTCTAGTTCCCCCAACTCTCACATTACTAGCTCTTTCATTTCCCACAATTGAAATTGTAGTATTGTCCTTTGAAGATTCAGCCCTGTGATTTTCAGTCTGTATTTTCTTCAGTCTAATATTCTCTTTGCTACTTTTTTGATCATCTGGAAAATTTGTCTTTAACAGAAGGAAATTGAGCTACTGATGCTGCCTTGATACTGCCATGGCTTTTAGAAGCACAGACTCCTCTGGCTGGCCCCTCTCTCTCCCTTCCTGTTATCAGACTGTCAGTTTTACTTTCTTCCATTTGTGTTGTCACTATTCTAATATAGGCTAGCACTTGAGAATTAGCCATCCTAATTCATTGCCCTGCCTGTTTTTCCCCCAGTTCATATAATACCTCACTAGCTTATAAAAATATTACATGAGCATGTCATTTCTAATCTCAGAACTTTGAAATGATTTCCCCTTTCTTAGAACAATTGAAATGAGTTTATAGACTCACTAATTGATATCTGTTTTTTAAAATAGGTTGTTAAAATTACACACTGTCCTACACTGCTCACTAGAGATGGAGATCGCATTCGAAGTAATGGAAAGTTTGGGGGCCTTCAGAATAAAGCTCCTCCAATGGACAAACTTCGGGGAATGGTATTTGGAGCTCCAGTACCAAGACAGTGCCTGGTCTTAGGGGAACAAATAGGTAGGTTGAATAAGTACTTAAATAATAATTTCTCATTTGATTTTAATCCTTTATTTGGGGCTTGTGTATTGATATTCTAACATGAAAAATTAACCAGTAACAAATATGAATAAGATGTTTTTGTTCACAACATGTGACATCCCTCCCCCATTTTCCCTTCTACAAGCTATGCACCTTGTTTCTAGTCAGCCAGTGTAACTTTTACATCTGTGCTCTGAAGTGTATATACCAGGTTGCCTTTGAACAACACAGGTTTGAATTGCATAGGTCTACTTATATGTGGATTTTTTTCACTAAATATACAGTTGGCCCTCCATATGCCCAGGTTTTGAATCCTTGGATCCAACTGACAGCAGATCGAAAACAGTATTTTCCATCTGCAGTTGGGAATTCACAGATGTGGAGGGTCAACTGTATGCATTGTTCTACGTCATTTTATACAAGGGACTTGAGCATCTGTGGATTTTGGTGTGAGAGGGATAAGGTGGTCAGCAGCTTTAACACTGTGTTGTTCAGAGGTCACCTGTGCTTTTCCAGGATGTCCCCTACAGGCCATTACCTTAGAGCCTATTTGCTCTTAACTTTAATTCTTTAATATGCTTGGATATTAGAATCTACTTTTCAGCAAAAAGTAGTTTGTTGTTATTGTTAATATTTTATAAAAATAGTAAATACACATAAAATGTATCATCTTAACAATTTTTAATTATACAGTTCAGTAATTTAAGTACATTCATACCATTGTATAACCAGTCTCCAAACCTGTTGTCATTTGCAAAACTGAAACTCTACCCATTAAACAGCAACTCCCCTTGCCCCAGTGCCCCTGGCAACAACTAGGGTTTCTTTTCTGCAAATTTGACTATTCTAGTCATATTATGTAAGTGGACTCATACAGTATTTTTCCTTTTGTGCCTGGCTTATTTCACTTAACATGATGTCTTCCAAGTACATCCATATTAATAGCATATGTCAGAATACCCTTTTTTTTTAATGGCTGAAAAATATTCTATTGTGTGTATATACCATATTTTGTTAACGTTTATTAAAGTATGATAAACATATAGAAACATGTACATTTCATAAATATACCACTTGAAAAATTTTCACAAAATAAACACTGCCCCTCTACTAAGAAATAGGATCTTATCAGCACCACAGAAGGTCTGTCAGGCCCTTTTCCAGTCACTGCCCAACCCCCTTTTCAAAAAATAACAACTTTCTTAACTTAAAACAGCATATATTAGTTTTGTTCATTTTTGTACCTTATGTGAATGGAATCTTGTGTTGCATACTCTCGTTTGTGTCTGGCTTTGTTCACTCAATACTGTGTGTGTAGTTGTAGTTCATTTACATTGTAAGATTGTATTTCATTGTATAAATGTACCATAGTTATTTTTTTATTCCACTATTGAGGAATCTGGGTAGTATCCAGTTTTCCATTATTACTTCAGCTCCAGCAATGTTCAGAGTAGTAGTTGGGAAACATAGTGGGAAGAAGGTTGTTTTATATTCTTTTATGAGATGGTCAGTCATCTATAAGAGGAGACAGGAAAGGCTCAGGAAAACAAAGTTTATTACACTCACAGGTCCTAGAGACAGGAGGCACATGGGAAAACACCGACGTGGTCAGGAGGCAGAAGATAGAGGAAAGAGAGTGCTTAGGCCACAGCCTTTATTGGAGTTTCTACAGGAAAGAAAAGGGTAAACAGTTTAGGATTGACTAGTTTGAATAACTCCAATGGACTTTAAATAATAGGTGTGGTCTCTAGCTAGTTGCCTGGTACCTGGCCCTAAGATGATAAGGCAGAAGAAGATTGCCTCTTGGGGTGTACAGGACAGATAGAGGAAGTTTGGCTCTGGATTGGTTAGTTTGCATATCAAATGCATGTTGGGTCCTTTCCTATCTGGAAGGGGCAGTCTCTTTCCCAGCCAAAAAGGTTTATTTAAAGATGTCAAAATACCATAATATAAAGAAAATTAAAATTATATATAGTACAGAGGTTTATACTTCAGTTTTGATGACACTCAATGCTTGCAAAAATCTGTGTAGACAATAAATGAACATCTAAACAAACAGATAAGAAATCAAGGGGAAAATAAAAAGCAGTGAATCAACATAAAAAGCCTCAACTCTTATCACTCTATCACTTTATGTCAGTGTTCTCAAACAAAAAGAATTATCTGTGGAACTTTTAAAATGCACAGGTGCCATATTGACAGAATTTTCAGTTTACCTGGTTATCTCCATCTCAGTATAACAGCAATACATTATCTGTAGACCTTGGAGAAGAAAATAATTGTTATTAAAGATTTCAGTGCTTGCCCTGGCTGGTTTGGCTCAGCGGTTAGAGCGTCAGCCCATGGACCAATGAGTCATGGGTTGGCTTCTGGTCAAGGGCATGTACCTCGGTTGCTGTTCATCCCCAGCCCTGGTCAGGATTGTGCGAAAGGCAGCCAGTCAATGTCTCTTTCACATCAACGTTCCTTTCTCTCTCTCTCTCTCTCTCTCTCTCTCTCTCTCTCTCTCTCTCTCTCCCTCCTTCCCTCCCTCCCTCCCTCTCTCCCTCTCTCTCCCTCCCCCTTCCTCCCACTATATCTGAAGATAAATGAAAAAATATCCGCAGATGAGGATTTAAAAAAAAAGATTTTAGTGCTCTATTGGGTCGTTTATATATGTAAGGTTGGCAGATAATACTAATACAAGGATTTCAAAAATATAACAGTTACTTATCTTCTTGATATATATCTTCAAAGATACATTATATGTACAGGTTAATGATTCAACAGTAAGAATTCAAATATTAGACAAATGTTTTTTAAAAAAATCAAATGAAACAGTTTAAGATTAATAATATGTATAAAGTACTTTTGATTGTAAGCAGTAGCAGTCTGTCCTGACCACTTGAAGCAAAACAGGAATGTATTGTAAGGAAGCTGGAGGAAATCATAGATTCAAAGATTGGAAACAGCAAGATAAAACCAGGACTGGCTCTGGAACATTCAGCAGCATTGCACCTTTACCCTGGAGTGCATCTTTTAACAGAACTCTGATTCTACAGCAACTCCTAAGAGAGAGATTTTTCCCCCTGAATCAGCCAACATAGTAGAGATCAAATAGAACACAGACTTAAGGAACCTTCTTTTAGTGTATCATGGGATGTTTACAGAGAAAAAAATAATTATTTATTTATTTATTTATTTATTTATTTATTTGATGGTTGTTAACCCTCATCTGAGGATATTTTCCATTGATTTTTAGATAGAGTGGAAAGGAGGGTAGGAGAGAAAGAGAGAAACATCAATGTGAGAGAGACATATCCATTGGTTGCCTCCAGCACAACCCTGACCAAGGCCAGGGATTAACCTACAACCCAGATATGTGCCCTTGACAGAGAATCAAACCTGCAACCCTTTGATCCATAGGCTGATGCTCTAACCACTGAGACAAACCAGCCAGGGCTTTTTTTATTTTATCCTCACCCAAGGACATTTATCTTCAGATAGAACAGGAGGTAGAGAGAGAGGAAGACAGAGAAACATCGATGTGAGAGAGTGACATCGAGTGGTTGCCACCCACATGACCCCAACCGGGGCCAGGGACAAACTGTAACTGAGGTACATGCCCTTAGCGGGAACCAGACTCTGGACTCTGGTCTGCGGGCTGATGCTCTAACCACTGAGCAAAACTGGCCAGGGCTGCTTGTTTTTCTTTTTTTAATCTTTATTGTTGAAAGTATTAGAGATGTCCTCCTTTTTCTCCTCATTGATACCCTCCTCCCCACCTCTCTCTCTACATGCCTTCAGCTCATTGTTCTCTATGTCTATTGGTTATACTTACATGCATATAAATTCTTTGATTTATCTCTTCCCACCCCACTTCCCTCTGAGGTTTGTCAGTCTGTTCCCTGCTTCCATGTCTCTGGATCTGTTTTGTTTATCACCTTATTTTGTCCATTATATTACACAAATAAGTGAGATTATGTGATACTTGTCTTTCTCTGACTGGCTTATTTCACTTAGCATAATGCTTTCCAGGTACCTCCATGCCATCTCAAAGGGTAAGAGATTTTTCTTTTTTACAGCTGCATAGTATTCCATTGTGTAAAATGACCACAGGTTTTTTAAACACTCGTATGGTGATGGACACTTGGGCTGTTTTCGGATCTTAGCTTTGTAAATAGCGCTGCTATGAACATAGTGGTGTATATATTCTTTCTGATTGCTGTTTCTGGCTTCTTAGGGTATATTCCTAGAAGTGGAATCACTGGGTCAGGTGACAGTTTCATTTTTAATTTTTTGAGGAAACACAATATTGTTTTCCTTAGTGGCTGCATCATTCTGCATTCCCACCAGCAGTGTACTAGAGTACCCTTTTCTCCAAATCCTTGCCAGCACTTGTTTGATGATTTTATTCTGGCAGTTGTGAGGTAATACCTCATAGTCGTTTAAATTTGCATCTCTCTGATGATTAGTGATGTTGAGCATTTTTTCATATGTCTTTTGGCTATTTCTATGTCCTGTTTGGAGATGAACCTGTTCAGGTGCTCTGCCCATTTTATAATTGAATTGTTAGTATTCCTTATGTTGAACTGTAAGAGTACTTTATATATTTTGTAAATTAACCCCTTATCCAGTTTATTGGTAAATATGTTCTCCCATACTATGGGTTCCCTTTTCATTTTGATGCTGGTTTCTTTTGCTGTGTAGAAGCTTTTTAGTTTGATATAGTCCCATTTATTAAGTTTTCTTTGTTTCTCTTGCCCTAGGCGATGTATCGGTGAAAATTACACTATGTGTGATGTCTGAGATTTTGCTCCTACATTTTCTTCTAGAATTTTTATAGTTTCAGAATTACATTTAAATCTTTTATTTATTTTGAGTTTATTCTTGTGTATGGTATAAGTTGGTGGTCTAGTTTCATTTTTTTGTATGTACCTGTTCAATTTTCCCAACACCATTTATTGAAGAGACTGTATTTATTCAGTTGTATGCCCTTGTCTCCTTTGTTAAATATTAATCAAGCATAATGTCTTAGGTCAGTTTCTGGGTTCTCTGTTCTGTTCCATTGATTTGTATTTCTCTTTTTGTGCCAGTTCCAGCCTGTTTTGATTACAATGGCTTTCGGGTATAATTTGATATCCAGTAATGTGATTTCTCCAATTTTATTCTTCTTTTTCAAGATTGCTGTGACTATTAGGGGTCTTTTTGGTTCCATATAAACTTGGAGTGTTTGTTCTAGATCTGTGAAATGTGCCAATGGTATTTTAATAGGGATTGCATTGAATCTGTAGATTGCTTTGGGTAGTGTGGACATTTTAATTATATTGATTCTCCCTATCCATGAACATGATGTATGCGTCCACTTCTTTATATCTTCCTTTATTTATTTTTTCATTGTCCTATAATTTTCTGAGAACAGGTCTTTTACCTTCTTGGTCGAGTTTATTCCTGGGTATCTTAATTTTTATTGCTGCAGTGGTAATTGGGATTGTTTTTTGAGTTTCTCTTTCTGAGTATTCATTATTGGTGTATAAAATGCCATCGATTTCTGGATGTTAATTTTATATCCTGCTACTTTGCCGAATTCATTTATTAAATCTAGTAATTTTTGATGGCGTCTTTAGGGTTTTCTCTGTACAATGTCATGTCATCTGCAAATAATGACAGTTCTACTTTCTCCTTTTCAATTTCTATGCCTTTTATTTTTTTCTTCTTGTCTGATTGATGTGACTAAGACTTCCAGTACTAGGTTGAATAAGAGTGGCAAAAGTGGACAATCTCTATCTTGTTTCTGTTCTTAAGGAAAATGCTTTTAGTTTTTGCCCATTGAGTATGATATTGGCTGTAGGTTTGTCATCTATGGCCTTTATTATATTGAAGTATGATCTTTCTATTCCTACTTAGATGAAAATTTTTATCAAAATTGCGTGCTGGATTTTGTCAAATGCATTTTCAGCGTCTATTGATAATATATGATTTTTTTTTTTTTTTGGTATCCTCACCCGAGGACATTTTTGCCTTTATCTTCAGATAGAGCAGGAAGGAGAAAGGGAAGAAGAGAGAGAGAGAAACATCTATGTGAGAGAGACACATCGACTGGTTGCCATCCACATGACCCCAGTCGGGGCCAGGGAAAAACTGCAACTGAGGTATGTGCCCTTAGAGGAAACTGAACCCAGGTCTCTGATCTGTGGGCCAACGCTCTAACCACTGAGCAAAACCAGCGAGGGCAATACTATATGATTTTTATCTTTCATTTTTTGTGTGATGTATCACATATATTGATTTGCAAATATTGCACAATCATTGCATCTCTGGAATAAATCCCACTTGGTCATGATGAATAATTTTTCTAATGTACTGCTGGGTCCAGTTTTCTAAGATTTTGTTGAGGATTTTGGCATCTATGTTCTTCAGGGATATTGACCTGTAATTTTATTTCTTTATAGTGTCTTTATCTGGTTTTGAAATTTGAATTACGCTGGCCTCATAAAAAGAGCTTGGAAGTCTTTATTCCTCTTGTTTTTTTTGTTTGTTTGTTTGTTTTTTTAATGGTTTGAGGAGAACAGTTGTTAGTTCTTTGAATGTTTAGTGAAATGCCCTGTGAAGCTGTCCAGACCTGGGCTTTTTTTTTACTGGGAGTTTTATTGATTACTGCTTCAGTTTCCTGGGTTGTTATTGGTCTGTTCAGGTTTTCTGACTCTTCTGGTTGGGTTTTGGAAGATTTGTATGATTGTAGGAATTTGTCTGTTTTGCCTAGGTTGTCCAATTTGTTGGTATATAATTGTTCATAGTATTTTCTTACAATTCTTTGTACATTAGTGGTGTCAATTGTTACTTCTTTTGTTTTTTATTTTAATCATTTGAGTCTTCTCTCTTTGTGTCATGGTGAGTCTGGCTAAAGGTTCATCAGTCTTGTTTATCTTTTCAAAGAACCAGCTCTTGGTTTCATTGATCTTTTATATTGTTGGTGTTGGGGTTTTTTTTGTTTTTTTCCTCTATAATTTATTTTTGCTCTGAATTTGAGTATTTTCTTCCTTCTACTTTGGGTGTTTCTTTTTGTTCTCTTTCTTATTCTTTAAGTTGTAGGGTTAGATAGTTTGTTAAAAAAATTTTTTTTGTTTCCTTAGGTAGACCTATAATGCTATGAACTTGTCTCTCAAAACTGCTTTCACTGTGTCCCATAGATTTTGTGTTGTTGTGTGTTCATTTTCATTAGTTTCCAAGAAGTTTTTGATTTCTTCCTTGAGCTCATGGGTAACCCATTCATTGTTCAATAGCATGCTATTTAGCCTCAATGTGTTTGAATGTGTTTGAGTGTTTTATTATAATTGACTTCTAGTTTCATGCGATGAATTGTGATCCAAGAAGATGCTTGATATGATTTCAGTCTTCTTGAACTTGTAGGGACTTTGTTTGTGTCCTGACATGTAGTCTGTCTTTGAGAATGTCCCATGTGCACTTGAGAAGAATATATTCTGCAGTTTTGGGATGAAATAATCTAACTATCAATTATATCCACCTGATATAGTGGGTCATTTAGGGTCTCTATTTTCTTGTTAATTTTTTTTTCTAAAAGATCTGTCCAGTGATGTCAGTGGAGTGTTAAACTCCCCTACTATGATTGTTTTGCTGTAAATCTCTCCCTTAAAGTCTTCTAGAAGTTTTAAAATATATTTTGGTTCTACTATATTGGGTGCATCTTTGTTTACCAGGTTTATAAAGATCAGTTCCTTTAATAGTATGTACTGCCCTTCTTTGTCTTTTGTTATGACCTTCATTTTGAAGTCTTATTTCATCAGATATGAGTACTGCTACCCCTGCTTTCTCTTTCTTTTCTATTTGCATGGAAAATTTTTTTTAATACTTTTATTGATATTTTCATTTTTTTATTGGATTTATTTTATTTTTTAAATTTTATTTTTGTTCCAGATGTTTCTCCTTTTTTACCCCATTGACACCCTCCACCCCATCCCCCCCACCACGTCCCGGCTTTGTTGTCCATGTCCATTGGTTATGCGTACATGCATATAAGTTCTGTGGTTCATCTCATACTTCCCCCCACAACCCCCTCTTCTGAGGGTTGTCAGTCTTTACCCCACCTTCATGACTCTGGGACTACCCTGTTCCTAAGACTGTTATGTTCATTATATTTCACAAATAAGTGAGATCATGTGGTATTTGTCTTTTTCACCTTGGCTTGTTTCACTTAGAATAATACTCTCCAGTCCCTCCATGTAATTTCAAGGATAAGAGATCTTTCTTTCTTACAGCTGCATAGTACTTCATTGTGTATATGTACCACAGCTTTTTTATCCATTCGTCTACTGGTGGACACTTGGGATGTTTCCAGATATTAGCTATTGTAAATAGTGCTGCTGTGAACATGGGAGTACATATATTCTTTCTGATTGGTGTTTCAGGATTCTTAGGGTATATTCCTAGAAGTTGTATCACTGGGTCAAATGGAAGTTCAATTTTTAATTTTTTGAGGTAACACCATATTGTTTTTCATAGTGGCTGCACCAGTCTGCATGCCCACCAGCAGTGTACTACAGTCCCCTTTTCTCCACACCCTCGCCAACACTTGTTGTTTGATGATTTGTTGATGGCAGCCATTCTGACAGGTGTGAGGTGATATCTCATTGTTGTTTTAATTTGCATCTCTCTGATGATCAGTGATGTTGAGCATTTCTTCATATGTCTCTTAGCCATTTGTATGCCCTGTTTGGAGAGGTGTCTATTCAGCTCCTCTGCCCATTTTTTAATTGGGTTCTTTGTCTTCCTTTTGTTGAGTTGTATGGAGAACTCTCTATATATTGGAAATTAACCCCTTATCTAATGTATCATTGGCAATGATGTTCTCCCATACAGTGTGTTGCCTTTCCAGTTTGATGGTTGTTTCTTTTGCAGTGCAGAAGCTTTTTAGTTTGATGTAGTCCCATGTGTTCATTTTCACCTTTGTTTCTGTTGTCTTAGGTGATGTATCAGTGAAAATTCTGCTGCGTATGATGTCTGAAATTTTGTTGTCTACAGTTTCTTCTAGGATTTTTATGGATTCATGAGTCACATTTAAGTCTTTTATCCATTTTGAGTTTATTTTTGTGTATGGTGTAAGTTGATGGTCTAGTTTCATTTTTTTGCATGTAGCTGTCCAATTTTCCCAACACCATTTATTAAAGAGGCAGTCTTTGCTCCACTGTATGCTCTTGCCACCTTTGTCAAATATTAATTGGGCATATTGCTTTGGGTCCATTTCTGGGTTCTCTCTTCTGTTCCACTGGTCTATATGCCTGTTTTTGTGCCAGTACCAGGCTGTTTTGATTACAGTAGCTTTGTAGTATAACCTGATATCTGGTATTGTGATCCCACATACTTTGTACTTCTTTTTCAAGATTGCTGTGGCTATTTGAGGTCTTTTTTGTTTCCAATATGAACTTTTGAATTATTTGTTTTAGTTATGTGAAATATGTCGTTGATATTTTGATGGAGATTGCATTGAATCTATAGATTGCTTTGGGTAGTATGGACAATTTTAATGATGTTAATTCTTCCGATCCATGAACAAGGTACGTGCTTCCACTTTTTTATATCTTCCTCTATTTCTGTTTTCAATGTGCTATACTTTTCTGCAAATAGCTACTTTACTTCTTTGGTTAAGTTTATTCCTAATTATCTTATTTTTTTTTGCTGCGGTGGTAAATGGGATTTTTTTTTCAGTTTCTCTTTCTTTGAGTTCACCATTGGTGTGTAAGAATGCCGTCGATTTTTTTTCCCCCACCACATGTAGAACTTTATTATTATCACTTTACTCAATTTCTACTTTAACCCCAGCTTTTTTTTTGTTTTAAATTTTATTTTTGTTAGAGATGTTTTTCCTTTTTTAACCCATTGACACTCTCCTCCCATTTCCCCTGCCCCATACTCGGCTTTGTTGTCCATGTCCATTGATTATGCATACATGCATATAAGTTCTGTGGTTTATCTCTTCCCTCCTCCCACCAGCCCCTCTTACGAGGGTTGTCAGTCTATACCCTACTTCCATGTTTCTGGGACTACCCTATTCCTCAGACTGTTATGTTCATTATATTCCAAAAATAAGTGAGATCATGTGGTATTTGTCTTTTTCTGTTTAGCATGTTTCACTTAGGATAATACTTTCTAGGTCCCTCGGCTGTCGATTTTTTTACATTAATTTTGTATCCTGCTACTTAGCCAAATTCATTTATTAAATCTAGTAGATTTTTGATGGAATCTTTCTGGTTTTCTACATATAGTATCATGTCTTCTGCGAATAATGACAGTTTCACTTCCTCTTTTCCAATTTGGATCCTTTTTATTTTTTCTTCCTGTCTACTTGCTATGGCTAAGACTTCCAGTACTATGTTAAATAAGAGTGGCAAAAGTGGACATCCTTGTCTTGTTCCTGTTCTTAAGGGAAATGCTTTTAGATTTTGCCCATTGAATATGATGTTGGCTGTAGGTCTTTCATATATGGCCTTTATTATATCGAGATATGCTCCCTCTATTCCCAGATTGCTGAGCATTTTTATCAGAAGTCGGTGCTGAATTTTGTTGAATGCTTTCTCAGCATCTGTTGATATGATTATGTGATTTTTATATTTTATTTGTTGTATCACATTTATTGATTTGCGAATATTATACTAGCCTTGCATCCTTGGGGTGATTCCCACTTGGTCATGTTGAATAATTATATTGATGTATTGCTGGATTTGATTTGCTAGTATTTTGTTCAGGATTTTGGCATGTATGTTCATCAGGGATATTGGCCTGTAGTTTTCTTTCTTTGTAGTGTCTTTTTCTGGTTTAGAAATTAGAATTATGCTGGCCTCCTAAAACGAGTTTGGAAGTCTTCCTTCTTCTTGAATTTTTTGAAATATTTCAGGGAGAATGGGTGTTAGTTCTTCTGGGAACGTTCGGTAAAATTCCACCTGTGAAGCCATCTGGGCCTGGCCTTTTGTTTGCTGTGAGAGTCTTGATTACATCTTCAATTTCTTTGGTTGTTATTGGTCTGTTCAAGTTTTCTATCTCTTCCTGGTTCAGTTTTCAGAGACTGTGTTTCTAGAAATTTGTCCATTTTGCTTAGATTGTCGAATTTGTTGCCGTATAATTGTTCATAATATCTGTTAATGATCCTTTGTATTTCTGTGGTGTCAGTTATTATTTCTCCTCTTTCATTTCTGATTTTGTATATTTGGGTTCTCTCTCTTTGCTTCTTGGTGAGTCTAGCTAAGGGTTCATCAATCTTGTTCGTCTTTTCAAAAAACCAGCTGTTTGTTTCATTGATCCTTTGAATTGTTGTTTTGGTCTCCATGTCATTTATTTCTGCTCTAATCTTTACTATTTCCTTTCTTCTACTTGCTCTGGGGTTTTCTTTTTGTTTGCTTTCTAGTTCTTTAAGTTGTTAGGTGAGAGTCTATTAGTAATTTTTCTTGCTTCTTGAGGTAGGCCTATAGTGCTATGAACTTCCCTCAGAACTGCTTTCACTGCATCCCAGAAATTTTGTGTTGTTGTGTCTTCATTTTCATTGGTTTTCAGGAAGTTTTTAATTTCTTCCTTAATGTCCTTGGTAACCCATTCATTGTTCAATAACATGCTATTTAGCCGTCATGTGTTCAAATGTCTTTGGATGTTCTTGTTGCAATTGATTTCTGGTTGCATGCTATTGTGATCTGAGAAGATGTTTGATATGATTTCAGTCTTCTTGAACTTGTAGAGACTTAGTTTGTGCCCTAACATGTGGTCTATCTTTCAGAATGTCCCATTTGCATTTGAGAAGAATGTGAATTCTGCAGTTTGAGGGTATAATTCTCTGTAGATATCTATTTAATCCATTTGATCTAGTGCTTCATTCAGAGTCTGTGTTTCCTTGTTAATTTTTTGTCTAGAAGATCTATCCAGTGATGTCAGCAGGGTATTGAAGTCCCCTGCTAAAATTGTATTGCTGTTGATTTCTCCTTTGAAGTCCTCCAAAAGATTTTTAATATATGTTGGTGCTCCTATATTGGGTGCATATATGTTTACCAAGGTTATTTCTTCCTGTTGGATAGATTCTTTCAATATTATGTAGTGGCCTTCTTTGTCTCTCGTTATGGTCTTCATTTTGAAATCTTTATCAGATATGAGTATTGCTACCCCAGCTTTTTCTTGCTTTTCGTTTGCTTGAAAGGTTTTTTTCCATTCCTTCACTTTCAACCTGTGTGAGTCTTTTATTGTGAGCTGGGTCTCTTGTAAACAACATATATGTGAGTCATGCTTTCTTATCCAGTAGCTGTACTGTGTGTTTTTTTTATCAGAGCATTCAAACCATTCACATTTAAGGTGATAACTGATATGTACTTATTTATTGCCATTTTTGTTTAGTGTGGTTCTATTTTTCTTCCCATTTCTCCTGCTAATTATAGCAGTCCTTTTAGCATATCTTGCAGTGATCATTTGGCATTAATATATTTTCTCAGCCTCTTTTTGTCTGGAAAGCTCTTAATTTCACCTTCTATTTTGAATGATAGCCTTGCTGAAGAGAGTTGTCTTGGATTCAGATAGTTGTTTTTCATGACCTTGATTACTTCATGCCACTCCCTTCTGGCCTTTAGTATTTCTATTGAGAAGTCAGCTGAGAGCTTTATGGGGTTTCCTTTGTAAGTAACCTGTTGCTTCTCTCTTCCTGCCTTTAGGATTTTCTCTTTGTCTCTAAGTTTTGGCATTTTAATTACTAGATATCCTGGTGTGGGTCGGGTCTGTTTGGGTTCTTTCTTGGGGCTCGCTGTGCTTCTTGAACTTGAATGCCTTCTTCCTTCACCAAGTTAGGAAAGTTTCCTGTCACTATTTCTTCAAATATGTTCTCTAACCCTTGCTCATTTTCCTCCTCTTCTGGGACTCCTATGATGCAAATGTTATTATGTTTCCCGTTGTCCCACAGTTCTCTTAAGCTGTCCTTGGGCTCCCAGCCCACCACACCTTGGGCCTCCACAGATCCTACCAATGTCCCTGGTTATATGGTCCTGTCCTGCTGCTTTTCTGTTGCTTTTTTCTGAGGATTTGTCTTTATTTTAATTGTAATTCCCGTTTCATCCTGGAAGATTGTCTGCGTAGCTTCTATTCACTCCATCTCCATTTTCACATCCTCTATGCCTATCTTGTACGCAGCTGGGTCGCACAGGCCTTTCTGGTGCCACCGCACCCTGCAAGTCCCACGTGTAACTGGATAGCACAGGCCCTTTGGGCACCAGGCTATATGCCTATATTATGGGCTGCTGGTTTGCACCGGCCTGTCTGGTGCTTCAGCACCCCACAGGTCTCATGGGTAACTATATTGTGCCGTCCCTGCTTGGTCGCAGTCCTCGCTGGTGCTTCAGCACCCCGCAGGTCCTGAGTGTAACTAGATAGCACAGTCCCTGCCGGGTAGCACAGGCCTCTCTGGTGCGTCAGCATTCTTCAGGTCCCGTGGTCACAGTATCTGCTGGGTCACACAGGCCTCTCTGTTGCTCCCGCACCTTGCAATTCCAGGGGGTGGGTAGCTGGATCGCACCAGTCTCTCTTGACCACTGACTTCCCACTGCTCTTGTAAGCTACTGGACCGAACAGCCCTCTGTGGAGCCCCAGGTCCCACCCCTGGCAGCTGGGGAGTGCTGCTGCCCCATGGGGCTCAACTCCTACTCAGCTTTAGGTGTAGTTTTGGGGGATGGGTCTCAGCTGCTGGTCTGTGCTTCTGTTGCCTGGGGCTAGATATCTGCTCCCCAGCCTCTGTTGCTGGGGTATAGTAGCAACTCTGATAGAGTTGCTACTATGGGGGATGGTGCTGGGCTGAGGGCTGTCTGTGGCTTCTGCACCCAGCACCTTGGAGCTCCACTACTGTACACTGATCTGTGTAGACCCAGAGTGTCCACTGGTCCCATGGTGCCAGGTGTGCTGGTGGACTCAGGTTGCTAGGCCCTAGCTGCTCCCACTGCCTCCTCCCAAGGAAGACCTGGGATCTTCCAAAATGGTGGGACCTCCCCTTGGAGCAGGGAGAAGCACCCTGAAGGGCGGCTTACCATGGTAGCTGACTGATCCTGTCCACAGCACAGGAACTTTCTGCTCCGCGGCTCTGCACTGCTTGAGTTTGGTCATCCACCTTCACGTCCACTCACACTCTCTCACACACTCACCTTCCCTCCGGTCCTACCCGCCGCCATCTTCTTAAAGTTATTATTGATAGGTACTTATTTGTTGCAATTTTAATTCTTTTTTTGTTTGTTTTATTGATTTGAGAGAGAAAGGAAGAGAGAGAGAGAGAAACATCGATGAGAGAGAACATTGATTGGCTGCCTCCTGCATGCCCCCCACTGGGGATTTGGCCCATAACCTGGGCATGTGCCCTGACCGGGAATCGAACCTGCAACCTCTTGGTGCATGCTCAACCACTGAGCCACACTGGCTAGGTGCCATTTTAATTTTTTATGCCTGTGTTCCTCTCTTTTTTTATTCTTATTATTACAACCATCCCTTTAGCATTTCTTGCAGTGATGGTTTGGTGGTAGTAAATTCCTTTAGCTTTTTTTTTTATCTGTGAGGCTCCTCATTTCACCTTCCATTTTGAATGATAGAGTAGTCTTGGATTCAGTCCCTTGCTTTTCATTACTTTGTATAGTGCATGCCACTTTCTTCTGGCCTGAGGTGTTTCTATTGAGAAAGCAGCTGACAGTCTAATGAAAGCTCCCTTTTAGGTAACTTTCCGTCTTACTCTTGCTGCCTTTCAGATTCTTTCTTTGTCTTTACCATTTGCCATTTTGTTATGATGTCTCTAAGTGTGGATCTTTTTGAGTTCCTCCTGATTGGGACTCTCTGTGTTTTGTGGATTTGTGTAACTTCTTCACCAGGTTAGGAAAGTTTTCTGTCATAATTTCTTAAAACAGGTTTTTTATTTCTTTCTCCGTTTCTTCTTTCGGTACACCCTGTGATGCAAATGTTCTTATGTTTCATATTGCTGCAAAGCTCCATTAAACTCTTCTTCTGCCTTTTAATATTTTTTTCCATTTGCTGCTCTAATTGAATGTTCTTTTTCTACGTTGTCTTCTAAATCACTGATTCAGTTCTCTGCTTCTTTTAATCTACTATTGAATTTTTCCAGAGTATTCTTTATTTCATTCTTCATTTCCACTTTATTCTTATTCATGGTTTCTGCATCTTTTTATAATTCTCATTGAGTTGCTTGTAAATCTCATTAAGTTGTTTTGGCGCCCTTATAACCATTACTTTGAAATCTTTATCTGATAAGTTGCTTGCCTCCATTTTATTTAGTTCCTTTTCTGGCCATTCCTTTTCTTTCATTTAGGGATTATTTCCTTGTCTCACCATTTTATATAACCATTGGGTGGTCCAGGGCTGGGTCTTGGGAGCATGTTGGTGCTTTCAGGGGTGTTGGGTCGCTGCGGGTCACACGAGCTGGATCATGGGTCATGTATGCTGGATCTTGGATCTGGTGCAGTTGTCCAGGGGTGCTAGTGGCTCATGGTGGCAGTAGTGGTGGGGCTGACAGCTCATGGTGAGGCCAGGGGTTGCTGTCACAGGTGCAGCAGCTCTTATTGATTGTGGTGGCAGCAGCAGTTCCAGCGGCTCTCAGCCACAGTAATGGGGGGTGTCGGTGACTGTCTGCAGCAATGGGGCCGGTGGGATGGTGGCTCTCTGCTTAGGGTGGGCCTGCAGTGCCAGCATCTTGTGGCTGCAACAGGACTGGCAGCTCTCTGCTGCGTTGGGTTCCATGGGAGTGGTGGCCCTTCGCGACTGGGGGAGAGGCGGTCAGCCTGAGTACAATCTGCGACGGCTCCCAGGGGCTGGATCTCTGCCATTCCCTGCAGCCTACTCTCAAGAATGACCCTACAGATCCCCCAAAATTGTACACTCTCTGATCCCAAGCAGGGAGAAGAGCCTGGCCGAGAGCATGCTTCTGCAGCCAGCAGCTCCCTCCACACAGAGTGCCTAAACAGTTGGCCCTGAGTTTCCCCACTTATATGGAGATGCCTACCCACACCCACTCACAATCTCACCCTTAACCCGGTCCTGCCCACTGCCATGTTGGCTCCCAGAAAAAGAAATTTTCAACTAGACTACCACCACAAAAATTGTACTAATACAATTAAAAGTAGAGTATTTGTCTTCTAAATCATTTTGCCTACACAGTGTTTTGCATTGTAGTATTTAATATGAGGTAACAGCATATCAGATCCAAAAAATGAATATTTACATGTTATAAATAAAATGATTAAAAATATGACCATGAGTATCATATAAAAACATTAAGTTTTTTTATTAAAAAGCATCCTTATCCTAGCTGGTGTGGCTCAGTTGGTTGAAGCATCGTCCTGTGAACCAAAAGATGGTGGGTTTGATTCCTGGTCAGGGTACATACCTAGGGTGCAGGTTCCATCGCTGGTCAGGTGGGTTGGGGAATCAACCAATTGATGTTTCTTTTTCATATTGGTATCTCTCTCTCCCCTATCCCACTCCTCTCTCTAAAATCCATTTTAAAAAGAAAAAGTAGGCCCATCTGGTGTGGCTCAGTGGATTGAGCGTCATCCTATGGACTGAGAGGTTCTGGTTTGAGTCCGGTCAGGGCACATGCCTGGGTTGCTGGCTCAGTCCCCAGTAGGGGGCGTGCTGGACGCAGCCAATCAATGTTTCTCTCTTACATCGATGTTTCTGTCTCTCTCTCCCTTCCTCTCTCTCTAAAAAATCAATAAAAACATGTTTTAAAAGGAAAAAGCAGACATATTTTTAAAATAGTATCCTTTTCTATATATTTTTCCAGTTTTGCACAATGAACAGTGTGTGTCACTTTTATAATTAGAAAAACTTAGTAATTGTTTTTTAATACTCATGTTTTTTGAACCAGTAATTGATCTTCTAGGAAACATGCCTAAACAAACAATCCTAAAAACAGAGAGGACTTTTTTTTATTCAGATGAATATTGCAGCCTTGTTTTTCGAGCAAAACATTAGAAATGTTAAATGTGTTCATTGACTTTATAATCTGGGAAATGCCTGTTACAACGTTAAATGGCAAGTGGTTAAGAAATGGAAATGAAAACGTCACACATGTTAAAAATTAAACCTGCAAACTTGTGCAATGAAAAGACAAGAAAAAGATGAGATGGTAGACCTACCAATTTTCTCCCAACCTGCCTTCTTTACTTTCTATGTTATCTCAGATATTTTATAGAGATCTTATAAGTAGAAATACTTTTTAAAAAATTACTAAAATAAGCCCTGGGCTGTTTTCTCAGTGGTTAGAGCATTGCCTTGCATACTGAAGGGTCACAGGTTTGATTCCTGGTGAAGGGCACATACCTGGGTTGCAGGTTCGATCCCAGCTCTATTTGGGGTTGTACAGGAGGGAGGCAACCAATTGATGTGTCTCTCTCACATCAGTGTTTCTCTCCCAACCCCCCCCCCTCTTCCTCCCACTCTCTCTAAAAATTAATGGGAAAATATCCTCAGATAAGGATTAACTAAAAAAAAAAAAAAGGAAAAGAAACAGTGACCAAGATTAAGTGCAAAGATTTTCAGGGCAAGAATATTTTGTCTTATTTTATTATGGAAATAAATCGAGTATATAGTGAATTCCCATGGACCTATCACCTAGCTACTTTTATTTCAGTTATACCTACCCCTCCCACAACTTGCCTCCCTCTTCCTCTCCCCAGGTAGATTATTTTGGAAAATTTCAAAGCAGAGATTCTAGTATATTTTTTTTCGCATAATTTTTTCTCAGCCATCAGTTCATATCAGTTTTTTGCTAATAAGTTCTTAGAATCATGTTTGAAAAGACCTAAATATTTTTAGTGAAGTCTACCTCCCCATCGAACTGCTCAAATCTTCCAGTGGTGAGAAAGTTGCTTCTGCCATCTAAGCAACCTTAACTTACCTAACAACAGCCCTTTAGATATCCTTTGAATTCTTTTGTATTGTTTTTGGTAGCTGTGCTTATGTTGTCATTCCCTAGTACAGTGAAATAATTTATATCTTTCTTCATATGTATCATACAGAAATTAATGCAGTGTAATTTGAGTTTTCTTCCCTTTTTATGAACTGATTTTTTAAAGTATTTTGATGTTTTCATAGTAAAGCCTCATCAGTTTGTTGTGTTTTTGTTTGTTTTTTCCAGATAAAAAATTTTTGACAGCAAATATTATGAAAGGTCTAAGTTTGTAAACAGAATTGAACGTGAATTTTGAATTTTTCTCTTTGGCAAAATTATATTAAATGAGTAAGGAAAGACTTTTATAGACACTATGGTAAATAGAAGTTACATTTCATATACAAAAAGTTGGAGGTTGATAAGGTATATTAAATTAAGTTGCTATTGTCCATTTTATGCATAAAATATGAACCTACTATTAGTGCTGCATTTAATGGGAAATGCTTAATCCAACTTTCTGCTTATAAATATTCTATTGAAACATTGGAATATAAATAGGGTTTCAGTTTTTAATGATCTGAAGTTTTATCTCTTAAGAAATGCAACATCGCCCTGGCCAGTTTGGCTCAGCGGTTAGAGCGTCGGCCTGCGGTCCGGAGAGACCCGGGTTCGGTTCCCGCTAAGGGCACATACTTCGGTTGCAGTTTGTCCCCAGCCCTGGTTGGTCGTGCGGGTGGCAGCCACTCGATGTGTCCCTTCACGTCGATGTTTCTCTCTCTCTCTCCCTTCCTCTCTCTCCCTGCCACTCTATCTGTACAAAAAATGGAAAAATATCCTCGGGTGAGGATAAAAAAAAAAGAAAGAAATGCAGCATCACTGACATACAAGTATGGACATAATTTTGTAACTCATTCACATATAAAATAAGTATTATTTAATGTACATAGAAAACATTTTTTTACAATGAAATTGGAAGTACTACCAGACCACAAAACCAGTCTTTTTTCTAAATACCTTTAAGAGTTCCCAGTAAGTCATAAAGAATTTAGAAATGATCTTGTCATCAGTCACTTACATATACAGAATTTGTATTTAAATATATTCATAAGCATATACAGATAATGCATGCATGTGTATTTGCTTTTTCTTTCTAAGAATAGATTCCTAAAATGCTTTGTGAGCCACAAGGAAAGTCAAAGGTAGTATGAAGGTATTTATAAAACCATTTAAAATTGTATAAAGCATTCTTGGCCCAGGGACTGTAGTTGCTGACTCCTGGACTAGAATATAGTCACTGTATTTAATATTTAGTCTAATAAATCATATAGACAGATGATAAATAGTCCCAAATTTGAATAATGTAATACATTTTAAGAAAAATAATAGAAGGAAAGTTAAATATTTTAAAAATTAAATATTTTATCAAAAGTACATTTTTTGAAAGCTATGTTTAAGTTAACAGTCATGTCTGTTAGAAGCAGTGATTTTCTAACAGTACTACATTTAATGTGTTTGCACCCCCCTCAAATGTGTCTATGTAAAATTAGATTGAATACTGAATAACAAACAGGATGTAAACATTGACTGAGTGAGTGATCCCATTTACAGAGCACTTTAATGTTGAAAACTCCTTATACAGAAATCAATTTAGTAAAGTCAAGCAATTGAAGGAAATTAAAATTTAACAAGCCAACAGTCTTGTGCTGGAGGTCTAAACTGTTCTTTCTTATTTCATTTGTTTACATTGAACATTTTGTGGCTTTACAAGTACTTCCCACATGTTTCTGTATAACACAGTACCCAATATTACTAATTCTTCTTTCCTAAAACCATAATTTTATATGATATCAGTAGTTTTAATCAAATTTCTTTGGTTTCTTTGAAGATCTTCTTCAACAGTATCGTAGTGCTCTGGATAAGTTGAACAGTCTGACCAAGGACCTTAACAATGAATTAGAGTATCTTCAGTCTCCTGAAATGAAGAAGAAAAAACAAGAACTTGATGAACGAGAGAAAACTCTGAAACTAGTAGAGCAGCAACTAGGTATGTGTTTGTTTTTTGTTAACATCTACTTTCTCTGCATGAAGATAAATATTTATGATTAAAGAAGTTCAACCATAAGAAGAAAGAATGCAAATGATCCAGAACTTAAATCTACAGATACTCTTAACCTCTGAGTCATTTGATAAATGGTTGTAAACTCTTCTATCAGCAAGAATAGTAAGAATCATTCTCAGTATTATTTATTAATTCTTTTTCTGTATCTTAAGATGTATTTGCTTTTCTTGCTTATAATTCCAGTCTTTTAAAATTTAATTTTATACCTTTATAGGTATGACTCCCACACGTAAGTGTAATGATTCATTATGTCATCCAACAAAGGTTGAAATGACAGATTGTCCAGTTCCTTCTAAAAGAATGAGAAGAGAAGTTACAAGACAAAATAGGTAAGTCTGTTGATGACCTGAAAGTTATCATTGATTAGTTTATCAAAGCTCTTGTCTTTAAAGCTCTTTATGCTTTAAAAAATAGCCTGAGTTTATTTCTAATTTCCCCCTTGAGCCAGAATTAGTAATTTTTAATTGAATTAATGATGAATAATGAAGGAAGACATAATCATTATATTCTCCTAGGGTATTCTAATTTTCTAAATTATTTTTGTTAATTATTTGGTGCTATATATTGCTGGATGAATAAAGTGAAATGCATAGATAGGAATTTAATTCATTCCATATAATACATGACTTAAGGCATTAGAGCCTAAATCTGTCACGAATTTGAAAAAGTCTCAATTTAACAAGTACACAGGAGGTGAGGGGAATTTAGGACCAAGTTAAATGCCCGGCCAGTGTGGCTCAGTGGTTGAGCATCGACTCATGCACTAAGAGGTCACTGGTTCCATTTCCAGTCAGGACACATGCCCACATTGTTGGCTCAATCCCCAGTGAGGGGCATGCAGGAGGTGGCCAATTGATGTTCTCGCTCACTGATGTTTCTCTCCCTCTCTCTCTTCCTCTCTCTCTCAAAATCAATAAAGAAAAAAAATTTTTTAAAAGAAGGATGAACTAGCCCTGGCCGGTTTGGCTCAGCGGTTAGAGCGTCGGCCTGCGGTCCTGAGAGACCCAGGTTCGGTTCCCGCTAAGGGCGCGTACCTCGGTTGCAGTTTGTCCCTGGCCCTGGTCGGTTGTGCGGGTGGCAGCCACTCGATGTGCCCCTTTCACGTCCATGTTTCTCTCTCTCTCTCTGTTCCTCTCTCTCCCTCCCACTCTACCTGAACAAAAAATGGAAAAGTGTCCTCCGGTGAGGATTAAAAAAATAAATAAATAAAAAATAAAATAAAAGAAGGATGAACTATTGTAGAATAAAAGTGATTGAAAGATGTAACGATCAAATGTCATATGTAGCCCTTTTTTGGATCTGTATTTAAATCTTTAAAATGACAACTTTGAAATAATTTAGAGAAATTTTAATATCACCTGGATATTAGCTATATCAAGAAATTATTAATTTTATTAACAACAGCCTCATGATATTTATATTAAAATAAATGTATGTTAGAAATTTGTGCTGAGGTACTTATTAATTAAATAATATGATGATTTGTATATACTCTAAAATACTGCAGGAAGAAAACGTGATAGGATATCAAAATAGATTGGATAGATTGTTATAATTACTGAAGCTTTTTTTATGTAGGTTTCTCATAATTTAAACACTTTTTTATTGATTTTGGAGAGAGAGGAAGAGGGAGGGAGGGAGAGAGAGAGAGAGACAGAGAGAGAGAGAGAGAGACATCGATGAGAGGGAACATCGATTGGCCGCCTCCTACATGCCCCACAGTGGGGATCAGGTCCACAACCTGGGTATGTGTCCTGACCAGGAATCGAACTGGTGACCTCTTGGTGCATGGGTTGATGCTCAACCAATGAGCCACACCAGATGAGTGGTTTTCCATAATTTTTAAATAAATGTTTTATTAAAGATGGGGAGCATTTTTCTAGTTTTTTAAGAGACCAGTGGAGAAATCCCTACTGAGCAGTTCTAAACTAAAGTACCTATACTTGAAGCTACATCATAGCCTTAGCACTGAATTAGCCCAAGACCTTACATTACAGTAGCACTACTACAGATGGCAGTGATATGGATCTTGTTGATTAAGATTTTAGATCAATTCAGAAGTGGTGTGGGCTAAAGTTTATTAGTTTATCATTATGTAGTTAGTAGTAGTACTGTCATTTACAAAGTTACATAAATCAAATGGTAATGATTATGTTGTATAGTAATGTGAGCCACACCTGTGATTTGAAATTTTCTGGGAGCCATATTAAAAAGAAACTGAGATTAATTTTGATAATAGATTTTATTGAATCCAGTATACAAAATATTTTTGTTGTAGATTTTATTGAATCCAGTATACAAAATATTGTCGTTGTAGCATGTAGACAACATGACAAATTATTACTGAGATATTTCATATTATTACTTTATATATATATATATGTGTGTGTGTATGTGTATATATATATATATAAAATCTTTGAAATTCTGAAGACAACATATCTCTATTAGGTCTAGGTAAATTGCAAGTGCTATGGAGCCACACATGGCTAGTGGCTTCCACAGCACAGATACAGAAAGAGCTTATGATGATGAGATCTTATGTCCTCTGTCATCTTCGTCTTATCCCATTCCCTAGAGGCAACCTTTGTTTTAGCAGTTTAATTTTAGTTTTTCTGTTGTAGCCTCCATTTAAAAAATATATATTTATGTCTGTCTTACCAGCTTTCAGACAGTACAGTTCCCCTAACCCCTTGGTGTGGATGTTTGTCTTACCTGGCCCACCTAAAGACTTTTGGACTGAATTATTTTAGAACTTTTTCGCTATCATAATTATTTCCTTATATTCTGTCCTGCAACCACAACCAGAGCCTCCATGCTTTTTGCAAAGGTAGAGAACAGTAAACCACATACATTATTATGGCTTTGTAAATAATTAGTACTAAGTGAAGTTGTGTGCTAGGATTACATTTTCTTCTCTATAAAGTTCTAGGCCACCAGTCAGTGTTCCAAACATCAAGATCAAATAAATCTTCCATACTGTATCAGTTCTTAAAATTGTGTTAAATTTTAATCCCTTTCTTATTTAAACTTGGATATTATTAATTTTTCTGGAGTTTCTTTTTTTTTTTTTCCTTTATTGATTTAAGAGAGAAAGGAAGGGAGAGGGAGAGAGAGATAGAAGCATCGATGAGAGAGAACATTGACTGGTTGCCTCCTGCATGCCCCCAGCTGGGGATTGGGCCCACAACCTGGGCATGTGCCCTGACAGGAAATCAAACCGGCGACCTCTTGGTGCATGGGTCGATGTTCAACCACTGATCCACACCAGCTGGCAATTTTTCTGGAGTTTCTAATTTCCTTTTCTTTATTTTCCCCCAACTATTTGTCTTGATCACATACTCTTCCTCCTGCTTTAGTGGGTAGTAACTATGTAGGCCTCCTAGGCCTTCCTTGGCTACTCTCTTGGGTTGAATCCACTGTGTCTTGGATTCCTTGTCTTTCTCTCTTATAACTTTCTTAGGAAAAGTGTATTCAAAGAAACACAGACCTCTTGCATGTCTGAAAATGTCTTCATTCTACCTGTACATTTGATTGAAGTTTTCTGGTGATAACAGGATACAAAGAAGGCTAGAGTATACTAAAGGAGGAGTGACTGGAAATAGTCTAGAGACAGTGGCAGAGACAAAGGGGGATGGGAACAAGATGGAAAGGGAGAGGAAACCACAGCCTAGAATATGCCAGATGTTCAAACCAAAACTTCAAAATATTTGTTCACTTGTTTTCAGGTATTACAGCTGCACCATAAAATTAGGTAACTGTGATAATTAGTTATTTAAATGTTGGTATATTGGCTTAAGTATATATGTTGGTGGCACCTTAGAGGCTTATCCAGTGCTGGTATTTAAGGGAGCTGGTAGCCCGATGGTTAGCTCTCCAGCCACACACTTAAAGCAAAGCCTACTGGCCCACAGATCCCTGCTGTGCCTTGTCGCACTTACATTTTCCACTCAGAAAGGAGACTTGATGGGCAGATAGTTCTATTTTTATAACAGGGGAAGAAATGCAGGCCAGCAGCACAATCCTCTTTTTTAAATATAATCATAACCAGGAATCATCATGCATATACATGTGAGAGAAAAATCCAAGATAAATAGCAAAACCAATCCTGGAAAATAATGTAGTCAAACTCTTTACATTTTATAATTTTTAATAAGATTGCAGAAGGAGTTATGTTCACAAAACTCAGAGGGTAGTAGGAGATACTGATGGGACAAGATTATAGATTTCAAATACTGTTGGTGAAATTAAAAATTCAGAGGACTAAAGTCAAAGAAACTTCCTACAAAATAAAGTATGTGCAGACAAAGGAAGAGACATAGAGAACCAATTCAGACTATTAGAAATCCTAGAAAGAAGAAAATGTAGAAGAAAAAATAGATGGAAGATAATTTTCCAGCGGCCCAACCTAATGACTGACAAAAGAGCTCTAAGATGATTAATAGAAAAATTTTAGAATATCAAGGAAAGGTGGGTGAGTGTAAATCTTTTCAAAGAGTGAAAAGGAGACCCATAATGTCAGTGCAGATTTTGGCACACAGAAAACAAGCAACAAAATGTCAGCCATTATTGTTTAGCTTTGTGTTGGCAGTGTTAGAAGTTTTAGATTGAAAATTTGGTATATTCTAGACTCTGGCTTCCTCCGTTTTTGCATCTTGTTTATCTTTGGGAAATTTAAGTTAGTGTTTAATTAGTAATTTTCCCATACACATTCTTCGTCTATACTCCATAAATTTTAAACTAATCTCACACTATCTCAAAAACATTAGAGCATTTGAAATTAAAGTATCTTGGTATTGAAATAGTGATATATTTCATCCTTATGATCAGTAACAAATTTAATAGTAGGAAATAGCAACATAATGTATATGTATGTTTATGTGTTTGTACTGATCTTTGTGTATGTAGATTATATACTTACTTATTATAAGCTTTTATAGAGATTACATACCATATTTCACCAAGTCTAAGATGTTATTAATTATAAGGAAAAATTATAGAAACTTTCATGAGCATTAAAGAAATGCACTGCAAATTAACTCATGACATTAAAAGGTGGATTTCAAAGATGTTAAATGTGGAAAAACATGTAGATCTTAGAGTCAACAAAATATACTTAGCACTATGTGATACTACACAGGAGACTTATTTTCTTTCATAGAGACTTGTTTTCTAATCTATTTTCTAATCTATTTTCTACTCATAAAGATCACAAATGAGCTCTTTATCAAAAATGTGTATCTTGTATTTGGAGATGGCAGTTTAGGGAACTATCATTAGAAAATAAAGTATTTAGATGTACCTTAATAAAAATATCTGCATAGATATATATACCAAGGTATTCACTATGTTCATCTCTATGTGAATGGAATTAAAGGTATTTTTAAATATTTTTTTTCTTTTGCTTGTCTTTATTTTGTAACTTTTATTATAATAAGCATTATAATTGGTAATTTTTAAATTTATAATTTCATTAAGGAAGAGGGGGATAAGTAAGTGAAAATTTCAGATTTTGAGTCTGATATACCATTGTAGAGAACTATGGTACTACTCGGCCAGTGTGGCTCAGTGGTTGAGCATCTACCTGTGCACCAAGAGGTTGTCAGTTCAATTCCCCATCAGGGTACTTGCCCAGGTTGTGGGCCCGATCCCCAGTGAGATCCCCAATGCGGGGGCATGCAGGAGGCAGCCATTCGATGTTCTCGCTCATTGATGTTTTTATCTCTCCCTCTCCTGTCCTCTCTCTCTAAAATCAATTAAAAAAAAAAAATTAAGAACTATTGTACAGTCTGGCCGGTGTGGCTCAATGGTTGAGTGTCAACCCATGCACCAGGAGGTCACCAGTTAGGTTTCTGGTCAGGACACATGCCCAGGTAGTGGGCCCGATCACCAGTGGGGGGCATAGGAGGTGGCCAGTCGATGTCTTCTCTCATTGATGTTTCTTCTTTTTTTTTTTTTTTATCCTCACCCAAGGACATTTTTCCATTTTTTGTTCAGGTAGAGTGGGAGGGAGAGAGAGGAACAGAGAGAGAGGGAGAGAAACATCGATGTGAAAGGAACACATCGAGTGGCTGCCACCCGCACAACCGACCAGGGCCGGGGACAAACTGCAACCGAGGTACACGCCCTTAGCGGGAACTGAACCCGGGTCTCTCAGGACTGCAGGCCGACGCTCTAACCGCTGAGCCAAACAGGCCAGGGCTCTCATTGATGTTTCTATCTCTCTCTCCCTACCTCTCTAAAAATCAATAAAGAGCCTTGGCCAGTTTTTCTCAGTGGTTAGAGCATTGACCTGCAGACCAGAGTCCCGAGTCTTGGTTGCAGTTTGCCCCTGGCCCTGATTGGGGTCTGTTGGGGTTGTGTGGGTGGCAGCCTGTTGAATGTGTCTTTCTCAGGTCGATGTTTCTCTCTCTCTCTCTCTCTCTCTCTCTCTTCCCCCCTCTCTCCCTCTCACTCTATCTGAAATAAATAAATATCAATAAAGAAAAAAATTTTAAAGAAAAGAATTATAGTACAAATTACTTACCTCTTCTATATATGTGTACTGCTTTTATTTTGAGACTTTCTCACTTTTTCTTTCTTTGGTGGTATACATATCCAAGGAGTGATTATGTACAAGAATTTAATTAAATCTGTTTACACCAAGAGTTATCGTAATTAATAGAACATAGGTCCATTGGATATTTAACCATACAGATCTGATGAGGGAGTTTGGGAAAGGAAAACTTTGTTAATATATATTTTATTAAGTTTGTTTTATTTTTTTCCATTATGACCAGGACTGTAACCAAAACAAATGTGTGAAAGGTGACAGAGAAGAGGGGACGTTTGGTCTCAGTAAGCATGCCCAGCCTTCTACAGCTCTGTTTCAGAAGACTAAAGAGGTGACTTACCAGACTGAATATTTCTGGGGCATTCATTTCCATGTCTGTCCAGATGGGACTGGAAGCAACCATTCAATTTTATGAATCGCACTGGACAATATGGATTTAACTGTAATTATTCCTGTCAACATGCCCTTTGGTTGTCCTTATCTTGCAAATGTGTCAGAGGAAAAGGTGCAAATATGGCAGTGACTATAAAACTGGCACATAGCATTTATTAATCCTGAAGAAAAGTGTATGTACTATTTTTCAATATGATTACTATGGATATGCTAAAACTATTTCTTGTAAACCTTTTTATTACTTTTGTGATTTAACAAAACTGTTTTGTTGGTTGTGTCTAAGGAAAATTTCAGAAGTTAGGCATTTAATTTTAAATATATGAGGAGACTCTTAATGAAGAATTCAAAATAAAAGTAGAAAAAGCACAGGCATCTGGAAATTCAAATGTTACAATACATGGAAAAATATTAAATTCATGAGTGAACTTGTGACAACAGTAGCATTTTAGCCCTGGCCAGTTTAGAGCGTTGGCCTGCTGGCCCAGTTGGAGTCGTGTGGGTGGCAACAACTCCATGTGTCTCTCTCACGTCAATGTTTCTCTCTCTCTCTCTTTTCCCCCCTCTCTCCCTCCCGCTCTATCTGAATAAAAGTGCAAAAAAAGTCCTCGGATGAGGATAAAAAAAAAATAGCATTTTAAATTTCTGAAGACTTATCCTGTGTATATATAAAATATGCCATTGCATTCATTTTTGTAAGTATTGTTTGACTCTACTAATACTAGATTATATAGTCTCAGACTTGATTCTACGTTTGCATTATTTTGGAATTTTTTATTACTATTTTTAAAGGGTTAAAGAAGTTGTATACTTCCATATTAATGCAATAAGGCCCTGCTAGAAAGTGGCTTCAAACACATTTGAATTGTGTATTAATCAAAGCCAACATGTCAATATATATGTCTTTGTGTAAGTCCAGTCGTATTGGTCTGTGAAGTAACTTTGTAAGGAAATACTTTTGGTACAGTTTTATGTCCCAGGAAATGTGTGTGTTTTTTAATCTTTTCTAAATATACAGCGAGGTAAATAAAGAGGTTATTGTTTTTTGTTTTGTTTTTTTCCCTATTGAATAGATTCTTTTTTGATTGAAAGCTACCTAAAAGTTATAACCTTGGTAAAAACCATTATGATGTTAACCTGTCTTTATAATTGGAAGTCATTTAACTGTTTTGCTGAAGAAACAAATAAAATGACAATAATAGAATTAGCTAAAGGGAAGATTGAATTCCTTTTAAGTGAAACTTGTTGTTATTTGTTCTTAAATATTAGTACTAAAAAGATAAAAGTCCCATTTTCTATAATTATTATACTTTTGCCTCTCTGGCTTGGTTATTACAATTATTTTAAATGGGTGGAATTCAATTGTGTTTTAGTATATAATTTTCAAATATTTTTTAGTAAAAAGTTTGAATTTGTATCATTTTTATGCTGTTAAAATGACTTTTCAGTTATATCTGATAAATATTTTTATGGCTATGATATTTATAAAGTTACTTTTATACATGTTAATTTAAGATGTTTTATTTTGCATGCCTGTTGAACACATAGTACCTGTTTTGACTTACAAAAGAGGATACAGTCATTCCTTGGTATCCACAGGGAATACCATAATCCATAACCACTCAAGTTCTTTATATAAAATGGTGTAGAATCTGCATGTAACCTGCACACATCCTCCTGTATACTTTAAATCTCTAGATTACATACAATACTTAATGCAATGTAAATATTATGTAAATAGTTTTTATACTGTATTAGTGAATAATGACAAGAAAAAAATGTTTGTACCATCGTAGGATTATCTACATGCCAGCAACAATGTAACTTTAAATAGACTTTAAAAAGGAAAATCTTATTAGAGATAAAGAGGGGACATTTTATAATGCTAAAGGGGTCAGTCCATCAGAAAATAAACATCATAAACACGTGCACCTAATAACAGGGAACCAAAATACATGAACACAAACTGACAGAAATGAAGAAAATTAAACAATAATAATTGGAGACCATGCCCCATTTTCTTTTTCTTTTCCTTTTCTTTTTAATCCTCACCCAAGGATTTTTTTTTTTTTCCATTGATTCTAGAGAGAGGAAGGGGGAGAGAGAAACATCAATGTGGGAGAGAAACATCGATCAGTTGCTTCCCATATGTGCCCCAACTGGGATCAAACACACAACCTGTGTATGTGCCCTGACCAGGAATTGAACCTTCGACCCTTTGGTGCAGGGCGCCATACTCTCACCTGTGAGCCACACTGGCAAGGATCTTTTTCTTTAATTTTTTTTATTTCTTTAGTTACAGTTATTATACAATACTATATTAGTTTTACATGTATACCATTGTAATTAGACATTTATATAACTTACAAAATGATCCATTTTCATTTTTTGTATGTATCTGTTCAGTTGTCTTAACACCATTTTTGAAGATACTGTCTTTACTCCATTATGTATTCTCGTTTCCTTTGTCATAAATTAATTGACCATGTAGGCATGTGGGTTTATTTTTGGACTCCATTCTGTTCCTATGTCTCAGTTTTTATGCCAGTACCATGCTGTTTTGATTACTATAGCTTTGTAGTTAGTTTGATATCATCATGATACCTCCAACTTTGTTCTTCAATCTCAAGATTGCTGTGGTTATTAAGGGTCTTTTTTGCTTTCATATAAATTTTAGGATTATTTGTTCTAGTTCTATGAAGAATGCCATTGGTATTTTGATAGGGATTGTGTTAAATCTGTAGATTGCTTTGGGTAGTATTGACATTTTAATGATGTTATTCTTCCTATCTGTGAGCACCATATAGCCTTCCATTTATTTACACCTTCAATTTCTTTCTTCAGTGTCTAATAGTTTTTTGAGTACAGGTCTTTTACTTTCTTGGTTAAATTAATTCCTAGGTTCTTTATGTAATTGTAAATGGGGTTGCTTTTTAAAATTTCTCTTTCTGATACTTTTTTCTTGGTGTATAAAAATATAACCAATTTCTGAATATTATTTTTTTATACTTTTCTGAATCCATTTATTTTAGTAAATGGTGGAATCTTTAGGGTTTTCTCTATCAAGTATCATGTCATTTGCAAATAACAGTTTGACTTCTTTCTGTCCTACTAGGATGCTTTTTTCTTGTCTTATTGTTGTGGCTAGGACTTCCAGTACTATGTTGAATGAAAGTTTTCTTATTCCTGACCTTAAAGAAAAATTTTTCAACTTTTCACCATTAACTATGATGTTAGCTTTGGGTTGGTCATATATGGTCTTTATTATGTTGAGGTGTGCTTTGTCTATCACTATTTTGCTGAGAGTTTTGATCAGAAATGGATATTGGATTTTGTCAAATATTTTTCTGCATCTGTTGATATGATCATATGTTTATGTAGTGTATCATGTTAATTGATTTGTGGACATTGAACCAACTTTGCATGCCAGAAATATATTCCACTTGATCGTGGTGCATGATCTTTTTAATGTATTGCTGAATTTGTTTTGCTAGTACCTTTATTTTGTTGAGGAATTTTGCATCTATGTTCATCGGGAATATTGCCATATATATACATATATATATATATATATACACACACACACACACACACACACACACACACACACACACCCCAGATATATATATTTGGTAGTGTATGTCTGGTATTGTTATCAGGTATACACCACTATCAATAATAGATAGAACAACTAGAGCAACTGATAGATAAGACCAGCAACACAGTGGAAGACTTAAAGATCTATAAGCCAACTAGGCTTAATAAACATATAGAACATTTCACCCAACAACAACATTATGCATTCTTATGCACATACAGAACATTCTTCAGGATAGATCATAGGCGAGGCTATAAAAAAAATTGAAAATGTCAGACATAATACAAAGTGGGTTCTCTGGTCACAGTGCTACCAAATTTGAAATAACAGGGATAACCATCGTGTCATAGAGAAATCAAAAGGAATTCAGAAGATGTTTTGAGGTGAGTGAAAAGAAAACACACCAGAAATTATGGGATATGTCTAAAGAAGTGCTTAGAGGGAAACTTATAGCTATAAATAACCACATTAAGAAAGAAAAATGGCCCAGCTGGTGTTGAACATTATCCCATGCACCAGCAGCAGGTCACGGGTAGATTGCCAAGGTCAGGGCACATTCCCGAGTTGCAGGCTTAATCTCCAGTAGAGGGTGTGTGCAGGAGGCAGCCAATCAATGTTTCTCATTGATGTTTCTGTCTCCCTCTCCCTTCCTCTCTGAAATCAGTAAAAAATATATTAAAAAAAAAAAAAGATCTTGCTCTGGCCAGTTTGGCCCAGCAGTTACAGCATCGGCCTGAGGACTGAAGGGCTTGGGTTTGATTCCTGGTAAAGGGCACGTATCTGGCTTGCGGTTTTGGTCCCCGGCCCCTGTTGGGGTCATGCGGTAGGCAACCAATTGATGTGTCTCTTTCTCATGAATGTCCACCCTCCCTTCCACTCTAAAAAAATCAATGGAAAAATATCCTCAGGTGAGGATTAACAAAAAACAAACAAAAACAAAACAAAAAAATCCAGACTAATATCTCTTATGAACATGGGTGCAAAAATCCTTAAGAAAATATTAGCAAAATAAATCCAGCAGCCTAGTGAAAAATACATACCATGACTAAGTAGAATTTATCCCCAGAATGCAAGATTGAGCGGGTTAACATCTGGAAAACAATTGATGTAGTAAATCGTATCAGTAGAACTTTTTAAAATTACATGATCTTGAGCATAGATGCACAAAACACATTTAACAACTTTCTCTCTCCCTCCCCCATCCCTCCCTCCCACTCTATCTGAAGATAAATGGGAAAAAATCCTCGGGTTAGGATTTTTTTTTTTTTTTAATCTCATTTCTAATAGCATCAAAAAGAATAAAATAGGAATAAATTTAAAGAAGTACAATACTAGTACTCTGAAATTACAAAACACTGTTGAAAGAAATCAAAGATCAAAATAAATGAAAAAGTATTCATGGTTTAAAAGGGTCAACATTTATTAAGATGGCAATACTCTTCAAACTAAGCTACAGATTCAACTCAGTCCCTATCAGAACCCAGCTGACTTCTTTGTCCAAAGTAACAAGTTGATTTTACAATTCATCTGGAATTACAAACAACATAGAATAGCTGAAACAATACTGAAAGAAGAACGGAGAACTCACACTTCATAGTTTCACAACTTATTAGAAAACAGCGGTAATACTGGCACAAAGTTGGCATATCCATGAATGGAAAAGAATTGTGAGTTCAGAAATAAACCCATGCTTATATGGTCAACTGATTTTCAAAAAAAGTGTCAAGACCAACCAAAGGGAAACAGTAGTGTTTTTGCACACTACTGTTTGGTTTGGAGACAACCATTTAGCCATATGAAAAAGTATTAAGTTGGACCCTTACTTCACACCATGTACAAAAATAAACTCAATCTCTCTATGGAGCATACCTGTGCCTTTCCCCATCCCCTTCTTTCCTCTCTCTTCTCCCTCCCTCCCTCCCTCCATCCTCCCTTCTCCCTCCTTACCCTCCTTCCTCCCCCAACACTAAAGCTTTCCTTTCTTCTTCCCTCAAGGTGCATTTTCTTTGTTCTTTGTCTCTCTTTCTCCTGAGCTCCAAGGGTCCTTCTTTTGCCTCTAACTCCTTTCTTGACGCCATTTCTTCTACAGCTCGCTTCTTCTACCTCTGTATAAAAAACAATAAAAACAACAACAAAAAGAACAAACAAAAGTAAACTCAAAATGGATCAAAGACTTAAATATAAGAGCAAAAATCAACTCCTAGAAGAAAACAGGGGTAAGTCTTAATGATCTTGGACATGACACCAAAAAGCAAGAGCAACTTAAATGAAATGAGATAAATTGGACCCTCAAAATTAAATACATTGCCCAGACTGTGTGGCTCGGTGGTTGAGCATCGACCCATGCACCAGTTCAATTCCCGATCAGGGCGTATGCCCAGATTGTGGGCCGGATCCCCAGTTGGAGGTGTGCAGGACGGGGCCAATCGATATTCTCTCATTGATGTTTCTGTCTCTCTCTCCCTCTTGCTCTAAAATCAATAAAGAAAAAGATTTTAATTAGATACATTTTTTTGCATCAAAAGATACTATCAAAGTGAAATGACAGCAGAAAGAGAAAATATTTACAAATTGTATGTGATAAGAGACTTGTATGAAGAATATATAAAGAACACAACTCAAAGGAATAAAAATTCAAATAAAAAGAGTGTTTATTGGCATAACAAAATAGGCCAAAAAAAAACTCCACACAAATGTGGTTAGTTAGTTTTTAACAAAAACACCAATAGTATTCAATGGGGAGAAGGTAGACTCTTTAAATAAATGGTATTGGGAAAACTGGACAGCCACTTGATAAAAATGAAAGTGGACAACTATCTTGCACAATACACAAAAATTAACTCAAATGCATTAACAACCTGAACTTAAGATCTGAAACCAGCCAGTGTGGGTCAGTGGATTGAGCATCATCCCATGGACTAAGTGGTCCCAGTTGGATTCCCAATCAGGGTACATGCTTGGGTTGTGGGCTTGATCCCCAGTAGGGGGCGTTCAGGAGGCAGGCGGTCGATGTTTCTGTCTCACATCAATGTTTCTCTCTTCCTCTCTCTAAGAAAAATCAATAAAAACATACTAAAAACAAAAAAAGACCTGAAACCATAAAACTAGAAGAAAACACAGGTATCGGTCTCGGTGATTATATTTTGGATCTGACTCCAAAAGCAAAGGCAACAAAGCTAAAATCAAACTAAAGCTTCTGCCCAACAAAGGATAACATCAGCATTATGAAAAGACTAGGTACCAAGTGGGAGATTTGCAAATCATACATTTATTTGATAAGGGGTTAATAGCCAAAATATATAAAGATCTCATATGACACAATAGAAAGGAAGGAAGGAAGGATCTGATTTAAAAATAGGCAGAGCCTTTTTTTTCTTAAAATCTCAAAAGTCTCCCCTTTCCTTCCTCTCTCTAAAATTTATATATATAACTTCCGGTCAAGATGGCGGCGTAGGTAAACGCAGTATCGCGTCCTCCCACAACCACATCCAAGTTACAGCAAAACTACAGAACAACCACCATTCAAAACCGCCTGAAATCAAGCTGAATGGAAGTCCTACAACTACGGAATTAAAGAAGCTGCATCGAGACTGGTAGGAGGGGCGGCGGCACGACAGGCTGGTGCCACACCCACGTGTGGCGGATAAAAATCAGGAGGACACCTCGGCTGGGAAGGTCCTTCCTGAGGACTGAGGGGTCCTCGTCCCACACCAGGTGCCCCGCTCAGTGTTTCAGTGCCAGGAAGAGAAGTCCCCATAAATTCTGGCTGGAAAAACCATCAGGAACTGAGGCTCACGGAGGCTGACGCGGCTGGATCCCAAGGCAGCTCCTTAAAAGGCCCGTGCATGAACTTATCGGAGGCTCTCCCTCTAAGCTTGGAGGGGAGGCAGCTCGAGGGGCACCAGAGACATACAGGGAAGAACTGAGCTGTTTGGCACTGGAGCGAGGGCTGGAGAGGGGCCTTTCTCCAGGACAAACGTGCTGTCAGAGGCCTTTGTTCCTTTGGTGAGCCCTTATCTGGGACTCCAGCAACCTGGCCCACCTGGTTGCCCCGCCCTGGTGACTCCCTGAGGCCCTGCTCCGCCCCACCCAACTTTCAAGCCCACCCAAGCTCTTGGCACTTGCTTAACCATAGGATTGGCCTGACTTGGATCCTGCTTCAGGTTTTCCTAAATTTTTTCAAACGAGCAGCATCTGGTCTCAGCTAGCCCCATACCTCTCATTAAGTAATACACTGCAACAAACACAGGGAGGCAGCCAAAATGAGGAGACAAAGAAACAGGTCCCAAATGAAAGAACAGAACAAAACCCCAAGAATAGAAGTAAGCTAAATGGAGATAAGCAACCTAACAGATGCTGAGTTCAAAATACTGCTTATAAGGATGCTCAATGAACTCAGTGAGGGTCTCAAGAGCATAAAAAAGGACCAGTCAGAAATGATCGATGCACAGTTAGAAACGAAGGAGGCTTTAACTGAAATAAAGAATAATTTACACAGCTTCAATAATAGAGTACGTAAATTCAAGGATCAAACCATCGATTTGGAATATAAGGAAGCAAAAAATGCCCAATCAGAACAGCAAAAAGAAAAAAGAATCCAAAAAAATGAGGATAGTGTAAGGAGCCTCTGGGACAACCTCAAGCGTGCCAACATTCGCATCTTGGGGGAGCCGGAAGGAGAAGAGAGAGAACAAGAAATTGAAAACCTGTTTGAAACAATAATGGCAGAAAACTTTCCTAACTTGGTGAAGGAAACAGACATACAAGTCCAGGAAGCACAGAGAGTCCCAAACAAGATGAACCCCAAGAGGCCCACACCAAGACACATCATCATCAAAATGCAAAAGGTTCAAGACAAAGAGAGAATCTTAAAAGCAGCAAGAGAAAGGCAGCTAGTCACCTACAAGGGAGTTCCCATCAGGCTGTCAGCTGATTTCTCAAAAGAAACTTTGCAGGCCAGAAGGGGGTGGCAAGAAATATTCAGAGTGATGGAAAGCAAGAACCTACAATCAAGATTACTCTATCCTGCAAAGCTGTCATTTAGAATCGATGGCCATATAAAGACTTTCCCAGACAAGAAAAAGTTAAAGGAGTTCATCATCACCAAACCGTTATTATATGAAATGATGAAGGGTCTTTTTGAAGAAAAAGATAAAACATATGAACAAACAAAATGTCAATGAATACATATCTATCGGCAATGTAATCTACAAACAAAATGAACAGATAGAACAGAAACATTCTCATAGATACAGAGAACATTTTGTTGGTTGCCATATGGGAGGGGGTTTGGGGGAATGGGTGAAAAAGGTGAAGGGATTAAGAAGTACAAATTGGTTGCTAAATGGACAAACCTCAAAGGGAAAGGGGCAGGGGGTGGGTGGGAAGAAATAAACCAAAGAACTTATATGCATAACCAATGGACACAGACAATAGTGTGGGAAAAGGTGGAAGGGAGGTGGGAGTGGGGAGGAGGGAGTCAATGGGGGAAAAAATGTGGAACATCTGTAATATATTCTATATTCAACAATAAAGATTAAAATAATAATAATAATAAATAAAATTTATATATATATTCATCTATCCTTAGGTATCAATTTTTAAATAATAATACATTTTAAAATCTAATAGTCTTCAAAAAGAACTAGAAAATCTAAGTTTTTTTTATTGATCTGAATAACTAACAGAAAGGGGAAAATGAAGAGAAAAGTCCTAAGCAATAAGAGAGGGAATAAAGTGGTTTAATAAAGGAAGCCTGAGGTCATGAAGACCATGCCCTGCTCTCAGACCGAAGCCCTGCCCATGAGACTGTTTTTTTAACTCTTTGAATAACATCCAAAAAATTATTTGAGCTTTAATATGAGTAAAGAATGGAGTCAGGCTTATAGAGCTTTCCAGACACACAAATGCACCATAATTTCACTAAAATGTTTATTTTTGTGTTTCAAAGCAGCACCCAAAGCTTTTTTTCAGGAGGTAAGGGGTACAGATCCACGTCTTGCCAAAGTACTTTTTTAATTATTATTGATTTTTAGAGAGAGAGAAAAAAACATCAATTTGTTCTTCCACTTATTTATGCATTTATTGGTTGATTCTTGTATGTACCCTGACCAGGGATCAAACTCACAACCTTGCTGTATCAAGATGACACTCTAACTGAGCTACCTGGCCAGGGCAAGAATGATTTTTTTAATTTATTTATTTATTTATTTATTTATTTATTTATTTATTTATTTATTTATTTATTTCTGAACTTACACACATTTAGAAATCCTATTTTAATGGAATAGTCTTCTCTAACTCATTTCTCCCCCTTAACATGCTTGTAAGATTCATTGTGTTTATGTGTGTATCTAGTTTATCCATGTTCATTGTGGTCTAGGATTTTATTATGTGAATGTGTCACAATTTATCCGTTTTACTTTTATTTTTTAATCCTCACCCAAGGACATTTTTATTTTTGTTCAGATAGAGCGTGAGAGAGAGAGAGAAACATAGACGTGAAAGGGACACATCGAGTGGCTACCTCCCACACAACCCCAACCAGGGCCAGTAACGAATCGCAACCAAGGTACGTGCCCCTGACTGGAATCGAACCTGCGACTAGTTGGTCCATGGCCCAATGCTCTAACCGCTGAGCCAAACCGGCCAGGGCTAGCCATTTTACTTTAATGAACATGTATTTGCCTGTTAGAAACAATGCTGCTGGTACATGTAATAGAGGTCTCCTGGTACACATGTGCAAGATCTCTAGGTTATGCATCTAGGGGTGTGATTGATGGGTTTTAGGGTGTGTGACTGTGTAAGTGTAAGAAGTAAAATGAAGAACTGCTTTCCAAATCAACTGTGCCCATTTAAACTCCCTCTGGCCATGTATGAGAAAGCTTTGGTCCGCATTCAAACTAACAGCATTGTCAGATTCTAAAATTTTTGTCAATCTGGTAGTAGTAACTATTTATCATAGATATTAATTAATCTGCACTTCCATGAGGTTGAACATAATTTTTTATTGATCATTTAACTTTCTTCTTTTGTGGAGTGCAGATTCCAGTCTTTTATCCATTTTCCCACTGGATTGTCTTTTTCTTGTTGATTTATTGTTGTGGATTCATTAAGTTCTTCTATCAATACTTTATCGGCTGTATGTTGAGAACGTGAGAGAGGCCCTGGAGGAAGGAAAGCTGCAGAGAACGAGTGGGGACTGCCAGGGTCGGGGGTGGAGCTGATGTTCCCCAGGCACGAGGAAAATTCCACACAGAAGGAACAGTTTATGCAAAGATTTTATTTTCTCTAAGGACCTTCGATCAAACATAACTGAAAAAAGGTAAAAAGAGGAAAGAACCCCTTTTCCTCCTCAGCCCTCCTCTGGCAAATTAAATTTGTGTCTGGATTTAACAGTCTTATTTTTGAAGACTAGTTTTGATGTGGACGACACGGATTTGCATGTTTCTGGAGCTTGGGCCCTAGGTCTGCCCCGCACCTTTGAAGACTCGCCTCTGATAAAGTGCAGCGTATCTCGGGCAAGGGGGGCCAACTGGAGGGAACCATCCTCGAACGAAAATTGTTTTCATTGTCTAGACTTGCTCCCTTTCAAATTTTGAAGCATCTTAAAGAAGTATTTCAATCCCCAACCTAATGAGATTATTCATAATGAATTTATCTTTCAAAAGACATAATTTATTTTTATTTCCCTGGCAATCATTTAGGAACAGCAGTTCAAAGCTTAAAATGGATTTTCCTTTTATTTATTATCTCTACAGTTGACAGATCTTTCTGGCTGAGCATTGCTTTGGCAATAGTCTGTTCTTAATTCCAGCTTTTAAAAGTTAAGTTAAGGAAAACTAATTCTAAGGCAGCATACGTTTGAAACCTTATTTGGCCCCTCATTACCTCATCCATGAGGGTGGGAAGCACTCTGGCTGGAGATCACATGCTTAGGCCTAGGGAGAGGGTGACTCTTATTTTGTTCTCTGACTGATGGGCCTCAGAGTGGGGTGGGAAGGGCTGCAAATAGTCATTTCTTGGCTGCATGGGTCAGGTGGGAGGGCCTCTCTAATATGGGTCCATTTACAAGTGAGAGAGAGAAACCAGCCTCTGGAGGTTGGCCTCACCAGTTACGGTGACTATGGTGTGAGTAGAGTCGAAAAAGGCCCAAGAAAAACTGAACAGAAGATTAGATTTATTCAGGTTGTTCACATTTGTTAAAAGATAAAGCTTATACTCTCTGTTCAAAGTTTGAGTTTTCAACTTGTTTCTAAGTTAGCATTCCCAGATCCCAGTTCTCACCCAAATTTAATGCCACTTTTCCACCTATGTATTTGGTGTGTTAATTTGGTCAACTCTTTTATAATAGTCCTGGTTGGTTTAGTTCAGCAGTTAGAACATCGGCCCGTAGACCAAAAAGGGTCATGGGTTTGAGTCCTCATCAAGGGCATGTACCTGGGTTGCAGGTTCAATCCCTAGCCCTAGACAAGATCTGTGGGAAGTATCCAATCAGTGTGTCTCACGTTGATGTTTCTCTGTCTCTCTCTCTCCCTCCTTTCTTCCCTTTCACTCTCTCTTAAAAAGTCAATGGAAAAATACACTTGGGTGAGCATTAACAACAGCAGAAAAGTCAGATACCTGTCTGCTTTCTTTCATTCATTTAACCAATGTTATTGAACAAGTAATATATGCCAGGCCCTGGGCCAGGTATAGGGTTAAAGTATGAACAAGGGAATAAGAAATAGTTTTTCTTCAACAAACCTGCACTGAAAACTAATCAATGGTATTGGAGGTCAGAATCAATGTGGCTTTTGGATAGGATTAATGATTGGAAGGAGATGTGAGAGGCCCTGGGATGCTGGTCATGACTTGCTTCATGATCTGGGTGCTGCTAATGTATTCACTTTGGAAAGCTCATTCATAAATTACTTATGATGTATGCACTTTCCTTGTAAGAATGCTATATGTTGATAAAATTTACGTTAGAAAACAGTAATCTACAAATTTTTTTTAATCCTCACCTGAGGATATTTTTTCATTTTTATTTTTTCAGATAGAGTGGGAGGGAGAGAGAGACACACACATCAAGTGGTTGCCTCCTGCACGACCCTGACCAGGGCTGGGGACTTAACTGCAACTAAGGCACATGCCCTTGACCATAATCAAACCCATGACTCTTCAGTCTGCAGGCTGACGCTCTAACCGCTGAGCCAAACCGGCCAGAGCCAGATATTTATTTTTTAAAAACCTTTTTGAAATTGGAATCCCTAGTGCTAAAGGGGAAGATTGTTTTAAGGTTGAAACACATTGGAACTAAGTTCTGGCTAATGTTCTTCCTATGGCTCCCAGGAGTCCTGGCACCCCTCTCCCCACAAACAACCATTTGGAAAGCACAGCCTCAGACTATTCAGGGAATAAAATATTTTGTTTTTATATTTTAAAAGTTAGGGAAAACAGCCGGGCCTGTATGGCTCAGTGGTTGAGTGTCGACCCATGCACCAGGAGGTCACCAGTTCGCTTCCCGGTCAGGGCACATGCCCAGGTTGTGGGCCTGATCCCCAGTGGGGGGCATGCAGGAGGCGGCCAATCGATGTTCTCTGTCATGATGTTTCTATCTCTTTCTCCGTCTCCCTTCCTCTCTCTCAAAAAAAATCAATTTGAAAAAAATCTCTTCTGAAAGACAAGTATCCTATGATCTCACTTATTTGTGGAATATAATAAACATAGTCTGAGGAACTGGGTAGTCCCAGAGATGTGGAAGTGGGGTACAGACTGACAATCCCCTAAAGAGGGGGGTGGTGGGGGAGAGATAAACCACAGAACTTATATGCATGTATGCATGAACAGTGGACATGGGCAACAAAGCTGGGGACAGGGCAGGGAGGGAGGGGGAGGGGGGAATCAGTGGAGGAAAAAGGAGAAACATCTGTAACACAAATAAATAAATTAATTTTAAAAAATCTCTTCTTAAAACAGTTAAGTTAGGGAAACCATGTAGGAGTGTAATAGAAAACTAAGGCACTTTCCTCCTTGACCCCCTCAACGTTTTCTGACTATGAAACTCTTGTCTCACCTTGTATTTTCCATTAGTCAAAAGATATTAACAACTTTTATCTTCCCATGGCTTATTATTTATGTTGTTATAGTCTTTTAACCAATAAATGTTCAAAGATGTCAACGGGGCTGAGATGCTGAGCTGCATTTGAGCAAGCCCTTCCCTGCTCTGCACTATTTATTTATTTATTTATTTATCCTCACCTGAGGACATTTTTCCATTTTTTGTTCAGGTAGAGTGGGAGGGAGAGAGAGAGGAACAGAGAGAGAGAGAGAAACATCGATGTGAAAGAAACACATCGAGTGGCTGCCACCCGCACGACTGACCAGAGTCGGGGACAAACTGCAACCGAGATACATGCCCTTAGCGGGAACTGAACCCGGGTCTCTCAGGACCGCAGGCCGACGCTCCAACCGCTGAGCCAAACCGGCCAGGGTTGCTCTGCACTATTTAAATTTGCTATGAACAGGTGAGAGCATTTACATACAGTGTTGCACAGGGATGCTGTGTTCTTTCTCAGCTCCTCAGGATGAGTTTAAAAGTGATTAAGTCTGAGAAGACTGAGCCAAGGAAATCTCATGCAAATATCCTGCTTCATTAACAACTAACTAACTAACCAAGTTTCCAGTGCTTAATTAACTTTTTTATTTACAATATAAACTTCAAAAAGTTACCAAAATACATGAGGCAATAGCAGAACAGAGCTTTCCCCGAGTAAAGTTACAGCAGTTCAATTCTTTCTCATTTTTTAATTGTATTATTTGCATCCACATTTACTAATATTTTAGCCCTTATAAATACTATGTTTGTGTTAAACACAGTGTGGCTTCCAGTTCATTTTAGGTCTCTTAGAGTGACCATATAATTTATTGTCCAAACCCAGGGCACTTTTGAAGATGAAAGGCAACACTAAAAATAATTAACAGTGTTAAATGATCCACAACCAGAGTAACCTGGGACTGGTCCAGGCAAATCAGGATATCTGGTCACCCTACCTATCTTTAGATAAGGGAAAAAAACAAAAACAAAAAGAAACTGGAGTTTTTCCCCGCGAGCCTATATTGTACCCTCTAGCAGTAAAACGTCCTGCACGCTTTCCTCATGTTCAGGACTCCTCAATCCTACTCGGTCTCTCTGCCTCACCTACCTCCTGGCAACTTCTAAAACCACATACTGTAGTCTAGCTAATCTACCAGCTAGCCCCTGCCTTTGTTTATTAAAAACATTCAGTGCACAGGTCACAATTGCAATCACTTCCTCTCTTGCAATCACATTCATTTTTCATATGAGCTGATTCTAAGCAAAACAAAACAAGAATAAAACACTTCTCCAGGGCCTTTCCCAGTTAATATTCAACTTTTCTGATTGCCTCTATCTCTGTATCTTCATCATCACTCAGGTACACTGTTTTCACAATGCTGTCTTCTTTTTTTTTTACTTTATTTTATTGTTTACACTATTACAGATGTCCCCATTTTCCCCCTCTTTGCCCACCCCCAAACCTTTGCCCCCTCCCCCACCTTTGCCTCCCACCCTATTCCTTCTGGCCACTACTATACTGTCTGTGTCTATGGGTTCTGAAAATACATTCTTTGGCACATCCCTTCACCTTCTTTTATTCAGTCTCCCCCTCCCATCTGACAGCCATTGGTCTGTTCCGTGTACGATGCTATAGTCTTTTTACTAAATGTAACTTCGCACATATTCTAAAATCATTTCGTACGTGTGTGTCTTGCTTCCCAATTAAGATAGTAAAGAGCTAAATTTGTGTTTTTTTTTTCTGGCTTCCATATTGCCTGGTATAGTGTTCAACATGCAGAACTCCCTCAATATGCTTCCTGACGAAACAAATCTTTGGATGGCCACAAAATTCCAAGAACTTCTTATCCCCCAAATATAGCATTTTCTTATTGTTCCCTGACTTCGGTTGAAATACAGTTGATTCTCATTATTCATAGACTCTGTATTTGTGAGTTAGCCTACTTGATAAATTTATTTGTAACTCCAAAAGCAATCCTGTAGCACTTCCATAGTCATCTGGGACTCGCGCAGAGCGGTGATGGACCTGACTTGCCCAATGCACACGTTCCCAGCTGAGGTCCAGCAAGGTGAGGCTCTGCCTTCTTATTTTAGCTCCCATACTATAAACAAGTGTCCTTTTCATGACAAATGCAGTGCCACTTTTTTGTGTGTTGCATTTTTGTGGGGTTTTCTTTGGTGGGTTTTTTTTGTGGGTCATTTCGCTGTTTAAAATGCCCTTCAGGCATAGCGCTGAATGGCTGTCTAGTGTTGTTAAGCCACAAGAAGGCTGTGATGTGCTTTATGGAGAAAACATGTTTATTACTTAAGGCATGAGTTACAGTGGTGTTAGCTATGAGTCAATGTTAATGAATCAATAATATATATTATATAAGGTGTCTTTATTAGAAACACATATAAATAGGATTATGTATTGATTGGTTGACAAAAACGTGACCAGAGTTTTTACAGGAACCTACCCTGTATTTCTCCTAGAAACAATTTATAGTATGCACTAATTCAGTGTTTGCAGCAATTTCGTAGAACATTCTGTGCTAAATAATGAGAACTGACTGTATTCAAATAGTTAAACCATTGTTTAGAACTGCACAACATGAAATATTGGAGAGAGTTAATTTGCACATAAATACTAGTCTAATAAGTGTGGACCAAGATTGTGCTAAAATTGAGTAACTTATCATCAAAATCATTCTGCCTATATAAGACTTTTTGTTGGTTCCAGAGCAACCGACTCTCGTTCCATAAACGATGAACTACAACACAGTTTGATGTGGCTCATAATAATGGAGACACTGTTGCCTAAGTTCTCTTGGAAAGAAACAGACATATTCTAAAAGCCTATTTTTGCCAGTTATTTCTTATAGAGAAAAAGAATGTGTTCAAAACTATGCCATAAGTGTGACAGCAATAAATGCTCAAATGTAATATTCAGCTATAGTTAGCTATAGGGAGCCTTCTTAGAACTAAGAAGCATCTGGAAAAAATTAAGGGATATGGAATTAGTACCTTATTCTATCTTTTTGAGGAAGAAGATCTTCGAGATTGAATTGCCTGATGATCTGCATTTATTTTGTGGCGTATTAATCCTCCTAAAGATTTCATTGAATCAATTAAATTCCATCCTAGAGGATGAACTCTCCTAAACAATGAGCTGAACTACAATTTTTCTCCTGGGGAGCAGGAGGAAGAAAACTGGGCTAGAAGTCAAGAGCTCGGTATTCCATTCTCTGCTATCACATTTAGAGCCATTTCTGATTAAGTCATGCCTGTGTCTCTTGATAGCCACTTCTTTATATTTCTTACTTGGAAAGAACTGGAGTAGATGGTCATCTTCCCATGTCAGTTGGCACAACAAAAGAATGATAAAGCTCTGGAATCTGACTGCAAATTTGTTGCAATGCTGAAGTACTAGTGATATTAACTATGAATATTTATCCTCTGTTTACTGTGTGCCAAACACTGTGCTAAGCAATTTACATGTAGTAACTCAACTAATCCCCATCCCCCCCCCCCCATAGCCAAATGAGACTGCTCCATTTTCAGAGAAGGAATGAAGTACTGGATACAGAGGCTTATTGATTTGTCCAAGATCATTCTGCTAGAGAGGTACACTAACTGTTGTATGAGCTCTTAAACACATTTTTTAATGTGTGATTTCAAACATGATTTTTTAAAGGTTTGAAGTTCTCAGGTGATAGTTTAAGATGTATCAAAGCTAACGCTCCTGCCCTGGCGGGTTTGGCTCAGTGGTGAGAGCGTTGGCCCACAGACCAGAGAGACCTGGGTTCGGTTCCCGCTAAGGGCACATACCTCGGTTGCAGTTTGTCCCCGGCCCCTACTGGGGTCATGTGGATGGCAACCAGTCAATGTGTCACTCTCATATTGATGTTTCTCTCTCTTCCTCCCACTCTGTCTGAGGATAAACGCAGAAATGTCCTCAGGTGGGGATAAAAAAAATAAAAGCAAACACTTCTGATCAATATAGGGAAATTACTCTTGGCATCTCTCAACAAAGATGATTAAAATAATGACCATATGTTACCTCAAAAAGTTAAAACTGCCATTTGACCCAGTGATCCCACTTCTAGGAATATACCTTAAGAAGCCTGAAACACCAATCAGAAAAAATATATGTACCCCCATGTTCATAGCAGCACTATTTACAATAGCTAAGATCTGGAAACAACCCAAGTGTCCATCAGTAGATGAGTGGATAAAAACGCTGTGGTACATGTACACAATGGAATACTATGCAGCTGTAAGAAAGAAAGATCTCTTATCCTTTGAGACGACATGGAGGGACCTGGAAAGTATTATCCTAAGCAAAACAAGCCAAGCAGAGAAAGACAAATATCACATGGTCTCACTTATTTGTGGAATATAGTGAACAAAATAGACCCAGAGACAGAAGTAGGGTACAGACTGACAAACCTCAGAAGAGGGGTTTGTGGGGGGAGGCAAGAGATAAACTACAGAACTATATGCATGTATGCATAACCAAATGACATAGACAACAAAGCTGGAGATGGGGCGGGGGAGGGGGGATTGGGAGGAGGATGTCAATGAGGAAAAAAAAAGAAACATCTGTAACAAAAATAAATAAAAATAATTAAAAAAAATAAAATGACCATAATCTGCCCTAGATGGTGTTATTAAGTGGTTAGAGCATCGGTCCACACACTAAAGGGTTCAGGTTTGATTCCCAGTCAAGGGCACATACCTGAGTTGCAGGTTGGATCCCCGGCTCGGTCCTGGTCAGGGCATCTGAGGAAGGCAACCAATCAATGTGTCTCTCTCATATCAATGTTTCTCTCTCCCCCTCTCCTCCCACTCTTCCACTCTATCTAAAAATCAATGGAAAAATATCATCAGGTGATTGAGGATTAACAAAACTAACTAACTAAATAAATACCGTAATCCTTAACAATGTCATCGAATCAATCAATTGGTAAGTAATATCAATTTGGGGTTCAGAAGATACTGAGATTTTGAATCTTTAGCTATATAGTGTTAAACAAAAAACTTTCATGGCTGAAAGCTTTTTTAAAAGAAAGGGGTTATTAGGCCATTGCTAGTGTAAACCTAAGAAATGCTCAAACCTGTAAAGAATTTTTATTTATTTATTTATTTACTTATTTACTTATTTACTTATTTATTTTTCATCCTCACCCGAGGACATTTTTGCATTTATCTTCAGATAGAGTGGGAGAGAAGGGGGGAATAGAAAGAAAGAAACATCGATGTGAGAGAGACACACCGAGTGGTTGTCACCCACACGACCCAACCGGGGCCAGAGACAAACTGCAAGTACTTGCCCTTAGTGGGAACTGAACCCGGGACTTTCTGGTTTGAAGGCTGATGCTCTAACCTCTAAGCCGAACCGGCCAGGGCCAAGCCTGTACAGAATTTGTAAGAGTTCATTTGAGCCAAATTGATGACAATTACTGGGAAGCAAAATCTCAATGAATTGATAAAATGCTCTGGAGAATAACAGTTTTGCAGCTTATTTTATTTATTTATTTATTTATTTATTTATTTATTTTTTTTATCCTCACCCGAGGACATTTTTCCATTTTTTGTACAGATAGAGTGGGAGGGAGAGAGAGGAAGAGAGAGAGAGAGGGAAACATCGATGTGAAAGGGACACATCGAGTGGCTGCCACCCGCACGACCAACCAGGGCCGGGGACAAACTGCAACCGAGGTACGTGCCCTTAGCGGGAACCGAACCCGGGTCTCTCCGGACCGCAGGCGGACGCTCTAACCGCTGAGCCAAACCGGCCAGGGCTGCAGCTTATTTTATACATTACAGTCAAAGGAGAGGACTTATGGGGACATGAGATTCATTGGTGGTACACTAGATAGGTGGGAGAAAGCAAAGTGGGGAAATCTCTAAAATTAGATAAAGAATAAAGTCAAGAGACACATATTTCTTTCACATTGGTGGGTACAAGATAGTTAGCAGCACTTCTAGCACAGAGAGTGGTATTCAGGGAACAAGATAACAATGAGGGTTTCTGGGTGGGTGTGCCCTGAGAGATCTGAAGAAGGAGATTATTCTGACATTTCCAAGGCATGTTATCTTAGATGCAAAAGGACAATAGACAGGCTCACTCAAGTAAAGATGACCTTTATCAAGGAAGCTATAAGTCTAAGATGTGACTACCCTCCATAACTTGCTTTTAGTTAGTAATTTTTATGTCCAGAGTATCCTATGTGGTTACTTTCAGTCTCTGAGTTTGTAAGGCCCACCATGTAGGCCTCTCCTGAGCTTGTCAGGTTGAGTATGTGGTCAATATAGGGAAATTACTCTTGGCATCTCTCAACAAAGATGATTAAAATAATGACCATATGTTACCTCAAAAAGTTAAAACTGCCATTTGACCCAGTGATCCCACTTCTAGGAATATACCTTAAGAAGCCTGAAACACCAATCAGAAAAAATATATGTACCCCCATGTTCATAGCAGCACTATTTACAATAGCTAAGATCTGGAAACAACCCAAGTGTCCATCAGTAGATGAGTGGATAAAAACGCTGTGGTACATGTACACAATGGAATACTATGCAGCTGTAAGAAAGAAAGATCTCTTATCCTTTGAGACGACATGGAGGGACCTGGAAAGTATTATCCTAAGCAAAACAAGCCAAGCAGAGAAAGACAAATATCACATGGTCTCACTTATTTGTGGAATATAGTGAACAAAATAGACCCAGAGACAGAAGTAGGGTACAGACTGACAAACCTCAGAAGAGGGGTTTGTGGGGGGAGGGAAGAGATAAACTACAGAACTTTTTTGTCCACACTAGCAGGTCCTGGGACATGCAGTGTGAACCACCAGCCGCAGGGCTGGGTAGGAAAAGCAAATGACTATTGTCCTGGAGTTGACAGGCTCTTTAAGGAAACAGTTTGGGGAAGAAAGAGATAAGTTTTGAAATAGTTTATACTGGCTACAGATAAAGAGGTGAGAGAAGACGAAACAGGGCTAGTCCAGGGATAGGTGCAGAGTCCCTAAGGAGCAAGTGTCCACTTCTGTGGGTTGGTGATGGGCCACAGTCCGGAAAGTTCAAGCGTTGAGCAAGAAGTGGAGGCTCCAGAGTGTGGTGGCACGGACTATTCCCTTTTGATAATCCTGGAAATAGTCATCTGGAAGTTAATTCAAAGTTCCAACACGTATTTTTTCCTTTATTGATTTCAGAGAGAGAGAGTGAAAGAGAGATAGAAACGTCAATGAGAGAGAACATTGATTCGCCGCCTCCTGCATGCCTCCCACTGGGAATTTGGCCCACAATGTGGGCATGTGCCCAGACCAAGAACCGAACCGGCAACCCCTTGGTTCAGGGATCGATGCTCAACCACTGAGCCACACCAGCCGGGCTCTCCATTTTACTTTTTATCCAATCCCAGAGACTTGCCTGCTTTGCTTTCTCCACCTGCCGTAATCTACCACCAGTGGATTTCATGTAACCCTCCTTCTGCCTCCTCCTTTGATTGTACTGTATAAAATGAACTGCAAAAATACTGAGGGTTCACCCAAACTGACATGGATTCTATGTTCACAGAGCTTCCGGGCACTCTTTTACAGTGAAAGGTATAAAGTCTCTGATATACAGTCAGTTGAGTGAGATAATACTGGTCACTGCCATTCTCCAGAGCATTTTCTCAATCTGTTGAGATTCTGCTTCCCAGCAATTGTCATCAGTTTGGCTCAAATAAACTCATAAAACTTCTCTACAGGTTTGGACATTTCTTACATTGTCAGTGCAAAGATGAGGAAAAAGAAAGGTGGGACACCCAGGCTAGTCTTAGGACACTGGAGCACATCCTAGATGCAAAATCAGTTCTTCTTGATCAAAGGTCTAGTGCCCAAATGACTGAGCATGGTGCTGGGGGATATGGACCCACCTGCTGTCTCTGTAATGCTCACCCATCCATCTAATTGGGTGTCCTGGGGCCCAGCAGGCTCACTGCTTCATAAGAAGTACCCCAAGTAAAGAGCCAATGAGCATCTTTTATGACCAACAGTGAGGGAATGGATGTTATGGAGTAGTTCTACTTTGCATTTTTGCTTTACTGTGTTGGTCACACAATCAAGAGTGTAGGTCACTATGGGGCACTTTATATTTAAAAGCAGAAGAAATTCCTTTAAGAAACTGAGTTTTCAAGTGCTTACGGTAGTTGGCAGCTTATAAAGAATTCACACTTCCAGCATTCTGCCAATTATGTCCACAGTATTGCTTATGGCTGGGACCAGATGACCTGCCCAAATTAGTCTGTTTCCTAATGTGCTTAAGCTCTCTATCCTCAGGAAGCTCCTGGAGGGCTCTCTAGTTCTGGAATCTGATGTGTCCCTTCCTCTGGCTAGAGAAGAGGAAGTGAAGAGAGTCTCTTGGGGTCTTGGCCTCGAGTCTTCCTGAGATCCAAGTGTCTTCTTCTATCTTCCCAGAGCAGCCCCACACTGGGTACACATGGGCTTATGTCTAGAGAAACACGTGACATGCCTGGCTGGTGTGGTTTGGTAGTTGAGCGTTGATCCATGCACCAAGAGGTCGCCGGTGCAATTCCTGGTCAGGGCACATGCCCAGATTGGGGGCCCAAACCCCAGTGGGGGGCATGCAGGAAGTGGCCAATCAATGTTCTTTCTCATCGATGTTTCTATCTGTCTCTCCCTCTCCCTTCCTCTCTCTCTCAAATCAATAAAGAAAAAAAATTTTTAAAAAGAAACACCTGTGACAAATATTATCTCAATTGACTATACATCAGAAACCTTATACCTACCCTCCACGGCATAGAAGTGCCCTGAAGCTCTGTAAACACAGAGCCCATGTCAGTGTGGGCGAATCCCAGTATTTTTGCACAATGCCTAGCATGGAACAGATGCTCAGAATAAAATTTATTTACTGATAGATGCCATTTATAGCTGATTAAGTATAGCACTGTGGTCATCTCAATGAGAAGTTGGTCCTCAAACTCTGGGACTAGAATATAGCTTCCTAGTATAACTTTGATTCAGTGGAAGAAAACAGAATTAGCATAATCAGTTCAAGTTCACTCTCAAGTTTGGGAATTACCTGTATTGAAGAGAAGTTGTGATTTGTTAGTTTTAGATTATACACACACCCGTGTTTCCTCCATTTTTTCCTTCTGTTACTCTCCTTTATCTCTGGTATCTGTTTCTTCCCCATGACACTTTGTGAACAAAAATGGTGTTAGGATGGGGAGGATAGTTAAGTCACACAGAAAGATAGATTGGTTATGCAACGCAGTTTCTTATCCCTTTTTGTTATTTTCCCCTCAGGGTGGCTCTTTTGAAGGCTGGGATGACTTCAGTCCATTATTGGCATGATCTGCCATTTAGAGAGTTCATGGACAGACTATGTCCTTACATGGTATAATTTTCTGCTTGGATCTTACAAAGTTTCTACTTAGGGAACTTTCTTTCATTTGCAAATCAAAAGGCCCAACATCCCTCATCAAAGCATACTAGAAATAAAATGGACCAATGGCTTCATTTAGTAGATTAGGGAACACAGCAAAGACTTATTATTGTCCACATAATTCACAGCCAACAGTGTCCTGTTAGCGCAGTTATTACAGTTAACCTATGTAAATAACCTCACTCTAGTGTTCATTAGATGCAGCAGGTAAACTCAAATATAGGAACGCTCTGGTCTGGACTTTATGTAACATTATTCTGTGGAGTTGCTTCCTCCCCAAAAGAAATTGGTAGAGATGAGTTTAACTAACGAACAGGCAGAAAATATGCAAGAGATGCGAAAAGACAAATGGCTAGCAGTGTCTGAACTGCTGAGAAGCAAAGCCACTGTTGTGGAGTAGATGGCTTTAATCTTGATAGAAAAAGAAAGTTCAGAGGAGGACATCAGCAGCAGACACTGAGATTGCCTTTCAAAGATTAATGCAGAGCATATTAGAACCTGGGGCTGCGCCTCAGAAGCTGTGGGAAGTGGTGGGGCTGTGGCTTCCACTGTCCCTTGCTGCCCCACACGTTGACTTGGAAACTGTTAAATGGATGGAGGAGGCAGAGTTGGGTGAAGAAGAGGATCCGCGTTCATTTCCCCCTAAACTCTCCTAAATCTAAACGTGGGTGAATGGCCGCGTCTTGCCAGAAGAGGAAATCCGAGTCGCGTCTGATAAAGGACTGACAAAGATGTCCCTCTTTCACCCTGGGAGGCCGGCACCCAAGCACGACGTGAGGACTGCGACTCGCCGGCTGCGGCCACTTCCCCAGGGGCCAGGGGCGCGCCTGTTGGAAGGTGGGAGGCGGAGTTGCCTGGTTTCTGGGAAGAGACCAAAGGAATGAGTAATTGGAAATTCTGTAACATAGACCCTTCTCCCAAACCCTTTAGCCCTTTCACCCCAAACCCCCTGCTGAGAGGCAAGGGGACTGGAGACAGGGAGTCGTGGTGGAGAGAGAGTCACGTTTCGGAGAGGGAAGTGAAATAAAGAGGGCGGCACCCGGGGGGACCTGTGCGTCATTGAGGGACCGAGGAGAAACGCGCGCCCACGGAGTGGAAAAGAAGAAGTGGTAGCGAGAAGCCGGAGGGGGCGGGCGCGGAGCGTGGTAGGGGCGCCTCGAAGCGCCGGAGCCTCCTGACTTCTCCGGCCGCGCCCCAGCCGCCCGCACCCTCGTGCGCTTGCCGCGACTCGCCGCGCTCCGGATCCCGCCCGGCGCGCAGAATGTGGCCTCGGACACGGCCTCGGCCCCGCACTTCCTGGCGCTGGGCGCTGGCTCTGCTGGCCCTGGGCGTTGCGGGGCCGTGCCAAGCCGGCCCGCAGCCCAGGCAACCCGCGCGGCCCAGTGCCAGGAACAAGTAAGTGTGGGGCCCCTCTCCTCGCCTTCGGGACGGCGAGGCTCCTTCCCAGGGTCCTGGGCCCCTGCCTCCACCCTCCAGACCCGCGGCCGGGCCCGAAAGTGCCCTGTCACAGGTGATGGGTTGCAGCCGGGGGTCCTCCTCGGGCTGCCCCTGGAGGGCGCCTCCTCCCGGGTGGCGGTGCACTCCACGGTCCGCGCGGGGTCCCAGGTGATCTCGCCAGCGCCTCAAGTAATGCTGCCTCCTGTGCCGTGGTGCACGGTAGCATCCCGCAGAGCAAAGCGATCAGAAAATTCCACCCAGGAATTACTGGAGGCCCTGGGACAGGGGTGCTTTTCCTTGTCTTTTGTAGGGAAAAGGTGTCGGCTCTGCAAAGGCGCACCGCGCACCTTCCGGAGGTCGGCTTTGTTGAGCTCCCGCCTCCGCAGGGACCACGACCTCCCTGACCCTGCCTCCGTCTGCGGCCGTATCAGCTTGTCCCGTCTCCCCCACCCTCATTGTTCTCGGGGGTTTACACGGTGCCCCTCTCCCTCTCTCTCCTTCACTCAGGAACTGGTGCGCCTACATCGTGAACAAGAATGTGAGCTGCTCTGTGCTGGAGGGAAGTGAGAGTTTTATTCAGGCTCAGTACAACTGTGCCTGGAACCAGATGCCCTGCCCGTCCGCCCTAGTGTAAGTACTGGAACCGAGGAGCGGGCGGGGTGCGCGGGGGCCGGGCCGGGACGGTGGGGTGGGGTACAAGTGTTGGGCTCCAGGCCGTCAGTAAATCTCTTCCAGAGCGGGTGAAAACTCCGCAGCTGAAAAGTTTGAGCCCTGAGCGGGGTCCCGGGCACGCCGGGGTATTTAAGAAGCATGTGTTGCCCAGAGTGAGCGTTGAGGATGCGCACGACTTGTTTGTGATCACCAGGGCACAGGAGGGGATGAACAAAGCCCCCACCCCCACCTCTCTCTCTCTCTCTCTCTCTTCTCTCTCTCAATTTTATTACTAACATAAGGCAACTGGACCTAATTAGATCCATATTGTGTGTTCTGGGGCATACAGAAAGTTCCAAATGTATACTACTAAAAATGTTTAAAAGTAGGGTTAGCTGAGTGTCCTAAAAGAGTTTTGCTCAAACGTCTCCATAAAACTGACCTCTTCCAGTGCTGTAGATCTCTAAATCCAGGAATAACTTGCTTAAAAGTGTGTCCTCGGCTTTTTTGTTTGTTTTCGAGTTAGATTTGGGAATTGGCTAAGAGTTTGTCGTGAGAGAATGGTTCTTAAAGACAAGGGGAAGAATTAATCATCTTTTTGCTTATAAAGATTTCACCATCTTGAAAAAACAAAAAGAGGAAGCAATGCAATAGAGTACAGATTCCGTTAAATACTTCCCACTCAGTGGTCATCGGTAAGTCTTTGTGTTTCTGCGAAAGTCAGATATCAGAGGATGAGCCCATGTGAACAAATGGCTGTTGGGGAGCACATGTGATGGTTGAAATTAATTGTTTCCCCTAAGAATAAGTTGTTTGTCTTAGAGCACAGTTGTCATTACAGCAAAGAATAATAGCCAGTGGGCAGATTTGTCTTTGCCAAAGCAAAGGGGCAGATTGAAACTTGTACTCCAGAAAACCTCATTCCAGAAGACAGGTGAACCTTCAGGCATGTGAGGTGCAAGTGGTACCTAAATCACCCCCCACGGGCTGCTGTGGGAAGTGCAAACAGAAAAGGGATAATCCCTGTCAGGTAACAATTTAGAAGAGATCCACACAAACAGGCTGAAGTGGGATCTCGCTGTCACATTGAGCTGGGCAGATGGTTGGAGGGGTGCAGAGCCATCACACTATCTGCATCTCTGGTTGGCAAGATGCAGACCTCGCAGTCAATGGTTAGCAGTCAGTGAATTCAGAACCAAGTAAGAGTTTTACACTGTGGTAGAGACATGTAAGTATGCAATACACTTTGAATTGATTTCTATAAAATTAGATTTGTTAATTAGGAATATTTCACTTGTTTTACACAAGAATAGAATTTTGTAGTTCATTATAACTGTAATATTTACTTGTGACAACTCAGAAATGAATAAATTTTTTCATTTGGGGAAGTAATGCTTTTCATTGAAATGATTTAAAAATTTATTTGAAATTATTGTAGTGCTTGGAAAATCCAATGGTGATTTAATTGTTGTATTTGGCCAAATTTAAGTAAAACAAATTCTCTATCTTCAGTGGGGGGTGAATCACCTCCAGATCATCAGGTCAATGAAAGGCAGGTGGAATGTATTTTTGCCATCCAGTGGGAAGGACAACAAAAATTGCCATTAAAATGACAGATATTTTTATTTTATTAAACAAAACCAAAATAAGTGACCTTGGTATTTTTCTTCAATGATAATCATGTAAATAATTCAAGTGTGTTTTTCACTTTAAGTACTGCATTGAAAGTGAAATTTAAAATAGAAAAACATACTGTTTTAGCTGATCGAGCTGAAAATATTGAAATTAACTTATGCAGCTAATTCAGTCCTGATCTTTTTTTGTTTGTTTCTTTAGAGACAGGAAAATAATGGTTTACCTTACTTTTAATTAAATATTTTTATTTTAATCCTCCCCCAAGGATATTTTTCTATTTATCTTTAGATAGAGTGGGAAGGGGAGAGAGGGAGAAACATTGATGTGCGAGGGACACATCGGCCTCCCACACGGCCCAGACTAGGGCCGGGACTAATCGCAACCTAGGTATGTGCCCTTGGCTGGAATTGAACCCGCGGACCAATGAGTCACTTACGCTCTACTGCTGAACCAAACTGGCCAGGGCTACCTTATTTTTCAACTACTAAATGTTTCCTAAATTTTGAGGATTAGTAGATGAATGAAAACAAAAGGAGAAACATTTATTTATTTTATTATTTTTTTTATAGAGAGTGGAAGATAGTCGGGGAGAGAGACAGAGATAGAGACAAAGAGAGACAAGGACGTCAATTGGTTGCCTCCTGCACACGCCCCGACTGGGGCTGGGGATCAAACCTGCAACCCAGGTCCATGCCCTTGATTGGGAATTGAATCCACCACCCTTCGATGTGCGGGATGCACTCTAACCACTGAGACACACTGACCAGGGCTGAAACATTTTTTTTATACTTAAAAGAGAAAGAATGGCTGTTTGACACAGAACTTTCTAGGTTTTCTGATGAGTGTGTAAACCTAAGTAACTTCTCTCAGTTCACAGGTACTGTCAGGTGAGATCTCCATTATTTGAGACTTAGACCCTGAGTCTTAAGGAGTGAAGGTTCTTGAGGGCTACGTTCCAGGCGGTGCTAGAAGCACAGGCATGCCTTGTTTTATTGCACTTCTCAGGGGTTGCATTTTTTACAAACTAAGGGCAAGACCTTCCACCAGCAAAAAGATTACGTCTTGCTTTACTGCAGTGCTTGCTTTATTACCATTTGGTCGGAAACCAAACCCACTATCTCCAAGTTTTGCCTGTTTAGGACTGGAGGTTGGCTGAGATCTGGAGCTAGCAATGTAACTAGCATCTGGTGACAATTGAGCAGCTGGGAGTGGCAGGTGTGAGCCAGCGAGGCCTTGATACACTTGGAGCAGACCTGGCTTGTTAGGGGCAGTGGAGGGAAAGGAGGAAGAGAAGCCAGGCCAGGGGAGGGAGCGCAGCCAAGATTTGGGAGGAGGAAACTACATCTTAGAGACCCCCGGAGGAGAGGCCCAGAAGGCTGAGGGGTCCAAAAGGGCCAGAGATGTAAGTTACTAGGAAGATTTGCTTATGCAGGAAGAGGCAGTTTCAGGGGTACAGGCATTGTGCCTCCTGCGAGATTAAGAAAGGACATGAGGAGACCCAGTTACCCAAGAAACAAATGTGTTTCAAAGGTTTTGGTGGAAAATGGGAGTTGATAACAGCTAAGCAGGTGAAAAATTATTTTTTTTTTATTGTCACTCGAGGACATTTTTTGTTCAGATAGAGTGGGAGGGAGAGAGAGGAAGAGAGAGAGAGAAAAAAACATCAATGTGAAAGGGAGAGAAAAACATCGACGTGAAAGGGACACATCGAGTGGCTGCCACCCGCATGACCAACCAGTGCCGGGGACAAACTGCAACCAAGGTACATGCCCTTAGTGGGAACCGAACCCGGGTCTCTCTCTGGACTGCAGGCTGATGCTCTAACCGCTGAGCCAAGCCTTCCAGGGCAGTGAAAAATTACTTAAAGAGAGAGAACTCTACATACTTTAAGAGAGAAGTGAAACGGCCAAAGGGAGAGACTGAATGTGCTCTGACACAGAGGTGGGAATCAGCTCAAACCAAGGGGTTTAACGGGGAGTTCACGCCAATAAGAGGGAAACGTCCATGCCTGGTCATTGGGCACTTGGCCTCCATGGGCATTTCCAGAGAGTGTAGACAATACTTCATTTACACGTATGAAGAGCCTTAGATTTCAGCCCTGGCCGGTTTGGCTCAGCTGTTAGACTCTAACAGCTGTTAGAGCGTCAGCCCACGGATCAGAGAGTCCCGGGTTTGGTTCCAGCTAAGGGCATGTACTTCGGTTGCAGTTTGTCCCCGGCCCCAGTTGGGAGTTGGGGTCATGTGGGTGGCAACCACTCAATGTGTCTCTCTCACATCGATGTTTTTCTCTCTCTTCCCCCCTCTCTCCCTCCCGCTCTATCTGAAGATAAATGCAAAAATGTCCTTGGGTGAGGATAAAAAAAAAGAGCCTTAGATTCCAGATTGCAAACTGTGTAGTGATATGTGAAACTACGAGCAAAGAGGGTTTTTATATGACATGTGGCCATTTTGAGCAATTACTTTTCTAAAACTGTGAAGAACCTTCTGAGTGTCAGACACTGGTAGGAATTTTCATTCTATATATTAGTTAAATTCTTGCAACAACCCTTCAAGGTGAATACCATTGTCTCCATTTTACCCATGTGGAAACAAGATATGTTCCCTGACTTGCCTGTGGTCACATGATAGTAAGTGACTGAGCTGCCTCCAAACCCAGGGTTGCTGGCCTTGGGGACTGGCCTCTGTTCCTGTGGCAATGGAGAATGCATTTGTTTGTTTTAGTGTGTGCCTTCCACAGGTTGCACAGTACTCAACTATGAAGAACATTTACACCCTCTTTCATGCAAGGCAATTCCCACATAAAAATGTTTGAGAACTGTTTGGAAGGCTTCATACAGCCTCCCAGGCCTGCCCTGGTGGAATCTCTCTCTAGAGTGCATCATTGTAACATGATGAGCCCCTTTATCTTCATTGCCTTTCATCTTGACAGCAACCCCTGTAATCCCCATTTTGGCTGTTATCCCCATTTTGTAGGAGGGCATGTAGTTAGGAAGCAGCAGAGCCTGGATTCAAATCTAGGTCTGTTATTTCCAAGTTTTAGGTTCTTCCCACAGCACACCCCCACAGCCCCTTGCTATCTAAACCCACACCCTGGGATGAGCACCTCAAGGATGTGTGTGAGGCCTGTCCTAGCACTAGCACCTCAGGGAGATGAGAAGGGAGGGTAAGAGCCGGCAGCTTCTTAGAGCCCCTCTAGGTGGATTGGTGGTGTGTGGGTGTACCGGTGGTAGAAACAGCACTATCTTCTCCTTGGACTAGGCATGTTTCCCTTCGGGTATCGTTCATGCCTCATGGCAGTAATTCCAGATAGTTACATAACCTCCCACTCAGCTTGCGGTGGTCCAGCTGACTGATGTGAGTATTGGAGATGTTTGGGGGCGTCCTGTGGCGGAGCAGCTGCCTTGCTGGTGCCTTGCTGTTGGATCTGAGGATCCCAGATGTAAGGCAGGATTATTCCCTGGTACTGGCATCCCTTCCAACTCAAGGCTGAAGCTCTGCTGATCTGGCAGCAGTCTGACACCACAAACTGACTCGGGTTTATTTGCATCTACCCAAACCCTCCCCACCCGCTTCTCGGGTGTGTTACATCTTGGTGAAATTCTTCCTATTAGCGCTTAAAAAAATATCATCAGTTCGGGGAGGGATCTGGATGGGGCCAACTGAAGGAACCTGTGCTGCTGCGATAACACAGACTAAGACTGCGAATTTGCAGCAGGTGTGCATTCTAAGCGCTGTTTCCAGACCTCCTGTAATCCTCAGGTTCCAGTGGGAGCAGATGGACTTGCAGTTGGAAGAAAAGTCATCTCTTAAGGCGTAATCGTAGCCAGGACAAGCTTTTCTTTAAAACAACATAAAACTAAGAACACTTGACTGGAGGGAAACATAGGGCTTATGTTTTCTAGAAACAAGTCTACGTTTTCTGCATCTCTAGGAACAATTCCCAACGAGCCTCCTGTGTGTATAGCTTCGGGGATTTTTTTTTTTCCCTTTAGCTTTTAAACGCTTTTAAACAAGGATTTTTTTTTTCTTTAGCTGTTGCAGTTAAGGGAAGCTTGAATGAACTGAGGAGGCATGAGGGAGCGAGACGAGGCAACCAGAGCCCAGAGCTGCCGCTGGTGTGGTTCCCTCCTTGGGCTTCCCATCCTTTTCTGCCTTTTGGGGCTGTGTCCCTAGACCCCTCGACCTTCCTTTCAAGCTTCTTTGACCTGCTGCTCTTTTCCCTTCCTAGGTTCCCAGTAGATACGATGTAGAGCCCTTCGGCATTTTCAGATCACTTCCATGTGTGTTATTTTTTCTCATCATAAGCTCAGTCTGAAGATTCGATAGGGCAGAGACAGGGGTCTTGAAGAAAGAACTTTTATGCTTCTGAGCTACATTTTCTACCTTATCTTAGAGAAAACTTAATAGGATTCAAATTGAGATTATAGCCTTAAGAAAAACAGTTTGCTTCTTGTTAAACCCCGTTGTCGTCCCATTAATTGGTCCTCCTCCGTTGATCTATTCTACCACATGGGCACTTGGTAAATGAGTTAAAATTCTGAAGTGGGCAGAAAAGTTGAGTGGAGTGGGGGCAGGCACCCCGAGGTCCCCGAGGCTGGCTGGTGGGCACAACGTGTTCTGAAGGGGAGGTGAAAACCGTAGGGTCTGGCCTGAGCCACCACCACCGAGCTGTGTGACCTCAGGCAAGTCCGCCAACCTCTCCGAGGCAGTGTCCGCATCTCTGTGTCCCCAGGGAGGCGACACAGCTGACGGAACCCTGAGAAAGCGCCCTGCTTCACTCACGAAGTACACTTAGCCACTGTCCAGTGGACATGCCCGTTCTCGCTGCTTGTTTGAAGTGTTGCCCCTGTCAGGTGGTCTTATCTTTCAGGGCTTTGAATTTGAGGCGGATGCTTCCTGACATGTTAGAGAAAGACGGGAGGGCTAAAGAATGAAATAAATTCAGTGAACTAAGATAACAATTACAAAACTGAAATGACTAAACTCAACATGTAAACATGAAGTTAAACTCTCAGAGACTGTTTGGAGGCAGAGCCAGCCGTGGCGTTTCCTGGGGCAGCGGTGGGCACGGACGGCTGGGCCGCAGGTGTCCGGGTGCCAGGAGATCAGGGAAGAGGTGAGCTGCGTGATCCCAGGCCACCCTTCACCCGGACACTAACATGCCGCTTTGCTTTTAGAACAAAGCCTTTTCCTCGTGAAGACTAATGTTTACGGAGTGAGGAAAAGTGGGAGGCCCTGCGTGCGACAGTTACAGTGTTCTACATACTGTTTTAAAACCTAACACTGACCAACTGTGCCAGTGTTCAGATCACTTCCAGACTGTTGCCCAAATGTTTGATTTATTGTTGGTTACAAGACTTTTCTACTACCAAGAATTAACTGCTCCTGTCCTTGGTGAAGCAGTTTTCTGGACTTAAAAATAACAATGAACCGATTGATAAACTGATGCGGGTGTGACTTGTCCTTAAGAAGACTGATTTTCCTGGAACAGTCAAGACATAGTCTTTTCCAGCGTGGTGGTAGTTCACATTGGAGGAAGAATAATGAACTGATTAAAGTGAAACTCACCAGTAAATTTCCTTCCTTCCTTCCTGTTTTAAAGTGGTGATGGGTGTTGAAAAAGTGGGGAGGGTTCAAACTTACCAAATTTCTGGTTTGCAAATGCTTTCGAAGCAAACTTTTCTGGGTGTGTCAGAGCCCAGCTGTACTGTTTTCCCCCACCTAAGAAAATATTAGATGATTAGAGAATACGCCTAAAAGTTATTTTTTTGCAGTGTCAGCCTTTCAGGACAGTGTATTTTACTTTGCATTTGGCTAAAGGACATTTGCTCTGAGGCTTCTCAAATTTTTCTGACTTTTCCCACCTTCATATCTGTTTGTGATTGTACAGTATTTGCCGGATGCGTGGCTGTAATTCAGTGATCTTTTACAGAGACTTGCTCATAACCCATTCTAAAACACAGTACTGGAAATTACCCTCTTGCTTCACGGTTCCAACACCTCAGCAGGGAGGCTGCAGAGGATCCCGACTGAAGGGCCTACAACTTTTCTACTGTGTGGTGGAAATGCCACTTGTTTCTCTGCTGAGGCTTGTCCACATATCTGGAAAACGTAGCCCAAAAACTGTGGCACTGATTGCGACAGAACTCAGGGAGGGGGTGAGTTTCACAATCCAGTTCTTCACCAGATCTTTTCACCATTGAAGCATTTCTCTGGCTCAGTCCATTTCAGCCCAATGAGCTCTCACATGCTGGTGGAAGAGAGCCTTGGGCAGGGAGGTACAGTCGAGCCTTTCTGAGTATTCTGGATGTCCCAGCACCTCTCATCTGGCCTGCTGTCCTGACAGTGTCCAAGCCTGGTTTGTGTGTCAGGTGGCCCACGTTGTAGTACCTTCAACTGCTTTCGGCTGGGGCAGCGACTCCCTAGGACAACCTGCCAGGTCAGGGCCCCGGCTTGGTTGTGATGAATGATGTGCCCTTTTCCCATCCCAACATGTTGCATCATCTTCTGGCCACTCTCGAGATATCTGGGAGTCATTGTGTTTATCACTGTGAAAAACAACTAGAAAGCTTTAACACAGATTGCCTGCTCACCGACGGTGCAGGAGTGGAAGCAGAAATACCTTTTATGGCTTGTTTTCTGAACCAAATAGGAAGGCATCCTCTCAACACTCCTTGTCAGAGGTGTCACTGGGAAAATAATAATCCTAATGAGTAGACCATCTGGTTTTCAAAATGCTAATGTATGTCTTTGATGCTTTGTGTTATTTTATACAAAATGGCATTTTGAAGGTGGTTATAAAAAAAATTCTGTTTTGACTATCTTTCTTTAATCAATGATCCATACCTTTAAAAGTACAAAAATAAATATAAGCCTTAGTTCCCAACAGACAAAACAATGGGTTGTGTATCTGAAGAGTAATTCAATACATTTAAAAAAACACAAAACTTTAGTTAAATTCTCATTTTGAAACTCTGAAAAAGATTCAGTAATGCCAGTTTTGGGTTCCACTGAACAGAAATACGTTTTGGATGGTCAAGACAAGACTATCTAGCATTTTGCTTTCACAGTCCTGAAGAGATTTGAAAACACCTCAATGCAAAAATTGTGTTTTTTTTTTTAACAAACAAACAAACAGCTTTATTGAGATATAATTTAGATAAAGTATACATATTTAAAGTTTGCCCTGGTCAGTTTGACTCAGCAGTTGGAGTGTCAGCCTGTGGACCAAAGAGTCACAGGTTCGATTCTAGTCAAGGGCATGTACCTTGGTTGTGGTTTGATCTCCGGCCCTGGCTGGGGTCGTGCAGGAGGCAACTAGTTGATGTGTCTATTTCACATCGATGTTTCTCTCTCTCTCTCTTCCTCCTTCCCTCTCCCCCCACCCCACTCTGTCTGAAGATGAATGAAAAAATATCCTCAGGTGAGGATTTTTAAAAAAGTTGGATGATTTCATATTTTGACCCATGAAATCAACACCACAATTGAGATATTTATTGAATATTTCCATCACTCGAAGGTTTCCTCAAACTCCTTGATAATTCTCCCCTCCAGTTTCTCCACACACCCCCTCCCCAAGGCGATATACTTTTCCATCATTGTAGATGAGTTTGCAATTTCTAAAGTTGTATGTAGAGTTATATAGTATGTACTATTTTTATGTTAGGCTTTTTTCATTCAGCATAATTGTTTTGAGGTACATCTCTTTTGTACTAAGTTCAAGAGTTGATCACTTCTTATTGTTGAGTAATATTCCTTTGTGTGTGTCCGCCACAGTTGCTGTAGAGTAGTTGTTTTGTAACTGAGGACCAGGGAAGTACAGAATGTAGAAAATCATTTTTAATGATAATAAAGTTACTTCTCTGATTTTTCTGAAGACCAATTGAGGTAGTAAATACATAACAAATGTGGAACACTAGATAGAACCATAATCGAGTATAAAACAAAAACAAAAACACGTTTCACATATATAGCCCTGGAAATTGTTGGGTTAAGGATACATAATTAGGATAAGCCATTTCGAGATGGCAGAAAGCTCAGTAGGGTTAAAGACTTATCCTTTGAATACTGTTGGTCACTTGGTTTCATGAAATAAATATTTTTGTGCAGGGTCTGTGTCTGGCACAAGACTAGCAAGGAACCTGACCTCTCTCTCACCCTCCAGAAGTTCATGTCTTGTAGGTGGAATGAGACATAAACAGAAATCATTACAAAATAAAAGGTAGAAATGAGAATTGATAGAAGAGAAGCACAATAGCGGAGGATGTTCAGAGGTAGAAGAAATTGTTTCCAGCCAGGAGGAATGTGAGAATTTATTTGCAAGTGGTGACATCTTCGCAGGGCTTTGGAGGGAGGTTCTCGGTGAATGCCTGCAGACGGGAGAGGATGCCAGCATACGCTGAGAAAGAACGTGAGCGCGGGCTTGGAGGCGGGAAGTGAAGGGACATCCACAGTGAAGAGTAAATCAAGGTGTCAGCACAGCCGATTTCTTCTCAGGGCCGTGAGGGAAGGCTCTGTACCAGGCCTCTCTCCTTGATGTGTAGATGGCCGTCTTCTCCCTCCCTTTGCCACATCTTCCCTCTGTGTGCATCTCTGTCCAAATTTTCTATTTATATAAGGATACCAGTCATCCTGGATTTAGAGCCCATCCTAACAATCTCATTTAAACTTGATCATCTCTGAAATGACCCTGCTGGTGAGGATTCCAACATATCTATTTGAGGGTGGGGGGATGCAATTCAACCCATAACAGTTATGGCTGGGAACTTGGGCTTTATCATTTAGGCAAAGGGGAGTCATGGAAGGTTTTTGATCTGGGACACCATCAGAGGTATGCTTCCAAATGTTGATCTGGGAATGTGTGCAAAATGAATTTGAGAGGGGAGAGAACAGGGTGGACGTGAGGGGTGGATGTGAGGAGGGGCTCTGTTGAGAGATGGGCCACAGTCTGTGCTAGATCTGAGGTGGGTGTGATGGGAGAAGCAGACCTGGCTGTAGAGAAGATAAGAAGCAGCGACCTCTGTGCTTAGGGCATGATTAGCACTGTGTGGGTTTTGAGGATATGTGAAGACCTGTCACTGAGCAATCTGTATAGTCTGTTGTCAAGAGTATTGATAAAAAGGACCATGCATTGCAAAGGAAGGCAAATTACTAGTTCATGGACTGGAGATAATGGCCGGATTGCTTTTACCCACAGGATAATCAGAAGCTCATTGTTCATCACCTTGGTGATAGGAACCAACTGTCATCTTTTGTGAAGGCAGTTGAATCCATTATTATGGAAGGAACCCATATTTTTAGTCTTATTGCAAATTTTTGCCTTATGATGTGTGTATATACCCACACACACACACACAGTTTATATTCATTTATATAAAGTTTATAGTCTCAGAGTTTTCACAACTGTTGTCTGATTTTATTATTTCACTATCTGAGAGGAAGAAGGGGCGCAAATATTATAAATCCCAATTTATATTTGAGGAAACTTAGAACTAGAGAAGTTTGTTCTCTGTTCTCTGAGAAGTTTGGTCTTGTCTGATCTAACTGGTCTTTGGAGTTGAGACTTTAGTGGTGACTCTTGTTGTAGATAATAGAATTAGATGTTATTCTCCATATGGTCTCCATATAAGTATGACTGTTCCATATTAGATACTGGTGGCTCAAGGAAAGCCATAGAGTGGTGCCTGGTACCACCTGGTAGGCACCGAAAGAATGTTTGCTGAGTGAATGGATGAAAGAGAGAGCATGTGGGTTGTTTCTTTATTTTTCTATTGAGGCTTTTTTTTTTTTTTTTTAAGAATAGATTAAGGTTCACAGCAAAACTGAGGGGAAAGTACAGAGATTTCCCATACACACCCTTCCTCCACCCATTCATAGCCTCTCCCATTATCAACATCCTCCGCCAGAGTGAAACATTTGTCACATTGATAAACCTACATCGACACATCATTATCACCCAAAGTCCATACATTAGGGTTTATTCTTGGGACATCACGTGTCTGTAGCTTATCTTCTCTCCCACTGTTAAGAATCATGTGGTGGAGTTTGGTTTTCAATTTTCAGTCATGGAGACCATAAGTTTGAATAACTGTCCATGGCTTGTGTTTTTAAAATGAAATTGTGACATACATAAATAGTCTTTGAAAATGATTATTATTTTCAACTTGCTATAACAACTTGCTGCTAAAATAAGGATTTGAGATATGGTGGATTCCAATTAAATCAAGCAAAGTAATGATGTAAATTATAATTTAGATTTCTGAACTGGCTATCTAGCTAAAACTTTAAAAGTTTTTTGCCAAGCCCTGGCCAGTTTGGCTCAGTAGTTAGAGCATCGGCCTGTGGACCAAAGGGACCAATTCTGGTCAAGGGCACGTGCCTGGGTTTTGGGCACGTCCCTGTCCCCAGTTGGGGTCATGTGGGAGGAAACCAATCGATATGTCTCTTTCACATCGATGTTTCTCTCTCTACCTCCCTCCCTTCCACTCTCTCTGAAAATCAATGGAAAAATATTATTGGGTGAGGATTAAAAACAAAAAAATAAAATAAAAGTTTTCTACCAAGAAGTAACTATACATTGATTCCCTATGATGTGAGATAGCTTTATTTTATGAGAGTTCATGTTATACAACTCTGGATAATGAATGGTTTGGTGTTATTTGGAAGATATAGTGACCAAAGAGAACTGCATTTTGAAAAAGTTAAATACTAGAAATATAGGAAATTATTTTAAAGATTACTTTTGGGGCTTCTTTGAAAATACTGTGCTTGCTTGTATATTTTATTTGCAAAAATTGATTGAAGGCAATTTTAGTGAAGTCTTTGGGTAGTGAGCCAACTTAGCCTCGTTTATTAGGAGGAATAGAACCACAACTTATACTACAGATTTAATTGTTTTATTTATTTAAAACAAAATAATACATTTTTTCTTTTAAAAATACACACACAATTTTAAAGAAATGGAAAGTAAGCCACATATCTTCAACTTAACAGATGTCCATTGGTTCCCTCTTCATTCAGTGTCTGCATAGTTGTCTCACTCCTCTCTAAATATACAATTTAGTAACAAGTTTGTCCTTTATTCAAGGGAAAACAACCCATCAATGGGGGGGGTAGTGCTTCACATCAATGGAGCACGCTTCCTGAGGGATCTTGGGCACCCACGACCTTAAAGAAATAGAGGGCCAGATATTTCTCCAGTAAAACAAGTTAATTTGGGAACAACAAAGAATGGCGATTTGGAACATATGGTGTAAAGGCAACCACCAGCAGGTCTAGAGAAACAAAGAGGGACACTCTTTCATAAACTTGGGAGGGGCTATTGTAAACAAAGAGTTCATTGGAGGAAACTGAAAGCTGGAAGTAGAGTGACTTTTCATTGGCTGAGTTACGGCAGTCTCCCTTTGGCTGAGTTGTTACTGGGCAAGGAGGAAGCTGTTCTTCCTCCTACTGAGTTCAGTCAAGTAATATCACTGTCAGAGATGTAAGGCACATCTCTTCTTGGGGGGTCAACAGTGTGTGTTGAGTGACTCTATTCTTGTCCCCTGACTCCATTTCAAATGAGGTTTTTGTTTATTGATTTTCACATACAAGAGTGAGTTTTATAGGGCATTAAAAGAGGCAACATGGAAACAGGGCATGATTGGCTGGGGTTGAGCATCTGACTTCATTTAGAAAGATCAAGGAATGAGAAAATAGAGACCAGAGTTGGCTTGGCATTTGGGGATTGGCTGGCTGGAGATACTGTGTTTCTGGTCAAGTTGAGCATTTACATGAACATGAAAGTTCAGTTTGTTGATGTGGCACCCTGGGCAGGAGCAGCTTCTTCTGGGTCTAGAAATTTCTTTCGACACCTCTCAGTTGAACTCTGGATGCCCCAAAGCTTCCCTCTAACCTGGAGCAATTCCTAAGGCTTACTGTCCCACAGCCCTTGCATACTTGGTGATTCTCTTAAAACCACATGGGGTTGGCTAAGGCAGGGAATGCCACACCCTCAAGTTCCCTAAGAAAAATCCAGTCCCATAAGTCTGCATGAGGAGTTAAGACTGTACTGAGGCTGGTTAGCAACACAGATGGCTTTAAGGACATTGCAGGTGTCACCAACCTTGAAAATTAATTGGTGTCCTCAAGTTTTCTAAGAGGAAAGTTCTTCCTTAGCCTATTGTTCCATTACCAACTGCCATTTAAAAGTAAATAAACAAAATTCTTCTTTTTGTCTTGCTAAATAACCCCCCACTCCCTACTTATCCACACCTTAAGGTCTTGGGGTGGGGTGGCTTGTGGCAGGATCTTTCAAAGAAAAACAATGTTCCTCCTAAATGGAATGCAGGTGGATGAAATGTCTCCACATCATTGGGTTAAGTGTAGATTTAAAAATATATACAGTAATATACTGGGTTAGCCTGGATAGTGTGAGAAATATGAGACTACGTTATAGCGCTTTGGTCCCCACACTCCCATGATGTCATAAATTACAAAAGAAATACAAGTGTTCTTGTGTTTTCAATTCCCAGATTTTTTTTTTTTAACTAAAAGTGAATTGGCCCAAAAGAAGAAAATGTTTTTATATCTGCAGAGAAACCCATATTGTCTCAGGATTTTCTAAGCTTCTAAGTCACTTCCACCAAGTTACAGCTGTGGCCTATAGAAGAGCTTGCCAGCATCCATAGTCTTTACTCAAAGGTCTGAAATAAATACAGATGGGATGTTATAGCCAATTCCTTTTTAGTATCAAAAAGCAATACTAAGATCCAGCTGGTGTGGCTCAGTGGTTGAGTGTCGATCCATGCACCGAGAGGTCGCTGGTTCGATTCCTGGTCAGGGCACATGCCCAGGTTGTGGGCCTGATTCCCAGTGGGGGGCATGCAGGAGGCAGCCAATAGATGTTCTCTCTCATTGATGTTTCTGTCTCTCCCTCCCACTCACTTCCTCTCTCTCTAAACTAATAATAATAATAATAATAATAGCAATACTAAGAACAATGGGTGAGTAGCTATAAGTTGAAGAGTGGGTGTAGGCTATGGAATTGAGGAATAAGAGAAAGCAGAGAGTGACCGAGGTCCTTAAGAAAGAAGAATGGATGTTGCAAACCAAGTCAAGAGAAGCACAGGAAAAAGGATTTCAAAATTATTGTGACTTTGTAGGAGAATTTGAGAAAATAATTTTTCTGCTAAAAAAAAAAAAGAGGAAATAATAAAAATATAGTTCTTTGGTGGCTCTGAAAAGAAATGTTTGGATCCCCAAACCACGGAGAGTCATACTTGTGAGCATCCTGCGAACGGCGGAGGCCCGCAGACCTTCTCGTGGCCCGCACCGTGGGAACACTGAGTAGGAAACGGGGGAGCGACACGGCGGGCGGAGAGCTTTCTGTGGTCCTGACTCCAGGAGTGAGGGAACATGACATACGTTTGAGAAATGCAATCGTATAGAATTTATTTGGGGGAAATGGCCTGCAGCAGTGATGCCCCTTCCCAAAAGAATTCTCCAGAAGAATGTGATACATCATTAATCTTGGACTGTTTGGCCTTCCAGGAAGCCGGCACCGTTAGCTGGGGCCCTGGGGGACGCCCCACACTCACCAGCACTCCTCTGTACCGTCACGGCACAGACTCGAGTGTGGTAATGTGTCTCCCAAAGAGAGGAAGTTAAAACTAAGACTTTAGACTCATTGAAACTCATGCATAAGCTGTATTTCATGGCCCGGACACGCCCTGCACTTGGAGATGATGTCATTTTGAGCAATGTGAGTTTGTCAGATGGTCCTGATTGCTCTTACAGTAAGTTTGAGAGTAACAGCTTCGCTCTCTATGCAGCTGAGTTGGACTGAGCCTCACAGCTGAGCCACAGTCGCTTTCTTTAATCACCTTTCTTTAGGATTGTAGAATTGCCCTCTCCTCAGGGTTAAGGGGGTGATAAATTGTGGAAAATTCCAGAAGAAACTTTCTATTTAATATGCTGTATGAGCAGGGCAAATTACTGAGAAGTAAAGAGAATTTTAGGTTTTGAAACAAGCTAACTTGCCACTCTAAGTACAAAAGGAAATGAATTCAAGTGGAAACAGAAAAATAAGCAGCTTACAATTGTAGTTTCTCCAGCAAATATCTCCTTTGTACTGGGAAACAGACAGTCTCCTATATGTACATTTTCATTTTGGACACATTGCTTTAGTGTAGGATCTGTTATTTTAAAAATGTGTACAAAGCTCTATTGTAATCTGATTTTAATCAGGGCTCATCAGCCCTGACTTTTAGATTCATTAGATGCATTTTCTATTTCAGAAATATATTTGCCCAAGCATTCTGGCTTTTAAAACTTAGCTGGATTTTCCTAAAAAGTCATGAAAAAGATTTTACATTTTTTTTGTGTTATTAATTTCTCCATTTAGAGATTTAATTGAAATGTATAATGTAGCAGAAAAAAGATGAGCCCCTTGGTTCCTTCAGTTTATCTCTGTGGGGAGACGTTTTCAGACTGGGAAGTTTGCCTTGGCAGCATCCTGTGGATCACAGTCACCTCCTCAGGTTGCAGAAATCGTCCTTGGGGGTGCACCTGGTTCAAGTGGCCAATTTCTGGTCGTCGGTGGGACACGGTGGGTGCGATGGCAAGTATCTGCTCTGCTGGTGCGGAGCTGTTCTTTCTTCTGCACAGTTCTGAAATCACTTCTAATTCCAAACTTCATTGTCTCTGCAGGCAGACTGTATGTACTTTTGGCAAACAGCTACCTCAGTAACAAACTCATGTATTTATTCATTGATTGATAGAAAAACAAACAAAAAATCCCATTTGTCACATGCTGTTCATAGAAAATCAGTCCACTGCTTTGTCAATTCTAAACTGGAAGGTGGGCACCCAACGCTGGCAAGTGGAGTACCATGTAAGAGGGAAGGGAATTTGACACATGACAAACATGGATGACCCTTGAGGATGAAGGGAATCAGGATATGACACCCAGATTGATTTTTTTGAGCTGAAGACATAGAGAGCAGCCAACATGAAGAACTCTCCGCCCTCATCCTTTCTGCCTAAAAAGCAGTGTATAGATTTCTCTCTCTTGTACCAGAATGAGGAAGGTGACCCTTGTCACTGAAGACAAAGAGCTGGCACTGACATGGGTCTGCATATGCAAACCTGCTGAGCAGCCCTTGGCTTCCTTTGTCTCCACCATATATTTCCTGGTTACCTTCTCACATGTATCACCCCTCAAAGCCCAAAGCCCCGTTCCTCTGCTAATCACTTCTCTATAACTTATCCCTTTTGTTAAAATGGTATATAAACCCTGAATCTAACCACTTCTTCTTTGGATTTTTCAATTCTTTTCTGTGACGCTCCTGTACACGTAAAATTATTAACATCCATAAAATTTGTATGTCTTTCTCTTTTGCTATTTTTTAAATGTTTTTTTTATTATTTTATTGGTTTTTTAGAAAAAGAGAGAGACAGAGACAGAAACATTGATGTGAGAGAGAAACATCGATTGGCAGCCTCCTGCATGCCCCCTACCGGGGGTTGAGCCTGAAACCTAAGCATGTGCCCCGACCAGGAATCGAACTGGGACTTCTCAGTCCATGGGACAATGCTCAATCCACTGAGCCACACCAGCTGGGTTCTCTCTCTAGTTAATCTGTCTTTTGTCCGTTTAATTCATTAGCCCCAGAATATACCTACAAGGGTAGAGGAAAAGTTTTTTTCCTTCCTGAAAAGGACATTATGCTAAGTGAAATAAGCTAGTCACAAAAAGACAAATACTATATGATTCTACTTATAGGAGGTGTTTAGAGTAGTCAAATTCATAGAGACATAAAGTAGAATGGTGCTTGCCAGTGGCTAGGGTGAGGCGGTAACAGGAGTTCGTGTTCAGTGGGTGCAGAGTTTTAGTTGGGATGATGAAAAAGTTGTGGAAATGGATGGTGGTGACAGGTGCACAGTGTGAACGTACTTAATGCCACTGTATTCTTAAAAATGGTTAAGTGGCAAATATAATGTGCGTGTATTTTACCACAATTTTAAAAATTGAATTACTGTGGCTGGAGTGAACTGCTGCTCTATGGAGTCTCGAGTAGTAGCTAAAATCCGATTACCAGGTCTGCCCTGGCCAGCATTCTGAAACTCAGTGAAATGACTGCCCACCTTTATATGCTAATTTTCCTTGTCCCAGGGAGGTGACTAGTTCTCCAGGCCCAGAGAGGGAAGCACCTCTTCTTTCAGGCTTCCTGTCCACCCTCTCAGCCCTGTCCCAGTGCCTACTGTGCAGAACCACACATGCAGAATGAAACCAGACGAGTTGGCTCCAGATTTTCGGGGCCAGCCAGTGACTGGAAGAAGAAGAGTTTACCAGAAAGTCTGTTCTTGAGAGAAATCCTGGTCAAATGAGTATCCCCAATAGGGCACTTTTGATTTGTGCAGTTTTAGTGGCTTGTGTTAAAATAAAATTTAGATAAATACTAAGTGCAGGGCAAAGATTCTTACCTTGTGGAACAGCTGCCTAGATGATCCTCCGCCAGTGATGTGTGGTTATTTTTCAGAGAAATGTTCTACCAGCAATTCCAGGATGTGGGAGGAGAAAGACAGCGTTGACTGTGAGATAGAAACCCAGAGATGAACAGATAAACTGTGCCACTGGCCTTCCTTTGACAGTCTTGTGACTCCAGGATAGTCCTGTCCAACGGAACGTTCTGAGATGATGGATATGTACTAACCACATGCGGTGATTGACCACTTGAAATGTGGCTAGTGTGACGGAGGAACTAAATGTTTAATTTTAATTAGCTTAACTGTAAATAGCCACACATGGTTACTTATTGGACAGCACAACTCTAGATGATCTCCTGTGTGACTCTTACCCAGTTCATCATGATGTGAGACCCTGAAACTGGGTTTGACTTTGGGAAGACTTGAATTCACGTCTACTTGGGGTTAGACCAGAGGATAATTATGAAATTTTTAATTAGGACATTAAACTCCCCCAAACCTTGTCAAAAGTAGATCTACTGCCTGGCCAGTGTGGCTCTGTGGTTGAGTGTGGACCCATACACCAAGAGATTGCTGTTTCTTTTTTTTTTTTTTTTATCCTTACCCGAGGACATTTTTCCATTTTTTGTTCAGATAGAGCGGGAGGGAGAGAGAGGAAGAGAGAGAGAGAGAAACATCGATGTGAAGAGACACATCGAGTGGCTGCCACCCGCACGACCAACCAGGGCCGGGGACAAACTGCAACCGAAGTACGTGCCCTTAGCGGGAACCAAACCCGGGTCTCTCTGTACCACAGGCCGACGCTCCAACTGCTGAGCCAAACTGGCCAGGGCGAGATTGCTGTTTCAATTCCTGGTCAGGGCACATGCCCAGGTTGTGGGCCTGATCCCCAGTGGGGGGCATGCAGGAGGCAGCCAATCAATGTTCTCTCTCATCGATATTTCCATCTCTCTCTCCCTCTCCCTTCTTCTCTCTCTAAAATCAATAAAGAAAAAATATATTTTAAAAGTAGACCTACTAATATTAATTTTTGATTGGTTAATCAATTACTAATTGATTAATAATTATTCACTGAGCACCTACTGTAGGATAGACACTCTGTTTTTAGTGGGGATTTTGTAGAGAACAAAACCCACAGGTATTCTTGCCCTAATGGGGCTTACAGTCTGCAGGAAAGATAGACATTGAAAGAGCAAATGCAAGTGTGACTTGAAGCATGTTTGGGAAGAGGTCTCACCTCAAGTCAGTAGGAAGAAGTCTTTGTGGTGCTGAGGTCAAATGAGGGCATAGTCATTTTGTCACATTCTGTTTTAACAGGGACACGTCCATGTGGTCCCTGAACTCTGATTCAACTTTTTCAGTTCATTCCTTGCTACCCTCCTTCTCATTACAATTTCCTCTGGCTGATCTGGTGCCTTTAACACAGAGGCTGAACTTGTAAAAACAGTGAACCCTTGTTTCACCCCGAAGGAGTTTCAGAGAGAAAGGAGAGTTGGGGCGCGTGGGCATGACTGAGGCAGGCGCAGGCCGCAGCTCATTGCTACAGTCCCGAGTCCCCAGTTGCCCCTGAGCTTCCCAAGGTACCTGAGACTGGGATGGGGCCAAGCCTGCAGCCTGCGTCCGCCGTCCGCGCGTCCAGCTCTCCCAGCGCCTCCTGATTGTCCCTGTGGCTGTCAGTCCTTGGGTTTGGTGGCCCCCAGCTGGGTGCAGTGAGTTAGCTGACTCAGTAAGTATTAACTGAGCATCTCTGTGTGCTCACAGCCCAGGGAACCCTGGTACCACTTGGGCTCTTTTGCTCTGTTCACTTCCCTGCTGGTTGTCCAACCCTGGCTGCCTCAGAGGGTGGGTGGGTTCCCAGGGTCTGGGGCTGCTCCTCAGCTCTGGCTGCGCTTGACAGGTACTTACAGAGTTTTTGAAAGGTACAGAGATCTGGGTGCCCCCTTCCCCCAAGCCAATTGAAATCAGAATTTTGAAGGGTAAAGTCTTGGATTTTTTGTGTAGCTCCCTGGCCAGGATGTTGTCCTACAGGGCTCTGGCTGGTCGGGGCGCGGGGCCTGGGAACCCTATCGGGTTCTTCCCCATCCTCTGTGGACCTCCCAGCTGGCTACTGTGGAAACGGGAACCCCATTTCTGTGAGGAAAATCCCAGCAAGGCTGTGGGGCTGGACAACCGCTCCCTCTTCCCCTCACACCCCACGCTGAGGTCTGAGGACCCCAGGCCGCACCTGGGATCCAGCAGCTGCGCAGGGAAATGGGGAGCTCTCTCATGGTCAGAGGTAGCTGCCTGGTCATTTCCGGGGGCCGGGAAGCCCCTGCCACGGCTGGACCTGAAAACCGCTAGAGATGCTGTCAACCTGGACGAGCTCCTGAACCGGAAACCGTGTGTGTGGAGAGCCAGGGAGGGGGGTTCAGGAGGGTGGAGGGGAAGGTGGGAACTCCAGGGAGCTTTCCTAAGTTATGAGCTGGCTCCAAAATAACACTGCCTTCACAGAAAAGAATGAAGGGTGTTGGAAAAGCCAAAACTTCCTCACACCAGCTCAGCAGTGAGGGGTCAAGGCCCCCGGGGGGGTGAGGTCCTATCTCTTCTCAAGGCGCCTGAGCCTCCTGTTTTGCCGTCCTGTGCAAGCTCAGCCGCATCCAAAAGTGTTTAACAGAGGCTGTCAGCTCCTGGCACATGAACAAAACCCAAGAGCAAACACATTTTCACATTCAATCTTAAATGCTCAGAGGAACCAAGTTTTCCTGAGATTACACATTTTTCTAGCATTATGCTGTACTTGAGCGTGCAAAACAATGAAGTGGAGTTTTTCTTTTTATATAGTTTCTAGGACCACACAGAGGATTCTATCGGTAGGTGGGTGGTAGGGCCATGGCCCGTGTGTACCCAGACTGAGTTAGACACCAGGCGAAGTTGCTGAGGGGGGACCGTGTCCCTTGGGACCGCCAGGGAGGGTGCGGCTATTTGGAATTTGGGGAAGTGCCGGAGAGACTCACTGCCTCTGCGGGCTGGGGCCGCGTGGGGCGCGGAGCGGAGCGCGGGCCGAAGTCCCAGCCCTTGCTGACCATTGGAACTTGGACAAGTCACTTTGCCTCTGCGAGCCTCTGTGTTCTCATTGTGAAAAGAGGAAAATCTGAAGTGTGGGCACGTGACGGGGATGTGTTGGGAATGAGAGAACGAAGAGCCAGGCAGGGAGGTCTTCCCCTTCCTCACCCCTCACTCCTTCCTTCCTGTTCTTTGGGCATTCTCTTTGGTTGTCATTGAAAAAGGCTCCCTCCAGACCTCAACATTCACACACCAGGCCCCTCCACAGAACCTCTGAAGGTGAGACCTCAGGCATCAGTAGTTTTTCCAGTTTCCTGGTAGTTCTTATGGCCAAGGAGAGAGCCACAGCTCTGAGCACCAAGTGCAACAGGGAGAGTGCAAGGTGCTGGGATCCCGTGTGGGGGCAGCCCTGTCAGCAAGGCCTCGGGGACTCTGAGAGGGCGTCTGGCCTGGCCTGGTGGAGTAGACCCTTACATTTGAGGTTTTAGGTGACAGGGTTTGGGCCCTCCTGGAAGATGCTGAAGTCCATTTTACGTAGTAGTCTATAATTCTCTCAGGAACATAGCTCCACACCTGCCACAAGGCTGGTGCCTGAGGGGGAGTCTCTTGGTTGCGCAAGGGCTGTAGGGCACCTGGCAGCTGGTTGACCTGAGCCCCACCCCTGAGCAGCGCACAGCAACCCTGGGGAAGTGATGAAAAGATTCTTCCTTTCTGGCAATTGGCCCTAAAAAGATGACCAGCTGCCGGTGCTGGTGTTCGGAATGAAGAGGAAAGGACGAGGTTCAAGAGTCATGGTCCCAAGCCAGAAATATAAGTTGGGGTACATTAAGGAGCTGGCTTGCATCTGAGCTGGGAGCTGGGGGTAAGGGTGCTGCAGTCCCACAGCTGTCCCTCTGAGTCCAGCGGCTGCTGAGTCCAGTGGCCACTGTCGGGGCCCAGGCCCGGCGTGCAGACTTGACAGCTCGTCACAAGGTGTGATGTGCAGGTGCAGCGGGGACGTGCACTTTTAAAGGTTCCACCTGCTTCCTTATTTCTCTCATTAGCTATATGAATGAATGAAGGCATCTTTTTAAAAAATCTGAACACCAATAGCATGCGATGCCCTCTCCAAAGGCTTGCGGCCTGCCATCTCTGTTCGCATTAGGGAGAGAAGTTGCTGAGATAAGTAACCTGGATACTGTGGAAAACAAGTGTGTCTTCTTTAAAACAAAACAAACGACTATGAGTTACACCGAAAAATTGTGCACAAAGCAGCAAACTCTGGAACAGAAGTTTGTAGGTGAAACAAAATCTCAGTTTGTGAAGATGGCCACATCCAACAGTAATTGTGGGGCCAAGTTTTTCTAAGTTGTCTGTTTCCCCAGCCTTTAGTGGGAGGAGAGCTGGGTGCTGGGCCGGGGTGTGTGTGTGTGGAATCTAGATGGAGGGAGGAGGCCAGTGGGATTTGGGCTGAACCCCAGGAGGTCACTGCTGGATTGAAGAAACCTGGAGAAAGCAGGCAGGGCCCTGAGTGACCTGGATCCTCTTCATTCGAGTCCAACTCTGGAAGGGCCAGAGTGCTTGTAACAGCAGCCAGTAAAGAGAGATCCCACTCTTTTCTTCTGCAGGTATCGTGTGAACTTCAGGCCCAGATATGTCACCAGATACAAGATGGTGACACAGCTGGAATGGAGGTGCTGCCCTGGCTTTAGAGGGGCAGACTGCCAAGAAGGTCCAAGAGACCCTGTGAAGACTCTGCCTCCCACGCCCTCTCGGCCACGAAACAGCTTGAAGAAACCCACAGGTAACTTCTTATCTGTGCTTTGCTGTGCATGGGTACCACTAGTATTTCCAGTGCTTCTTCAGACAACACGACGCATAGCGCACAGTGTTGAGCTTTCCAAGGTCTTCAAAGAAGGCAGAAAAGTGCCTGCGGTAGATGCGAGGCACACACATGTACCGTAAACCCTTGATGTAAAGGACTTCGGATTTAACATAAAATTTCTGGTCTGTATGTCATATGTGAAAATTAATACCCTGTTAATTTAATTTAATTAATTTATTCTTTTTTTTTTTTTTTTTTATCATCAACCGAGGACATTTTTCCATTTTTTGTTCAGATAGAGCGGGAGGGAGAGAGAGGAAGAGAGAGAGAGAAACATCGACGTGAAGGGACACATCGAGTGGCTGCCACCCGCACGACCAACCAGGGCCGGGGACAAACTGCAACCGAGGTACGTGCCCTTAGCGGGAACCGAACCCGGGTCTCTCTGTACCGCAGGCCGACGCTTTAACCGCTGAGCCAAATCGGCCAGGGCAATTAATTTATTCTTAAATCCTCACCCAAGGATACTTTTTTTCCATTTTTATCTTCAGATAGAGTAGAAGAGAGAGAGAGAGAGAGAGAAACATCGACGTGAGAGAGCCACATTGATTGGTTGCCTCCCGCATGACCCTGACCAGGGCCGGGCAAGAGGAACCGCAACTGAGGTACATGTCCTTGACCAGAATCAAACCACTGACTCGTTGGTCCTGGGCCGACGCTCTACCACTGAGCCAAACTGGTCAGGGCCACCCTGTACATTTTAAAATGCTTTTAACCAAGATTTACTTTTAATAAAAATAACAGATTATTTTTTGTTATTAATTCACTGTTGTTTTTAACAAATTTTAGCGAATAGGCCCTATGTTGGAAAAAACACTGTAGTAATTTTGCGGACATAAATAAATATTACACATCTACAGCTATAGTCTACATATTTAAATCCGAGAGTCACCCCTGGTAAACAATGTTTGTCGAATTTTAATTACATAAATGTGTCTACATAAGTAAAAACAGGTAAACTAATTTGTCAATTTTTTAACATAAGCATTTGGAAAACCTATTTTGTTGTGTAATGGACTTTCCGCTTTAACGGACACCCCCTCACCTGAATCAGCCCATTATATCAAGGTGTTACTGTATTTGCAGAAGCAGTAGCAATTAGAAGACAGACTTTTTGCAGGTAAATGGCTTCGTTAAGGCTAATATCCTATGAAAGCCAAGGCCTTAGAAATGATGCTGAGAGTTTCAGACTTGTATAACCTGAGGCACAGATGAGAAGAGATTCAAAAGCAATGACATTTTGTTTTGAACTATTTTCATCTACAAGCTCCCATAGTTAAAACTGTTTCTTAAAAAACAGGTAAATAGAATCATTCTCATTCTGTTTGGGGTGAGATATTTGCAAAGCTAAGCTCCACATTACAAGTGTTCAGTAAAGTTGTTCTTAAATTTGTTTCTGAATATTGTTTTGAAGTGAAGTAGCAGAAACTCAACGAATCACTAAGAAACAATCAGTCATTTTCACCAAAGTGCACTTTTGCTTTTACGTTTAACATTAAGAGAGTGACTTGTACTCAGCCGGTGTGACTCAGTGCCTGAGCATCGACCCATGGACCAGGAGGTCGTCCCTTTGATTCCCAGTCAGGGCACATGTGCCCAGGTTGCAGGCTCTATCTCCAGTGGGGGGCAGGCAGGGGGCAGCCAATCAGTGTGTCTCTCTCATCGATGTTTCTATCTCTCTCCCTTCCTCTCTCTCCAAAAATCAATAAAAGCATATTTAAAAAATAATAATAAGAGAGTGACTTGTATAGATACTTTTTTGCTCTTTTTTCTACATCACTATCTTTCCTCTCTTTTAGTTGAGTCAGAATAAACGTAACTTAGATTTCCTTATGAATTAAATGTTTAAGTCATTTTGAAATGATTATATTTTCTCATGAGGTGTTTCAGTTTTGAAACTGGTACTTCATCCTAACATTGTAAAATAGATTTTAAGATAGTGTTTTATTACTAAAGAAATACATATCAAAGAATGTTTATAAAACATTGGAAAATATTTAAGTATACATATTCTCACAACCAAGTGATAACTACTGTTAGTATTTCGTTATAAAACATTACACTCTTTCCCATGTCAGCATATACACTGTTGTGAAAGAAAAATTTATTCATCACACAAATATTTATTGAGCTTCTGTATCTATACTAGGTAATTGGGAATGGGAAAAACAAGGCAGACACAGTTCCTGATCTCATCGAAGACAAACATTAGACAAGTGGTTACACTAAATCATGATGGGTATTGTGATGGGTATACAGGATCTTGGATCACAATAGATACTTTATTTCTGTTTTGTTTAGTTTGAGTTTTCATTTTGGAAAAGTTTAAACATACATGTAGTTTAATAAGTTGAACAGGTTTATATAGACTGTTAGGGAAAGCACTTTCCGTTCCCAGGAGCAATGACTTTAAATGCTTCAGGTGCCCTTTTGTAGTTTATCTTTCTATCTATTGACTTCTCATATGGAAGGTGAGGGTTTGACTTCCTTTCATCTACTGGCCAACACACTGCTCCTGTACCTCCATCTTTCCCATAGAGTTACACCACGTTTTTATTTATTCATTGTTTATCGTTCACTTTGTAGTAACTATGTGCAGAATGTTTACAGCTGCAGTGTGCTATGAATCTTGCATTTCCAACACAGACTTTTGATTTCTGTAGAGTTAATAATGGTCTTGTATTTTTCTTTGCTTAATTTGCTAAGTTTTTAATCCCCATTTCAACCCAAACTCTCCTCTGGTTATCTAAATGCCCTCTCATTAAATTCAGTATGTATCTTTCATTTCCTTAAGAAATCCCCTAGAGCCTCTTGCCTGCCCACCTGGCCTGTCCATCCTCTTTTCCTGTTCACAGCTGCTGCCCTGCGACTTAACTGGCCTCTCTCCTGTTGACTCCATGTTTCCTGTGCTGGCTCTTTCTCAGTCTATTCCCTTGCTGTGGGAGAGCACATCTTCTGGTGGTTTCATGAGAAGACTGCATGAAAGACAAACTTTTTGATATTTTATAGCCTAAAAATATTTTTACTCTAGTTTCAGAATTCTAGGTTGGAAATAATTGTCCTTTAGATTTGAAAGCATTGTTCAATTTTTCTTCTAGCTTCCCATGCAGCTGTTAAAAAGTCCAAAAGTATTCTGGTTCCTATTTTTTTTATCTGTGACTTAGTTGTTTTTGTTTTGTGTGTATGTATGTGCTTATTTTAGTGGGATTTCAAAAGAGAATGAAGGGAAATGTTTATCTTCAATCCACTATCATTGTAAACAACATAATTTTTTTTTAATTTTTGGAACTTATTTTTTAACTTATAATGAACAACCTTCTATGTCATTCAGTGTTTTACAGTATCATGTAATGGCTTTAGAGAATGTGATTATTTGAACACAATCCCCTATTGATGGTCACTTAGGTTGTTTGCAAGTTATTATTATAGATAATATTTGAAAAAGCATTTTTTCCTGGTAAATTTTTGGATTCATCCCTGATTACTAGAATACATGTCTAGAAGTGTAAATTACAGGGTCAAAGGAGTCTGAATATTCTGACACCTACTGTCAAATTGGCCTTCCAAAGAGTGGTAGCAATTCCCACTGTCACCAACAGAATATAAAAGAAGCATTTCCTACATCCAGATTCCCCCCACTCATCCTGCCCTTTGTTTCTATTTCCTTCGCTCAGAATAGTATTTCATTTGTATGTAATTCAATAACTTTTCTTCTTTTAGTGTCTTGAGATAAAGTAAAATTTTTAGCATGGAAGATAAGGTGTTCTTTACAGTTCTCCACTTGGGAGTTTAGCCATCTGGACTCCAACCTTGGTTTTACCAGTAAATTAATTTTAATAAACAATAGTTATTATAATTGTGTGCAAAAGTTTAGAGGAGGTAAAAACAATGAACATTAAACTCAAATATCTGAAACATTCTAAATTTGTTTCTATTGTTTGTCAACGTACATTAATGCATTTTATTTCATTATAATCTATTTTGCATTTGACTCTTTTCACTTGATATGTAGGCTTGTAGATGTTAACCCCTTTCTAATATTTCTTGCATCCTACTGTGCATTCAAGGGCATAGGTTGCTTCTTATTCTAATGCCTCAGGTTTTGATAATTTCCTCTTTGTTTAATTTACCTTTCTCTATACCTATCAGTTTATTTTTACTTTATGAGTCATCACAATCATCTTTATAATATTTTTTCTTTCTCTTGGACTGTTTTCTTGGGGTTATAGTTCTCAAAGTAGGATTATCAAAAATTCAGTGTTTGTATTCTTTGATTTAGTGAACCTTCCTATAGATGGCCATATGGCTCCATTGTTAGGAGATGCCAATAGAATCAGTTGTTTTGCATAACAGCGCTAAACAATGTCTCTGAGACTTAGCATAGGGAGCTAATAAAAGTAAGAGAATATTTAGGAGTTATGTAGAGGGCAACTTGCTGCTAGAATGATATCATACCACCCAATAGCTAATGGGTGGATCTTGCTAAAGTGGCTTCTTGTGGTTTTACAGTATGCTGTCAACCACTGGGGTGTGGCTGCGGTTCACTAATGTGCGAGATGATATTTTTGTATGATGAAGAGTATTTCCCTTTAGGGTGAAAGAGACCATTGAGTATTATGTACTATGTACATATTCTCTTAACAACCCTAGGAGGGAAAATCATAGCTCTGCTCCATAGATGAGGGGATTATAGTTCACAGAATTTAATTAGCTTGCTCAAGGGCAGACAGTAAACTACAGAGGCAGAATGCAAGTGGAGATCTGTTTGACCCAAAGCCCATAGTCTTTTTTACTCTACCACAATAATTACCTGCTGTGAGAGTGGATCTGGAAGTGAAGGTTTAAGTGTCTCCTGTAAGTACCCTGTTACTGTTTTTGTAGAAACAAGGTAAAAGTAGAAAATATTAAGCTATATCCAACTCTTTCTCTGTAACAGACAATGAACCAAGCCAAGTCTCAGAGCCCAAGAAGACTTTGTCACCAACTCGTGCAGCAGAACCAAGTCGGACAATAGATTCAAAACAGGGGCCCCAAGAACCTCAGGATAAGAAAATCCAGGTGCTTGAGGAGAAGGTTCTCCGGCTCACAAGGACCGTTCTTGATCTCCAGTCTTCCATTGCTGGGGTGAATGAAAACCTCAAACATACTAGTCAGGATGCATCATGGCATAGTAACCTGCACCCCCAGCAAGTGCCTGACATTGCTGTTGGTGGAGACACTGAAATAGTCCAGGTTCCTGATGCCCTCAACAAAAAGGAATCTGGCATGAAGGACATCAAATCCGAATTGGCTGAAGTCAAGGATGCTCTGAAGACCAAGAGTGACAAGCTGGAAGAACTGGATGGAAAAGTGAAGGGTTATGAAGGGCAGCTTAAACAGCTCCAGGAGGCTGCCCAGGGCCCTACGGTGACCATGACAACCAACGAACTCTACCAAACCTATGTCGATAGTAAGATTGATGCCCTGAGAGAGGAGCTCATGGAGGGAATGGACAGGAAACTGGCTGATCTGAAGAACTCATGTGAGTACAAGCTGGTTGGTCTCCAACAGCAGTGTGATGACTATGGGAGCAGCTACCTGGGAGTGATCGAGCTTATAGGAGAGAAGGAAACAAACCTGAAAAAAGAAATAAATGACCTTCGAGCCCGTCTACAAGATCCTTCAGCCCAGTCAAATTGCTGTGGTGGTGAAAAGACTGGTGACTTTGGGCAACAGATCAAGGCGTTAGACCAGAAAATTGAAAGAGTTGCTGAAGCCACCAGAATCCTAAATGGGCGAATGGACAATGAGTTTGACCGACTTGTAGTTCCAGAGCCAGATGTGGACTTTGATGCAAGATGGAATGAACTAGATGCAAGGATCAATGTGACAGAGAAGAATGCGGAAGAACATTGTTTTTACATTGAAGAAACCCTTCGGGGAACCATTAATGGAGAGGTAGATGACTTGAAGCAACTTCTTGATCAGAAAATACAGTCTCTGGAAGAGCGTCTGGGGAGCGTTCTCCTAGAGATGAACAACAGTACTGATGCAGAACTCACTGCCCCAGCATCAGCCCTACCAGGTGTGTCAGGGGCTGGGCCTGAACAGGTCATGATGGAATTAAACCACCTGAAGAACAAAGTTCAAGTTGTTGAGGATATTTGCCTGCAGAACTTCCAGGGAGAACTTCTTGGGATAGAAGATATTTTGCCAAATGGAGACGACCACACAGTGGGTGATAGTTTGAGCCTTTTGAAATCCCTAAATGACACAATGTATAGGAAATTTCAAGAAACTGAACGTAGCATACAGAAACTTCAAGAAGATTTTAGTTTTCTTTATTCTCAACTAAACCACACAGAAGATGGTATGAATCATCTCCAGAATGAGCTAAGCAAGTGTAGAGAAGGTAAAAACACTGGAGTGGGTGGGTTTTCTAAAGTGGGTGAGCAAGAAAGGACGGTGGAACCCCGCCCGTCTCCCCAGGACACTGTGGCTCCTTGCTGCAGCCAGCTGGAGGAGAAGTGGCAGGGGCTGCAGAGCCAGGTTCTCTCGGAGCTGGACACTTGTAAGGAGAATACGCATGGGGTCCAGAGGGAGGTCTCCGTGGTTGAGGACAGGGTGTCTCAGATGGAGAAAACTTGCAGCAAACTGGACTCCATCTCAGGAAGTCTTCACAGGATCAAGGAAGGGCTCAACAAGCACGTCAGCAGCCTGTGGAGTTGTGTCAGGCAGATAAACGGGACGCTCCGGTCACATTCCAGAGACATTTCTGGCCTGAAGAATTCTGTGCAGCAGTTCTATAGCCATGTTTTCCAGATCTCTACTGACTTGCAAGATCTGATCAAATTTCAGCCATCAGCAAGTAAGTTGATCTTTACAATGTCATTCTTGTATGTGTTTCCAACATGTATTGTGGTAGATTTTGGACAGTTTGTGGAATTAATTACATCATGCTACTCAAAGTGTGTTTCATATACTGGTGCCAGTTTGAATTGCTTGGTGCTGGGTTGCAGTGATATAAATAACAACATTGAGAATAAGTAATTAGAAACTTTTAAAATAATTTGATATCACTGTAGCATTCAAGCACGTGTGTGGGCTGTGTGCAAGAACTATTGTCTTCCCATCCAGCACACATTTTCTGTGTGTCTCCCAGAGTTGAACATCGACTTTTTGGGTCCATAAAAACTTGTTTAGGTACAGAAGGACCCCCTAATTCCTGACCTGTCCTCTTTTTGTTTTCTTTTTTCCTCTCCTTCTCTTTGGGCCTTTATCACCTTTTCTATTTTGCTCAGCTACAGGTGACAAAGGCTTTTACTCATTGAGCTGTTGTTTCACAGTCTAGTGTGAGCCTATAGGATTTTGTGATCAGACCCCAGCTGAGACATAAAACCTGAGGAGGGGGAGACTGGAGCATGAGAGGTAGATGAGCCCTGGCCTGACTGAGGAGAGCCAGGGCCAGGTCCTCAGGAGGCGTGGGGAGGGTCAGAGGTAGTCAGAGATAAGGGGTTTGTAGATAAGGAGTTACCCACGTCAACCAGGAGCAGAGATATGGGCTCTGCCCCAGTGTTGGGCCCACCACACGACACTATTTATAACCCTCTCTCTCCTCCCCAGGCCCACGAAGCTCCTGTATCTCTGGAATGTTGAGTAACAGTCACAAGACTGTGTGTGTTCATAGAATGATTGTCTCTCATGGTGACAGTGCTGTCTGGACAGTGCTTTATAATAACAGATTGAACCAGATATTTCCAGTTGATTTGCAACTCCCAGGCAGTGTGGAAAGCTGTGTGGACTCTTTCACATTTGTCTGTTAAAGCAGGAGTTAGAGCTGTGGCTTCTAAAAGATTGTCCTTTTTCGATGAACTCAATGTTGTAAATGTAGAATGCATGGACTTTGGGGAATTTCAAAGAGCCCAAAATAACTAAGCAGAGCTTTATCCATCCTTGTATAGCATCCAGGGCTAGGAAGTCTGTGACCTGAGTATCAGGAGCCCATGGGTGAATCAGGAGTTAGATCCCGGTAAAAGTCACATATCAACTAGTGAAAAGTCAACCGAATATTTATTGAGCACCTACTATGTGCAAGGCTCTGTGAGCCATGTAGATAAGCAGCACAATCTTCACCTTCGAGGCATTTTCAGTCACAGTGGCGAAGACACACAGGTCTGCAGAGAGAATGAATGAGACCGTAAAGAAAGGGCCAGTGAATAGTGTCGGGGTTATTCTTTTAGTTCACAGGATCTTATTGAACCTTTTTGTGAGTAGGCAATGAGCTATGTGTGTGGAGTATGCGGATGACTATGTATGTGACAGTGACAGTCTGAGAGGAAGCAAGCAGACAGAGATGGTCAAGGGAGTGGGTGTTCATGGGTGCCCTGGGTGTATGGAGTAGCACCCACAACTTCTGTGGAAGTCGAAAAGGGCTTCTCAGAGGATAGAGGGCCTGAGCTGAGCATTCAAGGTTGAGTAAGTTGAGAGTTCAGAGGCTGGTGGGGTGAGGAGTGAGGTAGAGTGATAAAAGGAACTTCTGGAAGGAGGTGTTACTAGGGTTAACTGAGGGATCAATAGGGTTCAGGAAAGCAGGAGGATGGAGGGCATGCCTGGTGAGGAGCTGGTGTGAATGAACCTGTTATTTATTGCCATATAACAACCTACCCCAAATCTTGGTGGCTTAAAACAACAAAGACGTGTTATATTCTTTAACTTATCTGTATTGTTGACTGTATTACAGATGTCCCTCCTTTTTCCCCAATTGACCCCCTCCTCCCAGCTCCCGCCCCCCTCCTGTCTTCCCCACACTATTGTCTGTGTCCCTTGGTTATGCATATGTGCATATAAGTTCTTTGGTTTATCTCTTCCCAACCACCCCCCTTCTTTTGAGGTTTGTCAGTCTAACAACCAATTTGTACTTCTTGATCCCTTCATTTTTTTCATCCATCCCCCCAATCTCCCTCCCATCTTTGAACCAACAAAAAATTCTCTGTATCAGTGAGTCTGTTTCTGTTCTGCTTGTTTATTTTGTTAGTAGACTTATGTATTTATTGCCATTTTATTGTTCATATTTTTATCTTTTTCTTCAAGAAGACCCTTTAACATTTCATATAATACTGGTTTAGTGGTGATGAACTCCTTTAGCTTTTTATTGTCTGGGAAACTCTTTATATGACCATGGATTCTAAATTATAGCTTTGCAGGATAGAGTAATCTTGGTTGTAGGTTCTTGTTTTTCATCACTGTGAATATTTCTTTCCACTCTCTTCTGGCCTGCAAAGTTTGTTTTATGAAATCAGCTGACACACTTATGGGAGCTCTCTTGTAGGTAACTAACTGCTTTTCTCTTACTGCTTTTAAGATTATCACTTTGGCCCTGGCCGGTTTGGTTCAGTGGTTAGAGAGTCGGCCTGCGGTACAGGGAGACCCGGGTTCGGTTCCGGCTAAGGGCACGTACCTCGGTTGCAGTTTGTTCCAGGCCCTGGTTGGTCGTGCGGGTGGCAGCCACTCGATGTGTCCCTTTCACGTTGATGTTTCTCTCTCTCTCTCTTCCTCTCTCTCCCTCCCACTCTATCTGAACAAAAGAATGGAAAAATTTCCTCGGGTGAGGATAAAAAAAAAAAGGAAAAAAAAAAAAAAGATTATCACTTTGTCTGAACCTTTTGCATTTTGATGATGATGTGTCTTGGTGTGGGCCTCTTGGGATTCATTTTGTTTGGGACTCTGTGCTTCCTGGACTTGTATGTCTGTTTCCTTCATCAAGTTAGGGAAGTTTTCTGTCATGTTTTTTTAAATAGGTTTTCAATTTCTTGCTCTCTTTTTTCTCCTTCTGGCACCCTCATGATGTGAATGTTAGTATGCTTGAAGTTGTCCCAGAATCTCCTTACGCTGCCCTCATTTTTTTGGATTCTTTTTTCTTCTTGCTGTTCTGATTGGGTGTTTTTACTTTCTTATATTCCAAATTAATGGTTTACTTCTTGGCTTTACCTACTCTACTGTAAATTATTCTTTATTTTATTTAGTGCCTCCTTAATTTCTGACTGATCCTTTTTTATGCTCTGGAGGCCCTCACTAAGTTCATCAAGCATCCTTATAACCTGTGGTTTGAACTCTGCATCTGATTGATTGCTTATCTCCATTTTGTTTAGTTCTTTTCCAGGAGTCTTGTTCTGTTTTTTCATTTGAGACATGTTTCTTTGTCTCCTCATTTTGGCTGCCTCCCTGTGTTTGTTTCTATGTATTAGGTAGAGTTGCTATGTCTCCTAAGCTTCCTTGGGTGGCCTATGGTAGTAGGTGTCCTGTAGGGTCTAGTGGTACAGCCTTCCTAATCACCCCAGCTGTGCCCTCAGGTGCACCCCCTCATGTGGACTGTACACCATTCTGTTGTAATTGAGTCTGGATTGCTGTTGGCATGTCAATGGGAGGGATTTACCTGGGCAGATCAGCTGCAAGGACTGGGTGTGGCCACTGACAACTGACTACCTTGGGGGATCAGCTGTTCAGAGGCCCACCACACAGAGCAATACTTACTTCATCAGGGCTCTGGTACCCACTGAGTCCACTCCTTGAGTGTGTCACTTGTGGAGGTGGTTGGTAGTGGTGTTTCGACATGGTCTGAAGCTGTCCACTGGGTGTTCTGGCTCTGGGGCAAGGTCAGCCACTGCCTGTGTTCTACCAGGGGCCACCAAACAGACATAAGCTACAAAGAGATCTACAGATGGCTGCTTCTTGTGCTGGGCTTGGAGGTGCCCAGGCAAAGCCAAGTTGTGAACCAAGGCTGGCTGCTTCTAGTACCAGGCCTGGGGCCACTTAGTGAGAGGTATGGGGCTTGCTGAGGCCAGATGCTGCTTGTTTGAGAAAATTTAGGAAAATCTAAAACAGGAGCCAAGACAGGGTATTCCTATGGTAAAGCCACTGGAAACAGCTTGGGTGGGCCTGGAAGTTGGGTGGGGCAGGGCCTCAGGGAATCACCAGGGCGGGGCAAACAGTGTGAGCCAGGTTGCTGGAGTCCCAGATATGGTGCCTGTCTGCCTGCCCTGTAGGGGAAGAGCTCACCAAAGGAACAACGGCCTCCGCCAGCATATCTGTCTGGGAGAAAGCTGCCCTACAGCTCTTGCCCCAATGCCAAACAACGGAGTTCTTCCTCATGTCTCTGGTGTCTTTCAAGCTGCCTCCCCCATGCTGGGGTCTGAAGGGTGTGGGCCCTTTAAGAGGAGCTGCCTGGGGCTCCAGAATCTTCAGAGTCCCCCAGCCTCAATTTCCGTGGCTTTTACAGCCAGAAATTATGGGGACATCTCTTCCTGGCACTGGATCCCTCAGCTGGGGGTCCTGTTGTGGGACAGGGACCCCTCACTCCTCAGGGAGGACCTTCCCAGCCAAGGTATCCTTCCTGATCTTTATCTGCCACAGTGGGTGTGAGACCAGCCTGTCCGCCCTCTGCCCCTCCTACCAGTCTCCATGTGTCTTCTTAATTTCATAGTTGTAGGACTTTCATTCAGCTCGATTTCATGCAGTTCTGAATGATGGTTGTTCTGTAGTTTAGTTATAATTTTGATGTGGTTGTGGGAGGAGACGAGTACCGCGTTTACCTACGCCGCCATCCTGACCTGAAGTCTCAACGTGTTATTTTCTGTCATTCTTTGGGTCAGGAACTTGGGCAGGGCTTGGCTTGGCAGTTCTTCTGCTCCATTTGGTGTCGACTTGAGTCACCCACTTGGCAGCAATCAGCTGGCATTGGGCCCAGCTGGGCTGGAAGGTCCAGGAAAACTTCAGTCACATGTCTGTGCCTCAGGATTCCTCCGCTGGCCATTCTCTCTCCAGGTGGCTGCTTGGGTTTTGTCACAGCAGAGTGGTCTTAGGGTGGTCAGATTTATTACACAGCCATCGGCCATCAGGGAAGATAGAACTGCTGGGCCTCTTCCAGGCCAGGCCCAGAGCGGCCATGGTGTGCCTTCTGCCACACTGTTGGTCAAAGCAAATTAGCTCTTGAGGAATGATGTGGCTTGTATCGGGAGGGAGGGAGTATTAATGACAGTCCTCATACCTCCCACCATGAGCAAAGGGGGGGCCAGGAGTGAGGATGCATAATTCAGTGTATGCAGTAGCCATGAGATTGCAGGCCAGTGACAGAGACTATTCCTTCTCCGTACACTGCCCTGTTCACAGATCTCATTCTTTTCTTCAAAGCATCCCTAATGAGGCAGCCAGTGGTGGGGGTGGGGGTAGGCAGAGGGGCTTCAGCTGATGTTCAGATAGATTCAGGTCTCTTTCGTGTCTCTCTCGTTACTGCAGGTGTTGGGTTATTGTTTGGGACAAATGGTCCATGACTTTCTTCTAGTACTTGGACAGGTGCCTAACTTTCAAAAACTGAAGAATCACTGTATTTTCACTGTCTCAACTTGAGCTCAGCTGGCCCCATACACTTCAACCCATTCATTCACTGAACAGGTATTGACTGAGTCAGGTCCTAGTGCTGAAGTTTCAGTCCTCACAGATCTTACACTAGTTGGGAAGACAGACGACGCACAGCCAAGCAGATAAAGGTCTGATTTCAGCTGGCAGTGTGTGAGAAAGCTACAGCAGAGTCAAGTGACAGAGACTGGGGGACAATATACTTTAAGTGAGTGGTCAGGGAAGGTTGTTCAGTGGACATAACATTTGACCAGATATATGAATAAAATGAGGGGGCAAGCCCTACAAAGATTTGTGGGACATGTTCAAAGGCCCTGTAGCAAAAATGAGTTTATCCTGTTTGAAAACTCAGAATGCCAGTTTGATCAAGTGTATGAGCAAGGGGGAAGGTCCTAGACCGTGAGGTGAAAGAGATCATGGAGGATTTTATAGGCTATGGTAAAGCATTTGGATTTTAAGTAGATGAGAAGCCGTCAGAGGATTTTGAGCCAGGAAGTGATTAGTATTTCCCTTGTTTGCAATCCCATCTAAACTCATACTTTCTCTGTAACTTTGGGCAAGTAACTTATCTGCCCAATGCCTCACTTTCTACATCTATTAATTGAAAATAATTATAATACATACCTCAAAAAGTTGTTATGAGGATTAATACTTTTTTTTTTTTTTTAATCCTCACCCGAGGACATTTTTCCATTTTTTTGTTCAGATAGAGCAGGAGGGAGAGAGAGGAAGAGAGAGAGAGAGAAACATCGATGTGAAGGGACACATCGAGTGGCTGCCACCCGCACAACCGACCAGGGCCGGGGACAAACCGCAACCAAGGTACATGCCCTTAGCGGGAACCGAACCCGGGTCTCTCTGGACCGCAGGTCGACGCTCCAACCGCTGAGCCAAACCGGCCAGGGCATGAGGATTAATACTTTTAAGTAGTGGTGTATTAAATAGTCCTTGGTGATCACTAGATAAATAATACCCATTAGTTTAACCCTCTGTCCCCTCTAATGGATGCTCCTGGCGGACTTTTCTCTTCCTACCTCTTCAGACCCCCAGCCTCAGATGTGGGATGAGAGGTCCAGATGCCGGGCTCCTCGCTGCTCTGCAGAATGCTCTTGATAGCCAGAGGGGACTTCCTCCCTCTTTCCCTTCTTTTATAAATTGTGGATCAGCCTGGAAATTGCCCCTCCCTAGCATTCAGAATTCCTGTTTAAATACTTTTATTGTTGAGAAGCTTGGCATTCAAGGATATCTTAGGTTCTGAAGGACAAGGAGGTTCCTTCATCCTTTGTTCTGTCCGACTGGCTGTAGGGGCTTGGCCCTCTGCCTGGACACACTCCCATTTTCACAGATGGGCGTGGGCACTGGCTCAGGCCTTCTCAGCAGTACCCTCTCCTGTTCCTTCATCGGCACCTCGTCCCCAGGCTGCAGGGCCACCCTCACTGAAGTCAGGCAGGAGGCGGTCTGCAAGCATCCACAGCCCTGAGCCGGGTGCAGCCTGGACCGCCGCGTGCAGCCTGGACCGCCGCACAGCCAGCCTTCTGGTCTGTGGGACGCTGAGCTCAGCGGCCGCCAGCATTTGCACTATTCCTCTCACAGCTGGGAGAGAAGGCCAGTTCCTGGTGTTGAGAAACCTGGGGCTCCACCTAGCAGAGATGCTGGGCTGACGAATATTTCTGTGCATCAGGGAAGCTCTCTTACATCACGGTTCCAGGAAGGGACAGGCCTGCCCAGAGGCCACAGTACTGTTTCAACATCCTCTGGTGACAGCAGCATCAGTTCCTTTTTCAGTCGCCCACTGTCCTCTGCCCCCGTCTGAGGGTAATTTCTCATACTACTTCAATTATATTAATAATGTTTTATTTAGGAGTGTTTCAGATTTAAGAATCCCAGCAATATCAAGTCATTTAATTTGAGAGGTACTGTAAGAATGAAAAGGCACCGATTTTTCAAATGACGACCTGAACCATGAAGCCTGGCTGAGGAGAGTGGCCCGATGGGAGTATTATGAAGGTTTTACCCTCAACTTGAAATTGGCCACGTTTGGGCCAGTTTAGGTCTAAGACAGCATGATGGAGTTGGAGTGTTATGAAAATAAAAAGGCTAAATTAACTGCATACGCTCAGATCGTACTAACTCCAGAAAACACACAGACTTTGACCCTGCGGGCTTCTAGGGTTTTTTTTTGTTGTTTGTTTGTTTAATCCTCACCTGAGGATATTTTTTTAATTGATTTTAGAGAGGGAGGAAGGGAGAAAGAGAGAAACATAGATGTAAGAGAAACGTCGATCTGTTGCCTCCCATAGACGCCCTTACTGGGGATTGACCGTTTTGTGTAGAACGATGTTCCCACCAGCGGCGCCACCCGCCAGGGCAAGGGCGGCTGATTGTTGTAATGCTCTTTAGTTGGTATAAATAACAGCTGCATTTCTCCATCTTTTTTCTTTTTTTGGTTAATCCTTACTTGAGAATATTTTGTCCATTGATTTTTAGAGAGGGTGGAAGGGAGGGAGAGAGAGAGAGAAACATTGATGTGAGAGAGACACATTGGGGCCAGGGATCAAACCCGCAACCTAGGTACATGCCCTTGATTGGAAATCGAACCTTCAACCCTTGGGTGTGCGGGCTGACGCTCTAACCACTGAGCCAAATTGGCCAGGGCCTTACGTCTTGATTTCTGCAGCTTTATAAAAAGTCTGAAAATCAGGTAGTGACTCTCTGCCTTTCCATATAAATTTTAAAATCAGCTTGCAAGTTTCTGCCCAAAAAGAAATTCCCAAGTGATGCTGATGCTCAGGTAGGCGAGATCCCTTCTCTGAGATTCAGATCGTAAAATACTTTCCAGTTCAAATGTATGGCCACAGATGTTAGCACACACAACTCATGCTGTATTGTTAGTCAGTGTACTTTTTAGAAACGTAGACCTATCTTCCCTGTTTAGCCCAATCCCATGGGCTTTCCATGTGGTCACGTCTGGACTCACTTTCTTGGCTCTGCCCCCTTGTGCTGTAACCCACACAGTGTTACCTTGTAGAAGCTGGAGGGTCTTTCCTCTTTGTTCCAGCCAAAGCCAGAAACAGCATTTAGGCTGCCATTAGCTCAGAGTGGAGCCATTCCAGTGAATACACATTCCTTGTGTTGTCAGGGTAACAGTTCAGGTTTTCTGTCGATTGCCTCGTCAGCCTTCACGTACCTGCGTGTTCTTCATTTAGGGCGCATGCCTCCTGGCCTGCTCAGCCTTCCTGCAGGGAAGATCAGTGAAGCCCTTGTGGGCCCCGTGCCGGTCCAGCAAGGACCCGCAGTTCTCTGAGCTCCCCGCTGAGCAGGCGTTTGTCACACCTCAGTCAGTGGTGCGCGGGCCTGTTCCCAGGAGCTGGGCTTCTGCTGCTCAGCGTGGTGATCGACTCTGAGAACATCTTACGTCCAGCCAGTTAGTTGCCTTATGTTAGCGTTTGGATGGATATTTTTTAAAGTCAGAAGTCTTGATTGGCATCTTTAAAACACTTCCGTACAAGTGTAGCGTTTGGTCTGCAGACGCGTCTTTGGGATGCGAGGTGGATCAAATTTCACCGGTTCCAGACTTCTGGTCAATTGCACTTCACTCTTGCAGTGTTTTGCAATTGGGGACGCGCACCCACACCCATCACTTCATCTGCATGGCACCGAATTCTGCCTGGGTGACAGGAGGCATGGCAGGCTTAGCCTGTAGTCGAGAAGGTTGATCGCGCAGGCGGTTTCAGTGGCTTTCCCACAGCCAGGCCTCAAACACAGATGCTAACGTCTGAGGCCGGTGTCAGTCCCCACAGCCCCTGTTCTGTGCCCAGGCTCCGCTACGGTGCCAGGAACATGCTAAGGGGCCTTACTTTTTCAACTTGGATTCACATTGCTGGCGGCCTGCCTCCACGGTTCCGAGCAGCTGCAGGGGGGGCAGACACCCCAGGATCCTGTCAGTGGAATGAGGGCATTAATCAGCGGGAAGACACATGTTCTTAACACTCTGGCTTCATGGGTTTTGGGGGATTTTAGTGGCAGGTCTTTGTTTTAGTAAAGTTGAAACTGGTTTTCAGTAAGAACGTTTAAGGAGAGGGTGTGGCTTTTATAACCCGAGTGTCAAGTCCTCCATGAAGGCTGCGGTCCTGCCTGACCTGCTCCTGGTGGCACGAGGCCACACACTGGCGTTAGGATGGTGCCTCGGGGCAGGTTCCTGGACCAAGAGACCCATTCCTTACCATTCTCATGCAGTAAACACACGCGCAGCAGCACTTGGCTCTTATGAACCCAATGCAAATGGTCACTCTCTGAATTAGAAACATGTGTTCAATTCAGAAAGACGTTGACTGCCAGAGACTTATCTTTCCAGAATGGGAAAATGCTGTCTGGTCTTTGTTTCAACTCTGTAATAAGCATAAGTATCCGGGGCACCGAGGGGCGCTGCAGAGGGCGCGGGAGCGGGAGGGGCCAGGTCTGGGTCTGTCCGGGCCCAGTGCGGCTTCTCGTTGCCATCTTTGCTGGGTGTGACGAGAGGCTTGGGCATTCAGCTCTCCACAGCCCTTGTGGGCAGGCTCTCCACGGAGACGAGCAGAGAATATCTGGCCCAAGCAGTGTGTTTGTTCATTCTTTCCCTCTGCCTCCACTTGGAGTGATGGGCCTGAGTGTTGAGGGAGTGAGGACTATAACAGAGAGAACTATCATTGTCTCTGCGGACCGGCATTGCCCTAACTGGACCCCAGAATGGCAGTTATTGGCAAAATTAGGGTGCCAAGTTAATGGCTGGCAGGATTTGGGTGTGGCCCATAGCACGTGCCACCCGTCCAGCCTCCTTTTGTTCATCAAACACTGACCCATGCCAGGCCCTATGACTAGCCCTGGGGAGAGATGATCATTAAAATGTGTCCTCAAGTGCTCATCGCCCAGGAAGAGAGGACAGATAAGACACTGAAAGAGCCTCTAGAGGCCCAAAGAGCTTCCTGTTTCAGAGACAGGATTGTTCAAGCCGTACTGGGCAGATCCAGGATGGCTTCACGGAGGAGGTGGTGTGTGAGCTGTGACTTCAGGAGTGGGTGTCCTTCCCTCAGTGAGGGAGCCAGAAGAGGTCATTTAGGGAATGCAAACAACAAAAGCAAAGGCACAAAGGATGAGGCTAGATGAGAGCCAAGCTGCACCGAGGTGATGAAACCTGCCGGAGGACATGGGGCAGGTTACTGAGACTCACGAGGTCAGATATCGAAGGTCTGATCTGATCTGATGAGCTGTGGAAAACAATGGAAGGTTTTTGACCGGGGAAAATATGACTAGAATGCTTTCTAAAGAGCACTGTGCAAAAGGTGTGGAAGAAGGAGCCAAACTATTCCAGAATTAGAATAAGCTGGACTTAGCAACAGACCACTGTGTGTGTGTGTGTGTATGTGTGTGTGTGTGTGTGTGTGTGTGTGAGAGAGAGAGAGAGAGAGAGAGAGGAGAGGGGAGGGGAGGGGAGGGGAGGGGAGGGGAGGAAAATATGTCTCTGAGTGCCTGGATGAGGTGACCAGGAGGATGACTGGATTTCAAAGAGAGATAGTTGGTTTGAAGGGGTTGGTAGAAGAAGACAGTTTGAGGGGCCATACTTTGCTATTTTAAAGTAATTTGGTGACTAATTCATTGAGGGTTGTAGGACTGAAAAAAAGCATTTTTTATTTTTATATTTTGGAGGGAGACACCTAAACTTGAGCTTAAAGGAAGAACTTGGTGGGGAGGAAAGAAAAAATGTTGAGCAGAAAGGAGTGATCCTGGGTGGAGCAGCTCCTAGAAGACAAGGCGGGTGGGCTGGGGGCTCCGGCAGAGCATGTTTCCTGGGAGGGCAACTTCCAAACTTGGGGACACAGTGAGGAGGAGGAAAGGGGAGACAGAAAAGAAATAGATGTAAACATACCTGGAAGAGATGGGTAGAAATAAGCCCTTGGTGAGTGTCTGCTACAATGCCACTTTCTACAAACAAGAAAAATAGTGCTGAGAATCACCGCCCTGTGTCCCATCACCCTCTGGCTCTCCGGGGCAGCCGCTCTCTCAGCCATTTCCCCGCTTGATACTGCCTGTGTATTTCTAAATTAGACAGTTTTCTATATAAATATTATAGGTAGTATTTAGACGGTCTATAGATTATATTTATCAGCTCCAGGTGACCTATCTATTGGGCTCTCTCACATCTCTCCCTGCGTCCCCTGCTCCCACTCCCAACAGTTACACCACAAAATCAAGTCAATTCTTTTAAAAAAATTTTTGATTGACTGATTTGAGGGAGAGAGAGAGAGGAAGGGGGAGAGAGAAACGTTGACTTGTTCCACTTATTTGTGCATTCTTTTTATTTATTTTTTAATCTTCACTGGACATGCTTAGAGAGAGGAAGGGGAGAGAGAGACAGACAGACAGACAGACACAGACATTGATGTGAGGGAGAAACAGCAATCGGTTGCCTTCCATATGTGCCCTGACCGGGGGCTGAACCCACAGCCCAGGTATGTGCCCTGACCGGGGATCAAACTGGGGAATCAAACTGGCAACCCTTCGGTGCACAGGATGACGCTCAGCCAGCTGAGCCATTCCCGCCGGGCTCAAGTCAATTCTTATGCTATTATGACGAAACATGATTATGTTGCTTTTTGTTTTACTTTTCTCCGAACTAGCAGTGGTGTTGCAATATTATTTGCTAGGTTTCATGTACCTATTTTGGATTCTTCTCACTCTTCAACACTCTCTTGATACAATTTTCCACAGCATAAAATGTGTCCTGTTTGTGGACTCCGCTGTTGAAGATGAGTGCCCTCCCTCGTGGAGCCCCTCTCTTCCTGACCCAGGCTGGGCGGCTTGTTCTCTAGACCCTCGATGACGCTTTCCACCTGAAACCTCCTTCACTGCCACCCAGACATTTCCTGACCCCTTGCCTGCCGGAGCCCTTTTCTTCAGGTTTCTTTCTTCTATGGTTTACTCCCTTGTTCCAACGGAGCACATTTTCCAGTAGTTTTTAAAGAAACAGCGCTTGAGGGAGAGTTTGTTTTGCTCAGAAACATTGCATGTCTGAAAATGCCTTTATTCCGGTCTCACAGTTGCCAGACTTCTTTGGCTGGCCATGGATTTCAAGGTTAACAACGATATTCCCTCACCGTTACAAGGCATTATTCTCTTGTCTTCTGGTTTCTAGCATTGTTGTTGAGAAGCCAGATGATCCCCTTCTCATTTGAAAAGAATTTTACAAATTTTTCCCCCTGAAAGCTTGTGGGATCTTCTCTGTATCCTCAGTCTTTTATTCAATAATTGTGCTGGGATCTTTTATCTTCTCCAGTTTTGAGAAATTGTGTATTTGACCATTCTCTCCTTACCACCTCATCATCCCTATATCCCAGTTTTCTCAGAAAAGACTTCTGGGTTGACCCTCTAATTTTCTTTTAAAAAGAAATTTTTTTTCTTTATTGATTTTAGAGAGAGAGGAAGGGAGAGGGAGAGAGAGAGAGAAACGTCGATGAGAGAGAATATCAATGGGCTGCCTCCTGCATGCCCCCCCACTGAGGGTTTGGCTCACAACCTGGGCATGTGCCCTGACCAGGAATCAAACTGGTGACCTCTTGGTGCATGGGTCACCGCTCAACCACTGAGCCACACAGGCCGGGCATACCCTCTAATTTTCTTTGATTTTTTTTTTAATCCTCACCTGAGGATATTTTTCCATTTATCTTCAGATAGAGTGGGAGAGAGGGAGGGAGGGAGGGAGGGATAGAGAGTGAGGGAAACATTGATGCAAGAGAGACACATAAACTGGTTGCCTCCTGCATGACCCTGACCAGGGACAGAGACCAAACTGCAACTGAGGTATGTGCCATTGACAAATCGAACCTGTGAACTCTTTGGTCCACAGGCCAACGCTTTAACCACTGAGCCAAACTAGCCAGGGGGACCCTTTAATTTTCTTATTCCCTCCTATCATTCATCACTTTATCTTTCTATCTTATCTTCTGAATGATCTCAATTTTTATCTACCAAATCTTTCATTGAATTTTCTTTTTTTGGCAAGCGTATTTTTAGTCAGAAAAGGCTCATCTTCATTCTCTAATTAGGTTCTTTTTATACCAATCTTTTCTTGCATCTTCGATGGTGTCTCCTGTTTCTCTGAGAATGTAATGTGTTATCTTTTTGCATTGTTTGTTTCTTCAGAGTTCCTTTTCATTAGTTGCTTGGATGACTTGTTTTGGTCTTTGTCTTTCATATTGAAGGCTTTTCTTGCACTTCAGGTGATCTTGACAGTGGTTCACATTTAAAGGTGAGGCATGGACAGGGTTTCATGCCTGGAGTCAATTGGAAGGTTCCTCCTTCTCTGACCTGAGGTAATAAGTGTCCTGGGAGCTGAGCAGGGGAAAGGGGCTGGGAGCCTCCTAATTCAGTCTCTAGACTTTGACTTAGTGTTTTCACACTGTTCTGTCCTCCACTATGGCTGGTGTTCTCGTGTCTGGAATCCCCCTGCTGTTCTCTGTCTAACCCAGCCCTTCTCAACCAGGGTCCTGACGAGAATCAGGCCTGATCTGTTCCGCTGATTGGCATGAATTCACTTCCTTGCATCTCGAATGGTATAAGCTGTGATCACTTGGCTCATTCTCTGCAGGGCTTAATTCTCTCATGGAGCACTGGTCAGGAAAGGCTGTTTGAGAAACAGCCCGCCTTGGGGTGGAGGTGGATGAGTAGCCTGGCTGTGTGGTGGAGGAGAGCATGTGTGTGATGTGCCATAGTTACCTAAGTGAGCTTGAAAATCAAACTGGACAGTGGGTCAAAATGCAATCACTGATTTTGCCAGAACATAATTTTGTAGCTTTGGAACCCGGCACCATTGGGACCTGAGGAGGGGGAGGGGGAGGTGGCTTTTATGGGTGGTATCCAGCCAGTCCTGGTTATTTTTAGATGCTTATGGGCCTCCAAAGGAAGGCTAGTTCCAGGAAGTCATTTGTGGAGGATGGGCGGCAGCTTCCTGGCGGTGTCACAGCACCAGCCCGAGCCGGCAGGGAAATGGGCATCAGGGCTCCTCTGGTGGAAATCCCGTCAGTGATCTTAAGGCTGTGGTGAGAGGAAGGGGTGTTGCTGCTCCTGTGGAGCCTGCTCTAGCTGCAGGGGTGGCCCGAGTTCCCTGAGCCCTGCTTGGGTCGCCTGGGCATCTGTATCCAGGCCCTCAGCTTGTGAAGCTGTCCACAGTGACCCCAAGACTAGCTTGTCTGAATGTAAGGTCATCTGTGGCAGCGGGTTCCTTTCAGTAATTTTGGTACATCTGAGGTATCACTACACAGTGAAATCAGGAAGTTTGTGGTGCAGAGCCAAGACAGTGGCGCTGTGTGGAGAGCCATCACGTAAGGCGGTTGAAAATCCCCCTCCCCGGGCCGGGGCCTTTCACCGGCCTTCTCAGTGGCTTCCAGGCCACCCGAGGTCAGCTGGGCCGCCCCTGCTGAAGCTGCCGTCGGGCTGTCCCCACACCGTGGTGGCTGCCCTTCTGTTCTTGGCGCAGTGCCCATGACTGCTGCCACTACTACGGGGACAGCCACCCAAGGGCACCTTTCGATTCACAGGGGGGCTGTGGCCGAGCAGCCAAACATGAGGTTTTAACTGTGTATTTCTTTCCACTTTCCAAATGCTCAGCGGAGGAGCCCTCAGAAGCCCCCCCGCCTCCACCCCGAGGGAAGGCCCCACAGGCCCCTGAGAAGCCCACGCAGCTGGCAGAGGTCCCCACAGAGCCAACTCATCCAGAGCTGACCCCTCCGCCTCTGCCGACGCCCAGTGCTTCACCACCTCCCGAGGACCTTGGACAACAGCTGTACACGGACCAGCAGCCTGTTCTGCCCAAGAGACCCCAACAGCCACTGCCCTGGCCAGCGTGGCCCGGCTGGACAGGGCTGCCCTTCTTGCCTGGCTCCACTGGGGTCATTATGGAGACTGGAGAGGCTGGGCCTCCAGGGAGAATGGGCATGTCGGGGAGGGGCCTGCCCCAGGGGGTGGATGGCCAGACTGGGCAGGTGCCAATCCCCAGCACAGAAGGATTCGCAGGAGCACCAGGTAAGGCTCACAGCCACCAGGCACATCTGGGCCCCAGAGGGTGAGACTATATGGAGGGGCAGTTGAGTCTGCTGCAGGGCATTGTGGGTTCAGGGTTCAGTCTTCAGGGTACAAGTTCCAAAACTTAGCTTTCCAAAGGTGCTGAGGTCTTGAGGGACTAGTTCATGCTAATCAAACATCCAGGGACAGTGCAATAAATTATACTTAGAATTGCCCCCTGGGCTAGAATCCCTAGGCCACAGGGAAGCTTGTTGATCTTCCCAGCAGGAAGTGTACTGAGAAACCAAATGTGTACAGGGAGCTTGTGTAGCAGCAGACAGCCCACATCACAGTGGGTAAACTGGAAGGTTCTGGCTCAAATCTCAGCTGTGTCATCACAAGCTTTGCAAGCGGGGTCAGCTCCTTTACCTGCAGAGTGAGGACTGTAATAGGACCCCAGGGGGTGTCTGTGAGGGCGAGGGAAGAAAGCCTAGTTCAGTGCTTGGCTAGTTAGGTGCTCCATGCGGGTGTGTCAGCACCAATGGGGGCAGGTGGTGGTGGGGTGATGCTGTCAGGTGAAGGCAGGAGGGAGAAGATAAAGGGAGCAAGCATTTGTGGGATCCTCACCATATGCCAGGGACCGAACCAGGCACTCCATTTCTTACAGCTCTCCTGACAGCACTGTGAAGTTAGTTCTATTTACAGATGAAGAAACTGAGGTTCAGGGCTATGACATATAAACAAATGTATTTGTTTTCTATTAGTTTCATGTATCATGGATGCTTATATACTGTTGGGCTATTGTTTGTCCATCCATGTAGAAATCCTTCCTTCCATCCATCCATGTAACAGTCCATCCATCCATCCATCCATCCATCCATCCATCCATCCATGTAACAGTCCGTCCATCCATCCATCCATCCATCCATCCATCCATCCATCCATGTAGCAATCCTTCCTTCCTTCCATCCATGCATCCCTCCTTCCATGTAGCAATCCTTCCTTCTGTCCATCTGTCCATCATCCACCCATGGAGCAATCCTTTCCATTCATCCATTCATCCACCCATCCATGCGTCCATGTAACAAACACTGCATCCAGCCTAGCTGGAGGCTGAAGCCTACGAACAGACAATGCTCCTAGAAGGCAAGCATGGTAGTTGGCATATGTGAGTCTGATTCAGTCTGTGGACTTCTCTTCCCTGGCTTGAGAAGCCCCAGCACCTCAACCTTTTCCTCATATTCCCTCATCCAGCTTACCCTCAGGGCATTCTTCCCTGTCCAGGGATCAGTGGACTAGAGAGGAAGCAGGTATGGCAGGTACAACTGTTTCTAGGAAGACAGCTTGGAGTGGGTGCCTTGCTCTATATCTAGCTGAATAAATAGTGTGAGGAGTAGAGAAAGAAAGAGGGACTTTGAAAAATTAGGCGCTGCTTAGGATTTTGTTTGATACTCCATTCCCATCTTGTTTTTCAGGATACCCCAAGTCACCTCCTGTAGCCTCCCCAGGTACGTTTGCAGGAGACCAGGGCAGGAGGCCGATTCTCCCTGACAGCTTCTGCCCTGCACGTCCTTCCTCTTCCCTTCGGGCTGTTCGTTAGGTGGAGACGGGCTCAGCCCTTCCCTGCCCGCAGCTATGGAACAGGGCCCCTGCTGACTGCAGTGGGCTGAGCCCCTGCAGGTTTTGCTCCCCAGAGAGGGTGAGAGTTACGCTGGAGACAGGAATTCTCCCTCATGCATGATCCAAGCCTGTGGGGTTTTCGGAGAGGACCACTGGGCGGCTGGATGTAAGCCCGGTAGTGGGGGTCCAGGTGTTACTGTTTCTTCAGTAAGTAAGCAGTTCCCTAGATTGTTTCCATCACTCCTGCCCCCCAGCACACTCGCACACCCGCACGATGCACACAGCATTAGTTTGCTCTGAGAAGTTGTGTGCCAGCTTCTCTCTCTCTTTCACACACACACACACACACGGGGTCACACATGGTCTCACACACATACACTCCCATCTCACAAGGCAGACCGTCTGGCTCTCGAATAGTTTGTGTCCCTGGGTGCTTTACCACTTGAAGGGAAAATAAAATGGTGAGACTGCTTTTCAAGACAGGCACGTAGGCCTCAGCTTCCCAGGCGCCAACCATGTCAGCCTCTGAACACTCGCGTCCTCTCCGTTCCAGGGGTCCCAGCGCCTTCCCTGGTGTCCTTCTCAGCAGGGCTCACACAGAAGCCTTTCCCCAGTGATGGGGGTGTTGTCCTCTTTAACAAAGTGCTGGTCAACGATGGGGATGTGTATGACCCCAGCACCGGTAAGTCTTGAGGGGTACACTATCTGGGGTCCCGGGGTGGGGGAGCTGCACTGGAGGAGATGGCCCAGCAGCTGCAGGCATTCGAGTGCTGCTGTTCCCACTGGGGGTTTTTGTGAAGAAATTCCAGCCTGCACGCTGCGGGGCGGGCGGTGTGCAGCGACATATCCCAGTCATGATGTCAGCATACCAGCCCTCGCCTGGGACTTGTTCATGTGATTGTGAAGACTGTTAGAAAGGCTCCCTCACCGCAGCCAGGGAGAGGCTCCCTCTCTGTCTGTCATCCTCACACTCCGGGACAGAACAGCGGGAGACCTCCCGGCCCTGCCTGCTTCAGGAAGCAGCTCATGGTTTGTGATGAACAGAGCCAGAAAAGGACTGTGTTCCCTCCAGGAGGGTGGCCCTGCATGTAGGGTCTCCTGCTCTGAAACAGAACCACTTTAGCTGCCCGGATCTGCTTGTGGCATCTGTGATGTCCCCCCGTCCGTGAGAATAGTGGGGACAGAGTCAGCAGCGGTGGCTCAGGCTTCTCCTCCCTGCTGGCCCACCACCTGAGCCTGTGCTTCTGCCTCAGCCCCGCTTCCCAGGGCATGTGCCTCCCTGCCAGCTCATTGACAGCCCCGGGGGAACAGCTCCAGGTATGGCTGCAGCAGGTCGGGGCAGAGCCCGAGGCAGGGGCTGAGGGGCAAGCGGCCTGGGGGGTTCTTTCCAGAGGCGCTCAGAGACTTCTGAGAAAAGGCTAGCCCATCAAGTGCCAGCAGATCGAGGTGCCCACGTGGATCTTCCCAGGTCTGCGTAGGTACACTGGCTGGTGCATTTCCAGGAGGGTTTTGAGAGATGGACTCAAGTTCCTTCTGAGCAGTTTTCAGCCATCACCCTCACGTTTCCCTCCCTGGCCATCAGGCTAACTCCGTCTTGTTTTTGGGACAGCGGTTCTTAAGTCAGCATAATGCCTTGTGGAGCCTGGAAAAATGGAACTCTGGGTCCTTCTGGCTGGAGGGAAGCTCCGGGCTCCGCATCTCCAACCTGCTCCCGAGGCTCGCAGACAGGCAGGCCTGGGTGTGAGAAGCCCCTTTTGCTTTCATCTCAGGTATAGCCTCCTCCAGGGCCCTCACTCCATGCTGCCTCGGCGTGGGGACAGCTTGTCCACTCCGACAGGGCAGGGATGGTGACCCACACTTCTCCCGTGATCCCGGGATGTCCAGCCCAGAACTTCTCTCATTGAGCAGGTCCTCAGTCAATTCTGGGTGACTCTGAGGGAACATGAAGGCCAGGTACCCAGAGTGCTGGGGCCGGGTCTGTGCTCAGGGCCCAGGTGCTTCGGGAAAGGCTCCGGACTTTACATTACTATGAAAAGCTGGGGAAAGAGCTGGTGGCCTGTCATTTCTCCGGGCAGAATGAAAACCCAGACCCTCAGACTTCTTTTCAGCTCCGGAACCTCCATTCTGTCAGCTCTTGGCCGATGGCCCATGTTCCAAGTCTACTCTTCTCCCCAGAGCCCAGGGGAAGTGGCTGCTCCTGGAGGCATTTGGTGTGGGCTCTGACTCTTCTAGCTGTAGGGCCACCTACAGCTGTTCTGCGGGTGGTACATCTACAAACCCTGTTTCCTCTTCCTCACGCCATTTCCACGGCCCTGGCTACCACTTCCCCTGCCTCCCCAGGCCCAGAACCTGCGCATCTTTGTCTAAGTGAAAACCAGCTGATTTCTGGCCATGAATGGATGCTACCTGTTGACCGGTCCATTGCAGGGAAACTGGTTGTTGTTTTCCCCCGGGACAGTGCCAAGCTTTGTGGGTTTTTAGGGTCCTGCCTCCTCAAGAGGCAGCTCAGGCCTCTGTGGACATGGTGCCCAGCAGCCAGACTGTGAGGCTGGTTCTAGTTGGTTTTGAAGTACTTTCAGTGATGGAGAAAACTCCCAAGGGGCAACCAGGATCTGGTGGCTGCCGTCCCCCACTGTACTTCAGGTGAGTGAGGAGCAGGCCATGGGCTGGACCTCAGCCCTGCATCTTCACCAAGCACAGGTGCACATGGCATTGCAAAGGCTGGTGGACACAGTTCCAGAAATGTTAGGACGTGAGCATTCCTCCAGCAAGGCCAGATGGTGCCCTCCCAGCACTGTGCACAGCACCGAGGGGCCAATTTCTCCTAGGGCTGCTCTGGGTGAGGTATTATTAATTATTGCAAATGCTGGAGGTTTCACAGTATCTGTCCTCTTCTGGATGTGATAAGCATTAGACAGTGGGTCTTGCAAAGAGGGCTGGGGTCAGTGGCAAAGAGTGGTGCACACGAAGGAGGGGGCCTGTCATTGGGTGGGTGTAGGTGAGCTACCTCTCCCACGAGAATGAACTGATAACCTGCTGCAAAGTGCTGTGGTGGTGTCATATGAGCACAGGGGTCTGCCTTCTTTCTTCCAGGGATCTTCACAGCTCCATACGATGGGCGCTACCTGATCACGGCCACCCTCACTCCAGAGAGGGATGCGTACGTGGAAGCTGTCCTGTCGGTCTCCAATGCCAGCGTGGCCCAGCTGCACACAGCTGGCTACAAGAGAGAATTCCTGGAATACCACCGCCCCCAAGGGGCTTTGCACACTTGTGGGGGCCCAGGAGCGTTCCACCTTATTGTACATTTGAAGGCAGGAGATGGCGTCAACATCGTGGTGACTGGGGGCAGGTTGGCTCACACGGACTTTGATGAAATGTACTCCACGTTCAGTGGGGTTTTCTTATATCCTTTCCTTTCCCACCTCTAGGGCACTGCGGAAAGGTAAGGCAGAAGAAAGTTGTAAGAACTGGAAAGCTTTAATATATTCACTTTATGTATGTAACTGGAGCACTGGTCTAGTTTTCTGTCGACATCCCACCACCTCTCTCAAGGTAAAGGCCTTACCTGACTTTGGAGGCCACCACTGACACCGTAGAATTCCCCAGCAGGCAGCAAGGAGTGAAACATGTAGCCACCAACTTCCGTCACTCCTGAGGGCCGGCTGGAGTTGGACATGCCCTTACCTATAAAAGCCAGGTCCTCCCCCAACTCTAGCTTTGACCCAACGGGCCTGAGCTGGGCTTACCAGGTGCTGGCCTGCAGGGGGAGGCTGTAGAATCATGTCCTGCTGATGGAGACGGAAGAGCTGCTGGATACAGGTCTGAGGAGGACTGGCCCAAACTGGTACCTGTGGCTACAGTCTTTACCAAAGAGCAAACCGGTCACCAACTGTCTTGTGTTTATTTATACTGCATGAAGAAGTTTAAACACTGAAGTGGCATGTGCCGCCACAGAGACCTGGGTTTACAGATGGGGCTGCCCCAGGTCTGGTTCCCACTGCTCCCCCTGGGCCTCTGCCCAGCTGTGAAGGAATCCAAGAGACTGTTGTGCAGCTTGTTGGGCTCCTTGAATGACATGTACAATTTAAGTGCAAAGACAGGGAGTATCAATAAAGATATAAAACCACTAAACCACTTCAAGTTACTTAAATCTGGTGTCTTGTGGATTGAGGGTTGTTGCTAAAAAGCACATTGCAGTAAGGTAATTGACTTTTTTTGATGGCTGTAGAAAGTAAGCCTGAATAAATCTCTCTCAACCATTTAATTTACCCTTGAGCAGCATCTAAGATGTACACTTAGTTCTTTTTTGCTTGTAAAGACAGTTCCAATGTGATTGGAGGTCAAGGCCCCCATGTAAGCCCTGCAGCTGAAGAGGGGCTCCTCCACAGGATGCTGAGAACTGACATCTAATTAGCAGCTGCCCAAGCTAATGAGATTGCTCACTGCCCAGATCATAGAGATGCAGCTTTAAGAACTCTTGGGTTCCCAGGCAACAAGAGGCCCAACATAACGCTGAGATCATGAGAAAGGCAGGCACGTTCTGTTCCAGGGAAGCCCAGGCACGTTCCACCCTCCCTTATCAGCAGCCACAGAAACCTCTAGGCACACCACTCTGAGCTCCAGACCATGGTCTCTGCTCGTTAGGCTGGTAAAATCTGGTGGTCAATCAAGTGCCACTAGGGGAGGCAAGTCCCCTAGAGCCCCAGAGAAAGATGTGGACCACAGACAAGTTTCCTTGGCCTGAATTAAGCCACCAGATATTCTTAGGCTATAAAAATTCCAGGACTGTTTGCAGTGAGATCACAGGGTGGCCACTGGCCCCCGCAGAAAGGAGCCTTCTTTCTCACTCCCACCCTCAGGCAAGGGAGGAGTGGCCAAGAGCCTGAGGATTTGCTGTTTTAGTATTTTAAAGTCTGGACCTCACTGCCCAGGAGCGTGAAGGAGAGTGGCATTCTCATTCCATTTCTCCAGCTGGGGAACTGGCTAAAGGTGCCTGTCAGTATCGCTGGCTTCCTAGAAATGACTCATGGAAAAAACCGCAGTGCAGTTGAGCATTTTCAGGAAAACCCAGTTGGCATACACACAGTTTTGCCCTCTCTCCCTCACATCCCCTTGTAAAGACCTTAACTCGGTGCCAAAGGGGACAAATATGCAAATAGTAGGAAAGACAGGGACCACAGATGGTTCTCTAGACCACCAAGTAACACTTGATCCTCCTCTCATTGCATTCTGACTCATTTACTGGAAAAAAGTGAATTTCAGCTGTGTGTGTCCAAGATAGGCAAAGTAGACTAAGTGTAATTACAGCAGGCCCTGTGTTCATGTCAAGATAAAATATGGGGAAAGCTGAGGCATGGTCTGTTTAGGAGACAGCATCTTTCAAGAGGGAAAGGCCAAGAGAAAATGCAAGGTCACTTGAGCTGGAGCTGCAGGAGCTCTGGAGCAGCCCCTTCTGGAAAGCAAGCCCTAAACTGTGTGCCTGAGAGTGAGACATGAACCGAGCCCTGAGACCTAATCAGGTGCAGGTTCACAACTTCTGAAATAAAGGTGTTGTTGTTGAGAAAAAGGCCAGAGCACTTCCTAAGGTAAGCAGAGAAAGGGCTAGGACATTTTCCTCCCCACACAAACTGTTATGAATGGCCACAGTTAAATGATTGCAAACAACAAAATGACCCCGGCGATCAAGACTGCAAATCAATGCAAACTACCTTTGAAATTATGTCCATGTTAGCACATTAATCTAGTTTTCTCAGTGACCCTGTCATCTCTCCAACTGTTTTTCACAATTTATTTGTAGTTGAAAGGATAGGGGTATCTCATCAGAAACACTCAAGTCCATGCTTATATATTTGAAACAGGCTTTGCACATGCCCACATCCACTTTCTAAACATATATACATGTCTTCATGTCCCATCCTATCAAAGGGAAGGAAAAGGAAGGATAAATGCAAACTCTAAGGGGTGCCGAGTGCAGCAGAAGGAAGACAGTTGAGACAGGCCTGAGAGCACAGATGGGACCGAGGCTGCTCCTCCCTGAAGCACTGGAACCCATTCAGGGTAAAAACCCAGTCTGAGCTCTTTCTTTCTCTTTCCAAAGCTCCCCCCCTCGCAAGAGCCTCAGCTGCATGTCCCCAACCTCTCGCCCCCCTCCCCAATCACAGCATGGCCAGAAGCATGAGATGAGACTTGCCGTACTTAAAGGCACACTCACAAGGAGGACTCTTGGGGTTCAACATGTTCAGTACATGCTGCATTTGGCAGACCCAACAATCTGAGGGGATGTGAGAAGATGCTCATTTAAATACGTAAGATGAGGTTTCTGATCCAAGTTCACTTTGCCTCTCCTAAGCTGATGAAAACATCAGGATTGCTAAGTAGTATTCACCCAGAGGAAGGGCTTAATGAAAGGTGGGGTGGCTGTGAGCAGGACTCTCAAGGGACCCCCGAAGGGCTGAGGGGTGGAATGAGAAAGCCTAGAGGATTCCAGTGAGAACACACCAGAAATCACATATGTATGAATGAATCATTCCCTGGCAGAACCTACAAAGCAAGAGGTTAGTTCCTGAGGGTGTAGCCTCACTTTTGGAGTCAGGTTTTCTGAAAATAAGCACCAAAAAGAAGTCATTTCTGTAGACAAATTTAAGTGTCAGCAAAGATCAAAATGCTAATTTATGGAAATTCACAATTTCTGGCAAGAGTACAGAGAAGATGGCTTAAATGTCCTCTGAAGGAAAGAGTCAAATGCATTCAGTTTACATTTGTTTATTGTTGTAACATTTTGTTTTGAACATCAAACACTGCACCAAAATAGGAGCCATTTATCTTAAGACAATGGTCTTTGCCATAACTAAGAGTACTGGACTGATGTTTACAATTAATTTCTGACAACTTAAAACTTATTAGTAGCACTGCTGTCTAAAAATCAAATACTTCATCAGAGTGTAATTATTAAATTAAAAGAGTAAAGTTTCCCCCTCCCTTTCTTACCTTCAAACGAAAAACATAGTTTTCATCTGGAAAGAGCATTTACTTGAAACAAAAACTCAATTTTTAACTAGTTAGGTTAAACCCAGCATGCTCTAAAACGGGAAAATAAGGCTTCCTAGAATAAACATGATGCTTTGAAAAGATGTTAAAATTTCCTGGAAAAGTCTGTCTTCTACTTGCAAAAAGAGAAAGAGCTGACTTCTTACCTATCTTCACAAGGTCCTGCCTGCACCTGGGGGGGAAGGGCCACAGGTGGTCTATGGGCACAGGTCCTTCCAGTCAGTGACTAGCTGTGGTTCCTCAGTTGTTCTCCCTGTGATGGTTAGCAGCTTTCATTTTAGGACATCACAGTAGTAAGTTTTTTCTTTTTCCAGTTGAAAACTATGCAGATGTGTCTAAGCACAGCAAACACAGAGCACACACACAGGGCTAGGTGGGCATGTTGTGGGCCCACACGTGCACTTCCTACTGTCTGGGAAGATGCAGATATTGACACCACAGCCACACAAGCTTCAACACGTGCATATCAAGGCAGATACTAAAGTCAGGTTGAGCTGGAAAGAGTAAGGGGCCATGGCTGTTTCACCAGTGAAGCAACTGAGAGAATGATTTAGAAGAGCCCAATCTGCCTGCAATCTCCCCGTGATACCACCCATCACCGAAAGCAGCGTGAGGCTAAAGCTTCTTCATTTACTCACCATCGTAAGGGTCTGTGTACAAACACACTCAAGGGCATCTCTCTTTCACAGAAAGAACACACGTCATTTGTACCAAATGGCAATGGGTTTTTAGCACAAACTTAATACTTTCATCACACTATAGTAATAGTAATCATCTACTTTTCAGCAAGAGAAACTCCTTTAAATAAGGAAAAGGACTCATGTCAATTAGTGTATGTACCCACTGGATCAATCTACAGCAATAAAATGACGAAGTCTGGTGCTTATGGACACTGGAACAAAGGATCCAGCCAACCTCAACACAAGGCAGGGAGACCCAGGTTCCCACACTGAACCTTCTAGAAGGTCATGTGTCCAGAGAGAAAGAAACTATCTAGTCAAAAACTCTTGAAAGGACAACCTAAAAAGGACTACAAAAGGTGTACATTAAGATTTTTCATACTGCACATATGCAAAGAGGCCCAACTCAGCTCAGGTTAAGCACATAAAATAAAGCTCATGTTCTTCTAAAGCAAACAGTCGAGGACACACTGAGGGCATCGAGGAGATGAGGTAACTGCATGGCCAATCTACTAGGAATTTAATTCACTAACGGGCAGAACTTCATATAAACATAACCTCAGTTCCCTAATCTACTGTACATAAAGAAACTCATTAACCTATTAGACCTTGACCTATTTAAGGTGGGAAGGTTTGCACTGGAGGAAGCGTATTGTTTCCCCTCTGGGAATATGTGCCTCCAGGTTCTACCACTGAGAAATGCATTCAAGGGCCTTCACCATTGTTTCTGCATCCAACTGCACTGGGGAAAATAGTTGACCTACACCAGGGGCTGTCAACTCTCCAATCTGAAAAAATAACCACCCCCATTTCTCCATCTTTATATTAGTGTTATTTTGGGTGGAGTAAACAAAAACTAGGAAAGCCCTCAAATATAGGCAGAGGGAAAAGTAGAGGTGGAAATGGAAACCATCCTGAGTGGGGTGGTGCCTGTACCTGCACCTCCCACTCTGCACTGGATCTTGGCTCAATGCTTTCTCACCAAGGCGACTATGGTAAGTTCTGGTCTCCTGAAAGTCTCCTTTCCAACAGTTCTCTGGATTTCAGTACTGAGTTGATTGTCAACACCCAGTCTGATATCTCCAGGCTCTTAGCTTAGAGGACAGAAGCCTTCCCTGGTGCTGTTGGCTCAGACTTTGACATGAGGACATTACAACCAAGCTGAGAACCTGAGGGGCAGGAAGGACGGAGAGAAGGACTCTTCCCAGGAGCCACCGCAAGTGCACATCTGCATTTCCAAGGCCTCCTTGAAAACAGAGTTGTTCTTTGCTGTTTAACTAATTCCACTGTTAGTCCTGTTCTTACAGACATCAAATATACTGCAAAACCATTTCTTCTGGCTAGGTTCAAAACATAAGGGTCTTCCATCATCGAGTAGTCACAGATGAGAAGGCCATGATCTATGGGGCTCTTCCTCCCCAGAAGCCTGTATCTGTGGGGTGGGATGAGTGGCCCTGGGTCCCTGCCCCAGCAGCTGACCTGTTTCAGTGTAGCAGGGAAGGAGGAGCCCACAGAGGGAATGTGAGCAAGCAGTCTGAACCAACATCATTAATGGGACCTGTAGCAGCCTGGTGGACACAGATCTTCTTAATAAAGCCCTGGTTTCAGAGAAACACTTTCAACTGCCCAGTGGAAGTTATAACACTTTACTTTGTGCAATAGTTTGGTCCACTCTTATTTAGCTTCTTTTTTCTTCCTTTTAAATTAAGCAATTAAAGGAGCACCCAGCACACAACTTGACACAGAGTGTGTGTGAGAACCGACCAGTGACAGGAGCCCAGGTCTCTGTCCTCAGGTCTGAGCTGCCCTCACTTCTCCTGCTGGGGCACCAAGTTGTAACCTCGCTGAGCCTGGGAGGGTGAAGTTGATGGCAGTTCCACTGTAGGAGCTCTCCTTGCCCCTGCTGGTGCCTAGCTGTCAACACGGGTCCTGCCCCGGGCCTGTGGATGGAAGGGGAACCCAGTGTCCTCTGTCCAGCAGAAGTGCTGGTCACCTTCCCTAACTGCAAGATAAGAGACTGAGGACCTCCTGGAGGGGCCGCCTCAGGCCAGGTCATCCAGGTCCACTTTGGGGATTGGATCTCGCCAGTAACAGAAGGAGCTGAATTCAGGGTACGGAAAGGCAGAATTCTGTTCCTTATTGAGAAGTGGGAACACGTGCTCCACAAGCTCACTCAGTCTGTGATACCTAGGAGACAGAATTGGGGAAGAAAAGCACAAACTGTTACTGTGAAGTTCATCTAAGAGCATAAGACTATAGGTTGTAAAGCCGGGTGTATTCAGATTCCTCAGATAGGTAGAATCCAAGATAGGTCTCCATCCCTTCCCTGGGCACAAACTTCCTCTTCAAAGTCTAGGAGAATCAGCAATCCCATAAATAGAAGGGAAAATACCAAGGCAAAGAGGAAAGCCTTCAAATGAAGGCAGATGTAGTTCTGATACTTTGAGTGAGGCTGATCCTTAGTATCTAAATGTCACTCTGGCTGCAGGGCTCTAGGCTAAGAAATGGAAACACACTTACGATGACTTGTTTCCTTTGGTCCTTTCTTGTATTAATTCACCCTTGGGATTCACGGTGAATATTCTGCAGTCTGGAACTCCAACTTGTGTGTAAGCATAGACATCCTGGAGCAAAAAACATCAAGCGGGGTGATTATAGGGAGAAGAAATTAGGCGCTGCTTCTCCAGTTCCTTGTGAACCAGAATCGCACAAACAGAAAACTGTCTTCGGAAAACAGGCAGAACTGGACAACATGTAGCTTTGCCACTGAAATTGAGCTTTAGACAAACCCAAACAAAACATGAAGCCAAACCCAGAGGGTGCTGGGGGATGCAGGAAAAAGGGGAGACAAGGAGACACCAGGGGTGCCCTGGAGCAAGAGGAGCCCCACTGTCCATCAAAGGCCAGGAAGTAGCCCCCTTCATGCCTGAGATCTGAGGGCCCCTCTAAGGGGAAGCAGGTCAGGGAAATGCCAATTAAGGGTAAGCACTCATGTTGTGGTTCTGGGGTAGATCCAAGGACATGGCTTAGAACCGTTTAGAACATGAGAAAGAACCACTGGAGAAAATAGTAATTGAAACCACAGAAAACAAAGAAAAAGTGCCCTTCATCATGTATATCAAAATTCTGGGGCAGCTCTCCACCTATAGGATCTCCCTAATTACTGTAAGAAATTTGGAATAGATGAAGTAAAAACCTATTTAGCAGAACATTAATTTGTTTTGCCTATAAAATTTATCTGAGAATTATGACATAGCTACATCCTGAAAGTCTACTCCTCTCAATTTTACCCACATCAGAATGTGTAGCCTAAAGGAGACACTTACATTTGGACGGTTTCCAAAGGCAGCATAGAAGGGCTGCTTAGATGGGGCAAACAGATTCTTGATATCATTTAGACACTCAATTTTGAATTTCTCTGGTTTCTTTTCTATCACTTCCCTAGAGGGGGAAAAAAAAAAACATATATAGTCAGCAAATTCAAAGTGGTAGTAATCCCTGGTATTCGGTCCTAGAAGAAGTTTTGTGCTCACAACCACCCATTTTAAAAAATCCTTTGTAACTGGTATCCTTTCTCCTTCTCTGCCAGTCAATATGATAACAGAAAACTTGATGGGGTTTGGGGAAAGAAAAAACAGCCACTGCTAGAACTTGACTTTCCTTGACCATGCTTGGCACAGACCAGGTGAGTTGTAACTTAGAATGCTAGGTGGGAGCTCTGACCAGTGTAGCTCAGTAGTTGTGCATCGACAGGTCACTGGTTTAATTCCAGGTCAGGTCCCATGTGGGAAGCAGCTGATCACTGTTTCTCTCCCCCCCCCCCCCCCGCCCCTTCTACTTTCTCTAAAATCAGTAAGATTATTAAAAAAAAAAAAAAAAAAAAAAAAAAAGGATACAATGGGGAACCAAAGAATTAAGATACACAGAAGCTCTGAAACAGACACAAACCCTTTCAATGAGCCTGACACCCATACTCACACACAACCCATTCAGGCCCCAGCACCCCCTCCCATGCACTCAGAAGGGCTGCCTGCTGGGAGGTACCTGTGGAAGGCAGAGAACAAGCTGCTGGGGGACAGCATCAGAGGACCTCGAGGCAAGATTGTGCCCTTGTCATTAACCCAGTGCAGGTAGCCACGGGTCATGTCGGCCATGCCGATGGCACGAGCAGAGCAGTACAGAAACTTGTAGCCATTCCTGAAAGAGAATGTATCTTATTTAGCCCATTGTGCTTTGGCTAAAGGTGAAGAAAAAAGCACTTTTCTTATAAAAGATCCAAGTATATGTACTCTCATTTACTGTGAAAATCAAATTCTAATTTAATTAAACAGAAAAATAGGATTATAAAGATTTCAGCTTTCCATAGAAAACATCATGGGGAAAAATTGAGGTATATGCAACTAGGGACTATGCTAAATTTATGAATACTGATGTATCTTCAGCATCTAGTCTAACGAAAGGCAGATTACAGAACAGACAAACATCTTGGGCTATCTTTAAATTATCTGCTACAAAGGAAAGATACAAAAGATCTTATTTATAAAGACAATTTGCAGAAGGCAAACCATCCTGTCAGCCAAGGAGCAAAATACCTGGGTGACTAACATAATTTTCATATTAGGGGATTCTCAACTAACGTTTAAGACACTAATTTTTCAAGTCAATTTAATTCATATGTATTAGGGTCCCACGAAGGCCATGGCACTGTGTTCTCTGCTGTACTGGCACAGAAGACCCCAGAGGTGAAATGTGTCTCCCACGCATGCATGACCTTCTCAAAGAAATACCCAATTTAAAAGTATCCAAGTACTCAATTAATAAACCAAAAATGAAAATCAGCTCTTGTTAAATTACAGCTAAAAATCGTTATAGCTATAACTACAAATATAGGTAGTGCATAAAATTCATAGCATAGTGAGAATGAGATGACATGTTGGCTGTCACTTTTCTTTGTGAGGTTACAGGAAAGGAGTGGGAAAGATGACTGGGAATAGTTATATTATGAACACACATGATTCCCGTGTACACCATTTTTCAATAGTTTTTAATCAAAGCAAAATTCTAGCTCACTAGAGCACATTAGCAGGTGGGATAGGAGACCTACTCGTTGATGGCATGGTAGAGCTTTGCGATACCCTGATGAGTCCAGTCTTTACCCAGCTGTGGAAGAATCTGTCCCAAAGCGTCAGACCTAAGAGAGCATAAGTAGGAAAAGGTACTGGGAATCAAGCATATAAAGGCCAAGTGTTTTCCTTTTTAGTTATATATTAGCTGCTGAAAAACATTGGGTGGAGGGGCAGGGCAACCGACAGGGCAATTTGCAGTGAGGCATTCTCTTACAAGTATACCACGGAGGAGCTTCTAAAAGGAGAATCAGACACAAGAACCAGCTGTTCATTTTCAGAGACAATTTACAACTACAAACCCTTTTCCTCCTTTTCAATCTCAAAAGCTTCTTAAGTTTTTTTTAAATGCCAAAATTTGAAGACCAAATAACTAAAGTTTTCCAAGAGTTATTTTCAACATTACATTTCTATGGGTCCACCCATCTACTCCAACCATAAAATGACCCCCATGGACTGCATTTAGGATGTCTCAGTGTACGTAGTTTTAAATAAAACACTCCTTCTGATGGCTGAGGGCTAGAGGCTTGGTGAGGACCCCCCGGCCCCTGCCCCACTGCACATGGACCTGCACCTCCCTCCTCTCTCTGCCACCCACCACAAGCTCCTGCTTACTTGGTTATTGTTCCGTCTATATCGGAAATGATGATCTTGTCATTCCAGTTCCACAAGTAAATGGTCCCTGCACAACGGCAGGTACCTTGATACTGGGTTGTAATACTAAATACGACATCATTTGGGCCATCTTGGAGCTTCAGTTTTGCCTTTTATAAAAAGTAGAGGAATAAAGTAAACCATAGAGGCAGAATTTTAAAAACTGATGAAATTACATGTAACAATCAAGTCACATTTTCCACCCTGGCCAGTTTGGCTCAACAGTTAGAGCACTGACGCATGGATCGAAGAGTTGTGGGTTTGATTCCAACCAAGGGCATATATACCTTGGTTGCAGTTTGACCCCGGCCCTGGTCAGGGTCTTGCAGGAGGCAACTAGTTGATGTGTCCCTTTCATGTCGATGTTTCTCTCTTTCTCCCTCTCTCTCCCTCCCACTCTATCTGAAGATAAATAGAAAAATATCCTCAAGTGAGGATTAAAAAAAAAAAAGCCACATTTTCCAATAATATGCAGTCACTGAGAGATTGCCTAAAATATGTTAAGTGAAAGGAATCTAATCTCCAAAATATACAAATATACGTATGTGTGTATGAATACATAAAAATGAGAGGAATAATACATTAACAAGATAACTAAAATTAAAAAATTTTTTTTTTTCCTTTATTGATTTTAGAGAGAAAGGAAGATAGAAGGAGGGAGAGAAACATCGATGAGAGAGAACATTGACTGGCCGCCTCCTGCATGCCTCCCAACTGGGGATAGGGCCCACAATCTGGGCATGTGCCCTGACATAGAATCGAACCGTCAGCCTCTTGGTACATGCAACCACGGAGCCACATTGGCCGGGCAAGATAACTGCAATTTTAAAAAATCAGCTGAAAACACTGTGTGGCACAGAGTCTAAATGTTTGCAAAACAGAACAGTGTCTGCCTCATTACCATACCAGGCCCAGTGCTGCACACATGGCTCACTCAGTGAGCTGGGCTTAGGATGCCACTGCCTGAACAGTGTTTGGGATCCCAAGAGACTTTTCTAATCCCCCAAACAAAAATCTTCTCCACTCCTTCTCATACCTAAGATAGGGGCATAGCAAAACCATTTCACATTGAAAATATGTGAAAAGCAGGGAGTAAAAACAAATAGGAAAGGGGAAGTTGTGTCTAAATAAGAAAACATTACTTCTCTATTGTGGCTCTCAAGAGATAGTGGGTGACCCAGTGCTGAGCAGCAGCTGTGTAAAATTCATGGGGAAATAAGTTAAAAATACAGATTTCTCAGCTTACTCCCAGAAACTGAGGTGGGAGGGTCAGGGGCGGTGGAGGAAGCTATGTCCCAGGTTCCCCAGGTGATGATCCTGGCAGTCTCTTGTGGTGGTCATTTATATGTAAGCATCTGTATAACTACACAGTGTTGTGTGTGAGGCCTGGGACTGAATGGACAGAAGATGAAGGAAGTGAACTTAAACAGTTACTAAGATAATCCAACAAGGTCCACATGGCTCTCACACTACTCACGATCTGGTCTGAGGACAGGCGGAGAGACTTTTTATATGAGGTTATGCTGCCGTGGCTCGGGGACTCTGTGAGAATGGGGTCCATTTTGATCGATTCTTCAATCTCCTGTGATCCCCCATCACTGGATGAGTCATCTTCTGCTGGCCTGTTCAATATCAATCAGTTACTAAAGAGGCAGTAGGCTGTTTTATTGATAACAGCTTTTCATTAGGATCAAGAGATCCTAAATCCATTCTAGAAATGGGAACAGTTTCTCCCTTTGCTGCTCTCCCACATCCTACTTCCATGCCTGAATATTCATTTCATGAACTGATAACATCACCTTTCTCCTTCCTCTCATGATTGGCCAGAGGTTATTTTCTGGCTATCAATGGGCATTTTCTGCTGTGACCAGTGAATGCTACTCGTTGAAGTAGATACGTATGTTTCAAAAGGTACAAATTAGAGAAAATATAATTGCTTATGTTGATTAAAAAACTAAGAAGAAAAATTTAATAGAGGAGGGTAAAAAGCAAGAATATACTGTCACACAGATGACTGAACTAGAAGAGTTAGGGAATGGAAGAAGAAAGAATTTGACTGGGGAAAGTACATAGACGGCAGAAAGAAGAATGAGGTATATGGTGGCACTTCCTCTAAGGTCCAGCCAATCTGAATGTCCAAAGGAGTGCTACTTATCGCAATAAATAAAACAGACCCACAATCCCTGAGATTTTCTTTTATATCTCCCTTTGTGCCTAACAGGAAGCCAGGGAGCAGGGACACCAGGGACAGGCTGTCTTAGGACTCCTCAATATTCCCTATTCTCAAAGGCCTACATTTATTTCACAGTTATCTGATTCCATGGCTCCAGGACAGGAGGAACAAGGTATTTATTTAGGAAGCAGTGATGAGTATATTTAATCTTCTAAGCAAATAATACATATATATTTATATTTTAATCCTCACCTGAGGATATGTTCAATGATTTTAGTGAGAGGAAAGGAGAGGGAGAGGAAGAGAGACCGAGAGAAACATTGATGTGTGAGAGAAACGCTGATTAGCTGACTCCCATACATGCCCCATCCAGGGACTGAACCCGCAACCTAGGTATGTGCCCTGACCAGGAATCAAACCTGCCACCTTCTGGTATACGGGAGAACACTCCAACTAACTAAGCCACCCGGCCAGGGCCTAAGTAAATAATATTTTTTAGAAAAGCAGAAATTAACATTTGTAGTTAACTGAGTGGCATCAACAAGCCACTTATTCATGTATGTCCATAGGAGAAAGATGTTTCTGGCTGAGAATTAAACAATCAACTTGAATGCAATGACTAAAGCAGGAGTGGCCCAAGTACTATGAGCCTGGAGGAAGGACAGGGTGCTCCTACCTGCCACTGGCTGGCTCCTTTGTGCTTGATGGCAGGTCACCAGTGGGTGGCATCTCGGATTTCCCTTCCTTGGCCTCTGGCAGCTAAAAAAGCAAGATAATAATGGTAAAGTGTAGCTTTCCCCTTACCAACAAACAAAAATTTATCAGCAGTCCTCATCAGGAATGAGCAAAACTGTTTTCCACAGCTTATAAATGCTCAAGAAAACAGACTTTCTCTAGTTTGAGCCCAAGGACAGAAACCTGAGACCGAAGTCACATGCTGCTACAAAAAGCTGTCTCTACAAAGCCAGGAGAAAACTTTCAAAAGAATACCATTTCAAGTCACAAAATATAATACAAGTGGTCCTCAATCATTAGGTCCATGGCAGAGACACGAGGATTGTAGAACAGAAGTGACTGATGCCGCCGCCTCCTGTGTAGGAGGGCAATAAGCTCTTGCTCTGTCTGGAAGGTAATGCAGCGAAGTGGAAAGAGCACAGGTGTTGGAGTTGGACTCATGGTCAAACCCTAGCTCCATCTCTTACCAGTCAAAGCATGTCACCTCTTTGTGCCGTTTCCTTACCTGTACATGATGGGAACTCAAGCATCTACCCTTTTGAGCTATAGTAAAGGTGAGGAGTAACATATGTAAAGCACCTAGCACAGTATTACCTGCACATAGCAACCATTCAGAAATAGTGACTATTATTGTAAAAGAGTACTAGATAGCCCAAAGGGACTTTTTTGTGCTTGGCAAAGGTTTTTGACTAACTGAAAGATTCATTTCTTTTCAGCTTATGGAAAGGATACCTCCAGCCTGGTTACCTGTTTGGTCATACTTTCTCTCTTACGCCAAAACCACCAACGACCAGACTTCTTTGGCATCTTATCTTTGACCCAGGACTCGACCGTGGCCTGAAAACAATCAACAAGGGTTAGTCTAGCAATTTGTGGATCACAAAGCACCCAACTACTTTCTACCACTAGTCTGAAGGATGGTGCCTTATCACAAAGTATGAGCAACAACCTCCACATCTCTCAAACTCCTCTAGTTTTAACACCTGAAACAGTGTCCTCTTTCATGACAGCCTGGCTTCACGGCAGTTCTGTGGTATGAGACCGAGTGGTCAGGTTACATAGGAGCAGCCCCCTCAGGGTCAGGCAAAACATGTGGGCTACTCTCATGTCTCTACCCTTGGAAAATGCCATTCTCCTGAGTTATGAGGACCAATTAGGCCGATGATGTCTTCTTGCAGGACAGATTCAAAGCAACCTTCAGGTTCTATATAATATGTTTATTAGCCACAATTTGACCTAATCACACAGAGGTCATGCTTCTGGTGGCCGTATCACTCTCTTTTTGTGCCTTCTTCTCTTTTTGTGCCTTCTTTCAATATTAATAAATTTTTTTTCATTCATTCTCTATTTAATAATTAGTAAAATCTCTCAACTTTTACATACAATCAGAAACCGGTATAAATATCTAGTAAAAATGACAAAGATGTGGCAGCCTAGCTAATTTCTTAGATTTTGTGAATTAGTTCATTTGAGTGGGCACACAGAACTCTTTGGATCTTTTATAAAATTAAATAAACTTTGAAAAGTACCCAGTTTAGAAATAAGACACATATGGACTTTTCTAAGTACTACATGCTGTAGATACTTCTGAAAAGACAACAAATGGTAGACCATCTCACCTTAGGCAAACTTTTCTGGAACACTTGCAAGCTAAGGATCATGGGAGCAGCCAAAGCCCAGTTATAGTAACTGTAAGGAATAAAAATGTGTAAAACCATTACACAGAATGAGGAGTGAGAGAGAGAAGGAGGTAGAGAGGAAGAAAGAACAAAGGAGAGACAGAAATAACATCAAATTCCTTTTCCTTTGCAGTAAAAAGATGATCAGCTAAATTTTTAGTCATATGAATGATCTTTGCTTCAGGCCTAACTTCTCTGAACAGAGAAGCAGTAAAATCTACCAAACAAAACAACATTTTAATACTTCACTTAAGCCCTGACTGGGTTGCTAAGTGGTTAGAGCATCGGCCCACAGACCAGAGACCCAGGTTCAGTTCCTGCTAAGGGCACGTACCTTGGTTACAGTTTGTCCTCGGCCCTGGTTGGGGTCGTGTGGGTGGCAACCACTCGTTGTGTCTCTCTCACGTCGATGTTTCTTTCTCTCTCTCCCCCCTTCTTTCCTTCCTGCTCTATCTGAAGATAAATGCAAAAAATGTCCTCAGGTGAGGATAAAAAAAAATAATACTACCTCACTTAAAAATGAAGCTGAAGCCCTGGCCGGTTTGGCTCAGCGGTTGGAGTGTCGGCCTGCGGTACAGAGAGACCCGGGTTCGGTTCCCGCTAAGGGCACGTACCTCGGTTGCAGTTTGTCCCCGGCCCTGGTTGGTCGTGCGGGTGGCAGCCACTCGATGTGTCCCTTCACATCGATGTTTCTCTCTCTCTCTCTCTTCCTCTCTCTCCCTCCTAATCTATATGAACAAAAAATGGAAAAATATCCTCGGGTGAGGGAAAAAAAAAAAAAATGAAGCTGAAGCTTTACTTTCATTGCAAAGTCATTGCCCACTAGTTTGTTAATACAAAATGACATCTTTTCTAGCAAGAAAAATGACAATAGTTAAAAAATAGTACTTGGAAAAAAAACCCTGCAAAAGTATTTAACCATTACAAAAGCAAGAATATTTACCGGTTATATATCCGTATTACAAGGTTAGGGTTGTCTATAAGTCCAGGGTTTTCTGCAAATTCATGATAAGTAATGATATGCTCCATGAATTTTTCTGCAATATAAAATAACAATTGATTTGGTTAGAGATTATATAAATTCCCAAATGAAATTATCATAATACTCCACACACTGAAAAGACGATAGCATAAAATAAAACATATCCATTTTTCTTTTTTAATCCTTGCCCTGAGGATATATTTTTCCATTTATCTTCAGATAGTGTGTGTGTGTGAGAGAGAGAAACATTGATGTGAGAGACACATCAATTGGTTGCCTCCCGCATGACCCTGACCAGGGCCAGGGACAAGCCACAACGGAGATACGTGCCCTTGACCTGAATCGAACCCATGACTCTTTGGTCTGTGGGTCCGACGCTAACTGCTGAGCCAAACCAGCCAGAGCAAAAACATATCCTTTTTAAACAAACTTTTTATATCCATCAAAAGTTTTTCTCCAGGACAAGAAAGAACACTTCTATTCTCTCCTTCTTCTACCACTTAAAAACAAAACAAAACAATAACAGGAGAGAGATATGCCAGAGACTTTTGGGAAAATAGATTACAGATGTGGCCAGAGAGAAAGGGCACGCACGCACGCGCGCACACACACACACACACACACACACTAATGAGAACTGTAAGTTTCATTCTTATCAAAGGGAGAAACTACTGGCAGGCAACTGTATTACTGAGGAATATTCATGGGGATCTTGAAGTGCATGCTACATTGGAAAAAATAAAACATTTACAACAGCTTGGAGGAAAAAAACCCACCAAAATTTGTCTTTGGGTCTGTTCAGAAATAAATCTCAAGTTCTTGCAAAATGAATGAGGATTTTACATAAATTTTTATAGCCTGTTCCTAAACCTGCACTGTAGTAGATCTAGGCTAACAGAGAAATTTTCCTCGTGGTAATTTGCATTTACTTTTACTTGCCATTTCTTCTTCCTATAATAACAAAATCTACCTTTTAAAAAGTGCAAAGTTTACAGTTTATTTAAATTATAAATTTTCCATTCCCCATCCCCTATATATTTTTAAAGTGAAGGTTTATTAAGATTATAAGAATGTGACCTATTTAATTTTGTCCCTGGAAGAAAACATTGGCCATAGACACTCTTAATTCCTTAAAAAAAAGCACACACACACACACACACAACAAACAAATAGAATTAAGAGATGGAAAAGAAGGAAGCATAATAAGCACCCTGTGACCCTAAAATCTATTTGGGTTAATAGAGTTGTAAGGCTCAGGGGCACCCAGTCTGCCACATGCAAGCCATTGTTGCTCTGAGAATAAGAGAAGACAAAAGATGATGCTAGTCACGGGAAAAAAATCTTTCCTTACAGAAAAAATCAATCAAGGGCCACCAGCCAAATTGAGAAAATATTAAGAGTTTAGTTTACAAAAGTAAAACAAAAAAGCCAAAGAACTTGGGACAGTTGCACATGAGTGCTTGCTTACCCCACATCAGAGACATCTGAACTACCTCTGCTAAGCTCCTTCCTTTTGCTTGAGCAACTTTACCCTCCTTGGTCAACTCTCACGACTGATAAAATAACCCCTTCTGCTTTTTCCCCAAAAGACCATTTATTTAGTGAACAATCAATTTTTGACAACTTCAAGCCCTACTCTCATATCTAAGGTCCAATGCTTTCTAGGAGAGAAGCTGGGCCCCAATCCCCAAATATTTCAACAAATTTATAGATGAGAAAACTGACACAGCCAGAGCTGATCCAGGCTGGTCAGCAAACAGGGCAGCCCAAGACCTCTCAACCTCTTAATATGAAGTTGAGAACCTTCAAGAAGGCACACTTCCTCATCCAAGCCATTTCTATGTAATGTCAACCCACATGAGATACCTTAAGTAAGGGGCTAAAGGTCTTACATTAAAAAAGGAGATACCTGCTACCTGCACAAGATCATTAAAAATTTTAATACCCTGAAATGGCTAAACAGGTTTTTAATCAAGTGATGACCAAGCTGCTTTCTCAAGTGAAGACAGAGCATGACTATCCAGTGTACCTTTAGAAATTTCTCCATTCTCACTGAGGCCCCCACAAAGAGAGAGGGTGACGTCGGGCAAGTCCATAGCAGAATCCGAGAGGCACTCGGTGCCACTATCAGCAGCTGCGCTTCCCACAGACTGTGGGGACTGGGAGCCAGAGAGCGTGTCAGACTCAGGCCACTGCCTGGAGCCAGGGTCTGATTCACTGTAGGCAGGGAACAGGGAGAAAAAGATTTGCTTTATTACAACTTCTTGTATTCCTAACTTACTACACATCGTTCTCTGAGGGCTCAAATAACAAATCCCCTTAAAAAGGCAACAGATTGATCTATAATCAGACATAGTTTTTTTGTTGTTTTTTTTTCAAATATGTTTTTATTGATTTTTTAGAGAGAGGAAGGAAGAGAGAGGGAGAGAGAAACACTGATGTGAGAAACAATTGTCAGCTGCCTCTTGCATCCCCCCTACTGGATATCGGGCCTGCACCCTGGGCATGTGCCCTGACTGGAAATTGAACTGGGACCTGGCTGTCCATGGGACGACACTCAATCCACTGGGCCACACTGGCCAGGCAAGCATAGCTTTTCTTTTTTAAAAAATCTTTATTGTTGAATGCAAAATGTATTACAGATGTTCCACATTTTTCCCCCATTGACCCCCTCCTCCCCACTCCCGCCCCCCTCCTGCCTTTTCCCACACTATTGTTTGTGTCCATTGGTTATGCATATAACTTCTTTGGTTTATTTCTTCCCACCCTCTCAACCCCTTTCCCTTTGAGGTTTGTCAGTCTAGCAACGAATTTGTATTTCTTAATCTCTTCACCTTTTCACCCATTCCCCCAACCCCCCTCCCAACTGGCAACCAACAAAATGTTCTCTGTATCTATGAGAATGTTTCTGTTCTACCTGTTCATTTTGTTTGTAGAATACATCATTGATAGATATGTATTCATTGCCATTTTGTTTGTTCATATATTTTATCTTTTTCTTCATATAATAACGGTTTGGTGGTGATGAACTCCTTTAACTTTTACTTGTTTGGGAAAGTCTTTATATGGCCGTCGAGTCTAAATGACAGCTTTGCAGGATAGAGTAATCTTGGTTGTAGGTTCTTGCTTTTCATCACTCTGAATATTTCTTGCCACTCCCTTCTGGCCTGCAAAGTTTCTTTTGAGAAATCAGCTGACAGCCTTATGGGAACTCCCTTGTAGGTGACTAGCTGCCTTTCTCTTGCTGCTTTTAAGATCCTCTCTTTGTCTTGAACCTTTTGCATTTTGATGATGATGTGTCTTGGTGTGGGCCTCTTGGGGTTCATCTTGTTTGGGACTCTCTGTGCTTCCTGGACTTGTATGTCTGTTTCCTTTACCAAGTTAGGAAAGTTTTCTGCCATTAATGTTTCAAACAGGTTTTCAATTTCTTGTTCTCGCTCTTCTCCTTCTGGCACCCCCAAGATGTGAATGTTGGCACGCTTGAAGTTGTCCCAGAGGTTCCTCACACTATCCTCATTTTTTTTGGATTTTTTTTCTTTTTGCTCTTCTGATTGGGCATTTTTTGCTTCCTTATATTCCAAATCGATGGTTTGCTTCTTGGATTTATGTACTCTACTACTGAATCTGTGTAAATTATTCTTCATTTCAGTTAATGCCTCCTTCAATTCTGACTGTGCATCCATAATTTGACTGGTCCTTTTATATGCTCTAGAGGCCCTCACTAAGTTCATTGAGCATCCTTATAAGCAGTATTTTGAACTCAGCATCTGTTAGGTTGCTTATATCCATTTCGCTTAGTTCTTTTCTTGGGATTTTGTTCTGTTCTTTCATTTGGAACCTGTTTCTTTGTCTCCTCATTTTGGCTGCCTCCCTATGTTTGTTTCTGTGTATTACTTAACGAGAGGTATGGGGCTAGCTGACAGCAGATGCTGCTTGTTTGAAAGAATTTAGAAAAAACCTGAAGCAGGATCCAAGACAGGCCAATCCTATGGTTAAGCAAGTGGCAACAGCTTGGGTGGGCCTGAAAGTTGGGTGGGTTGGGGGGCCTCAGGGACTCACCAGGGCGGGGCTACCAGTGTGAGCCAGATTGCTGGAGTCCCAGATATGGCGGCTGTCTGCCTCCCCAGGGAAGGGCTCACCAAAGGAACAAAGGCCTCTTACAGCACGTTTGTCCTGGAGAAAGCCCCCTCTCCAGCTCTCACTCCATTGCCAAACAGCTCAGTTCTTCCCTGTATGTCTCTGGTGCCCCTCGAGCTGCCTCCCCTCCAAGCTTAGAGGGAGAGCCTCCGATAAGTTCATGCACGGGCCCTTTAAGGAGCTGCCTGGGGCTCCAGCCGCTTCAGCTTCCCTGAGCCTCAGTTCCCGTTGGTTTTTTCAGCCAGAAGTTATGGGGACTTCTCTTCCTGGCACTGGAACCCTGAGCGGGGCACCTGGTGTGGGACAGGGACCCCTCAGTCCTCAGGGAGGACCTTCCCAGCCGAGGTGTCCTCCTGATTTTTATCCGCCACACGTGGGTGTGGGACCAGCCCGTCTGGACACCGGCCTTCGCGCCTCCGGCCCTCCGCCCCTCCTACCAGTCTGGATGTGGCTGCTGCTTTAATTCCATAGCTGTAGGACTTCCATTCAGCTTGATTTCAGGCGGTTTTGAATGATGGTTGTTCTGTAGTTTAGTTGTAACTTTGATGTGGTTGTGGGAGGACGCAATACCGCGTTTACCTACGCTGCCATCTTGACCGGAAGTCAAGCATAGCTTTTCTTAAGTAGTGTTTAGAATTATGTCATAATGACAATAAAAATAACCTATAAGCACTACTGAGAAACTAACTTGAATACAGTAAATGTCACAAGAATTGCTGTAAGTTCATTATTCACAATAACACAAACATTTCAACTATAAACGTTTCTGATTTTAATTAAAGGAGTAAAAAGTTTTAAGCATTTATCTATAAATGACAGGGCAATTAAGAAAAATCTGATGTTTGGAAACCTTTTCATCTTAACTTCCTAGAAAAAGCTGTGGTACTAAACACATGCTAGAGAAAATTACTGTAGCCCAAAGCTGTATTATTTTTAAAAACAAGACTTTTCTAAATTTATATTACTCTACAAAATAGAACAAAAAAAATAAGAGAAAAGTCTCAGGAGGCTAGACCCACCATGAAAAGAAATATATTAGAAAATAAATTGTTCTTACATTAGTGTGAGGGCCAGAAAAAAATATGAGGTTATTCAATATTTTCATTTTTCTAGATAATAAGGCACAAAAGCCAGGTTTTAGGATTCTAAGGGAAACTGTAACGAAGCATAAATTTGAGAGAAAAAAAAAACAAAGAGATGACGCCTTAAGTTTCTTAGTCATGAATATTTAATTGCTCTATACCCTTTGAATAGATGTCACATTTATTGTTTTAGAATTTTTAAATTTTATTCAGAAAGCCAATATATTTAATGTATGTGGTCAATAAATACAATCTAATGTAGTTATGAGATCTTCAGAAAAAAATATCAAATTTGAGCAGTAGATGGCAGCAGAATACAGGTATGTAATAGCAAAAACCGCAGTTTCAAAAGCCCTAGTTTTGAATTTTTTTAAAAATATTTTTTATTAATTTTTTAGAGTGAGAGGAAGGGAGAGGGAGAAAGAGAGAGATATAGAAACAACAATGAGAGAGAACATAGATCGGCTACCTCCTGCATACCCCTCACTGGGAATCGGTCCTGAAACCTGGGCATGTGCTCTGACTGGGAATTGAACCGGCTACCTCTTGGTGCATGGATCAATGATCAACCAGTTAGGCACACTTGTTGGGCTAGTTTTGCATTTGAACCAACAAAAGATTTAGGTTTTTGGAAATGTTCTGTCTTAACAGCAATGCACGATATCACAATGCTGAAATTAAACCCAGAATGTTCTCTTCACTGGAAATGGTGAAAGAGCCAAAACCATTATAAGACAGCAAAGCCTACTACTATGCTGGGGCTGAGGGGAAAGGCTGACCCCACAGGTAAAACACAAATAGAAGGCTGCTATGTATTCACAAACTCCTATTTCCTCTTTATCCAGGGCACACAGCTAGGTCCCATTAAGTTTAGGTGTGGCCACGTGACCAGATGACTAACTTGCTGACCTGAAAACAACCCCATGTGATCCCCTCTTTTTTCCCTATTGAGGTCTTAAGGGGATGGTGGAACCTCAAGATGAAAGGAGTTTGTGATCCTGAATTCCTGTGTGCAAAGCTTCCCACCAAACACCAGCACTGGAATACAGAACAACATGGGTTTGAACAGTGCAGATACAGTCATACGTGGATTTTTTCCAATAGATATACAGTCAGTCCTCCAAATCCCTGGGTTTCACATCTGTGGATTCAACCAATCATGGATTAAAAAAAAGGTATTTTCTGGGGATGTGGAAGGCTGGCTGAATGCATTTTCCTACGCCATTTTAGATAAGTGACTTGAGCATCTGCAGATTTCGGTATCCGTGCTAAGCCTTGGAACCAATCCCTGTGGAGGGATGAATATAGTTAAGTTTGTGGGGAGTCAAAAGTTATATGTGAACTTTCAACTGCATGGGATGGAGGTTGGCACCAGTGCATTGTTCAAGAGTCAGCTGTAGAATCACATGAACAAGAAACAAACTTCTATTGTAATCCACTGAGGTCTTAAGTTTTATCAGAGCAGTTAGTGTCACTCTTAATCAATACAGGCAAGACACCACTTTACCTAACATGCTGCCAAATCCACAAGGGTGATGTGATTTAAAGTTTAATTACAAATACTGAATTATTTTAGTCAAGATAACAATGAACGCAATCAGAACAAAATACATGCTTATAAGCACACTTCGACAGTGCTCTATCTTTAATTAAGTATGAATTGTCTCAAGAAATAATTTGTTCAAGAGATTAAGAGGCTTACCTGATGAATGGCCATGATCTTAAACAGTAAAATTATAACAGAGCACAGTAGGACCCCATTGTTGATTTCCCCATATATTTTTTTGTTGTTGTTATTGTTAATGTTCACCCAAGGATATTTTTTCCATTGATATTTTAGAGAGAGTGGAAGGGAGAGAGAAAGGGTGGGGAAAGGGGGAGAGAGAGAGAGAGAGAGAGAGAGAGAGAGAGAGAGAGAAAGAGAGACAGAGACATCGATGTGAGAGAGACACATCAATTGGTTGCCTCCCACATGCACCCTGACAGGGGCAGGGGATTGAACCTGCAACCCAGGTACGAGCCCTTGACCGGGAATCAAACCTGTGACCCTTTGGTGCAGGGGCAGATGCTCTAACCACTGACTAACACTGGCCAGGGCTCCTCCCCCCCTTTTGTTTTTAACCCTCACCCGAGATTTTTTTCCATTTATTTTCCAATAGAGTGGAAGGGAGGGTCGAGAGGGAGAGAGAGAGAGAGATAGAGAGAGAGAAAAATATTGATTCGAGAGAGACACATCAACATGTTACCTCCCACATGACCCAACCAGGGCCAGGGACCCAACCACAACTGAGGTATGTGCCATCGTGCCCTTGACCGTGACTCTTTGTCCATGGGCAAATGCTCTAACTGCTGAGCCAAACTGGCCAAGGCCCCCCCCCCCCCCTTTTTTTTAAATTTATTTTTAGGAAGGGCTCTCAGAGAGATATCGAAGCAGGAGTGAACAGTGGATCAGCTGATCCACTTTCTTTTTTTTAAAATCCTCACTCAAGAATATTTTTTGCATGTTCTCTACCGGGGATTGAGCCAGCAACTGGGGCATATGCCCTGACTAGGAATTGAACCTGCCACCTTTCGGTGCACAGGCCGATACCTACTGAGCTGCAATGGTCAGGGCACTTTCCCCATTTTTTAAAAAAGGGAAACTAAAAAATCTGTCTTAGGAATCTCAATGTAAGTAAATGATTAAGGACTGAGAAATCTGAAAGACAATAATAATTCTAAGACAACTAACATTTTAACTTTCTTATTGAAATAAAATGGAGCAGTTTCAGTTCTCACACCTTAAAAACCCAACTATTATTTCAAATGAATTAAATATATGAGACAAATTTAGAGAGCCAGGAGGAAGGAGTTTAAAGACCTTCCAAAAAATATCTGTAAAAAATTAAAAATAATTTTCATATCAATCCCATCTTTCTATTTTAAATAAAAACTTAATGTTTTCAATAATCTATTTAAAAGTGTTTAATTATGTGTGCCTACAGTTCAGTATATTCAAGCCATACTTTCTTTTTTTTAAAATCCTCACTCAAGGATATTTTTTGCATTTATCTTCAGATGGAGCGGGAGGGAGAGAGAGAGGGGGGAAAGAGAAAGAAAAACGTCGACACGAGAGAGACATATTGACTGGTTGCCACCCACACAGTCCCAATCAGGCAACTGAGGTACGTGCCCTTATCGGGAACTGAACCCGGGTCTCTCTGGTCCGCGGGCCAACGCTTTAACCGCTGAGCCAAACTGGCCAGGAAATAAAGCCATACTTTCCATGGGGAAAATTGTTCGTTTGTTTTTGTAATCATAGCGTATATTGGAATGGAATTCCCCGAAGAATGAAAATGAACTTGGGAACTAGTACAAGTATATCTATCCTACCTGAGGTTTCAGAGTTATTTAAGGGGATATTTGTGAGGGAGAGGGAGGAAGAGTGACAGGAAGTGGAGTGCACAGGTCAGCTGGAATGGTGCCTCACCAGATCCAGTCTCAAAGTCAGAAAAAGCCTGGGAGCACAGACTCATCAAGGGAGTGAAGGTATTCTTTGTAAAACATTTTTCTGTAAAGATACATTACCTTGAAAACACATAAAAAATGAGACAAATGCTAAAGAATTTTCTTAAGCATGATGATTTGCATTAATGACTGTAATAGCTAATCTGATGTCATACCCATTGATATACCCTATGACTAGTGTATCTCTAGATGCACTGAAAATTTCTTCATAAATAGGTAAGTTACTAGTTTCAAATCATTATAGTCAAAACACACACACACAATTTCTGAATCTTCTAAATCTGAATCAATCATGTAACTTAGCCAAAGGGTATCATCATCTTGTTCCTTTTTCTCAGATGAAATGTTTTACTCTAGAAATAGCTAGAGTATGGCAGAACTGTTCACCCTTCAATACACAAGAAATGCACTACCTTTTAGGAAAATAGAGAGCTGCAACTTCAGGTTCTAGGGCCTTTAAGTCGTCTAGGTAAATATCATCAGGTCCCTGGTGTTGGCTTCTCTTGTGGACACCTGTTTTTATAAGAAAAACACATCAGAGAAAGAAGTTAGTTATTTTTCATTTACAACTCTGCAAGAAAACAAAGGTTTGCAAACAATAAAACTAGCCACGGTTGAATTGGGCATTATTTTTTAAAGTGTCACATAACCTTTTCTTTTCTTCTTTTTAAAATTATTTATTTATTTATTATTTTTTAATCCTCACCCAAGGCTATTATTCTATTTATCTTCAGATAGAGTGAGAGAAAGGGAGAGAGAGAGAGAATGAGAGAGAGAGAGAGAGAGAGAGAGACGGAGGGAGGGAGGGAGGAAGGGAGGGGGGGAGGGGGGAGGGAGAGAAACTTCGATGTGAAAGAGATGCATCAACTGGTTGCCATCAACTGGTTGCCTCCCGCACAACCCCGACCAGGGCCGGGGACAAACTGCAACCAAAGTACGGTGCCCAGAATTGAACCCTCAACTCATTGGTCCACGAGCCGATGCTCTAACTGCTGAGCCAAACCTGACAGGGCAAATAACCTTTTCACTTGTGTTGGTTCTCAGTCACCCATGCCAAAGGAAGTGAAATTCAGGGTTACACATATAACAGTTGTTGAATAAACATATGCTAATTTACTCATTCTTTCATTTGCTGATATGAATAACCCTAGCCCACAAAATAATTTATATTTGACAATAAAGTTTTTTATCAATCATGACCAAACTTGATGAAATCACTGGCATCAAAGAAAGAAGCCATTACTCTAAAACTATGAAGGAAAGATTGCTGGCGAATAGGATATTCACATGGTGCCAAAGTATTACCTTCTAATTGCAAAAGGACAAAAATCCTTTACAATGAATAAATTTGGTAGACAATACTTAAACAAGTGATCATGTTTAGCATCACTAATTGTGAGACAGTATGAGATGCAATATGAACTACCCAATATATCCCATAAAGTAATCTTTAATTCAAAAATAAAAAAAATATGTAACCCAAATCTAATTAAGCCTCTAGATCTGGATTACATATTATAGTAGTTACCAGCCACATGTGGCTCCTGAGAACTTGAACTGTCCTAGTCTGGTGTGAGGTATCTAAAATGTATTTAAAAATGCATAAACCACACACCTGATTTCTTAGAATTACTTTATAAAACTGCGTAATTTCAGTAATTTTTATATTGATTACATGTTCAACTTATAATACTGTGGCTTACACTATTATAAGTTGAACATGTAATCTATTTATCTATTTAAGATAAAATAGAGCCCTGGCCAGTTTGGCTCAGCGGTTAGAGCGTTGGCCTGTGGTCTGGAGAGACCTGGGTTCGGTTCCCGCTAAGGGCACATACATACCTCGGTTGCAGTTTGTCCCCGGCCCTGGTTAGGTCATATGGGTGGCAACCACTCGATGTGTCCCTTTCACGTCGATATTTCTCTCTCTCTCTCTCCCTCCCACTCTATCTGAACAAAAAGTGGAAGGAATGTCCTTGGGTAAGGATAAAAAAAATAAGTAAATAAATATATTAATTAAAAACTACCTTGAAAATTAAAAAAAAAAGATAAAATAGAATATATTAATAAACTTAATTTCACTTATTTATTTTTTAGTCTTTTAATTTGTGAGAAGACTTAAAATTAATATATGCAATTCACATTACATTTCTAGTGGACAGAGCTAACTTCCAGTTGAAGGAAATATAAGGATGTCACCTTGAAAAAGAAACAAACAAAAAAACCCCAAAACAATCAGATATATCAAGAATGTAAGAAAGTATAGCAGACAATTGGCTGGGCTCTTCAAAAGGTCAATATCTTGAGTGGAGAGGAGGAAAAAGGGGTAGTAGTGTGTGTTTCCATATGAGGGAGTGAGTGTGTGTGTGTGTGGGTGTGTGTGTGGGGTGGGGGCTATTCTAAATTAAAAAATGCAACATGTAAAGTTTAATGAGATCTTAAGTTTGGAAAAAACAGCTTAAAAGCTATTGTTGGTATGTTTAGGAAAATTAAACATAATTTTTCAGGATTCCATCTCACTTTATTGACATACCTTGTCAATAAAGTAGTTAATTTTACTCATTAACTTATTTAAATATACATACATATATATGTATATATATATAAAAAAAATATATATATGTATATATATTTATATATATTTTTTTTCCCAATAAATGCTCTCAAGGGCCTACTCAGTATCAACAGTAGGGAGAGAGCAGGGAGTAAGCCAGAGTCCTGCTCCAATGGATCCTGAAGTGTGATGGGCAAACCATATAAAACGAAGAATCCTAATAGTGTGTGACAGGTTCTGATCAGGGAGTACAAATATAATGGTAACCATTACATATTATTTGAAACATTGAAATAATTAAAAAAAAATTTTTTTTAATCCTCACTTGAGGATAGTTTTCTATTTATCTTCGGATAGCATGGGAGGGAGAGAGAGGAAAGGAAGAGGGAGAAAGAAACATCGATGTGAGAGGGACACATCGACTGGTTGCCTCGTGCACAACCCCAACCAGGGCCAAGGCAACCACAACTAAGGTACGTGCCCTTGACCAGAATCGAACCCACGATTCATTGGTCCACGGGCCAATGATCTTACCACTGAGCCAAACTGGCCAGGGCTGAAACACTGAAATAACTTATCATCTAAATTTAGATTATCTGATGCCAAATTAAACACATGATTACCTTTCTTCTTTGATGGCGAGTCTACTTTAGTTGTTGGTTTTGATTCTGAGGGAGCCTCCACTAACGACGGGTTAGGAAGGTGGTCTGCATCTAACAGAGATGAAATCTGAGGCTCAAGGGGAGGCTCAAGAAGTTCTGCAGCGCAAGTTGCATCGCTGATCTGCTTACACAGGGCTCTGGGTTTGGGTTTCACTATGGTACAGACCGTTTCTCTCATGGACGCATCCTTCTCAAGTTCACTTACGAGGTGGTCCTCACTGGGAATGACCCGAAAATGGGTATTTTCTGATGGTGTAATCATAGCTGTCCTAGGATGATGGTCAGATCTCTCTCGCTTGCTGACCTAAAAAAGTTGATTTAAAAATTAAACTACTTTTGAAAGTGTTTGTTATAGTATATTTCTTAAGTTGGATGCAAGTAAATGTGCTCATTTTATTTAAACAACACATTTAGTAAACATTACTTTCTATGTGTGAAATATTTCATAATTAAAAAGTGGAAAAACTAATAACTGCATTTTATTCAATATCACATTTATAAAAGTTATATTTATAACTGTGCTACTATAAAGAGTTCAATACTGGAGAAGTCTGAGGAAACAGATGACAATTTCTAGATACGAAGAGGGAGAATATTCATTTTCAGGGAGAAAACTTGAGCACTTCAGGAAAACTTAGCCCTGTCTGTACTATCTGCAGGCTCTGTTAAAACAAGATGTCGAATTATAATGTTGTACACCTGAAACTTAAATGTTATAAACCAATGTTACCTCAATTAAAAAGAAAAGAAAAAGTAAAAGTGGGCAGTGAAATCTCAAATGCACACATATAAGCAAAATGTATATCTTTAAAAAACTAGAGATCTAAACATTTCCTTTTCCAAGAGACACAAAAAGACAAACACCGTATGATTTTACTTATATGTGGAACCTAAAAAATAAAACTAACAAAATGAAACAGAAACAAACTCATAGATACAGAAAACAGACTGATAGTTGCCAAAGGGCAGGAGGTTGGAGGATTAAGCAGAAAAGGGGAAGAGAATTAAGAAATACAAACTTCCAATTATAAAAAAGTCACGGGGATGTAATGTTCAGCATAGAGAATGGAGTCAGTAATATCATAATAACTAGGTATGGTGACAGATGGTTACCACAGAGTTATTGTGGTAGTCACTTTGTGAGGTATATAAATGCTGAATCACTATGTTGTACACCTAAACTAATATAATATTGTATATGAACTATAAAGTAAGTTTTTAAAAATAAGGAAAAAATCTTAAAGTTGAGTTAATTCACATACACAAAATAAAAGCAGAGACTCTATAAATGAATAAATAAGAAATGTATCTTTCCAATTATTTCTTCTTTCATTATGAGTTGGCAAAAAAGCTTTTACAATCAATCCCGTTTAAAATTTCATTGTAAAAATTTCTTTAGATACATTTTAAATTTTCCTTACTATAATGTTAATTAACAATCAACATTTACTAAATAGAAACAGAAAATAATTACATTTCTTTTGTTGTAAACACAGTGCAAAGATAAAAAATGGTATCTTTGAATTTACTTGTGACCCCATGAGGGTACTACCACCATTTATGTTCATATGAGCTCAGTCAGATATCACCCCTTTACTTATGGATGATGAACACACTCTGTAGGCAAGTAAACCCTAGTACCTTGGTGGACTCTGGGAACCCGCCCCATGTCCACTCCATGTGGGACTCGGATCTTAGCAGGCTCTCGGCGGGTTTCACCTCCAGCTCTGAATCACTCTTCGGACACGCTGGGGAATAAGGGCTGCAAAATACAGTACAAGAAATACAATGACTTTAAAGTTAGGAACTTTAGTGTTGCTGAGCTCGACAGATTTAAATAACTATAAAGTTTGAATATATCAACTGTATCCTGCGGATATAAACACTCTATTAAAGAAAATGTTAATTATTTCTTCCTCTAGAGTTTTTTTAGTAATAATAAAAACAGCCCTGGCCGGTTGGAGCGTCGGCCTGTGGTCCAGAGAGACCTGGGTTTGGTTCCTGCTAGGGGCGTGTACCTCAGTTGCAGTTTGTCCCCGGCCCTGGTTGGTCGTGCACGTGGCAGCCACTCGATGTGTCTCTTTTGTGTCGATGTTTCTCTCTCTCTCTCCCTCCCACTCTGGACTGCAGGTCGACGTTCTAACCACTGAGCCAAACTGGCCAGGACTCCCTCCCACTCTATCTGAACAAAAAATGGAGAAATGTCCTCGGGTGAGGATAAAAAAAACAAAACAATGCCCACTAGTATTTATGGTGGACTTTCTGGTCATAAATATTTTCTATGCATCATCTTATCTGATTCTCACAAGAAATCAGTAAGAAAGGTAATTTTACAGGAGAGGAAATGCATGGAAAGATGGATTAAATTAACACTACTACATGAGAGAAACTGGATTTGAACACAGAATAAAATGTGACTGCATAATTCTTCACAGTGTTATACACAGTATAGTTAATAGTTGACATGAAAAGATTAGAACTTAAGGATTGTAGAAGGCCAAATTCTATGCTGATTATACAGATATACAGTGGCCAACACAGTGAGAGTAAGTTAAATCAAGCTTAGGAACAAAATAATTATTGAAAGAAAGGTTCCATATTCATGTTAAAAATACACATTTAGTGCCTCTACTGTATGAGAAATGGGAAATACTGTTACTGTCCAATCACAGAAAAAGTTATTCAATATATCTTTCCTTTAATAAACTGAGAAATTTTGAAAATACTTACTTGTCCAAAGGGGACCAATCTCCATCAGATAAGGGGTAGTGATCTCCAGAATGGAAGAGCAGAGGCTCCTTATATTCTTCTTCCTTTAAGGAAGCATTTGAAGATCCTCTATGAAAGGGGGGAAGAGTACAAAGAAAGTCAGGAACAATGACACTATGTCACCTTAAAAATATCCCCCAAATTTACTGACAAATCATCTAAATGATACAAATGAAAAATGGCCAGGTGAGTAATAACTAACCCTCTTAAAAGGAAAATATGAAGGAGAAGGGGGATTCACAGATGTCACCCACCATACCCTACTACAATCACTATTTAAATATGGGATAAACAGAGGAGGAAAGAAAAGAAGAAGTGATTAAAAACTCATTTTTTACCTCCTTTAGGGATAACTGATTCAGAAGCTGGAAGAAAATTGAGGCTATATGTATATTGCATTCAATCCTTACACATCTGAGGTAATAATATCCTATTTTGGATATTAGGTAATCAAGAATCCAGAGAAGTTTAGCAACTTGATCAAACTAAAAAAGCTAGTATGTCATTGGATTCAAAACAAGTAAGCCCTTGTTCTTTCCACTACCCTCTCCTGTGTATTACAAAAAATATAAGAATATCAGCTGAAGAGTTATGGCTCTAAAACTTAAAAATCACATCAAAATTACAACTAAACTACAGAACAAGTATCATTCAGAACTGCCTGAAATCGAGCTGAATGGATGTCCTACAACTACAAAATTAAAGAAGCCACATTGAGATTGTTAGGAGGGGCAAAGGGGATGGGTTGGTCCCACACCCACGTGTGGTGGATAAAAATCAGGAGGACACCTTGGCTGTGAAGGTTCTCCCTGGGGAGTGAGGAGTCCCCATCCCACACCAGGCTCCCAGCTCAGGATTCCAGCGCCAGGAAGAGAAGTCCCCATAATTTCTGACTGTAAAAACCAGTGGGAACTGAGGCTGAGGGAGGCTGAGGCTTCTGAAACCCCAGGCAGTTCCTCTTAAAGGGCCTTACTTGGACTTGCTCCCTCTGAGCTTGGAGGGAGGCAACTGAAAGGCACCAGACATACAGGGAAGAACTTAGTTGTTTGGCTGGAGAGGCAGCTTTCTCTCGGACAGACGGATAGATGTGCTGGCAGAGGCCTTTGTTCCTTTGGTGAGCCCTTACCTAGGGCAGCAGACGGCCACCATACCTGAGACTCCAGCAACCTGGCTTACTCTGTTTACCCTGCCCTGGTGATTCCCTGTGGTCCTGCCACAACCAACTTTCGGGCACACACAAGCTGTTTCCAATGGCTTTACCATAGAATTGGCCTGTCTTGGATCCTGCTTCAGATTTTCCTAAAATCTCTCAAACAAGCAACATCTAGTCTCAGTGAGCCTCATACTTCTCACTAAGTGGCCCCAGGCTTGGCACTAGAAGCCTTGGTTCACAACTTGGCTTTTCCTGGGCACCTGAGCCCAGCACAAGAAGCAGCCATCAGCAGATCACGTTGTAGTTTATGCCGGGTGGACCCAGACAGAACACAGGCAGTGGCTGACCCTGCCCCAGAACCAGCACACCCAGTGGACAGCTTCAGACCACATTGATGCACTACCACCCAACTACCTCCACAAGTGACACGCTCAATAAGTGGACTCAGTGGATACCAAAACCCTGATGCAGTAAGTCTTGCTCTGTGTGGTGGGCCTCTGCACAGCTTTTCCTCCAAGGTAGTCAGAGGCCAGTGGTCAGTGAGCACAGCCAGTCCTTATAGCTGATCAAATCCCTCCCACTGATATGCCAAAAGCAATCAAGACTCAATTACAACAGAAGAGTATACAGTCTACACTAGGTGTGTACCTTGAGGGCCTAGCTGGGGTGATCAGGGAGGCTGTGCCACTGAATCCTACAGGACACCTACAACAATAGGCCACCCTCCAAAGCCTAAGAGACATAGCAACTCTACCTAATACATAAAAACAAATACAGGGAAGCAACAAAAAATGAGGAGACAAAGAAACATGTCCAAAAAGAAAAAGAACAAAACTCCAGAAAAAGAACTAAACAAAATGGAGATAATCAATCAGTCAGACGCAGAGTTCAAAAGAGAGTTATAAGAATGCTCAAAGAACTTAGTGAGACCTTCAAGGGACTTAGTGAGAACATCAACAGCATAAAAAAGACCCAGTCAGAAATAAAGGATGCACTAACTGAAATGAATACTTTACAAAGAATCGATATAGTAGAGCAGGTAAAGTCAAGAAGCAAACCATCAATTTGGAATATAAGGAAGCAAAAAACACCCAATTAGATCAGCAAAAAGAACAAAGAATCCAAAAAAAATGAGGACAGTGGAAGGAGCCTCTGAGACAACTTCAAGTGTGTCAACATTCACATCATGGAGGTGCCAGAAGAAGAAGAGAGCAAGAAATTGAAAAGCTATTTGAAAAAATGACAGAAAATGTCCCTAACTTGGTGAAGAAAACAGACATACAAGTCTAGGAAGCACAGAGAGTCCCAAACAAGATGAACCCAAAGAGGTCCACACCAAGATACATCATCATCAAAATGCCAAAGGTTAAAGACAAAGAGAGAATCTTAAAAGCAGCACGAGAAAAGCAGTTCGTTACCTACAAGGGAGCTCCCATAAGACTGTAAGCTGATTTCTCAAAAGAAACCTTGAAGGCCAGAGAGGAGTGGCAAGAGATATTCAAGGTGATGAAAAGCAACGCCCTATAACCAAGATTACTCTATCCTGCAAAGCTATCATGTAGGATCGATGAACATATAAAGAGTTTCCCAGACAAGAAAAAGCTAAAGTTCATTACCACCAAACTAGTATTATATGAAATACTGAAGGGTCTTCTTGAAGGAGAAGAACAAGAATATGAACAATAAAATGGCAATTAATACATATCTCTCAACAATTGAATCTACAAACAAAATAAGCAAGCAGAACAGAAACAGACTTATATAGAGAACTTTTTGTTGCTTGGCAGATGGGAGGGTGCTGGGGGGATGGCTGAAAAAGATGAAGAAATTAAGAAGTAGAAATTGGTTGTTAGACTGATGAACTTCAAAGGGAAGTGGGGATGGAGGGCGGGATGAGATAAACCAAAGAACTTCTATGCATATACTCGTAACCAATGGAAACAGACGACAGTGTGGTGAAGGCAGGAGGGGGGCGGAATTGGGAAGGAGGGGGTCAATGGAGAAAAAAAGAGGGACATTTGTAATACATTTAACAATAAAGTTTAAAAAAAAACCAAAAAACTTAAAAATACCCTAAATACCTTAAAAAACCAGAACCTATTTCTTCTTTGTTTGGCCCAAGCATTATCTGAGAACTTTCTCTTTACTGAGAATCTACATGATGTGGAGATGTGAGGATGATGATGTAAAAACAAGATGTTTTTAAAATTCATATACAGCTCTAGTCGTTTTGGCTCAGTGGTTAGAGCATCGGTCTGCGGATCAGAGAGTCCGGGGTTCAATTCCCACTAAGGACACGTACATGGGTTGCAGTTTGTCCCCAGCCCCAGTTGGGGTCATGTGGGTGGCAACTACTCGATGTCTCTCTCTCATGTCGATGTTTCTTGTTCTTTCTCCCTCCTGCTCTATCTCAAGATAAATGCAAAAATGTCCTCAGGTGAGGATAAAAAAATAAAAATAAAAAATAAAATTCATATACAGACCTTGAAGCCATAGGTGGTTGAACTAATGCTAAAAAGGTTTTAATTAATTTACCCCTTGGGTTTCTTGAAATCACAGTTAATATAACTAAAGTGCCATATAACCTTAAAACATCCCTCAGAAGCACTGTGGGCCCCTGTTTTTCATCTATAGTTGTAAATTTATCACTTGTCCTGCCTATTTCACAGAGTTGATGTAAGATTTATGTGGTGTGTCATGATGAAAGCTCTGAAAAGTGTAAAGCACTATATTGTAGAAGTTTTAGAGCATGTTATTGAAAATTCAATGTTCTACCAGAACAATATTAAAGGTAAAATGAGAATATCATTTAATTTGTTAGACTAAAAACAGGTGTATAAACCAGTTTATCAGTTTTTAATACTACTTTTCGTCCTTTATATCTTAATTTAACACGCTCTCCTTTATCACTAATTCTGACATGTAACAGTTTTTCCACACAGCAGCTCCTTCTAAGTCAAGGTTTTCTACTCCAATCTTCTTTTCTTTTTTTTTTTATCCTCACCTGAGGACATTTTTGCATCTATCTTCAGATAGAGCAGGAGGGAGAGAGGCAGGAAGAGAGAAACATCGATGTGAGAGAGACACATGGAGTGGTCACCACCCACATGACCCCAACTGGGGCCAGGGACAAACTGCAACTGAGGTACGTGCTCTTAGCGGGAACCAAACCTGGGACTCTCTGGTCCGTGGGCCGACGTTCTAAGCACTGCGCAAAACCAGCCAGGGCTAATCTTCTTTTGCTCAGAGAATTAACTCTGGCATTCAATCTCATTCAAGGGGAGAAAAACATAAACTTGAAAAAGGCAGACATCTAGGTAAAAACACTCTTGTTTCTTAAGAAAGAAAATAAAATGGTAAAAACTGAAAGGGGAAAAGATGCTTATGATCAGTTGTTATTTGCCAAATTTAAAAGATAGTACACTTTGACCTATCATTATTTCTATACGTGAAAATGGTTTAAAAAGAACAATGTAAAAGCCACACACATTATTTTAATAAAAAATATTTTTGGAACACACTTCACTGCAGCATAAGAGGTAATCCCAAGAAGAGTTCAGCAAAGCAAACTGAATTTAGTAAAGTACTGAAAGGGAGATAGATTAGTCACCATTAAGAATTTAAAACCCAAGGGAGATATGAAATTATCATCTCTGGGTATATCCTGACAAAAACAGAACCCATTAATTTAGACCCATTAGCCCACAACTGTTCTCAACCTGTGGGTTGCGACCCCTGTGGGGGTTGAACAACCGTTTCACAGGGGTCACCTAAGACCACCGGAAAACACATATACCGCTGGTATAGCCATCCCCAGGCAGGTCCGCCCGTATGCAGATATACACCCACACACAACATGAGAAACTGTATTAAAGGGTAACGGCATTAGGAAGGTTGAGAACCACTGCTTTAAAGTGATGATAAAAGCTGCCAATGTTGAGGCTCCTTTCAGTTCTACAATTCTTTAACTAATACAGGACTTCTAAAAACCCGCTAAAGCACTTTCAAAATGGCACATATACCTGAGAACAGGCAACCAGGTGGGCAAACCATGACAGAGTAACAAACTAAATACCTGACATGAGGATCTAGGGTGCATACAGGATGTGAAGAAAACAGTATGAACACTACCTTTATCTACGTGGAAACACAGGACAAATATATGCATTGATGCTGAACAACAGATATTTGCAGTAGAGTAAATAGTTTATTGCTGAATCGGGGTCAGTGGGTTGAGAGCTTCAATTGTTGAAGTTCATAAGTGTGTATAGAAAGCACTTCAGCCTTCACCAAATGCACCTCGACATCATGTCTTCAAATTCAACATCATTTTGTAAATCAAGTATCTTTCTTATTCAAAAGCCAACAGAGGTTACATGATGTATACAATTGTCACAATCCACTGCATTTGCATTCTAAGGATCTATGAATATTACATGTAAATTATACCTTAATTTTTTTAAAGTTGGAAAAAAATCAACAGAAAGTTAAAACAATCTAAACTATTTATGTAGGATAAATTAGAGGGACTAAATTAATTTTAAGTCTATTTAACTGGTAGTATGTCAGAGATAAATGGGGTTGCTAACTACCATGACCAAAGATCACTAACACTGTTAATCACAGGTTTACCCTCAACCTTTGCACAGTACCGGTCAATAAAATTCAGTGTGACTAATGATCTAAGTTTCCATTTGGATATATGATATTCCCCATAAAAGATACCTCATAATAGACCTAAAAAGACCCTGCAACATTTCTTTGTCTATTGTGTCAGAAATGAAGAGGAGAAAGGGCAAGGAGCAAGATGTAAGATTTGTCACCACAGAAGAACATAGAGGGTACTCTAGAAGCCAATTACTGATCAGAAAGAGATAAAGTATGAAGCCTCAGGGCAACAGGTGCTATCTGGGAAAAGTCTTAGGCTGCAATGGACATAGGGGTACATATATTTACAAGTCTGTGTTTTCATATTTTGGGGGTAAATACCAAGAAGAGGAATTGTTGGATCATATGGTAGTTCTACCAGTTTTTCGAGGAACCTCCATACTGTTTCCTATAGTGACTGCACTAATTTACATTCCCACTGTGTAGGAGAGTTTCTTTTTCTCCACATCCTCTCCAAAACTCATTATTTTCTTATCTTCTTGATAACAGCCATTCTAACAGGTATGAGGTGGTATCTCATTGTGGTTTTGATTTTCTATCTTCCTAATAACCAGTGATGTTGAAGATGTTTTCATATACCTATGTGTTCACTATAGCATTATTACAATAGCCAACACATGCAAACAAAGTGCCCATCAAAAGATGGACACACACAATGGAATACAATTCAGCCATGAAAAAGACAAAATATTGCCATTTGCAACAGCATGAATACATCTTGAGAGTAATATTATGCTAAGTGAATTAAGTCAGATAACAAAGAACAAAAGCTGTAATTTCACTCATATGTAGAATATAAAACAAAAAGTACAAATGGACTAACAAAACCAACCAACAAACAAAAATTCATTGATACAGATAATAGAATGTTGATTTCCAGAGGGGGAAGGGGGTCTGGGAGAGGTGAAGTAGGTAAAGGGAATCAAATATATGGTAACAGAAGGAAACTAAACTTTGGGTGGTGAGCATGCAATTAAGTACACATTTGTTGAAGTATACACTTACACACCAGAAAATTATAGAGTTATTGACCAGTATCCCAATAAATTTAAAAAAATCTTAGGCTCTCTGCACTTAGGTTCCAGATATAACTTATAAGCAAGACTGTTTTGGTGGATTAAAAGTAGAGGTTCCTTTCTGATGGTGTGGTCTTAATCCTCCACTGTTGTTATTGCTGAGTATTTATGCTTTGCTATCAGTGGAATATTTTATATATTTGCACTCAAGATTGTGCTATAGAAGTGTCCAATCTGAAAAGTCTCTTCCCTCCAATAGGCTATTATGTCCACACATCCTCTGGAAGGACAAACAAGTCTTTTGCACTATATTTAAGCCAAAGTTGAATTTTAGGAAGGGACAGAGTTTCATTAGCTACAGCACACAAAGCCCTGTGTAGGTTAAGGTCTCCAATTTCCTCCAACTGAGTTTCTTCTAGCTTGTGAAACAGTAACCTGTTTTAAAGAATGATGCTGTCGCCCTGGCCAGTTTGACTCAGTGGTTAGAATGTCGGCCCGCAGACCGGAGAGTCCCGGGTTTGGTTCCCACTAAGGGCATGTACCTCGGTTGCAGTTTGTCCCCAGCCTGGGGCCATGTGGGTGGCAAACACTCGATGTGTCTCTATCACATGGATGTTTCTCTCTCTCTCTCCCTCCTGCTCTATCTGAAGATAAATGTGAAAATGTCCTTGGGTGAGGATTAAAAAAAAAAATGATGCTGTCTTTCATCTACTTCCGTCAAGGGCCTTAGCTAGCCTTAATTCTGCCATGAATGAAATTCTTAAAAACAGTTTAAATAGAATGCTATCTATCAAAATAAAATACAAATTTATTTTAGGTATCTTCTCTGGAAACAGAATTTCTATCCTAAGTGGTAAGGGCTGAGGAGGATAAGATACTTAAAACATGCCAATTCCAGTACCATGTACCTCTAGATCTCATAACTCCAAAAGCAGTGGGCTTTCTATTCATTTTTTTATCTTTACCCAAAGACATTTTTTCATATTTATCTTCAGATAACAGTGGGAGGGAGAGAGGGAGGAAAAGAGAGAGAAACATCATTGTGAGAGACACACATCAACTTGTTGCCACCCACACAACCCCAACAGGGGCTGGGGACAAACTGCAAACAAGGTATGTGCCCTTAGCGGGAACTGAACCGGGGTCTCTCTGGTCTGCTGGCTGACGTCTAAACCGCGGAGCCAAACCAGCCAGGGTACACTTCCTATTCTTTTTTCTTTCAAATTCTTTAAAGTGCCATATAATATGATGTTAATACTTTTGAAACTAACTATCTTCACTCAAATTATTTTAAAATCTAAACAAGCTGGAAGGGGCCTTGCAAACCATGTAGCTTAATTCCCTTATTTCATAGATTAAGAAATGAAGGCCTGGCCCAGCCAGTGTGGCTCAGTGGTTGAGCATCGACCCATGCACCAAGAGGTTACCAGTTTGATTTCCAATCAGGGCACATGCCCAGATTGTCGGCCAAAGCCCCAGTGGGAGGCATGCAGGAGGCAACCAATCGATGTTCTCTCTCATTGATATTCCCATCTCTCTCCCTCTCTCCCTCTCAAATTAATAAAGGAAAAAAAAGAAGAAACGAAGGCCTGGAGTGATTAGGAAGCTGCTATTCTACAAGAAGTATAACTGATTCAGTCTTCTACCTTTTATCAGCTCAGTGCTTATTTCAGTATGTGACCTAAACTTTCACAATTGTTATAGCTTGTCTTTTCTAAGTCCTGATTTCTGTTGGCTGCATAATTAAGCAGATCTTGTTTTAAGGAAATTTCAGAAAGGAGTTCCTTCCAAGAGGAAACTGAAAACAGAAAGGAAAGGATGGTAACAGTGTCTTTTTAAGAAACGGTGGTACTTTACATAACTTTAAAATTCTTTGGAAATAAATGATATAAAAGGAGAATGTAGAACATTTATAATTAAGCTCTACTCAGATAGTATTTTGATACTGACAAAAAAATCACATGAATTCATTAATTTATTCAGAATTAAATTTTTTTTGTCCTTTTCTTCAGATAGAGTGGGTGGAAGAGAGAAACATTGATGTGAGAGAGACACATTGACTGGTTGCCTCCTGCACATCCCTGACCAGGGCAGGGGATGAACCACAACCAAGGTACTTGCACTTGACTGGAATTGAACCCAAGCCTCATTGGTCCATGGGCCAATGCTCCAACTATTGAGCCAAACTGGCCAGGGCAGAATTAAAATTTTTATATATATTTTTTAATTTATTGACTTTTTTAGAGAGAGAGGAAGGGAGAGGACTGAAATAGCAATGTGAGAGAGATACATTGATTGACTGCCTCCTGCACACCCCCTACTGGGGATCGAGCCCAAAACCTGAGCATGTGCCCTGACCGGAAATTAAACCAGGACCTCTCAGTCCATGGTATGACACTCAATCCACTGAGCCACACCAGCCGGACCAGAATTTAATTTTTTATAGGTATAGCTTACACTGGTCTGTAGAGTCTAAAGTACTTTTTCATTTCTTTTGTTGTTTAGTTCTAACAGAGGAATCCTGAATTCTAGGAGAACTAAAATCAATTTAGTGTGGGAAGAGTGAGAGAGAATGTCACAAATATGACAGTTGATGAGTAATAAAAGATGGGTAGAAACAGAGTTCATATATTAAAAATTACTATCAAATGTCAAATTTTGTTCCAGAATTTACAACCCAGCTTTTAAAATTTTGGAAAATGAGTTAACAGTTTTGCCAAAAAGGGATCATTATACTATGTTATTCATTAACAGAGTATAATTTTTTTTTAAATCTTCACCCAAGGAAATTTTCTACATTAATCTTCAGATAGAGCTAGAGGGAGAGAGGGAGGAAGAGAGAGAGAGAGAAACATCGATGTGAGAGAGACGCATCTAGTGGCTGCCTCCCACATAACCCCAACCGGTGCCAGGGATGAACTGCAACCGAGGTACATACCCTTGGCTGGAATTGAACCCAGGACTCTCTGGTCCGAGGGCAACGCTCTTACCACTGAGCCATACCGGCCAGGGAAACAGAGTATAATTCTAATATAGTAATAGCATAGATTTTTTTCCTGTCTTGACCATTTAAAACAAAATCTTGGTAAATCAAGCACATACTAAATCATAACAGAGTTTACAACTGGTATATTGGTTTCCATAACTAGAGAAAGAAATTATTTTCCTTCTTTTCCATGATGAAGAGAACTTTAAAGCACCAATTTTCCCAGGAAGTAGGGCATGACCTCTTTTCAGCAGCTGAGGAGAAAGCATACAAGGAGACCAGCATACATATCATAATGTCATCCCCCCACCCCAATTCAAAAAAAAGATTTTGAAATTTAGGGACACTTGTGGGGAACAGCTTCTTGTTCAATGGTCCCCAATAAAGATAAGCACCCCACTGACACACTTATGATCCTTCCTGTGTCAGCACAACCACTGAGTGTAACAGGTGAGAGATAATCTTCTAAAAATCAAATTTTGAATGAAAAACTACATGTTCTACCCCAAATTGTTACCTTTCAACCCCAGACAGTGCTGACTTGAAAACTGGCATCTATTTTGAGCTCTTCTACAGAGCTGGTTAATAAGTAACCATCAAGATTTCTCACTTAAAACCAAAACAAAACAAAACCCCCCTTTCCTCTTTAACTTACTAGGGTATTTTTTTTTTTAATTAAATAATTAAAAATTTTTCTATTACAGTTGATATACAATGGTATATTAGTTTCAGGTATACACCTCAGTGATTAGACATTATAAAACTTATTATAAGTGATCATCCTGCTAAGTCTAGTACCCATCTGACACCATGCATAGTTATTAGAATATTATCTACTATATGTCCTATGCTGTACTTTACATCCCCATGACTATTCCTTAACAACCAATTTGTACTTTTAACTGGCTCACCTTTTTCACCCATCTCCCCAAACCCTCTCCCATCTGACAACTGTCAAAATGTTCTCTATGAGTCTGTTTCTGTTCTGTTTCGTTATTTTTAGATTCATTTGTTGATAGATATGTATTTATTGCCATTTTATTGTTCATACTTTTTTTTTTTTTCCTTCTTCTTCTTCTTAACAATTCTCAAGAACAGGTGAGATACCAAGTACAAGACCATTTGGTTGGAGAATAGTCCTGATGTTTATATTTGCTTACTTAGGAGTGAATCCCTCTTGAGACTTACAATTTATTTGGCTTTTGGAAACTTACTGGACAAAAAGACACACATTGCCGGTCTATTTCAGATGATATTTGAGTACCACAGCAGGATGTCTGATGGCAAATTCTATAGAGTTACGGAGAGGAAAAAGGAAAATGCCTCTTCTATCTGATTCCACAACAAACTGTCAGGGGGTAAACAAGTCCAAACCTCAGACTGTAGACCCATAAAAGAAACAGCTTCTCACTGTACCTGTGCTCTGTTCACAGCATGCAAGGAAACCAGGCACCTGCACAAAAAGCCCTCCCAGATCAAGAGCCCTACCTTGCTGATTGGGCCCCCTTGTCATCATCAGAGCTCAGATCCACATCCATGGTGTCTTCTGCAGCAGGGGAAGCTGCCTGGTCTTCTTTCTTACTGTCCTGTTTGCATTTCTTTCTCCTTCGTTTTTTCTTTTTCACAGAACTTGGAGTAAAAACTGGCTCTGTTTCCAAGATGTGTGAGATGTTGGAACTCTGAGACGGTCTTTCATTTCCACCTGATTTGACCACAGGGGAGTCAATATCTTTAAAGAACTGGTCTTCGGTAGGAATTGGTGAAGTGGCAAGGTAAGCAGGAAGTTTTTCCTTAAAGAGAACATGAAGAAAGAAAAGTTGTCCATGGCAAACTGGACAGCAAATCAAAATAATAATGAATTCTTTGTGTATCTAAATTTTCACAGTGGTAGAAAAAACATAGTCTCCGAAGGTAAGAAAGTCACACTAAACTAGGGCACTGCCTGCTCTGTTCTAAATAGATCTTTACCCTGTTGCACAGAGCTAAGTGTTAGCTCATCATGGTCCACATAACTGAATACGTTTGGAGGAATCATTATGCCAAGTCAACATGGAACATGAAAACTATAATTAAAGCAGAGGCAATTAAATTATCTGTAAAAAAAAAAGTTCGCAGCAGCAGCAGCAGCAGCAGCAGCATTCCAAGGAGGTGTTACAAAGCATTCTGTAAAGAATTTACAAAGAAAAATAAGAACAGGATAAAGTACAAGGCAAGGACAGGAACACCCCATCAGACAAAGGGCAACAGGACAGGTTAAGTGAAGTGAGGAACTAGGGTAAAATTTATAGTTAATGCTGTTTGCTAAATTGAGCATGGAAGAAGGTGAGTATTAACAAAAATATACTCTGTAGCAAAATTAGTGGATTTTTAAATCATAAAATATTTATGATATCCTTTTAGAAATCCAAAAGAAAATAAATCCAAACAGTTAGAAATAATTAAACTCTTATTTTAATATTAAATTTATGATCAAGTCTGGTGTTCAGGAAATTAACTTCTTAATCATTTGCTTCAGTCCTTCATATCATGGGGGAAATGGAAGGTAGGTAACAGAGATACAAATTAACCTCAGAGAATTCAGAACACTCAAGTTTTTATGTAATAGTCCTGAAATAAGTAAGTTTCCATAATTGTTCTAAATGAAGTTTTTGAATTTGGCTTTGGTAAACATATTACCCTAAAGCCAAAGTTTCGCTTAACCAAGAAAATTTGTGTTAATCAGCAACACATAGAGAGAAACTGAGACAGCAGGATATTATTCTGCAAGCCCCCAAAGCACCAAGGTGACAGGCCATGGTCTCTAACATCCAGGGTCTTTTAATTTAATGGTCTTTGCTATAAAAGAAGTTTACTTGTACTTCTTAAAAGCTGTTTTTGTCTCTGACAATGTTTCCTAGTTCTAATATAAAACTGTTTGTAGTGGAGGTTGCGGGAATGGAAATAAGCTGAATGTCTATCAGTACGAGAAAGATTAAACAAGTTGTGGTGTATCCATACTATGGAATATTGTGCAGCTATTAAAAGGACAGAGTTAGCCCAGCCAGTGTGCTCAGTGGTTGAGCACTGACCCACGCACCAAGAGGTTGCCAGTTTGATTTCCAATCAGGGTACATGCACAGGTTATCGGCCAAATTCCCAGTATGGAGCATGCAGGAGGTGGCCAATTGATGTTCTCTCTCATCAATGTCTCCATCTCTCCCTACCTCTCCCTTCCTCTCTATAAAATCAATAAAGAAAAAAAAAAAAGGACAGAGTAGATTTAGATACCTACCAACTTAAAAGGGATGCTGAGACATAGAGTTAAATGAGAAAAGTTTGAGAGAAACAATAAAATAAATGGAAGTCAGATGGGTTTTCGTAATGTTTAACCTTTAAATCATGAACTCCTGGAGAGCAGGGATATGTTTTATTCATAGTACGGTACAGAGTAGTAATTTCAGTGTTGTTGGATGAATAACCTAAAGTGATGGCTTCTCTGTAAATTAAAAAATGATAAACAACCTCATTCCACTACTGTTTATTTTTTTTTTGGTAATTTTTTTCTTTGTCAATTTATGATATCAAACTGGAAGTTAATCTTCAAAACTTAAAAAAGTAAATAACTTGAAGCTTATCATTTTTGCTGAGTTTTTATTCTTTATTTTTTTAAAACTATGTTTTTATTGATTTTTAAAGAGAGAGGAAGGTAGAGGGAGAGAGAAACATCAACGTGAGAGAGAAACATGGATTGGCTGTCTCCTATACACACCGCCAATTGGGGACTGCACCACAACCTGGGTATGTGCACTGACTGGGAAGTGAACCTGTGACCTTTTGATGCATGGGATGATGCTCAACAAACTGAAGCACATGGGTCAGGGTGATATGAGATTTTATTCTTTATGATAAAATATATAACAATGCATAACCAATAGACAACAGTGTGGTGAAGGCAGGGTGGGGAGTGGGAGCAGAGACGAGGGGGTCAATGGGGAAAAATAGGAAGGACATCTATAATACTTTCAAAAATAAAGATTTAAAAATAAGTATATTGCCCTGGCCAGTTTGGCTCAGCGGTTAGAGCGTTGGCTTGCAGTCCAGAGACCCAGGTTCAGTTCCCACTAAGGGCACGTACCTCAGTTGCAGTTTGTCCCTGGCCCTGGTTGGGTCATGTGTGTGGGAGACAGCCACTTGATGTGTCCCTTTCACGTCGAGGTTTCTCTCTCTATCTCTCTCTTCCTCTCTCTTCCTCCCACTCTATCTGAACAAAAAATGGAAAAATGCCCTCAGGTGAGGATGGATGGATGGATGGATGGATGGATGGATGGATAGATAGATAACAATGGAAGCAAACAAAAAAGATATAACAATGCATTCTAAGAATTTTTAAAAAGATCCTCATGAAACCATTAAGAATAGTTTACCACCATTCAAATCAATGGAAACAAAAGAAAGGAGAAGAGGGACAGAGGAAGAGAGGGGGAAAGAAAGGGAAAGGAAGAGAGGGAGGGAAGAAGAGGATGGGGAGGAGGGGAACGGAGAGAATGTGTGTTGGTACTGACAAATTATTCTATCTTGCTTAAAGAAGCCAAACATGTAATAATTGTTTATAAAGGGTATAGGCCAATTAATTTAAATTCCTTGAGACAATAATGAACCACTTCACCGTAATTATCATTATAGATGTAATGTCCCAAATCAAAATGGTAAACTTGTTTTCCAAGTTTAAAGGTCACATGTATATGAACACACACATAGCCTAAAGAGATATATCTTGATTACTTTAGGCAGAACTCAAATGTATTCAGCCAAGGTGTAAACTGTAACAGATGCTAAATAAGAAAGCACATTCAAGTTAAAGAAAAAGACATGCCTTTCCTTATTTTTTTTTTTTTTAAAAAAAGGCAATTACGAAGGCCTTTTACATTCTCTCTGTATCCTGAAATCTGGCATGGAGAAAGGTCCTTTTCTACTCCTCCAGCTGTTTTTTGACAGCTTAGTTCTTCAAACTAAAACTAAAGTTTGCCTAACTAGCAAAAATCGTCTGTACAACTAACCATGAAAACTGAATATTTCTGCTTTGGGATATGTACCAGAGGCTTGAATACAATGCACACAATGGATATGACCCAACTTACATATTCCTCTTCAGTCTCCTCCACAAAGAAAGCTTCTCCATTGTCACCCAATTTCATATGCAGGTCCACTGCATCACCATTGATTTCTATATCAATCTAAGAGGAGAAACAAAGTGCAACTTAGCATTAACATTCTTTCATTTAAGCTAAACTAAGCCTAAATTCTGAGTTCTTAAGCCAAACTTAGTACTGAGGTTCCCAGAGTGACAGCCCCAGAGAAACACTGCTACCTATCCCATATCCCACCCCTAAAATAAACACACAAACCTTGGGGTTAGGGGATGATAATCAAGGATTGAAAGAAAATGTTTTATAATCTATTTTTATAACATATAAACATTTTAAGTTACTTAATTCCCAAATGTCATAAAATAGGGGAAACGTCCTTATCAATAAGTGTCTGAGCACTTTCAGAGTTATAGCACAGGTAGGTCTCACCTTGAGTGGTTCAGATAAACACAAATTTCAGTTACCACAGTATGTTAACTGTGAGCAACTGCAGGAAGTACAAACTTCACTGCCAGCTCTCAGCTCACAAATCACTATGAGGATATTTTTCCATTTATCTTCAGGTAAAGTAGGAGGGAGGGAGGAAGGGAGGGAGGGAGAGAGAGACAGACAGACAGATAGACATCAATGTGAGAGAGACACATTCGACTGGTTGCCTCGCACATGACCCTGACCAGGGCTGGGGACTGAACCACAACCGAGGGACATGCCCTTGACTGGAATCAATCCCACAACTCTTTGGTCTGAGGGCTTATATTCTAACCACTGAGCCAAACCGGCCAGGGCTATCTTGTCACTTTTTTTTTTCTTTACTGATTTTAGAGAGAGAGGAAGGGAGAGGGAGAGAGAGATAGAAACATTGATGAGAGAGAATATCAAGTGGTTGCCTCCTGCATGTCCCCCACTGGGGATCAGGCCCACAACCTGGGCATGTGCCTTGACCGGAAATTGAACCGGTGACCTCTTGGTGCATGGGTTGACGCTCAACCAGTGAGCCATATAGACTGGGCTCTTGTCACTTTTTAAAAGTCTGTTGGTGACTGGTCCCAGCACTGTTACTGTTACTGTGGTGTTACCTTCTTGGGTCCCAGGAATAAACCCATGTAACATTTTATAAAAACAGATAACTGAAAGAGGAAACTGGCTAAGATCCAAGTGACATACAGGAAAAAAATTATGTAAAATAATAGTGTTGGAAGTAAAATTCAAATGGAATGTAAACAATTATAGAAGAAAGAGCTCCCCGGCTGAAGTGGCTCAGTGGGCTGAGTGTAGTTCCCTGGAAGGATGCTGGTTCAATTCCCAGTCAGGGCACATACCTGGGTTGTGGGTTTGATCCTGTCAGGGAGTCTATAGAAGGCAACTAATCAGATATTTTTCTCTCACATAAATTCTCACTTTTTCTCTTTCTTCCTCCCCTGCCTCTCCCTCCCTCCAAGCAAGTTCTTGGTGAGGATTAAAAAAGAAGAAGAAGCCTGGCCACTGTGGCTCAGTGGAATGAGCATCGTCCCATGGACTGAGAGGTCCCAGTTCAATTCCTAGTCAGGGAACAAGCCCGGGTTGCAGGCTCGATCCCCAGTGCAGGACATGCAGGAGGCAGCGGATTGATGTTTCTCTCTCACATTGATATTTCTACCTCTCTCTCCCTTCCCCTCTAAAAAACAAACAAACAAAAAGATCAATAAAAACATATTTAAAAGGAGAAAGAAAAGATGCTTGCTCCATATCATAACTATTACATTAAGAAGGCAAGCATTGATACAATTACTCATTTTTACAAGGAAACAACATTTTAGTTCTCAGTGTTTCTAATGTTTTAAATTGCAGTGTACTAAGTACTTACTATTTTACTAGTTTTCATTTTCTTATACATTTATAACTGACAGTATGAATTTTTAAAGTTGTGACAAATAGCTCTGGCTGGTGTTGCTCAGCGGTTAGAGCGTCAGCCTGCGGTCCAGGGAGACCCAGGTTCGGTTCCCGCTGGGGGTGCCTACTTTGGTTGCAGTTTGTCCCTGGCCCTGGTTGGTCGTGCAGGCGGTGGCCACTTGATGTGTCCCTTTCACGTCGATGTTTCTCTCTCTCTCTGTCTCTCTCTTCCTCTCTCTCCCTCCCACTCTATCTGAACAAAAAATGGAGAAATGTCCTCGGGTGAGGATAAAAAAAAAAAAAAAGTTGTGACAAATATGTATAAAGGTTATAAAAGAATCCTAATTTTTCTCATTGATTATAAAAAATTTGCTTTGCACAGTTTCAGCTTCCCCAGTCACTTTTACAGGTCTGTACTACCATGCAAAGTGAATACTATTTATACATAATATTAACAACTATTATATCACTTAAAAGTAATGTTTATCTCTAGGCTGTGAATCAATTCTTTTTTTCTTAATCCTCACCCAAGGACATTTTTTGCATTTATCTTAGAGCAGGAGGGAGAGAGGGAGGGAGAGAGAGAGAGAAACATCAATGTGAGAGAGACACATCAACTGGTTGCCACCCACATGACCCCAATTGGGGCCGGGGACAAACTGCAACCAAGGTATGTGCCCTTAGCGGGAACCAAACCCAGGACTCTCTTGTCCACAGGCTGACTCTCTAACTGCTGAACCAAACTGGTCAGGGCAAGTGTGAATCAATTCTTTTAAGTACCATACAATAATTAAAAAAATATCAACTTTCGAAAATTTTATGAATAACCTTGTAAACTTCAGTTTTAGACTGATAAAGGGATATAAAGGCAAACATACAGGGTGGGACAAAAGTAGGTTTACAGTTGTTTATATGGAAAATAATACAATAACTAATAAATAATACAAGAATTGTTTTCAAATACTCACAACTGTAAAGGACTTTTGCCTCACCCTGTATATAAAGACATAATATAAATATAAACACAGTAGTCTATAATCTAAGTGTACTTAACTCTGCATGGTCCCATGAATTTTTCCCAGTGAGAACTAATTACCCTTCTGATCAGAGACTGAATGCTGGTTCAGTCACTGAAGGCAGCTTCACCTTCCCTGTTACATTTACAGTAAAGAAACCTAGTAGACACCATTAAAGAAGTGATCAAAGTTACCATCAACCAGAAATGAGACACAGAAACATGATGGGTCTCCTGATATGATGCACTGAGAAGAACATGTCATCACTATGTTATTCTAGCTAAAATAAGAAAACATCAGACAAATTCAAACTAAGGCATAATCTAACTATTGTGTAATATTTAAAATTCAAGTTCACAAGGAAAGACTGAGAACTGTGAGAGAATACAGGATAAAAGCTATATGGGATGATCCTGGATAGGACCCTGGAACAGAAAGAGGACAAGAGAGGAAAAACTGGTGAAATCTGAATAAGGTCTTTAGTTAATATTATGCCAAGGTTAACTTCCTGGTGCTGATAACTGTACTATGGTCATGTAAAAGGTTAACATTAGGGGAAGAGATAGGGTGAAGGATATATGGAAACTTTTAAACTACACTTGCAACTTGTCTGTAAATCTAAAATTAAGAAATTAAAACATATGTATATATGTTAATGTCATAAGAAAACAAAGACTGAGGCCTTGGCCAGGTAGTTCAGTTGATTAGAGCATTGTCCTGATGCACCAAGGTTATATAGGTTCAATCCCCAGTCAGGGCACATACAAGCAGCAACAAATGAATTCATAAATAAATGAAAGGCTAAACAGATGTTTCTTTCTCTCTCTCTCTCCCTTACTCTCTCTGTCTAAAAATCAATAAAAACAACTAAACAAAGACCAAGAAATTGTAAAAGATTGGAGGAGACTAAAAAGACAAATCAACTGCTCAGCCAGTGTAGCTCTGTGGTTGAGCATCAAGAGGTCGCCAGTTCGATTCCCGGTCAGGGCACATGCCCAGGTTGTGGGCCCAATCCCCAGTTGGGGGGCATACAGGAGGCAGCCAATTGATGTTCTTTCTCATCAATGTTTCTGTCTCTCTCTCCCTCTCCCTTCCTCTCTCTAAAAATCAATAAAAAATAAAATAAAAAAATAAAAAGAAGAGTAACTAAATGTTCTATATTTTGATTGTGGAGCTGGTTTCATAGGTGCATACATAAGTTAAAGCATCATATTGTATCCTTTAAATAGATGCAGTTTACTGTGTGTCAATTATAAACATTACAGTTGTTTAAAAGGATGAATAGTGTTATAAAAGAAAATGAGAAAAATAGGCCACTAAGAATTAAATATAAAATAACAAGTAAGCCAGAGCAGTGTGGCTCAGTGGATTGAGCATCATTCCATGGACTGAGAGGTCCTGATTCGATTCCCAGTCAGGCACATGCCTCGGTTTCAGGCTCGATCCCCAGTAGAGAACATGCAGGATGCAGCAGATCCATGTTTCTCTCTCACATTGATGTCTCTATCCCTCTCTCTCCCTTCTTCACTAATTTTTTAAAAAATATGTTTTACACAAGAACTCATTTGTCTTTTACTCTTTAAAAGAAAGGACTGCAACCCTGGTCAGTTTGGCTCAACAGTTCGAGAATTGGCCCTCGGACCAAAAAGCCATGGCTTCAATTCTGGTCAAGGGCATGTACCTTGGTTGTGGTTCGGTCACTAGCCCTGGTTGGAGTCGTGCGGGTGGAAACCAATTGATGTGTCTCTTTCACGTCGATGTGTGTCTGTGTGTCTGTCTCTCTCCCCACCTTATATGCTATCTAAAGATAAATGAAAAAATATCCTCGGGAGAAGATTAAAAAAAAAAAAAGAAAATAAAAGAGAGACAGACTTCCGGTCAAGATGGCAGCGTAGATAAACGCGGTATTGCGTCCTCCCACAACCACATCAAAGTTACAACTAAACTACAGAACAACCATCATTCAAAACCGCCTGAAATCAAGCTGAATGGAAGTCCTACAACTACGGAATTAAAGCAGCAGCCACATCCAGACTGGGCGAAGGGGTGGAGGCGCGAGGGGCGGCAGTGGCGCGATGGGCTGGTCCCACACCAAAGTGTGGTGGATAAAAATCAGGAGGGCACCTCGGCTGGGAAGGTCCTTTCTGAGGACTGAGGGGTCCCCGTCGCACACCAAGTGCCCCGCTCAGGGTTCCAGTGCCAGGAAGAGAAGTCCCCATAACTTCTGGCTGGAAAAACCAACGGGAACTGAGGCTCAGGGAAGCTGAAGCGGCTGGAGCCCCAGGCAGCTCCCTAGAGGGCCTGCGCACGGACTTATCGGACTCTCTCCCTCTAAGCTTGGAGGGGAGGCAGCTCAAGGGGTGCCAGAGACATACAGAGAAGAACTGAGCTGTTTGGCACTGGAGCGAGGGCTGGAGAGAGGGCTTTCTCCTGGACAAAGGTGCTGTTAGAGGCCTTTGTTCCTTTGGTGAGCCCTTCCCTGGGGCGGCAGACAGCCGCCATATCTGGGACTCCAGCAATCTGGCTCACACTGGTAGCCCCGCCCTGGTGAGTCCCTGAGGCCCCACCCCACCCCACCCAACTTTCAGGCCCACCCAAGCTGTTGCCACTTGCTTAACCATAGGATTGGCCTGTCTTGGATCCTGCTTTAGGTTTTTCCTAAATTCTTTCAAATGAGCAGCATCTGGTCTCAGCTAGCCCCATACCTCTCGTTAAGTAATACACAGAAACAAACACAGGGAGGCAGCCAAAATGAGGAGACAAAGAAACAGGTCCCAAATGAAAGAACAGAACAAAACCCCAAGAAAAGAACTAAGCGAAATGGAGATAAGCAACCTAACAGATGCTGAGTTCAAAATACTGCTTATAAGGATGCTCAATGAACTTAGTGAGAACCTCAGTGAACTTAGTGAGGGCCTCAAGAGCATAAAAAAGGACCAGTCAGAAATCATGGATGCACAGTTAGAATTGAAGGAGGCATTAACTGAAATAAAGAATAATTTACACAGCTTCAATAATAGAGTACGTAAATCCAAGAAGCAAACCATCGATTTGGAATATAAGGAAGCAAAAAATTCCCAATCAGAACAGCAAAAAGGAAAAGGAATTCAAAAAAATGAGGATAGTGTAAGGAGCCTCTGGGACAACTTCAAGCGTGCCAACATTCACATCTTGGGGGTGCCAGAAGGAGAAGAGCGAGAACAAGAAATCGAAAACCTGTTTGAAACAATAATGCTAGAAAACTTTTCTAACTTGGTAAAGGAAACAGACATACAAGTCCAGGAAGCACAGAGAGTCCCAAACAAGATGAACCCCAAGAAACCCACATCAAGACACATCATCATCAAAATGCAAAAGGTTCAAGACAAAGAGAGAATCTTAAAAGCAGCAAGAGAAAGGCACCTAGTTACCTACAAGGGAGTTCCCATAAGGCTGTCAACTGATTTCTCAGAAGAAACTTTGCAGGCCAGGAGGGAGTGGCAAGAAATATTCAGAGTGATGAAAAGCAAGAACCTACAACCAAGATTACTCTGTCCTGCAAAGCTGTCATTTAGACTGGACGGCCATATAAAGACTATCCCAGACAAGAAAAAGTTAAAGGAGTTCATCACCACCAAACCGTTATTATATGAAATGATGAAGGGTCTTTTTGAAGAAAAAGATAAAATATATGAACAAACAAAATGGCAATGAATACATATCTATCAATGATGTATTCTACAAACAAAATGAACAGGTAGAACAGAAACATTCTCATAGATACAGAGAACATTTTGTTGGTTGCCAGTTGGGAGGGGGGTTGGGGGAATGGGTGAAAAAGGTGAAGAGATTAAGAAATACAAATTCGTTGCTAGATTGACAAACCTCAAAGGGAAAGGGGTTGGGGTGGGGGGATAAACCAAAGAACTTATATGCATAACCAATGGACACAGACAATAGTGTGGGAAAAGGTGGGAGGGGGGCGGGAGTGGGGAGGAGGGGGTCAATGGGGGAAAAATGTGGAACATCTGTAATACATTTTACATTCAACAATAAAGATTAAAAAAAAGAGAGAGAGAAAGGACTGCATAGAATAGTTTCCATAGGATACACATTAACCCTAACTCATTTTTCAGCTAGCTTTCCTAATGTTTTGTATTACTGTGGATATTTACTGCTAAAAAAATCTGGTTATGACATGAAATCTAACTCTTTTATTTATTTATTTATTTTTTTATCCTCACCCGAGGACATTTTTCCATTTTTTGTTCAGATAGAGTGGGAGGGAGAGAGAGGAAGAGAGAGAGAGAAACATCGATGTGAAGGGACACATCGAGTGGCTGCCACCCGCACGACCAGCCAGGGCCGGGGACAAACTGCAACCGAGGTACGTGCCCTTAGCGGGAACCGAACCCGGGTCTCTCGGGACCGCAGGCCGACGCTCTAACCGCTGAGCCAAACTGGCCAGGGCGAAATCTAACTCTTTTAAAACAAAGTACTGCAATAAACTACCAGGCTAAGAAAAAATGTACTTACAGATAAAATTAAAATTTTTTTTCATAATAAACTGATTGAAGTCACATAAGCTTCTAGTTATCTAAAGCAGCTGTAATAATACCAGCTTCTTCTACAATCAGAGGAAAACTATTTTCTAACTTAAAAAGTTATGTAAAAGCTGAAACGGTAAAGAAATACGTAATTTTTTCTAGACTAGAAGCAAAAGATAGAGAAAAACTAAATTCGCTCTATAATGCCAAATTTTAGATTTCTCAAGACAACTTACATAAATATTTAACTAAATTTATTCAACTAAAATGGGTGGGGAACATCTGGCCCAAGGGCCATATAAGGCCTGTGAAATCAACACCCAGTTAACATCACACACCTCATCAAATTAGCCTGACCAACAGAATAGGCTAATTTTTTTTTTAATCCTCCTCACCTGAGGATATTTTTCAATTGATTTTCAGATAGAGTGGGAGGGAGGGGAAGAGAGAGAAACATCAATGTGAGAGAGACATATCAAATGGTTGCCTCCCACACAACCCGACCAGGGCCAGGGATGGAACTGCAACTGAGGATGTGCCCCCGACCGGAATCAAACCCACAACTCTATGGTTTGCAGGCGGATGCTGTAACCACTGAGTTAAACTGGCCAGGGCTAGCAGGCTAATTTTTAAGTTGATAATTATGTATGCCCTGAGAATGATGTTATAAATATCCAAATGGCCCTTGGCAGAAAAAAGGTTCCCACCCCTGAACAAGAAGTTGGACATATAAAATAATCATTTGTTGCTCTGGCCAGTATGGCTCAGTGGTAAGAGCATGACCTGTGGACCAGAGAGTCCCGGGTTCAATTCCAGCCAAGGGCATGTACCTTGGTTGTGGTTCGTCCCCGCTTCCGGTGGGAGTTATGCGGGTGGCAAACAATCGATATGTGTCTTTCACATCAATGTTTCTCTCTCTCTCTCTTTCTCCCTCTCTCCCTCCAGCTCTATCTAAAGATTAATGTAAAAAAAAAAAAAAAATTCCTCGGGTGAGGATTAAAAAAATAATAATAATTTGATTTTTTTGTATAAATTCTTTAAGTTAAACAATACAAATGAAACATTTGAAGTTATTTTATCTTTAATAAAAATACAACAGATTTCAATTAATACTATCCTTCAAAATTTTCATCTTTGGAGGTTATCCAATTAGCCAACATGGCAGAGAAAATAAAACAATGCTTCCTTAGGATGTAAAATCAACTGTTTTTACTCCATATTAGAAAAATGAATCCTCTCCTTTATAACCCTTAGTTTTAGGGATCAAGTATGACATTTCTGAATATGACTACTTATTTCAATCTCTTGATCTGACCTGAAATGAAGTTTGGTTCTTTCTAAAAATTAAACCTAACATCACATTGTGCCAACAACCGAGGACACGTAAAAGAGGATGCCATAAACTCTTAAGGTGACAAAGAAAAAATACTAAAAATATTTTGAGAGATAGCACCAAGTTGGAATAAATGTTTTCCTAAGGTGATTATTTTATTTTTAAAAAAATATATATATATGTTTTATTGATTTTTTAGAGAGAAAGGAAGAAAGAGATAGAAACATCGATCAGCTGCCTCCTGCACACTCCCCACTGGGGATCGAGCCCGCAATCGGGGCATGTGCCCTGACCAGGAATCGAATTGCGACCTCTACCTTCATGAGATGACACTCATTCCACTGAGCCACACTGGCCAGGCCCAAGGTGATTATTTTAAGAAGGACACTCATTTTGATGTAGTACTTCTAGTAAACTGGTTGCTAAAACAGCACTCATTTCCATACGTCCACACTCCTACACCGTGGCTTAACTTTACTCAACACATATGACTGAGATGTTGAAATAGACCTGATTTACTTCTGAGAAATACTGGCTATAGCAGACACTTGTTTTTGGTCTTGTGTCCTGTGGGGATCTATTCATACTCAATTTCAGACCATCTATTTCAGGTGTGGCTTCAGACAGTGGAGGTGGGGCTGTTATCCCAGCCAGGCCAATCATTATATTCCACCCCTAGCTGTAGTGACTGGTCCCCAAGATATATGTGATTCAAGTCTGACGGGCAGACTAAACCCTGACACTTCTGTAGGAAGGGAAAGCTCTCTTTCCACTGGAGTTGCTGAGTTAATGGAAAATAAGCCTGGAGGTACTGGTGAACATTTTGTATTAGAACATACACAAAGGGAAGCAGAGTTAGGAGAAGGAGGGAGAGAAAGTTCTGATAATACCTTCAGAGACTCTAAATAAAGCCCTGACTTGAAATTCAAATGCCCCTGTACTTTAGTTATGCAATCCAGTAAATTCCCTTTCTGCTTAAGCTAGTATGAGGTGGATTTTTGTCATCACCAATGGAAACTGTCTTTCCTAATACACTGGGTTATTTAACTTTGATAAGTAATCAATCAGTTTTCTGTTAAATCAATATAAATAGTATTTTAAAATATGAAGTGAGGTTTACCTTCTGAAATCAAACTCCTGAGTTATGAAACATACTAGGACTACTGATGTTCTATCAAATAAGAACATACCAATGGCAGTGGGAAAATTATCATGAAAAAAAATTTTATTTTTTTCTTTACTGATTTTATTTACTGAGGAAGGGAGAGGGAGAGAGTGACAGAAACATCGATGAGAGAGAACATCAATTCGCTGCCTCCTGCCCCACCACCCCCAATGAGGATCAGGCCCACAACCAGGGCATGTACCCTGACAGGGATTCGAACCGACCTCCCAGTGCATGGGTCAATGCTCAACCACAGAGCCACACCAGCTGGGTGGCAGTGGGAAAATTATTATACTGCATTTCTCTAACCTGAGGTTTTAAGGTCATTATGACTTCAAATTCACTTCATATTTGAAAATTGGGTCTTAGTTTAAAATTGATACAAATTGCCTTCCCTAATCCAAACTGACCTAAAAATAAGACAAATAGTTAACCTAAATCACCAAGTAATCTCAAGGAAGACATGGTTTTATGGTTACTGGAAAGCCATGTTTTGGTCAAACAGCCAAATTTCCTCCTAAACATATCTTTTGAGTTTCTGGGATACCAAGGGAAGGAATGGAAGGGAAGAATTTTTTCTTGTCTTGTGTCTCATGGATAGCCTTCTATTAAAATCCAAGGGTTTGACAATATAACACAATGATTTGTATAATCTTGTACAGAAACTTTCCTTTTTTTCCCCTTTATTAATTTTAGAGAGAAAGGGAGAGGGAGAGAAAGATAAAAACATCAATGAGAGAGAACATCGATGGCCGCCTCCCGCCTGCCTCCCGCCCGCCCCCCCCCCCCCCCCCCCCCCCCCGCACTGGGGATCAGCCTGCAATCTGGGCATGTGCCCTGACCGGGAATCAAACTGGCGACCTCTTGGTGCATGGGTCGACCCTCAACCAATGAGCCACACCGACCAGACTGTATTACTTTCTTAATTGGAGGAATACAGCATGCAGAAAGATGTTATCTGTCCAGTCACCATTTGCAGGTGTACAAATGCTTAAAAAACATCAGTTTAGTTTTGAAAGGCCAGAAGACTTATCCAATCTGATAATTAAAAAACCCAGATCACAGCAGAAATAAATAAATAAAGCATTAGAAGCTGTTTTACAAATAGATCCTTGCACAACTAATGGCAAGTTTCAATGCATAAACAATTTGCTGCTGATTCTCCCAAAGCAGATATAATTTGAAAGTCCTGCAGCTTAGTGGTACCAGACACAGAAAAATTCCAGAGAAGTTAAATGTGGTTAAACAGTGTTTTGCAATGGAAAGTTTCAAAGTTACTAACTAAAATGCAACTGCTTTTGGTTTCCAAAGGATGCTTTAAAATTGGGACAAAAATCTCTCTATATTGTTTAGATATATACTGTGGGTCAGGGGTAGAAAGGTAAATACTATGTACTTGCAAAGTTTTATTACTAGTTTTATGACTAGATTGACATCAGATGCAGTAACAAACCTTACAGTTGTGCTCCATTACTTGAAGGTAAGAGAATGTAGGAGAAAGAAAAGCCAATATAAATACATTCTTTTTATCCTCACCCGATGACTTTTTTTTTTTTTATATTTTGTTCAGATAAAGTGGGAGAGAGAGAGAGAAAGAGAGAGAAACATCGATGTGAAAGGGACACATCAAGTGGTTGCTACCCACACGACCCAACCAGGGCTGGGGATAAACCGCAACTGAGGTACGTGCCCTTGGAACCAAATCCAGATCTCTCCGGACCACAGGCCGACGCTCCAACCGCTGAGCCAAACCGGCCAGGGCCAAATACATTCTTTTTAAATTAATCTTCCTTAAAAATCAATAAAAGTCAAGCAGCCTATGACCTGGAGGTTTGCATTTCAATCAGATTGGAGACAAATCCTGTATCAACAAAATTTAGATTATAAATAAGATTTCACAGCTCTGTCGAAACAAACAGATAAATTCAGCATTAATTAAATCAATCTATTCCATTTAGAACTGTTACAAAGGCATTACTCTAAATATTTTTAAATGCTGTCTAAAGTAAAGGAACTTCTTCTAAATATAAACCTAACATCCCCATTTATAACTCTAGTTTTCTCTGTTTTGCCCTTCTGAGCTGCAACACATAGGATTAGCAAAATAATTTTCAGTCTAAACAATATAGGGAGATTTCCCTTGGAGAGACTTCCTATAGCAGGGCTTTTTGAATTTAGAAGCAACTTCGAAAAGCAATTAATGTTGAGTTCTCATACCATTGTCTTTAACATCATACAGATTTAAAATAAAAGGCCCAGAGACCTCATGGTAAGGATTTAGGATTTACTCCTTGCTGTCATCTAACTTTTCACCTCCTGGAGAACAGGCTGTACCCTGCACTCACCACTTTCTCTTTGGATCTCAGGACTCCCAGCTTCCCAAATCGAACATGAAAAGGTGAACACTGATAGGTGCCATCCTGCTGTCGCACTACAATGACATCGATGCACCCAGACAAGGTGGCTTGGTTAATACCCTTGTAGAGCTCCTTCACAGTGACAATCACCTGCCCGGCCAGCTGTCCCACATAATTCATGGTTTGAGACTACAAAAGACAAGAAAAAAGAAATTAAATAGGATATTAACAATGAATTTGTGGATCTAACGTCAAATGACAAAGAAAAAACTAAAGTGACTAAAATTACCTTGCTTATTTGTACACCAGATTATGTATCATTAGTAACCTTGATGATTTTGAACCCATAGTGTCATGCTACCACTGTTTCTACACATTTCCATACACAGACAATCCTAGGCTGTCCTCCTCTGTATCTGAGGTATGCATAAGTTCCGTTTCTTTTCCCATTATCAAGGATAGTGTCAGATACCATTAGAGATTTTTTTGCAAATAATCTGCACAGAACCACCAAAGAACCCAGACCACCACCATTGCCCTTCCATCCAAGACTCTTGGGTTCTCGTGGCTATTGTATTCACTCTGCCCATAGCAGACACGTAGAAAAAAATGACCACAGATCATCCCCTTTCAGCAAAGATGAAAAAGTGAGAGCTACATTTTCTATAAGACTATTAATGGAATATTGTGGTTCAGACAGATGCTAGATTAAATAAACTCTAGTGAGCTAGATTGGGTCTAACCTGATTTATAATATTACTTCTAGGGAAAATCCCTTCAATGCTATAGCACAACTCACTGGAACAAACATTCACTTTCCACAAAGTTCAAAGCCAAAAACAGGGTTTTAATCTTGTTTTTCAGCCGCAATTCACTATTCAAATCAGCATCACCACGCTGCAAGGAATCCCCCAAAAAGGGTCAAAGAAGGAGATATGTGCACCTGACTAGGTCTACAGGGCCAACAGGAAATGATTTCTGTCTCTGCGCCCCATATCTGCTGCAGCTGCAATTATGGCTGGCTTTATCTGACCACAAAATAGGGTGCCCACAATACAGAATGCTGTGAGGGCAAATGTGGAAGTCTCCCTGGCACCCCCCACAACTCTTCCTCTAATTAGGAAAAAAATAGCCCCCTTCTAGTCCTAAGATTGTCAAATTATTGAATATCACATTTCATTCATTAGACACTGACACCCCCGGTACTATGTCAAAGCACAATTCAGCAAAAAGTATTCTCTTGGGGATGGGAAGGTTGCAGACTAAACAACAGAGCCTTCTACAGCTCTGGCTAATTCAGAAGCTGACTTTCACCAAACCAGAAAACTGAGAAATGATTCTACCGGTTACTTATCATAAGTACAGTTTGTCCCCCTAAACCCAGATGTGTGAGGTGCCTTGAGCTCAATGTTACATACTCAGAAAAGTTTCCAGATCACATTCTGTGATGTCAGATAAGTCCAAAGTTGAACTGGGAGAAAAAATGCCATCCCCTGGGAAAACGTAGGGGCCTGCCAGGACATCTGCCTGTAGAGAAACTCACCCTACTCTTTAAAGGTGAGCAAGTATTGCCCTGGCCAGTTTTGCTCAGTGGTTAGAGCATCAGCCAGTAGACCAAAGGGTTGCAGGTTCGATTTCGGTCAAGGGCATGTACCTTGTTTGCAGTTCGGTCCCTGGCCCTGGTTGGGGTCGTGCGGGAGGCAACCAATCAACGTGATGTTTCTCTCTTTCGCTCTCTCCCTCCCACTCTGTCTGAAAATAAAGGGAAAAATATCCTTGGGTGAGGATTAAAAAAAAAGAAAAAAAAATTAAAGGTGAGCAAGTGTCTGCTGGCAGTGTCTGATTATGTTTTTCTGCTCTTGTGTGTAATCAAGATTTATCAGTTTTACACCAAAAAGTACAATCACAATACATTTACCCTGGAAAAGTTTTTGAATATTTTAAAGCTAATGATACCAAGGCCCCCAAGTATACCTACAGAAGGTACATTTAAGTCATGTAAACTAGCTGCAGAACTTAACTACTAATAATCAAACAACGTAGTGTCCGCTCTGTGGTAAATTCTAAAACAGTTACAAGTTGGTGATGACATGGTTTTAGAGTAATTATTTCTGGAATAAATAAAAGAATGATCAAATGAACCATCAATAAATAAGACTAAAAGATTAAGAAACACGTGTGGAGAGGAAATAGTGTTTCATCAGAATATTCATATTATAACATATATTTTTAAATTAATCTTTTTGGAGATAAGTGTAGATTCACATGCATGTAGTTAGTTGCAAGAAATAATACAAAACTATCCCATGTACTCTTTACCAGTTTCCCCCAATGGTTAACATCTTGCAAAATTTTAGTGTAGTATCACAATCAGGATATCAACATTGATTCTAAACTTTTCCATCATCACAAAGAACCATCCTATTGGTCTTTTATAGCCACACACATCTACTTCCCTCCCACTCTCACTCCCTCCTTAATCTCTGCCAACCAACCACTAATATGTTAATTTCTGTGATTTTTGTCATTTTTAATGAGGTTAAATAAATGGAATCACATAGTTTATAACCTTTTGAGACTGCCTTTTCCACTCACATTTCTATGGAGATCCAGGTTGCTGCATGTATGAATAGTTTGTTCCTTTTTATTGTGAAGTAGTATTCCATGGTATGGATGTACCATATCTTGTTCAACCATTCACCTGTTGAGGAACAGCTAAGCTATTTTAAGTTTTTGACTATTACAAAGAAAACTGCTATAAGCATTCCCATACAGGTTTTCACATGAAAATAGGTTTTCAATTGACTGGGGTAAACACCTGGAATGTGGCTGCTGGGTTGAATGGGAATTGCATACTTAGTTTTTAAAGACACTGCCATCAGAGTTGCTGTACCACTTTATATTCCCACCAGCAATGTTTGAGAGATGCAGTTTCTCTGCATCCTTGGCCAGCAATTGTTACTATATTTTATTTTAGCCATGACGACAGGTATGTAGTGATACTGGTTTTAATTTGCATTTCTCTAATGGCTAATGATGTTGAACATCTTTTCCGGTGATTTGTCATATAAATATCTCATTAAATTTTGTTTCATTAAAGAGTACAACCAATTTAGAGAAAAAGAGAATAAACATCTTGTCTGTGCCTTATTTGGGGGGGTCACAGTGTATAAGTTTTATATGTTAAGAATGTCTCCAAAAACAGAAGTGAAATAAAATTTTGTCTTGTGCAGTTCATTTTTTCACTTTTACCAGAAGTATTTTCAGCAATCTAAAACAGTCCATCAGAATTTTAATATTCTGTAAGTAATATATGTTCACGTCATGCTTTTTGCCTTTCCTGGTACATACATTAATTAAACAAACAGCACTCAAGTAAGTCAATCTTTGTATTATTGCTTGACTGATGGTGGCAATTTTAAAATGAATTTTGTTACCAATTTTTTTAAAAATTCATAACTAATTAAATATGCTTTTTAAAAAAGAAACCGACGGTGATCATTTTTATGCATCTTCATTGAGCCATAAACAAGTCTTATAAATTAAATGTATAATAAGCTTATATCAAGTAGAGTATAGAATCCATAATTAAGTGTAACTAAATCTATTCATGATTGTAATTACCATGGTTGAAGGATGTGCTGTTATACAAGAAAGCCTATTTGTTATATAAGTGCTAGTTGCTAAATGTAGAAAAATAGCCTGTTAATTGACTGATTTTTCAATTGACAGCAATAAAAACAATTCTGTTTATGTTATGAAGGCTGGGAAAACAAAATTAAAGGGAGGCCTGATGCTTTAACATTCACTATACCCTGAGAATGAGGGGCACAACAGTGCTAGGAGAACCTAAACAGGCTTGGGGGAGAAAAGCAGTTGGTCGCATGATACCTTAAACAGCTTCCTCTTTTTTTTCTTTTTTCTTTTTTTTGTTAATCCCCACCCTAGGATATTTTCCCATTGATTTTCAGATAGAATGGAAGGGAGGGAGGGAGAAAAAGAGAGAGAGAAAGAGAGAGAAGCATCGATGTGAGAGAGACACATCAATTGGTTACCTCCTGTATGACCCCCAACCAGGGCCAGGGATTGCCTCTGACTAGGAACCTGAAACTCCTGACACTCTAACTGCTGAGCCAAACCAGCCAGGGCAAACAGCTTCCTCTTTAAGCAGAACCTAGGACCTTAAAACTTTATTCCTACCTGCCCAACCCAGCTCTAGCAATAATAAAACCCAGTGAGGACAAAGTCAGGTCTCTGACACCAGCCTGTCCTGGTCATAGTCTGGGAAAACAGAAAAGATAAATGATTAGGTAACCAAGTAAAATAAGCTTTCAAAATAAAACAAAGATTAAAAAATATAGCAAAGTAAAATATACTGTAAACTATTCATCATATTTTACAGTGAATGATGAGAAAAATAAGTGGAAGAGAAGGGAACATGAATACAAGAACAGAGAGTGACACAGACCAAGGGAGAAGGATGCAGAGAGATGAAAATTTGGAGAAAAAGCAGACACTACATAATCAGAAAGCAGACTGATATAAAGATGCCCACACAGAAAGAGTACTGTGGAACTGAAGGATGTCATACAACAGCATCCTTATTTTCAGGCTCGCAAGCACAAAGAAAAACATTAAAATGCATTTACTGATTCTTAGAACTGTAAGAATTTATCCAGTCCAGTCTTGCAACAAATACTAAACATACTTCTAGCACATCTCTGAAATATGATAAAGTTAACAATCATCAGAGTAGCAGCAACTACTTTTTTTGAGATCTTACTATGTACTGAATTCTTTAGCTTATACAAGCATTTTTATCTCAGAACCACCTTGGAGGTAAGTATAATTTCTATTTTTAAAAATAATAAAATTGAGGCTTAGAAAGGTTAAATACTGTTTTGAACTAAGTGTTTCTCCCCCAATGCCCCTAATTAATATGATGAAGCCCTAACCCTGGAGGTAGAGTATTTGGTAGGTAATTAGGTTTATATGAGGTCATGAGGACATTGATCCCTCCATGATAGGATCAATGTCTTTACAAGAAGAAAACAACACCAGAGCATGCTCTCTTTCCTCCTACCATGTGAGGTCTCAGTAAGAAAGCAGTTGTCTGCAGCCAGGAAGGAGGACCCTCACTAGAAATTGAATCCACCAGTACTTTGACCTTAGACTTCTCAGCTTCCAAAACTGTGAGAAATAAATGTCTTTTGTTTAAACCATACAGTTTGTGGCAGTCTTTTGACATAGCAGCCTAAGACAAGTATCATCTTTAACATCATATGCTACATACACTACTTTTCAATTTGGGGATACTTCCCAGCAACAGAGACAGACATTCCTTTTGCCAAGAAGTTCACAACAGAATCAGACAACCCTAGTTATTCTGTCCACTTGAAATCACACTGAATTATGTATCACCCTCTTCTAAATGACACTACTACACACCAAAAAGTTTATTATACAACCACTATCAGGTTTCATCTATTCTGGGCTAAGCATTCTTATTCCTTAAAATATCTGAAATGACTGTGTTTACTTTCAACTTTAATAACAAACTAGATAACTGTCCATGTGCTTCTTTAAGTGGGTCATCCAAAGCTAGACAAAATGGCACAGACAGGGCTGGGAGGCACTTATTGATCACTAAACCAAAAAATTTTTAAAAATAAGTGGTAATCAACTAAAATATGTATCAGAGGCTAAATGGCCTTTCATATATAAAATTCAAAGACCAAACAGTCCTTCATATATGACATTCAATGGTGCCCATTATCAGATTTTCTTACCAAATACTTTAAATATACACTAGTGTCTGGAATAAATGGGAAGCTTTGAAGATTCAATTATTTACCAAAAGTTTAAAGATTTGCTTAGCAAATTTACCTGAGCATCAGAAAGACCAAAGTAAGTCAATATGATATGAAGTAGAGATTTATAAATGGAATGCATCAGTAAACAGGTTCAAATACAGATCTACAAAAACTGCCCAAAATTATTTAAAGATGGTATGTTCAATCAAAATTAAAATAATGTTTGTTAGGGAAAAGAGTAACTACAAAGATATAGGTAGCTATTAAAATAGTACAATTTTTAAATTGTTAGCAATACAAAATAGATATATTCTCAACTGCTCTTTTATTTATTTGTTTATTTTTATTAATCCTCACCCGAGGACATTTTTTCGTTTTTTGTTCAGATATCACAGAGTGGGAGGGAGAGAAAGGAAGAGAAAGGAAGAGAGAGAGAGAGAGACAGAGAGAGAGAGAGAGAGAGAGAGAGAGAGAGAGGGAGAGAGGGAGAGAGAGAGATCGACATGAAAGGGACACATCGAGTGGTTGCCACCCGCATGACCCAACACCCGCACGACCCAACCAGGGCCAGAAATAAACTGCAACCGAGGTACATGCCCTTAGTGGGAACCAAACCCGGGTCTCTCTTGACCACAGGCTGACACTCCAACCACTGAGCAAAACCGGCCAGAGCTCTCAACTGCTCTTTTACACATAGCATCAAAATCTATTTAAGATTTAAGTTTACTTTCATATATCTATTCCATACTAATATTACTAATTAGCAGTACTACTAACAAACACCACAACTACAGTTATTACATGTCTATCATGTATTAAGTGCTACATTAACCTGAATACTATCACATGTAATCTTCATAACTACCCACAAGTTTGGTATCAGTATTCCCATTTATATGAGACAACTGAGGTTCAGAAGTGTCCAAGTTACCACACTAAGTGATAAGGATGATATCTGAACTCAAGTCTGATTCTAGAGCCTATGTCCTTTCCTGAATCTCTAAGTGACAGAAATGTTCTAAGCAATAACAAAACCCCCAGATTTCCTGCTGCAAGTGAAATCTCAGAGAAAAAGCAAAGCTGGAATACACAATCAGAAAAACAAACTGACAAAGATGCCCCCACAGAAAGAGCACCATGGAACTGAAGGATGTTCATAGAACAGCATCCCTCCCTATCTTCAGACTCACAAGCACAAATCACACACACACACAACTAGATTACTTTAGGGCCTGGAATATTATTTTTAGTTAATACTAACTGGACACAAAAACATTATGATTAGAGAGAGTCCAAAGAAGCCATACCCATTCTCCAAGTCTCTTCCAGATACCACTATGAGAATCAGCACTGATTATTAACCCTTCCTCTAAACTCAAGGTTCAATGTTAGGAAGTGAACTTCCTGGGAGATCCCATGTGATGAGGACTTGTGAACAGCGTTTATCCAAAAACTTCCCTTCAACATTCCATCTAGCCTTCTGCTTACAGATATGAGGAAATATGCTACAAGGGAACAGAAACTTCAGAAACAAACACCAGAATACTATTACCTCATACACATTCCAGCTTCCACCTATGCTCCTGGACCAAATTCCTCCAGGTACCCAACTTCCATTCTGTGTTTGAGTAGCACTTACTATATTTTAAGAACTTCCTCAAACATACCTCATTTGATCTTCAAAAGAAGAATTTACATTATGCAAGGCAGACATTATTCATTTCATTTTGCATATAGACTGAGACAAGGTGTTTACTTTCCACTACTGTTCTTTAGAATGCAGCTCCACTGTGATTCAAGGTCCCAACCTCCTTACTTCCCACCTGTGGCTAATCTTCGGACTTTCAAGATCATTGGTATCCCTGAGGACAAGAGATCTGAGGGCTGACCTCAAGTTGTACTTCAGTTCTCCAAGGATCCAGAGTCCTCTAGAACAGTGGTTCTCAACCCTCCTAATGCCGTGACTGTTTAATACAGTTCCTCATGTTGTGGTGACTCCCAACCATAAAATTATTTTTGTTGCTACTTCATAACTGTAATTTTGCTACTGTTATGTCTTAGGCGGCCCCTGTGAAAGGTCATTCGATCCTCAAAGGGGTCGTGACCCACAGGCTGAGAACCACTGCCCTAGAGGGTACCACTCAGCCTGGCTGAGAACTTTACTTCCTTAAAAGTGGGTGATGAAAGGCAGCAACGGTACACACACAGCAGCACCTGCTGCAAGCTACTCCCTGGTCTGGGAGGGCAGGGGGTGAAAGTCTCCTAAGGGACTTTGCCCACATCCTGTGGTGACTGAACTTAGTCAAGACATTTTCTAAAACATGTACCTTGTGCCCAGCAGACACTATGGGGATCATAATGACCTAAGGAGGTTACAACTCAGCTAGACACATAGAACAAAGAATTATTCAAAACAGGTGGTCTTTGCCCTGGCCAGTTTGGCTCAGCGGTTAAAGCGTCGGCCTGCGGTCCGGAGAGACCCGGGTTCGGTTCCCGCTAAGGGCGCATACTTCGGTTGCAGTTTGTCCCCGGCCCTGGTTGGTCGTGTGGGTGGCAGCCACTCGATGTGTCCCTTCACGTCGATGTTTCTCTCTCTCTCTCTCCCTTCCTCTCTCTCCCTCCCACTCTATCTGTACAAAAAATGGAAAAATATCCTCGGGTGAGGATAAAAAAACAAACAAACAAACAACAACAAAAAAAAGGTGGTCTTTGAGTGAGCAGCAAGCAGTGCTAAGCCTGATATAGAACCTAGCCTTCCTGGAGAAGCTGCACTTGGCCATTAAATCCAATCAAATGACTTACTTTGTAATTCTCAGTGTTTTTCTTTTTCCCATCACAGCAGAATGCTACCTTGTTTATTTTAGTTTTTCTACTAGCTGTCCTTTAAAAAATTTTCCATTTGATATGCATTCGCTGATTGATTCTTGCATGTGCCCTCACTGGGGATAGAACCCACAACCTTGGCATATTGGGATGAAGCTCTAACCAACTGAGCTACCTGGTCAGGACCTAGCTGCCACTTAATACTTGCTTTATAAAGTAAGAACATGAACTAGTAACACAAGAAACAGCCCTTGTCCTCAATCAGGGAAATGGTCCCCAAACTCAGGAGATTCACAAAGTAGTTGGTTCATTAAGCCCCATTTAATCTCCTTGAAACAAAAATCCTTGAGGAAATGATGACAGTTGCACATCTGAAATGCACTTCCCCAAACATCTGCTCAAGAACATGGCAGGTCTCTTTCTGCCCCCATAGTACAGGGTGGCTGTTGGAACAGGGCTCTCCTTCATTTCTAGACCATTTAGTTCCCCATCTACAGAATCTGTACACCAAAACTCCAGGCAAACTTTCTGAATACACCAAGTTCTCCAGACAGCCTTTTTGCCACAGGAAGTCTTTCAATGTAATACCTCTACAAATTTAGTTTAGAAACAATCATATAAAAAGACTGTGTAATTCCTTCAAGATACAGAACAGAGAATTTATAATCAAAATGCTCATTACACTGACCTGTGTCTGACAGCATTTTCATATACTCAAACAAAACTGAGTACCTGCCTCATGCCAGGTACCACAGTAAGTCCTTATAATATAAAGATAAATCCTGCTATCTCTCTCTCAGAGATCTCTGGATCTAACAGAGAAAGAGACATAAATACCATCTTAACTTACGTAATGCCTGTGGTGATGCTATTTTGGTGACTTTTAGGAAGACTTAAGAAAGAAAAAAAGCTGAATGGGAGAGTCAAGGAAGGCTTCTGGAAGCAGCAAACATCTGTTCTAGCAGTGCAAATGTGTATGAGAAGTCTATTAGGCTAAGAAAAGGAAGTTCCAGTGGGCAGTCCCACGCAGAGAGAAAAGCACAATGCAAAGGGTATGCTGAGTACGATGCAAAGGTGAGAGATGAGCCCTGGTCGGTTTGGCTCAGCGGTTAGAGTGTCGGCCTGCGGTCCTGAGAGACCCGGGTTCGGTTCCCGCTAAGGGCGCGTACCTCGGTTGCAGTTTGTCCCCGGCCCTGGTCGGTTGTGCGGGTGGCAGCCACTCGATGTGTTCCTTTCATGTCGATGTTTCTCTCTCTCCCTCTGTTCCTCTCTCTCCCTCCCACTCCACCTGAACAAAAAATGAAAAATGTCCTCGGGTGAGGATAAAAAACAACAACAACAACAAAAAACAAACAAACATGAGAGATGATGCAAGGCCATGGACCCATGGCTCAAGTATATCTCATGGGCAATGGGCACATCAGCAGTAGTTGTGATCAAGGAAGTGATGTGATGACTTGGGAGTGGAGAGGATGAACTGGAGAATAGGAGGCTAAAAGCAAAGACCATTTCAGAAGCTACTACAACTAATTCAAGCAAGAAATGGCATAACTGTAAACGGAGAAGAGGTACAGAGAAAACTGAGAATCAGTAAGACCAATCCATGACCAACCCAAGGCAGATGCTAATGGAAAAAAAGCAGTTGAGTAGGATTATGCCACAATTCCTAGACAGAGCTAGAAATACATCTGGCACATAGTCGAAATTCAGTAAATATTGTTGAATGGATGTACAAAGTAACTTAGACATAAAATAAAAAGGGCAGATTTGGTGGAGAACTTTCTATCAAGGTTGAATTAAAAAATATTAGTTATTCCATTGGTTCAAAATTGTGTATACATGAATATCATCCTTGACAGTTTTTAAAATGCAAATTTCTTTCGATCTTTTTAATTTTTTTTTTATCCTCACCGAGGACATTTTTGAATTTATCTTCAGATAGAGCGAGAGGGAGTGAGGGAGGAAGAAAGAGAAACATTGATGTGAAAGAGACACATCGAGTGGATGCCACCCACATGACCCCAACCGGAGCCAGGGACAAACTGCAACCAAGGTACGTGCCCTTAGCAGGAACCAAACCTGGGACTCTCTGGTTCACGGGCCAACTCTCCAACCACTGAAGCCAAACTGGCCAGGGCTCCTTGGATCTTTTTAAAAGTTTAATAACTGATAATGAAGAATCAGGTTAGGATAGCACAGCTCCATATATAAAAGCAAGAGACTCTGATAAAATTCCATGCCTATTATCGCTACTTCCAAAATCAGTCTGTCATAAAATGGACTACAAGGAGGGGTGAACCTTTGGGTGCTCTCCTGTATCTTTCTCTAGAGGAGATGTACAGAGGAATTCTAGAAATTCCTTCTGAGTTAGCATCTGGACTCAGAAGATTCCTCCCCAAGAGCCTTAGATTTAGCCAGGATGAGGTATTCTTTGGAGGATTGGGGGTTCTGATCAATTCCCTATAGATTATGATCTGTCTTTCTAAAGAGCAACTCCATCACTTCCATTATTTGAAGGTACAGTCTATGTCTAACCAACCTCTTTTTTTTCATAAGTGAAGAAAACTGTCAAGGACCACACTGCAGGTCAGTATTTCTCAAAGTCCTTGGACCATCTGCAGTACAATCAAGTTTGGATTGTTAAGAATATAGATTCCTGCCCTGGCCGGTTTGGCTCAGCGGTTAGAGCGTCGGCCTGCAGTACAGAGAGACCCGGGTTCAGTTCCCGCTAAGGGCACGTACCTCGGTTGCAGTTTGTCCCCGGCCCTGGTTGGTCGTGCAGGTGGCAACCACTCGATGTGTCCCTTCACATCGATGTTTCTCTCTCTCTCTCTTCCTCTCTCTCCCTCCCGATCTGTCTGAACAAAAAATGCAAAAATGTCCTTGGGTGAGGATAAAAAAAAAAAAGAATATAGATTCCTGAGCCTCAATCCAGACATAAAAAACTGGAAGTAGCATCTTGACAATCTATTATCTATTTTTTTTTTTAATCCTCACCCGAGGCTATTTTTCCATTTTTTGTACAGATAGAGTGGGAGGGAGAGAGAGGAAGAGAGAGAGAGAGAGAGAGAAACATCGACGTGAAGGGACACATTGAGTGGCTGCCACCTGCACGGCCAACCAGGGCCGGGGACAAACTGCAACCGAAGTACGCGCCCTTAGCGGGAACCGAACCCGGGTCTCTCCGGACCGCAGTCCGACACTCTAACCGCTGAGCCAAACTGGCCAGGGCGAAAATCTATTATCTATTGATTCTGATGGACATCCAGGTCTGAGAACTACCTCCAGTCTCTGCTGCATAAACTTTATCCTCCCAATTCTGATTAATCTTGTTGAGAAAACCAAGTTGAAGTATGTATCCCAGTCTCTAAGGCATATCTATTACCTCGACATCTGATCCAAACTTAACAGACCTTGAATTTTATACATTTTGCTGAACAAACAGCTGATAATTTTATAAGATTAATTCTAAGACTGGTGGCAGTTCTGTCAAAAACTCATTTATAAAATTCTGTTCTGGGAAGATTGCTTTCCTAGGGGTTCCTTTCCTAATTACAACCCAATACTATTCAACATCAACTTTTTGGACACATAATTAAGAACATTTTCTGACCCAATATTCCTGTTTTGGAATTTGAACAGCTATATGATGCAATGGCTAGCTCAGAGGCTATTATTTATAGGGCTCCATGGATCACAATGATTTCCTTTCCGAGACCCCCCAAACACAGGGGTAATCCCCAGTAGCCATGTCTGTAATATGGTACTCAGGCCTTGGAATCGGCTGGCTGATAGGGTAGGGAGATATCTGATCCAAACAGGGCCAAATAGATACTCTTGAAGTGTGTATGGAGAGTCAAAGTAATCAAAAACTGGCGAGGCTGAGTCACCTGAGTGGTGATCCAGAAGTATGACTAACTCAAGACACCGAGATGCCAAGCCGCCCTACCTCTTGCCCTCTTATCATCTCTCTGAATGATAAACAGTCATATGTTTGTTTGCTTGGCTTGTTCAGAGTCCATTTCTGATGTCTGCCAACAAAGGACTTAATTAAATACAAACATGCTAATACTGATTCGGACTTGATAAAGTCCCTCCAAAAAACACCCTGGGAAAATTAGCAAGAAAATAACCCAAATGTAACCCAGTGAAAGCCACCTTGTACTGAACTCAGGTTTTCTTTTTTTTTAATGAGGGGACATGAGGCTGGCCTTAAGGTTATCTGTCAGGGCTAGTAAGTTGATAAATTCAGATTTCAAGCCTGTTCAAATATACCTTCTTTAAGGAAGTTTGGAAGCACAGATTTCTGCTCACTGGGCTCACTTCTCTCTGATTTCAGTACACTCACTATCTAAAAAGTAGACAATTGTTTTGGACTGAGTAAGGTTTAAAAAAGGGAATACACTTTGGCACTACAGAAACATACATTCTCTCCTGAGTGGTGTCCCAAGTTTTACTCAACTATTTGCTTTGGCTTTTCAGCAGTACAACTAAGGAAAGACTCTAAGTGTCACCTATTTCATCTTTAAACACCATTAGTTCCCCACCCTCCACTCTAGTCACTGGCCCAATAATTTTCAGGACAATCCTCCAAAATCCAACATTAGTTTTCTTCTCAATCCATCAACTACTGTTGACCGTTGATCTAATATTTTATGAGAAGCAAGGATGTTTTAGGCTTCCTGGATGAGGAAATGGGAACAAATACATTATGTCCACAAGAGATTGTGAACACACAAAGCATAATGGAAAAGATCAGAAAGAAATGGGATGAGGAAGCATGGGCTCAGTGGTGTGAAGAAAGCAGAAGGCAGTAAAAAAGGGTTTGTAGCTCTGCGCTCATGGCACCCTGCCCTCTCCCTAACACATCACATAAGCACTCACTACACTGCAATAATCTGTTTATCCCACCTCCAAACTCAAACTTCTAAAAAATTTTTTCTTTATTGATTTTAGAGATAGAGGAAGGGAGAGGGAGAGAGAGAGAGAAACATCACTGAGAGAGAACATCCATTGGCTGCCTCCTGCATGCCCTCCACTGGGGACCAGGCCCACAACCTGGGCCTGTGCCCTGACTGGGAATCAAACTGGCAAACCTCTTGGTGCATGGGTTGATGCTCAACCGCTGAGCCATACCGGCTGGGCCAAACTCAAACTACTGACAAAAAGGAGAAGCGTTGTAGGCTTCACCATTTCTCCAAAGCCTGCCTGGCACAATTACTAGCAAAAGCAGGTTCTTAATGAGTATTTTGGATCAATGAATGTATAAATTAACAAATGAATGAGTGGAAGACCTAGTGAACAGAATCAGCAAGAAGAGGGAGGAATATATACAATATTTTATATTATAATAACCTGAATAAGACAGAAATTCAAGAGGTAGGTAAAGATATATCTGTACACACACACACACAGCACCACACATTAAAAAAACGCCAAAGAATGGAGGCCAACCCAATGTTCCAAAAGCAATGCTCAGATATTCAGAAACCAATGCTTGTGAAAACCTCAGAGAAAAAACCTGCATAAGTATAGTGTATATGAGTATCAATTAAAATGACATCCACTTCAAATGGGTAAATCTAAAAATATCCCTGTGAGAACAAATGACATCTGTGCAGATTGCTCTGAAGAACACTGAGCAGCCAGCCCCACAGCAACTTATGGCGGAAGAAAGATTGTTGGTCTGTCAGGGGAAGTCAGTGTGGGGAAGTCAGTTGAGACACAGACAAGGCTAAATGTGACAGTGATCATACAGAGAGTGAAAGAAAACAAAGTTATGTGGTTATCATTTCCTAACAGTCAATCTACTTACATGAAAATGTCCAACATCACAATTCTCTAAGGCACAACCTTCAAGGTAAATGGCAGGTAGCAATAGTTTCATTTTCCTAATGCTCAACAAGTATCCGAATTATTTATTTTCTTCAGCAACAGAACTGGTACAGAGCAAGGGAAACTAAATGTTCAATTTCACACATATCTTTAGATTTCGCTACACATAATAAAATTTTTGTTCCTTGAATATATCCTAAAGTAGAAAGCTGCACACTCAGGGCCCCAACAACTTGGGGCTCAACTGCCTTCAACCCCCACATTGTTCCTGTGACCAAACTTGTTTTGATCTATCACAGCTCTACAAAATTTAATGCTTCTCTTTCCTTTATTTCTCTTCACTGCTTCTCCATTCATTATTTCAAATGGCAGAATAATGCCTTGTAAATGAAGCTTTCTGATACCTTTTCCTGTCATGACTACAATATATCCAGTTCTAATATACCTGTACATGAGGTAACTGATCATAAATGTTACAGGGAACATTTAACCTGACTGGACACTGTAAAGAAACATTAAAAAATGCAATTAGCCCTGGCCAGATTTGCTCAGCGGTTAGTGTTGGCCCATGGACCAAAGAGTGGAAGGTTCAATTTTGGTCAAGGGCACGTACCTCGGTTGCAGTTCGATCCCTGGCCTTGGTTGGGGTCGTCTAGGAGGCAATCAATCGATGTGTCTCTCTCACATTGATGCTTCTGTTTCTTTCTCTTTTTCCCTTCCCCTTCCCTCTGTCCTACTCTATCTGAAGATAAATGAAAAAATATCCTTGGGTGAGGATTAAAAAAAAAAAGCAATTAATCATGAAAGATATTACTTAGTCAACCTTTGTGTAATGGTTATACCTATCAGCATATAAAACTTCTCGCTGAATGCTCATGCCAATTCTGCTATGAAATGCAATAAGATTTCAAATTATTAATAACTGTACCTTGAACTATTCAAAATAGACTCTTTTTTAAAAAAAAAAATTAGGTTCATTTTACATACAGTAAAATTAACCCTTTTGTATTGTACAATTTTAACCACGTAATCACAACTGTTATCAAGATACAGAACTAGATCACCCCCAAAACACCCCAATGGTCCTTTGTGATAAATCCTTTTTTCCCCCCATCTCCTGCCAACTACTGATCTGTTTACTGTTGCTTAGTTTTGCTTTTTCCAGAATGTCATATAACTAGAACCACACAGTATGTAACTTTTTGAATATGGCTTCTCTCATTTAGCATAATGCATGTGAAATTAATCAATACGGTTTTAATACCCTGTGAGACTTGCAATCAGGAAGGCCTTGGGCTCCTCAACCCTTGTTCCTGTCTCCAGGAACCTGAATCCTAGCTTTTTTTTCTCTACCTGAATAAAATTTGCTTTTGCTCTAAAAAATATACACATACAGCTTGCCAAGCTCCAGCTGAAGGAGCAGAGGGTTAAGTAAAGAGGTCTTTATACCATGGCTCATACAAAGAAGGCTGCAGAAAATACACAGGTGGTAAAGCACTGAGGAAATAACTGGCTACCAAAGCGGCTTACAAGAGTGCACCCTCTATTGTAGGGGTGAAGAAACCTCATCATTACAGGCCTGGTACTATGGTACTCCGTGAAATTAGATGTTATCAGAAGTCCACTGAACTTCTGATTCTCAAACTTCTCTTCCAGGATCTGGTGTGAGAAACTTCTCAGGACTTCAAAACAGATCTGCATTTCTGGAGTGCAGCTACTGGTGGTTTACAGGAGGCAAGTGAGGCCTACCTGGTTGGCCTTTTTGAAGATACCAACCTGTGTGCTGTCCATGCCAAACAAGTGACAATAATGCCAAAAGACATCCAGCTAGATTGCCACATACATGCTTAAGAATCCACTATGATGGGAAACATTTCATTCTTAAAAAAAAAAATTCTTTGTTATTGGTAGTTCTGAACGTTAGATATTTTTTTTCCCATTGGGTGAAAAGGTACCTAAGTATATGATTGCAACTTGAAAATAGGGAACAGAAATCATTTCTCATTTTTCATTTGTGTGTGAATTTTTAAAATATAAATGCGGGGACATAAAGCATTAACGCAAGTCAAAATGTTTCAGTGAACAAGTTTCAGCAGTTTAACTTTATAACAATATAAATAAAGCTGCTAAATTTTTCTGGACAATGCCAGCATTTGCATTTTTTAAATACAAGTACATTTCTTATTGATGGCAACTAAATGGTGTTTGTAGCATTTTTATCATACAGTAGATTCCTTCCATTCGCTATACTTTTCTAACCAAGCTGTCCTACATGGCAAGTACATGTTTTTAATGTTGTCTGTCTTCTGTGCTGTTCCTGTAAGTTTGCTATTGAAATACATTAAATTATAACACACACACATTCTTGCAGATATCAGTAGTTTGTTACTTGGTGTTAAATAGTACACCACTGTACCAATGTACCAAAGTCTGTTCATCCATCTACCAGTTGAAAGATACCTAGGTTATTCTAGTCTAGGGCAATTACAAATAAAGCTACTAAAAACATTTGTGTACAAGCTATGTGTGAACAAAATTTCATTTTATTTTGTTAAATACGTAGGAGTGAGATTGCTTAGAAGTGTTTTTGCAAGGTTGATTTTGTAGCTATTATTTTTAAGATACCTTCAGTGCACTAGGAAGAGTTTGCTATTAAAATAAGTCCCTTCTTAAATTATTTTATTATTATAAAGTGGTGATAATTTAACTGTTTCATAAATTTGGATTTTTATATAAGGAAGTTAAATTCACTTACACTGGTGAAAATAAAACTCTTCACTTAGTCACATCATAACATTTTAAATTATGCACATCCTTGGCAAATCACATATAACCCGAACTACAATTCAAATGTTTTACTCAGTATTCCTCCTAGTGTTAGTCATGAGGAAGAGATGGGGGAAAAAAGAGAAAGAGGGCAGTAACAGTGATCCCTTCCAAATGCCATTTTACATACCTCACCCCATTTAATCCTCGTGATTAGGCGAGGTATATGTTACATACATTGTACTAGCAAAAAAACTGGGGCTCAGAGAAGATAAGCAAGCAACTTACCTGAACAGTTACACAGTGACAGGCACAGACAATAGCTCAGGTCTGTCTCACATGTCCAGGCTCTTTTTACCACAAGCTCCTAGAAATAGTAATGCTTAGTTTATGTAGTTTTCAGGGTTACGTGTAAGTAGGAATTTCATAAGTGCATTTAGAAGATAATGATGATTCTTCCACATGCTATCATACATGAAAATGTTAAGCTTTTTTGTTGTTTTGATAATCCTTACCCAAGGATATTTTTCCATTGATTTTTTTTTTTAGACAGAGTAGAAGGGAGGGAGGGAAGGAGGACCGGAGGGAGAAAGAGAAAGATTGATGTAAGAGAAACACATCGATTGGTTGCCTCCTGCATGACCCTGAGGTCAGGGATCAAACCTGCAGCCCAGTAGTGCCCCTGACTGGGAACTGAACTCATGAGCCTTGGGTCTGTGGGCCAACGCTCTAATCACTAAGCCAAACCAGCCAGGGTGAAAATGTTAAGCTTTTTATTATGAGTAGCCTAAACGATATGATTACATTATGATCATAAATAATATTTAAGATGTTCTCATCTTAAATTTTCTAGGATAAGAGAATTGTGTGGGTAACCTATTTTGGTGGTGATCACTGATAATCATAAGCAACTCTAAAATAAAACAGGAAATCTGATTGGCTCAATGTCATGTATGAAAGGCACACAATCTTAACAGGTTTCCATGGAAACCATATATAGTATTTTCAGTGATGACTATCACTTTAACTCTAGATACCAGTAGAATATAATTTTCTCTGAAACATCCTGACTTTATTTGTTCTATCTACTCACTGACCTAGAAGTCAGGAACTAACATTATGACTCTTTTACAGTAAAAATCACAGCTGTGAGACTGGAAACAAATGAACATATTCCTGTAGTTTGAAGGTCTAGGGAAAGACATGCCAAGCTTTACTAACTTAACAAGCACTTGCAGGTCTAAAGCTCACCATCCAATCACCCTCAACAACCCAAGACCGAGGGGTTTATTATCAAGAAGTCTGACAAATACCTGCTTTAGAAACCTACACTTTAGAAAAAGAATGCAAACTGCCTATCAAAAACAAGATAATTTAGTTTTAGGAAATTCTGCAATTTTTGTCACTTGCTTGAGTGGCTTGTGTATATAGAAATACACAAGGTGGGGCAAAAGTAGGTTTATAGTTGTTCACATGGAAAATAATACAATTAATAAATAATAATACATTACTAAAGTGTGTTTCATGTACTCACAACTGTAAACCTACTTCTGACCTACCCTGTACACACTCCCTATGCATTCAAACCACTAAGCATTCCCTCAAGTGAACTCAACTTCTCTTCACAAATTTGTGTAAGAATGCTGGCCACAAAACTGGACTGGTTCCCACTCTACTACAAGAAACGGGACTTTTTTTTCCTAGAAGGCTGAGTTCCCTTAGTTACATAAAAATTATTTTCAGTGTTAAGAAGAAATGATGATTAACTCAAGTATGGAAAATGATGATTTTAAGAGACAGTTCATCAATGACAAGTACTTAACAAAGCCACAAGAGCCTTTGCCTTTGGTCCACAATACACCTAACAGATATATATGCAAAAGCCATTGTTTCCCAAGTGTGAGTAACCATAAGAACCTGGGAAGTGTCTAACTTAAACACAATTTCCTACAGGGAAGGCTTAAATGAACCCTGTAGTATTGGCCTGGAATTGAAAGTCTCTATGGACAGATACACAAATATAGACGTGCTTATGCCTGGGCCAGAATACATATTTAATATCTGGGCTCTCTCTGCTAAGATGATATAGAATCAAGAATACTCTAGAAGGCCTTGCCAGGTGGCTTGGTTGGTTGAGTGTCATCCCATACAACAAGAAGGTTATTGGTTTCATTGCTGATCAGGCATATACCTAAGTTGTGAGTTCAATCCCAGGTTGGGTGTGTATGGGAGGCAACCAATTGATGTTTCTCTCTCACATTGATATCTATCTCTCTCAAATCAATAAAACATATCCTCTGGTGAGAATAAAAAAAAAAGAAAATAATATTCTAAAAGCAGTAACTGCATCTATAAACCAGATCTTGGTTTCTAAGTACTATCTTCCAATAAAAAGAGCCAGGACTACTTGGAGAAGTGGCTGATCCCAGTGCTGGGAGTAGGAAAATACAAGATGTTGCTGGAGACAGAAAGTAGAAAAGTACTCAAAATCAAAAGAATAGGAGGAGCATGTTAAATAAATATAGGAGCCCAGCCGATGTGGCTCAGTGGTGGAGCGTGGACCCATGCACCAAGAGGTCACCGGTTTGATTTCTGGTCAGGACACACGCCCAGGCTATGGGCCCAATCCTCAGTGGGGGACATGCAGGAGGTGGCCAATTGATGTTCTCTCTCATCCATGTTTCTATCTCTCTCTCTCCCTCTTCCTTCCTTTCCCTCTAAAAATCAATAAGGAAAAAATAATAAATTTTTAAAAAAAGAGTGAGGGAAACAGAACATCACAGTAATAATTGTGGCAGGCAATAGGATGTTAAAAATAGATGATTAAAGTTTGAGGAGAAATAGGATGTTTGCATATTCTCAAAGTATCTTTCCCAAGATATATATTCGTTACAAAAGGACAAATTGTAATTTTACAGTAAAGAACCATACAGACACCACCTGCATCAAGTGATCTAGGAAAACCTCACCAGTAATAAGACACATTGACCTTAGGAACCCCCTGATGATTTACTAAAAAGGGCACACCAGGTCCCTGATTTTCTTGCCAAAAATACGATTTCCACCTAATTAGGAGACATCAGACAAACTCAAAATTGGGGAAATTCTATAAAATATCTGACCAGAACTCACTGAGAGTATTAAGATCATGAAAGACAAGAAAAGACTGAGGTACTGTCACTGATTGGAAGACTACAGTGACATAACAACTAAATGCAAAGTGGGATTCTGGATTGGATACTGAAACAGAAAAAGGACTGCAGCTGAAAATATCTGAATATGTCTGAATCAAGTCTGTAATTCAGTTTTAAAAACAAAACAATTCCTGGTTTCCACTATCCCCCTCTTCAATTCAGTCTGTCTAGGAAATCTGAGTTTTATATTTAAAGGTTAGCAAGGGCTCCAGTGATCAGAGTTGGGAATCAATGTCCTTGGGAATCACCATCCTTGGCTGCCATTAGAATCACTGAGGAGTTCTGAGGAATCCCAATGCCCAGGCTACCCCCCAGATTACAGATACAAATACTTTTTAAAGCCCTCAAGTGGCCCCAAAATAGCAGCTTATCAAACTATGTCTGATGACCACAAGGAAGTGAATTAATTCCCAGTCCCCTCTTGAAAACCTCAGTGCTCAGGGAGTGAAGAGTATTGTAGGGTATACTTCCTGCTCCTCTCCTGCCTCACATCCCCTGAATGAATTACTTTTCCAATTTGAATTTTATGACTAAGTATCAGTCTAGAGTGGTTATGACTTCATTCTGTTAGAAAAGAGAGATGACAAATGACTTTTATAATCTCTGCTACTGACCTTGACCCAAGTGAAGATAGCCTCTCTATTTGCATTCAAGTGAAATTCAGCTAAATCTCAGAGAATGCAGCAACAGTCTAGAGATTACACAGTTTTCCCTAAAGGATTTTCCTGGGAATTAGGCAAATTTCTGATGAAGGCCTTTTCTCCACAGACAGGGGCTAAGATTAAGATGGTACACCAAGAGCACACAAAGTTCTAAGCATGATTTCATCACAGTTCAAACAATAATAAAACAAGATCAGCATATTGTTATTTCTACCCTTTGAAAAATATCTTTTACCCAAATGTCTCAAGAAAGTAAGAGAAGTTAGACAATGGTTCTAAGGTTATGCAATAGGTTTCAAAGAAGAGACAAAAAAATATATTTTTCTGGAACAAGCAGCAAAACAGTAAAATAAAAAAAATACCAAGAATTATTTTCTCCCCTTTCAATTATATAAATAACATACAACATGCAAAAATTATCTACTCTAGGATTGATGTCTATAATTTATTCTTCAGTAGAACTGGTTTATTTTGAATATTTAATATCTAAGGTATGATTGTACAAATTATAAAAAACTAAGTGTATTTCCAAGAGAGGTAATGTTTTTATTTAGATCTTTCAAATAACTATGTCCAATTCCTCTAGACTAGACCTACACCTGACTTCTTGAGATGGCTAAAGACAGTGATGGGATTACAACTTTTATTTTCTATGCACAAAACTGACTAGCACCTGGATCAGATTTATATACTGGGCTTTTCCTAATCAACTGAATGAAATAGCTCAGTCATCTAAGAGTATGTAATTAGGACCAAGTATCTGGACAAACTAAAAGAGGTGATATTTATATAGCCATCTGACAGATATCTATCCAGTTATGTTACTCACAAAATCAAAGCAGCAAATAATTCAGATATTTTAGTAAATGCAAACAAAAAAATATGTGAGCATCTAGCAGATTCAGTGTGGCAAATAAATATTTGCTGAATGAAGAGAATTATGTTTTCTTTAAATTGTTTAGTCATGCACTCTACCGTATTGTGGAGCAGTTGTATATGACATGTTTTAACTGTAAACTATCTTTCAGTCTTTCTTTCTGAAAACAGATGAGGGCACAAATATAAAAATGGATAACAATTTTCAAACAGCATAAACATAACTCTAGCCACAGCCTCTAAATTATTCTTCCTCAAATACCTGAGCTCATCTGTGACATCAGGATTTAAAGAGGCAAACAATTTGTGAAAACAAAAAGATTCTAACAGAATTTACTCCCTCAAACTGCCTAATTAGTAACACCACCACATTTCTGTGAGGAAATAAAATTCTATGCCACTAAATTCTTAATCAGTTTTGTGAACATTTCCATGCTGGGTTGGAGGAAAGTGTTTGATTTTGGACTCATTCACCTAGTGCTGTTCTAGGATTTGGGGCAGCAGGGAGTAATAACAAATGTGCTGGGAAGTGGGGTGGGGGTGATGGCTTCTCCACCCCACTCCATCCCTTACTGAGGGTTTCCTAACTCTCAGTATAAAGCACACTGCCCCAAGCCACACACTCCACCTACAGGGTGGCTAGTTATTTTCTACCACTGTTTATGTTACTAAATCTTGCTGTAAATAATATAAAAATACAAAATTCTCTCTGGAAAAGTGACCTTTTGGGACTCAACGTGCCCAGGTCCTTTGACAAAGAGAGCAGAGGGACAAGGATGGAGAGCACTGCCTGATCGGGTTGCAGCCAAAGTCTCCAACTCCCTCCATATGCCAAGGTCTCCAACTCCCTACTCCCTTGATATATGAAAAGAATTCTGAGAAACAGAATGTTCCAGAACACCACGCCAGGTGTCCAGAATCACCCTGGGAGTGGAGACTTCCCTTGGTCTCCTTACGGTTATACCTACGCAAGTAGCCAAATCACACTGTCCTCTGCCTCTAAGGGCTACCAGCCCCTCACCCATACATCCCCTATATAACCCTGCTTGTTAGAGATACTGGCGCTGACTCCGTCTTAGGAGTCAGCCGGGCAGGTAACTCCCCAATAAAGTTCTCTTGCCTGAACTCAGGTGTGTTCCTCCTTCAGCTGACCTTTCACTGCCCCCTCAGAGCTTCCTGTCCCCTGTAGCTGGTGGAAATGTGAAGATCCAACCAAGGTCAAGTCTCACTTCTGCCTCATGAACAGGGATTCATTCTCATCTCTAATAAGAATGGCCTGATGTCCCCCCTATCCCACAACCTGAGTTCCTCCAGTTCTAAACCAAAGAAAGACTCAATTCTAGAAGCATTTCTTAGGATTACAAGTTTGGCTAAGAACCTCAATAGTACATTCTGCCCTAATTTTTAAAAATGCAATCAAGGGGATTTAAAATAAGTGAGGGTAAATAAGGCCAGTACATTATTTAGGAACTTCAGGGTATCTGACTATGAAACAATTTTGGCCTTTACCTTACCAAATAAAGGAATTATCTTCCCTTGTTTAGAAATTATGGTAACATAATTTTTAAAATTTTCTCAATTTCTAACAAAGCACAGATAGCTTTTAAAAAAATTATTAGATTTATACATTTACATTCCAAATACATAAAATCAGCTTCATTAAGATGAAAACTTTCACCTTCCAACAAGAGATATGCCCAGACAGCATGACTAGAAGGGAGCATCCAGGTCACTGAGGGCCTGTACCCTGAAAACCAGGATTCGCCCTCTCCCTCTCACCACACAAACACTTACACACACCCAAGTTATAAAGTCTAACTCCTATATGATCAGTACAACTTATTAAGTAGATATCAAATGTAGTACTGAACACTAGTCATTCAGAAAATCCAAGTTTCTCTTGGGGCAGGGAGGTAACCTATGGAATCAATGTTCTAACATTACCATAAAAGGGAACTGATAATAAAATGCAACCTAATCAAACACCTATCAACCTCCCTTTACAAAGCACTTCCTATGATAGGTGGTTTGTGTTAGTGCTACTCACTAAATGAAATTTTTAAATATTTCAAATCAGCTATGTTCACTATTCTCCTTTCTGACTTTTACAATAAAAGTGCATGAATCCACACATACATATAATCTATACTATTAAAATGTAAATTTCAAGAGTAAATTGCCTCTCAGTTGTACCTAACTTCCATTCATACTCAAATGATGTCCATATTCAAACAATGTCCAGTTACATCAATTCCTAAGAGCCCTGAAAAAGTACCTTTACCAACAGATCCAAAAGCAAAAACAGACAAAATGTGATAGTTTTTAAAGGTGATAAATTTTTTTAACTAAAAAAAAAAAAAAAAATCAATCTGATTATGAGCCACAGATTTTAGAAACTGATTTTTGTCCTGTTTATTTTATGCTTGTTTTCATAAAAACATATACACTTAATTTTCTAAAAATAATATTTACTTCATTGCATTTACTTCAGATTATTTTTAAAGGAAAAGATTCCATCGGTAGAGTTAAATAATATTGTCTTCAATTCACCTGATTTTGTTTCCTTAATGCAGACGTCTAGAACTTAACCCTAAGTTTATATGACTTGTTTTATACCTTGTAAGGGAGAAAACTCTAAAAGATTAAAAAGCTCAGACATCCAAATTTTTTATATATATATATATATACACACACACACACACACACACACACATATATATGTATACACACACACACACTCTCTAAATTAAAAAATATTTTTTTAAATCAGACATTATGCATTTTCCCCACTATTTCAAGCTTAAAATTTTTTTGTTTGTTTGCAATCATAGGAGAATAAAGACTACAGTCACACTTCTCCATCATATATCAGAATAAAATGCCAGTTTCAAAATATTAGGTATTTAAAAAATTTTTTGGCTAGAAACTTAGAAGAGAATGTGAAACCAGATACAGTTAGTTTGAAACCCAGTTTAAAAAAAAAAATTTTCAGTTTAAGTCATCAGCTTCATTTTTTTTTTTTTTTTTTAAGGCAGAAAGTTTTTGTTAACTAATAAATGGAAAAAGGTAGAAAGATGGTGTAGCGAGAATGCAGGAGATAAGGTGGGCAAAGATTTGTTGAAAGGAATCTAACATTTAAAAGTTAATAAAATCCCTTATGACACTACATTTTCCAAAGAAAAGGCAGTCAATTTTCTTTTGGTGGGTGTTTTCCCCTCTTCTTTCAGTATTATCCAGACTGAGCAAGCAAACAAGTCACTAGGACATTGGTGGATGTAACTCACCAGAATACCAGCAGGGGCCTTTCCATGGTAAACATCTTCAGTTTTACTTAATGAGCCTTCATGAACCTTCTCATCTTCACTATCATCTTCTAAGTAAAACATCTTAAAATTGAACTAGCTCATCAACCATGTCTTTTTTCAAAGATGAAGATACAATTCTAAATTGTCAAAACAGAAAGCTGCTCTGCTGACAAACTGTTTGCAGACACAGTAATATGGTTAAAACTGAAAGGAAATGATTCTTTAAAAAAAAAAAAAAAAAAGCAATACATTCATGACTTTACCAATAAGATTTGCTCAAAACACCTCAACCCCTTCTTTCTGAAGGAGATAAGAAAGGGCATGGAACAAGCTGTGCCATGTGTTTACACTGATAGGTACCAAGTCCTGCCCAATCACATGACAGCCACAGCAGCATCCATCACACAGGACAAGGATTGAGTTAATGATTCTCTAAATCAATCACATCCTTGTTTTTAGAAATAAAAACAACTATACACACGGAGAAGCAATCTTATACAAATTAATCATGTAAGGGAAAATAGTTTATGTATATTTGTAAGCATCAATGAGCTTCTCAAAGACAGCTAGCTGGGTTATATATGCTTTGTAGAACTCAATTACCCAAAATTTTTACTTTGTCATATTGGTATGACCCAACAAATTTTCACAACTCTGGAAAAGAAATAGCCTGCTCAGCATAATAATGAACCATTTATTTAACTTCAAGAGTATGACAATGCTACACTGTAAAATTCAAACATTCTTGGAATTTCCTTTCTAGCTCTCAGTATTGTCAACATAGAATAACTTCAAGTGAACTGTTTAAAAAGACCTAAAACACACAACACACAGACAAAATGTATTAATTTTTCAATTAAAATATACTATTTTATTTATCAGTATCTAGGTCTGTGCTCTTCATTACTAACAGCCACAAGCCACATGTAGTTGTATCTACAGTGTGGCTAGTAACGATTAATATGTACTGTCAGTATAAATACACACTTTGAATAAAAACAGAATGTGACATAATCTCATAATTTTTTACATACTGTATAGGTTACATGTTAAAATGATAATATTTTGGATATACTGAGTTAAATAAGATATATTCTTAAAATTAATTTTATCTGATTTCTTCTTATTCTTTTTTAATATTACTAGAAAATTTTAAATTACATAGGTGGCTCTCATTATATTCCATTGGACAATACTACTTCAGAGCCCTGAGACAATCTTGAGAGCAAGGGGGGATAAAAAAGAACATTCAGCCAAAGTTCTATTAATGAATAACTGAAGATGATAAAAGTATTTAGTTAATTCATCAACAACATACTAGCTGATCTTCATACATCTAATGATGTTCACATTATTAAACCTTTTTTTGACCTCTAAACATCACAAAAAGATAAAATTTCCAAAAGTTTGAACAAATAAATGGGGACTGGTAAATGTTTAATGCAGCAATATATCACTAATATACACATAAAAATGTTAAATGGCAAAAGAAACAAATTTCACCAAAATCAGAAATGGGAAAATTGATCTTACATTCAATATGTTACACTGCTTGCTGCCCAGGCCAGAAGATATTAATGTGAGCCTGGAGTACATGAAGTACCTGCCCAGAGGCACTTGTAATCTAATTCAATAGGCATCATGTACACAAATTCCTCCTTTCAAAAGAAGCAACGTGGGGGGGGGGAGGGGGAGATATCTAAATATTATGCAACACATAAAAATTTAAACCTCTTCCTCCATGTCCTACTCCAGTTCTGGATCTTTGACATCAGATAGTAGTAAGAAAAAAATGATATTGGGGTATTGCCAGTGGGAAAGAAATGGAAGGAGAAATGAGAGGTGGGGAACAAAGGAAATTAAGGAGAAAGTGAGGAACGGGGGGAGGAAAAGAAGAAATAAAACTTAGAAATGAGGAAACATGTCAAGTGAAAACTTAAGTAGGTGAGTAGTTGGAGGGATGAAGATACAAGGAAAGAGAAAAATGGAGAAAACCTCATCTATTTAAATTTAAGGAAACTGACGCCCAGAAAGAGGTCAGGCAATTAGTCCCACTTAGCTGACACCAGATTTCTTGTTCAGTGCCTTTTTTCCCCAAGATGCCAGGTTAAGACAAGAGAAAAGTGCTAGCGGAAAAAGGGGTGGAGACTGACAGGAAAGAGGAAGAAAGGCCTAACGAGAAAGGTGAGACCCAGAAGGGCAGAGATTGGTGGTTATGACCTCTGTTCTGGTAACCCTTGCCTTAAATGCCTTTTACACAACAAGCAGGCCTCAGGCCATCCACTTCTGTTTCCTGCTAGTATTGGAATTGTCTCAGTGTTTGGATTAATGACCCACAGAATGTTCTGACAGCAAGGGAGCATGCACCATGGACCAATGAAGGGTGAGCTTATCTTCCAACCATCTGTTTAGTCAAGAGGCACACACCTCCAGCTTCCTCCTGTAGTGACCGGTGGATCACTTAACCCTCAAGCTGGTACCCAGCATTCTGCTTCCAGCCTGTCACCTGAGTGGTGGCTTTTCACTAGGTAAGTAAGAGTTAAAAATCAAACCAACAGCCCTGGCCGGTTTGGCTCAGTGGTTGGAGCGTCGGCCTGCGGTACAGAGAGGCCCGGGTTCGGTTCCCGCTAAGGGCACGTACCTCGGTTGCAGTTTGTCCCGGGCCCTGGTTGGTCGTGCGGGTGGCAGCCACTCGATGTGTCCCTTCACATCGATGTTTCTCCCTCTCTCTCTCTTCCTCTCTCTCCCTCCCGCTCTGTCTGAACAAAAAATGGAAAAATGTCCTCGGGTGAGGATAAAAAAAAGAAAAAAAAAAAATCAAACCAACAATTCTTAATCATACATGTGATTTTTCAAAAAAAAAAAAATGCTACCGTATATTGTCAAAAATTTTTTTTATAGGCTAAGAATAATGGTTAATATCAAGAAAAATTACTTTTCACTTTTGTATAGCATCTTCATTATCATTTTTTAGAAAACAGTGGGTAGAAGTTGGAACCTTTCTTCCTAAGACTTAAATTTTTCCAAAGTCTAGCTTAGGGAAGCAGAACTAAAATGCTAGGTCAAGAGAATCAGAATCTTGTTTAGATTCCACAGCTGTTAGTGATGGTAGTAAAATATACCTTTTTTCCCCCTACTACCAATCCCATTAGTATACAAGACTAGGTATAAACATTTTTATGAAGATGAAAGAATTTACTTAAAATTTCCTAACTTGAAATGTGCTTATTTGAAGTTGGTTCAATAGAATTGGTTCAATAGCAATACCTTTATGCCACAAATTATATTCTGATTTTAACACAAAACATGAAAATAAGATACTCCCCCCAGTGGTCACACTGTGGAATAGCAACATATTTCTACTGAATTACCAATCTTAAAGAGGTGAGAAAACTAAAGTTTTGTGGTAAAAAAATTTACAATGAAAATAATTTTTAAAGCCTCAGTTACAAAGAAATCATAATATCCACCACAATTACTCTACAGTGAGGGAATTAACTCAAGTGCCTTTCTGTATTTTCAAGGCCCCTCATGCATGACAGACACACGCAAAAGAGAACCAAAGACCACCTGAAACAGTTCCTTGAGCCAGATGGCTATTATCATCTACACTAATGCATACAGTTTTTCTTCCCACATCTGGAACTACTCAAAATTCATTGTTTACCTATGAAAACAATCCAAAAGTGACTGATATGCTTTCTTCAAAACCAAGAGAAAATTCCTCTTGATGCCATGCTGAGGTTTCTCATTTATACTTTAACTGTTCATTGGAAAATGGCTATCTAGTTTACTCACATTCCAATGTTTCATTATATCCTCACACAATCCCCCAAATCTTAAAAGGATAGCTATTGAACTTTTTTGTTCACATCTTTCGGTTGCCCCCCACCCCCATCACCACGACCCGACTGAGGCAGGGGATAGAACCATGCAATCAACCCAAGTACATGCCCTTGATGGGGAAATCAAACCCGAGACCCTTCAGTCTGTAGGCCAACACTCTAACTGTTGAGCCAAACTGGCTAGGGCGTGATTCTTTTTTTTAATTTATTTTAATTTTATCCTCACCTAAGGACATTTTTCCATTTTTTTGTTCAGATAGAGTGGGAGGGAGAGACAGAAACATCGATGTGAAAGGGACACATTGAGTGGCTGCCACCCGCACGACCCAACCAGGGCCAGGGACAAATTGCAACCGAGGTACATGCCCTTAGAGGGAACCGAACCCGGTCTCTCTGGACCGCAGGCCAACACTCTAACCGCTGAGCCAAACCGGCCAGGGCGTGATTCTTATTTGAGCTGTGATAGAATGATCAAATGCAAACAGGTCTTTCTAGGAACAGAGGGAAAAAAGGGTCTCCTAAAGTCATAAGGCCCAGCTTCAAGTGACACTCCCAAAGATAATCTTCTTGAAGACTTAAGTTTTACCTTTGAAATTACACCTCTTTTGCCCTGGCCAGTTTGGCTCAGCGTTTGGAGCATCGACCTGTGGACCACAGAGTCTCAGGTTCGATTCCGGTCAAGGGCACATACCTCAGTTGCGGTTCGGTCCCCAGCTCTAGTCGGGGTTGTGCAGGAGACAACCAGTCCATGTGTCTCTCTCACATCAATATCCCCCCATCCCAAGTCTATCTGAAAATAAATGGAAACAAATCCTCAGGTGAGGATTTAAATAAATAAATAAATAAAATAAAATTCCACCTATTTTGCATTCTGCTCTGATGTATACATTTCTTAATATGAAAACAAAAAAAAAAGGCTACCTGGCCAAAGTTCAAGGGTTAGTGTACAACATTTACTGTATGGCCTCCCAGTCTAAGGAGTTTGGGACTAAACATCCTCTGAGATCTCTAACCCTTCTGACACTAATGTTATAGGTCAAACTTTCACCCAATATTTTGAGACCAGAGAGAAAATACTTGAGAGCTGTCAGCTTTAGCAGTCAAACCCATCTGTTTGATCAAGACAGGAAAGCTAAGCAGCCCAATCAAGGATCAGAAGAAGCATGGTTTGACTGGTCATAAATTCTGGACATTTCTAATAAAATAAAGCTAAAACAAGTGGGAAACCCTCTGCCCTGCTCAGAACACCCATGGCGGCTGTGTTACTGTGTGTTTGACTGTCCATGTCCTGTTAATGGCATCTATTTCTTTTTAAATGTTTGTCTCTTCCTTCTAGCATTTCACCCTCTGAATAGCCGTGTGCAATGGCCCTGTTTACACAGTGACAATCAGTGGTGACACCCTAAGTATATAAGCAATTTTATTGTACTAGGGCTTTGTCACACCATTTTGTTCACACTCAAGAAATCCTGTTAAAATGCAAGTCACATTATTATCAAATTTGAAAACAGTAAATAGAAACATTTTTTGCTATAAACTCACAACTAATAGGAGTGAACCAGTGTTATCACAACACTGAATGAGTAAAGGTACTTCAGGAAACAGTGTTGGGTTTTTCCACTCTAGGTCAGAAGTGAGATGGCTTAAAATAGCCAAAGAAAACTACAACAAATAACAAAAAAAGTGAGCAAGAGTTGATGATATACTTAAAACAACCCTAAGAAAAATAAGTGAGAATTACCACAAATTATGAGATCACATTATTTGACTCTTCAGAAGAATTCCGCATTCTACAGCTGGCTCTGCACAACATTTCTAACTAAAAATTTTCTGGACTATTTGAAAAACAGGTGATGATGTTTTAATCTTTTTGTTGCTGTGATTTTTACCTCTGTCAAACAATTACTTACAATTTGTTTATTTGAAAAATATTGGTAATTAGCTGGTACTCTCCTTCCTGCCCTCTTCTTTCATCTGTATAAACAAACTGTGACTGTAATGTTGATTAAGTACTTAGAAACCAGAAAGTCAGCATTCTACTGGATGTAGTTTCTTGAGGAAAATGTAAAAATTCTATCATATATAAAACTCATACAAATAATAAATACAGTAGGATCTCAAGAGACATGTACAAAGGACATACACAATTGACAACCCACATATATAACTGTCATCAACAGTGAGAACCTATTCATGTCTTATAGCTGCTACATGAAAAAGCCAGGATATAAACTAAGGCCTGAGTTAGGAGCCTTTTCTTTTAACCATATTATTGATGTTTAATTTATAGCTTGCTTGCTATATCATATTAGTAGGCATAAAGAAAATACCACCCAAGAAGTTGGGATTATCATTTTAATAAAGAATCATTGTGAGTGCTAAGAGTCATCCAGCTAGGACAGATGGGTGAGAGTATTAATTATTAATCTGTAGCCTTAAACAGACCAATGGAACCTGGCAATTCTACAATGTTTCTGTGATCAGATCACTGGTTGGAACAGGGCATATGCCCAGGTTTCGGGCTTGGCCCCTGGTGGGGTTGTGCGGGAGGCAAATGAGCGATGTTTCTCTCTCATCCATGTTTTTTTCTCTCTCCCTCTCTAAAATCTATAAAAACATATTTAAGCAAACAAGCAAAAAACAACAATGTACTGAATAGCTACAAGGTCTATGCCACATAGGTGCCTAACAGATGATTGTTATGCTAGGATCCCTGCCATCAAGGAGCTCACTATTTAGTGAGGGACACAGGAAGGGAAACAAATGACTTCCAATCTATTTCCCTCTTCAACCAACAGCTCTTTCTGATACTGTTGCAATGAACTAATTATTAATAGTAGTAAAGGAAAGGCCAGACAATATAAGCATGGCCATCTGTAAGCTTCACCAGGAAGCTGCAACTTGACACTCCCCAGGGAATCACTGGTCCATTCCCTGTAGACCACAGGGGGTGGGGGTTCCAACACAGGAGAGATGGATGCATATGTAGTCAAGTCGGGGTGACGTAGGAAAGATGGCCTGTCAGTCTAAACTGGAAACAAAGATAACTGGCTAGAGGGGGTGAAGCTGCTGCAAGCACACATAACCTTAGAAAGTGGACAAAGAAATACTCCTGCTCTGGTTCCTCTGGTTTAGCTTCCGTTTCCTTGTATTCACCCATGTTCCCAGGAGGTGCATGGCCCACAGCCATGTAGACCCCACACACAGTGGACTGACAGACTACAGCTAGGTACACAAACTATGTAGCCTGTTGCTGGACTGAACTGTGCTCCAACATGGAACAGAAACTCTGGGCAATGGCTTTAATCCTAACTCTGCCAAAAGAAAAATGGGACTTTTCCCTTGCAGGATGAGGGGAAATGGGACCTTGCAAACTCAGGGGTTTGATACAACAGAAATAATGCTTCCTATAATATTTCATCCTTCCATTTGAGTATCAGAAAATTCCTTTTCTTGTGACACTGCAAGGAGCCAAGCTCCACCAGCAACAGGTGGGGACAGGGGGAGCTCCTGACTGGTAACATTTTTATTTCTGTTTTAGCTTCCCAAACTATTTTTCTATTCTCCAAGGCCCATTCAACTGAGGTCTATCCTTCAGCCTATCTGTACAAACAGTATGAATCTAGTTCACATTCCAGCTTCAAATAGCCAAAATAAGACTAACATGGGTCAGAAGAACCCTAGGGGTATACAGAACGGTCTTAAGGTAAAAACTATTGGATCCAGCTGCCCTGAGACCTACACCCTACACAGGGCCCAAATCAGACTGGCATCCCCAAGAGGCAGGTAAAGCATCTTCCACAGCATATTCCTTTCTTCCAAGTTTTTGTGTAAAACTGCTAAGTCACATGTGTTGTCTCATAAGTTAATCACCTCTGAAAGCTACAACAAATTGATCCTACTGATATACCAATGTTCAATATATTACTAGGACTCCTTTTTTTTTCTGGAAGAACTCTTTAAATTTAGGATAAAAATCAGTACCATTACTATATGGTCACAACAGTACAAAAGTAGATATGATTCTCCTCTCTGACATGCATGAGCTGAGTAACTTCTCCCTGTTTCCAAAAACCTAACCTACCTTCAAGGGTAAAGGTCTTCTACCATTGAGTACAAAAGGATATACAGAACGGTGCAAAAGTAGGTTTACAGTGGTTCATATGGAAAATAAGACAACAATAAATAATAACACGAGAATAAACTGTTTTGCATATTCACAACTTTAAACATATTTTTGCACCACCTTGTATTTCAAGACTCTGAAAGCAATTTTAAAAGAAAGCGGTATTCCAAAATGTTTTGGAGAATGACTGCATCACTGAAATGCACATATTGCCACTAAAGTGAGCAATGTATATTTGATTGCATAAGTTTTTGTCATATTCCTTCAGTTACATTTTTAAAAATTAAGATTTATCCAATGGTCTTAAGAGTTTGCAAACTAGGAACATAGGCAAAAACCCAGAAGTGTTCCAAAAAAAGAAAAGTTAAGAGTTCTCTTATTTTTTTATTTTATTTATTTATTGATTTGGTACGTGCCTCTAGCGGAAACTGAACCCAGGACTCTCTGGTCCGCAGGCCGACGCTCCAACTGCTGAGCCAAACTGGCCATGGCAAGGGTTCTCTTAATAAAAAGTACATTCTTGATAATTATGAGTCCTGCATTCATAGTCCTAGAATTGGTCTAGGAGTCATGATGATGAATGTCAGTTGATCCATAAGATGGGTCCCAGGAGGTATATGGTCATGTCTGGTGGTCTGGATGGTTGATGTCAAGGGGTCTGAATAACATGAGGTAATCAAAGGATTTACTGGGGTTTGATATATATCCAAACACTGACACAGGACTGGAAAGTTCAAAAATTTTAAGTTTCAGGGCTAGTTAGAACAAGAATAAAGTCTTTTCTCAAACCTCAACCTTCATGATAATAATTTTAGCAGCTTGGTTAAAGTGACTCCATTTTATGTATTTCCTGCCTTCACTTTTACCTCAGTATCATGGCTATAGCACAAGTGACATCATTTGGCCCTATAGTTTTCTCTTTAACACCATGTATAAATCTTGTAATAAAAAAACACAACTAAAGTGAAGAGGAAATAATCAAATCTCTGTCACTCTTATGTCTTTTACCTCTTTTTCATAATCTTTCCTCCTAAAAATTACTTTGGTGGAATGCATTTTATGGATGAACTGTTCAGCAAAATAGATTTAAACTGAACTTATTAGGGTAACATTGGTTATAATTTTTAGGTGTACAAGATTGTAATTCAATATCTGTGTTTCCTATATTACCATATATGTGACCCCCTTTATCCACTTTGCCCGCCCCACCTCCTTTCCCCTCTGGTAACCACTATTCTATTGTCTGTATCTGTGAGTTTGTTTTGTTAGTTCATTTGTTACTTTTGTTTTATCGTCCATATGAGTGAAATCACATTTTTTGTCTTTTTCCATTTGACTTATTTCACTTAGCATAATTTTCTCAAGATACATCTATGTTACAAATAACAGTATTTCATCTTTTTATGGCTGAGTAGCATTCTGTTGCACGGTTACATTTTTTTAATAGAAGTACCAACAATTTCCTTATTATTCATTCATAATGAAGCACAAAACTGAAGAACTTGGCCTTGGCTGGTTTGGCTGTGATTAGGGTGTTGGCCCTCCGACCAAAGGGTCTCAGGATCAAGGGCACATACCTGGGTTGCAGGTTTGATCCCGTTCTCAGTAGGGGTACATGCTGGAGGCAACCAATCAGTGTGTCTCTTTCACATGATGTTTCTCTCTCTCTCCCCTTTCATTTTCTCTTAAAAAAAAAAAAGAGTATCAATGGAAAACTATCCTCGAGTTAGGATTAACAAACACAAAAAAAAAAATCAATCAAACAAAAAACACTGACAAACTTGAGGTAATTAGATATTATGGGTAAACTTTAGGTCTATTAACAACATACTGTACTTGTTATTTTATTTAATAATTTTTGTTTGTTTAGAGAGAGGAAGGGAGAGATATAAACATCAATGGGAGAGTGAAACATCGATTGGCTGCCTCCTGCAGGCCCCCTACTTGGGATTGAGCCCAAAACCTGGTCATGTGTCTTGACCAGAAATTGAACCAGGACCTCTCAGTCCATGGGACGATGCTCAATCCACTGAGACACACTGACGGGGCGCACTTGTTATTTAAGTAGTAATATTTTTCATCACGAATAATGTCCATCAATTATCATCTATCATTTCATCTCAATTAAGTGAGGCTGCAGAAAAGTACTGACTATTTGCTCACATTCCAGGACAGTATGTATGTATGTATGTACCTACTGAATATCATCTATGTATATACCCAGAACAACAGAACCACATCCCATTCCTCCCTCATCATCACATCCAGAATCACTGGGTTTTACAAAGACCTCGTCACAGACACCAAGTTATCTAAATCTGCTAAAAACTCCAAAGCTGATTGTACACTTTGCCTAAGAGATGCCAGATTTGACACTTCATGAATATGTATACTTCATGTTTAAGGGCTTGTGTTTTTCCAAATTTAACTAAAATTCAAAGAAATATTAGTGAGATTAAAGCTATAGCAATCACCTTGTGACATCATTGGAATGCCAAGTCACTGTGCCTGTAACCCTTCAGTGTGCCAGGAAGAAATCAAGACAGTGCCATGGTTTTATATAAACAAATCTGACCAACCACATACTGTATCAATCATTTTATAATGACTCCTGTAGTTGAATAGGAGGATCTTCCCTGATTACTAGTAGCACACTAATTAAAAAAAAAAAAAAAAAGAAAGAAACAAGAAAAAAAACAAGTACCAATCCATCACCTAACTGAATTGATGTCATAAAAGTGACCAGGAGAATTCTTCAGTTCCCATAACACACACTCAATTTTTTCAAACACCTCCAATCTCTCTTGCATTTAACTCTCAGGCAATGTGCTTTGGAACTTCCTGGGTCCATATCTCAGTTAAATAAAAGATGAAAAGCATAAAGCCAAGAAGCAGGAATGTGAACTCCTGTAAGGTCATGCAAAGATATAGCTCACAACTACAGGCATCCCATTCAGATGTCTGCAGAGGGTCCTGGGAAAACAATGGAGAGAGGCTGTGGAGATGGGTGAGAATCTTCCACCAATGCCAATTAAAATACAGCTTGAATTTCATGCCCTGCTTTATTTTACACTGCTTACTAGGACCCCAGAACTTTTCAGAAATATTAGATGGGGTACTTCCCTTTCCTAACTATAAGAGGACATTTGGGTAAAGGGAGAGGTTATGGAGATGGAGGCCAACTGCATCACTGCTATCAGTATCACCCACCATTCTAGTTGGATGTAGCTTTGCAAAACAAATGCCAGGTAAGGCTGTGCCTGTGTATTATCATAAACTGACTTGCACACTGAACTACTTCAACAAGAGAGAAAGATTTCCAAGAACAATAACAGTCAGTAAAGCAGCATTTGGAATGCTGGGAAAAAAAGCCTGTTTCACTCACTGATCTGTTTAAAAGCAGTGTCTACTTTGATGTGCCAGGCACTATTCTAGTCTGAGCTGGGATCAAGCAGTGAACTTGCTTGACAAGTTACCTGCTCTTATAGCACTTACATTCTTTTTCCTTTTTTTTTTTTTATCCTCACCCAAGGACACTTTTGCATTTATCTTCAGATAGAGCGGGAGAGAGAGGGGAAGAGAAACAGAGAAACACTGATGTGAGAGAGACACATCAACTGGTTGCCACCCACATGACTCCAACCGGGGCGGGGACAAACTGCAACCGAGGTACGTGCCCTTAGCGGTAACCGAACCCGGAACTCTCTAGTCCGTGGGCTGATGCTCAACTGCTGAGCCAAATCAGCCAGGGCAGCACTTATATTCCAACAGGGAGAGAAAACAAATAGAAAATAAAATTATTGACTGGGATAACTATAATGAAGGAAATTAAAAGAATGATGCTCGCCCTGGCTGGTTTGGCTCAGCGGACCAATGGACCATGGACCAATGAGTCTCAGGTTTGATTCTGGTCAAGGGCACATACCTCTATTGCAATTTGTCCCTGGCCCTGGCTGGGTTCGTGCGGGAGGCAGCCATTCAATGTGTCTCTTTCACTTCGATGTTTCTCTCTCTCTCTCTCTCCCTCTCCCACTCTAGCTGAACAAAAAAATGGAAAAATGTCCTCAGGTGAGGATAAAAAAAAAAAAAAGAATGATGCTCCCAGAAAGAAAGGAAGGGAGGAAAGAAGTTACTTTAGGTAGAGGGCTTAGGGAGTAAAAAACAAGAAAATGTATAAAAGAAATTTTAAAAACCAGAAACCAAACTCCAGGGAAGGTTCACATCTGAAAAAAAAAATAGGGTATAATTAACATGGGAGACAGAGCATCAGAACCTGGCCGATCATGTTCACGCATACTTAGGATTTACTTTCGTTCTTTTTTTTTTTCCTTTATTGATTTTAGAGAGAAAGTAAGGGAGACGGAGAGATAGAAACATCGATGAGAGAGAATATCAACTGGCCATCTCCTGCATGCCCCCAACTGGGGATATGGCCCACAATTTGGGCATGTGCCTTGACTGGAATCGAATCGGTGACCTCTTGGTACATGGGTTGATGCTTAACCACTGAGCCACACTGGCCGGGCAGGATTTACTTTCTCATAAGACACTGCTACTATTCTTTCTTTCTTCATTTTTACAACCTTAAAATTACTTCAGAAACAAAGCAAGAGTAGAAAATGAGATGACTCAGACACTAAGTTAAACATTCAGAAAACCAGTAGAAATTTTCAGTTAACACAAAAGTCTGAAGAAAAATCTCCAGTTGTAATCTAAAAAGTACTTCAAGAGGTGCTTTCTGATCTTCAGTGAAGACAGATGTGACTAAAGCACCTTTCAAAATACTACTATAACTACACATTCCGTTAAATACAGAGAATGTCACACACTTCTCTTGAAACTCACTGTTATGAACTGAACTGTCTCCCTAAAAGTGCTATGTAGAAATTCTACAACCTTCAATACTTCAAAATGTGACCTTATTTAGAAAAAGGATCTTTACAGAGGTAATCAAGTTAAAATGTGGTCATTAGGGTGGGACCCAAACCAATGACTGGCTTCCTTATAAAAGGAGAAATTTGGAAAGAGACATACACACAGGGAAAAAGCCATGTGAACATGAAGGCAGAGATAGGGTACTATGTCTACTAGCCAAGACATACTGAATTCAGGTTGCCAGCTAACAGTCAGAAGCTATGACAGAGGCACAGATTTTCCCTCACAACCCTCAGAAAGAACTAACCCTTCTAGTACCTTGATCTCAGACTTTTCAGCCACCAAAACTGTGACAATTTCTGTTATTTAAGGCACTCAGTCTGTGGTACTTTGTTACAGCAGTTCTAGCAAACTAATACACTCACAAGCATAAGAGCAAAGAAATATAAAAGAGGCAACCCACAAGTACAAAGAGAATGATTAGAGAAAATGACAGAAAAGAGGTTAAGTTTTTGCAAGACGACAAATTATTGGGGGAGGGGGGGAGGAGGAAGACCAGAAAATTTTCCAGAGTCAAAGACATGATTTTCCAAACTGAAAGTTCCCATCAAGTGCCCAGCACAAAGGATAGAGATGTATTGCACTTTTGTGGGCTCCACCATCGCAGTCAGGATAGAAAGATGCCGAAAGACAATGTTAAAGGCTCTAAAATTTCTTGAAGGGCAAAGGATTAAGACCCGTTCAGTGGACAGGGCTACACAAAGCAGGATGCTCATCATGCTCTCAATCAGAGGTACAGCATTCTAAACACTTCCCAAACAGTTCATGAGAACACACACCTGCAGGTGATTCTGTTTATGGGGTGAAGCTTCACCAGGCCTGAGAAGCACCCACTACATTCTCTCTGTTTTTAGGTCCTCTGACCTATTGAGCCTGGTGACATACCTGTCCTATAATAAGGATCAAGTGTATAAAATAAGCCCAGGACTGCAAGTTCACCATGAAGCCAAGTTCACCACTTCCCTGTGTCCCAGTCACTCCATGCCCATGAAAGGTCCAGGGCCAATACTGAAAATCACAAATGAAGGCAATTCACCAAAAGAAGAGAAAGTAAGGAGAAACGTAAAAAAAAAAAAAAAAAGGAAAGAAAAGCTATAGCAAAGGTGCTTTAAAAAAAAACACCTTGAGAGAATGGGAAAGGATAGAAAGAGAGGGAAGTAGAGGGAGAAAGAAACAGAAATTTAAAAGCTTGGGACTTCAAACTATTTTTATTCTAGCATTCCAAAGTCAGCCTACCAATCAACTATTAGGCTAGAATAAATTTCCGGACATGTAAGGTGTCTCACAGACATGACCTCTCAAAATTCCCTTCTGAAAAAGCTACAGAAGGATGCACCCACCAAAGTGAGGAAGCAGGATACCAGGAATATCTAGAAAGCAGGACCCAACACAGGATAAATTAACAGAATTCGAGTGAGCTATTGATTGCACTGAGTTTTGTAGTTCTGTCAGAAATCAGGGGCCTGAATTTGAGATTGATATTGAGAAACATAAGCCAACAAAACAATTAAGTCCAGAGAAAACAAAAATTTGAACTGGAAAAGAAACAATCATTGCACATGCTTGTTCTGAACAATATTTAGACATGAAAATATGAACAATGAATACTGAGAAAATAAAAACTTATTATACAATTGTATTGGGAAGGTAGAAGGAAATGTCATCTTGCATAGTAGGAAATCCGTAGACAATGCCTAAAATGAAAAAAACAAAAAAACAAACTACAAACATACAAGCATAGACTTAAATTCCACAAGAAAACAGGTAAGAGATGAAAGAAGTTGCTTCTTTTTTTTTTTAATCCTCACCTGAGGACATTTTTGCATTTATCTTCAGATAGAGTGGGGGGGGGGGTAAGAGAAAGAGAGAAACATCGATGTGAGAGACACACACTGAGCGGTCACGGCAACCGAGGTACATGCCCCTAGCAGGAACAGAACCCAAGACTCTCTTCTCTCTCTTGTCCATAGGCCGACGCTCTAACCTCTGAGCCAAACTGGCGAGGGCAAGAAGTTGCTTCTAATAAGCAGGATCAGCAGTAAGGAACAGACTGGTGTTTTTTCCTAATATACGTCAAAGTACTGTTTGAATTTTTAAACTACATATAAAAAATAACATACTTAAACATTTTTCTTTTTTAATCCTCACCCGAGGATATTTTTCCACTTATTTTCAGATAGAGCAGGAGGGAAAGAGAGAGAAGGGAAGAAAAAGAGAGAAACACTGATGTGAGAGAGACACATCAACTGGTTGCCTCCCTCATGACCAGGGCCAGGGATAAGCTGCAACCGAGGCACATGCCCTTGCCTGAAATCAAACCTGCAAATCAGTGGTCTGCGAGCCAACACTCTAACCTCTGAGCCAAACCATCCAAGATTACTTAAACGTTTTAAAGATAAATAGAACTTTTATGTGATGCAGCCTTAAGAAAAAAATCATATTTACAGGACAGAAAACTACGAGGAAAAAGAAAAAATAAACACTAGGCAAATAAGAACACTGTGGGTTTGTTTTGGTTTTGCTTTTAATTAGGAAAAGCTCTTTTGCAACTCAAGGCATCAGTATCTGTGATCCATTTGAGCTTTAGGTATGTCTCTTTAACAAGACAAAACAAATGAACAAGAAAATTTAAATATAGCAAAGTTCTTATAAGTTACCCGGTAATTCACTTGGAGTAAGAAAATATCCCAACACAAAAGCCCTCTTCCATTTTATGGCAGGGATACCAGCAAAAGATTTAGCAAGCATTCAGAAGATTAAAAAAAATAAACAAATAAATCACCCACCATAACACATGTATTTTAGTGTTTTTCAAATAAAATAAAATTTCATGTAGTTTTATAATCTAGGGAAACTTTAATAAAAATCAGTTATTAGATTTTATAGAAAAAAAATGTTAATTTCTTACCAACTTTATGAACTAGTCAGCAACAGATTTTTTCCTTCTAGTTAAGTATTCACCTTCTCTATACAGAGTGGGGCAAAAGTAGGTTTACAGTTGTTAGTATAGAAAATAATTAATAAAGAATAACATAAGAACAAACTGTTTCCTGTACTCACAACAGTAAACCTACTTTTGCTCCACCCTGTATATACTATATATAGAAGACAGCTCTGCTTTCTAAACAAAGATAAGGCTCCACCTAAAGGCCTGGACAACAAATTCAGAGATAAATTTTGATGGCAAAATTTACAAGGCTTAAATTTATAAACATTTAGTACATAAAGCTTATGTACAATATTACTAACTTATAAAGTATATTTTCTATTTTGACACTAAAAATGTCAAGACAGACATTTTTTGTTCTTGTTGTTAATTCTCACCCGAGGATATTTTTCCACTGATTTTTAGATAGAGTGGAAGGAAGGGAGGGAGGGAGGAGAGAGAAACATCCATGTGAGAGAGATATATTATGTGGTTGCCTACCACACGACTGTGGCTGAGGAGCAAACCTACAACCCAGGTATGTGCCCTTGACCAGGAATCTAACCCGAAACCCTTTGGATGCTCTAATCACTGAGCCTGACCAGCCAGAGCAAGACAGAAATTTTAAGCAAGCACATGAAGCAATCATATTATTATTCGACACATAAACAACTTTCAACTAAACATACTTTTATTTTTAAAAATATTTTTATTGACTATTTTTTAGAGAGAAAGGAAGGGAAAGAGAGAAACATGGATGTGATAGAACTACATCAATTGTCTGACTCCTGCACGCCCCCTACTGGGGATGGAGCCTGCAAACCGGGCTTGTGCCCTGGACCAACAATTGAACGGGAACCTCTCAGTCCATGGGACGCCGCTCAATCCACTGAGTCACAGGGGCTGGGCTCTAAACATATTCTTACGCTGAAAATATAAACACAGAAGCTCTCTTCAAGATATTTCCTATAACTCATATTCTGTGCTCCCTTCTCAATCCCTCCCTATCGCAGTTTTAGGAAAGTCTGCTTCACGTGGAAGTAGACTTAATTTCCCCTACAAGACTTGAAGCTACTTCAGGACAAGAGGGATGCCCTATTCACCTTTTTGTCCTTTGCCCCTGTGCCTCTCCATACCATCTCATCTAGTTAGAGCTCCTAGCCTGCTGCCCAGCCTCTGCTCTGGATCTCCAGGCAGTTTGTGGCTCTGGCTTAATACATAACTTCATCTAATCCTCAGAATCAGCCCATCAATAGGTACTGTTATTTCCATATTACAGGCAACACAATTCAGTAAACTACATACGAAAAGTGTACTCATGAATTTGGGAATTCCTAAAGGTCAATAAATGTTATTTCTGTGTAAGTGAGAGGTTCTTCTATATTGAACAGTGGTAAATACCAATCACTGATTCAATTACAGTAAGTAAAACACCATTAAAGCTTCATTAGAGAGAATGTTATCCACACATCTGTAGTTACCCAGTGAGTCAAATGATATAGTGAAGAAAGCACCAGCTCAAAAAATAAAACTGTTCAACAACTCAAACTCAGATACTCAATACATTAGGGGTTTCAGCTGGCAACCCATAATGTAATGGGACAAGGGTTCCAGAATAGAGTAAGAGGCTAGAAGCTCCATCCAACTCTGAAATGTTGTAACTTGGTGTTCCTACACATAGTCCAGTTCCATGTAACTCAGGGAGGATTAGAGAGTACAGTTTTCAAATCAGAAATAGTAAAAAATACAAGGGAACATCCTTGAAGAAAGTATCATGTTGAATACTGACATACCATGTCTCAAAAAGTCCAACTGAGTCCATTTCTTCTTGATACTAAACAGAATCATCTTCCTCTCAGGCTGAGCCCAACAGCAATGCTCAGAGTTTTTGACACTCAGTCCCAACTTAGCAGTGATGTGCTTGCATTGTAGAAGGCAGATAGAGGAATCTCAGCTTCACTCTTTCCACAGCAAGCACCAAGCAGGCCTGGTGGGGCTGAATCACCACTGGTATTCTCTCCCTGACACAGGTGGATTGGCATATACAAATGATTCAGAGAAATCCAAGGCCCCTATACAGCTGGTGCTATTCTATTAGCAGTTTATAGATGGCTAACTAACATTAAAAATAAGTTCTCCAGTTCTGTCTAATAAAGTAAAAATTAAACCCTAAAATTGATTTAAGCATGCACGAGAATTCTTATAGTCCTTGGGTAATGTGGTGGCACAGGGGAAATGGTGTGAGGTCAACACCACCACATACATGGTTGTCAGCCCTTGGCAAATCTCTTTTAGCTTTAGTGTCTTCACCTAGAAAATGAGGCTAATTATCTCTATGTTGCAGGGTTGTTGTAACTCTTAAAGAGATAATTTATGTAAAGCACAATGCCTCACCCAGAGATGATGTTCAATTATATAACTGTAATAATGACAGTCTTTTGCAAACATGAAACACTACCTAGAAATACTTAGTGTTCCTAAAAAGTAGGCATGAGCACAATTTTAAAGACTAAGAGTCTCTGTGACAGAGTAAATAGAGGTTATATCTAATGTCAAATGGGTACCTAATATTCATCCAAAAAATGTTGAGATTTTAAATAAATACATGTGGGCACACTTTGGGATCCCAGTTTTACAAAGAAAAATAATTACACTTAGCATCCCAAAGGAAACAAAAACTATATTTTTATGGTTCTTCAGTAAACCCAAACATTCCTTGACTTGGTTCAGAAAAAAGGCACATCACTTTACAAAGATCAAAAATTTACAAATTCACTCTGGCCAGTGTAGCTCAGTGGTTAGAGTGTTGGCCAGTGCACCAAAGGGTCACAGGTTTGACTCCCAGTCAAGGGCATGTACCCAGGTTGTAGGTTCGATCCCTGGCCTTGGTCAGTCAAGGTGAGTGTGGGAGACAACTCACTTCAATGTATCTCTCTCACTTCAATGTTTCTCTCCCTCCCTCTTTTTCTCCCTACCCGCCTTCCACTCTCTCTAAAAATCAATGGAAAAACATCCTTGGGTGAGGATTAACAGTAACAACAAAAATTTACAGACTCAACTATTGGAGAAAGCACCATACAACAATTCAAAGAGCACCAATTTAGAGTTTTTTTCATTTTCACATTAACTATCTGATGGTTTAACTGTCTCATAACAATAGAGAATCATATAATCAAATTATCAGATGTCTTTATACTGAATAGATTATCCCCAAATACCTTTTAGGGACTATTCACATTCTGGACCCATTCTTTTGGAACGAGTTAAACAGCCCTGGCCAGTTTGGCTCAGCAGTTAGAGTGTCGGCCTGTGGTCCAGAGAGACATGGATTCGGTTCCCGCTAAGGGCATGTACCTCGGTTGCAGTTTGTCCCCAGCCCTGGTTGGGTTGTACGGGTGGCAACCACTCGATGTGTCCCTTTCACGTCGATGTCTCTCCTCCTCTCTCTCTCTCTTTCCCCCTCCCACTCTACCTGAACAAAATATTGAGGAGTGTCCTCAGGTGAGAATAAAAAAAAAAATTAGAAATGAGTTAAATACCAACTCTCTAGTACAGCTGGACACACCTACCTTGCTAGGAGCAGTAAGTGACACATCACAGTGCACTGAATAGATTAGAAGCATCCTGGCCATTGTACAATTCTACTGTTTATTCAGAAGTATAAAAAAGTCTTTTAGTTAGATTTCAATTCCAGATTAACCAATGAGCTTTATGTTTATAATGATGATACTTTCCATTTAAAAGAAAGCATCTTACTATAGATACTAAAAATGTTTAAACAAAGTATCTTTCCTATCATATCTCAGAAATAGGTAAATGCAGAAAGTCAGTTACTAAAAAAAGTTATTTGGTACCAGTTGCCTATCTTTTCTCTTGCAGTAAAATCACTAGTTCCAACTTTAGAATTTCTGAAGGAGGCTTTCCCCATCCTCAGCTTCTCCTCTTTGCCTATTAAGTACTTAGTTATAGCCACTAAATAATTTTTAAACCTAAATCCTAGTACCCCTTTCTCTTTTAAATATTTTAGTTTTTAATAATCGTATTTCTTAATCTTTTCAAATCCATGTCTGTTTGTACCCCCTATGTTACTTAAAATTCCAACTAAATTAACAAGTGACCACAAAAATTAAAAATCAAAACAATGGGAGAGAGCACACCAGACCTTCAAAAAGCTTCCAATGCACTGAAAATAAGTCTCACGGCTCAGCTAGTCCAACTTACTCTATTTGAGCTCCTCTGCATAACCTATGAAAATTCATCCCTTCATAACTACTTTTAAAATCAACAGATCCTCTGTCCCCATGATCCTATTCCAAAAGTGCTCATGTTTAAACATTCCTTCCTCCCCTCCTCAAATCCTACTTTTTCTACTAGAATCACACAAACCTTCAAGGCCAGCTTCTTACTACTTCTCTCTGACACTCTCCATCTCTCCTCTACTCCTTAGTTCAACATTTACAGAAAGCAAATGAGGCAAAATGACCATGCAAATGCCTGAAAATTAAGGAGATGAACAGCTAGAGGAAAGCCACAGATGACCTGAGAGCAAACAATGTAATACAGAGAGCACTAAATAACATAGTATCAACACATGTAAAGAGGTGTGATTCCTACATCTGAAGGTAATCAAGGAAAGTGAGTACTGAAGAAAATGATTAAATGTTTGGGACACATGGAAATAATAGGGAGAAAACTGAATTGAGAAAACTGTGATGAGAAATTTAGATTTGCTAAACCAGGTGAGAACAAATCACTGTAGATTCTGAACAGGAAAGATAAAAAGGGTGCTAGGAACTGAAAACAGCTTAGAATTTATAAATCACTTTCGATGTTATTTATACTTTTCCTGGTTGAAAAATTTGAGGTAGTTCAGACAAATATACATATGAGTAAATAATTAAATTAAGATAAGGAAATTGGACAAAAATAAGGATATGAAATGAAACAAAGTCAATACAGACTCAGTTGTTTTTCATTAAGATTAACTAGAGAAGTAAAGACTTTCTAAAATGTTCAACTATGCCAAAAAGTGAGACAAAGGCAATCTACCAGAGCTCCCTGAACACCACAAGGTGTGTTTTCCTGTGAGCCAGTGTTTCTCATCTAAAACAGTAGAAAAGCCTATTCTGGATAGTTCATGTTGAAAATATGACACTAAAGATAGTATAAATACCACATAATAAAGTTCTAAATTCAAAGATTACAAAAATAGGTACCATATTCTAAATGGATTTTTAAAAGATCACTTTCTAACAGCTCCCCCCTCCCACTTTGCTAATGCATTTATGTAGTTTCTCAAATTATACAGCTGACCTAAATAATATAAAAAATTCCACTTTTGGCCCTGGCTAGTTGTGGCTCAGTTAGTTGGGGGTCGTCCCATGCACCAAAAGGTTGCCGGTTCGATTCCTGATCAGGACACATTCCCAGGTTTTAGGCTTGAACCCCAATAGGACGCATGCAGATCACTGTTATGCTCTATCTCTCCTTTTACTTCTCCTTTCCTCTCGCTCTAAAAAGAATCAATAAACTATTAAAAAAAAAATCCCACTTCTAACAATACCTCCTGCCTTTCAGCCATACCCTCTTTCTACAGAGGTGAAATGAAGGTGGAAAAGGAGCTGATGCTGTAACTGTTTTGTTTTCCTTTACAACCAAAATGATTTCTGGCTCCTTTCTTCCTCGTTTCTTAGTAACAATTTTAACACCAATCTAAATTGACAAATAGGATCACTGAAATTTAGCAATAAAAGTCTTTAGAATAAAAAGAATCTAAATTGTAGTCAGTGAATCAAATAAGGAAAAATGTGTACTTTATCATCATTGTAATCCTAAAAGTCACATTAATGACTTTATCTTGTGTTGCAGCAAAGTTTATCTCCTAACGAATTTTTTGTTCTCCCTCCCTTCTTAAAAAAAATACTTACTTGAGAGAAACATCAACCCCACTGTTCTACCTACTCATACATTCATTGGTTGCTTTTTAAAAAAATATTTTTTTCTTTATTGATTTTAGATAGAGAGAGAGTGGGAGAGATAGAAACATTGATGAGAGAGAACATCGGTTGGCCACCTCCTACACATCCCCCCACTGGGGATCGGGCCCACAACCTGGGCATGTGCCCTGACTGGGAATCGAACCAGCCACCTCTTGGTGCATGGGCCGATGCTCAACCACTGAGCCACACTGGCTGGGAAATTGGTTGCTTCTTAAAGGTGCCCTGACCAGAGATCAAACCTGCAACCTTGGCATATATAACCAATTGAGCACTTGGTCAGGGTTCCTTCCCTTTTGATAGACTAAAAACTTAGAGCAGAATCATCCATTCGCAGGATTTCAAAGTAGGGGTAGACCTCTGGGACAAGAGGTTCCTGTTGTTGATAGTCAGGAACAGGGCTGCCGGAGGTGAGGACTGCTGAGCTGGAGGTGGCCCTACCACACACAGGATACCACTGACTGGAAGAAACCTAACTGCTTCATCTGGACCTCAAGGTGAGTAACTTTCCCTCATATATTTGTCTTCTGAAGAGTAAAGGACTCTTCAAGTGTTTAGTGTTTGTAATAGTACATTACTAAAATAAAGAATCAAGACCATGCTAGGAAAGGTAGATTCCAAAAAGTGCAGCTAATTGCTAGCAAAGCCACCAAAACTTCTTAATTCAAATATTTCTTACCAAGATATAGCCATAAAGCTTACAGCTCCAGCCTGTAATAAATATCTTCAAACTTTTAATAAGAATTTATAGAGAGATTCTGCCAAGTGGAGGCTCTGCCTACCAACTAGTAAGTTGTTTCATCATGAAGAAAGCAAATGACAGATAAGACGACTCTGAGGCTCAGACAGGAGTACATATAAGGACTTACTTATAAAGGAAGGGAATAAAACAGATAAAAACAGGCTTTCAAAATAAAGGTCCCAAGCCACTGCCTAGTGATTGGGCAAGTTAATATGCACTCACACTGACAGCCACTGGGGTCAGAGCAAAAGGAAAAATATTGTTTTTTAAAGATATTTTTAAAAATTGATTTTTAGAGAGTGAGGAAAGAAGAGGGAGAGTGAGAGAAACATCAATGTGAGAGCAAAACATCTATCTGTTGCCTCCTGCAAGCCTCCTACCAGGAACTGAACAAAAAAACCATGCATGTGCCCTCACCCGGAATCCAACGGACAACCTTTCCGTGCACTGGAAGACACCCAACCAACTAAGCCACACCAGTGGAGAAAAGATTAAATTAAAGGTGGGCTGACTTAAGTCAGACTTAAAGAAAAACGTCCTGATTAGGTTGCTAAGCACCTAAAGGAGGTAGATGAATCTACCTCCTAACAAGACAAAGCTTCAGGCTAGGTGTTACTGTGCTGGTATACATGAGGAAATTACATACCCAGAGGAAAGAGGTGATGTCAGAGAACCAAGCTATATTTAAACTAAATATTAATATTTAAACTAAACATTGAAAAATGTTCACTGTAATAATCATCAGCTTAATTTAACCTTTTACCACCACTAATACTTGGCACTGACAGGATTATTCATCCAAAACTCAATTCAGGAAAGTTGGGTGAACTCATTCAGGAAACACTACCAGCTCTCAGAGGTTGCTGGCAAAGACACTGTCTACTGCTTCCTACTTTTATTCAAAAGACCTCTATCAAGGCTCTTCTAAAAGCAGGTTCTGCCTTTGGTACCATACAGCAACCAGAGTCTGTCTGGCTTCAAAGGCTCCTGGTCTTGTGCAAGAGACAGTCCAGTCAGTAAACCAAAAATTACAATACAGGGTGATGTAGCAATCAAGGATACAAAGCCCCAGCTGACACTATTTGCTTTTTAACAGTTTTACTATAGTGTTCAATGGTTTTCACATGCTCCCATTTCCAGTTCCTCTTAAAATAGGGCTTTTCCTACTGTGCCATCAAATACTAAAACAGAACCTACCATCGCATTTGTAGAACTGCACATTTAATTGGGTAAGTCATCCATACTGCCCAACGCACTTTCATGCGTGGTCTTGGGCCATGCTTTGCACACTGGGCGGGGGAAGGGGGGGCTGGCTGCTCTTCGGACAAAGGGAGGATGCTGCGCTAGGGGACCAGCAGCACCCGAATCCTGCCCCTGCACCTGGCCGCGGGCTCTGCTGTTCCCCATCTCAACACCACGGGCCACACTTTTCATTCTTAAGCCACTAAGAACAACGTTACCAGACCATCAACAAAGAAACCATTATGGGCCACTGAGTAATTTGTAAATATTTCAAAACATATTTCAAAGCTGACTGTGTATTGTCAAAGCATTCTGAACGAATCAGGCCAAGTTTTAATAAATAGTAACACTTACCGAGCATCTCTACTGAGCAAAAAGCCTCAGCTGGGCCTGGCTTGACACCAAGGCAAGAGACTTTTTAAATTTATAAAACAAAACAGGTTGGAATAATAATCCCCAAATGTTCATTTAAAATTAGTCTAGCGTCTTGTTAAAAAAATCCTTCAGAGCACTTCCGAATATTCAGAGTTCCAGCAATTTCTGACAGGCAGGGTGATCTTTCTAGTCCTGTTTTTCGTAACTATTCCTGCAAAATGTCATCCCAGACTTTCGGTGAGAATAGTCTCAACTTGTCCAGGAGAAAACGGTGATCCGCCGGGTTCAAAGTTGCGGGAAGCCCGTAGTGTGAACGGCACCTTAACAAGTTCCATTCAAATTAAGACGGGCCGAGGGGAGTGGTCTGGGAAAACCACGCGCACTCGGGAGCCGGTCCACAGCCGGGGGCAGAGGCGCCGGGCGGACGCACAGCCCCAGCGCGGTAACAGCAACTTCCCAGCCCCGGCCCCGGCGCGCGTCACGTGCCTCGGGCGCCCCCTCCCCCAGGGCCGGGGGCGGGCTGGAGACGCGGCCTCCGGCGTCGCTTTCCCCACCGTGACCGGCATGGTCAACCCTCACTTCGGCCTCAGCTCGAGCCTCCACGCCAGAAACCCGCGTGAGTGAGGGACTCTGAGTGAATCACCTCGGGCAACGGCGGAAGCACCCGCATTTTTCAAAGAGTCTTCACGTCCCCACCTCAGGTCACCCGCGGCTCGCCCCAAGCCCACGCCGGAGCCTGTCCCGCCGCGGCGCCGGCGGGGCCGCATCTACGTGACGGCGGCGGAGAGGCGCCGGCAGTGGGGGCGCGGGCGGGGGCGGCTCGGCCCGCGCTGCCCCCGCGGGTCCCGGCCTTCCGCAGGGCAGCCCTGCGCGAGTTGGAACCACGAGCCACCTCCGAACGCAGGGACACAACGCAGGCCGGGGATACCGACCCGCGGCGGCGGGAAGGCGCGAGGACCGCGGCCCGGCACCCGCTTACCTGCGGCGGGTGGGCTCCCGGCGCGCGCCGGCACTCGCGGGCAGCGGAGGGGAGGTGGCGGCTGGACGGCGACAGCGAGGACCAGCTGGGCAGGATGGGCCCGCGGGCAGCTGAGGGGGCGGGGCCGGCCGCGAACGCGCGCGGAGCCCCAGCGCCCGCCACCACCGCTACCTCGGGAGCCGCCTGGGCCGCAGGCGAGCCGGGCGGCCCTCATGAATGGGACGCGGCAGCGGCCGTGGCAGCAGCCGAGCGGCGCGCAGGCCCCGCCCCGGTCACGTGACACCACGCAGCACCGCCCCCACTTGGCCTTTCTGCGGGTCCGGCTGCCCCACGCTCCAAAGCCGCTGCCCACCTCTTGCGTTGGGGTCTCGCTCGCTCTCCTGCTCGCCGCAAACCGAGTATTACTTTTCTAAAAATAAAGTTTCTTCTGGTCTCCATGGCAACCCTGGAACTTAGAGCCCAGTTGCCAAAAAAGAATACATATTATTAAAGTGCAAAAAAGTATAGGGCATGAATGTTTTCCACATTTAATCACCAGCAGCGCGTATAACTGGTTACTTTCTCTTGTCCCCTTCCCCCTTCCAAGTTATATTACATCCCCTTTTAAATATATACTTTTTAAATAAATGGATGATAAGTGCTGTATATTATTGTTGCACACTTTTTAAAAATGTGTTTTTACTGATTTTTAAATATGTTTTTATTGATTTTTTTTTAGAGAGAGGAAGGGAAAGAGAAACATCCATAAGAGACAGAGATTGGCTGCCTCCTGCACGCCCCCTACTGGGAATGGAGCCGGGAACCCAGGCATATGCCCTGACCCGATCAACCAGTGACCTCTTGGTGCACAGGACAGTGTTCAATCCACTGAGCCACACTGGCAGGCTGCACACTGGTGTTTATGTTTTTGCAGCCTATTCTATTATTGAAAGTTATGAAGGTTAGTGTATGTATATTACTTTCAAATGTCATTTAATTTCTCAATATGCACCCTATGGGTGATACTTTTTATAGCTTTAAGGATTTTTTTTTAAAAGTAATTTCTAGTCAGCTGGTGTGGCTCAATGGTTGACCACCCATGCACCAAGAGGTCACTGGCTCGGTTCCTGGTCAGGGCACATGCTAGGTTGTGGGCCAGATCCCCAGTGGGGGTGTGCAGGAGGTGGCCAATTGATGTTCTCTCTCATCAACGTTTCTATCTCTCTCTCCCTCTCCCTTCCTCTCTCTCTCTAAAATCAATAAAGAAAAATAAATAAAAGACAAGAACTGGAATTTTCCTTCCATATTTCAAAGCATTTAACTCAGCTATGGAGAAGTAGAATTAGAGGAAACAGAACTGAACCCTCAGTTTCTACATCAATAAAATGGAAACAGTAATGCCTTTCTCACAGGATTTTTTGAGGCTTTCACACTATTACCTCTAAAATGCCTAATTTAACTTAGTGTCTGGAACCTACAACATGCTGTTAATGTTCGCTTTCTTCATTTTCCCCAGACTTTTCTGTTTCTTTCAGACTATTTCACTACCTCCTGCCTTGGGAGAAAAATGTTCTGCCAAGCTTCCTCTTTTCCTTTCATCATCCAGGAAGCTATATGCATCTCTCCCTCCAACTTTAAGATTTGATACCTCACTCCGATGGTTGGTTCACATTTCTAAGACTTCCTCATTCTCTGGTATCTACCTGTTTTACGCCACCACTTAAGCAAACAAGAGACTCAATAAATATTTGTTGCATGATATCCCTACACTTCCTGCCTCTGACACCTAAGAAATGTGTGGCCATCCCCCAAATTCCCACCTATCCACTGGAAAGTCAGAGAAAGGAAGCTCTTACTTCACCTGTTCTCTGACTCCACCACCCTCCAGCTCCATCTCTTAGGAAGAAGGAGGGTGAGGAAGAAAGAATGAAGAGGAGAAGGAGAAGTACACTTATTTGTGCCTTTATTCCCACTGAGACTACCAATTTATCTTACAACTTCCTCCCCAGACAAGCAACCTGGGGAGAGGAGTGTCAAATTTTTTTGAGGTGTGGCTTGGTGCATTGAGCTTTGTCTCATGGACTGAGAGGTCCCAGTTTGATTCTGATCGAGGCACACGCCCAGGTTGCGGGCTCAATCCCTGGTGGAGGGGGTGGGAGGGCAGCCAATTGATGTTTCTCTCTCACATTGATGTTTCTATCTGTCTCTCCCTTCCTCTCTTTCTAAAAAAAATCAATTAAAAATTTTTTTAAATATATTTTTCAATTCTTTACAGTCATGCTCCTGGCTCTTCCTCCACCCCTGAAATGGCTCAGACTAAAGTCACCAACAGTCCTCTCAGTGGCAGATACAACGGATCTCTTTCAGATCCTCTTTCTCATGATTTCTATAGGGAAAGACAATGTTGACCACAATTTCCTTCTTGAAATTTCTTCCTCTCATCAACCAGAACTCTTCTGACAGCCACACATGCCTATGCTCATTGATTTTAGACATCTCCACCAGCATGGTCCTCAGTGACGTCAAATTCAGGCCCATCATGTTTGCTTTCAAACCTGCTCCTCCTGAATCTCCTTTCTTGGCTAATTGCACCATCAAGCATTTAGTCATCCTAGCCAGAAACCTAGGAGGGAGTGTCATTTTCCTCAACTCCCATTCCATGTCCATCAAGTCCTGTCATTTCCATTCTCTTAAGCTCTCTGTAGAATTACCATGTTGGCCAATTTTAGGGTCCTCCACAGTTGCAAAAACATGCAGCCTCACTCCACGTTTCCTAGCATAGCATCCAGGATGCTCTTTTTCTCTCAAATTTTCTCTCCTGCTCTTTATAGCCAATATACTTGAATCATTCCTTTTGCAACGGGATAATTTTTAAAATATTAACTTGTTTTTCTCCGTGTATTTCTTCTTTCTTTCCCCCCTTATAAGAATGCACCCAGGCATTCTGCTTGTCTCAAGGACCTTCTGGAAAGCAGAAGTTGCCTGCAAGACAGTTCCTTCCTGTCTTTAATTTCCAACACTCTCAACTCATTGAGGAACAAATCTAAGTCAGGAGTGAAAGGGCCCATGAGAAGGGATCTATTTGAGGGAAGCCAGAGGGGGAAGGATTTTCCCTAACGTAAAAATCAAGTCTTCCCAGCCTGGAATTGGAAGGGAGGTGGTCCTATGCCCTCCATCTGGCAGCTCCCAGGAGAGGTGATTAAGCCTTAGAGAAATATTTTGTTTGTTTCCAGTTTATGCATCTCTTCTGTGAGGACAGAGACTAGTTAGCATTGTCTGAGCCATTACTATACACTTAGCCCTTCTAGTACTTCTAACTACAAACTTCTGAGGTAGCTGCTATCGTTAACATTGATTTATTGATGAAGGAACTGAAGCAAGGTACAGAGAGATTGAATGACTTACCTAACGTCTCACAGTTAGTAAGCAGTGATGCTGGGCTTTGTCTCCAGGCCTGCTTGACTCCCAAATCTATATTTTTCACCACCAATTCCAATCACCTTCCATTAGTTGCCTCTACTGTCTTACCCCAACCAATGTCTCTTTTTCTCACACTACTAGTCCACCTTGTCCAGATCACTATCATAACACTTATTCCATACATAGTAGGTGCCCAATAAATATCTGATGAAAAATAAGTAACGATTTCCATTTCTAGTAATATGCTTGGCTAGGGTGTCTGGACCAAGTTTCACTGAAAACAACAACAAAAACACTGGATTAAAAATATATTCTGAAAGGCATCTATAAACTGGCAAGAAATTAAGAAATAGCACTAGGACCAGAACCCACAGAAGTAAGCAGAGACCAGAGTCAGCTTTTGCCTGGAAGGTATTTGCTGAATCTCATTAATCTGATTATTGGTTTTTGGAGACTTGGGATTCTTGAGAGCAGGAGTAAAAGCCTAGTGTCTGTTTTAAGCAGGGAGAGTAATAAAACTGGAACTCCCAAATTAATTAAGGCACGTCAACAAATTTTGAAAAATTTGTATTATATTCTCACAATACAATTAAATCAAGAATTCATTTTTTAAAAAGGTAACTAGAAAAAAACATTTGTTTGGAAACTCAGGATCAAAAAGCAAATAATTATGGAAATAGGATAATATTTCAATTCTATGCATCAAATATTTGATACTATATGTGGAAGCTTGAGAGATAAAAACTGAACAAGGGCCCTGGCCAGTTTGGCTCAGTGGTTGGAGTGTTGACCTGCAGACCAAAGAGTTGCAGGTCCAATTCCTGTCAAGGGCATGTATCTCAGTTGCGATTTGGTCCCCGGCCCTGGTTGGGGGTCGTGCAGGAGGCAACCGATCGATGTGTCCCTTACATCTATGTGTGTGTGTCTCTCTCTCTCTCTTTCTCTCTCTCTCCTTCTCTCTCTCTTCCACTGTGTCTGAAAATGAATGGAAAAATATCCTTGGGTGAGGATTAAAAAAAAGCAAAACAACTGAACAAGGAATTAAAAGGAAATTTATAGACCTAAAAGCTTATATTAGAAGAGAAAATGGTTTGAAATATAAAGAATAAGCATTTGAAAAAGAACAGGAAAATAAAGTCCAATAAAACAGAAGAAATGATAAAGCTAAAATAAGAAAATTGAAAGCAAACATACAACAGAAAGGATCAACTGAGCCAAACACTGGAATTGTGAAAGACTAATAAATTTTATAAGCCTGTGGTGAAAAACAACATGAGGAATAAAGAAAAAATTATAGTCAGACATGTTGTAGAGATCACAGAGATAAGAGAATTTTATGAACATTTTAAGCCAATTAGTTTGAAAACTTAGATAAGGTGGGAAAATGCCAAGAAATATAAGTTAATAAAATTGAAATAGAACACCAGAATAGCCCTGGCTAGTTTTCTCAGCAATTAGAGTGTCGGCCCTCAGACTGAAGGGTCACAGGTTTGATTCCCCATCAACTACCTGGGTTGCAGGTTAAATCTCAGCCCTGGTCCAGGTTGTGTGGGAGGCAACCAATTGATGTGTCTCTCTCACATCAATGTTTATCTCTCTTTCTTCCTCTCTCCCTTCCATTCTACCTAAAAATCAATGGGAAAATATCCTAGGGTGAGGATTAACCAAAAAGAAAACCAGAATAAACTTATAACCACTCAAGAACTTAAATTTATTATTAAATACTTTCTGCAAAGAAAAATCCAGGCTGAAACACTTTTCCCAATGACTTCTATATTTTTATTATTTAAGGAATAAATAATCTTAATCTCATACAAGCTATTTTAGAGTGTAGAATAAAGAGATTATTCCTCAACTTGTTATGAGGGTAGTATAACCATACCCAAATCTGACCAGTGGAGTATAAGAAACAAAAATTTCAGGCCAATCTCACTTATAAATACAGACACAAGTCCTAAGCAAATTTCAGGAATTTGAATTCAGCAAAATGATACATCATAACCAGATTTATTTACTCAAGAATGTAATGTTGGTTTCATATGAGAAAAAAATTAAGGAATATACCACATTAAAAGATTAAAGGAGAAAAATCATATGATAAGCTCCTTAGATATAAAACAAACAAACAAACAAAATCTCTGATCAAATTCAATGGACACCCAGAAGAAATTCATAGTAAACTAGGAAAAATTTTTGATAAAAGATATTTACAAAAATCTATAGCAAACAACGTAAGTAACCATTCCTTGTAACTAAATGAGGAACAAGTAAGGGTGCTGCCATCTCCACTTCTATTCGGTATTGTACCAGAGGTCCTAAACAGTGAAGTGAGGCAAGAAAAAAAATATATAGATAGAAAAGGAAAAAATCACGACATAATAGTATTTGTAGGAAATTCAAAAGAATGTGTACATAACCTATTGAGATGAATTATGAGCATTTAGCAATACAAAATCATTAGTATTTACACATATCAGAAATAAACAGAAATTAAACTTTTGGAAAGATGCCATACAATGCTTATTATAATTACCTCATACTCCTTAACTTATCATATTTCTATACAACTGCCCTTTCTTTATCACACCTAGCATTAAAATACACAGATCTAACAGTTTCTTTGGGTGTTCATTTCCTTACAAGGTCTTCCGTGTCCTGTAAAACTTACATGAAATAAATGTGCATGTTTTTCTCTTGTTAATCTTTTTCAGTTTAATTTTCAAACCCAGCTAGGGACCCTACAAGGGTGGAGGAAAACTGTTTCCTCCCCTATAGTATCCAAAAACAAGGTATTTAGAAATAAATCTAACAAAATACAGTGTATGCAAGACTTTTATATAGACAATTATAAAACTTCATTGAAGGTTATGAAAAAGACCTAATTAGAGAAATATGATATTCATTGGTAGAAAAGACTCAATCTCATAAAAATATTAATTCTCCACATTTTGATCTATAGGTTTAATGCATTTCCATTCAAAATCCCAACAGAGGTCTATTCTTCAAGAGACTCTTGAAGAAATAGCCCAGAAACAGACCCAGATTATATAGACACTTGATGTATGGTAGAGGTGGCAATTCAGATCATTGGGGAAAAGATGAACTTTTCAATAAATGGTGAGGAGGCACTTGATTATCCACATGGGTATAATGAATTTGGACCCCACTCTAAACCATATCTCAAAATCAGCTTTAGTTGGATTAAGTATCTATAATAAGAAAAACAAATTTGCTTCCTGTCATCATTTTAAGGATATATTTCCTTTTTCACATTTTACTATTTCTGAAATTGTAATGTTTCTTACAGTCAGTGGCAACTTATACTTAATGTGTGATATGTAACTTTAAGGAAATTATACAGGAGACTATGTTAACAAATTCTGGGTAGGAAAGTACTTCTTAAACAAGACACAAAAAACACTAACTATAAAGTAAAAGATTGATAAATTTAACTACTTTAAAGTAAGAACTTTTAAAATATATATGTTTTATTGATTTTTAGAGAGTTAGAGAGAGGGAGAGAGAAAGAAAAACATTGATGTGAGAAAGATACATCCATCAACTGCCTCCTGAATCTCTCCTACTGGGAACGAGCCCACAACCCAGGCATGTGCCTTGACAGGAATCGAACTGGAACCTCTCGGTCCTGGGATGATGCTCAATTCACTGAGCCACACGGGTGGGGCAAAAATTAGAACTTTTTAAAAAAAGACAATAAAGAGAATAAAACAAAATGAAACAAAAATAAGCATCATTCTAGGAGGATGTATTTGTAACATAAAATCAATCAAATATTAGAAACCAGAATATAAAAAGAATTCATATGAAGCAAATAAAAGTCTAGCAGACAATAGAAAAATGAGCAAAAGAAAAGATTTTCACAAAAGAAAATGCACAAATGGTCCATAAATTTATGAAAATACATTTAGTAATCTGGGAAATGTAAATTAAACTTTAACGAAATACCAGCACACACCTATCAGAATGTCTATGATTTAGAAAGCTATTCGGTGCCAAGTGTTGATAAGGGCATGGAGCCAGAACTCAGACATGCTGCTGGTTGGAATTCAAAAGTGTAACAGTTTTAGAAAACAGGTTGGTGTTAGATAGAAAGTTGAAATGCACATACATGAAACCCAGCAATTCCAATGTTTGGGTTATACCCTTGAAAAATTCTTCCACGAGCCCTGGACTGTGTGGCTCAGTTGGTTGAGCATGAGCTCATGCACTGGATGCTCACCCTTTGGGTTCCGGGTCAGAGCACATACATGCCCAGGTTTGGTCCCTAGTCGGGGTGCCCGTGGGAGGCAACTGATTGGCGTTTCTCTCTCTCTCTCTCTTCCTGTCTCTCTAAAATAAATTTAAAAAAAACACATAAATTTTTTAAAAGGTATCTTAAGAAATTTCTTGCATAAGGGTAATCAAAGAAACACACAAGAATCTTTATGGTAGCATTGCTCATAATTGCATAAAGCAAGAAACAATCCAAATGTTCACCAGAGGTGGAATAGATAATTAAATTATGTTATGATCATGCAATGAAATACTACACAATTATATCAACATGAATGAATCCAAAAAATAAAGTGTTGAGCAAAGAAGCAACAAAAGATTCAAGTATGATTCTACTTATTCCATTCCATAAATGGGCAACTCTAAATAATATCTTGTTTAAGGATAAAAGTATAAGTGATAAAAACTATAAAGGAAAACAGGGAAGTGTACAACACATTCTTTTCAAAATGTGTTGTACAGCTTCTTTTGTAATAAATCCTTGCAAATGATGAGGAAGAAAATAATGTAAGATGGGCCAGAAGCATGAAAGAAAATAGTAGAAGCAGGAACACTTTTCTAACTGATAAGTCACTCATAGTATACCTATCTCCATATCATTCCATTTAGGTTTGTTTGCATTCTTCTAAATCACTGGTTCTAATTCTTAATCATGGGAACAAAGACTTTTCCAGTCATTCCATGGACTTTCTGATTTTCACTGGTCATGTGCTGCCAAGGTCATAAAACCAGGGATGTAGGAGGCCAACATGTCTGAACTGCTGCTGGAACAGAAATCTCAACAGTGAATGTTTTTCTGTCTCTGCTGGAATCTCTTCAGTCCTGGGCAGTTCATCATGCTGGGGCACCCCAGTAAATGATAGGACAGTTAGGACTGTTGCCCTACTCAGTAGGTAGGTCTGCCCATGGGGGAGACCTTTCTGAAGTCAATGGATGTCATCTAGAAGACAGACTGTACCCCCAAAACTACTCATTGGAATACCCATCAACTTTCATAGTTTTCAACTGGGCAATTTAGAGAAAATATGTATTCTGCAAATTTTGTAGAAAGATTTTATTAGCAGCACCTTGAGATTTTTCTGATTGTTTGTAGTACTAAGTTTCATCAGCATGAATTTTACATGATAACCAAACAAGTACTGTTAATGATAATAATAAGATGATAATAATTTTAGAAGGGGAAGGGAGGAGAGCTTTTAACTCACCTAAGAAGGGCTCTGCCCCCAGCATGTTGGAAAGCCCTCAGCATTTCAGTTACTGAGACCAGCCTGAAAAATTTTTCATATGTAAATATTAACTTTCTTGTGCTTCCAGATTGCTTGTTTCAGCAGCTACTACCTCTATTTCCTTCCAAAATAGCCATTAATTTGAATGGAATGTCTGGACTACCACTAACTGTTATTAAAGAATGCATTTGCAGAGTATGTCTGCTCTCCTTACTCCCTTCCAAAAGACTTCAGAAACCATCCTTTGTTCTTTCCCAGCTTGGGGGCGTTAGTTCGGAGCAATGAGTCTTGATGATGTATGCACTCCCTTCTTTCACTCCTCCCTATTTTCTCCCTCACAAAAGCTCTTCACTAAATTAATTTTCTTGGCAACACAAAATGTTTTTCTTTTTTTCCCCATCTTTCCTTCACATTTCTCTAAATGGTCTACTAAAAGTAGACAAATTTCTTCCAATGTTAGAAAAATCAAGGGAAGGTGTATAGCTTTGTAGATGATTTCCTTGTTAGAACCCAAGTTTCAGTGTTTTCATTGGGGGAGTTTTTTGTCGTTAGTAATAATCCCCAGAAGTTATTAAATAAATGCTCAGTAAGTTTAGAGTGCTATGTAGTTATTAATTAATTACCTAATCCTGAGCAGGTTAGTTACTAAGTACCTCCACAAACTTTTATGAGGAAACAGACTACTTTTGAACTCAGGGACAGCCCAGTTAGTGCCATTCATCTGGGGCGGAGAAGAATGCCGCTCTTGTCTCAGTACAGGAAGAGAGCAAAGGTACCACTGGAAAGGGGATTCTGAAATGTTTCCTTGCTGGAACAACTTCTATTCCCAACTGTCCTTCACCCTCAGCCAATGCATCCCACTCCCTTTCCATCCTCCCTTTCAAAACACACCACCACAGGCTACTAATACTTTCTGTTTTAACCAGAAGGAAAAAGATAAAGACAAGGTACAAACACAGGAGTAGTGTGGGGGAGGAACAAACTTTCCTCTACCCTCAAGGTTCTTCTGGCTGGTCTAATAATCAAATAGATGTGAGACAGATAAGTAAGAGAAAAATAACCAAATTTAATACATGCATATGTATGGCAACCCCACATACACGAGAGAGTCAGAAACCCCACATGCAGGAGAGGTGCAAAGATACAAGGAGAACATGGGTATATAAGACATACTGAGCTACGGATGAGGTAAGGTGCCTTGGGAGTTTCAAAGGGTCATTGCAGGATGATGAGAAGAACAGATGCTTAGTAAATAGAAGTTTGTCCTGCCCTTAGAAAGGTCAAACGAGTTTATCTCTGATAATGGCTAATTATGGGAAAGTCCCTACTTCAATCTAGGTAGTTAAAGGAGGGGCAGGAGTTTCTCTGGAGCCTGCCAGAGGCATATCTTGGGACAACTTGTTCTGAACCCCCCTCCCCCCCAGTAGCAAGGAGAACCCTATGCTTCTTCACACAATCAGAAATCAGCTAACAACGGACTATCCCATAAGAAACAGGAACAGTTTAGGGTTGGGGGGTTAGGGTTGCTATGGAGGAAAACCATCTCCAGAGCTGCTGTTATTATCATCAAATAACCTTGTTTCTTTCTGGATTTCATGTCTCCTCAAATTTTCTGGTATTTTCTAATGGATTCTGTGCCAGAAAACACAGCTCCGTGTCTACAATCGGGAATCAGATGCAGCCTGGGATCCGGGTGGGGTGGGAGGGGTTTTGACGGGCTTCTACAAGATACTAATGGAAATTCAGACTGGGAATGTGGAATTTACAAAGCAAACAAACACTTAATTTGTCTTCCTGTTCTCAGATTTGAGTCTAAATTTAGACCACTGTATAGAAGGGCATGCCAGGCTGACATCTTTTTATCTCTTCTATTTCAGTGTCAGGGAGAAAGTCTTACATTGTTATTGTTTTAGAGATAGAAAGTTCCTGAAAAGCTAGCTCCTTTGGCTTCAGAAAGTCTTACCAACATTTCTGAGCTGTCCTCAGTGAAAACCTCCTAATAACGTGTTTGCTAAAACTTTTTCCATGTCATTGTTAGAGTGTGGGGCCTGAAGGATGTTTGGATGTCACTGATATACATGTTAGTTGTCAACTATCTCCCAAGCTAAAGTCTCAATAGATATCAATGCGCTAGGCCTTTGAATGCCTGGGCTAGTTTTAAGAGAAAATCCAGCAAACTGGAACCTGGGTTTTTACAATAACAACTGACTCTTACAGACCCTCTCGGATCAATGAAACCCTAGCCTAAAGGGATAGTTTGGTGACTTATACCTCTCTTTCTAACACCTCTACCCCCATTTCATCCATCCTTTGGTCCCATCTTTCTCTGGTCCCATTTGTTAACTAGGCACAACGGTCATCTCACCTATGGCTTCCCAATTTTGCTCAAGTTGTTCCCTCTTTCTGGAAAGTTCTCCTGCTCCCTCAATTCTATTGATTCTATAACATTTTTTCAATATGTCTTCATTGGTTCTTAAAGAGAGATGAAGGAAGAGTAAGAGAGAGTAAGAGGGTAACATTGATCAGTTGCCTCCTATAGTCACTCCTACTGGGGACCCAGCCTGCAACCTGGATATGTGCCCTGACTGGGAATTGAACTGGCGACCTTTTGGTGCATGGGATGATGTTCAGCCAACTGAGCTACACTGGCCAGGCCTCTACTTATTCTTCCAGCTTCTGTGCGAGTGCTGCTCCTTCAAGAGTTTTCCCAAATCTCATCAACTGGATGTAATTTTTCCTTTTTATTGAATGGCAACGCAATTCATGTATCTCACTTAAGGTTCATAATGTAAATTTTTAAATTTAAATTTTATTAATTTATTTATGTTATAGATGTTTCTCCTTTTTCCCCCATTGACAGCCTCCTCCCGATCCCCCCTCCACCCCTTATGGCATTGTCTATGCCATTGGTTACGCATATATGCATGTAAGTTTTTTGGTTTCTCTCTTCCTTCCCCCCGACCCCCTCTTCTGAAGTTTATCAGTCTATATCCTACTTCTGTGTCTCTGGGTCTATTTTTTCATCAGCTTATTGTGTTCATTATATTCCACAAATAAGTGAAATAATGTGATACTTGTCTTTCTCTGAATGGCTTATTCCACTTAACATAATGCTTTCCAGATCCCTCCATGCTGTCTCATTTTTCTTTTTTACAGATGCCTAGTATTCCGTTATGTAAATGAACCACAGCGTTTTTAACACTCATCGGCTGATGGATACTGGGGCTATTTCTAGATCTTAGCTATTATAAATAGTACTGCTATGAACATTAGGGTACATATATTCTTTCTGATTGCTGTTTCTGGCTTCTTAGGATATATTCCTTAGAAGTGGAATCACCGGGTCAAATGGCAGTTCAATTTTTAATTTTTTGAGGAAACACCATATTGTTTTCCATAGTGGCTGCACCAGTCTGTATTCCCACCAGCAGTGTATTAGGGTCCCCTTTTCTCCACACCCTCACCAGCACATGTTGTTTGATAACTTGTTGATGGCAGTCATTCTGGCAGGTATGAGGTGATACCTCATACTTATTTTAATTTGCATCTCTCTGATGATTAGTGATATTGAGCATTTTTTCATATGTCGCTTGACCAAATTTTTATGTCCTTTTTGGAGAGGTGTTTATTTAGGTTCTCCGCCCATTTTTTAATTGGGTTCTTTGTCTTTCTTTTGATGAGTTGTGTGAGTACTCTACATATTTTGGAAATTATCCCCTTATCTGCTGTATCATTGGCAATTATGCTCTCCCACATAGTGGGTTTCCTTTCCATTTTGATGGTTATTTCTTTTGCTGTGCAGAAGCTTTTGAGTTTGATGTAGTCCCAGGTATTAATTTTTTCCATTGTTTCTCTTGCGTAGGTGTGGTATCAGTGAAAATTCTGCTAGGTGTCATGTCTGACATTTTGTTGCCCACATTTTCTTCTAGGATTTTTATGGATTCACAAGTCACATTTAAGTCTATGATGCACTTTGAGTTTATTCTTGTGTATGGTGTAGTTGGTGGTCTAGTTTCATTTTTTTGCATTTAGCTGTCCATTTTTCCCAACACCATTTATTAAAGAGACAAAGGTATGCTCTTGTCATCTTTGTCAAATATTAACCGAGCATAATTTCTGGGTTCTCTGTTCTGATCCATTGATCTATATTGCCTGTTCTTGTGCCAGTACCAGGCTATTTTGATTACAGTGGCTTTGTAGTATAACCTGATATCCAGTATTGTGATCCCTTCTACTTTGTTCTTCTTTTTCAAGATTGCTGTGACAATTCAGGGTCTTTTTTGGTTCCATACAAACTTTTGAAGTTTTTGTTCTAGTTCTGTGAAATATGTCATTGGTATTTTAATGGGGATTGCATTGAATCTATAGATTGCTTTGGGTAGTATGGACATTTTAATGATGTTAATTCTTCCAAATCATGAACAAGGTATATGCTTCCACTTTTTTATATCTTCCTCTATTTCTTTTTTCAGTGTCTTGTTGTTTTCTGTGAACAGGTCCTTTATTTCTTTGGTTAAGTTTATTTCTAGGTATCTTCATTTTTTTTGCCACAATGGTAAATGGAATTTTTTTTTTTTTTTTATCCTCACCCGAGGATATTTTTCAATTTTTTGTACAGATAGAGTGGGAGGGAGAGAGAGGAAGGAGAGCGAGAGAGAAACATCAAAGTGAAGGGACACATCGAGTAGCTGCCACCCGCATGACCAACCAGCAGGGCCGGGGACAAACCGCAACCGAAGTACATGCCCTTAGCGGGAACCGAACCCGGGTCTCTCCGGACCGCAGGCCGACGTTCTAACTGCGGAGCCAAACTGGCCAGGGCTGGAATTGTTTTTTTAGTTTCTCTTTCTGTGAGTTCATTATTGGTGTATAAGAATGTGATCAATTTCTTCATGTTAATGTTGTATCCTGCTACCTTGCCAAATTCATTTATTAAATCTAATGGATTTTTGATAGAGTCTTTAGAGTTTTCTGTGTACAATATCATATCATCTGTAAATAATGATAGTTTCACTTCCTCCTTTCCAATTTGGATCCCTGTTATTTTTTCTTCCTGTCTAGTTGCTGTGGTTAAGACTTCCAGTACTATGGAAAATAACAGTGGTGAAAGTGGGCATCCCTGTCTTGTTCCTGTTCTTAAGGGAAATGCTTTTGGTTTCTGCCCATTGAGTATGATGTTGGCTGTAAGTCTTTCATATATGGCCTTTATTGTGTCAAGATATGATCCCTCTATTCCAAGACTGCTGAGTGTTTTTATCACAGATGGGTGCTGGATTTTGTTGAATGCTTTTCAGTATCTATTGATATGATCACATGATTTTTATCTTTCATTTTATTTATGTGGTGTATCACATTTATTGATTTGCGAATATTGTACCAGCCTTGCATCCCTGGGATGAATCCCACTTGGTTATGGTGAATAATTTCTTTGGTGTATTGCTGAAACCGATTTGCTAGTATTTTGTTCAGGATTTTGGCATCTATGTTCATCAGGGATATTGGCCTGTAGTTTTCTTTCTTTGTAGTGTCTTTTTCTGGTTTTGGAATTAGAATTATGCTGACCTCCTAAAACGAGTTTGGAAGTCTTCCTTCTTCTTGAATTTTTTGAAATAGTTTGAGGAGAATGGATATTAGTTCTTCTTTGAATGTTCAGTAAAATTCTACCTGTGAAGCCATCTGGGCCTGGGCTTTTGTTTGCTGTGAGAGTCTTGTTTACATCTTCAATTTCTTCTGTTGTTATTGGTCTGTTCAAGTTTTCTATCTCTTCCTGGTTCAGTTTTGGGAGACTATGTGTTTCTAGAAATTTGTCCATTTTGCTTAGATTGTCGAATTTGTTGCCGCATAGTTGTTCATAGTAGTTGTTAACGATCTTTTGTATCTTTGTGGTGTCAGTTATTTCTCCTCTTTCATTTCTGATTTTGTGTATTTGGGTTCTCTCTGTTTCTTGATGAGTCTAGCTAAGGGTCCATCAATCTTGTGTATCTTTTCAAAGAACCAGCTCTTTGTTTCATTGATCCTTTGAATTGTTTTTTTGGTCTTCATGTCATTTATTTCTGCTCTGATCTTTACTATTTCCTTCCTCCTACTTGCTCTGGGGTTTTCTTTTTGTTTGCTTTCTAGTTATTTATGTTGTGAGATTATATAGTCTATTAGAATTTTTTTGTTTTGTTTTTTGAGGTAGGCCTGTAGTGCTATGAACTTCCCTCTCAGAACTGATTTCGCTGCATCCCATAGATTTTGTGTTGATGTGTATTCATTTTCATTGTTTTCCAGGAAGTTTTTAATTTCTTCCTTGATCTCCATGGTAACCCATTCATTGTTCAATAACATGCTACTTAGCATTCATGTTTTCAAATGTCTTTGCATGTTCTTGTTCCAATTGATTTCTAGTTTCATGCAATTGTGATCTGAGAAGATGATTGATATGATTTCAATCTTCTTGAACTTGTAGAGACTTAGTTTGTGCCCTAACATGTGGTCTATCTTTGAGAATGTCCCTTGTGCACTTGAGAAGAATGTGAATTCTGCAGTTTTGGGGTGTAATTCTCTGTAGATATCTATTAAATCCATTTGATCTAGTGCTTCATTTAGAGTCTGTGTTTCCTTGTTAATTTTTTGTCTAGAAGATCTATCCAGTGATGTCAGCTGGGTGTCGAAGTCCCCTGCTATGATTGTATTGCTATCGATTTCTCCTTTGAAGTCCTCCAGAAGATTTTTAATATATGTTGGTGGTTCTAAATGGGGTGCATATATAAACATATATTTTAACCTAGGTTATATCTTCCTGTTAGATAGATCTTTTCAATATTAGTAGTGGTCTTCTTTGTCTGTAGTTATGGCCTTCATTTTGAAATCTACTTTATTAGATATGAATATTCCTACCCCAGCTGTTTTTTCTTTCCATTTGCTTGAAAGACATTTTTCCATCCCTTCACTTTCAACCAATGTGAGTCTTTTGTTGTCAAGTGGGTCTCCTGTAAACAACATAAATGTGAGTCATGCTTTCTTATCCAGTCAGCTACTCTGTGTCTTTTTATAGGAGCATTCAAACCATTCACATTAATTGATATGTACTTATTTTTTGCCATTTTTGTTTAGTGTGGTTCTATTTTTCTTCCTATTTCTTCAACCAATTTCAGCAGTCCTTTTAGCATATCTCGCAGTGCTCGTTTGGTGTTAATACATTCTCTTAGCCTTTTTTTTTCTGGAAAGCTCTTAATTTGACCTTCTACTTTGAATGATAGCCTTGTTGGATAGAGTAGTCTTGGATTCAGATCCTTGTTTTTCATGACCTTGATTACTTCATGCCACTCTCTTCTGGCCTGTAGTGTTTCTGTTGAGAAGTCAGCTGAGAACCTTGTAGGGTTTCTTTTGTAGGTAACTTGTTGCTTATCTCTTACTGCCTTTAGGATTCTCTCTTTGTCTTTAATTTTTGGCATTTTAATTACTATGTGTCTTGGTGTGGGCCTGTTTGGGTTCTTCTTCTTGCGGCTCTCTGTGCTTCTTGAACTTGAATGCCTTCTTCCATCAACAAATTAGGGAAGTTTTCTGTCACTATTTCTTCAAATATATTCTCTAGGCCTTGCTCATTTTCTTCTTCTACGGGGACTCCTATGATGCGAATACTACTACATTTCCAGTTGTCCCACAGTTCTCTTAAGCTGTCTTCCTGTTTTTTAATCGTTTTTTTCTTTTGGTTTTCTGTTTGGTTGATTTTTTTCTACCCTGTCTTCTAATTCACTGATCTGGTCCTCAGCTTCCTCTACTCTGCTGGTTAGTCCTTCCAAGGTGCTCTTAATTTCTGCTATGCCATTCTTCGTTTCCACTTGGTTGGTTTTCAGTGTTTCTATATCTTTACTCATGGTGCTGATGTCCTTACTCATTCTGTTGAGCTTCCTCAAGATCATGGCTCTGAACTCTACCTCTGATAATTTGCTGAGCTGCATTTCATTAATCTCATCTTCTATAGAGTTCCCTTGTTCTTTCATTTGGAATTTGTTTCTTTGTTTCACCATTTTGGCTATCTCAGTGGGTTTTGGAGCCTGCCAAATTTTCCCCGTGGGTGTTGATGTTCTGCTGTTTGTGGCTCCCTCTACTGGGTTTGGATGGGTGGGCCCATGTCAAACACTACTGTCAAGTCTTACTTTCCTGGGTAGATTTGCAAGCCCAGGAAAGGTTCAATTATCCTCTAGCTTTTTCCTGGTCGCTAGTAGTCTCAGTCACTCAGTGCCTTGGAATGTAGTCCTGGTGTTTTGCATAAGAGGATTTCCAGAGGGTGGGATAGATGCTGGTTGTTAATTAGCCTCAATTTGCATTTCCTTGCCTCACCTGGGAAAGGATGAATCTCCAAGAGGGGGGCTGATGCCTTTCCCCACAGCTTGGGGAAGGAGCACACTGGCCACCTTCCTTTGTGGCCGCAACTGAGCAGAAACGCTGAGTGCCCTCCAAATCCCAGTTGACCCCACAGAGTTCCAACCCAGTCAGCCCTCCCTCTGCCTTAGCCCCCAGGTGAGTGGCTGTGGCTATTTTAGTGCTTTGTCCTGCCTCTCTGAGCTGTGTAGTGGGCTTGGTCTTTATTCCCCAAGGGCGATAGACTTCTGCTCACCGTGGCCTCCCAGCCCGCCACCCTCTCGCACCTCCGCAGATCCTACTGGTGTTCCTAGTTATATGGTCGTGTCCTGCTGCTTTTCTGTTGCGTTTTTCCCCAACGATTTGTCTTTATTTTAGTTATAATTTCCGTTTGGTCCTAGGAAATCATCTGTGTAGTTTCCATTCACTCCGCCTCCATTTTCACATCCTCTATGCCTGTCTTGTGTGCAGCTGGGTCACACAGGCCTCTCTGGAGCCCCAGGACCCTGCAGGACCCACGGGCAGCTGGATTGCAGCAGTTCCTCTCGGGCTCTGGTTTCCCACTGCTCTTGTGAGCTGCTGGACCACACAGACCGCTGTGGAGCCCCAGGTTCTGTAGCTGGTGGCTGGGGAGTGCCGCTGCCCAATGGAGCTCAAGTCCCGTTCAGCTTTTGTTGTAGTTTTTGCGGATGGGTCTCAGTTGCTGGTCTGTGCTTCTATTGCCTGGGGATGGATGTCTGCTCCCCAGCCTCTGTTGCTGGGGGTATATCTCAACTCCAATCAGGCTGCTACTGCGGGGGATGGTGCTGGGCTCTGGGCTGTTCGGGCTTCTGCAACTGGCACTTTGGGAGCTCCACTACTGTGCACCAGTCTGTGTTGACACAGGGTGTTCACTGGTCTGATGGTGCCAGGTGCGCTGGTGGGCTCAGGTTGCTGGGCCCTAGCTACTCCCACTGCCTCCCCCCAGGAAAGACCTGGGATCTTCCAAAATGGTGGGACCTCCCTGCAGCACAGGGAGAAGCGCCCTTAAGGGCCGCTTACCATGATAGCCGGCTGTTCCTGTCCACCGCACAAGAATTTTCTGCTCCTGGCTCTGCACTGCTCCAGTTTGGTCGTCCACCTTCACAGCCACTCACACTCTCTCACACACTAGCTCACTCTCTCATACACTCACCCTCCCTCCAGACCTGCCCACTGCCATCTTGATCATATTGTTTTTATCTTTCATTTTGTTTATGTGGTGTATCACATTTATTGATTTGTGAATATTGTACCAGCCTCACATCCCTGGGATGAATCCCTCTTGGTCGTGGTGAATAATTTTTTCAATGTATTGCTGGATCTGATTTGCTAATATTTTGTTAAGGATTTTGGCATCTATGTTCATCAGGGATATTGGCCTGTTGTTTCCTTTCTTTGTAGTGTCTTTATCTGGTTTTGGAATTAGAATTATGCTGGCCTCATAAAACGAGTTTGGAAGTCTTCCTTCTTCTTGAAATTTTTGTAATAGTTTGAGGAGAATGGATGTTAGATCTTCTTTGAATGTTCAGTAAAATTTGCCTGTGAAGCTGTCTGGGTTAGGCTTTTGTTTGCTGGGAGTTTCTTGATTACATCTTCAATTTTCTTAGTTGTAATTGATCTGTTCTAGCCTCTTCCTGGTTTAGTTTTGGGAGACTATGTGATTCTAGAAATTTGTCCATTTCGCCTAGATTGTCCAATTTGTTGGCGAATAATTGTTCATAGTATTTCAAAAGATCATTTTTTGTATTTCTGTGGTGTCAGTTGTTACTTCTCTTTCATTTCTGATTTTGTTTATTTGGGTCCTCTTTCTTTGTTTCTGGTGAGTCTGGCTAGGAGTCCATCAATCTTGTTTATCTTTTCAAAGAACCAGCTCTTTGTTTCATTGATCTTTTGAATTGTTTTTTAGCTTCAATGTCGCCACACAATATAAATTTACATGTAAATTCAATTTTCCTTTCCAGATTATTTGATATTTGACTGCCTAATACATAGCTAGATTGTTCTCATTGTTTCAATAATATCTAACACTGTGTAGCACACATTGCAGAAAGGAAGTTAATAAATATTTGATGCACAAATGGCTCAATGTGACCTTAAGTAAAAGCAAAGATAGATCTACTCAATGAGTAGATCCATACAGCTATTGTGCCATACAGCTGTAGGAAGAAATTTGCATGACAGTGTCCTCAGCCCTATCCCTTGCTAGAACAGAGCTACTTCATTTGCTTCCAACTTTGTTACCCTCTTCTTCCTTCTGCATACCAATCAGACTCATCTCACTGCTGGAAAATTTATGCTCATTCCTGGTTATGCAGCTTCTAGCATGACATTCTTCCTACCTGAAATGCCCTATTTTTCTGCTTGTAATTGTCTAAGTTTTTCCCTCCCTTTCAGGCTCAGTTTAAAATCCACCTCCTCCAGGAAGCCTTCCTCGGTAGCCATTGGTAGCAGCATGCTATGAAGAAAAGGCAACAGATTAAGATTCACCATCCCTGGATTCTAATTTCTGCTCAGCTGAATTTACTCTGTGGGCCTTCAGAAAGATCTACCCCAATTTGTCTCTGTGGTATGTGGGTTGTTTTAAACTAAAAGCAACTTTAGCTTCAGGCTCAAGAGAAATTTCTGCCCCTCCCTTAACTACCTAGAAGAATTTGAATTGGGGGGCCTTGCCCATAGTAAGAGATTATCAGAGATTACCTCCTTTTATCTATCTATAGAGAAGGGCAACTGACTAATTACTAGACATGTGCTTTCCCAGCAGTGACCTTTTGAAGCGCCCAAGGCACTTTACCTTGTCCCTCGCTCAGGATGTCATATATATTCATTTTTCCTTTCTGTCTTTGAATCTCTCCTGCACGTGGGATCTGTGACTCTCTCATGTATGCAGGGTTCCCCTACATATGTATTAAATTTGGTTATTTTCTCTTCTTAATCTGTCTTATGTCTATTTGATTAACAGACCAGCAAAAAGAGCCTTGACGGTACAGGAAATTTTCTCCCTCCCCCACAACCTCATGTCTCTTGACCTCTCATTCCACTCTGTAAAGTAAATATTTAGGTTACATTGTCTCTAAAGTTCTTTCTAGGTTAATACATTCTGTAATACTAACCTCTCCAATCTTGGAACTTTTAGTACATATATTGTTGCAACCATTCATTTGGTACCAAACTTATAGTAATCTGCATTATTACTGATCTTTTTATATTCAACTCTCATTCACTCACCTATCTGTAACTCTCTCAAGGACCAAAAATGTGCCCTTTAATTATTTGCAGCCTTGTCATTTAGGATAGAAGTTTTGGTGGGAAATATTTTTGGGCCCTGGCCAGTTTGGCTCAGCAGTTAGAGCATTGGCCTGCAGTCTGGAGAGACCCGAGTTCACTTCCCACTAAGGGCATGTACCTCCGTTGCAGTTTTTCACAGTCCTGGTTGGGTTGTGCGGGTGGCAGCCACTCGATGTGTTTCTTTCACGTCAATGTCTCTCTCTCTCCCTCTTCCTCTTCCTCCCTCCTGCTCTATCTGAATAAAAAATGAAAAAATATCCTCAAGTGAGGATAAAAAAATGTATATATTTTTGGTAATAATAACAATAATAGATAATTACCAATGTCTGTATACTTTTTCCTGATGCTGCTGGTCTTGCATTGAGAGAGAGAGAATTGTTAGCGGGTCACAGTTATCACCAGTAAGCAGAAATATAGAGAGATTCTGGGTGCTTGACAGCATTATTGGACAGCTCTCCTAGCCCTGAACTGTATACCTTAGAACTTCTTGTTATGTGAGAAAAATATCCCCCATCTTTATCTATTTAAGCCACTGTTTTAAAGTTTTCTATTACTTGCAGTTGAGCACATCTCTAATGGGTATACCAGTTCACCAGTTTGTTATATGACTCCGTGAGATAATGCAAAACCCTTAAAAACCTCCTATAGTAAGCCCTCAACAGATGGATGCTATTATTATTATTTTAAAGTATGCTTCTATTACTACTTCTTTCCCCCCAGACCCCACCCTATCTAAACTTCATAAGAAATGAAATCATGGCCGGTTTGGCTCAGCGGTTGGAGCGTTGGCCTGCGGTACAGAGAGACCCGGGTTCGGTTCCCGCTGAGGGCGTGTACCTCGGTTGCAGTTTGTCCCCGGCCCTGGTTGGTTGTGCGGGTGGCAGCCACTCGATGTGTCCCTTCACATCGATGTTTCTCTCTCTCTCTCTTCCTCTCTCTCCCTCCTGCTCTATCTGAACAAAAAATGGAAAAATGTCCTCAGGTGAGGATAAAAAAAAAATAAAAAAATAGAAATGAAATCATCTTTTTTTTCATTAACCTATGACTTTTTGAAGACATACTACTGCCTTAGTATGCTCAGGCTGCCATAACAAAGTACCATAGAATGGATGGTTTATAAACAACAGAAATTTATTTCTCATAGTTCTGGAGGCTGGAAATCTAAGATCAGGTTGGGTTTTGTGAAGACCCTCTTCTGGGTTGCACAAGCTGACTTATATCCTCACATTGTGGAAAGAGAGAGGCCTGGGTCTCTTTTATAAGAGCACAAATCCTATTCACGAGGGCTCCACCCTCATGACTAATCACCTGCCAAAGGCCCCACCTTTTAATACTATCACTTTGGAGGTTAGGACTTTAACATAGGAATTTTGGGAAAACACAACATTCGGTCCATACAATCATGATATTTCAAACATGCCATTTTAGGCAACATCTTTCTATTTTATTTATTTAATTTTATTATTGTTGTTTTAATCCTCACCTGAGAGAGAGAGAGAGAGAGTGTGTGTGTGTGTGTGTGTGTGTGTTTTATTGATTTTAGAGAGAGGAAGGGAGAGAGAGTAAGAGAGAAACATTGACTTTTTGCCTTCCATATGCACCCTGACTGGGGATTGAACCTGCACCCTAGTATGTGCCCTGACCAGGAATCTAACCTGCAATCTTTTGGTGCATTTGATGATACTCCAACCAACTGAGCTACCCAGCCAGGCCAATCAATATCTTTTTAGAAAGCAAAAGAACTAGAGCATTGGCTTTCACCTATCTTTAATTTTCTCCCCCAGGGGTAGCAGACAAATTTAAATCCAACTAAAAGCCCTTCTTAGTGCCTTACTTTGCTCCTGTACTTACAGCACCTTGCTTTAAGTTGTACCTGAATATTCCTCCCCCATTCTTCACACGCTGGTCATTCCCAGCCTTCTAGCCTCAGTTCAAATTGCCCCTCCTCAGAAACTTTAACTGATACCTTTTCTATTTTTGCTTATCTTCTTCTGTAATTGTCTGTGTGTTTGTTTGTCATTTCTCTTCCCTACTGGGCTGTACACTTCATTAGAACGGTACCTTGTCTATTTTGTAATTGTTGTGCCCCTAGCAGATAGCACTGTACCTGGCACTTAGTATGTGTTTATTGTGGACTGACAGAATAGAGTGGTCTTTTTCTCTCTCTGTCATGTGAGGATACAGAAAGAAGGGGTTGTCTGAAAACCAAGACGACAGTATTCACCAGAACTCAGCCATGTGGCACCCTGATCTTAGACTCCCAGCTTCTAGAACTGTGAGAAATAAATTTCTGTTGTTTAAGCCACCCAGTCTATGGTGTTCTGTAATAGCAGCCTGAACTGACTAAGACAAAGCTCAACAAATGTTTGTTAATTCAATAAACAAAATTCTAAAAGCTCAATACCATTTTAGTTCTAAGTTAAAATCTATGTTTATAAAATAGGGTAACATGGTGGTTTATTGCTTAATTGTCAGAAATATCCTTTGTATCATAAAAAGATTTAAGACAGATTTTAAAATAATTAAACTTCACTTTCAAGAATTCCTTTAACTTTCAAATGTTCTGGAACATGACAATAATATTACATGAAGTGAGGCACACCTGTATTTTTCCCACAATGCAGTATTTAATTAGAAAAGATTGCTAAAGATGAATGTCTTCCAAATTTAGTACACGTCTAATGAAATGTTTTTCTGTTTTATTTCTTTGGGAAAAGCCATAAAATGGTGGGCAGATCAATGAACTGCAGTGATATTTCTTTTAAACTTAGCATCATAAATCATCTTGGCTTTAGAGAGCCAAGGGGGATTTGGTCTGTTGTAGTTAGTGGCTATCATTTACCTTTTGCAAACATCTCAGAGGTGGATGAAAGTGGGAAGGAAAGCATAAAGCAGAGAGGTGCTGTGTATGGATGTGTGTGTTCTGAATGTGATATATATGGACAAACATGTTAAAAGATAGAGTTGGCTTATTCAACCCTGGATTATATATTTTAGAAGAGCTGTGTTGAAACACTTGAAGGAGACTGAAATATAGTAGTTCCTTCTTGTCCACAGTTTCACTTTCTGTGATTCAGAAAATGTTAAATGGAATATTTCAGAAATAAAGAATTCATACATTTTAAATTGTGTGCTATTCTGAGTACCTCTTTTCAGCTGATCACGTAGGCATTGTGTTAGCTCACACCACCACAAGAAGGCTGAGGGTAGTGCAACAGGTCTTTTGAGAGAGAGGCCACATTCACATAACTTTTATTACAGTATATTGTTATTGTCCTATTATTGTTGATAATCTCTTAGTGTGCTTAATTTATAAATAAAACCATGGGTACATACATATAGGAAAAACATAGTATGTATAGTGTTCGGTACTATCTGTGGTTTCGGGCACTATCTAAGGTTCTTGGAATGTATCTCCTGCTGATAAGTAGGAACTGCTGTAATAATTACAGGAGTCATGGGAAAATTTTAATCCACATTTCTCAAGAGGGTAAGCAATGCATCTATCTATTAAGAAATAAAAGCAAACATGTGGAAGCTGAATTTATTATTATTATTTTTTTATCCTCACCCGAGGATATTTTTCCATTTTTTTGTACAGATAGAGTGGGAGGGAGAGAGAGGAAGGGAGAGAGAGAGAGAAACATCGACGTGAAGGGACACATCGAGTGGCTGCCACCCGCACGATCAACCAGGGCCGGGGACAAACTGCAACCGAAGTACATGCCCTTAGCGGGAACTGAACCCGGGTCTCTCCGGACCACAGGTGGACGCTCTAACCGCTGAGCCAAACTGGCCAGGGCTGGAAGCTGAATTTATAAAAGCCCCTTAAAATAAATAAGAACAAAGAATATGAAATAATACAGTAGGAAATATACAATTTAATTAAAGCTAAAAAAGGAATAATGGAATTTGGACACGATAGAAAATTTATTATACTTTCATAATTGTATGAAGAATAGAATAAATTAATATATAGTAGGAAAATTTTCAGGAGTTTTAAATAAACAAATTTAAAATACCTGTAATGGGATAAGTATCTTTGAGTTAAATGCATTTTATCTTTTAGTATACAATAAAACCACAATTTTATACTAGCCCCAGTTAATTTTCATTCATTAGTTAATCCTTACATCATTACAGTGAGGTCACTGGGTTCATTTGAATTTGATATACACTGATGCAGAAATTAGTAGTTAACTGAGAAGTTGTGTGACTTGCCCAGATAGTTAGTCCCAGTGTAGTTAGTTGGGAAGAGAGCATAAACTCCTGACTCACAGTGTAGCCTTTCCTGGTTGTGAAACTGTTCTTCCTTGTTTACATTTTCAGTTTAATCAACACAGGTTGTATATCTGAGAAGGCTCTAAACAAGACAGAGAAAAAGAAGGCAAGGTGTCTTTCTGTCTTTTGAATGCCCAGATTCATAGAGTGGGGTCTTCCTTGAACACAGCCAGCAAATGACAAATTCCTACTGCAGGGCCAAAACATTAAGCAGAAGTTATAAAATGAAGACAAACATTTTATTTCTTAAAAATTGCTCTTTATTAGCCCTGGCCGGTTTGGCTCAGCAGTTAGAGCGTCGGCCTGCGGTCCTGAGAGACCCGGGTTCGGTTCCCGCTAAGGGCACGTACCTCGGTTGCAGTTTGTCCCCGGCCCTGGTCGTTTGCGCGGGTGGCAGCCACTCGATGTGTCCCTTTCACATCGATGTTTCTCTCTCTCTCTCTCTGTTCCTCTCTCTCCCTCCCACTCTACCTGAGCAGAAAATGGAAAAATGTCCTCGGGTGAGGATAAAAAAAAAAAAAAAATTGCTCTTTATTAGAAGTTGGTGCTAAATATATGTTAGCTTTAGATACCAACTAAACTAAATAGGGTCTCTATCTCAAACATGCTGTTTACTATTTCATGTTTTAATTTTTTACAAGAAATTTGTAAAGGAAATTGATTTTTTACACAATAACAAAGAACATTTAAATATATGTCAAGTCACATTTTTACCTAAAAGTTTTCTTGTAAATATTCAAATGGGCATTACCTCTAACTTTTGTGGTTTCTCTGATTAAGGCTGTAACTTACTCGGTAATAACAAGAGCATAGTCTTAGTAAGTGCTTTATATGTATATTAACCCCATCCTTTCAATAACTCTAACAGGTAGGCATTATTATTGTCTCTATGTTATGGATGAAAAGCTGATGCCCAAAAATCAGGTAACTTGCAAGGTCACACAGCTAACAAGTGACAATTGGCTGCAGGCTGGCGGACTCCAGAGCCTAAATCATTAGCCACCACAATATATAAGCCGAAATAGCACATGTGACAAAGTGATCATCATATATGTTCAACTTTATGTAATGCCTTTGCAAAATTTAGTCTTTCCCATACATTGTTTTCTGCCCTGCTCCACTAAATGTCATAAACCAGGAAAACAATGTCATCTTAATCATTAGGAGTACAGAAAAAGGAAAATTTAATATCTGTACAAATTAGTATAAACAGAAGAAATAATGAAAAAGGCATGAGAGGCAAGCCGGTGTGGCTCAGTGAATTGAGCATGGTCCCATGGTTCCATTCTCAGTCATGGTGCATGCTGGGGTTGTGGGTTCGATTCCCAGTAGGGGGCATACAGGAGGCAGCCAATCAATGTTTCTCACATCAATGTTTCTATCTCACTCCCTTCCTCGCTCGCTAAAAAATCAATAAAAATATATTTTTAAAAAAGTTAAGGGTATTGCTAAGTCAGCCAATATCCTTCACCTTTAACCACGAAGGTTATTTTTACTTTTTTATTATTTGTTATATTTTTGTTAAAATTCTCACCAAAGGACATTTTTCCATTGATATTTAGAGTGGAAGGGAGGGAGCGAGGGAGGAAGAGAGAGAGAGAGAAAGAAAAAACATCAATATGAGAGAGACACATTGATTGATTGCCTCCCAAATGACTCCAACTGGGGCCGGGGATTGAACCTGCAACCCAGGTATGTGCCCTTGACTGGGAATCAAACCCAATGACCCTTCTATCTGCTAGCTGACACACTAACTGCTCAGCCATACTGGTCAGGGCCATAAAGGTTTATTAAAAAAAAAAAAATTAGTTTTTATCTTCACCCGAGGACTATTTGCACTGATCTTCAGATAGAGTGGGAGGGAGAGAGGGAAGAAGAGAAAGAGAAACATCAATGTGATGTCTGTCACCCACACAACCCCTACTGGGGCCGGGGACAAACTGCAACTGAGGTACGTGTCCTTAGCGGTAACTGAACCCAGGCCTCTCTGGTCTGCAGGCCGATGCTCTAACTGCTGAGCCAAATTGGCCAGGGCCATAAAAGGTAGTTTTAATTTCTTGGGAGACAGTGGTCTTATCTGTTTTGAACTTCTCACAATACTATAAAGAAACAAAAAGACATAAAAATGAAAGAACAGGGCGGCGGGCAGGACCGGAGGGAGGGTGAGTGCGTGAGAGAGTATGAGTGGACGTGAAGGTGGACGACCAAACCTGAGCAGTGCAGAGCCACAGAGCAGAAAGTTCCTGTGCTGTGAACGGGAGCAGCCGGCTACCACGGTAAGCAGCCCATCAGGGCGCTTCTCCCTGCGCCTCCGGGAGGTGCCACCATTTTGGAAGATCCTGGGTCTTCCATGGGAGGAAGCAGTGGGAGCAGCCAGGGCCCAGCAACCTGAGCCCACCTGCATATCTGGCACCATCAGACCAGTGGACATTGTGTCAACACAGATAGGTGCACAGTACTGGAGCTCCTAAGGTGCTGGTCGCGGAAGCCGCGGAAAGCCTGGAGCCCAGCACCATCCCCCATAGTAGTGGCCCAATCAGAGTCAAGATATACCCCTAGCAACAGAGGCTGGGGAGCAGACATCCATCCCCAGGCAACAGAAGCACTGACCAGCAGCTGAGACCCATCCCCAAAAACTACAGCAAAAGCTGAGCAGGAGTTGAGCCCCATGGGGCAGCAGCATGCCCCAGCTGCCAGCGGCAGGAACTGGGGCTCCACAGAGGCCTGTGTGGTCCAATAGCCTACAAGAGCAGTGGGAAGCTGAAGCCCAAGAGAGACTTGTGCGATCCAGCTGCCTGCCCACGAGAACTGCAGAATGTGGGGGCACCAGAGAGGCCTGTGCAACCCAGCAGGGACTGCGCAATCTAGTTATACACGAGGCCAGTGGGGTGCTGAGCACCAGAGAGACTTGCATGACCCAGAAGGGACTGTGCCATCCAGTTACCCTGGGGACCTGCAGGGTGCTGAAGCACCCCAGAGGCCTATACAACTCAGCAGCCCATAACATAGGCATAGAGCTAGGTACACAAAGGGACTGTGTGATCCAGTTACTCGTGGGACCTGCAGGGGGTGGGGGCACCAGAAAGGCCTGTGCAACCTAGCTACACACAAGATAGGCATAGATGATGTGAAAATAGAGGCGGAGTGAATAGAAACTACGCAGATGATGTCCAAGGGCCAAACGGGAATTACAACTAAAATAAAGAAAAATCCTCGGAAAGAAAGCAACAGAAAAGCAGCAGGAAAGGACCATATAACCAGGGACACTGGTAGAATCTGTGGAGGCATGACAGGGTGGCGAGCTGGAAGCCAACAGACAGCAGAAGTCTTAGTTGTGAGCAGCATCCTTGGGGAATAAAAACCAAGCCCGCTCCACAGCACAGAGAGCCTGGACAGAGCACTAAAATAGTCACAGCCACTCACCTGGGGGCTAAGGCAGAGGGAGGGCAGACTGGGCTGGAACTCTGTGGGGTCAACCAGGATTTGGAGGGCGCTCAGAGTTTTTGCTGAGTTGCAGCCACAAAGAACGGTGGCCAGTGTGCTCCTTCCCCGAGCTGTGGGGAAAAGGAGCAGCCACCCAACCTTGGAGATTCAGCCTTCCCCAGGTGAGGCAAAGAAATGCAAATTGAGGTTCATTATCAACCAGCATCTATCCCACCCTCTGGAAATCCTCTTATGCAGAACACCAGGGCTACATTCCAAGGCACTGAGTACTGAGACTACTAGCCACCAGGAAAAAACTAAAGGATAACTGAACCTTTCCTGGGCTTGCAAATTTACCCAGGAAAATAAGACTTGATAGTGGTGTTTAACGTGGGCCCACTCAGGCTCATCCAAACCCAGTAGAGGGAGCCACAAACAGCAGAACACCAACACCCATGGGGAAAATTGAGCAGGCTTCAAAACCCACTGATATAGCCAAAATGGTGAAACAAAGAAACAAATCCCAAATAAAAGAAAGAGGGAACTCTATAGAAGATGAGATCAATGAAACGCGGCTAAGCAAATTATCAGAGGTAGAGTACAGAGACATGATCGTGAGGAAGCTCAAAACATGAGTAAGGACATCAGTACCATGAGTAAAGATATAGAAACACTGAAAACCAACCAAGTGGAAAAGAAGAATGTCATAGAAGAAATTAAGTACACAATGGAAAGAATAACCAGCAGAGTAGAGGAAACTGAGGACCGGAACAGTGAATTACAAGACAGGGTAGAAAAAAATCAACCAATCAGAAAACCAAAAGGAAAAAACGATTAAAAAACAGATAGCTTAAGATAGCTTAAGAGAACTGTGGGACAACAGGAAACATAATAATATTCGCATAACAGGAGTCCCTGTAGAAGAAGAAAATGAGCAAGGGTTAGAGAATATATTTGAAGAAATAGTAACAGAAAACTTTCCTAACTTGGTGATGGAAGAAGGCATTCAAGTTTAAGAAGCACAGAGAGCCCCAAGTAAGAAGAACCCAAACAGACCCACACCAAGACACATAGTAATTAAAATGCCAAAAATTAAAGACAAAGGTAGAATCTTAAAGGCAGTAAGAGATAAGCAACAGGTTACCTACAAAGGAAACTCCATAAAGCTCTTAGCTGACATCTCAACAAAAACACTACAGGCCAGAAGGAAGTGGCATGAAATAATCAAGGTTATGAAAAACAAGGATCTGAATCCAAGACTACTCTATCCAGCAAGGCCATCATTCAAAATAGAAGGTCAAATTAAGAGCTTTCCAGACAAAAAAATGCTAAGGGAATATATTAACACCAAACCAGCACTGCAAGATATGCTAAAAAACACTGCTGAAATTAGTAAAAGAAATAGGAAGAAAAATAGAACCACACTAAACAAAAATGGCAATAAATAAGTACATATCAATTATCACCTTAAATATGAATAGTTTGAATTCTCCAATAAAAAGACACAGAGTAGCTGACTGGATAAGAAAGCATGACTCACATTTATATTGTTTACAAGAGACCCACTTGACAACAAAAGACTCACATAGGTAGAAAGTGAAGGAATGGAAAAATGTCTGTCAAGCAAATGGGAAGGAAAAAACAGCTGGGGTAGGAATACTCATATCTGATAAAGTAGATTTCAAAATGAAGACCATAACTAGAGACAAAGAAGACCACTACTAATATTGAAAAGATCTATCCAACAGGAAGATATAACCTTGATAAACATATATGCACCCAATTTAGGACCACCAACATATACTAAAAATCTTCTGGAGGACTTCAAAGGAGAAATCGATAGCAATACAATCATAGCAGGGGACTGCAACACCCCGCTGACATCACTGGATAGATCTAGACAAAAAATTAACAGGGAAACACAGACTCTAAATGAAGTACTAGATCGAATGGGTTAAATAGATTATCTACAGAGAATTACACCCCAAAACCACAGAATTCACGTTCTTCTCAAGTGCACATGGGACATTCTCAAAGATAGACCACATGTTAGGGCACTAACTAAGTCTCTACAAGTTCAAGGGATTGAAATCATATCTAGCATCTTCTCAGGTCACAATGGCATGCAACTAGAAATCAATTGCACAAGAACATGCAAGGACATTGGAACACATGGAGGCTAAATAGCATGTTATTGAACAATGAATGGGTTACCGTGGACATCAATGAAGAAATAAAAATTCCTGGAAACCAATGAAAATGAACACACATCAACATAATATCTATGGGATACAGCGAAGCAGTTCTGAAAGGAAAGTTTATAGCACTACAGGCCTACCTCAAGAAGCAAGAAAAATTTCTAATCGACTATCTAACCTCATAACGTAAAGAACTAGAAAGCAAACAAAAAGGAAACCCCAGAGCAAGTAGAAAGAAGGAAATAGTAAAGATCAGAGCAGAAATAAATGACATGGAGACCAAAACAAAACAAAACAAATTCAAAAAATCAATGAAGCAAAGAGTTGGATTTTTGAAAAGATAAACAAGATTGATGGATCCTTAGCTAGACTCACCAAGAAACAAAGAGAGAGAACCCAAATGCACAAAATCAGAAATGAAAGAGAAGTAACAACTGACACCACAGAAATACAAAGGATTGTTAACAAATGTTATGAACAATTATACGGAAACAAATTTGACAATATAGGCAAAATGGACAATTTCTAGAAACACATAGTCTCTCAAAACTGGACCAGGAAGAGATCGAAACATGGAACAGACCAATAACAACTAAGGAAATTGAAGAGGTAATCAAGATTCTCCCAGCAAACAAAGGCCCAGGCCCAGATGGCATCACGAGGGAATTTTACTGAACATTCAAAGAAGAACTAACATTCATTCTCCTCAAAATATTTCAAATAATTCAAGAAGAAGGAAGACTTCCAAATTTGTTTTATGAGGCCAGCATAATTCTAATTCCAAAACCAGAAAAAGACACTACAAAGAAAGAAAACTGCAGGTTAATATCCCTGATGAACATACATGCCAAAATCCTGAACAAAATACTAGCAAATTGATCCAGCAATACACCAAAAAAATTATTCATCATGACCAAGTGGGATTCATCCCAGGGATGCAAGGCTGGTACAGTATTCGCAAATCAATAAACATGATACACCACATAAACAAAATGAAAGATAAAAATCATGTGATCATATCAATAGATACTGAAAAGCATTCAACAAAATCCAGCACCCATTTGTGATAAAAACGCTCAGCAATCTTGGAATAGAGGGATCATATCTCGACATAATAAAGGCCATATATGAAAGACCTACAGCCAACATCATACTCAATGGGCAAAAACTAAAAGCATTTCCCTTAAGAACAGTAACAAGACAAGGATGCCCACTTTCGCCACTCTTATTTAACATTGTACTGAAAGTCTTAGCCACAGCAATCAGACAGGAAGAAAAAATAAAAGGGATCCAAATTGGAAAGGAGGAAGTGAAATTGTCATTATTCACGGATGACATGATACTCTACGTTGAAAATCTCAAGGACTCCATCAAAAATTTACTAGACTTAATAAATGAATTTGGCAAAGTAGCGGGATATAAAATTAATGTCAAGAACTCGATGGCATTCTTATACAACAATGATGAACTCACAGAAAGAGAAAGTAAAAAACAATGCCATTTATTTTGTGGCAAAGAAAGTTAGATATCTAGGAATAAACGTATCCAAAAAAAAAAAGGACCTATTTGCAGAAAACCAGAGATCATTGAAAAACGAAATAGAGGAAGATATAAAAAAGTGAAAGCACATACCTTGTTCATGGATTGGAAGAATTAGCATCATTAAAATGTCCATATTACCCAAAGCAATCTATAGATTCAATGCAATCCCCATCAAAATACCAATGACATACTTCACAGAACTAGAACAAATACTTCAAAAGTTCTTATGGAACCAAAAAAGACCCTGAATAGCCACAGCAATCTTGAAAAAGAAGAACAAAGTAGGAGGGATCACATTACCAGATTTCAGGTTATACTACAAAGCCACTGTAATCAAAACAGCCTGGTACTGGCACAAAAACAGGCATATAGACCAGTGGAACAGAACAGAGAATCTGGAAATGGACCCAAGGCAATATACTCAAGTAATATTTGACAAAGGTGGCAAGAGCATACAGTGGAGTAAGGACAGCCTCTTTAATAAATGATGTTGGGAAAATTGAACAGCTACATGCAAAAAAAAAAAAAAAAAATGAAACTAGACCATCAACTTACACCATACACAAGAATAAACTCAAAATGGATAAAAGACTTAAATGTGACTCATGAATCTATAAAAATCCTAGAAGAAACTGTAGGCAACAAAATTTCAGATATCATACACAGCAGAATTTTCACTGATACATCACCTAAGGCAACAGAAACAAAGGAGAAAATGAACACATGGGACTACATCAAACTCAAAAGCTTCTGCACAGCAAAAGATAAAATCATCAAAATGGAAAGGCGACCCACTGTATGGGAGAGTATAATTGCCAACGATACATCAGATAAGGGGTTAATTTCCAATATATATAGAGTGCTCATACAACTCAACAAAATAAAGACAAAGAACCCAATTAAAAAATGGGCAGAGAAACTAAATAGATACCTCTCCAAACAGGACATACAAATGGCTAAGAGACATATGAAGAAACGCTCAATATCACTAATCATCAGAGATGCAAATTAAAACAACCATGAGGTATCACCTCACACCTGTCAGAATGGCTGCCATCAACAAATCATCAAACAACAAGTGTTGGTCAGGGTGTGGAGAAAAGGCGACTCTAATACACTGTTGGTGGGAATGCAGACTGGTACAACCACTATGGAAAATAATATGGTGTTACCTTAAAAAATTAAAAATTGATCTCCCATTTGACCCAGTGATCCCACTTCTAGGAATATACCCTAAGAAGCCTGAAACACCAATCAGAAAGAATATATGTACCCCCATGTTTGTAGCAGCACTATTTACAATAGCTAAGATCTGGAAACAGCCCAAGTGTCCATCAGTTGACAAATCGATAAAAAGCTGTGGTTCATGTACACAATGGAGTACTATGCAGCTGTAAGAAAGAAAGATCTATTATCCTTTGGACAACATGGAGGGACCTGGAAAGTATCATCCTAAGGGAAACAAGCCAAACAGAGAAAGACAAGTATCTTGTGGAATATAATGAAATTACAGTCTGAGGAATGGGGTAGTCCCAGAGACGAGGAAGTGGGGTACAGACTGACAATCCCCATAAGAGAGGGTGATTGGGGAGAGATAAACCACAGAACTTATATGCATGTGTGCATGAACAATGGACATGGACAACAAAACTAAGGACAGAGAGGGGAGGGTGAAGAGGGCGTAACCAGTGGGAGAAAAAGGGGAAACATCTGTAACAAAAATAAACAAATTAATTAATAAAAAAAAAAAATGAAAGAACACACTAAGTCTGTATATAAGGTAAGAGAATAAGCATAGGGTTCTTCAGAGGTAAACATTAAATAGATCACTACTGAGCATTCTGTACTTTCACTATGTAAATCAGAAACTTTAGAGAATTTAATAAAGTTAAATTATGCTTATCACACCATAGAAAAACCATTGGGAAGAATCTCATTTTATATCCTTCTTGCTCCTAATTTCACCTGACATCTTTTGTCCAAATTTTTCTCCCATGAATTATATTTCTGCACACATTTACATGTAGTGCTGTTTTGTTACTTGTCTTTACAGATCTTTTTCTTCGTCTTAATCTTGTGCTTAATTTCTCTTCAGACCTTTGCTACTCAGTTCTTGCTTCATGAATTTTAGTGTTTGTATTGTGCAGTATTGTTGTTTTTCTGGAGATTGTAGTGGAGTCGTATGGAAAGATGCTGTCTTGACATTTGGCCAAGTGAGGTGATCTCTATGTCAGGAGATTATCTGAGCAGGGTCCTCACCACTGTTTATCAGCAAGCAGTTGGTTCTACAGGGGTAGCATGGCTGGAATCCTGAAGGACATGTTCCCTACCGTGGACCCCAGATTTAGCATTGGGGCCTGTGTTAAAATAGAATGTCTTTTTCAAAAGAGATTACTAGTGTTTTCCATTAGGAGTCCTATCACTCATCTTGAAGGACACTGAGTGAATGGAGCTCACGACAGGGATGTCACCAGAGGGCTGGTTCTTGGGATAGGAGAGCTGTTGTGGAAGATAAGCCTGACATGAGTGTCAAAGCCCAAGGGGCCAAAAGTTTGATCAATCAAGAAGTAGCATCAGGTGAGTGGGCTCTAATCAGAATGTACAAAAGGAAGGTGTGGAATACAACATAGAAGAATAATGAAGATATGTTCCCAGCTTGATAGTCTGCTTCAGGCTAACTCTTATTGGTGACATTATACCTGGAACTGTTATTACTGGAGAAATGGAAAGTAACATCAAACCCTCTATCCATCAAACCCAAGAAAAACTCTTTTCACAGAAAGAAGTTTTCTTATGTAAAGTGAATGGAGAAATTTGTTAGGTATCCCTTTGCTTGAATTATTTCAGTACATAAAATGAAAATATGATTCTATATATTTATTTGCCTAAAACTTACCTCTAGTAATCACAACAAACCAAAACGAAGAAGAAAGTGGGTCTTGGAAGCATATTTTGTAGAAAGCTGCCATCTAGAAAAACCTGCTCGAGAACAAGACTCTTGCCCAGATTCTATTATCTTCTCTCTCACCCCTCCCACTTTTCCTCTTCCTGTCAGAGGCAACGTTTTCACTCACCTCACGTGATACAGAAGTAGACTCCTTGGGGAGCGTCATGAGAAGTTGGGTTTTTCCACAGCAGCATAATAGAGGAAATCAACAGGTGTTTGAGGCAGCTGCCATTTCCATTCACCATCTTAGTCGAGGACGTTGTTCTCTTCATACTCCAGCAGCGAGTCACAAATTCATCTCACAAAGGCTGGGGACAGAAAGTAACTGGGGTGAGGTGTTTAGAGACCTGGGTTCCACTCTTCCTGCACATACTTGGCACGTGACCTGAGAAGAGCACTTCACCTCCCTGAGTGGTGTTAGTTTGGCCTTCTCTAAGATGGGGACCATAACCTGAGCCTGAATCGCCTTATTGACTGCATGTATTGCTTTCTGGACACAAAAGTGCCATCCCAGATAGGAAGCACTCAGAAACATATTTCACACAAAAATAAAACTTTTATGTAACCCAAGTAAGAGAATTCCACAAGAATAAATTCCTGATTACGTACAGTTCAAATGTTGTACAGAGGGGAACAGAGGCCTTTCCCACTTCCTTAATATATTGTTGTTTCCCCTTTGAAAAGTTACCCTCAGGAAAACAAGGCAGGGAGTAAGGAAGAGAAATGGGAAGAGTAGCCCCTTACTATACACCTGGCACGTGTCAGGCACTTTCCTGGGCACTTTTTAAAGGAATAAACTCATCAAATCCTCACAAAATCTTTATGTGGTAGACAATGCAATACCCTGGTTTTCCAGCAGCTGAGGTGGGGGGGTATAACTTTCACACCATCAGAAAGTGGTGGGGGGGTTGAACCCAATCTATCTAGATTGGTGATTCTGCCACTGGACTGTGCTCAACCCACTTGCTGATTTACATGTGACAAGTCACTAGGGAAGCAAATTTACACACAAAAAACTTATTTTTGTGCCAAATGGCCTTTAATCAGTCAAACATGTAGCATAAGACAAAGAATTTTTTATTGTGAGTAGCAAGACTCATTTGAATAGATTCATTTAATGGAGTGAATATGACCCCACCTCCATTGCAACATTTAATAAGATAGGGTGGAATATGATAAAAATCCCATAGGTCACCATCTATTCCATTCAAGGGTGGTGAGTCCAGATTTTTGGTCCAGTCTGGTGACTGACTCTCTACAGTATTTTCTGTGCTTTCCTCAATTATATATATCTCAGATGCTTCTGTCCTGGCTTCCCTTGCATGGCTGTCATCATACTAGTAGCTTCATCTAGACTGTCTCATGCCCTTATACGTCCTCTGAAAAAGACTTCCTCTGTGGAAAAGTAGTCCATGTATTCCAGAATAACATATTTAAAAGGTTTGAGAATGATCAAAAGGTTTGATCTAGTTCTTGCTTGCTGAAATGGATAAACTGTGGGTTGAACAGAAAGTGTTTACTCAAGACGGTCTGAACAGAGAGCAAATTCTGGTGGAAGGTAGCCAAGATCTAGCAAGGTGATGCTGAGCACCCTGGGAAGGAGTCCAGAGGGCAGAGGCTCTGTCTGTGAAGCGGCAGGTGGGAAGGGCCCCTCAGGGTCTCGAGGCTGGGCTGCACTGGGGTGGTGTGCTCTTAGGGGTACTTATTTCAAGGCCATCGGAGGATGGAAGGGATAGGGGCTAAAAGAGACTGTATGGAGCCTGCCAAAGCAGCTGTAAAATGAGCAAGACAGATTGGGTGAGGGCCAAGGCATAGGCAGCAACAGGACACAGAAACAGCAATTCCTCTATTCAATGGACTTTATGCTCCCCATAGACAAACAGTCAAACAACAGCAACAAAACATCAATTATGGCTTGGTTTGATTTTGACCATGTGTGGAATGTCTACACTGTGCAATTCCCAGTGCTAGATGCAAAGAGGAGGTCTTAACTCTAATAAAGTCATAAAAGAAAGATCAGAAGGTCAAAACACTAGCTGGGGAGAAAAGCCAAGAGGAAGTCTCTGTATAGAGTTCTCTCAACAGTCTGACCACCTTGGCCTGAATTGACCTCTCTTCCTCTAAATCTGTCTGTATTACCCAGTAGGCACTTTCTTGAGGCTTTCTATCTTATACTCAGCTCATTCATTTAGAATGAAATATTTATGGAGAAGCTCCTATGTGTCAGGAGTTGGGAGGTATAATGAAGCATTAGAATCAGTTTCTGCCCTCAAGAAACTTTTCTCCCTTGCCTGGCTCCACTGGTTTGGGGCCCACAGTCTTTCTTGTCAGCTAAGCTCTTACCGTCATCTCCCTAGACCCCTGAACTCCCAGTTCCCACGTTAAGATGCACACAGCACTGCATTCCCAGTGCTCCCGGCCTCAGCTGCCACACTGCTGACAAAGCTGCAGGCCACACGCCATTATGTCCCCCCTCCCATCGCCCACCCCTTGCCCCACCATTCACCTCTTCAGCCTCACCTGGCGAACCTTTTTTTCAAATTGTTTTTTGTTCTATTTTTGTTAATCCTCACCTGGGGATATTTTTCACATTGATTTTTAGAGAGTAGAAGGGATGGAGCAGGGAGGGACAGAGAGAGTAACATCTATGTGAGAGACACATGGATTGGTTGCCTCCCACATGGTCCCTGACTGGGGCCAAGGATTGAAGTTGTAACCCAGGTGCGTGCCCTTGACGGGGAATTGAACACGAGACCCTTCAGTGTGCTGGCCAATGCTCTAACCACTGAGCAACACTGGCCAGGGCTGGTGATCCTTTATGCCTCCTGTTCTAAACCTTCTCACCCTTGCACTTCTATTCCGTCTACCTTCGTACTCCTCCGATTTTTGGAATCTCGCCCAAGTACGTACATCAAGAAATACAATTGCCTTTATGTTTTCTCGCACCTTTCCCTCAGGCCTCCTTTCCTGCTCTCCTGTCCCTGAGGAAACACTATCCATTCTTTGTCATACTGTAGCTTCTCATAACACCTTTCTCTCTGTTTACAAACAGACCAACTATGCACCTCCTATTCTGCTTTCATCCCCAGTTCTTCCTTCTTCCCAGCGATCACTTTTCAACAGAAGAGTGTGCATTTGAGCCCTGCTCTCTCCTAGCCACTCCACCTCACATCACCCCACGTTCTGCAAAGGTCCTTGCTGAAGACGTCACTGGTGAGCCTCTAACTGTGAGAGATGCATTGCTCACCTGACTGTGAGTCTTGGGGTTGTCACCTTTCATGATTTCTGGGACACAGCACACTCCTATTTCTCCTTCTGTTTTCTGATAGCCCTTTTCCAGGCCCTGTCCTGGCTCCTCATCTCATCCAGGAAATATGGGTGTTAACTAAGTTTCTGACTCTGGTATTGTTTTTTTTGTTTGTTTTGTTTTGTTTTTTTTATCCTCACCCGAGGACATTTTTTCTATTTTTTGTTCAGATAGAGTATGGGAGGGAGGGAGAGAGAGAGAAACATCGACGTGAAAGGGACACGTCGAGTGGTTGCCACCCACACGACCCAACCAGGGCCTGGGACAAACTGCAACCGAGGTACGTGCCCTTAGCGGGAACTGAACCCGGGTCTCTCAGGACCGCAGGCCGATGCTCTAACCGCTGAGCCAAACCGGCCAGGGCTCTGGTATTGTTTTTACTTAGCTATGTCCCTTCTTCTTCTTGGGAGACCTCACACACTCTGCACTACTGCTGTCACACCCATGCCACTATGTCCTAAATGTGTGTAAAGGGACTTGATAGTCTTCTCAGTTTCAGACTTGAGGTGGCGATTGCTTGCTAGATATCAATTGTAATCCAACACATCCAAAATCAAATGCATTATCTGTTCCCCAAATTCTATTTCTTCTGACTTGTATGTGTCAGATTAACACATTACCATCTTCCCAATGCTTAGGCATGAGGCTTTAGTCATCTTTGATTCCTCCCCTTACTTTCCCTTCTTCCCCACCCACACCACTTAATCACTTACCAAGCTCAGCTCTTCCAGAGCATCCTCATGTTTCTGTCCTCTTTCCTATTTCTTCTGCTACTTCTGTAGTTCAGGACTTGGAGGCATGTAGTGTAGTTAGAAGTATGGAAGCTTTGGAGGTCGGCAGAACAGATCCGAATTCAGATTCCACTGCAACCTAGGAATCGAGCCCAGGTAAGTCACTCTCTAGTACAACATGTGGCACAATGTAGACATTAAAATATGTGAATTCTCTTCTCTTTTTCTCTTTATTCAGGTTAATTTCAAATCAACCCTGTTTAATATCACTTCATGTCCCTGATAAACCACTTCTGGTAAGTCCCTGTTGCCTGAATAAGGTTCATATCTCAAGATGCGATAATCCAAGTCTTCCATCATTTGCACCCATTTATTTCCATTAGATTGTGAGCACCTCTGCAGGACTGTAAATACCTACAGAATTGAGATGGAACTTTTTATCAGCTTTCTCCAATTCAATGACTGGAACACAGTAGAAGATTAATACGCATGTATCCCATGGTATATCTACTGCTATAATTCCACCAATTTCACCAAGTGTTCATTCATTTCCTGTAATGAATTACTCACTGGGACATAGTCACTATGCCATAATTTCCTCGGGGTCATTGCATTTTAATAATTTCAGTATTCATAGTTGAAAAGTTATTTTGTAAATGTTCATTGATAATTTTAAAATATTGATATTTCTTGAAATTGTTAATGAACCCTGATGGTTCATTATACTATTCTCTCTACAATTCTGTATGATTGAAAGTTCCATAATAAACTTAAAAAAATTAATAAATACAAAAATAAAAGAATGAATGGGTATATATTTTTCCCTTCTGTACATTTGTTTATTCTATTCACCCCACCCCCCTCCTGCCTTCCCTACACTACTGTCTGTGTCCTGTTGGTTATATATATACACATATAAGTTCTTTGGTTTATCTCTTCCTGTCCCCCTCTTCCCTTCCCTTTTAGGTTTGTCAGTCTAACCACCAATTTGTACCTCTTAATCCCTTCACATTTTTCATCCATTAATTCTCCTAATTTTAAATTGATCTTTATTTACTTTTTATTCCTAAAGTATCTTTGCTATTTGTGGCTGATAAGCTAGTTATCCTACAATATCCATTCTCTCCTTCTTCTATAGAAAGACCCCCAATTTTTAGGCCCATGATCATTCAGAAAAGATTCGTTTCTTAGGCTTATTTATGGCTTGAAGTAACCCGGTGATGAAGTTCTCACCAATGAGATATAAGTGGGATTGTAGTATGGTGACTTCTGGGATCCTTTCTCAAAAGACAACTGACCTGTGTCCCTTGTCTCTTCTTTTTGCCATGACCTCTATCATACTATCTGGAATAAGAATCTGATGGCAGGAGACCTAGCTGCTATCTTAGACCATGGAGACCTTGGCCACATCTTGGATATGATAGAGCAGTGAGCTGGAAAAAGCTGGATCTCTGAGAATTTCATGGAGTAGACCCTGGATTAGAGGCCTACTTGTGGAATTTTACATAAGAAAACATGCTCCTATCTTGCTTAAATCACTGTTATTTTGGGTTTTTATTTCTTAGAGCCAAATTTATTCCTAACAAACACACACTTTCAGTAACATTTTTTCTGTGCATTATACTGAGTTGTGGATATGCTGCAGGACAGGGTGTTTCTTCTCCTTGGCCCGCCCCTTCATACCTTGCTCACAGATTTCAGAGAAGTGTCAATATTAGCAAGAGAAAGGTTTGCTTGCTTTGTGGACCAAATGTGAAAGACCCAGGCCGAGTAGGGACCCATGGCTGCCCTGGCACCATGGGGCCCACGACGATGCCCAGTATCTTAGAGATCCTGCAGGAAGAGGGGAGAGGGATAGGAAAGACTCCAGAAAGGTAAAGGAAGAAGGAGTAGGACTAGAAGTTGAAGGGAGTTATGGTGAACATCTGAATGGAATGGGATCTGTGTTAACTGCAGGATATTAGATGGAAAAATTAAGACACATTTCTATATTCTTTAGACCAGGGTGTGTTTGTGATGGGTTACTGATAAGATTGTGTTCTCTCAGGTGATGGATGCTACCTACATAGCTTTCTAGATACTGCCAACAAACTTACAGCTAATATTCTTATCTCTCTCCATTGAGACATTTAAGCTTCTTATGGGAAAGTCTGTTAAAATACAGTTTTACCCTTCACATATTGCCTAGTTCACAGTTTAAAGACATGCCACATAAATGTTTACTTTTACTGATATTGATTAGCCTTATGATGATTAACTTTAGTTTTGAAATATAGAACCTCTGAAATATTTTCCTATGTCAAAATCTGAAAACAAGGTACCTCATCCTCTGTAGTCTCCCTCCCTCAAAATGTTTAAGGTTCTTCTTGAAATTTGCCTAAATAAATATATACCCAACATGTATTTTTTTGTGCAGAAGGAGACATTAATAATCTGGGTTGCTTTAGCCAAGTATTCATTAACTTACTTTCTTTTTTATTTTTTATCCTCACTTGAGGACATTTTCCCATGTTTTGTTCAGATAGAGTAGGAGGGAGAGAGAGGAAGAGAGAAAGAGAAACATGGACGTGAAAGGGACACATCCAGTGGCTGCCTCGGCCCTGCACGACCAACCAGGGCCAGGGACAAACTGCAACTGAGGTATGTGCTCTTAGTGGGAACCGAACCCGGGTCTCTCTGGACCGTAGGTTGACACTCTAACCGCTGAGAAAAACCGACCAGGGCTTAACTTACTTTCTTAATATTTCTATTTAATTTGGAATTTTACTCCCCCATTTTGGTTATAAGCAAAACACCCAGAAGTTGGGGGAATGTATCTTCTTAACAATGGGATATTTTATAGTTATTTATTTATTTTTCTTTTTTTTTAATAATTAATTTTTGTTACAGATTTTCTCCTTTTCCCGCTACTGATTTCCCCCTCCCCCTCCTTCCCTGCCCTGTCCCCAGCTTTGTTGTCCATGTCCACTGTTCATGCATACATGCATATAAGTTCTGTGGTTTATCTCTCCCTCACCATCCCCTCTTCAGGGGATTGTCAGTCTGTACCCCACTTCCACGTCTCTGGAACTACCCCATTCCTCAGACTGTTATGTTCATTATATTCCACAAATACATGAGATCATATGATACTTGTCTTTCTCTGTTTGGCTTGTTTCACTTAGGATGATACTTTCCATGTCCCTCCATGTCATCTCAAAGGATAAGAGATCTTTCTTTCTTACAGCTGCATAGTACTCCATTGTGTATATGTACCACTGCTTTTTTATCCATTCGTCTACTGATGGACACTTGGGCTGTTTCCAGATCTTAGCTATTGTAAATAGTGCTGCTACAAACATGGGGGTACATATATTCTTTCTGATGGGTGTTTTAGGCTTCTTAGGGTATATTCCTAGAAGTGGGATCACTGGGTCAAATGGAAGTTCAATTTTTAATTTTTTGAGGTAACACCATATTGTTTTCTATAGTGGCTGCACCAGTCTGTATTCCCACCAGCAGTGTACTAGAGTCCCCTTTTCTCCACACCCTCCCCAATACTTGTTGTTTGATGATTTGTTGATGGCGGCCATTCTGACAGGTGTGAGGTGATACCTCATTGTTGTTTTAATTTGCATCTCTCTGATGATTAGTGATGTTGAGCATTTCTTCATATGTCTCTTAGCTATTTGTATATCCTGTTTGGAGAGGTGTCTATTCAGCTCCTCTGCCCATTTTTTAATTGGGTTCTTTGTCTTCTTTTTGTTGAGTTGTATGAGCAGACTATATATATTGGAAATTAACCCCTTATCTGATATATCATTGGCAATTATGCTCTCCCATACAGTGGTTAGCTTTTCCATTTTGATGATTGTATCTTTTGCTGTGCAGAAGCTTTTGAGTTTGATGTAGTTCCATGTGTTCATTTTCTCCTTTGTTTCTATTGCCTTAGGTGATGTATTAGTGAAAATTCTACTGCGTATGATGTCTGAAATTTTGTTGCTTATAGTTTCTTCTAGGATTTTTATAGATTCATGAGTCACATTTAAGTCTTTTATCCATTTTGAGTTTATTCTTGTGTATGGTGTAAGTTGATGGTCTAGTTTCATTTTTTTTGCATGTAGCTGTTCAATTTTCCCAACACCATTTATTAAAGAGGCTGTCCTTACTCCACTGTATGCTCTTGCCAACTTTGCCAAATATTAATTGAGCATATTGCCTTGGGTCCATTTCTGGGTTCTCTGTTCTGTTCCATTGGTCTATATGCCTGTTTTTGTGCCAGTATCAGGCTGTTTTGAAAACAGTGGCTTTGTAGTATAACCTGAAATCTGGTAATGTGATACGTCCTACTTTATTCTTTTTTTTCAAGATTGCTGTGGCTATTCGAGGTCTTTTTTGGTTCCATATGAACTTTTGAAGTACTTGTTCTAATTCTGTGAAGTATGCCATTGGTATTTTGATGAGGATGCATTGAATCTATAGATTGCTTTGGGTAATATGGACATTTTAATGATGTTAGTTCTTCCAATCCATGAACAGGGTAAGTGCTTCCACTTTTTTATATCTTTCTCTATTTTTTTTTTTTTTTTTTAATGACCTGTAGTTTTCTGCGAATAGTTCCTTTATTTCTTTGGTTAAGTTTATTCCTAGGTATCTTAATTTTTTTGCCGCAATGGTAAATGGGATTGTTTTCTTAGTTTTTCTTTTTGTGAGTTTATCATTGGTGTATAAGAATGCCATAGATTTTTTGATGTTAATTTTGTATCCTGTTACTTTTCCAAATTCATTTATTAAGTCTAGTAGATTTTTGATGGATTCTTTGGGGTTTTCTACGTATAGTATCATGTCATCTGCAAATAATGACAGTTTCACTTCCTCCTTTCCAATTTTTATCCCTTTTATTTTTTCTTCCTGTCTGATTGCTGTGGCTAAGACTTCCAGTACTATGCTAAATAAGAGTGGTGAAAGTGGGCGTCCTTGTCTTGTTCCTGTTCTTAAGGAAAATGCTTCTAGTTTTTGCCCATTGAGTATGATGTTGGCTGTAGGTCTTTCATATATGGCCTTTATTATGGCAAGATATGATCCCTTTATTTCCACATTTCTGAGCGTTTTTATCAGAAATGGATGCTGGATTTTGTCAAAGGCTTTTTTGGCATCTATTGATATGGTCATGTGGTTTTTATTTTTCATTTTATATATGTGGTGTATCACGTTTATTGATTTGTGAATATTGTACCAGCTTTGCATCCCTGGGATGAATCCCACTTGGTCATGGTGAATAATTTTTTTGGTGTATTGCTGGATCTGATTTGCTAGTATTTTGTTCAGGATTTTGGCATCTATGTTCATCAGGGATATTGGCTTGTAGTTTTCTTTCTTTGTAGTGTCTTTTTCTGGTTTTGGAATTAGAATTATGCTGGCCTCATAAAACGAGTTTGGAAGTCTTCCTTCTTCTTGAATTATTTGAAATAGTTTGAGGAGAATGGGTGTTAGTTCTTCTTTGAATGTTCAGTAAAACTCCCCCGTGAAGCCATCTGGGCCTGGGCTTTTCTTTGCTGGGAGAGTCTTGATTACATCTTCAATGTCTTCTGTTGTCATTGGTCTGTTCAAGTTTTCTATCTCTTCCTGGTTCAGTTTTGGGAGACTACGTGTTTCTAGAAATTTGTCCATTTCGCTTAGATTGTCAAATTTGTTGCCATATAATTGTTCATAGTAGTTGTTAATAATCTTTTGTATTTCTGTGGTGTCAGTTGTTACTTCTCCTCTTTCATTTCTGATTTTGTGTATTTGGGTTCTCTTTGTTTCTTGGTGAGTCTAGCTAAGGATCCATCAATCTTGTTTATCTTTTCAAAAAACCAACTCTTTGCTTCATTGATCCTTTGAATTGTTTTTTTGGTTTCTATGTTGTTTATTTCTGCTCTGATCTTTACTATTTCCTTCCTTCTACTTGCTCTAGGGTGTTCTTTTTCTTTGCTCTCTAGTTCTTTAAGTTGTGAGGTTCGATAATCTATTAGAGATTTGTCTTGTTTTTTGAGGTAGGCCTGTAGTGCTATGAACTTCTCTCTCAGAACTGCTTTCACTGCATCGCATAGATTTTGTGTTGTTGTGTGTTCATTTTCATTGATTTCCAGGAAGTTTTTAATTTCTTCCTTGATGTCCTCGGTAACCCATTCATTGTTTAATAACATACTATTTAGCTTCCATGTGTTCAAATGTCTTTGTATCTTCTTCTTGCAATTGATTTCTAGTTTCATGCCATTGTGATCTGCTTAATACGATTTCAATCTTCTTGAACTTGTAGAGACTTAGTTTGTGCCCTAACATGTGGTCTATCTTTGAGAATGTCCCTTGTGCACTTGAGAAGAATGTGAGTTCTGTAGTTTGGGGTTGTAATTCTCTGTAGATATCCATTAAATCCATTTGGTCTAGTGCTTCATTTAGAGTCTGTGTTTCCTTGCTAATTTTTGGTCTCGAGGATCTATCCAGTGATGTCAGAGGGGTGTTGAAGTCCCCTGCTATGATTGTATTGCTATCGATTTCTCCTTTGAAGTCCTCCAGAAGATTTTTAATATATTTTGGTGCTCCTATATTGGGTGCATATATGTTTATCAAGGTTATATCTTCCTGTTAGATAGATCTTTTCAATATTATGTAGTGGCCTTTTTTGTCTCTAGTTATGGACTTCATTTTGAAATCTACTTTATCAGATATGAGTATTGCTACCCCAGCTTTTTTTTTGCTTTCCGTTTGCTTGGAAGATTTTTTTCTATCCCTTCACTTTCAACCTATGTGAGTCTTTTGTTGTGAGGTAGGTCTCCTGTAAACAACATATAAATGAGTCATGCTTTCTTATTCAATCAGCTACTCTATGTCTTTTTATGGGAGCATTCAATCCATTTACATTTAAGGTGATTATTGATATGTACTTATTTATTGCCATTTTTGTTTAGTGTGGTTCTATTTTTCTTCCCATTTCCTCCTGCTAATTATAGCAGTCCTTTTAACATTTCTGCCCTGCTGGTTTGGTGCTAATGTATTCCCTTAGCCTTTTTTTTGTCTGGGAAGCTCTTTATTTTACCTTCTATCTTGAATGATAGCCTTGCTGAGTAGAATAATCTTGGATTCAGATTGTTGTTTTTCATGACCTTGATTACTTCATGCCATTCCCTTCTGGCCTGTAGTGTTTCTGTTGAGAAGTCAGCTGAGAGCCTTATTGTATTTCCTTTGTAGGTAACCTGTTGTTATCTCTTGCTGCTTTTAGGATTCTCTCTTTGTCTTTAATTTTTGGCAGTTTAATTACTATGTGTCTTGGTGTGGGCCTGTTTGGGTTCTTCTTACTTGGGGCTCTCTGTGCTGTGTGAACTTGAATGCCTTCTTCCTTCACTAAATTAGGCAAGTTTTCTGTCACTATTTCTTCAAATATATTCTCTAGGCCTTGCTCATTTTCTTCTTCTACAGGGACTCCTATGATGCGAATACTACTACATTTCCAGTTGTCCCACAGTTCTCTTAAGCTGTCTTCCTGTTTTTTAATTGTTTTTTCCTTTTGGTTTTCTGATTGGTTGATGTTTTCTACCCTGTCTTCTAATTCACTGATCTGGTCCTCAGCTTCCTCTACTCTGTTTTTTAAACCTTCCAATGTGTTTTTCATTTCTGATATGTCATTCTTGATTTCTTCTTTGTGGTTTTTAATTTCCAACTGGTTGATTTTCAACATTTCTATGTCTTTACTCATGGTACTCATGTCCTTACACATGCTGTTGAGCTTTCTCAAGATCATGGCTCTGAATTCTAGTTCTGTTAACTTGCTTAACTGCACCTCATTTATCTCATCTTCGGTAGAGGTCTCTTGTTCTTTCATTTGGCTTTTATTTCTGTTTTTCACCATTTTGGCTATCACAGTGAGCTTTGGAGTCTGCCAAATTTTCCCTGTGGGTGTTGGTGTTCTGCTGTTTGTGGCTCCCTCTCCTGGGTTTGGATGAGGCAGGGCGGACCTGCTTTAAACACCACTGTCAAGTCTTAACTTTCCTGGTTAGACTTTCTAGCCCTGGGAATGATAGTTACCCTCTAGCTTTTTTGCATGGGGGCTATTAGTACCAGTCACCTGAAGAACCTTGGTTTCTGAGTTGACTGAAAAACTCCCTCAGGTGCTCAGTGTAAGAGCATTTCCTGAGGGTGGGGCAGATGCTGGTTGTTAATGGGCCTCAATTAGCATTTCAATGGCCACCGGGTGGGGTTGAATCTCTGAGGGAGGGGCCGCTGCCTCTCCACAGGGTCCTGGGAAGGAGTAATATGACCACAGTCCTGAGTGGCTGCACTCAGCAAAAGCTCTGAGCACCCTCCAAATCCCGAGTGTCCCCACACAGTTCCAGTCCATCTGCCCTCCCTCTGCCAGAGCCCAAGGTTAGTGGCTGCTGCCAATTTAGCCTCTGTCCCGGCTCTGGTCGTGGAGCCCCCTGAGACTTTAACCCGAGGGCTCTGCTTCCAGCTAAGTGTGGCGGAGACTGGGGTACCAGCCGAGGATGTAGCACCCAGCCGAGGAGGCCGCAGGACCCAGCTGAGGCAGCTGCTAGTCCCAGCCGAGGCCACAGGGCCCAGCCGAGGGCGTAGCTTCCAGCCGAGGCCGCGGGCCCCAGCCAAAGTCACAGGACCCAGGAGGTCCCCGGACCCAGCCGAGGCGGCAGCAGCTTCCATCCAAGGCTGCTGGACCCAGCCGAGGGCGTAGCACCCAGCCGAGGTTGCTGGTCCCAGCCCTGGCCGCTGCGGACCATGAGCTCCCGGCCCCCTCTGGCATCCTCGCAAGCCTACCAGGATTGAGTCAGTGTCCCTGGTTGTGTGGTCCTCCAGGCTGCCTTTCGGTTGCCCCTTCCTGACGATTTTCTTTTATAGTTATTTATTAAGTGAATGAATAAATGAAGACAGATTAACACATTTCTACAAATTCTTGCTGTAACCAAGTGATCATCACTTACTTTATAGTTATGGAAAGAAAACTAAATGTCTACCATAATGGTGTGTTTATCACTCAGTATTTACTGCCTGCCAAAGACCCACAACACCGCCCTGGCCAGTTTGGCTCAGCAGTTGAGGGTCGGCCTGCAAACCAGAGTCCTGGGTTGGGTTCCCGCTAGGGGCACATACTGCCAAAAAAAAAAAAAAAAAGATCCACAATACCTATCTAAAAAACTGAGTAGAAAATACACACAAATAGAGAATAATTTTATTCTAACATGTAACTATAATACACATTATAAATGAAATAGGAGTTCAAAGAAGAAATATTCACATGGCCTGGATAGAAAAGTTAAAGACGACTTCATGGAACAGATGAATAGCAAAAAAAATTTAAGATTTGGCAAGATAACATGGAAAAAAAAGTGATCCCAGAGGCTGGAAAATGATGAGCCAAGCTTATGGAGCAGGGTCCGGAGACAAGGTGTGAGTTTCTGAGTAGAGGGATAACAAAAAGTACCTTCTAGATATTGGTTTGGTTGTGTTCACCTAGATAGGAAGATGCTTTTCTTTCTTGTCATAACATAAGGCCTGGGCCATTGAGGGGGCCTAATCTGTGTTTGTTGAGAGAATGAATGAATAAATGAATGGCTTATTTATAATAAATGTAATTGTCCTCCCTCCTTCATTCCAATGGGGATATTACATGTGACACAATTCTCTCACTTCTACTTCCCATTTTTTTCTTTCTTTTAAAATCTTCTCTGCTTTTCTACCTTCACACATTGCCCACCTGTCTCTTCTCTTTTCCTTTCTTGGTCTGTTCAGAGTCTAAAGGAGAAGCCCAGGAAATGGGACAGAGGACAGCACAGCACAGCACAGGGCAGCCTGCTGATTCCTATGTCCAGTAAGATGGACAGTGGTCACTGCAGTTATCACCTGTCATTTCTTCCCCACAATGTTCCCACTCTAGCTCCAGGAAGATGCCAGAACTATTTTTTTCTTTAAAATCACAATATATACTAATCTTATTTTTTTGATTAATTAAATTTTGTTACAGATATTTCTCCTTTTCCCCCCACTGATTCCCCCCCCCCCCCGCCCTGTCCCCAGCTTTGTTGTCCATGTCCATGTTCATGCATACATACATATAAGTTCTGTGGTTTATCTCTCCCCCACCACCCCCTCTTCTGGGGATTGTCAGTCTGTACCCCACTTCCACATCTCTGGAACTACCCCATTCCTCAGACTGTTATGTTCATTATATTCCACAAATACGTGAGATCATATGATACTTGTCTTTCTCTGTTTGGCTTGTTTCACTTAGGATGATACTTTCCATGTCCCTCCATGTCGTCTCAAAGGATAAGAGATCTTTCTTTCTTACAGCTGCATAGTACTCCATTGTGTATATGTACCACTGCTTTTTTATCCATTCGTCTACTGATGGACACTTGGGCTGTTTCCAGATCTTAGCTATTGTAAATAGTGCTGCTACAAACATGGGGGTACATATATTCTTTCTGATTGGTGTTTTAGGCTTCTTAGGGTATATTCCTAGAAGTGGGATCACTGGGTCAAATGGAAGTTCAATTTTTAATTTTTTGAGGTAACACCATATTGTTTTCCATAGTGGCTGCACCAGTCTGCATTCCTACCAGCAGTGTACTAGAGTCCCCTTTTCTCCACACCCTCGCCAACACTTGTTGTTTGATGATTTGTTGATGGCGGCCATTCTGACAGGTGTGAGGTGATACCTCATTGTTGTTTTAATTTGCATCTCTCTGATGATTAGTGATGTTGAGCATTTCTTCATATGTCTCTTGTCCATTTGTATGTCCTGTTTGATGAGGTATCTATTTAGTTCTTCTGCCCATTTTTTAATTGGGTTCTTTGTCTTTATTTTGTTGAGTTATATGAGCACTCTATATATATTATAAATTAACCCCTTATCTGATGTATCGTTGGCAATTATGCTCTCCCATATAGTGGGTTGTCTTTCCATTTTGATGATTGTATCTTTTGCTGTGCAGAAGCTTTTGAGTTTGATGTAGTCCTATGTGTTCATTTTCTCCTTTGTTTTTGTTGCCTTAGGTGATGTATCAGTGAAAATTCTGCTGCGTATGATGTCCGAAATTTTGATGCCTACATTTTCTTCTAGAATTTTTATGGATTTATGAGTCACATTTAAGTCTTTTATCCATTTTGAGTTTTTTCTTGTGTATGGTGTAAGTTGATGGTTTAGTTTCATTTTTTTGCATGTAGCTGTTCAATTTTCCCAACACCATTTATTAAATAGGCTGTCTTTACTTCACTGTATGCTCTTGCCACCTTTGTCAGATATTAATTGAGCATATTGTCTTGGGTCCATTTCTGGGTTCTCTGTTCTGTTCCACTGGTCTATATGCCTGTTCTTGTGCCAGTACCAGGCTGTTTTGATTACAGTGGCTTTGTAGTATAACTTGAAATCTGGTAATGTAATCCCTCCAACTTTGTTCTTCTTTTTCAAGATTGCTGTGGCTATTCGAGGTCTTTTTGTTTGTTTGTTTTATATGAACTTTTGAAGTATGCCAGAACTATTTTTGCCAAGCCTTACATTTCAGGATGTCTTCAAGCTCAAGTGACTGCATTAACTAATGTAATCCCTCCAACTTTGTTCTTCTTTTTCAAGATTGCTGTGGCTATTCGAGGTCTTTTTGTTTGTTTGTTTTATATGAACTTTTGAAGTACGCCAGAACTATTTTTGCCAAGCCTTACATTTCAGGATGTCTTCAAGCTCAAGTGACTGCATTAACTATATTTTCCGAAGTAAGACAATTTAATTATCTGAAAAACCATGGAGTATCAGAAAAGAATGTTGTACCTTCTTGTCTATTCATGGGTATCATTATTTTCAAGAAGTATCATTTGTTTTCACAATCAAGTAACTCATTCTGAGTCAATTGCTTCTTTATGATAGATGCTGTCTGAATAAATACTGTAAAAAATAGCTTTACTTGTTAAAATTAATAAAGTCTTATGATAGAATTTTGAGGCTGGTTGATATATATATTTCAAACAGCTAGGAAATAAAATCAGTTGGATATTTTCTTTGAGGACTAAATATACTCATATTTGGTTTTACTTTCATACAAAAAAATAGTAAAGCACAAAGACAGAAAAAAGGAAGCAAAGAATCACCCTCATCCCACTCTATACAGCTGTAAACAGTTTCACATATGCACCTTTATCTTTTTCTCCTGTGTTTATTTAAATGACTTTACATTTTGAAAATATATTTTTATTCATTTTTTAGAGAGAGAGGAAGGGTGAGAGAGAGAGAAACATTGATGTGAGAGAGAGTCATGAATTGGCTGCCTCCTGCACACCCTCTTCTGGGAATCAAGCTCACAACCCAGGCATGTGCCCTGACTGGGCATTGAATGAGGACCTCTTTGTTCATGGGATGACTGTCAATCCACTGAACCACACTAGCCAGGCTATGACTTTACATTTTTATGTATTTATTAAAAAAAAATTTTTTTTAACCTCACCTGAGGACATTTTTTGCCTTTATCTACAGATAGAGTGGGAGGAAGAGAGAGGAAGAGAGAGAGAAACGTCGACGTGAAAGGGACACATCAAATGGCTGCCTCCTGCACAACTCCAACCAGGGCCAGGCAAAAACCGCAACCGAGGTATGTGGCCTTTAGCGGGAACTGAACCTGGGTTTCTCTGGACCGCGGGCCAACGCTCTAACTGCTGAGCCAAACCGTCCAGGGCAACTTTACATTTTTACAAAGGAAATGAACTTTCTTTTCCAGTTAAGCAGTAGATCAATCATTATTGCTGCATAGCATTCCCACAGTAGATTATTATAGTTTTCTAAATGAATCTCATATATTTTAGCATTAAAATTGTTTTTCATGCTTTGATAGTGTAAATAATATTGTGATGAATGATTTTATTCAGACATTCTAGTATATTGCCTCTACTTCCTTATGATAAATTATTTAATGCAGAATTTCTGTGTCTAAGGATAAACATTTAAAATATTTTTTCATCTATATTTCTGCTTTTTATTCCCTTTTACAAACTTTCAATTATGCTCTAACTTTAGGGAAACAATATGCCAGGCCCAGGTAAATTGTGAAGCCTAAACCATCTGTTTTAGATGTTTTATATGTCTGCTCTTTCCCACACCAAAACCTGTTCCCTGAAAATACAGTTGTTCCTCGGTATCCTTGAGGCATTGGTTCCAGGGCTCCCGATGGATACTCAAGGACCTGGATGCTCAAGTCCCTTTATACAATGGTGGAGTATTTGTTTTTTAAAAATAAACCATGTTTATTATACTTATATTTTGTTGATTTTTTTTAGAGAGAGGAAGGGAGAGGGAGAGAGAAATAGAAACATCAATGAGAGAAAACATCAACTGGCCGCCTCCTGCATGACCCCCACTAGGGATCAGGCCCACAACCTGGGCATGTGCCCTGACTGGTAATTGAACCTGCGACCTCTTGGTGCATGGGTCGACACTCAACCACGGAGCCACACCAGCCGGGCTTTGGTGGTAACCTACAGATATCCTCTTCTCACCCTTCTTGCCCAGTCTTAGACACCATGGTTCAATTCCATAACCACTTCCTTGCAAACCGCCCTTACCTCTGTTTCTCCATTCTGTGTTCATTTACTCACCAGGCAGTGCCCCAGTTCTCCATCATAACTACACTTGTGCAACCAAATATTGTAGAGTTACACAACTGTGCTGATGAGTCTCATCTTAAACGCATGACACAGACTTCAAAGGGGCCCTTGAAACTTCCTGAAAACCATACTGCATTTCCTGCTCTCTAAGATATTTATGTCATATCTTTTTCTTTCTTCAGTAGGTACCCTAATCCTCCGTCTTCCTCCTGCATCTTCACTTTCAACTGATGACTGAGTCTCATAATTCATGAAGAAAATGGAAAAAATTAGATAGGAATTTCCTCATTGTCTCACCCTTAACTTCTTACTCTGTGCTCACACTCTCTGCCTTCCATCCTATTAAGGCAAGGGGAAGGGTCCTTCTCCAAGCAAAGCCAAACCGCTACCTGTGCTCTGATGTCTTCCTGTCCTGTCTACCCAAGGCTTCCGTCAGCTTCTTCATGTTCTCCATCTCTACTCAATCAGTTTCATCAGCATGTTTTAATCTCTTATCATCCTAGAGAACTCCCCATTTTATTCTAATTCCCCTTTAGCTACCATCTCATTTCTTTACTCTTCATTCAGAACAACTACCTGAAGTAATTATCTTTATTTTTTTTAATTACTTTTTTTTTTTTTTAATCCTCAATTGAGGACATTTTTCCATTGATTTTTAGGTAGAGTGGGAGGGAGGAAGAGAGAGAGAGAAACATTGATGTGAGAGAGACACATCAATTGGTTGCCTTCCATGTGACCCTGACTGGGACTGGGATCGAACCTGCAACCCAGGTGTGTGCCCTTGACTGAGAATCAAACGCTTGACCCTTCAGTTCGAGGGCTGATGCTCTAACTGCTGAGCCAACCTGGCCAGGGAAAAATTACATATTTTAAATCTGTAATTTAAACAAGGTAAATAAACATAAATTTATAAATATTTCAGAAAAACCATGTATTAGAAACAATGTTATACTTTCTTGTCTATTTTCTTTCCAACCCACTCGTAGGCTTCTGTCTCTAACACTAAACTTAATGCCAACTTCCTTTTCATCTGCTATAGCCGACTATTGCTTTTGGGGTGGACAAACATTCTTCTCTTTGGCCTCCTGACACTCCATGGTCCTCCTGTTACTTTCCAAGTCACTCCTGCCTTGTTGTCTTTGCTGGCTTCTCCTCCTCTTCAGGGTTCTCTTTTCCTTGCTTTCTTCTTTCCAGAGGTGGTTCTCTTTGGAAACCCACAGCTATTGGTAGTGTCTGTAGTCCAATGACTCTTAAATATCCATCTCTGCCACGATCTCTCCCCTGAGCCACAGACTTTGTCCGATTTATCTATCATGTCTATTTGGTGGATCTAGTAGGGGTTTCTCAAAATTAACATGCCCAATATGGACTGTTTGATTTTTCTGCTTCTTCCCGTTTTTTCCTATCTCAACAGTGGTACCACCACCCTTCCAGTGAAGAGATCAAAAGTCTTGAGGTTATCCTTGATTCTTTTCTCTTTCTCTCATTTACTATATCCAATGCTCCAACAAAACTTTATTCCCAAATTATATCTCAAATGTGTTCACCTCTCCCCATCTTTATTGCTAACGGTAGTCAAAGCTGTCATTTTCCTCTCTGAATCAGTGGAAGAACAACTAACTCCTTTCCCTTTGTTATCCCTTCTTCATCTGTAAGCTACTAAGCACATAGAGTGATCTTTATTTTATTTTATTTTTTTAAACAGGGACAATATATTTTATTTATTTATTTTTTTAGAGGGAGGAAGGGAGAGAGAGAGAGAAACATTGATGAGAGAGAAACTGATCCACTGCCCCCTGCACAGCCCCTACCTGGGATCGAGCTCACAACCCGGGCATGTGCCCTGTCCTGGAATCGAATCAGTGATCTCTTGGTGCAGGGGTCAACACTCAACCACTGAGCCACACTGGCTGGGTCAGAATGATATTATTATTATTTTTTTAAAATAAGTTTTTATTGATTTTTTAGAGTGAGAGGAAGGGAGAGAGAGAAGAGAAACATCGATATGAGAGAGAAACATCTGCTGCCTCCTGCACGGCCCCCACTGGGGATGGAGCCTGCAACCTGGGCATGTGTCCAGACTGGGAATCGAATCAGGACCTCTCAGTCCATGGAATGATGTTCAGTCCACTGAGCTACACTAGCCAGGCCAGAGTGGTCATTTAATTAAAAAAAATAACTGCCCTGGTTGGTTTAGCTAAGGGGTTGGAGTGTTGGCCCTTGGACCAAAGACTTGCAGGTTCTACTCCAGTCAAGGGCATGTGCCTCAGTTGCAGTTTGGTCTCTGGCCCTGGCTGGGGTCGGTTAGGAGTTGACCAATCGATGTCTCACTCACATCGATGTTTCTCTCTCTCTCTCTCCCTCCTTCTCTATCTGAAGATAAATGGAAAAATATCCTCAGGTGAGGATTAAAAAAACAAAAAAACTATCCAACTCTTGTTATTTCTCTGCTTAAAATCCTCCACTGTGTTCCCATTGGATTTAGAATAATTCTAAATTTCTTACCTCACTTTGTATAGCCTTTTGTTGTCTGATGCCTGTACTTGGCTTTTGGCCTTGTACCACACTTCTCCTCAATCACTATGATCCAGGTATACTTACCTACTTTCTATTATTCAGACAGAATAAGTGATGATAGATAATCATAGGCCTGCCCCGGGGCCTTTGCAGTTGCTAAATCCTTTGCCAGAGTCATCCTTTCTAAATCAGTTCAAACTCATTATTCATTGTTTTGTTGTATGTCTTCATAGCTCTTAACTTTGAAAATTTCAATAAAGTATCTGTTTGTGGATGTGAAATAAATATTTTTTTTGAATAAATGAATGATGCTACTCAATGAAAATTGTTCACCGATTGATTCATTCTTTCATTATCTTCGATAAAAAAATACGTTTGGGTCCCGGCCAGATGGTTCAGTTGGTTGGAGCATTGTCCTGTGCACCAAAAAGTTTGTGGGCTTGATTACTGGTCAGGGCACATCCCTAGGCTGTGGGTTCAACTCCCTGGTTGGGGTGCATATGGGAGGCTGCCTATTGATGCTTCTCTCTCACATTGATGTTTCTCTTTCTTTTCCTCTCTCTCTAAAACCACTAAACATATCCTTGGATGAGGATTATAAAAAATATACTTGATTGTAAATCCAAAATGGAAGCAGGAGTAAGGTTGGGAGAAATGTGAATAGAATTACAAATAGTATACTGGCATCACTTCAGAGTCAGCCCTTTCAAATGCTGTATTTGAGATAGTTCCTGTGATTGTAATAAACACTAATCTAGCTGCTTTCCCCCTAATTTGTCTCCCTCCCATTGCTGATAAGGCAGAGAACTCTGAGTCCCCTGACAAAGCGACGTTCTTTTCATCCACTGAAGCCAAAATGTGCGATGAATGGGTGAGAATGAAGCTCATCCTGGTCACATACCTGCTCATTACACCTACTGCAGTTTTCTCAACAGTGCAGGATTATTTACAGTGTAGCTCTCATAGGTTCCCTTTGTCTTTGATATTCTGTATTTTATTCTGAGCAGCATCACATTGGATTAGGTCCCACTTTAATGACCTCATGTTAATTTAATTGTCCTTTTAAGGCCTCCGTTTTCAAATACAGTCACATTCTGAGGTTGTGGGGTCTAGGATTTCAACAAGTGAATGTTGGGAGATACAATTCTACACATAACAAGGGCAGGAAAATTCTGATGGATATGTTCTTTGTCCAGGAGCATTTATACAGCTCACTCCTGTGTAGACTTGTCTGCTCCCAGGATGCCTTCATGGAACCAAGTGATTTCTTACAGAAATATCCCCCACCCTTTAGTCTTAAAATAACTGAAGCCCGCCTGCCCATCAAAGCTCATAACATGCTTCTACTTCTACCAGTGTTTTCTGAATCCTATATTTTACCTTATACTTTATCTTCCCCTCACTATAGAAAAGTATCGCATCCCTCCTCTGAGCTCAGATAATAGCATGCTGTCTGTACTTTCCTTATGAACTTGCTGCTGATGTTATGGTACTTCATATTCCGGTCATTGCATCTGCTAGATGTAGCACCCTGAGGGAAAATCTCCATCTGATTCATCTTTGTATTCTTACAGTCTGCTCAATAAATATTTGTTGAAGGAATAAATGTATGATAACAAAAACAGCCAAGCTTACCTATATTTCCCAGCTAAAGTCACCTGTTGAAAAGTTACCCAACTCCTTGATGAATAATTGACTAATTTTAAGACATTACATGCTTAGCAAAATTTTTGCCAGCTACTCAAGGTGATCACTTTGAAAGCTTCGGTGGAACGGGCTGAAATGAATGTGTACCTTTACACGGGCAGATGGATACCGTTCATAAAGAATGTATGTCATAGTGCACCCATGTGAAATTCTCAGTGACTCATGCAAGAGGTCCAAGGAGAAGAGAATTGGGTTGGAATTTTTTTTCTCAGTGATTTGCCTAATTTCTATATAAAATATTTTCTAGGCTAGAGAAGAAAGCACTTTCTGATTTTTTTCTCATATTTCATTTTAAAGAGAGTTCCCAGACTTCGACTCTTTTTAAAAAATTTTTTTCTTTTCTTTATTAATTTTTTTTTCTTTGTAGAAAGAAAGGAAGGAAGAGGGAGAGAGATATAAACAGTAATGAGAGAGAACATTGATTGGCGACCTCCTGCAAGTCCCCCACTGGGCATTTGCCCAAATCCTGGGCATGTGCCCTGACCGGGAATCAAACTGGTGACCTCTTGGTACATGGGTCAACGCTCAACCACTGAGCCACACTGGCCAGGCTTGACCTTTATTTTAAATGATGTTTTTGTAACAAACTTCCTGAGCTGACAAAGAACACACAACATTTATGTAACTGTGGCTACCACAGATGTTTTACTATTTGAAAGTCCTTACGTAAATTTTTTTTTCATCCTCACCTGAGGACATTTTTTCATTTTTTGTTTAGAGAGAGAGAGAGAAACATTGACATGAAAGGGACACATCGAGTGGCTGCCACCTGCATGACCCAACCAGGGCCAGGGACAAACAGCAACCGAGATATGTGCCCTTAGCAGGAACTGAACCCGGGTCTCTCTGGACCGCAGGCCGACGCACCAAACACTGAGCCAAACCGGCCAGGGCTCTCAATTGCTCTTTTATACATAGCCAAACTGGCCAGGGCGATTCCTCTTATCTTTATCACATGTGTATCTCTATAACATACAACTGTAATACAATATAATAGGACTACAATACAATAATAACATAACTATATGTTCTATATATCTCTATATAATACATAAACAATACAATAATAATATACAATTATATTTCTATAACATATCACTGTGATAAACATTTCAAGTAATGTGTGATTGGGTTTTTTTTTTAACTTCTGGTCTCTTGACTTATTGTGCTTTAAATTCTTTATCAACAAAGATCTGAACACTTACTGAATATCCTCAGCCTTGTGGTGATAACCTTTCCCTTTATTTTGGTTTGTGTTACTAAAGTAGGGTGCACCTGGGACAAAGGGGCTGTGCACCGATGCCTTCCAGGAGATCAGTCTGCTTCCACTTCACAACATTTCTTCAACTGCCATTAACTCTGATTCCAGCAGAACTAGGGACATCAAAGTGTCTCTCTTTTTTTTTTTTATAAGATAGATTTTACCATGACCATATTTTAAAATACAAATAAAAAATTTTTATTACTCTAGTTAAAATGGCTTATCATATTTTTATTCACGTCTTTTATATTTCTTTGGTGCCTTACATTTCAAGGCAATGACCTTTAATATAGCAATATAAGTACAGAGTGATCTTGTAAAATGTTAACAACCATCAGATAGCCTAGATAAGAAACAAAATTGCTGATTAAAAGCCTAAAGAAATATAAAATTGAGAAGTCCAATCAAAAATCTTTACAGAAAATAGTCTAATTCTTTATAGATAAGCAGTTCATGCATTGCAGCCAATAAATGTCCTCTCCCCTTCTTCCTCTTCTCCCTTCACCTCCCTCTCAGGCACCGACCCACTGAGCACCTCTCACCCTGCCTCATTCTTTGTTCAGTGAGATGAAAAAAACAACAAAACAATTCTGTCCCCGGTTCAATTCCATGACTTCTGGGAATGCCTGCACAGAGGTCAAAAGTTTCGGTGATTTTCCACTCACACCAGACATCAGCCTGGGGGGAAGGCAGAGTTCTAGAGGCCGAAGGTGTCTGCCACCGCAGGTCAGCCTCTCGTGCTGAGGGGCCTGATCCAGACCAGAGCTAAGTCAGCATGTTGGGTGAACATATGAGTAGAAACAGTGATGTATTGTGTTGAATTAGTACAAGATATGGGCAATTCCCTTCTATTTAAGTTTTGAGAAGGAAACAAGGAATTTTCTTTTCTTCTCATCATTGCTTCATCTTTACTTCAACACTGCTGAGACTTTCTCCTGAGAGGAAGACTTCAGAGTTCTCGACTCTGCCTCAACAATGCGTTATTCTCCTCTCCCTCTGCACAGCTTCCTTTTCAGTGAAACAAAAAGCTGCTCTTGGCAGTGTGGTTCCTGGTTTGGGATGTGTGAGGAAGAGACACTTCTCACGGGACATTCTGGTGGAAGGGGACTGGGCTGTGGGGGCAGTGCATGAGCTGGATGCCTGTATTGACGTAAGTCTGAGAGCAATGAGGGTTCTAAGTCCTGCTTAGATCTTCCCAGTTGGGAGTACTAAGCTGTAAAGAACAGAAGGGAATAGGGAGGAGATGTGTTAATATATGTGCTGTGGTTGGCATGGAGACCGACTTGGAAAGGCTTTCTATGGGGAGCTACTGGGCATACTCAGTAAGGAGGTATGTTTAGATGACTAAGATCCACCTGAGCAATCAAAATAAAATCTACAGAATAAAACACTCTGGTTCTGGGACACCTCTCCTGGTCTCTGAAGGAAAACTCTTCATTTTGGCCAGTCCCAGTGATGTGGCTTTAGGGGTGGCATCTTCTCTCTCATTTAGAACCAGCTTGTGGCAAAGTGGAGTAAGTGGCTTTCATATACTATCATGGACACTAGTAACTCTTCAGGCTAAAGTCCTGCTCCTGTGGGTTATGCTTCTCATCCTTTTCAAAACAGAGAGGAGAGGGAAGGGAGACCAAAAACTCAAGATCGGGGAGAGGAACACTCCTTTCATAATTTATTCAAGGCAGGCTGTATTTTGTTGTCAAAGTGTTTTAAATGAAACTGAGTTGCATGTTGTTCTCTCCCCTTTTCAGAATGAAGATATTTGTCCTTAAATGGAGGTAGAAGGCACATGTGCTGTCTCTGGGTACCTGCAGCATGTGTGAGAGCTTTGTGACAAGTATTGTATTCTTATCCCTTCTCCACACTGGACTACAATAAAGTATATTAAAAAATAGCATAAAAAGTAACTTAGGCCCTTGCCGGTTTGGCTCAGCGGTTAGAGTGTTGGCCTGCGGTCCCGAGAGACCCGGGTTCGGTTCCCGCTAAGGGCATGTGCCTCGGTTGCAGTTTGTCCCCGGCCCTGGTTGGGTTGTGTGGGTGGCAGCCACTCGATGTGTCCCTTTCACATCGATGTTTCACTCTCTCTCTTTCTCTCTTTCCCTCCCACTCTATCTGAACAAAAAAAATGGAAAAATGTCCTTGGGCAAGGATAAAAAAAAGAAAAAAAGTAACTTAGATCTTAATAACTATGAGCTAGGTAATTTTGGAAATCTTTATGTAAATTTTAGAGACTGAGATTTTGATAGACATATTCAGTTAATTCTTCAGAAGTGTTTAAATCATCTAAGACTTTTCTTAAACAACTTTATAAATCCCTGAGGTAAAGGTCAAAATGCAAAATCTAAAGATAGGACATGATGGTCATTATGTTTCAAACTTGTAATCTTCCATAAAATCTTCCATAAAATGTCTTTCTTTCCAGTAGAACAGGATAAACACTTGAAACTGTGCCATTGGTACTATTAATCCATAAATCACTTTTCAGTTGATAGCAGTGGCTACTTAAAAGTTATCAGAACATACAGTTTGTGCTAATAACAATACAATATTACTTTGTACCAGAAAAACTACATAGTACTTGGAAGTGTTCCAGTAACTGCAAAGGAGAAACAGCAACAACAACAACAACAACAACAACAACAACAAATGCGAACAACATCAACAAAAAAACTTCCTGATTATATGCCTGAGAGAACTGGATTTTAATTCTTGTATTATAAACGATTTGCTGCCCTAATGTTGATTTATTGATGCATCATAAAGATGGGAAGGTTTTGTATTTTTGCTTGTTTCTTAATATGTGGCATAAAAATCCAGAGTTCCCAGTACTTTAACTCACACTTTTTCTTTTATTCAACCCCAGTGATCACTGAAACATACTCTTTTGCTTTCTGGTTATCCATCTCACATTGCCTCCTGTTCTTGCAGTCAGGGCTCTTTGTAGCTGATATCTTTTTTTTTTTTTTTGACCAGGGGACAGCGTGAACACAGTCCCCCATTACCACAAATTATACAGTAGAGCTTCCCACATTTGGGGAAGTTGTAGGGGTTCAGCGCACCCAGAGTGCAATGGATGAGCCTCACCCTGGGGAAACTACCTTTATGATCATGGTATCTCCCCTGCCAGGTAAATATAGCTGATATCTTTTGAAAGCAATAGTTCTCACCCTGAGTTTTTGCCATGATGCTGCACCCCCTGCCCTCAACACACTCCTCTCCTTCTGTCTTTGGGCTGCTCCCCTTTCAGAAGACACAACCATCTATCTACCCAGCTACTCATACCTATAGCTAGGTCAGTGAACCCTCCTGAGCAATTCCCTCTCCTTTAATCCCTCTCCAATCCATACCCAAGTCCTGTCCATTTAACTCCTAAATGTCTCTCTGATATGGGCATCTTCATCTCCTTGGCCGCCACTCTCACAGAGACACTATGAAAGCCTCCTGAGTGAGTCGGCCCCAAGTAGGGTTGGACTCCCCGAGACTACAGAGACAGAGGATGGCACAGGCCGTCAGTGCTGGGGCCTGCATCTGTTTCCACGCAGCACCGCGGATGGGATGGGCACTGAAGCCTGAGAACCCTAGTGCTGGCCAAGGTTGGTGCGGAGGGAATGCTTGCTCTGGATATATGGCGGGGCCTGACTGCCTCTCTGGCAGAGGTGTCTCAGGAGCAAGAATAACACATTAAAAATGAAAAGAATGTACTTTATATTTGCCCACACCTTAACCAGTTCTGCTATTTTTCACTTATTTTATCTAAGTTTCCATTTCATACCATTTGCCTTCTGTCTAAAGAGCCTCCTTTCATGTTTTCCACAGTGCAGATCTGCTAGTAGATCACTCAGCTTCAGTTGGTCAGATAAAGTCTTCATTTTGCCTGACTTTTTTAAAACACTGTCATCAGTAGGGAAGAGGCTTTTGCTTTTCATTTGGCACTTTAAAGACCTTGGCTCCATGGTCCTCTGGCTTCTACAGTTTCTCCTGAGAAGTCTATATCATTCCCACTTTTGTTCCTCTACATAATTGGTCCTTTTTAAAAAATGGTTTCATTGATTTTTTTAGAGAGAGAGAGAAACATCAATCAGCTGCCCCCTGCATGCCCCTTACTGGGGATAGAGCCTGCAACCTGGGCATGTGCCCTGACCGGGAATCGAACCAGGACCTCTCAATCCATGAGTTACATCCACTGAGCCATACCAGCTGGGTATATAATTGGTCTTTTTAAATTCTGGTTGCTTTTAGATTTTCTCTTTATCAGTGTTTCTTAGCAAATTCATTATGACATGCCTTGATATTCTTCCATGCCTGTATTTAATATACTCAATCTTTTCTCAGACTTCTTGAAAATATAGAATATAGTTACATCAGATATTTTAAGGTACATGTCTGCTAATTCTATCATCTCTGTCATTTCTGGGGTTGTTTTTTTAATAATGTTCTTTATTTCCCCCCTCAAATATGTATTATTTTGTTAGATTATAGAGATATGCCCACTTAAACAGGTTAACGATCATAAAATTATAACGATCATAAAATTTAATGTATAAAACAACATTTCAAGTCACATAGTTATAAGCCACCAACAAATTACTGATAAACACATAGGTCATCATATTTCAAGAGATACTTAACCATCTTTTTTTTTAAAAAAACTTTTTTTTTATTCATATATTAGAAAGACAGAGGAAGAGAGAGGGAGAGAGAGATAGAAACATCGATGAGAGAGAACATCGACTGGCTGCCTACTGCATGTCCTCCACTGGGGACCAAGCTCACAACCTGGGCATGTGCCCTGAATGGGAATCGAACTGGTGACTTATTGGTGCATAGGTCAATGCTCAACCATTGAGCCATACCGGCCAGGCACCATCTTTTTTGAAATTATGATTACATTTGCTATTGGGATTACAGTGTTAAAATGACTAAAAATTACTTTGAATTTTTATTATCTGCTCAAAAAATTAATAACTAATTATTCTTGATACGTGTGTGTAAGATGATTTTCCTCAGTTTTATTGATATATAATTGACATATAACATATTAGTTTTGGATGTAAAACATGATGCTTTGAAATACATATATATTGTGAAATGATTATCTCAATACGTTTAGTTAACATCCATCATCTCACAGTTATAATTTTTTTCTTATGATAATTTACTTTTTAAAAAAATTCTTACCCAAGGATATGTTTTTATTGATTTTTAGAAAGAAAGGAAGAGAGAGAGCGAGAGAGAGACATTGATTGGTTACCTCCCATATGCACCCCAATCAGGGATCAAACCACAACCTAGGTATGTGCCCTGACCAAGAATCGAACCCACAACCTTTTGGTGTATAGGATGATGCTCCAATTAACTAAGCCACCCGGCCAGGGCTAACTAACTTCTTTAGGTGATCAGTCATGTTTTCTTGGGCACTTGTATGCCTGCTAATGTTTTTCTTTTAATTTCTTTATTGATTTCAGAGAGAGGGAGAGAGAAGCAGAGAGAGAGACAGAAACATCTGTGAGAGAGAACATTGACTGGCTGTCTCCCGCATGTCATCCACTGGGGATGGGGCCCACACCCTGGGCATGTGCCCTGACCAGGAATCGAACCGGTGACCTCTTTGTACATGGGTCAATGCTCAACCACTGAGCCACACCAGCTGGGCGTGCCTGCTAATTTTTGATTGAATGCCAGCCATTGTGAATCTCACATTGTTGGAAAACGTATTCCTTTAAAGTGTGTTGCACTTTGTTCTGACACACCATTAGGTTATGGTACATATTTGATCCTTTTGAGGCTTGCTTTTCAATTTTGTTAAGGTGTTAGATTGGTTTTTGGTTTAGGGTGAATTTACCCCCCCTACTAAGGTGATACACTTCTGAGCACTCTGCCTGAAGCTCCATGTATTACAAAGTGTTTTCATTCCAGCTGGTGGAGCCCAACCATGTGAGCTCCAAGAATTGCTTGGCCTACTATTTCTCTGTGGCTCTTTCCCCATTACTCACAGGGCAAGCTCAGCTAGAGACCCATCCACCGCAGTCCAGTGCTTCTTCTCTGTGCAACTCCCTTCTCTCTAATATTCTTTTCCACAAATTCTAGTCACTTCGGCCTCCTTGAACTTCAATCTCTGTCCCTTAAACTCAATGAGATTGACAGGTTCTATTTGGGTTCCCTGTGGCTGAACTGCAGCCTGAGCAGTCTGTCTAGGCAATAAGTTGGAGCAATCACAGTTTCTCACTACTATTTCCCTTCCCCAGGTCACAGACCTGCATGTCTGCTAACCAAAGCCCCAGTTTTCCTCCCATATATTTTGCCTGGTTTTCTAGTTGTTAATGGTGAGAGGACAATTTCCATAACAGTAACCCTTTGTGGGTAGACACAGAAGTCCCTTATAATATAGTTTTACATTTGCTTTTCTGGGGCTCCAGACATTAGTCATTTTCATAGGAACTCTTGGCCTGGGGTTCCTATAACCATGTGGTGCTATGAATTTGGACCCCACAAGTATTCAGTACTGGCTTGAGGAATCATTAAATTTGTTTTTCTACCTAGAACCACCCCCAGGCAGATGACAAGTTTCCATATAGCTTCTCCATGTCAATTGGCGATATTTTTACTATTACCATTTTTTAACTAGGCTACCCTTTGTGCATCCCAGCTTTGTGCAAAGATCTTGGTGTACAGCTCCCCATTATGAGCAATCTGGGTTCATGGCTTCTGCTCTGGCACAGGTATTAAAACTAGCCCCAGGCCACAGGTACCATAGCTGGGTAATATTATTTTTGCATTATGGCATCTGTGCATATTTGATTTTTATGTATTTATAATGGTTTAGAAAATTTACCCTAGTAATAGCTCAGCTTTATGATTCTAATCTAAAATGTTTAATGATTGTGATTTTATGTTGAAGTCTTACTAAGTTTATATACAAATAAGTACATTTAAGGGAACTGAAATCTTTCCATATTTACATACTTAATTTTATAGGTAATTAAAGTTTTTAAGGTCTTGCAAAGTTTTTGTTTGGTAAATCAGACAATAGTACTTAAAATGGAAAGCAAATGTATTAATTTATAAATACAGTTTAACAAATTAAAGAGAATTTAGTTATACTATAAAGTATTCTCAAAATAACTTTTCTTAATAACTAGATTTTTGAATGGAAAAATGAGATTTTAAAGCTAAACTTCAAGAATTTATAACAATCTAGATTTTAAAATTTACCACTTTAATATATTGAATATTAATATTATAAAACTAAACTCTGAAGAGTCTTTTCAGCACTCCAATATGATCCTCTATGTGCCAATAGATCACATCTAGCAGGACACGAATTCATGAATTCCTAGAAGTTAAAAGGACCTTCAGCCTCATTAAATTGATAGATGTATAGTTTTAGTTCTTTTTACCCTGTAGAAACAATAGCCTTTTGCCTAAGACATCAAATCATAGTTGATTTAGTCTGGTCATTATAATGGCTGAAATAATTCTTATAACCATTTTATTGAGAAGTCTCAGTTTATAGAGATATGCATATGAAAGCCATTTTTTCCCCTTGCTGCCACCTTGTTCCAGGAAGACTCTGCTAGATCATAGGAATCTTAGTGATAGCCATTTGGATTTCCTAAGCTTTCACACAATTTCAGAATTTAGAACACACTGTTTTAAAATTGTGTTTTCACTGGATTCAAAATCCTTCTTGTTTTTGCCCCGATTTTGGCTTCAGTGGCATAGAATTGATAAATGGGTAGTGGGTTCTGCTAGCACACACCTCCTTCCCTACCTTCTCCCAACACTAGGACTCTGCTGCTGGTCCCAAGAGGGGTGCATTTAAGGTTCTGTATAGAGGTTTGGATGCCTTTAACCTGCACAGCTCCTTGACATGCAGAGCTGCCTCTGCCTTACCCCTTTCTCCTCTCTTCTGCTCTCCTGCTGGTGTCTACTTTCCCTTTGGGTTTTCTTGTCCAAAAGAACCCTTTTTGCTGAGGGAGGGAGTACTTTAGACTGCATAAGGTCAGCTGCCCTTCTTAGGGTCCCCTTGACCCTCAGGGATCTCATCAACTTGCCAAGCCTGCTAGTGAGATTACAGCATCTCGCTGCTGCCCAGTGTTCAGTGTCACAGTGATGGCATGGAGCACTTGGCTGGACAAGGGATTCGGCAACAGTTAGATGAGATGCAATTTCCAGTCCCGAACTTTGCACAGGAGAGGATGCATACGTACCCCTCTAAACTGTATAAGGGAGTCTGTTGTCCCACCCCTTACTCTGGGCAGGAAGAAGGAGAGGGGAACCTGCTGTCACCATGACTATTTCCTTCCAGTGGTTTGTGAATGATTGTGTGTGTGTGTGTGTGTGTGTGTGTGTGTGTCGCAGTGGTGGGGGAAGAACCAAATTTCCTAAAGCATAATGCTGCCTGTGAGCATGTCCTACAAGGAGGAGCAGGCCTGGAAACCGACAGTTCTCTGTATTTAGAATGAGTCACCAGTTCTAGCACTAGACACCCCACACCTTCTTATTATCGTAAATTGACACATTACATTCAATTACTTTGGGTGTCTTAACAATGGAATCAACTTGCTTGTCCAGTAAGCTAACAGATGTACAATGACTGAGCAATTTCACACTTCTGAACCTCACTTGACCTTGGATGACTTATCTGATCCTGCTGTGAAGGGACTGCTTTAACCGGAGGGAATTTAAATCAGAAGACGAGCTACAAGCAGTAGCAAGAGATGCTGCAGAGGTCCGCCCAACTGAACAGCCGAAGAGTAACAATAAGAGAAACAGATGAAGAAGAGAAAAGGTGTGAGGACTATTTATTAATACTGAGGAGGTTCCAAATCAAAAGACCACCAACAAAAATACACACTGGTCTCTCAACAACACACAAAACATACTGGTTTGCCTAACAACTAGTCTGTCTGGACAGGATGCTAGAGCATAACTGTAGTTCATGAGAACTGACTAGTAACAGTCGAGCCCCATCCAAACTCAGCTCCACAACACATTTGTCTGCTCTCTGATTATCATTCAATGTCTCTCTTTTTCTGGTCTTTTGCTTAAAACTGTTTCCTAATATCTGTGCTATCAATGGTACTTTCTTAACTATTAAAATGTTAGTTGGTGCTTTTTTAATATGAATAAATGATTTGGCAACTCCCCGCCCTCCCAAGCCAGCCCAAAAGTAGGGAGTAGATAGCACAAAGACTTCCTGATACTTAACCCAACCGTTTGCACACAAGTAGCACAAAGTAGCCTAGTGTAGATCCCCTCAGCATGCCCTCCCAGCAGTGTCCGGTCACTTGGACTTATTGCCTTTCTGAGGCTTCGTGGCAGGCATCCTCGCCTCCTCTTCTGGGATAAAAACACTGATGGTGAAGTCGCTGGTTTCTGAGCCATACTTGTTCTTCACAACCAGCCCGTATTTGCCAGAGTCGGCGGTGGTCACCCCGGTGATGGTGAAGAAGGCGGTCTTGCCAGCTTCGAACCTGAGGTTGCAGTGGTCATCGGAGTCCAGAGACTTCTCATTTTTCAACCAGGAGATCTCCGGAGTTGGGTCGCCCCACACGGTGCAAGTGAGATTAAGTGCCTGCAAAACAGGTTTTATGAGAGGGAAGGAGAGATATCAAATATAATGATCCAACTTCAAAAATCCTCTGATGGTGGGGCATGACTTGATGGAGAAATATAAACCTCCCAGATTAGGGTTTGAACTTGTTATGTATATGCACCTGTGTGAGTTACAGTTGAACAAAAACCTGAGAGGTTTCTTTAGGGCGTCAGATTTCTGGGAACGCTTATCATCAAAACCACACAGGGTTTGCTTCCAGTTCCCATCTCCATTTTCACTTTCATAAACACGTAGATAGATGCTTTTTGCTCTAATGTGGCATTTTGAACTGTCTCAGTAGAGAAATCTCATTGCTATGATCACCACCTGCTTACATTTGCATTTCAACTGTGTCACAGAGCACACCAGCAGAATCCTAACAGCTGTTTCAGATAGTGTGACTAATTTTCAAATTCCATCTTCCTTCTTTTATTTCTCCCTCAAACCCTATCCAATCTGTTGCAGTCACAAAGGTGTACTACCAAAATGTATTCCTATTTCCTAATATTTTATTATATTACCATTTATGCTGAAAATCTCTTATTTTATTGATTTTAGAGAGAGAAAGGGGAGAGAGAGAGAGAGGAGAGAGAGAGGGAGAGAGAGAGAGAGGGAGAGGGAGAGGGAGAGAGAGAGAGAGAGAGGTGAGAAGCATCAATTGGTTGCCTTCCATACTTCACTAGGGCAGAAATCCTCTTATTTTATTATTATTATTATTTTTTATAAATCCTCACCTAAGGATATTTTTCCATTGATTTTTTTAGATAGAGTGGAAGGGAGGGCCGGAGGGAGGGTTAGAGAGAGAGAGAGAGAGAGAGAGAGAGAGAGAGAGACATCAATGTGAGAGAGACACATTGATTGGTTGCTTCCTGCATGCACCCCGACCAGGATTGGGGATGGAACCTGCAACCCAGGTACATGCCCTTGACCAGGAATCAAACCCGTGACCCTTCAGTCCTTGGACCAGTGCTCTAACTGCTGAGCCATACTGGCCAGGGAAGAAACCCTCTAATTTTAAATACCATTACTTTACCTAACTTTTTGTTGAAAAATTTTTTTAGCCCTGGCCCGTTTGGCTCAGCAGTTAGAACATCAGCCCTTGGACTGAAGAGCTGTTGGTTCGATTCTGGTCAAGGGCATGTACCTCGGTTGCAGTTTGTCTCTGACCCTGGTTGGGGTCGCATGAGAGGCAACCAATCAATGTGTCTCTCTCACATTGATGCCTCCCCCCTCCCCCCCATTCTGTCTGAAAATAAATGGAAAAATATCCTCAGGTGAGGATTAAAAAAAAAAGAAAACTTTTTTTTAGATCATTGTAGGTTCATACACAGTTGTAATAAATAATAGAGAAATCCTGTGTACCCTTACCCAGTTTCCCCCAATAGTTATATTTTACAAAACTAGAGCATAACATCATAACCAGTACATTGACACTGGTACAGTCCATTGATCTAATTTAGGTTTCCCCAGTTTTACTTGTACTCATTTGTGTATGTGTATGTTTACTTCTGTTTAATTCTATCACTTGTCTAGGTTCACATATCTACCACCTCAGTCAAGATACAGAGCATTTCCATCAACACACGGATCTCTTGCATTGCTCTTTATAACGACCCCTCCTTACCTTCCCACCTCATTCCCAACTCCTGGCAATCACTAATCTGTTTTCTATTTCTAAAATTTCAAAAACATTATATAAATAGCATCATACAGTATGTAACCCTTCAGGATTGCTTTTTCCACTCAGCATGATTCCTTGCAGATTCATCCAAGTTATTGTAGGCATCAATAATTTGTCCCTTCTTATCCCTAAGTACGTGCCATGGTATGGTTATACAGTATCTATAAGGTTTATCTGGACTGCTAACAGTTTTAGGCTATTATGAATAATGTTGCTAGAAATATTTGTTGTATAGGTTTTCATGTGAACATAAATTTTTGTTTTGTTTTTTAACTTATCTTTATTGTTAAATGTATTATGGATGTCCCCCATTGACCCCCTCCTCCCCACTCCCACCCCCTCCTGCCTCCCTCACACTATTGTCTGTATTCATTGGTTATGTATATATGCATAGAAGTTCTTTGGTTTATCTCATCCCACCGTCCTTCCCCCCTTCCCTTTGCGGTTCATCAGTCTAACAACCAATTTGTACTTCTTAATTCCTTCATCTTTTTCACCCATTCCCCTATCCTCCTCTCATCTGGCAAGTAACAAAAGTTCTCTGTATCTATGAGTCTGTTTCTGTTCTGCTTGCTCATTTTGTTTGTAGATTCAATTGTTGACAGATATGTATTAATTACCATTTTATTGTTTATACTTTTGTTCTTCTCCTTCAAGAAGACCACTGGTTTGGTGGTGATGAACTCCTTTAGCTTTTTCTTGTCTGGAAAACTATATGTCCATTGATTCTAAATGATAGCTTTTGCAGGATAGAGTAATCTTGGTTGTAGGCCACTGCTTTTCATACCTTGAATATCTCTTTCCACTCCTTTCTGGCCTGCAGAGTTTCTTTTGAGAAATCAGCTGACAGTCTTGTGGGAGCTTTTTTGTAGGTAATGAACTGTCTTTCTCTTGCTGCTTTTAAGATTCTCTTTGGCATTTTGATGATGATGTATCTTGGTGTGGACCTCTTTGGGTTCATCTTGTTTGGGACTCTGTGCTTCCTGGATTTATATGTCTGTTTCCTTTGCCAAGTTAGGGAAGTTTTCTGTCATTGTTTCTGTCAATTTCTTGCTTTCTCTCTTCTCCTTCTGGCACCCCCATGATGTGAATGTTGGCATGCTTGAAGTTGTCCCAGAGGTTCCTTACACTATCCTCATATTTTTGGATTCTTTTTTCTTTTTGCTGTTCTGATTGGGTGTTTTTTGCTTCCTTATATTCCAAATTGATGGTTTGCTTCTTGGTTTTACCTACTCTACTATTGAGTCTGTGTAAATTATTCTTTATTTCAGTTAGGGCATCCTTCATCTCTGACTGGTCCTTTTTCACATTGTTGATGTTCTCACTAAGTTCCTTGGAGTTCCCCTAAGTTCCTTAAAGTTCTCACTAAGCTCATTGAGCATTCTTATAACCAGTGTTTTGAACACTGATTGATTGCTTATCTCCATTTTGTTTAGTTCGTTTCCTGGAATTTTGTTCTGTTCTTTCATCTGGGACATGTTTCTTTGTCTCCTCATTTTGGCTGTTCCCTGTGTTTGTTTCTATGTATTAGGTAGAGTTGCTAGGTCTCCTAGGCTTCATAGGTTGGCCTATTGTAGTAGGTGTCCTGTAGGGTCCAGTGGCACAGCCTCCCTGATCACCCCATCTGGGTCCTCGAGGTGCACCCCTAGTGTGAATGGTCCACCCTTCTGTTTTCATCAAATCTTGATTTCTATTGGCACATCAATGTGAGGGAATGACTCAGGCTGATCAGCTGTAAAGACTGGGTGTTCTCACTAACCAGTGGCCTCTGACTACCTTGGAGGATCAGTTGTGTAGGGGCTCAACACACAGAGCAAGACTTACTTCATCAGAGTTCTGATACCCACTGAGTCCACTTATTGAGAATGTCACCTGTGGAGGTGGCTGGGTGATATTACCTCAATGTGGTCTGAAGCTGTTCACTCGGTGTGCTGGCTCTGGGGCAAGGCCAGCCACTGCCTGTGTTCTATCTGGGGCCACCAGGCATAAGCTGCAAGGTGATCTGCCAAAAGCTGCTTCTTGTACTAGGCTTGGAGGTGCCCCGGCAAAGGTAAACTATGAACTAGGGCTGACTGCTTCCAGTGCCAAGCCTGGAGCCACTTAGTGAAAGGTATGGGGTTCGCTGAGACCAGATGCTGCTTGTTTGAGAGAATTAGAAATATCTGAAGTAGGATCCAAGCCAGGCCAATCCTATGGTAATGCCATTGGAAACAGATTGGGTGGGCCCAAAAGCTGGGTGTGGCAGGGCCTCAGGGAATCACCAGGGTGGGGCAAAGAGTGTGAGCCAGGTTGCTGGAGTACCAGATATGGCAGCCATCAGCCGCCCCAGGGAAGGGCTCACCAAAGGAACAAAGGTCTCCACCAGCACTGTCTGCCTCTCTAGCCCTCCTCCTGAGGCCAAGCAGCTCAGTTCTCCTCCATATGTCTCTAGTGCTTTTCAAGCTGCCTCCCCTCACGCTGGAGCTCAGAGGGAGCAAGTCGGAGTAAGTCCGTGTGTGGGCCCTTTAAGAGGAACTTCCTGGGGCTCAGCCTCCCTCAGCCTCAGTTCCCACTGTTTCTTACAGCCCTGAGTTATGGGGACTTCTCTTCCGGGCACTGGAACCCTGAGCTGGGGACCTGGTGTGGGACTGGGACCCCTCAGTCCTCAGGGAGGACCTTCCCAGCTGAGGTATCCCCCTGATTTTTTATCTGCCACATGTGGGTGTGGGACCAGCCTGTCCACCCTCCGGCCCTCCTACCAGTCTCGATGTGGCTTCTTTAATTTCATAGGACTTCCATTCAGCTTGATTTCAGGAGGTTCTGAATGATGGTTGTTCTGCAGTTTAGCTGTATTTTTGATGTGGTTGTGGGAGGAGGCAATACCGCATTTACCTATGCCGCCATCTCGACCGGAACTGAACATAAGTTTTAATTTCTCTGTAATAAGTGCCCAGGAATGCAATTGCTGGGCCATGTGATAAATGGATGCCCCCCCCCCCCTTTTTAAATTGTCAACCTGTTTTCCTGAGTGGTTGTGCAATTTTGATTTCCATTCCCACCAGCAATGTATGAGTGAGTCAGTTTCTCTGCATCCTCACTGGCATTTGTTGTTGTCACTATTTTTTATTTTAGCAATTCTGATAGGTGTGTTACCATATTTCAATGTGGTTTTAATTTGAATTTCTCTAATAGCCAGTAATGTTGAATTTATTTCACTTTTAAAATTCCATCCTTGAGGAAGAGAATTATGGCTCACAACATACAGAGAAAAGGATATCCTTCTAAATGCCCTTCGAAAGGGTGTTATCTCTTCTATAAGACTATCTTTTAAAATTGCATAGCTTAAGAAATCTATTTTCTTTCCATGGCTAATTAGCATTTTACACTGAGTTATTCTACATATACATTTCAAGAAAAATATGAGTCAAACTATTGCCATTAATCTTATCCAAGTGGACTAGGTTTTGGAAACTGTGATTACTTGGGAGTTAAAATTTTTAACAAAACCAAACAAAACTAAATACCTTAGATATCATGGAAAACTATTACCCATACTTTAGATTTGAGTTTTAGATTGTGAAGTACTTTTACATTCATTCTGTCTCTTAACTCTCACTATGACCCAGTGAGTTGAAAATTTTGAACCTCATTAGATGAGAAAAATAGAATTTAAAAACAAAAGCAATCCTGAAATGGTTGAGCATAAAGTGAACCGTGGTCATGTTTCAGCTACAAAGAAACACAGCTGGATGAAACCTACCTCTCACTAGAGCTTTTAGATATGCCTTGTTTAATCACCCTAGTTCCAATGACCCATCATATGTTTTTATTACCATTTTGAGGTGGGAAAAGGTTTTATTCAACTACAAATACCCATACCCCTATCACTGGTATATTAAACTTGTTTGAATGAAACAGGGATGAAGAAAGTGAATCCAGGTTAGAAAATTATGTTCATTGCTTTTCAGAGTGTATTATGGAGCCAAGAAATACAAGTTTAAAACTAATGGACAGAAATCAGTTTTTAACTGAAATAATGCCTGCAGACATTCATGGAGCAGCATGTTTCCTTTCAAAGGCGAGGTGTCTAACAGGACAGCTCCTTTCCACTAGGTGTTAGAGGTTGCTTCTTTCTTCAATTGCATTTGTCAGATAGTTATGATTGAACATTTTCCTCTTCTCATGATTTTAAAGGGTAACTCTAGAAAGAGACTAAGTGGTCTACATGTGCCCACATCAGACAACCTTGTATTCTGACACTTGGCCTAAAATATTAAGATGATTGGAAAAATGGCTGCATTTTGAATGCTGAATTTGGCTATTCTGAAGTCAAGCATAAGCAGCCATGGCATAAGATGAAGATGATGGGATGTATCTTAAACAATGGAACAAAGTCTGAGGACACTGGAACCCATTCCTAGTGTGGACCAAGCAGGGACAGGACTGCTCTATGCTTACCTTGCCCTCCTGGATGGTGACCACATCGGGGAGACCGCCCAACACCCGCGCACGATCTGCAAGCATAAGTATTTCTGGTTAATCACTGAAATGTTGAGCGTCAGTGATCACACTCACAATTTTCCAATTTAGTCTCTCATTACAGTTATTTATACCTGCTTTTAACATACAAAATAAAAATATCCAGTGATGCTGAATGTTAATCCTTCTTCACATACATATTTCATGTGTGCAGGTGCCTCTGTCTATGCTTAAAATATCAGTTTGAGATCTCTTTGTTGGATCAAGACCCGTTCTATCATTTTCATGGCTGTTTTCTGTTCTGGCCCTTATGTATCTCAGTGGGCTCAGCCCAAGAAGGCAGAGATCTCTATGGGCAGCTTCTAAGTTCAATGTGGCCTCTTTTATGGGCTTCTCTATGATTAAAAAAGGTTGCATAATTGGAAGCTGTATGCCAGGGAGATCTGGAGGCTTTCTTTGAGAACTTCCCTACAAACCTTCCCTTTCTTGTCTCCTAGTAGTTCTTGGTAGTACTATGCAGGGCCGCTGTCTATGGTCGTGAATATAAAGGTCCCTAGGTGAAGTGACAAAGGGCAGCAAGGATACTGAAATCCAGGACTGACTACCCAGTCAAGCCATGTGCTCTGTGTATGACTGCTTCAGCCCCAAGGAAAGACACCTTCTGTAATTCTCTCAATGACACTCTCTCTGGCACTAATGCAGTGGCTGCCAGTGTCTCATTTTTAGGCCTACTTCATTAATGTGTGGCTCTTAATCCATATTTCTACAATTCCCTTCTCTACTGGGTCAGGCTAAAGCTTTAACTGAGTGTTGACCTCATTCTGCTGATTCCACTGTACCTTATACCACTTATAAGCCTAACCCATCATCTGGTTTCCTGTGCCACTTGCTGTGTGATATTGAGTCAAATCACTGTGTGGACCTCAATCTCCTCATCTGTAGAATGGGAGGAGGGTTGCATTAGACATGTGCACAGTGTCCATGGGATTCTTCTGAGGGGCCTGAGAGGTCAAGATGGGGTATTGAGTCAAGGAACCAATGAAGATAACTCAGCTCTTACCTATTTTATATACTGGGTCTGTGTGGAAGATTTCGTTTGACTTAAGTGTTCCATGGCTTGTAAAAGTTTAAAAACATGGAGCTAGAAAAGCGCTAACATCTCTTCCAGCTCCAAACTGCTGTGACTCAGTGATCTTAGGAAAATTTTCATGAACTGCAGGCAAGGTCAGGCTCCTTGCCCACAAGAGTTCAAGAATGGGGAGTGGCTGTCAACTGTTGCAGCAGTTGGCTTTGCTTGTGTGTACAGGAGTGGGAGGGACATACTCGGTGCCAACGAGAAAAACTTCCTGTCGCTTTGACACTCCCCACATGCTGGCATCTGCCCCATTCACCTCTAGCAGCCACCTCACAAAGCCAGGGCCTGAGCAGGGAGAGGGAATGAGCAGAAAGGCCTGAGGACAGCAATACATGGCAAAGGTGAGAAGTTCCACCCTGAGTGACCTGGAGCCACTGCAAGGCAGACTGATGACTTCACTTCCTAGTCCTTCCCCTGCTCAGGCCCTTTCTATTCCAGCTCAGAACCGACTCAACAGTTTTAACCCTCAACAATTTTCAAATTGTGCCTCCCACACTGCAAAAGAACCTGAATTATTATGACAAATTAATCTGTGACTTCTGGAATGCTGTAAGACTATCTGAGTGCTTCGGAAATATCTGTGTGTGAAGCAAACAGTTGATAGAACTTAGAAGTGAGTTCATTTCTAGGCAGACTTGACAGTCTGGCATGTGTTCACTTGGACTGTGTCCAGTGAAATGAAAGGAAGGGAGCTTACTCAGTGTCTTTTCTCCTACAGGGGCTCTCAGGAAAATGTGGAGTGCCTGTTGTGATTTACCTGCTGTCAAATTTCAAAGATTCGTACTTCTTTTTTTCTTTAGTGTACATAACTGTTTTTGATAGATTGTGCCTGCTGCAAGTGATTAACCATCTATTGTATGAGTTGTAGCCCAGAGATTTCTCCAGATGGCTGGCTGAAGTTAAGAGCTGGGTGACATTCTTACTGTAACCTGAGACCTTTTCATAGACATTCTTAGTCAAGAGACTAAATGAAAACATATGTAGAACACCAAAGACTTAAAAAAAAAAAAAAAAGAATAAAAAATACCCACTTTCAGTCTTCTCCATTTGTAGCTATAGTAGAAAAATAAAGGTTATATTTTGAAACTATGCCAGGAATAAACAGGAAGGGGGTTTACTTACTTTTCTCGGCAATGGCAGCTTGTCTGTGGTTGAGAGAAACGAACAAACATACAAACAAAGAAGAATGTGGTTTTAGTGTGTTTCAGAGTAGCTAACCTTGACCGCATTTCATTGCCTTAGAGACCAAGCAGTTCAACAAAGCAGTGGGAAGCATTGCTTTTATTGCCCCTGTGATATGAAAGACGCTTTCTGTTATTCAGGTGGGGAAGCAGCACACAGGATGTTCCAGAGAAATCAGTGCATGCAGATGGCATTTTTGAGAAAAAGACTTACTTTAATCTCTGGAATTCAGCAAAGGCTTCATCATATTCTTTAAGGGGGGAAAAAAGAGAAGTTAGGATTTTCTCACCCAGACTGACGACACACAGGGACCAATTAAATTCACAATGTGAGGTCAACATGATCAGTACAGATACAACTAAGTTGACTGAGCAACACTGTACCTATGTGTTCATTCTACAACTTGATGGACTTAACAAGCAAGTCCTTTCTGGGGAGAAAATACGAACAGTAGATTTTAGAAGCTCTCAATTCTCTGAGAGATCTTCAATTCTTCATATGGAAAGGCCAAGAATTAGCTCCACCAAACATAAATAGGACTAATGGTCTGTTTCAAATTAAGTCTGGTTGTCCTGAGCATCCTGAGCTTCAGAAAGGCTTTTCTTTTATTGAATCACCCCACATGTCAGGGCCTCCTAGCCGGACAGTTCAGTGTGTCTGTGCTATGTGGTCTGGCCCATCGGTTTGTATCAGAGCACGGGAGTCACTGCAGTCACAGTATGTGCCGGTGCTTGCCTGAAGCAATGCTTCTCTGAGATGAGATAATGGACCCGTGAGACAGGGAAACGAGAGCTATCACGTTCTAAAATAATATTTTTTCCTGAGTCTGCAGAGTAAGCCACTTTGAAGACTTCAGGTGAAGGAAGAGGCAGCTTTCTTTTGAAATCTCTCTCACCTTACCTTTAAAGAGCCTCTGTGGTCTGGGAATCATAACATTTTACATCCAGGAAATATTTGTATAAAATGAGTTCACCCCCCTCCTTTAATAGATGAAAAAAATAAGCACAGAGTCAGGCTTAAAGTCTCCGGAGGTAGCCAGTTAGGCTGCACCAGGCTGAGTTCAGTACTCTTCTTGCTGCCCACGCCACACTGAGGACGCACCGGCAGGGGCGAGCCGATCTGCCTTTGGTGGCAGTGTCAGGCTGGTAAGACAACCCACAGCCTTTTGCTTAAGGGGGATTTGAAAGCAGGGTAGTTAAATAAGCTCTGATGGGCCAGAGAGTAAAAGAAAAATTGTAAAAGTTTTACTTCTTATTTTCCTTTCCTAATGTGTTTCAACATATCAGACAGACTTCAGAAGTCCCCTCACACTGCAGGATGTGACTCAGGCATAGCGTGGCCTGGAGAGTGCAGTCCCTGGGGGCAGCCACTTCATTCCCTGCAGAGATCCTTCAGCAAGTGTTTCCTGTAATCATGGGTAGGCAGGGGGTGGTGGGGGTGAAGTGGGGGGGCGGAGGTTAAGGGTCTCAACACAAAACAACAAAAGGCAGGGTTGAAAGGCTGTTCTCTAAATTATGAATCTACTCTACGAAAATTAAAACATTGAGAGTTATTACATATTTAGATTGCATTTTAATATATGAAGTGAGCTCAGCTGGTGTGGCTCAGTGGATTGAGTGTCATCCCATAGACTGAGAGGTCCTGGTTCGATTCTTGGTCAGGGCACGTGCCCAAGTTTCAGGCTTCATCCCCAGTAGGGGGTGTGCAGGAGGCAGCTAATTGTGGTATCTTTCTCACATTGATGTTTCCATCTTTCTCTCCCTTCCTCTTTCTCTAAAGAAATCAATAAAAACCACACAAAAAATATTTTTATGAAGTGGAAGAACGTCTCCTCTGGTAACTTCATACAGACTATTTTATTTTTTAAGGAAATAAATAAGATGAAGAGTATAGTAGCAAGAGAGAGAGATGACAATGTTTTTATCTATGATTGTATATGTTTTAACTTTAAAATTTTAAATTAATAGTTGCATATCCCCTTTCATCTATGTTCTTAGGTGGAAGACTTTTTCCCAACATCTCTTGTGACTTTCTTCTCTTCCCTTGTCTCTCCAGAACCCTCCATTCTCTCAACAGATGACCAAGAAACCTGAGGTCGTAAGGATCCAACTTTTTCAACTTCTTTCTGTTCTTCTCAATATTTGTCTTTGCTTATTCACATGTACTCCCACCTTTGCCCTGGATCTCCAACCTTCCATCCCTCAGAACCTGGTACATCAATTATCCCCTTCACTCACATCTTCAGTCCTTCCAACTCAACTGATTTCTTGGACTCCATGAATATACTTACATTTTAATCACCATAAAACTATGCCTTTTCTGTGTTTGTAAATCAACCTGCCCTTTTTGTATGCATCTGAAAAGAGTAGTGCTTATTTATCAGTGACTCTCCACCCATTGAAATTCTTGCTTTTACCACTATGGCTGAATTTAAACTGCTTTATTAAAATCTCCAATCATCTTTCAATAGGCAAATGTAATGACTTCTTATCACCCTTCATTCTTTTGAACAAGCCCACTCCTCTATAGTAAATTCAAATCTGCAGAATATCCATTTACCTTGTCCCGAAAGTTCCACTGTCTTCTGGTGTCCTGTTTTGCCATCAAAGAGCTCCATTACATATTTCCCTTTGTCATTTGGAGTGGGCTCACTGATTTGCAGCCAGATCTGCTCCCCGGTGACCCCACTCTTAACTCTGTCTGTGTACCTAATAGCAGTCCCACTGTTCAAGTCAAAGAAAACATCATTATTGTTTGCTTTCATCCAGAACTGACCTTTACTTTGTCTCTTGATGGTGTTACCATAAAGTTTTACAGGCTTTCAAATAATATGGGATCCACATGTGATCTACTGCTTCAGAAAAATGATGGGCTCTGAATCACTGAACTTGGATTTCAAGACCCAGTGTGGGGGGTGAGGGTGGGCATCTGAGAGTCTAACGTTTAACTCCCAATAGCAATCTGAGGCCCAGGCAAATGCAACATCAATACTTCAAAGTGGTATTAATTACCTGTTTTTGCTTGAGCTTATTTGTAGGACTAAGGGAATCTTTAAAGCAAAAAGGCCAAGGTACATATTATGTTATTGCATATTTCATGCAGATGCTCTATGGATATACACTGGATTTTACAAGCTAGTCAAAGCAGACTTAAGGAGGTTCATCTGTGGCTGGCATCTATTAATATATGTTGTTAGAAAACTATTTTAAAAATATGCACTTGGTAGTAAGGCCAAGAGTAAATTGAAAACAGAGTTGCTGCCAAAATGAATGAGGAACCTTCTCTGACCCTGGATATGAGTTTCTCAGTATTCCACAGTAGGTCAAAAGCAGACCCATGCACTGTGTTCTTTGCAAGAGAATAAAGGCAAATAGAACCCTTTGTTTTACGATCTGAAGATCTACAAATGTTACCATTAAGGAGGAAGTAAGAGAAAGGCAGAGGTAGATATACTCTCAATGATGTTAAAAGTAACGTTAAAGAAATAAGGGAAAAAGGCACTACACAAATCTACTCACTTTTATAAACAATCATACATAGAGAAAAAGTAAGGTATTACTCCAAAATGTTCATATTATGACTAGGAAAACTATGGATAATATCATATTATAAATACTTTCTAACACTCATTTAACAGACTAAACCAAATAATATAAGAAGTTTATGCCTTGTGAGTCTAACAGCAGCTTGTTCAAAACTCAATGTTCTAATTTTTTTGAAAAAGTAATCCTTTTAGAGATGATGTATAAAGCTTTTTGATTGATGATTCAATTACTTTCTTCTCTTATTCTTCAGATTGATATATTAGAACGTCTTAGATGTCACTGAGGAATTTCCTGGAATTTGATCTATTTTAACTTGTAATTTCCTACAATATATTCTGAAAGAAATTGAACAAAGGAATGAAACCCCAAGAATTCTACCTTGGAATTTCACTTCTTATTTTTTTCGTACTCAGGAAATTAATAATAATAATAAACAAAACACTATTCTACATAACAGAAAAGTTGTTTTAAAGAAAACACAAATGATTGCTCTGTAGGACCCAGCTCTGGTTAAATGTTAACCTAGACTTTTAATGCAACTTGAACACAGAGTTAGTGCCATGACAAGGCCTCTGGAGCCAGGCTGCCTGGACTCAGCTCTCCATCCACCACTTAGCTGTATGACCTCAGGCAAGTCACCTCCCCAAGTCTGAACTTCCTCTTCACTGAAGTAAGAAGTACCCACTCCAAAGAGTTGGGTATGTTAAATGAATTCATACATCTAGATGGCTTGGAGCAGTGCTAGGCATATTGTAAATACCAACTGAAGGGAAGATATAAACAAACATTGTTGTCTGCATCCTCCTGGGGATGCCACACTGACCTACTGCTCAGTGGGTCTCATAGGACTTTGGGAATGAGTGTCAGCTACATCCTAGTGTGGACTAAAGCTGTGCCCCATCAGATTTCTATGCCAGGCTGCTGCTCTCTTTCAGCTCAGGAAATTTCAAAGAAGCACAGAGGTTCAGGATAACAGTGACAGTTTGGAGAACTGATTTGACTTAGCTCTTGGAATCCCAGAGGTGAACCTGAATGGAATCTCTCTAGAACTCTACAAAGGAAGCCTTGGATTAGAACAGTTCTTCAGGCTCAATTCAGTTCAAATTCATTTTCCTAAAGTGATCTGGAGATCTCCAAAGTCTTCCAAAGGTGGACAAGAAACATGCTAATGACCAACTATGCCAATTGCTATAAACAACAATAACTAAATTGGGCACTTCTCTGGATTAGGATTCTTTGCATGACCACTATTCATATAATGGAAAATTTGGTGTCTCTTGGTGCATGCTGCTTCAGTTTTGTTCCAGACCATAGTGTGGGTACCTGTGTGTAAAAAGAGAGAATCAGAATCTGGCTCTGGATGCCTGCAAAGTAGAGAGAGCCCAAACACGACCATCTGGAAGTGGAGGTCACATTATAGAGAGATATACAAATGATGGTACTTCCTGGATGACAAAGACATGCTCTGAGGCCTCCCTGGCCTTGCCCTGGATGCGCTAACTCCCATGGAGGGAATGGCCTGGCTGCTTCTGTTCGACACTCATTAACATCAGACCTGAGAAGTAAGAAGGCTCCTTAGCTGAGAGTAAAGAGGGTTGCTGTTGTTTTTCCCACTGTTTTTCACCCCAGATGGAGAAAGAATTTCTACACAGCAATTAAGTTCCCATTTACTTACTTGTGGGACCAGTTAACTTTCAGATCATCCAGGTAATAAGTAACAAAAGAGTACAGCCGGATGCCCTCAGCTGTGCTCTGAATTTTCAGGTCTGAAGCAGACAAAGCTGAAAGAAGAAAACAGTGTATTTCATATACCTGTTAGCCCATTCAGGAGAATAATGAAGTACTGTCATGGAGAGAACACTGTAACTTACCTATTTTTTTACATACTTCAGTCATCAGTTCTTGAAAGGCTGTGGATAGAGATTCATAGACAAAGCTTTAGCATAGAAATGCTCAGTTTAAAGTCAAATCTCAAACTGTTTGTCAGCATTGTGCTCTCAAAAAATATTCTGTCTGGTGGAGGTCACATTATAGAGGTGTATACAAATCAGTATCTTGTACTGATCACAAGATAGTTTGTTGGCCAATTGATAATAAGTGCTCTTAGAATGAATAACTCATTTTTTTTATCAAGTTGTAAAATATCCCTGCTCTTATTTTGATATTTTCACCTCTAATTCTCTATAACTTTCATCATATTTATATTCAAGAGAAAGAGCCACAGTGAGATTTCCAGGAAGTTTCATCGCTTTAAGATTCTCTTCTTCTTAGGTCCCAGGAAGCCTTAGTTCACATTAGAGGAAGTTTTCTTATCTGTGTGATCAATTCATGATAAATTAACCATCTATTAACCTGACATTTTACAGCCTAATAATGCTTTTTGCCAATAAACACATTTTGTTCTGTCTTCACCAAGAGTTAGGAAGGTGAAATCAAAGTCAAACTTCTGCTGTTTCTTAGCAATATGGTTAAAGATCTTGTTCAGGAACAAAATTGGAAGTTTGCAGGTCACATATAGGTCTTTGTTATCATGATACATTTGTTCTTAGTAGTCCCTGAAAAGTGGAAATTGCATTTGTGCTCTGCTAATAACTGAGAGGCTTAGCGTTTCATATATAAAACTTTCTTCTCACCTTTTAAGAGTGGATTATTTTGCAACACGCTTTTCACAGTTTTTGATCCTGTAACATTTGTATAGGGTTGAAACAAAAATGATAATTTATATTGAAAACAAACTCCTAGTGGACTGTGGACTACAAATTCTCTGAGGATCAAAAGTACACTTCTGATTTCCAGGAAGACTAAAAGTGAAGTATTTTTAATATAACAGTAGTTCATTGTGCTGGAATTTCAACTAAAACAAAATCTGTGGACAAAAAATCAGCATGACTTTGATCATCAGCTCAGTCTTACTCATAATTTTGGCAATTTGTATATAGGACACACAAAACAGACCCCAGCAGCTTGTGGACTGACCTTCATCCACAAGCTTCAATCTGCTCTTATCTTTTCCTCTGTCGTCTTTCAGAATAACTTCATAAATCCCAGCATCTTTCTTGGAAAACTAAGGGAGGAATACCACATTGCAGCTTATTGTAGTCTCAGAGTTTGGTGTTTTTAAAGCCCTGTTATTTATAGAACTGTCATCAAAACACACACTGAACAAGAATCTAACCATATGAGCAATGAACAGTTCACAGAGAAATCTGTCCATTACAAGTTGACCTAGCAGTTCTTATTTTTTACCCGCTAAGGCTATAATTGATTTGAGACTTAAAGTCCTTATCCTTTACTCTGCCTTCCTATTAAAAATTAAAGATCAGATATGTTTGAAAGGTATGCTCTTTTAGACAAAAAGGAGATAAAAATCTGCACTTAACTGAGTCCTATTCTGATTGTACTTCTAGGGAACAAGTTATCATGAGGCTTAAGAGCAAACGAAGGATCCACTTAACTCCCTGCCACTCACCCATCTATGAAAACAAGTAGCTCAGAGAGGCAAGAGTTGGGGTGTCCAGCCGATATTGGTTGGATATGTGACAAATCTATGCATATCACAAGGTAAGAGAAGCTTCTGTGTTCCTACAGCTTGCTTTTTAGGTGAAGTGAAGGTAGGGGGTCTCTGGAGCAGTTAGAAGTAAGATATTACAAATGCCCAGAGAAAAGGAATACAGAATCTAGTCTCTGGTTTGGGGGAGAAAGTAGGGTATAGAACTAATGTATTACATTTCACATTTATAGTCACCTACCTCTGTTATAAGCAGGGTACATATACCGTCCTTAAAGTCATGCTTTTCATCCACTGATATCTCCCTTTCGTCTTTGTACCACAAAATATGGGTCTCCTTCTTAATATTTGCCACCTGAAGAAAAACCATAATTACATGTCTCAAAACACGGGGATGTTACTTTTATAAGTAGCTGTTAATGTGGCACTGGATAGAAGGAAAAGCATTAAACTTAGAGTCAGAAGATGCTAAGGAAATTAATTCAAAGCAACTCTAATTGATAAAGAGTTTAGAATAAAGTGAATACAAATGGATAAAGCAAAATCAGTAGCAGCTTTATTTCCAGCAGTAAAAATTAACTTTAATATCATCTTGTGGACAGGAAAATAATAGATACATACACACTGACATACAGAAAGACTTAAATAAAAATAAAAGTCTGAAAAACCACAGGAAGACAAATCCCATCAGATTATAGTCTGTGTCACATGATAAAACATATGGCTTTACCAAAGGAACAGAATGACTAAGTCTTGAAGTATATATCTAAATATTTTTTAAAGGATAAAGAAAACTTTGCAAATAAATTTGGAGGGAAATTATATTTAAATTTTTTAAATGAGATTTTACATTTTCTTCATCTGTTTGTTTATATTTGTATTTCTTCTTTGGGGAATTGTACGCACATTTGTGCAGTTATTCAGTGGGGTCTTAGAGACTGTTTTCTTGATTTGTATGAAGTCTTTATTTTATTCTTTTAAATTGATGCATCATCTTTATTTTTGTTTTCAATTACAGTTTATATTTAATATTATTTGTATTAGTTTCAGGTGTACAGCATACTGGTTAGACCATTACATACTTTATAAGTGTTCCTTCTGATATTTCCAGTACTCAATAGGCACCATATATAGTTATTGCAATATTATTGACTATATTTCTTATGCTGTACTTTACATCCCATGACTATTTTGTAACTACCAATCTGTACTTCTCAATCCCTTTACCCTTTCACCCAGTCCCTCAGTCCCCCTCCCTTCTAGCAACCATCAGTCTGTTCTCTGTATCTATGAGTCTTTCTGTTTTGTTTGTTTCTATTATTCTTTAGATTCCACAGATAAATGAAATCAGGTGGTATTTATCTTTCTCTGACTTCTTTCACTTAGCATAATACCCTCTAGGTCTATTTGTTGTTGCAAATGGTAAAATTTCATTCTCTTTTATAGTTGAGTAATATTCTAGTGTATATATGTACCACTTTCTCTTTATACAAATTGTCTACTGAGGGACCCTTGGGTTGCTTCCATAGCTTGGCTATTGTAAATAATGCTGCAGTGAACATAAGGGCATATAAATTCTTTCAAATTAGTGTTTGGGTTTCTTTGCATATATACCCAGAAGTGAAATTGCTGGGTCATAAGACAGTTCCATTTTTAATTTTTTGAGGACCCTCCATACTGCTTTCCACAGTGGCTGCACCAGTCTGTATGCCTACCAACAGTGCATGAGGGTTCCCTTTTCTCCACATCCTTGCCAACACTGTTTGTTAATTTATTGATGATGGGCATTCTGACAGGTGTGAGGTGATACCTCATTGTGGTTTATTGATTTGCATTTCTCTGATGATTAGTGATGTTGCATCTTTTCATGTGTCTATTGGCCTTCTGTATGTCCTCTTTGGAGAAGTGTCTATTCAGGTCCTTTGTCCATTTTTTAAATTGGATTGTTTGTTTTTTTGGTGTTGAGTTATATAATTTTTAATATATTTAGTTATTAAACCCTTATCAGATGTATCATTGGCAAATATGTTCTCCCATTCAGTGGATTGTCTTTTTATTTTGTTGATGGTTTCTTTTGCTATGAAAAAAACTTTTTAGTTTAATGTAGTCCCATTTATTTATTTATTTATTTATTTATTTATTTATTTATTTATTTATTTTTGTTTCCCTTGCCTGAGGAAATATATAAAAATATTACTAAGAAAAATGTCTGAGATTTTACTGCCTATGTTTGCTTCTAGGAGTTTTATGATTTAGAGTCTTACATTTCAGTCATTAATCCATTTTGAGTTTATTTTTGTATTTAGTGTAAGAAGGTGGTCTAGTTTCATTTTTGTATCTGTCCATTTTTCTTAACACCATTTATTAAATAGACTGTCTTTACTCCATTGTATGTTCTTGCCTCCTTTGACAAATATATATATATATTTTTTATCCTCACCCGAGGACATTTTTTCATTTTTTGTTCAGATAGAGAGGGAGGGAGAGAGAGGAAGAGAGAGAGAGAGAAACTTCGACGTGAAAGGGAAACATCGAGTGGCTGCCACCTGCAGGACCAACCAGGGCTGGGGACAAACTGCAACCGAGGTACGTGCCCTTAGCAGGAACCAAACCCGGGTTTCTCCGGACCGCAGGCCGATGCTCTAACCGCTGAACCAAACTGGCCAGGGCCTCCTTTGACAAATATTAATTGACCATATAGGTATGAGTTAATTCCTGCATTCTCTATTCTGTTCCATTGGTCTACATGTCTGTTTTTATGCCACTACCATGCTGTTTTGATTACTATGGCTCTATAGTATAGTTTGATAACAGGTAGCATGATTCCTCCAACTTTGTTCTTCTTTCTCAAGATTGCTGTGGCTATTCATGTGTTTCCATATAAATTTTTGGATTATTTGCTCTAGTTCTGTGAAATATGTTATTGATATTTTGACAGAACTGCGTTGAATCTATAGATTGCTTTGGGTAGTATGGACAATTTAACAATATTAATTATTCCTATCCATGGCCATAGTATATGGTTCCATTTACGTATATGCCTTAGTTTCTTTGAAGTCTTTATTTTTTTGTGCAATGTTAATTACACTAGAAATACATGAATATACTCTTCTTCGTAAAAAAATTCAAACATTGTAAAGCTCAAGATCCCTTTAACCACTATCAGAAAGTTTACCCAATTTGAAATTTATGATATAATATGATGTGTAGATATAGCATTTAAATGAGTTTCCTCAAAATTGCGAAGCGATTAATTTATTAGATTCTACTTAATGGTTATTGACTAAACTTAGAGTGGTAATCATTTCACTATATATACATATACCTAATTTTTATGTTGTACACCTTAAACTTATAGGTTATGTGTCAATTAAAAATTATTAAAAACAAGAATATGCAAGTTTTAAAATGTTAAGATTTTCAGTTAATAAATTAAAATAAGAACCAATACTGGTAACAATATAGTGAAATCAGTACAAATATTCTTTATGATCCTGTAAACTGGTTCCTGAATTATAGAAAGTGTGTTGCTAGGTGACATTGCTTATGATAGAAATGACCCCTCATTGGAAAGCTACATCTGTTCTGGGAGGGACTAGAAATAGACCCCATAGCTTTGGGCTTCCCTGAGTAGACTGATTCTTGTAATTTAGGCATGTCCCTTGTGGGGACCCTGGAAGTTCTTCCTAAGGAGTTATTTTGTATTTTATTTTTTTTATTTTTTATCCTCATCCGAGGACATTTTTCCATTTTTTGTACAGACAGAGTGGGAGGAAGAGAGAGGGAAACATCGATGTGAAAGGGACACATCGAGTGGCTGCCACCCGCACGACCAACCAGGGCCAGGGACAAACTGCAACCGAGGTACATGCCCTTAGCGGGAACCAAACCTGGGTCTCTCCGGACCGCAGGCAGACGCTCTAACCGCTGAGCCAAACCGGCCAGGGCCTAAGGAGTTGTTATAAGGGGTATTATTAGCTCCTTGGGGGATGAGGTATTTTGAAACCTATGATGTTCCTGTACCTGACCAAAATGGATCTTGTCTTCTTACAACTGAGCTGTCATCTGAAGTGGCGCTTCCCATGTGTACTCCTGCAGGAGAGGAATGCCCAGCACCACTGTGCAGGCAACCTGGGATTCTTACCCTATATTCTTTTGAGTAGACTAGTTCCAAGTGGGGCTCATGATAGTCTCATAAGTCTGAATGTTTGGCTTCACATACTGCATTAACTATAATGAATATGTAAATTGTCAAATGTATATACATTGCTACTATAATGCAACAAACAGCTATGGGAGGACAGAGGAAGGTTCATTCTACCTAGACTGAGAAGCAGAAGGCCTTAAGGAAGAGATGACTGAGCCAGGTGTTGAGAAAGATTTTATCAGAGAAACTGAAAGGAGAAGGCCATTCCACAAATTGTAGCAGCATAAATACAGTATTATGGATATTCAGTACCTCTTTCGAGGCTCCCCTTAGTTGTTCAGAATGTGGGAAAGGGGTTAATTCTCCTGAGGAAAGCCATCAGATGGGACACTAGCGCTCACCTCCCAAAAGACTAGTGCAATCGGTAGCACAGAAAGAAGGAAGATGGACATGTGGACCTCTGGGAGAGGGATGGTTTATAGGGTAGGCAGTGTGTAGGAGAAAGTCAATGGGGGCAACATAGAAGTGGACAGCTAGGAGGAGAGAGAGGCAGTGAGATTTTAGCTGTTGCCCGTTAATTGTTTTTCAAGCTTTGCATTTTCCTGAGAGGCTAAAACCTAGAATTTATTTTTTTTTTATGCATTTCTGGAAGACTGCTGTGTCCTTGAATTTCATCAGACCTAAAAGAAATTAGGGTACTTGGGTTCTGGCTTTTATAATGACAACTACATCCAAATGCCAAATCCACACTTCTACCTTGAAGTACCTGTCCACATTTACAACCTTCACACTTCAACCTCATCCAGCGGAGTTCCTTATCCAAAATATTTTGATGACTCCCTCAGCTGAACATCACTATATGCTAAGGTACAAAATAACTCAGAATGCGATGTGAATTGTTTTCTCTAAATCTTTCCAAAGGCCTAAACAACTGGTTGTGAGCTGCAAACGCTTTCCCTTTCCCTCATGGCAGCATAGTGGTCTCAAAACCAGTAGCAGAGCTGGCCAATACACAAAAGTAGTGTTATGCTAGCCACACAATTTAGATAGGAAATTGATCAACTTCCATGGAAAAACAGCATAGTGGAATGATTCTGGAATAGATCTACCACTTAGACTATAGATTTGGCCTAAAACAAAGACAATATGAGATTCTTCTGAGATTAATTTAAAAAGAAAAGGGTGTGGGGGTGGTTTGAAAAGGTGGAGCACAGAGGCTTTTTAGGGCAGTAAAACATTCTGTATGATACTATAATGGTGGATACACATCATTTATTTCTGTCAATGCCCATAGAATGTACAACATCAAGAGTGAACCCTTCCCTGGCCGGTTTGGCTCATTGGTTAGAGCATCAGCCTGCGGTCTAGAGAGACCCAGGTTCGCTCCCCGCTAAGGGTATGTACCTCGGTTGCAGTTTGTCCCCAGCCCTGGTTGGTCGTGTGGGTGGCGGCCACTTGATGTGTCCCTTTCACGTCGATGTTTCTCTCTCTCTCTTCCTCTCTCTCCCTCCCACTCTATCTGAACAAAAAATAGAGAAATGTCCTTGGGTGAGGATAAAAAAAAAAAGAGTGAACTCTAATGTAAACTACAGACTTTGGATAATAATGATATGTCAGGACAGGTTCATTAACTGTAATACATGAACCACTCTGGTGGGAGATGTTGTCAGTGGGAGAAGCTGTGCATGTGTGGGGACAAGGGGAGTAAGTGGGAAATCTTTGTACTTTTTCTTCAATTTACTATGGACCTGAAACTGCTCTAAAAAAGTCTAATTAAAATGAAAAGAATAGGAAGATGGCTGCGGGCAGGACCGAACGGAGGGTGAGTGTGTCAGAGAGTTAGCGAGTGTGTGAGAGAGTATGAGTGGATGTGAAGGTGGACGATCAAACTCCTGCAGTGCAGAGACACGGAGCAGAAGGTTCCTGTGCTGTGGACGGGGAGCAGCTGGCTACCGCAGTAAGTGGCTCGCCAGGGTGCTTCTCCCTGCACTGCAGGGAGGTCCCACCATTTTGGAAGATCCCGGGTCTTCCCTGGGACGAGGCAGTGGGAGTGGCTAGGGCACAGCACCATCAGACCAGTGGACACTCTGTGTCAACACAGACTGGTGCACAGTAGTGGAGCTCCTAAGGTGCTGGTCATGGAAGCTGTGGACAGCCTAGAGCCCAGCACCATCCCCCACAGTAGCAACCCAATCAGAGTCAAGATATACGCCCAGCAACAGAGGCTGGGGAGCAGACATCCATCCCTAGGCAACCGAAGCACAGACCAGCAGCTGAGACCCATCCCCAAAAACTACAGCAAAAGCTGATCAGGAGTTCAGCCCCACAGGGCAGCACTCCTCAGCCACCAGCGGTGGGTCCTGGGGCTCCACAGAGGCCTGTGAGGTCCAGTAGCTCACAAGAGCAGTGGGAAGCCGGAGCCCGAGAGGAACTGGTGCGATCCAGCTGCCTGTGGGTCCTGCAGGGTGCTGGGGCACCAGAGAAGCTTGTGCGACACCAAGACACATAGTAATTAAAATGCCAAAAATTAAAGACAGAGTTAGAATTCTAAAGGCAGCAAGAGATAAGCAACAGGTTACCTACAAAGGAAACCCAATAAGGCTCTCAGCTGACTTCTCAACAGAAACACTACAGGCCAGAAGGGAGTTGCATGAAGTAATCAAGGTCATGAAAAACAACAATCTGAATCCAAGACTACTCTATCCAGCAAGGCTATCATTCAGAATAGAAGGTCAAATTAAGAGCTTTCCAGACAAAAAATGCTAATGGAATATATTAACACCAAACCAGCACTGCAAGATATGCTAAAAGGACTGCTGAAATTAGTAGAAGAAATAGGAAGAAAAATAGAACCACACTAAACAAAAATAGCAATAAATAAGTACATATCAATTATCACCTTAAATGTGAATGGTTTGAATGCTCCAATAAAAAGACATAGAGCAGCTGACTGGATAAGAAATCATGACTCACATATATGTTGTTTACAAGAGACCCACCTCACAACAAAAGGCTCACAGAGGTTGAAAGTAAAGAGATGGAAATAAATCTTTCAAACAAATGGAAAGGAAAAAACAGCTGGGGTAGCAATACTCATATCTGATAAAGTAGATATCAAAATGAAGACCATAACTAGAGACAAAGAAAGCCACTACTAATATTGAAAGGATCTATCCAACAGGAAAATAATATAACCTTGGTAAACATATATGCACCCAATATAGGAGCATCAACATATATTAAAAATCTTCTGGAGAACTTCAAAGTAGAAATCAACAGCAATACAATCATAGCAGGGGACTTCAACACCTCGCTGACATCACTGGATAGATCTTCTAGACAAAAAATTAACAAGGAGGTCATATATGAAAGACCTACAGCCAACATCATACTCAATGGGCAAAAACTAAAAGCTTTTCCCTTAAGAACAGAAACTAGACAGCAATGCCTACTTTATCCACTCTTATTTAACGCAGTACTGGAAGTCTTAGCCATAGTAATCAGACAGGAAGAAAAAATAAAAGGGATCTAAATTGGAAAGGAGGAAGTGAAATTGTCATTATTCCCAGATGACATGATAGTATACGTAAAAACACCAAAGACTTCATCAAAAATTTACTAGACTTAATAAATGAATTTGGAAAAGTAGCAGGATACAAAATTAATGTCAAGAAATCGATGGCATTCTCATACACAAATAATGAACTCACAGAAAGAAAAACTAAGAAAACAATCCCATTTATCATTGCGCCAAAAAAAAATTAAGATACCTAGCAATAAACTTAACCAAAGAAATAAAGGACCTATTCGCAGAAAACTACAGGTCATTGAAAAGAGAAATAAAGGAAGATATAAAAAAGTGGAAGCACATGCCTTGTTCATGAATTGGAAGAATTAACATCATTAAAATGTCCATACTCCCAAAGCAATCTATAGATTCAATGTAATCCCCATCAAAATACCAACGACATACTTCACAGAACTAGAACAAATACTTCAAAAGTTCATATGGAACCGAAAAAGACCCTGAATAGCCACAGCAATCTTGGAAAAGAAGAACAAAGTAGGAGGGATCACATTACCAGATTTCAGGTTATATTACAAAGCCAATGTAATCAAAACAGTCTGGTACTGGCACAAGAACAGGCATATACACCAGTGGAACAGAATAGAGAACCCAGAAATGGACCCAAGGCAATATGCTCAATTAATATCTGACAAAGGTGGCAAGAGCATACAGTGGAGTAAAGACAGCCTCTTTCATAAATGGTGTTGGAAAAACTGGACAGCTACATTCAAAAAAATGAAACTAGACCATCAACTTACACCCTACACAAGAATAAATTCAAAATGGATAAAAGACTTCAATGCGACTAATGACTCCATAAAAATCCTAAAAGAAACTGTAGGCAACAAAATTTCAGACAATCATACGCAGCAGAATTTTCACTGACACATCACCTAAGGCAACAGAAATAAAGGAGAAAATGAACACATGGGACTACATCAAACTCAAAAGCTTCTGCACAGCAAAAGATACAGTCATCAAAATGGAAAGGCTACCCATTATATGGGAGAACATAATTGCTAATGATATATCAGATAAGGGGTTAATTTCCAATATATATAGACTGCTCATACAACTCAACAAAAGGAAGACAAAGAACCCAATTAAAAATGGGCAGAGGAACTAAATACACAGCTTCCAAACAGGACTTACAAATGGCTAAGAGACATATGAAGAAATGCTCAACATCACTAATCATCAGAGAGATGCAAATTAAAACAACAATGAGGTATCACCTCACACCTGTCAGAATGGCCGCTATCAACAAATCATCAAACAACAAGTGTTGGCGAGGGTGTGGAGAAAAGGGGACTCTAGTACACTGCTGGTGGGAATGCAGACTGGTGCAGCCACTATGGAAAACAATATGGTGTTACCTCAAAAAATTAAAAATTGAACTGCCATTTGACCCAGTGATCCCACTTCTAGGAATATACTCTAAGAAGCCTGAAACACCAATCAGAAAGAATATACCCCCATGTTTGTAGCAGCACTACTTACAATAGCTAAGATCTGGAAACAGCCCAAATGTCCATCAGTAGACGAATGGATAAAAAAGCTGTGATATATATACACAATGAAGTACTATGCAGCTGTAAGAAAGAAAGATCTCTTATCCTTTGAGACGACATGGAGGGACCTGGAAAGTATTATCCTAAGCGAAACAAGCCAAACAGAGAAAGACAGGTATCATATAATCTCACTTATTTGTGGAATATAATGAACATAACAGTCTGAGGAATGGTGTAGTCCCAGAGATGTGGAAGTGGGGTACAGACTGACTATCCCCAGAAGAGGAGGTGGTGGGGAGAGATAAACCACAGAACTTATATGCATGTGTGCATGAACAATGGACATGGGCAACAAAGCTGGGGACAGGGCGAGGAGAGAGAGGCAAGGTGGAATGTGTAGGGGAGAAAGGAAAAACATCTGTAATAAAAATTAATTAATTTAAGAAATAAATAAATGAAATAAAAAGAATTGTCTGTCCTTATTAACTAGGGTATGGTTAATGAATAAGAATGATCATGTTGCCTTCCCATATTTTTATATTATTTTATTTTAAATGTTTATCACTAACTAACAATTACAGTAACATTCAACAGTAAGGATGTGATGCTTATCATTTGTTTCAAATGGAGGAGATGAATAGTTGATCTTTCTGCTTTCACATTCTATTTTATCTTTATTTCCCTTGTATCAAATGTTAAAATTTACCTACTTCTTACCTTGCATTTCAATAGTACATTACATTCACCAGTCACTTCCCAGCTCAAATACTCAGCAAAATGTGGACCTATAAAATATTAATATCATTAATAATTCTATTAGTCATGAAAGCAAAATCAAAGCTCATTCTTTTTTCTTTTTAATCCTCACCTGAGGATATATTTTTATTGATTTTTTTTTTTTTTTAAGAGAGAGAGAGTAAGGGAGAAAGAGAGAGAGGAAAAACACCAGTGTGAGAGAGAAACATCGATCAGCTGCCTCCCACATGCATGTTGACAGAATTGAACCCTCAATCCAGGCATGTGCCATGACTGGGAATTGAACCTGCAACTTTTTGAGGTACAAGACAATGCTCCAACCAACTGTCAAAGCTCATTCTTAAATTCTAATGTGACTTATATTTGAAGTAAAGTTTTTAAAACTCAAGTATTAGTTTTTAAATATTTTAAATGGATATCTATTTAATAATAAATGTTTTCAATTATTTTTATTTATAGTGGTATTTACCTTGTTTCCTGATCCATTCTTGTCGCTGGAATTCGGCTTCTTTCTGGAGCTTTTTATAAACTAAAATTTGAAAAATAAGAAAGTAAGAAATTGAGCAGAGGGTATAAATATACATGACAGTCAGTGTATTAAATTATTTATATTCATTACTATAACACTCATACATTATGACCATTTTATTCATTTTTAGTCTTCACAGATGAAGACATAGGCTTAGAAAGGTTAAGCAATTAGTTCAAGGTCATGAAGCTAGAAAATAATGAAATAGTACTGGATATTATAAATGTAGAGATCTGGCCAACCTTTCTATTGCTTTGTTAAATGTCACATTTTAAATCTTGATGGTTTCCACAGTGGCTAATGGTAGCTGACATACAATCTAGTTGTGACCTATAATTAATTAATTTGGCATGCTCTACTTTTACATATTTTTCTTCTTAATTTAAGTAATATAAAATAAGTACACATCATAAGATAGTGTCACAGTTTGTTTCTGAGACACATATACAGTCTTGGTTGTATTGTAATCTCCTTTACTTTACTACTTTTAGTAGTAAATACTTGTTTACATATAAGATAATATATATATGCAGTCCTGCCTGTAGGCCAGGGATAAATTTGGTGTCCTTTTAAATTAACTTTCACTTTTATGTAATGAAATACTATGGAAAGTATTAACTGAGAATTGTATTTCAAAAAAGGAAATCTAAGCAAGAGTAATTCCTACTGCCTTCCACATTATCACTTTTGTGTCATGGAATATTTGCTTTAAAGGGAGAAGCAAAGTCTCCAGTTAATAATTCACAGAATTCTTACCATCTCCAATGAGAACAAGAGTAGAATGGCCAGTTGCTTTTCCATCTTGAAGCTGGAAAGTATATGTTCCCTCATCCTCATCCAGTAGCTTTTCCATGAACATTTCAATTATACCAGTGTTTCGGTCAATATGCATCTTATATTTCTTCAATGTGAAAAGAAAAAAAGAGAAATCAATGAGGTAGATATGATGACATGATAAGCCTGATAAAATAAATACAAATTTCAAAGAATTATAATTTTTTTTTTTTTTTTATCCTCACCTGAGGACATTTTTCTATTTTTTTTTGTTCAGGTAGAGTGGGAGGGGGAGAGAGGAAGAGAGAGAGAAACATCGATGTGAAAGGGACACATCGAGTGGCTGCCACCCGCACGACCAACCAGGGCCGGGGACAAACTGCAACCGAGGTACATGCCCTTAGCGGGAACCGAACCTGGGTCTCTCAGGACCGCAGGCCGACGCTCTAACCGCTGAGCCAAACCGGCCAGGGCAAGAATTATAATTTTAATAAAATTTCTTGTGAATATTTTTTTTAGATGAGCAAATTTTGAAAATCTTGAACCCAGGAAAAGGAAAATATTATGTGAAATACGAGACCTTGACCAGAAATGATTACTAAAAAGACTTAATTTAATTTAATTAATAAATAAAGTTTTTGTTTTTTTTTTTTAATCCTCACCCGAGGACATTTTTTGATATTTTGTTCAGATAGAGTGAGAGGGAGAGAGAGAGAGAGAAACATCGATGTGAAAGCGACACATCGAGTGGTTGCCACCCACACGACCCCACCAGGGCTGGGGACAAACTGCAACCAAGGTACGTGCCCTTAGCGGGAACCGAACCCGGGTCTCTCCAGACCGCAGGCCGACGCTCTAACCGCTGAGCCAAACCGGCCAGGGCAATAAATAAAGTTTTGTTATCCTAAGTCATAACATGTTATCAAAAAATTATTTGTAGCTAATCCTGTCACCTTCTTTCATAAAGAACATATATGCATAACCCATGGTCACAGACAACAGTGTGGTGATTGTCAGAGGAAAGGGGGTATGAGGACTCAGTGGAGGGGGGTAAAGAAAGATGAAATGGGGACATCTGCAATAGTATCAACAATGAAAATAAAGAATACATAAAATAATAAATAAATAATAAAAAAAATCCAAAATCTTATCCAAATATAATCACCCACTGTTGTTGTTGTTAATCCTCAACCGAAAATATTTTTCCATTGCTTTTAGATAGAGTGGAAGGGAGGGAGGAAAGGAGAGAGAGAGAGAGAGAAACATTGATGTGAGAGAGACACATCGATTGGTTGCCTCCTGCACTCACCCTGACTGGGTAGGGATCGAACCTACAGGTACATGCCCTTGACTGAGAATAGAAGCTGTGACCCTTCGGTGTGTGGGCCGATGCTTTAACCACTGAGCAACACTAGTCAGGGCTAATCACCCATTGTTTATTATAGAAACATCTAATAAATCATGTGATTAAAAAATAAGTTGTTTTAGTTTTACATTTACATTCCAGATTACATTAGTTTTAATTTGCAGAATAATGAAAGATTTTGGACGGTATGAGGGAAGTATTTGTCTCATTATTGCTATATCCCTAGTATTTAGCACATGCATGGTATATAGCAGGCAATTAATAAATATCTACTGAATTAATTTGTGAAAAAATGCTTCCAAAGCACTTGAAATCCATTTGCTCCTAATGAACTTAAATTGCCCTGTTAGACTATGCTTATTTTATCATGTTGCTTGGGCAACTTTTTAATTTCAGTATAAAGATAAATCTAGTCCTTGGACATGCCAGCACAAGCTCCATAATGATTTTAAATTAATGATGTTTTCCTGTAATGTGCCACAGAATGAAGACTTAGGTCTGGGATCAACTCAGTGGTGTAATTCAGGCCCTGGAGCTTCCCCTGAAGGAAGCCAGTCTCCAACTGAGACCACAGTTTTGCTTAGTTACCTTGTTTCCCTTACCCCCTATTCCTGAGAGTATTTCCCCATGAATCACTTGAAGGAGAAACTCTTTTTCAGAATCTCCTTCTAGAAAACCTAACCTAAGACAGTATTTTCCATCCAATTAAATAGTATGATTAGAGCCAGTTGCAATGACAATGAACAGTGGCATTGCACAGCAACATGCAAGCATGCGTGAACACATGAAGGGAAATGGAAACTATGCACACGTGTGCACGAGTGTTCTGTCAATGGCTGTGGTGGCAGAGAGTGATACCAACAAGGTTTTTTCTTCCTTTCCACTGGGTAGGTAGTGATCACAGCAATTTATGAGAACATTTTGAAAACAGGAAGGAGATGGGCCATAGTGGACCCATGTATGACATTTCAGATCTACACACAATTTCTGTATGAGTTGAAAAGGAATATACTGCATACCCATCTACTTGTTACATTACTCATTCTTCCCCTCACTAATGAACCCTCAAATGTTTCAAAAACATATCTTGATCAAAGGAGAACAGGTTGTTGATAGTGGCCACAAACCATGCTTCTCCCCCATTTTTTTAGTCTCCCATTTACACCTGTGGTTACACAGGTGTGAGCCAGGGCCCGAAACCCAAGTTCTTCAGTCCCACCAGGCACTGGCCGGATTCTGGCTCTACTGATGTCTGAGGAGGACAAATAAAGTACAGATGATGTAACTCTTTCTATGGAAACTATGTTTATGTTAAAATAAAAAAAGTAGATATAGATATACACAATCACCTGTGTAAATAAGACACGGATAGACACACACATAGAAGTGTAGAAAAAGACCAAAAAGTACATACCAATATGTACATCAAAAAGTTGTAAAAATTTGTAATTTTTTCTTTTTGAGTCTTTAAAGTATTTTACAGTAAGGATCCATTGCTTTTCTTTTCTTACCAGAAAAGCAATAAAGATATTTTATTTCATAGTTTTTCTGAGCCTTTGGAACAATAGAGACCATGTCCTCCATATGAAGAACCAAGTCCCTGCTGGGTATTCTGATGTGAGTATGCAAGTTCAGGTCAGTGTGTTGGCTCCTCTGCCTTCTCAAGAGAGCAATTCTACTTTCAATTCTGCTTTGCCTGGGACAGTTTTGTTTTATGACTCTTGTCCTGGGAAAATTCATTCTCAAAAGTGCCCAGTTTGGATAATATAATGCAATCAATTTATGTTTTCCTCTACATTTTTAAGAAAATATGTTTTTATTGAATTTTTTAGAGAAAGAGAAAGAAACATCGATGTGAAAGAGAATCCTCTACTAGAAATCCAGCCTGCAACCCAGGCATGTGCCCTCACCAGGAATCAAACTGGGACCTCTCAGTCCATGGGACAATGCTCAATCCACTGAGCCACACCGGCTGGGCCTTCCTCTAAATTTTTTACATGTGAAATTTAAATTGCCCACCCCACTGCCAGTGGTTTTCACAACAACTTACCTGCATTCTAATAGGTTTCCCCAGCATATTCTATAATATCTTTAGAAATCTAAAAGTGTAAAACCTACCGGCCCTTCAAAAATTTCCTTTTCATTAAATACGTAGTTGACTTTGGCATTGCCAGACAGCTTGTCAGCCTGCATCCAAAACCGGACCTGGCCTTTCTCCAAAATTTCAACTGCCAACTCTGATTTAGCTGAGACAGCTATAAAAAATAAAAGTAATAATTATATTGATAACCAATTATATTGATACAGATTCTTCCAACAAGTAAAAAACAAAAACAAAAAAAACTCAATGGAAACGGTGATGAAGCACCTTGCTTCTTGAAAAGTCTGGAGGCAGTGTGAGAGTGTTGTAGAGAAGGCATGATACTGAAGGATGGAAGACCTGGGTTCTAATTCTGACTGTCACTCTGGGTACATCGTTCACCTTCTCTGAGTCGTAGATGTCTCAACTGTGAAAATGAAGAGGATGAACTTACATCCTGAGGTCCTTCAGCTAACCTTTTTGACTCTCTACCGTGGCTTTGGTTAAGTTTATTTAGGGACGATAACAAAGTGCAATGGAAAGAGTCTTGGGCTGGACCCAGGAGAGCTGGAGGTAGTCCAACATCAGCTACTAACAAACTGTGATGTTAGGCAGGTCGCTTCGAATATCTGGGCCTCATTCAACTCATTTATAAATGAATGAAATTTAACTGAATGTACTAATTAACCAAAATATTTTCCAGCTTCGCCATTCTGAGAACTTAATTACTTCAAAATATTTGGAAAGGAGTTAAATTTTATTTCTTTCAATAATTTTTCTCCATTTAGAAGTCCTTTAAAATGTTTTTGTAAAAATAAATTTAAAGATAATTAATTTTAATTATATATACAAGATGAACTAGCTTTTCATTTAAACCCTATCTATCTCCATGATACCAGTTCATTTAAGTTCTTAGACCAAGCAAAATTTTTCAATGGCAAATACTGAAAAACTATATTAAAATATCACATGGATTGCCTCACAGAGGAAGTGAAGGAACCATGTGGAATCTCTGATTGATACCTGTATCACTTAAGCCATTTGAGTCCAAGTGAAATTTTAAAACTTGGCTGGCATCTCTTTCTAAATTTCTTGTAATGTGAAATGTTCTCCACAAAGCTGCCTTCAACCAATCGTTCAGTATCAGAGGTGGCTCCGGGGCATACTTGTGGGAAAGCATGTTTGTTTCTCAAAGTTTAGTAGTTCTTTCACTTCCTTTAGGAGAAATCATCACCCTTAAACCTATCTCAAAATTTTATGTAGCATTGCTACATTTTAAATTATGAGCTCTAAACTTGTATCAAATTTACATGAATATTTTTTTGCATTTATCCTACAAGTACCATTTTCAAGCTTTAAGAGATGCCTTTCATCTGCACTATTTCATATTCACTGTAAAACTCAGTTATACAGTTGTTTCAATGCAGAGCTCAGACCAAATCTCTACTTTCCATACAATTTAAAACAATACATAACTGTTAAGACACCATTCATGGTATTCCTTTTCCAGTTTTATGGTGAATAAGCATACAGAGAAGAAATGGTTCTCCCCCAGAATTCAGACAGTCTACATCCTACAGTTATACCCACTTGTGCTGCTTTGCTGAACAAAGTTGGTTTTGAGAACATTACAGTTGAGGCCAATAGTCTCTCACAGTCATCCCCTTGGGAATGGAAGAGGTATCAGGTAATTGATTCCAGAGCAGTGTTTGTTTTCTAATCATAGTCTCATTGGAGAATTTCAGGAAAGCTATAGACCCTCTACCTAAATAATGCACATATACAAACATACAAAGTTTTGCCTACAGTCTTGGGTCAGGGTATAGTTTTCTGGGTTCCTGAAACTCCCACAGTAGTGAAGGAGTTCTATTTTAGGGATTAATGAGTGAAAAAAATTCCTGATTTAAAAGAATGAGTATCTAAAATACCTTTCTATTTGTTTTCTCAAACTCTAGGGTGTAACTTTCTGGATAAGTCACTTCTTTGGTCAATGACAAGAGATCTTATCAAGCCAGTGGAATTTTCCGAGTGTTATTTCAGACTTCTTTCTCTTCTTTTAGGTGTGAACTGTGAAATTTAATCTTTTATGTGGAAAGTGTTTTATTGAAGGGTTTGTGTATAGTTCAGAGAAATTCATTTTCTGGCTAAGGTATCTTTATTTTATTTTTTAGGAGTTTAAAATGATAGGTAGGTAATGTCCTTAGTTAGAGGTATGATTCTTCCATTAAGTGACAATATTACATTGCGAAGAAGGAGATTAGTTAGCCTAAAAGACATAGGAATTAATGTATCCAGGAAAAAAAATATATATATATATATGCTACTCTAAAATATGTAAGCAAAAAGAGACCTAAATTATGCAGCTGTTATGTCTATGTAACCTGCCACTTCTCTATGAAACAGAGCATGAAATATAGTTTCTATGTTTAGTATTCCTTATAACTCTTGAGAATAATGACAAAGATAAAAGCAGCACTTCTAGAAAGTGCATCTGTAGTTACCAATGTAAGTTCCATTATATGTTTTCAAGAGCCTCTTATTCCTGTCAGAGTTGTCATCTGCCTATTCCAGAAGTCACCACCTAGTAGGATTGCTAAACTCTGTGAAAGTATTGTGGACACTTACTTGGGAACTTGTGTTCTTGGCTGAGTGCAAGTAAACGTTTCACCTCTGTAGGGAGAAAAAGAGAACAATTAAACCTTAAATTACTAAAACAAAAGTCACTTGATCATAGAGAATCATTGAGAACTCAAAGCAGCATTGGACTTGTGAATGAACTGACTTTAAACTTACCTTCCTCGTCTATCAAGTAGCTTGATGCTATTCCATCAGTGTTTGTTACATCACAGGAGTAAATGCCCATGTCTTCCATTCCCAGGTCTTTGAAGGTTAATTTTGTCCTTAAGAACAGAATATGTTTGTAAGAAACGAGGCCATGTGGCATCTGGGAATCTGTGTCCTGCATTGTGTCTAGGCATTTGCACATGCCACTCCCCTCATTTGGAGTAGTTGTTCCTATCCCCCTACTAACCAAAAGGCTACTCACTCTTGCTGTTTCTGGGAAGTCTTTCCTGACATCTTCCTAAAGGGTGACGGTGATGGGAATGGGGAGCTGGTACAAATTTCCCATTCCCAAGCTAGGTTGCATACCTACATACATGCCAAATAAAGACATTTTCAGCTGATCAGCCCTTGCTAGGGAGCCTGAAAATTTTTTTCCTACAGGAAAAAACCTGCTGTTGGTAATTCCAGTGCCTCTTTAATGTCATCCCCTTTTATAACCTTCCCTTTTTGAGGTTATCAAACACTCACTGGTGTTGCCTATTTCATTATTTCTATCTCTATGCCTTTACTGTGCCTTTAGGAAGGAGATCTGTTTTGCTTACTGTTGTGTCCTCCAGCATTTATGCCTTCTCTGGCACATAATATGTGCTTAATAAATATCTGTGGAATGAATAAATGAATTGGTCAATGGTTAAGTTCACTGTGTTTTCTAACTTTGGTGAGTCATGTTGCTAGTCTGTGTCTAAGATTAACCAAACATTTAAATATTAGTCAAGTGAACAAAGTGGAAGAAAAACTTATAGTTTGATTGTATTTTCTTTGGCCAATGTATGTTTTACTTCAAGGACTTTACAGCATAGTAACAGTAAAATGTCTTTTAATTATATTCAGTATTTCCTTACTATTCTCTAACAAAACTACAATTTTTTATTTTTGATATATATTAGACTGCCTTGTAATATAAATAATACTTAGAAATACTTTGCTTTATCAAACACAATCTAATATGATTGGTACTATAAAGATATAAACCTTGAGAAGTAAGGCAAAGTAAAAATAAAACTCAAAATCTTGGGGCTAAAAGTGTTAGATCATAAAATCAATCCCCTTCATTCTCTCCCATTCTACAGAAAAAGTAATTGGGGGTCTGTGGAAATTAAAAACTGCCCCAGGTCACATGGCCAGCTCTTGGTACAGCTGGAACCTAGGACTCATCTATCCTGTGCTTTCCATTTAGAGTTATTTCCAGTGTATTAGTGTGTCACTCATAAGTGGTGGTAAAAAAAAGTAGAACAGATTATACCTGACCCATTTAATTAACCATAACTTGAATCAGAAGTAGCAAAATTTTTTCCTTGCTCCCTCCTCATAAGCATCCTCATCATTATTGTAAGATTTAAAAATTTTGTGGAATGAGAATCTTTTTTTTTTAGTCCTCACCCGAGGATATTTTCCCATTGAATTTCAGATAAGAGTAGGAGGGAGGGAGGAAGAGAAACATTGATTGACTGCCTCCCAAATGACCCCAACCAGGGCCAGGGATCAAACTGCAACTGAGGTATGTGCCCTTGACTGGAATGGAACCCACGACTCTTTGGTCTGTGGGTCCATGCTCTAACCACTGAGCAAAACCAGCCAGGGCAATGAGAATCATTTTTAAAGCTCACTTTTATGTCAATCAAAGCTCTTCTAACATCATAAATGAGATCGCACTTTAAAAATTATGTAAAAAGTACTGTACAAGGATTGTTATTTTTTAAGGTTTATACTGGTTATTACTTTTTGCATTACATACCAGATATAAAATATTTGTGATCCATCCCCTTATACTAAGTATTTAAAATGAAAAGCAAAGAGCTTACTTCATACTCCTATCATGAAAAGGAAACTCATGATTATAATTGAAATGGTTCGTACTTGTTGCCTTTGCTTTCAATTTCTAAACGTGGAGAGTCCTCAGTGGATACATAATCTTTGGACCAGGTGAACTCAGAATTTGGAGCCATCTGATCACATTCGAAGATCAAAGAAATGACTCCATCATCATCCACATCTACTACAACTTCTTTGGTTCCTAGAAGAAGAAGGAGAGGAGAAGGAAAAGAAGAAGAAAGAGAAGGAGAAGGAAAAAAGAGGCACTGATATTTTTTGGTAAAAATTGACTATCTAAGAATTCCTTGAGACTCTTTACTTTAGCCTTAAAATAGCTTGTGCAAGAGAAAAGCCCCAACTGCTCACTGTGACTGATAATACGTTTTACAATTCAACTTTTGTACTGTAACAGGGAATTAAATAAACGTGCCATGTTTCTTAGGCAGAGCCAACATCATGGAAAGTATTGTTGGGCCAGGGCTGAATAAAAATGGGTTGATTTGTCTGATGGCTAAATTATGGGAGTGGGTTGATCAAAAATAAAGGGGAAAAGTCAGCACTGGAAAAAAGGAAAGTTAAATGGTCCTGATGAGGACCTAATTCATGACTTTGCTTTAAAAACACCCTTATCCAACTCATCATCAATAAAGGATAGATAGGACACAAAAAAACCAAAGGGAAATTGAAGGGGAGAAAATAGAGGTGATAAGCATTGCCTATATTCACATGTTCAAATTTTGTGAATCATTTAAGAATGAAGAACTGCATGAAAACATGTTCAACTGATCAGGCAACCATGAGTAAATCTAATGATGACACTCTAGATGGACCCAACAGCAACCTAGAAATGACTGTTATTGAACTGTATGGAAATTCAAATGGAAACAAATTTCAAGAGAGCCATATGCTTCAAGAAGATTAACATTTAGATTTTAAAAGGAAACAATTCTGTTGCTTTGAGTTCTTTTATTTTTGAGATTTATAATAAATTGCACCTGCATGTAATACAGAAATTCAAGGAGAGTTTGTATAGCATATAAAATTTTCACATCAACATCTAAATCCAATTTGAAAGGTAAAATGCTGTTCTTAAATTGACATGCATTCAATTATCAGTCTAAACTTGGTTTGTCTCCATGTATTAAAAAAAATATATTATATTTGATCTCAAAAAGGTACAGCTTTATTTTTTAAAAAGCACAACTTTTTTTTCCAATAGATATTTCCCAAGGTTTTCTCTTTAGATTGTAAGAAGCCAGCATCCTGGCCTGCTGTCCAATAAAACTTGTCAGGGAAAAAACTGCAAAATTTCACTCAGGGGAAGGCCAAAAGAACATGAGTACCCATAAAGTGATTAGTGATACGAGGATCCTAAGCCTGGCAGTTGATCTAATTTGTGTTCTTATTGGTGGCAGTGTGTGCTTCAATTATAAACTTTTGAAAATGATTTTTAACACATAGGAAACTTAGGGAAGACTAGTTCTAGGAATTTTTTTAGTTACTTTAAAAAAAACCAGACGGTTATTTTCATATTTGGCTATATGGATAAAAGGAAATAATGATCAATGTATAACAAATAGTGAACAAGCACTCTATATATAAAACTTAAGAAAAGACTAACACCTCAGCATGTTGAGGTTTAGACAGTGTTGTAATACACAGTTAGCATGACTAAGTCACAGAGAGAATATAAATTAGAAATTTTCTGTATATCTGTACTGTTATGAAGAGGACAGAAAGTGATGGAAGTTATCTAAACCTTTCTTGCTATTTGTATAATACCTGTTTTGAAGGCATGGCAGTTGTTCATATCAATTATTCATTGCTTATCTGTAATCCCTTTGAAAAGGAAGTGAATCATCCATATGTTGCTATTTATTATATCAGAGATATGCCTTAAGTTTACAACAGAAAAAAATACTGCTTAGGTTAAGAATCTTGATTTTCACTAAGTCAAAAATTTGACTTTTCTGGCAAAGAAGTCACAAATCTGAAAAACCAAGAAGTAAGAAAAAAAGCCTCCAAGAGCCAGTGCTGATGTGACAAAGTCCACAAATTAGTAGTATTTCTGGAAACTCATTAGAGAACTTCATAGACTGTCACTTGGAATCTATCTATACTTAGCTTGAGATGATTCTAACAAACCTAGTTGCTTGGTTTCTCTCAGTAGATTAAACCCCCAAAAGAGAGGAAAGTAAGATGCTACTATCAGCAGGCACACTGAGAATAAGGAAAATGGCAGCAGGAGAGGAGGCATAAAACTAAAAAGCAGGTCCAAAGACATTTCAGAGAGAGACAAATGGCTCCTCACCCCATGAGACATCACTGTATTTATTGTAACACTGTACAATACATAAGGTTGATACTTATGGCTCTGAGTCAAACAGAAAAAGGTAAACAAGATTGAATACACTGCATCCAAGAAGGTTGAAAGTATGCATTAAAGTGTGTAATCTATTTTATAAAAATTTTCATTAAAGTCTTAAAATGAAATTTTAAAGTATTGATTCTTTAGCAGTAAGTTCTCAGGTAAATGGAACAACTGGGTACTTAACACATAATTTTTTGCAGGTTTTTAAATGGCCAAATTTGTTCCCAAACCCATATAACTTGGAAAACAGAAAAACCCTTCTTAGTTGTTGTCTCAATTGCATACGTTACTGAAAGAATATAGAGCTATCATTGAATTATTCTGGAAAATTAATTTTTGTAAAGTAGTTGGATATCTTTTGTGAAAATATGAAGTGAAACAAAAGATGGTATTTTTAAATCCCAGGCAATATATGTGTTTCCACCTAAACCTATGAGTCTTACAGCTAGGCTATAATGTCCTCACCGAGGACATTTTTTTTTTGATATTTTGTTCAGATAGAGTGGGAGGGGGAGAGAGAGAGAGAGAAACATCGATGTGAAAGGGACACATCGAATGGCTGCCACCCACACAACCAACCAGGGCCGGGGACAAACTGCAACCGAAGTACGTGCCCTTAGCGGGAACCGAACCCAGGTCTCTCCGGACCACAGGCCAACGCTCTAACCGCTGAGCCAAACCGGCCAGGGCACAGCTAGGCTATAATGTAAGAAATATAATAATTTATACTTTTAGAAAGGAATGTGTAGTTTTTTGAAAGTCTTAGTTTAAAATTTAAAATGTAAAAATAAGTGATTGCCTGGAGAGACAAAGGAGTAGGGATTAAATGTCAACTAGTATATAAGAGAGTTTTTCTCATCTGTGAAACTTTTCTTGACTAATCATGTCAAATCAGCGCATGGTAGACAATATCTACAGTGTATAGGAAAGAGAGGCATGAACATTTCTTCAATGTATGCACACATAATTGTGACTATGATGAGTGCTACTTGTTGATTTATTTAAAGTGAAAAAATAGAAAATAATTAAAACTGTTTTTGACACTTCAATTTTAAAAATCAAATACTTATTAAGATAAGTATTTAATTAGATTTTCATTTTTCAAAAATAAAATATTTTGATAAACAGATAAAATGAAAGTAGCAATAAAGAAAACATTCTAGGCACAGTGGGTTTCCTACTTAATTTTATACTCAGAATGCAAAGTTTGATCTCCTCTCTGACAAATCAATGATGCTGTCAACTTGTTACTGGACAGCCCCCTGAGTCAGGGGTGGGACTCTCCCCTCCTTGGCTCTTGTTAATATTGTGAGAAGATATTCAGATGAGTGACAGAAAGCAGTGTTGAAGCAAAGCAAGCAAATTTATTAAAAATACACTTGGTATAAAGCACAAGTGGTCAACTCAGCTAGTCTGGGCATGCTGCCCAATGGGGGTTAAAGAGGTTTTTTACCCTTTCCCCTATAGGTTTCACGCTCTTCTGCCAGATACCTGGGGTAGCAGACTAGGTTTCAAAGTCCTCTTCTACATTGTTGTGGCTTATCTTGGAATGTTTGTACATACATCTGGTCATTTTTTTTTGCAAATCCTAAAACAGCAAACTTCTTTGTTTAGAGGGTAAGATAAAACTCCCCCTCTTTCTCCCTTCTTTCCACATTCCCTCTGTTCCTGCCCTATCAGCTATCTATGCTTCCTAACATCTCCCAAGTGTCCTTGGGTTTAGCTGGCACAAATGTAATAATTGGGTCTTTGTCCTCTATTTTCCCAGGCTAGGGTAATTTAAGCTATGTATTTTCTGGTTAGGGAGAAGTATAAACCATTTTTTTCTCAAGTGTCCTTGGCTGGGGAAGATAAGGTCTTGTGGTTCACAAGCTGCCCAAATCATTTGGCTTTGTTTAATTTTCTTGACTCAGTTTCCCCATTCCATTTGCCCAGGAATTTTTCCTTCTTCTTACTGTCCTGTGACAAACTGTCTGAAAGCATCATTCTAAAAATAATTAGAATCTCAAAATTTTGAAAAATCAAATTTACTGAAAATAATTTCAATATTAGTTATTTAAGCATATTTCTTGAACTCCACATAACAATTCTCATTAGAAAATAATATTTAGTCAGAATAACTTAATACTATATTGTAAGGAATGAATGCAGTTTAAATAGTATCACTGTGTAAATATAAGACAAAGTTATTGTCTTAAAAATGATCAATGCAATAAGCTTGTTGCCTATTTGTCACATAAATTACAATGCTGATGCTATCAGACTCTTTCAAGAGGCTTTTAAAATGCAAAGAACTCTGTTATTGTTAAGTTTTAATTAATTTATTAACATAGTTCTTTGAATAAAGGTTTTTTTTTGTTTGTTTTTTGTTTGTTTTTATCCTCACCCGAGGACATTTTTCCATTCTTTGTTCAGATAGAGTGGGAGGGAGAGAGAGGAACAGAGAGAGAGAGAGAGAGAAACATCGATGTGAAAGGAACACATGGAGTGGCTGCCACCCGCACAACCCACCAGGGCCAGGGACAAACTGCAACCGAGGTACGCGCCCTTAGCGGGAATCGAACCCGGGTCTCTCAGGACCGCAGGCCGACGCTCTAACCGCTGAGCCAAACTGGCCAGGGCGAATAAAGGTGTTTTTAAAGAGTGACTTAGTGGACCAAGTATTTCATAATAATACCTAGAATGAGAAATTAAAGTTGCATTTGGAAAAAAGGCAGACCCTTCCTGTGTTCTAGTTTTACAAATAGAGAAAAAGTTGTTTTTGGAACAACTTTAAAATTACTTGGAACAACAAAGAATAAATGAGAAAAGTTTAAAACAAAAGATATCTCTTGGAAAATTTTAAAGTAGACATAACAATTTAAAAATGATTTCAGAGTTTTTTGTATCTGAAAAGGACAGACATGTTGAATTGTACATTTCTCTTTGTATAATAAATGCAGTATACATGTTAATGTGGAAGGGCCAATTTTTCCACATATTAACATCTCAGAGTAATTAATAGTAAAATTTCTTAAATAAAGGGGTTCTGAATACATAGTGGGCAAAAAAATTCTATTGCAGTTTTACAAAAGATATATGATATTCAAATGAATGTTTCTTTTCATAAACTCTCAAGAAAAAAAGAACAATAACAGCATTTCTAATAGGCCTCATTGTTATCCATATGACAATACCTCTGGAGATGAACCTGGTGTAGTGTCAGAGTAAGAGAAGTGTAGCTACAACATCCTCAAATTTTATTTTTAGAATGTCCCATGGCCTGATTTTTTGCCAAGCATTGAGCAACTGCCAATTTAGAAGCATTTGGTTGAACTCAAATGTCTAGAGAGCCACATTCTCTAAAATTGCTTAATGTATGATCAAAGTGGTTCACATACTTAGGTAGGCAGTGGCCATGATGTTCTCCTATCAAAGTAAAGAAATCCCTATGGATATTCTCATCTAGATGAAAGGCCATCCCACTTCTCCACAGAGTTGAGCTGGAAAAGTGGACCAAAATTTGTCAGGACTCAGATTTTCTCAAAAACAATCTTTGAATCCATTCAAGAACATAAAGAATTCAGTCAAGAGTACAGGAAATTTGGCTAGAGAGAATGAAAGAGATTATTTTGGTTTGAAAAGGATTTAAGAAGAGCTGTCTCTAGTCAGCTGCCCAACCCTAAACAAATCCTTAATACGGATATTATGTAGAATGGCATTTTAATCCTCCCTCCAGGCTTGCCACCACTCCCTGTACATGAATGGGTAAGGCATGACCCAGTGCTAAAATAAACTATTTAGAAACTAATTCCATCTCACTTTTCTCTCCTCCTCAAAAAATTATTTTTAAAAAACAGACAAAATATAAAAGCTGAAATAAAGTCAAAGTAAACTGTTCATCTTCCCATACATTTCATAATCTGATATGAGAATTCTTTGTCATATAATTTAGTCTTTTACATCAGCATTGATAGATCACTTTTATAAGCTTTTAAAACATTTTTCAATTACAGTTGACATTCAATATTATATTAGTTTCAGGTGTACAGCTTATACAATTTATCACAAAGGGATCACCCTGATAAGTCTAGTACCCACCTGTCACCACACATAGTTATTACAGTATTATTGACTCAATTCCTCTGCTGTATGTTACCCACCCCGTGACTATTTTGTAACTGCCAATTTGTACGTCTTAATCCCTTCATCTTTTTCTTTTCTTTTTTTATCCTCACCTGAGGACATTTTTCCATTTTTTGTTCAGATAGAGTGGGAGGAAGAAAGAGCAAGAGAAAGAGACAGAGAAACACTGACATGAAAGGGACACACTGAGTAGCTGCCACCCGCACAACCCAACCAGGGCAGGGGACAAACTGCAACCAAGGTACATGCCCTTAGTGAGAACCAAACCCGGGTCTCTCCGGACCGCAAGCCAAAGCTCAAACCGCTGAGCCAAACTGGCCAGGGCCCCTTCATCTTTTTCATTCAGACCCAAATCCTTCTCCCATCTGGAAACCATCAGTTTGTTTTTTGTATCTATGAGTTTGTTTCTGTTTTGTTTATTTATTTCAAATAAGCTTTAATTATTTGTCCTTCTCCATGGTGCAGGTGTGTGTGTGTGCATGTGTGATGTTTAAAAAACTGGAGAGTGGGTCAGAATAGAAGCAGACAGAAATGAATTAATGTAATCAGTCACAAGTAATACTAAACCCCCCTATATTTAACATGAGGACCGCTGGTTGACCCACCACTTTGGTTCTACATGGTAGCCTCCATGGACACTTCTTTCCCAGCTCACCGTTCATCACCAGGGTGTTCATTATGAGGTATCTAGGGTTAAGTACACAAGCTGCGGCTTCAAAACAGAGTCTCATTCACTGGCCTAAACATGGTAGTCATTCATTATTTTTTCATTTAATAAATTACTACCATACACTAGGTACTAGGCACTCAGCATATTGAGAGAAATGACAGTTCTTATTTTGAAGGAGCCCATAGTTTATAAGCTGGTTTCACGTTATAATTACCCAAGGAGCTAAACAAACAAACAAAAATGAAACTATGCCCAGGCTCAGTCCTGGACATTCTTATATAATGGCCTGGAATGGAGACTGGAATGCAGTTAGTATTTGCAGAAAGTTTTGGCTTGATTCTAATGACAGCCAAGGTTGAGAACTACTATGTTAATGGATAAAAGAGATCAGTTATTAAGCAAATACAAGTACACTTTTCGAAATCATTTGACTTAATCTTTCATAGTTAGCCTGTCTTCCACCTTCAGAATCCTTCAAGACTCCACCACTCGGCCACTAAGCACACATTTATATTCTCAGCCCTAACAAGTTCTGTGACTAACCAGCTTTTAGAAACGGGGATTGGTTACTAGGATGTCAACCCAATCCCAGATCATTATTTCGTCCGGTGCTATGTTCTTCTAACCTGCTTTGCTCCACATGACCAAGTCCTAACTTCCAGTAACCCAGTTCCTTTCTGGCACTCTGCCTTGTGTCTGGGTTCTTCTGCCCATCACCTGAAGTCTCCTGCCCATTGCTGTTTCTGTGGTAAAAATACCTGCAGCCTGTACTGCCAGATATTTGTTGTTCTCCAGATCACTTGCCACACCTTGGCAGGCCTCTTTCTTGTCTCCTGTCTGATCTGGCTCACCTTGCCTCCATCTACAGCCCAGGTCTGATGCAATCAACACAGATACTTTTTGATAAATATCAAATATCAAGAATAGAAGGACCTTTTATGTACCAACAAATATATACTAAATATTTTTCAACTTATTCATCTTATAGGCATTTTTAGCTACTAGATTTCTTGGTAGAGCATGACACACTTAGTCCTTTTTCTAGATCCTTATTACCAGCACTATGAGACTTTGTGGTAGTGGCTGAGCTGTTTTGCTGGCATATTTGTTGACATCAAAGGAGACCAGTGATCCTACCAACCCCAGTGGATTAGGTTAACTTTAAACTGGAATTCAAATTACACTTGAGGTGTCCTGTTAGATATATTGAGGTTTGCTGTTACATGATAAGCTTTATTTTCTATCAGAAATTTTAATAATACATTCCAAAAGAAGTCATTCTTCTGAAATACCAATCTAAGTTTCACATCCCAAACCTTCAAATTAATAATATGCCTCCCCTATCCATTCAAAGATAAAATAAATATTTGGTTAAAAGTAATATATTAGTATTTAACAAAATTAATAAATACAAACAGCCTTAGGTTACATATGTTTTTACAAGGAGTTATAAAACCGCAATACCTAGCTTATAGCCTATGTAGTTATAGGAAATGCTTTATGAACATTTATCTAAGCTCTCATTGCACCATGTTGGAAACTCTGGTTTTTCCACTAGGTCATAAGCCCAGTATGCGTGACAAATATCACATTACTCTACTCCTGGTGTCCACACAGCATCTCAAGAATGTATGTTGCAAGAATGAATGTGTCTGCTACATATGGAACAAGTCCAAGTGTCTCCTGGGTCTTGATGTCCCTTCATGGCAAAACATTTTGACTTTGTGAACCCCAGGATTTTTTTCTAGTCTGTGATCCAGTGGTTCCCAAGTGGGTTAATCTGGTGCTATACAGTGTATTAATGTCTATATCTGTTGTATATAGTCATATTCTGGTAGTGAAATGGCCACACAAAAAAATGACTTTTGGTGCCTTATTCCAAATCAACGAAACAAACTCTAGCCCAGGAGCTCACCAGAAGATCCATTTTTGGTGGTAAATTTTTCACAGTGAAAGCTTTGTTATGGCATGTATAGTCTCCTACCGTTCTGAGGCTATTGATGAGAAAATAATAAATCAATTTAAGTTTTCTTCAGTCAATCAGATTTGAATCCAAGGGATTAAAGTATTCTTTTAACCTACTCATGACTAGATTAAAAGTTTACTTTTATAGTATTCTGTATGTTCTTCTAACAAGGGTAGACTCTGCAGTTGGGTACTTTTACATGTCCATTTGCCACTTTATATTTTCTCAGAGTTGGCACATGAAGGGTCTGATTTCTTTGGGAATACGTGTGCTGGTGTCTTTGTGTGTTACCTTTTACCTGGCATATATGTTCCTAGCATTTTTCTGGTTTCTCATGAAATTTTACAAAGGGGACTTACATGAGGTGTGGTACTCTCACCAGACACACCCACCACACTTTAGTATAAGAAGGTCACTTCTGTCCCACCTAGCTCTAGAGGGTAGTTATAAGAATAGTTGAAAGCACGTTATGAGTAATAGCATGAAAGGGACAAATATTTCCTCACAGGGTACACTTTGATGTACTCTGTGTTTACATTCTTTTCTCATCATAAAAATAAATACTACATTATTTATTTGTTCTTTATTTCAATCTGAAAATAGGGATAAATTAAAGTGACAGTGCTTGAACAAGTATGAATGTAAACTTAAAATAACTGGTTAATACTTTTTTAATCCTCTCATTTCTAATGCTTTCTTTTGTACAACTTTAATAAACTGAAATATATAACTTTGAAAAGTAATAGAGGTTACTTTCAACAATAAGATAAAAAATAAAGTAATTAAAAAATAAATAAATTTATCACTAAAATAAGAGGTTAAATGACAAAACAAATAATTATTATATACAGGTTTGAAACTATTTGCCCAGTGAACACGATAAACTTTGTTCCCATAACAAAGTGAAAGACGGTCTTCTCTAGTCCAATCATGGCTTCTCTTAAAACTGGGAAGTAAGGGCTGCCTCAGCTCTATAGATCATTCAGTTAGGACTGCTGTTAGTTTAACCCAGGAGTCAACAAACTGTGTGGCCTGTGGGCTAAATCTGTCCCATTGCTTCTTTTTTTATGGTCTGCAAGTTAAAAATAATTTTTACATTTTTTGTTTTATCCTCACCCAAAGACATTTTTTTTTTTTTCATTCATCCTCATATAGAGCAGGAGGGAGAGAGGGAGGAAGATAGAAACATCAATGCGAGAGAGACACATCGAGTGGCTGCCACCCACACGACCCAAACCGGGGCCAGGGCCAAACTGCAACTGAGGTACGTGCCCTTAGCGGGAACCAAACCCGGGTCTCTTCGGTCTGCGGGCCAACCCTCTAACAGCTCAGCCAAATTGGCCAGGGCAATTTTTACATTTTTAAACAGTTGAAAGAAATCAAAAGAAGATTATTATTTCAGGACATGTGAAATTATTTAAAATCAAATTTCATAATGCATATATTATATTATATAATGCATATAATGTACAAAAGAAAGTTTTATTGGAACATAAGCCATGCTTACTAGTTTATGTATCATGTATGGCTGCTTTTGTGCCATGGCAGAGTTAAATATTGCAACAGGAACCATATGGCCATAGAGTGAAAAATATTTACCATCTGGTCCTTCACAGAAAAAGTTTGCTGGCCCCTGGTTTAACCTAACTCAAAAATCTTACTTTTGTTTAAGGATCATGCTTGCTAACTGCTGTTCCAGCTTTCTCTGTGATTGGAAAAATATTCTTGTGGGAATTTATGGTCATGGTATATAACAGGAGTAATATCCCAGGAATGCATGCTTGAAACAATCAGTCCAGGACCCATAATTTGATCAAGAACATCCCTGTTTTTAGGTATGAACCAGAATAGCACAGGACCATGTCAAACCTGGCTCACACCTGTACTGAGGCTCCTGTGATGTGGTAAACGATTATCATGGCCTAAGGTCATACTTATCAATTATTCAAATAGCCATATATTGATGATTTTGATTACTAGGAAAAGCACAAAAAGTTAGGTTGAATGTTACTTTGGCATCTTACACAAATGAGATTAATTTTAATGAAAGAGCAAAAGCCCACCTGGTCGAGTTTCTGCCACAACAGGTCCGGCAAGGTCGGATGGCTTGCCGACACCTGCCTGGTTTATGGCTCGGACGCGGAACACATAGCTGACACCTTCCTGAAGGCCCTGCACCTGGAAAAAGCAGGTATAAATGCAATGGGCATTTCATGTCTTTTAAACAGAGGTACTCTTCCTCTGTAATAATAATTTACAGATAACCCTTGATCAACACAGGTTTGAACTGCATGGGTCAATTTACATGCAAACATTTTTCTTTTGTTTTTACTTTTTATTGAATTTATTTGGGTGACATTGGCTAATAAAATTATCTAGGTTTCAAGTGTACAATTCTATAATGCATCATCTGTATACTCTATTGTGTGTTCTCCATCCGAAGTTAAGTCTCTTTCCATCACCATTTATCCCCTCTTTACCCTCTTCTATTGCCCACCCAACCCCCCCAAACTTTCTACCCTCTGACAGCTGGCAGTCTGTTTTCTGTATCTGTTTCTATTTTGTTTGTTTATTTTGTTCATTAGATTCCATATATAAGTGAAATCATATGGTGTTTATTTTTCTCTGACTGGCTATTTCATATAACATAATACTCTCCAGGTCAATCTATGCTGTTGTGAAAGGTAAGATTTTCTTCTTTTTTATAGCCAAGTAGTATTCCATTGTGTAAATGTACCACTGCTTTTTTGCTGTTATTGTTAATCCTCACGAGAAGATATTTTTCCATTGATTTTCAGAGAAAGTGGAAGGGAGGGAGGGAGAGAGAGAGAAAAAAAAACATTGATGTGAGAGAGACACATTGATTGGTTACCTCCCGAAAGACCCTGACCTGGGCTGGGAATCGAACCTGCCACACAGGTATGTGCCCTTGACTGGGAATTGAACTCATGATACTTCAGTCCAAGGGCCGACGCTCTAACAGCTAAGCCACACTGGCCAGGGATATTTATTTATTTTTAAATTATTTATTATTTTTATTAAAAATTTTTTTTCTTTATTGGTTTTTTTTAGAGAGAGGAGGTGAGAGGGGGAGAGAGATAGTAACATCAATCGGCTGCCTCCTGCATGCCCCTAAATGGAAATTGGGCCCACAACCTGGGCATGTGTCCTGACCAAGAATTGAACCGGCGACCACTGAGCCATACCGGCCGGACTATTTATTTTATTGTTGACATTATTACACATCTCTCCCATTTTCTCCCTTTTTGCTTCCTTCCATCCAACCCCCACTCCACCCAAGCCTTCCTAATACTATTGTCTGTGTCCATAGGTTATCCCTCATTGCAGTTTTAGTTTGTATCACTCTGATGATTAGTGACGTTGAGCATTTTTTCATGTATCTATTGACCATCTGTATGTCCTCTTTGGAGAATTGTCTATTCAGAACCTTTGTTCATTAAAAAAAAATGCTTTTCTTTTTATTTATTTTAGAGAGAGAGGAAGTAAGAGGGAGAGAGAAATAGAAACATCAATGAGAGAGAACATCGACTGGCTGCGTCCTGCATGTCCCACACTGAGGATTGGGCCCCAAACCTGGGCATGTGCCCTGACCAGGAATCGAACTGGCGACCTCTTGGTGCATGGGTCAACACCCAATCACTGAGGCACACTAGCCAGGCCTTTGCTCATTTTTTAATTGAATTATTTGTTTTCTTGGTGTTGAGTTGTATAAGTCCTTTATAAATTTTGGATATTAACCTCTTATCAGATGTTTCATTGGTGAATGTGTTTTCCCATTCAGTGGGCTGTCTTTTCGTTTTGTTGATGGTTTCCTTTACTGTGCAAAACTTTTTAGTTTCATGTAGTCCCATTTCTTAATTTTTTTATTTTGTTTCTCTTGCCTGAGGAAATCTATCGAAAAAATATATTATTAAGAGAAATATGGGAGATTTTACTGCCTTTGTTTTGTTCTAGGATTTTATGGTTTTGAATCTTACATTTAAGTCTTTAATCCATTTTGAGTTTATTCTTGTATGGTGTAAGAAGGTGATCTAGCCCAGCTAGTGTGGCTCAGTTGTTGAATGTCAACCCATGCACCAAGAGGTTGTCAGTTCAATTCCTAGTCAGGGCACATGCCCAAGTTGTGGGCCCATTCCTCAGTGGGGGCATACAGAAGGCGGTCAATCGATGTTCTCTCTCATCCATGTCTCTCTCTCCCTCCCTCTCTCTCTAAAATCAATAAAGAAAACTTAGGGAAAAAAAAGAGAAGGTGATCTAGTTCATTTTTTTGCATGACCTTTGGTAGACAGAGTTGGAAACTGGTTCTATTAGAACCCTCTAGAGGAATCTGGAAGGCAATGACATGGATAAGGGTGAGGATAAAGTCAAGAGTTGAGTGAACCCATTTCACTGGCCTCTGGGAGCTCACGTGAGCACAAGCATGAGGTAGCAGGTTAAGTGAGACAGGGCAAGAGTCAATCAGCAGTTAAAGGCTTACTGGCATGAACTCTATAAAAACAGAGCCTCAAATCAAAAGCCACCTTAAAATAATTACAAGTAAGAATAAGAAAGTCACCTTTGAGGAATGGTAAGTAAAAATGTCTTAAGACTGTAACAAAAATGTGAGGTGGGTAAGTGGAGGCAAGAAGAGAAAGATGAAAGAGAAGAAAATCTGTGAATGTTTTCCAAAGCTAGGCTCAGGGATTCAGGTTCAATCTAACTGAATTGTTTTAAGCATCAGAAACGTTCCCAAACCCCAACCACTGCTAAATGAAATCTTACCAGGAGTCCAGTGTATGACAGACCAAAGCAAAGATGTTGTTTTACCTTGCTAACTTTAAAGTTAATATCATTAGAAGAGCCTTTTTTTCTTTTTAAACAGGTTTCTCAAACTATAATCATATTTTTACCTTCAGGTATTTGTTTTTAAGAGCCGCCTCATTGAGTCCTCGCCATTGGTCATCTTTGGCTTTGGCCTCCTTCATGTCCACAAAGTAGCCAGTGACCGGAGTCCGTCCAGAGTGGATTGGAGGCTTCCACTGCAGAACCAGAGAGGTTTTCCTGACTTCACTATACTTGAGACTGTGTGGTGGTCCTGAGAAACAGAGAGAGAGAGAGAGAGAGACCAAGTGCATAAAAATCATAACGTAGATAAGAAAACTCCAATACATGTACATCTAGAACCACAATTAATGTCTTACAGTTGAATCTGATGGTGGTGTTCTTTTCCCCCCCAAATCTATCATGTCAATGGAAATGAGTATTTTGTGGTAATTTATTATCAAGTTTCCTCAACTGCTCTACATCAACCTATTAAGACAATTTACGGGCAGCAGGAGGTTAAGGTCAGTTTAAGATGCTCCTTAGAGGCTAAATGAAAATTTGCTTTCAGGCTGTCCTCCAGCCTGTGCTCCTCACTTTTTCTCAGAATGGTTTAATTTGGTTGCAGATTCTGTTTCAGATTATTTTTGGATAATAATCTGAAAATTCTCCCAAATCTCAAATTAGCACGAAGAAAGGAACTCTATTTGATGGCATATGAATATAGATATTTCTTACAAAGGAAAAAAAGAATATATTACAAAGTAACTCCCCACTGGAGAAAAATTTTTCCTGTAAAGCATATATCCATATAGGGGTAGAAAAAACTACAGTTATGACTTACAAGGAACTTTCACCAAATTAATACAATTGATCTTGTGGGCCCTGAATCTGCCAAACATTGCCGGGTAGTTTGCACTCATTTATCTCATTTGTTATTAAGACAATTAATAGAAAGCTCAGAGAAGTCAAGTAACTTGATCAACCTGTACAGAAAAACAGCCAGAATGTTCTCCCTGCATGTATGTTCTTTGCACTCTTGGGAGAGTTCTAACTACTAAGTGATTTATCTTTGCATAACCAGTAGCTGAGGAGATATGCAGGAGATATATTTATATATTTGCCTTAAAAAAAAAAACTGATTTATTTTCCTTTTTAAAAAATAACAACTGATTTATTTATTTTACCTTTATTTTTTATTTTTTAAATAACAACTGATTTCTAACCAGCCAATCAAAATTACCTGAACTGACTCACAGTGTTCTGAAAGCCACCTACAGCACAGACTCTATCATGCTATGCTTTGGCATTTTATAATCGATAGTTCAGTATTTGTTGGGCCTTTTAGCTTGGCTTAAGAGTCACAAATATGTGTCATCCTTGTCTTCCCACAACATCTTGTGTGGAAATGAAAAAGGTTTAAATAATAACACCAGTACCTTACATTGGATGTGGTATGTTCTGTTTTGCAAAGGGCTTCTATGACCATTTTCTTGTGTCATCCTCAGAACCCAGTGAGGCATACTGACAGGTAACACTATCTCTGCTTTATGAGAAGAAACTCTCTTCTGCTGCTTCCTAGCCCCTCTCCTCTAGGAATAAGAGACCTAGTTTTCAATCCTAATTGCCACTTACTACCTATGTGACTGATTTTCTGGGTATCATTTAAACCAAGTCTCAGTTTCTTTATCTGTAAAACAAAGGGATGACAAGACATGCTTAATCCTCTTTCTGCAAGAGCTTTTTAGAGTTATGGCTTGCCTAACACTACTCAGTTAAGTTAAGGGTGGATCTGAGAAACCTGAGGTCATGGGGTAAAGAAAAGTCCCATTAATTTCTCCTCTGAATTAAGAGCACTCATCCTGCAACCTCTTTTGCAAACTATGTCTTTCCATTAAAACATTTTCCATAGGCTTGCTCAGAATTTCTTAGTCTCTAGTTACTCACATTTTAACTTTATTCAGGAATTGCAAGAATTTAAAAAGAGATCCCACTTTTGTGTAAGTGACAGAAAGAATTTAAGAAATATCGCCCTGGCCGGTTTGGCTCAGCGGTTAGAGCGTCGGCCTGCGGTCCGGAGAGACCCGGGTTCGGTTCCCGCTAAGGGCACGTACCTCGGTTGCAGTTTGTCCCCGGCCCTGGCTGGTCGTGCGGGTGGCAGCCACTCGATGTGTCCCTTCACGTCGATGTTTCTCTCTCTCTCTCTCTACCTCCCACTCTATCTGAACAAAATATGGAAAAATGTCCTCGGTGAGGATTAAAAAAAAAAAAAAAAAAAAAAGAATTTAAGAAATATCAACTGGATTCAAGGAGGTGAAAAGAAAGGCAGTGTATAACAAAAATAAATTAATAAAAAATTAAAAGAAAAAAAAGAAAGGCAGTGTATTTGCCTCTCATATTTACTAAAGTTGAATAAGCACTTCAACTTCTCTTAAGTTTATCTTGTAATCATTCTATTCATGTTTGGTAGGGAAGTAATGAAGATGCACACTCTCTAATTAAAGGCAAAATGATGGTTCTCCAAGGGCACTTGGGGGTTTCAAATAGAGGAAGTGGGTGGCACTGGGTGCAGGGTTGGGCCCACTCAGCATGCCCAGCGTGGCATGGTATTCTAATGTGGTAGATACTTGTGCCATAACAGTTGTTATTACATGTTGAATATTAAACCCAGGTGGGAGAATTTAGTCATCCTGTGGCACTAAAATATTTGGGTCTCCGACGTTAGTACCATTTAAAGCAAAATAAAACCATTCACCAAATAAATAATGTTGTGACTCTGAATCTTACAGGCTCAGTAAATTTGTTTGTATTAAATTTTTAAATTTGTTCAATATTGCAGCTTTATAAGAATTAAAAGCTCAGTAGCCCTGGCCAGGTGACTGGGCTGGAGCATTATCCCATACACCAAAAGGTTGTGGGCCCAGTCAGGGCAAATACATACATTGTGGGTTTGATCCCTGGTTGGGGTGCATATGAGAGGCAACAGATTGATATTTCTCTCTCACATTGATGTTTCTCTCTCCCTCTCCCCCACTTTTTCTCTTTCTAAAATCAGTAAAAACATATCTTCAGGTGAAGATTAAAAAAATAGCCCTGGGCCCTGGCCGGTTTGGCTCAGCGGTTAGAGCGTCGGCCTGCGGTCCCGAGAGACCCGGGTTCGGTTCCCGCTAAGGGCACGTACCTCGGTTGCAGTTTGTCCCCGGCCCTGGTCGGTTGTGCGGGTGGCAGCCACTCGATGTGTTCCTTTCACATCGATGTTTCTCTCTCTCTCTCTGTTCCTCTCTCTCCCTCCCACTCTACCTGAACAAAAAATGGAAAAATGTCCTCGGGTGAGGAAAAAAAAAAAAAATAGCCCTGGCCAGTTTGGCTCAGCGGTTGGAGCGTCGGCCTGCGGTACAGAGAGACCCGGGTTTGGTTCCCGCTAAGGGCACGTACCTCGGTTGCAGTTTGTCCCCGGCCCTGGTTGGTCGTGCGGGTGGCAGCCACTCGATGTGTCCCTTCACATCGATGTTTCTCTCTCTCTCTCTTCCTCTCTCTCCCTCCAGCTCTATCTGAAGAAAAAATGGAAAAATGTCCTTGGGTGAGGATAAAAAAAATAAAAATAAAAAAAATAAAATAAAATAAAAAGCATAGGTAAATGTTTTTGCCTTCTCGCCATTTTCTTCCCTGCCCAGCCAAACACCCCCAATGACAACCTCCTAAGAAGAGTATTTCCAGTTTGGTTCCGGGATCTTTATTGTGATTGAGAATTGGGAAAAGGTATATATAGAGAGAGGACGGTCTGGAGAAATAAGTGGAGAGATGTAAGTGGAGCGGGGCCAGGACTTAAGTCCTAGACAGGCATGTTAAGTTCGCCTCTGCATGAAGAGCCAGGAACCAGGGAGGAAGAGAAGCCACAGTGCCTAATTCTGGAAAGAGAGATTTTGGTTGATAAATGAGATGCTCCTGAGCAGTGGGAGAATGCATGGGAACTAGGGTATACAAGAAGTTTTTGAGGAATTTTTCTGTGTGATATGAATTGGATTATCTTTAATGGCCTTTAAGAAGCACTAGCAAAATTGGAATTCCGTGTAGCACCAAAATTGTGTGCTTCTGTCAATCCTACTTCATGCAGAGGCTGAGTTATGGGGACTGTAGGATTTATTTGGAATACAAGCATAAAATATTTTTACTCAGTCCAGCCGGTGTGGCTCAGTGGTTGAGTGTTGACCTATGCACCAGGAGGTCACCAGTTTGATTCCCGGTCAGGGCACATGCCCAGGTTGTGGGCTTGATCCCCAGTGGGGGGCATGCAGGAGGCGACCAATGTTCTCTCTCATAGATGTTTCTCTCTCTCTCTCCCTCTCCCTTCCTCTCTCTCTCCCAAATCAATAAAAGAAAAAAAAATTTTTTTTAAAGAAATTTTTACTCAGTTTTATATTGGTACCTATTATGTAACAGTACTGTAAAAAATTTTTACATAAACTCGAGGGACCAAGAGAATTCACTTCCCTTAGAACTTGTCTATATAGCACTTAAATTTAACTCCAAGTTGTAGGTTCTATTGGAAGTAACTCTGAGCTTTCATGGTTTACCTGGAACAGCAATGGTCCACTCTTCACATTGGAAGCATTCGCTTACTGCCGAGGGCGCTCCCAACCCAGCGATGTTCATGGCTGACACTTGGAACTGATACATCATATTTTCCTTCAAGTTGCTAATCTGCAACATGGACAATATCACAGAGAGTGAATGTTTCAGGTTTGTTTTTTCTAATTGATCAACATTTTATTTATTTACCTTCTAAGTAAATAATAACCCTTGATGGTCATTTTGCAATCTTTTTATCTCCTTTGTAATCTCCTCTCCTTGAGTGTGGGCGAAACATGTGACTTGCTTCTAGCCAACAGAATGTGGCAAGGGTATTGGAATATCAGTCCTGAGGCTATTTTACATTATATGGCAAAGGAGGAAGATATTTCAGATGTGATTAAGGTCCCTAACAGTTAATTTTGAGTTAGTCAAAAGGGAGCTAGATTATCCTTGGTGGGCCTGCTAGACTGATATTATACTTTATAATAAGAAATATATATTTGGTTTTTGTCACCATTCCTGGCACAGAGCTCCTAAACCCCTGGAATTTTACTAAGTGATGCAAGCATAAAAGGTTCTTTTGTTATATTCATGAAGTGATTTTGGGGAAGCCCCTGGATAGTCTAAATATTTGGGCTGGTTGCTAGGGAAACCAATCATGTGATTAGAAGGTTGGAATTTTTAGCCTCACCACTGGGATCTCTGAGGAGGGAAGCGAGGCTAGAGATTGATTTGGCTAATGATTTGTCTCCATAAAAACTACATAAAGAACAGGGTTCGGAGCACTTCCAGGTTGGTGCTGGGAGAGTGCAACTCCAGAGAGGGCATTGCCCCATCCCATATACCTTGCCCTGTACATCTCTTCCATCTCGCTGTTCCTGAGGTATATCCTTTTACAATAAACTGGTAATCTAGGAAATAAAATGTTTCTCTGAGTTCTGTCACTCTAGGAAGTTAATAGAACTTGAGGAGGAGGCTGTGGGAACTTCTGGTTTATTTATTTATTTTTAAATGTTTTTATTGATTTTTTAGAGAGGGAGAGGAAGGGAGAGATAGAAACATCCATTGGCTGCCTCCTGCATGCCCCCTACTGGGGATAGAGCCTGCAACCTGGGCATGTGTCCTGACCAGGAATCAAACCTGGACAATGCTATGGAACCTCTGATTTATAGCCAGTCAGTCAGGTCAGAAGCTCAGGTGACAACCTGGACTTAGCCCTGGCACCTGAAATGGGGACAGGAGCAGTCTTATGAGATCAAACCCTTAACCTGTGGGATCTGATTCTATCTCCAGATAGTGTCAGAATTGAGTCAAATTGTAGGACACCCAGCTGTTATCAGGGAAGTGTTTTGTGTGATAGCAGGGTAAGAAAAAAGGAGAAACACACAGGAGAAATAGTGAGTTTTTTCAAAGGACTGACTTTAATCAGATAGGAATTCCTAAAATGGGGTTTGGAACCCTCCTAAAGAGAAAGTGTCGCAATGATTTTTGAGAAGCAAATGCCATTTTGAGAAATGCCTAGTCCCTCACATTTGGAGAACGGCAGCCTCAGACCTACAGCTAGGAGCAATTAAATTCTGCCAACAACCTGAATGACCTTGGGAGCTGAACTGAAGCTCCAGAGGAGAATGCAGCCCAGCTGACTCCAAGAGCACAGCCCTGTGAGGCCTGAGCAGAGGACTCAGCTTGGCTGTGCCTAAACTCCTTACTTGTGGAAACTGTGATATAACACACATGGGCTATTTTAAGGCATAAGGTATGTGGTAATTTGTTGTACAGTAATAGAAAACTAATGCATGATCAGATGAAAATTCAGTGAATTCTAGGCTAGGAATAAAAAAATTCAAATTCTTTTAATGTTTCTGCTCTTTACTGAGTGTCCTAATATTTTCTATATCCTCAGTAGGAATTGGTTGTTGTGAGGGTAAATACATAATAAAATAATGAATGGGAACACATTTGCAAAATGGAAATGATAGATTATATTAGTGTAAAAATAATCCATGGACTATAAACAATCCTTTAAACATTAAAAAGGCTCAATAAATGGAGGTATTGATGGAAAAAGCTGAGTTGACAGAGTTTACCTATTGTATGATTTAAGCCAAGACAAATATAAATCCATGATCCAATCTACATCTGATTTGATTATGAAATCATAAGTTCATCCACAAGTGGGCCTGTCTTGTCAGTTATTTAGGGTATAAGTAGAATATTATGGCGATGTGTTATGGTAACGGAATGATATAAATATCCTTTTTGATTAAACACACACACACACACACACACACACACACACACACACACTCCCTTTAAGAAGAAACATTCTTTTTAATTATGGGGAAACCATGAGGTAGAAAACTTGGATCTAAGTACTTTATTTAGGTGCCAGGGTTGCTTTGGGGCCCTATTACTATGACCAAACCATTCCAGTTTACCTGGGAGTACAGTATTCCCAAGGACATAGGGTGTTTTGTGTTAAAACTAGGAGAGTCTCAGCCTTGGCCAGTGTGGCTCAGTTGGATGGAGTGTCATCTCGTACACTGAAGGGTGGTGGGTTTGATTCCTGGTCTGGACACATACTCAGGTTGTTGGTTTTGTCTCTGGTCAGGGCATGTACAGGAGGCAACCAATTGATGTTTCTCTCTTTGTGGGCCCCCACGCCATCCCCCCGCTCCTGTGTTCTCTCTCCCTTCCTCTCTCTAGAAAGCAATAGAAAGCATATCCTCAGGTGAGAATTAAAAAAAACAAAAAAACAAAAACAAAACTGCCTTGCTGGTGTGGCTCAATGGTTGAGTGGCGACCCATGTACTAAGAGGTTGCTGGTTCGATTCCTGGTCAGGGCACATGCCCAGGTTGTGGGCCTGATCCCCAGTGGCGGGTATGCAGAAGGCTGCCAATAGATATTCTCTCTCATCGATATTTCTATCTCTCTCTCCCTTTCCCTTCCTCTCTCTCTAAAATCAATAAAAAAAAAATACTAAAAATATGTAGCATCTATAAATAAATAACAAATAATGAGCAAGGCTTCTGTGGAATTATAAGACTTTACTGAAACTTTAAAGAAGACCAAAGATATCAATCATTCCTTAATATATTTATAGATTCAGTGTAATCCCTATCAGAATTCTAATATGTTTTCATTTTGTTTATTGTTGTGTTTTCTTTTTGGTAGAACTTGGTAACCTAATTCTACATTTTATATAAAAGGGTAAAGGGCTAAGAATAGTCCTGGATAAGGAAAAATAAGCTGATAGAACTTTATCTACCAGTTATCAAATAAATAATAAAGCTATAATAATTAAATGAATGTAATAATGAGCCAGTGGTAGACAAATAGACCAGTAGAACAGAATAGACATTAGAATAGAGTCGAACAAAATAGAGAAACAGACAGATGCATATAAGGAAACTTGATATATGATACAGATAGCCTAGCAGAATAATGAAAAAGGACAAACTTTTCAATAGATGATGCTGGGACAACTGGATATCCATAGGAATAAAGATGAATTGTGACACTTACTTCACATCATATACAACATTTACAGCTGAATTAATGCCTTAAATGGCAAACTATAAAGCTTTTAGAATATAATCTAGAACAATGTCTCTGTGACCCTGGAAAAGAGAAGATCTTTGTTTTTCTTTTTCTTTCTCTCTCTCTCTCTCTCTCTCTCTCTCTTTAAATAATATTGTCAAGCTGTAAGAACATTTGAGGTCATCTCACAGAGGAGGAAGACGACACACCTTGAGGTTAAGTAATTGGCCCCAGGTCACATAGTTAGGGCCACTGAGAGAAAAAGACTAGCCACTGAGTGAGAGAAGATATATGCAACTTACATAACTAACAAGAATTTATAGTCAAATATAAAAAAGAACTTCACAAGTCTATAACAAAACCCATTAGAAAAATAGGCAAAAGCTTTGAACAAGCATGTTATAAAAGAAGATTTCAAAATAGATTATATACAGAGGAAAAGATGTTCAGACTTGAAACTAATTTGAAAGAATATATGCACCCATATGTTCACTGCAGTGTTATTTACAATAGCCAAGATTTGGAAGCAGAGCAAGTGTCCATCAGTAGATGAGTGGATAAAAAAGCTGTGGTACATATACATAATGAATTACTATGCAGCCATGAAAAGGAAGGAACTTTTACCCTTTTCAACAGCATGGACAGACCTGGAGAGCATTATGCTCAGTAAAATAAGCCAGTCAGAGAAAGACAAGTACCATATGATTTCACTCATATATGAAATCTAATGAACAAAATGAACTAACAAGCAAAATAGAGACAGACTCATAGTTAGAGAGCTGGCTGATAGCTGTGGGGGGGGGGGTGCTAAAGTGGGGTGGAAGAATTAAGCAAAAAAGAAAAAAACTCACAGGCATAGGCAACAGTGTGGTGATGCTTGGGGGAGGGAGGGTCGGGGGCAGGTGGAGGAGGGTATGTGGGGAATAAATGGTGATGGGCAAAGACTTGACTTGGGGTGGTGAACACATAATACAGTATACAGATGATGTGTTGTAGAATTATGCACCTGAAACATGCAGAATTTTGTTAACCAGTGTCACACCAATAAATTCAGTAAGATGGAAAAAAAAAAGATGTTCATACTCATTTGACACCCAGATTGTCAATGTGTAAATATACCGAAGGATGTAAAACAATGGTAATTTTCATATTCTAGAAAAAAGCATAAAATTATCTAGTAAAATTGAAGCTAAAAACGACTCTCTGGCCCAGTAATTCTACTTTCAGGTGATAACCTAGAGAAACTAGTACACATATGTGCCAGCAGACATGTTCAGGCACACCTCAGAGACAGTATGAGCTCAGTTCCACACCACCACTAAAAGCAATAATCACAATAAAGCAATTCGTAATCTTTTGCTGGTGGTGGTCCTTGCCTTCAAGGTGTAAAAAACACAATATCTGTGAAGTACAATAAAATGACACAATAAACTGAGGTATGTCTGTTCAAATTTGTTCATAGCTACAATATTTGATATAGTTAAAAGTGCTCAAATATCAATTAATAATTGAATGGAAACATATATTGTGAAATGGTCCATATAATGGAATATCATATAGTAATAAAGTCATCGCCACAGGCATCAACATGGCAGATCTTAAAAATACAATTTTGTTTTATGTATTCTCAGTATGTGATAGTTCATCAATCTTAAATATTAAGTCAAAAGAGTGTGGCAGAGTTGTGGGAAGCAGTATTCCCCGGCTCTCACCCTCATAGGGTTCTGTGCGTGTTATGGAGCACTGGCAACTGTGAGACCCCTCAGGTGTTGTGCTCTGAGGTGGGCCAAGAAGTGAAGCTCACGTGTGTAAGGGAAACTGGTAGATCGGCCCATGTGAAGCCCCCCTTTGTGGCCATCAGAGCCACTATAATGATGGGTACTTCATAGGTGGCAAGCTGAGTCTGGCCACGATGCCCATTTCCCTCTATTCTTTGTGATTTGGACATTAAAAGTTAAAAATCCAGCCCTGCTCAGCCAGTGTGACTCAGTGGTTGAGCATCGACCCATGCACCAAGAGGTTGCTAGTTCAACTCCCTGTCAGAGCACATGCCCAGGTTGTGGGCCAAATCCCCAGTCGGGGGCATGCAGGAGGCAGCCAATCGATGTTCTCTCTCATTGATGTTTCTGTCTCTCTCTCCTTCTCTCTTCCTCTCTCTCTAAAATCAATAAGGAAAAATTTTTTTAAAAATCCAGCCCTGGCTGGTGTGGTTCAGTGGTTAGAGTGTCATCCAGTGCATGGAAAGGTTGTGGGTTTGATTCTAGTCAGGGCACATACCTAGATTGCGGGTGCAATCCATGATCAGGGTGTGTGCATGAGGCAGCAGATTGATGGTTCTCTCTCTCTCTCCCTCTCCCTTCCTCTCTCTCTCTCTCTCAAAAAAAAAAAAAATCCAGATTCATTGGATTCTTGGACTCTTGAAGCTAGTGGCAGATTTGTTACAGATATTTTGTAAGTTGATTTTTATAAGAAACATTAGTTTTCAGGGTAAGTATACATTATGTTTATGGGTATGAATATACATATAAATATACATCCTGCCTGGTCAACCAAACTACTTCTATTTATCTTCATATATATTTTACAAAATCATGTCATTATAGGCAATGGACACTAGAAAACGACATGAATCATTTACAAAGTGCTGGGCATTTGCATACTTGTGCTTATGTGTGCATGTGAGTATGTTATCATACATATGATGATACTCCACACTACAGAATGTCACATGCTTACCTTATATGCCTCCTCACTGACAGCTTTGACGTTGGCTTCTCTCCATTTTCCTGGTACCCCACCAATTACCTCACGATAGTTCACATAATAGCCAGTAATTTCAGCTCCTCCACTCTTATCTGGTTGCTTCCATCCAAGAACCATTGAGTCACGAAAACTTTCAAGACAAGTGATATCATAGGGTGGAGATGGTGGAGCTGTTGCAATATGAATATGTGAGTAGATAGAAATGCATCCATGATTCTACATACATTAAACTTGCTTTACTGGTGCCTTGCATGAAGGCACTAGATCTTGTATAAAACTAAAATGTGACACCAATCAGTAACTTGGCATCTGATTTGGTGTATGAGAAAAAAATTGACATACGGTCAAATGGCACTACAATGATTATTCTGAAGATTAAAAAAACACTGTCCTCCAACCCTAGAGAGGAATAAGTTTTGAAATACTAAAAGCAAAATGGTACAATACCCTGCAAAATGATTGTTCCCCTTATAAAGAGATATGTTTCCCAAGATACATATTTTTGTATTGTTATGTTATTTTGTTTTTATTTGATCCTTGAGGAAAATGGAATGTGTAAATCAATTTCTGCCTCAATTCATTTATTGAGAATTTCCATGTATTTCCAAAGAATTACTATTTAACTATTCAGGCACAGGCACCCTGGTGAGACCTTATAACTATATAGGTTCTGTCTACACACAGGAAAAATCCTATTATGAAGCTAAATGTCACCTTTAAAATTAAAAAAAAAAATAGACACAATTGCCCATGTAATTTTCATAGTATATAATACTTTTTGTCTCATTATTTTTAACCTGGTGTGGGAATATTATTCATAAAGCACAAAATACTATATAGCTATCTCTGTGTTTATTAGTGTCTAGCCAGAAAAATATTTGGAGGAAGTTTTTTTATTTTTATTTTTTTTATTTCTTTTATCCTCACCTGAGGACATTTTTCAATATTTTATTCAGATAGAGTGGGAGGGAGAGAAAGAGAAACATTGACGTGAAAGGGACACATCAAGTGGTTGCCACCCACATGACCCAACCAGGGCCGGGAACAAACTGCAACCGAGATACATGCCCTTAGAGGGAACCGAACCCGGGTCTCTCGGGACTGCAGGCCAACGCTCTAACCGCTGAGCCAAACTGTCCAGGGCTGGAGGATGTTTTTTAAATCTTCCCTCATTTATGTGGCTTTGCTGATCAACTTTTCACTCAGCTACTGAAATTATAGTATTTGATAAAGAAAGAGAGTGTCAGGTGGTAGAAAAAAATCTATCTAGAAAGGCAATAACATTAAACAGAATTTTCTAAACATTTATTTGGATTATCAAAGATAAAGGTACTATCTCATTACTATTCAAAAAGAATCTCAGAACAATAAATATTTTAAAAATAAAATGTTTGTTCCTCTCTTCCCACCCCAACTGCCTTCATTCTTTACATTTTAAAAAGAGCTCTCTCTTGCCTAGACGGTCTGGCTAAGTGGTTGAGCATCCACTTATGCACCAAGAGGTCACTGGTTCCATTCCTGGTCAGGGCACATGCCCAGGTTGTGGGCCTGATCCCCAGGGGGGCATGCGGGAGGCAGCCAATCGATGTTCTCTCTCATTGATGTTTCTCTCTCTCTCTCCTTTTTTCCTTCCTCTCTCCCTAAAATCAATAAAGAGCCCTGGCCGCTTTGGCTCAGCAGTTGGAGTGAAGGCCTGCGGACCACAGAGTCCCGGGTTCAGTTCCTGCTAGGTCCTAGCGGCTAGGGGCACGTACCAAAAATAAATAAATAGATAAATAAATAAATAAATAAATAAAATCAATAAAGACAAAAAAAGAAGCTCTCTCTCTCCTTATTTCAGAGCAATGTTGAATATGGATATCCCATCTTACACTGAGTTGAAGGGACAAATAATGGTGTAAAAAAAGCAATAGAGGTACCCTGGCCGGTTTGGCTCAGCAGTTAGAGAGTCGGCCTGCGCTCCAGAGAGACCCAGGTTCCGTGCTTGCTAAGGGCACATACCTCAGTTGCAGTTTGTCCCCGGCCCTGGTTGGGTTGTGCGGGTGGCAGCCACTCTATGTGTCCCTTTCACATCGATGTTTCTCTCTTTCTCTTCACATCAATGTTTCTCTCTCTCTCTCTTCCTCTCTCTCCCTCCCACACTATCTGAACAAAAAATGGAAAAAAAAAAATCCTTGGGTGAGGATAAAAAACAAAACAAAACAAAAAAAACAATAAAGGCCATGGCAGAAGTTGGGGGTAGGGTAGAAATAGGAGATACATGAGAGGTATATTTTGTTTTATTATTATTTATTTTTAATTTTTTTTATTAATCCTCACCCAAAGATATTTTTCCATTGATTTTTTTTTTTTTTTTTTAGATAGAGTGGAAGGGAAGGAGGGAAGAAGAGAGAGAGAGACATCATTGTGAGAGAGACACATTGATTAGTTGCCTCCTGCAAGACCCTTACTGGGGCTAGGGATCGAACATGCAACCCATTTACTTGCCCTTAACTGGCAACTGAACCTGTGACCCTTCCGTCCTTGGGCTGAAGCTCTAACTGCTGAGCCAAACCGGACAGGGCAGAGAGCCATGCTTTAATTTATTACTACATGATATGATTTCATTTTTATTTGATAAAAAAAATTACTTCCTAGAATATATATCACAAGTACCAAATTCCTTAATCAGAAAATTCTTAATTTACTGATAGTCTTAAATAAATCAGTACTGGGAATGTGGATCATATATCATAGACTATATGATTATAATACCTCGTTAAACTTTTCATGGCAACTCAAAAGATAATGTTACTTTTATTTATTTGAATTAAATGTAAAATGTAATTTGAAAACCTGAGGATGAACAATAGAAGATAATAACTATGATCCTGATAAAAATGTTACTTCTTTGTGAAATATTTTTTCTATACATGTACTAAATAAGAGTATTGAAAAGAACCTCACATAAGCTATGATGATCAAATCTTCCGTGCTCTTATCTCTAACTCTCTTAACAAAATGAGGCCAGAGGTGTATCTGCCTCAGAAACCTAAAAGGACTCTATAACCAAATTACTTCAAATATGCTATTATCATTAAGCACAATGAATTATGTATATAAGCTAAATCCATATAAGATTCAAAAAATATTGCAAATAAATAGCTGAAAACATAAAATTAAGAATAAACACTGATGAAAGTGAACACAGATGGAAGAATGTGATCTAGACAATGAGATGTGAGGATGCTGATGGAGACAAATGGAACAGTTGTACTCTTTGAAGTCTCACCTATATCCTTCGTCTTTTTCAGAGCATCAGACTTACTTTTCCCCTTAAGAGGTGCTTTCTGTGGTGATGGGGCAAGCTCTTCCTGAACTGTTTCACTTACTTTACTCACTTCTGTTTGGCCCAGGTTGTGAGAGCTACTGGGTAGTGAAGGTTTGCTAAGTTTGCTATCAAGTAAAGCATCTTTCTTAAAGGTTGGCTGGGAGGTTTCATGCATGCCTCCCTTGGAGTCTGTTAGTCCACCAGGTACATCATTCAGTTCAGGCCACATATCTGGAGACACTCCTCCCCCTACAATCACCAGATAACAACAGAAACACTTTAAGCCCAGACACAGTGTAAATTGCCCTTACTTAATAAAACTAAGAGAAAAACATTAGGACCACAGACAGAACAAAAACAATCTTAGTTTAACGGAAATTACTTGGATTGTTAAGAAACATGGAGAGCATACATTTCACATAATTTATACCAAGGAAATACTTCAACTTCTCCATATTGTGGAAAAAGAAGAAATGAGAAGAAAAAACTATAGACAGAACAGGAACTATTTTGGATTTGCAGAACCCAAGTATATACAAGAGAAAACAAATATCAGACATTTTTTGAAAGATATAGGCCCTATTACTTAACAGAATGGGGATAAAAGACCATAAAGTACACAGGAGACATAACATTTTATGACAAAATTATGCACATTACTGAAATATTAATGGTCTGTACCTCCCAACCTTAAAGCAACATGTTCACTATTGTCCATACTATAAGGACTGTTAAAAAGTAATATGGGATGCTAACTGACTTAAATTGATAGTTAATAATCTTTCTCTTTAAATGTGTTACTATATGACAGATTTCTTTTTGATTGCTCTGGACTTCCTGGGTCCCTTTCTCCATGTTAGCTAAGATTGCGAGGTACATCTGGCGCATACCTATAATTACTTTATTACTGGTTTTAGTCTTTCGGTTATTTTGCAAGCAGAAATGAAACATGATTAAGCAACCACATGTGTCTTTGCAGGAATTTTAGAGGAGTTTATAATAAGCATGTTAATGTGCTGTTAGTGAAAACAAGCCAGGCTCTGTTGCAGATGAAATGGCGTTTAGGTACAAGATGATCTATGTTATGGGTGATATACCACTTCAAGAAATTGGATGGCCCTTCACATTCCCATGATGAGCACGAAGTTAGAATGGAATTTCACATAATGGGAAATATCTGAGGAAACTTGGACTTGTGAAGATGAAAAGGCTACAGATGCACAGAGTCTGGATAAGTGCTGAAGATCTGTAAAATGACAGCTATGGAAGGTTAGATGTCACCTGGAGTCAAAGGAAAAGATCACTTGAGGATGGAATCATCGAGCAATATTAGAAGCTTTAAACAATTTCTGAAGAGGGTGGTATCTGCCTTTATAACTTAGAAAAATTCATTTTTCTTTACAAAGTTATGCATAAGAAACTTACCAATAGCAGCTTTTACTTCAATCACTTCAGAATCCTGTGAATATTCACTAAGTCCAGCTGCATTAACTGCTCTGACTCGGAAAATATAACTTTGACCAGTCGCCAGTCCATGGCATGTAAATCTAAAATGAAAGGGAGTTTTTAAAAACTTTCCTGGGAGAAAAATTAGAGAAGATGATTGTTAGTTTAATTGAATGGCCTGGCTTCATGAAAATAATTCATTTTTTAAAAGGAAGAAAAGACATAGAGAGATGCAAGTAAGGTGCTTTACCCAAGAAGGCAGCTAAGGCAATTTTCTAAACTCACTCTGTCAAACAATGAAGAGTCCTCGTATTTCCCTAAACAAGTACCTTAACCTTTCTGAGCCTCTGTTTGCTCATCAGTAAAATGGGGTTAATTATGCCCACATGCTTTTTGTGTAAAGATTGTCCATAAAGTATTTAAAGCATCTAGTACAGGGCCTGCATATAGAAGGCATTTAATAAATAACAGGTGGTATATTATTAATGGCTATTTCAGGTATATACTTATAGCCATAGGCATAGACTGCTCCTTGTCACAGAGGCCTAGTCACTGCCTTCCTGTATGCCAGGGAAGGTACACTTGCTTGAAAAATTACATTTGAATTTTAAAATAAGGTGAAAAATCGATTCCAGAATTACCATTTACATATAAAGATCCAATAACAAGGTGTGAATTCATGGGCAGTTTCACAGAAAACCACCTCACTCTTTAATAGCTATTATGGTTATAAAAAGCTGTTTCATAAGTCTCTGTAACATTTTAATGCATTCTAAGGACTGTAACCAGAGGGAATAACAGATCTGCTAATGACTCTATTACTATTAGTATGTTGAAATATTTAATAAAGGCAGCCATGATTTAGACCAATTCTAAATATAGGTCGACCCTTAGGTCAGCTCAGTTCAGTGAACATTTATTGAGTACTTCAGTGTTCCAGACTATAAGCTAGGTATTGTGGACACAGTGATTAATATAATATGGTGCCCGTCCTTGAGAAGCTCCCATCTGTTTCTGGAAAGGCAGACTTTGCCTATCTTCCATGAATGTTTCTAAATAGTCCCAGGAAAATGCTGGGAACTCAGAGTAAAAGTGAAATGAGCAAATAAGCTAAATGAATCTCTTGTAAAACACATTGCTTTCTTCCATTAATTGGTTTGTCTCTACTCTCTCAAGTTCTATGAAAGAACCAACTCATCCCATTGCAGGGGTGAGGTGGGGGCTTTTATCTAGAAGTGGTCAAAGAAAGAGCTGCCTAACAAGCCTGTTTGACATTTTCTGTCTTTCTTTTTTTTTTCAATCCTCACCCAAGGATATTTCTCCATTTATCCTCAGACAGAGTGGGAGAAAGAGAAAGGGAGAAAGAGAAGAGAGACATTGATGTGAGAGGGACACATCGACTGGTTGCCTCCCGCACAACCCCAACCAGGGCTAGGGATGAACTGCAACTGAGGTACGTGCCCTTGGCCAGAAGTGAACCCATGACTCATTGGTCCCTGGGCTGACACTCTACCACTGAGCCAAACTGGCCAGGGTGATATTTATTTATTTATTTATTTATTTATTTATTTATTTATTGTTAATCCTCACCTGAGGATATTTTTCCATTGATTTTTAGATAGAATGGAGGGGTTGGGTGGAGGGAGAGAGAAAAAAAGGGAGAGAAACATCGATGTGAGAGACACACATCTATTAATTGCCTCCCACATGTACCCTGACCAGGGCCGGGGATCGAACCTGCAACCCAGGTATGTGCCCTTGACAAGGAATTGAACCCATTACCCTTTGGTCTGTGGGCTAACCACTAAGTCAATATGGACAGGACTGTTTGACAATTTTGAGGGTGGAATTCTCCTCTCAGACTGGTCCTAAATCAATGGAGGCCCAGATTTTGGGTACAAGCCAGAATTCATAATCAATTGCAAGGCTGGTTGATAAAATATTTGAAAGCAAGAAAAAAACAACCCTCCTCACATTAGAATAAAAAGTGTTGACAGAATATTGAGTGTCCTTGATTTAGTTATTTATGTCTCCTTAGCACTGAATGTAACCATGTATCTAATGTTCAGAGTTCACATAATGCTGATACTTCCTTTCTGTTCATTTAAAATGTCTGAGTAATTTATATTAGCTAGAGCCTATTCAATCTTTGGAATCTAGTATCACACTGCCTATTAAAGACCAGAACAGAGGGATAAAAAAGACAAATAGCATAAAGGAAAGAACCAGAAAGAGGTATAAAATAAACTCTTATCATAGCTGGCATTAGTATTTCTAAGTGTTTAATAAAACAAACATGCCTTTTTTCAAATGTATTGCAGTAGACATGTTCAATTTTATATTAATTTGGATATTTAAAGCACAATGTCTTTTAATCTCCCTCACTGAAATTATAAGATACTAAAGAAAGAAATTGGAGAAGATACAAATAAGTGGAAGCACATGCCATGTTCATGGATAGAAAGAATTAACATCATTAAAATGCTCACAGTGCCTCAAATCAATCCATACATTTTTTTTTTATCCTCACCCGAGGACATTTTTGCATTCATCTTCAGATAGAACGGGAGGGACAAAGAGAGAGAGAGAAACATCGATGTGAGAGAGACACATCGAGTGGCTGCCACCTGCACAACCCCACCAGGGCTGGGAACAAACTGCAGCCGAGGTACCTGCCCTTAGTGAGAACCAAATCCAGGACTCTCTGGTCCACGGGCTGATGCTCCAACCCCTGAGCCAAACCGGCCAGGGTGCAATCCATACATTTAATGCAATTCCTATTAAAATACCAATAGCATATCTCACAAATATTCCAAAAATTTATATAGAACCACAAAAGACTCCAAATAGCCTCAGCAAACTTGATAAAGAAAAACAAAGTTGGAGATATCACACTACTTGATATCAAACTATACTATAAGTTTTTAGTAATCAAAACAGCATGGAACTGGCATAAGAACAGGCATACAGACCAATGGAACAGAACAGAGAGCCCAGAAATAAACCCATACTTCTGCAGCCAATTAATATTTGACAAAGAAGGCAAGACCATACAATAGGGTAAAGACAGTCTAGTCAATAAATGGCATGGGGAAAATTGGAGAGATACATGCAAAAATGAAACTACAACACCAACTTACACCATATACAAGAATAAACTCAAAATAGATTAAAGACTTAAATGTTAAAGTCACAAAACCAGAAAAATCCTAGAAGAAAACATAGGCAGTAAAATTTCAGACATCTCTCACAGTAATATTTTATTTATTTATCTATTTATTTATTTGTTACAGATGTTTCTCCTCCCCCCCCCACTGACTCCCTCCTCCCTATCCCCTCCTACCCTGTCCCTAGTTTTGTTGTCTATGTCCTCGCAGTAATTTTTTTTTTATATATATATATCTCCTTGGGCAAGGGAAACAAAGAAAAAAAATAAACAAATGAGGCTACATCAAACTAAAAAGCTTTTGCACAGCAAAAGAAACCATCAACAAAATGAAAAGGGAACTCAATGAACGAGAGAACATACTCACCAACAATACATCTGAAAAGGGGTTAATATCCAAAATTTATAAAGAACTTATACCACTCAACACCAAGAAAACAAACAATCCAATTAAAAAATGGGCAAAGGATCTAAATAGACACTTCTCCAAGGAGGACATCCAGATGGCCAATAGACATGAAAAGATGTTCAATGTCACTAATCATCAGAGAGATGCAAATTAAAACCACAATGAGTTACCACCTCACACCTGTAATAATGGCTGTCATCAATAAATTAATGAACAAGTGTTGGAGTAAAGACCACTCTCCTGCACTGTTGGTGGGAATGCAGAATGGTATAACCAATGTGGAAAACAATATAGAATTTCCTCAAAAAATTAAAAATGGAATTGTCTTATCACATCAATTTCACTTCTGGGAATTATTTAAAGAAACCCAAACACTAATTAGAAAGAATATATGCACCCCTATGTTATTGCAGTGTTATCTATAATAGCCAAGATCTAGAGACAGCCCAAGTGCCCATCGGTAGATAAGTGGAGAAAAAAGCAGTAATACATTTACACAATGCAATCCCACTAGGCCATAAAAAAGAAAAAAAAATCTTACCTTTTATGACAGCATAGATGGACCTGGAGAATATTATGCTAAGTGAAATAAGTCAGTCAGAGAAACACAAATACCCTATGATCTCATTTATATGTGTCATCTATTGAATACAATAATTTGATAAACAGGATCGAGGCAGAGGCATAGATGCATAAGGCAGACTGGCGGCTGTCAGCAGTGATGTGGGGGAGGATTAGAGGGCTGGATGAAAAGAAGATGAAGGAGTTAAGCTAAAAAACAAACAAACAAACAAAAAAGTATATATAATACATAGACACATGGCCACTTGGTGATAGCCAGAGGGAAAGGAGGGTGGGGTAGGCGGAAAAGGGCAAAGGGGAAATAAATGAGGACAGAAAGAGACTTTACTTTGGGCAATGAACACACAATTCAGTATGCAGATGATGTTTTGTTGAGTTGTACACTTGAAACTTGAATGGTTTAGTTAAGTAATGTTACCCCTAATAAACTCAATTAAAAATTATAAGGAAGTATTGAACTATAAAAAACAAACAAACAAAAACTCTTCCCTCCATTGGATGCTTGTGCTGCTGTGTGGGTCCCTGACCGCGTTTTCTCTTCGCAGCCTCTGTGGCTCTAGAGTCCGACATCCCCCTTCCAATCAAACACACACATACACAGAGTGCAGTTACCGTGGGCCCTTCACTGGGTTGTTGTTGCAGGGCTCCCACTTGCCAGAGCCAACAACACTAGATTCTATGTAGTAACCAACCAGCTCTTTAGCATCTTTGGATTCCTCCCATGAAACTACCACTGATGTGTCTGTATTTCTGCTTGGGATGATGTTGCCTGGTGCCTTGGGGATATCTGAGAAAAGAGGAAAATGATATTCAACTCAGGGTGATTTTTTAAAAGTCACTCTTAGCACATATGTACAAACATACAAATATTATACAGGTAAACATATCAAACATAATTGCTTTATTTTATATTATTAAAACTAATAAATATATTAGGTTGGGAAAATAATGATAAACTAAATACCCAGGAACACACCAACCTACTCCAGAAAAAATACTATTAATAATACTGTTGAAACTCCTGAAGAAGTTTACTTTCAAAATTTGATAATTAATAATAATATATTTAAAAAATGTATCAGTCAAGTATAGTCATTAATTAAATTTATAATATAAAAGAAAGATGTCACCACTTTTACTTCTGAATATATATGATCTTGCTTTGGAATTTTCTCTTGAAGTAAAATAAGTTTACATTTGTTCAACCAAACTCTACACTTACCAAGTTTGTCCCTGACCACAGTTACTTCTGTTGCCTCTGAAGGCTCACCAACTCCTGCTGAATTAGAACAGCGGACACGGAAACGGTAGGATTTCCCCTCAGTCAAGTCGAACAGAGCAAAACGGGGAGACTTCAAGGGGAGCTCCGTGTTCACCCGCTGCCAGTTTTCTGTTTCCATGTCACACTGCAGCCAGAAAAGTAAAACCCATTGAAAACATAGCAGGAATAAATGGGAACTCTAGGTGGGCCATTTCAGAGTGTTATTTATCTATTTCCTGTTATTTGAGTTGACAAGGTAACCTCTAAAATCCTTGCAGTGCCTTTCATGGGAAAGTAAAGAGCATAAATTCCCCCAAACAGTCAATCCGCTGCCCACAAAGGAATAAAATTAAATTCTCCCAGACTTTTAATCCTTTAGTGTATAGCTTTCATTCATTTTGACATATGCTCCCTTGGGGAACATAGAAGCAATTATCAGTCATTTATATCTTCATGATAAAAATAATAGCTGCCTTTCATTGAGCTAAGAACTTCATTTACCATTTAATTCTTTAATTTTCTAAAATATGCTCTGAAATAGGTGTTGTGGAGATAGAATTGTGTGATTATCAAAGTTTCCCAAAGGAGAAGAATTAGGCTTGAAAAGGTTTAAAAGCAGCAATGTGTACTTGTTGGATCTATATGAACCTGAGCCCGATTGCTGGGTTCAAATCCTAGCTCAGCCTTGTACTAACTGTGTGACCTTGGGCAAATTATCTACCCCACGGATACCTCAATTTCCTCATCTACAAAACAGGCATGATGAAAATAAAAGTATTTCTCTCTTAGGGTTACTATAAGAATTAAGTGGGTTGACATGTGTATAGTGTTTAGAACAGTGCCTGGTCCTGGGCAACATTCCTGCTGGTAGAAACAGAGCTATTAAGTGATGCTGTCCTTGTCTCTGACATAACCAGATTTTGATAGGGGAATGAGAGGAAGAGCTGAAGACATAGACACCTGAGGAAAAGACCACAGTAGGATAGGGGAGACTGGGAGCGCTGAAGACCAATTCATTTAATTCCCTTGCTAATAAACCCCTCAATCTCAACCACTTATGGACATGGTGTAACTGATTGTAAGCCCATGGCCATGACAGGCAAGTAAGTGCTTTATATGCATGCACATCCCAGGTAAAAAGTTCACAAAGAAGTACAAGCATGGTGATACCCAAAGAGGTGCACTGCTGTGGGCATGAACGTTCCAGAGATGGAAACTTGCCACAGAGTAAGAGCCTGTGAACATTTTCCCTTTGAAAGGTCAATGTATTAGAAGTGGCTCATCAGAAATAATTTGAGACTCAGCTCAGAATAGTTTAACATTTGGATAGTTCTTCTGTGAATGTGCCCCAGCTCTCTGGACCTGTTCTGCTCCCCTAATACCTTAACATTTGAATGTGCCACTTGTGCCTGTACAAGTCTCTCTACTCAGGCTATACAGTAAGTCTTCACAAAACATTGCTCATAAGTTCTTGGAAACTGCAACTTTAAATGAAAGGATTTTTAATGAAACCAATTTTATCAAAGGCTAACTGATATGAACAAGAGTTATATTTCTATGGCATATTTCTGTCATGAAAACCACCAAATTTCTACATAAAGACCCAAAACACATCTAATATTGAACACTGAAATAAATGTGAGCTATACATACATTTAAGAATGATTAATAAAAAGAAGTAAGATATTTATTTTCCAACCTGCTTATTCCAGCTCAGGACTGTGGGTAACCTAAGCCTGTTCTGGCAGCTCAACACACAAGGCAAGAATGTACCCTGGTCAGGACCCCATTCCATCACAGGGCCACACCCATACCCACAATAATTCAAGACTGGGACACTTTAGACACACCAATTCATCTCTCATGAAACTCTGAGATGTAGGAGGAAACTAGAGTACCCTGAGAAAACCTACAAAGACATGGAGAGAATGTTCAAACTCCACAGAGACTGTGGCCCCAGGCCAGGAATCAATTTTTCCCCTCCCTTAATGTAAAAACAAAATAATGTTTGAGCAAAACTTATTTGAGAACCTACTGTTACTCAAAAATGTCCCTTTTGGTTCTGATAAGTGTGCTGATAGAAAAATACTTAAATTTTTAATCACAGACTTGTATGTATTTAGGTCTAGGGAAGTTACAGACTTTTGTGGAGAAATTAGTTTATGTGACCAGAGGAAGTCTTCAACAGAAGCCAACTGACTCATCTGAAGAAAATGCCTCAGTACTTGGTTGTTACTATGTCATTACTTCAGGAAAGATTGTAATTACTGTCACAGTGCTTATTAAGAACTCTCTTTCTATGGAGCATTTCAAAAAGATTCAGTGAGGGCATGTATTAAACACAATAGGAAGTGAACATTTATCATTCTATTCTTACTTTCCATTAAAAAATAAAAATAATTAATTGAGAATAATACTCCTTATATTTTATTTGAGGCTAATACCTAGAAAATACAAAAATTAATAAAATACAAAATCTTGATATTTTGGTAAAATCAGACTGTCTTGGAAGATACACATATAGCATGTTGAAGAGATGATCCATTTATTGTTAACAATTGGCTAGGGATAAGAAGGAAGTGAAGTATCCTCCTCAAAGACATGAGCTAAATGTCCATATCAAAGAAAAGTAATTAATAAAGGGAACCGCAGACCCTAACATTTTAAGCCCCAATATAATTTTTTCAAGAAACTGATTTGAAATAATAAAAAGGCCATATATCTATTTTCATAATAATAGTCAGGAAAGGTAACCTAATTGGAGTTCTGAAATTGAATGATCAGACTAGCATTAAGATAAAAGAGAGACTTTTAGGAAAATTAATTAAGCTCTACAGTATTTTTTGCAAAGAAAAAAAAAAGATAGCTTTTCTATGATAGAGCTCCATAATATATTTTTGCAAAGAAAAATGACCTTTTCTATGATTGTACTATGAAAGTAAATTGTAAAGTAAATAATACCTTATCAAGCTATTGTACAATTTTATAGAATTTTCTTTCAAAGACAAATACTGTATGATCTCACACATGGAATCTAAAAACAAGCAAATATATATATAAAAAAAAATCTCCCCCAAAAAACTGAACTTAGTGATACACAGAACAGATTGGTGGTTGCCAGAGGTTAGGAGGGTGGGTGGAGGGCTGAACAAAATAGGTTAAAGGGGTCAAAAGATACAAATTTCCAGTTGTAAAATAAATAAGTCAGGTAATGTACAACATGGTGGCAGTAGTTAATAATACTGTATTGTAAAAAATAAATAAAATATACAAAAAGTACAAACACTTGTTTCATTGATTGCTCTAAAAATGGTGCAGAGCTGCCAATTAAAATGTAAATATTCTTATATATTAATTAAAATAAACTTATTTTTGTTTCTTTTTTAAAATTATATCCTCATCAAAACTTTTCTAACAAATGGATTTTGAATTAATTAATTCATTCCATTTATTTATTTTTATTGAATGTATTTGACTTATAACATTGTCTAAGTTTAAGGTATACAGCATGTTACATTTGTATATTATATGGTTACCAATGTAGCAATATTTATCACATTACATAATTATGGTACAATATTATTGTCTATGTTCATTATACTGTACATTGGATCTCTATGGCTTACTTACTATTCATTACAAGTCTGTGCCCTTAAACACCTGGTGACCACCGTATTACTCTGTTTTTAACAGTTTACTTTTTTAGAGTCCACATGTAAGTAATATCACACATTACTTGTCTTTCTCTGTTTGACCTAGCTCTCTTAGCATAATGTGCTCAGGGTCCATTCATGTTGTTGTGAATGGTAGAATATCCTCCTTTCTCATGGCTAAATAATTTTCCATTGTGTATATTTACTACCACATCTCTCTCTTTTTAAACAGAACAACTTTAGTACAACCAGAAAATAAAACACCACAGTAAAATAATAACAATAAATATGAGAAATGGTTAACATCTTTAGTCATAAACAAGAAACAGTAACAGAGGTACTAATAATCCAAGGGAGCTGGAAAAAAAAAAATGAAAAAATACAAATGATGACTAAGGATTAAGAATACATGATGACTCAGCTGAACAGTAGAATAATAATTTCTCTGTAATATCACAGTGTCAAAGAATAAAAACACTGACATTTAATGTCTTCCAGTTTTGAATAGTATTCTACCATATTTTTTAATCCATTCATCCATCAGTAGGCATTTGGGTTGTTTCCGTATCTCAGCTATTGTAAATACTATAATGTTGTGATAAACATGGAAGTGCATATATCTTATCAAAATCCTGTTTTGTTTTTTTTCATTTCCCTCCTCCTGCCACTTCCATGCCATGTATTTTTTGAAGACATTGAATCACCTCCAGTATTACTTGTGAAGTCAGTGCCCTTATCTTTGGGATTTATCTTTAAGTATAGCCAGTATCTGATTTCTTTGCCTGGGTGCTTCCTTTAAATCCCATTTTCATTTTCTTTGGGTATATACCCAGAAGTGGAATTGCTGGATATATGGTAGCTATATTTTTAATTTTTTGAGGAACCCCCATATTGTTTTCCCTAGTGGTTGAACCAATTTACATTCCCACCAACAATGTATAAGAGTTAAACCTCACTTTAGGCAAATTCTCTTTAAATGCTCTTCTCTAGTAGCAATTCTTCTGTTAGACAAGGACTTTTTCCACTCCTAGGCCTTGTGCTTTGCCTGGTAAGTTCTCCTATATGTTTGTACTTGCAGCTGGGGCAGTTCCCCAAATAATGTCCTGTACAGTATTGGCTCTTCTTCATTTTCTGGGCATAAATACTTATTAGAACTCCCCTCAAATGTGGGTATATGATAGATTCACATACAATTCTCATGATTTCACTCATTTTAGGCCTTCATTGTATGCTTTCTTCTCTAACATTATATAATTACAATATACTTGTAATATATTTGAGGGAAAGAACAAGCCAATATCTTATGTTGTTTTTTAATCCCTACGATCTGAAACTTAGAGTAGTGCTAGCCAAGCATGTGGCAGCATGTGAGGTCTTTGTCTTCAACTCTGTCAACCATTAGAAAGTTTTCTGTTTTTTTTTTTCCTCACCCGAGGACATTTTTGCATTTATCTTCAGATAGAGCGGGAGGGAGAGAGGAAGGAAAAGAGAGAGAAACATTGATGTGAGAATGACACATAGACTGGTTGCCATCCACACGACCCCAACCAGGGCCGGGGACAAACTGCAACCAAGGTAAGTGCCCTTAGTGGGAACTGAACCCAGGACTCTCTGGTCCGCAGGCCGACACTCTAACTGCTGGGCCAAACCGGCCAAGGCAGAAAGTATTTTAACTTCTACTCCTTTTACTCATCTACCCTCACTGATGCTCATTCATTCCCTACTGCAGAAGGACAAGTGGTAGAGAGGTGAAAAGCCATTACTAGAGCAAGGGAAACACAGAAAGTCTCCAGAAAACATTGTCATATAGGAAATCTACAGTTTGAGGATCATCTCTCCTCAAAAGGATCATGATTTGGGGTCTGGGGACTTCTCAGAAGTCTATGGATGAGCCTCAGGGGTCCATAAATCCTCTGAACTTTCTGGCAAAGTTCTGTGTGATACACATTTTTCTGTGGAGATTGTTCACAGTTTATAAGGTTTTAAAGAGTTTAGGACACAATGAAAATTGAATTTCTGCTTTTAAAAGAAAGCTTCAGAAAGTGGCATGAGGTAATAATGTTGATCCCAGAGTCTTACCTTTTCCACAAAGTACAGAATGCCCTCATGGCCACGCTGGCCAGGGGGCTTCCAGCTTAGCACCACGTAGCTCTGGGTGGCCTCAATGACAGAGAGGTCTGTGGGAGGTCCAGGAATAACACCCTCTGAAAAACAATAAGGAAAAGTGAGGAGCACACATTCTGGGAAATCCAGGATACTCAGAGTCACACGTGTTTCTCTACTACAGGAGGAAGAGTTAATTACTGCTCCATAGTATAAAAAAATACCTTGTCTCTAAAATTCTTCCTAAAATAGTCATTCATTAATTCAAAGCCACAATTTTACTTTCTTTGCTTGAAAACTTTAATTTCTTTATTAGTCCTGAAAAACGGTTGCAATGATACAAGTTATCTTTTATAGCTTTAGAAAAAAAATGGAATCATAGTTTTCTAACCCAATTCATTGATTGAGTGATTAAAATTTTTTAAATTACAGTTGACATAATATATTAGTTTCAAGTGTACAGCATGGTGGTTAGACATTTATAAAACTTATGAGGTGATCTGAGATAAGCTTAGTGCCCACCTGATGCAATACATAGTTATTACAATGTAGGGTGGGGCAAAAGTAATTTACAGTTGTTAGGAGTATGAGAAACAGTTTATTCTTGTATTATTATTTATTAATTATTGCATTATGTTCCATATGAACAACTGTAAAACTAATTTTGCCCCACTCTGCATTATCTACTATATTTCCTGTGCTGTATCCTTTATATCCCCACCACTATTTTATAACAGCCAATTTGTACTTCTTAATTCTTGCACCTTTCACTCAGCTCCCAAATCCTCCTCCCATCTGGCAACCATCAGTTTGTGCTCTGAATCTATGAGTTTGTTTCTGTTTTGTTTGTTCATTTTACTTTGTAGATGACACATATAAGTAAAATATATGATATTTGTCTTTGATTTATTTCACTTAACATAATACCCTCTAGGTCCACTGATGTTGTTGTAAATAATAAGATTTCATTCTTATCTATGGCTGAGTAATATTCCATTGTATATATGTACCATTTCTCTATCCAATCATCGATTGATAGACACTTAGGTTGTTTCCATATCTTGGCTTTGTAAATAATGATGTAATGAACACAGGGGTGCATCTATCTTTTTAAATTAGTGTTTTTGATTTCTTCAAATAAATATTCAGAAATAGAACTATTGAATCATATCTATTTTTACTTTTTTGAGGAAATTCCATTCTGTTTTCCATAGTGTCAGCACCAATTTACAATCCCACCAATGGTGTACAAGGGTTCTTTTTCTCCATATTCTAACCAACATTTGTTGTTTATTGATTTATTGATGATGCCATTTTGATAGCTGTGAGGTCATATCTCATTATGGTTTTAATTTGCATTTCCCTGATGATTAATAATGCTGAACATCTTTTCATATGTCTATTGCCCATCTGTATGTCCTATTTGGAGAAGTACCTATTCAGGCCCTCAGTCCATTTTGTAATAAGATTGTTTTTTCGGTGTTAAGTTGTATGAGTTCTTTATATATTTTATTTTATTTTAAATTATATTAATTCATTTGTTTTTGTTACAGATGTTTCTCCTTTTCTCCCAATTGACACCCTCCTCCCCATCCTCCCAGTCCCTTCTCCAGCTTTGTTGTCTATGTCCATTGGTTATGCAAACATGCATATAAGTTCTGTGATTTATCTCTTCCCCCACAACACCCCCTCTTCTGGAGTTTGTCAGTCTGTACCCTACCTCTATGACTCTGGGTCAATTTTGTTCATCAGTTTGTTTACTTCATTATATGCCACAAATAAGTGAGATCATATGATACTTGTTTTTCTCTGCTTGGCTTGTTTCACTTAGCATAATACTCTCCAGGTCCCTCCATGTCATCTCAAATGATAAGAAATCTTTCTTTCTTACAGCTGCATAGTATTCCATTGTGTACATGTACCACAGCTTTTTTATCCACTTATCTACTGATGGACAGTTAGGCTGTTTCCAAATCTTAGCTATTATAAATAGTGCTGTTATGAACATAAGGGTACATATATTCTTTCTGATTGGTGTTTCAGGCTTTGTAGGGTATATTCCTAGAAGTGGGATCACTGGGTCAAATGGAAGTTCAATTTTTAACCTTTTGAGGTAACACCATATTGTTTTCCATAGTGGCTGTACCAGTCTGCATTCCCACCAGCAGTGTACTAGAGTCCCCTTTTCTCCACAGCCTCGCCAACACCTTTGATGATTTGTTGATGGCGGCCATTCTGACAGGTGTGAGGTGATACCTCATTGATGTTTAAATTTGCATCTCTCTGATGATTAGTGATGTTGAGCATTTCTTCATATGTATCTTGTCCATTTGTATGTCCTGTTTGAAGAGGTGTCTATTCAGCTCCTCTGCCCAATTTTTAATGGGGTTCTTTGTCTTACTTTTGTTGAGTTGTATGAGTACTCTATATATTTTGGAAATTAACCCCTTAACTGATGTATCATTGGCAATGATGTTTTCCCATACAATGGGTTGCCTTTCCATTTTTTGTGTTTTTTAAAATTTTTTTTTTGTTACACGTTTCTCCTTTTTTACCCAATTGGAATCCCCCGCCTCATCCCCCCCACCACGTCCCCATCTTTTTTGTCCATGTCCGTTGGTTATGCATACATGCATATAAGTTATATGGTTTATCTCTTCCCACCCCTCCACCTTCTCTTCTGAGGGATGTCAGTCTGTACCCTACTTCCATGTTTCTGGGTCTACCATATTCCTCAGACTGTTATGTTCATTATATTCCGTATATAAGTGAGAACATGTGTTATTTGTCTTTTTCTGCTTGGCTTATTTCACTTAGGACAATACTTTCCAGGTCCCTCAATGTCTTCTCAAAGGATAAGAGATCTTTCTTTCTTACAGCTGCAGAGTACTTCATTGTGTATATGTACTACTGCTTTTTTATCCATTTGTCTATTGATGGACACTTGGGCTGTTTCCAGATCTTAGCTATTGTAAATAGTGCTGCTACAAACATGGGGATACATATATTCTTCCTGATTGGTGTTTCAGGCTTCTTAGGGTATATTCCTAGAAGCGAGATCACTGGGTCAAACGGAAGTTCAATTTTTAATTTTTTGAGGTAACACCATATTGTTTTCCATAGTGGCTGCACCAGTCTGCATTCCCACCAGCAGTGTACTATAGTCCCCTTTTCTCCACACCCTCGCCAACACCTGTTGTTTGATGATTTGTTGATGGCGGCCATTCTGACAGGTGTGAGGTGATACCTCATTGTTGTTTTAATTTGCATCTCTCTGATGATTAGTGATGTTGAGCATTTCTTCATATGTCTCTTGTCCATTTGTATGTCCTGTTTGGAGAGGTGTCTATTCAGCTCCTCTGCCCATTATTTAATTGGGTTCATTGCCTTCCTTTTGTTGAGTTGTATGAGCACTCTATATATATTGGAAATTAACCCCTTATCTGATATATCATTGGCAATGATGTTCTCCCATACAGTGGGTTGCCTTTCCATTTTGATGATTGTATCTTTTGCTGTGTGAAAGCTTTTTAGTTTGATGTAGTCCCATGTGTTCATTTTTTCCTTGTTTCTGTTGCTTTAGGTGATGTACCAGTGAAAATTCTGCTGCGTATGATGTCCGAAATTTTGATGCCTACATTTTCTTCTAGAATTTTTATGGATTCATGGGTCACATTTAAGACTTTTTTCCATTTTGAGTTTATTTTTGTGTATGGTGTAAGTTGTTGGTCTAGTTTCATTTTTTTGCATGTAGCAGTCCAATTTACCCAACACCATTTATTAAAGAGGCTGTCTTTACTCTACTGTATGCTCTTGCCACCTTTGTCAAATATTAATGGAGCATATTGGGTCCATTTCTGGGTTCTCAGTTCTGCTCCACTGGTCTATATACCTGTTCTTGTGCCAGTACCAGGCTGTTTTGATTACAGTGGCTTTGTATTGTGATCCTACCTACTTTGTCCTTCTTTTTCAAAATTACTGTGGCTATTCGGGTTCTTTTGGTTCCATATGAACTTCTGAAGTATTTATTCTAGTTCTGTGAAATATGTCGTTGGTATTTTGATGGGGATTGCATTGAATCTATAGATTGCTTTGGGTAGTATGGACATTTTAATGATGTTAATTCTTCCAAACCATGAACAAGGTATGTGCTTCCACTTTTTTACATCTTCCTCTATTTCTTTTTTCAATATCCCATAGTTTTCTGCAAATAGCTCCTTTACTTCTTTGGTTAGGTTTATTCCTAGGTATCGTAATTTTTTTGCCGCGATGGTAAATGGGATTGTTTTTTCAGTTTCTCTTTCTGTGAATTCATCATTGATGTATAAGAATGCCGTCGATTTCTTGACGTTAATTTTGTATCCTGCTACTTTGCCAAATTCATTTATTAAGTCTAGTAGATTTTTTATGGAGTCTTTAGTTTTTTTTTATGTATAATATCATGTCATCTGCAAATAATGACAGTTTCACTTCCTCCTTTCCAATTTGGATCCCTTTTATTTTTCCTCATGTCTGATTGCTGTGGCTAAGACTTTCAGTACTATGTTAAATAAGAGTGGCGAAAGTGGACATCCCTGTCTTGTTCCTGTTTTTAATGGAAATGTTTTTATTTTCTGCCCATTGAGTATGATGTTGGCTGTAGGTCATTCATATATGGCCTTTATTATGTTGAGATATGATCCCACATTGCTGAGCATTTTTATCAGAAATGGATGCTGGATTTTGTTGAATACTTTTTCAGTGTCTATCGATATGATCGTGTGGTTTTTATTCTTCATTTTGTTTATGTGGTGTATCACATTTATTGATTTGTGAATATTGTACCAGCCTTGCATCCCAGGAATGAATCTCACTTGGTCATGGTGAGTAATTTTTTTGATGTATTGCTAGATCCAATTTGCTAGTATTTTGTTCAGGATTTTGGTGTCTATGTTCATCAGGGATATTGGCCTGTAGTTTTCTTTCTTCGTAGTGTCTTTTTCTGGTTTTGGAATTAGAATTATGCTGGCCTCATAGAACAAGTTTGGAAGTCTTCCTTCTTCTTGAATTTTTTGAAATAGTTTGAGGAGAATGGGTGTTACTTCTTTTTTGAATGTTCGGTAAAACTTCCCTGTGAAGCCATCTGGACCTGGGCTTTTGTTTGCTAGGAGAGTCTTGATTACCTCTTCAATTTCCTTAGTTGTTATCAGTCTGTTCAAGTTTTCTATCTCTTCCCAGTCCAGTTTTGGGAGACTGTGTGTTTTTAGAAATTTGTCCATTTTGCTTAGATTGTCGAATTTGTTGCCATATAGTTGTTCATAGTAGCTGTTAACGATCTTTTGTATTTCTGTGGTGTCGGTTGTTACTTCTCCTCTTTCATTTCTGATTTTGTGTATTTGGGTTCTCTCTCTTTGTTTCTTGGTAAGTCTAGCTAAGGGTCCATCAATCTTGTTTATCTTTCAAAAAACCTGCTCTATGTTTCATTGACCCTTTGAATTGTGTTTTTGGTCCCTATGTCATTTATTTCTGCTCTGATCTTTACTATTTCCTTCCTTCTACTTACTCTGGGGTTTCCTTTTTGTCTGCTTTCTAATTCTTTAATTTGTGAGGTTAGACAGTCAATTGGAAATTTTTCTTGTTTCTTGAGGTAGGACTGTATTGCTATGAACTTCCCTCTCAGAACTGCTTTTGCTGCATCCCATAGATTTTGTGTTGTTGTGTGTTCATTTTCATTGGTTTCCAGGAAGTTTTTAATTTCTTCCTTGATCTCCATGGTAACCCATCATTGTTTAATAACATGCTATTTAGCTCTATGTGTTCAAATGTCTTTGCATGTTCTTGTTGCAATTGATTTCTAGTTTCATGCCATTGTGATCTGAGAAGATGCTTGATATGATTTCATTCTTCTTGAACTTGTAGAGATTTAGTTTGTGTCCTAACATGTGGTCTATCTTTGAGAATGTCCCATGTGCACTTGAGAAGAATGTGACTTCTGTAGATTTGGGGTGTAACTCTCTGTAGATAATTATTAAATCCATTTGGTCTAGTGCTTCATTTAGAGTCTCTGTTTCCTTGCTAATTTTTTGTCTAGAGGATCTATCCAGTGGTGTCAACGGATATGATTGTATTGCTGTTGATTTCTCCTTGGAAGTCTTCCAGATGATTTTTAATATATTTTGGTGGTCCTATATTTCGTGCATATATGTTTATCAAGGTTATATCTTCCTGTTGGATAGATCCTTTCAATATTATGTAGTGGCCTTCTTTGTCTCTAATTATGGCCTTCATTTTGAAATCTACTTTATCAGATATGAGTATTGCTATTTCAGCTTTTTTTTTTTGTTTCCATTTGCTTGGGAAATTTTTTTCCATCCCTTCACTTTCAACCTATGTGAGTCTTTCATTGTGAGGTGGGTCTCTTGTAAACAACATATAGATGAGTCATGCTTTCTTATCCAATCAGTTACTCTGTGTCTTTTTATGGAAGCATTCAGTCCATTTGCATTTAAGGTGATTATTGATATGTACTTATTTATTGCCCTTTTTGTTTAGTGTGGTTCTATTTTTCTTTCCATTTCTCCTGCTAATTACAGCAGTCTTTTAACATTTCTTGCAGTTCTGGTTTTGTGCTGATGTATTCCCTTAACTTTTTTTTGTTTGGGAAGCTCTTTATTTGACCTTCTATTTTGAATGATAGCTTTGCTGGGTAGAGTAGTCTTGGATTCAGATCCTTGTTTTTCATGACCTTGATTACTTCATGCCATTCCCTTCTGGCCTGTAGTGTTTCTTGTGAGAAGTTAGCTGAGAGCCTTATGGGGGTTCCTTTGTAGGTAACCTGTTGTTTATCTCTTGCTGCTTTTAGGATTTTCTCTTTGTCTTTAATTTTTGGCTTTTTGATTACTATGTGTCTTGGTGTAGGCCTGTTTGGGTTCTTCTTACTTGGGGCTCTCTGTGCTTCTTGAACTTGAATGCCTTCTTCTGTCACCAAATTAGAGTAGTTTCTGTCACTATTTCTTCAAATATATTCTCTAACCCTTGCTCATTTTCTTCTTCTTCGAGGACTCCTATGATGCGAATATTATTACGTTTCCAGTTTTCCCACTGTTCTCTTAAGCTGTCTTCCTGTTTTTCAATTGTTTTTTCCTTTTGGTTTTTTGATTGGTTGATTTTTTTCTACCCTGTTCTTATTCGCTGACCCGGTCCTCAGCTTCCTCTACTCTGCTGGTTAGTCCTTCTAATATGTTCTTTATTTATGATATGTTATTCTTCATTTCCACTTTGTTTTGGTTTTCAATGTTTCTATATCTTTACTCATGGTGCTGATATCCTTACTGATGCTGTTGAGCTTCCTCAAGATTGTGGCTCTGAACTCTACCTCTGATAATTTGCTTAGATGCATTTCATTGATCTCATCTTTGACAGAATTCTCTTGTTCTTTCATTTGGGATTTGTTTCATATACATTGTATCATAACCTATCTTCAAGTAATATTATACTACTTCACATGTAGTGTAAGAACTTACAACAGTATTATTTCATTTCCCCTCTGAGCCATGGTGCTATTGTTGTTATACATTTTATTTGTGTATCTATTTTAAACTCTCCAATACAATGTTACTATTTTTGTTTAAATAGTAGCTTATCTTTCAAAAATATTTTAAAAGTAAGAAAAAAAGTTTTAAGTATTCACTTATATTTTTATCATTTCTATTGCTAATTTCTTTTTGTAGATCTGTATGTGCATCTGATATGACTTTCTACCTAAGTCATTTCCTTTAATATTTTTTGTAGTGCCAGCCTGGTGGTTATGAATTATTTTGTTATTTTTTGTCTGAGTCTCTATTTCATCTTCATTTTAAAAATATATCTTCACTATGTATAGGATTCTGGGTTGACAGTTTTTTATTCAGTAGTGTAAAGAGTATGCCCATTATAGTGCAGACATGCATTATAAAAATTACTGTTGTTATTCTTATTTTTCTTCCTCTGTATATAATGTATCTTTTTTCTCTACCTGTGTAAAAATATTATTTTTAGTACTGGTTTTAGAAATTTGATTATGATGCACATTTGTGTGTTTCCTTTATGTATCTTGTGCTTGGGGTTTATAAGGTCCTTGGATCTGTGTTTGTAGTTTTCATCAGACTTGGAAATTCTTTTTACCATTATTTCTTTAAATATTTTTTCTGTACTTCTTTCACTCTTCTGTACTTCAGGAACTCCAATTACATGCCACTTGAAACCACAGTTCACTGATTCGCTGTTCATTTTTCTTTTCTGTTTTTTTTGTTTGTTTGTTTGTTTCATTTTTTTATTCTGTCTATTGCTGTGTCATTAATTTTACTGTCCTTTTCTTCAATGGTGTTTAACTTGCTGGAAATTCCATCCAGTGGGTTGTTTTAATCTTAGACTTTGTGATTTTCATCTCTAGAAGTTAGTTTGTATCATTTTTGTATTTTTCATGTTTTTAATCAACATGTTCAATCTTTATCTTCTTGGACATATGGAATATATTTATAATAACTTTTTTATGTCCTTGTCTACTAATTCTATCATTTGTGACATTTCTGGTTTTGATTTTCTGTTTGATTTTTTTTGTCTTTATTATGGGTTGTTTTTTTCTTGCTTCTTTGCATACTTTATTATTATTATTTTTTATGAGATGCCAGACATTTTGAATTTACACTGTTTGGTGCTGGATATATTTGTATTTTTATAAAAAATACTCTTGAGCTGTGTTCTGGAGAAACAATTTGATCTTTTTCAGGCTTGCTTTTGTTAAGTGTAGTCAGAGAAGCCATTAGTCTAGGGGCAATCTGGCCTCACTACAGAGGAAACAACCTCCTGAGTACTGTACTGGATACCCAATGAATTAGATTCCCCCTCAGGCTGGTGGGAACATGAATTCTCTCAGGCCCAATGAGAGCTTTGAAGATTGTTACCTCAAATTCTTTTGTGTGGGTTTTCCCCATCTCAGATGGATTCCTCACATGTATGAGCTGATCAGTACTCATATGAGCACTTCTAAGGGACTCTCTGAAGATTTCTGAAGCTGCTGTCTGTGCAACCCTTTCCTCCAGTAATCATCCCTATGATTCTATCTATAGATACCTTCCGCATTTCAGAATTCTGGCTTCTTCTCCTCCACTCAGGGATACTTCCAGGATCGATCTGGGCTCCTCTTCCTGAGCTGCTGCCTTGAAACTCTCTCCATTAAGCTAGGACAAAGGCAGCACTCACCTAATTTGTTTTCTATTTATAGGTAATCATTGTTCTATGCTGACTAATATCCAATGTCTGTGAATAGGAATTTTATGTATTTTGCTTAGTATTTTAGTTGTTTCATAAAGGGGTCACTTTGATGTCAAGAACCATGGAGGGTCTAAAATTTTACCCTACTTACAAGCTAATATGTTTCCTATTAGTGTTATAGATACAGGCAAGAGACATGAGACTCCTGGGTAAAAGACAAAGGACTCTTATACTAACAGCATTACAGACATCATGAACTTCATGTTCTCATTGGTTTCCCTTTCCCCTACCAACCAAACCCACAGAGTTATGTGGAGCAGCAGAGGCATATGGTATACACACAGTGGATTTATCACAGCTGAGAAACCTTGCACTTAGGAAACCCCAGTCTTATAAAGAGGCTTCTACCAAACCTACCCAAACTTTCTCTGGGGAAAGATATTATCATTTATTACTCTGGTTAGAAAACAAGTCAACTCTTTGCCCTAGAGAATATACCACATCTATAATCTAAGATTTTTTTGCTATTCAAACATCCTTGAAAAGATATTCTATAAAAAAGCTGATAGGGGCGGCGGAGTGAATGGAAGCTACACAAACTGTCTCCCAGGACCAAACTGGAATTACAACTATAACACAGACAAATCGACGGGAAAAAACAACAGAAAAGCAGCTTGCGAGGACCATATAACCAGGGACACTGACTTGATCCTGGTAGGATTGCAAAGGCGCGAGACAGGGGCTGGGAGCCCATCGTCGGCAGTTTGGCAGCAGCCTTAGCTGTGGGCAGCACCCTTGGGTTAAACTCCCAAGCGGTTCCACAACACAGAGCCGGGACAGAGGCTAAAAAAGCCACAGCCACTCACCTTGGGCTCCGGCAGAGGGAGGGAAGACTGGACAGGAGCTGAGTGGGGACACTTGGGATTTGGAGGGCACTCAGAGCTTTTGCTGAGATGGTACCATGCAGTACGGTGGCCATATTGCTCCTTCTCAGGGCTCTGGGGAGAGGCAGCAGCCCCTCCCTAGGAGATCCAATCCCACCCTGTAGGTCATTGAAATGCTAATTGAGGCTCATTAACAACCAGCATCTGCCCCACCCTCAGGAAATTCCCTTATGCTGAGCACCTGAGGGAGTTTTTCAATCAACTGACAACACAAAACTCTTCTAGTAACCTGGAATGCTAGCCTCCAGGCAAAGAGCTAGAGGATAACAGTACCATCCCTGGGCTAGAAACCTTAAACAGGAAAGTAAGACTTGACAGTGGTGTTTAACATGGGTCCTCTCTTGCTCATCTAAACACAAAAGAGGGAGCCACAAACAACCGAACACCAACACCCACAAGGAAAACTTGACAGGCTCCAAAGCCCACTGTGATAGCCAAAATGGTGAAACACAATAACAGAAGCCAAATGAAAGAACAAGAGACCTCCACCAAAGATGAGATCAATGTGGGGCAAGTTAGGCAAGTTAACAGAGCTAGAATTTAGAGCCATGATCTTGGGAAGCTCAACAGCATGAGAAAGGACATAGAGATGATGAAAATAAACCAAATGGAAATTAAAAACCACCAAGAAGAGATAAAAAAAAATGACATATCAGAAATGTAAAACACATTGGAAAGTCTAAAAAGCAGATTAGAGGAAGCTGAGGAACAGATCAGCAAATTAGAAGACAGGGTATAATAAAATCAACCAATCAAAAAACCCAAAGGAAAAAACGATTAAAAAACAGGAAGACAGCTTAAGAGAACTATGGGACAACTGGAAACATAATAATATTCGCATCATAGGAGTCCTCGAAGAAGAAGAAAATGAGCAAGGGTTAGAGAATATCTTTGAAGAAATAGTGACAGAAACTACTCTAATTTGGTGACAGAAGAAGGCATTCAAGTTCAAGAAGTACAGAGAGCCCCAAGTAAAAAGAACCCAAACAGGCCTACACCAAGACACATAGTAAACAAAAAGTCAAAAATTAAAGATAAAGAGAAAATCCTAAAAGCAGCAAGAGATAAACAACAGGTTACCTACAAAGGAACCCCCATAAGATTCTCAGCTGACTTCTCACAAGAAACACTATAGGCCAGAAGGGAATGGCATGAAGTAATCAAGGTCATAAAAAACAAGGATCTGAATCCAAGACTACTCTACCCAGCAGGGCTATCATTCAAATTGAAGGTCAAATAAAGAGCTTCCCAGAAAAAAAAAAGGCTAAGGGAATACATTAGCACAAAACCAGAACTGCAAGAAATGTTAAAAGGACTGCTATAATTAGCAGGAGAAATGGGAAGAAAAATAGAACCACACTAAACAAAAAGGGCAATAAACAAGTACATATTGCCCTGGCTGGTTTGGCTCAGCGGTTAGAGCGTCAGCCTGCGGTCTAGAAAGTCCTGGGTTCGGTTCCCGCTAAAGGCACGTACCTTGGTTGCAGTTTGTCCCCAGCCCTGGTTGGTTGTGTGGGTGGCAACCACTCGATGTGTCCCTTTCATGTCGATGTTTTTCTCTCTCTCCCCTTCCACTCTATCTGTACAAAAAATGGAAAAATGTCCTCGGGAGAGGATAAAAAACAAACAAACAAACAAAAAAACAAGTACATATCAATGATCACATTAAATGTAAATGGACTGAATGCTGAGATAAAAAGACACATAGTAGCTGATTGGATAAGAAAGCATGACTCATCTATATGTTGTTTACAAGAGACCCACCTCACAACAAAAGACTCACATAGGCTGAAAGTGAAGGGATGGAAAAGAATTTTCCAAGCAAATGGAAAGCAAAAAAAAAAACTGAGATAGCAATACTCATATCTGATAAAGTAGATTTCAAAATGAAGGCCATGAACTTCCAGTCAAGATGGCGGCGTAGGTAAACGCGGAACTATACTACAGAACAACCATCATTCAATATCGCCTGAAATCAAGTTGAATGGAAGTCCTACAACTACGAAATTAAAGCAGCAGCCACATCCAGACTGATAGGAGGGGCAGCAGTGTGAGGGGCGGCGGTGGCGGCAGCGGCGGCAAGACGGGCTGGTCCCACACCCACATGTGGCGGATAAAAATCAGGAAGCTCCCTCGGCTGGGAAGGTCCTTCCTGAGGACTGAGGGGCCCCCGTCCCACACCAGGTGCCCCACTCAGGGTTCCAGTGCCAGGAAGAGAAGTCCCCATAACGTCTGGCTGGAAAAACCAGCAGAAACTGAGGCTCAGGGAAGCTGGCGGCTGGAGCCCCAGGCAGCTCCCTAAAGGGCCCGCGCGCAAACTTATTGGGCTCTCTCCCTCTAAGCTTGGAGGGGAGGCAGCTCGAGGGGCACCAGAGTCATACAGGGAAGAACTGAGCTGTTTGGCACTGGAGCGAGGGCTGGAGAGGGGGCTTTCTCAGGGACAAATGTGCTGTAAGAGGCCTTTGTTCCTTTTGTGAGCCCTTCGTGGGGGCAGCAGACAGTCGCCATATCTGGGACTCCAGCAACCTGGCTCACACTGGTAGCCCTGCCCTTGTTACCCCCTGAGGCCCCGCCTCGCCCCACCCGACCCCACCCAACGTTCAAGCCCAACCAAGCTGTTGCAACTTGCTAAACCATAAGATTGGCCTGTCTTGGATCCTGCTTCAGTTTTTTCCTAAATTCTTTCAAACGAGCAGCATCTGGTCTCAGAGAGCCCCATACCTCTCATTAAGTAATACACAGGGAGGCAGCCAAAATGAGGAGACAAAGAAACAGGTCCCAAATGAAAGAACAGAACAAAACGCCCATAAAAGAACTAAGCGAAATGGAGATAAACAACCTAACAGATACTGAGTTCAAAATACTGCTTATAAGGATGCTCAATGAACTTAGTGAGAACCTCAGTGAACTTAGGGAGGGCCTCGAGAGCATAAAAAAGAACCAGTTAGAAATCATGGATAAAACCGTTAGAATTGAAGGAGGCATTAACTGAAATAAAGAATAATTTACACAGCTTCAATAATAGAGTACGTAAATCCAAGGAGCAAACCATAGATTTGGAATATAAGGAAGCAAAAAATTCCCAATCAGAACAGCAAAAAGAAAAAGGAATTCAAAAAAATGAGGATAGTGTAAGGAGCCTCTGGGACAACTTCAAAAGTGCCAGCATTCACATCTTGGGGATGCCAGAAGGAGAAGAGAGAGAACAAGAAATCGAAAGCCTGTTTGAAACAATAATGGCAGAAAACTTTCATAACGTGCTGAAGGAAACAGACATACAAGTCCAGGAAGCACAGAGAGTCCAAAACAAGATGAACCCCAAGAGGCCCACACCAAGACACATTATCATCAAAATGCAAAAGATTCAAGACAAAGAGAGAATCTTAAAAGCAGCAAGAGAAAAACAGCTAGTTACCTACAAGGGAGTTCCCATGAGGCTGTCAGCTGATATCTCAAAAGAAACTTTGCAGGCCAGAAGGGAGTGGCAAGAAATATTCAGAATGATGAAAAGCAAGAACCTACAACCAAGATTACTCTATCATGCAAAACTGTCATTTAGAATCGATGGCCATATAAAGAGTTTCCCAGACAAGAAAAAGTTAAAGGAGTTCATCAGTACCAAACCATTATTATATGAAATGATGAAGAAAAATATAAAATGTATGAACAAACAAAATGGCAATGAATACATATCTATCAACAATGGAATCTACAAACAAAATGAACAGGTAGAACAGAAACATTCTCATAGATACAGAGAACATTTTGTTGGTTGCCAGTTGGGAGGAGGGTTGATATGCATGAAATATAGGAACACCAAAATATATTAAAAATCTTCTGGAGGACTTCCAAGGAGAAATCAACAGCAATACAATCATAGCAGGGGACTTCAACACCCCGTTGACACCACTGGATAGATCCTCTAGACAAAAAATTAGCAAGGAAACAGAGACTCTAAATGAAGCACTAGACCAAATGGATTTAATAGATATCTACAGAGAGTTACACCCCAAATCTACAGAAGTCACATTCTTCTCAAGTGCACATGGGACATTCTCAAAGATAGACCACATGTTAGGACACAAACTAAATCTCTACAAGTTCAAGAAGAATGAAATCATATCAAGCATCTTCTCAGATCACAATGGCATGACACTAGAAATCAATTGCAACAAGAACATGCAAAGACATTTGAACACATAGAGCTAAATAGCATGTTATTAAACAATGATGGGTTACCATGGAGATCAAGGAAGAAATTAAAAACTTCCTGGAAACCAATGAAAATGAACACACAACAACACAAAATCTATGGGATGCAGCAAAAGCAGTTCTGAGAGAGAAGTTCATAGCACTACAGGCCTACATCAAGAAACAAGAAAAATTTCCAATTGACCATCTAACCTCACAACTTAAAGAACTAGAAAGCAGACAAAAAGGAAACCCCAGAGTAAGTAGAAGGAAGGAAATAGTAAAGATCAGAGCAGAAATAAATGACATAGAGACCAAAAACACAATACAAAGGATCAATGAAACAAAGAGCTAGTTTTTCATCAAGATAAACACGATTGACGGACCCTTAGCTAGGCTCACCAAGAAAGAAAGAGAGAGAACCCAAATACACAAAATCAGAAATGAAAGAGGAGAAGTAACAACTGATACATAAATACAAAAGATCTTTAACAACTACTATGAACAATTATATGGCAACAAATTCAACAACCTAAGCAAAATATACACATTTCTAGAAACACATAGTCTCCCAAAACTAAACCAAGAAGAGATAGAAAACTTGAACAGACCAATAAGAAATAGTCCTGGCTGGATTTGCTCAGTGGTTAGAGCATCAGCCTGTGGTCCAGAGAGACCCAGGTTCGGGTCCTGCTACGGGCACGTACCTTGGTTACAGTTTGTCCCCGGCCCTGGTAGGGTCGTGCGGGTGGCAACCACTTGATGTGGCCCTTTCACGTCGATGTTTCTCTCTCTCTCTTTCTCTCTCCCCCTCCTACTCTATCTTAACAAAAAATGGAAAAATGTACTTGAGTGAGGATAAAAAATAAATAAATAAATAAAACAAAAGAAATTGAAGATGTAATCAAGACTCTCCCAGCAAATAAATGCCTAGGCCCAGATGGCTTCACGGGGGAATTTTACCAAACATTCAAAGAAGAACTAACACCCATTCTCCTCAAACTATTTCAAAAAATTCAAGAAGAAGGAAGACTTCCAAATTTGTTTTATGAGGCCAGCATAATTCTAATTCCAAAAGCAGAAAAAGACATTGCAAAGAAAGAAAACTGCAGGCCAATATCCCTGATGAACATAGACGCCAAACTCCTGAACAAAATACTAGCAAATCGAATCCAGCAATGTATCAAAAAAATTATTCACCATGACCAAGTAGGATTCATCCCAGGGATGCAAGGCTGGTACAATATTCACAAATCAATAAATGTGATATACCACATAAATAAAATGAAGAATAAAAACCACATGATCATAGATGTTGAAAAAGCCTTGGACAAATTCAGCCTCAATTTCTGATAAAAGTGCTCAGCAATGTGGGATCATATCTTGACATAATAAAGGCCATATATAAAAGACCTACAGCCAACATCATACTCAATGGGCAAAAACTAAAAGGTTTTCCCTTAAGAACAGAAACAAGGCAAGGATGCCCACGTTCACCACTGTTATTTAACATAGTACTGAAAGTCTTAGCTACAGCAATCAGAGAGGAAGAAAAAATAAAAGGGATCCAAATTGGAAAAGAGGAAGTGAAACTGTCATTATTCGCAGATGACATGATACTCTATGTAGAAAACCCCAAAGACTCCATCAAAAATTTACTAGACTTAATAAATGAATTTGTCAAAGTAGCAGGATACAAAATTAACATCAAGAAATCGATGGCATTCTTATACGCCAATGATGAACTCACTCACAGAAAGAAAAACTAAGAAAACAATCCCATTTACCATTGCGGCAAAAAAATTAAGATACCTAGGAATAAACTTAACCAAAGAAATACAGGACCTACTTGCAGAAAACTACAGGTCATTCAAAAAAGAAATAGAGGAAGATATAAAAAGGTGGAAGCACATACCATATTTATGGATTAGAAGAATTAACATCATTAAAATGTCCATACTACCCAAAGCAATCTATAGATTCAATGCAATCCCTATCAAAATACCAACGACATATTTCACAGAACTAGAACAAATACTTCAAAAGTTCATATGGAACCAAAAAGGACCTCAAATAGCCACAGCAATCTTAAAAAAAGAAGAACAAAGTAGGAGGGATCACATTACCAGATTTCAGGTTATACTACAAAGCCACTGTAATCAAAACAGCCTGGTACTGGCACAAGGACAGGCATATAGACCAGTGGAACAGAACAGAGAACCCAGAAATGGACCCAAGGCAATATGTTCAATTAATATTTGACAAAGGTGGCAAGAGCATATAGTGGAGTAAAGACAGCCTCTTTAATAAATGGTGTTGGGATAATTGGACAGCTACATGCAAAAAATGAAACTAGACCATCAACTTACACCCTATACAAGAATAAACTCAAAATGGATAAAAAACTTAAATGTGGCTCATGAATCTATAAAAATCCTGGATGGAAGTGTAGGCAACAAAATTTCAGACATCATATGCAGCAGAATTTTCACTGATACATCACCTAAGGCAACAGAAACAAAGGAGAAAATGGGACTACATCAAACTCAAAAGCTTCTGCACAGCAAAAGATATAATCATCAAAATGGAAAGGCAACCCACTCTATGGGAGAGCATAATTGCCAATGATATATCAGATAAGGGGTTAATTTCCAATATATATAGAGTGCTCATACAACTCAACAAAAGGAAACCAAAGAACCCAATTAAAAAATGGGCAGAGGATCCCCACTGGCTGTTCTGAAAAGTCATCTTTGCATTGTTCCTGTGGCTGCCTCTTCACTTGCTGCAGCCTCCTCTGCCCCACGCCTCTTCCGCCGCTGCGGATTGTGGCAGCTTCTTCGCCAGAGTCTTCGAACTCTCGCTCTTTTTTACTCTCGCTCTTTTTTTAAAAATCCGTTGCATCGGTTCACCAGTGTGCCCACCATGTCAGACGCAGCTGTCGACACCAGCTCCGAGATCACCACCAAGGACTTAAAAAAGAAGAAGAAAGTTGTGGAGGAGGCAGAGAATGGAAGATGCACACCTGCTAATGGGAACGCTAATGAGGAAAATGGGGAGCAGGAGGCTGACAATGAGGTAGGTGAGGAAGAGGAAGAAAGAGGGGAGGAGGAGGAGGAGGAAGGTGATGGTGAGGAAGAGGATGGAGATGAAGATGAGGAGGCTGAAGCAGCTGAAGATGACGAGGATGACAATGTTGACACCAAGAAGCAGAAGACTGATGAGGATGACTAGACAGCAAAAAAGGGAAAAGTTAAACTTAAAAAAAAAAAAAAAGGCCTCTGTGACCTATTCACCCTCCACTTTCCGTCTCAGAATCTAAACGTGGTCACCTTCGAGTAGAGTGTCCCGCCCGCCTGCCTGCCCACTGCAGGCAGTGCCACCAGCAGATGACACGCACTCGCCACCGCCACCACCCAACCAGAACCACAAAGTGAATTTGCAACAGGGGAGGGAAAAAGAACCAAAACTTCCAAGGCCTGATTTTTTTCTTAAAAGTACTTTAAAAAGGAAAATTTGTATTTTTTATTTACATTTTATATTTTTGTATATTGTTGGGGGTCAGCCATTTTTAATGATCTCGGGATAACCAAACCAGCCTTTGGAGTGTTCTCTGTCCTACTTCTGACTTGTGGTATGACCATGTTCATTATAATCTCAAAGTAGAAAAAAAAACCTTGTGAAAAAAGCAAAAACAACAACAGAAACAATCTTATTCCGAGCATTCCAGTAACTTTTTGTGTATGTACTTAGCTGTACTATAAGTAGTTGGTTTGTATGAGATGGTTAAAAAGGCCAAAGATAAAAGGTTTCTTTTTCTTCCTTTTTTTGTCTATGAAGTTGCTGTTTATTTTTTTATTTTTTGGCCTGTTTGATGTATGTGTGAAACAATGTTGTCCAACAATAAACAGGAATTTTATTTTGCTGAGTTGTTCTACAACAACAACAACAAAAATGGGCAGAGGAACTAAATAGACACCTCTCCAAACAGGACATACAAATGGCTAAGAGACATATGAAGAAATGCTCAACATCTCTAATCATCAGAGAGATGCAAATTAAAACAACAATGAGGTATCACCTCACACCTGTCAGAATGGCTGCCATCAACAAATCATCAAACAACAAGTGTTGGCGAGGGTGTGGAGAAAAGGGGACTCTAGTACACTGCTGTTGGGAATGCAGACTGGTGCAGCCACTATGGAAAACAATATGGTGTTACCTCAAAAAATTAAAAATTGAACTTCCATTTGACCCAGTGATCCCACTTGTAGGAATATACCCCAAGAAGCCTGAAATAACCAACCAGAAAGAATATATGTAACCCCATGTTTGTAGCAGCACTATTTACAATAGCTGAGATCTGGAAACAGCCCAAATGTCCATCAGTAGACCAATAGATAAAAAAGTGGTGGTACATATACACAATGGAGTACTATGCAGCTGTAAAAAAGAAAGATCTCTTATCCTTTGAGAAGACATGGAGGGACCTGGAAAGTATTATCCTAAGCGAAACAAGCCAAACAGAGAAAGACAAGTATCATATGATCTCACTTATTTGTGGAATATAATGAACATAACAGTCTGAAGAATGGGGTAGTCCCAGAGACATGGAAGTAGGGTACACACTGACAATCCACAGAATAGGGAGTGGTGGGGGAGAGATAAACCACAGAAATTTTATGCATGTGTGCATGAACAATTGACATGGACAACAAAGCTGGGTACAGGGCGGGGAAGGAGGGTAAGTGAATCAGGTGGGGGGGGGAGGAGAAATATCTGTAACAAAAATTAATTAAGTAATTTTAAAAAAAGAAACCCTTTTAATAAACTATTTAACTCTAAATTTTAAAGATTAGAAAGAGAACAACACCAAAACAAAAACAACAACCCCAGAGTAAGTAGGAGGAAGGAAGTAATAAAGATCAGAGCAAAAATATATGACATAGAGACTAAATAAACATACTAAAGATCCATGAAACCAAGACCTGGTTCTTTGAAGGATAAACAAAATTGATGAACCCTTAGTCAGACTCACCAAGAAACAAAGAGAGGACCAAAATAAATAAAATCAGAAATGAAAGAGGTGAAGTAACAACTGGTACCACAGAAATACAAAGGACTGTAAGAAAATACTATGAATGCATATGCCAACACATTGGACAACCTAGGTGATGTGGAAAATTTCTAGAATCATACAAGCTTCCAAAACTCAACCAGGAAGAGTCAGAAAACAACTAAGGAAGTAGAAACAGTAATCAATAAACTCCCAGCAAATAAAAGCTCTGGTCTGATGGCTTCACTGGGGCATTTTACCAAATATTCAAAGAAAAACTAACACCTATTCTCTTCAAACTACTCTAAAAAATTAAAGAGGAAGGAAGATTTCCAAGCTATTTTTATGAGGCCAGCATAATCCTAATTCCAAAACCAGATAAAGACACTTCAGAGAAAAAACATTATAGGCTGCCCTGGCAGGTTTAGCTCAGCTGTTAGAGCATTGGCCTGTGGACTAAAGAGTCCCACGTTCAGTTCCCGCTAAGGGCATGTACCTTGGTTGCAGTTTGTCCCTGGCCCCAGTTGGGGTCATGTGGGTGGCAGCCACTCGATGTGTCTCTCACATTGATGTTTCTCTCTCTCTCTCTCTCTCTCTCTCTCTCTCTCTCTCTCTCTCTCTCTCTCTCTCCCCCTCCTTCTCTTCCTCCTACTCTATCTGAAGATAAACACAGAAATGTCCTTGGGTGAGGATTTAAAAAAAGAAGAAGAAGAAAATTACAGGCCAATATCCCTCTTGAACATAGATGCCAAAATCCTCAACAAAATATTAGCAAATCAGATCCAGTAATGTATCAGTGTAATTATTCACCATGGCCAGTGGGATTTATCCCAGGGATGAAAGCATGGTACAATATTTTCAAATCAATAAATGTGACACATCACATAAACTAAATGAAAGATACTTCTGCCACTCCTGGTGCTGCTTGTGTGCTCATTTGGTGCAGATCTGATACCTCTTTTATGAAGCAGCTGCTGAGGAGACTCTGGTGCTCGCCATGGCCGATGGATAGCCCAAGAAAGGAGTCAAGACTGAGAATAACAACAACAATATTAATTTGAATGTGTTGGGGCAGAATGATTCTGTGGTACAGTTTAAGATTAAGAGGCATACACCACTTAGTAAACTAATGAAAGCCTGTTGTGATTGACATGGTTTGCTGAGGAGGCAGATCAAATTCTGATTTGACAAGCAGCCAATCAATGAAACAGACATACCTGCAAAGTTGGAAATGTAGGATAAAGATACAATTGATATATTCCAGCAGCAGACAGGACATGTCTACTAAAAGAAAACTTGCGCCCCGGCCGGTTTGGCTCAGCGGTTGGAGCATCGGCCTGCGGTACAGAGAGACCCGGGTTCGGTTCCTGCTAAGGGCACATACCTCGGTTGCAGTTTGTCCCCGGCCCTGGTTGGTCTTGCGGGTTGCACCCACTCGATGTGTCCCTTTCACATCGATGTTTCTCTCTCTCTCTCTTCCTCTCTCTCTCTCCCGCTCTATCTCAACAAAAAATGGAAAAATGTCCTCGGGTGAGGATAAAAAATAAAAATAAAAAAATAAAAGGGAACCTGCTACTTTACTCCAGAACTCTGTCCCTCCAGACCAAGAAGACATTCTCAATTAGAAAACTACTATTTGGTTTCAACACATCTGAATACTACATTATAATTTTCTCTATTCTTTCCTTTTCCTTTTCCTTATTCCTTTATTGTACATAAAGTAACTGATGTATGTGTACAAGCATTTGCATTTTTTTTTACCTAAATGGCCAATGATATGTTTTGATCGACATCAAATGGAGATGGGAGGGGGAAAATACTGGTTCTGTAAAAATACCCCCTTTCTCCATTAGTGGAATGCTCATTCAACTTTTGTCTTTATATTCCAGTAAGTTATTTTGCTCTCACAGTTTAACAAAAAAGAACAACATAAAAATCCTTGCATACCTTGTTTGATTGGAGAATTTTAATGTTTTTCATTTATCATTGTCAAACCAAAGAAAATTTTATAACTTTTTTGTACGTAGCTATTACATGTAGGGCAATCTGTCTTTAAGTAGGGGTAAATTATTCTAAAATAAATGAATCAATAAATGAATCCTACATAATTTTCCTTTCAAGTCAAGCACCTTGTTGTTTAAATGAACTACTTGTTTACATTTTTTTAAATATTAAAATAATATGACCATATCAATAGATGCTGAAAAAGCACGTGACAATATCCAGCACCCATTTTTGATAAAAACTCTCAGCAAAATGGAAATTGAGAGATCATACCTCAACATAATAAAAGCCACATATGACAAACCTTCAGCCAACATCATACTCAATGGGCAAAAACTAAAAGCATTTCCCTTAAGAACAGAAATAAGACAGAGATGTCTGCTTTTGCCACTCTTATTCAACATGACACTGAAAGTCTTAGACACAGTGATTAGAGAAGAAGAAAAAATAAAAGGCATTCAGGTTGGAAAGGAGACAGTGAAACTGTCATTATTCACAGATGTATACAGAAAACCCTAATGACTCCATCAAAAAACAAGATTTAATAAAAGAATTAGCAAAGTAGTAGGATGCAAAATTAACATTCAGAAATTGATGGCATTTTTTATACACCAATAATGAACACTCAGAAAAACTAAAAAAAAAAAAAATCCCATTTAACACTGCAACAAAAAAAAGTAGATACCTAGGAATAAACTTAACCAACGAGGTAAAAGACCTGTTCTGAGAAAACTATAGGACATCAAAAAAAGTAAAGAGCCCAGGCGGTGTAGCTCAGTGGATTGAGCATTGTCCCATGGATTGAGAGGTCCTGGTTTGATTCCTGGTCAGGGCACATGCCTGGGTTGCAAGCTTGAATCCCAAAAGGGGGTGTGCAGGAGGTAGCTGATGTATTTCGCTCACACTGATGTTTCTATCTCTCTCTCTCCCTTCCTCTTTCTCTAAAAAATCAATAAAAACATATTTAAAAAAGAGAAATAGAAGAAGATATAAAAAAGTGGAAACATATACCACGTTCATGGATTGAAAGAATCAACATCATTAAAATGTCCATACTACCCAAAGCAATCTATAGATTCAATGCAATCCCTATTAAAATACCAGTGGCATATTTCACAGATCTAGAACAAAACTCCAAAAGTTTTGGAACCTAAAAAGACCCCAAATAGCCACAGTAATCTTGAAAAAGAAGCACAAAGTTGGAGGGATCACAATACCAGATATCAGGTTATACTACAAAGCCACTGTAATCAAAACAGCCTGGTACTGGCACAAGAACAGGCATATAAATCAATGGAACAGAATAGAGACACAGAAATCAACCCAAGATATTATGTTCAATTGACATTTGAAAAAGAAGGCAAGAGCATGCAACCGAGTAAAGACTATCTCTTCAATAAATGGTGTTGGAAGAATTGGACAGGTACATACCGAAAAATGAAACTTGACCATCAAGAATACACAAGAATAAACTCAAAATAGATAAAAGACTTAAATGTAACCTATGAAACCATAAAAATCCTAGAAGAAAATGTAGGCAGCACAATCTCAGACATCACATGTAGCAGAATTTTCACTGATACATAGCCTAGGTCAAGAAAACCAAAGGAAAATTTTAATAAATCAGACTATATCCAACTACAAAGCTTCTACACAGCAAAAGAAACCAGCATCAAAATGAAAAAAGAACCCACTGTATGGGAGAACATATTTACCAACAATACATTGGATAAGGGGTTAATTTCCAAAATATATAAAGTAGTCATACAACTCAATAAAAGGAAGATAAATAATCCAATTAAAAATGGGCACAGAACCTGAATAGACACTTTTCCAAAAAGGACATACAAATGGCCAAGAGACCCATGAAAAACTTCTCAACATCACTAATCATCAGAGAGATGTAAATTAAAATGACTATGAAGTATCACCTCACCCCTGCCAGAAAGGCTACATTCAACAAATCATCAAACAACAAGTGCTGGCAAGGATGTGGAGAAAAGGGTACTCTAGTACACTGCTGGTAGGAATGCAGACTGGTGCAGACATTATGGAAAACAATATTATGTTTCCTCAAATAATTAAAAATGGGACTGCCATTTGAACCAGTGATCCCACTTCTAGAAATATATCCTAAGACTGAAACACCAATCAGAAAAATACATGCACCACTATGTTCATAGCAGCACTATTTACAATAGTTAAGATCTGGAAACAGCCAAAGTATCCATCAGTAGATGAGTGGTTAAAAAAGCTGTGGTATGTTTATACAATGGAACACTATGCAGCTATTAAAAAGAAAGATCCTTACCCTTTGAAATGGCATTATGCTAAGCAAAATAAACCAGTCAGAGAAAGGCAAGTATCACATGATCTCATTTATTTGTGGAATATAATGAATAAAATAAGCTAATGAGCAAAATAGATCAAGCAACATGGAAGTAGGAAACAGACTGACAAACCTCAGAGGGAAAGGGATTGGAGGAGCAGAGAGAGATAAACCAAAGAACTTATATGCATAATCGATGGATACAAGCAACAGTATGGTGAAGGCAGAGGAGGATGGGAATAGGGAGGAGGCTGTCCACTGTTGGGGGTGGGGGTAGTGGTGAAAATGAGAACATCTGCAATACTTTCAACAATAAAGATAAATAAATAAGTAAATAAATAAATAATAAATTAATTAATTAATAGACAATACCCCCCCCCCCAAAAAAAGGCTTGACTAAAATTCCAGCATGTTCTTGTACAAATTTATAAGCTGGTTTTAAATTTGACATGAAAATGCAAAGACTTAGAACAGCCAAAACAACTTCTGGAGTGGGGGGGGGGTAAGATTAGAAGATTTATGCTATTTGATTTCAAAACTATGAAGCTTTAACAAAAATAAGCACAATGCTTATAAGAGCTACATAAAGAGAAAATAAATTTTCCCAATAGAGACTTCAGAAATAGATCCATAAACATTCAATTAATTTCCAAGTAAGAAAATGTAAATTAAAACCACTGTGTACCTACTATGAAATACCACTATCATATGAAACACCACTATACACCACTAAACAACTAAAATTAAAAAGACTTACCATGCCAAGTACCGGTGACAATTTGGAGCAGTTGGCGAACTCCCATAGAGAGACTACTAATGGGAATGTAAAATGATACAACCATTTTGGAAAACAATTGGCAGTTGCTTTAAAAATTAAACATAAACAGCCCTGGCTGGCATGGCTCAGTAGGCTGAGCGACATCCCATGCACTGCAAGGTTGCTGGTTCAATTCCGAGTCAGGGCGCATGCCCAGGTTGCCGGCTTGATCCCCGGTGGGGTGCATGCTGGAGGCAGTGGATAGATTTTTGTCTCTCACATTGATGTTTCCCTCTCTCTCTTTCACTCTCCCTCTCCCCCTTCCTCTCTCTCTAAAATCAATAAAAAGAAACAAACAAAATTAAATAAATATAAACCTACCATACAACCTATCCATTCAACTCAGAGGTATTTATCCAAGAGAAATGAAAGCATATGTCCACATAAACACTTCACAAGGATATTTGTAGAAACTTTCAATGGTGAATGGATAAATTGGAATGAATTGATTGATACACACATCAACATGACTAAATCTCAAAATAATTATGCTGAGTGAAAGAAACCAGACAAAAATTAGTATGAATCCATTTATCTAAAATTGTGGACAATGCAAACTATAGTGACAAAAAACATATCAGTGATGGCCTGGAGATGAAAACATTTTAGGGGTGATAAATATGTTCATTATTTTGATCATGGTGATGGTTTCACAGTTGAACATACCTGTAAAATTTATCAAATTGTACATTTTACAGATATACTGTTTACTGTATATTAATTATATTTTTAAAAAGTTTTTAGGAAAAGTGATTCTCTGACAATATAAGTTACTTTATGATCTCCAAATATTTCAGAATATTATTTCCAAAACATCTTAATATTCACTGTACGATCCACTACAAGAGCTAACCAGCATAGCAAAACATTAGCAACAGTATCTGAGGAAAATGTAACCTTTACCTCTAGGTTCCTCTTCAGTGACAATGATTTGTCCAGTCCAGGGTGCTGAAGGGCGACCTGAACAGAAATAAATAAAAAAATCACAAATATTTACAAATGTAGTTTCAATTGTATTGATAAACTGGCCAGATTAGTCACAAATGGGTGTGTTACTAGTTGACTTACATATTTTGCTGAAGAGTCTTACTGAACACGTATATGATAGTGTGTCCTTTAGGAATTCCCAATCTGCTGGAACCTAAACCTGTCTGAACTGAGCTGACATTTCTAGAATTGTATTTACACAAGTGAGGTAAATAGCCTGTGTTCACTTACTGCTCCATATGGATCTCCTGAAACATGTAGACTCTCTTGTTCCTTCTTAAGGGATAACATGTATTCAGAAAAAAACCTTTCTGGAACAACTGTAAGCCCAGTAGTTATTTGTCTGTCATAATGAAGATGAAAAAGGAGAGGGGTGCAGAATCTGTAGTAAAGCTCATCGAAAGCAATTTCTTTCCATGGCATTTGAAAATTGTTATCTACAAAGGAAACCAGCTTAGATCCTGAGTAGGAAAAATGGATGAGAGGGACAGTATAAACTTAAAAAGGAAATTCATTTCTGTGATCCCATATACATCAGAAAGAGAAAGTGATTCAACTCCTCCTTTAATCAAGGGACTTTTCACCAGATTTGTATAAAAACAGAAAGGTAATAAACAATATAACTTATTTTCAATTAAAAATCATCTTATTTTCATTGGGATTTATAGAAGAGTAAATAAATTCTGTTATGAGATAGAATTAGGAAAGAGTGATGGAAGTCAAATGTTAGGTGAAAAGCTATCGAGTAGCATGATTAGAACGTCTCCAGAGAAAAAGTAGCACTATTTTACTTAGACTTTAATGATGCTACTACATGTACTTAAAGTAGAAAATAACACTACAAATATAGAATAGACCAGTAGTCCTCATCTAGGATGATTTTGCTCCCTAGGGACATTTCGAATGTCTGGAGATAATTTTGATTGTCACAAGAGGGGTGGGGGTGGGGGAAGGGGTGCTATTGGCCTCTAGTAAGTAGAGGCCAAGGATGCCGCTAACATCCCACATGCATAGGATAGGCCCCCATAACATAAAATTATCTGGCTTAAAATGTCAACAGGGCCAATGTTGAGAAATCTGGTATAGAGTGAAATGTTAATTTCCAACAATTCTTTTAATGTCATTTTATGGTCCCTTTTACTGAGGGTTTTCATGAAACAAACGCAGAGCATAACTCATGTACCATGGTTTTGACATTGATACTAGCATGCTAAATATATGAAAAGATTACCTTTGACTATATGGAAATTCAAGTATAGATCAGATATAATGTTGTAAATGTGTTTTTCCTTTACTATAAAGAAACTCACTGTACTGAGATATTGATACTCTAAATTCAAGCTTAAGAAATTTACCTTACAATTTTAAGAACTGAACCAGAAAGAAAAGTATATTTAAGATGTGCTAATAAAATGAATAAAAATGCTCTCCAGGTTCTTGGTTTTCATATTTCATTTCAAACACAATGCCTGAAACTTGGTTTTAAAAAGCAAAGCTTTCATCTGGCAGGTGTGGCTCATTGGTTGAGCATCAACCCATGCACCAAGAGGTCGCCAGTTTGATTCCTGGTCAGGACACATGCCCAGGTTATGGGCCTGATCCCCAGTGGGGGTCATGCTGGAGGCGGCCAATCAATATTCTCTCTCATCGATGTTTCTATCTCTCTCTCCCCCTTACTTCCTCTGTATCTAAAATCAATAAAGGAAAAAAGAAAAAGCCTGGCCATTGTGGCTCAGTGGTTGAGCGTTAACCCATGCACCAAAAAGTCACCAGTTTGATTCCCAGTCAGGTTGTGGGCCCAATCTCTAGTGGGGGACATGCAGGAGGCAGCCAATCAATGTTCTCTCTCATCAATGTTTCTTTCTCTCTCTCCCTCTCCCTTTTTTTTCTCTCTAAAATCAATAAAGAAAAATTATTTTAAAAAATAAAAAGCAAAACTTTTTGAATCTAATAAAAATAAAATAAAATAAAGCCCTTAGTGAATAGATGAGTCAAAAAACAAATACTCTTTTGTTCTTATTCCCTCCCCCCGCCTTGGATTTTCTGATCTATAAGGGATTTTTTATTTTCTTCTCCCTCTAGTGGAAGAGGGAGGAATAACTTTGCAATGAGATCTATCCTAGTTATAGAAAAAAAGGTTCAGGAAGATCCTGGAAAATGAAAAATGTTTACTTTTAAGTCTTGCTTTCTCAGCTGGATCCAGAGCAGCCACAGGCTCAGAAACACGAGATGGTAGACCTATTCCAGTTTTATTCACAGCTCGAACTCGGAAAATATAAGAACGACCTTCCATCAATCCAGTGACTGGGAAACGAGCAAACTTCACAGGTGTGTCATTGCATTGAGACCAGCTATCTGTGCCCACTTCACATCTAAGGGAAAGAGAATGATCAATAAGAATATTTTTTAAAGTGTGGCTAAATTAGTAGTTGCAAAGCTATAAACCCAGCTTCAGATTTTTCTACAAAATATCCAGCTCAAGTGCAGTTCAATACTTATTTTACTGCAGGTACATACTCAGTTCCACGCAATTGTAATGTGTCTTCTTTAACAAAAAGAAGAAGCTCAGCTCCTTTTTGAACACATATATGTCCTGTGAACTCACTAAAAGCATGAGGAGCTTTGGGCAGGGGTGGCAGCGGGGGGGGGGGGGGGCGGTGGGTGGTGGAGAAGCAGGCAGGTATGTACAATCTCTACACTGAACAGATTAAGGGAGAGGATCCGCCTGGCTGATATCTTCAGTTCCACCATTAGTGACTTCAGGCATTTTCTTTTAAATATGGAACTGTTATTGAGAAAGTTAACACCTTAAAAGATACTTATCTACACTGTAGTTTAGAGAGAGCTCACTTGATGGTCACTGCCTGCTGTGTGGGTGGGAGGGCGAGGAAGGTACTATAATACATTTGTTTCTTAACACATGAGATTGATGAAATGCAGTGAAATTCCCAGGCCTGAAGGGAAGTTTAAGCACTTGAAACTTTAGATTTCTAATTGGGTGCTTTTTCAGCAGTTACTGCTTAGGGATAGAGTGGCCAAACCCCGGGAAGACGAAGATATGAGTTGTATCATGTTATAGCCTGATCAGGAGGGATTTAGCGGTTCAATGTGTGATTGAAGTATACAGCATTAGGATTAAGTAACTCATCATTTTTTTGAGTAGAGTACTGCACTTTTAGTTTACATCACTTCCCCAACAAAGCTCTATGTCCAAAATGTATAATTCCCAAATGATTCTCATGGGGGAGTGGGTTGCCAATGGCAATGCAAAGGTGGTTGGAGTAGGAGGTGGTTATCTTTATTTCCTTACCATCACCCTTCCTCTTTGAGATATTTTCCTCAACTTTATGTAAAGTGTTATCAAATATGACTTCAATCCTTGTCTTCCATTCTCTTTCCCCTAAATCTTTCTTTGTAGAAGTTATGGAGCTACTGTAAATGGCATGTGGGGGCTAGAACAATTCTTCAAACTGTCCCTGTCTCCCCCCTCTCTCTGTAGATACTGTGATGACCCAGTGATCCTATAGCCTAATCCTCATGTGGGCAGAAAAGAGGTGGAGAGCAGCTGCTCTGGAGCTGTTTACGGCAAGGTGGAGGAGAAAGAACACAAACTTACAGCCCGGGTGCTCTTTGAATTCTAATTCTCCTAGAATTACACTATGTGACTGTGTTTCCTCATTAACATGTGGCCTTGGGTCAGCTACTCATTTCCTACTTGTAATAACAGTACCTACCTTTCAAGGGATGGTTACAGGTTAATGGTCAATATATGAGAAGTGCTTAGAAAAATGCCATTCACATGGCAATAATTAATAAATACTAGTCATAATATGGTTATTTTTTATTTTGACTAAGGCAAGAGAAAAACAAAATGTACTAATTGTCCCTAAACTTTCACTGATCAAAGTTTGCAGATCCCTTAGAAATTTGTCAAAGACGATAAGGCAGAAATTATAAGGATTAAAAAAAAAAAATCCATCTATCTATCTGGCTGGTATGGCTCAGTGGTTGAATGTTGACCCATGCACCAAGAAGTTGCCGGTTCGATTCCCAGTCAGGACACATGCCCAGTTTGTGGGCCCAATTCACAGTGGGGGGCATGCAGGAGGCGGCCAGGCGATGTTTTCTCTCATTGATGTTTCTATCTCTCTCTCCCTCTCTCTCAAATCAATACAAAAAAAAATTTTTTTAATCTAAAAATTTCACCGTTCATCATCATTATTAAAAGATAAAATAATATAGAAGCATTTAGCCCTGGCTAGTTTGGCTCAGCGGTTGGAGTGTTGGCCTGTGGACCAGAGAGTCCTGGGTTCGGTTCCCGCTAGGGGCATGTACCAAAAAAAAAAAAAAAAAAAAAGAAATGTTAAAAATATATATAGAAAAACATTTAGTATACAATTAAAAAGTATATAATTTATCATAAACATTTCTTGGGATGATATTGAGCCCGATAGACATATATTTACTTACTGCTATAAATATTAGGTTTAATATATTTTGGTACAACTACATTGTACCATAATAGCCAAATTATCTGTTCCTAGTGGTTTCTACAACCAAATTTTATTACTCAAAAAACTAAAAGGAATTTGAGCAACTGCTTGAGTAGAAACCAAGTCAGACAATAATGTATTTAGGTTGATAACATAAAATTTTTGTCTATGTTGTCTAAAGTCAACTGATGTATAAGATCCACTTACCATAATTAAAGAGTCTCTCTCTAAGTTTTGAAGAATGTAAACAGTAAGAAATTGTAGACAGAACATAATTTAATACTACTTATTTTTGTGATTCTTTTTTCTAACTTGAAATCACTTCCTGAGATGTAAGTAAAAATTGGTTAGTATTCATAAAGTAGTATTCTTTATAAAATATTCCTAAATTGCTGACATACTAAGAATATGGACATTAAGTGGAGTGAATACCAGTTATTTCATTTCCAAAATGGCCTCTATTAGGTCTATAAATTCAGTTTTCTTGCCAAATTAGTAACTTGTGCTGGTCGTCAAATTCAAAGATTATCTTTGGAATTTGGGTATATCTATATCTATCTATCTATCTATCTGCCTATATCACCTATACATATACACATATGTGAGGGAGTGTGTGAGAGAGAGGAAGAGAAACACAGAGAAGGAAGAAGAGGAGGCTAGAAAAGAAAATATTTCACCTAGAATGGTGGGAGAAATCAAGCATGCATCTCTATGGCCAAATCACTCTAACTGAAGTTAGACTAAGTACTAACTTATCAATAAAATATCCCAGAATAGGACTCCCTCCATCCATAGCTGGTTGTTTCCAAGAGACGGTGATATAATCTTTGTTGGCCTCCAAGCACACCACATCTAAGGGAGAGGCTGGGGCTCCTTCAATCTCTGCATCAGCATCTGTGGAGATACAAAAGGATCCCATTAACCCTCTTAGATGTGCTCTGCAGCCCTCAGAGTGGGTTGTTAGTGCACACATGTCTTACCACACCATCACAATGGCTACATCTTTGGCCCCAGTAAAGCAAGCTTCAATCTTGAAATTTACTTACCAACATAACAATGTGTGCTTTTCACCATCAGTACAAAGAACATTATGTTAGGAAGGGCTCTGAAAATGACCCATGATCTTTGCCTCATGGCCCTTGCCGGCCCAATGTTCTAAAAGAAAATAAGTATGTAGATGTTGAAGATTGCTATCAGAAAAGTCAAATGTAAGTTGTGCCAGAAAGTCTGTTCTTAAGATACTTATTGTGTAATGTTACTCAGAAACTATGAGTGGCTCCAAAGGGGAACAAACAGCCCCCTCTGTCACCTTCTGGATATATCCACAAGACCATAAGAACCATGAAGCTTTGCCCATTGAAGAGAAAAGAAAACATTCATTTTAATCAAATGTTTATTTCCAAACTGAAGATACTTGTGAAAGGAACTCTGATGCAATACCCAGATCTGAACTTGGTTTATCTGAGTTTAGTAAAAGTCCAGGATTATACAAGAAACAGAGGACAGTGACTATTTATGAAATGGGTTCCTCTGACCTTGGGGTCCTCTCAGCAGTTTGTCTTTAGGCTAAATTGGTGAATCAGGGATTTTAGGAAGAAAGGAAGGAGAATGAAAATAATCAGTAGCCTTTTAAATGATAATGATTAAAACAAGAGGCAGAATCCTTAAGGGAAGGAATCTGCATTTGCCAATTTCTTCTGACATCTGGTCAACCCGTTCATAACTGGAGTTAGCTGGAAAGGAGGCTGAGACATAGAGGAGACACTTACCCAAGGGAAAACACTCTTGCTGACTGAATAAACACTTTCTTTTTATATCAGCTACACTTGTATAAGTTTTATGAGTTACTAAAACATTTGGAACAGGGCAGAAATATTTGTCTACTTCTGAATTTAATAGGTTCATATTACCTGTGAATATCTCAAGTCACTTTGGTTTCGAACATTCTGTTTCTTGCCTCATAAGACTTGCAGGAAAGTGTTTCTGGGTAAATCTCTCCTGCATACATGCTTTAGGAGAACATAACATAATGGATGCCTAAAACCTAATGCTGAATGCCTGCATGCCACACAACAGAGAGGTGAGCATTTTGGTGGGGAGAAACTTCTTTGCTTCCAGATTTTGAGAGCACTGGATGAGGGAGAGGGCCTGCTGATAGTGAATGTAGAGCAGAGCAGGAATAGAGATAGTGAAGTTAACAGGTCTCAGGTGCTGCTGGAAAGTGGCTCAGCTATGAGTGGGACAGCTGCAACCTCTCACCATGTCCTTTTCCTAAAGGCACATAATGTAACAACCAGCAACACTTGCGTTGACAGAGTGAAAGTTAGTTCACTGAACATCCATTGTATCTAATAGATGGCATTTAGGAAGCCATTTTTATATACTTGCCTATAATATGCCATTTGTGGGGTGGGATCAACCATCTTTCAAACACAGCTTCTGTTTAGCAGCTGCTGAAAGCCAAGCCCAAATACTGTGTTATGTTACTTCACACTTGTGCTCTTGGCTCCTAGCAGCTGCTATGGACTGTCTGGCTCACAGTACCCAGTCAGACGATGTCAATCCTTAGCCTCTGCCCTTCCTTCTCCCAAATAACCAAACTTCTTGTAGGATTGATTAATTAGGTTAAAGAATATCCTGCTCTTCTTTATATTTTGACATCTGACACAGGCTATTAATAACTTTCTTCAAAATGTAAGTAATTCTAATGTTTATATTATAAAAGTACTGCAACGCTTGTAAAATATATGATAATAAAAATATACATGAAAATCTCTTTTAAATTCCATAACTTGGAGATTACTATCATTAACATATTGGCCTATATTTTTCTAGATTTTCCCCTATACTTATAACTCAAAAGTAATTATTTTTTAAATAAAACGGAATGGAGTCCTGGTGGGTTTGGCTCAGCAGTTAGAGCATCGGCCCACGGACCAGAAAGTCCCAGGTTCGGTTCCTGCTAAGGACACGTACCTCAGTTGCAGTTTGTCCCTGGCCCCAGTTGGAGTCATGTGGGTGGCACCCACTCAATGTGTCTCTCTCAAATCGATGTTTCTCTCTATCTTCCTCCCTTTCTCCCTCCCACTCTATCAGAAGATAAATACAAAAATGTCCTCGGTGAGGATACAAAAAAACAAAACAAAAAGGAACTTTAAATAAAATGGAATGGGACTATACAATTTCATGTAAACTAATTTTTCTTGATATATTTCCATATCAATCAATATAAATATATATCATTAGTTTTCATTGTTTATATAGAGCCATTGATTATACTTTATTTTACAACTCCCATTGGTGGATATCTAGATTTCCTCCTGTTTTTCCCAATACAAACATTTCTTTCAACTTTCTCTACTCAAGTTCCTAGAACTAGAATTATTGAAAATGTGCCTGCAGAACTAGAACAAATACTTCAAAAGTTAATATGGAACCCAAAAAGGCCTCGAATAGCCACAGCAATTTTGAAAAAGAAGAACAAAGTAGGAGGGATCACATTATCAGATTTCAGGTTATACTACAAAGCCACTGTAATCAAAACAGCCTGGTACTGGCACAAGAACAGGCATATAAACCAGTGGAACAGAACAGAGAGCCCAGAAATGGACCCAAGGCAATATGCTCAATTAATATTTGACAAAGGTGGCAAGGGCATATAGTGGAGTAAAGACAGCCTCTTTAATAAGTGGTGTTGGGAAAACTGGACAGCTACATGCGAAAAATGAAACTAGACCATCAACTTACACCCTACACAAGAATAAACTCAAAATGGATAAAAGACTTAAATGTGACTCATGAATTCATAAAAATCCTAGAAGAATATGTAGGCAACAAAATTTCCGACATCATATGCAGCAAAATGTTCAATGATACATCACCTAAGGCAATAGAAACAAAGGAGAAAATGAACACATGGGATTACTATATCAAACTCAAAAGCTTCTGCACAGCAAAAGATACAATCATCAAAACAGATGGGAGAGCATAATTGCCAATGATATATCAGTTAAGGGGTTAATTTCCAATATATATAGAGTGCTCATACAACTCAACAAAAGGAAGACAAAGAACCCAATTAAAAAATGGGCAGAGGAACTAAATAGACACCTTCCAAACAAGACATACAAATGGCTAAGAGACATATGAAGAAATGCTCAACATCACTAATCATTAGAGAGATACAAATTAAAACAACAATGAGGTATCACCTCACACCTGTCAGAATGGCCACCATCAACAAATCATCAAACAACAAGTGTTGGCAAGGGTGTGGAGAAAAGGGACTCTGGTACACTGCTGGTGGGAATGCAGACTGGTGCAGCCACTATGGAAAACAATATGGTGTTACCTCAAAAAATTAAAAATTGAACTTCCATTTGACCCAGTGATCCCACTTCTAGGGATATACCCTAAGAAGCCCGAAACACCAATCAGAAAGAATATATGTACCCCCGTGTTCGTAGCAGCACTATTTACAATAGCTAACATCTGGAAACAACACAAATGTCCATCAGTAGACCAATGGATAAAAAAGCTGTGGTACATATACACAATGGAGTACTATGCAGCTGTAAGAAAGAAAGATCTCTTATCCATTGAGACGACATGGAGGGACCTGGAAAGTATTATCCTAAGTGAAACAAGCTGAACAGAGAAAGACAAGTATCATATGATCTCACTTATTTGTGGAATATAATGAACATAACAGTGTGAGGAATGGGGTAGTCCCAGAGACATGGAAGTGGGGTACAGACTGACAATCCCCAGAAGAGGGAGTGGTGGGGGAGAGATAAACCACAGAATTTATATGCATGTATGCATGAACAATGGACATGGACAACAAAGCTGGGGACAGAGCTTGGAGGGAGGGGGAGGAGGAAATCAGTGGGGGAAAAAGGAGAAACATCTGTAACAAATACAATAAATTAATTAAAAAAATAAAATAAAACTTTTTATTTTAGTACCCCCCCAAAAAAGAAAATGTGCCTGCAATACATAGTGGCAAAACACCCTGAGAAAAGTTGAGCAGATTTATATTCACCACAATAGGAATGCTTGTCCCCCATTCCTTTATCCCAGTGGATTTTAAACATCTTTTCAATATGATAGATTAACACATTTATCATTTTAATTATTTTATTAGTGAAACATTTTTCATATATTTATTTGTCATTTGTAATTTTTTTCATGACATTTTTATCCCATCCTTTATCATGTTTTCCCTCCAACCTCTCTCTATGGGGGATGGTGAAGAAAGAATACAGGAGTGGGTAAAAGTAGGTTTACAGTTATTCCTATGGAAAATAATACAATAATTAATAAATAATAATACAAGAATAAACTTTTTTTGTGTACTCACAACTGTAAAGCTACTTTTGCCAACCCCTTATGTAAAAGTCTAGAAGACTACGTAATAAAATGATAACATTGGATATCTCTGGATGGTAAACTAATGAATGGTTTTTCTTGTTTTTTTATTTATATTTTCTATTTTTTTTTCACATAGAACACATATTATCTATGGAACAAAATCCTGTCCAAATGAGCACAGCTTTGAAATGTCTTTGTGCAGACATATGGTGCTTTATACACTGATTGTTATGGTTCAGAAGCTACTTTTTAAGCAGCAAAGACACCAGAGCTCTAAAAAATGCATTGAAATGACCTCATGCAGCTTTATGAATACAAAGCTTTCAAAAACACATAAAATGTCATTTAACACACACTGACAGTTTCTTAAAGAGTTAAATATATATTTAACACATGACCCAGCAATTCCACTTATAGGTATCTATTTACCAAAGAGAAATGAAAACCTAGATCCATGAATATAAATGAAAATGTTCATAGCAGCCTTATTCATAATAGCCAGAGTGGAAACAATCCATCAACTGGTGAATGGATAAACAAATTGAGGCATATCCATACAGCGCAATTATTAGTCAGAAATAAAAAGAAACAAACTACTAATATAATGAACCTCAAAATGTATGCTCAAGGAAGGAAGACAGATATAAAAGATCACATATTGTATCCAGAAATGTCCAGAAAAGACCAATCTATATAGACAGAACGCAGATTGGTTATTGCCTAGGGGCCAGCGTGGGGATGAGTGGGAAATGGACATAAGAAATCTCTTTGGTGTGATAGAAATGTTCTAAAGCTGGATTGTAAATGATGGTTACACAACTCCATAAATATTCTAAAAAGTATTGTCCACTTAACATGGTTAAATTTTATAGTATATAAATTACTTCTCAATAAAGATTATTTTTTAAAAGAATCTAAAATAATCTAAAATACATAATTTAAAATAAATTTAATGAAGGAAATCTTTTCTAAAAGGCTTTAAATTCACAATGCAATTGCTGAAATTGTCTCCCCAATTTTGTCTTTCCTATTTACCTTTTCAATTCTCTCATATCAACATCTGATGAATTTTAGAATCTTACCATTTCCTTATTATATGGATTTAAAAATTGGCTTTAGTATAAATTTCTAATTTTAGCCTTAGCAGTTTTGGCTCATTGGTTAGAGTGTTGGCCTGAGGACCAAAGAGTCATGGGTTCAATTTCCAGTCAAGGGCACATACCTCCATTGCAGATTAGATCCCTGGCCCCAGTCCGGGTTGTGTGGGAGCCAACTGATAGATGTGTCTCTCTCCCATTGATGTCTCCCCCCTGCCCCCATCTAAAAATCAATGGACAAATATCCTTGGGTGAGGATTTAAAAAGAAAAAAAATGCCCAGCTGGTATGACTCAGTGGTTGAGTGTCAACCCATGCATCAAGAATTTCACTGGTTCGATTCCTGGTCAGGGCACATGCCCATGTTGTGGGCCCGATCACTAGTTGGGGGCATGCAGGAGGCAGCTGGTCGATGTTCTCTCTCATCAATGTTTCTCTCTCTCTCTCCCTCTCCCTTCTTCTCTCTCTAAAAATCAATAAAGAAAAAAATTTAAAATATAAAAGAAAATTTTTTTTTCTAATTTTAATCCCTTTCCCCTGTTTATAGTTAGTTATCTGAAGTCTGACCTAAACCTGGCAGAGTCATAGTTCTGAGTGTGGACACTGAGAAATGTGCTGAGACACTCTAGACTATGTCAGAGTGCCCAGAAAAAGTCCACAAAGAAATTGCCAAGGCATAACTAAGTATTTTGAGGTCAGGGATACTCTCTAGTTCAGGTAAGATAATTGAGAACAGAAGCAAAGCCTTTGCTTATTCAGTCCTTAGTCAGGTTTATCCAGATGGTTTGGCTAAAGAAACTTATTGTTGATCACTTCCAGTGTGTCTGTTTTCATTGTAATTTACCCAGAAGGCTAGCTTCTTTCTTCTCCATGGTGATATCTGCTATTTCCCACAATGCTTTCATGTAGGAGAAAATCTAACACATTTTTTAGTTGGTATAGATATCCATGTGTCTTTGTCAGCTGCTGGTCAGTGGCTGAATTCAATGATCATTTATTGTTGTTGAGTGCTGGTGTAGTATAAACTGCTAACTGTTCCATTCTTCCTGCCTCCTTTCAGTCTTGACTACTGAGCTTCAGTAGGGAACATGTCTGCTCAACTAGAGACCAGACACCCTAGCTTCCCTCACTGTGAGATGTGTGCATGTGGCTAAGTGTTCACATGCAGAAATGCTGTGTGAGTCGCTGCATCTCCTCCTCCACTTCCTTTCTCTCCCCTTCCCACAGACCAGAATGGGAAAATGGGACAGCACCATACACGGCAGTGGGACAACAACATAGATGGGACTAGGATTCTGAATAACCACATTGAACATAGCCACCTGGACCACTCCTCTGGATTAGCAAGTCTAAAAAACTAGCGAGTCAACCTGTATTGTTTATATTTTTCTTTTCTGTATATTATAGTATTGTGACATCTTACAAACCTTTCTGGTTGGAGCTAACCAATTCTTGGAGATAACAGAGGGCTCAGCCTGGAGCATGTCTTTGATATGCTAACTAACCCACTCAGAGCCAGACCTGGTTGGTCTGCCCATGCACCCCAGAAATATTCTTCGGCCTTATTCATCCCATGGTCAGGTACCAGACAATTAGGCACCACCCTTATAGTTTAGAATCCACCAAAATTATTCACCCTAGTCAATCCTAAATTGCTTTGCTCTGCCTTGCCTTACCCACAGAAACTGCAGTGAAGGCCATGGTTTAGGCTCTCCACTAACTCCTGCCCCTTTCGCCTCCTGACCAAACAATGCAGTGCTTCCCCGTGTGGCCCTGCATGGTATGCTATGCCTCCTGTCTCTAGGATTTGTGAATATAAAATACTCTTGTTTTCCTGATCCTCTCTTCTTACTCCTGTTGTGGCCACACCTGGCTGACCATCACATAAAGAACACAGAACACTCCCCTGGTAGCCTGGAGGAGGTGTTAACGGTCTTCCCAATGTGCTAGGACCTCATGTACAAATGACATTCTCACTTGTACATATCTGATCCATTCAAGACACTGTTGTGAAAACAAAGACTCCTAAAATCAATGATTATAGTGTGTCTTAGGAATTAAGTTGTAACACTTTGTTTCCGAGTTTTCTAAAGCTAAAACTATAACAAGGTATGAGATGAAATAATAAATCTGCTCCTCAAAGTAGATATTAAAGAGTAAGTTCCCTGCCCTGGCCTGTGTGGCTCAGTGGTTACAGTGTTGGCATGCACACCAAAGGGTCACAGGTTCAATTCCCAGGCAAGGGCATGTACCTGGGCTGCAGGTTGGATCTTTGGCCCCAGTCAGGGTGCATGTGGGAGGCAACCAATCAATGTGTCTCTCTTACATGAATGTTTTTCTCTTCTCACTCTCTCTCTCTCTTCCTCCTCCCTCCCTCCCTTCCACTCTCTCTTTAAAAAAAAAAAAAGTTCCCAAATAACACATCATTCTTTTGTTGCAGCTTCCATAAACTAAGATGGCTTTTCACAAAGAATTTAACATCTCTATTTGAACACTTCTAGAGAACTGCACTCTTGGCTCATTGAAGATGAGGAAAGTACTGCCATTAGTGATAGTAACACAATTTGGAAACTAGTTACTTTTGGGTTGTGCCTTTGGGGTTAACTTTTTAAACATCAGGTCTGGAAGTTAATAAATCTATGCCATGTAACCCTGAAGAATTTTCAAATGGCTCTTGTATCAATACAAATAACATGTTTGGCCTCTGAGTTTTAAATGTTCTTGGGTGTTCTGCTTTCTGCTAGGTCTTACCTCGAACAAAGACGTAAGCACTATATTGTTCATAATATTCTCCCATTCGTACACGGATTGTGTAGAGGCCTTCATCTTCTTTATTGAGATGAGAAAATGTCAGTGTTGCCCGATCTCCACTCCACTGTGTTTGCACCCATTTTGATGAAGAAACAGGTGCTCCTGGGGAAGGAAGTCAGAAAATTAACTGATTTCTCCCTTTTATTACTCTCTTCTTCCTCACTTTCCTCCATTCCTCTCTTTCCCCCCCCTTCCCCCCACACATCCCCTACCTCTTTCTCTCTCTCTGTATTCCTCTTCTTCTATATTGAAAGCTATCTGACTACCAGAGGAAGTCTCAAGGGCTTGAGCCATTCTGCCATATTTATAATGGTAAAAATACTATACCAGAAGTGAGGGGACCACTGCCAGATACATAACCTGCAGTGCAAAATGAAGCTGCAAGGTCTCTTGTTCAAAAAACAGAGAGAAAAGTACAGGTTTTTCCCTCTAAAAATAGTTTATTACTTATAAAATATAATAGGAATAATATAAATTGCAAAAATGAATATTTTTGTGCCATAATTTTACCAAAAAATAATACTTTATACATGTGATATCTGCCCTGGCCAGTTTGGCTCAGCAGTTAGAGCGTCAGCCCGTGGACCAGAGAGTTCCAGGTCTGGTTCCCACTAAGGGCACATACCTCAGTTACAGTTTGTCCCCAGCCCCAGTTGGGGTCGTGTGGATGGCAACAAATTGATGTGTCTCTTTCTCCCTCCCTCCCACTATATCTGAAGATAAATGAAAAAGTGTCTTCAGGTAAGGATAAAAAAATAAATATATGATATCTTTTTTTTTTTAATCCTCACCTGAGAACATTTTTACATTAATCTTCAGATAGAGCTGGAGGGAGGAAGAGAGAGAGGGAGAAACATCCATGTGAGAGAGACACATCGATTGGTCGCCACCTACATGACCCCAACTGGGGCTGGGGACAAACTGCAACTGAGGTACATGCTTTTGGCAGGAATCGAACCCAGGGCTCTTTGGTCCACAGGCAATGCTCTTACTGCTGAGCCATACCAGCCAGGGCTAAATGTGATATCTTGATTGATAATAAATATTTCTGGCTTGCTTTTTTGCAAATTCAGTTATTAGGCCATCAAATTCATACCTTAAGCAACTTCATTTTAAGTGGACATAACTGAAAGCAACACCTGTCATGCTTTGTAAATGCAAGCTCACAAAGATTTGAAAATTTTTTATTTTGAGAAGGATCCTTCTGCTGATGTAACTATTATTGCAGCTATTAAGAATGCTACATAGTTATAGTATTACATATATTTATACTAAATAGTATTATATAGTTATGGTATTAGAAATTTAATATTGGGTTAACTTTCTGATAAACTATTTCAAAATATAAATTTTACTACTCTAGAACTAATTATTCTTGAAGAACAGTTTTTCTAAAAAGATTTAACTCTCATACAAATCAGTTTCATGTAAATCTGAATTTAATTTTAAATATAAATTTACATAATTGTATCTTAATGTTTTCTTTTGCATGTTCTGTAATTTGTGGAGGTCATACAAGAAACTGAAAAATACTTCATGGTTTGTATATAACTCAAACATGTTTATGCATTTTTCCTCTTCAATTAAGAGGAAAAATTAACTTAAAAATTATCTTCCTTATTAATAATTGCTTCATCCAAAGTTTCATATAAAAATATTTTACATTGAATGTGACGATCTTTAAACCTAATTTCTATTTCTAAGCCTGTAGATAGTTGCTTTGCAATGTTGTGGCAGTTTTTATCACCAGAGATTCTAAATTCTTTGAAGAATCCTAACAACTACCTTTTGTGCTTTATTGCAATGTCTATACACATGAATTTATTCTGTAATATTGTACTAACAAAGTTCACTGCCTGAGTGCTGGCAGTTTCTGGCAACACTCAGGCCAGGGAGAAAATATCTGTGCACATCCCACGAAGACAAGTTCTGGGAATGGCCAGGCAAGCTGGCCTCCCACTAATGGTTCCCATGATGCCCCTCTCCTCCTCTAGGAACATGTCCACCATCAATGCTGCTGCTGCTACCATGCTGGTTTCAATCTGAGCCCAGGTCCAGGTCTCAGTCATTGCCTTGGGACCCCATGGTGCCCCAGACTGCCCCAGGTGTCCCCATGCACAACTAACATGCTTCATAGTCCCACTTGTCTATAAACTTCATTTATTTTACCAAATAAAATTAACTTACAAAATCAATGCATATCCAACTTACAAAAGCAAAACCACATTTTTTTGGTAATCCTCTTCATGTTACTTGGTGATAAATTATAATTTCCACAAAGATATTATGAAAGTGCTGCTACTTTGATATATATGTAAAAACTTTATTTAACATCCAATAGGTTATGCCCTCTAATGTTGAGATTTGGCCAGCTCTGATGAACAGGTCTGCATGCAGTCTTATGGACAGTCATGCTCTGGTGCCAAGCCCAGTCTGTGACCTACTGTGAATAAGAGCCTAAGTGAGAATTCATTATCAAGGCTCACCATTTCTGTACCACTGGATCTCTGGCTGGAAATGTTTAATTTCAGGAGTGATAACTACACGGCAGCCTAGACTCAGCGTCTCGCCTTCTCTCCCAAAAGACACATCAAATTTGTCATCAAAGTGGATCTCAAACTTGGATGCATAACCATAAGGGGTCACGGCAACTGGGTACAACAAAAATAAATATCAGCAATTTATTTCTTCTCATCAAAGAGACACAAGTATTTCAATAAGCACAGGCATAGAGCAGTAACAACAAATACCAAATAATTTATCTGAGCAAAAATTAAGTCTTATGAAAGAAGTACATAGTACATTCACACGTCATTATGAGAAATGGAAATTCTGTGTATGAAAATTTTGCTTCAGCCTGGCCAAAGTAGCTCAGTTGGCTGAGCATCATCCCATGCACCAAAAGGTTGTTGGTTTGATCCCTAGTCGGGTAGTGTATGGAAGGCAACCGATTGGTGTCTCTCTCTCTCTCCCTCCCTCCATCCTTCCCTTCCTCTCTCTAAGCATGGGCTTGAGTGAGGGTTAAAAAATAAAATAAAATAAAACCTAAATATAATTAATATAATTTCTTCTTTAAAAAATTTTTGCTTCATTGGTCAGAAAATCTTATTTATAATGAATAAAATTTAAAGGTCAGGTTTAATGCTTTAAATGTACATTAATACCACATTTAACTTAGATTTAAATAGCTGGGATACATATATGTTTCTTAATTTTAGATTCTAAGTTCATTTAAACTCTGTTACTTGTAATCTTGGAATAAATGGCCATATCATTAGTCATAAAACAGACTTTTCCCAGTAAATTGCTTAATTTCTTTAATAATCTGAGTAAAAAATATATTATAAGAAATGTCAAGGGAGAAAACTAAAAAGTTTAAAATATTGTAACTTTTAAAATATTTTTCTTAGAAAAATCTTATTTATAGATTGTAAATGCCTACATCATAAACTCTCCCTGGTTTTATTTTCTCTTTTCCCAAAGGAAAGGGCTTAAGAAAATAACAACTATTTATTTATGGGTTATTACATGCCAGGCACACTACACTTGACATGTCATCTAATCCTTGCAAAAACCCTGTGGCATAGATATTAATTTTTCCTCTCTTTCAGATGGGGATATAGAAGTTCACAAATATATAGCTAATGACAAGGTTTCAAAGGCATCACATGTGAAATTCAAATTCAAATCCATAACTGCCCAACCCTAAAACTTAGGCCTTTTCTCTCATGTTTCATCTCTCTTCCAATGATCTCTTAGTATTAATTTGAAAAGGCAAGCTAACATTTATTGAGTTCAATTTGTGCCAAGTATTGTTCCAAGTGTTTAATATCTATTAACTCAAGCCTAATAATAATTCTATCAGGATTATTATCCAATCCATTATTATCTCTATTTTGTAGATGAGGAAACAGTAGCACAGGGAGACTAAATAACTGCCCACATTCACCTTGCAGAGCTAGGATTTACACAGGCAAGATGTATCTAGAATTTGTGCTCTCAACCAATAAATGGTGTTGCCTTGAATCTGTGTGTTGCCAGGCAACCACTAACCAATAGGGAAATAATTTCTCTTTGAAATATGTCTCATCTGCCCCACTTCTATATGATGATGTCCCACTGAAATTACAAAGCAATACAACTTGATCAGATCTTCCTCACTGGGAAAGGGGGCTGGCTCCAAAGCTGCCTTAAGGAGTAGAAACAAGGGTTACAAGTAGGCCTGAGGTTTAGGGGTTGGTAAATCTGTAATCTAAATCTAGACTGCTTCCTGTTTTATACCATTAAAAATAGTTTTAACTCTTTTTAATGGTTGAAAAAAATCAAAAGAAGAAGAAGACTTTGTAACATGTGAAAAGTCATAGGAAATTCAAATTTCAATGTTTATAAATAAGGTTTTATTGGAACACAGCCATGCTTATTCATTTACCTATTGTCTGTGGCTGCTTTTCTGTTACAGTGGCAAGGTTGAATAGTTGTGACAGAGACTGTTGGCCCACAAAGCCTCAAGTATTTACAGTCTAATCCTTGAAAGAAAATGTCTGCTAATCCCTGGTTTAGAATATGGTTTAAAATGGGAAAGATCAGGTTACAAGTCCCTACTCTGCCACTATGTGTGGTCTTGTCCCATGATTTAATCTCTCTAATCTGCTTCCTCGTCTGCATAGCGCAGATAGAAAGGTACCTATTTCATAAGCTTTGGGAGAGCATTAAATGAATCAATGCATATGAAAAATGTCTTAGTACAATGTCTGGCACAACTAATGAATACATACTAACTATTAGAACATAAACAAGGGCAGGAAGCTTGAAAATATCTGTGATATTTACCAGCATATTCCAAGCACCTAAACCAATACCTAGCACATAGCAGATGCTCTATAAATATGAGTTAAATAAATTGGTAAGAGTCCTCTGTTTTCTATGTTGGGAACAATTACACTCAATTCAGGGGCCAGAGGAGGTTCAAAAAGATTACGAAGTTAGAGGAGTCAAGTTGAGCTGGGCTTTCAGACCCTGACTTGATGGAGAAGATGGAAATGAGAGAAGCGTGGATGATGATGATATGGCAGTGACAATAAACAGGATTCACTCAGAAAACCTGTGTAATGATCAATAAGCTAGTCTTGGGGACACTGGGAGATAAGTCATAGTTTCAGGATTCCCATCTATTCTGTCTCAATATAAACCAAATGATGGGAGGACATAATTTGAAATGTGTTCCTCCCTTGTTCCCATACATCATCCTCTCCTGCCCAGGGTAGTGATACCTATGATCATAACTTGGAATGTCAAAATTAGGAGTTATTCCATAAAGTTGATAGAGTAAGTCATCTACAGACATCAAACTAACCAGTTAGGTGAAAAATATGACCTATGAGAAAGCATCTTCATCAATCATCTTTAAAATTACCACTTATTTTTTAATGTTTAGAAAATAAGAAGTTAGAGTTTGGTTACCTTTTTCAGTCTGATCACTGTAAGTATTTAATTATTTGAACTACCAGAAGGGTTTTATTTTTATTCCTTCCCATGAAAAGAAGTTTTCATGTAGATGAAATAATCAAAGTTCACAAATTTACAAATTTCCAGATTGGAATTTTTTAACAGCTTGTTATTTAACCACATTTAGACTTCATTTTAAATTGCACATCATAAATTAACGTATTTATTTATTCAGTCATTATTAATTAGCTACACTGTGTCAGGTGTTGGAGTTTAAAGACAAAAGGTCCAGCCTTGCCTTCAAGTGGTTCATATGAAAGAGAAAAACATATAACAGTTAACAGGGTCCAGTGTAATAGATGTTCTGATGGAGGTGCCATGGGCTCATCAACTCTGACTGGGTGGGGATGGGGTGGCAGTGGGGGTCAGATACGGATTTCTCTAGGAGGTGATGCTGACCTGGATACTTAAAGATGAGTAAAGCTGCTCTAGTACAATCCAGACGTGTGTGTGTGTGTGTGTGTGTGTGTGTGTGTGTGTGTTTAAATCACTCTACCCAGATTTGTGTAATGATCTTTCTCATTTTAGCACAGAAGTCTTAAAAGCATTTGCCTTTTTTTAAATCCTCACCAAGGATATTTTTGCATTTATCTTCAGATAGAGCAGGAGGGAGAAAGAGAGAGAGAGAAACATTTATGTAAGAGAGAGATATCAACTGGTTGCCGCACATACAACCCCAACTGGGGCAGGGGACAAACTGCAACCAAGGTATGTGCCCCTAGTAGGAACCAAACCCGGGTCTCTCTGGTCTGTGGGCCGATACTCTAACTGCTGAGCCAAACTGGCCAGGGCTTATTTGCCTTTTATAATCCATCATATCTCGGCCTTCATTAAACCAGAACAAAGCAATTATATTCAAAAACAGAATAGTAACCAAAGAATCTAAAAATATGAAACTAACTAAACAAAGTGATTATCTAAATATTAGCATATATTATAAAATATACTACACATTTATTTCAGCATTATAGAGTAGCTTATTATGATGTATTTTATTTTTCCCATTTTTTTAAAGTCAGATATACTGAAGCATAATTTACAAATAGTAAAATTCACCCTTTCCAGTGTACAGTTCCATAAGTTCTTTTTTTTTCCATTATAGTTGACACTCAATATTATATTAGTTTCAGGTGTACAGCATATTATGCTGTATAGTTGAAATGGAGATAGCACTTAGAAAATATATGTTTGAACTTACAGCTGAGAGGCATGGTTGAAGCCCCAGCATGGAAGCGAGTCTCATCAAACTCTCCCTTATACCCTAGAAAAGAAAGTAAAAATGCATGTGAACTGCTTCTTGACTTACTTTTAGCAATGAAAATAAATGATTAAAAATGCATTTTGAATAAAATAAGTCAAGCAAACCTACTCTTTACCACAACTGAGGCATATGCTGAAAGCTCTCCTTTAACATTCATCGCTGAGGCCCGGTACTGAGCAGTGTCTTCAAAATCACATCTGAAAGAATGCAGAGAAATGAGTGGCCATCTCAGTGACACTCCTTGTAATTACTAGCTGCTCCTTCAAGGATCTCTGCTATCATGGCACACTGCAAATCAGTGGCTAACATGTGGTTCTAAGGGACTCTTAATGAAGCTGCTCTCTCTGATCTGGCTCCCTGTGGGATTTTATGTAGTCCAAGAGATTTACAGCAGGTTCAAGCCAGCAGCACAGAATGGGAGAAGACCTATAGTTCGCTGTGACCCTAGGCCGGGTTCCTTTATAATGTCAACAAAATGCTAAGCACATACATTACAGCACGGACAGCATTTTGATAAACTGGGGGCAGCAGGGAAAGAAACAGCCTCTCCCTGTAGACTTCCACAGTTTCCTTGAGCCACAGACCAGACCCAGGTGGGTCTAATGTGTGGTTCTGTGTTCTAGTCTCAAAGTACAAATAAGTTGTGCATCCCTTAATTCAACTACAGTTCAGGCCACACTTGGAGTTTTGGCCCACAGCACGACACATGAACTACCATTTGGAAGTTCCTTTGAGTTATAATACAGAAATTAGGATGTCTTAATAATGGAGTTAGGGAGACAATGATCTCACAGACAGATGAACAGGCTAAGATTACAAAGCAGGTTGTTTTATGTCTTATTACCAGTGCTGGTGCTATTCATTGTCCAAGTTTAGTTTCACTTGTATAAACTTATTTCTTGTTGAAATTTTACAGACATCAACAGAACCCCAGAAAGGTCAATACAGTTATCTTTCTCATAAGTATTTAATTATCAAGCAACCACGTAGCTCAATTGTCTCAGTAGAGCTGCTGATTGGCAGAATTGCTGTCACTTGAGGTCAGAGTCAGAGCCTGGCAAATGTCACAGGGATCCAGGGTTCTGTTTGAACCAGCAACATGTGTCAATTGCTCTTATTTGAAGACAAGGCTATAAATCAGAATGCTGTAAATGTTACTTTGACAACTCAGCATGTCATGGTTTTATATTAACTGAAAATGGTGAAAGCTTGTTTAACTTTTGTATCCATATAACTAGGCTTGGATTGCAAACACATCTTAGGAGACATGAGAAACTTTTGAGAACTTAGAAATTTTAATGTGGGTTCTGCTTTCAAATGTTGCTTTAAAAATATCCCAATGTCCACCCTGCCTCCATCTACAGGTTGATAGGGTGGGTGCATGGTTTTCCGCAATTCCTGGTGAGCTGAAGGAAAGAGTAATTTCTCCAAATCCAGCTTACTTTCATTGCCACCCACCCCAACCTCCATGGCTTTAACTGATTAAAAGCAAAAGAATATGATGATGATGTTAACTTGGAACTCTGAAAATATAATTGAATAAATGTCTATTTATGTAACTTATTTTTTTACTGATGTCTAAGAAAAACTCTCCAGTGTATAAAAAGATAAATAAAAGATACAAAAATTTTTTTCTCATTATGCTTGACTAAATTAAAATTTGTGATCACTTCAGTCGGTAAAGTGGGCTTGGTAAGAATGAGTAGTGCACATCACTCTTAGCTGGGCACCGAGAAGAGCAATGCATGTCTCCCATTGTGATCGTGCTGCATTGAGAACAAGGGAGGAGAGGAGCTGTTGACAGGAGCAGGAGGTGCCTCCCTGAGGATTGTAAGGCAACATACACAGACTCTGATGTCCTCTTACTTGTTGATTTCCAGCGTGTGCATTCCATATCGACTTTCAATAATATACTTTCCAGGGTTTGCATGGACGTTTATTGGCACCTGGTTTTTGTACCTATGAGACCATGGAAACAAGGGGAAGTAACTTGAAGTGCAAATAGCTTCATGATTAAAAGTGCACACACACACACACACACAATCCTTCTCGAAGGAACACCTATTCAGCAGCAATGTCTGTTTAATAAGTGCAAATCTACGATAGATTAAATGAAATGCACAATTAATACAACAAAACTTCTCAATGTACTTACTTTCCTGTCCTTCATCATAAAAATTAAATTACATGTAAGAAGCTGACCATTGCCTTGGCTGGTGTGCCTCAGTGGTTTGAGCATCGACCCGTGCACCAAAGGGTCACGGGTTTGATTCCCAGTCAAGAGCATCTACCTGGGTTGCAGGTTCTGTCCCTGGCCCACATTGGGGTGTATGAGGGAGGCGACCAATTAGTGTGTCTCTCCCACATTGATGACTCTCTGGGTGTTGGTTACATGGGTGTGTGCAGTTTATAGAAATTCATCAAAGCTCTAGATTCATATATAATATGCACTTTTTTGTTGTTGTTAATCCTCACCCGAGGATATTTTTCCATTGATAGAATGGAAGAGAGGGAGGGAGAGAGAGAGAGAGAGAGAAACATCAATATAAGAGAGACACATTGATTGGCTGACTCCTGCGTGACCCTATTGGGGTTGGGGATCGACTGGGAATCAAATCTGAGACCCTTAGGTCCATGGACCAATGCTCTAACCACTGAGCCAAACCTGCCAGGGAATAATACACACTTTTTACATGCATATTATACTTCAGTAAAAGATCTAAAGAAAAATTTGACCATTGTTGACACAACAGAGGGAAAGTTTTTGTGTTGGGGGTTTTATTGCTGGTTGTCTATCTAGGATGAAAGAAAAACATTCTTCCTACTAACAGTCTTGCATGTTAAAAAAACAATGTCATTGTATTGAAAGCTCATTATATTTAAGTGTTTTATTCTGTTATAAGCAAGCATACCTCTTGGCTTAGAACTCAAAATATTAATCATGAAAAAAAAACTTCTGACAAATAAAAGCTAAAAGAGTCCGGCCGGTTTGGCTCAATGGTTGAGAGTCGACCCATGCACCAGGAGGTCACCAGTTCGATTCCTGGTCAGGACACATGCCCAAGTTGTGGGCCCAATCCCCAGTTGGGGGCATGCAGGAGGCGGCCAATCAATGTTCTCACTCATCGATGTTTCTATCTCTCTCTCTCTCCCTCTCATTTCATCTCTCTGTAAAATCAATAAAGGAAAAAAATTTTTTTATATTTTTATTTATTTTAATTAATTAATTAATTATTTTGTTACAGATGTTTCTCCTTTTAAGCTGAAAGATTCCCCTTTTCTGACTGCCCCATCCTTGTTTAAGTCGGTCGGGCCTCAGAGAATGAGACTACATGGTGGAGCCCTTCCTGAGACACTGTCTTCCAAGTCTAGAAGTGGCACCTTGATTCTTTACCACATCCTCACGGTCTCTATGGCCAGTGGCTATGGTGCCAAACTATAGCAGGAACCATAGCAGTGTACGAAACTCCTGCTTAAGCCATTTTCTACCCAAAAGAGGATCTGGATTTTACCTGTTTCCTTCTCAGACACCCCACTTTATGTGCAGAGATAACATAAATTACATGAATAACCACAACTGACACAGAGCATTTAGTACAAGCCAGGAAGGTTCTAAGTGCTTTATGAATAGATTAGTAAATTCAGCCCTCACAACAACCATATGAAGCAAAACTGTTTTTAATATCATTTTCCAGATGAAGAAACTAAAGCATATAGAGGTTAAGTAACTTGTCCCAGTTTACACAGCTAGAAATAGCAGAGTTGGGATTTGAAACCAGGCAGTCTGGCTCCTGACAACATGTGATCATTCCACTTTCTAATTGTTCTCTATTTAGTGAATTTTATTTCTTCAGACTTTGGAAATGGTTATAAGGAAGTTGGGGTGCAGGGAAAGTGGTGGAAAGGAAGAGAAAGAAAAAAAAACTTCAATCATTGCTTCCTCTCCCCAACTTGCACACTCATACACACATGTGTGCACATGGGCTCTAAGCCCCTAAAACACAAATCCATTTTCTATATTTATATTTTATTTATTTTCTTTTTTAAATCCTCACCCAAGGATATGTTTTCATTGATTTTAGAGAGAAAGGAAGGGAGAGAGAGAGAAGTGTAAACAGCTACATCGATGTGGGAGAGAAACATCCATTGGTTGCCTCCTATAGGCACCCTGACTGGAGATGGAATCTGCAACATAGGTGTGTGCCCTGACCACGAATCGAACCTGAAACCTTTTGGTATATGGGATAACCAACTGAGCCACCTGGCCAGGACCATTTTCTATACTTTTAAAAATGTATCATTCTCCTTCTCCACTTAGCAAAATCCCAACTCATCCTCCAAGGTTCATATCAAATGCCACTTCTTCAATAAACTCCTCCTAAAATCCCACACAATATTAATATTTCCTGCCTCTCTGTATAAGTGTCACTTGAATCAAATTTTAAGATAATACATTAAATTATTGCTGAATATGTTCACTTCTACTAAGCTTCCAGTGCTCAATGATGGTGACTGTGTCTTATCCATATTTACTTCTATTCCCACTCTCAAGGAAATACGAGTCATGGGCACATATTTGGCACTCAATGCTTGTTAAATTTAACAGAATTGTGTAATGCAATAGATTAATTAATTATAGCTGCATAATTTTTGGCCAAAGAAGCAGAGTTCTGACAAACATATACTTCATGATATGGATAATTTAAAATAAGTGCATATGAAAACAATAAGTTGAGGCTCTTTGTGTCTCTCAGATCTAAAATGAGAGGGCTGGACTGGCTTAAGAATTGCAGTTGCATGTATGATGGCAGATGGGTACTAGATTTATCGAGGTGAACACTTCGTAAGTTATATAAATGTCTGATCACTGGGCTGTAACCTGAAACTAATTTAATACTGTACATCACTGTAATTGAAAAGTAAAGACCCGGGTTCGGTTCCCGCTAAGGGCCTGTACCTCGGTTGCAATTTGTCCCCGGCCCTGGTCGGTTGTGCGGGTGGCAGCCACTCGGTGTGTCCCTTTCACATCGATGTTTCTCTCTCTCTCTCTCTGTTCCTCTCTCTCCCTCCCACTCTACCTGAACAAAAAATGGAAAAGTGTCCTCGGGTGAGGATAAAAAAAAAAAAAGAAAAGTAAAAAAAAATTTTTTAGAAAGTTAAAAGAAAAAAAAAGAATTGCAGTTGTGTGGCAGTCGTAGCAGCATGACCAGCCAACCCATAGAACACATTGCCAGCTGTTTCCTGCCAGCCCAGAAGCAGCCTCGGACAGCTGTCTAACCACAGGGCCCCAGGCAGACAGGACCAGCTGGTCAGGGATGGTCTGTAAAAAGAAATCTGCTGGTGGCTTCTAATTTTGAACATTTTTCTCATTTCGATGAATGACAGGGTAGAATCTGTTAATGGACATGTTCTTCTGGTTGAACTGGTTTAGGTAAATTTCACGCTTGACTCAGAAACTCCCTCTTGCTCAGTTTTTTTTCATGTGCTGGAGTGTCTTCAGTAGCTCCTCTTCAAATAAGAAGAGAAATATGACACCAAAGGCTGTGGCATGTGCTACTTGACCCAACAACCCAGTGACACTTGATTAGGCTTCTGACCAAAAATGGTGTTCATATCTCCATAAAGTTTGAGTTAAAACAGTATTTTTCAGCTCCCAGGGTTGTTTCACCTTCCTTGCTCTTCCGTACTACCCGACTTAATACCTGAACAACTTTTCTAAGGTGACTACCTGGCATGTTAAATTGGTTTAAAATACATATAGACACACACACCACTTTCAGGATCTTCTGTTTACTCTGGTACCCAGATGTTTGTGTAAGAAACACCTGTTTTAAAGCTGGAGACAAAGAGTAAGACAGGAAGCAATTCAATTCTATTCTACAAGGAATTCACGGAGGCATTCGGGTTCGGGGTCACTTGAGATTGGCTGTCTTCGGTATTAAGTCAGGAAAGAAAGGAAGAATGTTGGCCTGCTCTGTATGTGCTTCACAGCTTGTTATTTCTGGAAAGTGAAATTCCAAACTGGCTAGTCATTAGCTAATTTTGGAGAGCAATCTACAACCTGGGATTATTTGTCAAGAGGTTTCTGAAATTCGTGTGAATAATCAGATGTACACTATTTCCCTTATCATTTTCATGTAGAGTCTACAAACAGTTAATGAGCTTCTATTTTACTATAAGTATTAATAGAATAAAACTCTTAGTTTATGTGTATAAAACATACACTTAATTCCCCTAAACAAATATCTGTTTGGATATTGGCTGACCTTGATAACAAGGGTGACAATGAAAGCTATGGTGATATAAAGCATGGTTAAGTAAAAAGGCTTCATTCTAATTTTTTCTATCAGCAAATAATCCATGCAAAATGATATTTATCATATTGAATCCCACCACAACAGTGATTGCTGCTTAGAATCCAACTTTATGTTTTTAGTAAATAGTTATTACCAACTATGAAAACCAATTAACTGAGAGAGAGCTATCTCATTTGAATAGATTTTGAAATTATATAAACAGAAAAAAAAATCTAAAATAAACCCCCAAACCCTTATGTTGGAAAGTAATTAAAAATTACAAATAATTTTTAACCATTTTATGATGATGATTATTATTATTATTATTTTGGTTAATCCTTGCCTGAAAATATTTTTCCATTAATCTTTTTATGTTCTTTATTTTTAATCCGCACCTGAGGATATTTTTCCATTGATTTTCAGATAGAGTAAGAAGGGGAGCGGGGAGAGAGAAAAACATCGATGTGAGACAGACACATCAATTGGTTGCTTCCTGCATGACCCTAACCGGCTGGGGATTGAACTGCAACTGAGGTACATGGCCTCATCCAGAATCAAACCCAAGACTCTTTGGTCTGCAGACTGACATTCTAACCACTGAGCAAAACCAGCCAGGGCTCCATTGATCTTCTTAGAGAGAGTGAAGGGGGAGGGGGAGAGAGAAAGGAAACATCAATGTGTATGAAACACATCGTTTGACGACCCCGACCAGGGCTGGGGATCACACCTGCAATGCAGGTACATGCCCTTGACTGGAAATTGAACCTGAGACCCATAGGTCCTTGGGATGACTCTGAGCCAAACTGGCCAGGGCAACTGATAACTATTTTAAATGTAGGTTGTTTTTCTAAGATAATACGGTAGAAATCGCTATATTTAAATACATTGTAAATAACTCTGTCTTATAAACAAATTCAATACATAATTCTATAATGGAATTTATAACTTCTCATAATTTACAAAAATAGAATAAGACCTTTCAAAATCTCCATTCTTTCTAACATATATTTCTCATACTATTTTATTCCCAGGTTTTGAATTAACATACCTAATGACAATTTCTTTAAGTGTCTATTTGCCAACAATTTTAGGGGCAATGTAAAGAATTCAAAACATACATTTTAAGTGTCTCACTGGAGGATCTAGCCCAGTATTCACATAGATATTAAAAAACATGGGTGTTGAGTGAGTGAATGAATGAATGCTGATCACTAATACCAATACATGCTCCAGTGAATTTGTGTGCATCTCCTTGCAGATTACAATACATATTCCCATTGATAAAATTGATCTCGACTTTGGGTTGGAAATCCAATTAAATCTGGCTCTTTTTAACTCAATTCTCTCCTTCTTTTAAAGATAACTTTTATCTTTTCCCATATTTCATATAATTGAAAAAAAAAAAAAAAAAGAAGACTAGGCAATACATTTGTATGGTGCAAGAACCACAAAGTATAAGGTTACACAGGGAACAGTCTCCTTCCTCACACTTGTCTGCCTTCTACCCAGCTTCACTTCAAATCTAAATGCTCTCCTTAGATTCTTATATCTTCTTCCAGAGTTCCTTTGTACAAATAAAACAAAATGCAGTTCTCCCTCAGTATCCATAGGGGATTGGTTCCAGGACCCCTCAAAGATACCAAAATCTACAAGTGCTCAAGTCCCATATATAAAATGTCATAGTATTCACATGTAACCTATATTCACATATAGGCTACAATAAGGCATGCCTACACAATTTCATTTGTGTGGATTCAGCATAATGCTCAGCGTGTTTCAAATTCAAGTTTTGGTTTTGGGAACTTTCTGGGATATTTCCCTCCTGAATATTTTCAATCTACAGTTGGTTGAATCTGTGGACGTGAAACCCATGGAGTCTCCTGATTATACAAACACAAACTTTCCCCTCCCCTTTAAACCAATATATAGTCAATGATTATACAAGCTATTAGATAAATATATATAGCCTATTAAGTAAAACAACTTTGTTTTTTTTACCACATCTATTATTTTCCTTCTATGTTGATAAAGCCCTCCTTCAGGATGGCCAGCTTCACTGTAGTGGTACAGCTATGTCTTCTGCAACTAATTTTACTGCTGGACCCAAGGCTTCTTTCTGTTCTCAAAGTGTGTTGGGAATAGGACAGTGCTCCTCAGCATCTCTGCACCTGGCCATGATAAGTGATATGTGCTCCTGTCATTTAGCAATCTCTGGGTAACCTCCAGATTCTTTTTAGATAGATTTGGTGAGTATGTGGGATTGACCGAAGAGCAACTGCTTTGTGTTCATATCATCTGCTAGACCTCAGGGATTTCCATGACCTGAGGGTGCTATTGGAAACTTGGAACCAAACCATCTTTGGAAAGAGCTCTAAGGGAGCCAGGCCCCAGGCACACATGCCTTTGAAAGATGTCACTAAGGACCTAACTGCTACAAGTAGAGGCAGCATGACTGCATGAAGCATTATCACAAATTTATTCCTATTATTTACCTCCTTCTATTCAAGGAGGTCATTCTCAATTACTTCTTTCATATTTGTCTTCAGTGTCATACCCAGGAAGCTGCAGTTGGGAACCATAACAGCACAAATGCCAGCAAAGTAGTCACAAACCACCTTGGTTTTACTTGGGCTATGGGTTCCCTGCTCACAGGGAAAGGATGCCTACTGAAGATTGCATTATTAGCATTGCAAAGTAAGTCAGAGCTTCACTGAATGATTATTTTGAAAGGCAACATACCCAGGAACCTATACTAATGCCACATAGAAGTTTACTCCCATAGGTGGATTTACTTTAGAGCCAATAAGGCTGAAGTTGTCAAGTCTCTCACTAGCATGAATCTCCACAAGGCTCTATGCCTAATTTATGCCACTAATTTTATACTCTTTTTTTGTAAAGAGTACCCCCAAATTGTATAAGTTTCATGCCCCACAAAACCTGGATCTGATCTTTTTATAGCATAGGCAATTTCCAGTTATGTTAGCTGACTGTCCAAATTTCAGCTTTATCCAGGGGCAAATCTTGCACTCTGAAGTATGGTTAACTATTTTCTTAGTGGTCCACTAGTTCTTCTGTTTTAATATTTACTTTTCTCAGGACTTTCTGTGAAATGCTCTGATCCATCCTTATTGGGAGAATTTTGGGTAAGAATGAAGTCTTCTCCAAGCACTAAAGAGGGTATAGAAACCAGAGAAGGCTTGTTCTAGTAAATGAACATCCTCCCAATTGTTTCTGAGACAAATCTTGCCTCTACCCCTTTATTTTTGTTTAAAAGGAGTTCACTAGGACATAAAATTCACATGTTGGGGAAATAAATATTTCAAAGCCAGATATGGAAATTTGGTAAGAATTATTCTACTGCTTAGTTCCATTAGTGAGGATAACTGAAAACTGACAATATTTCTGTTTTTCAATTTAACTGGAATTCTAAGGGTTGACAATTTGATCATCTCAAATTTTTCTGGGGAGTTTTTTGTTTTTAAATCACTCCTTTTCCAGACAACAAAATACAATACAAGGAGTTTAATCTTCAACATAGTCTGAGCTCTGCCTTTGTGGAACCATATAACTCTGGCTTAATAAATAACACCATCAATGTGCATAAGCATGTTTGTACTCTAGTTGCTGTGGATTTAACAAAATAAATAAATGTTTAAGAAATTAATATTTATCTCACAGATATTACTTTGTATCCTTTTAAAAATCATCTTTAACTCTAATTTTTACAAAGCAGGAAAACAGAGATTGGATGCCATGAGATAAATATTTGTACCTAATTAAGGACTCTGATTATTCATTTATTAGTAGTACATTTCAAATTTATGAAAGAAGTTTTTACTGACCAAATATTTCTTGGAGCTGAAAAACTGTTTTTCTTCATGTATTTCTATAAGAAAATTTGGATATTTTTTTCAGGTAGAAAGTAATCACTTTTTGAAGAGAAAATGTCCCTTTAATAGGATAAATTATGCAACTTTAGTCACAGTGGGGCAAAGATAACCCGATTCTTCGCTTACTATAATATACTTTTATACTTTAAATATTGTAAATTTATTTTTTAAAACTTCATTTGCACTGAAATATGTTCCAACATTTCTCATCTTTGTTTACTACAAATTATTTGCCTTGATAATATATAGCTGGCTTGGGTTTTCATTCATTGGTTTTCAAACTCAAGAACCCTAAAAAGAGTTTACAAACAAGAAAAACTATAAGTAAATCCAATATTATCAGGGACAGGATGACATTATAGGTGAATTTTTAAAAACTCGCCCTGGCCAGTTTGGCTCAGCGGTTAGAGCGTTGGCCTGCGGTCCGGAGAGACCCGGGTTCGGTTCCCGCTAAGGGCACGTACTTCGGTTGCAGTTTGTCCCCGGCCCTGGTTGGTCGTGCGGGTGGCAGCCACTCGATGTGTCCCTTTCACATCGATGTTTCTCTCTCTCTCTCCCTTCCTCTCTCTTCCTCCCACTCTATCTGTACAAAAAAATGGAAAAATATCCTCGGGTGAGGATAAAAAAAACAAACAAACAAAAAAAAAAAAACTCATCACCTGCTCCTTAAGAATAACCTTAAATAGGTAACTGGGTCTATCTTTTCAGCTACCTCCATTTGGCTAGCCAGGTGTCTGACCAACATTAAAGATATTGGGAAAGAAAAGAGAAAGAGGCAGAGGCTCTGCAGGTGACAATGCCATTTGGTGTAGTGTTTATACTTCAATATAGGGTGCATTTACCACCACTCATGAGGATAAGAAAACAGCATGCAAAATATTCATTTTAGAGAATAAAGTGAAAAACACCTTTTTGAGTTAGCTGAATCATTTTCATACTTCTGCTCTCTGTAGGAGACATTCATGAAATATGACAAGAAAATTTTCAGTTTAGGAATCAAAAAATCATTGACAACTGCAATAGGATATATAATAGAAGGAGAAAGGGAGTGCTTATTCTTTATGGAAAGAAAATTTCAAATTTCTACAGGCCCCATATTGAGCAACATTTCCCATCAAATCCCCTCCTTTTTTTTTTTTGGCTTTAGAAAAAACACATTGGGACCTCAGCTCATTTGAGGAGTAGAGTAGGACCCCTTTGGGTTTTAATTAATTTTTAAAAAGCAGTATTGCTTCTTGGTACAAAATGATACCTATATTTAATGAGAACAAATTTTATGGTCCATATAAGTTATAGATATATATTTTCTTTATATGTAAGTATGTTTATAAAATTTTAACACTTTATATAAGATAAAGACTCATCTGCATAATACAATTATAAAGTATCATAATCTATCACAATGTATGCCAGACTGTTCTTCCCATGCATAAAATATTAATCCTGATATCCTTTCTTCACTATTTAAAAATTCTATACAAATTTATAAATGCTTTCATTGACTCCTGGATATTTATTTATTTATTTGTTTGTTTTGTTGATCCTCACTCAAGGATATTTTTCATTGAATTTTAGATAGAGTGGAAGGGAAGGAGGGAGAGAGAAAGAGAGAGAAACATCAATGTGAGAGAGTCACATTGACTGGTTGTCTCTCTCATAACACTGTTGGGGTTGGGATCAAACCTGAAACCCAGGTACATTCCCTTGACCAGGAATCAAACCAGCGACCCTTTGGTCTGTGGGCAAAAGCTCTAACCACTGAGCAAAACCAGCCAGGGTACTCTTGGATATTTATAATGTTAAATATTTTTCTTTTTAAAAATATGTTTTTATTGATTTTTTGGAGAGAGGGATAGAAACATTGATGTGAGAGAGAAACATCAACTGGCCGCCTTCTGCATGCCCCCCACTAGGGATGAAGCCAGAAACCCGGGCGTGTATCCCAACCGAGAATTAAACCGGAACCTCTCAGTCTCTCAGTCCATGTTATGGTGCTCAATCTGCTGAGCCACACCGGTTGGGCTAAAATGCTAAATATTTTCACTAGAGGTAAAATTTACTTTCTATAATTGATTCCAAGAGTAGTTTTTGTTTTTGTTTTTTTCATTCTTTTTTCTTTATTGATTTTTTTTAAAGAGAGAGAGGAAGGGAGAGGGATAGAGAGACATAGAAACATCGATGAGAGAGAACATTGATTAGCCACCTCTTGCATGCCCCCACTGGGGATTTGGCCCACAACTTGGGCATGTGCCCTGAGTGGGAATCGAACCAGTGACCTCTTGCTGCATGGGTCAACCCTCAATCACTGAGCCACAGTGGCTGGGCTCTATGAGTAGTTTTCATAAAGGTAACATACCATGTGACACGAGGTGCTGGCCAGCCAGATACAGAGCAGTGTAATTTTACATTTTCTTTCTCCCAAACAGTGTGGGAACGAGGTTTAATGACAAACTCAGGAGCATGGAGAAGATGATCTTCATTCAACTTTTTATGAAATGCCTCGGTTTCTTCTAACTGAAAATAAAAATCAAAATATTACAAAATCAAAGTAACTTGTACTACTAAAATGACAAGTAGAAAACAAAATTATCATTTTCCCATTTGGAGACAGACTTTTATATTTTTTATATATTTTTTTCTTTATTGATTTTAGAGAGAGAGAGGAAAGGAGAAGGAGAGAGAGATAGAAACATCGATAAGAGAGAATATCAATTGGCCGCCTCCCACACACCTCCCACTGGGGATATGGCCCACAACCTGGGCATATGCTCTGACCAGGAATCGAACCTGGGACCTCTTGGTGCATGGGTCAATGCTCAACTACTGAGCCACACTGGCCAGGTTCTAATATATTTTGTATTGATTTTTAGAGAGAGAGGAAGGGAGAGGGGGAAAGAAATAGAAACATTGATGTGAGAAAGAAACACTGATGGGCTGCTTCCTGCAAGCCCCCTACTGGGGATCAAGCCAGCAACCAGGGCACATGCCCTGACCAAGAATTGAACTGGGACCTCTCAGTCCATGGGATGATACTTAATTCACTGAGCCACACCGGCAAGGCCAGACATTTGTATTTAAATCAAATGCATATTCCTTGATCCTTTTTAAAACAAATATACCATTGAAGACTTCTGGTCAATACGGAGGCATAAGTAAATGCAAAACTTGAATCCTCCTGCAACCACATAAAAAATACACCTAAACTAAATAATAACCATCATTCAGAACCACCTGAAATCTAGCTGAATGGAAGTCCTACAAGTAGAGATTTAAAGAGAAAATTATATTGAAACTGGTAGGAGGGGCAGAGGCACACAACAGAGCTGGTCCTACACCCACATGTGGTGGTTTAAAATCAGGAGGGATGCCCTGGCCAGTTTTGCTCAGCAATTAGAGCGTCAGCCCACAGACCAGAGAGTCCTGGGTTTGGTTCCCATTCAGGGTATGTACCTTGGTTGCAGTTTTCCCCGGCCCCAGTTGGGGTTGTGTGGGTGGCAACCAGTTGATGTTTCTCTCTCACATCGATGTTTCTCTCTCTCTCTTCCTCCCTCTCTCCCTTCCACTCTATCTGAAGATAAATGCAAAAAATGTCCTTGGGTGAGGATAAAAAAATAAAGTAAAAAATAAATAAAAATAAAATCAGGAGGGATAACCTGGCTGTGGAGGTCTCCCCTGAGAAGTGGGGGGTCTCGGCCCCACACCAGACCCCCAAGCCAAGGGTTCTATACCGGGATGATAAGTCCCCATAACTTCTGGCTGTAAAAACCTGCGGGATTGTGGCTGAGTGAAATAGAGGAGGCTGGAATCCCAGACAGTTCCTCTTAAAGGGCCCACACACAGAATTATTCGGACTCACTCCCTCTGAGCTCCAGCACCTGAGCAGCAGCTTGAAAGGAACCAGGGACATATGAGGAAGAACTGAATCGTCTGGCATCAGGGGGAGAGCTGGGGAGCTGGGTGGGTGGGGGGGAGGGGCAGCCCTTTTCTGCCAGATAAATCAAACCACAAAAGTGCTAGCAGAGGCCACTGTTCCTTTTCTGAGACTCTGCCCACCCCCAATCCCATAGAGCAGGAACCATATCTGAGTCTCCATCAACCTGGCTCACACTGTTGGCCCTGACCTGGTGAATCCCTGAGACTCCACTCCACCCAAGGTTCATCCAAGCCATTTCCAACTGGCTTCTCTTGCCTAATGCTTCAGACTTTTGTAAAATCTATCAAACAAGCAGCATCTAGCCGCTGTGTACCCCTTACCTTTTGCTAAGTGGCCCCAGGCTTGGCACTAGAGGCACCCTACCTTGGTTCACAGCATGGCCTCTCCTGGGCACTTCCAAGTCCAACACAAGTAGTAGCCATGTGCAGATTATTCTGTAGCTCATGCTGGGTGGCCCCAGGCAGGGCATAGGCAGTGGCTGACTTTGTACCTCTCAGGAGGCCCCAGAGCCAGTACACGCAGTGAATGGCTTAGACCATGCCATTTTACAACTCTACTGCCTCCATAAGCCACACACTCAAGGGGAAGACTTGGTGATCAGCAAAGCCCCACTGAAGCAAGTTCTGCTCCATAGGGTCAACACCTACATAACAGCTCTTCCACTATAGTTGCAAGCTGGTCCTCACAGCTAATTGGCCTGGGAATTAATCCCTTCCAGTGAAGCCAATAGCAGTCAAGGGCCAATAAAACAAGACAGTGCACATAGCCCACACAGGGGAGAATCTGGAGCACAGAGCTTGGGTGACTGGGGAGCCTGTGCCACTGGGCCCAATAGGACACCTACTACACCAGGCCACTCTACCATGTCCAGGAGATGTAGCAGCTCTACCTAATAGAAACAAATATAGGGAAGTAGCCAAAATGCAGAGACAAAGAAACACATCCCAAATGAAAGAACAGAAGAAATCTCCAGTAACAAAACAAAAACAAAAACACTAGCCCGGCCGGTTTGGCTCAGTGGTTAGAGCGTCAACCTGTGGTCCGAAGAGACCCGGATTTGGTTCCCACTAAAGGCACGTACCTCGGTTGCAGTTTGTCCCCAGCCCTGGTTGGGTTGTGTGGGTGGCAACCACTCAATGTGTCCCTTTCAAGTCGTTGTATCTCTCTCTCTCCCCCTCCCACTCTATCTGAACAAAATATCAAAAAATGCCCTCGGGTGAGGATAAAAAACAAAAACAAAAAAACACTAAATAAAATGGAGGCAAGCAAAATACCAGCTATAAAAAATGGTTCTAAGGATGCTTAAAGAACTTAGTGAAAACTTCAACAGCATGAAAAAGGACATAGAAACCCTAACAAACCAGTCAGAAATGAAAGATGCACTAACTGAAATGAATAACTTACAGGGAATCAACAATAGAGTAGATGACACTAAGAATCAAATCAACCATTTGGAATATAAGAAAGCTAAAAATACCCAATCCTAAAAACAAAAAGAATTTAAAAATCTGAAGATAGTGTAAGGAGCCTCTGGGACAATTTCAAGCATACCAACATTTGTATCATGGGGATGCCAGAAGGAGAAGAGAAAGAAAGAAACTGGAAACCTATTTGAAAAAATGACAGACAAATTCCCTTACCTGGTGAATGAAATAGACATACAAGTCCACAGAGTACAGAGAATCCCAAACAATATGAACCCAAAGAGAGCCACACTAAGACACATCATAATTAAAATGCAAAATGTTAAAGACAAAGAGAGTATTGTAAAAGCAGCAAGAGAAAAGCAGTTAGTTACTTTACAAGGAAGCTCCCACAAGACTGTCAGCTGATTTATCAACAATCCCTTATGGGACTGGCAAGAAATATTCAAAGTGATGAAAAGCAAGGACCTACAACCAAGATTACTCTACCCAGCAAGGCTATCATTTAGAATTAAGGACAGATAAAGAGCTTCCCAGATAAGAAAAAGCTAAAGGAATTTATCACCACCAGACCAGTATTACATGAAATGTTAAAGGGTCTTTTTTAATAATAAGAAGAATAAAAAAGATCAATAATATGAACAATAAAATGGAAATAAATATATATCTGTCAACAATTAAATCTAAAAAATGAAATAAATGAACAAGCAGAACATAAACAGACTCGTAGATGTAGAGAATATTTTGAGTTGCCAGATGGGAGGGGGGCATGGGGGTTGGGTGAAAAGGGAGAAAGGATTAAGAACTAAAAATTGGTAGTTACAGAATAATCATGGGGATGTAAAGTACAGTATAGGGAATAGAGTCAATAATGTTCTAATAACTATGTATGGCGTCAGATAGGTATGAGATTTATTAGGATGATCACTTATAATGTTTAATCACTGGGGTGTACACCTAAACTAATATAATATTGTATGTCAACTGTAATTGAAAAATAAACAATGATTAAAAAATAAAAATAATAACAATTAAAAATAAATAAATAAAACAAATATACCATTTAATTTTTAACATTTTAAGCCTGAGAAACATACACTTCTTAAATTTCTTTAGAAGCTTAATTTTGGTAGAACCTAAAATTACATGGAGTTTAAAACTATCAAGTTGGTCTTTCTGTGACCTATATTTATTGATGTCTTCCTCTTTGTTTCTGCACAAGATTACATATTTATTCATTTGAAAAAAATCAATCTTTATCACACACACATACACCTTACATACATTTCTACTTTTGTAAGTTATATTAAATTGTCTTGTCTTACTGTTTTTCTTAGTGACAGGTGTTCTGCCTTTTCTCGAATTGCAACTTTCCTCGACTTCTTCTCAAAAACTTCCTCCTGGTGGAGAGTGGATGAGGACTGTTTCGATACTGTGGACTGTTTGGATGTTGTGATTCCTTCTTCACTAGCAAGAAGATTCCTCTGGGCTATATAAGCAGCAGCTTCTTTAATTCTTTCTTCTTCAGTGTCTGTAATTCCACTGACATGCACTTGGCTAGAATATAATAACAGCAAAATACAGATATTGTGGATGACAGTGATAAGATTGCCTAATTTTACTAAGTTCAAAGTACCAGACCTCAGACATTGTGTACCATGACCAAAGAAAACCTGATAGAAAAACCTGGTAAATCAGGAACTAATTATTCACATATGAAGTGACCTTCACTTTAACAAACAATGATAACAACAATAATAATAGTTATGGTGGCCCTGGAGCTTTGCTTTTTACATACATTGTCTCATTTTACCACCACAACAACCTTATGAGATAAACTATATCATTTCAATTTGAGATATATAATAACAAGGCTCAGAGAAATTAGATAACTTTCCCACGGTTATTTCCTTGATCTCCTTAATGCATATAAATATGATTGAGTCCATAATAAAAGATTAATTTATTTCTTCCTTCCAGAAATGATACTGAAATGCAGTTTGAGTGCTATGATTCTGATACATGATGACATGCTTGATTTGGATTCTATAACTCAGCTGATATAATTGGCTAGAGCTGTTGTATATATAAATAAGTTCTAAATTTACATGAGATCCTTATGCCTACTGAGTTTCTTTCTAAGATAATAGAGGCTATGTGTTCGTATATATGTATGTGTACATATGATGGTTTTTATTGTGCTTGCACATAGCTCTGAAAAGATCAAACTTGCAATTGAAGTAGTGATATTTATAAAAGTGACTTGTTTTTATTTATAATTGATGATAATGGCAAGAAGAGGTAACATCCAAAAGTGCTGTGTCTAATGCAGTAGCTTATGATAGAATTTGTGCTGTGATTTATTAATATTATCAAAAATACTTGGTTTATTTTTAACTTCCTTCAATATCTTTGTTGTCAACCCATTAGATGTTTCAGTGAGGGAGTATATTGATTAGATTGAAGATTCTTTTGAAACTGAGTATCCCTAGACCTCTTAGTGCAGAATTGTATGTTTGCTTTTCTTACAAAAATAATTACCTCCAAATTTAATCAAACACTGCCATTGTATTTACAAGTTCCTGGCACCTGAATCTATGCAATTTGCTGAGGAACAACAGTCAATATTTGCCCAAGTACAGAACTTCTTTTGGAATATTACTAAAACAACTGGTAGATAAGACTAGTCTGCTTTGTTTGTTACTAAACTTAGTAAGTTTTAATTTAATTTTCTATATCTCTCTCTCCCTCCAAATAGTAATAACATAGTCTCTACTAAGGAATTCAATAATATATCCACTATAATTTAGGGGGGAAAAAAAGAAAAATGGAAGAGTTTTAGTTTAGTGTCCTGATATAATTACCTTTTTTTTAAAAAAATGCAATTGGGAATAAAGAAATTAATAAGTGAATACAAAACAAACCATAATGAGAGTGCCTGGAATTCTCTATAGGGGTTAAAATACAAAAGAGAGATTTGAAATGAATTTTGTACTATGATTCAATAGATAGATTATATTCAGTGCTAGTACTGCCCTGAGTTGACACAACACTATGTAAGAGACCATTAAGTTTAAGTTCACATTACCTCTAACAGTTGACATAGCTCTAGAGAGCAGAATGGAGTCACAGTCTCCTTGCCTTTTCCATTTACAAATAAACTTAACTTCGAAAGAGCTCTAAGTATTTCACATGAGAACTCAAGTATACTTAAAAAAATATTTTTGACCCCAAACAGCAGGAATATTCACCTTTAAGTAAATATAAATGCAGGTCAGTGATAACCCTGCTATAATCTGGGTATAAGAATATGATGCCCATACTACCCAATGCAATCTATAGTTACAATGCAATCCCCATCAAAATACCAATGGCATACTTCACAGAATTAGAACAAATATTTCAAAAGTTCATATGGAACCAAAAAAGACCTCAAATATCCACAGCAATCTTGAAAAAGAAGAACAAAGTTGGAGGAATCACATTACCAGATTTCAGGTTATACTATAAAGCCACTGTATTCAAAACAACCCTGGTACTGGCACAAGAACAGGCATATAAACCTGTGGAACAGAACAGAGAACCCAGAAATGGACCCAAGGCAATATGCTCAATTAATATTTGACAAAGGTGGCAAGAACATACAGTGGAGTAAGGACAGCCTCTTTAATAAATGGTGTTGGGAAAATTGGACAGCTACATGCAGAAAAATGAAACTAGACCATCAACTTACACCATACACAAGAATAAACTCAAAATAGATAAAAGACTTCAATGTGACTCATGAATCCATAAAAGTCCTAGAAGAAACTGTAGGCAACAAAATTTCAGACATCATACATAGCAGAATTTTCACTGATACACCACCTAAGGCAATAGAAACAGAAGAGAAAATGAACACATGGGACTACATCAAACTCAAAGGCTTCTGCGCAGCAAAAGATACAATCATCAAAACAGAAAGGCTACCCACTGTATGGGAGAACATAATTGCCAATGATATATCAGATAAGGGGTTAATTTCCAATATATATAGAGTGCTCATACAACTCAACAAAAGGAAGACAAAGAACTAATGGGCAGAGGAACTAAATAGACACCTTCCAAACAAGACATACAAATGGCTAAGAGACATATGAAGAAATGCTCAACATCACTAATCATCAGAGAGATGCAAATTAAAACAACAATGAGGTATCACCTCACACTTGTCAGAATGGCCGTCATCAACAAATCATCAAACAACAAGTGTTGGCGAGAATGTGGAGAAAAGGGGACTCTAGTACACTGCTGGTAGGAATGCAGACTGGTGCAGCCACTATGGAAAACAATATGGTGTTACCTCAAAAAATTAAAAATTGAACAGTGATCCCACTTCTAGGGATATACCCTAAGAAGCCCGAAACACCAATCAGAAAGAATATATGTACCCTCATGTTCGTAGCAGCACTATTTATAATAGCTAAGATGTGGAAACAGCCCAAGTGTCCATCAGTAGACGAATGGATAAAATAGCTGTGGTACATATACACAATGGAGTACTATGCAGCTCTAGGAAAGAAAGATCTCTTATCCTTTGAGAAGACATGGAGGGACCTGGAAAGTATTATCCTAAGTGAAACAAGCCAAACAGAGAAAGACAAGTATCATATGATCTCACTTATCTGTGGAATATAATGAACACATAACAGTCTGAGGAATGAGGTACTCCCAGAGACGTGGAAGTGGGGTACAGACTGACAATCCCCAGAAGAGGGGGTGGTGGGGGAGTGATAAACCACAGAACATATATGCATGTATGCATGGACAATGGACATGGACAACAAAACTGGGGACAGGGCAGGGAGGGACGAGGAGGAGGGAATCAGTGGGGGAAAAGGAAAAACATCTGTAACAAAAATAAATTAATTAATTAATTTTATAAAAAAATAATATGATGCTAACATGCTGACAAAAATATGCTGCTACCAATTTTAAATGAATTTAAAACCTCTCCAATACTCTATCTCTGATAGTCTCAACTCAAAACCTATGGCTGACACAGTAGATTCAAAGTATTTCAGTGTAAGAAGTGCAATTTTTAAGTGCCATCCAAATAAATGGTGTTTTCCAGAAATACACTATGGTTGCAGAGTGCATGTATGTTGCATTGGCCAGTGCTGAGGGGACTCTCAGCTCTTCTACTACCAGCCATGTGACTGCAGCAAGTCACTGGGCCTTGATTTTCTTCTCCAAAAATTGATATATGAATACTTCTCCATAGCTGTATTGAGGATTTAGCAAGATTATTTATATAAAGTACCTAGTAAGATTCCCAGAAAACAAAAGGTACTCAACAAATATTCATTTCTTTTCCATTTTCTTCTTAGATTACCAATACTGTCAACATCATTATGAAGTATTATTTTCAACATGGTAATAAAATATAGGAGATGTCTCCATATAAAAAATAAAGGAGAACTGGAAATAAAACCTAGAAGATAACTTTTTATTCACATTTTCTTTTATCACAGTTTATTTTGTAAATGACCATTTCATGAGACTGGCCTGGAAGAAACAAAATTGTTTGGTGGGGAAGGGCAAAGAGAAGACAGTGAAAAGCTTCATTTCATGCCCATACAGGTAGAGAGGGATGCCATGAAGGTTAATGCTAAGTTGATGGCTTTTAAATAATTTTTTTTTTTACCTTCACCCAAGGAGGATATTTTTCCATATTTTGTTCAGAGAGAGTGGGAGGAAGAGAAAGAGAGAGAAACATCGATGTGAAAGGGACACATAGAGTGGCTGCGTCCCACATGACCCTACCAGGGCCGGGGACAAACTGCAACCGAAGTACATGTCCTTAGTGGGAACCAAACCCAGGTCTCTCTGGACCGCAGACCGACGCTCTAACTGCTGAGCCAAACTGGCCAGAGCTTAAATAATTTTTAAAACACCGGGATAAAAAGCAGAAAATAAAACATTTCACTTCTCTCCCCTAGCCATCTCCTACAGCAAGTTTGAGCACATATTACACTAACTGTGAAGAGGCTACGTCTAGGCAGGCATACTTAGAAATATAAGCATGTTTCTCTGGAGAGTTCACTTAAAAAATCAGGTATCAAACACTCAAAGGTATCAAATAAAAAGCTAAAAATGGAATATTATTTATTCCCTTACCTTCCTAATTCGGTTCAGAGCAATTATGACATTAGCCTCTGAAACAATTCAGAAAGGAGCCATCAGAGAGCAGTGAGAAGAAAAACACAGGAAAACAAAAATCACAACCACATTATTGCCTACTGAATTTCCTGATAGCATTTGCCCTGAGACAATGACCTCATTTTAAGTATCACCTTAGTTCTGTTAATAGTTCTCCATTCAAAAGAAAATCAACAGGGGAAAGCTAAGAAAGTTCCCCATAAACTTTAATTTGGTGTCTTGGACAAGTTTCCTTTCAAGAATCCTTTGGATATTATTATCATTCAAAAACATGTTTATATTATAAACACAGAAATGTGGCATTATGCAGACTTGTGATTCAGTGATTATTTTGTTTGATATTTAGCTCAAATAAATAATCTATTGTACACTCAACAAGTATAAACCAGGCATATAATTATTTTAGTTAGTCTACATTATCTAATATTATTTTCCTCTTAACGAATAATAATTAAAATTACACAGGCAACCAAGATATTTTCCATCTACCTAAACATATCATTTTATTTTATATTTTTAGTTCACCCAGAATCAGAATTTTGAACCTTTTTTCTACTCTATAGTGACTAGATATAGTATTCAATCACCAGCACCCCAAAACTTTCCTTCTAGTTACATAACTAGAATTAAGTTCCTAATCATTCTCTTTTCTCATGTAGCCATCCTATGTGATGGCAAAGACTTTAACAATGAACACAGCTCCCTCAATGCAGTTTCAAGATTCTTCAGACATCTCTCTACATGCTCAATAGATGGTAGCTGCTATTATTATTACTACTTGATAACACTTACTCTCCACTTCATTATAATCAAGGCCAGGAACAGAATACATACTCACCGTCCTGAGAAAACGGGCACTATATAGTCGCTTGGCAGATTTTCCTTCTCCTCCCCAGAAAGAGGACTCTTCTTGGCTCTCTTTGTTTGGGGGCTCAATTTAGATGAATAATCTTCTAACATTAGACTGGAATCTGTAAGTCTGAAATAAGAGCGTTATTAGACAATAACAAAAAATGTACTTCTTATAAAATGAAGTTTAAAGTAGGGGGCGGGTTTCACAGAATCCTAGATCTCTAACATTATAATTATCTTTAATCTTTAGAATGAAAGTGAGTGCCAAAGACCTCTAGGTAGACACATGCGAAAAATAGGCCTATAGTAATTTCATGGCTTTCTTCCTAAGTGTTAAGAAAAACAGCAGTGTTTTTATAATAGTTCCAAATACCTTTTGCTGTTAAGTTAACATTCAAAATTTATATATATATATGGTTTGGATACATTGTGTATCCAAATCTTTTGGGGAAGTTAAAAAAAATCCAAAATATTCTGAATAGTGAACAGTTTCAGGCAATTCAGATGTAGGGCCCCTAGGTTCAGCTTGGAGGACTTAATGTAGTATAGACATACTCATCTGTTTGAAAGAGCACTGGGCTTGTCAAACAATAGAGTTAATATATTTCATGTGAATAGACAGTATCAAATGACTCAGAAAATTGTATAGTGGGATAAAGAACCCTCAGTTCTGCTGTACACAAAAATCTACCCTTACACACTGATGCAAGTAGGCACTTGGAGACAGTGTTCCAATAAGCCAAAAAAAAAAAAAATGTATCAGATTGCACCCAGAGAAAAAGGATTGATAAAACTAAAAGTACAGTGTTATAATTCTTGAATTTATTTAAATGCATTTCATTCAAACCTACACAAGGTGGCACATATTTCATGAGTTCACGGAATTCCTGAAGTCAATCCATGAACTCAGGTTTAAAGCCCCTGGTCTACATTGTGAAGAAAGATCTTCACAATAAGGAGCCATACAAGAACTCTATGTACTATCCTTCTAATTTTTCTGTAGATCTGAAACAATTCCAAAATAAAAAGTTAATATTAAAATGGCCTCTGGTCTAGAGAAAATTTGAAAAGACAAATAAAGTATGTGAGTGGTACGACATGGGAAAAACAAGCTTCCCAGTTGACACAGAAAAACCTTCCAAACTGTCCAAACCTTGACACCCTTTCTAATCTTTAAAAAGCATTGGGAAAAGCAAAGGAGATTGCCTAGTATGTAATAAAAAATGGATACATAATAATGCAAATAAACCTATCTTCTGCTAAACATATAGCACAGAACTGTAAGGACTTCTAGGAAGTACAGGGGCACAGTGGCTCTCAACCTGGTGGGGAAGGGTGGGTACTGCCTTTAAACCCTGGACAGGAGTGGCAATATAGAAACAGCCCATCTCTTCCTCACCCACTAACTACATCTTACCCCAGGTTGAATATCTAGCTCTTATATGATTAGCATTAAAACTAAAGGTTAGAGCCTTGAAGTCAAACTTGGATTAGCTACAACTGGAAACCTCAGTGAAATTTGTTCCTAGCTGGCCGTTCCAGGCAGCAGCATAAGGACTACAAGCTACCCCCAACAGGTTACAAAGTACAGGCTGTGCTTATGTAGGTCTAAGTTTAAAGTGGTATTTTCCTTCACCCCTTTATTCCATTACTTTACAAAATAAAATTAATTATGGTGTTTAAGACTTTCTTTTTTTCCCTAGTTATAGAACATTTGCATTTTTTAATTTTTCTCCTGTTTTTCTGTTATTGCTTTTTTTCTCCGTATAGTAGTCCTTCCCACAATCCATGGGGTTTATGTTCCAAGACCCCAAGTAGATGCCTGAAACCATGGATAGTACTGAACCCTATCACTATGTTTTCTTCTAATGTATACATACCTATGACAAAGTTTACAGCTTCTTGTTGGCTAATCTGAATTGTCAGCATCACTACTCTTGTGCTTTGGGGCCATTATTAATTGAAATAAGGGTCACTTGAACACAAGCACTGCAATACCATATAGTCGATCTGATAACCAAGATGATGGCTACTAAGTGACTACCAGGTGGGGAATATATACAACACGGATATTCTGGACAAACGGATGATTCACCTCCAGAATGGGGTGGATCAGGACATCCTGAGATGTCATCTCATTACTCAGAATGGTACATAATTTAAAACTTATGATCGTGTATTTCTGGAATTTCCTATTTAATATTTTGGACTACAGTTGACCATGGATAACTGAACCCAGAAAAGAAAACCACAAATAAGGGGGGGGGGAACTACTATACTTTCATTCTACTGTTTACAGTCATATACTTATGAGCTCATATTTGTAACATTTATTTACATCAAAAGAATAATAACTTGTGGTTCAAAGCCGCCTAACATCGAGCCGAATGGAAGGCTTATGACTATGGAATTAAAGAAGCAGGCACATCGAGACTGGTAGGAGGGGCGGAGGCAGACAGGCTGGTCCCACACCCATGTGTAGCGGATAAAAATCAAGAGGATACCTTGGCTGGGAAGGTCCTCCCTAAGGACTGAGGGTCCCCGTCCCACACCAGGCGCCCTGCTCAGGGTTCCAGTGCCAGGAAGAGAAGTCCCCATAACTTCTGGCTGGAAAAACCAGTGGGAACTGAGGCTCAGGGAGGCTGAGGTGGCTGGGGCCCCAGGCAGCTCTTCTTAAAGGGCCCGTGCACGGAATTACTCGTACTCTCTCCTTCTAAGATTGGAGGGGAGGCAGGTCAAGGGGCGCCAGAGACATACAGGGAAGAACTGAGCTGTTTGGCACTGGAGCGAGGGCTGGAGAGGGGGCTTTCTCTGGGACAAGCGTGCTGTCAGAGGCCTTTGTTCCTTTGGTGAGCCCTTCCCTGGGGCGGCAGATAGTCACCATATCTGGGACTCCAGCAATCTGGTTCACACTGTTTGCCCCCCCTGGTGATTCCCTGAGGCCCTGCCCCACCCAACTTTCAGGCCCACCCAAGCTGTTGCCAGTTGTTTAACCATAGGATTGTCCTGTCTTGGATCCTGCTTCAGGTTTTCCTAAATCCTTTCAAACAAGCAGCATCTGGTCTCAGCTAGCCCCATACCTCTCATTAAGTAGTACATAGAAACAAACACAGGGAGGCAGCCAAAATGAGGAGACAGAGAAACAGGTCCCAACTGAAAGAACAGTACAAAACCCCAGGAAAAGACCTAAGCAAAATAGAGATAAGCAACAAACAGATGCTGAGTTCAAAATACTGCTTATAAAGATGCTCAATGAACTTAGTGAGAACCTCAGTGAACTTAGTGAGGGCCTCAAGAGCGTTAAAAAGGACCAGTCAGAAACGAAGGAGGTACTAACTGAAATAAAGAATAATTTACACAGATTCAATACTAGAGTAGGTAAAGCCAAGAAACAAACCATTGATTTGGAATATAAGGAAGCAAAAAAGCACCCAACCAGAACAGCAAAAAGAAAAAAGAATCCAAAAATATGAGGATAGTGTAAGGAGCCTCTGGGACAACTTCAAAAGTGCCAACATTCGCATCTTTGGGGTGCCAGATGGAGAAGAGGGAGAACAAAAAATCAAAAACCTATTTGAAACAATAATGGCAGAAAACTTCCCTAACTTGGTGAAGGAAGCAGACATACAAGTCCAGGAAGCACAGAGAGTCCCAAACAAGATGAACCCCAAGAGGCCCACACCAAGACACATCATCATCAAAATGCAAAAGGTTCAAGACAAGGAGAGAATCTTAAAAGCAGCAAGAGAAAAGCAGTTAGTTACTTACAAGGGAGTTCCCATAAGACTGTCAGTTTAATTCTCAAAAGAAACTTTGCAGGCCAGAAGGGAGTGGCAAGAAATATTCAGAGTGATGAAAAGCAAGAACCTACAACCAAGATTACTCTATCCTGCAAAGCTGTCATTTAGAATCGATGGTCATATAAAGAGTTTCCCTGACAAGAAAAAGTTAAAGGAGTTCATCAGCACCAAACCATTATTATGTGAAATGTTGAAGGGTCTTTTTGAAGAAAAAGATAAAATATATGAACAAACAAATTGGCAATGAATACATATTTATTGACAATGGAATCTACAAACAAAATGAACAGGCATAACAGAAACATTCTCATAGAAACAGAGAACATTTTGTTGGTTGCTAGATGGGAGGGGGGTTGGGAGAATGGGTGAAAAATGTGAAGGGATTAAGAAGAACAAATTGGTTGCTAGACTGACAAACCTCAAAGAGAAGGGGGATTGGGGTTGGGAAGAAATAAACCAAAGAATTTATATGCATAACCAAATGGACACAGACAACAGTGTGGGAAAAGGTGGGAGGGAGGCGGGAGGGGGGCAGGAGTGGGGAGGAGGGGGTCAATGGGCAAAAAAATGAGGAACATCTGTAATACATTCAACAATAAAGATTTAAAGAAAAGAATAACTTATTCTTTTTGTTGTGTTGCTATTGTCCCTTTTCCTGTCATTTTCTCTTTAAGATAAATCTTTAAAATGATATATTTATTACACAGAATTTACCTACGATAATTCCCTTCTCACAAGTAAATCACAGCAACTGAGGTTTTTAATAGTTGAAATTTATGGTAAAGATTCATGACACTATAATCAATTTCTATTTCATATTTCATTTGGAACAAAAGGCTTCATCAAAAACATTACGGCCCTGGCCAGTGTGGCTCAGTTGGTTGAGTATCGTCCCATACACCAAAAGATTGCAGGTTCGATTTCCGGTCAGGACATATGCCTGGGTTGTGGATTCGATCCCCAGTAGGGGGCATGCAGGAGACAGCCAATCGATGTTTGTTATGTACGCACAGTATTATTTAGCAAATCCAAATTATTTAGGGGAAAAAAATCTTTATTATGCTTTTAAAGTTTCTTCAAGCTTTGAATTATAATTTTAAAAAGGAGCATGTGGAGGATTAGATATTAAAATACTATACTATTTAGTAATAATGATTTACTAAAGCTAGCAAACAAAACTGACTCAGAGAAAGTTTTAAGGAACTGACTATATAATAAGTGTAACTAATTATTTGAAGAAAAACCATCAATAGTCTAACTATGGCCCATGAACTCTGATGTCTAACATCTTACTCTATTGGTTTTTAAAGTTGAACAATGTTTTTAGAGGAGGTAAAATAGAATATGTAAAATTTGAAATTTATTTGAACTTAAAGAACTATATAAGGGTTTATTAACCTCTTGGCCTTTTGGTTTCATCTAATTTTTTAAAAATAATCCTCTGTCTTATAAGTCAGTTTCTGACTAATACTAAACTTGATGTATGAGTCTGTGTGGGTCTTTTAACTATTAAAACTACATTTAATGTTCTTTATGTACTCAGCTTAAATCTTGAGACTTTCTGAATTTCAATTTATAAAGGCAATGAAATTAAGCAGTAGTTAAGGACTGACTTGCACGGTGCATACTGCACTCATGCATCTGTAACTGTGTCTAGGTAGATGTGCATACTGCACTCATACCTAGACACAGTTACAGATGAATTAGTTATGACCTCTGTTAATATGTATTGTGTTATGTCCTCTGTTATGTGTTGTGTTGTATCCTCTGTTAATATGCATAAAGTCAGCAGAACTTAAAGTCATATCATAATGTATATGATGCCCTGGCTGGTTTGGCTCAGCGGTTAGAGCGTCAGACTGTGGTCCAGAGAGACCCGGGTTTGGTTCCCGCTAAGGGCACGTATCTTGGTTGCAGTTAGTCCCCAGCCCTGGTTGGGTCTTGTGGGAGGTAGCCACTCGTATGTGTCCCTTTCACGTCGATGTTTCTCTCTCTCCTTCCCACTCTATCTGAACAACAACAACAACAAAAAATGGAAAGATGTCCTTGGGTGAAGATTAAAAAATAATAATAATGCGTATGACAATATCATACCTACGACCAGCAGCACCACAGAGAAGGGATATAGTCAAGGAAACAAGAGTTTTCTCTGGAAATATTTCAGGAACTAAGAAATAAGCTTATACTTGCATTCAATTCAGATGATGAACAACAATAAAAAAGATAATTTTATGCTCTTATAACTTCACAATTATTCTTGAAAGAAAAAGTAAGAATAAAACCACTTATAGAATTCCAGAGCTGGAAGAAATCTCAGGGATATTTGTACCATTTTATAGATGTGGAAGACCTATAGCATCTTTGAAACTTGTCCATGTTCACACAGCAAGTTGGTAACTGACTGAGAACGAGCTCCCATTTAGGTTAGAATTCTTTCCACAAATACTAGTGATTGAGTATTCTTGATCCAAGAATATTGGGAGCATGCCACCTATATATGTTTGATTTTTTATAAGTTCTATGCATATACTACTGGATAAACATTCTCACTTTATGAAACAATCAATCAACTAAAAAATTTTGAAGACTACATTTAATTAAAAACAAAACAAAACATAAGTGCTAATATTTCTTCCTACACCTCTATGGTGTATGTCTTTGTGAACTCCCTATTCTGAACACCATAATGCCATATCATACTGCCCATAATGACTCTGAGGTTGATTTGCTATTCCTGAATTTATTCACATAAATTGAAGTTATAAAATCATCACATTCCAGTTGAAAATAAAACATAAAAAAACATATTAAACTTTACATGAATGAAAATACTTGTTTCTTAAAGTTATGTTTATAATCACCATATAATTATGGGAAATTGTCCCAGGTTCCCTGGGATGAGTAATTTATTCATACTTATGTTAAGTATGATCTGCTTAATGACTGTATTACTTTCTGAAAATATTCTAACAACCTATTGACATGTTTCAGGAAAATGATGGGTGTGGGCATTGTTCTTTGCTGCCACTGCTCCCAAACCCAGCATCATACATCCCTATAAGCAAATGGTTATTCTGCATTATTGGTTTCTCCCTATGTCTTGTCAACTCTGGCTTTCCATTAGAATAATCTGAGGAGCTATTAAAAATTACCAGTGTGCCAGGTCAGAGTGGCTCAGTTGGCTAAACATCTTCCTGGCTGATTCTCTGTCAGGGCACATACTTGACTTGTGAGTTTGATCCCTGACCCCAGTCCGGGTCGTTCGGGAGGCAACCAATCGATGTGTCTCTCTTATGTAAATGTTTCTTGCTCCCCTTTCCTCCCTTTCACTCTGTCTAAAAATCAATGAAAAAATGTCCTCGGCTGAGGATTAACAACAACAAATGTGTAACCCACACCACCAGAAAAGAGGAGTAAATAAAAACTGTTTCTAGGTAGTCCCAGAAGTTGGATTTAACAAACAAAGACTTCAAAATAATAATTATAAATATGTTCAAAGACTAATTTTTAAAACTATGTTTAAAGAATTGAATGAAAGTATTACAACAATGATTCAAAAAAAGAAAATGTCAACACAGAAAAATTATAAAATAGGATCAAATGGACATTCTGGAGTTTAAAAGTACAACTTAAATAAAAAATTATTAAAAGGACTCAACAGCCCTTCCTGGTCTGGCTCAGTGGTTAGAGCGTTGGCCTCCAGACCAGAGTCCCAGGTTCAGTTCCCACTAAGGGCATGTACCTTGGTTGCAGTTAGTCCCTGGCCTCGGTTGGGGTCGTGTGGGTGGCAACCACTCAATGTCTCTCTCACATAGATATTTCTTTCTCTCTGTCCCTCCGCTCTATCTGAAGAAAAAGGCAAAAATGTCCTCAGGTGAGGATTAAAAAAAAGGGACTCAACAGCATATTTTTAGATAGAAAAACAATCAGTAAACTTGAAGATAAAAATAATCCAATCTAAAAATCAGAGAGATAAAAGAATGAAGAAAAATTAAATAGAGCCTCAGAGATCTATGGAACAAAACATACCAATATGTGAATAACAATAGTACCTGAAAGAGTAGCAAGAGCAAAAAGATAGGAAAATATATTTTGAAAGATAATATTCTAAACTTCCCAAATTTGCTGAAAAATATTAATTTATGGATCCAAGATTATCAACAAAACCAACTGTAATACACACCCATATATATCATAGTCAAACTATTGGAAGCCAAAGCCAGAGAGAAACTTTGAAAGCAGCAAGAGTAAAATTATTCATCCCATACAGGGGAACAATATAGTAATGGCTGACTTTTCATCAGAAGCAATGCTTCCCAGAAAAAAAAAAAAAAAGTAGCAGACACAACTCCAGTTGCATCAGTAATTTTATTAATGAGAATAAACTAAAAACTCCAAGAAACAGGGAGAGGTTGTCAAACTAGTTTTCTAAAAAATACTATTACGTGATGCTATGAGAGGTGTACTCTAAATCCTAAGACACAGACAGTAGTCCCTCCTTACCCATGGGTCATATGTTCTAAGAACCCCAGTGGATGCCTGAAATCGTGAATAGTACTGAACTCTATATATACTATGTTATATATATACACACACACACATACTACTGCATGTGTTAAAGTAAAAGGATAAAAGATATATACTATACAAATAAAAACCATAGGAGCTGGAATGATATATTAAGGTCAAAGGAAATATACTTTAAATCAAGAAAATTACTAGAGACAGAAAGGGAAATTTTACAATGATAAAAGGGTCAATTTCTCAGAAAAAAAATAATAATTATAAATTTATATGCAGAGCCCTACCAATAGAGCCCTGAAATACTTGAAGCAATAAGTGACAGAATTGAAAGAAGGAATTGAAAACAGTTGGAAACCTCAATATTTCATTCTTAAAAATTAATAGAGCAACTAGACAAAAATTAGCAAGGATATAAGAAATTTGACCTAAATGACCTTTCTAGAATACTTCACCTAATGGCAAAAAAGTACATAGTCTTTTCAACATGTTCTAGGAGAGTTAACCTACTAGTCAACAAAAGAAGCTCAATCAATTTTAAAAGATTTAAATCATATAAAAGATAATCCCTAACAACAGAAAAAATAAATAAGAATTTATAACAGAAATAAATTTAGAAAATCTCAATTATCAGGAAATTAACAACATACTTCTAAATAACTCATTGGTCAAAAATATTATCACAAGGGAAATTAGAATATATTTTGAACTACATGAAAACAAAACACAACATAATCAAAGCTTATGGGATACAGCTAAAACAGTGGTTAGAGGAAAGTTTATCGCTTTATGGATCTATATTTAAAAAATAAGGTTTCAAATCAATAACTTAAGTTTTTACCTTAAGAAGTTAGAAAAAATTAAATATGAAATAAGCAGAAGGGGGATCAAGATCAGAGGGGAAATCAATGAACTAGAAAACAGAACAACAAGCCCTGGCCGGTTTGGCTCAGCGGTTAGAGCATTGGCCTGCGGTCCTGAGAGACCCGGGTTCGGTTCCCGCTAAGGGCGCGTACCTCGGTTGCAGTTTGTCCCCGGCCCTGGTGGGTTGTGCGGGTGGCAGCCACTCGATGTGCTCCTTTCACATCGATGTTTCTCTCTCTCTCTCTGTTCCTCTCTCTCCCTCCCACTCTACCTGAACAAAGAATGGAAAAATGTCCTCGGGTGAGGATGAAAAAAAAACCAGAACAACAATAGATACAATCATTGAAATAAAAAAGTTGATTCATTTAAAAGATCAAGAAATTGACAAACGACAGATTAACGACAAAAAAAGAGAGAAGACACAAATTATCAAAATCAAAAATGAAAGAGGAGACATTACCAACACTACAGAAATTAAGAGGCTCACAATGAAACTGTATAGATGTCTTCAAGCCAACATATTAGACAGCTTATATGAAATGGAAAGCTCAAATTACCAAAAGTAATTCAAGAAGAAAATTTTTAAAATCTGAACAGACCAATAACAAGTGAAGAAATTGAATTGGTAATTTAAAATGTTTCCACAATGAAAAGTTCATTCACTGAGGAATTCCACCAAATATTTAAAGAAACAATACCAATCATCCCCCTCCTTTTTTTTTTTTTCCAAAAAGAGAGGCCAAGGGAACACTTCCCAACTCACTCTATAAGGCCAGTATTACCTAATATCAAAACTAAACAAAAAGCCCTGGCCAGGTAGCTCCATCAGTTAGGGCATAGTCCCAATACTCCAAGGTTGTGGTTTGATCCCTCGTCAGGGCACATATAAGAAGCAACCAATAAATACATAAATAAGTGGAACAACAAATCGATGTTTCTCTCTCTCTTTCCCTTCCTCTATCTCTCTATCAAATCAATTTTTAATAAAACTAAACAAAGACATTATAATAAAACTACAGACCAATTTACTTGTTAACATAGAGGCAAAATCCTTTTGAAAATATATTGGCACCCTGGCCGGTTTGGCACAGCAGTTAGAGCGTCAACCTGAGGTCCAGAGAGACCCAGGTTCAGTTCCCACTAAGGGCACATACCTCGGTTGTGGTTTGTTCCTGTCCCTGGTTGGGTCATGCGAGTGGCAGCCACTTCACATCGATGTTTCTCTCTCTCTCTCTCTCTCTCTCTCTCTCTCTCTCTCTCTCTCTCTCTCTCTCTCCATCTCTCTCTCTCTCCCTCTCTCTCTCCCCCACTTTATCTGAACAAAAAAATTGAAAAATGTCCTCAGGTGAGGATAAATACACACACACACACACACACACACACACGCAGACTGATTCCAGCAACACCTAAAACGAAGTGGAGTTTATCCCAGGAATGCAAAGTTTATTTATTATCATTCATTGTTCGAAAACTCAATTAGTGTAATATGCCATATTAATATAATAAAAAACAAAAACCACATTATCAATTAATAGATTTAAAAAATACTTGAAAAAATTCAGCATTCATTCATGTTAAAAACTCTCAACAAAATAGAAATAGAAGGGAATTTCTTCAACCAGATTGAGGCCATATATGAAAAATTTATAGCTCATATCATATCTAATAGTAAAAACTAAATACTTTCCTCCTAAAGTTGGAAACAAGTTCTTGCTGCTTCTATTCAATATTGTTCTTGCTGCTTCTATTCAATATTTTACTGGAGTTTCTAGCCAGAGTAATTAGTGTAAAAAAAAAAAAATACATTGTAAAACTGGAGTAAGTGCAGGCAATGGAGTAATGGAACAGAATGAAGAGTCCATAAATAAACATTTACATTCATGGTCAATTAATTTTTGATAAAAGTGCTAAGAAATTTAATAAGTGAAAGGATAACCTTTTCAACAAATGGTGCTAAGACAATTGTATATCTGTATGCAAAAGGATGAATTTATAATTTTACTCAACATCGCACACAAAAATTAATTAAGAATATATTATATTTCTAAATATAAAAGTTAAAATATAAAACTCTTAGAAGATAAAAAGAACTCTTTATGGTGTTGAGTTAGCAAAAGAGTTCTTCGATATAACACCAGAAGCATGATTCAAAAAGAAAAACTGATGAATTGAACTTCATTGAAATTAAAAATTCTGGTCTTCGGAAAACACTGTTAAGAGAATGAAAACACAAGGCACAGAATAAAAAAAAGTATTCATAAACTTATATCTAATAAAGGACTGTATGTAAAATATTTAAATAACTGACAACAAGCAGAAAAAACAAATAAAATGGGCAAAAGATTTGAATAAACATTTCATCGAAGATATACATATGGCTAATAAACACATTTTTAAATGGTCAACATCATTAGTCATTAAATAAATGCAAATTAAAACCATAACAAGATCCCACTACACACCTACTAGAATGGCTATAATAAATAAGACAAAATAACTAATATTGGCAAGGATGTGATAAACTGGACTCCTCATATATTGTTATGGGAGAGTAAATGGTATAACTATTTTAGAAAACAATGGAGTAGTTCCTTAGAAAGTTGAACATAAACTTAGCATACAAACCAGCTGATACTTCAGAAAGCACAGGAGTAAGTTGACTTCAAACATGGAACAACAGACTTTTAGATTGTGTTATACGTTATAGTACCACTGAAATTTTCAGGTTTTATTTTTGAACATTCCATAGCAATTTTATTTTTTAGACAGAAACTTATTTAGCATTCATTGTGTGAAAAATACTGTGCTTAACACTGGGATGGGAGGAGGACATGGAGACAAATGCCCTCATTTTCTGAGAGCTTTATATCTAGTAGGGGAGTACATGCTGCCAGGCCTGGCATGTTGTATTATGTCAATCAAGGAAGAAAGAATGCAAGGACAGAAGAAGGCAGGCAGATAAGCAGAAAAACTAGTGCAAACAAAATTAGAATTCACAGGCTTGGCAGAGAATTTCTGTCTGGATTTATTGGAAATTTTGTGAAAAGCTGGATAGTGAAAGATAGGGAAGACATCCCAGGATGAGCTGTATGTACCAAAGCTTAAAAAGTAAAGCTTACCCTGGCCGGTTTGGCTCAGTGGTTAGAGCGTCGGCTTGCGGTCCAGAGAGACCCAGGTTTGGTTCCTGCTGGGGGTGTGTACCTCGTATCTTGGTTGCAGTTTGTCCCCGACCCTGGTTGGCCCTGCGGGTGGCAGCCACTTGACATGTCCCTTTCACATCAATGTTTCTCTCTCTCTCTCTCTCTCTCTCTCCCTTCCTCCCTCCCTCCCTCCCACTCTATCTGAATAAAATATGGAAAAAAATGTCCTCGGGTGAGGATAAAAAAAAAAAGTAAAGCTTAATTTTGATTGCTGAATTATCTGTGTATTGCTCTTAGACTTTATTGAGTGGCCATAAAAAAGCTGAACTCATTTTTATTACTCTAACTTTTTTCCTTTAAAACTAAATCTTTATATATATTTACAACTTAGTACTGTTGCTGATAAACAAAATGCTCAGCTGTTTACCAGAAGGAGGAAGAACAGTGATTTTCATGAACTATGGGACAGCTTCTCAAGAATGCCTTTCTTGGCTGTCATTGCTCATTTAGTCAGCCACTCCTCAGGACTTCTGGTTCCTAAAGTTCCATTTCTTTCACCTTCAAAACCTCCAGGAGGGTCAGGAACAAGCACTTGAAGTTTGAATTCTGTTTTCTTATGTCAACTTTTCTATCAGCCACACTTCATCCTCTTGAAAGAAAATACTTTCTTTAGGCTTTTGTGGAAAAGTTCTTTTGGATATACTTTTGAATTAGATCATTTTTGTTCTGTGCTCTTCCTTTGATATTGGCATCATGTCAGCCTCAACACTTTCTACCGACCTTTTCCATTCTCTGGTTTCCCACTCTGGACACTTATGTAGGTCTCAGGAGAACATCAAAGTTAGTGAACAAGTAGGAGACTGAAAAAAGCCCATCTTTTGTTAATACACTTTGCAGAAAAAGGTTTTTGTAAAATACAAGCATAAATTTAGTTTGACCAACATCACCTTTGAAATTTACTGACATATAGTGGCATAATAAATAAGCATCCCTTGGTTTTTTGTTTTTACTCTTTGTATTATTTCCCCTATATTTACCCCCACATCTGCATTTCAGTCTTTTAGCCATAAAAACATCTCATTTTAGTTTTAAAAATTAGCTAATTAAATAGAAATATAACCACAGTTTTTTCTTGTATTTATTGTTTTTTTATTATTTAAATTTCCACTGAGAAGTAACATTGTACTCTCTTTTTCAGTAACTCTTCCTAGCTAATATATAGCTATGATCTAAAAGCAAATATCATGAGGGTCTAAACCACTTCTCACCACGAATATAAAACAGTCATGTGTTGTAGAAAGGGTGGGTGGGTAACATACTGAGAGGTTTAAACTTTTAATGGTTCTTATTTACATACACTCTTCACTTTTTATCCATTTCTGACTATTTCGAAAATTAAGTTAACTAGACTAGATTATGACCTATTTTAAGTTGAAGTGAGAATTTACTTCATATTTCCTAGAAATTATAGTATGCAGGGCACTTGACAATAGTATCAGCAGATGCCTTATAGAGTCTAAGTCTGCAGACTGAATATTGATCAGGGCTTATAAAGGTTAGTCTTACTAACTTACAAAGCAGCCCAGAAACTAACATGCCACTCCACTTTGGGGATGGTCCCTGTGGTTAACTAGACATTTTATGAAAGTTACCTTCCTCATTACAGGTGTTTCTGATTTCTCTTGTTTCATTTAGAAGGGCTGCTGTGGAAAAGGTCAAGCCTGTTGCAATGGATCCTTTGGCCTTCCAGAATTTAGAGATCTCCTTGGGGAAGCTCAGTTACATCCAACTGTGTGGTAGAGCTAACAGTGGACAGAGCTAACATTTCACCTCCAAGCCCTGGGAGGTGATGGCTTTATACTTCCTCTACCTTTGGCTGACTCATTCTATTCCTATTCCTTTAAAGGACATGCCTTCCTTCTCACAACATGATTCACCTGTCTGTGGAAGATGAATGCCATTCTGGGGGTGTCTTGTATCATCTAAACTTGAATTTTACCTGCCAAATAACCCAACAAACAATATTTGCCCAGGAAGCAGAGGGTGAATCATGCCTTTCTGGGCCTCAGTCAAAATATCTGTGAAAGGAAGGGAATAGATTAGATGAACTTTCAGTCTCTTTCTGCTGTAACATTCCACAGTTCTATTCATTGATAAATTGCTGATTATATGAAACTGGTATCACCAGAAGTGAGCCTCCTATCTCTTTCTCTGACAATGAGCTGTACAATTATAGCAGTGAGAGTGGAAGCAGGAGATTGGTGCATGGTGAGAGCTCCCCTCCTGGGACTCAGGGTTTATCTTTGGGGCTCAGAACATAACTCAACTGCCTTTTAAAGAATGAACTGGCTTTTCTGCTTTCATTAGATTTTCCTTCGACATTCTCCTACTGTATAGGAAGTAATGTGACTTGTCAATTTCTTGCCACTTAAATTCTGAAAGACAAATCCTAGAATGTTGTACACTAAATGGCATCAGTGGGTCCTTGGAAACTGCAACTTTAAAAAAAACAATGTGTAACAAAATCAATTTTACCATAGGCTAATTGATAAAGATAAGAGTTAAGTTTCTACAGCATATTTCTGGTAAAAAAAATCACCAAACTTCATTTCTAAATAAAGACCCAAACACTTCTAATATTAAACACTGAAATAAATGTGAGCTATACAGACATTTAAGAAAGATTTTCCAACCTCCTTATTCTAGAACAGGGACATGGGTAGCCAGAGTCTAACCTGGTAGCTCAGGATGCAAGGTGGGAACCCACCCTGGACATGATGCCCTTCCATCGCAGGGCACACTCACACCCACACTCACTCAGACTGGGACAATATAGACACGCCAATTCACCTCACAGCTACATCTTTGGAATGTGGGGGAAAACTGGAGGACCTGGAGAAAACCCACACATACATGGGTAGAATGCACAAACTCCACACAGATAGTGGCTTCAGCTGAGAATCAATTTATGTTTCCTCATTACCATTATAACAAAATGACATTGAATGAAACGACGTGATTTGAGGACCTACTGTATTGATTTCTTTACTGAATATATAATATTTTTCCTTATGTATAATAATAATACTTTTATTTAGAGAAGAGGCTATAATACTATCTCTAGAATGCAAAAACCTTGATATAACAGCAGCTTTTTAAGCAAATGTATTTCCCATAAGAGTCTATTGGTTCAGTAGTTTTACATAATTCAGATTCAGCCACTTAAATCTACAGATGAGTTTCAGTCTCAATACAACTATGGTTATTTCATGTGTTTTTCTTATTAAGTACCATAAAAAGTAACAACATAACAAGGTACTTCTTTGGAATCTTTGGAAATGGAGAACAAATGGTTTTATCATTATCATACTACTAGATAGAGTATCAGAAGATCCAATGTACACAGAACATCTACGTGGATCTTTTCGCAGCCTCAAAACTCCATGGGAACTTAAGAGAACCTGAGAGCTTAAGGGAATTTAAGAGCTCTGTGAAAAATCTGATGGAATTTAGATTCTGGCAAAAAAAGAGATCCAAAAATATGACCACTGCTCACCACAGCCTTTCTTACTACACATCATCAGCTTTTGCCTGGACTATAACATAAACCTTCTAACTGGCTGACCTGTTTTGCCCCATAGTCTGTTCTCCACACAGCAGCCACAGTGATCCCAATACAACTTAAATCAGATCATGTCACTTTCCTGCTCAAAACTCAGTCACAGCTCCCTCCTTTAACTCAGAAGAAAGTCTTTACAATACAAGGGCCTTCATGATTGTCCCTGCTCCGTTCATTACCTCTCTGACATCTTTTCCATCTACTCTTCCCCTCACTCCTCTACTCCCTCACTGGTCTCGATGCTGCTCCTTGCTGTAAGGCCTTACAGTGGCTGTTCCTGATGCCTGGTGTACCCTTCTCCCAGATAAGCTCATGATGAACTCCCTTAGCTACTTTATGTCTTTGCTCAGATATCACCTTCTCACTGAGGCCTGACTACACTATTGCAAATTACAGCCTGCACCCTCGACTACTTACCTGATATCTCTGACCCTAGTCCATTTTTATTGCTTTCATAACATTTATTACCTTTTAGCATAATACAAAATGTAATGTCTTTTTAAATTATATTTATTGTTTATGGCCTATCTCTCCATGCTAGAATATATATTCCATAAGGGCAGGAATCTTTGTCAATTTTTGTTTATTCTGAGCACCTAGAGCAGTACTTAGCATACAAAAGGTACTGGGTAAATATTTATTGACTGAATAAACAACAATACCAAAACCTCATTGAGTATTCCCCATGTGACAGCCATTACACTAAATGCTATATATAATTTAAGAACTCCCAACCTGAGGGACAATCATTTTTCTCACTTTACAGATGAACAAACTGAGAGGTTAATCAGCTTATCCAAAGTCATAAGCCTAATTGCAAGTATAGTAGTCCCTCCCTTGTCTAAGGAGCTACATTCCAAGATGCCCAGTGCCTGCCTGAACCACGGATAGTAGCAAACCCTACATACACTATGTTTTTTTCTAATATATATATACACACCTTTTTACTTAAGACGCACTTCACAGCTTCTCTTGAGCATATCTGAATTGCCAACAACACTATTCCTGTACTTTGGGGCCATTATTTAGTGAAATAAGGGTTACCTGAACACAAGCACTGAAATATCACAACAGTCCATCTGATAACCAGATAGCTACAAGTGACTAATAGGCAAGTACTGTATACAGTGTGGATACACAGACAAAGGAATGATTCACATTTTGGGTGGGACAGTGTGAGATTTCATCATAATACTCAGTGTGGCATGCAATTTAAAACCTATTAATTGTTTATTTCTGGAATTTTCTATTTAATATTTTTGGTCCAAGGTTGACTGTGGATAACTGAAACTGCAGAAAGCAAAACTGAGAACAAGGAAGGACTACTGCATACACAGGCCTGTTTGACCCCAAAGATTATTTATTTCTCATTGTAACATCTAGAAATATGTATTTAGAGAATGGACATTAAACTAATGCCAGTCACTAAGAGCAAGACACAAAGATGTCCACAAGGCAGTAGATTTCTTTGGTAACATCTTTTGAAACTATATTGGAGTGGGAGATGAAGTAAGTTTTCAGGCCCCACTCAGACCTTGCTATAATCAGATCCACCAATAAAAGTAGGAGGGTCAGTTCTGTGTTTAGTGGTCTCTATTTTTAGCACTGGTATCTGTGTCTGAATTAGAATTAGTTTGAGCATTAGCATGTTCTTTGCAAACTCTAGTAATTCCAAAAGAGGTTATGATCAGGGCAGTTACCGAGGGGAGTTGATTAACATGACATGAGTGTAGATAAGGGCACAATTTAAAGTTAGGCAGAGATCCCTGTCAAGTCACTCAAGCCTCAGCTTTCTCATTCTTGAACTGGTGTCTTCCAGAGTCCCTTTCAAGGCTCTGTGTCTGATTCTAAGTGTCAAGTTAAAGAATCTGTAAGGTTCCAGGCTTGGCATTCATGAATGCTCTAGGATTTTTTTGTCTTAAAATTTGTGCCTTTCCATCTATTTTTTCCTGCTTTAAATCTCAGTTATTTTGGTGTTCAATGGAAAAGGGCAAATAAAAGGAAGCATAACACAAACCTATAAGTTGATGCTTCAAGAAAAATCTGGTGGCAGTGTGGTCAGGGGAGTTGTAGACTATATCTGGCATTGGGTTCCCTTGGAAAGGGGTGGGGAAGTTTCATAGGAGGGGGTTTCAAATTGCAGCCTACTGCTTCTTGGTGTAAGGAAGGTCATTCAATCTTTTTGGTCTCTAATTTTCTATTTTGTAAAATAAGGATAATAATTTCTGCTTCTCAGGGCTAATGTAAACATACAGTGATACAGAGGATGCTATGCTAATTGCATCATCTGGGATGAATTTTAATTTGTTTAGAATCAGACAATTAAATGTCTACCATTACCACAGAGGTTTGAGACAACTCTAAATCCTTCTATCATCCAAGAACTATGCTATGTTGTTCACTGGTTTTATAAAGTTATTCATTCCTACTTATCAAATATAACAAAGTATTTCTTTTATTCCTTCCACTTTTTATTGTTGTTGTTGTTAATTAATTTCATTGATTTTTAGAGAGAATAGAAGGAGGGAGAGAGAGAAACATTGATATAAGAGAGACACATCTATTGTTTGCCTCCTGCATGTGCTCTGACCAGAGCTGGGGATCAAACCTGCAACACAGGTTCATGCCCTTGACTGGAAGTCAAACCCATGACCCTTTGGTGTGTGGGCCAATGCTCTAACCACTGAGACACATGGGCCAGGACTATTATTTCCATCTTAATGTGTGGTCCAGCTTACTTAAAAGAAAAGAAGGTAATTTGTTTTCCATAATACCACTTTATCTGTAGATCTCTGCCTTATTTCATCCTAAATCTTTATAATATTAGCATTAGAAAAGGGATCCTCAGGTCACACATTGGGCTGTCTGGTATACATGTAGACAGTCTAGTGCAGTGGTTCTGACCACTGTGGAATCACAAAGTTCTCCAAGAATATGATGAAAGCTACAGTCCTTCTCAGTAAAAAAAATTCTCATCTGTACTTAATTTTGCATATAATTTCAGATCATTCAAAACTGTTGAAACCTATTTATTGACAGAGGTTAAGAACCCTTGCCTAATGGTTGCAAAGTGGTCATGAGTACCATTCCTCTTTTAGTTCCTGATAGTATTTGTGGATTGCTAGCATAAAATAGTAATCTTGTGTCATTTTGTTTTCCTGAATTACTTTCTTTACTTTAGGGGTTTTTCTCACTGTGACTAATACTAAAGGCACTTAGAATAAGCCTCCAGAATTTATTTTATAACCCTTGGCTCAGAATACAATTGGTAACAGATCTGTGCTACAATCACACTGAGACTGGATAAACCATTGTTCTTAAAACTGAGGTCAGCCAACTCCTGAGCACAATATAAATCTCCACAGTTTCCACTTTAACACTAGACATTTGACTACAAAGCAGAGGCTAAAATTGGATCACACCTAGTGCTTGCGTATACACCACAGAATTGCAGTTCCAACTCTAGGGGTTTTAATCAACAACACTGACCACAATCCAAAGAGAGATATTTCATTTAGCAGAAAAAAGTTGCTTCACTTTTAAAAAGCTAAAATAGAACCTACAGGAATTATGAAGATTTTGAAATGTTCAAAGACTATTATCTTCACCTGTTAGCTCTAGGTCTAAAAAAAGAAAGACTAAAAAATACTCCCAAAATTAGGTTGGCTTTCTTTTCTTCTACAATGCGTTATACAAAGGAAAAATATTGGCATTTTCTTCCCTCTTGCTTCTAGGTCAATATTTCTAGGTCAACATGTTTTTACCAAGAAGTTTGAGTTATTCAAAAATAGCAAGTCATTAATAAATGCCTGCCTACCTACATAAATACATACATAGCAGAAAGGAACAAGATGTGAGGTTGACTACAGAAAAATACTTACAGTTTAGTTTCCTATAGAAAGTTTATTATGTGAGGCTCTTTATAGCTAAAATGACTGTCTTCCAAAGATTATATAGAGCAAATGTTTTCTGACTAAAATATAAAAGTTCTCAAAAGTTTAATTATTAATGTTTGATGCAAAAGATCAGATTATGAATAAATATAAATATTGCATTTGTGGTTTAAAGAAGGATTTGTGGAAAATTAAAGTAATTTTAAGATAAAATTTAGCAATGAAGTTGAAGAAGTAAAGAATTCAAAAATACAAAATCATAAATTCTATAGATTCTGCAGTATTGGGAAAATGAAATAAGTACACAAGGTGTTACATTATCAATGGAGTGATAATGAAAATACCCATCTTCCATAGACTCAGAACAAATAGTCCAAGAAAATGTATATTTCAAATACAATCCTCCTCTATTACAAAACAGCTGCTTTCCTAAATGAAGTTATTACACATATCTATGGAACATTGCTTAGGAGATGCTATCACACCCACAAGGTGTTAATTCCTCCCAACTCTTCTTTTTGAGGCAGTTCACGTGAAGCAAGTGCTAAAAGAAATGAATTTCTCTCAGTGATAATATTTCCACATTTGCAGCCAGTTCGAGATCCTTATGACTACCCAATGGCAGAATATGACTCATGAAAGTGAGATTGCAAAATGATCCTGTTCCATTTTGAATAGAATTTAAGAATGTTGACATCATACATTCCAGGTAAACCCCACAGGACTCTGGCTCTGTTACTGAACATAGCCAAAGCTCCCAGGAGGTCACTGTCAGTACGGATGAAACAACAGCCATAGATCAGGTGGTACTTTATTCCAATAGGAAATCAGGAATTTCTGCCTTCAGAAACCTTCCTCATTTCTCTTTATACAAACTACTATGTTATTTCCTCATTAACTTTTTTAATTTCCAGAAATAAATGTCTTTTCCAGGTGTCCTAACATATTTTGTGGGCTCAAATTTTGTAAGACTTAAAATTTTATTATGTTGAGAACAAAAATGCAACCTATGTCAGATGCTTTGGAGAGAATTCGAGGCAGCAGGTGGTTATTTACCACATAGCCCAGACATTTTTACATGTTGAAGTTTAGCAATTCTTTCTGAGAACTATAGATAAATTTTTAATAAAATTACATGTATCTTTTGAGTTATTTTTAGTCCCCATGAAACATTTCATTCTGGGTATTGAAAAAATTAAAATTAGCTTGGACTGAGAAAGTTAACATCTGCTCAGCAGGTTGGAACAACAGACAGAAGCCAACTGCAAAGCCATAGAAAACATTTCTCCCAGGGACACTGCCACTATAAAGTGTCATGGCAACCTCTTTCTTTGAGTGACTAAAGAATCACTGAGAAAGTTTCTTTTCTAATACAATAGATTATCAGTAAGGTTGCTGTTTGAAACTTTATCAGCAAGAATGAGACAGTGCACTCTTGCCTGGAAGACCTCAGGAGCTGTTGACATAGAAAAGCAGCTTGGCCCTGGTCAGTTCGGCTCAGTGGTTAGAGCATTGGCCAGCAGACCAGAGAGTCCCAGATTCAGTTCCCGCTAACAGCATGTACCTCAGTTGCAGTTTGTCCCTGGCCCCGGTTGGGGTCGTGTGGGTGGTAACGACTCAATGTGTCTCTCTCACATCAATGTTTCTCTTTCTCTCTTCCTCCCTCTCTCCCTCCTGCTTTATCTAAAGATAAATGCAAAAAAAATGTTCTCAAGTGAGGAGAAAGAAAAATGAAAAAGAAAAAGAAAAGCAGCTTGGCCAGGCCGATGTGGCTCAGTGGACTGAGCATATTCTCATGGACTGAGAGGTCCCGTTTCATTCCCAGGCAGAGCACATGCCCAAGGTTGTGGGTTCGATTCCCAGTAGGGGGCATGCAGGAGGCAGCCCACTGATATATCTCTCACATCAATGTTTCTATCTCTCACTTCCTTCCTCTGTCTCTAAAAAACCAATATAAACATATATAGATATAGATATAGATATACATATAGATATAGATATAGATATAGATATAGATTTTTTTTTTATCCTCACCCAAGGACTTTTTTTCCATTTTTTGTTCAATTGAGTGGGAAGGAGAGAGAGAGAGAAACATCAACGTGAAAGGGACACACCGAGTGGCTGCCACCTGCACAACCAACCAGGGCCGGGGACAAATTGCAACCGAGGCACACGCCTCTAGTGGCAACTGAACCCAGGTCTCTCTGGACTGCAGGCCAACGCTCTAACCACTGAGCCAAACTGGCCAGGGCTAAAAACATATATTTTTTAAAAAGAAAAGCAGTTTGATCCCCAGCTCGGGAGCTGAGTTCCACACAGGATTTCTTACCTCAACTTTACTGTTTCCAAAAACAAAAACAGAAAAACAAAAAACACCCTGGGTTCACGTTGCAGACCGACTTGTATCTAAATTCCACTTTCTAGAATCCTATAGTAACTCTCTCTTTGAAATGGGTCAATAAATCTAATTTTGTGGGACTCCAGGTTGTTCCTGGTATTCTTAGTCTAACTGAGTGATATAGGGCATGATTTAAGAAAATGCTCCAACTAAAGAAAATATTTGCTGCTTGAATAACAGTTCTGAATGTTAACATTGGCTTTCAGACACTGAAAAAATAGAACCCGTCTTTGCTGTAGTGTGGACCCTGTGACCTGCGAACTTTAAATTCTCTACCGCCTTCTCATCTAAGTAAGACACATCCTGAAAGCCAAGAAACCTGTTGTGAGTGTTGAAATGATATTTTCTGGCTCAGCTGCTGTGAATGCAACCTGTAGCAAACCGTCTCTGCTTCTAAAAATCAAGACTCTTCAACATCACTCTGAAGCACTTTGTGACATTCAAAAAGATGGGGTAAAAGGCAATAGATAGGCAGAAGTCCCAGGTTTCCCAAATACACAGGTTTGCTCCCCGCCTGGTTTAAATACAGGGACGCTAGATTTAAGAAGAAAAGAAAACATGAATGAAGAGGAGTATTCGGAGAACAAGCCTTTGCCCTAAGATTGGAAGGCTGCTTTTGACATACCCATGGGAGTAGCCATAATCGTAGGCTGAGGCCGCCTTCCGACTGATTGCAGACTCGAGGGAGGACTCAGCGGCCCAAGATGCCTGCTGCTTGTAGGAGGCTGCTGATGCCTGGCTGAAGGCCTGGGATTCCTGGCGGTGTGCAGCCAAGGAGCGGCTGCTGTAGGCCGCTGAGCCGTGGGTGTAGATGGCAGAACTTTTCTTCTCCTGCTCATGGTACTGGCTCATGGTGGTGCGAAGGTCCTTGTTACGGTAGCTGCGATCATAGTGCTGGTGCAATTTCTGATAAAACGGCAGAGACATCATGTGCCCCCAGAGAACCAAAAAAACCTATAAGAAAGCAACAACTTTCTGAGTGAATTATTAAGGCACAAATCCTATAGACTAAGTCATCTAAACCAATGTGTAAAAATGAATGCTCTTATCTTTTCCAAAGAGTAAATGGAAAGTGATGTGAAACTTTTAGCTTAACTAATTACTCAATAAACTTCCTACTTCATGCTCAGTTGTGCCCCCCGCCCCGTCCTCGTACAGCTTTCTTTTTTTCTTCCTGTCTTCCTCTTTTCCCCTCCTCTCCTTTTCTCTTTCTCCTCTTATCTCACTCTCTCTCTTAAAAACAAAATATATATATAAAATCTTTAGTTTCCTTACCCTGACTATTGTGCTTTTCCTCAGACCTTTCATAATACATATTTCTAGTTTTCTGACATTTTATTCTGATGGGTACTTCATCCGAAAAAACGGGTAATGATGGAGCATCTGTGTACAGCCAATGTGGTTTTCATTCATTAAATAATTACTGAGACCTACTATGAGCATTGTACTATTCCAGCACAAGAATTACAGAGATGAACAAAACAAATAAAATCCATGCTCTGATAACCTTATATAGAAACTTATATTCTACTGCAGAAGTAGACAATAGAGAAAAGAAATAAGTCAAGTAAAAGGTATATTAGCGTGTGCTAAATGCTATGGATAAAAATAAAGCAATAAGGGGGTGGGGCAATTTTATTTATTTTTTCAATATATTTTTATTGATTTTTTTTTTTTTTTTTTTTTTAGCTAGACAGAAAGGGAGAGGGGGAGAGAGAGAGATAGAAACATCAATGAGAGAGAAAAATTAATTGGCTGCCTCCTGCACGCCCATACTTAGGATCAAGCCTGCAACCTGGGCATATGCCCTGACTGAGAATTGAACCAGCAACCTCTCGGTGCTCAATCCACTGAGCCACACCGGCGGGGCAGGTGGAGGCAATTTTAAACAGCTTCACTGGCTCTGGCTGGTTTTGTTCAGCGGTTAGAGTGTCGGCCTGTGGTCCAGAGAGACCCGGGTTCGGTTCCCACTAAGAGCACGTACCTCGGTTGCGGTTTGTCCCTGGCCCTGGTTGGGTCGTGCAGGTAGCAACCACTTGTCTCCCTTTCAAGTCAATGTTTCTCTCCCTCCCACTCTATCTGAACAAAAAATAGAAAAGTGTCCTCGGGTGAGGATAAAAAATAAATAAACAGCTTCACTGGAAAGTGACATTTGAGCATGCAACTGGAAGAAAAGTGTTCCAGATGTTAGGCCATTGCAAAGGCACTGGGGTGTGAGCGTGCAGGAGTAGTACATAAGCTAGCGACCCTGCATAGAGGGAGGGGATGCAGGGAGAGGTATAGAAGATGATGTGGCAGGGGTGGCAGGCTAAGGGCACACAGTGCAGGGTCCTACAGGCAACTAACTTTAAGGATTTTGTCTTTTTTTTCTGAAAAGGTTGAGGCTATCAGAAGGTTCTGAGTTGAGAATCACTCTCACTGATTCTGAAGAATAGACTGTTGAGGGACAAGAATAAAAGCCAGGAGACCAATTAGAAGGTTGTTATGAGCTAAGTTGTATTCCCCCAAATTCATAGGTTGAAGTCCTTTTGCCAGTATTTCATATGTGACCATATTTGGAGATAGGGTCTTACAGAAGAAAAGAGGTTAACAATGAAGTCATCAGGGTGGGTTCTAACCAAATATGACTGTTGTCCCTATAAAGAGGAAATTAGGCCCTGGCCAGTTTGGCTCAGCGGTTAGAGCGTCGGCCTGCGGTCCGGAGAGACCCGGGTTCGGTTCCCGCTAAGGGCACGTACTTCGGTTGCAGTTTGTCCCCGGCCCTGGTTGGTCGTGCGGGTGGCAGCCACTCGATGTGTCCCTTCACGTCGATGTTTCTCTCTCTCTCTCCCTTCCTCTCTCCCTCCTACTCTATCTGTACAAAAAATGGAAAAATATCCTCGGGTGAGGATTAAAAAAAAAAAAAAAGAGGAAATTAGGACACAGATAGGTACATCTTGTGAAGTCACGAAAGAAAACAACCATCTCCAAGATAGGAGAGGACTCAGAATAAAACCAACTCTGCCAAGCCTTCATTTCAGATTTCTAGCTTCCAGAATTTGGGGAAGATAAATTTCTACTGTTTAAGCCACCCAGACGATGGTACTTTGTTATGGGAGCCCTAGCAAATTCATATAAAGACCATTGCAATAGTCCAGTGGAAATACGAGAAATGATCAGACTCTGCATATGTTTTGAAGGTAGAACCAAAAGCATTTGCTGAAAGTACTGGATTAGGGTGTGAAAGAAAGAGGGGAGTGAGAAATGACTCCAAGGTTTTTGCCTGAAGTTGCTATTAACTGAACTAGGCAAGAGTGTAAGAAAGCAGCAGTTTGGGATGGAAGAACAGGGGATTGATTTAAGACATACTGCATTTGAGATTCCTGCTAGACATCCAAGTAGAGAGGTAAAGTGGGAAGTTGGATATGTGACTTTGGGCAACAGTGTAAAAGTCCAGGGTGAAGACCTACAATTGGGACTCACCAATTTATAGATGGTATTTATAGCCCCCCCCCCCCCCAATTAGAATGATTATAAATGGAAAAGGAAGTCCTAAGACTGAACCCTGGAGTATACTTATATAATGAGCCCTCTCAAATCTCACAAGCACTTTAAATGGTATAGTATCAAACCAGAAACATTTGCTCCATTAAGAATATGAAGGCTTCTAATTCTCTAACATAAAGACATAAGAAAGCCAGTCATCAATGTAGCAATTTGTATTGTGAACTTGAGCTAACAGTTCTACTGAAAGTTACAGTTACGTTTGCTTAGCATAGGGAGGGGAGACTTACCATTGCATTCATTAGCTTTCTTGAATAAGCTGTCCACTGACAGAAACCTATCAGCTACACTGACAACCCTGGATGAAGTAATCGTTTTATGGAGTCCCACCCCAATTTTTAATGCTTTGAGCATGGTCACCCTGAATGCGCCCGATCTTGTCTGAAATGTTATTTTTAATGTTACTTGTTGTGAATTAATCATTTTTTCCAAATCTTTAAGTTCTAAATGAGGAGTGAATCTTTCTAAATTTGCCATATTTTTTGTCAAGTTTAAATCTACTATTTATTTAAACTATTTAAAAAGTCAACATGTATTCCCTAGAAAAGAAAATCCAGCAAACTTCACTCCAGAAATATTTATCTTAGGGCTCATGAAAAATAACAGTCTAAATCGCATTTCCCAAAAGGAAAAAAATAGTTACTCGCAAGAAACTTTGCTTCAACCCTTAAATAGATTGCTGTTTTCTGTTCTAAAATATACAGAATTATCATGTGTAATGAATAATTATTACATAATTTTTGATAAAACAAAAGGGTTAGAATATATTAATATAAAATTATGTGTTTGGCACATAAAGATATTAGCTACATTTCTGTAATGATACATAAGACACTGCAACATGACAAATGTTATTTGAATAAGATTCAAGTAAATAATGAATGACCTTCTTATGTATTATTTTATCAGCTAAATTCACAGTTCAGATGACCTGAAATGTTATTATTTTAACAAAATAAAATTTGTAAATATTTTGCCCCAATTCTATTTTCCACATGATTACTATTTTCCCCCAATATATTTATTTTTAATAATAGTTAATATTCCAAGTACATAGATAATGAATAACAATTAAATAGCATTTAGCTTTAAGTCAACAGAGCTGATTGTCACAGCTCCAACCTCTGGATCAAAGATATAACTACCATCTCTTCATCAGTAAGCAAGGATTATCCCCAACATGACAGCTAGAGTATGTGGGGGGCGGGGGGGAAATGGTTTGGTTGTCTTCCTGCATTTTCTGCTGGAAAATAATTTGGGGATTTAGGAAGAAATGCCACCCCCATAGTTGTAATTCTGATATGATACCTTTGTACAGGCATTAGAGGCCAAAAGCTGATAAAAATTATTCACAGAAAGTGTTAACTTCAGGATCATTATGTGGGGTTCTATGTTGCCTCTGAAATACTGCCTAACCATGTTCAGGTGAGGATATCATAATGCACTCTTACATTTACCTACGTGGCATTGTCCGAGCAAAATCACTGAATTAGAAACTAGCGACTTCAAAGTTAATTTTCCTTCTTTTGGTCTAATTTGTAATCAAGGAGTATTGTAGGCATACGGAGGATAGAAAGCACATGATTTACTGGCACCTCATCCATTCCAGATTTCAACCAAACCACTGAGTTGTAAGTTGGAAACAGAACCTAACTCACACTTTCAGTTCCATTTGAGACAGCTACTCTTTCCTTATAGTTCCAGGAATGGTAGCTTAATTTAAAAAGAAGACAATGAACTGAGAGAATAGCTGTGCCAGCAAAAACTGGCACTCTGTTGCTTTTGTCTTCCTTCCCAGGGGCTCCACTTTCCTATTTCTCTGCTATTCTGACATCTCTTTGAGAAAACTGCTGAGCTCAGAAGACAGAAAGAAACCACATACCCCATAATGCTGTTAAGCACATAAAATATCAAGCGCATTCTTCTGCCTCAATGTCACGCTTACCAGTTTCCAAAGGAGTGATGGTAGTGGAAATGTTCCGACGTGGCTGTGGAGCTGGATGAAGATGAAAAACCCACGTAGGTTGAATCCAAGAAAAAGTTAAGAGGCAGGGCTAAAGACAGGACCCTGGGGGCCAGTTCAAAAATAATGCATGTGGTCAGGCAGTAGAATGTCAGAGCCACACAGCCAGCCTTTTATGGCCAAGAAGGCAGATAAATATAGCAGCAAACGAGGAGGGTAGTCCTAAACTGAGAGGAAAAGAGAGGCACTAGCTGGTAGCTGCCTCAGTAATGTAATTATATTAATACCAGTCAGTGAGTCTGGCCTCATTAAACCAAACTTCAGATTTTTATTTGGCTAGAAGAGTATTTTCAATGTTACTTTATCACTGGATATTTAAAAGTGCAATGGAAAGAGTGATTTGTGTGGAGAGCTAAAAATAAGGGTAGTAATCTGATTCCCAACAAGAACGTCATGGTATTTTAATGCTAAGATACGTTTCTGGGTGTGCTGTTCGTAACGCATGTAGAGTACATTTAAAAGACACAAGGTGAAAAAGAACTTGAGGTTAACTAGAGGCAAAATAAGTAAGAAATGGTTTATACATGGTAGAAATTGTGGCCTGACAATACAGCCATGTTTTTGTTTTGTTTTTTCATTTCAGGAAAATTTACAAAGTCAGAGCTTAAAGTTAGAATATTTGATTGCCTATTCATCAACTAAAGCCTTTGAGAAGCAACATGTTTTATTTTTCCTAAAAGCAGAGTAGGGTTGTTGTATCTAACAAGAGATTCTCTTTATTTGTTTTTTTAGACTGTATAACTAAGTAAAAGATGGTAAAACCTGATAATTAGAACCTGCGCTTTGGATTCGGACCAGACCTAGATTCCAGGCTACTGATGGCACATAAGAGACACATAACCTTAAGCATGTCATTTCTTCCCCCTAAGCTTCATTTTCCTTCTCTATAAAATGGGGATAACAACATCCAAATTGTGGGACTGCTGTGGAGAGTAAATGTGATAATGCAGAGAAAGCACTTAACCCAGGATTATCACAGAATAAGAACTCAGTAAATATCAATTATTATTACTGATAGTAATCATTTTTAATATGTTTTTATTGATATTTTAGGGAGAGGACAGGAGAGCGATAGAAACATTGATGTCAAAGAGAAACATCAATAGGCTGCCTCCTGTACACCCCCTACTGGGGATCGAACCCGCAACCTGGGCATGTGCCCTGACTGGAATCGAACTGGGATCTCTCAGTCCATAGGATGATGCTCAATCCACTGAGGCACACAGGCTGAGCTGATAGTAATAATTTAAAAGCTTATTGTTCAAATTATATGTATTGAGCAGATTATGTTCTGATAGTGCAGTTATATGAACTAAATACAGATTACTTGTATCTATTAAAATACTGAACAGACCCAATATTGCAGTCTACTTTATAAGTACTTTCTTGATAACTACAGTTAACACTGTTGAGGAACTATTAAGTGCCAGACACTGTGATAGGCACTTTATATACATGATCTCATTATTTCCCATAATACTCTGAAAGGTAGGTATCATTAGCTTCATTTTATAGTTGATGAAACTGAGGCTTCAAGAGGCCAAGTCATTTGCCAAAGAGCACACAGCTTGTAAATGACATACATGCAATACATTTCCAGATATTTGAATTACAAAGCCCATAAACTTTTTGTCAGGCATTGCCGTATCCATCCTCCAGTGACACTTGGTTTATTAGAAACTAGATATTTGTAAATAGTTTTTCAAGTGCAATATAGTTTTCACTTACAACTGATGGTCAGCTTCTGAGCTTCCTAAAGTATATAAAAGAATGTATTCCACTTAGTACTGATCACATTTAACCCAGAATTTCTTTATCTAAATACACCTCTTGTTAGTGTGCATATGAACATTTTAGCTTTCTGGAATACATAGGAGAATTTTCCAAGCTTTATGTTCCCCAACTATTCATTTATTCTCTAGACATCCAAAACAGAATGGCAGTGGTTCTTCTGGGTTTTGTCCACCAGCCACTGGAATAGTTCCCAGTGAGCTATTTCTCTAGAGGACATGGTAAATTGCTCCAAATATCAAAGCAGGAAAGAGGAAAAATAAATAAAAATAAGAGATATAAATGGCCATAATACTAGCTAATATTTAATGACCATTTGCTATATGCTAAACATTAATGCTAACTGCTTTACAGTATTTTATTTGATCATCATACACACATATAAACTTTTTATGGATTATGAAATTGAGATTTAGAAAGATTAATATTCTTTTTTTTTTTTTTGGTACGTGCCCCTAGTGGGAACTGAACCCAGGACCCTCTGGTCTGCAGACCGACACTCCAATTGCTGAGCCAAACTGGCCAGGGCAAGATTAATATTCTTTTTTTTTATCCTCACCCAAGGACATTTTTCCATTTTTTTGTTCAGATAGAGTGGAAGGGAAATGAAGGAAGAGAGAGAGAAACATTGATGTGAAAGGGACACATTGAGTGGCTGCCACCCGCACAACCCAACGAGAGCTGGGGACAAATTGCAACTGAGGTACATGTCCCTAGCAGGAACCGAACCCAGGTCTCTCCGGACCGCAGGCCGACACTCTAACCGCTGAGCAAAACTGGCCAGGGCAAGATTAATATTCTTACAGTCACACAACTAGAATGTGTCAAAAGACTCAAACCTAGGTCTGTTCTACACAGAACCTGCGCTCTTATATATAACATTGTACTGGCTTTCAACCATTTAGCCATGTGTATGTGTGTGTGTGCATAGATAGATGATAGATGACAGATGATAGATAGATAGATAGATAGATAGATAGATGATAGATAGATAGATAGAAAGCCATGTGCCAATAATGTCCATTAGAAGGATGAGCTATTACCAAAGAAGAGTTTTCGTTGTATTTCCTGTGTAACAGACTACTACTATTTATTAGATCAAAATGTACTGGCTAAAAAGATCAATACATTAAAATATTTACTTCACTTTGATCCCTATTAAGAATGTAGAGTGAGCCCTGGCTGGTGTGGCTCAGTTGGTTGAGTGTCATCCCATATACCAAGAGATCGCTAGTTCAATTCCCAAATTATACAGCAAATAATCCAGAAAGAAGTTTCAGTGTGTTACTAGTTCTTCAACTCTTTCTATGACTATCTAGTCCCATATGTGTTATGATTAGAGCAGTGGGGAAAGAGGCAGAGGGCAGAGATAATTATGGGGAAGGTCTACAGGAGAGGGGTCTAGTATGTTTATCAAAAGCCAAATTTCATTTAGTTATGAAATGAACAAGATCTAAACTAGATGAATTAGATCTAGATCTAAAATTATATTTTCGCCTGTCTCGCATCAGGATCTATAAGCTGTAAGGGGTCCACGTGCGCTCCCACCCAGGCTAGGGACTGGGGAGAACTGCTGGGATTGATAGCCTGGTCCTGGAAATGGACCACCCTGGGATGGTGCAGCACTGGCACAGATGCTGGTGGGATAGGACACCAGCCCCTGCTCAGATCCCTGCTTTCCGCTCTGTCCTACCAGACTCCAGGCCACCAGAAAAAATAAGCATAATTCTACAGTGGCCTTGGTTTTCTGTGGAATGCTCTACTTGTAGTTACAGAAATAGAATTAACTTGTATTCTTTGCCAGTTTCCCTGTCTCTCTCTCTCCTCTCCTCAATTCCCTCCCCATCACAAGAACCTTCACTTTGCTTATCAAACCTTCTTTTTCAGTTTTTATTTATTTATAGTTAGTGTTAAGAACAGAGAAGGTATACAATGGAATATTATTCAGCCTTAAAAAAGAAATGAAATCCTGACACATGCTACAACATGAATGAACCTTAAGGATATCATGCTAAGTGAAGTAAGTCACAAAAGGACAAATATGATGATGATTCCACTTGCATGAGATACTTACAGTAACCAAATTTATAGAGACAGAAAATATAATAATGGTAACCAAGGGCTTGGGGCAGAGGGAATAGAGAGTTAGTATTTAATGTGTAGAGTTTTTGTTGTTGTTTTAATATTATTTTCTTTATTAATTTTAGAGAGAGAGAGAGGAAGAGAGGAGAGAGAGAGAGAAACATCTATGAGAGAGAACATCAACTGGCTGCCTCCTGCATGCCCCCCACTGGGGATTTGGCCCACAACCTGGGCATGGGCCTGACTGGGAATAGAACTGGTGACCTCTTGATGCTCAACCAGTGAGCCACACCGGCCAGGCTAATTGGTAGAGTTTTAATATGGGATGGTAAAAAAACTTCTGGAGATGGATAGTGGTAATGGTCATACAACAATGTAAGTACTTAATGCCACTGAACTGTATACTTAAAAAGGGTTAAAATGGCAAAATTTTATGTCAATTTTAACATGTATATACAGAGAAAACAAAATAAAACAAACAAAAACCAAAACCTCAGAAGGGTCAGAGATTTTACCCTACTTGCAAACTAACAAGTTAACCTGCTATAATTTCATGTATGCTGACATGACATGAGACTTCTGGGTCAGAGTAAAAGGATTACTCAGAGCAACAGTAGAAGCTAGAGCATCAGCATATTCTCCACTGGTTTGCTAACCCCTGATTCCCACAGGGCAACACAAAGAAGACCAGGTGACACCTGCACACTACAAGAGAGAAACTTTGAGTTCAGAGAACCTGAATATTTTATAATGAGCATTAAGCATGCCTGCCCTTTGCTCCAGAGGCAGACAATTTCTTCATTATACTAGAGGGTAAGCATGCCTGCCTTTTGCCCTGGAGGGAGATATATTCTCTATCTTCAGACATCCCTGAAAAGATAGTCTGGAGCAAAGGGAAACCAGAGCTCTGCTTTGTCAGATATGCAGAAATGCGAACGACTCAGAGAATTACCTCTCAAAGATGAACACATTATTATTATTGTTTTTCATCCTCACCTGAGGACATTTTTCGGTATTTTGTTCAGATAGAGTGAGAGGGAGAGAGAGAGAGAGAGAGAGAGAGAGAGAGAGATAAACATCAACATGAAAGGAATACATCAAGTGGTGCCACCCACATAACCCAACCAGGGCCGGGGACAAACTGCAACTGAGGTACGTGCCCTTAGGTGGAACTGAACCCAGGTCTCTCCAGACTGCAGGCCAATGCTCTAACCGCTGAGCCAATCTGGCCAGGGCAACACATGTTATTTTTACAAAACCAATAGTTTTTTTCCTTTCTTTTTTAAAGTGAGAACCAGAATAAAGAGCAACAGATTTAAATTCCCAGTTTCAATTTATTTTTTATTTCTTTCCAACAGTTTTATGGAACTATAATTTACATACCATAAAAGTCATTCATTTTAAGAGTAAAGTTCAATGACTTCTAGTAAATTTACACAGTTATGCAACCATAACCAAAATCCAGTTTTAAAAGACTTCCAATTATCAGAAAGAGTTCTCTCATGACCGTTTACAGTTAGTATTTGGACCTGGCAACTACTGACCTACTTTCTGTTTCCATATTTTAGCCTTTTCTAAAAATTTCATGCAGTTGGATTTACATAATATGTAGTCTTTTGTGTCTGGGTTTTTTCCCTTAGCAAAATGAATCCTTCTGGGGTCAACAAACTTCAGTCCACTAGAGCAGGCTTATTTTGGGCATAGTAGCCACAGAAACTCTGAGGATAGCAGGAAGCATTTTCTGGGAGTATGGTGGCTGAAGTGAGTGGCACTGCTGTGACAGGGATCTGGCAGATGCTCAAAAGAAGGCAAGGCTTTTTGTAAAGGAATCTACTTTATGTCTGGACTGCAACATGGACCCAAAGTGCTGTTTTATTGGAAACTAAAAAGTTTAAATGGGATAACACAATGCATTTAAAATTGCCCCATTTTGGCAGGAAAAAAAAAAATGGCGGTGGACGAATGGAAGCTACACTGACTTTCTCCCAAGACCAAACTGTAATTAAAACTAAAACTAAAATACAGAAAAACCAACCAGAACAACCAACTGAAGACCAGCTGAAAGCAACCCTTAAAACCAAGGATGTAAAGAGGAGCCCACGTTGAGTCTGGTAGAAAGTGTGGAGGCACAAGAGGGCTGGCTGGGCTCCCACAGGCGGCAGCTGAAGTTTCAGAGGAATATCTCAGCTGTGGGGGTTCCCCCTGAGAAGTCTAAAGTCTAAATTCCAAGCTATGTGCCCAAGGCCAGAGTGGCAGAACCAAAAAAGGTGCCTACGAAATACTGGGCTGTGAAAAACACCAGAGGTTCTGTCTGGCAGGGAGAGAAGGCTGGAAACACGGGCCCCCTCCTGAAGGGCCCGCACACTAAATTCATCTACAGCCACTCGCCTTGGGCTCCAGTAGGAGGAGGGCTGAGTGGACTAGAGCTGTGTGAGGAGGGTCTGGGATTCAGGAATCTGGGGAGTTAGCTGGGAAGGCGGACACCAGGAGCCTTGTGCTGAGTCACTCCCCTAAGCTACAGAAGCCATCTTTCTCTGGAAGAATTTTTCCCATCAAAGAAGCTTTAGCCTGGAGGAAGCAACTGCCCGACCCATTGGATTTCTCTCAAAAGTTAAAGCCTCTCTATAGAAAGCCCTTACCATATCAGCAGAATATTTTGGTAAGAAGAAAGAGTGTCTTTATTACTTTTTTAAAAATTTACTTATTATTTTTTTTTAGAGAGAGGGAGATAGAGGGAGAGAGAGATAGAAACATCCATGACATCAATTGACTGTCTCCTGCACGCCCCCTACTGAGGATGGAGCTCCCAACCCAGGTATGTGTCCTGAAAGGGAATCGAACCAGTGACCTCTTCTTGGTGTGTATGTTGATGCTCAACCATTCAGCCACACCAGCCAGGCAAGAAAGAGTATTTTTAAAAGCTGCTAAATGAGCCCAGCTGGTATGGCTCAGTGGCTGTGTGTCGACCCATGCACCAAGAGGTCACCAGTTTGATTCCCTGTCAGGGCACATGCCCAGATTGTGGGCTTGGGCTTGATCCCTAGTTGGGGGATGGGGGGCATGCAGGAGGCAGTCAATCAATGATCTATGTCATCGATGTTTCTCTCTCTCTCTCTCTCTCTCTCTCTCTCTCTCTCCTCCCCCCTCCCTCCCTTCCTCTTTCTAAAATCAATTTAAAAAAAGGAAAAAAAAGAAATAGAAAAGCTCTTAAATGAGTCTACGTGCAGCCCAAGAGAAAAAATAATGTTTTTATGTCTCCTTCCATTCTAAAATGCTAAAATGGCTCTGAATTAAAAAGAGAGCTATAACTATTTTGCACAAATAGAAGTTTGTGTTTTCAATGACCTCCTTAGGAAGAATTTCCCCAATAAGGGTCAATGATTTAAAGGGTATGTTTTGTGAGATTGCTATTTGGAATAATGAGGCTAATGTATAAGCCACCCATTAAATGATTTCTTTTGTCATTGCCCCACCAATATTGGAATGTATAATTTAATTTTTTTAGCAAGTTTGTAACAGATTTGCTATATCTCATAGCTATTTTTATTTTAAAATTTTCTTGAAGTATAATTGGTATACAATATTAGTTTCAGGTGTACAACATCACTAGTGATTCAACATTTATATACTTTATGATGTGATCACCACACTAAGTCTATTTATAAAAACAATTTTGAAATTTTTTGTGAGGTTGGATGTTTCCTTCAATGTTAGATAACTATTTGGTCTTCCTTTTGTGTGAGTGATCTTTTGACTGTTGCTATGGAGATTAATTCTTTTTTCTGAGACCATTATTAATCAGTTAGTATAATAATAAAATAAAATAGCTACCATTGAGACCTACTGTGGGCTACTGTATCATGCTTTACACATAACATTTTATTTATTTTTCACAAAATCCGACAAGGCAGTTATCATCCTAAAGTTATAAGTGAGAAAACTAAGGTTCAGAAAGTAACATTTAGCAAGTTACCCAAAGTCACATACTTTATATTCTTCTCACCAACCAAATAGAGCTGGGATTTGAACCCAGCTCCACCTGGCTCTAAAGCTCCAATCTCTTTACTGGACAGGTAAGCATTCAATGCCCACCCTGCTCACAGCACCTGCTGATGTTTTGTATCATGCGATTCCTGCTCTCTGACCACAGATGATGGGTTATTTCAGATCTGAAAATAACCAATGTATATCCTGGCCATCAACCTTGGATGTGTGGTCTGGGTCAAAAAAGTGAGCCAAGCCAATCACATTCATCTCTTGAGAATGTAAATTTGAAAATACTGAGCATCAGTACACTTAATAGAGGGAATAGAAGTTACAAAGGCTGAACCAAGAGATGCCATGGGTATATTTAGAGTCAGAGGAGCCATGGAAAGCTGAAATTATGAGAGACCAGACTAAGGTTAGCAGAGAAAGACAGTCGGTAGAGAGAAAACAAAGTAAATGAGCTTAAAGAAGCAGGTGCACTTAGAGAAAAACCATTTGTCTCATGAGAGAAAAACCAGAGTCAGTCCCTCATGCTACCTGTTTTTAGCAACTCTCTGTTTAGATCCAGGTCATGTATATTCCTAAAATATGTCTCCTTTTTCTTGTGCTAACTGGACTGTGTCTCTGTTCCTTGCTATCAAACAAGCCAAAATAAAATGCTCTTTTTATTAAATTTTTAGAATATTCTGGATATTAAGCTTTTATCCATCATATTTATTATAAAATGTTTCCATTTCAATTCCTTCCTTGCTTTTTTCATTACATTTTAACTTTTATAAAAATGGAGTCATCAGTCTTATAACCAGTAACACTTTCTCCAGTCAAATCCTATATTCATGCAAACTGTAGTGACAGAAAGCAGTTTGTGATTGTCTGGCGATGAAGGAAGGAAGAAGGGAGAGGAGCTGGGTGGGATGGATTACAAATGGGCCTGAGGAAACCTTGGACGCAATGGGTATGTGAGGTATCTTGATTGTGGTGATGGTTTCACAAGTGTATACATGTGTCAAAACATACTGCATTGTATGCTTTAATTTTAAATATGTGGAGTTTACTATATGCCAATGATACCTGAGGTAAAACCATTTTTAACTACTCATATTCTTCTCCCCAACCAACATACTTATACAATGCTGTTTCATTCACCTTATTATGCTTTAACTTGTATATTTTTCTCAGTTTTAACATTTTATTCTTCAACTGCATTTCATAAATAATTATTTCTTTCACCATGTTTACTACACTTGAAAAGTCAGGTGTTGAGCCCTATAGTTTTAAATCTATTTCTATTAATAATTTTCATTCCTCAGTCAATTTTCCTATTTTTAAACCTTGTACTATCTTGTTTGGAGGTTTAAAATATTGCTCCTTTGTAATATTTCTAATGTTTTACAGTCATGTAAAGGACTTTACATTAGGCAAGGATGCTAATGTTAGTTCACACACACACAACTGGTCTTATTTATATAATGTACATTTTATGTAACTATTATACAAATTATTTTAATTAACCTCTGAGGCATTTCATATGAAGACTTTATAGAAAAAAGTACTTTAAGAATTAATATAAAAAATTTCATTCAGCCCTGGCCGGTTTGGCTCAGGGGTTAGAGCATCGGCCTGTGGACCAGAGAGTCCCGGGTTCGGTTTCCACTAAGGGCATGTACCTCAACTGCAGTTTGTCCCCAGCCCCAGTTGGGGTCATGTGGGTGGCAACCACTCGATGTGTCTCTCTCGCATCGATGTTTCTCTCTCTCTCTCTTCCCCCCTCTCTCCCTCCTGCTTTATCTGTAGATTAATGTAAAAATGTCCTCGGGTGAGGAGAAAAAAAAAAAGATTTCATTCATTGTTCTCATCTGCCTTGGACAATAATTTTTATTTGGCTTATATATTCAAACAAGATCTAACCTATCTATGGCTAATCTGATCACCTCAACTATCTATATACCAAGAAAATTCTCATTGTGGACCTAGCAGGCCATACAGAAGTTTGATAATATTCATCTGGATGAGTTTCAACACAGGACTACTTTCCTCATTTAACCACTTCCTAAGTCTCTCTTATATTTTTCTACTACCATTGCCCCAAAGTTCTTAAATAAGGTTTACAGTTTTAACTTAGGTTTTATTGAGCACAGATAACATGCCTGACACTGTTCCAGGTACTAAAACAATAAATAGAAGAAGGCACTCTTGGGAAGTATATCTACCTTCACATTTTGATTCTTTCTTCTTCGTGAAGCAAGTATGAATTGTGTAACACACAGTAAGACACTGGAGAATACTGACCTTGGTAAAGTCCCTTTAAACTTAACCTCTGGCTCTTTGACCTTTTGGATTACTGGGTAGTGCTGCCAGACCAGTGCTTTAATGCTTTACCGAATCAGCACTCCTTGGAGCAATGCAAAAAGAGATGTTCTGTGTTAAATATTAACAAGTTATATGAAATGGAAACTGCCTATAGAAATTATTTCCATTTATCATTATTTCTCCAGGATAAAGAACTCAGAATCAGAAGTTATAATATAATTACAGATGACTGACCATGCAGGTATTTTCTTAAGGCACTAATTTCAGTGAAATTAAGTCTTATTGGACAGTCCACAAGAGACCATAGAGTCTCCTTTCCTGGGATCACAAAATAATAAGTCAACATTTTGGGTAAATAGTCTAACTCCAAATTATTAAAAGAATCATTCTTATACAAAAAAAAGTTAGTGTTTCACCAATCAATGTAACATACAGGCTTTGAGGTCATACAGACCTGTGTCAGATTCCTGTCTTTTCTCTTCCCTAAAATACGATTTGGGGCAGGTTATTAATCTCTCTAAGCTTCAAGTTCATCAACTGTAAAATGGATGTGGCAGTAACTACTTTGCAAAGTAATGACTGGGAGGTAATGCTAATAAAACACTGAGCGGAGTACCTGGCTCCATAAAGAAGAAGAAGAAGAATAACATATAATTCATTATCTTATTATTATTGTTAAAAGTATACATTGAAAAAGTTCTACTTAGCTAGTGTAAAAATAATATAGGATATGTTTACAAGCTAGTTAAAAAGCAAGTCAAACATACAGTAAAAAGTAGAGAACAGCCCTGGCCAGTGTGGTTCAGTTTGAGCATCATCCCATGCACCATAAGTTCACCAGTTGGATTCCCAGTCAGGGCACATACCTAGGTTTTGGGTTTGATCTGTACAAGAGACAACCAATTGATGTTTCTCTCTCTCTCTCCTTCTCCCTTCCTCTTTCTCCAAAAAGTCTAATGAACAAAATAAACTGATGAACAAAATAGGTCCAGAGACATGGATGCATGGAAAAGACTGACAGAGCTCAGAGGAAAAGGGGGAGGATTAACCAAAGAACTTATATACATATATGCATAGCCCATGGACACAGGCAATAGTTCTGTAAAGGCCTGGGGTGGGGTGGGTGTGGGTGGAGGGCGGCAAAGAGGAAGAGGAAATGGGGGACATATGTAATACTGTCAAAAATGAAAAAAATAGAGAACAATCAAAATTGATAATATTTTTTTAGTACAATAGGATGTTAAACATGAGGTTCATGTAATTTCAGAATTCTGGCAGATGCCCCAAAGGCTGAGAGCATTAATAGTCATAATATCTATCAGGACATGCTAAATCAATTCAAGACATCTGAAATCAACTTTGAGACTCTTAGTTTATACTCCACTTCAGGATTGTAAGAGGCAAGGAGGTCAATCTCTAGACCTGAGAGATTCTAGAAAGACCAGCATCTAGAATTTTTTGGAGAGAGTTATAAGGATTTTGTGAATCAATTCCACATACACATTGTGTGAGGAGTGGGTGGTACTTTTCATAGCACTTTGAAGATATTACTGCACCATCTTCAGCATGAATTATTGTTGCTGTAGGGAAGCATACTGCTGGTCTAATTATTGTTCCATTGTAGGCCATTCATCTTTTCTCTCTGGCAGTTTTTACTATTTTCCTTTTACCCTTGATGTTCTAAAGTTTCATTGTGCTGTGACTTGGTATAGACTTAATTTTATATTTCCTGCTTCATATTCACAGTGCACTTTCAACCTTAATGAAGATTTTTTTATTCTCTTTCAATTCTGGAAAACTCTCAGTCATTATCTCTTTTAATATTGTTTCCCATCGTCCCCTTTTTTATCTTGTTCTGGATTTCCTATTAAATATACAATAGCCCAGCCAGTGTGTCTCAGTGGTTGAGCATCGACCCATGCACCAAGAGATCAATTCCAGGTCAGAGCACATGCCCAGATTGTGGGCCTGTTCCCCAGTGGGGGGCATGAAGGAGGTGGCCAATCAATGTTCTCTCTCACCAACATTTCTATCTCTCTCTCCCTCTCCTTTCCTCTCTCTCTAAAATCAATAAAGAAAAAAAAATTTAAATACAATAGATTCTCTCCATGACTTTTGACAGTTCTTTTATATTTTTATCTTTTTGTCTCTTTGTGCTGTTTTAGATAAGCCTCAACACTGTCTTCTAATCCACTACTTCAAACTGTCATTTCCTACCATCACCATACCACACATGCCAAATGATTTCTTCCCATGTTCCTTATTTCAGTGATTGGCATTCCTGTCAGATATCCTGATTCCTTCTTCTCCCAGGTTTACCTTCTTCTAATCCACTATACTAGCAGAGCAATTTTAAAATTAAACGTTCGGGGGGGGGGGGGGGAGTAAATGGAAACAACCGAGTCCATTTCCCAGGATCAAACTGGAATTACAATTAAAATAAAGACAAATCATCATGAAAAGCCAACTGAAAAACAGTTGGACAGGACCAGTACAACCAGGGATGCCAAAGTGAATCTGGTAGGAATTGCAGAGGCATGCTGGGGTGGGCCAGGAGCCCACGGACAGTAGTGGAGAGCTGTATTAGTGGTATGCACTTTCCACTGAGAAAGTGGGGGTTTTAAAGACAAATCATCAGGAAAAGCCAACTGAAGAGCAGATGGACAGAACCAGTACAACCAGGGATGCCAAATCAAACCTGTTAGGAATTGTGGAGGCACACCGGGGTGGGCCGGGAACCCATGGACAGCAGCAGAGAGCTGTATTAGCAGTGTGCACTTACCACTGAGAAAGCAGGGGTTTTAAAGACAAATCATCAGGAAAAGCCAACTAAAGAGCAGCTAGACAAAATCAGTACAACCAGGAACACCAAATCATGCCTGGTAGAAATTGTGGAGGCACGTGTGGGGCGGCTGGGAGCCCACAGACAGCCGCAGAGAGCTCTATTAGTGGTGTGCGCTTCCTGCTGAGAAAGCGGGTTTTTGCTTTAACAATCACCAAACCAGCTACAGCCACTCATCTTGGGCTCCAGCAGAGGGAGGATAGAATGGACTGGAAATGAGTGAAAAGAGGGCTCCTGGCTCTGGAGGGGTGGACGCCAGGAATTCTGTACTGAATCACTCCCTCACAGGACAGTAGCTGTATTACTCGAAGAGCCCCTTCCCAGGAAAAAGCAACAGCCCCTCCCACAGGAATTCAACACCACCAGGCCAGGCCAGAGAAATGCAAATTGAGGCTCAATTTAATGAGCTAGCAAGTGCCTCACTGGCAAATCAGCTATAGCCGCTTACCTTGGGCATTGGCAGAGGGAGAGTGGACTGGACTGGAACTGAGTGGAGAAAATCCAGAACTCCTGGCTCAGGAGGGGTAGCCAGGAGTGCTGTACTGAACCACTCCCTTACAAGACAGTAGCCATCCTACTCAAAGAGCCCCTTCCCAGAGCACTGGGGAGAAGCAATGGCTCCTCCCACAGGAATTCAATACCACCAGGCCAAGTCAGAGAAATGAGGCTCATTAACATCTCAATGTAATGAGCTAGCAAAAGCCCCACCTGAGGCTCATCAAGTAACTGAAACTACTAACCACCAGGCAAAAAGCTAGAGGATAACTGAACCTTTCTTTGGCTTGCAAATCTACTCAGGAAAGTAAGACTGGACAGTGGTGTGTAACATGGGTCCTCCCACACTCATCCAAGCCCAGTAGAGGGAGCCACAACCAGTGGAACACCAACACCCACAGGGAAAGTTTGGCAGGCTCCAAAACCCACTGAGACAGTCAAAATGGCGAAACAAAGAAACAAATCTCAAATGAAAGAACAAGATAATTCTGCAGGAGAAGAAATAAATGACATAGAATTAAGCAAGATATCAGAGGGAGAGTTCAGAGCAATAATCATGAGAAAGCTCAACAGCATGAGTAAAGAGCTCAGTAGCATGAATAAAGATATAGAAACACTGAAAAAACCAACCAATTGGAAATGAAGAATGGCATAGCGTAAATAAAAACACATTGGAAGGAATAACCAGCAGAGTAGAAGAAGCCAAGGACTGGATCAGTGAATTAGAAGACAGGGTAGAAAAAACTACCCAATCAGAAAACCAAAAAGAAAAAACAGTTAAAAAATAGGAAGACAGTCTAAGAGAACTGTGGGACCTATGAAGCATAACAACATACACATCATAGGTGTGCCAGAAGAAGAAGAAAATGAACAAGGGTTAGATACTATATTTTAAGAAATAGTGACAGGAAACTTCCCTAGCTTGGTGAAGGAAAAAGGTATACAAGTTAAAGAATCACAGAGAGCCCCAAGTAAGAAGAAACCAAATAGACCCACACCAAGACACATAGTAATTAAAATGCCAGAAATTAAAGACAAAGAGAGAATCCTAGAGGCAGCAAGAAATAAGCAATAGGTTATCTACAAAAGAACCCCCATAAGGCTATTTGCTGACTTCTCAACAGAAACACTATAGGCCAGAAGGTAATGGTGTGAAGTAATCAAGGTAATGAAAAATAAGGATCTGAACACAAGACTGCTCCATCCAGCAAGGCTATCATTCAAAATAGAAGGTGAAATAAAGAGCTTCCTACACAAATAAAGGCTAAAGGAATATATTAGCACCAAACCAGCACTGCAAGAAATGTTAAAAGGACTGCTATAATAAGCAGAAGAAATAGGAAGAGAAACATAACCATGATAAACAAAAATGGTAGTAAATAAGTACATATCAATAATAACCTTAAATGTAAATGAATTAAATGCTCCGATCAAAAGATGCAGAATAACTGATGGATAAGAAAGCGTGACTCGCCCTGGCCAGTTTGGCTCGGCGGTTAGAGCATCGGCCTGCGGTCCAGAGAGACCTGGGTTCAGTTCTCGCTAAGTGCACGTACCTCAGTCGCAGTTTGTCCCTGGCCCCTGGTTGGGTCATGCAGGTGGCAGCCACTCGATGTGTCCCTTTCACGTCGATGTTTCTCTCTCTCTCTCTCTCTCTCTCTCTCTCTCTCTCTCTCTCTCTCTCTCTCCCCCCATCTGAACAAAGAATGGAAAAATGTCCTTGGGTGAGAATAAAAAAAAAAGCAAGATATATATATATAGTTTATAAGAGACCCACCTCACAACAAAACACTCATATAGGTTGAAAGTGAAGGGATGGACAAAACCTAATATGTGATGGAGTCAAGAGCATACAATGGAGTAAAGACAGTCTCTTCAATAAATGGGATTGGAAAAATTGAACAGGTACATGCAAAAAAATGAAACTAGACCACCAACTTACACCATACACAAGAATAAACTAAAAATGGATAAAAGACTTAAAGGTAACCCATGAAACGATAAGAATCCTAGAAGAAACTGTAGGCAGCAAAATCTCAGACATCACACATAACAGAATTTTCACTGATACATCACCTACGGCAAGAGAAACAAAGAAAAATAATAATAAATGGGACTACATCAAAAAACTATAAAGCTTCTGCACAGCAAAAGAAAACAAGCATCAAAATGAACAGGGAACCTACTGTATGAGAGAACATATTTGCCAGTGATACATCGGATAAGGGGTTAATTTCCAAAATATATAAAGTACTCATACAATTCATAAAAGGAAGACAAACAGTCTGGTTATAAAATGGGCAGAGGACCTGAATAGACACTTCTCCAAACAGGACATACAAATGGCTAAGAGACATATGAAGAAATGCTCAACATCACTAATCATCAGAGAGATGCAAATTTAAATGACTATGAGATATCACCACACCTGCCAGAATGGCTGCCATCAACAAATCCTTAAACAAGTGCTGGCAAGGGTGTGGAGAAAATGGAACTCTAGTACACTGCTGGTGGGAATGCAGACTGGTACAGCCACTATGAAACAATGTGCTTTTCCTCAAAAAATTTAAAATGGAACTGCCATTTAGTCCAGTGATGCCACTCCTAGGAATATATCCTAAGAAGCCTGAAACACCAATCACAAAAAAAATATGTACCCCTATGTTCATAGCAGCACTATTTACAATTGCTAATATCTGGAAACAGCCCAAGTGTCCACCAATACATGAGTGGATAAAAAAGCTGTGGCCCATATACACAATGAAATACTATGCATCAAGAAAGATCTCTTATCCTTTAAGATGACCGGGAGAGACCTGGAGAGTATTATGCTAAGTGAAATAAGCCAATCAGAGAAAGACAAATATCACATGATCTCACTTATTTGTGGAATATAACGAAGAAAACAAACTGATGAACAGAATGGATCCAGAGACATGGATGTGGGATAGAGAGTGACAAACCTCAGAAGAGGGATATGGGGGGAGGGAAGAAATAGACCACAGAACTTATATGCATGTATGTATAACCAATGAACATAGACAACTATCCTGGGGGCAAGGGTAGACAGGATCGGGAGGAGGGTGTCAATGGGGAAAAAAGGAAAACATCTATAACAAAAATAAATTAATTAAAAATTTTAAAAATTAATAATAATAGTAATACAGCCTGGCTGGTGTGGCCCACTGGATTCAGTGTTGTACCATGGACTGAAAGGTCCTAGTTTGATTCCCTGTCAGGGAACATGCCTGAGTTTCAGGCTTGATCCCCAGTGAGGGGCATGCAGGAGTCAGCCAATCGATGTTTCTCTCTCACATCAACATTTCTATCTTTCTCTCTCCCTTCCTCTCTTTCTAAATAAATAAATAAAAACATATTTTTTAAAAATACAATTTTATATAGAGTGCTCATACAACTCAACAAAAGTAAGACAAAGAACCCAATTTAAAAATGGGCAGAAGACCTGGAGAGACACTTCTCCAAACAGAACATACAAATGGTCAAGAGACATATGAAGAAATGCTAAACATCACTAATCATCAAAGAGATTCAAATTAAAACAACAATGAGGTATCACCTCACACCTGTCAGAATGGCCGCCATCAACAAATCATCAAACAACAAGTGTTGGCGAGGGTGTGGAGAAAAGGGGACTCTAGTATACTGCTGGTGGGAATGAAGACTGGTGCAGCCACTATGGAAAACACTATGGTGTTACCTCAAAAAATCAAAAATTGAATTGCTATTTGACCTAGTGATCCCACTTCTAGGGATATACCCTAAGAAGCCTGAAACACCAGTCAGAAAGAATATATGTACCCTCATGTTCATAGCAGCACTATTTACAATCGCTAAGATCTGGAAACAGCCCAAGTGTCCATCAGTATATGAGTGGATAAAAAAGCTGTGGTACATATACACAATGGAGTACTATGCAGCTGTAAGAAAAAAAAGATCTCTTATCCTTTGAGACGGCATGGAGGGACCTAGAGAATATTATCCTAAGCAAAACAAGCCAAGCAGAGAAAGACAAATATCACATGATCTAATTTATTGGTGGAATATAATGAACATAACAGTCTAAGGAATAGGGTAGACACAGAGATGTGGAAGTAGGGTACAGACTGACAACCCTCAGAAGAGGGGGTTGGGGGGAGGAGATAAACCACAGAACTTATATGCATGTACGCATAACCAATGCACATGAACAACAAAGCTGGGGGTGGGGTGGGGAGGGATGGGGATGAGGTTGTCAATGGGGAAAAAAGGGGAAACATCTGTAACAAAAATAAATTAATAAAAAAGTTCAAAAAAAGAAAATCATAAGGAAGAGAAAATACATTTACAGTATTTATTGAAAGAAATCTGCTAATAAATGGACCCACCAGTTCAAAAAAAAAAAACAATTTTAGAGTAGTGCGAGCTGAGGAGGAAGCTTGGGAACCAGGGACACCAGAGTGCCTATACCCTGTGCACTCACACCAGAGGTGTCGAGGCCCAGTATAGAACCCTCCTCCAAGACCTGACCAACAACATCACCCTTGAAGATCTGGAGTAGCTCAAATAAGCCTGCAAGGAGGATATAGCCAGTGAAGACTGAGGAGATCACAACAGGCAGTACCTGGTTAGCTTCCTGGAAAGCCACAAGCTGGACAAAAACAACCTCTCCTACAATGAGCACATCTTTGAGATCTCTGGCTATCCTGCCCTACTCACTATGATGGCTGACCATAGAGCCTATGTTCTTAAGATCTCTGAGGAAGAGAAGCTGGACATCAAGCTAACCCATATGCCCAGTGCCAAGAAATACCAAAACTAATCCTGCAGCTCTCTGGGAAAGAGATAATCAAATTGGCTACTCCACTGAAGAAAACCTGAGCAAGGGGGAAGAAGAGGAAGGCTGAACCTTCATCAGACCACTCCCTTCCCCAATCCTCTAGGGGAGGAGACAAGGGCAACCTCCTTCACCCCAAACCTACCCACTTACTAACCTGGTCCTAATCCCCTCACTGTGTATGGGGGGTGGGGGCACTCTGTATGTCTACTTGTCTAACTCATCTAGCACCTCTTCCTCGTGACAGGCCAGAGATCAGAGGCTGGGATGTGGGGTGGGGGCTGAATGTCTTATGCTAGGGAAACTATGCATATAGAAATGGGCACATTCCTCCTAATTCTCCTTCCTCCACTCTTCCCCCACACCTCTCAAGTGTGAGAGCAGAAAGGACCTGCTGTCCTTTCTTACATTGAGGAGCTGAGGTAGGGGTCAGGCACAAAAAAGTAGTGGATCTAATGCAAATCAGTGGGAGGGAAGGTGAAGAGGCTACCTAAGTCAAACCCCATCTGGTAGGGGCAAAGTAAAGCCAGAGTTCAGTGTTTGTACCCATGCTGGACTGGCTGTGGAGTCCCGTTTCCAGCTATTCCTCAGGTTGAAGGGCCTGGGCACCAGCAAGTCTCTTTTTACTCCCCTCAGATGGGTATGAGCCAGGGATCTAATGACAGAGGACCACTGAATCCTTTCCTGGCCCCAAAGTTTAAACCCAATGGAGCACCCAGTATTCAGCATTCCCCACTTACCTCTGCTCTGGAGAAACTGTGCTGGGAGAATGTCCCATTGAGCCTGAGATGGGGCTGAGGAGCAGAAAGAGGGGCCCTTTTTCCACATCTTTATTCTTACTCAGATTGACCTCAAACCTAGGGAGGTTGAGGATTTAGATCATTTTTTAGCTCCAATTCTGCCCCCACCAACAGGGTCCCAAATTGGTCAGTATAGGCAACCTTCTCTCTCTCCCAGGTCTAGAAATACCCCAAGCCCAAAAGAAAGGAAGAAGTTAACTACAGTGTTTTCCTTTGCACTGACCCCCAATTCAGTCCATGAGGGGACTTGGTAACCCCTCCCCTCAATATCCTGGTGCCTTGGGATTGTGAACACTTCCTAGATAAATCATTAGAGTATATTGACCCCAGCCTCCTGCCTATTCAAAGACATCCCTCACCACTCTGACTGTGCTGTGTGTGTGTGTGTGTGTGTGTGTGTGTGTGTGTGTGTGTATTCTACATATATATACATTAAACTTGCACTGTCCTTAAAAAAACACACATAAACAATTCTGGATGTCAGAGGAATGGTAGCATGAAAGACTCCCCTTGGCCTCTCCCACAGAAACTCTGACAAGTTGATCAACTATAACTCAACAAAGGATTGCATGCTCAATATAGAGGCATATCTGAGAGACTTGCACATTGAAGCATCTAAAGGTGGGCATACAGGAACAAATGGGGAAGTGAGAAGGGAGGAAAGCTCAGACAGCCACAAATTCAGCCCTGCAGCCAGGACCTTGTGGCTTGGCCTGGAGAGGGGAGGAAGCCAGTGGTGGCCAAGGCTTCCTTCAACTGGGAGGAACAGAGAGCCTCGATGGGCATTCCGGCAGGGTGAGTGGGGTAAACAGCAGCTGAGCCACTGAAAGTCTGGGGCAAGGACACAGCGCAGGGGTTCTGCCATAGTTTTTCACTGCTGGATGGCTGGTGTTTCAGACAAAGAAACAGGGCCACAGAGCCTTGCCACCCCTTGGACTCCCAAAACTAGCCTCCCATTGCCCATGGTTGAGGAGCATATTATCTGTAAACAGAGAGCTATTGCAGCAGAATCACTGTTTCCCTCTATGACTGATCCCCAGGTAGGGCACATGGGGAAGACCTGTGAAGGTCCAGGGTCACCATTACAGGGAGAGCAAAACAAACCCCATTCCCAAGCAGCAAGCAGCAAGCAGCAAGCAGCATGGGTTATGTCTGTTGACAGCTATGGAAGTTAGCTGAGGGAGGTCACAGAGGTAAAAATTTTGTGATTCAGCACCACCTACTGGAAAATAGTAAAAAGTCCTCTTCAGAGAAAGCTGCTAGAGAAGGGCCAATAATACATAGATGTCTAGACAGAGAAGACCAACAAATGCCATGAATAACTACAGTATGAGGTAGCTCAGAAAGAAAATGAAAAATCTCCAGAAAGCAAACTAGAACATATGGAAATATGTGATATAAATAACAGAAAATTCAAGATTGCAGTTCTGAAAATATTCAACAAGATGTGAGAAAATACAGACAGGCAATTTAATGCACTCAGAAAACAAATTAATGTACAAAATGAGTACTTTACCAAAAAGATCGAAACTTTATTTATTTTCTCACTGAGGACATTTTTTCGATATTTTGTTCAGATAGTGTGGAAGGGAAAAAGAAGAAGAGAGAGAGAAACATCGACATGAAAGGGACACATCGAGTGGTTGCCACCCACACAATCCAACCAGGGCCGGGGACAAATTGCAACCGAGGTATGTGCCCTTAGCAGGAACCGAACCCAGGTCTCTCTGTGCCACAGGCTGACACTCTAAGCGCTGAGCCAAACTGGCCAGGGCAAGATCAAAACTTTAAAGAGAACCAATCAGAGCCCTGGCCGGTTTGGCTTAAGAGTTAGAGCATCAGCCTATGAGCCATGGATTCGATTTTGGTCAAGGGCATTTACCTCAGTTGCAGTTCATCCCTGGCCCTGGTAGGGTCATGCAGGAGGCAACTAGTTGATGTGTCTCTCTCACATCAATGTTTCTCTCTCTCCCTCCCTCCCACTCTATCTGATGATAAACAGAAAAATATCCTTGGGTGAGGATTAAAAAAAAAAAGATGAACTGATCAGAAATCCTGGAAATGAAGCATTCAGTTATGGAGATTATGAGTGAACTACTGAGCATAGGAAACAGAGCTGACCAGATGGAGGAAAGAATCAGTGATATTGAAAATGAAAAGAAAAAAAATTAGTGATATTGAAGAAAGGAATCTAGAAATAACAGAGAGAAGAAGAGAAAAACCTGAGCATAAAAAAACAAAAAACAAAAAGGAAGAGCACTACAAGAACTATCTAACTCTATCAGAAAAAGCAAAAATATGAGAATAATAGGCATACCAGCAGAAGAAGGGAGGCAGAAAGGAATGGAGAGCCTATTCAAACAAATAGTGGATGAGAATTTCCCTAACCTATGGAATGAACTAGATCCTCGAACAAGCAAACAGAACACCTAATTACCTCAATCCAAAGAGGCCCTCTTCAAGGCACATTGTATTAAAATGGTCAAAATTAATGACAAAGAAAAACATTTTCAAAGCAATCAGGGAAAAGAAGAAAGTGACCTACAAAGGAAACCCGTCAGATTATCATTGGACTTCTCAGCAGAAACTCTGCAGGTCAGAAGACAGTAAAACCAAATATTCAAATAACTGAAAGGAGAACTTATGAGCCAATAATAATATATCCAGTAACGTTATCCTTTACATATGAAGGAGAAATAAATACTTTCCCAGACATACAGAAGTTGAAGGAACTTATCACCAGAAAACCTCCACTGCAAAAAATACTCATGGATTTATTCTACCTGAAACAAAGAGTATAAGGGAGCATAAGGTCACAATGAATGAGATCACCAAAAAACTTACAGCATAAACAGGGATAATTTGTGAGAACAAAAACATAAAAGGGGAATGGGGTAAAGATCTGAACTGGCAAAGGAGGATAAAGATCAGATGCATTCAAAAGAAAAAAATACTGTATATATGCAACTTTCTTTGGTAATCACATGCAAAACCCCAAAATTAAGACACATAGCTTAAAAAAAGAGGAAACAGAAGAAAGAAGTACGGAATACTACCAAAAAACAAAAAAAAACAAGAGACAGAAATGCAAAGGAAAAGAACCAATCGAGGCACACAGCTACCAGAAAATGAAGAATAAAATAGCTATAGGAAATCATCATACATAAATAGTTACCCTAAGTGTAAATGGGCTGAATTCACCAATAAAAAGGCAAAGAGTAGGAGATTAGATTAAAAAAAAAACAAATCCCAACAGTGTGCTGCCTTTAAGAGACACATCTGAGCTACAAAGACAAAAGCAGATTCAAAGTGAAAGGGTAGAATATAATTCTCCAGCAAATAACATCCACAGAAAAGCAGGTGTAACCATACTAATATCTGACAAAATAGATTTCAAGATAACAAAGGTAACGAGAGACAACAATGGACATTATATAATGATAAAAGAGACACTACATCAAGAAAATATACCAATTCTGAATATATATGCTCCTAATCAGGAAGCACCAAAATATATGAAGCAAATACAGAACTAAAGGGAGAAACAGATCAAAATGCAATCATAGTTGGGGACCTCAATGCTCCATTGACAGCTCTAGATAGATCATCCAAACAGAAAATTAATAAAGAAACATCAGCCTTAAATGACACAATAGACCAAATAGACATAATTGACAATTACAGAGCCTTTCATCCTGGAATATCAGATTATACTTTTATCACCAGTGCACATGAAACATTCTCAAGGAGAGACCATATGTTGCGTCACAAAACTAGCCTCAGAAATTCAAGAAGACTGAAATTATACCAAGCATATTCTCTAACCATGATGCCTTGAAATTAGAAATCAACTTCAAAATGGAAGTAAAGAAACCCCAAAATACATGGAGACTAAACAAGACACTACTAAAAAAAATGACAGGATCAAAGAAAAAGTAAAAAGTGAGTCCAAAAGATAGAGAGAGACGAATGAGAATGACTACAACATATCAAAACCTCTGGAATGAAGTGAAAGCAGTAACAAGAGGGAAGTTTATATCATTACATGCCTATCTCAAGAAACAAGAGAAATACCAAGTAAGCAACTTAACACTACATTTTAAAGTACAAGAAAAAAAAAAGAACAAAAGCAACCCAAAGTCAGCAAAAGAAAATAAATAATAAAAATTCAAGCAGAATTGAATGACATAGAGAACAAAAAGACTGTACAAAAATTAATACAACAATGAGCTTATTCTTTGAAAAGATTAATAAAATTAACAACTTCCTGGTTAAATGCGCTAAGGAAAAAAGAGAAAAGAGAAAAGACCCATATAACCAAAACAAAATCAGAAATGAAAGAGAAGTCAATACAGACATCACAGATATACAAAGGATCTTACATAGTATTACTATGAATACTATGAAAGACTATATGCACCAAATTCAATAACCTAGAAGAAATAAATAAGTTCCTAGAAATATATAACCTTCCTAGACTAAATCACTATGAATTGGAAATCTAAATAGACTGATCAGCAGTGAGGAAATTGAAACAACCATCAAAAACCTCCTTCCAAAAAATAAAAGTCCTGGACCAGATGACTTCACCAGTGAATTCTTCCAAATGTTCAAAGAAGATTTAAAACCTATCCTTCTCAAACTCTTCCAAAAAATTGAAGAGGCAATACTTCCTTACACATCTTATGAGGCCAGCATAACCTTGATACCAATACCTGGCAAGAATAACACACAAAAAAGAAAACTACAGACCAATATCTCTGCTGAATATAGATGCAAAAATTCTCAACAAAATACTAGCAAATCAAAAACAACAGAAATCCATCAGAAAAATAATACATCATGATCCAGTGGGGTTCATTCCAGAGGCACAAGGATGGTTCAACATATGCAAATCAATCAATGTAATGCACCACATTAACAAAAGAAAGGATAAAAATCACATGATCCTATCAACAGATGCAGAAATAGCATTTGATAAAATGTGACATTCATTTATGATATGACAAACCCTCAACAAATATTATACTCAATGGTGAAAAACTAAAAATGATTTCTCTAAAACAGGAACAAGACAAGGATGCCCATTCTCGCCACTATTATTTAACATAGATCTGGAAGTCCTAGCCAGAGCAATAAGGAAAGAGAAAGAAATAAAAGGCATCTAAATTGGGAAGGAAAAAGTAAAAGTATCACTTTTTGCAAACAACATGATTCTGTACATAGAACCCCAAAAACTCCAATAGAAACTATTGAAAACAATAAACAAATACAGTACAGTTCCAGGATACAAAAATCAACGTATAAAAAAATCCACTGCATTGCTGTAAACTAACAACAAAACTTCAGAAAAGAAATGAAAAAACCTATTACTTTTGCAATTGCAACCAAAAATAATAAAATACCTAGGAATAAACTTAACAAAGGACTTGAAAAACCTATATACTGAAAACTACAAAGCATTATTAAAAGAGATTGAAGAAGACATAACAAAATGGAAAAATATTCCATGTTCATGGATTAGAAGAATCAACATAGTTAAAATGGCCACATTACCCAAAACAATATATATATATTTAATGCAATCCCCATCAAAATCCCAATGTCATTTTTTAAAGAATTAGAACAAAAACTAATCATATTTGTATGGAACCACAAAAGATCCCAAATAGCCAAAGCAATCCTGAGAAAATTTTACTACAGAGCTACGATAATCAAACGGCATGGTATTGGCAGAAAAACTGACACACAAATCAATGGAACAGAATTGAGAGCCCAGATATAAAATCACATGTATATGGGCAGATAATTTTCAACAAAGAAGCCAGAAATACACAATGGAGTAAAGAAATCCTCTTCAGTAAATGGTGCTGGGAAAATTAGAAAGTCACATGCAAAAGAATAAAACTAGATTACCATTTGTCCCAATGTACAAAAACTAATTCAAAATGTATCAAAGACCTAAATATAAGATCTGAAATAATAAACTACATAGATGAAAACATAGGTACTAAACTTATGGACCTTGGTCGTAGAAAACATTTTATGAACATGATCCCAAAGGCAAGGGAAGTAAAGGCAAAAATAAATGAATGGGACTATATCAAACTAAAAATTTGCACAGCAAAAGAAAGCAACAATAAAACAAAGAGGCTGCTGACCAAATGGGATAAAATATTTGCAAACAATAGCTCCAACAAAGGTTTAATATCCAAAATACATAACTCACAAAACTCAACACCAAAAAAGACCCCGAATAGCCACAGCAATCTTGAAAAAGAAGGACAAAGTAGGTGGGATCACAATACCAGATATCAGGTTATACTACAAAGTGACGGTAACCAAAACAGCCTGGTACTGGAACAAGAACAGGCATATAGACCAGTGGGACAGAACTGAAAACCCAGAAATGGACCCAAGGCAATACGCTCAATTAATATTTGACAAAGGTGGCAAGAGCATACAGTGGAGTAAAGACAGCCTCTTTAATAAAGGTGTTGGGAAAATTGGACAGCTACATGCAAAAAAATGAAACTAGACCATCAACTTACACCATACACAAAAATAAACTCAAAATGGATAAAAGACTTAAATGTGACCCGTGAATCCATAAAAATTCTAGAAGAAAGTGTAGGCAACAAAATTTCAGACATCATATGGAGCAGAATTTTCACTGATACATCACCTAAGGCAACAGAAACAAAGGAAAAAATGAACACATGGGACTACATCAAACTAAAAAGCTTCTGCACAGCAAAGGAAACAATCATCAAAATGGAAAGGCAACCCACTGTATGGGAGAACATCATTGCCAATGATGTATCAGATAAGGGGTTAATTTCCAATATATATAGAGTGCTCATACAACTCCACAAAAGGAAGACAAAGAACCCAATTAAAAAATGGGCAGAGGAGCTGAATAGACACCTCTCCAAACAGGACATACAAATGGCCAAGAGACATATGAAGAAATGCTAAACATCACTAATCATCAGAGAGATGCAAATTAAAACAACAATGAGGTATCACCTCACACCTGTCAGAATGGCCGCCATCAACAAATCATCAAACAACAAGTATTGGTGAGGGTGTGGAGAAAAGGGGACTCTAATACACTGCTGTTGGGAATGCAGACTGGTGCAGCCACTATGGAAAACAATATGGTGTTACCTCAAAAAATTAAAAATTGAACTTCCATTTGACCCAGTGATCCCACTTCTAGGAATATACCCTAAGAAGCCTGAAACACCAATCAGGAAGAATTGTACCCCCATGTTCATAGCAGCACTATTTACAATAGCTAAGATCTGGAAACAGCCCAAGTGTCCATTAGTAGACGAATGTATAAAAAAGCAGTGGTACATATACACAATGGAGTACTATGCAGCGGTAAGAAAGAAAGATCTCTTATCCTTTGAGACGACATGGAGGGACCTGGAAAGTATTATCCTAAGTGAAATAAGCCAAGCAGAAAAAGACAAATACCACATGATCTCACTTATATATGGAATATAATGAACATAACAGTCTGAGGAATACAGTAGACCCAGAAACATGGAAGTAGGGCACAGACTGACATCCCTCAGAAGAGGGGGGGGGGGGGATGGGAAGAGATAAACCACAGAACTTATATGCATGTATGCATGACCAATGGACATGGACAACTAAGCCGGGAATGGGGTAGGGGTGGGGTGGGGAGGGGGGTGCCAATGGGGTAAAAAAGGTGAAATATTTGTAACAAAAAAATAAATTTAAAAAAAAGAAAAAAAAAAAAAAAAACTCAACACCAAACAACCCAAATAAAAAATGGGCAAAGGACCTGAACAGACATTTCTCCTAAGAAGATATACTAGTGGCCAACAGATATATGAAAAGATGTTCAACCTCACTAGCAATTAGGGAAATGCAAATCAAAACTACAATGAGATACCACCTCACACTCGTTAGAAGGGCCATTATCAACAAACAAGTAATAACAAGTGTTGGAGAGGTTGTGGAGAAAAGGAAGCCCTCATTCACTGCTGGTAGAAATGTACAGACACTATGGAAAACAGTCTGGCAATTCCTCAAAAGATTAAGAATAGATCTACCATATGACCTAGCAATCCCTATCCTGAGTATATACCCAAAAAACTTGAAAACGTGTATTTGCAAAGATATATGCACCCCTATGTTCACTGTAGCTTTACTTTCGGTGGCCAAAACATGGAGACAACTAAAGTGTTCTATGATAGAGGACTGGATAAAGAAGATGTGGTGCACATACATAATGGAATACTACTCAGCCATAAGAAAAGACAAAACACTGTCATTTGCGAAAACATGAATGGATCTTGAGAATATTATGCTGAGTGAAATAAGCCAGTCAGAAAAGGCTAAGAACCATATGATTTTACTCATATGTGGACTATAAAACTGAAACTCATAGACACAAACAGTAGTGTGGTGGTTGTCAGAGGGAAGGGGATCAGGGTGAAGGGAGGCTAATATATGGTGACTGAAGCTTTCACTTTGGGTGGTGGGCACACAGTGCAATATACAGATTTTGTATCATAGCAATCTACAGCTGAAACCTATATAATCCTATTAACCAATGTCACCCCAATAAATTTAATTTTAAAAAAAGAAAAAATTTTTAATTTTTTATTCTATACTCAAGACAGATCAGTGGTATTCCACTGACCTTCAGAAAATGGTGTAGAGGCTATTTAGAATATGGTCTCTGTGCATCCCTTTGGCATCATATTTATATCATTTTCCCCTTCATACTCTGCCTTCTAGCTTCTCATACTTTCAATATGCATTTTTATTTATTGTGTGCCTATAATGTGATAATTACTTTTCTGGGTTTTGGGGATATTTCAGTAAACAAAGCAGGCCTGGCCGGTTTGGTTCAGCGGTTAGAGTGTCGGCCTGTGGTCCAGAGAGACCCGGATTCGGTTCCCACTAAGGGCACGTACCTCAGTTGCAGTTTGGGTCGTGCAGGTGGCAACCACTTAATGTGTCCCTTTCACGTCGATGTTTCTCTCTCTCCCTCCCTCCCATTCTATCTGAACAAAAAATGGAAAAATGTCCTCGGGTGAGGATCAAAAACAAAAACAAACAAAGCAGGCCAAAAAAACCCTATTCATGGAACTTAGTTGGGGATATAGGCAGTAAACAAAATAAATAAGTAAAGTATATAATGTATCATAGATAATAAATGCAATGGAAATAATGAAGCAAGTGAGGAGAATGCTGGAGGTGAAAGATGAATAATGAAAGTATAATTTTTCTTTATTGATTTTTTTAGAGAGAAAGGGAGAGGGAGAGAGAGAGAGAGAGAAACATCAATGAGAGAGAACATCGATAGGCCACCTCCTGCGTGCCCCCAACTGGGGATTGGGCTCACAACCCCGGGCACATGCCCCGACTGGGAATCGAACAAGCGACCTCTTGGTGCATGGGTCAATGCTCAACCACTGAGCCACACATCAAGGTCATTGGTGTCCTTGATAAGCCCACGTTTTGTGGAGTGGTTGGGAAAAAAGTCATAAATAAGGGCTTAAGAGAGAGTTGGAGCCAGTGAGTATAGGTGACTCTTTTGAGGAGTCTAAGAGGAATGAAGAAATCGTACAATAGCTGAAGGAAAAGTGTATCAGGAAGAGGGTTTTTTGGTTGTTGTTTTTGTCTATATTAGTTTTCTATTGCTGCTGTAACCAATTTACCACAAATTTAGTGGCTTAAAACAACACAACTTAATTATCTAACAATTTGGTAGGTCCAACCTGGGTCTCACTGAGCAAAATATCAAGGTGTCAGCAAGACTGTATTCCTTTCTAGAGGCTCTAGGGAAGAATCCACTTTCTTGCCTTTTCCAGCTTCTACAGGTCACCCACATTCCTTGGCTCATGTCCCCTTTCCTCGGTCTTTAAAGTCAGTAACATTATATCACTCTGACCATTCTCACATTTATACTTTCCCTGAGTGTCTTATTCTGCCTCCCTCTTCTACATTTAAAGTCCCTTGTGATTACATTGAGTCCACTGGGATAACACAGGATAACCTTCCTATTTTAAGATCAGCTCATTAGCAACTTTAATTCTCTTTTGCCATATAACCAAACATATTCACAGGTTCTGGAGATTTGGATGTCGACATCTCTGGGGAACTGTGATTCTGGCTGCCACATATGGGACACATTACAGTATACTAGTTGATGAGAATAATCAGAGGAAGAGGAAGGGGGGGAGAGAGAGAGAAAGAGAGAACTTAATGATGCAGAAGAGGACAGAATCATTGGAGTGACGTGAAAGCAAATGAAGGATTAGCTTTCCATAGAAGCAAGAAGGCTTCCTCTTTATTTAACAGGAAAGGAGGGTAAAGAGAACATACGGGAATAGTTGCTGGCTGGTGCATAGATGTGGTGGTGGGAGCTTGTAGGAGTTATTTTTTTCTCAGTGACTTAGAAACAAAGGCAAAGACTGAGAACAAGAATGTGAGGTGTTGGGGATGTAAGAAGATATAAAAATTACAAAACTGACATCTAAGAGAGCAGGAGCATAAAAGGACTAGAGAAATGTCATGAGCATCAAGGTAGTATCAAGGGCCCACTTGAGGTCTGTGGAAACTAATGTAAAGTGTAACCATTCAGCCTGTTTCCTCCAGTAGAGTAGACAAAGCATTGGTATAGTAATTAGTCAAGGTAGGTTAACTGCTCCACAAACTCCAAATTGTAATGCCTTAACACAACCAAAGACGATTTGTCACTAAGAAATTAAACGGACTGTCTCACTTAATCCTCACAATGGTTGAATACAGTGGGTATTACTACTTTGTCCTTTTTTCAGATGAGGGAACTAAAAAATGTGTTGAAGTAAGCCTAAACCATAATTTTTGTTTTAGGTATTAATTTTATTTGGGGGTATTTAAAAATATTTGCCTCCTGATCACCTTCAGACAATCAAGCAAGCTGCTCTCTTTCCCCACTGACTTCTAGAATCAGCTCTTCGATACTCCTCTGGGGGACACTTTCCACAAGTCTTCAGACAGGTTTATTTCCTCCTGTGTGCTCCTTCTATAGGCCTTACTTAATTGTACTGTAATGATTTGTTCCACAATTATTCCCTGACAGCCCCTGTGTCTTTGTGATCCTTTCTACTCCCTCTTTCTCCAACCAAGAGGTAGCAATGATGTTCTATTTCAAGAGGCATAAACCACAGCATCCACCACAGTGCTTTGGCAATGCAGTCACTGTTTACCTGTTCATTGAATGGAAGAAGGAAGACAAGGCAATTCTGGGACACTACAGAAGAAAAAAAAAGTTTCTGCTTGCTTTGGAGCTGAGAAGGAAACTAAACTATGGGTTCAAGTTTTCTTTCTGAAGGCAAGTTTTGGAAGTCTTGAGCTTTCTGTGGTGGCAGGCCACCACTCAGTGGAGGTATGTGTGCACTGCAGGGTGCTTAAACTAGGGTGCTCTCACCACTGCCCAAGACAAACTCCAAGAACAAATTGAAGTCTCCCACCACTCAGGTATCTGGAATCTGAGTTGTCACTGCCTAAGCCTTAGGCCGTAAGCCATCTAGTTCTGTGCTCCCCACCTTTTGTGATGTTACTTAGGACCACTGTTAAACTGATGACTTCCTTGGACCTAGAAGGTTCTGATTCAGTGGGTTGAATAATTTGTATTTTTAACTAGTACTCCAAGTGATTTTTACTATCAGGGCAGTTTAGGTAATTAATCATCTTTGTTTCAGTCACACTATATAATTGGGGCAGTAGTTTATTTTTCATCGACTTTAACACTCAGTTAACTTTAAATATATTATTGGCTAACAGATGAAATGCTCCTGAGGTCCTTGAAAGTGTAGCTTAATATTTACAGTATATTATTCTGCAGCTTTTACCTTTCTTTTCAGCAGGGTGATTCAAGTGAGAGCAGCTTTGAAGGCTAGGATCATGGGGCAACCCAAACTTCAGAACTGTTCTAGCACAGGAGCCAAACTAGGCACCAAAACTTAGTGCTGGTATGATGATTCGAATATTGTCAAATTCCATTCGTTTCTTTCTTGGATGAGGTCAGAGATCTGAGGTGACCAGACTTTCGACGGAAAAAGAATCGGGGAACGCTTTTTCCTTCTTTTCCCTTATTTCATTATTAGAATCTGTCCTAAGCAAGGAGAGCTGAGAAAAAATAGGCCCAACTTTTTATTCCTATTTTCAACAAGCCACAAATCTGAACCATATGAGAGGTGGAGGGGAGATTTAGTCAACTCTTGTTGCTGGTCGCCTGTCTTGGTCAGATCCAGTCAAGCTCTCCTTGTTAATCGGGCTCAGAGGGGTTCCTCGGGTAGGAAAAGTAACACCAAACTTTTTGAGAGAACAGAAGTCTTCAGCCACTTGACCTCATGAAATCCGTATGTGCCAAAGATAGTGGCCGCTTGGCTGAGGGTCCTCGAGACTTCACAAATTTGCTCCCGTGTGTAAGAGGTGGGACTCTTCATAAAATAACACGGTACACAGAGATCAAATAGCTCGTACAACTGCCTCCTACCGGGTTACGCGCATCTGTGGGACCGACAAGGTCCCAGTCTCTTAAGAGAGCCCCCCGCGCAGGCGCAGGACCGCCCGCGGCAATCCCCGACGCCGGGCGACCCGGGAAGGCCAGTCACGTGGCCCGCGCGGCACTCTCGGCGATTTTCCTTACAAGGACTTGGACAGACGAGCCCCGCCCCTGGCCGTGCCCTGGTATGTGCGGAGAGGCAAACCTACAGGATAGACCCAACCATCTGCTCACAGGAAAAGGGGAAGAAAGAAATACATACAAGAATGGATACAAAAAACACAAAAACTCGGACATCAGACCCAACGAAATCACCGCACACTGCTATATGTTCTAAATCGCTGCTTTATATTCCTTCCCGTGCACTCAGTCAACATTGCGCCCTTTGAGCGTATTGGCAACAGCGCCCCCCGTCGCCTTTCCATTAAGTCAGGCCCAGTCTGGTGGCGGAGAATGGTGACTAGGCTCTTTTCCGGTTTTCGAAGGGGAGGCCGGAAGTGTTGGGTTTTAGCGGCTCTGGGTGGAGAAGGGTGGTGATAGCGGCAACGAGGGCAGCGAGAAGCGTCACTGAAGCGCTCGGATTCTCGCGGCAGTGCAGGGTGAGTGGTGCTCGCGGTCCGGCAGGTGGGGCCCATCCCGCGGACCCGTCTCCGGGGGGCGGCTGGCAGGGCAGCGGCGCACCTGGGCAGGTGGACTAGCCGCTGGTTCCCTGCTTTCGAGCCGAAGGGCCGGCACCGGGATCGAAAGCCGCGGTCGAAGTGGCCCAGACGCGAACTTGGCTCCTTCACCTAGCTTGGGAAGTGTGGCTTAGCTTGCTAGCGCCGCGAACTTGAGCCATAGCCGGGTCCGCGAAACCCAAGCTTCCCAGCTCTTGACCCCGGGACTATATTTAGTTTCTAACGTAAACTTGCCCGATTCAAGAGAATTTGCGCAAAAACCGTATCCCGGTGTCCTGGCCCCGCCCCACTGCTGCAGCTGTTGTCGCAGCAGCTGTGGAGCTACGTTTAGTAGGAGACTTAACCACAAATTAGCTTCCTCAGCTCAGTATCCACTTCTGTAATTAGAACTTTCTTTTAAAAAAAATTTTTTTTTTTAAAAGAAGAATATTTGGACAAAAGGGGTTTTGGTTTACTTTGTGGCTTGAGGAAAAACTCCAAAATATAACACCGTTCCTTTTGGGTGGAGACTTTGGACTAAGTCAGTTTGCCAGTGTTCGCTTTTAAAGTAGTCGAGCATATGAAAATGCATGTCAGTTCTTTACAGAACATTGGAACAGAAATATGCACTCAGTTGAGATTTTAACTTAAGTGCACAAAAAATTATATCCAAAGGTGAAGAAAGTGAGTGTTTCTTAAATTGCTATAATTTGGTTCATGTTCTGGAAAGCTTTGATAAAACGTAACCAAGAAAAACATTTTATTTTCCAATGTGAGGATTTACTGGCAAGGGAACCCTTACAATTAATTGTCTTTGTCAAGTGCTAAGAACTTTTTGGGTGTGGCAGTCTTAAGAAAACTAACCATACGGTCAACCGGAAGTTTGCACAGGAATTGAAAACTTGGGTTTAGTTAGAATGGAAACACCAACCTGAAAATGTACTTTTAAAAACTGGTTGGCACCAAAAAATTCCATATACCTAGCTTGAAAAAAGTGCACTGATTAAATGATTTGGTCTGGATTTGAGAATCTGACCAAATACTAGGAAGTGTTTCCTAAAATGGGAGATTTCCTTAAAGAATGTATCACATCTTCCACAGTACTGTCAATTTGAATGGTAGTTTTATAGAAAAAATCTCTAGATTATTTTACATTTATTACCACTTTAAAGGTGTTGGACTCTAGGACTCTACTTAGTGTAACCTAATGTAATAATAGTATGGATTAATCTCATTTTATAAATGAAACCATAGTATCTAGAGATTCTGCAGAATCTTCTGGTTGCCCTTGGTGTGTGGGGAAGTCCTCTTTGAGGATAATTATTTTTCACTTCTCCTTCCATTGCTAGTCAATCTTCCTTACATGTATTTCTCCTTTTGTCATAACTCTAAATGGTTTTATTTCTATTTAATTAAGCAAAAGTAAATAAAACCACAAAGTCATTGGCAAGTCCTTTGATTTAAAACAAGATCATACTCCTTTAGATCTGTAAACTGAACCTCCTTGACTTTTGTTGACTGTTCCATTCACTTTCTCTGGCATCTGAAATCTTTGTGTATTACATAGAAGCCTGCTCTGCAAATCACCCTGTCTTTAGTTTCATACAACACATATCCCTTCACACCAAAGATCTTCCATTAAATGCTTGAAAAGTAGACTCTAGACTCTAGAATGAGTGAGCATCCTCATAATTTGGAAATCTCAGGTGCCTACATGGCAGTTTTCCCACCCTAAATAAAGAATACTTAATTGCTGTATGAATTATTTTCATTTTACCTCAGATTTCTGAATTTCTATGGGAGTTCTGCATTTGCTGAGGTCTTGTTAAGTAAAGACAGTTAGTCTTAATTGTTTGGGGAAAGTTAAAATGGGACAGAAAACCAGTATTAGCAAGGAGTATAAATGACAATATCCTAAGTAATTTGCTCCTTGGGATCATAGCACTGTTCCTGATTAGGCTTCCTCTCCACCAGTGTTTACTCCACCCCATACTTTTCGTTTGGTCGGAAAAAAACTACACTTTACTTGTTTTGGAACAACTGACTGTGAAGCTAAATTCCCTATCCCTGAAAGGATGCAGGTTTCTAGTGGGAAATAAACACATAGAACAGACTACAACTTCCTTGAAAAGGTAGTAACTTGCCCAGTGTTACACTACCAATTTTTGGTAGAATTTAGACTAACCTCTGACTCTCTTAATTTTAATGATGTCTTGTAGCTTCTAAATGGAACAGAATTTTTCAGGGTCTTTTTATCCCACCCTCTGAATCTTTTAGAAACAAAGATCTTTTCTGAACTCAGTATTTGATAATCATGTACCACCTTTGAGTTATTTTTCAGTGTTGTCACACATTGTTTTAACTTGAGAGTCATACTTCTGGAATGAAAACTATGTGACTCATTTCATAAATTGAACCAATCATCTTATTTCTTTATAGTTGCCTCCCCAACAATATTTTATGCTCCTTAAATATAGGAGTATAATATTTTGCTTTATATTTCTTTTTGTTGTTGTTATTGTTAATCCTCACCCAAAGATATTTTTATATTTTTCCATTGATTTTTTAGATAAGAGTGGAAGGGAGGGAGAGAGAAACATCAGTGTGAGAGAGACACATCGATTGGTTGCCTTCCACATGACCCTGATTGGGGTGGGGATGGAACCAGAAGCCTTGACCACTATAACCACTAACACCGGCTGGGCATAGGGCTTTTTTAAAATTAATTAATTAATTTTTTTTTAAGGGAGAGCAAGAGAGAGAGAGAAACATCAATGAGAGAGAACATTGGCCAATTCCCGCATGCCCCCCCACTGGAGATCTAGCCCACAACCTGGGTATGTGCCCTGACCGGGAATAGAACTGGTGACCTCTTTGTGCACCGGCTGGGCAATGTTTTTTCCTTATTGATGTTAGAAAGAGAGAGGAAGGGAGAGGGAGAGAGAGAAACATCGATGAGAGAGAACATCAGTTGGCCACCTCCTCCGTGCCCCACACTGGGGATCAGGCCCACAATCTGGGCATGTGCCCTGATTAGGAATCGAACCGATGACCTCTTGGAGCATGGTCGATGCTCAGCAACTGAGCCAAACCAGCCAGGGCATATTTTTTAATTCTTAAATAGTTTTCACCTCTAGGGACATTTGATACATATTTACTGTCATTAACTGATCATATTAAAGGTTGATGATTAAATATTGAATGAGCTAAAGAAAAGTTCAATGTAAGACCATTGTCAGTGCTGACAATGTCAGTGTGTGTGTGTGTGTATTACTTTATAACCCAAACGGAGCATTTTTAGAAGGTTCCTAGAGCCCCCCCATCCCACCAGATGTAGTAATATGAGATTTTGTAGATCAAAAAAATCAGTTGTCAACCATTTGTCTTGTAATTCTCATCAGTTTCTTTGGTCTTAAAATAACTGACATTCCTGCATCATTAGAGGAAGACAGTATTGTCAAACAAAACAGTCTATTTTTAAACATGTGCTTTGGTTTGCAATGCCATGGCATGCCTAAAATAATAAAGAGATTTGCACTGGTAACTATCTGCCACTAGTTGGATCTCAACCACTTACCCTAAGTCCTTCAGTACATTTAAGAGTGAGGAAATAAAATACTCCATATTCCTTGTAGTTTTTAAAACTACATTTAGACTAGAGGGGAAATTTACAGCTCTGTGTAGTTGAGATAATAATGGAATTTATTGCCCGTTAAAGGTATTACAGCATGAAAATAATGCTTTCGTGAATGGTTTAAATTATGAAAGGTAGCCTCCTAAAGGATGATTAAAGGAAACTTGGAAATTGGTGAGGAGTATATAACATAACTTCTGTGTCATGTAAGGTATATCCTACCAACACATTCCAGTGTATTGTCAAGGGGTGCTATATTGGATAGACTGGAATTTGTGACTCTGGAACTTTCTACTAAAATCTAAGAACAGATTTAGCTGGGTCTGGGAAACTAAGGCAGAGCTTTTCTTACTATTTCCATAATTGAATTTAGTCTGGATGATGTGGTATAATCAAGGAAATAATGTAAGAAATAATTTTAAACTCACACAAAGCATTGTATTCTGAGGTCACTTTGCAGTTTGGAGATCTAGGTAGTGCTTCATTCTTTGCAACCCACAGACTTATTTTTAGACCAAGGACATAGTGTTTTGCTACATCATAGCTAAATGTTGTTTTCAGAACGTAAGCTTTAAAATTGTTATCCTGTTCAGAGAATGAAATCAGTGGTGCTTATTTTAGACCTGCTTGGAAGAATATAACTCAATACAGTGCCTTAGTCTTGCTCAGTAGAGGTTTTGCAGACTATCACCACCTCAGCTCTGAAGGATGGTATGGTAAAAATTTATCTGATGACCATGGTATTTTTAACTCCAACTAAAATGTTATCGTTTTTTAAAGATTCAGTATTGAAAGGAAAATTCCTTTTCATTTTAGGTATTAGACATTCTTTTTACTTTTAACTTAAATTGTATAGGGATAAATTTAGATTACTAGAGAGCAAAGATAGTTTCCATATCTCTTACAATGTTTTCCAAACTTTAAAAAATTAAGTTAGCTTTAAAAACTATTGTGCTTTGCTTTTTTATAGAGGACTTAGTCACTGCAAGTGATTTAGGTTGGCTCTGTGCAAGAAATTGATTTGGGTAGAGTGGAAATATCAGCAAAACTTAATTACAGATTAATTAACTTCAGAGTTTTGTGTACTTTTAAGTTAGCCTTTCAGCAAATATCTTTCTTGACTATTTTGTTTCCAGTAGTAAGGGTACAGTAAGAATTGGTAGGTCAAAGTGGAAGAACGATATTTGGCAGTAAAGATTAGGAGACGAAGACCTGTTTCATAAGTTAGTCCTCCTTCCTACTTCTGTCCACTTTAGAATGGAATAGTTAGTTTAGGCTAGGGCTGTAGGATAGACCTGTTGAAGATGGATTAGTATTCCTCAATACTTACAAATCACTGAGGTATAGAACTAGAACTGTTTCTTGTTTCTATATTGCTACTAAACCAGTAGATTTGGTCATCAGCCTTTATTAGGCTACATAGCAGTACTGGGACATGCAATCTTGTCAATATGCTCTGTACTTTTAATTAATGTTGGTTATAGTTTGGAATTTAAAATTAGTGATGGACTATTGATTAAATGTCACAACTACTGAGGATGAGTGAGCTCAAAGCAAGATTCTGGTTTTTCTCATTGTAGTTTGGTTCTATGAGTAATGGTAATTAGTTGAGAGCTATTTTTGCCAAGTGATACTATCCTGCCGAATAATTTTTAGACACATTTCTAAGTAGCTTAAATATATCAGGAAGGTTGATTTAGTTTACCTTTTATTATTCTTTGTCTTCTTTTATTTCCCTTCATAATTAGGATCTAACTACCACCATGTCGAGCAAAAGGGCAAAGACCAAGACCACCAAGAAGCGCCCCCAGCGCGCAACATCCAATGTGTTCGCCATGTTTGACCAATCACAGATTCAGGAGTTTAAAGAGGCCTTCAACATGATTGATCAGAATAGAGATGGTTTCATTGACAAGGAAGATTTACATGATATGCTTGCCTCCCTGGGTAATGATCAGTTTTAATATTAATATATTAAATGTAGTTTTTGTGATGCCTTTTATGTTTATTTCTTTAGTCTTAAAGCTCTGTGAAGCCAATCTAATGATGTTATCGTTTACTAAATAAGATTCAAAATCTAGAGCAGTGTCTCTCAAAGTATGGTCCTTGAACCACCTGCAGATTTCTGGCCAGAACTCATGATTGGACTAGGGGCCAGTTGTTTGTGTGTGTGTTGCAAGGACTGATCTTGATTATGAGAGCAGTATTATTCCTTTTGATGTCCCAATGGAATAGCATACAATCTCCTCTCTTAATACAGGCCCTGTTCATTGAGAAGACTTTTTTCCTAATAGTTTTGCTACCATGAATGCAAGCAACAAACTGTATAAATGATAATCTTTCTTGTCATAATGTTTACTATGATGAATAGTTGATGCATTTTGTGATGTAATCAAAATTATGACACTCTTTTTTGTTTAGGGAAAAATCCAACCGATGAATATCTAGATGCCATGATGAATGAGGCACCAGGTCCCATAAATTTCACCATGTTCCTCACAATGTTTGGTGAGAAGTTAAATGGCACAGATCCAGAAGATGTCATCAGAAATGCTTTTGCTTGCTTTGATGAAGAAGCAACTGGTAATTACCATGATTTAATTTTTTAGTTATGGTAACTAAATATATAATAACTTGAAATATGATGACATACTATCTTCAGGTTTATACTATAGTTGTTTCTTCGTTGTTGTTTTAGACAAGCTTCTCCTATGACATCACTCACTTTACTGCTTCTGCCTTTAAATACCTGATTTACAATTTAATGGGTGTATTTGAAAGTTCTTTGGGAAACTTATACTCCACAAGGGTGAGGCTCTCAGTAAATATGTGCTGAATGAATAACTTTTACCAGTGCAATCTTGGATAAAGTGTAAATTGCTATAGGCCATGACACCAGTACTGTGTTTATCAGGTACCTCTCAGTTCTGAGATTATTTAAATCTGGTATCAGACTCTCTGGTTTCATATTCCTATTCTGTATAACTGTATGATTTAGGGCAAGTTACTTAACTATCTAAATCTCTGTTTTCTTATTTGTAACATGGGCAATAATATTACCTACCTCATAGAATTATTGTGAGGATTAAATGGAATCAGATAATAGCATACTGCCTGGCATAGAGTTAACTCTCAACAAAAAAGTTAACTACAGAAATGCCTGATCCTTTGGCAGAAGTATATATAAAAGAAAAGGGGCAACTCACATGGCAAGTTTTTTGAGAAGGAAGGCACACCCTTTGGTTATGCATTATTTGGAGTAGTTTAAATAGGCCAAACATAATCTCTGCAGTTTGGCTTCCTAGGCTCCCTACAAAATGGCCTCTTTGGTTTATTCAAGTATACTACCCTTGACTCTTGTATCGTCTTTCACCTCCTTCCAAGCTTCTCTATGCATTGTTGTCCTAACTTACCTCCACCATTTCTGCCTCAGTGCCTTCCTCATTATACCACCTTCTCCCTCTTAAACTTGAAACTCTTAATATCGTTTTCTGGAAGAGCTGGAGAAGAGGCAGACAGAGTAGAAAACTTTTTTTTTCTCCTAAGGACTCTTGTGTATTGATTGAATTTTTTTTATTATGAGGTGTTTGATTTTTTTAATGGAGGGGAATAAAGTGCCATAAAAGAGTAAAATGTCTTATCCATTCTTCAGCCTCCTCTCAATGGTCATATTCTTTTTAGAGCCTAGTCTGCATTTTCATACTATTTTTTCCTGTGTGTAGGAAAACTTAAAGTCTCTCCCTTCTTTCCACATCCAAACAATTTTATTTATCTCTCTTCTGGTACATACTGGGTCTAACCTTCTATTTAAGTTGTGTATTTATTCCCACTTATTACAGTCTCTCGCTGCTTCCAGGGTAATGGATGTGTGTCTTCAAAGATTATATTCCCATCTTTATAACCCCTTCTGCCACCTACCACAGTCCATTACACATAGTCGATGATTAGTTTATATGATAGTTGAATGACTTGGCTGTAGATGATTTATTTCTACAAGCTGAAAGTCTAAGATATTTTGTACTTTTTTTTCTTTTCTCCTCACCCGAGGACATTTTTTTTTGCATTTATCTTCAGATAGAGCAGGAGGGCGGGGGGCAAAGGGGGAGAATGTGATGTGAGAGAGGCACATCAGCTGGTTGCCACCCACATGATCCCAACCGGGGCTGGGGACAAACTGCAACCGAGGTACATGCCTTTAGTAGGAACCAAACCCAGGACTCTCTGGTCCGTGGGCCAATGCTCTAACTGCTGAACCAAACTGGCCAGGGCTGTACATTTTTATTTTATCCTCACCTGACGATATGTTTACTGATTTTTTTTTTTTTATTAGAGATAGCGCAGTGGGGAGAGAGAGAAATATTAATATGAGGGAGAAACTTCTATTGGTTGCCTCCTGTATGTGCCCCAAATGGGGATTAAACCCACAACCTTGTTGTGTGTCCTGACTGGGAATCAAACTTGCAACCTTTTGGTGTACAGGACAACACTCCAACCAACTGAACCATCTGGCCAGGGATTTTTTTTTCTTTAATCTAGGGTTGAATTAGGGGTAAAAACCATAAATCTAGTTTCCTATGTAAACTGATCTTGTAAGTTTATAGGAAATATATTATCAATATTTTAGCTTAATTTTCCAGTCAAAGAAGATGTCCTTTTTTTTACATTATGAAATTCAAAATCTTTGTGCTTACATGATCATTTATCACCATTGGTTAGAGTGTTATGATTGCACATGTGTGTTACTTGGGGAGCCTTTTTTAAATAATGCTCCATACCTGGCTGGTGTGGCCTAGTTGGTTGGAGTATCATTCCATACACCAAAAGGTGGCAGATTTGACTCTCTCTCTCTCGGCCCCCGTCTCTCTTTAAAATCAATTTATAAAATAAAATAAAAATATCAATGCCAGATAATAAATGAAGGATAGCTTTTGGACTTTTTAAGCTCTCTGGATGATTCTAATTCTGATGTGCAGTCAGGTTTTATGAGAAACCTGTTTTCACAATTTGAAAGTAGAAAGCACAACTTTCGGCTCACCACTCACATCCCCAGTGCTTAGCCTGGTAACTGTGACATAATTAATGCTCAAACATTTACTCAGTATTTTTGCACACCCTGGGCCTGGCCATATTTTTAATTAAATCTACATTAGATTTGTAAAAAAAAAAAATCTTATTTTACTTTTTTTTTTTATTAATCCTCACTGGAGGATATTTTTCCATTTATCTTCAGGTAGAGTGGGAGGGAGAGGGAGAGAAATGTCCATGTGAGAGAGACACATTGACTGGTTGCCTCCTGAATGACCCCGACCAAAGCCGGGAGCCGAATCATAACTGAGGTATGTGCCCTTGACCGGAACTGAACCTGTGACTCTTTGGCCGCAGGCTCATTTTACATATTGAAAAAACAAAGTCAGAGGTCAAGTGAAATACCTGAAATAACATAGCTTGTTAAAACCAGACCTCAAACCCTAGCTGGTGTGGCTCAGTCCCATGCACCGAGAGGTCACCAGTTCACATGCCCTGGTTGCAGGCTTAATTCCCAGGGTAGGGGGCATGCAGGAGGCAGCCGATGAATATGTTTCTCTCCCCCCACTCCCTTTTTTCCTCTTTCTCTAAAATCAATAAAAACTTTTTTTTTTTTTAATTGGACCTTGCTCTGACTGGTTTGGCGCAGCAGTTGTTGGAGCGTCGGCCCGTGGACCAATGAGTTACGATCAAGGGCACATATCTCAGTTGCGGTTCATCCCCAGTGGGGTCATGTGGGAGGCAGCCAGTCCATGTGGCTCTATCACATCGATGTTTCTCTCTGTCTCTTTCTCTCTTTCACTCTCTCCCTCCCTCTCACTCTTTCTGATAATAAATAGAAAAATATCCTTGGTGAGGAATAAAAAATCAACAAAAAACTGGGCCTTGCCCAGCCAGTGTGGCTCAGTGGTTGAGCATCGACCCATGCACCAAGAGGTCGCCAGTTTGATTCCTGATCAGGGTACATGCCCAGGTTGTGGGCCAAATCCCCAGTGTAGGGCATGCAGGAGGCAGCCAGTTGATGTTCTCGCTCATCAGTGTTTCTGTCTCTCCCTCTCCCTCTCTAAAGTCAATAAAGAAAAAAAGAATGAAAAAAAACTGGACCTCAAGACTCCAGTATTCTTTCCACTAAACCCACATTATTGATGTTTATAATGTGGTATTGATTTTAGTGTTATTTGCTTATAGAATAAGTATGATCATTCATACTACTTGAAAAAACTATGAAGCTTAGATTCCTTAATCATACTTTATTGCTTTTGTGTAGGCACAGGTTTAGCCTCTGTTATCAAGAGATCAGGAGAGGCTGATGGAGGAAGATTGATAGAGCAGAGAAAGTTAATCCCACTAAGCAGCCAGGCATTTTCTAGGCAACTGCTGAGGTTGACTGAAACATGAGAAGATCCCATATTTCATGTATTTCTGCATATATAGTTTGTAACATATAGAACATGCATAGTCGAGTGTAGATGCTCCTTGTAATTAATCCTCAGAGTAGTATGTATTCTGAACCCCAGTTCTTTATTTTTTAGGCACCATTCAGGAAGATTACCTGAGAGAGCTGCTTACAACAATGGGAGATCGGTTTACGGATGAAGAAGTGGATGAGCTGTACAGAGAAGCACCTATTGACAAAAAGGGAAATTTCAATTACATTGAGTTCACGCGCATCCTTAAACATGGAGCAAAAGATAAAGATGACTGAAAAGAACTCCAAATTCCAACCATGTGTTCCTTGTCGCCACTTTGGGTATTTCTGAGACTTTCTCTTAGCACCTATAGCGTGCCCTAGCTTTACAGCTTTTGCCTTTGTGGTATTTATTCTCAGCCATTTTGGGCACATGCCTCTCTATAATCAGACTGGACATGGGACTTTTTGTCATTTTCAGAATAGAAAATAGGGTAATTTAACTTACCAGCCCCCCCCCCCCAATAACTGCAATCTACACAGAGTCAATATATTTTTTCAGAGAAAGTTACTCAATTTTTTCTGAATGATAATTAAACTTTATGATCAAAACTTGTTTAAAACTTCTTTATTTATCAAAATTGGCTTTTATTAGTTTTAGTTGCATCTTCCAAAGAAAGGTAGATGAAGGCAAAACCTAGAATATGGTGTGGTTGTTAGACTTCCCTTACTCCTCCCAGTTTTCCTAACAATCCTATCTCCTCTGCTATTCATCTTTCCCCTCCCAAAGAAATACAGTTTTTTGTGGTTTTTTTTTAATCCTCACAAGAGGATATTTTTCTGTTTATCTTCAGACAAAGTGGGAGGGGGAGAAAGGGAGAGAGAAACATCGACATGAGAGGGACACATCAACTGGTTGCCTCCCACACAACCCTGACCAGGGCCGGGGACAAACTGCAACCGAGAATCAAACCCTCGACTCATTGGGCTTCCGGCTGAGGCTCTACCGCTGAGCCAACCGGCCAGGGCAGAAATACAGTCTTAACTACCTTACTTGTTTCCTGCACTTTGCCAATTTAAAAAATAATTTTCTATAGAACTTGCGTATATATGATAGCTTTGGTAGCTTTAGATCCTTAAGTTTATCATACCTGCCAACATCCCTCCTTATCTGTCCTAAGCTTTTGTACATTACTTCGTGTCATTTAAAATTAGGCCAGGCCACTGAGTTTAATTTTAATTTGTCCTCATTTTTAAAACTATTTTAGACCCAAAGTTTCTGTGAAATGTGTCTACCAAAAAGAGATATTTTTTTTGTATTGCATTTCGAAGTATTGGAAATACAGAACCATGTTTTTTTATTATATAAAGCTTTTCTTTAACATAATAATCCCTATTGAATTACAGTGTTTGTTTATGCAGAGATTCACCATGAGTCCATGTATGCATTTTGGACATTCCTGATTTGGCCACAAACAAAACAGCTGAAGCTAAGTGCCTGGGACAGTGAGATCATTATTTCAATCCTCAAAATAACTTCTGCTATTTCCAGAAATGCAAGACTGTTTCAGCGTTAGTCAGGAAGTGGTTGATAGTATCATTTGCTGTGGGCTTCAAAAAACTGAAATATTCATGAGTTTAAAAGTTGAAACATTAGGGGGAAAGTTGGTTGAAAAAAAACTAACAGCCTATAAAGATAAGTAATTGACAATTCCTCTAATAACTTAATGTTTTATGCTACTATTAACCAGACTATCCTTGGACAAAATCATTACTTCACCCAATAAACAATTACTGAATGCCTTAAGGGTGGTAGACCTTTGTACACAACAGGAAAGGTGAGCTAGATCTTTTAACCTTGTGAGGCCAGCTTTATAGAATAGGAGTAGAAGGACCAGTACCAAGAGTGCTCTTGCCCCTTTCAAGTTTAGAATCTTAGTACCTGTCGTAACTCCTGAATTTCATTCAATGGTTTTTGTTTGTTTGGTTGGTTGCTTGCTTTGGTACGTGCCCGTAGTGGGAACCAAACCCAGGACTCTGGTTCACAGGCCAACGCTCCAGCCACTGAGCCAAACTGGCCAGGGCTCATTCACTAGTTTTAAGCAAAGTACTTTTTCCAGGCTATAGCCATGATGCTAAAATCTTATTTGTTGAATTGAATTTCCATTTCAACTAAAAAAGATCACTTCTGCTTTGTTAACAGATTTCTAATGAAGAACAAATAACATTGTTTTCACTTAGATAAAAAATGGTCTCATTTACTAAAATTATCTCTTGCAAAATCCCTATTTCCATTTGATAACTGCTCAACTAGCTGCCATTAGGAGAGTGCATGGTCTCCCTGAGTGAAATAAATCTCCTAATTTAGTAATTGCATTCTCTATGTAGTAAGTAGATTTTGCTTAAGCAAAGATGATTGCTTAATAAAAAGCTAAAGCATCTATTCCAACAGTGGATTTGACTGAAAACCAGTCTCCGTGATGAAAATCATACTTTAAACAAATCACTTTAAAAGTCCTGAGGAACCAACTTAATAAGGGTAGCATCGTTATGATTATATTGTCATTTAGATTCCAGCTCCCAAATTTCACTTGATCAAGAAGCCTGTGACTCCAGAGCAGGAATTGATGAGTGCTACTGGGAAAAAGGAGGGCGGCCAGACTATAAGACAAAAGCAACTTCTGAAAAGGAAAGTCAACGATTTTCTACAAGGTAGGAGAGAAAGGACTGTAAGAGGTATAACACCTAGACTTAGAGAGGGTAAGTTGTAAGAATCAGAAGACAGTAAAAGGGCTTGGAGAGGTATATAGAGCCACAAAACAATATTATGGAAACCATAAATATTCATTTGCTTGGTTATATTAGACACATTTTAGAAAGAAACACATGGAGATCAAAGTACAGTCAGGATGTCTCAGCTGTGATCTTTATTAAGGTGGCCAGGGAGAGGGTCTATGCCAGTGGTTCTCAACCTTCCTAATGCTGCAACCCTTTAATACAGTTCCTCATGTGGTGAAACCCCAACCATAAAATTATTTTTGTTGCTACTTCATAACTGTAATTTTGCTACTGTTATAAATTGCCATCAGGAATATGTGTTGTCCGATGGTCTTAGGCGACCCCTGTGAAAGGGTCGGTTGTTGGGCCCCCAAAGGGGTTGCGACCCACAGGTTGAGAACCGTTGGTTTATACAATGGTACTAGACCGTACTTAGAAGAGCTCTAAGACCTAAGAAGCCAAAATCTTATGATTGGGAAGAAAACTATTAAAACTATTGGCTCAAGAGCAGATTGCAGCTAAAGAAAAGAGTAAATATTTTAGAACGAGGTGTGACTTCTCTGCAGTTGCTTTTCAAATTCAATTGAGAAAATGCATTCAATTATAAACTGGACCTCTGGCTGGGATGAGAGGACTACAGCGTCAGCATCACCCAGGTGCTTATTAGAAATACAAATTATCACCTACTGAATGACTACCTGGCGTTGGGGCTCTGGAATCTTTTACCAAGCCCTCCAGGTTTCTCTTATGCATGTTACTGTTTAAGAACTGATATAAAGTGCTGAACACATGGCTTCTACCATCTAGGAATTTCTGATCAAACATTTATAGAATATAAATGATTTATTCATCTCCCCAGAATCCAGCTCAGCACACGTTCAGGCGATCACAGTGTTTAATAAAGGTTTGCTATTAAGTTGACCATCCTCAATTGAGAAAAAGTGCTGCTCATATTATTCCAGGCTGAGGAAACTGACAGTTAACAGCCACAAACAATAACCAGAACAAAACTTGAATAATGTAGCTTCGTTGTTTCCTTTGTTTTGACCAAACGCATTATGTAATGTGCTTGAGCGACTGTATGTGCGTGTGCGGTCTGACATCTCTAATGATCCAAAGGAAAGCAAATTTAATTTGAATAAAACTTTCTTTTGGTTGGAAAGGGAATGAAACTTACTGTCTGTGGCCAGATACCGTAAACCTCGTAATCCGAGGGTAAGTGAGGAGGAGGAGGAGGAAATGATATAACGCGGGCTGAAATGCAGTTTAAAAAGAGTTCTCCCGCAGGCAGGAATCCGCGCGGCTGCCGCCTTCTTACCTTCCCCGGTATTTCGTGGGACGTACCCCAAAAATTACTGTTTCACCTTCAGTTCAAATTTAACTAGGCCCGCTATACTTTTATTTATTAACTCCGGCAGCCCTGCGTGGGCGATTTCCGACAGCCGGGAACCCCTAAACCTTGAGAGATTGCGCCCCGCCCGGGTCAAATTCCTGACCCCGCCCGGCGCCGGGGAATGCGGAAGGGCCACGGGAACCGCCGCGGCGGCCGGGGGGGTTGGGCGGGGCGCGGGGCTGCAGCCGCGCCGCGCGCCCAGACCAGCCAGGCCACGGAAGCCAGGTGGACCCCGGCCGTGTTCGTCGGCCCCAGCCCCACTCCCGGGCGGACACAGCAAGCTTTCTCCAGCCTGAGCGAGAACAGCCGCTGCACCAGCACCCCTTCCCGAGTTGGGTCCCGCCGCGCCTTCCGGTGTGTTTTCCGGTCCGCCTCTCGAGGCAGGAAGTGCCGGGCGCCGCCTCTATCGTGCCACAGCCCATCGCTCGTCGTAGTCACTTGTCGCCTTGTGCAGGGCAGCCCGGGTTCTGGTGTCTGGCGGCGGTGAGTGGCTCGCCCCCGGGCGCGACACCCCTTGGGCCTCCTCCCTCCCCCCCTTCCTGCCCCGCGCGGGCAGCCAGACCCGGGCGGGGGCTGTGGGGGCTGTGGGAGCCGTCAGGGTGGGTGAGGGGCCCTAGCAACCGCTGGGCCCAGGCCTGGACGGAAGTTCCTCGGCGGAAGAAGCCGGCCTGGGAAAAGGCTGGGCTGGAGGAGGTGGCCGGGCCCCCGGCCTTGTGTCACCCCGGATGACTTCACACACCTGGTGCCTCCGACCTCCCGGCGGCCAGGCTACCTGCCGCCGACTTCGCGGCCCAGCCCGTCGATTAGGGTGTTGAACCCCTGCTCTGCACCACACACAGGGCTTGATGCTTGGGGGATGCAGGAATCTACTGATGCATGGTTCTTGCCTTAGATGAAGTGTCCAAGGAAAGTATTAGAGAAAACGTCACCGGTTGCCTTAGTGTAGGCTAAAATGGAATAATTTCCGTAGGAGTTGTAAGTCTCACTGTATGTTGCATTTGTAAAGATTTAGTGCGTTCGTGTTGGTTGAAGAAAAAGATAAATAGAAATCAGGAAGGATTTCCTAAAAATGAATCGTGACCTCATTGAAAGCCTGGAGTCAGCCCTAGAAGGGAGAATTTAGTATTTCCGGCTGGATCTGCGGTAGGAGGTAACCAGACCCAAAGCGGAAAAGGTGGGAATTTGTGTTGAGCGGAAAAGAGATGGTGGGGAAAACCAGTCTGAATGGAGCAGAACTATAATGAATAGTAAATGGAAATAAGGGTAGGTAGGTAGGTAAGTGTGGTCTTTTTGTGGATGTATTGAAAAATAAAAGATAATGGGAGAGGCATTAGGGAGTGATTTGGATTCTTCACCAAGGAAGTAATATGAAGGAAAGGGGTTTAGAGAAGCCTTTGTTTAAGATGAAATTGCATTGGTCCTTTGGTATTAAAAGTATCGTGGCATTTTAGAATTCAAAAGGCCTTATAGATTATTTTTCATTTTATAATAGAGGAAATAAGCCAAGAAAAGTGAGAAATTTGCCTAAGATCATTTGAGGGATTCACATGGCGCCACCCATTTTCTCTGTAAGCATTAGATGGACCCTCTTGGACCTCATAACAAAGTGCACACAGCTTATTGTTGAGGCTCTGTTGAATGAAACAACTTCTATGATGGTTGAGTCAACATTCATTTATGCATCAATGAGACCAAATTTAGACAAGGTGAACTGCACTTTTGAAGGACAATCCCCAGGTCAGGGTTGCAGAGGTTAGGAGAGAGAAGAGGACTTGGACCCCCTGAATGAGGCTGGTTATCTCTCTCTCCCAAGAATCAAAGATACCAGATATCTAGGAATGATTTTTATTGTCAGAAACTTTGGGCTCTTCCTTCCTCATTTCACACTTCAGCAGTGTGGTGGTATTGCTTATTACTCCCTACTGGCTATATTTTCGTGGTAGAGAATTTCAGTTGCTTGTATGCAGGATATTAGGGACAAGTAGTACAAGCCAGACTGGGCCTAGACTTCCTGAGTACAGATCCTGGATCTAAGTTCTACCTTTTTCTTTCACATTACACTAAGTGAAAGAAATCAGGCTCATAGAATATACACTGTATATTTCCATTTTTAAGTTAAAGACAAAACTAATCTATAGTGATAGAAATCTGAGCAATGGCCTGGCCGGTGTGGCTTAGTAGATTAAGCATCGTCCCATGTACTGAGAGGTCCAGGTTCAATTCCTGGTCAGGGCACATACCCAGGTTGCAGGCTTGATTCCCAGAAGGGGGTGTGCAGGAGGCAGCTGATATATCTCTCCCACTTTGATGTTTCTGTCTCTCCTTTTCTCTCTCTAAAAAAATCAATTAAAAAAATTCTTTAATAAATCTGAGCAATGGTTGCATATGGGAGAGAATGCTTAATTTTGAGGGAACTTTCTGGAGTGATGTTAACATTTGTTACTTGGTTGGGGTGGTGGTTACATATGTGTACACATTTACAAAAACTTAGTTTAAGCTCTGTACATTTCCCCATATAGAAATTTTATTGTAATAAAACAAAATGATATGAGTTCAAAGGATGGAAAGTTTACTGCCAACTGGGATTATCATAAAATCCATAATGAAGAAATGACAGCATTATAATGTGTGTAATAAATATTAAAATTTAATCTTGTACTACAGGGAAAGTTTGGTGTTGAGAAAATATGTAAGCATTAAGGCTCTGATTACATAGGTGCCTAAATATGCAGCACGAAAAAGATCATATTAAGTATGTGAGGTTAATTTTGTGGGGTATTTTAACTTGATTAAATACTAAATTCTCTTTATGATTGCTATTTTCAAACTGTTGTTCATGTATCCAATCATTTGATCCTCCCAATTAGCATAAACATTAGTTTTGACTATAGTAATGACCTGAAGAATGTATAAAGATTCTGATAGAACTTGGTGAAGATGACAGTTGAATCAGAAGTGATCTTAGGTTTCTGCCCAAGAACTGCTACTCTCTGCTCTTTTGTGTTCATCCATTCTCAGCCTTACCTTGTGCCTCCGCTCAGAAGGTGGCCTTAATAAAGGAGAACTCTTTTGTTTTTTATCCTCACCTGAGGACATTTTTTGCATTTATCTTCAGAGAGAACAGGAGGGAGACACATTGGCTGCCACCCACATGACCCCAACGGGCTGGGGACAAACTGCAACCGAGGTACTGCCCTTAGCAGGACCCAAACCCGGGTCTCTAGAACGTGGGCCAATGCTCTAACCGCTGAGCCAAACTGGCCAGGCAATAAAGAAGACCTCTTAAGTATCCTGCCTCAGACATCTCTTCTGCCATTCTACTATAATTTTGCTAAAACTTGAACTCTTTATCATCCCTTTGTTCACAAAATCAGCTCCTCCCTCCTTAATAACCTTAGTTTTTAATGGTAACTTTATGCTACCAGTACTTCAACTAGTACTTAAAAGCAAAGTCATCCAAGAACAACTCTGAAGGGGAAACTCCCTTTAAGTAGCAAGAACTAGCACATCAGCATAGGAACCAGAAAGAAGTATAGGAATGTTGAAGAAGGGGTGACTATTGCAGTTAAAAGATAAACCCACAGAACTTGGGGAGAAATTGTATAGAAGAAATTGAAATTTTCTAAAAAGAAATAGAAAATTCCCTATCTAGTACAAAAACTTGACTGTGGCCCTGGCCGGTTTGGCTCAGCGGTTAGAGTGTCGGCCTGCGGTCCAGAGAGTCCCGGGTTTGGTTCCCGCTAAGGGCACGTGCCTCGGTTGCAGTTTGTCCCCGGCCCTGGTTGGTTGTGCGGGTGGCAGCCACTCGATGTGTCCCTTTCACGTCGATGTTTCTCTCTCTCTCTCTGTTCCTCTCTCTCCCTCCCATTCTACCTGAACAAAAAATGGGAAAATGTCCTCGAGTGAGGATTAAAAACAAAAACAAAAAACTTGACTGTGGTTCCCTTTGAACTTTTTAAGATTTTGTGGTTATAATTCTGACATAAAGGCATTGACCTATTTTAATACAGTGGCTTGAATAGTTTTCTATTGCTATATAACAAATTACCTCAAAACTTAGCACCTTAGAAAACAATAAACAGTTTCTGAGGGCCAGGAATTCTAGGTCAGCTTAACTGGGTAGTTCTGGCTCAGTGCCTCATGAGGTTGTTGCCCAGATGTCAGCCAGGTTTGCAACCTTGAAGTAAGATCAACCTCCAAAATGGCTGGCAAGTTGATCCTGACTATTGACAGGAGGCCTGAGTTCCCTGCAACATGGACCTCTTCTTGGGGCTGTGTACTATCCTAATGATCTGGCGCTGGTTTCCCCAGATTGTGATCCAAGAAAGAGCAAGTCAGAAGCTGCAATGTCTGTCATGACAAAGTCACACTATTATTTTTGTGATATCCCATTGATTATTAAGGGTAGCAGATGTGTCACTCCAAGATAAGCCACTTTGGCATGAATATTATTTTCAGCAAGGCAATTTAGAAGAAGCCATCACAAGAAAAGCTCTCTGCCCTCCCCTTATTTGCCTAAATTTACAAAGGTATACTTTCTCCCCTCTCTACCAGGAAGGACAAAGGTTACTCTCTGGAGATAACTTTAGATTCTTATCAGTGGAGAAGGCCATAATATAAGTCTGCATGACAAGCCTTACTTACCCTTGTTTACTTCATTTTTCCTGGTAACCTTCCATAATTAGGCTCTCTTCCTCATATCTTTCTTCTTTTTTCTTCAGCTAAAGATAAAATTTAAGCCTGAGTTCTAAACCACCTCTGATAATTGGTTTTTCCCTGGGTATCTCCCATGTATACATGAGGTATATATGTTAATAAACTGCTCTTTGTGTTTCTCTTGTTACTCTGTCTATTATTAACAGTGGTGTCAGCCAAGAACTCAGAAGAGTGGAAGGAAGATTATTTTATCCCCCCTACGGTTTCACAGGTCAACCATTTTTACTGTTGGAGGGGGCTACACAAGGATGTGAAAAGTGTTGAGGGTCAGTTTGGATCCTGGCTACCACCATAGAGAAGGAACAAGTTCAACTCAGGGTACAGGCAGTAACATAAATAAGTACTGACTGTGTCAGGAAGATAATAGGGAGTAGTGGGAGTTGCTCACTAAATACTCTATATCTACAGAAATTTGGGAATGTTGGTCAAGTGATTCCTTATCATACAGTTTTTCAAGAGGTCTGAAATTTGTTTTTATTAAAGTAAAATATTCATTTTTTAAAATGTCAAACTAATTCAATAATTTTAAAAGGTCATCCCTGGACTACTAAATGAACCTTCCTACAGACTGCATATAGTTTGGTAGCTGCCAGTTTGTGACTTCTGACCTACCTAACTCTTTTATTTTATAGATGAGGAAGATGAGAATCAGGAAAACTAAAATGACCAAAGTTCATACAACTTGAAAATGTCAGAACTGGAATTAGAATCCAGGTCTCCAGCATCACTGTGAAACCGTAATCACCAAATTTCAAAAACTAAAGGGAACTAAATGCACAAACAGCCAATGCCTTCTAAGTGACAATGCAGAGGTTCTCAGCCTTCAAAGCACATTGGAATCACCTGGTGCATTTTTTTTGCTTTTAATCCTCACCTGAGGATATTTTTCACTGATTTTCAGATGGGGGTGGGGGTGGAGAGAGACATTGATTTGTTGTCTCCCGCACAACCCCAACCAGGGCTGGGGACCAAACTGCAACTGAGGAACGAGCCCTTGGCCAGTATCGAACCCGCGACTCTTTGGTCTGCGGGCCGAAGCTCTAACCATTGAGCAAAACTGGCCAGGGCAACCTGGTACATGTTTTTAAAAATACAGATTTCTGGCCCTGGCTAGTTTGGCTCAGCGGTTAGAGCGTCGGCCTGCGGTCCGGAGAGACCCGGGTTCGGTTCCCGCTAAGGGCATGTACCTCGGTTGCAGTTTGTCCCCGGCCCTGGTTGGTCGTGCGGGTGGCAGCCACTCGATGTGTCCCTTCACGTCGATGTTTCTCTCTCTCTCTCCCTTCCTCCCGCTCTATCTGTACAAAAAAAATGGAAAAATATCCTCGGGTGAGGATAAAAAAAAAAAAAAAAATACAGATTTCTGGGCCCAACCTATAGATATTTAGTTTCGGTTTGACTAGAGTAAGATCTAGGCATCAGTTTTGTTTTTTTTAACTTCCAGGATTATTTTAATGTGCAGCCATTATTGAAACCAGAAGGTTAACTACAGTGAGAGCCATATTTATTTGCCATATGGTGACAGCAATTAGCTGATTTAAGATACTTAAAGGAAGAAGCCTCAGAAGAATGTGGAGGAAATTATGGATAGCTGACAGAATATGCCCCGGGCCCATGTTTCCAGGGCTTCCAATAAAGCTATATAGGCTGAATGATGTTCACAAGCAATTTCTGCTTATTAATGATTATGGTGCTCATGTTTTGATTTGCACATTAGTATTGCAGGTGATTTTGCAGATTGTTATCTAAATATGTTGACACCTATAATTCAGTTTTTTTTATATTCCTGCCTTTCTTGTAACCTCTGTGAACACTATATATGACCTTTAGTTCACTCTGTATTGGAAATTTACAAAAATAATTAAAAATTCGAAGAGGAAGTGAGAACTTTTTTGCAATTGAGGGTTATTCACATTATGTGTTATGTTGTATATGGATATTTAATTATAGTTGAAAGGTAAGGTTTGATTTTTTTTTTCTTCTAACATTTATAGGTTAACTGTTAATTTGATAGTCCTAGGTAAAGATTTAAAGCCTTTGGCACAGACAAGCAGTGTGGTGTTGCTGAAGGAAAAGTACAAAACAGAAGGGCTAGAGATGAGGCTGGAAAGATCATTCTAGAGGAGGCAAAGGAGGACCTTGTGCACCATGCTTGAGAACTTACACTTTGTCCTATATGGCAGGAGATAGCCAAAGGGGATTTTTTTTTTTTTTTTTTTTTTTTTGGTACATGCCCCTAGTCTCTAGGGCCCAGCGGGAACTGAACCTGGGACTCTCTGGTCCGCGGGCTGAAGCTCCAACCACTGAGCCAAACCCGCCAGGGTGGGGATTTTTAAAAGGGGAATAGATGGTAATGTCATATTCATGTTTTATATACCTCTGGCTGGAATATAAAGGATAATTTAACCCTGGCTGGTGTGGTTTAGTGGTTATAGTTATAACATCTGCCTACACACCAAAGGAATGCAAGTTCGATTCCCGGTAGGGGCATGTACCTTGGTTGTAGGTTTAATCCCTGGCCCTGGTAGAGGCATGTGCGAGGGGCAGCCAATCTATGTGTGTGTCTCATATCAATGTTTCTCTTCTGCCCCCCCCTCCATTCCACTCTCTAAAAATCAGTGGAGAAAAATATCCTTGGCTAAGAATTAACAAAAAGAAAAAGGGTAGTTTAGAGGGGCCTAAAAAACAAGAATATTGGTTAGATTGACTAGTTGATCATAAAAACACACACAGAGATGATGAGAGCCTAGCTGAGGAATGAGGAAGATGAACAAATCTGAGAAATATTTAACAGGCAGGGCTTGATTCATCAGGGATAGTGATGAGTCAGGGTGACTCCTAGGTTTCTGGTATGGTGAGTGGCTAAATGATGGCGCCATTAACTAAGAGAAAACAAAAGGATGGATGAGAAAGCTTAGGAAATGGAAGATAATTCAGTCTTATTTATTTATTTATTTATTTATTTTTTACAGATGTTTCTCCTTTTTTCCCCATTGAAACCCTCATTCCAACCCCCCCCCCCCAGCATTATTGTCTGTTTTCATTGGTTATGCATATAAGTTCTTTGGTTTATCTCTTCCTTCTCCCCTGCCCCCCTCCAATAATTCAGTCTTCAACACATTGATTATGAGTGTCTGGGATATTCAAAGGGATGCCTTTCACAAGCAATTGGATATTTGAATCTGCTACTCAAGGAAGAGGTCAGGCCTAGAGGTACTTGGAGATACAGGTGCTGTCAGAATAGTGAGAGTCAATGAGATCATCCAAGCAAAGCAAAATCACGACTGTTAGAATACATGAATATTTAGTATAAGTGAGTAGAGGAGATAAAGACTTAACAAGAAAATGGAGGAGGACTGGTCATAAAAATAGAACTGAGAGAGATTATGTGGGTGTCAGCAAGTCAAATACAGCATTTTACATAAATCATTCTTTCCAATATAACATTTAGGAGCCTTCCTCATTAGAGTGTAAGGTCTTCAGGGTTGGGAACCTTGCGTTCTCTTCCCATTTGGGACAGTTAATTTCTACGGTGACTGTTCACAAACACCCAGAATTGTTAGGGCTCTGAAGAAAAGAGGGATAAAATAGTATCAAATAATAGCAGAGTGGTCCAAGGAGATTTAGACTGGATTTGGCCGTTTGAAAGCAGTTGCAGTAGAGAAAATAAAGCCAGATCGTGGGTTGAAAGTGAGTGGGAATTGAGAAAGTGGAGAAAGCCAAGATACTTATCTCAGTAGATAAGTAGACTAAGGATGGTAGTTTCTCCAGGGGCCACAATTCTCTTCAGATTGATTGTTTTGCTACAACTTTGTCTCATATTTTTCATTTTATATGTCTATGTGTAGTTTTTATAGGTACCTTATACATATATAAATGTGCACTGTTTTTAAATGAAGTGCAGAGAAAAAAAAAAAACTTTTAAAAAAAATGATAGTGTTATTACATTGAGTCTGTATCAGCTCTGTTAAAACTACACACTAAGAGGAGCTTAAAAACACCCAGTGCAGTATAGATTGAAGAAAGAGAAGGAAACAATGCAGATAAAAAGTCTAAGACTAGAAGTTCTAAAAACCCAGATCCAAAATTCTCTTGCTCAGTATCCCAGCTCGTCATCTGCTTTCACACTATGCAGCCGTAGAGTTAATGAACAGTCCACAAGACCATCCTCATTTCTGACACTAATGGCAAGTTTGGGTTTCCAAGATGACCCTCAGGTTCAATAATTTACTAGGATTCACAGAATTCACTAAAAGCTGTTATGCCCATGGTTGTGATTTAGTACAGTAAAGGTATTCAGATTAAAATCAGCCAAGGGAAGAGACACATAGTGCTGAGTCCAGGCGTCTTCTAAATGGAGAGCTTCCAATCGTCCCCTCTCCTAGACAGTGTTGACTCCTGACAAGAAGAAGAGACAATATGCATGGAGTAATGTAATGCCAACCACGGAAGTTCACTTGATCCTTGATATCCATAGGCTTTATTGGAGCTCTGTCACATAGATACTGTTGACTGCTCTATAGCTGACCTCAGGCTCCAACTCCTCTAGAGATCAACTGATAACACATGACCCAAAACCCCCACCATAAATCACACTGTTAAAAATCTGGTGTGACCCAAGACTCCAGGTATCAGGCATGACATTCCAAGTGCTTAGAGATTACTTCCCAGGAACCAAGGACAAAGGCCAGACCTCTCTTTGGGCAAAATTAAATTCTTTACTGCACAAGGGCCATTGATTTTTTTTAAACCTAGGTAGTACCTATCTCATAGGGAAGTTGTGAAGATTGAATAAGACACTGGATCATAAAATTACTCTGGTGTCCTCAGGTTTTCTGAGGTTATATATAGCTATTAGAAATGGAGCTAATATTTAAACTCAGGGCTTTGTAACTCCAAAGCTGATAGTAGTTTTGCATTGTATTTATATTATTTAAAACTAGAAATAAATGGAATGAAAAATGTTCATTCTATTTGACATTTAAATTGGCGGCTTTCTATAGAGTATTAGAGGCTACTACTAATGCCATATTGCAGAGAACTGAGGAGTGAGTGGGAAGATGAGAAAATGGAGACAATTGAGTATTAATTAGACAGATAATCTAAAAGTTTTGTCAAGGGAAATGGGAAATGAAAAGGTAGCAAGAAGGATTGAAAGATTAAAGAATAGGTTTTGATGATTATTTTTAAAGATGAGAGCCTTTTTAACATGCATCATACAGAGACTATACTAGTTTCTTTGCTGATGTTACCGTGTTTAATTCTTATTTACATTTGAAGTAGATACCACATTTTGCTGTAAAATAGGATCAAGTGAGCTTCCCTGATTTTCAAACCATGTTTGAAAAAAATGAGGCTCATAGAGGTTATGCAATATTGGTAATAAAATGGAAATAAATTCATAACAGTGCTTGGCACAGTAAGCACTCAGTAAATGCTAGATATTGTCACGTATTTTAAAATTAATTCCCATTTAGTAAGTAGGGATTTAATGAAATTTTAGGGGAGCTACCACACTTAATTTCTATTATTTCTTAATTTTTTTCAAAACTGCTTTTTTTCTAGCTATTTAATTGTTACATCAGAAATAAAGTTTAAATATATTCCTACTCAAATGGAGTACTCTACATTATATTTTTATTCATTAACTTTAGGTATTATGAGTTATTTTAGGTATTATGAGTTATAAAATATTGTAATATTTTAGGTGTTATGCTTTATGTTTTATGCATTCTTTTTTTTTTAACTCTAGAATTACGCAGCCACCATGTCGAGCAAAAAGGCAAAGACCAAGACCACCAAGAAGCGCCCCCAGCGTGCAACATCCAATGTGTTCGCCATGTTTGACCAATCACAGATTCAGGAGTTTAAAGAGGCCTTCAACATGATTGATCAGAATAGAGATGGTTTCATTGACAAGGAAGATTTGCATGACATGCTTGCTTCTCTAGGTAGACTTTTATATTCTTAATATGCCTGCTTTCCTGAAGTAATAATTTAGCATTTTATGTATTACTTTCTGTGTGATGTCTAAATATTCCCGTCTTGTCTTCAAAGCCTATTGAGAGATGGTTAGGTGGGAGGTGCCATGTTAGGGCTTGACCAGTCATGAGAGTATAAGCAGGTACTTGGCCAGACAAGCCTTAGTTCCTCTCAGCTAAATACTATAGGTCTACCGGGTGAAAAGCCAGGGAACGACTAGGTGGTAAAATATCAGAATTTAAAATGTATAACTAATAAGATAGCATAGTTAGTAATAAAGGTTGAGGACAGATTATAGATAGGAAGTGACAATAATGAATGATGACCGTCTCGGGAGCAAGGACAGTGCTACAGGAAAGGGGGCGTTCACAATTTTATTTATAAATTTTTTTATAACTAAAGTAAAGAAAATATAAAGATAAGAGATTTAAAGTAAACATAAACCTCCCTTTGTTATTTTGGTTATTATTGGTGTTATTTTATTATTCTTTGTATGATTTTGTTATTTGTATTTTTGTTGTTGTTAATCTTTACCTTAGGATATTTTTTCCATTGATTCTTAGAGAGAGTGGACTGAAGGGGAGAGAGAGAAACATCAGTGTGAGAGAGAAACATCAATTGGTTGCCTCTTGCACGTGCCCGGATCAAACCCATGACCCTTCGATGCGCTGACAGATGCTCAGACCACTTAACCACACCATCCAGGGCTGCTGTTGTTTGTTTTGATCTTAAAAAGAAGGAGGGTTCTCTATGTTCTGCATTGAGTCAACACTAATTTTATAGTTGTGGAGAAAGGAATGGTAAGCTTAATTCTTGATAGACCTGAGTGACTGGCATGGCATAGGGTGCATCTCAGGGATGGCCTCCAATTAGGCTCTACACTCTGGAGTGTTCTTGTGCTTGACTGTTAGCCAGAGAGCAAAAGAAAAAGAGGTGGTTATTTTTTTCTGTTTAGTAACCATAGCACGATTTGTTCCTGTCTTTTTTTTTTTTTTTTCCTAGCATAATATTTTGAAAATTTTTAAGCCTACAAATAATTGAACAGAATAATGAACATATAGACATCCTTTACCTAGATTCACCAATTATTAACATTTTGCAACATTTCCTTATTTAAAGCAAAAGTAGAATCAAGATACTGATCTAATTTGTTGACTTGCAGGTAGGTTCCACCCCAGTGTTTTCCACTTAGAATAGCTAATTAAGTATGCTCCCTGGACACGTCACTGCTGAAGGAGCCCACTGAGGAAAATTGAGGGACTTAATTATATTATAAAGATTGGACACTCAAGACTATATCATGATCATAGATGTTCAATTAATTTATGAGTGATGGTAGATTAAGAGGCTGACTTTGGAGCCTTCTATTTTGGGGAACCTTGTCCTTTTAAGACATGTATGCACCTTTCAAATCCACAAATTATATTGGTTGCCTTGAATGGGTTCCTAGGTATTTGGCCAATTCATTTTAAGTCCCTGTCTTTTTTGTACCCTTGTTCTCTTGACACCTGTGGATTACACTTTTTCCCCCATAAAAATTGCTACAAGAGAGTTGGGTTAAATCTGAAGGTAGAAAAGTAGATCTTTTTAGCTACTTTTACTTATTCAGTGCATCTTGAGATTAATTTTGGGCTATTCTTTGTATGGTGTTTTGAGTAGGTATAAGTGAAGATTGTAAGGCAGTAAGATAGATGCCAACTTGATATTTAAATTTCACTCAAATTCCCAAGATTAAAACTTTACATATGAACCATCATAATTCTAGATTTGACTATCGTTAGCACTTAGTTGGGTGTAATATTGAGGTACCTCCTAAGATAATGAGTGTCTAACTTATAGATGTTCTTTTCATGGAGAATCATATAAACTTACTGTTGGATGGGACCTTTCCGATACCAAATTTAATCAGTCCATTTTACAGATTAAAAAAGTAAACCCTGGCCCGGCCAGTGTGGCTCACTGGTTGAGCGTCCACCCATGCACCCAGAGGTCGCTGGTTCAATTCCCGATCAGAGCACATGCCCAAGTTGTGGGCCAGATCCCCAGTGGGGAGGCATACAGGAGGCGGCCAATTAATGTTGTCTCTCATCGATGTTTCCCTCTCTCTCTCTCTCTCTCTCTCTCTCTCTCTCTCTCTCTCAAATCAATAAAGAAAAAAGAAAGTTAAAAAAAAAATAAGTAAACCCTAGACACCTGCCACCTTCTCCCAGGTCACACAGCCAGTGGCAGAACTGAGATGCATTGTTGCTTTTCCTACACCATGGGGGCCTCACAAATGCCCAGACAGAGAGAATCCCTTTGTTATTCCTACCATTATCTGGCCATCCCAGAGGAATTTCTCTAAATTTTGAGGGAAGGATCAGGGCAGTTTCCTCACCACTGTACTAGAAGAGGGAAAAGTGCTGTCAGTTGGAACCAAGGTTAAAATTTCAATTATAAACAATACTAAATGAGAATGCAGTTTAGTGACTTGAATCAACAGCATTTGGTGATATGGCTGGCAACCAGAGTTTGTAACATTGTTCAAAATGATCTCCCAGTTTTAAACCAACCTAACAGTTTTTGCTTAAATGACCAACTAAAAAAAATTTTGAAGTATACCAATTCGTGCACAACTGTACCACAATTGGAAATAATGAATATTTAGATTTGTTTAAATGGTATTGAAATAACCTGATGGACCTTTCATGTTATCAACATTCACGATATAATAATATGGCATTGCTTGGACCATAGTTTCAGGTATTTGTTTTGTTTAAAATAGTGAAGGAAAAGTTACAGAAAGTATCATCAGTAAATGAACAATATTCAACCTAAGCTCATTTTTATACATGATTTTTTATAATGGTGTGTCATATTTTTATGATGTCAAAAATTATCTTTTAAAATGTTCATAATGCAGTTAATTGAAAAATTAGTTTCATGTGAAGATGATGTGATATAACTTCAAAAAATATGTTGGGGAGCATAACAATAACAAAACAATTATTTGGTGAAATTTGTTCTTTGTTCTTAAATGTTAAAATGTGAACTCTTATAGGGAAGAATCCAACGGATGCATACCTCGATGCCATGATGAATGAGGCACCAGGTCCCATAAATTTCACCATGTTCCTCACGATGTTTGGTGAGAAGTTAAATGGCACAGATCCAGAAGATGTCATCAGAAATGCTTTTGCTTGCTTTGATGAAGAAGCAACTGGTGGGTGCTGTTTGTTTGTGTCCTTATTTTAGATTACCTGAATTTTAGGAAATGAAAAAGATTTGTAAAATACACTTATTTTAAAATGACTAAAGGGAGCCCTGGCCAGTTTGGCTTAGCGGGTTAGAGCATCGGCCGTGGACCGGAGGGTCTCTCTTGGTTTCTATTCCTGGTCAAGGACATGTACCCAAGTTGCAGGTTCAATCCCAGGCCCTGGTCGGGGTCGTTCAGGAGGCAACCAATTGATGTATCTCTCTTACAGTGTCTCTTTCTCCCTCCCTCCCTCCCTTCCACTTTATCTAAACAAATCAATGGGAAAATATCAATCAATCAATAAATAAATGAAATGAATAAAGAGGAACTATCATTTACAGTGGGATGGTATAACTGAGAATGACTGGGACACAGGTGTATGTAGGTAATAAAGCTACACAATTTGTGGTGTTAATCTTTGAATTTGGATCTGAGCTTCCTGAAAGCCAAAGAGAATTGTCTGTTAAACAGTATTTCTTAAACAATGAAAGTAACTTCTTCAAGAGACTAATAATCACACCAGAAAGTATACAGTCATACACCGCATAATGCCATTTTGATTAAGGACCAGTAGCAGGTACAATGGTGTACCCACAAGATTATAATGGAGCTGAAAAATTGTTGTCGCCCTAGTGTCAGCATAGCCATTATAACATTGTAGCATGCGCATTATGCACTTGTTTGTGGTGAGGCTGGTGTAAACAAACCTGTGCTGCCAGTTGTATAAAAGTATAGCACATACAATTATGTACAGTACAGAATACTGATAATGATAATGAATGACTATGTTACCATATATATACTATATAGTTTATATATTTACTATACTATATTTAAAATGTTTATTGATTTTAGAGAGAGGGAGAAACATTGATTTCTTATTTCACTTATTTATGCATTGATTGGTTAATTTTTGAATTTGCCCTAGCCAGAGATTGAACCTTCAATCTCTAACCAACTGAGCTACCCAGTCAGGGCTATACTGCACTACACTTTTTATTGTTGCTTTAGAGTATACTTTTTAGTATGCTGTGTTACATCAGCATCAACCTCATGCATCTTGTGTTTGTTGCATCTCTTCATTGCATCATTTTCTCTTGTGCTTGATTTAATCTCATGTTGTTTTGTACAGACTTGTAGCCTGGAGCAATAGGCTAAACCTAAAGCTAGGTGTATACTAGGTTGTACCATCTAGGTTTGTATAAGTATACTCTGATCGTACAACAACGAAATCTAATGATGTGTTTCTCAGAATGTATCCCCTTTTGAAGCAGCACATAACTGTAGTTAACTAATGAGCTTTTAAAATGTTAAGGGGTTTTTTCTTCTCGTTTTTAAGTGTTGTAAAGCCTATTCACTTTTCTTCTTTCATTTTAGTCTTTTCTTCTGTATTAACCCTACTTTTTTTTTAATCCTCACCCAAGGATATTTCTCCATTTATCTTCAGATAGAGAGGGAGGGAGAGGGAGAGAGAGACAGAGAGAGAGAAGGAAATATCGATGTGAGAGAGACACATTGATTGGTTGCCTCCTGCATGACCCTGACCAGGGCTGGGGACTGAACCTACAACCCAGGTACATGCCCTTAACCGGAATCAAACCCGTGACTCTTTGGTCCGTGGGCTGAGGCTCTAACCTCTGAACCAAACCAGCCAGGGGTATATTAATTCAGATACCCACATCCCCTCTTCAGATATACCTTGCACCCTATTCCTGCTTCACCATTTCTACCTTCATATAAATATGTATGTACTGAAATATTTTGTAATATTGACCTAGTGTAGAAATTAACCATTGAAGTATTCATGACTCCCTTCTTTCTATGTCTTCCAGGCACCATTCAGGAAGATTACCTGAGAGAGCTGCTGACAACAATGGGAGATCGGTTTACAGATGAGGAAGTGGATGAGCTGTACAGAGAAGCACCTATTGACAAAAAGGGAAATTTCAATTACATTGAGTTCACGCGCATCCTTAAACATGGAGCTAAAGATAAAGATGACTGAAAGAACTTTAGCTAACACCTTCCAATTACTTTGTCTTACTCTGTTTTATTTTCTCTACACTTTCCCCCATCCTTATAGACCTGTTGCATGCAGCTTAGTTTCACAGCTTTGCCTCTTTTTTTTTTTGATGTATTTATTCTAGACCTTTCTGCCACTTAGCCCTTATATAATCAGACTGAAGATGGGGATAAGGTTGTAAATTGTGTTGAAAAAGAGTTTGCAAATAAAAATCAACAAATGTGAAAGCCCAGGAAAATATATTTCAGTATTTCTGGTTTTGCTGGATTTTTACATTTTGTATAATAAAAATGCTATTTTTAAATAAAGATTATGCTGACTCAAATGGAATATAATGAAAAGTTAAATAAGTAGTAGGTGGGGGTAGTCCTATTTTCATATTTGCAACTTTATGTAATTTAGATTTGATAGTTAAACTGATTTTTTCACATGTATGGGACAATGTTCTTCAGAACTTTTAAGTAAAAATTAACATTATTTAGTAAAAACTAGTTAGCCTTTGTTTTTTGTAGGGAGTCAGATTTTTCAAACTACTGAATTATAAATATAGAATGTATCTGGGAAAACACTTAACATTTTATTGATCTAAGAGTCTAAGATGAGGCAAAAAACTGAAAAAAAGAACCTTTACTGTATGTAAAACATTGCACATAGACAATTTTATTTAATTTATTTAAATTTTTATGTTTTTATTGATTTTTTAGCGAGAAAGATAGAAACATCGATATGAGAGAGAAACATCAATTGGCTGCCTCCTGCACACCCCTCACTTGGGGACCAAGCCCAGAACCTGGGCATGTGCCCCGACTGGGCATCGAACTGGCACTTCTCAGTCCACTGAGCCATACCAGCCAGGCACACATAGATGATTTTGATGGAATCTTCTCAACAACCTTGTGAAATAGATTTCTATTAGCCTTGTACTTAAGGTCAGGGAGCTGAGTTCTGAGTAGCCGAGGGATTGATCAGAGTCACTGTTGTAAATTTGAGAGCTGGAATTCTAACCTAGGATGCCTAACTCCAGAGTTTAGAGTGCTGTTTTTATGAGAAGCTCCAAATGTCTAAAAGGTCAAAAAGTTTCCTTTACATTCTAACATAATTTTGTAGTCATCATTGAAATTTAAAATACATTATTTGAACAGAATTTCAGAAAATTCTGGAAAAAATTCCAGGTAAAAAACAGAAGACAAGATTATAATACAATGTTGGAAGGCAATTCATGTGTAGATTGTAGGGAAGGACTAACAGACAAGGCTTCTATGAGCTTGTTTAAAATCCTCAAAGCCAAGCAATATTAGAAGTAGGAGAAAATTCTAATAAAGGAAAAAAATCTATTAAAAGGTTTCCAGTGTGGTTTAACATCTATTCCCTCACTTAAAAGTGTTCTTTTGGTATATTGTTTGCTTAAAATTACATACCGTTTAATATTTGTGTTTTAGAGCTTGGTGTGATAGGCAAATCCTGGTCACTTGCTGCTGTCACTTAATTTTTCTAGACTTCCTTTACATCTTTAAAATGAGAGCAGTTCCACTCCCGTGGTCTAGTACAGTGTTTCACAGTTCATAAGAGCTTTTATATTTGTTGTCTAACCCTCATGGCCCACACAGTTAGGGCAGGTATTATTCCTGATTGTTTTTATGAGGGCTGAAGTTGAGAAAAGCCATAGCATTTATTCAAGGTCCCACAAATACAAGAATCCACATCTGGCTCTGGCTGGGTAGCTCGATTGGAACATTGTCCTGATGCACCAAGGTTGCAAGTTCAGTCCCCTGTCAGGGAATCAACCAATGAATGCATAGATGAATTCTCCCCCCTTAAATCAATCAATAAAAATTTAATGAAAAGCTGCATCTCGCTGCCTTTTTCATTTCCAAGCTTAAAGTCACCATGCAGTCTCAAAACCAGTGATGAATCATTATGTTTAAGGAAAGGGAGAAATAAATGGATAATTTTGATCACAATCACCTGTTGTGTGCCAGGTACTGTTTTAAGTGTGGGTGATAATGGGGTGGGTGGTGGTGTAAGATGGACAAGGAATTGCTGCCCTCCTGAGGCTCCCATTGTCTAGTGAGAGAGGCTCAATAAGTCATATAGAAGTACTGGGGCAGAGGGCCTTAAGTGTGGTAAGCTGAGATCTGAATGAAAGGAAGGACCCCATGGATGAACAGGGCGGGGCTATCCATGCAAAGGAGATGGGTCATTTCAAGGCAGGTGTAGCCAGGAGCATGAGAACATAGGATGGCATTTGCTGTGTAGTCTAAGTGTGACATCAAGGGCTTTGGGCAGGAAAGAAATGTAAGTTATGTTTTTTAAACAACCTTCCTGCTTTGTATAGAATGGAGGGGCTAGAATAGATAGAAACAAGGATTTCTGTTAGGAGGCTATCACTTTCCAGGCAAGATACGAGGGTGGCTTGGGCTGGGGCAATGGCAGAGGAGGTGGCTATAACATGCCACTCCTTGTCCTACAAGTTTCTCCACTCCAGCCTTGCCTTGTTACCGTCTCTTTGGCATCATTTTAATTGAACTTATTCTATTGCTTTGTTTAAAGCTAGATTTGAAAGACTGGGGGGAGTTGTTCAAGATTAAAAACAAGAAAAATTTAGTTTTTTTAAATGAATTTAGTTTTTTTATTTCATTGTAATTTTAATATTTTTCAATTACAGTTGGCATTCTATATCATACTAGTTTTAGGTGTATAGTATAGTGGTTACACGTTTATATAACTTACCAAGTGATTCCCCCACAAGTCTAATACCCACCTGGCACCACACATAGTTATTACAATATTATTGACTATATTCCCTATGCTACATTTTACATCCCCATGACTATTTTCTGACTGCTAATTTGTACTTCTTAATCCCTTCAATGTTTGAATGCTTTATGTTGACTTGACGTATCCCATTTGTTTAATCTATAGTATTGATGGAAAGTTGTGGAATTCAGTTTAGGCACCTAGGCTGGGATTTTATTTCTCTCTAGTGTCCAATAAATATAAATGATGACAATGAAAACTCTATTTAATATTTCTCTCTTGAGAACCACATAGTGATGATCTCCTAAGTTGACAATTGATCCCTTGGCCATCGCAGTGGGAATGTGTGTGTGCATACGTGTGTAATGTAGTTAAGACTACTTAATGCTTACTATGTATTAAGCATGTTACACTACTCTCCTTTGAGATAGGTAGTTTGATTATCCCTGTTCTACAGATGAAACACTGAAGAGTAGGGAAGTTACTATCCAAGGTCACCTAACTATTAAGCAGTGGGACCATAATTTGGGTCTAGGCAGTGTAATTCCAGCATCTGCCCTTGGAGGAAAATGATTTTGGAAATAACACCTGAAATTTCTTATCATCATAGAGGAGTTTTTATTTTTTTATTGTTTTGTTTTGTTTTTTATCCTCATCCCTTGAAGACATTTTTCCATTTTTTGTACAGACAGAGTGGGAGGGAGAGAGAGGAAGAGAGAGAGAGGGAAACATCGATGTGAAAGGGACACATCGAGTGGCTGCCACCCACACGACCAACCAGGGCCGGGGACAAACTGCAACCGAGGTACGTGCTCTTAGCGGGAACCGAACCCAGGTCTCTCCAGACCGCAGGCGGACGCTCTAACCACTGAGCCAAACTGGCCAGGGCCATAGAGGAGTTTTTAAAGCATTTGCTACTGCATTTGTTCTTCAAAACTCTAGGAGGTAGATAAGGTAGTCATTGTTATCCCATTTTATGGTGAGAATACTGAGTTGCAGAGTTACTTGACTTGCTCAAATTTATATACCTAGACAGTGTCTTAGCCAAGACCAGCTTCTAATCTGAGTGAGATACAACTCTCATTCTGAATAAACATGATGCTGGGGCATATTTCCTCATGGACATTGCTAACTAGCTCATTAAAACTCTAATTAATGAATGATTACTGATACCTACAGCCTGACTAAAATTTTTTTTACTTTATACTATATATCATATTTATGAAAGCCATTGATATTTACAATGAAATTATATTTAATTATACACTTAATGAATCTGCTTTCCTGATTAAATAATTTCACAAAAAAAATTTTAAAGTTCAATATATATATGAATAAAAACTTGAATAATGAAATTTCTTGATTGTAAATTTGCTTGTTTGGTTTTTTTACATTTTATGTTTTAGAAAACAGGATGTCTTACAGTCAATGTTTATATTTAATATTTTTATCCTGAAAAGTAATTGTATCAATGTTGCACCTCAACATTGATAGGTCTTAAACATGGTTTTTGAAATATAAACATACAGAAAAATCTGGTGTAAATAGGGCCCATAAATATGTCTTCCTGGAAATATGAATAAAGTTTAGAAAGTTTATCACATACTGAAAATTTGAGAAAAAATTTCTTAGCAAAATGGTGAGGATCACAGGTTGCACTCTGTACTTAATCTCTTAGGTGAATCTTAAATAACAGATGTCATATGCAATTTTAGAGACAATAACTAAAAGTGTCACTAGATGGCACTATTATTCTTGGTAGTGTAGTAACCTAGTCCCTAGTGAACTGGAGAGGGATAAAGCAGAATATAAATGTGTAGAGAACACTAATTCCAGTAATGCTATAACTTTGTAATTGATGACAAAGTCTGTCACAGTGAAATTCATACTATTTCATGAGCCCCAAAATGTAGGGAGCAATCTCTAGAACTCCTTTTTACAATGCTGAATTCATTCATCCATTGACAAATATTTATTGTCTGGAAAGTGTTCTAATCTCAGTGATGCTCTGAATATTTTCACACTGAAGTAACAACTTTTGTTGAAAATGGCTTTGCTCCTGTAAGACCTGACTCCACTTACTGATTGGGTCATCCTGCACAAGTCATTATTATCACCATCACTTCTATTTTAGAGATGAGAAGACTACAGCACAGAGCCAGTGAATGTATGTGCAATGTTTTGTAAAATTGTGCTTTCTTTTTTTTTTATCCTCACCCGAGGACATTTTTTCGTTTTTTGTTCACATAGAGTGGGAGGGAGAGAGAGGAAGAGAGAGAGAGAGAAACATCGATGTGAAAGGGACACATCGAGTGGCTGCCACCCGCACAACCCAACCAGGGCTGGTGACAAACTGCAACCGAGGTACGTGCCCTTAGCAAGAACCAAACCCAGGTCTCTCTGGACTGTAGGCCGAAGCCCTAACTGCTGAGCCAAACCGGCTAGGGCAAATCATGCTTTCTATATGAATATTATTACTCCCTCAAAAAATGTTGAGAACTATTTCTATTAGTTCTCTATAATATATTCTATTAAATCACACAATCTAAGCTTATTAAGATCAGCCCCAACACAAATGACCATGAGACAGCTTCTTAGTGCAGCTGTTCCCTGCCTCTACCTACCCCTGGGAAATACTATCAGAATAAAAAATGAATTCGACAGATCTAAAGTGTTTTGGCAGAAAGATACTTGAAGCATGTCATGGGGTGTGTATGAGTGGGTGTGTTTAAATATAAAAAATTGTTTCAGCCTGGCCTGTGTGGCTCAGTGGTTGAGCGTCAACCCATGCACCAAGAGGTCACCAGTTTGATTCCTGGTCAGGGCACACGCCCAGGTTGTGGGCCCAGTCCCCAGGAAGGGCATGCAGCAGGTGGCCAGTCAATGTTCTCTCTCATCGATGTTTCTATCTCTCCCTTCCCTTCTTCTCTCTCTAAATATTAATAAAGAAAAAAAATGTTTCAACATATCTTGTAGGACGTCAACCTAATCTTTTAGGAGTTCCACTTCCACGGCAGTTGATTTTGTTCCCAACACACAATACTGCCTTTCAGGCTCATTCTGAATAAACATGACGCTGTGGCATATTTCCTCATGGACATTGCTAACTAGCTCAGCAAAAATAAACCTGAATGCTTTATTCACATTTTGTAATAACCTGAATGTAAATTGACTGTCTCATTTAGAAGGTTGTGCTCATTGTATTTTTCTCAAGTTATCTTTTGATGTGTGATCTCTTTATTCAGTTCTCACTCTTTGAAGTGGACATTATGTTTTAGTGTTGCGGGTGATACAAAGATTCTGATCCTACTAAGTGTTATACTGCCTAGCACTTGGGATGCCAGTAACAACAGTTCTCTCCCTTTACTGGAATCCCCAACACAGCTGTGCTCTCTGGCTGCAGCTATGGCTGATGTCTTCACAGTTCACTGAAGAGGTTAAAGATGGTTTTTGTTTTGTTTTTTAAGATGCTTCTCTGACATTGATGCTTGTTTTCTCAGCATTACCAGTGTTTGCCTTCATAACAGCCAATTATATAGCTAAAATTTCAAGCACATACATGAAAATAAATCACCTTGACTTGATTCAAAATTATATTGAAAATACACAAGATGTCCTGCTTATTTTAGAGAGAGTTAAATAAATTCAGTATATTATTTATGTTAGCTCCCTACCAGATTATAAAAAGTTGAGAGGAGGGTGCACTTGCTGAAGGCATCTTGAGAGAGAAACTCCCACTTCTTGAGTTAGAAGACTGAGGCCTCTAATCTCTCAAGTCTCCCTTGAGGCGTTTTGTCAGTTGTGGCAGAATTAGTCTCCTCCAGGTTCTTTCTAGCCTGCATGGCCTCCTCCTCACCCAGTCTGAGGCAATAGGATGGGCTCTCTTTACCTAACTCAAGACCTTTTCCCTTTGTTTTTATTTTTTCATAAACAGATGTATTGAGGTATAATTTTTATATCATAAAATTCACCCTTTTCCCTTTGTTTTTAAATTGCCCCTTGAGTTCAGCACTTTTCCTCTCCCTTTTCCCTACACTGTGTTTTTACAATTTGGGGCCCACACATTGAATGTAAACACAAAGAGACAAGAATCTTTAAACAGAGCAGCAAATAGGAAACAATTCCTACATTCATGCAAATAAACAGAGAGATCTCAGAAGACAATCTAATGGCAGATTTTAATCAGTGATTTTGAAAAACTTCCCAAGCAAAAAAGATTTGTGCCTCAGTCTCTCTCCCTACCCTCATTTCAGGTCACAGTTCCCAGCTCTAAGAGAGCCAGGGGGGGTTGCTGCTCACTCCTTCTTGAACAATATCCCATTCCTATAACTTTTTTTCTGAGTTTGTTTGTGAGTCTGGCTATTTCTTTCCCTGTTAGAAAGACAGAAAGAATCTGTAGCCTCAGTCTTTTCACAAAACATCTACCCACAGTACAGCAGGATCCTCCTCCTTTTATCTAACAAGCTTGCCATTGCAAAGTGGGCCATCCATGAAGTGTCCTTGGTGGTTTGATCTGAAGCAAATCCATCGTGTCCTCCTCAGGGAAAGGGTGAAGGCAAACCCATTGCCAGTCCAAGATGGTCACATGGGAAGATGTGCAAAACCAGGCTGGCCCTTCAAGCCAGAGGACTGGCAGAGAGCTGAGTGAATAAAGTGAAACGGAAGGTAAATGGATGCAATCAAATTATTACAAAGAGGAAGTAGACAATGTTATTTTAAAGAGATGAAAAAGAAGCATTTCTACTCCACAATCATGGGGATTGAACATGTTACTATTCCTGTTTATCTTTTTGTGTGTGTGTTTATTCGTTTTTGTATGCATATGGTTTTTGTTGTGATTTTTTTTCTTTTTTACCACCTGTGTTCCAGATGTCTGTCACCATCCCGACTTTGCCATTTTGCTTGAATATTTCAAAACAGACCTCAATTTTGAAATTCTCATGACACATTTTTCTTTTATTTGAAAAGATGTGTTTGATTTAGAATATAGAAAGACATTGCCCTACTTTCTTTGCATCTGGGCTAAACTGGAAGTAGCAAAATGGGTTGCCTCCTGATTAGTGGAAGAGATGTTTATCAACAGACTGAAGGCAGTGCAGGTTATAGGGGTTAGGGGCCAGGGCCAAGTGTATGTCCCTAAACTTTGTGCTTCACTGTGTCATAGAGGCATGACAGAGGTATATGGAAATCTGAGGCCTCAGTTTAAAGTCCAGCCCTGCCTGGTTTGGCTCAGTGGTTAGAGCATTGGCCTGCAGACCAAAGAGTCATGGGTTTGATTCCAGCCAAGGGCACATACCTCGATATTGGTTTGGTCCCTGGCCCTGGTCAAGTTTGTGCGGGAGGCAACCCGTCGATGTGTCCCTCTCAAATCAATGTTCCTCTCTCTCTTTCTCACTTTCCCTCTCTCCCTCCCTCCCACTCTGTCTGAAGATAAATGGGACAAAAAATATCCTCAGATAAGGTTTTAAAAAATAAAATAAAATAGAATCCGGTCCTGGCCAGCGTGGCTCAGTAGGTTGGAGTGTGGCTCTGTATAATGAAAGGTTTTGGGTTTGATTCCCAGTCAGGGCACATACTTTATTTGCAGTTCAATTCCCAGTGAGGCAGGTATACAAGGCAACCAATCAATGTTCTTTCTCACATTGATGTTTCTCTCTCTCTAAAATCAATAAGCATATCCTATGGTGGAGAATAAAAATAAAGAAATTAGCCCTGGCTAGTTTGGCTCAGCGGTTAGAGCATCGCCCTGAGGTCCAGAGAGACCCAGATTTGATTCCCGCTAAGGGAACCTTAGTTCCCTCAGTTGCAGTTTGTCCCCGGCCCTGGTTGGGTCGTGCAGGTGGCAACCACTCGATGTGTCCCTTTCACGTCGATGTTTCTCTCTATCTTTCTCTTTCTCTCTCTCCTTCCCACTCTATCTGAGCAAAAAATGGAAAAATGTCCTCAGGTAAGGATAAAAAATTAATTAATTAATTAATCAATTGATAGACTAGTTAATTTAATTTAATTAAATAGAGGCCATACTATGTTGAGAAATCTATTTGTATATAATATGTGTTTTACACATGTGAATACACATGTGTATTTGTGCAGATATACATCCATCAATCATCCCTGGAGAGACACAAGAAGCTGGCTGCTGCTGAGACGTGAATTTGGTAGCCATGGGCCAGGGGTGTGAGAGAGACTTAATTACACTGTAAACACTTTCTTTTTTAAAAGTTTAAAACTTTTGATTGCATTTTCTATTAAAAATTAAGACTTTTGGTAGTCGTAACAAAAGAATATATCCCACGAGACTGGGCTAATCTAAAAGGAGTTCCCTAGAACCATTTCTCCCTTTGCATAGGAAGCAGAAAATCCTACTTGTCACCTCAGTTGGAAGGGAGATTAATGAGGCATGTGTCTATACTATGGTTCTTCTGCATAGATACTGAAGCACCAAAGATGTTCCCATGTAAGCAAATGGCTCTTGAATACCGTGAGCTTGGTGACTCCTGATAACAGTGCTATGAGGACTTTGCTGTTTGTGTTGGTTGGGCCTGGATGCCACCTTCCTGCCCCTGTAGCTGGGAGGCCATGTTCTTGGAAGGACATGAACTAAGGCTAGAGTAGTGGAGATTGAGAAAATGAATGAATTAGAACACTGAAAGAGCAGAATGTGGAACCTTATCTTCCCTTCCTCAGGTAGCTTGAGCAGTTGGAACATCCAAATACATAAAACCCTTTGGTCATGCCACCTTGATTCACTCTTTGGTGCCACCCTTGATGGGCAACTCATCTAGTTTCCTGAGGTATGAATCCAGGCTTTTCTCTAATTCTTCCCAGATTCTGCAGCAGGATGTTTTCTCCTGCTTTGCACATGGCCTATAACAAACAGACAGGTAAGAGGTCAGAATGCAAATGGTGTATCTCTCATTCAGTTTGCCTTATCAGATTGCATGCCTATTTACTCATTTAATGAACATGTATGGAAAACCTATTAGGCTTATAGCTATGTTAAGCTCTGGAGATGCAAGACCTCAAGAAGTTCATAGTCTAGTTAGAAATATAGTTTGTTTTTTTTAAAACAATATATGATTGTGAGACTCTGATAAGTGTTAACGTAACCTAAGCCAAGGGTAACATCAACAAGGGGCATCTAAACCAGACTAGGGGTGCTACTGATGAATGAGGTGACCATGCTAAAGATGGAAGGCCATGTGGGAGAGTGAAAATGTCTGTGTTATTGCTGGTTAGTGGAAGGAAAGTGGATGCTGAGAAAACTGCAGTGTCAGAAAGAATTAATAATATACAAATTGAGACATGACCACAGCACATCAGTAATTTCCAGCATAGATGAAAATAAAATCTGAGACATGATAGGAAGATGAAAAGCTTTGATTGTCAAATGGAAGAGTTTCAAAGGACCTTAAGCAGGAGAATGACATGATCTGTGTTTTACAAAGATAATTGAAGGCCGTAGAGAGAAAGTATTGGGGGCAAATATTAGAGGTAGGACACCAGTTAAGTGGTTTCTGCTCCATTTCAGCCAAACAAGGATGAAATGGTGAAGCAAGGAAGCAGTTGTAGGAAAAGAGAGGAATGGAGGTCAAACCAGCAGTAAGGGTGACTATGATTTTCTTCCCCTGACAAAAAAAGATTAGGATATTGTTGCAGGGCTATCTAAAAGGGTCTTAGGAGAAATGACCAGACAGCATCCAAGCGTATGTTGGATTAGCCTAGGTAAGCAGTCCAAAGCCAGTCCAAACCTAACCAAGAGAAAGGAACTAGGGGATAATACCAGGTGGGATGGAGAGTGAAGGAAGAAAGTGCAAGTAGATGACAGTAGCCTAATTTGTGGGACACTTGCAGCTGCTAGAAGTGTTCCAGGAACCCTAAAAGAACCAACATGGAAGACATGTATGGTGGTGGGGAGAAGCCTAGGATCATTCACTTTCTGGTTTGATTATCTGAGTGGGTGAGGTACAGTAAAGAGATGTAAAGAATATAGGAAGAAAGATTTTGGGGTGAAGATGAGTTCAGTTTTGAGCTTCTTTGAATTTTACGTGCTTGATGACCATCTGGTCCACATTAACTCTAGAACACAACTAGATAATGCAAGAGATGTCATGGAAGCTAAGGAAAAAAAGAGTCTCAAGAAAGAAAAACTATAATATCTATTGCTTCAGGGAAATAAAAAAGGTGTTCATTTAATTTGACAAAATGGAAGTAACTTGTGATCTTAGTGAGGATGTTTTTGTTTGGTTTTGTTTTTGTTTGTTTTTTATCCTCACCCGAGGACATTTTTTGCATTTATCTTCATATAGAGTGGAAGGGAGAGAGCAGGGAAGAGAGAGAGAGAGAAACATTGATGTGAGAGAGACACATCGACTGGTTGCCACCAACACAATCCCAACCGGGGCTGGGGACAAACTGTAACCGAGGTACATGCCCTTAGCAGAAACCGAACCCGGGACTCTCTTGTCCACGGGCCGACGCTCTAACCACTGAGCCAAACTGGCCAGGGCATGAGGATGTTTTTGATAGAGAAATGTTAATAGAAACAGATTGCAATCATTGAAGAAGTGAGGGAGAGATAATACGATTATTGTGAGAAATAAACTTGCTGTGATGGTTATTTCCAAGTAAGGTGACCAACTGTTCCTGTTTGCCTGGGACTAAGCGGGTTCCCAGGATGCTGGGCAAACCAAAGCAGTTGGTTACCCTGACTCCGAGCTTCCTACCAGGCAGACTATCCTAGAACAAATAGATAGGCTGTGATCAAATTAAGATGCTTGAATCACAAGGTTTATTGAATAAATTTAAAACACACAGCAAGAACAAAGGAAAAGAGATAAGGTAGGTACCACACTGAGGAGAGGGTGCCAGTTGGGTGGAAGAGCCACTTCTCCTCTCACCCTGCCTCTCACCATCTTTCCCTGTTGATGGGTGGTTCTCAGTTCCAGGGCTGAGGGTGAGCAAGGGGATGCGGCTGACTGAAGGTGCATGGAGCTGACACAGATTTGCTTTTTCAAAGCGGTGGAGGGACAAGTAGAACGGGAGCAACTTAAAACTCACCAATAACCTGCTGAGGAGCTATAGATTGATCTGTGTGTCCTGGGGCAGAATGGCCACCACTAACCATAAGTAGCTGACTTAAGGATGGCGTATCAGTCATTCAGGATGATATATGATTTGTGCTTTATTAATATTTTAGGTTTACTTGGTTTTTCTATCCCTTCCTATCTACAAATAGCACTCTAAATTTGTTCGATTCTTTTCATTATGTTTATCAAACATGTGCTCTATTTACGTTATTTATGTTTAACTTGACACATTTGCTATCATTCCTCGACACATTTTATGAGCCTCGACTCACCTGTTGTTCTACTTGTTAGTTTCACCTGTTATTTATAGACTAATTGAATATCCTCAAATAATATAGCAAAATTATTTTACAGTAGCAACAATAGCACCAATCGATTTTTCATTCTCAAAACTTGGTTGTAATGGGAAAGAGAAATAAAGACTATTTGCTAGAGGAATTTATAGAACCATGAGAATATTTTTTCCCAGTAAACTGAAGATATATAGTCAGAACAGAAGATGTTCAAACCAGAAACATGAGAAGTTAATTGATGGAGTACATACGATCCTTGGGAGAACATAAAAGGATGGAATCCAGATCAGGTGGAGAATTGGTAGAAGATTTCATCTTATACTAGAGGGGGGAAGGAATAATGTGTGATAAGGCAAATATGTTTCCAGTGGTAGATGGAGTTTACCATGTATGTCTTATATTTCTTTTTGAAGTAGCTTGTCCATTAAATAATTATTCCCAGGCACTGATTGATTTACAAATGTTTACTTTTTTTTAGGTGTGGTGGCTTGGTAATGTATCCATTTGGCTGTGCTGAACTACTTTCCCCCAGAAGTTTATTTCTTGTATGTTTCTAGTTATGTTGGGCCACAAGGGATATTCTTGCGAGATTTGAAAGGCAAATGGTAAGCAGCAGCCATTGTGTAGCTCACACATGTTGCTGATCTGCTGACTTACCTCATTGGAGTGAAGCAGAAGCTGCATGAGCTCTACCTTCCCCTGGGTCCTCCCTCAGCTTCTGACTCCTAGATGAGGTGTGTGTGTTTAGTTCCACGAGGAAGGGCCCCAACCACCAACACCAGAGGCAACATGAATTGACACCGGTTTTAGTCTATCCCTCCGGGTTCTAGCTTGTGCTGTGGGTTCCAGCATATTCTTGATTTTCATCCCTTTGCATCCATCTTCCCTTCCTAATTATCTACCATCTGAACTCGAAGCCCCAGTATCAGGTGAGAAGACTACAGCCTTACAGAGATTGCTTAACTAGTTCTAACAAATGTGCAAGGCCAAATCCCTATAATGTCATCTCCTCAGAACATACTTGAATTTATACTAATGATATGATTTAGGAAAAGGGCTGTCCATGCCAGAAAAACCAGCCAGATGATTAGCGGGTTGGGGTTTGAGCCACATGATATCAATCCAACCTCTGACCTTTGGAAAGGAGGAGCTACAGATTGAGTTCAATCATGTGGCCCATGACTAAATCAATCATGTCTACATAATGAAATCCTAATAAAAACTTTGGACATGGAAACTAAGGTGAACTTCCTGGTAGGTAATCATATATCAATATGCCAGGAGGGTGATGCATCCTGAGGACATGGAGGCTTCTTACTTTGGACCCTCCAAGACCTTGCCCTATATGTTGGACTGGTCCTAAATTGTATCCTATATAAGAAAACTATAATTATAAATATATTGTTTTTCTTAGTTCTCTGAGTCATTCTATCAAATTACTGAATTTAAAAGGTAGCCCCTGAATTTGAAACCAATTGGTCAGAAGCATGGGTGACCTGGGGACCCTAGAGCTTGGGGCTGGTGTCTGAGGTGAGGGGAGTTTTGTGAGGGACTGTCCACTTACATTGTGAAATTTGACCTAACTTCAGGTATAAAGATTGCATTTCAAAGAAAAAATATATAATAACCCCCAATGTGGGCATTACCTACTTAAAACAGCGATCAACTCATGGCCAATCTTGTTTTATCAATAACCCCCACCACCAGATTACTTTGATAGCATGATATTATTTCATCTATAAATATTAAAATAAATAATCTCTAAAAGATAAGCCCCTTCCATTTTTTTAATAACTACAATATCATTTATTTTTAAAAATTGACAGTGATTACTTAATAGTATTACATAATATTCAATCAGCATTCAAATTTTCTCTGTCATTTAAAAAAAAAATTTTCTTATAGCTGGTTTGTGCAAATCAGGATCCAAACAAGTTCCCTTAGTGTATCTTGTCAATAGATCTCTTAATCTTTTAAAATCTTTATGTTTTCTTCTCTCTTTATATCTTGCAATTTATTTGTTGAAGATATTGGCTGTCTTATCCAGTAGAGTAGTACTTTAACGTATACACAATTCACCTGGGGATCTTGTTAAAAAGTCGATTCTGTTTTATAAAGATCTGGAGTGGGACTCAAGGCTCTAAATTTCTAGCGAGCTCCCAGGTGAGGCTGGTGCTGCTTGTCCACTCAGACTAGCAAACTCCAGAGCTTCCTGTAGTCTGGATTTTGATTATTGCATCCCCATGATGTCATTACCATGTTTCTCTGTCCTCTCTCAACTGGTGATTGTGTGTTAAGCATCCTTCCCTTGTGTAACTTTTAATGCTTCTTCCACAATGTATATTTAAGCAACTTGAAAGTTTTTCGCTAGTACCTTATAGCACTCCCAACTCTTTAATATTTCCTCCAGTTTAAAGTTTATGCACAATTTATATCAATTGCACTCAGTAAAAATAATTTTTAGGGAAATATGCCCTGGCCGGTTTGGCTCAGCGGTTAGAGCGTCGGCCTGCGGTCCGGAGAGACCCGGGTTCGGTTCCCGCTAAGGGCATGTACTTCGGTTGCAGTTTGTCCCCGGCCCTGGTTGGTCGTGCGGGTGGCAGCCACTCGATGTGTCCCTTCACGTCGATGTTTCTGTCTCTCTCTCCCTTCCTCTCTTTCCCTCCCACTCTATCTGTACACAAAATGGAAAAATGTCCTCGGGTGAGGATAAAAAAAAAAAAAGAAAAGAGGAAATATATTTGGTAGTTGTGAAGTTAGAAGAAATGCCAATATGACACGGAAGAAGGTCTGGATTGGGTGGAAGACAAGAATAGAAGCAATTACAAAATTTATTTGGATAGAAGGAGGAGCCGTCCTTGGGCAGGGGAATGAGGCAAGGTGAGGACTGAGAGTGTGGAAAACAACTGTGCACAGTGATTCTCAAAGTCCCAGAGTCACACGTGGTGCTTGTAGAAATAGTTTTCTGTTGAGACCCCCTCAAATCAGAATCTCTGGAGAAAGAGCCCTGGAATATGCTTGACAGGTTCCCTCTGGAGATTCTGATGTTGAGTGGGTTTAGAAAGCCCTGAACTACATATGGTGCCTTACATTTCCACAGCGCTTACGGTTTACAGTGTATTTTCATTCTTGGTAGGCACTTGGTAGTCTAGATATGTGTTATTTAATGACTGAGACATGAAAGCACAGTGGTTAAACACTCCAACAAATTTAACCCCTGCAGAGGAGTGTGGTGTTCACACTTTTATACATGGCACCATTTATATACCAGTTATGACCACAGAGTTGCCAGGCTCTGAAGGAATTGGACCTTGGACAAGAAAAATGGAAATAAAATTTGTAAATTATTTACAAGTTTTGGTACTCTGTTTTCAGTCATGAAACTAGACTTCACCCAAAAAAGAAGAAAGACAGAGAAACATTTACACACAATGGCGAGTGCTTGCTGGGCTATCATGATCCTTGACCTTTCCTTTCCGCGTCCTTGGCCTGGGTGTCTCACACAGCCCTAATTTGCAGCAAACTGCGGGCTTGATTGTGAATATTATCTTTATATGGGTTTTAGTCATTCAGAGGGCAAACGAGTTTTCAAGGATTTGAGGGAGCCTCCTTGTTAAAATGTTTACATTATTTCCTTTTTACAGCTGCATAAACCAACTGCACACATTGCTTCCTACTCTGCAGATTAAATTCCAGCTCCTCTTTCCTTGGCTCAAGCACTCATCACTTCCTTCTGATCCCGCCTGCTGTTTCTTTTCTTTCGTCACATCTGGCTCTGACCCAAGTTCAGCCTGCTTCTGAGAGTGTGTTTATTGGCACTCCTAAGTACTTTGAGAAACCCTGTTGTGTTTCCTCTGCATTGGAACCTTTAGATTACAGGAGGAATTGAATTGATGTCGATTTTTTCATTACAATTACTCTTCAGTTAGCATGTCAAATAACATCAATACATTTTAAAACCTGACCAAATGCTCTGAAGAGTACTGTTTTCCCCTTGAGACCAAATAACATTTTGTCAAAAATAGAATGACAACTTTATTCAATATTCTTTATTTATTTCTTTATTTATTTAATCCTCACCCGAGGACATTTTTCCTTTTTTGTTCAGATAGAGTGGGAGGGAGAGAGGTAGAGAGAGAGAGAGAGAGAGAGATCGAAGTGAAAGGGACACATCAAGTGGTTGCCACCTGCACGACCCAACCAGGGCCAAGGACAAACTGCAACCTAGGTACACGCCCTTAGCCGGAACCAACCTGGGTCTCTCTGGACCGCAGGTTGATGCTCTAATGGCTGAGCCAAACCGACCAGGACTATTCAATATTCTAAGTCAATAAAATTTAGGGAGGTGACTGGTGCCACTCGCAGTCCTTCCCATATTTTCACCTCCTTATACACTGGAAAGAAACATAGTGCCTTCCATTTCCAATTTGAAATGATTCCTGAATTATTTACTCCCTCCTTCTCTCTTCATTGGGTCAAATATCGAGAGTAAGGAGAAGGACTCAAATCAGACTTAGAAGTTATTAGCTGTATCATTTTGGATAAATTTGTAAACCTTTTCAAGCCTCATTTTTATTATCTGTAAAATGGAGATAATATTAGCATCTACTTTCAGAAGGATGTTGTGAGCATTGATTATTATAATCCATGCTAAGCACATAGTATATGGCTCATTATAAGTACTCAAGATACTTTAGTCATTAATATTTCTCCAAGGTTTACTGATAAATATTCTGCTTTTTAGCACAGTTTAATCATTAATTATAAAGTCACTTTTGGTAAAAATTTGCTGTCAAGAACATGATTACTGAGATAAGAAAAGACTAAAAACATAATCAATAAACTGAATTAACCTTTTCATCACTTTGATATCATTTAATCTTATATGTTCCTTATTTATGCTTTTTACAGCATTTTGAACACATGCTTCGTAGATTGACCTTGAAATGATTGTCTTGAGTCAAAAAACAGACTAAGTCATAGTATCCTCATAAAAAAAGTTGCAACATATTATCATCACAAAGGAATTTCAGAAGATCTGCTAATTTTAATCTTCTACTCAAAAATAAAATGCCACAAAGGCAAGTATTTGTTTGATATAAAACAGCAAACTTTCTGATTCTATGTATCCCAAATCATTCAGTGAAGAAATGTTCTTTGACTTTGTTATAAAGTAATAAAAATTCACATAACAAAATTTCAGAATAAACAAGGATGTAAAAGAAAAAGAACAAGTCTCCTTATCTGAGCCTCCTCTCCATTCCCCAGAGAGAACCAAGACTGACAAGTATTTGTTTATCTTTCCAAAAGTTGTGTAGTGTGTATACATAAATATATATTCTGGAAGCTCTGTAGTTCAGCTTGGCCTCAGTGTTCTGCCAAATTATGCTATTTGGTTTCATCTTAGGCCTGTGGAAGATTGCATAGTCAACTGCCAATTTACCATCAGTCCTGGCATCCTCAGCCTTGTACATGATCAATTATCATCTAGGTCAGGGGCTCTGCAATTTACTATCTTCAAGCCAAATCTGGCTTTTCTTCTATTTTTATAAATAAAGTTTTATTGCAATATGTCACACCCACTTGTTTAGTTTTCTAGGACTACTTTCACACTAGGTGGCAGAGTTGAGTAGTTCAGAGACTGGCCTGTAAAGCTTGTAATATTTCCTACCTGGCCTTGTATAGAAAAGTTTTCCTCACCAACAATACATCTGATAAGGGGTCAATATTCAAAACGTATAAAGAACTCATGCAATTCAACACCAAAATAAATAAATAATAACAATCCAATTAAAAATGAACAAAGGACCTGCATAGACACACTTCTCCAAAGAGGATATAGAGATGGCCAATAGACATATGAAAAGATGCTTAACATTGCAGTTATCAGAGAAATTAAAATTAAAACCACAATGGGATATCACTTTATACCTGTCAGAACGGCTATCATCAATAAGTCAACAAACAAGTGTTGGCAAAGATGTGGAAAAAAGGGAACCCTTGTGCACTGTTGGTGGGAATGCAGATTGGTGCAGGCACTATGAAAAGCAGTATAGATAGATGTTCCTCAAAAAATTAAAAATGGAACTGCCTAATGACCCAGCAATTCCACTTCTGAGTATATATCTGAAGAAATCCAAACACGAATTCAGATATAAGTACTCCTATGTTCATTGTAGTGTTATTTACAATAGCCAAGCTATGGAAGCAACCCAAGTGCCATCAATAGACGAGTGGATAAAAAAACAGTGGTACATATATGCAATGGAATATCACTCTGCCATAAAGAAAAATGAGGATTCCAAAATGGTGGCAGAGTGAATGGAAGCTACACAGACCGTCTCCCAGGTCCAAACCGGAATTACAACTAAAATAAAGGCTCGCCCTCTCCCTCCTCCACCGCTGCTGCCGCCTCCTTCTTCTGGTGCTCCTGCAGCTGCTGTGTGTTCGTTCGGTGCAGACCTGGTACCTCTTTTGTGAAGCAGCAGCTGAGGCGACTCCGGCGCTCACCATGGCCGATGAAAAGCCCAAGGAAGGAGTCAAGACTGAGAACAACGATCATATTAATTTGAAGGTGGCGGGGCAGGGTGGTTCTGTGGTGCAGTTTAAGATTAAGAGGCACACAGCACTTAGTAAACTAATGAAAGCCTATTGTGAATGACAGGGTTTGTCTATGAGATAGATCAGATTCTGATTTGACGGGCAGCCAATCAATGAAACAGACACAACTGCACAGCTGGAAATGGAGGATGAAGATACAATTGATGTATTCCAGCAGCAGACAGGAGGTGTCTACTAAAAAGGGAACCTGCTACTTTACTCCAGAACTCTGTTACTCCAGACCAGGAAGACATTCTCAATTAGAAAAATACAATTAATACAATTTGGTTTGAACACATCTGACTACTACAGTATTGTTTTCTCTATTCTTTCATTTTCCCCTTCCCCATTCCTTTATTGTACATAAAGTAACTGATGTATGTGCACAAAAATTTGCTTTTTTTTTTTTTAACTAAATGGCCAGTGGTATGTTTGATCAACATCAAATGGAGATGGGATGCGGAAAAATACTGGTTCTGTGAAAATACACCCTTTCTCATTAGTGGCATGCTCATTCAGCTCTTATCTTTATATTCCAGTAAGTTATTTGCTCTCATTGCTTAACAAAAAAAGAACAACATAAAAATCCTTACATACCTTGTTTGATTGGAGAATTTTAATGTTTTTCATTTATCATTGTAAAACCAAGGACAATTTTATAACTTTTTTGTACGTAACTGTTACATGTAGGGCAATCTGTCTTTAAGTAGGAGTTAATTACTCTGAAAGAAATGAATCCTAGATAGTTTTCCCTTCAAGTCAAGGGTCTTGTTGTTTAAATAAGCTTCTTGTTTAAAATAAATAAATAAATAAATAAAATAAAGAGAAATCATCAGGAAAAAGCAACAGAAAAGCAGCTTGATCCTGCTTTTCTGATAAGATTGTGGAGGTGCAAGACGGGGGCTGGGGACCCACAGATAGCAGCGACCGTAGCTGTGATCAACCCCCTCAGGTTAAACTCCCAAGCAGCTCCACAGCACAGAGCCGTGACAGACTCTAAAATAGCCACAGCCACTCACCTTGGGCTCCGGCAGACAAAGGGCAGACTGGACTGGAACTGTGTGGGGACACTCAAGATTTGGAGGGCACTCAGAGCTTTTGCTGAATTGCAGCCATGCAGGACGGTGGCCATCTTACTTCTTCCAGAGCTCTGGGGAAAGATGGGGACCCCTCCCTCAGAGATTCAACCCCACCCAGGAGGGCCATTGAAATGCAAATTGAGGCTAATTAACAACCAGCATCTGCCCCACCCTTGGGAAATCCCCTTACGCTGAGCACTTGAGGGAGTTTTTCATTCTACTGAGAAGCCAAGGCTCTTCAAGTAACCTCTACTGATAGCCTCCAGGCAAAAGATAGAGGATAACTGAACCATTCCTGAGCTAGCAACTCTAACCAGGAAAGTAAGACTTGACAGTGGTGTTTAATGTGGGTCCTCCCTCGCTCATCCAAACCCAGGAGAGGGAGCCACAAACAGCAGAACACCAACAGCCACAGGGAAAATTTGACAGGCTCCAAAGCCCACTATGATAGCCAAAATGGTGAAACAAAGAAACAAAAGCCAAATGAAAGAACAAGAGACCTCTACTGAAGATGAGATAAATGTGGAGCAGTTAAGCAAGCTAACAGAGCTAGAATTCAGAGCCATGATCTTGAGGAAGCTCAACAGCATTAGTAAGAACACCAACACCATGACTAAAACATAGAAATGTTGAAAATCAACTAATTGGTAATTAAAAACCACCAAGAAGAAATGAAGAATGACATATCAGAAATAAAGAACACATTGCAAGGTCTAAACAGTAGAGTAGAGGTAGTGGAGGACTGGATCAGTGAACTAGAAGACTGGGTAGAAAAAAAATCAACCAATCAGAAAACCAAAACAAAAAAAACAATTACAAAACAGGAAGACAGCTTAAGAGAACTGTGGGACAACTGGAAATGTACTAATATTTGCATCATAGGAATCCCCGAAGAAGAAGAAAATGAGCAGGGGTTAGAGAATATATTTGAAGAAATAGTGACAGAAAACTTCTCTAATTTGGTGAAGGAAGAAGGCATTTAAGTTCAAGAAGCACAGAGAGCCCCAAGTAAGAAGAACCCAAACAGACCGACACCAAGACACATAGTAATTAAAATGCCAAAAATTAAAGACAAAAAGAGAATCCTAAAAGAAGCAAGAGATAAACAACAGGTTACCTACAAAGGAACCCTCATAAGGCTCTCAGTTAACTTCTCAACAGAAACACTATTGGCTAGAAAAAAATAGGATGAAGTAATCAAGGTCATGAAAAACAAGGATCTGAATCCAAGATTACTCTACCCAGCAAGGCTATCATTCAAAACAGAAGGTCAAATAAAGAGCTTCCCAGACACACACAAAAAAAGGCTAAGGGAATACATTAGCACCAAACCAGCACTGCAAGAAATGTTAAAAGGACTGCTGTAATTAGTAGAAGAAATAGGAAGAAAAATAATATCGACCGAAACAAAAATTGCAATAAATAAGTACATATCAATAATTACCTTAAATGTAAATGGACTGAATGCTCCTATAAAAAGACACAGAGTAGCTGATTGGATAAGAAAGCATGACTCATCTATATGTTGTTTACAAGAGACCCACCTCACAATGAAAGACTCACATAGGCTGACAGTGAAGTGATGGAAAAAAATCTTTTAAGCAAACCAAAAGGAAAAAAAGCTAGAGTAGCAATACTCATATCTGATAAAATAGATTTCAAAATGAAGGCCATAACTAGAGACAAAGAAGGACACTACATAATTTTGAAAAGATCTATCCAACAGGAAGATATAACCTTGATAAATGTATATGCACCCAATATAGGAGCACCAAAATATATTTTTAAACTTCTGGAGAACTTCAAAAGAGAAATTGACAGCAATACAATCATAGCAGGGGACATCAACACCCCACTACATCACTGGATAGATCCTCTAGACAAAAAATTGGCAAGGAAACAGAGACTCCAAATGAAGCACTAGACCAAATGGATTTAATCGATATCTACAGATACAGAATTCACAGAATTCTACAGAATTCACAGTCTTCTCAAGTGCACATGGGACATTCTCAAAGATAGACCACATGATAGGACACAAACTAGTCTCTACAAGTTCAAGAAGATTGAAATCACATCAAGCATCTTCTCAGATCACAATGGTATGAAATTAGAAATCAATTGCAACAAGAACATGCAAAGACATTTGAACACATGGAGGCTAAATAGCATGTTATTAAACAACAAATGGGTTACCGAGGAGATCAAAGAAGAAATTAAAAACTTTCTGGAAAACAATGAAAATAAACACACATCAACACAAAATTTATGGGATGTAGCGAAAGCAGTTCTGAGAGGGAAGTTCATAGCACTACAGGCCTACCTCAAGAAACAAACAAACAAAAATTTCTAATAGACTACCTAACCTCACAACTTAAAGAAAACTTAAAGAATTAGAAAACAAACACAAAGAAAACCCCAGAGCAAGTAGAAGAAGGAAATAGTAAAGATCAGAGCAGAAATAAATGACATAGAGACCAAAACAAACAAACAAACAAAAAAGCAAAGGATCAATGAAACAAAGAGCTGTTTTTTTGAAAAGTTAAACAAGATTGATGGACCCTTAGCTAGACTCATCAAGAAACAAAGAGAGAGAACCCAAATACACAAAATCAGAAATGAAAGAGGAAAAGTAACAACTGACACCATAGAAATACAAAAGATCATTTACAACTACTATGACCATGGCAACAAATTTGACAATCTAAGTGAAATGGACAAATTTCTAGAAACACATAGTCTTCCAAAACTGGACCGAAAAGAGATAGAAAATTTGAACAGACCAATAACAACTAAGGAAATTGAAGAAGCAATCAAGAGTCTCTCATCAAACAAAAGCCCAGGCCTGGATGGCTTCACGGGGGCGGGGGCGGGGGGGGGGGTACCAAACATTCAAAAAAGAACTAACACCCATGTTCCTCAAACTATTTCAAAAAATTCAAGAAGAAGGAAGACTTCAAAACTTGTTTTATGAAGCCAGCATAATTCTAATTCCAAAACCAGAAAAAGACACTACAAAGAAAGAAAACTGCAGGCCAATATCCCTGATAAACTTAGATGCCAAAATTCTGAACAAAATACTAGCAAATCGAATCCAGCAATACATCAAAAAAATTATTCACCATGACCAAGTGGGATTCACCCCAGGGATGAAATGCTGGTACAATATTTGCAAATAAATAAATGTGATACACCACATTAAAAAATTAAGAATAAAAACCACATGATTATATCAATAGATGCTGAAAAAGCATTCAACAAAATCCAGCATCTATTTCTGATAAAAATGCTCAGCAATGTGGGAATAGAGGGGTCATATCTCGACATAATAAAGCCCATATATGAAAGACCTACAGCCAACATCATACTCAATGGGCAGAAATTAAAAGCATTTCCCTTAAGAACAGGAACAAGACAGGGATGCCCACTTTTGCCACTCTTATTTAACATAGTACTAAAAGTTTTAGTCACAGTAATCAGACAGGAAAAAAAAAAAGGGATCCAAATAAGAAAGGAGGAAGTGAAACTGTCATTATTTGTGGATGGCAAGATATTATACATAGAAAACCGTGAAGACTCCATCAAAAATCTACTAGATTTAATAAATGAATTTGGCAAATTAGCAGAATACAAAATTGAAGTCAAGATATCGACGGCATTTTTATACACCAATGATGAACTCACAGAAATAGAAACTGAAAAAACAATCCCATTTTACCATCACAGGAAAATAATTAAGATACCTTGGAATAAACTTCACCAAAGAAGTAAAGGACCTATTTGCAGAAAACTACAGGACATTGAAAAAAGAAATAGAGGAAGATATAAAAAAGTGGAAGCACATACCTTGTTCGTGAATTGGAAGAATTAACATCATTAAAATGTCCATATTACCCAAAGTAATCTATAGATTCAATGCAATCCCCATCAAAATACCTACAACATATTTCACAGAACTAGAAAAAATTCTTCAAAAGTTCATATGGAACCAAAAAAAAAAAAAAACCAAATAGCCACAGCAATCTTGAAAAAGAAGGACAAAGTAGGTGGGATCACAATACCAGATATCAGGTTATAATACAAAGCTACTGTAACCAAAACAACTTGGTACTGGCACAAGAACAGGCATATAGGCCTGTGTAACAGAAGGGAGAACCCAGAAATTGACCCAAGACATTATGCTCAATTAATATTTGACAAAGGTGGCAAGAGCATACAGTGGAGTAAAGACAGCCTCTTTAATAAGTGGTGTTGGGATAATTGGACAGCTACATCCAAAAAAATGAAACTAGACCATCAGCTTACACCATACACAAGAATAAACTCAAAATGGATAATAGACTTAAATGTGACCAGTGAATCCATAAAAATTCTGGAAGAAAATGTAGGCAACAAAATTTCGGACATCATATGCAGCAGAATTTTCACTGATACATAACCTAAGGCAACAGAAACAAAGGAGAAAATGAATACATGGGACTACATCAAACTCAAAACTTCTGCACTGCAAAAGAAACAACCATCAAAATGGAAAGGCAATCAACTTTATGGGATAGCATCATTGCCAATGATACATCAGATAAGGGGTTAATTTCCAAAATGTATAGAGTACTCATACAACTCAACAAAGGGAAGACACAGAACCCAATTAAAAAATGGGCAGAGGAACTAAATAGACAACTCTCCAAACATGACATACAAATGGCCAAGAGACATATGAAGAAATGCTCAACATCACTAATCATCAGAGAGATGCAAATTGAAGCAACTATGAGGTATCACTTCACACCTGTCAGAATGGCCGCCATCAACAAATCATCAAACAAGTGTTGGTGGGAATGCAGTCTGGTGCAGCCACTATGGAAAACAACATGGTGTTACCTCAAAAAAGTAAAAATTGAATTTCCATTTGACCCAGTGATCCCACTTCTAGGAATATACCCTAAGAAGCCTGAAACACCAATCAGAAAGAATATATGTACCCCTATGTTCTTAGCAGCACTATTTACAATAGCTAAGATCTGGAAACAGCCCAAGTGTCCATGAGTAGATGAGTGGATAAAAAAGCTGTGGTACACATACATAATGGTGTACTATGCATCTGTAAGAAAGAAAGATCTCTTATCCTTTAAGATGACATGAAGGGTCCTGGAAAGTATTATCCTAAGTGAAACAAGCCAAGCAGAAAAAGACAAATGCCACATGATCTCACTTATTTGTGGAATATAATGAACATAACAGTCTGAGGAACAGCTAGACCCAGAGATGTGGAAGTAGGGTACAGACTGACAACCCTCATAGAGGGGTTGTCAGGGGAGAAAAGAGATAAACCACATAACTTATGTGCATGTACGCATAACCAATGGACGTGGACAACAAAGCCGGGGATGGGGTTGGGGGAATGGTGAGGAGGGTGTCATTGGGGTAAAAATGGAGAAACATCTGTAACAAAAATAAAATTAAAATAAATAAAATAAAATAAAATAAAGAAAAATGAAATTACACCATTCGTGACATTATGGGTGGACCTAGAGGGTTTTATACTAAGTGAAATAAGTCAATCAGAGAAAGACAAATACCATCTGATTTTACTTATATGTGAAATTTGAAGAATAAAAACAAACAAAAAAATCAGAAACAGATTCACATATACAGAGAACAGACTGATGGTTGCCAGAGGTGTAGGGTATCAGGGGACTGGGTGAAAAAGGTGAAGGGATTGAGAAGTACAGATTGGTAGCTACAAAATTGTCATGGGGATGGTAAGTACAGCATAGGAAATATAGTCAATAATATTGTTAATAACTATGTATGATGTGAGGTAGGTACTAGAAATATCAGGAGGAATACTTTGTCAAGTATATGATTGTCTAACAACTATGCTGTAAACCTGAAACTAATACAAAAATAATATTGAATATAAACAGTAATCGGAAAAAAAAAAATTGCCATCTCTGACTGATTATCACCATATATAATCAGCATAAAAGCATTGATGATCCAAACAAGGCAAGTCATTGATTGCTAATATCTGAGCAATCAATATTAAGCACAGGAGATAGTCTAGATATAATTGAAGAGCAACATCTCTCCATGTGTTTTAGGTTGAAATTATTTCACTTAAAGTATAAGTTCATATTTATTGCAAAAGAAAAATGTTGAAATAATTAATGTTGTAAAAGCTGTTAAATTTGTGAACAAAAACAATTATTAAGAATTATCAGATAGTTTAATGCAACAGATGAACGGTTAATGGGAATATTGACAGTTGAATAATTTCAGGCAAGATTAAAAGTCCTGCCTTAGCTAGTTTGGCTCAGTGGTTAAACTATTGGCCCTTGGACCCAAGGGTTACAGGTTCGATTCCCAGTCAAGGGCATGTCCCTGAGTTGCAGGTTAGATCCCCACCCGGTCAGGGTCATGTGGGTCGCAATCAATTGATGTGTCTCTCTCACGCTGATGTTTCTTTCTCTATCTCTCTCCTCTCTCCCTCCCTCTCTTCTATTCTATCTGAAAATTAATGGAAAAATATCCTAGGGTGAGGATTAACAACAATAGCAACAAGATTAAAAGTACTTTTTGTGCCTGCCAGTGTGGCTCAGTAGTTGACCATTGATCCACGCACCAAGAAGTTGCTGATTTGATTCCCAATCAGGGCACATCCCAGGATGTGGGCCCAAAGCCCAGTGGGGGTCATGCAAGAGGCAGTTAATCAATGTTCTCTCTCATCAATGTCTCTATTTCTTCCTCTCCCTTCTTCTCTCTATAAAATCAATAAAGAAAAATAAAATAAAATAAAAATCCTTTTTGAGTCCACAAATGTTTATTAAAATTTAATTATTAATGCAAAGGATAATAATTGTGATTAGAGAGTATCAAAATTATATTGTCTTTAGACTTGTTTGGTGAAGTGAATGAACCAAATACCCCTTAAGAATTTTACCCATTTGTTATTAATTTCAATTAGACCATTATTATTTTAAGAAAAATAATTCTATTTGGGGATTTCTCACATCGTCTAAAGGTGAATTAAGTGCAGAATATCACCTTTGTTTTACTTTAGATTTTTCAATGAATGAAAACTGCAAAATCACATGTAACAAAAACCATGATATATTTAGACATAATACAAGTTATATAGAAGTATACAGAAAACGTAGGTAACCCAAAAAACATTTTTTTTTCTTTATTGATTTTAAAGAGAGAGGAAGAAAGAGGGAGAGAGAGATAGAAACATTGATGAGAGAGAAGATTGATTGGCCGCCTCCTGCTTGCCCCCCACTGGGAACTGGGCTTACAACCTGGGCATGTGCCCTGACCAGGAATCGAACCAGTGACCTCATGGTGCATGGGTTGACACTCAACCACTGAGCCACAGTGGCTGGGCCTCTGCCCATTTTTCAATTGGGTTCTTTGTCTTCCTTTGGTTGAGTTGTATGAATACTCTATATATTTTGGAAATTTACCCCTTATCTGACGTATCATTGGCAAGTATGCTCTGCCATATAGTGGGTTCCCTTTCAATTCTGATGCTTGTTTCTTTTGCTGTGCAGAAGCTTTCACTTTTTTTTTCCTTCTATTACATCTTTGAATATCATTTCTATTTCATTTGTTGTGGTTTCTGATTCTAGTTACCAACCATCCTGATGTCAGACTATTACGGTATGCTCAGTATCTCATTTCCTTCGTGTTATTTTGTTTCGGCCATGTCTGTTCCATTTCTTGATATTTCTAATCAATTTTTCTAATAGTGCATTACATTGTTTAATTTTTATTCAGCATTGCCTATTATTCAGAACTCTCCAGGGAAAAAAACCAATAGGCTATTTACCTACCTACCTACCTGCCTCCTGTTATATCTACATCTACATCTACATCTACATCTACATCTACATCTACATCTACATCTACATCTACATCTACATCATATCTGGAAAAAGAGATTGATTTAAGAAATTGGTTTATGCACTTATAGAGGCTGAGTAGTCCCAAGATCTGTAGTCTGCAAGTTGAAAAACCAGAAGAGCCTATGTGTTGTTCTAGTCCAAATCTAAGTACTTGAGAACCAAGAAAACCAGTGACATAAGTTCTGGTCTGAAAGCTGGCAGGCTTGTGATCCAAGAAAAGCTGATGTTTCAGTTTTGAGTCCAATGGCCAGAAAAGACCAATGTCTCAGCTTAAATAGTCAGACAGTAGGAGTCCCCTCTTACTCAACTTTTTTGTTCTATTAAGGTGTTCAGTGAATTAGATGAGACCCACACATTAGGGAGGACAATTTGCTTTGTTCATCTACAAACACCTCACAGACACATCCAGGGTAATGTTTGACCAAATGTTTGGGAATCTCGTATCTCAGTCAATTTGACACATAAAATTAACCATCACATATTGTAATCTCAGTTTTCTGTGGCCTTAGATCACCTTTCATTTCTTGTTTCATTGAATTACTTACTGAACTTTTTTTTTCATAAAATAAAAATATTTGTTACAGGAATTTTTCTTTCAGATTTCTTTTCATATTTTTTAATCCTTTGTTCTTTTTCTTCTTTTTTTTGTCATAGTGTTTTTGCATTGTTTTTATACAATCCTCCTCTCCATTTTATTATTTAACACATGAGAATCTATCCAGATTTTCTACTTTCACAGATATGTTGTAGATGAATTTTTTTTTTTAATCCTCATCCAAGGATATTTTTCCATTTATCTTCAGATGGAGTGTGAGGGAGAAGGAGAGAGTTAGAGAGAGAAACAATGATGTGGGAGAAACACATCAATTGGTTGGTTTCTGCATGACCCCTACCAAGGCCGGGGACCAAACTGCAACTGAAGTACTTGCCCTTGACTGGAATTGAACCTGTGACTCTTCGGTCCACAGGCCGACACTCTAACTACTCAGCCAAACTGATCAGGGTGTTGTGGATGAATTCTTATTTACTATCTATTTCATATTGATCTGGGACTTGTTTGTCTTCCTATTAGAAATTCAGTTGAGGAGAGTCTTTGTGTTCTTTCTTCTCTCCCATTGACTGAGGAGGACAAGTTAGTTAGAAATGAACTTAGTCAGAAATAAACTTGGCTGTAGGAGAGAAAACTCAAAGTAGCAGTGGCTTAAATCAGAAAGAAGTTTGTTTCTCTCTCACTTAGAAGTCTGCACTGGCCATTCACAGTTGATATGATACTCTGTTCTATTTCCAGGTCACCGTGTGGTCCCAGATGGTCACACTAACTCCAACTATTACATCTACTTTATAGTCAGTAAGAAAGAGAGAAGAAGAGAAAATGGGAATGCCCACTCTATTTAAGTACCTTCCCATAAGTTGTAAACATAACTTTACCCTATATCCCATTGCCCAGAACTTAAAACTTGTGTGATTGTACCTAGCTACAAGGGTGGCTTGCAATTGTTTTTTTTCTGGGTAGCCTTGTGCCCAGTAAAAATGGGTTAAAACTCCTGTATGAAAACTCATTACACTTTATTGGCAGAGTATATTTACTCTTAGATTATGGATGTTCTCCAGTTAAGAGTAGAACCATGAAGCCTTTGTTTCCGGCCAAGGAAAAATGTAGGCATTTATTTCCTCCTCTTTACCTGTTTCACCTGCCAATGCTTCTCCCTGGCAACCACGCCACTCCCCTATCGATGGAGGAACAAAAAGATAAACGAAGCATGTGGGTTTTGATAATCTGCAGTCAGGAATGTGTATTGCTTTCTTGTTCACTTCATTTAATTTTAGAGGAGATTCTGTGATCTAGCTTTGCAAGTTTCTCATCTTATCCCCAAGTCCTCTTCAAATATCCTAAATGGAGACAAAATATGTAACTGTATATTGAGTGGATAATTTGTCAGAATAAGAAAACCCATCTTTTTAATGTTCCTCACATCCCCATAATAGAAGATCTGGTACTTCAGATTGATGTGTAATGTATGACTCTTACTTGTTCAAAGATATACAGTTATATTTTTCTTAGGACACTACCAGATTATTTATAAAATTGAAATTTTACCAAGAAGTAATATAATACTCTCCTCTCCTGTGCTGTCAGCTATTTTTCAGCTCCTGCCTCTGTAGGTTATGGTAATCCAAAAGCATTTTTATTAAATAAATGAAGGCATTTTATGACACTTTAAAATAGACCTCAGGGAAGCTTTACAACTCTCACTGGTGGATTTTGTTGCATGATGCTCATCTTTTGTATTTTCCTCCTTAGATAGCTGTCTCCTAAAACATCAGACTGGCCTAGTGATAATCTATCTGATTCATTTGAAAGGCCTGATTAAAGGGAATAATAATAAATATAATAGTTATTACTAACATATTTCGAGCCTTAACCAATAATGCCCTTACTTAAGCACAGCTTAGTGCTACACAGAAGTAGAAATATTTATTTTAAAATTAGACTCTTACCTTTTAGTGTAAAATTTTTCTTTATTTCCACATTGCAATGGAACGCTTAACATTGTAGACATTTTTCCAAACTGTAATACTGGCCTCACTATCTAGAAAGATGTCACATATTGCTTACTTACTTTCTTGCCCAGGTTCCTGAGAGGAAGACAAAATTGCAGCTTCTCTCTTTCTATTACATAAACTACCCCTTTGGGTCACTAGGATATATCATAGTAAAGTTGGTAACCATAGCGATTTGATTTGTCATCAACATTATTCAGTAACTTTGCTTTGGTAGGGGGCGGCTTTCACTTCACAATCATCTTTGGGATGTGTAGAGGTAAGTTAATATTTTTCTTTTTTTCTATTTCAAGAAAATGTACAGTCCAGGGGAATGTATTGGTGATTCTGGTTTTCATTCATATGCCCACCAAGGTCATGAGAGGTGAATTGTATTCTTCGTTGTGCTGTAAACTCAGCAATCCCAATTTAACAAGAAATTGGATAGAATTAGACATCTTCACAAGAACAGCAATTAATAGGAGACCTGCAATGGCCAGACCTCAATCTTGGGAGACTTCACACTTCTGTGAAACAGGAACAAAGAGGGAGCTCATGTTGGCCTCTCACCTCCAAATTAAAAAAAAAAAATTTTTTTTCCGTATTGTTTTTTAGAGAGAGAGAAAGAAACATCGATGAGAGAGAACACTGATGGGTGCCCCACACTGGAGTTTGGGCCCACAACCTGGGCATGTGCTCTGACTGGGAATCAAACCGGCGATCTCTTGGTACATGGGTCAGCGCTCAACCACTGAGCCACACTGGCCACATGTAATTTTTGTTTCTAGAGCAAAACATCATTTGTGTCAACCTGAGGTTTTAACTCTAATCATGAGCATTCTGATTTTCTTTTACCACTCCTATAATGTAAAAAAAAAAAAAAAAATTATAAAGATCAATTTAAAGGGTGAGGTGCAGTGGGACATCATAGATTTTAAATACATAAGTCATCACTTAATGTTGTTAATAAGTTCTTAGAAACTACAGCTTTAACTGAAACAACATATAACAAAACCCATGTTTAGTTGCAGAATAGTCACAGAGCTGTAGTTTGCAGCGTGGAGAATATAGTCAATAATTTTGAGATAACTGGGTATGGGGCCCATTGGGTGCTTGGGGCAGCGGGGAGACCACTCCATAGAGTGCATAGTTTTCCAGCCACTTTGCTGTACATCTGAAACTGGTGTGGAATGATATTGAATGTAAACTGTGGTTGAAAAATGAAATAAAATGAAAAATGTTAAAGTCTCTGAAATCAATACTCAGTATCACCTTGCATCACCACAGATTGAACAAATCACCATAAAAAATAAGATGGCCCTGGTTGGGTGGCTCAGTTGGTTGAAACATTGTCCCATACACCAAAATATTGTAGGTTTGATTCCTAGTCAGGGCACATAATAGGTTGCAGGTTTGATCCCCGGTTGAGATGTGTGCGGGAGGTAGACGATCATTGTTTCTCTCTCACATTGATGTTTCTTTCTCTCTCTCTGCAACCAATAGAAACATATTTAATAAAATAAAATAAAAATAAAAAATAAGATGCAATCTACACACAATTCTCTGTACAACGGTTACATTATAAACACTATTCTAATTTCATTTTAAAGTGGAAATGGGTCCTAATATGTATTAGACAAATGTCAAAGCTTCTTTAAAAGGCTAGTATAATTCATTAAATGTTGTATTCATAAGGTCAGAATAAACTTATACTGTCTAATATGAAAACAAAAACAGAAACAAAACAAAACTAATTTCACCATGGGTTAGTTGATATACACAAGAGTTAAATTTCTATGGCATATTTCTGGTCACAAAGACATCACCAAAATTCTAAATAAAGTCTCAAAGCACTTCTAATATTAAACATTAAAACAAATGGAAGCTATACATACATTTAAGAAAGATTAATAAAAACAAGTAAGACAATTATTTTCCAACCGGCTTATTTCAGTTCAGGGTCGCAGGTGGCTGGAGCCTGTCATGGTCGCTCAGGAGGGACCCCACCCTGGACAGGACATTCTTCCATCACAGGACACACACACACACACACACTGGGACAATATAGACACATCAGTTAGTCTCACGCGCACATCTTTGGGATGTGGGAGGAATCCGGACAGGACCCAGAGTAAACCCAAGCATTCAGGGTAAGAGCACGAAAGCTCTGTACTGACCGCAGCCGCCATTTTTTCTCATCGACGTAATAATAAAACAATGTGAACAAAACATTATCCAGGGATTTCCTGTTCATGTCGATTTTGCTTCAACATTTTGAACTTATACTGAGGATTGATTTTATAGTTTCACACCAGATCTTTTTTACTCACTACAACACTACATGAAGTTGGTATTCAATTGTTTTCTGAGCTTTTCTATAGAACTAGTTTTCTGACTCTAGTGTCTGGGGAGGCATAACTGTCTTTGTCATTGCTACCTCCAGCCTCTTGAAAGTTATTTCTCAGCCTCCTTCCACACAGTTGAAGGGATGTTGCAGTTAGAGTCTTCTCAGTCCCCAAATCCCTACAGCCCCAGAGGGGATCTGCTTTGGGTAGGTGGGATTACATGAGGTCAACCGATGGCCAGATGCCAAACTCTGGGCTAGGCTGCACCTGGTGGCCTCCCCATCCCATTGGTCTCCCTTTGGAAAGGATCCAATTTCAGCATGAGATTTCTGAGTGATTACTCCAAACTTTAAACAAAATCTATTTTAGGATCTGCTTTCTCCCTAAAGTCTTCATGCTCACACTCTACAGTCTTACTGCATTTCTTCTTAACTGTTAACTAAGAAACAATAATGTCTCAATATGTGTATTCTTAGATGTTATACAAACACTTTGGTGAATGTGTAGAGGTAGGCATTGATTTCAAGTAAAGCAGCAAGAAATATAGAAGGTACAAAAAATAAAAGTTAGGACTAAAAAAAAAATCAATGTACCTCTGTAATTTTTTTCCTCCTTCTGCATTGTTAAGTTTTCTCTGATCTCTAGAGCATGAAAAAAGTTCAAGCACAAATAAACTATAAAAAGAGAAGCCTAGAAAAAGATGTATTAAGCCTGAGATCTTTCACACAATAATTTTTTAAAAGAACACAGTGAACAAGGAAGATAAGTTAAAATATAACAAGAGGATTTTTTTTTTTATCCTCACCCAGGATATTTTTTTCCATTTTTTGTTCAGATAGAGTGGGAGGGAGCAAGAGGAAGGGAGAGAAAGAGAAACATCGACGTGAAAGGGACACAGCGAGCGGCTGCCACCCGCACGACCAACCAGGGCCAGGGGACCAACTGCAACAGAGGTACGCACCCTTAGAGGGAACCGAACCCGGGTCTCTTTGTACCTCAGGCCGACGCTCTACCTGCTGAGCCAAACTGGTCAGGGCCAAGGGGATTTTTTTAATAGAATAGATTAAAACATTTTTTGACCCCTCTTTCTTTTCCAGCCCACCACTCCATATGGGGTTTTGTTTTTTGTTTTGTTGTTGGTTTTAATAATGAAGGCTTGAAAACTAATCTTTGATGTTAGAGGCGAGAATAATGGTTACCTTATGGGATATTGGCAGAAGGTGGCCTGGGGTAGCCTACTGAGTGCTTGATCTGGGTGCTACAGGGTGTGTGTGTGTGTGTGTGTGTGTGTGTGTGTGTGAAAATTTATCAAGCTGAACATTTATGACTTGGCTCCATTACTAATCGTAAATTATACTCCATAAAGAATAATTTATAAATCAGTGAAGGTTTGACCTACACTAGCTTATTAAGAGGTCCAAAGAGCATATTTAATTACCTTGGTGCAATGCACTGTGCTGCCTGACAGCTCACATGGTATGTTTGGTGGGCACGATAGTGGACCCACACACTGCACTGCACAATGCAGGTACATTTAGATGCCAGTGAATCAATCAGGTGAGTGTCTAGACACCAGCAGTGACCTGTTTGGGGGGAATTGTTTATTTCCATGCATTTAGGCCACTTCAAAAATTATTAAATGGAAACATTTAATAGCTATGAAGTCATTTTTTTTTAAATTGATTTTAGAGAGAGAGGAAAGGAGAGGGAGAGAGAGAAACATTGATGAGAGAGAACATCGATTGGCTGCCTCCTGCATGCCCTCCACTGGGGATTTGGCCCACAACCTGGGCATGTGCCCTGACTGGGAATCGAATCAGCAACCTCTTGGTGCATGGGTCGATGCTCAACCACTGAGTCACACTGGCAGGGCTTATGAGGTCATTTTTAAATTTTTTTTCATTTTTCAGGAAATGGTTAACAATGAGATCTAATTAATTGAAATTTCAGGTGCCCTTGTGACAATTTCCCAGATACCACAACGTCAAAGCAGCCAAGTGCAATAGTCAGTAGCTGGACCAGAGGCCAGAAAACCTGACTTCTCCTCCTCACCTTGTCACCAGGTTACTCAACCACTTCATCCAAGTCACCTGAACTTTCACTCTCTGGCTCTCAATTTCTTATGAATTGGGATCACAACTTTAAAATTATAAGACTATGCAGTTTTGAATTTTACCAACGTTTGAATGGATGACACCCAAGAGAGGTATTTCTTAAAAAAAAACGATGTACATTGTAAAAAATAAAATTCAAACAGTACAGAAAAATATAAAATGAAGTTTCCCTTTTCACTAACTTCTAGTCCTCTAGAGTATATTGACCAAATATAAGACTATGTTGATTAAGTAGAAAGTGTATTTATCCTCCAAGAAAATTATATGTAAATATTAACATATATATATATACTTTGCAAATGATATCACACAAAACATGGTATATATCTTGTCTTTTTTCTCCACTTAATAACAGATCTTAGAGACCTTTCACATGAAACATACACATTTACCTATTCAATTGTAACGGGTTCATATTATTTCATAATTTATTTAATCAATCTTCTATTAATAAATGGGTTATTCAATGAGGTATCACCTCACACCTGTCAGAATGGCCGCCATCAACAAATCATCAAACAACAAGTGTTGGAAAGGGTGTGGAGAAAAGGGGACTGTAGTACACTGCTGGTGGGAATGCAGACTGGTGCAGCCACTTTGGAAAACACTATGGTGTTACCTCAAGAAATTAAAAATTGAACTTCCATTTGACCCAGTGATCCCGCTTCTAGGAATATACCCTAAGAAGCCTGAAACACCAATCAGAAAGAATATATGTACCCCCATGTTTGTAGCAGCACTATTTACAATAGCTAAGATCTGGAAACAGCCCAAGTGTCCATCAGTAGACAAATGGATAAAAAAGCAGTGGTACATATACACAATGGAGTACTACGCATCTGTAAGAAAGAAAGACCTCTTATCCTTTGAGACTACATGGAGGGACCTGGAAAGTATCATCCTAAGTGAAACAAGCCAAACAGGGAAAGACAAGTTTCATATGAGCTCGCTTATTTGTGGAATATGATGAACATAACAGTCTGAGGAAGGGGGTAGGCCCAGAGATGCAGAAATGGGATACAGACTGACAATCCCCTAAATAGGGGGGTGGTGGGGAAGAGATAAACCCCAGAACTTATATGCATGTATGCATGAACAGTGGACATGGACAACATACTGGGGAAAGGGCAGGGAGGGAGGAGGTGGGGGGAATCAGTGGGGGAAAAAGGAGAAACATCTGTAACAAAAATTAATTAATAAAAAATTAAAAAAAATAAATGGGTTATTTTCAGAATTTTGTTATTATAATTAATGTTGTAATGAGCAATCTACTTATGCATACAAATGGACATACCTTTGCAAATATATCCCATAAAGTAAATTATCAGCAATAGAATTATTGGATCAAATGATAAGCAGATTTAAAATTTTGGTAGACTGTGTTAAATTACCCTTCCAAAAGGTTTACTAATTTATTCTCCAGCCAACCCTGTGTTAGAGTGTCTATTTCCTTCTACCCTTGCCAACAAGGCATGACCAATCTTTTACATTTTTTGTTAATTATACATAAAAGTGTGGTAAATTAATATTAGAATTAAATGTTGTAAAATTACTAATCTTAATGTATTTCCTTATATTTGGTCCAACAGAGAGGTCACTTTCATCTTTAAGTGTTTATTGTTTTACATTTATCAACCTGTCGATTCATTCCATGATAACTTTTAACAATTAACCAGATGTACTTATGCTGCTAAAAACTATCAAGACACACCTTTCATTTGCATTGTGTTTCAGTTCCTTAGTTCCAGAAAATTTGCCCTAATGGGTACATCTTCTGCAATTTAGCTGATAGAGATGAAAACATGATGCACACTTTAATGGATACATTGGGTCGTGAGACTTGAACAGTGAGTGATATGGCAGCTCCCAGAACAAACAGGTTAAAAGAAAAACAGATTATGTTTTGTAGATCATGTAGTATTCCAAGATAACTCATTATAGATTTTCTCTCTTGCTAGTCTATCAAGAAGGGATGAGTATGACACCCTATCTTGCTATTGCTTCATGCAGAAATATAAATGTTGAATAGCAACCATGTATTTTGCATCTGGCTTCCCTGCATTCCATGAACATAGTTAGTAGGAACATGTCCACTTACAGAAAGGAAAAATTACACTTAACAATAAGTCATTAAGTTGGGGCATACCCAAAATACAATTTCAGACCTGAAAACCTTCAATGCTTTGAAAGTTATCACACAAAACTAACTTTCACTGTTCTTGCAAGAAAATTATATTAATTTCTAGAATGTCTACATCTTTCCTTTGAGTTGTAAAAATAAGCATCTATCTGCCATGAACAAATTTCCAAAGTTCACTGACAAATACTGTCATTTAAACCCTCTAAAAAGTATCTGAGAATATATTTACCAAAGATAAGATTTTTAAAACAACCACAATGAAACATGGGAAAGAAGAGATAATAAAAAAAGAGGAGGCAGACAGGAAGGAAGGAGAGTAAGACTAGAAAAGAAGAATAAGGAAGTGGTGAGGGTGAAGCTGAAGGGTGCAGGGTCAGCCGAGGATTGATGGAGAAATTACTTTCAAATTTGTATTGGTCCAGCCTGATTTATTTAACCAGTTATACAAGGTCACGTGCCAATTTAAAAGGTTGTGTTAGGACACCTGCTAGTATTATTTGATCTGTAAAATAGAATTCATATCACCACCAAGATATTTAGAGAATATTTATAATACATGCTAAAAATATAGGAGAGAGATATTGGCTTCAAGAAAGATGGAGCAGATGTACTTTTACCTATTCTTCCACTAACTACAACCTCAAACTCTGGGTATTATATATAAAATACATAAAAAAAAAACCTCTAAGAAGTGGAAAGAAGAAGGCACACCAGTTAGGGATCTTGAGATGCAAGAAACAACAGGTGGTAAAGTTCCCTGTGCTTGCTTTTTGCCTCTGTAACTAAGACTTGGAGCTGAAGACGCTACTAACCCAGAAATACCAATACACACAGACAAAACAACAACAACAAAAAGAGCAACTTGTTCTCTGAACAGACCAGGTAAGGGGCCACCTAGGAAGACAGAACTCTGTTGGACAACAATCAAACATTATAGGACACGTACTATGTTCATGAATTGGTATACTCAACAAAATAAAAATGTTAGTTCCTCCCAAATTGATATGCAAGTTTAACACAATTCTTATCAAAATAACAGTAAGAGTTTTGTAGCCCTAGATAAGATTAGTGTAAAATTTATATAGAAAGCAAAGGAACCAGAATTTCTGAAACAGTTTTGAAGAAGAAGAATAAAGTAGAAGGAATCAGCAGTCAAATAGACAAAGAAATAGTGTGCATATTCATACAATGAAATAAGTGAACATGATACAGACATGAGATGAATGAATCTACATAATTTGGGGTGAAAGAAACCAGACACGAAAGACTATATATTGTATAATTTCATTTAAATAAAATCCATAGCCCTAGCCAGTTTGGCTCAGCGGTAAGAGCGTTGGCCTGCGGTCCGGAGAAACCCGGGTTCAGTTTCCGCTAAGGGCGTGTACCTCTGTGGCAGTTTGTCCCTGGCCCTGGTTGGGTAGTGCAGGTGGCGACCACTTGATGTGTCCCTTTCACGTTGATGTTTCTCTCTCTCTTCCTCTCTCTCCCTCCTGCTCTATCTGAACAAAGAATGGAAACATGTCCTCTGGTGAGGATAAAAATAATAATAAATAAAATTTATATAAACTGTATTATTTATCAATGAATACTTACATGGTAAAAGTCTAAAACAAAGCAAGAAAGTGGTTTCCATAAAAGTCAAGATAGTAGTGCCCTGGCTGGTGTTGCTCAGTTGGTTGAGTGTTTTCCCATGCACTGAGATGTTGCCAGTTGCCAGTTCCATTCCTGGTCAGGGCACATGCTCCAGTTGCAGGCTTGATCCTCAGTAGGGGCGTGGGGGAGGCATCCGATTGATGTTTCTCTCTCACACTAATGTTTCTCCCTCTCTCTCTAAAATCAATGATAACATATTTTTAACAAAAGTCAGGAAAGTAGTTACTTGTGGGAGGATAGGGGAAGAAGTATGACTGGCAAGAGATATGAGGGGGCTTCTGAGGTGCTAGCAATATTTTAATTCTTGTGGTTATAGGAAGTATGCTTTATAATAATGTCTTAAGCTGTACATTTGTATTTAATGCACTTTGTATATGCAGGTTGTATTTCCCAATGTAAAGGCTATTAAAAAGAAAGATCAGCCCAGCTGGTGTGGCTCAGTGGTTGAGTGTTGACCCATGCACCAACAGGTCATCAGTTTGATTCCTGGTCAGGGCACATGCCCAGGTTACTGGCCCAATCCCCAGTGGGGGCATGCAGGAGGTGGCCAGTCAATGTTCTCTCTCATTGATGTTTCTATCTCTCTCTCCCTCTCCCTTCTTCTCTCACTAAAAACCAATGAAGAAAAAAGAAAGAAAAAAAGAAAGATCACTTATCATCTTTGGAAGGATATCTTACATGAATTGAAGAAGAGCAAGATAGAAATTACAGAAGGCAGTTGAAGTGGAGGAGGAAGGATTGCTATTGAAAGGATCGGTAATGACATGGCAAGAAGCAGGACTAGCTCATTGATAGTTGGGAAGGAGTAGAAAAATTTGAGAAGTATTAGACAGCAAATGGAGGAGAGAGAAAAGTTAGCATATGGTAGATAGTCTCTAAAGATGGCCCCCAACAAACCACACAGCTCTTAGTGTGGTGTCACATTGATTCTGTGATGGTCCATTAAAACTGATGAAATAAGGAAGAAATGACACTATGATTTCGAAGGCTATATCAGAGGAAGGTTTGTCTGGGTCTCTAGGAATGAGAATCCAGTTCTCATACTATGAGAAGCTCAAGCCATTCAGCTGAGCTCTTGGCTAACAGCCAGCATCACTTGCAGCCACACAAGTAAGCTATCTTGGGCTTCTAGTCCAATTAAGCCACCAGATGATTGCAGTCCCAGACAATATCTGATTTCAATGACCTGAGAGAACCAAACAAGAAGCACCCACCTGAGCCTGTTAACCATCAAAATCGTGAAAGATAGTAATAAGTTATTATAAAACTGAGTTTTGGGGAAGGATGTTACATAGCAATAACCAGAACACTCTGGTGTAGAGTAGACGAGTGTGGATGACTGGATGGATGATGATACACCTAACTGATACAAACAATATGGGAGAAAAATTAGCTTCGGGTAGGGAAAATAAGTTTAGTTTTGGACTTTGAGATGCCTGTGGAACATCTGGGTATAGTTATACAGTAGGCACTTATTTACCTTTATAAATCTGAAACCCTGGGAAGAGACCTGGGCTGAAGATAGAGATTTGGAAGACATCAGCATATAGCCATAAAGTGCATGACACTACTCAGGAAGTAGGACCAACTCTTCAAAGACTAGTCCAGACTTCATCTCCTCTCAAACCAGCTAATGCTGGTTTCCAAAGGCTAACTACTCTTTCCCCAGTAATTTGCTAGCTCTTTGAAAATATCTTTATGTACAGTCTTTACCATACTATCTGTTTATAAGTCTATCTTCCTTGATAAAATTATGAGTTGATCCAAGATAGGACTGCATTTAATCACGTGCATTATAGTCCCTGAAAGCAAGGAAACTCTCAATGAATGAATGCACAAATGAATAAGTGAATGCCTATTCACATCTTTTTCAAAATTAAATGTATTGCAGTGACATTGGTTAATAAAATTATACAGGTTTTAAGTGTACATATAGAATATATAATTATATATTCTATAATATATAATTTGTATATTACATTGTGTTTATCAACAAATGTAAAATCTCCTTCTGTCACTTCTTATATAAACAAATATCAAATAAACACATTAGGAAATGCAGATGTAAAAATTAATAAATACTGGTTGCTAATATCTTGATGAACATGCTAATTTCTTACTAAGCTAAAATAAGTAAGTGATGTGATGAAGATAGAACTGAAAAAATGTGTCTTTTGGTTTTATTCCTTTTCAGAGACTATTTCTAGTTACACTACTTTCTTTTCTTGTTTAAATTTTTTTTTCCTTTATTGATTTTAGAGAGAGAGAAAGGGAGAAAGAGAGAGAGATGGAAACAATGATGAAAGAGAACATTGATTGGCCACCTCCTGCATGCCCCTCACTGGGGATCTGGCCCACAACTTGGGCATGTGCCCTGACCAGGAATCAAATCATCAACCTCTTGGTGGATAGGTCAATGATCAACCAGTGAGCCACAATAGCTGGGCCACTAATTTATTTTCTATCTGGTATTTAATCAGGAGAGAGTTTCCTGCTAAATTTACAAATTATATTTTGAAAATACTCTTATTTTTGTTTGAATTGAGTAGTTACAAAAAACAAAAACAACCAAAAAAAACCAGAATACCTTAAGATTTCATGAATTACAGAAATCTACAGGTTTTTCTTTTTACCCAATAAAATATTTTAAATAAATTAAATATCTTCTTTTGTCTATTAGTATTGACTATTCTAGGAGGTTATTAGGACAACCTTATTCTAAAACATTTGATTTTTATAACATGGAGTGCAATGTATTTTATTTAACCCAATAAAATATAGCTAATTTATTTAGATTTTAGATTTAAAGAGTCAGTATAAGAATTTAAATCATATGCCCATAGAATACCCTATATTTTCAGTTTCCTGTCCTTCTCATATGTCAAAAAAAAAAAAAAAAAAAAAAAAAGTTGTGTTTATGACGAAGAAAATCCATTTTGGTATTATGTTATGAACATTACTTTTGGAAATGAAAAATCTGGAAGCATTTTCATTTCAAATTATCACATGTATTGGAATAAATGGTTAGAGAGTGAACTGCCAATTTTGAAGGCTGCTGAAGGCACTAAAGTATTCATCAGACAAGATATCTGCCAAACACTTCCAAAGTCCAACTCCTTCCTCAAATTACACACTAGACATAGAAGATTTATGCAATGTTAACAAAACAAGAATATTAGTAACTTAGACAGTTTGTTTGAAATCTAAACTGCTGAAATTGGGAGTAGCTATAGCCTCATCCAAGGTTAGGGGTTGATGAGAAAGTGTCTTTCTAGAATAAGTAGAATTTGAAATACTATTCAATGATCACTATTGCTGCAAAGCTGGCCAAAATTTTGATTGGGAGATTAGAAGAGTGGAGAAACTGTTAAGGATTCTAAAGGAGACTCCCCCCCCCCCCCCCGCCCCAAGTAGTCTAATTTATAAAGACTAAGCTTCTGAATTCAGTTGAGGGCTACAACCCAAGGCTCATCAAGTAACTGAGACTAATAGCCTCCAGACAAAAAGCTAGAGTATAGCTGAACCTTTCCTGGGCTTGCAAATCTACCCAGGAGAGTAACACTTGACAGTGGTGTTTAACATGGGTCCTCCCACACTCATCCAAACCCAGTAGAGGGAGCCACAAACAGCAAAATACCAACACCCACAGGGAAAATTTGGCAGGCTCCAGAACCCACTGAGACAGCTAAAATGGTGAAACAAAGAAACAAATCCTAAATGAAGGAACAAGATAACTCGACAGAAGATGAAATAAATGAAAGAGAATTGAGCAAGATATCAGAGGGAGAGTTCAGAGTAATAATCATGAGAAAGTTCAATAGCATGAGTAAAGATATAGAGAAGTATTGAAAATCAACAAACTGGAAATGAAGAATGACATAGCAGAAATAAAAAACACATTGGAAGAAATCACCAGCACAGTAGAGGAGGCCAAGGATCGAATCGGTGAATTAGAAGACAGGGAAGAAAAAATAGCTGAATCAGAGAACCAAAAAAGAAAAAAACAATTAAAAAACAGGAAGACAGTCTAAGAGAACTACAGGACAATATAAAATGTAACACTATCCGCATCATAGGAGTCCCAGAAGAAGAAGAAAATGAGCAAGGGTTAGAGAATATATTTGAAGAAATAGTGACAGAAAACTTTCCTAACTTGGTGAAGGAAAGAGGCATACAAGTACAAGAAACACAAAGAGCCCCAAATAAGAAGAACCCAAACAGGCCCTCACCAAGACACATAATAATTAAAATGCCAAAAAATTAGAGACAATGAGAGAATCTTAAAGGCAGCAAGAGATAAACAACAGGTTACCTACAAAGGAACCCCCATAAGGCTCTCAGCTGACTTCTCTACAGAAACACTACAGGCCAGAAGGGAATGGCATGGGGTAATCAAGGTAATAAAAAACAAGGATCTGAAACCTAGATTACCCTATCCAGCAAGGCTATCATTCAAAATAAGAGAAATAAAAAGCTTTCCAGACAAAAAAATAGCTAGGGAAATATATTAGCACCAAACCAGCACTGCAAGAAATGTTAAAAGGACTGCTATAATTAGTATAAGAAATAGGAAGAAAAATCTAACCACAATAAACAAAAATGGCAGTAAATAAGTACATATCAATAATAACCTTAAATGAGAACGGATTAAATGCTCCAATCAAAACACAGAATAGTTGATGGGATAAGAGAGCATATATATATGTTCTTTCTAAGACCCACCTCACAACAAAAGACTCACATAGGTTGAAAGTGAAGGGATGGAAAAAAAATCTTCTAAGCAAACAAAAAGGAAAAAAGAGCTGGGGTAGTAATACTCATATCCGATAAAATAGACATCAAAATGAAGGCCATAATTAGAGACAAAGAAGGCCACTACATAATATTGAAAGGATCTATCCAACAGGCGATATAACCTTGATAAACATATATGCACCCAATATAGGAACACCAAAATATATTAAAAGTCTTCTGGAGGACTTCAAAGGAGAAATCGACAGCAATACAATTGTAGCAGGGGACTACAATACATCATTGATATCACTGGATAGATCCTCTAGACAAAAAATTAACAAGGGCGCTTGCTTTGGCAGCACATATACTTAAATTGGAACAATACAGAGAAGATTAGCATGACCTCTGTGCAAGAATGATACTCAAATTCGTGAAGTATTCCATTTTTTTTTTCACCAGAAGGACCAAGATGTCTCATAAAATATGTCCACATGGTGTAAATTCTGAAGACCACTTGTGCCAATACCCCAGTCGAGTGTTCATTTAGGGATAACTTGTGTTACAACTTGAATCAAAAATAATAGCTAATAATTTTTCATTCTCAAAAAAGGTTAGACAGCTATGTGTGAAATGGAAAATAAAGTGACTCTATATTGAAAAAAAAATTAACAAGGATACAGACTCTAAATGATGCACTAGATCAAATGGACTTGATAAATATTTACAAAGAACTACACCCCGAAACTTCAGAATTCACATTCATCTTAAGAGCACATGGGATGTTCTCAAAGATAAACCACATTCAGGACACAAACTAAGTCTCTAAAGTTCAAGAAGATTAGAATCATATCAAGCATCTTCTCAGATCAAAATGGCATGAAACTAGAAATAAGTTACAACAAAAACATTTGAACACATGGAGGCTAAATAGTATGTTATTAAACAATGAATGGGTTACCAAGGAGATCAAGGAAGAAATTAAAAACTTTCTGGAAACTAATGATAATGAACACACAACAACACAAAATTGATGGGATGCATCGAAAGCAGTCCTGAGAGGAAAGTTCATAGCACTACAGGCCTACCTAAGGAAACAAGAAAAATTTCTAATTGATATCTAACCTCACAACTTAAAGAACTAGAAAGCAGACAGCAGACTTCTGCGGGATCCGGGAATCCTGAAACCATGGATAACCCATATATGATTTGAGACATGCATTCGATGCTTTTTTTCTGGAAGCCCTGCAACTACCCTAAAAATTGAATGTATTGTAGAACAGATCTATGGTGCCCATGGGCCATGTTTGGTTAGAAGGTGATAATCTTCAGAATTCCACAGATTCCAGGTACTATGGACCTATTCCATATGGATTAATAAGAGGACGTATCTTCTTTAAGATTTGGCCTCTGAGTGATTTTGGATTTCTACGTGATAGCCCTGATAGCCCTAATGGCCACAGATTTTCTGATGATTAGCCAGCATTTATTCTTTTGATTTTATTTTTGTCTCCTGTTTAAGTGAAGTTATTATTGCCAATAAAACCATGTACTTATTTTTTTTTTCAGTTTTTCAAGTATAGTTTTATTTTCTAATACTGTCAATAACAGCTAACATATTTTAATGCCTATTCAAACTGAAGTATAATCTAACATTTAAAACGAGAAATGTATTCTGCAAAAAGATATATTTTTCTATTTCTATGTATCACATATTTTTATGTATTTCTTCAAAAAGAGCTAGATATATTTGTAGATGATATAGTAATAGGTCAATCAATCAAGTGACAAATACTATGTCTGATGTGATTCCCTAAATTACAAACAAAAGTGTGTGTATATCTATGCTTAAAGAAAGGTCTTTATATACCAAATATCAACAGTGGTCACCTACAGAAAGATGGGGTGCAGCCCTGGCCAGTTTTTCTCAGTGGTTAGAGCATCAGCCCATGGACCAAAGAGTCATGGGTTCGATTCTAGTCAAGGGCATGTACCTCAGTTGTAGTTTGGTCCCTGGTCCTGGTTGGGGTTGTGCGGGAGGCAGCCAGTCCAGGTGTCTCTCTCACATCGGTGTTTCTCTCTCTCTCTCTCTCACCCTCCCACTCTATCTGAAGATAAATGGAAAAATATCCGAGGGTGAGGATTATAGAAAGAAAAGAAAGATGGGGTGCAGGCAAGTGCCACTTTCTACCTTATACATTCCCATATTATTAGAACTTTATGATTAATGAATGTGCACATCTGTAACTTAAAAAATAGATAAAAATAACTAACGATATTCCCATAAACCCCAACCTCCTATTTATGCTCAAGCCCCCTCCCCGGCTGTTTCTTCACCTAATCCCTCATCACCAGCTCATTGTTTGAAGAGATTCTTAAGAAAATGTTGGAGAGCTTCCCTTGTACCTGATTGTAATAATCTGTCCAAAGTTCAGCTCAAAGTTGTTAACTTGAGCGATGAAAATGGCAGCCAAAGCCTTGTAGAGGGCGGTCCCGTCCATGTTAATCGTGGCCCCCACCGGGAGCACGAATCTGGTGACACGCTTGTCCACGTTGTTGTTCTCTTCCAGGCACTTGAAGGTGATGGGCAGGGTGGCAGAGCTGAGAACAGCAACACAGGGCGGGTCAGCTGACCATCCTGGCAGTTTGGACCATGCCTGTGTCTGTATTTTGGACAGAGAGTTCCTTCCTGTTAAAGGGAACTGAGTCAGCCCTGGCTGGTGTGGCTCAGCGTTAGAGTGTCGGCCCTTGGACCAATGAGTCTTGGGTTCGATTCCGGCCAAGGGCACCTACCTCGGCTGTGGTTTGTCCCCGACCCTGGAGGGGTTGTGTGGGAGGCAGCCAGTCGATGTGTTCCTCTTGCATCGATGTTTCTCTCTCCCTCTCTCTCCCTCCCATTCTTTCTGAAGATAAATAGAAAAATATCCTCAGGTGAGGGTTAGAAAAAATAATAACAAAAATAAAGGGAGCTGAGTCAGCACTAATGTAGGTAGGGAAGCATGGTGAGGAACAGTGTGGGTCCCCTCACTGCGTCACTTGGCAACTTTACTGCTTCTGGGTTCCTCTGGGGGCCTCACTTGTCATTATTTTCCCATCACACAGCTTGTGCCAAGTGACAGCCATCTCTCCCTCAGGCGAATGTCAAGTGGGAGAGGGAGATGACAGTGGGCAGGCAAGGAGAGTTGATTCCCATTGTGTGCCCCCAAAGGGAACACAGCTGGTCTGATTAACATCGGAAGTGAAAGAGCCAATTCATATTCCTGGAAGTTAACCACCCCTCCCCCCAGTGTCTCCCTCTACCTGAACTGAGGGTTCTGGTTTGATGAGTACGTTGAGGTACCTTTTCTGAGAGGAGTAAGCCACACACACACTTACCTGGAGGAGGTGCCTAGGGCTGTGATGAGCGCTTGCAGCAACCCTCCGATAAAAACCCAGGGGTTTTTCCGGGTTACCAAGAAGTAGAGGAGGGGCAGGACAATGACGGCGTGGATGAGCAAGCCGATGATGACAGTGACAGTGTACATGGCGAGCTGGCCCCCGATCACTCCCATGTCCTCCATCTCCACGATCTTCCCTGCGATCAGGAAGAGGATGCCCAGAGGGGCGTACCTGTGCGGAAGCACACGACACCGTCGGAGGTCTGATCGCCAACGAGCTCGTCTACAGAAGCCACCGACTGGAGAGGAAAACTGGAAGGGCCCAGACGGTGCGGCTCAGTGGATCGAGCGCCGTCCCATGGGCTGAGAGGTCCTGGTTCCATTCCTGGTCCGGGCACGTGCCCGGTTTCGACCCATGTACTTATTAATAAACTTTATTTGCTAAAAAAAAAAAAACTAGAAAAGCAAACAAAAAGAAAAACCCAGAACAAGTAGAAGGAAAGAAAGAGTAAAGATCAGAGGAGAAATAAATGACATAGAGACTAAAAAAAAAGAACAATTCAAAAGATCAATGAAACTTGCCATCGCTGGTTTAGCTCAGCAGTTAGAGCATTGGCCTGTGGGCCAGATAGTCCTGGGTTTGGTTTCCCCTAAGGGCATGTACCTCAGTTGCAGTTTGTCCCTGCCCTGGTTGAGGTCAGATGGGTGGCAACCAATCAATGTGTCTCTCTCACATAATTATTTCTCTCTCTCTCTCTTCCCCCCTCTCTCCCTTCCACTTTATCTGAAGAAAAATGCAAAAAATGTCCTTGGATGAGGATAAAAAAAATAAAATTAATGAAACAAAGAGCTGGTTCTTAGAAAAGATAAATAAGATTGATGAACCCTTAGCTCCACTCACCAAGAAACAAAGAGAGGACCCAAATAAACAAAATAAGAAATGAAAGAGGAGAAGTAACAACTGACACCACAGAAATATAAAGGATCATTAACAAATACTATGAACAATTATACACCAACAAATTGGACAATCTAGGCAAAATGGACAAATTTCTAGAAACACATAGTCTCCCAAAACTGAACTGGGAGAAAACTTGAACAGACTAATAACAACTAAAGAAATTGAAGATGTAATCAAGACTCTCCCAGCAAACAAAAGCCTGGGCCCGGATGGTTTCATGGGGAAGATTTACTGAACATTCAAAGAACTAACATGCATTCTCCTCAAACTATTCCAAAAAATTCAAGAAGAAAAAAGATATCTAAACTTGTTTTATGAGGTCAGCATAATTCTAATTCCAAAACCAGATAAAGACACTACAAAGAAAGAAAACTACAGGTCAATATTCCTAATGAACATAGATGCCAAAATCCTTAACAAAATATTAGCAATTCGAATCCAGCAGTACATTACAAAAATTATTCACCATGACCAAGTGAGATTCATCCCAGGGATGCAAGGCTGGTACAATATTTGCAAATAAATAAATGTGATAAAATACATAAACAAAATGAAAGATAAAAACCATATGATCACATCAATAGATGCTGAAAAAGCATTTGACAAAATCCAGCACCTATTTCTGATAAAAATGCTCAGCAATGTGGGAATCGAAGGATCTCAACATAATAAAGTCTATACAGGAAAAACCTACAGCCAACATCATACTCAATGGGTAAAAACTAAAAGCATTTCCCTTAAGAACAGGAATAAGACAGGGATGCCCACTTTTGCCACTCTTATTTAACATAGTATTGGAATTCTTAGCCACAGCAATTTGACATGAAGAAAAAATAAACGGGATCCAAATTGAAAAGGAGGAAGTGAAACTGTCATTATTTGCAGATGGCATGATATTATACATAGAAAGACTCCCTAAAGACTCTCTATAATCTACTGGACTTAATAAATGAATTTGGCAAGGTGGCAGGATACAAAATCAACATCAAGAAATCAACAGCATTTTTATACACCAATAATGAACTTAAAGAAAGAGAAACTAAAAGAACAATCCCATTTACCACTGCAGCAAAAAAAGTTAAGATATAGGAATAAACTTAACCAAAGAAGTAAAACTATTTGGAGAAAAGTACAAGACATTGAAAAAAGAAATAAAGAAAGATCTAAAATAGTGGAAGCATATACCTTGTTCACAGATTAGAAAAATTAACATCATTAAAATGTCCATACTACCCAAAGCAATCTTTAGATTCAATGCAATCCCCATTAAAATACCAATGACATATTTCACAGAACTAGAACAAACACTCCAAAAGTTTAGATGGAACCAAAAAAGACCCTGCATGGCCACAGCAATCTTAAAAAAGAAGAACAAAGTAGGAGGGAGCACAATAATGGATATCTGGTTATATTACAAAGCCATTGTAATCAAAACAGCCTGATACTGGCACAAGAACAGGCATATAGAGCAATGGAACAGAACAGAGAACCCAGAAATTGACCCAAGACATTATGCTCAATTAATAGTTGACAAAGTTGGTAATAGTTGACAAAGGTGGTAATATTTGACAGTGGAGTAAAGACAGTCTGTTAATAAATGGTGTTGGGAAAATTAGACAGCTACATGCAAAAAAATGAAGCTACACCACCAACTTACACCATTCACAAGAATAAACTCAAAATAGATAAAGTACTTGAATGTGACTCATGGATCCATAAAAATTCTAGAAAATGTAAGCAACAAAATTTTAGACATCACATGCAGCACAATATTCACTTATACTACACCTAAGGTAAAAGAAACAAAGGAAAAAATTAGTACATGGGACTACATCAAACTAAAAAGCTTCTGCACAGCAAAAGAAACAACCATCAAAATGGAAAGGGAGCCCTGGCCAGTTTGGCTCAGCGGTTAGAGCGTTGGCCCGCAGTCCAGAGAGACCCAGGTTCAGGTCCTGCTAAGGGCATGAACTCCAGTTGCAGTTTGTCCCTGGCCCTGGTTGGGGTAGTGTGGGTGGCGGCAAGTTGATGTGTCTCTCTCACATCGATGTTTCTCTCTCTCTGTTCCTCCCTCTCTCCCTCTTGCTCTATCTGAAGAAGAATGTAAAAAAATGTCCTCAGGTGAGGATTAAAAAAAAAAAAAAAAAATGGAAAGGGAGCCCACTATATGGGAGAGCATAATTGCCAATGGTACATTAGATGAGGAGTTAATTTCCCAAATATATAGAGTATTCATACAACTCAACAAAAGGAAGACAAAGAACCCAATTAAAAAATGGGCAGAGGACCTAAATAGACACCTCTCCAAAAAGGACATACAAATGGTCAAGAGACATATGAAAACATGTACCCTTTGATCAATATCATTAATCATCAGAGACATGAAAATTAAAACAACTGTGAGGTATCATCTCACACTGTCCAGAATGGCTGCTATCAACAAATCATCAAATAAGTGCTGGCAAGAGTGTGAAGAAAAGGGGACTCCAGTACACTGCTGGTAGAAATACAGACTGGTGCAGCCACTATGGAAATCAAAATGGTGTTTCCTCAAAAAATTAAAAATTGAACTGTCATTTGACCCCAGTGATTCCACTTCTAGGAATATACCCTAAGAAGCCTGAAACACCAATCAGAAGGAATATATGTACCCCTATGTTCTTAGCAGCATTATTTACAATTGTAAGATCTGGAAACAGCCCAAGTATCCATAAATAGATGAATGGATAAAAATGCTATGGTACATATACACAATGGAACACTATGCAGCTCTAACAAAGACAAATCTCTTATCCTTTGAGACAACATGGAGAGACCTGGAGAGTATTAGGCTAAGTGAAATAAGCCAATCAGAGAAAGACAAATATAACATGATCTCACTTATTTGTGGAATATAATAAACAGAAAAAGCTGATGAACAAAATAGACCGAGAGACATAAAAAGGAGCACGGTCCATACTGACAAACTTCAGAGGAAGGGGGCAGGGGTGAGGTTTGAGATAAACCAAAGAACTTAAATGCATGTATGTGTAACCAATGGACATAGACAACAATGTGTGTGTGTGTGGGGGGCAGGATAGAAAGGAGGATGTCTGAGGGTGAAAAGGAGAAACATCTAAAAAAAAAAAAGAAGGCAAGGCTTCTGAATTATTCACTCATTCATTAAATAAAGATGAAATATCTTCTATAGTTGCTTGTCCTACCCCTTTGTGGACAGTGATGCATTTATTGTTGTTTTAATCAGGAACAAAGCTACCTACACCACGTGCTTTCTCATTGTACATGATGTATGTGACTTCCATCAATCTTGTCAACCCAAACCTTTTTCCACCTAAATGCTCCTCAACCTCACACCATGCCCCCTCTTTAAAAAAAAAAAAAATACTGGTCTGAGATCATTGGTTCTTTTTTTTTAATCCTCACTCAAGGACATATTTTCATTTTTTGTTCAGATAGAGTGGGAGAGAGAGAGAGAGAAACATCGACGTGAAAGGGACACATCGAGTGATTGCACTACCCAACCAGGGCCAGGGACAAACTGCAACCGAGGTACATGCTCTTAGTGGGAACTGAACCTGGGTCTCTCTGGTCCGCAGGCCAACACTCTAACCACTGAGTCAAACCGGCCAGGGCAGATCATTGGTTCTTGATTTTGTCTGCAAATTAGAATTACTTGAAAAGTTTTTAAAACATATAATGCCTGGGCCTACCCTTAGAGATTATAATTTGCTCTGAAGTAAGGCCCAAGCAGGAGCGTGGTTTAGAAGTTGCCCCAGGTGATTATAATGTGTAGTCAGCAGTAAAGGCCACCAGCTAGATCTCTGCCTTCTCTGAAAAATCTCTTCCTCTGCCCCACCCCCAAATCTATTTCACAATGTCTACTCAACATTCCACAGCAGCCCAAGCATCACCTCACCTCTGAGTCATTTCTCAATTGTCCCAGGAAGGAAAACCTCTCTCTCTTTGTGCCCCATTATGTACTCTGCAGTATTCCATCATAGCACCTGTAGTAAGTTAATAAACTTTTTTCATGGACAGGTCTCTGCTTCCACTGGACTATGCGCTTGTAAGTGCTGGATTTGTCTGCTTATGCCTTGTGTCAATAAGCATTGCCAGAAGGAATGAGGGACAAATATAAACTACTTTTATAACTCTATCTGCTGTGGTTTAAACCTGCAGAATCCCTTCGGGGAGTATTTCCAAGACTACTGGTATTCCAAAGATCCATAAATTCTCCAAATTCTCCACTGGAAACCTGGCAGGTGATAGTGAGGACATGGGAGGAAATGTCCAAAGCTGTAAAAATCCACCTTTAGGCCCAACTGTTGGGACTCCCTCCCTTGAGGTCTTTGCAGTCCAGGCACTGTTCTAATATCTTATTTCCCCCCAGCTTTATTGTGGTATAATTGACAAGTAAAAAAACATATTAATAAATACATTATATATATATACACACACACACACATACACTTTATGTAATTTTATTCATCTTACATGATATATAAATTAAAATGTTATTTATATATAATAATACAGTATTATTACTATAGTCATCAGGCTGTACATTAGATCTCCAGAAATTATTTATACTGCGTAACCAAAACTTTGTACCCTTTGATCATCTGTCCATTTCTCCCACCACCCAGCCCCTGGCAACCACTACTCTGCTTTCTGTTTCTATGGGTCTGAAATTCTTAGATTCCACTTATAAGTGAGATCATGCAGTATTTGTCTTTCTGTGTCTCACTTTTCACTCAGCATAATGTCCTCCAGATTCATCCATCTTGTCACAAATTTTTTAAGGCTCAATAATATTTCAGTGGACATGGTTGTTTCCATATCTTGGCTATTGTGAATAATGCTGCAATGAACAGGGGAGTGCAGATATCTCTTTAAGATACTAATTTTATTTCCTTTTTTTTAAATCCTCACCCAAGGGAGAATATTTTTCCATTTATCTTAAGATAAAGTGGGAGGAAGAAAGAGAGAGAGAGAGAGAGAGAGAAACATCGATGTAAGAGAGACATATCAATTGGTTGCCTCTTGCATGACCCTGACCAGGGCTGGGGACTGAATTGCAACCAAGGTATGTGCCCTTTACTGGAATCGAACCTGTGACTCTTTGGTCTGAGGGCCAATACTCTAAGCCCTGAGCCAAATTGGCCAGAGCTTTATTTCCTTTTGATACACACCCACGAATAGGATTGGTGGATCATACGGTAGTTCTACTTTTAAATTTTTGAGGAACCTCCATACTATTTTCCATATTGGCTGTACCATTTCACATTCCCACCAACAGTACACAAGGGTCTTCTTTTCTGCACATCCTTACCAACACTTATCCTTTGTCTTTCTGATAATAGCCATTCTAACAGTTGTGAGGTGATACCTCCTTGTGGATTGAATTAGCATTTCCCTGATGTTGAACATTTTCATATATTATTGGCTATGTGTATGTCTTTTTTTCAAATATTTTTTCAGGTCATTTGCCCATTTTTATTTATTTTTTATTTTTTGAAGAATTTTATTTATTTATTTTTTAATCCTCACTTGAGGATATTTTTTCATTTCTTGTTCAGATAGAGTGGGAGGGAGAGAGAAGGGGGGAGAGAGAGAGAGAGAGAGAGAGAGAGAGAGAGAGAGAGAGAGAGAGAAAGAAAGAGAAAAAGAGAAACATCAACGTGAAAGGGACACATCGAGTGGCTGCCACCCGCACGACCCAACCAGGGCAGGGACAAACTGCAACCTAAGTATGTGCCCTTAGCGGGAACCGAACCTGGGTCTCTCTGGACCGCAGACTGATGCTCTCACCGCTGAGCCAAACCAGCCAGGGCTCATTTTTAAATCAGATTACTTGTTGCTTTTGAATTTTTTTAGTTTATATATATATATAGTTATATATATTTTTAATTAATTAATTAATTTTTGTTACAGATGTTTCTCCTTTCCCCCCAATGATTCCCCCTCCCCCTCTCTTCTCGCCCTGTTCCCAGCTTTGTTGTCTATGTCCATTGTTCATGCATACATGCATATAAGTTATGTGGTTTATCTTCCCCCCCACCCCCTCTTTGGGGACTGTAAGTCTGCACCCCACTTCCACATCTCTGGGACTACCCCATTTCTCAGACTCTTATGTTCATTATATTCCACCAATGAATTAGATCATGTGATGTTTGTCTTTCTCTGTTTGGCTTGTTTCGCTTAGGATAATACTTTCCAGGTCCCTCCATGTCATCTGAAAGGATAAGAGATCTTTCTTATTTACAGCAGCATAGTACTCCATTGTGTATATGTACCACTGCTTTTGTTTTTTTGTTGTTTTTTTTTAAAGTTAGATTTATTTTATTTTTTTAATCCTCACCCGAGGATATTTTTCCATTTTTTGTACAGATAGAGTGGGAAGGGAGAGAGAGGAAGAGAGAGAGAGTGAGAGAAACATCGACGTGAAGGGACACATCGAGTGGCTGCCACCCGCACGACCAACCAGGGCCGGGGACAAACTGCAACCGAAGTACGTGCCCTTAGCGGGAACTGAACCCGGGTCTCTCCGGACCGCAGGCTGACGCTCTAACCGCTGAGCCAAACCGGCCAGGGCGGCTTTTGTATCCATTTGTCTACTGATGGACATTTGGGCTGTTTCCAGATCTTAGCTATTGTAAATAGTGCTGCTATGAACATGAGGGTACATATATTCTTTCTGATTGGTGTTTCAGGCTTCTTAGGGTATATTCCTAGAAGTGGGATCACTGGATCAAATGGAAGTTCAATTTTTAATTTTTTGAGGTAACACCATATTGTTTTCCATAGTGGCTGCACCAGTCTGCATTCCCACCAGCAGTGTACTAGAGTCCCCTTTTCTCCACACCCTCGCCAACACTTGTTGTTTGATGATTTGTTGATGGCGGCCATTCTGACAGGTGTGAGGTGATACCTCATTGTTGTTTTAATTTGCATCTCTCTGATGATTAGTGATGTTGAATATTTCTTCATATATCTCTTGGCCTTTTGTATGTCTTGTTTGGAGAGGTGTCTATTTAGCTCCTCTGCCCATTTTTTAATTGGGTTCTTTGTCTTCCTTTTGTTGAGTTGTATGAGCACTCTATATTTATTGGAAATTAACCCCTTATCTGATATATCATTGGCAATTATGCTCTTCCATAAAGTGGGTTGCCTTTCCATTTTGATGGTTGTATCTTTGCTGTGCAGAAGCTTTTGAGTTTGATCTGGTCCCATTTTCTTCTTTGTTTCTGTTGCCTTAGGTGATGTATCAGTGAAAATTCTGCTGTGTATGAAGTCCAAAATTTTGTTGCCTACAGTTTCTTCTAGGATTTTTATGGATTCATGAGTCACATTTAAGTCTTTTATCCATTTTGAGTTTATTCTTGTGTATGGTGTAACTTGAAGGTCTAGTTTCATTTTTGCATGTAGCTGTCCAATTTTCCCAACACCATTTCTTAAAGAGGCTGTCTTTACTCCACTGTATGCTCTTGCCACCTTTGTCAAATATTAATTGAGTATATTGCCTTGGATCTATTTCTGGGTTCTCTGTTCTGTTCCACTGGTCTATATGCCTGTTCTTGTGCCAGTACCAGGCTGTTTTGATTACAGTGGCTTTGTAGTATAACCTGAAATCTGGTAATGTGATCTCTCCTACTTTGTTCTTCTTTTTCAAGATTGCTGTGGCTATTCAAGTTCTTTTTTGGTTCCGTATAAACTTTTGAAGTATTTGTTCTAGTTCTGGGAAGTATGTTGTTGGTATTTTGATGGGGATTGCATTGACTCTATAGATTGCTTTAGGTAATATGGACATTTTAATGATGTTAATTATTCCAATCCATGAACAAGTTATGTGCTTCCACTTTTTTTATATCTTCCTCTATTTCTTTTTTTTAATGACATGTAGTTTCCTGCGAATAGGTTATTTATTTCTTTGGTTAAGTTTATTCCTGGGTATATTAATTTTTTTGCCACGATGGTTAATGGGATTTTTTTAAGTTGCTCTTTCTGTGTGTTCATCATAGCTACATAAGAATGCCATCAATTTCTTGATGTTAATTTTGTATCCTGCTACTTTGCCAAATTCATTTATTAAGTCTAGTAAATTTTTGATGGAGTTTTTCCGGTTTTCTACATAGAGTATCATGTCATCTGTGAATAATGACAGTTTCACTTCCTCCTTTCCAATTTGGATCCCTGTTACTTTTTCTTCCTGTCTGATTGCTGTGGCTAAGACTTCCAGTACTATGTTAAATAAGAGTGGTGAAAGTGGGCATCCTTGTCTTGTTCCTGTTCTCAAGGGAAATGCTTTTAATTTTTACCCATTGAGTATGATGTTAGCTGTAGGTTTTTCATATATGGCCTTTATTATGTGGAGATATGATCCCTCTATTCCCACATTGCTGAGCATTTTTATCAGAAATGGATGCTGGATTTTGTCAAATGAATTTTCAGCATCTATTGATATGATCATGTGGTTTTAATTCTTAATTTTTTTATGTGGTGTATCACATTTATTGATTTGTGAATATTTTACCAGCCTTGCATCCCTGGGATGAATCGCACTTGGTCATGGTGAATAATTTTTTGGTGTATTGCTGGATTTGATTTGCTAGTATTTTGTTCAGGATTTTGGCATCTATGTTCATCAGGGATATTCGCCTGCAGTTTTCTTTCTTTGTAGTGTCTTTTTCTGGTTTTGGAATTAGAATTATGCTGGCTTCATAAAACAAGTTTTGAAGTCTTCCTTCTTCTTGAATTTTTTGAAATAGCTTGAGGAGAATGGGTGTTAGTTCTTCTTTGAATGTTCAGTAAAACTGCTCCGTGAAGCCATCCGGTCCTGGGATTTTTTTTGCTGGGAGAGTCTTGATTACATCTTCAATTTCCTTAGTTGTTATTGGTCTGTTCAAGTTTTCTATCTACTCCTGGTCCAGTTTTGGGAAACTATGTATTTCTAGAAATTTGTCCATTTTACTTAGATTTTCAAATTTGTTGCCATATAATTGTTCATAGTAGTTGTTAACAATCTTTTGCATTTCTGTGGTGTCAGTTGTTACTTCTCTTCTTTCATTTCTGATTTTGTGTATTTGGGTTCTCTCTGTTTCTTGGTGAGTCTAGCTAAGGGTCCATCAATCTTGTTCATCTTTTCAAAAAACCAGCTCTTTGTTTCATTGATCCTTTGAATTGTTTTTTTGGACTCTATGTCATTTATTTCTGCTCTGATCTTTAGTATTTCCTTCCTTCTATTTGCTCTGGGGTTTTCTTTTCTCTTTTTTTTTATCTTCACCCGAGGACATTTCTTGATATTTTGTTGAGATAGAGTGGGAGGGAGAGAGAGAGAGAGAGAAACATCGACGCGAAAGGGACACATCGAGTGGTTACTACCCACATGACCCCACTAGGGCCAGGGACAAGCTGCAACTGAGGCACGTGCCCTTAGCGGGAACCAAACATGGGTCTCTCCGGACCGCAAGCCAACGCTCTAACCTCTGAGCCAAACCGACCAGGGTTCTGGGGTTTTCTTTTTGTTTGCTTTCTAGTTCTTTAAGATGTGAGGTTAGATAGTCTATTAGGGATCTTTCTTGTTTCTTGAGGTAGGCCTGTAGTGCTATGAAATTTTCTCTCAGAACTGCTTTTGCTTCATCCCATAGATTTTGTGTTGTTGTGTGTTCATTTTCATTGGTTTCCAGGAAGTTTTTAATTTCTTCCTTGATCTCCTTGGTAACCCATTTATTGTTTAATAACATGCTATTTAGCCTCCATGCGTTCAAATGTCTTTGCATGTTCTTGTTGCAATTGATTTCTAGTTTCATGCCATTGTGATCTGAGAAGATGCTTGATATGATTTCAATCTTCTTGAACTTGTAGAGATTTAATTTGTGTCCTAACACGTGGTCTATCTTTCAGAATGTCCCATGTGCACTTGAGAAGAATGTGAATTCTGTAGTTTTGGGTTGTAATTCACTGTAGATATTTATTAAATCCATTTGGTCTAGTGATTCATTAAGAGTCTCTCTTTTGTTGCTAATTTTTTGTCCAGAGGATCTATCTACTGATATCAGTGAAGTGTTGAAGTCCCCTGCTATGATTGTATTGCTATCGATTTCTCCTTTGAAGTCTTCCAGAAAATTTTTAATATATTTTGGTGCTCCTATATTGGGTGCATATATATTTATCAAGGTTATATCTTCCTGTTGGATAGATCCTTTCAATATTATGTAGTGGCCTTTTTTGTCTCATTTATGGCCTTCATTTTGAAATCTATTTCATCAGATATGAGTATTGCTACCCCAGCTTTTTTTTTTTTTCCATTTGCTTGGAAGATTTTTTTCCATCCCTTCACTTTCAACCTATGTGAGTCTTTTGTTGTGAGCTGGGTCTCTTGTAAGCAACATATAGATGGGTCATGTTTTCTTATCCCATCAACTACTCTGCATCTTTTTATCGGAGCATTCAGTCCATTTACATTTAAGGTGATTATTGATATGTACTTATTTATTGCCATTATTGTTTAGTGTGGTTCTATTTTTTTTTTCTATTTCTCCTGCTAATTACAGCTGTCCTTTTAATATTTCTTGCAGTACTGGTTTGGTGCTAACATATTCTCTTAGCCTTTTTTTGTTTGGGGAGCTCTTTATTTGACCTTCTATTTTGAATGATAGCCTTGCTGGATAGAGTAGTCTTGGATTCAGATCCTTGTATTTCATGACCTTGATTACCTCATGGCTTTCCTTTCTAGCCTGTAGTGTTTCACAGTGGGTTTTGGAGCCTGCTAAATTTTCCCTGTGGGTGTTGGTGTTCTGCTGTTTGTGGCACCCTCTACTGGATTTGGATGAGTGTGGAAGGACCCACGTTAAATACCAATGTCAAGTCTTACCTTCCTGGGCAGAGTTGCTAGAACAGGAATGGTAGAGTTATTCTTTAGTTTTTGCCTGGAGGCTATTAGTCCCAGTTACTTTAAGAGCCTTGGCTTCTCAGTAGAATGAAAAACTCCCTCAGGTGCTCAGTGTAAGGGGATTTCCCGAGGGTGGGGCAGATGCTGGTTGTTAATTAGCCTCAATTTGCATTTCAATGGCCCTCCTGGATGGGGTTGAATCTCCGAGGGAGGGGCCACTATCTCTCCCCAGAGCCCTGGGAAGGAGTAAGATGGCCACCATCCTGCATGGCTGCAACTCAGCAAAAGCTCTGAGCCCCCTCCAAATCCCGAGTGTCCCCCACACAGTTCCAGTGAGTCTGTCTTCCCTCTGCCGGAGCCCAAGGTGAGTGGCTGTAGCTATTTTAACATCTGTCCCAGCTCTGGGCTGTGGAGCCGCTTGGGAGTTTAACCCAAGCGGTGCTGCTCACAGCTTAGCTGAGGGCGCTGCTCACAGCTAAGGCAGCTGCTGTCTGTGGGCTCCCAGCCACCCTCTCACGCCTCCGCAGTTCTACCAGGATTGAATCAGTGGCCCTAGTTATATGGTCCTCCAAGCTGCTTTTCTGTTGCTTTTTCCTGATGATTTGTCTTTATTTTCATTGTAATTCCAGTTTGGTCCTGGGAGATGGTCTGTGTAGCTTCCATTCACTGCGCTGCCATTTTGGAATCTCCCAGTTACTTATATATTTTTTATATTAAACCCTTCTCAAATGTATGGTTTGCAAATATTTTTTCTCATTCTGAGGTTGTCTACTGGCTGTGTTGATTGTTTGCTGTGCTGAAGCTTTTTGGTTTAATGCAATCTCATTTATCTAGTTTTGCTTTTGTTGCTTGTGCTTTTGGGGTCAGATCCAAAAAAATATCATTGCCCAGATCAGTTTCAAGAACCTTTTTATTTCATCCTCATAACAGTCATATTGTATAGTGGTATGAAAATTACTTTAAATTTGAAACATCTGAACCATCAACAGCCACAGAAAGGAACATTGTCTAAACTTAAGCAGAACCTCCATAAAACATAGCTGTCGTTGACCCTCCTGTGATAGTTTCCTGTTTGGGTGAAGACTACACCAAAAAGTCTAATGGACACCCTGGCTGGGTCAGCTCAGTGGTCAGAGCATTGGCCCTCGGACCAAAGAGTCTTGGGTTCGATTCTGATCAAGGAAATGTACCTCGGTTGCAGTTCAGTCCCCAGCCCTTGTCAGGGTCATGCGGGAGGCATCTAATTGATGTGTATCTCTTTCATATTGATGTTTCTCTCTCTCTCTCTTTCTCCCTCCCACTCTATCTGAAGATAAATGGAAAAATATCCTCCAGTGAAGATTATAAAAAATGAAAGTCTAGTAGAACCTTCTGTACTTTCCCACTGAATGCCCCCTCCATTTTTTTGGTTAAGCAGTATATAAACCTTTACTTCTGATTATTGAGTGAGTTGCTCCTTATGAGTTCTCCCATGTGCACATGCAAATAAACCTCATTTTTTCCTCTGTTAATCTGTCTGTTCTCAATTAATTCTCAGGCCCATAACCATTTGAACTTAAGTGGTAAAGGAAACGTGTTTCTTCTAACAGTTTTGGCAGTAAGGATGGGATGGTTGGGACTTCCTGCTTGCTACAGAGATTCTAGCTGAGATCCTAGGAACTCTGACCAAGCTGGGAAAGATCAACTTTTTACTGGTCAAAACTTGTGTTTGTTCAGAGTCCAGTTGAATGAGGGTGGTAAAGGACTCTTCTGTCTTTTCTAAAAGAAATTTTCCAAATTTTAGTTCTATAGAAGAAAAGTTTGGGGTTAGAACTAGATTTTTGGATATTGTGACTCTTGTTATAGATAACCACAGTGTCCTGTCTATTTGTCTCTGTCTTTTGTATTGTTGTTTGTCATAAGAAGGAGAATCGTAGGGTAGACACAGGCAAAGGTTCTATAAGCCCATTGTTCTAGCCAGCCTCACAGACCACTTAGTATGCAGTTCTCATTAGATTGGTCTTTAGACAAACTTTGCTGTGAGTCACAAATAAAACTTGATGTGGTTCCCTTTCCAACTCTATGTTTTGTCCTGAGAGTTTGGCCTAGACCCAGAGAGACTTCTCTTTGATTTCCCACCTGCTGGGTAGCATGGATTGTTGAGTCTTCACTCGGAGGCAGACAACCCTTAGGTTGGGGTCTAATATACGATGTACACAAGCAATACTTTCCTATCACTGTTACCAGCTCTCAGGAGGTACATCTAAGTCTAAATCCTACATCTTAGCCCATAAGGACCTTTGTGGTCTCTTTCTTTATTGCCTTTGTAGTGCTGAGAATTTTCATCTCAGTATCATGGATAAATGGGTCTATGATTGGAGGTGTCTCATCTTTGTAGGAGATTGCAAACACAAATACCTAAACACCATTCTTACTACCTGTAGCAATGAGGGTCCTTGCTTTCTTTCTCCTTGGCTAGTTTTGAATATGTGAACTGCATTTTTTGTGCCCTCTTTTACTTTTATCCATGTTTAACCCATAAAAAAGTTCATTGGTTTAAATGACATTTAGAATGAGTATACTTTCTGAAGTTGAGTTTGGAGTCCCAGGCTTCTTTGCTCAGAATATACTTCTTGGGCTGTGAGTTCTTATTCCTGACTTTCTTTCTTTCTTTTCTTTTCTTTTTTTTTTTTTCGTTTTTTTTTGAGACCTCTCTGTTCTCCCATCTTGGCTCTCATGGGAACTTCTTAGTCAACTGACACCCTCTCCCCTTCTCCAATACCTGATGACTACATATGTGCTCCTTTCTTATTGGCATGTTTTACTAAGGTAATTTGGAACTTCAATAGCCCCTTTGAGAAACTTGAGATCTCCCCACATTGGCTCCTCTAAGAGCTCTTTCTTATTATCTCCTCCTCTCCATCCTCCTTTCACCACTTTTAACCTTCCATTCAGCTTCTTCAACATGTCCACCTCAAACTCTTACTTTTCAATTCCTTTGCTCATCACTGCCAGACTTTTTCCTTCCTACTCCAGTCCCTTGTCTTTCTGGTCCTCTGCTCTCCATCAGGAGCTCGAAGGAATCAGGGACCCCCCAAAGCAGTGATCTGTAGCTAAAATTCTAATTGGAAACAGACTGAATATTGTATTTACTCAGATGAGCTTCAGAGACATCAGATGGCTGGTTGCTGCATCTTCCCCATCTCTTGCCACAGCCTCCATATCAGGGCAAAAAATAAAAATAAGGAAAATATTAAAAGCTCTCTCCATAAATAATTGTGGAAATTTTAACCCTTATGTTGAGCAGGTAACTCAACTTTTTACCTTCTGTAAAAAAGATATTTGAATAAAGATGTAAAGTAGAGCAAATACAAGAACCAATGAATTTTTATTACTGTGTTTATGCCTGACTCGTGGCTACAATTTTAGAATGAAAGCCATAAGATCTCCATTGGCATCTCTCAGTATGTTTATATATGTATTATGTATGGATAGGTCATATTTTTCTACTTATGTACAGTATTGCCAAGTTCACTTATAAATCTCCTTAAAGGCAATTCTAGGTTGCCTTGTAGCTCTCCTTTTTTCAAATACTGCAAGCAGAAGCTGGTCGATTGACATAAACTTCAAAAGGCTCATCACCACAATGGTTTGGACTGTGTCTTCCATGTTCTGCTGAGGGAAATAATCATGAATCATGACTGTGACTCTGTTGTCTATACCATCAACAACAACAAAAATTCAAACTGTAAACCAGGATATCTATCAGATTGACATTGCCATCCACACTCCACCATGTAAAGATGCTTTGAACTCAATGTCTAGAAATCTTCTTGACTAGTTTTACTTGGAGTCAAACACTGAGTTTGCAGTCTGCTCCAACAATCAATATTTATTTTCCTTTTTGTTCCTGTAGAAATACCATTTGTTAAATGCTCAGGACTGAGAGACTAGTTCAACAAAATATGAGGCAATGTGTTTCCATTTATTCTTCTTTTCTTAGTTCTTCTAATCTATGTTCTTTTCCTTTATAGATCTCTTACCTCACAACTTCTAACCAGAGTCTTCTGTCCACAGGAATCAATGCAGTCCCTTATTCGTGAAACATCCCTACATGAAGGGACTGTATCATCTCCCAACCCACTCCACATGCCCTTTGCATCTCATTTCCTGCCTCCCTTCTCCTTCATTTTGCTCCAATTCCTTGGATTCTTGGCTGTTCCTCAAATCTGCAAAACATGCTCCTCCCTCAGGGCCTTTGTACTAGCTATTTTCTCTGCCTGGGATGTTCTTCCCTCAGATCTCTGTAGGACTTCAGGTCTTTACTTCGATGCTCAAATGTCACTTTATTTTTTTATTTTTATTTTAAAATATGTTTTTATTGATTTTTTAGAGAAATAGAGATAGAAACATTGATGCAAGAGAGAAACATCAATCAGCTGCCTCCTGCATGCCCCCCGGCTGGGGATCGAGCCTTCAACCTGGGCATGTGCCCTGACTGAAAATTGAACCAGGACCTCTTAGTCCATGAAACTATATTCAATCCACTGAACCACATCAGCCAGGCTCACTTTATTTTTTAAAAGCCTTCATGATGATCATATAAAATAGTCTCTGTGGCAAGTTGGACCCTCTGGAAGCAGACAATGAGACAGAGTTTGGAATGTAGGATGTTTATTAGGGGTCAACACTTATGAAAGGAAGATCTGGGAGAAGGAGGATTAGACAGAGGGAGAGGTTGAATTGTGATTCAGGCTTGAAAAAACATTGGTCAATTTGGCAGGGAACTCTAGAGCAAATGTTACCCATCAGAATTGTCCTGTTTTGGGCTGAAATGGCCAGGCATTTATACCCCTGCTGTGCTCAGCCATTGGATTTGGGCTGCCCTCAGAAAGGCCTGACATTGGACAAAACAGCAGTCTGCAGCTGAGAATAACCCTGAAAGAGCTGACAGCTGAAGTCTGCAGCTGATCACTCCCCACATCCAACACACTGAAAGGGGATCTGAGGGGGCATCTTTGCATCTACCACCCACCTTCATCGTAATTAAGTTCCATGAGGTCAGGGACTCATCCTCTAATAATCATTGATATAGTGCCAGCACTTAGAACACTGCCTGGTTCATAGTTGGACTCAGTAAGTGCTGACTGAATGGAAGGAAGGGAGGGAGGAAGAAAGAAAGGGAGAAAGAAAGGAAGGAAGAAAGGAATCAGTTACTAGATTGAAGACTTTATAAAGATTATGCATAAAATAGTGCTTTAATAATTTCATTCTAGTGAATAATAGAGCTCCTCAATCATTCATCATGAAAATGTTTTAATCAGTTTTCTGCATTCCTCTTATGTTATGGAATCATAGAATAACAGAATGATGATGCATCTAACAACCTGAAAAAGTCTGTGCTCTCTTCGGTCAGATTTCCTTTTAGACAGTGTCTTAATCTGCTTGAGCTGCCATAACAAAATACCATAGACTGGGTGTCTCTTCTCTACCCTCCTTCATTCTGATTCCATGCTCTGCAGGGAAGCCCAGTACTGTAAGGTTTCTTTTTGGATTTGCCTCGGGAATAAATGTGCCAATCAGCAACCATGAGTATCTGCCCCACATACACTTCTATCAGTTAATTAGTGTTTTATTTTAGTTACTCAATTATTATTCAACATTCTATTTTATACACCTATCTCTGGTGAATGTGATTAGTGTAGGTCAGAATCTGAGACACTGTTCACTTCTGGATCCCCTGACAATGTCATAATTCTACAAAGAATGAACCTAAGACTAGACACAAGGAGAACAGTTCTTTGATGCTGTAAGAAGAACATTCCTTTTGGGCCGTGTCTAATGCTTACAGCAATTTGTAAGGACAAAAAGATATTTTTTGAATGCTGACTTTATTATGAAATCCCTGTAAACTCATGCAAGCCTTTCTCTGTTTACCTAAGGAGAGTTTTATAGAGATAAGAGATATAAAATTTGTTTTATAAAATTTACTTATAGCACTTGTCTTCTGAGGGTAACAATTATAGAATTACTTTGAGCTAATTCATACCTAGCACACATAAATATCACATAAATGCAACCTCCAAGGCAATTTAAAACTAAACAATATACTCACATATGTATGTGTTTATTCAATAATGCATTGCATTTAGATAGGGCATTATGGTTTCCAAATGTGTGCAAGCTCACTTGTTCCTTGAGGAAGCAAGGAAGGCTGGTGTTAATCCACCCAAGGTCACCTACTGAGGAAATGGAAGAATGAGGCTTTAAGTTCCAGCCTTCCCAGGGATGGCACAGCTCTGTTTTTATGGTTTTACATGAACACTTGAATATGATGATCCTCTTCTCCAAGGTTCCCAACATTTGGCATGCGTGTAAACTTGTTCTAACATTCTGTAGACATCTCCTAAGCTTACCTATCCATCCGATCATGCACTTCATGTGCTCCACAGAGAAAAAAAGGAAATCTGGCTAACTTGGAATATAAGAGAAACTGCTCATACTTCCTTTTCTTGAAACTATCCTCTTGGTGCTCACAGTTAAAAAGAGCTATCTGATCCAAAGAGTAACCTAGATTAAATATCTACAGGGGATGTTAAATCAGACTTGATAAAGCAACAAAAGGAGTTAATCAGGAATGAGCATGATCTACAGCTCACCACATAGTTAAATTAAGCTCACAACACACTATGAATAAGACAGAGTTTCTTGTGCCAAGTTCCAATTTATCTTCACTAAAACTAATTTAGGAGGGAGGGATGTCCTTGTTCTACTTCACTTCAAGTCTCCTTTAGCCTTTTTATTTTTCTTCAATCATCAAGGTTCTGTTGATCTACTTCTTTCTAGGAAAAATGTGCTGTGTTTTCCTTTACTCTCATACACAATACTCTGACACTAGTGTGGTTTTCCCCCCACACCAGACAATTCTCTGACACAAACTGGGTCTATTCTATTCTATTCTATTCTATTCTATTCTATTCTATTCTATTCTACTCAACACTAACTGGAGTTGGCACAGACCCCATGGGTTAAGGGCTCAATCCCATAAGACTGCCTCCCACTTCAGACACCAATTGCAAATAGTAGGTTCCCAGGTTACCCACAACTTCTATCCAACTTGGTTACAAATCAGAGAGTCCCATGACCCACTTTTCAGATTCAATAATTTGCTAACATGGCTCACAGAACCCCCCAAAAACCAGTTTACTTACTAGGGCTGATTTATTATAAAGGATATTTCATAGGATACAAATGAATAGTCAGATAAAGAGGTACCTAGGATGAGATCCGGAAGGGTTCTGAGTGTAGGAGATTTCATCCTCTTGGAGTTGGGGTGTCACCTTCCAGACACTTAGATGCATTCACTAAGCTGGAAGCTCTCTGAACCCCATACTTTTAGGATTTTTATAAAGGCTTCATGACATAGGCATGATCTATCATTAACTCAATTTCCAGCCCCACTTCACTTCCTGGAGGATGGGGAGTGGGGCTGAAAGCTCCAAGCTTCTAATCACAGCATGGTTTTCTGCTGTCTGGCCCCCATCCTGAAAGTCTCCAGGAGCCCACCAAGAGTTGCCTCATTAGAACAAAAGACAGTTACCCAGGAAAACTCCAAGGGATTTAGGAGCTCTGTGTCAGGAGTTGGGTATTAGGATAAAGGATATTCCTAGTGCTCTTATCATTAGGAAATTAAAGGTTTAGGAGCTCTGTGCAGGTTTTTTTTTTTTTTTTTTTATCCTCACCCGAGGATATTTTTACATTTTTTGTACAGATAGAGTGGGAGGGAGAGAGAGGAAGGAGAGAGAGAGAGAAACATCGACGTGAAGGGACACATCGAGTGGCTGCCACCCGCACGACCAACCAGGGCCGGGGACAAACTGCAACCAAAGTACGTGCCCTTAGCGGGAACCGAACCCAGGTCTCTCTGGACCGCAGGCCGACGCTCTAACCGCTGAGCCAAACTGGCCAGGGCTCTGTGCAGGTTTTAAGATGGAGGTTTCATGGATGACTTTGGTGGTAATTGTGTTGACTGCTTGTCTTCCCTACCACCTGCCTAGGACCGGCTAGTCTCCGTTTCCTGCCCTGGGTTCTTGGCCTCTCTCTGAGCTCCCAGTCACTTTGAGCTCTACCCCAAAGTATAATTAGACGGAGGTTTCTATAGTCTTCTGGATGTGAGAAGGATTATCTAGATAGGGCCCATGCTGTGACTTTCTCCAGCATCCAGCCCTGAGTGCCTTAGTCTTTCTTCTACACTCACTACTGGCGTCCTTCTTGCTGAAGTGAAGAGAGAGATCTGTTTGCTCTCTGACCCTAAACTTCATATATATGGTATTTCATATTCTTTCATCCCTTATCTGGACCAAAATTGGGACATGGAATAGGAAAACCTATGAATGTTGTGTCATGATCTCACAGGGAATCTCTCTAGGCAGGACTCCTTGGTGGATGTTGCACGTGATAATTCACATTTTGCTTGATTAGTTGAGGATCACAGGGAAGGCAAGTTTTGAGTGGAACTGACAGAAGGTGGGAGTGAGGCTGTGCTCTGCATGGGAGAAGTCCTGTCACATTCAGGTCAAACAGCCTGAAGAAATGCTGAGAGGTAGCAGGCAGAATCAGAGGGAAATTAAAAGTTTGAAAACTGTGTGAAGCACAAATCAAACTGAGATCATTCTAAATTACCTCACTTTTCTTTTTTATTATCTGATAAGTCTAAATTATATCTAAACCTACAATTCTAAAGGTATCACTAAAGTGTAGTTTGTTTTATGTTATTTCTTTATTTTTCATATAGATTTTTTTTTTCTTTATTGATTTTAGAGAGAAAGGGAGAGGGACAGAGAGATAGAAACATCGATGAGAGAGAACATCAATTGGCTGCCTCCTGCACACCCCTCACTGGGGATCGGACCCACAACCTGGGCATGTGCCCAGACCAGGAATCAAACTTGTGACCTCTTGGTACATGGTTCAATGCTCAACCACTAAGCCACACTGGCGGGGCTCTTTATTGGGTTTTTATAAATTTAAAAAAACCTCCCATACCAGACCATATAATTTGTTATTAGTGGCCAGAAAATTCCTATTAAGAAGGAAGAATCTTCTGCCTGGGATGATAAAAACAGTTCTAAAATGGACAGTGGTGATGGTTACACATTATGAATGTACTTAATGCCACTAAATTGTATACTTAAATATGATTTAAATGGTAATATTTTACATGTGTTTTTTATGACAATTTAAAAAAATTTTAGAGGCAGAACACCAAGGCAGGACAGAGACCTTCAATCTTTTTTTTCTTCGAACATTTAGAAACCTTAGGAGAGGGAGACAACTTAGTATAACAGAAAGAGTCTGGCCTTTGGAGCTGCGCCGACCTTGGCTCCCAGTGAGGTCCTGTCCTCATTAGCTGTGTGACTTTAAGCAAGCTTCTCAGCCTCTTTTGTCTCAGTTTCTTATGGTTGAAAAAGAGATATTAACTACCAAGTAGAGTCTTTGCTGGAATTAAATAAAATAATGTCAGTGTGGGATTTATAATATACCAAATTAGTTAGTCTTAATCCCTGATGCTTTTAAAAACCATCCATGCTCAGACTGTACTCCAGCTGGACACCCACCACTGTCCGAAGGGCCTAAAGAGTGATGACTCCTGTTGTTTAAAGCAGGCATCCGACCAAGTGTTAGTGCAAAGCTCCTTTCTGTATTTAGTGCTTCCGTTTTTTATACTTCTTGCCATTATCAACATTTAGGACATAGGGGACAATGGGACACTGGGAAATAATAAAAAACATTGGCCTCTGACCCCAGTTTCTGGCACAGAGCTCCTAAACCTTTAATTTCCTAATGATAAGAGCACTAGGAATATCCTTTATCCTAATGTTTGGTCTTTTACCCTTTGCTCCTCCTGTCTCTCCGCACCTGCTGGCACTTAACAACATGACAGTCTTGTATATCAGTGCTGTGGTTGGTGGGCTTTCAGATTAAGTATCAAATCCTCTCTGACGGTTTGGTGATAATACCAGTGAAGTGAGAAAGGAAGGCAGAGACTGGGGAGTCAGCTCTTCAGGAGAAGCAGGATGAATTCCAAGGGCCCTGCCTGGGCACAGCTATAGTGGACCTTACTGCGAGTAGCTTAGGGTCTCAATACTTCTCGGTCTCCTATTTCACTGTGTTACCCAAGAGTGCAAATGGTATGTCCGCCTCCCCCACAACCTCCTTTGTGACTTAGAAATTCCCAGATTTTTCAAAAGAATCTGATAATAGTAGTTTCTATTTTTCCCACACAGAATGGCCAAATTCTCTAAGAACCTGCACTCTTTGAGAGTAAACTTATTTCTGTAGCAATCTTGTGGGTTAGTTGGAACAGTAATAACTACTTATCAGATGGCATCTAGAGAGAACAGAGAACTGCCTAGAGGGAAAGACATGATCTATTGATTTGTTTAACAGATATTTACTGAGTGCTGTTCTGAGGGCTTTGATTTTCTTAACTCCTGTAATTCACACACTAACAACATTATCCTCGTTTGATAGATGTGAAAACAGGCATGAAGAGGTTAAATCACTGCATTTGGACACACGGGTAGCAGGTGACAGAGCAGTCAGATGCTGGAGCCCATGCACTTATTATCACTCAGTGTTACTACAGGCTTGTTACTACCCAGCCTCACTGGGTGCCCAGGCTCTGTGCCCCGCTGGGAATAGCAGGGAGACAGCTGAAAAGGCTCTGCCTCTGTCTACAGAAATGCACTGAATCTCAGCTACTACAAGAGCGAGCCTGCCCATCATCTCCTGCTCACATGTTCCAGACAGCAAACATCAGACAATAAGTGTTTAATATACCTAAATAATGGGGTGTTTGACTGAACACCACTATAAAGAATAATATCTAGTAAAAAGTATGTAAAACAGAATTTTAAAATAAGGAGGTAGAATGACATTATGCCAATGATCCTGTCCCCAAGACTAAAGGAAGGTGGAGAAAAAGAGATCATGACTGCTTATTTAATAGAGTTTCTAGAAAGCAGTATCTGATTACCACTTCCTCTAGTTGTCTTGGAAAGTGCATTTATGCCCAAAGGAGAAAGGGAGAAGGTCATCAAATCCAAATAACTTCAAACCAACTCCCAAAGCAAGCCTGGCAAATAACCCGCTTCCGGAAGCTGAGAGGAGCTCCCGAGAGAAGAGCTCAGCTGGGCACCACCCAACAGGGCTGCCAGACTGAGCCAATAGAAATGCAGGACGCCCAGTGAAATATGCATTTCAGATAAACAATGAATAATGTTTTTTTATAAGTATGTGCATGTTGTTTATCAATTCAAATTTAACTGGGATTCCTGTATTTTATTTGGCAACCCTACTCCCAACACTAAAAAAGTATACATAGTATAGTTTCCCCTAGATACATTAGCCTTCCTGCCTCATTATACCCCAAAGAACTGACCTTCTTTCACTGAAAAGAAAAACTGTTTATGAAATGATGTAGGAAACTTAAACATGTCTGATATAAATCAAATCAGGGTATCAGAAGTGCAAAGTGAATTTTATTATTGCTGCTGTTTTTCCAAGTGAAAGAAACAAAAGTTATGTAAACTACCTGGCTGAGAATAAAGAGAAACAGGTTCTAGTCCTAGACCTGGTCCAACTTCCCACCACCAACCCTGCTCCCACCCAGATCCTGGAAGTACTAAGTGGTGGAGGCTGGAGGAAGAGGGGTAGAGCTGGGAACATTTGTGTATGTTCGTGGGACTTGCAGGTTGGAAACAAACTAGTTTAACATTTAAAAGTGCACATTTATTTAATTAATATAATTAGATATTTTAGTGATTATATTAATAATCACTAAATCATAGATATTTAGTGATTAATAATATATGTGCCTGTTGTTTCAGTTAAAAATAAAATTTAGCCTGGCCGTTGTGGCTCCATGGTTGAGTGTCGACCCATGCACCAAGAGACTGCAGGTTCGATTCCCAATCAGGGCACATGCCCAGGTTGTGGGCCAAATCCCCAGTGTGGGGCATGCAGGAGGTGGCCAATTGATGTTCTCTCTCATTGATGTTTCTCTCTCTCTCTCTATTATCAATAAAGAAAAAAAATTATAAATAAATAAATAATAAATAAATAAAATGTATACATATCTGTCTCTGAAGAATAAATGAGCTGGAGATAAATGGGTACAGTCTACCTCTGCCATAGTTTCAAGCCACCAATTTTTTTCCTGGGCGTCAGATTCTTCACATGTGACATGGCAGAGCTGAATTGAAGAGCTCTAATGTCTCTTCTTATTCTAGAACTCTTTGACAGGACAATTCCTCATTGGGCTTTTATAGGCTGCAGGAATTTCATAGCTCAGAAAAGGAAATTAATATCACTATTTAGCAAATTTCAGCTGAGGGACACAATCACTCTAGCTTTACTACTGAATAACCATCATAAAATAAAAAGGACTTTGCCATCTCCAGAAAAAAATGTTATATTAAATAGTAGTGCTATTCATTCTCCTGCACTAGCAAAACTTGCCAAAGAAACAGTTGTTAAAAGGCAGTTGCCTTCAGGTCCTTGCTCACCAGCCTTCTTTAAAGAAAAGTAACCCCTTTGAGTAATGAATAACAGAAGCATATCCACACTAACTGGAAAAGAAATAAGAAACTGTAATCACAAACTTGCCACCCCTAACTGTTGAAGCAGGTTGGGAGGTTTCTGAAATTACTTCTTTTGGGGCCATTTCCCAAGTCTGAAAAGATGTCTACACAATCACCGTGATCACCTGCTTACAATAAAATAATCACAGTGGGCTTCCAACCTGTGACTGTCCACTGGGCAAGTAGTAAGTCTCCTTTTACCCACATTTATATTTTGTACCTTGGTCATTTAACTCTAAATATCAACAAGGTCCATTAGTAGATGGTTGAAAGTGGTAGAAATCCATTAACTCCTGTTTATTTTGAACTATGAGTAAGAGAAAAAATAATGGCAATTTAAATATGGCCAGGCATAGCCAAAAATATGTTGAATTGTACAACAAAGTTTTAGTCAATCCAAACTTAAAACTTCTGTTTCAAAATTCCAAACCTTAGAAAAGTATATTTTAATAGCGTTGACAGAAGTTATTGAATCACAAATGAATGACTTCAAATTACAAACATTGGACTGCTATTAAAGTGACATTAATAATAATAATAATCATTACTATTGTTATTATAAAAATGTTTGCCCTTAAAACATTCCTTTCCTCAATAATTTGAAGTACTTAACAATATGCTTACTCTACTTATCCTCATGACAATAAGAATTATAGGTGCTCGGAGACCTGCGGGGAAGAACTGAGTTGTTTGGCCTCAGGACAAGGGGTGGAGAGGCAGCTTTCTCTCAGATAGATTTGCTGGCAGAGGCCTTTGTTCCTTTGGTGAGCCCTTCCCTGGGTTGAGAGACAGCTGCCATATCTGGGATTTCAGCAACCTGGCTCACAGTGTTTGCCCTGCCCTGGTGATTCCCCGAGGCCCTGCCCACCCAAGTTGTTTCCAGTGGCTTTACCATAGGATTGGCCTGTCTTGGATCCTGCTTCAGAGTTTCCTAAAATCTCTCGAACAAGCAGCATCTGGTTTTAGCAAGCCCCATACCTCCCATTAAGTGGCCCTGGGCCTGGAACTAGAAGCAGCCAGTTCCAGGGCACCTCCTGGGCACCTCCAAGCCCAGCACAAGAAGCAGCCATTGGCAGATTACTTTGTGGCTTATGCTGGGTAGCCCTGGATAGAACACAGGCAGTGACTGACCTTGGCCTAGAGCCAACACACCCAGTGGACAGCTTCAGACCACATCAAGGCGCCACCACCTAACCTCTTCCACAAGTGACATGCTTGATGAATGGACTCAGTGGGTACCAGAATTCTGCCGAAGTAAGTCTTGCTCTGTGTGGTGGGCTCCCTGCACAGTTGACCCTCCAGAGTAGTCAGGGGCCAGTGGTCAGTGAGCACAGCCAGTCCTTGCAGATAATCAGCCTGAGTGGGTCCCTCCCATTGACGTGTCAACAGTAGTCAAGACTCAATTACAACAGAAGGGTGTGCAGTTTACACTAGGGGTGCAACTTGAAGGCCCAGCTGGAATGATCAGGGAGGCTACGCCACTAGATTCAACCAGACACCTACAACAATAGGCCGCCCTATGAAGCCTAAGAGACATAACAACTCTACCTAGCACAGCCAAAATGAGGACATAAAGAAAATGTCCAAATGAAAGAAAAAGACAAAACTCCAAGAAAAGAACTAAACAAAATGGAGATATGCAATCAATCAGATGCAGAGTTCAAAACAATGGTTATAAGGATGCTCAAGGAACTTAGTGAAAACTTCAAGGAACTTAGTGAGAATATCAACAATATAAAAAAGGACCAGTCAGAAATGAAGAATGCACTAACTGAAATAAAGAATAATTTACAGAGAATCAATAGTAGAGTAGATAAAGCCAAGAAACAAACCATCGATTTGGAATGTAAGAAAGCAAAAAACACCCAATCAGATCAGCAAAAAGGAAAAAGTATCCAAAAAAATGAGGATAGTGTAAGGAGCCTCTGGGACAACTTCAAGCATGCCAACATTTGCATCATGGGGATGCCAGAAGGAAAAGAGAGAGAACAAGAAATTGAAAACCTATTTGAAAAAATAATGACAGAAAACTTCCCTAACTTGATGAATAAATAGACATATGAGTCCAGGAAGCACAGAGTCCCAAACAATATGAACCCCAAGAGGTCCACACCAAGACACATCATCATCAAAATGCAAAAGCTTCAAGGCAAAGAGAGAATCTTAAAAGCAGCAAGAGAAAAGCAGTCTGTAACCTACAGAGGAGCTCCCATAAGACTGTCAGCTGATTCCTCAAAAGAAACTTTGCAGGCCAGAACAAAATGGCAAGTGATATTCACATTGATGAAAAGCCACGGCCTACAACTAAGACTGCTCTATCCTACAAAGCTATCCTTTAGAGTCGATGGACATATGAAGAGTTTCCCAGACAACAAAAAGCTAAAGGAGTTCATCACCACCAAACCAGTATTATATGAACTGTTGAAGGGTCTTCTTGAAGGAGAAGAACAAAAATATGAACAATAAAATGGTAATTAATATATATCTATCAACAATTGAATCTACAAACGAAATGCTCAAGCAGAATAGAAATACTCTCATAGATACAGAGTCTGTATCTGTAAGCAACAAAAATGAGGAAATAAAGAAACATGTCCCAAATGAAAGAAAAGAACAAAACTCCAGGAAAAGAACTAAACAAAATGTTGCTTGCCAGATAAGAGGAAGCTGGGGGCATGGGTGAAAAAGATGAAGAAATTAAGAAGTAAAAATTGGTTATTAGACTGATGAACCTCAAAGATAAGGGAGGGCAGGATGAGATAAATCAAAGAACTTCTATGCATATGTGCATAATCAATGGACACAGACAATAGTGTGGGGAAAGTAGGAGGGGGGCGGGGTTGGGGAGTAGGGGGTTAATGGGGAAAAAAGAGGGGACATCTGTAATACATTCAACAATAAAGATGAGTTAAAAAAAATTATAGGTACTGAAAAGAACAAAGTGACTTTTGAATTATTCCATTAGTACTCAAAATGAAAGGGAAGAACTTTCTTTATTTTCCTTTTCAATCAATATGGATAATTAACCAAGATAAATTAGTTCCCAAAGTAGATCTAGGGTAGCTGTCTATTCAACTTAAATTCACTTAGATAATTGCCAACTCTCCCATATTCTTTTCCAATTCTACCTATGCTTAATATCTGGCTTGGGATAAAAACATAGGTAGAAAGAGAGATAAGCTCAGGTTTCTCCTCTGGATCTCTGGAGAGAGCATTCTTCGTCTTTTGTTCATCTGTGGGGCCAGGCTATGTCTGCCGTCCCCAGGAGTCCTCGTCCAATCAGTGTGCTGAGGAGCACCCTGGGCTGCTGCAGAGGCTCCCTGCTGGGCCTGCTGCCATCTTCTACCACCGCTGTCTAAGGTATAGGCAGGGTGAGGAGAGTAGACTAATTATGGGTACAAAAGAGTTTCTGGAAAAAAAATTTTTTTTTTCCACAGAAAATAGCAGAATTTTTTTTAAAAAAGGACTTACTGGCCCTGGCCAGTTTTGCTCAGTGGTTAGAGTGTTGGCCTGCGGTCTTGAGAGACCCAGGTTTGGTTCCCGCTAAGGGCGTGTACCTCGGTTGTAGTTTTTCCCTGGCCCCGGTTGGTCGTGCGGGTATCAGCCATTTGACGTGTCCCTTTCACGTCGATGTTTCTCTCTCTCTCTGTTCCTCTCTCTCCCTCCCACTCTACCTGATTAAAAAAAAAAAAAAAAAGAAAGAAAGAATAAATAAATAAAACGACTTACTGAAACCACTCCAAAAGGTGTTCTAAAATGCTGAGCGTTGATCCTGGATTTTCTGTATGCAGAGCCGAATTCAGCCCTTTGCTTTTCAGAGCAGAAAAATCTGGAAAATAATTATTATTTTGGTTCACTCAGTGCAACTGTTTTTAACACCTCGCCTGCATCCTGGGTCACCCTCAGTGAAACCAACTTTGCAGTCTAGAACTCTTCCATGACTTAATCCTTAGCTTTTTTCTCCCTCCATCCCTCCCTTATCCTCTCCCTCCCTCTTGTCTTCCCTGCTTTCCTTTCTGAACTTGTTTCCTTTTCTCTCTCTCTGCCCTTGCTAAGCTTCCCATGTCAGTCCCTCCTCCCAGGCCTGGGCCTGTCAGAAGACCCTTACCTGGTTTTTACAGCAGCCTATCTAAGAGAAATATAATGCTAGACACATGTATCATTTAAAATATTCTAGCCCTGGCTGGTTTGGCTCAGCAGTTAGAGCGTCGGCCAAAGGACCAAAGAGTCTTGGGTTCGATTCCGGTTAAGGGCACGTACTTCGGTTGCAGTTTGGTCCCTGGCCCTGGTCAGGGTCGTGCAGGAAGCAACCAATCGATGTTTCTCTCTCTCTCTCTCTCTCTCTCTCTCTCTCTCTCTCTCTCTCTCTCCCCCACTCTATCTGAAGCTAAATGGAAAAATATCCTCCAGTGAGAATTTAAAAATAAATAAATAAATAAATAATTTCTAGCAGCCACATTTAAGAAAAGTAAAAGGAAACAGGTGCAATAAGTTTTAATAACATATTTTATTTAATCCAATATATCAAAAATAGTATCATTTTGATATGTAATCAGTATAAAAAGAAATATTTTACATCTTTTTTTATATTAAGTTCTTGAAATCCTATGTATATTTTATACTGACAGCACATCTCAATTTGGACCTGACACATTTTAACTACCCGATAATCCTCTGTGGTTGATAGCTGCCATGTAAAACAGTACACACGTGGAGAATAATTTGTCTTCTCCAGTGTTACTGTGGCAGAGATTGATAATTACCTCCCAACATTCACTTTCTCTTTTTAGTTTAAAAATAGAACCCCAATTTTTAGGTTCTATTTCAACCTCTTATGCAGTTCAGCATGGCCATGTAACCAAGTTCAGGCTCGACCCATTTTAACATCTGGCTTGGGATTAAAAAAAAAAATTTAAAAAGCGAAAGTGAGCTCCGTTCTCTCCTCTGGTGCTCTGGAAGGGAGAAGAGCATTCTTGGCCTTCTTTCACATGTTGGAATAGCCTTGGAATGCGATCACGGAGCTCCAGTAGCCCTGGGCTGCTGGTGTCTGGACTCTTATGTGAGAGAGAAATAAACGTCTGCCTTATTTAAGTTATTGAAATTTGAGCTTTTTCTGAGCCCTGTCTTAACTAATGCATTTCCATAAGATGGTTTTTGTTTACAATAAGATCAGTCACAGCAAATAGCAGGAAACCTTGGGAAATACTTTGTGGCAATGTCCTCCCCAGTGTCATATCTTTCTACGGCCTGTCCTCCAGAGATATTCTAAGTGTCTACATGCACAAAGAGCCTTTTGATTCACTGAATAAAGGGAGCTCTCTATAGCTGGTTACCATCTTCATTGAGAGAAACAAGCTTACCATGTCTCCTTTACCTGAAACTGCCTACTGCCATGTGTTTCAGTGGGTGAGAAATTGTCAGTTATATAGAGTAGAGATTCAGACTATATTTCACTTTAGCATTTAAAGCTGAGAAATAAAAATCTTGTTGTCCTGGCTCACAAGGGTCAAGTGGAACATTATGATGCACAAGACTGTCTCATTCATAATAAAAAGGGGTCCCTCCATCTTTTAGAACATGTTTCTTTGAAAAGTGCTCCAAAGGCAATTCAAACCAAATAAAAAGAAAGATGAAGTGCAGTGAGCAGAATTGTGTGAAAACTTGCCTGAGGGAAACCCTGGGTCACTTGGACAATGAACTTTTGCAACCAGAAACTTTCCTCTTATAAAAAGGGCTGCACCCAAACTTTGCTTTCCACAGGACCAGTGGCTTCTTTTCCTGGCAAAGGGCTAACGCCAGGACACAGCAGGCACTGGCTGGCAGGTGGTGATCATCAAGAGACCCACCTTACACAGCTGAAGAAAACATTACTAAAATTTTAAAAATACATTTCCTCAGTCACTTTGGGAAGTGTCTGGCAGTTTCTTTATAAACTAAGCACACACCTACCCTGTGATCCAGCAATTCCACTTCTAGGTATTTGCCCACGAGAATTGAAAACATATGTTCACACAAAGTCTTGTACAAGAACGTTTGCAGCAGCTTTATTTATAATAGCCCCAACTGGAAACAGCTGAGGTGTCCATCAACGCGGTACTGGCTAAACAAACTGTGGTATTTTCATTCAATGAAATTCTAGTAGGCAATTAAAAGCAATGGATAACTGATATGCTCAACAATATGGATAAAACTCAAAACAATTATGTGGAGTAAAGGAAGCCCCCTTACATAAGAGTTCATGCTGTATGATTCCATTTACATAAAATTTTAGGACAGGCAAAACTAATACATGGTGGGAAAATACTAGAACCGTGACTGTCTGTGGGAGTTCAGACAAGAATTGATTTGAAAGGGGCAGGAGATATAAATAAATAAATAAATATATATATATATATTCTATATCTAGAGTGGGGTTTGGTTAACACACATTTACACAGTTGCCAAAATTCATTGAATGGTACTCTTAAAATTTGTGCAATTCATTAAATTTTGTTTATTGTGGTAAAATGTACATACCATAAAATTTACAATTTTAACCATTTTTTTAAAAATATGTTTTTAATGACTTTTTAGAGAAGGAAAAAAGGAGAGACACATTGATTTGAGTCAGAAGCATCTATCATCTGCCTCCTGCACGCCCCCTACTGGGAAATGTGCCTTGACTGAAAATTAAACAGGGACCTCTCTGTCCATGGGACAATGCTCAATCCACTGAGCCACACCAGCGGAGCCATTTTAATCATTTTTTAAATATACAATTTAGTGGTATTAGGTAAATTCACATTTTTGTGCAATCATTACCACTACTCATATCCTAAGTTTTTTGTTTTTTTATCATCCTAAATTGAAACTCTATACCCATTAATAATTCCACATTATCCTCTCCCCATGGCCCTTGGTAATGACTACTCTACTTTCTGTGTTTATGAATTTGACTATTCTAATTTCCTCATATATGTGGGATCATACAATATTTGTATTTTTGAGTCTGGCTTATTTCATTTACCATGCTTTCCAGGTTCATCCATGTGTGAAATGTATCAGAATTTCATTCCTTTTTAAAGCTGAATAAACACCACATTTTGTATATCTATCTATCCATCGGTGGACCTTTTGATTATTGGGAATAATGTTGCTATGAACATTGACGTGCAAATATCTGTTCAAGTCCCTGCTTTCAATTTTGAGGATATATATCTAGAAATGGAATTGTTGGATCATATGGTAATTCTATTTTTAATTTTTGAGGAACTGTCATATTATTTTCCATATCAGCTATACCATTTTACATTCCCACTAGTAACACGCAATGGTTCCAATTGTTCCACATTGCCAACACATGTTATTTTGGCTTGTTTTTATAATAATCATTCTAATAGATTTGAAGTGATATCTCATTGTGGTTTTTATTTGTATTCCCCTAATAATTAGTTATGTTAAGCATCTTCTTTTCAGCTTATTGGCCATTTGTATATCTTTTCTTGAGAAATGGCTATTGATGTCCTCTGCTCAGTATTTAATTGGATTGCTTGTTTTCTGTTGCTGTTGTTGAGTTTTAGGAATTCTATATACATTCTGGATATTAATCCCTTATCAGCTATAATTTGCAAATATATTCTTCATTTCTGTGGGTTGCCTTTTCACTCACTTGCTACTGTTCTTTGATGCACAGAAGTTTTAATTTTGATGAAGTCCAATTTTCCTATTTATTCTTTTGGTGTTATGTCCAAGAAGTAATTGCCAAATCCAGTGTCATGAATCCTTCCCTCTAAGTTTTCTTCGAAGTGTTTTATAATCTTAGTTCATAAATTTAGATTTTTGTTTCATATCAGGTTACTTTTTTTAAATTTTTTTTTATCCTCACCCGAGGACATTTTTCCATTTTTTGTTCAGATAGAGCGGGAGGGAGAGAGAGGAAGAGGGAGAGAGAGAAACATTGATGTGAAGGGACACATCAAGTGGCTGCCACCCGCACGACCAACCAGGGCCGGGGACAAACTGCAACCGAGGTACGTGCCCTTAGCGGGTCAGGTTACTTTTTTTATATGATGTCAGATAATGTCCCCACTTCATTCTTTTCCATGTGGATAGCCAGTTTGTCCAGCACCATTTGTTGAAAGTTTGTCCTTTCCCTATTGAATGGTTTTGTCATTCTTGCTGAAAATCATTTGACAATATATTCAAAGGTTTATTTCTGGACTCTATTTTATTTTTTTATTATTATTTTTTATTTTTTTAAATCTTTATTGTTGAATGTATTACAGATGTTCCTCATTTTTCCCCATTGACTCCCTCCTCCCCACTCCTGCCCCCTCCTGCCTTTTCCCACACTGTTGTCTGTGTCCATTGGTTATGCATATAAGTTCTTCGGTTTATTTCTTCCCAACACCCAACGCCTTTCCCTTTGAGGTTTGTCAGTCTAGCAATGAATTTGTACTTCTTAATCCCTTTACCTTTTTCACCCATTCCCCCAATCCCCCTCCCACCTGGCAACCAACAAAATGTTCTCTGTATCTATGAGAATGTTTCTGTTCTGCCTGTTCCTTTTATTTGTAGATTCCATTGTCGATAGATAAGTATTCATTACCATTTTGTTTGTTCATATATTTAATCTTTTTCTTCAAAAATACCCTTCAACATTTCATATAATAATGGTTTGGTGGTGATGAACTCCTTTAACTTTTTCTTGTCTGGGAAACTCTATATGGCCATTGATTCTAAATGAAAGCTTTGCAGGATAGAGTAATCTTGGTTGTAGGTTCTTGCTTTTCATAACTCTGAATATTTCTTGCCACTCCCTTCTAGCCTGTAAAGTTTCTTTTTTTCTTTCTTTTTTTTTTTTTTAAATTCTCACTTGAGGACATTTTTCCATATTTTGTTCAGATGGAGTGAAAAGGAGAGAGAGAGAGAGAAACATCGATGTGAAAGGGACACATCGAGTGGCTGCCACCTGCACGACCCAACCAGGGCCGGGGACAAACTGCAATCGAAATACGTGCCCTTAGCGGGAACCGAATCCGTATCTCTCTGGACCGAAGGCCGATGCTCTAACCGCTGAGCTAAACCGGCCAGGGCTGTAAAGTTTCTTTTGAGAAATCAACTGACAGCCTTATGGGAACTCCCTTGTAGGTAACTAATTGCTTTTCTCTTACTGCTTTTAAGATTCTCTCTTTGTCTTGAACCTTTTGTATTTTGATGATGATGTGTCTTGGTGTGGGCCTCTTGGGGTTCATCTTATTTGGGACTCTGTGCTTCCTGGACTTGTATGTCTGTTTCCTTCACCAAGTTAGGGAAAGTTTTCTGCCATTATTGTTTCAAACAGGTTTTCAATTTCTTGTTCTCGCTCTTCTCTTTCTGGCATCCCCAAGATGCGAATGTTGGCACGCTTGAAGTTGTCCCAGATGCTCCTTACACTATCATATTTTTGGATTCTTTTTTCTTTTTGCTGTTCTGATTGGGCATTTTTTGCCTCCTTATATTCCAAATCAATGGTTTGCTTCTTGGATTTACGTACTCTACTATTGAATCTGTGTAAATTATTCTTTATTTCAGTTAATGCCTCCTTCATTTTTGACTGGTCCTTTTTAATGCTCTTGAGGCCCTTACTAAGTTCGCTGAGGTTCTCACTAAGTTCATTGAGCATCCTTAAAAGCAGTATTTTGAACTCAGCATCTGTTAGGTTGCTTATCTCTATTTCACTTAGTTCTTTTCTTGGGGTTTTGTTCTGTTCTTTCATTTGGGACCTGTTTCTTTGTCTCCTCATTTTGGCTGCCTCCCTGTGTTTGTTTCTGTGTATTACTTAATGAGAGGTATGGGGCTCGCTGAGACCAGATGCTGCTCGTTTGAAAGGATTTAGGAAAACCTGAAGCAGAATCCAAGACAGGCCAATCCTATGGTTAAGCAACTGGCAACAGCTTGGTTGGGCCTGAAATTTGGGTGGGGCAGGGCCTCAGGGAATCACCAGGGCATGGCTACCAGTGTGAGCCAGGTTGCTGGAGTCCCAGATATGGGACTGTCTGCTGCCCCAGGGAAGGGCTCACCTAAAAATCAAAGGCCTCGCCCTGGCCAGTTTTGCTCAGTGGTTAGAGCATTGGCCTGTGGTCTAGAGAGACCAGGGTTCAGTTTCCGCTAAGGGCATGTACCTCAGTTGCAGTTTGTCCCCGGCCCTGGATGGGTCGTGCGGGTGGCAACGACTCAATGTGTCCCTTTCACATCGATGTCTCTCTCTCTCTCTTCCCCCTTCCCTCCCTCCCTCCCACTGTGTCTGAACAAAAAATGGAAAAATGTCCTCGGGTAAGGATAAAAAAATTAAAAACAAAACAAAACGAAGGCCTCTCCAGCCCTCGCTCTAGTGCCAAACAGCTCAGTTCTTCCCTGTATGTCTCTGGTGCCCCTCAAGCTGACTCCCCTCCAAGCTGAGAGGGAGTCTGATAAGTCTGTGTGTGGGCCCTTTAAGAGGGGCTGCCTGGGGCTCTAGCTGCCTGAGCCTCAGTTCCCACTGGTTTTTCCAGCCAGAAGTAATAGGGACTTTTCTTCCTGGCACTGGAACCCTGAGCAGGGCATCTAGTGTGGGACGGGGACCCCTCAGTCCTCAGGGAGGACCTTCCCAGCAGAGGAATCCTCCTGATTTTTTATCCGCCACACGTGGGTGTGGGACCAGCCCATCGTGCCTCCGCCCCTCCTACCAGTCTCGATGTAGCTGCTGCTTTAATTCCGTAGTTGTAGGACTTCCATTCAGCTCAATTACAGGTGGTTTTGAATGATGGTTGTTCTGTAGTTTAGTTGTAACTTTGATGTGGTTGTGGGAGGACGCGATACCACATTTGCCTATGCTGCTATCTTGACCGGAAGTCCTGGACTCCTATTTTATACTGTTGGTCTATATGTCTATCATTATACCAATACTATATTGTTTTAATTAGTGTACCTTTGTAGTAACTTTTGAAATCAGAAATTGTAAGTCCCCTGACTTTGTTTTGCTTTTACAAGATTGTTTTAGCTATTAAGATTCTCTTGAGATTCCCTATGAATTTCAAAATGAATTTTTCTGTTTCTGCAAAGAGCATCATTGAGATTTTGACTGGAGTTTTTATTGAATCTGTAAATTGCTTTGGGTAGTAATTTCATATTAACAATATTAAATCTTCCAATCCATGAACATGAGATGTCTTTCCATTTATGTGTTTCTTCTTTAAATTCTTTCAAGAATGTTTTATAGTTTTCAGAATACAAGTCTTTCACCTCCTTGGTTAGGTTCATTCCTAAGTATTTTATTCTTTTTGATGCTATTGTGAATGGAATTGTTTCATTAATTACTTCTTTAGATTTTAGATTGTTAGTGTACAGAAATACAACTAGTTTGTGGGTTTTGATTTCATATCCTGCAACTTAGCAAAATTTATTTATTAGTTCTAACTGTATTTTTGTGGAATCTTTAGGAATTTCTACATATAATATCCTGTCATCTGCAAGCAGAGATAATTTTACTTCCTTCTTTCCAATTTGGATGCTTTTTATTTTATTTTTTCTTATCTAATAGCTCTAAGACTTCAAGTTTTATGTTGAATGAAAGTGACAAAAGTGGCATCCTTATCTTATTCTTTAAACAATTTATTTTTTTATCCTCACCTGAGGACATTTTTCTATTTTTTTGTTCAGATAGAGTGGGAGGGAGAGAGAGGAAGAGAGAGAGAGAGAGAGAAAGAAACATTGATGTGAAAGGGACACATCAAGTGGCTGCCTCCCGCGTGACCCAGCCAGGGTGGGGACAAACTGCAACCAAGGTACGTGCCCTTAGCGGGAACCGAACCTGGGTCTCTCTGGATCGCAGGCCAATGCTCTAACCACTGAGCCAAACTGGCCAGGGCTCCTTATCTTATTCTTGATCTTAGGGGATTCATTGAAAGTTAGGGGATTCTTGGGTTATGCATATATGCATATAAGTTCTTTGGTTTATCTCTTCCTACATCTCCCCCCTTCCCCCCACTCCCAAGGTTCATCAGTCTAACAACAAATTTGTACTTCTTAATGCCCATCCCCACACCCTCCTTCCCATCTGGCAACCATCAAAAAGTTCTCCGTATCTATTAATCTGTTTCTGTTCTACTTATTCATTTGGGTTGTAGATTCAGTTGTTGATAGACATGTATTTATTGCCATTTTATTGTTCATATTTTTTATCTTCAACATTTCATATAATACTGGTTTGGTAGTGATGAATTCCTTTAGCTTTTTCTTGTCTGGGAAGCTCTTTATATGTCCATCAAGCTTTGCTGGGTAGAGTAAACTTGGTTGTAGTCCTTGCTTTTCATCACTTTGAATATTTCTTGCCACTCTTCTGACCTGCAAAGTTTTTGTTGAGAAATCAGCTGATAATCTTATGGGAGCTCTCTTATACGTACCAAACTGCTTTTCTCTTGCTGCTTCTAAGATTCTCTCTTTGTCTTTAACCTTTTGCATTTTTATTATGATGTGTCTTGATGGTGTGTGCCTCTTTGGGTTCATCTTATTTGGGATTCTTTGTACTTCCTGAACTTGTATGTCTGTTTCTTTCACCAAGTTAGGACGTTTTCTATTTTTTTTTTTTTTTTTCAAATAAGTTTTCAATTTCTTGCTTTCTCTCTTCTTCTGGCATCCCCATTATGTGAATGTTGATATGCTTGAAGTTGTCCCAAAGGCTCCTTACAGTATCCTAATTTTCTTTTTGCTTTTCTGATTGGGTGTTTTTTGCTTCCTTATTTTCTAAATCAGTGGTTTGATTTTTTGGCTTTACCTATTCTACTATTGATACCCTGTAAATTCTTCTTCTTTTTTTCTTTATTGATTTTTAGAGAGAGAGAAAGGGAGAGGGGAAAAGAGACAGAGACACTGATGACAGAGAACATCGATTGACCAACTCCTGCATGCCCCGCACTGGGGATTGGGTCCACAACCTGGGCATGTGCCCTGACCGGGAATCGAATCAGTGACCTCTTGATGCATGGGTTGATGCTCAACCACTGAGCCACACTGGCTGGGCCTGTGAATTATTCTTAATTTCAGTGAGTACATCCTTCATTGCTGACTGGTCCTTTACTATGCTTTTGAGGTCCTCACCAAGTTCCTTGAGCATACTTATAACCAGTGTTTTAAACTCTGCATCTGCTAGATTGCTTATCTCCATTTTGTTTAGTTGTTTTCCTGGAGTTTTGTCCCGTTCTTTCATTTGGGACATGTTTCTTTGTCTCCTCATTTTTGGCAGCCTCCCTATGTTTGTCTATATATTAGACAGAGTTGCTATGTCTTTTATGTTTGGTAGGGTGGCATATCATAGTAGTTGCCCTGTAGGGTCCACTGGCACAGCCTCCCTGATCACCTTAGCTGGATACTTGAGGTGCACCCCCCATGTGGACTATACACCCTTCTGTTGTAACTGAGTCTTTTTTTTTTTTAAATGGGGAGAAAGGGGGAGAGAGAGAGAGAGAGAGAGAGAGAGAGAGAGAAACATAGACATGAAAGGGACACATCAAGTGGCTGCCACCTGCACGACCAACCAGGGCCAGGGACAAACTGCAACCAAGGTACGTGCACTTAGCGGGAACTGAACCTAAGTCTCTCTGGACCACAGGCTGACACTCTAACTGCTGAGCCAAACTGGCCAGGGTATAACTGAGTCTTGATTGCTGTTGGCACATCACTGGGAGCGATTTACTCAGTCTGATCAGCTGCAGGGACAGGTTATGCCCATTGACCAATGACCTCTGACCACCTTGGAAGATCAGCCATGTGGGGACCCACCACAAAGAGCAAGACTTACTTCAGCAGGTCTCTGATACCCACTAAATCCACCCCTTGAGTATGTTGCTTGTGGAGGTGTTTGGGTGGTATTTGGATGTGGTTTGAAGCTGTCAAATGTGTGTGCTGGTTCTGGAGCCTCCTAGGAGGCACAGGCCAAGGTCAACCACTGCCTGTGCTCTACCCTGGGCTATCAGGCATAAGCTACAAAGTGACCTGCAAATGGTTGTTTCTGGTGCTGGGCTTAGAGGTACCCAGGAGAGGCCAAGCTGTGAACCAAGGCCACCTGCTGCTAGTGCCAGGCCTGGGACCACTTAGCATGAGGTATGGGGCTTGCTTATATGAGAGATTTTAGGAAAATCTGAAGCATGAGCCGAGGCAGGCTATTCCTATAATAAAGCCAATGGAAACAGCTTGGGTGGTCCTGAAAGTTGGGTGGGGAAGGGCCTAAGGAAATTATCGGGGTGGGAAAAACAGTTTGATCCAGGTCCCTGTATGTCGGCCCCCTGGGAGAAGGGCTCACCAAAGGAACAACAGCCTCTACCAGTACATCTGTCCAAGAGAAAGCTGCCCTTCCTGCTCTTGCCCCGATGCCAAATTAATCAGTTCTTCCCCGTATATCTCTGGTGTCTTTCAAGCTGCCTCCCCTATTCTGGAGTTCAGAAAGAGGGAGTCCAGGTAAGTTCATGCTTGGGCCCTTTAAGAGGAAGGAACTGCCTGGGACTCTAGCATCCTCAGCCTCAGTTCCCACTGGTTTTTACAGCCAAAGTTATGGGGATTTCTCTTCCAGGCACTGGAACCCTGAGCTGGGCACCTGGTGTGGGACAGGGACCCCTCACTGCTCAGGGAGGACATTCCCAGCTGAGGTAGCCGTCCTGATTTTTATCCGCCACACGTGGATGTGAGACCAGCCCATCCGTGCCTCTGCCCCTCCTAACAGTCTTGACCTTCCCTCTTCTTCAATTTCATAGTTGTAGAACTTCCTTTCAGATCGATTTCAGGCGGTTCTGAATAATGGTTGTTCTGTAGTCTAATTTTAATTTTGATATGGATGTGGGAGGAGGCTAGTTCTGCCTTTACCTATGCTACCATCTTGATCGAAAGTCTCCAGGAAATATTTTTAACTCTACTTAATTATATATATGCTGAAGTACTGATTGATTGATTTTAGAAAGAGAGGGAAAAAGGGGGGGGAGAGAAAGAGAGGGAAATATCCATGTGAGAGTGCAACATTGATTGGCTGCCTCCTGCATCCCACACACTGGGAATTGAGCCTGCAACCCGGGCATGTGCCCTGACTGGGAATCAAACAAGCAACCATTATGAGCATGGAACCATGCCCAACCAACTGAGCCACACTGATCAGGGCACATTGGTTTATTCTTGAATGTGCCCTGACCAGGGATCAATCCCACAACTTTGGCATATCAGGATGACGCTTCAATCAACTGAGTTACCCAGCCAGGTATGCTGGTGTATTTAGAAATTAAGTTACCAATGCTTGAAACTTACTTTAAAATGAATCAAAACACCCTGGCTGGTTTGGCTCAGCAGTTAGAGGGTCGGCCCGCTGACCGAAGAGTCATGGGTTTGATTCCTGATCAAAGGCATGTACCTGGGTTGCAAATTTGATCCCCAGCCCTGGTCGTGGTCATGTGGGAGACAAAAAATCATTGTCTCTCTCTCACATAGATATTTCTCTCTCTGACTCCCTTGCTCCCTTCCACTCTATCTAAAACAATCAATGGAAAAATATCCCCGGGTGAGGATAACCAAAAAAAATAAAATAAAATAAGTAAAATAAACAAACAAACAAATAAATAAATGAATAAAATCAAAACATAAAATGGATTGAAAGACAGATGGATGAGTAGAAAGAGGTGTGACAAAGCAAATATAGTAAAATGCCAACTGTAGAATTCCAGGCAGTGGGAATATAGATGTTCATTGTGCAAGTCTTTTACTTTACTCTTGTTTTGATATTTTTCCTAGAAAAATTTTAGAGGTAAATTTTCCCCATGTTTTACTATAAAAAATTTACCTCTCAAATATATAAGTTAAAAAGTCAAGATGCTGCTTTGACGTTACTTAGTTGTAGAAACAACACTGGAACTTCCTACCTCCAACTTCAAGTTATATAAAATAACTGAATGCCTTTAATTAAAGTTATTAATAGTTGAATATTTTATTTACAAACTAAAAACATGATACAAATTATACATATATATGTGTGTGTGTGTATAAATATATATATATATGTATGTATGTATATATATATATATGTATAGGCTAAGTCCATCTTAGTTTTCTTAGACTAGAAGCAACCAGTATCCCATCTAATACAAAATTTTTTTCCAGAACTTTTGTGATAGGTAATGCTTAAACAAGCTGCTTAAACAGTTCCAGAGACAGAAAGATCACTGTTTTATGGGCATTTACTGACCTCCTCTAATTGCCACAGAGCTCTTCTAATATGTTAAAGTAAAATACACCTCTTTGCTACATTTGCCCTGGGGTCCTTGGAGCAATCCACAATGAATCTACCTCTCCACATTCCTAATATCTGCAAATGGCTCCTATATATTTTATTAGTGTTATTTCCTACGGACTTAACATTCTTAGTTCATTTAACTATATCTTGTAGGACTTTTAAAAAATATTTTGATATCCTGGTCACCCTCTGGTTTTTTTTAAAAAGAAGTATTTAGAAATAAATAAGACCCCAGAAAAGTCTAGCTAAGACATAGTGAACTAGGATTATTTAGCTTAATCTAGGAAATGTCATCAAATATCTAAATCATACTTTTGGGTCTACAATATGACCAGGTATTTTTTCTCCTGTATGCATGAATATAGATTCTTTTAAACATAAATGTAATTTTTTTGTTAAAATTCATCTTATTGTTTTAATTCGTGTTTTAGATCCTGAAATATTTGTGATTCTTGCTCTGTTATCCATCATATGAGCTATCCCTCTGAGATTTTTGACACCAGTTTATTAAATAAGCATGTCTAAGAGCTTTTTATCAAAATAAACATTAAAACATATAATACTAAAATACAAAACTAAAGGCCTAAGGCACATCACCAGAAACTATCTCCAGTTTGGCACTAATCAAGTACTACTTGTTGGATGCTGTTGTTCAATCAGTTGAAATAATATAGAAAGTTATTAGCTGAGCATAATTAATACTGAAAAATAAAACCCACTTAAAACAAAACTAACATAGAAAATGTATTAAATATTGAAAATTATGTTTTGGAATGAATCTTAAAAAATGAAATCCAAAATTCTGCAAATAAATTTATTTTACCTCAAACTTAATAAAATTTCAATTATGTTGGCAATCATGAGTCACTTCTGAGAATGAAGAAAGAATGGATAGAATTCCATTGGTTTTTAAGGGGGGAAATTTTTCTGGTAAAACTGTATAATATGTCTTTGTTTAACTTTTGACTTTCAGATCACAATCATGAAGACTGTCATTTCTGCAAGAGTATTAGAAGGCTTTATTAATTTTCCTAAGGTTTTTACTTTTTCTTTTATATTCAAATATTTCACTTCTGCGGTATTTTGACACCTTCATCAATTTTTTTCCTTGCTCAATTAACAAGTCTGACTATTCCAGATCTTCCCTTGTTTTTTATTTTGGGTCTCATTCAAGCAATTCTCCGAAAGCCTTCTTGAAATCCTGTATTTTTTTGCAAGATTTATAATTTCACTTTGCAATTTATTTTAATTCCTGCAAAGAAGATAGCTATTGAAATTTGTTTTGGATCCAGCTCATCCAGGTTGAAATCCCACTCTATCATTCACCTGACCTAGTACATCAATTTCCTCATGTGTAAAATGAGTTAATAATAATATTCATCATATAGGTTTCTTTGTTTTGTTTTTTAATTTTATCCTCACTTGAGGACATTGTTGCATTCTTCTTCAGATAGAGAGAGAGGGAGGAAGAGAGAGAAAAACATCGATGTGAGAGAGATGTATCAACTGGTTGCCCCTCACACAACCCCAGCCAGGGCTGAGGACAAACTGCAACCAAAGTACGTGCCCTTAGCGGGAACCAAACCCAGGTATCTCTGGACTGCGGGCCGACGCTCTAATCACTGAGCAAAACAGGCCAGGGCTACCATATAGATTTTTTTTTTAAACAAATATTAAATGAATTCATAAAACAGTGTCTGGCACATAATAAACATTCAATAATATAGTGCTTATTTTTATTATTGTATTATACAAGAAAATCAGTAAGCAATTAAGAAAGACATTGATGCTTTAAGTTGGGACAGATGCTGGTATTAAGTAGTGATAATGGCTGAATTATGTCCTCCAGTCCAGTACGACAAAATGGAAACAAGGTTGGTTGGGGTGAGTTCAGGTTTCAGGGAACTCAGAAGAGCACGTAGCAGTCACCACTTTTTAAAATAAATATGCGCAAAGCCACTTTAATCATCCATTCTGGCATTTTGCTGAAGCTCAACATTAAACTTAACCAGTGCCCAGATCCATAAGTCACTTTTCTGTTGTGTTGGAAAATCTGGAACTCATTTGCCCATCTCCAGTCTTTTTCTGTTTTCATGTCTCTGTTCCCTGATTCCTCCTGTTCAGATAGCCCTGTGATCACATCTGTAAGTTCTTTCAGGACTCTAGGGTGTCATTTATCTAAGTTAACAGTCTTGCTCTCAGTTAAACAGCTAGATGCTCTTTGCATCTGTCTTGGGTTGAAGGTCACTCTGCTTGACAGAGAAGACAAAAGCTTTATCATTTGTGCTATTTTATTATATCATTGCACTTTGATCATCTTTCTGTTTGTCTTTCTTGTTTTGTCAGTCCAAACTTTTGTTTACTGTCACAAATATTCTTTATACTGCAAAATCTCATTAAGTAAATATCAGTTTAATTCAATATATACTATCCAAAGAGGCAACAATTCCCCTGTTGACTATAAGATCAACTAATATGTCCCGGTCAGTGTGGTTCAGTGGTTGAGCGTTGACCCATGCACCAAGAGGTCGCCGGTTCGATTCCCGGTCAGGGCACATGCCCCGGTTGTGGGCCCAATCCCCAGTGGGGGGCATGCAGCAGGCGGCCAATCGATGTTCTCACTCATCGATATTTCTATCTCTCTCCCTTCCTCTCTCTCTAAAATCAATAAAAAAACATTTTTTATTAAAAAAAGATCTACTGATATGATATAATTTGTATTATTATAAATAAACTCAGGCATTCCAAATATGGTTTTATTATTTTTTTCTACTCCTTTAAGTCTTGAACTAAACTTGGGTCACTGTCATATATTACCAACAATATATTTAAAAGTATAAGTATCAAAAGTAATGAATATTATGTACTAAATCATACCATGTTGTTCTCCATTAGATGATGCCAACTTAGGAAGGTACATATCCGCACTCTGCCCCACCCCCTCTCCACAATGCTTCCTGTACAGTGAACATGTTTGCATGCTGGTACCTAGATCCCTTAAGTGGCTCGTCTCTCAGAACCCTAGACACCAGAGAGGGTTTGCAAAACCATGCACATTAGCCCCCTCCAAGATTGAGCCAACTGAGAACCTGCACCGCCCACCTGAGCCCCAGTGCCTTGGGGATATAGTCCTTCCGTCTGGTTCTGAAGCTGCTGTGGGCTCCTTTGGGAAAGGCCTCTGCTACCTCCAGAACTGTTCTAACATTTCCACTGAAGGGCACAGTAGGACCTTCTCAAGGGGTCTGCAGAAATAATCCAAGAAACCAACCACCCCTTAGATGGAAGAAGTTGCTGCATGCTCCTCAGTAAATTTTTACATTTGCCTGGGTGCCTCAGGCCATTGCAGGAAAGGGAAAATGAGGAGCGAGCTAATGGGAGAGAGTCCCCCTTATCCCTGCTTCGCCTTGAGCAGATTAATTGCTTTTTTAAAATCCATTTGGCTTCTTTATAAGATTTTGTTTTAACAAAGCTTTCGAGACGGTTTGTAGTAATTAGAGTTTCTGGAGGCTATTCACATTTGCTTCCCACTTAAGGTTGCCAAGTTTAGCAAATAAAATACATAATATCCTACAAATTTTGAATTTCAGATAAGCAACAAAAGAAATTATAATATACGTATGTTCCACATATTACATGGAACATACGTATACTAAAGAATGATGAGTTGTTTTCTGAAATTCAAATTTAACTGTGCCTTGTATTTTATCTGGCACTCCTATTCGACTTCCAATGACCAACAGCCCTTTCTCCCACTCAAGAGCCTGAAAAAGTGGCAGACTGATCACTCAAATTAGTCATTTGATTCATTAAAATGATATGCATAATAAAAATTTAAAAATAACCACAAAATATTTGGAGAGTAGGAAAAAATAAAAGAGACACTATAATGAGGTGGTCAGAATGGAGGGCTAGGTCCAAGTCTTTTAACAACCTCTCTGACTCTCAGTTTCCTCACCTATAAAATATAAACATAGTATAGATCCTATTGTCCTGGATTGATTTTAAGGGGAAAATATGGTATGTGTTAAGGTTTTGTAAATCCAAAACATCATAAAAATATCAGCACTTGTATTAATTAAGTGCATGAAGCAGAATGCAGCATAAGAAAACTAGTTTAACACCAATAAAGGGGTCGTTCTGGTTTGCAGCCTTCAGCAAACTTGAACCAAAAATCACTACCATGCAGAGATACCATGGCTAATTCTTATGGAAAAGAAAATGTTGCTGTCTTCCATGTGAGATTGCTCTTATGAATGTTCATTGAGTTTGAAACCAAAGTAGCGATTTGTAGTGGGCACTGGGTACATATTCAGTGTAAGATGCTTCCCAAGGTGGCTCCTGAGCCATTTTGCCTAGATAACCACACAAAAATGGCCAAGTCTATAGTACAATTAATGACATTGATAATACTTGATGGTTATGTAAGATACTATCATTAGGAAAAGTTAGGTAAAGGATACATAGAAATTTGCTGTACTGTTTTTGCAACTTCTTGTGAGTCTAAAATTAATTCAAAACAAGTTAAAAAAATAAGAATATGTAGACCCAATCAATGCCCAGAATTAAAGAAAACCTACACTACATCTGGAATGCAAAGGGGCCATAAACCCTACAAGAACACTGAATTGTACTACAATAAAGAAAGGCTATGTCAACACCCTTACAGCCTCTGTTCTTTCCAAGAAGGAATGGTCTTTCACCAGACCTGTTTTCCTGAACTGTTTGCTCAATATCTCCTCTCAAACCACTATTTTATGTCTGCTATTAAGAAAAATTACCAGGTGTACTCATCCACCTTTAAGAAAGAAAAAAAGTATAATACTTTGCTTACTTTCAGGTAACAAAATAGGAAATCAGACATCCCTAGGTAGCCTGTAAAAATTCCAACTTTGTTTTATTTAAGAGGTGCCAAGACTCCTTGTGCCACTGGCACTATGGAAGAAGGGATTTCCTGCATGCTAAGTCATGCTAAGTCACTAATGCAAGATGCATTAGCCCTTAGCTTTAGAAGTTCCAGATTTCTTGGCACCAAAGGTTTATGAATAATCCTCTACACCCCTCTTGACTGTTGGAGGCCTTTCAAAATGTATTCTGAATGTATTCTAACTGATTTTGTCAGTTAGAATATAAGATATCAAGTTGTTCATACCCTATATTACCTGCCCTGCTTCTGCAACTTTAGTGTGCACTGGAATCATCTGGAAAAATACAGATTCTCAGACCACACTCCCTGAAATTCTGACTCCACAGGTCTGGGCTGGGGCAAGTCAACAATACTGATTATAGATCACACTATGAAAATCACTGGCAGAGGGTACTTGCTTACAAACAATAAAGAAAATGGCTTGTTATACATGAGATTTCATTAAAAATGATAAGAAAATCAAAAACTTTGGTATGAGCATTAAATCATTAAGAAATAAAAATATGATCATGTCTCATTATACATTTTTTATTTAATTTTTTCTTCAAAACCTTATCATTTAAGAATGAAAATTTAGAATTGTACAGTTATTTTCATTTGTGACAGATGGCATCAATATTGTTATTTCAATATTCAAGGAAGTAGAATTCCTTAGTGTTTCTTCCCTAGTGTAAGTATTTGCATGTAAAGTGAAGAGACTTGACTTGGGGTGGTGCATACACAATATAATATATAGATGATATGTTACAGAATTGTACACCTAAAACCTATATAATCTTATTAACCAATGTCACCCCTAATAAAATCAATTATAAAGTAAACAATAAATAAATAAATAAATAAATAAATAAATAACAAAGGTTGACTTTTTTTTTTTTTAAGTGTCAACAAGGAGAAGAGCAGAAATGAGTTAACATACAGACTTGTTTAGTTTACATGGGTTGTGATTACTTAGGAAAGTTCAAGGGGCAAGTTGCATTTTAAAGCTGGGCAGTCTTTGAAATGGCTTTTTAAAAAAATTATTCCAACCCATGTCTTAGTTCCTTCCTGAACAGCATTCCTCTTAACCTCCATTTACCTTCAAACTTGGTCATTTATCAGTTTTTCAAGCCCAGGGTTTTTTCCTCAGCAGGACTGTAATTTCTGAGCAGAACAAAAGCACACTACTCTCCCACATGCTTTGCATACAATAACTGTTCGATAAATATTTATTGTATGAATCCATAAGTAAATACATAAAGATGAGACATCATTCAAACTATCTTCACCAAATAAAACAGCTTCAAAGGGGAAAAAATGTATATTCTAGAAAGAGCACTGAATTCATTTACTTTATTTGTTTATTTATTTTTTTATCCTCACCCAAGGACATTTTTTCATTTTTTGTTCAGATAGAATGAGAGGGGGAGAGAGGAAGCAAGAGAGAGAGAGAGAGACATCGACATGAAAGGGACACATCAAGTGACTGCCACTCACATGACCAACCAGGGTTGGGGACAAACTGCAGCCCTTAGCGGGAACTGAACCTGGGTCTCTCTGGACCGCAGGCCGACGGTCTAACCGCTGAGACAAACCAGCCAGGTCAAGAGCACTGAAAAAAAAGCAGAACTAGCCTCTGCTTCCTCAATTTGTAATCTGTAAATCAGTACGATCCAATAGATAGCTAGTGCAAGTTACTAATGTGAGCTATCTATGTAATTTTAAATATTTTAGTAACTCTATTCTTAAAAGGAAAAATAAACAGAAAAGTCCGGCTGGTGTGGCTCAGTTGTTAAGCATCGACCCAGGCACCAAGAGATTCCCGGTCAGGACACATGCCCAGGTTGTGCGCCGGATCCCAGTGGGGGTCATGCAGGAGGTGGCCAGCTGATGTTCTCTCTCATCAATGTTTCTATCTCTCTCTCCTCACTTCCTCTCTCTCTAAAATTAATAAAGGAAAAACATTTTTTATTTAAAAAAATAATAAACAGGTAAAATTAACTTTAATAATATATTTTATTTAACCCAATGTATCTAAGCAATCATTTCATCATATAATCTATATAGACTATAAATGAGATATTTTACATTCTTTTTTTTTTTTTAGATCATTTTCGAATCTGATGTGTTTTACACTTACAACAAATCTCGGTTTATGCCAGCCACATTTCAAGTTCTCAAGAGCCATATGTGGCTGGTGGTGATTGTGGTAGAGATGTGTGATGGTTATATACAAATCTTAATTTCCTTATTGGGAAAATTGGAATAGCACCTCCCTCATAGGGCTTCTGTGAGAAATCACTGAAACAATGGGTGTGAAGATGTGTTGTGGTGTATAACACAAGACTTATTTCTTGCTTATGCTATGCAACATTAAGCAGAGTAGGCATTCTTAAAGTTTCTATTATGTAAAAAGTTAGTCTTTTTACATTTTGGGGGGCAAAGTAAGTTATACAGCCATACTTAAACTTCAGTGGGAGTGAAGAATTGCAATCCTATCATGCATCTGAAAGTCAGAGAGCAAGAAATATTTTATGAAGATTATGAAGAACTAAATCAGATGGTATTTCAGAACAATTAATCTAATAATTATTTTTACTAACTTACTGAAGTCCATACGACAACCAGAGATAACATTTTAAATACAGTATTTTCTCCCAGCACATGTTCATGTAGGGAGTTAAGAGTTGGGGAACCACATCAGACATTTCAAGGTCTTAATACTATGGTGCCTTTGCAGATACTGATCCTACCTGGAATGGTCCTTATCTGTGAAGAGTTAAGTCAAATACCATTTGCTTTGTTCATTCTTTAGACACATCTTGCCCATGTGGTAGGCACTGTTCTAGTAGTTGGGGAAACCACAATGAACAAACAGATTAAATCTCTGCCCTCATGGAGTTTTATTTCCTGATTTCCTCCACAGAATGAGGTCTTTCCCTCCTATTACAGTCTGCTGCAGGACAGCCACTTGTAGAGATGTTCGTCTCTCTCACTTCTGTGGAGCAGCCTCAGTCTTACTTATCTTAAGTACTGTTATTGGCAGGGTGCCCTCTGCATCATCACCTCTTACCGGTGGAAGTGGAGTTCTTGGGGTGCACAGGGAAAAGAATTTCCTGAAGCCCCCAATGGGAGGATGAGGTACCATGGAAAACTTTATTGATGATGCAAAATTAAGTGGTTTCTCTTCCAAGGTCCCATCTCTTTCCATCCTGCCATGGATAAAGTCCAATGTTGTCTTCAGCAGGGCAAGAATTAAGGCCACTGCCCAAATTTTTCACTCCATATTAAAGCACAGTTAAGTCCAGCATCCTGTTAGCTTGGCTAGAGTTTCCAGCTGTAGTCTATTGCATGTGGGGTCCACAATGCAACTTCTAAGGCCACATGGCTGACTAGCACACCAAACGAGTGCGGGTCACAGAGCAAGAGAGCACACATAAGCAGAACAAAAGAACAAGCAAGAGAGAGAACTCCTTTGGGGATTATAACCAGGAGATTAACCAATTAACCCTTCAGAATTTCAGATGCTTGCAGTGACCCTACCCCCCTAGCCAACAATCTTTTTCCCAGGTTAGACTGACAGGCAGGTACCTTCCCTATGTCACCCTGACTTCACTGTGTATGTGCCCATCACCTTCTTTGTTCGATTCCTTCCCCAGTGATCTGCAGAGAATGGACCCATGGTTCCCTGGGGAGCATGAAGTTTCAGCTTCCTGGTGAAACTGCCCAGATGACCATGCTTAAAAGGTCTGGCCTTCCCTTTGCTCTCATCTTATTATAATATTAGCTAGATAATTATGACGATAATAGTACCATCCTCTTTATTGTTTGAAGACAATGTTTTTGACAGGTCAGCCTCTGAAACAAAATTTTATATGTCAACTCCTAAGTTTGGTGTAGAAGGAAGTCACTGGGAGAAGGCTGCTGCTGAGTGTCTTCTGAATCTGGGAGAGATAACCAGGATATGTTATAAAATAGATACATGATTGATAAAAATCACACTGGAGAGTAAGAACTGATTGCCACACACAACTGAAAAAATCATTATATCTGACAGCTCCATGGGACTCAAAGAAGCAAAACCTAGAATAGAACAGTTTTATCATCTGTAAAAAGGGAATAATATCTACCTAATGGGCTGTGGAGATTAAATGAGATTCTTTGCAAAGTAAAGTTCCTGACACTGATAGGAACTCAACACACTATTTTTTTTTTTAACTTATCTTGATTGTTGAATGTATTATAGATGTTCCTCCTTTCTCCCCTATTGACTCCCTTCTCCCCACTCCCACCCCCCTCCTGCCTTTCCACACACTATTGTCTGTGTTCATTGGTTATTCATATATGCATAGAAGTTCTTTGGTTTATTTTTCCCCACTCCCACCTTCTCTTTGAAGTTTGTCAGTCTAAAAACCAAATTGTACTTCTTAATCTCTTCGCCTTTTTCACCCATTTCCCCAACAACCTTCCCAATCTGGCAACCAACAAAATGTTCTCTGAATCAGTCTGTTTCTGTTCTGCTTGCTAATTTTGTTTGTAGATTCAATTGTCAATAGATATGTATTCATAGCCATTTTATTGTTCATATTTTTTATCTTCTTTTTCTTCAAGAAGACCCTCCAACATTTCATATAATACTGGTTTGGTGGTGATGAACTCCTGTAGATTTTTCTTGTCTGGGAAACTATATGTCCATCGATTCTAAATGATAGCTTTGCAGGATAGAGTAATCTTGGTTGTAGGTTTTGGCTTTTCATCACTTTGAATATTTCTCACCACTCCTTTCTGGCCTGTAAAGTTTCTTTTGAGAAATCAGCTGACAGTCTTATGCGAGCTCCCTTGTAGGTAACGAACTGCTTTTCTTTTGCTGCTTTTAAGATTCTCTTTGTCTTGAACCTTTTGCATTTTGATTATGGTGTGTTTTGGTGTGGGCCTCTTGGGGTCCATCTTGTTTGGGACTCTCTGTGTTTCATGGACTTGTATGTCTCTTTCCTTCATGAAGTTAGGAAAGTTTTCTGTCATAATTTTTTCAAATAGGTTTTCAATTTCTTGCTCTCTCTCTTCTCCTTCTGGCACCCCCATGATGTGATTATTGGTACTCTTCAAGTTGTCTCAGAGGCTCCTACGCTATCCTCATTATTATTATTTTTTAATTCTTTTTTCTTAAGCTATTCTGATTGGGTGGTTTTTGCTCTCCTATATTCCAAATTGACGGCTTGCTTCTTGGCTTTACCTACTCTACTATTGAATCTGTGTAAATTATTCTTTATTTCACTTAGTGCTCCCTTCATTTCTGATTAGCCCTTTTTTATGCTCTTGAGGCCCTCACTAAGTTCATTGAGCATCTTTGTAAGCAATGTTTTGAATTCTGCGCATGTTAGATTGTTTATCTCCATTTCATTTAGTTCTTTTCCTGGAGTTTTGTTTTGCTCTTTCATTTGTGACATGTTTCTTTGTCTCCTCATTTTGGCTGCCTCCCCATGTTTGTTTCTATGTATTAGGTGGAGTTGCTATGTCTCCTGGGCTTTATAGGGTGGCCTATTGTTGTAAGTGTCCTGTAGGGTTCAGTGGCACAGCCTCCCTGATCACCCCAGCTGTGCCCTCAAGGTGCACCCCTTGTATAGACTGTACACCATTCTGTTGTAATTGAACCTTGATTGCTGTTGACACATCAATGGTAGAAATTTACTCCAGCTGATCTGCTTCAAGGACTGGCTGTGCCCACTGATCACTGACCTCTGACTACCTTGGAGGACCAGCTGTACAGGGGCCCTCCACACAGAGCAAGACTTACTTCAGCAGGGCTCTGGTACTCACTGAATTCACTCCTTGAGTGTGTGGCTTGTGGAGGTGGGTGAGTGGTGGTGCTTCAACGTGGTCTGAAGCTGTCCACTGCGTTTGCTGGCTCTGGAACAAAGTCAGCCACTGCCTGTATTCTACCTGGGGCCACCAGGCATTAGCTACAAAGTGATGTGCCAATGGCTGCTTCTTTGCTGGGCTAGGAGGTGCCCAGGAAAAGCCAAGTTGTGAACCAAGACTGGCTACTACTAATGTTTGGCCTGGGGCCACTTAGTGAGAGGTATGGGGCTTTCTGAGGCCAGATGCTGCTTGTTTGAGAGAATTTAGGAAAATCTGAAGCATGAACCAAAACAGGCCATTCCTATTGTAAAGCTACTGGAAACAGCTTGGGTAAGCCTGAAAGTTGGGTGTGGCAGGGCCTCAGGGAATCACCATGGTAGAGCAAACAGTGTGAGCCAGGTTGCTGGAGTCCCAGATATGGCGCCTGTCTGCTGGCCTCATGGGGGAAGGGCTCACCAAAGGAACAATGAATGGCCTCTGCCAGTACCTCTGTCCAGGAGAAAGTTGCCTCTTTAGCCCTTGCCCCAATGCCAAACAGTTCAGTTCTTCCCCACATGTTTCTGGTGCCTTTCAAGCTGCCTCTCCTCTGCACTGGAGCTCATGGGGAGCAAGTCTGAGTAAGTCCATGCGTAGGCCCTTTAAGAAGAGCTGCATGGGACTCCAGAAGCCTCAGCCCCCCTCAGCCTCAGTTCATGCTAGTTTTTACAACCAGAAGTTATGGAAACTTCTCTTCCTGGCACTAGAACCCTGAGCTGGGGGCCTGGTGTGAGACTGGGACCCCCTCACTTCTCTGGGAGGACCTTCACAGCCAAGGTATCCCTCATGATTTTTATCCACCACACATAGGTGTAGGACCAGCCAGTCTGTGCCTCCGCCCCTCCTACCAGTCTTGTTATTATTATTAAAATACTTATTTCTAAAATTGCTAATAAGTATTATTTTAAAATTTATTTTTATAATTATGAATAATGATTATTGTTTTAGACTGGTTTAATTATTAATGGTTTTGGCAACCGCCTTCTTCTCTATGTGTTAAACAGGTCTGCATTAGACACTCAGAGCTCATTTGGATGAAGGTACTTAAGCTAATTGGAACTGGGTTTATATACTGCTCTGGTCACCAAATTGGGAGAAAGTGAATCAGGGTGTTGGCAGTTCTCTTCCTAGCCACAGGAGGAGACTCTGCAGGAAAGAAACCCCAAACAGGAAGTGTTGAAAAAAGAAAAAAGAAAGAAAGAAAAAGAGCACTGTGATGGCATTGCCAGGGTCCTGATGGCCAGATTTTCTGAAGTTGGGCACCCCTTTGGCATCCAAGTTCCAGGGAACTTTTTTTTTGGACAAACTTTGTGCTACATTGAACTTGTATTTTAATCCCTGTAACTGAATCACAGCTTGTCCACGGATCAGTCTGCCTAAAGCAAAGAGCTATCTAGCCGTCTTTGTCCCTCAAAGCCCTCCTTGGTGACACTGCATTTGAACTCCTCTTTTCTGGGGCTTTCCTGTCCCTGGCTGAGCCCTTGCTCTGCACACTGGAAAGACTCTCACTGCCCTTGCTTGCCCCGACACCTCAGAAGGCTAGATGAGGGTGGGACATTGGATCACCATAGCCGTCTCAACCTGAGGAACGCAAGCTGGACATAGGGCCATTTTGAAACAGAAAGTGTTATGTGTGTGATGACCTTGATCTGAGGCTCCCATCTTTTACCTCAGTGGGTTACCCTGTCCTTCAGCTTGGTCTGCTGTGGGGTACACACTGTCAACATAAGAAATGTCCAAACCTATAGAGAATTTTTATGAGTTTATTTGAGCTACAATGATGACAATTGCTGAAAAGAAAATCTCAAGGGATTGAGAAAATGCTCCAGAGAATGGCAATTTTGCACCTTATTTTATACATTACAATCAAAGGAGGAGTCATGAGGGATTTGTTTACATGAAATCCATTGGTGATAGATTAGGGAGGCAGGAGAATGCAAAGCAGGGAAATCTCTGGGATTGGATAAAAAGAAATAGATACCTGTTTATTTTAAATTGTTGGGCATAGAATAGTTAACAGTTAACAATTAACATGATAACAATAACAATGAGGGGTTTGGTGGTCTCTGCTCTAGTGCACTGATTGTGCCCTGAGGGGTTTGGAAAAAGGAAATTACCCTACAAAGGTATGTAATCATAGATGAAAAAAAAAAAAAAATAGACAGGCTAAGTTAAGGTAAAGACTAACCTTTGTCACTGAAGACTGTGGCCTAGGACATTACTATCTGCCATGACTCGATTTTAGTTAGAAAGTTTTAATTTCAGACCATCCTATGTGGTTACTTTAGATCTCTGAGTTTGTAAAGCCTGCCATGTGGGTCTCCCCTGAGCTTGCTAGGTTGAGTGCATGGCCCCTTTTTCATCTACAACATGATCCCCTCAGAAGCCAGGGATCCTCAGCAGGCAGTTGTGTTAGACACCAAAAACTTATCAGAAAATTCACCTTTTAGACTTCCGGTCAAGATGGTGGTGTAGGTAAATGCGGTATCGAGTCCTTCCACAACCACATCAAAGTTACAACTGAACCACAGAACAACCATCATTCAAAATTTTCTGAAATCAAGCTGAATGGAAGTCCTACAGCTACGGAATTAAAGAAGCAGCCACATCAAGACTGGTAGGAGGGGCGGAGGCGGACAGGCTGGTCCTACACCCATGTGTGGCAGATAAAAATCAGGAGGATACCTAGGCTGGGAAGGTCCTCCCTGAGAACTGAGGGATCCCCGTCTCATATCAGGCACCCCGCTCAGGGTTCCAGTGCCAGGAAGAGAATCGTCATAACATCTGGCTGGAAAAACCAGCGGGAACTGAGGCTCAGGAAGGCTGAGGCAACTGGAGCCCCAGGCAGCTCCTCTTTTTTTTTTTTTTTTTATGAATTTATTTATTTATTTATTTTTTTGTTACAGATATTTTACCTTTTTACCCCATTGGCACCCCCCACCCCACCCCCCTCCACCCTGTCCCCGGCTTAGTTGTCCATGTCCATTGGTTATGCATACATGCATATGTTCTGTGGTTTATCTCTTCCCACCCCCCCACCCCCCATCCCCTCTTCTGAGGGATGTCAGTCTGTGCCCTACTTCCATGTGTCTGGGTCTACTGTATTCCTCAGACTGTTATGTTCATTATATTCCGTATATAAGTGAGATCATGTGGTATTTGTCTTTTTCTGCTTGGCTTCTTTCACTTAGGATAATACTTTCCAGGTCCCTCCATGTCATCTCAAAGGCCAGGCAGCTCCTCTTAAAGGGCCTGCAAATGGACTTATCGGACTTATTCCCTCTGCTGTAGACCAATGAGACAGACAAGACTCAGACTCCAAACTGGGTTCAAATTAAGAGATCTTTATTAGCCACATGGCGACTATCCCATCCTACTCAGAGGAGAGAGCAGCCCTGAGCTCAGGGGGAGGGTTGCTTATATAGTTGTCTTAGCCCCTGTTAAGGAATTTGGATTAAGGGTATGCGAGCAAACAAGCATGTACAGAAGCAGATATTTGCAGTTAGCTGTTATGCCTGAGGGAACAATCAGTTTCTGTGTACACAAAGCAATGGTTATCTATACAATGCAGTGGTTATCTATATAATGCAGTGGTTATCTATTAGCAGATAATTCTTGCCATTCCCTTAAAAATCCAGGGGGTAAGATCATGTGTTTGTCTTTTACACCTCTAAGCTTGGAGGGGAGGCAGCTCATGGGACACCAGAGACATACAAGGAAAACTGAGCTGTTTGGCATTGGAGCGAGGGCTGAAGAGGGGGCTTTCTCCAGGACAAACGTGCTGTCAGAAGCCTTTGTATTTTTGGTGAGCCCTTTCCTGGGGCAGCAGACAGAAGCCATATCTGGGATTCCAGCTACCTGGCTCATACTAGTTGCCCCACCCTGGTGATTCCCTGAGGCCCTGCCCCACCCAAATTTCAGGCCCACCCAAGCTGTTGCCAGTTGCTTAACCATAGGATTGGCCTGTCTTGGATCCTGCTTTAGGTTTTCCTATATTCTTTCAAATGAGCAGCATATGGTCTCAGCTAGCCCCATACCTCTCGTTAAGTAATACATAGAAACAAACACAGGGAGGTGGCCAAAATGAGGAGACAAAGAAACAGGTCCCAAATGAAAGAACAGAAAAAATCTCCAGGAAAAGAACTAAGCGAAATGGAGATAAGCAACCTAACAGATTCTGAGTTCAAAATACTGCTTATAATGATGATCAATGAACTTAGTGAGAACCTCAGCAAACTTCGTGAGGTCTTCAAGAGCATTAAAAAGAACCAGTCAGAAGAAGGAGGCACTAACTGAAATAAAGAATAATTTACACAGATTCAACAGTAGAGTAGGTGAAGCCAAGAAGCAAACCATCAATTTGGAATCTAAGGAAGCAAAAAACACCCAATCAGAATAGCAAAAAGAAAAAAGAATCCAAGAAAATGAGGATAGTGTAAGGAGCCTCTGGGACAACTTCAAGCGTGCCAACATTCGCATCTTGGGGGTGCCAGAAGGAGAAGAGAGAGAACAAGAAATCGAAAACCTATTTGAAACAATAATGGCAGAAAACTTCCCTAACTCGGTGAAGGAAACAGACATACAAGTCCAGGAAGCACAGAGAGTCCCAAACACGATGAACCCCAAGAGGCCCACACCAAAACACACCATCATCAAAATGCAAAAGGTTCAAGACAAAGAGAGAATCTTAAAAGCAGTTCGTTACCTATAAGGGAGCTCGCATAAGACTGTCAGCTGATTTCTCAAAAGAAACTTTACAGGCCAGAAAGGAGTGGCAAGAAATATTCAAAGTGATGATAAGCAAGAACAACCAAGATTACTCTATCCTGCAAAGCGGTCATTTAGAATCGATGACCATATGAAGAGTTTCCCAGACAAGAAAAAGTTAAAGGAGTTTGTCACCACCCAACCGTTATGTGAAATGTTGAAGGGCCTTTGTGAAGAAAAAGATAAAATATATGAACAAACAAAATGGCAATGAATACATATCTACCTACAATGGAATCTACAAACAAAATGACCAGGCAGAACAGAAACATTCTCATAGATACAGTGAACATTTTGTTGGTTGCCAGATGGAAGGGGGGTGTGGAGGAATGGGTGAAAAAGTTGAAGGGATTAAGACGAACAAATTGGTTGCTAGACTGACAAACCTCAAAGGGAAGGAGGCTTGGGGGGTGGGAAGAAATAAACCAAAGAACTTCTATGCATATATGCATAACCAATGGACACAGACAACAGTGTGGGAAAAGGCAAGAAGGGGCCGGGAGTGGGAAGGTGGGGGTCAATGGGAAAATGAGGAAAAATGAGGAACATCTGTAATATATTCAACAATAAAGATAAAAAAAAAAAGGAAAAAAATTCACCTTTTAGACTACCTCCTTATTATATTGGGAGGTACCCAAATGATTAACATAAAAATATTTATTCCTCTGATTATAACTTCTCAATAAGAGAGTGGTAGGACATTTTTTTTTTTGGAATAAGACAAATAGGCATATAGGTTTCTCTGAGGCTGAGTTCACAATGACTGTCAGATTTACCAATTTATGCATGTTAGAAACATATTTCTTAAAGTGAAGGTAGACTTCTGATCTTTTTTGTTAGTCCTCACCAAGGATATGTTTTCCTTGATTTTTAGAGAGAGGGAGGAAGAGAGAGAGAAAAAAACATTGATCAGTTGCCTCCTCTCCCCTGTGAACTCTAATCAGGGATTGAACCCTTTGGTGCACAAGATGATGCTCCAACTGACTGGGTCACCCGGCCAGAGCTGATCATTCTTTTACCAGTGAGAAAATGGCCCAGAGATCTGAAGAGCTCTGTTCAAGTTCACAAGAGTTTACTTCCCTGAAATCTGTGTCCTTGGACACTGTCATGGAAGCTGTAACGTTCCTCTGCTCAGTATTCTTCCCTTTGAAGGAACTGTCTCTATTTACTCAGTATGATCATTCTGGGGGCCCCGAGTCCCAGCTGTTCCCTAGGTGACCTAGGAGTGGGGAGGTGCTCTAGTTAGGGTACTCCACCCACCAATAATGGTGATTGTAAAGGGGGCCATGAGGCTGAATCTACTGCTTCCATGAGACCACCAGATACCACTAAACTAAACTGGGCATAAGCAAAGATCCATTAGGCTTTTATTTTTGTTTCTAGTATCTACTTTATATTCATGCTTCTCATGTAAATTTTAGTGACTATTTCTAAGACTAGTTATGGTGATTTAGGAAACAGGATGTTTACTTTAAGGTTTGGTTTTTTTCACATTGAAAATTATCTGTTCAAAATTCTTCTGAGCCCTGGCCGGTTTGGCTCAGTGGTTAGAACATCAGCCTGCGGTCCAGAGAGACCCAGGTTCGGTTCCCACTAAGGGCACATACCTCAGTTGCAGTTTGTCCCCGGCCCCAAATGGGTTGTATGGGTGGCAACCACTCGATGTGTCCCTTTCACATCAATGTTTCTCTCTCTCTCTCTCTCCCCCTCCCACTCTATCTGAACAAAAAATGGAAAAATGTCCTTGGGTGAGGATTAAACAAAACAAAATTCTTCTGAGATACATTCACTGAGAAGATGGTGGTGGGCAGGACCAGATCGAGGGTGAGTGTGTGAGAGTGTGAGTGAGTGTTAGAGAGAGTGTGAGTGAATGTGAGTGTGGATGACCAACCTTGAGACGTGCAGAAACGTGGGGCAGAAGGTTCCTGTGCTGTAGACAGAAAGCAGCCAGCTACTGCAGTAAGTGGCTTGTCAGTGACCTTCTCCCTGTGTGGCCAGGAGGCCCCACCATTTTAGAAGATCCCTGGTCTCCTCTGGGAGGAGGAAGTCGGGAGAGGCTAGGACCAAGCAACCTGAGTCCACCAGAATGCCTTGCACCATTGGACCAGTGTACCCCACTGTGTCAACGCAGACCAGAACACATTAGTGATGCTATTGAGGTGCCTGGTGTAGCTGAGCACCATCCCCCACAGCAGAAGCCTGATTGGAGCTTATCTTCCCCCATAGCAGCAGTGACTGGTCAGGAGTGGAGCCCCATCCCCAATACCAGCTGAGGCTTGGGAGCCAAGACACACCTCCAGCAGTAGAGGCTTGAGAATGAACATCCACCCACAGACAGCAGCAGCACAGGTCTGCAGCTGAGACCCATCCCCAGCAGCATCAGCAGAGGCTGATCAGGAGCAGTGCCCCAGCTTAAGCAGCAGCAAGACTAGGGCAGCTGAAACCTGCCCCTGACATCTGCAGCAGCAGATTTGGAGTGGAGCCTCTCCCTCTGGCAGCTGCAAAGTTCCAGGAGTGGAGCATCCTCAGCCCCCAACAGCAACAGAGGATTGGGAGCTGAGAGCACCCCCACTGGCAACAGCAGCAGCAGTAGCAGTGCAAACCGGGAGCTGACACTTGCCCTTAGCAGCAACTGATCAGGAGCTGAGCCCCACCAGGCAACAGAGTACCCCAGAAGCACACCAGTGGGACCCATGCACCCTAGCAGCACACCTACAGGACCCATGCACTTCAGCATAGCACCAGCAGGACCAATGCACTCCAGCAGTGCACTAGCTGGACCCACGCAACCCACGCAGCAGCAGCACAGATCAGCAGCTGAGACCCATCCCCAGCAGTATCAGCAGAGGCTGATCAGGAGCAGTGCCCCCGCCCAAGCAGCAGCAAGACACGGGAGCTGAGACCTGCATGACAGACCAATACCAGTTGCCAGTTGTCAATCCTCCAAGACCCACAGCAGGCAAGAGTCACCATGCACCAAAACAGTCTAGGAGGCCCAACAGCCTTACTTGATACACACCGACCTTTGTACACATTCCAACACCCCTCACCGGGCCTAGAACTACCAGATTGCTAAAATGGTGAGACAAAGAAACAACACATAAATGAAAGAAAAGAAGGAATCACCAGAAAAGGAACTACAAAAAATGGAAGAAAGCAATTTGTCAGATAAAGAATTCAAGGCAATGATTTTAAGGGTGCTCAAACAATTTAATGAGAACTACAAGCAAATTAATAAGAATTATGAAGACCTCAGTGGGAACTACATCAGCTTAAAAAAAGAGGTAGAAGCTATGCATAAAAATCAAGAGGAAATAAAGAATGACATAACTGTTATGAAAAATACCTCAGAAGGATTAAATAGTAGATTAGAAGAAGCTGAAGACCATATCAGTGACTTAGGTGACAAAGTAGAAAAAGAAAACACATCCAAATAGAGCACCAAATAGAGAAAAAATTAAAAAGAAGGAGGAGAGTTTAAAGGAGCTTTGGGACAACACAAAACATAACAGCATTCACATTATAGAGCTACTGAAAGGAGAGGAATCAGAGAAAGGAATAGAGAGTCTGTTTGAAGAAATAATAACAGAAAACTTCTCTAAACTGGTGAAGGAAAAGGCACACAGCACTGGCTGGTTTTGGCTCAGCAGTTAGAACATCGACCTGACTACAGGTCATTGAAAAAAGAAATAGAGGAAGACATAAAAAAGTGGAAGCACATACCTTGTTTATGGATTGGAAGAATTAACATCATTAAAATGTCCATATTACCCAAAGCAATCTATAGATTCAATGCAATCTCCATCAAAATGCCAACGACAGCCCTGGCCGGTTTGGCTCAGTGGTTAGAGCGTTGGCCTGCGGTACAGAGAGACCTGGGTTCGGTTCCCACTAAGGACATGTACTTCAGTTGCAGTTTTTCCCTGGCCCTGATTGGGTCATGCGGGTGGCAGCCACTTGATGTGTCCCTTTCACATCGATGTTTCTCTGTTTCTCTGTCTCTCTCTCTCTTCCTTGCTCTCCCTCACACTCTGTCTGAATAAAAAATAGAAAAATGTCCTCGGGTGAGGATAAAAAAAGAGAAAAAAAAAAATACCAATGACATACTTCACAGAACAAGAACAAATAATTCAAAAGTTCATATGGAACCAAAAAAGACCTTGAATAACCACAGAAATCTTGCAAAAGAAGAATAAAGTTGGAGGGATCACATTACCAGATTTCAGGTTATACTACAAAACCACTGTAATCAAAACAGCCTGGTACTGGCACAAGAACAGGCAGATAGATCAATGGAACAGAATAGAGAACCCAGAAATGGACCCAAGGCAATATGCTCAATTACTATTTGACAAAGTTGGCAAGAGCATACAGTGGAGTAAAGACAGCCTCTTTAATAAATGATGTTGGACAGCTACATGCAAAAAAAATGAAACTAGACCATCAACTTACACCATACAGAAGAATAAACTCAAAATGGATAAAAGACTTAAATGTGACTCATGAATCCATAAAAATTCTAGAAGAAAATGTAGGCAACAAAATTTTGGACATCATACGGAGCAGAATTTTCACTGATCCATCACCTAAAGCAACAGAAACAAAGGAAAAAATGAACACATGAGACTACATCAAACTAAAAAGCTTCTGCACGGCAAAAGAAACAATCATCAAAATGGAAAGGCAACCCACAGTATGGGAGAACATCATTGCCAATATATAGAGAGTGCTCATACAACTCAACAAAAGAAAGACAAAGAACACAATTAAAAAATGGGCAGAGGAGCTAAATAGACACCTCTCCAAACAGGACACACAAATGGCTAAGAGACATATGAAGAAATGCTCAACATCACTAATCATCAGAGAGATGCAAATAAAAACAACAATGAGGTATCATCTCACACCTGTCAGAATGGCTGCCATCAACAAATCATCAAACAAGTGTTGGCGAGGGTGTGGAGAAAAGGGGGCTCTAGTATACTGCTCGTGGGAATGCAGACTGGTGCAGCCACTATGGAAAACACTATGGTGTTACCTCAAAAAATTAAAAATTGAACTTCCATTTGACCCAGTGATCCCACTTCTAGGAATATACCCTAAGAAGTCTGAAACACCAATCAGAAAGAATATATGTACCCCTATGTTCTTAGCAGCACTATTTACAATAGCTAAGATCTGGAAACAGCCCAAGTGTCCATCAGTAGATGAATGGATTAAAAAGCAGCGGTACATATACACAATGGAATACTATGCAGCTACAAAAAAGAAAGATCTCTTATCTCTTGAGATGACATGGAGGGACCTGGAGAGTATTATCCTAAGTGAAACAAACCAATCAGAGAAAGACAAATATCACATGATGTCACTTATTTATGGAATATAATAAATAAAACAAGCTGATGAACAAAATAGACCCAGAGACATAGAAGTAGGGTACAGACTGAGAAACCTCAGAAGAGGGTGTCGTTGGGGGAGGGAAGAGATAAACCACAGAGCTTATATGCATGTATGTGTAACCATGGACATAGACAACAATGCTGGGGACGGAGAGTTGGGAGTGTGTGGTGGGGTGGGGGAGTGGGGGTGGGGGGTGTCAATGGGGGAAAAAGGAGAAACATTTGTAACAAAAATAAATTTTAAAAAAATATAAAATTAGCCCTGGTCGGTTTGGCTCAGCAGTTAGAGCGTTGGCCTGCGGTCTGAAGAGACCCGGATTTGGTTCCTGCTAAGGGTACGTACCTCAGTTGCAGTTTGTCCCCGGCCATGTTTGGGTGGTGTGGGTGGTGACCACTGGATGTGTCCCTCTCACGTTGATGTTTCTGTTTCTCTCTCCCTCTCCCACTCTATCTGAAGAAAATATCGAAAAAAATGTTCTCGGGTGAGGATTAAAAAATAAATAAAAAATATAAAATATAATTCTGTGCTTTTTCTTTTGTTAATCTGTCTTTGATTGGTTTAATTCACAGGTCCCTATTTACTAAACCTTAGAGGGTAGAGGAAGAGTTTTTCCTTCCCAACAAACTTAATAAAAAAATAAAAAATAAATTCTTCTTCGAGAAGTGTGCATGTAATATTAGTATTTGGAGGTAAAGGAAAAAAGATCACAAAACAACATGCTCAGTTTGATTTTATAATGGACATCTGTGGTTTGGCTTTACCCCAAAAATCCCTTTCGCTATAGAAATATCTGCCCCTTCCTTATTCCAACTTCCCCAAAACAGACAAAGTTAAATGGGAAAATTTCGAAAATATTATTATTAAATATTTAAATATTCAGACATATTAAAATAATTACAAGAGTTCATATAATTGCTCTCATGACTCAGCACTTAAGGATTTCTCAGGTGCTGCATAGAGTTCAGTCACTACATCAGACAGACCATATTCATAAAATACCAGAAATAATTGTGTTCTGTATCATATCAGTGAATCATTCAGTTAAGTAAACATGACCAATCCCAGTAGGGGTCACTGCCATTCATTGCAAATCATATAATATTGATTTAGAAGAAAACTTTAACATCATAAACTAAGATTATTCATTTAGAATACAAATTATTATTATTATCCTTTTTTAGTTGTTGAAAGTATTACAGATGTCCCCCCACTGACCCCTCTTTCCCACTCCCGCCTCCCTCCTGACTTCCCCACATTATTATCTGTGTCCATTGGCTATGCATAGGATACAAATTATTTTTTAAATTCTTCCTGTGTGTCTCATTATTTTGAATAATCTATTTTAAACCTGTGAACATATATTTTATAAAAGTTATACAGATTATTTTAAGGACAATGTGTCTGATAAAAGATAAACAAGAGCATATTAAAAGTTTTAAGAGTTTATTTGCTCAAAAATCAATTTGAATCAGGCAACGCCAAACTACAAGTAATTAGGAGTGTTCCATTGATAATAGCTGGGGGAAAGACTTTTATAGAGAGGATACGGATACGGAAGCAAGAAATTATTTGATTGCCTTATTTGGGAATGCCTACTTGGCTGTTTTAGATCAATTGTTTAGTTTTTAGTCTTAACCTTGAGGCATTTCAAGCTTAGGTTTTGGTTTGCTTACATAGGCTACTGAAGCATTCAAGCCACCTCTGTTTAATGACCTCCTTGTTTACAAAGGGGAGCAGAGTTTGCCATCCCAATATGCTTCTTTGGGGATATTGCTCATTCTAGGCTGGTTAAATTTTAAGAAATAGCAGACATGAGAGAAGCATTGAAAACCAAGTAGAAGTCACCCTTTGTAAAAGACACTTACATTTCTAAGGGAAATATCCTCTTGTAAGGGTGTTTCCTTCATTGTACCCGTAAAAGCAGAATATCTAAACCTCTAGATATTGTTATTAATGGAGAAGGCATGGATTTAAATCTGCATAACAATCCTATACTTGTTTACTGTGATTTTCCTGGTAACTTTCCATAACTGATTCCCCACCCCCTTCTTTTGACTGTAGCTGAAGGTGGTATTTAAGGTGATGGCTTCTCCCATTTTGGCAAGGTACTCAGTGATCCTGGGTCTTTGTTACTAAACTTTAATTTGTTTTTCTCTTGCTAATCACTTACATTTCAATTTGATTATTAGATCAGCCAGAAGAACCTAAAAAGGTAGAGGAAAAAATCTTCCTTCCTTACCATATATTTCATTTATACATGTTTTTGCTTAGCATTGCCTTTGTCATTATCTAGTTTTTTTAAATTCTATCTTCTGACTCATAATTTGTTTCTAGTACTTTAAACACTACTTATTTTGTGCAACATGAAGTAGATAACTAATACAGTTAGATTCTCCCTGTCTGAAGATTATTCTTTTAGCAAAATGCATTGGAAGGGGAATCATTGTAAGTTTCATGTATTAGGTTCTACTTATAGAGAGCACATATTTTACCCTGGGCCATCAATTTGTGTGGTTGGATGGTGAATGGGAAAATGAAATTGGGATCATGGATTTTAAGGCTGGAAGGGATCTTAAGTGCTATGAATACATCATGATTTTTGCTCTTCAGTGGCTCAAAATCTAGAGCAGCCAGTGAGTGAGAGGACTGCAGGAAGCTGCAGGGCCTTTCCAAAGCACACAGACAGGTAGCACACCATAGGACAACCTTTTGTTATCATTGCAATTAGCTAGATAATATTAATAATAAGAAGAGAACAAAGGGAAGGCCAGACATTATAAGCATGGCCATCTGAGCAGCTTCACCAGGAAGCTACAACTTCACACTCTGCAGGAAACCACCAGTCCATTCCCTGCAGATCACTGGGGGAAGGGATCTCAAAGAGGGAGATAGGTATATGCACAGTGAAGTCGAGGTGACTTAGGGAAGGTGCTTGCCTGTCGGTATAACCTGGGAAAAAGAATTAAGTAGGGGGGTGGAGCCACTGCAAGCATGTGAAATCCTGAAGGGTTAATTAAACTCCTGGGTGTAATCCCCACACAAAGAGTTCCCTTTCTCTTGTTTGTTCTGCTCTTTCTTCACTCTTGCAATCCTGTTTCTTGCTTGCTCTGTGACCTGCACTTTCCTGTGAGCTAGCCTGCCATGTAACCTTAGCAGCCGCATGGCCCATGGCCATACAGACCCCACACACAAGGACTGCAGCTGGGAACACAAGCCAAACTAGCCAGATGCTGGACTGGACTGGACTTCAATATGGAGTGGAAATTCTGGGCAGTGGCCATAATCCTAAACTTGCTGAATACAAGATTGGACTTCTTCCATGGTGGGACAGAGGGAAAAGAGACATTGGAAACTCAGGGATTTAATTCCACAGAAATAAAAATCACTCATTCTCCTATGCGAGTCTCAGGAAATTCCTTTCCTTGCAACATCACAAGAACTCCACTTCCACCAGTAACAGGTGGGGGTGCAGAGGGCACCCTACCAATAACACTTTGGTCCCTGGGAGTTGGAAGCTCCTTAATAAATATTCTCCTCTTCTATCCTTTCAGTGAATAATTCTGACGTGAATTATACATGGCTCTTGAAAGACTTTCTAGCAGGAGTTTAATCCAATGTAGTTGTCATCCTAATTTGTTCTTTTTAGTACCTCCTACTATTAGGATCTCTTCCCAAAATGGTCTGCATACATGCACATTCCTCAGGTTTTGCTTGAGGATACATTCTTATAGGATGTATTCTTACATTCTTACCTGGCACCAATGAGTCCTGATCTCTCAGTGTCTATAGAGAGGATCATCCTACTCCACACTGACATGCTGCTCTGCCGTGGTTAGGAGTAAACCCATCTTCTCTGCTAAAGCAGTGAAAACTCCTTCATAAGCTCCCCATGTTATAACTGTTCCTGGATATCTATTGTCTGTCAATGGCTCCTCTCCCACTCCCTTTGCTCTTGGTAGTTTAAATCTTTTCACTTGTGTATTGTTATTTTAGCTGGGGAACACTGAAATATTCAATGATCAAAATAAAATTTTAAACTCACAGATGGGTTCAATAGCAGGAAGAAGATAACAATGAAAATTCAGCGAACATGAAGATAGAACAAAACCACCAATCTGAACAACAGAGAGAAAATAGACTGAAAAGAAAAAGAACAGAGCCTCGGGTGTCAGTGGGACTATTAACAAAAGATCAAACATGTGCCTTTCTTTTTTTGCACTTTTTAAAATGTTCCTATGGTATTTCTTCTCTTTGCATTGTTGTTGTTAATATGCTGAGTTACACTAATTTGTCTTTTGATTGCTAGGCCAATCTTGCATATCTTGGTTATAACATATTATTCTTTTTATTTATTGTGGGTTCTATTTGATAATATTTTATGAAAAATGTTTGCTATCTGTATTTATGAGATATTGAAGGAAAAGACTTACCGTGTAAAGATATTTCAGTAACAATAATCTGGATTTGTTATAATAGCAAAGACCAAGGAATACTGGCTTTAAGAAATGCATTGGTCTATTTTGCACCTTATCCGAATGGGTGGGGATAGGAGAGCTGCAGTTCACTTTTGGCTTCATTGTTTGTTTGAATGCCCTAAAGGTAATCACCAGTAGAATGTATAAATAAGTTATGAAACAAAATAACACAAGAAATATCACTATATTCTTTAAACAATAATTATATAAACATTAGATAAAATAGATTAAACTTCCAATGGAAAGACAAAAATTCAGAAACCGAGTAGAAGATATCATCCAATTCCAATTCTGTGAGGTTTCTAGGGACATCTACAAAAATAAGTCACAGAGAAGAGTAAAGGCAAAATAATTAAGACAGTGTCTTACTTTTCCTAGTTTTCTAACATGAGGTGTATAGATTCTGAATTTTATTGAATGTCTCCCAGCATACACTGCTTTTTAAAAGACTTATTATACTTATTAATATTTTTAAAAGATAAAGGGAGGCATATTAAATATTATAAGAGTTCACCCTAACTGGTTTGGCTCAGCAGTAAAGCATCAGCTGGCAGACCAATGAGTCGCGGGTTCGATTCCAGTCAAGGGCACATACCTTGGTTGTGGTTCATCCCTGGCCCTGGATGGGTCATGCAGGAGGCAGCTAGTCGATGTGTCCCTCTCACATCGATGTTTCTGTCTCTCTCCCTTTCTCTCCCTACAACTCTATCTGAAAATAAATAGAAAAATATCCTCAGGTGAGGATAAATAAAAATAAGTAAATAAGTAAATAAATACATGTTATAAGAGTTTATTTGAGCAAAAATGGACTCAAATTAGTCAGGGCCAAATAAAAAGTGGTTAGAAGTCAGAGGTAAGTCTTCTATAGAGAAAGTAGGGAAACAAAGATATGAATTTATTGATTGGCTATAGCTTAAAGCTGAGTTGGCTGTTTGTGATTGGTTGCTCTTAAGTTTTAATTGCAATCTTGAAGCATTTACAGGCTTTCGTTTTGGTTTGTTTATGTATACTGCCACAGCTTTAAGGCCAGCTTAGTCTAATGTCCTTCTTGTTTAGCTAATTAACAATATAACATTATAGTAATAAATGTTCTAATAGTGAATGAGTCTGTATGTTCTGATATAAACACTAAGATAAGAGACAGCAAAATATTTATCAGGTAAGCCTCTAAACAAAAAATAAATACACGTCTACTGATGGACATTTGGGTTGTTTCCAGATCTTAGCTATTGTAAATAGTGCTGCTACAAACATGGGGGTACATATATTCTTTCTGATTGGTGTTTCAGGCTTCTTAGGGTATATTCCTTGAAGCGGGATCACTTGGTCAAATGGCAGTTCAATTTTTAATTTTTTGAGGTAACACCATAGTGTTTTCCATAGTGGCTGCACCAGTCTGCATTCCCACGAGCAGTATACTAGAGTCCCCTTTTCTCCACAACCTCGCCAACACTTGTTGTTTGATGATTTGTTGATGGCAGCCATTCTGACAGGTGTGAGGTGATACCTCATTGTTGTTTTCATTTGCATCTCTCTGATGATTAGTGATGTTGAGCATTTCTTCATATGTCTCTTAGCCATTTGTGTGTCCTGTTTGGAGAGGTGTCTATTTAGCTCCTCTGCCCATTTTTTTTTTCCACTTTTTTTTTTTTTTTTTTTTTTTTAATATCCTCACCCGAGGACATTTTTCCATTTTTTGTTCAGGTAGAGTAGGAGGGGGAGAGAGGAACAGAGAGAGAGAGAAAGATCAATGTGAAAGGAACACATCGAGTGGCTGCCAACCGCACGACTGACCAGAGCCGGGGACAAACTGCAACCGAGGTACATGCCCTTAGCGGGAATTGAACCCGGGCCTCTCAGGACTGCAGGCCGATGCTCTAACCGGTGAGCCAAACCGGCCAGGGCTCCTCTGCCCATTTTTTAATTGTGTTCTTTGCCTTCCTTTTGTTGAGTTGTATGAGCACTCTATATATATTGGAAATAAACCCTTTATCTGAATGGATAAAAAGCTGTGGTGCATATATACAATGGAGTACTATGCAGCTGTAAGAAAGATCTCTTATCCTTTGAGACCACATGAGGGACCTGGAAAGTATTATCCTAAGCGAAACAAGCCAAACAGAGAAAGACAAGTATCATATGACCTCACTTATTTGTGGAATATAATGAACATAAGAGTCTGAGTAATGGGGTAGTCCCAGAGATGTGGAAGTGGGGTACAGACTGATAATCCCCAGAAGAGGAGGTGGTGGGGAAGAGATAAACCAAAGAACTTATATGCATGTATGCATGTATGCATGAACAATAACATGGATAGCCCTGGCCAGTTTGGCTCAGTGGTTAGAGCCTCAGCCTGCAGTCCAGAGAGACCTGGGTTCGGTTCTTGCTAAGGGCACGTACCTCGGTTGCAGTTTGTCCCCAGCCCTGGTTGGATTGTGCGGGAGGCAACCACTCGATGTATCCCTTTCACATTGATGTTTCCCTCTCTCTCTCCCTCCCACTCTATCTGAACAAAAAATGAAAAAATGTCCTCGGGTTAGGATAAAAAACAAACAATAGACATGGACAACAAAGCTGGGGACAGGGCAGGGAGGGAGGGGGTTGGGGGAATCAGTGGGGGGAAAAGGAGAAATATCTGTAACAAAAATAAATTAATTAATTAAAATAAATAAATAAATACATGAAGTATAAGGGTGATAATATTAATATCATACAAAGTAGAGAGCAAGGCAATAAGCACTAATTGAGATAAAAATTGTTATTTTATTTCACTTTATTTTAAAAAATTTATCTTTATTGTTGAAAGTATTACAGATGTCCCCCCTTTTTTCCACCATTGACCTCCTCCACCGTACTCTGCCCCCCTGCCCAGGCTGCTTATTTCTTTATATTTTAAGAATAGAAACAATAGCTAGTCAGGGTTTAGAAGCAGAGATAATACAAGAAGTTATAAAGTTAAAAGTTTAATTTTGCTTTTTTTCCAGCCATGAACCTATGGAATATATTATTACGCAACGAAGAAAATATAGATAAATCTTAAAAGCAAAAATTATATAAGAGCACATTCTCTGAACACCATGCTTTAACACAAAAGGTTAGTGACAGAATTTTAAATTGTAAATAACCAAAATACTTGGAATTTTAAGTAGAAATGTATTTAAACAAGAAGATGTACCATATATAGAAAAAAACTATCTAGGTTCTAAAATCAATTTCCTTGAAGTATTTTCTTTATCATAGGTAGATCTATACCCACACACAAAAACTAATTAAAACTTCAAAAAATCATCAAACAACAAGTGCTGGAGAAAAGGGGACTCTAGTACATTGCTGCTGGTGGAAATGCAGACTGATGCAGCCACTATGGAAAACATTATTGTATTTCCTCAAGAAATTAAAAATGGAACTTCCATTTGACCCAGTGACCCCACTTCTAGGAATATATCCTAAGAAATCTGAAAGATTATATGTACCCCCATGTTCATAGCAGCACTATTTACAATAGCTAAGATCTGGAAACAGCCCAAGTGTCCATCAGTAGATGAGTGGATAAAAACGCTGTGGTACATTTACACAATGGAACACTATGCAGCTGTAAGAAAGACAGATCTCTTATCCTTTAAGATGACATGGAGGGACTGGGAGAGTATTATGCTAAGTGAAATAAGCCGATCAGAGAAGGATAAAGATTTACATGATCTCACTTATTTGTAGCATATAATGAATAAAATAAGCCGATGAACAAAATAGACCCAGAGACATAAGAGTAGGGTATAGACTGACAAACCTCAGAAGAAGGGGGTGGGAGGGAGGAAGTAGATAAACAAAAGAACTTATATGCATGTATACGTAATCAATGGACATAGACAACAATGCCAGGGTGGGGAGGGGATTGGGAGGAGGGTGTCAATGGGGGAAAAAGGAGAAACATTTGTAATAAAAATAAATTAATTAAACAACAACAAATCCAGCCCGTGTGGCTCAGTAGTTGGGTGTTGATCCATGCACCAAGAGGTCGCTGATTCGATTCCCGATCAGGACACATGCCCAGGTTGTGGTCCAAATCCCCAGTGGGGGACATGCAGGAGGTAACCAATCAATATTCTTTTCTCATTGATGTTTCTCTCTCTCTCTCCCTCTCTCTCTAAAAATCAATAAAGTAAAAAACAAAAAGTTTTAAAACCCAAAAACCCCCAAATGTATTAAAATAAATAAATAAATAAAATGAATTTTATCCCATGAAGAGAGGTATATAAAGTTATCAATGAAATTATAAAGATACAAGTTGAATGAGCGTGTTATTCATGGAAGAAAGTGGCATTTTCCTGGAATGGATTTATTTTTTTTGCTGATCTTTACCATTGTGGCTATTAAAATTAATCAGAGAAAAAGAAAGGAAATGTTATAGGAATCACTTGGTTTATGCACATATACCAGATAATTTATCAACTATAAAAAAATAAGGGGTAGGAGGGAGAGATAAACCACAGAACTTATATGCATGAATGCATAAACAATGGACATGGACAACAAAGCTGGGGACAGGGTGGGGAGGGTATCAGAGGGGGGAAAAGGAGAAACATCTGTAACAAAAATAAATAAATTAATTAAGTCTAAAAAAAAAAAAAGAAATAAAAATAATGGGAGAATCAATGAATAGAAAAAACTGTCAAGATGTGGCTGAGCCCTGGCCTGTTTGGCTCAGCGGTTAGAGCGTTGGCCTGCAGTCTGGTGAGACCCAGGTTTGGTTCCCTCTAAGGACACGTACCTCGGTTGCAGTTTGTCCCTGGCCCTGGTTGGGTCGTGTGGGTGGCAACCATTTGATGTGTCCCTTTCACGTTGATGTTTCTCTCTCTCTCTCTCTCCCTCCCACTCTATCTGAACAAAGTATCGAAAAATGTCCTTGGGTGAGGATAAAAAAAAAAAAAAAGATGTGGCTGAATTAAATCCTATGTCCCAACACAAGAATATGATTATGACATCATATTCTGGAATAAAGAAGCAGCAGAGTGCTTTGTTTTATATTGGGTAGATACATGTTGTCAACTGCTAGTCACATCAATTGTAGCTTTATCCTCCCCTTCAAATGGTGCATGGGTGTTTGACAGTCAGTTAGTTGAGAATTTGATCTTCATGACAAAACCTGTTGCTGGAAGTCATCTTTCATTAGTTGTATGACTCTTAATCTTAAACTGTACCACAGAAACATCCTGCCCTGAGGACTTCATGTTAATATAATTGTTGTTTTAGTTTCCATTCATTTCTCAGAATTGTCACCTGTCAGGGTTAATTTCAGAAATTTCTGGGTTGTAACTTGCTCAAATAAAGCACCTAAAGAAATGGAGTCCTTACCATGTGTCACAGACTAATGAGGTGAAATGGTAGGACCAGTCTGGGTTTTTCCTCTTCCTTGTTTTTTGTATATTGTCCAGTTTTTCCCATGACCAGTGTAGCTAGCATTTATTCCAGTTCATAGCATAAGTTTTGTTTTAGTTTTTGCCTTCCAAGAGTTGGTTAGAGATATTTAACAAGTCTTCTAATTCATTAATTTGTTTTATCTATATTTTTTCTTTCTATTTTTTAGAATATTGTCACATTTATTCATTTATTCATTTATTTATTTATTTAATATGTTTTTATGTATTTTAATGAGAGAGGAAGGGCGAGGGAGAGAAAGGAAAACTGATGAGAGAGAAACATCATTCGGCTGCCTCCTGCACAGCCCCCACCCGGGATTAAGCCCACAGCCCCTGCATGTGCCCCAGAATCAAACTGGGGACCTCTTGGTACATGGGACAATGCTCAACCAACTGAGCCACACTGGATGGGGCCACTGTCATTCTTTTAAACATTTTTTACTTATTTGTTTATTGAATAATTCTTCTTTTTTTCTAAAAAAAAAATATTAAAAAAAATTTTTTTTTCTTTATTGATCTTAGAGAGAGAGGAAGGGACAGGGAGAGAGAGATAGAAACATCAATGAGAGAGAACATCGATTGGCCTCCACTGGGGATTTGCTCCACAACCTGGCATGTGCCCTGATCAATAATAGAACCGGTGACCTCTTGGTGCATGGGTCAACTTTCAAACACTGAGCCACACCAGCCAGGCTCTTTTGCTTTGATAAGAAATGAAAATATTAAAGGTCACGAATTTTGCCCTGGCTGGTTTTTCTCAGTGGTTAGAGCCTCGGCCTGAGGACCCTTAAAGGATCCTGGGTTGCAGGTTTGATCCCTGGTCCCCATGGGGATCATGTAGGAGGCAACCAATCAATGAGTCTCTCTCACATCAATGTTTCTCTCTCTCTCTCTCTCTCTCTCTCTCTCTCTCTCTCTCTCTCTCTCTTTCCCTCCCTCCCTCCCTCCTTTCCTTCCTTCCATTCTATTCAAAAATCAATTGAAAATATCCTTGGGTAAGGATAAAAAAAAAGTAAAGGTCATGAATTTTTATTTTGGTATTACCTTAACTTTTCCTCATGTGTTTTGATCTGTATTATTATTATTATTATTTTTTAAATCTTCACCCGAGGATATTTTTCCATTTTTTGTACAGATAGAGTCGGAGGGAGAGAGAGGAAGGGAGAGAGAGTGAAGGGACACATCGAGTGGCTGCCACCCGCACGACCAACCAGGGCCGGGGACAAACTGCAACCGAAGTACATGCCCTTAGCGGAAACCGAACCCGGGTCTCTCCGGATCGCAGGCCGACGCTCTAACCGCTGAGCCAAACTGGCCAGGGCTTGATCTGTATTATTATTGTTATTATCATTATTTTATTCTTTTCTACTCATCACCATAAAATTTCCAAGTTTTTGAGATTTGTATTGCCCCCTCACTTTTATTATTTTCTCTTTTCTTACATTTTCAATTGCATAGCTGTCAGGAAAAATAGGTTATACGTCTTCTTTGGGGGATATTTTTGAGCTGTTCTTTGTGGTAAATATTTAGAGTAAATCATGATAATTATTTATTAGTATTTGCAAAGAAGGTGTGTTCAGGATATAGATTTCAAATAATATCCAGGTTTGTAAACTTATTAATTTTCTCTATTTGGTGTTTTTCATATTACAAAACTGATACCTGCTTGCTATCTTAAGTATGACAATACAAAAAAGATGCATACTTCAGCGGAGGGGGCGAGGAGGGGAGGAGGGATGAGATCAACCAAAGAATTATATGCATGTATGTATAACTAATGGACACAGACAACAATGCTTGGGGGAGGGAGGGTGGGCTAGGGAGGAGGATGTCTGGGGGGAAAAAGGAGAAACATCTGTAACAGAAATACATTAATTAATTAAAAAAAAAAAAAAAGACTCATAAACACAAAGTCAATCATTTCCTCACCTTCTTTCCCCAAATTCTTTTTAAAAGAGAGGAAAGGACACCTTCCATTTTCTCCATCCATAATCTTTAACACATATATATTTAATCTTTTAGATTATGTTATTTTATTCTCTTTTTTCTTAGTTTTTCTTTGTCTTTATTGATTTTAGAAAGAGATAGAAACATCAATGAGAGAGATCAATTGACCACCTCCTGCATGCCCCCCACTGGGGATCAGGCCCACAACCTGGGCCTGTACCCCGACGGGGAATTGAACCAGTGACCTCTTGGGGCATGGGTCAATGCTCAACCACTGAGCCATACTGGCCGAGCTTCTTAGTTTGTCTTAATACTACCTGAGAAAAGTGTACTAATTTTTCAATTCTTATATTGTTGTTGCTTCTTGTTCTATTTCTTGAAGATTGTGCTTCATATATTTTGATGCTCTGTTTGGTGCATAAAATATCATGACATTTATATATTGATTGTGTATAAATACCTTTAGTTATTACAAAGTGAAGATCTTTTTTCTATTTACATCTTTTTATTTTAAATTGAACATCTTGCCCTGTGTTGTTTGGCTCAGTGGTTAGAGTGTCGGCCTGCAGTCCAAAGAGTTGTGGATTCAGTTCCAGTCAAGGGCATGTACCTCGGTTGTGGTTCAGTCCCCAGCCCTGGTCTGGGTCGTGCTGGAGGCAACCAGTTGATGTGTCTGTCTTACATCAATGTTTCTCTCTATCTCTGACCTCCCACTCTGTCTGAAAATGAATGGAAAACTATCCTCTGGTGAGGATTAAAAAAAAAATTAAACATCTTAATATTACTTTCTTTTATTGAATTGGCTGGCTACACTTTTCTTCATTAGTTTATTTTTATTCTTTCTTAGGTCATCTCTTGTATATGTGGTTGGGTTTCATATTTTCACTTAATCTGAGTTTGTATACATATATATTTTTTGAGAAATTGATAAAATAAAAAATAAAAATAAAAAAGGAAAACCCTACTTTTCCACTAACCAGAGGGAAGTAATAACATTTTGTTATATTTCTTTACTTTAAATACACACACACACACACATATGTTTTATATATATATATGTGTGTGTTTTTACTAATTTTTAGAGCAAAAGAAAAGGAGAGGGAGAGGGAAAGGGAGAGAGATAGAAACATCAATGAGAGAGACACATCGATTGACTGCTTCCTGCACATCCCCAGTGGGGATTGAGCCCACAACCTGGGCATGTGCCCTGACTGGGAATCAAACGAGTGACCTCTTGGTCCCTGGAATGATGTGCAACCACTGAGCCACACCGGCTAGGCTTTCTTTACCTTTTTAATGCATGAAACATAACCTTTTAACTAGGTTTTAAAGAAATAGTAAGGAAATAATTCTACATGGCAAAAAAATAAAAACATAAAGAAGAGTCTAAAATTAAAAATAAAAGTTGCGTTCTGAATTATTACTACTCTTAGTTCTGATACCATTGTAATTTAACCTAGTTGTGAATAAATGGAAGGGGGCAAAGTGAAGGCCAAATCGTATAAACATACCATTTGAGCAGCTTTGCCAGGCAGCTGCAGTTTAGATGCATGCCCAGTAAGTCTGGGTGATATAAGGAACATACTTGCCCGTCAATCATGCCTGGGAACAGTTCATTGGCCAGAGTAGGCATGGTCACTGCAAGCACAGGAAGATTTAAGATATTTAATCTCCTAAACAAAGGAATTCGCTCTCTCAGTTCATGCTCTTGTGTTTTTGGAACTCTTGGGACTCTTGTTGCAGGGTGTGTGCTCTCTTGGCGCCCCTGCATTTGCCCACATGGTTCATGGCCATGTGGACCCCATACAATGGATCAATGGACTGCAACTAGCTTAATGCTGTACTGGACCCAGCTCCACCATGGAACAGAAACTTTGGACACTGGCTCTGCTTCTAGCTCTGCTGAATCCCCAGCTGCATATCTTCCAGGATTGGATTAAGAGAAATGGGATTTTGGAAACTCAAGGATGTAAGTCCATGAAAATAAAAATCACTCATCCTCCCCTGTGAGTCTCAGAAAATTCTTTTTCTGAAGATATCATAAGGACTTGACCCCCAGCACCCAGTGGGAAAGGGGATCCCCCGTTTCACCTATAACAGTTCCACTTTCCAAAAAGAACTCAAGATTTTCTGTTTTCTTTTCCTAGTGGTTACAATTAGCATTTAAAATTGTTTTGCTACATCTTGCAATTAAGGATGAGGGCTTTATATACTTTACCTTTCACATCGTCTTCCCTCTTTAGCACTCAACATTTGTTAATTATAGTGTTCTTTTCCATATCAGTATTTTAAACATTTACATACTATTCTATAATCTACAATGATTCTGTGGGTTGACTGGGCTCTGCTGAGTCTCTGGTTCCATGAGACTTGAAATGAGCTGTATTCATCTGGGCTTTCCCTAGGGCTGCATTATGCAGATGCCTCACTCATGGCTCCAGTGAATGGTGCCTGTAGGCTGGAAGCTCAGCTAGGAATGTGGACTGAAGCACCTTCACTTGGCCTTTCCTTGTGTCTTGTACTTTTCACAGGGTGGTCACTGGGATATGAGAGGTAGCTGGGTTCTAAAAGCTCCAAGAGGAAGGAAGTAGAAGCTTTCCATCTTCTCAAAGGCTAGGCCTGGAACTGTTATGATGTTGCTCCCTCTCCACTGTTTTGGATTCGTTGACTCCAAGCTTAGAGCTTCTTTAGATGCTTCATTGGAAAAAAATCACTTTTAAAGCTGATATTTTGGGATGTGGCATTACTCCCCTTTTTTGTCCCTGCAAACTCTTCTACCATTTTCCGTGAGTACTTCTAACTTTGTGGTCTGAGTTCTTTCTTTGCCTTCCAGCTCTTGCCATTTGATTGTCTTTTGCCGTCTTTCTACTTTCTCAGTGGAACCCGGGGAAGAAGGAGACAGACATATCTGAATCAGCTCCAAATCTTTTGCTTTTTGTTGAGATTTTTTGGGATTTAAAAAAATCTCAGTCTATTGTCGACAAATTATTATGATAATATTTTATAGTGTAAAATAATAAAAATGCATTTCTTTTACAAGCCATATAACCTTGTAATAAGTACCAAAGTACTTATTCAGAAGCAATAAGTACCAAAGATGTAATGATTTCTGTTTAGCAGAACATATTATTTATTAATAAGCTATTACAATTTCACTTACAAATTCTGAATTTGATTTTTCTTTTAGATAACCATGTTATTCTTTGAAGAAGATTTTTTCAGAAAATTTTATTAATGCTAAAATTACAAAGTTCTTACATATTTAAGAATGTATTGCTCATGCCTTTACATTTAAAAGATATCCTGGCTAGGTTAAAAATTCTGTGTCATATTCTTTTTCTTGACATTGTTTTATTATCTTGTTCATCTAATGTAGCTGTGGATAGACAGCTAAGAATTCCCTGATACATATTATTTTCCTTTAAAGGGGAAAAGTCTCTTTTACCTAGATGCTTGTAAGAATTTCTTCATTATTGATATTCAATTACTTCATCAGAATGTATCTTGATCTTGATCTTGGTAGAACTGATTACTTTTTTCTTGACATGTTATTTTAACCTGGGGATTTAGATTTTTTTTTTCTTTTTATCCTCACCAGAGGACATTTTTTCATTTTTTGTTCAGATAGAGTGGGAGGGAGAAAGAGGAAGAGAGAGAGAAACATTGACATGAAAGGGACACATCGAATGACTGCCTTCCACACCACCCCAACCGGGGCTGGGGACAAACTGCAACCAAGGTACGTGCTCTTAGCGGGAACCGAACCTGGGTGTCTCTGGACCGCAGGCCGATGCTCTAACTGCTGAGCCAAACTGGCCAGGGCTAGATTTTTTTTTCTTTATCTAACTTCTTAAATAATATTTTGTTCTTTTTATTGTTGTTGTTCTCTTCTCAATGAACACCTATTATGTGTGTGTTGAATCTTCCTTGTTTCTTTTCATATCTATAGCTCAGATGTTAGCTAAAGCCTCTTGGCCCTTTGAAGATTCACGTAAGTGGTTTAGTTCCCAGACAACGTTAGGACCTATAAAGGACCAAAGACTTGACAACATCCACTAAACACTGTGTCTCTGTTTCTCTCCATATGCTCATAGATACAAAACTATGAACATACAAAACAACATGCCTTTTATTTATTTATTTATTTTTTTTTTATTTTTTATTTATTTATTATTATTATTTTTTTTATCCTCACCCGAGGATATTTTTCCATTTTTTGTACAGATAGAGTGGGAGGGAGAGAGAGGAAGGGAGAGAGAGAGAGAAACATCGACGTGAAGGGACACATCGAGTGGCTGCCACCCGCACGACCAACCAGGGCTGGGGACAAACTGCAACCGAAGTACATGCCCTTAGCGGGAACCGAACCCGGGTCTCTCTGGACCGCAGGCCGACGCTCTAACCACTGAGCAAAACTGGCCAGGGCCAAAACAACATGCCTTAAAAATTGACTTTCCCAAGAAATCAACTGATGTCACTATTTAGTGATTTTTAGTTTTGTTTACTTAAGATTTGAGAAGATATAAGAAGGGATTCTTATATACAGGGCTGTAGCTTATCATCTCTTTCACTCTCTCTCAATTCCTCCTGCCACTTCTGCTCCTCAGCCCCTCTTTCTTCAAAAACCTTAGCAATTTACCAAACCTGGAGCTGGAAGTGTGGTGGGTGGGGACATCAGGACTCATTTTCTAGTCAAAGAACAGTTGTAGTCACAAGTGCATTCAGGTGTTTAAATTATGCCATCAGTATTTTATTTCCTACTCTTCCTCTCAGGTTATGTTTCTCTCTCTCTCTCTCTCTCTCTCTCTCTCTCTCTCTCTCTCTCTCTCTCTCTCTCTCTCTCCCCTAATTATCTTCTAATTAAAATATGTGCCCTGGCCGTTTTGGCTCAGTGGTTGGAGCGTCGGCCTGCGGTACAGAGAGACCCGGGTTCGGTTCCCGCTAAGGGCACGTACTTCGGTTGCAGTTTGTCCCCGGCCCTGGTTGGTCGTGCGGGTGGCAGCCACTCGATGTGTCCCTTCATGTCGATGTTTCTCTGTCTCTCTCCCTCCCGCTCTATCTGAACAAAAAATGGAAAAATGTCCTCGGGTGAGGATTAAAAAAAAAAAAAAAGCTCATTTGTGGCAGGAAATATGGCTATTGGTAATGCCAATCCTATAGATAACCTTATAATTTATGGTATAAAAAGGAGACACTCCCTCTCTTTCCCAATATGTCTATATTAAATCTCTTGGAAGGAATAGGATTGAGCTTATTTGGGTCAATGCCCAATTGCATTGTGTAAACACGGCTGAGATGTCATGATTGGATGGGGTGGTTAGTGCATCCACACCCATGGCCTGTCCCATGGGAATCCCTGGTTATCTGTGAAAATCAATTCCTCAGTGTAAAGAGGAGTATTGCACTGAGAAGACAAAAGCAACAGATATCCACCATACCTCACAAGCTCTGCTGCTTTAGCTGTGTTCCCTTTCTCTCCCATGGCTCTTCTTGCCTTTAGTTAAGGGTTATTTCCAGGACCTTGCAGAACCTTTTTACTGAACTATTGTTGGGGGGGAGAACAACAACAAAATCCAATCAAATAAATTTGAAAATCTAATTGGCTTTATTAAGTGATTTGTGAATCAAGTAGCAGCCTATCGAGCAACTAGAAGGACATTCTAAGGAGTTGTGCAAAATGGAAAGTTTTTATAGAAAGTAGGGGCAAGGGAGCTATGAACAAAAGAAAGGAAGATTATTTTTAGATTAAGACATTTTCTTTTTCAGGGAAGGGAACACCAAGCATTTTGATCAGCACATTGCCTCTTTCTATGGGAGATGGAAAGAGCCTAAGTGACAGAGTACCTCATCAGTGTTGACCAGAAAATTCCAGATTGGTTGATTAAGATTATATTTCTAGGAAAAGCTGAAACACCAATTAAGTTAGGTATGAAATCTAGGGTTAGTATCATGTACTCGAGGCACAAATGACACCATTTGAACTTGTGGTGTTCTCTTTGACAATATTAATATTCACATCCTATTAGATTTTGGGAACTAGCATCAGCTTGTAGTCTCTTTTGTGATAGTTTTTTCCTCCCAGTAAATTTCAGGGAGAGGAGTTACAGTAGAAAGTCACTTTTATGAAAGTTGTTTTGTTTTTGTTTTGCGTGTGTGTCAAATATGAGGAAACTAAAAAGCAAATGAGAATTACTAAGAATAAGGAAAAAAACCGAAAGGAAAAATGGCCTCATAACCCTCAACTTTTCAAAGTAAAATTAGAGTTGCTGCAGTTGTTCCACATACAAAGGGCTCAGTGAGTTACAGAGAGGCAAGTCATGACAGTAAAAATGTTCATCATCGAGGTGTCTGAGTGGTACAGGAGTCAAAGAGAAATCTTGCTTTGAAGCTGTTTACTGAAAACAGTATGCATTTATTGAGCACTTAGGATTTGTCAGGCATTGTGTTAAGTTCTGAGTATAGACATAGGTGATTAAAAGAGACTGTCTTAAGTACTTAAAATCTAGCTATTGTGTTATATAAATCTTTTACTTCCTCTATATATTTTATTGTTTATTATAAGTGATGTATTTAGAAGATTCTACTGTATTTATTTCCTTCTTTAAAAATACTTTTATGTGTAATAACAGCTTCCATTTGGCGAGGTCCTATTATGTTATATATACTTTATATACACTATCTCTAATCTTCCCCAAAACCCTATGAGGTAAGTGTGATTATCTTCAAATTACAGAAGAGAACAATGAGATTTAAAGGGGTTAAGTAGATTCCTCAAGATGACAGGGCAGAGCCCTTTGGAACTCAAATCCCGAGTCTCTCTCCCACTGTGTTCTCCCCTGAGGCTTCTATCTGCATCTTCTCATCTTTGCCTCCCTAGGGTAACTGCCTCCTGCTCTCAGTTTCTCAGTCTGACCCAGTTCATCCTTTCCCTCTGGCTCACACTATAGACTTTGGCCAACCCTTGGGTTGGTGTCCACCCCCGGTCTAATCCACTGTGGGTTCAGATATGGCCCCCTAAGTTGGTCTCTGCAGCAGTGGGCCATAAGAGACACAAGTCTGTTTAGAAGAGGACACTAGCATTGGTGAAGATGACTGGCCTCAAATGCAGTGCAGGGTAGCAGAATGTGCCCCTAAAATATATCTCTTTGGCATAAGGATAATCTTGAGCTGAAGACAACTGAGAAGTAGCAAATACAAGAAAAGCTCTGTTCTACCCTTATTTGCCAAAAATCGGGGCATAAATTTATGAAGGTATATCCCCTTCCCCTGTTTACCAGGAAGGACAGAAGTAATCCTCAGAGACAAATTTGAGACCCTTATCAACCTGGACATGCCACCAGAGAAATCTACACAGCAAACTTGACTAATTAGCCCTTATCTTCCTTAGTGTCCCTTTCCACAATTTGCTACCCCTAGAAGCTCAAAGTGATTTTCGTTTGTCTTGTCACTTTTCTTTTTTTTTTTTTTTTCTTCCATTTTTTGTGCAGACAGAGTGGGAGGGAGAGAGAGGAAGAGAGAGAGAGAGGGAAACATCGATGTGAAAGGGACACAGGGCCGGGGACAAACTGCAACCGAGGTACATGCCCTTAGCGGGAACCGAACCTGGGTCTCTCCGGACCACAGGCAGACGCTCTAACCGCTGAGCCAAACTGGCCAGGGCTGTCTTGTCACTTTTCTATTAAGATGCTATATAAGCTTAAGTTCTAACTACCCTCTTTGAGTTCCTATTCATCAATGAGTACTCCTAGGTATGTACAATGCACATTAATAAACCTCTGTTTTTCTCTGATCTGTCTTGAGAGTCTGATTTGCAAGGGCCCCAGCCAATAAACCTAAGATGGATAGAGGAAAAAAAAAATATATATATCCTTACCCTGACTGGTTTGCTCAGTGGTTAGAGCGTTGGCCCAAAGACCAGAGACACCTGGGTTCGGTTCCCTCTAAGGGTACATACCTCGGTTGCAGTTTGTCCGGGAACCTGGTTGGGGTTCATGGGTGGCAACCAGTCGATGTGTTTCTCTCACATCGATGTTTCTCTCTCTCTCTTCCTCCCTCTCTCCCTCCAGCTCTATCTGAAGATAAATGCAAAAAAAAAAAAAAAAAAATGTCTTTGGGTGAGGATAAAAAAAACAAAAAAACTATATTTTTAATCCTCACCTGAGGATATTTTTACATTTATCTTCAGACAGAGTGGGAGGGAGAAAGAAAGAGTGATACATCGATGTGAGAGAGACACATCGATTTGTTGCCACCTGCACTACCCCAATTGGGGCCGGGGACAAACTGTACTGAGGTACGTGCCCTTGGCTGGAACTGAACCCAGGACTTTTTGGTGTGCAGGCCGATGCTCTAATTGCTGAGCCAAACCAGCCAGGGTGGAAAAAAAAGATGTTTTTTCTTCCCTACGGCAGACACACCAAAATGGCATGCTTTTATTAATTTATTAATTAATATGATTTTATTAAATTTTGTGTCATATTTGGCAGGGGTCTTGCCCAGAGTCATCCTATACAGTTGAGAGGGCTAGACAAAATGTGAATTAGATGCACTATTGGAAGTGACAATCCAAATGTCAAAAAAAGGAATGGTTAAGTAATCATGGTATATAAGTAGTCATACTATGTAAAGCATCAAAAGTTTGTTTTCAAAAAATTTAATGACATGGGGAAATGACCAAAATATACTAAGGAAAAAAAGGCAGACAGAATAAAATTTCTAAATATATCACATATTAAATGAACATAATGTGCATTTATAACTATGAAGTTAAAACTAAATAGATAAAGAAAAGAAAGAAGGTGTTTTCCTGGAAAGTGCCAACAAAGGAGTTCTAGAAACAGGAAAGAAAGGCAAGGAAATATATTCTTGGGGAAGAGAGTTCTAGACCAGGAGGCAGACAATAACATCCTAGGTCCTTGAATTCTGGTAAAAATACCAGGTCACAGAGTTAGTTCCCTTTGTTGGCATCTGCGTAGCCAATTTATGATTCTGAAGCTTACCAGGTGCTTGAGCATAGGGAAGGTAATGCTCTCGCAAGTATGTCTGTCTTTTTGAAAACATGCCACTGTTGTACTAGAATACTAGGCTCACTGTCTGGGTGACAAAGCAGCCCCTGTTTGGATAAAGCAAGACAGTTACTCCATTCACGTCAAAGTTCACCAGGGAAGTTCTGAAACTTCAGAGCAGAGAAAGCAAACCCTAAATGTGGTCACCTTGCCACAGCAAAAAGAAGCCAAACAGGTTCAACCTGAAACTACCTACCAACCTTTCCCATTTCCTCACCCCAGAGAATTCTGAGATCATTCAACCAAAGGAACAGCTTTTTGTATTTGTAAATGACATTTGGCCCAAATTAAATGCTCATGTCTTGGGATCTTGTACATAGGTTGGTTCCAAAACACAACGTCTCTACTGTTTGTCCTTGACAGGCACACCCACATACATTTTGAGGTTACAGAGGTAGATTTTTGTGGATAAGGAAGGAATAAATTCCGTAAATACAAACTGGAAAACCATTGGTTAGATCAGACCAGAGGAAAAGTCTGGGAAAGAAAGCAGACCACACAAACTGGATGTGAGTCAACAAAGCAACAGAAAACACACAGGCACGTGTACACACACGCACATACTCACAAACGGCATTTTAGGGTGTTCAATGAAAACACTGTTTGTAAGACAATTCTACCTCTTCATCTACCCCCACTGGACACACAAGTAGAATACTGTTGCAAATAGAACCACAGTGACAACAGGTATGCAAGCTGGAAAACAAATTATGAGGAGAGAGTGAATAAAAACAAAGATGTTTATAGAAGAGCAATAATAATCAATAAATGTATGAGTGCTTATAGTGAAGGAAACAGCAAAGTAAATGAGAAAGGAAGGACTGTATGGGGTTAGTTCACACCATTTGCTAGCAGAAGCATAAAGTATAATCAAACTCAAAGTTTTCAGTTAAGTATTCTGAACTTAAGTAGAAAAGTCTTCTCAAATCTGGGATAAATGAGCATCAGGCTATTGAGACATAATAGTGGTTAATATCTGTTGTATGATGCCATTTCCCATGCAACCTTCTAAGGGCCTTTACATGTATTAGCTTACTTAATCCTCACAGAAACACTGTGAAATGGGAGCTGTTATATCTTTATTTTACAAGTGAGAAACTTGAGGCACAGAAAGGATAAGTATCTCAATCAAGGTCTTACTGTTAATGGAAGTTTTTGAACCCAGGAAACTTGACTGTTATCCAAAAGCCTGGAGCTCCAAGTTTCATACAGTGCACTCACCTATAAAGCTCACTCCTTAGCTTTCCATTTAAAAACGAAAAAATTTTTTTCTTTATTGATTTCAGAGAGAGAGGAAGGGAGAGAGAGAGAGAGATAGAAACATCGATGAGAGAGAACATCAATTGGCTGCCTCCTGCACGCTCCCCACTGGGGACTGGGCCCACAACCTGGGCATGTGCCCTGACCGAGAATTGAACCGGCAACCTCTTGGTGCATGGGTTGATGCTCAACCACTGAGCCACATCAGCCAGGCTGGCTTTTCTTTTTGAGTTTATTATAATACCTTAATCTTCCCAGGAGCCTGGCATAATAATTTTGGATATGATCAATGATTTTGCATTCAAAAGTGTCTCTTTCTTCCTTCCAGCTAACTTCTAGAAAGATCCTGGAATCTATAAAAAGTGCTTTCTGCAATATGCCTGCTCATCACAAGAATCTCTTAGAGTGAACTAAGATTTAGAAATTATAATAATATACATTTGCATACAATTTTATAAGTACTCACTTTCTTCTTTTTTTTTTTCCCTCACCCGAGGACATTTTTCTATTTTTTTGTTCAGATAGAGTGGGAGGGAGAGAGAGAGAAACATCGACGTGAAAGGGACACATCGAGTGGCTGCCACCCGCACAACCAACCACGGCCGGGGACAAACTGCAACCGAGGTGCGGGAACCGAACCCCGGTCTCTCTGGACCGCAGGCCAACACTCTAACCGCTGAGCAAAACCAGCCAGGACAGTACTCACTTTCTTACCAATGTTCTCACTCCTTGCAAAATCCTGAAAGCATGTCAAAGCTAGTGTTATTCTTTTCATTCTAAAGTGAGATAACTTAAGTCCTGAGAGTTCATGTGACTTGTCCAAGGACACATAACTAACATGTGACAGAAACAGAAATAGAATCATATTCAGTGAGTCATCCCCCATGTGATGGAAGTTCTAGAGACCAAGGAAAGTCATTGGGACCTTTGGGAAATTTCTTTGCAATCTCTCACATCATTAATATGGTGATACATAACCCATAATAGACCCTAAACAGACTCTGGTAGCAGGAAGAATCTTAAAGTGCTGGTGTAAAACTGGAATAGTATCTGCACTCTGCAGAGAAGCTTGGAAGAGACCTTTATTTTGTTCTAGGAGGGACCTTTCCTGGGTTCTTTCTGTCTGTTGTTCTCAGGGAAGGCTAGCAGTTAAGCAATCTGAATGCATGTGTTTAAGACTGGGGTGGGATGGTAGGTACTGTTTAATAATGTAACGCTGTTATTAATGTGCCTTTGTTATCGGTGGTGTGCTCTTCATGTCCCCACCTGTTGCCAGTGGACGTGGAGCTCTTGGGGTGCTGAGGCCCCCATGGGAGGATGAGGTACCATGGAAAGGTTTATTTCTGTGGAATCAAACCCTTGGGTTCCCAAGGTCCCATCTCCTTCCATCCCACCATGAAAAAAGTACAATTTTGTCTTCAGCAGGGCTAAGATCAAAGCCACTGCCCAGAGCCTCTGTTCCATATTTGCGCAGTCTAGTCAAGCATCTGGCAAGCTTAGCTTGTGTTTCCAGCTGCAGTCCATTGAGTGTGGGGTCTGCATGGAAACAGGCCATGCAGCTTCTAGCACCACGTGGCTTGGAGAGAACATTAGCAAGTACAAGGAGGTAGGAGCAAAGCCAGAGGAAGAAGGGAGCAAGAATTTCTTTGTCTGGAGGATTTTACCCTTCCAAGATTTTACAACTTGCAGTGGCTTCACCTCCTAGCCAATTATCCTTGTTCCCAGGTGAGACTGACAGGCAAGCACCTTCCATACATCACCCTGACTTCACTGCTCATGCATTCATTTCCCTCTTTGTTGGACCCCTTCCCTCAGTGATCTGCAGGGAATGGACCAGTGGTTCCCTGTGGGGAGTGTGAAGTTGCAGCTTCCTGGTAAATCTCCCCAGATGACTATGTTTATAATGTCTGGCCTCCCCTTTGCTTCTTTCCTATTATTAATATTAGCTAGCTAGTCATGACAGTAACACTTTCAATAATGTGAAAGAAGAGAGGGTCTTTATTTGGAGCAGAGCTATTTTAAACATTTGAATTAGGGATTTTTTCCTCCTTTATCTGAAGGTGGTAGAGGTGAGGTAGTTAAAAAGGAGAAAGTGGGCCCCAACAATACAGTGGTAGGCTGGGGTAGAGAGCAGATGGCTCAAAGGGACCCCAACTGAAGGGGTGTGGCCAATGGATGCCACTAAGAGTGATAATAGGTAATTCAGTGTTAAGTTTCCACTTTCTGCAAAATAATTCCCTTGTGTTAGCTTTAAACCTTGGTAAAGTTTGTTAAACATGGCAGCCTTGCCTTATATCCTTTGGGAAATATGAGAATGGGTTCTACACATGGAATAAAAGGGGAAGAGATTAAGGAGCAGTGATGTGGGAAAATGGTTATGAAACAGCCAGAGGTGAATGACAAAGAGGCCTAGGGACCTGATGGGAGAGAGGTGAGAAGTGACACCCAGAATGGAAGTGTGGAAAGAAAAAACAACCCTTATTGAAAGAAAGCTACTCAGATAGTTGGGGAGGTAATGGGACTTGCAGACAAGCGGTTTAAGAGCTTCAGGCTGTTTGTGCAGGTTTTCAACAGAAGTGTTCTCTCCCCATCACTGTACCCCCAGGCTTTCACATAAACACCCTGAAAAGCCAGAGGACCTGAGGAGGAGTAGGTTACTTTTGTAAAAGGAATTAACTTCTACTTGTCCTGAGTCTTAGAAGACTAATATAGGTAAACAGAAAATGATATTGCCTCTTACTGAAACTATCTCTGTAGAAGATGAGGGTCAGTAATAATAGTAAATTAAGGAAACAGTAACAGAACTGTAGCTATGAGAAAACATGATTTATGAAAGCCACATGTAAATGTGTGCCGTTCTGCAAATACAACTTTGAACCTCTTGATGACTTTAGACACCTGAAATTGGCCCTGTGCTATAGCCTATCTAAATAGCCCATTGTTCTATCTAGGGGAATTCAAATTCTGCAGATTTTTTTTTTTAATTCTCACCCGAGGACACTTTTTGATATTTTGTTTGGATAGAGTGGGAGGGGGAGAGAGAGAGAGAAACATCAGTGTGAAAGAGACCATCGAGTGCTTGCCACCCACACGACCCAACGAGGGCCGGGGACAAACTGCAACTAAGGCACGTAGCTTTAGCGGGAACCAAACCCGGGTCTCTCTGGACCACAGGCTGACGCTCTAACTGCTGAGCCAAACCAGCCAGGGCTATAGATGTTTGTTTTTAAAATATGCTTTTTGTTTTCTTTAATTAAAAAAATATATTTTTTTAATTTATTTTAGAGAGGAAGGAAAAGAGAGGGAGAGAGAGATAGAAACATCGATGAGAGAGAACATCAATTGGCTGCCTCCCGCATGCTCCCCACTGGGGATTTGGCCCACAACCTGGGCATGTGCCCTGACTGGGAATTGAACCATCAACCACTTGGTGCATGGGTTGACACTCAACCACTGAGCCACACTGGCCAGGCTGTTGATGTTTATTTTTATAAAGAATATAGTATTGATATCTTATTCACCGAAAACCACCCGTATTTGTTTGCATTTGTGATATAGTCCTGTTATTATCTTTGATATAATCTACTGCCTTTAAACAAAATAAAATATTAGTACATAGTAGGTAAACTAATGGGAAATTGCATGTTTCTGGAATAACCATCAGCAATGAAACAATAATACTGTAGATATTTAAGTAACAGTAATTAGACTTGATATTCAGAAGAGCTCCACACTTTATTTTAGCCATTATTATGCTTCCTAGTCTACAAAAAGGAAGGACAGTACTCTGAAGGTAATCTTAGCATTATAAAAGACCTAGTTTTAATCACAATGCATTATTTAATATCCTAAAATCATTTATGGTTTTAGAGGAATGAACATCATTCTATTACTTCTAATGGCAACTCTTGAATATATTTTAATATGTGAAAAAATTTAACTCAAAAAACCACATTGACGTGAAATACTTCAATAATATGATTCTAATACAGATTCAAGATTTAAAAATTAGTTTTCCTTCAAAAAAGATTTTATCATTTTTAGGGGGGATTTTGTGTAGAAATTTGTATAATTTATTTTGAGAATTTTTAGTTTACAATCCCCTGATTCATCATCAGTTGCTTGAAATAGAGCCCTCATAGAGAAGAAAATCCAATTAATATGGTGTTATGGTTTGTGTCACACCAAAAAGATATGACCTCAGAATATGACCTTATTGGAAAATCAGGTCATTGAAAATATAAGCTGGTTAAGATGAGGTCACACTGGAGGGAGTAGGGGGCAGCTAATCCATTATAATTGATATCCTTATGAGAGGATGGCCATATGAAGACAAACACACACAGGGAGAATGCCATGTGACCACAGAAACAGATTGGAGTGATGTAGCTATAAACTAAGGATTGCCTATGATGACACAAGTTAAGTTAAAGGCATGGAACAGATTCTCTCCTAAGCCTTTGAGAGAGTATGGCCCTGCCAACACTTTATACGTTGGACTTCTAACCTCCAGAACTGAGAAACAATGAATTTCGGTTGTTTTAAACCACCCAGATGTGGTACTTTGTTACAGCAGCCCTAAGAAATGAATAGAGCCCTGGCTGGTTTGGCTCAGCGGTTAGAGTGTCGGCCTGCACTCTAGAGAGACCCAGGTTTGGTTCCCGCTAAGGGCACGTACCTAGGTTGCAGTTTGTCCCCGGCCCTGGTTGGTCGTGCGGGTGGTAGCCACTTGATGTGTCCCTTTCACATCGATGTTTCTCTCTCTCTCTTCTTCTCTCTCCCTCCCGCTCTATCTGAACAAAAAATGAAAAAATGTCCTCGAATGAGGATTAAAAAAAGAGAGAGAGAGAGAGAGAAAAAAGAAATGAATAGAGATGGAAATAGAAGGATCTTATTTAAAAAGTCAGGATCTATAAAGCAAGTGCAAAAAACAAGAGCAGAGATGAAAGAAAATGGAGAGCCCTGGCTGGTTTGGCTCAGCGGTTAGAGCGTTGACCTGCGGTCCAGAGAGATCCAGGTTCGGTTCCTGCTAAGGGCACATACTTCGGTTGCAGTTTGTCCTCGGCCCTGGTTGGGTTGTGCAGATGGCAGCCACTAAGTGTGTCCCTTTCACATCGATGTTTCTCTCTCTCTCTTCCTCTCTCTCCTTCCCGCTCTATCTGAACCAAGAATGAAAAAATGTCCTTAGGTGAAGATTTAAAAAAAGGAAAGAAAATGGAGAGAAAAGAGACAATGTCAACTGACGTAACAAGAAATAAAAGTGCCAATTTAAAATTATAAATGTAACCAAGAGAGGAATTTAAAATGAGAACATAGCTCTCTATTGGGAAAAGTGGCAGAGGAGAGTAGAGGTGAGCTAAATCTTCATCTTTCATAGTAGGAAGTAAACAGACAAGTTCAGAAAATACTACCTCAAGAAATAGCAATGTTAGCATATTATTTAAAGACATGAGACCATCACCATAAGAATAAAGACAGAAAGGACTAAAACAGTTTAAAACTTTTTCCTCTTAGAGTAGGGAATGCTTTTCATTATTAGTCCTCTACAATTTGATTTTTTTTTTTAACTTAGAGAATGCGTTTCTGTGATAAAACATTTTATAACCATGTTTTCAGGGAGAGGATACATAAAATGGGACAGAGTCCTCCTACAAAGAGTTTTTGTGTAAAACTTCTTTGTCCAAGAGTGGAGTCATCAGAATGTGTGCAGAGACCCACACACAGACCTGTCCTGTGAGGCAGGTTTAAAAACAGATGGATTGGGACAGGGTTTCTGACAAAAGAACCCCCCCTCATTGCATAATCCTCTGACAGCTGTTCAGAAGCACATGTGGCAAAAGGAATGAGGACCAGCTCCGAGTAGTCTGTTGACAATCTTGCTGTGGTCACCTTTTGTAGGATTCCCTCTCTTGACCACCCCTGCCCTCTTATTCAGATGTGGTACATGCAGCCATAATGGGTAAGGGATGTTTTCACCAAGAGAATCATCCTCACTAGCCTCTCAGTTCTAATCGGACAGCTATATGTCTGCATCACAGAAAGTCATAATATTTCAATAATCAATTGGCCCCGAAGTAATTGTCTGGACAGCAATGGTAGTATATTTATTGTAAGAGGATAAATTAAACCTCATCTATGCCTTTACATTTAGCTGGCATGTTTCCTCCTACCATACTGTCATTTTTGTGATTTACTCTGTGCCCAGAATTACTTGTCCCACAAGTTGATGTCAGGCTCTTTGTTTTCAATACCAAGTAATTATGGCTGGAAATGAAGGAAGTTGAAGTGGTTTGGGAGTAGTGTGTGCTTGGCAGTGGTTTTCAGATGGTTTTCAGTGGAGCCCTGGGGTTCTTCCCAGCACCCTCATGGAGGTGCTCCAGGGGCTGGGAGGGAGTGGCCAGCACTCTGGACACCACCTTCCTTTCAGTTAATCAGAATAGAGATGCTATCCTGTCTTATATTTCGGGAGGAAGAAGGTTCCCAAAATAACTCCCTGAGAAACCTGATGCTCTGAAATAAACACAGGCTAGCCCTCAGAAGGCCTGGTTTTGCTCATTAGTTTTCTCATCTACTTGATAGCTCTACAACCACAAACTATCATGTTACCTCTTTGCTTCTGTTTCCTTGCTTGTAAAGTGGAGATAATGGCATCTTATTTCCCTACATCACAAGATTGACTTTCTGTTTTTTTATTTCATTTTTTTATTGATTTTACAGAGAGGAGAAGGGAGAGGGACAAAGAGATAAAAACATCAATGAGAGAGAACATCAACTGGCCACCTCCTGCATGCCTCTCACTGGGGATCGGGCCCACAACCTGGGCATGTGCCCTGACCAGGAATTGAACAGATGACCTCTTGGTGCATGGATCAACACTCAACCACTGAGCCACTCCAGCTGGGCAAGATTGACTTTTTGTATCAGATTTAAAAAATTAATCAAATCCTAGATCATTAAAAAACAAAAATGACTATTACCTAGAATAGAGAAAAGCATGATCTCAGAATCATGTGGAGTAAATGTCTTTAGATACATCTCTTAAATTTAGTCTTGTCCTCCTCAGAAGAGTTCATTTAATTTAGCTAAATATTGATGGAGGACAATACACATTTTTATAGATTGGTCAGAAAAGCTATGGAATATTTCATGTGGGAGTAACTTTTCTTTTTTTCCTTTGAATATTCTTTTCTCCCAAGTTGTATTAAATTGCACACATATAAAAGAAACCTGTAGTAACCACTGGCATAACTACTTTTTTTTAAAATTAATTTCTCTAAGACAGTGACAAGCATCCTGAAATCCAAGGGCTCTGTGCGCTCCCCAGCTACCAGAGTCCCACTTAATTTTAAATACAGTCTTTCGGTTCCTACATACAGAGGAAATAAGATGCAACAAGGCTATAAAACTACACAAGTCAGATGTAAAGAAGAACTTCAAGGTTTTCCCTAAGACTGCTCATTTACAAGCACACCTCCCTCTGCCTCACCCACCCTTCTGCACTTCCCCGGTATCAGGGGAAAACCTCCATTTAGTTCCTTTACAGTATTTCCATTTCTTCTCATTTACACAGGTTTGTTTCAGTGAGTGAACATTTGGTCCAAAGTTTAACTTCCCATCAGGGCTGATTAAAATCTTTATCGAACCCTGGCCTGTTTGTCTCAGTAGTTAGAGTGTTGGGCTGTGGACCAAATAATCTCAGGTTTGGTTCCGGTGAAGGGCATGTGCCTTAGTTGTGGTTCAATCCCTGGTTGGGGTCATGCAGAGGGCAATCACTCGATGTGTCTCTCTCACATCGATGTTTCTCTCTCTCTCTTCCTCCCTCTCTCCCTCCCGCTCTATCTGAAGATAAATGCAAAAATGTCCTCGGGTGAGGATAAAAAAATAAATAAAATAAATCCTCACCCTAGGATATTTTTTCACTGATTTTCAGACAGAGTGGGAGGGAGGGAGGGAGGGAGGAAGAAAGAAAGAGAAACATCGATGTGAAAGAGACACATTGAGTGGTTGCCCTCTGCATGACCCCAACCAGGGCTGGGGACAAACTGCAACCGAGGTACGTGCCCTTAGCGGGAACCGAACCCAGGACTTTCTTCTCCACAGGCCCACGCTCTAACCACTGAGCAAAACCGGCCAGGGCCTAGGGTGAGGATTTAAATAAAAACTTTATTGAGTGGAGTAAATGTCTTTAGATACATCTCTTAAATTTAGTCTTGTCCTCCTCTTCCTTGATCTTGGAGATGGGCAGGACTTATATGTCCTCTTGATGCCTATGAGATAAAAGGTGTTTTTGGGTGGTGCAGTATCCAAGCCTCCTCTGGCTCCAGAGGAAATGGCCCACGTCTGCTTAGTGAAGTTTGCTGCTGGAGTCAGTTATGACTGGGTCAGTGCCCAGTGGGCCCTCTCCCTGAGCTATGCCACACTTCCCACCCAGGCCCTTGCCCAGTAGGCCCACCCAAGCCTCTGCTATCACGTCCTCTTACCCTTGCCCAGTTGGGACACCAGAAGCTCCCTGGTATTCAAGTCAACCACTCTGTGTCTCCCCTAGTCATGAGGCTGCCTTCGGAAGCTTTTGAATCTGGAGATACTTCGTGGGAACCAAGAGTAGTTTGGGAAACATTCTCCTCTGCCCCAACCACAGAGCAGGACCTGTCTCAGCCCAAAAAGAGAAGACTGGAACACATCTAACCATCCATGCCCTTACCTCCGGCTCCTCTCGTCTCTCTGCTAGAACCCTAGGAAGAAGGGCAGGCTTTGCCCCTCGGCTTCCTGTCTGAAAGAACATTCCCCTTCATCATATCCTTTTCTTCCTGAGGTGACTTCTGCCCTTGCCCCAAGATGGAAAGAGCTCAGGAAACAGAAACGAGCTTATCATAAGGAAACATAGCCAGGATTTGTTCAAAAGCATATTATCTGTTTGGCAACAGTTATTTGCCTCAGCTGGGAAAGGCCAGGGCTTGTGGCACAGACCAGCCTTCACAGAGGGAGGGAGGTGCCAGGTTCTGCTCCAGGCTCACCCTGCCCTTGTCCACAGAGGCAGCAGAACCCTGTCAGCAAAGACCCAGATAGGAAGGGGTGTAGCCTTGTCCTACTGCCTCTGCATCCGGGCCCCGACACAGAGTCTGACTCACTAGATTCTCAGGGAATAGTGTGGAATCCGTTACCTCTGGCTTTTGCTACTGACCCATTTTTTACCTTGTAAAGCTTCCTTGAGTCTCAGGTTTTCCCCTCTGTGAAGCAGAGCTGATAATAAAACCGACCTCATAAGGGTTTTTCAAGTATGAAAAAGATAGTGTATTGAATATTCCTTAGTGAATTCAGAAATGTAAGGGATAAAAGATTCCTTATTCTTCAGTACACCCAGATATTAATACTGTAGTGATTAAAAAGAAATATTGCCCTGGCTGGTTTGGATCAGCGGTTAGAGTGTCGGTCCTGGACCAAAGAGTCTTGGATTTGATTGCCAAACAAGGGCACGTACCTGGGTTATGGTTTGATCCCCAGCCTGGTTGGGGTCATGTGAGAGGTAACCAATCCATGTGTCTCTCTCACATAGATGTTTCTCTCTTTCTCTCCCTCTCTCTCTCCCTTCCTCCCTCCCTCCATCCTTCCTACTCTATCTGGAAAAAAAAAAAAAAAATCAATGGAAAAATATCCTCTGGTTAGGATTAAAAATAAAGAAATGTTGCCCTGGCTGGTTTGGCTCAGCGGTTAGAGCGTCAGCCTGTGGTCCAGAGAGACCTGGGTTCGTTTCCCACTATGGGCAGGTACCTCGGTTGCAGTTTGTCCCCGACCCTGGTTGGGTCTTTTGGGTGGCAGCCACTTGATGTGTCCCTTTCACGTCGATGTTTCTCTCTCTTTCTCTCTTCCTCTCTCCCTCTCCCACTCTATCTGAACAAAAAATGTCCTCGGGTGAGGATAAAAATATTAAAAAATCAAGAAAGAAATGTTAATTTTCTCATTGACATTCTTTAATAAAGCAGAAAAATAAGAGACTTGTATTTCATGGAAACAAGAAAACTATTTTCATGTTGAAAGAGGAAGGTGTGGTGAGTGAATATTTTTATTCTTTTTGACCTGGCTCTTATGCAATAAAGTTTGCTAATTACCACCCAAAGTTTACCTTGTTTGCTACATATTCTTCTAAAGAGATTAATTTAAAATCCTTAGATAAACTTATTCCCCTAAAATTGAATTGAGATTCGATTGGAATTTTGTTAAACCCAATGTCTTTATAACACTGAGCCTTTCCATTCAGGAAGATGGTCGTTTCATTAGCTTAGTCAAGTTATTATTTTTCACTCATTACATTTTGAAGTTTTCTTTATGGAGTCTAGTGTATTTTTTATCAAGAATATTTTTAAGAATTTTATGAAAAAAATGTTTTCCTACTATAAATGAGACTTTTTAGGCAAGTTACTAATTTTTAGAAACGTGTCCTATTGCCCTGGCAGGTTTGTCTCAGCAATTAGAGAATTGAGCCTTGAACTAAAGAGTCATGGGTTTGATTTCTGGTCAAGTGCACATACCTGGGTTGCAGGTTTGATCTCCTGCCTGGTTTGGATTGTGCAGGAGGCAACCAATTGCGGTAAATCTCTTACATCGCTGTTTCTCTCTCTCTCTCTCTCTCTCTCTCTCCCTCTCCCTCCCTCCCTCCCTTTCACTCTATCTAAAAAAATCAATGAAAAAAGATCCTTTTTAGGCCATTTAAGCTCAGTTTCCCTTTACTAACATACCCCATTGAAGTCTCTTGCAACTTTACTTTAAAATATCTTTGAAAACCAAGCCTGGCCGGTATGGCTATAGTTGAGCATTGACCCATGCACCAAGAGGTCACCGGTTTGATTCCTGGTCAAGGCACATGCACAGGTTGTGGGCCAAATCCCCAGTGGGAAGTATGCAGGAGGCAGTCAATAGATGTTTCTATCTCTCTCTCCCTCTTCCTTCCTCTCTCTAAAATCAATAAAGAAAGGAAAAAAAATTTTAATAAATAAAATAAAATATCTTTGAAAACAAAATGTCCTATAGCTGCCACAATAAAAATAACAATAATAAGTAATAAAATTATGGTAGTATTGTGCAGTTGCTAGATGGCAGGCACTATGATGTGTATTTACATGTATTATCCTATTAAATCTTCACAGTAACTCTGTAAATTAATTATTATTATCTTAGTTTATAGATGAAAAATACTGAAGTGCAGTGAGATTACGCAACTTGCCCAGGGTAACACAGTTTATTACTGAGCACTTATTCTCTTGGGTTTTCTAGATGCACAATCACATATGTCATTTATACAAAGTAATAATTTTGTCTGTTCTTTTCCAAAGGTTTTGCCTCCTATTTTTGTTTCATGCTGCTCTGAAGTGGTCATAATTATAGTAAAGTGTTAAATAACACTTATTGTCTCTTAAATGTTCCTGAACTTTCATATCCTCAGTGCACATGAGTATATGATGCTGTAGTCAAATGCAGGAATGATAACAATAATTTCTAACACTTATTGTGCACCTAGACAGTATGAATCTAGAATCTATGCTCTCAACCTTTTTACTAATTCAAAAATCACTCCATCTTATTTTAGCATGTCCCATGCCACTATTGCATGATCCACATGCTTCAAACCTTCTCCTCTACCACCTCCACCAAGTTTTCTGGCTTTGTAGCCAGACTTCATTTCTAAGTCTAGCCCCAATCAAATTGGTGAGCCTGTTTACCCTGGATCTTATCTGGTGCATCCTTATAACTGTTTCCAATACTCATAGGCCTCTTGGCCTTACCAATAAAATTAAATGAAGGGATGGCCAGTCACCCTGCCCTTTTTAGGCTGCAGGGCCCCATCCTATTGAAGGCCATAGTTTTCTTTTATCAACATAACCCAACAAAGTCTCTCCCAACTTCATTTTAAAATATCTTTGAAAACAAAGAAAATGAGGAATTGGCAGAAGTTTTTGTTAAATAAAATCCCACAATATTTAATGCAGAGAGGCTAAAAAGAAAGTAATAATCTTCTACACTCCACATCTATATTCTTTCTAAAGGGCAATTTAACAATGCATGTGCAAAAAACTCAGAATTTTGCATATTCCTTTACCCAGAAATCTCACTTGTTGGAATTTACCCCAAGTAAGTCATCATGGATGAACACAAACATATTTTAACAAAGATATTTATTTCAATATTATTTATGATGGTTAAAAATTTGTAGCAATCTGCTCTGGCTGGTTTGGCTCAGCGGTTGGAGTGTCAGCCTGCGGACCAGAGAGTCCCAGGTTCGGTTCCCGCTAGGGGCACGTACAAAAAAAATAAAAATTTGTAGCAATCTATATATCCAACTATGAATAGTTTGTTAAATAAATTACACTACATCCATAGGAATAATCCATAACATGGAAAAAGTCTGTTACTACTTGGTAAAAAAAGTATATCATAACATATAGAGTATAATACCATTTTCAAATCTATAATATATCTGTTTCTATATAATTATGTGACTATAAATCTCTCTTATGTATTTATGTATCTAGCTATCTAATCACTATAGAAAAACAAAAATATATATTCCCAAATATTCATCTCTTGATGGTGTTATTTTTTTAAGAATTATTGCTCTGGCCAGTATGCTCAATGGTTAGAGCATCGGCCCATGCACTGAAGGGTCACAGGTTCCATTCCTGGTCAAGGGCATGTACTTTGGTTGCAGGTTTGATCCCCAGCCCCGGTTGGGACATGTGCCCGAGGCAACCAATCAATGTGTTTCTCTCATATCAATGTTTTTTTTCCTCTTTCTCTTCTTTTCCTTACTCTCTCTAAATAGCAATGGAAAAATGTTTTTGGGTGAAGATTAACAGTAAACAAAAATTTAAGAATTATTTTTAAAAATTTTATGAGTTTTGCCCTGGCTGGTTTGGCTCAGCAGTTAGAGCGTCAGCCCACAGACCAGAGAGGCCTGGGTTCGGTTTCTACTAAGGGCACGTGCCTTGGTTGCAGTTTGTGTCATGTGGGTGGCAACCATTTGATGTATCTCACATCAATGTTTCTCTCTCTCTCTTTCTCCTACTCTATCTGAAGATAAATGCAAAAATGTCCTCAGGTGAGGATAAACAAACAAATAAATAAATAAATAAATAAACCAAAAAGAAAAGAAAAAATTTTTATGAGTTTTTTTCCTACCATAAATGAGACTTTTTCCCATTATGTTTTAGCTGTTTACACATGATATACAGAAAGTTACTGTTTTAATAAAATTTGTCCTATAGCTACCATAATAAATATAACAGTAATAAATTATAAAATTATGGTAGTATTGTACAGGTGGTAGGCAAAGAGGAACAAAATATAGGACTCAAATAAGATATAAGATTAAATGTCTCCAAATTATCTAGAGGTGAATGGTCCAGTGTTACAATGAAGTTGTATTCCACAAAGTATTCAGGGATTCAGATTTCTTTCACTGTATGCTGCTCTTATTTAGGTTAGTGTCCTTTCTACATGGTAGACGCTAACCTTCACATCCACAATCTAGCCCAAAGAAGAGTCCAGGCCAAGTAAATTTGTCTTTAAGGAAATGATCTGATGAAGTTGCACACTTTATCTTCACTCACAATGGGCTTCATCCTAGTCACATGTCCACACCAGTCCGCAAGGTAGGCTAAGATCTATAGTTCCCAGTTGTCAGGCATATAAACATGTTCAGCTACAATTTAGGGTGAAGGGATTATTACTAAAAGGAAGGAGGAATGAATAGTCTGGATCAATTAATAGACTTTCTCCCTACATATAATAAAGCTATAATAGTTGAAATACTGTGATACTGGTATAAGAATAAATAAAACAATGGAGTAGACTAAGGAAACTAGAAACAGGCTCAAATTCATATGAGATTTTAGCATATAAAAGGCAAATTTTCCAATTAGGAATTTGGAAAGAGAATTGATTATTTAATCAATGATGTTGAGAATGGGATAACCATTTAAAAATAACAAAAGTCAGATTTAAAAAATTTTTTTTTTTTCGCCCTGGCCGGTTTGGCTCAGCGGTTAGAGCGTTGGCCTGCGGTCCGGAGAGACCCGGGTTCGGTTCCTGCTAAGGGCGCGTACTCCGGTTGCAGTTTGTCCCCGGCCCTGGTTGGTCGTGCGGGTGGCAGCCACTCGATGTGTCCCTTTCACGTCGATGTTTCTCTCTCTCTCTCTCTCCCTCCCACTCTATCTGTACAAAAATTGGAAAAAATGTCCTCGGGTGAGGATAAAAAAAAAAAAAAAAAAAAAATTTTTCTTTATTGATTTTTTAGAGATATGGGAAGGGAGAGGGAGAGAGACTTAGAAACATCAATGAGAGAGAAAATTGATTGGCGTCTCCTGCATGCCCCGCACTGGGGATTTGGCCTACAACCTGGGCATATGCCCTGACCAGCAATCAAACCAGCAACCTCTTGGTACATGGGTCAATGCTCAACCACTGAGCCACACCAGCTGGGCATAACAAAGTTAGATTAAATTACAAAATGCTTTCCAGATGTCTTAAAGATTTAAAATGCTATAGGAAAAAAATGTTCAATGTCACTAATCATCAGAGAGATGCAAATTAAAACAACAATGAGGTATCACCTCACACCTGTCAGAATGGCCACCATCAACAAATAATGAAACAACAAGTGCTGGCGAGGGTGTGAAGAAAAGGGGACTCTAGTACACTGCTGGTGGGAATGCAGACTGGTGCAGCCACTATGGAATACTCTATGATGTTACCTCAAAAAATTAAAAATTGAACTGCCATTTTACCCAGTGATTCCACTTCTAGGATTATACCCTAAGAAACCTGAAACACCAATCAGAAAAAGTATATGCACCCCTATGTTCATAGCAGCACTATTTACAATTGTTAATATCTGGAAACAGCCCAAGTGTCCATCTATAGATGAATGGATAAAAAAGCTGTGCTACATATATACAATGTAATACTATGCAGCTGTAAGAAATTTATCCTCTGAGATAACAAGGAGGGACCTCGAGAGTATTATACTAAGCGAAATAAGCCAATCAGAGAAAGACAAACACCACATGATCTCCCTTATTTGTGGAATATAATGAACAAGGTGAGGTGATAAGCAAAATAGACCCAGAGACAATTTCAGCCCTGGCCAGTTTGGCTCAGCAGTTAGAGCATCAGCCTGCGGACCAGAGAGTCCTGGGTTCGGTTTCCGCTAAGGGCATGTACCTCAATTACAATTGTCTCTGGCCCTGGTTGGGGTCGTGTGGGTGGCAACCACTTGATGTGTCTCTCTCACATCAATGTTTCTCTCTCTCTCTCCTTCCCTCTCTCCCACCCTCCCTCTCTCCCATTCTATATAAAGATAAATGCAAAAATGTCCCCGAGTGAGGATTTAAAAAAAAAGGAACTTATATGCATGTATGCATAACCAATGGACATAGACAATAATGCTAGGGAGGGTGAAGGGGCAGGATCGGGAGGAGGGTGTCTAGGGTGGGAAAAGGAGAAACATCTGTAACAAAAATAAATTAATAAAAATTAATTAATTAATTAATTAATTAATTAATTAAATGCTATAGGGAAACATTGATGAAAATAGTGACTAGACTATAAGTTCTGCTTTAGTTGGTTCCTCATTCCACAGGTCTCTGGACTATATTGAGCTTAATTATCTCTTCATTGATCTTCAGCAACCAGAACTGCAAATCATTTACCACATGTAGAGGGCAATGATTGTCTTAGGTCAGGAGAGTGCTTTCTATTTTGTTTATTGTATCCTTTCTTATGAAGTGGTCTTTTTTATGTTGATCTTATATGTTGCTAAATACAATACATAAAACTAGCAATCCATATAATGACTTCTAATTCCTATCCTGAACTATCCTATGTGTGTATCTAATTATATTTGCTGTATATATAAATTAGTCTCCAATTCAACAACGACAACAACAAAATAACTTGATTAGAAAATGGGCAAATAATTTGAATTGATATTTCTCTAAAGATGATACACAAATGGCCAATAAACATATGAAAAGATCCTTAACATCACTAATCATTAGAGAAATGCAAATAAAAATCACAATGAGATACCACCTCACACATCCTATTTATTGATAGTAAGATGGCTACTACTAAAGAACCAAAACAAAACAAAGCAAAGTGTGTTGGCAAGGATATAGAGAAACTAGAGCATTTGTCCACTGTGAGTGAGAATGCAGATGCTATGGAAAACAGTATGGTGGTTCCTAAAAAAATTAATAAAAATAGAACTACCACATGACCCAACAATCAGACATCTGAGACAAATACTGTAAGATTCTACTAACATGAAATATCTAAAATAGTCCATTTCAGGCCCTGGCCAGGTAACTCGGTTAGAGCATCATTCCTGACACACCAGGTTGCAGGTTCGATCGCTGGTCAAGGCACATATAAGAATCAACCAATGACTGCCCTGGCTGGTTTGGCTTAGTAGTTAGAGCATCAGCCCACGGACCAAAGAGTTGCAGGTTCGATCATGGTCAAGGGCATGTACCTCTCTCTCTCTCTCTCTCTCTCTCTCTCTCTCCCTCCCTCCCTCCCACTCTATCTGAAGGTAAACGAAAAAATATCCTCCGGTGATGATTTAAAAAAAAAAAAAAAAAGCTTGGCTGGTGTGGCTCAATGGATTGAGCATCTTCCCATGGACTGAAAGATCCTGGTTTGGTTCCTGGTCAGGGCACATGTCCAGGTTGCAGGCTTGATCCCCAGTGCAGGGCATGCAGGAGGCAACCAATTGATGTTTCTGTCTCACATTGATGTTTCCATCTCTCCCTTTCTCTCTCTCTAAAAAATCAATAAAACCATATTAAAAAAAGGATCAACCAATAACTGCATAAAAGAATGGAACAACAAATCAATGTTTCTCTCTCTCTAAAATCAATCAATACAATTAAAATTAAAATAGTCAATTTCATAGGAACAGGAAGTAGGGTGGTGGTTAATGGGCTGAAGGGAGAGGGAAATGGGGAGTTGTTATTTAATGAATATAGAGTTTCAGTTTTGCAAGATGAAAGAAGTCTGAAGATTGCTTGCACAACGTTAGTACACTTAACACCACCAAACTGTACACTTAAAGTGGTTAAGGTGGTAAATTGCATTATGTTTTTTACCACAATTTCAAAAAAGTTCCCATCACAATGTTTTTGCTTTCAGTTTGCAAGAATCAAAGACAGGGATTCCTTTTATTTTATTTTATTTTATTTTATTTATTTTATTTTTTATTGACTGTAGAGAGAGAGGAAGGGAGAGAGAGATAGAGAGAAAGAGAGAGAGAAATATCAATTGACTGCTTCTCAAACACACTCTGACCAAAGATGGAGCCTGAAACCTGGCATGTGCCCTGACTAGGAATTGAAGTGGTGACCTTTCAGTGCATGGGATGATGCTCAACCAACTGAGTCACACTCACTAGGGCGATAGGGATTTCTTATACCTGAGTTTTCCAATATAGTAGCCACTAGCCACATGTAGCCACTGAGCACTTAAAATGTGACTAATTGAGATGCACTATAATTTAAAAATACACACTGGGATTCAAAGACCTGGTGCAAAAATATTTTAAATATCTAATAATTTCTTTACTGATTACATGTTGAATGATAAAATTTTAGGTATATTAGGTTGAGTGAAATATAGTATTAAAATTAATTTAATCTGCTTCTTTTTACTTTGTTTTTCCTTTTTTTATTACTTTTTAAATTTTCAATTACAGTTGACATATAATATTATTTTAGTTTCAGGAGTATACTCCAGTGATTAGACATTACATAACTTACTAAGTGATCATCCCAATAATTCTCACACACTCTGACATACATAGTTATTAGAATATTATTCACTACATTCTCCATGCTGTATTTTACATCCCCATTTCTATTCTGTGACAACCAATTTATACTTCATCTTTTTCACCTATTCCCCTAAACGCCCTCTCATCCAACACCAATCAAAAAATTCTCTGTATCTATGAGCCTGTTTCTGTTCAATAGTACTACTAGATTTGACATAGATTTTGGAATTATCATACCAGGAATTTAAAATAATCATGAGTAACATGCCAAGAGATCTAATTCAGAAAGTGGACAACATACAGGAACAGATAGATAATGTAAGTAGAGAGATGGAAACTCTAAGAAAGAATCAAAAGGAAATGCTAGCTCAGCTGGTGTGGCTCAGTAGTTGAGCATTGACCCATTCACCAACAGGTCACCGGTTCGATTCCCGGTCAGGGCACATGCCCAGGTTGTGGGCCCAATCCCAAGTGGGGGGCATGCAGGAGGCGGCCAATCAATGTTTCTCTCTCATCAATGATTCTCTCTCTCTCTCCCTCTCCCTAACTCTCCAAATATCAATAAAACATTTTTTAAAGGAAATGCTAGAAATTAAAACTACTGTGGCAGAAATAAAGAGTGCCTTTGATGGATTCATCAGTAGACTGGACATAACAATAAAAGAAATCAGTGAGTTTGAAGGTATATTAATAGAAACTTCCCACAAGTCAAGAAAAAAAATGGAAAAGATGGTATAAAATATCCAAAGATGATGGAACAATTACAAAAAGTATAACATGAGTATTGAGTAACTGAAGGAATAAAAAGGGAGAAAAGAACAGAAGAAGTATTTGAAATAATAATGGCTGATAATTTTCCAAAATTAATTAGACACCAAACCACAGGTACAGGAAGTTCAGAGAATACCACACAGAATAAACAATAACAACAAATTGTACAACTAGGAAAAGTATCTTCAACCTGCGAAAAATCTTGAAAGAAGCCAGAGGGGATGGGGGAAACCCACCTTATCTATAGAGTAACGAGAATAAGAATTACATTGTCCTTTTCTTTAGAAACCACACAAGCAAGAAGAGAAAGAAGTAAACTATTTAAAGCATCAGCCCTGGGCGGGTGGCTCAATTAGTTGGAGCATCATCCTGTATACCAAGAGGTTGCTGGTTTGATTTTTGGTCAGTGCACATTCCTAGGTTCTAGGTTGCCAGTCTGGCCTCTGGTCGGGGTGCGTATAGGAGGCAATCTATCAATCTCTCTCCCTGACTCCCTCTCTCTCAAATCAATAAATATATCCTTAGGTGAGGATAAAAAAAAATATTTAAAGCATTAAAAACAAAAACCTAGCAAACTTGAATTCTGTATCCAGCAAAAGTATCCTTCAAAAAATGTAGGGGAAATACTTTATCAGAAAAGAAAAACTGAGATTTGTCTCTAGGAGACCTGTCTTGAAGAACTGTTCAAAGACGTTCTTCAGAGAGAAGAAAAATAATATAGGTCAGAAACTCAGATATACATAAAGAGAAATGGAGAAATGAAGCATTCTGAAATGAAGGCAAAATAAAATCTCTTTTCTTACTCTTAACTGATCTAACTGATAACAGTTAGTTAAAAATAATAATAGCAACAATATATTGGATGATTATAGCTTATGGATAAGTGAAGTGTATAATAGCAATATTATAAGGAATGGGAAGGAGAGATTAGAAATATTATTACTTGGTATCTGCAAACCCATGAAGAGGTATGATGTTATTTGAAATTACACTGAGATTAGTTGTAAATATATATTGCAAACTCTAGGGCAATGGTTAAAAAAAATTTAAGTATAATTGCTATACTAAGAGAGGAAAGAAAATTGAATCATATAGAATGCTCAATTAAAACCAGAGAAGGCAGAAAAAGAGTAGATGGCAAAAAAAAAAAAAAAAAGAACAATTAATAAAAAACAGGTATAAATATGGTAGCTCTTAATCTAACTATGTCAATAGTCACTTTAAATGTGAATGGTCTAAATATACAAATTAAAAGACAGAGACTATCAAGGTAGATACAATAATAAGACCCAACTCTATATTGTCTACAGAAAATCCAATTTAAATATAAAGACACAGATTAAAAATAAAAGGATGGAGAAAGATATACATTATTAACACTGACTAAAAGAAAGCCATAGTAACTATATTAATTTCAGGTGATTTATCTCCTGCATTACAGTGTAAGGTATTGCTCATACCAATTAGGCCCACAACTCTGGGAGAAGTGTTTGAGAAAAGTCAGAATGTTTGTGTGTTGACTTATTTTTTCTGCCTTTATCTAAGTTCTATGAGAGAGATGATTCCAGGCAAGCATTAGCCAGTTTGAGAGCAGAGTGAAATGGAATACTTTCCATCAAGGAGATTTTGTAAAAGTTTTCTTTTCTACTCTTTACCAGACAATGGGAGCTAGCCAGATTAAAGTTTGGTTGCTTTCCAACCCAAGCTTATTTTTTTACATGGCTTTAGGGTATCCATCATAATACTTCAAGTGTGGGTTTTTGCCATGTACCAGCCAGTGAGTAAAAGAGGAAACTCTTCAGGTTTAAGAATACTTTTTTCAGACAAGGTTTATGGCTGTGGTTACTTCACCAAAGAACTAAATGGAAGGAAATATACCAGAAATGTATTAAGAATGTACAGACTGGACTTCAAGAACCTGTACTTTTTTTTTTAACTTATTTATTTTTGTTACAGATAGTTCTCCTTCTTCCCCCATTGACACCTTCCTTCTGATGAACCCCCACCTAAGAACCTGTAATTCTTTAACCTCTAAAGTGATCTGCGGAGTCCCCACAACTGAATCCACATGAGTGCATACTCTTCAGTAGCTTCAGATGTGGTTATGGAGGATAGTTGGTGGAAGAACTTTCCAGAGGCAAAGCCAAAGGCCACAGAGGATGATCAACAAGGAGATTCCTTGACAGAGTCAGAGTCTAATAGAGAAATACAATTTATTGCCAGGGCAGGGAGCATTTAATCGCAGTGGGCATATATCATTGCAGTAGTCCAACGATTGCTGTTTTCATCTCTTTCTCTTCCTGAAAGGGGATTTTTATAATCTTGTTCTTAATTCACCACTGTCTTTTGGGTGGGTGGAAGTGGGGAAGACAGATAACTTGTCTTTCAGTAGATACTTACAAGTAGTCTTTTTTTTTAATCCTCACCCAAGAACATTTTTACATTGATCTTCAGATAGAGCTGGAGGGAGAGAGGAAGGAAGCTAGAGAGAGAGAGAGAGAGAGAGAGAGAGAGAAACATCGATGTGAGAGAGACACACTGATTGGTTGCCACCTACACAACCCCCAACTGGGGCCAGGGACGAATCACAACCAATGCATGTGCCCTTGGCTGGAATCGAACCTGGGACTGTTTGATCTGCGGGCAACGCTCTTACTGTGAGCCATACTGACCAGGGCTCACAAGATGTTTTGATGAGCCCTGGCCGGTTTGGCTTGCGGACCAGAGAGACCTCGGTTTGGTTCCTGCTGAGGGCACCTATCTCGGTTGCAGTTTGTCTCTGATCCTGGTTGGGGTCACGTGGGTGGCAACCACTCAATGTGTCTTTCTCACATTGATGTTTCTCTCTCTCTCTTCCTCCCTCTTTTCCTCCTGCTCTATCTGAAGATAAATGCAAAAATGTCCTCGGGTGAGGATAAAAAAAAAAAAAGAGAAGTTTTGATGAGCCCTGGCCGGTTTGGCTTAGCGGTTAGAGCGCCGATTAAATGCTCCCTGCCCTGGCAATAAAGTGTGTTTTTCCATTAGACCCTGTCTCACTCACGTTGATGTTTCTCTCTCTTCATCCCTCTCTCCCTCCCGCTCTATCTGAAGATACATGCAAACTCGGGTGAGAATTTAATTAATTAATTAATTAATTTTAAAAACAGGTCTTGATGAGGGGAATGCATATCATTCCGAGGTCCTAGATTTTGAATTGAATGGAAAGACTAGATGGAACTTTGTGTTGTTTCATTTCATCAGGGGAAAAGTATGTTTTTGGGTTTTTTTTATGTGGTATATGCCCCTGGCGGGAACCAAACTCAGGACTCTCTGGTCCACAGGCCGACGCTCAACTGCTGAGCCAAACTGGCCAGGGCAGGGGAAAAGTATGTTTTATATGTAGGAAGAACAAGAATGAGAAGGATGTTAGGGTGATCTGCTGGTGGACTGTACCTGGGACTGCTAGTTGCCTCTCTGTTAACATTCTTCCTTCCTCTAGCAATAGAATTACCCAAATTATTACTCTTTTTATTATAAGTAGCTCATTAGTAATAATAATAATATCAACTAATAATAATAATATGTAGCAAGTATCTACTGTAATCCAAGAACTAGAAGTTCAACCAACACTTGCAGAATCTGAAACAGGAAATAGAGAAGCCATTAGTAACTAAGAGGACTTTCATCTCTGCCTCTGCAAACTAGTTTCCTCTACTTTAGTTGGTATATGGCCAAATATAATTGAACTGGTCCCAACTTTATATCGTTTTCAAAAAAAGACAGACTGGGAGTCCTAATATCAGAGTTACCAGGATAGAGAATCTGGCCCAGCTTTGGCTAGGCTCCACTAATTCAAGATTGATATTGAAGGAGAAAGTTCTCAAAAAAGGCTGGTGTCAGCTTTGTAGATAACTTATGAGTCTAATATGGTATTAATTTACATGTCTTTCTTCTGTATTATGCTTTGTTGCTACAGCTGTGGAGAAACAGGAACTCCCATTCATTGCTGGTGGAAATGCAAATTGGTACAACCATTGAGAAGTAGAATTTGGCAATATTTAACAAAACCACACATATTTATTTTAGACACAATTGTACTTCTAGGAAGTTGTCCCCAGGAAATATACATTCAATAATATAAAAATACATATGCACAAGATTGTCCATTGCAAAATTATTTGTAATTGCATTCTAAATGTCCAAACATAAGAAAATAATTGAAGTATGGTACATTCATACAATGAGAACTATAAAACTATATAAAAAAATAAGGATGATACTTATAGATGTATGTGGAGTGATTTCCAGATTTTATTCTTTTTTTTCTTAGTCCTCACCATTGATTTCCAGAGAGAACAAAAGGGAGAGAGAGAGGGAAGGAGAGAGAGAGAAGAAAAGGGAGAGAGAGAAACATCAATGTGAGAGAGACAGATCAGTTGGTTGCCTTCTGCATGACCCAGGGCTAGGGATCAGAGTTGCACTCCAAATATGTGCTCTTGACTGGAAATCAAACTTGTGACCCTTCAGTGCATGGGCTGATACTCTAAACAGTGAGTCACAATGACCAGGGCAGAATATATTCCTTTTTTAAAAAATCCTCACCTGCCTTGGATGGTTTGGCTCAGCGGTTAGAGCGTTGGCCTGCAGTCCAGAGAGACCCGGGTTCGGTTCCTGCTAAGGGCACATACCTCGGTTGCAGTTTGTCCCAGGCCCTGGTTTGGTCATGCGGGTGGCAGCCACTAGATGTGTACCTTTCATGTCGATGTTTCTCTCTTCCTCTCTCTCCCTCCCTCTCTATCTGAACAAAAAATTAAAAAATGTCCTTGGGTGAGGATAAAAAAAAATCCTCACCTGAGGATATACTTTTTGAAATTAGAAATAGTAAAGGGGAGAGAGAGAGAGAGAGAGAGAGAGACATTTATGTGAGAGAGAACATCCATTGGTTGCCTTCCATATGTATCCCAACTGGGGATTGAACTTGCAACCTTTCGGTTGATGCTCCACAGGATGATGCTCCAACCAATTTAACCACACTGGCCAGGGCCAGAATATATTCTTAAGTAAAAAAAAATTACAAAAAAGTATCTATAGCCTGGCTAGTGTTACTTAGTGAATTGAGCATCATCCCATCATCCCATCATCAATTCCCAGTCAGGGCGCATGCCCAGGGTGCGGGCTTGATCCCCAGTAAGGGGCATGCAAGAGACAGCTGATTGATGTTTCTCTCTCACATTGATGTTTCTATCTCTCTCCTCTTTCCACTCTCTCAAAAATCAATTAAAAAAAAAAAGACAACTTCAATTCTCAAAATGTAGTCCACACACACCTGTGGGATAGGGCACTGAGACACTTTCATGTGGTCCATGAGATCAAAACTATTTTCCTAATGATACTAAGCCACTGTTTGCCTTTATTCATTACACTGAAGGTACAAAAGCAATGGGGGTAAAACTACTGGGGCCATTACAGATCAACGCTGTGGTAAATATTCTTTATTTTCATATACTGTTGGTATGGAGTAAAGACAGTCTCTTCAAGTAATGGTGTTGGGAAACTGGACAGGCACATGCAAAAAGATGAAACTAGACCACCAACTTATATCATACACAAGAATAAATTCAAAATGAACAAAAGAAATCTAAATCATGAAACCACAAAAATCCTAGAAGAAAACATAGGCAGTAAAATATCACACATCTCATGTAGCAGAATTTTTACCAATACATCTCTTAGGGCAAGAGAAACAAAGGAAAAAAATAAACAAATGGGACTACATTAAACTAAAAAGCTTCTGCTTTTTTTTTCAGCAAAAAAAGCACCATCAAAATGAAAAGGAACCCACTGTATGGGAGAACATATTTGCCAATGATACATCTGATAAGGGGTTAATTTCCAAAATATATAGTCATACAACTCAATAAAAGGAAGATAAACAATCCAATTTAAAAATGGGCAAAGGACCTGAATAGACATGTCTCCAAAGAGGACATACACATGGCCAAGAAACATATGAAAAGATGCTCAAAGTCACTAATCATCAGAGAAATGCAAATTGAGCCCACAATGTGGTATCACCTCATACCTATCAGAATGGCTATCATAAAAAATCAAGAAACAACAAATGTTGGTGGGGATGTGGAGAAAAGGGAACACTAGTTCTCTACTGGAGGGAATGTAAACTGGTACAGCCACTATAGAAAACAGTATGGAGTCTCCCCAAGAAATTAAAAATTGAACTGCTGTTTTACCCAGTGATTCCACTTTTGGGAATATATTCTAAAAACACCAATCAGAAAGAATGTATGTACCCCTATGTTTATAGTAGTATTATTTACAATAGCTAAGATTTGGAAACAACTCAAATACCCATCAGTAGATGAATGGATAAATAAGCTGTGGTACATTTACATAGTGGAATACTATGCAGCTGTAAAAAAAAAAAAAAAAAGAAGGATCTCTTACTCTTTGAAATGACATGGATAGACCTAGAGATTATTATGCTAAGTGAAATAAGACAACAGAGAAAGACAAATATCACATGATCTCACTCAGGAATCTAATGAACAAAATGAATTGACCAACAAAATAAGTCCCAAGGCATGAAGGCATGAAACAGACTGATATATCTCAGGGGTGGGAGTGGGGATGAGAAGAGATAAACCAAAGAACTTATATACTTAAATGAATAGACAATGGACACAGACAATAGTGTGGTGAAGGCGTGGGGAAGGGAGGGGCTAGGCAGATGGCGTTAAAGGGTGGGGGATGGGGAATATCTATAATACTGTCAACAATAAATTCAATATATATTAAAAAACATATGTCAGACTTTAAAAGACCATTTATCGAAAGGAAAAATCGCGGCGGAGTGAACGGAAGCTACACAGACCGTCTCCCAGAACCAAACTGGAATTACAACTATAACACAGACAAATCGACAGGAAAAAGCCACAGAAAAGCAGCTTGCGAGGACCATACAACGAGGGACACAGACTCCATCCCAGTAGGCTTGCGAAGGCACGAGACGGGGGCTGGGAGCCCACGGTCCACAACTCAGCAGCAGCCTTAGCTGGGAGCAGCGCCCTCGGGTTACACTCCCAGGCGGATCCACAGCACAGAGCCGGGAGAGAGGCTGAAACAGCCACAGCCACTCACCTTGGGCTCCGGCAGAGGGAGGGCAGACTGGACTGGAACTGTGTCGGGACACTCGGGATTTGGAGGCACTCAGAGCTTTGGCTGAGTGCAGCCAAGCAGGACGGTGGGCATATTGCTCCTTCCCAGGGCTCTGAGGAGAGGCAGCAGCCCCTCCCTCGGAGATCCAACCCCACCCTGTGGGACATTGAAGTGCTAATTGAGGCTCCTTAACAACCAGCATCTGCCCCACCCTCGTGAAAGCCCCTTGTGCTAAGCACCTGAGGGAGCTTTTCAATCAACTGACAACCTACAACTCATCAAGTAACCAAGACTGCTAGCCTCCAGGCAAAAAGCTAGAGGATAACAGTACCTTTCCTGGGCTGGCAACTTTAACCAGGAAAGTAAGACTTGACAGTGGCGTTTAACGTGGGTCCTCCCTCGCTCATCTAAACACAGGAGAGGGTGCCACAAACAGCAGAACACCAACACCCACAGGGAAAACTGCACAGGCTCCAAAGCCCACAGTGATAGCCAAAATGGTGAAACACAGAAACAGAAGCCAAATGAAAGAGCAAGTGACCTCCACCGAAGATGAGATCAATGTGGAGCAATTAGGCATGTTAACAGAGCTAGAATTCAGAGCCATGATCTTGAGGAAGCTGAACAGCATGAGTAAGGACATAGAGACACTGAAAATAAGCCAATTGGAAATTAAAAACCATCAAGAAGAGATAAAAAATGACATATCAGAAATGAAAAACACATTGGAAGGTTTAAAAAGCAGAGTAGAGGAAGCTGAGGACCAGATCAGTGAATTAGAAGACAGGGTGGAAAAAATCAACCAATCAGAAAAACAAAAGGAAAAAACTATTAAAAAACAGGAAGACAGCTTAAGAGAACTATGGGACAACTGGAAAAGTAATAATATTCGCATCATAGGAGTCCCCGAAGAAGAAAAGGAGCAAGGGATAGAGAATATATTAAAAAAAATAGTGACAGAAAACTTCCCTAATTTGGTGAAGGAAGAAGGCATTCAAGTTCAAGAAGCACAGAGAGTCCCAGGTAAGAAGAACCCAAACAGGTCCACACCAAGACACATAGTAATTAAAATGCCACAAATTAAAGACAAAGAGAGAATGCTAAAAGCAGCAAGAGATAAGCAACAGGTTACCTACAAAGGGAACCCCATAAGGCTCTCAGCTGACTTCTCACAAGAAACACTACAGGCCAGAAGAGAATGGCATGAAGTAATCAAAGTCATGAAAAAGAAGAATCTGAATCCAAGACTACTCTACCCAACAAAGCTATCATTCAAAATAGAAGATCAAATAAACAGCTTCCCAGACAAAAAAAGGCTAAGGGAATACATTAGCACCAAACCAGCACTGCAAGAAATGTTAAAAGGACTGCTGTAATTAGCCGTAGAAATGGGAAGAAAAATAGAACCACACTAAACAAAAATGGCAATAAATAAGTACATATCAATAATCACCATAAACGTAGATGGATTGAATGCTCCCATAAAAAGACACAGAGTAGCTGATTGGATAAGAAAGCATGACTCATCTATATGTTGTTTACAAGAGACCCACCTCTCAACAAAAGACTCACAATGGTTGAAAGTGAAGGGATGGAAAAAATTTTTCCAAGCAAATGGAAAGCAAAAAAAAGCTGGGGTAGCAATTCTCATATCTGATCAAATAGATTTCAAAATGAACACCATAACTAGAGACAAAGAAGGCCACTATATAATATTGAAAGGATCTATCCAACAGGAAGATATAACCTTGATAAACATATATGCACCCAATATAGGAGCACCAAAATATATTAAAAATCTTCTGGAGGACTTCCAAGGAGAAATCGACAACAATACAATCATAGCAGGGGACTTCAACACCCCGTTGACACCACTGGATAGATCCTCTAGGCAAAAAATTAGCAAGGAAACAGAGACTCTAAATGAAGCACTAGACCAAATGGATTTAATAGAATCTACAGAGAATTACACCCCAAAACTACAGAATTCCCATACTTCTCAAGTGCACATGGGACATTCTCAAAGATAGACCACATGATAGGACACAAACTAAATCTCTACAAGTTCAAGAAGATTAAAATCATATCAAGCATCTTCTCAGATCACAATGGCATGAAACTAGAAATCAATTGCAATAAGAACATGCAAAGACATTTCAACACATGGAGGATAAATAGCATGTTATTAAACAACAAATGGGTTACCAAGGAGATCAAGGAAGAAATTAAAAACTTTCTGGAAGACAATGAAAATGAACACACAACAACACAAAATCTATGGAATGCAGTGAAAGCAGTTCTGAGAGGGAAGTTCATAGCACTACAGGCCTAACTCAAAAAACAAGAAAAATTTCTAATTGACTGTCTAACATCACAACTTAAAGAATTAGAAAGCAAAAAAAAAGAAAACCCCAGAGCAAGTAGAAGGAAGGAAATAGTAAAGATCAGAGCAGAAATAAATGACATAGAGACCAAAAAAACAATTCAAAGGATCAATGAAACAAAGAGCTGGTTTTTCGAAAAGATAAACAAGATTGATGGACCCTTAGCTAGACTCATCAAGAAACAAAGAGAGAGAACCCAAATACACAAAACCAGAAATGAAAGAGGAGAAGTAACAACCAACACCACGGAAATACAAAAGATCGTTAACAACTGCTATGAACAACTATATGGCAACAAATTCGACAATCTAAGCAAAATGCACAAATTTCTAGAAACACACAGTCTCCCAAAACTATTCCCGGAAGTGATAGAAAACTTGAACAGACCAATAACAATTAAGGAAATTGAAGAGGTAATCAAGACTCTCCCAGCAAACAAAAGCCCAGGCCCAGATGGCTTCACAGGAGAGTTTTACCGAACATTCAAAAAAGAACTAACACCCATTCTCCTCAAACTATTTCAAAAAATTCAAGAAGGAAGACTTCCAAACACGTTCTATGAGGCCAGCATAATTCTAATTCCAAAACCAGAAAAAGATCCTACGAAGAAAGAAAACTACAGGCCAATATCCCTGATGAACATAGACGCCAAAATCTTGAACAAAATATTAGCAAATCGGATCCAGAAATACATCAAAAAAATTATTCACCATGACCAAGTGGAATTCATTCCAGGGATGCAAGGCTGGTACAATATTCGCAAATCAATAAACGTGATACACCACATAAACAAAATGAAGAATAAAAACCACATGATCATATCAATAGATGCTGAAAAAGCATTCGACAAAATCCAGCATCCATTTCTGATAAAAACGCTCAGCAATGTAGGAATAGAAGGATCATATCTCGACATAATAAAGGCCATATATGAAAGACCTACAGCCAACATCATACTCAATGGACAGAAACTAAAAACATTTCCATAAAGAACAGGAACAAGACAGGGATGTCCACTTTCACCACTCTTATTTAACATTGTACTGGAAGTCTTAGCCACAGCAATCAGACATGAAGAAAAAATAAAAGGGATCCAAATTGGAAAGGAGGAAGTGAAACTGTCATTATTTGCAGATGACATGATATTATACATAGAAAACCCTAAAGACTCCATCAAAAATCTACTAGACTTAATAAATGAATTTGGCAAAGTAGCAGGATACAAAATTAACGTCAAGAAATCGACGGCATTCTTGTACACCAATGATGAACTCACAGAAAGAGAAACTGAAAAAACAATCCCATTTACCATCGCGCCAAAAAAATTACGATACCTAGGAATAAACTTAACCAAAGAAGTAAAGGACCTATTTGCAGAAAACTACAGGTCATTGAAAAAAGAAATAGAGGAAGATATAAAAAAGTGGAAGCACATACCCTGTTCATGGACTGGATGAATTAACATCATTAAAATGTCCATACTACCTAAAGCAATCTATAGATTCAATGCAATCCCCATCAAAATACCAACGACATATTTCATAGAACTAGAACAAATACTTCAAAAGTTAATATGGAACCAAAAAAGACCCCGAATAGCCACAGCAATCTTGAAAAAGAAGGGCAAAGTAGGTGGGATCACAATACCAGATATCAGGTTATACTACAATGCCACTGTAACCAAAACAGCCTGGTACTGGCACAAGAACAGGCATATAGACCAGTGGAACAGAACTGAAAACCCAGAAATGGACCCAAGGCAATATGCTCAGTTAATATTTGACAAAGGTGGCAAGAGCATACAGTGGAGTAAAGACAGCCTCTTTAATAAATGGTGTTGGGAAAATTGGACAGCTATATGCAAAAAAATGAAACTAGACCATCAACTTACACCCTTCACAAGAATAAACTCAAAATGGATAAAAGACTTAAATGTGACCCGTGAATCCATAAAAATTCTAGAAGAAAATGTAGGCAACAAAATTTCGGACACCATATGGAGCAGAATTTTCACTGATACATCACCTAAGGCAACAGAAACAAAGGAAAAAATGAACACATGGGACTACATCAAACTCAAAAGCTTCTGCACAGCAAAAGAAACAACCATCAAAATGGAAAGGCAACCCACTGTATGGGAGAACATCAGTGCCAATGATACATCAGATAAGGGGTTAATTTCCAATATATATAGAGTGCTCATACAACTCAACAAAAGGAAGACAAAGAACCCAATTAAAAAATGGGCAGAGGAGCTGAATAGACATCTCTCCAAACAGGACATACAAATGGCCAAGAGACATATGAAGAAATGCTCAATATCACTAATCATCAGAGAGATGCAAATTAAAACAACAATGAGGTATCACCTCACACCTGTCAGAATGGCCGCCATCAACAAATCATCAAACAACAAGTGTTGGTGAGGGTGTGGAGAAAAGGGGACTCTAATACACTGCTGATGGGAATGCAGACTGGTGCAGCCGCTATGGAAAACACTATGGTGTTACCTCAAAAAATTAAAAATTGATCTTCCGTTTGACCCAGTGATCCCACTACTAGGAATATACCCCAAGAAGCCTGAAACACCAATCAGGAAGAATATATGTACGCCCATGTTCATAGCAGCACTATTTACAATAGCTAAGATCTGGAAACAGCCCAAGTGTCCATCAGTAGACGAATGGATAAAAAGGCTGTGGTACATATACACAATGGAGTACTATGCAGCGGTAAGAAAGAAAGATCTCTTATCCTTTGAGACGACATGGAGGGACCTGGAAAGTATTATCCTAAGTGAAAGAAGCCGAGCAGAAAAAGACAAATACCACATGATCTAACTTATACACGGAATATAATGAACATAACAGTCTGAGGAATACAGTAGACCCAGAAACATGGAAGTAGGGCACAGACTGACTTCCCTCAGAAGAGGGGTTGGGGGGTGGGAAGAGATAAACCACAGAACTTATATGCATGTATGCATAACCAATGGACATGGACAACTAAGCCAGGGATGGGGCGGAGGTGGGGTGGGCTGTGGGGGTGCCAATGGGGTAAAAAAGGTGAAATATCTGTAACAAAAAAATAAAAATTAAAATTAAAAAATTAAAAAAAAAAAAACATGTCACAGACTTGCGGTCAAATTGGCGGCATAAGTAAATATGGTACTCACCTCCTCCCACAACATCAAAATTACAACAAAACTACAGAATAACCATCTTTCAGAACCACCTAAAATTGAGCTGAATGGAAGTCCTACAACTATGAAATTAATGAAGAAGCCACTGGTAGGAGGTACGGAGATGCAGAGGGGCTGGTCCCACACCCACGTATAGAGGATAAAATTCAGGAGGGCTACTCAGTTGTGAAGGTCCTCCCAGAGGAAGGAGGGGTCCCTGTCCCACACCAGGGGCCCCAGCTCAGGATTCCAGTGCCAGGGAGAAAAGTCCCCATAACTTCTGGCTGTAAAAACCAGCAGGATCTGAGGCTGAGGGAGGCTGAGGCTGCTGGAGTCTCAGGCAGTTCCTCTTAAAGGGCATGCATATGAACTTACTCAGACTCGCTCCCTCAAGGCTGCAACATGGGGAAGGCAGCTTATAAGGTATCAGAGACATATGGGGAAGAACTGAGTTGTGTGGCATCGGGCCCAGAGCTGGAGAGGCAGCTTTCTCTTGGACAGACATGCTGGCAGAGGTCATTGTTCATTTGGTGAGCCATTTTCTGGGGAGGCAGATGGGCACCATATCTGGGACTCCTGTAACCTGGCTCATACTGTTTGCCCTACCCTGGTGATTCCCTGCGGCCCTGCCCCACCCAACTTTTGGGTCCACCCAGCTATTTCTAGTGGCTTTACCATAGAATTGGCCTGTCTTGGCTCCTGTTTCAGATTTTCCTAAATTCTCTGAAACAAGCAGCATCTGGCCTCAGTGAAGCCCATACCTCTTGCTAAGTGGCCCCAGGCCTGGCACTAGAATCAGCCAGCCTTGGTTCACAGCTTGGTTTTGCCTGGGCACCTCCGAGCCCAGCACAAGAAACAGCCATGGGCAGATTGCTTTGTAGCTTATGCACAGTGGTCCTGGGTAGAACACAGGCAATGGCTGACCTTGCTCCAAAGCCAGCACACCCAGTGGACTGCTTCAGACCACGTTGAAGCACCATCACCCAACCGCCTTAAAAAGCAACACTCTCAAGGAGTGGACTTGGTGGGTACCAGAGCCCTGCTGAAGTAAGTTTTTCCCTGTGTGGTGGGCCCCTGCACAGCTGATCCTCCATGGTAGTCAGATGTCAGTGGACAGTGGTCACAGCGAGTCCTTGTAGCTGATCAGCCTGAGTAAATTCATCCCACTGATGTGCCAATAGTAATCAAGACTCAATTACAACAAAAAGGTATACAGTCCACATAAGGAGTGCACCTTTAGGGCCCAGCAGGGGTGATCAGGGAGGCTGTGCCACTGGACCCTAAAGGACAACTACCACAATAGGCCACCCTATGAAGCCTAGAATACATAGCAACACTACCTAATATATAGAAACAAACACAGGGAGGCAGCCAAAATGAGAAGACAAAGAAACGTGTCTCAAATGAAAGAACAGAACAAAACTCCTGAAAAGAACTAAATGAAATGGAGACAAGCACTCTAACAGATACAGAGTTCAAAACAATCAGGGATCTTAGTGAGGACCTCAAGAGCATAATAAAGGACCAGTCAGAAACGAAGGATGCACTAACTGAAATATAGAATAATTCACAGGGTATCAATAGTAGATTAGGTGAAACTGAGAAGCAAACCATCGATTTGGAAAATAAGGAAACAAAAAATACCCAATCAGAACAGCAAAAAGAAAAAAGAATCCAAAAAAAATGAGGATAGTATAAGGAGCCACTGAGACAACTTGAAGCGTACCAATATTCGGATGTGGGGGTGCCAAAAGGAGAAGAGAGAAAAGAAGAAATTGAAAACCTATTTAAAAAAATAATGACAGCCCTGGCCGGTTTGGCTCAGTGGTTAGAGCATCGGCCTGCGGTCCTGAGAGACCCAGGTTCGGTTCCCGCTAAGGGCGTGTACCTCGGCTGCAGTTTGTCCCCGGCCCTGGTCAATTGTGCGGGTGGCAGCCACTCGATGTGTTCCTTTCACATCGATGTTTTTCTCTCTCTCTCTGTTCCTCTCTCTCCCTCACACTCTACCTGAACAAAAAAATGGAAAAAAGTCCTCAGGTAAGGATAAAAATAAAAAAATAATGACAGAAAACTTCCCTAATTTGATGAAAGAAATAGCCATACAAGTCCAGGAAGCACAGCGAATCCCAAACAAGCTGAACCCCAAGAGACCCACACCAAGACACATCATCATCAAAATGCAAAAGGTTAAAGGACTTACGGTCAAGATGGCGGCGTAGGTAAATGCGGTATTGCGTCCTCCCACAAGCACATCAAAGTTACAACTAAACTACAGAACAATCATCATTCAAAACTGCCTGAAATCGAGCTGAATGGAAGTCCTACAACTACGGAATTAAAGCAGCAGCCACATCAAGACTGATAGGAGGGGGCAGAGGCAGACGGGCTGGTCCCACACCCACGTGTGGTGGATACAAATCAGGAGGATACCTCGGCTGGGAAGGTCCTCTCTGAGGACTGAGGGGTCCCCATCCCACACCAGGTGCCCCGCTAAGGGTTCCAGTGCCAGAAAGAGAAGTCCCCATAATTTCTGGCTGGAAAAACGAGCGGGAACTGAGGCTCAGTGAGGCTGAGGTGGCTGGAGCCCCAGGCAGCTCCTCTTAAAGGGCCCGTGCACAGACTTACTTGGACTCTCTCCCTCTAAGCTTGGAGGAGAGGAAGCTCGAAGGGCACCAGAGACATACAGGGAAGAACTGAGATGTTTGGCATTGGAGTGAGGGCTGGAGCGGGGTTTTCTCCGGAACATACATACTGTCAGAAGCCTTTGTTCCTTTGGTGAGCCCTTCCCTGGGGCGGCAGAAAGCTGCCATATCTGGGACTCCAAAAACCTGGCTCATACTGGTTGCCCCGCCCTGGTGATTCCCTGAGGCCCTGCCCCACCCAACTTTCAGGCCCACCTAAGCTGTTGCCAGTTGCTTAACCATAGGATTGGCCTGTCTTGGATCCTGCTTCAGGTTTTTCTAAATACTTTCAAACAAGCAGCATCTAGTCTCAGCTAGCCCCTCACCTCTTGTTAAGTAATACATAGAAACAAACACAGGGAGGCAGCCAAAATGAGGAGACAAAGAAACAGGTCCCAAATGAAAGAACAGAAAAAAATCTCCAGGAAAAGAACTAAGCGAAATGGAGATAAGCAACCTGACAGATGCTGAGTTCAGAATACTGCTTATAAGGATGCTCAATGAACTTAGTGAGAACCTCAGTGAACTTAGGGAGGGCTTCAAGAGCATTAAAAAGGACCAGTCAGAAATGAAGGCTTCACAATCAGAAATGAAGGAAGCACTACTGAAATAAAGAATACTTTATACAGATTCAATAGTAGAGTAGTAAAGCCAAGAAGGAAACCATTGATTTGGACTATAAGGAAGTAAAAAAACACCCAATCAGAACAGCAAAAAGAAAAAAGAATCCAAAAAAATGAGGGTAGTGTAAGGAGCCTCTGGGACAACTTCAAGCGTGCCGACATTCACATCTTGGGGGTGCCAGAAGGAGGGTGCCAGAAGGAGAAGAGGGAGAACAAGAAATCAAAAACCTATTTGAAACAATAATGGCAGAAAACTTCCCTAACTTGGTGAAGGAAACAGACATAGAAGTCCAGGAAGCACAGAGTACCAAACAAGATGAACCCCAAGAGGCCCACACCAAGACACATCATCATCAAAATGCAAAAGGTTCAAGACAAAGAGAGAATCTTAAAAGCAGTAAGAGAAAAGCAATTAGTTACCTACAAGGGAGTTCCCATAAGACTGTCAGCTGATTTCTCAAAAGAAACTTTGCAGGCCAGAAGGGAGTGGCAAGAAATATTCAGAGTAATGAAAAGCAAGAACCTAAAACCAAGATTACTCTATCCTGCAAAGCTGTCATTTAGAATCGATAGTTATATAAAGACTTTCTCAGACAAGAAAAAGTTAAAGGAGTTCATCACCACCAGTCATTATTATATAAAATGTTGAAGAAAAAGATAAAATATATGAACAAACAAAATGGCAATGAATATATATCTATTGACAATGGAATCTACAAACAAAATGAACAGGCAGATACAGAGATACAGAGAACATTTTGTTGGTTGCCAGGTGGGAGGGGGGTTGGGGTAATGGGTGAAAAAAGTGAAGGGATTAAGAAGAACAAATTGGTTGCTAGACTGACAAACCTCAAAGAGAAGGGGGTTGGGGGTTGGGAAGAAATAAACTAAAGAACTTATATGCATAACCTATGGACACAGACAACAGTGTGGGAAAAGGCAGAGGGGGGCAGGAGTGGGGAGGAGGGTGTCAATGGGGGAAAAGTGAGGAACATCTGTAATACATTCAATAATAAAGATTAAAAAAAATTTTAAATTAAAAAATAAACGTAAAAAATAAACTGTAAAAAAAATGCAAAAGGTTAAAGACTAAGAGAGAATAATTCGGCATCTTGGTGTTTCTATAGCGGGACAGCTTAGATCTTATTCACCAGCCTGCTGAACTGTTCCTTTTTCAGAAACATAGATACCATCCAAAATTTTTCTGATATCCTTGTTTTTAACTGTCGTGGCTTGCTGAATCTAAGCAGCTGAATTTCCTTCAAGAATCAACTCATCTTTCTGGACTTGAGATACTGAACAAGCAACACCTGACCTCATCCGAACTCTGCAGATGTATTTTTCGCCCAGGAAATTTCGGATTTCAACAAGAGAACCATTCTCCCGAATAACAACATTGATGGGGGGTGAGTGTACACAGACCTCATCTTGTAACGGAAGCCCAGTGTAACACCCTTTATCATGTTTTGCACATGGCGGCAGATAGTGCGAACAATGACCAGTTCCTTTTTATTTCCCCACCATTTGTCACCCCAGAGCCTCTTCTTTTTCTTTCCAAGGAGACTGAGTTCTACATTGATATGGTTGAAGTCCCTCTGCAGGGTGCCTCTGGGGCCCTTCACAATAACTGTGTGTCCCTTTCTAGTGATGTTGACATTTTCTGGGGTGTCGACAGTCTGATTGCTGAGAATGGTCTTCATCCTCACAGTAGATGCGGCAAAGAACCAAAGAGAGAATCTTAAAAGCACAAGAGAAAAGCAGTTAGTTACCTACAAGGGAGCTTCCATAAGGCTGTCAGCAGATTGCTCAAAAGAAAATTTGCAGCCCAGAAGGGAGTGGCAAGCAATATTCAAAGTGATGAAAAGCAAGGACCTATAACCAAGATTATTCTATTCTGCAAAGCTATCATTTAGAATCGATGGACATATAAAGAGTTTCCCAGCCCTGGTTGCTTTGGCACAACGGCTAGAGCATTAGCCCGTGGATGGAAGAGTAGCCGGTTCAAGGGCAAGTTCCTAGGTTGTGGTTCAGTCCCTGGCCCTTGTCAGGGTCGTGTGGGAGGCACCCAATTGATATATTTCTCTCACATCATGTTTCTCCCTCTTTCTCTCTCTCCTTCCCACTTTATCTGAAGATAAATGGAAAAGTATCTTCGGGTGAGGATTAAAAAAAAAAAGTTTCCCAGACAAGAAAAGCTAAAGGAGTTCATCACCACCAAACCAGTATTATATGAAATGTTAAAGGGTTTTCTTGAAGAAGAAGATCAAAAATATGAACAAGAAAATGACAATAAATACATATCTATCAACAATTAATCTACAAACCAAATGAACAAGCAGAACAGAAACAGATTAATAGATACAGAGAACTTTTTGTTGATTGCCAGATGGGAAGGGGGTTGGGCAATGGGCAAAAAAGGTGAAGGCATTAAGAAGTACAAATGGATTGTTAGACTGATGAACTTCTAAGGGAAGGTAGGGAGGTGGGAAGAGATAAACCAAAGAATTTATATGCATATATAAATAACTAATGGATACAGACAATAGTGTGGGGAAGGCAAGGAAGGGGGTGGAAGCAGGGAGGAAAAGGTCAATGGGGGGGAAAATGTGGACATCTGTAAAACATTGAACAATAAAGATAAGTTTAAAAATAAATAAATGAATGAATGAATGAATGAATGAATGAATAAATAAATAAATAAATAAATAAATAAATAAATAAATATTTCACTTAAGAATGTCCTTGATTCCTGGCAGGTGTGGCTCAGTGGTTGAGCATCGACCCATGCACCAAGAGGTTGCTAGTTTTGATTCCGGATCAGAGCATAATCACAGGTTGTGAGCCAAATCCCCAATGTAGGGCATGTAGGAGGCAGCCAATCAATGTTCTCTCTTATGGATGTTTCTATCTCTCTCTCCCTCTCTCTTTAAAATCAATAAAAAGAAAAAATTTTTTTTAAAATAATAAAATGGAAAGAATAATACTGATTAAATGCCTGATGAATATATTTTAAAAAAGAAAAGAATGTCTTGATGAAGTAATAAAATTAGTAATTTTATCAAAACTTAATCCTGAGTACATCTTTTTTCAATATTCTGCATGACTAAATGGGAAGTACACATGAAGCACTTCTGATATACACAGTATGATGGTTATCTCAAGGAAAAGTATTTCTGCTATTGTTTGAGTGATAAGCTGAACTAACTACTTTTCTTGGGACAGCATTCCTTTTTTTTTTTTTTTTTTAAATATGTTGTATTGATTTTTTGGAGAGAGACAGAAACATCGATGAAAGAGAAACATCGATTAGTTGTCTTCTGCACGCACCCTGACCAAGAATCCAACTGGCAACCGCTTGGTCCATGGCTCACCGCTCAACTACTGAGTCACACTGGCTGGGCTGGAACATCACTTTTACTTGAAATAATTGATAGGCAAGCTATTGTTATTGAGACATGGATATTTGGCAGTTTGTTTCTTTCCCTCAAGTATGAATGAAGTGAGTCTATTGCTTCAAGCAAAACAACTGGTAGTATATGTTGCTAATGGTAAAATTCAAACTTTCAAGTAAAAATTAGAATTTTAGAAATTCCCATTCAAAACCATGGGCTTTTCAGCTTTCTGATACTTAAAAACTTCTTTGATGGGATCAAAGATGATGTCAAATCAAGTAACTTTTGATACTGTACAATGAGATTACCAACATTTGTAATATCTACAAACTTCAGTGGACCATTATTTTCCAAATGACCAGAACATAATATTATAAAATCATGCATGTTGAAAAAATGCAATCAAAGTATAAGATATATCAATGGATTTTATTGTAACAGAATTTATAAAAGTTCATTGACATGTTTTCAGATTCTATACTGCAACTAACATTTAAGAAATTGATGTTATTCTGTTTTAGGGTAGTATCAAAGAATATACACACTTATCTCAAAAGACTTAAAATACTCTTCCCTTTTCCAACTACATATGTGTTAGAGACCAAGTTTTCTTTATATACTTCTACCAAAATTATATACTGCAAAAAATTAATGGAAGAAGCAGATCAAGAATCCAGCCTGTATTCTATTAAATTAGACACTAAAGAGATTTTTTTAAATGCAAAACAATTTTCTTTTTCTTTCCATTTTTTATTTGAGAAAATGTAGTTATTTTTCTTTTTTTTAAACATTATTTTAAATGTCCATACCTTCTTATTTTTTTCTAAATGTCAGAATTCTCGGTCAGACTTAAACATACTTTGAAACAAATTCTTGGCAACCTCCAAATTATTCTTGGTGAACTTGCTTGTAGTTATTTTTCACAAAAATATACTATATTTATGTTTACATTTCAGGAGCTTATTGTACATTTTAATGAAAATTATCATTTTTCATCTTCACCTGAGGACATGTGGTTTATTGATTTTACTTTTTTATGTCCTTACCCAAGGACATTTTTGCATTTATCTTCAGTAAGAGCGGGAGGGAGAAAGGGAGGAAGAGAGAGAACAGAAACATTTACGTGAGCCATAGCAATCAGACATGAAGAAAAAATTGGAAAGGAGGAAGTGAAACTGTCATTATTTGCAGATGACATGATATTATACATAGAAAACCCTAAAGACTCCAACAAAAATCTACTAGACTTAATAAATAAATTTGGCAAAGTAGCAGAATACAAAATTAACGTCAAGAAATCGACGGCATTCTTATACACCAATGATGAACTCACAGAAGGAGAAACTGAAAACACAATCTTATTTACCATCGCGGCAAAAAAATTAAGATACCTAGGAATAAACTTAACCAAATAGGTAAAGGACCTATTTGCAGAAAACTACAGGACATTAAAAAAAGAAATACAGGAAGATATAAAAAAGTGGAAGCACATACCTTGTTCTTGGATTGGAAGAATTAACATCATTAAGACGTCCATATTACCCAAAGCAATCTATAGATTCAATGCAATCCCCATCAAAACACCAACGACATATTTCACAGAACTAGAACAAATACTTCAAAAGTTAATATGGAACCAAAAAAGACCCTGAATAGCCACAGCAATCTTGAAAAAGAAGGGCAAAGTAGGTGGGATCACAATACCAGATATCAGGTTATACTACAAAGCAACTGTAATCAAAACAGCCTGGTACCGGCACAAGGACAGGCATATAGACCAGTGGAACAGAATAAAGAATCCAGAAATGGACCCAAGGCAATATGCTCAATTAATATTTGACAAAGGTGGCAAGAGCATACAGTGGAGTAAAGACAGCCTCTTTAATAAATGGTGTTGGGAAAATTGGACAGCTACATGCAAAAAAATGAAAGTAGACCATCAACTTACACCATACACAGAAATAAACTCAAAATGGATAAAAGACTTAAATGTGACCTGTGAATCCATAAAAATTCTAGAAGAAAATGTAGGCAACAAAATTTTGGACATCATACATGGCAGCAGAATTTTCACTGATACATCACCTAAGGCAACAGAAACAAAGGAAAAAATGAACACATGGGACTACATCAAACTCAAAAGCTTCTGCACAGCAAAAGAAACAACCATCAAAATGGAAAGGCAACCCACTGTATGGGAGAACATCAGTGCCAATGATACATCAGATAAGGGGTTAATTTCCAAAATATATAGAGTACTCATACAACTCAACAAAAGGAAGACAAAGAACCCAATTAAAAAATGGACAGAGAAGCTAAATAGACACCTCTCCAAACAGGACATACAAATGGCCAAGAGACATATGAAAAAATGCTAAACATCACTAATCATCAGAGAGATGCAAATTAAAACAACAATGAGGTATCACCTCACACCTGTCAGAATGGCCGCCATCAACAAATCATCAAACAAGTGTTGGTGAGGGTGTGGAGAAAGAAGGACTCTAGTACACTGCTGGTGAGAATGCAGACTGGTGCAACCACTATGGAAAACACTATGGTGTTACCTCAAAAAATTAAAAATTGAACTTCCATTTGACCCAGTGATCCCACTTCTCGGAATATACCCTAAGAAGCCTGAAACACCAATCAGAAAGAATATATGTACCCCCATGTTTATAGCAGCACTATTTACAATAGCTAAGATCTCGAAAGAGCCCAAGTGTCCATCAGTAGACGAATGCATAAAAAAGCAGTGGTACATATACACAATGGAGTACTATGCAGCTCTAAGAAAAAAAAATCTATCCTTTGAGACGACATGGAGGGACCTGGAAAGTATTATCCTAAGTGAAAGAAGCCGAGCAGAAAAAGAAATACCACATGATCTCACTTATATATGGAATATAATGAATATAAAAGTCTGAGGAATAGGCAGACCCAGAAACACGGAAGTAGGGTACAGACTGACAACCCTCAGAAGAGGGAGTGGTGGGGGTTGGGAAGAGATAAACCACGGAACTTATAAGCATGTATACATTACCAATGGACAAGGACAACAAAGCCAGGGATGGGGCGGGGGGGAGGGAAGGGTTATGTGGAGGAGGGTGTCAATGGGGTGAAAAAGGAGAAACATCTGTAACAAAATTAAAAAAAAAAAAGAATAAGAGGGTAAGCCATTTAAGTTCAGAATTGAGGTGCTTACAGTTTTTGTTAAGAAGTCAGGATATTTTAGGATGAACCTGGTGTTTTTCATAGTGATCGCCTTCTGCACTAATGTAGAAAAAAAGAAAAAAGAAACATTTACGTGAGAGAGACACATCAAGTGGTTGCCACCCACACAACCCCAACCGGGGCCGGGGACAAACTGCAACTGAGGTATGTGCCCTTAGCAGGAACCAAACCCAGGACTCTCTGGTCCATGGGCTGATGCTCTAACCACTGAGAAAACCAGCCAGAGCTTTTTAAAATTGATTTTAGAGAGAGGGGAAGGAGAAAGAGAGAGAGAGAAACAGGGATGTGAGAGAGAAACATCAATCAGTTGCCTCCCATATGCACCTCAACCAGGGACTGAACCTGCAACCTAGGTATGTGCCCTGACAGGGAATTGACCTGGCAACCTTTTGGTATATGGAATGACTCTCCAAGCAACTGAGCCATACCAGCCAGGGCCATAATTTTTCAGTTTTCATTTCTAATGCCTTAAATATAATAGATATAGCCCACACAAACAAAAACTTTTTGACTCTTCAATAAGTTTTGATAGTCTAAAGAGGCCCCGAGACTTAAAAGTTTGAGACTTGCTGATCTATAATGTACTACCTATCATATAATTTACAAAAATACATATATCTGATATATCAAAAAACAGCAACAATAGAAAGAGAGCTCTAGAAACCAGTGATCTTTGTGAAGGACTGACACTTCTCTAGGTAAACCTTTTAATTAGTATTAATTTTGGAACCACATTAATGTTTTAAATACTAAAAAAAATAAAATAAAATAAAAAGAATGTAGAACTATAGACTGGAATATAAATTTTAAAAATAAACTTAAATGTATTTCAAAAGAGTAACAGTCACATTGAAAAGGTTAGAAGAAAGAACTAACTTAAGTAACTTTTAAACATAGTCTTTTGACCTTATACCTTCAGACTAAAGAAAATAAATAAATAAATACTGAATTATAATAGCAGGTTTGTTCTTTGCAGAGACATGTCTGGTATACTCTAAGACTGAACAAGTAATAATTATCTTGAGAGTAATGAGAAACAGGTTTCTGTCAGAGAAGATAATTAAAACTATGAAAAGTGGAAAGATTGAAATGAGTCCTGTGGCATTGGACCGAAATGTATCAGTATGAATGCATAGTTTTCAACGTATGGATACAGAGGTGCGAATGTGTGTGTGCACTTGCATTCTACCCCTGCCCACTGAGAGGGCCTAGAAGTAATGACACTCCAGAAGTAATATGCACACATAGAGCCCATGTCTTAGTTTCTAAATACCATTCTCTACTGAAACTAACTAGGGCTTTTTGGAGAAATGATTGATTTCAGGGCTGAGGCAGGGAAAAATCAATATGAACCTGGAACATTATGTCATTTCAGAAAATAAGAAAGTCCTCAAAGAATGGTGAGTCAAGTCACAAGAATAAGGGGGTCAGTCTGAGGAGCTCCTGCTGGCCAAATTTAAAACAATCTGAGCACCAACAAACAAAAATAGTAGTTAGTTATAATCCACTGAATAAAAGGATTCCATAAATCCAAAGAGATATAAATAAACAAGCAAATGGGGAAGGAGAAGCACTTCTGTATAGCAGAATACCAACAAATAAATATAAATGATGGTGTTAGATATCACCAATTGATAAATACAATAGTAATATTTGATTCAGGTTAGAATCATAATGAATTAGACACCATCTTAACTTTACTCAGTAAGGCAGTGACTTTCGATCGGTGTGCTGCAAGAATTTTTAAAACATGTAGTCAGAGGCACAGACCTCTTTCCCCTTAGATTGTCAACTAAAAAAATGACAACAGCCAACACGACAATAGTAGGCTGGTGTGAATGTCCTGTCATATAATGGAGTTGCATCTTTTTGGTCACTTTGCATAATAAAATTGCATCTGATTGGTTAATTCTGGGTGCCAGAAATCCTTATATACAAGTATAGAGGCACCTGATTTTTTAAAAAGTCACGTTGAAGTAAAAAGGGTAGGTAATTAATACTATTATGACTTGTGTGTGATTCAATCAAAATTCTATTTTTTATCAGATGGGCAAAAATATATATATTTTTTGGTGTGAAACAAATTTTAGTAATTAGTTTATGTGTGCCATGAGACAAAAAAGTTTGAAAATTGCTGCAGTAAGGGGATGTCAACATTGAAACTAACTACCACCTAATATGATGCACTAAGGACATTAATGTGACTTTTATGATATATCTGTCAAAAATGCACAGCCTCAATCTGACTATGAAGAAACATGAGATAATGCCAAAGTGAGGGTCATACTGTAAAATAATAGATCTTTACTCTTCAAAAATGCCAAGGTCATGAATAACTAAGACAGACTCTTCCAGATTAAAGAAGACTAAAGAGATAGTCTAATTAAATACAAGTGTGACCCTAGACTGGCTCTTAGTTTAGAAATTTTTGTTTCTTATGAAGGACAGTATCTGACAATTAGCAAATTATGAGTCCGGTCTGTATATTGAATAATACTATTATATTAATGTTAGTTTCTTAATTTTGATAAATGCATTATGTCGGAGGAAATCCTTGTTCTTAGGAAATACACACTGAAGTATTTTGGGTTTAAAGGGCAACATATCTTCAACTTATTCTAAAATGATTCAGGAAAATAGACATATATGTGGGAAATGAATGAAAGAATGTGTGTGTGTGTGTGTGTGTGTGTGTGTGTATAAAATAATAAACCACATCTGGGAAATCTGGGTGGTGAAGAGTATATGGGGGAGTTCTTGTACTATCCTTACCAATTTTATGTAAAGCTGAAATTATATGAAAATTAAAAATTACAAAAGTAAATGAGGCCCTAGCTGGTGAGGGTCAGTTGGCTGAAGTGTTGTCCCATGCACTGAAGGGTCTTAGGTTCAATTCCCAGTCAGGGCACATGCCTGCATTGCGGGTTTTGATATCTGGTCAGGGTACATCTGTAGGGTAGTCAGTCAACTGACTGACGTTTCTCTCTCACAGCCATGTTTGTCTCTCTTTCTCCCTCTCCCTTCCTCTTTCTTTAAAATAAAAAATTAAATAAAAGTAAACGAGGAAGTAAAATTAATTCTGACACATACAATAACATAGATTGACCTTGGAGACATTATGCTAAATGAAATAAGCCAGACTCAAAAGGACAAATAGGGTATGATTCAACTTATATAAGGGACCTAGAAAGGTCAAGTTCATAGAGACAGAAACTAGAATAGATGTTGCCAGGGGCTGGGGGCAGGCAGAATGGGGAGTTATTGTTAAATGGATGCAGAGTTTCAGTTTGGCATGATGAGAAAAGTTCTGGAGCTGGTGACAGTTGATGATGATAGCACAATGGTGTGAATGTACTCAATGACACTGAATTGTACATAAAAATAGTAATCTGACATTATGTATTTTTTACCACACATACAAAAAAAGTAACAAGGGTTGAGAGGCCCAGATTTATACTTTAACCCCACAACACCAACCTTACTTCCCAGAACTGATTACAACTGCAGTTTCATTCTACAAAAATATTTACGGAACAGCCTGCTTCCTCACCAGAGATCTTGTAACATCTTGCCAATCAAAGTGAGAAAGCCTGTTTAAATAATAGTGATAAGCTGGTTTAAGAGGTCATTTTAATCACTATAGTAATTGGCCAACAACCTGTTTGCAGGGTGACACTTCCAAGGATGCTGGTGACACTGAGAAATCAGGCATTTTGCAAGCCTTTCCTTTTTGCACCCTGTGACCTCTATAGTGTGAACAGGAAAAATAAAGCAAAGTAAAATAGCTGATTTGTACAGTCTAAGTTCCGGCACCAGCCTGACCTGAACTAGGCCTATGTTCTCATCTAGGTTACTCATTATTTTTTAATAGTATAAACAATGGTAAAGTGTTTTCTATACTTTAAGTGTTTGTAGTAATTGCCTATACAGTGTCAAATATTAAGGCACAGTAAATCTTGTCTTATTTTTAGAAAGGTAAAGTACCAAGTGAAAAAATGACTTCCTTTTTCACATCCACACTGAAATTTCAAGACTTTAATTTTTTAAAACCCTATCAACCAGACTCTGCCTCTAATTCATTCTAGAGAAAACTACAAGCTTCATCTTTCTAAAGTGTTACCAAGTTGTCATTTCCTACAGAATAAGGCCCTGACCCCACCTCAGTCTAGTAATTTGACTTTAACATACTTTTTTTTTTTTCTTTTTTTTATCCTCACCCGAGGATATTTTTCCATTTTTTGTACAGATAGAGTGGGAGGGAGAGAGAGAAAGGGGAGAGAGAAACATCGACGTGAAGAGACACATCGAGTGGGTGCCACCCGCACGACCAACCAGGGCCGGGGACAAACTTGCAATCGAAGTACGTGCCCTTAGCGGGAACCGAACCCGGGTCTCTCCGGACCGCAGGCCGACGCTCTAACCGCTGAGCCAAACTGGCCAGGGCTTAACATACTTTTTTAAGGTTTGCCTTCTCTGACTCCCTTCTTATGTATCCATCAGATTAGACCACCAAACCTTGGAATAAATCCCTCAAAAGTGTAATTGGGGACCAAAGAGTACACCCAAGACTTTATATATACATTGTTGAGTTGTTCTCTTACCAGCTTTGAACAAAAGGCCTCCTTTTCCCCAAATCCTTGTCAACTCTATTCCTTCAGTTTTTGAAATTCACTTAACTACACATCTTTTCTCCTCCTTTGAACTCCTAGCACATTAGACTACTTTGCTTACTTATTTTATTTTCACACAAACTAGCTTAAAACTTTGCACATAGTACCCATTCAAAAATATTTGTCAATATCTGTCAAGTGAATAATATCACTATCTCAGTTCACATGTAGAACCAGTAATTGTACTTAGACCCCAATGCCAAAGATAGGCATCTTTTTTTTTTTTTAACTTAAAAAAAATAACATCTATTGCTTTTTATGATGATAAAAGTGAAAGAATTCAAGCTCACTGCAGAAAACTTGCAAACGAGTGAGAAGCCATAATCCCGAACTCGGACATAAGCATTATTTACATTTAGGGCTACAAATAGGCAATCTTGATGCAACAGATGAAGCTGAATCCTAGAACTACACACTTTTATTTTTGTTTTGTTTTGTTTCTGTGAACATTCAACTAATGTCAGGAGTGGATGTAGGTTAGAATGTGGGTTTAGAGGCCCCCAGGTAAAAGAAAATACAACTTCAATTTCATTAACTTGAGAGAAAAAGTACAAACTCTTTTTGCATGTCTCCAAAATTTCTCAGCTTTATTTCTCAAGAACAATCAATAACTGGGACTGACTACTCTGTGTGAATAGGAATGGCAAGGGTGGAGGTGAGGCATTCTACTTCTATGGCTAAATCAATGAGGAGTGAATATACATTTCCTATTCCAGTATTTAATTTTTTTTTCTAGTGTACACCACCTGTTAGCAGAAGAGGATTTCTTAACAGTAACTTAGTTAAGACTTCTTTATATAACTTGAAGACAAACAGAATATTTTTTCTCTGGACTAAAGTTTATTTTGCATTAAAAAAAAAAAAAATCCTAACCAAAGATATGTTTCCACTGATTCCAGAGAGAGAGAAAGAGAAACATTCACCCATTGCCTCCTGCATGGGGATCCCAGGGACTGAACATACAACCAACTATGTGCCCTGACCAGAATCGAACCCACAACCTTTTGGTGCGTGAGATGATGCTGCAACCAACCGAACCACCCAGCCAGGGCTATTTTGCATTTTATACAGCAATGGTTTGATTATAATTTGCAAAATAATAAAAGATGTATTTGAGGGGGCTGTATTAGAGAGAACTAGGAAGAGCACTGTTAGTATGAAAAACAGGGAGGTTATTTTGTGAATTGGATTCCAAAGCTACAAGGAAGGGCTTGTATTTCAGATACAGGACTTCTCAAGAATTCTTCGAGGCTCAATAAAATGATGATACAGGCAAAGCATTGTGGTTACAGAATCATTAGTCCTTTTGGAAAATGTACTTTTTGATCAAACAAATAAGAAGTGACAAGTGACTAATCAAGTGGAAGTTTGTGTAGGCTTTTGCTGTATTCCTTCCCATAAGGAGGCTGGTAGGATGAACATATTTTATTAGATGAAAGCAAAGTGAACCTAACTCAAGAAATCTAGATCCCATTTTTCTTTTCTTTTTTTTTTTTTTTTATCATCCTCACCGAGGACATTTTTTCCATTTTTTTTGTTGTTCAGGTAGAGTGGGAGGGAGAGAGAGGAACAGAGAAAGAGAGAGAAACATCGATGTGAAAGGGACACATCGAGTGGTTGCCACCCGCACAACCAACCAGGGCCGGGGAAAAACTGCAACCGAGGTACATGCCCTTAGCGGGAACCAAACCCGGGTCTCTCGGGACCGCAGGTCGACGCTCTAACCGCTGAGCCAAACCAGCCAGGGCTAGACCCCATTTTTCAAAGAGTTGTTTTGTTTAGGTTTTTAAACTAAATGGGATTCTTGTGAAGTATAAAATATTTAGGACAAATAACAGATTTGTAATTTCCAATGAAAGATAATGTATCTAAGAGTTGAGAGAGAAGAGAGAGAGAGAGGAAAGGAGGAAGGAAATAAAAGGAAGAGGAGCCCAGCTGGTGTGGCTCAGTGGTTGAGTGTTGACCCATGCACCAAGAGGTCACCGGTTCAATTCCTGGACAGGGCACATGCCCAGGTTGTGGGCCAAATCCCCAGTGAGAAGCAGCCAATCGATGTTCTCTCTCATCAATGTTTCTATCTCTCTCCCTCTTTCTTCCTCTCTCTCTAAAAGCAATAAACAAAAAAAATTTATTAAAACAAAGAAAGGAAGGGAAGGCAGCAGGGGGAAGGGAAAGGAAGGGAAGGGAAAAGAAGGGAGAGAGAGAGAGAAGGGAAAGCAATTCTACTTTTTCAAACTTAATGGGCAGAATATTGTTTTATAACTTTGTAATAAGACTTGTTGTGTTTTTATATTATCATCTTGCAGTTCTGGCTGAAAACAACTCCTTACTGGATGTATCAAATCTCTCTAGACTTTGCTCTCACATTTCCCCATTCTTGTTTCACACACAAGACAAGAAAATAATTGACTTTACAGTTTTTGTAGTCATTACTTTTGTTTTGTTTTGTTTTTTTCTTTTCTTTTTATCCTCACAGGAGGACATTTTTGCATTTATCTTCAGATAGAGCGAGAGGGAGAGAGGGAGCAAGAGAGAGAGAGAAACATCAATGTGGGAGAGACACATCAAGTGGTTGCCACCCACACGATGCCAACCAGGGCAGGGGACAAACTGCAACTGAGGTACATGCCCTTAGCGGGAACTGAACCCCGGGATTCTCTGGTCCACAGGTCAACACTCTAACCACTGAGCAAAACCAGCCAGGACTGTAGCCATTACTTTTTTAAAAGTATTCTTTTTGTGTAGTTAGTAAAGTAAAACAGTATTTCTAGCAACCTCAAAATGAAATACTGGTTTGGTGATCATGTTTCCTGAACCAAAAAGATGTCAGGGCAAATTGTTCGACAAGTTCAAATTAGGAGAAATGAAAATAAGTATTTGAGGGTAGGTTGTTCAAAAGAGAATATTTACCTCAGTTATTGGTTAAGAGAGGCTAGCAGAACTAAAAGCCTTAAAGTACCTTAAAGACAAAATGTAATTTTTCTCTCTGGCATTAAGAAAATAGGAACAGAAATAGCTAGAAAGGAAATTAATAGGGCACAATACTGGGACTTCTTAGCCCCATTAGTAAACAAATCATTTATACTAGGGAGTAAGTTAATGACTAGGCAAGCCAAAACATTAACTATAAGAGTTTGTCCAGAAATGATGGCTGGGATTTGCTTCAAAATTATATGGAAAAGAAGGAAATATGTGAGGGTATAGATGAAGCAAGAGTGGCCATGGTTTGATAATTGTTAAAACAGGGTAAAGAGTTATGAGGGGATTTATTATACTAGGATCTCCACTGTTAGGTATATTTAAATTATTCCATAATAAAAAGTGAAAAAGCAAAACAAACAGAAGCATTCTGAGTATGACAGAGTCCTTATTTCTGAGGTCACCTGGCTATTTTTAAGGTTTTTTAAAAAATAAAATTGATTCAGAACTAGTAGACATGTATGTGCGTTATTGCCAAGCACAAACAAAAGAGAAGAGAAAAATCTGGACTGATTTAGACATCTATTTCTTCCTTGACGAGGAGCCCTGCTAATTTACTCTGTAAATGTGTTGCTGACGATAGCTTCCAAAATGGGTGGGAAAAAGAAAATAAAATGTATATAAGTTTCAAAAATAAAGTATATCCAAGTAGCTTGGAAGTGAATATGTTTTCCTCCCTTTTCAGGTAATATGGAAGAATTGTTTTGGCTTTTGTGTGACATCCTGTGGAGGCCTGATGAAAACACTGGGAGATAACAGATTGTTCCCTTTTAATAATATGGCAGTAGAAGAGAAAGCCTTTACATAAATGTCCCATGCCTTTTAGGGGATATGCTGATTCCACCCATACACTGATAGCATTTATTAATTCATTTTTGGGAAAAGCATCTTGCCCTATTTTTAAATGTTGTAATGCTTGGCCAAATTTTCTGTAAAAATTACCTGCATCAAAATTAACTTTCCCAATTTTGCAGATTTGGTCATCCAATTCAATAATGTAAATGGTTTGACAGTCTTTGTTATTATTTCTTGTAAAAGGCAATGAATAATGAGCTCCTGGGGTGCCATTGGGGGTTATTCACACTTGCTAATGATTAACTACCCACAGCTCCTGAACTGCAGAGCCAGTTTTAAAGGCCCTCAAAACAACTTCGTCCTATTTTAGATACCTGCTAGGGGGAGGGGCGTATATCGGATTTGCAAAAATCCTGCTAATTCAAACCAGACCAAAGCCTAAATATTCGATAATTGGGGATTGGTACATAAATTACATTCATAGTTACAATCTATTAGTTATTAAAAATGATGATGGTAGACATGTCTTGCAAGAAATGTCAAAAGAATTTATGTAGAGAGAAGAAAATAAGATAGGCCAAAAACTCAGATCTACATAAAGAAAGGAAGAGCACAGAAGAAGAAATAAGTGAAGGTAAAATAAAATGATGATGTAGGCCCCCTGCACCAGTCTATGATTGAACACTTGCCTTCTACAATTTCACCTCAAATGACTTTCTCTCTCTCTCCCCCCCATTTCAGGCTTGTACAAGAAAGTAGAAGATGAAAAAAAATATATAGCCTGCTTATGCATCCCATTCCCTTCCCCCTGCTCTTCCTCCAAAGGTAGCTGTTGTTAACATTTCCTTGAGTATCATTCTAAAAAATACAGGCATAAACATTTTTACACAAAAGGGATAATACTATAGTATTATGTACATTGCTTAAAAACATAACCCTAATCAACATATTATTAATCATTCCATATCAGCTCAATCCGATTTACTAAATTGTAATTACTATTTTTATAATTTTTTTAAAAAATTTTTATTTGGATTTTTTTTTTTTTTTTTTTTTTTTGGTGAACTGCCTACCTATATACTTTGCATAATTTTTTAAAAACAGGATTCTTTTTTTTTGGTGATACGGGCCCCTAGCGGGAACTGAACCTGGGACTCTCTGGTCCGCAGGCCGACGCTCAACCGCGGAGACAAACTGGCAAGGGCAAAACAGCATTCTTCTTTCCTATGATTTATATGAGCTCTTCCTATTTTAGGTAAATTGGACTGATTGTGCCTGACATGTGCTGCAATACTTTTTTCCAGTTTCTTTGCTTTTAAAAAATTTATGGATTTATTCCCCTCAAACATAGTTTTTTCTTTTTAAACAAAATGCTTATAAACATTTACATATTTTATTATTTTTCAATTTTGTGTCCTGATTAGAAAGGCCTTCACCATTCCAAGATCATAATCATGCTTCCACACTACTGACATTTTGGACAGGATAATTTTTTCTTGTGGAGGTCTGTCCTCTGTGCAGTAGAATGTTTAACAGCCTCTATCCACTAGATGCAGTAGCTTTCCCTCCTCTCTACTTGTCATGACCAAATGTCTCCAATGTCAGATGTCCTTGGGAGGCAAAATTGTCACACATACTCCATCTGGAGAATCACTGTTATAGAACGTATTTGGTGTATTTTATTTTATTTTATTTTTTTCTTTATTGATTTTAGAGAGAGAGGAAGGAAGGAGAGAGAGAGAGAAACATCAATGAGATTGGTTGCCTCCTGCATGCCCTTCATTGGGGATTGAGCCCACAACCTGGGCATACACACTGGCCGGGCAATATTTGGTGCATTTTAAATTACTTTCATATTTCAATCTTTGACTCAATGAATTTTATTTTTGTTAAAGGAGTGAGACAGAGATCCAGCTTTATTTTCCACTAAAAGTAGTCAGTTGTCTCAATTCAATTAATCCCTGATCTGAAGAGCCAACTTTGTCAAAATCTAAATCTATCTATATATTCTAATGTCTATTGTTCTTTGTTTCCTCTTTATTTATTCTCAATATAAAATTTATACATTTTAATTTTTATTAACTTCAAAACACACTTTAATATTTGGAGGGGATTCCCCTGTCCTCCCCCACCCCAACTTTCTCTTTTAGCATTTCCCTTGCTATTGTAAGATTTGTAATATTTATGAACTGTGGCAATTTTTAAAAATCCTGTTAGCATTTTTATGGAAATTGCTTTAAACTTAAAGATTGATTTGGGGAAAATAAACATCTTTCTGTTTTTACTACTGCATCTTACTAGAAACGATGTTATATTTTTTATTTTACTTGTCTTTCTTCATGTCCCTCAGTAGAATTGTAAAGTTTTTCTCATAAAACTTGCACATATTTCTTGTTAATTTTATTCCTAGATATCATCATTTTATTGCTATTATAAATGGGTCCTCTACAGCTTTGGAAAGATAAATGGAAACATGTGAATGGATTAACTACATTCGTGGAAGTAGGAGAAAGGGAATAAGTTAAAATCTAGTATGGTATTCTGAAAGTCTTATTTTAGTGGGATTCAAGTTAATAGTCAAATAAACAAATACTGTAATTTAAAGTGTGATGTTATGGAAGAAATAAAGAAAGGATTGAGCTAGATCTGTGGTTCTTAACTAGAGATGATCCATCCCATATCCACCCCAACCCCACCCGGGGCCTATTTCCATCCCCTCTGGAGGACATCTGGCAATGTCTGGAGATGTTTTTTTGTTTGTCACATTTGGGGGATGGGTGTTACTGACAAGTATTGGTTAGTCGCCAGGGTTGCTGCTAAACATTCTACAATACACAACAAAGAATTATCTAGTCCCAAATGTTAATAGGACTCTGGTTGGGACTCTGAGGTGGATAGTAGCAGTGGGGATACCTACATTTAGGTCAGGATATTATAGACTCTTGGACCATCTCAGGCTGAGGGGACTTGAAAACAACAAATAATAATAAATCCCTTACATATGTGTGTAGTATACATATGTACATTTGGAGAGTGAAGAGAGGATTTAAGAGTGCTTTCATATTTTACTTTGTGTACTTGTTTCTTGCTTGAATTTTGGAGCACACCCTTGCTCTTTTCTTTTTCTTTGGAATTAGAAAATGAGAAAAGAAAAAACAAATGCACAAAAAGCCAGCAGGCTGGAAGAGAGCCTTTTGTAAAACTATTGGTAGATTTCAAAGAAGAGATTTTGGAACAACCCCCAGGTGTTCCGGAGGCTCTGGTGCCATCATCTGAGCTATACTGCCTTCCACATCTATTGGATCTTCCACCAAAGAGTGACAAAGAACACTTGACTTAAAGCCAGATAATGTATGCCCAATACTTGGTTTTACACCTTTTAGCTTTGTTATATTTGCATGTGTTATTTAAGTTATATTGACTTTAGGAAAAAATAATGACCTACTTTACTATACTATTAAATAAGGTCACTTAAGTGTTTCATAAACTGTAAAGCACACTACAGATATATGATGAGCCCCAAAGAGGGTAAAGGCTGTGCTCAACAAATTATCTTTTTACTCTGTCCCCTTGAGTCCAAATCTATAGCAAGGACAAATGAAGACTGGGCTTCAGAGGAAAAAAGACGGGAAGGGAAATGCAGGGTAGGAGAAAAGTGATTACAGACTAAAGTAGTAGGACGAGTTCCATTATTCGTGTAAATAAGAGTGGAGATAATCCTGATGGGGCGATAACATCATAAATGGTTGTAGCCCAGCCCCAGGCCCTTGAAAAGGCAATGGTCAGCTTTTTTATTTTTTAAGCAGACCCTTGACCTGAGATGTGAAGGAGTGATTATAGAATCCTTGTGCAGTGTTTGGAGTCCAGCAGTCTGCACATTTAAAAAATATGTATCTGTACCCCAGAGACTAAAAGCAAAAGAGATCCAAGACAGAGTGAGTCATCATTCCTCCACCTAGATAGAGCCCGATAGAATTCATGCTTAATCAATGGTTGTTGAATAGATGAATGAAATACATTCTCCGGTGGTTTCATGGACCTGGTATTAAAATAACTGGATGCATTGATATATTTTTTGTTTGTTTTATGTGCCTTTGAAGAGTTTGCAGGCTGTGAAAAGTAACTTAAACAACTCAGTTTCTTTTCTTGGCCTTTAGGCAGCTTGAGAAGATAAGCCACTAATTGGAACGATGTGTGCCTGGAGGGAAAAAATAAGGGTGAAAAACGTTTATCAGCAGTATCCGTGAGCATCAAGCATACTCTTTTTTTTTCTCACGCAATTTTCCAATTTAATTAACGTTCATATGAATGCAGCAAATAATATGTAGCAAATGCGAATCCATATAATTTTTAAAATTAAATTTATATTTAGCACTGGAAAGAATCTTAAGTCATTGGATCAGTTTTACAGAGAGGCCCTACCGGAGACACTAAGGAATCGACAGAGCCAGAACTAAAACTTGTTTTTCCACCCTGGGAAAAGCAAATACCGTAAAGAAAAAAATATCCTAAGCAATTACGGGTTTTCCAAGCCCAATCTTTCGGGTTGTTTTTCTTGCCTGTGTTATGCAGACTCCAGGCACTTTCTTCTCAGAATGAACCAGCAATTCAAAGCTCCAAACAAGTTTGGGAATGAGCCTTGGGGATGGGGGACCTCTACCTGGGGAGTCATCACAAAGAAAGGTGCCCGCGTTCCCCTTTCGAACATTTCGCAAGCTTTAATAACGGCTTTGATATTATGCGCCCCGGCAAAAGGTGAGCATTGGCGGGATCAAACCGGACCTCCAACAAAAGAATTTGAAGTTCGACTTTTTTCCTTTTCGAAATTTGAAAGACATGCTGTGCTCCCCTCCCCCTCTAAAGTTTGTTTTCTAGCTGTAAACTCGCTTCAACACTCGGTTGCTTTCTCAGTTGCCTGAGAAGCGCAGTAATTAGCCAACTTCACTTAGACGAAAAAGAAACTTCTGTTTACAGAATGAGAGCCACCGCGTGGCCAAGGATAACTACGCGGAAGAAGGAAACATTTTTGTCGCGAGCTGCGGAAAGCGACCAGGGGGAGGGTTAAGGCGACCAGGAGGCGTGTTTTGTTGAGTGGCTTCGAAAGCGGCCGAGGCAGCCGAGGCCACCACTTTCGAAGTTAGCAAACAAAGCGTCTCCCCAGTAACCGCCTGGTTCCAGACAAGGCTCCTGCCACTCAGACCGCCGAGTCACAGCGTGGGCTTGCCCCCGGCTCCTCCTCCCTGCGTCTCTCCTCCCTCCTCTCCTGTTCTCCAACGGACATAAGCCACCAATCCCAGCAACAAACAAACCTTCAAATGCTAGAACGGAGCGGCCCTCTAACCGGCGCCCCCCACCCTCTCCCAGCCCACATCTGTCCCGCACTCAGGCGCAGCAGCTGATTCATCTCCAGCCAGGTTCAGGGAAGGAACTGCGCTTCAGCAAGTTGCAGAGTAGCTTTCAGGCTGTTGGTTTACCCCCGGACCAAGTTTCACTGCTTTGTCGTTTTAGATGTGTGTTCTCTTAGGTGCTGATCAGCCGGCAAACCACAGAAGAAAAAAATCGTAAGGTCGCTGCCTTCTTAGAGTGACGCTTTTCTCCTTGTTTATTCATTTAAAGTCATGTAATTGGAAAAACCACCCAAGCTTTGTAAACTCTGGCCCTTAATTCAGTCTCCCAGCGGGGGTGTCTTTTTTGGGGAGGGTAGTGGGTGGGAGGCTGGCTTTAATTTAATCCTAAAACAGAGGCTCCAAAGTCTAGTTAGTCATCGTTTGGCTGCCTCAGTCTTCGGGTTTAACCTCATTTCCACGGAGCTACTCCTGCCGGCTTCTCCATTGAGGTTACAAAACAAAAACAGCACAGAGCCGAAACTGGAGGCCGACTCAGGTGTTGACGTCTCTACTAGGGTTATTTACGGTTTTTGTTTTTTGTTTTTTTTTTTTTCTTCTCTTTTAAGTGATCAGGAAAGTCTTACTGTAGCATGTGACAGTTCGTTTACTTCAAAGTAACAGGACACACACGCGAAAACTAAACCCAAAGGAGAGGGCGGGGAGCGGGTATGCGTTTCTTGGAATCAGCTAAACAGCATCTGGTCTTAAGGGTAATTTCATCAAGGAACTCCTGTTGGAGTCTTCCTCTCAATCTAAATAAACCAACAGGAACATGTGTTTACTCAATGACTAGTTTATTTGAAATACCGGATGAGAGAAGGGGTCCCCTCGCAGAGTTTAAGTCTTAAAACTAGACTCTTTACCGAAACAGATGAGCAGCCCCTGTGTGGTCAACCTCATTCCATAAAGGCGGTAGCTGCTCGGGTCCAAGAATGGGAGTGTCAGGCCGAGAGGCAGCGGGACCGGAGCGCGCCCTTCCCCAGGCACAGACGTTTAAAGAGCATGTGAGCATGACAAGTGTCCATCGCAACGTGTTGGATTTCGAAACTGCCTTGCAATCCAGTCCGGAACTCTCAGCTTTAGCCCGGGGAACAGTCATTCGCCTTGGGTGTCTGTGTCTCATCCTCCCCCCCCCCCCCCGCGCAATGTAGCTATTAGAGGAAGAGCCCAGGGAGGAGAACGGTGCGAAGCGCCGCACCCGCGTGTCAACGGCAGCCGTGCATTCTGGAGGAAGTTGGTTCTTGTCCCGAATACTTTTCCAACGGTGCCCCGCCCCTTGAATCAGAAGCGGCTGTCTCCTCCGGCTAGCGCCGGGCCGTGGAGTGTGGGGCAGCTGTCAAAAACGAAAGTGAGGGCCTTTTCTTCCCTTGGGTAAAGGAGGGGAAGGAGGGAGCGGCCTGATTTCCATCTGTTGCAATTTCCTAACCAAACGCACCCTCGTCCGCCCGGGGAAGAAAGGCCCAAAGGAGAAACCCGGGACACTCGGCTGGTGTGGCCGCGGCCAGACGAGGGATGCGGGAGGCGTGCGCGCAGCAGGGAGGAAGGCTCGGGTTTCTGGGCTCCGCTGCCCCCACGAGGGATGGGTAACAGAGGCCCCCGGGGCGAGGAGTGAGACGGCGCGGCCGCGGCCCTCGTGCAGTCCTCCCGGCTGGAAGGTGCGGGGGAGGGGCGGAGAAGCGGCGGGCGGGCGGGCGGGGGACTGGGCGGGCGGCTGGGGGCGGAGGCAGGACCTCCTGTACCTTCCCTCCTCGCTTCTTTCACTCTGACAGCGCTGAGGTGCGCCGAGCAGGAGCGGGGAACAAAGGAGCGGCGTGGATAGGGGAGAGAGTTGGGCGAGGGAGAGCCTCCGGCCGGCTGCCAGAAGATCCCAGCAGGAGGAAGCCCAAGTGTCACTTGAATTCCACTCAAGAAGCGGGCGCCTGGGATCCGAGCAACTTGCTTAGCAGTAACTGCTGGAGTTCGTCCTACAAGTTACCGGAGAGTCCTCGAGGAAGGAGGACAACCGCTTGCCCCTTTCCCTCCCGCTCCTGCCCCCCCGCCCCCAAGACCCCAGCAGTGCCTCGCGCTGGAAGGGAAGCTCCAGAATGAAAAGCAAGAAAGGTAAGGAAGGCTCTGCGGGCTGTCGCCCAGGGGGCGCGAGTCCCGGGGAAACGTGCTCGCCGTACCGCGCCGGGCTTGGGGCGAAAGTGACTTGGTGGACTTTCCTAGCCCCAGGGCTCTCCCGCTGGAATCGCAGCCGTTCTCTTTGTTGAGGCAGCGTCTGAAACAGTAGTTGCCGTTTTCCTTCTAGACACAACACGAGGGGCTGTTGTGGGAAGATGGGCCGCTCCATGCTGCTGGCACGTTGTCAAGAAACACGCTCACCGCCTTGTTTGTGAGCCTCCAAGTTTCATTGTCTTAGTCGACACCCCACGCTCCGCCGAGTCGCCGCGTGGCTTCTCGCTCTTTCCTGCGGGCGGGGTGTGTGGGACCGGCACGAGGGGTACCCCCGCCTCTTTTCCCGTCGCGACCGGGGGCAGCTGGGAGTGTGCCTTTGTCTGAAAGTTGGGCTCGGATTCCGGGGCTCCTACTACCCCCCCCCGAGTTTGGCCCGGGCACTCTTTTCTCTGGGGCTGGGGTGTTTTCACAATAGAAGGAACTCGACTCTGGCCCCCAAATCTCCCCCGGGGATCGGAAACTTCGCAGAACTAGGCTTAAACATTCCTGGCCTCTCAAAGTTTTCCCACGAAGAATTTGGGGCAAGATGAAGAGTTAGGACTGAGGGCAAGCAGTTTAAAGCGGCATGCAGTCAGAATGAGTCCAAGTATGACAAACAGGCTTGGTTGTAAGTGCAAAGAGGGAGTCTGTCATTGTTTCCACGAAACGTTCTGGAAGCCTTACAACTAAAACTTGCCGACAGTCTGGGTTAAAAACAAAATAACACAGGAAAAGAAAAACTGCCACCATGAAAGGTCAAAGAATGTTAGCTCCTCTTGAAGTGAACTTTTGAGCCCCTGACGGGGAGGTACCCCGAATGTTCCATCTTGGGTCACAGTTGGCTTTTCTGTTGTGATTTATATGAAGTGGTTCAAAACAGAAGTTAATCACTCAGGGAAGCCAGCGCGGGGGAGGGGGCGTGCTGCTGCGCACGCGCAGGAGCGCCCCAGAGTTTTTGTAACTCCACATTCTTTCAGATTCGTCCCTCGAATACAGTTAACGTTAAAATGGAACAGCCTCAAATCCGAGATGGTTCCCCCGGTCCCGTTTTCACCCTGGGGTGCTGTTCTTTTGAGTCTGGGCTGGTGATTTTGAAACACGCCTCACCTCAGGTTTTTTCAGTGGGAGTAAAAGTAAACGTCAAAACCCGAGGCTTTCGTGGTGGTTGGTGGTAGGACTCCTTGCCGACCCCTCCCCATGGGACAGAGAGAACCAGAGGCTTGGAGGTTTGGCCACGGAGCTGGGCGCGGGGGGCTCGAAGGGTGGTCCCTGGAAGGCCGTGTTTACCCGCGAAGGACTGACAGGTCTCGATCCCGACTGGAGGGCGCTCGATCGCAGGCGCTGGGCTCAGCTGGAGTGTGAGTGTGCGCGTGGGGCTGTTTTTGAGGAATGGTCATTGTGAGCCGAAAGCAAAGCTGGGCTTCCGCCGGGGCGGGCTCCCACCGTTGCTGGGGCTCTGGAGAGGGAAGCGTAGATTAGCTTCGCGGGACCCGTCCCGTCCCCTTCTACCCCCACCCCCCGTCACCCATCAAAACGTTCTTGGGTGCTTTCTCCCCGCCTCCCACCAGGCCCTTCGCCTCCCCCCCACCCCGGCCTTCCAGGTGCCCCTCCTGGCGTCCCTCGCGGACCCCCAGCACTCAAGTGTACCTACCCGGCCCCTCCCCCGGCAGTGTTGGGGATTACCCCTCGGGTGCCCCTTCGGTCCGTGGCCTCTTGCCCCCCTCCGGGCCTCCCCAGTGTCCACTCCCCACCTCAGAGGAGCGAGGCTGGGAGCCGCCGGCCGCTGGTTGGGGATAACTCGGAGTCAGTGGCCCGGGGCGCGGCGGTCCTGCGGCTGAGCGCCGACTGGGAAACAATGAAAGGTGCGGTGGTGGAGGGGAAACTTTGCGACTGGTGCGAGCCGGTGCGGTGCGGGGAAGCGGACACCGCCAAGGGTTCTTTCCCTTTTCAGGTGTTCTTGGTAAATCCTATGGGGGCAGGCAGGCCCCCTTAATGTATAGATTCACGGCATCCTGTCTAGTTTCTTGTAATCTGAAACTCTCGCGGTCCAGGTTGTGCTAACTCGTACAGTTGGAGGGGTCGATCTCAGTGGAGCCGGAGGAACTCAGCAGAACAAAAGCTGGCTGGCCGTCTTCCCCCCGGCTCCTCCCTCTCTTCGCGGCCTCCTCGATCCTCCCCCCACTCATAACTCCACCCCCACCCCGGCCGACTACCTAGGTGGGGGCCGGCCTTCGGAGTCGCTCGGCAAGGACTCTGGAAGAAATCTGTCCCGCCTGGTTTGGTCTATTGTCTGTCTGTTTTATAAAAGTCCCTGAACATCTTTTCAAGTTTTCTTGAAAACAAAATCAACTTAAACTCAATCTCAGAGCCCGGGATTTGGGAAGACTGCTTTGTGATAATAGTGTCTCGTCTTAGAAAGCTGAGGATGCCAAAAAGATCTTCCTAAATGGCTTTAAGCCCAGCAGAAAGAAGATTCGTTGAGAAAAAAAAATCTCCCTAGCCTCTTTGCTCATTGTTTCTGACAGTGTGGAATTCTTGCTTTAAAATTGTCCTGTGGCTGTGACCAGCCAAGCACACCTCGGGTTTGGATTTTTGTCACTTTTGAGATGTTCTGATCAGGAAGTTTGTTAGGTTAGGTTTACTTTTAATCGTAAACTTTTCCTTTGATTATTCTTGTTTCCAGATTCTTTTCTAGTCTCTTCTAGATTTACAACCACTATCTCTCTGGCTCTCTCCCGCACACCCAGTTCCTGTTCAGAAAAGAAGAGCTTGCTTTATAGAGCTGTGGGAGTCATAGGCCATCTTTTGGCTTTCTAAACATTTTCTTGTATGTGGATGGAGATCCCCATAACCCCACCCCCCAACCACATTTTTTTAAAAAGTGCAAGCAGAGAGCAGGACGTTTGGAAACAAGTCGTAACCGGGAAACTTTTCAAAGGCTCTGTTACAATAGGAAATGAGTAACGTGGAAAAGTCTTTTTGTTTTTCCAAGTTGAGCCACAATCCGGAGGGAGAGTTTTAGTGAAAATAGTCCTGACAGCAGCAAACGTGGTTTGCTGCAGTGAAATATCAGCTGGTGTAGCCAAGAAACTGAAGTCTTAACTTCCTGTTACTTCAGCTTTTATGCACATATTGGAAATATTTGTTAAGAGGTCCAGAGGCCTGGCATTCATTTATTTAAATGAACTGAGAACAGAGTAAAGTCGCACTGCAGTTTGTTGTTGCTTAACTGAAACCTGCTTTTGTGTGTCACTAACCTTTTCTGAAAGATCAGGCTTCTTGTCAAACTTTAAGCAGATCAAAGTGCATGCTTCAGGGTTTTTTGTTTGTTTTAAACTCTGTTATTATCAACTTACAGCTGAGAATTCACTGTTTAATGAGAAATTTTCACACTTTTAAACAATTTATAATAGGGGAGATAGCTTTGAGAAGAATGTCTGGCTTTTCAGAGGCATTAAAACAGATTTGCTTTAGTTACTCGAGTATTTAAAAAAAGGTAGAGTTAAAAGGCTGATTTCTTTGCAAATGTAAAACATACTCATTTATACTTTATTAAGGGTTTTTTTTTTTAATAGCTTTTACCCACATTTCAATATAGGATTAAAATTTTCTCATCTCTTCAACAGTGAAAGCAGTTTCAGTTTTAAGTGTACCTCTTTTTTTTTTTTTAAACAGTTTAATGAGCCCTGGTCGGGTAGTACAGTTGGTTAGAGCGTCATTCCCACACCAAGGTTGCCGGGTTCCATCCCTGTGCACTCCATACCAGTGAGTGCATAAGTAAGTGGAACAACAAATCAATGTTTCTCCACCCCCCCTTCCTCTCTCTAAAATCAATAAATGAGTTAAAAACATAAAGCAGTTTAATGAAAGCTTCTGGGAAGAGAAATGGCAGATACATGGGAGTTAAAATTTAGGATTCTTGTGTGGTTTATTGAAGTCTTGAGCTAAAGTGAATTTCCAAGATCATCCTGCTCTTTTGTTAGAACTTGGTTTACTTTGTCTTCAGAAGGTCCTGCCTTTTCTGTGGACATTTCTCTAATGCCTTCTGCCCCCTACAGTCCAAAACTATGTGTCACCAAGTCAGACTCAATTACCTAGGGAGATATCTCATCAGCAAGTCTTTGAATGCATGGCTTTTTGAGTTTCATTGTGTTATTGAATGATTTGTCACCATGAGGAATATCCCATTTTTATTTCCTATCCAGGTAAACCACTCAATTAATTTGTGTCAACGCAGTTAAGAATGCATACCTTTACATTTTGTGTTATTTTAATTAATTTTTCTTTATGTAGAAATACTGATATGTTCAAGCATGCAATAGTTTATAATTCATTTATATTCTTAAAATATTACATTGTGTTCCAAAAACAGAATGTATTTCTTTATCACTAGAAGTTGCCCATGTCCTTTTGAAGGGGGTGGGGAGGGATGCTTTAATAGCATTTAAAGTTCTAATTTATGTTTAAATGTCTAAAAGGGCCAGGCCTGAATTTTTGTTGAACCCAGTCTGTGTGTGATTTAAATATCCTTTATGGTTTCTGAATTCTTAAATCTTGTGGGATTAAAGTATTTACAGACAAAAGAGCTGTTCCTTTGGGGTTGCATATTCAGTTTTCTTTGTCATGTAATAATTTAAGACAACTCTGCTTATTGATATGTAGTATTCTAGATTCAGATTAATCTGGCAGGTGAAGTTATGGAAATTAAACTTTCATTCAGTTTAGGCATCTTTGACCTCTTCTAAAGTACTAACAGAAAAATATTTTTGTGTAACAACACTGAAAATTTCATTGATTGTTTATATTTACTAAAAAGTGACTTGTACTGCCCATTAAAAGTAGGTGTCTAGTTTTCAATAAATGTAAGTAGCCATGAAAAAGAAATGACTCTGGAACTGGTAGAAACTTTTGACATGCACTTTATCTTTAGAATGCTACCTGAGTTAAGTGTGCAATTTTCCCTCTTTATATCAGTGAGAAAAATGTACGAATCTTCCCTTTTAGTCCAAATCTTCAGTGGAAGAAGGAGGAAGAATAGCATTTAAAATGTACAATAGGATACTCATTAGATTTATCCAAGATAGCAGTGACTTCAAAAAGAAGGTTGTTAGACACATTCCATCTGTTGTAGCACCTTTCCTGATACACAGGTGGCAAGCTGTTATTCACTTTGGGTGGAGCTTTGTCTCCTCTGTAGGATTACATGAAAGACTTCTGAGGATCATTCCAAAGGAATGTGAGAAGTTTAATCCTGTAGGAAAGTAGGTACTATAGGTACTCTAACAACTGGTTGAGACTCTAGAATATGCTTCTAATCAAATTACTTTTGAGACATTACATGTGCTGTGGTATTTCAGGACAGAAAATACTCACTGGTTCTTCCCCTGCCTCTCAGTAGTTGAGAAAACATGTTTACACTGAATGGTCAAAAGAGATGAGTTTTGCAGTAGGAGCTCTGCTGATGAAAGTGGTTGATATCCGGCCTTTGTCCTTTCCTAGGTGTTGCGGCCTCTGGCAGTGAGACTGAGGATGATGACAGCATGGACATCCCCCTGGACCTTTCCTCTTCTGCCGGCTCAGGCAAGAGAAGGAGAAGGGGCAACCTGCCCAAGGAATCTGTACAGATTCTCCGCGATTGGCTGTATGAGCACCGATACAATGCCTATCCCTCAGAGCAAGAAAAAGCATTACTGTCCCAACAAACACATCTATCTACACTACAGGTAGGGAAAAGGACACGAGCTATATGCACACAGGTTTCTTTTTCTTTTCTTTTTTCTTTTCCTAAAGTTATTTTATAGCATTCCTGTATGTCAAGTCATTAAGTGGCTCCCGCCTCAAAAAGGGGGGGGGGGGTATATCTTGTAAACTTTCTAGTGCTGATAGCTAATGACTGGCTATTTAGAGAAACAAACACTTGACAGTTGTCTGTCAAATAACGTTTCCTTTAATGCCTAAAAGAGCCTTCCTTTATACAACAAATATAAAAAGGAGGTTAAATCTTACTCTATTACCCAGGAAACTGGTTTGATATTTAGACAAGGACAGACCTCAGTGAGGTAATTCATGTCTGTTGACACAGTGATTTGAACTGGGAAAAATCAGTAACTGGGGGGAGTGGCCTTTCTCATACAGGAAAGATTTTCCTGTAGTTGATTAACTTAAATGCTGAGGCAGTAGGTACTCAGTTAATATGGGAAAGAGTCAAAAGGTAAACCTCCCTCTCTAAAATCATTTTTAGACATTTGACAATTTATACCTTTATCTTCCTCCTGAAAAGGTTTATGGATGATGAGACCAAAAAGGGAATTTGTATGAGAAAAGGAGCAGGTGTATGACAGAGGAGGCAGTTTTCTTTCTTGGCTGGGCTCGAATACATTGAAATAACTTTGTAAGTTCTAATAAACCTTCTTAAATGCAGAGAGATAATTATGCATCAATGGAAAGTTCGCAGAACATGTATGTTGAGTGGTAAAGCAGACACCCATATGATTTCAGGTCTGTAACTGGTTCATCAACGCTCGCCGCAGGCTCCTCCCTGACATGCTCAGAAAGGATGGCAAAGATCCAAATCAGTTCACAATTTCCCGCCGTGGGGCCAAGATTTCTGAAGCAAGTTCTGTGGAGTCAGCAATGGGCATCAAAAACTTCATGCCAACTCTAGAGGAGAGCCCATTTCATTCCTGTACAGCTGGACCAAACCCAGCCCTAGCAAGGCCACTGTCCCCTAAGCCGTCGTCTCTAGGATCAATTCTGGCTCGTCCATCAGTGATCTGTCATACCACTGTGACTGCATTGAAAGACGTGCCTTTCTCTCTGTGTCAGCCGGTTGGTGTGGGACAAAACACAGATATACAGCAGATAGCAGCCAGCAACTTTACAGATACCTCCCTCATGTACCCCGAGGACACATGTAAATCTGGACCAAGTACAAATACACAAAGTGGTCTTTTCAACACTCCTCCCCCTACTCCACCAGACCTCAACCAGGATTTTAGTGGATTTCAGCTTCTAGTGGATGTTGCACTCAAACGGGCTGCAGAGATGGAGCTTCAGGCAAAGCTTACAGCTTAACCCTTTTCAAGCAAAACAGTTCTCACAAATGTTATGGTTGCCGGGGTGATGGCAAGAGATAAATTGCATTATTTTATATATTTTTTTATTAATATTTGCACATGGGATTGTTCAAATGAAGCTTCCTGTTACTGAGATGTCTTCAATGGAATATAGTCATTCCAACAACTATAAACTCAAAGCTACTGTAGAAACAAATGTTGTTGTTTTTTTTTTATAATGTTTCTTGGTAGATTATTCATAATGTGAGATGGTTCCCAAGATCATGTGATTTTTTTTTTTTCCTCCCCTTCCCTGGTTTTGTTTTTGGTTGTTTTTTTTGTTTTTTTGTTGTTTTTTTTGGTGTTTTTTCAGACTGTGCAATACTTAGAGAACCTATAGCATCTTCTCATTCCCATGTGGAACAGGATGCCCACATACTGTCTAATAAATTTTCAGTTTTTTTTCAAACAAGTATGAATCTGGTTGATTGATGCCTTTTTTTCATGACATAATAAAGTATTTTCTTTAAAATTTATTGTAAACAGAGTGTTTTGTTGAGGGAGATGCTTCTTAAAAGTGATTAGGAATATATCACGCCAATGAGAGGAAGTTGGGGGTTGGGTGGAGTGTGAGTTAGGGGGGTGTCACCAGCTCTTTGAAGAACCATGGACAATAAGCCAGTATGTATAAACAGGATGTGTGATATTTACTCTTGATAGGAAGTATAAAGCTTTTCTTAAAACTGCATGGCAAATTGAAATGAATCATTCCATCAGAGTTTAGCTAACCACTAAATCCCTTGGTAATCTGCCCTGCATATTTTAAGACATGGTCAGTGTTGAAAAGAAAGGTCTCAAAGTACCTAATTATGGCTTACGGTTTCAGAAGTAAACAATAACCTAAACAGTCTCTCAGTATTACCCCTTTTTCATGTTATCCTTTAAACTTTACTCAGTGGTACAGTTAGATAAGGACTTTACATTCAAAGATCACATTAATTTGTATGGAAAACATCTTTTAAAACATTTTCTAAAGTGATTAAAATAGTGAGGTTCTATCTTCTGTGGGGCTGTTAATTAGGTTTGTTTTCTAAGGTCATGTATGTGAGAAAATAGTACCATATATAAGAGTTGATTGAGATAGACATTGCTAATGAAGCCAGGATGGTCAGAGGGAATTTGTGATGTTTCTTTCACTTATGGTTAAGCAGATTTGTCACATGCCACAAAACCATTCCTTGTAGCCATGCTTAGTACTAGGTGTTTTTGTTATATCAGTCATGTTCTTTTTAGCCCTGACCCAGCTATGAATTGTGTTAACTTTGAGGGAGCATCAGAGCTTCAGCATTATTTAAAGAATATAGAAAAATTCTTCCAAATTTAAATTTGTCTAATTTTGAAACTATTCAGAAAGTCTCTCCTGTAGAAAGAGCTAAACCCAAAGACTTTTTATAAATGAAAGAGAAAAATTTACAACCAGGAGGTTTTAAGAAAAATAGGTGAGGAAAAGGTGTGATGCTGTGGCCTGTTAGGGGCACAGCTTTTAAGGACATGTCAGCCTCAGGTGGGCTGATCCCATCTCAGGGTCACAGAAGTAGGTAAAACAAAAAAATGAAATAAAAAAGTATATAAAAGGAACAAAATAAATAAATAAATGTGAGATAAAGTTGATTAAGAATCATTACTTGCTCTAATAGCTAGATCAAAGACTGAAAGTCTTTGAGTAGATAAGAGAGACCAGCAAGTCATAAAAGGCTTCTCTAGTTAAGATGTTTTATGAATCACACCAGAGAGGGGAGAGAAGCAGCCACATGAGTGATTAAAGAAAATGTCAAGGGTCAGATGAAACCCAAAGATTTAAGAAAAAAATCACCCCAAATTGCCCATTACATTTTTCCCTTTTGAAGTTGATAAAGATACTGATTGATAATAATTTGTGTAATAAATGTAATAGAAAAGGTAAATATATTTTGAAAAATTTAAGCAAACTAGAAATTTTTATGCTTAATATTTTCATGGTATATCTTTTCTTTTGCTTATTTTTAACCCTATTTGTGTTTATAGTTTATCTATTTTAGAGTTGGGTCTTTTCTTTTAATCTAGACTAATCTGTCTTTTTTTACTTGGTGTGTTTAGTTGATTTACATTTAATGTAATCACTGATATGTTTGGATTTGTTTACCATTAGGGGTTTTATCTCCCTCTGTTAACTCTTCCTGCTTTTTCGGTTATATAAATATTTTTAGCAATTTGTTTTTATTTTTTTTCTATTGGTTTATAAACTATTCTCTCATTTAAAAACATTTTTTTTTTCTTTATTGATTTTAGAGAGAGAGGAAGTGAGAGGGAGAGAGAGATAGAAACATCGATGGGAGAGAACATCGATCGGCCACCTCCTGCATGCCCTCCACTGGGGTTCGGACCCACAACCTGGGCATTTGTCCTGACCAGGAATCTAACCGGTGACCTCTTGGTACATGGGTCAACGCTCAACCGCTGAGCCACACCTGCCGGACTATACTCTTATCTTTAAAAAAAATTATTTTTCAGTTACCCTTGACTTTTTTTTCTTTTTTTGTGGTACGTGCCCCTAGTGGGAACCGAACCCGGGACTCTCTGGTCAGCAGGCTGACACTCAACAGCTGAGCCAAACTGGCCAGGGCTCACTTGACATTTTTAATAGTTTCTTTGGGATTATAATATATATCTTTATTACAACCTATTTATGGTTATGTACAACTTTGTACATAACCTTGCAATAGTATATTTCCATTCATTCTCTCCTGTTTTCCTTTGCATTTCATATATATTATGGCTACATGATAAACCCAACAGGACATTGTTATAATTTTTGTTTAAACAGTATGTGTCTTACAAACGAATTAAGAGAAAAGCGAATGTGTGTATAGTCTTTAATGTTTTCTAAATATTTACCTATTTTTGAGGTTCTACATTTGTGTCAGTCTAAATGACATGTCATTTCTCTTCAGCCTAAAGGAATTTCTTGAGAATTGTGTGGGTATGTGGTCACAAATCGTCTGTTTTTGTTCATTGAAAATGATTTATTTTATTTTTATCTTTGAAGGATAGTTTCACTAAAGATAGAATTATGGGTTGATAATATTTTTGTTTCTGCTTTTTCATCATTGTAAAAGCATTATCTTCTGGTTTCCATTATTTTTTTAAATATGTTTTTATTGACTTTTTTTTTAATCCTCACCTGAGGCTATTTTTCCATTTATTCAGATAGAGTGGGAGAGGAGAGAGAGAGAAACATTGATGTGAAAGAGACGCATCAACTGGCTGCCTCCTGCACGACCCTGACCCAGGGGCAGGAGGAACTGCAACCATAAGTGCCCTTGGCTGGAATCAAACCCATGATTCACTGGTCCACGGCCTGGAGCTCTAACCGCCGAGCCAAACCTGCCAGGGCTGTTTTTATTGATTTTCAGATAGGAAGGGAAAGGAAAAGAGAAAGTTGATTGGCTGCCTCCTGCACGCTTCCTACAGGGTATGGAGCCTGAAACTCAGGCCTGTGCCCTGACTGAGAATCCAATGGGAATGGAACCAGGACTGGAACTGGAATTCAAACCGGGACCTCTTAGTCCATGGAACGAAGCTCAGTCCACTGAGCCACACCAGCCGGGCTAGACTTAGATTAATTGAGATTGTCCTACATGTCTCTGAAGCTCTGTTTTTCTTCAATCTTGGTTCTCGTTCCAGATTGGGTAATTTGCATTAATTTATTTATCTACACATTGGAATCACCTGGAAAGCTTAAAAAAAACCACAAAACCTGGTGTAGGTTTTGGGATTTTTTTTTTTAAGCTCCCTTTGTTATGCTAATGCTTAGACAAGTTTAGGAACCACTACCCTAAATAATTCTTTCTTTCTTTATTTTTTTATCCTCACCCGAGGACATTTTTCTATTTTTTGTATAGATAAAGTGGGAGGGAGAGAGAGGAAGGGAGAGAGAGAGACAGAAACATCGATGTGAAGGGACACATCAAGTGGCTGCCACCCGCACGACCAACCAGGGCCGGGGACAAACTGCAGCCGAAGTACATGCCCTTAGCGGGAACCGAACTCGGGTCTCTCCGGACCGCAGGCGGACGCTCTAACCGCTGAGCCAAACTGGCCAGGGCCTAAATAATTTTTAAATTAGCCATTGTTGTCCGGCGGTATGGTTCAGTGGTTGGGCATCAACCCATGCACCAAGAGGTCACTGGTTCGATTCCCGGTCAGGACAAATGCCCAGGTTGTGGGCCCTATCCCCAGTGGGGGACATGCAGGTGGTGGCCAGTCGATGTTCTCTCTCCTTGATGTCTATCTCTCCCTCTCACTTCCTCTGTCTCTCTAAAATATCAATAAAGGAAATAAATAAATAGGCTATTATTTCTCTCCATAAGTAGAACATTAGGAGTCTCTTTCTAGACCAAAACATTAAAAAAAAATTTTTTTATAAGTCTTTTGTTGGGGCATTAGATAATTACTGTGAAAGAAATGTAATTTGCTGTAGAATTATCACTCAAGTTAATTTATTCAGTTAGAGTTTATCAAATTTTAAAGTGGCACTGGGCTTCTACTATAGTCCATACAATATGTAAAGCCAAGCCACTAATAAGTACACCTAACATTGTAGGAAAGTAACACATGTGTTTGTATCAAACCAAAAAAATAAAGTTTATCTCTGGAAACTGTCCAGAGAGTGAGTTAAAAGCAACACTTAGAGATCTAGTTGTAAGTCTCCTTGGGCTTATTAAGAGGAGAATGTTATAATTCTGTTGCTTTAAATTTCTTCCCAATGATTTTTTGTTTTAAAATTTGATTTGCTTAAATGATTCTGTGGAAAGCTAATGTGTATGACACCAGTTAACATTTTCACCCCCAGTTTTTGTATATAGTAAATTTCCACAACATGGAACATCATTTATTTTAAATTATCTAATCAACAGTCCTTCCAATTGTAATGTTATATGTATTGAAAATCCACTATTGAAAAGAAAATGTTAGATTAATTTGGAAAGGACAAGATATAATATTTATCAAATATTTTATATTATTATCTTGATTGAACATTTTATGTGCATATCTCATTTAATCCTCACAACCCTGATGAGATGTTATTCCCATTGTGTATCTAAGGAAACACTCATTAAAGTTCAGCTGGTCTGAGGTTACCAGCTGCAGTAGAGCCCATATCCTTTGGGCGATTCTGCAACCTTAACCCTTCGACACACTGTGCCTGCAACGAAACAGCTGGAACCATCCCACTTTTATCACAGTATTCAGCAAAGGTTTGGTGGTTGCTTTGGCAGGTGATCATATACAAGTTTTATCTTCCAAGTGCCTCAATTTACTGTTCTGATTTTTATCGACCACTCTCCCCTTGCCCGTTTCATTTCCCTTTGGCCACCTTTGCTTCTCAGGGAGACTTGCAGGATCTGACACATCTTCCTAGCCAGAGCCTGAAATAATGAATTCTCCAGTGCCAAGAAATGTTGTGTAGCTTCTCATGTAAGTCTTAACACTTAATCTGTTCTTCAATGTATTTCATTTCTCTTTCTAAGTATTGACTTTTTGAGCCTGCGACCTTGGACTACAACCATTTTTAGCACATTTCTGTTTTTTTATTTTGACTGAGAATCTTTAGACTTATCCTAGTATCTATAGTTACTTTGTGCTGTTGCTTTCCACTTCTTCTGTACAAAAATGTCTTTTAGCCCTGGCCAGTTTGGCTCAGCGGTTAGAGCGTTGGCCTGTGGTCCGGAGAGACCCGGGTTCGGTTCCCGCTAAGGGCACGTACCTTGGTTGCAGTTTGTCCCCTGCCCTGGTTGGGTCATGTGGGTGGTGACCACTCGATGTGTCCCTTTCACTCGATGTTTCTCTCTCTCTCCCTCCCACTCTATCTGAACAAAATATCAAAAAATGTCCTCGGGTGAGGATTAAAAAAAAAGTCTTTTAGGCTATATTTCTTCAAATAGAAATTAAGGATTGCTCTGGAACAAAGCAACTGAATAAATTGCAGGATTTTTTTTTAAATTCTCACCCGAGGACATTTTTTCATTCATCTTCAGATAGAGCGAGAGGGAGGAAGATAGAGAGAGAAACATCGATGCAAGAGAGGCACATCAACTGGCTGCCACCCACAGGACCCCAATCTGGGCCAGGGACAAACTGTAACCGAGGTACGTGCCCTTAGCGGGAACCGAACCCAGGACTCTCTGGACCGTGGGCCGACACTCTAACCGCTGAGCCAAACCAGCCAGGGTATAAATTGAAGTTTTAAAAGGAAAGTGAAGATTTATGGGAATTTCCCACTCTTTACCTCTTGTCGGAAAACATTTACCTTTTCTGAAACAATGTATGTCTATTAGAGCCAAAGGTCTTAAATGACATACATCATGGGGCAAAGGTCAACTTTAAAATAAATAAACACCTCTATGTGAACTAAATAAAGCACAGCACTATTTTCTCTTTAGAGATCTAAGAATCAACAGGAATAAACTTAGCCTATACTGTATAACTTTTATAAAAGAACTGCCACTTCCAAGCTTGACTAGAAGATTAACTTTATTTGGTGAAATGTGCTTCTATTCACAGGCAGGTGCTGCCCTGATTCACCTACTCCTGTTAATTTGAACCTGCAGAGGTACCTTTGATCAGCTCTCAGAGCTGCACTGGTTTCCTTAGTTGGCTCGGAAAACATCAAAAGAACTGTAAGGCCGACTCTAATCTCAGCCTTCCTGTTTCTATATCTGCCCACTGGGTTCACACAGCAGCATGGTTTCCTTGAAAGGCATTGTACTGGGTGTCACAATGCTAAACCTGCATCCATGTAGGGGGTGAGAGGGTATTCCTGTTTGTAACTCAGATCTCTGCAAATAATGAACCAGGGCTCTTAGCCTCATTTGCCACTGACATTTATGTGGGTATGTAAATTAATGCTGCTGGCCTGATGCTGGAAGTAAGGGAAGAAACAGTTCCATTGAGGAGAACTCTATTATCAGTAAAATAGTTACTAAATGCAACATATTCTGTCCATGAAGATGACACTCAAACAACAGGTCTGGATGATGTTATTTGGGACTCTGGATGATGGATTGGGAATTTTGAGTTATAACCAAACAGCAAATGTTCCTTACCAAGACACATTAATACGCAAGGGTGGTAGGTAGGTCAGAAAACGTCCAGTCTTTTTTTTCTTTTTTCTTTCAATTGGCTTCTCATCTTTTGTATACTCAATTACAAGTCAATACTTGTCCTTGGGCTTTATTGCCCTTTCAAGGCCCATACAATTTTGGCCTCCAGGGTTTTATGTCTCTGTACTTGGATATCTAAAAATGAGTTATTTTTACAATGCATTGGCAGGTATTTTAAAACAAAAGGGGCTACAGGTAAGAGAGAACTGGATGTGTGTAGCCTCAAAGACGCTATTTGGTATCTGTAAGCTTGGGTTTCTTCATCTCTAAATTTAGTAAGAATATATACTTAAGTCTTGAGGTTGTTGAGAGGATTAAATGAGGTAACAAAGTGGAAACTCTACAAGTTTTAGAGCAAAATAGATTGGACTACAAATATGTTTTGTTGAGATAGAAGGTTCTACCTCTATACACCTACATTACCTGGGCCAGTTTCAGAGTTCTGCTTCCACACTGCCACCTGGCAGATGAATGTTCCTAATCCAGTTTCAGCCTTTGATCTTGTCCTGCCAGGCCCAAGGCCCCACCTGTTCTTCCTACCTCCAGCCTGCCCTTCTCTAGTTTCTTACAATAGCAACAGTTCCGTTCCTTTCTTCCATCTTTAATGCCGTCTCCACTTCCTTCTCCCCTAGGATTTTTATACAAGAAAGTGGTGTGACGGCTTCAGAAATGGGTTGTAGGCTGAAGAGAGTGGTGGCCCTTATGCCAAAGACTAGGTAATCATCATCTCTCTCAAACTGAGATGTATGAATTTCAGCAATGGCATTATTTCTGCAAATTTCAAAATAACACCAGTTCTTAGTTACTAAAGGGCTGAGTATCCAGAGCCTCTGATTTGCTTTCTCCTCTTCCCTCTGGTCTCACGTCAGTGGAATGCTCAGAAGAGATCTCAATTTGCCTTTTGTGATTTCTTTTTCTGTTTTTGTGAAAGATGCCAAATTTATTATGAGTGTGGAACAGAGACAGGTTTTTTTTTACTTTTTTCTTAATGGTAGAAGGACTTTTTGAGGTTATTTATTAAAAAATCTTTTTTCTTTATTAATTTTAGAGAGAGGAAGGGAAAGAGAGAGAGAAACATTGATGAGAGAGAACATTGATTGGCTGCCTCCTGCATATCCCCCACTGGGGATTTGGCCCACAACCTAGGCATGTGCCCTGAATGGGGATCAACCGGTGACCTCCTGGTGCATGGGTCCATGTTCAACCATTGAGCCACACTGGCTGGGCGAGGGGTCATTTAAATGAGATGAGAAAACTGGGTTTGTCTCTTAACCTTTTGAAGTTACCTGATCTCTCCAAGCCTAGTTTCCTCATCTCTTTTATACTCCAGAGAATATATCACAGTCAGTCTTTTACCATGAGCAGTGACTGATTTAATAGAATCTCATGTGTCAATTCTGGGAACTTAATGCTTTTGCTGTTACTCAAGGAAAAGGTTTTTCTTTAACTCTTCACTCTTTGCTTTCCTTTTTTCTTTCTTTATCCCCTTTTTTATTCACTTACCAGTTTATTATAAAAGACATTTTAAAAAGGATACTGATAAACAGCCAGATGAAAAAGTAAGATCCAGAAGGGTCCTGAGTGCAGGAACTTCTGCCCCAATGGAACTGGAGTGTGTCACCCTCCCTGCATGTGGATACTTTCACCAACCAGGAAAAGTTTTACATTTGTGATTTGATATATAGCTGAAGCTGCCACCTGATGTAGAAGGAAGAGCAAGCACTGGGCTTAGCTTCAGAGGAACTAAGTATTAATACTAGGCCAGCATAACGCTAACTTTTCTAAACTGGTTTTCTCACCAGTAAAGCAAAGGGTTGGGATTAGATGGTCTCTTCAACCTCTGAAAGCTTAAATTTCTAAGAACATAGATAATAATACATACAGATCCAGTTAACGGTGTAGGTGATTTGAAATCAATAACAGTTCTATAGCCTGGCCAGTATGGCTCAGTGGTTGAGCATCGACCCCGTGCACCAAGAGGTCACCAGTTCGATTCCCTGTCAGGGCACATGCCCAGGTTGTGGGCCTGATCCCCAGTGGGGGGGCATGCAGAAGGCGGTCAGTCGATGTTCTTTCTCATTGATATTTCTGTCTCTTTCCCTCTCCCTTCCTCTCTCTCTAATATCAATAAAGAAAAGAACAAAAAACAGTTCTATAAAATACTGATCATCAGTATTCTCCAAATGATGAAATTTAGTATTCTCCAAATGATGAAATAACTCCTTTCTTTGGACAAAGCTTGAAGGGTGATTATAAACTGCAGGGATGACTCATCTATCCAGGAAAGACAACAGTCTATGTTAAAATATGAAGTTGGAGAGTCAAAGTGCTTTGTTTCATGGGAATTGGGAAGAGGAAAGAGCTAACAGAGAATATCGAGGGGCAGGGCATAGAATGGGGTGGTGCTTTTGAGAAGATGCCAGAAGTGCTGCTACACTGTGCCCGTTTGCTGGAGAGTACCAGGCCAATCCTGTCAAGATTAGGTGTGATGTTCTTCACTGGAGACTGAAGACGGGAGAATCTCAAGGACCTCGAGGATTTCTTGACAGACAGAGCTCCAGCAAAACCTGTAATTGGTTAGGAAAATAACTGTAATTGTAAACATAGTAAGTCAGAAGGGTATGTGGGAACCAGATAAGAGAGGACCTTATGACTCCAAGGAATAAAAATGTGTAGATTCTGAAATCAAATGCAAAGCTTTTAAAATAGCAGTTCCTTCAGAGTAGCTGGGCAACTGCATGTTTTAAAATACTGTCTCACCCTGGCCGGTTTGGCTCAGCGGTTAGAGCGTCAGCCTGCAGTCCAGAGAGACCCGGGTTTGGTTCCCACTAAGGGTGCGGGCCTCGGTTGCAGTTTGTCCCCGGTCCTGGTTGGGTTGTGTGGGTGGCAACCACTCGATGTGTCCCTTTCACGTCAATGTTTCTCTCTCTCTCCCCCTCCCACTCTATCTGAACAAAATATCGAAAAATGTCCTCGGGTGAGGATAAATAAAATAAAATACTGTCTCACTTGAGAGAGAGACTTGCAGCTATGCAAAGCAGATAAGTTGTGCACCGGGAACGTTTACTTTGTGTTCAGGACTCCACTAGGAAGAAGGTGGAGAGGAGCAGGGTGGACGAGAGGAGGTGGTGGAGCAGACAGGTACAATATAGAGCACTGGGAGCCTTTGAATAGCACCCAGGTTCTGTATTCTGGCTGTGCACCAGCCTCTTGGCTGGAGGCTTTTAAATACAGGTGTGTGGGCTCCACCCAGGGCTGGCTCCATAATTTGCAGGGCCCTGTGCAAAATATACATATTTCCTTTAAGAAACAGGAAAACAGTACCATTAAAGATATTAAAATGTAAAGCTTTCCTCTTGACATTAATTTGTCATAGGGTTTTAAGTAAAGAAAAAGTACAATTATAAATTATTAGCATGAAGTTAATTTTTACTGTTCATTTTTATATAGTGTAGTGCCAGTTTTAAACGGAAATATAAGAACATGTAATGCATAAGTAGAATCAAATTACACAATTTTTATTTTATAGCTTGTACATATGTGTGTGTGTGTGTGTGTATATATATATATATATATATATATTCTAACTAGAACTGTGGAAATGCTGCATAAACTTGTTTGTTTTATTTTTTACTTAATATGCTCATACCCTACTAATATTACCTTCTTGCTGAGTAAGGAAGGACTAAAAGAAGGAACTATGGGTAACTTATTTTTTCTTTCCTTTTTAAAAAAAATTATTTTTAGAGAGAGAGAAAGGGAGAGGGAGAGAGAGAGAAAAAGAAACATTGATGAGAGAGAACATTGGCCACCTCCTGCATGCCTCCCACTGAGGATCGGGCCCACAACCTGAGCATGTGCCCTGACAGGTAATTGAACTAGTGACCTCTTGGTGCATGGGCTGACGCTCAACCACTGAGCCACACCGGCCAGACTCCTTTCTTTTTATGTTATTATTTTCTGAGTAAGTTGTTGACTAATAAAGAGAAGTAAAAAGAGAAGAAAGAATATGACAGGGCTCCTTGTTTGTTCATGCTTCTTAGAATGTCATTGCTTTCTTTCTGGTTCTAATGGAAAGTATGGCTTCTTGGGGCTGTCAGCACGTCTATTTACTCAGTTGTAGATCTAGCACCTTACCTGGAACCTACTTGGGAGTCTTGCTGATCTTCCACTATCTCCAGTGGGAATCTCTAGTGGGTCCACTGGCATCTTGGGCTCATGGGTCATAGGGACATCTGTATGAAAATAAGGCAGCAAGGAGTAACTACAGACATGTGATGTGAGTGGCCGCTGCTCATGCATATCCACTCTTGTCCCATTGGGCTTCATTTGCAAAACACGAGTTCAAGAATACACTGAGTAAGAATCTTAAGATGGTTACAGCAGGACGTAAACCAAGCACAGGGTCCATCTAAGCATGTGTGTGAATAGCCCTGGGTCCACTTCAGTATTTCCCAGCCCAGATTTACCTCTAACTGGTAGCTATGCAGATTGTATATAGAGGACCCCTGAAATGAAGACAAAGTTATGGGAAAGTGAGGAAGAGACAGAAAGGAAAAGGAGCTCTGGCTGCCCTTCCCCTTTCCTTCAATGTTGTCCTTGGGTGTAAGTTGAAGCAATCGTACAACTAAGCTGCACACAGCACTGGTAACACCCTGAACAGGTGCCAACATTTTATAATTCTGAGAGTTGGAAAGAGGCGGGACCAGCAAGTGTGACTTTGGGAAAGAATATGTCATTCCTCTGACACTAAATTTTGCCTTAAGTCCTTGGAAGCCAAAGGACCATGACAGAAGCCAGACTGAGGTCAGGGGCCTACCTATCAGACTCCAAAATAGAGAATCCTAGTCTAGGGGGCTAGCAGTTCACTATTGTTTACATTAAAACCCAGCTGGATCAGTCCTAAACCCCACACACAAGGAAGGCTCTCAATCTATTCCTGTAAACAAAGCTATTATGTACTTGATCCTATATTTAGACCCAAATCTAGATTAGGTGGTATCCAAACTAGTTTTTTCACAACCTTTTCTGGAAATGGAAATTTAAGATAGAATAGTTCATAAGAGTAGTACTGTCAGGAGATCACCTGAGTCTTTTAACATGATTGATAAATTGCTTTCATGAAGCAAGAACAATCAAAATGGCTTGTTAGTACAGTATTTTCCAATCCTTAACATGCAGACATAGAAAGCGGTCACATTTGTACAGCATAAGTGATAACTGAAGGCTGGAGAGCCTGCCTGGAAATTCCAGCTGCCCCAGTCTTGCCTGGAGCTCCAAGGACTGCTGAACACTAGGCATACCTATTTTTTGTTTGTTTTGGTTTTGGTTTTTGAGAGAGAGGAAGGACGAGGGAGACAGAGATAGAAACATCGATGAGCAAGAACATCAATTTGTCCCCTCCTGCATGCCCCCCTCCACACTGGGGTTCGGGCCCACAACCTGGACACGTGCCCTGACTGGAAATTGAACTGGTGACCTCCTGATGCATGGGTCGACGTTCGACCACTGAGCCACACCGGCTGGGCAGCTCTCAGCATACCTTAACCTAGTTATTCCACTGGCCAAGCATACTGCACGGGAAGCTCTGCAGGGTAGATTCTTGGTTCCTCCCCATAGCCATTTCCCCTTTCTCCTTCCCAATGGCATATCTTTTTCACTTGGGGAAGCAGATGATTTAGGGAAAGTTGATACTACCCCTGGCTCTCAGAAGTGAGCACAGGACTTTGGTTAAGTCATTTGATGCATTTGTTGCCCTGGCCTCAAGGACTGGTTCTGGTGTGGAACTCCATCAGTCCAATCAGAATGAAGCTCATGCACAGACTACTGGGACAAAACCAGTCTCTCCTCCTTTGCATAACTGTGTGTAGACATGAGCCCACTGCTGTGCCAATTGGGCCTCCAGGACAGAAGCCAGGCTGATGAAGAGGCCAATACTTGAAAGAGAGCAGAACAAGTGAAAAGGGTTCAGGAGCCCTGATTCTATAATAACCTCTAGATAATTCCAGACCTGAGGGTTATGCGGTTTTTAAACTTGGCACTTATAGGAACCAATGCAATTATTTTACTGTTTATAACAGGTCTAGTTTTCTTTCTTCTTTTCCTTTTGTTTATTGATTTTAGAGAGAGAGGAAGGGAAAGGGAGAGAGAGATAGAAACATCAATGACAGAAAACATTGACTGGCCTCCTCTTTCATGCCCCCCATTGGGGATCGGGCCCACAACCTGAGCCTGTGCCCTGAACGGGAATCGAACCGGCGACCTCTTGGTGCATGGTTTGATGCTCAGCCACTGAGCCACACTGGCCGGGCTAGTTATCTTTCTTAATTGCAACTGGCTGCATCCTAACAGGAACAAGTTCTCATACACTTCTAATACTAAGCCAGCTACAGTGAGGTTTTGTTTTTTTTCAGTAGCACTATGAAAATATCTACCCAGTTATTTATATAGAATTGTTATTAAGAACATTCATTTGAGCAGAGTAACATATCTCAAGGGAGGGAGCTTGAGGGGAGGGAACAGGAAGAGATTAACCAAAAAACATATATGCATATACGCATAACCCGTGGACATAGACTAGCATAGGGAAGACCTAGGGTGGGATGGAGGGAAGCAAGAAGGGAGAAAATGGGAGACATCAGTAACACTATCAACAATTAAAATAAAATTTAAAAAACAACAAAAACATTTGTTTGAAAGATGTTTGGCCAGAGTTTGCCCCACAGTCTCCAACTATGAAGCACAGTAAAACAAACCAGACCATGTAGAAAACAAACCTGTGATACTGGCCAGTTGTTGAGGCTCATGAACAAACTGAGTTAAAACTGCTTGTGCCACTGTTATAATGTGTAAGCGAGATAACCAGAGACGTACAGCCAAATTGTAAAGGAGCTCTTTACAATTTGTCGGTGGGCTGCGGAGGGCATAGTCTCCCCTCAGATCAGCAGCCACGATTCTTCTTGCTCTTCTGATTTTAAAGACAGAAGCCCCATCCTCCTTTTGCCCACCTCCCCAGGACCGGTACAATAGTGGGTGTGACAGCGATGACAGAAGTCAAAATTAGCGTTATTCACCAGGCTCATGAGTACCTGCAAATATCTGCAATTACCCATACTCAGAAACTGCAAATGCCTCCCAACACATGGGGCAACTATAATCTTAGGCAAAACTCCTTTACTTCTAGGGGTAATGAACCTATTATTGGAAAATTATCAAGGAAGTTTCGCTGATGATAAAAATGGAGTTATTTAGTCGCCTTAGCCAAGAGGCCTACATAAGAATGGAATCTAGTCGCCTTGGCCTCGGGGCCCAGGTCACCACTACCCTAGGAGATGTAGGGGTGGCTCACCATTAAGGATTCCAGAAGCAGCCAAATGCTTCTAAAAATGGAATGACTCCACTTTTAGAGACAGAAGACCCGTCTATAATGACTGACTCTGCAGTTTCCTAGCTCCATGACTTTGTCTGAGCCTGGATTTCTTCATCAGTGAAATGGAAAAACATACACCTTATCTGCCTTACAGAGATTTTGTAAGGATAAAGGAGGTAATGGATGTGGATGTGCTGCATAAACCAGGAACACTGTACAAACATGGTGGATTATTGATAGAGAATTTTAAAGACCTAATAGACATTCACCAAAGAATAAATATGTACAACTACCTGACAATTATTTTTTTTTAATTATGGTAAAATACACATAACATAAAATTTACTCTTAATTATTTTTTATGTTTGTTTTTGTTTTGTTAATCTTCACCTGAGGATATTTTCCATTGATTTTTAGATAGAGTGGAAGGGAGGGCGGGAGAGAGAGGGAGAAACTTTGATATGAGAGAGACACATCATCAATTGGTTGCCTCCTGCACGACCCTGACCAGGGCTGGGGATCAAAAGTGCAACCCAGGTATGTGCTCTTGACTGGGAATTGAACCCTTGACCTTTCAACATTCTAACTAACTGCTGAGCCAAACCAGCTGGGACTCTTTTAACTATTTTTAAGTGTACAGTTCTATGGCACTAAGTACATCATATTGTTGTGCAACTATCGCCACCATTCATCTCAAGGACTCTTCTTGCAAAACAGATACTCTGTACTTATTAAGCAATAACTTCCCTTCCCCCAGCCCCTGGAAACCACCATTCTACTTTCTGCTTCTATAAATTTGACTATTCAAGGTCTCTCATATAAGTGGAATCATACAATATTTGTCCTTTTATGATCAGCTTATTTCACTGAGCATAATGTCTTCAAGGTTCATCCATGTTGCAGCATTGTCAGAATTTCCTTCCTTTCAATGACTGAATAATATTTCGTTGTGTGTGTGTGTGTGTGTGTGTGTATAAAACATTTAAAGTTTTTCTTATGTTTTTATTGATTTTTTTAGAGAGAGAGAGAGGGAGAGAGAAACATTGACCAACTGTCTCCTGCATGCCCCTTACTGGAGATCAAGTCCACAACCTGGGCTTTTGCCCTGACCAGGAACTGAACCAGGACCTCTCAGTCCATAGGACAACGCTCAGTCCACTGAGCCACACCAGCCAGGCTATATACACCACATGTATAAAAGTTCATTCATCTGTTGATGGACACCTGGGTTGCTTCCACCTATTGGCTATTTTGAATAATATATCTATGGACATGGTGTACAAATATCTCTTTGAGACCCTGTATTCCATTCTTTTGGGTATATATCCAGGAAAAAAAAAATTGCTAACTCATAGAGTATTGGTATTTTCAATTTTTTGATAATCTAATCTGTTTTCTCTAGTGGCTGTACCATTTTACATTTCCATTTGCAATGCACCAGAGTTCCAATTTCTCCACATCCTTGCCAACACTTGTTAATTTTTGGTTTTTGCTTTAAATACTTTTTAATTAATTTTAGAGAAAGAGGGAGAAAGAGAGAGAGACAATCAATTGGCTGCCTCCTGCACGTCCTCTACCAGGAACCAAGCCCTGACTGGGAATTGAACCTGCAACCTTCTGGTGCATGGAACTATACTCAACCAACTGAGCCACACCTGCCGGACCTGTTTTTTAATTTTTTTATTATTTATTTATTTAATTTTTTTTTAATTTTATTTTTTTGATCTTTATTGTTGAATGTATTACAGATGTTCCTCATTTTTTCCCCCATTGACCCCCCTCCTCCCCACTCCCGCCCCGCTCCTGCCTTTTCCCACACTGTTGTCTGTGTCCATTGGTTACATATAAGTTTTTTGGTTTATTTCTTCCCACCCCCAGCCCCCTTCCCTTTGAGGTTTGTCAGTCTAGCAACCAATTTGTACTTCTTAATCTCTTCACCTTTTTCACCCATTCTCCCAACCCTCCTCCCATCTGGCAACCAACAAAATGTTCTCTGTATCTATGAGAATGTTTCTGTCTGCCTGTTTGTTTTGTTTGTAGATTCCATTGCCAATAGATATGTATTCATTGCCATTTTGTTTGTTCATATATTTAATCTTTTTCTTCAAAAAGACCCTTTAACATTTCATATAATAACGGTTTGGTGGTGATGAACTCCTTTAACTTTTCTTGTCTGGGAAAGTCTTTTTTTTTTTAATTTTATCCTCACCCGAGGACATTTTTCCATTTTTTGTTCAGGTAAAGTGTGAGGGGCCGGGGACAAACTGCAACCGAGGTACGTGCCCTTAGTGGGAAATGAACCCGGGTCTCTCTGGACCGCAGGCCGATGCAATAACCACTGAGCCAAACTGGCCAGGGCTGGGAAAGTCTTTATATGGCCATCGATTCTAAATGACAACTTTGCAGGATAGAGTAATCTCGATTGTAGGTTCTTGCTTTTCATCACTTTGAATATTTCTTGCTACTCCCTTCTGGCCTGCAAAGTTTCTTTTGAGAAATCAGCTGACAGTCTTATGGGAACTCCCTTGTAGGTAATTATCTGCTTTTCTCTTGCTGCTTTTAAGATTCTCTCTTTGCCTTGAACCTTTTGCATTTTGATGATGATGTGTCTTGGTGTGGGTCTCTTGGGGTTCATCTTGTTTGGGACTCTCTGTGTGCTTCCTGGACTTGTATATCTGCTTCCTTCACCAAATTAGGGAAGTTTTCTGCCATTATTGTTTCAAATAGGTTTTCGATTTCTTGTTCTCTCTCTTTTCCTTCTGGCACCCCCAAGATGTGAATGTTGGCACGCTTGAGGTTGTCCTCGAGGCTCCTTACACTCTCCTCATTTTCTTGGATTCTTTTTTCTTTTTGCTGTTCTGATTGGGTGTTTTTCGCTTCCTCAGATTTCAAATCGATGGTTTGCTTTTTGGCTTCACCTACTCTATTATTGAATCTGTGTAAATTATTCTTTATTTCAGTTAATGCCTCCTTCATTTCTGACTGATCCTTTTCTATGCTCTTGAGGCCCTCAGTAAGTTCACTGAGGTTCTCACTAAGTTCATTGAGCATCCTTATAAACAGTATTTTGAACTCAGCATCTGTTAGGTTGCTTATCTCCATTTTGCTTAGTTCTTTTCCTGGGGTTTTGTACTGTTCTTTCATTTGGGACCTGTTTCTTTGTCTCCTCATTTTGGCTGCCTCCCTGTGTTTGTTTCTGTGTATTACTTAACGAGTGGTATGGGGCTAGCTGAGACCAGATGCTGCTTGTTTGAAATAATTTAGGAAAACCTGAAGCAGGATCCAAGACAGGCCAATCCTATGGTTAAGCAACTGGTAGCAGCTTGGGTGGGCCTGAAAGTTGGGTGGGGCGGGGCCTCAGGGAATCACCAGGGCGGGGCAACCAGTGTGAACCAGGTTGCTGGAGTCCCAGATATGGTGACTATCTGCTGCCCCAGAGAAGGGCTCACCAAAAGAACAAAGGTCTCTGACAGCATGTTTGTCCTGGAGAAAGCCCCCTCTCCAGCCCTTGCTCCAAAGCCAAACAGCTCAGTTCTTCCCTGTATGTCTCTGGCGCCCGTCAAGTTGCCTCCCCCTCCAGGCTTAGAGGGAGTGAGTCTGATAAGTCCGTGCGCGGGCCCTTTAAGAGGAGCTGCCTGGGGCTCCAGCTGCCTCAGCCTCCCTGAGCCTCAGTTCCCGCTGGTTTTTCCAGCCAGAAGTTATGGGGACTTCTCTTTCTGGCACTAGAACCCCGAGCAGGGCACCTGGTGTGGGACGGGGACCCCTCAGTCCTCAGGGAGGACCTTCCCAGCCGAGGTGTCCTCCTGATTTTTATCCACCACACGTGGGTGTGGGACCAGCCCATCCACCTCCACCCCTCCTGCCAGTCTCAATGTGGCTCCTTCTTTAATTCCGTAGTTGTACGACTTCCATTCAACTTGATTACAGGTGGTTTTGAATGATGGTTGTTCAGTAGTTTAGTTGTAACTTTGATGTGGTTGTGGGAGGACGCGATACCACATTTACCTACGCCGCCATCTTGACCGGAAGTGGCCAGGGCCTGTTTTTTTAATAGCCATTCTACTGGATGTTATTCGGTGGTATCTCGTTGTTTTGACTCATATTTCCCGTCTGATTAGTAATATTGAGCATCTTTATATCTGCTTATTGGCCATTTGTATATTTTCTTTGGAGAAATGTCTATTCAAGGCCTTTGCTCATTTTTAAACCAGGTTATTTGTTTTTTGTTGTTGAGTTGTAGTTCTTTTTTTAAAAAAATTCTTACCTGAGGACATGTTTTTATTGATTTTTAGAGAGAGAAACATTGATGTGTTAGAGAAACATTGCCTTCATACACACCCCAACCAGGGATTGAACCGAGCCAGGGCGAATTGTAGAAGTTCTTTTTATATTCTGGATGTTAACCTCTTATCAGATATATGATTTGCAAATTTTTATTTTTGCAAAAAAAATTTTTTCTTTATTTTAGAGAGAGAGGAAGGAAGAGAGAGAGAGACAGAGACATCGATGAGAGAGAACATCGATTGACCACCTTCTGCATGCCCCTCACTAGGGATTTAGCCCAGAATCTGGGCATGTGCCTGACTGGAAATCGAACCAGTGACCTCTTGATGCATGGGTCGATGCTGAACCACTGAGCTACACCAGCCGGGTGATTTGCAAATATTTTTATTATAATTTTTATTAACCTATTTTCAAAAAGAATTGAGATTGTATTAGTCTTTTCTGCACGGCACTAATTTGCAGTCTATTATAAGATGAGTCAACAGGTTCAATATATTTACATCTGTTTTAGTCAGCTCAGGCTGCCATAACAAAATAGTATAAACTGGGTGGCCCAAATAAAAATATAGTTCTGGAGGCTGGAAAGTCCAAAATCGCAGTGCCTGCATGGTCAGGTTCTGTGAGAGTTCTCTTCCTCACCTATAGACAGGACCTTGCTTGCTATGTCCTCACATGGTGGAAAGAGAGAGTGACCATGATCTCTGGAGTGTCTTCTCTGAAGAAGAGTAATCCTATCATGAGGGCCCTGCCTTCTGGATCTCATCAAATCCCAATTACCTCCCAAAGGCCCCATCTCCAAATACCATTACACTGGGATACAAAATTTAGTTCATAGCACTATCTAGAAGAACCCACAATGGACGTAAAAAATAAAACCAAATCATACAAGTTAAAACAAATATGGCCAGGCTGGTGTGGCTCAGTGGTTGAGTGTTGACCCATGCACCAAGAGGTCACTGGATTGATTCCTGGTCAGGGCACATGCCCAGGTTGTGGGCCAAATCCCCAGTGTGGGGCATGCAGGAGGTAGCCAATTGATGTTCTCTCTCATCGATGCTTCTCTCTCTCCCTCTCCCTTCCTCTCTCTCTAAAATCAATAAAGAAAAAACAAATAGAAAAACCCCAAATATGATATACCATTACACATCTATTAGAATGGTCAAAATCTGGAACGCTGAAAACACCAAGTGCTGACGAGGATGTGGAAAAACAGGACTGTTCATATATGGTAGGAATGCAAGACGGTACAGCCACTTTGGAAGACAGTTTGGTGGTTTCTTACAAAACTGTACATACTCTTACTATATGACCCAGCACTTGTGCTCCTTAGTATTCACTCAAGGAGTTAAAAACTTAGGTCCACGCAAAACCTGCACATGGACATTTATAGCAGCTTTATTCATAATTGCCAAAACTTGGAAGCACCCAAAATGTGCTCCTGTAGGTGAATGAATAAATAAACTGTAGTACATCTAGAAAATAAACTAGTATTCTGTGCTAAAAAATAAACAAGCTATCAAGCAAGCTACAAAATGATATGGAGGAACCGTAAATGCATATAACTAAGTGAAAGAAGACAGTCTGAAAGGCTACATACGATATGATTCCAGCTACATGACATTATGGAAAAGACAAAACTATTGACACAATAAAAATATTGGGGTTGAGGGTGGTAGGAGAGATGAATAGGCAGAGCACAGAGGATTTTTAGGGCAGCGAAACTATTCTGTGTGATACTATAATGATGGATACATGTCATTATACATTTTCCCACACCCATAGATTGCACATCAAATGAACCCTAAGGTAAATTATGGACTTTGGGTGATTATAATGTGTTAATGTAGGTTCATCTTTGGTGAAAAATGTACCATTCTGGTGAGTGATGTTGGTAATAGAAAAGACATGCATGTGCGAGAATAGGGGCATATGTCTGTACTTTCCTCTCAATTTTGTTGTAAACCTGAAACTGCTCTAAAAAAAATAAAGTCCTTTTATTTATTTTTGTTAATCCTCACCCAAAGATATTTTTCCATTGATTTTTAGATAGAGTGGAAGGGAGTGAGGGAGAGAGAGAGAGAGAAACATTGATGTAAGAGAGACACATCGATTAGTTGCCTTCTGCACACTTCGCCCTTGACCAGGAATAGAATCTGTGGTGCTCTAACCACTTAGCACTCGACCAGGGCTATTTTTTTTTTTTAAGGTGGAACACTTCACGAATTTGCATGTTGTCCTTGTTCAGGGGCCATGCTAATCTCTGCATTGTTCCAATTTTAGTATATGTGCTGCCCACACAAGCACTAAATAATAGTTTCTAAAAAAAGAAACAAAGACTATAAAAAATTGAAATAATAAAATCTTAAAACGTAGCTATGAATGTTACTTGGGATCATCACTCTCAAAACTAAGGCCATTTCCTGGCCAGTTTGTCTCAGTGGTTAGAGCGTCGGCCCGCAGACCAGAGAGACCCGGGTTCAGTTCCCGCTAAGGGCACATACCTTGGTTGCAGTTTGTTCCCAGCCCCGGTTGGGGTTGTGTGAGTGGCAACCACTCAATGTGTCTCTCCCACATCGATGTTTCTCTCTCTCTCTTCCTCCCTCTCTATCTGAAGATAGATTCAAAAATGTCCTCAGGTAAGGATAAAAAACAAACAAACAAACAAATAAAAAAAACACAAAAATACTAAGGCCATTTCCAGAGAAATGTGCTGGCTGAGTTTTTACATTTGTGGAATAAAGAGAGTGAGACAGAATGATCTCCAATGTACCTTTTAACTCAAAATGTAGTGATAAAAAATGTAAACAAACAGTACAGTCTAGTTTTAATAAGTATATTGAAGTATTCAAAGGGAAAAGTCCACATTTCTCTTTGAAATACATAAAAAAAAAAAAAGAGTGATGGCTGGAGAGAGGGATAGATAAGGGATGCTGATGTGGCAATTTCAGTGAAATTTAATAATGGGATCTGGGTAGTAAGCAAAATATTGGGATCTTCACTTAAAAGTTTTTCGATTTGGCTGTGTGTTTGAAATTTTACATTGAAAAATGTTGGAGGGAAAATGAGTGATTTGACATCCAGTCTTCATTATTAATGTAGAAAAAAATGAACAACACCACGAAGTAACCTGTTCCACAGGTTAAAAGCTGTTGGATTTAAGTAAATGAGTTTGTCCAAGATCACTGATAACTGACAGAGCTGGAATTTGAATTCTGGGCTGAATGGACTCCCACATAGCTCTTAGCCAGTATGTTCTCTGTTCTGCCTGCTGCTTTGATCTTATTGACTTCATCATAAAGTTGATAGGAAGATCACATTTATGCATATACAATACATTAGTTGGGCCTCTGAGCAGATGCTTCATGGAGTAAATGTTCCCTGCCCACATGTGCCTGGGTCCAGAGGCCTGCTCCCAGTTTAGTTGTGTACAATGGCTTGGCTGTGATCTTGCACAAGCCAATTATCATTCTGCACCTCAGTCTTTTTATATGTAAATGAAGGCAACAAAACTTATCCATGTGGAGAAAGAAGAGGACTTTTTGTGCTGTCCTTCCTCACACTTCGCGTGGCCTCTTCTCCGTCCAGCCGGAGGAGACCAACCACAGGCCTGGAGAACCGTGAGGAGAGTGATAGCAATTATGCAAAGATCATTCATTTTGTTGATTGGTTTTACTCTGAAAGTACACTTTGTTTTAGAGAGAGAGAGAAAGGAAGAGAGGGGAGGAGGGGGGAGAGAGAGAGAGAGAGAGAGAGAGAGAGAGAGAGAGAGAGAGAGAGGGGAAGAGAGAGAGAAAGAGAAACATTGATGTGAAAGTGTAACATTGATGAGCTGCCTCCTGCGGCCCTCTACTAGGGATCGAGCCTGCAACAGGGGCATGTGCCCTGACCCCGAATCCAACAGGGATGACACCCAACCAACGGAGCCACACTGGCCAGGGCTGAAAGTACACTTTTGAGAATTAAAGGTGGAGAAGGAACAGCAAGGCATAGGGTTTATGCCATAACAACAGAGTGAAGAGAGGAATCCCCGGACTGATCAGCAGGGAGGGGAGGAAAGAGGTGGTGATGAGGTGACAGTCACCAGGGCTGCAGTGGGGAGGGAAAGGGAGATGGGGCTTTGTGGCCTTGGAGATGGTAGAGGCTGGTGATGAGAAATGCTGATATGGAAGTAGAAGGGAAGGGTAGATGGAAGCCTTCAAGTCAAGCCCGTGCTAGGCACCATGCATGCCTGACCAGTTGGCTCCATTTTAGAATCACCCTCTTGTACTATTGAGGTGTCAGGACAGCTGTTCCTCCAGCTGCTGGCACTGCCCATGGCTTACTTTGCAGATAAAGCCTCAAACAAACTACGCTCTGTGTGAACACCCCCCACTCCCACACCCCCAAGCAGGACGGGTTCGCTGGTGATATAGAAGCAAATTCCTCAGCTCCTGAATTAGGGTAAGACTGATCAGTGGTAAAACCTACACTTGTGATGTACCTTATTGGGGGAATCAAATAAGACCAATCCATAAAGAAATGCCTTATCATTTCTAAAGTATTGGCAAATATGACTTAGCACAGGCATATCCTGGATTCTAAAACATTCACCCAAATTCAACTTTAGGCAAATTGTTCCATAGAGCACTTAGTAACATTTCAGATATATGGAAAAGTTTGCTTCCTGGCTTGTGCTATTTCTATTACCTGGCGAATTCCCAGTGTATCAGCTCTGAGTTATTGAGGTGTGTCTACCTTTTGGAGTAACCTCAAATTCCAAGTCTTCCTGTGCTCAGTTATTCTTTCTTTTAAAATCTTTCTAAATGTGCTCTAGCCCCTATCTCATCTGACGAGAGGAGTTTAGTATCCCCCACCCCCATGCCACCAATATTTTTGAGAATTTCAGAGGAGAGCTAAGGGCTTATGTTCTCATTACCATCTCATACTCTGAATTACTGATTTTACCTCACTGACAGCTCAGCTCCTATGGTTAATGTCTCCATCCTGAGTCATCCCATGCACTTTTGATTTAACTCTATATCTAAACTACCAGGAGAACACTAGCAACTGCAACAACATTTTATAGAAGAAATGAGAATAATGGAGAATTATTTAAAAATGTGCAAGAAATAACTTCAAATGTCATTAACTACTATTTGTTGAGTGCCTTCTACATGGCAGACATTGTTCTAGTTCTGAAAATATAGAAGTGAATAAACCAGACAAAAAAAATAAATCCTTACTCTCCACGGGTTTAAGTTCTATTTGGGAAAAGGAAAGAAGACATATTTACGTATGCATTTTGTTGATTGTCTATTGTGGGTTAGATAATGATAAGAGGGGTGCAGGAAGCAATGAGGGCAGAGCGAGGGAATGTCTGTGTGTCGGTGATGCAATTGTAAATAGGATGTTTAGTGAAGGACTCATTCAGAGGAGACTTTCGACTGAAGACCTGAGAGAACTGAGGAGGGAAGATCTGTGGGGAGAATACTCCACAGTAGACAAGTACACTTCCGTTATTGCAGAAAGTTCTCTTAGTGGTGGGTGCAGAATATAAAGTGTAGAGTATTATTATGAACTCATGAATTTCATATATTTGATTTGCAGTTATTTTCTTTTTGATGCTCTAATTATTTCATTTTTGGTGAGTGAGAGCTTCTTCAAGTAGGCACTAGTTTCTTTTGAAATGACATAGTCATCTGTAGTATATCTTGCTGTCTGGGTAAGATGACCTGGGCTTATTTGATCCATTATTGCCCCAGCCTTGAAAATCTGCTCTTTTTTTAAGAACTCTTAGTTTCTTTCAGTGAGATATTCAGAGCCTACACATTACATTTTGGAGGATTCATTGCTCTGGCTAATAAGTTTTAAAAGTTTTATTGAAAACTTCATAACTAAAAAAAAAATATTACCCTAGATCAATATTTCTATATTAGGGATTTACATGTTTAGTTTTTGTTTTGTTTTTTTTTAATTTTCACCCGAGGACATTTTTCCATTTTTTACTCAGATAGAGTGGGAAGGAGAGAGAGGAAGAGAGAGAAACATTGATGTGAAAGGGACACATCGAGTGGCCGCCACCCACACGACCCAACCAGGGCCGGGGACAAACTGCAGCCAAGGTACATGCCCTTAGCGGGAACCGAACCCGGGTCTCTCCGGACCACAGGCCGATGCTCTAACTGCTGAGCCAAACCGGCCAGGGCTAGTTTTAATGAAAACAGATTTTAGTTTCAAGAAGAGGGTAGTGAGACCCCAGAATAAGAAACACACACACACACACACACACACACACACTGTATGGGGTATATACCCCACCTTATTCTGGAAAGGATGCAAAGCCACTATACCCACTTTAAAAAAATATAAAATGCTCTTTTTAAATTGCTTATTGCTATGCACTGTACTACTAATAAAGCTACTATAGAACATGAACTGTTTGTATTCCCCCTATTCAATCCATATGTCGAAGCCCCAGTCCTTGATGTGATGGCATTTGGAGGTAGAGCCTCTGGAAAGTAATTAGCTTTAGATGAAGTCATAAGGATGTAGCCCTCATGATGGGATTAATGTTCTTACAAGAAGAGGAAGGGACACATCGATGTTTCTCTCTCTCTCTCTTCCTCTCTCTCCCTCCCACTCTATCTGAACAAAAAATGGAAAAATGTCCTCGGGTGAGGATAAAAAGAAAAAAAAAAAGAAGAAGAGGAAGGGACAGAGCTGTCTCTCTAGGCCATGTGAGCATATAGTGAGAAGATGGCCAACTACAAACCAGGAAGAGGTCCTCACCAAACTGGATCTGCCCACACCTTGATTGTGGACTTCCCAGCCTCCAGAACTGTGAGAACTAAATGTTCAAGGCACTCAGTCTGGTATTTTGTTATAGCAGCCCAAATGGACTATAAGAGAGTGAGTGATTTGCTCATGGGTGTGCAGCTAAAACATATCTCTTTTTTTTTTTTTTTTTTTTATCCTCACCCGAGGATATTTTTCCATTTTTTGTACAGATAGAGTGGGAGGGAGAGAGAGGAAGGGAGAGAGAGAGAAACATCGACGTGAAGGGACAACATCGAGTGGCTGCCACCCGCACGACCAACCAGGGCCGGGGACAAACTGCAACCGAAGTACGTGCCCTTAGCGGGAACCGAACCCGGGTCTCTCCGGACCGCAGGCCGACGCTCTAACCGCTGAGCCAAACTGGCCAGGGCACTAAAACATATCTCTACAGAGGGGGCTTCAACCTCCGCTGTACTCGAACATTCTAATATTCATCTGCTGTGCAGATTTCCTAAAACTTCCCAGATTGAAGACCATTGCTGAACAGCAATTCTCAGACGGTGGCCCATGAACTCCGGCACTAAACTCACCTCACCGTGGTAAATTTGTTAGAAATTCAGATTGGTTCTCTGAACAGACTCACTGAGTCAGGATCTGCTGGGTGTGGGGAGTTGGGGGGCAGCTAAGTGATTTCTAAGTGATTCTTAGGAACACTGAAGTTCAAGAACCATTGTTCTCAGGGTTGTTAAAAGCCTGCAAGTCAAACCCCATCTTCCACCCTGGGCAGTGTTGTTCAGTGATGTTTCTCTCTCCCTTCTGCTATCTCTAAAAATCAATAAAAATCTTTTATCGGGAACCGAACCTGGGCCTCTCTGGACTGCAGGCCGATGCTCTAACCGCTGAGCCAAACCGACCAGGGCTAATAAAAATCTTTTAAAGACCCCACCTTTCATTAATCTTTGTCTCCCACTCTCCAGTTAATCGCTTTATGTATTTTGTAATAGGTAGAATCTTTTGGCTAATTTTCAAGTTTTCATTTGGTTCTCTTTTTTGGCATTTGCAGTATTTGTCCTCTTCTCTTCCCTTTCCCCATCTTCCAAACAGCAGAATGTGACTACTATTTGGAAGGTAGGAACAGCTCAGCCCAGTGTTTTACATTTAATAAAGAAATGATGGCCCGGCCAGTTTGGCTCAGCGGTTAGAGCATCAGCCTGCGGTACAGGGAGACCTGGGTTCGGTTCCCTCTGGGGGCGCATATCTCAGTTGCAGTTTTTCCCTGGCCCTGGATAGGTCATGCGGGTGGCAACTACTCCACGTGCCCCTTTCACGTTGATGTTTCTCTCTCTCTCTCTCTCTCTCTCTCTCTCTCTCTCTCTCTCTCTCTCCCCCCCCCCCCCCCCCTCTATCTGAACAACAACAAAAAAAGGGAAACAAAAAAATGGGAAAATGTCCTCCGGTGAGGGAAAAAAAAAAAAAAAGAAATGGTGGTTTGCCCTGGCTGGGTAGCTCAGTTGGTTAGAGCATCCTCTAGATACCCCAAGGTTGCAGGTTTGATTCCTGGTCAGAACACATACAGGAAGCGACCAGTGAATGTGTAAATAAATGAAACAACAAATGTCTCCCCACCCCCACCCCACCGTCCCTCCCTTACTATCTAAAATTAATTTAAAAGACAGGAAAAGAAAAGGTGATTCAAAGTCAATGTCAAACCATAGTCTTTCCAGGTCTGGGGATGAAATAATAACCAGACCTCAGAACCAAAGCTGCCCTGTGCAGTCCTCTGTGTGCTTTTCCACACTGAGGAAGAATCCTCTGTCCTAATGTTGTTAAAAGGCACAGGACAGTTTACCTAAATGAATGGAACTGCCCTCCGGTGGTAGCACAAACACGGTGTTAGGTGGTGACAGCCCCGAGGGACAGCAATGTCTTCCGTCTGGCAGCCAGCACAGGAGCAGGGCGGGAAGGGTTCTAGCCTTCAGCATGGCAAAGGGACACGTTTGGGAAATAAAGAGTTCCTGCTTATAGACAAATAGGGCCAGAAAAATCACACACTCCGATATGGGTCTGTCTGAACAGGAAAACGAGGATGTCTTTTTTGTTAAGATGTCTGCTTGAAAAGAAAAGGAAAAAAAAAAATACCCACTGAAATATTGCTTACTTCCTAGAAGGAAGGACACATTCTTGGAATTAACTCCAAAGGATGTTGAACTCAACAAGGATGTTAGACTCTGTCTGAATTTGAGACCTTTTGTTTGCCAAGAACCAAAAATCAATCAAACCAGTTAAAGTAGGGTTGATTTTAAAGATACAGTACTTCATTCTATGTGTCATTTGTCAGTGTTGTGATTAGCAAGTAGTCCTGTTCATTGAGCACATACATTAGGTTTGTAATATATGCCAAATCATTGGTAGTTCTATTTATTTATTTATTTATTTTCCATTTTTTGTTCAGATAGAGTGGGAGGGAGAGAGAGGAAGTGAGAGAGAGAGAAACATCGACGTTAAAGGGACACATCGAGTGGCTGCCGCCCGCATGACCAACCAGGGCCAGGGACAAACTGCAACCAAGGCACGTGCCCTTAGTGGTAACCGAACCCGGGTCTCTCTGAACCACAGGCCGACGCTCTAACCGCTGAGCCAAACCGGCCAAGGCTCATTGGTAGTTCTTTGAGCATAGAAGAAACTTTCAAAGTTTTGGCGTCTCCAAATAGAATAAAGACAGATTAAAAAATGCTGACCACTTTGCTTGGCTATCAGGGCACCTAGAAAGAATTTTAGTATTCATTCGCCACAACTCAGGATGCTGGGGGTCTGGGACTTAGGCGGTTATTTATCTATTAACTTTATTTTTATTTCATTTTAAATGTGTTCAGTGTTTTATGTTTTAATTCTGTAAATTGTCTTAAAGCCTTTTTAGAAGTGGAGTTTTACTTTAAAAAAACACACAAAAATGAATAAGAAACAAAGAACTACCAGGCATAAGAATTGGTGCCCTGTGGTACAAACCTACCAACCATCGACGTACTTAGGCTCTGCTCCCAGTCCTGGCGTGGACTCTCATCATGAGCCTGGACCTGCTCCAGGAGAGCTTCCTAGGCTGTCCTCAAGGTGTATGACATAGACCCAATTCCTGGATGAGTTCACACCCTAGGGCTGACATATGCCTCTTCCTTCCTTCAATTCTAGCATCTTTGTTCTGGGATTTACATAAAAAACTGCATTAAAACCACCACCACAGTCCAGCCGGTGTGGCTCAGTGGTTGAGCGTCGACCCATGCACCAAGAGGTCACCAGTTCGATTCCCCGTCAGGACACATGCCCAGGTAGTGGACCTGATCCCCAGTGGGAGGCATGCAGGACATGGTCAATCGATGTTCTCTCTCATCGATGTTTCTCTCTCTCTCCCCCTCTCACTCTAAAATCAATAAAGGGAAAAAAAGTAAAAAAAAAAAAAACCCCAAACAACAACCACAAAAAAACACTGACACATTTCTAGACACCTTTCCCCCCTCCTTTCCTTGTTGAAAGCCAACTAGAAGATGCCTGGAAATCAAAGTAGCCTTTTTGAAAAGTCAATTGGCAACATCTGAAAACAAAAGTGTATATCCGTGCATCTAGGAATATAACCTATAGGTACATTGTAAAGTAATTTTCACTAAAGATTTTGTTTGTCATAGCAATCACTGGAAACAGCCTAAATGTCTATCAATGGGGGACTAAATAATGTCTAATGCTTCATCCATAAAATGGAATGTTATGGCGCCATTGAAGAGAATAGGTGGATCATAATGCTCTGAAATAAAACAATACGCTACTAAATTTAAAAAATGGTGACAAAGCCCTGGCCAGTTTGGCTCAGCGGTTGAGCATTGGCCAGCGGACCAGAGAGTCCCAGTTTTGGTTCCCGCTAGGGGCACATACCACAAAAAAAACAAAAAACAAAAAAAAACGGTGACAAGAAATGACAGATAAGTTGCTTTGGCTGACATAAATTGCACATATATGAACAAAAGATTTGAAGTTATATTGGATTCAACTATTAGTTCTGCCACTTACCAATGATCCTGGGATGTTCCTTGATCTCTCAGTAACTCACTTGTAGTGACTGTCTCATAGGGTTACGGAATGCATATAAAATAGTGTAGCCAAGACACAAGATACTTTGTAAATGTAAACATGTAATGATGATGATGATGATGACAGTGAACATTTGAGTTCTTACCATGTGCCATGTACTCACAGTATTAAAATATATATATATGTATTTATATATATATATATGTATATGTATGCTTTTATTGATTTTAAAGAGAAGAAGGGAGTCCTGGCCGGTTTGGCTCAGCGGTTAGAGCAACGGCCTGAGGTCCAGAGAGAGCCGGGTTCGATTTCCGCGAAGGGCGCGTACCTTGGTTGCAGTTTGTCCTCGGCCCTGGTTGGGTCGTGTGGGTGGCAACCACTCGATATGTCCCTTTCACATCGATGTTTCCCTTTCTCTCACTCCCTTCCACTCTATCTGAACAAAAAATGGAAAAATGTCCTCGGGTGAAGATAAAAAATAAAATTAAAAAAATAATAATAAACAGAGGAAGAGAGAAGGAGAAAAAAATCATCATTCAGCTGCTTCCTGCATGCCCACTACTGGGGATCAAGCCAGCAACCCAGGAATGTCCTCTGACCAGGAATGTAACCAGCAAACTTTGGGTGCATGGGAAAATGCTCAACCAACTGAGCCACACTGACCAGGGCAAGAGCTTTACATACATTTATTTAATCCTTAAAACAACTCCATAAGTATTAGTTTTGTTCTAATTGTAAAGATAGGAAAGCTGAAGTACAGAATGTTTAAGTAACTTGCCCAAAAGACACAGCACAGCTAGTAAGTGGTAGGGATAGGATTCAAACACCAGCAGTTTGGCTTCATAACCTGATCTCTTTCTCACCTACAGAATGGCCCTGTCCCTGCTGGACAGACAGGCTCACTCATGGCACAATTTTGAGGCTGATGAGAGGGTGAGTCCAGTTTCTAAGAGAAATGCTGGCAAAATTTGTAAATGTCTTATAAGAGTATGGCAATGCTTTCCTACCTAACCCCAAATCAGGATATTGCAATCAAAATGATACGGATGATTTTGGAGTATGTGTGGCTTTTCCCTTTGCCTTGGTTTTCTTCCAGCTGGATCCTCTCTGCTCATGGATCTGGAGTCACTGACAGAAACCCTGCTGGAAAATTATTACTTCACTGTGTGCTGAAGCCAACAGGGATCATGGTGTGAGTGTGTGTGTGTGTGTGTAGACCTGTCTTCTGTATTATCTAACAAATTTAAATACTAAAAGCACTATGGAGGACTTTCCCTCCTTTGAAAGGATCATTTGGTGACTCAGTTCTGTTTTGATGACTTCTCTCAGGACAGTGTATCAGGTTTCTCAGGGCAGTCAAGACGTCGTATATTCTTTAGATAAGCATTTCCTTAATATTTAACCTACATTCTCTCGGTTGAATATTTAACCCAATTCTAATGTGTTGCCTTTGCTAGAGATATCTGGTCCTTGGCCTCCTTATAATCTTAAAATGAAGTGCTCTTGAGAACAATTACACCATGAATCAGCCACTGACGGATCCTGAATAGTCTAATGCCAAAACATCTTAGACCTGCGTTAGTAGGGTGTTTTACTTTCTTTATCTTCAGAATTACTCAGACTTGTCTGAATAATTATTCCTCACTTCACCACTAGTTACAAGTGTTTAACACCCACTAGAATTCAGTTTGGAAATTCTCATTTTCCTGTGCTAACATCTCTCCACTGTTCCAATTTTCCAAACTATTGATCAACTTTTCCCTCTCTCTGAAAAGACTTCATTTTGAATAACCTGCTGGTCAAGGGATCCTTGGTGTACCGATTCATACCTGGACACACAGATATCAGCATCTTGGAAAGGATCCCCCTTCAATCATCTCAGACTCATTACCTTGTTGACTAACAAAAAACAATTCAGGAGCCCTTGCGTTGATCTTTCACCTTTGTCAAGCTCAATGTTGAAAGTGCCAGCTCACCAAAGCCTCCCAGGTACTGGTTCTGCAGGGGCCGGGCCGCAGAAAACAGAAAAGGTTAGCTCCTACCAGGGAAGGCAGGAAAGGGGGTGAGGCTTTCTTCCCTGAGCAAGCTGGGGGGGGGGGGGCTCTCAATGAATGTGTTAAATTAAATCAAACTGGAAAGGAGTCTAAAAGTAAATTATTTAACCTATTTTCTTCTCACCTTTTCTTTCTAGTTCTGCCTTTGAGATCTACTTCTTCTCACACTTGGGAATTATAGACAGATACTGTATTGGCTGAGGTGGCAAAGCATATTAGGTCTTATTCTAGAAAGGAAATGATGTGACACAGCTGGGATTTTAAGAAATGTTGCTGGCAACCTGTCTGGTAGGGCTCAGAGGTTGAACATCATCCCGTGCACCAAAAGGTCACTGGTTTGATTCCCGGTCAGGGCACATGCCCGGGTTGTGGGCTCCACCAGGGAGCATGCTGGAAGCAGCTGATCGTTGTTTATGTCTCATCAATGTTTCTATCTCTCACCCTCCCTTCCTCTCTCTCTTAATCAATAAAAACATATTTAAAAAAAAAATAAGTGTCACTGGCAGCCTGGCTGGTGTGGCTCAGTTGGTTGACTGATGTCCTGTGCACCAAAAGGTTGCTGGTTCAATCTTGGGTTGGAGCACGTACAGAAGGTAACCATTGATGTTTTTCTCTCTCTCTGTCTCTGTCTCTCTCTCCCCTTTTCTCTCTAAGCATGTCCTCAGGTGAGGATTAAAAATAAATAAATAAGATTTAAAAAATAAAAGTGTCACTGACAGAAGTAAACATTTTCTCTACAGCAAGAGATTATTCCTAAAACCAAAAACCCTTAAAAATGGGCCCTCCTTTTTCAGTTAATAGAATATTATTATTTTAATATGAAGAGATGTTTAGAATACACTTCCTGACCATCCACAGTATTACCTAGCTCTTTGGATGTTTCTCCTCACTGTTCATAATTGAAACCGCTGATAGGCATGGAACTTGAAAGCCCGAGAAACAAGGAAGGAATCATCAATTGATGATTATGTGTGTGAATCTCAAAAGGCTAGTTGTGCAGGAATATTTGCTATTTGTAGAGCATGGGTCTCCAGAAGTATTAAAAACATTAGGAAAGCTACAAAACCTGTAATTGTTGTTCATAACCTCCCTCCCGTAGAGTCAATAGGAAGAATGCATTTCCCCCCTATCTAACAGAAGGGAAAGCTATTTGTTTTCCCCTCCTCCTTTCCAAAATGAAAACAAGAGTTTTTTATGGAAGAATCTCTTTATTAAGATCTCAGTAGAAGCTCCCTCATGACATTAATTTACCTATGAAGTGATCTGAAAGAGGAAATTAGTAGGCGCTTCTCACAGAAGGCAGCCTGCGAAGAGGAAGAATGGCAGTTGTCATCTGGACTAGTGAAAACATTTGGTGCAGTGAATCAGCTACATAGCAGAGCTTGACTTTGGGTGTTTACTAAAACACCTTCTTGATTTCGGTCATTTTTTAATAAAATCAGGCTTGGGCTCGTTTTCATAGAAGACATGGAAATAATGCATTAGTTTGGCTCAATGAAGACCCAGGAGTTACTTTCCTGTATTATCTGATGATGGCTTCCGGGCCAGCAGTAAGCCCCGAGGAAAGCATATGGACCAGGAAGCAGCATGCATTTCCTCTCTCTGCTCCAAGGGAGATGACGAGTGATTTACAGAGGAATTTAAGACCTATTCTGTAAACTTAGACTAATACGTGAGTAGGACAGTTTTCAGACAGGGCCTCTGGTTTCTGTTTGCAAAAGGAGTTGATCTAATCTTGCTTTAGCAGCTGAAAGTTAAACAGCCCAGCAAAACCCCAGGTAAATTTCAGCATCCTTTATTATCTATTAGTGGCATCTGAGAATGAACACATTCGGACACTATACTTTTAAAATGTCATTTATTTAAACCAAAATCAATTTATATTTTCAAGGGGGTAGATTTCAAATATATAAAAAGAAATTCATATTCAGAGCAAACAGTTTTGTTCAATTTCTATAAAAAATGTAACTACGTTTTTTGGGGGTGAACCCTGTAACATGAGAAATTCCTTGACTGAAATTCACATTTCCACCCTCAAAGGCTAACTCATTTTGTTTGGGGATTGGCTAAAATGGTTAAGGAGCTCCAACAAAATAAGAATTTATTTGTTAGGCCCTGGCCGGGTAGCTCAATTGGTTAGAGAGTTGTTCTGACACACCAAAGTTGCAGGTTCAATTCCTGGTCAGGGCACATACAAGAGTCAACTAATGAATGTATAAACAAATGGAATGAGAAATTGGTGTTTCTCTCCCCCCCCCCCACCTCTAAAATCAATAAACAAAAATTTTTAAAAAGAATTTGTTAAAACACAACAAGTGTAATTATGGTTCAGACTTCGGGAATAGTCAGATCTTTGCAGCCTCACAAGGATCCAGCCACTTCAAACTCGTTTGAAGCAGTTTCAAAAGTATATTGTATTATTTTGGAGATGGGTACAGGTTTTGTTTATGTATAAAAATCAGAAGAAGTGGCTGATCTGCTTAACAATCTCCAAGTTTGGTTTATAGGTGAATGGGTTTGCCCAAGGACTTGGTGGGGAGGAGGCACCATGGGTACAGGTTTCTTCAGAGTTGCAGCATTTTCAGATAATTGCAAATTTACTTCATAAAACATTCTAATTTACTTTATTTTTTGATAAGCCTGTATTTTTATATATATGAAGTAAGGTTTATAGATATAATCTAGATAAAACCCAGACAAAATCAACAGTGACACATTTTTATCAATTTTAAATGTTGGAAGAATGATAGCGACCCCACTGAAGAGCTGAATGAAAGCTTGAATTTGGGACTCAAATCTATTCCTTAATAATTATGTCACACTGGGCAAATCACTAAACATCAGTGAGCACAGTTTTTCATTACTGCGAGGATAAACTGAAAACTACAAAGCATTATTCTGACTTTTCCTACCCTGGAGAACTGTGTAGAAAACAAAATTGATGAAATGTTTGCAAAGAAATTCAAGTGGATACAATATATACAGATTTGTACAAGTTTAAGAAGCTAATGACCTCTTTCATGAAATATACATCTTTTTACTTCAACCTTTCACATGTGTGTGATCAGCATGGTAAAGTGACTTTTAGTTTTCAGTATTTCAATCCCTTGGCTCAACAGTGACTGGCATGTGTATTGTTACAATGCAAGTAAGAATGAGATGCTTCTTAATTGCTTAATTATTCTCCCCGAAGGCAGTTACTTATATTTTGGAAGAAGCAGGACTCTGTAGTGAAAACATGAAGACCTGAAAGCAGTGCATTAATTATTTTATTAATTTCTTCTTTTTACATTATGGGAAACATTAATCTATTTACAGTATTTTTGTTCACACACAATCTAGGTAGATAAGCCTATGAAATTCCAATTCATAAAGCCATAAAAATGTTCCCCACCCCTCCATCTGAAGGCTTTCAAATGAATCGTTTTTTCCAAACCAAAATAATTTTAAAAAATTACATTTGGGAATTCAGATATGCTAGTGATTTACATTCCAGTTATTTAAAATATGCATCTAGACATGTTTTAAAAAAGAAATGGTAAATTCACAAGTATAAGGCTTAAATTAAAGTGATAACTCACAATAAAACATTAAGAAAACATCTATAAATAACAGAAATATATTACAAATAAATTAGTTCTATTTACCATTTCAAATATTAAAAATCTTTAATCCATTTCTTCATCTCTCTTTACAAAAGGTTATGTGAATTGTATGGAAACAACTGCAAAAAATATAATAAATACTTAATTTCTTTGAACTTTTTTTTGATATGGGAGACAAACTTCTTTTGTATTCTCCCCTCCCCAAGAAAATGCCCAAACATCTTTATACCAAAGTTAAACAAAATAAGCAATTTTTTCAGGGTATACATTTTCCATTATGAACTAAAAAACATTTCTACAAATTACATCAAAAAGAACAATGTAACAAAGGTTATGCTCATGGATGTCAGTTAAAGGGGCAAGTGGTTAACAAGCAGCTTGTGTGGGGTCATGTTTTAACATCAATAATTAGCTCTTTATAAAGTGTTTGTACAATTTGTGTTTTTAAGGAAGGCAAAGGTCATGATGCCTGCAGGCATTTAGCTAAAAGATTTAAAATTCTTACCAAAAATAGCTTATGAATATACAAATACCATTCACATAGACAAGATAAATAGGCCTTCTCTTGTCTCTCTTTAAAATTTCCTGGGCTAAACCAGTTTCCAAAGAAAATATTGTAGGATGATCTTGAATAGTATTAGAAATCTATTTCTTAATCCAAACCTTATCTCTACCTCAGGGCACAGAGCTGTAGTTGGGAACATGGGTCTTCAAATGGATTCCACTTCCTTCATGTTAATTTGTGAGTTCCAAATCATTTGCAGGATTGAATGAGACCATAGGCTACCCAAGGTGGCAGTTGGCTTTACTTGATGTAAATTTTGTGTGACCTTCCATTGCTGCTACAAAGTAAATAAAACATGTATTCTTTTTAAAACCAGCAAATACTTGAAGCTCAAAATCTCTGTATGCTCCAATTTTACAAAGCACTCAAGATACTTTGTTCACCCTAGTTAAAAGTTTGTTTTTTAGTAAGTTAGTAGCCCTTTTCTTGTAAACCACAGCAGTAGACATTTGTGCCCTGTTTATAAAGATAGCTCAAAGCATCAATGGCTCTGAGAGGTAGCGAATTCTCTAGTGGTTTTAGAATATGTCCATGAAAAAAGTTGTTGCCAGAACCCATCACTTCTCTTAATTTCAGAAATAAAATTAAATTAGCACCTGGCTATGCAACTGTATTTTTTGAAAAAGCTTCTCTGGTGCAAGCATATTTGATGTATGTTTTTAGAAGTCTTTCATTTTTCAGTGGTAATTTCTAATATTTTAGCGTGGGAGCTGGACATAAAATGCCAGTGATACTTTAAGGTCACCATATTCTAAATGTTTAAACTGCTATGAATAAGGGCATTTAAGGAGAACTTCAGCTAGACGCAAAGTGCATACTGCCCCTCCATCATGACAAAAATGTAAATCAACATTCTCTGCCAAAAGCCTGGGTTTCTCTCAGTGTTCGGAGTCATGACTTTCCCCTCTCTCCTGTGGTTGATGAACCTTGCAAGTCAAATTTTTCTGGGACTTCAAGATGAGTGGCAGCTCTTTGGAATGAGACATGTCTATTGGGGTAGAAATTTTATTTTATTGGGTTGACATAGGACAAATCCTTATAATGGGGAATGATAGGACTCTGTGTAATAGTGAGAGAAGACGAAAGGAAGAAATAACGTCCGCAGTATGAACTAACAGGTTAAAAGGGATGGATGTGTAGCATTCAAAGGGATGATAAAAAAAAATCCAACTGTTCTCTGAAAACAGCCTGGCTGCTGTTTAAAACACTTCCTAAGCAGATGTGTACTTAAATATGTGTACTTCGGGAGGCTTCCCAGGATGGGCACTAACAAATTAATAGAACCAACAGTTCTCCTTTTAAGACCCTACCACACAACAATATAATATACATAATACAATAAGAGTTGATAAAACATTTCAGGTCTAATTTTTCTTAATAATAGAACAACAACAACAAAAAATCCCTTACATCTTAAACTCTCAGTGCTTCATTTGCCATGCCCTTCTTCATTTTATTGCCTTTCAGAATAGATTAATTTCCCTGAAAGATCAAATTTACAATCTTCTGCTGATTGAAACATTTGAAGCAGTGATTGATGAAGTAACAGTGAGGCAGTTTGTGCAGCTGTGAGTGGTGCAGGTACCCCCCAGCACCTGCAGATTTTGCTTCTCCCTTTCCCACTTCACATCTAGGTCCCCCACCCCCAGCCCAACTTGTTCCCCTCTTGGTTTGTCACTCATTGATTCCGGTGAGATGGCATGATTTCTGAGGTTGGAAATAAAGTGCTCCATCTGCTTTGCAAAATAATAACTGTTTAGGGGAAATAAAGGGAATCGGAGCCCTAGTTTCTTTCACGTGGAAGACAGTGAAGTCCCAAAGGATCACCCTGTGATACTGGATTTCTGAAATACCCTACGGTTTTATATTGCTGAGCTCTAGGGACAGACTAGCTTGAGAGAACTGAGGATGGTGGGTGACTTAAAGGGGCTATTTCTACACAGGTGGGTTTGGTTTTGCCAAAAGAAAGGGTTGGCTATCCGGATGAGGCAGGGTGACGCATCAATACAGGTGGCGAAGCTCGGTGAAGAACATGGGCAAACTGGTCCGGGCAGAGGGGTGACCGGGGGAGGCTCCTGCGAGATGGACAACTACACCGCGACTGTGGAAGTCACTGGGCTCAGAGACACACGGGCGCGGGGCGGGGAGGGCAGAGGGCGGAGGAGGGGAGGACAGATACTTGGCGACGCGCGGCCGGCGCCTCAGAGCCGGGTCTGCGCCTCGGGGATGTAGATCTCGATGCTCTCGGCGCTCTCGGTGGCCGAGTTCTGGCGGACGGATGCGGCGCGCTTGGCGGCCATCAGGCGCTTGCGGGCCTCCTGGCGCTGCGAGCTCTCCAGCGAGCGCTCCCGGATCAGCGGCGCAGGGCCCTTCGCCGGCTTCTTTGGCACTGGAGGAGGGGCCCTTCTCTCCTGATCAAAGCAGAAGGTTCAGGACATTACACAGCTTCTCAGGACAAGCTTGGGGAAAACTGGGATAGGTCAGTAGTTAGAACACACTTTTTTCTTTCCTTCTTTAAACCTAAGGGTGGTTAGTTCTGATCTGCACACTGTATATACATTTTTCTTCATTATTCTGGCTTGGGTACTCAAAAGATGCAGGGGGGAAAAAAATACCGGCAAGTTTAAGGCCAAGGGTAAAGCTGGATTGAGGAACTAGGTCTCTCCAAGGAAAGGCTGTGGGATTTAAAATGCCCCCTGCTGAAAGGCTGCGGCTCCTAGCACATTTACTGTGGTTCTCTCTGGAGGCTCCAACTCTTCCGGGGCCGGAGATGGAGAAGGGCTGCAGCGGCAGCGGCCCTTAGGACTCTGCACCCCATCTAAGGAGGCATGGCAGCTGGTGCGAGCTGGGTTCAGTTTAAAACCATCACCGCCCTCTCCCCAGGCCCGCCCGAGCCAAAATAGCCAAATGCGAAAGAAGAGAATGATAAGACTGTGTTCTTTAGCTTTGCAGATGCCACAGTGAGTTACACCGTTTGCACACCACACACAAACACACAGCAATATACTTTCCAGGGTCACCCTGGAGGGAAGACATTGATAATCCCTACACTCCTTGGAATCAGTTCCAAAATGGCTCCTAAAACATCCTGCTGGGATGTCACTCGGGGGGCCTCAGAATAACTGTGGTCCAGAAGGCTATTCCAATAACAGGGACATACACTGTGCCAGGAAGACTTAACACAGGACTGAAAGAGTTCATCTGCCTTAGCAACAGCAAACTATACAACAGGTACTTTTAAATGCCATTGCAAAAACAAAAGCCATTCATGACTTTAGCAGAAAATAAAAATGCAGTGGGAAAGAAGAAAATCTAGACCAGAAAGAAATTTTATGAAAAGGACGAGACTGTCAAGTTGCGAAATGGTCCATGTGAATGTTTTCAGTTTTAATAAAATACCCTCAGTCCTCATAAATAAACGTGAAATATGAAATGTCTCATAAATGTGAAAAGTACCTTAAAATATGGATTCTATGATTCTCCAAAGGACACTCCTTGTGCCTTAACATTCATGCTCATCACAGCAGTTCCCCTTTGCTGGGGTGGGTGAAATACCTAACTTATTACATTGGAGCTGCCCTCAGGCAGTTTAAGAGAGTATGTATGGTCCAGAGGACAGAAAAAGGAAGCACAGAGTGCAAACAGTATTCTGCCAACTCTGATAGTGCTTGTTCATTGTTTTCCCTAAAGTTCGTGGGGTGATGAAAAGCTCTGACCATGGACAAAGTGTATAATGATTTAGAAATCAAGTTAACTAATGATTTATTGTGCGAATGTCAGTAGGTTACATATATCAATTCTTAGCATCACTTCTTTTGGACATTTTAAATCCTCATTGTTGAGTAACTTGGTAGATATGTTTTAAAGTATGAATATTGATCATTTTAGTCATATTTTCTTATTCTTGTACATTTTATTTTTTTAACAATAATTAAAAAAACAAAAACAAAAAACACAACAACGGGAAATTATTTGGGTCAGCTCTAGGAATAAAATGAACTTGATGTGTGTGTATACCTGTAGTGTTTTTTAAAAAATAAGACCAATTCAAAGGCTTATCTAGCAGATCGTTTTAAACACATATTTAAAATATAAGCTAGATTAAGTGCAAATATTTGACTTCCCAAGTGAGAGACCACACATACATCAATGGTGCTTTGATGCTTCACACCAAAACCCTCAGGTTGACGGTGACAGAATTGGAAATGAGAGAGGGTGATGATAGCGTTGCTTTTCTTTCTACTATGCACTGTTCCTTGGGACTGGATTTCTCCTGGGAGCCCACTGACCCCAAGAACCCTGATGTTATGATGGGCAGCAACAGAATGGATTGGTTTGCTATTAGCTCTCCGATAGGCGAGGAGATCTGAAAAGGGCAAGGCCACCAGTGCTTCAGGGGAACAGCCGTGCATACTTTTTGTAGTTGAATCTCTTGGAACTATTTGACCTCAGGCCAAAGGAAAGCAAAGCGTTAAAAAAGTCATGAATGACAGCCCAGCCTAGGGAGGTGGACATTGTATACCTGTGTGAGCCTAATCGAACCACCATAATCAAATGTGAAAATTGCAGTTTATTAATTAAAGTAAAAAATTTGAGACTTTATTTCTAAACTGTTGCACGAGGAACCCAGTGAGCAATATTCCCCAAGGAAAATCAACCAAAAGTAAAATTCTTTTAAAAATAAAAATTCCAACATTTTTGATTATTGTGAAACTAGATGGTGTGTATATTTTTAGGAACAACAGTGGTTTCTTTATTACTATATTTATGAAATGATTATCAAAGTCAAGTTAGTTTTCAAGGCTTCTTATTTTTCTCAGAAACACATCCTAGGATGTAAGGAAGTTGAACTCTTGCTCTATGTAATCATGCACTGAAGATGTCATTTATTTTAGTTTAAAAAGCAAAATGGAGGCAGTTCCTTTCAGTGACTAAAATGGTTTAACTTAAAGTTTAATTAACAAAAAAAGCCACATTCCCATTTTCCAATTCACAAAGACAGGTTTTTCTTAAAAAATATGCCTGAAACATATTACAGATAATATCCCAAATGATTACTATGTAAACATTGTCATTACAATGAAATCAATATGATATTAGCTCCATTTCACATTGTAAACAGCAAGACTGAATGCAGAAACCTATTTAGACTGTCCAGTGTTTGTGCAGGTTTTTAAATGAACCATACAAAATCTACATTGTTCTACCTTCTTGTCAAGAGGATCCATCTGTTTCCAATTATTGGCCTTTAACTGATGGAGTTCATCAAATTTCATACTAATATTTTCTATGGATAACTGCAGCATGTCCCAGAACCCCGCCAAATCCTGGGAGGTGGGCCTTGGATGAGCATTAGGGTTCTGTACAAGAGAAAGAAGACATTCATGCTTTAGAGGCAGTTCATGACAGCAAGCACAGGGCCAAAGTGACATCTTCAAATAGTTCAAACAATGTAAGGAGGATGAATTCCTTTTGGTTTTCAGATAAAAGTGATAATTTTATGGTAATTTACAAATGGTAATTTTATTTAAAAAATTTATATATATATTCAGCTTTACTGAGGTATAATCGACAAATAATAACCATAAAACATTTCAAGTGTACAATTTGAAATATACTGTGAAAGAGTTCTCTCCATTGAGTTAATTAACACATCAATGACCTCACATATTTACCTTTTATTTATTTATGTTTACTTTTTTGTTTTTGTTTGTTTGTTTCATATTTATCTTTTAAAAATATTTTTGGTGAGAACATTGTTCTACTCTCTTAGCAAATTTCAATTATACAATGCAGTGTTATCAGCTATAATCAACATGTTATACATTAGATCCTCTGACTGTATTCATCTCCCAACTGAAAGTTTGTACCCTTTTACCAGTTTCTTCCTATTTCTTCCACCCCTCAACCCTTAGCAACCACTTTTCTTTTTTTTTTTTCAGTCCTCACCTGAGGACATTTTTGCATTTATCTTCAGATAGAGCAGGAGGGAGAGAGGGAGGAAGAGAGAGAGAGAAACAGCGATGTGAGAGAGACACAGCAACTGGTTGCCACTCACACAACCCCAACCGGGGCTGGGGACAAACTGCAACCGATGTACGTGCCCTCAGCGGGAACTGAACCTGGGTCTCTCTGGTTCGTCTGTCGATGCTCTAACTGCTGAGCCAAACTGACCAGGGCAGCAACCACTTTTCTATTCTGTTTCTATGAGTTTGACTTTTTCTTTTTTAGAGTCCACTACAAATGGTAATTTTATACACACATCCATTTGAGTCAGTGACTCTCAAATGCCAAGGTCGTAAAACTCTTCTTTTGTAATACAACATCTATCAGTACAGAATGAAGGGAGAGTAAACATTAAAAAACCCAGAATATATGATCTACAATAAGATGCATAGTAAAATACCATATTTAAATGAAAATGCCATCTTTGAAAAAAACTCCACAGTATATTAGAGCCGGTATTTGACTATTGCTACCCAACTTATTTGGAGAACAGATATGTAGTCTAAAATACAACTAGTTTTAATACTATATTGAGTGAAATACTAGGGTAAACAGATGATGAGTAATAAAATAATTAAATTTTTAAAATACTATATGTTTAAACAATTAAGATGTTATTGCCCTGGCTGGTTTGGCTCAGCAGTTAGAGCGTTGGCCTGAAGACCAGAGAGTCCCGAGTTTGGTTCCTGCTAAGGTCACATGCCTCGGTTGCAGTTTGTCCCTGGCCCTGGTTGGGGTCGTGTGGGTGGCAACCAGTCGATGTCTCTTTCTCACATTGATGTTTCTCTCTCTCTCCCTTTCCCCCTCTCTCCCTCCCACGCTCTTTGAAGATAAATGCAAAAATGTCCTTGGTTGAGGATTAAAAAAAAAAAAGATGTTATTAATGTAGGAAGTCATTTTATCATATAAGTACTTTGGCAAAATCATTTGGAAATAAATTAGTATTATATTGACCACAGCATAATATAGCAAATGTGAGAACACATATCTATACATACACATAGAGTCTATAGTGACCCATTTGCTAGATAATATTAAACATTCTTTGGTATTAAAGGAATGACTTTCTTTGCCTCCATCCACATATCCTGGGCAAGAAAGTATGATTTATATAATCTAAGTACAGATTTATATAATCTAAGATAGAAAAAAAACTAAGAGAGTAAAGGTGTTATGGTCATTGCTAATCACTAACTGCAGTTGTAGCTAAAGCATTCATGGTTAGATTGGTGGGAACTGCCATATGTCAGACATTTAAAGTTGAGGTCAGTGTTGGTTACCTGTAAGTATTTCAGGCAATTGGTAGACTGTGAAACCTCATGCCATATAATAACTTGAGGCCAGTTTATACTTTAAAACCAACCCTTATAAAAAACAGTATCAGAATTTCAGAAAGTGTAAGGTTGATGACCATCAAAATTAATGGGTAGGAAAGAACTTTTTAGCCCTTTGAATGGACTAACATTATTTGTATAGACTCAAACTAAATACAAGTAAAGATGTTTTTATAAACTTACAGTTCTAAAACTACCAATAGTTCTGAAATTCACTGGAAGAAATAAATTCTAAAGTTTGTAAGCGTTGATTCAGTCTTAAATCTGTGCTAATGACACCTGAATTAATGAGAGTTTCTCTGTAAACTAAATCAAAACTAAAAAATATTTCTCATTATTTAGGTTTAGAAAAGACAGATAATAGTTTTGACAGAGTACCTCTCAAATGGAGTTTTATGATCGCATAATATATTTCCTTATTATTATTATTGTTTATCCTCACCCAAGGACATTTTTGCATTTATCTTCAGATAGAGCGGGAGGGAGAGAGAGAGAAACATCAATGTGAGAGAGACACAGTGAGTGGTTGCCACCCTCACGGCCCTGGGCCCAGGGACAAACTGCAACCGAGGTACCTGCTCTCAGTGGGAACCAAACCCAGGACTCTCTGGTCCGTGGGCCGATGCTCTAACGGCTGAGCCTAACCAGCTAGGGCTCCTTATCTTACTGATAACAAAAACTAAATTGCTCATATTCTAGAGTTTATTAAAGTATTTTAGGTCATAAGTTCTATTGGCTCAATTGTTTCAGTGCACCAGTGCATGAAATGATAGTTCCACAGGCAAAGAGTTATTTTTACTCTGTATATTGGGTAGTTTGTTCCCTCCTCACCAAGAACTCATTGCCTCTATCATGAAACAGATAGATGAGGAAGCAGAAAGAATGTAGGCTCTCAGCCAGTCTCTGAATCAGTGGGCCATGTGATACCCCATGCACAAGAAGAAGTTGCAGCACTAGCCTTCGTCTGAACCAGGCCACTCAGAGGTCAGAGATGGTGAATAGTGTGAAAGGATGAGGAGGGTTGGGTTCCTTGGTTTAGTTTTATTGAAAAAAGCAACTCTCATCCATTTATTTTATGCCTAAGAGTCTAGTCTGAGATAATGTCTGAGTATTCAAGTGTTTCCCTCCTCAGAGTAAGAACTCAAGAAAGGAGAGGTGGGTCTGATTGTGACCAGTCTTAGTGCCATGTTTATGCAGCTTTGTAGAACTGAACAATGCTACCACCAGGCCACCGTGCTTCCTGCTGCAGGGGAGTTACAGCTGACTGATCAGGTCGCTCCATGAGGGTGAGGAGTGCAGCTCAAATTTGGGGGGATAAGTAGGGTGGTGGGTGGATTTACAGGGATTATTAGGTCAAAGAGACTGAGATTTGAATCTTGGTTCAGCCTCTTAACCACATGGCCGCCATGCCCATTTTTCTCAGCCGTAAAACCATCATAGAAATGATGTCACAATCTACTCCATAAAGTCTGATACACTGTGGGCTCTTGAGCTTCCCTCCTGGGTCAGGTTTGACCAGCCATCAGTGGCCTCGGCCCCCATGTAGTTCCTCTTTCGTTTCCCTCCACCATGTTTCTCATACTTTGCCACCTAAGTTCCTCTAGTGGCCAAGGAGTGTGAGCCCATCAGGAACTAGGAAACAGCAAAAGGTGGCTTTAACGAGGTAAGCCTTTCCTGGAAGTCTGCACATTTTTCAAAATATTTTGTCTGCAATTTCATCTTCAAAATCTATACAATATTTATATTCTACTTCATAATATTCCTGCCTGTCACACAATGCTTTCAAAGCATGCTCTGTGCCCTGCACTGTGTACATACTAGGCTCCAGGTGTATCCACCAGCCATTTTGAGAAGTATAGCTTATGTGAGCTTTCTTACATTTAAAGAGCAAAGAGAATCATGTTAATTAAGATCTGTGACACATTTCCGAGTTTATAAGTCAGCAGAAATTCTGTACCTGGCATGAAGTGAAACTCACGAAAATATTTGTTGTATTCACTTGTCAATACATTTACTAATATATATGATCTCATAATCCAGAATAGAATTTCTGAGACGGTGACAGAAGGATCAGGTAATTTTTGCTGAGGGAGGGGAAAACGAATTATAGGTGGGAGGGTGACGAGTAGAAAGGAAGAGATAGCCCCACAGGCAGCTTTTAGAAAGAAGAGCCCGGAGAAGGGAATGGGGAGTACTAATTTTTGCATGCTTTCTATTTTTTTCTTGGCTGAGCCCTGTCTAGATAAATCCCTCTCAGTCTGTACTTGTCCTTGTTAACAAAAAGATGTGGTTAAAACTATGAAATCATAGTTTGGGTCAATTAGATTGCTTATAAGCATGTTTTTACTTTCAACAAGATAAACAAGTTGCTTTTCATGATCTTTGTTTTAGATCCAGCTTGACCAACAATTGGCCAATAAAAGCTATTCTTTCAGAATGGCACTTGTAGAGATAGTAGCAGGTTTTTTTGTTTTTGTATGTCCAAGAAGGATTCATTTGTCTCAGGGAGATCAAATCTATATTTTTTGATACCTTCCATCTCTGGCCCTTAATTAAAACAAAGAACTCTGATTAGGATATATAAACTGATGGTTATTTCTTTTTTTTTTTTTTAATATTTTTATTATTATTATTATTTTTTTAATCCTCATCCGAGGACATTTTTCCATTTTTTGTACAGACAGAGTGGGAGGGAGAGAGAGGAAGAGAGAGAGAGGGAAACATCGATGTGAAAGGGACACATCGAGTGGTCGCCACCCGCACGACCAACCAGGGCTGGGGACAAACTGCAACCGAGGTACATGCCCTTAGCGGGAACCGAACCCGGGCCTCTCCGGACCACAGGCGGACGCTCTAACCGCTGAGCCAAACCAGCCAGGGCAATGGTTATTTCTAAAGGAAAATCATTATCCAAAATGATTTTCTGTAATATTATTTTTGAAATATCAGGCTGCATCCTATTTTGGTAAGAATAATGAAATCAGAGATGCTATATGAAAGCCAGGAAAATGGAAATGTTCCAGGTACCAAAAAGCAGGAAACAGAGTTTAAATCTGATTGGGTTTTTTTCTTCTAAGGTTATTTAAATATGAAATAAGTATTTTTAATTAAAAAAAAAAGCAGGAAATAAAATTCATTAGAAAAGTCTCTGTTCCAGGTGAGAGAGTCCAATGGGCCTTGACTCAGTTCAAAATCAGTTTTTCTTTAGTTGGGCCAGTCTTGATGACACATTCTTCTCATGGTACTAGCAGGGAAGTGGTAATGATAGGGAATGTTACCTACCAGGTTTTCTTCACACAGTTCTCTGAACTGGTAGAATTTCTGGGCCATGAGAAGTTGGGCACTGCCCACTGCAGTTCGGATTTTCCCTAGAACTGAAAAGAGCAAACATACAAGAAATTTACACGTTGTGTCTCATTGTTGAGATTCAGTCTGGTAAAGCAAAGAGGAAGTTATGCTGCAATAATCCGGGAAAACAGCACACACAGCACACGCACACACAGTGCATGCACACATATACACAGCCCAATCGCGGTCATTACTATGCTGGTCTATGTAACAGAGGCTCTATGTTAAGTATAAAAGCAACTTGGGAAAAGAAACACATGTTCACCATGCATATTTCTTAAGGATCATGGAGTTTTCCACCACAGCAGTGGACATTACCAAGAGAAGAGGCAAACAATTTTTTTCCTTTTACTGCAAGGATGAATTGCAAATGCTTACCCATATAGTTATGAATTTATTTGTGTCAGCAATCATGGTCTGCTAGTTTGTTTTTCTAACCCAAATCCAAACACAAGAAAAGCCATCTTGTCTTGGAGGGGGACCTCTTGGCACTCACCATATTCCATCCATAGCTTTCATTATTTTTCTGGAGCTCAACCACTGGTACTGTCAGGAAAGAGCCACTGGCCAGTTGAAAGACTTTCTAAGGAGTGAACATTTTCAGCCTGTTGCCTAGGGAACACCAACACCGTCCCAGCCTTTCCACTCCATGGCCCAATGTTACTGTTAATATAGGTTTAATTCCCTACACACTGTGCTGAAAATCTTCCCCTTTGCAAGCTACTTCTTGCCTCCTGTGTAGTCCAAGGTGAGAACCTCTCAACCGTAGGGCGTGCTGAGACGGGGCGGAGTGCTTTGCACAGAGCAGTCCTCGGCTCTGCATTGTCCCAAAGCTCTCCCTCCAGCCCTAGGGGACCAGGGCACAGCTTCACTGCTGGAGCCCTGCCACCAGGCAGTTCTCAACACGCCCTCCCTGCCAGGAAGGGAAAAGGCACCCGGCTTGCTCTTTCCCTGGCCCGCATAGAACACCAAGGTGCACTTGGCCTGCTTTGAAATCTTCACGGGGAGGCAGATTATAGGATTTAAGCAATGGTTTTGCTGTTGTTTTATTATGAATTTACAGAGCCTGAGACTCAGAGTGGAATCATGTCTCCCTTTCTCGACCTCATTCCCCACAGAGTCTGAGAAGAAGAAAACAGAAGAAAAAGAAACTTCATTTTGGCCCAGGATTTTCTAGAAATTTGCTTCTCTGTTGAAAACTGCCAGCCCTGCTATGGTTTATAATGCACATTATACTTCTGCACTACTCTGGTATTTTAGCATTCCCACACCCGTAACTCAGGGCAACTGTGAACTCTCCAATGTGTCACCAGTCATGCCAAACAGCTGAAGTGCAGGACTTGGCCTACTCGGTGATAGCAAGGGGTCCCCCTTGACAGCCGTCTGGCAGCTATTGCTCAGGGAAAAGTTTTTATTTCCTTTGAATCTGCTTAAACTATTTTGAGATGGTTATTTCATTCCTCTTTAAGTGATCTATCAGTTGTCCGAAGCCTTCTCTCCCTTTCTCAATACTCCAGAAGCAGAAGAGACAGCATATGAAGACACAGGGCACCACAGTTGTTAGGAATTCAGGCCCTGAGTGGGCCAAGGATTCTGGCTCCAACATGGAGATCAGCCACTGCTCTGGACAGGTCACTTAATCTGTTTTTTCATATGTAAAATGGAGCTATTGATACCTATCTGTAGGATTGTTATTAAGGTTTAAAGTGGTAACACAGCCCTGGCCCATGTGGCTCAGTTAGTTGAGCTTTATTCTGTGCACCGAAAGGTCACTGGTTTGATTCCTGATCAGGGCGCATGCCTGGGTTGCAGATTTGGTCCTGGGTCAGGGTGCATGTATGAGGCAGACGATCGATGTTTCTCACATTGATGTTTCTCTCTCACATGAACATTTCTCTCTCTCTCTCCCCCTCCTTTTTTCTCCTTTCCTCTATAAAATCAACAAAAACATTTTAAAAAGTGGTAATGTATGCAAATTGCTTAGGGCAGTGTCTGATATATAACAACCACTCAATAAATGTATATTATTATCTCGGACCAAGACATTACACACTTCCTTTACCGGTGTGCCAACTGTGAGCCCCACACTTGCTCTGCCCAGAAGAATAGAGGAAAACAATAAAAGTTTAGATTATTCAAAGGTAAACAACCAGACATCCATGGTTGCCTGGGACGGGTATATGCTTTGATGACCTGTCCTAGAGCTGAGACAGGTCTGAGAAGGCGCTTCCTAGGTGAACACATGGTTTTAGGCAAACTCTAAGGTTTCTGAATTATTTTACCGAAGGGTAGGATTTTGACACCAGCGAATTTCAGAATGAATCATGGAAGATTAGAACTAATACCTAAATCTCCAATTTGCTGGCTGAGATTGCTTAGCTCTTGGGAACTGTCATAGACACTAAACAACTGTGATATGCCTCAAATTTTGAGCTAAGTTTCTCAGTTACAGCTGAGTGCCTGTACGGTGTATTAGACAGCCATTATAAGAGTAGCAGAGTTAGACTGATTCTCTAATGAGGAGAAAGCATTGCCCCAAACAACCATCCAACCAACACCCAACCATGTAGGTGGGGGCTGACTCAGATTTTTTCTTAAGGAAAATAAGGGACATCCTTCTTCATTCAGCATGGTTTAGTGAGAACCCTAGAATTCTAGATTTGGAGCAAAAATATCTGGGGTAGAGTTGAAGCCCTTCTGTTTCCCAGGTTTTTGTTATCATGTTCCTTGAATAGAAATTTCTTACTGGTTCCAGGGTTATTTGCATTTTCAGTGTCCAAGTGATGGTTTTTCCTAGGTCCACGGTAGAAAGATGATTTAGATCAGAAGTAAAACCCTGAAAGATGAGGGCACTGAACAAGAAGATGATAACTCCTATTTCTTTGCCCTCCAAGCTTTCTTTTTTAGAGAATTGGAAATTCATTTTGATTTTTAGGGAAGAAGCTCTAATGGAGTTCTGTTTTACTTATCCAGTAGACACTAACTTGGTGTATGAAATAACTTTTTTCTCCTAGAAGTAAATTTCACAACTGTTACATAGGCCTTAGGGAAGTATAAGACTAATAAACAGTAAATGGTAAACACCAAAGGAAGTAAACAGTAGGGAGAAAAAAGCTGAATGTTGGTAAAGAAACTAAGATAAAGTAAAAAGAGGCATCATGCCCGGTTGGTGTGGCTCAGTGGTTGAGCATTGATCCATGCATCAAGAGGACGCTGGTTCGATTTCCGGTCCAGGCATATACCCAGGTTGTGGGCCCAGTCTCCAGTGGGGGGTATGCAGGAGGTGGCCAATCACTGTTCTCTCTCATTGATGATTCTGTCTCTCTCCCTCTCTCTTCCTCTCTCTCTAAAATCAATAAAGGAAAATATATATATATATATCTATATATATATATATATATATATACATATATATATATACATATACATACACACACACAAAAGAGGCATCGTAATGTCATTTAGAAATGACTCTAGCCCTGGCTGGGTGGTTCAGTTTGTTGGAGCATTGTCCTGTACACCAAAAGGTGGTGGGTTCCATCTCAGGCACGAATGGGAGGCAACCAATCGATGTTTCTCTCTCACATTGATCTCTCTCTTTCTCCTCTCCTCTATCTAAAATCCTTGGGTGAGGATTACAAAAATATTTAGAAACTACACTAAAACATTCCATATCAACCTTCAGCAGAGTGCAAAGGAAAGATTTTGATCAGGGATGCTAGGAAAAGGAGTAAAAGGAGCAACAATAAATGAAATATATGGGTTTCAGCTGTGGGCTTTTCCCATGCATATGCAACAGCCCAACCTGGTATTAGAAAGTTCTGGAAGAGGTCTAGATATAGGGCATCTTTCCAGGTTAACCTTGTATCTCATTATTTTACTGTAGCATGCTAGTAGGTCCTCAAGGACATGGCCAAAAAAGCCAGGAGAGCCTGAAAGTGTGGGGTTTGCACAAAAGCTGGTAGGCAAAGCCGATCTTCAAATTACGTTTTCATGGAGTAGACAGTCCGTGTGGGCTCTGGGAATTCATTCAACAAATATTTATTAAGGGCACAGGATGACATGGTAATAAACAAGAAAAGTCTTGCCCCCATAGATCACATTCTGGTGAGGGATAGTGGGAGAGACTGTGCAACATAAAAATGTGGATTTAAAGGTTTAGGATTTGCTAGATTACTTGGAATGGTCAGATGGAGCTGAGCATGACTGAGCAATTCAAAGGACAGTGAATTCTTTAAATGGTGGTTAGAGAACATTCTGCGTTTTCTGTCTCTCTTTTTTAATTTTTTTTTTTTATTTTCACCGTCTCTATCAACTTTTTATTAATTAATTTTTGTTACAGATGTTTCTCCTTTTTCCCCCACTGATTCCCCACTCCACCTCCCCCTCTGCCCTGTCCCCAGCTTTGTTGTCCATGTCCATTGTTCATGCATACATGCATATAAGTTCTGTGGTTTATCTCTCCCCCACCACCACCTCTTCTGGGGATTGTCAGTCTGTACCCCACTTCCACATCTCTGGGACTACCCCATTCCTCAGACTGTTATGTTCATTATATTCCACAAATAAGTGAGATCATATGATACTTGTCTTTCTCTGTTTGGCTTGTTTCACTTGGGATGATACTTTCCAGGTCCCTCCATGTAGTCTCAAAGGATAAGAGATCTTTCTTTCTTACAGCTGCATAGTACTCCATTGTGTATATGTACCACCGCTTTTTTTATCCATTCGTCTACTGATGGACACTTGGGCTGTTTCCAGATCTTAGCTATTGTAAATAGTGCTGCTACAAACATGGGGGTACATATATTCTTTCTGATTGGTGTTTCAGGTTTCTTAGGGTATATTCCTAGAAGTGGGGTCATTGGGTCTCTTTTTCTAATTTTAAAAATTTTTTTCCTTTATGGATTTTAGAGAGAGAGGAAGTGAGAGGAAGAGAGAAATAGAGACATCGATGAGAGAGAATATAGATTGGCCACCTTCTGCATGTCCCCCACTGGAGATCAGGCCTACAACCTGGGCATGTGTCTTGATCAGGAATCGAACTGGCGACCTCTTGGTGCATGGGTTGATGCTCAGCCGCTGAGCCACACAGGCTGGATGTTCTGGGTCTCTCTTAAGAAATGAAAAACAGCCCCAGCGGTTAGAGTGTCAGCCTGCGGTCCTGAGAGACCCGGGTTAGGTTCCCACTAAGGGCATGTACCTCGGTTGCAGCTTGTCCCCGGCCCTGGTCGGTTGTGCGGGTGGCAGCCACTCGATGTGTTCCTTTCACATTGATGTTTCTCTCTCTCTCTCTCTCTCTCTGTTCCTCTCTCTCCCTCCCACTCTACCTGAACAGAAAATGGAAAAATGTCCTCGGGTGAGGATAAAAAAAAAAAAAAAATGAAATGAAAAACAAAAACAAACAAACAAACAAAAAATGGAAAACAAACAAACAAAAACATGGTTTGGGGTGGTATCAGTTGCAATATGAACACTGACTCTGTTTGTGACTCAGCTTGTTTTATAATTTTATTTATTGATTTTTAAGAATTGATTGATTTTAGAGAGAGATAGGAAGGGAGAGAGAGAAAGAGAGAAAAACATTGATTTGTTTTTCTACCTTTTATGCATTCATTGGTTGATTCTTGTATGTACCCTGACCAGGGTTTGAACCTGAAACCTTGGCATATCAGAATGATGCTCTAACCAAGTGAGCTACCTGGCCAGTACAACAACTTGTTTTAGTAATCATCATTTGAAAATGCCACTGTTTTTTTGGGACAAAAATGAAAATACATGAATGTAGAAAGGGCAATATAGCAAACATCTATGTCTATGCTTTTCCCTAAAGAAACAAATGTTATTTTTTTTTCAAATGTGCTTCTGAATTTGTGTTTCTTTTTTCTCTCTCTCTGTGCAATGAAAGAAAGCCCTACAGATAAAGTATACTCCCCTCTGTCCCATTAGCCTCCTTCCCAGAGGAAACCACTAAACTAGATGATAAACATTCTAGTCCCATCCCAGAGTTTATGAAGGTTTATTTCCCTGGTCCTAGAAAGGTGACAGCTAAGGTCTTTCTGGAGTGTAAACAATCCCACTAGTACAACTGAGACCCCACGGCTTGAAGCAGACTCTGAATGTTAGATGGGGGTTTTCGGGCTGTGTTGATCCTGGAGGAGGATGTGCTGCTGGAGTTCCATTTAGTTGGTTTCCTTCATACCCTGGTCCTTATAGCCTTTCCAGACTGTTCAGCCCATATGTAGTTGACAATTTTTTCACCACCTATCTCTCTTAAGGCATATTCAATGTATCTTCCAGAATAATGATTTTTACTGTATCCCTAGGCATGACATTCATCCATGATTTTTACCAGCTAGTTGTATAATATTCAATCATATAATAAGCCTTGTTTTTATGTGCCACTCTTTATATATAGGTAAGTCTAGCTCTCCCTAGGTGTTTTATTAGCACCCTGATAGTACAATCTTTTAGATCCTTTTCTCCCAGTTCCTTGATTAATCTATCCCTCAGTGGAAGTACAGAATAGCCATAAACACCATTGAACTAAATTTCCTCTATCTAAAAAGTTGGCACCTCTTTATTAACTCTCCCACTTATAATTCTAGAAACTTCTCATCCCACAATAGATAGTTATGAGGGATCATAAAGAGAGGACAGGCCTGGGTTAATTTACCATACAAAACCAGGAAGATTCTTCGGAAGGCTATCACTGTTTGGTTTTTGCAAAACTCTATTTATCTTTTTATGTTGTATTTCAAAGCACTTTCACATGCACATCTAATTGATCCTCATAGGACCTGGTGGGGCAAGGTAGATATCATCATTTCATTTAGAAAATTTGGGCCCAAACTAAGCCGTGCCTTCCCTGGGCCCCACGGTCCTGGGTCGCTGTCTTCTCACTCCTGGTCCAGTTGTGTTCTTTTCTCTCAATACTTAGTGACCACTGGGCCGGAATCCCCTGAACTGAAGCCATTTGATGGTGATTTCTTTCCTTTACTAACACTTTCTAGGCAACACAAATGGATAGAAGGGGGACGGCTACAACAAGTCAAGGCAGAGAATTCGAAGAAGTTCAGCAACCCAATTCCTAATGAGAGCAAAGCACACAAAGACAGTTCATTTGTGAAAAGAATGGAGGAACCAGGAAATATCACTCAAATTTTGGTTTTTCTTCTAAACATTATACATGTACTCAAAAGCAGAGAAAGACTATTTTGTGTGAAGAGGGCCTTTTATAAAAACTGATTTTAAATCTCTTGAATGTAGATTCAGTCAAACTTCAGACATTTAGGACTTCCGGTCAAGATGACGGCGTAAGTAAACGTGGTCACCTCCTCCCACAACCACATCAAAATTACAACTAAACTACAGCACAACCATCATTCAGAACCAACTGAAATTGAGCTGAATGGAAGTCCTACGACTATGCAATTAAAGAAGAAGCCACATTGAGACTGGTAGGAGGGGCGAAAGCACGAACTGGCAAGTCCCACACCCATCTGTGGCAGATAAAAATCACGAGGATACAACTGGGAAGGTTCTCCCTGAGGACTGAGGGGTCCCCATCCCACACCAGGCCCCCCAGCTCAGGGTTCCAGTGCCAGGAAGAGAATCCCCATAACTTCTGGCTGTAAAAACCAGCGGGATCTGAGGCTGAGGGAGGCTGAGGCAGCTGGAGCCCCAGGCAGTTCTTCTTTTTTTTTAATCCTCACCCGAGGACATTTTCCCATTTTTTTGTTCAGGTAGAGTGGGAGGGAGAGAGAGGAACAGAGAGAGAAAGAGAAACATCGATGTGAAAGGGACACATCGACTGGCTGCCACCCGCACGACCGACCAGGGCCGGGGACAAACTGCAACCAAGGTACGGGCCCTTAGCGGGAACCAAACCCGGGTCTCTCAGGACCGCAGGTCGACGCTCTAACCGCTGAGCCAAACCGGCCAGGGCCCAGGCAGTTCTTCTTAAAGGGCCCCCACATGAACTACTTGGACTCGCTCCTTCTGGGCTCCAACATTGGGAAGGCAGCTTGAAAGGCACCAGAGACCTACAGGGAAGAACTGAGTTGTTTGGCATTGGGGCGAGAGCTGGAGAGGTGGCTTTCTTCCAGACAGATGTGCTGGTGAGGGCCGTTGTTCCTTTGGTGAGCCCTTCTGCCACTGTGCAGGCAGACAGGCACTACTGTATATATGGGACTCCAGCAACCTGGTTCACAGTTTTCCCTGCCCTGGTGACTTCCTTGGCCTGTCTTGGATCCTGCTTCAGACTTTCCTAAATTTTCTCACACAAGCAGCATCTAGTCTTATTGAGCCCCATACCTCTTGTTAAGTGGCCTGAGGCCTGGCACTAGAAACAATCAGCCTTGGTTCACAATCGGGCTTTGCCTGGGCACCTCCAAGCCCAGCACAAGAAACAGCCATCTGCAGATCACTTTGTAGCTTATTCCGGGTGGCCCCAGGTGGAACACAGGCATTAGCGGACCTTGCCCTAGAGCCAGCACACCGAGTGGACAGCTTCAGACCACACTGAAACACCACCACCTCACCACCTCGCCAAGCAGCACTCTCAAGGAGTAAAGTTGGTGGGTACCAGAGCCCTGCTGAAGTAAGTCTTGCCCTGTGTGCTGGGCCCCTGTACAGCAGATCCTCTAAGGTAGTCAGAGGCCAGTGATCTGTGGGCACAGCCAGTCCTTGCAGCTGATCAGCCTGAGTAAATCCCTCCCATTGATGTGCCAGCAGCAATCAAGACTCAATTACAACAGAAGGGTGTACAGTCCACATGAGGGGTGCATCTTGAGGGCCCAGCTGGGGTGATCAGGGAGGCTGTGTCACTGGGTCCTACAGGACACCTACAATAGGTCACCCTACAAAACCTAGGAAACATAGCAACTCTACCTAATACATAGAAACAATCACAGGGAAGCAGCCAAGATGAGGAGACAAAGAAACATGTCCCAAATGAAAGAACAGAACAAAACTCCAGGAAAGAACTAAATGAAATGGAGATAAGCAATCTAACAAACACAGAGTTCAAAACACTTGTTATAAGGATGCTCAAGGAACTTAGTGAGAATGTCAAGGAAGTTAATGAAAAATTTAAGGAACTTAGTGAGAACATCAACAACATAAAAAAGGACCAGTCAGAGATAAAGGATGCAATAACTGAAATAAAGAACAATTTATAGGGAATCAATTCAATAGTAGAGTAAGTGAAGCCAAGAAGAAAACTATTGATTTGGAATATAAGGAAGCTAAAACAACACAATCAGAACAGCAAAAAAGAAAAAAGAATCCAAAAAATGAGGATAGTGTAAGGAGCCTCTGGGACAACTTTAAGCATACCAACATTCACATCATGAGGGTGTCAGAAGGGAAGAGAGAGAACAAGAACTTGAAAATCTTTTTGTAAAAATAATGAAAGAAAACTTCCCTAACTTGGTCAAGGAAACAGACATACAAATCCAGGAAGCACAGAGAGTCCCAAACAAGATGAACCCCAAGAGGACCACACCAAGACACATCATCATCATAATGCAAAAGGGTAAAGACAAAGTGATAATCTTAAAAGCAGCAAGAGAAAAGTAGTTAGTTACCTACAAAGGAGCTTCCATAAGACTGTCAGCCAATTTCTCAAAAGAAATTTTGCAGGCCAGAAGGGGGTGGCAAGAAATATTCAGTGATGAAAAGTAAGGACCTACAACCAAGATTATACTATCCTGCAAAACTATCATTTAGAATTGATGGACATATAAAGAGTTTCCCAGACAAGAAAAAGCTAAAGGAGTTCACCACCACCAAACCAGTATTATATGAAATATTGAAGGGTCTTCTTGAAGAACAAGATAAAAAATATGAACAATAAAATTGCAATAAATACATATCTATCGACAATTAAATCTATAAAGCAAATGAACAAGCAGAACAGAAACATACTCATAGATACAAAGAACTTTCTGTTGGTTGCCTTTGTATGGGAGATAGGTGGAAAAGTGAAGGGATTAAGAAGTACAAATCGGTTGTTAGATTGATGAACCTCAAAGGAAAGGGTGGAGGGAAGGTGGGAAGAGATAAAATCAAAGAATTTATATGCATATATTCATAACCAAAGGACACAGACAATAGTGTGGGGAAGACAAGAGAGAGGTGGAAGTGGGTAGAGGAGGTAAAAGGGAGCAAAAATGGGGGACATCTATAAAATATTCAACAATAAAGATAAGTTTAAAAAAAAACAAAAACCTCGGACATTTAAAAGATAGTGTACCTCTCCCTGCCCCAGAGTTATGACTTTTATTTGGGGACAAGGGATGAAGGGAATCAACCATTTTTTAACCCTGCAAGTGAATCCATGACAAAGCTACCTGGAGTTCAATGTGCTGTGGTAGCAAAGTAAAGAAAAAGACTGTTTCCTTTGAGGAAATGCCTGATTTTTGCTGAGTCAAAATGAGCATTTCAAATCCTTAGGCATAGTTGATATTTGTATTCTTTAATATTCCAAGAGAAGTTAGGTCTCTTGAACTGAAAAGGCAGAAGCACTGGTTTCTCTGACTGCTTCCAATTCTATCTAGTATGCCTGACTCCATGATCATCAGGCCCTCACACTAGGTCTCAGAAACAGAGAAGAATGTACATATTTCTTATAACCTCAACATAGCTTCCTTAAAACTCGGGCACTACACATAAATACAAAGGAGTGGCGAAGGTTACTACAGGCCCTGCCACTTACACCATATCCCATTTAGTATGCTTCTTTTCCAGTCTGTCTCTGTGTGAAATATACTGGAAAAAGCATAGGCTTTGGAGTCAGGAATGATCAGCCAAGTCACTTAACAGCTGCTGATCTTGGGAGAGCTTACCAAATGTTGGTGTGGCAGCCCTACCTATCTAACACATTCCTTTAACCACTGGAATTCTCCAAAGGGTAGACTGCCTTTGCTCCATGACCTCAACTCCATTTGTCCCTCCAGGCCCTGCAGTCTGGCTCCCTCTTCACCCTCCTTACTTTCCTGAATCTCTCTGCCTTTGACGCAAAGGAAACTCAGCTTCTTTGGCTCCCACAATACACTTTGGCTCTGACACTCTCTTCCTTATTTCTTATCTCTCACTTCACCTGGTAAATGCTGAACAGGAATTCAATCCTGATCTCACTGCCCTTATTCCCCTTGAATGATCTTACCCATTCTCCTGGCTTCAGCTATCTTGTAAATATATTTAGTTTCTCAAATTTGTAACTCCAGTGTCTACACAACCTCTCAAGCATCAGGGTAGATTTAAGCATCTGCCCAGCACCTCTTCTCTCCCCCCAGTTCCCTAGTTGATTACAATTAGGGCTACAAGTCTGGGTCACCTCCTCCCACCATGAATATTCTCCCTCCCTGTTCAATCTTGGAGGTTTGGTTTTATTAACGGAGCTAGAGGGGTCTCTTATCTCATAATTCTTATGCTTGAAATCATCCATGGAATAAGTGAAAACTCCCTTCAATGGCTTCCAGGCAAGGCCCACTGGTCCAGCTTCACCCCTGTCCACTTTCTCAGTGCTTTGGGCCTCCAGTTTTCCAAATCCAAAGCCGTCTCTCTCCTCAGTGTCTTTGCTCAGGCTAAACACTAAACTGGGGATGCCTCCAGCTTTGGTGTCCTGGCCCCTCCCCTTTTGTTCAGGTGTACTTCCTCCCTTCACCACTCCTTCTGCATTGCTTCTCATATTCCCACATGCTTCCCAGCATCATCTATTTATATGCCTGACTTTCTAACCAGATGCTGAGCCCTTCAATGGCATAAACTGTGCCCAAGAAAAAGGTTTTGAAATTAATGGACTCAGCTACAAACTTTATGACCAGAAAAATAAATTAAATGCAATATTCCAGGCCTTAAGCATTTTAATTATTTAAGGTTTTACTATGTCTAACATCACTTTTTAAGTTATAGTCTTGACTAATTAATTAGCTAATATAGACTTGGCTGGACTATTACTCCTCTTGGGTTTCTATTATATTACTTGTGCTGACTTAGGCTGGAAGAGCCGAGTGGTATAGGATAGGTTGAATGTGCTTGTGTGGGAATTAAACTCCTTATCCTCAGGTTTTGAGTTCTTCGCACTCACATGGCTGTTTTTTCCTCAATGTTGTAGCCGTTAGGAGTAAAGGAGGAAAAATAATTTTTAAAAAATATATGTTTTTCCCTGGCCAGTTTGGCTCAGCGGTTAGAGCGTCGGCCTGCGGTGTGGAGAGACCCGGGTTCGGTTCCCGCTAAGGGCACGTACTTCGGTTGCAGTTTGTCCCCGGCCCTGGTTGGTCGTGCGGGTGGCAGCCACTTGATGTGTCCCTTCACGTCGATGTTTCTCACTCTCTCTCCCTTCCTCTCTCTCCCTCCCATTCTATCTGTACAAAAAATGGAAAAATATCCTCGGGTGAGGATAAAATATATATATATATATATATATATGTTTTTATTGACTTTTTAGAGAAAGAGGAAGGAAAAGATAGATAGAAACATCGGTTGCCTCCTACACGCCCCCCACCAGAGATTGAGCTAGAAACCCAGACATGTGCCCTGACCAGGAATCAAATTGGGACCTCTTCTTTTTTTAAAAAAATATGTTTTTATTAATTTTTTTTGTTTGTTTTCCTTAGCAAGAGAGAAGAAGGAAGAGAGAGATAGAAACATCGATGTCAGAAACATCGATTAGCCGACTCCTGCTCACCCACTGCTGGGGATTTAGCCTGCAACCTGAGCATGTGCCTCAACTGGGAATTGAACAGGGACCTCTCAGTCCATGATGGTCAATCCACTGAGCTACACCAGCCAGGCATAAATTTGTACTTCTTAATCCCTTCACCTTCTGTGCCCATCCCCCACTCCCCTCCCATCTGGCAACCATCAAAACTTTCTCTGTATGTATGACTGTTTCTTTTCTGTTTCTTCATTTGGTTTGTAGATACAATTGTTGAGAGATATGTATTTATTGCAATTTTATTGTTCATAATTTTGATCTTTTTTTTCCCAGATAGAGTGGGAAAGAGAGAGGGAGGAAGCGAGAGAGAGAAACATTGATGTGAGAGAGACACATCAAATAGTCACCACCCAAACGACCCCAACCGGGGCCAAGGACAAACTGCAACCGAGGTATGTACCATTAGCGGGAACCAAACCCAGGACTCTCTGATCCATGGGCTGACACTCTAGCTGCTGAGTCAAACTGGCCAGGACCATAATTTTGATCTTAAAGAAGACCCTTAAACATTTCATATAATACAGGTTTGGTGGTGATGAACTCCTTTAGCTTTTTATTATCAGGGAAGTTCTTTATATGTCCATTGATTCTAAATGATAGATTTGCTGGGTAGAGTAATCTTGGTTGTAGGTCCTTGCTTTTTATCACTTTGAATATTTCTTGCCACTCCTTTCTGGCCTGTAAAGTTTCTGCTGAAAAATCGGCTGACAATCTTATGGAGCTCCCTTGTTGGTAACTAACTGCTTTTCTCTTGCTGCTTTTAAGAGTCTCTCTTTGTCTTGAATCTTTTGCATTTTAATTATGATATATCTTGGTGTGAGCCTCTTTGGGTTCATCTTATTTGGGACTCTCTGTGCTTCCTAGATTTGTATGTCTGTTTCCTTCACTAAGTTAGGAAAGTTTCTGTTATTATTTTTACAAATAGGTTTTCTATTTCTTGCTTTCTCTCTTCTTCTGGCATCCCCATTATGTGAATGTTGGTATGCTTGAAGTTGTTCCAAAGACTTCTTACACTATCCTCATTTTCTTTGGGTCCTTCTTTCTTTTTGCTGTTCTGAGTGGGTGTTTTTTGCTTCCTTGTTTTCCAAATTGATGGTTTGATTCTCAACTTCACCTACTCTACTGCTGATACCCTATAATGTATTCTTTATTTCAGTTAGTGAACCCTTCATTTCTGATTGGTCCTTTATTATGCTCTTGAGGTCCTCACTAAGTTCCTTGAGTATCCTTATAACCAGTGTTTTGAACTCTGCATCTATTAGATTGCTTATCTCCATTTCATTTAGGTATTTTTCTGGAGTTTGGTTCTGTTCTTTCATTTGAGACATGTCTCTTTGTCTCCTCTTTTTGGCAGCCTCCCTGTATTTGTTGCTATGTAGAGTTGCTATGTCTCCTAGGTTTCATAGGGTGGCCTATTGTAGTAGTTGTCCTGTACGGTCCAGTAACACAGCCCCCCTAATTACCCAAACTGAGCACTCAAGGTACAACCCATATGTAGATTCTACACCCTTTTGTTGTAATTGAGTATTGATGGCTGTTGGTACATTAATGGAAGGGATTTGTTCAAGCTGATCAGCTGCAAGGACTGGCTGTGCCCACTGCCCACTGACTTCTGACCACCTGGGAGGATCACTATGCAGGGACCGACCACACAGAGCAAGACTTACTTCAGCAGGGCTCTGGTACCCACTGAATCCACCCCTTGAAAGTGTTGCTTGTGGAGGTGGTTGGGTGATGGTGCTTCATTGTGGTCTGAAGCTGTCCACTTGGTGTGCTGGCTCTGGGGCATCCCAGGAGGCACAGGCCAAGGTCAGCCACTGCCTATTTTCCACCTGGGGACACCAGGCACAAACTGCAAAGTGATCTGCAGATGGCTGCTTCTTATGCTGGGCTTGAAGGTGCCCAGGAGAGGCCAAGTTGTAAACCAAGGCCAGCTACTGCTAGTGCCGAGCCTGTGGCCACTTAATGAAAGGTATAGAGCTTGCTGAGTCCTGATGTTGCTTGTTTGAGAGATTTTAGGAAAATCTGAAGCAGGAGCCAAGACAGGCCATTACTATGGTAAAGCTGCTGGAAACAGCTTGGGTGGGCCTGACAGTTGGGCGGGGCAGGACCTCAGGGAATCACCAGGGTGGGGCTACTGGTGTGAGCCAGGTTGCTGGAGTCCCAGATATGGTGCCTGTCTGCAGGCCCTGTGTGGGAAGGGCTCACCAAAGGAACAACAGCCTCTGCCAGCATGTCTGTTAGGGAGAAAGCTGACTCTCCAGTTCTTGCCCAAACAACTCAGTTCTTCTTCATATGTCTCTGGTGCCTTTCAAGGTGCCTCCACTTCCCTCAGCCTCAGTTCCCACTGGTTTTTACAGCCAGAAGTTATGGGGACTTCTCTTCCTGGCACTGGAACCCTGAGCTGGGGGCCTGGTGGGGGATGGGGACCCCTCTCTCCTCAGGGAGGACCTTCACAGCAAGGTAGCCCTCCTGATTTTATCCTCCACACGTGGGTGTGGGGCCGGCCCTGCTGCGCCTCTGCCCCTCCTACCAGTCTTGATGTGGCTTCTTCAATTTCATAGTTGTAGGACTTCCATTCAGCTTGATTTCAGGCCATTCTGGATGATGGTTGTTCAGTAGTGTAGTTGGAATTTTGATGTGGTTGTGGGAGGAGGCAAGTACCGTGTTTGCCTACGCTGTCATCTTGACTGGATGACTCTTTCTTTCTTAGCTGAAACTTGGTGGCTAATGAACAAAGAATGAAAATCACAACTAAAAAATTTCCCCTAGACTAAAAGCAGGGCTTCCACAGGGCTAAAACATGAAGGTGGGGGTGGGGTGGGGATGGGGGATGCTGTTTTGTTTGTAAAGAGTAAGTTTTCAAAAACTCAGCTAATTAAACTTTTTTTTCTAATCCCTACGTCAAGAGTCTTACTTGTAAAAGATTGATATGCTCCAACCCATATTTCAATTTATTATTTATTTATTTATCCTCACCCGAGGACATTTTTTTGATATTTTGTTCAGATAGAGTGGGAGGGAGAAAGAGAGAGAAAAACATTCACGTGAAAGGGACACATTCAGTGGTTGCCACCCGCATGTCCTAACCAGGGCCGGGGACAAACTGCAACTGAGGTACGTGCCCTTAGTGGGAACTGAACCTGGGTCTCTCTGGACCACAGGCCGATGCTCTAACCGCTCAGCCAAACCGGCCAGGGTTCATATTTCAATTTACATCAGCACTGAAATAGTGGTAACATCATATGCATCACATAGATAAATAGTTTTTGAATCTATGAAAGCTGAAGGAAATTAAATTAGTTAACATTTCTTTGGTGATATAGAAGAAAAGAACTAAATGCCCTGTTTGAAGTCCGTTGTAATTATATATCACAGAAATAGTTATTGTTAGAGAAAACAATTGCAGATCTTGCTCCGTGAGTCAGTCCCTGTCCCTGTAATCTGCCTCTCTGCGTGCAGGAATGATGGAGCGGATTCCAGCCTGGAACAATGGGACACCCCTGGCCTAGGGAGCGGGAGAGGTGTTTGCAGGACGGGCTGTGCCTTCAACTTGCCTAACCCTTAGCTCTCCATGCACCAGTGCTCTCCTGAGCCTCGAGACCATCTCCAGTGAAACACACCCACAAAAGCGTGCTCTGTAATGTCCTTCTGGCAACGACACCTTCCTTTTTGTGTCCAGTGCTATGCAAAGCAAAATGAACTGAGCAGTATAGAAAATTAAACATAAGTCACATTAGACATGATTTCCTTTTCATTACTTTCACTTTCTGCTCAGTCACTAATTTCAGGTTGGTCAGAACTTTAAAAAAAAAAGACTCTAGAGTGAAACAGAGGGATCTTTTGGAAGTTACTTCAAAAGTAAGATGAGACTGAAACAGAAAGTTGCTAGGATGCACCCACCTCTCCCAGTTTAGAAATACACAGGGCTTGAGGCAGATGAATTGCGGAAATTGTGAGTGATGTTTTGCCTGCCACCCACGGTCTCACAGGCGACACTGAGCAGAGCAAGCCTGGGGACCACTCCAATGGACGATCATGATGATGACTGGGCACAGCTTCCGTAACTCAACCTGAAACCAGGCAAACCCCACTTCAGGTTTCATTACCAGTCCCACACTCACTGCCAAGACTCACAGGCCTTCTGGGGGAGTCAAGGCCAAGTTTCACTAACTTGGATGCTATTACCAGGCAAAATTAAAGTGGAATTAATCTGCCTCCTGCACACGCTCTAGGTTTATCAGTTAGTTTCAGATAGAGCCTGAAAATTCCACATATAAGTTGTCCACAATTCAGAAGGCAAAGATAGATTTCCAAGTACAATCAACCAGTATTCCATCCTAGGGCCACTGAAACCGGAGCCTATGTTTTTCCCCCGCAGTGGTAGACAACATTCCTCGTTAGAAGCATTCAGTTCCATCTGGTTGTTTCGTTCCCGGTCAGATAATACCAGACATATCTATGTAACATACAAGCCACTGTCAAATAGCACTGAGCCATCTCCCTGAGACAGCTGTTTCACACAAGGGCTTCATTGTCTGAGAAAAGCTTGTATCATTTTACTTCGAGTGCTGTGGGAACAAGCATTCTGTCAGCTGCCACGGTATGGAGGAAAAACTCACTGCAGATTCTCATTATTTTGTTATTGAGCCAAAAACCTACTATTCGACTGTTAGGGATGAGGGTTTAAAACAAGAACTAAAGTCCTTGCTCTGCTTTTATTTTATCAGGAAAGATAATAGCTCCACACGCCCAAAGAATTTACAGTTATACTTTTCAAAAGATAGCTTGAGGTTACTAGGCAACTACAAGTGGTGCTTGTTTTCATTCTGCCCTGCGTGGTGCACATTTATCCAGTTTCAGGTAAACCAGGAAGGCGTTTTTCAGCCAGGAGTGCCAAAAACAAAATCCCTAGGAAGCAACTATCAGAGTGAGGAAAATGGCATCATAAAATAAGTGATAATTAAATAATTATGTAAAATTGGATGACTCCTTTCTTTGTCATCTCTCTAATAGAGAAGGATGATTGCAACCATTCAAGCCCAAATCTGTACTTCAAATTCCCATTGAGCAAATAGGTTCTATTCTTAACTCTTCCCCTCCCCAACCCTCTCCCCTCTCCCTTCCTCCTTCTCCTCCCCCTCCTCCCCCCTTTCCTCCTCCTTCTTTTCTGCCATGGACATACTATACAGTTGACTCTTGAGCAATGCAGATGTTAGGGGTACTAAGTTCCCATAGTTAAAAATCAGCATGTAACTTTTGACTCCCCCAAAACTTAAATTGTCCCTTGGTATTTGTGTGGGATTGGTTCCAGGACCCCAGCAGGTACCAAAATCTATGGATGCTCAAGTCCCCTAATATAAAATGGCGTAGATCAATGCACACATTTGGCCCTCTCTATCTAAACTGCAGATTGAAACAGTACAGATATTTATTGAAAAAAAATCCTCACATAAGCTGTGTTGTTCACGGGTCAACTGTATTTTTAATTCAGGAAGACATTTAACAAAATATCTTACATTTTTATAAGCATAATGAATAACTATGAGCATGATGATAGCGTACTTGTTCTACCCACTTTCAGCTACTGCAAACATATTTTTAAGAAGGAAGAATTTTTTTTTTATTGTGGTAAAGTATACATAAGAGTTATCATTTTAGCTACTATAAAGTGTACAATTCAGAGAGACATTTAGAATATTCACCAAACATTTTAAAAGATTATAAATTGGGATAATTATGATACCCCACAAAATAAATTAAGCAAGAATGCTTAGAATCTTCCTTTCTCTCCCTCTATCCTTCTTACTATCCCATGAAGACTTTAAAGACTAGCTCTCACAGGAGAGACTTGTCAAGGAGCCACCTTGCCTTGTACCATGAAGAGAGGCCCTCCTTGTATAGGACCCAAAGAATATATATGGTGACTTGACCGAGAGACAGATAACAGCTGTGCTTGACCCATGTATTGAAGCTATTTTTTCTGGGTGTACACAGATTTTTTTTTTTTAAGCTGGTTACTTAGAAATGGGCCATGCCTATCAAACAGGATTGACCTCTCTTCTTTACCACCCCTCTTTTGAAAAAAGAAAAGGTTAAATTGGAGAATTAGTAAAACAAAGGCCCTGTGCAACTCCAGGCCCAGTTATCAGAACAGAATTGTGGTTGCCAAGAAGCCAGGGAGAGATATGTAGAGAGAGCTTTGGAGGACAGCACCAAGCAACAAAGTATCATTATCTTGTCAAATGTTATTCATGTTGTATCTGTTCCATCAGACACTTCTGTGTTCTGTGACCTTGGACAAGATGCTGCCAGAGAGCTGTTTTGAGGGCAAAGAAAACAACACCTGTCAAAGTCTCTAGCCCATTGCCAGGGGTATTGTAAGGACAAGATGAATATTCTTTTGTGTGCTTATATTTTGCCTTCTTATGGTGGAGGTTTACTCCAGGTTTCTGGTCATGCCCTCCCTTGGATCTGTCTCATAGAACTTGTCAACTCTTTGACTTGGGCATGTGAGTTTACCTCGGCACTGTTTAGAAATCTGGAATGCTAGTAGATTGGAAATACTGTTTTGTACCTCCCAGGGCATAAAAGATACAGGAAGTCTTCAAGAGCTGGCAGAATAGAATCTTGTCCCAAGAGCTGGACGGGACACACAGGGCTCATCCAGACCATCCAGCTGACCAACACAGCCGTCCTTTCTACCATTTCTGTGGCAGGTGCTCTTCTCTCTCTGCCAAATCCTTGCTCTGATGAGAAGGGTTCATCACCACACAAAGGAATGCCCCTTCCATCTTTTGACAAAAATAACTGCTAGTTACTTATTGCGTATTTTTTAGCTACTTAAGAAGAAATGTTTTGTTAGGTAGAATACTTCTGTAAAACAACATTTCCAAAGTATTTTGAGGACTCAAATACATATTCACTGATTCTCTGCTATGTGCTAGCAAATATGAAGATGACAAGAAAATAATTTCTGTCCTCACTTTTCAGTGGAGAAGATACACAGATGATCATAAAATTATGTTGGAAATACCTGATAGAGAAACATACAGTCTATTACAGAAGTACCAGGGAAACACACCCAATCCAGCCGGAGGGGAAGCATTCCATAGACTTCCAGGTGAGGTCTATGCTGAGACTTGAAGGAAGAGCCATATATTATAAACTAGTTGTGCTTACATAAATAGATGTTACTAATTTGTATTAAAATTATAAAATTATAATTATTTTTGTTTGTTTTTTTAAAAAATAATGTAATAATTTTAGATCAAACTGCTAACACAAAGTTCAGAGTTAAATGCCCTTTATGTGTGCTTTTTAAAATGTACAAAACGGATCCATACCCAGCCGGTGTAGCTCAGTGGTTGAGCATCAATCCATGCATCTAAAGGTCGCCAGTTCGATTCTCGGTCAAGGCACATGCCCAGGTTGTGGGCCAAATGCCCAGTGGGGGGCATGCAGGAGGCGACCAGTCGATGTTCTCTCTCATCGATGTTTTCATCTGTCTCTCCCTCTCTCTTCCTCTCTCTCTCTACTATCAATAAAGAAAAAAGAAACTGATCCAAATTAGTAACATCTATTTATATAAGCAAAACTAGTTTACAAAAGTAATAATTTGACGTTTTCACTACATACACTGGCTTTCAAACTGTGGTCCAAGAATCCTAGGATTTTGCAGGAAGGGGACGGGTGTGTTTTAGGCACTTAGATCAGGGGTGGTAGAAGCTAAGCAGGCAGCCTCCAGGCCTTACCAGAAGAGCTTCACTGCTTCTCCTGTTATATTTATGGGTGTTGTGTGTAGTTTTTTAATTAGAAAAGGGGGGTTTGATATTAACATTTGTTTCAAACTACAAAGGGAGAACAACTCCCCGGTGAAGAAGGGTTCATTACATACTTGCCATCTAAGGCCAATTTACTCAGTTGGGTACTTTAAAGCCAAGCACCAAAAATATTCCTGCCCCTAGTTATCTTTGCTCATTCTATAACCCCCCGCCCCCGCAGGAAGCAACCTCATAAAATAAAGAGGTAGATTTGAGAAAACACCCTCAAGCAATATGGTTTATTAATGGTGGAATAGTGGCACCTTCGTGTACAAAGACAGGAAATTATCATTCTTTAGAACAAATCTTGTTATAACAAATACTGTCATAACAAAATCTCTTCATATGGAATAGGTTTATAAGTCCTAATTATAAATCAATGTTTTAAATAACATCTGATGTAAATGTTTAGAACAGGGAATGATTGGGCAGTGCCTTCATGTTTATTATTTTGAGACTTTACCAGTCATGTACATTTCAAAATACAAATATGTTTTTCTTTTTTTTACATTTTTGATTTTTTTTTTTTTTTTTTTTTTTTAGAGAGAGAGAGAAAGGAAGGGAGAGAGAGAGAGAAACATCAAAAACATCAATGTGGGGCCCTGGGCGGTTTGGCACAGCGGTTAGAGCGTCCGCCTGCGGTCTGGAGAGACTCGGGTTCGGTTTCCGCTAAGGGCATGTACCTCAGTTGCAGTTTGTCCCCGGCCCTGGTTGGTCGTGCGGGTGGCAGCCACTCGATGTGTCCCTTTCACATCGATGTTTCCCTCTCTCTCTCTTCCTCTCTCCCCCTCCCACTCTGTCTGTACAAAAATGGAAAAATGTCCTCGGGTGAGGATAAAAAAAAAAGAAAACAGCAATGTGGGAGAGAAACATCAATCAGCTGCCTCATGCATGGCCCCTACTGGGGATCGAGCCCTCAAGCAGGTAGTGCCCTGACTGGGAGTTGAACCAGGACCTCTCAGTCCATGGGATGATGCTCAATCTACTGAGCCACACCGGCCGGGCACAAATATGTTTTCTTTTGTCCCAAACACAAGATGAGAACCTGATTTTCTGACAAGATTGTTACCTTTCAAATATATGTGGTTGTATAAAAATACATTGTTTTTGATACAACCACATTTTTCATAGTTCTTTGAGTCTAAAGGAAGATTTTCTAAAATATTTATACTATCCTTACGTATCGTTATGAAGCTGGGTTGAGAAAAGCAGATCTAGTCTCAGATTAAAATAAAACATCAGGCGGGAGTAGGTTGGATGGGGACAATGCAGGGAGAAGGGGGGACATCTGTAATACTTTCAACAATGAAGGTATATATATATACACATCTATATATATGTATGTACACACACACATATATATGTATATATATACATATGTGTGTATTATACATATATATACACATATATACATATCTATACATATATATATATGTATTTTTTTAAAGAAAACATCAGATGAGCAGCGTCCCTGGGTCCTACTGAAAGTTAACCAGGAAGGTAGAATGAGTTCCAAACTGATGAATCGAATGAATTGAAATCTGAAAGTTGGTTCTGCTGAGCAGCACTCCAAGGCCATTGCTCCTGAGACACTGATTTTTCCTAGGAAAATCTAGTAAACTTTGTTTTCTGTTTTTTTTTTTAATCCTCCCCGAGGACATTTTTCCATATTTTGTTCAGATAGAGTGGGAGGGAGAGAGAGAGAGAGAAACATCGACGTGTAAGGGACACATTGAGTGGCTGCCACCCGCACAACCCAACCAGGGCTGGGGACAAACTGCAACCAAGGTACGTGCCCATAGCGGGAACCAAACCCGGGTTTCTCTGGACCGCAGGCCAACGCTCTAATCGCTGAGCCAAACCGGGTTAAAATCTAGTAAACTTTGTGTATGCCCCCAAGGGAAAAAAAGAATAAGAAACAATTGTTGCCCTGGCCAGTTTTGCTCAGCGGTTAGAGCATCAGCCTGTGGACCAAAGGGTTACGGGTTCAATTCCTGGTCAAGGACACATACCTGGGTTGCAAGTTTGATTCCTGGCCCCAGTAGGAGTTGTGGGGGAGGCAACCAATCAATGTGTCTCTCTCACATCCATGTTTCTCTCTCTCTCTGTCCCTTCTACTCTATTTAAAAACCATTAAAAAGAAAGAAAAAAAAAGAGCAACTGCTGCCCTGGCCAGTTTGGCTCAGCAGTTAGAGAGTTGGCCCTGTGGACCAAGGAGTCTCAGGTTCGATTCCCAGTCAAGGGCACATACCTCAATTGCGGTTCATCCCCGACACTGTTCCGGGTCCTGCAGGAGGAGGCAACCAGTGTTCCTCTCTCACATCAGTGTTTCTTTCTCTCTCTCCCCCATCTCCCCTCCCTCCCACTCTATCTGAAGAGAAATAGAAAATACCTTTGGGTGAGGGTTGAAAAAATAAAGAAGAAGCAACCACTGCTAAGTAAGACTTTCTTACTGAAACCTATCCCCACCCACTGTGCCTCATTCACCTATTACAAAGGCAAAAAGCTAATTCTGCCTGTAGATCAACACTCAGGTGGGCCCACAGTGGCACCAACTCTTAGGGGCAAATGTCAAGGAGATTTATTTTTCCACTGCTAAGTTGCTTGCACTTATAATATGAAAGAACCAAAGGAATGTTACAGAAACCCATTAATGGATTTTTTTTTTAACCTGCTCATAAAGGTAACAAATAAGCTAGTCAGTCAGTTGGTAGGGTCTAGGCAAAAGGAAGGAGCAGAGAGAAAAGATGTGAGCAAGAAGGTGGACACAGAAAGGAAATCCCACAACGTACTGTTATTTTTTCAGACTTAGTTTTCATTGGAAAATACTTCCTTATGGAAAACTCACTGCTCTTTGACACAATAAGTTTGGTTTATTTAGTAAGTCTTCTAAACATGATTTATAGTAGGCTCTTGGTCTAATTATTAAAAAATTACTGTTATTTTTGTTAGGGATGATAATGCATGATGGTTACGTAAAATGAAGTCTTAATCAATGTGAGGTGCATAGTGAAGTGACAAGATGCTTTAGTTTTTTTTTTTTTTTAAGAGGCTGGCAAAAATAATGCTAAGTGGGGACAGATAAGATAAGACTGGCCAACTGTTAAACTTCACGATGCATATATGGGGGTTCATTATATTAAACTTTCTACTTCTGTGCACTTTTTTTTCTTTATTGATTTTAGAGAGAGGGAGAGGGAGAGAGAGATAGAAACATCCATGAGCTAGAGTATCAATTGGCTGCCTCATGTATGTCCCCTACTGAGGATTGGGCCCACAACCTGGGCATGTGCCCTGACCGTGAATCGAACTGGGGACCTCTTGGTGCATAGGTCAATGCTCAACCACTGAGCCATACTCGCCAGGCTCTTTGTCAACTTTTTTTTTTATCCTCACCCGAGGACATTTTTGCATGTATCCTCAGACAGAGCGGGAGGGAGAGAGGGAGGAAGAGAGAGAGGAAGAGAGAGAGAGAGAAACATTGATGTGAGAGAGACACATTGAGTGGTTGCCACCCACACGACCCCAACCAGGCTGGGGACAAACTGCAACCGAGGTACATGCCCTTAGCGGGAACCGAACCCGGGACTCTCTGGTCCATGGGCCGACATTCTAACCACTGAGCTACACCGGCCAGGGCTCTTTGTCAATTTTTAATAGTAATTATTGTTGCTAAAAGGTCAAGTTTGAAGGTGGTAGTGTGCCAGGTATCCATTATTTATTTATTCATCATATTCTATTTTTTCATTTATTTTAAGCCATTAAATTGGAATTCGTGTTAATTCAGTGGTGAAGATTTGCCTCCCTAATACTAAAAGAGAAAGTGCATGGAAAGCAGGCTTAAGAATGTAAATAAGCGTGGTCCTCTCACTGGCTTACACATGACTAGCTTTGTTTTAATACTGTCTGTTAATGAAAGTAATAAAACTAAGGAATTATAAATGCCCAATGCACACGTGTTTGTGGACTTTGAAAGCAGTTCGAATTACTGTTAGTTTCCTGAGAATCAGCATCCCTTCAGTAACATCTTGGAGAAGAGGAACCGTGTTAGGAAGAGGAGGCCACCCCAAAACTGAGCTTGGTGTTTTTCAGAGAGGATAAGATCTAGAGCTGAAGTCGTGGACCTAGAGCCAGGGAAGGTGTAACCAGCCCTTCACTTTTTATTGTGCAGCCCAGGGGCGTCTGGGCTCCCGGCTGGCGTCGCCTAGCTCTCCCACTATTCTTTTGGGGTAGGGTCAGACTGCAGGGGCAGACAAGTGCAACTGGCAGGGGAGAACCCACAAAGTCTGAGGATAGGTGAGCCCAGAGCCCAGCGCCCCGCGTACAGATGTGCACAGCTGTGTTACTTACTGTCTTCCGGCAGGTTGTTTTCTCGCTCTTCTCTCTCCATCTGCTGGCACCACCCTTCCATGCGGTCTCGCTCCGCCTGGAGAAGCTTCAGAAACCAGTGGCCATCTCGGTGGCACACTGACCTTTGAACGGCCTCCATGGGGTCTTCAGTGATCGAGTCAATCCAGGGATCCGGGGGAGGCAGAATCGAAGGGTCAAAATCCGTGTCAAAGTCGTCGTCGTCGGCCGCACAGGCGTGGTAATGGTTTCCTGAGCCCTGGATGCTGACGGTGGAGGTGCTGGCGTCCCGGGAGAACTGTCTGGAAGTTGGGCCCGGGCACGAATTGTCCTCTATGGACTCCAGAGAGTTTTCCAGATTATCGTGGAAGTCCAGGTCAGCCTGCACTGCTGTCGTCACACTGTTGGATCGAGTGAACCTGCGGAAGCTTGGAGGAATAGAGAACGGAGATTTAGTTCAAGGACATTTCTTGAAGCAACACCACTTTCTACTTTTCTTCGTGGGTGTGACAATAGGGGTCTCATCTTCTCAGTCTGCGGAGGTAGGCCCCTGGTGTAAGAATATCAATCGCCGTAGCTCTAATATAAAAAATACAACTTTCTCATCTTTGTTCAATATTAAAGCATATCTAGGGAAATTTTAGAAGTGAAGCAACATGTGTAACTATCAAAGCCAGTATAACGTCCACTTCCTCCCCAAATCTGGATGGCTTGAGCCCTAAAATTCAAAGGCTAGGAGTAAGGGAGCAATTCAATTATACCTTATGCATACTTTGCATAGACGTGGGGGAGAGGAACCAACCCAAACTGGGCCAAGAGAATCATGAATCCTGCAAAATCATATTTTTCCAGGGGCAGCTCTTACCAAGTAAGACTTCCTGAAAGCAAACTAAAGAATTGGTAGGTTCCTCTTAAAATTAAGATTCCTTTCCCTGGTAAAGATCCACCTGTCTCTTAATTGTATAGATCATTGTTATTGTTTGATACAAAGCTTTTGAGGCCAACATCAGCTCACAGTTCTAAAGTTCTCCTGTACCGTCTTCCCTTGCACTTTAATTTCCCTTCCCACAGTCCTTCTACAGAGGTGATAGAAGACAACTTATTAATAGACTCAATGTGAGCATTTTATGTGGACATCCATGTGATTAGTGTTTTTAACCAAATGGCTCTGTACATCCCTGGTGACTCCTACAATGAAGGTGAGGACATGTGGGAGATGAGAAGGATGGGGAAAGAACAGAGGAGCAGTGAATTCTTTCTCAGACAAGGGGAAAGGGAAGATGTGGGTGTCAAGTAATTTAAATACACCGAAAAAAGCTTGGCTCCTGGAGCAGGCAGGAAAAATTATGGAGAATATAAGTCCAATGAAGGCAGCATCATGTGTCTGTTATCCCATTCTGTACTTTTGAAAGGGTAACTTCTTGATCTAGTTTATTTTTTTATTGTGAAAAGGTCCATATAACAATATTTACCATTTTAACAATTTTCAAGTGTACGGCTCAATGGCATAAGTACATTTTTCACATTGTTGTGCAACCCTCACCATCATCCACCTCCAGAACTTTTTCCTTCTCCGTAATTGAAACTTTATACCCATTAAATAACTACTACCATTCTACCCATCCCATCCCCAGGCTCTGACAACCACCATTCTTTCTGTCTCTGAACTTGACCACTTTAGGCCTTTCATATAAGTGGAATCACAAAGTATCTGTATTTTTGTGACTGCCTTATTTCATTTAGCATAATGTCTTCAAGTTTCATCCATGTTGTAACATGTGTCAGAATTCCCTTCCTTTTAAAGTGTGAATAATAGTCCCCTCTTATCCATGGGGATATGTTCCTTAACCTCCAGTAGATCCCTGAAACTGTGGATAGTACTGAATGAACCCTGTGTACACTGTTTTTCCATTCACACCTATGATAACATTTGATTTATAAATTAGGCACAGTAAGAAAGTAAAAATAATAACTAATAGTAAAATAGAATAAATATAACAATATACTATAATAAAAGTTATGTGGATATGATCTCTCAACATTTCTTATTGTATTGTACTCGCCTTTTCACTTAGAGGAAACACTTTACAGTTTCTCTTTGACATTTCTGAGTCGCCAACAGCACTACTCCTGTACTTGGGGCCAATACGTAAAAACAAAGGTTTACCTGAACACAAACACTGCGATACTGGGGCAGTCAATCTGATAACTGAGTCCACTACTGACTAAGGGCAGGGAGTATACACAGTGTGAATACACTAGACAAAGGGATGATTCACTTCCCAGAAGAAACTGAGCGGGATGGAGCAAGATTTCATCACACTATTCAGAACGGTGCACAATTTAAAACTTACAAATTGTTTATTCCTGGAATTTTCCATTTAATATTTTCAGACATGGTTGACTGCCAGTAACTGAAATCTCAGAAAGTCAAGCCACAAATAAGGGGGGACTACTGTATGTATATATCATATTTTGTTTATACATTTCATGATAGACTCTTGGGGTGTTTTTACCTTCTGGCTATTGTGAATAATTCTGCCATGAACATAGGTGTACCACTATCTCTTTGAGATCCTGCTTTCAGTTCTTTAGAGCATATGTTCAGAGTGGAATTGCTGAATTATATGGTAGTTCTGTGGGGTTGTTTGTTTGTTTGTTTGTTTGTTTTTGAGGAACTGTTGGACTGTTCTCCATGGCAGCTCCACCATTTTATATTCCCATCACAGTGCACAAGAGGCCCAATTTCTCCGCATCCCTGCCAACACTCATTTTATGTTTTTCTTTCTTTCTTTTTAAATGGTGGGAGGTGGTACATTTTCTTGACCAGTTCATGATTATGCCATTTTAAGACTGCTTATTTGCCAGATGATTTTCAGTTATTATTTCCTGTTCAATAATGCCATCCTTAAATGACAGTGCACTAAGCAATGTTCATACAACGTTCAGTAGACCAGATATGTTTCTGAACTTTCCCGGAACACTCTATAAAAGCCAATTAAGACTAATACTCTGGTCCATCAGAAATGAAGAATGACCAAAACAAAACAGGTGAGTAATTATTTGCAAGACTGTAGAAAGACTGGAAGTCACAAAAAGGAGAGAGTCCAATCATCTCAATAAATCAGTTTTTCCCCCTAGACAATAAATGTCTAGGGAAAAAAGTGGCTGAGCTAATCTGTGTTAGTTATTAGGGTGGTCAAAATGATCAAATATGTTGTGATTCATTTTACAAAGATACACCAGACAAAACGGGCCCATTTCACTGTTCGCTCTTTTCAAGAAACTGCTTCTGTTGAAGATATTATACCTGGTCATTTTATAAATTTTTAAACTCTCAAATGGGCCATAAAAAATCAAATAGTGTGAAAGTCTGAAATCAATGTTATAGATCTCTTGTACTAGCAATGAAAGGAAGAAGAGCCACTTATTTCTTGGCTGTGGTAGGACATTTCTGTATTCTTGCTCATCCCCAAAACATTAAATGTCACCTCCTGTGGCTACACTTTCTCTCCAGCAGCAGATGTGTGAATTGGATGACGCTCCTTGTAACAGTTGACATTATGGCTGTTCTACTAACACAAAATCCCGGCTATAAAAAAACACTAGGCTCCACTCTCCAAGACCATGTACTGCCAGAGGCATTACATTTCCAGACTTAAAGACAGACGTGCCTTATTGTTTTCAACTGGAGCAAACTTGCCAGAGACAGAGTCTGTTTCACATACAAAACAGAGTGACCTACTTTCCTGTGCCTCTGTTTTTATCTACACAAAACTGTACCACCGGCATTCCTGACAGAGGGCTCCTGGCTACGAAGCTTGTAAAGTATCCACCTTCTTAAGAAAAATTACTTGGCAGTAGATTAGTAGAAGTTTGCAGTTTAGTCACCCAGAAAGAAATAAAAGTTAAGTAAAATGAAAATGGTTTGGGATTAAAAGCGGTGCCTTTGAACTCAGGCAGCCCTGTTCAGGCTGCACTGTTTCTATCAATTAAGTTCCTCAAGCAAGGGCTTTCTTCCACCCAGAGCTTTCAAAGAATGTTCTGCTCTACAAAACATTTTTAAGTCTTTCATGTGCAAAGTATCTTCTCAGTGAAGGGTGTAATCAATTGTTGTTGTTTTAAAATTTTGATAAAAACATAGGAGTCACTGGATTAATTTCTGTATTTTTGAAAAGTATAGGTCAGTTGCTGGTTGCTGGTAAAAATCTAAAAGCTGAACCCAGTGTCTTGCTATTTTTGAAACCACAATCTCCAGTATTAAAGCTTCTTGTGTCCTTCATGCCCTGAAGGCACAATGTGTAATAATTACAACTTCTGAAAAAGAGTGGCCAATATTCTGGCCTACGGAGCAAAAAACCATGTCACTAAAGACTGGATCAACCAGTATGGGACACAATACCCTCTCTGTTCTGAATAGCAAGAGGAAAGTCACTTGTTAGTATTCACTTCTGTTGTTGCTTTGTGCTCCTTCTATGAAACCAGTGTATATTTCAGTTAGAGGATTTTCTGTCCCCCTCCCATGACTTTTCTGTACAGCAAGTTACAAATCAACGCATAGATGATGAATTGCAGAGGCTCATTCTTGTTTCCTCTGTCTGATGGGACTGTCTTAAGAGAGGAAGTCATGAACAGAAACTAAACACAGTCATTATGTTTAGAATACACATGCATTGGACCTGCAAGCCATTCTACTATGTGAGGCTCAAGTCATGAAATTATCTTAAGGACAATAACTCAGTCATTTTGTTGCAGAATCCTCTGGCTTCTGGTGATCTTCTTTATCCTTCTCATTCACATAATGGTTGCTTTTCAGGGCTAAATCTAGTTTCAAAAGGAGAAAGACCAGTCCTATGTTGTTCTTTTTTTGTAAGGGATTGTAGACATTTTTCACTAAGTCTTCTGTCAAGGCTGAATATATGTGGGATCTCAATGCTACTCTTCAAAAGTGCAACCATCTGGGTATTTTGCGAAATGGCACCCTTTAATTGATGTAAAGACCCAAGATATCTCCTTATAGAAGATAAAAGGTAGGTTAAAAGAAAGGTGTGGGGTGAGGTGATTAAGACCAAGATTACAGCTTTCTAAAATAGAAGTTCATGGTTTCTCGTGCACCAGCTTCCCAGTTAGAACAGCATGGAAGAACCTAGGCCTAAGGCAACCTTATTCCCAAATTCAGCTCCCCATTTGTATGAGGTTAGCACTGTCCAATTGACAAATTTTAAAACTACCTCAACACAAGCATCCATTGGTTATTTAAAATCCTCCATGTTCGTCATTATTTTGCTTGAAGATCTCTTGTTTTAAAAAAATTTTGTATTTATTGATTTTTTTTTTGAGAGAGAGAGGAGATTTGTTGTTCCACTTATTTATGCATGCATTGGTTGATTCTTGTATGGGCTCTGATCAGGGATTGAACCGGCAACCTTGGCATATTAAGACCCTCTAACCCACTTAGCTACCCAGCCAGGGCCATGAAGATCTCTTTAAACAAAGGAAAATAGGACAGATTTTCAACATAAAGATGTTCTGTACTCCAAATAGTTGTAATATATTTGTCAAATAAAGGAAAGGGAGGAAATGGAAAATAACCACAGTGAGCTTTTAATCATCTGATAGCTTCAGAGAAGATCCAGCAAGCTGCCAGCCTCCTTTTAGTACCAGCTGGGCAGGTGCTAGTACAGTGATGGGCTGTCACTACACAAACCTTGGTTAGGAGCCTCAACAGAATATCCTTGAACTGACTGTGCCCCAGGAAGAACTGCCTTCTCTCAGTCACCAGAGCATTAGGTCACTCATTGGCTATTGCCCTCAGGTAACTAAAAGCTGGAGAGGTCTCACAATCGTTTTTTATTGTGGTTTTGTTGTTGGGTCAAATGGAGGTCACAGGCTTGTGAGTTAGATGCTCTCTCTTTTTTTTTTTTTTGTAACCTAAATAATCTTGAAAAACATTTAAAAACATTTAAAGAAAGAAAGAGAGGGAGAGAAGTGAGAGGTGGAAAAGACACAAAGACAGACAAAAGAAAGGAGGAAAGAAAGAAAAAAAGAAAGGAAAGAAAGACAAAAAAAGAAAGTGTATGAGGCATATCAGGAATTATGCCAAGTTTCAGGCTTTTGAAATTTGAAACGCATGAATGGCACACCTTTAAAACACAGGTGTACTGTGAGGAACTATTTGGCTAGATCATGGTATTGTTAACTTGGCAAAGAAAAGAGGTTGTTTGCCAAATCCTGTATAAGATCAATAGTGGGTATTAGGCCATGCAGTACTCCAAGTAAACTGTGAGGAGTGGGGATTGATCCAAAGCTTCTGAGTTGGCAAAGGAGGGATGTTTTCGACTGCCAAAGGTCTTTCCAAGTCTGTGGTTCCTGAACTGGCTGTCAGAAGATGCTGTCTTGATTTTGGCTTTTTGTTTTAACATCCTGCTGAGTTGAAAAGGCACAAATCACTAGAAGCCCAAAGTTTACATATTTAAGTCATTTGCAATAAAAAGAGATTATTTATAGTAGTTGACATTTGCTAAAAGAGAAAACAATGCTACCTCTTCACAAACTGTCTCCAATCAGTTATGAGGCCATGAACTTGAATGTTTGAAGCAAGGAAGATTTTAAAAACTCAGAATTTTATAGAAATGGAAGTAATTTTGGTGATAAAGGTACAATAATCTTATTCACTGAGGCATATGCTTCTAGAAATGGAAAGCAGCTTTCATAACAGATTACCAGTACTTTCCTCCGGCACCTCGATTTGTGCATTCACAGACCTGCTGAAATGACAGGTGCTATTCTCAAGCATATTTTGATGCCAGCACTCCCCCCCCCCCCCCCCCCCCGCATTAAGTGTCTCCTGAAGGTCTAAGTATTATCTTGCAACATACAAAAGGTATGGTAGGAGAGAAGGAGATGGCTCCACCAACTAGAGATAAGACCAGAGGCTTTTATGCAAATCACCAAAATATCCATTTGCTCCCATTCCCATGCCATCAACACAAGTGGAAGGATCTTGGCTTTGTCTTGCATACACAGACCTCCAAAACACAAATCCTACTGATGACATTCACTGTTACCTAACTTCACGACTTCACAAAGGAATGGTGGGGTTGGGGAGTTGATGAAGGAGGAAAAGAAGCCACAAAGTGATTTATTACCCATTTATTCTGAAGTTTTCTTCTCTAATTCCCTGGAGGCTGAAGGCAAATTGTCCTTGTTGTACCACTGTGGCTCACATGAATGATCTCTAAAGATCCCAGGTAGTTAAGAAGTCCTTCACAAAGATATGGTTGGAAACATTAAATATAGGTACAACAGAAAAATAACATCTGGAGTTTCCTTTCTAGAATATTGTTGTGAGACCAATAGCTTGTATCTATATAACCACTAAAGTCAGATGTCCATTTGTTAACTTGACAATGTTAATACATAATAAAAAAGTATATAATTTAAAAACTTCTACCATCTCTTAACACTTATAGTTGTGAAAATCAAAGATGACTGCTTTATAAGTTGTTACAAAATATATCACAAATATCTAACCTTATGAAAGCTGAGTTGCTAGACCTATAACATACACTGCACACTTATCTCTTGTTTCTGAACTAGAGATTATAACAGGAATATGGCAACATGAAGACTATGGAAAGAAGTGGCAAGGCAAGACTCCAGGAATTGGGCCTAAACCTCAGCTAAGAGTCTCCATCTATGCATAATCCTAATCTAAAATCAAGGAAACACTCCTGGAATGTTGAATCAGTGAATTTACACTGGAAGAGGTTCTAATGTCAATTATATCCAACTCTCAAATTTTAGAGATAGAAAGGTAAAGTTATTTTCAATTTGGTTTTCTTGATTAGAATGCTCTAGTATACTCCAGTATATTCAATGGCCTTCCAAGCCAGACAGTAGTGCTATATAACAGGGCTTTCCCTCTCTTATACTCCAAATAAATCTATATGGATGACTTTTGCTTCTGGCCAAAATTAAGTAAGAATGACTGAATTTACTCTTCTATCTGAAACAACGAAAAAAACTGACATAATATATGAAACAACTGCTTTTAAGATATTTGACATCAGACAATGAAAATTGTGAAACAAATGAGGTCTGTGATTGCCCCTCATTACTGACTGGTGAAAGTTTCCAGGCCACAGCACAGGGAGTGGTCTCCTGGAGGAGCCAGCAGCCTCCCTGACTTGATGAGACGTCACTGGTAACTTGAGGAAGGCAGTGCAGCTAGTTTGCAAAGCCGAATGTGGCAAAGGAGAGCAATGCACAGAGAAAACTCCAGAGACCTGCACAGGGTCCCAATAGAACATTCATCTATGTTCAGTACATAGGGTATCTTTATTTCTCTTTGAAAGAAAAAGCTGCCTGGCCAGTGTGGCTCAGTGGTTGAGCATTGACCCATGCAGCAGGAGGTCACCGGTTTGATTTTGAGGTCAGAACACATGCCTGGGTTGTGGGTCTGATCCCCAGTGGGGGGCATGCAGGAGGCGGCCAATCGATGTTCTTTTTCATCCATGTTTCTATCTCTCCTTCTTGTTTTCTGTCTCTTTAAAATCAATAAAGAAAAAAAATTTTTAAAAGAAAAAGAAAAAGCTAATGAGTTAAAGTGCTATATGCAGCAGAAATGTCTTTTAAAAATGATGACAAAATAATAACTTTTCAATATCCAAAAGCTGAAAGAATTAATCAAGAATAGATATGTACTACAAGACTGGTTTTAAAAAATTTCTTCAAGCGGAAGGAAAATAATGCTAGATGGAAATTTGGACCTACACAAAGGAATGAAGAACACCGGAAATGGTAACTTTGTAGATAAATATAAGACTTTAAAATTATTCTTATTATTTAAATCAGAAGATAATTTACTTTATTTTTTAATTAAAAAAAATATTTTTATTGATTTTTTAGAGCGAGAGAGAGAAACATCAGTGTGAGAGACAAATATCAATCAGCTGCTTCCCTCACACCCCCTGCTGGGGATCGAGCCTGCAACCCGAGCAGGTGCCCTGACTGGGAATAGTACTGGGACCTCTCAGTACATGGGATGACACCAGTCCAGAACCACACTGGCTGGGTGATAATTGACTGTTTAAAACAAATATTATTGCCCTGACCGGTTTTGCTCAGCGGTTAGAGCGTCGACCTGTGGTCCAGAGAGACCCGGGTTCGGTTCCTGCTAAGGGCATGTACCTCAGTTGCAGTTTGTCCCCGGCCCTGGTTGGGTCGTGCGGGTGGCAGCCACTTGATGTGTCCCTTTCACGTCGATGTTTCACTCTCTTTCTCTCTCCCTCCCATTCTATCTGAACAAAAAATGAAAAAATGTCTTCTGGTGAGGATAAAAAAATAAAACAAATATTATTATATTATGGAACTTTAATATACAGGATGAGGGGAAAATAGGTTTACATTTGTGAGTACGTAAAACATAGAGTTTATTCTTGTCTTATTATTTATTAATTATTGTATTATTTTCCATACAAATAACTGCAAACCTACTTTTGTCCCACCCTATATGTAGAAGTAGACGTTTGATAATAGTACAAATCTGGGAAGCAGAAGAATGAAGAAAGCATACCATAATAAGGTCTGTGCATATGAAGTGATATAATTTCACTTGAAGGTAGATTATAATGATTGAAATATATATGTTTTAATCCCTGTACCAACCACTAAAAATTACAATGAGGAGTTATAGCTAATAAGCCAACAAAGTGAATGAAATGGAATAATAAAAAGATAATCCAAAAGAAGACAGAAAAGGATGAAAAATAGGACAAAGAAGAGATAGAAATAAAAAATAAACATAAACTGGCAGATTTAACCCAAGCCTATGAATAGTTACATTAAATATAAATGGTCCAGGCCCTGGCCATGTAGCTCAGTTGGTTAGAGTGTCGTCCTGATACACCAAGGTTGCAGGTTCAATCCCCAGTCAGGGAACATACAAGAATCAACCAACAAATGACTACATAAATAAGTAAAACAACAAATCAATGTTCCTCTTCTCTCTCCCTTCCTCTCTGTCTCTCTATAAATAAATAAATAAATAAAGTCCAAGCACTCCAATAATATATATATATTAAGTGCACACAGAATATTTAGCAAGATAGACAATATTTGGGGCCATAAAATAAATCTCAATGGAACTCAAAGGATTTAAGATATAAAGTATGTTGTCTGACCACAAGAGAATTAAATAGAATTCTAGAAAGCTAAAAGATATTTAGTAAATCCCAAAACACTTAACTCATAGCCTATGGCCAGTTCAATTCCCGGTCAGAACACATGCCCAGGTTGTGGGCCCAATTCCCAGTGGGGGCATGCAGGAAGTGGCCAACCGATGTTCTCTCTCATTGATGTTTCTATCTTTCTCTCCTTCTCCCTTCCTCTCTTTCTAAAAGCAATAAAGAAAATAAATTAAAAAAAAAAAAAGAAGAGCCCTGGCCAGTTTGGCTCAGCAGTTAGAGCATCGGCCTGCAGTCCCGAGAGACCGGGGTTCAGTTCCCATTAAGGGCATGTACCTTGGTTGCAGTTTGTCCCCTGCCCTGGTTGGGTCATGTGTGTGGCAGCCACTCGATGTGTCCCTTTCACATCGATGTTTCTCTCTCTTCCTCTTTCTCTCTCCCACTCTATCTGAACAAAAAAATGGAAATATGTTCTCAGATGAAGTTAAAAAAAAACCACAGAAATTAGTGACCTGAATATTCCTCTATTAAATACATTGAATTTGTAGCTGAAAACTTTTGCACATGTGTATGAGATTGCTGTTTAGAGTTTGGAACTAAAAAGTGGTGATGGTTGCACAACACTGTGAATGTACTTTTGAGAGAGAACATTGATTGGCCACCTCCTGCATGCCCCCCACTGGGGATCGGGCCCACAGACTGAGCATGTGCCCTAACCAGGAATCAAACTGGTGACATCTTGGTACATGGGTCAATACTCAAACACTGAGCCGCACCGGCCAGGCTGTGAATGTACTTAATGCTACTGAATTGTACACTTAAAATTGTTAAAATGGCAAATTTATGTTATATGTATTTTACCATAATTTAAAAAACATCTGTCAATGCAACCCACAGTCTAAAATGAAAACCTTGTGACTTCTCAATAGATGCAACAAAACCACTTGACAAAACCTAACATCAATTTCTGATAATAATAATCAACAAACCAAGAATAGAAAGGAACTTCCTCAAGTAGACAAAGGGCATCTACAAAAAACCTAAAGCTCACCTAATACATAATGGTGAAAGGCTGAATATTTAAGATCAGGAATGAGGCAATAATATCAACATTCATGATATCTGTTCAACATTGTACTGGAAGTTTAGCCAGTGTAAAAACAAAAACATAAACAACAACAACAAAAAGAAAAAGAATGCATCCAGGTGGAAAGAAGAAATATGTTTTTATTTAGCACAATAGTCTATACCAAAAAATCCAATGGAATCTACCAAAAAAAAAAAAAAAAAGCTACTAAAGCTAATAGGTAAGTTAGCAGTATTATAAGATAGAAAATCAACATACAGAAATCAATGGTATTTCTGTGTCTTAACAATGGACAATTAGAAATTGAAATAAATACCATTTATAATAGCGATAAAATATGAAATATCTATGAATAAAGCTGACAAGATATGTGGAAAACCTTTACACTGTAAATTACATAACATTGCTGAAAGCATTTAAGGAAGAGCTTAATAAATGGAAAGACAGTGTTAAGATACCAAATTTTCTGACATTGATGTGTAAATTCAAAGCAGTTTAATCATAATCTAGTAGGTGTTTAATAGAAATTAACAAAATTTTCCTAAAATTCATATGGAAAGGCAAAGGACCTAGAATAGCTTAAAAAAGATAAGGCTTTGGGGAAATAAAAGGAAGTTGAAGGACTTGGACTAACTGCAAAATGTATTACAAAGCTACAATAGTCAAGACTGTTGTATTGGCATGAAGATAGATAATTAGATCAATGGAACAGCACAGAGAATGCAAAAATAGATCCATACATAAAAACTTGAGAAAAGGTGCAAACGCTCTTCATACGCAAAAATTAAGCTTTGAGCAATACCTTGTACCATATATGAAAATTAACTTGAAATGGATCATAGACCATAAAATCTAACACTATGAAAATTCTAGAAGAAAATAGAACATCTCTGTGACCTTGAATTAGCCAAAGATTTCTTAGAGATGAAACCAAAAACACAATCCATAAAATAAATCTAGTACTTTGACTCTGGCCTGTGTGGTTCATTGGATTGGGTGTCATCCTATGCACCAGGAGGTCACTGGTTTGATTCCTGGTCAAGGGCACATGCTCAGATTGCAGGCTCTGGGCATGCGGGAGGCAGCTAATTGATGTTGTACTCTCACATCATTGTCTTTCTCTTTCCCTGTCTCTTCCTCTTTCTCAAAAAAATCAATAAACTATTTTAAAAAAAGAAATTCATTAAAACTATGAATTTCTACTCTTCAATTCTAAAGAGTAAAAAGACATGCTACAAGCAAAGAAAAAATATTTTCAAATCATGTATTTGATAAAGGACATATATTAAGAATATAGCTCTGGCCAGGAAGCTCAGTTGGTTAGAGTGTCCTATCCATACACCAAGGTTTCAGGTTCAATCCCCAGTCAGGGCACATATAAGAAGCAACCAATGAATGCATAAATAAAAGAAACAACAAATCAATATTTCTCTCTCCCTCTCTAAATATATATATAGATATATAGATATATAGATATATATATATCACAACTCAATAGTAATATAAAAACAGCTAATTAAAAATAATTTGAATAGCCCAGCCAGTATGGCTCAGTGGATTGAGTGTCGTCCCATGGACTGAGAGGTCCCAGTTCCTGATCAGGGCACAGGCCCAGGTTGCAGGCTCAATCCCTGGTGGGGAGTATGCAGGAGTCAGCTGATTGATGTTTCTCTGTCACATCGATGTTTCTCTCTCTCTCTCCCTCTAAAAAATCAATAAAAACATATTAAAAAATAAAAAAGATTTGAAGAGCTGCTTCACTAAAGAATAAACTTGTGACAAGATGTTCAATATCATTATGCACTAAGTAAATGCAAATTACAACCACACTGAAATAATACTACATCTCTATTAGTACTTCTAAAATTAAAAAGGCCAACCATACCAAATACTGACAACAAGATGAAGCACCTAGAACTCTCACACAATAGAAACAATATGGAATAATTGGAACTTTTTCACACAGTAGGAATGTAAACTGTACAACCAGTTTGGAAAACTCTTTGGCTTTCCCCTAAAACATTAAACAACCACACCTCATAAGACCTAGTGATTTCACTCCTAGGTTTTTACCTAAGATAAATGAAAACATATGTTAGCCTTGTACATGAATGTACATAGCAGTTTTATTTGTAATAACTCCATATGGTAAATGACCTAATTGTTCATCCACAGGTCAATGAATAAACAAATTTGGTGTATCTATATACTGGAATACTAATCTGCAATAAAAAGTCATATTGATACATGCAAAACATGGGTGAATCTCCAAGTAATTATGCTGACAGAATGAAACCAGGTTAAAAGAATTACAGTTGCTTTTCAACTTACAGTTGTCCTGATAAACCCATCGTCAGCTGAAAATATTGCAAAATAAAAGTGCATTTAATACACCAAATCTAGCGAAGTTTAGCCTAGTATCTTAAACGTGCTAAGAAATCTTACAGTAGCCTATGGTTGGGCAATTATCTTGAGTTTCACCTCAAGAGTAATTGCCTTTCTCTTCTTCTCACCAGAAGCAGGAGACACAGATGGTCATTTTGCAGACATGATGGGATATGAAAACACAAAACCCAATATCCAAAAAACACTGGTAACAGAGTACTGTATACTGTAGAGTAGTGGTTGTTTTTCCTCACTGCTGAAGCCCAGCATCCTTGATGTGTGTATCTTTGGGTCTTTGGGTTCAGGTTGGTCAGTTGTTCACAATGGATTCTCCTGTATTCAGGCCTAGAGGGAATTTCTCTGACTGCCAGGATTCTGGGAGCTGAGTGAGCAAGGGGTAGGGCAGATGCCTCAACAGTGTTTGTAAATTTCCACTTATCCTCCTATTTGCAGTATAGTATAGTAACCCTGCCCTGAACTGTGCTATTGTCCTCCAGACCAGAGACGCTTTTGTTTTAGCTTCTGAGGATGAGACACCTCCAGTCTTCTGCCACAGTGAAGAAGGACTGTCATTAGCTCTGCAGATTCAAGGGGTTCTTAGCTCCACCTTCTTTCTACTTTCAGAGTGTCCAATACAGTTAATTGCCATACCTTTGTGGATTCTGAAGTTTAAATCAAGTTATATCTTGGATTTTTGTCTCACTGGCTGTAGACTCAGTTTCTCTGGTCAGCTAAGTCGGTTATCACTTGTCTATCTGCCTTCCAGCTTTCAAATGGTCTGTGTGTGTTTGTGTGTGTGTGTGTGTGTGTTTTGATCCTTGGCAATTTGTGCCAAAATGAAATAAAAAATCCTTTTACTATCATGTAATTTCGGAAAGCCTCAAAGATAGATGTGTGTATTTTTTTTTTTACCATCTTTAATCAAAAGTCGGTCTAGAAATAACATAGATATTCAATAGTAGGAAAGAGGGGAAGGAAATTATGTTCCATTTATATTTTAAAACATTGTATAGTCATTAGAAGAAGTATTTTTCATAAATTTTTAATGAGAAAACTTTTGCTATATCATTAGTTGATTTTTTAAATGTTACTAAATTTTAGCCTGGCTGGTGTGGCTCAGTTGGTTGGAGTGTCGTCCTGTACACCAAAAGGTAGCGGGTTCAATCCCTGGTCCAGTAATGGAGGCAACTGACCAATGTTACTCTCTCACATGGGTATTTCTCTCTCTCTCTCAATAAAAGAAAAGAAACATTACTTAATTTTATACATAAGATGATTTCAACAACTTATTTTATTTATTTTTTATCCTCACCCGAGGACATTTTTGCATTTATCTTCAGATAGAGTGGGGGGTGGGGAGAGAAACGTCGATATCAGAGAGACATAACCCTGATTGGGGCTGGGGACAAACTGCAACCAATGTGCATGCCCTTAGCGGGAACTGAACCTGGGACTCCGGTCTGCAGGCCGATTCTCTAACCACTGAGCAAAACTGGCCAGGGCTGATTTCAACAACTTTTAAAGTGTTCCTGGAAATGCTACCACTATTGAAAACAATATGGAGGTTCCTCAAAAAGTTAAAAATGGAACTGCCTTATGACCCAGCAGTTCCACTTCTGGGTATTTATCCGAAGAAACCCAAAACACTAATTTGAAAAAAATATATGCACCCCTATGTTCATTACAGCATTATTTACAATAGCTAAGATCTAGAAACAGTCCATCAGTAGATGAGTGGATAAAAAAGTGGTGGTACAACATGGTCTCACTTATTTGTGGAATATAATGAACATAACAGTCTGAGGAATAGGGTAGACCCAGAGACGTGGAAGTAGGGTACAGGCTGACAACCCTCAGAAGAGGGGGTGGTGGAGGGAGGGAAGAGATCAACCACAGAACTTATATGCATGTACTAATAACCGATGGACATGGACAACAAAGCCGGGGACGGGGTGGGGGAGATGGGGAAGAGGGTGTCAATGGGGTAAAAAAGGAGAAACATCTGTGACAAAAATAAAATAAAAATAAATAAATAAATAAAATTCAAGAAAAAAAAAGTGGTGGTACATATATATACAATGAAATATTGCTCAGCTATAAAAAAGAATGAACTCACCACTTGCGATAGCATAAATGGACCTAGTAGGTACTATGCCCAGTGAAATAAGTCAGTCAGAGAAAGACAAATATGTGATTCACTTATATGTGGAATCTAAAGAACAAAATAAATGAACAAACAAAATTGAAACAGATTCATAGACACAAAAAGTGGACTGATAGATATCAGAGGGGTGGGGGTTTGAGGGACTGGGTGAAACAGCTGAAGGAATTAAGAAGTACAAATTGGTAGTTATAGTCACAGGGATGTTGACAGCATAAGGAATAGAGTTAATAATATTATAATAGCTATGTATGGTGCAGGTAGGTAGTGGAAATATCAGGAGGAATACTTTGTAAAGTATAAGATTGTCTAACCACTATGCTGTACACCTGAAGCCAATACTTAATAATATTGAAAGTAAATTGTAATTCAAAAATAAAAATTTTTTTATATTAGAAAAAACAAAATCTACTTCAATATTATTATTATTACTATTATTATTATTTGCTTTTACTCCGTGCTTACTATGACCAGGCACTGGACTAAGTATATAACTTTCTTATTTCATTTCTCTTTTAACAACCTTTTGGGATACATATAATTTTTGTTTATATATTAAGATACTTGTCCAAGATTATGTAACTTCTAAGTGGAAGGTCTTAAAATTCAACCTGGGCAGCCTTGCGGCATCAATATAGAGTGAGAGTCAATGACTGTGATATTCTAGACAGTATCTTTATACCGATAATTTTGAAGTTTAGAAATTCTTTTCACAGTGGGAAATCAAGAAGCTTAGCTGTGTCTGTTAGAATTTAATGAAAAATAAATATGGTCAGAAACAAGTAGCCCAGGAAAGTTGATGCTTTTGCTTTGTTTTTCTAATAAACACAAAATGGAATTCAATAAAACAAAATAAAATGTTCCTGGAAAAAGTATGGGTAGAATTATAGCCCCATATTAATTCATGGTTAATGAATAGTATTATGGGGGACTTTATTTTATTTCTGTGATTTATAAATTTTTATAATAAATAAATACTATCTTACTGTCCTTATCATTATTCAATTAAACACACACACACACACACACACACCCCCAAAGAGTTATAAACTATTATTATGCTATCATATGTCTTCTTCTCCAGGTAAATTTGCATACCATTTTTATAATATTTTTTCTCTGTGTCCGCTGTTATAGTCTTAGAGTCACTATGAAGTTTAGTTTGAACCCCTGTTGAAACACTTACTTAGAAGGGAAGGGAAGGGAAGGGAAAATCCCTGGGAGGCTCTTAGTTTTCTCACCTTAGTAAACAGAAAAGACTGGTTTACTAGATTTGCTAATTATCAGCTTGAAAGAAAGGAAGACCTCATGCAAATTCCTGGGGAGCAGTCAAAAGAATGGAGACAGGATGTTAGGAGACACTGGGATAGAGAACCAGGGTGGAGGTGAGCGATGCTGGGGGAGGAGTTGGCAAGATTTGCCAGCTTTGTTTCGCATCAGTCCTGCATGTCAGCGAATACACGCCGTGTGGATCCTGTCAAACAGTACCACTCGCCAACCTGTGAAACAAGAATTGAGGAAAGATAGCTAATGTTTGACGGAGGTGAGGAGTTTCTTCACGGGCTCAAGATAAGCAGTCTGGTTTTAAAACCACATGCATTCATTGTCCCTGCCTTGGTGCTGCCATGGCAGTTGAACTAATGACCTTTACACAGTATTTCTCTGTGCAGGGCCCCACCGTGAGGCAGTCCAGGAGAACAAACGTGGCACGTTTGCTATCAGTGGCATTTTGAAGATGTCGTGGCTGCCTGCAAATATATCAGGATTTATAATACTCATTTTGACTCCTCTTCTTGAAGCAGATGGGTTACCTAGTGCATTTTATTGTTTACTAATGAGTTATTGACTTTTGTTTTGATTTGGAACACTAAAGAGCACCCTTTAATAGACAAGTTTACCCCTTAATAGACAAATCAGCCAGGTGGACTTTGCTATGTTAGTTTTGGTTCTTAAACTGTGGTCAGTTCAAAAGGTGTTAATGAAACCCTTGGCCTCTTACAAAGTCTTCCTCTTCCTCTTTTTGTTCTATCGCTTTCTTTCTCTGGCTCTATTTTCTTTCTCTCACTTTTTGTTAAGTTACTGTTCAGTATCAGTCTGTTTATTTGGGGAAGGAAGAGATGGATTGTATTGGCCATTCATTGTGAAAACAACAGTCTTAGCTTTATCACTAGATAATTTAAGAAAACCCCACATCTGTCACTAGGTAATTTCACCTGCCCAAATTTGCTTTTTAAGATCCTATCTAAGTGAATGACTACCAGCAAAATTATAAAAAGAATTATAATTAGGACAGAAGATATAAGTAATCCCTGACTATTTGATAACAGATGCCTTTTGGAAAGGTTGAAAACAATCATTAACATCGATTTAAATGCTTATTTACCTTACAGAGGTTAACTATAAAGTGACCTGTGAAGAAGGGTGTTTTAGAAAGTTAAGCACCAAAATTGGGTCTGCTAGCCTTTTGACTAATGGATTTTAAATAAATTACTCAGTTTACCAAGGAACTGACCATCCTACAAACTTCAATAATTCAACTTGTTAATAATATGATAAAAATGGCTCATTTGAAGTTTTAGGGTTGCTACTATTATTACATTAATAATGTAATAGTTTACATTCTGGTTGCTGGGCACGTGTTGGGGCATTAATTTGGTAAGAGAATAGCTGATTGCAGGGGAAATATTTGAAGTAAAATTTTTAAATTGAGGTAATTTTCTATTATTTTTAAAGAAAAGATGGTATAATTGCTTTCTTGAAAGTTCAGTGTTTAAAGAGATTCTATTTGATTACATAAGAGAATCAGAAATACTTATACAGAGCTTCTTGTGTGTGATGTATTTTTCTAAAGTTTTACATGTATGAAATAACACACCCCCAGGGTAAAACTCTGAAGTTTACACTGTCTACCCTCCTGCTTTTTTAAAATAGTAGTTTTTATTTTTTTAGAGCAGTTTTATGTTCACAGCAAAATTAAGCAATTTCCCATATACCTTCTGCCCTCTCTCCATCACTACTAACATTTCTCACCAGAGTGGTACATTTGTTACAATCAGTGAACCTACACTGGCACATCATTGTCACCCAAAGTCCATAGTTTACATTAGAGTTCAGTCTTGGTGTGGTACATTCTAAGGATTTTGACAGTGGTATAATGACATATATTCAAGTATCATATATGGTACTACCACTATAGTATAACAGAATAATTTCAATGCCCTAAAAATCCTCTGTACTCTGCCTATTTACCCCTCATTCCCTTTTCTTGAGAACCACTTTTTTATTGTCTCCATCGTTTTGCTTTTCCAGAATGTTTATATGGTTGAAATCATATAGTAGTATGTAGCTTTTGCAGATTGGCTTCTTTCACTTAGTAATATGCATTTAATTTTCTTCTATGTCTTTTCATGGCTTGATGACTCATATCTTTTTTAATGCTGAATAATATTCTGTTGTCTGTATATACCACAGTTTATTTATCCATTCACATATTGATGGACATCTTAGTTGCTTCTGACTTTTGACAATAACGACTAAAGCTGCTATAAACATCGGTGGGCAAGTTTTTGGATGAACATAAGTTTTCAATTTCTTTGGGAAAATACCAAGGAGTGCAATTGCTGTATCATATAATAAGAATATGTTTAGTTTTGTAAGAAACCTCCAAACTGGTCCAGCCAGTGTGGCTCAATAGGTGAGCATCAACCCATGTACTAAGAGGTCACCAGTTCAATTCCCAGTCAGGGCACATGCCCAGGTTATGGGCCCAATTCCCAGTGGAGGCGGTCAATCAATGTTCTCTCTCATCGATGTTTCTATCCCTCTCTCCCTCTCCCTCTAAAATCAATAAAAGAAACAAAAATCATTAAAGAAAAAAGAAACCACCAAACTGTCTTTGAAAGTGGCTGTACCATTTTGCATTCCCACCAGCAATGAAGGAAAGTTAATATCGCTCCTCATCCCCACCATTTGGTGTTGTCAGTATTTGGATTTTGGCCACTCTAATAGGTGTGTATTGGTATGCCATTGTTGCTTTACTTTGCAATTCTCTGTTGACATATTATGTGGAGCATCTTTTCATAGGCTTACTTGATATCGGTATGTCTTCTTTGGTAAGGTGTCTGTTAAGGTCTTCTGCCTATTTTTAAATCAGGTTGTTCACTTTTGTATTGTTGAGTTTTAAGAGTTCTTGTAACAATCCATTATTAGATGTGTCTTTTGCAAATATTCCATTGTGTGGTTTGTCTTTTATTCTCTTGACATTGTATTTCACAAAGATTTTTAAAATTTTAATAAAGTCCAGCTTATCCATTATTTCTTTCATGGATTGTGACTTTGGCGTTGTATCAAAAGTCATCTTGTACCTAAGGTTATCTAGATTTTCTATGTTGTCTTCCAGGAGTTTAATAGTTTATATTTAGATTTGTAATCTATTTTTTTTTATTTTTAAATCTTTATTGTTGAATGTATTACAGATGTTCCTCATTTTTCACCCATTGACACCCTCCTCCCCACTCCCGCCCCCCTCCTGCCTCCCTCCCACCTTTTCCCACACTGTTGTCTATGTCCATTGGTTATGCATATAAGTTCTTTGGTTTATTTCTTCCCACCCCTCAACCCCTTTCCCTTTGAGGTTTGTCAGTCTAGCAATGAATTTGTACTTCTTAATCCCTTCATCTTTTTCACCCATTCCCCCAACCCCCCTCCCATCTGACAACCAACAAAATGTTCTCTGTATCTATAAGAATGTTTCTGTTCTACCTGTTCATTTTGTTTGTAGATTCCATTGTCGATAGATAGGTATTCATTGCCATTTTGTTTGTTCATATATTTTATCTTTTTCTTCAAAAAGACCCTTCATCATTTCATATAATAATGGTCTGGTAGTGATGAACTCTTTTAACTTTTTCTTGTCTGGGAAACTCTTTATATGGCCATCATATAAAGATAGAGTAATCTTTGCAGGATAGAGTAATCTCGGTTGTAGGTTCTTGGTTTTCATCACTCTGAATATTTCTTGCCACTCCCTTCTGGCCTGCAAAGTTTCTTTTGAGAAATCAGCTGACAGCCTTATGGGAACTCCCTTGTAGGTGACTAGCTGCCTTTCTCTTGCTGCTTTTAAGATTCTCTCTTTGTCTTGAACCTTTTGCATTTTGACAATGATGTGTCTTGGTGTGGGCTCTTGGGGTTCCTGCTGTTTGGGACTCTCTGTTCTTCCTGGACTTGTATGTCTGTTTCCTTCACCAAGTTAGGAAAGTTTTCTGCCATTATTGTTTCAAACAGGTTTTCAATTTCTTGTTCTCTCTTTTCCTTCTGGCACCCCCAAGATGTGAATGTTGGCAAGCTTGAAGTTGTCCCAGAGGCTCCTTACACTATCCTCATTTTCTTGGATTCTTTTTTCTTTTTGCTGTTCTGATTGGGCGTTTTTTGCTTCCTTATATTCCAAATCAATGGTTTGCTTCTTGGATTTACGTACTCTACTATTGAATCTGTGTAAACTATTCTTTATTTCAGTTAATGCCTCCTTCATTTCTGACTGTGCCTCCATCATTTCTGACTGGTCCTTTTTATGCTCTTGTGGCCCTCACTAAGTTCATTGAGCATCCTTATAAGCAGTATTTTGAACTCAGCATCTGTTAGGTTGCTTATCTCTATTTTACTTAGTTCTTTTCTTGGGGTTTTGTTCTGTTCTTTCATTTGGGACCTATTTCTTTGTCTCCTCATTTTGGCTGCCTCCCTGTGTTTGTTTCTGTGTATTACTTAATGAAAGGTATGGGGTTATCTGAGACCAGATACTGCTTGTTTGAAATAATTTAGGAAAAACCTGAAGCAGGATCCAAGACAGGCCAATCCTATGGTTAAGCAAGTGGCAACAGCTTGGGTGGGCCTGAAAGCTGGGTGGGGCAGGGCCTCAGGGAATCACCAGGGCAGGGCAACCAGCGTGAGCCAGGTTGCTGGAGTCCCAGGTATGGGGACTGTCTGCCGCCCCAGGGAAGAGCCCACCAAAGGAACAAAGGCCTCTGATAGCACGTTTGTCCCGGAGAAAGCCCCCTCTCCAGCCCTCACTCCAATGCCAAACAGCTAAGTTCTTCCCTGTATGTCTCTGGTGCCCCTCAAGCTGCCTCCCCTCCAAGTTTAGAGGGAGAGAGTCCAAAAAGTCCGTGCACAGGCCCTTTAAGAGGAGCTGCCTGGGGCTCCAGCAACGTCAGCTTCCCTGAGCCTCAGTTCCCGCTGGTTTTTCCAGCCAGAAGTTATGGGGACTTCTCTTCCTGGCACTGGAACCCTGAGCAGGGCACCTGGCATGGGACGGGGACCCCTCGTCCTCAGGAAGGACCTTTCCAGCCGAGGTGTCCTCCTGATTTTTATCCACTACACGTGGGGGTGGGACCAGCCCTTTGCGCCTCCGCCCCTCCTACCAGTCTGGATGTGGCTGCTGCTTTAATTCCGTAGTTGTAGGACTTCTATGCAGCTTGATTTCAGGCGATTTTGAATGATGGTTGTTCTGTAGTTTAGTTGTAACTTTGATGTGGTTGTGGGAGGACACAATACGGCGTTGATCTACGCCGCCATCTTGACCGGAAGTCTGTAATCTATTTTGAGTTAATTTTTGTGAAGGGTGTGAGGTCTGTGTCTAGATTCATTTTTTTTAAATGTACATGTCTTGTTTTTCCAGCACTATTTGTTGAACACTCTCTTTTTGTATTGCCTTAGTTCCTCTGTCAAATAAAAGTTTACTATATTTATGGGGGACTATTTCTGGGTCCTCTAGTCTGCTCCATTGATTTATTTGTCTATTCTTTCACCAATAAATACCACACTGTCTTGAGTACTGAAACTTTATAGTAAATGTTGAGGTTGAGAGTGTCAGTCTGACTCTTTCTTCTTCATTATTGTGTTAGCTTTGTTGTTTATTGTCTTTCCATATAAATTTAGAATTAGTCTCTTGATATCCACAGAATAACTTGCTAGAATTTTGAATGGAATTGCATTGAATCTATAGATCAAGTTGAGAAGACATGGCATCTTGTTCCTATGCATAAAAAGGGAATGTTCTCCATTTATTTAGTTCTTCTTTGATATCTTTTATCAGAGTATTAGTTTTTCTCATATAGCTATACACATATATTGTTAGATTTATACCTAAGTGTTTCATTTTTAGGAGTACTAATGTAAATGGTAATGTGTTGTTAATTTCAAATTCCAATTGCTTATTGCTGGTATATAAGAAAGTGATTGACTTTTGTATATTAACCTTGTATTCTGAAACCTTGCTATAATTACTTATTAGTTCTAGGAGGACTTTTTTTTTTTTTTTTTTTTGTCAATTCTTTTAGATTTTCTGCATAGATGATCATGTCATCTGAGAACAAAGCCTTTTGCTTCTCTCCAATCTGTATGCTTATTTTCTCTTCCTGTGTTACTGCCTTAGCTAGGACTTCCAATACAATATGAAAAAGCAATAGTGAAAGGGAACATCCTTGCCTTGATTCTGATCTTACCAGGAAAGCTTCAAGTTGCTCACATTAAGAATGCTTCATTCAATACTATAAATTTCCACTAAGTACTGATTTTTCTGCATGCCACAAATTTTGATAAATTGTATTTTTATTTAGTTCACAATATTTTTAAATTTCTGTTGAGATTTTTTCTTTGACCCGTGTCATTAAGAGGTAGACTGTTTAGTCTTAAAATATTTTTGCAGAATTCCTAGCTATCTTTCTGTTATTGATTTCTAGTTTAATTCCATCGTGGTTTGAGAACAGACATTTTATAATTTTTAAGCTTTAAACATTTTCTTATAAAATTTTTATGAACCAGAATGTGGTCGATCTTGTTGAATGCTTCATGTGAACTGTCTGTTTCTGACAGGGATGTTGACGTCTTCAGCTATAATAGTGGATTCTTCTATTTCTCCTTGTAGTTCTATCAATTTTTGCTTCATACAATTTGACACTTCTGTTAGGTATTGTTAGGTATATAATCATTAATGATTGTTTTTTGTTTTTCATTAAGAATTGTTGTCTTCTTGGAGAATTGACTCTTTACCATCCTGTGATGCTCCCCTTTATCCCTGACAACTGTCCTTGCTCAGAAGTCCACTCTCTAAAATTGCTATTGCTACTCCGGTTTCCTGTGCAGTAGTGTCAGCATGGTATCTCTTTCTTTTAAAAATTTTTTTTCCTTACTGATTTTAGAGAGAGAGGAAGGGAGAGGGAGAGAGAGGGAGAAACATTGATAAGAGAGAACATCAAATGGCCGCCTCCTGCATGCCCCCCTCTGGGGATCGGGCCCACAACCTGGGCATGTGCCCTGACCGGGAATCGAACCGGCAACCTCTTGGTACATGGGTCGACGTTCAACCACTGAGCCACACTGGCCGGGCGGTATCTCTTTCTTTATCCCTTACTTTTAACCTGTATACGTCTTTATGTTTGAAGTGGGTTTTTGTAGACAACATATAGCTCAGTATTGTTTTTGTCTACTCTGACAGTCTCTGCTTCTAATTGGTATATTTATGATACTGTTGTAATAACCTGGTTATTATTTAACAAAAAAGAAGTAAAGGAGAGCCCTGGCCGGTTTGCCCAGTGGTTAGAGCGTCGGCCTGCGGTCCTGAGAGACCCGGGTTCGGTTCCCGCTAAGGGCGCGTACCTCGGTTGCAGTTTGTCCCCGGCCCTGGTCGGTTGTGCGGGTGGCAGCCACTCGATGTGTTCCTTTCACATCGATGTTTCTCTCTCTCTCTCTGTTCCTCTCTCTCCCTCCCACTCTACCTGAACAAAAAAATGGGAAAATGTCCTCAGGTGAGGATGATAAAAAAAAAAAAAAAAAGAAGTAAAGGAGAGATTAGCTAATTTAATACTCCAGGTCTATTCGCCACTAATCGATGGTGAAAAAGACAGGACAAAGGCAGTTTAGATGCATACTCAGTAAGGTCTAAGTGATGGGGGAAGTGTCTTCCTGTCCGTTACACCCGGGAGTGAGTCAGTGGCCACTGCAAGAAGGCGAAACCTGAATATTTAGTGCCCTAGACAAAGGAAAGCTCTCTCGCTCCCTGCTGCCCGCACTGGACGGCTTGCGGGGCTCCCACGCCCTGCGTTTCCCCACACTGCCCATAGCCCCGCAGGACTCATACAACGGATCAATGGACTGAATCTAGACTAATCCTAATCTGAACCAGGCTGCATCTTGGAATGGACACTCTGGATTCTAGCCTTATTTCTAGCCTTGCTGAATCCACAACTGCCCCTCTTCCAGGACTGGACTGAGGGAACTGGGATGCTACAACCCCAGAAAGAGAATTCCACACCAATAAAAACCATTCATTCTCCTGTGGAGACTTCTGAATAGGCTTATTTTGACTACACCCCAAAACCCTCCTGCCCACAAGTCTCATAGGGATCTAGCCCTTTCATCCCTCTGGTAATATCTAATATTTAAAGTAATTATTGATATCGTTGGATTAATATCCTAGGTGATACTGTTTTTTATTTGTTACTATAGTTCTTTGTTCCTACTATTGTCTTTCACACATTTTCTCTGCTTTCATAGTATACCAGTTATACTTCTTTTTTATTTTTAGTGGCTGCCTTAAAGCTTGTACTATACATTTACAACCAATACAAGTCCATTTTCAGATAATACTATGCTGCTTCAGTAGTGCAAGTACCTTAAAATAACTTCCTGATTCCTCCCTCCCATTCTCTGTATCATTGTTACTCATTTCACTTATACAAATGTATTTGAATACATTGTTGCTATTATTTTGAGCAATTTCTTATCTGTTATATCAACTAAGAATATAAGAAAAGTAAAAGTTTTTATTCTACCTTTACTTATTCCTTTTCTAACATTCTTTCTTTCTTCATGTAGATCCAAGTTTCAGACTTACATCATCTTCCTTTTTCTGAAGAACTTCTAACATTTCTCACAAGGCTGGTCTAGTGGCAACAAACTTCCTCAATTTTTGTTTGCCTGAGGAAGCTGTTATTTTTCCTTCACTTTTGTAGGATAATTTCAGAGTATAGAAATCTAGGTTGGTGGGTTTTTTCTCTCGAATATTAAATACTTTATTTCACTCTCTTCTCTTTTTTTGTTAATCCTCACCTGAGGATATTTTTCCATGATTTAACAATTTTTTTTCTTTATTGATTTTAGAGAGAAAGGAAGGGAGAGGAAGAGAGATAGAAACATTGATGAGAGAGAACATTGATTGGTGACCTCCTGCATGCCCCCCAACTGGAATTTTGGCCCACAACCTGGGCATGTGCCCTGACCGGGAATTGAACCACCGACATTTTGGTGCATGGGTCGATGCTCAACCAGAGAGCCACACTAGTCAGGCAACCACTGATTTTTTTTAGATAGAGTAGAAAGGAGGGAGGGACACACACACACACACACACACACACACACACACACACACAGAAACATCAATGTGAGAGAGACACATTGATTGGTTGCCTCCTGCACAACCCTGAGTGGGGTAGGAATCAAACCTGCAACCCAGGTATGTATCCTTAACTGGGAATTGAACCCACAACTCTTCAGTCTGAGGGCTGATGCTCTAACGGCTGAGCCAAACCGGCCCATGAACCAAGAGGTTGCCCGTTTGATTCCCTGGTCAGGGCACGTGCCCAGGTTGTGGACCTGATCCACAGTGGAGGGCATGTAGGAGGCAGCCAATCGATGTTCTCTCTCATCGAGGTTTCTATGTCTCTCCCTCTCCTTCCTCTCTCTCTCTCTCTCAAATCAATAAAGAAAAAAAATTAAAAAAAAAAAAAAAAAAGAGTCTGTGCTCCTAACCACTAAATCATTGAGAAAATCAAGCAAGTCAGGTTGGTGGAGAAAGAAGAAAAATATTTCCTTACTATGAGATTTTTTATGTCTCCTAAGTTTACATTTTCAAAAAAATTGTTAAACAATTAAAGAAACATGTGCCAGCCCTGGCCAATATGGCTCAGTTGGTTTGGCAACATCCACCCATCAAAGGTTGACAGTTTAATTCCTTTTCAGGGAACGTGCCCAGGTTGCAGGCTTGATGCCCTGTTGGAGAGCACAAAGGAGGCAGCCAATCGATGTTTTTTGATCTCACATCGATGTTTCTCTTTCTCTCTCTCTCCTTTCTTCTCTAAAAAAAGAAGAAATAATAAAATAAAAATCTTTAAAAAGAAAAGAAAAAAGAAACACATGTCAGACGAGTTGGCTTAAAAATAGTGATTACTTCTGCACACCAAAAGAAACAACTATCAAAATGGAAAGGCAACCCACTGTATGGGAGAGCATCATTGCCAATGATACATCAGATAAGGGGTTAATTTCCAAAATATATAGAGTGCTCATACAGCTCAACAAAAGGAAGACAAAGAACCCAAATGAAAAATGGGTAGAGGAGCTAAATAGACACCTCTCCAAACAGGACATACAAATGGCCAAGAGAAATATGAAGAAATGCTCAACATCACTAATCATTAGAGAGATGCACATTAAAACAACAATGAGGTATCACCTCACACTTGTCAGAATGACTGCCATCAACAAATTATCAAACAACAAGTGTTGGCAAGGGTGTGGAGAAAAGGGGACTCTAGTACACTGCTGGTGGGAATGAGAACTGGTGTAGCCACTATGGAAAACAATATGATGTTACCTCAAAAAATTAAAAATTGAATTGCCATTTGACCCAGTGATCCCACTTCTAGGAATATACCCTAAGAAGCCTGAAACACCAATCAGAAAGAATATATGTACCCCCATGTTCATAACAGCACTATTTACAATAGCTGATATCTGGAAACAGCCCAAATGTCCATCAGTAGACAAATGGATAAAAAAGCAGTGGTACATATACACAATGGAGTACTATGCAGCTGTAAGAAAGAAAGATCTCTTATCCTTTGGAGGGCAAACCACTATCCTTTGGACCTGGAAAGTATTATCCTAAGTGAAACAAGCCAAGCAGAAAAAGACAAGTATCATATGATCTCACTTATTTGTGGAATATAATGACCATAACAGTCTGAGGAATAGGGTAGACCCAGAAACATGGAAGTAGGGTACAGACTGACAACCCTCAGAAGAGGGAGTAGTGGGGGGAGGGAAGAGATAAGCCACAGAACTTACATGCATGTACGTATAACCAATGGACACGAACAACAAAGCTGGGGATGGGGTGAAGGGATGGGGAGGAGAGTGTCAATGGGGAAAAAAAGGAGAAACATGTGTAACAGAAATAAAAAATAATAATAATGATTATTGCCCTGGCAGGTTTGTCTCAGTGGTTAGAACATCGGCCTGCGGACCAAAGAGTCCTGGGTTCAGTTCTGGCCAAGGGTACATACCTTGGTTGTGGTTCATCCCCAGCCCCGGTTGGGGTCGTGTGGGTGGCAACCAATCAATGTGTCTTTTTCACATTGATGTTTCTCTCTCTGTCTCTCTCTCCCTCCCACTCTGTCAGAAGATAAATGTAAAAATATCCTCGGATGAGGATTAAAATAATAATAATAATGATTACTAAAACTCATGGTAAACAGAATAAGTAAACATTTTAGAATAAAGAAAAAAAAAAAAAAACTACTTCTAAACCTGCCATTTTTACAAATTACATTTCAGTCCCTGTCCATCTTTATGACTATTATACATGGGTATTATGTGTTCAACTTTTTCACTTACCATTGTATCATGGGAATTTTCTCATATTCCATATCTTCTTTACAAATTACATTTAATAGCTGCATAATATTCTATGTTGGTGATGATGTGCTATAATTTACAAAAGCATTTTCTTATGTTTTGACATTTGATAATTAATGTTTTTCTTTTACAATAATAATGTTTCACAATTGTTTCCCTTCCATTGACTAACTTCATTTAGAATAGCCCCATAAATGTGATTATTGGGTCAATGGATATGGATAAATGTAACACTTGCTAATATTTGTCATATTAGTTTCCAGAAGAGTTATACCAATTTTCTGGGCTTCCGGCATTGTATGATTATATAAAATACAATTACACCCCGGCTAGTGTGGCTCAGTGATTGAGTGTTGACCCATGAACCCAGAGGTCACAGTTTGACTCCCGGTCAGGGCACATGCCTAGGTTTCGGGCTTGATCCCCAGTGCGGGGTGTGCAGGAGGCAGCCAATCAGTGTTTCTCTCTCATCGATGTTTCTCTCTCCCTCTCCCTTCCTCTTTCTCTAAAAGTCAATAAAAATATTTTAAAAATACAATTACACAGAAAACCTCTTAGATGCAAGAGCAGTGCCAGTACCAGGAGGCTCTAAAATAGAACTCCTTCCATGAACTAATGCATGACTTCTTTTCAGATTTTCTGTGTATGTTACAGGTAGCCTTGCAGACAGGAGACATTCCATACATGTTCATTGAATGGGTAATTGGTGGATTGATGAATGGATGGATGACATTTAACTGATTATTCCTAATTAACACAAAGTTAGTGGCTGAGTTAAGATGATGTCTTGATTTATAATATAGAACTCTTTTCCCTACCATAACTGCAGTGTTACTCTATTCATGAACATTTGCTGTATAGTTAGTGTATGCAAAGCACAGTTCTGGAAGCTGGGGATACTATTATCAATAAGATATAGTTTCACACATTATCATCCTTACAGTTTGATCAAACAAAACTCACATACCTCTCTGGATCAAGTTTTCATTTATAAAATAAATGTACTGACCTCAAAAATACCTTCTAGATTCTGTGATCTTCTGAACCTCTAAATTTCCCATTTCTAGATACTATGATTCCGGAGTAAGTTTATTTTAAAGAGCGTTCTAAAAGAATGGTGATTCAGGCTAATGATAGGGAATTTTCTCTTTTTTCTTCTTCCTCATTCATTCATTATATACCAAACACTATTAAGTACTGTGGGAAAAAAGAGGAATAAGATAAGTCCTCTTCGCTTAAAAAGTTTACAGTGCCAAATAGAAAGGTTTTCGAAGAGGAATCATTTTGCAACACAACAGCAATATACACGGTGTTGGTGTGTATGTGAATGTGATATGCTCTACTATTCTAGCTAAAACTTAAATGGAGTGCTCGCTACTATAAAGTAAAGGAGGAAATCAGCTAATAGTGTTTCAAGCTTACCCTCTAAATGTTCCCAAAAGTAAATGGAAAATGTCAATGAATCTTGTTGGTTTATTATGGGGGGAATACTCGTACATATTCACCAACGTCAAGATGAAAGGACAGAGGCGTGTGAACTCACCATTTCTCTTCTTCTACTTGCACTCCTACGGACTGGAACTTACTGGGCGCTTTACTTTCCCCTGTTTTGTCAGACTCTTCAGCATCATCCACCTAAAGAAGTAATCAAATACAAACACGTGAAAAATAAATGTCACATCTCATTAGAAACCTCTGTACTCTATTAGAATGTTTCATGATTTACAACCATTTTCTTCAATATTTTTGTATTTAAAGAGAACCATCACTACATTATTATAACATGCACTTTGACTTGGCTGATCTTCGTAAAATCTTCGCAATTTTAGTCACTTAAAAGGTGCCTAATAAGTGTCTATGATTCCTCCACAGATTTGTATGTACATACCTGTGAGCACTATGTTGGAATATGTTCTCAGAAGTTTTGATTTTGCAGATAGCAAAATACAAAAGAAGGCAGAAAATTAATTTATTGTAGTCACAGTTATTAATATTGGGAGATTTAGGTATTTACCTCATTAAGATACACTATAAAGTATCTTCATATTTTCCCCTTAAACTAAGGAATTGGCTTTAAATATTACTCCATAGTTTCTAAATAGTTATGTATATATTACAGCTCATATAGAAAATGTGTCCATATAAAACTGAGAGCCTATATGATAAAGTCTGAGGCAAATTTGAAATAAATTTTATGACTATTCAGAGCAAATAGATTGATTCCTCTTTGTTCCATTGTACTTAATAAATTATTTTTGCTAAGTATAAAACAATTCAATGTAAGTATAAAAGCAATTCAATGTAAGTTATATAAAATTAAAATGCAGGAATATATAATGTAAAAAGCTGAGGTCTCCCAAGAATTACTGTCAATCATTTGGTGCATATTTCGTTATATCTTAATTATATATAATATATTATCATAAAAATAATTATTAATACTAAATTTATACAGATGAGATTATGGTATATATATTTTTCTGCAATTTGTTTTATTCATTAACACTGTTATTTTGGGACAGTTTACCATGTTAGTAAATAAGGTCTAACTCAATCCTTTTTTTTTTTTGATTACCTAAATGTTTTTTTTAAATAGCCATGTAAGCAACATGACATCAAAATAATTTTCTCTTTGTTGCTATTACATATTAATTATTGATATTAATTAATATTTGATATGTATCTCTAGAACAACTGTGCAACTGTTAACTGGGAGAAATTCTTAGAAGTAGAAATGTTAGATGGAAGATACTGTGCATGCTCAGCTCTACGGGACACTGACAGATTGCTCTTAAAAGCATTTATCATCCTGCCATAACCAGTGTGTGGGAATATCCACCTCCTTACACCCTCATCAATACTAAATATTGACAAACTAAAATTGTTGCTAATATCCCAGGTCAAAAATATTTTCTGGCCTCTTGGACTGCTATCGATAAATTGCCTATTCATATCCTTGGCTAGTTTTTCGTGCTTTTATTAAGTTGTATTTTATTTTATCTATGGGATCTCTTTATAGCTGATGAGCCTTAATGATCCTTTCTCAGTTGTATATACAGTAAATATTTTCTCTCCTTTATCATTTATCTTTTAATATTTGTCCTTCATTATAGAGAACATTGAATTACTATGTAGTTAATCTAATGTTCATAGTTGAGAAAGGCTTCCTCTATCCTGAGTGTATTTTTAAGGTTTTCTTGTATTTACTTTTATCCTATAATTATTTATGTTTAATTTTTAAACCCACTATATTGAAATGTTTTGTGTGAGACACAAAGTAGAGCTCTAACACCCACACATCACCAATTGATCTGGCTTCTACTAAGTAATCTTTTTTATTTGAGATGCCAACTTTATTGTGTATTATTCCCATAGATATAGGCCTGTTTTTGGTCTATTGATCTACTGGTCTTATTGCTTCTCTCTCATTTTCCTAATATAATTTCATAATGAATAAATATTTATTTATTTATTTTTATCCTCACAATAGGACATTTTCCCCAGATTTCTAGATAGAGTGGAAGGAGGGAGAGAGAGAGAGAGAAGCATTGATGTGAGAGAGACACATCACATTGATTGGTTGCTTCCCGAATGACCCTGACTGGGGTTGGGGATTGAACCCTCAACTCAAGTATGTGCCTTTGACCGGAATTGAACCCTTCTCTTTGGTCCTAGGGCCGATGCTATAACCACTGAGAAACTGTCCAGGGCAATAATAAATCTTGATATTTTCTTTCTTTCTTTTTTTTTTCTTTTATCCTCACCTGAGGACATTTTTCCATTTTTTATTCAGATAGAGCAAGAGGGAGAGAGAGAGAGAAACATGGACATGAAAGGGACACATCGAGTGGCTGCCACCTGCATGACCCAACCAGGGCTGGGGACAAACTGCAACCGAAGTATGTTCCCTTAGTGGGAACCGAACCCGGGTCTCTCTGGACCGCAGGCCGACGCTCTAACCGCTGAGCCAAACCGGCCAAGGCTAAATATTGATATTTTCTATGGCAAGTTTCATCTTGTAATTATTTTGTAATGTAATTAAACTCCAACAGTCTCCAGATTATTTTGAGGCATTAAAATCTTCTAAATAGCCCTGGCCGGTTTGGCTCAGCAGTTAGAGCGTCGGCCTTCGGTACTGAGAGACCCTGGTTCGGTTCCACTAAGGGAAAGTACTTTGGTTGCAGTTTGTCGCCGGCCTTCGTTGGGTCCTGCGGGAGGCAGCCACTGGATGAGTCCCTTTCACGTCCATGTTTCTCTCTCTTCCTCCCACTCTATCTGAACAAAAAATGGAAAAATGTCCTCAGGTAAGGATAAAAAAATAAAATAAAAAACTTCTAAATAGACTTGTTTTTGGATATTAGATAGGTGTTATGTATTCTTTGTGAAGTTTAATTCAGTTGTCTTATAGTTTTTACTACTATTGTGAATGGGCTCTTTTTGTTCCATTATATTTTCTGTTTATTAATAATATATTAAAATATTATTGACCTTTCTGTATTTATATTGTATTCTTTTACAGTACTGAATTCTAATAGTTTTTTCAGTGGTTTCCACTAGATTTTCTATGTGGACATACATATTATCTGCAAATAAAAGCAATTTTGTTCTTCCTTCACAATTTTTTTTTTAAATACACATCTAGCTCCTAGAATGTGCCAAGCACAGTTCTAAGTGTTTTGCTTATTTTATCTTTTCAACAGTATATGAGGTTAGTGATGTAATTATCCCCATTTTATATATAAGATTACAGAGGATGAGGAAGCTGAAGCTCAGAGATGTTAAACAACTTGCTGGAAGTAACACAGCAAATGGAGGAGTCAAAATTTCAACACAGACCATTTGGCTTCAGAACCTATGCACTTAACCACTATGTAAATTTACACATTGTTTTCCAATATAAGGAAATGTTTATGGATACTAGATTGAAGAATTAATGAAGTTCACATAATGGGATGCTTCATACACATTTACCATTTATTAACTTACATTTTGAGATTTTATTGATTTGAGAGAGAGAGAAAAACATCGATTTGTTGTTCCACTTATTTATGAATTCATTGGTTGATTCTTGTATGTGCCCTGACCAGGATTGGAACCTGAAACCTTGACATGTCAGGACAACACTCTTAACTGAGCTACCTGGCCAGGGCTTTTCCCTTTGTACTTTAAGGTAGATTTAAAAAAAACAACAAAAACTTTTTCTTTACTGATTTTAGAGAAAGAGGAAGGGAGAGGGAGAGATGGAAACATCGATGAGAAAGAACATCGATTGGCCGCCTCCTGCATGCCCCTACTGGGGATGGGGCCCACAACCTGGGCATGTGCCCTGACCAGGAATCGAACTGGCGACCTCTTGGTGCATGGATTGATGCTCAACCACTGAGTTACACCAGCTGGGCAAGGTAAATATTTTTTTAATCATGGTAAGATATATATAAATAAAAGTTTCCATTTTAGCCATTTTAAAATATGCAGTTCCAAGGGCATTAAGTACATTCACATTGCTGTGCTGCCATCACCACTATCCATCTTCCTACTTTTTTCATCATCCCATATTGAAACTCTGTACCCCCATAGGAAGCTGCATTGAGTAAACTTGATTCTCAAAATAATCCTGTAAGGGATAGAGGAGGAAACAGGCTCAGGAAGATGAAGTAATTTGCCTACGATGACACAGAGGCCCGACCTCCGCTCTTCCCCATTCCTCCAAATCCTTTGGTTAGTGGGAGGGGAATGAGCTTCTAGGGAGAAGTGGAGGGCATGGGGTGGAGGCTGGCTCTGGGCCCAGGCCTCCTGCTGTGCCATTTAGTCCAAAGCACCAGGGGTAGGAGTTCTTTTAGGAAACTTGACAACTTGTGTTATGGTAACCTGCAGGTTATTAAAAGCATTTGACTCATCACCACTAGAGAAAGTTTAATTACCCTTTAAAAGTGGACTCTGCAGAACGACTGTGAAAATACATCATTGTTGTGAAATGTCCCCTGCACCTGGCTTTTAGATGTGCTGTAGTGTTGGTTCAGTGTGGATAGATTTATGGGACACCACGTCAGGAAGTTATTATTCAAAGGGCACCTGCAGAATGGTGCAGCACAACAAAATTAGGGAAAAGAACGACTTCTCCATTGATGGAGGAAATTTCTAGCAGCGTAAAGTCCAGCTGAACAGATGTGAAAAACAAGAATCAGTTTGATGTTATCTTTGAGAAGCAGAAAATAGTGAACTGAACTGAGAAGCCTGATGAATTTTCTACCATTTTTATGAGATGCTTGATTAAATAGCCAACAATTACGCTGAAACTGCATTCTTTCCTCTCGATGCTGTGATGTGAGTAACTGCTTTCCACACCACCAGGCTCTTTGGTCTTGCTCTCCTCCCTCCCATATCTATGAGGAGTGACTCACATTCTTGTTCTCATCTGGTTACTCAAGGGTGTTGTACATATTGTAACACAACCCGATAACCCAGGTTATTGTTGGATGTCCACTGCTTTGTTGAGAATCAAAATGTGCATTAGGAATTGAGGGCACTTTGTGTTTGACTGTGTTCATGTTTGTTTAATTATCCTACACTTTGAGTCACACATTCAATTTGGAGAACAAAAACAATAGCTGCTAATATCTATAGACACAATGCCTTCATAATCCTTTTTATCATGTTTAACAATTTAGGAACTTCAGAGACAATGATTTAAAAATCTAGTCCTAGACATAGCTATATCATCCAAAATGGCAAGACAGCAAATTTTCTGGGAAAATATAAAGTTACATTTCTTAGTTTTGGGTTCATAATTCAAAGGACAGAAAAGGAGGCTATTACCTGTATCCCAATAGACAGGCATCGATTTTTCTTAAAGTGATCCTTCTTCCTGTCCTCTGTAGTGATGGTGGCTATGGTGGTTGTGGTGGTGATGGTGGCAGGGTTGTTGCCCATGTGTTGACTCGCAGGACCGTGGATCTGGGCATTTGCGGCTTCGATGGCGGCTGTCAGAGCCTTCATACTGTCCAGGCTCTCCGTGGAGTTGCTCAGTCCAGACTGGCTGATAATATCTCCTCGCTGGCCCTGTCCATCCATGTAGGCATCCTGGGCAGACTCTGTGCTACTCTGGGCTGTGATAGAAATGAAAGGTTTCGTGGTAGTTCTGGGTGGGACTGGAGGTGGTGTCTTCTTATATGTTGTGATGCAAGATGACACTGGAAGACAGTGAAAACAGACACTGATTTCTGCCTGGGTTTTAGTTTCTGGTACTGTAACTGACATCCATTGGGAATTAGGGCACATGAACACACTAAGACATTTAACATGAGCACAAGTCCATTGACAGACTAAGTGAGATTCCTGCTTGGGCCCTTAGGGCCCTGCATGAGGTGACACCCCCACAAAACTGAGGGGACAGAAGACTGGAAAATCCCAACTTCTAAGATGGAAGTTTCTGAAATGGAAATTAATATGAATCAACATAAAATAGACAGGATTAGCCATCTGCAGAAATCCTCAGGCAACAGTGCATCCTGAGAGATAATATAGAGTGTCCCCCCAAAAATGTATACACACTTTAAATAATTGAAAATTCCAATGGGTTAAATCTGAAAAGAATCATCAATTGAGGTATCAGCTATTAAATGTGTATACATTTTTTGGAGACACGCTATATATACACATGGATAAGGCCAGGGTAGTCTCTGCCACCTTAGGAAAATGTTAAATATAAGTAATATATATACTCTGTTATTTATTTTATATTTATTTATTTATCCTTACCCGAGAACATTTTTCCATTTTTTGTTCAGATAGAGTGGGAGGGGGAGAGAGAGAGAGAGAGACATCGATGTGAGAGGGACACATCGAGTGGTTGCCACCTGCACGACCCAACCAGGGCCGGGGACAAACTGCAACCGAAGTACATTCCCTTAGCGGGTCTCTCTGGACCACAGGCCGACGCTCTAACCACTGAGCCAAACTGGCCAGGGCAAATATAAGTAATATTAAACCAAGTAACTCATTAAAATAGATTCTATGGTCGATAATAAACACTGGAAAAAGAAGAAGGAAAGCATGGAGGCTGTGAGCATGTATAATCCTAGCAACAGTCTAGGTGCCTGGGCAGGGGCGCAGGGGTGCAGAGCATGTTATCATAGCTTCCTGCAGCTTGCTTTGCTTTTATCAGTTTTTCCCTCCTTCCTTTCCTTCCTTCCTCCCTTTCTCCCTCCCTCCCTTCCTTCCTTTCTGTTTCTCTCTTTCTCTCCCTCCTTTCTGTCTCTTTTTCTTTCTGGATAGGTGCTACTATACAAACTTTTGTTCTGAAATTTTTGGTTGTTGTTTCCGAGCAGAGCTACCTACAGAGAGGGAATACACTGCACTAACGTCTCCTTTAATTGTAGAATAAATGTACACACTGATTCATAAATCGGTCTGTGTGTGTGGTCTGAGCCCACTCCCTAATATTTTGTCCTTCAGGGAGACCTGATCAACGCAGGGGCCTGGACCTGGGCAGTGAGGTGTCCGTCTTGGGCCTGTGCGATTGAGTTAAGGTCGTCCTGAGGCTCCAGCTAAAGCAGCCTCTAGGCCCTCTCTCCAACCATGTGATTATAACCCTGAGGGTTTGAAGAAGCTTTACACACTGGTTTTCAGCTTTCCATTTGTGTAGCATGATACAGGAAAATACAGATCAAAGTGAATTATTGTGTCCAAGTGGGAACCTCCTGCGAGTGAAGAAAAATTCTTTAACGACCTTTCTAAAGACTTTTGTTTAGTCCCTTTGAAACATGACTTAAACTTTGTGTTTGCATCACTTTCTTCCACCCCCACTGCCACGCCCACCCCCTCGTGCCTTTTCCACTCAGCGGGTGGCACAGCTGTTATACTGAATCGCTGTCTTGACCACACAACCCAGCCCCTCACCGCGGGCTCTAACTAGCATCTTACAGAATGAAATACTTGCTTCAATACTTAGGATGTTCTTGGGGCCACTCAAAGGAAGCATCCAATAATGAACAATAAACAAAAGGACCCTGTTTACACTGTCCTGCTATTCCACTGCCCTGTGACTCAGAGTAATTCCCTTCACCATGAAGGATATAGGGACAGAGATGTTTGGCAACTTCCCAGGAATTACCTGAGAGTTGAAAGAAAAAAACCCACAGATGTCACATTGCAATATCATTTTTGCTCTTTGGGAAAGGGTGAAGGGTAATGTGAATAATATGTCACCTCTGTTACCTGGAATGGATGCTGGTAGAGGCTCACAGCAGGAAAACCTTCCATTTAAGATTATTGCACAAAACATACAGCTTTACACTAGAACAGAGCTCAGCAATGAGCAGTCCCGAGAGGTCACGGGGCCGGTGGGGGTGCACAGTGCCTGCAAGGTGCAGTGCCAGGGGTGGAACCAGGCTGGTCTCAGGTTCTCCCGCAGGCGACAGTGAAGCTTTGGGCCAAGTAATGCAAGCATGAGCATTGTTGGTATTTCACCTCACTCAGTTTAGTTTCATGCCTTGTCACTACCGTGAAGCTACCTCTGCTTCTTAGGAAGGTCTGAACAGGAGAGCCGCGCTGGGGCAATGCTCAGTCTGTTATTTATCTGAAGACCAGAGTGGGTGAGAGGAGTGACCGTAATTAGGATAGAATCTGTCTATTCGAATCAAATGAGACTCGATCATTTTATTATATCTCCTAAAATAAATCTTTATAGTGTGAATTCATTATTTTCTTCAAAATGGATTCTCGGGACATTTGGCCTGCTCATATTTCAAAGAAACGAAATGCTATATTCGAACATCAAATGTCTGATCTTTTAGATGATGTACTACTATGGCTAGCCATCCCAATTTCCACTTTTAATGTGGACACTAAAACTGGAAAATTCAGACAAATAGAGTATCATTTCATTTGCTGTGATTTATAGTAAAAATTCTGCCACGATGTGGTAAGTGTGATATGGAGGTGGAGGGGCACATTATTTCTGGTGTAATGACTGAGTTTGTGGACCCTCCTTAGGGCCAATTGCAACTTGGTGGCATCCAAGGGTTGCTGTCGATATCCATAGGGATAACTCTGAGTACTGAATGGAACCAAAATTTGGCCACCTAAAAGCTGCTTTTTGGGACATTGATCTTAAGCTGTTCATTAAGAAACAAAAGACTCAGAAAGAACTTGTGCCCTTCCCCCTTTCCTGCCCCAGACATTCAGACAGAGAAACCTGCTCTGGGAAAGGAGCCTTGGTCTAATCACCTCAAGAATCTTGACCCGAGCAGGAAGACTACAAGCCTCTTAGCTAAATAGCCTGTGTCTCATTATTTCTGAGTCACTAGCAAGAATTTGCCTACCCTTAATGTCCTCCTCTTCCTCAACAATTTGTAAATTGCCCATTCTCACTTCTGAAATCTGATCCCCACCTTGCCCCCTCCCCTTTCTCCTTTGTTCAGCAATGTCTTATATACCCAATGTTGCCTCATGGTCTTCCATGGAATTTTCATGCCTATGGGAATTCCCCATGTGCATGTATTAAAACTTAGATGTTCTCCTGTTAATCTGTCTCTGTTAATTTGATTATTAGCCCAGCCAGAAGACCTTATAAGGTGGGAGAAAATGTATTAATATTTTTTTAGCCCCACAGTACTGTGATCAATGGGACTTGCAGAGGACGGCAGCAATGACAGAAGTCCACCAGAGTTAGATTGGACAGGGAGAAACCTGAGGACTTGTCTGCCCTAACAGGTTGGCCCAGCCGCAGTGCCCAAAGGAATAAAAACTTAGATTGTCCCACTTTGAATAAGGGACCTGGATAGAGGACAGACCACCTGGCATGTTTTTATCCCAGGCGCATTATGATGAGGTTTGACTACAGTGGGGAGCCTGGCAAAATTCTGCCGCCGGAGTCACAGTCAAGGAAGCACCACCTGTCAGTCATCCAGTAGGAATTATGGGTTCAAATCTTTAGGATCACCTTTTGAAGCAGAATAAAGAAGATCCAACACACAGCTCACAATTCTCACAATTCCCTTCCTTCTCATGCCCCCACAGCACTTTTGCATTCAAGGTTGCTCTAGAAATGCATACAACTAAATCCCCCAATTTTTCCCAGCATCACTCTTTCTTAGCTTTTCAGGCTTAGCCCTAAACCCTTCTCTCCTTTTAATTCTACTCTCATGATACAATACCATGAATGACTTAGAAGCCATGAGGTCTGAGTGCTAAGAAGAGTTGGGTAGAGGAGGGTGAAGCATAGGCTACTGAATCTTACCTGCTCAAGACAGGAAGAGAAAGGAGTGGCTTACAGAGAGTAAGGGAAACATTTCATTTGTTTAAGAATAATATTCTTGCCCGGCTGGTGTGGCTCAGTGGTTGAGTGTCAACTCATGCACCAAGAGGTCGCCGGTTCGATTCCTGGTCAGGGCGCATGCCCAGGTTGTGGGCCCAATCCCCAGTAGGGGGCATGCAGGAGGCGGCCAGTCAATGTTCTCTCTCATTGATGTCTCCATCTCTCTCCCTCTCCCTTCTTCTCTCTCTAAAATCAATAAAGAAGAAAAAAAAAAAAAGAATAACATTCTCAAAAAGATTGATTTCGAATGCAAGTTTTCCTTTTGTTCACGTGGGACTTGAAAAAATTATGTATTTAATCATTATTATGGTTTTCTTTTTCTCTGATATGTTTATTTGTTCATTTCTAATTCAAATGATTTTTCCTCCCTTCTCTGGGTCCTGATGATATGCTACTCCAGCTCAGGTTGACAGAACGGATGCCCATTCACTTATAAGGAGAGTCATCAGGAGTGAGGTTCCAGATTTCAGAGCCATCCCTTTCATTCAGATGCTTCTGCAGAGCGCAGACTCACGCAGTTGGTTTTTACATTTGAGTTAGGAAGTTATTGTTTAAAAAGGTCACATAGAAAACAAATTCCTATCTATTTTAGCTGTTATATTATAATATTCAATATTGTCCTTATCTGCATATAAAGTTAATGCTAGTGTTGTAAGCCTCAAGAAGGCCTGTGTCAGAAATTAGTTTTTTCTGTAGCAGTGAAGATCTTCTGGAAGAAATATGTAGACTCTCTTTCCAGTCTGGTTATCCTTTGCAATCAAGAGCACACATATGGAGGACTTCTGGTCAAGATGGCATACAGGTAAACATGGTACTTGCCTCCTCCCACAACCACAACAAAATTACAACTAAACTACAGAACAAATATTCTTCAGAACCACCTGAAATAGAGCTGATTGGAAGTCCTACAACTACAAAATTAAAGAAGCTACATCGAGACTGGTAGGAGGGGCAGGGGTGTGAACTGGCTGGTCCCACACCCACATGTGGTGGATAAAATTCAGGAGGATACCTCGGCCGTGAAGGTCCTCCCTTAGGGGTGAGGGATCCTTGTCCCACACCAGACGCCCAGCTCAGGTTACCAGTGCCAGAAAGAGAAGTCCCCATAATTTCTGGCGGTAAACACCAGAGGGAACTAAGGCTGAGTGAGGCTGAGGCTGCTGGAGCCCCAGGCAATTCCTCTTAGAGGGCCTGTGGACTTACTCAGACTTGTTCCCTATGACCTACAGTGCAGAGGGGGGGTAGCTTGAAAGGCACCAGAGACATATGAGGAAGAACTGAGTTGTTCAGCATTGTGATGAGACAGGTAGCTTTCTCCCACACAGACGTGCTGGTGGAGGCCTTTGTTTCTTTGGTGAACCCTTCCCACACAAGACCGGCAGATGGGTGCCATGTCTGGGGCTCCAGCAACCTGGCTCACAATGTTTACCCCGCCCTAGTGATTCCCTGAGGCCCTGCCCCACCCAACTTTCAGGCCCACCCAAGCTATTTCCAGTGGCTTTACCATAGGATTGGCCTGTTTTGGCTCCTGCTTTATACTTTCCTCAATTCTTTCAAACAAGCAGCATCTGGCCACAGCAAGTCCCATACCTCTTGCTAAGTGGCCCCAGACCTGGTACTAGAAACAGCCAGCCTTGGTTCACAGCTTGGCTTTGCCCGGGTACCTCCAAGCCCAGCACAAGAAGCAACCGTCAGCAGGTTGCTTTGTAGCTTATGCCTGGTGGCCCCGGGTAGAACAAAGGCAGTGGCTGATCTTACCCCAGAGCCAGCACACCCAGTGGACAGCTTCAGACCACATTGAAGCACCACCACGCAACCACCTCCACAAATGACACACTCAAGGAATGGACTCAATGGGTACCTAAGCCCTGCTGAAGTAAGTCCTTCTCTGTGTGGTAGACCCCTGCACAGTTGATCATCTGAAGTAGTTAGAGGTCTGGTGGTTAGTGGGCATGGCCAGTCCTTGCAGCTGATCAGCCTGAGTAAAACCCTCCCATTGACATGGCAACAGCAATCAATATTCAATTACAACAGAAGGGTATAGCCCAGCCGGTGTGGCTCAGTGGTTGAGTATCGACCCATGCACCAAGAGGTTGCTGGTTTGATTACTGGTCAGGGCACATGCCCAGGTTGTGGGCCTGGTGGGAGGTGTGCACGGGCCAGCAAATTGATGTTCTCTCTCAGCAATGTTTCTATCTCTCTTTCCTTCCCTTCCTCTCTCTCTAAAATCAATAAAGAAAAAATTTTTTTAAAAATAGAAGGATATGAAGTCCACACAAGGGATGCACCTTAAGGGCCCAGCTGGGTGACCAGGGAGGCTGTGTCACTGGACCCTGCAGGATGCCTACTGCAATAGGCCACCCTAGAAAACCTAGGAAACATAGCAACTCTACCTAATATATAGAAACAAATACAGGGAGGCTGCCAAAATGAGGAGACAAAGAAACATGTCCCAAATGAAAGAACAGAACAAAATTCCAGGAAAAGAACAAAATGAAATGGAGATAAGCAATCTAACAGATGCAGAGTTCAAAACACTGCTTATAAAGATGCTCAATAAAATTAGTGAGAATTTCAGGGAACTTTGTGAGGACCCCAAGAGCATAATAAAGGACCAGTCAGAACTGAAGAATGCAGTAACTGAAATAAAGAATAATTTACAGGGAATCAATAGTACAGTAGGTAAAGGCAAGTAGCAAACCATTGCTTTGGAATATAAGGAAGCAAAAAACACCCAATCAGAATGGCAAAAAGAAAAAAGAATCCAAAAAAGTGAGGATAATATAAGGAGATTGTGGGATAACTTCAAGCATACCAACATTTGTATCATGGGAGTGCCAGAAGGAGAAGAGAGAGGGCAAGAAATTGAAAATCTATTTGCAAAAATAATGAAAGAAAACGTCCCTAACTTGGTGAAGGAAATAGACATACAAGTCCAGGAAGCACAGAAAGTCCCAAACTAGATGAACCCAAAGAAACCCATACCAAGACACATCATCATCAAAATGCAAAAGGTTCAAGACAAAGAGAATCTTAAAAGCATCAGGAGAAAAGCAGTTAGTTACCTACAAGGGAGCTCCCCTAAGGCTGTCAGTCAATTTCTCAAAAGAAACTTTGCAGGCCAGAGGGTGTGGTAAGAAATATTTAGAGTGATGAAAAGCAAGGACCTACAACCACGTTTACTCTATCCTGCAGAGCTATCATTTAGAATTGATGGACATATAAAGAGTTTCTCAGACAAGAAAAAGCTAAAGGAGTTTATCACCACCAAACTAATATTATTGGAAATGTTGATGGGTCTTCTTGAAGAAGAAGAAGGTAAAAAAATATCAACAATAACATGGCAATAAATACACATCCATTAACAATTGACTCTACAAACAACATCAGCAAGCAGAACAGAAACAGACTCATAGATACAGAGAACTATTTGTTGGTTGCCAGATGGGAGGGGGGTTGTGTGAAAAAGATGAAGGGCTTAAGAAGTACAAATTGGTTGTTAGACTGAAGAATCTCAAAGGGAAGCGGGGAGGTGGACTGGGAAGAGAGAAACCAAAGAACTCATATGCATATATGCATAACCAATAGGTACAGACAATAGTGTGGGGAAGGCAGGAGGGGGGTGGGTGTGGGGAGAAGGGGAGACGGGGGTCAAGGGAAGAAAAAGGAGGGACATCTGTAATACATTCAACAACAAAGATAAGTTTCAAAAGAAAAAAAAGAGCACACATATGTCAGGTGGCCACAAAACAGATGTGGGATCAAACCCACTTTCTGTATCTTCTTATTAATGGGTTCTTACTGGCTAAGCTAATGGGTCACATACTATAAAGCCATGTTGAGGAATTATTTAGCAGTTCTCAGTTATTAAATTTTAGAAAGTCTTTCAAGCATAAGAACAAGCCCATAGAGTAGATTGTGGACATCTCTTCCCAAATCTGTGTTCAGTGACATTTCACTAATAGCCTGAAACTGATCTTGGTATAAGTGTTTACACCATGGAAATTGGCATGTGCTATAAACCAGTAAGTGTCCCTCCCACTGGGGAGCCCATTGTTAAGCATTTCTAGCACATCTCTATGCACAGAAGTACTATAGTATTTAAAATGTGGTCCACAGACAGGTGTTGATTTACAAACTATTTGATGAGTGCATAATGAGATGTACATGAAAACTGAAAATAAGCTTTTAGAAACTTTTCTAGCAATTCTAGTTTGTCAGTTGATTCTAATGAAAATTGTGGTTTTGTTTTTGTGTGCCTTTGGTTTTTTTTTTAATTTCCTTTTCCTAGTAATTCATTTTCATTGCATTTTACTGAAGTGTTGTTCTGAAACAGATTGGACAACAAGCAAACAAACAAACTGGTCCATCACTGGAGATAGTTTGAGAAGCACAGGGAATATTTAAAATGCTGTGGACAGGACAGAGATAGTACATGTGAGATTAAGAACACATTAGAGAAGTAACGTGAAACTACAGGCTGCTTTAGAATGAAAAATGATATAAAAAGGCCAAGAGAACAAAAATAAATGTGGAAGCACCTAAAGAGATTACTGCACAAATGTAGGATGCACTTGTGATTTTAATGTCAGGTAAGTTGCCTATTTCTAATGTGGATGAAAACGGGCCACTTACTAACCTGAGAAGTTCAGAGAAGGCCTGTGTGGTGTCCTTACAAACTCAGAAACCTAAAGTAACCACATAAGATAGTCTGAAATTAAAACATTTTAGCTAAAAGCATTTTATGGTGCATAGTCATGTCCTGGGCTAGAATCTTCCCTAAAAAAGGTCAATCTTTACCCTAACTAAGCCTGTCTATTGTTTTTTGCATCTGAGACAGCATACTTGATAAACATACCTTTGCAAAAACAAAGTAATTTCCCTTTTTCCAGACTCCTCAAGGCACAGGTACCAAACCAGAGTGGAGACCACAAATCCCTTCGTTGTCATTGTTATCACGTTAGTTGTTGGCTGTTAACTGTGTAAAAGAAGTATGTGTCTATCATTTTGCTTTTTTTAAAAATCCTCACCTGAGGATATTTTCCCATTTATCTTCAGTTAGAATGGGAGGGAGAGACACATCGAAGTGAGAGGGACAAATAGACAGGTCGCCTGCTTGACCAGGGCTGGGGATGAACCGCAACCACAACAAGCGCCCTTGGCCAGGATTGAACCTGAGACTCTTTGGTCTGCAGGCCAATGCTCTACCACTGAGCCAAACCGGCCAGGGTTATCATTTGGCTTTTTATCTAATCTCAGAGGTTTCCTCTACTTTGCTTTTTCCACCTCCCCAGTGTATCAACGGATTTCATGTAACCCACCTCTATCTTCTGATTGTAATGTATAAAGCAGGGTGCAGAACTGCCATTTTCTCAATTCATTGATGTTTTGCTTCCTGGCAATGGTCATCAGTTTGGTTCAAATAAACTCACAAAAGTCTCTACAGGTTTGCGTGTTTCTTACATTAACACTAAGAAAGTGTGTAAGGGTAGAAGTGTGATATTTAGAACCAGGGGAAAATGGTTGTGCTGCATTTCATTGTGGATCACTCTCTGCTCTGAGGAGAGAAAAACCATCTCTTATGAGGAATGGTTTCAGGAAGAGGTTGTTCAGTTTTTGAGGCAAGGAACCCAGAGGGGTTTTTAATAATTATTTAATTATTTTGAAGGCTATTGTGTAGAGGATGGCATGGACTTGTTCTCTAAAGGCCCCAAGGAAAACCACAAAAGTAATAAAAAGTAATTCCCCAGTAGTCAGTTGCCCAAAGATAGAATAAGACCTTACTAGGTAATGAGTGCTCAGTCCCTGGAGGTGTTCAAGCACGGACAAGCTCATCTTTTGGCTGGGAAGTTATTACAATTGTATCACCATCTTTAGGGTGCCTGAAGAAGGTGACAAGATTTCTTTCAAACTGGAGTGCCAGTGGCTTTATGAATATGAAGAGACCACTAAGAGTGATGCTAAGTAGTTGAAGGAGAAAGCCAAGGGACAGGCCAGGTAATGTTACCAACAGGCTGTTTGGTAACAATGACACCTCTTCTGGCATTCTGGGTGTGCATTTCAGTACGAATGAGGACAAAATGGCCAAGAGAGAGGTTCACCACTGCTGCTTCCAGTCAACAGGCCCAGAAGTGCTGGCCTTACATCAAATTGTGGAAATTGGGCCCCCCCATGGGTTCCCCCACCCAGTGCCAATCTGTGGTCTAGCTTGAGGACTTCACAGGATAAAAATCCACATGGAAACAAAGATGATGAGATGGGGAATTCATCCACACCCTTGGTGGGCCATTAGATCAACCTAAGTACCAGAGAGTGAGTGAAACCTTATTCTAATACAGACTACTAAAAATTTAATAGATATGTTCTAATGAGAGAGGAAGATCTCACTACCCGCATTTGTTTGATGGTAAGACTGAGGCTCAGAGCAGGTAAGTCCTACAGCTGCTAAATGGTACAGTTAGCATACTCAGGGCTTCAAATCCCATCTCTTTCTTATACCCAAACCACCTGTATTCATCCCCCTGATAAATCTTCTACTTCAGCACCTTGTCCAGTTAAGCCTAATACTTTCCATCGAAAACTACCAGGAAACTTCTTCTAGCACGGTACTTTGTGCCCCGCAGGAACTTGTCAAAGGTTTGGAGAATGAATGAATTTGGAGTGGTCAACAGGGGTGTATCAGCTGCAACTTTAAAAATACTGCAAAAAGAGAGAGAGAAACTTCACAAAACAAAATACACATGGAAAAATTGCTCCCATGTGTCAAAATATTTACAGCATAACATTTACAGGCCACCCAAAGTGTGGTGGTCAGTGGTCCCTGCCCTGCTGGCGTCATGGTGAGGAGGCAAAGGGCTGTGGGGTGGGGGGTGGGGGCTTCTGGGACAGGAGCAGCCCTTCCCTTAGCCTTCTCTCCCGGGTAGTTTTGGCTTAGGAGACGTAGCTATGAGAACGATTTCCACTAAAGTCATCCTCCACGGAAACCACAAAGACTAGCTAACCTTTTCTCCATGGAAGTAGAGAAAAGCATGCTTGTGTGAGCGTGTAGGGGGAGGAGAGGGAATGTGGACAGAGAGGGAGGGGTAGTGTAATAACTCTTGTAGTCATAAGACTTGCCAGTTGGTAGTTACTAGTATTCCAGACACTTCCTAATGCCAGACAAATGCCCCAAGCCTGGGCATGTCTGGCTCAGAGATCTATTCAACTGATAGCAGCCGGTTCTTGTGGGGAGAACAGATCTTTCAGGGAGCAGTGCTCTGAGACTAATCAAACATAACATTGTTCTCAGAAGGAAGAATGGACAGGTTTGTTTCAGTCACAACATTTTTTTTAAGAGGCACTCAAGTTGTTTTTACAAGTTGCTACAAAACTTGGGCTTCCTGAGGTGAGCCTGTTGCTCACAGTGCCTTACTGTACCAAAATCCAGAGAGGGAGGGATCAGAAAGTTAGTCATTAAAAAAAGGAGGAAAAAAAGCCCCGGGCACTTCATGCCTGGAAATGATGTCAGACGCAGCCACTCCTCTGCTGGAACCGCAGTGAAACAATGCTCAGGCAGCCCGGCAGCTGCTCTCCAAATGTCAGCGCCAGCCGGCAACAGAGCTTGAAAGCCACCGAGCTGAAGGACTTTGTGCTGTACCTTCCTCGCCCACATTTTCCCCAAGCACTCTCAGGAACCTGGCAACAGGTAACGTGGCAACCTTTGCTTTATAAAATGGCAAGTGGCATGATTTCAGAGAACAAATGGATTTTTTTAAGTCAACTGTATCTCCCGCACCACCCCCACACCCACCCCCTCCCTTCCAACCAAAACTCTGAGAAAACAAAGTGCGCTGGGACAGGCAGCCCTGCTCTCTAGTGTGCCCTGGTGGCCAGGCTGGGAACATCACCGATGAACCTTGAAATCCGCTGCTCAGCTGCAAGGTAAGTTCCACCGTGGAAAGGGGTATACATCTCTGCTGGACTCGTCTCCCAGAAAAACATAAAGAGTGGAAGTCAAGACTCAGGATGTCTTGCTTTTTAATGTATCGCCTTAACAAAAATTTTACTCTAGCTGCAGGGTAAGAGCTTTAGATTGAGGTTGCTGATTTTTTTTTTTTTTTTTTAAAGCAGCAGCAAGTGTAACATTTTTAAGATGGAAAGTTGACAAGAACTGCTGTAGCCATTTGGTTTGGCGGATGGCAGTGAGGATTCCTGCTGGGTGAGACTTGCGTTTTCCACTTTTATCTGAATTTGTATATTGAATGCAGAAAACTTGCTCTCAGGCAGAAGCATTTGTAATTCACATTGCTGGTTGCCCGTTTGCAAGGATTACTTAGGATTTCCAGACTGTAGGCCTCGGCTCCCAGAGAGTGTGCCTTGCAGCCCCACTTTAGTTCTTTTATCTCCGTGTGGGGCCAACGCCCACGAAAATGCCAAGGGCAGCTTTTTAACCAGTCTTCCTCTCAGGTACGCCTTCCTCTGCTCTGCCTCCGATTTGGAAGCACGACAGCAGTAGTTCCGGCCAGTTGTGAGGGCATCCGTTCTTTCTCCCTCTCTGGAAATGTTAACTGGAAATTAAGAAAGAGGCTCAGATCAAAGGAACTTTTCTCTTCAAAAAGTTCCATTAATTAACTAAATTAAAGGAAGTTAAATGATGTTTGGAGGAAAGTCATTTTAGAAGGTCCAGGTCGAGAGGCTGAGGTCTAAAACTTGTAATGTGGACTTTTAATGAAGCTTTGGCAACCAGTTAAATAGTATTAGAAATTGAGGGTTACCATATGTAAAACCAGTTGTTGCCTGAAATCAATCATTTCAAAGGAACATCTTGAAAGTAGACAGACATTTGGCTAGAATTTGCCTAGACCATTTAATAGTAAAGATTAAAAACCCAGGGTTCTGAGTAAGAATCATTTGCCCAGTAGCTAAGGTGAGTCACAGCCTCTTAGAACTAGGCACACATGTTGAAGTCAGGATGTTGAGAACACTGGGTTTACTAATTTGTGAGGCAGGGCTGTTGCTTCCAGTTCACGGCTCATTTTCCCAGCCTTTCCAACAGGTGCTATTGAGTCATCCATGTGCACAGTGACTGCCCTGGCAGTTTCATCTGTTGGGATTACATTTCCATTTGTTCCATTACTTTATTTTATTTCTACCATTGAATCAGATATATCACTTCCTCTAGGATTTAGGGATTTTTTTTTTCTATGTTTGAAATATGGTGTGTCTTTCAAAATGTGTCCCAGCAAGGTCTGCAGGCCTTCCTGGATTGAATGGACTGCTTACAGGAAGGGAAGATCCAGGGCCCAGGGTCAGGGTTACCAAATTATATAAGGTTTCCTGTTTGGGCAGCTGGTGTACCAACTCCTCAAGTTAGGTCAGACCGAGTTTTGCTGAAAGACAGCATGCCTAGTGGAATAAGGATAGTGTCAGAGCAGGGAAGAAAATTTTTCTTTTAAGCTTCTCATCAACAAACTTTCATTTCTTCTCAGATGTCACTTCTCAGCAATACTTTCCTGTATTCTCTTATGTGAATTTATTTTTCCTGATCAGATTGAAAGGAATTAGTTAAGGATGTAAGAACCACAAGGCCAGGCATTGTTGTATGTTTACTCATGATGTGACCACAATCCTGAGAACATACGTGGCACATAGTAGTACCGTGTATGGTAAATACTTGTTACTTGAAGGAATGAACAGGAATGAGAAGAGACATCTTGGCAAAAAAGAAAAGGAGACTAACCAGGAGGTCACCAGGGCTCAAATAAAATGAATATCCACCAAAGCTACTCTCAGTGGTCTTGCATGTTGCAATACAATCACCTACCACCAATGCCCACTTCTGTTTTGCCACTGGCCAAATGCAATTGTGGCTGGCCAGTTTTTGACATGGAGCTAGTATGTGAAACACCAGCCTAATATCAGTGGAAACCAGCTGTTTCTATGGATTATCTACCTAATTTCCTCCATCCTCTCTGCTTGGCACCCATAGGCACTGAGCAGATGGCTCATGAGGGGGTTGCTGATGCTAACTGCCCTTATCCCGTGCAGCTGCCTTTCTCCTCAGTTTCTTTCATTTCTTATTATACTTTGAATTACTATTCTGTGCTCTTTCTTTTTGTGCAAGATGAATATCAGAGAGCCAGGGAACTTTTGTTGCCTCCTGGTCTTGTTTCAGGAGAATTAGTACCACCTGTACAATGGGACCTGGAGCCTGGAATACAAGGAGACAACTGGAATGGAATTGCGTAACTGAACAAGACTCTCCTACCATGGAGCTGTGTGTCTGGTAAACACAGCAGAACCCAGGTGTACCTGCCAAGAGCTATATGAAGTAGCTGGTTGGTTCTAGATGGGAGCAAGGTATCAGGCATATGTTGCCAACCTGTCTCCCTCAAGAAGATGAGATAGATGTGCAGAGCAAATGACCCGTGTGCACACCAGGGTAGGTCAGGTCTCAGGAAAGCCCAGTCAGGCTAAGTCCAAACTAAAAATTCTGGCTGGATGTATCAGTAACCTTTGCTCATTGGCAAATTCTCTGGGCTTTGGAAAGAAGGCAGATCTATCAAACCAGCCTAATGCCGCTGCCCTATGGACAGAGGACCAGGAGGGAGGGCTCAGCCTGGAGCAGAAGTTTTCGCACACAGTATAGTCAAATCCCCAAACCTGGGAAAACAGGATGTGTGGGGAAGTCAAGAAGAAAGAAAATGCATTTGCCATCCCTTCCTGTTGGTTTCAGCATGATGAGGAATAATTACCTGGGTCTGGAGAGCCAGGCATGTGGGAGGCCACAGGAGGCTCTGGTCTGTGTAGTCGGCAGTTAATTCTTCATCCCACTCCTTCCCTCTTTCCTCCCTGAAATCCACCTTTCCAAAGTCAAAACAGGAAAAACTATGCAGGTTAACCTGTGGAATACTGTTTGCTGGGCCCAGAAAGGACACCAGCCCTTCATGGACTCTCAAATAACAGAATCAGCACTTTAAAATGACACCTTATTATCCACCCATGTCACTGACTGATGGGGACACAGATCCAGAGAAGGACCTGTCCAGCTGTCACACAGGGCTGTCTGTCCACATCATGGGTTCAGTCCTTGCACTAGCTTTTACAGTTTGAGTGTAAAGGGTCACTTAAAGGCTGCACTTAAAATGCTACTTTACATTTGGGTTTTTATCATTTGCCAAAATTAAATAAAAATAATGCAGAAAACAGCGTGGCTGGCACCAAAATTTGTATCAATTCATTCTGCCTACCTCTCACCATCATCCTCATTCACCGAATCTAATACACCAGGTGTGTCCACAATCCCAATTCCCCAAGTGACAAAAGGCTGGCGAGTTTGGCTTGTTCATGTTCAAAGGTGCAGTCTGGTTGGAACCTGCTCTTCCCATCTAAGCCTCTTAAGATCTCCTTTGAACCCCCGTGAGAACAATGTCTGCATCCCAAAGCCCTTATCGAATATCTTTTGGTCAAATGTGCTTGGAATTCGGAACTTTTGGGGCTGTGGAAAGCTAATATACATGATACACTGAGGGAGTCTGGGGGAGCACCCCTCAATCATGTACTTTAAGCTCTCTGTCTGCAGGAAGCAGAACATTCACACCGCAAGTAGTTCCTGGGTCAGGTTTTGGGCAATGGCTTTCAGAATTGCAGGTGAAGGAATAGTGTCCACTCCACCCTTCAGATGCCCGGAGCAGTGAGTGCTCCCTTCCAGGGCTTCCTTCAGAGGCAGCTCAGGTCCCGGATGGAGCTCTGTCTCCACCAGGCCCACAGGGAGGGTGGCAGGTGGTGCTGGACTTGGCATTGTAGTTGGGCAAGGTTTTTATATCTTTAGGGAAAAGAGGAATCCAAGATCAGATCTCATACTCCTTCTGACATTGTCTCTTTCCTTGACCTTGCTGGAGTTTTGGGTGTTTATTGGTTTATCACTATCAAAAGCATCCATTATCATTTTTGTTATCATGGTAATTGTGGTACTAGTAGGGAATTTTAACTGGCCTCTTCCCACAATGTGGACCAATCTCTCTATACAAATTAGATAATGGGATAGTCTGACATGTTCTTATAAACATTTCACATTTGCAAGTGTGTGTGTGTGTGTGTGTGTGTGTGTACTCATCTTTTCCATCATTCTTTTTCTCATTCTTATCCCCTACCTTCAAGCTATAGTCTGACTTCACAGCACAATCCATAAAAGCAACATTCTTTCCTTGGCCCACCATAGTTTGTAGTGACAGGAGGGTGGCCCCATGCGCGGTCCAGGCTGGGCGCAGCACTAACTTGATATAGCTCAGGACACTCACCTAAAAGTTTATCTGCAGTGGCGCTCTTCATGCAGTAAATGTCACCTAGTACAGACAGTTTAAAATCATTTCAAAACACACATTTTTATACATTTCAAACCCAAGACCTAACAGAGATAATCCATGGAACAGCTTGAATTAAAGAATAAACGAATGGATTTTCTGAGACATGTTAGTGAACTGCAGATATAGATCGAGCGCTAGCAATGTTTATTATCTAAAACAAGCACTGTACGGTCTCCTGGTGTAGATGACATTCTACTTTTCAAAAGGAACTGAAGAAAGTAAAGGCAACAGTGTGAGTATTTTGGATTTCTACTGTCAGAGGTGAAAGATTTTAGAAAGCAACTCTACCCACTGCAAATCTGCCAAGTCAGAATACGTTAAAATAGTCTGTGTTGTACGTTTGGGACAGAGGCTGGGATTTTATGCTCGTTTTGGGACTGGGTCATGATCGCAGTTTACACTGTTCATAATTATGACGGTGACATGACTGCTTAAGTGCAGGAATGCGGAAAAACGAGAGGAATCAAATTAACTACTAATAAAAGATGGGGAAATGGATCACAAGGAACGGAAGTATTTTGATGGCCACTGCTCAAAGGTTCAGCCTTTTGCAGTTGCTGATAACCTTGTCAGGTCTCCAGACACAGGCCAGTCTTGTCACCCTCCAGCACCTGGCTGAGAGGCAATAAAATGGTGGCCTTATCTTCTAAGGGTGGAATTAATCCAACCTCAGCCCATGGTAATTAGAGTAAACTGAAATTGCCTGCCATTTACCAAAAATGGGGGAGGGAGGCAGGGAGAAAGAAAGAAAAAAAAAAGGCTTAAAGCAGGAAATTGTGTTTGTCTCTCTCGCTGGATTGTTTTTTAAAAAGGGGAGCAAAACAGCCAGAAGTTTTTCAGGGAGTGAGAAAAAAACAGCCTGGCCCGGCTGCCCTCTCCCTGGGGAACAGGGTTGCTGACAGCGCAGTTCCACGTGACCGTCTAGAGGAGAAGCTCATGATGATGAAAATCCAAAAAAGCTTCTTAGGAGCTTTTCTTTCTAAATGTAAATGACTGACTCAGTGCTTTGCGGAGCGGGGAAGGAAGTCACAGTCACACCGAGTGACTCATTTTGTGCTGTTAGTTCAGGCAGTTGGATGAAAAGTTTTAGCAAAAGCAGCAAGTCTACTTTAAATACTAGCACAGTAAGGAAATTCCTCTCTTTCGGGCTGAATGCCATCCACACAAAAGAGCTCCTGTTGACATCTCATTTACAATCTCCCCCAGGACACAGACAAGACCGTTTCAATAAACCCGGCTCAGAAACACCTATTGTTCAAAATCTTCAACTAGCAACAGGCTACCAGCACTCCCTATTGTTTTGTAAAATAAAAGATTTAGAAGGAGAAGGATTGGGACTGTGGAAGCCATGAACAGAGGAAGGAAAAAAACCTCCCTTTGACCTAGTGCTGTCCGAGGGCGTGCATGAAGAATAAAGTTAATGGATTTCCATTTTTATAAGAAGTGCATAAGAAACGTTCGTTATGTTCCAGAAGTGGTGATTGGGAATTCTAAGTCTGATGCCAGTACTGTGTGTTAAGAAGCTAACTCCTGCCAACATGCTAGCCCTAAACGAAAAGCCAAAAGCTATACTTACCCTATTCTCAGCCTCACGGAAGCCCTGATAGCAGCCAGAGCAAAGCCCCAGGTGAGTCTTTGATCTGGGCTGTTTCTCTGGGATTTGTAGCTTGACTGTCCTTTCTAAGGAGAATTTTCAGACTCAGCCTCTAGAGCACACGCCTCTCATTAATGATTTTGTCCTTCCCATCGTCACCGTTTTGCTTCCTCTTTTAGGCAAGCTTGAACACTTTCTGGGGTTATATAATGTGGTCTTTAGTGGTTTTTCTTCAGCTTTGCCTCAGATTAAGAAATACATTTGTGTTTACCAAAATGCTCACTATCTTTAACCTCCTAATATATCTTTCAGTTAAAGAATGTTCTCCATCTTGGCAAATGACCCCTTTATCTATCCAGAGTTCAAGCCAAAACTCTGGACATTATCTTTAATTCCTTTGGGTCCTTCTCTCCTATCTCTTAAATCCCTCTGGAATCATTCCACATCCTCCTATCCAACCTTTCTGCTTCCTTAGATCGATCCTATTGTCTCCTCTCTGGAGTATCTTAGTAACTTCCTAAGGTTTCTCAAACTGCTAGTTGTGACATATTAATGGGTCATAAAGTAATTGAGGTGGGTTATGCAGTTTCACCATTCAAAAAGTGAGATAGATTAGGAAATGTCACTAGAAAATGGATCCAACAAAGGAAAAGTATTGTTTCGTAAGACTTGTTTCAGCTGTGTGTGTCAAATGTGTGTGCATTCTGTATTTTGTTTGTCAAACGATTTTGAGCAATACTTTTCTAATTGGTCTCCCTGGATCTGTCTTGTCCCTGCTTCCACATCGCTGTGCACACTTAAGCAAGAGTTGGAGATACTCAACAGACCCTGTCACTCGTCGGCGGACAGGTCTGCCCTCAGGGTAAAGTCTCAAATATACGGCTTCGGAGAGTCTGACGAACTTGTTTCCTGCTCATCTTTCTGGGCTCAGGACTCTACATCCTCCTGACCACTTTTACTTTTAGTTGTTAAAACCTTCAGGTTCCCCAGCCTTTGCAAATTGAGTAAGTTATTTTCTTTTTCTCTTTCCGGTATCAGCTTAGGCTTTAGGTCACCTCTTCCAGGTGGGCTTCTGGAATGTCTCTGCTAGACCTCATTAGAATACTGCTCTTTTCATTTGAAAGAGCATTTACTGCATGATCATTCTCAATTCCCGATTAGACTTTAAGCTCCAAGTGGGTGTTCAGTAAATACTTGCTGAGTAATTATTGTGCAGTGAATGTTTCACATTGTACACAGTTCACATTTCCTTTCTACATAGAAATTTGAATAATTATTATAAAGTTTTTAATCTCTTTCTCAAAGCTTTTGTTTTCATTTTTTTATACAGCAGTATCTCCTGTTCACTTGCTTTTTAAAACATAACCTAGTTTAAAAATTCACTGAACTCTTAGAAATCAAAATAATAAAATTTGGAGAGCCCTGGTTGGTTTGGCTCAGCGGTTAGAGTGTCAGCCTGTGGTCCAGAGAGACCCAGGTTCGGTTCCTGCTAATGGCACATATCTTGGTTGCAGTTTGTCCCTGGCCCTGGTTGGGTCGTGCGGGTGGCAACCACTTGATGTGTCCCATTCACGTCGATTTTCTCTCTCTCTCTCACGTCCTCTCTCTCCCTCCCACTCTATCAGAACAAAAAATGAAAAAATGTCTTCGGGTGAGGATAAAAAAAAATTTGGAAAAAGCAGTTGGACTTCTGGCTGGCCACTTGCTGTCTGAATCTCAGGTCCTTCATGTGCAAAAGAGGGACAGAACTCAGTGAACCTCTGGCTTGAACTTTCTCTTTTTTATTGTTGGAAGTGTTACAGATATCCCCCTTTTTTCTCCATTGACCCCTCCTTCCCGCTCCTGTCCCTTCCTGCCTTCCCCAGCCTAGTGTCCCTGTCAATTGGTTGTGCATATCTGCATATAATTTTCTTGGTTTATCTCTTCCCACCCCTTCATCTCCCCAGTCCATTTGAGGTTTGTCAGTGTGCTCCCTACTTCCATGACTCTGAACTTTTTCTTTTTAAGGACCAGAAAGGCTAAGTGATTTTTCTCAAGGTTAAACAGTGTTTTAGTGGCAGGATATTCTTAGCCTTTCTATAGATTTTTAACAACAAGCAGCAAACAAAAAACATAACTTTTCCCAGAAATTGACAGTGCCACTAAATTTGTGGGAGAGAGAACCATAAAATTAAAGAAAACTTAAAAACAAACAAACATCATAATGGACTCCCGCCTAGGCAGATCCTAACACTTTTCAAAACAGTCTTTCTAGCCCTGGCTGGTTTGCTTAGTGGTTAGAGCGTCAGCCTGCAGACCAGAGAGTCCCAGGTTTGGTTCCCACTAAGGGTGCGGGTCTTGGTTGCAGTTTGTCCCCTGGCCCCGGGTGGGATTGTGTGGATGGCAGCCCTTCAATGTGTCTCTCTCACATTGATGTTTCTCTCTCTCTCTTCCTCCTTCTCTCCCTCCAGCTCAATCTGAAGATAAATACAAAAAATAAATTAAAAAAAAAAACAGTCTTTCTATTGTTTGTTATTAAGTGAAGAGATGTTCAGATTTCCATTTTAAAATTGGAAGTGAAAAATTAGAGAATTTTGTACATCTTGACCTCTTTGTAGAGAGGAGGCACAATGAACAAATACAACTGATAGTGTTGTAATTAACCCAAGTATTAATTAATAGCTGGAAAGAAAAAAGAAAAGGCCAAATAGATGCATGCCCTGGTCAGTCTGGATGACATAGGGAAGATACTTGCCTTTTAGTCACACCTGGAACAGGTCATTGGCCAGAATGGGCATGGCCACCGCAAGCGCGGGAAGACTTGATATTTTAATCTCCTAAGCAAAGGGCTTCTCTCTCTCTTGTGTGCTGGGCTCCTGGCTCTCGCTTCAGGGGGCACACTCCCCTGAATTTGACCATGTGGACCCCACACAATGGACCGATGGACTGTGACTAGCCTGGTGCTGTGCCAGACCCAGTTCCAACATGGAACGGAAACTTTGGACACTGGCTTTGCTTCCAGCTCTGCTGAATCCCCAGCTGAGTATCTTCCAGTTTAAGGAAAATGGGACTTTGAAAACCCAGGGTTTCCATGCAAATAAAGCTTTCTACCACATCTCATCCTCCCACGGGGACCTCCAGAGATGCCTCTTCCGGGGCACTCCAAGAATCCCATTCTCACGCAGTGGGAAAGGGCAATGCACACAATTCTCCAAATACACTACCTTCCTGAAGATGCCAAAAAAGCCATCCAAATGCCTTTCTTAGTGCTGAGACCCTGGTGCCCTGACCTGTAACCACTGTCAAGGCTAAAGCTATAGCTCACCAAGAGGAGACTTGGCCTCCGTTCTTGTAACTCTCTCCCCTGCTGCTCCTGCCAGAAGTCAAGTCCCTGGTTTGCCTGCTTTCCTTACTTACTTATGTTAAAGAGTCTGGGTTGGGGTAACCTGTTCTGTAAAGTAAAGTCAGCAGATAGACACCCCTTTGGGGAAAAAACCCTACAACAGTGATATTACTTTAATTTTTCCAAATGTAATATGTTGTACTCTATAACTTAAACCAGTGTATGCATTTGCTTTATTTGTTGTTTTCCCCCCTCTAAAAAGACAAGTTGTAGTTTGCCCTTGTTTGATACAAAAGTTGATAGAAATTATGGTAAGAAGAAATTAATTTTGAAGTGCATTCTTACAAAGAATAAAGAAAGTCACATACTACTGTAACTCCATATAAAACTGCTATGCTCATGAGGACCCAACTTTGACATCAAATAGTTATAGTCTGGTGATGGGCTTCTAGATGAGTATTATTTTATTCTTTAGGCTTTTCTGATTTTTTCAATTAGAAAAACGAACACGCATTACCACTGTAATCATAAAAATGTGAAAACGTTAGAATAAAAATTAGATATACGATTATGTCTTCACTGCTATTACACTTGACTAAATTAATTTTATTTTTACCATAGATGTTGCTGTATATTTTTCTTATTTAACCATTTGTTTTTTGAAGGGAATTTTATATGATTACTACATTAAAAGAAAAGAATAGTGAAAAACTCTTAACATTGTTTGATATTTCACTCTTTAAACACTTAAGGAACATTGACCCATAAGACTGACGAACACTGGCATGTAACCCCTGTACCATCTGGCGGCAGCATGTTTTATTTGCCTCTCCTGACATTTTCACACCTAACAACTTACCATTTCCAGAATGCCATCTTTTACAGGTCTGTAGCCCACGTTACACATGCTGTTTGCTTTCTGATAACCACTCTCCTTGCCAACAGGAGGACCCCAGTGCTGTTGACTTTTCCACGCAGTCATGACTTTTGGGGAAGGTGAGCACCTCTCTAGGTTTGGATGCTGAATCTTCACTGGTCTATGGACAAAGGGATGAGAAGGGAAGCCTGGTGGGAATGCCTCTGGGGAGATTTATTTACAGTGACACGAGTCAGGACATCCCTTTCTTCCTCTGGATATTGTCATCAGCAAGAGATGCTCTGAACTGTGTGGTTGTCACCTGGGGACCACAAGGAGCATCTGCCTGATAAGCCAAACCCACGGTGATGTTCAAGGTAAACAGACGGCAAGAAGCCAGGTTTGATGCATTCATTGGCTGCCCTTCCTCTGGACTTGCTATTTTTTGAAAAAATAAATGCCTTTACCAGCTAAGTCACTTTGGTTTTGTTTTTAAAACTTTGTTTATTTGCTTATTTGTTTGGTGAGGCACTTATGTGATGTCTTTATATATGCTAAGTGTCCTTCCTTGCTTAGGAAACTATTCGTTCAGATTCACTTCGTTTGAGTTCCATTAGCACCTCCTACATATTGTTATTACAGAACTCATCACACTTTGCTTGTTCCGGCCGATTCCCAGTGCTCTCGGTGAGCAGGCGGCTCTTTGTCCACTACTCTATGTGTTTGTTGGCTTAAATGATTCTGTTTGGCAAATTCTATCACACAAGACAGTGCTTTTCAACTGGTGTGCCACAAGAATCTTTACAACCTACAATATCTGACTATTTAGTCAGGGGCACTGACATCGTTTTCCTTAGACTGTCAAATAAAAAAATAATAGCAGCCAACACAACAATAGCTGTCCAGTGTAAATGAATCAAAATTATACCAATTTATTTTTATCAGATTGACAAAGAATATATTTTTTGGTGTGCTGCAGAATTTTAGTAATTATTTGATGTGTGCCATGAGATGAAAAGGTTGAAACTCGCTGACCTAAGGGAATGGAAGAGATCTGGCAAATGTGGGACTGAGCAAGTGGAGGGAGCAGGGCGGCAGCGAACCTCCAACTGGACTCCGAGGGCAAGAAAGAGAAGTGTCACCCACCTCACAGCTGTGCTCGGGCTGCCTCTGGACGTTAGAGGGAGCACGTGCGAAGGCCCTGTGAGCTGCTGTGCAGATGTGATAGTAGGAGCAGCACCAGCAGCGGTAGTGATAGTTGTTACTTTTTTGGGAGCCAGCTGAGTAATTTTTCCAAACCCAATTCTTCCTGGAGCAACATGAATTGACTTGGCCTTTGGCTGATATTGAGTTGGGACTCTGGGAATACTAAAAAATATTTTATAAAATTTGCATAAAATTACAAATTTAGGCTAAGGGGGCGGGGGGCGATGCTGTAAAAATTAATAGGACCAAAGGGAATGATTTCTAATCAAATTGTATACACCCCCTCCAACCGCCCCCAAAACACTCATAATATTTGATATAAAAATAACATGGTGACAAATAGCTGCATAAAAGGGAACAGTTCTTTCAACATAGTTTAGGATGATGCTAAGTAGAATTTTAAAGTGATTGGAGTCAAACATAGCTTGAGGAGGAGACAGGAAATAATGTTTTAAGTGATGCATAAATAGAACTGATGACTTTGGGGGTTTGGAGAAAATAGGTAGAAAAGTTGGTACTGGACGGTCTAATGTTACCACAGTAAGTGCCAGTTTTAGGAGGTCTCTATTTTCTTGAACAGAGTTCGCTTCTGAGAGAGAGTTCAGAGGGGCTTAACCAATGCGCTCCAGGATGCCTCTTTGAATTTGGAGCAGGGGGAGAAGCCGGGGCACAGGCAGATAATCTCTTGGACGAGCTGGAGGATTGGCCTTGGAAATTCCACGGGAGGAGAGAAAAGAGACTCAGGGAGATCTTGGCAGGTGGGAGGAGGCTGGAGCAGAGATAGCAAGTCTGGGCAATAGAGAAAGGGAGGCAAAGGGTAAAGGGAGGCCAAGAACACATTTTTCAATGCTTTGTCTGAAGCAGGGGCAGCCCTGAGCACAGCTGTGAGGTAGGTAACATTCCTCCGCTCCTTCTTGCCATCAGCAGCTGGAGGTTTGCTGCCACCCTGCTCTTCCCCACTTGCTCAGTCCCAAGTTTCTGGATCTCTCTCATTCCCTCAGGGACCTGCTCTTTGAAAGGTAAAAATACAGCTAGCCTGATAAAGGAATGAACTGAGTGTAGGGGGTGGGGTTGGGGGTGGTGGTAATGATTGCACTTTTAAAAGAATTCTTGCAAACATTCCTTTCCTCCAAAGTTCTGAATATGTATTTTAAAAGGAGGTCTGTGTAAAGTCGGCCTTAATTCCAGGGAGTGTCTAAAACTGGACATTTTTGACACTGCTAATAGACCTATATTGGCAGCAAACCCATTTTCATGCCTCTCAATTGTAATTAAGTCTGGAAAGGGAAGCACTGAATTAAAAAAATTTTTTTTAAAGAATAGTTTGTTGATTTTTAGAGAGAGAGGAAGGGACAGGGAGAGAGAGAAAGAAACATTGACGTGAGAGCATCACATTGATCAACTGCCTCCTACACACCCCAACCAGGGATTGAGCCTACAACCTGGGCACATGCCCTTGACTAGGAATCGAACCAGCAACCTTTTGGTGTGTGGGACAATGTCCAACCAACTGAGCCACAACCGCCAGGGCAGAACTAAATTTTATACATTATCTGTTACAGGCCTGGAATTGTGCTAAGCACTTTTTTACAGACTTCCATTTTACAGACATGGAGCTCGAAGTCAAGTTCAGAGAGGCTGTACCCTGCCTGTGGCAGATGGTGATTATTAAAGGTGACTGCGACAGTATCTTCCATCTGATGTGTTCTTGTAGCACAGGGGTCAGCAAACTTTTCTGTAAAAAGCCATAAATACTTTAGGCTTTGTGATCCATGCCATCTGTGTCCCAAACACAGGCTGGCTGTTTTGAAGAGATGAGCCAGATTTCATGGGAAGGCACAGTTTGCTAAGCCTGCTCTAGAATTTCATCATTCCTGTCAAGAGGCGGAGTCTAATTCCCCTCTCCTTGAACCCAGGGAAATGTGTGATTTGCCTGTGACCAAGAGAGAGTGAAGGAAGTGACACTGTATGACCTCTGAGGCTGAAAAGGTGATGCAGTCTGTACTGCTCCCTGGGACGGCTGCCTGCTTGGAACCCTGGGTCACCACAGAAGCAGTCCAGTTGTCCTGAGGCCCCCATGCTGTAAGGAAGCCCATGTCAGCCATGTGGAAAGACAGAGAAGCCCCAAGGCTGTAGGGAGAGGGGAGATGCTCAGCCAGCCCCCAGTTGTTCTAGCCCTTCACCTGACTGCAAGCTCTGGAGAGACCCTGAGCCAGAATTAAATAGCTGAAGCTCCTCTAAACTCCTGCCCCATAGAAGTGGAAGAGTAATAAGATGATTGCTATTGTTTTAATACATATAGAACATTTCTCCCAAACTAGTGAGTGGCAGGTTTGGGATCCAAACTGATGTTGGCCTGACCTCAAACCTGTATTTTTCTATTACATGATTGCTTCCAGCAGCAGAAAATTGTGCTAAAATATATGTAATAAATTTTTATCCTGTTAACTATTTTTAAATGTACAGTTCAATAAGCACATTTATATTGTTGTGCAACCAATCTCCAGAATTATTTTCATCTTGAAAAACTGTGCCCATTAAACAACTGCCCATCCCCCCACCCCAGACCCTGGCACCACCATTCTACTTTCTGTCTCTATGAATTTGACAACTCTAGGTCCCTTGTGCATGTGGAATCATATAGAACTTGTCTTTTTTGTGACTGGCTTCTTGCACTTAGTATAAGTATATGTGCATGTGTATTTGAATATTTATATTATTCCAAGCCTGTGCTGGTTAGTGCGTCTGACCAGTGAGTAGCAAAGGTTTGTCAAGGAAAAATGTCAGAGCTTCCAAGTCCTGTAAGTCACAGATGCAGCATGTTCCAGGAAGGACCTTGCAACAGCACTTTAACAAAGACGATTCCCAGTGTCCTGCCCCCAAAGGGCTTTGAAGAAAGAGGAACCCATGAATCAAGAATAAGATAAGGCTGTTTGATTTGTTTTAACTTGCGGGCTGTTTGACTTCCCTCTCAGAGCCATGCCTTGGGGATGAAATCATTTTCTCTCACACAGCCCTTTCAAAGAGTATCAAACACAAACATCACTGCCTACTTCTTTATTTCCTCTGTGTCCAGGGGTATGTATTGACTTGGTGGAATTTCTGTGACTAGCTGGGAATTATGTACTGAGCTAAAAGTCCTGCAGGGAATCAGCTAAAACTCAGCCTAAGATCCAGCCTTTGGGGGCTTCCCTGACCTTCTCTGCCGTCCCCTATGCCTGACCTAAGACCAAAAGGCAGGTCTGGGCAGAAGTGCGCTTTTTTTTTTTTTTTTTTATCCTCACCCGAGGACATTTTTCCATTTTTTTTGTTCAGATAGAGTGGGAGGGAGAGAGAGAGAGAGAAACATCGACGTGAAAGGGACACATCGAGTGGCTGCTACCCACACGACCAACCAGGGCCGGGGACAAACTGCAACCGAGGTACATGCCCTTAACAGGAACTGAACCGGGTCTCTCTGGACCACAGGTCGACTCTCTAACCACTGGGCCAAACCGGCCAGGGCAAGGTGCATATTTTTAAAGTCAACATCTTTTTTTTAATTTTTTATCCTCACCTGAGGACATTTTTCCATTTTTTGTACAGATAGAGTGGGAGGGAGAGAGAGGAAGGGAGAGAGAGACAGAAACATCGACGTGAAGGGACACATCGAGTGGCTGCCACCCACACGACCAACCAGGGCCAGGGACAAACTGCAACCGAAGTACATGCCCTTAATGGGAACTGAACCCTGGTCTCTCCGGACCGCAGGCCGACGCTCTAACCGCTGAGCCAAACCGGCCAGGGCTAAAGTCAACATCTTAGCTTCCTCTCTCCACACTCACCCTATTGCCTAGCTTACCAGTTACACCAAAAGCTAATGGAAGTGATCTTTTTGAACCTCCCAGGGTCTCAATCTCCTTTGAGTTGGGATTTTAGTCCAGAAAAGTTCTGAAGATAATAATCAGAACCTCAAAAGGCAAGAAAGCCTTTTAATACAGATCCTCTTTCTGAATCTTTCACAAGTAGCCTGCTGGCAGCTTTGGAAGGTGGTCCTGCTGGCAGAACCTGGGGTGAGGGCTGACCTTCCCCAAGCCCTCTGCGGCCCCTGGCTCAGCGGGGAGGGACTGTGGCTGTAGAAGTCTAGCCAGTATGGGGAGACTTCGTAGGTGTTTTGGGCATGGTCTAAGAGGCCCATCTCTATTAACACTTCCCTCCTTCCCTCCTCTGGGCAGGACAGACCTGCCTTCTCCCTCGCCTCTTCCCTCTCTGGGGCCTTTCCCACCCACCCTCCTGCAAGAATGCTTTATTGCCTGGAAAGTCAGAAGCAGGGATTGCATTGTGCAAATCTAGATACAGTTTTGGTTTTTCTTTTGTGGGAAAGGTGATAAGGGATAGAAGGGACACCTGCTGTTTAAGCAGGTGATAGGAGGAATGGGGTGGTAGACAGAATAATGGCCCCGAAGTCTGAATCTTTGAAGTCTGTGAATATGTTAACTTACGTGGCAGAGGGGACTTCCCTGATTAAGTTAAACATCTTAAAATGGAAAGATTATCCTGGATTATCTAGGTGGCCCCAAAGTAACCCCAGAGGTCTTTATAAAAGGGAGGCAGGAGGGCCAGAGTGGGAGCGGGAGATGTGGCGGTGGAAGTCGCAGTGGCTGGGAGGGTTTTGAAGATACTGTACTCCGCTGGCTTTGAAGAGGGAGGAAGGCACCACAGGCAAGGAGTGCAGGCAGCTTCAGCCGCTGGAAAGGCGAGGCGTGGATTCTCCCCAGAGCCTCCCCCAGAGCCTCCCTAGAGCGCACCCCTGCGGACCCGTCGTACACTTCTGACCTTTGAGATGTAAGATGACTGGTGTTGTTTTAAGCCACTAGGTTCGTGATAATTTGTTACAGCAGCAATAGGAAAACAGTACAGGTGGGAAGAATGAACGTCCTTGAGAACAGCTGCTGCCACATTGAAATAGGCCAAGAAATAAAATAACAGACCAAACTAATGCTTCTCTCCCTCAAAATAGTGGATCTCAAAAGTGGTCTCCCAACCAGCAGTGTCAGCAGCACCTGAATGTGGGTCCGAGTCGCGGCCCCCAACCCGGATCAGGTGATTCAGGACCTCTGGGGCTGGGGCCTGGCAGTCTGGGATTTAACAAGCCCTTTAGATAATTCTGATGCACACTAAGGTTCACCTTAGTAAAAGTGACCTGGGCTGGTTCTTCATGAGGGAAGGGTACTTGTGGACCTTCTGATGTCTGTGTGTTCCTATCGAATCTACAATTACACTAGTTATTTCATGATTATGCTTGGCTAGAAATTTGAGTGATGAGCAAAGTTATCTCCCCAAGACAGGCTCTGCAACGGGAATGTGGGAGGATGGGGAGCCCAGAATTCAGTCTCCATGTGTTCACAAGTCCCCACTTCCTTCACACAGCCTGTGCCTGTGGTAAAGGGACCAGGAACCAGGCCAGATTGTGATTCCAGAGCCCTGCACTGTCACATACATTTGTCTCGGCCTGGGGTGGCAGAAGGAATGGTTATTTTTCCTCTTATCTTAAAAATTTTTTTATTAATTAATTAATTAATTTTTTTATTACAGATGTCCTTCCCTTTTCTCTCCATTATTACCCTCCTCTCTCCCACTCCAGCCTTCACTGCACTGTCTATGTCCATTGTTTATGCATATATGCATATAAGTTCTTTGGTTTATCTCTTTGTACTCCCCACCCTCTTCCCACTGAGGTTTGTTAGTCTGTTCCTAGTTCCATGTATCTGGATTAATTTTGTTCATCAGCTTATTTTGTTCATTATATTCCACAAATAAGTGAGATCATATGATACTTATTTTTTTCTGACTGGCTTATTTCACTTAGCACAATACTCTCCAGGTCCCCCCATGTCATCTTAAAGAGTAAGAGATCTTTCTTATAGCTGCGTAGTACTCCATTGTGTAGATGCCCACTCATCTACTGATGGGCACCTGGGCTGTTTCCAGGTCTTAGCTATTGTAAATAGCACTGCTATGAACATAGGGGTGCATATATCCTTCCTGATTGGTGTTTTAGGCTTCTTAGGACATATTCCTAGAAGTGGGATCACTGGGTCAAATGGCAGTTCCATTTTTAATTTTTTGAGGAGACATATTGTTTTCCATAGTGGCCGCACCAGTCTGCATTCCCACCAGCAGTGTACTAGAGTCCCCTTTTCTCCACACCCTCGCCAACACTTGTTGTTTCCTTTTCTCTTTTCTTAAGTCTGTACCTGCTGGAGGCAATCCTATATAATGAAAAGATACTTTTTTTTTTTTTAATCCTCACCCGAGGATATTTTTCCATTTTTTGTACAGATAGAGTGGGAGGGAGAGAGAGGAAGGGAGAGAGAGAGAGAAACATCGACGAGAAGGGACACATCGAGTGGCTGCCACCCACACGACCAACCAGGGCCGGGGACAAACTGCAACCGAGGTACGTGCCCTTAGCGGGAACCGAACCCGGGTCTCTCTGGACCGCAGGCTGACGCTCTAACCGCTGAGCCAAACTGGCCAGGGCAAAAAGATACTTTTGAAAAGTTTCAGAAGTTTTAGGATCATGCAGACATTGATTCAGTCCTGGATGTACCTCGTATTAGTTGGGTGACCTTGGGTGTGTGATTTTTCTGGGTCTCAGTGCCCTTTCTGTAGAATGGGTGTGCTGAAGGTACTTCTGTGATGGAGTTGTAGAGAGGTTAAGTGAAATAATATAGCTCAAGGTCCTATTGCAGGACCTAGAAAAAAGTAAATGCTTAATGGTATTGTTACACATCATTAATTATAGTTAATATTATTAATTGTAATTAATAGCTATTATTTACACCAGCCCTGATGGTCATCATCTCCTATTTCCAGGCTTCACATATATAAGGGACCCAATTTACAAGTTCAATTCATTTTAAGTTCTGTTAATAACATTTCTTGTTGAGGTTCTTTAAGGCTCTATGAACAGGGAAAGTCCCCTATAAGATGAGGGCATTTCTCCTAGCTTCCCAGCTGGTGGAACTTTTCGCAGCAGCCTGGGTCCCCAGCCGGAGGAAGAGGCTGGACCTCAGCGTGGATGTTCCCATTTCCCCTACTGCCTGCATTCCTCTGACCCAGCTGGTCAGACCTGGTATTTTTCCTCCCTTCTCCTCAGGCAGCTTCCATGTCACCCAGACAGCTGCCGCCACATCATGCTGCTTCAGAAGCGGAAGTGAGGTGAAGTTAGGACCTTTCCGGGTGAGTGACAGCATTTGAGATGAGATGAATAAAATACCGGTGCTTAGGGAAAACCAGACTTTCCCCAGGCCCCTCTGCTCCACCTTTCCCATGACACGTAAAATGAGCCTGACTAATGTCAGTCCATATGATTTGTCAGCCTCTTTGGGAAACAGTGGGTGCTGGTGACTTGGGTTTGAACTGTCCCTTCGTGAGAGTGGCTCTGAGACCCCCTGCAACGAGTGAGCCTGCATGCATCTGGTCACTTTGTCCTGGGCTGTGCCACTGAGCATGTGCCGGGCTCTGTGTGTGTCCCTCGGGGTATCTGCTCCGGTGGCAGATGAGGTATTATTCCAGTTCACCCTTGGATGCTGCAGGCTTTTTCCTCAGCTACCACATGACAGGGTGAAAGCATTCCAGGAAACCAGAAGGGCTGTTCGAGCCTCTGGAATGTCAAAGGAAACTGCTCAGCAGGGCTGCCGGCTCTTCTCTGCCATGTCATTTCCTCTGAGCTTGCTCCACTTGGCGGCCTGCTCACTTTCCACTGAATCCGCACACTTTAAGGTTTACCTTCCAAAGATGGGAGAACCTATATATTTTTCCTCCACAGAAACTTTAATTTTTTAAGGTTCAAGACGTCTCCAAAGGTCATGATAAAGACTATTTACAAGAACAGGGGAAACTAACAGATGTAGAATACATTCCCACTTTTAATTCTAATTTACTCTTTAACTGACAGGAGGGATTGGTTGTATTACATCTGCTTTAGGCCATATGCACCCAAGGGTACTGGCTTTGGACTCAATGTTTGTTTCCCCACAAAATCCATATGTTGAAGCCCCAACTTCCAATGTGAAGGTGTTTGAAGATGGGGTGCTTGGGAGGTGAGTAGGTTCAGATGAGGTCATGAGGGTGGGGCCCCATGATGAGATTAGTGCCCTTATAAGAATAGATCTTAGATCTCTCTGTCTCCTCTCCATGTGGAAAGGCCACATGAGGACACAGGGAGAAGGCAGCCATCTGCAAATGAAGACAAAGACAAAAGCTCTCACCAGACAGCTAACCTGCTGGCACTTTGACCTTGGGCTTCCTAGCCTCCAGAATTGTGAGAAAATAAATGTCTGTTGTTTAAGCTACCCAGTCTGTGGTATTTTGTTACAGTAGCCCAAGCAGACTAGGCAATACCTCAGGAGCAAAATAAACTAAACTCCAAGAAATAGATCACAAAGACCCAAGCAGCTGGCACTGAATGCTCCTCTTCCCTGTCCTAAAAGACAAAATAATGATTTTCCACAGATTTTCCCAGAAGCAAAGTCTAGCTACCACACATTGAATATGCACAAAGAAAGAACCTCGGCTATGAGTCCTTGAATTTGCCAGGTTTCATGGCGGCAATTTCTACATCCTGCTGCCTGAAGGACATACTTTTTCATTCCTCTCACCCACAGCAATTCCACACCTAACCCAACAGCAGTCCGGTGAGGGCACGAACAAGTCCCGATGCACTTGTATCCTATGCACTGCAGGGGTGACCTGGGCTTAGGAGCCTTTCAAAAGGATACAAGATATTTGAGTCTTGGAAAAGATTTACTGTCACTGAACCATGAATAAAAGACTCAAAGTTAAAACTAATAAAATGTTGTCATTAACTAACATTTTGTCAGCATCACTTATTAACTATTAACAACATTCCATTCCATTTGAAAATACTTTGTGGATTAGATTTTTTTTTAAATTCTGTGAGGAATTACTATAGAGGTATGATTACCAAGGAATCATAAGTAATCAAACTAAATAAATTTTATATACATAATTTTAATTGTAGACCAAAAAAATGATAAAAATTCTTTCAAAATGTTTATAGAAGACAAATTCATTTCATGGGGATGTGGATCACCATAACATGTTTGAAATGATGTAGTGTGGATTTTCTAAAGGAAGCAGAGCCCACGGCCTGTGAAGTTCCGAAGTCACCTGATCACCCCCACAGCAGGATGAGGACGCCAACCACACAGGAAATGACTCGCCCAAGCCTGGCCAATAAGTACAGAGGTGAAACTCACAGCCTCGCCTCCGGGGCCCAGTGCTGCTTCTGTTCAGTGTCCTCAGGAAACTGTCTCCACTAACGCCTGGGTCCCTTTCTTAAACAGGATCACGTAGACCAGTGCCTCCTCACTGTAGATACTCATTCTGGAGTATGTTCACTTATTGGTGCTCCATTGCAATTATCCACAAAAACTCGCCAGCCCCTCCTTCACCCATCTTGTGAGATTGTGCCTGAAAGCATCTGGTGCTCTATGTAAACCTGGAGATTTCACTACGTGCCATCTCCCTTAGACAGTTTATCACAAACTGAAATAAAGCTGCTTTTAGCCCTATCTGGCAACACAGGTCTACTGAAAACGAGGGTAGTATAGTGGGTAACTTCAAGGGTTCAATTATTAGTCAGTCTTGGATTTGGAATTCTATGACTTGAGCTAGGAACTTCTCTAAGCCTTGGTTTCCTTCTTTGTAAATCAGGCGATAACAGTAGCTTCTGTGTTGCTATGAGGTTTTAATGAACAAATGTATGTACTTCCTTTGCTTGCTATGTTACAAACATAAGTGCTCATCAAATGTTAGCTCATGGTATTATTACTAGCTTTCATAGCTTATCAGTAGTATAGTTCTTTGTCCACGCCTTTAAAAGTACACCTAAGAGATAGGCTGGTGGAAATACAAAAGTCATAGGCCCTAAGGAGGAGCATATGGCAATATGTGGTACCCTGGGTCTCTGAGAGACTGTGTGGAGTAGACCTCTGGCCAACCTTAGTGAAACATATAGTGTGAACTGAAATATTTTTGTTATATTTACCACTGAGATTTCAGAGTTGTTTGTTATTATAGCAAAACCTAACCTAATTAATGTAACCTTTGACCTAGCAACTTCACTTCAGACATTAATCCTGAAGACATACTGGATAAAATGAGATGTATACAAAATCGTTTAGTTGCCCTGGCGGGTTTGGTTCAGCAGTTAGAGCATTAGGCCACAGACCAAGGAGTCTCGAGTTTGATTCCAGTTAAGGGCACGTACCTCGGCTGCAGTTCGATCCCCAGCCCTGGTTGGGGTTGGGTGGGAGGCAAGCAATTGATGTGTCTCTCTCACATCCATGTTTCTTTTTCTCTTTCTCCCTCCCTCCCATGCTTTCTGAAAACAAAAAACACCAAAACAAAATCATTTAGTAAAGCATTGCTTAAAATAGCAAAATATCGAGAATAATCTAAATGTGTGGAAAATAGGAAGTTGTTTAAATGATTTGTGATGTATCTATATAATGTAGTCGTAAAATATAACTAGAAAATTTTCTAGGAAAATGTGGAAATATTACCAAGACATTGTTAAATAGAAATATTGTATAAATAGAAGTTATACAATATTGTATATAGTGAATTGTTCTTTGTGTAACAAAGGGGAAAACACATATTCATAATGTATAGATATGCCACAAATATAGATCTATATAGAAGAAAGAAAGTTGACAATGGTGGCTTAAGGGGAATGTGAACTGGGCATGAAGTCAATGCATTATTCCTCCTGTATTTTGATTTTTTGAGCTATGTGAATATTTTTTCATATTAAAAAATAAAATAGATACTAAAAATAAATAAAACCCTTTGCTGGCTACTTATTGCCTATAGAAACCATAAAAATGTATCTTCATTCCCACTTTACGCCTGCCCATTTTCCCCTTTGGGCTCAGTGTTTCAGCTGCATCTGATTCCAGGAGGTGACAGGTGGTTTCCATCCCTCTGTCTTAGAGCTGGCTTCATTCACCCTAGTGAGATGCTCCTCCCTCTCTTCCTCTTTGCCTTCTGCATGTCTTTCAAGACCTAGACATCTTCCCCAGGGCACATTTCTGGACCATCCTGGCAAAGTTCTTAGGCTGATTTCTGTGCTCACACAGCTCCTTTTTCACACTCCTACTGTTGAATTTTTATTAAATTATAATGATCTGCCCAGCCAGTGTGGCTCAGTGGTTGAGCATCGACCCATGCACCAAGAGGTCGCAGGTTCGATTCCTGGTCAGGGCACATGCCCAGGTTGTGGGCCAAATACCCAGTGAGGGGCATATAGGAGGTGGTCAATCGATGTTCTCTCTCATCAATGTTTCTATCTCTCTCTAAAATCAATAAAGAAAAACAATTAAAAACATTATAATGATCTGTTTACATAAAGTCTGCCTTTTCTGGATAGCAGAACTAGGTTAGGTTCATCTTTCTACCCCCCTGGCCAAATATAGGGCATGGCATAGTGTAGGCATTTAATAACTTTATCCATTAATTTTTCTTAAAAAAATAGATTATTAACAATGAAGTAATAAAATATTATGTTTGGAAACAGAGTCTCTGCCTGCTGCCATACTCCTCAAGCAGTCTGAATTCTTCCCCTCGGTGTGCTATGATATTGAAAAGACTGCTATGTTCTAAATAATTCTATGGTGGTATTATCTTTTTAATCCTCACTTGAGGATATGATTTTTTTAAAGTATGTTTTTATTGATTTTAGAGAAAGAGGAAGGGAGAGGGAGAGAGGAACATTGATGTGAGAGAGAACGTCATTCAGTTGTCTCTGGTACGCACCCTGACCAGAAATCAAATCCTCAGGCTAGGTATATGTCCCGACCAGGACTAGAACTTGCAACCTTTTTGTGTACAGGACGACACTCCAACCAACTAAGACATCTGGCCAGGGTATATGGTGGTATTTTTTAAATGTTCTATTTTAAATTTTATGAACATTTGAGAGTAACACTACTCCAAAGCAATATTAAAACAACAACAAAGCACTCCAAACTTCAACCAAATCAATAACCAGGTTTAAAAAAAAAGAGAACAAGTTGAGTAAAGGATATTTGGAAACATGCTGATCACTTACTTAACATGTGATTTTGATTGTATCTACCCCATTGGTTAGATTTCCATAACATTATATGTAATAAAATTATATTTGATTTAGTAAAAGACATTCATATTACTCAGGCACATGATCATTACTCTTAAAAACTCATGGAATAACATCAAACAAAAGTAGTAACATTGATTTTAATAATTGAGTTTTTGAGCCAATGTAATAAAAATAAAAATGATACCAAACAGTATAAACAAACATCTAAAATATATTGAGTGTCTATGTGCCAAACATTTTACTAGGTACTTCAATATGATCTCATTTTATTTAAGTCTCTTAATTGTCTGAAGTGCTAAGTAGCTTTAACCCCACTTTACAGACAAGGAAAATGTGGTTCTGAGAGAGTAATTTGCTTCAGATTATAACAGCCAAGATGTTATGGCTGTAAGGTTTGAACCTAGAAATGCCCTTCTGCTATTCTATGCTTTCTCCCAACAGAGTGTGTTCTAAACTCAGTGTTAGGAGTATATCTGAGGAAGCCATTGATAAAATCAGCAATGAAATTCAGAAGACTTACAAGGAAATTGAACTTGCCTCTGTATCTCCTAACAGGCACTGGTTCAATCAACCTTAACAGAGTTATATCTGGTGGCTTTCTTTTTTCACCCAAGGATACATGTTGGTTAAAACTAGGAAATACCTCAAATTCCATACATTTCTCCAAAACATTTCAGATCCACAAAGCTTTTGGACTGGATTTGATGGTATATTATTGTAAAAATGCTTTGGCTTTTTCCCCGGTGAAACCAAAGTCGTAATGCATGTGTCTCCAAATTAAAGCAGCCAGAGCTTCCACAGAACTGTTGTGTACACAGCTGTGGCGATGGAAGCATCTTAGCTGAATACGAAATACACACAGGATCAATATGAAGTTAATTTTACAGTTAATTTTAATGGGAGTGATGGATAATTTAAGAGGGTGTGATTCCCAGGTTCATACTCCAAATCACAGCAGTAAGTGATTTCAGCAGTTGTCTAAATTATGGTGTGTTCCAAAATTAACAGTAAGGTCAGACTATAATTTTAGATGAAAATGTAAAGGCCATTTTCTAAATTTGGGATTCAGATACCAAAGTGACTTTGCTATCACTATTGAATTGGCCTCGAAGATTGCTAATTAGACCACAGTCCTTAACAGCTGCCTTTTTAGGCAGCTTAATCAGTTTGGTTATTCTTCTAAAATAAAGCTTTGCTTACATTGAAAACTTCCAGTATATTGCTAAAAATAATAACAAACCTATAGACATTAAAATGTACACTCTTAAAAAACAAACAAAAAGAAAATAAGTCAGTGATTAAAACTGGCAGATTTGCCTAGCCAGCGTGGCTCAGTGGTTGAGCGTTGACCCATGCATTTATCTTCAGATGGGGGGAGGAGAGAGAAACATCGATGTGAGAAAGACACATGGACTGGCTTCCACCCACACAACCCTAACCAGGGCCGGGAACAAACTGCAACCGAGGTATGTGCCCTTAGCGGCAACTGAACTCAGAACTCTGGTCTGCGGGCCAAGCTCCAACTGCTGAGCCAAACCGGCCAGGGCAAAACGTTCAAATTCCTGATCATTGTTAACACATGGCATGCTCACAAACACAGTAAATTTATAGTCTACATAAAAATCCATTATTAATATTGATGAAATCAGTTTTTATCTCACACTTTGTGGATACTAGCCGAAAACCTTTCCTATTTTCCTGACCCCAGGACTGGAAGAGCAGGTGAGGGAACATTCCATCTGACAGGAACTGCCCCAGTCGGGGTTGTGCTCCTGGCACTGTTCACTTGGGTAACTGCTCCCAATGCACACAGATGTCAGGGCTCCCAGCGAGGTGATCAGGAACTCGATTCCTTCTAAACTCTCTCGAAGTGGAGAAGCAATGGTTGGTTTATTTTGGTTGTTTGTCTACCGCTTTGCCCCAAGTAAAACTGACTTCACTGGTGTGCTATGATGTAATCCTAGAGGAATGAGCATGTTTGCTAGATCTTTGGACACTGGAAAGAGGGAGGGATGCAGGGAAGTCAGCAGAGAAAGAGGAAAGATAAAGAAGAGAACAAGAGCTTATTGAGCACCTACTGTATTCCGTTCACTTTGTTAACTCAGCTCGTTTAGTCTTACAGGTGCCTTAAGAAACAGAGATCTCCATTTAATTGGTGAGGGCACCAAGGCAAATAGTTGTAACTTGCCCAAATCATCCAGTTTATGGTTGGCTTTCTGCTGCCTGAAGGACCCCCAGCCCCAATTCCTTGTTTTCTATTGCAGAAACAGACAATGTTACTGGAATATAGGAGCAGTAGAGGGAAGGGAGGAAGGGAAAAAAGAAAAACTGGAAAAAAAAAAAAAGAATGTGAGAGAACTCTGAAATGCTGATAATAGTTATTTAAGGTTCATTCTATCTGAGGTGAGGACAATCCTAAGCAAGACCACAAAGTAGGCAAACCTTGACCCATCTTCTTCCAGTTTCTGGGTCACATGGCACCATCTGTGCCATTGCAGGAGGGTCCCAGTTTTAGAAAGCTATTTGGTAAATTATCAACTTAATGCTCATCCCTCAGAGACATTGCTGTCTAATATAAAATTTTTGCTAAAAGTATAATGACAGTTTTCTGCAAAATACAGTTGCGAAGGGAACATTTATTTGCTTAGGAAGATGATCCATCTTTCAGGTTAGCTTTATAAGTAGGTCAGGAATTTTTTTTTATTGCAGAGACAACTTTCTTGAGTTTTGTTTTTAATTTCTACAATATTGCATTTTTAGATTCCTGACACTGTCAATTTTCACTCTGATTTAGGAACAGGGAGGAATTCCTTCCCTGGAGGAAGCCCTTCCTTATCTCTGTAGCAATCTGACTTGAAGGCCTGTAAAGAGGTTTTGCTTTAATTTCAGTAGTAAACATGTGGAAACCTCATTCCAAATTTATTACTAGGAATAGGTCCATTGGATCTCTATTTGTCAGTGGGTTTACCACAGTCTTACTTAAATGAACATATAGCTTTGCTCAAAAAGTAGAAAGACACAGTGACAAAAACAAAATTCACCTGGGGAGGAAATGGCATCAGTCCATTTGAAATACTTTTTAAATGTTAAAATCATTTGGGATTGCTATGAACTGAATGTTTGTGTTCACCAAAATTCATATGTTAAAATCATAACTTCCAAGGTGATGGTATTAGGGGTTGGGGTTTGGGGGAGGTGAATAGGCCATAAGGGTAAAGCCTTTATGAATGAAGACAGTGTCCTTATAAAAGGGACCCTAGAGAGCCCCTCACACCTTCCACCACGTGAGAGCACAGCAAGACGTCGGTATGGTCTGCAACCCAGGAAAGGGTCTTCATCAACCCTCAAATCTGCCATTGAGTAGATCTCGGACTTCCAGCCTCCACAGTTATGAGAAATAAATTTCTGTCATTTAGGAGGCTCAATGTATGGTAATTTGTTATAGCAGACCAAATAGACTAAGACAGGGGTACTTTGAGATTCATTTCATGTCATGTTATGGAAAATAGAATTAAACCAAAGCAAATGGTATCTCAGTCTTCAACACACATGGAAAGTCACAGCAGAGCTTCATCAAGGAAAAGTAGCTCTATTTTTACAGGGTTACAATACAGACACGAAGTTGTGGGTATTTGTGAATTTTGAAAATGGGAGCAAAGATCACATCAAGTTTTCACTTAGTTTATTTTTCCTATACTTGAGCATTTGTTGCAATTCCTGAGTCTGAGGCCATGAAGTCATAGACAACACCATCTCGGATGTGACAACATTCCTAAGTCCTTTGCTCTGATGGCTCATGAACCATTACAAGGGAGAAATAAGACACTTAAAAAATATCTAAATGAAAAGCAGAAAAGGGAAAATAAAAGCTTTACATGCCAGGAGAGCATTTGTTTATGAAATTGAAGCTGTTCACGGAGATGAGGTTTTGCTGTTGACACTCACCAGTTTCACCTGTAGTGCTAACTAACCCCCAGCATCCCCACCAAGAGGCACTGAAAGCCAGCAATGGACTGGAGAATCATCTAGTCTACATGATTTTGTTCCTAGAGGCTCATCTGTTAAAAAAAAAAAACCCTTCATTCCCTCATATAGGCTTTGAAAGGAATGTGATGTCATTTTGATATTTTGGAATCTCGCCTACCTACAAGGCATAAACAAATCACCTTTGAGGCAAGTCCCATCAGGGAACACACCCTACTTATCAGCTGTAAACACCTGTCGTCAGCCTCCAGTTGTCTCATCTTGTCCTTTCAGACTTGCCGCCTCCCTGCCCAAATGTTTCCCACTCCCCACATGTCTGAACACATCTCCTGTGCTGGATAAAGAGCTTCTGGTTGGGGCTGGACCCTCCCTCCCTGGAAAGAAATGGCTGCCTTCGGAGTAGCAGAGCGATTCTAAATAGGCATTATTCAGCTATTCTGTGACCCCTGTTCCCATTTTTCCTTGATTAGGCTGGTACACTAGTCCTACTTGTGGTCATATGTGTCCCTCCCCACTCCCTCACCCCCTGCACCTTGCTTCAGTTTCAAGAGAAAAAGCCCTTTTAAGAGGAATTTTTAGAAGATTCTATCATGAAATTCTTGTTACGGTTTTTCTCCTCTTGCCATTGCCCTTATTATCTCCCCCTTCCCCCAGTTTGCTGTCTGGACGTTTCTCTCTTACACCAATTTTCTCAGAGTTTGGGGTTATCAATCTAAAATTCGATTCCAGGATTCATCACTGTTATCAATAAAACGTTGTAGTTATTTCTTTCAAGCTTGTTTTTTCTCATTCAAATATTTCTTTATTTCAAATCACTTAAAGCATTGATGTGTTTTTCTGTTTAACTATAATTTTAAATCTTTAAAATGTGAAAGGACAATTCACTTTAACCTTACCATTAATGTGATAAAGCTTTTTTCTTTCTGTTGAATTTAAAAGCTTACACGAAGCTGCAAAATGCTGAAGGGGGCACCCCTGCTTCAGAAAAAGAGAAAGAACAAAACCGCATGACAAAATTACTTGGTAGGAAGTGGCAAATGGAATCATGTTGATTTTCTCTTATGACTTTGACAATTGTTTTTTTATTCTTAAAGAGAATAGAAAAGGAAAAGATAACGTACCTAAAATATTAATACTATTTTCAGAGTTCTAAAATAAGCCAGAACAGAGTCATTTTTGAAGAGAAGAAAGAAGGTTTCAAGTCTGGCAGTGGGTCCCCTCCACTGAGTTGTATGTTCCTTGACATGATAAGCTGTATGAAGTTGTCTTGAGTTCATTCCACAGATGGAAAATAACAAGTACAGGAATTAGCTAAATATTCACAAGAACTACCATCTGAGGTTTGATTTTGAATCAAGAGGTAGTGTCTGACACACATTTTGCTGAGCATGCTTGTCAAAAAAAAAAAATCTCACATCCCAGATGCACCAGGAATGCATGCACTGAGCACACCTACACACCGCCCAACAACGGCATCCCAGGCAGCCTCTGCAACACACATGTTCTAACACAGGTACAACAGAGCATGCTCCCAAGCCTTCAAGGTTCTACAGCCCCCAGCCAATCAGCTGCCAAAAAGATGCTCAAGTAGCAATTGAAGTGGGCCTGGCCTCTAGTATCCATGGCCACTCCGGGTAACGAGGAGGCTGCCAACAAAGCCCCAGGCAGTCAGTCTGCTTCACTCTTATAGTTCCCTGGAGACCACAAATCTGTTTGGGGGGTTCAGATAGGCCATGCTACCCAGTAGTGACAGTAGTTTCTAGCAAAATGATGAACAGAACACTGGTTCTAGCAGAATAACAGTTTTTACATTATCTAATGTTCTCTCAGCTTTCTAAAAAATTTATTTTGTTTTTCTACCTTCTTGTTGTAAGTGAAATACCGTGCTTAAGCCAAGCAAGCAATGTAAAGCTTTGACTTCAAAGCCGTTTCTTGATAAAACATCAAACAGTCCAGAGTGAACCAACTGTTATCTGGAACTCTACAGATAATTAACTGAAAGTCAGCGCCCACTTGCCATGGGAGTTTCTGTAGGCGAGGTCTTTCTCGAGGTCCTGCTTGCTTCTGTTGCCATTTCTCCTGTTGTTGGGCAGGGAGAGGCAAGCAGGGGACTGTGTATTCCTGCTTAGCCTCACAGAGGCCTGAAACATTCACCGTGCCCTCTTCCGCTCCTTGAGGCCACACCATTGTGCTCCGCCCTCGGTCTGGAGACTCATTGCCTGCACCTTCTGGTCCTTCCCTTACTTTAGAGGAGCAGCATACCTTTGCCAGGAATGTCAGAAATATTACCTTTGAAACTTTGTTTTGAAAAAAAAACAAATGATGATACTAAATCTACAGGAGGCACAGTCTCCCACTATGGATCTGCCAGTCCCATGGCTACATTACTGAGCCACTTCTTCATCCTCCAGCCTTCACACTCCAGCCCTTCCAATCAAGCGGATGGTCTCACCACTCCAACCCCCCTTGCATTTTCCCACTACCCACCTGCATGCATTACCCATTCAGCAAGCCACAGCTCCCTTTAAAAGTGGAGACTCACCTTAAACCATTGTGCTTAAACCCTACCACCTCTTCCAGGGAGCCTCCCCTGATTAAGTTGGGATGAAGAAACCTCCGAAGCATGACTGACAAACTCCCAATAGATGAGAACACACACACATCCCAAAGCAACACAGAAACTCACAAAAAGAGAAAATTACACACTCACTACTTTCAGATTGTATGCTTCTATGAGGGTAAGGGAATAAACTTTATGCCAATGACCAATTAATCATTTCAAACAACGAAGTATTTTAAATATTCTCGGGGGTTACTCAGCAAAACACTGCTATATATTCTCGTCCCCACTGATTCTCCTCTTTCTTTAAATCCCTCTTTCTATTCTTCTCAGGTTCTTGAATGCACAACTAAAGAGAACTGATGCTTACCCGATGTGGATGATATGGAAAACACTAGAGGAAGCTGGTCCTTGAAATCCCTCCTGGGTGGTGACTGCTTGGGAAGAACCTGCTCTTGAACTTGGCAAATGCCTGAGCCTCTTAATTTTCTCATTAGGAAGCCTTGATGACTCCAGGCTTATATATTCTTGGGCAAACATGTCTACTGCGATGGCATAAGGGGCCTCTAGCAAAGGCCCTGCTGAAAGACTGGGGCAAGGCTCCTGATAAGACTCAATGTCCAGCCTCAAATAAGGCCTTTGGAGAGAAAGGGAATCCCTACAGAGCACTGGATCTGAGGCAATCACATCAAAAAACGGAAACAGACATGTGCGCTTGTAAATGCTACTCTCTCGCGTCAGCGTTAATGCCCCTTCTGGAGGGTGGAGAGACTTGTGGCAGAACATGACCAGAATGAGGAGGAACACAGATGGAATGGCAAGAGCTGGCAGTTCAAACATGGCACCAGACACCACTGCCACGGAAGCTTTCTAGCTACAAAGCCACGCTATGCAAACTTTAAGCAAAACATTACTGATTTTGTGGTTGTAAAACGTACCTTCAACTGCAGAACTCAGTTTTATGACACCTTGAATAAAAACAAAAAATGGCAGTTATATAATGGACCGGAAGTATCTTTTCCAATCTTCTCATAACAAACACATGCTTCAGATTTGGACTTTTTTGCTGGCATTTTGATAATTTAAGTAAACAAATGTCGACTTCAAGAGCTAAGAAATTTTCAGTCCTTGATTAGACATTATGGGTGTCTTCATTTCCCCAGGAAAATCATTCGAGGGAGTTTTTCACTAAATGGATCTGACATGTTTTTGGATGAAACAAAGGCCAAGTCTGTCTGACTATTTTTGTGTATGAATCACACTGGGTAATGGATTGATAAAACTTCACACAACAGGACACCAGTGTCTAGTACTTGCTATTTATTACTGTGTATAGAGATCATTTGATACATGTTGGAACAGGGTTTCTATTGAAATATGTAACAGGTTGTTAAAAACCATGCTGTGATCTGGCAACTTCCTTCTTTGGGTGACTGGGCTGCAGGCTGTTTTCTGGTCTGATAGCTCAGCATTCACGCTCCCTGCAGGTCCGACGGTGAAAGGCTAGTTGAACATGCCGATTGTTCATGAAGCAAGTGCACATTTCTCTTGGCTGTGCCATTTTGGTGAATTCAGTGGTGAAAATGCTAAGCTAAAATCAATTGAACTTGCTTCAATAATTTGATTAAAACAGTATTTTTTTTGTTTTGTTAAGGCATTGTTTTAAATAAATAATTTCCCCCAAACTCTCTGTGATAGCCACAATACTTTAGGCTGAGCAAAAATGTCTACAGTTTCATTTGGTTGATATTCTGGTTCTCTTTGAAGCTGGAGGAGTTTCAAATTAATAATCGAAACAAGCCCGGCCAGTGTGACTCAGTGGTTGAGTGTTGACCCATGAACCAAGAGGTTGCTGGTTCGATTCTCAGTCAGGGCACATGTCCAGGTTGTAGGCCCAATCCCCAGTGGAGGGCATGCAGAAGGTAGCCAATCGATGTTCTTTCCCATCGATGTTTCCATTGCTCTCTCCCTTTCCCTTCCTCTCTCTCTAAAATCAATAAAATAAGCAAATAAGTAAATAAACAAACAAATAAATAAAAAAAAATGGAAACAAAACAGGTAAACCAAATGGGTACCAGTATGAACACACTCTGATTTTAACAGATTATATTCACAAAAAAGACAAATCTACTCTCTGTTATAACTTTCTAAAAGAGCTATTTTCAAGTTACCTGTTGAATTTCATGTTTCCCGCAGAAGCAGGAGTGTCTGCTCAGTGTTTAACAAGGGACTATTTATTACAAATTTTGCTAATATGAATGATGTGTAGTACACAATCTACAAATAATCATAGAATATACAGTACTCTTTATTGCAAGTTCTATCATAGCCAATTGATTCTCATACAATACTTCTGTTGATTTTGGCCAAACACGTATATACACAACCAGTACATCAACCAAAATTTGACAAAATCATGCATTGAGTAGCATCCCAACTGCTCTTTTCCCAATAAATTTATTATCATTACATCTTTTATGCAACCTACTGTTAAACTATTTTTCAGTTTTATACAAGTTATTGTCATTAAAGTAAAACTCTTTCAACAGCAACACTGTGCAAGTACTCCCACCATGACCTATTTCAAGTTACCAGCTTGATGTCACTGAATGTGGCTTTGGGAAGAGATGGACAATAGCAACATCATTGTGTAGTATTTCACAATACAAGTATAGTAGCTATAAACAACCTCAAGAGTATAGATAGCAAAATATGGTCAAGTAATTAGGATAAAAAGATTTTTAGGTATTTATTGCCTTTGTTGTTGTTTTTTTATCCTCACCTGAGGACATTTCTGCATTTATCTTCAGATAGAGCGGGAGGGAGAGAGAGGAAGAGAGAGCAAGAAACATTGATGTGCGAGAGACACATCGACTGGTTGCCCCCCACACAACTGGGGCTGGGGACAAACTTCAACCAAGGTATATGCCCTTAGCAGGAACCGAACCTGGGTCTCTCTGGTCCGCAGGCCGACACTTTAACCACTGAGCCAAACCGGCCAGGGCTATTGCCTTTGTTTTTAATATAATTTATTTAATTGTAAATTTAAGTAATTTAATTTGTAATAAAGGCTGTGTTTAATAATGGACTCACAAAATTTCTGAAAATTAACAACTGGTTCTTGCAAGCGGATCTGAACCAAGTCTAGCACAGCATTATCTTAACTGATATTTCTTTCCATTCAGGCCCAGAAAAGAAAATCTTAATCTTCAAAATACTTTCTGAGATATTCACAAAAGGAATTATAATTTAGTTGAACAAGCTGAATGTGAGTAAGCTTAACATTTACTATTTTTTTTTGCCAGTAATTTCAAAACCTTTTAAATCTGTATACTATGTAAAGATCACCTTGGAAAAAACAGTCATTGATAATCAACTAAGAACACAACCAAAATGGGCTTGGCATCCTTTTGATCAGGCGACTATGCCAAGAGGTATGAGTCATTGGCTTATTAAACAATGATCCTGTTTTTTTTAAACTGTAGAATCTTTATATAGGAAACCAGGTCAGAATGTTGACTTTTTTTAAGCCATATTTATTTTTGTGTTTAACCATGTTGTCAGCAGTAGTTATTTAAATGAAAGGACAACAAGACACTCCAATCAGTGTGTAGAAATAGGCTCTATGTAAGTAAAACAAAGATATCTAAACAAATGCTTATAAGAGATGTGGGTGGTGGTAGACCAGAGCCCAGTAACACATTTATTGAATAGGGGAAAAGATAAGTTAAAACACAAATAAAAGTCTGACTTCAGAACTTTAATTATAAAGATTATTTTAATAAAAACTTTACTGATTCACTAGCTCCAAATGGACTATTCTTTTTTTTTTTTTTTATTTTTATCCTCACTCGAGGACATTTTTTGATATTTTGTTCAGATAGAGTGGGAGGGGGAGAGAGAGAGAGAGAAACTTCAATGTGAAAGGGACACATCCAGTGGTTGCCATCCACACAACCCAACCAGGGCTGGGGACAAACTGCAACCAAAGCACGCATCCTTAGCGGGAACCGAACCCGGATCTCTCTGGACTGCAGGCCGACGTTCTAACCGCTGAGCCAAACCAGCCAGGGATATTCTTATTTTTTTAAACGTCAAATCAAGCTTTTCCTTAGAGTAGAATAGACATTTATATTATAAGTAACTATGTTATAAAGAAAATCAAGAAGTAGCTAAATCTAATTGGATAGCCAATAGTAACATTCTACAAAAAAACTGTAGAATGAGGGGAAATAGATATTTTATCTTAAAACAGGAATATTTGAAAATATTTGAAAGTTTAGAAAATGATTGATGTTGATGCTGAAAAGTTACATGTAGCACTGCTGACTTCCAGGACACACAATAGACATTATCTGGTGACTGGTTGACATTGAATTGCCTGGAACTCAGGGTAAACCATAACATACATATATGTATATATACACAATAGGTTCTACCTCCCCACCCCACATTTAATTCTTCATAGTCTGCAGAAATGTTTGAAAAATAGTAAAAGAGAGGGAGAGAGAGAGAGAGAGAGAGAGAGAGAGAGAGAGAGAGAGAGAAGGAAAAGAAAACCAACAGTCTTCCCTCAACTCAATATCCTTAGTGTAGTAAAATTCCTAATCTTGTGGGTGATTCATTCAGATGATGTCCATTGTCTTCCTACAAGTCAGAGCCAATCACTAACCAGATATGCTTTCTGCAGCAGTTCTTGAATTCCAAAATTACTCCACCCTCTTTCCTACCACTCTCACCTACTGATTAATTTCAACTGATCTAAAAGAATTCTTAGGAGAAAGGGTCAGGTTAAAGTGTGAATGGCTAGGGCTCATAAAAACCCTTCAGTGATACCTCATAGTTGAAATACTAATCAAAATTTTAACCCTGGCCATCAAGGTCCTATGTGATACATCCCTGCTTATTTTCCTATTTATTCTACTTCATCTTACTTGACCTCTTTTATTCAAGATGCTATAGACACTTCTGTGTTCTCTTTGTGCTTTGCAATGCTAATGACTTTCTGCCCCTGGCTAGTGCACTTGCTGCTTCTTCTGGCTTGAATGCTCTCCCCTAACATGCCAGATTTTCCTACGGCAAACTCTTTCTATTCATTCAGATTTTACTTCAAATGTCACTTCCACAGAGAATTCTTCCTAGATTATTTAGAATAGCCCCAGTAATAACTCTCTTGACCATCTTTCTCTTTTATTGTATTTTTTTTCATAGCAATCATCACTATTTAGAATTATCTCATTGATTTATCATTTGGGTCCTTGTTTATATCTATTTTCCTCATTAGAATAAAGCAGAATAAGAGCAGGGATCTGCTTTGCTTTGTTTGCTGCTGTAATTACCCTGACTAGAACAATGCCAGGCATAGAGTAAATACTCAATAAATATCAAATGAATAAGTAAGTGATCATTACCAAGTGTTTCCAGGTATCCTAACAGAGGATTTTATCTGTCCTAGCAAATGTAGTTTGAACATGTTATCTTAATTGTAGATATTGTTGAGCAAAATCCTCAGATTTTATTATAATGACTACTGCCTGTTTCTACTCAGAGGCTGGTCTTCATGGAGGTGAAAATTGAGATGGGGAGTAAATATACATAAGTTACAGTAGATAATTAGGTTTCAGGATTATAATGTTAAAAGGTACCCAAGAAATAAGTTTATCAACCAGTTGGAGACAAAATAATGTCCTAAATAGACTTCAAGGAATATTAGCTAATTGATGTTTTATCCAAATATTTCTAGAATCTACAGTTCCCACCTCTACTGTCATCACCCTAAACCAAATTATCATAGCCATGTTCACATGACTCTGAATGATAAGAATAGAGAAAGAGGAATTAAGAAAGAGCCATTTAGTTTTTAAAATTCTCCTTTCAGTGCATTCTCATACTGCAGATGGAATGATCTTTTCAAAAGGCAAATCCATGCTCTGGCTGGTTTGGCTCAGCGGTTGGAGCGTCGGCCTGCAGACCAGAGTCCCAGGTTTGGTTTCCACTAAGGGCACGCACCAAAAAAAAAAAAAAAGAGGCAAGTTCAATTATATGATATCACTCATTCCTTTAAGAATCTTAAATGACTTTTTATTATTCTTAAGATAAAGATCAAAAAGCTTAATATAACTTGCAAAGCTCTTCATGATGTCACCCTTGGCAGAATAAATATGGCTACGAATTCCTCCCTGCACCTTCCATAGAGAGTTGGAGGCTATGTGCTTTCCTCTTGAATCCAAGCAAGCTCTCTGACTGCTTTGACCATTAAATTACAGTAGGACTTATGCTCTCCCAGTGTCTGTGTTCAGGCCTTTTGAAGTAGACAGCTTCTTCCTCCTGTCTGTTAGATCACTCCCTCTTGGAACCCTGAGACACCAGGTTGGAAGTCCTGAGACTGCTATGGTGTAGAGGCCAGGTGCAAACATTCTGATAAGCCTGAAGGAAACTGTTGATGAAAGCTGGGAGGACAGGGAAAAAAATGACCTTGGAGATTGGAAGAAAATGCAACTTTTCTCATGTAGTGGCAGAAAGTTTGGTACCATTCTGACCTATAGCAATGTGGAAAATAGAAAACATACTTAATGAATTCTTAGATTTTAGTGAGATTTCCAGGCAGAATGTTTAAAGTGCCAATTAATTTATTAAAACCGTTGCATATAATGAAATATAGATAAAAACAAGTTAAAAAAAGAACTGTTCAGTTTTCAAGCAAAATTTAGAGAAACTATGGAGCTAGTACTTGTCAGTTTTTTTTTTTTTTTTATCTTCACCCGAGGACATTTTGCATTTATCTTCAGACAGAGTGGGAGGAAGAGAGGGAGGAAGAGAGAGAGAGAGAAACATCGATGTGAGAGAGAAATATCAACTGGCTATCACCCACATGAACCCAACTGGGGCTGGGGACAAACTGCAACTGAGGTATGTGACCTTAGTGGGAACCAAACCCTAGACTCTCTGGTCCATGGGCCGATGCTCTAACTGCTGAGCCAAACCGGCCAGGGAAGTACTTGTCACTTTTTAAAAAAGGTAAAAGTTTTCATATTTCTATCTTTTAAAAGGCAATAGTCTCTCAAAGTAAAAAATTGAGGACAAAAATCTTCTTAAGGGTGTCTGTAAGACCCTTTAATATGAATTTAGAAAGATTTAAGTGTGTGCCTTATAAGGTTGTAAAGAGATAAAAGGGCTTCTAAGAATCCTAAGGGTGTTGTTCCACAGTAGCCTGACCATGAACCCAGGCCAAAGAAGGACCTGTATTGAGAAGAATTGTGGATATGTGTTTTGTCTAATGGAGTAAAGTCTAATAAGACTCATAGGAAGACCACAAACATTTTAAGAGGAGTGTATTAGTGGATACATTATCAGCTTGGACAAAAAAAGGCAGAGGTAGTTCAAAGTAAAAGAGTCTTTAAAGGCCCCAATCTTGTATGGTCAGGAAATTGGTTGAGAAGATTATACAGTTGCAAATACCATTTTTTATGTACTGTGGACTGAATTGTGTCCCCCTTACCCCATTCATACATTGAGGTCTTAACTAATCCCTAATGTGATGTTATTGGAGATGGGACCTTTAGGATGTAATGAAGTTTGATAAGGTCATGAGGGTGAGACCCCCCCATGATGGGATTAGTTCCCTGATAGGAAGAGGAAGAGAAATATATTGTTCTCTCCACATGTACATACTGAAGAAAGGCCATGTTAGCACACAGTGAGAAGGTGGACTTCTGCAAGACATGAAGAGAGTCCTCACCACAACCTGACCATGACACTCTGATATCAGACCTTCAGTCTTCAGAATTGGGAGAAATACATACCTCTAGTCTAAGCCACTCAGTCTGTGTAGTTTGTTATGGCAACCTGAGCTGAGTAAGACATTATACAAACAGGATAACTCAAAAAGAGCAATGGAGAGTTTGAGGGTGGAGGCAAGAGCTGTAAAGAATCATTCCTGGGAAGTGGAACTGGGCCCTCCAGTTAAGGAACTGGCAACATACAAATTTCAGAATTGCTATGGACCAGCAATTGCTATGTGCCCTTGTTTCTCCACTCTTTGAATAAGAGTGCTCATTGCATTGATCTCATTCTATATCATTAATATGTGCTAGGTGTGTGTGGAACAGATACCTTTTCATTTTAATTCACAAATCTTCATATTGAGAGAAACTGTACTAGAGAACTACATCAAAGGAACTTCATCAGCACCTGGACCTTATTTAGATGATAAGACCCTGAATCTCAAACTTGAACTACATGCCATAAAGAGATAAGATTTTTGGAGGCCTTTAGAAGGAGTGAGTATATTTTGCAGTACAGAGGAATCTAAATAATATGTGTACAGTGGTGAACCATAGCTGACTAAAAATGGCCACAAATTAATTGAAACTGTTCCAACTGAAAGGTGCAATCTTGATCATTTTCCTTGATCTGGGAGGGCTCTGTGACTGCTTTGATGAATATGGTGAAAGTGATGCTCTGCTAATATCTGGGCCCAGAACTTACAACTTCCTGTCTTTTGGACACTATCCCTGGAAGCCCTGAGCTGTCATGTAAGAAGTCTTGAAGCTGCAATGCTGGAGGTGCCACTTATAGGTGCTTTGTTCAACAGTCTCAGCTGAGCCTATACTCCCAAACACTGGAACCAAGGTGCCGCGCATGTAAATTATCCCATCCTGGACCCCCCAGACCAGTCTAACCTCTAGCTGAATGTGGAACAGAAGAATCACCCAGTTGAACCCTGCCTAAATTCTTGACCCATACGATCATAGGTTATAATAAAGTAGCTGTTTTTAAACTGCTGAACTACACTTTGGGTAATATGTTATTATTGACAAATAACTGAAATAGTTACCTGTGCCTAAATTCTCTGACCTCACCTTGCATCTCATCCCTTAGCTCTCGGAATTCCAGTGTTTCTACTCTTTTGGGTCTCTGAATATTGGCATGATATTAATATTAACATGAACATCTCATCACCCTTCTTGATATTTTAGCTCTTAGTTAACAAGAATTTTCTCAGTAAAGTTCTCCTTGACACCTCTAGATTAGTTTCATTGTTACAGTATATTCTCCCACAAGAACCGTATTTCTTTCTTTCAGAGCAATGATCTGTCTGATTATTTCATTAATGCCAGTTTCCACCTCTAAACTGTAAACTCCATGAACAGAGAGCAGGACTCTTTGATCATCACTGAATTCCTAAAGTCCAGCAGTGTGTCTGGACAAAGTAAATGCTGAGTAAATATTTGTTAAATAGATGAATAAAATAGTTGATGCAGCTGATAAGGACCCTCTCCTTACCACAGCCTTTAATAACTATGCCACAATTCTTCTCTCACATACTGTGAACATTTGGATTCAAAGCCATTGTAACTGGGAAAGACCGTGTGACGTGATATTAGGCCACTGCTCCTGCCTTGCTATTGTCTGTGAAGGCAGTTCCGCATTACTGAAGTTGCCGAGGTTCCGTTTGGTAACCCTGGTGCAGAGAAGAGGAAGCGAAAGGTTGCTGCTGGGCGTGTGTGGGCACAGGAGTGTAGAGAAGAAAAAAAAGACAATCAGTACCTGCTCACATTTATGTCTTTGGTGAAAATCAGGGAGCTTTCCTGAACATCTAAAGAAAGTTATAGGTGCTCGGATTGTTTAAATTATTCCTAAATTTGAGTTTAGAAACAATTTCTAACTAGATTGTGAGCTTTTTCTGCGGTGCCCCTCCATCCACAGGAAGAGGACCGTTTGCATGCCTTAGTGCTGATGTCTAGGTAAATATTCTGTTCCTTCCATACCCACTGCTGGCAGAATTGTTTTGTTCATAACTAATTTGTATTCTACTGTTTTTAGAAATGCATTTTTGCACTTATTTGGTCCTGTGGATGTGAAAAATAGATGATCTATTGGAAATAGTCTTTAAAAATTTTTTTCTGCTCTATTTTGTGAAGTTTTCAGTCTGTCATTTTTGTTGCAAGTGACATAAATGTCCTTATAATTTATTTCCATATATGTCCTTCCTTATAGGTATCTATAAGTGTCCTTATAATTTATATGTTATAACTTAAAAAGTATGTTTCTTTGCCTTGTTATATTTCTACTTAACACTGGTCATCAAATGGGTCTGCGTACAATATTTTATTAAGTGAGTTCAGTTAGAGTTCTAATCAGAGAAAGGAAGATCTCCATTTACCCATAATATCCCTGCTCTTTTTAACCGAAAACACTCCCAAATAGCAGGGCTGCTCTGTAGGCAGACATGTTTCGCGTCATTGTAGTGAGTGCACACACTCTGGGATTTTGTCCATTTCTACTTCTCTGATTTATCCTCCCTCCCTAAGTGCACAATACTGCACTTGTCCCTTTTGAACATGTAACAGATTAAAGGCTGGCCAGGAGGCAGATGTAGGCACACCTTTGATCTCTCATCCTTGGGGGTTAAGGGAGGGTAGACACCTGGCGCTGCCTAGCAAGAAACAAAACACAGCCCTGACTGGATTACCTTAAAGGGAACCACAGCTCCAGCCAAAGGTGCAGCTGGATTGGTTGAATGGGTGCCGAGGGAGGAGAGCCAACGGTTGGGCAGAGGCCACAATAACTAACACTATGATCCAGACTATCTGGGGGTTGGTTAGAATGACCATTTCTTAGGCAGAGAAACAGGACTGGAAACATCAGGCAATTGTACTAAGAAAAAATGAAAAATAATTATTTTGCAAGGAATATTGCAAAATATTCAGCTGTGCACAAATGCTGGAAGGCAATTTTGATGGTAATTCAGGAAGCTTTCAAATAAAGGATTTATAAGCCCCTTTCCTCCTTAGCAGAACATTTTTTTTTCTTAAGCATGTCTTTTACCTTTACACCAGGATAAAGGCTCTTAGTCAAAATGAGACCTGTGTGTTTCCTATCATGTTGGTGAAACTGCATTGCCCCCTGGCGTCTCTGTGCTGTTGTTACACCATCACATAGAAAGTCTAAAGAATGCCAATCAAGCTGTGTGAGGATGTAGCTTCCGGACCAATCTAGGGTCAGAAAATATAGTTGGAAATCTCAAATCTAGACATAGTTTGACAAGACCTGGAATAAAATTTTGAAATAAAGACTCTTTCTTCATCGCCCTCAGTGGAATCTCCTGAGGTTTTCAAGTAGCTTTTTTTTTTTGGTGCTTGCCCTTAGCGGGAACCAAACCTGGGACTCTCTGGTCCGCAGGCCAAGGTTCCAACCACTGAGCCAAACCGGCCAGGACTCAAGTAGCTCTTAAAAGGAATGAATCAAAGAACAAGCATGTACTCAGGAAAAAAAAATTAAAAGGAATGGATCAGATTCTAATCGGCAAATTTAAACTTACAAATAGTAATGTGAGTGGCTGCCACACACCTACCCATTTTCCAAGAACCAACTCAAATATCTCCTGTGCTGTAAAATCCTTCTAGACTGCTCCTTGGCACTGGTTACTACCATGCTTTTCTCTGCCTTCAGGCTTCCCTCTCTGATGTAAACTTGAAAGTGGGATTATACCTGATTAAAAAAATTTTTTCTTTATTGATTTTTGGAGAAGGAGGAAGGGAGAGGGAGAGAGAGATGAAAACATCGATGAGAGAGAACATCAAATGGCTGCCTCCTGCATGTCCCCCACTGGGGATTAGGCCCACAACTTGGGCATGTGCCCTGACTGGGAATTGAACCAACAACCTCTTGGTGCATGTGCCACACCAGCTGGGCACACCTAATTTTTCTTTATATATATACCGTGACTAGCATGGTGCCTGGCAGGTGGTATGTGACCAGTAAAAAGGTGTTATTTGTTGATTGCAATATTAACAGTACTGTTCACAAAATGATCAAATGCATTTCTTAATCAACAGCTCCTGAAAGTCAATATGGTAACCAAATTGGAGGCAGAAGAACATGGTTCTTGGATAGGACATAGGGGATCCTTAAGGCCCCTGAAACTGTCAGGCACCATGTCCAATTATGGCAAAGAATGGTTAGAATAACATAAACCTAGAAAATATTTAGCTTTAACAACCTACGGATCTAGAAATCTACTCAAATTTTAACTTCCATTTCTTCCCTAAGTGAATCTCTACTCTAGAGAGGTCATGAGTATATTCATTATCACCAATTCAGTTACAAATTTCTTAGGGGGCAGATATTTCTAGAAGTAAAGCTTCTGAATGTTCTTACTGAAGATACTGTGGCATGTTGATCAAGGTCATCAACTGAGCTTGAGACATTTGTGTCTGGGGCAGACTATAGAGGAACTGAAACTATGGATCAAGGGTCAGGCTTAACTATGTACAAGGAATACAGTGTCATTCTGCTTTGGATATCAGCAGAAAAAAATGACCAGATCTGAAACACCGATTGTATTAGGATGAGTTAAGAGGTTGCTATTATTAGTAAGACTGCTTTTTGTTATAATATTGTCACATTAATACTATTAATAAAAGTTTCTTGAAGGCATTTGTTATGCTTTAAATAAAAATAAAAAAATTAAGAAGAGCCTAGCTTAGTAGAGGCACAATTTATGGTTGTGAAAAGCTTGAATTTTGGAGTCAAACTAAATAGGTACAAATATTGACGGTGCCACTGACCAGCCATTGGACCGTGAAAAAGTCACTAAACCTTTCAGTATCTCAGTTTCCTCAATGATCAAAATGAAGATGCCACTAATAATGAGCATATACTGTCTGGAACCCAGTAAATGCTCCATAAATGTTTGTTGGTGAGGAGAAACATGTGAGTCCCCACCACAGCAGACTGATAGAGATTAAAAAAATTTCTGAATTGTTGAAAAAGCCAATTCATTCTATGAGACGTTGTTAAAATCCCCAAATGAAAGGAATGTTCTAGGGAGTAGGGCTTCTCCAGTGCTGGTCTTTTCCCTGAGGTTGGTCTCAGTGTAAATCTGGAATTAGGCACATCTCTGACACTTCCAGGCTAGCATGACTGGACCTCTGAGAGTACGTTGGGGTCTGAGAATGTCCAAGCTTGTCCTACTCCAGTGCAGAGTTCCACGCTCAGAAACAGCCCAGAGCCTGAAGGGCTACTGGGAGTGGGAGTCAAGGGCAGTCTTCTCGTCCCTGGTTCTTTTTGGAGGGGTCCAGAATATGCCACTGTGGCCTAAAATTATTTTGAGCTGATGGCATTTGTGAATAGGCTCTCCCCCCTTTAACTGCCTAAAAGTAGAACCTCACAAACAACTCATTGGTCATAAATCCCTTCCCCAGGAGTTTCTGCCACCAGAGAACATTGACTCTTATCACCAGAGAAGAAATGTTACCACATTTAAACCAACATTATATCTCTCATCTGTTTTCCTAAGGGTCTATTTCTTTCTCCTGAGAGTCATTTGTAAGTGCTTTTCTCTTCCTTCCCTTTCCCTGTTAGGATGGTACATAAGCCTCAAATTCTAACTGCCTCCTTGAGTCATAGTTTTCTGTGAACTCCTGTATGTACATAAATAAAAATCTGTCTTCTCTTTCTAACCTGTCATTTGTCAGTTTAATTTACAGACCTCCCAGTGAAAGAACTTAAGAGGGTAGAAAAAAAGTTGTCCTTCCCAACATGTCTCTACAGGACTTTGGCCTAATATTGGACTCCACTAAGCTAAATCTCAGGCCCTCAGAACTAGCTTGACACCTTGCACCAAGATATCCTCAGTTTTAGAAGTTATGACAAACTTAAGTCCACCACAAGTCAGAAGTAGAATGCCCCATAATATTTGCAGAGCATCTTTGAATATTTGCAGAGCATTCTTTTTTTTGTGTGTGTGTGGTATGTGCCCCTAGCAGGAACCGAACCCGGGACTCTCTGGTCCGCAGGCTGACGCTCAACCGCTGAGCCAAACTGGCCAGGGCTTGCAGAGCATTCTTTTTTTTTTTTTTTCCTCACCCGAGGACATTTTTTCCATTCTTTGTTCAGGTAGAGTGGGAAGGAGAGAGAGAGAGAGAGAAACATCGATGTGAAGGGACACATCGAGTGGCTGCCACCCTTACGACCAACCAGGGCCGGGGACAATCTGCAACCGAGGTACATGCCCTTAGCGGGAACCGAACCTGGGTCTCTCAGGACCGCAGGCCGACGCTCTAACCGCTGAACCAAACCGGCCAGGGCTTGCAGAGCATTCTTGAACAATGGCTGACACATACAAATGCTAGATAAATGTATGTTAAATAACAATAAATCTTCACACCCGGCCGGAGTGGCTCACTGGTTGAGCGTTGACCCATGCACCAAGAGGTTGCCGGTTTGATTCCTGGTAAGGGTACATGCCCGATTGTGACCAAACCTCCAGTGGGGGGCATGAAGGAGGTGACCAGTTGAGGTTCTCTCTCTCTCCCCCCTTTCCTTTCTCTCTAAAATCAATAAAGAAAAAATATTGCACAATCCCAATCTTTAAGACAAAACAATTCAGATTAATTTTAGGGTTTCAAACCTTCTAGATATTTTTCTTATTTGGCACTGCATCTTTATAATCTTGCATATATGATAATGTAAAAAGTAAATGCTATTAAGAAAGATAAATCTTTTTACTGTTGGAACAAGATAATCACAGTGAGATTATTTTAACTAACTTCTGCCTTTTGAAGTGTAACTGGGAATGGCATTTTTAGATATGTACAAAGCCATGTTCAGACTTATACAAAATGGAATGGGTGGATGACTGGAGAGATAAATGGTGGTAATAACCACTAACAATGGTGCAAAATTATGCATCCTGTGGGATTCTGGAAATACACATTCTTTTTCAAGAAGAGATGAGACTTAGAAATGGGGTCTTTAATGTGATATCAAAACATGTGCTACCATCAATGAGATAAATGGGGCTGGCAGAGTGCACTCGGACTGCCTGGGAATTCCAGTGCATTCCAAGCAAACCTGGCAACTGATAACTTCCTGGACAGCTGTTTCTCCCATTTATCCTCCCGATTCTTTTTTGTTAGTTGTCAGCTAAATTTTTATGTGAGTGCAATATCCAACCTGCAGAAACAAAAATTCTTCTTAGAGGTTTTCATTTTCTTTAGCAAATGGTTTGCTAAAATGTTGATTCTCATTTTCTAAGTCTAAATTGAAAATGCAAGAGTATGTTTTCTACAAGTGCAATCAAGCATAACGTTGAGTCTTGTTTTTGAGAAATTTATAAGTAATTTCCATTTCAATATTTCTAAATGTAAATGACAATTCTGATTATCTACGTTTGTATTAACCATGTCCTGAAATTAATATTTGCAAAATGGTCAATATTTGGTTGATAAATCATTTAACCATAACTTTCCCACATTGAAATCAAGGACAATTAATTTTATTTTAGTTTACTTTATTAAGAACATCTATGCATGGTGACAGATATTAACTAAACTTATTTTGGTGATCATTTTGCAATATATACGAATATCAAGTCATTATGTCATATACCTGAAAGTAATATAACATTATATGTCAATTATATCTTAAAAATAAAAAAAAGGGCATCTCAAAGGTTTAAGCAGCTTGACCCTTGGTTGAAACCATTTAATAGCCTCCCATTGCAAAATGTACAAGAGCCTTCATACGGCACACAAAATGGGTTACCTGGGCCCTTATTCATTCTTACTTTAACTTAGACCACTCCCTTTCCCTCCTATTCTCTCTCCCCACCACAGATCTCTATGTTCCAGCTACTCTGTACTTCTTTTAGTTAGGTACCTTTTTCTTCTCATTCTTGCCTCTGGTCTTTGCTCTGTGATGTTCCCTCACGTGGAACTCAAGCAACATTTCCTTGTACACACTTCACAGTTGTTCTAAAATTCTAACACCCTTATTTCTCTTTTTATAAAGCACTTGTAATCATGGTAAACAATTATATGCAAAAGCATTTAAAAAGAAAAAGCCTCAGCCCCAGCCCGGTATGGCTCAGTAGTTGAGCGTTGACCCATGCACCAAGAGGTCGCCGGTTTGATTCCTGGTCAGGGCACATGCCCAGGTTATGGGACTGATCCTCAGTGGGCGGCATGCAGGAGGTGGCCAAGTGATGATCTCTTTCATCAATATTTCTATCTCTCTCTCTAAAAATTAATAAAGAAAAAATATTAAAAAAACCCAAAACCTCAGATGATTTTCTTCCTGAAGTCATGGCAGAGCCTGGGTCAGTGTTACTGCTGTGTCCACAGGAGCAGCCCAGTGCCTGGCACACAGTAGGTGCTCCAAAGTGCTTAATAAATAAGGGAAGGAATTCTTAATTCTACTTACTCTTAAATTGGCAATTCATGCTCTCCTACTTCATGGCTGGACTTGAGCAAAAATGATAAACATGGCCCTAGCTTATTTGGTTGGGCGTTGTCCCGTGCACCAAGAGGTTGCTGGTTCAATTCCAGAGCACATGCTCAGGTTGTGGGCTTGATCTCTTGTGGGGGGCATGCAGGAGGCAGCCAATCGATGTTTCTCTCTCTCCCTCTCCCTTCCTCTCTTTCTAAAAACAACAACAACAACAACCAATCAATCCATCAATAAAGGTGCTGAATAAATGGATAATCTATTATTATCACAAAAAAATGATAACCATGTCATACAAGTTGATTATTTAAGTCTGAGATGGAGCCAGTTATCTTTATGAAGGGAGAAAACAGATTTTGAACTTGAACTTCCCAGGAGCTAACTTTCTAAACTAATCTTTTCTCCTACACATACTTATGCACCACTGATGGAAGTGCAATCTGTAAGAGAACCTATGGAAATACAGACTTGATAAAGTGATTCCATTTTCTGCTTTTTAGAATCTATTTTAAAGAAATAATCATAGATGCTTTTACCCTTGTCCCCATACTTTCTATTTCCAGCAGAATAACAAGAATAATTCTTTAAAAACCGAGATCATGGGGAGCATTTGAGATCTTGCTTCCTGGCATGTCAGTAGTTTGGCTTAAATAAACCTATAAGAATTCTATAAAAAAAAAGAAAGGAAAACTGAGATCATGTAACCCATTTGCTAATACACTGACTGAAATGGCTCTAATTTCACTTAGGGTAGAAGCCAAATCCTTCCAATTGCCAGCAAAGTCCTGCATAATTCATGTCATGAATTTAATGGTATTTTTCTCTTCAGAACTTTTTACAATGAGACATTTTTGTTCAGGGAAAACTAAAGCATTATTAAAAAGAGAACAGTGACAATCAAAAAGGAGTTTTGGAAAGTTAATATTCTGTTTCTTTTACGTTAAAAATCAGTTATGAAGATTCTTGATTTTTTTCCTGAAGGGTTTTTAAATGGGGAAACATGATCGTCATTATTTAGTCACTCGGTGGCTGATTAGAAAGACACACGCTAGAAAAAATTTGACTTCTATGTTTCTTCTACATTTCTCTTCATTAAAAGTTAAGAAGAACTAGGTATTTCCAGGGAGTATTTAAGACGTTTAGAGACTATGCACTGCTAAATACCAGTTCCTATTCTGTATTCTTTTTGAAGTCATAGTGTTGTCCTGGGTTCCTGGCTCGATTTCAGCAGCTTATCATAGTGTGACAAGTACACCTCCCACCTGGGCAGGTCCAGTGCAGAGAAGCTGGAAGAACTCACTCCAAAACCACTCCTTTTCCTGTTGTTCCTATTATCTCAGCACCTTCCAGGTGAGTTCTCACACCTGCTCTCTGTCTCCAATGCCTGGGCGAGGTCTTACATCCTCTCATCTGGTCGCTTTCAGCTATATTCCAACTGGTCTTTCTGTCTTCAGCCTTTTTCCTCTTTAGTTCATTCCCCATTTACTTCCTTACCTAAAAGCTGTTAACAGCTCCCCACTGCCCAAACAAAAGTTCAAGGCCCATCTTCGTCTAGATCCAACCTCTTTTTCTACCACTGTCTCCATGTACACTATTCTTTGACTTTACACTTCCCTTCACACACCATGTACTTCTGTGCCTTCTCTCCTCTGTACCTTCTTGGCCTGGAAACTCTTCCCCTATTTTTTTTATTTATTTATTGGTAACTTTGTTTTTTTATCCTCATCCGAGGACATTTTTCCATTTTTGTTCAGATAGAGTGGAAAGTAGAGAGAGGAAAAGAGAAAGAAACATCGATGTGAAAGGAACACATTGAGTGGCTGCCTCCTGCCCGACCCCAACCAGAGTCAGGGACGGATCACAACTGAGGTCGTGCCCTTGACTGGAATCGAACCAGCGAGTTCTTTGTCCGCGGGCCAATGCTCTAACTGCTGAGTCAAAGTGGTCAGGGCTTTATTGGTAACTTTGAATGCAAAGTATTTTATTTTTAAAATTCCAAATTTAAAAACAAGATAGCCTAAATAATATAGTTAAATAATATAAGTTAAAATAAACAGTTTTCCAAAGCTGAATGTGCTCATTTGGAGTTCAATTTTTCTGCTTGAAGTATAAAAACAACTTTCTAAAACTCTTAGGCAGGAACACCACTGTTTTGATGATCTGTGATTAGAGGAACGGATCAATCTCAATGGGTAACATCCCTTTTTTCCTGTTCATAAGGACTTAAAAAATTCTAGAACAAATGCATTTTTCTTGTCTTATATGGACAGTTTTATTCCAGATGTCTCCTGAGAGGCATATACCACATACACTTCTCATTTTCACACACTTTGGAAATTGGTATGGACACGCCCATGTGCTGTGCCCATTCACCAACAGAAAGAAGACTTGATCAGCGTTGAGCTGTAAGCCCCTTCTAATGATCTCGATGAGTTCACTTATGTTGACATGATCAGGTACAAGAGACTTGGTTTTATCCAAGACAGGAAGCTGCTTCTTACTCTTCTATTGTTCTATGATCACTGGGATTTTGGTCGATGCTGTTCTGGGATAAATCCAATGTATTCTACTATTTGTTCAAAGCAGCTGTACTGCTTGACGGTCTACTCAGAGGGTGTGGCGCTGGAGGCTGGAAGGGGGTGGTGGGGCACAGGAACCCAGCAGCTTTAGGTGCTGCAGACAGACTGTGGTGACAATGACTTCCTTTGTCCCTTCCCCTGTTTTCCATGTGGAAAGTTTCTTTTAACTTTCTGGGCTCAACTCACTGCCTTTTACAGTGAAGCCTTCCCAAGCCTTCTGAGGCACAAATATATCCCTCTGCATCCCTTAACACTCTGCACATCTTTGTATGGCTTTTAGGACACAATATTTGAATTGTTTTTATTGTTGTTGCCCTTAGTGACCTGTGCATTCCACTAAAGCATTGTTCTCATTGGTTATCTTACACTATTGCTCTGTAGAAGTATTAATTGATAGACAATTCCTATTGATAGGATAATAATAGAAAAATTCTAGTTTTAAAAAACTTTTGTATTGCCTTGGTTAGTTTGGCTCAGCGGTTAGAGCGTTGGCCTGTGGACCAAAGAGTCATGGGTTTGATTCTGGTCAAGGGCACATACCTTGGTTATGGTTCGCCCCTGGCCTTGGTCAGGGTCATATGGGAGGCAACCAGTCGATGTGTCCCTCTTACCTTGAGGTTTCTCTCTCTCTCCCTCTCTTCCACTCTATCTGAAGATAAATGAAGGGACTATCCTCACGTGAGGATTAAACAACCAATAACCTGGCTTTTTAATCTATTTTGCTCCTCATATTAAATCCAAGATATTTTATTTTTGGTTTTAGATAGTAAGGCAAGGGTAAGGGTACTCTCAATTACCATAGAAGATCTTATGTCTATGTCTCAAAATAGACATAGACTATATAAAAATAGAAGACTATAAGGGGGAGATCAAAAGTAAGGAGGAGTTGGAAAATAATGAGTTCTGTATATGTTATGCAGTGCCCAGTAAAATGGACCATTTATGCAAAAGTAGTCTAAGAGTTTTGTTTTCACTTAGAACACTAGTGAGAAAATCTGTTGCAAAGAACAACTATATCATTTGCCTTTGCTTGACTTTCCAAGCTTAAAGTCATGATCAGACAAAATTAGGAAGGCAAATTTGCAGGGGCTTGGTCAGAATACTAGCATTTCAATGGAAACGTGGGCTAATAAATCAGATCTTCCCTGTTACTAAGATACTGTTGTTTACCTCACAATTTCTTGTTTCCTTCATTTCTGTTATCTCTGCTCACTGCCATCCCCTGCAGGTGTCTCAGCCATCCGGTTCCTTTCCACCTCCAGCCCTCTGGGAGCCTTTCATTTGTGAGCAGCTCTCTCCTTCCACACCTCTGCCTTAAGGAAACTAACTTTTCCTTGACAATCTCATTGGCCACTTTTTCTCACAGGTATACATACATGGAAAAACACATTCATTTATTAATTAGAAAATGCACCACATTTTCATGACTTAAATTTCAAAATTCAGCTGGGTAGCCAGTGAAAAGTTTCTTTCCTACTTGCGTTCCCAATTACCAGGTTTCTCTCCTTGAGTGTAATCAATGAATGTCCTCGGCGTTCATGTGATCACCATACTTTTTCATTCCCACTGCCATTTATAAATCATTTTTCTTCTACCACCATCCTACATACTCCCTTGTTTTGAGGCTAAGTCCACTTATATCATTTTCTCTGTTGTTTTCTGCTAACTTCTAGAGTATTCCTCATCTTCTGCAGTGACTTCTTTAGTCCCTGTTTCATTGACCTTTCCATTCATGTTATGGTCTCACAAAACTTCTTCAACTTTTAGTGATCTTTAGCTCTGTTCCAGTTTCTCAACTACTAGCCTGATCATACCTTAGACATCAGCAGTTCTTAAAACAACTCCACCTCTAAGTGTCTGAAGAGTAAAAATGTTCCTCTAACCACATTCCCCTTCTCTTACATGTCTCTATGTCTCTGTTTTACCCACTGAGTCAGCTCTCCATGAGTTTCACCTGCTGTTCTATCTAATCTGCAACCTAATTCAACAAGAGAATTCTCTGTTCTTTTTTTTTTTTAATTTTTTTTGTCTTTATTGATTTGAGAGAGAGAGGAAGGGAAAGGGAGAGAGAGATGGAAATATCAATGAGAGAGAACATCGATTGGTGCCTTTTGAATGCCCCCCACTGGGGATCGGGCCCACAACCTGGGCATGTGCCCTGACTGGAATCAAACCAGTGACCTCTTGGTGCATGGGTCGATGCTCAACCACTGAGCACACCACCCGGGCAGAATTCTCTATCCTTTTGACCAACTACCACTTATATCTATTTTAATATTACTCATCACCTAAATATTTTTGGGGCAGATGTACACTTAAAAACCCCCAGCGGCTTCCCAGGTATTCAATCCAGAATTCTCAGCTAAACAGCAAGTGATTTCCATGATCTGGGATGGTCCCTGTTTCTAATCATCTGTAACCATCACTTCATGGATTCAGTGCTTCAGACAAACACAAATATGTTTAAACTTGATCTTGTTTGAACATATTCTGGGCTTTCCCACCTCCAAGACATTTGCTTAATTCTTCTTTTTGCTTAATCTGCTTATGGGTTTAATTTTTATTATCTGTGCCTATTGAAGTCCATAGGTTCTTTAAGGCCCAGCTCAAATGATACCTCCTTCACAAAGCTTTTCCTCATCTTCCCCTTGTGTGAACTTATTTTATAAAACAAAACGCACTCTGCTTAATTTTATAGTTATTTTTGTATCTGATTTTCCTAATAAATAGAACTTCTTGACTACTCTTGCATTTATCATTGTAGTCCCTGCAACATTAAATAATTGCTTTATAAATTTGAATATAATGCATTTAAATTATTTTCCTGATAAGAATTAGAAAGAATATGAAATCAAATCAGGGAAGAATCAACATTACAATGCTCTGATAGATTATTTATAATATTCAACTTTATTCTCAAATATTATAGAATACTTATTTTTTTTTTTGTAGAGGCCAAGTATTTTACTTATTTTTTTAAATCATTTTTCTTTAAATTTTTTCTTTATTGATTTTAGAGAGAGAGGAAGGGAAAGATATAGAAACATCGATGAGAGAGAACATCAATTGGCCGCCTCTGTGTGCCCCCCACTGAGGATTTGGCCCACAACCTGAGCACATGCCCTGACCAGGAATCAAACCAGTGATTTCTTGGTGCATGGGTCGACACTAAACCACTGAGCCACGTCAGCTGGGCCATTTTTATTTTTCAATTACAGTTGACATACAATATTATATTAGTTTTAGGTATACACCCTAGTGATTGACATTACATAACTTACTAAGTGATCATCTCAATAAATCTCATACCTATCTGACACCGTACATAGTTATTAGAATATTATTGACAATATTCTCTATGTTATATTTTACACCCCTATGACTATTCTGTAACTACCAGTATGTATTTCTTAATCCCTTTACCATTTTTACCCATCCTCTCAACTCCCTCTCTTATATGATAACTGTCATAATATTCTCTGTATCTATGAGTCTGTTTCTTTTCTGCTTGTTCATTTATTTGTTTTTTAGATTCAATCATTAATAGATATGTGTTTGTTGCCATTTTATTAAGCACATTTATTTATTTTTTTAAAGAAGATCCTTTAACATTTCATGTAATACTGGTTTGGTGGTGATAAACTCCTTTAGCTGTTTCTTATCTGGGAAGCTATATGTTCTATTATAAATGATAGCTTTTGCTGGGTAGAGTAATCTTGGTTGTAGGTCCTTGCTTTCCACCACTGTGAATATTTCTTGCCACTCCCTTCTGGCCTGCAAAGCTTCTGTTGAGAAATCAGTTGGAAATCTTATGGGAGATCCCTTGTAGGTAACTAACTGCTTTTCTCTTGCTGCTGTTTAGATTCTCTCTTTGTCTTTAATCTTTTGCATTTTAATTATGATGTGTCTTGGTGTGGGTCTCTTTGGGTTCATCTTGTTTGGGACTCTCTGCACTTCCTGGACTTGTATATTTATTTCCTTCACCAGGTGAGAGAAGTTTTGCATCATTATTTTTTCAAATAAGTTTTCAATTTCTTGCTCTCTCTTCTCCTTCCAACACCCCCATGATGCAAATGTTGGTACAGCTGATGTTGTCCCAGAGGCTCCTTACATTATTTTTATTTATTTTTAATTCTTTTTTCTCTTCGCTGTTCTGATTGGGTGTTTTTTGCTTCCTTGAATTCCAAGTTGCTGATTGGAATCTTGGCTTCATCTTCTGTACTGTTGATTCTCTGTAAACTATTCTTCATTTCAGTTAGTGTATCCTTCATTTCTGACTGGTTCCTTTTTATGGTTTTCATGTCTTTCTTTAGGCTGTTGAATTTCTTACTAAGTTTATCTACTCTTCCCCTAAGTTCATTGACCATACTTATAACCATTGTTTTGAACTCTGCATCTAGTATATTGCTTGTCTCCATTTTGTTTAGTTCTTTTTCTGGAATTTTGTTTTGTTATTTTATTTGGGACACGTTCTTTGTTTCCTCATTTTGGCAGCCTCACTGTGTTTGTTTCTATGTATTAGGTAGAGCTGGTAGGTCTCCTGGGCTTGGTAGGGTGGCCTTATGTAGTAGGTGTCCTGTAGGGTCCAGTGAATGGGTAGCCTCCCTGTTTACCTGAGCTGGGCACTCCAGGTAAACCCCTTGCATGGGTTGTGTACACCCTCCTGTTGTAGTTGAGCCTTGATCGCTGATGGCATGTCACTGGGAGGGATTTACTCCCAGGTCAATCAGTTGCAAGTTCTGGCACCATTGAGGATCAGCTGTGCAGGGGCCTATCCATGGGGAAGGACTTGCTTAGTGGGGCTCTGCTGCCCTCTGAGTCTGCTCCTTGAATGTGTCGCTTGTGGCAGTGGTTGGTGGTGTTTTGACCTGATCTGAAGCTGTACACCACACATGCTGGCTCTGGGGCCTCCTGGATGGTGCAGGCCAAGGTCAGCTGCTGCCTGTGTTCTGCCCAGGGCCACCAGGCATGAGCTATAAAGTGATCTGCAGTGGCTACTTCTGTGCTGGGCTTGGAGGTGCCCAGGAGAGGCCAAGCTGCAAACCAAGACTGGCTGTTGCTAATGCCAGGCCTGCAGCCACTGAGAGGTGTGGAGCATGGTGAGGCCAGATGCCACTTGTTTGAGAGATTTTAGGAAAGTCTGAAGTATGAGCCAAGATAAGTCGTTTACATGGGAAAGTCACTGGAAACAGCTTGGGTGGGCCCAAAAGTTGGGTGGGGTGAGGTCTTAGAGAATCACTAGGGCAGAGAGAACAGTGTTAGCCACATTAATGGAGACTCAGATATGATCCCCACTTGCCTGCTCTGTGGGAGAAGGGCTCTGGAAAGAAACAATGGCCTCTGCCAACACTTCTGTCTGAGAGAAAGCTACCCCTCTAGTTCTCCCCTGATGCCATACAGGACAGTTTCTTCCTGTTTGTTCCTGGTACCTTTGAGCTGCCACCCCAGTGCTGGAGCTCAGAGGGAGTAAATCCAAGTAAGTCTGTGTGTGGGCCCTTTGAGAGAAACTGCCTGGGACTCCAGAAGCCCTCCATCTCCCTCAGTCACAATCCCCGCTGGTTTTACAACCAGATGTTATGGGGACTTCTCTTCCTGGCACTGGAACTCTGAGCTGGGTGGTCTGGTATGGGGCTTGGACCCTTCACTACTCAGGGGGGACCGTCACAGCCAAGATATTCCTACTAATTTTTATTCACCACAAGTGGGTGTGGGACCAGTCCAGCCCTTTCTGTGTCTCTGCCCCTCCTACCAGTCTCAATATGGCTTCTTTATATCCTTAGTTGTAGGCCTTCCATTCAGCTAGATTTCAGGCAGATCTGAAAGATGGTTGTTTTATAGTTTAATTGTGATTTTTATATGGTCATGGGAGGATGCAAGTACCGCATTTACCTATGCCTCCATCTGGATTGGAAGCCCTCATAGAAGATTTAAAATAGGATATTTTTGCCCGGCGCTGTGGCTCAGTGGATTGAGTGCAATCCATGGACTATGAGGTCCCAGTTTGATTCCCAGTATGGGCACTAGCCTGGCTTGAGGGCTCAATCCCCAGTAGAGGTCATGCAGGAGGCAGCTGATCAATGTTTCTCTGTCACATCGATGTTTCTCTCTCTCTCTAAAAATCAATAAAAACATATTTTTAAAATAGAGTCTTTTCCTCTTCCAAAATGTCTTAGAAGCTGCTTTTTTTCTAAACAAGTATAGAACAAAACTTCAGCAAAGGAAAGTGTAAGCATGTTTCTTTTATATATCACAGTGTGTAGGATATTTGCATGGGAAATTCATGTGTGGGATGTGTCCTGGATTCCGTATGTTGGGGGCAATCCCCAGCTCACAAAAGAGGTCAGTGAACAAGAACAGCTGTGACCATCACGGTGGTCCAGGCTTAAGTTGTGACTATAGTGTTCTTGATCAACAAGGCCCCTGTGTCTTTGCCACAAATGTCATTTTCTCATTTCTCTCCAGGAGATTTTTACATTTTCACAGAAACTCTTGTTGACCTCCATTCTCTTATAATTATCCCTTAATTCTGTACTAGTTGGCCTTCCTAACATAATAAAGAGCAAGTTCTCTGTAATCATAAAAGGATTTGTGCGACAACATTATCATTCCTTTTGTTGTGAGAATTAATACTAATTTTTACTGCTAGAGAAACACAGCTCTGGACTAAGGCGCTTGACACCTGGAGTCTCATGCGGGACTGAGCACAAACACCGGGAAAGCATGGTGTTGCCATCTGTCATTTTTTATCATTCCCCATCGTTCAGCCAACCCTGTCAGTAAGCGATCAGTCCCTCACTGATCACCAAATGACACATGTGCAGTACACATTGTAGAGTTTATAGGAAACAAGATGTTGCCTGTGAATTCTCTGTTGCGTTGGCTCCTTCAAGAAGGCCAAGCGGGACATGCAGTGTCATTATGGTTTTCTGACTTCTATTAGGTTGTGGAGCTATTTCCCAGAGAACAGTATAAAGCTTGAATTATTTCCCAAAAGACTAGCATAGCAGTTTCTCACAAGAGCTCTTGGTTGAGGTTTGTGGCTTTGATATCTCTCGTTGATGGTGAATACTCACATTCTCTGGTAGCATTAGGCTAGCAGCATGACAAGTCAGACTGGCTGGAGATCTTGATTTGGTATCTCTAGATGACTACTAAAGCACAATATGAGCAAAACCAAACCAAAAACCTCACTTTAAATTGCTTAGGGTTAAATGCAGAAAATGATAAAATGACCATCTGTGAACTGTGCCTCAGGGCCTAACCCACATCTACAAATGGGTGGGGACCCAGAGAGAATGAATGGCAGTGACCTGGCTTCACACACTTGTGCCTAGGAAGAACGGAGAAGGGCTCTGCTGAGCCTGCACTATAGTCTCGTCTCCATAATCATACGAACAGGTGAGAAGAGCAAGCTAAGAAGACCTAGTTCTAAAGGGATGAAACCAAGTCTGGAATCACAGCTGACTTGGCAAGACTTGAAAAAGTGTAGGTTTGGCCATCTTGGTGAAAGCAGAGAGGTTGATTTCAACTCTGTTTACAGGTACAAGCATGGAGGCTGACCAGGAGTCACTCCAATCACTGTTTCCAGCACCGGAGTACAGAATGTGAATTGGCATCATTCTAAATGAATTGCAAGAAGTTTAAATGGACTTAAACAACACTATCCTCTCATTTTTCAGTTGGGTCAAAGATGATGTGTTGGAGGAATTAATCAAAGGACATTTCTCATATTAAATTTTTTTTTCTTTTGTCAAAGGAAAGCATGAGCGCAGTCCTCCATTACCACAAATTATGCAGTTGAGTTTCCCACATTTGGGGAAATCGCAGGAGTCAGCACACGTAGAGTGCAGTGGGTCAGCCTTGCTCTGGAAAACCACCTTCCTGATCGTGGTATGTCCTCTGCCAGGTAAATCTGCACACTGATTTGTAACCGGGGGTATCTATAAAACAGAACGTCTCTTGCCAGGACCTTCAGGGAGAAAACAATGCTTCCAGTTCCATAGACTGACACGTAGTCACTATGTGATGCTGATAAAAATGTGAGGCATTTTAAAATTCAAGGGTATTTCTTTTCTCCTCAAAAAACCAGTATGTTATTACTAGGAGAGTATGATATTTTGGAGAAAACTCTAGATAAAGTCAAAGGTTAAATGATCAATTTTTAGATATGTAGTAAAGAAAATAAATAAGAAAAAGAAGTTAGGCCCAATTCTCTCTAAGTTTTTAATTTTTCTTAAGATGCTATTAATTTATGAATCAGAAGGCCTAGATTTGAGTCCTGATTCTTCTCTCACAAGGTGTTTCACTATTATTAAATTATTTTGGTCTTTGTTGCCTAATCTGTAATGAGGCAGCTACTCTAGATGAACAAGTCTCCGTTGCAGAACTCTGATCCAGCTCTGGGGACTGGTGCGATGAGCAGACTCAGAACTTCTGACTGTGTACTAGGAAAAGCTCTATGATATGAAACTCCTAGGTGCTTTCTCCACCACTAGTGAGTATCATTTGATGACTAGTGTACAAAGCTTTACAAAAATATGTCAAGTGTATATTTATTATTGAGTATTCTTTTCTTTTTAAATTTTTATTGATTGATTTGAGAGACAGAGAGAGAGAGATTGGTTGTTCCACTAAGTTATGCATTCATTGGTTGATTCTTGTATGTGCTCTGACTGGGGATAGAACCCTCAACCTTGGCATATGGGGACGATGCTCTAACCAACTGAATTACCTGCCCAGGGCTTTATTAAATATTCTAACATAAAATATGGAGAAGATGTTGAAATCAGGTGAGAAAGGGCCAAATATAAAAAAACATCAAGAGATCAATTTAGTTTCTCTTTATAATAAGCGACCCAAACTAAAAATATCAATGATATATAAGCAAGAACTGTTCTGATAGAACCCTATTAAAAACAGCTTTATTGAAACCTAAGCTGAGCTTTTGTGGAGAAAAGATTACATTGAAAAGCCTCCAAATCTGTTAAGAGAGATTTTTTTCCCCCCATTTCTATTTGGGGTGCATTTCAGTTCCAGAGGCCCAACTAAAAACCAAAGATGAAATAGTAAGTGCATAAGTGGCTAGAAATAAATATAGCTGCAGCTTTCTCCATATGAGGAATTTCCCCAATAATGAGGATCAGACAAAGGATTATCATCAGAGAGGAAATGAGGCATTAAGCAAACAATTAAGGAGCATTAAATCATCTCAGAGAATACTTGCAAGATTGTAAAAGGCAAGCACTGTTAGCCATATTGCTGAGAAACGGTGGTAAGAAAAAGTGAATGAAATCAAATTAGTATCTGGGAGGGAGTGTGGTATTGTGGTTTCTTACGAGGTGCATGTTTTTTGGCAAATTATTTATTCTGCAAGAGTCTTAATTATTCCCTCTGTAAAATGGGGCAAATAATGTTTTCCTCACTGGTATGACACAGGATTAAATAAGGTCACAAATGTAAAGCACATAGAGATGTTTCAGAAACATAAAAGGGGTCAATATGTGGTGCCTATTGTTATTTAGGAATAGAAACAAGGTGATGTTTGATTCAGTTGGTCAAATAACTATTCTATTATTGGTCTGAAAGATGTTCCCTAAGAGACGTGACAACTTGTTAAAATGTCATATATAAACAATATGATCGAGTAAGATGTTTTCATACTTTTCTTGAAAGTTGGAGATTCTCTACTTTTATTGCCTGAATCAGTTTCTCTCTCAGTTATAAAAGGAAAAGTAATTCATCCAAGATTCTATGATATGTTCGAGTAATTAATCATCTATGAAAAGTTGAAGAAGGAAATACAATAGGGCTGGGGCACCCCAGGGCAGTCGGAGGCCTGGTCTGAGAGAACACCAGGCAGAGCCTGGAGAAAGAGGCTTGCTCTTGAGGATAAAAATTGCTGAGATTCTGATGAAACAGGAACAAAAAACCAGAGGCAATCGTTCTAGAAAATCACGATTTCTGATACAACCAATCACTTAAACTACACCAGTCGGTACAAGGTCGTTATTAACGGGCAACATTGCCAGCAGTGCCATGGGAGAAAGCAGCAGCAGTTTGCCAAGCTATCTGATAAAGCCAAGCAGGGATTTGCAGATAGTGAAAAATGTCTAAGGATTATTTAAACGAGGAAGCTGTAAGCACAGAGTATTCCTATATTGGGTTTTTATTTTGGTTGCAATAGTTTAACATTTGTCATTACTTAAAAAGCACCATTTTTTCCTAAACATTGGAAATACAATTCCTGAGCATTGTTAGGAAGCCTGCATAACCTGGTAAATAATAGCTGCATCTTCCTTGCTCGTGGATGTAGTTATAACTTGACAAGAATGTTCTTTTGTGAAGAAGTAGATTTAAGCGTGATGCATTATTAGCAGCCAAAAGAGAGGAACATGAAAAAGAACATAGTGTATTTTTTCTGGCACTCAGTGTCTCCTAGTGCAAATCCAAAGGTGCTAGCTACCATTTAGATCCTCATTAAAAAAAAAAAATCATAAGCCTAGAAACCCAGGGGGTCTTTATATCACGCGGAAGAGTTGGTATTCAAGGCCCCTGCCAATGTGGAGGGTCTAGTAGCAAGGCTTACCAAGGCAATGTTGTGTGAGGGTGTTCTTGCAAACCTGACCATTGTGGTCAAGTGTGACTGGAATCCCTAACAGCAGTAAGGAAGCCTGAAGGAATTGTTTACAAATTAATTGTTTACAAATAATTGTTTACATAATTATTGTTTTGAGAACTATAGCACAGCACACTGTCCACAGTATTACTAGCTTTATTTAAAGACTCTATAGGTTATGTTAGTGATAAAGATTGCATATTTGTATTCGATTCCCTTAGATCAGTGTTCCCTTATATTAATGCCATGGAGAGCAATGAATGCTTTATATAAAGCTGTTTCTTTTTCACATTTTTTTCTGTTGCCCTACAGACTTCATGGAAACAGACCATTGCCCCAGGAAGAGAAGAGTTCCAGCCGAAACCAAAGAAATCATTGGTCAGGTGCTAATTAGCCTTTTGTAGTTTATAAAGTAGGATGCACACTACCGACCCTGCACGAGTGAGTAGGAGCATGGGGTCCTCCTCACGAAACAGATGTTGGAGGCATTGTAACAGACAGAATAATTGCCCCACAAAGATGTTCAAGTTACCCCTGGAACCTGTAAATGTTATCTTATCTGACAAAAAGGACTTTGCAGAAGTGATTAAGCATCTTAAAACGGGGAGATAATTCTGGGTTACCTGGGTGGGCCCAATGGAATCTCAAGGATCCTTATAAGTGAAAGGTGGCGGCAGGAGGGCCAGAGTCAGAGTGATGCAGGGTGGGGAAGATTTGACCAGCCATTGCTGGCTTTGAAGGTGGAGGAAGGGGCCACCAGCCAAGGAATGTGTGCAGCCTCTAAGAGCCGAAAAAGGCAAGGAAATAAATTCTTCTCTGGAGACTCCTGAAGGAATGTAGTAACCCTGCCAACATGATTTTAGCCCAGTGAGACCCATTTAATAATCCTAACTTCCCAGGCCTTTAAGATAACAAATTTGTTTTAAGTCACCAAGTTGGTGATGATTTATTATGGTAGCAATAGGGAATGGACACAGGCAGCCTCTCGCAAATCTCTGGATTCAGTGCACATTCACGTCCTTTAGCTGGTAGGTATCCAATTAGAAGGATTCTCTGATTGTATTATCTGGTTTTCACTGAATTAGCTTTCATAAAATAGAAAGATAGTTTTAAAAATTAAGGATAATTCTGATAATGTGAACATATGAAAACAACATAATAGAAAAGTTGACTTGCTTTGCTGTATCTCTTCGTTAATCACTTTATAGGTCAAACATAATGATGATCTTATCAAATCTTATAAGAAATTGTCCTCCAAATTTAGAGCTATCAAAATTATGAATAACATTTACTCTTAAAGATGAGGAAACAAGCTCTAAATAGATCAGGCTTTGAAAATATTAAATAACGATATTAAGTCACCACAACAGAAAAATGTTTTTAGAAATACTGAAAGTATTGGAGGTATTACTAGCTATATGAAAAAAAAAAAATGACTTGTAGTCCTGGCCGATTTGGCTCAGTGGTTAGAGTGTTGGCCCGTGGACTAGAGAGACCAGGGTTTGGTTCCCATTAAGGGCACGTACTTTGGTGGCAGTTTGTCCCTGGCCCTGGTTGGGGTTGTGTGGGTGGCAGTCAGTTGATGTGTCTCTCTCATGTCAATGTTTCTCTCGCTCTCTTTCTCCCTCTCTCCCTCCCGATCTATCTGAAGATAAATGCAAAAGTGTTTTCGGGTGAGGATGAAAAAAAAATGACTTGTAGAAAATATTTTCATAGAAAAAACTGGGAACTCTGACAAAATAACACACAAAGCAAATGTTATGCTAGGAAGTAAAGTATGATGATTATAGAAATGACCAAAGACCAACCTGGACTATAAAAGAACAATTCTGAAGCAATAGCAGCTCACTAATAATGAGGATAAGTATCTCAAACCTCAAAGACTGATTTAAAATTTAGTAAGAATATAAGACAGAATTATTTTTCCATCTAAAATGTGTGTAGTTAATGGTTATCAATTGTAAATTTCCTAATTCACATGAAAAAATCTGTGTGTGTGACTTAAAATCAGAAAGAGGAATGAGATGCAAAGCAGAAATCCCGCCCTGTGATGGGAAGTGGAGAGGAGCTGTCCTTGGGAGTGGACTGGGACCTCCTGGCGACTTAAGGGAAAGATCAATGTAATTCTGAAAAGTCCTACACAAAAAGAAAAAGGTGAAATACTGTTTATGTAAGGCTACCACAATATCTTAAAACAAACTTTAGAATGTTACTACTGTTGATAATATTTGCTTTTCTCACTTTAGTTAAGGTATTATATTCTAGGTATGTAAGAAAAAAAGACAAAACGAAACTAAAATAAGAAACAAAAATATTTCCTACGTAAAGAAGACAAAAGGCTGAGAAGCCGAGGGATGGGTTAAGGGGCAGGCTGGGTGGCTTGGAAACATCTGGCAGTGTCTGCACTCCCGCTCCTTCCCCTGCGGATTCTTTACATGTTTGCACGAAACTCGTGTATACAGGAGACTGTGGCTTCTTTCATCCAGCCTCCTTTCTGGTCTCCAGAACCCTCAAAGGAAGTATTTATGAGAAACAGATTCGACAATGAAAATGCTGCAATTTAGAATCCTCGAATTAGCTCATCCATACCCAGTGCACCTTTAGCAGGCCTCCACTTGGCCCCTGGTTTCGTGTGTTCCCTGATATTCATATATATCAGATACATGCACATATCTGTCTCTAGAAAGATTTGAGGGTTCTACTCCTGTGTTATGTCTCCTCTTAGCACAATGTTTTGGCAGACGATAGCTCCGAAAAAATGCTTACTATATTAAAAAAGAATCTTTGAAGGAGATTCTTTGTGTTATTATTGTATTACTGTATCATTCGCAAAGCAAGATCAGTGGTTTCTAGCAGAATTTAAGTTCATTTATTTCCCTGTTCATGTTAAATGTTCCAAACTGTTCCCTAACCTTAGACTATAATTAATATCCTCAAATGACAAACCTTTTCATCAATTAGATCAACAAAGTTAGAAACTCAGCTGCCAAATAAGCTCCATTCTCCATTTGACCTTTAATGGATTTCAGAAATGTAATTTTAGATTTTTAGCCAGGGTCAGGTTGCCCTCATTTTGTGTTACTCTGAATGTCTGAAAAATAATCTCTGTCCTTGTGTATATTAGACAACATGTATCATGTGTCCTGTTTTAGTGGACCTATCATTTTCCTCCTCTAAACATCATCATGAAGGAGAGAAGGTAATTAACCGTTTCAATGGGAAGCTGATACATGTTAAGAACTGCTACTCATCTCAGCAAACCAAAATACAGTGATGGATATAAAGGTGCAATTTCCTGTGTCTAGGATTTGGACCTTACAAATACACCCACGTCAATGAGGCATAATTGTGGTTCAAATTTTTTTAAATTGTAAGCTTTGGAAGACCAGTTCTGAGAGATATAAAAATATATTTTGAGAGAAAAAAAAATTTATTCTCACCAGAGAATGTTTTTTTTTTAAAGACTAATACAAGTATTCTCCATTTATTTATTTATTTATTTTTATCTTCACCTGAAGACATTTTTCCATTTTTTGTTCAGATAGAGCGGAAGGAGAGAGGAAGAAAGAGAGAGAGGAACATCAACGTGAAAGGGACACATCGAGTGGCTGCCACCCGCATGACCCAACCAGGGCTGGGGGCAAACTGCAACCGAGGTACGTGCCCTTAGCAGGAACCGAACCCGGGTCTCTCTGGACCGCAGGCCGATGCTCTAACTGCTGAGCAAAACCATCCAGGGCCAGAGAACATTTTTTTTTTTTTTTTTGCATTTATATTCAGATAGAGTGGGAGGGAGTTAAGGAGGAAGAAAGAAAGAGAAACATTGATGTGAGAGAGACACATCAAGTGGCTACCACCCACACAGCTCTAACAGGAACCGGGGACAAACTGCAACCAAGGTACGTGCCCCCAGCAGGAACCGAACCTGGGACTCTCCAGTTTGTGGGCGGAAGCTCTAATCACTGAGCAAAACTGGCCAGGGCGAGAGAAAATATTTTTGATTAAAGCTATTTGGAAAATTCTGGATCAATGAGAATTAAAGAGGTTGCTTTACTGTAGGGTTTCTTAGAGTCTTTAATATGGTAACTTCCTTAGAGATTTACATGTGCGATATATTCAAATATATCTCAATAGGTGAAATATATATTTTTGTGTTAAAAAAATTTTTTTTTCTACAATACCTCATGAAATCCTGGAATACAGTTTGGGAAATGCTGACCCTTCACCCCTTGGTTTTGTGAAATTCCTAAGCATTGTTAAGAATTTCTAAACTCACCCTGGCCGGTTTGGCTCAGCAGTTGGAGCGTCAGCCTGCAGACCAGAGAGTTCCAGGTTCAGTTTCCACTAGGCCCTAGCGGCTAAGGGCACGTACCAAAAAAAGAATTTCTAGACTCTAGGATTATTAGTGGTATCCTGAGGGCCGGGTAAGGATTACATGGGCAATACCAAGGAAGGAGATATTTACTTAGCCATGGTTTAGCTCTTGAAAAAACTTTAGGGATTCTGAGATGACTTGGGGACTATTTAAAAAAAATTTTTTTTTGTATTTATTGGGGTGACATTGATTAATAAAATTATATAGGTTTCAAGTGTACAACTCTGTACTATATCGTCTGTATATTGCATTGTGAATTCACCACCCCAAGTCAAGCCTCTTTCTGTTACATTTATCTCCCCTACTTGGGGACTTTGATTCTGAAGCAGCATGGCCTTTGAATGGCCTGGAATGGCTGCCAGCCCCAGGACCTTTGATGGTGTGTTATAGGCTGAAGACACTGCACTGCCCAGAGAAATGGCAGGCTGAGAGAAGCATGTTAGTGAAGAAGGAAGTTTTAAGAAGAAATAAGGAAAGAGTGATTGATTTTTTGGTTTCCTCATTCTTCTTCAACTATTATTTATATGGACATTTCCTTATAATGTCTATTATTTTTTAGTTTTCATATAATTTTTTTCCCCTTCAAGTTTCCTAATTTATTAGGTTTTTGATCACCAGCAAAAGAATTAGGCTCTACGTCTCATGCCATCATTCACCTAGACCAAGACTTCTGGTTGAGATTGCTCAGGGTGGCTGGCTTCTAATAATGTGGAGAAGAAGCAAACATAATGTAGGAAATAAGACAATATCTGCATGCCACATAAAACAGGATTCGCTATAGATCAAAGGCACATAGAGATCAAAGGTCTGGGTTAGGAGGGAACCCAAAAACACCCACATAAAGACTATTCCTGATAAAGGACGCTTCCTTTTACATTTGGGCCAGATAATTTCCATAGTTAATAGACTAATTTGAAAAATCATGAGTCAGATAAAAAAAATTACTCAGAAAGGTTAAATTAACAAGTATGGCTTTCACTAAGTAAACTTTAAAAATTTTTAAAATGTATTAGCCTGTACTTTCATTTATGACTATAATAGCATAATAAATATTGGCATAAATAATTCCATAATTCTATCATACAATAATATATTTTTTAAAAGGGTTGAGGAATTAATCTAATACTTCACTTAAGGAAAGATAAAAAAAAATTCTTAAAATGATAAAATGATGGCCTATATTTTTCTCTGTCTGCTCAGCATTTTTTTTTTTTTTTAAGTTCATCTTAATATATAAGGAGTTATCCTTAGGAAAACTCTGAGAAATTTATCAATAATTTAACATATCAAAATAGCATCAAGGGAAACAAATTCCTGGCTGCTTATAGGCTGCCTCTGGTATTGTAATTTAGCCCAATATCCAAGGTTAATGCTTCTTACCAGAGCGGAGAAGCAATCATTTCAATTATGTGTATTTTTTGGAGTGTTTTTATTGGTAATACAAATTGAAATGGATGCCCCCCACCCAATTAATAGTTGTTTATAGACTTTCAAAGCACATTATGAGAGTCAATTATAAAGTTCTCATGGTCTCCAGAGTTCAAATGCATTTTTGTCATTTTAAATAGCAGTTTACTCCTTTTACCAGGCATCAGAGTACCTTGTAACAATGTGTACTGTGGCCTACTCTCACTCCCCGTTGACAGTGGACTAGAGAGGCATTAGCTCTCCAAGGTCGCTCAGTACCTTTCCCGTTTATTTACATTGGCAGTCGTTCATGCCCGGGAAAGGCAACCATTTGCCTCCAAGTGAGGGCCAGATGACCAAGGCTGGCTGAGATCTGCATATGGCAGCTGTTTGCTAACTATTCAGCACTTGACGCTTCAAAGTGCTGTCCTATTATTGAGCTCTCCGGGTTACACGTGTGAGGAAAGAACATTAGCTCTGAATTACTGTCAGCAACCAACCTTCTTTATTAATTTTTCTCCTTCATTAGGAAATCAAGAAGCTGTGTCCCCGGAAATTCAACCAGATTTTCTAGGGTTGCAGAACTAGTGAATGAGGCAGCTGTTGGCAATGTGGAGAGAGAATGTAGGTTACTAATTCTGGACTTCCTTATGCTCATGGAAGCCAGGCAGGTCATGCAGCCAGCACCCCAGATCACTGTCAAAGATCTTCAGCTCTTTGCTTAAGGCGTTCTGGATTTTTCAACACAAAAGCCATTGTGTTTCTTCACATTGCTAACCTCTAGGAGCAAACATGAGGCAAACTGTATTTTCTAACACTTGATTTTTCTCTTTCCTACAAACACTAACCTGCATGTTGAAGAAATGCAAAATATTTAATTATACTGTGCACAGGCAGAAACTTGTCAGAAAACCTATCTTACTATGAAGGTAATCACTTCATAGATGTATGTCAATAGTGTAGCTTCTTGCTGAATATGATTAGATAAAGAGAAAAGGGAAAGTCAGATACCCAGGGTAACTGACTCCACACAACTTGGTATATGATTATATTCAGGGCCATGAGGCCTCCGTGATTTCACAGCTGAAGTCAGTATGTCCCAATCAATTAAAACAAATATTTGTTTATCTGGAAAGGACAAAAGGGCGAGGAGGCTGCTGGGGGGCACATTTCACCGCTGCATCTCTGCTGCTCAGGGTTCAAGTGTTGGTGCCACTTGCTTCTGCTGCTGAGGTAAGCTGATGATGGCTTTTCAGGTGCACAGACTGTCTACCTTATCAGAGGAGCGAAACACTACATGAAGCGGGAAGAAATAACCAACTTGGCCTCGTGGAGCTCCAGGGTGAAGGCATTCTTCTCTGTAATGTCAGTGTGTGATGCTGTGGTTAATAGTGAGAAGGTATGACAGCGGATCTGTGTTGGGGTCTCCTGAAGCAATCACGTGCTCCCCGAAAATCAGTGAGGACTCTGCTTTCTAAAGAATATTCACATCATAATATGGGTTTAGGAGAATAAGAATGTGGCAAAGTCAAAGCAAATAACAGGGTGAGGTGGAAAGAGGATTCTAAACATGATGAATTCTGTGCCAGCTGGTTGAGCTTGGGACACCAAGGTTGTCACCCTCTTTACATTTCCTGTGGGATTGAAATAGAACAGTTCCTGAGAGGTGCAGTGGACCCCTAGGGTGGAACCTGGCAGGGGAATGGAGCATCTGTGCAGAGGCGCTCAGACATGCCTCTTCCTGAACTCTCTCCTGGATTTGAGAACCGGTGGGGTGAGGCAGGCTGTAGGGTCCTATAAGTACCGTCTTAGGGACAATTGGTTTCAACAAAGTTGCTGGTATCTGAGCCAATTGTGTAGCTAGAAGAATGTAAGGTCTATCGGCAGCAGAAGGGCTCACACCTGAAAAGATATACCTGCCAGGTAGGACCAGGGAACACCTGAAAAGTCAGTGAAGCCTGGCAGCAGGGCTCCTGCCACTGGGGTCGAGGGGAAGAAGAGGCAAGAGAGAGGTAGGCGACAGGGTAGGAAGACAGAGGATAGGGATCAAAGTCCTAGAGAAGAGTACACGATGGCAATTTGGTCTTAGAAATAGGCAGGAAACGTACTTGCCAAGACAAAAGAAAGCAAGGGTCATACGGTTCCTAAATTCCTCGAAGGCAGGATCAACCCCGAGCTCATGAAGGTGTGGAGCCTGATGGTGTGGGCTGGCCACAAGACCATTTAGGGAAAGGAAGGAGGTTGGAGATCCAGGCACATTACAGAAGTCCTTTATTCCAAATTTCAGAATCTTTGAAATGGTGTGAAGACTCTGGCTCAGGATCATTCGAAAGAGCTGGTCCTTAGGATGGAAGTTTGGAGCTGTCCTGATAAGGGATCAGAACTCCGGGAATGAGAGACTGATTCATGTGCTTGGAGTTTTATCACATTTACTTTATTTATTTATTTATTTATTTATTTAATCCTTACCCGAGGACTTTTTTTTTTTTTTTTTTCATTTATCTTCAGATAGAGCTGGAGGGAGAGAGGGAGGAAGAGAGAGAGAGAAAGAAACATCGATGTGAGAGAGACACATGGAGTGGTTGCCACCCACACAACCCCAACCGGGGCCAGGGACAAACTGCAACTGAGGTGCGTGCCCTTAGCGGGAACCGAGTCTGGGACTCTGGTCCACCGGCTGGGGCTCCAACTGCTGAGCCAAACTGGCCAGGGCTTATCACATTTACTTTAAAGGCTACTGGACAGCTGTATGTTGATAGGTTGGGGAAATTGACAAGAAGGGCCAAAAACATAAGAAATATTATAAAGGACAAATAAATAAGACTGGTAATGAACTAGACACAGAGAGAAAACAGGAGAGAAATGGTCAGAACTCCTTTAAGTGTGAGATAATTGTGGTTCTGCTTTCTGATGAAGAAAGGGAAATGTGAGGAAGGCCTGTGTTCAGAGAGTGGGTGGCTGTTTTCATGTGTTTCTTTTTAGAGGGAGGGATGTTCAAAAGTTCATTAGATATGGAAAAATCCCTTGTTTTCTTTAAATGTTTTCATTGTAACAACTTCATGGAATGCAGTCAGCTGGTTCTCATTCTGTCCCGTGAGCACACCGAGCAGCCGCCAGGGGGAAACTTTGCACACCAGCTTGTGGCAGAGCATTGCCTTGGGGATGAATGTGCCCTACTTCACACAAACTCCTCCCATTTGCCTCCCGCGCAGAGCCTCAACCTTGACAGTTCCCAGAGCAGCAGGCATGGCTTTATTTGGGTGATTATACCAGCAGGAACATTAAGACTGCTTTGTAAAACCATAAGCCCCCCAGAACAGATGCTTCTAAAAAATGGAGAAACAAGACTGGGTGACGCAGTTAGGGTAATGGAAGCGGAGTCACCAGGATGCTCTTCTGCGCATCTCACTCATGAGGGGAAAGCTCTGCAGAGGGAGCCCTCCCACAGGGCCGCGAGCTGCCTGCCAGGGACCGATGGGCGGGCAAAATGGGCTTTGCACAGAGACCAGGCTCCTTTTGGTGGGGAGGAGGAACTGTTTCCCTCACTAAAGAAAAATCAACTTTCATGACTAACGGAGAAATGGTCATTTTGAAGGTCCATTGCTTGATATTCTTTTAATTCTTCTCAAAACAACATTGAATTAAAACCTCTCTGAGCACACAGCGATTCAGTCCCTCTACTTCCCAGCTTTCCAATTCAGTGGCCATTTATATATTTATTTATTTTTAATATTTATTTTCTTTATTGATTTTAGAGAGAGAAAGAAACATCAATGATGAAGAATGTCGATTGGCCACCTCCTGCAGGCCCCCCACCTGGGACCTGGCCCACAACATGGGCGTGTGACCTGACTGGAATTGAACTGGCAACCTCCTGGTGCATGGGTCGGTGCTCAGCCATGGAGCCACAACCATGGAGCCACACCGGCCGGGCAAAGGAAGTACTTTTAATCTGAGCTTTATTTCTTTGTTACTGAGCTAATGTCACCAAGATGGGCTGGAATGCACGCAATTAAATGAAGAGAGAACACCTCTAGGATTTATTAATATTAGTACAGTATTTACAGTCTTTTGATAGGAGGCTTGCGTAAGGAGAAAAGACATGACTACATGGAAAAGCAAACAAGGAAAAAGTTAGTATTTATAACACTGTATTTGGGGATTCCAGAATTAGGTAATGAAGGACAAATGTAGGATATTTAAGGAATTATTTCTGTAGTTTAGTTCACAAAATGCAGTATGGGAATAATTTAATAGACAAAAATGAGAAATTCAGTTTGTTACTACAGAGAAATGCAGATAAATTGGTAGGGTTATTTTAATTTTTTGAGCTGAACAGATTTTGTGCATGATGATTTCAGCAAACCATCTGCAAGGCTATCAGAAAGAAATCTAAAATAAATGAAGGGGTTATTTCAGTTTATTTTTTGGAAAAAAAAATCTTAAACTTTCTAGACTACTTCTCAGAAAACTTTGGGGTGGAGGGGGTGCAGTTTTGTTTGGCTCTGTACACCATCTGGTCAACCAGTGTTGTACTGTATACTTTTGCAGCTGGAATGAGTTATTTGTGTTTGCCTCTTAGATGTATGACACTTTAGCAGTCACAGTGCAATTCTTCATAAGATGCTGCTCTACCTGAACCATCAGCAAAGGAGCAGTAGGATCCAGCTTAATCTAGGGCCCTGGCCTTAAACACAATTCCAGAGGCATAATGCCATTTCAATAGGATGATCATATCTCCCAGTGATCATTATTATGATGTCTTTTTCCCTCTCAGAAGTGACCCAGTTTGGATGATAATTTAAATGGCCATCCTACATTTAAACCCAGTCCGGAGCTCACAGGGTGATGAGCATGGATGGGACGTTCCATCTCCACGCTCAGGAGCAGCACCAGTCACTCAGTGGACCTAGGCTATATTCCTGTCATCCTCCCTGGAATGACAGAGTATGATGGAAAACATGATAAAAATTCTCTTACCCAAAGTGCTTGCAGGTATGAGAACATAACAGGGCTCTGAAAATGTCAATGTTGACTCTGAGCGTTGAAGACATGGCTTGCGTGGGTGACAGCAATTAGTCGAGTAGTGATATGGTAAGATGCAGAGAGAAACAAGGAGATGACGAAATGGTTTGATCCAGATCACGGAGCTGGGACTCCCAGCACAGGAGGATGTTAATTTACCAGGGACAGTACATAAGAAATGTGGGGGAAGGATGAAGTGATATGTCTCGGCAGAAAAAAATGTCCCTCAAATGAGAACTTGATAGAGAAGTATTTATAAGAATCTACAGGATTTGGCACCATTGAGTTTGGACATGGGGGGAGTGGAAAGGAATTTTGATATGAAATTTAAGAGAACTGAGTTCAGAAAAGAGAACTGAATGTCACCACGTATTGTAGATGAAATTGTGGGTTAGCTCTGTGGGAATAAAATGGAGAAACAGGTTGCTAAAAGCCTGATTAATTAGTATGTCAAGATCCAGCATTTGTTTGCTTATATCTTATTTATTCAAATGAACCCACCAATCTGAATATGATTTCTATCTTAATATTCATGACTCCAAGTTTTCTCACTATAACTATGTGAAAAGGAGAGCAGAAAGATTGTGGTATGAGGCCCTGACCTTGGAGGAGTGCTTCCTCATTTGCTTTGGTGGAGGCAGAAAACTTGGATCTAGATTACCTTGACCCTTGTAATGAGGTACCGTAACCACTGACATATTTGCTTGTTTTCCTGTATTGGTTGCTGTGTCTCTGCAAGGGTGGGAATCATATTTTCTGTGAGGGCAAGGACTACATCTGTCTGATTGAAAGGGTCCCTTTAAGCTCTTTGGTCACATTAAAGAGGCACAGGAATAAAGTCCTTTGAAAGAATCGATCCTGGAGACACTGCCTGAGGTGGTGCTGAGAGCAGTGGGCTTGTGGAGTGAACCTCCAGGGCGGCAAGCTCTTGAAATTCTGATAACATTGTTCCATCTGTGAGAAAAGGGTAGAAATACCTTATACAACTCATTCTTTTAAATTCCTACCCGAGAGAGAACACATATCTGACATGGTGAAGCAATGCCTTTATTGTCAGAGCTGTTAATTGACTAATTTGACGAATACACGGTATGGTCTTCACTCATTTTGCCTGAGAAGTGCTGTGGCAGGTGGGTCATGGCTCCTTGTCCCAGGGCCCAGGACTCCACCTCACTGTCACGGTCCTGCAGTGGGCACGGAGCGTGCCCTCCCTGCTCCAGCCCCCCTCTAAGTACACATTCAGGAAGGGCAGAGGACAAGGGAGCCTCTTTGTGGTGGGCATCTGGGCTTAAATGGCTTTTAATTTTGCTGCCTGTTCTCCAACAAGAATTTTAAAGTTTGAGTAAATGTTACCAGAAGTGATCTGAAGCTTGTAAACTGTGATGAAACGAAAGCATACAAACGGACTTAAATGAACTTTCCCTTGGAGAGAAAAGTCTCAAGAGCACACCTGACAGTGCTTGGAAAGGAAAGTTACCCCAGGACCCTCACAGGTAACTCAGAAATAGCATTAAAAAACAAAAGTTTGTATTGATTTTTTAGAGAGAGAGGAAGGGAGAGAGAAACATCGATCAGCTGCTTCCTTCATGCTCCCTATTAGGGATCATGCCTACAACTGGGGGCATGTGCCCTAAGAGAGACCTCTCAGTCCATGGGACTGATACTCCGTCCACTGAGCCACACCCAGATATGGCATTTAGAAGCTTCTTTCTCTGGTTTTCATCAGGTGGAAGGAAGAGAGAAGAGAGGAACCTGGTTTCTTTAAGGATAGTAGTGGGATTCTTGTCTTTGAGATCCCTTAAACCTCCTACAGTCTGGTTGGATTCACTCTCCTAAGAGAATGGAACACAAACCTTACAAAGTCTATGTGTTCAGTTAATTTATTCCACAGATATCTATTATGCATTTATTATATGCCAGACATTGAGTATATAATGATGAGAAAAGAAACAACCCTTTCTTTCAAGATGCTCATAGAAATATGTATTTACAAATGATGGTGAGTGTTATAAAAGAAAACAACATAGAAGTAAACTCAAATCCAAGTCCAGTCTAAATAAAATTAGAACATGGCAGTGCAACCTAATGTGTGCACCAACCCCCAGTCACCTCTGTGCTGGTCCACTCAGCCTCCAGCTCTTCCCAAAGACACCCCTGTAGAAGTCCTCCTAAGACTCTGTATTGCATTTTCAGAATCCTTCACTGTACACAAACAAATCAACAGCAGTATTGAGCCAGCTCCTCTCATCTGATAAGCTCCATTTGAGTGTACTGTAAACGGAACTGTTAACGGAATTGAATTCCCAACAAGATACCGGAGGAGTTGAAAGGAATTGCACATGTCAACTGTATAAAGTCCTGTAGTAATTTAGGAAGACAGATTACACCAAGGTCTTAGCCTCTTTTCTGCCTGCAGAGAACATGTACATTTGCAGTGACTGAGTCCTAGAGCATTCTGCCCCTGGAAAAACAGTGCAAAAACTGAGAATTTACCAAATGGTGTTGAAATTATTTCATGTTAGACTGGAAACTCCTCTAGGCAGGAATGGTTTCTTATCATGTTGGTGTCGCTAGCCCTGAACTCTGCTTTGGCACAGAGACGTGTTCAGTGCTGGCTGGACTGAAGGATGAGCTAGATAATATGTGACATTCCTCTCTTCCCCTCACTCCCACCACGCCACGCTTTGCTAACAGAAATCAGAGGTCGACGGTGTGGGAATAGGTGGTATCTTTTCCCGCCTCTGGGATTCACAGAGACTTTTCCAGGATAGGCTCAAGTCTGATTTCTTTTGCAGATCAGCACACAAATGAAAGGGCAGATCCACTGGTGGTAAATCATGACTATCCCTTAAGAAAAGAATATAAATGAAACCACGTTAAAATGAAGTCAGAGCTGCCACCTTGGAGGAACTGCCTGGCACAGCTTAATCCTCAAACCTTGGAAGGGTTAAAATAGGGCAAAATAACTTTGAGATTGGGCCTAAAGCAACATTGTCTCTCAAACTGTTTGCAAAGACAAGAAAGTAGATATAAGGGCTACTGGAGGATGAGTACTGCACTAAATTAAAAACATTGTTAGAATTAGCATCACTATGTTAGTTTTTCAGCACCTATAGAAATCCCTTCCTTCTACTGATAGAACTGTTCCTCTTCCCCTTTTCATATACACCCATTGCCTTCTTCCTAATCAGAACACTATTTGGGCTTGTTTCTGAATCAGTGCTTCTCAAATAGCTATCCTTGGATCTCAAATAAATGTTTGTTGCCTTTCACTTTGGCCTTTTGTTTTTAGGTTAATACCCTCCAACCAATGACAGGCAGCATAGATGACATTTTAAACAGAGAACTAAAATGTTCTGTAGTAGAGAGACTGATTCTTCTTGGGTGGCCAAATATAAGGTGGACAGCTTGGAAAATGGATGGAATTATGCTTCTCTGTGCAATGAGCTGTCTCCATAAACACACTAAGGTCCTTCATTTTATATTAGGAGAGATGAACTCACCAGAAACCAAGACCTCCTGCAGTAGCATCTGACCTGCTCTGACCAAATCCCTGGTCTAGAGAAGGTATGTTTAGGGAAGATGATTTGAAGGTTTGTGGTTCATGCTTCCTTGTGGTAAATTGAACACTCTCACTTGTCCCTAAAGATTGTCATGGGCGCCCCTCCCCCACTCCTACCCCAGTTCCAGACCCTGCAGTGGGAGGTGAGGTTTTTGTTTGTTTTCTGTATCAGAAGGAGGCTTGGGTTAAAAAGGTTGCAGACTCTGGTCTGATGGTCTTCACCTTGTTCCCAGAAAAGCTCCCATGAGAGTCAGTGCCATTGACCGTGGGAGAAGCACAACTTCCTTTCATATATTTAGTTCACAGATATTGTTAAGGCATTTATTGCAGATGTTGCCATTTAAGAACTGGCGCAATAAGTGTCATGAAGAAAAGGAAAGTACAGCAAGGGGCAGGAGAATGATGCGGGGAGGCACTAGGTGGCTATGACATGCCTGGAGGAACACGGACGTTGGGTGGGGCAGGGAGAGGGTCCCAGGTGTGGGCAGCAGCAGCAGAGCCTAGGGAAGGAACACGCTTGCTGTGGTTCAGATGGTCAGAGTCCCCATCCCATGGGTTGAGGTGCCCTGGGGAGCAGCTAATCCGTTACAGGTGTCCTGGGAAGGCTGGAGGGCACAACCTGGGCAGCCGTGATGGGATAAAGTTGGGAAGCACTGGGGTGAGGGGCAACAAGAAGGCCATGTACCCGAAACAGAAAGGTCCAGAGGAATAACTGAAGAGGTCCGAGAGGCAGCATGGGCCATACAAACAAGGCCTGGGGTATACGGACTACAGCCTCAGCCCCTAAGTGTAAGAAGGCAGCTTGGAAGTAAGTGGAAAAGCAGCATGTCACCCATTGTTCCAGGCACGAAATCTGATAAAAACCTGATAACTGGAGATGATAAAAGCTACAGCCTGATGCCTCACATAATGACTGCAGTGACCAATTCTTTTATCATAAAAGTGAATCAGATCACATTGCTATGAATGATAGACACCGAGTTAAAGAACAGCCAGGTGAATCGGCCTGTTTGTAAAATGTTATGCTCAATTGGTCTATTGGAACAAAAATGAAATGTAAGGCAAAAAAACAGAATTAGTTACCCAGGTGAGATTTATAGATCAACCACCTGAAAAGTATTGCAGGTATCCCACAGGTAATCAGCTGTGTTGACTGTGGTTAGAAATAAGACGTGAGTCCATCCGACAGTGGTTATGTGGTTTATGCAAGGCAGTGAGGATGGGCTGTGGAGAGGGAGACATAGAAATGTATACAGTAGCCTCCCTTACTGTGCTTTTCCTTTCCACAGTTTCAATGACTGTAGTCAGCCATGGCCCAAAGATATGAAATGGAAAATTCCAGAAATAAACAACTCATAAGTTTTAAATTGCACACCGTTCTGAGTAGTATGATGAAATCTCACACCCTCCCATTCTGTCCAGCCCTGAACATGAACCACCCCTTCGGCCAGTGTTTCCACACTGGATGCTCCCAACCCGTTAGTCACATAGTAGCTGTCTCAGTCAACAGATCGACTGTGGAGGTATATCAAGTGCTTGTGTTCAAGTGACCCTTATTTTACTAATAATGGCCCTAAAGCACAAGAGTAGTGATGCTGGCAATTTGGATATGCCAAAGAGAAGCTGTAAAGTGCTTCCTTTACATGAAAAGATAGTATACATAGGAAAAACATTGTATATATAGGGTTTGGTACTATCCACGGTTTTAGCATCCACTGGGGGTCTTGGAATGTGTCCCCATGGAAAAGAGGGGACTCCTGCACTTCATGGATCCTAAGAAACTGTGCCTGGGTCCCAGTTAGAACTTTTTTGGTAAGTTCATACTGGGCCAGTGGGGGAAAAAAAGGATAATGGGTTAATGGCTAGAAGTTTTGGTTTTCAATCTTCTCTGAGGTTGCAACCCCAAATGAACACTCCCTAAGTGGGAGAGCTCACCGCACTCGTTGCGCTCTTTGGCTCCTGTTGAGAAATGCACCCCACCTTTATCTCTTGACAGTTGTACAAGTGGTGGGTGAGAGCAGGGACCGTCACCAGGCTCAGACGGGCAGCCTCTGCGGCAGTGCACAGGCTGGACCTGGGGGCACGGGCAGTGTTAGGTGCCGGGCTTGCACTCGGCAGCTTCTTTCGTCGGCCTCTGTTTCACATAAAAAAGGCCCTCAATCTCCAGGGTTTCTTTCCCATTGGGAAATCCTACCTGGGGCTCATGCTTCTCATTTGTACCTGTTAATGTCCATGTACTCTCCTTGGAGAAATATCTGACCACCTTATTTCACCTCAGTTATTAAGAGCTAAAACTGCTGGAGGCGTTATTTTCTTCAAGTAACTAGTAGGCTCTGATTTGGAGCAGACCCATGAAAGGGAACTAAAGTGGGTGTCCGGTGGCAGGTTGTGGGGAGCTAATTACTGGCAAGGACTTGTCAAGTCACAGAACTGCCCCTCTAATTATTCCTTTGTCCACTGCTGCTGAAACGGTAGTGGTCTCCAGCGGAGAAAATGGGAAGGCAAAGGAGCTGATAGCAAGTTTTGGTTAAAATGCTGAAGTTACCACTTTTTGCAGCTTGCAGACTACACGCTTAAGCAGGCGCACCAAACATAGAAGCAGTTCTGTCTAAGCTGAACCAATTATCTCTCCAACAATTCACCAGTTTGAAAGTCAAACTTGTAAGATAGCAAAGTTGTTTATTGAATTTTTTTCTTATAAAATTATCCTTCAGATGTGCTCAGATGGATGGAGGTGTGTGGGTAGAAAGAGGGGTTGGGAGAGGGTTAAGGGAATGTTTGCAAAAGATCCACTGTTGTCATTTAAAGCTGTTATTATCTTCAGTTAAGCCTCAACAATGCTTTGGTGCAAAATCAGACACTGGCTACTGAGTTGTATACACAATGCAGAATATGAACCACCATGGGTTACCATGTGAACCAACAAGGGTTAATTTTGAATTCAGGCAATTCTACCAATTCTTCCTCTCTCAGCTTCTACCCCACTGTTTACTGTTCTATCAGCCAAGCTAGAGTTTGCACAGCTGCAACTGATTGAACTCCCACTCACCTTTTCCAGAACATTTCATAGGTCCCCAAACCTACAAAAGCTTATACTAACCAGGCAAATGAGAAGATTAGGAGCAAGGAATGATAATAATGAAGATGGAGTAATCCAAGATGGATGGGGTAGAAAGCCTGTGGACACATAACTCAGATAGTCAAGGTTTATGCAGTAATTGGGAAGGTCAAAAATAGTAAATTTTCCAGTAGCTTGTTAGAAGTTACGAGAATGACTATGAACAAATTGCCTTTGGAATAAAAGTAAGGTATATGGGATGCGATAGAAGCATGCTTGGAGGAGAAAGAATTAAAAAGCAAATTGATGAATAATGCTTTTGCTTATACTTCTGGTCTCAAAACTCAGAGTTTGCTTACCTGATCATAACTTTTAGTCCATCATAATTGTTTGGTGGTCCTTCCTCTGACATGCAGTGTGACACGTGTGCAGTATAAAAACACACTGCGTGTGAAACAGAGCACACAGGAAAGCCTGGCATGCTGCAGATGTTCAGCAGGTGGGCACAGTTTCCCTGATGTGCAAAGTACCCAGCTTTGGTCAGAGAACCTTGAGGAAGTGCCCAGGAAGCAGAATTGATCAATATACCTATCCATTAATGCTTCAGCTATTTGCTGGTACCTTTTGTTTGGCCTATGTGGTAAAAAGTGAAACTAACATGGGAAATCCAAAAATATAGGTTTTAAAAATGATTTATAATTTTGAGTTATATAGGAAAACAGGCAAGCAAATGAGGATGCTACCAAGAATCTACCTTCTTCTGAACTGTCCAAATCCTTCTGGGGGTGTGGTATTAACGTCAGAAATAGCTCCATAGTTAAGAAAGCACATCATCTGAAGACCACACGTTTCTTGACCCCCCTTTTATTGATTTTTTTAGAGAGAAGGGAGGGGAGTGAGAGATAGAAACATTGATGTGAGACAGAACATCTTTCAACTGCCTCCTGCAGGCCCCCCACTGGGAACTGAGTCCAAAACCCAGGCATGTGTCCCGAGTGGCAATCGAACGGGACCTCTCAGTCCATGGGATGACGCTCAATCCACTGAGCCACTCTGGCCAGTCTCAACGCCCCTCCACCCCCGCTTTTTGTTAAAAACATCATTTTGATTCAGAAACAGTTTGAGGTGAGAAAGTGTGGATTTCCTGTTCAGTAATTTAATCCTATGAAGTCTGTCTTTGGAAGCAACAGAAAACCATGCATGATTTTCTAAAATGGTTTAGGGCTTCCCCCTTATGCAGTTGAAGTCAAGAAGAGTTATATTTGGAAAGGATCTTTACAAACTATGTGCAGGTTCAAACTGTCATCAGTTTTCAAACAGAACAGAGGTTGTGTATGATGGGATGGAGGTATGGCCCCAGAAGGAAGGCTCTGAATGAACACATGTATTGTTAAGGTTTATGGGAATGCCCTAAAGCACAAGGCTGGAAATAAGCTTCGGTTTGCTCATCAGCTTCTGGTTGAAACCTTCCTGTTACAACACACTCAGCTCCCGTGCCACAGCTCTACTAACTAGTTTAAAAATATGAACTGACATATGTGGGTTTTAAAATTCAGACAACAATTCAGAAGATGCATTTAAAATTCAGAAGATGCATTTCCTCTTACACCCCTCAGATGAAGGTTTCACAATGCTTCTGAAGTGACGTGTCCTACAGATATCAGGGGGGGTACACCAGCTTGTGGGAGTGTTGTTCATTCCAGGGTCACCATGTGAATGATGGGAACTCAACTGCTTGTTCCTGGGTCTCATTTATGCCATGTTCCCTCAGAGAGATCCAGAAGGACACGTGATAAAAGATAATTGGTTGGCATGGCTATTTTCATCTTTCCTCAAGTTTCCCCTAGAGCTGTTGGAATGGATCAGAAATGCCAAGTGCCTTTGAGTTCTCTCTGGAAAGCAATTGGGAAAAGGAGAGGCAAAGGTTTGAAAGCGGAAATGAGGAAAAGGTTTAAGACACAAAAAGGCCGATGCTGCGAAGAATGTCATCGATGAACCCATAACTCCATTTCTACCACAGGGGCAGAGTGCTGGTTCAGGATGCACAGGTCTCCGGAGAAGCACTCTCCTGTTTGGTTGCTTTGACACTTCTCATGGAGCAAGAGTTCCTAATAAATTTTTAGTGTAAATTTGTTAATATCACTTTCTTTCTTAATGAATAACAGTGACAAATATTTCCCATAACTCTCCACAATTCCATTCAGTGTTTCACTTTTTCTGCTTTCTGAAGAGTTCGTTGAAGCCTTGCTAAAAACACAGGTGGCTTACACTGTGGTTGTGGGAGAAACCTTTTCTCTCACCACAGTTCCTCGGGGACCTTTTTCCTGGTAAAAGCTAAAAGCATGCTTCTGAGAGTTGAGCTTTGTCAGAGTAAGAACTACGAAGGCATGGATTTATGTTTTTAAAGATACTGTAAGCTGGGTTTGTGTAGCTTTATTCCTTTTCCCAGAACTCCAGTCTCCTTGAAAACCACCTGCAACTGTTTGCAAATGAACTGCTTCTGAATCTGAAGGGAAAAAAGGAAAAAACAATAAAATCTACAAAAACCTCACCTGCTACCACTATGAGAGTCAGGGGAGACAAAGGAAAGGATCCTTTAAACATTGTTTTTCATTTTGTTTTTTAAGCATTCCTCTCTAGAAGGAGATATGTGCTTATATAAGTAACAATTACAAAGCGGCCGCTTTCTACAGATCATCTTCAATTAGCCAGTCTAACCTCTGAGCCCAGGAGACTTCATTTAACCAAAAAACTATAAGAAAAAAGGTAAAACCTGAAAGATACAGTGATATGAGATCTAGTATTGCTGCCAGTACAACCCTAACCATAAGATGTTTGCTATTACTTTTCTTTTTATTCCTTACCCGAGGATATTTTTCTATTTATCATCATAGAGTGGGAGAAAGGGAGAGAGACAGAGAGAAACATACTTGTGATAGAGCCACATTGATTGGTTGCCTCCCACATGACCTGACCAGGGCTGGAGACGAACCGCAACCGAGGTACATGCCCTTGACTAGAATCGAACCTGCGACACATTGGTCTGCGGGCTGATGCTCTAACTGCTGAGCCAAATGGGCCAGGGCTGCTATTACTTTAAAAAAAAAATAAAGTTTCTTTTACTATGAAAGTAAAATGTGTACTATTGAAAATTTGGAAAATAAAGCATAAAGATAAAAACAAAACTACATTTGGTTTCAATACCAAAAATAACCACTATTTAACATTCTAGTGCATTTTCGCCCAATTTTTTTTTTTCTGGGCACAATTTCTTGACACAGTTCTGAACTATCTATATGTATATGTCTGTATGTACACACAGACACACAAATGCACAATTTTGGATAGTGCTTCGATGTATTTAGATGATAATATAATATAATTAATATAATATAATATCAGGTTCTCTACTTTTATATTATTATAAACTCTTCCTAAACATAATTTTTATAGTTGATTTAATAATTCATTGAAGGAGGTTTTTCATAATTTACTTAACCTTTCTTCTACCGATAGACAAGTACTCACTGCTAACAAAAGTTGTTCAAATCTTTCACCATCATAAATTATGCTGTGGTGAACATGTTTGTCTATACTTTTTTTTCTTTGTTTCACATTAATTTTGCAAAATAGATTTACAGAAGAAAATTATCAGCTAAAAAATAAGTTATTTGAGATTTCAACACATGGCTTGGGTGGTTTCTTATGGTGTGGATGGAAGAGTTGGAGTTTTGCCCTGGCCGGTTTGGCTCAGTGGTTAGAGTGTCGGCCTGCGGTCCAGAGAGACCTGGGTTTGGTTCCTGCTAAGGGCACGTACCTCTGGTCCTGGTTGGGTTGTGCAAGTGGCAGCCACTCGATGTGTCCCTTTCACGTTGATGTTTCTCTGTCTCTCTCTTCCTCCCACTCTATCTAAACAAAATTTGGAAAAATGTCCACAGGTGAGGATTAAAAAAAAAAAAGAGTTTAAAGAAAAAGAGTTGGAGTTTTGCCATTTTCTTTAAAAATTATGGTTTTATTGATTTTAGAGAGAGAGGAAGGGAGAGGAGAAAGACAGAAACATTGATCAGCTGCCTCCTGTATGCCCTCCACTGGGGATTAAGCCCACAACCTGGGCATGTGCCCTGACCAGAAATTGAACCGGTGACCTCTTGGTTCATGGGCCGATGCTCAACCACTGAGCCAGATGAGCCAGGAGCTGTCTTTTTTCCAGTATGTTTTTATTGATTTTAGAGGGAGAGGAAGGGAGAAGAGAGAAACATTGATGTGAGAGAGAAACATTGATTGGTTGCCTCCTGTACCCATCCCAACCAGGATCAAATCTGCAACCTGGGTATGTGCCCTTATCAGGAATCAAACCAGTGACCTTTTGGTGCATGGGATGACACTCAACCAACTGAGGCACACTGGCCAGGGCATATTTGTTTTTTGTTTTTTAAATGGAAATTCAAAATAGAGAAATAACTTCATGTTCCCAGCAGCTTTAGAGCTTACATTATTTTTTTCTGGTCTTTCATATGCTCTAATACTTTTGGGAATGAAAAATATGATGCATTTTAAGAGAAAGCTAGAAAAAAATAGAAAGAATAAATGTTGATCCAAATCCTCTATAGATTTTTTTTCATGTTTTAATATTAATTCCAGTGATGTGATCAGCAACCCATGAAGTTCTTTTATACAGATATTCACAGATTAAATATAGATTTGAGACCAGGTCAAGAATGAGGATACTGTTAACACAACTTCCATATTTATAGGTAAGAGAGAGATAAAAGGTAGGAATGTAACCTCCATAGAGCTTTGGCTAAAAGAAGTGGGGGTAAAAAAACATAAAGTAGAATAAACATCCTGAGACTACAATGGAGGTCTTTATTTGCAGAAGTTAACATTTGCGTCTCCTGGATTTTTATTATCACTTATTTCCAGAAGCTCTTTCCCCAAATAAAAATTGTTGAGCCCTGGCAGGTTTTGCTTGGTGGTTAGAGCGTTGGCCTGTGGACCAGAGAGTCCTGGGTTCGGTTTCCGCTAAGGGCACGTACCTTGGTTGCAGTTTGTCCCCGGCCTTGGTTGGGGTTGTGTGGGTGGCAACTATTCGATGTGTCTCTCTCATATCAATGTTTCTCTCTCTCTCTCTCTCTCTCTCTCTCTCTCTCCATCCTTCTCTCCCTCCCACTCTATCTGAAGATAAGTGCAAAAAAAATTGTTGATACTCTGTTCCTCAAGATGGTGTGGGGGAGACATGCAACCATCCCACTCTTTCTAAAATAAAGTGGTTTATTTAAGGTGCATGAGAAAAAAGTAAGTACTTTCTGCTTCTGTGTAGACGTTGGAATCATCCAAGAAACTTTCAGTATTCATTGAAACAGAAAATTTCCTGATGAAATCCTACATTTTCACCTATCAATCAACTATTAACAAATATTCTTCAACAAATTTTATGTGTGACAACTGTAGGTTTGCGTTTCAAAGGCTAATTGCTGAACCACTGCAAAGCTCTGAATTAACTGGTATCTAAACTCTTTAACCCACTGTTTGAGTTGCAAGATATTGATAGAGACCTTATATAAAGTAGTACAGACTTCAAGACTGCTATAGACCAAAGATGAGAGCATTTATTTTCTTGATTTCAGCAATTTAGAAAGTGTTAAAGAATTCTGGAATGTGGGTTTCTTTTTCTTTTTCTTTTTCTTCTGATGGACAGCCATTCATGTTTCAGGTAACCAATTCTTAAATAAAAAAAAAGTCACAGTAATTTGTGTCAGTGTTACCTGGATTTATATCAATCTTATTTTTATTTAATGAGATACAATAAAGGTGCTGTCAATAAATTAGAAAATATATTGATGTATTTCCATCTGAATTTAACAAACAAAATATTCCCTAAGCTATATAACCAGAGACTGTCTGGTATTAGTATTATTTTTTAAGACAAGTTGTGCTATATTAAAATTCATCTATGACTTGATATGTCACTCAAGTCATCCTAGATTATTTGAAAGACAATGGATAATATTTTCCTTGAAAATCCTTTATCTTCACCTTTTTCTAAGTCAAGATTGTTGAGTTTCTGTTTTGAGTAGTTGGATATTATTAAAAAGTATATAGTATAGCCCATGGCTTGTAGAATGGTGATAAATAATAGTTGGAAAGGTTTGGGAAGGAAGGTAATAGGCTCTGACAGTGATAAGAGGCAATTCGTACAGGAAGCAGTAGCTAAATGTAACTTTGGTTACATTGGTGAAAATTGGGTCATGTTAGTTAAGGCATCTCTACATGTGCCATAAATTATTTTTTTTGGTTTGTCAGGCAGAATAGAGATGAAACAGTGCCTGCCCATCCACATTCTCTTCTAAGGAAATCATTTTTCTTAAACTCTCCATTGAGGGAGTTGTGGCCACTGTGTCACTGGCATCCCAGGGAACAGGAGAAAGAGAGTGGGGATGAAAATGCAGTAACAGAGATATGGGTTAAAATGTCCCAAATTTGGGAAAAAACATGGGTAAATACAATAGAGATTCCTGCTCTAAAATTTTCTAAATTATGTTTGACATTGAAAGCATCATGTTGCAGACTCCTCAATGTATGTGGGGAAAATGTTTAAGATAATTATATTATAAATGGGAGAGGACAAAAGGCATTGAAGTGAGGTGACATTTCTATACTTTATTTAACTGGTAAAATGTAGACAACAGTAGTGATGGAATAGTTCTGTGGTGATGGAATAGTTTTGTATCTTGATTGCAGTGGTGGTTATGGGAGTTTTCACACATGATAAAATATGAACTCTCCATATACATTGTACCAAGGTGAGTTTCTTGGTTTTGATATTGTATTATGGTTATCCAAGATGTAACCATTGGGGGAAACAAGATTTTTTTTTTTGTAATATCTTTGTAACTTTCTGTAATCTATAATTATTTCTAAATAAAAAAAAAAAAAAAAAAAAAAAGATAATGGAAAGAAGTTTCTTGAAAATGATAAACAGAAACACTTTATGTCGCATTATGATTTTCTGGCCATAATCAACATTTTGGAAGAGAGAAAGATTTTTCAGAATCTAAGCAGCAGTTGATGTGGATGGATTTTCTTAAATTAAAAACTTTAATTGTGGGGGAAAATATATGATGGAATAAGAAAATCAGATGGAAAAGAAATTCAAGGTTGGGCTTTAAGAGAGACAGGATGGCAATCCTACCCAGAAATTCAGGATTAGTTCTGTCTTGGTCAGGAATATAGTAAATATAAGGATATTTCTTATTTGCAAATATAGTAAAATCATGGTACTCTTCATTTTGGTCTTCTCTGTTTTTAAATAAAGACACTCGGTAGCTGTAAAGGGTTGCCCTGAACACTTGACAGAAAGTCAATAGTAAGAGTAATGGAGAGAAATACAAAGCCTCAGGTCTTGGATTTACCCCTGGAGCAACATAACACTGTTACCAAGGTGGCTGTGTAGGGTTGTCCAACGGCCAGCATTAATGCCATGCATGGTTTAAATTACTATTACTTTGCTGTATTTATTAAAAAGGTTCAATATGAATTGGATCAGACAACTCTGGACTATGAAGGCTTTTAAATGAATCAGTTTCTCTAGTAATAAAACTGCCTACTGGAAGTATCATAAGGATAAAAAATTGAATTTTTAGGTTCTATGTTGTCATGTCATTATTTTTTTGAGAAATTTCCCATATAATCAATATTCACATTAAAGGAGTCTGATTTTTTAATTTGTGTTTTCTCATTAACTTTAGTAACTGGGTTGTAAATGCTCACATCTTTGTTTTTCAACTCAATGAAGAGACCAGGCAGATCAGAATTAAATTACTGTATTCTTTCCTTAGTCTAAGGCAGAAACCTTTGAAAATTTTATCAGCCACAAAACAGAATATACCACCTGCTTGGTTTATAAGAGAGTTGGCAAAAATTCTTTTTTTCCATTCAGTGCTGTCTAACAACATTATAGCTATATCAAAAGATTAGACATTTGATCTTTTTAATGCATTATAATGTCAAAATGACAAAGCATAATATGAAACTTTAAGCCCAAAGAGTATTTTCTTTATATATGCTTTAAAAAAAATATTTTTCTCTATTCATTTTAATTTCTCTATATTTTGTGTCTTTAATTTCACTTCAAATGGATATTCCACAGTTGGACAAACTAACATGAAAAGCCATGTCAATAATATGTGAACACAATCGTTTCTTTTAAAAAGAGGGATTTTCAGAAATTTTAATGGAAAACACCAGTTTCAAACATGGCAGGAGCTAAATAAATATTTGTGGGAAGAAAGAATGAAAGAAAAGAGTCCTCTCATTTAGTAGACAGATTTGTTTTAAATTATTTCAGGGTACACCATATTTCACTAAGTATTATTGACAGGTAACGAGAATTTAAGAGCCTGCTCTGTTCATTACTAGATGTAGTCCTTTGGTCATGTATAATAAACTCTCCAAGCCTTATTTATTTATTATTTTTAACTGTACCTCATTCCTAGTCAGGAAATACATTGATCATGTCATAGAATATTTGTTAGGATTGATTACATGAGATAATCTATGCAGCTGGTTCATAATGCTTTTTAAGTAGTAAAGGACAAAAGGTTAGTCATTATCATTATTAATAAACTAAGCCAGGCTGAGAAATATAAACTCAAAGCCAGGGTACAGGCATTGTAGTTTATAATTTACATAGTACTTCCTTATTAATGATCTCATTTGACTACCACAACAACCATAAAGGCCAGGAGACAGGGAGGGGGGTGGGGGGGGGTGGGACTTCACTATTAGCCATGTGACAGCCTCTCAGATGGACAAAAGTAGACTTGTGAACTGTTAGTGAAGTATGACACCTCCACGCTTGGTTCATTCCCAAGAGGTCATTTATGTATACAGGGCAAAACAATTGGAGGGGAGGAAAGCCTAAGATGTTCTTCAGACTTTATATTTCCTTCTATGTCTGATAGGACTTTGGCATTTTATGATTTCATAGTATTTCTATTACAGTACAGAGGACAATTTGAGTGCCTCCCCAAAGGAAAAGTATAACCAAAATTCTGTCAAAAGTTATCACTGTCAGTTTGCTCAGATATAAAAACCAGACAGATGATCTCACAAGAGGCGTAGGCTGTGCCACAAATCTTATTTCATTTAATTTGTTTGTTTTGGTCTGAGAGCCTCCTTAGATAGAGGTAAGTGGATGTGTCCAGTTCCACTGGGATGTTTGGAGAAATTCAGGAAAGGGAACCTCATTAGGAGCCAGTCTAGGCAATATTTGAATATTTAGTACTTGATCTTATCTTTTAAAGTTTATTTTTCTTAAAAAAATTTATTGAGCTAGGTGACTGTCACTTGTATTAGGTACTGAGGATCCAAAAATGAGAACCCTCAGATGGCACAAAGAACATTTTGTGAGTCTTCCCACCAGTCAGATCAGAAACTCGAGGTTCCTGACTGAACATGCTGGGTGAGCCTTCCCCTTTTTCTTCCTGCTCCTGTTGATTCCAGAATGGTGTTTAGTTCTGGATATTCATCTAGTTACTATCTGACTTTATCTTGAAAAGAAAAAAAGGCCCTTTGTTCAAAACACTTCTGACTGATGTCTGTCCTTTGGACTTCTGCACCTTGCCCTCAGTGCTTTATAAAAACACCTGTTAATTAACTGGTAGAGAGATGTGAACTTTCTCTGAACTCTAAGGATTCTCCAGAAATGGTCATTAATGCTGGTAGGGGAGGCAGCATTAGAATTTAATTTTACACATAAAGAAAGTAAAGTTTAGATTAACTTTATAATAATGCAATGAATAATTTGTAGAGCTGAGACCCAAACAAGCAAAGGGTTATGGCTGGGAGGCCTGGGCTTTTGTTCTGACTTTGTCTACAGCTAGAGGCCCACTACTTGGGCCTCAGTTTTCTCGCCTTAAAATGGGTTCAGTGAATTAGATTAGGTGTGGCAAACTTTTCCAGTTAAGGGCCAAAGAGTAAATATTTCCGGCCAGGCTTTGTGGTCTCTCCAGCAACTATTCAAATCTGCTGTTAAAGAGTGAAAGCAGCCACAGACAATATGTAAGCAAAAATAGTGTAATTTTGTGCTAATAAAATTTTACGTGCAAAAATAGGGAACAGGTTGGATTTGGCTCTAGTTTGCAAACCCCTGGACTAGGTGATGTAGAAGTTTTTTCTACTGCTAATATTTTATGATTCAACTGTTTTAATAGCAATGCTATTTCCCTAGAAAAGTCACCTTAATTATTCAATCACTGTTGATTATGCCGTTTGTGAAGTACTCAAGTATTTTTTGTTAATTATTGCAGCATTATTCACAATAGCCAAGATATAGAAACAAATTGTCAACAGATAAATAAATAAAGAAGATGTGGTATTGTGAATATATACAATGGAATATTATTCAGCCATGAGAAACAAGGAAATCCTGCCATTTTCAACAAGGATAGACCTTGAGGGCATAATGCTAAGTGAGATAAGTCAGACAAAGAAAGATAAATACTGTATGATCTTATTTATATGTGGAGTCTAAAAGCCAAACTTGTAGAAACAGAGTAGAATGGTGGTTACTGGGGGCTCTGTGTGTGTGTGTGTGTGTGTGTGTGTGTGTGTGTGTGTGGTGAGGTTTGCATATTGGGAAGATGTTGGTCAAAGTGTACAGACTTGCAATTAGAAGACACATAAGTTCTGGTCTTGGCTCAGTTGGTTAGAGCATTGTCCTGACATGCTAAGGTTCTGGGTTTGATCCTTATCAACACAGCATAGTGGTCAAAGTCAACAATACTGTATTATATACTTCAAAGTTGCTAACAGACTGCATCTTAAATATTCTCACCACAAAGAGAAGTGATAATTATATGACATAATAGAGGTGTTGGCTAACATTATGGTGGAAATTACATTGCAATATATAAATGTATTGAATCAATATGTTATACACTTTAAACTTATACAATGTTATATGTCATTTATATCACAATTAAAACTGTATTTTCTGCTTTCTCTCTCTGCTTTCTTCCTCCATTATTGAATGCCTAGGATGTGTATTGCAAATATAAATTATTACTTTAATGTTATTTTGCTCAAGATCTTACGTAGTTTTTTTTTGGTGTCTGTGTGGTCAGGTAGGGAGCAGGGTATATGGGATTGGGGTGCAGGGTGCATGAAGGTAGGTTTGATGTCATCTCCTTGATTGGATGGCTGACTAGGTGTGAAGAAGCAAATGTGTGGGAGAACTCCTGGAACACTGGCCCAACCTCATCTGATCTACAAGGTTTTGATATACTCAGCAAGATTAGAGTAAGTGCATCAGAGTTTACAGCAATTTGGAGAGTGAGGTAGAATTATGGAAGAATGTGTCTCAATTTAGGAAAAAAGATGATCCCTCTTGTTAGAAAAACCAAACTGTAAATACTGCTGTCCTAGTGGCCCACGCCACACCCAAATAGGCAAACTATGTTGGCTTCCTGGCCAGAGGACACTGGCTGCTTGTCCAGAGGGACATTCATCCTGGGCCCTCTCTGCTCTTGCTGGGGGCTCTGTGAAGGACAGGAGACCAGTTCAACTTGATCAACATTCAGAGTTTCCTCTAGTAGAAACACAATAGAGCACAAACTTCAAGAGCAACAGTGTGGCAAGTGACATATTGACTCTTTATAAACATAATATTGCCTCATAAAGCATGTAATTTCAAAGTGAAACTTTTTCTTAAAACACCAGAAATTATATATCATGACAGTCTGCCTATTTCTTGAGTATTATTTTTATTCAAATATTATATTGACTTTCAAAATCATAAAAAGCAATAAATGCTTATTTGAAAAACCTCCCTCTCTCCATATCACCTGACCCTCCCACTTCCTGGGTAGCCACTGCAAATGCTTTATTTTCTGTCCTTTCTGACCAAATGGGTGTCTGTGTATCTATCTGTATGGGTGTATCCAACGATGATTACTGTACAATGTTTTTGCTTATTCAGGCTACTGGTATCAGTAGACACAAGTCTGTCTAGCTACAATGTGGTAATGATTTTGATAGATCCTAGAAAATGCTCACTTTAGGAAGTAAAAGGAAAACTCATCCTTAATTACATACAGTTGCATTTGTATATTCCCTACGAGACAGGTTTAATCCAATACTCTGAAGTGGAGGTTTGGGTATATTCCCAGTACCAAGTTTTACTTTTACCTAAAATATTTAGATGACTGAATTAGGGTGCCTATTTTCCCATAGTTGTGAGGATAATTGCCCACTTTTGCATTTTGCTTTCCCACAGTAGCACTAATTCTAACCTAATAGTCCCATGTGCAGTGGTTTATATAAAACGTGTTCAATCTATTAGATGGAGAAATACCTGGGTACTTGAGGCAGATTATATAAACTGAGAGAATATCAGATTCTCTCATATTTATATAAGCCAAAAAGTCAATAAATCAAAGGGAGCCTAATGAGTTACTCTAACTCAGTTCCCAGTTTGCCGTGGTTTGCTGGGACAAGTCTGTTAATCCTCACTCATGTTGCTAGGGGATCCTTTGGGCCACTTAGAACTCAGCCCATCACCATGACTCTTCTAAATGGTATCAGACACTTTTTTGTTTTTTAATGATAGGGTAGATTGAAGGATAAAGAACCTTATTATATCATAAAATAATGGTTTTTTAAAAAAGAACAAATCTATGGTATAAAGAAACTGTGAAAGGTGATATTAAAATTCTTAAGGTTGTTCTTATAAATATCTGATGTGCTTACTTAGAATCTACTGTAATGGTTTATAACTTCTAAAATTGTTTATTTTTCCATGACTATAAAGATGATACACCTTAATATTCAGTTTGATGTAAGGGTGAAGCAAAAATACGATTCTTTATGCTTCTCCACTCTGAGGGCAAGTCAATGTTCCTGCCCCTGACCTCATTTAGCCGCAGGCAAGTCTGCCGTCTTCCCTCCCAGAGAACAGCAAGCAGGTACCCATTGCTTAGGATGAGACACACACAGCCCAAGAAGAGCAGAGGCCATCACTTCCTCGATGTTTTCATTTACTTCTCCCTGTTCTTGGGTGTTCTCCCACCGAGGACCTCCAGCTAAAGCTTCTCCAATTCAATTTGCATTTTAAATATAACAATACAGTTCACCCTTCCACCCCTCATCCTCTTGAATAGGCTTGTCAGATTAAGCAAATATTACAAACACTATATTTAATTTTGTAGTATAAGTATATTCCGTGCAATATTTGGGGCATACTTACACTACAAAATTATTCACTATTTATCCTGAATTAACTGGCAGCCTGTATTTTATCTGGCAACCCTGTTGTTTGAACTCTGGGAACTTCCAGTGTATCTGGAAGGGCCTTAGGAAGGTCAGGTGTTTGGGGGTGAAGACAGACAAGAACTGTTTCAGGAAATATAAGTAAGTTGTCTCTCAACAAAATCCTCTGAGGGATGAGCAAAAAATAAGCCACGTGGAGTCTCCTGTCACTTTATCCATAACACTGCTCCTCAAGGCAGCAGGATAAGCCAGTGGCTCTTTTCCTTCCCTTGGTTCTTCTGAGCAAGGATCTGTATTTTGTGTATTTAAGGGGTGGTTTCAGTACAGAAGAGCAGATGGCAGGCAATGAGACTCTTAGAGTGACGAGTGGACCAGCCACTGGGAAAGGGTCGTGTGTAGTGTGGAGATGATGGAAATGGGAAAACACTAAAGACAGTGATATGCTGCAGGCACAGGGCAGACCTTTAAAATGTACTTACTGCACAGATGTAAACACACACATAAATATTATATAATTAAAAATAATTTATCATTTCATAAAGCAATCTTATTAATTTATAAGTCTCATCTGCGGTTGTTCTCACAGAATTTCTGTGTGCACAAGAATGCACACCCACTATCTCTGCTTGGAGACAGCCAGCAGACAGAGCGGCTGATCTCCCGGTGGAGCCGGTGCAATGCGGAGGGGCCTCTCTTTCCCTAATGCTGAGATCTTCATTGGCATTGGTCAAGAATAAAGTCCTGCTGTTTAACCTAATGGTTTTATTTTTATTTTTTCAAATTTCTACGTCAACCTCATATTTTTAGTTAGTAGGATTTTAACTCCGGTTTGAGGACTTAGTAATGCTCAAGCCTGCAAAAGTTGTAGGCTGAATGATAATTACTGACATTCGATGCACCTAGAGTAGAAATTGAATAATACAATATTCTGGCATAGGCTTTTTCTTATAATTTATTAATCATTATTTATCTTAACTCTAGGATTGATGATTTTATAGAACTACTCTGAATTGCAGTTATGCTAAATTAAATCATAAAGTTAAGCCTTGTTAAAACGGAGGGGATTTTCTCCTTGGGCACAAATGTTTATATATATATGGCATAAACCTAAATTTGATTTAGAGGGAAAAGGAGGTGTTCTATAACATATGATATCCAGAAGGTTTTAAATAATGAAATAAATCTGCTTCCTATTACAATGAAAGGAAACTCATAAAATGTTGAATCAGAATTACTGGATTACTCATTTCTTCCTATTTTCTTGCTGTGATATTTCAGGTCTTTGGGGGTATCTTGAAATTAATAAAGCATTCCAACTCTGTGATGCTCAACAATCAGGGTGTGTGATTTGCTGAGGGGGATCACACCCCTTCAGTCAGAGCCTGGTTGTGGACAGTGGGAGTTGTTTGGGATGACTTTACTGGTGCCTAGGATGCTGTGTGGGGACCTTGTGAAGACTGTCCCATGTTGTCCCTCCTGGTCTCCTAGTTGCAATTTCCTCTGGCGATGGTGACTGAGAAAAAAGGTTGGGTTTGAGTGTGGCCAGAAGCTGAGGAAAGAGGCAGGCAGGGTAGCAAAACCACTGCTTTGTAGGACATGGTGGTATTTTGTCACTGGTGACTATGTGTGATGACACAAGGGCACAATGTGCAGTTTTGCGGGACAGTGTGCCACAGCCCGGACGCGGAGGCCAGGCTTGTGGTGGCGGCATCACTGGGGACGGGGGGACAGTCACTCCGCTCACTCACCGGTGCTGCTCTGAATGGTCCTCACGGTGGTGGTGGTGGTGCGCGGCGGGGAGGAGGACCGCAGGGACACGCACTCGTCGTCCTGGGAGCAGCCCTTCTCGATGGCCCGCACGTAGCTGTGGCTCCGCATGCGGAAGCAGCCGGGCATGGGCAGGTCCAGAGCTTCCACCGCCTGAGACTCCAGCTCACTGAACACCGACTCGCATACGGACTCGAACTGCCCGTTCACTTCCATCTCGCTCACCTGCGGGCACAGACAGGGCGCCATCACACCACGCTCCTCCTCCCGCCCAGTGACAACCGACCTTTCCCTTCAAGCATCTCCAATCTGCAACCCCCAGAAGACAGCAGCGTCCAATGACTTTAAACTCCAATGCGTTTCATTTCCTCTGCATTACAAACTTATTTCAGTGGGTGCCCCGGTGCTCATTCTTCTTATTTACAAACGCAAACCTAGGGGACACTTTTATCAGTCCACAGTCAGAGTTCGTGTATTTCAGTGGACCGTTTTTAGCACAAACATTTTAGAAACTAGTATTTATTGTGTCTTTGGAAATGACTAGTTCGTCAGATAATTTGTGTTGACTGAAGCTTAATTTAGTGTAAAGTATAAAAGCAGGCCCTATATTTTTCTGGCAAGATACTCATATTTTGCCCCCAAACTTGATGTCAAAATCTGGAAAAGCACTATCAAGGTTTTCAAACTCTCTATGTACTATCTGAGGTTTTCTTCTTTTAAAAAGCTGATATGGTCCACAAATTATTTATAAATGCATTTAAAAAAGTCTTTCAACTGGGGCCTTCTCTTTCTTGAGGAATTAGTTTTTATTTATTTATATGTCTCTGTATATAAACGTTGCATTTGAGCACCACCTAAAAAACAGATACATAAATAAATAAGCCAGACCAAGTGCTCTGATTTTTCGCTTTGCAGAGATGTGGGAGCATTCTTCAATTTTCTGTTTCCTTTTAGAATTTCATGTCTACTTTCCTTAATATCGAATTCATGACTAATTGAGAATTTAACAGATTAAATTGCAATTAAGCTTAGAACACAATGAAAACTAGAATAATTTTTGACTGTCTCCTCATTTTGTGTTATCTGAAAATGTACTCCAATAATGGCTAATTCTTTAAACTTCAGATAAAAGTGACCAATTTCCTTAAGGCATATCAAGTGGAAAAGAGACATGAATTTCCTAATAATTCTTTATAGTTTAAAATAGCTTTAGGAGTAAAAGGCTCTTCCTTTCCGTCTGGCTGCAGCCATCAGGTAAACCGCGACGGGCGCTTGGAGGAGCAATGGGGGAAGAAGCAGTTGGATGGAACGCACTTCCCTCTTAGGATGCGCTCCACAGGGCCTGCCAGCGCCAGCTGGGATGCAATATCGAATTCGTGTGCACTCTGGTGGCCACAACGCCCTGTTCCTAAGGGTATGAGCTACGGCAAGCCTGGCCATCATGGTGTTAACCATGTCAAATATCACAAAGAAATAGTACATCTATCCCTGGGAAGGTAACAACTATTAAACTTGGATAACTAGCTTTCCAGAAGGTATTTGTGTCCTCTCCACTATTTTTCATAAAATTTGAATCATAAAGTAAAATCACACTAATGCATAACTCAACAAATTATAATAAGGAAAACACCCTTAGAAGTACTACCTAGAAACAGAACGTTTCCGGGCACTCAGCAGCCCCTCCATATGCTCCATCCTAACCACAGTCCTTCCCTTCCCTCCCACACTAACCCATAGTTTGGATCTGTAGACTTCATACTCATGGTGAAATTTAGCATGTTTCTCTGTCTTTTGTATTTCCTGAAAAGAATAAGCTAGATCCAGAATTTTGATCAGACTCAGGTTCAATCACTTTGGCAAGACAGGAGGCACATCACATCTGGGCTGTCTCTTATGTTGTTAGGAGTCATGTGTGCTCAAGCTCCTAGATCCATTAATTCACTGGGGGGCTGCAAAATGCTGATATTCTAATCCCATCCTTTTTTTCCTTTAAAAAATCTTTATTGTTGGATGTAAAATGTATTACAGATGTTCCACATTTTCCCCCCATTTACCCCCTCCTCCCCACTCCTGCCCCCCTCCTGCCTTTTCCCACACTATTGTCTGTGTCCATTGGTTATGCATATAAGTTCTTTGGTTTATTTCTTCCCACCCCCCCAACCCCTTTCCCTTTGAGGTTTGTCAGTCTAGCAATGAATTTGTACTTCTTAATCCCTTCACCTTTTTCACCCATTCCCCCAACCCCCCTCCCATCTGGCAACCAACAAAATGTTCTCTGTATCTATGAGAATGTTTCTGTTCTACCTGTTCATTTTGTTTGTAGATTCCATCGTTGATAGATATGTATTCATTGCCATTTTGTTTGTTCATATATTTTATCTTTTTCTTCAAAAAGACCCTTCAACATTTCATATAATAACAGTTTGGTGGTGATGAACTCCTTTAACTTTTTCTTGTCTGGGAAAGTCTTTATATGGCCATCAGTTCTAAATGCCAGCTTTGCAGGATGGAGTAATCTTGGTTGTAGGTTCTTGCTTTTCATCACTTTGAATATTTCTTGCCACTCCCTTCTGGCCTGCAAAGTTTCTTTTGAGAAATCAGCTGACAGCCTAATGGGAAATCCCTTGTAGGTAACTATCTGCCTTTCTCTTGCTGCTTTGAAGATTCTCTCTTTATCCTGAACCTTTTTCATTTTGTTGATGATGTGTCTTGGTGTGGGCCTCTTGGGGCTCATCTTGTTTGGGACTCTCTGTGCTTCCTGGACTTGTATGTCTGTTTCCTTCAAGTTAGGAAAGTTTTCTGCCATTATTGTTTCAAATAGGTTTTCGATTTCTTGTTCTCTCTCTTCTCCTTCTGGCACCCCCAAGATGTGAATGTTGGCACGCTTCAAGTTGTCCCAGAGGCTCCTTACACTATCCTCATTTTTTTGGATTCTTTTTTCTTTTTGCTGTTCTGAATGGGCATTTTTTGCTTCCTTATATTCCAAATCGATGGTTTGCTCCTTGGATTTCCGTACTCTATTGTTGAAGCTGTGTAAATTATTCTTTATTTCAGTTAATGCCTCCTTCAATTCTAACTGTGCATCCATGATTTCTGACTGGTCCTTTTTAATGCTCTTGAGGCCCTCACTAAGTTCACTGAGGTTCTCACTAAGTTCATTGAGTATCCTTATAAGCAGTATTTTGAACTCAGCATCTGTTAGATTGCTTATCTCCATTTCGCGTAGTTCTTTTCCTGGGGTTTTGTTCTGTTCTTTCATTTGGGACCTGTTTCTTTGTCTCCTCATTTTGGCTGCCTCCCTATTTTGGCTGCCTCCCTGTGTTTGTTTCAGTGTATTAGTTAACGAGAGGTATGGGGTTAGCTGAGACCAGATGCTGCTCATTTGAAAGAATTTAGGAAAAACCTGAAGCAGGATCCAAGACGGGCCAATCCTATGGTTAAGCAAGTGGCAACAGCTTGGGTGGGCCTGAAAGTTGGGTGGGGCAGGGCGGGGCCTCAGGGAGTCACCAGGGCGAGGCTACCAGTGTGGGCCAGGTTGCTGGAGTCCCAGATATGGCTTCTGTCTGCCACCCCAGGGAAGGACTCACCAAAGGAACAAAGGCCTCTGACAGCACGTTTGTCCCGGAGAAAGCCCCCTCTCCTCCAGCCCTCACTCCAATTCCAAACAGCTCAGTTCTTCCCTGTATGTCTCTGGCTCCCCTGGAGCTGCCTCCCCTCCAAGCTTAGAGGGAGAGAGTCCGATAAGTCCGTGTTTGGGCCCTTTAAGGAGCTGCCTGGGGCTCCAGCCACGTCAGCTTCCCTGAGCCTTAGTTCCCGCTGGTTTTTCCAGCCAGAAGTTATGGGGACTTCTCTTCCTGGCACTGGAACCCTGAGCAGGGCACCTGGCATGGGACGGGGACCCCCTCAGTCCTCAGGAAGGACCTTTCCAGCCAAGGTGTCGTCCTGATTTTTATCCGCTACACGTGAGTGTGGGACCAGCCCGTCGAGCCGCCGCCCCTCCTACCAGTCTGGATGTGGCTGCTGCTTTAATTCCGTAGTTGTAGGACTTCCATGCAGCTTGATTTCAGGCGATTTTGAATGGTGGTTGTTCTGTAGTTTCGTTGTATCTTTGATGTGGTTGTGGGAGGAGGCGATACCGCGTTTACCTACGCCGCCATCTTTATCGGAAGTCTAATCCCATCAACTTTTACAGTTACCAGTTGGAATAGTTTTAGAAAGAAATGCTTCTCTTCGTATTATTTGGCTACTTAATGATTTAGTTCATATGGGAACTATAAGATAAGGACTTGTCCATTTTATTTACTAAGTTTCAGGATAATACATCTGTTCCCTGTTATCTACAAAAGTGACCTGTATTTTTAAAAATATCAAAAAAAACTAATAGATGTAAAAACATTTGATGGTTTTAAATACAATTTCTAATGACCTGAAATTTGTCTCAGTTTTGGCCAGTGGGGACCTCTTCAGGGGGCCCATGCGTCTCTTTGACATGAAGCTAGTAGTCTCAAGTAGCTTCCTTGCTGTCTGTTATGACAAAGTATTCCAAACTCATCTTATACATTTACTGCCTAGTTCTGGAATCCGTATTCCCCTCAATTGCTCTTTTCTATTAGTGGGGATTTGTGTCCCAAGAACACAATTTGGGTACTAGAAAGCTTTGTTGTCATTGCTACTTGGTTGGTCCTTGTTCTTAAGGCCTTTTCAGTGGACAGAACTAGGTTATGAATTCCTCCAACTCAAATTCAGACTACAGAGTTTTTACATAATCTTTTCTATATTATAATTATATCTTTATTCCATAATAATTCTGTTTTTCAAGCACACAGAGATGATAGGATTTGGATAGCCTACAATTATTCATTCACTTTATTCCATAACACATGCACAATAGTCTCAGAATAAAGTATTAATACTACCATTGGCTGTATCATTACCGAAAACAGTTTAACAGTTCCTATTTGGGGTGGGGGCATATGCTCTCTACATTTTTTCTTCATTTTAAAATAGTTGTGTTATATTTACATTATCAGAGCACATAATCTATATGTTCTGTCCCACTTTAGCCTGCCTTTAGTCTTAGTTTTACCAATAATTTTTAATTTAATGCTTGACACTACATTTTCATATAAAATTAGATTATTCTTTATCAAACTTATACACAAATATAGGTTAAAGAGTTATAGATAGCTGATAAAGAAAAAGAACAAAACAAAGCAGACCCCTGACCCAGCCTGCCCACATTGGATTCTGCCTCTCCAGAGGCAAATACTTTTAATTCTTCCAATTGGGTCTTACGGTATTTGCATCCATTTTCCAAATACTTGCTTATGTAGATCTGTTGATAAGTTCATAGACTTCTGATAACTTCTTGGTTTCTCTCTTGCCCTTGAAGCATCACTCTGGGATCCTTCTGACTTCTATTGTAATCTATTGCCATGCCCATTGGGGTCCTGGGATCTCCCATTCCCATCATTCTGGGGGTGCCCTTCATTACCTAGCCCACGATGGAGCCCCTGTTTCCTCTTCCATGTTTTATTTTCTCCTTGTGGTGGAACACATCTTCCAGTGCTTTCCAGGACAAGGCAGGTCCTTGCATTGATGGAAATGCCTGCCCGACCTCCACTGTTACATCTGCTTGCCTGTATCCCTTCTCCTTTCAGGTATTTTCAGGCTTCGCTCCTTGTCACTTGGCCTCCATGTAGACTGGAGGCTGAGAAATCAGATGCCTTTCTCATTGCTAAGCCTTTCCACATGAGTTGGTTCCCTTCCCCACCCCTCTCAGAAATCTTTTAGTATCTTCATGTCCTAATGATCTAACATTTCACCATGATGTTTCCTGTGTGGATCTTTCTCTACTCATTGTGCTGGGTGGGCACTCTCAATTTGCAAAATCATGTCTTTTAATTCTGGGACTGTTTCTTGAATTATTTCATTAGTGATTTCCTTCCTTGTTTTCTTTTTTCTTTCTTTAACTCTTACCTATGAGATGTTGGGATCCAAAAAGCTCAAAGAATTCCAAACATAAGAAACATGAAAAACAATACATCAAAGTACTAATTTAAGATTTAGTTTAAAGTTCTAATATACTAATTTAAGAACTAATTAAGACCTGAATTTCCAAAACAATATTGATAAAAAAACAAAGCTGAAGGACTCACACTTCTTGACTTAAAAACTTACTACAAAACTTGTGACAGTAATTGAAACAGTGTGACACTGACATAAGGACAGACATACATACCAATGGAACAGAACTGAAAGTCCAGAAATAAACCCATACATCTCTTTTCATTAGTTCTTACATCTAGTCTTTTGGGTTGTCTAAAGCTCATGGTCTAGTAGATCCTCAGGAAGGGTTCATGGGAACAATATTCTCTGCATTCATTCATGCTTGTAACAGTTTGCCCATGTGTTTCATAGCTGAAAGTCAGTTTTTCTGGGTATAAAATCTTTGGGTCACATCCCCCCTGCCAACTATAATAATATGTTACTCAATTTTCTTCTGAAATAAACTATTATTGTTAAAGGGTCTGATGATAATTTATTTATTTATTTTTTTCTAAAGTAATTTGCTCTTTTTGTATAGAATTTCAAATTTTTTTTTTTTACTTTTTGAAAATCCTGTAGTTTTACTAAACTATGTCTTAGTGTTGATTGTTTTGGATCAATTACTCAGGTACATGATCTGATCTTTTAAAATGTAATTTTGAATCACCTTTTTATTTCAGGAAAGTATTCTTTAATTATTGTTATTATTTGTTCTGGTCCTTTGTTTTGATTTTCTTTTTTTAAATACTTCTATTATGTGTATGATAAATATTTATCAATTTCTCTTGAATCCTTCTTACCTCTTAGTTTCTTTTTGATTTAAAAAATGTCCCTCTTGACCTGGAAAGTATTATCCTAAGTGAAATAAGCCAAGCAGAAAAAGACAAATACCATATGATCTCACTTATATACGGAATATAATGAACATAACAGTCTGAGGAATACGGTAGACCCAGAAACATGGAAGTAGGGCACAGACTGACATCCCTCAGAAGGGGGGGTGGGGTGGGAAGAGATAAACCATAAGAGAGAACTTATATGCATGTATGCATGACCAATGGACATGGACAACTAAGCCAGGGATGGGGCGGGGCTGGGGTGGGGAGGGGGGTACCAATGGGGTAAAAAGGAGAAATATCTGTAACAAAAAAATAAATTAAAAATTAAAAAAAATATATTCCTCTTTTTTAGACTCTATTGTAAAAATGTCTGAAAAGTCTCATTTATTTGCTCCTATATTCCTTCTAGTCTGTTCTTAATTCTGAAAGGATTTTTATTTTACTTCTAATTCTTCCCTGAGTTCTGTGACATCATTTTTTAAGTTTTTGAAAATCAGATTATATTTTTCTTTCTTGCATTATATCATTTTTATTTTATCCTTATTGTTGAATGTATTACAGATGTTCCTCATTTTTCCCCCATTGACCCCCTCCTCCCCACTCCCGCTCCCTTCCTGCCTTTTCCCACACTGTTGTCTGTGTCCATTGGTTACATATAAGTTTTTTTATTTTTTTCTTCCCACCCCCCAACCCCCTTCCCTTTGAGGTTTGTCAGTCCAGCAACCAATATGTACTTCCTAATCCCTTCACCTTTTTCACCCATTCCCCCAACCCCCTTCCCATTTGGCAACCAACAAAATGTTCTCTGTATCTATGAGAATGTTTCTGTTCTACCTGTTCATTTTGTTTGTAGATTCCATTGTCGATAGATATGTATTCATTGCCATTTTGTTTGTTCATATATTTTATCTTTTTCTTCAAAAAGACCCTTCAACATTTCATATAATAACAGTTTGGTGGTGATGAACTCTTTTAACTTTTTCTTGTCTGGGAAAGTCTTTATATGGCCATCGATTCTAAATGACAGCTTTGCAGGATAGAGTAATCTTGGTTGTAGGTTCTTGCTTTTTATCACTCTGAATATTTCTTGCCATTCCCTTCTGGCCTGCAAAGTTTCTTTTGAGAAATCAGCTGACAGTCTTATGGGAACTCCCTTGTAGGTAACTAACTGTTTTTCTCTTGCTGCTTGTAAGATTTTCTCTTTGTCTTGAACCTTTTGCATTTTGATGATGATGCGTCTTGATTTGGGCCTCTTGGGGTTCATCCTGTTTGGGACTCTCTGTGCTTCCTGGACTTGTATGTCTGTTTCCTTCACCAAGTTAGGGAAGTTTTCTGCCATTATTGTTTCAAATAGGTTTTCGATTTCTTGTTCTCTCTCTCTTCTCCTTCTGGCACCCCCAAGATGCGAATGTTGGCATGCCTGAAGTTGTCCCAGAGGCTCCTTACACTATCCTCATTTTTTTGGATTCTTTTTTCTTTTTGCTGTTCTGATTGGGCGGTTTTTGCTTCCTTATATTCCAAATCAATGGTTTGCTTCTTGGCTTTACCTAGTGTACTATTGAATCTGTGTAAGTTATTCTTTATTTCAGTTAGTGCCTCCTTCATTTCTGACTGTGCATCCTTCATTTCTGGACTGCAGGCCAATGCTCTAACCACTGAGCCAAACCTGCCAGGGCCATCCTTTATTTCTGACTTGTCCTTTTTTATGCTCTTGAGGCCCTCACTAAGTTTGCTGAGGTTCTTACTAAGTTCACTGAGCATCCTTACAAGCAGTACTTTGAACTCAGCATCTGTTAGGTTGCTTATCTCCATTTCGCTTAGTTCTTTTCCTGGGGTTTTGTTCTGTTCTTTCATTTGGGACCTGTTTCTTTGTCTCCTCATTTTGGCTGCCTCCCTATTTTGGCTGCCTCCCTGTGTTTGTTTCAGTGTATTACTTAACGAGAGGTATGGGGTTAGCTGAGACCAGATGCTGCTCGTTTGAAAGAATTTAGGAAAAACCTGAAGCAGGATCCAACACAGGCCAATCCTATGGTTAAGCAAGTGGCAACAGCTTGGGTGGGCCTGAAAGTTGGGTGGAGTGGGGCCTCAGGGAGTCACCAGGGGGGGCAAACAGTGGGAACCAGGTTGCTGGAGGCCCAGATATGGCGGCTGTCTGCCACCCCAGGGAAGGGCTCACCAAAGGAACAAAGGCCTCTGACAGCACATTTGTCCTGGAGAAAACCCCCTCTCCAGCCCTTGCTCCAATGCCAAACAGCTCGGTTCTTCCCTGTATGTGTCTGGTGCCCCTCGAGTTGCCTCCCCTCCAAGCTTAGAGGGAGTGAGTCCGATGTGGCCATGCGTGGGCCCTTTAAAAGGCGCTGCCTGGGGCTCCAGCCACCTCAGCCTCCCTGAGCCGCAGTTCCTGCTGGTTTTCCCAGCCAGAAGTTATGGGGACTTCTCTTCCTGGCACTGGAACCCTGAGCAGGGTGTCTGGTGTGGGATGGGAACCCCTCAGTCCTCAGGAAGGACCTTCCCAGCCTAGGAATCCTCCCGATTTTTATCCGCCACACGTGGGTGTGGGACCAGGCCGACCGCCTCTGCCCCTCCTACCAGTCTCGATGTGGTTGCTTCTTTAATTCCGTAGTTGTAGGACTTCCATTCAGCGTGATTTCAGGCAGTTTTGAATGATGGTTGTTCAGTAGTTTAGTTGTAACTTTGATGTGGTTGTGGGAGGATGCAATACCGCGTTTACCTACGCCACTATCTTGACCGGAAGTCTTATATCATTTTCTTAATGTTCCTGAGTTCATTTTGAAATAGTGTTACAGTTTTGATCTGTTTTGTGGGTGTGTCTTTCTGGCATGTTTTCATTTTCTTTGTCAATGTTATTCTGCACCTTATTCTTTTTTCTTCATATAGTGACTTTGAATGTGATTTGAAGTGGGTACTTTTCTGTTGCTCATTTTTCTGTAAAGTTAGTTTTTCTGACCTTGAAAGGGTAATGCATTCAGGATTCCTCCCCCTAAATTCACAGGGTGTCCTCTTATACTGTTTTAGCACAGTGTTGCTTTCTGAGAAATCCTGGTTCTCTTGCTCTCACTCCTATTTTTACCTGGATCATCTATTTTCTCTTTTGCTATTGTCTCTATCTTGCTCATAGTTGTTTCTGTGCTTAACTAGTTCTTTTCAGTACTGGGTCCTGTCCTGAAAGGAAACACTGGATAGTTGGTTTCCAGTGTTACCTAACGCACTCAGATTGCTCTAGCCTCTTCCAATCTTACTACAGAATCCTTGGATATACCTGCTAAAAAAGAAAGCAAAATCCTTTCCAATTCAGCTGATGTTCTCAAATAGCGCCCCACCCCCCACGAGCTTTCCAGAGTATACTTTCTGCTGCACTCAGTACATCAGTAAAGTCATTGTCTTCTCCTATGTCCTCCAATGCAGATGTGCAAACAATGCCAGCTTATGGTTATTGGTGGTTTGTTGTCAACTACTCATATTTTGGGATCATGAGGATATCTTGTCACCTCAATCTGTATATATATTGTCCATTCAGTTTAAATTTTTCTATCTAGTTGCTCTGTCTGCTGTTATATAGAGAGATTATGGGAGATTCAGACACTAAGTTGGTACCACTGTAGCACTGTATAGCATGATTGTACCATAATTTATTTAGCCACTCCATTGTGGATGATGGTTCAGGTATGTCCTTGGAGACCATGCTATGATGAACATTCTTGTGCATTTATCTTTACATACTGGTGTTTTTATGTCTGTATTAGAGAGTTTCAAAAGTGGGATCCTAAGCCAAAAGATATTTACCTTTTTCTAGATTTTACCACTTAACTTTCTAAAACAATTGTAGCAATTCACTCCAAACAACAAGTAAGCCAGAGCTCATTTATCAACATGGTCACCAGACTAGGTATTAGTAGTTTACGCCACTCTGATAGGTCAAATATTATATTGTGCTGTTTTGATTTCTCTTTACCAGACTCCTAGTGTATATGAGCCTTTCCTATATTTGTTGACCTTCATTCATCTTTTCCTCTGACTCATAAGTTTTACCTCAAATTCTTTTGGTTTGTCTATTTTCTCATACTAATTGGTAAAAAAACCTAAGCAATCGGAACATAAACTTTTTTTCTTGATGTGCTTAAATATTCTATCAATTGTATTTTAATTTTAAGATATTTGCCATACAGCAATATTTAATATTTAGTTAAAATAGATGTTGATCTTTTACTTTATGTTTTCTGGAATTCTTGCTTTATTAAAAGTTATAATTCTTACCACAATATCATACACATGTTCTCCTAAACTTCACATTAATATTTTTGTTACTTTGTGTTATTGCTTAGATTTTAAATCCACTTGGATCTATATTTTAGATGGAAAGGAGGAGGAGTTTAATGCTCTTTCTGTTATATCATGGGCAATTTGCTTGACTTCTCTGAGCCTCACTTTCCTCATCTGTAAAATGGTTAAAATAATACCTACACCATAGTGATGCTTTAAAGATAAAAATAAAATAACATTTACAAATGCATACTATATTTCTAGGCACATGGTAGGCACTGCATACATAGTGGATATTATTTTTGAGATAGTATAGTGGGAAGAATGAGACAAATTACTCCAACTCTCTGAGACTGAGTTTTGTAAATTAAAAAATGATATTTCTTACAGTTGATATGAAATTAATGAGATACTCTACAAAGCTTATAGCTTGTATCTGGTAAACAATACATTGCAACTAAATGTATATAAACATTGTTTTCATTTCCATCATCATGACTACTATTATTAACAATATTATTGCCACCAAGTGTCTCTCTTACATCGATGTTCCCCCCCCCCCCAACTCCCTCCCTCTGCCCTTCTAAAAATCAGTGGACAAAATATCCTTGAGTAAGGATTAACAACAAAAACAAAAATGTTCAATTATTCTCTAACATTCCAGCACAATCTGTTTTTATGGGTATCTTATTTCTGAGAGGCAGAAACATACAATTTAGTTATTCTAAACCAATTTCCTAGCTCACAACGTTTTACTTTGATCTTTCTAGGAGACTTCAATAAATAATATATGTACCAGGTTTAAGAGGGAATAGGATATAATGCACTTAAATTCTATATGACTAGAGATGCTACTAATGATTTATAAGAGAGACTATCTCCAACATCATAAAAGGCAACCACTTCTTGAAAACGTTTAGAGTATATATATATATATGGTAGTATTGCTTTGAAGAATAAAAGTATTCTCCTTTGAATAATGACAATGTCAGGACTGCAATTGAAAGTTGAAATTATCCTTAAAGATACTGTGTTACCTACAAATTGAATATGAAACTAGAAAAATGAGGTATCATCAGGAATCCATTTAGGATGGCTATTCTTTCTGTATTTTACTTAAGGTGAAATGACTATGCCACTGAATTGCAGAGCTTAGTCTGCTATAGTATCAAGGCCCAATGTGCTTCTTCAGTGATTTTTTGGTATCTTATTAAATTGTCACTAGGAAGTAATATTGTCTCAAAGAAGGTCATATCTATGACTCAGAGACTACAAGCAAGCAGTTGCATAGGTACAATGTCCTGATAGGACAAGTGACAAGTGCTTCCATTTTAAATGTGTATAAACATTTTTTCCAATAAAAAAAATTTAAACCCACTGATGTATTCTACTCACAGGCCAACTGGATTTATAGATGATTCTACAGTTCTAGAAGACTATGTGATCATGAGGCTGTCCAGAATAAACAGAAGCTTAAAGTTTTAAATGCTATATTATATTGTTTATTGTGAAAAAACAAGGACAAGTCCAAATTTCACCAAATGAGGCACCACCTATTTCCCTGAGAGCTGGGTTTGTGAGCATCACTGGACAGCATTAGCTAGCAAAAATAGGTATGCATGCTCTTAGGAGATCTCTTTAAAGTAAGGAAATGTACAATGGGCAAATGTTGACATTCCACATGCTAGTTTTACTTGACTCTCATCCTGCCCTGCTCTTGGAACTTCACTGTGACCCCTGCTTTTCTTTGCTCTTCAAGAATCCATGTAGATCAAAGAGTAGGGACAAAGTGAGCGACATGGTTCTATTTTAGGGTCTCACTGTTATAGATCAGAGAGGCTTCAATGCTTAGTCTACAATTTCATCTTTTTTTTTGTTTTTGTTCAAATGCATTATTTGTTTCATCTATACCCTCACCACACTATACTATCACCTCACTATACCAGCATTACTGCCATCACCACCATAACCACCATCTGCACCACCACCATCACTACCACCACTATTACCACCACTGCTACCATCTCCACCATCACCACCACCATCATCATTAGCATTAATCCGCCTTGATGATCACAATGTCTGTCTTCCAAACCAGCTTTTCTGTCTTCAGCCTCTCATCATCTCCAATATTTCCTACATTTTTTGCCAAATTAATTATCCTATATCAAAATTCTGATTACATCTCTTACCTGCTTAAAAGCTGAAGTTTTAATTAGCCTTTAATCAATCCCATTTCTAATGAATAAAGTCTAGTCCACTGGGCCTGGAATGCAAAATCACTTGTATAAAAATAGCTCTAGAATAAAATTCAGGATAGGTTTCCCACTGCCACCTCTACAAGTATTCTGAGCTCCAACCAAACTAGAGCATTTGTTATTCCTTGTATATGCTTTAGGCTAGCATTTTTCAAAGTTAAGAATCAAATACTACTTTATTTGTTAAATTGTATATTCCTACACCCCATGCCTAGAAGCTCTCTCTTCAGAATCTGGGTTCTTAATATATGTTTTTCTCCTTAGCCTCAGGGATCTTGTAGACAATTTCATGACCACAAAGTCAGTCTCATTTAACATCTGGTTACTTACATCTTATAAGTGTTTATAAGGACTAATATTTCAAAAATACAAAGCAGTTGGCACAGTGCCTGACCCAGTAAAGGTGGCTTTAAGGTTCATTCTTGCTCTGCCTTCCTTAGAGTGTTTTTGTGGTGTTCAAGTAAATCACATTTGTGACAGCACCTTTAAGTTTTTTGTATGTTCTTCATTAGATTGTAAGCTTTTTTGGGGGAGAGGGCAGGGATTATGTTTTATTCATCACTGAATCACTTGCATAATTCAGCCCATTGTTTTGCTCAGTAAATATTACCTGAATTAATAGTATGGCACTTATTTTTTAAAATTGTGAAATAAATATAAATGAAGTGTTCCTAAACATCTTTAAAAAACAAACAAACACCCTTTGTTTTGTCCTTCCAGAGGAAGCTTCTGAAGCACCTTCTGCTTCTCTGTGGCCCCAGAAATCTGCAAGGTCAGGTCCTCCAAGAGTCTAAACCCTTGAGTTTAGGCAGTACACCTCTCTCCCACACCCTCTGAGACCTGGATGGGAGAGATTAGAAAAGCTTTAGCTGAGTCAATTACCTTTATTGAGTTTTAATCCCCAGTCCTTTGTACCAGTTCTTAGAAGTGGGCTTCTGTCTCATTACCAAGCCACAATATTAACCTAGGACTCAGTTGATGTAAATAGATAGTATCTCACTTCCTGTGCCTGGGTCTATGGTCTTGACCTGCTTAATACTTGTACTTCTATGATTAGATACTACCTTGGCTTTGCCAGTGTCTTTCTATTTGTCTTTCTTCTTTGTCCACACTGTCCTATTCTTCAAGCATCTTACAACTGAAGCCACATCCATTAACTTCTTGCTGACAAATTTTGGAACTTCACTTCATGAGTGTCTGCTCATGAATTTCCAAGGACTCCCCCGATGTGCTTTATTTATCTGCAGAGGACCCTTCACTTGCTAGTAGACTGTTGATACCAGATGCTCGTGGGGGCCACACACAAATAGCATTCAGACTAGACCTCCTGCCTGACTCCTCAGTGGTGTCCTGGGGGAATGACTACCTCCTCACTTCATATAGTCTCAGACTCCACCAACCCTTGTGCACTTAACGGCCTGTGACTAAGGTGCTCACCTGGCTGATGGTGCTCATGGCCCGCATGTAGCTCTCATTCCTGGAGCGGAACTTTGGTGATGTGAGCAGGCCTGCAGGGTCAAGGCTGTCTAGGCTTCGGTTGATGGAGACTTCACTTACTGCCCTCAGGTAACTGTGACTCCGGATCTGGAGTTTGGGGGAGTGTTCATTGGAAATCCTGGAAGAGAACAATAAAAGAGGCGTATATATCACATTCTAAAATGTAGATTTCATTTTAGCAATAAGGTGTGGCAGTACTATCATTCATTAATGTAGCACCTTGAATGATGGGCAAATAATATAAATGCCCTCCTATAATTGCTAAACTCCTGCGTGGTGTCTCTGAAAGAAAAATTTTCACAGGAAGTCATCAAGGTCTGGTGAGAGTAGAGAGCAATTAAATTCTGTCAAACCATGCAACAATATTGCCATTCACCTCTTCCCAGGCACCCTGGGGGAGGAGATGATAGCTCTGACTGCCTTGCCCCAGAATTCTGCCTTGTGTGATTTGTAAGCTTTCCTTTGTACCCCTTTCCTTTCTGTGCTTTCACAAAATAGAAATTTTAATTTAAAATTCCATTCAAAATGGCAAAACCTTATAAAATAAGTAGAAAGTACAAAAAAGAAGTGCACAAGAATTTTATGAAGAAAATTATAAAACTTCATGGCAGGCAATATACAAGACCTAAATAACTATAAAAGAAAATGATTTTTTCAGGATGGAAATATTAAATGTTGTAATACAAATTAAAATTTTCCCAAATTAATCCATAAATTTAATGCAATTGCAATAAAAATTTCTACAGATTTTGTTATTGGAATGCAACAAACTCCAAAAATTTATAAGGTTAGTAGCAGCATTATTCATAAACGCCAAAATGTGGAAATGATCCAAATGTCTATCAACAGGTGACTAAATAAGTAAAATGTGGTATATCTATGTAATAAAATATTATTTGGCCATGAAAAGAAATGAAGTACTGATACAAGCTACAGCTTGGATGATCTTTGAAAACATCATGCTAAGTGAAAAAAGCCAGTCATAAAAGACCATAGATTACGATTCCACTTACATCAAATGTCCAGAACGGGCACATCTATAAAGACATATAGTAGTGAAGGAGGAAGAAGATGCAGGATTGAGGGGTGATATCTAATAGGCATGGAGTTTTTCTTTGGGGTGATAAAACTGATATAAAATTAATTAATGATGACTGCACGACATTGTGAATAGACTAAGAGCCATTGAATTGTACATTTAAATTTAGTTCATTGTATGGTATGTTCATTATATCTCAATAATACTGTTATAAAAATTATGAGGCCTCAAAATAATCAGATTTCTTTATAAAGAGAAATTAAAGAGTAGACTATAGTGGGCAAATGAGAGAAGAAAAATCAGTCAAGGTGGTCTCAGTATTGCAATAATTTCAGCAAATGATAGGACTGAGTTAAATATCATTGGAACTTGAATAGATAGATCTGAGACTACACATGAAAATTAAATATAGAAGATGAATATGAGAAGGGCTCTAAGAACAGCCAGAACAAAATAATAAACAAAGAAGGAGAGAAATGCAGGTCTTAAATATACTTTATAGCTACAGTTATGAAAATAATGTGGTGTTAGTGAACAAACAGACAAATCAATAGAACTTAGTATATTGCAAAAGTGGCAATTCAAATATGTGAGGAAGTGATCAATTATTTAATAATGGTATTAGATAAGGTGCATCTATTTGGGGAAAAATGGATTTCTACTTTTCATGTAGATTAAAAATAAAAATATTTACAAATGTGAAGATGTGTAATATAATACAGAATAATATATTTAATTTTTATTATTATTATTTTGGTTGATCCTCACTTGAAGATATTTTTCCATTTTAGATAGAGTGGAAGATAGGGAGGGGAGGAGAGAGAGAAAGAGAGAGAAACATTGATGTGAGAGAGACACACTGATTGGTTGCCTCCTGCATGATCCCTACTGGGGCCTGGATGAAACCTGCAACCCAGGTACATGCCCTTGACCAAGAATCAAACCTGAGACCTTTTAGTCCACAGGCCAGCACTCTAAGCCCTGAGCCAAACCAGCCAGGGCCAGAAGAATATATTTTAAGAATATAATCTTAATTTCTATACCTAAAAATTAAAGATATTTACCAGAATTTTTTGAAAGAAACCCACAAAACTATAAAACCTTATGGAAAGCAATAAAAAGGCCTAAAAAATACACAGGAACATGGTGGATAAAGATGAAAGAAATGTTGAACAAGTAAACTACATAAAAATTAAAAACTTTCATTCAACAAAGACACTGTAAACAAAGTTAAAAGAAATAGACACTGAGTAGGGAACATATTTGCAACAGGGTTACATCTCTAATATATAAAGTGGACTTAAACATGAATAAAAAATGCAACCAATTCAAATAAAATGGGAAAAAGCTATAAAGAGATAATCACAGGAAAATAGATACACACATTCACAGGAAAATAAATCTATATGCTACCATGTATATGAAAAGATGTCCAGTCTCACTAGTAATTAAGGACATGTTGATAAAAAATAATTTACCATTTGCACATCAGATCCATGCATATCCATGTCCAAGTCCTCAGAGGGTAAAGATATTCTTCACATTCCAAATGTCCTCTGAGCAATGCATAATATTTCATCCATTCTTTTTTTTAACCATACAGAAAATTTATTTTATTTCACTGAACAGGATGTTGGACTTAGAGTACTCCAGATGAACTCAGTGGTTCCTGTTCTTTCCCTCTCTCAGCTTTACCATCTTGTGTTCTGACCTTGTTTTGGGGGATCTTCCTTCCTTGTAAGGCGGTTGCTGCAGGTCTGGGTCTTGTGCACATACAAACCATTAAGCCGCCACCACAGTGTGGCCACAGAGGCAGAGGCTGTGCATACGTTCTGGCCAGCAGCCAGTTGAGATCCCAGCCAACAACCAGTCCCAAAACCCAGAATGTGAGCGAGGATACCTCCAGATGATTGCGGCTTCCCCTGCCACTGAGTTTTTCCAGCTGATGCTCCAGGGCAAACACAAGCCACCCTCACATTGCCTTGTCTGCATTACTGACCTGCAGAATCCAAGATCATAATATTGTCTGTCACCAAATTTTGGGGTGGTTGTATCCATTCTTGAAGCTTGTATGGAATTACTTAAATATAATAGCCGAAAAAGATACACTCAATAATACTAAACCGAGAGAATTTGGTTAGCAACCACTTTTTGCTATTATACTGAAGGAAGGACCAGATTAAAGCAGATTTAGAATTGAACATAAAAAATAAACCCGTTGTGTATTTTGCTATTATAAAAGAGAAACTGATTGTTCAGGAAATGTTCCCTCTAGAGCCTTCAAGTAGCTGCCAAACATGAAAATACTTCTGCCAGGTCAAGCAAATATTTTCCATGTGTTATGTACTATTATGGGGATTCACAGTGGGTCATTATAAATGTCCATGGCAAAAATCCCAACCAACAAACAAATATACCGAAGAATTCATTTTCCCTTTACAATCTCTTCTAGGAAAAGAGGGCCCTAGCTATTTGCATTATAACCTAAAGTTCACTTCCCTTTAGAACCTGAGAGATTCTAAATGTTTCTTTGGCTGTTTTGCAACCTGGTCCAGAGCAATGATATTGCCATCATAAATGATGAGCTGTTCCAAATGGTTATCAGGACAGCAATGGGGTGGTTATTTAATAAATGGTGTATGTTCAGAAGGAGAAGTGGATGTCCACTGCTGTGAAAAATGAATGTGCTGGCTGAGATGGGGAAATGAGGCATCATTGAGACAATCACTCACCCTAGCCACTTGTTATGAAACAAGGCATAATTTCCAAATTTCAAAGTGAAAAATCACTCAGAAAGGATTGAGTCACTCCTAATAAAATAATACATGCATACTTTAATAATACACTAAATATAAGGAAGTGAACTCTTCCATCTCATCCATTTAGAGAGCAGAGCCCACAGCTATCAACATAAAGGTATAGTATGTACATGTATTCCTGATGTGGAAACATTCATTAAAAAGTACCCCAAATAGTGCATTGATTACTTTATGTTCACCTCAAAAGAAAGTTGATTTGCTAAGAGGAAAGAGAGTGTGTGTATTCACAAATATTAGCTCTCATATTAGATTATTTTTTTTTACATTGGCCTATTCAAACTGTATTCATTGTTTCCCGCTTTTCTCCCTAAATAAGTTACGCTAAGCTCACCTCTTGTGGCTTATCAGAACTGAACTGAAATTTTAGCCTGGTTGAGTCCCATTCGTTATCATGTCCTTTACACCCAAAGATGAGATGCCCTTAGGTGGCTGTGAGGATACAAACAAGCTTGGCCCAGTCTATCAGTAAGGTTGCCATTTCAAAGAAGAGAAAAATGCAATAATGCTCAGACCATAACATTTTAAACCAAGGTCCCCAAAGAGAAAATGACTAACTTTATTAATAAAAATGTACTTCATAAGATAAATTAACTCTGGAGATCTAATGTACAGCATGATGATAATATTTAAAATATTTAATAATAATACGTTGTGTATTTGAAATTTACCAACAAAGATCTTTTTTAATTTTTAAAATTGAGATATAATTGACATATAACATTAGATTAGTTTAAAGTGTACAACATAATGATTTGATATTTTATATACTGTGAAATGCTCACCATAGTAAATCTAGTTAACATCTATCACCACACAGTTGCATTTTTTTCTTGTCATGAGAACATTTTGTATTTATTCTCTTAGCAAGTTTTCAGTATAAAATACTATATTATTAACTATAGCTACCATGCTTTACATTACATCCCTATGACTTATTGATTCTATAACTGGATGTTTGTTCACTCCTACCCCCCCCACCTCTAGAAACCACTAGACTGTTTATATATCTATAAATTTAGTTTTTTTTTTAAGATTCCACATATAAGTGAGATCATATGGTATCTGAAAATAGATATTTAATTTAAAAAATTTATTTTGTTACAGATGTTTCTCCTTTTCCCTCCATTGACACCCTCCTCCCAATCCCGCCCCACCCCAACATTGTTGTCTATGTCCATGGTTACACATACATGCATATAAGTTCTGTGGTTTATTTCTTCCCTCCCCACCCATCCCCCTCTTCTGAGATTTGTCTGTACCCTACTTCTATGTCTCTGGGTCTATTTTGTTCATCAGCTTGATTTGTTCATTATAGTCCACAAATAAGTGAGATCATGTGATGTTTTTCTTTCTCTGATTGGCTTGTTTCACATAGAATAATACTCTCCAGGTCCCTACATGTTGTCTCAAAGGATAAGAGATCTTTCTTTCTTACAGCTGCATAGTACTCCATTGTGTATATGTACCACTGCTTTTTTATCCATTTGTCTACTGATGGACACTTGGGCTGTTTCCAGATCTTAGCAATAGTAAATAGTGCTGCTATGAATATAGGGATACATGTTATACTTTCTGATTGGTGTTTCTGGCTTCTTAGGGTATGTTCCTAGAAGTGGGATCACTGGGTCAAATGGCATTTCAATTTTTAATTTTTTGAGGTGTGTCTATTGAGAAATCAGCTGACAATCTAATGGGAGCTCCCTCGAAGGTAACTTTCTGTCTCTCTCTTGCTTCCTTTAAGATTCTTTCTTTGTCTTTAATGTTTGCCATTTTAATTATGATGTGTCTAGCTATGGGTCTTTTTGGGTTCATCTTGCTTGGGACTCTCTGTGTTTCCTGGACTTGTGTGACTTTTTCTTCAACCAAATTAGGGAAGTTTTCTGTCATTATTTCTTCAATCAGGTTCTCTATTCCTTTCTCTGATTCTTCTCCTTCTGGTACCCCTATGATGCAAATGTTGTTACATTTTGTATTGTCCCAAAGCTCCTTTAAACTCTCCTGCTTTTTAATATTTTTCCCCATTTGCTGCTCTATTTGTTTTTTCTTTTTCTTTTTTTTTCTATCTTGTCTTCTAACTCACTGAGTTGTTCTTTAGCTTCTAATCTACTATAGAATCCTTCTAAGGTATTTTTCATATCAGCTATGTCATTCTTTATTTCCTCTTCATTTTTATCCATAATTTCTACCTCTTCTTTTAAGCTGATGTAGTACCCATTGAGCTCTTTATAATTCTCACTAAGTTGCTTGTAGTTCTCATGAAATTGTTTGAGCACCCTTAAAATCATTGCTTTGAATTCTTTATCTGACAAATTGCTTTCTTTCATTTCATGTAGTTCCTTTTCTGGTGATTTCTCCTTTTCTTTCACTTGGGTGTTATTTCCTTATCTCACCAATTTAGCAGTCTGATAGCTCTAGGCCTGGTGAGGGATGTTAGGATGTGTAGGCAGGTCAGTGTGTGTCAAATAAGGCTGCTGTGCCTCCCAGATTGTTTTGGTGTATGGTGCCTCTTGCTGCTGTAGGTCCTGGAGGATTGACAACTGGTGGCTGGTATTGGTCTGTCATTGTAAGTGCTGCTGGTGTGTGTGTGTCCCATTGGTGTTCTGCTGGGGTGTGTGGGTCTAGTTGATGTGCTTCTGGAGTATACTGCTGCCTGATGGGGCTCAGCTCCTGATCAGTCTCTGCTGATGCTGCTGGGGGCAAGTGTCAGCTCCTGGTTTGCACTGCTATTGCTACTGTTGTTGCTAGGGGGTGCTCTCAGCTCCCAATCCTCTGTTGCTGTTGGGGGCTGAAGATGCTCAGCTCTCAGGACTTTGCTGCTTCTAGGGGAGGGGCTCCACTCTAACTCCACTGCTGCAGTTGTCAGGGGCAGGTCTCAGCTGCCCAAGCCTTGCTGCTGCTTGAGCTGGGGCACTGCTCCTGATCAGCCTCTGCTGATGCTGCTGGGGATTGGGCTAAGCTGCCGATCTGTGCTGCTGCTGCTGCCTGGAGATGGATGTCCGCTTCAGAGCCTCAGCTGCTGTTGGGGGTGGGGGTCCACTCCCACCCAGTCACTGCTGCTTAAATATCCTTTAATTTCACAGCAATTGCTGACCATCCAGGAGGAGTTAAAAAAGTCAGAGTCAGACACACACTGTCCAGGCTCCAGGGCGGGGGAGGCAGCTTGAGAGGCAACAGACAATACGGGGAAGAGCCTAGTTATTTGGCATTGGGGCGGGGGCTGGAGAGGCACCTTTCTCCTGCGCAGAGTGCTAGTGGAGGCCATTGTTTCTTTGGTGAGCCCTTCCCCCAAAGGCCAGCAGACAGGCCTGAAAATAGATCTTAAGTGGGGTCACCACACACAAAAAAATGTAACTGTGAGGTGATGGATGTTTTAATTAACCTAGTCATTGTACACTTTAAATCTATATAATTTTTTGGGTCAATGGATTCTACTACTAACTTTATGCTGACAACTCACAAATCTATTTGTAGCCCATAGCTTTCTTTGAAACTTTAAAACTAAACTTCTAATTAAAAACTGTACATTTCTACCTGGAATTTCCACAGGTATCAAAAAAATCATCATGTCCCCCTAAATGAACACATTACCTTTTCCCTCAAATTTGTTTCTTTTCCTTTATTCTACATTGAGATAAATGACACTGGAATTTACCCTATTACCAAACCAGAAGTCAGGTGTTAATCTTATCTCTTTTCTTAACTGTCCTAGTCCCAATGATGATCAGATTTTCTCAGTTTTACTTCCTGTCCACATTTAGAATCTTTCTGCCTCATCTTCTTCAACACTTCTTGCTCCATTACTTCTTTAGTTCAAGCTTCAATTTGATCCTCCTAAACCAGGTTCTGTGCCACCAGCCTTGTGGCCTCAAATGCATTTCTCTTTCCCTGTATGTGAAAGGACACTCTCCTGCTTAAAATCCTTCTGTGAATCCTCTTTACTGACAGGAGAATATCTATACTCTTTAATTACTTTTCTACTATCATTTTCCTACTTCCTCACATGCTATGCATAGTTCTCGCACTGTTTATCTTTGCATATGCTATTTCTTTTGCTTGAAATACAGCCCTTCCTCCACTTTCTACTCACAACTCTTACTTCTACTGATTAAGCAGGTTACTAGGTGTTAGAGCATCTATTCAGATCAATTATCTTCAGAAGGCCTCCTTTGTTCTCCCCAGACTCAAGAGAATACTTTTCCTTCTGTACTCCGATTGTGTCATTTATATTTCTCTGTTAAACACTTTTCTCGTTGCTGTAGTTTTTTGTTTACATGTTTGTGTTCTCTTAGATTATTAAGCTTTTAGAAGACAGAGCCAGTGTTTCATTCATTTTGTTACACAGTGGTACACTGGCCCTTCTTTTTAAATGACTAATAACAATACCTAACAGAACCTGAAGTGCTTCCTTTATGCTAGGTGCTGCACATAAATCATCTTATGAAAGAGATGAATGACTAAATATATAAATGAACAAAGGGAAATTTAATTGATCATCACTGTAGCTCTAAAATAGTTTTCAAAATTTCAAAATTGTATAAAGACCTTACAGGGATTTAAAAAATCTTCATTGTGATATAATTCACATATCATAGAATTCAACTTTTTAAAGTGTACAATTCAGGCCCTGGCAGGTTTTACTCAGCGGTTAGAGCATTGGCCCATAGACCAGAGAGTTCCAGGTTCACTTCCCGCTAAGGGTGTGTGCGTTTCTTCCCCAGCCTCAGTTGGGGTTGTGCGGGTGGCAGCCAGTTGATGTGTCTCTCTCACATCGATGTTTTTCTCTCTCTCTCTCTTCCTCCTCCTCTCCCTCCCATTCTATCTGAAGATAAATGCAAAAATGTCCTCGGGTGAGGATAAAAAAAAAAAATAAAGTATACACTTCAGTAGTTTTTGTATGTTCACAGAATTGTGCAACCATAACCACTATTTAATTAATTTTAGAACATTTTAATTATCTCTGATCCTCTCTACCCTCTAAATTCCTGTATCCGTTTGTAGTCACTCTCCATTCTTCTCACCCCTAACCCTTGGAAACCACTAATTAGCCTTCTGTCTCTATGCCTTTGTCTGTTTGGAACATTTCATATATACAGAATCATACAACATGGCATTTTACAAATGATGTTTCCAAGGTTCATCCATGTTGTATTATGTATCAGTACTTTATTCCTTTTTATGGAGGAATTATATTCCATTGTATGAATCTATACCACAATTTATTTGTCCATTCACCAGCTGAAGAATATTTGGTTTGTTTTTATGTTTTGGTTAATATGAACTTTGCTGTATAAATGATCAGGCAGAAATTTTTGTGTTGACATACACTCTCAATTCTCTTGGCCATACAAGCTTTATAAAAATATTATTCAAGATAAAAGAGCAAAAAATTTTACATATAGAGTGAAACTCTCAGAAAGGCAGAGTAGAAACTTTGATGAGTTTAATTCTGCACAAAAGCAATGGCAAAAAATAGGCAAAACTATTAAAACCAACCATTTCAGATCACTGAAAACCAAAGGCAGAGAACAAATGAAAATTAATTATTCGAGAAAAACTACTGAATGTAGATGTAAAGTCCGTGGTGATTAACTTGGTACACCCATTCCCCTAGCCTCCAGCTCTACTGCATAGTAGCTATAAACAGATGGCAGCCTCAAGATCAATGGAGGGGCTGCACCTCTTGGAACTTTGTTGAAAGCACCATTTTCGGTGCAGTGACCTTTCTATTGATTTCACTGTTTCTTGTGAAAGCTCTGTTCCCAGGGTGTTGACGATATTTGATCTGACTAAAAGTTCAGCTCTGTGGAAAAACCCTATCCCCAGGTTTTTATCAAAAACAGTAGGAATCGGTTGACGTTAACATCATAGCTACTTAAAGCTGTACTCTCAGTTGGAGCAAACAAGAGCTTAACCCGAAATTTAAAAGAAAGACCTAGAAAACTTGATGGCAACAAAGGATATTGAAGAATTTTGATATACTGCTGAGGACCTACAAGGCTTCATGTGTTCACAGGGCTGTTGTCATGCCCAGGAGAGACCTGGGAAAGCAAGGGCCTTGCTTATTCATCTGTGGCTGACCTTGAAACTCTGGACAAGCAGGAAGTAAAAACTAAGGCTGATTTTGTAAACCACCTGAAATTCAGAAGTGTGACTTCACATCCAGATGTTAGATGCCACTGGCAAAAGGTGGAAGACTTATTGGCTTAAGATATTTAAGGAAATATTCTGATCAATCATTGGTTGACCACTAACCTATGATGACTCCAGGTTAACCCAACAAAGCCAGGTTTAAAAATGAAAGTGAAAATTAAAATAAAAAAAAAAGGAAGCAGGGAAGTCAGTGGCTATATGTTGCAGGGATTATAGACTGTAAAGAACTAGTCCAGGAAAGGCACTAAAGAGTAAGCAGCAGAAGGGTGAAACAAACAAAATCAATAGCAAAAAGAAACTGGGGTTTTGGGGAGAGAGAAGATAGAGGGGGAAATCTGTAGATAAAAAAATTCAAAATAAATATCAAATTAAAGAAACGGGAAGCATAAAATGTAATGTCTAGGGATCCATACTTGAATCATAAGAAAATAGGAGGGAATGATTATCATAATAGTCAGGATAGTGGCTATTTACTAGGAGAAGGAGACAATTGTGATGGGGTCTGGCGTAGCTGGCAAAATTCCACTTCTTGATTTATATGATAGTTACAAGAGTACTTGCTTTATAATAAGTCATTAAGTTATATTTCTGTATATATATTTTATTTTTAAATTATAAAAGTTTAAGTAAAAAGAAATGAAGCGCTGATTCAAGAATTGCTACAATGTAATATATAAAATGCATAATTTTCAGCAAAATATTAATTAAAAAACTTTATAAGTATAAAGATATAATTTATATGACAATAGCACAAAGGAGGGGAAATGAAGGGAGATATATTAAAGGAAATTTTCTATACATTATTGAAATTGAGTTAATATTACACTGAATTAATTTATTTTAACTTTAGATCCACATTGTAATCCCCACAAAGAAATTTAAGTGGTATAGTAGAGAAAACAATGTATAACACACAAAAAAGGAATAATAGAGAAACAGAGGAGCAAAAGAGACATAAGACATACAGGAAACGAACAGTAAAATGATAAACCTAAATCCTACTATAGTTATATTAAGTATAAATGGATTAAATACCTAAATCTGAAGGCAGAGATTGTGGGACTGGATAAAAAACAGAATCCAAATATGTGCTGTCTATAAGAGAAATTCTTTAGATTAAAGAGCACAAATAGGTTGAGAGTATAAGAATGGCAAGACCAAAGACAATTGGAGTGGCTATATTAACATTAGACCAAATATACATTAAGATAAAAAATGTTACTATAGACATGAGGAATATTTTATAATGATAAAAAAATAAATTCATTTACAAAAATGCTAAAATTATAAACATATGTGCACCTATCCATGGAGTTCCAAAATAGATGAAACACAAACTGACAGAATTAAATAGAGAAGTGTATAATTCAATAATAATAGTTGGAGACTTCAGTACTCCACTGTCAATAATGGATAGCACAATTATACAGAAAATCAGTAAGGATATAAGAGACCTGAAAATATTATCAACCAACCAAACCTAACAGACACATACAGAATACTTTACCGAACAAAATCAAAATACAATTCTTTTCAAATGCACATGAAACATTCTCTAGGATAGACCAGAGATCAGGCCATAGAACAAGTCTGAATAAATTTAAAAGAACTGAAATTATACAAAGTGTGTTCTTTAATAACAATAGAACTAAATTAGAAATCAACAACAAAAGGAAATTTTGAAAAGCCACAACTATTTGGAAATTAAAGAACACATTTCTAAAAACCCATGTGTCAAATAAGAAGTTACAAGGAAAATTACAAAGTATTTTGAAATAAGATACAAATCCAATATATCAAAATTTATGGAATGCAGCTAAAGCAGTGTTTAGAGGAAAATCAATAGGTATAAATGACTATATTAGAAAAAAAAAGATTTACGAATATAATTTAAGCTTTCACCTTAACAATCATAAAAAAATTAAACTTGATGTGAGCAGAAGGAAAAAATACAATAGTTATTAGATTGAAAATGAATAAAATAGAAAACAAAAAAATTAGCTGATTTTGAACAAAAGTTGGTTCTTTGAAAAAACCCTAGCACTTTCAATAGAGTAGATTAACTAAGCCACCCTCCCACCAAAAAATAGATGACTAAAATTAGAAATAAAAAAAAAGATATATTAGAACTTACTTCAGATATTAAAAGGATTATAAGAGAGTACTAAATTCAACAACTGAGATGAAATGGCCAAATTTTTAGAATCTAGAAAAACCAAATCAAGAAAAATTACCAAAACTAACTCAAGAAGAAATAGAAAAGCTGAATAGGTCTACAACAGGTAGAGATGTGAGTTTGTAATTTAAAATATTTTCAAAAAGGAAAGCTCAGGCCCCAATGGTTTCACTGGTGAATTACATCAAATGCTTAAAGAAATAGAATCAATGCTCCACAAACTGTTCCAGAAAATAGGAAGAAAAAGGAATACTTTCAAATTCATTCCATGAGGCTATATCACCCTGATACCAAAGTCAGACAAAGGTGTTGCAAGAAAAGAAAATTAAAGCCTAATAGCCCTCATTAATATAGACACAGCAGTCCTCAGTGAACAATAGCAAACTGAACCCAACAACATACAAAAAGGATTACACAATATTGCACAAGTCAAATTTATTTCAGGAATGCAAGCTTGATTTAACATCTGAAAATAGATTAGTGTACCCTATTATAGAAAAAAGGACAAAAACTACATGATCATCTCAATAGAAGTAGATACAGCATTTGAAAAAATACAATAGCCATTCAGGATAAAAAAAAACAAAACTTCTGAATAAACTTGGAATAGAAGGGACCATTCTTAACTTGATAAAGAGCATCTATAAAAACTTACAGGTAACATCACTTGATGAAATAGTAAAGGCCTTCCCCATGAGGTCAGGAACAGAGTATGAATGACTTTTTTTTTTGCCATTTCATTTCAACATGGAGTTTCTAACCAGTGAAATCAGGCAAGAAAAAGAAAAAAAAGTTACACAAGTAAATATCTGACATATCCAAAACCGATCAATGAAAATTGGACATTGGATGCAAGTCTTGGCTTTGTCATTAACTATTTGAATGACCTTGAAAAAAAATGACTTGAAATCTTTGGGATTCAGTTTTCTCATCTGTAAAATGAGAAAGCTCTAAATTTGTATGATGCTATAAAAAAAGGTGGCTTCAGTTTAAAGTAATTTTCTTGATGACACTGACCATAATTAACCAACAAATATTTACAGAATATAGCTGGATTGCAAATGCCCAACTTTCCTTCCTTTGTTCCAGATGCTCATACTAGCGGGCACATAAAGTCCTTATTTCAAACTTTGCTTCATTTGCAACACCATGTTGACCCTTAAACATTAATTTTCCGTCTGTTTGTTAGGATTGTAACTTCATAAAGGGATCCATTTCGCCAGTGATTAGCCCCATCAGAGGGTAGCAGCTTAGACACAGACAACTTCTAGAACTCAAGACATAAGCTGAAGGAACAAGCTCTTATAGATTCCCTGCTAGATTCTTTGTTGTTTGACGTGGAGGCTGAATGTCAGCATTATTTCTAGGAGACATTGCAATCGTCAAGCACTGTAAACCTTGCTATGTCTTAGAGGCTCAGGGTTCAAGGTGGAGTAAATGGGAATTGAGGAGAAAGTCTTGGGGATTCATCTGATGCTGCAGCTTTTTATTTGCTCCATCAACTCTGCTCTGTAGAATAGAAAGGGACTGATTTGAATGGAGATTGCTGACTATTCACCTGAGGCAACTATCAAAAAGTGACAGACTTACTGTGTGCAAAGCCTTATGCTAGAAGGTGGGATAAATCATTTTAGTTTTAAAGCAAGCCTTGTCCAATATGAAGGTGCAGTTCTTTTCATAATAATTCATCAGACATAGAAATTATCAACATAAAATTGAATTCTTTCAGTGTGCCAAATATGTTTTTCCATCATGTTTAAACTCTCTGACACTTGGAATCAAAGTCTTTTCCTCAGATTCTCTAGACTGTGCAACATTAGATTTAAAGCCATACAAAACAAAGGCCAATTATTCATAACACTTGTACTAGATGTTATGGAGGACATATGAGTCCCACCATTGAGAACTTTAGTCTTTAAGTTGAGACAGAGATGCAGACCTAATGTCAAGATAATCTGTGTTAAGCTAATAATGGGTGTTTAAGAAAGCAGCAATAAGAAGGTAAAAAAAGAAGAGATTCATTTGGAGTAAAGGCTTTAGGAAGAGCGTCAGAGACAAGATGAATTGAGCTAAAGTCTGAATGATGACTGTGACCAGGTAAGAGCAGGCCAGGGAGAAGGCATTTGAGACCCAGGGACCTATGAGAGCAGACCTAGAGGCACAGGGTGCAGGTCAGTGCCCGGGATGGCAGATATCCAGTATGCTGAGCTGTACAGGCCTGAGCCTTCTCCCAGGTCTACTGAAGTGTATTGCAATTGCCTCCAGGTCAGTCTCCTCCAGAAAACTTTGGGTTTCTAAGGGCAGAGATTACATCTAGGATCATGAGAATATATGAAACCCATCACTGTATTCCCAAAGCTCGGCACAGTGGCTGGCATGTATTAGGCTTCCTTAAATATTTGTTGAATAAATGTGAGAGGGGAGGAGTAGGGAGTCTGAAGTCCCCGAAGACATTGTGAGAAGAGGCTCAGTAAGACCTTGATGAGGATATGAAGAAAATCAGGTTCCATGGAAGGCGAAGACCTGAGGGGTGGTGCAGAGCAGACTCAGAGCTGGCAGTGGCTGAGGGGGTCATGAGAGATGATCTGCTGACTTCTATCCCTGGGTGACAGAGAGCAGGGTGGTGATGGCTTTTACCATGATATTTACACTATGTCAGGCCCAGGAGAATTTGTTTCTCTCTTTGGCAGCAGTGAGGAAAGAACCTTTCTTAATACTTAAATGTGCCCCGTAGAGTTTTATTGCTGGCTGGCTGAGGATACAGCACTTCGCACAGAAGGAATTGTTTCCAAAGAAACCCATGAAGGAATTTTTGGGCTATGGCCTGCGTTAATCATCTAAGGAGGTCTGTGTGAGTACACGGTGATACACACTTAGGCAAATCACTGCCTGGAACTGAATTGAACAGAGTAGTGGGGTTCCTGTCTCTTTCTTCTACTCTGTGGGTATCAGTTTTATAGAAACAATTCTTAGCTATTACCTCAAAATGATTCCTGCAATTATCTTTGCTTTAGTTTGCTTAGGACCAAATTGATCACCAAATCAATTAAAACAATTCCTAGAGAATGTGATTTGCTGTGGGAGGTGGTACCGCCTTTAACATAAGTGGTTTCACAGTGGGGCACTCGCTCTGCCAATCTTGGCTCTGCATTCAATGAACCTGGCTCTGAGTCTCAGTTGGCTCCATGTCACTGGGCAAACCTCACTTTCCTTCTCCTTAAAATAGAGATAACAATACCCACCTTATTGAGTTGTGAGAATTTACTCCACAATAAGGATCTCGCTCTTTCTGTCTTATTGTGGCAAAATACACATAACATTCTGACCATTTTTAAGTGTATAGTTCAGTGGCTTTAAGTACATTCACATTTTTGTGTAAATATCACCATCATCAATCCACAGATCTTTTTCATCAGCTCAAACTGAAACTCTGTTGTACCCATTACACACTAACTTCCCATTTCCTCCTTCCCCCAGACCCTGGCAACCATCATTCAACTTTCTGTTTGTTTGAATTTGAAAACTCGAAGGACCTCATATAAATGGAATCATACAGACTAGTTTTACTGAGCATAATGTTTTCAAGGTTTATCCATGTTGCAGAATTGTCATATTTCCTTCCTTTAAGGCTAAATAACATTCCACTGTATGCATATACCACATTTTGTTTATCCAGTCATCTGTTAATGGACACTTGGGTATCCATTGTGAATAATGTTGCTGTAAACATGAGTGTGTAAATATCTGTTCCAGTCCCTGATTTCAATTCTTTTGAGTATATAGCCAGAAGTAGGAATCTCTCTCTAACAAAAGTACTTAACATTTCTCTTTAATTTCTCAGCAATTAAGTTACTAACAAATTTGGGGATCTATCACTCATCACTCCCCCCGCCCCCCAAAAAACTTATTGTTGACCCTTGGACAACATGAAGGTTAGCAGTGCTGACCCCCATGCAGTATATAATCTGCTTATATGTTTTTTTTTTTTCAATTTTTATTCATTTTTTTGGTTACAAATGTTTCTCCTTTTCCCCCCATTGACACCCTCCTCCCCATCCCACCCCGTCACGACCCCCCACCCCAGCATTGTTGTCTATGCCCATTGGTTATGCTTACATGTATATAAGTTCTTTGGTTCATCTCATCCATCCCACCGCCCTCCTTCTCTGAGTGCTGTCATCTGAACCATATTCCTTTCTATGTCTCCGGGTCTATTTTGTTCATCAGCTTATTTTGTTTATTATATTCCACAAATAACTGAGATTATATGGTATTTGTCTTTGTCTGATTGGTTTATTTCACTTAGCATAATGCTCTCCAGGTCCCTTCAAAGGTTAAGAGATCTTTCTTTCTTACAGCTGCATAGTACTCCGTTGTGTATATGTGGCACAACTTTTTTATCTACTCATCTACTGATGGACACTTGGGCTGTTTCCAGATCTTAGCAATTGTAAATAGTGCTTCTATGAATATAGGGGGTACATATATTCTTTATGATTGGTGCTTCAGGCTTCTTAGGATATAGTCCTAGAAGTGAGATCATTGGGTCAAATGGCAGATAAATTTTTAATTTTTTGAGGAAACACCATATTGTTTTCCATAGTGGCTGCTGCTTATATCTTTTGACTGACCAAAAACTCAACTTCAGTCAGCCCTTCCCATCAGATAAGTGGCTGGGATCTGAGGTTGGGAATTTGAGGTTGGGAATGAGAAAATACTGTTTTTGATTTGCGGCTAGTTGAATCTGCAGATGGGAAACCCGTAGATACAAAGAGCTGGCTGTATTTATTAAAAAACTCTGCGTATAAGTGGACCTGTGCTATTTAAATCTATGCTGTTCAAAGGTTAACTGTATATAATGATGGCAAGTTTTAGGGATACTAAATAATATAGTGGTATTTTAGGGATTATTATTGCGATGGCTGAACATAGAAAAATGATAGTTCTATTATGTGGTGGAAATCCAAGTATAATTTTACTGCTCTAGTAATTGCAAATAGTAATACAATTAAAACTCAATACAGTATTATTGAGAATAAATTGCATTGCCATAATTAAGACATCCAGGAAAACAATTCCATAAGCAGAGATTGTAGAGAGACTGGTGACAGTAGTGTCAGTTTATGAACCAGCAAGAGAAGACATAATGTCATCACCAAGAAAGATGTGATAACAATTCAAATGTACTAGTTAGTAAAGAGCCTGAAACAGTAATTCTTAGGAGGGGCTGGACATAGTGACCTACATGCTGTTTTGAGTTGAATACAGAGCATTTCTTTCAGCTTAAAAAGTGTCAGGGCAGAGCAGATGTACTTACACAGATGTAAGTTGGCATTGACAAATTGGAGCAGTTAAAGCCTGTGTAAAAGTATTTTGATAAATTTTTCACAAAGTACTTCATATTCTGACTTCATTTTAGGAAGACAAAAGCAACTAAAGACAGACTCAAAGAATTCTTTTATGTCTGTTCTAATCCCCATCGTCAAATGCCCTATGTCTGTCCTCACTACTAGCATGCCAAAAGGTCACAAAAAGACATCTCTTTCATGCAGTAGTCTCCAGCTGTGAACATAGCTGTTACGTGCCAGCTAAGAGTTCTCTTCTCCAGGTGATGCTCTCTTTATCTAGACCATTTTGGTCATGATTACCTTGATGACTCATCTCGACAATCAGTCCAATTTGTTATTTTCTCTTTAACAACAGAGCACCCAGAACCAAAATCAGATTTTCAACTCTGAACTAACAAGTGCAAAATATAGTGGCCATAACCATCTCTTCCACAGAATGTCCTCCTAGATGTGGCCTGAGAAACCTCTGGACTGTTCGTCTTACAATCATGCTCTTAGCATCTGGTAAGACACCTTTGGACAACCTTTATTTATTTATTTATTTATTTTTTGTTCAGATAGAGTGGAGAGGGGGGGAGAGAGAGAGAGAGAGAAACATTGACGTGAAAGGGACACATCGAGTGGTCGCCACCCGCACGACCCAACCAGGGTAGGGGACAAACCGCAACCGAGATACATGCCTTTAGCAGGAACCGAACCCGGGTCTCTCTGGACCGCAGGCCGACGCTCTACCACTGAGCCAAACTGGCCAGGGCTGGACAACCTTTAGATCTTCTTCATATCAAATAATGGTAAGTCATGTCAATTTTTGGAACTTTTGTTTCTGTTAGATGAAAATCAAAGGCTATCACCCCCGGGCAAGACATATCATCTATTCTCACTGGTTATATGTCACCAGCAAATGTGATGAAAGAAGGAGCTAAAGTAACAAAACTCCAAATTAGCATTACAAGGTCCCAGGCATTCAAGCGTTTTATCTACAATGTCTTATTTAGTTATCACAACAATATTATGGATTATTATAACAATTATGTAGCATTATTATCCCTGTTTTACAAGTAAGGAAACTGAAGCTAACAAGTTTATGAACTCAGAATTGCAAACTAGGTCTAACTTTTCTTTTACCTACCCTGTACCCTCCTTATCAGTGTGCCATCTATTTTCTCCAAATCATTGTAAAATTATTGACAGGATTGGGTGAACCAGTGATCTTCTGAATTAGGAGAGCCTATTAATAACACAGTTTTGCTATAAGACTGTTTTACACATGCCCCTGCTATCCAACCCATATTTCTCCAATTTTTTTTTTTCTATGAGCCTATTGTGATTCACTGTTTTAAATATATCCTGAATGCAATGACATTCCTCTAATATGTCTCAACCATTTCAAAGAAGGAAATATAGGTACTTTTATATATGCCTTGTAAGTAAATCTATGTTGGCTCCTAATTTGCTAAATCATCACAAACCATCTGTTTAAAAATTCATTCTGAAATTTTTCATAGAATTCCCATTAGGTTAACTATTTGCAATTTTTAGAATCCTCTCTTTAGCCAACAAAGATAATATTTACTTTTTTCTTTGTATTTTTTCCACAGCTACTAAAATGTTACCGACAGTAATTCTACAACTCTGAGTTTTTTCAGATGAAAACTAAATTTTTATGGCTTTATGTTTTTTCTTATTTGTTGTGGTTGCCAGCTTTGGCTCTAGATTGGGCTTACATAGTTGGCCACATTATTTATGTATGACCAGTTGAATTAAGTTTAAAATCACAAGGCTATTACATATTGGGGAATTATCCTGCAACCTAATGTAAATATGGCTGGTAGACATTTAGGGATGCTACTAGCCTATGTAATACTTTAGAAAAATTAGAAAAAGGTGGTTTAGATTATTATGTTATGGTGTAACCTGAATAACTGATGGCAGATCCCAGCCTAACATGGCCCGTGACTCTGGCTACACACACACACACACACACACACACACACACACACACACACAATCTCCATACTTTGGCCCAATCTCACACAAGACAGAACACTTTCAGACAATGACTGCTTTACTCCAGTCAAACATCATACAAAAATGTGGTACAACATATGCCATGCCAGCAAAGGCCGTGTATATTGTACCATACATGGTGCCCCGATTCCCACCAAAGCAGGTGCTGGGACTTCGCTCCCCATGAGGATTCACCCACCCCTGTGGTGTCAGTGAAGACCACATGGGGAGCCTGGACTGTCACTCCCACCCAGCAGTAAGAAGGCAGCCCTACCTCTCCTTGTAGGGGTGGTTTCAGAAGAGGCCTAGTGGGAAGCCAGGTTTTTTCATCATTAATCAGTAGTAACAAGGCCACCCCCAATGTGGCATCAGTGGGGAGCAGGAGGGGAGTCATACGTGTCACCCTCACCAGCAGTAATGAGGAACCCCCACTTCAGGCATCAATAGAGTTGGAGTGGAGACTTAGACTTGTCATCTACTGGCAGTAAAGAGGTGGTCCCCCTTATTCCCTTGCTGGAGTGGTGTTAAAAGAAGTGTCAGCTTGAACAGAAGGTTTAAATAACATCCACAGTCTTATGACATAATACAAAAACGTCCGTGTTTCAATTGTCATACTAAGAACCAGGAAGGTTTAAAATTATAAGAAAAGATAATCAACAGATGTGAGCACTGAGATGACAGAGATATTAGAATTATCTGAAAAAATTTTAACGCAGTCATGATAACAATGCTTCAAAGAATAATTACTGGAAACTAGTAAAAAATTAAGTCTCAGCAAATAAATAGTTCAGCAAAGAAACAGAAGAAATAAGGAAGAGTCAAATAGAAATTTGGGAACTGAAAAATATAATAGCAAAAATTTGGAGCTTAGTGGATGGGCTCAGCAGCAAGTCTGTATTTGTGGTGATGGGAAGGTTTTGTATCTTGGCTGTGTCAGTATCCTGCTTGTTTATTGGACTATGCTATTTTGTAAGATTTTATCACTGAGAGGAGACTGGGTAGAAGCTATATGGGATCTTTCTGTATTATTTTTTACAATTACATGTGAATCTTCAATTATAGTAAAATAAAAATTTAATAAAAAATAATAACTCCACACTCAGATAATAAATGGGTTAGAATGTACAAATACTACTTGACATACTATGGGATTACATCCCAATAAACTTGTTGTAGAAAATACTGGCAACAGGGTACACTGTAAGTTATCAGTTGTTTACCCTTGCAATTGATTTCGTGCCTGCCTATGACTTGCGGCTCAGTGCCACTGCCTAACACCGTGAGAGTATTGTACTGCATATTGCTAGCCAGGAAAAGATTCAAAATTCAAAATTCAAAGTACAACATCTACTGAATGCATAAGGCTTCAATACCATCACAGAATAAAAAAAATTACAAGCCAAACCATGGGGTCAGCTACCATCTGCAGAAAAAAAACTAACACTGTCCCTGACCTTCTCTAAAACTGGATTTTAGAACTGAGTTCATGCCTTAGAACAGGGGTTCTCAACCTTCCTAATGCTGAGACCCTTTAATACAGTTCCTCATGTTGTGGTGACCCCCAACCATAAAATTATTTTTGTTGCTACTTCATAACTGTAATTTTGCTACTGTTATGTCTTAGGCAACCCCTGTGAAAGGGGTCATTTGACAACCAAAGGGGTCACAACCCCTTTATTGATGGATTGATTGATTGATTTTAAATATATTTTTTATTGATTTTTTTAGAGAGAGAGGAAGGGAGAGAAAGAAACATCAATGTGAGAGAGAAATGTCAATCAACTGCTTCCTGCACGCCCCTACTGGGGATTGAGCCTGCAACCCGGGCATGTGCTCTGACTGGGAATTTAACCAGGACCTCTCAGTCCATGGGATGAAGCTCAGTCCACTGAGCCACACCGGCTGGGCTAATCTCCAAAATTTTAAACTTCTGCTCTGATGAATCAGTGTCTGTGTGTGTGATAGTGAGTGATGCACACTTTAAGAATGCACTCATGAGTGTGGGCTCGAGGACCTATGGAGGCGCCACTTGCATGAGGCTCCTGCATATTCCATTTCCCCGCCTGATGGATGGGTCAGCACTGTTCTTAGTGGAGAGGAAGAAAGGCATGAGCCGAGGGAGGTGGTGGGCCTCTCCTCTTGTTCTTCTCCGATTTATAGCATTTTTGTTGTCTGATTCTCCGGGAAATGCAAGTAGTTCTAATGACCAGACTCCTCTCCTGAATATCACCTGCTGCCTTTCCAACACATCACAATTGGGTATAGCCACCCAGATGCCTTAATTAAGGCATGAAAAGACCAGAGGTGACCATAGAAAAAGGCATTTAAAATATAATTTTAATGTGCCATGAAACACACATGAATGCACATCAATTGGCTATGTTTTTCATCAGCTTTAGTTATAGAAACGCAACAGTTCAGAAACTTATATTTAGAGAAAATAACTACTCATTCATCCAAACAAAGAGCAAAGAAAGGTTTTCCAGGAAATGTGAAGAATCATTAACTTCACAGATTCAAAACAGAAAGTATAATTACACATGATATAAGGCAGAACCATTTCGAGCAGAATGGAAACATGCTCCACCAATCCATTATCACCAGAATCAAATACTATTCAAATGACCACATGTTCTCTGACTAAATCAATTAGGTACAAAGACAGTAATAATTAGGACTGTTGGCAGTCAAAAGCTTTTCCAGAATTGTGCTCAGATATTGAAAAGATGACTTCTACCCACTCTATTACCTTTGCGTTGTGATAAATTGTAATAATTTTTATGCCTTGAGTAAGAAAGAATGAAAGGATAATATTCACCCCAATGAGCGTGGTTTAACTTATCCACAGAGAAGCACTGAACAATGATTTACTAACACATAAAAAGTGATACAAGCTTTCTGGTCAAAATGTTCTCTATTATGGTAGCAATATAATACATTATACATATTGAACTGTGAAAAATCCCAAGATTCTGATAAGGAATGTGTGTATGAAACTCCAGCTAGGGAGCCAGGGAATTAAACAAAATAAATAAAGCTACCCTCTCATATGCTGCTGTCTGGAGAGATAAAATTTGTCTCTTCCTTCCCTCATCTAAACCCTGAAGGGCCTTTCCTCTTCTCTGGGTCTTTATTAACTGGCTTTTGCCTCTGATCTAATGAAAAAGGCATTTGTGTCCTGCCCTGCTCTCCCTGTGCCCAACAGTTTACGTGATGGAAAGAGTGCGCTTGTGTCCCAAGGACGCGGGACCTGACCACAAGGCGAGTCAGTCCCGGGAGGGCCTGCAGGGGGCGGTCGACGCCGAGGAATGAACAGACTACTGGACGTTCAGCACCTCTTATAGGTACGTGTATGCGATGCAAATCTCGCAAAAAGGTGCCTTCTAGGAAATTCAGGGTTATTCGCTCAAATCAAGTTGTTAAATGTTTGCCATTGGTGACTTAAAGAATCAAAGGGTGTCAGGGGCCTAGACAGATGTCATTTTTTCTAAGGCTCTCATTTTACAGATGAGGTAGTAAGAGGCTCAGAGGAGCTCTGTGGTCTAACGAGCCAGTTAGAGGCACAGTCACTAGATGCTAGAATTTACTTCAAATACCCCCCCCCCCCCTTAAAAAAAACTCCACGTGGCTTTTAGTTGCTTTTATTGATAACATAAATATCTAATGCTAAAAGAACATCCTTCCCTATGAGTTAGCATTTCTAGGGTTTAAGCTAAAAGTGGCAAATGAAGCTCAGCAGGGGAAAACCAGCACAAACTTGAAATAAGACAGAATTATGAATATATTGCATATCTTACTATTTTACATTAATCATGGTGAAACCGGTTAATAAATTATTATCATCGTCATCATTATTATTATTATTTTGCTCTAGTTGAATCTGCCTATTGTCTTTAAATATATTTAGAACTGAGGAGTTTTTTCTGGTGAATTTACATATTCATTTTTCTAGTAAACACTTTGGGAATTTTATTATTCTACCCTCCCCCCTATTTCTGAGTCCCACTCAGAACCATTAATTTAGGCTCTCATGGTATTTTTAAAAGAAAGTTACTCAAAATTTGGTCCCAGAACTAGCAGCATCACCTGGGAGCTTGCTAGAAATGTAGTATCACAGGCTCCATTCAGGCCTTCTGAGCCAGCACCTGTTTTAACAGGATCCCCAGGTGATCCTCATGTGCATGGCAGTTTGAACAGAACCCCTCTAAGCCCTCCAGAACTCCAGTACCACCTGGCAGAGGGCTCTTTGCCTTTCGTTCTGTGTTGAGCTGGGCTCCTAGTCCTTACCTTGGTGTTCCTGACAAAAATGACCTTTATTTAAAAAATTTTTTTTCTTTACTGGCTTTAGAGAGAGAGGAAGGTAGAGGGAGAGAGAGAAACATTGATAAGAGAGAACATAGATTGGTCGCCTCCTGCATGCCCCCCACTGGGGGTTTGGCCTACAACCCGGGCATGTGCCCTGACTGGGAATTGAACTGCTGACCTCTTAGTGCCTAGGTCGACGCTCAACCACTGAGCCACTCGAGCTGGGCCAAAAATGAACTTCAGCATTTCCCATTGAAAGGAGAGAACATTATTACTAGCACTTTAAAATTAGGCTGGAAGAATCATGGAGTGAAGGAGTTCTTAATGAGTTCCCCGTGCGTTCTTTTATGGATTTTTTTTTTTTTATGTGAAAGGTCAATATGTTGATATTATATAAGGATGATTTAAAATTTCTCATATAAAACTACTGGGAACTGACAAAAAGATTTTTGGTGGGCTCTATACCCAGTGCTTGATTCATTCATAGGTAATGAATTAGGTGTCCAAACAGGCACGTCACCTCTGTCAGCTCCCAGGATATAAGGAGAATTGGCAAACTAATATTGGCAGAGCCCAGCTGGTGTGGCTCAGTGGGCTGAGTGTCCTCCTATGGACTAAGAGTTCCTGGTTCGATTCCCGGTCAGGGCACATGCCTGGATTTTGAGCTCGATCCTCAGTAGGAGGCAGCTGATGGATGTTTCTCACATTGATCTTTCTATCTTTCTCTCTAAAAAAGATCAATAAAAACATATTTTAGAGAAAACACAAAAAACTAATATTGGTATAAACCTTAACTTCTTGTTTTGTTTCATTCCACCGTCCAGTGTAAAGCAGTGTTTTATACAGCACAACAGGTGCCTGGCTGTCCTGGACAATCACAGACTGTCACTATGTACAAATCCTGTCTTGGATCAAAATGTTTTCCTAATTAGTTAAATAGTTAATATTGTCCTGCTGTCAATGCAAGGGTATAGGAAGAAGAAGAGCTTTGGTTGCGCTGAACTGATGACCTTATTCCACATATAAAATCATATACCCGTTTACTTCACATATTTCCAGTTATCAATTTGGGGACAAATGACTTGCCCACAGTTACCAGAGGAAATAGATAAATGTACTGACAATAAAATACTGGATGATAAGTACTTGGATAAAGATTTCTACCAGAAATTGTTAAACTGGGTTTCTAGAGCAATTCTATGTTGACAGTTTGGATTGATGATTCTAGCTATCTTGTTTACTTTGAGATGACTAGTAATCCTCTAGATCTAACCTAGAATTGGTAGACCAAGTTCTGGCGTAACTAACTTTAGCTCTCTTGAATAACTTCTTGTCCTACTGATAAAAATATAGACAAATTAATTTTAACTGATTACTAAATGATATTTATTTTTAACTGACTTTATATGCTACATATTAGTAAATATATTCTACCCTGTTTTGGGAGCATCAAAGACTGGTGCTACATTAACTCAAGCCTATTAGGGAAATAGATTCAGATTCTGCTAATATTTCTGTGTATTCAGGTGGTTAGACGTTATAGATTGTTAAGTTAAAAAGAAAGAGAAAGAACCAAAAAATATTTTTCTGTTATTGGGAGTCTGAGCTGTGAAATACTTCTTTGCCTAGTCTCCTACCCCAAAATTAGATTGTGTACTTCCCCAGTGATCTCCCAGCAGCTGGCACCCCACTCCTATCCTCCTACTTATTAGAAATAATTTTCAGCAGCTGTCTGGGGAAAGTTCTGCAGCAAGTGCCAACTTCTGGGTTGTGGCAGCATCCATAAACTGTTCAAATAACTCAGCGCCAGAGTTTTCCTCTTGGCATGTGCTAGGACATAAGAAGCTCCGATCTCCCATTTAAGCCTTGTTAAAGGCCTGGTCAATGGTTCAAGTCGGCCAGACACCAAAAGCCTCATCATTTCTCTCCTCCCAATGACAAGGCAATTAATCACGGAGTATGTAATGGTCAGTGACAGGAGGACTGGTGGTAACTGGGGATTCTTAGAAGCAAGAGTTATGAGGTCATTGATGGGATGATGATTATCTAGAATGCCATGGAATGTTAGTGATTTTTTTTTTTTTTTTTTCATCCTCACCCGAGGACATTTTTCCATTTTTTGTTCAGGTAGAGTGGGAGGGAGAGAGAGGAACAGAGAGAGAGAGAAACATCGACATGAAAGGAACACATCGAGTGGCTGCTACCCGCACGACCCACCAGGGCCAGGGACAAACTGCAACCGAGGCACGTGCCCCCAGGGGGAACCGAACCCGGGTCTCTCTGGACCGTAGGCCGACGCTCTAACCGCTGAGCCAAACCGGCCAGGGCAGTGATGTTTCTTTTAATGCTCATTTAGAAGAGTCTCTATCTGTGACTTCGGAGAGACTTTCAATTCAGATAGCTGGGGCCGTGTAAAGAAAAGGAAGCCGGCTGGGTTTGCTAGAGGCTGACTTGCTAATGGCTGCCTTCCTTCCGGCTGCTGCAGGAGTGCTTATCACGGAAGGGGATGGTGGTGGTGACCCAAGCATCCCATTCTCCTCTTTGGCCCAACCTCTTTAAATAAGACACTTCTAAAATCAGCTCATTAGCTGAGGAAGTACTGTCGCAGGAAACTCTCTGTATAACACTGTGGAATTTTAAATAGTAAGTACACAACTCTAGAACAACCATTTTGCTGAGATATATACAGCAAAATAGTGCACCAGTTAAAAGTTTACAGCTTGACACTTCAATGAATTATCACAAAATAAATATACCCATGGGATCAACTCTCAATCAAGAAAGAGCACTTTCTAAAAACAGAGAAAGCAAGCACTTTCTTGGTGATTAATATCCCAGAGGCTCCCTACCAATCACTACATCCTCCCCTTTCCTAAGGGTAACATTTCTCCTGGCTTCTAATACCACAGATTTGTTTGGCGTGCTTTTAACTTTACATAAAATGGAATCATAAAGGATGTACTTTTTGTGTCTGGATCCTTTCACTCAACATGTTGCTTACAAGATTCATCCTGGTTGTTTGGTGTAGCTGTAGTTTATTTACTGGTCTCAGTAGTCCATTGTATGCATATGCTATTATTTATTTATCCATTCCATTGTTGATGGACACTTTAGCCTTTTCCAGTTTGGGGATGTTAAAATAGCACTGCTATATCTTGTTTGCCTTTTGGTACACAAGTGCATGCATTTCAGTTGTGTATATACCTAGGAATGGAATTACTGGCGTATAAACTATGCATTTTGGGGGAGTGACAGTCCACCACAAGCCCCAAACATTCCTGTAAGTTCTTCCCAAACTTTAAGCCACATCCCTCCCTGACATTGAGCACTTCCTGCAGCTGGTCGCATAGAAACCAAGCAGGTCACAGCCACTATGATGTGACTGCTGCTTGCTCCTCACGGGAAGCAGAGGAACTGGCTTATTTACTGCTTGCTACAAAAGGCACTGAGCCCTGGACCCTGTGTTCCTTGGCTATTGCATAACCCCTTGTGTGAGTGGCTTACATCTGGGCCCATCATGGGTGTGTGTGGGGGGGAAACCATCACATCTGTCTGATGTTCCTGCCATTTGCTATGCTGTGAGTCATAAACTCTCTTGCTCTGATTTATTACATCTCAGGGTCTACTTTTGGCAACTGTGGAGTTGTGGCAAGTCCCCTTGCTTCCTCGCCATCTCTTTTGGGGTTTTATTACTCCTTGCTCTCCCTACATGAGGCGAGAGTTCTTCCCTGACAGTGCTTAGTCAGATGTAGTAGGTAACACTTAACAGTCTCCCCAAATAGTCTAGGTCTTTTACTACTCTTCTGACTCAAGCTTTTTCGAATTTGCTATGGCTACTATTTTATTGCCCATTATTTGCATGACATTTTCATATTATCAAACATAATAATTCTTATGACAATTCTGTAAGTCAGGTATTATTTTACAGCTTAGGGGACTGAAGACAGAAGATTAAGGGACACATTTGATTTTATACAACTATGATAACAATGGTTACCATAACATATAGCAATAACCCTTAGTGCTGTATATGTGAATTGTTTCATCACAATGCTATATGATATGTATTATTGTCATTCCCAATGAATAGATCAATAAATTGAAATGCATTAGTTAATTCACCTGCCCACAGTCACACAAACAGTAAGTGGTAGAGCTGAGGTTTCAACCCAGGTGAAACTGACCTCCAGGCCCAAACACCAGGCTGCATTTATTGTCTAATCTGGTAAGTGGCACAGCTTGAACCCGCGTCCTCAGAATGCAGCTCTGGTGCTCACTTCACTGTACATTTTGCTAAGATACCTCAGCCCTCAACAACTGTCAGCTTGTTTGAGTTCCACATCTGGCATGTGATTGAATGAGCTGTGAAATGACCAGTGAAAAGGCAGAGAGATAACAGAGGAAGGAAAATGGAAGTTTGTGTAATTCTTGGACTAGACCATCAGCCTCCAAGTAACAGGTTGTGTACTAAATACAAAATTGCACCCAGAAGGGGAGTATAAATCCTTAGAAATCAAGAAGAGTATGTGTCTAGTTTTAAAGGAAAAATTAATTTTGGCTTTTAAAGGTTACCAGTCTCGTAACAATCATCTGGAGTTCTTTGTCTCCAGGAAAAGTAGCTCTAGACAGTCAGGAGGGATGTCTTTGTGCGTGTTGGTAGAAAAATGAAATGAATTCTCAGAAAGTCAGCAGTCTCTCATGTTTTATTTTTCATTTCATTTAACTAAAGTGGCTTCAACCTAGATCCAGGAGACTGGCCCCTGGGAGGAACAAGTTCATGATTAACTTTTCACATCAACCCAGTTCTTGGCTTCTTTGCTTAGGGATCTTGGTCACTCTTGGGGCTATGCTGACTCCATCTCTCCATAACCTAAAAGTGAAAATGCTTTTCCTACTTACCCTGCCACCCCACCCAGTGCCGCATGTCTCTTTAGGGACATCACTTTATTTCTCTGACTCTGAATGTGATAGAGGGGAAATTAGTTAACATGTGCTTACTTGCCATTTCAAGAAACTGATTCAAAGAGAACCTTAGGAAAATTATTTTATATATGTGTTTATAAAATCAGCTTCAAGGCCCTATTACATTTTAAAATTCTGTATTTCAACGATTGTTCAGTTTCCCTTTAAATACACATTCCTAAATGTGGCTGGGTATTCTGGCAAAGAGTGGGGAAAGGGACTTATGTAGATGTTCAGAGGGAAATTCAGAAATATTCCGCAGTGACCAGGAACTCCATGATGAAATGTATCCTTAGTAAGGAGGGGCCATTTCAATATCCACCGTCCAAAAATGATTATTTCAGAGAATAAACTGAAAGGACTATCTTGAGGAAGAAGACAGGAGATAGTTTTATTGAAGTGGAGAGATGGTGCCTGGCTGGTGTGGCTCACTGGTTGAGCATTGACCTATGCACCAAGAGGCTGCCAGTTTGATTCCCGGTCAGGGCACCTGCCCAGGTTGTGGGCCTGATCCTCAGTGGGGGGCATGCACAAGGCAGCCAAACGATGTTTCTCTCATTGATGTTTCCATATCCCTCTCCCTCTCCTTTCCTCTCTCTGTAAAATCGATAAAGAAAAAAATATTAAAGTGAAGAGATGGTGAAGAAATAAGCGTATGTGGCTGAAGAGAGGGTTATACAATGTTATATCTTGAAGTAAATTTCATAGAGTCCTATTGGTTATTATTTCATATTGAAAGTAAGGGGAAAAAAGCAGTTTCTAGCCATTTTACTTGGAATTTTTATACCACATTGTTATGTTTATCTCCTCTTGTGTAAATAAAAAATGATGTAAATGTCATTCCAAGGGTATCTGGGGTACAGAGTAGGTATATTTTGATTGTGAAAGATGTTCCAAATCAGTGATAAACTTAAGTGGATCAACAAGACCTGGTCAAAACACATCTTGCATTTTGATATTATTAAATACTGCTTCTTTCAGTACAATAAAACAAGTGAGACAATAATGATAGGTCCCTCAGACTCCTGGGTATTAAGAGGAAAAGGCTCAAGAAAAACAAGTTCTTTAGGTATAACAGTAGAGTCCTGGGTGGGGGATCTACTGAGATTGGGGGGCCTGTTTTGTGTGTATGTGTTTGCAGAGCTCATATGGAAAGAATCCCCCCAAAACAAGCAATCTGTCACACACCCATTCTTTCAGCTGGCTTTTTACAAGTCCCTCACTTTGCATTATTGTCAATGAGACTTACTAAAAATTTCTGATTAAATATAGTCAATCTTTAGAATTTCTGATTAAAGATAGTGAATCTGTAAGAGAAAAATTTAATTGTGCACATCAGAGCCTTGAACTATTTGCTTTTATCATGCACATATAAAGCAGGTCACGCTTCTCCTTTTAGCATACGTAGGGTAAAAAGACCTTTTGATGGAAGGATCTAGGTTAGCAATAAAAAGGGTTTCCTGGTAGTGTGGGCTGTCAGTGCAGGTTTCTCAGGGCTGCTGGGAATCTCTCACTACGATGCTCAGGCAGAGAGAGACCGTGCGCAGCAGTGGGATGTGGAGACACACACTCCATAGAATCTGCCAGAATGCAAACTTCTGGAGCCAAACCACTATATCTGTGAGACAGAAAAGCTAAGTGTGGCTATGGGAAAGAAGAAAGTGACCACTATACTCGGGCTAAAAATTCCCTGGGAGAGCAGCCAGAAGAAACAAAGAGAAAGGATGATCATGTGACAGAAAGGTGGATCCTGTCATGGTTCTCTGTAGGCTCTGGCTGTGGCTCTATGGCTCTGGCCTGTCCTACAGCCTTGTAAGTCACCACGTGGTATCTACACAGGAGACTCCGCTGGCATCTAAAACTCACTGTAAGTCAACCTACGCTCACCCTCACATCTCCTGTTACTGTGGTTCCCTCTCTAGCCAGCCCACAGCTGGATGACTAAGCCTTCCAGAGCTGGCTCCCACAGTATCTCTCCAGTTTCTATCTGCATTGCCCTCTCTCCTTCTGTCCTTATTTTAGGGCTTTGACCCTGGTGGAGTTCTGTTATCCAGTCTCCCTTTATCTCTCGACACTGAAGGGTTATCTCAAAAAGTAATGCAATTAATTTTTTTCTGCAACTCCAAAACATTCATTGGTTTCTATCACCTACCAAATCAATCCCACATCCATAGTAACCTACCCAAGCCTCTGGGATCAGGCCTAAACACTCTTCTAGGCTATAAGTCCCACTGCTCTGCTGTATACCATGCAAATTACACACGATGGTCTTCCAAGATGCCTGCTTCATCCCTTTGTTCACACTGCCTCTTCACTTCGATTTCCTCCTTGATCTTTGCTTGTCAGTATTCTATCTGTTTAAAACCCAGTTTAAGTCCCACCTCCTCCAAGAAGCTTGCTCTGATACAAACAGAAAGAAGCTATCCCTTCACTTCTCAACATCCTTAATGGCATATTATTTATAGTTGTTAGTGAATATTTTATTATAGTTATCTGTCTGTCTACTCTTCCCTCATAGACAACCTCACAGGTTTAAAAATATTCACCCTGGTTGGTTTTGCTCAGTGGTTAGAGTGTTGGCCTGCAGATAAGAGAATCCTGGGTTTGATTCCTGCTAAGAGCACGTACCTCAGTTGCAGTTTGTTTCCAGCCCCAGTTGGGATTGTGTGGGTTCAACCAGTCAATGTGTCTCTGTCACATCAATGTTTCTCTCTCTCTCATCCTTCCTCTCTCCCTCCTGCTCTATCTGAAGATAAATGCAAAAAAAAATGTCCTCAGGTAAGGATAAAAAAATAAATAAATAAAAATAAAAAATTTGAAATCACAAAAGGTATATATGTTCATATAAAAATAATAAATAACAATAAAGTGTGGAAAATGAAGGTATTCTCTCTTCATACATTGATTCTATTCCTTTAAAGAGAACATATTAATTTGTTAAGCATTTGTCTCCATTTCCTATTGCTGCTGTAACAAATTACCAAAAGTTTAGTGGATTAAAACAACACAAATTTACTGTCTTCTTAGTTGTGGAGGTCTGACTGGGAAAAAAATTAAAGTGTCACCAGGGTGGTTTCCTTTCTCAAGGTCCTTTGGAGAATGTTTCCTTTCCCAACTTCTATGGGCTGCCTCATTTCTTGACTGATGGCCCCTTTCTCCACCTTCCAAGTCAGCAATGGTCCTCAGCTCTTGCATGATGCATTCTCTGACTCTGACTCTGACTGTCCTGCCTCCCTCTTTCACTTATAAGGACCCTTGTGAATATATTGAGCCCATCTGATAAATCCAGAACATTATCCTTATTTTAAGGTCAGCTGATGATCTTAATTCCATCTGCAACCTAAATTCTCCCTTGCCATATAAAATAACATATTCACAGTTTTGACTCACTGATTGATTCAAGTATTATTAATCTCTGTGCAACATACATATCTGTGTACTTTGATTTGATTAAAACAGAGCTGTCCTTGTCGTTGTTACTTATTTGTTTAAAAACTATATAGGAGATTTATGGATAGAATCTATGCATCCCCAGCTGTCCCCAGTGACCATCTTGGTCTGGAGGCACAAAGGATGCCTTGATGGTGATGCAAGGAAGGAATATGATGAGTTTGTAGCATATTCATTAGACCAGGTTGGGGAGAATGTGGGCAAAGATCCAGAATCCCTTTTGAATGGCCCAACTTATTTTTGAGAAAGAAGAAAGCATTGGCAATTACTCACTATGGCCAACCACATCTTTCCCTCTTGTACTCATTAAGTTGTTTGTGCAGTGAGTATGCCACTGATATAAGATGGCCTTGTCCCTAGGATGATAAACTAGTCTGGAAAATTGGCTTGCAGTATGTATGAGTGTTGAAGTGACAAAAAAAGGGGGGGGGGGCGGGGGACCCTTCAAAACTGAAAACATTATGTTAATTAAATATTCTAAAAAGTTGAAATCTCAACTAACAAAAACATCTGCAATGTTTTTACTCCCATGATAAGCTATCACACATTTTTATAAACCTTCAATGTATCATTTCCCTTTGTTCTTCTGAACAAGAACATGAATTTCCTTCTTTTCAAACTTATATTTGAATTCTTTAAAAATGTATTTTATTTCATTTACTGTGACTTTTCTTCTTTTTATAAAATTGTATATTTTAAATCTCAGTTCAAAAGTGATATTCTTCTGTCCAGGAAGGTTGTAGGATAGAAGATCAATATATAAAAATAAATAGATTTCTACATAGTAGCAATGAGCATATCAAAAATTAAATTAAGAAAATAATTCTATTACAATATAATTAAAAAGAATACTTAGAACTAAAGTTTACAAAAGAAGTGCAAAACGTATACTCAGAAAATCATAAAAACTATAGAATTGTTGAAAGAAGTTAAAGAAGTCCTAAATGAATGGAAACATATCCTATGTTCCTGGATTGAGAGACTTAATATTGTTCAGTTGGCAATACTCCCCAAATTGATCTACAAATTCAGTGCAATCCCTATCAAAATCTGTCTTTATAGAAATTGACAAGCTGGTTTAAAATTCCTATGAAATTTCAAGGGACCCAGAATAACCAAAATAATCTTGAAAAAGGACAAAGTTGGAGGATTCCCTTTCAAACTTACAACAAAGTTATAGTAATAAAGACAGCAAAGAAAATATAGATAAATTGGACTTCATCAAATTAAGCCTGGCTGGTGTGGCTCAGTGGACTGAGCGTGGACCCATGGACTGAGAGGTCCTGGTTCAATTCCCAGTCAGGGCATATGCCTAGGTTGTGGGCTTGATCCCCAACAGGGGGCATGCAGGAGGCGGCTAATCAATGTATCTCTCTCACATTGATGTTTCTATCTCTCTCTCCCTAAAAAAATCAATAAAAACATATTTTAAAAAAATTTGAAAAACTTGTGATTTAAAGGACACCATCAAGCATGTGAAAAGACAATCTATATAATGTAATAAAAAGTTCTGCATATCATATCTCTGATAAGGAACTTGTATTTAGAATATATGAAGAACTACAACTCAATAATAAAAAAAACCCAAATTATCCAATTAAAAAGGTAAGGTTCTGAATAGACATTTCTCCAAAGAAGATATACAAGTGACCAGTAAGCATATGAAAAGATGATCAGTATTATTAGCTATCAGAGCAATGCAAATCAAAACCACGTGAAATACCATTACGTACCCACAAGTATTGCTGTAATCAATAATATAGATAATAACAAGTGTTGGCCAGAATGTGGAAAAATTAAAACCCTCATATACATCTAGTGGGAAGGTCTAAAGTGTTGCAACCATTTTAGAAAACAGTCTGGCAGTTCCTCCCAAGATTAAATATAAAGTTATCATATGACCCAGCCATTCCTAGATATATATTTAGGAGAAATAAAAACATGTGCCTATATAAAAACTGGTACACAATGTTCATAGCAGCATTATTCATAATAGCCAAAACATGAAAACAATCCAAATGTCCATCTACTAATGAATGGATAAATGTGGTATATTCATACAATGGTTTATTACTGAGCTATAAAGAGAAATAAAATACTAATACATGCAACAACATAGATGAACCTTGAAAACTTGCTATGTGAAGGCAGCCAGTCATGCAGGACTATATTTATGAAATGTCTAGAATAGGCAAATCCATAGAGACAGAAAGTAGATTGCGGTTGTCTAGGGCTAGAGGAGAAGTTGGGGGGAAATGAGGCATGATTTCTAATAGGTATGGGATTTTGGGGGTGATGAAAATGTCCTAAAATTGATTGTAGTGGTGACTGCATAGCAGTGAATTTACTGAAAAATCTTTAAATGGGTGAATTGTATAGTAAGTGCATTTTATTTTATTAAGCTGGTATTAAAAAAATAATATCTTTTTGAATTTGAACTTATGAATATAAGGCTATTCCCTTCTTGTGGATCCCAAAGAAATTTCTAGAAGGGGAGGTGATGGTGGTAAAGGTGGGAGTCCTTTGTGTTCTCACTTGTAAAATTCATTGGTTAAGCACTGAGGTAAGGTTGTTCCCAGCCTGGCCTCTGCCTAATGGGCTCCTTTCTTTCTATATGTAGATCTTGAGTGTCCAACAAGCCCTAATCTCAAAATTTTGAATACGTGGTGGTTTATCTACAACAAGAGTCATTTTGAAGACTAGAGTGGAAAGAAACAAAGTGTGTCTGTATGTTTGCATACACATGTGTAAGAGGGCAGATTAAGGGAGTAGTACCAGCCCTTCAAATCATTTTCTTATGTGTTTTAATAATTTGTGCAGAATTTGCATATTTTATTTAGGTTTATAAATATTCTCTCACTAATGTAAGTAGTTCTGAATGAGAGGTATATTAATTTCCTATTGCTGCTGTAACAAATTACCACAAACTTAGTGGCTTAAAAAACCCCATATTTAGAATTCACACCCAGCTTTAAGAAAAAAATGCTACAGGAAGGTTTTCAGATGAAAGAATGATGACACCAGAGGAAAAATTGGAACGTGAGGAATTTAGAACAACCAAAATGGTAACAATCTGGCTAAAGAGACCTTTTTTCACCTCTTAAGTTCTTTAATATAATATGTATGTTATTGGAAGCAAATGCAGAAGTTTTAGTATATGAATATGTAATAGATATGATTATAACAAAAAGGGGACAGAGTAAAAATCTTATATTGTTGCGGGAAATATTAACTCCAAGTAGAATGTGGAAAGTTAGGTCTGTATTTTGTAATCCTGAAAATCACCATAGAGACATTTATACAAACTGACAGACAGATTAAAATGGAATACTTGTGATATTCAAATAATTCAAAGCAAGGCAGGAAAGTGGACACAGAGGAATAAAAATTATGGCGACAAACAGAAAATAACATTATAAACTTGTGTCCAGTTATATGAGTAATTGCATTAAATGTAAATGATCCCTTTCCCCCATTAATTACCTAACTGTTCTGGAGGTGAGAAGTTCAAAATGGGTCTAATAGGCTACATCGAGGTATCAGCAGAGGTGAGCTGCTTGTGGAGGCTCTAGGGAGAACCTGTTCCCTTGCCTTTTCCACTTATAGAGGTGGCCTGTATTCCTTCACTTGTGGCCCCGTCCTTCACTTTCAAGGACAGAGATAAAATGTTGTCCAATTAAAAAATTTAAGTTGAAAGAATAAAAACACAATAAAAAGAAAATAACAGAATTTAGATCCCAGAATAAGGGAAGCAGCAATAATATTTTAAATGGTCAGTAGCTACATTTTGGAAAGTATTGTAAGCATTAGGTCTAGTATATAAATTATTTCATAGTCAAAGGAGATCTTTTAGCCTGAATGTGGGCAAATGTTGATAAGTTCTTATTGGCTTTCAAATATCAACTAAATATGGCTAACTTTTAGTCTGGGGAAATGCCTATTGGCCCCAGATTGCATGTTATAATCAGTGGAAAGTTATAAAATTCTGTGTCTCCAGAAAAATTTTAGAATGGGCTTCCTTCTTTCTGTTTAGTTGTAAAACAAGCAGATGCCGGGTGAACAGTGCCCCTTCTTTGTATGGACAGGTTCAAAGTATCCCTGATCACTGTTTCTTTAATCTCCACAATGAGGAGGTTGAATTAGGTTGTGATTTTAATTATCTAGTTTATTCAAGAAAAGCAGGAAACAGACACTAGATATAACTGGAAGGAATATTTGCTTGAGTTTTACAAAAAATAGACAGCATTTGGGGAGAAGGGAAGGACCTGTGGTGCTTAGGGAATTGGACACCAAGTTTTTGGCATAGGGAAGTAGGAAGGCTTTTTCTGAAGAACTCATTGTGAGGGTATTTGGCAGGGCTTCAGCACTGGTCACAAGGGAGTTGGTAGATTTATGTGCTTCTCAAAGAGGCCCCTGAACTTGCTTTCGGCATGAGATAAATCACTGTCACTTTGCAGACAGGCACAGACAAACATAGCAGTGACTTTTGCTTCATTAAAACAAAAGAACCAACCAAGTTCCTGCAGATGTGGTTTCTGCCTCTTAGAAATGACAGAATCAATTAGTGCAGGTTCACCTAGATGGTATGCCATGGGCATGGCTTTTGAGCTGAGGCAATAAAGACCTGTCAACTATGATGATGTTTTTGGAGAACAGGTGGAGAATATGTGGCAGCTCATCAGGATATGAAAAATGATACCCCTTGGAAAAGTAGGTACAGGCATTGTAATAATGTACTTGATAGACACCTTATCTTCTAGCAACTTTGCAAAGCATGATGATAATTACTAGTCAAATTGGCTCAATATAGTATAACAGTACTCACCAGAAATCAGTGTAGATGGGAAAACCGTGAAAAACAGCACTTTCCTCATTAATTTCATAGACATTTGTTACTACAATGAGGTCAGAAAACTCCCAAGTGGCTCATAAGAACAATAGGCTATGGATTAAAAAAGCTGGCTTGAATCCAGATGTTTCAAAGTTTAATCATTGTTGTTGAAACAAGGTGATCTATGTGTGGCATATTTGTATGTGTGTGTGTTTGTGAGGTGGGGGAGAAGCATTATTCAGATAAAAATACATAAAATATTTACTTAGATGTCAAAGATAATCATCATGTAATATATAGTATTATACATAGATAGCTAGGTATTGTAGGTAAAGTATATTTTCCTAAAGAATATAACAATGCTAGCATTTTTTTATCTTAAAATTTATCTTTATTGTTGTATTACAATACTTTATTGAAAGTATTACAGATGTCCCCCCTTTTTACCCCTTCGACCCCTCTCCAACTTGCTCCAACCCCCCTGCCCCAGCCTTTACTAAACTAGTGTCTGTGTCCATGGATCATGCATATATGCATATAAATTATTTAGTTAATCTCTTTCCCACCCCTTCCCTTTCCTCTGAGATTCATCAGTCTGTTCCATGCTTCCATGTCTCTGGATCTACTTTGCTCATCAATTTATTTTGTTTAAGAGATTCCAAAATGGTGGCAGAGTGAATGGAAGCTACACAGACCATCTCTCAGGACCAAACTAAAATTACAACTAAATAAAGACAAATCGTTGGGAAAAAGCAACAGAAAATTAGCTCGCGAGGACCATATAACCAGGGATATTGACTCGATCCTGGTAGGATTGCAGAGGTGCAAGAAGGGGCCTGGGAGCCCACAGTCAGCAGTGGCCTTCACTGTGAGCAGCACCCTCAGAGTTAAAGTCCCAAGTGGCTCCACAGCGCAGAGACAGGACAGACGTTAAAATAGCCACAGCCACTCACCTTGGGCTCTGGCAGAGGGAGGGTGGACTGGACTAGAACTGTGTGGAGACACTCAGGATTTGGAGGGTACTCAGAGCTTTTGCTGAGTTCCAGCCACGCAGGACAATGGCCATCTTACTCCTTCCCAGACCTCTGGGGAGAGGCAGTGGCCCCTCCCTTGGAGATTCAACCCTACCCAGGTGGGCCATTGAAATGCAAATTGAGGCCATTAACAACCAGCATCTGCCCCACCCTTGAGAAATCTCCTTACAATGAGCACCGAAAGGAGTTTATTATTCAACAGAGAACCCATGGCTCTTCAAGTAACCGCTACTGACAGCCTCCAGGTAAAAAGCTAGAGGAAAACTGAACCATTCCTGGGCTAGCAACTCTGCCCAGGAAAGTAAGACTTGACAGTGGTGTTTGGGTCCTCCCTCACTCATCCAAATCCAGGAGAGGGAGCCACAAACAGCAGAACACCAACACCCACAGGAAAAATTTGGCAGACTCCAAAGCCCACTGTGATAGCCAAAATGGTGAAACAAAGAAACAATAGCCAAATGAAAGAAAAACAGTCCACAACTGAAGATGAGATAAATAAAATGTAGTTAAGCAACTTAACAAAGCTGGAATTCAGAGCCATGATTTTGAGGAAGCTCAACAGCATGAGTAAGGACATCAACACCATGACTAAAGACATAGAAATGTTGAAAATCAACCAATTGGAAATTAAAAACCACCAAGAAGAAATAAAGAATGACATATCAGAAATAAAGAACACATTGGAAGGTCTAAACAGCAGAGTAGAGGAAGGTGAGGACAAAATCAGTGAATTAGAAAAAAGGGTAGAAAAAAATGAATCAACCAGAATATCAAAAGGAAAAAACAAGAAAAAAACCAAGAAGACAGCTTAAGAGAACTGTGGGACAACTGGAAACGTAATAATATTCATATCATAGGAGTCTCTGAAGAGGAAGAAAATGGGCAAGGGTTAGAGAATATATTGGAAGAAATAGTGACAGAAAACTTCCTTAATTTGGTGGAGAAAAAAAGCATTCAAATTCAACAAGCACAGAGAATCCCAAATAAGAAGAACCCAAACAGGCTCACACAAAGACACATAGTAATTAAAATGCCAAAAATTAAAGACAAAGAGAAAATCCTAAAAGCAGCAAGAGATAAACAACAGGTTACCTACAAAGGAACCTGCATAAGAATTTCAGCTGACTTCTCAACAGAAACACTACAGGCCAGAGGGAATGGCACAAAGTAATCAAGGTCAGGAAAAACAAAGATCTGAATCCAAGACTACTCTATGCAGCAAGGCTATCATTCAAAATAGAAGGTCAAATAAAGAGCTTCTCAGACAAAAACAGGCTAAGGGAATACATTAGCACCAAACCAGCACTGTAAGAAATGTTAAAAAGACTGCTGTAATTAGTAGAGGAAATAAGAAGAAAAATAGAATCACACTAAACAAAAATGGCAATACATAAGTACATATCAATAATCATCTTAAATGTAAATGGGTTGAATGCTCTGATAAAGAGACAGAGTAGCTGATTAAATTACAAATCGTGACTCATCTATATGTTGTTTACAAGAGACCCACCTCACAACAAAAGACTCACATAGGTTGAAAGTGAAGGGATGGAAAAAAATCTTTCAAGCAAATGGAAAGCAAAAACAAAACAAAACAAAACAAAACAAAAAAACAAAAAAACTGGGGTAGCAATACTCATATCTGATAAAATAGATTTCAAAATGAAGGCCATAACAAGAGACAAAGAAGGCCACTACATAATATTAAAAGGATCTATCCAACAGGAAGATATAACCTTGATAAACATATATGCACCCAATATAGGAGCACCAAAATATATTAAAAATCTTCTGGAGGACTTCAAAGGAGAAATTGACAACAATACAATCATAGCAGAGGACTTCAACACCTCGTTGACACCACTGGATAGATCCTCTAGACAAAAAATTAGCAAGGAAACAGAGACTCTAAATGAAGCACTAGACCAAATGGATTTAATAGATATCTATAGAGAATTACACCCCAAAACTACAGAATTCCCATTATTCTCAAGTGCACATGGGACATTCTCAAAGATAGACCACATGTTAGGGCACAAACTAAATCTATACAAGTTCAAGAAGATTGAAATCATATCAAGCATCTTCTCAGATCACAATGGCATGCAACTAGAAATCAATTGCAACAAGAACATGCAAATACATTTGAACATATGGAGGGTAAATAGCATATTATTAAACAATGAATGAATTACTGAGGAGATCAAGGAAGAAATTAAAAACTTCCTGGAAGCCAATGAAAATGAACACACAGCAACACAAAATCTACAGGATTCAGCAAAAGTAGTTCTGAGAAGGAAGTTCTCAGGCCTACCTCAAGAAACAAGACAAATTTCTAATAGACTATATAACCTCACAACTTAAAGAACTAGAAAGCCAATAAAAAGAAAACCCTAGAGCAAGTAGAAGGAAGGAAATAGTAAAGATCAGAGCAGAAATAAATGACATGGAGACCAAATAAACAATTCAAAGGATCAATGAAACAAAGAGCTGGTTCTTTGAAAAGATAAACAACATTGATGGACCCTTAGCTAGACTCACCAAGAAACAGAGAGAGAACCCAAATACACAAAATCAGAAATGAAAGAGGAGAAATAATAACTGAAACCACAGACATACAAAGGATTGTTAACAAATATTAAGAACAATTATACGACAACAAATTCAACAATCTAAGTGAAATGGACAAATTTCTAGAAACACATAGTCTCCCAAAACTGGACCAGAAAGAGATAGAAAAAACTTGAACAGACCAATAAAAACTATGGATATTGAAGATGCAATCAAGACTTTCCCAGCAAATAAAAGCCCAGGCCCGGATGGTTTCACGGGGGAGTTTTACTGAACATTCAAAAAATAACTAATACCCATTCTCCTCAAAGTATTTCAAAAAATTCAAGAAGAAGGAAGACTTCCAAACTTGTTTTATGAGGCCAGCATAATTCTATATCTAAAACCAGAAAAACACACTGCAAAGAAAGAAAACTACAGGCCAATATCCCTGATGAACAAAGACACCAAAATCCTGAACAAAATACTAGCAAATCGGATCCAGCAATACATCAAAAAAAATTATTCACCATGACCAAGTGGGATTCATCCCAGGGATGCAAGGCTGGTGCAATATTTGCAAATCAATAAATGTGATAAACCACATAAATAAAACAAAGAATAAAAACCACATGATCATATCAATAGATGCTGAAAAAGCATTTGACAAAATCCAGCACCCATTTATGATAAAGATGCTCAGCAATGTGGGAACAGAGGGATCACATCTCGACGTAATAAAGGCCATATATGAAAGACCTACAGCCAACATCATACTCAATGAGCAGAAACTAAAAGCATTTCCCTTAAGAACAGGAACAAGACAGGGATGCCCACTTTCACCACTCTTATTTAACATAGTACTGGAAGTCTTAGCCACAGTAATCTCTCTCCCTTCTTCTCTAAAAAAAGAAGAAAAAAATAAAATAAAAAATCTTTAAAAAGAAAAGAAAAAAACCCCACACATGTCAGAAGGGTTGGCTTAAAAAATAATGATTACTTCTGCACAGCAAAGGAAACAATCATCAAAATGGAAAGGCAACCCACTGTATGGGAGAGCATCATTGCCAATGATCTATCAGATAAGGGGTTAATTTCCAAAATATATAGAGTACTCATACAACTCAACAAAAGGAAGACAAGGAACCCAATTAAAAAAATGCACAGAGGAGCTGAATAGACACCTCTCCAAACAGGACATACAAATAGCCTAAAGACATATGAAGAAATGCTCAATATCACTACAATGAGGTATTACCTTACACCAGACAGAATGGCTGCCATCAACAAATCATCAAACAAGTGTTGGTGAGGGTGTGGAGAAAAGGGAACTCTAGTATACTGCTGGTGGGAATGCAGACTGGTACAGCCACTATAGAAAGTTACATCAAAAAATTAAAAATTGAATTGCCATTTGACCAAGTGATCCTACTTCTAGGGATATACCCTAAGAAGCCTGAAACACCAATCAGAAAGAATATGTGTACCCCCATGTTTGTAGTAGCACTATTTACAATAGCTAAGATCTGTAAACAGCCCAAATGTCCATCAGTAGATGAGTGAATAAAAAAGCAGTGGTACATATACACAATGGAGTACTATGCAGCTGTAAGAAAGAAAGATCTCTTATCCTTTGGGACGACATGGAAGGACCAGGAAAGTATTATCCTAAGCGAAACAAGCCAAGCAGAAAAAGACAAATACCACATGATCTCACTTATTTGTGGAATATAATGAACATAACAGTCTGAGGAATAGGGTAGACCCTGAGATGTGGAAGTAGGGTACAGACTGACAACCCTCAAAGAAAAGGTGGGTGGGGGGGAGATAAACCACAGAACTTATATGCATGTACGCGTAACCAATGGACATGGACAACACAGCTGTGGATGGGGTGGTGGGGATGGGGAGGAGGGTGTCATTGGGGTAAAAAAGAAGAAGCATCTGTAACAAAAATAAAAATTATTTTGTTTGTTAGATTCCACATATATGTGAGATCATGTGACACTTATCTCTTTTACTGGTTTATTTTGTTTAGCATAAGACTCTCTTGGTCCTTTTATGCAGTCTCAAAGGGTAAGAAACCCTCCCATTTTACAGCTGCATAGTATTCTATTTTGTAATTGTACCATGACTATTTTATCCACTCATCTACTGATGGGCACTTGGGCTGTTTCCAGATATTAGCTATTGTAAATAGCACTGCTATGAACATAGGGGTTCATACATTCTTTCTAAATGGTGTTTCAGGATTCTTAAGATATATTCCTAGAAGTGGGATCACTAGGTCAAATGGCAGTTCCATTTCTAATTCTTTGAGGAAACTCATGTTTTCAATAGTGGCTGGACAAGTCTGCATTCCCATCAGCAATATACTAGAGTTCTCTCTTTTCCATATCCTCACCAGCACTTTTTGTTCGCTGATTTGTTGATGGCAGCCATTCTGGCAGGTGTGAAGTGATACCTCATTGTTGTTTTAATTTGCATCTCCCTATGATTTGTTACTTTGAGCATTTTTTCATATGTCTCTTGGCCATGTGTATGTCCTCTTTGGAGAAGTGACTATTTAGGTCCTCTGCCCATGTTTTAATTGGATTGCTTGTCTTCATTTTGTTAAATGTATGAGTTCTTGATAATTATCAGAGGTTAATTTCCATGTTCTCCCATACAGTGGGATCCTTTTTCATTTTTTCATTTTGATGTGAAGAAGCCTTTTATTTTGATGTATTCCCATTTGTTTAGTTTTTTCTTTGTTTTTCTTTGTTTCTCTTGCCCTATGGCAGCGGTTCTCAACCTATGGGGGGTCAAACGACCCTTTCACAAGGGTCGCCTAAGACCATTAGAAAACACATATTTCTTATGGTCTTAGGAACCAAGACATCACTCTTCTATTCATCTGCAGGAGGTCCGCCCACATGCAGATACACCCACATACAGATACACCCAGATATGGGTACCCAGAGTGATGACATCATTGCACCAACACCATCACATACACCCTGTACAAATACAGGTATATGTGACAGGGTTGGCACCATAATGTACTTATGTGGATAGTCACACATGTGTAGAGAGCAGCTACTCTATTAAAAGCAGCTACTGTGTTGAAAGCAGCAGTATTGGAGGTAAAATGACACTTCATAAATGATCATTACTGGGTAAATGTAAAATCATGTACTGTAAAATCATCAACTACTGCAAAAAAAAAAAATCTGTACCATGGGAACTTAATCTGGATGCTGATCAGTTTTTTTATATTCAGGTGTGGTTTGATGTGAATACTGTCCTCTTGTGATGGTAACAGGTATGTAAAAAAACAACACAGAGAATGGTAAATCATAGGAAACTTTAATGAACTGTATTGACTAAACTATGCCATATATCATCTTTGGTATTATGAAAGCTATTGTTATATATTATTTTCACTAGCAAACCATCCCATGACAACGGATCATGTAGAGAAGAATGCTAAGAAAAGAAAATATAGTGAGGATTTTTTTACAGTATGGTTTTACCTCAATAATTACAGCAGGAATTGAGAAACTGCAATGTGTTATTTGTTGTGAAGTTCTGTCAGCCGAATCTATGAAACTGAACAAACAAAAACGCCATTTTTTAATTTTTTATTTTATTTAATTAATTTATTTAAAATGCCATTTTTATAGCAAGCACTTGAGCTTTGCTGGCAAGGATACCAACTATTTTAGAAGCAAAGATGATGGACTCAAGAAAGCCAGACTTGACACTGGTGGCAAGTACCACAAATGAAACATAGCAGCTGTTGAAGCTTCCTATTTGGTGGCACTCAGAATCGCCAGAGCCATGAAACCTCACACCATTGCTGAGGATTCACTGTTGCCAGTGGCCACAGACATTGTTCGAGTTATCATTGGAGATGAATTTGTTACAAAATTGCGTGCAATTTCCTTATCTAATGACACTGTCCACAGAAGAATAGATGACATGTCTGTTGATATTCTTAATCAGGTAATCCAGGAAATTAAATCTGCTCCACTTCCAATATTTAGCATCCAGCTTGATGAATCTACAGACATTGCAAACTGTTCAGTTACTGGTTTACATGAGGTATATTAATGACGGCGACTTTGAAGATGAGTTTCTTTTTTGCAAACCTCTTGAAATGACAACTACTGCACATGATGTATTTGACACAGTTGGCTCTTTTCTGAAAGAGCATATGATCTCTTGGGAAAAGGTTTGTGGTGTTTTCACAGATGGTGCTCCAGCTTGTTAGGATGTCAATCTGGATTTCAACTTTTGGTACTGAATGAGTCACCAAAAGTCATTGGAACTCATTGTATGATTCATTGGCAAATATTAGCAATGAAGATGCTGCCACAAGAGTTTCAAGAAGTAAGGAAAAGCGTTATAAATTCTGTCAATTTTGTAAAGGTGAACACTTTAAACAGTTGACTGTTTTTGCAACTGTGCAACGAATTGGATGCACTGAAAAATGCTCTGCGATTTCACACTGAAGTGAGATGTTTGTCAACAGGAAAGTTTTAAAATGTGTTTTTGAGCTTTGTGATGAACTCAAAACGTTTTTTAATCACAAAGCAAGACTGCAGTTCGAAGCACTTTTCAGTGACAAAAGTGAATTGCAGAAAATAGCTTACTTGATTGACATCTTTGCCATCTTGAATAAGTTAAATTTATCACTGCAAAGACCAAATGCAACATACCTCGATTTGTCTGGAAAGATCTGATCATTCCAAATGAAACTTCAGCTTTGGCAAAAAAAAAAAAAAAATTGGATAAAACTAAAATCTGTATGTTGCCTACCTTATCTGCTTTCTTTGAGGAACATGACATTGAACCAGACAAAAGGATTACAATGATAATTTCTGTGAAAGAACACTTGCACATGCTTGCAGATGAAATTTCATCGTACTTTCCAAATCTACCTGACATGCCATTTGCACTTGCCAGAAGCCCATTTACAGTAAAAGTTGAAGATGTTCCTGAGACAGCACAAGAGGAGTTCATTGAACTTATTAACAGCGATGCAGCGAGAACCGATTTCTCTACAATGCCAGCTACAAAATTCCGGATTAAGTGTTTATAGTCATATCCTGTTCTGTTTGAGACTGTGTTACGCCTTCTTCTTCCATTTCCAACAACGTATCTTTGTGAAACAGGGTTTTCCAGCTTGTTGGCTATAAACCCTAAATAACAGTAGCAAAATTACAGTTATGAAGTAGCAAAAAAATAATTTTATGGTTGGGGGTCACCACAACATGAGGAACTGTATTAAGGGGTCACAGCATTAGGAAGGTTGAGAACCACTACCCTATAATGCATCAATGAAAATTCTGCTATATGAGATATCTGAAATTTTGCTGCCTATGGTTTCTTCTAAGATTTTTATGGTTTCACAAGTTACATTTCAGTATTTTATCCATTTTGAGTTTATTCTTGTGCATGGTATAAGTTTGTGGTCTAGTTTCATTTTTTTGCCATGTACCTGTCCAATGTTCCCAATGCCATTTATTGAAGAGGCTGTCTTACTCCATTGTATGCTCTCGCCACCTTTGTAAAATATTAATTGAGCATAATGCTTGGGTCAATTTCAGGGATCTCCGTTTTGTTTCATTGAGCTATATGTCTATTCTTGTGCCAGTGTCAGGCTGTTTTGATCACAATAGCTTCATATTAGGGTTTGATATCCAGTATTATGATCCTTCCTACTTTGCTCTTCTTCCTCAAGTTTTCTGCAGCTATTTGGGCTCTTTTTTGTTTGTTTGTTCTATATACATTTTTGAAGTATTAGTCCTAGATCTGTGAAATATGCCATTGGTATTTTAATAAGGATTCTATTGAATCTATAGATTGCTTTGGGTAGTATGGACATTTTAGTGATAATTCTTCCAGTTCATGAACACAGTATATGCTCACACTTGTTTATATCTTCCTCTATTTCTTTTTTCAATGTCCTGTAGTTTTCTGTGAATAGGTATTTTACCTCCTTAGTTAAGTTTACTCCTATGCATCCTAATTTTTTGTTGTTGTTGTTGCACTGGTAAATGGGATTGCTTTTCAAGTTTCTGTTCATTTTTGGTGTGTAAAAATGCCATCAATTTCTGGATGTTATGTTTTTATCCTGCTACTTTGCTGAATTCATTTATTAAATCTAGTAGTTTTTTGGTGGAGTCTTTAGGGTTTTCTGTGTACAACATCAAGTCACCTGCCAATTATGTCAGTTTTGTTTCCTCCTTTACAATTTGGATGCCTTTTATTTTTTTCTTGTCTGATTGCTGTGGCTAACACTTCTAATACTATGTTGAATAAAAGTGGAAAAAGTGGGCATTCTTGTCTTGTTCTTGTTCTTAAGGGAAACACTTTTAGTTTTTGCCTATTGAGTATTTGGCTGTAGGTTTGTCATATATAATCTTTATTATGTTGAGGTATGATCCTCTGATTCCCAGCTTGCTGAGGGTTTTTATCAGAAATGGATGCTAAATTTTGTTGAATGCTTTTTCTGTGTCTACTGATATGATCATGTTATTTTTATTTTTCAATTCATTTATGTGATGTATCACATTTATTGATTTGCAAATATTGTAACAGCTTTCCATCCCTAAAATAAATTCCACTAGGTCATGGTATATAGGTCATTGGCCTATAGTTTTCTTTCTTTGAAGTGTCTTTATCTGGTTTGAAATTAAGATAAAACTGGCCTCATAAAAAGACCTTGAAAGTCTTCCTTTCTCTTAATTTTTTGGAATAGTTTGTGGAGGATAGGTGTTAGTCCTTCTTTGAATATTTTGTAAAACTCCCCTGTAAAGCTGTCTGGTTTAAGATTTTTGTTTACTGGGAGTTTTTATTTTTATATTTTAATTACTGCTTTAATTTCATTACTTGTTATTGGTCTATTCAGGTTTTATGATTCATCCTGATTTAGTTTTGGAGGATATTCTATTTCTAGGAATTTGTTCACTTCTCCCAGGTTGTCCAATTTGTTGGCATATAGTTGTTTGTAATATTTTCATACAATCCTTTGTATTTCTGTGACATCAGTTGTTACTTTACCTCTTTCATTTCAGATATTATTTAATTGGGTCCTCTCTCTTTTTGATGAATCTGGCTAGAGGGTCATTGATCTGGTTTATCTTTTCAAAGAACCAGATCTTGGTCTCATTGATCTTTTGTTTTTTTGTTTTTGTTTTTGTTTTTTTTTTAGTCTCCATGTCACTTATTTCCACTCTGATCTTTATTATTTCCTTCATTCTACTTACTCTGGGCTTTTTTGTTGTTCTCTTTCTAATTCCTTTAGTTGTAGGGTTAGATAGTTTATTACAGATTCTTGTTTTTTGAGGGAGGCCTATAGTGCTATGAACTTCCCTCTCAGGACTGCTCTTGCAATATCCTATAGATTATGGATTGTTTTGTGTTTATTTTCATTTGTTTCCAAGAAGTTTCAAATTCTTCCTTGATCTCATTGGTAACCCATTCATTGTTTAATAACATGCTATTTAGCTTCCATATGCTTGAATGCCTTTGAATGTTTTTATTGTAGTTGATTTCTAGTTTCATGTCATTGTGATCTGAGAAGATTCTTGATATGATTTCAGTCTTCTTGAATTTGTAGAGACTTATTTTATGTCCTTACATATGGTCTAGTTTTGAGAATGTTACATGTACACTTGTGGAGAATGTATATTTTGCAGCTTGGGGTGAAATGTTCTGTAAATGTCAATTACATTCATCTGATCTGTTGTGTCATTCATTAATGGCCACTGCTTCCTTGTTGTTTGTCTGAAAGATCTATCCAATGAAGTCATGGGATGTTAAAATCCCCCACTCTGACTATATTGCTGTTGATCTCTCTCTTAAAGTCTTTCAATTGTGTATTTTTTAAAAAATATATTTAGGTGCTCTTATATTTGGTACATATTTATTTACTTATATCCTCTTGTTGGATTGATCCTTTTAGTATTATGTAGTGACCTTCTTTGTCTCTTGTTATGGCCTTTGCTTTGAAGTCTGTTTTGTCAGTTATAAGTATGGCTACCCCTACTTCTTCTTTTTTTGTTTTCCATCCCTTCAATTTTATCCTGTGTGAATCTTTGTTCTGAGGTAGGTCTCTTGTAGACAGCATATATATGCATCATTTTTTCTTATCCATTCAGCTACCCTATGTCTTTTGATTGAATAATTTAATCCATTTATATTTAAGATTATTATTGATAGGTACTTATTTATTGCCATTTTAATTCTTTCTTTCTATATTTGTCTACCTATTTCTTATTATAGAAGTCCCTTTAACATTTCTTGCAATGCTGGTTTGGTGGTAATTAACTTCTTTAGCCTTTTTTGGTCAGGGAAGCTCTTTATTTCACCTTCTATTTTGAATGATAGCCTTGATGAATACAATGGTCTTGGTTTCAGATTCTTGCTTATCATTACTTTGAAAACTTCATGTTGTTTGCTTCTGCCCTGTAGTGTTTCTGTTGAGAAATCAGCTGACAGACTTATGGGAGCTCCTTTGTAGGTACACATTGCTTTTCTCTTGCTCCCTTTAAGATTCTTTCTTTGTCTTTAATTTTTGGTATCTTAATTATGATGTGTCTTGGTGTGGCCTTCTTTGGATTCTTCTTGCTTGGGACTTTGTGCTTCCTGAACTTTTGTGAAATTTCCTTCACTAGGTTAGGGAAGTTTTCTGCCATTATTTCTTCAAACAGATTCTCTATTCCTAGCTCACGGTCTTCTCCTTCTGGTACCCCTATGATGTGGATAATGTTATATTTCATGTTGTCCCATAGCATCCTTAAACTGTCCTGTTTTTCAATTTTTTTTTTTTTTGGTTCTCTAGATAATTGTTTTTTTTATACCCTGTCTTCTAATTCACTGATCAAATCCTTGACTTTCTCTAATCTGCTGTTTATTCCTTCCTGTGTAATTCTTTATTTCTGCTATGTCATTCTTCATTTCCCACTGGTTGTTTTTCATAGTTTCTACATATTTTTTCATGCTGTTGAGCATTCTTAATAATCCTTGCTCTGAATTCCATATCTGATAAATTGCTTATCTCCATTTCATGTAGCTCTTCTGGAGAATTCTATTCTTTTATTCTTTTATTTGGGGCTTGTTTCTTTGTCTTCCCATTTTAACTGCCTGTTTAGATTTGTTTCTATGTGTTAGGTAGATTTGCTACGCCTCTCAATCTTGGTAGGGTGGTCTTATGTATTAGGTGACCTATGGGACTCACTGGTACAACCTTCCTGATCTCCAGACCTGGGTGCTCTAATAATGTCCCTTGTGTGCAGTGTATGGGCCCTCATGTTTTAATTGAGTCTTGATTTCTATTGGTCCATATGTGTGTGGGCTCTACCCTTAGGCTGGCTGACAGTTAGGTTCAACCCCCAACATAGCATACAGGCTTATCACATGAAATGAAATTCACCTCAGCAGGGTTTGGAGGCTGCCAATATCTCCCTGTGGATATACTGCTTGTGAAGCTTATTGGCTCCTGCTCTGTTGTTATCTGAAACTGGTCACTGGGTTTATTGGTCTTAGGCCTCTTTAGAAGGTCACTGGTGCAGGCCAATGTCAGACACTTTTTGATTGGCCCTGAGTACCCTTTTTAGAACTATCAGCTATCCACAGCTTGTGGCTCCCTCTGTTGGGGTTAGGTGCATGTGGAATGAACCAAGCTACACACCAAGTTCTGCTTTTACTAGCCCTTGGCCTAGGGGCAGGTCAGGCAAAGACTCAAAGCACCCATATATCTGTCACTGCCTGCAGACTGACTATTAGTCTCAGTCACTTAATGAGCCTCAGGCTGTAGTCTTCAGCAGGGCATAATCTCCATAAGGTGGAGTGAGAGTGTTTCAAATGAGCAGGGCTATTGCTTCCCTCAGGCTAAAGCCGCATTGATGGTAAATCTCTGCCAGAGAAAGATGGCTTCTGTAGCATGGGGGGATGACTCAGCACAGGGATTCTGGTGGCTGTCTTCTCAGTGCTCTCTCCAGAGCCACCAACCCCTGCCTCTCCTCACACAGCTCTAGTCCACTCTGTCCTCTCTCTGCCAGAGCCCAAGGTGAGTGGCTGCAAATGAAATACAGTGTGTTGGCTTTTTAAGAGGGTGCCTTTGTTTCTACCCATCACTCCCTATTGGACAGAACCCCTGGTGCTTTTCACAGCCAGATATTATGTGGGCACATTTCCCAGTTATGTTATCCCTGACTTCTCAGGGGGAACCTCACCTTAGCTGACCTTTCTCTCCAGCACTTCAGCTGCTGCCTGTGGGAGCCCAGTCAACCCTCTCATGCTTCTGCACTTCCTACCAGTCTTAATGTGGGTTCCTCTTTACGTCCTTGGTTATAAGGGTTCCCTTCCGCTAGTCTTCAGTAGTTATTCAGGATGATTTTTCTATATTTTAGTTGTAATTCCAGTTTGGTCTTAGGAAGTCAGTGTATCTTCCACTTAATCGGCCACTATTTTGTTAGCATTTTATTTATTTATTTATTTATTTATTTTTTTATCCTCACCCGAGGACATTTTTCCATTTTTTGTTCAGGTAGAGTGAGGAATAGAGAGAGAGAGAGAAACATCGATGTGAAAGGAACACATCGAGTGGCTGCCACCCGCACGACCAACCAGGGCCGGGGACAAACTGCAACGGAGGTACGCGCCCTTAGTGGGAACCGAACCGGGTCTCTCAGGACCGCAGGCCGACGCTCTAACCACTGGGCAAAACCAGCCAGGGCAGCATTTTAAAGCTTGTTGTTCTTGGCCTCAACCCCGCTCCAGCACCAAGTCCCTGGGCCTGTGGGGACTCAGGCTTCTGTCCTGGGTGACTGAAGTGGTTGTATATTACAACTTGGAAATGGTGTGGTCCAGTTAATATCATGTGGGACAAGTTTTGACCCATGAGAGACAGGAAACTGGAAGAAACTAGCAGATTAACTGTTGTCTTTTCTGTCTGTGATGAATTGTGCTGTCATGCAGTTCTTCCATATAGCCTCCCCAGAGATGTTCCATGTAACCAAATAACCAGCCATGTTTTCCTACCTGGCTTTGGCCAGGCTGGTAATGTCTCACTTTGTAGTTTCTCTGCTTTCTTCCCAGACTTACATCACTTTCCTGTCAGTCCTTCTTCTCCTTTGAGGAAGAGTGTGGAAGCTCTGTCTCAGGTTCCATTTCTGAGGAATTGGGTAAAGACTGACAGTGTGATCTGGACAGTAAGGTGTACTTACAAAATGAAAGTCCATGGATATTCCAGCCAACCCGGACTTGACTGTACCCATTCAAAACTGATCTATCTGATCCTTGTTGGTCTGTGGCCAAGTGGGTTATGGGAAAAATGGTAGACTCTTGGATATTTCGATAATTCTTCTGTGTGGGTGTGTGTTTGGGTGCCTAGACCAAGGAGAAGAGGATTTGTCTTAATATTTCTCATTCTTGGCAGTCCCAAATAGAACAGGTTCTTTTAGGAATGGTGAGTTAGTAGCATTCTTATAGAGGAGCTCAACCTTGGACTGGTGAACAAACTTGGAAAGATAGTAAGAAACAGTGACGCACAGGCTTGATTTTGCATGCAGACCAATTTTGTGAATAAATATTTACCATGTTTATTTTTTCTTAAATAATTATCAGTTCATACTTTTAAAGTTGCTGTTATTTTTCCTGTATACTACTAGGGGAATTTGGGAAAATAAAAAAATGCATAGATGAAAACATTCCTTGAGAATTGTCCCCATTTTTTGCTAATAGTAGGAATGTTTTTGCCTCTACACAGTGCATGTGGGTTTGGGCAGGGTGGGAGGGAGGAGGTCAGTGAATTTCCTCATACTGCATGTGAGATGGAATGTTCACATGTGCACTGTTTGGGGAGATTATTCATAGCTTTCATCAGTTCCTCAAAAGGGCTTGTGACCTAAGTAAGTAAATAACTAAATACTAAACATTTTAGCCAATCCTTGACCTAATAAAATAAATCTGTTTAAATTTACTTGATATAAAAGAAATTAACCTGGAGATTCAGATCTCTTAATAGGAGGTGACTATTATACTCATCCCCTCCCCTTGCCATGTCAGAGAAAGGGGCAGGGGCCTTTCACAAGAATATCCAGTAAGTGTCTGTTTAGATTTCTGATTTTTTAAAATTTAAATATCCAAGAAGGATCTTCTGATCTTTCCTCCCAAAGCTGCTCCTCTCACAATCTCCCCAGTTCTGGACCAAACCCTCTCACTCTCCCTCTTACAGTCCACATCTGATTCATTCACACCCCAAAGACTGTGCTTCCAGAATAGACACAGCATCTGGTCACTGTGCCCACTGGCTGCTCCCAGTGCTTCCACCAGTTCAAGCCCTCACTGCTGCTGCCCTGGAATACTGCCATAGCTTTCTCTTTGATCCCCTTTAGTTTCTTCTCAAAAAGTAGCCAGAGGAATTCCCTTAAAATGCCACTCCACCTAAAGCCTTTTAATATCACCCCACCTCTCTTAGTAAAATCCAGAGTGCTCACATAGTTTCCAGGTCCGTCGTCAGTCTGGCTCCATTCCCTTGATGACTTTCCTCTACTGTTCTCCCCTTGCCTACCCTGCTCTGGCCAAATGGCCCTTGTGCTGTGCCTCAGATATACCAGGTGCCTTTCAGGGACTTAGCTTTTACCACTCCCTGCCTGAATCTTCTTCCCTCAGACAGCTGCATGCCTCACTTGCTCACCACCTTCAGGTCTTCACCCAAATGGCCTCTTCTTGGTGTGGCCTTCCAAGGTCAATCTATTCTAAAGGCACCACCTCCTTTCCCCTCCCCCTGCTAAATTATTTCTTTTTAGCACTTATTCACATCTGACCTACTCAATCCTTATCTATCTTACTTATTTTTTGTCTACTCAGTCAGAATGCAAGCTCCATGAGGGCAGGGGTTACTATCAGTGCTGTGGAATCCTCAGGGCTTGGAATAGTGTCTGACAAACTTCAAGCATTAAATACCTGTTGAACAGATAAATAAGTGAACAAACAAGGATGCCACATGCATTTAAACCTCTCATTTCTAACTACACACATCTCCTCCTTTCTCCTTTGAAGGGTAAGGCATCCCTGGCTAGGTCCCAGGTGGTCTGTGAGTACTGCTTGCCCTCACACTCCCCTGTTTGGCTGCATGTCCTCTTTGATCCTTTTCTAACCATGACAGCATGTAAGTTGAGAGTAATAAGACAGGAAACTTGTCAGCTAGGATATAATATATAAATAGGAGACTGCGTGTAGTTGACAACATACATCACTGTGACACATGTTGGAAGCTCATTTCAATTATAGACACTGCCTTATTTTTTTTCTGAATTCAGAATGCCCTATGTTAAAAATCTTCTTCCTAACACCTTGTTGCACGTGACCATGGCAATGGTGATGCCTGAGAATGGGCCCATGAATAACCAGCCCAGTGTATTTCCTGTTTGGCACTTAAATTATGCCAAATGTAGAAGGTTTCTCTATGCGTAGAGTATCTCACGCTTGCGGATTTTATGTGGGGCAAGAAAGACTGACAGAGAACAATGGGATTAAATCATCTGTGTGAGATTACACACGGCTACAAAGGCATGGTTTGGTGGCTGCCTCCTAGAGGGTGGATTGCAAAAGTTGGCAGAGACTCCACCTAATTATCAAGGTAGCTGCCTGGCTGTGAGCTACTTTCCAAGGTATCCAGCAGAAGAAGCTTTGCCAATTCTCCACACACAGGATCTGGCTGATTTGATAACATATGGAGGAGAGAAAGTGCATTACTAATTTCCTCTTCCACTATGACTGACTTCTGCAAAGCTGCTGACTCCTTGTCTCAATTGTGAGGACTTATGTACTCGTTCCCATGCTATGGAACCAATATCATAAAGAAGAAAGAGTATCTTAGAGATTGTAGAATTATCCAATGACAACTTTCATATTGGTAAATGAGAAAGTACCTTCAACCAATTTCCCTTGTGTGTTGGCTACAACTCATTTACAAATTGGCATGACCCTAATACTCAGTGGACATATATAACCAGCCAGGATCAGGGGATCACAGAGCTTCTTATTGAGTGTCCTAAGCACCAGGGGTATTAGATGTCAATAGAAACCAAGAATAAGTCCCCGAAGCCTTTAAAATAGATAAGGGCTTTTTTTTTTTTTTTTTTTTTTTTTACTGATGGTTAGATAGATATTCATTTAGAAAATATATTCTCTATTATCCATACCTGTTTTTTCAGGGTTGCATGGTTTGTTGAGTAAAAATTATCCAAATAATACACAAATGTTTTCCTTGTACATATCAACCAAAATTCAAAACAAAAGTTATTATCCATTCATTGTATAATCTCTTTAGGCATCTGGCAATGCTAAGAGGTTGAATAAGTGGAATATGCAGAGCTACAGGACTAGATCGTCATAAGAGACATCATCTGATGATTAAAAGGGTTTACATGATTAAAGAGGTAAAGATCAATACCTCTCACAGGGTTGTTGCCAGCAGCAATCTTGGGCAAATATTATGGCTGAGGTTGATTACTGATGTCATTTGTTTGCATCTGCCTGAGTTCTAGTGTAGATATGGAAACAGAAAAATTAACTCATGATTAAGATAAGCCAGATACTTAGAACTCTAGGCCCATGGTTGTCCTGATAAATTTTCCATAGTGATAATTTGGAGGAAACAACGCGTGTGTGTGTGTGTGCGCGCGCATGTGTGCTTAATAATTGTGTTCTTTACCCATTTATCACTAGCATTTACTATTTTGGAGAACATTCTGGCTGTAGAGTAAGATGATCTGAGCTAAGCCCCAGCTCTGCTCCTGACCTGTAATTGGTGGAATGGATTCTCCTGAATAGAAGGGGGCTGTGTGAATAATCAAATGAGTTATAAATGACAAACTTTAAAAAATGAAATACTCTCCTCAGCAGGTCCTGCCTGCAACCTGTATATTTTTATTAACCAATTTCACCACAATAAATTCAATAAAAAATGAAATAAAAAATTAAAATGAAACACTGTCATAACAACTGCATAAGAAAAGTGTTTCTAATAGTCATATCACTCCACTGAAAGGATTCAACTAGTGTGTTCTCTCTTCTTTTGTTTTTTAGAGAGAGAGAGAAACATCGATTTGTTGTTCCACTTATTTATGCATTCATTAGTTGATTCTTGCATGTACCCTGACCGGGGACTGAATTTGCAACTTTGGCATTTCAGGAAAATACTCTAACCAACGGGGCTGCTTGCCAGGGCGACTGTGTTCTCCTGAGGAGCCTGGAATACAGGGAACATGCACTGAGTGACTACCCATCCAAGAGATCCTGGGAGAAAGCTGAAATGTGTAAGCTGAGCTTAAGCCATGAGCATGCTATCGCTCTGTGAGGCACAATGCTCAGCCATTAGGCTGAGAGCTGAAATCATGCCGGAGATGGGAGCTGGTGGGTCCTCATCATACAGTCCAAGCAAATTCCAGCACCAGGTGCTTTGATGGTAAAAATAATCACCACAATTCATTTTTAATAATTACAAAATGGTTTTTCCAGTGGTTTCTTCTTCCTTTGGTGCCCTGCCACCATTTTTTGCTATTGTACTTAGAGACAGTAAGTGAATGCCAAATATAGATCAAAGGATGAAGAAAGCTTCCTACCATTAAAGGCTAGTGAGCATGAAAACAGGATATTCTTCATTTTTTATTGGTTGATCAAGTAGGTCAACCCATATACTATCAGAGAGGTTTGTTTCATCTGTTGGACAAGGGAGTCAAAGAACCAGTGTATCATGAGGTACTAAGTGAAAGGATCTAGTTCACTGTAACCCCAGATCCCCAATCATTGATTTCTTGGAAATACAGGCAAAGATATTCATTTAGAACAATAAGTAAAGCACTTAGTTTCACCAAACCACAGATCAGTCTCAGCTACCGGCCCGTTAAATCTTCCAACAGAGGAGATGAATCGGTAAGGAGTGGATGGTCCCAGTATATTTTCAGTATTTTATCATGTTATTTAAAAATTAGAATTTTTTAAAATTAGAGGGGCACAAAAAAAATTATTAATATATTTAAATGGTCCCAGTAAGGACAGACAGGACTTCTAGGGGAGCCACATAAATCTTCATCCATGGATCCAAATGGGGAGGATTTGGTAGAAGCAGATGGCTCCTTCAGCAAAGGAGACTTAGTTCAGCCAGGAAAGTAACATCCTTTTGGGGACAAAGACCAGGTATGAACCTATAGGGATCAGGCCAAGGATAGCTACAAAGTCAAAGAAAAATACAGTGCAGCGCCAGTTCTGGGGGACCTATTTGAGGAGAAAAATAGGATTTCAGTTCTGTGAGAAAGAATCTCACAAGGCCTGCTGGGGTCCCCCTAATTGGCACATTGTGGGTGGTTCAGTATTCTTTCTCTGCAAATGGATCTGTTTCTAAAGTTCTTCAGTTACCTTTTATCTTCTGGGTTTGGGTTTGTTTACTTGTTCATTTAACTTAATTAATTTTTTTACTCCTCACCTAAGGCCATGCTTACTGATTTTAGAGAGAGAGGAAGGGATGGAGAGAAAGAGAGAGAGAGAGAGAGAGAGAGAGAGAGAGAGAGAGAGAGAGAGATATGTTGATGTAAGAAAGAAGCATTGACTAGTTGCCTCCTGTACCCACCCCAAATGGGGGTAGAAACCTGGGTATGTGACCTGACTGGGCATCGAACCTGTATTGTCTTGATGTATGAGATGATGCTTCAGCCAACTGAGCCACACTCTTCAGGGCTGTTTTCTTGTTTATTTTAAAGTAAAATTTGTATCTTGCACATTGGAGATACTAAATACATACTTATTGAATAAAACATTCTAGATTAGGTGCTTAACATTTGTTAGCTTAGTTAATTCTCACACTATTTATTTAATTATAGATAATTAGAATCATTTTAAAAATGAAAAACAAACAAACAAACAAAAAAAACCACATTCAGAGAAACTAAGTAACTTGTCTCAAGTTGCAAAGTGGTGAAGAGCAAGCAGGTCTGCACTCCGGCCTGCCTCTCCCAGGTGTTGGGCTGCCTCCACATTAGCAGGACTGTTTGGTTACCACCGGTGGGCTTTGGAGAAATGCGTGCTGTGGTGATGGGAGAGGGAGAAGGATGGAAGGGGTGGCCAATGGGCTGTACCTTCTGCTGGGGTTTCTTCACAGCATTCCTCTTGTTTCTGAAATTATTCCCTCTCTCGAGTATAGAGGGCGGCCAGCAGATTCAAATGACAACTATTATATTTTCAGTATTTTATCATGTTATTTAAAAATTAGAATTTTTTTAAAAATAGAGGGGCACAAAAAACATGATTAATATATTTAAATGGTCATTTAGTTTTAATGTAGTTATCTCCAGGGCACAGGAAATGACCATGGAAGTCAGAGGCTCAGCAAGCTGTTTTGCACAACACTCAGCTCAGCTCCTTACAGTGTGGGTGTTTGCTATGGGCAACTACTTAAATAAACCCAGGGAAGGTCCAAGAGGTTGAACAGTACAGGCATTTAATGGATTTACCATATTTTGGGAAAATAGAATAAAACAAAAACGACTAAGATTTTTCCCCACCAAAAGTCACTTCTCTCTCCTGCTAACACTAGGAATTTCCTTTGCCTAATATATTTTTTTCAAGACAGCCAGCAAAAGGGGAATAGGAAGGATGATCATAACCTACCTTCTACAAAACTCAGCCAATCTCAAAATATTAAAAAATGAAAATAAGGTGGATATTTCTAGCTAATATCACCATGACTGTAAATTAAAAAACAAAAACAAACAAAAAATCCTCTTATTTTTACAATGGTCCCAGATAATTTTCCTGATGGTAGATTATTTATATTCAACCCTTGAGTGACAGAGTCTTAGACCCCAACCCTGCTTGCAAGAAATTGAAATGTCAGGCTTTATGATTACATACTTTTTGATTTTGGTGACTGGGAATGTATTTCACTTTATATCATTCTTTTTGCTTCATTTTTATTCTCTTCAAATGATTGAAGGCTTTGAAGTCCTACGCCTTCATGTTTATTGAAATTACTTTAAAATTCTTAGCTCATTTCTGTACTATTATGAAAGATTTATAATACAATGACAATTTTGATATGTTGTAAATATCTTTTTCTTTATAAACTAAGCCTTTTTGCCTTCATAGCTTTGCATGAAGAATATTTTCCATTCAAAGAAAGAAGTGGTTACACATTATTTTACATGCACACAATGGAATACTTTGTAATTGTTAAAGACAATTTCTTAAGCATGGCTAGTGTGGTTCAGTGGATTGAGCATTGTCCCATGGACTGAGGTCCCAGTTCAATTCCCCGTCAGGGCACATGCCCAGGTTGCAGGCTCAGTCTCCAGTAGGGGATGTGCAGGAGGCAGCAATCGATGTATCTCTCTCACATCATTTCTATCTCTCTTTCCCTTCCTCTCTCTCTAAAAATATCGATAAAAAAAATATTAAAAGAAACACACACACAAAGAAATTCAAACAAAAACATTAATCTACATACACTTATATAAAACAATGTTTTAAGATACAATTTTAAGTGAAAAGAGCAAATTATAGAACAGAATGTGAAGAAAATATAGATATGTGTATATATAACATATGCATAGAACATTTCTGAAAAGATATACAAGTAACGGTTAAAATTTTTACCTCTAAGGAGGAGAAAAAGGGGGACTGGAAGGGGAGGAAAACTTTTACATGTTGTTTAAATACTCCTTGGTGCTGTTGAAAGTTGAATACTATTTTTGTAATAATAAAACAGGAAATCTTCCCATTGTTCCTAAATAGAAAGACCTGTGTAGGTATGGTGTTTGTTGTGGTGTAGGGTATCACCACAACAAACAAGAAGAAATGACGATGACAAGGGGTATGACTCATTCATTCATGGTTGGCTTTTGATTCTTGGTATCTTCATTGATCAGTGTAACTGCATACCTGCCCTTTCTGATATCACTCTAGTCTATACTTTTACCATTTCATGCTTGGATCATTGCAACGTACTCTGGAATCATTTACTTGATTTCAAACTCTCTGTCTCCAATTTATCTCCATCACATCCAGAGGCAGTAGAATATAGTGGTTAGTGGTATGGGTTCTGGATTCAAATCCTGGATGTGGCACTTCTAATTTTGTGACCTTTGGCAAGTCAATTAACTTCCTGTGTCCTAATTTTCTCATTGTATAATTCAGGATAATAATAATTTCTGTCTTACAGGTACCATTAGAATTATAATATATACTGGCATATCATGAGTACTTCTAGGTATTAATCATTATTCTTCTTCAAGATGGCTTTCTTTTGGTTAAAATTAAACAACTCTAAACAAACACCACAAATACAAGAAAGGGGGAAAAGAGAGACAGAAAGGAAGAGAGAGCGAGAAGCACAGTAAAGAAAGCAAAAATCATCCACAAAGTCTTCCCATAGACAGAGTGACTACCGAGAGGTCAGAAAACATCCATTCAGACATAGATACCCATGTAAATAATATGGAATATACTTTCTTCTAACTGGAAGAAAAGCTCTCCTGTGATTGGCCTTTTCACTCCATGCTATGCAGGCCATCTTTCCAAAAGAATATGACATCACTCTATTCCCCTTCTCTGTCACCAACAATGCCCTAGCATTAACTTGATTAAAACAAAACCAATTCACTAGATATTTAAGGCCCTTGCTTATAAAAGTCTTCACTATCTTTCTACGAATATTTCTATTTTAAAGTGCCTCTCATGCTTAAGTAAGCTTGGTTTCTTCATATTCACACACATTTCTCCTCCTAGTGTTTTGTGCCTCTGAGTAATTATTCAAATTCCAGGTTGTATCCTTTCTCCTTTATGAAGCCATCCCTTGCTATTTCTACTTCATAATAACTTTTTAATTTCCTGAACAATTACAGCACGTTTAATCTAAGGTATCATACATAATATTATTTTGAAACTTACAAATAATCGTTCAAAATTATTTCCATCACTCTTGGTGGCACTTAATTGTATATGTGCAGTAGAGACAGAGCTTTATATTTCTCTTGTCTCCTTCAGGGAATGCAGCAGCAGAAAGCCTTTGATTACTCTGAAAGAATTCTTAGCTGAGAATGAGACAACCTGGATCCTAAACTTGCTGAATATATTTTAAGCAAGTCAATGCTCATCTCTAGGCCTCCATCTCCTCATTTGTAACATCACAGGGTTGGAATAATCTCTACAGTTCCTTGCAGTTTTGCTTCTAAGATTTTTCTTTCATCTTACATCTAAAGAAAGGTCACATAAAGACAGTGCTCAGTGGCATACAGATAAATGCTTAAAAATGAGCTCTTTGGGAGGAAAAATCTTTGATTTGTGGGGTTTGATGATTTCCTTGATGTAAATATTCCCATCATAGCCAATATCAAGTTATCAGGGCTACAAAACCAAGTGTGAAGTGGGGAAGAGATGCACATCATTGGCTCTTATTGGCCGACTGGACCCAGCCAGTGCCACTGGGTGGTTCTTTTCAATGAAAAAAACATAGCCAGCTATTTTAACCTCTAGCTTCTCTCACTCTAAAACTCCAACAACTGTTATTCACTGAATGGAAGGGAACAAGCAAAACAACAAAATAATGTGGTTCTGTCTTGGCTTTTTAATTTCAGGCTCTCCAGACGTGAGCTCCCAGGTGGGCTCAGTCTTCTCAGGTGCCTGTACCACAGCTGAGGGTCCATCTCTCTTGAAATCTGGGGCAGTGACCGTACTACTGAGGCAGTGGCAAGTTCGTATGCAGTTGGTAACCTGGATCTGTGTCTAGAGCTCTGAGTGCTGCTTTTTCTGTGAAAGAGAAGTGGTCTAAAGAACGAAAAGACATTTCTGAGCTGGAAGTCAGAAGTGATGTCCAGATGGTGAAGACAGTCTTGTTCAGGAAAAAGTCCCCACAGCTCCATGAGGCTGTGGGAGGAAGAAAGTTGGGGTGGAAAGCAGAAAGCTGGAGCTTATGATCTAGCCCAGAGCCTGGCTCTACCTCATGATGCTCATAACCATGCAGAACTCTTGGTTTATCTATAAAGTGTTGGTTGATTTCAATTCTAAATTCCTTCTGAGACCACTAGGAGGATTAAATGAGATGTACTAAAAACACTTGATAAAGTGTTATTTACAATTATCTGCCTTAAAAAATAGGCTTGAAAGAAAATTAAAGTATTACTAGTTATCCGGTTAGATGATCATATATATTTCCTCCTCACTGATTTAACTGGCTGGGTTGACAATTAAGTTTGAAAGAATGATAAGTGGTGAATGTGATCACTGAGGAGTATGCTTCTCCAATTCTAAAAGGACTAGTTAATGCTGGTATCTTATAGCCACTCCTCTCCTCCTCAAAGAACTAGAAAGAACAGGTATTCCCCAGATGAACTGATGTTCAGAGTGATGACAATACGAGGAACGGCTGCATAGATATTTTTAACCCACTAATGTGTACCTGCCAGACTAAGCGCTGAATCTCCAGGTGGGCTGGCAATGCCAAGTAGGGTTGAGAAGGTACAGGGAGATTTTCAGAGAACTACAGATTCAGAATCAGAGGGAGGGTGGAGTCTGAGCGAGTACAGACACAGCCGAAGGATGCCAGGCAGATGTGTGATGACAATTCAATTCAACATGTACAGTTAAAGCTACACTTAGCGGCTACTCTTTAAGGCCCCTTAGGCATACAGAAATTGTGTAATAGTGAGTTAGTGTTCAGTATCTTCTTAAGGCTGTGCACAGTGCTTCACAAACATTTCTTCAGATAGAGTTTGAACCCTTTCAACATGAGAGACAGAGAAAAGAGAAAAGGATTTGAGAAGGCTATAACTTCCTTGAGAAATGTTTCAACACAGGGCTTCGAAAACTCTAAGGAGGAAGGAATAACAGCCAACAGGGAGAGGTTAAATTTGAGAGGAAGATGGAAAGGAATAAAGGCTTTTTCCCTACTCTTTTCCCCCATTAAATTGTAAATTCTATTATGCTAGGAATACTGACTGCTAATATACCCCAATGCTTAGCACATAGTAGGTGGCCAAAGAATTGTTTTAATGGTAATAGCTGACATGAATGGAGCACTTACCACATCCTGGGCACTGTTCTAAGTGTGTCACATATGTTGTCTTATTGAATCTTCACAATGGTTCTTGAGGTAGGAAATATTATCAACCCTGTATAACTGATGAGGAAATTGAGGCACTGAATGGTTAAATAATTTTCCCACTGTAACACATCTAGAAGTGACGGAGCTATGATTTTGAAACCAGGTAACCTCACCTCAGGGCCTGAGCTCTTGAGCAACATGCTATAGTAGTAAGTCTTTGTTGAATGAATAAATGAATAGGAGATGGTATTGCAGGGGTGTATGGTGGGGACAGCATAAACAAGGGCCTTGAGGTACTATTACTGCTTTCACCAAATATAGCCAGTGCTCCATTTTCTGGGCATATGATAGTATTGTACATTTCTGTCTATTTGAAATTACTGTGGTCATGTAGATGACTTTAGCAATGAAATGTGAGCAAAAACTATGTGTACCACTTCCAGGAAATAGTGTTCAATTCACCACATTCCCTTTCTCTGATTCAGTAACCATGGAAGCACCTATTTCCATTGTTCTGGGTATCAGATCATTACAATGAGCAGAGCCTACTGCTGGGTCATGATGGACACATACTGTGAGCAATAAATAAACTTTGAGATTTGAGGATTATTTATTAATAGTGTAACCTAGCCTATCCCAGCTAGTACATAAATTGGTACCAGAAATGGGATAGTCATGTAGCAACAACAATAAAATACCCTAAAAAATGTGGCTATGATTTCAGGATATGATAACAGGAAGCAAGATAATTGTTATCAGAGGCTGGTAACATGTTATGCAGAGGTGAATCACTGGTTTACAACAACTGGTTAGGTAGATGATGTAACAGATGAATGTGTAATTCTAGGAAAAGTAGTTCCAAAACACAGTGTTAATAGCATGTGTTGGTTGCTATTGGTAGCCTTCAACAAGGTACTTTGAAGTTAGAAATAAACTCAGAACAGAACAGGTTAAAAAAAAAAAAAGAACAGGTTAGATTGCAAGTAGACATGAAAGGGAATAAGAAGAGGCTGGACATTTGTGGATTTGCAAGATTGGAAAAAACAACTGGTTTCAATTCAGTTTGTAAAAGGTAACCTGAGAAGGCCTTTGAGTGATGAAGACACAATGGAAACTACTCCTATGGCAAGGTTCAAATCAAGGAGATGGCTACCTCACCCCACTCTTCAGACCTGTGAATGAAGTCAGATGACTTGAAATAAAGATACAGTTAAGTAAATCCTTTGATTAGACCACTGGTTCTCAACCTTCCTAATGTTGCGACCATTTAATACAGTTCCTCATGTTGTGGTGACCCCCAACCATAAAATTATTTTCATTGCTACTTCATAACTGTAATTTTGTGTCTTAGGCGACCCCTGTGGAAGGGTTGTTCGACTCCCAAAGGGGTCGTGACCCACAGGTTGAGAACCGCTGGATTAGACAAACTGATTCAGAAGAAAGCAGCTAATAAATTGATAAACCAAGCATATCTGAGAAACAGAGAAGCATGGGGGTGGGAAGGCAAACAAATAGAGAAAACAAATAGAGAAAAATGATCATTGTATCTAGAAGGTTCTGTGAGTGTGATGATTATTACGTGGAATTCACTGGAATAAATAGATAAGAAGCTGACTACAGTCTTCAGAGAGCTATACTGCCAAAGAACCACAAGACGAGATTAAAATACATGGTAATAAGAATAGTCCTAAAATGTCTCTTGTGCTCCAAAGAGCACACCTTCCCTGATATGTGCTTTGGATGTGGTCAAGGGAGATGATAGAAATGGAAAACTCTCCCAGAGCAGGAAGCTAGGAAACATGAGAACAATAAACAAGAAAGTTGCTCCCAGGGAGGAGAATTGCAGCTTAATCAAGAAATATTCCCTCCCCAGGAGAGAGGAAGCCTAAACATTTTACCCAGTGGGACTGCAGAATTGCCACGGACCAGTGACTGTCGTTGTCTCCCATGCTCTTAATTTTGACTGGGGTTTTTTACTGTGTGTGTTTTATCCTTGTCCTGACGTTATATACTGGGTATGTGGGAAGAAGACAGTTTGTGAGTTGCAGGTCTTCAGATGCAGAGGAGATACGTCTTGGCCAGATGTTGATATTAAGTGTATCATTCCCTGATGCACAGACTATCACACATAATCCACAAACCATAAACTTTGAGATGAAGATAGGACTGGGACAGAGTATTTGGTTTTTCTCCCTTTGATGGTGGTGGTGGGGCATACATATACTTCGCTTGCAGGAAAGAAAGTGAGCCAGATATTTGGTATTCAGAAGGTAAACGTTGGCAGCCATAATTGCTGCTTGCTGAATAGTGTTTTGTGTCCATGTCCTGAGCATATGAAAGACTGCCTTCTCTATCCTCTCTGAAGATACACACTGCCACGCCACTAGCTTTTTCCTGGAAAATAGGAATGGAGGCAACCCGTCCCACCTGCAGGTGGAAGTGTTCTAACCCTGTGCACTTGCCCTGCCCTGTGGCTTTGGGAGCCCTCCTTGATGTGTTGGATTCATACCTTGGTCCTGAATGACCTTGGAGAGCAGAGTTCCCCACTGACCCAAGGTGGACATGTAGCATGAGCAAGAAATAAATTAGAAGCCTCTTTGATTTAGGGGCTGTTTTTCACTCCCAGCATAATCTAATCTATCCTAATTAGCACAGCCCTAAACCCAGCAAAACAGGTCCTAAGAACAATTAGCAATTTCATTTGATTTAAGCATAGAAGCCTTGTAAAGGGACAGCAAAGGAGAAGATCTCAAAGGAGAATGCGGTCTCATTATGAATCTCTGAATGCTGTTGAGGACTACATGCACAGACAAAAAAGATTCAGAGACGATTTCCCAGGAAACTGGTAGAACGTTTATAGAAGGAGGTGTGGCAAAGAGAGGCAAGAATTCCAAAGGTGGCAGCAAGACAAATCAGCCCACTGTAATCATTCAAGTGAGAAAGAGTGAAGCCTTAAAGCTTGAAGAAGTGAGAAGTGAAGCTGCAATATTTCAAGACTGAATTTAGGAAACTAGTAATTCAGTTCACAGAAATGAAAGAGTCAGGAAGAGAAGTGATGTACTTCAGGAGTAGTGAATTACTTGAGTGCCTTGAAATCTCATTTTCCTGCATGCTTAAAGATACAGGATCAGTGTACATGATAAGAACACAGTGCTCCTCTTATGCTGACATCTTAGACTCCACAGGCTAGAAAAATCTTGTACAGATATTTTTTCCTTCCTACCCAAGTCTTCGAGAAGAATTGTCAAAGGTCTTAGAGAAATATAGTTCAGGTTGTTTTAAAAGATATCTGGGAAAATTTCTCTTAAAATTTGCAAATTAATTTATAATAACTTTGTGGTCAGAAGTTCTTCCTTGCAGCTAACCTAAATTCCTTGACCTGCAGTTTTGATCTCATTTCCTCCTGTTTTATATACAGGGATGTCGATGGTTTTACTATTCTATATGCATCTTCTGTAAAGGTGCATTTGTTTACGACTGATACCCAGCCTGCTTCCCGAAGAGATGAGAGACAGCTCCTACCAGGTCCGCCTAGGCTTCCCTCCAAGCTTCCCTCATTGCTACGCAGTGTGCTGCCTCTGAGTGCGGGGCCACGCCTCCTCGAATGACATAAAGTGAAAGCAAAGCTAGTAACCTCACCTATGATGACAAAATAGTAACCGGAAATTACGAAAAGAGAAAAAAGCCCTCCCCATACCAGGTAAAGTGGATTTTTTGAGCAGAGAAAAATTCTGAACAAAATGATCAACTTTAATACCACCAGCCTCTGGATGTGTCTGCTTATAGTCCTCTGTATAGTGCCTGCTTTTGCTATTTCAGGTTTTAGAGTATGTACAGTAAGTCCTCACTTACTATCATCGATAGATTCTATAACTTTAAGCAAAGTAATGTATAATGAAACAAATTTTGCCATAGGTTAATTGATATAAACAGAATTTAAGTTCTTATGGCATCATCAACATTATAACAAAATGACATTGAATAAAATGACATTATTTGAAGACTTGCTATAATCTAAATGTACATGTATGTATATATTTTATATGTATAAGCATATGTTTATATTTACTCTGATTGACAGTGGAAAACTAGATTTTAGTAAAGCATTAAATAAATTTATTGAAACCAAGGTATATTTCACAATACTTCAGTATTAAAGGTACTAAATGTTACATGAATGAGTGATCACATGAATACATTTTCTGATTGTAATTAGGGTGTTCTCTTCTACCTGGTTGTCTGCACTTTAATAGGAAATATAGAGATTAAACTGAGGAATGGTAGCTAGCAGACAGGCAAAATAAAGGAACTTTAAGGCTCTTTGCAAACAGAAATCTTCCTGGCAGGCAGTGGGTAGCATTTTCAACCAGTGCTACCTAAGGGGAACCCTCTTTTGGGGTCTTCTCCTGCTTACAGCTCTCCACCAACTTCAGGGCCTGATAGAGTCACACATAGCCAGGTCATCTGAAGGAAGCTCAGGCTATACAGCCATGGAACAGATGCAGGCACCTGATCTGTTATTTCAGTAGTCCCAGCCAAACTGAACACAGGCTCTGGGAGGCTATCACTTCTCCCTGTGACCTCCATCAGCCAATGTCTCCTTTATCTCTGATCCTTTGGTCATTCAGTCATTCCTTCCTTCACCCAAGGCCAAGACTGGGCCAAGACATTCTCTAGGTCCTTCATGTTTTAGCTGCATATCTGCCTACTTGCACTTTCGGGTCAGAATTTACTTCACCGCAGCCTCTGACATCCCTCTCAAATCGATTCTGCATTCTCAGAACCTGCTTTGAATGGCTTTTTTTCCCCCCTCGGCACTGCTTCTCAGTTGTCCGTACTCAGTTGATCCCCTCTCCCCCCTTTTAACCCCCTTTTCTCTGCAGTCTTGGTAAGTTATTATTCCATTTGGCATTTTTAAAAAAATTCTTTTTCTTTATTGATTTTAGAGAGAGAGGAAGGGAGAGGGAGAGAGAGAAACATTGATGAGAGAGAACATCGATTGGCCACCTCCTACATGCCCCACACTGGGGATTTGGCTCACAACCTGGGCATGTGCCCTGACCGGGAATCGAACCAGCGACCTCTTGGTGCATGGGTCGACGCTAAACCACTGAGCCACAGAGGCTGGGCTCCATTCAGCTTTTTATCCTTCTTGCTTTTAGCACTTGGGTTCAAATCTTAGCTCTGACAGTAGGTTGATATGTAACCATGGACAAGGTATTTAATTTCCCTGAGACATGGGGTTCCTCACTTGTAAAGTGGGGGAAATCTCATGTATAGAGTAGTGGTGATTAAATGGGGAGAAAAGAAGGGAATATATAGCCGTTAGCACTCAGAATCTCATCCAAACTTAAATCTCTCTTCTGTGTTTCCTTCTCTTGAATATTATCCGAATTTTCTTTCTTTTTTTTCACCTCCCTCAAAGACACACAAGCAGTTTTCTCTCTCTGAGGTAAAAATATTTGGGGCAAGCGGACAACAAAGAAAAAGAGACATTTCATACGCTAAGGAGTATGATCATTGTAGGTATAGTTCAATCCACACAGGTGTCCTTCCCAAATAGGCTTTCCTATAGAGCAATTATATAGCAAGAGACTATCTCATTTGGGAGGATATTCACACCCAAAGAAGGACCACGTTTTTAAAACCCGGGCATGGCGATCCTGGGGCTGAATATAATAGATAATTTATGTCAGTTTTTGTTTTTTAACTGGGCATATTTCTAACAGGGAGTGGAAAGGTAGTTAGATAATTTGTCTATGAGCAAGTGAATGAGTTTTCCTTGTTTAAACTTTAAAACATATTTCTTATTTTGGAAGGGGTAGGGAGAGTTGGGTGGATAGAGGATAATAGAAGAAAGTATAATAATCAGGGAAAGATGGGAAACTATCTCGAGTTTATATTTCTGAGGACATAAATTCACAGTTTACATAGCATCGGGTTGTGTTATTTTATTCTTCTTCCCATTGTAAGGAGCATTTTCTATTACACATTAAAATGATATTGAGGGATAAGTAGAGAGGAATGGCAAAATATTTGGGGCAAGCGGACAACAAAGAAAAAGAGACATTTCATACGCTAAGGAGTAAGATGAGTTGATCTATATTGCTATGTTTTTAAATATGGTTCACATCATCAAGGAAAAAAATCCTCATGCTCTTGTCTTTATTACCCCCCACACACCTTTTTCTGGGAAGAGAAGGAACATGAGGAACTGTAGGTGGGTAGCAGGGGCATGCAGAATGTGAGGAACCGGCAGAGGACACAGTGACTCTAGGGAGAAGAGAGGGAGAAATAAACGTACACAAAGATAACCAAAAAGAGACGCCAGCAAGGAGCTACAGTTCGGGTTCCTGCTGTGGAACTGACTCATTTTAAATCTCCAGAATTAAAGATGAAGAGAACACCCTGTCTATCCCTTCTCAAATTGTCATTTACCAGTATGACTTCCTTTTGTCTTGAGTAGTGAACTGCTATTTCTTCTGTGCCTCATCCTTACATCTGTACACATCAGTGCTGACGGACTCTGCACAGACCTCGCAGACCAGGGACAGCACCCAGGGAGTCGCTGGCCAGTGAGAGTGGAGGGTGTAGCACTGTGTTCAGAGGAGTCTCCAGCCCCCCTGGGAAGCTGCTCAGTGGGAAGGGGGCTGGGATGGGCTCCTGCTGTCTGTCACTGGCCTGAGCAGGGGCATTGTGATGGGAGCCTTCCCGGTGGTGCCATCCACACTACAGCAGAAGCCTTCATTTAACTCAGGCTGGGGAACTCACAGACATTAATCCAGTTGCCAAAAGCCACAGAGCTATTACGTATCTTACCAATTTATTATTTTAAAAAAAGTTTTTGGATCAGGGAAAGAATGAGATTAAGAGAATTAACCATCCAGAAAATGAAAAACTATCTGCCTTCAAGGTGTTTGGAATTGAAATAAGCCTTCCTGAAGCCCTTTGTTAGACACTTAATCAAAATTGCTAGGAGATCTGATTGGTCCTCTCAGAGCCAAACATGCAGAGAAGCCTGGGGACCTTCTCGCCAGTTTCAGAGGAATTTCCAAGCCTGTGATGTTAGAGACTTTTCTTCCAGGAGAAAATTTTTCTTCATGCTTGGATGAAGGGATAAAGAGATATGAAAAGATTTTAAAGTGTTATTTCCCTTGGATTATGGACCTTTGAATTTAACTTTAGAATCTTTTAAATGACAGTTCACAAATGTTATTTTTAAAAGTTCTCCTTTTCACAATATACTGAAAAAAAAAAAGTCCGAAATGGGAATTGGACATGGTTTTAACTAATCATGGTAGCAGGCAGTGGTCTCAATTCCAGAATAAATTGCATATTATAACAAATTCAACTAAAAGACTGTGGTGACATGCTGTGAGGGAACTCTGGCCCCCAAACCTCCTCCTTACTTGCCTGAGAATTTACAATGAAACATTCCGAAGTTATTTTTGAAAATAATAATATTCTTGGGTGATATGTCATTTCAAGTTCATCGTTAGCTAATAACAAAGGAAGAAGAAAGGCGAGTGGTGCGGTGACGGGATTTATTACCAGCTGTGGAAGAAGACAAGGGAGTGAAAGAACTGTCCTCAGACAGCAGCTGCAAAAGTTTTACCGCCCAAAGGTGGAGTTCACTGTTTCAAGACTGCCTCTGACTCTAAAATGTTCAACTGACCATAGGTCTTCTATATCTAAAGACACAATAACATTAAGAAGCCGATGAGAACCATCCTCATAAGTAAACCTTCAAGATGCCTTTGGAAAATAGCAAAGGGAAAAGAAAAGAGAAAAACCAATGTAAGAAAGTGTAGGAGTGCCTTCTCTCCAACATTTCTGAGAGAAGATGGGCGTTGAAAGCCTCAAACAAAATGCTGCCCCAATCTCACTTGGCTAATTTTAGTTATCTTGGTTCATGCCTATGATTCATCCCTAAAGCTGTGAATTGCTGAGGAGGAAGGAGGAAAAATTGACTTAAATGTCAGAGCAGTAGGAACAAAAATATAGTTTCTTTTTTGGTGAACCAGAATTCCAGAATATGGGGATCTTTGTTCTCCGGAAAGACTATATGCTTCAAACTTCTAGAAAAATAATTATCTCCAGTCAAAACATCATCAAGGAATAAGACACAGCACTGATTATGAGTGATGTCATATCTCAATTTTTGCCTTTATAGCGTACTTCCCTCTTCTTCTTATGTACCTTCTTAAATCCCATTAAACTAGAAATCACTAATAATCATATGTATTTGAGTATGATGGAAGCTTAATATGTAGACTATAATGAGAGATGGAACTCCTAAAGCAGGTGAGGAAGAAATGAATGGAGACAAATGGAACTATGAGAAATAAATTTGGAGGATGGGATGGTAGCACCAAAAAGAAAGACATATTAGAATGGTCAGATGTTGTTTTGCCTCCTAAAGAATAGGGGGGCAACAGAAGTGGTTTGGTAAAACCCCAACCTAACTCAAGAAAAAGTTTTTCAATTTAAGAGGTGTCCTCTAAAAAATTGGCTATCATTTTGAATTTCCATAGGTTTAGAGGACAAAAATACAAGTCACTAACTCTTACACTCTGCTCAATGACTAATTTCACTGTCTGAAGCGCTGACCCTCTCTACCATCAGCTTAGCCACTGTGTGTTGGTCTCTTTTTACTCTTAAAGCTTGTGAGCAGTGAAAGAAATATATGATAGTTGCAAAAATAGGGTCCAAGGCATTAAAAGATGTTATGTAGAAGGCAACATGCAAAAGGAAAATTCCCAATGACTTGAGAGCAGATTCCTTATAGCCCTGAAACTCTGAGGACAGCAGCTCCAAGGTACAAGTTAGAATGTGATTTCTGCACATATCCCTGTCCCTGGCCTCCTCTGAGCTCTCCTCACCTTCCTTCTGGCTCTGTTCCTTTCTGTTTTCCTCATACCTGGGTACTACGGTGAACACCAGCAGTCACTGTACCTCATCACCTGAGACCCAAAGTGTAATTCAGCTGATGCGACAAATGCATCCTGTCAGGTAACCTAACGGGATCCTGAGGAGGTAGATGGGACTCCGGAGGTTGGGAGTCCTGCTGCTTGGTTTTCATATGAGGAAACTGAGATCGTGAAGGTCCAAGTGACTTTCTTGCTCAAAGCATTCCTTCCTTAGCATCTTTTGGAAGATGTCAATGCCATGGCTGCAACTGTCTGTTGTTGTCACTCACTATGGAGAGATACTTTAAAGTCCGTAGAAAATATTTGCCAGAAGGGTCCTTAGCTACCCTCATTTCTTGCCACCTTGGCCCACTGCCTTTACATATCCAGTTCTTTTCACACTGTGTGTGTATATTTAATTTTCTGAGCTTCTGTGAGCTGTGCCAAAGTACAATGAATACCTGTTTCTATTTTTCATTTCCATGATCAATTTTTACCTTTTGTGGTAGTGTTATGGGTTGAATTGGGTTCTCCATATAGCTATATCGAAGTCCTAACCCCCAATACTTGTGAATGTGACCTTACTTGAAAATAGGGTCTTCGAAGGTTTAATCAAGATAAGGTCACCAGGGAGGGCCCTAATCCAATGTCACTGATGTCATAAGAAGTCAGCCGCATGCTGACAGAGGCAGAGATCAAAACACTGCAGCTTCAAGCCAAAGAATGCAAGGATAGCAGGTTACAACCAGAAGCTAGGAAAGGAGGGTCCTCTGTAGGTTTAGGAGGGTGGCCCTGCTGACACCTTGACTTCCAGCTTCCAGTTTTCGGAACTGTGAGATAATACATTTCTATTGTTTCAAGCCACCCAGGCTGAGGTACTTTGTTAGGGCAGCCTAGGAGGTGGGCACATGCAGACAGGAAGGCAAACGGGAAGGTGCTGGAAGTGAAAGGAAAGGAAGAAGAGCTTCCTTCTTGGGATGTTTTACTAATGTCATCGGTTACTAGTTTTTTATTGAAATCATCCATAGTGGTTTCACATGATCCCTTAAAAAAATATTGCTGAGGGGACTTTCCCTGTCTACTTCCTTAAAATATAATGTAATTTGCTATTTAAATAAATTCATCATAGAATGGTCAGCCGCTTTTCAGTGTTCTAGGTTATAATCTAGCTTGTTTTCCCTACTTCGATGGCTTTGGTGTTCTTCTGTTTTATTTATTATGTCTTTTAATCTTATTTTGTGGTGTAATATAAACACAGGAATAGTAATTTGTATTTCCTGAAAATATGTAATTAAAGGCACTTAACAAACATGAATTACACATAATATATTTTTCAGGTCCAAATAATGAGCTACCTGATTCTGTGCTCCAAGCTCTGATTTAATTTCCATAAATAAAATTAAAAATTAAACATGGCCTTGCTTAAAATAACCAATTTCAGTAGCTTACTTTGTAAACCTGTTCTCTGTTTACAAATGGCACAAATGGAGGTAAGGACTACTTATCATCATATTTTTTGTGTGACCAAATTTAAAAGTGTATATCAAGAACTTTCACATATCACCTGATTTTAAAGCATGGCCACATTCTAAAAGCTTCTCCAAGATAATCTGATCTATTATATTATTCAATTATCTGTAAAATTCAAGGGTCTTTTAAGGGAGAGGTCCCTCATAGACCTAGTGGTTAAACAAATGTGCGAAAGTTGGGATACATGGATCTTCTCATTGACCAGATATTTTAATTCCTTTCAGAATTAAAAGCCACTCTGAATGATTTCAAATTCTTTTTCTTGGATGTTGGGGGTTCAGCTTATGATCTATGTAGAGTACCTGGATGCCCATTTCTTTGAAAGCACAGGGATATACAAGTCCGACCTAATGTCAAAATCAATAGACCAGTCAATGAATCACATTGCTCCATCTACAGAATGCTTTCTGTCCTATTTACTCTAGGTTTCACGCAATCTGTTCCTAGGTAATAACAATACAAGGACCTGGGCTACCAGAAGAAGTACAGTGTTAGAAACACTTACTTGAGTGTGGTGAGTTCTGTAAGGGATGGCTGAGTAGCCTTGAGATAGCTTTCTCTTCGTGCAGCAACTTTGGGTGAAGGCTTGGGACTTGTGTCCGAGTCACCACTGTCTTCATCGCCCATGGCTTTGATATAGCTGCCACTTCGCATTCTTCGGCATGGAATTTCATCGTCTTTACCTCGAGGGGTATACCCTGTCCATTCATCTTGAGGAACCTATTCAGATATAAAACAGATCATTCATTTTTTTAAAAATAAAACCCTACATTTTTCTTTTCTTTTGTTTTTTTTTGGGAGAGTATGACCTTAAATATGGGTAATAGAGATAATTACCTAAAACTTTAGACATTAACTTTTCAATAATGGTGTTTTACTATAACTAGTTTGAAAACATTTTGAATACATGCAAATCCACGAGTCAATCTTTAAAAAAACCTGTGTATTAGGAAAAATGAAAATTATTGACTCTAATTTACTCATACTTCTCTGTTTTCATGCTGAGAATAATTGAGTCAGGCATAAGAATGCCATTGGAGAGGAGTCCAATTATTTGTTTTCAATTGTCATTTAAAATTCAAACATGTTTTGTTGTGTTGATATCTTCTCTGAACCTTCCATCTCTGTAACTCATACCCAGTTTTTCTTCTTCCTAAACCAGTGGGGTATACCAGCTGCATTGACTTCCCAGTCTCCTGTTCTTTTTGAACCCTCTTAATTTGGATTCAGACTCCACAGGTCTGCTCAAACACACTTTAAAGGTTACCAATGATCTCCTCATGAAAGCTAGTGGCATTTTCTTATTTTAAATTATTACTGACCTCTACATATATGCACACACCACCACCACCACCACCACCACCATCTCTTAAGAGTTTCTGTACTTACCTGGTATAGCTACTACTGTATTTATCTGAATTGTTACTTTCCTCTTGTTTTGCTGAATCCTATTCTAAGTCCCTAATTGTGGGCACCACACAAGATAACATTCTCCATACATTGTTCTTTCTTCTTCCCATAGCATTTCCTTTGTGGTCAGCAGAGCACTATACTTTATAACTTTGTCTTTAGTTCCTCTTAGATTTTCCACTTCAACATGGACTCAACCTAAGTTCTCGTTCCTCCTCCATTTGGTAAAAGAAATGCAGGCTTATCACTCTTTATACACATTAAGAAGTAACAGCCTACAGTGCACAGGGCTTAATTTAAAAAGATGGGGGAGTCTGGTTCTTGCCCTCAACATGTTTATAACAGAGATGAGAAGACAAAGCATAAATAAATTTGAGAACAGTTCCAAATCAACATGTTAGCAAGTTTAAGATATGGTGCCATAAATGGAAACTGGCCCAATTTGCAATGAGAAATTAAGAAGGTATTTAATATTTTGATGCTAACCATTTACTGATGATCTATTAGATAATACAATGTTTCATTATTAAAATTTAACTATGCTAAGCAATTTGTTTATAGGATCTTATTTAATCAACACCACAACTCTGTGCATTTTTCTGCATTTATTAGATGTGAAGCAGGAGCTCAGATAGCTTAAGAAGTTTGCCAAAGAACATATAGCTAGTAAATGGCAGCACTTGGACTTAAAGCATTTTGGTTTAACATCAAAGATCAGAATTTACTTATGGCCAACTTTATGATTAATAACATGTGAATCTTAACACTTAACATACACATATTGTACATTAATTTCTAAATGTTATAGGTTCTAAGAAGTGAAAATAGATGTTCCACTAAAAACACTGTCCTTTCTCCCTTAAATTATAAATTTATCCATATAATTTGAAAGCTTATGTTTAGAAACATCAGACTGAAGAGTTGCTACTGTTCAGGGACCTAAAGACAGTTGTTTACAGCTTCTAATCCTGAAAAGTACCAACAAAGTATGATTAAGTTTCACTGTGCAGCTTGTTTATTTTATTAAACAAATTCTTAAATCATGCTGTCTATGTGCAGGCACTGTTCTAAATGTTTTATAAATGTTAACTCTTTGGATCCACACAGCTGAGAGGTAGTATTACTATTGTCCCCATTTTACAAATGAGGACACTGAGGTTATGTAACTGGCCCAGAGTCCCAGCTGTGAAAGGGAGGGCTCCAAACCAGCAGCTCCTGAGGCCTTGCTGTTGAGCACTATTTGATGCTGTCTCTCCACACTATGATTAGTAGTACCTACAGAACTGAATAATTATAGTCCCATGACACCTTTGTAATCCATCACATCTGATGCACTTGCCACTTATTAATTACGGTAGTAACAATGTACATATTTTACTTTTATAGCTAAAAAGCATCAGTGTCACCATAGCAATAGGGGAGATTTCTTAGGGAAATTGTAAATGTTGTGAACAGTCTTGTCTTCCTTCAACTGGTAGATGACTCACTGCAATGATATGATCATCTTCAGAACCTTATTATTGGCTTAGCAATCACATTTTATATATTTAGTATAGCTGAGAGTCATAGACTATGCCTAAAACATTTCTGTTTCTCAGTTCATAGGTATTACTCTCCAGCATATGTCAGAGACTAATGACAAACTTATTAGCTCATATCACTTATGAAACAAAACATGGCAAATTTTTGTTTTGGTGTTTTCTCCAAAGTCAGTTTATGGCAGAAACTTGGACTTGGACTAGAAACATGCTGTGATTACTGAGACGGGAACTAGCTGCAGTATTTAATTAGTATATCTTTCAATTAAACATAATTTTCAAATGACAGCAGCTAAAAAGTTGTAAGTAAGTGACTTATATTGGGAATGGATTTAAAATTAATATGTTATTGATATACCTAATGATAGTCTATAACAAGATTACATATAAAAAATACAGAAATCAGTTCCAGGAAAAATGTATAGAAACAGAAAATCAAGACCTTGGAGAAAAAAATACTGTTGCTGAAGATTAACGGCCAACAAAATAGCTATAATTGTGCTACAGTTTTTATTCCAAGTCTCTTAAACTCTAAAGTGAAAGGGAAGACAGTTGTTGGGTACACAGTTTCCAAGAAAGCACATGAGTTTGTAAGATGAAATATTATCCAGAGCATTAAATGTTATCCCCTTTTGATTGAAAAGAAAGGAAACTCATGGCTATAGCTACTATTGTGATCTCTTCAAAGGTTGCTATGCCCTTCTGCTTCAGTTGCACAGAGAAAAAAGATTTAGGGAAATAAAAAAAAAATAACCTTGCAGCTGTCTGAGATAGCTTTTATTATTACTAGTTCTAGTAGTTTAAAGAAATGGATGGCAAGAGAAGGAAGCTGGAACAGGTAGTAGAGCAGCCTGGTCACTTGTTGATGGCAGGCTAGCCAGCTGTCCTGCTTTTCTGCACCAACTTAGGGGCTGGCTGGATCCAACAGAACCCAGTGATAACATAAATGTAATAAAGGTTAGGTTAAACAATAGTTATGGGTTAAAAAAAAAGAGGATAATTTGCTTTTTAATGTATATGTTTAGGCATTAAAATTCCAACAGAGAGCTTTATTTTTGATAACATGAAATGAGGATTGGTATAAATCCTTCTATTTCAGGTATAGCCAATCTATAACTTAAACCACATGTCATCATTCAGAAGTACAGAAGACCTACCTCTGACCAAGGAGTGGCCATGACCAGTGCTATTATTCTCTAATTAAAGAATGAGGATGTTTTATTAACTGAAATAGAATCAGGGGCACTGAGTGATAGCCATTCTAATGATGTCTACAGTCAACAGAGTCACAGAACAAGGAAAAATTAAACACAGCTTCATGAGCCATGCTTCCATTTCCTGAGCCTCCCTCTCTTTCTCTCTCTTTGCCTCTCTCCCTTTTTCCTTTACTCTTGCAAGTATTATTTTGCTTGTTTATTTTCTAGCCATTGTCTGAGTGCCAGGGATATATGATAGTGAACAGTACAAATGCTGATCCCATGTTATTGAGCTTACATTCTAGAAGAAGAGCAGGAAGAGATAGATAATAGACAATTTCACCAATAAATGAACAAGGTAATTTCAGAAACCATAAATGTCTCAAAGAGAGTTCAGGGAAGAACTTCCAGGCAGAAGGATCAGTCCGTGAGAAGTCTCTAGAGTAGGAATAAGCTTGGTGTCATCAAAGCCTGGGAAAAATACACCAGCGTGGCCAGAGAGCACTCAGCGAGAGGGCAGCAAACAGAGCAGAGGCTGAGGGGCCAGGACCAGAGCTCATAGGCTCTCCTAAGCCCACTTCTAAAGTTTCTTCAAGGTTAAATTCAGCAGTCCCAAAGTTCCCTCCATTGCTCCAGCCTAAATTGATCTCCTTTAGGAAATCGATGGCATATATCATCTTCATAAGGGGTCAGCAAATTATAGTTCACAGACTAAATCCAGCTTGCCATCTGTATTTGTAAATAAAGTATTATTGGTGTACAGCCATGTTCATTCATTAGATATTGACCATGGCTGGTGTCCAGGTACAAGGGCAGAGCTGTGATGGAAATTGTGTGGCCCCAAACCAGATCCACATGTTCAGTTTGAGTACTTAGTTTGCATAACCACACAATGGCATTTGCATACATTACTTGTTTGTGTTTCTGTGTCATTTCTCCAAATATCCAGCAAACTCACCAGAGTCGGAGAAGCAGTATTGCTGAGAGGTCGGTACCTGGGCTCAGCAATCAGACTGCCCAGGTTTGAGTTCCCATAGGGACAGCAACATGGTCCAGTTAATGAATTCCTCTATGACTCAATTCCCTTGTTTGTTCTCCACATCACAGAGTTATTTGTGGATTAGGTGAGGGAATGCCCACAGGCACACAGGCGGTGCTCAGGAAAGGTCTGTGCTGTGGGAGTTCTGCACTTCTCACAGCAGGCAGCGTGGCTCCGAACACACCGATGCTCTCTCGAGATGAATGGCATCGGCTTTCCAACAAGCCTGATGCTCTGTTCAATTTTCTTTGGTAATGGAGGGGCAAAAATAATTGAAATATAGCAATCAGAAACGTAAATTCCTAATATGTTGTCTACTCCCATTATTTTCAAGAGAGAGGTCCCATCAGGAAGCACTGCACAGATCTCTGTCCTGTGGACGTATTTCTATCCTGCAGGACTGAGGGGCAGCCTGCATCCTTGGGCCTCTTAGCTTGTCTGGCTTTCCAGTGTTCAAATCTCAAATTCCTCCTTCTGGTTAACAAAGCAGAAATCTTAGGGAAGAAGGAGCATCCATGGGAACTATTTTAATATTTGTATTTTTTAGAAACCTTGAACCTAGACCTATGTGTTCCAGAGGCATGAGGACTATTAAGAACAACATCTTGAGAGAGAGGCTCTGGGTTTCATGAAGGTTCTGCTTTGCTCAGCTCTTTGTCACAGAGGTGGGGGAAAAATATGTCAGAAAAAGTAAAGGGGACAAGTTTCTTACGGTTTATCTCCCTATTTCTAGGGCCTAGTACAGTGCCAGAAACAGACAATGTGACACTGAATGAATTAATGAATTCCAGCACTAACTTTGCTTCCACCCACTGTATGTGACCTTGGATGAGTCACTTCATCTCTGACAGTCTTTCCATGTAAAATGGGGAGAAAAATAGATATTTAATAAAGATAGATAATGCATGTGAATATAGTTGTGAACTTTAAAGCACCATACAGATCTGAGATTAAAGGCTAGAAATCAGTCTTCTCATGTCTACATTTTAAGTATGGCCAGCTGTAAATATCTTGTGAATTAAAAAGCAGTGGCATTTTAACTGATGAACTTCCAATCATTAAAGTAGATATTCTAGTATAAGAATATAAATGCAAGTGGAATATATATGTAACCCTGTGTAAAAATATAAAAACTTCATATATATGAAAATTATATATATATATATAAATTTCATCTAGATATCTGTCTTTTATAGTAAAAATTTGCTCTCCCAACTTGGCCCGCAGGCACAAAAATATATTTAATTTTCTTCTAAGACCTTTGGAAGTGGATTCTCTTCAGGAGCAGAACTCCCCCCTCCCCGTTTAGGCTTCCCCAAACTCAATTAAAACAGGATCACACTAGGTCTGGGAGATCTGTGAGCTAAAGCTATAATAAGCTAGAGGTCCTTAAAAGATCTTTCCCATAGGGAACCTTTAAAGGTGATATAATTCAAGGTAATACCTTCTGTCTAAATGTTTCAAACACTTTGCTGATTTTTTGGGGGGAGGGGGGTGTTACTCCCACTTGGTTAATAAAGTTTCCATTTTAAATAGACAAAGTATTCCTACTATTACCCTTCTTTAGCTTTCCTCTAAGATCCAGATACCATATTTCACTGACAATAAGATACCAGTACAAACCCCACAACATTTTTGGTACCGATAAGAAAAAAATGAACATCAATTAGTTTCTGATATGCCATAGATTGTCTGATACATTCCAATATCAAAGATGCTAAAATGTTGCTCTGGCCAGTGTGGCTCAGTTGGTTGGAACATCATCCTGTACATCAAAAGGTGGTGGGTTCAAACCCTGGTCAGAACACATACCCAAGTTGTGGGTTTGATCCCTGGTTGGGACACATGCGAGAGGCAACCAATTGATGTTTCCCTCTCACACCAATGTTTCTCTCTGTCTTTAAAATCAATTTAAAAAGATGCTATGATGCTAAAATGTTAAAAGTATGGGTTTTAGACTCCAGTAAACACCATTTTAAAGATATGTGCAAAAATAAGAATAAGAAATGGATGTATTCTGGGACAGTAATTAGAAACTTAATGTTCACATTCTTAGTGACAGAATTAATAGCAAATTATCTATATCACACTTTTGCAAAAAAACAGTAAGTATAAATGCAACATAATGTCTCATGATTCTTACTATGAAGGATAAGAAGAGTAAGTATTATAATTTCAGCCTGTGAAGTGAGAAAACTGAGGTCCAGAGAAGTTAGTAGTTAGTCAGGGGTGGCACTGTACTCAAGCTGGGGTCTGCTAGATACATTTCAGGGATTTCCACCCATATTCAGACTTAACTAGCTTGTGAGTAATAATTATTATTTTATGATCATCTAAAGCACATATATTTCAGATAAGAAAACAACTTTCTAGTGTTTAAAGGTCTATCTGGAGCAAAAAAAACCAATAGAATGAATAAAGATTACATGCTTTGAAGTCAAAACTTATAAGATATACTACTTCAGACATGAGAAGGCTTGCTTTTAAAAGGCTCTTTCAAAGCACACATGGTTTGAGTCCCCACGTTGGCCGGGCTATAGTCTTAAAATATAAGTAAAAGTAGACAGAGTCAGATATTCCGTGCCAGTGATGGTCTGAGACAGTGGCTGGGAGATGAAGCCATGTGTGAGTGACTTCTGGAGAGTGAATTATTTCAGGATGGGAAGTTGGATGGTGAGATTTGGAGTAATGAAAATGCGTGAGATTTGGGGAAATCTGAGAGCCACAAAAGGAATGAAGACACTTAGAACGCCGGGACAGCTGAAATGGAGCAGATGTTCGGACATACACCTGGGGAGGCCAGTGCAATACTGTGAGCACTTCTGCACTGCAGAGAATTGGGAGGAAAACTGATGACCCTAAGACTGAGGTGAGATTTAAAGTAAAGTTCTATTTCATCAGGAATTAAAGAAGCTGGGAGAAAGAACTTAGGCATTTGATTGATTAAGTAGAAATAAAGACAATATAGCAAGGCAGAGCAGTGATTAAAATGGTGGAAATCAATTATAGGTTACAAGGCTACCCCTCAGCAGCTATTGATTTCTTCCCAAGCAAAGAGTATCAGTGAAAGCCACCAGGTATGTGAAGGTGCTTGGCTATGGCTGAGGGGCTTCAACCTACCAGGCCTTTCCTGAGCTTGAGGAAAAGTAACTACGAGGAGGAAAATCTGTATTTATGAAAGGAGAGCTAGGGATCAGATATTTAGGGAATAAACTGACATTTATGGAATAATCTCAAAGGGCTGGAACTAATAACTTATACTACTTTATTTTAATCCTTCCAGCAGTCCTATGAAATAGACATAACTACTGTAAAACTGAGCATGGAAATCTAAAATGACTTGCCCAAGGTCATAATAATGAGTAGGAGTCTGCATTTGTCGCCACAAAGAGTTTAATAATATCACCCTGCCTTTGATGAATGTATGTTGACTGAAGGAATGAAAAACTAAACTAAAAAAAAAAAAATTGAGTGCATCACTCAACTGTACTGTTGTTGTTTTTTATAAAATAACAGGCAACTATTAAAATAAACATAAATATGATCTCATCACTGATTTTCTAGCACTGATAAAGAGGGTTTAAAATAATAAATGCTTAAAATAATTATGAAGTAAAACAGTGCCATCTCACCATTTCGTGGCATCCTGACTGATGGTGGCTATCGGTTTGCTCAAACACAAATGGACAATTTGGGGGGCAATCAGAAAACTTATAGGAGAGCCACACCTTTCAAGGATGGCGTTATGGGCCTCCAAACACCCCAGTGGCCTTTCAGCATTTGTAAAATCTCCGCCCTGGACTCCAGTTCCTGCCTACCGCTCTTCACGGAAATGGCTTTAATGTGTTGGCCTTCTAAGCACTTTTAGTGAGCTCTCAGATTCCCTACTCACTCGGCTCCTTCGCATCTTCTTTGCAGCTGGGAGAACTGCTTTCCTGCTCCATACAGCTTTCAACTTGACAAATGCGACTTGGCAAAAATGTCCCTGTAGCCTTTTTAGCTTACTCTTCTCATAGCAAAAGCAGAAAAAAAGAGCAAGAATAGGAAAATTACAATTATGCAACACACAGATTGGTGTTTTCCAATCAGATTTTCCTGGCAACCTCTCTTTCTAACGCCCCTTGAAGCCCGAAGCTTAATTTGCTTCAGATTGCTTGAAAATTACCTTTTCTGGACAAGAGTAAATACCTACCTCTTTTAAAGCAGGGCATTTGCCTTTTGCCACACCTCCCTCCAAATAACATTTTTTAATGCTCTTGAAAAGAACTTTGTAAATAGTCCTCTGCAATGGTGATTTGTTCCCTATGATCCTATGGGATTATTCTCACCCATGGACATTTATAGGTATCTACAGGGTACCCAGAACCATAGCAGGTGCCAGGTAAATACACCAAAGTATTTCATGAAACAGTCTCAAAGAAGTTTACAAGTTTGAAGTGGATCAGGCAAATCTGGGGGATGGATGAAGAAAAAGAGTAAAAACAGTTTTAAAGCAAGTCAAGCTGAGTTGAGTGCTAAATTCCAGGACTCCTGAATTACCTGTTGTGTTTGTAGTTTGTTTTTATAAAGCCTCTTCCCTGGTGGTTAAACAGTTAGGAGCTGACTGTATGTGTGAGAAGTGCACGGATGCCGCTGAAAAATGGCACTGCAGGAGAAAGGCAGAGGCGCAAGGGACATGACCCTCTGAGGAGGGAAGGGAATCCATGGGCCTTTGGGGGCTGGTAGAAAATGTTACTGAGGTGATGGTTGACATCAAAGGGGGCACCATTGTCGGAAAGATGCCCTTGTGATATCATATCAAGAAATAATAACTAAGATACTACACTCTGGTATGATGTAGGGACAGAGGAGGAAAATGATTTTTATTCATCATCCACCCTGTATTTTGACTGTAGTGGACATTGGTAGGTTGTGCTACCTACTCCCACTTTTGGTTCTTGTAGTCAAATCTCCGTAATTTTGCTTTGGGTGAACTTTCTTCCTCCCACTCGAGGTCCATGTATTTTAGGAGTAACACAGGAGTTGGGCTCAGCCAATCAGCACATCACATTCCCCAGCTCCCCGGCTCAGTTCAGGGCTGAGTTTGTGATGTAAGCCTGATCAATCAGCAAGTGCCTCTGGACCTTGTAATTCTGGGACAAAGATATTTCCTCTTATGCAGTGTATCAATAGGGTTGCAATTAGCTTTAGGACTTGCTGGTAGCCATTTATAATCCTTAATACACAAACATTTTCTCATATAATACAAAAACTCTTAACTGTTATTAATTCCATTGCAAAGATGAGAACATTGAGATTTAATGCCATTAAATAATTTACACCAAATTTTACAGCTAGTAAAATCATAGTCAGAACTGAAAGGCAGGTTTGTCTCACTCAAATTTCTATGCTGTTTTCATGATACCATGTTGCTGTCTATAAGACTCAAAATTTAGTAACAATAATTGTTCATTAAACATAAAAAGAGTTGGGTTTCTGGGAGATACAATGCTATATAACATTTTGAGACTCGTAACAAGCAGTGAGGGTTAGATGTTTGGAAGAACCAAAAGACTTTAAAAAGTAATGTCCACAGAACACCCATCACCCAGCAGTTACAGTTTGGCTACAAGTTTTAGTAAAACACAAGAACACAAAAGTCTAAAAGATAACAAGATAAAAATGACAGAGGTTTAGGTCTATGGTAAATATATTTATTTTTGTATTTTATATTTATTTTTACTGACTATATAGAAGCTAAGCTAATTTAGAGCCTTTCCTTAGTTTTTAATGAAACTGTTCATTTTTAACCCATCTTTCTGGCATATTGAAGGCCTGTTGGCCTGCAGTGGCCATTGTGTTTTTCCACTATAGTAGTCATTAGCGAGGTGTCTGTTTACCACAGTGTTTGAGGTACATTCCCTGAGGCAAACTGGAATTCTGTGTCTGGTGTTCAGAAGTACAGAAGTGGGTAGAAGGTTAGAGATCTTCCTCCTGGGATCAATGAAAACCCAGATGTAAAATATCATCCATAAAACTAAATTTCAGTGTTGGCCAAAATCTTACAACTCTCTCAGCAGGTTGACACCTCACTACTTGTCAAATACTTATGAGTATAAATCTTTCCCTTTAGAACTTAAAATCTTATTATGAACAAATGGTATAGCTAGTTTAGAGTCCATAAAATATCATGCCAGTCATCTCCAGTATTAGTAATTAATAATAGTTAATTTCAGCAAATATTTTCCCTTTAGTTTCTCTATCATTGCTTGATTTTTAGATATAAGTTTCTCAAATGAGGCTATAAATTATTACTATAAATTCAGTGAATCATTAATGTAGCTATTTGGCATCTATAAAGAAAAAGATTATGTACTTAAGATGAGATACAACTCAAAATTTCCTGCTTTTCATCACTATTATATGATTGCTACTCTATATTTGTGCTGTTTGGGCTTTTTATTTCAAGTTACATTCACAATACCTGAAAGTATACTACATTCAAATGGGTCAAAATATAATCTTTTCTTCATGAATCCTGTTCATTCTAATTCAATGAAACCATGTTCTTTTAAATTACGTGAACTTAGTTCTTCATATCTAGGAAGAACTGAATAATATTCAGGGTGTCCTTAATATACAATTCCATTTTAATAACTGTCATACTAGAAAGTTGTTTCTTGAGGATTTGCACTTTAAGCCTAGATTCCAAACCACTTCTGCTAGGCAGCATGATGTGTAGAACTAACAGGAGTTGTCACACAAGCATGTGCAGAGGAGTGTGGTATACTCTGGAGCTACTGGGTCAGCATTTCCAAATTAGCTCAAGCTCCACTAAAAAGAAGTGTCCCAACTGGAGTGTTCATTGTAGGGTTTGAAGTGAGTTTCCTTAGACAAAAATTTATTATGGTATTCTCTTACTTCACTCAATGGTTAAGCTGGAATTAAAATACCATTTGTTTTATGACTTTTCCAAAATACTTTAAAAGCATATTATTGTGAATCAGGGGCTGCTTTAGATACTAAGGACATAGCAATGTATAAACAGAAAAAAATATGCCTTCCTGGGGAATGAGAAACACAGACATCAATAAAATAAGTAAAAGGTATGTTAGATGATGATGCGTGCCATGGAGAAAAAGAAATCAGAGTGTGTATGTGGAGGAGGGAGGGTATGGGATATGCAAGGTTAGAGAGCCTGGTCAGTGACGGCCTCATTGCGTAAAGATGGAATGGGGGGAGGGAGTTAGCCCTGAGATCTGTAGGGAGGAGAGTGCTCTAGTCAGAAAGAAGAGTTAATGACAAGGTTCCCAGGGGAGACATGCCTGCACTGCTAACATGCAGAGGCCAGGTGGGTGGAGTGGAGTGGGAGGGGAAGGAAGGTGCGCACAGAGTAATGATGGACAGGTGGGGGGTCCAGATCACATGGACTTTGCAGGCCATTGTAAGGACTGTGGCTCTTACCTAGGGTGATATGGGAATAGATTGGAGGTTTGATGAGAGATGTTACCCATTCTAGTTTAAAAAGATTACTGATTGCTGAATTGAGAATGACTAGAGTAAGGGTGGAATTAGAGGAAAAGTTTGGAGACTCATGCAATAATCCAGATGAGAGCTGAAGGAGAGGAGTGTTGGTAGTACTGAGGGTCAAGAGAAGATAAGGCCAATGTGTTTCTAAATGATGATTTGAACATGGGTTTGAGAGAAAGAAAGGAGTCAAGGATAACTTTAAGGCTTCTTGCCTGATCAACTGGAAAGACTGAATTCCCATTAGCTGAGATGAGGCATATGGGAGGTTCAAACTGGGGGACATAGATGAGGAGCTGTTTGGGACACATTAAGTTTGGGATGCCCATGAGACATCTAAGTAGAGAGGTTGAATAGGGACCTGGATATACAAGTCTGTGAGTTCAGGCAATCTGGGCTGGAAAAAGAAATGTGGGCATTCACATGGCATTTAAAGCTGTGAGAGTGAATGAGGTGACCTAAGAAATGAGTGTTGGTAGAAGAGAGAAACGGCCCAAGTGCTGTGCCCATTCTGCATTGTTCCCACCTAAGGAGATGGGGAGGTAAGAAGGAACCAGTTACCAGTCTGAGAAGGATCAACGAGGTGCATTGCCCTAGAAGCTGAGTGAAGAAAGATTTTCATGGAAGAAGAAGTAATAAATTATCATAGTGATTTTTCCTAGGTCTCGATCCCATTAAATTAGCAATGTTGATTTTACCCCTTAGTCATTAGCTGCTTTATACAAAGGGTTCTGCTGTTCATTAATTAGCTTTATCTTCCAGCAATATGCAAGCTCCTTGAGAGCAAGGCTTTTGTTTTCTTCTTTTATTCTCTCTCTAGAGTGACAGATTTTAAAAAGTTTTTGACTACGTTCATGGTCAGAAATACATCTTAGTTTGGAAACCAGTATGTGCACATGTGCAACTGAAAGAAATAGTTAATCTCTCTGCATTCCACGCACTTTATCTTTTTTTCCATTTTCTTCTATTGTATTCCATTTAATTAAAGATAATGTTGTTCGTGACCCACTGAGTAGATTTCACTAACCACTAATTGGTTGCAACCACTGGTTTGAAAAGCAGTGCTTTTAGAACATCCAGCACAGAGTGCTGCCACATTCATTATTAATCAGAGACAGCGTTATTCATCTTCTTTTCTCCCCAAGCACCACCTTCTGCAAAGCAAATGCTTAATGTGTTCTTGTTGAATGAACAGCTTTGAGATCTTAAAGTAATACTTCTTCAACGGAGTTACCTTTACTTTTACCAATAGTATTTGTGTGGAAGAATATTTCTTAAGAGTGCTCTATCTTCAGCACGAGGACACATAGAAGTGTCTTTTTGAATGGGCCCCTGTGGCCTAGAGTCAGAGAACACTTTGGCCAGAATTAGAGATGCTGACCAGACGGAGCGGGTCCACTCGTTGGGTTTAGTGCCAAATGATGTTGAATGCATTTGCATTTCTTATATATCAACCTTGGGGAACAGGGGCGATGAGGTTAAAAAGATTTTTAAAAAACTAAACTAACTAAATGAATTAATTTTTAAAAACGGCTTTCATTCACATTAGAACAATTATCTTTTCATTCTAATTAATAAGGTATTAGATCTCAAAATGAAACATCTATCATTTAGGAACAGGGAAAAACATTCAATATTCACAACCAAAATATATGGACTGGGACAAAAATCACTAGGAATAACAGGTTTTAGAATTTTGAAACATCCAACTATAGAAATGATGTATAATTAAACCTATACATTTCACTTAAGAAATCTTTATAATAAGAGCTTGGCACATAGTAAGTCCTCAGTAAATGTCAGGTGATGTTTAAGTCCTTCTCCACAGAGAACACCTACAGAAGTGGCACAGAAGGAAGTGGAATATTTTCCACCATGAAATTCTTACTGCTGCAGGTTTTCTCTTATGTGGAAGGAGCATGGTGCAATTACTATAGCACTGATTTTGGAATCAGGTAAATCTGGGTCCAAATCTAAATCTTTTACAAGATATGTGATTTTGGCCCAGTTACCTTAATATCTTTCAATGTTGGTGTTCTCAAACATCAAATGAGGACAGTAACACATACTTCAGGGCCTTACTATAAGGATAAAGATAATATAAAAGTATACATATATATATGCATAAGTATATTATATAAAAACTTGTTTATTGGAATTCAGGTAAGATTTTCTTGTAGAAATCATGTTATAAGTGATAGTTAAATTTCCATGTGGGGTAAACCCCTACAGTGTATTTAATTCATAACAGAGCTGAACCACGAGGGCTATGCAATAGTTCCAAGGCTTTTTCAACCGGGGGTGAGGAGGATTAGTGCACTTGGAGGAATCTCCAGAGGTCTGTGTGCAAGCGACAGTGGGTTTTTTGCTCAGAGAAAAACAGGGAAAAAAAAGAGATTTGTTTTTAAAGAACATGATTGTGTATGTGGTGGGGTGGCAAGTGTGAAATTTATGGGGCAGGCTGGTAGGTCGAAAACTCAGGCAGGAGTTGAAGACATTCTTCAAGCAGAATTTCTTCTGCTTAGGGAGCCTAAGCTTTGCTCTTAGGCCTCTCAACTGATTGGACAAGGTCCACCCACATTATGTAAGATAATCTTTATTTAGAGTCAACTACAGTAAAACCACAATATATTGGACTAAGTTGTGCAAAGGGGTGTCTGTTAATGCCAAAAGATGGTTATATAATAAAATAGGTTTTCTGAATGTGTATGTTAAAAAAATTGACAACTTTGTTAGTTTACCTGTTTTTACTTGTGTAGACATGTTCATGTAATTAAAATTAAGTATGTATAAAAGGTTTAATTTCATAGAAAAGTTTTCTATGTGTATTACTGTAACTTTAAATTTATACTGAATAGGTCTAGTAAATGCATGCATTCATGTCACCATGAGTCAACAGGTGCACATAGCTGGGGCGTGGCTTCGAGCACTTGGGAACATAGGCTAACTGAGCTAACACTGCAGAAAGCTGCGCCACATAACAGCAGAACCAACTACTGCTCCGTTGTGATGTGATCACGTGCTCATCATTCACCACACATTGTTTATGAGTGGTAAATATGTAGACTATAGTTGTTTTTCACATATGACATATGGACCAAAAATTTGTCGGTTAAATCCCAAGTCCATTAAATCCAGGTCCGCAAAATCGAGGATTTACTATATCTTATATGAATTAAATATATCACTAATAAATTATCAAGTGACTAAACGTCTACCCACAATTCAAAGGCCTACTTGGGTTGTCCAAGTCTCAGAGCAAGTTATAAACTATCTTCATTCTACTTCTATTTGAAGTATTTAGAAAATTTAGAATTACATAGTTAATAACCTGGCTCTAAGAGCTTACTCATTACTGAGAAGAAGTTGCTGCTCACTACCAAATGGGAGTAATTGGGCATGGGGGTGTGAAATCCTCTGTGTCCCTCATACAGCAAATGTAAAATGTGACTTCCCGTGTTTGTGAGGCATAGTGGCAGGCATTGCGGACATACAAATATGGGTACCGAGACTGCCCAGTTACAAATGGTGAGAATTTCTAGTCATATTTGTTTATAAACCACACAATGGAATATTTCCTAACGACTGAAAGACACTGATCAGTGTGATTAAAATTGATGACTTGCTATGAAAAACTGCATTGTAAAAAGAACAACTACCATTTTAATATTTCCTTATCTCAAGTAGATTAGTTATATTTTACTAGTTTTCTTTACTCTGTATTTAAATCCTGTGCTTGTGATAGGAGAATGATTTTGTTAGGCTAAAACACCAGGAAAACTCAGTTTTTTTTACCCACTCACTGAAGTTTTCTTTTTCATTTTTTTTTCTTTATTGATTTTAGAGAGAGAAAAAGGGAGAGGGACAGAGAGATAGAAACATTAATAAGAGAGAACATTGATTGGCCACCTTCTGCATGGTCCCCACTGGGGATTTGGCCCATAATCTGGGCATGTGCCCTGGCAGGGAATCAAACCGGTGACCTCTTGGTGCATGGGTTGATGCTCAACCAGTGAGCCACACTGTGTGGGCCTCACTGAAGTTTTCCTACCATGGAGGGTTGATGATTATTCTAACACAGTTTTTTCCTTCTCTCTCTCTCTTCTCCCCACTGTTTTAATTTTGTGGCTCTACCTTAATCTATGTTATTTTTAAATCACTAGGAAATTAGATGTCATCAACTAATAATGGTTACATTTTTTTTTTTCTTTTTTCAAAACTACATTGGAATTTAAAGAGAGAAACAAATGTTTAGTGTATTCCTCACTGTACACAACTTTGCTAACCTGGGCTATTTTGCTTTTTCAATTATAAAGTATGTCTGACTTTTAAAATTGTTGGTATTTTTGAAAGTTTTATTTATAAAGATGATACATTTATATCAAGTATAAGATTAATAATGTCCATTGTTGACAAAATCAATGTGTTCACCTCTGAGTTGAAAATCACATACAAATAGAGAAAGGAGTCATAAGTGGGAATGAACATAAATATCACCTTATGTCTAAATGCTTCATTTTTATAAAAAGAAGTCAGCACTTTTCGTTTTTGAGGAGGGAAAGCTAATTCATGATAGTGAAGGTTTAAATGTAAAAGGGAAAGAAGAAAGAAAACAACACACACGTGGATTGTTACATCATGACCCCACAGCTGGAAAGAAGATAGAAAACATCTCCAAAGCCAAGACCACACGGGAGTCCCCCCAGTGCAGTCCTTATGCCATTTTATTAACACACTTTTTCATATGGAGCAGTTGGACCTAATGAGAGGCTAAATCTTACCTTTGTGTTAGAAATTGATTTATCTTTCCCCTCATTCTGAGTTCTCCTGTAGCCAGCCCCAGGGCCTCGAGCGTCTGCTCCGTTGTTCATCATTAGTATTTATCACTTTGAGAGAATGCCAAGGGGTGCTCAGAACTATACAGCGCTGGTCAAAAGAAAACACAAATCCCTATTCCTGGACCATTGAAAGCATTTACAGAATCTAAGGAAAGGAAAACACAGGTGCGATAAAGCTATGTGTCCGGGGGGAGGGCCGCCTAGGCTGCCCCTGAGAGCGGAGTCCAAGGGGAGATGGAAGAGTGGGTGACTGAGAACTCTTTCTCTGCCTTGACCTGACCACTCCCTGCGATGGCTTCAGGCCAGCAGGCTACCTCGGAGCAGGAGCAGGTGCAAGGCCAAACTGGAGCAAGCCAGGTAGGTATTCAAGTCACATCATGGGAGGGGAGAAGAGTACAGTTCCTTCTCGGTGGGCAAATACCATTCACCAGCCATCTGTGTGACAGCATTCAGCCAGGAGAACGCCTGACGGAGGAAGACACATAGTCTAATCTCATTCATTCGCTGCGAGTACTCAGAGAAAACTTCTAACAGAACTGAGGATAAACATGTTGCACAGTGATGACATACACCTTTGCCCTTACACAGACCTGATTTCCTCTTTCATATTAGCCAATGCATGCAATTTCCTCCTCACGTGTGTTTTTTTAATATATAAAATCAGTAGGATTCTAAGATAGGTGGATTTTTCTGGGTGGGAAAGGGATACATTTGGTTTCATTTCCTCTTGGTGTCATAATCCTTTGCCATCAGCAATGCTACCAAGATTGGAACACTGATTTTAATAATTCATTTGTTAATTGACTGCAGTTCTCCTGTAGATCTACTCAGTTTAAAATTTGGGGTGACAGTATATTTTCAGCTCAACCTATTTTAATTCTTATCCTAGACTCTGTGGAATTGTATGACAGCAGGTTTAAGGCTAATATTAACCATTTATTTTTGGCAGGTTGGCATAAACATTATTAAATAAGTCTGTAAAGTCAGGTAAAATATACTCAAAATCTTCTTTATATTTATTTTTCTAACCACAGTTCTTCAATAAATAGTTGACAAAAAATGATGGGGGAAAGTACATCATTAGAAGGGTAAAAGAAGGAAATAAAATCTCCACGTGTAATTATTAAAAACTCTTTCCAACCATGTTTAGGTTTCCACTAAATTAATTAGTCACCAAAAAGTAGAACTCAGCTGGGGTGTCTTTATATGTATCATATATTCAATGACTGCGATTGGTTCTAAAGAGCTTTAGGTTATATGTTGGAAAGGAGAATAACTTATATGAAGTCCTTACAACATAAAACTTGCCTTACTTACATAATATGAATGGTAAATGTGGCTTAGAGTTCTGCTTCTTTCTCCAAAGGATATTTTTTTAAAGCACCCACAAATGTCATCCCATCTATTTTTAAGCAGAGTGCTGCTGGATAAACAGCTGAATCGTCTAAACCTAGTGGGAAAATTCAAAGTTTAAATAAGCTATTTTATCTCATTGAAAATAAGTGGTGCCGACTGACACAGAACATATGGGTTTTTGCATTTCGTTACATGTACATTTTCTTAACTTTGAACATAATATTCCAACCCAAGCTGAAAAGTGGAAAAACAAAATATATACTTTAATAATAAAGATTCTGCTTTCTAATTCTCCTACCCAACATTCATTAATTTCCAGCTATAACTTCTTCCTTAGGTTTTCCCTGCCAGTGATGGAGTAGTCTCTGTAGACTGAGATCCTATAAAGACAACACAAATTCTCAAAACAGACCTATACTGGCTGTAGGTTTTCAATCTCTCACAGATTTCATCTTTTTTTTTTTTTAAACATAAAAATTGGTTTGGGTTTTTTCCCCACAGAATTCATCTTTTAATTAAAGTTATATATATTAATTATGAAAAAATACAAATAGTACATAATGGTATAGAGCTAAAAGTAAAAGCCCCCTGCTGCCCAGTCTCCCCATTTTACTTTCTAAAGGTAACCTGTTATAATTTTAACATTTTCCTTCTAATATTTTATGCATATTTTCATACACAAAATACGTGTATAAATGTATGTATATGTACATATCCATATATAAGCACATTTTCTTTCTTCTTTTTTAACCAGCTGGTATTATACCATAAATACTATTCAGCATTTGATGCTTTTACTTTAGTATACATTGGTCTTTGCATGTTAGTACATTCCGATCCACCTCCTTTTTAATAGCTTTGAAATGCTTCTTTATATGGGAGTATTTATTCAGTTAGCAAATGTTTACTGCTCATCTTCTACATGTCAGGCACAGTTCCAGACATCAAAAATGCAGAATTGAACAAAACGGAATCCCTGCCTTCATGAAGACCACGTTCTACGTTTTAGCATCACATATGGGGGTAACTAGCATATTAAAAATACACACTGAGTAACATTTTTCAGTATCACACTTTTATCTTATACAAAGATTTCTGTAATGAATCACCTACTAAGTAAATCTTTTTTTAAAAATTATTTTCCTTTATGGATTTTAGAAAGAGGAAATGAGAGGGAGAGAGAGATAGAAACATCGATTACAGAGAACATCAATTGGCCACCTCCTCCATGCACCCGCCCTGGGGATTTGGTCCACAACCTGGGCATGTGTCCTGACCAGGAATTGAACCAGCGACCTCTTAGTGCATGGGTCGATGCTCAACCACTGAGCTACACCTGCCAGACCTTTTATACAAATTTATCAGTTGAATAAACTGCAGATATTATTTTTTATATATCTAGCCTTTCAGTGTTTTTCTTTTTTTTTTTTATCCTCACCCGAGGACATTTTTCCATTTTTTTGTTTAGATAGAGTGGGAAGGAGAGAGAGAGAGAGAAACATTGACGTGAAAGGGACACATCGAGTGGCTGCTACCTGCACAACCAACCAAGGCCAGGGACAAACTGTAACCGAGGTACACGCCCTTAGTGGGAACCAAACCTGGGTCTCTCTGGACCACAGGCCGATGCTCTAACCGTTGAGCCAAATTAGCCAGGGCTTCAGTGTTTTCTTTATATGAGCAACCTCTTGAAAAACAAATTGTGAATTTTTCATGGTTAATTAATGTAATAACAGATTTTTTCATTGAGGTACTCTTATCTTTTTTTTTTTTTTTTTTTTTTTGATACGTGCCCCTGGCAGGAACCGAACCTGGGACTCTCTGGTCCTCAGGCTGACGTTCCAACCGCTGAGCCAAATTGGCCAGGGCAGGTATTCTTATCTTTTGTAAATCTATATACTCAAGTACTTTACATTAAAATTGTTTCTGAATTGAATCCTCATAAACTAGCCTATGATAATTCTCCAAAGGTAATAATCAGGTCAGATGCTTCAGTTTCCCTTTACTTATATTGACCACACGTGCTAGAAACTGCTGATTTAAATATTTCATGATACCCATATGCTTCCCAGCACAATTTTTATATCTCCTTTTGGTTTATGCATAACATAAAAACAAAAGGAAGGATGCTTTGCAAACCAAAACAAAGCAAATAAATATACTTCTTTCATATAAAATTCAAAAAAATTATGCCTTTTATAAAACTGGGCAGAAAAATCAATTGTTACTTAAGTGATTTTTGTCCAGAAGCCAACCTGAAAAAAATCCCGAATAGGGACAATCGTTCATGAGTTTCTTGTGCTTCTATGACCCATGTTTATTACAATCAAAATCAGGTCAAATTCTATATGTAGTAGCACCTTGCATGGAAGAGAAGACATTCAAATTGCCAGATTAATGGGAGTACAATGAAGAAAGTTAGTTTCACTTTCTCTACCTCAGGTTGGAAGGGCATTAAGATGTCTCCCCTTCAGCCTCCTCCTACCCCACAATGGCCTATCACCCCCAGAATGTATGCTCTATGTTCCAGACTTCTTTCAATGTTATCGAGGACATTTGACTAATTTGGGTAAAAGCAAGGAAGCCTCTTACATTTTCTCTGATTTAATAATTATGTCTCAATAAAAAAAAAAAAAATGTTCCCTCTGACATTCATTCTGACACAAAACAGTTTGTTTTGTTTTGTTCTGGATGTTGTCCACCTCTAGCTCAGGAATAAAGAAAATAATTCCTTTTTGTCAAATAGGATATTATGAGATGCACTTAATTTAATGCTTTTCTATTAATTCAGAATTTTTTACTTTGCACAAACAATTACAAACTTGAGTGGGAAGTTAAGTGCCTGCTGCAATGAGGTGTATGTGAATTGCCGAAGCCAGGATTGTTACTAGGAAGTAGGAATATTTGAAGAACCCAAATCAGGTCATTTTGACTCATTACCAAAAAGATAAGGAAATAAAAAAAAGGGCCAAAAAATTCTTTCTCAAATGAAATATATCTGCATAGTTACTGTTGGTGGGTAGTTCACAATATAATAGGGAAAACATATTGTTTTTTTTAAAATTAATTTATTTTTGTTACAGATGGTTCTCCTTTTTCCCCAATGACACCCTCCTTCCCATTCCCACCACCACCCCATCCCCAGCTTTCTGTCCATGTCCATCGGTTATGCGTACATGCATATAAGTTCTGTGGTTTATATCTTCCCTCTCCCCTAACCCCCTCTCTTGTACCCTACTTTCACATCTCTGGGTCTACCCTGTTCCTCAGACTGTTATGTTCATTATATTCCACAAAAAAGTGAGATCATGTGATATTTGTCTTTCTCTGTTTGGCTTGTTTCACTTAGGATGATACTCTCCAGTTCCCTCCATGTCGTCTCAAAGGATAAGAGATCATTCTTTCTTAAAGCTGCATAGGACTCCATTGTGTATATGGACCACAGCTTTTTTATCCATTCGTCTACGGAAATCATATTAAATGTGAGTGTGCATATGTGTTTATGTGTGTGTGTGAAAGCAAATACTAAAGAATTCCAGTCTGGTTTTGGTGATAGAGGGGATAATGGAGCATGCAAAGGTTATTTTGCCTCCAGAGATAATCATTTATTATCTTGCATAAGACATTCTTACCTCATTCCAGTTTTTACTGAAAAAGAGTGGCATGATCTAGGTTCATGATATAAAATACAAGACATGAGACACATCCCTAACTTTACAGGCCAATGCCGCTGTCACATCTCTGTTGCTATGTTTCATTTGCACAGATTACTTGAGCGAAACAAATAATGGCATAGGCTTGACTCAAAGTGTAAGTTAGTTCCCAAAGACTGGATTTTGTTATGGCTCTTCTTTCCTCACAGAAGCTGCTCTCCATGTTTGTCCTTTACATTTCCATACGGGGAGATCAAAACAGTTCTGCGAATTGTTGAAAATTATTCATATAGATTAATCATGTTTGTATTTTGTTGAGTTCAGTGGATAGATAGTTAGAAGATGATAAATCTGAAAGCACACAGGTCCAAGAGAAGGACTTAATTTTCAGTTAAATTTTGCCCCTTACTAGCCAGACAAACTGTAATTTACATTCTGGGTGTCAGTTTCTTCATTTGTAAATGAGGGGTTGACATTTGCCAAAACATGATGTGATAGATGTTCATGTGAAGAAAAGGAACAGAATTTGATAAACTAAGTGGTGTACTCAGACACCTGGAACCTTAGATGTTGATATGGACAGCGACTCTCCGAGAAAACAGTGCATACAGAGCATCTCCCAACCTCTCCGTCTTGGAACCCTCGCCACAGAGCAGTTCTAGGATGAGTGATCCACAGAATGTGCTTGAAATCACTGGGTGGGGTGACAATTTTAGGATTCTGCTTGATGGGTCCTGCCACAGTTTGGCGATGGGGCTCTCTGGACCTGGTGGAGTTCCACTGTGGTTGTGGCTCCTGCTTGAGATCTGGTTCCCTGAAGATCTCCACAAAAATATCCAACTATCCAACTGCAGCTCCCTGGAGACCACCAAAGATACTTCTCGGGTGCTGGTTATGTGTCCACCATCCAAACCCACCACCATAATACTACACCTCCCCCCCAGGCCTTTCATGCACAGGGGCCCCTCCTGACCTGTTCTGCTGAGGTCCCCCCTCTTTGCCCACATCAGATGCTGTGTTGCTTCCTTGCCATTGAAGGAAAATCCAGGACTAAAAGTTCCCATGCTTTCTTCTGAATTGATTAATAAATCAGGTTTAACTCAGAGGATGTAATAAAAGATTTGGTGAGCAGTTTTATTTATTTGATTTAATACTCTCCTCGGAACAGGGAATATAGGCATGAATAAGACATAGTCTCTGCCAAATGAATGACATCATCCCTTCTCTCAAGTGCCTTACAGATTGCTGGGTGAGACAGATTTGTAAACAATTGGTTTGAAAATAATGTGATCGGTGTTACATTAATAGTATGTGCCAGTTGTTAGAGTAAATTTTTTTTTTTCAGATTAACTCTGTGTTGGATTTATTAAGGCAGGTCATTATGGAAATATTGGTTTTTTAGAACAAGGAAGGGCTTAAATGATCAGTTTCTGAAATTTCTGCTTATTTCTGTGATGTGATGTTTCAGGTGACTGTAGATTTTTCTATTCATTTATCAACAAGAAGTAAAAATTTCACTATTGACTCCCTTGCTCTTAAAAACATGTCAATTAAATCAGGTGCCAGGCACTTTGATGAGGCGCTGGGTGCAAAGCCCGTACAACAGAGGCTCTCTCTGCTCAGATGGATTTCGTGGGCCTCCTGAAAGCTGGTTAGACACTGGTCTTCACACTTATGTCTTTCACCCAAACTAACTTCTTCAAAGAATGAACAGAATACATACAGCTCACAACTAGGTGAAGAGAACCTTTATATCAATTAGCTCTGCAGTGTCCCTGTCTGCCCCTGGAGTCTCACACCCACAATCCCAGAAGCTGCCACTCAATTTCTCATCTGCAGTGGCTAGTTCTATGTGGCCACCTGGCGAGGCTAGAGTACCCAGTTATTTAATCAAACACTAATGTAGGTATCACTGTAAAGGAATTTTGTCAGTATCTACAATTACAGTAAATCCTTGATTTTGTAGACCTCGATTTAATGAACTTCAGATTTAACAGACAAAAAGTCTGGTCCATATGTCATATGTAAAAATTAACACCCTGTTAATTTTAAAATGCTTTTGACCAAGATTTGCTTATAATTAAATTAACATGTTATTTTTTTGTTATTAATTCACTGTTATTTTAAATCAATTTTAGCTAATAGCTAATTCGTTGAAAAAAACACTGTAGTAATTTCACTAACATACACATTACATATCTACAACTATAGTCTACACTTTTAAATCTAAGAGTCATCGCTTGTAAATAATGTTCATTGAATGCTGAACATGTGATCATACTGCATTGTGCACAGTAATTGGTTGTGTTGCCATGTGGTGTGACTTTCTGCAGCAGACTTTTTGTTTTGTTTGGTTTTTTTTGGTTAATCCTCACTGAGGATATTTTCCATTGATTTTTTTACATAGAGTGGAAGGGAGGGAGGGAGGGAGAGAAAGAAACATTGATGTGAGAGAGGCACATCGATTGGCTGCCTCCACTCAGACAGGGGATCGAACCTGCAACCCAGGGACGTGCCCTTAACTGGGAATCAAACATCCAACTCTTTGGTCCAAGGATCATCACTGTAACCATTTAGCCACATCGGCCAGGGCTCTGCAGCAGTTTTAATAGTGGCCGGCTGATGTTCCGAGATGCACTAAGCCGCGCCCCAGCTGTGTACATTTGTTTATTCGTGGTGACTGGTGAATGCACACATTTACTAGACCTATTCAGTATAAATTTAAAATTATAATGCACGTAGAAAACTTTTCTGTGAAATTAAACTTTTCACACATACTTAATTTTAATTAAACAAATGTGTCTACATAAGTAAAAATAGGTAAACCAAAAAAGTTGTCAATTTTTTTAACATACACATTCAGAAAACCTACTTTATTATAAAACGGTCTTTGGTGTCTAACAGACATCCTCTCCTCATCGAAATTGTCCCTCTATAGAGGTTCTACTGTAATTTTATTCTGAATTTGAATGTGATGTGTTTTACTGGAGCTCTTCCTATTTATTTTGGTAATGATATTATAATAGTAGCATTAATTTGTAAATATTGAATTGAGCATGACAAATATATCTTTTTTTTAAGAAAAAAAATATAAACCTAGGGCAATTTTCCTTCAAATGTGCAATAAAAACCAACCTGTGGTTTTATTATACTTGAAAAAAATTAGGGTACATTTAACATAGTATTTTGCTATTCTCTTTTTGTAGTCTGCCTTGGTAAAAAAAAAAAAAAGTGTCATAAAAGAGATGCCAAATTAGATCTGGACGTGAGGAAATGTTTTTCTTAAATTCTAGCTCAGATATTGAGTTGCAGTTTGAACTAAACAATAAATAATGAAGGAATTAATCCCTGTTCCACTTATGAAGCAGTTCTTTTAATTATTTCTGGCTTTTGAAAGAGAAGGATAAAAGGGATACTTTTCTTTAGACACTGACCTAGGATCCATGAACTTTATTATTTTCTTTATCCCATGATAACTCTGTCCACAGAACTTGATCAATAAATCAATTCATCCATCCACCCATTCACTTTTATTGACTGCCTCCTATATGCACTGTGGGAGCAGAACATACAATTATCCATAGACTCCTATTTTCCCTCAGGGATCGTTCTGTCTACTGGAGGGACAGGTGAGATTAGCAGAGGGGACGAAGTCACAGCACTCCCGTGTGGTTACAATCAATGGTGGGAACTGCTAGAAACCACATGCTATCAGTGCAATTAGCATAGGAGTTGATACAGGAGGTCGTATTTGACCTGATACTTGAATGATGGACATACGTTGCCAGCTGGGCCTAGGGCAAAGGGTATTACAGAGGAGGAAGCAGTGTACGTGGAGGCACGGCCAGGAGAAATGGCACAGTGTGTTCTGCACAAAATACAAACGACGTCCAGTAGACCGAGAGTTCAAACGCAACAAACTTCACTTCAGATGGAGGCCTCTCTGGTACTGCTAGAAACAGATTCAGTTGAAGACACCCAGTCTCCTGCTAATGGTCTCGATGAAATCTAAAGCACAAGAGGTTTTTCTCAGAATGCCTTTTCTTGGATCGTCATTTTTTCGGTCAGCAATACGGCACTGAAAGTGACGGCAACGGCTCCTTTTGTTCCTGGGGCACAGGTTGCCTTCTGTAAATCTACATTTCCTCCCTTTCTCAGCAAGCCTGGCTGTTCAGAAAAATCCCCCAACTAGCCTTTCTTCTTAGCTGATCCCCCTTTCCTGAACAGGGCACTCGCCATATGCTCAGCCACCCTCCACAGTCACATCCCACCCTCTACCACCATTTATCGCATCCCTTCTCCCTAAGACCTCACTTCTGTTTATGTCTAACACGCCCACACATGGCTTCACCCTTCCACTTCTCCCGGTGCACCTCCTCTAACATACAGCACCGGCACTGTGGTACCTGCAGCCATGTCTTCAGGTGCTCGTTGAACACTTAGAGAGCTTCTCTGTTCCACACGTCAGCTTTGTCATGTCCCCTTTCTTATATTATCAGTTCATCCGGAGTCCTCTTTCACTTCCCAAAATATCACCACAGGATTAGTTTCCTGTGCCTGCTGCGTCAAATTATCAAATTTAGTGGCTTAAAACAACTGGCATTTATTCTCTCACAGCTCTGGAGGACAGAAGTCCAAAATTCGTAACTGAACTAAAAACAAAGTTTCAACATGCTGAGCTCCCTCTGGAAACTCTAGGGGAGAATACATTTCCTTGCCTTTTCAGCCTCTGGAGATGCATTCCTTCCCTTCCTGGCTCAAGTCCCTTTCAAAACCAGCAGCATCACTTCTTCAAACCTCTCTGCTCCTCTGATCACATGGTCTTCTTCTGTGGTCAAATATCCCTCTCTCCCTCACTTTTATAAGGACACTTTGGACAATATTTAGCACCTTCCCAGATAATCCAGGATAATGTCCCCATCCCAAGATTGTTAACTTAGTCACATTTGCCATATAAAGTAACATTGACCGTTTCCTGGATTAGGATGTAGCCATATTCTGAGCCATTTTCCATACACTACACCTGCCAACACTGCTTTATGGTTAGTTAGATACCTACTGTGTATCATCATTTTATGAGATAGGCACTATTACTTTCTCTGTTTTACAGATAAAGAAATGGATGCACAGAAATGGATGCACAGAGATAGAGATAGAGAAATGGTAGAAACAAGATTCAAATCGATGTCTGTCACCTCAAAAGCCTTTGCTCCTCACGCAATGCTGTACTGTCTCTCATATTTTGGGACTGTGCAACGTGTGTTGGTTTGGATCACAAGGTCCCTGGAGATAATCACAGTCAACACAAAATGGAACATTTCCCAGAAATCGTACATTTCTCTTCTCTAGCTGTACTTCCAGATATTTCTCCCACAGAGAGTACTGCTAATTAAGTGCTTGGGTGGTAACGAGTAGCAATTTGCTTCCACCATGAAAGACCAGTGGAAGCCCCCTGAGTAGTCTGACATCAGACTGTGGCTGACGAACATTCAGAGCCCCCTGAGCTCAGGCACAAGCACTGTGGAAAGAGTAATCATAGAGCAGGACCAGGAAAAAAGCGTGTTGAAAAGGACAATGGAAATGAAACAGACGTGAGCCCAGTGCTTTCACCTGGAGAGAGCAGGGGAGGCAGCAAGCTCCTGGAGGCACAGGGGCTGCAGAAGAAAGCCTGAAAACGCAGACTGCAGCACAAAGAAAGGTACCTTCACATTAACAGTAGGGGAAAACTAGACTCAAGGCCGACCACTGGAGGTCAAAAAGCGAATGAATAGGTAGACAGTGACAAATCATGGATTTTTTTTTTCCATCCACTATTCATTTTTAAGATTACAATTTTCTCACATTCTTAGGAGGCAGTGGGCCATGTGGAGAATAGAAAGAGATGATCCCTGGAATTAAGCAGATCAGGGACACATTTCTTAATAAAACAGTGTCACTTACGGCAACTTGACCCTCAGTTGTCTCATTTATACAATGGGAATAAAAACAAGATGAAAAAATTTATGTGAACAGCTTTATCACAGTATTTTTCAGGAATAAGGAACAAAGAATTATTGCATTCAGTTTCTGCAACATCATAACAAAAGATAATAAACCTTGTTAGGGAGCCCAAGGATCTATTCATGCATTCATATAGCGTTTACTTTGTGCTTGATCATGGCTACTAACTGCGAATAAGAGATTGAATGTGTTCCTTCATGGAACTGATAGGTTAGTGAAGTAGGTAATCCTCTATAAAATAGAAGCAGCATGATGAAGAAATAATGGATGCTATGAGACATATTGGGAGAGGTACTGAACTCAAACCTGGTCAAAGAGGGCTTCCTGGAGGAAGTGCCATCTCAGAAGAGACTAAGAGATTGTAAAGGGATTAGGTAGGGAAGAGAAGAATTTGGGATAGATGGATAGAAGAGACAAAGGAGAAAGGAGCTCATGCAAAGGCCCTCGGTAGGAGAATGTGACACCTTTGAGAAAATGAAAAGTCTGGAATGAAGGCTGGATAGAGGGAGTGTTAGGAAATAAGGCTGTGAAGGAGATGGTCTCCACGTACGTCATACCCTGTAAATCATGTTGAGGGGTTTGGACTTTACCCCATGGGTAAGGAGCAATCATTGAAGGATTTATATGCAGAAGATTTGGTGATTTTATTTGTATTTTAGAAACATTGTTGGGACTACAATACACAGAATCGACTGGAATAAGAAAAAACTAGAGGCAGGAAGACCACTTGGAGATATCTTCATAAATCTATGTGAGAAACCAGAGAGATTTATCTAGGATAGAGGCAGAGGGAATGGGGAGAAGTGAATAGAAATAAAAGTTATAATACTTGGTGATTTTAAACTCAGTTATTCATTCATCTAATCAATTTTTATGAGTTTATCTTGGAAATGTGAGGGTGAGGTAGAGGGGGAACAAAACTCAAGTTTTTCCCATGTTTCTGGATTGGAAAAAAAAGGGGGTAGGCAGTGTGCTATTTACAGAGGTAGGAAACACAGGATAAGGAGGCTTGTGGGGAAGATACTAAGTCCAGCTTTAGACATGATAGGTTCTGAAGTAATGCCTTTGTTTTCTCCAGCCTGTGAGCTTAAATGGGGTAATATAACAATAATAACCAAGTACAGAGATATTTTAGTCTTCTCTCATCTTTGCTCCTCTCCACTTAATTCTTATTGTCCCCAAGAATGGGCTTCACATGTATTTGGGAACAAATCTGTTTGCTGCCTTCTGCTCAGGCCTCCTTGCCATAATGCCAAAAACGTCTTATGATGGTGGGCCATCTGTAACAATGCTGCTGTTTCAGTCACCACGATCCTCAGCTGATGACTGCTCTGGTCTTCGCTGTGTGTGTGTGTGTGTGTGTGTGTGTGTGTGTGTGTGTGTAGGAAAGGTGGTGGTGCTGCTTCCCCTAGATTTTCTGCATTAATTTACACCGAGAGGTAACATGTGAGTCTGTAAATAACACATGCCTTGCATTTGACAACTCTGTATCTCATCTTGAGCATGAGTGGGTTGACTGCTATAGACAACAGAATCATGAAAGGGAAGCTGGTCAGACGGCCTTGCAGATTTACATCATCAAATGGTTTTAGGTATGAAAATATCATGCTGGGGTAAAATCTTTCATATTATACAAATGACAGGAAATAAAAAAAAACAAATTTGTGGTTACAAAAATTTGTTTTCTAGTTCATTTCTTCCAGCTTTAAAATGGACACAGTGTAGTCCGGCCAGTGTGGCTTAGTACAGAGTCGACCTATGCACCAAGAGGTCATTGGTTCGATTCCCAGTCAGGACACATACTCAGGTTGTGGGCCAAATCCCCCGGTGGGGGGCATCAGGAGGCAACCAGTCAATGTTCTCTCTCATTGATGTTTCTATCTCTCTCTCTCTTTCCCTTCTTCTCTCTCTAAAAGTAATAAAAAAATTTAAAATGGACACAATGCAATCCATAGGTTCTGGACCAGTGATACTAGGGAAAAGGGAAATGGAAAAACTATTAGAATTAAAGGAGCAAAACAGTGCACAGGGCAGCCAAGGATGGTCTGGAGCAAAGAGGTGTGAAAGGGGAAGAGGGGAAGAGGAAAAGAAATTGAACACATTACAAATCCAAAACAATCCACCACATTTGAGCTTCCAACAGAGTTCTATAAACAGAGACTAACCAGGAAAGTGAACATATTTTAAAGCCTTGAAGTAAGAATAGGTAACATATGTCTGTCTTGGTGTTCTTAAAAATGAACTGTGATATACTAAGATGACACACTCCTATTTCTCACAGGTTTACTAAATTAGAGGTGTTTCAAAAGAAATGGCTCAAATTTGTAGGTGGAGCATGAATGATATTTAAGAGGAATTAAGTCATAAGTGGCAGCTAAGTACTTGTACTCGAACATCCTGTTTATATTTCTAAGAAAAGCAGATATCGTGAACAATTTAAAGGTGGAGGGTAGTAAAAGTTATTTCATTTTTATAAAAGTGTGTCTGTGATGTTTAAAAATTTCTACAAAACAAAAATAAGAGGTGTCCACAACCCATTTCCCACTCAGTAAAACAGAATGGGAAGATTAGACGGTAGGAATAGAAGAAACATTTCCTTTCCATTTCTCCCAAATTTCCCATATAGTTTGGCTGTTTTTGAATAGAGCTTCTGAAATATCTTTTGAGGTCACCTACTTTGAGAGAATAGAGTCTCTAATTTCCAGGTGACAAGGTAGTGAGCCCAGAGAACGTAAATCCCAATCATATTTTTCATTTTTGTCAGTCTTATAGAAAAGAAAAGATTATAATCTTGCTAAGCTTTTCCTGGGTTCAAGGATTTGTGCTCCAGGTTTACTAAAATAAAGATCCCCGGTTAAAAACTGAAAAACTGTATCACAAAAAGCATAGCCAAAGTAGCAATGAAAGTCTCACAGAGGTCTTACATGGTTTTTAATTCTATGAACTTCAGTGAGCAAACAAGTACATTTTCCACATGAACTGAACTCATTACAGCCATGGTAAATAAGAAAGCAATAGCCAAAATTCATATTACTGGTATGCTGCTATTTTAAAAATACAATCTTATAAAATAAAACCAACCTAAAGTAAAACTGGATTAATTTTAGCAACTGAAAATACTACCTTCTTTAGAATAACATGTACTTAGAAATGAAAGGACTCAGAAACCAAAACGATATATGTATTCTGCTTTCTCTAGAGCATATTCAACCTCAATTTATAATATATCATACTAAATGCTAAATATATTCAATAAGCAGTACTTGAATAGTTTTGTCTATCTTTGCTGCATCTAAATATTAGATAACTTCACTTTGCACTATAGATAATAAAACATTATTATATAGATGACATTCTTACTAAAAAACTGGATTTCTCCCTCAGCCCCTCTACTACCATAAACAACCTAATCAAAGGAAAAGGGTACTTTGGGGGTACTCTTCATAAAATTCTTCATCCCAAATTCACAGACATAATGAAATATAAAATTAACTGCAGCATGTTAAAAGAAGAATTATGGATTAGCATAGAAATCTAACACAAAGAGACTATTTATTTTCTTTCCCATAGCCCAGAATTGCCATTAGCTTACCTTATTAGCTGAAATGCCAAACAGAATGTCTTTATGGAAAATTAAGTTCATTATTCATCTCAGCTTTGATTTGGTATAGTGCAGCTGAGAGCATTTAGCTTCTCTCTTTGATTTGCCGATGCAAAGTGGGTGAGTAAGGCAGTAAACACAGAACTTGGGAGGTGGGGAGTGGTTGGCCATGGCTCACAATGCTAGACTTGCAACTTTACATTTCATTCATATGAAGATACCTAATGAAACAAAATCTTATCACTGAATTATATCACTTAACTGAATACTTAGTGCAGATTTTTAAGCCCATGCAATTTTGCATAGCATTAGCATGAACAGTGTCCTGCATGCTTACTATCCCAGCAAAATTAGATGGCTATTTTTCATTATCTCGGTGGATTATTAGGCTACTGATTCACATATAGTGGATAATGTGTATTCGGCCAAGGAGAAATCCACATGGGAAAGCAATTCGGCAATTTTCTGAAAAGAGAATACCTGTGATTGTCTGACTAGTGATGGAAACATAGATGCATTTTACAATTTTGAAGGTAAGTGTACAAGCACACAAATTGGATACAACATTCACATAGCTAATAAAGAGACTTCAGGGCTCCAGGAGTAAAATAGCAATAGATGCCTGTCCTCTGGACATCACATTCTCTTATGGAGAAAAATAAGTCATATTCTTGAATAATTTATTACTTTTCTTCAAATGAATTAAACATGTTTTAGAGTTTTTTATTTTTTGCAAACACGTTTTCATTCTTAACAAATGACTTCCATAGACAATACCCCAGAAAAATCACATTTACTTAAAGTGTGTCTCATTTCTAGATGGTCAAGAGAGGCTGCAACTTCCTCTCCCAGGTGTTTTAGTTCACAGAATTTGAGCAGGCAGCACTTATTAAAATCCAGCTTTACCAAGTAGAATGTGCAATAACAACAGCAAGACCAGTCCTAGGTTATCCATAGCCAAGGACATTGTGACTGAGCAAAGCAATTTTAGCTTAAAGACAAAGACTTTACAATCTTTCTTGTCTTTGCCATAATGCAAAACTAGACCCTAAAACTCTCCTCTCCTGAATTAATAATGGCTGCCTCTAAAGAGAAATAATAAAGAAAAAGTAATAATTAGTTGATTTGCCTTAAAATGATAAACAAAGAATTACCACATGACTCAGCAATTCCACTCTTAGGTATATATCCTGGAGAAATGAAAACATGTCTCCACACAATAATTTGTACACAAATGTTTATAGCATCATTATTCATAATAGCCAAAAAAAAAAAAAAAAAAAAAAACCAACAAAAAAACTCTCATTTCTTTCAACTGATGGATGGATAAAAAAAATGTATTTTATCCATGTAACGGAATATTATTTGGCATTAAAAATAAACTCAATATTAATATATGCTATAACATGAATAAATCTTGAAGGCAGTGTGCTGTTTTAAAAAAGCTAGTCACAAAAGATCACATATTATATAATTCCATGAATATGAAGTGTCTAGAATAGGGAGAATCTATGGAGATAGTAGATTAGTGGTTGCCCTGGGCTTGGGGTAGGAGTACTGGGAAGTGAATGTTTCTCATTGGAGTGATGAAAATGCTCTCATCTTAACTCTGTGAATGTACTAAAACCATTGAGTTGTATATTTTAAATAAGTAAATTTTATGGTTTGCAAATTATATCTTAATGAACATGTTAATAAAATTATTAATTTGTTAAAGAAACATTGTCATGTAATGTTTCTAATTATAAGGATTAGCTATGTATTATAAATTGTGAAGAAGGTAGATAGAGAGAAATGGAAAAGAGTAGGGATAACCTCAGATGTGGGGAATTAGCGATCTACCTACTTAGAGAACCATTTGTACTGTGTTTAATTATGGCTAATTTTCAATAAGACAAAACTCCAAAACCAGAGAGAGTAAGAGCAAGAAAAAACAAAGTGGAGGAGGAAGAAAAAACAAATGTGGAAGAAGAATAGAAGAAAAAAGAAAGGGAAAAAGGAGGAGGACAGGGGAGATGTTGATTAGATAACATGAAAGGGCTGATGATTCAAGAGGGAAAGTGGGATCACAAACCTTAATCCTTATGATATAATAGCAAATGATTGAGATGAGAATAAAAGTAGAATACCTGTAAAGAGATGAAAAATTGTACAAGAAGAGTTTTGAAGTGTTCAAATTAAAGGACTTTGTTTCAAACATGAGAGATGCGGTCACAATAAAGAAAGAATACAGGTAAAGAATTGCACCAAAGGGCTAAAGCACAGAATAAAATGAAGTTTGTGAATCAACAAAAAAGAATGAAGAAATCAAGGACGGTTAAAAAAAAAGCCACTTTAAAAGATATGAATTGGAACAGATAGAAGAACAAGGACAATCCCAAGGCTCAGTCCAGATGGTGTAATGTGAACAGATGAGGAGGAAGGAGGAGGAAGGGGAGGACAAGTAGCAGGAGGAGGAGCATGAAACATCAAACACACTAACTTTACCATGTTTTCCACCAAAGAAAATGATCTTCAAATTGGAAAGGGTAGGAAAAAAAAAAAACATGGTGAAGGGAAATTTAAATCCCAGGAAAACCTTTTACATGCAGATGACTCATACATTTATATTTTATTCCAGATCTCCCATGTGAACTTCAGGTACTTGACAACTTCACTTATATACCTCAAAGTACTTCATAAGCAGCACCTTCAAGTCAATCTCATTTTCTCCTCTTTCCTCCTTCACCTACCTCCTCATTGTACCTCTTCTAGTGTTCCCTACACCAGTGAATGAAAACACCATCTTTTTTTATTTAAAAAAAGTTTTTAATTGATTTTATAGAGAGAGGAAGGGAGAGAGAGAGATGGAGACATCGATGATAGAGAACATTGATGGGCCCCACCTCCTGCATGCCCCTCACTAAGGATTTGGCCCACAAACTGGGCATGTGCTCTGACTGGAAATAGAACCAATGACCTCTTGGTGCATGGGTCAATACTCAACCATTGAGCCACACTGGCCGGGCAGAAACATAATCTATTAAACATCTCAGAAACATGGGTACTTCCTTCATCCTCCACATCACCTGGTACTATAGACTTGTAATCTCTGGAAGGTGTCCACTTACTCCAATATCACTGCCACCATCCTTGTCCATTTCCTTCCACCTGGAATACTCTACTTGTCTTCTTACTGGTTCTCCTTCCATTTTACCTATCTTTTGACTTCATGGATATTTTCAGAAGGCAAAGTGAATATCAGCTTTCCCCTCTCCTACCCTCCTACACACACAAACAAGGATATAATGATTCAAAATGTTATTCCCTTTGGGAATATATCTGAAGAAACACAAAACACTAATTTGAAAAAATATATGCACCACTATGTTCATTGCAGCATTATTTACAATAGTCAAGACTTGGAAGCAGCCCAAGTGTCCATCAGTAGATGAACAGATAAAAAAGCTGAGGTACATTTGCACAATGGAGTACTACTGAGCCATAAAAAAGAAAATCTTACTTTCTGTGACAGCATGGATGGACCTGGAGAGCATTATGCTAAATGGAATAATTCAGACAGAGAAAGACAAATACCATATGTTACATTTATATGTGAAATCTAATGAACAAAATAAACTAACAAACAAAGTAGAAACAGACTCATAGATACAGAGAACAGACTGACAACTGTCAGACAGGAGGAGGTTGGGAGGCTGGGTGAAAAAGGTGAAGGGATTAAGCAAAAAAAAAAACAAAAAACCTCACAACAAAACCTCATAGAACAGGTAACAGTATGGTGATTACTGAGGGAAAGGGGGTGGGAGGAAGTAGGAGGTATAGGAGGCATAAATGATGACAGAAGAATACCTGACTTTGGCTGGTGAACACACAATACAATATACAGATGATGTATTATAGAACTGGATACCTGAAACCTATATAATTTTATGAACCAATGTCACCTTAATAAATTCAATAAAATTTTTTTTTTAAAGATTCAAAATGTAAACACAACCTCTGGGGCCCTGAATGATATAGTCCTGCAACTCTTCCCAGACTTATCTTGTACCATCTTGGTGACTTAACCATACTGGATTCATTTCTGACCCTTTTGTTTCTTTTTGCCTTCTCATGATTCCATGATTGTCTGATTTATACTGCCCTTTCTTCAAACCTAATCCCAACCATTGCTTCCTAGGGCATGCTTCTCTGAACTTCTTAAATCAATGTACTAGTACAGCATCATAATTGCCTTTGTATATGTTGAGCTAAGTAGACACTTGGGATAGGCTTGTATTTATGAGCAGAAGGTGTAGAAGGTACATGGGCCACTTCACTCTTGGCATCTTTGAAGAGACTTGCTTGGGTTGAACCTCTTAGTTAAACTCACAATGAAGAGACCCTGCCTCCTTCATTGGCCACTTTTCTAATCGGGCAAGTATGAGGGATGCATGAAGGGAAGGCAGGGAATAAACATTTTGGTTTCAGGGACCCAGCTGTCTGATCTTATGTGCAAGATATTTAGGGTTGTGCCTAGAAAGGTACGCTGGTCTTGTGAGAAGCAGAATTCAGCCATGGTCCTTCTCAAGGAAGAAGGAAACAGGTCTGATTACACTCAGGGAAGAGCTCCCACCATAAACCAATAGTAGTGCTTACCATGGTAGTACCACATTTAAACTGATTTGTGTGATTGGTCTGAGTAATGTTTATCTCCCCACTGACAATGAGGAGCATGAGGGTAGGAATCATGTCTATTTCTGATCATCTTTGTATCCTTCACATCTACACAGAGCCTGGCAGTAGTAGGCATTTAATAAATATTTTTTGAATGACTAAATGAAAGACTCTTAAATTGGCAGGCTGTGGTGAAATGATGATTTAGCATAATGGCTACTAGTAAATTCATTTAAAGCATGTGTTTTATGTTGGGTTGTAAGGATTAGTCTTATTTATAAAGTCTTAGCATTATATATTTTTTCCTGGTTAACATGGCTGTGATGTCACTACTACATGAAGATCCATTATTAAATACATACATTTTGTGTAGAAAATTAGCATGGGGAATGTTGATTTAAAATATCACAAGGTTTATTAGATTGATAACTTAATCTTCCCAATGAAGACATTTTCCTTTTTAAAAAGAGGGCATACCTAAAACCATTAAACTTAGGTTTTAGTGCCTAGGCAAGTTATATTTTTATTTACTCTAAGAGCTTTTGGGAGGACCCCAGAATCAAGGTGGGTAATCTTAAAGATTGTGAAGGGGAATATGGCACAGAGGATAAAGATAGACACATCTTTTGAATCATCCAAAGATAAAAGCTTGATGGGCCTGAATTTACAGCACAGCATTATCCTAGGACACGGTGTTAAGCATAAGATCTCTGAGCACTAAGACAAGCAGCCTGCGTTTATGCAAAAGTAGTAAGCAAAGGAACTGTGCTTAATTTTTACTTTCATTTTTGAAGATTAACTTGGTTTATAGGTAAACACATACCCTGAATTTTCTAATGCAAAGTCCTCTTTTTAGAAACAAAATAGTAAGGAAATATTTCTAAATGCTAACAAGACTGGTTTTCACAGAAACGGAATTTTCTCACTTCTCCTGGAATCCATTCCAAACAATAAAAACAACAACACAACCAAGTGAAGAGAAATACCCACAAATCATATTTTCAGCAAAACCAGCAGAAAATCCCCAAACTCCATAGTCAGAGTCAGGCAGAACACCAAAGAGGGAAGTCATAGCAATGTGGTAGGTAACTGAGAGGTATGAAGCAAACCTAGATGTAGCAGATCCTAGGAAACTCCATCGAATATATACTCCCCCAAGTGAGGACCTGAATCTCAGAGACTTGGGCTGTGGAAAAGGCCGGGACTAATGTAGGTAGTGGAGAGTAAGTGGGCCAATCTCATTAAGGGTCAGAAAAAGTCTTTCTAAAAATGACTATCATTTGGGTCCCCATGTGACAGGCACCCTGTGAGTTCGTCCATGAAGTATTTGAGGGAAAAAAGAACTAGGTTTGGTCTGAGTGTCAGAGGATGCAGACTACGTAGATGCATTATATCATGAACAGACAGTTTATAACTGCAGCAACAGCAAAAGAAGCCCTCTATTCACAAACACTAGGGAAACTACTACCCACTAGTCTCTTAAGGAAGCTTCTTCTGATTCTCTAGGAAAACGCAACTCATTCAAATCGGAGTAACATGAAAGGAATATACATGGAGGCACTCTGAGAAATATGAAGAAGAGCAGCCACAAATTTCTCATAGTGAAGATGCACTTATAAATAATGAAGATGCACAGATTTTCTATAAATAATGAAGATGCATTGGAAAAACATGTTTTCATAAAGAAGATTAAAAGAATAACCCAACAAAGCAACTACAGCTCCATATAGGGGAAGATCACAGAGCAGAATTATGAGAACTCAGGGAAGAAGTGAGAAGACAACAAATGGTTGCTGGCAGGCAGCTGGAGGATGTAAAATATGAACTGACAGAATTGAAGGAAAGTAAAGTAAATGAAGGGCCATAAAAGATAAAAATTTTAAAAATCAAAGAAATGGTACAGAGAGAAAAAGATACGGATAAGAGATACAAGAAAATATATCCAACAGCCCTGGCCAGTTAGGCTCAGCGGTTAGATCGTTGGCCTGTGGTCCAGAGAGACCCGGGTTTAGTTCCTGCTAAGGGCATGTACCTCGGTTGCAGTTTGTCCCCGGCACTGGTTGGGTCGTGCGGGTGGCAACCACTCAATGTGTCCCTTTCACGTCGATGTTTCTCTCTCTCTCTCTCTCTCTCTCTCTCTCTCTCTCTCTCTTCCTCTCTCTCCCTCCTACTCTCTCTGAACAAAAAACCAAAAAAATACCCTTGGGGAGGATAGAAAAGAAAATATATCCAACATATGCATAGTTGTAATTCCAAAGAAAATCAAAGCAATGGAACAGAAAAATTATCTTAAAATATAATTCAAAGAAGTTTTTCTGAAATAAAAAGGTTTATATTTATTTAATAAAAGGGTATTCATTTTATTAGAGAAAAGTAATCTGGAATGGCACACAAAAAGACATATCTTAGAAAAGCTTTGGAAAGAATCATTTAGGCAGTTAGGTAAAAAGATAAAATCAGGTTGAGAGAGGGAAAGTGAAGTTGACATCAGACACACCCACAGGAACATTTAACCTCAGTGCATGGTGGAGCAACATCTATAAGACATCAAGCCAAGAAAGCAGGAGCCAAGGATTTTATATCTAATCAAACTCTTCTTCAAGTATAAAGACTCAGGTAAAAAAAGGCAATGTTGAATATGCCAGAATTTGGGTAATATTGCTCAAGTGAGCCTTTCCAGGGGAAAATACTAGAGGACAAACTATAGACAGAATGATTTCAACAACAACAAAATGTCAGCAAAGAACCAATGGTCAACACTCCATGTTCATTGCAGTATTATTTACAATAGCTAAAGTACAAAATACCTAAAGAACCCAAGAGTTCATTGATGGATGGATGCATAAAAAATGTGTATATATGTAGACATAAAATGGAATATTATTCAGCCATAAAAAGAACATGGATGGGCCTTGAGGGCATTAAGTTAAGTGAAATAAGTCAGATAGAGAAAGATAAATACTGCATGATCTTGCTTATATGTGGAATCTAAAACAAAACAAAACTAAACTCTTGAGCTCATACACGTAAATAAATTGCTGGTTGCCAGAGGCAGGTGTTGGGGATGGGTGACATGGGTGAAAGGGAGTCAAAAGTTCAACCTTCCAGTTATGAAGTAAACAAGTCTTTGGGATGTAATGCACAGCCTGGGAATATAGTTAATAGTATTGTATTACATATTTGATAGTTGTTAAATAGATACAGAAAGTTCTCATCACAAGAAAAAGTTTTAAATTATGTCTGGTGATGGATAATGACTTACTGTGGTAATAATTTTGCCACATATACAAATACTGAATCATGTTGTACGCCTGAAACTAATATAATATGTCAAGTATATCTCAATTAAAAAAAAGAACCAGCAGGTTCTTTAGGTTCATTATCTTCTTAATGGATTTAAAAGAAATACTTTGAAGATGCAACCTCACATAAAGGTACTGTCAAAAATATCTATATATTTATATATCTATATCTATCTATCATCTATCTATCTATCCATCTTAAGAAATGTTTTTCTATTTCTAATTTGTTATTTTTTCTTAAATCATTACTGGCTGTTGAATATGATGACATGCCTTTCATACATATATTGAGACTGTTTTATGTTTCTCCTTTAATCTCTTAATGCTGTGAATTATGTAAATATCTTCTCCAATGTTGTTAAGCCTTCCTTTTATTACCAAATAAATCCTATCTGGTCATGTTATTGTATATTACTTACAATAATTTAATCTTATTCAAATATTTATTAAGAATTTTTGCATCAGGTTCATGAAAGCAATTGTATTAACATTTTCCTTTCTCAAATTGCCCTAGGCTGTTTAAGAATATACTAAATCTTAAAATGAATTGAACATCTCTTTTGTTCAGATCTCTAAAAGAATTTTTGTATGAAAGAAATTACCTTTTCCTTCCAGGCTTCATAAACTACTTTGGTCTGGTCTTATTTCTGAGGAAACTTTAAATTAATGTGCCAATAGTGTTTATAGTATGCTTTCTTTTTTTTTCTCACTGATAGGTTTATGCAGAGGTTCCTCATCCAGTATTTTTAAAGAACAGCAACAACACAAAAACGTTCATAGTGATTATCTCTGGGTAATTTCCATTATCTTTTGTATTTTACAAAATTTCCCCAATAAATGTGTATTAACTTTATGAACCTTCCCAATAATACCTGTAAGAAAATGATATACTTTGAAAAAAAGTAAAGACATAAAATAAAGACTGAATAGGAGATCCATAACTGGTTGACTGACTTTCCTACACGGTATATAAATATTTTCTTTAAAAACTATAGAATGGTCTCTAGTGGTATGCTTCAGCCCTTCTTTTTGGATTTACTCTGAATATTTTTTTATCATCAACTTTGATGATATATTAGACACTATTATGAGATATAACATATCCTGGGAAAATATTTAAAATATTGGATTTCAGATTTAGTATTCTCAAATTTTGACAGCAGAAACACTTCTTTTTTTGGTGGTCCAAATGGCACTTTTAGGTGGGTGAATTAGAAATAAGCTGTCTCTTCCTCAAGATTCTACTGCTATTTGCAGGAAAATTATTGTAATAAATAAATAACATTAATATAACTACTGATATAAATGATGTTCCTTAAAGTTAGTGCATAACCTGCATAACAGTAAGGGGTGACCCTGGGTTAGAAGAACATATCTATATCTGAAAGATGACATTTAATAAAAATGAAAATAATATTCTACCTTATGTAGTACTGTGCACTATCCAAGTACACAGTACAGCGTGGGAGAAACATGTCAACATGATTTCATGTGAAAAAATGGCTTGAAAATTTTATCTGATTCAGAGATAGGTTGGCATGGCTGCCAGACAAGCTGGTGCATTGATAGAAGAAGGGTGTTAATATCCAAAGATTTTTCAATAGATGCTGTGAAGTCTAAATTCTACTGTAATATTGTTCACACAATTACACTATAAGGTAAGAGGGAATTTGCTTTTTTTTGGAACAAGATATAATTTGTCATTTGGGATGCTGACAGTGCTCGAAGTCCCATGCTTAGAGAATTGCTGAAGAAACTTGGTCTTTTGAAGATGGGCCAATGAAGACTTAGGAACAAATAATAGTTTTCATTAAACTGCATGTGGAAGTGTAGTCGGATTTATTTCATATAGCTTTACATCCAAGTTAAAGGAAAGTATATTTGGATTCACAATAGAGAACTGTCCAGTGTGGCAGTTGGTACTGGAGTGAAAATTCAACAACCTCTGTAGAGGTCATTTGGTATTATGTGCAAAAATCTTTAACATTTCACATACTCTTTGATCCAGCTAGTCCACTTCTAGGAATTTCTACTGAATAAATAATTGGATGCCTCTTCAGGCACTTGTAACAGTAAAAGATGTGAATAGGTTACTAAGTAAATAGGAGGAAAGGAAAAATAAATATGACATAAACAGAACGGGGCAAAGAGAATTGGGGAAAAAGAATGAACTCAAGTGAACAGAAACTGCTATTCTAATAAGTACAGGGGTGAAAAAGAGAGTGAGATATTATTAGAAAATTGCCAGTCAAAATAAGGTTGAATGCAGGCCACTGAGGCAATGGCCCATTTTTTTAATTAGATGAGAGAATTGTGATTGCTAAAATAAAACTTAGATTGAGGATCTCTAGTGAAGTGAGGTCAACAAAAATAGCTAATGGGTGGGAAATTACTTTAGTCATTTGAAAGTAAAGAAACCTATTATTAATGGGTATCAAATTGTTTATAATGTAGAGAGAGGAACTGGATTATTATATACTGAATACTGCATTAACAGAGGGCTTCAGGGGGTAGTGTGCTAAGGAAATGCTTGCTGTCGAAGTGTGCACTCCTGGTCAGACAACAACAGTACAGACATTTGTGATTATCTCCATCTGAAAATAATGGAAAAACAAAAATATTTCTGCAAAATAATTATTCAAAATTAGTATATTTAAATGAAGATATTAAGATTTACTTGGACTTCTTTTTTTGAAATAAAGAATAGTGCATAATATTTGGGAATACTAACTAGAAAAAAAGTTTTCACATTGATCAAACAACACTTACTACATTACTTATAATGTTGAAAAGTTGTAAAAATATTCAAATGCCAAGTAACTGAGAAGTGAATAGTGAGTAGAGAAATAAATAACCATGGTGTATGAGAACATTTTAGTAGCTATACATATTTTCATTATAATAATACTTTTAAAAATAATAAGCATTTTAAAAAATGAACAGAATGAATATGCATACAATGTGTACAAAATGATTTTTACCCTATCACTTTAGGGAAATTGTTGGCAAATACAATAGTTACTTCCTAATTGCCAGATTCATCAATAGGCTTTTCATTCCTTATCTGACTCAACTACTCTTTGGTGGTTGATCTTGTTGAACTATCCCTGCTCTTGAAATCCTCTTCTTCCTTCTTTTCCATGCAGTTTTATTTTCCTTTCTATCTTTTGGACTCTTTATTATTGCTCTCCTTCGGCTTCCCGTCTGTGCTTTAAAGTCTGTGTAGCTCAGGAAATTGGCCTGTGCTGCCTCTTCTTCTAACTTACACATGCCCTGATGTGATCTCATTCACTCAAACTCTTCTCTGCCGATGTGGTAACTCCCAAATGAGCTTTCTCCATTCCTGTCATCTTCCTGAACTTCAGAATCATAAATCCAGCTGCTGTCTCTTCTCCTTTTTCCTCACATGAGAATTTCTGACTAACCTGATACTTTAAGATAAGTATGAAGATATTTTCACTTCTCTCCATCTTTTTTTTAAAATTTATTTTTCTTTATTGATTTTAGAGAGAGTGGAAGGGAGAGGGAGAGAGAGAGAGAAATATAGAAGAGAGAGAACATCCATTGGCCACCTCCCACATGCCCCCAACTAGGGCCTGGGCCCACAACCTGGGCACGTGCCCTGACTGGGAATTGAACCGGTGACCTCTTAGTGCATGGGTCGACACAACCACTGAGCCACACTGGCAGGGCTATCTTTATTGCTTTTACTTTTATTGCTTGAACCACAATAATCTCTTATCTAGATTACGTAATAACCTCCCAAATAGTTTTGAATAAATGAATGATTGCCTATGGGACATCTTCAACAAGCACATCAGATCCAAAATGTCTAAAAGTAAATCATTTTCTCCATTTAAACTTATTCTTTCTCCCATATTATCTATCAAAATTGGAGGCACTGATGTACACCCAATTTTTCAAACCATAAAAATTTTTTTCATTTCTCCTCTTCTCTGACAACTCAATCATTCAATCTCCATGTCCAGGCAATTATATTTCATTTATTTATTTGAAAATTTTTGTTATTAATTTATTTTTGTTACAGATGTTTCTCCTTCCCCCCCTTGACACCCTTCCTCCACCCCCTCCCACTCTGTCCCCAGCTTTGTTGTTCATGTCTATCAGTTATGCATATAAGTTCTGTGGTTTATCTTTCTCCATCCTTCTGAGGATTGTCAGTCTGTACTCTACTTCTATGACTCTGGGTCTATTTTGTTCATCAGTTTGTTTAGTTCATTATATTCCAGAAATAAGTGAGATCATGTGATATTAGTATATTTATATTAAGATACTAAGATTTACTTGGACTTCTTTTTTTTGAAATAAATACTTTCTTTTTGAAAGAAAGAATTTGTCTTTCTGTGCTTGGCTTGTTTTGGCTAGAATGATACTTTCCAGGTCCCTCCATGTCATCCGAAAGGATAAGAGATCTTTGTTTCTAACAGCTGCATAGTATTCCATTGTGTACATGTACCACAGTTTTTTTATCCACTTGTCTACTGATGGACACTTGGGCTGTTTCCAGATCTTAGCTATTGTAAATAGTGCTGCTATGAACATATGAACATAGGGGTACATATATCCTTTCTGATTGGTGTCAGGCAATAATATGTTAAACATGTCTTCTCCTTTTAAAAAATTCTTACCATCAGAATCCCTCCCTTCCTTAGTACAATGAGAGCTCCTTGAGGACTGGAGTCTGTCTTTTTTTCAACTTTGTATTCCCAGTCTTTATTAGCGTGCCTGATGTATAGTTAGTGTTCCTTGAATTAAAAATAATATTATGTACAACAAAAAACAAAAAGCATAGAACATAATAATTGAAAATGTATAACATGTATATATTTACATTTATAGCTATTGGAAGGAGTTTTCAAGTGATATAAATAATTGCTGTTTTACTGTAAAATGAATAATAAACATTTTAGATAAAAATAAGCAGCAAATATTTAATTGAGTCTAGAAGAATCTAGACTCAATTGTTTTAAATAGCCGGAGTTTAAAATAGAATAACATAGTTTGATTAATCTAAATAGTTTAAAATAGTAAAATAGTCTAATAGTTTAAAAAAGTCTATCAAACAGAAATTGATGGTCTTCCATTCCACCTCCACATAAAATAAATATTCAGGAGCCACGGAATATATACAGTGATCTCATTTAGCTGATGTGCACTGGATGGATGATTTCACACAAGTTTCATGCACGACTTAAAAAATGATATTTGGTTTTAAATACATAAAATGCATTAGGTGGTAGATTCTGTATTAGGCAGAATAATAGTTCTCTGAAGATGCCCATGTCTTAATTCATGGGACCTGTGAATGTGTCACCTTCCAAGAGGGACTTTGCAGATGTAATTAAGTTAATGATCATGAGATGGGAAGGCTATCGTGCTTATCTAGGTGGTCCAATTGCAACTACAGCAGTCTTTGTAAGTGAAAGACAGAGATGAGAGAGTCAGAAAAGGGGAAGTGACCCCAGAAGCAGAGTCAGAGTGAGGTGATTGCTGGCTTTGAAGATGAACAAAGCACCGAGGAGTCAAGGAATACAAGCTGCCTCTAGAAGCTGGAAAAAGCAAGAGAATGAATTCTCCCCTAGAACCCCCAGAAGGGAATAAGCATTGCTATACTACGGTTTTAGCTTATTGAGACCCACTTCAGACTTCTGACATTCAAAACTGTAAGATAAATTCATGTTATTTTATGCCGTGAGGTTTGGTACCTTGTTACAGCAGCAGTAATTAACAAATACAGATGCTATAGGATTTCATTCCATCAAAAGCCTGACTGAATGAAATTGTGATCTCTAGCAGTGACTTCTGCAATGGCTCTGAAATCTACTTCTTGTTGTTTCATTTTACATCACTACCACCATATTTTCAGACTTAATAAAAATAATAGCATTTATTGAGGCATTATATAAATGTCCCTTTTCCAAGTATTGTTCTATGCTCTTTACATTACATTAACTCATTTAATCCTTTCAACAACTCTGTGTGATATGTATTATTATTTTCTCCACATTTCAGAGGACACCAAGGCGGAGAGAGGTTATATATGCACTCAAAGTTAAATAATCAGTAAAACACAGGGTTGAACACAGCCATCCGACTCCAAAGCTGTACTTTCTCTCTTCCTAGAACTAACTTCATGGCCTTCAAATAGCATGGCAGTCAATGAAGGTGCACCCTCACCAGTCTGCTATTTATATTTACTCACTCTGCTGATACCTAGTGTAGTAGACACTTTTGACTCCCATGATCTCCACCCCCTGGTGTCACACCTGTGAATATGTTATATTTCATGGCAAAGGGTCTTTGCAGATGCCATTGGTTATTAATCAGTGATCTTAAAATAGGTAGATCATTCTGGATTAATCTGGTGGACCCAAAGTAATCACATAAGACCATAAAAGAAGAGCTTGTTATTTTATGACAATAAAGTAAAATAAAACAAAACAAAACAGAAGAGCTTTCTCCTGCCTGGATGCAAAAGCAAGATGTGGCCGACTAGCGAGAGAGATTCAAAGCATGATAAAAATTCAATGTGCCATTTGTTGGCTGGCAGATGATGGGACCTCAGTTGTATAGTTACAAGGAACTGAATTCTTCTATCTACTTCAACACATTTGGAAGCGGAGTCTTCCCCAGAGCTTTCAGATAAGAGCCCAGGCCAGTTGGTAGCTTTATTTCAGCCTTGGGAGACCTTGAGCACAGCACTCAGCTGAGCCAGGCTGTGCCGACTTCTGATCCATGAAAATACCCATCTTTTATTTTTATTTTTTGAAATATATTTTTATTGGTTTTTTAGAGAGAGAGGAAGAGAGAGAGAGATAGAAACATTGATGTGAGAGAGATGCATCAATTGGCTGCCTCCTGCATGACCCCTACTGGGGATTGAGCCTGAAACCCAGGCATGTGCCCTGACCAGGAATCGAACTGGGACCTCTCAGTCCATGGGATGACACTCAATCCACTGAGCCACACCTGCTGGGCAAAAATGTTCACCTTTTAAATCTGTCTGACTGTTCTCCTGCAAAACTCTGAACTGAGCTGGCTGCTGAAATAACTGTGTAGACATGTGCTCTTTATTTATTCTTCTCTCCCTTCCTCTCTCTCCCTTGGACCTTCACTCTCTCCTGCCTGTGACCATCCACCCACCATCTGCTCACCCACCACCATCCATCCATCCATCCATCCATCCATCCATCCATCCATCCATCCACACATAAATGGTGTTTGCTAGGCACTAAGTTAGGCCTGAGGGATGCAGGATTGAATTACTGAGAGATTAATAAACATGATAAAATGTTAAGAGAAATCTCTCTCGACATGCTTTCATGGAAATGACGGCAAAGCTTCAGAGATACAACATCTCCAACGGGGAAATCTCCCTTGTGCTCTACCCTTCCTTTCCTAAACCTCAAGCTGGAGTTCTTGTTCCCATAAACATCCATATTCTCTTTTCAGGTATCTTTATGCTTCTTACTTTGCCTTGTATTATATTTATTTAACTACCTAGTGTCCCACTAGACTATAAACTCTCTGCCAGTAGGAACTATTTTACAAATCTTTGAATTTCCCCTCTCCTCTCAGCCCTTGTACACAGCAGATCTTCCTTTTTTTTGCTATTTAAATGGATCACTCAGGAAAAGCTTCTTCACAATAAATCCTATTACAAGCTTTACTTTGTAACAGGATATTCAAGTTCCAACTGAGGATCTACGTATTTCAGGTAATATGCTCCCATAATAACTCTTTAAAAACTGCGCATTCTTCAAATTATTCTAAGGTTATAACCAAGAAAATTTTTTTCTAACTGTTATAAGAAAGAAGAAAAGTCATCAATATTAAGTGATTTTTAAATGATCTAATCAAAAAAATTACCATGATATTTAACAATATCATGATTAATGGCTCTTTATCTCTTTTGTGAATAAAAGTTAAGGACTTTTCTCCCAAGGAAAATGAATATAAAATCTTCACTCCCAAATTTTTAATATAATGTTAGAAATTTACTGAACCCCTGGAGTTTATTCTTTCCCACCCTAAATTTCCACAGCCCAACCTAAGAACACCTGAATTAGGTGGGTAGGATGCCCAGTCTTTCTGCATCTGAGTTCTCCTCAATCCCCTTCCTCATCCTCCATCCCACTAAAGGGTCTTCTCAAGGTGGGATTACTTCAGAAGTCAGTGGAGCTGCTCCTCAGTTCTGTTTTTGGGTTGTCTCAACCCTAGGAGTAACCTCCCTGTGAATGCTCGAGGCCTGGAAACCCTCTGAGAGTCTCCATTAGGGATTCCTGCCTTAGTAAACTTTTCTAGAAAAGTCTTTTCTGAATAGTAAGGTTTTCCAACTGGTCCGTGACCAATGACATTTTTCTGGCTTGCTGGACTGAAGTGATCTTTCTCTTTCGAAGCCTCAAATATGGCCCCAAAAGACTTGGTTTCAGAGAGCAATATGAGGAAACATGGTTTTTGAAGCTTGATAAGTACACAAATGAGGCTAGACAGCACATTTTTGGTTATACCAATTTCCCTAAAACAGAACACTACTCTGAATAAGGTTAAAGTAAACACTGCCCTGGAAAACCCATAGTGAGTAGGGTCTCTCTAGAAAGCTCTTGCCCTTTGGTCAAAAGCAGGAGAATGTTAGGTAGGCAGGCGTGTCTCAGGTAAGGTGCAAAGGGTTACCTGCTGGTAGGGGAGATTGGCACCAGGTGTGTGACAGGCTGTAGCAGAAATTACTAAGCCTTGCCAACTTCTGAGTCCATCTGCACCCAGACTCTGCTCCTAAAAGTGCCAAAGCATTGTAATTTACAAATAAATATGAGTAGGAGGAATGTTTTTCATACTTCTTTTATAAATGAGGAAGAGAATCACAGATGAGGCTTAGTGTCGAGACAGAGCTTTGGTACAAAGCTCACAGTGTGAATGGAAATATTAGTCCAGGTACTTCCTGGTTGGCTAATGGTCAGTCAGGCACACGATACCAAATAGGAGCAGAGCAGAGCTCCTGGAAGGGCCAGAGCCAGGGCTGACTGCAGACCAAGGGAAATAAGACACGTCCAGCACAAAGCTTCTCGTGCATGACGTGTGACTGATAAACGTCGTGTGAGGACCTGGGCAAACCCCAGGCCAATCTTCGTGTTTTTAGTGATAAATCGGCTGTCATTGAAAACTAGGTACTTTATAAAATTCATTCCTCAAAATGACTCCATGAGGTGAGTCTTTTTGCACATGAAGAAACAATAGTTTGGAGTGGCGGAGTGGTTTATGTCATGCACCTCGTGAGTACACGCTGGCTGCGCTCACCCAGGGCAGCCCTCACTGTCTGAGCCTCCTGGCCCACGCTCTCGGAGAAGGACCGGCGGCTCTGCCACTGCTCAGCACTGAGACATCACAGCCCGAGGTGCCTCCTCAGGGCAAACCCAACCCTAGTAGATATCAAAATATTAAAATAGGCACAAACACACAAAAACCAACCCAAAACAAGAGGAATGCTGTCTGATAGAGCTTTTTGCAACGAAGGCATTGTTGTCTATTTGCATTGTCTAATATGGTAAACACCAGCCATACATGGCTACTGGACACTAGAAATGTGGCTACTGTGACTGAACAACTAAAATTTTATCGTTATTTAACTTTAGTTAATGTAAATTTAAATAGCCACACGAGGCTAGTGGCTACCATATTGGACAGCATAGAACTAGACTATTTGATTTAAAAGGAAGACAAGTGGCCATCTGCCCTCACTTTACCAAACAGGAAAATTTCCTTCACTCTGTCCCTGATATGTTCATCTAGTCTTTCATTACACATTTTTAATAACAAAAAACTCTTCACCTTACTTGGGGCCTGATACCTTTGCTAGAATTTGTCCATGCTCTTTCTCACCATCACACCATTGCTTGTCCTGAAAAATTCTGCCTAGAGCGTTAAATTGCTTGGGCTGGACCACATCCTCCATCTTTGGGAAATTTGAGTTGTTTTTTTTTGGTGGTACGTGTCCCTAGTGGGGACCGAACCCAGGACTCTCTGGTCCGCAGGCCAATGCTCAACTGCTGAGCCAAACTGGCCAGGGCGGAAATTTGAATTTTTTGAAAATCCTCACTCAAGGATATTTTTTCCATTTATCTTCAGATAGAATGGGAGGAAGGAAGGGGGAGAGAGAGAGAGAGAGAGAGAAACATCGATGTGAGAGAGACACATCGACTGGTCACCTCCTGCGCTACCCCGACTAGAGCCGGGGACCAATCGCAACCAAGGTACATGCCCTTGGCCAGAACTGAACCTATGACTCAGTCCAACGCTCTAACCACTGTGAAACCAGCCAGGGTGGGAAATTTGAGTATTTTAGAAAAAATGATTTCATTATTATCTTGTCGAACAGAGATTCAGTCCTGTCCCCCATGTATTTATTCTTACCAGCCAGGTGGTTGGCTATCTAGATGTTCTTTTCCTTCCCCAAGTTGGTCTTCAGCCCTTTCCCTCTTTTATCTGGTCACCACTCCTGGAGTTCAATATGGTCAAGCAGGTGCTAAATAAATCTTGGTGGAATGAAAGACTTGTTGAGAACGGAAGTTCTATTAAATCATTCCACAAAATTTTTCATTCTACACTCATAATCTTTTAGATGATGCAATGGGATTACATATTATAGTGCTTGGGTAGATTCCTCACTGGTTGCAACTAATAAAGACAATGCTACATTCTATCCATTCATTAATCCAATAAAACTGTCACAAATGTAAGTGAGATTAAATTGGCATGGTTTCATTTTAGTGAATTCTTTCATTTCTTAGTCATTTAAAAATCCCTAATAAGTGAAGTATTAACATTTTATTTTTATGCATGGGGATATTTTATAAAATATTGAACCAAGAAAAAGTGAAGGCTGTGGAACATATTAAGACTGTATTCATTACTTTAAAAACTTCCTCTGGGCTTAAACACATAAGGAAGGGCATTAAATACAGGCTTCCTAGAACATGAAATTATCTGCAATGAGCTACATGTACATTAGGAAAAAATCCAAAATAAGCTGAGAAGTAGGATAAGAAAGACTATATTGACTTCCAAGTTCATTATTGAATATGGCACCTTTTAGCTGATGGATTTCAAAAGTTTGAGCATTCTGTATGATTATTTATCAGACAAATTTAAACTCGACTAATATTTGCTAATAGCACTACTTATGCATTGGATATAGGCAGCTGCCTCTAAGCTTACACACATGCGTGCTCTGCCCTGGATAGTATATGTCTCAACTTCGTTATACTTTATAAGGTAATTTAGAAGCATTCTAAAGGCAGACCTTTACGGAAACATATCTTTTCCTTCAGACCTAGAGTAATAATTTAAAAAATAGTAAAATTAGTGAACTCCTCCAATATTTAGTTAACAATCTGGGTTATATGGAGCTCATGCACCAAACAGAATTCTGGCTCACAATAAGCCTGGGAAATAACTATCTGGTCCTCCAAAAGGACAAAATATAAAGCACACTGATTTAGAGGAATTGTGTTTGGGGATCCTTAGTTTACTTCCTCATCATTTCAATGAAATTACTTCTTAAAGAAGCAAGCATCCCCAAGTTAATCCAAGTAAAGGATAGAAAATGGGAAGACAGTGCTTATTTGGACATAACCTTGTAGTGTTTTAACAATGTTATAAACTACAATCAGGTTGGTAGTCTCAAGGGGTCAATAGTATTATTTCTCATGGAAACAAACACACAAAAAAGCAAAAACAGCCATGAGCAATGGTTCTTTCATAGGCTGAGATAAAAGTTTCCAGTTATATAAAATGATATTGTTCTAATACAATTTAACATTTTATATATCTGACTTTGTAAAAGAATCTCATACATTCCTTGCTTTCTAACTTGGCTACTCTCCAAACTACACTTAGGTTTACATTTAAGCATAAAGGTAGGACCTGTTTTTTAACCATAGTTAATCATTTAAAAAAATTTGTATTAAAATAAATTCTCACCAAGAAACATTCCTGCAGGAAAAGATCAAAGGGACTATTTACACAGCAGAGCAGCATGATGTGGAAAGTGAACAGATTTTGGAATGAGACTGATCAGATTTTAAATCTTTGTTATGTTACTTAATAGCAGCATAATCATGAGCACATTAATTACTTCCAATTCATAGGTTACGAACAATTACCTCAGAAACTTTCAGAAATAAGGACAATATATGTTCAAGCATAGGGCCATAGACTTTCTTCATAAATTATAGTTCTCCTTTTCCTCCCCTTCTACCCCTCCTCCTTCATCTTCTTCCTCTTCTTGCCATCATTTATTATCACATGAAGTGCATCCTGCATGTGATAGAAGAGCTCTAGACAAGATATCAAGGGGCCTTGTGTTCTTAGTAAAGTGAACCCCTCTCTCTGGGTTTCAACTGAGGAATAGGGTATGAGGGTGACATAATTGTCTGCTATAGCCAAGAAATGATTCTGTAATGTGAGTCAATCATGAGCTCTTGGCAACCCATGCTCAGCTGTGTTTTCATGAAGGACAGGGCACCAGGACTGCAGCCTGGGAGAGCTGTGGATTAAACTCACCAAGTTTGGGACAGTTGCTTAACATTTTTTAGACTTTATCAGGGTTTTCTGATTTATTTGATTTTTTAAGAGTAGATACAGACTACCCCTCCCCACCCTGGTCATTAAACTCTTTTTTTGACGGCTTAGATCTGCTTATTGGGGTAGGAACAGGCAACAGTTTTCCAATTGTGCTTTGGGGAACAACCCCCCCCCCCCCCAGGAGAAGTTGAATGTAGGGCAGTGGATGGAGGAAGGGGATTTGGATTTGAATACTCCTCTTCTTTCTTCAATAGAAGTAGCTCTGTTTTAAATTATTTTATATGAACAAACAATTTCATGATTAAAAAGTCTAAAATGCACTGAGCTAACTGATCTTTGAAGTTCTTTCCAACACCAGCTTATATTGACTGTGCACGTTCACTGGGAGTTCATAGAGAAGAAAGGCACAACGAGATGCACTCTCCAGAAACTATAGAAGAGACCAAGCCACAACCAAATTAGTCCCAGGGCCTAGAATAAAAAAAGCAGGGGGTGGGGCAGGAGGCAGAATTTCTTGAGTACACAGAACATTAAGATAAATGAATACTTTGTGCTACATGACTGAGCAACACTAACAGGATAAGAGGAAGATGTCCTACTGTCCCTGCTTCTGCATGACGCTCTACAGCTGAGGAGTCATTAGAATGCCAGTTAATTTCTCCAGGCCTCAGTTTCCTCATCTGTAAACTCATGGTTTCCCATTCAAAATTATATAAAATATAAGAAGTTAGGGGAAGAAAAGCAAAGAGGAAGAAAGGAAAAGGGAAAAGTACTGCTAAGCCCAATTCTCTTTTACTCAAAATGGTGCAGGATGTGAGAAGGTGGAAGTAGGTGGGAGTATAATCAACTTCTCATGTCTGATTTCTAAGGCTGTTTCAGTAAGACCAGTGAGAGACGATATTAAGGTCTTGCTTAGCATAGGTACAGTCTTCCAGGGAGTTCCATAGTACCATTCTGGGAGCTTTAGTGGTGTTGAGAATGGGAGTGGGGGTGAGGGTGGTAGGAGACAAAGAGAAGGCGGGCCAAGACAATAAAAGTGTTCTGTAAGCAAGAAGTTCCATGGAAGTAGTTTCAAATTACCTGTTATGAAATAGCTATAGGAATTGGTTACCAATAAAATCTAATAAATAACAGTTGGTTTGGGGATTTTAAAAAAAGCAGTATGTAGCAGGGCCAGTGTGGCTCAATGGCTGAGCATCAACCCATGCACCAAGAGGTTGCCGGTTTGATTCCCGGTCAGGGCACATGCCCAAGTTGTGGGCCTGATCCCTAGTTCAGGGGCATGCAGGAGGCGGCCAATTGATGTTCTCTGTCATCGATGTTTCTATTTCCCTCTCCCTCTTTCTTACTCTCTCTCTAAAATCAATAAAGAAAAAACAATATAAAAAAGCAGTAAGTCAAAATATGTATTTTTAAAACAAATATGAAAGCTCATATGAGATATATTTTTTATTTTTGGTTCAGTTCATGAGATCATCTAGCATGAAATAAAGTGTTTCTTTTTCTGTGCAATGATTGCATAAGTCAAATATGGCAAAGCGACCTACACAGCAATTTTCGGCCCATGGATCTGAGTTTTCATAAACCTCACCATTCACTCCTTATAGAGAGTTCTTGTTTCTGGTGGATTTGTTTTACCTCCTTTGTGAAAGCCTCAGAGAGAAGGCAGCAAGCAGGAAAATCAGCTATTTATAGACTTTTTTCAACTAAAAGTGTCTGCTCAGCGTGCCATGGAATACTTCCAAGAGGTGGGAGAACAGGAAACTATCTAAAATCAACTAGAAGGCTGGAGGAGTGTTATGGGGGAACGATTTTACATAGGAGGCATTTTCAGAAAGCTCAGTTTTCATTTGCAAACAAATGACAGTTACTTTCCTTGACACCTCCTGAGTTACAGAAAAGCAAGCTCAACTTCTACTAGTTAAGAAGAGTAAGGAAAAAAAAAAGACAAATTCTCTAAGGATTACAAGTAGTTAAGATCCTTTAAGGAACTTTAAAGGAAAAGTCTTGAGGGAGTGCCTCTCTCTGTATGTATTTGATGCTGGAGGGTCATCAATTAAGACCAATGCCCATAGCACAACTTGGGCTAGCAGATGGCCTTCTAAGTGTGGGTTGCAGGTCCTGGGTGACCTAACAGAAGTCTGACTGTGCCCACAGGAGGATCTTTATCTTCGCTCATTTCCACTCTTATAATGAAAAGTGGCAAACCATTTGCTCAAGTTTTCATAATTAAGAGTCATAATTTTATTAAATTGTACTCCACAGTTCGCATGAATTCTGATTGATTTTGTTTTTATTGTTTTAGTGGTAACGTGGAAGCAGGTGAGGTAAGGAGTCTCTGCACCACCAAAAATATGTGGCTGCCCGAGAAAGTCTGAGCTCCCCATGGTCCTGTGAAGAAAAGAGTTTCTGAGAGAGAACTAGCTTCAATGTTAGTTTGATTTGTTGGAATTAATGCAGCCTTATAAGTATGATGTAGTTGGCTTCAGAGAATGGAGAGGATTAATCAGGGACTTTGGGCAAGAGTAAAGAAGAGTGACGGACAAGGATTTATTGTCATCTGTTAGCAACAGCGTAAGAACTCCCACTTATGAAAGTTGCCATGGTGGAAATACTCCTCAGAGAACCTGGATAAGCCAATAAACGAAGCAATGAAGAGTAGATAGAGTCTCCTTATAGACAAGCCCTATAGCTATTACTGTTAATTAAATTGTCCTGTTTACTTACCAAAGCTTCCTGGAATAAGGCACCAGGGTCTTGACAGATGTAAGGTATAAAAATAAAAGGTTTTATATGAACAAACTTTATAAAGCTTGAGGAGGCCAGAAAAATTGTGTTCTCAATAAATATCAAGGCATAAGAAAACCTGACCCACTGATGCTGAGCTATGAAAAGATTGACCCTTTATGATCTCTTCACTTGTAGACAAAAGCTTTATGTGTTTAGTTGGCACACGGGATGAAGAAGCCTAAAACCCTCACTGCGATGAAGACCTACTGTCACCTAACACTAGGAGAGGGTTTCCTTTACCATGGAATCAGACATGCTCATCCTGTCTATGGATTAATAAAAATTAGATCAAGTAAAAATAAAAGAAACATGGTAAGGTACATGAATCACATGAAGAAGCAGAGAAGCAGGTTAACCTCTAAGGATTTGTAAACTCAAAATATTTCACACTAGATTTTGTATTTGTTTCCAAAATTTGAAATTAAAAAAATTTAAACACTTGAACAAACTCAAGGGTTGTATCATTATACCCATTTTGCAGACACAGAAATGGAAGTACTAAGTAGAGGGAGCCCAAAGACATGTCAGAGGTCAGCATCAGCTCATGGGTATTCTGAAGCCCATGTTTTTGTTTGTTAGACTTGACTGCCCCCTTCAGTAAGAAAAATGATAAATTTGGTCTGATAGTTCCCTAAAATTGGGTTAAAGTGTGATTCTTGAATTTACCTCTGAAACAGAATCATTCCAGGTCTACAGAATCAGAATCTCTTGGTTTGATGCCAGAAATTCTCATTTTATAGACACTTTCATAAGCTGATTTTCATGCACACACAAAGTTGAGGAACCACTGCCCTAATATTCAATGATGGAGCAAGTGACCACACACATACAAGATCTATACATGCAGACGAATGCGGCATTATGCTAATTTTTACCCATATTGATGCCACTATATATAATGACTCATATAGTATTTCCAACTTTAGGTCTTGCCATCTCCTATGCACTCTTCCTTTCAGATTTTCTAGAGTTGCCCTGATTTAATAGTGTGGTCTCATTGTCCAATACATTCTCTCCTACATGTCACATTTGGACAGTATGATTACAGTTAAGTTAACAATTCTTATCCTAGGAAAGTGAGGTGAGAGGTGAGGAGAACTGGCTGCCAAGAGAATGGAAGATGCCAGAGAGAAGGGCACTGTCTTCAAAATCCAGTGTCAGGGCTCTGTCGCTGTGCCTAAAGATCACATCTCCAAAGATCACATCTCCATTTGTTCTCCTTTGGTATGTGGTTCACTTATAATAAAATCGTTGGGATGCAGGAGGGACTGACAGTGATAGCAGAAAAAATGTACTCATTTCTTTAATTTGGTGGTTAAAAATTCTACCCTGCCATTTGTAACCACAGAATTATAGATGGCAGGTAATTACTATCTTAGTCTTTTAAGCCACAAACAGGTTTCAAATCTAACTTTTGGATCAGTTTTCTTTCTATGCAGATTTTAGAAGTATGGTGCAGAAATATATTCTCTCCCTTACCTCTGTTAATGGACTAACATCAGTGGATTCATTCATTCTTTATATCTTTACCTTTGAGTGACAGAGAGAACTGGGTTGAAGGAGAATAAATGATTCACTGAAAAAAATTAAAGCATACCCTTCAACTGTACTTTCAGATTAAGAATTTATAAAAACACTTAAGTATTAATTTATAAAAATTAAGTAAAAGAATTTTCCCTGTGCCATAATGTGTTCCAAATGGAAATTATTAGAGGTGGAGTCAGATGGTAGGGGATGAGGCAGGATGGTCTTGAGAAGCAGACAAATGAGCTGTAGATGTGAAGTCACACATGCATGTTATTTCTATCCAATGGGAAAAGTTATCAGTTCAAAATTTCAGGTAATACAAATCACAGTGATATTTATAACTCTTAATGGATTCATTAATAGTAGCTTAGTTTTACCTAAACAGGCCAATTTTCTTTTCTTCTCTTTTTTTTTAAAACCAAGCTTTCCTAGCAAAGGACAGAAAATAATCTGACTGTTAAGAGGTAGTGTAGTTTGAACCATATAAAGTTTTTAATTTTAACTGTTTAGATCCATAAAAATGGAATTTCCTACTGATTTAATTCCATACCAATAAGCACAAGAATCTACAAAGAGAGGTGGTTATATTTAAATGTAAAATCACAGGTAATTAAAAAAAACCTCATTACCAAATCAAAACCAGCTTGGTAATATTGCATATATTTTTTAGTGGCTCCTTTAAACCTCAAACAAAAGACCAATGAGTTCTACCATTCACAAATTACTGTTTATGTAAAGTTGTACAAAGCCATGATCACAAATGGACCAGAGATTATGGATGAATCTTTCTCTACAGAATGGTAAATGATTACTTTGAGTTACTATTTTTAATTTGCAACCAACCAAACTGTCCTCTAAGGAGACTAGGGAAGAAGAAATAAAATCCACTGTCCACTGAGAGATCTAAGGCTAGTTTTCCTCTTTTACTGTGCTAACCGATACTATAATTTCCATTAGTAGATTGGACTCTGTGGGGTCAGAATGCATGTGTTATGCAACCTTAAATTGAAGCTAGCCAAGCACTTTTGGTGTTGCTGAAAATGTCTTTAGAAAAATCAAAATGTAGACCAAGAATAACAAAGTTTCTTTAACAACCTCCAAGAAGGATTTCCTTTTTTTTTTTTCCTATTTCCTTTTGATGTTCCTTTTACCACCTGAGTCTTTTTGACCCCTGCTTTCTCATAATGTTTTGCCAAGAGTCTCCCCTACCCTCGTTACCTGGATATGGGCAATAGTGAGAGTTACAGAGAACCAGGGAAAGAATTACGAGGATTATGCTGCTAATCATTGATTCTATCTATATTCAAAGTTAGCATCAGGCAGGAGAAATCTCATTCTTCTATCAACAAAGAGGGACATCTCTACTAAGATCAGTGAAAAATAGGGAGAAGACTGTGCAGGAAAAAGAGGAAATACATTCAAGAATCTGACACTCCCTGCTGGATTATTAAGGCAATTTAAATAAAAAGAAGAAAATCAATTAATGTGGTTAATGGGGAGTTTTAAAAGGCAGCAAGGAAACATCGCAGTAACCAAAGTCACCAGCAGAATTGCTCAGCACTGTCACACATTTCACATAAAGTAGTTTAATCGATTCAGTATAATTTAAATTGTTTTAACACAAGAGGAAGGAAAACCTCAGCTAGGGAAAGAAAACCCCCACTGGGCAAAGATTGAAATAATCTTCAACAAAATTTTGAAAAACAGTTGTACCTGCATTGAAAAATAATCCTGGGTTCATGCTTTATGAATGATTCTTCAATGATATTTTGTGGAGTCTTATTTAACCAACAGACCCCCCAAAACCCCCAACCATCCAGACATTTTAATTTTGCAACAGAACAATAAGCATTCAGGATTCTTGTCATGGAAAATGACTGATCACATTTCATTCATTAGCTACACAATGTCCTCTAATAGCACCTAGCACCTTAGATCATGTGTGTCAATTAAAGATTTTATTAAGCCCCTATGGGGACACAGATTTGTGGGTATCCTATGTCTCAACCTGTTTTCTTACAATCTGTACATATATTAGTTTGTTAGCTCTTTCAGTCTTACTTGCCATTATTTAGAGAAGAAATAAAATAACAAAACAATCCTCCCTTTCCCCTCCACCCCAAACCACTCAAAAACCGACAACATACTATCACCAAATACAAAGTAATAAAAGAGTTGTACCCAAACCTGGTCAGTCCTTCCATTTCTTGAAACTTGCACACAAACTGAAGAAACCCACTCAGCCTTAAAGAGGTCGATCATTTTGCTCTCCTAAAATTTCATCTCTGAGTGCTTTCTTTCTCTGGTCTATCTTGCCTCTCTCGCCTTCTCCCTGTACCTCTCTCTACTTCTACCGGAGAGTGTTTTCTTTCTCTTTTTCTGTTTCTGCTGCTGAATGAATGAAAAAATATGTGATTTGAAGGGATTTTGCTTTTTTTAGACTAACAGCTGGAAATCTAAAATCTTGCTCTTCTGAATGGTTTTACATGCTAGTCACTCAATACATAACGTTTACACAAAGAGACATATACAGAACCAAGAATCTTGCTTTTTTAAAACAAAAACAAAACCACAACAAAAACTCATTTTACTCCTTTGATCCCATTCCTATTTTATTTACTTAACTATTAGCACTTACCCTGAGATGTGCCATAAATGCTCTATTCCAAATGTATAAAAGCCAACCACATCTCAACTGAGAATTAAACAGTTTTAATGTCTTCAAATCCATGTCCCTGATCCAAAGCCTGATACAGACAGTCACTGGCAGCGGTACAATAGTTCTACACAGCAGACATCTGATTCTTGACATTTAAAAATAACAATATTGGGAAAAAAAGAGTCTTTTTTTTTTTAACTACAAACAGCTTGTGAGTGAGCACATTATCACCAACTGACTATATTAACTGGAACTTGCAATGATTTAAAGCTACAATATTTTATTTCTAAATCAATGTCAGACAGAGGCCAAACACCTACAGGCTTCTCATTTTCTATATAATCAAAGCAATGGGCTATGTTAAATTAATTCTAAGTGATAATTCTACAAAGGGAAAATCAGAACTTTGCTAGTATTTAGATGTTATTACTGGTGACTTAATTTAACTTTGTTCATTCTTGAATCAAATTATGAACCTTTCAGTCATTCTGTTGCTTATCTAAGGTGGGTCACATTTCCTATACATGCAGGCACATATATCAGGTCAAATGAACTTGCTCCAGAATAAAACAAGTAATAAAATGAAAAAACAACAACAACAACACACATTTATTTCTATTTCTGAAGCATATTAGAAACTCATATGGATCTGGGATCAAGTCTTAGCTCTTTCACCTACTATCTATACATTCCTGGATAAATGTTTTAATCTTTTGTGCCTCAGTTTGTTGTATATAAGCTGGAGTAAATAGTAATACTTTACAAAGTTGTTTTAGGCACTAAATGAGAAACCCTTTGGTTTCTGGCATCTAATAGGTATTTGATACATGCCATTTCCTCTGTTCATATTTGGAAAGGGCTAGGGATCAGCATGGTAAATGGAAAGAATCCAGGTTTTGCCAGCAGACAAATCAGTTTTGACCCACCATGTTGCCCTTTTCTAGCTGTGTGTCCTTGGGCAAGTTACTTAAAACTTATTGACTAAATCTCAGATTCTTCAACTGTAAAATACCTCCTAGTTTTGAAGAACAAATTAGATAATGTTGGAATAACATCCACTTTTGATAGGCATTTATTAAGTGAGAGCTCTAGGCTCTTGAATATTGCTTTACTTAATACTCTATATATGTAGTTTAAAGATATAGCCTGAGATCAAAGGCCTTTAGATCAAGTGCCTCACTTTTTAGCTGAGAAAGAAGACCCAGAGAGCTGAAATAATGGTTCCAAGCAACATCAACATTATTAGTTAGTGGTAAATTGGGACTAGAACACAGACCCTCTTATTTAAAGTTCAATGCTTTGTTCACTAAACCCTGTGATGGTGAAGTTGAACACACTGGGAAATCCAATTTCAGTATTAGTTGGTAATTAAAGCAATACTATAACTAAAAATAAAACCCCTCTCTCGAATTCCTCAAATTTGCTTCTAAGAATGTACTTATAAATGAAATTATTCTGTAGGAGCTAGCAGAAACTGGCTACATCCATCTTCCTGAGAGGAGCTTGCACAGGACAGCAGAGTCTCCTTTTCAAGCAGAAAAAGAGCTGAAGAGAACATCCAGTTCTCAGGAGTTTCCCATTTCCCTGCCTCCCCTTGTGAATGTCCAGCTGCTTCTTTCCTTAGAGGAACTCTGACCTCAGCACACTCCTGGAAAGAACACTAAAAGTGCTACTTTTAGTTTACTCACTACACATACTACCTCCCCACAATGAAATATACAGGTTTTTTTTTGTTTTTGTTTTTTTTTCAGTTCGAAAGCCTTGCACAGAATAGGAGCTCAATAAGTATCAACATTTGTTGCAGAAGGTATAACTTTGCTCTCGGTTTATATTTAAAGGCTTGAACTAGCTTGGTTTAGGGTTATTGCCTAATGTAGGATAGGAAGTATTATATTTTTCCAACTTTTGATAATTTCAGAATTAAAAACAAAGGTGCTTTGGGTATCAAAATCAGATTAGCTATGATTCTGAGAAGGGAGGGACACAGGATTGAGGAAGGAACATATGAGGTCCACTGCAATTAATGTTTTATTTCCATGGCTGGGTAATATATAAATGGCTGTTTGTTTCACCCTTTTAATACCTTTCTGTAAGCCTTAAGTACATCATTTTAAAAATTGGCTTAAAATAAGGTAAATAATTTCAAAATAGAATTTCCAAATCTTTATAATAGGAGACCCACTAATATGCCTGTGCTAAATCCTTTACTTAAAACTTCAAGTTTTCATTCTCGTTTTACTAAAGAACTTAAACAATATGCTTATTTTAAATATTTTTTTCCTCCTTGCTCACCATTTTCATGCCCTTGATTTCAGGCTTGTGCTGGGGCATATAGGAAAGAGCTATTTGTATTGCATAGATCTAAGTCTAAATCTCAGTTCTATAATTTACTGTATATGTGGTTTTAAATCAATGTTTTTAAACTTTGGTTTTCTCTCTTGTAAAAACAGACTATTATTATATCTAGCTCTCAGAACTATTAAGAGGGTGAAATGAAATAATAAATGTGAAAATGTTTGCTATAGCATCTGGTACATAGTACATTTTCAATTAATGTTAATTTCCTTCCTTCTTTCCTTATCCTTCCAATTTTCACCACTACTTGAGCTTTTTACTTCAGAAAGGTATAAAAAGGAAAGAGAAATGAATTTAAGGTAGGAGGAATATAGGAAATTATGCAAGCATAATGAAAGCATTTTATTACTAACAAAGGCTGGTCTCAGATGCATGTAGAGTATCCTTTTTTAATCTGATATTCCTCGTCTTACCTCATCACTACTTATTAAAGTTCAGTGTTTTAAAAAAATTGTTCTACTTTTGCTGCTAGTCAGAGAAACTTTGTAGACAAAATATCCTATTTTAGGGCTTTTATTTCATCGTCCATTCTTTCTTCAAGACAGATATTCTTATCAAAATACTTTATTCTCAGTGGTGGATGAAATTTATGTGTTTAGGCATTTCTAAAGTTTTCAGATGTGACCCTGATAATGATTATTTCTATAAATCAAGAGGCTTGGGTTCTAGTCCTACCTCTGCCACACACTAATAGTATAACCCACTAAATCTTTACCTTTCTTTGAGTCTCGTTTTTTAATATGCTAAATGAGGAGGTTGGATTAGATGATCCCTTTAACTCTAAATTAGGTAATACCACTTTCAGTGGAAAATACCATGTAATTGTGCATTGTTTTTGAAAACTATCTACATGTTGGTGTCTTCTTGTGAACTCTGGAGATGGGCTCTGGCACTGTCCCTGCCAGCCTAGAATATTCCCAGGGTTTGTGGAGCATGTCTAAGGGAGCCAGGTTGTCAGGAAGAGAGCAAGAAGATACACTTCTCAGTGGAAGACTTTTTTCCTCGCATTTCTCTTTAAAATGGGAGTGGGAAGTGATAATGTCATACTTATTAAAAAAATATGTTTTCATTGATTTTCTTAGAGAGAGCGAGCGAGATAGAAACATTGATGTGAGAGAGAAACAACGATCAGCTGCCTCCTGCATGTCCCCAGTGGGGGTCGAGCTCACAACCTGCCTTGACAGAATTGAACTGGGACTTCTCAGTCCATGGGACAACGCTCAGTCCACTGAGTCACACCCGCCAGGCAGATAATGTCATACTTTTAAAGTACAGTAAAAACTTTAAAAAAGATGGGGATAGCAGGAGAAAGAGGAAAAGAACACTGTAAAAAGGAAGGCTATGAGGGTCACTATTATGATGGCTTGTGTCTTAGGAAAAATGACAATAATGGAGAAAGGTGGCAGGGAAGAGAAAGACTTTTTCCCCGTCATTTTTATCTGGGTGAAATCTAGTTTAAGTGAATTGGAGGGCAGTGGGAAAACATGAGAGATCGTGGTAGGGGAGGAGTGGCCTGTGGTGGGTCTGTTCGTGTGTGGGATTTACATGCTGATACTAATTGTATTTTATTGTGTGGATGCTGGCCCCCTTTTCTCCTCTTCTCTGCTGTTCTAGGATATATCGAATTAAACTCTTCTCTAGATTCCAAAGGTCATCATTGACTTTTGTAAAATGGTGGATTTATTTTAAAGTTCTGTGTAGACTCCTCTTTCCTCTCCTCGCTACATCATGACGCTTCAGACAAAAGAACACAAAACAGTAATAACTCCTTGCCTTTATGTGGGTGTGTTTTTCAAAGCACTTTTATGTCTAGTATCTATCTTAAGATAACTAGACGAAGTTGGTAGTGGGTTTGTGTCTCGATAGGAGCACTCAGCCACAGAAATGTTAAACAATTTTTTTTTTCATTCGATAGTTCATAGTAGAACCAATACTAGAACCAGGAGAAGACACCACACAATAGTAGGTACAATTTCTAAACATCCACCACCCTGACAGAAATGGTACCTGAAGGTACTGGCAGGAACGTTCTTGTTGACACGACTCTGACTTCACCAGGGCCTGGTCCATGTTAACCGAGGCTTTCTGGTAAACCTCCCGGGCTCGGCTCACGGTCAGAGTGGAGGACCAGGCGCTCTTCTTCAGGAGCGGCGCGTCCAGGTTGACCGGCAGGTTGGCACAGGTGGAGCATTTGACATCGTTGTTACTCCGGGAGGCCTTGACTGCCTGCTCACTGATGGTGTTGTAGGTCTCCATGAAGTACTGCGAGGCCGAGCGGTCGGGGCACCTGCCCATGGTCATCACGCCCGAGGGGGCGTGGTAGATGCACATGTCGCCGTCCAGGTTGTCATCGGAGCTCCACCAGCCCGGGGAGGTGTTGGGCCGCGCCTTGGGCTCAGCGCGCCGCTCCTTGCTCTTGCTGCGCTTGCCATACCTCGCGGCCTGCGTCTCGTCCGGGCTGGCTTTGCCCCCATTGACGCTGCCTTTGGACGGCCCTTCCAGGGAGTGCGACTTGGTGAAGAGCTTCTGGACCGAGTGGACCAGGTGGCGGATGCGACCCGGGCTGTCGCTGCGGTGCTCCACCGCCGCACGCTTGTACTGCAGCGTGTGGTAGCCATCCCGGTTGAGCGGCAGCTGCCTCTCGAACTGGTCCAGGAGGTTGGGGGGGATGCGATTGGCCTTGGTGGCCAGAGTGCGGGGCACCAGGGCGCACTCGTCCTTCAACTCCTGCTGCGAGTTGTAGTGCCTGCGTGGGAAGGTGCTGCTGGCCAGCGGGTCGCTGAAGGGGCCCACACACTCGGCCTGGAAGGAGTTGCGCTGAGTGTAGTAAGGGTGGTCGGCCGGGTGGTGCTCCACCGGGCTTAGCAGGTATGGCTTGCGGTCCGAGTGGTGTGACAGCGGGTCACAGGCGGAATCACAGGTGACCCCGTGGTGATGGCTGCGGCTGCCGGATAACCCTTTCATTGCTGATGGGGCACAACCGCGGGGGTCATGGACACCCCGTGATCAGGTTCCAGACTCGTATCTGAGAAGACCTGGGGGGATAAGCAAGAGGAAAATGGTTAGCAGTCCTTTGGTAAATAGATAGTACTCTGTCTTGTTGTGCTGTCTACTACTGTGTTTGGTTTCTGGCAGAAGGAGTCCTCGCTGTCCCTGAAAGCAGCTTTACCAACTCTGTAGGGCTGGAAAGTGACTCCAATAAGACACAGGGAGACTGTGGGGGTGAAAGCTAGTAAACCTGGAAAAGGAAACGATAGAAATGCTAAAGTGTTTTAAAATTATTTGAAAGAGGACCCCCCCTTTCTCCTCCCTCCATGGTTCCAATAACTGGCTGTCTCTTTCCCTTGCTTCTCTGGTTTTATTTGTAACTGTATGTTAATGGGAATCTAACATACTGATGGCCTCCTTTTCTCTGGGAAGCCTTTGCAGACAGCACTAGTTCCCCCCGTGCTTCCCCGGCAGCTCCTACTTTTTCGTCACCTTTACATCCCTCTCCCAAGCACCAGGCCATCCATGTAGACACATAGTAAGCATTCCATAAATGCAAATAAAATAAAATAAAATAAAATAAAATAAAATAAAATAAAATAAAATAAAATAAAATAAAGGCGTATACTGGCACCTTATAACTTGAGGATATATCTTTCTATCTTCTGTCACATGCTTTCCCATTAGAATTCCATGGTAACAATTACAGCACCCAAGCATCCCCCAACCATGGTAATCAGAGCTGGTAAAGGTAATGGTCTGGCAAATAAACCAGAGCTATAGAGAAAGTCTGCCCCTGTATTTCTCTCATCAGAGGGTCAACAAACTGAGAGCAGCTGAAGAACAAATAAGCTTGAGTTGGTTAGTTTGAATATCATGGCACTGCTCTTCCTGGTTTAAAGATTGCTGGTTAAATGTTCACAAGTAATGGCAAGATGGCCAAAGGAAAGGTCCTTGAATTGTTCCTAAGGACATGAAACACCTCGGGCTGCAGGTCAGCCCAGCCTTGGTGAGAAGTGCCTCCTGCCAATCCAATTGTGGGAGCTCAGCTCATTCTGAGCCCAGGCCTTCCCCAGGCTTCAGTAACAGGGGCTGCTGTTCCACCAGGTAGAGGTTCTTCCGTTGCTGACCAGGTTCCTATTGACAGCCTGAGTATTTTTAAAGCTTCCCACAATACAAAAATTGTCATATGAAGAGTAAGTATATCTTCAAAATTCTCATCACAAGAAAAAAAAATAACTGTGTGGTAATGGATCTTAACTAGACTTATAATGGTGATCATTTTACAATACAGTTAACCCATGAACAACATCAGTCTGAACTGTGTGGGTCCACTTGTAAATGACTGTTTTTCAATAAATACAGTTGGCCTTTCATATCCATAGGTTTTGCATCCTCAGATTCAATGAATCATGGATTAAGCAATATTTTCGCATAACCAGCTGTGGTTTCCCAACCTCAAGTTCCCAAATGCAGATTAAAAATATTGTTTTAGATCCACAGTTGGTTGAATCCATGGATGCAAAAGGCCAACTGTAGTTATATTTTTGGGGAGTCAAAATTATATGCAGATTTTCAATTGCATGGGGGTTGGCACTCCTAACCCCCACATTATTTAAAGGTCAACTGTAAATGCAAATATTGAATCAGTATGTCATATACTTGAAACTAACATAACATGTCAGTTATATCTTAAAAAAAAAAAAAAAGAGCTGTCCTGAAAAGCCAGTGTGACTTTCCCAAATATCACAAATGTCATTTCAGACATTCAGAAAGGGAAAGATAAATGGTTTAATCAAGCAATAACAACAATAACAACAAAATAAAACACACACATGGTCTAATGAAGAAAGACATGGACTTTTGAGAGGTCAGGTCTTACCTGTTCCATGGGACATACTGTATGTGGGAGCTCCGATAATGTCAAAAACCTCTAGCAATGCTTAAGAAGCTCCTTTTTTCCTTCTAGTTGATCTGTTTCTGGATTAATCAGTCAAGAAAACTGATGGGAGGTTTTAATTACCAGACTCTTTCAAAACTGGTTAGTTAGTCTATTAAATAAATTATGAGCTCCTTGTGGGTAGGGACTATGTTTTACCCATCCAGTGCCCCCAAAAAAGTGCTTGGCTGATGGTGGAAACTCAGTAAAATGTGTATTAAATAAATTAATGCATTAATGCAAAATTTTCCAGAGTGGTCTGTACTGTGATTCAAGTCACATCTATTGAAGGAAAAGGTGACCATGTGACAAGGAATGGGCCAAGCCAGAGAAGGAAGGGACCATCTCACAGGCATTCTAGGCACGAGTGATTTTTAGAGTGAGGCAAGTGGGAGGCAGGTGTGTGGTGGATAAAAATTAGGATGATACCTTGGCTAAAAGGTCCTCCCTGAGGAGTGAGGGGTCCCCCTCCTACACCAGGCGCCCAGCTCAGGGTTCCAGTGCCAGGAAGAGAAGTCCTGGTTACTTCTGGCTATAAAAACCAGCAGGAACTAAGGCTGAGAGAGGCTGAGGCTACTGGAGCCCCAGGCAACTCCTCTTAAAGGCCCTGCACACAGACTTACTCAGACTCACACCCTCCAGGCTCCAGTGTGGGGGAGGCAGCTTGAAAGGCACCAGAGACATATGGGAAAGAACTGAGTTGTTTGGCATCTGGGCAAGGGCTGGAGATGCAGCTTCCTACTGGACAGATGTGCTGTCAGAGGCCTTTGTTCCTTTGCTGAGCCCTTCCCTGGGGAGGCAGACAGCAGCCATATCTGGGACTCCAGCAACTTGGCTCACACGTTTGCCCCGCCCTGGTGATTCCCTGAGGCCCCGCCCCACCCAACTTTCAGGCCCACCCAAGCTGTTGCCAGTTGCTTTACCATAGGATTGTCCTGCTTCAGGTTTTCCTAAATTCTTTCAAACAGGCAGCATCTGGTCTCAGCTAGCCCCATACCTCTTGTTAAGTGGCCCCAGGCTTGGCATTAGAAACAGCCAGCCTTGGTTTACAACTTGGCTTTTCCTGGGCACCTCCAAGCCCAGCACGAGAAGCAGCCATCTGCACATCACTTTGTAGCTTATGCCTGGTGGCCCTGGGTAGAACACCAGGGAGTGGCTGACCTTGCCCCAGAGCCAGCACACCCAGTGGACAGCTTCAGAACATGGAAGCACTACCACCCCACCACCTCCACAAGTGACACATTCAAGGAATGGGCTCAGTGGGTACCAGAGCCTTGCTGAAGTAAGTCTAGGTCTATGTGATGGGCCCCTGCACAAATGATCAAGGTAGTCAGAGGTTGGTGGATGGTGGGCACAGCCAGTCCTTGCAGCTGATCAGCCTGAGTAAAACCCTCTCATTGATGTACCAATAGCAATCAAAACTCAATTACAACAGAATGGTATAAAGTCCACATGAGGGGTGCACCTCGAGGGCCCAGCTGGAAGATCAGGGAGGCTGTGCCACTGGACCCTACTGGACACCTACTACAACAGGCCACCCTAGGAAGCATAGGAGACATAGCAATTCTACCTAATACATAGAAGCAAACACAGAGAGGCAGCCAAAATGAGGAGACAAAGAAACAGGTCCCAAATGAAAGAACAGAACAAAACTCCAGGAAAAGAACTAAGCGAAATGGAGATAAGCAACCTAACAGATGCTGAGTTCAAAACACTGCTTATAAGGATACTCAGTGAACTTAGAACCTCAGTGAACTTAGTGAGGGCCTCAAGAGCAATAAAAAAGGACCAATCAGAAATGAAGGATGCACAGTCAGAAATGAAGGAAGCACTAACTGAAATAAAGAATAATTTACACAGATTCAATAGTAGACTAGGTAAAGCCAAGAAGCAAACCATCGATTTGGAATATAAGGAAGCAAAAAACACCCAATCAGAACAGCAAAAAGAAAAAAGAATTAAAAAAAAATGAGGATAGTGTAAGGAGCCTCTGGGATAACTTCAAGCATGCCAACATTCACATCTTGGGGGTACCAGAAGGAAAAGAGAGAGAACAAGAAATTGAAAACCTGTTTGAAACAATAATGACAAAAAACTTCCCTGACTTGGTGAAGGAAACAGACATATAAGTTCAGGAAGCATAGAGAGTCCCAAACAAGATGAACCCCAAGAGGCCCACACCAAGACACCTCATCATCAAAATGCAAAAGGTTCAAGACAAAGAGAGAATCTTAAAAGCAGCAAGAGAAAAGCAGTTCATTACCTACAAGGGAGTTCCCATGAGACTGTCAGCTGATTTCTCAAAAGAAACTTTGCAGGCCAGAGGGAGTGGCAAGAAATATTCAGAATGATGACAAGCAAGAACCTACAACCTAGATTACTCTACCCTGCAAAGCTGTCATTTAGAATTGATGGCCATATAAAGAGTTTCCCAGACAAGAAAAAGCTAAAGGAGTTCATCACCATCAAACCATTATTATATGAAATGTTGAAGGGTCTTCTTTTTTTTTTTTTATCCTCACCTGAGGACATTTTTCCATTTTTTGTTCAGATAGAGTGGGAGGGGGAGAGAGAGAGAGAGAGAGAGAGAGAGAAAGAGAGAGAAACATCAACGTGAAAGGGACACATCGAGTGGTCGCCACCCGCACAACCCAAACAGGGCTGGGTACAAACTACAACGGAGGTACATGCCTTTAGCGGGAACGAACCCCGGGTCTCTATGGAACGCAGGCTGATGCTATAACTGCTGAGCCAAACCGGCCAGGGCTGAAGAGTCTTCTTGAAGAAAAAGATGAAAAATGAGAACAAACAAAATGGCAATAAATACGTATCTATCGACAATTGAATCTACAAACAAAATGAACAGACAGAACAGAAGCATTCTCATAGATACAGAGAACGTTTTGTTGGTTGCCAGATGGGAGGGGGGTTGGGAGAATGGGTGAAAAGGTGAAGGGATTAAGAAATACAAATTGGCTGTTAGACTGACAAACCTCAAAGGGAAGGGGGTGGTGGGTGGGAAGAAATAAAACAAAGAGCTTATTTGCATATATGCATAACCAATGGACACAGACAACAGTGTGGGGAAAGGCAGGAGGGAGGCAGGCGTGGGGAGGAGGAGGTCAATGGAGGGAAAATGAGAAACATCTGCAATACATTCAACAATAAACATAAGTTAAAAAAAAAAAAATAGCCCTGGCTGGTTTGGCTCAGCGGTTGGAACATCGGCCTGCGGACCAGCGAGTCCTGGGTTTGGTTCCCACTAGGGGCACATACCAAATTAAAAATAAATAAATAGGTAAACAAACGAATAAATAAATAAGCAAAAATAACAATCTAGTAGTATTATAGTCGCAATATATGTCTTATGATTATACATGAAAGAATCTCAATATATAAAATCATATGAAATAATGCTTCAAACTTTCCTTCAGAAGAGGTTGGGGTCTTGGGTAGATATTTTCTGCTAAATAAGTTTGAAACTGGCAAAAGATGATAATATGAATTATACATATTTACTCCAAAATCTACAAGATTATTTGAATCATGTATTAAATATTTGTTTATCTTTAACATGTGAACAGCATTTCACATAAGATAATGTTACTTGAGGACAAGCTAGCAAAGAGCCTTTTTAAAGTCATTAATGATGATTTAGTTAAATGATGTAACTAGTGATAATTTTTTTAATGAAACATACACAGTGTAATCAAATTTTCAGCAGGGTGACATGCACCTTAGAGGGTAATAAATTGCATCAAGGATAAATAAGTTAACATTCCTCCTTCCTTAGTTAACACTTATAAAAGAATATTGAGGTCTTGACCCTTTTTCTCTATGATGTGGGTGCATAACGTCATGAAGAAATGACAATACATAATCATACACAAATTCTAAATGCTCAATCTCTCTTTCTAGGTAAGGCCAAAAAAATGACAATTCCCCATCCACTTCTATAAAAAAATTTTTTTTTTTTTTACCATCTCTTCTATCCTCTTATTATTTTAAAAGGAAAATAGATCAATTTGTGATTATCAAATAAAGCAACACATTCAGTGACTTCCTGGTGAGCAGTGCAGATAAGCTAAAACTGTCAGTGGCTAAATAATTGCTGCTGGCATCTACCATGGACATCTTGGTCTTCTTTCCCTCGTTCTTCATTTTCCTCTTTCTTTACTCTTAAACTCCCTTTCCAGCATACTATTTCTTTCTGCCAATTCTTTTTTCCCTCTCATTAATGTTTGTAAGTAGCATCCACGGCCCTCCTTTGCTCCTGGCGTGACTGGGTGTCCTTGCTGTGCAGGGCCCGTTGTTTGTGCTGCAGACCAGCACATGCAACTGCAGTCCTTCAGGGAGGGCCGGAGTGCTTGTGAGGTGCGCAGAGACGTGATCTCATCATGAAAAAACAAAACAGAAAACAATTCTTATTATCTTCTGCACTCTTGGAAAAGAAAGCTGCTGGCCTCTGAATTAGATTTTAAGTGGCTCTAAAAGATTTCTGAAAAAGGAAAGGAAAATTGCCTTTCAAGCCTTCCTCTTTGAGTATGGGTGGGGACTGTAGGTCAACATGCCTTCATAATGGTTTTTATGATTACGGTGATCATTATGTACCATGACTTGAAAAATATGTTTTGTTGTTCTCCTAAGTTAATGTTCCTATCAGACAACATGTCTTGATTTTGGGGTTGGAAAATTTGTTGACTATATTGGCTGTCCTGAAATGAGCTCTTAGTGTTAGCTGTACCTGGTCGTCACAGAGTTCCTACACCTGTAGATGATGACCAAAGTAAGAATGATTGATCACAATAAAGGAAATTCTCAAGGTAGGTAATTTATTAGACTCGTGGAAAAAACAGACAATATATTAAAAGATGCTGACGGGAAAAGTATTGCAAAGCCAGCAAGCTTTTATTTCATTTTGATTTCTGTGCATGTCTTTATTTAGAGCTTCTGTTCTTGATTTTTCTGGATATACAGAGAGAAGAGCCTTGTAGAAGGCTCTACTCTCACTCAGTGCGGACTGACAGGCTGTCATAACTTGCTTTAGAAAGAACAGCATGGGGAACCCTGACCAGAAGAACAGGGAGCACTGTGTTCTGGCTTGGGGAGACATCAGGAAGAAGAAATCTTTGTAAATCTTTTCAGGGTCAGGTGGGTTTTTTGGTTTCCCAGCATGTGACCTGCCCATGCCAGCTTATAATAGTCAACTAAAGAAAAAGAAAGGATTTCCTTATTGAAGAGTATAAAGTAATCCCAGAATAATTATTTTCTTTCCCAATCCCCCTAGACGTGCAAAGGCAACTACTTCTGGCTAATGAAATATAATTGGAAATGGCATATGCAATTTCTGGGAAGTACATCTAACATGAAGGGCATACTCTTTTTTATCCCTTCCCTGACTGGAATGCAGACCTGAAGGCTGGCTGAGCAGTGATCTGGTACATGAGGTAGAAGCTGTGGTTGAAACAGCACAAGATAAAGGACCTGGCCACAGTGGAGGACCATTTCACCCTTGGATGTGTACCCCTGCATCTTGTTTATGTGGGAGGAAACAGGCCTTTATCTTTGAGTATGCCTCTGTTACTTTGTTTTCTAACACTTCATCTGAACCTATTTCTAAGCGAGATGGAGAGTCAGGGCCAAATCCTGGAAAGCATTTGTTAGCTATCCTAGTACACAGGACTTTGCAGGTGGCGGTGCTCCATGAGGGTGATTGAAACCAGACAGTGACATGACCATACCTGTACTAAATGTTTCTCTGGCTGCAGCTCGAGGCTAGATGTAGGGGTGGGGAGGGGCAAAAAGATCTTAAATAAGTGGCTACTACGTCTTGCTTAGGCAGTTCAGGGGAGAAGACCAAAAGAGAGGATAAAGGACCCCAAAAAGGGGCAAGAATATCCTGACCAGCTGGGGCTGTGCCCATCTCAGGCCTCTTTGCTCATACATATGAATGATTATCACAGTTTAAACACATGACACTTTCTCCAGAAGAAAATTCTATATAACATGAATGCAGATTTTATTAGCAATTTTCCCCTATATCACTAATAAGTCTCCATTCCATAAAGATTGAGAATGAAGAACCATATGAATACACAGGCTTATGATTTTAAATAAAAAATAATTAAAAAAATAAAGGAACAGTTCTAATTAATATATTACTAAAAAACAAAGCCATGCATGCCACTTTAGTGTAAAAGTAAACAGAAAACATAATAGAGGTGATGGTGTAGTTGACACTGGCCAAAGGTCCACTTCTCAGGTATTTTCTGACCTGAATTTTTAGCTGCAAAAGATAGCTGAATGTCATTTTCTTTCACTTTCTCAAGCTTTCCTACTGGAAGGTGTTCATGTATTGTGTACTTAAAATCATATAAGTACCATTAGGGCACCTATGAATAAGCACAGACTGAAATATACCAGTTAAATTACTCAAGGTACGATGTTAATTCATTTTATATACTCGAAATGTATTCTGGCTTTTCATTAACATTAATTGCTACCATAATCATCTGCAGTTAGTTTTTGTTTGTGAATACCTCCGTCAATCAGTCAGCTCCTGTAAATAAGTGCCTTTGGAGAACTTCCCTTTTAAAGATGTGGTATCGTTCCAAAAACGCCCCCCACAAAACAAACAAACGCAAAATAATAACATCCCTGACCTCCTCCAATTTGGTCACAGTAGGTAGCACAATTATAATTGCCTTTGTCTTCATACAAAACTTTAAAAAAGTGGTTCCATTTCTGTTTATGAGCATAAAAGGGTGAAGGGTGGTGTTCCTTGAGAAATGGTTAGTAAATCATTAATATTGGTGTATACCTACTGCTGGCTGAGTAAAATATCAGATTAGGAGGGGATTTTTATGTAAAGATAATTGAGGCAGTACATTCTAAAACCTCATGATATTATTTTGAATTGACACAGGTGGGAAGGTGACTGTCCTGACTCTACATGACCTTAGAGATGTGCTCCCCGTGGAACTGTTCGCATTTGGTATCTAGGAGAGTCTGATGATCTCAGCTATGCCTACAGATGGATTCCTCTGGAAACTGCTGAGAATGTGGTTACCTTGACCATCATGGTTCATAGTTCTTCAGGGGGCACCATGGGAAGGGGGACACCCTTTCTTATGGGGGTAAAACAGATGTCTGAAGAATTTTCATACAGAAGAGCAAAAGGCATCAATTTCTACTAAAAATAAAAGAAAGTTCAGAAAAACATGCAAGCCAGTGATGAATCTAGGAGAAACAGGAATGAGGGAATGAGGATATAATAAAACTAATGGGATATAAAGACAGCCATGATAGAAAATGGAAAAATGCAAACACAATGGCAATCAAAACAACACAACAATACAACTTGAGAAGAAGAAGCCAAAATATCCTCTCATGAAGGCTGAGTTATTTTTGTCCACATCTCTCATAGCTGGCTGAACAGTCTTGTTAAAATGTTCTGGCACATTCTGGACAACTTGCTTCACAGCCAGGCTAGATAGTGGTTTTTGTGTGTTGGTTGGTTTTTGTTTTTACCTGAATCAAATGTTTTCTCCCATAAATTCTGTTCTTTTACTTTTTATTTGTATTTTTCTGTTTACAAAACTTAAGAATAAATGTCTTACTGATTATTAGTTGTGTTTAGTGCAAGTAACTAAGAGTTACTGGTCTTCTGTGGTTGTTGGCAATTCCTGGTTCTTTATTATTTATTTATTTTTATTTAAAAATTTTTTATTGAGCCTGGTTGGTGTGGCTCAGTGTTTCAGCATCGACCCATGCACCAAGAGGTCACCAGTTCTGTTCCTGGTCAGGGCACATGCCCAGGTTGTGGGCCAGGTCCCCAGTGGGGGGCATGCAGGGGATGTTCTCTCTCATCGATGTTTCTATCTCTCTCTCCCTCCCCCTTCATCTCTCTCTAAAATCAATAAAAAAAAACATACAATTTTTTAAATTGAATTTATTAGGGTAACATTAGTTAATGAAATTATATAGGTTTCAGGTGTACCGTTCTATAATACATCATCTGTATATTTTATTGTGTGTTCACTACCCAATCAGGTCTCCCTCTGTCATCATTTATCACTCCTTTACCCTCCTCTTCCTGATCCATCCCCTTTCCCTCTGGTAACACCATACTGTTGTCTGTGTCTATGAGTTTGTTTATTTTTGCTTAGTCCCTTTACCTTTTGAGAAAGGGTAAATTCCTTTCTTTTAAATGCTGTTGTTTTTCTTACCAAATTTGCTGAGTGCCTACAGTGAACCCCTTCTGTGGTAGCTGTTCAGCTGACACCCGCTTTGGGGATTTTTTTTCCCTAACCCCAGCATCTGCTGACAACATTCTGGCTGGGAACACTGAAAGCAATCTCCACATCCTCTGAGCTCACAGAACCGGATTTGAAGACCCAACTCAGGAGCACCCATGCAAGGCTTAGCTGAGTTAATCAGATGCTGGCTCCTGGAAATTTAAATGGCAATGTCCCTAGGGTCACTAAACCCTGACGTACTTATCTACAAGGTCAAGTAGAGGAAAGGGCAGTGTTGGCACCAGAAAAAGCCAGAGCTACTGAAACTGGGGCAGCAGAAGCAGCACCCTGCAGAGGAGTGTGTATAAAGTGAGAGAGAAGTGAACATGCAGAGAGAAGCAGATCCAGGCTCCCTGGAGCCCCAGGGAAAGAGAAGGAAGCTGCCCAATAATCTTTTAGGCCTAGTCAGGCCTAGCTTCCTGCCCTGAGTGACTGAAAACCTGAAAACCTGTAGTCGTCTGTGGCAGAACCATAGTAGGCCCACAAAAGCATATTCACTCAAGTACAGGGGCCCTCCTACCCAGCTGAGGCAATTGCAAGCACGATAGAACCACCACCAAAGGGCCCTATGTCCCAGATGGGGCAAATGTAATGGGTCTCAGAAGCAGTCCCATCAGAATCTGCTAAGGCATGTTTATACTCCCCATCCCCCTCCCAGTTTAAGCAATTATTGCTTCCAACAAACTATGCAAACCGAGTCAGATTCATTCCCTCTTTCAAAACAATCATTGGTGCCTACGTGCACACCTGAGAGAGAGGTGCTTAGACAGCCCGCTTGGGGTGGGGAGAGGGCCAGTCCTGCAGCCAGCCATTTTCAATGCCCTGTGGAGTTTTTCCACAGGTGAGTTCACCCTTACCTGACCCCGCAATGACTGCTGTTGATGGGAATTTGATTTGTAATTCCTCAAACACCACTCCTTTCTTCTTCCATTTCACATAATTTTAAAGGTCCCATATGCACTCCTCACCTATACAGCTCTGTTCAGTTGGAAACCAGTCTTTCATTCCCCTCCAGACTCCTACTTCCAATCTTAAATTTTTTTTTTTTTTTTAATCCTCATCCGAGGACATTTTTCCATTTTTTTGTACAGACAGTGTGGGAGGGAGAGAGAGGAAGAGAGAGAGAGGGAAACATCGATGTGAAAGGGACACATCGAGTGGCTGCCACCCGCACGACCAACCAGGGCCGGGGACAAACTGCAACCAAGGTACATGCCCTTAGCGGGAACCGAACCCGGGTCTCTCCGGACCGCAGGTGGACGCTCTAACTGCTGAGCCAAACCGGCCAGGGCCAATCTTAAATTTTAAATAAACAAATCCTTCTCAACTAAACTTTCTAAAAACTTCTGCTGTGATAGAGAGGAAAACATAATGACATTCCTTGTCCTTAAGTTACAGTCATTTAGTTTTGAAAGATAAGGGTGTTAGCCTATAAGACATCAATCAATATATTTTTTAAATGTACTAGACATGAAGCCAAATCAAATCAATACATATGAGTTTAATTCAGCATTTGTTTATTAAATAACTATTGTTTACATGCACTGGATACTCTAAAAAGAATTCAGGGTTCTTAATATCCCACCCTCAACTTCCCAGCTCTGAAGTTTTCTCATTCCCTCACTCCCACTTCCACTGCTTTCAAGTAGCTTTTATAATAACTTCTTCCATTCTCTGGTTCCTCGACTCCTCCCTCTTCTCCAGTCCCATCAGCCCCTCAGGTTTTACATGTCACAACATTCTTTGTTATCACCCTCAGCTCCCTGCTCTGTAATCCTTCTGTCTCATCTATTTGGGACAATGTAAAACCCAGGACAGATGCCACCCTCCTAGCCTTCCACAGGGGGATGGCTGGTGTCACTGGGAATGAGACTGGTGCTATGATAATTCTCTGTGTCCAACCTCAGCTCTATTCCCAGAGCTGATTTGGAATAGTGTCATGGGTCTCCTGCTTCTGTTCAGGTTATTCCAAGTTCTGGCTCCACTCATTATTTCTCATCTGGACTTGGTTGGAAAAACAAAGACAGTAACCAATAAATACTAAGTGAACAAAAAAGGCACAGTCCCTCTGTCTCTAATAACTATAAAAATTACACACGTTTTTGACCATTTCAAACAATATATGGTAGTGACTATTCCCTGTTAAAAAATCAATAACTAGTCTGAAATCATACAGTTAGCAAATTTTGAACCTAGCATGCTCTTAACCATTAAGCCTTAATGACTTTGTTTTCACCACCTCTAACATACACACCCCCACAGACACATCCTTTGTAGTCTTTGCCACGATGCTAACAGTATAATTTATAATGTGATCTTTGTTATCTGACTGTGCCATTTTTAGATGTAAATTCTTCCCAGATTCCCTACATATTTATGATATAATCTAAACCTCTGAATATGACCCAGAGCAGAAATCTTCAAGATCTGCCCTCATCTACAAGACAGCCTTGTCTCTCGTCGCCCCCCCGCCCCCATTACCAGGAATACTGGCCTCTGTATTCTTCCCCATATGCCAGTTTTGTGTGTGCTTCCTGCTCCTCAAAATACTAACTTCCGTTCACTAAGCAAATTCTTACTCCTCCCTCAAGAGGTACAAATATAGCCTCCTTTTAAAATATTCCCTGTGTTAAAGGAAACATGGAAATGAGAGACTTTACCTGATTTACAAACGACTTGAGGGAAAAAACCCCACATAAATGTGAAACAATCAGAAAATAATACAACCCAAAATCTAATCTGTTACATATGTTGCACAAAGTAAAAATCTTTAAAAAACAATTCTACAAGGTGCAAAAGTCGAGTGTAAGACATCTCAATTTAGGAGGGTTAGAGAGTCTAGAGCAGCATTCTTCACAGATTAGGTTCTTAGGGCAACGTGCAATGCCGGTTCAAGACTAACATTCCACCTCTCCTTTGGCTTTTGTGATGCTTCCATGCCTACTCTGCTTCCATCTTTGATGATACTATCCAAATGGAAGTTAAATTACCTGAGAGCTGCAAGTCTGACTTATCGTTAAGGTTCCTTTCACTCAGCTTCTCTTTCATGTTAAGCCACTGGACTATGGAAGGGAGTCATAAGAAACAGGTATTGCTTTAGTGATTTTTAATGTTGGATGTTGTCTACCTCCACAAAAATGTCTTCTGAATGAGGTGGCATGGGGGATACCCCTCTCTGGTCTCAGTATTAACAAGGTTGTGTGTTTAACAATTGCCATTTAATCTTGCAGATACTGTAATTCTTGTAAGGTGAATATATTTCCACTTATGCTTTGAATACCATGACGTTTATTGGGAAATTTATGACAATATAATAATGGTTTTACTATTTTTCTACATTTATTTCATTTTTATTATCTATTATCTATGCAGATTCTCTTATTATACAAAATATAAATACTTGTTTAATATATCTTTTCTTTCACTTGATACCATCAATTACTATAACAACGGTTCTTAAGCCTGAGTGTGCATAAGAATCAGCTGGAGGGCTTGTTAAGACACAGGTTGCTGGACCCCATCCTAACCCGTTCTAAGAGTTTCTGGGGTGGTTTCCAAGAATCTGCATTTTCAACAAATCCCCTGGAGATTGTGATGCTGGTCCAGCTACTGAACTACTGAATAAGACTCTCGATTTCTTACATCTGTGATTCTTGCTGGAATGCGCTTCTCCCCCCCTCCCCAATTCTATACTCTTACTTTCCCTTCAAGCCCCAGCTCCATTGTCCCCTCTTTGGTGATGCCTTTGTTCATACCTCCACCAGGCACTGGAAATGTTGGCTGTGTCTCTCTCTCAGTAGACCACGAGATTCTAGGGGGCATAGAGAATCTCACCCATTTTCATATCACCATTTCCTGAGAAAGTCCCCGACACACAGTATGCACTCAATAAATGTTAGCTAGATAAATACATGGATGCCACGTCTGCTTGGGAAACACAATATTTTTATGTAAAATTGTGGTAATTTATCAATAAAATGACTATCTTTGTACTGGAAACAATGTGTCTCTAGTGTGTGCTAATTGGTAAGTATTTGAGTGGTGTCTAATGAACATTGCTGATGAAGGCCTGGTCATCTCCTATGGCACACAGGCTGCCTCTGTCCTACAGCTCATTCATCATCCTTCAGCCCTCTCAACAATGAGGGGCTCTCCAGCTACAATGGCAATAATTGAGAAAACTGTTGCAGAAAAATCCATGTCAAATTCTCTCTATATCTTTGAAGGTGGGAACCTTTTTGGTTAGGACCTGCTGCTAATTAATTGATGTCACAATCTCTTTCTGTAGTAGACTAAAGTCCTCAATAAGCTATGGAATTCTCTAACTGGTATTTTTGAATGCCATGAAACACAAGCTTTGCTTTAATACAGGCCTGTTATGTGCCAGGAACCTAATATACATTCCTTTGAATCCTTGCAAGTTTGGCATGATTTCTCCCCTTTCCATAGATAAAGAAACTGAAGTTCACAGATGTTAAATAACTTGCCTAAGGAGTACAACTAATAAGCAGCTAAGCTGGGACATGAACATGAATCTGTGCAACTTAAAGTACATGTTCCTCCTGCCTCATCGATAGCTCCAAAAACCTTTAGGATGCTGGAGGCAGCACAACAGGGACCATTCTGCTACAGTGGATCTTCACAGAATTTAGACTTTTCTTTTGAAGAAAAATTTAGTTGCTAAAGAAAAAAGTGAAAAAAAAATAGTATTACCATATTTCCTCTTTTATGATACAAGAAGACCCATCCAGCTTAAACATTTAATAATTTATCTAGAGAACCACTCCCTGGGAATGTGTATTCTCAGGTACAGACAGGTAGGTGACCCTGAAATCTTGTCATAACTCAGCAAATTTGTACAAGTTAAAGATGTCACCCTGTGACCTCTTGACTCCTCCCAGAGCTTTACATAATGTGTGTGGATAATGTTTTTAGTCTTGATACAGAAGCAAGCCAATGTAGACAATCTTTCAGTTATCTGTAAAAGAATTAACATTCATTTACTCCTTTTTTTCCTGTAAGAGTTCTCTTGTTAAGATCCTTGGCATACAAGTGACAGCTACATCATAGGTTTTAAACATAGTCAACATTTTGTGTATTTTAGATGAGGAAATCCCTTTGGATTGATTTAACGTAAGCTTTCTATCAAGGTTTGTTTTTATTTTTAGGCTCTGAGAATTGCTCTGGGTCACTAAATGTATGTGGAGAGAAAAAAAAAACACTAAAAAAATAAGTTATGGAGAAACACATTTATAAGTATGATTATGAACTCTGCCAAAAAGATTGGAATCCAGGGGCAACTAATCATACAGCAAAACTGGATCAATGAGTAATGGAGTACTGCAGTGGAGAAATCTCTTATCCTCTCAAGAGAGAACTGGACCAGAGACAAAGAGGGAATCTGTTGTGGGTGAGTCTGTCTCTCCTGCAGTTGCTGGAAGTTTGTTGGGGTAATTTATAACACGTGTATATGCCAACACACGACACTGTTATTCCTCATCCAAACCCACAGATTCCCTGCTCAGGAACCCTCACTACCTCTCCTCAATCCACACTGATTTCAGCACTTTGGAAAGAATAGCATTTGAGCACTTTTTAAGCATGTGCCTCACTGGAGAGTAGTTATCCGTCTTCAGTCCAAATGTGAACTGCTTGAGGGATTGATTGCTCAGCCACTAGCCCAATACCAGCACAGAATCACTGCTCAATAAATATTAAATGAATAAAACAAAAGGAGGGAAAAAGCCTCATCAGCTTGCTGGCTCACTTACATGTCCCATAAATAATCTGAATGCACAAAACTCCCTTATTTCTTGCAAAACAAAACCTGATCCCTTGCACAGCATGCATAGCCCCTCACAGCCTTGCTGTGACTATCCTCCAGCCTCACTTCTCACTGCCCCACTCCCTCAAACCCCAGACCATGTGCAGCCTTCCTCACCCATCCTCCTTTCTTGTTCTTTATGATTTGTGTGCAGTGCTTACTTCCTCCACTTGGGGAATGCCCTTCACTGCATCATGTATTCCTGTTGGTCTTTCAAAATTCAGCTGCTTCCTTGCCCCATTATCTCCCATTCACCTTTCACACAGTCATATTTAATGAAGCCATTGTTTTCTATACCCATCTTCCTTCTTTTCAGTTCTCTCTTCTCCTGCTGTAAGGTTGCCATGGCTACACTTAAGGCCAATATGCTTTCTACTTTGCACCCAGTCCACTGTTCATCAATAATGAGCTTTATAATCTCCTAAAACTATAAAAGCTAAATCATATTAAAGAACTCAGGAGTTGGTTGCCTAGGGATAGTGGCCTCCATGCTTCCAGCCATCACCTAATCTTGGGTTGGGCCAAGAGGTCGACTCATCACAGGGTGCAGCTCTGAGAGGGGAGAAGGGTCTGATACCTGACCAACAGCCTCCTGGATCCCCATACGTGCAATATTTTCCCACCTTTGTTGGTATACATTTCTACCTAAGAAATCTCCCACTTAGTTTTGTTTTCTCAGAAAATAAAGGTAGGTTTGTTATGCTTGTTCTCAGCAACTAGAGGAAAACAGCCCACGCATGGAGTGGGAATTAAATTAAACCTTAGAACTTGAATTTAATTTCCAAGTCATAATGAGAAGTACAAGAGGAATGCCTCAAGCTCTCAATTGCCAATCATATTCTAGAATGTCCACACTCACTAGATGTTCCTTCCTGTGTAATTCTTACCTTCCTACTCAGCTGAGCTCTCTGGGAACAGAGGGTGAAGCTCAACTTTGCACTCCTAATGCCCAGCACATTAGCTGGTCCAGAGCACAGTGCCCTAGCATGGCGGCACTGAATGGTATAGTGAGCAAGTTTTTTCCATTTCAACTCTCTTTCAGTCCATTTAGTTTAGTTGAACCAGAAAATCTCTGTTTCTCAATGATATGTTTTTATACCTCTTCTTGCTTTTCCTCCCTCTTAAGCATCCACCTTAGTGAGCAACTTGTTTTGCTTTCCTTGTTCTTATTTTTACAGATAACTTTTATTGGAGGCAAGGCAAAAGGAAGTGACACCAAGATTCTCTAAAAAATGTTTAAGTTAAACATGGGTCTATTTTTAGAAAAGTATTAAGTAAAAAATAATACCAACAAAAGTGGATTTGGAGAAAATCATGATGGTGGTATATAAATGATGGTGTTTGGAAAACACCGACATAACAGCAGGTGCTCATTAAATGTTAGTTTAATAGATAAATAAATGTCTCTTGCGTCTTCTCTCTCTCTCTCTCTCTCTCTCTCTCTCTCACTTTTTAAATCCCCACAACAGATCTGGCTCTGCTTCCAGTTTGTACTACTGAAATTATCTCATATTCTAAGCTTATTCCTGCCTCTAGCTTCTGCCTGGCTCCCCTATGCACTAGAATGACCCAGTCATATATGTGCCATGGTTCCTTCTCACTCAGCAATAAAGACTTTGACTTCAGACATCCAAGGTCCTCCAAGTTGGTCTCTCTTTCCAAAATGCATTAGACCAAATTCCTATAAAACCACATAGGTGTTTGTGATTCCTAGACCATAGCTGGTATCTTCTTGGCCCTGAGACTTCGAGTGAAAGCCCCCAGAATCCTACTCATCTTTTAAAGCCCATTCAAGTCCCCCCTCCATGGAACCTTCTTTGTTTATTCCATCTGGGGGTGATCTGCCTCTCCTCCCAGCTCTGATGGCACTTTCCCTGAGGGAAAACAGTCATCATGTACCTTATATTTAAAGTATTCCTTCAGTGTTTTCCTAAGTGCCCTATGTTCTCTTTTCGATTCCAGGCTCTAGAAAAGCAAGAACCAATTCTTACACATCTTTCTACCCCTACCCTACTTCAGTTGACTAAATACCTTACTGATTGAATTAATAAATGCATGGAGATATCTGGGGATACACTGAGGGAAGGAAATGTAGAGAATCAGTGTGCTGCTTACAAATGCTACCTCAGCTGAAGAAACGAACAGCAAACTCAGCAGAAGGAAAAGTTCATTGGGAATTTGAATGTGTTGATTCATCCAAATTTGTGGAAATCTACCTCCTTTAAAAAAATATTTAAAAATATTTCTCAAGTTAATATTCTTGATAATCTTATCCAAATCCTTCCATTTTAAGGCAAAAAATTGAGATAAGACTAGAAATATAATGTATGGACATACACAAAATTACATATGACTAGCACATGCATACTGCAAATCTGCACAGGTAAATCAATTCTTAGGTTCTTTGCAGCATATGTTTCAAACCCCAAAACTATCACACCTTTTAAAATCCTCTTGACCTTACATAAAACTAGAAACAGTAAGAGCCTTATTATAGTCTACTCTGCTGACTCTAATATTGTTGGCTGCTTACAGAAACACTGGAGAAGCTGCCTGTGGAATAGCTAGGTTGACCATTTCCTCCAGGGTGATGTGATATCATCACAGAATACATTTTACAGATCTTTCTACAAGAGCTGCTTGTACCTTTTTTAATTTATTTGTTTTGTTTCATACCAGGTGCCTCATTAGAAAAATAGTAATATTGAAATGGAAAAGGCAAGGTTAATGACATTAGTATATTTATAGCTATTCAGCAAAAAAACACAAAAAACAAAAACAAAAGAGACTTTTATTTGCATGATCTCCCAGAAAGATGGATCATTTTAATAAGGAAACACCAATAATCAAGCCTATAACTCTGGGTTGAGAGAAAGTTTTTCGTCCTGAGCCTACTCTGGTGAGATCCCTTTTGCTCCCCTTATACGACCCATAGAATTGGGGTGATCCACTCTCAGGCACAGCAGTTACATTAAGTGTGGACAAACCCTCTCAGTAACCGAAGGCTGTGAAGAACTGCACGTGAGATCAGTCTCCTTTTGCTGGGACTACCCAGACCGATGCTAAACAGGGTGTGCAGCCTTGCTTCACAGGATGACGCAGTGCAGGGTGTGGTCTAGAACAGGTGTGGGTTACTCTGCAGTCAGTAGTGGTTATACGACATGGTAGCACAAGCTCTGATTAAGTCTACAAACTCTGCAGCAATGCTGGCTTGGCTTCAGAATGACCTAAACTTTTAAGAAAATACATTTTAGAAATGTTATTTATTTTTGGTGGGTCCTTAAGCCTGGGGTTAAGCCAAGGGTATGCTGGGCCTCTGAGGATGCTACTGGCAGAACAGGCCTGCGGACTTCATCTGGTCACACCTTGGAACTTCAGTCTATAGAGTCAGACTGTAATGGCGCTGATTATAAGCATTCTTGGAGCTACCATTTGGCGGGATTTTAGTTGATAATTAAAGAATCTGTTCAAACCAAGAGAAAACACATTTGATTTTTTTACTCTTTATCAGAGTTTGAAAAAGAGATAGACCTCAGAATTATAGCAAAGCTGTCAAGACAAAATATTTTGTTTCTACAAAGGAGTATAATTTATACAATTATAAGTGTAGTGCACTAAAATGTTATCCACTCCCTAGGAAGTGTTGAGGTCATTCAATCTCTCAAAGTATACCTTGGTTCTTTTACACACCTTGTACATAAAATATAAAAAAAATACCCACAAGTACCCCACTCATTTGGTACAAATAAATACATTTTCTAGACAACAGAATGTCCACACATTTGTAAGGTTTCTTGATAGAAAGGCCCAAATCTATTACTTATCATCATCATCATCATCATCTTTAATATCTGTTGTGTTTACTCCATATAGTACTTTCACTGGCATTAGAAAAATAATCAAGACAGATAAAATGCATGTACATAAAGGCAGGGACTAAAAAAGTAAGAAAGTCATCTCTCAATACCAATACTGTATCCAAATTTCATTATAATTACAAAGTTTAGTGGTGGTCATTACTTGATGCTAAGGAAAACCTCAAAAGAACGTTCTCGTAACTGTCCATTCCCTTCTTAACTTAGTCCAAGATTTTGTCTTTTAAAAATAATCCCCATTGGTTCTCTGGCCATTCCCAAAACTTTGTTCGTTAAAAGTCTCACCGAGTCAACGATGTAGGGCCCCAGTAAAAGAGTAAACTTGGAGCTAGAAAGGACCACAGAAAAAGTTAGGCCAGCATTTCCCCAAAATGTGTTCTGTGGATCTCTAGTCCTAAGAGAGATTCTGTTGAAAAAACAACAGCAAAAAGATTTGGTGCAATATGTTTGAGGGAAGCTGTTAACAATCTTTCTTTAGAGATTCACAACACCATTTATCCTATTAAAGGCTGTGAAGTTTTGCAATAAAGAAATCTTTTCCACATTTTTTACCCTAGCATTATGTTTAAAAAATTTTTTTTTCCTTTATTGATTTTTAGAGAAAGAGGAAGAGAGAGGGAGAGAGAGATAGAAACATCAATGAGAAAGACCATCAACTGGCTGTCTCCTGCATGCCCCCCACTGGAGATTTGGCCCACAACCTGGGCATGTGCCCTGACCGGGAATCGAACCGGCGACCACTCCGTGCATGGGTCGACACTCAACCACTGAGCCACACCAGCCAGGCTACCCAAGCATTTTGTAAACATGTCTAGTCACTGAATTCTTGAAGACTATCTATTGCCATTTCTCAGTATGTCCTTTCTGCAGAACATACCCGAGGAACTGCTGACGGATGACAAGTCCCTCATCTCATAGATGAGAAAATTGATCATGATTCCCTCTCCTTTCATGTAAGCTACTTTTACCTTGGGCAAATATGGCTAACAGGCTTTTGAAGCAGAAGAGGTCTATTGTTTCAAAAGAAAAAATGGATTTCTAGGAAGTTTAATTGATTTATTCAAACTCACCAATTAACCAGTGTCTGTGTCTAGCATTTAGAGTTTTCTCTTTCCCCATCAAAAAAGGACTTTTTCCACTATATAAAGTCACTTGTCAGAAATTATTACAGCCTGTATTTTGCTTTATGTTGTGGTGAGTCTTTTTATTTATTTCTTTATTTTGGAGGGGGTGGGGAGAGTCTCAACAGAGTAAAAACCTTTTCACAGAATTCCAACTCATCCATATCCTGACAGACACCCTTTGGTTCTCTCCGAACACAGCCAGGCTGCCCACGACACAAGGAGCAAGCACACAGTCAAGCTGCTCGAGAGCTCCTTTAGACGTTTCCCTCAAATCTATTTGTTAGACTTCCGGTCAAGATGGCGGCGCAGGTAAACGCGGTATCGTGTCCTCCCTCAACCACATCAAAGTTACAACTAAACTACAGAAAACCATCATTCAAAACCGCCTGAAATCAAGCTGAATGGAAGTCCTACAACTATGGAATTAAAGCAGCAGCCACATCCAGACTGGTAGGGGGGCGGAGGGGCGGCAGCGGTGCAACAGGCTGGTCCCACACCCACGTGTGGCAGATAAAAATCAGGAGGATACCTCGGCTGAGAAGGTCCTTCCTGAGGACTGAGGGGTCCCCCTCCCACACCAGATGCCCCACTCAGGGTTCCAGTGCCAGGAAGAGAATCCCCATAACTTCTGGCTGGAAAAACCAGCGGGAACTGAGGCTCAGGGAAGCTGATGTGGCTGGAGCCCCAGGCAGCTCCTTAAAGGTCCGCGCATGGACTTAATGGAATCTCTCCCTCTAAGCTTGGAGGGGAGGCAGCTTGAGGGGGCACCAGAGACATACAGGGAAGAACTGGGCTGGAGAGGGGGCTTTCTCCGGGACAAACATGCTGTCAGAGGCCTTTGTTCCTTTGGTGAGCCCTTCCATGGGGCAGCAGACAGTCGCCATATCTGGGACTCTAGCAACCTGGCTCACACTGGTTGCCCCACCCTGGTGATTCACTGAGGCCCCGCCCCACCCCACCGCACCCCACCGCACCCAACTTTCAGGCCCACCCAAGCTCTTGCCAGTTGCTTTACCATAGGACTGGCCTGTCTTGGATCCTGCTTCAGGTTTTTCCTAAATTCTTTCAAACAAGCAGCATCTGGTCTCAGACAGCCCCATACCTCTCATTAAGTAATACACAGAAACAAACACAGGAGGCAGCCAAAATGAGGAGACAAAGAAACAGGTCCCAAATGAAAGAACAGAACAAAACTCCAAGAAAGAACTAAGCGAAATGGAGATAAGCAACCTAACAGATGCTGAGTTCAAAATACTGCTTATAAAGATGCTCAATGAACTTAGTGAGAACCTCAGCGAACTTAGTGAGGGCCTCAAGAGCATAAAAAAGGACCAGTCAGAAATGATGGAGGCACAGTCAGAAATGAAGGAGGCATTAACTGAAATAAAGAATAATTTACACAGATTCAATAGTACAGTACGTAAATCCAAGTACAGTACGTAAATTGATTTGGAATATAAGGAGGCAAAAAATGCCCAATTAAAACAGCAGAAAGAAAAAAGAATGCAAAAAAATGAGGAGAGTGTAAGGAGCCTCTGGGACGACTTCAAGCGTGCCAACATTTGCATCTTGGGGATGCCAGAAAGAGAAGAGAGAGAACAAAAATTGAAAACCTGTTTGAAACAATAATGGCAGAAAAACTTTCCTAACTTGGTGAAGGAAACAGACATACAAGTCCAGGAAGCACAGAGAGTCCCAAACAGGATGAACCCCAAGAGGCCCACACCAAGACACATCATCATCAAAATGCAAAAGGTTCAAGACAAAGAGAGAATCTTAAAAGCAGCAAGAGAAAGGCAGATAGTTACCTACAAGGGAGTTCCCATAAGGTTGTCAGCTGATTTCTCAAAAGAAACTTTGCAGGCCAGAAGGGAGTGGTAAGAAATATTCAGAGTGATGGCAAGCAAGAACTTACAACCAAGATTACTCTATCCTGCAAAGCTGTCATTTAGAATTGATGGCCATATAAAGAGTTTCCCAGACAAGAAAATGTTAAAAGAGTTCATCACCACCAAACCGTTATTATAAGAAATGATGAAGGGTCTTTTTGAAGAAAAAGATAAAATATAAGTACAAACAAAATGGCAATGAATACATATCTATCGACAATGGAATCTACAAACAAAATGAACAGGCAGAACAGAAACATTCTCATAGATACAGAGAACATTTTGTTGGTTGCCAGATGGGAAGGGGGTTGGGGGAATGGGTGAAAAAGGTGAAGGGATTAAGAAGTACAAATTCATTGCTAGACTGACAAACCTCAAAAGGAAGGGGGTTAGGGGGGGTGGAAAGAAATAAACCAAAGAACTTATATGCATAACCAATGGACATAGACAACAGTGTGGGAAAAGGCAGGAGGCTGGGGTCAATGGGGGAAAAATGAGGAACATCTGTAATACATTCAACAATAAAGATTTAAAAAGAAAAAATCAATTTGTTATTTATTTGAAATTAAAATTATGTAATTGAATTAAATATTGCAAAGAGTATGGAGGTATGAGTGCAGAAGAGTCATTTCTCTAAAAACTTAGAGTTGTTTCAACTTAGCAGGTATCAGAGTCACCTGAAGTGCTTGTTAAGACAATTTGATTCAACAAGGGCCTGGAGTCTCAGAATTTGCATTCTAACAAGTGCCCAGGTGATACTGATGCTGTAGGCGCAGGGACCAACTTTGAGAACAAACACCACCGATCTTTAATTGTGATGCACTAAATTGATATTAAGAAAATTTTCCACTGCTGGCATATGCTGAGCCAGCTACATAGATATTATCACTTAACCTCTTTGGCAGCCCAGCTGCAAAAGCAGAGAAAAGGAAGAGATGCAGTCTTGATGAATATCTTAACTTGAAATTGGTAGGACCAGACACAGGAGAGAGAAAATCTAGACATGAGAAGGTTTGGAGACTCAGAATATAGTTTATGAAATTAACCCAGAAGAGAGAGCTTGAAAGATGATTCTATACTACAGGAGTGTTTTCTCAGGGAGGAAAGTCATAGATATCAGAGATAAACCTCTTATTTGGAGATCAGAAGAGTTTAAAGTGGACCAAAGGAGAGGCCAGAGTTTCTGATCCTTTTTTGGCTAAAAGTACAGTAAGAAATATATAGTTTGCTTCTTGATCCAGTATAAACTAAAAGAAATGTAGTAGTATGTTCTAGTCTAGTTGATCTTTTTTTAAACAAATTTATTTAATTAATTAATTTATTTTTGTTACAGATGTTTCTCCTTTTTCCCCCCACTGATTCCCCCTCCCCCTCCCTCCCTTCCCTGTCCCCAGCTTTGTTGTCCATGTCCATTGTTCATGCATACATGCATATAAGTTCTGTGGTTTATCTCTATCCCACCACTCTCCTGGGGATTGTCAGTCTCTACCCCACTTCCATGTCTCTGGGACTACCTCATTACTCAGACTGTTATGTTCATTATATTCCACAAATAAGTGAGATCATGTAATATTTGTCTTTCTCTGTTTGGCTTGTTTCGCTTAGGATAATACTTTTCAGTCCCTCCATGTCGTCTCAAAAGATAAGAGATCTTTCTTTCTTACAGCTGCATAGTACTCCATTGTGTATATGTACCACTGCTTTTTTATCCATTCGTCTACTGATGGACATTTGGGCTGTTTCCAGATCTTAGCTATTGTAAATAGTGCTGGTACGAACATGGGGGTACATATATTCTTTCTGATTGGTATTTCAGGCTTCTTAGGGTATATTCCTAGAAATGGAATCACTGGGTCAAATGATCTTATCTTATCTGATTTTATTTAAAAATACTGGCTGTGAGCACTAAATTATTTCTCGACTCACACTCAGAAACAGTGTATAAAAAATGATTGGTGCTACTAAAAGGCTCATTTTTCACCCTATCAACAGCTCAGGTCAAATCTGGTATGGCAATCAATAGAAACATTCAGGTGAGATTAGCCTGGGAACATCCCAGATCTGTTCCCTGAATCCCAAGTTGAAAGATGGCAAGCCTACGGTGAAAGCCTCTTATTGGGGTTTGATTCACGCTGTAATTGGTGAGGGCCCAGGACTGACTTGGTGAACAACTGACCTCACTCCTTGGCTGGGGAGGAAAGAAACTGGTGATAGTTTCTGAACAGTTGTGGAAGTGCTGAAAAACAACAACAACAGAGGCCTGCAGGTGGGGGTGTGGAGGATACAGGTGCACCCACTTCACCACCAGTGCTGTGGCAGAGACCACAGGTGTCAGCAGCACTTGGCAGCATAGAGGACCGGAGGGCCAGGCAGGTGTTGCTACTTCTCAGCAGACACAAATGATGAGGATGGATGAGCTAGTGAAGGCAGGTTCTTAGAGGCCAGTGAGGGCAGGTTCCGAGGAGCCAGCCCTGCTCAGGATGCTGGGTAAGCTTTCCAGCATGCTGAGAATATTTAGTTTGCACAGACTGACTGTTACCTTCACCATGCCAGTGTTCCAAGTTCTCGGTCTTGGCTGGAATTGGGATCTTAAGAGGTAAGCTTAATTTACTGTAGAAAATAAAAAAAAAGCTATGTCCCTGCACATATGATTTGTAACTAGATTTAAACCTGATTTATATACCAGCATTGAAAGAATTTTTAATCCTCACCTGAGGATATTTTTGTATTTATCTTCAGATAGAGTGGAAAGGAGAGAGAGAGACAGAGACAGAGACAGAGACATTGACATGAGAGGGACACATTGACTGGTTGCCTTCCACACAATCCCAACCAGGGCTGGGGACAAACCGCAACAGAGGTACATGCCCTTGGCCAGAACTGAATCCATGACTCATTGATTTGCAGGCTGACGCTCTGCTGCTGAGCCAAACCGGCCGAGGCTTTACTGTTATTTTTAACACTTAGTGCCAATGTTCTAGACACTTTACTGAACACTGAATCAGAAAAGATTCCCTGTTCACTTGGCTCATGGGCAAAATGAGAATATAGTGATGGAGGAAGGGATATGCATGATTATGAGTGTGACATATTTAGGAAATAGAAAATATCATGACATATTTAAAGGTAATTGCTATATGGGATGAAAACTGTGCACTCATACATCATTGATTAAACATCTCAAAAATGGTCTGCAACTAGAGAGTTTTCTTCTTAACTCTGCTTGTCTGGGATTCAGGATCATTATCAGCACTCTTAAAAAATGAGTATTTGCAGCCCTGACTCCTGAAAACCTGTGATTTGACATGGCCACTTGTATTTCACCATGTTCCCATGGTGAATCTGCTTGTACAACTCTGATTGGTAGCCACTGCCATAGAAGTTTATTTTTTGTTAATTCTCACCCAAGGATACTTTTTGCATTGATTTTTTTTGTAAAGAAAGTGGAAGGGAGGGAGTGGGGGAGTGGGAGAAGGAGAGCGAGCGAGCGAGAAAGAGAAAAAGAGAAAAAGAGAAAGAAATACATTGGTTGCCTCCCGCATGCACCTGGACTGGGGCCAGGATTGAACCTTCAACCCTGGTATGTGCCCTTGACCTTGAATCTGACCCACAACCCTTCAGAGCACAGGCCGACGCTCTATGCACTGAGCCACACCAGCCAGGGCAGTTATGTGTTTTTAATGGATTATCTACTTGTGTCTGGTTATTTTATGTGGAATTCTTAATAGGACAGAAATGAATTATTTAGGCTATTTCAAAAATGTTTTCACAGTGAGAAGACATCCTTAAACATATCTAACCTCCAATTCTGCACTAATTAGAGTACTTTTTTGTTTGTTTGTTAATCCTCACCCGAGTATATATATATAGAGTGGATGGGAGGGAGAGAAGAAGGGAGGGAGGAAGGGAGGGAGAGAGGGAGAGGGAGAGGGAGAGAGGGAGAGAGGGAGAGAGGGAGAGAGGGAGAGAGGGAGAGAGGGAGAGAGAGAGAAATGTCAACATGAGAAAGACACATCGCTTAGTGTCTCCTGCACGCTCTGACCAGGGTCAGGGATTAAATCTGCAACCCAGGTACGTGCCCTTGACCGGGAATCAAACCTGAGATCCTCTTGTCTGAGGGCTAATGCTCTAACTGCTAAGCCAAACCAGCAAGGGCTAGAACACACTTTTAATAAGCTATGTGAAAAGTAATACATTAAAAAATATGTGTTAGAAGCATGATGCTGGCAGGGGTAGTCTACTCCTAAATCTCAAATAATAAATGTTATGAGACAAAAACTTGCATATTTCAGTTTTTAAGATGCTTAACCCACAGTAATAGAAAGACACATTCATTTTGTTCTTCATGGTTCTGGTGGCAAGGTATGCTTATTTAAGAAATTGAGTTTGAGTTGCTGAAATCAGTAGGTAAAAAGCATACAATCTGAAATATGGCAGTGGTCTGTGGGCGCACAGTTAGAAATAAACTTTTCTCTATGTGGAAAAATCTAACAGTGATAATTCTGTACTTAAAAGTATCTGGGTGTATTGCCATGCTAGCCTTTTGCTGTAGAAGCCCGAGAGCGGTGAAAGCAGTTCAGGCCCTAAATGGCTGAACCAATTGCTGACTCTCCCTCCTAAGTGATGTTTGCCCCCCCCCCCCCGCCCCCAACCATAGGCATGAAAGTCGTGTCAGTCATGATGAACAGTTTTTTTTTTTTTTTTTTATCCTCACCTGAGGACACTTTTTGTTCAGATAGAGTAGGAGGGAGAGAGAGAGAGAGAAACATCGATGTGAAAGGGACACATCGAGTGGCTGCCACCCGCACGACCAACCAGGGCCGGGGACAAACTGCAACCAAGGTACATGCCCTTAGCGGGAACCGAACCCAGGTCTCTCGGGACCACAGGCTGATGCTCTAACCACTGAGCCAAACCGGCCAGGGCATGATGAACAGTTTTTAGCAAATAAGTTCTCTTATTCAGGACCCAAACAATTGGATGGAAAAGACTAGTAATATAGTTAATCTGCACTTTTGTATCAAATTAATGTTAGTGGTTACTACTACCTTGGTGAATAATTAACTTCAACTTGTGATATTCTCAGGCTGAGTTTTATTTTTATTTCTTTTTCCTTTATTTTTCCCCCCATCACCATTTATCTCCCTTATACCCTCTTCCACCTCCATCTATTCCCATTCCTCCTCACTGATCACCACACTTGTCCCTGTCCATGAGTACTCTTTTCTTTCTTTTTTGCTCAATGGCTCCATCCCTACATTACCTGCCCCTACCACCCCACCAGAACTGTGGGCCTGTTCTCTATCTATGAGTCTGCCTAGTTCATAGTTCAATTTAATTAAATTCCACATGTGTGTAAAATCATATGGTACTTGTCTTTCTCTGACTGGCTTATTTCACTTAGCATAATGTTCTCTAGGTCCATCCATGCTGTCCCAAAGATACAATTTTCTTCTTTTTCATGGCCAAGTAGTATTCCATTGTGTAAATGTACCATGGTTGTGCTTTCCACTCATCTACTGATGGACACTTGGGCTACCTCCAAATCTTGGCTATTGTAAATAATGCTGCAAGGCTGAGTTTTAAAAGGGACCAATTCCCTATTAGTGACACTCAAAAACCCCAGATACTTAGTTTGTTGATATTACTTACTATGGATCTTTTCTTGCTCTTGATTTTTACTAATTGGTGACAAATACTTGTATTTTACTGAGATAGCAGTTGAATAAAAATAAAAACATTTTGATGATAACACTTTATAGATTTCTCTTTCCCATGGTTCTTCTAGTAATGTGTTAATAGTTGGTGAATTCCTTGAACAGTAGGGATCTTCTGCTTCATTTTTGGTGTCTTTTTTATGTACAACACAGGTGTTCAGTTATTGTTGACTACCTACCTTAGAAGACACCTTCTATCTAATTTTACCTTTCTATTTTCTTGGGATGCTAAAAAAAACTCCTTATTAGTACATATTCCATAATGTTTTTCTCTTGGCTAGATATCTAACTATGGTGTGTTCAACTGGTTTTCTAGAAGAAATGGAATTTTCCCTCCTATATATATTTTTTCCTTTATTGATTTTAAAGAGAGAGAGGAAATGAGAGGGAGAGAGAGATAGAAACATTGAGAGAGAACATGGATTGGCCGCCTCTAGCATGCCCCTCAATGGGGATCAGGCCCACAATCTGGGCATGTGTCCTAATGAAGAATTGAACCAGTGACCTCTTTGTGTATGGGTCAATGCTCAACCACTGAGCCACACTGGCCAGACTTCCCTCCTATTTTTAAGCCAACTTAGTTTTCCTGTTCTAGCATTATTTCAGATGGGTTTAATGAGAAGTTCTTGTGAATGCACTTGCAGTAGCATAGAAATTGAAAGTGATCACCTGCTATATTTCCATGGTTAAAAACTTTTACAAGTTAGTAGTTGGACTATAAAAATGTCATCCCAATAAATTTAATAAAAAATAAAAAAAGATGAAAAATTAATGCCTGCTTTCAACTATCTAGTATTCCTACTTAATATTAATGATTAATTAAAACATTTTCTTTCCAATAAGCATGTGCCATTATATCATTATTCAAATGCTAAGGAGTCCCAAGCAGTAATGTGGAGATGTCCTCTTGTTATCCACAGAGCAGTTTTCTCTCTCTCACTCCCATTTTCAAAGAAGCGAAAATGTAATACATTAGCTGGCAATTTCTGTTTTGGTATTAGCTACAACAGAATGAAAGCAACCTGAGACAAATTTAGTGATTTAAGGCAATGCATCTAGAATGGGGTTTGATTTTTTGTTGTTGTTGTTGTTTTTTATCAAATAGTTCCCGACTAAAATTTTCATCCATTAAAACCACTTAGAACAAAACACGACATTTGGGTAAGTGACCTCAAGTGGACTAAAGTGTATCTTCTTAGTGGACTCTAGAACAACTAAAACTCTCTAAATAACTGCTTGGAATAAGGGCAAAATTGGTGACTAGGAGTCACTGCCATCTGCCTGCACCTGCCTTTGCAGCATCCGGGGGATGTTGATTATAGAGCTGTATTTCTAGCAAACTTCAATGGAGTGACTCACCTCTTCTCTTGTATAGAAATAAAGTATTGAGAAGGGATGCCTCATTTTCTAAATATATAAAAATATTGAAGAAAATTAAAAGGAATCTTTCTGATGTCATCTGTAGTGTCTAGAATAACATGAATGCCAAAAGGAAAGGCTGGGTGGAGGTGAGAGAAAATGTCTGCAAAACCCACAAGGATGGCTGCTTGGCTGGAAATTAGGAATTACAGTTCTAATCCTGGTTTTGGCTCACATATCACTTGAGGATAAGACATTTAAACCCTCCAGAGTTTAATTTCTCCAGCTGTGAGTTGAGAAAGCCCTATCTTAATTAGATGAGTACAAATACAGCAGATATGTAACTCCTAGTACAGAATTTGTGATGGCAAATGACTATCAGGTATACTGCTTTCTCTCTGAAGACAAAGTTTACTGGGCACTTACTTTATATCACATTTAGGATATATAGCTGCACATGTACTGTGCAGGCCTTTAGGATGAAGGCTGGATTTTATACATATTTGATTATTCTTAGCACAGTGTCTGGCTTATCTAAAGTAGTCAATAAATATTTGAACTGAATTGATTTTTGCATAAATTATCTCATACAAATGAAGGGGAAGCCCTGGCCAGTTTGGCTCAGCAGTTGGAGCATCGGCCTGCGGACCAGAGAGTCCCAGGTTCGATTCCTGCTAGGGGCACGTACGAAATAAATAAATAAATAAATAAATAAATAAATAAATAAATAAATAAATAAATAAGTCAATAAATATTTGAACTGAATTGATTTTTGCATAAATTATCTCATACAAATGAAGGGGAAAAGTCCTTTTCTCTGATGGTGGGTTAAGGGACTGACAGGTAGTAATCAGGCAAAGAAGATCAAGGTTGGATCTTTATTAAAAACAAGGTTTTTTTATCCTTCATATTATGAATGAATTTTTCTTAACTTTATATGGAAAAATGTACTCCTAGACTCTGTCAGTAGATGCATTAGAGCACTCATATAACTTGCTCACTTTCAAGTTGTCCAATGACTAGATTATTGTTCACTGTGGGGTATACAGTGATATATATGGTATGCTACAGCTAACTGAAATCACCTTAAATTTGCAATTCTACAGAACGGCAATCCAAGTCCATTTCCTAATGATTGATTGACAGTTCCCCTGTGAAATCTTTAGCAGAACTAGAAATCAGTCCTGATTACTTTTATTGAACCTTTTCTCTCCTTTTGCAGCTGTGTTGCCAAAGAGGTTAAGTGATAGCATCTACATAGTACTATAGGCTCATCATGTGCCAGCAATGGAAAATTTACTTAAAGTCAAATTAGTGCATCACAATGTAAGGTCAAGGGTAATTTGATTGTAAAGTGGGTCTCTAATCTTATACCATCTGTATCACCTGTGTACTTACTAGCATGCACAAATTTCTGGGAACCAGGTCTGTTGAATCAAGTTGCTTTAATGATAATTTCAATTGCTTGTAATCCTGATAATGTTTCTTCTAATACCTGCTAATGTTTCAAAACCCCTGATCTATGATATTTAATATTCTGTTAACAATTAAGTTATTCTTCTTGGGCCCATTTTTATTTTAAAAATAGATTAATTGCATGTTAATCTGTTCCATGTGGATAACTAAATTTAACAAACTATTATCAGATTTCTTATATGCCCAACAACTCTAGGTTATTAGAAATATTAGGCTATTACCTAAAATAGCCTATCATTTCGGGTGGGGCAACTTCAATTCACATTACTAACTGTGTGGGGGAAATGCACATGAGTTAAGACTAGTTCTTTCCTTTAGGGGGTCTCACAATCTAGTGGAAGTATTTAAATATATAAATACATGAAATAAATATATAAATACATAAAATAAATATTTAGCATGTCAAGAGCTTCCCAGAGAAATGCAAAACCAGGGATTGGGGATAGGGGTTGAGCCTCAAATAGAAACCCACAGTGCTATGGGTGGCTGGTGTATCTATAAAGGCTTGACCAGACCAAGACCTCACCTCCACACCTAGACAGGTGAGACTGGCCATGCCAAAGCAAGTCCCTTTCTGTGCCTTTGTTTCCTTCTGAAATAGTCTGAGGTGGGGCCAGAACTGTGATTTGAAAGGGCCCCTTGCTGAAGGGTTGGGGGTTGGGAGTTGGGAAAGGCCAAACTGGGGCAACTCTGTGCCTTCTGCTTCAACCAGAACAGCAGCTTGTTTCTCTGTTTATAGATACATCTGGCCCCCATGTAGGCTTTTGTTTGAGAAAATATCTCACAGGGGGAACAAAAAAAAACATCTCTGAGTTAGAGTTAGATGATATCCGGTTTGTTTCAGCTCTGTGGTTCTATAGTTGCTACTTCTTCAGAAAACTTTCTGGGAGGATTCACTAGTAGGAAGAAATATCTTGAATTCTTGCAGGAAATGTTTATGGAACTTCAAGGTACAATGATAAATATTTCTATCAAACGCAGTTTTTATTTATCACTCAACATAAGATAGAAAATAGTGAATCCCTGAATTTTCCTGAAGAGGAATATCTTTTTCTACTTTGATGATTTAGGAGCAGAAAACTATTTTTCTCCAGTGGGGGGCATGCAGGAGGAAGCCAATTAATCTTCTCTCTCATTGATGTTTCCATCTCTCTCTTCCTCTCCCTTCCTCTCCCTAAAATCAATGAAGAAAAAAAATTTTTTTTAACAAAAGGGACAAAATAGACCCAGAGACATAGAAGTAGGCTACAGATTGACAAACCTCAGAAGAGGGGGTTAAGGGGAGGAAAGAGATAAACCAAAGAACTTATATGCGTATATACACAACCAATGAACATAGGCAACAATGCTGTGTGTGTATGGGGGGTGGGGGTCGGAAGGAGGGTGTCAATGAGGGGAAAAGGAGAAACATCTGTAACAAAAATAAATTAATAAAAACAAAGGGACAAAGAAAGCTGGAAAGGAAAGCAAAACAAAATAGGAACAAAGATTGAAATTGCTAGTTGCAAGTGAAAAATAGTAGAGCTAGCCCTGACCGGTTTGGCTCAGCAGTTAGAGCATTGGCCTGGGAACCAGAGAGTCCTGGGTTTGGTTCCCGCTAAGGACATGTACCTCAGTTGCAGTCTGTTCCGGGCCCTAGTTGGGATCGTGTGGGTGGCGACCACTTGATGTGTTCCTCTCACATCAATGTTTCTCTCTCTCTCTTCTCCCCTCTCTCCCTCCTGCTCTATCTGAAGATAAACACACACACACACACACACACACACACACACACACACACACAGTCCTTGGGTGAGGGTGAAGATAAAAAAAAAAAATAGTAGAACTGAATCCCAAACATAAGATATGATTGATCTGTTCCTGAAATTCTTTTGTAAACTTAGAGAGTTCCAAAATCAATTAAGCCTTTGATTTTTGAAAATAATGATCACAAGGGGGGAAGAAAAGATGAAGTAAGGAAAATAGTATGCCATCCCAGAGCAGGCAATTTCTGAAACACCAGTTACATATGGATGCAAAGTTTGCTTTGCAAGTTCTCTCTGTTGGAAGAATGTCATTTCTGAAGACATTCTGCTGCCTTTATGAAAGAATTGTGAGTTCTCATCTGAGTGACCTCAGATGAGAAGGAAAGTCAATTAAAACAGAAAATTTCCTGCTCTTTACTATAGCAAGATGCCCAACACCCTGTAGAAACATGTGCTGTACTAAACCGTATCACCGTTACTCAAATGAGCTATTAAAGTAACCAGAGATGTTCACAGATTTATAGCTAAATACCTGAGAGCTGGATTTGCTCTCTGTACTGTCCACCACAGAATATCTTCAACTTGCTGGAGCCTTGTCTGGTGCTAAATAGCCCAAGGACAGCGATGCGACTTGAGAGACACCCACGGTCACAGTTGCACCAGCCAAATCTGTTCTCGTGCCCATTCCTCCCGGAGAACAGAGGAGCATATGGAAGGTTTGGGAGCCTTGCCATCTGTCAAGAGTGGGAAGGACTGCACGTGATCCCAGCTGGCACTGGTGTTTGCGAGATAACTATTTCCACACTGAAGGGCCTGCTGGCCTCAGATAAGAAACATTTTCAAAAGGGGACAGTGAGAAACCACATGACAAAGACAACTTTGTCCCATTCCTCTCACATCTACCCAAAGCTTTCACGGGTTAACCTATTTGACTTTGAGGGGAGCAAACCCTTACCTCTTAGTTTGGAGTGTGAACTTTCATTCACATGCTACATAAATATCATCATTGTAAGTAATAACATTTACAGAACTGCTGCCCAGTAACTCTTCCTTCTATCTTCTACGAACTTGTATAGTATAATATCCTCACCCATAAAATTGAGACCTACATATCAGTCACTTCTCTACTTGTGCTTCTAACCAGTAAGGTATGAAAATGGCAGTAGAAATTATTTTTATTAGGAAAAATGAAATTTTGACTTTTATAGCATCCTCTTACCACCCTGAAAACCTTACCCTTATAACTTGAACCAACATCTATAAATGATCAAATGAAACTATACAAAGTGTACAGTTACTATGACCACCCTATATAAGGAAATGATTAGTAGTAGAAGGTCATACAAGGTTACCATGATGGTCTGTTAAGAGCTTGTCCAAACTAATCACTATGTGTTTTAAAACTCCTGAGTTATCCTCAAAAGTGCTGCCAATGCCTGGCTGGTGTAGCTCAGTGGTTGAGCATCGACACATGCACCAGGAGGTCACTGGTTTGATTCCTGGTCAGGGCACACGCCCAGGTTGTGGGCCCAATCCCCAGTGGGGGGCATGTAGGAGGCAGCCAATCAATGTTCTCTGCCATTGATGTTTATGTCTCTTCCTCTCCTTTTCTCTCTCTCTAAAAATCAAAAAAGAAGAAAAAAAAGTGCTGCCAACAGTTTGGTTCTTTATTGAGCGGGATACCTTGAAAGACTAAACTTCTATTTCAGATGTCTTGTTTAAGTTCTTTATATGTTCGAACTCATCAAATCTTGTTAAGAATTCTACAGTGTAGATACTATTCATTTCCCCCTTTTACAAATGAGAAAAGCATAGTACAAAGAAAGTAACTTAACCCAAGTAATACAGACGGGAAGTAGTGTGGCCAGAATGCCGGTTAAGGAAGGCTGGTGCTGGAGTCTGTGCTTGCAACCATCAGGCTTTCCTGACTCCCACCTCATCTAGGATTTGCTGCTTGTGGCAGGGTGAGGGGAACTAGCGGTCAGTGTAGTAGGGAAGGTGGGATGGGCAGGAAGAAAGAGCATAGAGGATGCTTTGGGATGGTCCCGGTTTCACATATGATATAGTAGATTTCCCAGGGAATGACTACAGTGTCCGTTAGAGAATGCAGGCATTTGCATTAGGGCTGAAAGACCTGTAGACGGGCCAGCAGCATCCTGCCCTTGCACCAGTGAACAAGGATGGGAAGGCATTGGTGGCCAATCTAAGAGTGCTGGCTACAGTCCAGGGACTCTGATATCTCTATTTTTCAGTCAGTGTTGGTGTCCTTATGTCCTCATTTCTGGAAGAGTCATCTAAAATATGATATATATTTTTATGTAATAGAGTAATAAGCTATACTAGTAGAAGACTTTGCTGTTAGAACTCTTGAGCATATTTTGGGTGGTTCTTAATGCAGCATTATGTATGTAAGGATATGTAGTAAGTACTCTGCTAGAGAAATAATAATCATATTAAATTTGCTTATATTGTGACAAGTGTATATTTGGAAAAGTCAGTATCTGGGGGAAAGTAAAAATATCAGAAAGAAATATCAACATGAGCAAAGAACACGCTTGCCCTCACAGACTGAGGATATGGAATGGTGGTAATAGTAAGGATTATAGGAAGAAGGTAAAGAAAAGGAGCTTGCTTCCCTTTCCCGTCCCCTCCATAAACAGTGTTAAAAAGAAAGGAAACAACTTTACAGGTTTCCTCATGTCTGCCAATAAGCCAGAAGATCTGGTAGAGAAGAAAGAGCTAGGACATTAACATTCTGAAGAATGAAGATTCCTCACACATTTGCTTTCTTTTGGTCCTTCACAGTCACCTCTCTTCATGTTGAGCTGTGAAACACACCATACCTGTTATTACCTGGCTCATGAACTAGCTGTGTGTTTTGTTGTTTTAACATTGTGTCTGTTGCTATGAAACTGAAGCAATTTTACAGACTAAAATTTGTAACACATAAGCTGACTACAGTAGAAACCAACATAGAATAATTCTAGTTTTGAAAAAATATATGTCAAATAAGTCATTTCATTTATACGAGCCTCAGTTTCTTTGAAATAAAGGTGCTGTTAGATGTTTTCCAGGTTCTCTTTAGCTACTAACAGGTGGGAAGAGACTAACAACCAACTACTAACCAAGCAAACACAGGCATTAAATGGGGATAAATGATAAAATGCTACTCAGGGGATTGTATCACAGAATTTTCAATTCAGGAACTCAAGGTGCACCCTGAGAGGGCCGTTTTTGGAGCCTTTACACTTCCTGTGGTGGGGGAGGGGGACAAAGGGCAGTCAGACAAAGTGGAAGGAGGGGAACCAGAAGGCTGTCTATTGCAATAGAGGTTATTAGTGATGGGGCTTTGAACTAGGGTAGCTGGTGGTGGAGGACTGGGAAGATGGCAGAAACATTGTGAAGATGAATTGAAGAAAAAGGCAAAGACCAGGAAAGAACTGCAAGAACCAGCAATGAATGCCTTGGGAACTTGTATGCAGTGTGACCAACCAGTGCAGGTGCTGAACAGGGTTCTCTAGAGTTATGCATAGTTCTAGATATAAAAATGGATGAACAAAAATGGTTGGGTAATTTGTGACATGCCCAGTCCAATAAGAGTTTTGCCAAAATGGCATACATGCCATATCAAAGATTCCTGAACATAGATAAAGTTGATCATCAAGAAACATTGGTGAATCTCCAGAGGAATGGTGGCATGAGAGACCTCCTTGGCCTCTTCCCCTGATATTTTAACAAGTTGATCAACTATAACTCAAAGGATTCCCTGCTCAGTGTAGAGGGACACCTGAGAGACCTACACAATGAAGCATCTAACAGTGGGAAAACAGGAACAAATGAGGAGGTGAGAAAAGAGGAAAGCTCAGACAGCTACAGATCCAGCCCTATAGCCACAGACAGCCCTGCAGCTGGGAGCTCATGGCCCGCTGGGCCTGGAGAGGGGAGGAAGATGGTGGTAGCAGGTGCTTCCTTCATCTGGAAGGAACAGAGTCTCAGTGGGCACTTCAGTAGGGCGAGCAGTGCAAACAGCAGTGGCTGAGCCATCTGAGACAAGGGCAAGGACACAGACTAGGGGTTCTGCTATGTTTCAGACAAAGAAATGGAGCCCTGCCATCCCTTGGACTCCCAAAACCTGGCTCCCATCACCCTTGGTGTTGGGTGGAGGAGCACAATACAGAGAGGTATTGCAGCAGACTCAGTTTCCCTCTGGGACTGATCCTCAGTTGGGGTGCATGAAGGGGACCCCTTCAGAGGGCCTAGGTCATCATTATGTTGAGGGCAAAACAAACTCCACCCACAAGAAGCAAGAAATGTGGCTGTACTGTGTGATGGCAGCCACAGAGGTCAGCTGTGGGAGGTCACAGAAGTAAAAATGTGATTTAGTGACAATGACTAGAAAATAGTAGAAGGACCTCTTCAAAGAAAGCTGTAGGGAAGAGCCAATAATACATACATGCCTAAACAGAGGAGACCAGCAAATACCATGAATAACCATGGTAGTGAGGCAGCTCAGAAAGAAAGAGAAAAATCTCCAGAAAGCACACTGGAGCACATGGAAATGTGAGATATAAATGATAGAGAATTCAAATTGCATTTCTGAAAATATTCAAGATATGAGAAAATACAGTCAGGAAATTTCATGCACTCAGAAAATAAATTAATGAACAAAACGAGTACTTTACTAAAGAGATTGAAACTTTAAAAAAGAACCATTCAGAAATCCTGGAAATGAAGCATTCAATTAAGGAGATTAGAAGTTAACTACTGAGCATAGGAAAAATAGCCAATCAGATTGAGGAAAGAATTAACTATACAAAGAATCTAGAAATGACACAGAGGGAAGAAGAGAGAGACCTGAGCATAATAAAGAAAAGAAAAGAGAGTTCTATGAGAACTATCCGACTCCATCAGAAAGAGCAATATAAGAATAGCAGGCACGCCAGAAGAAGAAGAGAGGGAGAAAGCAACAGAGGTCCTATTCAAATAAATAGTGGATGAGAGCCTCCCTAAACTATGGAAAGAATTAGATCTCAAATTTAAGAAGCAAACAAAACACCTACTTATCTCAACCCAAAGAGGCTTTCTCCAAGGAATATTGTATGAACGCTGTCAAAAACTAATGACAAAGAAAAAATTCTCCAAGCAACCAGGGAAAAGGAGGAAGTGACCTACAAAGGAAAACCCATCAGATTATGATTGGACTTCTCAGTAGAAACTCTTCAAGCCAGAAGAGAGTGAAACCAAATATTCAAACAACTGCAAGAGAGAAATTACCAGCCAAGAATAATATATCCAGCAAAGTTATCCTTTAAATAGAAAGGAGAAAGAAAGGCTTTCCCAGACATACAGAAGCTGAAAGATCACCAGAAAACCTCCACTGCAAGAAATACTCAAGAGGATTACTCTACCTGAAACAAAGAGCATAAGGTCACAACACAACAAGTAAGATCACCAAAAAAACCAAACCAAAACAAAAAAACAAAACACCCACCAATCAAACAAAAAAACCCAGGATAATTTGTGACAACAAAAACATAAAAGAGGAGGGAATAAAGGTCTGACCTGGCAAAGGAGGATGGAGACCAGATGAACTCAAAAGAAATAAAAAATGACAGCATATATGCAAATTTATTTTTTATAAAACTAATTGTGACCACACACAGAACCCCCAAATTAAGACAAATAGCTTAAAAAGAGAGGAAACAGAGGAAAGAAGTATGGAATACCACCAAACCAAAACAAGAGACAAAAACACAAAGGAAACGAACCAATGAAGGCACAGAGCTATAAGAAAATAAAGTGGCTATAGGAAATCCTCATACATCAATAATTACTTCTAAATGTAATGGACTGAATTCACCAATAAAGAGGCACAGAGTAGCAGATTGGATAAAAAACCAAAACCCAACCAAATGCTGCCTTCAAGAGACACATCAAAGTTTCAGAGACAAAGGCAGAATCAAAGTGGAAGAGTGAAAAATGATTCTCCAAGCAAATAACATACACAGAAAAGTAGGTGTAACCATACTTATATCTGACGAAATATATCTCAAGATAACAAAGGTAACAAGATACAAGGATGGACATTTTATAATGATAAAGGGGACACTATATCAAGAAAACAACACTTCTTAATATATATGCACCTAATCAGGGAGCACCAAAATATATAAAGCAAATACCCACAGAACTAAAGGGAGAAACAGATCAAAATGCAATCATAGCTGGGGACCTTATTACTCCACTGACTACTCTAGATAGATCATTCATACAGATAATCAATAAAGAAATTTTGGCCTTAAATGACAAACTAGATCAAATAGACATAATTGACATTTATAGAGCCTTTCACCCCAGATTACACTTTCTTCTCCAGTGCACATGGAACATTCTCAAGGATAGACCATATGTCGGGTCACAAAACTAGCCTCAACAAATTCAAGAAGATTGAAGTTATACTGAACATATTCTCTGACCACAATGCCTTGAAATTAGAAATCAACTGCAAAATGGAAGAAAAGAAACTCACAAACATGTGGAGATTAAACAATATATTACTAAAAAACGACTGGGTCAAAGAAGTAAAGGTAAGATCAAAAGATATATAGAGACAAATGAAAATGACAATATGACATATCAAAACTTCTGGGATGCCGGGAAAGCAGTAACAAGAGGGAAGTTTGTAACATTACAGGCCTATATCAAGAAACAAGAGAAATTTGAAGTAAACAATCTAATGTTATATCTTAAAGTACTAGAAAAAGAACAAAAGCAGCCCAATGTCAGCAGAAGAAATGAAATAATAAAAATTAGAGCAGAACTGAATGAAATACAGAATAAAAAGACCATATAAAAAATTAATACAACAGAGAGCCGGTCCTTTGAAAAGAGTAATAAAATTGACAAACCCCTGGCTAGATTTTCTAAAGAGAAAAAAGAAAAGACCCATATAAACAAAATCAGAAATGAAAGAGTAGTCACCACAGACATCACAGATATACAAAAGATCATATTAGAATACTATGAAAGACTATATGCTACCAAATTCAATAACCTAGAAGAAATGGATACGTTCCTAGAAATATATAACCTTCCTGACTAAATCACAAAGAATGGGAAAATCTAATTAGACCGATCAGCAGTGAGGAAATTGAAACAATAAAGAACTTCTGAAAAAAAAGTCCAGAACCAGACAGCTTCACCAGCGAATTCTACCAGATAGTCAAAGAAGATTTAAAACCCGTCCTTCTCAAACTTGTCCAAAAAGTTGAATAAGAGAGAACACTTCCTAACACACTTTATGAGGCCAACATAACTCTGATACCAAAACCTGGCAAGGATAACACAAAAAAGGAAAACTACAGACCAATATCTCTGATGAGTACAGATGTAAAAATCCTAAACAAAATACTAGCAAATCAAATACAGCAATACATCCAAAAAATAATACATGATGATCAGGTAGGGTTCATTCCAGGGGCACAAGGATGGTTCAACATATGCAAATTGATCAGTGTAATACACTACATTAACAATGAACAATATATAATATTATACTTAATGGTGAAAAACTGAAAGCTAGTCCTCCAAAATTAGGAACCAAATAAGGATGCCCACACTCACCACTCTTAAAATTCTCTGGAGGTCCTAGCTAGAGCAATAAGGCAAGAGAAAAAAAGCATCAAAATGCAGAAGGAAGAAATAAAAATTTCACTTTTTGCAGATGACATGATTCTGTACATAAAAAACCCTAAAGACTCCATCAAGAAACTATTAGAAACAACAAATACAGAAAAGTAGCAGGATACAAAATCAATGTACAAAAATCTATTGCCTTCCTGTGCACTAAGAACAAAACTTCAGATAAAGAAATGAAAAAATCAATTACTTTTGCTATTGCAATCAAAAGAATAAAATACCTAGGAAAGTCACATGTGAAAGAATGAAACTGGATTAGAGTGTGTCCCCATGTACAAAAATTAATTCAAAATGGATCAAAGACCTAAATATATTGTCTGAAACAATAATCTACATAGAAGAAAACATAGGTACCAAACTTAGAAACCTTGGTCATACAGAACATTTTATGAACTTGACCTCAAATGCAAGGGAAGTAAAAACAAAAATAAATAAATGGGGCTATATCAAACTAAAAAACTACACAGCAAAAGAAACTTAGAACAAAACAAAGAGGCAGCTGACCAAATGGGAGATATTTGCTAACAATAGCACTGACAAAATATCCAAATATATATATTTAAATTATATATATAATTTAACACCAAACAAACAACCCAATAAAAAATATAGATAGGGAACCTAAACAGACATCTCTCCCAAGAAGACATACAAACGGCCGACAGATATGTGAAAAGATGTTCAACCCCATTAGCAATTAGGGAAATGCAAATCAAAACTACAATGAGATACCACCTTATACCTGTTAGAACGGCTTCAACAAGACAAGCAATAACAAATGTTGGATAGGTTGTGGAGAAAAGGGAACCCTGATTCACTGCTAGTAGGAATGTACAGCCACTGTGGAAAACAGTCTGGCAATACCTCAAAAAATTCAGAACAGAGTGACCATATAACCTAGCAATACCTTTCCTGGGTATAGACTCAAATATCTCAAAAATATGCATTTGGAAAGATATATGCAGCTCTATGTTTATTGAAGCATTATGGTAGCCAAGACATTGAGACAACCAAAATGTCCTGCAGTAGAGAATTGGATAAAGAAGATTTGGTACATATACACAGTGGAATACTACTTAGCCATAAAAAAGATGGAATACTGCCAATTGTAATAACATGAATGGACCTTGAGAATATTATCCTAAGTGAAGCAAGTCAGTCAGAAAAAGGTAAGAACCATATTATTTCACTCATGTGGGAAATAAAGCTGAAACTTGTGGACATAAACAGCAGTGTGGTGACTGCCAAAGGGAAGGGGGTGGGGGCTTAAGGAGGTCTAATATATGGTGACGGAAGATGGTTTGATTTTACGTGATGGGCACACGTGCAATATAAAGATCTTGTATCATAGAAATCTCCACCCACAATCTATGTGATTCTATGAGCCAATGTCACCCCAATAAATTTAATTTAAAAAAAGCATAAGGCCTTGCCCTTTCTCTTGACTCAGCTTCTAGGCATTCTGAGTAATTAAAAAAAAAAAGTTTGTTTATTTATATTTTAAGGGAGAAAGAGAGAGAAGCATTGATTGGCTGCTTCCTACACGCCCCCTGCCAGGGATCAATCCTGCTACCCAGGCATGTGCCCTGACTGAGAATCAAACTGGGACCTCTCAGTCCAAGGGATGATGGTCAATCCACTGAGCCACACTGGCTGGGCTAGTCCCCATTCTTAACAAACTTTTTTCTATATATACACAACGCCTTCTCCTCTTTCCTCTGTTCTTTTTTTAAAATTTATCTTTATTGTTGAATGTATTACAGATGTTCCTCATTTTTCTGCTATTGACTCCCTCCTTCCCACTCCCGTCCCCCTCCTGCCTCTCCCCACACTGTTGTCTGTGTCCATTGGTTATGCATATATACATATAAGTTCTTTGGTTTATTTCTTTCCACCCCCCTAACCCCCTTCCCTTTGAGGTTTGTCAGTCTAACAACCAATTTGTACTTCTTAATCCCTTCACCTTTTTCACCCATTCCCCCAACCCCCCTCCCATCTGGCAACCAACAAAATGTTCTCTGTATCTATGAGAATGCGTCTGTTCTGCCTGTTCATTTTGTTTGTAGATTTAATTGTTGATATGTATTTATTGCCATTTTGTTTGTTCATATTTTTTATCTTTTCTTCAAGAAGACCCTTCATCATTTCATATAATAATGGTTTGGTGGTGATGACTCCTTTAGCTTTTTCTTGTCTGGGAAACTCTTTATATGGCCATCAATTCTAAATGACAGCTTTGCAGGATAAAGTAATCTTGGTTGTAAGTTCTTGCTTGCCATCACTCTGAATATTTCTTGCCACTCCCTTCTGGCCTGCAAAGTTTCTTTTGAGAAATCAGCTGACAACTTATGGGAACTCCCTTGTAGGTAACTAGCTGCCTTTCTCTTGCTGCTTTTAAGATTCTCTCTTTGTCTTGAACCTTTGTATTTTGATGATGATGTGTCTTGGTGTGGGCCTCTTGGGGTTCATCCTGTTTGGGACTCTCTGTGCTTCCTGGACTGTACATCTGTCTCCTTCACCAAGTTAGAAAAGTTTTTTGTCATTATTGTTTCAAATAGGTTTTTGATTTCTTGTTCTCTCTCTTCTCCTTCTGGCACCCCCAAGATGTGAATGTTGGTACGCTTGAAGTTGTCCCAGAGGCTCCTTACACTACCCTCATTTTTGTGGGGTTCTTTTTTCTTCTTGCTGTTCTGGTTGGGTATTTTTTGCTTCTTTATATTCCAAATTGATAGTTTGCTTTTTGGCTTTACCCCCTCTACTATTGAATCTGTGTAAATTATTCTTTATTTCAGTTAGTGCTTCCTTCATTTCTGACTGTACATCCTTCATTTCTGAGGTCCTTTTTTATGCTCTTGAGGCCCTCACTAAGTTCACTGAGGTTCTCAGTAAGTCCACTGAGCATCCTTATAAGCAGTGTTTTGAACTCTGCATCTGTTAGGTTGCTTCATTTCACTTAGTTCTTTTCCTGGAGTTTTGTTCTGTTCTTTCATTTGGGACCTGTTTCTTTGTCTCCTCATTTTGGCTGCCTCCCTATGTTTGTTTTTATGTATTACTTAACAAGTGTATGGGGCTATCTGAGACCAGATGCTGCTTGTTTGAAAGAATTTAGGAAAACCTGAAGCAGGATCCAGGACAAGCCAATCCTATGGTAAAGCAACTGACAACAGCTGAAAGTTGGGTGGGGCGGGGCCTCAGGGAATCACCAGGGTGGGGCAAACCGTGTCAACTAGGTTGCTGGAGTCCCAGATATGGCGACTGCTGCCCCAGGGAAGGGCTCACCAAAGAAATAAAGGCCTCTGCTAGCAAATCTGTCCAGGAGAAAGCCGCCTCTTTAGCTCTCCCTCCAATGCTAAACAACTCAGTTCTTCCCCCATATGTCTCTGGTGCCTTTCAAACTGTCTCCCCACACTGGAGCCTGGAGGATGTGAGTCCCAGTAAATCTGTGTGCAGGCCCTTTAAGAGGAGCTGCCTGGGACTACAGAAGCCTCAGCCTCCCTCAGCCTCAGTTCCCGCTGGTTTTTCCAGCCAGAAGTTATGAGGACTTCTCTTCCTGGCACTGGAACCCTGAGCTGGGCGCCTGGTGTGGGACAAGGACCCCTCAGTCCTCAGGGAGGACCTTCCCAGCTGAGGTATCCTCCTAATTTTTTTCTGCTGCACATGGGTGTGAGACCATTCTGAGTAATTTTAATTTCCCTCATAGGCACTTAAAAAGTCCTGAAATTCACACATCTGACATCCTTACCTTTGTGTGAAGATTATTCTTGGCAAATCTTTATCCCTTCCTTGGTAGTTAAGGATACTTGCTACCAACAAGTGATGTTAACACATTTTCATATGCAAAAGTAGTACACTGCAAAAGTACAAGGCATCAGGGGCAGATCATAGAGTCCTGATGAGTTTAATTGGGATATAATGTGGCAATGATGTTGAAGCTAGATTGTAAAAGACTTAATTCTGAATTTATTGCATTGGTAAGGGTGGAGACTGTTGATGGCTTTTGCACCAAGGGGTGCCATAGTCAGAGTATCACTTTAGTAAACTAGTATGGCAGTGGGGAAAATGGACCTGTCAAAGTAGGATCCTTGTTTTTTTTTAATCTCCACCTGAGGATATTTTTCTATTTATTTTCAGATAGAGTGGGAGGGAAGGAGAGACAGAGAGGGAGGGAGGGAGAGAGAGGGAGAGAAAGATATCAATGTAAGAGGGACACGTCTACTGGTTGCCTCCCACATGACCCTAATCAGGGCCTGGGATGAATTGCAACTGAGGTACGTGCTTTTGACTGGAATCAAACCCTCAACTCTGGTCCACAGGCCGATGCTCTAACCACTGAGCCAAACCAGCCAGGGCCAAAGTAGGATTCTGAGTCATCCTGTTAAGTAGGAGCCTGCTGAAATGTGTTAGATATAAGTTGATATGATTGCAATATGTTATAAATGTCAGGCACTGTGAGAAAGTTATTAATATATATTATCTCACTTAATCTTACAGCAAGGCTATAATGTTATCAGTTGCATTTTAGGGAACAGTATGGAGAGGCTCAGAAATTTTAGGGCACTGGCCCAAGGCCCCTCAGTAAGTGACAGAGCCAGATTTGAACAAAGATTTAATCTGACTTCACACCTGTGCTCTTAACCAGTAAACTCAGAAAATGACATTGAAAAGGAAGAGCTAGTTAGAAGCACGGTGAAGTAGAGGTCACTCAGTTAGATAAAGCTGCCTGGAAGCTGAGAGTCATCTCCCCGATGGACTTTCTGCAGATGTTATAGACTGAGAAAAGGAATTTTCTTTTTTACATCAATCACCTTAAATGTAATAAAATTCAAAACTCCGCTTTAGGCGGAACTAGAAAGCTGGAATAGACTTGCTACATGAGTTGCTTTCACCATTTCTCTGATGCATTATAAGCCATTAGTTCACTAAAATTGTAGTAGACCACTTTAAAATTTTTCTACCTTCCCTCTGCTGCCTCCTGGCAGGTATAATTTATGCCCTATTTCTTTTCCAGAGTATATTTAGTGCTGCCTATTGTCACATATCTCACCCTTTAATTTCCCCTGATGGCTATGAGGTAAATATGTTTTCTGCTGCATTGTACTGTATTGGGCCTTTAGAGCACAGTGCTGCCTCTGATCCATTCCGCCCCACTCAAGGATCATGTCAAGGCATCCATGAAGCAATGTCTCCTGTTGTAAAAGGTCTTTTTGATCAGATAGCAATCAACAGTCACATATTGTTTAAGGAAAATTTCACTTGTCAATTGTTTCCCATGTTCAATAGTTTCACTAAATGTTGAATGCTACATTCTGATTCATACAGTAATTTTATTTCAGTTTTCTATTTCTTCTGGCAAAAGTGAAACTCTCAGTGCTGATAACTGTTAGAGAAATTATTAATTTTTGCTTTTTCAACAACAGCCCTAACCATTACAAATCCAACTTGTATGTTGATAAAACTATAGTTCTGTTACATTTATAAGCACTATATGACAAATGGGATTAATTTCCCAATATATTGATGTAACAGGATGATTCTGTAGCTTCACAGAAATAAAAAGCACGTACCAGGAAGCATTCATTCTTTTATGAGCCACAAAGGTAAAGAAGGAAAATTAATCTAGGAACCCTAATACCTCATTTGTTGTTCTACTTTTATCATTTCCTTTCTGGGAATATTAGGCAAGGTAATTCAATATTCTGAGCCACTGTCTCCCCAATTATAAAATGGGAAAACTACATCAAAATGTTGTGAGAATTTGAGAAAAAATTGAATGGATATGTACGTACATGTGTGAGAACATTGTTTCTCTGTGCAGGATGGTAAAATCACCACAGAAGAAACTTAAATACTTCCTGCAATTACTACATTGGTTTTTTTTTTTTTTAAAAAAAACATGTGGTAGAATAAACATGGAGTTTAGGGTCAGAAAATACAGGTGCAAAGTCTGGTATTAATTTCTATCTGCATGAATTTGAGAATGTTGTTAAACATTTCTTGAAAACAGAAAAAAAGCCAAAGGGTTAGATGCGAAAGATTATGAAGATAATAGAATAACTATTAGTTAAATCATACTGTAAACTGTCAAGGAATATGTAAATGCCAGAACAAATAGAAAAAATCACATAGGTCTGTCTTTCTTTCTTTTTTTTTTTTGTGGTACGTGCCCCTAGCAGGAACCAAACCCGGGACTCTCTGGTCCACAGGCTGCTACTCAACCGCTGAGCCAAACTGGTCAGGGCTATGTAGGCCTTTCTTAAGGGTCATAGGTGAACACAAGCACATAAGCATATACTGCTGAATCAATAAAGTAGGTCATAGAGTCAAATACTTGCTTATCTAGTTCATCTGTAACCAGTAATTGCAGTTAACCGGAATAAAATTGACTTTGGATGTGACGAGTTATCCAGCATACAGAGTGGTTTGTTGGGAGAGCTAGAATTAGAAGTAAAGACATCTCATTTTTGTTTCTTGTTTGCTTGTTTTACCTGCCTTTTGGTTATACTCCAAGATGATATATAAAATATGTTCTTGAGTTGTAAATAAAATTTCCAAACACATCATCCTTGAGTAAAATGACCCAGCAACATTATTTTACACAAACCCATTCTTGTTGCATTTCTATTTAATAACTGATTTATGAGATTTAAAAAAAATTAAAGATCCCAAAGAATGTCATCTGCAAACGTGAACATTTTATTTTGCACTACTTCTACCATAATCCCTAATAGTAGCATGTCTGTGCTAAGAAGTTCACATTTATCTCTAACGTAGACCTGAAGGCTGACCACTGCCTTTTAACCTTAAGCAGTCACTTTCAGACCCAGCCTTAGGAAGCCTTGTTCCCTCCTGTTATAGCCCCAGCTTACCCTGGAATTGCCATGATCATGAATCTTAACCTGTTCTCTTAAGGCAAAAGTGTAAGGCAAAACACTATTATGAAAATAGCTTCCTTTGGTATAAGAAGTTTAGCCAGAAAAATCATACAGGCCAATAGGGCTAATATATTTAAAGACTTTTATACTCCAGGACATACAGATTTAAGTAAAACATAGTTTGTTTTCAAAGCTAAGATACAGAGAAAAAAAGCAACAAAGCTTAAGTTGTTCTCATGCTTTTTTTTTTTTTTGGATTTAGGAGGAAAAAAGAAACCCAAGTAGATTTTGGATATGGTATTTTGACGATCTTCACACTAAAGACTAAAAAGGAAAAAAGAAAAACCAACCAACAAAAACAAAAACAAAACTAAAAAGAAATCTCATCATAAACAGATATTGAGTTCAGTTAAGTAGGTCTCTTTTTCTGCAGAGGAATGGATGATTTCAGAAGGATGCTTTCTGTGTATCTGAGAATTGATCATGTAGGTAAGCACCTTATGGCTAAAGGACACGTTTCTCACTGTCAGAGAAGGAAACATGAGAAAGAACATTGTGGGGCTGGATTAAAAGGAGAGGTAACAGGCTCTGGCCAGTTTGGCTCAGCGGTAGAGCATCGGCCTGCAGTCTGGAGAGACCCGGGTTTGGTTCCCACTAAGGGCACGTGGTTTGTCCCCGGCCCTGGTTGGGTTGTGCGGGTGGCAGCCACTCGATGTGTCCCTTTCGCTTTGATGAAGCGAGGCTTTCTCAACCTTAGGGTCAGATAATTCTCTGTTGTAGGGGGCTGTCCTGTGTTTTGTAGGCTATTTAGCAGTACCTCTGGCCTCTACTCAGTAGACGTGGGTAGTACACTTGCTGTCCTCAGCACTGACAAGCAAAAATGTCTACAGACATTGTCAAATGTGCTTTGTGGGGAAAATCGCTCCAGTGGAGAACTGCAAGTCTAAGCCGACAGTTTTTAATAGATTAAACATAGATGCATATATGTACACATGTATATTTGCTAGTTCTACTGGAAGGATTTGGAAGCAATGACACTACAGTAGCAATAAGCACATCTAGTACCCAGGTCTTGGGTTCTGACTACACTCCTTGATGAAAAGGAATCTGGACTCTTTGGAGAAATGGCTTCTCTGTCGTATCCAGGGCTGATGCTGGGAAAATACAAGATGATCCTGAAACATCTTGCTAACCCAGAAAGTAAGAAAAAGCTAAAAAAAAAAAAAAAAAAATAATAATGGGGAAATATTATAAAGACATAGGAGCTTGCTTAAAAGTGTTCCTTATTACCAAATGTGGGGCACTAGATTAAAAATATTTGAGCAACTAAACAAATAATTGAGTAAAATAAGAATACACAGTCCATACAAAGTAAATTAGAGAGAAAACTCTTTCTTACAGTAGAATACGAACTAATGAATATAGAAGTGACCCCATCATTAGAAGATTACATAGGTTGAAAAATGATTCAAGCAAAAAAAACAATGAATGCTAAAATTAGTGGGTGAAAGTGGATGAGTATCAGTAAATTTACAACTTAAAAATTTTGGAAAACCACTGGCTTGATTGAGAAATATATAATTGAATTCTTTTATAAATGTTTTTATTGAAACGAGTCTAAATTGTGGTACACTCCACATTCAAATGAACATGTATAATGTACTTAGCATCAATGACAGGCAAAAAAATATTGTTTTAAATAAATGTTGTATCCCCACTAACGTATGATATATGGCTGTTGCATCAATATAAGAACCATAAATTTGCCATTGCAACTTTCTTAGCCTAAATACATTTTTCTCACATCAGCAGAAAAGATTTAGGCCTTCAATCATGCATATGATTTAGAGTTTTGATGCTGGAAAATATCATTTCTACTCATGGGATAAGGAAGGTAAATTTGACGTATTTCTTTACATTTGTAGTCCTTTAATATGAAATCCACTAGAGGAAATTGATGGGCATATCAGCATGCGAACTTGTTATTAAGGAATGAAAATGTAAATTATTTATTGTTAAGCAGTATGAATATGGTTTTAAAATGTAATGCTAGACTCATTTACACTTTTGTTGACTTATACAGTAAAACCTTGATATAATGGTTAAATTCAGGCGAGGAGGTGTCTGTTAAACCCAAAAGTCCATTATATAATAAAGTAGGTTTTCTGAATGCATATGCTAAAAAGTTGACAAATTAGTTAGTTTACCTGTTTTTACTTATGTATACACGTTTGTGAAAGTAAATTAATTATGTATAAAAAGTTAAATTTCACAGAAAAGTTTTCTATATGATTACTATAACTTTAAATGTATACTGAATAGGTCTAGTAAATGTGTGCATTCACCAGTCACCTTGAGTAAACAATTGCACACAGCTGGGATGTGGCTTAGCGTATGTGGCAACAGGGCCCGCATGCATTAGAACTCCTGCAGAAAGTCACACCACGTGACATCACAAACAGTTATTGTGCACCAGGCAGTGTGATCACATGCTAGTCATTCACCAAACACTGTTTACAAGTGGTGACTCTTGGCTTTAAATATGTAGACAACAACCCTAAAGAATACATCAAAAATCTACTAGAGCTAATAAATGAATTTGGCAAAGTAGCAAGATACAAAATTAACATAAAAAAACTGACAGCGTTCTTATACACCAATAATAAACTCACAGAAAGAGAAATTAAAAAAACAATTCCATTTACCATTGTGGCAAAAAAACCTTAAATACCTAGGAATAAACTTAACCAAAAAAGTAAAGGACCTGTTCACAGAAAACTACAGGACATTAAAAAAAAAAAAAATAGAGGAAGATATAAAAAAGTGGAAGCACATACCTTGTTCATGGATTGGAAGAATTAACATCATTAAAATGTCCATATTACCCAAAGCAATTTATAGATTCAATGCAATCCCCATTAAAATGACAATGACATGTTTCCTGGAACTAGACCAAATACTCCAAAAGTTTATATGGAACCAAAAAAGACTCTGAATAGCCACAGCAATCTTGAAAAAGAAGAACAAAGTAGGAGGGATCACAATACCTAATATCAGGTTATATTACAAAGCCATTGTAATCAAAACAGCTTAGTATTGGCACAAGAACAGGCATACAAATTGGCCCAAGACATTGTGCTCGATTAATATTTGACAAAGGTTGCAAGAGCATACAATGGAGTAAAGACAGCCTCTTTAATAAAACGTGTTGGGAAAATTGAACAGCTACATGTGAAAAAAAAAGAAAATGAAGCTAGACCACCAACTTACACCATACACAAGAATAAATTCAAAATGGATAAAAGACTTAAATGTGACTCTGAATTCATAAAAATCCTAGAAGAAAATGTAGGCAACAAAATTTCAGACATGACACCTAGCAGAATTTTCACTGATACAATGCCTAAGGCAAGAGAAACAAAGAAAAAAATTAATACATGGGACTACATCAAACTAAAAAGCTTCTGCATAGCAAAAGAAACAACCATCAAAATGGAAAGGGAGCCCTGGCCAGTTTTGCTCAGCAGTTAGAGTGTTGGCTTGAGGTCCAGAGAGACCTGGGTTTGGTTTCCGCTAAGGGTGCATGCCTCGGTTGCAGATTGTCCTAGGCCTTGGTTGGGTCATGCAGGTGGCGACCACTCAATGTGTCCCTTTCACGTCAATCTCTCTCCCCCTCCCTCCCACTCTATCTGAACAAAAAATAAAAAAAATGTCCTCTGGTGAGGATAAAAAAAAAAAAAATGAAAAGGGAACCCACTATATGGGAGAGCATAATTGCCAATGATACATCAAACAAGGGGTTAATTTCCAAAATATATAGAGTGCTCATATAACTCAGCAAAAGGAAGACAAATAATCCAATTATAAATGGGCAGAGGAACTAAATAGACACCTCTCCAAACAGGACATACAAATGGCCTAGAGACACATGAAAAATTCCTCAATGTGACTAATCATCAGAGTGATGCAAATTAAAACAACTATGGGGTATCACTTCACACCTGTCAAAATGGCTGCCATCAACAAATTATCAAACAACAAGTGCTGGTGAGGGTGTGGAGAAAAGGGGACTCTAGTGCACTGCTGGTGGGAATGTAAACTGTTGCAACCAATATGGAAAACAATATGGTGTTTCCTCAAAAAATTAAAAATTTAACTGCCATTTGACCCAATGATCCCACTTCTAGGAATATATCCTAAGAAGCCTGAAACACTAATCAAAAAGAATGTATGTACCTCTGTGTTCATAGCAGCACTATTTACAATTGCTATGATCTAGAAACAGCCCAAAAGTCCATCAATAGATGAGGGGATAAAAAAGTTGTGGTACATATACACAATGGAATACTATGCAGCTGTAAGAAAGAAAGATCTCTTATCATTTGTGACGAGATGGAGGGACCTCAAGAGTATTATGGTAAGCAAAATAAATCAGTCAGAGAATGACAAATATAACATGATCTCACTTATTTGTGGAATATAATGAACAATACAAGTTGATGAACAAATAGACCCAGAGACATGGAAGTGGGGTACAGACTGACAAACCTCAAAGGAGGGAGACGGCGTAGGGAGGGAAGAGATAAACCACAGAACTTATACGCATGTATGTATAACCAATGGACATAGACAACAACGTTAGGGTGGCGAGGGGTGGATTGGGAGTAGGGTGTCATTGGGGAAAAAAGGAGAAACATCTGTAACAAAAATAAATTAAAGATTGCAAAAAAAATATGTAGACTATAGTCTCAGATATGTAATATTTATTTATGTTGGTGAAATTACTACAGTGTTTTTGTCAACATATGGCCTATTCCCTAAAATTTGTTAAAAATAACAGTGAATTAATAACAAAAATTAACCTGTTAATTTAATTATAAGTGAATCTTGGTTAAAAGAATTTCAGAATTAACAGGTTGCTAATTTTCACATATGACATACTGACCAGAAATGTATCTGTTAAATCTGAAGTTCATTAAATTGAGGTCTGCAAAATCAAGGGTTTACTGTATACCAAAAAAAAAAAAAAAAAGTCTTATCCCTATTATAACAGTTTTCACAAAACTGACATATCTGACTTGCAAACCAGTCAAGTGAAGCAGAAGACCTCAAAGATTTGCTTAGGGAGTTTCCCTTTCTACATGGCCTTCCCTCCCCACTGTTGGCAGGTTCTCTACACTGCAACTTAGCTGCCCATGTTGCTCCGTGTGAACTCTCCAGACCTCCCTCCTCCTTCCCATCTACATCACTATTTTTTTCCTCTGCTTCTTTATGGCATCTGTTGACATGTCATCTATTTGTATTTATATAATGCACAGAACCTGGTGCTCAATATATTTGTTGAACTAATCTGATTATAAAGGACACACTTGTCATTTTTCATTTTTAGGGATCTAGGTAGTTTCTTTTAGAATGAGACCTTGTGACAATCCCTTCAGCAGTGAAACTGTTGCCATGTTGATGCACCTAAGCATTTCTCCTTGGAGGAGCATCTGAACATAGAGACGCATTACTCACATTAGTCATCAAGCCGACATTCATTATGCTTCTTAAAAATATTCCTCAAGAGGCATGGAAAAAGATGTGACTAAGTGCTCTAATTGATTACTTTCAGCAAAAATGAAGAGAGAAGTAAAGAGAGATACACTACTGCTGCTTAAAACCTAACAATGATAATAATAGTTGGCTTGTGTAGAGACATTTCTGAGTGCCAGGCATGGTTCCAAGTACTTCAGATACTTTAGCTCATTTAAACTTGACGACAATACCATGGGGTAGGTACAATTATCCTCCCACTTTCCGATGAAGAAATTGAGCTACAGAGAGGTTAAGGAACTTGTTTAACGTGAAAAAGAGCTGTTGAGTCATGGAGCCCGGGCTAAAGACCGACATCTAGCTCCAGAGTGTGGGCCCTCACCCACTCTCCTGAACTTTAAGAGAAAAGTAAGTGTGCTTACCTAACCTAATCACCTGGAAGTCTGGGGTTATCATGGTATGGCACAATATCCCCAGGGATCTGCAAATAATTTGAAGTGAGTAAGTCCACAAATCTCACGGCCCGAACCATTTCAGCAATGGCTTTGGGCCACTGCATCTGAGTCAGAAGAGAGGAGCCCACACAGGCTGAGATGTGTGCTTCACTGAAGCTGCAGCTACTTGTGTGGTTTTCTGCAGGGTACGAACACCGATGGCAATGATGGGAAGTGCTCTCGTGACTGCCTCACATCTGAGTCTAGTGTTCAGGGGCAGCAAGGACACTGCTGCGTGTCACTTCAAGGGCATCTCAGAGCTGCCCAGATAGATTCTAGGTGCAAGCTGAGAAGGGCTGGCATAGGTTTCTCCCTGGGGGAGAAGAATCCACACACATGTTTTCTTTCCCTATGAAGTGTATTTTAGCAGAAGAAACAGTGATATAGATTCAATAGATTTCTCTCCTCTGAACTTTAAAGCCTATGCTGTGGATTGTTGCCATCTGCCCATAACAAAACTGCCTTTTGAATTTATCAAAGTTTTCGCAAAGGGGATGTGTTCCGTTGTTGGTAAGGGAGGCTCACAGAAGGCCTGGGGTGTGAAGCTGATTTAAAACCACAAAAGCAAAAGACTAGAGAGCCCAAGGTAACAGGTGACAGAAAAGTACAGAGGGGCACAGATCCTGTACCTTTTAATGAGTGGGAATACTGTCCACATGCTGAGTAGTAACAAGATTTCTCCTCAGAACGGTGGGACGGAGTTTTAGGGTAATAACACTGAATGGGGCCAGGCGGCAGTAGTGTCTGAATCTAGTTAAAACGCAGGGTTCTTCAGAGAGTTAGAAGTGTAATGGAAGGCTGGCAAGGTTTCTTGAACAGACAAACACTCACATATAGCAAAGACCAAGTACGTGCAGAAGAGGCCCATAGACCATGACAAACCAAATCAAGGGATAGGAGAGATGAGACTCCGCGACTCCAGTCCTGCTGGCCGCAGGCTCCTTCTCCACACAGCAGGGAGCATTTCCATACAGCAAATCTCATTCAAAAGCTGAGTCAACTTCAGAGTCCACAGCACAGTTTACAAGGCCTCCTGCTTCTGACTGCAGTTGACCTCTTCCCCTTGGCCTCCTGCCCCATCTCAACTGCTTCCCCACTTCACCTGGCAGCATCCAAGCCAGACTAACTTTGGTTCTTTGCAGTACCATAGCTCTCTTACTGGGGTCTCTGTGTGTGCTGTTCCTTCTGCCAGCAACACTGCTCCTTCCTTTTTCCTTGGCTTAAATGTATAATCATCCTTTCCTCCAGGAAGCCTTCCCTTCTTTGGCCCTGTGGAGTCTGAGTTAGTGACCTCCTATATCTCCCAGTGCTTGAGATGACAATGCTGCAATGACCTGCGTGTGCATTTGCACTCACTACCCTAAAAACTAATACTATCTTCATGCTAGTACTACTACCAATAATGTTGTAAAACAAGCACTAAGCCAAAAGTTAACAGCTAACATGTATATTGCTATTTCTAGCATGAGCAAAAAATCTGGAATACATAAGTACTCTGTAAATATTAGTGGGGTGAAAGAAAAATCCCAATTCAAACATAAATTTAAGTCTGTGGCTATATCCTAAAATCCTAAAAGTAAACAGTTTAAATTATTTTTCTTAATATAGAAGCAGTGTATATACACTACAGAAAAATGAGAAAATGCTGTTAAGCAGAACAGAACAAAAATTATAATTCTACCATGTATACACAGTCATTATTATACATTATCTTTTCTTACACCTTTATTCAGGTTTTGTAAGCTCCCTGTCCCAGAAAGAAGTCTGCAACATCATTGTTAGGTCTGAATATCTTTACATTGTACAATAAAATATTTTGTCAAAACTCTGTTGCTGAATATTTAAATAATTTCTATTTTTTGCTTTCATAAACAACAAGAAACATTCTATAGATAAGTATTTGCGCATGCTCTTTATTTTTCTTAGAATGAATTCTGTGCAAGTGGAATTTCTGCACCAAAGTATATACACACATTGCTGCTGTGTGTAATCTTGTGAGACGAAGTGGCAGACCCCCTGTGGAAAGTTTCCAGTGTCAGGCTGCTCCCTGGCTAACTGTGGGTGCTGTCTTAAGCAAAACAGAACAAACAAAAACCAAGCTTTGCCAATTCAATGTTTAGAGAAAAGGTGTTTCATTATTTTCATTTGAGTTTTAAGGAGGATACTATTTTATATGCTGTGTGTGCCATATGAATCCAATCTTTGTGAACTGTGTGCTGTGAGCACTTCCCTTTCCTATTTTCCTGTTGGCTTACAGAAAGTTCTATTTTAATGAAAACAATCACAGCTACAACATGCGGATTAGTCACCGTGTACCAGGCACAGTGTTAAGCCCACTGCTTTCAAATACAAGGGAACTATTTTCCCAGGTTGTGTGCATTTTAAAATACTTTTTGAATGATATCATCACACCAGTTTCTTGAGGCAGTGTTTGGAGCAGTCTGTTTTAGAAGTCTGCATTTGTCTGATTTTAGCATTTAACATCTTGAGTGGGGGACTGAGGCTCAGAGCCTGTGGAGCCCGCCTTCCAGGGTGGCCCCAGCCTGCCAGGGTGTCCACCTGGTCACGACCTTGCACGCTCTGGCCTGGACTCTCGGCAGTAACCTGAGCATTAGGCCCCTGAGACTCTGTGGCATCCCTCTGCACCCCCTCTTTCCATGAATCCCAAAGAGACAGGACTAGAAGAGGAGGTGTGATGAGGTGATAATGACACCACTCTCCAGTGACACTAAAATGTGGGGTGAAAACAGTCTAGAGTGCTCTTGGATATTTATCCAAGCACCTGTAGGAAAAGACATAATCTTGGGATCAAGAAAAACCAGCAACAACTCTTGAAATACTATGAGACACTTCCCTCAGTGGTCTGGAAACTGCCGACCCTGTTGTCATGTTATGTGAAAGGTGGTCTCAGCTGGCCCCTCTGTTAGCTTCTCAGCAGAGCCTAACCACCCTTTCCTCTACTGCCTGCCCCTTCTTTCCCCTACGAAGGCCCTAAGGACCCAGCACAGCTTCTGGGTGCAGACACTGCCAAGCTAAAGGGGGTCCGGTCACAGTGCTGCCGCCCGCCTCCACCTGCTCATTCCACCAAGGCCTGTGGTGGTGGCAGATATGCTGTCACCTGGGTTCCCTGCAGCCTCTCGCTGGCATCTAACGGACACGTATTACTTTTCCTTGCATGGAGAAATAAGGTGCAAGCTCCGGGTTTGGGAGTTGGAGTTAAAATAAACAAAAGCAGTCTTTCCGTTTTCCTTGGCTACAGCCCGCTAGGCTGAGGGAACCTGGGGAAGGAGCTCTTCACACAGTCCTGCCCTGTTCACTGGTCTGGGCCTGGCGAGGAGAAGTCATTTGCTTCCTCTCAGGGTATGTGCCTTTCTCATGGACTGGAGGTGAGAGGCAGGGCTGGCCAGTGGCCAGAGAGTAGCTTTCAAATCTAGATATAATTCAGAATTAATTGGGACCCTTGTTAAAATCTAGATTTATGAGCCCTGTTCCTGCAATAGGACAGGAGAGGACCTGGGAGTTTGTTTGTAATCAGTTAATTATGCCTGAAGTAATTCTTAACACAGCCCATCTGGCATTTTGAAGGCAAGGACTTGAATTATTGGAAGAAGCAGTCACTTGTCTTAGTTAAAAAAAAAATTCTAAAGGTGTATCACTTTCAATGTCTTCTTTTCCATAAATCTGAACATTAGTGTTACTTTTGGACAGAGGGTTATTTTTCAAAACTCAAGTAATTATGGTAATAATTAATCCCAGTTACAGAAGGCTTTTTGCAAATATAGACTAAAAATACAGCATCCAGGAAGGCATTTGGGAGTTCACATTGTGCTTCCTTCATTATCCTGGCCTTGGTGGTGACTCATCTCCTCTCTCAGCAGCAGCAAGATGGATTCAGCTGTGTCCTCCAGCTGGCGCGCCCTCAGGAGCGCAACCTGGGTCTGTGTCTGTGCTTTCCTTCCATCCTGCCGCTCGGATTGCTTCCTTACCTGCACTTCTCTTGCAGCGAGGGCTGCTGTGGCAGACACCAAACACCCACAGGCCTAGGCACAGAAGTAGACTAGGTTGTGTCAGAACGTCTAGAATGTAGTTAGCTCAATGAGGCTCCTTCCCAACTCGCCCACCTGGTTGAATCTTAAGAGAACTGGTACACTGCTGTCTATTTGGGAAGTGCCATTTGAAAGCCATTGGGCAGACAGAGGTTGTCACATCAGTGTGAGGTGATAGGTGAGTGGACGGGTACAGCCCAAACCAAGAATTCATGACATCCCACCTCCAATATAGTGCGGGGTCAGAACGTCCTCTTGTGCATTTTTTGTCCTTCTGGAGATCTAGCCAATAACAACAACAAAAGTGCCTCCCAGGCACTGTCTGAAGCTCAGTGGCAGATGGGAACAACCCCTTTTTGCAAGTTTGTGCCAGAACGAAGCTGTGGCATCAACTTCTAAGATGGAAGGCTGATGAAACACCCTGCTCATCTCCTGAGATCCCCGAGGGACTCAAGAGAGTGTGGCTGATGATGAGGTCAAAGTATGGATGTGACCGAGGCAGTAGGGACAGAACCACATTAGGAGGAGACTGGTCTCATCTCTGTCCAGTATATTTCACAGATAAAAATGAAATCAAGAGCATGACTAAAACATGAACAGAATGATGGACAAAACCCACTTAGATTTGACTTTCCCTAACCCGTCATGTCCTTTTGACCACTTGATGGTAGGTATTAACAAGCCAGAAATACAAAACAATGAATTAATGTATAGGTTGTTAGAAAAAAAAATGAGATTCAGTTTTGAGACTAGGTACCTGAGGTGCAGTGTGGTGGCCAGGTAGGGCGCGCTGGGCCCAGACTGATTCCTACTGGAGGATCGAAAGGCAGACTGGTGATGGGAATGGGGGAGAAAGGCAGAGGTTAGGGCTTTAGCTTGCTGTCCAGTTGTGCTCTACAACTCCCAGGTGACCTTGGGAGTTGGAATGGGTTCAAGGTAGTGGATCTCTGGGTGATGCAGTGCACTTGGGAGTTCATTCATTTATACAACCGGTATTCTAGGACTTGGGTCTTCTAATTTCAAAGGCTCTTCTTGTTCTTCTTTACCATTCTGCCTCCTGCTACTCTGTAGAGTACTCACTGAACTCAGAGCTGAGGATACAACGCAAATGGCCTCTGTCTTCTCGTAGCTTATACTCGGGGGAGGGAAGTGAACACACATAACATTATCACCAAATACTGGCAGCAGGGTCAGCCTTTAGAGTCACAATTCAGGGGGCAAACATGGAATTTTCTGTTTTTCCATATCTGAATTCAATTTGTCCTCCAGACCCCATTTCTACTAAGGAGTATTTTTTAAATAAACTTTTTGGTAATTTCACAGTCAATTTAGAAATCAAACCTGATTGATTCAAAGCTTAAATTCCATGACAGGATCTCCATTACCCAGAGTTATTCCCTCCACCATTCCTCACTGGGTGGTCTTGGGAGCAGAGATGACACACAGCACTGCTCTGGGCCGGGAACTCCTCTTTCTGGCTGCCTAGGCTCCTTTTTCTTGAAAACTTGGCCCTCTGGTCATGGGCCACTGACCTTAATCCCAACCTGCACACCCTTATGTGCAATCCCTCTGGGAGAGGAATTAAAGACATGTCTGGAAGCATGCCATTTCTCATACATTTATTGGTTTGGGACTTGGTCTGCTGTTCAGACAGAATTGAGGGATCGGTGGAGGAGGTTAGGCTAAAAGGAGAGGGCCTGATACAATGCCTTTCAGGGGCCACAGTTGTACAGAAAAGCTGGTAGACTCATTAAAATGATGACCTTTTAAAAAGAGATGGTATCTTCCTGCATAGTATTCCAAAAACCGACTCCTATAGATGACCTGGTCTGAAGACAACAGGTGGCTAGGTCTTGGGTCACTTGGAGCCATGAGAAGCAGTCAAATGGGCTCATAAACACTATGTTTTTTATCAGATCTTTGCCTTGTTCCAGGCAAAAAGCAGCTTTGCAGGAAGGAGTCTTGTAGACTCTTAGATAATTGTTACTTTTATTTATTAACCTTGCCTGGTCACTAAAAATGGAACTGCTTTTATTAAAAAAATGTAGCAACAAAGTATAGGCACCACTGAGGTTTCTTCATTCATTTTAATTAGCAACCATACCTGTGACACTGTAACAGTAGATTGCAGTTGTGTGGATTTACCTAAAGGTTCTGAGCCAGAAAGCTTTCAAGGCTTATTGCAGTGGACAAGCTATGAGGCTCCCTGGAAAGAGGAGGCTGGCAAAGTTGAAACTATTCAAACTCATTATCTTTGACTCATTCATTTCCTCCATTCATTCAAAAAATGTTTAAATTTAGGGGCATCTACTACATGTTGGTGTAGATGGATGGATGGGTAAGATAGAATGCTAGACCTTATTGAGAAAGGGGTAGTTTCTGCCTTCAAAAAATTTTTAAAAATTTTGTGACATAAGATTATACATATATAGAGTAAGATAATATTTTCAGAATTAAGAATAATACCAAACAGTAGTACAAAAGATTCCTTATACTGTCTGAGTTATAATTTAATGTCAAATAGTCTAGGGGAAGTGAAAATGACAGATTGATGGAGGCTAAGTCAGAACAGGTCCTAAGTAGGACCATGAAGAGGGGATAAAATGTGGATAGATAGCAAAGAGAAAATGTGTCCATGGAGCAGTGATCAAATCAGCCTGGCTGGAGTTGGGGCTCTTTTAAAAGCTTGAGGCAGTGTAACAAGGAATCAAAAGCACAGTTCTGAATTTAAACCCCTGATCCATTCATGAGAGCTGTGTATATTTGCCCAAGGGACTTCTCAGATTTATTTAGTCTTTGAAAATGGAACAAATAGAGTTACTGTCATGATCATAAGAAAGAATTCATGCTTGCCTGGCATATAGTTAAGTCCTCAGTAAATGCTATTTCCCCTTTCTCTTGTATAGGGTGAGACAAAAATAGGTTTACAGTTATGAGTACATGAAACAATCTATTCTTGTATTATTACTTATTAATTATTGTACTAGTTTCCATACAAATAAATGTAAACCTACCTTTGCCCCACCCTCTATGTAGTACATTTTTACACACAAAACATCTATAGATAGATCTCATTTGACCCTCACCACAACATTGTGAGGTGGATAAAGAAAGTATAAATGTCCTTAATGTACTGGTCCTGTGAGATTTCTGCTCTGCCACCCTCCTTAGGGAAATAGAGAGAAATGCAACAGCACTCTGCTGCTAGTTGAAACAAAGAGTTGAGCATTTAGGTAAGGATACTAGTGAACATTCTAAAACAGAAAAAGTCAACAATAACCATATTTTAGGAAGGTTAATCTGGCAATGGCAGGCAAACTATATTGAGAAGGACTTATTCAAGTGTGCCCCAAAAGCAGATATTTTGGGTATTGCTGCTTATAAGAGTACCAGGTTAAGACACCCAATGATGGGTTGATGACACCATTTGACACCAATTTCTCATCACCAACAAGACAGGTCCAGTGGTCCATCTGCTGTTCCTTCCTACCTCTTTGCAAAGCAACAATAATGATAACAGTAATGCAAATGACATAATAGCTACTGGGTCTGAATATCAACAGTGCATCAGAAGTGTGCAAATATGGTAAAACATTGCAGATGAGGGCTGTCATGATCAGAGTGGTTTGATGACTTGTCTAGGGTCACACAGGTAGTACTAGAATATAGATTTGAACCTAGCCCTCATTCCAAAGTCCAAGCCCTTTCCACTCTGCCATTCTCCCAGAGTTTGAGAGATTGACTTTTACCAGGGAAAAGAAAATATTTTATTCATACAAATCCTAAGAGTCAAACTCTCAATGTTGTCTTCAGTAACTGCTTAAAAAAAAAAGAAGACTTAACCACCCCATAAATACACAGTTGCCTCCATGGAGTCATCCTGGGATCATCCTCTAGAGGTCAAGTTGTCATCTTACTGATTCCTACCCTGTTATGGGGTTATAGCCTGAACCCACCAGGGATTCACTAGGTGCCTCCTACCACTCTCCCTTTGCACATTCAATCTCCACACACACTTTGGATTATGTGTAAGTCATGATCCATCCAGACATGCATTTACTGAAAGCCTTCGGTTCCCTGTGCCTTCACCACAATCAAGGCTTTAATGAGCTGGCCCATGCCCCTCTCAGCTTCACTCCTGTTCTCCTCATATTTCTATAGTTTTTCCCTCAGTGACATGTAAATTCTAGTTTTTCTATAGAGCATGCCATTTATGGCTGGTGTTGAGCCCTTCCCTTCCCAATCCCTTTGTCCTGTTCACTTGCCCAGTTCCTCCTGATTAATAGGTCCAGCATTTGAAAAGGTAGAGTTCGCTTATTGTTCCAGGATATGTGCTCCATTCTCCAAGGGCTTCTATGATTTTATGACACTCTATTAAATCATCTGGGTACATTTCTGTCTATTAAACTGTGAATGCCTGGGAAAAGGATCTGTTGTCTGTCTGTCCCTCGAAGAATTTATGGCCTACAGCAGGAGTTCAAATGAATAGTGAATGGCAAAGTTGAAACTATTCAAACTCATTATCTTTGACTCATTCATTTCCTCCATTCATTCAAAAAATGTTTAAATTTAGGGGCATCTACTACATGTTGGTGTAGATGGATGGATGGGTAAGATAGAATGCTAGACCTTATTGAGAAAGGGGTAGTTTCTGCCTTCAAAAAATTTTTAAAAATTTTGTGACATAAGATTATACATATATAGAGTAAGATAATATTTTCAGAATTAAGAATAATACCAAACAGTAGTACAAAAGATCCCTTATACTGTCTGAGTTATAATTTAATGTCAAATAGTCTAGGGGAAGTGAAAATGACAGATTGATGGAGGCTAAGTCAGAACAGGTCCTAAGTAGGACCATGAAGAGGGGATAAAATGTGGATAGATAGCAAAGAGTTCAAATGAATAGTGAATGAATGAATAAAATGCTCTTGAACAACATTCTAGAAAGGTTCCAGCAAGCCAGTATCTACAAAGCTATTCACAATTTGGAGACTTACATGGGATATTGTGGCAATTATCAGCTCACATAAGAACAAAGAAACAAAAATGATGACTGACCACTGAGAAGTTCTAATCTCCATGCTGAAAGCCAATGAAGCTAGATGGAGAGAGATAAAGACACTAATTTTGTGTGGGAGTTTGAACTTAGTCAGCTCTGACACATAAGCTACCTGGCTCAGCTCTTATAAAAACTAGTTTGCTGAGAACGCAAAGAGGGAGCACATGACAAGCTTATGATGCAGGAAGAGAATGAGCTCCTGAGAGGCCAGCTTCTGAAATAACATGTAAGAAGAGAAACAAACGCTCAAGACCTTACATATGCTTTCAATCATTGTCGTGCATTTATTGCAATTCTTGCTTATACAATAAGACAGCAACTTGCTCATCTAGAATTTAGCCACCTAACACTTTCACCTGGCTGAGATGCAGCTAAATCAGAAGTAACCAGAGTGGGTACATCATGAAATCCACGCATGGGAGTTTATGCCCTTTACTCATAGGAGGTCCCTTCAGCCATTTACTCAGACCCAATTTATCTTTATTTTAGATGTAATTCTAGACGGGGACAGGGGTCAGGGCTTTGGAGCCAGACTGCATTCATTCTCTTCTGGCTCTAACATTTATTAGCTGAGTCAGCATGAATGAGCTATGTGTACTCTATGAGCCTCAGTTTCTTGAACTGAACAGTGGAAATGCTAGCCCATAACTGATGGCGTTGCTCTGAGAATGAAAGCACTCAGCAGACATCAGCTGTAATTGTAAAGTGCAGTTAGCTTGTTTCTAAGCCCGAAGTGGAGCACAGGCAGCAAATGGCGCTGCTAAGCCAGACGTGCTGAGAGCTGAGGCCGCTGAGGTCCTGGCCACCATGCGGGCATCAGAACACAGACACACTCACAAGGGTTAATAGTTCAGGGTCACAGGTCCAATAACTAGAAAAAATAAAAAGGCCCTGTCCTTTAGATCTTTCAGTCTGGCCTGGGAGCTGGACATTGAACAGATGAACACACCATATCAGATATAATAGGTGGTTTGAGGGAAAATAAAGCAGGGCATGGGGAGAAGAAGTGGTGAGAACCTAGAGAAAGCCCCTCTGAGGAGGAGCTTGGGCTGAGACCTAGAAGATGGGAGGGAATGACACCTGTGAAAATCTGGGGAAGGGTGTCCAGGTCGAGGAAACAGTAGGTGCCAGAGGGAGCCTTGTTGTGCTCGGTGGGTGTCAGACATGAGAAGAAACTTTCTGTGAGGCAGGGCTCACTTTCTGTTATACCCCAGGTACCTAGGAGAATGTTGGGCAGGTAGTATTTGCTCAATTAATGTCCTTGAATGAATTAATGCAAAGAAGTCAGTGTAGTTGGAGCATCAGAAGCAAGGGGAAGTGTGGTGAAAAAGGTCAGCAAGACAGCAGCTTCCAGAACATGTAAGGCCTTGTAGGTCACGGTGGGCACTTTGGGGTTATTCTAAGAATGATGGGAAGCCAATGGGGGCTCAGAGCAAGCGAATGCCATGATCTGACTCCTGTTTTATAAGCATCACCCTGCCTGCCGGGTGAGAATACTCTAAGAGACAAAAGTGAAAATGGAGAAATCAGGTAGCAGGATAGTCCAGGTGTGAGGGATGGGGCTTGAACTGAGGTGGTGAAGGTAAAGGTGGTGATAAGTGACCATGTTCTGGGTATACACTATGTTTATCTCTGTATAACTTGAGAGAGTGTGACACTGAGGCAGAAGTAGCACAGGCAAATGTGGCAGATGTATACCGTGGGAAACTATGCAGCAATGAATTAGATATATGAGCAGGAGACAGGCAGACTAGAAACATGGCATGGAGTATACACTTCAGAAAGAGAAATACCTATGGCACAATTTCATTTATGTAAATTTAAAAATAACCATTAAACATTATGTATCTCATAGGGATACATATATTTATACATGTAGATCCAGGGACAAATGTCAAGGTCTTTTTGAGTTGATGCTTACTGGAGAAAGAAGAACGGAAAGAGGGATTGAGAAAAATAGAATGATAATAAAATAAAAAGAAACAAAACAAAAGAGGCTACACCAGAACCAGTGGTGGTAACTTGCCATGAATCAAGAAACATGCCTAAGCTTGGTCCTGATTATGCTTAAATCAAGATAGTCAATGGTCTCAGCTCCTGCAGCTCAGACACAAAGAAATATAACACCCTGAACCTCAAGATATTAATGACCAGTTTTTCTATAAGGTCCTATAATTGGTAAAATCTTATCTTTGCATTATATGTGGTCCCTAGTCTCCAAGATGAACTTCAACCACCACTGTCTCCTGACATCCATGCCCTTGTTCAGTCTTCTCTTACATGAAATACGGCTGACTTGTGTGTGAACCAATGGATATTACAGAAATTCCTTTGCAGTGTGTGACTTCCAAGACCAGGGCATCTGGGATACTTTGGCTTGTGCCTTACCCTCTCGGATCACTTGCTGTAGGAGAAGCCAGCTGCCATGTTGTGAGGACTGTCAAGCAGCTCTATGGAGAGGCCCACGTGGCCAGAAACTCCGACTTCCCACCAGCAGCCAGGATGAATGTACCAGCCACGTGAGTGAGCCATCTGGCAATCAAATCCCCCAGCCCTTGTGAAGTTTATAGATGACTATGCTCCTGCCAACTTCTTGAGTGCAGCCTCAGGAGAGACTCAGCCTCAGCATGCAAGTAGACCACTCCCAGAATTCCTGGCCCACTGAAGCTGTGTGAGTAATAAATGGCTATTGTTGTTTTAAGTTGCTAAGATCTAGGGTAGTTTGTTATGCAACAATAATTAAATAGACCCCACTTAAGTCAGCAATTTGAACTCTTTTCCTTAGAACTGCCTTACTAAGATTTGCTGAGGAGTAAAAGCATTGTCTAGCTTGGCACCGATTCTTTGCTTCTCATCATCTCCTCCTTCTCACCCACTGGTAAAGGTGCTAAAAAGCAATAATTGAAGTCAAAATAAGTAAAGCACCTGGTCAGGTAACATCAAGTTCTGTGAAACTGGTTCTTGTAAATCAAGTGTGGGCACTGCAGTCACCTCAGCAGCATCTTTAAACAGACAAATTAGTCCTAAGATCACAGTGGTTTTCATTAAAGCTCCCTTTTGTTTATCATCCAGACTTCTGAAAAAATATCACCTTGCTTTGAAATCTCTTGTTTGTTCTCTTCACAGAGTTTTTAAAGACAGATATATAGTACACACAATAAACAGATGAACCTCAATGAGTGAAATAACTTTGTATTTCCGACTTTTCATAAGGACTTAAACATTTCGGGGAGAGACGAGGAGACAAGAGAGAGTAAAGGGAATGGTGTATGAAAGATCCTTTTAGCCCATTAAGAAACTTGGCAGGAACATATGAGCACCTTAGTCTATCCCCGTGGAGAAAGCCACAGGCTATGAAGTGGGAATAGCATGTTCTTCTCTTGTTAGAAATGACGCCTGATAGTTTGCAATGATACTTTAAATGTACAGTAAAGACAAAACTGCAATGATTAGACTCTGGAAAATCAGAGAACCGGGATGTGAGTGAATGAGCTTGCAATCTAGGGCAAAAATATGCACCTTTGACTGAATTAAAAATTGGCCAGTGATCTGTGCTTAGCTAGCGATCTGCACTTGTCAGACGGAAGCAGGTCACCACGCTCTAAATGGAGCTAGAACCCATTGAGACAAGGAGAGGAGTGTACCCTGGCTTCTGAAGTGAGCTCGGGCTCAGGGCACATGTCACTCCTCCCATGGGACCTGTGTTGGGGCCCAAACTGTGATGCTGACAAGAACCTTGGGGACAGAAGCCAAGCCTGAACCAAGGTGAAAGGAGTCTTAACAACAGGATGATAAAGAGAATAGGCCAGAGGAAATTAGGTTAAGACAGAAGGTTGACTCTTAGCATCTGGAGACAGAGAATTCCAGAAAGGGCAAAGGAAAAAACTATAAGATCAGAAGCTTTGAAGACTCTTGGGAGAGAGGGGGAGAGGGAGGGAGACTTTCTCTATGCAAGGGAGCATCACCAGAGGTCATCTCTTCCTATCGGCGACAGCAGGCATCCGTATTTATTGCCGCCTTCACTGTGTGTGAGGCACTGTGTCCAGTGATTAGCACACATTTTCACTGGATTTCTACAACAGCCCTCTGAGGGTTGTTATTCTTCCAATTTATGAACAAGAAAACTGAGACTGAAAGAGAGGTTAAGTCACTTGTCCAGAGCCTGAGAACCAAAGGTGCTAGTGTCTGAAGGCAGACATCTGACTGCAAGGCCAGAGCTCTCCACCTCTACACTATATGACCTCCTCCTGGCAGGGAAAAGCTACAGGACATGTAAGTATTGCAGGTCCTGGAGACAGAAAAGATTGCAGAAGAGAATCGTATTTAGACTTGGAAGTGAGTTCTCGGAAGGATGAGCAAATCTATTAGATCTGAATGTGTGACAACCAAATTTGCCTAAGGAAAGGCCTGTGGTGTCTTAGTCTCTCGTCCGCCCCAAACAAGATGGAGGGAGCAGAACATAATGGGGTGAAGGTGCCCCCGCACGGTGAGCCAAGCCAGTCTGTAGCTGGAATTAAGACCAGGAACCTTTATCTGCTTTGGGCTTTCTTTCCCCTTTGAGGGTTGAAATGAACTTTGAACAGTACTTAACACATAGTAGATTATTAATTTCTTGAATTGAAGTAATTTATTTTAAAAACTCTAATAAAAATGCTTTGTTTTGCCTAAACTATGAAGAAAATAAATTTTTCTACACATGATATACCCTCTCAGGATTGAATATGGGGGCAATGGTTTGTATAGAACTTGGGAGATGAGGCACCTGGTGGGGGAAATTCAGCCTAATAGTGAGAACCAGGACCAGTAATATTTTTAGGTGTTTTTCTACCTATGCCATCTCTTGATGCAACTATTAAAAATAAATAAAAAGTGGTTTCATTTTTAGCTTTCTTTACCGTTCACTTTCAGAGAAAATTGGGTACCGTTTTCTTTCTTGCTCTCCGTTCAGTTTCCCATTTCACATCTCTTTTCTGGTTGTTTATTTCTCTGGGTTCAATCTCTGTGTTAATTTCCCTGTTAATTCATCTTCCATTCTGAATCTGCTCGCCTCTGTCATTTTCCAAGGATGAAAAAGTTAAATTGACAGGTATGTGTTTTAGAAGAAAGGAAGAAAAGAAAAACGAACTTGACTTGGGGTTTGGAGGTTTGGCTTCATAGATTGCCAGGCTTCGCTGACTTAGTTACAAAACCTTATTTTGATTTTGGCATCAGCAAAGAGCTTACTCGTGTCAAGGTTTGAAATGACAAACTACAAAGATGGAGGATTAGCTACTGTAATAGAGATTTTCCCCCCTGCCATAAGGTAAAGAACACAGCTGCCGGAAAATGGTCTGGGCTTAACATAGGATTACTCTCTTTGTGAATTTGCGAATCAATAGAAAAGGTCAGCCATTGGGAAGGGGAGATAACAGAGAGACTAGAAACTGTACCTGCTTCACGAATTGTGGCTGCGGCCCTGGGATCTGGACCTCTCTGCTAGGCCCCAGTGGGCCGTCCTCTTTCCTGAGTGGAGGGGAGAGGGGTGATCCTCTGCATGTGGAGGCTGCTCTCTACTGACCCCTGCACATCTCCCCTGGACTCATACTCTCCTCCCCACCCCCAAATCACCCCTAAAATGGCCTCTCAGCTGCCCCAGCCAATTTTCTGCCAAGGCCTCTGCCAAGACTGACAGAGCCTATGGAGGGAGCGTGCTCATCTCTGGTTTAAGAATTACTGCCTGTAATGAACACTGTTGCTGAACAAAGTGTATTTTCCCTCAGAATGTGTGCAGGCAACAAGAAATGGAGAACCACCTTCTTGTTGCGAGAGCCCCTGCCCTGCTATGCTTCTACCTTGGGCCTTTGGGCCAGAAAGAGGGATATACCTGTCCATGGAGGGACTCACAGAACCTTCTGCTCAGGTGCGGCGGGACTGGAACCTGCCCATTGATCCCTGGAGAAAAAACACTGAATGTGGTTCTTTTAACAACTGAGTTTGGTTGCTTCTTAAATAAATAGCTGTTTGGCTTTTTACCATATTAACTCTGTTTTCTTTAAAACAAGCAAACAAACAAACAAACCCTTAGGATTCCATATATCTAGGGTAAGACTCAGAAGCAGCAGAGCCATTGACAGCCAGACTTTGGTGCGTGAGAGCCTGGGTCTGAATCCCACCTGTTCTCAACTGGCTTCTCTGCGCTTTCAGTTTCCCTGTCTCTGAAATGGGAATAACAATGATGTTTATGTCATCAGTCTGATGTAATGATTAAATGAGTTAATGCTGTAAAATCCTTAGAGCAGTGCTGGTATGTGAGTTCATTAACACTGCCTATTAGAATATCTCTAATTGTATTTAATAGTGACCTGGACAGTTTGGTTCAGTGGTTGGAGCATCGGCCCGTGGACCAGAGAGTCCTGGGTTTGGTTTCCGCTAGGGACACATACCAAAAAAACAAACAAACAAAAAATAGTGTGCTTCAGAAAGAAAATAGAACTCGCCAGCCGAAGTGTAAGCCGGACTACAAGACAGAAGCAAACTTGAAGCAACAAGCACACACCATTCTCTGATCTCTTCATACTTCATGCTTTGGGAATATATAATAATAGTACTGAAAATATAGTTTTGTTTGGAGCAGGATGTAGGGCTTAGAAATATAACTGACCACTAGGGTTGTTTCTAACATTTATGCAGAGATTTAAAAAAGGTTAATGTAAACGCCATGGTAAATTTTGAAAGAAACAAAAAACATCAAGAATTCTTAAACATACTTGCTTAATGCCTTTTATACAAAACAAAGACAATAACATCTTCTTATGGGATTTCAAGAGTTAATCTGTTGTGTAAATTGATCATTTCAAATAATGAAGTTTCCTTTAAATATAACATATAACTCTAACAGTAGATGTCGAAGATAATTTTGGGCTACATATTTAGAATCTCTGTTGATGAACATTATTAGATAAACCAAGACAGGTAACCTCATCTTTTAGGAAATCAGTCTCAGAATTTGAACCTTAACTATCAATGCCTAGTAATGGTTTTGATTTAGGGAGTTATACTTAATATAACTCTTTGTTATATTAAGAAGGTATACTTAATATCACCCTTTGTCTGATTAGGGATATAACAGCTTAGATTACTTTATTCCCTTGTTTTTTTCCTTGAATCTATTGGTTGCACAAAAATCTTTAAGATAGTGAGGAACAGGGAGAGTCTCCCATGAAAGGCTCCTGTTCTCCATTGCTGTTTCTGATGGAAGGGCAACTGTGTGGATTTACTTTTATTATAAAAAAATCTTTTCAATTACAGTTTACATTCATTATTATTCTATATTCATTTCAAATGTACAGCACAGTGGTTAGAAAATCATGCACTTTATAGAGCGGTCCCCCTGCTGCTTCAAGTACCTGCCTAACCCTGTACATTGTTATCATGATCTTATTAACTCTATTCCCTGTACTCTGTGACTATTCTGTAGCTACCAATTTATACTGCTTAATCCTTTCACCTTTTTCACCCTTTCCTCCAACCTCCCTTCCCTCTGACAGCTGTCAGTCTGTTCTCTGTCATCTATGAGTCTGTTTCTATTTTGTTGTTTTTTTTATTATGTTCATTTAGATTCCACATATAAGTAAAATCATATAGGACTTGTCTTTCTCTGACTAGCTTATTTCACTTAGCATAATACCCTCCAGGTCCTTCCATGCTGTTGCAAAAGATAAAATTTTCTTTTTACATTTTTTCTTTCTTTCTTTTTTTTAGAGAGAGAGAGAGGACGGAAGAGAGAGAGAGAGAGAGATAGAAACACCAATGAGAGAGAACATCGATTGGCCACCTTCTGCATGCCCCCCACTGGGGGTTGAGCCCGCATCCTGGGCACAGGCCCTGACCGGTAATTGAACCAGGACCTCTCAGTCCATTGGATGATGCTCAATCCACACCAGCCGGGCATCTTCCTTTGAATTAGTGTTTCAGGTTTCTTCGGATGTATTCCCAGAAGTGGAATCTCTGGGTCATAAGGCAGTTCCATTTAAAAAATTATGAGGAACTTCCATAGTTTTCCACACTGATTGCACCAATCTGCATTCCCTCCAGCAGTGCGCTAGTGTTTCCTTTTCTCGTGCGGATTTACTTTGACCCACAGATGGCCCAGTCTGATAATGTGGTGGGTAGATATGAAGCAAGAAGACTCAAACTTGGTCCTTTACTCCCACTTTATAGCAGTTATTAAATCAGATGAGTCCAGGGACTAATGTGTTAATGGTATAGTTTCCATAAGCAACAGGAATAAAAAAATCAACATCTTACATAGAAAGCAAAACATTGAGAAATTAAGTGATCTCCCAAGCCAAATCAAAATGGATGTGATCAATTACTTAAATGCTTTATTACCTAGACAAATTATTTACATTATTATAGCAGTGAAGAGATTTTTGGGAGAACTTACCAAATCTAAAGCAAGCAAATAGACAAAAGAAATCTTAGAAGCAGAGTATTTCCTATTTAAGAAAACTATTAAGCATTGAAACAATTTGGTTTCTGATGAAACTTTTTTGAAAAAAAATCTTATCATTTTCTTTGTGGACTAAAGTTATTCATAATAAAAGGTTCTGACTTTTTGCTAATAAAGGATGCCAGAAACATCTGAGTCACTGCTAAAATTAACTCTGAATTTTGATTGAAAGAAAAATAAATCATATTCATCTCATTTCATTTAAACTCTTACAGGATGCTTTTAGACATTAATGCTTTAATTTGAAGAATATTTATAAGATTTTTCACTAACTTTTTTATATTGTTAAGGGGCAGCCTTATAGGATGAATGAAATACAGCTCCGAGTTTTATTCTTTCAGAGGTTCTCCAACAATACAGGAGGCCTGGGAGAGGCCTCCCAGGAGGAAGGAATGTGTAGCCTTATAAGGCCCTGGAAATCGATACCAGCTAATATCACACACCTCATCAAATTAGCCTGACCAAATATAACAGGCTAATTTTTAAGTTGATAATTTTGTATGGCCTCTGAATGATGCTATAAATATCCACATGGCCCTTGGCAGAAAAATGTTCCCCAGCGGTGAGCCTCCATGCTCACTCTTTCGGTCCCTGGACCCACCATTTCCCCATCACAATCGCTGTACTCTAGGGTACACACTCTGGGTTGAAATTAGCAAGTGTTTTTTCCCACAGTTGTTAGGGTTTCACAAAATTTCTCCTTTGTTCTTGGCAAGTGATTGTGGGCATTGCCTACAGTCTGGCTTCTCAGGCACTGCAGATTAGTGGATCTAGTTAGTATGTTGTCTTTTACAGAGAAATAGTCAAGTATAAATGTCTACACTGGAGAAAGTTAGGAAAAAATTGCATTCAGTAAGGAACAGTTGAAAATAACCCCGAGGAAAGCTATTATTTAGAAGAAAAGGTTAAGAAAAAGAAGCACCAAATAGTCCCAGGGCCCCAGCTCCCTATACATGGTGTATTAAGCATCACTGTCTGGCAATGAGATAGTAATCTGTCTGCCTGCTCTCAGGTAATCTGTCTACCTTGCCCTTCCCCTGCTCTGCCTCGCCGGGCTGGTTGCAGACTCCATCTCCCAGCTTCCCTTACAATTGGCTTGAGTTAGGTTGAGTCTGTGGGAGGCTTGGTGGGAACCTGAAGGGTGAGGGCAAGGGAGAAACCAGGGTATTTCTCTCTCTCTGCTTCAAGTGGTCTCAGTGTTTGTAGGAACCAGCTGTGGCTTTGGGTTCTGGTGACATACCTGTTCGTGTCTCCACCTCCAGCTCTAAGGTGGTATAGGAGTCCTGTTGAAACTGTTTTTCAGCTCTGGCCACCGTCTATGTAACCAATTCTTTATATTAAATCATCTCTACTGAGCCCTATGGCATGCGCTCTGCTTTCCTCATAAGACCATGGCTGTTATATCTCCATTATGTTATCATAGATAATTTCACTGGTCAGAACATTTTTTCTTGTATTTATTAAACACCTTTTTCTATATAGGACAACATTATCTTGGAGTTATGTAGGATTCATTTGGGTGCATGTGGTTTACCCAATATAATTTGTAATTATTTGTATTTAATATCACGTAAATAAAACATTTGGCATAAATACCATTTTTTATTCTCAAAAAGAAATCTGTTATTTTCTATCTTTCTAAGAGGATCATGTATAACATGGTGAGCTGTTAGTAATAATTAGACTACATAGTGGCATAAATCACACTGGAAAATATGTATTTTATTGAAGACCACCTGTCAACACATTTTGTACACCACATGATAGTTTGTTTCTTAAAAGAAAATAAATTTATTTATTTAAATCCTAAAACACAGATGGTACATGCTAGGAAAAATATTTGAGTACATGCAGTTTTATAATATCTAAGATTTGAAAGCAGAGTGGGAAGTGAATTCTACATTACTCAGAGATTTAATATCTTCATGTTCAGAAACAAGCTGATCAGGGCTCTCTGCCTATTCGATTTACCACCTAATACACAATTACTTGAGCATCCCTAAAAATCTTATAGGACAGAAACTCCAAAAAACTATAGAATTTCATCATTTTTGTTAAATGATGAAAAGGTGATGGTGAAGGGAAGTTGTAGCCCATCTTTGTTAGTCCCAAATTATGGGATAGGTCACACACCTACTTTCTCCTAGAATGATCTCTCTCCTGTGTGGTTAACTCCTTACATCCTTCATATCCGAGGTTCATTGACACCTCATCATGGAGTCAGATCCCCTCTGCCACAGTTAAGTCACAAAGACCACACCTGCCCTCAGCAGCACACATCATACTTAAATTTATACTTATTTTCTTAATGTTTGGAAGCATCTCTCTTTCCAATTACACAGGAGGCTCTATCAGGGCAGGGACTATTTCTAATGTTGCTTATGTTTATTTTTCTAGCAATAACACATAATAAATAGTACGAGCCAAATGAATGAATGAATGAATGAATGAGTGAGTGAGTGAGTGATAAATGGGCACCGAACTTTTGAAGCTTAGGAAATGGTGAGAGCACTGGAACTGGCCTGAACTTCCACTTGAAGCTCCGTCCAGGTAACTCTGTAAACTCGGCCATTTGTCCTAGCCCGAGGCAAATTTACTTGGAGAAATGATCTTATCCCTACCAGCCCTCAAAAGGGACTGTCCACTAGATTTCCTAATTGTAGTGTTACAACAAAACCGAAAGGGGGTTTTGATTGGACAACAATTTAAAAACATAGATACCAATGTGAACGAATTACATGAGATGACAGTTATCCATTCTCAAGGAATGGAAAGATTGGAGAGGAATCCAAACTTGAGAGAAAAAAGTGAGAAAATATTCCTTAAACAGCAGCACATGAAGGTGGATAGAGATTCAATTAAGAAGTTATTTCATCTGCTTTTCATATATATATAAAAAAAAAATCAAGTGGTTTGGGGTTAGCGGAACCTAGATGGCAGCTGGGAAGAAGCTCATCCTACACATGTGCCCACGCTATAAGACTAACGCAGTTTATCTAGAGCTTATTCAAGCTCTAAATATTCTGGTCAGAACAAAATGAGTGAATTAAAATGTGATTGGCTGTGGTTTTGTGGTGGTTCTGCATCCTCAGTGCTAATATTAAAAGCATCAAATTACACACATATACCAGTACATACATAAAAAATATTTCTGGGGGAAAAAATCACTATAATGGAGTAGAAATGAACAGTTAATACACTTAAGTTAGTATTTTCTAATTCTTAAATGGTCGATTTTTAAATTTTAATGTAAAACGTGTCTTTTGATGAATATATTAAAAATGTTTGGAGAGTAGTTGTCACAATATCTTGAAATTGGTATTGGATCTTCATTTTTTTTTTCTTTGTTTATTGATTTATTGTTTGGTCCAACTTTCTGAATGAATTTAATTTCAAATGTATCGTTCAAGTCTTTTATAATTCCAAAACCTCTTTGGTTTACAAATAAGAAAACTTGACCTATTAACTCAGTCAGTGCTAATTTTCTTAAAGATTTAAGTTATTAGGATTATTGAGATAGTTATGGGAAATTCAGGATGGTAGAAAACACAGGGAAATTGCCATATTGAAGGAAGACAGTTATAAATGGCATATTCTATTCTGCTAGAGATTAGTTGTTTTTTAAGAGGGATGCCATGATGGAATTTGACCAAAGTAAACTAACACTGACTCAGATTATATATATTGGGAAGAAAAAACATATCCTCATCTTAGGGATAATTTTTTACTGCTTTTATTTTTTGATGCCAGATGGGAAAATATCAAAGAAGCTTTCTTTAAACTCCTTGGCTCTTTTACACAATGTATCTGATAATGGTGCTCTGGCATTATGACCAAGCCTCCACCCTGGAACAGGTTTTCCTGTTGATGGCTAAGCCTATATCATAGACCAGTCCCACTTGTGATATGCATTAACTAGGTGCCTAATGAAGATAACCAAGTGGCCTCTGACCACTGCCACCTGACTGAACTGGCTGACTTTAGCTGCAAGCCTGCAGTCTTGACCCCACTATCCTTGTGTTTCTAATGACTGAGCTGAGAGGTCACATAAAAAGAGCATGCTGAGGACAGACACAAAACCACTGCAAATGTTCTCAGAGAAGAGTATACATTGATATAAATCATTTAACTGAATATATACTCATTTGTCAAACTTCAGTGAGATTGTTTTATATAAAGAAAGATGGCTATTGGGCCCTGGCCAGTTTGGCTCAGCGGTTAGAGCATTGGCCTGCGGTCCAGGAAGACCCGGGTTCAGTTCCCGCTGGGGGCACATACCTTGGTTATTGGGTACACTTATAAATATATGAAAGATTTTGGAAGATGCTGAGAGCAATTTGTCTTTGTTGCCACAGAATCATCAGCAATGGAATAAAGGCAGGAGAGAGTTTACAGTAAGTAAATAAGCACTTGGAATCTCTTTAAACCATTCAGGACAGATTGCTACATGTCACTCTCTTGATGTCCAAGGACATTTGCCTACTTAACCATGAAATGATTCATCTATAATTTACCTACTGAGTTCCTACTAAGGTTAGGCTCTATGTTCAGTCTTTAGAAGACTACTAGTCTTCTAAGTTGAACTTGGTCATCTTGAAGTCTATTAGTTATAAATTAAACATACAACATAGCAATTAAGCTAAGTCTTTAAAAAATTGTCCTAGGAAATTGTATTATCAGGTTTCCAAGTAGCAATTTCCAAATATCCTTAGTTCCTGCAATGTTATGTCATAGTGTTCTACTCTATTTTTCAAATGGAAATACTTTAACCATTGAAATATTGTTAAATGATGGTAGCAAGGTATCTGATATTTCAATCAGCATGAAACACGCACTCAACTTTTATGTCATTGCAATATTGTGATTCATAATAAGAAATATATATTTGGTCTTCATCTCTGTTTCTGACTCAGAGCTTCAAAAGCCCTTGGAATTTTTTAAGTTATGAGAGCGATGAAGTTTTTTGTTATGTTAATGAAGCGAGTTTTGGACTGCACCTAAGGATAAGGGCTGGTTGCCAGGAGAACTAACCTTTTGATTAAAGGATTGGAACTTTTAGTCCCATCCCCCTGACCTCTCAAAAGGGGAGAAGGGCTGGAGGATGAGTTCAATTTCTAATGGCCAATAATTTAATCAATCATGCCTATGTAATTAAACCTCCAGTTAAAACCCAAATGAACAGGATTTGGAAAGCTTCTGGGTTGGTGAACACAAAGAGGTGTGGGGAGAGGGGCATGCTCACAGAGGTCACAGAAGCTTAGTGCCCCTTCCCCATACCTTGACCCAAGTATCACTTTCACCTGGCTGTTGTTATAGAGCCTTTAACATCCCTTGTAATAAAGTAGTACTCTAGTGAGTAAACTGGTTTCCTGAGTTCTGTGAGTCACTCTAGCACATCAATGGAACCCAAGGAGAGAGTGTGGGACCCTTTAATTTAGCCCACAGGTCAGGAGTACTGCTAACAACCTGGACTTGCACTTGGCATCTAAAGCAGGGGAGGGAGGGAGCAGTGCTGTAGGACGGAGGCCTGAAGCTGTGGGGTCGGATGCTATTTCCGGGTAGATAGGATCAGAATTGAGTTAAATCACAGGAAAAAGTTCTTAGCTGGTGAAAACTGCTTAGTGGTATGGGGAAAATGTTACCTCACAATGGAATTGGGTAGAGAATCCTTTTTAGTCATCTCTTTAAAATTCTTGCAAACCAGGCTTTCATAAGATGGAAGAAAATGGTGGAGAGGCTCTGTGGCTTGGATGAAATTATTTTCATGCAGCTTTTTGCTTGGAACTTTTTATTTCCACCACATTTCAGATTGTACTAAAATGGAAAACTATTTTTACATTATTATTATGAGAAGACACTTCATTTCTTGTCCTTACTATTAGGTAAATGAAGACATTTATTTTGTTTTTCTCAATATAAAGAAGCTATAGGCAATTGTTTACCATTTGCAAGTGCATAAGTATTTTATTTTAAGAAAAAGAATGTACAAATGTGAAAAAAGATAAAGACTTGGAGGACTAAAAGATCAAATAAATGTTAGAATAAAGCAATCTTTCTAAAAAGATATCTTAAAAACATTTCCCCTCTCATCATAATTAGAACCCTGTTTATATTATACCACTCAGGGGACGGGAATAAAAGGCTCTGTAGGGTACTGTCTCTATTCAGAAGCCTCTGATACCAAACTGCCAAAACATAATTTTTGATGCAAAGTGGTGTGAATGGATTTTACTTTAATTGATACATTTAAAGATGCGTAACAGGATGAGTGAAGGATCAAACAGTGCAGGTACTTCAGTAAAATTTAAACAATATTTTTACTAAGGCATAAAAAAAATTCTGCATTTCACACTAGAAAGTTCTAGTCATACATAATGATCTTAAAGCAAAAAGTTATTTGACTTTTCTCTCCAGTGCCACAGCACTGTGTTCAAATAAATGGAAAGTCTCGATTGTCTGTACAAAACATGTGAAGAAGCTTTTTGAGACAATGATAAATACAGGATTAGGAACTTCTCTACGGGGCCATAACTTGCTGAAGGTGCAAGGTACTTCTGCCCAAGGTGGAATAACAAGGGGCCAGATTTACCTCCTCCCCGAAACAACAAAAACACTGGACAAAATATATGAAACAATAGTTTTCAATGCACTAGACATTAGACAGCAAAAGACAGTGATCCCTGAGCGATGGGAAGAAATGAGGGGAGCTGGACAGTCACTTCTGCTTCTTCCAAGGAGTTTCCAGGCTCTGGTGCAGGGAGTGGAAATTCAGGCAGAGCCAACCTGACTCTCTGGGTATAGGAGACAGAGTCCAGGGAAACCGACAAAGAAGAACTCAGGATAGAGTATCACAGAGGTGAACTACACAGAGAAAGAATGCCAGAGATCTGCAGGGAGTCTGACTGGCAACCCCATGTGGAGAAACTACCTAAGGAAGGGGTAGAAACCATCAGAAAAGATTAGCAAACAGTGTATGGTGCTCATTCATGGCTGGGAATAGTACCTACTTCTATCATGCACACTGGAAAAACTCAGAATTTGTGGGGCGTTGGGTCTTGCTTCAGTAGTGGGAAGAACTAATTTTATACTGATACTGCTCTAGATTCACCTAACAAATCATGAAAGCAAGACACGAGAAGATGGAACTGCTTCCAAGCAGTTTAACTATATCCTAGAAAAAAGCTCAGCGATATTTACAGAAACATAAAAGTACCTAGCAACCCAAGAGGTAAAATTCACAATGCCTGGCAACCAATCAAAAAGTTAAGTGGAGACACAGAAGATATAAAAGAGATACAAATCAAACTTCTGGAGAGAAAATGAATATGAAAATACACTGGATGGGATTAATGGCAGATTAGACATGGCAGAATTTGAAGACATAAAAATAAAACACCCAGAAAAAAAAAGAATCCCTCAAAAAAAAAAAAAAAAAAGCATTGGTGATGTGGGACTATATTAAACAGACTCATTGAAGTCTCTGAAGGCTTAATGAAGAAATAATGGCTGCAATTTGATAAAAACTGTACATTTACTAATCTAAGAGCTCAATTAATTCCAAACATGAGATATGTGAAGAAATTTATACCAAGACATATCATAGTCAAATTGAATAAAACCAGTAATAAAGAGCAATTCTTGAAAGTAGCCAGAGAAAAAGGACATGTGGTCATTTGTATGTCCTCTTTGGAGAAGTGTCTACTCAGGTCCTCTGTCAATTTTTAATTGGATTATTTGTCTTCCTTTTGTTGAATTGTAGGAGTACTTTATATATTTTGGAAATTAATGCCTTATCTAATGTTTCATTGGCAAATATGTTCTCCCATACAGTGAGTTCCCTTTTCATTTTGATGCTGGTTTCTTTTGCTGTGCAGAGGCTGTTTGGTTTGATATAGTCCCATTTATTAATTTTTCCTTTGTTTCTCTTTCCCTTGGCGATGTATCGGTGAAAATTCTGCTATGTTAGAAGTCTAAGATATTGCTGCCTATATTTTCTTCTAGGATTTTTATGGCTTCATGAGTTACATTTAAGACTTTTACCTATTTTGAGTTTATTCTTGTGTATAGTGTAAATTGGTGGTCTAGTTTCATTGTTTTGCATGTACCTGTCCAATTTTTCCAACACCATTTATTGAAGAGACTGTCTTTTCTCCATTGTATGGTCTTCCCTCCTTTGTCAAATATTAATCGCGCATAATGGCTTGGGTGGGTTTCTGGGTTCTCTGTTCTGTACAATCAACAAGTCATCAAACAACAAGTACTGGCAAGGGTGTGGAGAAAAGGGGACTCTAGTACACTGCTGGTAGGAATGCAGACTGGTACAGCCACTATGGAAAACAATATGGTGTTTCCTCAAAAAATTAAAACCGAAACTGCCATTTGACCCAGTGATCCCATTTCTAGGAATATACCCAAAGAAGCCCGAAACACCAATTAGAAAGAATAAATGTACCCCTGTGTTCATAGCAGTGCTATTTATAATCGCTAAGATCTGGAAACAGCCCAAGTGTCCATCAGTAGATGAGTGAATAAAAAAGCTGTGGTACATGTACACAATGGAATACTATGCAGCTGTAAGAAAGAAAGATCTCTTATCCTTTGAGATGACATGGTGGGACCTGAAAAGTTGTATGCTAAGCCAATCAGAAAAAGGCAAGTATCACATGATCTCACTTATTTGTGGAATATAATGAACAAAATAAACTGTTGACCAAAATAGATCCAGAGTCATGGAAGTAGGGAACAGACTGACAACCCACAGAGGGAAGGGAGATTGAGGAGAGATAAACCAAAGGATTTATATGCATATATGCATAATCAATGGATGCAGACAATAGTGCTGTAGGGGTAAGGGATGAGAAAGGGGAGGAGGGTGTCAATGGAGGATAAAGAGGAGGGGCTTCTAAAATACTTTCCATAATTAAGATACACACAAAAAAGACATTATACACAGAGGAATAAAGGTAAGAATGGCAGCAGATTTCTCACAGAAACAATATAATCAAGAAGATTTGTATTTAAAGTATTAAAAAAATAAAAACACCCTACCAACCGAGAAATCTGATCTCTACCCAGAGAAAGAATGCCTTGATTTTAGCCCAGTGACATTCGTTTTGAACTCTGGACTTTCAGAAATGTAGATAAAAATTTGTGCTGTTTTAAGTCACTAAATTTGTGCTAATTTTTTACAGCAGCAATAGGAAACTAGTACACTTACATTCAGAGGATAACATCTGTCTTCTAATTGACTGAATAACTGAGTAGAGTTTACATGTCTTAGATATTTTTAAAACCCTTACCTGTTTGTTAGTAACCACACTAATAATTCCTTTTTATTTTGCATAATTTGACTTTGAAAAAATATTAAAAAATTTCTGCTTCAAAATCATTTTAGACATTGTTTACTGAGAATTTAAAATCTCTAACTATTAAAAGCTTTGGCTTTTGTAAGCAAAGCACTTAAATCTACAATTCTCTAATTAAAGGGATTTCTTGTTATTGTAGTCATTCTTTCTTTTATATGAAACCATGGAAAACTCAGTATGGAAATATTAAAATAAAGTCTGTATTTGATGAGAGAACATTCTTTGGTGGGGTCATTATACATTCTTCTCCATTTTACATTTTTAAAAACAACAATAAGGAAAAAGTCGTTATTGCATGAAAAGCAAGTAGGAGGAGAGGTAGGCAGTCTGGCACCTAGGCTGGGACTTGAATGCTATTGTTGTTTTTTTAATCCTCACCTGAGGATATTTATTTTCTGTTGATTTTTAAAGAAAGTGGAAGGGAGGGAGGAAGAGAGAGAGAAAAACATCCGTGTGAGAAAGACACACTGATTGGTGTCTTTCCATTGATTGGTGGTGTCTTCCTCAGGTGCCCCCACCAGGGGTGGGGATCAAACCTGCAACCCAAGTATGGGCCCTTGACCGGGAGTTAAACCCACAACCCTCCTGTGCACGGGCTGATGCTCTAATCACTGAGAACACCAGCCAGGGAAGATTTTAATGCTATTGTTAAGAGAAAATTTGGGAGAGGCAAAAAGAATAAATCAGAAGCTGTCTTGTAGCCGAGTAAAGTACTGGATTGGCCAAGACAACAAATGAAGATTGAGAAAAGGCAATTAAGAGAGTTTTCAGACATCTTATCCTTGTACCCTGACCTTTTCCTTTCAAGCATGAAACCACAAAAGCAAGAAATGGTGTTTGGTCTTTTTTCTTCTTCCACCCACCAATAGTCTAATTTAACCTACTGAAGTTTTCTTTTAAACGCAGAAGAAATTTTAGCACCAAATTATATCTTCACTCAATGAACTCAACCTTGTCAGCTTTGAAAGTAGCCAGGCTTTAATAGGCTAACTTCCGCATCTTTATAATCTTATTATTCTTTTTTTCTTTTTCAGGGACAGAAACACTTTTCTCTCAATATTATAAGACCCAGTTTAACATGAGAAGACTCTTGAAACAATTGCATGTGTTCTTCTTAGGCCCTTATGTTGACCTGGAACTTCTAAACTCTCCCTGATCCTGCTTTTCTCCAGAATTATTAGACTTCCTTGTCTCGAGATCAGAGTTCTCCATCAGAAACATCAAGTGAACCACAAGGGCAATTAATAAAGTAAAATTAATTTTATTCAACCCAGTATATCACATTTATGTAATCACTATACAATTAGTAGTTGGTTGTTGTTTGTGCTCTTTGTATACTAAGGTTTGGTCTCCGGTGTATATGTTACAATCACAACACATTTCAGTCCAGAGGAGTCTCGTTCCAGTCACCCGACAGGCACACCTGGCAAGTGGTTAACGTATTGGTGAGCACGGCTCTAATTTCTCTCCTTTCACAGTCCTCAGAAAAATTATCCCGAGTATCACCTAATTTCTACTCTCTTTAGCTTGTTGCTGGAATTTTTCCCTGCCTTTAAACTGCATAGGCTTCCCTTGAAAGCCCTCCACTTGAATTGTCACCACTTTAAGTTCCATTTCTCAATTTCCTCTCCCTGATAAGGGGTCTAAATAAAGCCCAGGGCTTCTTCATGGCATTAGTCATTGCCCACAGCTCTCTCCTTCTCCACCCTTGTCTTCTGTCACAGCTGCCTCTCTGTTCCCCTTATTCCTCCTTTGTGCGTTCATCCTAAAGGAGGGAGACGGAGACTGGCTGTGGTTCTCCAACATCAGAGTCCCCTGGACGGCTTGTTAAAACACTAACTGCTGGACCCCACTCCCGATGCCTGGCTCCTGAGATCTGGGGTGAAGCCAGAGAATTTGCATTTCTTCTAAGTTCCCAGCTGTGAGTCTGGGGACCCCACTTTAAGAACCACTGCTCTAAGTTTCTGTCCTTGACTCTGCGACCTTTCTCCCTGGAAGTGCCTGCTATGGGCCTCTTCTGATGGCAGCACCCGGACTTGGTTCACGATCAGCTGGCCTGCACCAGTGTCAGGGCTGGCTTGTATTAGCCTGGGACAGTCCTGGCCAGTAGCAAATGCAGTTTCTCTGGCCTGTATTGGGTCCTGGCAAATGAGACCCAAGAGATGAAGGATAGGGGAGCTTCTAGGAGCTCTGCATACTCTGTCAAAGGGACACAAGACAGGCTTGCGCTTTTCCTGCCTCTGCCTTTGTTACCTAGGTGCATTCCTCAGAACTACGGTTGTCATCCTGGGTCCCTGAGGGGATAGCCAAAGAGGCCAAGTCACCCACTGACCACAGACGGAGAGAGGAGAGATGGAAGGGAGATAGATGACAGAGGACTTCGCTGAACCTCTGAAAGAAACCATGCTGAGGCCTCCCTCCTGTGCGGGCAATCATACACATGCGTGTTGTTTAGGCCATTTGAACTGGGTTTTCGGTCACTTACTGCAGAAAGCCTCCCAACACTCCTCCGAGAGCTTTCACCTTGTCCTCTCCAGTTGCCATGGCTGGTGGGTGATTTTCTTAAGCCAGCTTTCAACCCCACTTCTTTTCTACTAAATTCTTTCTTCCCTTCCTATCTTTCTTTGTTTTGAGGATTAGGACAGGAACACAAACGGAGGGTCCTGGTTTGTGGCCTTGGCCATTGCTCTTCTCATACTATGACAGACATGCACCCAGGCACCTGCCAGTGTGTCCAGGCTCTGCCCATAACACCCCACTCTCAGTAAACCACGCCCCCTTGGCCATCCTTCTCCTGAGGAAGGCACATATTAGTGCCTGGTCAGCCCCGGGAGGGCAGACCCAGGAAGGAGCTATGAAAGAGTTGAATTGGGCTCAGGGCCTTCTGACTGGGAGTTCCAGCATCCCTGGTACCTGGAGGACGATCTAAATGTGAGCCCGGGAAGCTGGGCCTTGGGGGATCTACACACTCCTCATGCTACAGTGAGGGCACAACCAGATAAAGGCCACTGTAGCCTTCTAGAGCAGGGTGCCCAGGGCCGTGCCTGGTTGGCTCAGGTACAGAGAACTATATAGGGGATGCTCATGGGATGGAGCAAATTCTTGGACTCTGAGTCACATACAATAAAGGTTTCCATTGCGGAGTCATAACGGGGCATGTCTGATACTCTGATCATTGTTTGGAACAAGATAGTAACTGTATTGATTTTTAAAAAATAAAATCTGGAAACATTTTTTTTTTTTTTATTGCATTATGTACTGTAGGTACTTTTACCTTAGTGGTAAGATTTTCTTTTATTCTCATTTCTAAAAACCCTTATTCCTTCTTCTTCTTTGGATTTATTTGCTGAAATAAATTCGTTTGTTATTTTTTTTCAGAAAGGACCTCATTTGGTAAAATTTATTCAAATGATACTTTGTTTTTTCCATATTAAATTTGAGTATGAATTAGATGCAAGCTGGTGTTCATTTTTCCTCAGCACTTTGGAAAACTGACTCCATGACTGATGACACATAGAATCAGTGAAGAAATATCTAGCCTACCTGCTCCTCACTCCTTCTGAACAATCAGTGTTTACACCTTCCTCAAGCCTGGAAACTTTTATATGTTCATAAATGTATTTATATCTGAATATTCTGAAGTGAACAACGCTGTGTCATTCAATTCAGGGTAGTTTAATTTGCTCACTATTTTCTCTCCTCCAGTTCTTGTTCTTCTAAAACTCCTAATACACAATGTTGGAGGTTTGCCTCTATTCTTTGTTCCTATATGTCTCGACTCTGCCCATTCTTTCCATCTCCATGTTTGTTTACATATTTTAGAGAATCCTAGAACATTTGTTCTTTTAGCTGTCTTTATTCTGCTACCTAGTCTTTGGGCTGAGAGAATGTGTTTGGTTTTGATCATATGGTTAACTCCCAGAAATTTAAAAAGCTAGTTCTTATTTTATTAAACATCATTGACTATTTGAGGAGGATAATTATTTTATTTTCATAGTTATTTTAAAGTTGCTTTAATTTTTTATTGACACTTTCCATGGAATTAGTTCTGCAGTTTGTTGAGATTAATGTTTCTCTTTGAAGGTGGTTTTCTTTCAAGGTTTGATGATTCTTGGTTTTCTGTTTATACTTATGTTGAAGGACAGGATTGAAGACAGAATTTCCTCAGTTCAAACAAGAAACCTCATTAACTTGTCTATTAATGTGGATTCTGATCTCTGCAGTCTGCCTCCTATGACTACAGGAGGGGCAGGATGGGTGAGACTGCCTTGCTGTGGGTGGTGTGGGAAAGGGAATTTCTCTGCCTGGAGCAAAGTCTGACACTTCTCTTGTCAGAATCCCCACTACAGAATCCCCACTCAGCACCTTACCCTAAGGGCCAAGGCCAGCCTCAGCGGCCTCATTTCATTCCCTCCAGGTTCTACTCTGCTTCTCTCACAGACAAGCCAGCAGAGGAGCTTTAACTTCACTGAGACAAGAGTTCTTGAGCCATCAGCCTGAAGGAAAGTATCACAGCTGTCTGGCCTCAGGTGTGCTGAGGATGAGGTGTCCTACTTACCTCGCTCTTCCGCAGGCCATCTCTTAACTACCGATTCACTTGCCCCAGGCCCTTTCCAGTGCTCGGTACAGTCTGCCTTGAGTTTCTTTAGTGATTTTTTTCTGTGTACTGTGAGCTGTGGTGTTTTGTTTTGTTCTGAATTTTTAAAAAACTGAGATGGAATTGACATATAACATTGTGTAAGTTTAAGATGTTGATTTAATATATTTATATATTGCAATATGATTACCACCATAGCATTAGCTAACAGCTCTATCACGTCTCATAATCATCATTACTTTTTTGTGGTGAGAGCACTTAAGATCTAGTCTCTTGGCAATTTTGAGATATATAATACAGTACTGTTGACTATAATCACTATGTTGTGTGTTAAATTTCCAGGACTTATTCACATTTTAGTTACATGTTGGTACTTTTGACCATTGTCTCTCCACTCTGGGCTGTAGTTTTTATCCTCGTTTTGATTCTATCAACTTTGTAAGTTTTGTACTGACAGTTCCCTTAATGCTTTTCAGTGTAGTTATGAATTGGTTCTTTGTTTTCATTGCCATTACCTTAGTATAGGCCTTCTCTCTCACTGACACATAGAATCACTGAAGAAATATCTAGCCTACCTGCTCCTCACTCTCACTGAAGCTACAGTCATATCCTTCCACAAGAGTGCTACCCACTTCAGTTCACCCCATACATCTGTTAATATGACAGCCATTACCCACATGAAGCCATTCAGCACTTGATTTTCAAGACTTTGTACCAAGAAAAAGGAATGTAAAATGTCTATTAATTTTTTATATTAATTACAGTTTGAAATTTTAATATTTTAGATGTATTTGCTTAAACTGAATATAGTCTTAACATTAATTTCACTTGTTTCTTTTTACTTTCATAATGTGATTACTAAAAAATATATAATCGCATATGTAGCTCTATTATATTTCCACTGAACAGTGCTACGCACACTGCTGTAGTCATTCCTCAGATAAATTAAGAGGAGCAGGTCAAGATAATGAATTGAATATGTATATAGACTATCCACCCATACTCATATTTCATCACAAAAACACAAAAGAGTAAAATAAATTATGCTCCTAAAAGTAGCAGTGTGGATGAAAAGAAGAGGTCAGAACAGAGGTATATTATTTGGTAGAATCTATGTGACTTAGGGATCAGTTTATTACAGGTAGAAAATTCAGTGTTTCAAGCTTGGGACAGTGGGTCAATACCAGTTCTGCTAATCTTGTGAATTGCGATGCCATTCAGGAAGAAGGGAGTCAGTGGTACACATGCCAGTGGAGGTGTGAAGAGAATGAGTTTGGTATTGAATTTGTGGTATTTGAGGTGCTTTTGGGCTATCATATGTCCAACAGATATGCAATAGCATGAGCAATGCTGAGGAAAGAGCATGGGGCTAGAGGTACATAGCTGGGAGCATCAGTACAGTGAGAACCACCTGGGAGCACACCTCAACGCTGGTGCTCTGGGAAACCCACATTTAAGTTGGCCGATGAGGAAGAGCTCTGCAGGGAAAGGGGATATTAGTGAAAGTAACCTTGATAAACATATAGATTCTAAGACCTCTCATGATGTTGGTATAAGGGAGGCCTCCAATAGACATTTGTGCCAACAGCAGCTTTCAATACACTTAGTGTTTCAGGAGTTACTTAAACATGCTTTAACCAGTGGAAGCTTTTATTAGTCAAAGGTTTTTAAGAGGTGGCACATAAATACGAGGAGAAAGCACACACTTGGCAACAAAGAGAGTTTGCCATGCAAACAAGGGAGTCTTACCTTGTTTTTTATTGGGATGAGTGAATCTAACTCTTATTCCTGCATGTTTATAAAATATTCTACCAAGAGATTAAATAGCTATGATAGATACTATACCTGAATATGTGTTAATTCCAAATCTAAAGCAGAGTACAAGGACATTTCAAATTCTAAGTATGTGGTCAAAGAGAGATTCCAGTTGTTTTTAATGCTATAAAAATAAAATTTAACACGGGGAAAAACAACTTTGTAAATAGCTAGAGGCATGGATTTCTTTTTATTTCTTTTCTGTGGCTTAAACTTGGCACACAAAATGCTGAACAACACTATAATCACTGTCAAATATATTTGAGCTAGGGCTTCAGGTCAATATGGGAACTTCTAATTCTCAAGTTGAAGTCTATATAGTATATCCTGGAGGAAGCTGAATGAAAAACTTGAACTTGTTTGTTACATTTAAAAATATATCAGCCAGAAGGAGTTTATATTGAATTCAAAACAAAATCTATGGTCTGGATTAAAAAAATATTAAGGACAACACAAAGACAATGGCATGAGATTTCTGTTAAACAGCCTGAGCATCTGCCTTAAATCCCCATTATCACTTTCAGGATTCAAGAAGAACAGATTTGAGTGTACGCATTTATCACTAATCAGAACAACTCATTATCCAGATATTGTAGTAGATTCTGATCAAATTATAAAATAATACCTAAAGAGTCACCAATATGGTGTTATGGAAGAAAATAGACTTAAAGTTCATCAGTTCACTGTGCTTGTGTGGTATACTGGGTTTTAAATGATTCTGCAATGAAGAGGACAAAATCCCTGTCTGCTTGGAGTTCACATATTAGCTGTCAGATACAAATAAATATTTAAATGAACAACTATATAAATAATATCAAATGTGTGCTGTGAAAGAAATAAAAAGGGGCTCAAGAGTGATGTGGTGGTAGGGAACCGCTTTGGCCAAAGTGGTTAGGAAAAGCATAAGGTTGGGGGGGACACTTTGGGCAGAGGGAACAGCAGTGTAAAGGGAAAAGCCCAGAGGCTGGAGAAGCTTGATATGTTCAAGAAGGAGAAAGAATGCTGGAGTGGCTGAAATCCCATGGGGCTGGGTGTGCGGGGAAGTAGAGTGCCTTACAGGTCATGGTAAGATGCTTGGATTTTATCCTGTTTGTGGAAGGAAGCTTTAGGCAGGTTATGATCAGAGAATTGTTATGGTCTGATTTACTCTAAACCAGTATCAGCTCAGCTGCTAAGTGGAGCATGGACCAATGGAGGTGAGAGTGGGAACTGCGAGAGGAGTCACGGAGCTGGTGTCATGGATGAGGGGAAGAGAGAAGGTGGTTTTAGCTGTGGTCCCGCAAGTGAGATGGTACAAAGAGGCTGGACCAAAAACAGTTTGGGAGTAAAAACTGATCAAATGGGGTTGTAAAAAGTTAGCACAAGAAAGAAATTTGATGATGCACAAGATTTTGACTTGAACAACTGAAATATGGGGGGCGATATCTACTGAAATGGAGGGGACAGGGGAGAAGTATGTTTAGACAAACAAGGATTCTGTTTTAGACCTGTTATATTTGAAATGCTTATTAGATATGTAAGTGGACGTACTGAGCTGGCAGTTGGATAAATGAGTATGGAGCTGAGGGAGAAGTCCAGGCTGGACTTGGCTAACATCAGCCCAGTGGTGTTTTTCACATCTATGGGCCTAGATGAGATTATCCAGGAATATAGGAGAAGATAGTCAGGAAAAGAGCTCCCTGGGAATTTCGTTGTTTCTAAGGAAGTGAAAGAGAAACCAGAAGGTAAGATAGCGCAGAGCCTAGAGAAAAGAGTGGTTTAAAAAAGGATTAGTCAACTAGCTCAAACTACTGAGTGACTAAGACACAGAGAAAACTGACCAAAGATTCTGGCAATACTCAGGTCAGTGGTGACTATAAGAATGAAGAGAATGTGGTTCTAATTCTGCCAGTAGCTATGCACAAATTACTTAAGATTTTCCCTAAAACGGGGATTATAATATTAGATATAATGCCTAGTTTACAGAAGCAAAAGACCAAATAATATACTTTAAAAAAATCCTCACCTGAGAATATGTCTTTTTTTTTTTTTTAAATTGATTTTAGAGAGGATAGGAGAAAGAGAGACAAACATTCACATGAGAGAGAAATGATGATTGGATTGAACCCACAACCTGGATATGTACTCTGACCAGGAATCCAACCCACAACCTGGATATGTACCCTGACCAGGAATCCAACCCACAACCTGGATATGTACCCTGACCAGGAATCCAACCCACAACCTGGATATGTACCCTGACCAGGAATCAAACCCCCAACCTTTGGTGTATGGATCAGTGCTCCAACCAACTGAGCTACCTGGCCAAGGCTACTTTTTGACATTTTATAGTTTTCATATACATTTTTAGTTAGTTGTAAGCTTTTTATTATCTGTATAGAGTGCTAATAATACCATTATAATAATCTGGTTATTATTCAATGAGAAAGGAGCAGAAGGCATACCATATATACAGCTTTGCCAGAAAGCTGCAGTTTAACACTCCAGGTTGGTTCCCTGTTGATGGATGGGGGAAGGGACTGGACAAAAGCAGTTTAGAAGCAAAGATTGAGTGACATGGGAGATACTTACCTGTCAGTCACACCTGGAAACAAGTCAGTGACCAGAATAGCTGTGGCCACTGCAAAGGCATGAAACCTGAACATTTAAACTTCTGAACAAAGAAAGTTCCCTCTCTTGCCTCTTGGTGCTTGGCCCTCTTGCCCCCTTGGGACTCTTGTTGCAGGGGGAGCATTCACCTGCATTTGCCCACGTGGCTCAAAGGCCATGTGGACTCCACAAAATGGACTAATGGAGTGAACCTTGCTTGATGCTGAACTAGACCTGGCTGCAATATGGAATGGAAACTCTGGACACTGGCCCTACTTCCAGCTTTGCTGAACCCACAGCGGCCCCCTTTTCAAGGGTATGGGTCTTTGCAACCCAAGGAATATAATTTCATGCAAATAAAAGCCATTCATTCTCCTGTGCAAGTCTTAAAAAATTCCTTTCTGAGGATATTGCAAGAGCCCCACTCCCATGAGTGATGGAAAAATCTGGCCAGTGATTTCTCCTGTAACACTAAAATATTCTGAAATAAATGCTATTAGTTTAGGAGCTGAGGGTATGTCAATGACTTGGTATTTTATTCCTTTGGCACAGAGATGTGTCAAAGAATTAATATTTTGGGGTATGTGGAAGTGCCTCTCTGCATTCACAGAGAGAACGTGCCTGCCACATTTATAGAGGAAATGCTACTTGTAGCATTCGGGAATGCTAGTTTATGTTCCTTCCTTAGAACAGTTATTGGGTGCCAATTATGTGCTAGGCACTCTGATAAGCTTGGGGAGAATCGGCAGTGAATGGGAAAATAGATCAATCCTAAGGGGTTAAGATGTACAAATTGCCAATTATAAGAACAGTCATGGGGATGTAAAGTACAACATATGGAGTATAGTCAATAATATTATAATAACTATGTATGGTGTCAGATGGGTACTAGACTTAGGGGTGGTGATCACTTTGTAAGTTGTACAAATGTCTAATAATCACCATATTGTATACCTGAAACTAATATAATAGTGTATGTCATTTGTAATTGACAAATGTTTCAAAAGTCAAAAATATATACCAATATAGGGTTTAAACATGAATATGTTATAAAAAAGAGAGGAAGATGCTAAACATAGGTGCTCCAGTGACTTCAGCCACTGCAGATATTCATGCTGGTATTGCAGAGTTTGATTTGGAGTAGTGATTCCCAAGACGTAGTGTCTGACCAGCAGCCTCAGCAGAACCTGGGATCTTATTAAAAATGCAAATGCTAGGGCCCCACCCAAACCCACTGAATTAGAAACTGAATCAGCAATCTATGTTTCAACAAGCCCTGAGGCATGCTCAAATTTGAGAATCACTGGTAAGGAGGAAGGTAGACTATCATCTAGAAAGTTTGCTCATTTAAGCTCCATTTGAAAATTATCGTATCAAATGAGAATATATTACATGCAGAAGTAGTGGTGCTATTTATCACTTTCTGTTCCATTTAAGAGGTCACTGTACTTGGTTATTTTGGCTTAGGATGTATTCGAGTCTACTTTTGGATTCAGATTATGTGGAGCTATTTAAATTTTTAGGGGGGTTATTTATTTCCGTTATATAAGTATAAATGTGTGGCTCTCCACGGCACTGGACCTTCCAGGCCAAGTGGGAGCCTGTTTTTCCTTGTTAGCACTCCCTCACTATCTCCGGCAGCTATTTAAAACTTTCTATTTTGATGAGAGAGAACATCGACTGGCCACCTCCGGCATTCCGCCCACGGGGGATAGGGCCCACAACCTGGGCATGTGCCCTGACCAGGAATTGAACCGGTGACCTCTTGGTGCATAGGTTGATGCTCAACCACTGAGCCACATTTCCAATAAATAATCTTGCCTCTTATTCTTTTTTTTCTTCTTCTTTTATTGATTTTAGAAAGAGAGAGGAAGTGACAGGGAGAGACAGAAACATCGATGAGAGAGAACATCGATCAGCTGCCTCCTGCATGCTCCCTGCTGGGGATCTGGCCCACAACCTGGGCATGTGTCCTGCCCAGGAATCAAACTGGCAGCCTCCTGGTGCATGGGTCGATGCTCAACCACTGAGCCACACCAGCCGGATTTCCCTCTTATTCTTACTTTTTCTTCTTCTTTATTTATTTAATTAATTTATTTTTAATTTTTGTTACAGATGTTTCTCCTATTTTACCTCATTGACACCCTCCTCCCCATCCTTCTCACCCCTTCCCCTGGTTTGTTGTCCATGTCCATGGGTTATGCGTACATGCATATAAGTTCTGTGGTTTATCTCTTCCCTCCCCCCAACCCTCTTATTCTTTACGGGTGAAATATGTTATTAAATAAACTTTCTGACACTAATCCTGAAAACTTCCCTAACTCCATCTCACCTTTGCTGCTTTGATCACGGATAGATGAAGGAACTCTAACATAAGAATAAGGCCCCCAGGTCCCCACGCTCCCTCTTCTTTCTCCTTTATCTTAAACCTTCCCCTGTCCATCAGTATCCTTCCTGCAGCATTTAAACATGCTACAAGGCTCTTTCATCTTAAAAAGAAAAACTAAATCTTGCCTCAATTTCATATTATTTTCAAGCTATTGATCTCAATCTTTTATTTTATGGAAGAAATTTCTAGTAAGCCTACCTTCTCTTCATATCCCCATCAACCAGAATGTCATTTTCATGGCAGGCAGTCAGCTAATATTTGCTGAAGAAAATGGTTGAATGCACATATTTTTAAAAACTTGAAAATACAGAGTTACCAAAAATATATCATGTATCATCTCTTTACCCAAATAAAACCATCATGGGAGTTTGAAATAGTTAACGTCTTTATATTCCCAGTCCTCAAAAGACAAATAATAGTTGCATGAAGTTAAGAGCACAGTAATGTGAGGAGGAGGATTCAGAACTGGTATTCATGTGTTTGTGCAAATGCTATCTAGAAAAAGTAAAGATAATTGAAATGCAAAGAAAATATCATTCCTTAGAACTTTAAATCTTCATATCTAATCAGACTTTTATTGGAACAGTAAACAAATAATGCTACATAAAGGGTTTTTGTTTTGTTTTGTTTTGTTTTTGTTTTATTTTTATTTCTCCTTCTCCCTGTCCAACTTTATGGAGCTAATAGAATAACATATATTTTGTATCAAGGAGAGAATTAATGAAGATGAACTGGTAACAAACAAAACAATGTTTTTTTTTTTTTTTTTATGAGCATTCTTCCTCCAACTGTCTTTAAAAATACATATATTGAAGATGGCAAGAGGCCAATGAAACAAGGGAAAGATGAAACTACTGAATGAACAGCATTGGGAAGATAGGGAGTATATTCTGAAAGACAAATACTAATTTCCCTAACAATACTCAAAAAAAATAATAATTATTTATTTTGTTACTATGAAGAAATATAGAGGAAAAAATAGAAGATTAAGGTAGTTTAACTCTTCAGGTCAAAATATTTTAATTTATATGGGCCAAATTTTATGGTACTGATATTTTGGAACTATATTAGAAATCTCATTATCAGGTGGCACGTCAACACATCAAGTAATTCACACCTAAAAAAAAAATTACAGTTTTTAGTCACTTCTTGAAGACAAAATGTGAGACATATAAGGTGGTCTCCTATTATACAGTGATCATTGGTTTTTACAAAATATCTTGCTGTACTTTTACTCCATTAGTAACTTAATGTGTTACATCACTGACACATTCCAGGTTTAAGAAAGAATATCTGCCCAACCAGTGTGACTCAGTGGACTGAGCATTGTCCCATGCACCGAGAGGTCACTGGCTCAATTCCTGGTCATGGCACATGCCCCAAATGTGGGCTCCATCCCTGGTAGGGGGCATGCAGGAGGCAGCTGATAGATATTTCTAACTCTCTCTCTAAAGTCATTTTTTAAAAAAAATCTATCATCTATCTATCTATCTATCTATCTATCTATCTATCTATCTATCTAAAGAAAGAGAAAGAAGGATGCTTGCTAGCAAAACAAGAAAGACACACATGGAAAAAGAGAGTGGTCCAGGCCATGACTAATAAGAGAGGTCTAGAGTGGAGATACCCATACTCACAGGAAAGGAGTGCCATGGCCCAAGTTAAAGATGTTTCACAATTTCAGTCTATCTACCAAAGCAATTAGCACAGAGGATGCAACTCTTCAAGTTTTTATTTTAGCTGTGAATATCCACAAATCTATGCAAAATCAAAGTAATTGCCCTTAATAAGAGTGCCAACTTCCTTCTGCCAGCTATTCTGTCTTTCAGCTTGTAGCTAAGGAGACTCTATCCAAAGACAATGTTTATTTAATGTTTTAATGTGCTGCATGTACAGTGCCTTTTATGTACAGAATACATAAAGGAAGACTCTAGGACTAATCTGCAATAATAAAGGCTTTCTTCAGTCTGTCTGTCCTGTCCTTCTGTTAAGATGGAAGGTACATGTAGAGAAGCTGGCAAATTTGTTGTGCTAGGTTGTGGGCGTTTAATCAGTGCTTAACAATAATGGTAAGTTTGATTAATGTCTGTCATTGTAGGTAGAGCAACAGAATACACTTTTCCAGAGTAGGATGAATCAAACATTACAAAAATGAAAATGCAAGAATTGAAGATGAGTTGAATAATCATTGCATTCATGCAATTTATCACTCCCTTCTTTCATTTGAAAAAAATATGATGTTATTGACTATTATTCTGGCTAAATGATCAGAACTTTAGTTTTAAATCTTAGAGACTATTTGAGATAACTTGTTTGCATTTATCAATCCTGGGGCTCCAGGAAAATATGGTAACGAAAAAGAAAAAAGACTTTGTCTTAGTATTCTTATTGGAGCCATTAAAATCTATTATGTAGTGCTGGCCAGTTTGGCTCGGTGGTTAGAGCGTCAGCCTGTGGTCCGGAGAGACTGGGTCCTGTTCCCGCTAGGGGCGCGTACTTCGGTTGCAGTTTGTCCCCGGCCTTGGTTGGTCCTGCGGGTGGCAGCCACTTGATGTGCCTTTCACGTCAATGTTCCTCTCTCTCCCTCTCTATCTGAACAAAAAAATAGAAAAATGTCCTCAGGTGAGGATAAAAATAATAATAATAATAAAATAAAATCAATTATGTAGTAACAACAATAAAAAAATCCTTTACAGAAAGAGTGTCTTCAGAACTCTTTGGGGACTGTGTGGGGACACTCGGGATTTGGAGGGCACTCAGAGCTTTTGCTGAGTTGCAGCCACGCAGGACTGCGGTCACCTTACTCTTTCCCAGGGCCCTGCGGAGAGGCGGCGGCCCCTCCCTCAAAGATTCAACCCCACCGGCTGGCCATTGAAATGCTAATTGAGGCCCATTACCAACCAGCAGCTGCTCCACCCTCCAGAAATCCTCTTACACTGAACACCTGAGGGAGTTTTTCATTCAATTCAGAAACCAAGGTTCTTCAGGTGACCACTACTTATATCCTCCAGGCAAAAAAGCTAGAGGATAACTACCATTCCCTGGAGTAGCAACTCTAACCACAAAAGTAAGACTTGACAGTGGTGTTTAACGTGGGTCCTCCCTGCCTCATCCAAACCTAGGAGAGGGAGCCACAAACAGCAGAACACCAACACCCACAGGGAAAATTTGGCAGGCTCCAAAGCCCACTGTGATAGCCAAAATGGTGAAACACAGAAAGAAAAGCCAAATGAAAGAACAAGAGACATGTACCGAAGATGAGATAAATGAGGTGCAGTTAAGCAAGTTAACAGAGCTAGAATTCAGAGCCATGATCTTGAGGAAGCTCAATAGCATGTGTAAGGACATGAACACCATGAGTAAAGACATAAAAATGTTGAAAATCAATCAGTTGGAAATTAAAAACCACCAAGAAGAAATAAAGAATGACATATCAGAAATAAAAAACACATTGGAAGGTCTAAATAGCAGAGTAGAGGAACCTGAAGACAGGATCAGAAAATTAGAAGATAGGGTAGAAAAAAAATCAACAAATCAGAAAAACAAAAGAAAAAAATAATTAAAAAACAGGAAAACAGCTTAAGAGAACTGTGGGACAACTGAAAACGTAATATCATTCACATCATAGGAGTCCCCAAGAAGATGAAAATGAGCAAGGATTAGAGAATATATTTGAAGAAATAGTGACAGAAAACTTCCCTAATTTGGTGAAGGAAGAAGGCATTCAAGTTCAAGAAGCACAGAGAGCCCCAAGTAAGAAGAACCCAAACAGGCCCACACCAAGACACATAGTAATCAAAGGGCTAAATATTAAGGACAAAGAGAGAATCCTAAAAGCAGCAAGATAGAAGCAACAGGATACCTACAAAAGAAACCCCATAAGGCTCTCAGCTGACTTCACAACAGAAACACTACAGGCCAGAAGGGAATGGCATGAGGTAATCAAGGTCATGAAAAACAAGGATCTGAATCGAAGACTACTCTACCCAACAAGGCTATCATTCAAAATAGAAGGTCAAATAAAGAGCCTCCCAGACCAAAAAAGGCTAAAGGAATACATTAGCACCAAATCAGCCCTGCAAGAAATGTTAAAAGGACTGCTGTAATTAGCAGGAGAAATAGGAAGAAAAATAGAACCACACTAAACAAAAATGGCAATAAATACGTACATATGAATAATCACCTTAAATGTAAATGGATTGAATGCTCCCATAAAAATATAGAGTAGCTGATTGGATAAGAAAGCATGACTCATCCATATGTTGTTTACAAGAGACCCACCTCACAACAAAAGACTCACATAGGTTGAAAGTGAAGGGATGGAAAAAAATCTTCCAAGCAAACAGAAAGGAAAAAAAGCTGGGGTAGCAATACTCATATCTGATAAAATAGATTTCAAAATGAAGGCCATAACTAGAGACAAAGAAGGTCACTACATAATATTGAAAGGATCTATCCAAAAGGAAGATATAACCTTAATCAACATATATGCACCCAATGTAGGAGCACCAAAATATATTAAAAATCTTCTGGAGGACTTCAAAGGAGAAATAAATAACAATACGATCATAGCAGGGGACTTCAATACCCCACTGACATCACTGGATAAATCCTCTAAACGAAAAATTAGCAAGGAAACAGAGACTCTAAATGAAGCACTAGGTCAAATTTATTTAATAGATATCTACAAAGAATTACACCCCATAACATTCTTTTCAAGTGCACATAGGACATTCTCAAAGATAGACCACATGTTAGGACACAAACTAAGACTCTACAAGTTCAAGAAGACTGAAATCATATCAAGCATTTTATCAGATCACAATGGCATGAAACTAGAAATCAATTGCAACAAGAACATGCAAAGACATTTGAATACATGGAGGCTAAATAGCATGTTATTAAACAATGAATGGGTTACCGAGGAGATCAAGGAAGAAATTAAAAACTTCCTGGAAACCAATGAAAATTAAGACTCAACACAAAATCTATGGGATGCAACGAAAGCAGTTCTGAGAGGGAAGTTCATAGTGCTACAGGCCTACCTAAAAAAAAAAACAAGAAAAATCTCTAATAGACTATCTAACCTCACAACTTAAAGAACTAGAGAGAAAACAAAAAGAAAACACCAGAGTAAGTAGAAGAAAGGAAATAGTAAAGATCAGAGCAGAAATAAACGACATAGAGACCAAAAAAACAATTCAAAGGATCAAGGAAACAAAGAGCTGGTTTTTCAAAAAGATAAACAAGATTGATGGACCTTTAGCTAGACTCACCAAGAAACAAAGAGAGAGATCCCAAATATACAAAATCAGAAATGAAAGAGGAGAAGTAACAACTGACACCACAGAAATACAAAAGATCGTTAACAACTACTATGAACAATTATATGGCAACAAATTTGACAATCTAAGTGAAATGGACAAATTTCTAGAAACACATAGTCCCCCAAAACTGGACCAGGAAGAGACAGAAAACTTGAACAGACCAATAACAACAGAAGAAACTGAAGAGGTAATCAAGACTCTCCCAGCAAACAAAAGCCCAGGCCCAGATGGCTTCACGGGGAGTTTTACTGAACATTCAAAGAATAACTAACACCCATTCTTCTCAAACTATTTCAAAAAATTCAAGAAGAAGGAAGACTTCCAAATTTGTTTTACGAAGCCAGCATAATTCTAATTCCAAAACCAGAAAAAGACACTACAAAGAAAGAAAACTACAGGCCAATATCCCTGATGAACATAGATGCCAAAATGCTGAATAAAATACTAGCAAATCGGAGCCACCAATACACTAAAAAGATTATTCACCATGACCAAGTGGGATTCATCCCAGGGATGCAAGGCTGGTACAATATTTGCAAATCAATAAACGTAATACACCACATAAATAAGAGGAAGAATAAAAACCACATGATCATATCAATAGATGCTGAAAAAGCCTTCGACAAAATCCAGAATCCATTTCTGATAAAAAAAACTCAGCAATATGGAAATAGAGGGATCATATCTTGACATAATAAAGGCCATATATGAAAGACCTACAGCCAACATCATACTCAATGGGCAAAAACTAAAAACATTTCCCTTAAGAACAGGAGCAAGGCAAGGATGTCCACTTTCTCCACTCTTATTGAACATAGTACTGGAAGTCTTAGCCACAGCAATCAGACAGGAAGAAAAAATAAAAGAGATCCAAATTGGAAAGGAGGAAGTGAAACTCATTACTCGCATATGACATGATACTATATGTAGAAAACCCCAAAGACTCCATCAAAAATTTAATAGACTTAATAAATGAATTTGGAAAAGTAGCAGGATGCAAAATTAACGTCAAGAAATCGATGGCATTCTTATACATCAATGATGAACTCACAGAAAGAGAAACTAAGAAAACAATCCCATTTACCATTGTGGCAAAAAAATTAAGATACCAGGAATAAACTTAACCAAAGAAATAAAGGACCTATTTGCAGAAAACTACAGGTCATTGAAAAAAGAAATAGAGGAAGATATAAAAAAGTGGAAGCACATACCCTGTTCATGGACTGAAAGAATTAACATCATTAAAATGTCCATACTACCCAAAGCAATCTATAGATTCAATGCAATCCCCATCAAAATACCAACTGCATACCTCACAGAATTAGAACAAATACTTCAAAAGTTCATATGGAACCCAAAAAGACCTCAAATAGCCACAGCATTCTTGAAAAAGAAAAACAAGGTTGGAGGGGTCACATTACCAGGTTTCAGGTTATACTACAAAGCCACTGTAATCAAAACAGCCTGGTACTGGCACAAGAACAGGCATATAGACCAGTGGAACAGAACAGAGAACCCAGAAATGGACCCAAGGCAATATGCCCAATTAATATTTGACAAAGGTGCATACAGTGGAGTAAGGAGAGCCTCTTTAATAAATGGTGTTGGGAAAATTGGACCGCTACATGCAAAAAAATGAAACTAGACCATCAACTTACACCCTACACAAGAATAATCTCAAAATGGATAAAAGACTTAAATGTGACTCATGAATCCATAGAAATCCTAGAAGAAACTGTAGGCAACAAAATTTCAGACATCATACGCAGCAGAATTTTCATGGATACATCACCTAAGGCAACAGAAACAAAGGCGAAATGAACACATGGGATTATATCAAACTTAAAAGCTTCTGCACAGCAAAAGATACAATCATCAAAATGGAAAGGCAACCCACTGTATGGGAGAGCATAATTGCCAATGATATATCAGATAAGGGGTTAATTTCCAATATATATAGAGTGCTCATACAACTCAACAAAAGGAAGACAAAGAACCTAATTAAAAAATGGGCAGAGGAACTAAATAGAAACCTCTTCAAACAGGACATACAAATGGCTAAGAGACATATGAAGAAATGCTCAACATCACTAATCATCAGAGAGATGCAAATTAAAACAACAATGAGGTACCACCTCACACCTGTCAGAATGGCTGCCATCAACAAATCATCAAACAACAAGTGTTGGCAAGGGTGTGGAGAAAAGGGGACTCTAGTACACTGCTGGTGGGAATGCAAACTGGTGCAGCCACTATGGAAAACAATATGGTGTTACCTCAAAAAAAGTAAAAATTGAACTTCCATTTGACCCAGTGATCCCACTTCTAGGAATATACCCTAAGAAGCCTGAAACACCAATCAGGAAGAATATATGTACTCCTATGTTTGTAGCAGCACTATTTACAATAGCTAAGATCTGGAAACAGCCCAAGTGTCCATCAGTAGACGAATGGATGAAAAAGCAGTGGTACATATACACAATGGAATACTATTCAGCTATAAGAAAGAGAGATCTCTTATCCTTTGAGACTACATGGAAGACCTGGAAAGTATTATCCTAAGTGAAACAAGCCAAACAGAGAAAGACAAGTATTTTATTATCTCACTTATTGGTGGAATATAATGAACATAACAGTCTGAGGAATGGGGTAGTCCCCGAGACATGGAAGTGGGGTGCAGACTGACAATCCCCAGAAGAGGGGGTGGTTGGGGAGAGATAAACCACAGAACTTATATGCATGTATGCATGAACAATGAACATGGACAACAAAGCTGGGTACAGGGCAGGAAGGGAGAGGGAGGGGGGAATCAGTGGGGGAAAAAGAAGAAACATCTGTAACAAAAAGAAATAAATTAATTAAAAAAAAAGAAAGAGTGCCTTCATAATAAACATATTTTGTACTTAAACTCAGAAACAACTGTTAAATGTTATTTTACAGCAAATGTCATTGCTACAAATTATAGCAAACATGCATTGCAAACATGGGAGGTAAGGGAGAAATACTGGGCTAACCAAGAAAACAGATCTAGTGGTGCATCTTTTAGAAAATCTTAAAAGAAGGGAAACAAAGAAGGAAATAAACATCATGAAATGCTACCACTGCAGAACATTAAAACAGTTTTTACTTTCAGTTGTCAATCAGTTAACCATTAAATAGGTATAAAATCTAGAACCAAAGATATTTTATTATTAAATCATATTAGAGGTATCTTGGTATTAATATTAACATTAAAATTTTTACCAATGTAATTAAAATATTATTTTATATTAAGTGAGAATCAGGAAATGAATATCAGCCTGCTCCCTTGCTCAGAGGACCCCACACTCCTACGTATGCCAGGGCTCATGAGGTCCTCTTCAAATTAAGTAATCAAGTATAAGAACTTTCCCATATAATAAACACAGAGCAACAGAATACGAGTCCTATCTCTAAGCTGCTTATATCTAATTAGAAAAAACAACTGTCTGTAAGGAGAATAAGCACAGCAAAAAGAGAATTACCTGGCTTTTCTTGCCTCAATTACTGAAGGTTCTCCAGAGAAATAGAACCAATAGGGTGTGTGTGTGTGTGTGTACACAGACATACTGAGAGATATTTATTTTAAGAAGTTGGCTCATCTGATTGTGGAGGCTGATAAGTCCCAAATCTGCTGGGTAGGTTAGCAGGCTGGAGACCCTTGGATGTTGAAGCTCGAGTCTAACAGCATCGAGGCAGAATTCTCTCTTCTTTTGGGGACCACTATCGTTTTTCCCTATGGCCTTCAAATGATTGGATGAGTCCCATCTGCATTATGGTAGGTAATCTTATTTATTAAAATTCTACTGATTTTTTTTTTTCTTTTAATTCTCACCCGAGGACATTTTTCCATTTTTTGCACAGATAGAGTGGGAGGGAGAGAGAGGAAGAGAGAGAGGGAAACATCGATGTGAAAGGGACACATCGAGTGGCTGCCACCCACATGACCAACCAGGACCAGGGACAAACTGCAACGGAGGTATATGCCCCTAGTGGGAACCGAACCCGAGTCTCTCCGGACCGCAGGCCAATGCTCTAACCGCTGAGCCAAACCGGCCAGGGCAAAATTCTACTGTTTTTAATGTTAATCTCCCCTAAAAAATAATTTCACAGTGTCATTTAGGCTGAGGTTCGACCAAATATGTAGGTACTATGGCCTAGCCAAGTTGACACATAAAATTAACCATTACATTGCCCTTCACACACACACACACACACACAAGTCAATACATTTGTTTGTGATTAGGTTATAAGATTTTTCTGGGGTCAAGGACAAATGAAAACAAACCATTAGTTACTTCACCTCTGGAAGCAGAGATCCATCTTTTAGATGAGCTCTGTCACTTTTGTGCCCCATTTACTGGTGACCAAATAGCTTGGTTTGGGAATCGATTCCTCTTTAGGGGGAGGAGTGGTAGTACCAGAGCTTATGTGGTCCTGGCTCAGGTGTCAGGAGCCATAGGCTCCCCTGGTGAGCCAGTGGCCTCCTGAGTGAATACCTCCCTGGGGAACGTGCTGTTAGGCTCCTGGCATTACGGCATTTCCTTCTGCCAGTGTTGTTAGCAGGCCAACTTTGAGTTTTGGCCAAATTGCCTGGTAATTATTTTTCTCTATTTTTGATAATTTTGTTCTTCCTGACACTTGACAAATTGAATCTATGCTGCAGAGTTCTGAGGAAGCCCAGGGCTCTGCACCCGTGATAAGCTGCAGGAGTCCATAGGAGAAGAAGGAAGATAATGTATCAGGATCTCTCAGTTCAGAACTTTAAAATATTTTTAAAAGAGATTTTCAGTTTTCTAGGGGAAGCTTCAAATTTAAATATCTTTCAACCCAAAGATCTCACTTTAGGAGAAACCTCTCCAAGAATACATCACAGGTTTGTTTCTCTCCCAGCAAGGCTACTGATGCTGCTTATCTTTATTGGGTTAATAGTCATAGGCCTCCTGTTTTGGTTTAAAAGAGAAATATAAAGAACTTACTATTAATCAGGTAAATGACAACATAAACTCAATGTTCAAAGGCCTAGTATAGAAAAGTGGCTTTAGGTAGTTGAAACACAGAATAGGTCAGTCTGAGATTCATATTGTTGAGTAGGATTTAAAAATTTATAAATAAAAAAATGTAAGAACAATACATACAACAGAATTCAGCCTCTAAAAGGAAGAAAATCTTGTCCTATACTATAACATGGATGAACCTTGAAGATATCATGTTAAGTAAAATAAGCTAGTCACAAAAAGACAAATAGTTTATAATTCTACTTATATGAGGTAACTCAAGTAATCAAATCCATAAAGACAGAAAGCAGAATGGTGGTTGCCGAGGGATGGGAGTTAGTGTTTAGTGGGTATGGAGTTCCAGTTTTGCAAGATGAAAAGTTCAAGATAAACGTTGCACATTGAACTATACACTTAATAATAGTTAAAATGGTAAAATTTATATTATGTATGTTTTACCATAACAATACATTATAGAAAATGTAGAGAATAGAAAAAGTGAAATGAACACCACCGATAATTCTTACCACACTAGCACATACTATTGTGCTTTCCTTCTGGTGTTTCTTATGCCATGTATATTTTTCATGTGACTGTGAGGTTTTTGTAATTTTTAAAAATCTATACCTAAAGTATAAAAAATTGCTTTGTTCATTGATTTTTTAATTTGGGAAATAATGTGATGCTGAATGTTTTTGTGCTTATAACTTTTTACATATTTTTTGTTTTGAATGTTCTTTTAAAAATTGAGATATAGTTGAAATATAACATTGTATGAGTTTGGAGTCTACAACATACTGATTTGCTGTATGTATATTGTGAAATGATTACTCAATAAGTTTAGTTAACATCCATTGCTACACATAGTCATACATTTTTTCTCGTGATAAGAACTTTTAAGATCTACTCTCTAAGCAACTTTTAAATATGCAATACAGTATTGTGAACTATAATCACCATGCTGTATATTATATCTCCTGGACTTATAACTGGAAGCTCGTATTTTGGCCACCTTCACCCATTTCTCTCATGTCCTACCTCTGGAAACCACCAATCTGTTCTCTGTATCTATGGGTTCAGTTTTTCTTAAGAGTCCATAAATAAGTGAGATAATATAGTATAATTGTTTTTGTCTGACTTATTTCATGTAACATAATATCCTCAAGGTCCATCCATGTTGTTGCAAATGGCAAGATTTCCTTCTTTTTTATGGCTGAATAATATTCAACATATTTATACATATATATATGTATATAATATATTTTCATTATCCATTCATCTGTTGAGGGACACTAGGTTGTTTCCCTGTCTTGGATATTGAAAATAATGCTGCAATAAATATAGGAGTGCAAATATCTGTTGAACCATGGCCAGTTTGGCTCAGCGGTTAGAGTGTCAGCCCGTGGACCAGAGAGACCCAGGTTCGGTTCCCGCTAAAGGCACATACCTTGGTTGCAGTTTGTCCCTGGCCCTGGTTGGAGTCATGTGGGTGGCAACCACTTAATGTGTCTCTCTCACATTGATGTTTCTCGCTCTTTCCCTTCTTCTCTCCCTCCCGCTCTGTCTGAAGATAAATGCAAAAATGTCCTTGGGTGGCTCAGGTGAGGATAAAAAAAAATATCTGTTGAGCTAGTGATTTAATTTCCTTTGGATATATACCCAGCCGTAGAATTGCTAGATTATATGGTAATTCTATTTTTAATTTTTTGAGGAACTTTTATACTGTTTTCCATAATGGCTGCACCAATTTACAGTCCCCCTAACAGTATACAAGGGTTCTCATTTCTTCACATCCTTGCCAACATTTGTTATTTCTTGTCTCTTTTTTTTTTATAATAGCTATTCTAACAGGTATGGAGTAATATCTCATTGTGATTTTTATTTTTTTTTATTTTTATTGATGACACTATTATAGATGTCCCCATTTCTCTCCCTTTGCCCACCTCCACCCAGTCCTGAATACCCCTTCCCTCTGGCCATCACCACACTGTTGTCTGTGTCTATAGATTCTGCATATATGTTCTTTGGCTAATCCCTTCTTCACCTTCTTTCATTCATTGTGGTTTTGATTTTCATTTCCCTGAGGATTAATAAGGTTCAGCATCTTTTCATGTACCTGTTGGCCATTTGGAGGTCTTCTTTGGAAAAATGTCTATTCGGATCCTCTGCCCAGTTATTAATATATTTTGGATATTAACCCCTTATCAGATATATGATTTGCAAATATTTTATTTCATTCCACATAGGTGGTCTGTTTTGTTGATGGTTTCTTTGCTGAGAAGAAGCTTTTTAGTTTGATGTAGTACTACCTATTTATTTTTGCTTTTGCTGCCTTTTATTTTGGTGTCAAATCCAAAAATATCATTGCCAAGAACCATATCAAGGAACTTACCACTTATGTGTTCTTCTAAGAGTTTTATGGTTTCAGGACTTATGTTCAAATCTTTAATCCATTTGAGTTGATTCTTGTACACAGTGTAAGGTAGTGGCCCAGTTTCATTCTTTTGCATATAGCTGTTTAGTTTTCTCAACACCATTTATTGAGGAGGTTACTTTGTTTTCTTAGAGTAATTTCTAGTACTAAAATCATTGAGTCAAAGGCATGATCCATTTTTAACATTTAATGTATAAGCCAAATTGCCTTTCAAGGGATCTGTATTAAATCATAATGCTATCAGCAAAGTACAAAGTCATAAACTATCTTTAATAACATATTAAAAAGTAAGTAAAGTCTCTAATAACATATTGAAAAGTATGTTAATGTGATAGAAAAACAATTGCATCTCCTTATTTAAACTTGCATTCCTTTAGATAACTAGTAACATTGAATCATTAATATGTCTCTATATGACTCTTCAGTAGCTTTATTTTCTTTTTAAAACTGTGTTCACATATAACTTATTAACATTTTATATAGCTTTTTGATAATACTTTTCATTTACTTTTAAGCCATATTAAAATGTCACGTATTTGTAATTGTGTCAACTCCACCTAGATGTCATGAGTGCTTCTCAGCTAATTTGGCATACATACACTTTGTTTAGGTCAAACTTAGTCAAATTTTTGATTCAGTACAGGCACAATGCTCCATGATGCTCCATGAAAAGATGATGTTGGAAGTTAAGTTTGAAATGTTAATATATAAAGGGAGAAATTTAATCAGGAAAAACTCAGAGAATGTTAGTTCTGTGTAATTCTCTGGTCCTTTGCTTCTGTTAAAGCTTTGATGCTCATTCTCTTCCCCATTTGTTTTCTTGCATTCTGTTACGAGTTAAATTGTGTTCCTCCAAAATTCACATGTTGAAGTTCTAACCCCCCAGGGCTGCAGAATGTGACTATTAGGAGATAGGGCCTTTAAATAGAAAATTTAATTTAAAATGAGGTCATATGGGTGGGTCCTAGTCTAACATGACTGGTGTCCTTATAAGAGGGGATTAGGACACAGACACACACAGGGAAGAACATGTAAGGACTTCCACCTATGAGGCAAGGAGAGAGGCTGTCAAGAAACCAACAGCCCCAGAAAACTCATATACCTTTAAGAGAAGTACAGGGTGGGGCAAAAGTAGGTTTATGGTTGTGAATACACAAAACACAGAGTTTAGTCTTGTATTATTATCTATTAATTATTGCATTATTTTCCATATGAACTGTAAATCTACTTTTGCCCTACCCTGTATTTGTCAACATCCTCCCCCCAATTAAGGGTGCTTTTCCCTCAACATTTATTCTTTCAGAGATCTCATCACTTCTTTTGCCCCAGTTTCACCTGTACTAGATTATTCAAATAGATATCCCACGTCTCCACTTAGCAAGAGTTCTGATTCCACAGAGTTTAGCTACCTATCAGACTTTGTTTCACATGTCCATCACTTGTGTCGGCTTAGCTGGCACTCTAAGCTCAATATATCTAAGTAACTTCATGTCCGATGAGAAAGTTTTAATTTCATTCAGTTACCCAGGCTTCAGACTCTAACATTATCTTTAATTCTTCTCTCCTGATGCTTCTCACAGCTCAGTAGACCTCACCTTTCAATGATGTTACTTCCTTTTCCTTTCTTTGGCATTCTGTCTGCCTCATCCTTGGGAAGTCCTGCTGCACCTTTTCCCTAGGCCAGTCTACAGTGAACTCCTTACCAGAGTCCCACTTCCAGTTTTACCATGTAGCCATGCATGTAGCACTCAGCCCAGAATAACCTTCCCACTACAAATCCATTTCAGGCTTTGAGCCTTTCTTCTACCACAGAACTTAGCTTGCTCTGAAGGTCCTGTAGCAGTGGATTCCTGACCATCCTTGCTGCCCATTATTCCCCACAGGAGTCCTCCAGTCTATGAAACAGGCTTATTTACTGCTCTGAGCATGCCCGTGTTTCATCAGAGTAGTGACTATTTCTGCCTCACTGTTTTGCTCAAGCCATTTTACCTTCTCAGAAATCCCTTCCATTTATTGAGTCTTACACGTTCTTCAAAGGCAATTTCAGACCTAATTCCTGTGTAAACCCTTATTCAAAGATAGCATCTAGATAATCTGCCTCCTTGAACTTCAGTAACATATCCTATTCTTCTATCTTGATTAGCAAGTACCTCTGAGCCAATCTAATGCATCTCCAAAGCCATCTCTTATCTCAGGCTAGTCACACCTCTCTCCTCAGTGTGATGTATGACATTTATTTCAGTTCAACCTTAAACTCTATTTGGAATACATACATTTTTTCTAACAAGAGGCCTCAAATGCACAAGGCCTGGCTCATGGTAAACTCTTAATAAATATTTATTATAAGCTACTGATAATTATAATATTAATATATTGTTAATATATAAATAGTATTAATATTATATAGTTATATAATTAAGATATAATGTCTATAATTAATTAAATTATAGGCAATTAAAAAATTATGCCACTTATAGTCCTTGGCATTTGTATGCTGCTATTTAAAAAATCACTTTTCATTATTAGTTATATTTTGGGGATATATGATACAACTTTCCTACCAGAATTTATCCCTCAAGGCTGTGATCTTTGTCTTAATTTTTTTTTTTTTTTTTTTTTTGCATAAAACAGTGCTTGGCATAAATTAAGAACTCTGTAAAGGTTCTCTGTTCAATGAAAATAAATGTAGGACTCCTTAGGAAGACTCATAGGTTTCTATAGATAAATTGATAAACCAGAAAGAAGAGCTTATTGTTGAGTAATTCTTTCTTTATAAACACAGAAACATCTGCTTTTGAATCTTAGGGAAACTTTTTTCTTTTATATTTTTGTAGGCTTGAAAAAAATAGTTGTGCTCTGTAAATATCCTAGTATGAGTCATTTGCTTAACCAAACAGCTGCTTATCCATTAGCCAAATGCTCTTCATTTTAAGTCACAGACTTAAATCAGTTTTCTCCTGTGCCTCTCCCTTCCCTCAGGAGCCAGCAAAGTGATACAGATATTTTTCAGGACTGCTAAAGAGGTACAGGTCTGCCTTTGACATGGGGAATCAAAACTTCATCAAGTCAAAAGAAGCCATTCTACCTAGCTTGAATTAATAAGCTATTTGTATATGCTTTGATTGTCCTGCTAACACACAAAGTGCTTCATCTTGTACTCCCAGCTCTCCCCATATACCTCTGAAACATCCTGTTCCCATTCAAATCCAGCCTGTTAACTCTGCCATTTGGAGCACCCTGCAGGGCTTTGCCTTTTTCCCCCTCCTGCTTCCGTCCCTACTTGCCTATTATGTAGTAGGTAGATAGTTGTGTCAAAACCACTGGCAGAAGTCATTTATTTCAATAAGTGCAAGGGAGTGACGAGTATTTTTGTAAATTCTTTGGTAAAGATGGAGTTACAGATCAACTCCTATAATTAGTATCTTTCAGTGTTCACTTTGAATTCATCAACTTATTTTGGAAGATAAATGCAAAGCAATCATTTGCAATTATCATCAGAGACAACTACTGTTCAACTGTCTGCAATGACCTGCGTTTAAAAATTTTATTTCAACTTAACAATTCTTCTTTATTACAGACAAACTCATTTATGGCAATGGATATTTGGTTCACATTATTCTCTCCCATCTAAGAGAGGTGATTTCACACTGTTAGCCTTTAAAAATGGTGAATATCACCTGGCTGGTATGGTTCAGTGGTTAAGCATTGACCCATGCACCATGAGGTCGCCAGTATGATTACTGGTCGGGGCACATGCCCAGGTTGTGGGCCAGATCCCCAGTAGGGGGCATGCAGGAGGCAGCCTATTGATGTTTCTCTCTCATCAATGTTTCTATTTCTCTCCCTCTCCCTTCCTCTCTCTAAAATCAGTAAAGAAAAAAGTTATTTAAAAGAAAATGGTGAACATCATCAGTAGTTCTTTCTTTGGAAGACAATAAATGCCTAAACGTTTTGGAAGAGGTCGGAAGAGAATGGAAATTTAATTTCTAGAAAGACAAAATAAGAGGAAATACAGTTCTCCAGTTTTCATTTATAGTATAGCTATTCTCAGCAGGTTTCCAATCTGATATGGATTTTTTCCAGCCTGCAGAGAACATCTCAAACACCCAGAGCTGACATTGAGTTGTTATTCACTCAGTAGGATGATACACTGTTGAACTCACTAATTGTTAAAATCACGTTTATACTATTGTCCTGAGCCCCCTGGCTCCGTGACTTCCTGTCTCCCACAAAAATATCTATAATTTAGCAACTAATGAGTTAATGCCTGACACCAAAGGGATCAGCAGCACCTGGCTTCTGCTTAGCAGAGACATTCTGATTGGGTGCTGGTTAAAAAGACAGTGTCTTTTGAGTATTGCCCTGAAGACAGCATTTGTTTCCAGGTACATTAGGTATTAGTCATTTTCTGGAAAGCAATCTGAATGTGCTTGCTTTGAGAATGAGGGCATTTACCTCTCTCAGGTTAATTTTCCTCATCTGTGAAAGGTGGGGTGCCTTGGCTTAGTTTTCAGACCAGGTTCCAGAGTTGCCTCAAGGGGCGACTGCTGCTGATACAAATCTGAGCCCCACTTCATGAAGAGAGGCTCCTCTTGATCTGGCCTACTCACTGGGGTTCACCCTACCTTTTTGTTTACAGAAAGGATTTTTCAAAATGGATCTTGGTGCTAAAAAAAGAACATGTTGAAAACCATTGGCTTGAATGCTAATTTTTCATCCCGTTTTAAATTTCTAAAATTTAATTATAAATATAATTATAAAAAATCACATGTATATATGTTAATAGCAAGGAGTTATATTGGGCCTACTCTGTTCCAGGCATTGGTCCAAATATTTTTACATATTTAAACTCACTTAATCCATAGAACAACACTATGCCTAGTGTTATAAGTTTTATAATTATTAAAGTCTAAAAAGAAGATATTCAAATATATTTATTTTCACTTTTATAATTTCATTAGATGCATTTGAGGTCATAATTTATTCAAAGGTAATAATCCTATAATGACTAATTATATATCATGATACTGTCTTATGCACTATAATTATAGATCTCTAGACATAATTTTAAGAGCATTTTGCCTTCCACTCTTGTATTTCATTAGATAACAGAGTAGCAACTGTGCTGCACTTTCTCTGTGGCGTATACCCTTTGTTTCTTCACTTTCAACCAAAACATGGAAATCAGTTTTTAATATTAGTCTGTGGACATAGGTCTACCTAGCTCTAACTGTGCTTGGGAATTTCCTGAACACCAGTTCTTGATTCTCACTACCTCGGTGCAAATCTGAGCATGAAATTACTCATTGCTGTCTTTTTCACAAGGATTTATGGAAAATAGCATGGACCCTCTGCCCACTCCACCTGTCCTCCATTGTAGTGCTTCTTAGGTTCTTGGGTTCAGTATCCTCTCCTGCTCTTTCTCCCACTGCTCCATCAAAATACTTCTGTTGGGGGCAGACAGGGTCTTGCTGTTCCCTTGATCAGTGTGGCTTCGGTCCGTGCTGGCAGACAGCACTGTCTTTCCTGAGTCCAGCAGAGGTGGGGAATGGAAACCGAAGCTGACTAGAACGAGGAAGAGGATGCTGCAGGGGCTCCTGTATTTTAACGAAGCAGGGGAGCACCCGGGAGGAGAACTGCATGGATTCCAGCAGCGCTGTGGGCAGCTCTCAGCGGATGAGCAGCTGAAGGTCAGTGGAAGAGAAGGAAGGCTACTGCCCCCTGGAGGTGTCCACACAGGCTGCAGGATGACTTTCTTGGGGAATAAGTCAATTTGAAACAGGACATGTGTGTGCAGCATGAACCGTTCATTCCAGACTTCAACTGTTCTGTCCTAGTGATCCCGAAAGTATAGAGTCGTCGCCCACCACCTGGCGCCCGGACGTGCGCAGCTTCAGTCTATCACCCAGGAGCGAAGCAGCCAAAGTCGAAGCCGGAGTGGCGAGGGATGACTCACAGCAAATAAAGAACCCTACTTCGCGGAAATTCATTGATCGCGGCAGAGCCGGGAACTGATTAACCGCGATAAACGAGGGCCGACTGTACTTTTACTTATTCTAGTCCTAACTTTAGGTTAAAACACGCATTTTCTGAATCTCGAAAGCACAAGTCAGTCCATTTTGAGATTTGTGATTTTTACTTGATATTTTACTTAGGCTTTCTCGGTAAATACTCAAATCATTACCATTATATTAGATTCTCATGCATTTGTATACCTCCCTCTGTATGGGGCCGAGTTGAGATGGAGGGTAAGAGACACCTGCTCTGTATCAGGAGGCAGAGCCTTGGGCTGGGAGGAAGCGCCGGGGGATTCCCAGCACTGGCCAGCGGCAGCTGCGGGAACCTGGGGGTCAGAGTCTTTGAAAACACACCACAGGGAACAGACTGACAGCTGTCAGAAAGAAGGGGGAGAGAGGACTGGATGAAAAAAGTGGAGGGATTAGCCCCAAACACACACACATATATATAGCACATAGACACAGACAACCGCGCGGTGATAGCCAGAGGAACAGGGTGGTGTGCGAAGGGGAGAAAATGGGGACTGAAGAGACTTTGGGGTGATGAGTGCACAATGCAGTGTGCAGATGATGTTTTATTGAGTTGTACACTTGAAATCTGTATGGTTTTGTGAACCAATGTCAGCCCAATAAATTCAATTAAAAAAGAAAAGAAAAGAAAAACAAAACACATGGAAGGGGCAGTCAGTTGCCTGGAAGACCCAGAGCCCTGTGGTGTCTCTTTTGGAGGCTTACAGCTAGTGCAGCCTTGAGAACCAGGGAGATACTTTCTGGCTGACATTGTCCTTCTCCCTCCTCCCAGAGATATATCTGATTTTGTCTGAAACAGCTAAAAATACACAGGCATATTTCAGTGCATTCCTACTTTAATATGTTAATATCACACACTTACCTACCAGACTAGAGCTCTAATATCTTGCCCTACCCTTTTCCCCCACAAAAGAAAAATGTTATCACATGTAGACTTTTTTTTTTATAATCGTCACTTGAGGATATTTTTCTATTTATCTTCAGATAAAGTGGGAGGGAGGAAGAGAGAGAAAAAAACATCAATGTGAGAGGGACACAGCGACTGGCTGCCTCCCACATGACCCCGACCAGTGCTGGGGAGGAACCACAACCAAGGTATGATACTGTCCTCGACTGGAATTGAACCTGCAACTCATTGGTCCGCTGACCCAAACCAGCCAGGGCTAGACTTTTTTATTGTAGTTGCTATTTATGTCACTGTACCTAACCACTTTAACTTCTTTTTTTTTTCTTGCCTTGACATACCCTTTATATTAAAGACCATGGGAAATGCATTTCTGTGTGATATTTCTAAAAATGACAAATTGAAGAGATTTTATCTCTGGAGACTGGGCTTCTACATCACAGAACATTCTTCTTCCCTGATGGCTAATCCAATCACTTAATTGCACAACAAAAGGGATAAATCTAGCTTAATAGGACAGTGTGTGCTGAAAAACCCTTTTACTCTTGCAATTTCTTTCTATATGCCTTAAAAATATTCATGACAAAGTTTCTGCTTTATTGGCATATCTCCTTAGATTGGTTTCACTATTTTAATGATTTATTTAAAGCAGACTTCTTGCTTGGAACATTCTTGTTCAGGCAACTCTTTTGAAAAGTAGGGAAGTCTGGTGGTCCAGCTTGCTCTTTTGAACTAATAGGTTCATAGATTTTTTTGTTTTTTTCTTAAGGCACAGACTGGTAGCTTTTCTCTTAAATCTTTTTCCCCAAAATTAAAACTCACATAAAAGCTACATATTTCAATTAGGTCTCATTGTTAGTAACCTGTACAACCTGAAAAAATAAAATGAAATATAAATATTGACATTGATAAAGTCACGAACACTTATAACGAAATTAAAATTTCCTGGTCATATCAATAAAGATCATTTAGCTGATAGTAGTTTCTGAGACACCTTTAAGACCTATTTGTAAAAGATGTGAGAAGTCTCCTCATAATTCACAAGGGAATCCAGCAATATTAAATCTGCCCCAATGCAGGTAACAGAATTCAGTTTTTAATTTTGCTTGAATGGTTAAAAGACAAGACAGTTTTGTGGCTTGGCTGCATATAGGAAGGCTGCAAAAGATCACAGAATAGCTTCACCCATTCCATTTGTTTGCATTTCTTCCAAGGATCATCAGAAGGAAGTAGAGGAAGAGACACAGTCCACTCGAGCACAGCCCACACATGCAAAGCCCACACATGCCGGACCCACTCTACACCAGCCATGCAAGTGGGGAAAAAATTAGAATCAACGGTGCAAGGGAGAGACAAGGAAAAGGAGTTCAGAAACAAAATAAGACAAGATTTTCTTTCAATAATACAAAGGACTCTTAAGAAAGAGGAAAATGACAGAATAAACTTTTATTCACACTAAATTTCAGGGCAGAATATGCTGCTTGAAAGAAAGTCATTGGCTTTAATCAATTGCTTTCTGACAGAGCTTTGTTCATACATGTGTGACAGAATCATCAGTCATTTAATGTTAGTGTAATTAGAATGAAATCATCATGATTTCTTTTTCTTTCATCCTTTCAGAAAAAAAAAAAAAAAAAAAAGGAGAAGGGTGGGGATGGGACACAATGAGAGCAGTATTTTATGAAAGTGAAACACCCTTTGCATTCAAAATTTTTTTTTTCCTGTTGGAGTTTCAAATACATTATTAGAAGGAAAAGAAAAGCTGTAAATTAGCCAAACAAGAAGGTGAGACTGATGGTCCAGGCTGGGGATGATTAGTTTAACCGGAGCACTTAGAGATTCAGGAGAGAATGAGTCCAGTCTGCCTTCTCACTCCATTGACTCAACTCTCCAAACTCAAGGAGCAGCAACTTCACTGAATCCACTCAAAAGCTTGTCATGTCAAGAGTTGAAAAGAAAAACTTCTGGACTTTTGTATCATAGAAATGCTTCCTTCTTGAATCACACAAAAGATGAGATATATGAAGTAGGGAATAAAAGGTTCCCTCTAAAAGACTGACGTGTAAGGAAGGGTTTCCTTAAACATTATTTGCCCTTTGGTTTGGTAAAAATGTGGTGAGTGAAATAAAAAGCTAAGGAGGGAACCATATAGACAGCCTCCAATGGTAAGACTCTTTACTGAGTCAGTACATTCAGTAGTCCTGTTTTCTCCATTTGCTAGGCCACCCCTCCCCCATTGTCCACCCTTCCCTGCCTGGCTCCAGGTGGTCAAGTAAGGCACTGGCTGAGGATCAGAGGAGCACCCACAGGTCTGGTCTGTCTGACCTACGTCTTCCCAGCATTGGTGTGTTAGCAGTGGTATTTCTAGGAGGCTGCTCCTCCAGTTTTCACATACTCCCGCAGTTTCCACAGGCTCAGAAAACTGCTTCTTCCCCTTGTCTGTCCCTTTAGCCTAGGATGGTGGTTGTTACCACCGTTTTTATTTCTGGGGAACTCAACCTCTCTGGTTGCTTTCTTTTAATCTACCCACAGCTCTCTAGCCCCTTCCTTAAATTCTCATTTCAATCCCTTGAAGTGCAGTCTCATTCCCATGAAATTCTGACTGATAGAGTGAGACTAAAAATACCTCCAATCTGAGAGAAACCATGATGAGCTGCAAGTTCTAGTTGCAAAATCTAAGATGCCTGCTGCTATATGGGGGAAGACAGATCAAGTATTGTTCAAGACAAATAGGCTATGGAAGTTCCAGGTACAATTTTAAAGCCAGAAGAATCTGAAGAAATGAATCAGAATCAGCTAGAATTAATTATATTAATTGTGCACTTTTATAATCACCAACTGCTAAATTTTATATTACAAATAGACTTTCAAGAATTCTTCAAAATTAAATTATGTAAACTCCCTAGAATTAGTTATTAAAATTTAAGAAGGTCAAGCCTATAATTCAGAGTTTAGCTCATATAACACTTATAGATTCTAATATTCTAAAAGATAAAGGAAATATATGTTGCTTGAATATTAGTAAATTCACCTTATTTTAAAAGGCACTGGAACTTAGCAGCCTGCTTGTTCTGCATCTGACCTGTAAATGTTTACTTTATTATATATTTTATCCATCTATAGACTATGCCCAATACTCTCCAAAATGTACCATAAAGTCACTGTTCACAAGAATTTTAAGCCCTTGAAATAGACAAAAATATAATTTTAGAAAGTGTAAAAAAGTTTCATAGCTTTTGATTTTTTAGCATTGACTTTTTAGTTTTGGCCCTATTCTTTTTGTAGATAGGGAGTGGCATTATGGGTTAATAACTACACTTGGTCTTAGTCAAAAGGCCAAGAAGCCATAGGGTTAATTAGTCAATATACTTTTGTTGACTCAGAATTCAATGGAGTTGAATGAGGATGTCACCAAAAGATTGTCACCAAGCTAAAAGGCTCAGGATTTCAACAAAGCATCTCTTCAGAAGTTAGATCAAATTCTTTGTTGCTATTCTCCATTTATTGAATTATGGGTTGATTTAAGCTATCTTCCTTTCCACTCCCCTAAGATCTTTTACTAACAGCACTGCCCCCTAGTGTTCTCTCGCTTTAGTTCTCTGTGAGTAAAGGAAAAAATTACAAGATTTTCAAAATATATAATGTATTTATCAGTATATTGCTATATAGGTATGTAAAATGTCTTTCTGTGAATTAAACATTTTGTCATATTTATTTATCCTGATAAAATATTAAAGCATGGTAAACTCGCAATTTTTTAATAATGAGTAAAAATAGAAGTAAAATTTAGATACTATTATAGAATTTCTGATTTAAAGAAGTGAGAAACAATTTACCTAATATTTTTGGGTGCCTTCTATGTTAGGTAATAAATGCCATATTAAAATAGATCAAATATTAATTTGATCTCTAATTTGGGAAAAGTAGTAAAGATGAAGAGAATAGAGAGGATTTTTAAAAGTTTACATGTCTAACTTTGTTTTGTGTTATATTTTAATCAAGAAAATTAGTTTAAAGTAAGTTCATTTTCATGAGATATAGGAATGCTATTTGGAGCTTTAGGACATAGTGAATTTTAAACAAAGGCTTTCTAATAGTATAGAAACAATAACAGGATATAGCTAATAAAACTGAGATGAAGTTTTCTGATTATTTAAAAACTGAAAATTTCAGGAGGGATAAATTGTATAATAGTGTTTTACATAGTGCTCTTCATGTGAATACTACTGGTGGTAAATTATTTTAGGCAATGCAGAGATGTGTGTTTTTAATTGTTTACTTATTTTTATGAGCAACAGTAAAAATAAAACTGAGATATCAAACCATCATTTCTTAGATATTAATACTTAGGACTAATTTATACATGAATTATAAGGCTCAAGCATATATGTTTCTAGTAACTTTGAATCTCATTAAAATGGATCAGAAATGTAATTTCAGTGCTTCTGAAAGTGTGGATTTTGCTGTTTCCATTTTTCCAGTGTCATTTCATATGTTCTTTGGTTGAAGGTATTTCCTATAAGTTGTAGTTACAACTAGATATAATATTAGCCATAAATATAATTTTAAATTTATAATACATCTAAATAAGGAAAATAGTTGAAATTAATTTAATGATATAATTTTAATCCAATATATCCAAACATTGGTTGTTTACTTTCCTTTTCTTATAGTACATTTTTGCAATCCAGTGTGTGCAGTACATGGATAGCACATTTCAATTTGGCCTAGCCGCATTTCAAATGCTCAGTAACCATACGTGGCTAGTACTGAATAGCATAGACCTAGGGATGTTACCAGATTAAGGTTCAGTCATTGGCAAAATATCCCATAGGTGGTGGTGTACTTCCATCCAGATGTACATTTGGTGGCTTTATATGTGTGTGTGATATTGGCAGTCATTGATTACTATTGTCTAGATCTAATAATTCATTAAAGGTTGTAAAATGGTGATATTAAAATTTTAATTTTTTTCTTTATTTATTTGATGGGATACTTGTACAAGAAGAAACATCTCCTCATCACTAGTTGTTTGCTTGGAATAGTCTGTATAGGGAAGGCGGAATAAATGCAGCCCTCTTCCTTTTATTGGCTATTTTGTAAAGTAATTCTTTTGGTTTCCTCACATTTTCAAGGATGATCAATAGTATTTTATTTTTAGTCTTTTTAGGAATTCATGAATTTTAACACATTTGATGAGTTTTCATCCATTGCTGTTACTTTACTTATAATTATCCAAATTTTCTCACTTTTGGCCAATGGGAGCCTCTTCAACATGATATCAGCATTCTGATGTCACCAACGCAGCCTTTGACATTCTGGGATCCACTTGTAAATGTTCTACCATAGACCTGTAACCAGCTATGTCTTTAAGTAATCCTTGATTCTTTTTAGTGGAAAATGATATGTGAAGACCATGATCTCAGTAGGTTTCTAAGTCTTTTCAGAGGACAAAGCTAGGAATCATTTAGTTTTTAAAATAATGAGCATCATGAAATAATGATATTTGTTATTAAAATTCAATTTACTTTATCTATATATACACTAAGAGTCTCAGAATAAATATTAAGGCTAGTCCACCAACAAAATGATTTAAAAACCAGTTTAACCTTCTCTACAGTTGTTTTTTTTTATAATAACATTCCACTTAGAACAAAAACCAAATCTCTGTTTTGAAGTTACTTAGAATAGTCCTCTTAGTGTTGTTATGCCACCTACTGGACATACAGGCTCAGTGGTCTCATTTTGCTTTTGATTAAAGATTGCTTTATTTTCAATTTAATTTTGTTTTATAATTATGTAAGTTTTATACAACTCTAAAGTCACATTTACAAATAAATCTAGTTTTTCCCCTTCCCTGTCCTATGTCCTTCATTTACCTTTCTTTAGGTGACTGTTTTATTTTCGATTGCTATGATACATACTTTCATTAATATGTTAATTTATACTTATAAATATATAACATTTACACATATATACCATATATTTTTATTCCTCCCTTTTATTAGGTAAATAATTTTCAGATTTTTCTTTACCAGAAATAATTATATACATATTATTCCAAGTGGAGAAAAGTACATATATGTAAAATAATACACAATAATTATATACTATAATATGGTAGTCCCCCTTATCCATGGGGGAGAGGTCCCAATACCCAAAGTGGATACCCAAAACTGCAGATAGTACTGAGCGATACATACTATATACTATGTTTTGTCCTATATATACGTACCTATGATAAAGTTTAATTTATAAATTAGGCACAATAAAAGTTAACAATAATGAATAATAAAATAGAACAATTATAACAATATACTGTAATAAGTTATGTGAATGGCTGTGTAGCTTTTAGTAAATAAAACAAGGCTTGATTCTAACCGGCAGTGGTTAGGAGCACTCCACCAACAGGAGAGTGAGGAGAGACTTTTACACAGAAAAGGTGGAAGCAAAGTAAGGACATGATTGATTGGCTATAGCTTAAAGCCTAGTTGGTTGGTTGTGATTGGTTGTCCTTCGGTTTCAATTTTATAACCTTCAGGCCTTTGCAGGCTTACGTTTTGGTTGTTAATGTAGACCGCTTAGGCTCTGGAGCCACCTCAGTTCAATGGCCTCCTTGTTTAACTAATCTAACAGACATCAGCATTGTCATGTATGTTACATGTGTAGGCAATTTGCTATTGCTACAAATTCCGAACACATGATTTTGTGGAAAACAGCTGTTCCCTTCACTACAGATAGTTTGAAAAGCACGGGTCCTTGTTACTTGCTTGCTCTCTCTCTTTTGCATACCTTTTTTGTACTTAGAAAGGTGTGTGTTTCTTTCTGATGCATTTTTATTAATATCTTTATATGAGTTTATATTATTTAATTTATGATTTTATGAATATCTGTATCATCTTTAACCCCTTTTACTGCTTTCTCTTAATAGCTTGCTATAGTAAAATTGAAATTAGCTAGTGACCCCTTTTTGTCTCTCATTCCCCAGAATCTACTTTCAACTAGTACCACGTATTCCCTATTGATATCTTTGAGGCCGAGAACTTATTCTACTTCTCCAGTTCCCTTTTAAATCTACCCCTCTGTTTTCAGACAGTGCAATTGAGTGTATATAAAGCAAAAGGCCATTAGATTTTATACCCTCTTCTTTAGAACCTACAGGTAAGATTTTATACCCTCTTCTTTAGAACCTACAGGTACTGTGCATTATACAAAGCAAAATGTATTTTGTTTACCACCAGTTCTATTGATGTCTCTTCAATCACCTTGGTTGTCAGAATCTTGTTCTCCAGTAAATTTTCCAGGAAATGCTCAAAGGAACTATACCCCTTGAGTTCTTAAAAACTGTGACTATCACATCTAAAGATCAATGGAGATGGATATAAAACCCTTAGCTTATGTTTGTTTTCCTTGTATTTCATAAATGTTACCCCACTGTCTTCTGACATACAGCATGACATTGAAAAGTCTGATGACACTCTATCTTTTACAAGGGATATAGACCTTTTAATTTGGTGCCAAAAGAGATTTTTTTCTTACTACTTAAAGAACAATAATTTTACTAGACTATGTTTAGGTATAAGCCATTCTGAAAAAATTTTGCCAGGTACGCCCTTTCAATATGTTGTACAAGTCTTCTTTTTTTTTTTTTTAATTTTAGAAAAGTATTGAACTATAATTGATAACATTTGTTCTCTTCTATTACGTTGACTTTTTTTTTTTTTTAGGAACTTCTAGTATAGGTACCTTGGATCTCCTTTGCCTATTGTCTATGTCTTTTTTTAAATGTTAATATATAGTCATGAACTACATACACCATTTCAGTCAGTGACCAACCACATATAGGATGGTAGTCCCATAAGAATACAATGGAACTGAAAAATTCCTATCACTTAGTGATGTCATAATGTCACGGCACAATACATGATTCAGGTATTGAATACTGGTGTAAACAGTGAGGTGAGGCTGGTGTAAACAAACCCACTGCATTGCCAGTTGTATAAAAGGATGGCAGATACAATTATGTATAGTATAGAATACATGATAATAATAACAAACTTATTGGTTTGTTTACCATTTATCATTCTTTTAGAGTGTTCTCTTTCTACTATTTAAAAAAATTTTGCTATAAACAATATGTTGTGTTATGCTGGCAGCAGCCTCATGAATCTCCTATTTACCATATCTTTATTTATTTATTTTAAAATTTTTTTAATTTTTAAAAAATCTTTAGATAGAGTGGGAGGAAGGGTGGAGAGAGAGAGAAAGAGAGAGAGAGAGAGAAACATCGATGTGAGAGAGATACATAGATTGACTGTTTCCCGCACTACCCTGACCTGGGCTGAGAATGGACTGGAACAGAAGTACATGCCCTTGACTGGAATTGAACCTGTGACTCATTGGTCTGTGGGCCGACACTCTAACCACTGACCCAAACTGGCCAGGGCTATGTTTCTTGATTGCATTATTTTCCCCTGTGTTTGATTTAACCTCCTGTTTTGTACTTTAATAGGCTGCACAGGCTTGTGGCCTAGGAGCAATAGGTGTAGCAACAGGCTGTACTATTTAGGTTTTTTTTTTTTTTTGTGGTACGTGCCCCTAGCGGGAACCAAACCCAGGACTCTCTGGTCTGCAAGCTGACGCTCAACTGCTGAGCCAAACTGGCCAGGGCCCATTTAGGGTTTTTAAGTCACTCTATAACATTTGTGCAATGACAAAATTGCCTGATGACTCATTTCTCAGAATGTTTCTTCATCATTAAAGCAATGCGTGACTGCATGCAGTTGGCTCTTCGTATCTGTGGGTTCTGCATCCTTGTGCTTCACATCTGCAAATTCAACTAACCTCAGATTGAAAACATGTGAAAAAAATATTATGTTGTTGTTGACATGTGCTATGCAGTCAAGCCTATGATGGTTGCATTGAACTGAACATGTACACACTTTGTTTCTTGTTATTATTCCCTAAATAACTATTTATACAACATTTATATTATATTTGGCATTATAATTAACCTTGAGATGATTTAAAGTAAGTTATATGCAAATACTGCCCCATTTTATATAAGGGACTTGAGCATCTGTAGGTTTTGGTATCTGCCTGGAACTAATCCCCTGCTGATACTGAGGGACAACTGTATTTATATTTTTTATTTCTATTTTTAAAATATTCAGAATCTCTGCTCTTGGTGGAGGAGAGGGAGAGAATACCATAATAATTGGCTCTCCGTCCTTACCACCTGGGCAGGTGTTGGCAGAGGAATGGGAAGAGAATGACATAAGAGATGGGAGAAAAGAAGGAAAACAAGACAGTGGCCTAAGGATTTAATTTTCATTTTCTTCAGGCAGCTTAACATAGAAAGTGGACTTATCTTCAAGACATTTAAAGTTATCCCTGCTAAATGCTCAGCTTAGAGACTCTTTCAACCCTAAACTGAAAACAAAACATTTCATTTTATGGGTAAAGATTGGTTCAAACAGGCATTGAATGGGAACTATTGAAAGAGGTGGCATTTTGTGTGAAAGTGTTTGTATCAAAGACAAACTGATGCTATCAAGTCTGTTGCTGTTTTAATAGAGAGAGAAAATACAAGAAGGCAGAGAGGCTGGAGAGAGGGTATCACAGATAAAGAAAAAAATCCCCAAGAGGATGATAGGGAGTTAGCAAGCACCCGCTGGAGGTGGTCGTTAGCCAGTTTCATTGCCGTGTTCCTCTTCATTTGTACCCAGACAAATAAAGGTGCTGTGTGGGTGCATTAATGGTCTGTTATAGAGGCCAAGGCTCAGGCTTCAGGAAGGAAGACCATCATATATTTGGTAATGGGACTCCAAGGTAGAGAAGAGTCAGAGAACTGACAGCTTGACTGGAGTCTTGGTGGGTCATTTAAGGGCTTAATAGCTTAGAGCAATAATTTTCAACCTTCTTCATCTCATAGCCCAGATAAACTAATTATTAAAATTCTGTGACACACCATGATATATATTATATATTTTGCTGATCTGACAAAATAATAGGTATAATTTTGATTAATTTACCGTGGATGGCTATTGTTGTGTTGGCTATTGTCATTTTTTTAAATTTGACAATCTAAGAAAAAAGAGGTCAGTGTCCCTGATTAAATAGTCAGGTATTGTGTGTTCTAAAAAATCTTTTTAAAAAGTCTTTTAAATTTTATTTATTTATTTATTTTCTATTTTTTAAATTAGAAAATTAAATTTATTTATTTTCTATTTTTTAATTTATTTTTGTTACAGATGTTTCTCCTTTTTTTCCTACTGATACCCCTCCCCCTCCCTCCCCACCCTGTCCCCAGCTTTGTTGTCCATGTCCATTGTTCATGCATACATGCATATAAGTTCTGTGGTTTATCTCTCCCATCCCCCCACCCACGTGTTCTAAAAATTCTCGCGGCACACTGCTGTGCCTGCTGTGGCACACTGGTTGAAAACTGCTCAGCATGGCTCAGTGGACTGAGTGTCATCTCATGGACTGAGAAGTCCCCATTCAATTCCTGGTCAGGGTACATGCCTGAAGGCAAGGTTTGATCCCCAGTAGGGGTGTCCAAGAGGCAAACGATCCATGTTTCTCTCTCACATCGATGTTTCTATCTCTCCCTTCCTCTCTCTCTAAAAAAAATCAATAAAAAAATAATAAAAAAAGAAAATTGCTTGCACATAGTATATTTAGGGTAAATTCTGAGGAATCTGTGGAAGCTACAGTTTCCAGAGGATATTAGTAACTTGAGGTTATATCATAATTAAACAATTAGTTCATATATATGTTCAGATGTGAGTAGACTTTTCCTCTGTAAGTGGGATATCACATGGACTTTGGAGAGATAGGTAGCTCTATATTTCTGAGCCACTTATGTTTTCTCTTTTTCAGATGGTGTTTCTTTCATTATTGAGGAAGGATTACAGGATCCTAGGTAATCAAAATTCAATTCTCCTCTGGTAGCAGTTGTTCACAGACAAAGAAGATGTTAACATTATCTGGTCCTACCCTCGGTTAATGTTACTGTTCTCTTTTTAGACCTGAAATATACACAAATTAGGTATTCAGAGTATTCCCTGATACACACTGTGGAAAAAAGAAAAAAACATTTGAGCCAGAAAAGGAAAAATAGTGAATTATTAAAAAAGAGGGTGTTTCTAGTCTGCTAATTTTGGCTACACAGTATTTAATAACCAGGGTGTGAAAGATTTTCAGCTTTCATCAAAATAACCTATATAAAATCAGTAGGAAATAAATTTATAAATAATGGGGTACTTTTTTTAAATTAAAAAAATCTTTAAGTTTCTAAAATTTAAAAAACGTTTTTATTATTAATTTATTTTTGTTACAGATGTTTCTCCTTTTTCCCCGTAGACACCCTCCTCCTTATCCCCCTCCAGCACTGTTGTCTCTGTCCATTGGTTACATACTTGCATATAAGCTCTTTGGTTTATCTCATTCCTCCTCCCTGCCCCCCTCCTCTGAGGTTTGTCAGTTGGAACCATACTCCTTTCTATGTCTCTGGGTCTGTTTTGTTCATCAGCTTTTTCTGTTCATTATATTCCAAAAATTAGTGAGATCCTGTGGTATTTGTCTTTCTCTGATTGGCTTATTTCACTTAGCATAATGCTCTCCAGGTCCCTTAAAATGTTAGTGTGGAGCTTGAATAATAGAAGATGGCATTGAATTCTGATTGTACATTGACCTTTACCCTCAGTCATTTCTTTCCATATTATGGTTCTAAAAAGAGTCAGTCAGGAGTTTATACAACCATTCTGTGGGCCCATACATGGTTGCCTACAGGTGTGAGTGTGTGTGTGTGTGAATCTTTCTCAAGAATTTCCTTTAAAGTCAAGTTCTTTTTGAAAATACCTATACAATAAGGTGTATACTATATTAATAATTGTAATTCACTTTACAATTTACAAAGCATATTCATATTATTTCAATTAATTCTCCAAATAACCAAGGAATGTATTATGACTATTCCTATTTTATAGATTAAAAACAAAATAACAGGCTTGTATAGGTTAAGTGGCTGCTCAGAGCAGCCCATCGAATAGCTATCTGCAGTGGGTGCAGTATCTACTCCAGCCGATAGGAGGGGGGTGGTGTCTAGGAGCTGGGCTCTGTGGCTCAGAATTCCACCATGATGTAGTGCAACAGGCATGGCTTTGGGGTGTGGTTTCAAGCCAGGGATTTGGAAGGAATTGAACACAGCGGCCAGCTCCAGTTCTGCTCCAGACTACTTTATGGCAGTGTGCAGGGTAGTCTAGCAGGGAGGACAGCAGCCCCCACTGCAGCGGTGATTGCGCCCTAATTCCCTACCACATCACCATATTCTTTTTCAGTCCACCTTTCTTCTGCCAGAGTTAATTTTTCTATAACAGCTATCATGATAGGATTCCACTTAGAAGCCTGCAATAGTCTTCAGTGACTACTAAAGATAAATAACAGCTGTAGCAGTGGTGATCATCAACATCCTCACCTGTCAGCACTGAATTACATGTCCCCCCAAAAATCGGCGCTTGGTTCTCCTTTTTGTATGTTTCTGTTTTTATTGAGGTATAATTGGCATATAACATTATGTTAGTTTCAGGTGTACAACATAATGATTTGATATTTGTATACTATATTGGGAAATGATCACCACAAGATGTCTAACAACCATTACTACACAGTTTTTTTTTTTGTTTTTTTTTTTTGTGATGAGAACTTTTAAGATCTACTCTTTAGCAACTTTCAAAAGTACAATTTGGTAACTACAGTCATCATGCTGTACATTACATCCTCACAACTTATTTATAACTGGATGTTTTTACTTTCTGACCACTTTCACCCACCCCTTGGCCTCTGGCAACCACTAATCTGTTTTCTGTATCTGAGTTCAGTGTGTTTTGTGTGTGTGTATTTAATTCTACCTATAAGTGATATCATATAGTATTTACCTTTGTCTGTCTTATTTCAATTAAGATAATGCCCAAAGGGTACATCAATGTTGTTGCAAATGGCAAGATTTCCTTCCTTTTTAATGACTGAATAATGTATACACACCATATTTTCTTTATCCATTCATCCACTGATGGAAACTAAGGTTGTTTCCATGTCACGGCTATTATAAGTAATGCTGCAATGAACATGAAGGTGCCAATATTTTTTTCTACTTAGTGTTTTTATTTCCTTCAGATAAATACCCAGAGTGGAATTACTAGATCAGATGGTAATTTTATTTTTAATTTATTGGGGAACCTCCATATTCTTTTCTAAAGTGGCTGTACCAATTTAAATTCTAATCACAGTGTACAAGGGTTGTCTTTTTTCCACATCCTTACCAAGACTTCTTATCTTTTCAATAAAAGCCATTCTAACAAGTATGAGGTGATATATCACTATGGTTTTCACTTGCATTTTTCATGATGATTAGGTATATTGAGCACCTTTTCGTGTATAACTGAAAAAAATGTTTATTCAGATCCTTTGCGCATTTTTTTATTAATTTATTTTTGTTACAGATGTTTCTCTTTTTTCCCCATTGACACCCTCCTCCTTATACGTCCCCAGCGTCGTTGTCCATGTCCATTGGTTATGTGTACAAGCATATAAATTCTGTGGTTTATCTCTTTCCTCCTTCCCAACCCCATTTCTGAGGATTGTCAGTCTGTACCTTACTCCATGTCTCTGGGTCTACCCTGATCATCAGACTGTTATGTTCATTATATTCCTCAAATAAGTGAGATCATGTGATATTTGCCTTCCTCGGCTTGGCTTGTTTCACTTAGGATAATACTTTCCTGGTCCCTCCATGTCGTCTCAAAGGATGCGAGATCTTTCTTTCTTACAGCTACATAGTACTGCATTGTGTATATGTACCACTGCTTTTTTATCCATTTGTCTACTTATGGACACTTGCGCTGTTTCCAGATCTTAGCTATTGTAAATAGTGCAGCTATGAGCATAAGGGTACATACATTCTTTCTGATTGGTATTTTAGGCTTCTTAGGGTATATTCCTAGAAGTGGGATCACTGGGTCAAATGGCAATTCAATTTTTAAATTTTTGAGGTAACACCATATTGTTTTCCATAGTGGCTATACCAGTCTGCATTCCTACCAGCAGTGTACTAGAGTCCCCTTTTCTCCACACCCTAGTCAACATTTGTTTGATAATGTGTTGATGTTGGCCATTCTGACAGGTGTGAATTGATACCTCATTGTTGTTTTAATTTGCATCTTTCTGATGATTAGTGATGTTGAACATTTCTTCATATGTGTCTTGGTCATTTCTATGTCCTGTTTGGAGAGGTGTCTATATAGGTCCTCTGCCCATTTTTTTTTTTTTTTTTTTTTTTTTTTTTATCCTCACCCGAGAACATTTTTCCATTTTTTGTTCAGGTAGAGTGGGAGGGAGAGAGAGGAACAGAGAGAGAGAGAGAAACATCGATGTGAAAGGAACACATCGAGTGGCTGCCACCCGCACACACAACCGACCAGGGCCGGGGACAAACTGCAGCCGAGGTACATGCCCTTAGCGGGAACCAAACCCGGGTCTCTCAGGACCGCAGGCCGACGCTCTAACCGCTGAGCCAAACCGGCCAGGGCCATTTTTTAATTGGGTTCCTTGTCTTCCTTTTGTTGAATTGGATAAGCACTCTATATATTTTGGAAATTAACTCCTTGTCTGATGTTTTATTGGCAATTATGTTCTCCCATACAGTGGGTTCCCTTTCCATTTTTGTTGTTGTTGTTGTTGTTGTTCAGATAGAGTGGGAGGGAGAGAGAGGAAGAGAGAGAGAGAAACATCGATGTGAAAGGGACACATCTAGTGGCTGCCTCCTGTACAACCGCAACCCGGCCAGGGACAAACTGCAACTGAGGTAGCACCCTTAGTGGGAACTAAACCCGGGTCTCTCTGGACCGCGGGCCGACGCACTAACCGCTGAGCCAAACTGGCCAGGGCCCCTTTCCATTTTGATAGTTGTTTCTTTTGCTGTGCCGAAGCTTTTCAGTTTGATGTAGTCCCATGTGTTCATTTTTTTTTTCCTTTTTTTCGATCGCCTTAGGTGATGTATCAGTGAAAATTCTGCTGCATATAATTTTTTTCCAAAATTTTGTTGCCTACATTTTCTTCTAGGGTTTCTGTGGATTCATGAGTCACATTTAAGCCTTTTAGCTTATTTTGAGTTTATTCTTGTGTATGGTGTAAGTTGATGGTTTGGTTTCTTTTCTTTTTTTTTCCATGTAGCTGTCCAATTTTCCCAACACCATTTATTAAAGAGGCTGTCTTTACTTCACCAAATGCTCTTGCCACCTTTGTCAAATATTAATTGAGCATAATGTCTTGGGTCAATTTCTGGGATCTCTGTTCTGTTCCACTGGTCTATATGCCTGATCTTGTGCCAGTACCAGGCTGTTTTGATTACAATAGCTTTGTAATATAACCTGATATCCAGTATTGTGATCCCACCTACTTTGTTCTTCTTTGTCAAGATTACTGTGGCTATTCAGGGTCTTTTTTGGTTCCATATAAACTTTTGAAGCATTTGTTCTAGTTTTGTAAAATATGTCATTGGTATTTTGATGGGGATTGCACTGAATCTATAGTTTGCTTTGGGTAGTATGGACATTTTAATTATGTTAATTCTTCCAATCCATGAACAAGTTATATGTTTCCACTTTTTTATATCTTCCTCTATTTCTTTTTTCAATGTCCTGTTGTTTTCTGCAAATAGGTCCTTTAATTCTTTGGTTAAGTTTATTCCTAGGTATCTTAATTTTTTTGCCTCAATGGTAAATGGGAATTTTTTTTTTTTAGTTTCTCTTTCTGTGACATCATCATTGGTGTAAAAGAATGCCGTCGATTACTTGACGTTAATTTTGTATCCTGCTACTTTGCCAAATTCATTTATTAAGTCTAGTAGATTTTTGATGGAGTCTTTAGAATTTTCTATGTATAATATCATGTCATGTGCAAATAATGACAGTTTCACTTCCTCCTTTCCAATTTGGATCCCTTTTATTTTTTTCTTCATTTCTGATTGCTGTGGCTAAGTCTTCCAGTACTGTGTTAAATAAGAGTGGTGAAAGTGCACATCCCTGTCTTGTTCCTGTTCTTAAGGGAAATGCTTTAATTTTTTGCCCATTGAGTATGATGTTGGCTGTAGGTCTTTCATATATGGCCTTTATTATGTCAAAACATGATCCCTCTACTCCCACATTGCTGAGCATTTTTATTGGAAATGGGTGCTGCATTTGTTGAATGCTTTTTCAGTGTCTATTGATATGAATATGTGATTTTTATCTTTAATTTTGTTTATGTGGTGTATCACATTTATTGATTTGTGAATATTGTACCAGCCTGCATTACTGGGATGAATCCCACTTGGTCATGGTGAGTAATTTTTTTGATGTATTTTTGGATCTGATTTGCTAGCATTTTGTTAAGCATTTTGGCATCTATGTTCATCAGGGATATTGGCCTGTAGTTTTCTTTCTTTGTAGTGTTTTTTCCGGTTTTGTAATTAGAATTATGCTGGTCTCATAAAACGAGTTTGGAAGTTTTCCTTCTTCTTGAATTTTTTGAAATAGTTTGCGAAGAATGAGTGTTCTTTGAGTGTTCGGTAAAACTCCCTCATGAAGCTGTTCATGCTTGAGCTATTGTTTGCTGGGAGAGTCTTGATTACCTCTTCAATTTCCTTTGTTGTTATTGGTCTGTTCCAGTTTTCTATCTCTTCCTGGTCCTGTTTTGGGAGACTATGTGTTTCTAGAAATTTGCCTATTTTGCTTCGGTTGTCAAATTTGTTGCCATATAATTGTTCAAAGTATTTGTTAAAGATCCTTTGTATTTCTGTGGTGTCAGTTGCTACTTCTCCTCTTTCATTTCTGATTTTGTGTATTTGGATTTTCTCTCTTTGTTTCTTGGTGAGTCTAGCTAAGGGTCCATCAATCTTGTTTATCTGTTGGAAAAACTAGCTCTTTGTTTCATTGATTCTTTGCATTTTTTTTTTTTTTTTTGGGTCTCTATGTCATTTATTTCTCCTGTGATCTTTACTATTTCCTTCCTTCTACTTGCTCTGGGGTTTTCTTTTTGTTTGTTTTCTAGTTCTTTAAAGTGGAAGGTTAGATAGTCTATTAGAAAATTTTCTTGTTTCTTGAGGTAGGCCTGTAGTGCTATGAACTTCCTTCTCAGATCCGCTTCACTGCATTCCACAGCTTTTGTGTTGTTGTGTGCTCATTTTCATTGGTTTCCAGGAAGTTTTTAATTTCTTCCTTGATCTCCTTGGTAACCCACTCATTGTTTAATAACATGCTATTTAGCCTCCATGTATTTCAATATCTTTGCATGTTCTTGTTGCAATTGATTTCTAGTTTCCTGCCATTTTGATCTGAAAAAATGCTTGATATGATTTCAATCTTCTTGATTTTGTACAGACTTAATTTGTGTCCTAACATGTGGTTTATCTTTGAGAATGTCCCGTGTTCACCTGAGAAAAATATGAATTCTGCAGTTTTGAGGTGTAATTCTCTGTAGATATCTATTAAATCCATTTGATCTAGTGCTTCATTTACAGTCTGTGTTTCCTTGTTAATTTTTTGTCTAGAAGATCTCTCCAGTGATGTCAGCGGGGTGTTGACGTCCCCTGCTCTGATTGTATCGCTGTTGGTTTCTCCTTTGAAGTCCTCCAGAATATTTTTAATATATGTTGGTGCTCCTATATTGGGTGCATATATGTTTACCAAGGGTATATCTTCCTTTTGGATAGATCCTTTCAATATTATGTAGTGGCCTTCTTTGTCTCTAGTTATGGCCTTCATTTGAAATCTACTTTATCACATATGAGTATTGCTACCCCAGCTTTTTTTTTCCCCTTTCTGTTCACTTGAAAGATTTTTTTCCATCCCTTCACTTTTAACCTATGTAAATATTTTGTTCTGAGGTGGGTCTTTTGTAAACAACATATATATGAGTCATGTTTTCTTATCCATTCAGCTACTCTGTGTCTTTTTATTGAAGCATTCAATCCATTTACCTTTAAAGTGATTATTGATATGTACTTATTTATTGCCATTTTTTTGTATAGTGTGGTTATATTTTTCCTGCTAATTACAGCAGTCTTTTTAACATTTCTGGCAGTGCTGATGTGGTGCTAATGTATTCTCTTAGCCTTTTTTTTTTTTTGTCTGGGAAGCTCTTTATTTGAACTTCTATTTTGAATGATAGCCTTGCTGGGTAGAGTAGTCTTGGATTCAGATCCTTGTTTTTCATGACCTTGATTGCTTTATGCCACTCCATTCTGGCCTATAATGTTTCTGTTGAGAAGTCAGCTGAGAGCCTTATGGGGTTTCCTTTGTAGGTAACCTGTTGCTTATCTCTTGCTGCCTTTAGGATTCTCTCTTTGTCTTTAGTTTTTGGCATTTTAATTACTATGTGTCTTGATGTGGGCCTCTTTGGGTTCTTCTTCCTTGGGGCTCTCTGTGCTTCTTGAATTTGAATGCCTTCTTTCTTCACCAAATTAGGGAAGTTTTCTGTCACTATTTCTTCAAATATATTCTCTAACCCTTGCTCATTTTCTTCTTCTTCAGAGACTGCTATGATGCGAATGTTATTACGTTTCCAGTTGTCCTACAGTTCTCTTAATCTGTCTTCCTGTTTTTTTTTTTTAAATTGTTTTTACCTTTTGGTTTTCTGATTGGTTGATTTTTTTTCTACCCTGTCTTCTCATTCATTGATCTGGTCTTCAGCCTCCTTTACTCTGCTGTTTAGTCCTTTCAATGTGTTATTTCTGCTATGTCATTCTTCATTTCTACTTGGTTGGTTTTCAGTCCTTCTATATTTTTACTCATGGTGCTGATGTCCTTATTCATGCTGTTGAGCTTCCTCAAGATCATGGCTCTGAACTCTAGCTCTGATAACTTGCTTAACTGCATTTCATTAATGTCATCTTTGGTAGAGTTCTCTTGTTCTTTCACTTGGGATTTGTTTCTTTGTTTCACCATTTTGGCAATCACAGTGGGTTTTGGAGCCTTCCAAATTTTCTCTGTGGGTGTTGGTGTTCTGCTGTTTGTGGCTCCCTCTACTGGGTTCTTATGAGTGTGGGAGGACCCACATTAAACACCACTGTCAAATCTTACTTTCCTGGGTAGATCTGGAAGCCCAGGAATGGTTCAGTTATCCTCTAGCTTTTTTCCTGAAGGCTATTAGTCTCAGTTACTTGAATAGCCTTGAGTTCTTAGTTGAATGAAAAACTCCCTCAGGTGTTCAGTGTAAGAGGATTTCCCAAGGGTGGGGCAGATGCTGCTTGTTAACAAGCCTCAATTTTCACTTCTTTGGCCCCTCTGAGTAGGGCTGAATCTCCAAGGGAGGGACCGCTGCCTCTCCTCAGAGCCCTGGGAAGGAATAAGATGTCCACCATCCTGCGTGGCCACAACTCAGCAAAAGCTATGAGTGCCCTCCAAGTCCCAACTGTCCCTGCACAGTTCCAGTGTAGTCTGCCGTCCCTGTGCTGGAGTCCAAGGTGAGTGGCTGTAACCAATCTAGTGCTCTGTCCTGGCCCTCTGTGCTGTAATTCTGGTTGGGATTTTTAACCCCGAGGGCACTGCTCACAGCTAAAACTGCTGCTGTCCATGGGCTTCCAGCCCACCACCCTCTCACACCTCTGCAAATCCTACCAGTGTCCCTGGTTATGTGGTCCTCTCCCGCTGCCTTTCTGTTGCTTTTTCCCAACAATTTGTCTTTGTTTTAGTTGTAATTCCAGTTTGGTCCTGGGAGATGGTCTGTGTAGCTTCCATTCACTCCACTGTCATTTGGAATCTCTGTGTAGCTGGCTGCTCCCCATCCATAGAACAGTAACCTTCTACTTCATGTTTCTGCACTGCACGAATTTGGTCATCCACCTTCACTTCCACTCACACTCCCTCACACACTAGTTCACTCTCACACACTCACCCTCCCTCTGGTCCTGCCTGCCACCATCTTTCCACATTCGCTGTGCCCATTTTAATTGGATTATTTCTTTTTGTGCTATTGAATTGTGTACGTACTTTATATATTTTAGGTATCCGCCCAGTATCAGATATATAATTTACAATTTTTTTCCCCATTTCATAGGCTACCTTCTCAATTTATTGATGGTTTCTTTGCTGTGCAGAAGCTCTTTAATTTGATGAAGTCCCACTTATGAATTTCTGCTTTTATTGCCTTTGTTTTTGGTATCAAATCAAGAAATTATCATCAAGAACAATATTAAGGAAATTTCCAGCTATATCCCAGGAGTTTTATGGTTTCAGGTCTTATGTTCAAATCTTTAATCCACTTTTAGTTTATTTTGTCTATGGTGTAAGATAGTGGTCCAGATTAATTTTTTGCATGTAGTTGTCCAGTTTTCCCAATACCATTTATTGAAGTAAATGTTCTTCCACTGTTAAATATTCCTAGCTCCTTTGTTGTAAATGAATTGACCATACATATATACATGTGAGTTTATTTCTGGGCTTTCTATTCTGTTCCATTGATCTATGTTTCTGTTGTATGCCAATACCAAATAGTTTTAGTCACTATAGCTTTGTAATGTAGGTTGAAATTAGGCAGCAATGATGCCTCTTGCTTTGTTGTTCTTTCTCAAGGTTGTTTTGGCTATTCAGCATCTTTTGTGGTACTATACAAATTTTAGAATTGTTCTATTTCTGTTAAAAATGCCACTAAAATCTTGATAGGGATTGCACTGACTCTGTAGGTTGCTTTGGGTAGTATGGACATTTTCACAACATTAGTTCTTCTAATCCATGAACACAGAATATCTTTCCATTTATTTGTGTGTCAGTTTCTTTCATCAATATGTTACAGTTTTCAGTGTATAGGTCTTTCACTTCCTTGGTTAAATTTCTTCCTAGGTATTTTATTTTTTGATGCAATTGTAGCTGGCATTGTTTTCTTAAATTTTTTTTGTGGTTTTTTTTTATTAGGGTATAGAAATTAAACAGATTTCTGTACATTGATGTTATATCCTGCAACTTTACCAAATTCATTTATTCTAACAGTTTTATGGTAGAGCCTTAAGGGTTTTCTATATTATTATACCATCTGCATATATTAACAGTTTTACTTCTTTCTTTCCAAATTGTATGTCTTTTGTTTATTTTTATTGCCTAATTGCCCTGGCTAGCATTTCCAGTATTATATCAAATAAAAGTGGTGAGAGTGGGAATCCTTGTCTTGTTCACAATTTTAGAAGAAAACTGTCAGCCTTTCAACACTGAGTATGAAGTTAGCTGTAGGTTTGTCATATAATGCCTTTATTATGTTGAAGTGTGCTCCCTCTATGTCCACTATGTTGATAATTTTTATCATAGATGGATGTTGAATTGTGTCAAATGATTTTTCTACCTCTATGGAGATGATCATGTGATTTTTATCCTTCATTTTCTTAATGTGGCACACCATGTTGACTGATTTGTTGATGATGAATCATCCTTGCAACTTGGAAATAATTCCCACTTGATCATGGTTTATGATTCTTTTAACACATTATTGAATCTGGTTTGCTCATATTAAGGATTATTGCATCTATATTTATTAGGAATATTGGCTTCCAATTTCCTTTTTTTTCTTGTGATGTCCTTGTCTGGCTTTGGTAGCAGGGTAATTCTGGCTTCAAAAATGAGTTTGAAAATGTTCTTTCTTCTTCTATTTTTTGAAAGAGTTTGAGAAGAATTGGTATTAATTCTTTTTAAATGTTTGGTAGAATTCACCAGTGTAGTCATCTGGTCTTGGAAGTTTGTTTGGAATATATTCATTTGCTTATTTATTTTTCTTGACTTTCTGTGTTGATTTCAATGCATTAGATAAAACAGCCACCTTTCCCAGTCTAGAGAGAGTGGCCTCATGTAGAAACAAAACTTACTGTCCAACCCTACCATTGCTCTTGGTTGTCTCTCAAACATGTGTGGTTGTCTAAACAGCCTACTTAATTTTTAGTGGTTCCCAGTAGTTGTGGGTATGCCAAGACCTGTCAGTGTTCCAAATCAAAAAATCTTAGTCAGCACTTAGATTCAGGCTAATTGGAAACTGTATTCATGAGCAGCAGCTTTCGAAATATATTTAGTATACCTTTCAGGAAGATTGGCAGAGGGGTGTTTCTGTGTGCTCTCCCTACAATTACATCTGGGGTGATAGTCATTTAAGAACTGTCTTTTCTCTTTGCTATTATCCCATTGAACCCATGAACACATGCTCCACTAGATACCAGCTCTTGTGTGGCAGCCAGATCTGGGGTGCCAGCTCCTTTCATGGAGACACTGGGGTAGGGCAGAGAATGAACATAAAGATGGCACCTGCTTGCCTCCCCCATCTCTGGAGAGGACTGTCAGCTCCTAGATGTGTGTTTAATTAGAATCCTGCCCCTTGAGTCACAGCTATGAAGATAAGCTAATAGGCCTATTTCACAGATATCCTTTGAGTGTTTTAAATCTGCTGTCTCCTTGCTGTGCTCTTGGTGGGGTAGCCAGTTAACTTTTTCTTCATTTTCAGTCCTGTGATAACTGTAAACACCACTGGCCACCAGAGCCAGGCAATCCCCTAGGCAGCAGCTGCAAAATTAAGGTCGGCTATACAAGCTCCTTTCTCAGAGATACTGAGGAGCTGGACTGAGGTAAAACAACAGAACAGAGATGGCGTTCTTCAGCCTGTCTTGAAGAGCATTTCAGTAGGCCCCTAGATGTCTGTTAATTTGGATGCCTGCCTCTCAAGTTGAATCTTTAAAATAAGCAAAAAAAGCCTCTTTCACACACAAAAAAAAGAGAGGAAAAAAAGGGGCACTCTTCAGTTGGCTGCCTCTGCACGGGACCCTGGAGTGGTAAGTCTGTGCAAGTCTTTAAAGAACTATTTCTAAGTTCACTATAAACATGTGGGTCTTGTGGATGTAAGCCTTGGTGACTTTCACAGCTAGGTGTTTTGGGGGCTTAATACTCAGGTGCAGGTTTTAAAAGTTAGGGTGCGAGATGTGGGGTTCAAACCCTTTGCTCCTCATGGAAAAGCTCTAGGTTGCGAGTTTCATCCCAAGTGGTTCACCACACTGTGGGTGGAGTTTATGGCAAAATTGTCCTTCAGCCTCTCCTGGCTGCTTCAATGTGTGTGCGTGTTTTTTTCCCCCTCATTCACACAATTTATAGGAGTCTCTCAGCATTTTTCACCCCCAGAGGAAATTATTCCATATATAGCTGTAGATTCTGTGTGTCTATGGGAAGAGGTGAGTTCAGGATCCTCTTATGTTGCCATCTTAAAATACAACTTCCCCTTTGTTTCCTCTTCTATGAAATACAAGTAGTGGGAATGAACACATACAGAAATTATATAGAAATAGGTCTGTGATGAGTAAAAATGTTAAAGCATTCAGCATAGCACCTGACTCATGTTAAGTGCTTGATATAAAAACAACTGCAGTTACAAATATTATTTTCCTCACAGTAGACATATATTTTGTGTTTATATCTTGGTTTTCTATTCCACCGTTATGTGGTAACTTATAAGTATGTTATATATGCTTACTAAATAAACCAGATGAATCCTAGTAGACATTTACTTAGGTTGATTTCTTAGAAGTTATTTTCTATCTTTATTTTTAGTTGGTCTTAACTTTGCTTCTCTTTATTTTATTGTTTCTATTATAGTTTTTCCTTTATTGCAATTTTTTTCTCTGTCAATGGCAAGCTAAGAATTCAAATTTGGACAAATTGAGTATTCATTTGCTTAATTATTACATAAACCATTAAAAAAAAAATGGAGACAGTCACTAATAAATCCTACTGGGTGTTTCCTCTATCTGGGCATTCCACCCATTAAGATTTATCAGGGAACTTGATATAACAACATCAGAGTTACTATGTCCAGCTACATTGTGAAATGAAGATATCAACTTATCTCTTTAGAAAATTAAACAGAGTTAAATTTAAAAATGCCTATCTTTCAGAATTTTTAGGATATATTCCTAGAAGTAGGATCACAGGGTCAAATGGCAGTTCCATTTTTAATTTTTTGAGGAAACTCTATATTGTTTTTCATAGTGGCTGTACCAGTATGCATTTCTGCCAGCAGTGTACTAGGTTGCCCTTTTCTCCACATCGTCGCCAGCATTTGTGATTTGTTGATTTGTTGATGGCAGCCATTCTGGCAGGAGTGAGGTGATACTTCATTGTTGTTTTAATTTGCATCTCTTTGATGATTAGTGACATTGAGCACTTTTTTTTTTTTTTAATTTATTTTTTTGTTACAGATGTTTCTCCTTTTTACCCCATTGGCACCCCCCTCCCTATCCCACCCCCACCCCGTCCCCGGCTTTGTTGTCCATGTCTACTGGTTATGTATACATGCATATAAGTTCTGTGGTTTATCTCTACCCCCACCCCCTCTTCTGAGGGATGTCAGTCTGTGCCCTACTTCCATGTTTCTGGGTCTACCGTATTCCTCATACTGTTATGTTCATTATATTCTGTATATAAGTGAGATCATGTGGTATTTGTCTTTTTCTGCTTGGCTTATTTCACTTAGGATAATGCTAAAAAGCTTCTGCACAGCAAAGAAACAATCATCAAAATGGAAAGGCAGCTCACTGTATGGGAGAACATAATTGCCAATGATATATCAGACAAGGGGTTAATTTCCAATATATATATAGAGTGCTCATACAACTCAACAAAAGGAAGACAAAGAACCCAATTAAAAAATGGGCAGAGGAGCTGAATAGACACCTCTTCAAACAGGACATACAAATAGCTAAGAGACATACGAAGAAATGCTCAACATCACTAATCATCAGAGAGATGCAAATTAAAACAACAGAATGGCCGCCATCAACAAATCATCAAACAACAAGTGTTGGCAAGGGTGTGGAGAAAAGAGGACTCTAGTACACTGCTGGTGGGAATGCATACTGGTGCAGCCACTATGGAAAACAATATGGTGTTACCTCAAAAAATTAAAAATTGAACTTACATTTGACCCAGAGATTCTGCTTCTAGGAATATACCTTAAGAAGCCTGAAACACCAATCAGGAAGAATATATGTACTCCCATGTTCATAGCAGCACTATTTACAATAGCTAAGATCTGGAAAGAGCCCAAGTGTCCATCAGTAGACGAATGGATAAAAAAGCAGTGGTACATATACACAATGGAGTACTATGCAGCTGTAAGAAAGAAAGATCTCTTATCCATTGAGCACTTTTTCATATGTCTCTTGGCCATCTGTATATCCTCTTTGGAGAAGGGCTATTTAGGTCCTTTGCCCATCCTTTAGTTGATTGTTTGTCTTCCTCTTGTTAAGTTGTATCAGTTCTTTATATATTTTGGAAATTAACCCCTTATCAGATGTATCACTGGTAAATATGTTCTTCCATACAGTGGGATCCCTTTTCATCTTGTTGATGGTTTCTTTTGCTGTGCAGATGCATTTTAGTTTGATGTAGTCTCATTAGTTTATTTTTTCTTTTCCTTCTCTTGTACTAGGGAATGTATCGGTGAAAATTTTGCTACTTGAGATTTTGCTGCCTATGGTTTCTTCTAGGATTTTTATGGTTTCATGACTTACATTTAAGTCTTTTTTTTTTCCATTTTGAGTTTATGCTTGTGTATGATGTAAGTTGGTGGTCTAGTTTCATTTTTTTTACATGTACCTGTCCAATTTTCCCAATACCATTTATTGAAGAGATTGTCTTTTCTCCAGTGTATGCTCTTGCCTCCTTTGTCAAATATTAATTGAGTGTAAGGGCTTGGGTAAATTTCTGGGTTATCTGTTCTCTTCTATTGATCTATATTATTGTTCTTGTTCCAGTGCCAGGCTGTTTTGATTACAATGGCTTTATAGTGTAATTTGATATCTAGTATTGTTATCCCTTCAACTTTGTTCTTCTTTCTCAAGACTGCTGTGGCTATTTGGGGTCTTTTTTGGTTCCATATAAATTTTTGGACTATTTGTTCTCGATCAGTGAAATATGATGTTGGAATTTTAATGGGGAATGCATTGAATCTTTAGATCGCTTTGGGTAGTTAGAACATTTTAATGATGCCAGTTAATGCTTTCAATCCATGAACATGGTATATACTTCCACTTATTTATATATTCCTCTATTTATTTTTTCAATTTCCTGAAGTTTTTAGAGACCAGGTCTTTCACCTCCTTTGTTAAGTTTATTCCTAGGTATCTTAATTTTTTTTTTTTTTGCAGTGGTAAATGAGATTTTTTTTTTTTAGTTACTCTTTCTGAGAGTTCATTATTTCTATACAAATACCATTAATTTCTGGATGTTAATTTTGTATCCTGCTACTTTGCTAAATTAATTTATTAAATTTAGTAGGTTTTTGGTGGATTCTTTAGGATTTTCTATATACAATATCATGTCATCTGTGAATAATGAAAGTTTCACAATCTCCTTTTTAATTTGGATGGCTTTTATTTTTTTCTCTTTGATTATTCTGGCCAAGGCTTCCAGTACTATGTTGAATAAGAGTGCTGAAAGTGTACATCCCTGCCTTGTTCCTGTCCTTAAGGGAAATGCTTTTATTTTTTGTCCATTGAATATGATGTTGGCTGTAGGCTTGTCATATATGGCTATTATTATGTTAAGGTATGATCCCTCTATTCTCACTTTAGTTAGAGTTTTTATAAAAAATGGGTGATGCATTTTATCAAATGTTTTTTCTGCATCTATTGATATGTTGGAGTGGCGGAGTTTGGAAGAGATTAATCAAAGAACTTATATGTATATTTGCATAACCAATGGACCTAAACAATAGTGTGGTGAATGCAGGGTGGGGGAGTGAGGAGGAGGGGTCAGTAGGAGAGAAAAGGGGGACATTTGTAATACTTTCAACAATAAAAATAAATGAAAAATATGTCTATCTTTATGAGGTGTTTGCATGTTGTCTTAGAATCTCTTTATATATAAGTAGCAAAAGACTTACCAAAAATTCTATGCCGAAAGCTGTTGAGGCTTTGCTACAATTTAAAAACATCAAAGACATACAGTTCCTGAATATAAATAGCTTCTGAAGATATTTCTATCCAAAAATAAAAATCATTTTTCATGCCCAACATTTTCCAGCTTTCTGAATTAGTCTGGAAAACTGTTTTATTCTTGTGCTATGAAAGTCAGACAAACCAAAACTGATGATGGGGAAAAATAATGATCATAATCTCTACACAATTGACATATGCTTTTTGTTCAGGTTGCACAATTACTAAATATGCTCTTTTGTGGAGTTCTATTTAACTTTTATGACTTTTGAACAAATGCAGAAAATGGGAAACTGAGTTATTCAGAAGAAGTATAAGAGCAAATTCTGGTAAAGCCTTTCTACAGAAAATATGAAGGGAGAGACATCCACCTACTCTTTTTCAACTTCACATATGCTCCAAACTCCTCTTGACTTCTGACTCCATAAATGAGTGGATGCAGATGACCAGGTTGCTTCTATACTTTCTGGCATTAGTAATATTTTATAAATAGCATTAACTGAACATTCACTGAGATAAATTAATCCTTCTGGGTTGCATCTGATGCTGGGACAACAACACACCAGCAGCAAACATTTGCCTAGTTATTACATATTCATTCATTCAGCTACTCACTCACTACTCACAAAATAAATGACAAAATAGTTGAAATGTGCCCAGTACTCTCAATAATAGGGATAAAGAGGAGCCATAAAGTGGGGTACTCATAGAACCTATAGACTAGTGGAGGACAAAGATAATGTGCCCATGGCAGGACAGACTTCTCTCCTCCCTTCTTTTAAAATTTTTCCTTCTTTTCCTCACTCTATTAGAAATGGAGAATTTTTAGCATATCACATGAAAGCTATTCTACAAATGTGATTAATTTTCTGATGATAGATATGGGATTGTCTTGTAGTTGTTCCCATATAAAGAATAGCAGTATTTTTTGGTGGAAATGTAAATTAATTAAGCCATTGTGGCTAAAACTATGGAGGTTCCTCAAAAAAAAAAAACCAAAAAAAAAAACCACACACACACACACACACAAAAACACAAAAATTAAAGCTAGAACTACCATCTAACCCAGCAATCTGACTTCTTGGTTTGTTAAAGAAAATTAAATCACTACTTTGAAGACATATCTGTATCCCATGTGCACTGCAGCACTTTTTTCACAATAGCCAAGACATAAAAACAACCTAAGTGTCCACTAACTGATAGTGTTATAAATACATACACACAATGGAATATTATTCAGCCATAAAAAGAATAAAATCCTGCCTTTTGTGACAACATGATGGCCCTTGAGGGCATCATGTTATGTGAAATAAGTATGATCTCAATTATATATGGAATCCAAAAAGCCAAACTCAGAAATAGATAGTAAATGATGGTCGTGAGAGACTGGAAAGGTGGGGAAATGGGGAGATGTTGGTCAAAGGATATAAACTTCAAGTTATAAGATGAATAATTTATTGGAATATAATGTACAGCATGGTGACTATAATTAACAATACTGTATTATATACTTGAAATTTGTCAAAATTATAAATATTAAATGTTCTCACCATAGACACACAAAAGGTAAAGTGTGAGATGTTGGATGTGTTAACTAACCTTAATCAGCTTGCAGTATATACACATACGAAATCATCATTTTGTACACTTTTAATTTAAATAATGTTATATCTTAATTACATCTCAATACAGCTGGGGGAAAATATGACAGTGTCCACCATCACCCTGCCAGGAATGGGAACCAGGGGATGAATGAGTCGCTTCACCAGACTGCAGGAGCAGCAGCAAGACGGCCAGGCTGTGGTGGGAGGACAGGGCAGGAGAAAAGAGGAAGTGAAGTGCTCAGGGGCACAAGGACTCCTGGATTGCCATGTCTGGCTGACTCACTAAAGACTGAAGGTATGAAAAGGGAAGAAATGACTTGCTCTACATCCTAGAATTTCCAACAAGGAGTATGATTGAGATGACTTTCAGTAATGAATTCTACCTGCAGGCCCTTTGGACATTGCAGGGCACAATGCAGTGTCACATACCATTTCTCTAATTTTTCCATCGAGGTGAAAATTTTAATCTCCTGAGCATACACTTCAGTAAACGATGTGGCAATTATAGTAAAATTAGATTTAAAATCATTAGGGTACTTATGTTAATTATCAGAAGATAAGCCATACTAGAAGATAGTATTAGGTTTGGTTGTTTATAATAGAAAACCCAAAATAATGGTGGTCTAACATAGAGATGTTACCCTTTTATCAAGAAGAGCAATCCAGAGCTGGCTAGTTCAGTGCTGGTATTTAGTTCTTTGGTAGTCAGTGACTCAGATGTTTATTATCTTTATGCTCTTCCTTTCTAGAGCTACCTTGCAAATGTAAGGTCACCTCATGTTCCAAGACAGCTGCTGGAGTAAAGGGACAAGTCTCCCAGCTGAGGCAGCTCTTTCTGAAGAGCCATGTAAAGTCTCATACTACCTTCTCACTAATATCTCTTTAGCTAGAACTTATTTAAATGACCACATCTTGTAGCATCTCAGGCTGGGAAATATGGTCTTCCATCTGCCCACAATGCTAGTCCAAATATAACTAGGATTCTGATAGTAAAAGAAAGGGAAGAATATATTGGGTAAACAACTGGAAGTATAGACTTTACAACCTATAACACACTACATACTCCCTAAGAGTTAAAGTTACCCATCATCTATTATGCTATGTAAATGTGAGGGTTATGTACATTCAAATATGTTGAATATATACAAGTCTAGAACACTCTGGCTGTTAGAAAGTCAGAGATAATTTTCTTCTTTCTCTTTCTTCACCCTATGATAGTATATTACATACTCCTTCTCCCAAGCAGAGTTATAAGAAAATTGATAATTTTGAAGCAACTGAAAGAACAGAAATCATACAGTTGTGTGAATTGTATATATTTATTGCTTTAACCTGAATTATAATTATTTTCAATGATGTCTGTCCTTCCAGGTATTTTCATTTAATGTCCTGGATTCTTCTCATGAGAATGAAGGTGGGGATGATGATATTTTAAGACCCATACCTTTCTCCTGTCCCCTTAATCTAATTTATTAAACAGGTACTAAGTACTTTTTATATCATAGTCCCTCTTCTAGTAATAAGAAACACAAAAATGGGGTCTCAGATGGGATTGTAAAAAGACCCTGAACTCACCTCCTTCAAAGACACACCAATACACACCTACAAGTGGAGCAAGTTTTCCTAAAGAACCATGTAGGGCTGAGTGAACATGTTCTGCATTACAGAAGAGAGGGCAACCACATAGGGAAGGGTAGGAGAGACAGAGACATGGTAACTGTGAGAACCCCATCCTGACAGGGTGACTTGCAATAGGGAGGGATATTATGGAGGGGCCCATGTGGGCAGACCCACCTGTCTCAGGCACAGTGAAAAATAGCAATTTTAGGCACCTAGATTATACATAAAAATAAACTACTAACCCCAAGGTGCCTGCCAAATGAATGGGGATCAGTGGGAAATTTCCAGGGTCAGAAGTACTGGTAAGCTTCATTTTTTATGTGCCCCTCCAACTAGACAGCACAAGGAGAAGCGCAGTTAAAGCACTCTGGACACCTTACTAGGCCTCAACAGTGTTCTCTGGGTCACCTCACCCTGTGATTACTACAGCCCTGGCAAGCTGACCCACCAGGACACCCTGGATACCATGTCCCCAGCATACCTCAACCAGCATCTGGTCAGCCTGCCCCACTGAGAACTCTTTAAGCCATGTGCCTTGAGGCCACCTCAGCTAGTGCCCATTTCAGCCCTGGCCAACCAGTTCCATAAAGTGCATCTCAGACAATAAAGTGGTGTCTGCTGTAGATCTGGCCAGCTGGTCCCCAAGGGTGCCCCCAGAGCCCTGTGCCCCTGGCTACTTTAGCCAGTACCAACTGCAGCAGTAGTCTAGTCCTACAGGGTGACCCTGGAGACATGTGCACTGGGCTACCTAAACCAGCACCCACTGTAGCCCCAGCCAGCTGGCTCACCACGACACCCCAGGGGCCATGTATCTATTTCAATTGAGCTGGCCTTCCAAAACCACTGGCATGTAATCTACATAGAGGTTGCTGATAGACAAGGTCACTCCTTCAAGACTGAGATAGCAGTTTTATCTAATTCATAAAAACTAACATAGAAAGTAAACAAAATGAGAAGACGAATATGTTCCAATGAAATGAAAAAAATCTATAATGAAATGAAAATCAGTAATTTATATGATAAAGTATTAAAGTAATGGCCAGCCTGGCCAGTATATCACAATGGTTGAGCATTGACCCATTCACTAAGAGTTCGCTGGTTTGATTTCTGGTCAAGGTACATGCCCAGGTTGTGGGCCTGATCCCCAGTGGAGGCAGCTAATCTATGTTCTCTCTCATTGATGTTTTCATCTCTGTCTTGCTCTCCCTTCCTCTGTCTCTCTAATATATCAATAAAGAAAAAAAATTAAAGTAATGGCCATAAGGATGCTCACTAGACTTAGAAGAATAGAGAAACTCAGTGAGAAAGAACATCAATAAAGAGTTAGAAAATGTAATAAAGAACCAATCAGAGCTAAAATATAACTGAAATAAAAATACAATAAAGAAAATCAATAGCAGATTAGATAAGACAATGGATTAGCACTTTAGAAAAAAGAATAGTGGACACTACCAATCAGAATAGGAAAAGGAAAAAATAATTTTAAAAAATGGAAATAGTTTAAGGGAACACTGGGACAACATTGAGTGCACTACCATTTGTGTTATAGGTATGCCAGAATATGAGTGAAAAAGGAAGGGGCAGAAACTTATTTGAAGAAATAATGGTTGAAACTTTCCTAACCTAAGAAAGAAAACAGATATTCAGGTCCAGGAAAAACAGAGAGTTCCAAACAAAATAAGACATCCACACCAAATGTAATAAAAATGGCAACATTTAAAGAGAGAATCTTGAAGGTAGCAAGAGGAAAAAAACTAGTCACATACAAAGGCAACCTCATAAAGGCTATTAACTGATTTCTCAGCAGTAACTTTGCAAGCCATAAGAGAATGGCAGGACATATTTAAAGTGCTAAAAGGATAGGAATCTACAATCTAGAATACTCTACCCAGCAAAGTTATCATTGAATTAGAGAGTTCAAGAATTTCCTAGACAAGCAAAAATTAAAAGAGTTCATCACCACTCAACTGGTTTTACAGGAAATATTAATGGATCTTTTTTAAGTAGAAGGGAGGAATGGGTCATAACTAGAAACAAGATAATATATGAAAGAAACTATCTCATGGGTAGAGCCAAATATGTAGTAAAGGCAGTGCATTAGCTGCTTAAAAGGTAGTATGACTGTTAAAAGACAAAAGTAGCATAATTAACAAATATTACAATTAGTAGTTAGGGTATGCACAAACCAAAAATATCTAAAATATGACGTCAAAGCACAGTGTAAAAAGGGGTGTAAAAATGTAACATTTTTAGAGTGTGTTCAAACTTAAATGCTTATCATCTTAGACTGTTACATATGTGTGCGTGCGTGCACACACACACATACACACACACGGTGGTTGCATGGAGAACAAAACAAGAGCCACCTATATGTCACCTGCCAGAGACTCACTTCAGATCAAAAGACACACAAAGACAAAAACTGAAGGGATAAAAAAAGATATTTGATGAAAATTGAAATAAAAAGATGGGGGTAGCAATATTCATATCAAACAAAATAGATTTTAAAGACTAAAAAGAGACAAAAAGGGCATTACTAAATTAACAGGGGTCAATCCAAGAAGAGGATATAATAGTCATAAATAATTACACACCTAATATAAAATCACCTAAATGAATTAAGCAAATATTAACAGATATAAAGAGATAAATTGAGTTATACAAGAGTAGGGGATTTTAATACCCCCTGTACATCAATGAATAAATCAACCAAACAGAAAATCAATAGGCAAACATGGGCCTTAAATTACACATTAGACTAGATTATCTGAATAAATATATACAGAACATTTATCTAAAACCTACAGAATACCTTCTTTTCAAGTGAACATGGAACATTTTCCAGGATAGAAGACATGTTAGACCATAGAACATCTCAATAAATTCAAGAAAATTGAAATAATATTGAATACCTTTTCTGGCCATACCAGTATAAAACTATAAATACATTACAAGAAAACTAGAGAAAACAAAAATGTGGAAACTAAACAACATGCTATAAAACATCGATGGGTCAACAGAGAGAAAAGGAAATTAAAAAAAAACATCTTGAGAGATATGAAAATAAAAACACAACTCTCAAAGATCTAAAGGATGCAGCAAAGGCAGTTCTAAGTGGAAATGTTATAGCAATAAGGCCTAAAGAAACAAAAAGCTGAAATAAACAGTCTAACTTTACACCTAAAGGCACTAGATAAAGAACAAACAAAACCCTAATTTGGTAGAAAAAGGGAAATAATAAAGATCAAGGTAGAAATAAAGGAAATAGAGACTAAGAGAATTCAGAAAAGATCAATGGAACTAAGAGCTGGTTATTTGAAAATATAATAAAAATTGATAGAACCCTGGCTGGTTTGGCTCAGCGGTTAGAGTGTTGGCCTGTGGTCCAGAGAGAGCAGGGTTCGGTTCCCTCTAATGGCGCATACCTCGGTTGCAGTTTGTCCCCGGCCCTGGTTGGTTGTGCGGGTGACAGCCATTTGATGTGTCCCTTTCACGTCGATATTTCTCTCTCTCCCTCCCACTCTGTCTGAAAAAATGGAAAAATGTCCTCAGGTGAGGATAAAAAAAGAAAAATAAAATAAAAAATTGATAGATATTTAGCCTGACTCATCAAAAAACAAACAAACAAAAAGATGGACAAAATAAATAAAATTAGAAATGAAAAAGGGCAAGTTGCCACCAACACCACTGAAATACAAAGGGTCATAAGAGAATATTAAGAACAATTATACACCAACAAATTGGACAATCTAGAAGAACAGATACAAAACATACAACCTTCCAAGAATGAGCCAGAAAGAAATAGAAAGTAGAAGTAAACTGACTACTAGTAACAAAATTGAATCAATAAAAAAAAAAAAACAACACAAAAAAAAACACCTCCCAACAAACAAAAGTCCAGGACCAGACAGCTTCACAGGTGAATTCTTCCAAACATTTAAAGAATTAATAACACATATCCTCCTTTAACTATTTCAAAAATTTCCAGAGAAAGGAAGGCTTTCACTCATTCTCAAGGCCAACATATGTCAAAATAATAAAGGCTTTATATAACAAACCCATAGCTAATATTACACTCAATGGTGAAAAGTTGAAAGCTTTTCCTCTGAGATCCAGAACAAGAAAGGATGCCTAATCTCACCACTTTTATTCAACATAGTATTAAATGTCCTGGCCAAAGCAATCAGACAAGCAAAAGGACATAAAAGGCATTCAAATTGAAAAGGAAGAAGTAAAACTGTCACTATTTGCAGATGACATGATACTATATATAGAAACCCTAACGACTCCACCAAAAAATCTTAGAACTAATAAATAAATTTAGGAAAGCGATAGGATATAAAATTAGTATGCACAAATCTGCTGTGTTTCTATACATTAATAACAAACTATTAGAGAGAGAAATTTAAAAAGCAATTCAATTTACAACTGTAACAAAAGAAATAAAATACCTAGAAATAAATTTAACCAAAGAGGTAAAAGACCTATATTCTGAAAACTGAAGACATTGATAAAATAAATTGAAGATGACAGAAATAAATAAAAAGATATACCATGCTCATAGATTGAAAGAATTAATATTGTTAAAATGTGCATATTACCAAAGCAATGTACAAATTTATGTAATAACTATCAAAATAACAATGGCATTTTTCACAGAGCTAGAACAAAAAATTCTAAAATTTATACAAAATTAAAAAAACCCCAGAATTTTCAAAGTGACCCTGAGTGTGAAAATGCATCACACACCCTGATTAGAAACTATATGATAAAGCTATAGTAATCAGAACAGTATGCTACTAGCACAAAACAGACATAGAGATCATTGGAACAGAATAGAGAGCCCAGAAATAAAACCATGTGTATATGTTCAATTAATCCATGACAAAAAAAAAAAAAAAGGCAAAAATATACAATTGACAGTGTTACAGAGAAAATGACAGTGTCTTCAATAAATGATGTTGGGAAAACTAGACAGATACATGCAAAAAATTAAAACAACTTTTTTACATCATATACAAAAATAAACTCAAAATGTATTAAAGTCTTAAATGTAAGGCCCTGAAACCATGAAACTTCTAGAAGAAAATGTAGGCAGTAAATTCTTTATTTGTCTTAGCATATATTTTTTTGGATATATCTTCTCTAGATAATGACAGCCTCAGCAAAAATAAACAAATGGGACTACATGAAACGGAACAGCTTCTGCACAGTGAAGGAAGCCAACAAAACAAAAGACAACCTACTGAATGGGAGAAGATATTTGCAAATGATACATCTGATAAGGAGATAATATCCAAAATATATGAAGAACTCATACAACTCTACATAAAAAAAACAGTCTGACTGAAAAATGGGCAGAACAGCTGAATAGACATTTCTTCAAAGACATACAGGTGGCCAACATATGAAAAGGTGCTCAGCATCACTAATCATCAGGGAAATGCAAATCAAAGTCATAATAGGCAGAATGGCTATTATCAATAAGTGTTGGTGAGGATTTGGAGAAAAGGGAACCCTCATGCACTGTTGGTGGGATTGTAAATTGGTGCAGCCAGTATGGAAAACTGTATGGAGTTTCCTAAAAAAATTAAAAATAGATCTACTATACAACACAACAATTTCACTTCTGGGCATTTAACCAAAGAAAATGAAAATACAAATTCACTAATATATATGCATCCCTGTGTTCATTGCAGCATTATTTACAATAGCCAAGATACTGGTGTACATTGATAGTAGAATAGATAAAGAAGATGTTGCATATACATAATCAATTGTTATTCATCAATAAAAATAATGAAATCCTGCCATTTGCTACAACATACATAAATAATATTATGCTAAATGAAGTAAGTTGGACACAGAAAGAAATTCTGTGTGATTTCACTAATACATGGAATCTAAAGAAACAAAACAAATGAACAAACAAACCAAAGCAGAAACAGATTCCTACATACACAGAACAACTAATGGTTGAAAAAGTGAGGGGTGTGTGGGGATTGGTCAAAAAAGGCAGATAAGAAGTATATACTTCTAGTTATAAAATCAGTAAGTCACAGAGACACAATGCTCAGCACAGGGAATATTGTCAATAATATTATCATAACTTTGTGCAATGACAGATGGTTACCAGACTTATTCTTGTGATCATATTGTAAGGTACAGAAATGTAGAATAACTACATTTTATACCTGACACTAATACTGTATGTCAATTATACTTTATTAAAAATATATATATATGATTCCAAAATGGCAGCGGAGTGAATGGAAGCTACACAGACCATCTCCCAAGACAGAATTGGAATTACAACTAAAATAAAAACAAATTGTCGGGAAAAAGCAACAGAAAAGCAACTTGTGAGGACCATATAATCAGGGACACTGAACCGATCTTGGTAGGATTGTGGAGGCACGAGAGGGGGCTGGGAGCCCACGGACAGCAGTGGTCTTAACTGTGAGCAGTGCCCTCCGGTTAAACTCCCAAGCGGCTCCACAGCACAGAGTCAAAACAGAGAGTGAAAATAGCCACAACCACTCACCGTGGGCTCCAGTAGAGGAAGGACAGACTGGACTGGAACAGTGTGGGAACACTCTGGATTTGGAAGGAGCTCAGAGTTTTGGCTGAGTTGTGGTCATCCTACTCTTTCCCAGGGCTCTGGGGAGAAGTAGCAGCTCTTCCCTTGGGGATTGAAACCCACCTGGTGGGCCAGTAAAATGCAAACAGAGGCCCATTAACAACCAGCATCTGCCCCATCTTCAGGAAATCACCTTAAGCTGAACACCTGAGGGAGTTTTTCATTCAACTAAGAATCCAAGGCTCTTCAAGTAACTGAGACTAATAGCCTCCAGGCAAAAAGCTAGAGGATAACTGAACCATTCTTGGGCTTACAACTCTACCCAGGAAAGTAAGACTTGACAGTGGTGTTTAACATGGGTCCTCCCTCACTCATACAAACCCAGTAGAGGGAGCCACAAACAGCAGAACACCAACACCCACAGGGAAAATTTGGCAGGCTCCTAAACCTACTGAGATAGCCAAAATGGTGAAACACAGAAACAAATCCCAGATGAAAGAACAAGAGAACTCTATCAAAGATGAGATAAATGAAATGCAGTTAAGCAAGTTAACAGCTGGAATTCAGAGCCATGATCTTGAGGAAGCTCACAGCATGTGTAAAGACATCAACACCATTAGTAAAGACATAGAAACATTGAAAATCAACCAATTGAAAATTAAAAACCAACAAGAAGAAATTAATAATGACATAGCAGAAATAAAGAACATACTAGAAGGTCTAAACAGCAGAGTAGAGGAAGCTGAGGACTGAATCAGTGAATTAGAAGACAGGGTGGAAAAAATCAACCAATCAGAAAACCAAAAGGAAAAAAACAATTAAAAAACAGGAAGACAGCTTAAGAGAACAGTGGGACAACTGGAAATGTAATAATATTCACATCATAGGAGTCCCTGAAGAAGAAGAAAATGAGCAAGGGTTAGAGAATATATTTGAAGAAATAGTGACAGAAAACTTCCCTAATTTGGTGAAGAAAGAAGGCATTCAAGTTCAAGAAGCACAGAGAGCCCCAAGTAAGAATAATCCAAATAGGCCCACACCAAGAAACATAGTAATTAAAATGCCAAAAATTAAAGACAAAGAGAGAATCCTAAAGGCAGCAAGAGATAAGCAACAGGTTACCTACAAAGGAAACCCCATAAGGCTCTCAGCTGACTTCTGAACAGAAACATTATAGGCCAGAATGGAGTGGCATAAAGCAATCAAGGTCATGAAAAACAAGGATCTGAATCCAAGACTACTCTACCCAGCAAGGCTATCATTCAAAATAGAAGGTCAAATAAAGAGCTTCCCAGACAAAATAAAAGGCTAAGGGAATACATTAACACCAAACCAGTACTGCAAAAAATGTTAAAAGGACTACTGTAATTAGTAGAAGAAATAGGAAGAAAAATAGAACCACACAAAACAAAAAATGGCAATAAATTTGTACATATCAATAATCTCGTTAAATGTAAATGGATTGAATGCTCTGATAAAAAGACAGAGTAGATGATTGGATAAGAAAGCATGTAAACTGCTATACATGTTGTTTACAAAAGACCCACCTTACAACAAAAGACTCACATAGGTTGAAAGTGAAGGGATGGAAAAAAACACTTCCAAGGAAACAAAGAAAAAAGAAACCTGGAGTAGCAATATTCATACCTGAAAAAATAGATTTCAAAATGAAGGCCATAACTAGAGACAAAGAAGGTCACTACATAATATTAAAAGGATCTATCCAACTGGAAGATATACCCTTGGTAAACATATATGCACCCAAATATATTAAATATATATAGGAGCACCAAAGTTTATTAACAATCTTCTGCAGGACTTCAAAGGAGAAATTGACAGCAATACAATCATAGCAAGGGAATTCAACACCCCGCTGACATCACTGGATAGATCATCTAGAAAAAAAATTAATAAGGAAACAGAGATTCTAAATGAAGCACTAGACCAATTGAATTGAATAAATATCTACAGGGAATTACACCCCCAAAGTACAGAATTCACCTTCTTCTCAAGTGCACATGGCACATTCTCAAAGATAGACCACATGTTAAGGCACAAACTAAGTCTCTACAAGTTCAAGAAGATTAAAATCACTTCAAGCATCTTCTCAGATCACAATGGCATGAAACTAGAAATCAATTGCAACAAGAACATTCAAAGAAATTGGAACACATGGAGACTAAATAGCATGTTATTAAACAATGAATGGGTTACCAAGGAAATCAAGGAAGAAATTAAAAACTACCTGGAAACCAATGAAAACGAGCACACAACAACACAAAATCTATGGAATTCAGCCAAAGCAGTTCTGAGAGGGAACTTCATAGCACTACAGGCCTACTTCAAGAAACAAGAAATATTTCTAGTACACTATCTAACCTACAAATTAAAAAACTAAAAAGCAAACAAAAAGAAAACCCCAGAGCAAGTAGAAGGAAGGAAATAGTAAAGATCAGAACAGAAATAAATGACATGGAGACCAAAACAAACAAACAAACAAACAAACAAACAAAAAACAATGCAAAGGCTCAATGAAACAAAGAGCTGGTTTTTCAAAAAGATAAACAAGACTGATGGACCCATAGCTAGACTTACCAAGAAACCCAGAGAGAGAACCCAAATACACAAAATCAGAAAAGAAAGAGAAGTAACAACTGACACCACAGAAATACAAAGGATCATTAACAAATTCTATGAAAAATTATATGGCAACAAATTCGACAATCTAAGAGAAATGGACAAATTTCTAGAAATACACAGTCTCCTACAGGACTAGGAAGAGTTAGAAAATTTGAACAGACCAATAACAACTAAGGAAAGTGAAGAGGTAATCAAGACTCTCCCAGCAAACAAAAGCCCAGGCACAGATGGCTTCACAGGGGAGTTTTACGGAACATTCAAAAAAGAACTAACACCCATTATCCTCAAACTATTTCAAAAATTTAAGAAGAAGGAAGACTTCCAAACTCGTTTTATGAGGCTAGCATAATTCTAATTACAAAAGCAGAAAAAGACACTTCAAAGAAAGAAATCTACAGGCCAATATTCCTGATGAAAATCCTGAACAAAATACTAGCAAATCAGATCCAGGAATCCATCAAAAAAATTATTAACCATAACAAATTGGGATTCATCCCAGGGATGCAAGGCTGGTACAATATTCACAAATCAATAAATGTGATACACCACATAAACAAAATGAAGAACAAAAACCACATGATCATATCAATAGATGCTGAAAAAGAATTTGACAAAATCCAGCACACATTTCTGATAAAAATGCTCATCGATCTGGGAATAGAGGGATCATATCTCGACATAATAAAGGCCATATATGAAAGACCTCCAACCAATATCATACTCAATGGGCATAAAGTAAAAGCATTTCCCTTAAGAATAGGACCAGGACAGGGATGCCCACTTTTGCCACTCTTATTTAACATAGTACTGGAAGTCTTAGCCACCGCAATCAGACAGGAAGGAAAAATAAAAAGAATTCAAATTGGAAAGGAGGAAGTCGAACTGTCATTATTTGCAGATGATATAATATTATACATAGAAAACCTTAAGGCTCCATCATAAATCTATTAGACTTAATAAATGAATTTGGCAAAGTAGCAGGATACAAAATTAACGTCAAAAAATCGATGGCATTCTTATACACCAATGATGATGTCACAGAAAGAGAAACTAAAAAAAAAAAAAATCCCATTTACCATTGTGGCAAAAAAATTAAGATACCTAGGAATAAACTTAACCAAAGAAGTAAGGACCTATTTGCAGAAAACTACAGGACATTGAAAAGAAAAATAGAGGAAGATATAAAAAAGTGGAAGCACATACCTTGTTCATGGATTGGAAGAATTAACATCATGAAAATGTCCATATTACCCAAAGCAAACTATAGCTTCAATGCAATCCCCATCTGAATACTAACGACATATTTCACAGAACTAGAACAAATAATTCAAAAGTTCATATGGAACCAACAAAGACCCTGAATAGCCATAGCAATCTTGAAAAAGAAGGACAAAGTAGATGGGATCACAATACCGGGTATCAGGTTATACTACGAAGCGACTGTAGTCAAAAGAGCCGGGTCCTGGCACAAGAACAGGCATATAATCCAGTGGAACAGAATCAAGAACCCAGAAATGGACCAAAGATATTATGCTCAATTAATATTTGACTGAGGTAGCAAGAGCATACAGTGGAGTAAAGACAGCCTCTTTAATAAATGGTGTTGGGAAAACTGGACAGCTACATGCAAAAAAATGAAAATAGACCATCAACTTACATCATACACAAGAATAAACTCAAAGTGGATAAAAGACTTAAATGTGTCCCATGAGTCCATAAAAATCCTAGAAGAAAATGTAGGCAACAAAATTTCGGACATCATACTCAGCAGAATTTTCATTGATACATCACCTAATGCAACAGAAACAAAGGAGAAAATGAATACATGGGACTACATCAAACTCAAAGATTCAGCACAGCAAAAGATACAACTATCAAAATGGAAAGGAAACCCACTGTATGGGAGATCATAATTGCCAATGATATATCAGATAAGGAGTTAATTTCCAAAATATATAGAGTACTCATACAACTCAACAAAAGGAAGACAAAGAACCCAATTAAAAAGTGAGCAGAGGAGCTGATTAGACACCTCTCCCAACAGGACATACAAATGGCCAAAAAATATATGAAGAAATGCTCAACATCACTAATCATCAGAGAGATGTAAATTAAAACAACAATGAGGTATCGCCTCATACCTGTCAGAATGAATGCCATCAACAAATCATCAAACAATAAGTGTTGGTGAGGGTGTGGAGAAAAGGGGACTCTAGTACACTGCTGGTAGGAATGCAGATTGGTGCAGCCACTATGGATAACAGTATTGTGTTACCTCAAAAAATTAAAAATGGAATTCCCATTTGATCCAGTGATCCCACTTCTAGGAATATACCCTAAGAAGCCTGAAATACCAGTCAGAAAGAATATATGTACCCCCCATGCTCACAGCCATACTATTTACAATAGCTAAGATCTGGAAACAGCCCAAGTGTCCATCAATAGACAAATGAATAAAAAAGCTATAGTACATATACACAATGAAGTACTATGCAGCTGTATGAAGGAAAGATCTCTTATCCTTTGAGATGACATGGAGGGACCTGGCAAGTATTATTTAAGCAAAACAAGCCAAGCAGAGAAAGACAAATGTCACAAATTTCACTTATTTGTGGAATATAATGAACATAACAGTCTGAGGAATTGTGTAGACCCAGAGATGTGGAAGTAGGGTTCAGACTGACAACCTTCAGAACGGGGCGGGGGGAGGGAAGAGATAAACCACAGAACTTATACGCATGTACGCATAACTGATGGAAATGGACAACAAAGCTGGGGACGGGGTGGGGTGATGGGGAGGAGGGTGTCAATGGGGAAAAAAAGGAAAATTATCTGTAACAAAAATAATTTAATAAAAGAAAAAAAATACACCAAAAATCTCTACCATCAAAAAGCACTCCATTTAGCTGTAGAGACGTTAAGTGAGCATGCTGACTACATTTTCAGAAGTTCTTCGAGAGAGGAGAGGACCTGGAAGAGAGAAGGAGCAAAGGAAGGATGAGGAGGCTTGTCTGGAGGAGTGAGAAGCCTTCACAGAAGAGGTGTTGGCTGGTGTGGGGGTAAACAGTTTAGGAACTTTCTAGATTGTCAAAGTTGGGGGGAGGCACATATTCCATATAGAAAACAGTCTCTGAAAGTCAGGAATAAATGAAAGACTCAGAAAATAGTTTAGTCTATCTATCTCAGAAAATGAGATAGATTGTAGGATGTGATGGTGGAAGGTTCATAATAACCTTCTAGGAGAAAATAGAGGCCACAAGATATAGGCATCCCTAAAGCCATGAGACCTCCAAAAGTAATGACAACTGTATCCACCTTTCTTTTTCACCTGGCTTCTCAACTCATCATACCCAAGCATACTGTTGACTCTACCTACCAAAATTTCTTTTCTTGTTCTCTCTTCCTTCTATCCACTGACAGTGCCTCAATTCAGGCCATATTGTGCCTCACCTGGTTGGTTATATAAGTCTCCTAAGTTCTCCCAGCTCTCATCCTCACCCACCTCACCTGCTCTCTTAGATATCCTCCACCCAGCCAAAGGAGTAATTTTTGCATATATACATGTGCTGATTATACTTCCTGCTGTACAAAACAAACACTTTGGTAGGTCTCCATGGCCCCAAGGCAACGATTCAAATGCCTAGTACAGCACTGGCAGCTCTAACTACCTTTGCGCACCTTCCCAGCCTACCCACTATGCTGGCCACTGACAAATGAGACTGGCAACTGTGAAATCATGGCCATGGCTCCACTGCACAGAGGGCTGGGTATGGGAGGGGCTCACTCACGTTTTAGGTTTCACTGGTCTGACCTCACCCCTTCAGCCATACCAAACCTCAATAGAGGCCAAAAATGCAGTCTATTTGTGGCATAGGAAGAAGAGCAAGCTAATTTTGTTGAACAACGAGCCATGGATCTGCTGGACTGCTCTATGTATTTTAGTTTTGTCCTTGGATTTCTGAATGCCTTTCTATATTTTATAGCTTAGTCCTTTTTATGCTTTAAATTTTTTTGACTATTTTATTAACAAATTGTGCCTATTTAATATTTATGTTTTATGATTGCAGTTCTCAATGTCCTGTGAAAATACTTAGCAATATTAAATTCTAATTTCAAAAAGATTTTTTAATTTGAAAAATATTTTATTTTTATTTATTTATCTATTATCATTATTGTTGAATGTATTACAGATGTCCGTCCCTTTTACCCCATTGACCCCCTCCTCCCCACTCCCATCCCCCTCCTGCTTTTCCCAAACTGTTGTCTGGGTTCATTGGTTATGCATATATGCATGTAAGTTCTTTGGGTTATTTTTTCTTAACCCCCTAATCCTATTCCCTCTGAAGTTTATTTTAAAATTTCTTTTCCATGGGGCCATTTATTTGAAATATTCATTTTATTTTATTTTATTTTTTTCAGTCCTCACCCAAGGACATTTTCTGATATTTTGTTCAGATAGAGTGGGAGGGAGAGAGAGAGAGAAAGAAACATTGACGTGAAAGGGACAACATCGAGTGGTTGCAACCCACACGACCCAACCAGGGCCGGGGACAAACTGCAACAGAGGTAAATGCCCTTAGCGGGAACCAAACCCGGGTCTCTCCGGACTGCAGGCCGACACTCTAACCGCTGAGCCAAACTGGCCAGGGCTAATGTTTAATTTTAACATAGTTCTCTAAGGTAGGTTCTATTATTTGCTTTATTATAGGTTAAGATTCCCACACACAATCACACGATTAAGTTAGTCAGATAATCATATGGTGTACTACTTTACAAATGTGTAGTGCATTTTGGGTATTTGTTCATAATTTTAATATGAAGCATTAAATTGATTAATTTAGGTGGTTGACAGAAAGTTATCTGTGCTTTTCATAGGGAAGACAAACCCCAGTGATAATTTCTAATTTGCTTTCCTCTCTTCAAACTCCTCCACTCTCATTGCAGATTTCTCATACTTCATGGAGGAATAGAAGCCAACAGATGAGGCACATTTCTGCAGAATGCCTCTAACAAATAAAATTAAAAAAACACAAAATTCCTTAAAAAGTTATTTTATGGCTTCTTTTTATGGTGAATATTAATATTTAAACATAAATTTAATGGACTTACTTGTAATTAGTGCCTGACTAATCTAGTCTATGATTTCACATAGCAAAAAACTATTTTATGGCCAAAATTATAAGCAATACATTCCTATAGTTTTAAAGTAACAAGATAAATTTAGATGTTTATATTATAAACAACATATTTCTATATTTCTAAACTAATATGATTTTAGATCTGTAAAAGACTCTGAGAATAAATACTGCATACTTGCCCATGTGTTGTGAGAATTTTGGAGATATGTTCTTTTGTTTGTATTCTGGAAGATACTCAACCTCTTTTTTTTTTTTTACCCTCATTTGAGGACATTTTTCCACCTTTTTGTTCAGGTAGAATGGGAGGGAGAGAGAGAGAGAGAGAAACATCGATGTAAAAGGGACACATTGAGTGGCTGCCTCCTACACGACCCAACCAGGGCTGGGGACAAACTGCAACAGAGGTACGTGCCCATAGCGGGAACTGAACCCAGGTTCTCTGGACTGCAGGCCGATGCTCTAACCGCTGAGCCAACCTGGCCAGGGCTCAACTTCTTTTTAAGGACTGTGCCAGCCCTCCTGTCCTTCATAGCAAATAAGAAAAATAGTAATGAATTACTGTATAATTATTAGAAGAAGCCTGATCTGGGCAGGAATCTGTTCAACACTGTGTCCTTGTTCTCTGATTCAGAGCACACACGAAAGAAATATTTTTGATTGGCTTTGCAGAGGTTCTGCCTCACCCTCTCCATGCCCAAGTGGGTGTCAATGCCAGCCTGAGGGAGGCTCTTAGTTCTCAAGAGACTGTGTTGGCAACTTTGGCTTTGATCATTAGTACAACAGTTCCGACTTCAATTAGCAGCACAGAAGACTAGCCCCAGGCCCTTGCCAGGGAAGTAGGCCTTTGAACTGTTAGCTGCTCACCTTTTATTGAAAGCTCTTGAGGAAAATATTGAAGGAGGAGTGTTTAAAGGACCCATGGTCAATGCATTCATTACCGTGACCCTCTCCTGGATTAAAAGCACTAAAGTCTCTCTCTAGAAAAACATATTTAGAGATACACACATAAAACAGTGTATATAATTCAGAGGCCTGATAGTCTCTAAAGTACATATTGACCCTAGAGAATCCAGGCCATGACTATAAATAGATTTCCATTTTGGCCAATTCTAACAAATTGTTAGTGATGGCCAAGAGCACAGTTTTGAAATGAATCTGAGCCTAGTTTGGCCTTAGCAAAAAAAGAGTTCTGTGACTTACTTACACACACTATGTATGGGTGAGAAAGTGCCAGGCCAGGCAATGGGCTAAGATTGTGCATTCTTATTCCAGCAATTAAGACACACTAGCAGCAAGCTGTGTATGTTGACCACATGCTTTCTGTGGCCAACATGCTTTCTCATTTCTCTAGTGAATTACTTCCATTGAGCTGGATTAGGCATTATGGCCTTAGCTTACACTGAGGAAAAATTTTTTAAAAATTTTCTGTGAGAACTGCCTTTACTTTTGTTGTCTGAATGTCATAAAAAACAGTGAGCACCACATGTTAGATAAAATTTGTCAAACGAATGCATCAGGAAAATCTTTTCTTTGCTGGAGAATGCTATGCGTTCAGGACAGAACATAAATGATATATGTTTTTCCTTTTTGCTGTAGCTTTTGCAGTAACTATCAGTAATTATACAGGGCCCTATAACAATACTAATTTTTATTTATATCTATATTGATCTATCAATCTATTATTGCTCCACTGATACAACTATTCTCATAGGCCACTCCAAATTCTTCATGGAACAAAGCAGAATAGGTAAAAAATGAACAATATTCTATATATGTCAATATTTTAAACCTGCCATTAAAAACAACATCAACAGAAGAAAGATCTCCTATCCTTTGAGACAACATAGAGGGGACTGGAGAGTATTTTCCTAAGCAAAATAAGCCAGTCAAAGAAAGACAAGTATCACATGATCTCCTTATTTGTGGAATATAATAAACAAAATAGACCCAGAGACATAGAAGTAGGGTTCAGACTGACAAACTTTGGGGGAGGGAGCGATAAACCAAAGAACTTATGCATATAAGCATAACCAATAGATATAGACAACAATGTTGTGTGTGTGTGTGTGTCTGTGTGTGGTGGTGGTGGTGTGTGTGTGTGTGTGGGGGGGAACGGAAGGAGTGTGTCAATGGGAGAAAAAAGAAAAACATCTGTAACAAAAATTAATTTTTAAAAAAAGAACACTAGAAGAGGACCAGCCTTGGCAAGAATTATCTGACCTAAGACTTGGACATGTTGAGTGGACGTGCTCTGAGACACGCAGTGGAAATAGGTCTCGGGTAGGAAGTTGCTAGCCTAGGTCTGTAGCCAGAAGGAAATGCCTGGCAGGAGATTGAAGTGTGAAAGGCACTGGCATATACATGGTCATAAACAAGGTTTTTCAGGAGAAAAGAAGACTGAAGAGTGGCCTAGGGTCTAGGGAAGAATATGTTTGAATAGGAGAGCTGGAAAGGAAAACTAAGTATGTGGGAAAAAAACTAGGAGATCAGCAGATGGTGACAGACACAGGAGGGCATGAGGTCAAGTGGCCTGAGGTGAGCCCAGAGCTCAGAGCAACTGGTTTTCTACAAAAGATTAGGAAAACAACAGTCACACTTGATCTGGGAGTGGGGTTCCTGGCATTGATGTGCCCTTGGTAGAACACCATGGAACACGAGATTTCACCCCGTCATAGCAACTGGGATTAGCACAGCCTTCTCTTAGTAACCTAAGCGGGCTGGAACTGTTGCATGTTAAACAGTGTAGACACAGCCGGATCTCCACCAGTGATTGAAAGCTAAAGAAGCCCTAGCTGCAGGGCAGGACATCGCAGGACACGGGAGCAGACTGGAAGACATGACCTGACTAAAGGACCTCAGGAAGCAGCAGAAGACAAAGAGTCGCAATTAACATGGGAAAGAAATTTTTTCTTAAGTAAGTCAAATTTCATTTTGTTAGTGTTAGCTTTTTCTTTTTATAAAATATTCTCAAACATTTTTGTCTGCAGGATTTGCTTTGCCTTTGTTATTTCATATGTAAATTACTAAATTTGCAAAGTAAAAACAAAACAAAATAAAAAAAACCCAACACCACCAACAAAAAATCCTCTCCACCTTCAGCTTCAGATATTCATTAATTTTATGATCTTAAGACTGAAGAGCAATAAACACTATTTACAGAATTACATAGCGAAGTCACTAGCATATAGTTAGAGCTTCCCTCTCATGTTTCCTTTCTCCAGTGTGAGTAAACAACTTTGTTCCTATAGACAAATATTTAGCCTTTAATTTTGTAGATGCTTAAAAATAGGGAAAAATGATATGAAATTAAAAAAATATATAAACCAATGTAATATATAATGGTTTTCAGAGTTTGCTCACTTTTTTTAGAAACAAATCATTAGTTGGAATAACTGCTCCAAAACCAGTTTCACAGGTGCACAGAGAAGGCTGTCAGTGGTCATGCTCACCTCCTCTTCACTGTTTATTTCAGAGTACCGACGGATATTTAAATATGGAATTACTCCTAGTCCAAAAATATGTGAGAGGGAAGTGGCTCGAGGAGCAAGATACACAGAAAATCTGTGTATGTTCTCTGGGGAAAGCTTCTGTGGAAAAATCCAGGATAAGGCTATGTGTGAAAAAATAGAGCCAGAGTTTAGACTTAAAGATAAATTGGGAGGAGATGTGTGACCATCATCATGAAGGAAGACTCAAATGTTAAACCAATCTTTGCAATACTTTTCTTCTGAATCTCAAATTCATTTCAGAAAAAAATTTTTTTTTTTATCCTTGAGGACATTTTTGCATTTATCATCAGATAGAGCGGGAGGGAGTGAGGGAGGAAGAAAGAGAGACAAATATCGATGTGTAAGTGGTCGCCACCCACACAACCCCAACCAGGGCCGGGGATAAACTGCAACCGAGATCTGTGCCCTTAGCAGGAACCGAACCCGGGACTCTCTTGTCTGCAGGCTGATGCTCTAACCGCTGAGCAAACTAGCCAGGGCTCAAATTCATTTCAACGCACATTGATTTCAAAATGTGAAAAAGTGAATGACAGGTTGGAACATGGTGGCAGGCAAGACCGAAGCGAGGGTAAGTGTGTGAGAGGGAGAGCATGTGTGAGATTGTGTGAATGGGTATGAGTGTGGGTGAGTATCTGCACAGCAGTGTGGAATCTTAAGGTAGATGTTTCTGGTGCTATGCACGGGGAAGCAGCCAGCTACTGCTGTGTGTTGCTTGGCAAGGTGTTTCTCCCTGCTTGGGGTTGGGTGGCCTTGGCATTTTGGAAGACCTGCTGGGTCCTCCCTGGGAGAAGGCAGTGGGGAGTGGCTAGGGCCGAGTGCCCTGAGGCCACAATGTGCCTGGCACTATCAGACCAGTGGCCTCCTCAGTGCCCATGCCAGCCTGTGCATAGTAGCCATACCACCAAGGCAGGTGCACCTGGCAGCAATGGTACCTTGTGACCTGCACACCCCAGCAGTGCCTTAGTTGGACCCGCACACCCCAGCAGTAGTACACTGTCTGGACCCATGCACTCCAGCTGGCCATGTAAATCCCAGCAGTGCCTACAATGACACACAGACATGAGCCACCAGCTGTCAATCCTCCCAGACCTGCAGGAATGCCCTACCACCATTCACCAGCCCAGAGCCGCTGACCCCACAGACCCTGCAACAGCCAAGAGCCAACTGCCCAATGCTGAAGCTGAGCCACCAGAACCCCCAGATAACTGGACTGGATGCGAGATCTGGCCCTGCCATTGCTCGATGTCCCTGGATGCACCAACCTGCCAATACAACCCAGTGAGCCCTGAAATACCAGACAACAAAAATGGTGAAACAAAGATAAAAACCCAAATGAAAGAAAAGGAGGAATCACCAGAAAAGGAACTAAATGATAGGGAGGCAAGCAGTTTGTCATATAAAGAATTCAAAGTAATGGTTGTAAGGGTGCTCACAAAACTTAGTGAGAATTATAAAGAACTCAATGGGATCTTGAAAAAAGAGGTAGAAGCTATTAATAAGAATCAAGCAGAAATGAAAAATGACATAGCTAAAATAAAGAACACCTTGGAAAGATTCAATAGTACATTAAAAGAAGCCGAGGACCGAATCAGAGAGACAGGAGATAAGTTAGAAAAAAAACACCTAATTAGAGTAGCAAATGGAAAAAAAAAATTAAAAAACAGGAAGAGAGTTTAAAGGAGCTTAGGGATAACATGAGCCATTAACAATGTTCACATCATAGGAGTACCAGAAGGAGAAGAATTGGAGAAAGAAACAGAAAACCTGTTTGAAGAAATGACAGAACACTTTCCTAACCTGGTAAAGGAAAAAGTCACACAAATCCAGGAAACACAGACAGTCCCACTCAAGATGAACCCAGAAAGAGCCACACCTAGACACATAATTAAAATGGCAAACGTTAAAGACAAAGTAATAATCTTAAAGGCAGCAAGAGAGAGACAGAAAGTTAACTAAAAGGGAGCTCCCATTGGACTGCTGGCTAATTTCTCAACAGAAACACTTCATACCAGAAGGGATTGGCATGAAGTATACAAAGTAATAAAAAGCAAGGGACTGAATCCAGGACTACTCTATCCAGCAAGGCTATCATTCAAAATTGAAGGTGAAATAAAGAGTTTCACAGGCAAAAAACAGCTAAAGGAGTTTATTACCACCAAACCAACATTGCAAGAAACACTAAAGGAACTATTGTAAGAAGAAGAAAGAAGAGAGAGACACACACAGAGAGAGAGAAACACAAGCATAAAGAAAAAAAAAGGGCACTAAAAAGTACCTATCAATAATCACCTTAAATTTAAATGTCTTAAATGCTCCAATCAAAAGACATATGGTACCTGATTAGATAAGAAAACATGACTCATATATATGTTGCCTACAAGAGACCCACCTCAGAACAAAAGACTCACATAGGATGAAAGTGAAAAGATGGAAAAAAAATTTCTATGCAAATGGGAACAAACAAACAAAAAGTTGGGGTAGCAATACTCATATCTCACAAAATAGACTTCAAAATGAAGGCCATAATAAGAGATAAAAAAAGGCCACTACACAATATAAAAGGGATCAATCCCACAAGAGGACATAACCCAGGTAAACATATATGCACCCAATATAAGAGCACCAAAATATATTAAAAAACTTTGGAGGGCCCTGACTGTTTTTTTTAATCCTTACCTGAGGACATTTTTCCATTTTTTGTTCAGATAGAGTTGGAAGAAGAGAGAGGGAGAAAGAGAGAGATAGAGAGAAATGTCATGTGAAATGGACACACTGAGTGGCTGCCTCCCGCACGACCCAACCAGGGCCAGGGACAAACTGCAACCGAGGTGTGTGTCCTTAGCGGGAACCAAACCTGGGTCTCTCTGGACCACAGGCCGACATTCTAACCGCTGAGCAAAACTGGCCAGGGTGGGCCCTGACCGCTTTTGCTCAGGGGTTAGACATCAGCCTGGAGACTGAAGCATCACAGGTTCAATTTCTGGTCAAGGGCATGTGCCTAGGTTGCAGGTTCCATCCCGACCCTGGTTGGGGTCATGTGGGAGGCAACCAATCAATGTGTCTCTCTTACATCAATGTTTCTTTCTCTTTCCCTCCCTCCCTTCCACTCTATCTAAAAAAACAAAAAAAGAAAGAAAAAAAGAAAAAATATCCTTGGGTGAGGATAAACAAACAAACAAACAAAAAACTGCTGGAGGACTTTAAGGGAGAGATTGACAGCAATACAGTCATAGTAGGGGAATTTAACACCCCACTGACATCACTGGATAGATCTTCTAACAAAGAATCAAGAAAGAAAGAGAGACCCTAAAAAACACAGAAGATCAGATGGATTTAATTGATATTTACAGAACATTTCACCTTAATACTGCAGAATGTACATTCTTCTCAAGAGCACATGAGGCATTCTCAAAGATAGATCACATGTTAGATCACAAACTAAGTCTTTACAAGTTCAAGAGTGAAATCATATCAAGCATCTTTTCAGATCACAATGGCATGAAACTGGAAATCAATTACAATAAAAACACACAAAAACATTAAAACACATGGAGGCTAAATAGCATGTTATTAAACAATGAATAGGCTACCAAGGAGATGAAGAGAGAAATAAAAAACTTCCTGGAAACAAATGAAGATGAACACACAACAAAACAAAATTTATGGGACACAGCAAAAACAGTCCTAAGAGGGAAGTTCATAACATTACAGGCTATGAAACAAGAAAAATTTCTAATTGACTATCTAACCCTGCAACTGAAAGACTTATAAAGAAAATAAGAAGAAAAATTCAGAGTTAGTAGAAGGAAGGAAATAATAAAGATCAAAGCAGAAATAAATGACATAGAGACTAAAAAAATATATATATATATAAAATATCAATGGAACCAAGGGCTGATTCTTTGAAAAGATAAACAAGATTGATGAACATTTAGACAGACTCACCAAGAAACAAAGATAGAGGACCCAAATAAATAAAATCATAAATGAAAGAGTTGACGTAACACTGATACCACAGAAACACAACAGATTGTAAGAAAATACTATGAACAATTATATGCCAAGAAATTGTATAACCTAGGTGGAATGGAAAGATTCCCAGAATCATGCATGCTTCCAAAACTCAACAGTGAAGAGTCAGAAAACCTGGACAGACTAGTAACAATTAAGGAAATAGAGGCAGTAATCAATAAACTCCCAGCAAACAAAAGCCCTGGTCCCGATGACTTTACAGGACATTCACAGAAGAACTAATATTTATTCTCCTCAAACTATTCCAAAAAAATTCAAGAGGAAGGAATACTTCCAAGATCTTTTTATGAGGATTGCATAATCCTAATTCTGAAACCAAATAAAGATACTACAGAGAAAGAAACTTACAGGCCAATATCCCTGATGAACATAGACACCAAAATCATCAACAAAATACTAGCAAATTGGATCCAGCAATATATGAATAAAATTATTTACCGTGACCCAGTGGGATACAGCCCAGGGATGCAAGGCTGGCACAACATTTGCAAATCAATAAATGTGATACACCATAAAAACAAATGAAATGTAAAAATCATATGATCATGTTAATATATGCTGAAAAAGCATTTGGCAAAATCCAGAACCCATTTTTGAGAAAAACTCTCACCAAAGTGGGAATAGAGGGATCATACTTCAACACAAGACAAACCTACAGTCAACATAATACTCAATGGGAAAAAAACTAAAAGCATTTCCCTTAAGAACAGAAACAAGACAGGAATGTCTGCTTCTGCCATTCTTATTCAACATAGTACTGAAAGTCTTAACTATAACAGTCAGACAAGACGAAAAAATAAAAAGCATCCAAATTGGAAAGAAGGAAGTGAAACTGTCATTATTCACAGATGACACAATATTATACATAGAAAAGCCTAAAAACTTCACCAAAAATCTACTAGATTTAATAATTGAATTTGCAGAGTAGCGGGATACAAAACTAACATCCAGAAATCAATGGTATTTTTATACAATGATAATGAGCACTCAGAAAAAAACAAAACATCAACAACAACAACAAAAACTAAAAAAACATTCCCAATACCATTGCATCAAAAAAAAAAAAATTAAGAGACATAGAAATAAACTTAACCAAAAGAACTGTTCTCAGAAAACTATAGATCATTGAAAAAAGAACTAGAGGGAGATATAAGAAAGTGGAAGCATATACCATGTTCATATATTGGAAGAATCAACATCATTAAAATGTCCATACTACCCAAAGCAATCTATAGATTCATGTAATCTCTATGACATATTTCATACCAATGACATATTTCACAGAGCTAGAACAAAAACATCAAAAGTTTATATGGAACCAAAAAAGGCCCTGAATAGCCACAGCAATCTGGAAAAAGAAGAACAAAATTGGAGGGGTCACAATACTGGATATTAGTTTACAGTACAAAGCCACTGTAATCAAAACAGCCTGGTATTGGCACAAGAACAGGCATAAATCACTGGAACAGAAAAGAGAACCCAGAAATTGACTCAAGACATTACGCTCAATTAATATTTGAGAAAGAAGATGAGACCATACAATGGAGTAAAGACAGTCTCTTCAACAAATATTGCTGGTAAAATTGGATAGATACATGCAAAAAAAAAAGAAAGAAAGAAACTAGACCAACAATTTACAGCATTCATAAGAATAAACTCAAAATGGATAAAAGACTTATATGTAAGTTGTGAAACCATAGAAATCCTGGAAGAAAATGTAGGGAGCAAAATTGCAGACATCACACAAAAAAGAATTTTCACTGATACATCGCTTAGGGCTAGAGAAGCAAAGGAAAAAATTAATAAATAGGACTGCATCAAACTAAAAAGCTTCTGCACTGCAAAAGAAACAATCATCAAAATGAAAAAGGAACCCATTGTATGGGGGGAAATATTTGCCAACGATACATTAGATAAGAGGTTAATTTCCAAAATATATAAAGTACTTATACAACTCAGTAAAAGTAAGACAAATAACCCAATTTATTTTTATTTTATTTTATTTTTTTATCCTCACTCGAGGACATTTTTGCATTTTTTGTTCAGACAGAGTGGGAGGGAGAGAGAGGAAGAGAGAGAGAGAGAAACATTGACGTGAAGGGACACATCGAGTGGCTGCCACCCGCACGACCAACCAGGGCCGGGAACAAACTGCAACCGAAGTATGTGCCCTTAGCGGGAACCGAACCCGGGTCTCTCTGTACCGCAGGCCGACGCTCTAACCGCTGAGCCAAACCGGCCAGGGCCAAACAACCCAATTTAATAATGGGCAGAGGAACTGAATAGACACTTCTCCAAAGAGGACATAAAATTGACCAAGAGACATAAGGAAAAATGTTCATGGTCACTAATCATCAAAGAAATGTTAATTAAAATGACTATGAGGTGTCACCTCACACATGCCAGAATGGCTACCATCAACCAATCATCAAAGAACAAGTGCTAGTGAGGGTGTGGAGAAAAAGGGACTCTAGTACAATGCTGGTGGGAATGCAGACTGATACAGCCACTATGGAAAACTATGGTATTTCTTCAAAATATTTAAAATTGATCTGCCATTTGACCCAGTGATCCCATTTCTAGGAATATATCTTAAGAAGTGTGAAACATCAATCAGAAAGAATATGCATCCCTATGTTCATAGCAGCACTATTTACAGTAGCTAAGATCTGGAAACAGCCCAAGTGTCCATCAGTAGATGAGTGAATAAAAAAAGCTGTGGTACATTTACACAATGGAATACTATGCAGCTGTTAGAGAAAAAGACCTCTTATTCTTTGAGTTGGCATGGAGACACCTGGAGAACATTATGCTAAGCAAAATAAGCCAATCAGAGAAAGGCAAGTATCACATGATCTCACTTATTTGTGGAATACAATGAATAAAATAAGCTGATGAAAAAAATCGATCCAGAGGCATGGAAGTGGGAAACAGACTGACAAATCTTAGAAGGAAAGTGTAGGGTAGGGGGGAGAGATAAATCAAAGACCTTACATGCATATATACATAACCAATGGTCACAGACAACAGTGTGGTGGAGGCAGGGGGTGAGGAGAGTGAGGAGGAGGGTGTTAATGGGGGGGGGGGGGTACTGTTGTACTGTAATGCAACAGTAAAAAAAATAAAAATAAAAAAATAAAAAACATGAAAAAGTATTTACTGAATTAGAAAAATTGTTTCTATTTCTGGTTATAATGATAATTTCAGTAGACCAGAGTAATGTTTCAACCTGTGGAATCAGTACAGTAGGGAGAAGGCAGGTGGACCTGGTTTCAATCCTGGCTCAGTGCATTATTATCTTTGTGGTCTCCAGAAAGTTTTTCAGCCAATCTCCAAGTCTCGGATTCCTCATATAAAAAATAGGAATAAAGTAGTGTCCAACTCTCAGATTCACTGTGCATTTAAGTGCCCTATCTTATGTAAAGTACACACAGTATACTAAGTGCTCTATTAATATCTGTTCCTGCTGTTCACTTTCCTAGCCCCTCACCCTCCATCAATATTTACAGATGATGAAGAATAAAGAGGGTGAGAACTTTTAGTCTTTTTCACACCAAAAGTCACATCTGGTAGTCAAAATAAAAATGATCATATAATCTAAGCAAATGAGTAAGCCACAAGGTCTGATCATAGAATAGAATAATTAAAAGAAGGCCTCTGTGTACAGAAAATCTGGAAATATGTTACATATAGTTATTACATCCTTCCTAGCTCCTCCTTCTCTTTCCCATAGGTAGTAATGAGAGTAGACAAAGGTAGAAACTCAGGGTAGGAATTGTGCTTATTTTGTTCCCTGAAGTATCACAACTGTGTAGGCCAGGATCATCATATGTATTAGGTACTTAATAAATATTTGATTAATGGAATTCACACCATCATCACCAGCTCTTAGTCTTCTAGTGTGCTCACTGTCTTCCCAATTCTGGTAAGTGAAACTATACTATACATATATTATTTCTACTTTATACATGCTGTGTATTTATCATACCATTTTTGCTCTATGTTAACATTATCTTAAAATCCATGTTATTAGCATGATTTGGTAGTTTTTTGGGAACTGGGAACACTAAATTTTTTTTTCATATAACTTAATGATTAATTACTGATTGTCTTTATGCCATTTTGACTTACAAAGTTTTCATGGAAAACTCTACTTTCATATAGCTGGGAAAACCTGTATAAGGTGCAAAGGCTGAGGCATGAGACAAAGTAATTCATCAGCATTATAAACACACTCAGGTGAAATGATTGCTACTTCTCAATGTTTGCTGTCCTGGTTGGTAAAACAATCTACCATTAAATTTACTTAAAGCTTAATGTGGGTCACTGAAAATATTCTGAACCAGTTAATGATTCAGTTTTCCTTTCAAAAGCAACTAGCACTACCATCATCTTATCACTCGCTTTAAGCATAATCTGGACACCGAGAATCACCCACATGTGATAAGCTAGATTGCAAAGTTTTGAGGGAAAATACATGTTTTTTGACAGTCAGCATCTAATAAGCAATAGATAATTTGGTAACCAAAAATACAGTGCTGCCCTGGAGGTAACAAATGATGGAAACTACAGAGGGAACTGTGAAGAACAGCTCTGACAGGAGATAAGCTATGGCTTATGGTATCTTAGGTTGGGTTTCCTGGAGACAGACGCTCAGATGGAGATATGAGCAGAAGGTTCAGTAGGGGAGCACTGGGGAAAACCACAGCTAAAGTAGTAAGGACAGAAGAATTGGGTGAAGAAAAATACTACTCTGTAGCTTGAATGGCCCCTCACAATTGTCCCAAATTGAGGTAAGGGGGCTGGGCTTTTGTATTCCCCTTTACTGACCATCATCGGATATAGGCTATCCTGGGGATGAAGCATAACCTTGAGTGAGGCAGCTCTCTTCCAGCAAAGACAACACCCCAGAAGGTATACAGCTAAGAGCCATCAGCACCGAACACTACAAGCAGTGTTAACAATAAATACCTGGGTCCTAATGCCTTGACCAATTATAGCATCTACTAAAACTGGCAGGTTTAAGTAACAATATATTGAAGAGAGAGTAATTGGCATATAATTTGCAGACAATGAACATTTGATAAATATTTGTTGAACGAATGAATAAATAAGTGGTTATTATGAGGGAAGAATGATAAGCAATGAATTTAAAATTCATTAGAAGGAATTTAAATGAAGAAAATGCAAAATTAAGTACTTCCATCCTAGATATCTGTGTAATTTGGTCATTTGATTTAATCATTAAATTATTCAGATTCTGAATTAATTAAGCCTTGGTGAAAAAGTAGAAGGAAAAGTTCCAAAAGGAGCTCTGATTTAAGGACAAAGTTTTAATAAGTGAGGGCATCACCTGACTCACTGTGAAATAGTGATTATTCCACTCCATAAGAATTTGATAGCAAATTTCACATATTAAAAAAAAAAATTAGTCCTGTGTGAAGCAGTAGAGGGAAGTAAAAAGCATCATTCATTGAATTTTTCCAAAATTAACTCTTCTGGCTTGTAGCCCTTCAATGAATATATCATCATCTTAAGTTCTTTGTGAAGTCATTTCTGAGTACAGCCCATTCTGCTAAACCCAATGATTCAGCACCTCTTCCTCTGAATGTCTGGACTTGCTCACCCTTGCAGCCAGAAGTTTAATTACAAAGACATTTCCCCAAGATTATGCATTCCTGTGTTAGATGATGCCCCTTACTTTACTTGACATCTGCATTAAAAAAAAAAAAAAAAAGTTCTATAAACTATATGCTGTGCCCTGGCCAGGTGGTTCAGTTGGTTGGACAACTGTCCCATACACCAAAAAAGGTTGTGGGTTTGATTCCGATTTGGGGTGTGTATGGGAGCCATTCAATTGATGTTTCTCTCTCTCGCCTTTCCTTTCTCTCTATGATCAATAAAAACATATCCTTGGGTGAGGATTAAAAAAATTAGATGCTTGCAACAAGTCAGTTTTATAGAGACTTATCTATTAATTTCAAAGATGCTTCATCTTTTCTCAGTGGTCTACAAACTATAGTAGATTCTAAGAGGAGATAAGCATTTTGGTGCCTCAAGATTTATATGGTTAAAGATATAAATATAATTTATTAAATATCCTTAAACTATCATGATACTGTAACAAAAAAGTCATAAATTTAATGTGCTAACTATAAATTTTAACTGTGACTAACCAATCTATTCCTGTTAAAATTAAGCAATTTTTGTACAGATCTCAAATGCTCTGCCATTCTATCTACTTTAAAAAATCATGACATATCAAGAAACTAAAATATGAACAAACTTAAAAATATATATTACATATATTTAGGAGAACTGATTGCTATGCAAAAGGGCAAGCCTTTCCTTAAAATAAAAATTATTTAAATTTTTATTATATAAATTAACATTTACCAGATAATTCTGTTTAACTGTTCAATTCAATGCATTTGGGGAAGAATACTCTGTCCATGTGCAAACATAACTCTTTAGCCACCTCATGAATTAGTTTAATTTAGTTTAGTTTAAAAGACAGTCAGGTCTGGAGAGCTGGGTCCTTGATGATGGTGTAGGAAGACCCTGAACTCACCTCCTTCTGCACACACACCACACATACACCTGCATATAAAGCAATTCCTCCTGAAGAATAATGGAGGGCAGAATGAATACTTCTGCACAACAAATGAGAGAAGGACCAAATACAGGAAGGCAGTCTCCTTCTCCTAAAAACAGCCCCTCTGACTCATAATTGTGTGTGAAAAAGACGAAACTGAGAATCAGGAGATTGCTTTGAGGTCTGGGCTCTGATACTAAATAGCTGTGAGACAACAAGGCACTACTTGGGATTAGTTTCTGAACTTTTGTATCTTATTGAGTAAAAACAACAAAGTTATTTGATTAAGGGATGCCAACTCAATTTTCTTGATTTGTCCTCCAACATTAAAAAAAATTACAGATTTTACATGAAGACAAGTATTGCACATTTTTCTTGAAATCCTGGGTGGTCTGGCAACATGGGTCCATCATTCCTACATTTTAACTACCAGCTGAAGCTGAGGCACAGCTATCCACCTAGAGGGCACAAAAATTCCACTTTACCTAGCCTCACCTGGCTTGATTCATTTCTTAAATTTTTATGCACGGTAGCTCCTACACTTATTTGAGTGTTCAACTAAAGACTGGAAGAATGTCAATAGAGCCTTCATGTTCTAAAATGCAAAAGAGTGAGGATGTCTAGAGAAATTAAATGACCTGCTTCATTTCAAAAATAGACTTTGGACATAAATTAAAAAAAATATTAAGATGCTAAAGGAGAAATTGAGCATTGAAAGGAGGAGGATGGCTTCACAGCAGGTGAGTGTTGAATGAGTAAGAATGAAAAAGGAGCGAGATGAACTGGGAGCTGAAGAAATCTTTACCAATTGGTAACTATGCCTTCACACCCACTTGAAAATTTTATGATATTATTTTTTTTACTAGGTATTAATAGGAATCTGTAAAATTTTGAACAGTTTTAAGTTAGCACTTATATAAGGAAAAGTGACTTGAAGTTTTAGCAGCATGAATTATGAGACAGAAACAGCCTCAATATATTTATTTGAAAACCACAAGAAGGAATACTACATGTCTCCAGAAATCTATTCATTTGAGCCCCACTCAAGGTATTTTCAGTACGATCAGAGAAATATGGACTTGAAAAAGGATCTATTTAGTGTTTAGTGACTGGTTACATGGCCATTTACTATTTTCTATTATCAGATTTTGCATTACATTGGACCTTAGAAACCAGTTTTTAAGTACAATTAGAAATTTTTTTTCTCTTTATTGATTTTAGAGAGAGAGAAAGTGGAGGGAGAGAGAGAGAGAAACATCAATGACAGAGAACATCGATTGGCTGCCTCCTGCATGTCCCCCACTGGGGATTTGGCCCACAACCGGGGCATGTGCCTTGACTGGGAATCAAACTGGTGACCTCTTGTTGCATGGGTCGATGATCAACCACTGAGACACACTGGCCAGGCTAAGTATAATTTTTATTAATAGTATTCCACCATTATTTCCCATTTTTCTTCATATAGTGCCTATCTCATCCACTTTGGGTATTCTTTCTGAAATATTCCATATAATTAAATATCTACCCTCGACATTGTACCTATAATTTTCAAAATGTAATTGGAATGAGATTATTTCTGCTATCTGTACAATTTCTGCTCAGCTGTCTTACTCTATTGGATTAAAATTTACTTTCTTTACAACTATAGAGAAAATAATACCTATTAAATTACAAGTTATAAGGTATCTGAGTCAGTGTTAAAGAAACTGAAATGTAATTAAGTGAAGGAATATAAGTCAAATGCTGTGTTCTGGGGTGTTTCATATTACATGACTATTGATAAAAAATTTTAAAAAAATCTTCAGGAATAGAAAGATACAAAAGTGATCATTTACTCCTCAGAAAATAATATTTTCTTTTAGATGAAGGGAGATAACATACCTCTGCCTCACCAGGTTCTGGGTCTTAGCAATGTTCATGAAATAAATCTGTTGATCTAAGAACAAAAGGAAATTGCAATTTACTCACTTAAAAAAAGCTCTACTCATTTGACACTGTATCAGTTGATAACAGTTTCTAGTTAAAGATTTTATTTTATTTTAATCACCAAGGGATCACCTCTTTCCAAAGGGATTACAGTCCACGGGGTTAATCTGATTCTAAAATGCAGCACCCAGTTCCATTGTTTTGAAAATTCTTAAGTACAAGATCAGTCTAATTTTGGTGACAACTGATTTAATATTGACAATATTTACAACTCATGTCCACTTCTTTGACAAATATTACCTGGAAGACCTAAAGCTATCACACATATGTTCTTTGGAAAAGGTTATGGTTTATTTATTTTTCAGTTATGAAAAAAAATAGGCCAGATACCTTTAAAGCTAGCAGTTTTCTATGACAGCTTTAAAATTTTTTATTAAGTCAATTAGAAACTTTAATATAAGGTAATGCTAAAAGGAACCCAGCTTGTCATCAATTTAAGCATCTTTAAAAAGCAGTTGTATTAAAACTCAAAGCAAGTATGAGGAGAGCATAAATATTAGTCTGGGAAAAACACTGCATTTAGAAATACAGTCACCGGGAAAGATCCTGGAGAGCATTTAATTCAAATTCTCACTTTAGAAATGAAGAAACTGAATCCTGACATGATTACACAGAAAATCTGCTAGAGTGGACCCTTCCCCAAATTTTACAGCTCATTTAACTTGAGTAGAATATTTCTAATTTCTAAATCAGTATTTCTTTCTCAAGAACCCCGAGAAAGAACTGGATGTCACCTCATAGATTCTTCACCAGAAAACATGTGATTTGCATCACTCCATATCTCTGTTCTAAACACCTTTTCAAGAGAGATTTAAGATGGTCACATTGACACAAAGTGTGTTTACTTGGTTTGCTCTCTCAATACTGATTACACATTTCAAGCTCCAGCTCTCTACACTCTTTCGGCTATGATTTAAAAAATTCTCAGGAATTGAAGTGGCGGAAAAGGAGAAATTGTAAAGTTCTCATGCTTAAGAATGAGAAGGAAAAATATTCAGAATAAAATTCAGTTCCAAAATAAATGAAGCTCAACAAATGTATTTAAAAAGAAGTGTGCGTGTGTCCTTTTCCCTTTATTTTCTCTTCAGTGTATTCTATCCTTCAAACTCTTCGTAATATTTCTTCGTTACTATAGGAAAGTTGGTATGAAATTATATTTGCATAATAGAATCCTTTTGATAATTCTATAAATTGTAAACACAATTTCTATCAGTTCATTACTTAGAGATTCCATAGTTTATAGTGCCACAAACTATATTTGCTTATGGAGTTGTTCGCTGCCACTAAAATACTAGAAGACAAAGTTGCACCTCAGAACAGAGGAGAAAAAGTTGAGAAAAAGAGCAAACAAGGTATCTAACATGTCAGAGGGATATAAAATAATTATTTCAAGATCAATTTGCAAAGTATATCACTTCACTTGTGGCTACAGAAATTTTATAATACATATTATTAATATGGGTATATGTATACAGAGTCTGTACTAAGAAAAATGGCCAGCTAGTGGAAAAGAGGAAAGAACTATATCTATTGTTTCAATTAATATACATAGCCAGTGAGTTTAACTTTATATGTAACATTGTCATCCCTAGGTAGCTGTGGGGGATTGGTTTCAGGATCCCCCATGGATACCAAAATCTGTGAATGCTCAAGTCCCTTATATAAAGTGGTGTAGTATTTGCACATAACCTACATGCATTCTCCTGTACACTTTAAATCATCTCTAGATTATTTATAATACTTAGTACAATGTAAATGCTCTGTAAATAGTTGTTATACGTATTGTTTAGAGAATGACAAGACAGAAATGTCTTTACATGTTCAATGCAGATGAAACCATCATTGGCCTAACTACATAGCGCACGTCAGCAACACCTTCCATTCTGCCCCACCCACAAATATTCTTGATCCCTGGTTTGTTTAATCCACGGATGTGGAACCCTTAAATATGGAGGGCCAACTATATGTAGGGACTTGACTTTAAACCTTCTTAGGTTTACCTGCAATGATTACATATTGCATCAATGTACCAAATCTGACCATGTCTTTACAACTGAGTTACAGTTAAAGGTAAAAGCCTATTTCTTATCCAGCTTTTCCTGTTCTGAGTTGAGCCATGCCTTTTCTCTTTTGGGGCTATTTAGCAAAGGCATGACTATCATATCCATATGTTTCTTTTCATACTCTTTCAATGACAGATTTTTTCACTCTGATAATTCTAGATATATTATCAAGCAACACAGGCATAATTCTCCATGGATCTAAAGAGTAATTTCATAATCCTAGATACGACAGTTATAAAGAAGCAAATCAGTGCTGGATGAGGGCAAAAGACTTGATCACAAATTTCAACCAACATTAGTTAATGATTTAAATATGCATTAACTCCAATTTATGATGGATACTCTTCCAATTGATTCTGTTTGTTGCCTCATGCATTGATGAACACATCTCACATGAGGTGCTGTAGGTTGGAAACAAGTAGCATGCTTCCTGGATCTGAAGTCCTTATTAAGGATTTGCTACTTCCTCTGACCTCTAACATCACCTCATTTTTACTTGACCGTGTCAGCAGTCTGAGTTCCTGAACATCTGCTGGCTCACTACACTCCCTTTGAAGGGCATTGTGGTTTTGGTTCAATACTTGAGGAATTTTTTTAATAAGTACTGATTGAGGGTTATTCTTTCAACCAGTTTTGGTAACCTTTAGTAATTTACTTTCCTATACACTCATATAAACACACACCCTTGAAGGCATATATATAGGCCTTCAATCTTCAAGATTTATGAATAATTCATTTCACAGTCAATAGCAGAATTCTATAAGGAAGCAACAACAAAAGAGCAAGAATGAAAAACAACTGCAGATAGTTCTGTTTCAATTGTTATCTCCCTCTATGTCGAATCTTCTATTCTATAAAGGTTTAATTTTTTTCACCTCATTCTCTTTAATAATCTATAAAATAGACAAAAATGAGCGTGAAAAGAGAAAAGGAGTAGTCACAGGACCAGATTATCCATAATTATTAAGTAATATTGATGAAATAACAATATTTTTCTCTTGGTAATTTATTTTTCCTCTCCATTTGCCTTCCCACTATTGAGACTCATAATCAGGTGTTGTAAGCATGGTAAGTCTTTTAACTTCTTAGACTATGATATTTCAAATGTAAAATATTTAATTTACTTTATTAGTTGAGGTATTTAAATAATATAAAAGAATCAATGACAAAACAAAAAGAACCAATATTTTTAACCCTCTACTAAACTTCATAGAATTAAGAGGATTATATGTAAAAGTTCTTTGTAAAATGTTACAAATATTAGTTTTAATTATTATTCAAGATAAACTACTTTTGAGTCAGCATCATAAATTTACAGGTTGAAGACATAATAAAAATTGGTAAAATGCCTTTCTTCACGTTAGCTCCTTTCCACTGATCTAGAGAAGAGCTTTGTATTCAAGGATTCCCAAATGGGCAGATGAGTTTTTCCTTTTTCCTAAAAACATCTAGAATAGCTGTAGCATAGTGGTTAAGAATTCAGAGTCTCTGGGCTCAAATTATAAGTGTACCACCAATCCAGCTGTGTGACCTTAGTTTCGCTTCTGCGTGCCTTAGTTTCCTCATCTATCAAATAAAGGTAATAATATTGTCTTACATGTGGTTGTGAGAATTAAATAAGACAGTATATGTTAAAAAGCTTAAATCCATATGATAACAAAATTAACTAAAATGTTAGCTACAATTGTAGTCATTATAAAATAATGGTGGATTTTATATACAGGATCAACTAATCTTCAACAAAGATGTCAAGAATACACAATGTGGAAAGAATAATCTCTTCAACAAATGCTGTTGGCAAAACTAGATATTCACATAAAACAGAAATCAGAGCCTTTTCATACACCATACACAAAATTGGTTACAGATTTAAATGTAAGACCTGAAACTATAATACTCCTAGAGGAAAACACAGGGGGAAAGCTTCATGATACTGGTCTTTGGCAATAAATTCATGGATATGACATAAAATAAATAAGCAACAGAAACAAAACCACATGAGACTACAGTCTGGAAAACCGCGATAGAGTGAAGCCGCGCAAGTCCAAGTGTGAAGTGGCGAGGGATGACTGTGTATGAATAAAGAACCCTACTTCATGGAAATTTATTTATTGTGGCAGAGTCAGGAACTGATTAACCACGATAAATGAGGGCTGACTGTACATCAAACTAAGAAGCTTCAGCACAGCCAAGTAAAACAATGGACAGGGTGAAAAGTTACCCTGCAGAATGGGAAAAAAAATATTTGAAACCATTTATCTGATAAGGAGTTAATATCCAAAATCTGTGAGAAACTCATACAATTGAACCACAAAAAATTTACAACCCAATTAAAAATGGGATAAGGACTTGAACAGACATTTCTCCAAAGGAAATATATAAATGGCCAACAGCTATATTAAAAAAATTCTCATCATCACTAATCATCAGGGAAATGCAAATCAACACCTCAATGGAATATCACCTCACACCTGTCAGGATGGCTATTATTGAAAAAAGAAAAGACAACAAGCATTGGCTTGAATGTTGGAAATTAGAACCTTTGAAAACTGTTGGTGGGAGTGCAAAATGGTACAGCCATTATGGGAATTAGTATGAAGGTTTTTCAAAAAATTTAAAATGGAACTATTATATGACCCAGCAATCCCACTTCAGGGCACATATCTAGAAGAATTAAAATCAGGATTTTGAAGAGATATCAGCAATCATAATCTTTTGCAGCACTATTAACAATAGTCAAGATGTAAAAACAACTTAAAAATCTATTGACAGAGGAATGTAAAGTAAAATGTGTTACACACAGAATGAAATAATATTAAGCCCTAAAACAGAAGAAAATTCTGCAGTATGAGCCAACAAAAATGGACCTTGAAGTTATTGTGCTAAGTGAAACAAGCCAGGAAGGCATGATTCCACTTATAGAAGATGTCTAAAAGAGTCAAATTCATAAAATCAAAGATTGGAATAGTGGTTAGCAGGAGTTGGAGGAGAAAGAAATGAGGAGTTATTAATGAAGAGGTATAAAATTTCAATTAAGTAAGATGAATAAACTCGAGAATTCTGTTGTGCAATATTGTACCTATCACCAACAATAATGTAATGTATTTTTAAAATCTGTTAAGAGTATAGATTTCACTTTGTGTTCTATTATAGTAAAATTAAAAAAAATAAAGTCAGATTTTATTTGTTGGAAAAATAGAATGTATAAAATATAAATGGTGTTTTATTCAGTTTAATTAATGGCTCCCCCCTCCCCCACTACAATTCTCAAACTTTATATCCATAGGAAGGTCTAGGTATCTATTTAAGATAAGAGACAGCTTGGCTGGTGTGGCTCAGTTGTTGAGCATCATCCCATGCACCAAAAGGTTGGTAGTTAGATTCCTGGTCAGGGCACATATCCAGGTTGTGGGCTCAAACCCCAATAGGGGTCATGGAGGAGGCAGTCAATGTTTCTGTCTTGCATAGATGTTTCTCTCTCTCTACTTCACTCTCTAAAAAAAAAAATTCAATGAAAACATAAAAAAAATCCAAGAGAGCTCAGTCTTTACTCAAGTAAAAAGAGAAAAAAAATATTCCATTTTCACAATGGGGTGAAAAACTACTAAATGAGGCTATAAGTATAGTTTCTTTTCAAGTTTGTCACACATATGCTGACATGCCATAAAAAAAAAAATTGAGTGACTTGACTCATTTCATCCAAGATATCGACATTGGTAATAAGTTGTGTTCAACACCAAATTGTTTGAGCAATGAATTTCAAGAAAAAAATGTAGATTGTTTAGAAGCCAATATATGAATGTTGCTGTGTGCTATAAACAAAGGGCTGGAATCTCAAGATAGGCTTGGGATTTCAACACATTCTTTTTAGGTAAGTTTCAAGAAGATAAAAGACTGCTTAGCTCCCTGTGTCAAGGGGCAGCTTTCTAATTGTAGCTAAAAGTACCCACACATTTGCCAGTGAGGACCTGACACAAGCCTGCACCTGAGAGACCAGGTGTTAACAGTGTGACAATTATAATCCTCAGAGCTCCACTTCTTCACTTACTGCAGAACCCAATTTCTTACTTCCTTACTAGAAAGGAAGGTTTAAATGACATGAAGCAATGCCTGAGAAGACATGGGGTCCACATTTCCACTGTTCTTGGTGCATACTCAGAAGTAGCAGGGCGAAGCACTAGCAACAGCTAGAAGAGAACAAACATGGTACCTACAAGGTTCCTCCAACTCCACAGAAATCTGGCTTTGAAAAAAAAAATTGTGGGATAATATTAATGTAAAATATGTTCTATTTTCCTGTAGTTTGTTGATTCAATGACTCATTTTAGAAAAGAAAATGGACACATCCAATGGGTTTTGTTAAGATGCTTATACATATCCATCACCCCAACATGTTTCTACTATGTTAATTCTCTACCATTTAAAAGGCTGAAGGGCAAGCCTTCTGTAGAAGCATTGTCACATCAGTCCTAAAAATACCTTTTATAGATGGGCAATGTAAGTGGGAAATATTTCTCCTCAGGCTACAGTTACAGAGGTCAAATTGTTACAAGATTAAGAAACATTTTCAATGTCAAAATGTGGCATCCTTAGGGAATCCCTGGCCATGGTGTCTTTGTTTTAATCTAATGGTCCATATGTTTAGTTTCAACAATGTTCTCCTATAATTATCCTACTTTTAATTAGAAAGTATCTTTTGTACTTTTACTGACACTCCCAAAAGAAACATTTTATGATTAGCATAGCTATTATGATAAAACAGAACTAAAAAAGAAGGATGAGGCTACCCTTATCTTTTTGTTCATGCAACCTTCCTTTCTTTCTTTTTAATTTAATTTTATTTAAATATGTTTTTATTGATTTTTTTAGAGAGAGATAGAAACATTGATGAGAGAGAGTGAGACAGAGAGCGAGCGAGCGAGCGAGAGAGAGAGAGAGAGAGAGAGAAACATTGATCTGCTATCTCCTGCATGTCCCCTACTGGGGATCGAGCCTGCAACCTGGGCATGTTCCCCAACTGGGAACTGAACCAGGAGTTCTCTGTCCATGGGATGACGCTTAATTCACTGAGCCACACTGGCTGGGTCAACCTTCTTTTCTCTAATAGCCCACCCTTGAACCTGGACCATTAGCCATGGAGAATCTACTAGTTTCATGGCTGAGTGGGAAAGACCTTTCCTCTAGGGGCCTCCTACAAACGATAGTGACCAGTCACTTTTCATCACTCTTAGGGATTTAAACAGTAATTTCTTTCTTTTTTTAAAATCCTCACCTGATACCTGAGGACATGCTTAGAGAGAGGAAAGGGGAGAGAGAGAGAGGGAGAGAGAGAGAGAGAGAGAGAGAGAGAGAGAGAGAGAGAGAAAGAAAGAAAGAAGGAAAGAAAGAAGAAACATCTATTGGTTGCCTTCTGTATACTCCTTGACTGGGGATCAAACCCGCAACTCAGAAATGTGCCCTGACTGGAAATCAAACCAGCAACCGTTTGGTGCATGGGACAATGCTCAACCAATTGAGCCACTCTGACTGGGCCAAACAATTATTTCTTAATATATTAAAGGGTATATAAGGTACAAATAGATTAATTAATAATAAAAGTTTGAAATCTCATTTTGGGAATTTCTTTAAAAAAAAAAAACAAAACCCAAAACTTGAAATCCCAGGTTAATCTAACTGTGGTCTCAAGTAGAGGTGTCAAATGGCATAAACAATACCTTGAGCTCATTTTTATAGAAAATAATTCTTTTTATTCCATTGTATTGTTTAAATGTCTTGATGAGAACTACATTTCTAAAAACCATGTGTCCCTTTAAAGAAGAACAATAGAGGAAATAAATGTTCCTACAATTAATTTGCCACATTTTTTACAAATTTACTATTCTTCCCATAATACTACATTGGATAGTTTTGGGTTGTTGAATTTCATAGTGTGCTATTATAATCATTTGGGTCACTGGAAAAAAAAAATCAAATGTCTCAAAAATTACTAATTAATGTAAGTAATATTCTCTTCTTCATTCCCCATAAAATGTAATTTACTTCAAATATGTGGTTTAATAAAACATTTCAAGCTTTTCTAGCGTTGTTCTCAATACTGTATTTCATGATACTTGTCAAACTTTATGAAGTTTCTATCTGCAGAACTAGAGTTCACAGACAATTTGCCACCAAGATGAAGATACTCTTCAGATAGTTTTATTATAAGAGTTTGGTGGTAGACATAATTATAAAGATGGCCCAAGGTTCCCAGGTTATTCAATCAAATACCAATGTAGGTGCTGCAATGAAGGAATTTGGAAGTTGTGATTAAAGTCCCAAGTAGGATGACCCTAAGCTATGGACATTATCATCTTGACCTCATTTGATCATACAAGCCCTTTGAAAGGCAGAAAAAGGAGGCAAAAGGGGAAGTCCAGAGACTGGAAGCCCTAGAGGGATTTACCATGCCATTACCAGCTTTGAAGATGGAGGGGTGATGAGCTAAGGAATGTGATGTCCTCTAGAAGCTGAGGAAACTCCCTGCCAAAAGCTAGCAAGAAAGCAGGAAACTCAGTCCTATAACTACATGGAACTAAATTAGGCCAATGACCTGAATGAGTCCAAACACAGATTCTGCCCGCCCCAGGGCACCCAGGAATGAGCCCAGGCAAAGGGATATTTTGATTTCAGCCATGTGGAAGCCTAAGCAGAAAAACCAGTCAGCCTGGCTCAACTTCTGACCAACAGAACTCTGAAATAACAAATAACTGTTACTTTAAGCCACTGCATTTGTGGCACTTTGTTATGCAGTGACAGAAAACTAATACACATTCTGATATGCTGTGGTTACTGGTTAATGTATTTATAAAACATTATGATTCAAAGTAGCAATATAGAAAACTACTGTTAATTTTTAAATTTTTAGACTAAAATATCTTAATCCTCCCAAAATATCATTATGTTGGCTAAAATTAATATCCTAAAATATTTGATGTTTATATATGCTCAATCGTTAATAGCAGAATATTGAAAAAAAATCTACTTTTCTTATAGATTCAACTGTAAGATTTAAAATCATTTGGCAGGAAATATATTTTATATTCCCATCACTAAAAAATGTGTTTATAGCTCTACCCACCCCCAAATTAAACTTTATCTTTTCTCTTGATCTTTTTTGTAGGGACATGTGAGAAAAGACTGAAGTTTATTGCTCTGGGGAGAAAGCTGAAGCAAAAGACACCAGGATCCCTGTGCTGAGTCCCTCTCCCACACTGCAGACACCATCTTTCTTGGGTAGAGAACTCCTCCCCACATGGCATCAGCCTGGGGAAAAGTGACAGCCTTCCCCTCTAGACTCACAGTCACTGCTCCCTCCCTGCAAAGCTCACACCCTGCTGAGGAGTCAGCTGCCTGGGCAGGAGTGTAGAGGTCTGGGCAGACTCAGTGGGTGTCAGTGACTAAGTAGTGTTGGTCTGGGACAGGGGCCACTCCTCCTTTTTTCCCCCAAGTCTGACTGGTTCTCATTCTCAGAAAAGATCCACTAGTATCGCCCTCCCAGCTTCTGCAGACCCACCCCGCTGAGCTTGGGCTCCTGGCAGAATCTTGGACAGATGGAGTTTTATGGCTCTGGAACAGGGGCCATTTTTCCCTCACATGCCTGAATGGTACAGAGCCCTCCCTTCACATGGTGAAATCTTGGTCTAGTAAACTCTGCTGGCTGGACCTTGATGATTTCCTGAGATCCCAACCCACCACAAAGGTCTATGGGTACCCAGCCAGTGGCAGTTAGATTTGGTATACACTGGGACTTTTGCTATGTGGCTTCGGACCCAGCACTAACACCAAGATTAAACCTGTATCAATCTGGAAAACACCACTCATCCATACCTGGTGACTTACTGAGAACCTACCTCATGCAACATGAGTGTCACCAGAGGCTCTCTCAGTGACTAAGCATATCAGGTAGACAGTAGGCAGAGACAGATGGAATCAGATTTCAGGAAAGTACCTCAGGACTTTTGCTGACCTACCCTTGGACTCAGTGCTGGTGGAAGTCAGCCTTGGGGCACAGCTTGGTTCTTCCCACGTACATACAGGTTCAGTAGACACAGTTACAAACTATGGATCACTTTGTAGTTCTAAACAGATTGCCCAAGATCAATCATAGGCAGCACAGTGTTCAACATTAACCTGTATCAGCATCCCTCCCAAGAGGCCCCAGAGTCAACACACCCAATGGCAGCTTTAGAAAACATCAGAGCAGGATCCAATTATCTTCTCAAGTGGCACATACAAAGGAAGACCTCAGCAGGCACAAGACCCTGCAGAAGCAAATTCCGAATAGTGTCGTTAGCAGCTACATGACACCTCATACACTGTGGTAAGGGTCGATCCTCACAGTCAGACAGCCTGAAGGTTGAATCCATTTATGAATGGGCCAATAGTAATTAAGACTCAATTATAACAGGAAGGATTACATAACCCACAAAAGGCACATTACTGGAGAACCCAGTTAATGTGAAAAAGGAGACTGCACCACTAGATCCCACAGGACAACTGCTACGTAAGACTACCATACCAAGACTGGGAGACATAGTAGATCCATCTAGTACATAAAAATAAACACAAAGAGACAGCCAAAATGAGGAGACAAAGATAAATTCCCCAAATAAGAGAACAGGAGTAATCTCCAGAAAAAGAGCTAAATTAATGGAGATAAGCAATTTAGCAGATATAGAGTTTAAAAAAAGGTTATAAGCTCAAGGAACTTACTGAGAACTACAAGGAACTTACAACTATAACAGTAGGGAGAAGGACATAGAAACTATAAAAAAGAACCTGTCAAAAATGAAGAATATTATATCTGAAATAAAGAATACTCTACAAGTAGTAGGTTGGATGAAGCAGAGTACCGAATGAGTGATTTGAAAGACAAGGTAGCAGAAAACACATAATTATAGCAGCAAAAAAAAAATAAATAAATAAAAAATAAAAAACAGGAAGATAACTTAAGAGAAGAGTGAGATAACATGAAATGTAACAACATTCACATCATAGGAGTGCCAGAAGAAGAAGAAAATAAGCAAGGGTTAGAGAATATATTTGAAGAAATAGTGACAGAAAACTCCCCTAACTTGGTGAAGGAAATAGACATACAAGGCCAAGAAGCACAGAGAGTACCAAACAAGAAGAACTTGGAGAGGCCCACACCAAGACACATCAAAATTAAAATGCCAAGGTTAAAGACAAAGAGAGAATCTTAAAAGCAACAAGAGAAGGACAGATAGTTAATTACAAGGGAAGCTGTATAAGATTCCTAGCTGATTTCTCAACAGAAACTTTCCAAGCCAGAAGGGATTGTTATGAAATATTCAAAGTGATCAAAAGCAAAGACCTACAACTAAGACTACTTTATCCATAAAGGCTATTATTTAAAATTGAAGGAGAAATAAAGAGCTTCCCAGACAAGAAACAGCTAAAAGAGTTTGTCACCACCAAACCATTAATACAAGAAATTTTAAATGGTTTTCTTTGAGAAGAAAAAGAAGAAAAAAGAGAAGAGGAAGAAAACAAAGACTGAAAAGAAGAGAGAAAAGAAACATCAGAGAAACATAGTTAAAATATAAAATGGCAATAAAAGTGAGGGGACATCTCTAATACTTTCAAATATAAAGATAAATTTTTTAAAAAGACATTGGGTAGCTGAATAGATAAGAAAACAAGACCCGCCGTGGCCGGTTTGGCTCAGCGGTTAGAGCGTCGGCCTGCGGTCCGGAGAGACCCGGGTTTGGTTCCCGCTAAGGGCATGTACTTCGGTTGCAGTTTGTCCCCGGCCCTGGTTGGTCGTGCGGTGGCAGCCACTCGATGTGTCCCTTCACGTTGATGTTTCTCTCTCTCTGTCTCTTCCTCTCTCTCCCTCCCACTCTATCTGTACAAAAAATGGAAAAATGTCCTCAGGTGAGGATAAAAAAAAAACAGAAAAAAAAAAAAAACAAGACCCATGTATATGCTGTCAAGAAGAGACCCACGTCAGAATGAAAGATACACACCAATTAAAAGTAAAGGTGATGAAAAAAGATACTGCATGCAAATGGAAAGAAAAAAATGCTGGTGAAACAATACTTATATCTCACAAAATAGACTTTAAAACAAAAATCATAATAAGATACAATGAAGGACACTACATAATGATAAAAGGTACACTCCAACAAGAAAATATAACCCTTGTACACATCTATGCACCTATCACCATAGGAGTACCTAAATATATAAAGCAAATCTTGATGAACATAATGGGAGAGGTCAGCAGTGATACAGTCATAGTAGGAGATTTTTAACACCCATTGACAATAATGGATAGATCTTCCAGACAAAAATCAACAAGGAAACTGAGGCCTTAAATGACACACTAGATCAGATGTATTTAATTGATATATCAAGCATTGTACCCCAAAGCAGCAGAATACACATTTTTTAAGTGTACATGTAATACTTTTTAGGATAGACTACATTTTAGACACAAAACAAGTCTCAATATATTTAAGAAGATTAAAATGATATCAAGCATCTTCTCTGACCACAGTGGTATGAAACTAAAAGTCTATTACAAGAAAAAAACTGAAAAACACATAAAGACATGGAGGCTAAATAAGATGTTACAAATCAATAAATGGCTTAAATATAAGATCAAGAAAAAAATTAAAAAATATTTTGAAACAAGTGAAAATAAGAGCACAACAATCCCAAATCTATCAGACACAGCAAAAACAGCCCCCAAAAGAAAATTTATAGCATTATAGGTCTACCTCAAGAAACAAGAAAATTCTCAAATAAAATCTAACTTCATACTTAAAGGCACTAGAAAAAAGAACAACAAAGCCCTAAGTGGGTAGAATGAAGGAAATAATAAAGATCAGAGCAGAACAAACAAAATAGTGCCTATAACAATGCAAAAGATCAATTGAAACCAAGAGCTGGTTCTTTGTTTGTTTGTTTGTTTTTGCACTTATCTTCAGATAGATCAGGAGGGAGAGAGAGAGGAAGAGAGAGAGAAAAACATCGACTCAAGAGAGACACCCACACAACCAACCCCAACTGGGGTGGGGAAAAACTGCAACTCAGTTACATGCTCCTAGTGGAAACTGAACTCCGGACTCTCTGGTCTGACACTTTAACTGCTGAGCCAAACCGGCCAGGGCAAGAGCTGGTTCTTTGAAAAGAATGACAAAACTTTGACAACAAAAATATAAAAAGGGTGGTAGGAGAGAGAGAGGACCCAAATAAAATTAGAAATGAAAGAGAAGAAGTAACAATGGACATTAAAGAAATACAAAGGATTGTATGAAAATATTACAAACAATTATATGCCAACAAATTGAAAATCTGAATGAAATGAATAAATTTCTAGTAACATAGAAGCTTCCAAACCTGAATCAGGGAGAATAAAAAAATCTGAATAGACAGATTACACTAATGAAATTGGAGCAATAATAAAAAAAACAAAACAAAACAAAACTCCCAACAAAGTCCTGGACCAGATGACTTCACAGGTGAATTTTACTAAATTTTCAAAGAAGAACTAACACCATCATTCTCAAACTATTACAAAATATTCAAGAGGGGTGAAGACTCCCCAGCTCATTTTACAAGGCCAGCATTATCCTAATTTTAAAACCAGATAAAGACACCACCGTACCTGATATCAAAATATACTGCAAGGCAATAGTAATCAAAACGACATGGTATTGGCATAAAAACAGACATATAGATCAGTGAAACAGAATAGAATATCCAAAAATAAACTTATGTGTATATGGTCAATTGACATTTGACTAAGGAGGCAAAAACATACAATGTAACAGTCTATTTAATAAATGGTGTTGGGAAAATTGGGCAGATATGTGCAAAAAAATAACCTAGACCACCTTCATACGCCATACAAAAAAAAACAAAACCCAAAACTCAAAATGGATTTAAAGACTTAAATGTTAGACTCAAAATCATAGAAGTCCTAAAATAAAACATAGGCAGTAAAATCTTAGACATTTCTTGTAGCAATATATTTTTTTTTCTTTCTGATATACGTAGCTCCTTGGGTAAGGGAAACAAAAGAAAAAATAAACAAATGAGACTACATCAAACTAAAAAGTTTTTGCACAGCAAAGGAAACCATCAACAAAATAAAAAGGCAAGCCACTGAATGGGAGAACATATTTGCAATGATACATTTGATAAGGGGTTCGTATCCAAAATTTAGAAAGAACTGATAAAGTACACTAACACAACAAACAATCCAATTAAAAATGGGCAAAAGAACTGAATAGACACTTCTCTACAGAGGACATACAAATGGCTAACAGACATAACAAAAGATGCTCACTGTCACTAATCATTAGAGAAATGCAAATTAAAACCACAATGAGATATCACCTCACCCCTGTCAGAATGGCCATCATCAATAAGTCAACAAATAAGTGTTGGTGAGGATGTGGAGAAAAGGGTACCCTTGTGAATTGTTGGTGAAAAGGCAGATTAGTGCAGCCACTGTGGAAAGCATAGTGTTACCTGAAGAAATTAAATATGAAACTGCCTTATGACCCAGTGATTCCAATTCTTGAAATATATCCAGAGAATCCAAAACCTAATTCAAAAAAATATATGCACCCATATATGCATTGCAGCATTATTTACAATAGCCAAGGTTTAGAAGCAGCCCAGTTGCCCATCTGTACATGAGTAGATAAAAAACTGTGGTACAACTGCTGGTGGGAATGCAGACTGGTGCAGCCACTATGAAAAACAATATGGTGTTACCTCAAAAAATTAAAAATTGAACTTCCATTTGACCCAGTGATCCCACTTCTAGAAATATACCCTAAGAAGCCTGAAACACCAATCAGGAAGAATATATATACCCACATGTTCATGGCAGCACTATTTACAATAGCTAAGATCTGGAAATAGACCAAATGTTCATCAGTAGACGAATGGATGAAAAAGCTGTGGTACATATACACAATGGAGTACTATGCAGCTGTAAGAAAGAAAGATCTCTTATCCTTTGAGATGACATGGAGGGACCTGGAGAGTATCATCCTACGTGAGACAAGCCAAAGAGAAAGACAAGTATTATATAATCTCATTTATTTTTGGAATATAATGAACATAACAGTCGAAGGAATGGGGTAGTCCCAGAGACGTGGAAGTGGGATACAGACTGACAATCCCCAGAAGAGGGGTGGTGGAAGAGAGATAAACCACAGAACTTATATGCATGTGTGCATGAACAATGGACATGGACAACAAAGCTGGGGACAGGGCAGGTAAGGGGGGAGGGCAGAATCAGTGGGGGAAAAAGGAGAAACATCTGTAATAAAAATAAATTAATTAATAAAAAAAACTGTGGTACATTTACAGGATGGACTACTACTTGGTTGTGGAAAAAAAAAAGAAATCTCACCTTTTGCAACAAGGGAGAACCTGGAGATTATTATGTAATGTAAAATAATCCAGTGAGAGAAAGACAAATGCCATATGATTTCACTTATATGTGAAAACTAATGAACAAAATAAACACACAAAATAGAAGCAGATTAATAGATATAGAAAACAGACTGACAGCTGTCACAGGGAATGGGGTTAGAGAGATTGGGTAAAAATTTTGACAGGATTAAGCAAAAAACAAAACACTCATAGACAAAGACAACAGCATGGTGATTACAAGAGGGAAAGAGGTGTCAGGGAGGGAGAAGAGAATAAAGACATCAGTGGTGATGGGAAGAGACTTTACTTTGGATGGTAAATGGACAATACAATATGCAGGTGATATTTTATAGAATTGTACACTTGAAAACTATATACAGTAATTTTTAAAATCAATGTCACCCCAAGAAATTTTCAAACAAGAAACAGAAAATGATAAACCTGAAATAAATCACCATTTTCTGACATTGAAACAGAAGTTTGTAAATGCAAAAATGTATGAGTCATGGCAATATCTAATTCCACCTCTCTTAGGAAGATCTCCCTTTTCATTCTAATGAAGCTAACATTCATTTATATTAAAACCCTCCAACTAAATATATGTTATATTTAGCTTAGCCATGTAAAATCCCAATGTGGAGAATATTTTTTGTATGGAAAATTTCAAAATTTATATATAGCCTACATCTTTTCAACCAGTGTAGATGTAACCTATGTCTTATTTTTTACATTTCATATCTGTAGATCATCTTGGAAAGATAGGCACATTTTCTCCTTTATACTTATCATCCCTAGCTTGATTTAATAAATTAGAGCAGCCAATTTACTTTGATTTATAATATCCACAGAAGCTATTTGTTTTCCCCTTTGTATGTGTCTTTCAAGAAACATAGGAGCAGCAGTACTAGCAAACCTCTGAAAAAAAGTATTGAGAGAAAAAGAAACTGAATTAGAAACTTGGGTCATTCATTAATTTATCAATTTTTTTTCAAGTGTTAGAATATGAGAACTAAGTAGGGGGAAATTGAGAACATTGTCTCAGTAGTGAATAATGACTGTGAATGTCATGTACATTTAAAAGAGCATTTAAAATTAGTACTACACAAAACTGAGTAGCGTATTTCTTCAATACTGTGTACTGAATGCAGAAGTTGCAAAAATAATTCACAAGACACTCAGAGGGCATCATGAGTGAAAAGGCAGAATATAAGGATAAGGGAAAAAGAAATGAGAAGAAATGCAAAATTCACCTCTGGCAAACCAGAATTCTTTCAAAAACTAAGATCATAGGACAAGTTTCTTACAAGAGACAAGGACAAAGTACAAAGGACAAATTATATTTCTTTTACAGAGTCTATTACAGTCTGATTGTGTTTCCTATAGTGGTCAATCACTTCATCTAACATCTGGTTTTGAGAGTGTTCATTGTTGGGCTACCCCAGAGTCAATGGTCTAGAGCCTCTCAGAAAACGGGTGTGACCTCCAATAGTAAAAAGCCATGAAGAACATCTACACACCAGTGTTTTGAACACTGCAACCAATCAGCACACAATTAAGCAAGTACATCTTTCCCATATTGTTGTCTAGTGTAGACAAACAACAGAAACACTTGTTAAAAATGCAAATCCCCAGGCCTGACCTCAGATACAATGAAGAGTAGAAACAGGAAGGAATTCTGGTAATCTACATTTGCCCAGTGGTCTTATTGAGCCTTATATTTGAGCAGTTTCTGAAACACCGCTTGCTAATGCCTCCTGTGCTCACAAAGAAAACAAACATGAACAAATACCAGTACAAATGATATAAGTATATTCATAAATGATGACTGAAGATAAGTTATAATATTTAACCCAAATTGATTTCTCAAGTTTACTTTACTTTTTCCTCTCTTCCTAGGGATAGGTCTGTCCTAGTGAGCAACAGTATTTCAAAGCTAGCCACTCTTGTCTCTCACTGACTTAAGTGCCTTTCTTTCTCAGGTACCTTAGTCTCACCTTACCAAAAGGGTCTCAGCTTTAATCACACTGCATGGAACCCTTTCCTTAACATCTCACTCCTCCTTTTGGAAAAAAAAATGTTTCATATGTGTGCAACATAAAGGAAAAAAAGGAACTGATAACTCCTTGGAATGTTTCAATAATTGTTAATCACTGGCTTCTAATTTCTAAGGTTATTCAAATTTTGAGTTTCTAGGAAAGAGGTCAGATTGAAAATTTACATCATTGAAAATTGTTTTTGGATCCTAATCTTATCACTGCATCCTTCTTACCATTTAATTGATTAATTTAATGTTAACTAGAATTTGTTGTTCTTGATTATGTTGTGGAAAATATTTTACCATTTGGCATTCTTTATTTAAAAAATTACTTTTAATATTCATCGAGAACCTCTTAAACTTTATTTTTTACATATGTAAACCAGACACTACTTTAAACACTTACTAAGGATATTAGTGACCTCACGGCTGCCAAATTTATCTTACAGCACTAAACTTGTAAGATTTCAAAAGAAACTTCAGTTTACCTGTAGACTGAATGACTCCTTCTTGCATTATTTACCTGCCAATTATACAAAGATGCTAAGTAGAATAAAATTAACCTATAAACTCATTATTTTCAAATTTTGATGAAGAAAATCATATATAGATTTTTTATTATTTTGCAAAATTTACTCCTCATGGCTGCATACTTGTTACTGGTAGAGCTTCTAATAATTGCATATTATCTACTGTCCAAATCTCAATAACAGTATTTACCTAATTATAGACCGGAGGTGAATAGGATCATTTGGGGTGAGTGTGGTGATAAGTGATTTAACAGAACTACTATTTCTAGCCTAGAGAAACTGGATGTCTTTCCATATCATCTTAGCATTCAATGTTGATTAAATAATTCTTAGAATATTTAAAAATAAAGTTAAAAAATATGCCTGGAGCTCACAGTCTGAGAAATCATGCATATAAATGAATAATTATAAATTATTGAACTATAGTTCTATGCACCATGCTGGGATCAAAGTAAACAAAATGTTTAATTCTTTGTGTCAGGACATTATGTCTTTGCATCTCCAGCTAGTACTTTGCGCAGTGCCTCAATAAATGTTTCTTGAAAGAAATAAAATAATAAATGACTGATTAAAGGACCTAATATTAATAGCACTCAAAAGAGGAAATTGGGACTATCTGGATTCAGAGAATAAGGGATTGATAGAAAGTTCTTTCTTGAAGAAGCTGAGTTTGATGTGCCTGTGGACATGTAGATGGAGATACAATGATATGTGAGTTGAGGTAAAATCCGGGGCAATAGAGCCTTTGCCTTTGCTCTCTAAGCAAACCCAGAAGGCCAGAATTTCAAAAGGCGTGACAAACTTTAATTGTAATTAAATAAGACCAGACTGAGATTCTAAAGACCCTTGTTCTGGGCACCAGCAGATTGCGGGGGCACCAGAGAGGACTGTACAACCCAGTGGCACACAAGATAGGCTTAGAGGATATGAAAATGGAGGCAGAGTGAATAGAAGCTACACAGACGATCTCTCAGGACCAAATGGGAATTACAACTAAAATAAAGACAAATTCTTGGGAAAAAGCAACAGAAAAGCAGCAGGACAGGACCATATAACCAGGGACACTGGTAGGATCTGTGGAGGTGCGAGTGGGTGGCGGGCTAGGAGACCATGGACAGCAGCAGTCTTAGCTGTGAGCAGCACCCTTAAGGAATAAAGACCAAGCCCACTCCATATTGCAGAGAGCTGGGACAGAGTGCTAAAATAGCCACAGCCACTCACCTGGGAGGTACAACAGAGGGAGGGCAGACTGGGCTGGAACTCTACGGGGACAACCTGGATTTGGAGGGCACTCGGAGTTTTTGCTGAGTTGTGGCCACAAAGAAAGGTGAACAGTGTGCTCTTTCCCAGAGCTGTGGGGAAAAGCAGCAGCTCCCCGTTTTGAGATTCAGCCTTTTGCAGGAGAGGCAAAGATGCAAATTGAGGCTCATTAACAACCAGCATCTATTCCACCCTCTGGAAATCCTCTTATGCAGAACACCAGGGTTACATTCCAAAGCACTGAGTAACTGAGAATACTAGCTCCAGGAAAAAGGTAGAGGATAACTAAACCTTTTGTGGGCTTGAAAATCTACCCAGGAAAGTAAGACTCGACAGTGGTGTTTAACGTGGGCCCACTCAGCCCCACCTATGCCCATCCAAACTCAGTAGAGAAAGCCACAAACAGCAGAACACCAACACCTACAGAGAAATGTGGCAGGCTCCAAAACCCATTGAGATAGCCAAAATGGTGAAACAAAGAAACAAATCCCAAATGAAAGAATAAGAAAACTCTATCGAAGATGAGATAAATAAAATGCAATTAAGCAAATGATCAGAGATAGAGTTCAGAGCCATGATCTTGAGGAAGCTCAACAGCATGAGAAAGGACATCAGCACCATGAGTAAAGATATAGAAACATTGAAAACCAACCAAGTGGAAATGAAGAATGACATAGCAGACATAAAGAAAACACTGGAAGGACTACTAGCAGAGTAGAGGAAGCTGAGAACCAGATTAGTGAATTGGAAGATAGGGTAGAAAAAAACCAATCAATCAGAAAACCAAAAGAAAAAATCAATTAAAAAAACAGGAAGAGAGCTTAAGAGAACTGTGGGACAACTGGAAACATAAGAATATTCGCAATATAGGAGTCCATGAAGAAGAAGAAAATGGGCAAGGGTTAGAGAATATATTTGAAGAATAGTGACAGAAAACTATCCTACTTGGTGAAGGAAGAAAGCATTCAAGTTCAAGAAGCACAGAGAGCTCCAAGTAAGAAGAATCCAAACAGACCCACACCAAGACACATAGTAATTAAAGTGCCAAACATTAAAGACAAAGAGAGAGTCCTAGAGGCAGCAATAGATAAGCAACAGGTTACCTACAAAGGAAACCCCATAAGGCTCTCAGCTGACTACTCAACAGAAACACTACAGGCCAGAAGGGAGTGGCATGAAATAATCAAGGTCATGAAAAACAAGGATCTGAATCCAAGACTACTCAAGCTATCATTCAAAATAGAGGGTTAAATAAAGAGCTTTCCAGACAAAAAAAGGCTAAGGGAATATATTAACACCAAACCAGCACTGCAAGATATAGTAAAATGACTGCTGTGATTAGTAGAAGAAATAGGAAGAAAAATAGAACCACACTGAACAAAAATGGCAATAAATAAATACATATTAATTATCACCTTAAATGCCCTGATAAAAAGACACAGATTAGCTGACTGGATAAGAAAGCATGACCCACAGATATGTTGTTTACAAGAGACCCACCTCACAACAAAAGACTAACATAGGTTGAAAGTGAAGGGATTCAAAAAAGTCTTTCAAACAGAGAGCAAGAAAAAGCTGTGGTAGCAATCCTCATATCTGATAAATTAGATTTCAAATGAAGGCCATAGCTAGAGACAAAGAAGGCCACTATATATTATTGATAGGATCTATCCAACAGGAAGATATAACCTAGGTAAACATATATGCACCCAATATAGGAGCACCAACATATATTAAAAATATTCTGGAGGACTTCAAAGGAGAAATCAACAGCAATAAAATCATAGCAGGGGACTTCAACATTCTGCTGATATCACTGGATAGATCATCTAGACAAAAAATTAACAAGGAAACACAGACTCTAAATGAAGCACTAGATCAAATTGATTTAATAAATATCTACAGAGAATTACACCGAAAAATGTAAAATTCACATTCTTCTCAAGTGCACATGGGACATTCTCAAAGATAGACCATATATTAGGGCAAAAACTAAGTCTCTACAAGTTCCAGAAGATTGAAATCATATTAAGCATCTTCTCAGATCACAATGGCATGAAATTAGAAATCAATTGCAAGAAGAGCATGCAAAGACATTTGAAAGGATGGGTGCTATATAGCATGTTATTGAACAATGAATGGGTTACCATGGAGATCAAGGAAGAAATTAAAAACTTCCTGGAAAACAATGAAAATGAACACACAACAAAACAAAATCTATGGCATGCAGTGAAAGCAGTTCTGAGAGGGAAGATCATAGCACTCCAGGCTTACCTCAAGAAACAAGAAAAATTTCTCATAGATTGTCTAACCTCACAATATAAAGAACTAGAAAGCAAACAAAAAGAAAACCTCAGAGCAAGTAGAAGGAAGGAAATAGTAAAGATAAGAGCAGAAATAAATGACATGGAGACAAAAACAAAACAAAACAAAACAAAAAAATCGATTCAAAGGATCAACGAAACAGAGATGGTTCTTTGAAGAGATAAACAAGATTGATGGACCCTTAGCTAGACTCACCAAGAAACAAAGGGAGAGACCCTAAATACACAAAATCAGAAATGAAAGAGCAGAAATAATAACTGACATCACATGTATATAAAGGATTGTTAACAAATATTATGAACAATTATACGGCAACAAATTTGACAATCTTAGCAAAATGGACAAATTTCTAGAAACACACTGTCTCCCAAAACTTTACTAGGAAGAGATAGAAAACTTGAACAGACCAATAACAACAAAAGAAATTGAAGATGTAATCAAGACTCTCTCAGCAAACAAAAGCCCAGGCCTGGATGGCTTCATAGGGGAATTTTACCGAACATTCAAAGAAGAACTAATACCCATTCTCCTCAAACTATTTCAAAAAATTCAAGAAGAAGAAAGACTTCCAAACTCATTTTATGAGGCCAGCATAATTCTAATTTCAAAACCAGAAAAAGACACTACAAATAAAGAAAACTACAGACCAATATACCTGATGAACATAGATGCCAAAATCCTGAACAAAATACTAGGAGATTGGTTCCAGCAATACATCAAAAAATTATTCACCATGTCCAAGTGGGATTCATCCCAGGAATGCAAGGCTGGTACAATATTTGCAAATCAATAAACGTGATACACCACATAAACAAATGAAAGATAAAAATCATATGATCATATCAATAGATGATGCAAAAGCATTTGACATAATCCAGCACTCATTTCTGATAAAAAATGCTCAGCAATCTGCAAATAGAGGGATCATATCTTGGCATAATAAAGGCAATATATGAAAGACCTACAGCCAACATCATACTCAATGGGCAAAAAGTAAAAGCATTTCCCTTAAGAACAGGAACAAGACAAGGATGCCCACTCTTATTTAACATAGTACTGGAAGTATTAGCCACAGCAATCAGACAGAAAAATAAAAAATAAAAGGGATTCAAATGAGAAAGGAGGAAGCAAAACTGTCATTATTCACAGATGACATGATACTACATAGAAAGCCCCAAAGACTTCATCAAAAATTTACTAGACTTAACAAATGAATTTGGAAAAGTAGCAGGATACAAAATTAAAATCAAGAAATCGACAGCATTCTTGTACACTAATGATGAACTCACAGAAAGAGAAACTAAGAAAACAATCCCATTTACCATCATGGCAAAAAAAATTAAAATACCTAGGAATAAACTTAACCAAAGAAGTAAAGAACTTATTTGCAGAAAACTACAGGTCACTGAAAAAAGAAATAGAAGAAGATATAACAAAGTGGAAGCACATACCCTGTTCATGGATTGGAAGAATTGACATCATTAAAATGTCCATACTATCCAAAGCAATCTATAGATTTAATGCAATCCCCATCAAAATACCAATGGTATACTTCACCGAACTAGAACAAATACTTCAAAAGTTCATTTGGAACCAAAAAGGACCTCGAATAGTCACAGCAATCTTGAAAAAGAAGAACAAGGTTGGAGGGGTCACGTTACCAGGTTTCAGGCTATACTACAAAGCCACTGTAACCAAAACAGCCTGGTACTGGCACAAGAACAGTCAGAAAGATCAATGGAACAGAATAGAGAACCCAGAAATGGACCCAAGACAATATGCTCAATTAATATTTGACAAAGGTGGCAAGAGCATACAGTGGAGTAAAGACAGCCTCTTTAATAAATGGTGTTGAGAATATTGAACAGCTACATAGAAAAAAATGAAACTAGACCATCAACTTACACCATACACAAGAATAAACTTAAAATAGATAAAAGACTTAAATGTGACTCATGAATCCATAAAAATCCTAGGAGAAAATGTAGGCAACAACATTTCAGACATCATACGCAGCAGAATTTTCACGGATACATCACCTAAGGCAACAGAAACAAAGGCGAAATGAACACATAGGATTACATGAAACTTAAAAGCTTCTGCACAGCAAAAGAAACAATCATCAAAATGGAAAGGTAACTCACTGTATGAGAGAGCATAATTGCCAATGATATATCAGATAAGGGGTTAATTTCCAATATATATAGAGTGCTCATACAACTCAACAAAAAGAAGACAAAGAACCCAATTAAAAAAAGGGCAGAGGAACTAAACAGACACCTCTCCAAACAGGACATACAAATAGCTAAGAGACATATGTAGTATTGTTTAACATCACTAATCATTAGAGATCTCTTAAAACAACAATGAGGTATCACCTCACACCTGTGAGAATGGCCGCCATCAATGATTATCAAACAAGAAGTGTTGGTGATGGTGTGGAGAAAAGGGGACTCTAGTACACTGCTGGTGGGAATGCAGACTTGTGCAGCCACTATGGAAAACAATATGGTGTTACCTCAAAAAATTAAAAATTGAACTTCCATTTGACCCAGTGATCCCACTCCTAGAAATATACCCTAAGAAGCCTGAAACACCAATCAGAAAGAAACCCCCATGTTTGTAGCAGCGCTATTTACAATAGCTAAATCTGGAAACAGCCCAAATGTCCATCAGTAGACGAATGGATAAAAAAGCAGTGGTACATATACACAATGGAGTACTATGCAGCTGTAAGAAAGAAAGATCTCTTATCCTTTGAGATGACATGGAGGGACCTGGAGAGTATCATCCTAAGCGAAACAAGCCAAAGAAAGAAAGACAAGTATCATATGTTCTCACTTATTTGTGGAATATAATGAATATAACAGTCTGAGGAATGGGGTAGTCCCAGAGACGTGGAAGTGGGGTACAGACTGACAATCCTCAGAAGATGGGGTGGGGGGAGAGATAAATCACAGAACTTATATGCATGTGTGCATGAACAATGGACATGGACAACAAAGCTGGGGACAGAGCGGGGAGGGAAGGTAGGGGGGCATCAGTGGGGGAAAAAGGAGAAACATCTGTAACAAAAATTAATTAATTAATAAAAAATAAATAAATACCCTTGTTCTTTGCTTCCAGGTCCCTGCTCTTGGAACAAGGAATTTCTGTCATAAGAAAACATATTTTTCAGTCTAATCTTAAATTACTCTAATGTTTGATTTCCAGAAGAAAATTAAAGTCAGGTCTTCCTTAACCTCCCTCTGAAACAAAGCAGAATAAACATTTACATTGTTAATATAGTGTTTTTTTAAGTTCTTTTCTAAGAATTTCCTGTCTTTATAGGAAATGCTTAAGCAATGTTTTAGAGTAGGAAAATAGCTTACTTTATCATAATATATGCATAATTAATATGTTAATCTGCTTGTGGATAGTGGTGTGATAAAGAGTTGCAAATTATTGAATCATTTTTATTTTGGAAAGCTATTTTATAAATAGTACTGAGGTGAATATAATGAGACTTTTCAGTTATAACACATGATTATGTTAGCTAGTACCACAATCAAGCCTTATGCACAGTAGCCAATAGCAATAAAATGGACATAAGAAACAAATCTTATTTATGAAATGAATACTACTTAGGTACCAAACATAACTTCAAAGGTATGTGTATATGATAAGAGAAATTGACAGACTAGAAACCAAGCCCTCATGACTTAGGTGTCAGTAGCTATGGGTGGATGTCAATGTTTTTACTTTTAGTCCATTTATATCAGATGTCTTAAGATATACTCTACCCTGAGAAAAAACCCTGGTCTGTTCATCTCCTACAAAATGGCTTCTCCCATTAGGCTGAAGAATTTTGATGAGAAACAACTTCTATTTGAATCAGGATACTGTCCATCCCAACTAGTCCATTTTCATTTGAATAGATATTAAAATATAAATAAAATATAAAAATTGTGAATTCTATCATACCAGAAAATAGGTAAAAACTCAATTGGCTATTTTCAAGAAATGTTTTAGTTTTTGAAGAAATAAAATTGCTCAGCTTTAAAAGAAAAAATTGAAACACTAATCTAAACCATCAGAGCCCATACTTGATATTTTAAAGTAATTAATTTTAAACTCTGCTTTTTATACTTGTACCACATTGATTCTAAATTACTTGGATTTTCACAGCATGACAAAGCACGAAGGATACAGTTTGCCAAATCTTTATTTGGTCATAATAACATTTATCTTGAGGAGTCTTGTCAGGCACACAGTGCCCACTCACCGTACAGTATAATCATCTAAGCTAGATTTTGTCATTTTATTCTTTTCTTCCCTTGACAGTCATACAGATCTTAGAATGTGGGTTGGCTGACAATCTTGAAACTGACCTGATAAACTTGTGGTCTTGCTCGGCCCATCCTGCACCAAACCAGAGGTGGGTGGGAGACAATTTTGAGTGTAAGTGCAAACAATTACTGAAAGTCTGAATATTAGTTGCCAAGAGAAAAGCAGTAGTAAAAGACTGCCTTGGGCCTGTAAAAGAAGAGCTGACATTTGTCACTGTTGTATAATAACACCTTTCTTAGTATAAGGCATGCTCTTTAATCTGGGAACTACTTGTATAAAGTTTTAAAAAATATTTCCTTCCTTTCCAAGCCTTAGTCCACATATAACTTTTAATCTCATATTGGAATTAAAAGCCTGATACATGTAGGGTAGATGATCAAGAGATGTCAGCCACTGACAAGGCTATATTTGGCTCTGTGTAGCCACACTTGAGGATACCGTTCTCATGCCAACTTCATCCGACCCAGTTTCCGAGTCAATCTGGCTGAGTGGCTTCAGGTCTTCTTTTGTTTGGCCATGACACTCATACTGCTTGACATCTGGGCCCCCTGTGCTCCAGATATGACTCCCCTGGCCCAGCCTCCCATCATTTCCCTGTTCTCAAAATTATGCTCTTGGTTGACCCATACCTGACTTCCCTCTGAGCTCTAATCCCTAACTGGGAATTCCCGTTATGGAATTCTTTTTCTGGTAAACTGATAAGCAACTCCAATCCCTTCTGGGAGCTGGGGCATCTGCCTTAATCTCATTTCTGAGTTTGACTTCTGATAACCTCTAATCTATCTGAGGCTTTGCCTGGCTTTTGTCTCTACCTCCAGCACGTTATCCAGGACAGACTCTCCAGATGTGGATTGCCTAGTGGGCCACATTAGTGAGTACTAACCCTGTAGTCTCTTAAATTTTTAAAAAAATGTTTTTATTGATTTTAGAGAGAGAGGAAAAGAGAGGGAGAGAGAGAAACATCAATTAGCTGCCTTCTGCATGTCCCCTACTAGGGATTGAACCAGCGACTTTTTGGTGTATGAGATGATGCTCAACCAACTGAACCACACTGGTTAAGGCAAACCCTGTAGTCTCTTTTAGGATACCCTTTTATAAGCATAGGATACCCTTGGGTTGGGTTTGACTTTGTTCCTGACTACAGTTATAATTGCCTCTGGGCAATAATTGTAGCCATAGCTGCTTCTGGGATTATACATCCATCCATTCATCTATCCATGCACCCACCAGCCATCCATCTTTTCATTTATTTATTCATTTTTATTAAGGGCTTACTCTATACCAGATTTCTATGGTCAGCACCAGTGATACAATAGTTCCTAGACTCTGCCCTAGCAAGGGAGACAGAGAATTAATTACACAATTACAGTAATGTGTGATAACTGGCTCTCCACACATCTACCTGAGTAGGTGGGTCCAGTGCCAAGTTCCCATATGTTCTTTTATTTTTTTTATTCTCACCTGAGGACATTTTTGCATTTATCTTCACATAGAGCAGGAGGGAGAAGGGGAGGAAGCACGAGAGAGAAACATAGACGTGAGAGAGATACATCGAGTGGTTGCCAACCACACGACACCAACCGGGACCAGGGACAAATGGCAACCGAGGTACATGCCTTTAGTGGGATCCGAACCCAGGACTCTCCCATCAGCGGGCCAACGCTCTAACCGCTGAGCCAAACTGGCCAGGGCAAGTTCCCATATGTTCTTTATTGCCCTGGTTCTCTGTGTGCACACAGCTATAACCTGCTGAGGCCAAATTGGCTAATATTTCAGTTCTCTTAATGAAAACTTTACGAGGAAAAATATCATTTCAAGTCAGTAGAGCAAGCATTAATATTATATGCATATTCATATAATAACTCCTTAGATTTGCATGGAGCTTTAGAGTATGCAAATCCATTTATTTGCAGATCTTATTTTATCTTCACAGCATATTTGTGAGGTATAAGAAGGGCAGGTATTACTTTCATCCTCCTTTTATTGAAAATAAACTAACTTTTACATAAGTTAAAATAGCATTAGCAAAACTTAGAGCTGACCAAAACCAAGTCTTATAATTGCTAATATGATTCTATCCACTTTATTAATAATTAAATGGAAACTTATAGTTTCCAAAATCTTACTAATGCCAGTTCCAGGTATTACGCTCTACATTTTAAATAGGTCATGCTCACAGTACAGCCTTGCATGCCACCAGTTTGAAAAAGTGACAAGATAATGCACAGAACTCTAGTGTTGATTTATCTTCCATTAAATATTTATTACTTTAATCTATGAATCTGAGTGGGAAGTGGAGAGATGAAATCACTCATCTCATCTTTGAAAGATGTGAGATCATTACTAAACCCTCACAAAAACAGCAGGTAGCTCTTGAAACATTTTCCAAAGAACACTTGGAGACTTTGATTCATGACTAAAGCCGTCCTGTGGCATTTTCTTCTCTAGCACCCTTTCTGGAGAAGACTCATCCTCTTATCATCTGTTGTTACATTTAATTAGAGTCACCAGAATGTGTTCAGATATGTTTGTTTCTTCTTTTCTTTTTGTTCTTCATACTCCAATATGGCTTTCATTTCTCTCAACAGCCAGTGTCCTTGAAACTGCAGTTAAGCCTTAGAATGGGGCTTTGGATGGCGGCGGGCAGGATCAGAGGGAGGGTGACTGTGTGAGAGTGTGAGTGGACTTGAAGGTGGACCACCAAACCCAAGCAGTGCAGAGATCCAGAGCAGAAAGTTCCTGTGCTGTGGATGGGAGCAGCCAGCTACCTCGGTAAGCGGCATTTCAGGGCCCTCCCTGTGCCTCTGGGAGGTCCCACCACTTTGGAAGATCCCAGGTCTTCCCTGGGAGGAGGCAGTGGGAGTGGCTAGGACCCAGCAACCTGAGCCCACCAGCACACCTGGCACCATCTGACCGGTGGACACTCTGTGTCAACACAGACCAGTGCACAGTAGTGGAGCTCCCAAGGTGCCAGTCACGGAAGCCACAAACAGCCAGGAGCCCAGCATCATCCCCCATAGTAGCAGCCCTATCAGAGTCGAGACATACCCCCAGCAACAGAGGCTGGGGAGCAGACATCCATTCCCAGGCAACAGAAGCACAGACCAGCAGCTGAGATGCATCCCCAAAAACAACAGCAAAAGCTGAGTAGGAGTTGAGCCCCATGGGGCAGCAGCACTCCCCATCCTCCAGCAGCCGGACCTGGGGCTCCACAGAGGCCTGAGCGTTCCAGCAGCTCACAAGTGCAGTGGGAAGCCAGAGCCCTAGAGAGACTGGTGCAATCCAGCTGTCTACCCATGGGGTCCAGGGGCACCAGAGAGGCCTGTGAAACCCAGCAGGGACTGTGCTATCCAGTTACCCACAGGACCTGACGGGTGCTGAAACACCAGAGAGGCTTGTGCACCCCAGCCGGGACTGTGCTGTCTAGTTACCCATGAGAGCTGCAGGGTGCTGAAGCACCAGAGAGGCCTGTGCGACCCAGCAGCCCATAATATAGACAAAGAGAAAGGTCCCCAAAAGGACTGTGCAATCCAGTTACCTGTGGAACCTGCAGAGTGCGGGGGCACCAGAAAGGCCTGTGCAACCCAGCTGTGCAAAGACAGGCATAGAGGATGTGAAAATAGAGGCAGAGTGAATAGAAGCTACGTAGACAATCTCCCAGGACCAAATGGGAATTACAACTAAAATAAAGACAAATCCTTGGAAAAAAGCAACAGAAAAGCAGCAGGACCGAACCATATAACCAGGGACATGGGTAGGATCTGTGGAGGTGCGAGAGGGTAGTGGGCTGGGAGTCCAGGGAAAGCAGCAGTCTTAGCTGTGAGCAGTGCCCTTGCGGAATAAAGAGAAAGCCTGCTTCACAGCTCAGAGAGCTGGGACAGAGCCCTAAAATAGCCATAGGCACTCACCTGGGGCCTATGGCAGAGGGAGGGCAGACTGGGCTGGAATTCTGTGGGGACAACCTGGATTTGGAGGGCATTCAGAGTTGTTGCTGAGTTGTGGCCACAAAGGACGGTGGCCAGTATGCTCCTTCTCTGAGCTGTGAGGAAAAGTAGGAGCCCCCCGCACCTTCCCCCTGGAGATTCAGCCTTTTCCAGGAGAGGCAAAGAAATGCAAATTGAGGCTCATTAACAATCAACATCTATCCCACCCCCTGGAAATCCTCTTATGCAAAACACCAGGGCTACATTGCAAGGCACTGAATAACTGAGACTATTAGCCTCCAGGAAAAAGCTAGAGGATAACTGAACCTTTCCTGGGCTTGAAAATCTATGCAGGAAAGTAAGACTTGACAGTGGGGTTTAACATGGGCCCACCCAGGCCCATCCAAACCCAGTAGTGGGAGCTACAAACAGCAGAACACCAATACCCACAGAGAAAATTAGGCAAGCCCACTGAGAGAGCTAAAATAGTAAAACAAAGAAACAAATCCCAAATGAAAGAACATGAGAACTCTATTGAAGATGAGATCAATGAAATGCAATTAAGCAAATTATCAAAGGTAGAGTTCAGGGCCATGATCTTGAGAAAGCTCAACAGCATGAGTAAGGACATCAGCACCATGAGTAAAGATATAGAAACATTGAAAACCAACCAAGTGGAAATGAAGAATGGCATAGCAGAAATTAGGAACACATTGGAAGGACTAACCAGCAGAGTAGAGGAAGTTGAGGACCCAATCAGTAAATTAGAAGACAGGGTAGAAAAAAATCAACCAAGCAGAAAACCAAAAGAAAAAACAATTAAAAAACAGGAAGAGAGCTTAAGAGAACTGTGGGGACAACTGGAAATGTAATAACATTCACATCATAGGAGTTCCTGATGAGGAAGAAGATGGGCAAGGGTTAGAGAATATTTTTGAAGAATAGTGACAGAAAACTATCCTAACTTGGTGAAGGAAGAAAGCATTCAAGTTCAAGAAGCACAGAGAGCTCCAAGTAAGAAGAATCCAAACAGGCCCACACCAAGACACATAGTAATTAAAATGCCAAACATTAAAGACAGAGTCCTAAAGGCAGCAAGAGATAAGCAACAGGTTACCTACAAAGGAAACCCCATAAGGCTCTCAGCTGACTTCTCAACAGAAACACTACAGGCCAGAAGGGAGTGGCATGAAGTAATCAAGGTCATGAAAAACAAGGATCTGAATCCAAGACTACTCTATCCAGCAAGGCTATCATTCAAAGTAGAAGGTGAAATAAAGAGTTTTCCAGACAAAAAAGGCTAAGGGAAAATATTAACACCAAACCAGCACTGCAAGATATGCTAAAAAGACTGATGTAATTAGTAGAAGAAATAGGAAAAAGAAAAGAACCACACTAAACAAAAATGGCAATAAATAAGTACATAACAATCATCACTTTAAATGTGAATGGGTTGAATGCTCTGATAAAAAGACACAGAGTAGCTGACTGGATAAGAAAGCATGACCCACATATATGTTGTTTACAAGAGACCCACCTCACAACAAAAGACTCACATAGATTGAAAGTGAAGGGATGGTAAAAAATCTTTCAATCAAATGGGAAGCAAGAAAAAGCTGTGGTAGCAATACTCATATCTCATTAAGTAGATTTCAAAATGAAGATCATAACTAGAAACAAAGAAGGCTACTACATAATATTGAAAAGATCTATCCAACAGGAAGATATAACCTTGGTAAACATATAAGTACCCAATTTAGGAGAACCAACATATATTAAAAATATTCTGGAGGACTTCAAAGGAGAAATCAACAGCAATACAATCATAGCAGGGACTTCAATACCCTGCTGACATCACTGGATAGAACTTCTAGACAAAAAAAATAACAAGGAAACAGACTCTAAATGAAGCACTAGATCAAATTGATTTAATAGATATCTACAGAGAATTACACCCAAAACCACAGAATTCACATTCTTCTCAAGTGCACATGAGACATTCTCAAACATAGAACACATATTAGGGCACACACTAAGTTTCTACAAGTTCAAGAATATTGAAATCATATCAAGCATCTTCTCAGATCATAATGGCATGAAACTAGAAATCAACTGCAACAAGAACATGCCAAGACTTTGAAAACATGGAGGCTATGTAGCATGTTATTGAACAATGAATGGGTTACCATGGAGATCAAGGAAGAAATTAAAAACTTCCTAGAAACTAATGAAAATGAACACACAACAACACAAAATCTATGGGATGCAGCAAAAGCAGTTCTGAGAGGGAAGTTCATAGCACTACAGGTCTACCTCAAGAAGCAAGAAAAATTTCTAATAGAGTATCTAACCTCAAAACTTAAAGAACTAGAAAGCAAACAAAACGAAAACCCCAGAGCAAGTAGAAGGAAGGAAATAGTAAAGATAACAGCAGAAATAAATGACATGAAGACCAACAAACGATCCAAAGGATCAATGAAACAAAGAGCTGGTTCTTTGAAAAGATAAACAAGATTGATGAATTCTTAGCTAGACTCACCAAGAAACAAAAAGAGAGTCCCCAAATACACAAAATCAGAAATGGAAGAGCAGAAATAATAATTGACACCACATGTATATAAAAGATTGTTAACAAATATTATGAACAATTATATGGCAACAATTTTGACAATCTTATCAAGATGGACAAATTTCTAGAAACACATAGTCTCCCAACACTGGACTTTGAAGAGAGAGAAAACTCGAGCAGACCAATAACAACAAAAGAAATTGAAGAGGTAATCAAGACTCTCCCAGCGAACAGAAGCCTAGGCCCAGATGGCTTCACAGGGGAATTTTACCAAACATTCAAAGAACTAATACTCATTCTCCTCAAACTATTTCAAAAAATTCAAGAAGAAGAAAGACTTCCAAACTCGTTTTATGAGGCTAGCATAATTCTAATTTCAAAACCAGAAAAAGACACTACAAATAAAGAAAACTATAGACCAATATACCTGATGAACATAGATGCCAAAATCCTGAACAAAATACTAGGAGATTGGTTCCAGCAATACATCAAAAAAATTATTCATCATGACCAAGTGGGATTCATCCCAGGGATGCAAGGCTGGTACAATATGAGAAAATCAATAAATGTGATATACCCCATAAACAAAATGAAATATAAAAATTATATGATCATATCAATAGACGGTGAAAAAGTATTTGAAAAAATCCAGCACCCATTACTGATAAAAATGCTCGGCAATCTTGGAATAGAGGGATCATATCTCGACATAATAAAGGCCATATATGAAAGACCTACAGCCAACATCATACTCAATTGGCAAAAACTAAAATCATTTTTTCTTAAGAACAGAAACAAGACAAGGATGCCCACTTTCGCCACTCTTATTTAACATAGTACTGAAAGTCTTAGCCTCAGCAATCAGACAGGAAGAAAAAATAAAAGGGATTCAGATTGGAAAGGAGGAAGTGAAACTGTCATTATTCGCAGGTGACATGTTACTATACGTAGAAAACCCCAAAGACTCCATCAAAAATTTACTAGACTTAATAAATGAATTTGGAAAAGTAGCAGGATACAAAATATCAAGAAATCGATGGCACTCTTATACACCAAGGATGAACTCACAGAAAGAGAAACTAAAAAAACAATCCCATTTACCATCATGGCAAAAAAATTAAGATACCTAGGAATAAACTTAACCAAAGAAATAAAGAACCTATTCTCAGAAAACTACAGGTCATTGAAAAAAGAAATAGAGAAAGATATAAAAAAGTGGAAGTACACACCCTGTTCATGGATTGGAAGAATAAACATCATTAAAATGTCCTCACTACCCAAAGCAAACTATAGATTCAATGCAATCCTCATCAAAATATCGATGACATACTTCACAGAACTAGAACAAATACTTCAAAAGTTCATTTGGAACCAAAAAAGACCTTGAATAGCCAAAGCAATCTTGACAAAAGGTTGGAGGGGTCACATTACCAGATTTCAGGTTATACTACAAAGCCACTGTAATCAAAACAGCCTGGTTCTGGCACAAGAACAGGCATATAGACCAGTGGAACAGAACAGAGAACCCAGAAATAGACCCAAGACAATATGCTCAATTAATATTTGACAAAGGTGGCAATAGCATACAGTGGAGTAAAGACAGCCTCTTTAATAAATAGTGTTGGGAAAATTGGACAGCTACATGCAAAAAATGAAACTAGACCATCAACTTACAACATACACAAGAATAAACTCAAAATTGGTAGGTTTTTAAAAAAATGAGAAGCAATAGGCAAAATTCAAAGGTGTCTCACACTACCACATCTTGGCCAAGCTATTTTTCTATTTACCTTATTTCTTGAATGATCAGAGAAGTCTGGCATGTAGTTTCACATAGTTAAAATATGGCATTTTTTCATTTTAATATGGAATCTATACATGCAGATAAACCTTAAAAGTGATTTTTGCGGCATCATGATTATTATTATTATTTTAAAAAATGTTGTTCATCCTCACCCGAGGACATTTTTGCATTTATCTTTAGATAGAGCAGGAGGGAGAGAGGGTGGAAGAGAGAGAGAGAGAAACATCAATGTGAGAGAGACACATCAAGTGGTTGCCACCCACAGGACCCCAACTGGGGCCAAGGACAAACTTCAAACAAGGTATGTTCCCTTAGCGGGAACCAGGCCTCTCTGGTCTGCGGACCGATGCTCTTACCGCTGAGCCATACTGGCCAGGGCATATCATGATTATTTTGAAGCAAGAATATTATAGAAACCAAAGAAGGCTTTTTAAATATTAATTTATTTATTTTTCCTCACCCGAGGACATTTTTCCTTATTTTGTTCAGATAAAGTGGGAGAGAGAGAGAGAGAAACATCGACGTGAACGGGACACATTGAGTAGTTGCCACCCCCACGACCCAACCAGGGCCGGGGACAAACTGCAAGGGAGGTACATGTCCTTAGCGGGAACTGAACCCAGGTCTCTCTGGACAACAGGCAGACGTTGTAACCACTGAGCAAAACTGGCCAGGGCCCAATGGAGGCTTTTATGGCTCTTTAATTCTCTTAAGCAGAAAGCAGCCTGAGAGCCACCAGGGTGAAGCTAATGGGAAATATTACTGCCACCCTAGTACCTTCTATACCATTTGCTATTAGGTGATTTTGTGACTTGGTTTTGTAGAATGAAGAACTTTCTCCTGACAATTCCCACTTGCTCTCTGATCCTGTAGGTTTAATATATATTCCCTAAAGATGTTTTGAATAGTACCACTATGAACGTGTCACATGGGAGCTTCAAGGCAGACATTCTATTAATAGGGAGGAATAAAAACCCAAATTTCTCATAATGTGGGCTCTTTTAAAATGAATTTTTTTCTCAAGCATTTTAAACAGCACCCTTCTCAGGATGGCAGAGTAAGCATTTAGTCTCTCTTTGAAGAATATGTATTTCTTACAAGTTGAAAAGAATCCCTATTCTGCAGGGAGTAGATCACAATTCATATAATAGCTCCATGTAAATAAGTATAGAAAATCAACACGTACAAATCATAACTATAGAACAGTATACATCAAGAGACAAAAGGGGCATGCCAGTCCCTTAAGGAGAGAAACAAACACTGCTTAAGTATTAGCATGAATGTAATAAATAGAAAATTCCCTGTCACTTTACTGTTTTCAATTGTTTTGTGCTATTACATTTAAGACCCAAATGCACCCAAGGTGATAATGCTAGATGATGATAATCTAAATTGCAGTTGTTCATATTTAATAACATTTATTTTGGCCCAGTTTTCAGCCACAGTATCAAATCCTCAGATCATTCCTTCTTTAATCACATTTGACTTAGAGAAAATGAACATAATTTTCACTATTTGAGTACTAGATTTGGAAATTCATACTCCTAAAATGGTTACAAAAATCATTTTTATAATTGGAAGGTATGTATCAAAACCTTCAATCAGGCTGGGATCATATTTTATGATTTAAACAATCTTTTAAAAGTATTTACCTAAAGTGTTATTATATGTGCTTTAAGAAAAAAAAGTTGACAGGATGTTTTCAAGGAGCTTTTCACCGGGGAGATATGTGTCATTGTAGCTGTGATAGAAAGTGATTCCAAATAACCCAGTGACTTCACAGAGCACAAGCTCATTTCCTGCTGACACGACATGGCAGTGAGGTGCGGCGCACTCTGGTTACCACAGTCACTGAGGGACACAGGCTGACAAGGTTTCATCTGGACACACGGTTCAAGTTCACCATAGCAGCGGGAAGGTTTTGGACCACAGCAGTGAGAAGACAGACTGCAGACTGCACACTGCACACCGGTACCTCAAGTGTCTTCTCAGCAGTGACTGAGCACTTTTTCTCACATTTAATTAGCCAAAGCAAGTCACCTGGTCACAGCTATCTTTAAAAGGGACATGTAATGCTACCATGTGCTCAGAGGGAGAACTGGCAATATTTTATGAGCAACACTAATGCTACCACAGAATGATGAGATGTGTGTGTACCACCCAAGTGTCCCCAGTGCCATCAGAGATGCCAGTTTAATGAACTATTATAAAATTAAAGAAAAAAACATCAGTGTCCCAGATCACTTAGGATTATATTGTCATAAATAAAAAAGGTGAGACATGCAGATGGATGCATCATCTTCATCCCACTGCTGCAAGAGTTGATTCTGTCAATGTCAGTCAGAGATGCTGACTTCCACAGAAGAGGACTATATTCTTATACACGGTAAGTACAGGGAAAAATGGAACAACAAGAGGGTTGACTGTCTTCACATTAAAGACAGATACACAGTCATATGATGGGTTAATTCAGGTTTGTTGTGAGGCAGATACCAAAGATGAGATTAGCTATGCCAGAGATTTATTGAGGAGGGAGAGATTTATTGAGGAGTAGGTGGGGGAGAGCAGACTTTACAGCAGGTCTCACATCTGTGGAAGGACAGTGGGAAGGAAGGAGGAGCCTGAGACTGTAAGGTATTTCTAAAAAAGTTTTGGGCAGAATGATGGGCAGGCCACGAGCCAAACCCACTTACAGGAGGGTCCACGTGGTTGCTGGATGCATGCTTCCGATGTGCTGAGTCATTACCCAGAAGCAGGACAGGGAAAACACAGGTTTGGCACAAATGTCATGGCAGGTCCAAAGCACACACCTGGGCCCTCAGACAGTTCGGCTCCTGCAACAAGTGATTTGAGTGGTGCGTTTTTATGACCACACACTTGGTGCTTAGAACTTATCAATTCCAATATTAGCATTGGTCTTACCTGGATAGTATGATCCTCAAACAAGCTAACAATTGGTGCACTAATAAGCAAACTTTAGAGGTTAAGTAATGTTAATTCATCACTGAAACCAAAGTACTGTCATCTGGACCTGCAGTCTGAGACTTGGATAGTTGGGAGAATTCTAGAGAGTCTGAGGCCCCCAGGGGCCACCTAAGAAATTGAGATGTTCACTAAAAAATACATGGGTGTCTGATATGATTTTAAATATCCTGACCAACCTCAGGTAAGGACTTCCTAAGAATCTAAAGAGCCCTTTTAATTTTGGCATGTTTTCCAGGCAATTCTAAGCCCAGTATAACTTACCATCTCCATAATTCACAGTATATCCAGAAGAAAACTGGAGTAATTGTGAAATAAATTTGGTAGCTGACTAAAGAAGTTGACTAAGAGCTTTCTTCATTTCTTCATTGCATATATTATGATCTGGCATACTATATATATTTCTTTGGAAACATTCATCCAGGGATATTTAATACTTTTTCTAAGTTTGACAAATAAATCAACTAAAACCTAATAGAAAATTAGGGATTCAGAGTCTATACATTACTAATAAATGTGGTATCTAAATAGAAGTCTCTAGGAGATAGAAATGAGAGCAGAGTTTCCCTAGTGTGTGAAAACCCATGGCTAGCATACAAAACATAGTAAAGTCACTGGAGCAGTATACATGCACTCTCCAACAGTATTCAGCATTGGAGTTTGCTACAATCTGTGAGGTTTTGGCTTTGTTGTCCAGGAACGACTTTATATCCCAAGCCCAAAGAATTGGAAGACTATCTGCATATAAACTTAGCTCAGCCAATGTTGCATAGGAGGAAAATGCTGTATTTATCTGAATATGTAAAATGCAGAAGAAAAAATTCTGTATGAATTTTAAAATTCAAGACTTTTCTCATGTAATTTCACTTATTTGGAACACCCTTATGAATCTAAAACTTATCTAGTCTTTTAAGGTCTAGAAGCATCAACATTCCAAAGCCTTATTGCCCTTGAGCTGACACTCTATAGAAATAATACTTTATGAAGATCTTCTAAACCACAGAAACTAGTACTTGAGCTCTACCTTTGTTTCTTCACTAAGTGATTCCCATTTGGATTAAAACACCATAACTTGTATATCTTTTACACTCTCTAATCAGCTCTTATCACTAAACTATAATTCTATCTAAAATTTATTATGCACAAAATAAGATATAACCACTTCCTCCCCCACATAACAGATTCTTCTTCCCAGATTTCTTTCTCCTTTTTATTTATTACCACCTGACATACTGTATATATTAATGTACTCTCTTCTTATTCACGTTTGTGCTGCCCTCTCAATATAACGTAGACTTGACAAGGGCAGGATTGTCTGTTTACTACTGAATCTCTAGGTGTGTACTACTGCTGCACTTAACAGGTGTTCAACAAATACTGAATAAATGAATGAATTATATACTTTGTGTTTTGACAAGAATTTAAATCATATATATTAATATCATGTATGTTTATGTTTGTATGCATTACTATATGTATACTATAGTATGCATATTGTTATGTTTTCATGTATATTTACTTTTTAAGCCATAACTTTAATCTTCTGATTCCCAGAAGATTATCAACAATAACATAAGTAAATTTATAAATTTATGTTACTTGCAGATATGGATAAATATGATGCACAACTGTATTATTTACACATATAATAAAATATTATTTTCAGTATACATTACAGTACAAGAAAGATTTTACATTTTTAGTGATTGTGTAATATCTAATTACATAAATAAAGAAGAATCACTATTAATGGGGTCATCTGGGCCTGAAGAAAAGGAACTAAATTAGCTGTTCTTTGCTCTATACTGCCATCTATAGTGTGTTGGTAAAACAACAGCCAATGTGGCAAAGTTCTAAAATACCTGAGAGCTGGAAAGGACATTAGAAACTATCCAAACCAACTTTCATGTGTAAAAAAAATAGAGACACTAGAAATTAACTGACTTGCGAGTTGGTTGTCTGTCTTATTATTAGAAGAGCAGAATGTGAAGAAAGTGCTGCTCAGTAGCAAAAACATGAGTTCTGAAGTTAGTTTAGTATTTTGGCTGCATGGCCTCTGACTAGTTACACAGCATTTCTGAATTTTCATGTACTTTGGAGGTTAATAATAATCATATTAAAATTTACATGAGAAGGTTATGTGATATAGATATATAGCCTGCCACATATGACTGTCTTTAAGAAATAGTAATTATTGTTATTCTGTGTATATGTACGTTCTTCTTCGGCAAAAGCATTTTATCTTTAAATTCCTGGTGATATAAAGTATCTGAAGTACTTGGTTCATAATAGGTACTTAATAAATATTTCTTCTATAAATCAAAGAGAGGTCCCTCACTTCGCATTACAAATTACACTTAACATCATATATTGGGGATTGATGAGTCTGTAAGGGGCAAGTAATATTGAATATTTATGTCTTCATTTGCTTTCAAGTGGTGTCCTAACCTGTGATTGTGTGCATGAGTTTCATGCATATCTAATCTCTATGTCCCATATTTCAGAATATTCATGTTCATTACTTTTTAAGTCAGATTTTACAGACAAATGCTTAATTTTACATTCTGTTTTGATTTCTTTCACAATAGCTAAATATATGACTTGCTTAATACCTCCAGAGAAATCATACATTTATAATATATCATATTTCTGAAAGAATATCAGTCTTGGAAAATTATATGAATCCAGTACAAAGAAGTGAAAAGAAAGTCACTTATAAAGATAGATATTTTGCATAACAGTTTTCCCAAGTATGGAACAGTTCCTCATTTTCTGAGATCAAAGCTAAGAAAGAGCAGTCAGAAAAACCAATTAAACTCTGAGTAATAATCAGTGACTAACAATCTAGGTTTAAAAATATTTGTGGTGAGAAAACAATGAGGATAGGACGAAATGAATGACAACAGAGTAGTTTTAAGCATCTTAAATATTTGTCACTTCCTAATATTATTTTTTAAGTATAATAATTTTATTTTGTAACCTATTCTGTGGGTTCCTTATGGATTCTAATATTAAATTTGATGATGTATCTCAGAACAGAAAAAGCAGAGGAGTCCTTATAAAATGGATAATAAATTATTTTGTTTATAAAATTACAATGTATGCCCTTTAAAGTAATTTGGTGAGGTGTGTCAGGAGAAGGAAGGAAATTGGTTATTAATAGCAAACTTGTCACATTGTCTACCATTTCTTTTGCTCTAAACCCTGGGAAATTATGGAGACAATATTTTGTAACCCTCTCACAAACATCACCAAAAACAGAGAAAAGACTACTACCAGCAGAAAACATTTAATTTAAGAAACCTCTGAGAGATGTAAAGCAGAAGTAACCAGGCTGAAAGAGAAATAAGGCTGAATAAATCAGGTCCCCAAAGCTGCCTGGAGAGACAAGAATGCTGCTGGGCTTGCTGAGTGAACAGAGAGGGGCAGGAGCAACAGGGAGTCACACAGGAAATCCCCAGACTGATCAAATGGGGAGCTTCTTATGCAGATTGCCCCCAGAATACAGTAGTGAATATAGCTGAAAATGAGAGGTCCCAGGTAGCTGGTGCTACTTAGAAGGCAAGGCCCTGGGGTATGAACCTGCAGCAAGGCTAAGTGGCTGCCCCAAACCAGATCTTGTAATCAGAACCTATATCCTTAGGGACGCAAACAGACATTTGCAAACACAAACATGAGCAGAGAGCCAAGGATAATGGACCAGCTCCTAAAACTCATAAAAAGAGAAAGACAACACTTAACTATAAGGAGAACACCTTAGAAAAAATGTATAAAAGAGCAAACAAAAGGCTATATTAAATGAGAATAATTATATCTTTATCAATTTAATTAACTACATTCACTAAAAATACATTAATTGACAAATATTAGAGAGCTTAGAAATTTAAATAATGACTATTAAAAAAACAATAGGTTGGCTGAATATTAAATCTTATGTGTTCTATCTTATAGCTGAGATATAAGAGAAGTAGTGTATTAATGAGCTGGAAGACGAAAGGGGAAGAAATCTCCCAAACATAACCTTAATGAACAATGAGGTCAAAAGTATAAGAAAAAAGATAAGGGATTTGGGAATAATTCTACAAGTTTCAGCATCTGTTTTATTGAATTATATAAAAGAGGGTAATGAGTATAAAGTAAATGATTTAATTACCATATCATAGCTTAGAGGTCACAAGTCTTTGGGTCAAAAGGATCCTGTAAATGCCGAGAAGAGTGACTGAAGAGACTCGAATCACACATCACGCTGATACTTTAGGAAGCAGGGATAAACGTGAACTCTTATGGGCTCCGAGGCAGAGCAGACTTACAAAGGAAGAGAATCCATTCAACGAGATTTCTTTCTTTAAGAGCCCTGAATATAATGGGGTAATATATTCAAAATTCAGATGGAAATTGGTTTTGAATGTTTAATTTTATGCACAGTCTTTTTCTTGAAAGAGGCATGGGTTTGTACCCTGGGAAAACAAGACATGAATCTAAGAAAAAGGAAGTTGACTATGAAAAATAGTGATGAATAAAATGACACCTTAAACAAACATAATGGTGAATAATTGGTGTCTAATGTAAAAATATAGTAACACTGAATATAGATCCTAGATTATCTGAATGTGGATCACGCAGGAATGGGGAGTGAGGAAGGGTGTAGGAAGAAAGTAACAATGTGTTAATGTTCTTTTCTTTATTGGAGAAGGATACAGATCCTGACAGATCAATACACAGATCAGCATCCTAAAGGTACTGGAACACCTGCAGGGCTAGAAATAAAATGCTTGAACAACATGAGGAAGAAAATATGAAAACAAGTTAGAAAAGAAAAAAGAATTATAAATAAAATTATGATTTCAAACATGAGTTATCACAAATATTCAAATGGATAAAAAAAAAGCCAATGCTTAAAATATAGACTCTTGCATCATGTAAAATAAGAAAAATCAAAACAAAATAATGCCTATTTTCTATAAACATATTTAAAACTAAATAATACAGAGAGCTATTATGATAAGTGGATTTATAAAATATACCAGACTTATAAGAAGAAAGGATGTAAAGAAACATTAATATAAGGTAAAATAGAATTTATAGCAAAGAATATTAAACAGGATGAAAAGAGGTATTTTAATATAGATAGAAAGGTTCAATACACAAACATATAAAAATCATAAACATAAAACAACAGAAATTTTCAAATATATAAAGCACAAATAATAGTGCAAGGAGTCAAAAATCATGTTGAGAGACTTTAAATACATGCTTCTCAGAAATCTACCTGCCATATGATTTAAAACTTTTAAAAAGTGAGGATTAAAGCTCTGTTCCTCAGATTTTAGTGGTCATAAAAATCATTAAAACTAGCCCTACATAAAAAAAGTGATGATATTCTAAGGCCATAATCTTTATTCTCATCTCTACTCAACCAAGATAGGTTTCTTTAGTGACTAATAAATTGTGAGAAATGTGTGTGTGTGTGTGTGTGTGTGTGTGTGTGTGTTCTAAATCAGAGATAATCCAAGCTAATGTGGGAGAATGACTAAATGATTATTTTTGTCTATATTAGATATTACAAAATTTTACTATCATAGCTAATATATACACATATATGTATGTGTATATATATTTGCACACACACATACACACACACACAAATACTTGACAAAAATATTTCTTGGAAAAGCAAAATTATTGAGAAACTCCTGGTCCCTATCAAAATCTTTTCTTGGGGTAATTGAATATTAATATAAATGCTTTCCCACAAAGAGATGATAGTATGGATATTGGACATCAAAAAGACAAACTGGTAAGTCTTATAATTGTTTAAATTTTTCTGGTCAATTGTCCATTTGCTATTTAAAATGCTTCATGATTCAGCGATTTGAAGTACAACTAATAAAATCTCAGATTACCCAGTGCAACGCTCATTCCCACAGCTCTCTGGAAATATGCGTCAGCATTATTTCAGGAAAATGATGTAGCTATCATCACATTACAATTTCCTCTAATAACAGTCCCATTATTTTAGTGATTACTATTTAATTATGTATAATAATGACACTATGTTGAAGTCCCTTTCTAGAAAAAGTTGTCTTTGATGCTGTAATAGGTCCAACGGGCCTGCTCACCTGAGCTGTCTTGGAGAAGAGCAAGAGGCAATGACAGTCTTCGTACTTGCAAGCTCTCATTATGATTTCTCTAACTCCATTCAAATATCCATTCTTAGTATGGAGAGAATGTCAACTTTATAATTCAAAATTCCTGCTATTCCTACATATATTGCAGCCCCCATAGCTGTACTACAAAAGAAGAGCTTCAGTTGACTTAAGGTCATATATTTTCCTCCCATTGAAAAAGGATTTCCTCATACAGAAGATAAAAAAATGTGCCCTCATACCTGTGTCTAAATGTTGATTATCTCTTGGTTCCTGTAGCTATCTTGTAAAGACACAAGGCACATGCCATGCCTGTCAGTGTTACATGCCCCAGTGCAATGGATAAAGAATATCAAACAGGCCCTGGCTGGTTTGGCTCAGTGGTTAGAGCGTCAGTCCGCAGATCAGAGAGTCCCAGGTTCAGTTCCTGCTAAGGGCACGTACCTCGGTTGCAGTTTGTGCCTGGCCCGGGTTGGGGTCGTGTGCGTGGCGACCACTGGATGTCTCTCTCTCACACCGATGTTTCTCTCTCTCTCTTCCTTCCTCTCTTCCTCCCCCTCTATCTGAAGATAAGTGCAAAAATGTCCTTGGGTGAGGATTTAAAAAAAAAAAAAAAGAATATCAAACAGGTAACATAGGTTCTGTGTGGAGATTCAGTCCTGTTTATCTGCAGACTTTTTCTTTAGAACAATAGTCTTGAGCTCAGATTGTTTAGAGGCACAAAGCAAGAGGGTCTTATGGCATTTTAAGCCGAAATCTGATTCCACTGGGAAGGTGAAACTTTTTTTCATAGTTTGAGACTGGCTTCTCTCTGTCCTAATTAGTCAATGTATTAATCATATTAGAAATCAACATTCTTCATCTTCATCATCAAACATTTTATCACTACTGTTTATAGTTTTACTGTTATGAGTTGCATGTAAGTGTTAACTCACTTAGCTCCCTGAACCCCCTGAGTAGGTATTATTACACCTTGAATGGGCAGACGTGGAGACAGGCCAGGGAATGAAGCCAGATGCATGTGGTGACGGAGCTGGCAATGTTGGAGTCAGAGCTTGGCCTCCGGAGCAAGTCCGCGTGTGTTAAACTCTGGCTCCCCCACTGCAGGAGTGACAGCAGGCAGGATTCTTACTTCCCCGAATCCTCATTCCCTCATCTGTAACGGTGCTGCACGCTAGTGGACATTCTTCGTGGAGACTGATGGCGGGGGAAGAGAAGTACACACTGGAGAAAGTGGGAAGACTGGGCAAACTGGATAGCATATTTTTTAAAAATAAAGAGCAGCGTTTGGTAAATACCAGTTTCTGAGGCACAGTAGTGTCCAGGGTAAAAGTCTCTACAGACCTCAGAAGATACAGCTATTTTTCTAAGAGGAACATAAAATGAAGAGTTCACACTTTGGTAAGGAGAGAACTAAGATATTAAAATGTCCAGTGACCATGAATGTAGCACAGTTTTTGAGAAAGTACATGAACGCATTTTAATCCTCCAACTGTACACTTTCAAATCAGAAAAGTCACCTTCAGGCAGTGCCATCTGAGGATAACAAAGGGGAAAACAAGAGATAGAAACAAACCTAGGAATCCTGACAAGTGTTTTTAATGAATAAATCAAGGTGACCTTATTTTCATGCTAGCCAGAAACAAAATAAATAAGAGGTTCTTTACACAGAGAAAACTAAGTAGATAGAAATTCTAGTAATTTCCTATTGTTTTTTTAAACATCAGCTGCTTAATAAGAAATTTTAAAAAATCTCTGTCAACACTGGGAGGAAACATTTAAATATTAACAATCACCCTCTTTTGGAGTTCCTTCGTCAAAAGAGTTAACAAAAGTCAGATTATTTATAGCAAAGGTTGTCTTAGCTCGCAACTTAAACTCTGATAAACACAACAAACAACCTAATAAGAGCTTTCTGGAGATAAAGTGAATGAAGCAAGGTCAATATTTTCAACAAAAAGGCATAAGGTGATGAAAAAGGGATTGGAGAACAATTTTTTTTTTATAACTTATTTATGAGCAGAGAACCTTATTTATTGGAATAAATTATATTTAAGAAAATAAATTAAACTCGTCTTTTTCCCACAACTAATACTTCATGAAGCTGGAAACACTCACCAAGTAATATGCATGCAGTTGGTAATAAGTGAATGCTTCATGTAAAATAAAGAGCTCTGGGCTAGGAGCTAATATATACAGATTCTAAATCTAGGTCTGCTAACTGCCTCAACTTGGGTAAGTATAAAAACTCGCCCCTTTGTGCATCTGCAACTTTTGTGGGTTCAGATAGTTGAATGGATATATTATTTCTAATATTCTTTCTATTTCTAATACTCTGACTAGATACACTGCTTAATTATATAGTATCTCAGGGCTTGAAAGGGTTCAGCAAGTTTCTCTCACTTCAATTTTTATAAAAATGGCTGTCTACTCTATTTAGAAGGAAAGGATGGAGGGAGAATCTTTCATCACAAAAATAAATTTATTCTAAAGTCTCACTGTTGTCAATTTTCTATAATTTTAGCATGCTCCCCAAAACTCATTTTAATCTTAATTTTGAAAGACAAATCAATTGCCAAATATTTTAAAAAGTTAATATATGACTTAAAAATAGTTTAGCCATTTATATTATCATACTATATGTCTTCTCCCCCAGGGCCCAATGAATTTGAAAAAAAAATGTTTTAAGTATCAAATCTCAGCTAACCTATGTTCACCAAGATTAACCAGACTCATAAACTCCTAATTGAACAAACACCACCTGCAGTTCTCTGAAAACATCAGATAAAGACCTCTTGTGTTATCAAACGTATCCTTTCTTGTCCTGCAAACATAAATATGAGTTTTCATTCAGTGCATCTTATACTGGTATACTGTTGGCATTCAGAACCTGTTTCCTGAATAAATGAATGAATCACTACATATAACTCACAAAACAAATCAGAGTATTAAAATTTCTAGATTCCACTAAAAAAAATCTTTGATTCCTTCTCAAAACATTTTTCTCTCTTTTCCATTAATCTAACCTTCTGACGGTCAAATCTTTAGGCTCATTAATTTTCTTGACAGATAAATGACTTCAACCTTTGCCCCTTCAGAATCATCATAATTTACAGTGGAAATTTTCCTCTTGTTTACTTCGTGGGGCCAGACATTTGTCATTAAACAATTTTTTCAGCTCACTACATTAGAAAAAGAATCAGTGGCAATAGTTTCTCCAGAGCTTTCTTGTTTCAATACCATAACGTGCTGGTGAGTAATAGCAAAACTTTAAAAAACTTTATTTATTTATTTATTTTTATCCTCACCTGAGGACAGTTTTCTATTTTTTGTTCAGAGAGAGTGGGAGAGAGAGAGAGGAAGGGAGAGAGAGAGAGAAACATCGACGTGAAAGGGACACATCGAGTGGCTGTCTCCTGCATGACCCAACCAGGGCCGGGGACAAACTGCAACTGAGGTACATGCCCTTAGCGGGAACTGAACCTGGGGCTCTCTGGACCGCAGGCCGACGCTCTAACCGCTGAGTCAAACTGGCCAGGGCTAAAAAACATTTTTATATGATTTCTAGTTCTAGGGTTCTGGGCTGTGACTGGGTCAAACTTTTTTTTTTACTGTAATAAAAAATAACTAGAAAACAAAATTACTTTCTTTTCCTTGCTTTCTTAACAAATATAAGAAAATAAAAGATACTCAACAAACTGGAATAGAAAATGTTCTGAATCTCTAACTATAAAAAAAATTTAACAACTTTTTCCTATTTCCTTATGGCTACATTTATATGGGAAAATGTGACTGGGCCTCTAATTAGCCTGATTATCTGAGTCACAGATTCACTGTTCCTAAAATATGGACAGTAAATAATGAATGACAAGACTCTCGTTGAACTTGTCTGGCATCATTAATCTGGAAAACAACAGCTAGCACAGAATGCTATTCAATTATCTAGAACATAAGTATTAATAATAACATTAAGCGAGACAATAACAGATTCAACTGGACACTTCTTTCTACCAGCAACAAGTCAACAATGTTTCTCATTACAAATTTGCTCTTTGTTCAGTTGTATTTAAATGCAACATGAATTTATAATGTCTTACACAAGACAAGCTGATGATCTAAAAATAATTGAAAGATTTTTAAAAATCAGAATTGGCTGTCCATAATCTCATAATGGAACTTATTGTTAGAACTGAACCCACTAAAGCTTGAGGATCCTTTCCATAGTTAACTCTCAATATCTCTCTCTTCCTTTTCCTTCCCACATCTCTCGCCCTCTACTCCCACCCACCCCAATGCTATTGCATTTCTACGACGCTTGTTTTCTGGTGGCTCCTTCTCCAGCTCATCTCACCCTCGCCCCTTTCTCCAGCACCCCCTCAGGACTGAGTGCATGACTCACTGCTGAAGCCACACCACCCGAAGTGCACAAGAAGAGCTGCAGCTTCACTTTTTGGTTCTTAGCTCAGTCTAGTTTCCCACAAATATACTGTTTTTCATGTCTCCTTAGAACAACAAATTATGTGGAATGGGAAGAGGTCCCTAGAGTTGGTGGCACATTTGATTGGACCTGGCATAAAGTTGCCAGAACCGAGAGTTAACAAAGGTATAATAAAAAGCTCCATCTACTAAGGCAGCAGTTTTCAACCTTTTCATCTCCTGGCACACATAAGCTAATTACTAAAATTCTGCAGCACCCCAAAAACATATATTATGTTTTGCCAATCTGACACACACACATAAAAGTATAATTTTGGTTCATTTACCTGCATGGCTATTGTTGTGTTGGTTGTTGTAATTTATTTACCAATCTAAGGGGAAAGAGGTCAGTGCCCCTGACTAAATAGTCAGGTATTGCATATTATAAAAATTCTTGTGGCACACCTGTTGAAAGTCACTGTACTAAAGCATTCAAAACCAAGTCCATACCTTGGAAGCGTTGAAACTATATTTTCATGTATGAAATTGACTCAAAATGAGGACTTTATACAATGAAATAGAGAAAAATACAAGAAAAAATACTAAGGTGAAAGAGCTAAGTTTTAAGAATATGAAGGGCCTGCACACTATATTTGGATTTAAATACTTCCCCTCTCCATTTACAGCCACAACTCAGAGATATCACAAGTTTGGTTCAAGACCAATGCAATAAAGTAAATACCATATTAAAGTGAGTCACACAAATGTATTGATTTCCCAGTATATAAAACATTGTTTACACTGTTCTGTAGTCTATTAGATGTACAATAGCATTATGTCTAATAAAACAATGTAAATACCTTAATTAAAAGGTACTTTATTGCTTAAAAAAATGCCCCATCATCTGAGCCTTTAGTGAGTCATAATCTTTTTGCTGGTGGAGGGTCTTGCCTCTATGCTGATGGCTGCTGACTGATCAGGGTGGTGGTTGCTGACGTTTGGGGTGACTGTGGCAATTTCTTCTTTCTTTTTTGAAAATTTAACTACAACAATGGTTTTTAATGGGAACCAGAGATATGGTTATAATTACATAGTCCGATACAAAAAACACATGGGTGGCCCGGCGGAGATGGAAGGGTACAAAATAATGAGGGTTACACTGGGCATAGAAGAAACGCTGTTTTAGAGCATCAGGAGGCAGGATAAGATAGCCTCTCCCTGAGATCCTGCCTGTGGTCACCCCTGGAGTCCATCTTGCCAAGGCAACAGCCACCCACCCCCACCACTCCCTGACTTGGCATTGGTAGCCACCCGGATCATTTACTCCTCTGCCCTCATGATGATCATCTCCATAGCTACTGCCCACATGACAGCCTCCTGGTCCCATCCTGAGCCATCTGGTTTAGGGGCCTTACACAGTTGCATTCATTCCTGCAAGAGAAGTTCATGTTCTCACATGTAGGATTAAGACACTTCCAGTCCCCAGCTGGCTGCTGTTCTCCACTGCCACCATCTCCACTGGGGAATCCTCCCTGGCCACCGCCACCACCTCCATAGCCTCAATGACCCATGGGTCCTCCTCGCCCTAGACCTCCTCGACCATTGTCACCACCCCTATTGAAGTCTGTCATAGAGTAGCAAATGAGACCTCAGTAGGATTCCCAGAGAATTCTTTTCCATCAAACCAGTCAATAGCTGCTTTAGCAGAAGGTGGATCATCAAGTGATACATATGCTGCCTCTCCCTTCAGCTTTCCCATCTCCCTGTCTGTGTACAGATTAATCATGGGCTGTCCTATTTTCTTATTTATCTTAATACTACCCATCTCCTTGAAGGAATCAGCCACAGACTCAATTGTAACATTCTTGCCCTGCACAAAGATGGTGTTATTGTCTGAATTATCCTGTTCAGAGTCATGAGGTGATCCTCCACGGCCACCTCCATGACCTGCCATTGCCTCCATGGCCACCTCCATGACTTCTGGGTTCACAGTCACCACTGCTGAGGTTATAACCACCGCCACCTCCAGCCTATCCCCCACGGTCCTGCTGGCCTCCCCCAATCCTGATTGCTATAACCGTCATGACTGCTGCCACACTCTTAGGGGACTGTCTTGGTCATACATAACTCCACCACCTCCACCGCTGTTGTACTGGTTCTGCTGTCCAAAGCACTGAGGAGGATTATAGGAGCATTGTTCCTGTCCATAGCTAGGCTGCTGTCCATCACAGAGCCTGCTGACCATGGCCCCCACTCAGGCTGCCCATAGTTGCCACTCTGAGAACTGCTACTGTAACTTCTCGAGATGCTGCCAGGAGCTGGCTGCTGGCCATAGCCAGGGTAGGACTGCTGTCCATCAGACAACTGAGAACTCTGGCCACAGCCATAGCCACCAGTTGAGCCATATCCCTGGGGAGCTGACTGAGTTCCATAGCCTGTGTTCTAGGTCTCTGGCCATAGCCTGAAGTGTCCCTTGACTGGCTGTAGCCACCATAACTGCTGTCCATTGGGCTGACTGCTCTGCTGGGATTCATGCTGCCCAAACTGGGTGGTGTAGGTCCCATAGCTTTGGGTTACTTGTTGGGTACGGTTGTTAGAGGCCCCCCCCCCCCCCCAAGCCTGACATGCAACAGGATTCCAATACCAAAGAGCACTGACACTTCGAGGAGGGAGCCTGTGGCAATTTCTTAAATAAGATAACAATGAAGTTTGCTGCATCAGATGACTCTCCCTTTCATGCATGATTTCTCTCTGACACGAGATGCTGTCTGACAGGATTTTACCCAGAGTAGAACTTCTTTCAAAATTGGAATCAATCCTCTGAAACCCTGCTGCTGTTTTGTCAACTAAGTTTATGTAATGTCCTAAATCCTTTGTTGTCATTTCAACAATCTTCACGGCATCTTCACCAGGAGTAAAGTCTCTCTCAAGAAACCACTATCTGTTCATCCATACACAGCACTCCTCATGCATTGATAGCTTTATCATGAAATTGCAACAATCCAAAGATCACTGATTGCCATAACAAATATAATAATGAAAACATTTTAAATATCGTGAGAATTACCAAAATGTGATATGGGACACAAAGTGAACAAAAGCTGTATTGAAAATGGCACCAAAAGACGTATTCAGCAGGGTTGACACAAATCTTCAGTTTGTAAAAAACACAATATATGTGAAGTGCAATAAAACAATGTGCAATAAAATGACGTATGTTTGTATATTAAATGGTCCTCCCACTTTTTTTGCTACATAATTATTTTCTTTCTTTCTTCATAATATTTATCACTCTTTATTGTTATATAGTAAGTGCTTGTTTGCTTGATGTTTATTTCCTTCACAAGAGTGAAGAAGACCCTGAGGCCAGGAATTTGTTCTGCTCATAACAGGTCTCCAGTAGATTTCTACTTAATTAATTTATTCACTTTGTTACCCAACGGGTCATGGTTAAAGAATCATATTTTGTCCTCCTGGTATCTTATCATCTGAACATATAATTAATGCAAGTATGTTAAAGGAATGGATTAAAATAATTGGTTAAGTATCCAGTAATTTTTTTTTTTTTTTTTTGGTGAAATTAGATGAAAAGGTATGTAATTCTAAGTAGAGAAGAGCAATACTTACCAACAATAATCAATTTTCTAAATCTTACAGGTAACACTAGGAAAAGTAAGCTGTTTAAAAATATGTAGGTGACAAATTCTTACGTAAATTTAAATTCGCCATTAGACTATCTGTGCAGGTCATTTGGCATTCCATACAGGAAAGCATTTGCTACTCGAGGGCTCGGAACCTTAGGAGGTGGCCAGTTCACCTGAGAGGAATGTAAGCAGGCCATGGCGACACATGGCGACAGGCAGAACAGCAAAGTCTGTGGTGGAGTGTGGCCTCGACTTTGAGGGGGGTAATGGTCTCACTGCTCTGAAAGTGTCATGGGGTTTTCAATGTTGAAAGTATTCCTATTCATTCAAAACAACAGATACTTCCCTACGTTTTTAGTTTTCGAAGTTTAATGTAAACTGGGTCCTTTTTCAGAAAAGTAAATTATTAAAAGCTTAAGAGACTTGACAGAGTTACAATGAGATCTAATCTTTACTATCTTTGTACATATCCTTCTAGAAAGACTATTCTGTTTAACTAATAAAATTGACACTGAAATACTGACGAATTAGAGTACCCACAATCGATAACTGAGGCAAGCAGGACCAGCATTAGATCAATTGATTTGACTCATAAAACTCTGCAGGACCATTTTCAAAGTTAAACTCATTTATATTTAAAAGAAATCATTGACTAAATGGCCCAGTTTAAGACAAGTACTCATAAGCACATTTAGATCTCTGGGGAGGAGCCTATGAATTGGTATTTCTAATACTTCTCCATGACTCCTGTGAAACTAGGGTGGACAATTTCCACTGTAGCTAAAAGTGAAAGTGAAGTCCTAGATAGTTCACTTATTGGATCTGATAAATCCTCAAAATCTCCATTTTTTCACATGTAAAAAATGATGCACAAAGAGGTTATAGAAATGCATACAGTCTTGCCAGTGCCACAATTTACAACACCCCACAGTCTTTCTAACTTACTTTGAAGTGACTTTGCATAATCTGGAAACCCTGTATTCGAAAATGTTTCTTGGGTAGAAGAATGGAGAGTTCAAGAGAGGACATAGATTCAGGTTTCCTTAAAACCCGAGGACTGTTAACACAGCTTGCCAAGCCCTGTGATGAGAGAAAGACCATAGCTTTCATCCCCATGTGGACTAGCTAGCAATTGCTATTTTATGGCCATAGACTATATTCCTAAATTTTGACTGTTTTGCAAATACATTCCCTTGTTGATAAAGTTGACAGAAAGAGGTTTGATGAGCAAAAGGCCATCATCACTGATGAAGATAGCCGTGTTCTAGCCCATACTGGTAAGGGTTGATCAGAAGAAGCATCAGCTTCCCACGTAATTCAAGGCAAAGGGAAGGTGGCTGGATAGGCTTGAACTGTTTGCCTCATTAGGCACATGCTCACTCTCTAGCCTCCACTGGCTTGTAGAGAAAAGGGAACTAGGAGAGAGAGAACTGGTGGGAGGGGGTGTGTTGGAATTCTTTCCATAGATTTGAGCCAAAAGGCCACGTTTGGGATTCATTTTTTTTTTTTTTTTTCTTTCTAGATTAGGAACTGGTGCTTGATTAAGGGAACATCAACAAATAAATAAACCAAAACACACACAAAAAAAACCCTCCATAGGCTGTAGACTCAAAGGAACAGAAGTTAACTAACAAGGGAAGAGAAAATAAGCAGGAAAAAGTTGTGTTTCTGATCTTTTCACAATGCAGATCTTACTAAATCATTCATCTGGCATCTCTTTCCACATGAATAAGAGTTTATATGGGTGTCGTTGTTCAACTTAATGTGGGTAAAAATTATGGCCTTGTTAGTGATATTGCTGGGTCTTATAAATCTAGTGTGGAGCCAGGAATGTGCAATTTAAACAACCTCCCTCAAGCGAGTCTTACCTACTCTGGGAGACACAAGGGCCCAAACCAACTATTAACCAGCAGAGACATACTTCTCATAATAAATTTCTGTCAAGTTTAATCCAGATATTAAAGTATTTGTTCATCAATTTCTTCTTCATTAAGAATTTTTAGGATCAAGGCAACAATAAAGCTGGTGTCATAAACTAACCTGGGAACCATTTCTTTTCTTTTTGCTAGGTAAAATCTAATTTTAAAGAACATTTCGAATTTGATTTTGTTCTATTAAAAATGCCATCTGGTCAAATAGCCATGTTTGTATTTACCAACAATGTGAAATGAGAGAACAATAGATTCAAAGTTCTTTATGCTAAAAGTAGATACATCATAGTACTTTCCTCCATAAAATTTGCTTTTGAGAAATCAGGATTTTATTTATTTATTTTTTTTATCCTTACCTGAGGACATTTTTCCATTTTTTGTTAAAATAGAGTGGGAGGGAGCCCTGGCCGGTTTGGCTCAGCGGTTGGAGCATTGGCCTACGGTCCAGAGAGTCCTGGGTTCGGTTCCCGCTAAGGACATGTACCTCGGTTGCAATTTGTCCCCGGCCCTGGTTGGTCGTGCGGGTGGCAGCCACTCGATGTGTCCCTTTCACGTCGATGTTTCTCTCTCTCTCTCTGTTCCTCTCTCCCTCCCATTCTACCTGAACAAAAAATGAAAAAATGCCCTCGAGTGAGGATAAAAAAAAAAAGATAGAGTGGGAGGGAGAGAGAGAGAGAAACATCAACGTGAAAGGGACACATCGAATGGCTGCCACTCGCACAACCCAACCAGGGCTGGAGACAAACTGCAACCGAGGTACGTGCCCTTAGTGGGAACCGAACCCGGGTCTCTCTGGACTGCAGGCCAATGCTCTAACCACTATGCAAAACTGGTTAGGGCCAGGATTTAATTTTAAATCCCATTTCACTGTGCCACACTATTGCTCTGCATGAACTCTTTTATTTGTGATAACTGAAATTATTTAAAGTAAAATATAAATTAAGAGAAAGATGGTTGGTTTTCTTGTTTTCTCTCTCTTGATATGATGGAGAAAATATGTGTTTAGAGAAGGAGAAAGAGACTGTAATTTACTGAGCATTGTATGCCAGTAAAAATGATTTTCTCTTTGATCAAACTCTAGCCAGGCTCCACTGAGACCTCTTGTCTATTAGGGCTCAAAGTTGGTTTATAAAGACTTGAACAAACACTGTTTCTAACAGCTCAAGTCTGCACCCCTAGGATGGCCCTTGTCCCACCTTAGAGTAAAACTCAAGGCTGCCCAAAGAAGTGACTGTTCCAGCCAATACCTGAAGATAGGATTCCTATTTCCCAGCCTCTATGGAAGGGCAGGAGCCTACGTTCATAAGCATCAGTTAGCAAACCCAGGTGGGTGTCACTTGGACCAACCCTCCCATTCCGGCTTTTTGTAATATTTCATTTCCCTGACTGTACAAAGCCCCAGCTTCTCCTGATCCTGACTCCCTCATTCTCCCTTAAAACTCACAGTAATTTTTATACAAATCAAAGTCGACTGAGTTCAGTTCACACTGGATTCTTCTCCCTGCTGCCATAGTATATTATTGAATAAAATTTGTCCTTACCACTTTAACTAGTGTCCAGCTTTGTTTATGTTTGATACCAGACACTATACCAAATCTTTTAAGTATGAGACCCCTATAGAATGTCTCCATTTTTGCAGATGGAGGAATTGAGAGGTTAAGTGACTTGTGAAAGCCAGGCAGCTATTTTCAGGACAAGATTCTGAGACCTGTCTTGCTCCAGAGCACATGTTCTCTTTGGTTGGCTTCAGGTATGTGGAAGTTACATGACTACATGGCTCCATGTTTGGAAGGGCCTCACCCTTGGTTTAAGGCTCTGCTATAGCTACCTCAAAATTCTCAATTTTTGAGCAAGGGATTCCACATTTTCATTTCTCACTGGGCCCTGCAAATTATGTAGCTCTCTTCTCTTCCATGGTTTGCTTCAGGTTAGGATCTCCCAAACATTCAAACTCAAAGTTAGAAGGGATAGATGGGTTCCTCACTATAAATGGAGGGCAGAGTACAAAGCTGCTCAGGGAAGGAATGCCTAGAAAGGTCCACCTAAGTGTTTATAGGGATTTATGTACTAATAGGGGTTTGATGTTCTATTGTTAATGGAAAAATCAGGGAGACAAGTTTACCCAACACTCACGGGAATTGGGTGGCTCTTGCAACATCTTCAGAAAAGGAATTTCCTAAGACTTGCACAGAAGAATGAATGATTTTTATTGAGATGGAATTATATTCCTTGGGTTCCAAAGTCCTATGTCCCTTAACCCAGTCTTGGAAACATTCAGCTGTGGATTTAGTAGAGCTAGAAGCAAGACCAGTGTCCAGAGTTTCCTCTTCATGTTGCAGCCAGGTCCAGGTCAGGCATCAGGCTAGATTCAGTCCATCAGTCCATTGTATGGAGTCCACATGGCTGTGGGCCCCATGGCAAATGCAGGGAAACATTCCCTTGGCAACAAGAGTCCCAAGAGGACAGGACAGCCGATTGCTAAGAGAGTAAGAGAACCTTCTTTTGTTCAGAAAATTACATATTCAGGTTTCATGCTTTTGCCATAGTTATGCCTATTCTGGACAATTACCAATTTCCAAATATGACAGACAGGTAAGCACCTCCTCATGTCAGTCATACCTTACTGGGCATGTGCCTAAATTGCCTTTGTCCAGTCCCTTCTCCCATCAATTTTTGGGGAACAGATCTGGAGAGTGTTAAAATAGCTTCCTGACAAAAGCTGTATAAATGGCATGCTTATATTATTTAGTCTTCCCTTCACTCCTTTCCTGTTAAATAATAACCAGGTTATTGTAACAGTATCACTATTGTAAAAATCATCAGTTCAAATCTGTTTAAAAGATAGATGACTATATTTTTAATTTTGAGTAACACTGGTTAAAACATAATTCCTACTGTTTTATCATTACTTTTTTGAAATGTTTTTGAAAAATAGCTATGTAACTAATTGAGCATTATTTTGATATTCCTGTATAAACATGCATAGTAAATATGAAATACTTATTTACTTTATTTTAAAAATATGGTTTAGGTTTCTGACCAAATGACTTTGATCTAATTTTTATTTTATTCATAATAATTACTTTTAATTTCTTTTGGTTATGTTAAGGACAAAGCATCTCTATTATATGCTCATATTTCTCTTTTTATAAAAACAATGTATCTTTTTCTGAATTATAAAAGTAATGTATGTTCCCAGTGGAAAATATGAAGAAAACAAAAATCACCCATATCTAACCAGGTAGAGAAAATATTTCATTATGCATCATTTTGTCTTAGGCATTTATATAGGTATATATTTTTTTGTTAACTAATATCTTTTTTATCAATTGATTGATTGATTGCTCAATCTCTATCTACTTGGAATCACAAAATTCATGATTTGAGTGAATTCTGTTATTTTTTTTTCATTTATTTTATCCTAAGGATTTCTCTTATGAAAAAATGACTCTACAAAACCAATTTAACAATCTCTCTAGTGTTAATTGTGAATTTTTTCTCTTCTTTTTAAACTTTTTTTTTTGTGTGTGTGATTGACTCTAATCAAGGAGAGTATGTTTCAAGGAACAGCTATCAATTTGGTGGGGAACACATTGCATACTCAAAACTGCGTATTATAAGTCTATGAACCAGGAGGATTTTCTGTACTTACAGGACATAAATACGAACAGATCATTCTATATTGTTCTATACACACTAGAGAAAATTACTGAAACAGGCCAGGCAGTCTTGGGGCAACTGAATAGTAAATTAAACATATAAATGAAAAAGGAGAGGGAAAACACTATTTGCAGAATCATTCCAAATGTCAACCTCTTTAAAAATCAGGAAGCTAATTAGCTACTGCACAGACAAGTCACCAACGCAGAAAGAAAATGTAGGCTGTCTCAGGGTTTGATTATTTCCCCTAACCAGTGATTATATGCATCAGCATCCTATTCTCTTACATGCTAATTAGGGGCTTTATCTTCATTGAAGAATCTGCTTCTTTTGTTTAATTCAGCAAAACCAGCTGAAATCAGAAGTTTGCTACTTAGGAAACCTTTATCTTCTCCTTATCAGGCATCCTGCTTGATCTCAGTCCCTGTCCCAGAAGAAAACAAAATGTGTTTTCCACTTAAACATAAAGGGTTTCCTCAGATAACCTCAGAACATAATTACCCGATTCAGCCAAACAATCTGAAACTATGTCCTGCAATTTTCCCTGACCTGATTCCCTCTTTCTTCCATGTTTCAGAGGTCTTTCTCTTTTGAATTATCAGTGATTTCTATTTTATTTGTTGTGGGAACCTGAAAGTGATTATTGACTTTGCCATCAACATGGTTCGATTTAATAATATGGTAATTTAAATGAAACTTAAACTGGGTGGAAATAGAAAAAGAAGGTCTTTTGTCCCAGATAATTATCTTTCATTTATTTGAAAGGTAGAGATTATAGAATGCTCAACCTTGCTTCTCACTAGTGGAGACAATCTAAGTTATGATAAAGCTTAGAAATGGGAAACAGTGCCAAGTAGTATGTGGTATGATGGAGGAGGAGTGGGGAAGGATTTGGTGAAAGTGCTGCATCACTTAGAAAAAATAAGGCTGAGAGTGCCTTCAGAAGAGTACTGGAGTCTGAATAGGTTTCGCTTGCCATCTGTTGTATTGGGCTTGGGTTTGATCATTCAATTGCTCGCTTGGTCTGTCTGCTCAGAGTAAAGATCATATAACAAAGTATAAATAAATCTGCTCTCTAAAGCTGATTTAGGCAGAACTATCCACCTGGCTGGAGTGAGAAAACAGCCTGACTTAAAATACTTCAATGTGGCTGAAAATTCATTTTCATAGTCACAAATGGCTAGAAAACTTAAAAAGCTAATAGTTTATTTCTGTTCATTTTAGTTCTTTGTTAGTTAATATATTATTGTATGTTCACTGTATTCCTGATATTGTGTTCTCCATTGCTAGGGAATATAAATTAACAGAAGATACTATTCCTGCACTCAAAAAGGGAAGAAAACTTTTTGGGTAAAGGACAAGTGTAGAACAATTTTTGAAGCTCCCACCTAAACTGGAAATCTTTTACCTCCTGAGCATCTTGAGTAGCTGTAAATACATATTAGGCTCTCAATAAATGAAGGTTGATTGATTAAAACAAACAAACAAAAAAAAAAACAACCTTATTATTCATTAATATAAGCATATATAGTTATATTTTTCCAATAAGTACCACATTAGCTGTGTTCCACAAATTCTGATAGTTGTTTTCATTTACATTCCATTTAGAATAACTTTCAAATTTCCATTGTGACTTTTTCATTGACCTATAGTTTTTTTTTAGTGATATTGAGTTTTTACTGGCTTTAACAATATATAATTGACATATAACACTGTATAAGTTTAAAGTGTACAGTGTGATGACTTGATATATATATATATATAAATGATAACTAAAATAAGGTTAGTTAACACAACCATTACCTCACATAGCAATTTTTATTTTGTGCTGAGAATGTTTAAGATCTATTTTCTTAGTAACTTTCAAATATATAATATAGTGTTAACTATAGTCACCTTACCTGCTGTGCCTTACATTTCCAGAATTTTATAACTAGAAGTTTGTATCCTTTGACCACCTTTACCCATTCCTCCCCTGTTCCCTTCCTCTGGCACCCACCAATCTACTCTCTGTATGATGTCTGTTTTTTAAAATTCCACATATAATTGAGATTATAGAGCATTTGTCTTTCTCTGATTTATTTCATTTAGTATAATGCCCTCAAGTTAAATGGTAGGGTTTCCTACTCTTTTATGGCTGAGTAACAGTAATATTCCACTGTGTGTGTGTGTGTGTGTGTGTGTGTGTACACATGTAGTTGTCCAATTTTCCCAGCACTCTTTATTGAAGAGACTGTCTTTACTCCATTGTACGCTCTTCACTCCTTTGTCAATATTAATTGAGCATAATGTCTTGGGTCAATTTCTGGGTTCTCTGTTCTGTTCCATTGATCTACATGCCTGTTCTTATTCCAGTACCATGCTGTTTCAATTACAATGGCTTTGTAGTATAACCTGAAATCTGGAATGTGTGATCCCTCCAACTTTGTTCTATTTCAAGATTGCTGTAGCTATTTGGGACCTTTTTTAGTTTCATATAAACTTTTGGAGTGTTTGTTCTACATCTGTGAAGTATGCCGTTAGTATTTAATAGGGATTGCATGAAATTTATAAATTGCTTTGGGTAGTATTGACATTTTAATGATATTGATTCTTTCAATCCATGAACATGGCATATGCTTCCACTTTTTTCAGCTTCCTCTATTTCTTTTTTCACTGTCCTGTAGTTTTCTGAGAATAGGTCTTTTACCTCCTTGGTTAAGTTTATTCCTAGGTATCTTAATTTTTTTTTTTTAATCCTCACCCGAGGACATTTTTCCATTTTTTGTTAAGATAGAGTGGGAGGGAGAGAGAGGAAGAGAGAGAGAGAGAGAGAAATATTGATGTGAGAAAGACACATCGACTGGTTGCCACTCACATGACCTCAACGGGGGCCGAGGACAAACTGCAACCGAGGCACATTCCCTTAGCTGGAACCAAACCCGGGACTTTCTGGTTTGCGGGCTGACTCTCTAACCCCTAAGCCAAACTGACCAGGGCTGATCATATGATTTTTATCTTTCATTTTGTTTACATGATGTATCACATTAATTGATTTGCAAATATTGTACCAGCCTTGCATCCCTGGGTTAAATCTCACTTGATCATTGTGTATAATTATTTTAGAATATTGCTGGATCTAATTTGCTAAATTCTGTTGAGGATTTTGGCGTGAATGTTCATCAGGGATATTGGTCTGTAATTTTTTTTTTCTTTGTAGTGTATTTATTTGATTTGGTGATTAGATTATGCTGACCTCATAAAAAGAACTCTGAAGTCTTTCTTCCTCTTGAATTTTCTAAAATAGTTTCATCAGAATAGACTTAGTTCTTCTTTTAATGTTTGGTAAAACTCCCATGTGAAGCCCTTTGGACCAGGGCTTTTATTTATTGGGAGTTAATTGATTACTGCTTCTATTTTCTTAATTGTTGGTCTATTCAGGTATTTTGACTCTCCTCAGTTTGTTGAATTTTGGAAGACTATGATTCTAGTAATTTGTCCATTTGCCTAGTTTGTAGAATTTGTTGGCATATAATTGTTCAGAGTATTTTCTTTCAATCCTTTGTATTTTTTTGTATGTCAGTGTTACTTCAACTCTTTCATTTCTGATTTTATTAATTTGTGTGCTCTCTCTTTATTTCTTGGAGAGTCTGGATAAAGGTTGATCAATCTTGTTTATCATTTCAAAGAACCAACTCTTGGTTTCGTTGATCTTTTGTAATTTTTTTAGTCTAGATGTCATTTATTTCAGCTTTGATCTTTATTATTTCCTTCCTCGTATGAACTCTGGGTGTTTCTTTTGTTCTTCTTCTAAGTCTTTAAGTTGTAGGATTAGATAGTTTGTTAGAAATTTTTCTTGTTTCTTGAGGTAGGCTTGTATTGAATGAACTTTGCTCTCAGAACTGCTTTCACAGTGTCCCATAAATTTTGTGTTGTTGTGTGTAATTGTCATTAAGTTGCTTATAGTTCTCACCTATTTGTTTGAACACCCTTTAAACCATTGCTTTGAATTTTTTCTTTTTTCTTTATCCTCACCCGAGGATATTTTTCCATTTTTTGTACAGATAGAGTGGGAGGGAGAGAGAGAGAGAAACATCGACGTGAAGGGACACATCGAGCGGCTGCCACCCGCACGACCAATCAGGGCCAGGGACAAACTGCAACCGAAGTACGTGCCCTTAGCGGGAACCGAACCCGGGTCTCTCCGGACCGCAGGCCGACGCTTTAACCGCTGAGCCAAACTGGCCAGGGCTGCTTTGAATTTTTTATCTGACAAACTGCTAGCCTCCATATCATGTAGTTCATTTTCTGGTGATTCCTCATTTTCTTTCATTTGGGGTTGTTTCTTTGTCTCACCATTTTAGCTGTCTGGTAGTTCAGGGCCAACTGAGGCATCTTGGGACCTGTAGGCAGCGCGGTGTGTATCAGATGAGACTGCTCTGTCTCCCAGTCTGTTCTGGTGCATGGTTCTCTAGATGGTGCCTCTCATCTGCTGCAGGTCCAGGAAGATTGACAGCTGGCAGCTTGTGTTTGTCTGTTGTGGTAGGCACTACTGGGGTGCATGGGTCCAGCTGGTGCACTGCTGGTATGCAGGGGTCCTGAAGTACCACTTCTGTCTCATGGGACTCAGCTCCCAATCTGCATTGCTGCTGCTGTTGTAGGGGTATGGGTCTCAGCTCCCGAGCCTCTGCTGCTGCTGAGGGTGGGACTCCACTCCTGAGGCAGCCACTGCTGCTGTTGTTGGGGATTGTGCTGGCTCTTGAGCTGGCTGCTGCTGCTGCTGGGGTAGTGCTGGTTCCCAAGCCCCACAACTGCTGTTGAAATCAGGTGCCTTGATAACACTGCTACTGTGTGCTGGCTCACATTGACACAGCAGGGGCCACTGGTACACTGGTGGTAACTGGGCCCTAGCTACTCCCCACTGCCTCCTCCCAGATAGGATCTAAGAGATCTTCCAAAATGCCCAGGCCTTCCAGCCCTGAGCAGGAAGCAGCACCCTGCCAAGCAGCGCACAGTGGTAGCCAGCAGCTGCTCCTCATCCACAGCACCAGAACAATCTGCCCTAAGTTTCCACTCATCCACACTCACATCCACTCACACTCTCTCTCACACTTGCTCATGCTCTCACACACCCTCACTCCAGTACTGCCTGCAGTCATGTTCAATGTCTCTTTCCTGGAATCTTTTTCACATATCTGTCCTTGCATGAATAAACACCTAGTTAATTGACCTGTGGCATATATTTCTTTTGGGCTCTCAGAGTTCTGTAAGGTGTTGCTAGATTTCCCCTCTTTAGATCTTAGGATGGAATGGAGCTTGATATGTTCAGAGTTCTCAACCATCCTTCTCATGTCTAAGAGCTATACACTAGGCTGAGGAAGGAGGAGTAAGGTAGGAGAGGAAGGAGGAGGCCAATGGGGAAAAAAGGGGGACATCTGTAACACTTTCAAAAAAAAAAAAAAGTGCACGAGGTTGCCATGCTGACCATTAACAACAGGAAATTAACATAGCATTACATAATGCAATAAATAATGCAAATAAGGAAGTTTTAAAAGAAAGGTGAGGAAAATCATAAATAAACTAGGACTAAATGGGAAAAAAATCTGTGTCTACTGGACTGAAGCAGAAGCTTTTGTTACAGGCTGCCTGGGTTAACATCCTAGCACTGTCATTTCCTTGCTGTGAATGCTGGGCAAATCACTTAAACCTTCTATATTTCAGTTTGGTGGTCTATAAAACTGAGCTAGCAATGGTACCTGACAAAGCTATAAAAATGAAATGAATTCATTATTAAAAGTAAAGTTCTGAGGATAGTCCTGGCACATGGAAAACACCGTGTCAGTTGGAGCTATTTTTGTCATCATTATCCTCACAAGAGTTTCCTCTCTCTTCCCAATTCAGCCATCCTATGTTTTGTTCCCACATTAACCCTCCTACAACACAGTCCCATTTATATTATTTAACTGCAAAAACCCTTTCAAATATTTTCCATTGTTTACCACACTAAGGGCATATATCTTCGTCTGGCATTCTAAGAATTTTAGACATGAATTAGGACTTTATTACCACCTCTCATAGCTCTACTGCATTATGCTCAGGCCTTGGTGGAGACTTACTATTTATTTTTTAAAAGAATTTCATTGATTTTTTAGAGAGAGAGAGAGAGATGGAAGGAGATGGAGAGAGAGAGAGAGAGAAAGAGAGAGAGAGAGAGAGAGAGAGAGAGAGAGAGAGAGAGAGAGAGAAAGAGAGAGAGAGAAACATTTATGTAAGACAGATACATTGATTGGCTGCCTCCTGCACAGCCCCTACTGGGGAAGGAAGGAGCCTGTAACCAGGCATATGTCCTGCCTGGGAATTGAATCAGCAACCTTTTGGTACATGGGATGATGCCCAACCAACTGACCTACCAGTCAGGGTGAGGTTTACTATTTCTTGGACTTCTGTTCTTTTATTTTTAATTCAGAGTGGTCCTTACTGCCCCAATACTCTCCTCTTCACTTTTTATATCCCTCATGCCTTTTCTTAAATTCTACCATTTCCATGATGCTAATGAAAATTGGCCCATCAAATGTGATCCCTGGTGTTTTAAATCTTGATAGTACTTTGTTAGATGTTGTCATCATGCTATACCAGGAACTAAAGTGGTTTGCACAGTGAATGCAGCCAGTACTCCACTCTTACTCCCCTCCCAACTGTGGCTTCCTGCAGGGGGGAATTTAGTCTTATTCATCTACGTATTCCCTGAAATTTCACCAGTGTGTCTTTTAAGGGGCGGTAGCTCAATAGATGATTATTGTCTTGAACTGAACTAACACTGTTAAACTCTTGCTTATACATTTACTGCTTCGTACAGCAGAGCTTCCTTAACTTGCTAAAACCAAAATTATAAACATTTCAAAAAATATTCAGGTAGATATACTTTCCCACAAGACATCAGAAAACACTGGATGTTAACAAATGTAGTAGGGTACTTTTCCACAAGGGAGGACATTGATATTGAGCATCATTTCAATCATTCAACATGTAATTGATGGTTGAAGATTTCATATCATAAAGCAAATAAAAATATAAGAAGCCTGTTATTAAAACAGTGTTCATTAGGAAAAAAATGGAAAATATGGGTATTTAAGTTAGAAAATATTGAAAAAGTGTTAAATGTCTTCATAGTATAAGTTAATCAACACATATAAAAAGAAAAGGGTAAGCAAAAGATGTAGGGGACAGACTGAAGAACCTCAGAGAGAATGGGAGAGGAGACAGGAAGAGATAAACCAAAGAATTTATATGCATATAAAACATTTTAATCCTAGAAAGTTGAGAAAATTACCAATAAAAATATATAAAATAGAGGATAAAATTATTGGGGATGGTGGAGAAGAAAGAATAGAATGAAAAAATAACACTGCAATTTTAGGAAAACTGACTTTGTGGATAGAATGTTCAAGTATAGATACACAGAAGACATCAAATATTTGCATGGTACATCACAAAGCACTTTTATATTATTTATTTATTTTTTTAATCCTCTCCTGAGGACATGCTTTTTCATTGATGAGAGAGAGGGAGCGAGAGAGAAACATCAATATGAGAGAGAAAAATTGATAAGTTGCCTCCTGTATGAACCCCTACCAGTGCATGGGATGATGTTCCAATCCACTGAGCCACACCAGTCAGGGCTGAATAATCATTATTTTGTTTGATACCTGTAGATTCCAGTGAAGTTCTGATAGGTTAGGTAGTTTAATGTCCCAAGTGGAGAAGCCTTGAGATGAATTCAAGTGTTCAGAGCTTAGCCCCCTTAGGAGCACTGCGTTTGGTGTCAGAGTGGTTTTGGATTTGCATTATGTTTTTTCAAATTTCCAGCTCTGTGGTTTTATGTAAGCTACTTCAATTTCTCTAAGCTTCATTTTCCATCCATACTTATCTCCTAGGTGAGTTTTAAGAATTAAATAACATAAAACACTCAGAGTAATTGGCACGTAATAAAAGTCTTAACAAATGTTACTTATGTCCCAGAGCTTTTGCCCCTGGAGTCTAGAACTTGGAGAGAAAGAGGGGAGAGGGAAGGGAGACAGGAGAGAGAAAGGGTAGGATAAAAGAGATGAAGTCAAGCAAGAAAATCAGGGTAAGAAAGGAGAGCAGAAGGGCAGTCCTCAAGGACTGGAGCAGGTGGGGTGAGGGCCAGGGAAAGGAGAAAACAAACACTGACTGATTTGCTGCTATGAACTGAGCACTTAAAGTTATTGTTTAATTTTCACAGTCTAAATGATTAAGCGATTTGCTAAAGGTTCCAAGTAAGATGGGTAGCTTTAGAGCTGTCAAATGCGTTGGCATATGCCTTTTAATGTCTTTATTTTTATGAAATAAAGATGGTTTCTGTCATTATAGAAGTAATATGTTGATTATTGAAAATTTAGAAACTACTAAAGAGCGTAGGAAATAAAATTATCTAGAGATAAAAACTAACATTTCAGTGTAGGGGGGAGGAGGGATCATTGGGAGAAAAAGGAGAAATATCTGTAACAAAAATAAATAAATAAATTTAAAAAAATATGCACTATTGGTTATGTGTTTATGTTAATTTTTCTTTATTATAATGTATCCATATGTTATCACTGTTCTTTAGTATAAAAGTTACAAAATTTAAAAAAATGTCAAATCACAGAGTGATCTTTAAAAATGATGAATCAGATTATGTAAAAATAAATAAATAAAATAAAATATATTTTTTTCATTGCTTTGACCTAAAATACAGTGTTAAGCCCTGATTTTTTAGTTAATATTAAAAAATAAGCATTTCCCATGTTATTAAAACTACATGCACGATTTTTTTGGTGGCTGGATCAAATCTCATTAAGTAGAATTACTGTGACTTAGATATATCTATTTTCTTTGAAGTTTATGCTCTTTTCAATGTTTCATAACTAGAAACAGTGGTGTGAAAATATATTCTTGCTTATTATACTAAATGAAATAGTTCAGACAGAAAAGGAAAAAAAATATGATTTTACTTCTATGTCAAATATAAAACAAAAAGTGACAAATGAACTAACAAAACAAGCAAGAACAAATTCATAGATACAGACAGCAGAATGGTGGTTACCAGAGGGAAAAGGAGTGGGGGAAAGGGGGTGGGTAAAGGGGGTCAAATACATGGTAATGGGAGGAAACTAGACCACCAGTGGTAAATATACAATAGAGTACACAGATGTCTAATTATAATTGTGTATGCCTGAAAATTACATAATTTTATTAACCAATGTTAGCCCAAAAATTTTAAATAAAATATATTTGTGTATAAATTTTTGTTTGTTTGTTTGTTTGTATTTAGGGTTAGTTTATTTGGAGAGATTGCAGAAGAGAAATCATTGGTTCAAGGTTCCGCCAACATCATAAAATATTACTGCATTGCTTTCTGATGTATATTCCATTAGTAATGAGAACCAGGTCAGTCAAAGCTCTTTGCTAATATGGCAGGTGAATTTTAAAAATATGCTTTACTTAATAATGAAGAGAGTAATATTTTGCTACATATGTTAAACAACTTCTTCATGGAAGAATGTTCAGAGTTTTTGCTCATTTGTTTACCAAGGTAGAGGCATTTTCTTAATATGCTGTGCTTTTTCTGTTACAAAGATGTTCACACTTTTCCCTCCCTCATCCACATCCATATATCCATAAAGCCACCCACAAGCTCTATTTGTGTAACTAAGAGACAAGTTATTATCAGTTATCTAAAATTCTTGTTGAACTTGACTTTTCTTGAAGAAAACACATAAAGTGATTACATTTGATTACATTCATGCAAAAAAAAAAAAAAAAAGCAAGCTTGTTTATTTTTAAGTATCAGCCAGAATGGAAAATAAGCTCAAAATGATTGAAAATGGCTGAAGGAACTGGAGTTGATCATTCACCTTCTTAAGTGAGCAACTGCACAACTGCAGACCGCTGCTTTTTTTAAGGGCCTGAGAAGAGAAGAACAACAGGCTTTCCCAGCTGCTCATTCATTTCTTCCTGAGCTACCCTCTGCCTGCCTCACACTTTGATCCCACCCTGCATTTGGTGCCTCTGAGCCTGGAGCTGCAGGGGATCCCCACTGGTGAGAGTGACCTTGGGGCTGAGTATCATGTGCTCTTCCTCTGTCCACTCATTATCATCCTCTCTCTCTCTCTGAGATCCAAACTGATTTTTAATTTAAAAACATATAATTATTTTTTCCTTGTTTTTGTTGCCTTAGGTGATGTATCAGTGAAAATTCTGCTGCGTATGATGTCTGAAATTTTGTTGCCTACATTTTCTTCTAGAATGTTTATGGATTCACGAGTCACATTGGTCTTTTATGCATTTTGACTTTATTCTTGTGTATGGTGTAAGTTGATGGTCTAGTTTCATTTTTTTGCATGTAGCTGTCCAATTTTCCCAACACCATTTATTAAAGAGGCTGTCTTTACTCCATTGTATGCTCTTGCCACCTTTGTCAAATATTAATTGAGCATAATGTCTTGGGTCAATTTCCGGGTTCTCTGCTCTGTTCCACTGGTCTATATGCCTGATCTCGTGCCAGTATCTGGTTGTTTTGATTACAGTAGCTTTGTAGTATAACCTGATATTTGGTATGGTGATCCCACTTATTTTGTCCTTCTTTGTCAAGATTGCTGTGGGTATTTGATGTCTTTTTTTGGTTCCATATGAACTTCTGAAGTATTTGTTCTAGTTCTGTGAAGTATGTCGTCAATATTTTGATGGGGATTGCATTGAATCTATAGATTGCTTTGGGTAACACGGACATTTTAATAATGTTAATTCTTCCAATCCATGAACAAGGTGTGTGCTTCCACTTTTTATATCTTCCTCTATTTATTTTTTCAATATCCTCTAGTCTTCTTCAAATAGGTCTTTTACTTCTTTGGTTAAGTTTATTCGTAGGTATCTTAATTTTTTTGCCTCAATGGTAAATTGAATTGTTTTTTTCAGTTTCTTTTTCTGTGAGTTCATCATTAGTGTATAAGAATGCCGGTCGGTTTCTTGATGTTAATTTTGTATCCTGCTACTTTTCCAAATTCATTTATTAAGTCTAGTAGATTTTTGATGGAGTCGTTAGGGTTTTCTATGTATAATATCATGTCATCTGCAAATAATGACAGTTTTACTTCCTCCTTTCCAATTTGTATTCCCTTTATTTTTTCTTCCTGTCTGATTGCTGTGGCTAAGACTTCCAGTACTATGTTAAGAGTGGCAAAAGTGGGCATCAAGCTTCTGTACAGCAAAAGAAACAACCATCAAAATGGAAAGGGAACCCACTGTATGGGAGAATGTCATTGCCAATGATACATCAGATAAGAGGTTAATTTCCAATATATATAGAGTGCTCGTACAATGCAATAAAAGGAAGACAAAGAACCAATTTAAAAACGGGCAGAGGAACTAAATAGACACCTCTCCAAATAAGACATACAAATGGCTAAGAGACATATGAAGAAATGCTCAACATCATTAATCATCAGAGAGATGTAAATTAAAACAACAATGATATATAAGCTCACACCTGTCAGAATGGCCGCCATCAACAAATCATCAAACAACAAGTGTTAGCAAGGGTGTGGAGAAAAGGGGACTCCAGCACACTGCTGGTGGGAATGCAGACTGCTGTAGCCACTATGGAAAACACTATGATGTTACCTCAAAAAATTAAAAATTGAACTGCCATTTGACCCAGTGATCCCACTTCTAGGACTATACCCTAAGAAGCCTGAAACACCAATCAGAAAGAATATATGTACCCCCATATTCATAGAGCACCAGTTATAATAGTTAAGATCTGAAAATAGCCCAAGTCTCCATCAGTAGACAAATGGATAAAAAAGTAGTGGTACATATACACAATGGAATACTATGCAGCCGTAAGAAAGAAAGATCTCTTATCCTTTGAGATGACATGGAGGGACCTGCAAGGTATTATCCGAAGCAAAACAAGCCAAGCAGAGAAAGACAAATATCACATGATCTCACTTATTTGTGGAATATAATGAACATAACAATCTGAGGAACAGGGTAGTCCCAGAGATGTGGAAGTGGGGTACAGACTGACAACCCTCAGAAGAGGGGGGAGAGGGAAGAGATAAACCACAGAACTTACATGCATGTATGCATAACCGATGGACAACAAAGCTGGGGATGGGGTAGGGGGGATGGGGAGAGGGTGTCAATGGAGAGAAAAGGAGAAACAACTGTACAAAAATAAAGTAATAAAAAATAATAAAAATAAAAATGTGAAAAAAACTATGTAATTGAATGTTTGTGGTATAAAAAATACAACCAACATGGTTGAAAGGCTTCCTTGTCAATTATATTTCTTCTTGGAATTGAATGTTTATATCCTTTGCTTAAATTTGCCATTGAAATTTTTCTTATTTACATATAGGTATTCCTTGTATATTTATATTTGTTCTATGTCTTTGAAATATTGTGCAAGTATTTGTACCAGTCATTACCTTGTCTTTTAACTCTATGTGCTTTAGAAATAGTTGTGAATTTTTAAAATGTTAATGTCAACGTATAGGCTTTTTTTTTTCTTTATACCTTTCTTTGCATTTAGTATCTTCTCATTTTCTAGAAAAGTCTTTCCCATTCCAAATGTATGCTTCATTTTTTAAATTGCTCTTGTGAGTTTAGTTTTTCTACATTTAAAAAACTAGGTTATACATTTACATTGTGGAAAAGAAAACCGCTATATAAAAAGATATATACTAAGGTCTTGCTGCCCTCTCGAATTTATTCTCCCCATTTATCTCCTTGCAACTATATTTAGCCATTTAATTTAGCTTATTCTTCCAGTGTTCCTAATACAAATATATATAAATAAATATGTATATCCACATATATGCAAATATATATTTGTATCTGCTATATATATCTATAAATGAGCATACATATATAAATGTATGTGTGTGTATATAGATACACACACACATATATATGTATATATATCTTCCTTTAATACACGAAGAATACCTTAACATTTTAGTATACCAATAAACCTGGAATTTTAAAAATTATCTGATTAAGAATTTAATTTTTCCTCTAAATAGATGTTTGACTTCCTTTCTCCCTCTGTCTCTGTCTCTGTCTCTCCCAGTGTTTCTGAGGTAGCATTGTAGTGTCTTTTGCCTCATCTTCTGGTAAGAGTAGTGTAAAATTTTCTTTGAGAACCACATCTGACCTAACAGAGGCCTTATGAGTTGTGTAAATTGAACCAATATTCAGGATTGGGATGAGTTCATTGGTTGCTTTAACATAATGGCCATATTAGGTTTGCATGTAATCTAAGCCATTTAGAATGAAATTTAAAACTTTGCTTGGAATACTGAGACAGAGATGATTGCTTTTATGCTAGATATCAGAGAAAGCCCTCTTACACCTACGAGGGGACCCAGCTACCAAATAAAACTAACATTATGTAAAACAGAGCAGACGAAAGGAAGACACAGGATCATTGGAGATATTTTTAAGACCCTGGATTAAGCACTACCTGAAGGCATTTTTTCTTTTTTCCTCAGGTTTTTCAGTTACATATGCCAATAAATGTCCTTTAATGTTTAAGCTAATAGAAATTAGATTTTCTGTTCCTTGCAGCAGAAATAATCATAACTCACATAGCTATTTTTTTCTACATGTACCTAATTGTGTTTTGAAACTCATTTCTGTTCTCATAAGCAGTATGTCCATTCTTGTGCCAACATTACACTGTTTTAATTTATTTATACTTTGTGTTAGGAAACCCTATTGCTCAGTCCCATGTCTCTCTCTCTCTTTTTTATCCTCACCCGAAGATATTTTTGCATTTATCTTCAGATAGAGTGAGAGGGAGAGAGGGAGGAAGAGAGAGAGAGAGAAACATTGATGTGAGGGGGACACATCGAGTGGTTGCCACCCACATGACCCCAACCGGGGCTAGGGACAACTGCAACCAAGGTACATGCCCTTAATGAGAACCAAACCCAGGACTCTCCGGTCCACAGGCCGACACTCTAACCGCTGAACCAACCAACCAGGACCAGTACCATATTTCTTAATGGGGATTTCCCACTCCTCTCTCTCCACACTAATAAGTTATTTATTTGAGAAAATGAAGCCCTTGCCTCTGTCTCTGGGAGCTGCAGGGCCTGGAAGCTGCAGGCCTTGCTCCCCTCCTGCACTCAGATTCCTGGCAGTGCTTCCCACCTTGTAGGAGCCACCCACACGTTCCCCAGCTGCTCTGCCTGTGGCCTGGTGGCCAAGTTAAATTTGAGGGAAGAAAGAGGAAGCCCATTCTGCATTCTCCACTCTGGCTTTATCACCAGTGAAGGTAATTGTATTTTAATTCTAAACCAGGTCATACATTTATTCATAATTGTTTCACAGTCAGGAAGAACACTTGAGAGGGAGTGGTGTTTAAAACCCTCAAATAGTGCACTTCGATAGCTGGTAGAGAAAGTGTCTATTGGTCACCCCCCGCACCCCCCCCCCCGCCACCCCACTTCTTTCTCAGAATTTCTTGGCTCTTCTTGAACATTTCCTCTTTTAGATAAAATTTTATGTCAACTTTGCAGAACCAATAAAAACTCCTCTGGGCTTTGATTAGGATTTTATTAAATTTACAGAATAACTTTAGAAAAACCAGTCTCCTAAAAAAGCTTTCCTATTCAGGAGTTCGGCATATTTTTCTGTTTATTTGGGGATTCTAAGTATTTCACAAATGCTTGATAATTTTTTCAACAAGTTTTATATGTTTCTATGTATTGCTAGGTATTTTATGACATTGATTACTGTGGTGGAGGAAATTTAAGATTTTTTTCATTGTTTAGTGGGGTTATATAGGAAAATCATTTATGTTTGCTTACTGATTTGTGTTCTGGCAAATTTTATTAAATATTTTATTAGTTCTAATAATCAGCTGTTTATCTTTGATTTCCATGGAGACAATAATATTATCTTAAATAATAAAAGTTTGCTCCTCTTGTCACACTACACTTTTTGGATTAATTGAGTTAACTAGAACTCGACAGTACTGAAAAGCTGAGATCAGAGGCATCCACACGTTGTTCCCACCTTTCATTCACGTGCAGTGAGGCCTTGCCATTGATCATGATGCTTGCAGTAGCAAGTTGGACGGCGTTTTCTCTATTCTTTAAAAATCAGCAGTGGATTTTATATTTTATTAAATTTTTTTCAGCATCCTATCATACATTTATTCCTCCTTTCTTTTTTAATATAGAGAATAAAATGAATGGATATTCTAAAGCAAATTACCTTTACCTAGTTAATATAAATTATACTTTATCAGCATGTTTATTTATTTATTTTTTTCCAAATCTTTATTGTTGGATGTAAAATGTATTACAGATGTTCCACATTTTTCCCCCATTGACCCCCTCCTCCCCACTCCCGCCCCCCTCCCACCTTTTCCCACACTATTGTCTGTGTCCATTGGTTATGCATATAAGTTCTTTGGTTTATTTCTTCCCACCCCCCCAACCCCTTTCCCTTTGAGGTTTGTCAGTCTAGCAATGAGTTTGTGCTTCTTAATCCCTTCACCTTTTTCACCCATTCCCCCAACCCCCTTCCCAACTGGCAACCAATAAAATGTTCTCTGTATCTATGAGAATGTTTCTGTTCTTCCTGTTCATTTTGTTTGTAGATTCCATTGTTGATAGATATGTATTCATTGCCATTTTGTTTGTTCATACATTTTATCTTTTTCTTCAAAAAGACCCTTCATCATTTCATATAATAACGGTTTGGTGGTGATGAACTCCTTTAACTTTTTCTTGTCTGGGAAAGTTTTTGTATGTCCATCGATTCTAAATGACAGCTTTGCAGGATAGAGTAATTTTGGTTGTAGGTTCTTGGCATGTTTATTTCTTTAAATGTACTCCTATATTTAAATTACTAATAGTTTGGTTAAAAGTTTTGTGTCCATCTATACAAGTGAGACTGGACTACATTTCTTCTTTGCCTTTGTCTTCATTTATCTAGATTGGTATCAGAGTTTTGCTAGCCTTTTCTAATTAGCCAAGATAATTCCAATCTTTTTCTATTATCTGGACATGGTTTTATAATAGAAATAATGTATAAAGTAAAAATGATCTATTCTTTACATTATATAATCATAATTATGTAAACATATTATTGTATCAATATTATACTAATAATTAATAAATAATATATTATTTTTATAATATAAAATTATCTATTTCTTTAAGGTACAGTAGGAATAATCAATAAATTTTTTAATTTTGATGCTTATATATGAGGCAGATTTCTGATTAATTTACTCTATATTATTCTTCTCTTGAAATTTTATATTCCTCTAGATAATTTTAATTATATATGTTTCAGAAAATTAATAATTTCATCTAGAATTTTCAAATCTGTACAAAGTAATCTCTTATGTTTTCTTGAGCCTCCCTTTTTGTAGCTATATCCTTGTTCTTATTTCTAATATTATTTACTTTGAAGGTTTCCCTTTCCCTTTTGATCCAAGATTTGTCACTTTTTTTTTTTTTTTTTTTGGTACATGCCCCTAGCAGGAACCAAACCCGGGACTCTCTGGTCCACAGGCCGATGCTCCAATTGCTGAGCCAAACTGGCCAGGGCTAGGATTTGTCACTTTTACTGGTCAAAGAAACCAGACTTGATTTATTTTTCCAACTCTGGTATTGTCTGTTTTTCTATTCTGATCATTGTTGTCTCATATGCTTTTCATTTTTGAAAAGTCTTGAAATATATTAATTTTCTGATAACATTCTTTTTTGACACATTCTGGTTTTAATTGCAGATTATGTATGTTATACATATCTTCTCTGTCCTGCTCACTATAAACTAGAAAATAAGAATATACTAATAAGATATTGGTTTTAGTGACTCAAATAAAGTATACCCATTCCTAGTTCAAATAAAATAGCATAAGGTGCAAGTCTTTCTAGCTATTACAATGACCTACAACCACTCTAATTCTATTAGGTTTGTCTAATCTTATTTCCTTCCTTTGCATTAACTCCTAGCAAAAGAAATACTAAAACAGATAATCAAAATGTCAGAACTTGGTCCACATTTACACATTCGATGAACTAAATGATGGAAACACACCCTGGGAGCGGGCACTGTTCTGGCTGCAGGGACACACAGGAGAGTAAAACATGCCTGCATAAAAGGAGCCTCCATTGGCTTGAGGGAGGACATACACGGGGTGTAATCCCGAGACTGTGCTTTAGCCACAGAGGGTACTCAGTTTTCTAAAAGCAAGACAAACTGTCTGGGGATGGATGCTCAGGAAACACCATTAGTTTCAAGTGACTGAAGGGTAAATGAAGCAAAGAACAGGCACATAAGTGGCACTCAGGCACATGGCCCTAGTTTATAACCGGGTTTAGTGCACCTTCCTCCAGCTTTGACATGTCACAGTAAAGGAGGCAGGGTAAACTCGAATAGTTAGTTGCAAAGTCCCCAGTGTCACATATGCTTGTGAAATTTATATACCATTTCTTAGGGGGGAAGAAGAAACTGTAACAGTTAAGAATATAGGTTATAAAATAAAAATCTATAATTGCAGAGGTAGAAAGATCATTTTAAAGTAAACTGTAAATTAAATCTCAAGTTTTAAGTTACTTTCAATACTTTAGCTATGTAACTTACAGCCATATTATACTCATACTCATTTATCATTGTGTTTGTGAATGACATGCATTTAATTCAACGTAGAAAATTTGATTTAGCTTTGACCTTTAGGGCTAACACAAAGAAATTTGTAGATGATAGAACTTCAATACTATTTAAGATAATTTAAGAACAATCTATTTCTAAAAATGTTCATTGCCTCTTTAACCCCAATCCAAGTATCTAGGAAAAGAAGTATTTAACAGCAGTAATTTGAAAAGAACTGCTTAACCTAAAAAAGAAACTGAAAACATTTTTTTTTAAAGAAGCAGCAGTTGCTTCCTTTTTCTAGTTTAGAAATAATACACGGCAGGGAGAAGAGACACATGCCTTATTGAAACTCAGACAACAGCATATTCAGTGCCAAGATACCTACAATACTGTAAAATAACCGACATAGCTGTAGGTCGTGCGGAATCCTGGACCCTTCCTGAGAGAGCTGCACACACAAAATATCCTTCTCTGAATTCACTTCTTTTACAGTCATTGCATGAGATTCTCACTGGCTGAAATGAGGCCACCCTATCAGCTGTCATGTCCGCCAGCCTCGATCTGTCTCCTTTCGAAGTTCTGAGGGTGAAGGGAGTCATCCCTGTGTGTAGGAATGGGTAGGAGAATTTCATTTGTCTTTGGAAATTTTAACACTGACCATTGCATTTCCTTTAGCTCTTTTAATCACACAGATCAGAAAATGGGCTCCCACACTTGCTAAAATGAAATCCATGAAGTGCCAGTAATACGTCTCTTCAGCCAGCAGAGGGAAGAGAGGGACAGGACTTCGGAGACCTACTAATGCACTGCTTATCTTCACAGACAAAGAACAAAACCCCAAACTATGTTTTCCTTAGAAAAACAGTGCAAAGAAAAATAGCATTTTTGAAGAAGGATATTTACCAGGGCTTTTTAATTTTGTAGCAATGTATCTAATTTCAAACTTGATGCTTCTGATTTAAAGAGTTCCAGATACACCCAAGCGTGGTCGGAGATGAAGTAGAATGAACAGGATAAACAGCTGGTGCGGGCCATCAGGCTATCATTCAAATTTAATCATTTCTTAGATCAATGCAGAGTTTATAACTCTCAGGAAAAAGTCATGCATTTTGTTATAGCTGTATGCTTTAAATAAACATTCTATTCACATTCTGATATTTAAAAAATAAAAGGCACTGCATTTCCTTTAACACTCTGGTCCCTGAAACCTAAAGAAAATGAAAGAAAACCACATAGGCCTTATTAAAACAACCCAATGAAGCATTTGTTTTTAAATTGCCTGGCTAAAACATAGCACTACTTGATTACAATTGCCTCTTTGCTGAAGCAGGACACACACTGCTCTGAGATCCTCCTTCAGCCTGAACCCCTTTTGAAAGTCAAGAGAGAACTCGGTGGTGAGGAATGTAATTCACAACGTAGCCTTTTTATAAGCTCTGATACTTCATTAGGTTTAAGTGGAATCACACAGTGAATTTTCCACACGCTGAATTTACTAGGGAAAACTGTTTTGAAGATGTTTGCCTTCTAATGGAAGCATAGGTATCCAGTGCGATCCACAGAGTACAGACATTCCTTTATCCATCTCTTGCTCCCTTTCTCAATTTACTTGCTCCTTGTGACCCAAAATGCATAACAATGCCTTCTACATCTCAACATTAAACAAAGGGATTTGGGGTTTCTTTCTGGACGGATAAAATGTTTTTACATGAGAATATGGTAATGGTCGCACAACACTGAATGAACACACTAAAAACTACTGAATCATACATTTTAAATGGATGAACGGTATGGTATGTGAATTATTTCTCAAAGCTATTAACTTTATTACTTTATATCTTATAAATGGAAGGTTTTTGTTCCCTTCACTTATGTACACTGTTCTGTTTATACTAATCAGATTATCTTGTCTTCCCTAAGGTGATGCCCAGACACTGAAACAATTTTTAACCATAACTTGACAATCAATATATTTAAACCAATATCAAGAAATAATAGATGAAAACAATTCAAAATTCATGACCATGGGTAACTCTAACATTAATAATAGAGAGAATGCTCCAGGAATTTCAACAATCTAAAATGAACAAAATTTCTTAAGATTAAAAAAATAAAGCTGTTTATAAAAATAAATATTTCTCTATTAGACTAAGACAGCAATGAATTTGGATAGGAATGTTTGACCTCTATTGCTTCTCAACCAAAGGAGTCAAAGAAACATCATTTAGTTATTGGATTCCATTTCTTTTTTGTTTTGTTATACGTGCGTGTGTGTGTGTGTGTGTGTGTGTGTGTGTGTGTGTGATTTTCTTTTTACATTTTCCTTTCAGTGCTCTGGTCTGATTAAAAGTTAGTCTTGCTTTTGCTTCTTTTCTAGAAAAGAATTATAAATAATATGACACAATTAAAGGAAGAATCCAACATCTTGTATTTGTCTTATTTTAAAACTTTATTATTATCTAATGTCATTTATTAGATGACTATATGCCAAGACGAATTCCTGTCACATGAAAATGAACTCATCATGTGATACAGCAGGAAAATATTTTATAGCAAATTTAAGCAGCATTTATTAAAAATACTGAGACCATGAAAGAAATGGTACTCCGCTTGGTTCTGGGGGTCTGTGTTCGTTGTTAATCAACACTGTAGCCTGGAACACTTCCAGAGGAGAGAGCCCAGGGGAAACAGGAGAAGCCAACACCTACCTTCAAACAGCTGAAGGGCTGTCAAGTGAAAAATCAACAGATCTTTGACATGGCTCTGGTGGTACAGAACTGTATTTGTACAAATAGCACAACAGGTATACGTTATGGGGCGGCTTATGTAAGAGGTCTGCACTGTTTGGAGCTGTACTAAGGGGAATGAGTTGCTTCAGTAAACAGTGAATTCTTATCTGAGAGTCTCATGACCTGCATTATGTTATGGAAAGTGTTTTGCTAATTCTAGGCCTAGTTTGTGACTAACAGCTGGGATCTTCCAGCACCATCCACAATGACACTGGGGTGTACTTTGGGAAAAATGGCTGTGTGTGTGAACTGACTGAGCTATATACTACCTGGGCTCAGACCATTTTGCCAGAGCACATCTATGAAAGGTCTCATGTGATTAGATAGGACCAGCTGAAATAATCTCCTTTTTGCTATCTAACGAGTGATATCTCATCTTCAGAGGTTCTACCCACACTCAAAAGGGAGAAGAATTCTGCCTGCTATAAGGTGACTGGAGTTAAAATAGTTGATGGTTATTGTAATGTTCAGAGGAGGCTAAAATGACAACTGACTTTTGATCCCTCTACTTCCCTACTTGGCTACCTACCTTGTTTCAGTTTTTCAGCTCTTGATAAGGGATGAAGGCTTTTTCCAACTTAATGAAACCAGCAACAGATATTATCCAATAATCTCCTGAGCGACTACTGAAACTATTTCTGTCCTCTCTAGATTTACTCCTAGAATCTTCTGTTTTAGGACCCCAGTCTATATCAAGTTCAGAACTGGTCCAAGTCCAACTCTAATGAGTCCAATTATCATTATTTTAACTCAGACTATTCCTAAAATTAAATCTTTATCCTTTAATTCTTTTTTCATTCCTAGTTTGTTTTATGGGGTATCATTCAAGTCTTAGAATGCCATATTATGTATATATTAATTATATGTGTGCGTGTGTGTGTGTGTATGTAATTTAACATATTTGGAGGATTTCTCTGTGTCTGGAAAACAAAGTGTATTTGTATGTATATATAAACATAAACATATATGACTATGAAACAATCAACAGGATTAATTCAGTAGAGAATCTCCTGAGCCATTCTTTCTGAAACTATTTCTCTCCTTCCTATATTTATTCCAATCTTTTGCTCTAGAACTTCGGTCTCAAGTCATTTATTCCCCCCGGGTGTATTCATAGAATGGAAACTGACTGCAGAATTAAGTTTAATAAACCATAATTAGGAAAAAAAATCATCTGTAACAAATATTGTACACAGGCAGTTTCCAAATGATGATTATGTCAGGTCCCCCAAGCTCATTTTTATGTTAGTTGTTTTGAGCTCAGTCCCAAGGATACTATGTTTTGGGGAAAATGCTGGTTAGGTTCCCAAGTTCCCTAGAGGTTTATTTATCCCATGGTGAAACTGAACTATAGTAACAACAGTACTAGAGATCAAGATTCTGGGAATGTGAGGAAAGAAAGAGGAAAAGAAAATTATCCCCCCTTTTGCTTGAGTTAAGTCATTTGTGAGAATATTTTGAAATAAAGAGTTTATGTTTGATATCTTTTAAATACTCTTTGTGCATTTCTTTAATTTACTTTTTTCCCTTTACGATTTCTTAGAAAGTCTCTCTCCCTAGATTCCCAGGATCTGTCTGGTTCCTGTTTTCTCATACCAGTCAACCCTGCCCCTGGCCCAGACTGGCTCTTTCTCCAAAAATGTTCTCTGCTTAGAAATCTTTTTTCTCTCAAAATGCAAACAAAGCTCGGTTCACTTCATGAAACTGATTTCATCCAAAGTTATGATGTCAGCTGTGGCTTTTTCAAAGATGCCCTTGATCAGATTGAGAAAGTTTTTTAGTCCCAATTTGTTGAGTGTTTTATCATAAAAGGCTGTTGGATTTTGTCAAATATTGTTCTGCATCTACTGAGATGATCTTGTAATTTTTTAGCCTATTATATAATGTATTATGTTATTTAATTTTTGGAAATTAAACCAACCTTGCATTCCTAGAAGTAACCCCACTATGTCAAGGTATATCATCCTTTTTATTTGTTGCTGGATTTGCTTTGCTACTGTTTTGCTGAGGATATCTGCATCTATATTCATAAGGGATATGAGCCATAGTTTTCTTTCCTGTTATCTTTTTGCCTGGTTTGATATCAGCATAATGCTGGCCTAATAGGATAGATTGAAAAGTGTAGCCTCCTCTTCTATCATTTGGAAGAGTTTATAAGTGTTTGGTATTAATTCTTCATAAAATGTTTGGTAGAATTCACTGATGAAGCCATTTGAGTCTGGGATTTTCTTCATGGGCAGTTTTAAAGTGGTTAATTCAACCTGTTATAGATCTATTTTTATTTTCTATTTTTTGTGAGTCAGGTTCAGTAGTTTTTATTTTTCTAGAAATTTTCCCATATCATCTAAGTTACCTAATTTGTAGGAATACATTAATTATAATATTTCTGTATACTCCTTTTAATTTATATAAAATCAATAGAGATGTTCAGTTTTTCGTTCTTGATCTGTCAATTTGAATTTTCTCTTTTTTTGGTCTGTCTACTTAAGGAATGTAATTTTTTTGATCTTTTTAAAGAATCAATTTTTGATTTTACTAAAGTATTGCTTTCTTCTCTCTACGTAATTCATTATTTTTTTCATATTTTAATACATGTAATGTTTTATTTATTTATTTTTATTTATTAATTGTTTTTGTTACAGACGTCTCATTTTCCCCCCATTGACATCCTCCTCCTCTCCCCCTCTGCCCCATTCCCAGCTTTGTTGTCTATGTTCATTGGTCATGCATACATGCATGTAAGTTCTGTGGATTATCTCTCTACCCCCCCAACCTCCCCTCCTCTGAGGCTTGTCAGTCTGTACCCCACCTCTATGTCTTTGGGTACTTAATTTATTTTTGCCATAATTATCATATTTCATTGTATTTGTTTTGGGCTATTTTGCTCTTTCTTTACAGTGTTTAAAGGCAGAAGGTTAGGTAATCAATTTGAGGTCTTCCTTTTTTATGTAGACATTTACAGCTATAAGTTTTCATCTCAGCACTGCTTTAGCTGCATCCTGTAAGTTTTGGTAAATTTTAATTTTCTTTTAAAATTTTCTTTATTGATTTTTAGAGAGAGAGTAAGGAAGAGGGAGACAGAGATAGAAACACTGATGAGAGAGAACATCAATTGGCTGCCTCCTGCATGCCTCCCACTGGGGATTTGGTCCACAACCTGGGCATGTGCCCTGACCAGAAATAGAACCGGCAACCTCTTGGTGCATGGGTCGATGCTCAAGCACTGAGCTGCACTGGCCTGGCTGGTAAATTTTAATATTCATTCTTTTCTAATTTAGCTTGTTTTTTTTTTTTCTTTGACCCATTAATTATTTAAAATGTATTATTTAATTTCTACATATTTGCAAATTCCCCAAATTTACTCCTGTTGTTGGTTTCTAATTTAATTACATCATGGTCAGAGAAAATAGTTTTCATAGTTTCAGTCATCTAAATTTACTGAAGCTTGTTTTATAGCCCACCACACGGTCTATCTTTGAGACTATTTCATGTGCACTTCAGAAGAATGTGTATTCTGTTGCTGTTTAGTGGTTTATTCTGTTAGGTTTAGTTGTTGTTTTTTTCTGTTTCTAAAATCTATGAATTGCTGGGGGTGTGGTGGAAAGAAGTGAAAGAGGGTATGGGGGGATAAATGGTAATGGAAGAAGACTTGTTTTGAAGTGGTGAACACACAATACAGTGTACAGAAGATGTGTTGTAGAATTTTGCACCCGAAACCTTATAATTATATTAACCAGTTTGTCATCCCAATAAATTCAACAAAGATGGAAAAAAAAAAGGTTTTAAATTTCTGTTTATCTTCTGTTTAGTTATTCTATTCATTATTAAAAGTAGAGTATTGAAATCTTCAACTCTTGTTGAATTGTCAAGTTCTCCCTTCATTGCAGTCAGTTTTGTTTCATCAATTCTGTTTGCATTTTACAACTCTGTTGCTAGGTGCATAGATGTTAATAATTGTTATATCCTCTTTGTAGGTTGATTCCTTTATCATTATAATATATCCATCATTATCTCTTGCAACATTTTTGCTTGAAAGTTTATTTATTGTGTCTTATATTAATATAGCTACTCCAACTCTCCTAAGATTGCTGTTTGAATGAATATCTTTTTCTGTCATTCATCTTCAACCTACTTGTATATTTAAACCTAAAGCGTATCGCCTGTACACAGGATATAGTTGGATCTATGCTTTTATCCAATCTGATAATCTCTTTTGACTGCACTGTTCATATTTAATATTTTTATTATAACATTTGAATTTTGATCTACGATTTCATTTTTTATATGTGTCAGATCTGTTTTGTTCCTGTTTTCCTTTATAGCTTTCTTTGTATTAAATTGATATTTTCAAGTATATTTTATTTCTTTTAATAATTTTTATTTCCATTTACATATATATTATTTTCTTACTTATTACTCTAGTGCTTACAATGTACATTTTAAAAATCAAAATGTCCTTCAGATTTATACAAAATTAATTTCCGTAAAATAAATTTTACTATATATAGTTCTATTCCATTACTTTCTCTTTGGTGCTATTACACATATATCCAAACAATGTATTGTTATAATTACATCATTTATATAATCTTATGCCTTTTAAAGAAACAGAGGAAAAAATATATTTACAAAGTTTGTTGTAATAATCTTGTTATGCTATTTGTTTGTCTTCATTTTTTTCTGTGGATTTGAGCTCCCACTGTTGCCATTTCATTACTCCCCTGCATCTTAGCTCCTATCTGCCTTCTTTGTGTGGCTATTGGGAAATGCATTAAATTTATACATGTTATACATCCAACAAGACCCTGAATAAAATATACACATTTTATTCAATTGCTATTAAATCAGTTTAGAGAAGAAAAGAGAATACATAATTATACTTTTTTTTTTTTTTAAACCTACATAATTACCTTTATTAGCACTCTTTCTTTTTTCATGTGGATTCAAATTATTCTTCGGTGTGATTTGCTTTCAGCCTGAAAAACTCTCTTTAGTATTTCTTGTAAGTTAGGTCAACAAATAGCATTCGTTTATTTGGGAATGTGCTCTGACTTTATTTTTTCAAAGATAATTTTGCTAGATTGACAGTTTTTGTTTTTTGTTTTTTTTTTTACTTTCAGCACTTGGAATATGTTATTCTATTGCATAACGGCCACCATTATTTCTGATAACAGGTCAACTATTAATTTTACTGAGGTTTCCTTGTATATGATAAATCATTATTTTCTTATCAAGATTTTCTCTTTGTCTTTCAACTTTTTGACTGTTATGTGTCTAAGTGTGGATCTCTGTGTTTCTCAACGTGGAGTTTACTGAACTTATTAGACATGTAAATTAATGCTTTTCATAAAATTAGAAAAGTTTCAGATATTGTTTCCTTGAGTACTTTTTCTGCCTTTTTCTCTTTCACATTTTCTTCTGATATTCCTATTATTCATAAATTAATATGCTGAATAGTGTCTCACATTTCTCTGATGTATTGTTCATTTTCCCTCATTCTCTCTCTCTCTCTCTTTGTCTTTTTTTCTTATCCTCACCCGAAGACACTTTTTCCACTTTTGTCCAGATAGAGTGGGAGGAAGAGAGAGGAAGAGAGAGAGAGAGAGAAACATCAACGTGAAAGGGAAACATCAAGTGGCTGCTTCCCGCATGACCTCAGCCAAGGCCAGAGATGAATGGCAACTGAGGTATATGCCCTTGACCAGAATCAAACCTGTGACTCATTGGTCTATAGGCTGACACTGTAACTGCTGAGCCAAACCAGCCAGGGCCCTCATTCTCTCTCTCCTTCTCTCTCTGATTACATAATTTCTATTGATCTCTCTTCAGTTTCATTGATTCTTTTTTTCTGCTACCTCAAATCTCCTGCTGAACCTTTTTACTCATTCTTTCATTTGTGTTATTGTACTTTTCAAGTCCAGAATTTTCATAGGACTTATTTATAATCTCTTTTTATTGATTTTTTAAAAGACACATTCATCATACCTTTCAATTAAGTCTTTAGACATGATCTCATTTAGTTCACTGAACATATTTATAATGACTGCTTTGAATTAATTTTCTGCTAAGTCAGTTTTCTGGGCACTTTAAAAAGCAGTTTCTATTCATTGTCATTTTTCTGTTTACGGGTCTGTTATTGTTTCCCCTTTAAAATCTGTGTGTTGAAGTACTAACTCTTAGTATATCAGAATGTGACTGTATCTGGAGAGAGGGCATCTAAAGAGGTACTTAAGGTAAATGTGGTCATATGGATGAGCCCTTGTCCAATATGACTGATGTTCTTATAAGAGGAGATTAGGATATATGTACACGCACAGAGGAAAGACCATGGGAAGTCACTGGAGGGAGACTGCCAACTACAGGTTAAGGAGAGAGGTATTGGAAGGAACTAATGCTGCTGATACCTTGATCTATTTTTAGCCTCCAGAATTTTTGAGAAAAGAGATTGGGTGTTAAGCCATCCAGTCTGTGAAACTTTGTTATGGCAGCCCTAGCAAACTAATACAGAGCAACATTTTTCTGTTTCTTTACATGGCTTGTAATTTTTTTTTTTTTTTTTTCTGGTGAAAATGACATTTTGAGTAATGTGTTGTAGCAACTGGGTATACTGACTGCCCTCCTGCTACCTGATTTTGTTTTTGTTTTCTTGGTCATTTATGTATATATTTAATCACTTGAAATCTCTTTCCCCCAGCCCATACAGCTTCTTGTTTTATGATTTAGCTTGGCTACCTAGGGATTTCTCCTGGGACAGCATAAGCCACTTATTGGTCAAAAGTTATATTTTTACTCTTTACCATGTGATGTGTGTCTGGCTTGCAGGCTGTGATTACAGTGTAAGTAGTTTATGTGGTTGCCTCCACATTTACTCAGGGACTACTAACTTGGCTTTTTCTTCTCACAGTATTCCTGAGAAGGAGCAGTCTCAGGCATGCATGCAGTCTTTCAGAATGACAGGGACATTCTGTTTTTGTTCTTAAGCATGCATTCCTAGGAAATGCCTCTGGGTCAAGGTAAGATTTTATTTACATAGCTTTTGGTGAAACCCCTAGTGCCACTGAAGCTTCTGTCATTTTTGATTGATCTGTGTGGTTTAAGGGATGTTTTCCAGTCTGTCCACATACAGCTCCAACTGCACTTGCACCCAGTCTTCCTGACCACCATGACCTTCTTGGCTACGTCTTTCCACTGTATCTCTCTGTTACACTTCTCACTGCTTTGCCATTTGGGTTGTTCCTGCTTGCATCATGGAGCCACCAGTGCCTTCTTCATTGCTCTCTACCAAGATGTGCATTGCTTTTGACAATGTCCTTAGGTATGAAACTCTCCGTGCTCTGTTCCTAACAGAGTCAGTTCCCTCAGGTGAACTGTGGAGTTCATCATTCTTGAGACCTACTTCTTCCCCTGGCTGAACCTCTGTACAACATACAAGAGCTGGAGCAGAACAATAGTGGCTCACTTTTTCCAGAGAGATACTTGCCTCACCAGCAGATGGAGTGGCAGAGATGGCCCCTTTCTTCTTGGCTTGCTTTTCCTCGTGTGAACGTTGGCCTTACAAGTGAGCTGGGGCTAAAGTGATCAGGACACTGGTATTCTCAGTTTTCTAAGCCTAAGTAGAGTCTCTACAAATGAAATTTCAAGTAGAATAAAGGAGCCCTTGATCTCTTAGTCATACCTGCCTGGAATTGAGCTTTTATAAAGTGAGGCTGGAACAGATGAGGATGGAAGCAGACTGTCCTTCCCAGGTTAAAACTGTGGCCCGAGACTGGGAGCTGGGAAAAGAGGGAGCCCACTTTTTGTTGTACCTGCGGAATTAGAGTACCCAGAACATGGTATGGGAGGTGGGGTTGTAGTTCAAATGTTACAGATTCTTGCCTTAAAAGAGATTTTCTCATTTTCTGGGATGAGTATTTCTCTGTTTGCTCTATGTCCTTAGGACAATTCTCTTTAAAAGGTTGTATTAAAAAAATAATTGTTGTGTCCAGTTAAGTGATTATCTATTAGAAAGAGAATCTGCAATGATCCTCACACTTCTATTCTGGAAGTCATCTTTTCCTTTGCATTATAAATAATGCAAATACAAATAATGACGCCTTCTTTTGGATAATCTCTTTTTTCCCTCCATTCATTACAAAGATGGTACCTCCTAATAGTTTTATACATGTTTTTATATACCAATAATTTTATTTCGGTATTTTAAATGATGGAGCCACCAATAATTAGTACATTATAGGATAGAGAAAAGCTCATACCCTCTCAAATTGGTTTATATTTAAATAGCATTTTATTGTTTCACAATGCTATTGAAATTATAATAGCATTTTGTACTCATTGGAAAGTGGCTGGAATGTTCTTATCAATGAGAACATAAAATGAGGATATTCCTGAATGGCATACATGTGATTGGTGGCAGAACTAGACAGAATCCAGGTTCCTGACAGCCAACTCTCACTCTTCTCATTAGAAAAATTGCTTTAAATATCTATTTATTTTATGTCTAGTTGAGTAGCTTATCTTCCCACAAAAATTTATATCATTATTAAACTGGAAATTTTCTCTTTCCATATTTTAATTCAATAACAATATGATGAGACTTGTGCTTTTGATAAGATTTCCTATGAAAAGAGATATCATTTCGATATATAAAAATCTCACTGGTGAAATTACTTGCCATACACACCTATTCTTTATTTGATACAATGACTAAATTTTAAGTATGTCTTTGAAGTAAAAAAGCTATTGACAATTAAAAAGAAACCTTTTGACAGCAGAGGCATCTGACTGAACTAATAAAAGAGAATGTGGTGAATTGCAGTTCATATTTAATTAAAGGATTCTCTTCAACACAATCACTATCTTGAAAGTGGATATTTATCATGACTGAAAACTAATGAAGATTAATCATAATGTTATTTTTAAGAGACCTTTGAAAACCATTAGTTGTTTGAAAAACGCCCATAAAATTAAGCCCCTTAAGACTTTATTAGCAGTTGTTAAAAAGAGCAAGGAACTTCTTCTAAATATATCAGAGTGCCCAGTTAAATTGTCAGAGGTCATCAGATGGCATCACTGACTGGTAGAAAGGCTAAAGTTAAGGACTTCATAGAAAAGGAAACAATCTAGAAAGTACTGGCTTTGTATGTAATCCATGACATGCCAGAAAGCCAATCCAAAAAGGAAAATTTCACATCTTTCTGGACTTTTCATAATCATTGTCCGTAGATGAATCTTGAAGTGAATCACTGAGTGGTAACTGGTAATTATAAAATCTGCAGTGTCTGTCAAGCAGTGATAGGTAAGAATGAGATCTTTGCTGAAAGCAGCTAGAGAGGTCTGAAGATTTCTCCTGACAAAAGAGATTAAAAAGTGGCAGAGTAATTGGCCATTCCACAGGTTCCGTTTCTTCCAAATTTAAGGTACTCAGTCATGCATACAAATCATTAGTAATACTTGCCTGCCTGCCATCTGTCCTTCCTTCCTTCCTTTCTGTCTCTGTCTCTCTCCACCCTTCTCTTACCCTACACCCCCCTTATTTTTCTTTGTTTTATTAATTCCTCAAATATGCATTGAATGCCTACAATAGGTGAGGTACGTTGATAGAATCTGGATATACAGCAGAGAACAAGATAAAATGCTCCCCATTCTCAACACTCACATTCTAATGGCATTGGCTAGAGGAGGAACAAACAAACAGCTGACAAGTAAACAAACCCAGGATGATTGCAGGTTATGGTGTGTTATGAACAAAGTCAACAGGCTGATGCAATAAAATTTGTCTATAGCAAGGGTAGGGTGAAATGGATGGAGACCAGGACACTTTAGTTAGGGTCACTAAAGAAAGCTTTCTTGAATACATAAATATGAGACCTGAGAGTGAGAAGAGATGGGTAGTCAGAACATTCCAGAAACAGCAAAAGGGGAATCCCTGAAATAAACTGAAGAAGAGATGCATAGATTTTATTAGAATATGCTCATAAATTGGGAGAAACAATATTCCAATAGGGATATATCAAAAATGACAACCTGTAGTAATGCTTCCTAATATCCCCAACGGATCCTAAGTGCCCAGTGGGCAGAGCAATTAGAAATGCTGTTTTGACTTGTTAACTGTGAAGGAAATAAATGAAGTCACTGCCTGAACAGATTAAGACCCAAGAATTCTGGGAATGACCATGCAACCTCTCAGCCACTACTCCGGGAATATGAAAAGTGAAGGTCTCTCTCCCCCTTCCTTGGTGCCTTAGTCTAAGCACAACTTCTCACAGAGATTTTGGGCAAAATTCCAACAAAATGCTGTGTACAAGGCATATTTCTGATTGGTTGATTTTTGTCCCCCAAATGAATACTGTTAAAATGTAATATTATTGGGGGAAAATGCTTGAATACTATCTCTACAAGTAGTTATATCTCTCACAAACCATAAAAATCATAGTATTTTGAATTTTAGTGTGGTTCAAGGAAGGAGTATCTCTGGCATTTGGGGCTCCAGCTTTAGAAACAATCACAGAGCAGGACCTCTGGCTCACAATGTCTAGAATGGCTGCTGACCCCAGGCAGAGCTTGGGTTTCAGTTGATACCATCTGTTTACTTTGAAATAATGGCCTTGAACTTTTAGGCTTTTACCATAAAATATTTTGTATCCTGTTAATAACCATTAAAGGTGATTCATTTAATACTTCTTATTTTCTTTAAGGTGGAAGGTCTAGACTTGGCATATTCAGAGTTCACAAGAATCACATTACCTTAATATAGATTATTTCCCAGCCTGAGACAGAGAAACCATATGTTCCAGATGTTTAGCCACCATCAAGTTCAGTGGAAACTTCAATAGATATTTCTGGAGAAAGATCTACCACTAGTCAGAGGTAATGGGCAAGACAAGGCACATTGGAATCAGGACATAAGGTACCAGGAAAGCCAATCATACAGTTTTCTGGTGGTCAAATGTCATAGCTTAAGTGTAGACAATGGCTAGCAAATGCTGGTGACAGTTGGATGAAGACTGGAGGTCAACATATAGGATAAAGGCAAAAGGTCAGTTATTGTATGTAGACCTTGCACACAAGAACACAAATCTTAATAAGACTCATTCATTGACTTAAGAAACATTTCAAAAGCACACACTTGTACCAGGTACCAGGAGACACAAAGACCAGTATGTAGGGGAGGAGGGGACAGATACATAAATGGATAATTATAAATCAATGTATATATTTGAAATATGCATAGACCACCTGGAGAGCACAGTTAGAGAGCATCTAGCCTAGCCTAGCAATGGGAGTGTGCGTTGGTGGGGGAGGCTGGAGAAGGCTATAAATTGATACCTGAGTTGAATCATAACAGATGCAGAACATCTGGCCAGAACAAAGAAAGAAGCATTCCAGACATCAGTGACAACAGGGTGGTCTCAAATTGTGTTTCAAAAGATTGCAGGGAACCAAACAATATTAGCAAAAGACCCAGACCTTGTATCTAACTGTGCAGAAACAGGACTAGAATAATAAAATATTCAAGAGGCAGGGTCTATGTGGATTGTGGACGTGTAGTAATCACCTGAAGGGCTGAGCTGTGGACTCAAAAAACAAAAAAATCAACAATTCCAGGGCATGTCCTCTAATCACAGAGAAAAGTGAGGGACACCGAAGGAACTAATTCAGGTTGACCAAACACTGAGACTAAATACAGATGGACTTGTTTCTTGGCCAGAGATTCACTGCTCTTTATGACTTGGTCTGGGGCCAAATACTTGTACCAAAACCCGAGCATGGAGCTGGGTCCAAAGGTGGATGCTATAAGCTCTATAGAGCCAGCATGACTGAAGCCACCAGACCAGGGAACCACAGAGACCTAGAGATAAGGCAGCAGTAAAGAAGGAAATAAGGGCACCAGCCAGAGTTTGTGAGACTTGATGAGTGAGGCAGTTTTCTGACCTAGTTCAGACTTTCTTTCTAGTTTCCTGTGTGGTGGGGAATCAATCCCAGCACAGCTGGGCTCAGGCTTCGAGATGGAAGCCTGCAATTAGAAGCACCTGGCCAAGAGAGAGTACCGAGCAGGGACACAGCTGTAGCATTTTGTAAGTGAATCCTCTCATGGGTGGGTGTGGGGAGTCATTAAAAAAATAAATAAAAGCTATTGCAAAGATGGATATGGGGGATCTCTCTACCATTATTAAACACTTTGTCTCTGAGCTGACTTTGTATTACCTTTAAGTGCAGACATTATAATAGGAATCTCAGCTGTGCACAAACTCATTTACTCACAATTAAAAAGGGACAATTTCTATATTATATCTCTCTATAAAATACAAAGCTCATAAAAGAGCCAGTTCAGGGTTAACCTGTTAAATTCCATACATAAATACCAAAAATACTTGCATTAACATTTTCAAACATATTTTTTTTTTTTATTTATTTTTTTTATCATCCTCACCCGAGGACATTTTTCCATTTTTTGTTCAGGTAGAGTGGGAGGGAGAGAGGGGAACAGAGAGAGAGAGAAACATCGATGTGAAAGGAACACATCGAGTGGTCGCCACCCGCACAACCAACCAGGGCCGGGGACAAACTGCAACCGAGGTACGTGCCCTTAGCGGGAACCGAACCCGGGTCTCTCCGGACCGCAGGCTGATGCTCTAACCGCTGAGCCAAACCGGCCAGGGCAACATACTTGTTTTGATTATGTACTTGTCCAAATGAAATGTATCTGTGTGTATGTAATATGTATTTATATTTATACATATACAAAAATATACAGATAGTTTAAATATATAGCATATTTGTATGTATCTATATATTTTAGCCACGCATTTGTAGTTCTAAAAAAAGACATGCCTTTTTTCAGGAAAGATACTTTTAAGTATCTATAATCTGCTTAAATCCATAAGGTGGGCCCTTGCTTGTTTTGCTCAGTGGTTAGAGTTTCGGCCTACGGTCCCGAGAGACTGGGGTTCGGTTTCCGCTAAGGGCATGTACCTTGGTTGCAGTTTGTCCCCAGCCCTGGTTGGGTCGTGCGGGTGGCAGTCACTCGATGTGCCCCTTTCACATCGATTATCCTCTCTCTCTTCCTCTCTTCCCTTCCACTCTATCTGAACAAAAAATGAAAAAATGTCCTCAAGTGAGCATAAAAAATAAATAAATAAAAACCATAAGGTGGCTTTCCTCTGACCTGCCACCTGTGCGCTGGGCAGCATCACGGCAACAACCTCATTGCTCAAATGGTGATTACATATAGAGCCGAAAACATTTTATTTTTATTTTTAAATAATAGCAACCCAATGCATAAATATTGAAGACAGTTTTCAAAGGTTACCTCTAAAAAGGATGAAACCTCTACAGATAACTGTCCCGGATTAATGAAAGCATTTCCCCCTCATAATAAAAAGTCACATAACAGGACAACTAGGAGATGAATTGCCTTCACTTGCTTTTTCTTGATATTTATAGCAGTAGCCTTTTAGTTCTACTCTAAAGACAAAGATTTGCATAATTATACTTTTGTATTCCTACTCAATTGGCCCAGAATATGATGATATTGGTTCAACTTTCTAGGAACAATTACATCCGTTCAGAAGGAATTAGAAGGAACCATCTGAGTCTAACACATAAACAAGGTGGAAATTCTGATCACCAACATGAGCTGCCCTGTGCCCACCTACATCACTCTTCACCAAGTGAGATGTGGTATAGTAGCTGAGAAAATAGATGAGCTCCCAATAATATATTTCAAAAGAATAAACATTTGTCTGCAATGAAAAAACAAAGCAAAACTACTCAATCTTTTCTTCCTGTCATCTCAGGGTATTGCCACTCTTCTTGTAATCATTAGTGACTTTTACTTCGGAGAGTGAGGGGTAGAGAAGTACTATGCAAAAAGAGGGCAGAGGAAACGTAGGTACAAGGAAGAGTGCAGATTCAGAGGAATGACAGGAAAGAAAAAAACATTTAGAAACATTTAGTTGACTCACTGATGAAACAAAAAATGTCAACTGATTTCAAGGAGCAACACCAGTACTGCCACAATAGAGTAATCACTAGCAATAGCCTTGATAATGGTTTTTCAGAAAAAAGAATGTATTATCTGAAAGGATGATTGAGCACAATTGTGAGGATCACATAATTGCTATCAAATAGGAAAAAAAATATTAAAATCCTATTTTGTTACAAACAAGCTCATAGATACAAACAACAGAAGGGTGGTTACCAGAGGGAAGGGGAATGAGAGGAGGATGAAGAGAGTCAAGGGGGTCAGAGTTATGGAGGGAAACTAGACTTTGGGTGGTGAACATACAATGCAATATACAGATGATGTATTATACAGTTGTAAACTTGTAACTTATATAATGTTATTAATCAATGTTACCCCAGTAAACTTAATTTAAAAAATTTTATTTTATTGCTAATTTCTCTTCTCACATAATAGTAAATTTAAACCTCAGAAAATAAGACCTGAAAGATAGGAGATCTTAAAGATACCTAGCTCAGGTATAGCAAAGCATCTATTACATAAATTTGCATATGTAATTTATTGGCATTCAACTAACTTAAATCATCCAATCACCATGAATACATCAAGAAACACATCTAGAAAATTTACTTGACATGGTTTAAGACTGTATAAAATAGATTCACATATCAAAGGAAATCACTGAGTACAATAGTTCACAGCAAGACTGAGTTTTTAAAGCCTTTTGAGTTTGAGTAAATCTTATTTTTAATGAATCTTTTTTTCCTTTTTAAGCTACATAATATTTCCCCAAGAATACCACTAAGTTCTGTAACAGCATTCTATGTCACCAGAGGCAATTGTATATCTCGTGTAACTGCTGATTTCACAGGTGAAAATAGGACAATACTACTTATACTCTCCTTATGTTATTCAAATGAGTGGAGAAAAAAAGGCCCCAGTAGGCAGAAGTCATGATAGATGGGAACAGAAAGGTCCAAGTCCTTACAAAGGTAAGCAGATCCTTAAAAGGCAACAATGGCACAGAGAGGCAGGAAAATAGAGCATGATATCAGCAAAACTCCAAGTTAATTCACAAAATCTCCAAGGTCAGGCACATTTACTAAAAGGATGTTAAAATATACTCCCCACCTCTAGCAGAATCAATGATAAAGCTAGAAACAAATGCGAGATCTTGTAATTTTCAATAACACATTCTGGGTCTGGCCAGTGTAGCTCAGCAGTTGAGCGTCGTCCCATGCACCAAGAGGTCGCCAGTTCGGTTCCTGGTCAGGACATATGCCCAGGTTGTGGGCCAGATCCCCAGTGGGGAGCATACAGGAGGTGGCCAATTGATGTTCTCTCTCATCGATGTTTCTATCTCTCTCCCTCTCCCTTCTGCTCTCTCTAAAATCGATAAAGGAAAAAAAATAACTTATTTTGGGCCACGGAAGATTATGGTACTCTAATGACCCAGCTAAATTGGTAAGTGGTGGGAAAAACTGGAAATTAAATCTCTTTACTTATAGTTTTTCCAAAATGCCTGCAAGTTTTCCATCTAAAGGTTATTCTCAGTGTTCTGAAATAAATTAATGGTAAATTCATAGCAATTAATGAGCCTATAGAGTCAACAGAAGGTTTTTTGGCTTGTAGGGGAGGGAGAGGAGAATAGGAGTGCAGTCTAAAGCCTTGACCCAAACCTAATTAATAAATCACAATGGAAGGGCTGCAGAAATGTGAGAGCTATATTTCTAGTCATTGCATGCAGCACAAGAAATGAAAATATTCCTCTGAAAATTTCCACAGAAAGAAAAACTAACCATGATACTTGGACATGAAGAAAGGAAGAGCCTTTAAAGTTGCCTTTAAAGTTGCTGTATATTTAAGAGGAATGCATGAAGAAATTTATAGAAAATGTACCGCATATGGTAAATAATAACTCAGTATTCTGTATCTATTTTGCTGTATAAATATTGTAATAGGCCATGTTGCGCAACAGTTCTACTTCTCCCTAATTATGAAGAAGTGGGTGGGAAATGGTATATCCTGGAATGAGAGTTGTCAGGCACACTGATCCATCATCCTCACATGCCAATGCATATCCTCGCAGACACGTGGTTCTCCATGACTATAAAGAATACTGCAGCCTTTCCTGAGACATCTGGCTTATAGGGAGGTGAAGAAGAATAAATGGGAATTTGTGGACTGTTTTAACTTGTCTCTGACCACTCCACCCATCTGAACATTCCACTCAATGTCAACTTTGGCAATGATTACTTAGGAGTGTCAGGACAACGGGACTCAGTCTATAGCAATTCCACGAACAGGTGGGATTCCTTAGGCAAATAGCCTCCTCCTTCTAAAACAGTAACTTGAAAAAATGATATATGAATCTACAAAAAATTTTCACGTTTTAACCACCAGGTAAATGACTATTTCCAACAATTAGTGTTGTCCTGAACTGTTTATTACATAACCAAATGGGATATTCTGGACATTGTCCAGAGCATGCTAAACAGGTGCCTTATTATATTTTCTTGGAAAAGCTTAATCACACAATCATCAACTGCCTTTTAACCCTGTTCAAACCTCCTTGAACACTGTGATTTACACTATCAGAGTCCATTCAATTTAATTTTAAGAATATCAAATACCTTTTCTCCCAGTTGGTCTTTCAGGCTGTTCTTAAAGTTCCATGTGATCTAAAAAAAACTTTCTCAGATATACACAAATAACTATTTCCTATTCCCCACATTTTCTGAATGTGTCAATTTCAGAGATATCACTGATACAAATACACCCACACTACCTCAAGCACAGTAGGAAAGGAACATAGGTATACAGACAGTATCTGAAATAATGATTATGCAATAATAAGTGATTTATTACTAAATGAATGTGTAAATGGTATCAGCAGAATTGGGTCAAGATTCTGATGATATTTAAATGTGCATTAATATCTCTTGCAATTTCAACAATTAAATATTTAATATTAATTGAGCACCTACTATATTAGATATTATAAAATCAGTGAACAAAATAAGTTCAGTCCTTGATCTTATGAAGTTTATATTCCAGTAGAGAGGGCAGGTACCACCCCTGCACAAATGCACGTGCATGCGCATGCACACACACACACACACACACACACACACATATTCACACCATGAATGTAGACAATGAGACAATTACACATTGTGATATGTCAAAATGTCACATAAAAGGAGGTGAGGTAGACATTAAAGGGTGGTTAAGGAAGGCTACTCTGATGACATTTTAGCAACAACCTAAAGGAGGACATTGGAGGCAGAAAAAAGATCACAAAGTGCCTGGGTAAGATGAGTATCAAGAAGTTGGTTCTTTGCAAAAACTGTAAGGAAAGTGTTCACCTTGTTTGGTTAGGAGTTAGCCAGTGGGAGGGATCATGAGAAAGGGTGGCAAGACGGCAGGGGTCACATGGAGAAAAGTTTTATTTAAATATTTATTTGCATTGAATTGCATTAAAGAATCACAGACACATACCTATGTGGTCTTAATAAATAATGTCTTTTATCACAAAACACATCACCATGTATTTTTTCAGATACATAGTCGTCCCTCGCCACTTTGCGCTTCAACTTTCGCGGCTTCACTCTATCGCGGTTTTTTAAATGCGATATAGAGTGAAGCCGAGAAAGTCCAGCAGCGAGGTGGCGAGGGACGACTGTGTATAAAGAATCCTACTTTGCAGAAATTCGTTGATTGCGGTAGAGTCTGGAACTGATTAACGGCGATAAATGAGGGCCGACTATGTTGTGTGATAGGGCAACTGCAGACATTCAGACTTTGCACAGAAAGAAACAAAGACCATAATTGTGGCCAGTTTATCAGCATAGAGTGTGTGTGTGTGTGTGTGTGTGTGTGTGTGTGTGTGTGTGTATGAGAGAGAGAGAGAGAGAGAGAGAGAGAGAGAGAGAGAGGGAGAGAGAGAGAGAGAAAGAGAGAGAGAGGGAGAGAGGAAATTGAGTTATTAACCATTATGAAAAACAACTGTAGGCACTTCATATTTAATTTTAGTCTACCATAATGGTTTTATTCCACATGATGAATAAAATGAGAAATAATAAGATTTAAAAATAAATAAAACATAAAGAGCTGCAATACGTTACAGCAGAGGTTGTCAAATATTCTTTCAAAGGGCCAGATAGTAATACTTTAGGTTTTGTGGGTCATACAGTTTCTGTCTCAACTACCCAGGCTCTGCCTCTCTGGTACCAAAGCAGCCACAGACAATACACAGACGAGCAGGTGTGGCTGTGCTCTTGCAAACCTTTAGTAATAGGAGATGGGCCAGATTTGGCCAGTGGGATGAAGTTTGCTGACTCTAGAGGATTAGGGAACAATACAAAATGATATCTAAAAGAACAGCCTCTAATATCAAGCAGATTTCTAAAATGTAGGCATGGGAAAGACCCAGAAAATAGTGAAAGGAGAACCCGCTAGCTGGATTGGCTAGATATCCTCGTATTTTACAAGCCATAGGCACAGTTATGTAACAGTGTAATTCATTAATGGTTTCTATTGTCTGTGCAGATGTTAGAGAAACTTGCCAAAGCTCTTAGTCTAAGAATGTGTGTGAACACTTCTGGCAATACATAGACAGCTGGCATAGATGATCATGAAGTTCCTATCCAACTCTAAAACTTTATAATTCCAAAATTTAGATTGTAATACAGTTACTAATATCTGGCAGAATTTCAAAAGCAGTAGAAGTGTTTTCTTTATGACTTCTTTTTCCTGGTTTAACATTTTTGCACATTCTAGATTGCTAATTCCTGAAGCTTGGCAGCTTGAACAATAATTGAGTATTTCCAAGTCACTTTGCAATTGCTTTCTTTTAATTAAGTATGAATTGGTACAGTATGTAACATCTTAAAACTAAAAATGGATGCTTTAGACAAATCATTTTTTCACTGAAATGAGTCAATCACCACTAAATAATAATTCTTCTTTTATACATCAGTCAGTGAATATCCTTGAACAGAACTCATATAGTATAATCATTAAGTATACATTCACTGGCCAAGTGTTACAGCCTAAAAATCATGCCTGGAATATACTAGGGTTTAAAAATACTTATTAATCGAGTGAATGAACACAGACTCTAAGCCATGGTACCTGGATTCAAATTCTAGCTCTGCCACTTACTAGCTGAGTGACGTAGGGGAAATTACTTAAATTCTGTGCCTTCCTTGCTCATTGGTAAAATGGGACTAGAGATAATACCTACTCCATAGGGTATTATGAGAATAAAATTATATATTATCTGTAAAGTACATGGCACAGAGCCTATTACATAGCCAATTAAAAAAATTGATATAATTTCCACCTCTATTTTCATTCAACCAAATAAAACAGTTATCTAATATAAAAACATCGTGCAATCCTAGGACAGAAATGAGCTCCCAGGAGAGCCTGGTGTTATACTAATTTCTGGCTATACAATACTTACTTAAAATTCTACTCTAAAGTGTCTTGCATTTAAAATGAAACAAGATACATAACATAAAATGAAGAACTATTAAGATAAATAAACCAAGTAATTTTATTTGCGCTAACTAATACACTTTGCTAGGTATTATGAGGGATACAAAAGCATGAAGAAGATAATTACTATTATCTAAGAATTACAAATCTTTTCAATAATATAAACTATATAAACAGATAAAGATAACTGATTTACTCACTGTACTCTTATTGAGCATTTACTAGGTATCTGACATTGGTAACACAAAGATGATTCAGATAAAATGTAGAGACAAGTCACATAGTACTCTGAGTCCCAACAAAATTTTGTGAGACTCAAATGTGAATCACTACACAATGTACAGCATGACAGGTTCTCAACATCCTAAGGCTTTTGAGGAGAGGCCCTCAGTGTCTAGAGGAGAGACTTAATCCTCCTCCAGGAAGGTTACACTAGAGAAGTATCTAGAAGGAGATTTGTGAGACAGAGAAATCCAGTAAGACAATTTCATGTAGAGAAGACAGCACAGACTTTCTACAAGGGCTCATGAAGAGGTTCATGAAGGGGAAGAGACACGAGGGTACAAGGATTTCCCCAGAGTCGAATCCCTCTAATCTATGCACCATCTCATCACTTTTCTCCCTGTACCCAGCTGAAAACTCGTGAATAAACTTTTGCCCATTGGGTGCAATAAATGGAATCTCTCCGAACCTAATCTTAGTTTACCCAGCTCTATCTCCTAGGGTCTGGTCACCTTTTTCTCTTCTATACATAGCCACAGAAGGTACTATGCAACAATAGTTCAGGGCTCAGGTTTTGGAGAAAGATTTTTCTACTTAGTTTCTGTGCCCTTGGGTAAGTTATTCTAACTCTCTAGAGATCAATTTTCTCATTTGCAGTCTAGGAATAATAGCACCTACACCTTAAAATTGGTTATAGAAATTTAATGAAATATCACACTTACAAGAGTGTCTGGAACACAAGGACTCACCAAACACTATTAAAAACATATCAGAAATGGTATTTTGGGGAGGTTAATCTAAGGATGGATTGCAGAGTGGCATTCTGGAAGGAGCTTAGCCTGTAGAGCAAACACTGGAAAGGGAGCTACTGCAACAGCTAAGATGTGAGGCAGTGAGGGCTGGGCCAGGGGGACGGTAGGCAGATGTTAGGAAAAGAGACAATTTTTTAAAATCTTCACCTGAAGATATGCTTTTATTAATGAGAGAGAGAGAGAGAGAGAGAGAGAGAGAGAAATGTCGATGTGAGAAAGAAACATCGATTGGTTGCCTCTTGTACATGACTGGGGATCGAACTGCAAACGTTTTGGTGTACGGGATGGCACTCCAACCAACTGAGCCACCTGATAGGGGCTGGTCCAATTGTTAAATAATGCATATGTCAGAGAGGTGACACTGGATGACAGAATTTATAATTTCACAACTTATAATTACATAAACATAAAATAGATGTCATATTTGAAAGAAATTTAGATTATGACATGACAATGTTAATTCAACTTGCTAGTCTGATCCTGAAACTTTCTTTTTAGCCTTCATGACAAAAAACATCCTTGTTCTCCTGGCCCTTCTTGCAACCTTCAAACTATAGTCAGGCTTCTCCAGGCCCTCTAGTTCTCCCCCTTCAGGTCAGTGTCAGTCCTAGCTGGGCTTGCATCACCCTGTTGTAGGAAGAATCTCACTAAGTCTCTTTAGGGAGACCTCCCACTTTCCATAACTGATCACTCTTTATATCTGATCAAATTCTTCATCCTCCACTCTTTGGTATCTGATCACCCTGATCTGTATTCAGCAAGAATTTTTTTAGGTCTGTTCAACCAGAATCCTTTCTACTCCTGATGTTTCAGTTACTACCCATTGACCCACACCCTGCTCCTTGGCTATGAATCCCCACTTGTCCATGGAGTATCTGGAATTGAACCCAGTTGTATCCTGAGGTCTCATTTTTTCCTATTGCAATAATCCTCAATAAATCTGTTATTTGAATGCTTTAATGAGTGTCCAGCTCTGGTTTTCTTTGAATTTCCCAGCTATTCCTTTTCCCTTTCCTGTTCCCTAAATGAGCATCTATCCTAGAATTCAATCCATACTTTCTCTTATAACTGTCTCCTTGGGGTGGGAGGTTAGGGGGCAGGGTTCATCTTAATGTTAAAAATCCTATTTGAACTCAGGTCCCCAGTTTACCTGCTCAAGGAAACTTTCTTCATATTCTAACTATGCACAATTTTCCATAATTAGATATAAGTTTGAGTTAAACAAAATGATAATGAAAATAGCAGGAAAGAAGCAGTAATTTAAAAGTCAAGGAAGAGAATAATTATTTAAGCTTTTAAAACTAATACATGTGTTTATTACCAGTTACTTCTCTTAAATAAAAATGGATCAAATATGTGAAAACTTCCTTGTGTCCCTCATAAAATATTGTCTTGTGTGTAACTTTTAGAGTTTCAGATCCCCAAAGGAGATTAAAATACATGCCCAATTAAGCCCCACTATACGTTTCAGTTAGAAACATTTGAGTTTCTTATTGTTTAAGACCAAGAATTCTTTGATTAGGAAAGTTGCCTTGCTAGGAAACTAATTTTTTTCCCAGGGGATATAATTAAAGAGTGCAATACTGCTGAGAATTTGTATGCCAAAGGCAAAACACTCTTTGTAAACATATACAGTATCTTCATGGAGAAGAGAAAGCATCTCCGCCTTTCCACAGTGTATCTTCCATAAATGTATTTATGCTCAACATCAAAACAACTACTAACAACAAAATGCAAACAACAACAAGAAGAAACCAAACATGGGAATAGAATAGTGTGGCCAGAAACCAAAACACATTAGAAAATAGGTCTAACATCGACACTCTCTTTGACTGTAATCATCCAACTAGGACATTAAAATATTAGGTGGGTAATATGGAACTTCATTCAACAAATTCATTCAAATTTACCCAAGGTGGGAGGTAAAGAGGTTTCATAATGATTCCAGGTTTCTAATTTAAGAAATTGGGAGTGTGGGTTGTGATGACATAGGTGGGGACAGAGAACAGCAGAGGAGAGAAGAGCTGATCGAAGGAGACGTTTGAGTTCAGTTTTGGAAATAATGAGTTTAATGTGACCATGGAACAGCAGTGGATATCCTCCTATTCAATAAATAGACTCCAAACATAATGAATGTTGAGTTATTAAAGGGAATTAATTTAGGTAATAACTCAAACTATGTCATTCTTGCTTTGCTTGTGCTATTCAAACATTTAGCAGTCATTTAAACCTACTTTTAATTTATGGTTTGAATTGTTTTCTTCTGATCTAGCTTCATGGGTCATGTAACAATCCAATAAGTCAATCTCAAATTGGTAACATCCTTGTGTCAAAATATGACTTAAGAAATTAGATTTAATCTCTAGCTCTGTTCCCCTGATATGCAAGTTTAATTTATTTTTTAAAGATTGCTTTCCACTTGTAAAACAACCAACAAGGACAGACAGTGCAGCAGCCCAGTGGCTCTAATGGCAGAGGTCTGGGTTTGTTTCCACAGACTCCTCATCTCTAAATGAAGAGTACATTTCAGAATTGATTCACGGCTTAGCACATAATTTAAAAATATTAAACATGCACTTGAGAAGAGCTGGTATTCTCCAGTTGTTGAATGAAGAAGTCTATATATGACCAGTAAAGGAAGCTTGCTGGTGTGTTATTCATAATTCCTACATCTTCAACGATTTTTTTTTGTGATCTTTTTCTATGATTGAGAAAATATTGTGGGATCTGTTACTATGATGATAGATTTGATGATTCTCCCTGTAGTTGTATAATATTTTCTCAGGGGATATAGTAAAGATTAAGTAAGGTAACTTCAGTGAAATTCTTAAAATAATGTCTGGAATATGCACCCCAAAATATGCCACTTTGGAATAAGGATTACTTTGAGCCAAAGGCACTTGAAAAACAGCAGGAAAAGAAAACATATTTTAAATAAATGTGTGTGCTTTTCTTCTGTTAATCTATCTATCTTATGTCAGTTTAATTCCCAGAGTCAGCCAAAGACCCTAAGTATATAATCCCCTATATCCTTAATATAGGGGATTACTGGTATACTGGTATATACCTAAGTATTTAATACATGTTTGTTATCATGGTTTTTTTTTTCATAAATAAATACTGGCAATCAACAAAGTCCTCAAATATTTGAAGTGCCAGAGATATAGGCATTGTATATCACCACAACGATTTTGTCAAATGTGTATCTTATTTGATTTCTTTTTTTTTTTTCCTTATCCGAGGACATTTTTGCATTTATCTACAGATAGAGTGGGAGGGAGAGAGGGAGGAAGAGAGAGAGAGAGAGAAACTTCGATGTAAGAGAGACACACTGAGTGGTTGCCACTCACACGACCCCAACTGGGGCCGGGGACAAACCGCAACCAAGGTACATGCCCCTAGCAGAAACCAAACGCAGGATTCTCTGGTCCATGGCTGACACTCTAACCGCTGAGCCAAACTGGCCAGAGCAACACTAATGTTTTAAATAGTATAATCTTTTCCCCAAACTTAGCATTTATATATAAATAAGACATTTTAGGTGAAAATTTCTAATATATGATAAGAATACAGCAAGAATGAAATAAACTTAGCCAACATGCCTTCCCTCCTTTTCTTTTTATCTTATAATTCTTGTCAGGCTGCAACTCTTCACTACCTAGTAAACTGGGTATTCTTTTTTTTTTTTAATTCTCATCTGAGGACATTTTTCTATTTTTTGTTCAGATAGAGTGGGAGGGAAAGAGAGGAAAAGAGAGAGAATGAGAGAGAGAGAGAAAGAAACAACGTGAAAGGGACACATTGAGTGGCTGCCTCCCACACACAGGACCCAACCAGGGCCGGGGACAAACTGCAAGTGAGGTATGTACCCTTATCGGGAACTGAACCCGGGTCTTTCTGGACCGCAGGCCGATGTTCTAACCGCTGAGCAAAACCGGCCAGGGCATAAACTGGGTATTCTTATAGTGTCAAAAAGTGCTTGAAAGTGTGAATTGTAATAAACCCGTTATACTCTGTTTTATAAAGAAGTTATTCCATGACACAACAAAATATTTGTTTCTTTCAGAGAATACTTAATAGGTCATTTAATAAAAAATGACAATTTCAGTTAGAATTGGTCTATGTAGAAATAACTGCTACTCTGAAGGACTGAGTTGTCTAAGTAAACAATTTCACTACCATCACTACCACCATGCACTGTGTGTGTGTGTGTGTGTGTGTGTGTGTGTGTGTGTGTCTCCTTAGGGCTTGAAACAACCTCATCAGTATGATTTTCATTTTGACAGTGGTATGTCTCTGAGACATGACAAATAAACACAACATCCCATAATTAGATTCTAGCTATCTTATAGATGTCTGAAACAATTATGGTACTCAAACAGCAATAGTTCTTAGCTCCTAAATTAATTCTGATGTAAAAAATAAGAGTAAAATAGTAAGCTATACATCAAAACACATTAACTTGCAGAGAATTTGTTGAATATTAAAATAGAAAAAAACAACAACAGGATTATATCCTTTGCTAAGATTGATAAAATATTCCCCAAAATATTTTTTGATTTATTATTCCTGTTAAGTAGACAGCTCCGAATTTCTGCTGAGAAAGTACTGGGGTTAACCAATAACAAACTGACAAGTCAACTTCAAACACATAAAAGGAGCTGGGGGAAAATATCACTATTTGCAAATGAGTCATCTATTGACCAAAATCTGAATTCTTTTGCCTGTGTATATAAGGCTGGATCAGGCAAACTGGCTACAGAGGACACAAAGGAAAGGGATACCTTGAGCTTACTGAAACCAGAAATAGAGTATATGAACATTTATTAGGCCAAACCTTTTTCTTAAAGAATCTTTATTTTAATTTCTACTCAAACTGTATCTACATAACATGTCAGAAGGAAAAATACTATTTGCAAACTTTATGCTTTGACAATAAAAAAGTCATTCTTGAAAAAAGGGGCCTTGCTGCTATGTGCAATCACTGGCAATGTACAGAACCAAATACCCTAAATAGATGAAGAAGTATGCTGAATTTTCCCATTAGTTTTGTTAATCTCAGATGGCTGAATTTGGGCTACATTTTCTAAACTGTGTTCATCTTTTAGAGTCTAAAATAAAATTTTCTTAGCCTTGTAGAACTATATTGGAGAATAAAAATATAATCTCTAATAATTTCTAAAACCATGGTTTGTGCTCTGGTCAGCTTAGAGGCCTGCACAGGTTTTAGAACTAAATATGTTCAGCATATAGACATGTATGCTAGATAGTTTTTAGTTGATTTCTAGTCTTTCAAGTAACCTTTCAGGTAACACTAACACTGCCTCCATTTTACAGATAAAGGTACTAAGCACAAAGAGTGGTTCAGTACATTCTCCAAGCTCGTGCTGTTAATAAGTGACAAACAGGTTTTGAGCTCAGATCTTTCTGTATTCAAAACCTTGTTCTTTAAATTTTATTGTCAAATATGTGCCATTAGTCTATTGATTGACACACACACACTTTTTGCCTGATTTTAAGTAGCACTTTATATGATATGCCTCCTGAGATTGCAAGATAAGGCACTAGAATGAATCCCTGGGGACATTTATCATAAATCTTTATTTTTATAATGGAGGTAACTATGGTCTAATAAACCAGCCAGAGACATACATCAAAGTAATAACAATGCTGGAAGTAGGACTTTCCTTTAAGCTTAACATTAGGATTGCCATAACATGACAATTTTAATGTCCTTCTGTTAAAGTAAATTATGAATTAATTTTTAAAATATTCAAGATTCACATTGCCACCCATTGTTATTATTTATGTTAACACACACACACACACACACACACACACACTAAGATTTTTCAAGGGTGTGTTTGAAGTTGATGCCACTACAGAAAAAATATATGTGGGAACTTGGTTTAGAAACATACAGAACAAATTTCACACTGAGTTCTAAAAGTAGGCATTGAGGCCAATTTCTGGAATAAATTAAAGAGTAGGCAGAAAACAGACAGCAGAAACAGTTATTTTAGCAAGAAAAGTAAGATAAATGTACCAATCCAATCACAGAATGTTGTATGTATATAAAAGACACAGAGAGAAAATGTGCAACGTTGATACGTGAACACATCTGGATGCAGAAGAGTAAAAAACCAGAAAGCACAATTGTCCTAAATGTGAACAAACATTCAAATTATGCTGCAGCTGCAAAATTTAAACTCAAAGAAGAGACATTTGCAAAGGAATTTATCAAATAGATGAGATTTTTCTGGTTTCACATACCCAGTGGCTCTTTTATAAAGTAAAATGTACAATTTGTCTTGATATAAATGACATTTCCCCTGCTGTACTCAATCAATAGCAGAAATTCCTTGGTTTAAGACTGCTTATTAAAGAGCACAATACTATTGATAACCAGACATTCAGGCTCTGAATCACAGTCATCTCACCTAATAAAATGTCTTATATATTGAGTAAGGTCTTATACAATAAGGAGGTTTTCATGTGAAGGAAATTAGTTTTTCCCTAATGGAATATGCCAGAGTAGTTTCTTTGTAAGAAGTTACTTTTCTTGCTAAAACCAACCCTTGGTTGCCAAATCTATCCATCTGTCCTCCTATTCTGTCCACCCCCCTTCCAACCATCCTATACATATTTATAAATCTAAGTCTGTAACACAGCATGGCATATAACATGTATCAAAAAGCTTATTGCTGAGGATTTTTTTCCATGTTAAGGTAGTATCTGACCAGACCCTGACAAACTAGCACACCTCCCACAATAGGGAAGTTGGCAACTAAACCCTTGTATTGCAATTGGTCTTTTACTCAAACTGCAATGTAGAACTTGTAGTGCCAACCTGGGTCATTTGTTTTACTTAGTGGTTCTTAAAGCAGGTTCTCTGCACCAGCAGGATCAGCATTACTCAGAAACTTGTTAGAAATCCAAATTCTTGAGCCTCACCCTAGACCAATCCATGTTTGAGAAGAAAAATACACAAAAATCACTTGGAAGACTTGATACAAATCACAGAACCTGCATTACTAGCTGGTGGTCCAGACCATGGCTAAGTCAAGTCATTAGAAATAAGCCAGAAAACTTAAGAGTGGCAGGTTTTAAATGTTTGTTAAGAAGTTTGGACAATGAGGAATTGTAAATCAGAGAATATTTTCTGAGCAAAAAACAGACATGATATGATCAGAACTTTTATTTAGCGATACTTTAGAGCTGAATGAGAACCTAGAGGTGATGAATTGTTCAGGTGAGACGGTATACTCATTTACTCTTTCTTTGATAATTCAGGAAATTTTTTCCTCAAGTTAACTGAGACTGTTCACTCGCTTTGCATTCTGTGCTCAGGATGTGGTTCATTCTAAGAGATGTTCTCTACTGTCAGTGATTTTCTTCCTCTCATAATTTGATTCTGTCTCATCCTTGGTATTTCTGCCTTGCCATCTGCTACTACTCTGCTTTCCCTTTCCTGTCTCTTTCTGCTGCCTTTTTCTCTCCCCCCTCCACTTTCATTTCCTTCATGGGAATTTTCATACTAACGCACGTTCTTTAATTTTAAATGCTTGTTATTTGTTTGTCTTAATAGCTGCTCCGTACAGAGTTTACCAATTACATTCCTCCTCTGAACAGATGATTTTCTAGGTCACAACACAACGGAAGCCTTTACCTGACTTTATTTTAATCTTATGTCAATCCTTATTATAAACTTTAAGTATTAAAAAAAAATCTCTGATTCACTTTAATGTGTTAAATTCATTTTGCTGGCTGACTATCCACGTCACATTATGTTCTGACATGCAAATTTAAGTCACGCATTTACACTAATAATGACACTGCTAATTGAGTTGTTTCCAGATAGGAAAGATAATTATATGTTTGGGTAATCCACAAACACCTTTTGTATATAAAACAATATATAGTGAATAATAAGTATAGGTATAATAAGGTGTTACTGCATTATCTCTAGGTATTCCAACATTTTGGTCATACTTCAAATTTTATTATATAATGTCTCAATGTACATGTGGACCAGCATGTACTTCTCAGTCTGAAATGGAAAATTAATCGATGAAGAAGTGAGTTTCGAAACAGAGTTTACTCTCTGGCCCTATAACATTTGGAAATCACTTTTTAATGATTTAGAACACAAAGCATTTTCTTCTTGCAGATAGTTCATTTAGGGGAATATGGGATTTATTTTATGATTTAAAATAATTGAAGAAACTATGACAAATGCCCCTGGCTCCCTGCATCACGTCACCTTGGCCCACCTGATTTCAGCCACAGCTGCAAAGACAGACCATTCTGTGCCAACTGGCCTCTCCTGGCATTTATAGTGTCTGCCTCCAGTGACAACTCAGTGTCTTTCTGCTTTGTACCTCACGTGGTGCCAGCATAGCCCAGAGGTGATGCTGTTAATGGCCCAGGAAGTAATCCACAACCAAGGGGGAAAGCCCATGGATAAACCTGTGCTGCACATCCTTCAGGCAGATATTCTGGAAGGTAGCAGTACCCTCTTGGGGATCACAAATAAATCAAGTTCCCCTGGCCCACAGTGGTGGACTCATTTATCCACCCTTATTGTGTGGTCCTTTCTTCCTGATTTATTCCCTCTGCTCTCTGATTCTTAATCCATGGGATCAGCTCCTCAGTAAACTACCATGCTCACGTCATTCTCTCATGCAAGCAACCTAAACAAAGATGCTAGCTTACTGAAGTATTCAGCAATATCAGGCCCCTATAGCTGACTCCACACATGTAGTATTCCTGACTTATACTTCATTAAGACCCTTATTTTTTTTCCTTCCCAAAGCTACATAATGAAATAAAAGGAGTAGAGACCATAGTATCGCCTCAAGTGTTTTCCTTGCCCTTCTTAGCACACATAGATCATGTTGAAGATGTTTGGGCTGGTAAATTAACATCTGTACAGCACTCTAAGAAAAAAAAAAAGCTGATACTATGCCCTCTATTTTCATAGTTCCACACTTAACCTAAAGTACAGCAGTTTGGTTTACAGCCATGAAAATGACATTTGCCTGATTTGCCACTCCAGATGAACTACAAAAATGAAAGTGAAACATATAAAACAGATCTTGTTCACAATCCATACAGACAACTAGGGAATTAAAAATCACAGTTTTTAAGCTCATCAGCCTGTCAATATGCCTAGAATTATAATCCAGAAATATTTATATTCAAATATACCATGCTATCAAAAAATATAGAAAGAAATTGTTTCACGTAGGATAGCTGAAGAGGAAGCTGCAGGGATGTGTTATATAAAGGAAAGGAGACAGTTTTACCTTTGAATATCAATTCTCCATTTTTCTGGCTTCTAAGGCAGGAAAAGATTGAAACTTTGCAGTTTTTTTAACCCGCTATGACTCTGGGCATGTGATGCGCAACTGTTCTGAAACAACAAAATGCAATAATTAGATGCAATAACTAGCCTGAAACAAAAAGATATTTAAGAAGATCTCATAACAGCTACTCTGGCAGGCTTAAATTCAATAATGTGAGGAGAGAGTTTCATAGAAAATTTACATGGCTGTGCTCTTGCATGATAAAAACATTGTATTTTTATGTTTTTGAGAAAATAAAAGCAACCATAAAAATGTCACTGTAACAAATAGGTTTGGTATTCTACAATCTACTTTTCTACTACTGACAATTATATCCTCCTTAAAAAGCAATAAAATACATCAATCACTTGATTTTGTAAGATATATTATACATTTATTTCCTGTGTGTTGTTTTAGCAACACTGCAACTAAGCAGCTGTGACTAAAAAAGGAGGTAAAAAACATGTTCTTACTAGGGCAGTTCATCTGACATCACAGGAGGAAAACAAACAGCATAATCTTCCCAAGTGCAATACTATGGGCTGAAGGTTGCCTACGCCAAACCATTACCTCTAATTATTAATGATGCCTTCTCAAGAAAGTGAAAAAATGGGACTTCCAGTTGAACCCAAACATATGGAAGAGATACATATCCTCACATCATCACTTACTTTATGCTGAACTGCCACTATCCTTTCTGAAAGGTCACAAGGAAAAGGAGTTGTGTCACACACAAAAGTGAGCTGGTGTTGAAAATGTAAGAATTAGCAGAGTTCTGTTTCTCTTCTCCTTTAAGTAATATAGTTTTGTGGTCCTAGGTAACATATTAAAATAGTGTCAGAAAAGAACAAGAAAAATAGTAAATCTAAGTATTAAGCAGAGATGTAAAGATAGCCAGAATTGAGAATACTGGTGAGAATAATTTTTTGACCTTCTAAATTATTTCTAAGAATTACAGTGCATGAATGAATGTAGCAATTATCCTAAAGAAAAGGGGGCTTGGACAGGTGGTGTGGCTAGCCCAATCTTATTGTGCTAATAACAAAGGCAGAACCATACCCCGGAATCTCTGCCTTGACGTTCAGTCCCTTTAGAAACTCATGCAGTGTATTTGCTTCTGAAAAGAACACTAAACATTCAAAAAGTTCAGGGCTTATAAAATTCTTTGCAGAACTTGTTTGAAAAATATTTGAGACTGGCAAAGTCCACACATTAAGTATGAGAATGCTGTGGGTAATAAAATGTAAGACTAATAATGACAATGGTATGTATTTTCATAGCACTTAAAACATGCTGGGAATGTCATATTTTCACATATATTTCATTTATCCAGGTTATAAAAAATAAAGATGAGATTGTATTATCAAAAGCTATCAGGTATAAGTATGATTATGAACCATGGTTTAAATATAATTATTACATTAAATATTCTCAATATTCCACTAAACCAGACAAATTTTGAAAGGAATTTTCCCTACATATATGAGGAATTGATAATTGTTAAAACATATAGAACTGACCATTTATTCCTTAAGTATTTATTGAGAATATATTTTGTACTAGACATTGTTCTTTATCGACTGTAGAAACAAAATGGGAAGATTATGCAAGTTCTGGAAAAGAATCCTAGATTCCAGATATACAATAAGAAATCAATTTTAACCCTGGCCGGTTTGGCTCAGTGGTTAGAGTGTCGGCCTGCGGTCCAGAGAGACCCGGGTTCGGTTCCCACTAAGGGTATATACCTCGCTTGCAGTTCGTCCCCACCCCGGTTGGGGCCGTGTGGGTGGCAACCAGTCGATGTGTGGCTCTCACATCGATGTTTCTCTCTCTCTCTCTCTTCCTCTCTCTCTCCCTCTCGTTCTATGCAAAAATGTCCTCGGGTAAGGATAAAAAAAAGAAATCAATTTTACTACAATTAGAATATGTCCTAAGTTAGATAACTTATGTAAAGAAGCATCTGAAACATCTGGTGGTATCTTAAATATCATCTAGCTAGTGGTTCCCCAAATGGTTGATAATCACAACTGCTTGGAAGGCTGCTGAAAATATGAATTATAGAATTTCATGCAAGAACTATTAAATGAGAGAAGTTTCATGAGTAGACTCAGGGCAATCCCCATTCTAAAAATACTCCCTAATTCATTTTCCTGATCAAGCAGGTTGGGAAACTTACTGATTCTTGCCTAATCTCTCCACTACACAGATAGCAAAACAGCCCAGGAAATTAATTTACTCAAGGTACTTGCCCCTAGGTGACAGGATTGAGATTAGAATGTTGAAATCCTTATCCCTGGTATTTTTTCATTTCACTTACCCCAAGAGGCCCTCTTTTATTTTTATTTCCTGCTCTTACCTATCACCAAGTAACCAATATTTACTCTCTAAATCTGATAAAGAATAAGAACAAAAGAAAGTAAAAACACACACAAAAAAACCCAAGCCCAGACATTTGAATTTAGGCTGTTTGATTTAATAGTGCACTTTCCATTACTCCACTGGGTTCTTCTCGAGTCAGCTACTTTTAAGGTCTGCTCAGCCCCTTTTTCTAGACTCTGCCCAGCACTCCGATTTCCCCAACCTTCAAAGGGGTACCTGATCACTCTTGATTGGACCAGGAGAGGTACTTCATCCAAGGCAGGCTTAAAATTTGAAACTAGGAGACTACAGTCTCATTTAGGGGGAAGAGTTATGGTTGAAGCTTGGTTATCTTGTTCCTTATAGGCAGAAGGAACTGGAGACTAAAAGAGACACATGTAGAAGATAGAGCAAGAAATCTCTAATCTCATCTGATTCCTGCACTCACTTCTTAATTTTTTTCCTGTAGCTTCCATGAGCTCATATATCTATATGACAGATTTTACATAAATTTTAAAAATTATTTATTTTTATGTTAATATTTTGGCTTAATCTAGCTCATGTTGGTTTATTTCTATGACTTTTCAGCCACAGTCCCAACTAATACGCCTCATATCATTCATTTTATGTGAGTTAGTCTATAAGCCAGTCACTTTAGTTAGAGTGTTTTAAGAGGTTCATTTAAAAATATTGGCTGAGAGTATGGAGAAAGGGGAATCAAAACTGTAAGTGTGCTGCATGTTATAGAATACCTATATTTCCTAGAGTATGTCTCATAGTGTGATAAAGAGAAAAAGGTCCAGATCAGAGAGGTCACTTAATCTCAGTTCTGCCTCTGACAAGACATCTGACTTGTGAAAGTTCCCTAGTTAGCCTCTTTGACTATGTATATATTATTGTCGATATTATTACAGACGTCCCCTAATTCCCCCAAACCTTTGCCCCTCTACACCTAGCCCATGCTCCACTCCAGGCCTTCACCACATTATTGTCTGTGTCCTTGGGCTATGTATATATGCATATAAATTCTTTGGTTAATCTATTCGCATCTCCCCAACCCCTAAAGATCTGTCAGTCTGTTCCAAGCATCCATGCCTCTGGACCTACTTTATTTGTCAGTTTATGATGTTCATTAGATTCCTCATATAAGTGGGAACATGTGATATTTGTCTTTCTCGATTGGCTTATTTCACTTAGCATAATACTCTCTAGGTCCGTCCCCGCTGTTGCAAAGGGTAAGAAATCCTTCTTTTTTACAGCTGCATAGTATTCTATTGTGTAAATATTCTATAGCTTTTTTTATTCACTCATCTACTGATGGGCACTTGGGCTGTTTCCAGATATTAACTATTATAAATAGCTAAGAACATAGGGGTGCATATGTATTCTTTCTGATTGGTGCTTTGTGATTATTAGGATATATTTTTGGAAGTGTGATTGCTAGGTCAAACAGCACTTCCATTTTTAATTTTTAGAGTAAATTCCATACTGATTTCTATCGTGGCTGCACTAATCTGCATTCTCACCAGCAATGTGCTAGAGTTCTGTTTTTTCCACACTCTCACCAGCACTTGTTGTTTGTTGATTTATTGATAGAGGCCATTCTGACAGGTGTGAGGTGATACCTCTTTGTAGTTATAATTTGCGTATCTCTGATGATTAGTGATGCTGAGCATTTTTTCATCGGTCTCTTGGCCATCTGTATGTCCTCTTTGGAGAAGTGTCTATTTAGGTCCTTTCTCCATTTTTAATTGAGTTATCTGTTTTCTTTTTGTTGTGTTTTATGAGTTCATTATATGTTATGAAAACTAATCCCTTACCCGATGTATCACTGGCAAATATGTTCTCCCACAGGGTGGGTTCCCTTTTAATTTTGGTGGTTTCTTTTGCTGTGCAGAAGCTTTATAGTTTGTTGTAGTCTCTTTTGTTTAAGTTTTCTTTTGTTTCTCTTGTGCTAAGAAGATATATCAGTGAAAAGTCTGCTATGTGAGATGTCTGAGATATTGCTGCCTATGTTTTCTTCTAGAATTTTTATGGTTTCACAGTTTACATTTAAGTTTTTTATCTATTTTGAGTTTATCCTTATGTATGGTGAGTGGTTGGTGACTTAGTTTCATTTTTCACATGTGCCTGTCCGATTTTCCCACCACCATTTTTGAAGAGACTATCTTTACTCCATCGTATGCGCTTGCCTCCATTGTCAAATATTAATTGACGGTAATCGTGTGGGTCAACTTCTGGGTTATCTCTTCTGTTCTACTGATATATATCTCTGTTTGTGTGCCAATAACAGGCTACTTTGATTACAATGACTTTGTAATTTGATATCTGGTATTGTGATCCCTCCAAGTTTGTTCTTGTTTCTTAAGACTACTGTGGCTACTCGTGGTCTTTCTTGGTTCCATATAAAGTTTTGGAATATTTGTTCTAGATCTGTGAAATATACCATTGGTATTTTAATAGGGATTTTGTTGAATCTATAGATTGCTTTGGATAGTATGGATATTTTAATGATGCTAATTTTTCCAATCCATGAGCATAGTATATGCTTCCACTTGTTTGTACATTCATCTCTTTTTTCAATGTCCTATAGTTTTCTGAGTACAAGTCTTTTACTTTATTGGTTAAATTTATTCCAGGGTATTGAAGTTGTAAATGGGATTTTTAAAAAGTATCTCTTTCTGAGAGTTCATTATTGGTGTATAAAAATGCTATTGATTTCTGGATGTTGATTTTGTATCCTGCTACCTTGCTAAATACATTTATTAAATTTAGTAGCATTTTGGTGGAGTTTTTAGGATTTTCTACACACAATATTATGTCATCCACAAATAATGACAATTTTACTTCCTCCTTTCTAATTTGAATAATTTTTATTATTTCTTCTTGTCTGACCACTGTGGCTAGGACTTCTGGTACTATAATGAATAAGAGTAGTGAAAGTGGACATCCCTGTCTTGTTCCTGTTCTTAAGGGAAATGCTTTTAGTTTTTGCCCATTGAGTATGATGTTGACTGTAGGTTTGTCATGTATGGTCTTTATTAGGTTGAGGTATGATCCCTGTATTCCTGCTTTTCAGAGAGGTTTTATAAAAAATGGGTACTTGAATTGGTCTAATGCTTTTCTGTGTATATTGATATGATCATGTGATTTTTATCCTTTATTTTGTTTATGTGATGTACCACATTTACTGATTTGCAAATAATGCACCAGCCTTGAGTCCCTGGAATAAATTCCACTTCTTGGTCACGTGCATAATCTTTTTAATGTATCGCAAGATCTGATTTGCTAATATTTTGTGGAAGATTTTGGCATGTATGTTCTTCAGGGATATTGGCCTTTAACATTATTTCTTTGTAGTGTCTTTATCTGGTTTTGGAAATAGGCTAATCATGGCCTTGTAAAAAGAGGTTGGAAGTGTTCCTTCCTCTTTATTTTTAAAAATAGTTTGAGAAGGATAAGTGTTCATTCTTCTTTGAATATTTAGTAAGTCTCTCCTGTGAGGCCATCTGGTCCAAGGCTTTTTGTTTGCTGGGAGTTTTGTGATTACTGCTTCAATTTCATCAACTGTTATAAGTCTATTCACGTTTTCTGACTTTTCCCAAATTTTGGAAGATTATATTTTTCTAGGAATTTGTCAGTTTCATGTAGGTTGTCCAGTTTGTTGGCATATAGTTATTTATAGTATTTTCTTATAATCTTTTGTACTTCTATGGTGTCAGTTGTTACTCTGCCTTTTTTAGTTCTGATTTTATTTATTTGGGTCCTCTCTCTGTTTCTTGATGAGTCTGTCTAAAGGTTCATCAAATTTTTATCATTTTTTTTTTTTTTTAATCTTCATCTGAGGACCTTTCTGCATTTATCTTCAGATAGAGCGGGAGGGAGAAAGGGAGGAAGAGAGAGAGAGAAACATCAATGTGAGAGAGCCACATCAACTGGATGCCACCCACACAACCCCAACTGAGACCAGGGGCAAACTGCAAGCGAGGTATGTGCCCTTAGAGGGAACCAAACCTGGGTCTCTCTGGTCCATGGGCTAACGTTCCACCCTCTGAGCCAAATCAGCCAGGACAGCTTGTTTATCTTTTTAAAGAACCAGCTCTTGATTTAATTGATCTTTTTTGTTTAGTCTCTATGTCATTTATTTCCACTCTGATCTTTATTATTTCCTTCCTTCTACTTACTCTGTTTTTTTCTTTTCTCTTTCTAAATATTTTAGTTGTAGGGTTAGATTGTTTATTTGATCTTTTTCTTATTTTGTGAGGAAGGCTTGTAATGCTATAAACTTCCCTTTTAGAACTTCCCACTGTGTTCCATAGGTTTAGAGTTGTTGTGTGTTCATTTACTTTTGTTTCCAGAAAGTTTTTTAATTTTTTTCCCTTGATCTCATTAATAGTCCATTGATTGTTTAATAACATGTTATTTAGCCTCCATATGATTGAATGATTTTAAGTTTTTTATTGTAGTTGATTTCTAGTTTTTGTGATCTGAGAAGATGCTTGATATGATTTCAATCTTCTTGAATTTGTTAAGGCATATTTTATGTCCTAACATGCTGTCTATCTTTGAGAATGTTCCATGTACACTTGAAAGAATGTATATTCTGCCGCTTTGGGATGAAATGTTATGTAAATATCAATTAGAACCAACTAAAATAATGTGTCATTTAAAGTTACTGTTTCCTTTTTGTCTGGAAGATCTATCTAGTGTTGTCAATGAGGTGTTAAAGTCCCCTGCTTTTGCTATATGATTTCTTCCTTAAAGTCCATCAATAGTTTTTTTAAATATATCGAGGTGCTCCTGTATTGGGTGCATATATGTTAACAAGAGTTATATTTTCTTGTTGGATTGATCCTTGATGTATTATGTAGTGACCCCTTTTGTCTCTTGTTATGGCCTTTGTTTTGAAGTCTATTTCATCATATATAAACATTGCTACCCCAGAATTTTTTTGTTGCAATTTGCATGGAATATTTCTTACCATCCCTTCATTTTCAGTCTGTGTGAATCTTTTGTTCTGAGGTGGGTGTCTTGTAGACAGTGTATATACGGGTGATATTTTTTTATTTGTTGAGCTACCCTATATTTTTTGACTGGAGCATTCAATCCATTTACATTTAAGGTTATTATTGATAAGTACTTATTTATTGCCACCTTTTTAATACCTTTGTTCCTCTCTCTCTCATTTTCTTCTTTTCACAGCAGTCATTTTAACGTTTCTGGCAATACTAGTTTGGTGGTTATGTACTCCTTTAGCCTTTTAAAATTTATTTTTATCTAGAAAGCTCTTTATTTCACCTTCAGTTTTAAATGATAGCCTTGCTGGACAGAGTAGTCTTGGTTTTAGTCCCCTCCCTTTCAATACTTTGTATATTTCATGCTACTTTCTTCTTTCCTGAAGTGTTTCCATTGAAAAATCAGCTGTCTAATGGGAACTCCCTTGTAGGTAACTTTCTGTCTCTCTCTTGATGCCTTTAAGATTCTGTCTTTTTCTTTAACGTTTGACATTTGAATTATGATGTGTCTAGGCATGGGTCTTTTTGGGTTCATCTTGATTGAGACTTTGTCTTTCCTGAACTTGTGTGACTTTTTTCTTCACCAAGTTAGGAAAGTTTTTTGTTGTTATTTCTTCAAACTGGTTTTCTATTCCTTGCTCACGTTGTTCTCCTTCTGTTACCCCTATGATATGGTTGTTACATTTCATATTGTCCAAGATTTCCCTTAAACTATCCTCCGGCTCTTAATTATTTTTTCTAATTGCTGCTCTGATTGGGTGTGTTTTTCTACCTTGAGTTCCAAATCACTGAGTTAATTATCTGCTTCATCTAATCAGTTTTTAATTCCTTCCAGTGTATTCTCGATAGCAGGTATGGTATTCTTCATTTTCAACTGGTTCTTTTTTATGGTTTCCATTTCTTTTTCATACCATTGTAGTTCCCACCAAGTTTCTTGAACAACCTTATAACTATTACTTTGAACTCAATAATTGATAAATTGCTTGCCTATGTTTCATTTAGATACTTCTCCAGCGATTTCTCTTTTTCTTTCATTTGGAGGTTATTTCGTTGTCTCCCCATTTTATGTAGCCTCTTTGATCTCCTGACCTGGATACTCTAGGAATATACCTTGTGTGGGGTATTTGGGCTCTTATGTTGGAACTGGGTCTTGATTGTTGATGTCCCATTTGTGGGTAGGGTCTCCCCTCAGGTTTGCTAACTATATGGCTCAACCCCAACCATCTCATGCCAGCTGTCATATAGGTGCTTCGGATCTGCTATTTGTGGAGCATGCTGGATTTTGCTCTGATGTTGTTAAATCTGGCCCCTTGGTGTGTTGGTCCTGGGCCTCCCAGAACGTTCTCTGATTCAAGCCAATATGAGTGGCTGTTTCTTCAGTGAGGCTGGGGGTACTAGGTTGTGGTGGCAAGGCAGGGGGCACCAGCTCATTGCAGCTAGGCTGGGCATGCTGGGTTGTGGCAGTGAGGCTGGCAGCACTGGGTATAATGGGTTTCTTGATTTATAAAAAGCATCTTTAATTAAACTAAATTTAAACTAGAAACCATCTAATTTTGATCCCTATTTTGGAGATGAGGTTAATGAGGACTAGAGTGATAAAATTGCTTGTCTGAGTCTACATTTAGCCAATAGCAAAGCCGGAACTAGCCTAGGCCTTCTAAGTCTTAGTATAGCTGTCTTCCCCCTAAATAACTTTTCTTAAGTTTTTTTTTCACTCAATTACCTCTTTTACCTAATAAGCATCATCATTTAAAATATAATTTTATCTTTCAATTTTATTCAAATTTTATAGTCCATAAGACAATGATTGTTTGAAGACAAATTTATATTGTTTCCTGGTCCTTTCATGCCGGCAAATGTTGAAGTAAGAATAAATTTCAGAACAAGGTCTTCATTAATCTGTGACTTTCCATATGTCTGAGACAGTATCAGATCACATAAAAATAATAGACTAGCCTGTTTCCACTTCCTTTGCACACCACTTTGCTAATTGATTCCTCATTTGTGTATAAGAGACTTCAAGGAAGGGCTGGATGCATGGAAGATCAATGTGGGCAGTTACACAAAGCCTAATGCTCAGAATGGCCCTGTGTTTTAATACTTTATATTTGTATCGGTGTTTTGTGAATTGAGTCCAACAGGATAGTTGACCATGTGGTGAGCAGTCAGTATAAGCCATCCTTATGACCAAATATTGGAAATTTATGTCCAAAAAGGCAGTATAAGCAAACCTTGTTACTTCTTCACCAATTTACTGCTCCAAGTCCAAATCTCTTTGCCTTGTTAATTTGTCACAAATGTATTGCTTCCTTGTCTAAAGTGCATAAATGTTTCCTGCTTTGGTCACTTCTTTGAGTCTCGTTTTTTTGTTGTTGTTGGTTTGTTTTGTCTTTTAATGGGGCTGCCATACATAAGAAATAAAATTTGTTTTTTCCTTCTGTTAATTTACCTTATGGCAAATTATTAGACCAGCTAAAGAACATAGGAGGAAAGAGGGAAAGTTTTTCTGCTCCTATACCTATATATCTTTTATTTAAAAAAATTTTTTCTCAGCCCTGGCCGGTTTGGCTCAGCGGTTAAAGCATCGGCCTGCGGTCCTGAGAGACCCGGGTTCGGTTCCCGCTAAGGGCCCGTACCTCGGTTGCAGTTTGTCCCCGGCTCTGGTCAGTCGTGCGGGTGGCAGCCACTCGATGTGTCCCTTTCACATCGATGTTTCTCTCTCTCTCTCTCTCTCTGTTCCTCTCTCTCCCTCCCACTCTACGTGAACCAAAATGGAAAAATGTCCTCGGGTGAGGATTAAAAAAAAAAAAAAATTTTTTTTTCACCTCTGTTAAACCAGTTATGTTGAAAATGATGACAAAGAGAGAAAGAGAAAGGGCAATCCATAGTTCCTTTTGTTCAAACCCTCCCTACTCATCAGTAAGCCAATGAGAGAGAGGGTTGGTAAAATGTACATGTATCAAAAAGAGAAATAAAAGTGCAGTAAGTTTTATGTAGTGTTTCCACTGTTCTTGTAAGAATGGTATACATATGCATGACTTAATAAATACAAATTGCATAATCTTGGTGATTCTGCATAGAACTTAAATATTCTTATATTTACATTGTACATATAAAGATGAGTAAAATTTATGATTTAAACTTTTCTTTTTGCTTTGCTTAGAACTACATTAATTAGTAAGTAAAAAGAAAACATTATAAGTTGAAAGAGAAATGGCAGAAGAAGAAAATAATCTTATATTTTATTACATTTCAGAAAACCTTTGCCCTGCTTTTGGAACAAGTGAACTGAATTTTGATTATGTTCTGGGCCCCGCTAATTATGCAGTCATTAACATTCACCCTCTTGTAATGAACTGTCATAAACTCTAGCAAGTGCTTCAAGCATTAACTTATAGTTTAAGCACTGCATATAGGATTTTGGAAATAGACTACCAACTTCTGAAAATCTTAATATAACTTCAAACTAAATTAATCTACTCTCTGTTTTCCTCACACGTCCTAATGTCTTCTCCTTCTTTCCTAAATAACTTCTTAAATACCTGACCAAAATTCCTTTTTCAAGCGATCTGACCTCAGAAGTCCCTCTATTTTTAATTTAATTTAATTTCTGATTTATTTAATTTTAATTTCTCATTTCAGACTCCACTGCCTTCAAGGTCAAATCTGCAGTTGGGGAAGAGAGAAAAGTCAGTAATAAAAGCAATTTGCTCTAAGGTGTAAATAATGAAGTTACCTTACAGTTTTGAGGTATATTTATATTTTAAAGAAGCACTTACTTTCTAAATCTAGACAACCTTAATGTGTAACAATGATTTTAAGAGAGGAAACTTTCTATTCCACTCTGCTAAGAAGCCTTTTCTACCTTAATTCCCTTGAAAGAATGGGCTGTAATGTATTTCTGAACAAAACTGCATATGATTTTTTATTTTTATTTTATTTTATTTATTTTTTATTCTCACCCGAGGACACTTTTTCATTCTTTGTTCAGATAGAGCAGAAGGGAGAGAGAGAGAGAAACATCGATGTGAAAGGGACACATCGAGTGGCTGCCACCCGCACGACCAACCAGGGCCGGGGACAAACTGCAACCGAGGTACATGCCCCCAGCGGGAACCGAACCCGGGTCTCTCCGGACCGCAGGCCGACGCTCTAACCGCTGAGCCAAACCGGCCAGGGCTGCATATGATTTTTTAAAATGAGGTAATGCATGTTCAGATATAACCAAACATTATTGCAATCTGAAAAAGGCTTCAAATCATGACATTAGTTTATTTAATACCTCTTCAAAGCTCACCAAAAACACAGCACCTTAAAATGTGTAGTGCTAGTTGGAAACTTAGCCCCCATTTAATTGTCTTTGTTTATTTCAAGTGTGTTTTTCCTTCTCCATCCTGTCCTTTATATGTCAGTTGGTCCGGGGCAGCTTTGCAACTTCAGTTTGGCAAAAGAACTTTCTGTGCTGAAACTGTAAGATACTGCTCCACACACCAACTCACTTCTCTACAGACAAGATGGTTTGGGGCTCTCTGGTGAATAGTAGGTGTGAAACAACTCACTTTAATGTCACAGCTGTGAGATAAAAAAGATTGACAATCTATTTACAACTTTTAGAGTACTATCTTTTAATCCATGTGGCAGAAGACTAAAAGATCTTTTCCCTTGGGCAGGTTTCTCAGTTAAAAGGAGGGTTCCACCCTGGCTAGCAGTTCGTTTGTTTGGAGCATCATCCCATACACCAAAAGGTTGCAGGTTTGATTCCCAGTCAGGGCACATATCCAGGCTGCAGGTTAATCCCTGGTCAGGGTGTGTGTGGGAGGCAACCAATGGATGTTTCTCTCTCACTTTCTCCTTTCTGTCCCTCGCCCCTCCCCAACCCCATCTCTAAAAATCAATAAAACATATCCTCACTGAGCCATTGTGGCTCAGTGGTTGAGCATTGACCCATGGACCAAGAGGTCACTGGTTCAATTCCTGGTCAGGGCACATGCCCAGGTTGCAAGCTCAATCCCCAGTGAGGGGAGTGCAGGAGGTATCTAATCGATGTGTTTCTCTCATTGATATTTCTATCTCTCTCTCCCTCTCCCTTCCTCTTTCTCCGAAAACCAACAAAAACACATTAAAAAATAAATAGAACATATCCTCAGGTGAGGATTAAGAAAGAAAAAGGAAGGTTCATTACCCAAGATTATTAAATTGGATATTTTGTACTTTTATATTAAATTGGATATTTCTTATTAGTGACTTATTTGGTAGCTTTCAACATCTTGCATTTGCACTGACTTTTCCCCCTGAAATATCAAAGTTTAATATGTTTACAAATAATTTTCAAAAAACAACAACAAAAACACACTACACTATTATAATCTATTTGGCCCTACTGAATTTCCATTGTTTTTTCTTCCATCAGTGGACTTACAAGTCTTTCCACAACTCTTTCAATTTTTCCCTCCTGGAGACATTTAATGGAGCATAATAAAAATAGCTCCATTTATTGAGGGCTTCCAAAATGCCAGGCACTGTTCTGTGCACATTACATGGATTCCTATTATTATCACCATTTTACAGATGAGAAGACTGAGATGCAGAGATCTTAAGACACTGACTAAATTTTAATGCTGGTTAGTGGAGGTGCCACAACATAGACCTAGGCATTCTGCTGTCAGCCATGCGCTCACACACTATTTCACCTTTCAGTATTCGCCTCAAGCCAAATGTACAGGTTTATTTTCATAAGCTCATTTCACTCACCTTGCTAATTCTTTTAAATTAGTCTGGCTCTAGGCTTTCAAAACTTATCATGTCCCAGGAGCTTTAAATAAATTATTTCATTTAGATATTATCATTATCCTAATTTACATATGCTAAAATTGAGGTATGGAAAGATTGAATTACTTGGCGAAGCTCTCAGAAAATTTTGGAGCCAGGATGTAAATCAACTTATGTTTATCATGCTACATCTTACTCCTCTCCATCAGATTTAGCTTTCTTCATTCTATTAAAAATTTTTAGAAAGAGCCCTGGACGGTTTTGCTCAGTGGTTAGAGCGACAGCCTGCAGACTAGAGTCCTGGGTTCGGTTCCCGCTAGGGGCACGTACCAAAAAAAAAAAAAAAATTTTTTTTTTAGAAAGAGAAGAGAGAGAGGTGAGAGAGAGAGACAGAAATATCGATGATATGCATGCCCCAATGGGGATTGGGCTCACCACCTGGGCATGTGCCCTGACCAGGAATCAAACCGGTGTGGGTCAATGCCCAACTACTGAGCCACACCAGCTGGGCAAGTTTCTTTATTCTTAAAAGTCAACTTGCCATGCTAAAGTATAGAAAACCATTTTTAAAAATTAAGTTGGTAATTAGTTTAATTGTTAGAGCTAAATTTTTAGTAGCCGGAAACTACAGTCATATTTCGAAGCCTGGACATGCCCGTTGGCAAAACTGGTGTCACGACCACAAACTGTAACTTTGTTTCCAGTCAGCAGCTTCCCAAATGCATGCTGCTAATCATGAATCAGTGACTTAAGCATTTTTAAACATGGGCTGGACTTTGTCATTCATTAAGTCTAATTTCTTCATTTCATAGATAAGAAAGGCACAGAGAGGTTAGGTGGCACACCTGAGATCACACAGCAAATTAGCAGCAGAGCTGGGACACTAATTTATATTTCTTTATACTAAACCTGGAGTCTTTATCCCATACAACAAAGGCAGCCTATGCTGGCTATTTTTTCCACAGTGTCTTAAGAAATGTATTGATAAAATTCAACAAATATTGAGTGGCTATTATGTGTCAGACACTTGTTTAGGTGCTGGGGTTAGGGTAGTAAACAAACAAATTCCTGACCTCATGGAGTTTTACAACCTGGTATTTAATGGTAAAATGTGCTAAATTTTTAAATGACAAAATATTATGCAAATTTAATGACTTTGAATTGAACCAGAGACAAAAAGTGTTGAAGTACTGGCTTGAAATATGAATGATCCAAAGTTATAGTGCCTCATAGACAGGACAGCTAATTATTATACTTACTGTTTGGTACATACAATTAAAGCCCAGTCATCACACATAAATAGGAGTGATGTCAGTTTTGTGCCACCAATGGAAAGATGGAGAAGATAAGGTCCTGCTCTCAAGGAGCTTAAGAATAAAGTATGAGTCACATAGATTAGAGAAAAACATTTTTCCCTCAAATTAAACTTCTTTAAGCATATTTCACAGCATTTTTAAATTATCTTTTACTTCATGACAATTAAAAATCTTTCCCTATAGCTGGTGAGAATGACAGCTATGATTAAGTGAATAATCTGAAATCCCAAAGCCCCAGTTAAATGTTCTGAAATTGATCTATTTAAAGTCTTTTAAAATTTTGCATATCTTATTTTGTGTCAACTTGTCCAGGAGCAGAGGAATGACAATAATGAAATGTAAATTTGCCTTTAAATCAGTATACAATCTCTTCCTCTTGCCAATAATTATTATGATAAAATGACAAAATTGAGCTCTTGGTCACAAAGGCTGGCTGAATTTGCTTTCAGTCTGAATAGAAACAGCCACCCTAAAGCCGCTTCATAATGGACAACAAAAAACAGAGCAGTTTAAAGTACCGTATTAAGCTTATTCCTTAATTACAATATTTTGCAATGTCAATAAACACCATTATCTGCAATACCCAGGGTGTTTAAAAAATATGTTATGTTTTGAGCTGATCACAAACTATGTTTAGTGTGTTCCAAGATAGTAACTTCTTCAGTCTGATTCACCCTTCTAATAAATATGTTGAGTAGATATGGTTGACATCACATCTCCTGAAGACTGTACCACTGAGGGACAACACTAAAACATCTTGACTAAAGTCCAGCAATAGAAAGACAGGAGAAAACATGAGACACCATATATAATTTATTGTTAATAAACTCATAACTACTATACCTATACACTTGAATATAAGTGCTGAACCACTGAAGATGCATCTTCTAATATACAAATACTCACTATTCAAAAGTGTACTTTCATTTATTATGAATTCCTTATTCACTACTTTTGAGGGATAAATATACAAGAATTCACATTCAGAAAAATATCCCGAACGGCAATTGTTGAAAAAAAAATCTAAATTATTAGCAATTGTAGTTGAACTACCCTGTACTGCCCATACCTACATCCCTCGCTGGGCCTATAGAAGACCCAGTGAGGGAATCATGTTTCAGGTGGCACAGTTAGCTAATCTACGTGACAGCATGCTGTAAACTCTAGAGTGCTCCCAAAATGCAATTTGCTGTAACATTTTTTTTGTTCCCTCATAGTTCACATTGGGCAGAAGATTTAGTAGAAGTAAATTGTGCACATACTTACCATTGCCATTGCCATCGCAATAAAATGTCTGCAAAAATAGAGGGCAATAATGCTAATTTTTATGGTACTTTGGTGGGAAAGTCTATTCCAGAGGCAAAAGAAGTACAGGAAGAAAGGGAGCCTCTTTTTATTTCCTTTATTTCCAAGATGGATAGGAAGTGTGTAGGATCATTCCCAGAAAACACTATGAAAGACATATTTTGTCTTTGGCAGTTTTTTGTACATCTCTTTCCCATTTTATAACTTCTTTCAAATTCTGTCATACAATGTTGCCTTCATTAAACTCTACCACCTGACAAACAAGTGGCCCAGCCCAAGGAGCCTCTTTGTCCCTGCACAACTACCACACTCCTTCCTAACTGAGAGGCATCCAGAGGCATGGCCATCGAAAGCTCATTCGGCTCCCTCAGGGAGTGCAGCTATGACCAGTAAAATACCTCAGCAACCCCAGATAAACCCAGCGGATCAAAACAACAATGGAAAGGCACTGAAAGATAAATTGTCATTGAAACCATGGCCCCAAAAAGTAGGAGAGGGCCTTCATATTAAACAGTAATTGCCTGCTACTATAAAAGATTTAAATAGGATCCAAGGTGTCCTTTGTCTAACTTAACAGACAAAATGTCCAGGATATAATAAAAAAATGACCCATTGTACCAAAAAATTTTCACAACTTACATGAAAAAGGACAATTAACTGAGGCCAAGATTAAGATGAGTCAGATCGTAGAATTATCTGATATGGATTTTAAATAGCTATCAAATAGCCGTTTCAACAATCAATTACATATTCTTTCAGAACACATGGAAATACAAGTTGGTTAAAAAATAGCCAAATGGAGCCCTGGCCAGTTTGGCTCAGTGGTTAGAGTGTTGACCTGCGGACTGGCGAGACCTGGGTTTGGTTCCCGTTCAGGGCATGTACCTCGGTTACGGTTTGTCCCTGGCCCTGTTTGGATCGTGCGAGTGGCAGCCACTCGATGTGTCCCTTTCATGTCGATGTTTCTCTCTCTCTCTCTTTCCCTCCCTCCCACTCTAACTGAACAAAAAACAAACAAAAAAAAATGTCCTTGAGTGAAGATAAAAAAAAAAAAAATAGCCAATGGAAATTATAGAATTAAAAAATACAACAATAGAAATAATAATAATAAAAAAATAACTTGGTGGATGGGATCAAAAGCAGAGTAGAAAGGACAGAAGACAGATCAATTGAATTCACTCAACATGAACAATAGAGAATAGATATACTATTTTTTAAATAAACTGAAACCTTAGGATCCCATAGGACAGCAACAAAACACCCAATATTTATATTATTTGACTAGGAGAAGGAGAGGAGATAGAGAATGGGCCTGAAAATATATTCAAATAAATAGTCTCTGCACACTTCTTAAATTAGGTAAAATACACATAGGTACAGATTCAAGTATCTGAGAAAATCCCAAACAGAATAAATCCAAAGAAATATACAATAAGACATAGTACAATTAAACTTCTAAATATGAAAGAAAAAGAAAATATTTTAAGACAGGCAAAGAGAAACAAGTGTTTTTATAGGAGAACATCAATTTGAATAATAGCAGATTTCTCTAATAAAACCATGGAGGCCAAAAGAAAGTGGAAAATTATTTTCAAATGCTGAAAGAAAGAAATTAAAAAAATTTTTTAAAAAAAGTCAACTATAAATTCAATATCCAGCAAAATTATCTTTCAGAACTGAAGAGGAAATATTTTTTTATACAAAGGAAAATTCAAAGATTTTGTCACTAGCAAACCTAACTTGAAAGCTTAGCTACAGAAAGTTCTTTAAACCAAAAGAAAATAATAAAAGAAAGAATCTTGGAGCATAAGGCAAGAGGAAACAAGGACAAGAGCAGAAATATAAGTATATACAATCCTTTTACTCATGAGTCCCATAAATCATTTTGATGATTGGAAAAAAAGGAAATTTGATATCCAAAACAATGATGTCTGAAAGTGTGGGAAGTAAGGGACCGAAACAGAAGTCAGTTTCTAAAGATTAGGGTGGTAAAATGTTGATATCAGCTGACTGTGATAAGTCACATATGTATATTGTAATACCCACAATAACCACCATGAAAACCATGAAATGAGATATACTCAAAACCACTTTTGCGAAAATATTTCAAATCATGTATTTGATAACGGATTAATATCCAGAACACAGAAGGAATGCCTACAACTCAACAACAATGACAAAAACAAAGGACCCAATTAAAAAATGGGCAAAGGCTAGAAGGATGTTTGCGACTTGGGGTGGAGCTTGGTGAAGAGGGTCTTCACTCACCCCTCGAAGATGCAGCCGCTGGTGTCCACATCGACAATGTGAGTCTAGCAAAGAGCTGCTACTATCAGCCATCCCGAGTGTGACTTTATATATTTAAGTAAGCTTGAGAATGACATTAATAGCAAAATCCAATTTCTTAATACTGTAGCTCCTCAAATGATGTACATATAATCTCTATCCAGATACTAAGATGCCGTAAGGATGCCCCCTGAACCACTGCAGTAATCTGGGGGAGGGAAGTGAGAGTGGGGCAGGGGATGCACACTTCTCTACTGTTTGAATCTTTTACCAAAAAATACATTTATGTAGTATTTGTAACTAAAAAGTGTTAAATGCATCTCGATTCTTCTTGGATGAAAAAACAAAGAAAGATATTCATAAAAGAACTGGAGCACAGCACCCTCTGTTGCCTCAGATTCAACCCAATAAAGCTGCTCTCCATGCAAACAAAAATAAGAAAGGTCACTCCATGAATGGTGACATTACGAATAATAAGAAAGAAGCCACCTTTCCTATGATGTGGCACACAAAAATTCAACAAAAAGTTATTAAATCAAGTTAGTATCACTAAAAAAAAAAAAAAAAAATTGGCAAAGGACTTGGACAGCTCTCCAAAGAATATATGTAAATGGCTACTTAGCATCACTAATCATTAGGGAAATGCAAATCAAAATCACCTGACACTTGTTAGAACTGCAATCATCGAAAGACAAGAGGCAAGTGTTGGTGAGGATATGGGGAAAAGGGAACACCTGTGTACTCTTTGTGGGAAAGTAAATTTCAGCAGCCACTATGGAAAACAGTATGGAGGTTCCTCAAAAAATTAAACATAAAATTTCCACAATAATCCAGCAAACTCACTTGTGGGTATATATTCACAGGAAATAAAAAAAAGGAACACAAAGGGATACTTGTACTTCCACGCTCATTGCAGCATTATTTATAATACCCAAGATATGAAAACATCCTAAATGTCCATCAATGGATGAACAGATAAATATGTCATAAACATATATTCATAAACATACACATATGTTTATACATATACATATATATTTATATAAACCAATATATGCTCTGCATCTATGAGTTCCAATTTTAGTTCTATATTTCAGTGATACCATATAGTATTTGTCTTTTTCTGTTTGACTTACTTTACTTCCCATAACGCCCTCAAGGACTATCCATGTTGCCGCAAATGGCAGAACTGCTTTCTTTCTCATGGCTGAAAATATCCATGGAATATGAATAAGTTCTGGGGATACAATGTGCAGCATGGCTATTATAGTTAATAAGACTGTATTATAGACTTGCAAGTTGCAAAGAGAGTAGATCTTAAATGTTCTCATCACAAAAAGAAATGATAATTATGTGACACACTGCCAGTCATATGAGTAGCAAATACAATATGTACATCATAAAAGTACAGAGAATATAATTATTATCAAGCACATAATACTTGATATCAAGTATCAATATTATTAATAATAATAAATAACTATGTCATTGGTTTATGTATTTACTATATTTTTTTATCATCATTTTAGAGTATACTCTCTCTACTTATTAAAAAAATAAGTTTGTTATAAAACAGTGTTGTGTTACAGTGGCTGCAGCCTTTACATCTCATGTTTACTGTGATCGCATCGTTTTTCTTTTGCTTGATTTAATCTCATGCTGTTTGTGCAGTGACATACAAAACAGGCTTGTAGCCTAGAAGCAATAGCAATAGGCTACACCATGCAGGTTTGTGTAAGTACATCCCAAGATGTTCGTTCACACAAGGATGAAATCACCAAACAACACATTTCTTAGAACACAAGAGAGTACACTTAAAAATGGTTAAAGTGGTAAATTTTGTTATATATATTTTATCACAACAAAATAATAAGTAAATCAAAATAGACCCATAAAAGCTGTTCAAGTAACCCACAGAAAGGGAAGAAAACAAAATAGAAGAACAAACACCAGAGGGAACAAACAAAAAACAAATAATGAAATGGGCAACTTATATGTTAACATTCAATAATTAGCTTAAATATAAATCATCTAGCAATACTAATTAAAAGATAGAGACTGGCAGAGTGAATAAAAACATGACTCATATATATGCTGTTTACATAAAACTCACTTAAAATTCAACAGAAAAATATCATCCGAATATTTTTTAAAATAGGTGTGGCTATATTGGTTTCAGAAAATAGTGTTCAGAACAAGGAAAATTGGGGCACAAGACAATGATAGAATGATAAATCTGCTAGAAAAACATAACAATTTTAATCCTAAATGTGCATGCAACAAATAGAGCCCCAGTATATTTAAACATAAACTGACAGAGGTGCAAGGAGAAATAAAAAAGCTGACAATTATAATTGGGTCTTCAACACTGTACAATTAATATCTGACAGAACTGCTAGACAGAAAATCCCCAAAGATATAGAGGATCTGGAAAACACAATCAACTAACAGAATCTAACTGACATAGGCAGAATACTACACCCAACAACACATACACTGAACCCTCACCAAGATATACCAGATCTTGGACCATAAAAAAAATCTCAACAAATTAAAAGTACTGAAATCATACATGATGTGTTCTCTGCCCCAAATGGACTCAAAATACAGATCAGTAACAAAAAGTTAACAATTTTTTTCTAAATATGTAGATATTTAACTACATATTTTAAATAATCATTGACCAAAGAGAAAGCCTAAAAACATAAAGGCTGAAGGGAAAATAAACTCAAAATATGTGTCATGAGAGATAAATTTATAGCACTAGAAATGAAGAAAAGTCTCATCAATAATTTAAGTCCTTTCACAAGAAATTAGTAAAGGATAAGCAAAATAAATCCAAGGCAGCAATAGAGAAAAATCAGTGAAACAGAAAGCTGGCTTTTTTGGGGGGGGGGGGGGATTAATAAGATTAATAAAACTCTAACAAGAGTGACAAAATGAAAAACAGAGAAGATGTATATTACCAATTTCAAAAATGAAATAAGGGATGTCATCACAGATCTTGCAATTTTAAAAATAATAAACTTTGTAAAAAACTTTAAGCACAAAAATACTACAATTTAGAAAAAAATGAATCTATTCTTTATAAACCAGAAACTACCAAACCTCAATCAAGTTGTGATAGATAATTTGAATAGTTTTATAGTCATTAAGGAAATTAAATTTATAATTTAAAACTACTGAAAAATAAATCTCTAAGCCTAGATGGTTTTACTGGAGAATTCTACCAAATATTTTCAGAAGTATCATCAATAATTTTCACAATCTTTTCTAGAAAATAAAAGGAACAGTTTTCAACTAATTTTATGATATCAAAACCAGACAAAGAAAATAAAAAATAATGAAACTACCAACAAAATAAGTTCTGAGGCATGAAGGCATGGAATAGGCTGATATATCTTGGCAGGGGCCGGGGAGGTGGTGGTGAGAAGACATAAACCAAAGAACTTATATACTTATATACATTGCCCGTGGACACAGACAATAGTGTGGTGAAGGCCTATGGAGGGGGAGGGGCTTGGCAGAGGAGGTTGAGGGGGGATGGGGGACATATGTATACTATCAACAAGAAAAATAGATATATTAAAAAATTAAAGTAAAACTACAGAACAACACCTCACATGAATTTAAATGCAAAAGTCCTCACAAAATATAGTTGAGTCTTGAATAACATGGGTTTGAACTGCTCGAGTCCACTTCTTTCTATAAATATATTAAAAATTTTTTGGAGATTTGCAACAATTTGAAAAAACTAGCAGATGAATCGTGTAGAAATATAAGTATGTCATGAAGGCATTAAATACATGTACATATTTTCTTTTGTATGATTTTTAATAACATTTTCTCTAGTTTGCTTTATTATAATACAGTATACAATACATACAATATACAAAATATATACTAATTGACTATGTTACAAGGTAAGGCTTCTGGTCAACAATAGGCTATTAGAACTTAAATTTGGGGGGAATCAGAAGTCTTACGTGAATTTTGACTGCAAAGTAGGGTGACACCTCTTACTCCCCACATTGTTCAAGGGTCAATTGTACTAGTAAATTGATTTAACAATGTATAAGCAGAATTATACACCATGACCAATTGGTTCAACATTCTAAAATTAGTCAGTGCATTCCAACTTATTAAAAAGCTAAAAAAGAAAATACCACATGATGATATAAATATATACAGAAAAAGTATTTGACAAAATCCAACATACATTTATCACTTTCATCAGTCTAGGAATAGAGAAAAATTACCTCAATTTGATAAAGAGCATCTACAAAATATCAACAGTTAACATCATACTTAAATATCACAGAAATTCTAACTGTTTTTTCCTTTCCCCTAAGACCAGAAACAACGTTTAAATGTCTGCTCTCACCACTCTATATTCAACATAGTATTGGAAATTTTAGCCACTGTATTAAGACAGGAAAAAACAAACAAACAAGCAACTGAATTGGAAAATAAGAAATAAAATGATCTCTATTTGTAAGTCACATGATTATCTACACAGAAGATACCAAGAAATCTACAAAAGAAAAACAAAAACAAAAACTGCTGGAACTTATAAATAAATGATTTCAGTAATTTTACAGGATACAAAATCAACACACAAAGATCCATCACATTTCTATAAGGCAACAACAAATGTGTACAAACAAATTAAAAATATAATACCATTTAAAACTTCTGCAAGAAATGAAATATTTAGGTAAACCAAAAAAAAGCATGTACAGAATCTACGTTTTGATAATGACAAAATACTGATGACTACATCAAGGAAGATCAGAATCAATGGAAAGGCATACTGCATTCATGAATTGGAAGACTCAACACAGTAAAAATGTAATTTTCCCTAAATCAATCTATAGGCTTAAAGCAAACCCTATCAAAATATTGGCAAGGTCTTTTATAGACACAGATAAACTTTTTTCTAAAATTTATAGAGAAAGGAACAAACCCAAGAATAGCTAAAATAACCATGACAAAGAAGAATAAAATGAGAAATCAGTCTATTCATATGAAGGCTTAATTTATAGCTGCAGGAAAGAAGACAGTATGGTATTGGTGGATGTATAGACAATTCTATAGAACACAATAAAGAATTCCAAAATAGACCCACACAAACATGCTCAACAGTTTTTTGATAAAGGTGCTAAAGCAATTCCGTAGAGGGAACGGACAACTTTTCAACAAATAGTGTTGAAGCAATTGGATATTCATAGGCAAAAACTAAACCTCCAGATAAACCTCACACCTTAAACTATATTTAACTTAGAATGAATCATAAACTCAAATATAAAGTGTGAAACTATAAAACCTTCAGAGAAAAACCGCACAAAATCTTTGGGATCTAGGACTAAACATTATTTAGACTTGACAGTATAAGACTACAAAAGGAAAAAATTGATAAATCAACTTCATCAAAATTGAAAACCATTACTCTGTGAACATTTATGTGAAGAGGATGAAAAGTTATAGTGTGGGAAAAGTATTTGCAAATCACATATCCAACAAAGGAATAGTATCTAGAACAAAGGACTCTCAAATTCCAATGTAATAAAATAAGCAATTACATTGGAAAATGTTCAAAAGCCTTGAGTAGATATTTTACCAAAGAGGGTATACAAATGTCAAATAAATAAAAAGATGTTCAACATCACTGGCCATAGGAGAAATGCAAATTAAAATAATAATATTAACACACTAATGTGAACTGTTGAAATAAATTATAGTGACAACTCCAAATGCTGATTTAAAGATCCAGAGAAACTGGATCACTCATTTATGGCTAGTGGGAATGTAAGATGACATAAATGTTCTGAAAAACAGTTTAGCAGTTTCTTATAAAACTGAAGATGTAGCTACAATATGACTCAATAATTGCACATTTATTATAGAATAGTGAAAACTTATGTTCACACAAAAACCCCTACATATATTTATAGAAGCTGTATTCATAATAGCCCAAATCTGGAAAGAGACCAGATGTCCTTTAAGAGGCGAACAGTTATACATACATACAATAGAATACTACTCTGCAATAAAGAGGAATGAATTATTAATACAAACAACAATTTAGATAAAACTCTGGGGAATTATATGAGTAAAAAAAATCCAACACAAAAACTTTATATAACCTTATAAATAATTCACTCTATTTAATATTTTTGAAATGACAAAATTGAAAGAGAACAAAATAGTACTTGCCAGAGTTTAGGAATAGGGGGTGAGGGTGGGAGGAGGGTGGGGGATAAGTGGAGAGGAATGGTATCAGAGGGAGGTGGCTTGCCTATAAAAGGTCTCACCAGGGATCTTTGTGGTGATAAAACTGTATATTGATTGTGAGGGTGAGTATGTGAACCTAAGTACATGTGATAAAAGTGTATGGGACAAAATATACAAACATACGCATCACAAATGAACATAAGTAAAACTAGAATCTTAACAGGATTGGTGGATTTTGTCCATGTCAACATCTTGGTAATTTTTCAGAATAGTTTTTCAAAATATTACCATTGCGGAAAACTAAGTGATGTGTACATAGTATCTCTGTATCATTTTTTAAAACTGCATGTGAATCTACAATCATCTCAGTAACATTTTAAATTATAAACATTAAACTTAGTTTAAATTTAAGGTTCAATGACAATCATAATATTGAGGAACGATAATACAAAGCAATGGGACAATTTATATTTCTAATATAGCATGTACTAAACTCATCATAAAGTAACTGTGATTTACATTTTTATTCCTTTCTTAAATCTTTTTTTGTGGTAAAACATGTATACCAAAGTTGCCATTGCAATGATTATTAAATGTATTGGGGTGATATTAGTTAATAAGATTATATGGGTTTTAAGTGTACAATTCTATGATACATCATCTGTATATTGCAGTGTGTCCATGATTCTTAAGTATACAATTTATTGGCATTAAGTATATTCACAATATTGTATGACCATCACCATTATCCACTATACTATTTTCCATAGTGACTGCACCATTTAAATTCCCAACCAGGAATGCACGATTTCTCTATGACCTCGACATATATATATAAAATACCAAGTCAAGAATGTGAAGTGGTACCTCATTGTGGTTTTGATTTTTATTTCTTTAATGTAGAAAATAATTTTTAAAAGACACATTTATGTAAGAATTGTGAAAAAAACATACCCTGTTCCCTCCTTTATGATAAGAAAAATAATAAATTAGTTTAAATCTTACAGAATAAATGTCCATATATCAGTATACTCAAAGAAGATAATTTCATAGAATATATACAGACAATTACATACATCTACTGTTGTTGCAGTTATTATTAACATGTACTGCCTGTTATGAAAACAGTTTTTTTAAAAAAAAATTCAGTTCCACCCTGGCCAGTTTGGCTCAGTGGTTAGAGTGTCGGCCTGCGGTCCAGAGTGACCTGGGTTCGGTTCCCGCTAAGGGCATGTGCCTTGGTTGCAGTTTGTCCCTGGCCCTGGTTGGGTCGTACAGGAGGCAGCCACTTGATGTGTCCCTTTAGCATTGATGTTTCTCTCTCTCTCTCTCCCCCCCCCTCCCTTCCACTCTATCTGAACAAAAATGGAGAAATGTTCTCAGGTGAGGATTAAAAAAAAAAATTCAGTTTCCTCATGACCTGATTTTAGCTCTCAAAGGAAGGTTTCATGTTTTCACATAGAATTAACTAAAGGTCAATTTGCTAAACCCCTAGGTATATTTTTATTTGGAAATGTTATTAATCAAATAAATGCATCCTTAATGTTTCATATGCATGAATTAAGCACTAATTGGATGGGCAGAGCATTGAATTTAGCTCCAGTCCTTGTTTCTCCTCTATATATGTATATCACTGTAAACCAGTCTTCTACCCCTTTACAGGACTCAGTTGTCCTAGGTAAAGAGAACATGAGTTTAGGAATCGGGGGCAAGTCTTTGCTGCATCACTCACAGTCAAACTCTTATTGTCACAGGGTCCTTATCTGTAAGAGGTGAAAATAATCCACTCACTGCATCTTACATTCACCTCTGTCAGAATCCAGTAAGGTACCCAGGAGGCAAAGGATTAAGATAGACTGTCAGGGACTATTGTAGAGGTCTGGGCATCAGGGATGATGACTTTGAGTAGGCTGGTGGTCCAGTAGGCAGGAAGAACTGGTAAGATTCTATACATATTTTCAAGGCAAAACGAGTAGGATTTGTCAGTTAATTTGTCAGCTGGGCATGAAAGAAAAAAGTTGAGAAAGACTTCAAGGTTTTGGGCCTTAGAATTGGGAACAATGGAGATCCATTTACTTTGATGAAGAAGATGGAGGCTGAAAAAGTTTTGGGTGTTAGGGAAGCTGAAGTGTTAGGTTTGGACATGTTAAGTTTATAAAACATCGATTAGACATACACATAAGCATGGTGAGTAATGGGCCTGATTTGTGTTTTATAAAAATGCTTAGAGAAGAATGAGACTGAATATAGGGACCATATGGAAGCTAAAGGTATAGTCTGGGCAAAAATGAATTAGGGCATGAAATAATTCTTTGGCAGGAATGATGAAGAAGAGATTTAAAGGAGTTGAACAGAACAATGATTGGAGATGCAATAACAGAGACAGGGAGGGCTCATGGATGAGGACAGGATGCATGGGATATTAGATTACAGTTGGACAGAGTGTAGGATAAGGAGCCAATTTGAGAAGAAAAAATGAGTTAAGCTATATAAGAATCACTAATCAAGGTCATTTAGATATAAACATAAATAAAAGACGGGCCCAGCCGTAGTGAAGTTTACTGGGAAAAGCAGGCAATTAAAGGGATGACAGTAAGAACAGGGTGTCATACATGCAAAAATTAAGTCATGCAGGAGTGATATGGGGGTCATTTCTATGAAAAAGCTAGGTTTGAAATGCCTGTGGAATGAGGCAATCAAATTACTTGTTTCTGTTTTTTAAATCTATGAGTGTTATTTTGCAATATTACATGTCTCATGTACTTCAGGCCATACAAAAGCATTTACAGAGTTACATAGGAATAAGATTATTTACTTCTCTCCCAAATGTCCACATAAAAGAACGATTTGAATCATTTTGCAAATCTTGAAACAGAATACTAGTGCTCAATCAGGCTCTGCATGTCATTGTTTGCTTTTGGTGGGGGGAGGGGTGAAAGGGCAGAGGACACAGCTTGAGAACAATTCATGCTTCTGTTCTTATTTCTTCACTGTGCTGTTTCTAAACATACCACATTTTAAGGCCTGAATATGCATATGACAATATACTATACCATCATGGATTGGACATGGGAATTATTCATATTTTGAAGTCCTCTTTAGTTTTTATTTTCTATTGAGAATGAAAAACAACATGCTTTTTATTAAAAAATGCCTTACATATATACCTCACTAGTCTAAAAAGACATATACAAATATGTATTTATGTATTTATACTTACATATATACCTCACTAGTCTAAAAAGACATATACAAATAGCTCCTTGAAATTAACACTAAATTGTGTTCTCTGCAACCCGGATGCATATAACCTTTTTAATTTTTAAAGACAGAAATTATTTTCAGGAGGGGGATTATTGAGATAAAAATCCACTCAGCAGTTTAATTAATGTTTTTGGGAAATGATTCAAAGTCATTTGCAAAAATAAATTTTATTGCAGAAATATCAAATTCTCTCATAAACCTAGCTTCTTGTGTCCTCTAACATTGAAGACTAAAAATGCCATAGAAAAATTACAATATATGGTCATTATATGCTTCTCAGTAATAAAAGCTTGATTCCCCCAGTACTAAGCCAACTTACATCCTTTTTACAAGGCTCCTTGTGAATTACATTTGGAAAAAATACAAATTTAGGTGTTACCCTATTTAAATAGACTAGTGACCAAGCACCCAGGGTGCAGAAGCTCCTAGATCTTACGTTTGAAAGGTATTTATTTCTCCTGCACTTGAGATAAAGAAGATCAAGAAGGGAGACAATTATTGTGATAATGAGTTTTTTTTTTTTCCTTTCAAAGAGTTTCAAATTTTGGTTTGGCAATTTTCTTAAATATTCAATTAGTGTAACCATTTTATAGAGGCAAAGACAATTCATTAGAAAGTTGGTCCCAGTGTAGAGAACCTTTACCAAAGATACAAGCATCTTAAAAGCAGAGAGTAAAGCACAGACTGCATTTATGGAGAACACATCTGAAATAGCAGTTATATTAACTTTGACAGTTGTCAATGAAGTTGACAAGAGGTGGTCAATTCCAATTGAAAGTAATTTCTCTGTTCAGAATAATTGCATAAATGCCAACGTTTATCCCCTTTTACTTCTCTGAACCTCATGACTTAAAAATCACACGTCTTGCACACAGGCAAGTTTCTAAATATATCACCATTTAGTCTGACATGTCCCTGTATAAATGTATGTTTCCTACACATACCACTTTAATTCTTAATAAGTTTTCTAACAAAATAGTCAGTCCTTTATATCTAATTTTAGTTCTTTCAAAGCTGATCAACATTGAACCTGCCCATGGAATTAAGATAAAATAGCATGATTCAACATAGAAAAATGTCAACTGCTGAACATAAGGGTGCCGAAATAACCAATCATAGTCTGGCAAACTCCCAAGGCATCCCCCATAGCAACAGAGCTGATGGCATAGCAACAGCAGCTACTTCACCACAGAAAAATTAGAAGAAATATTCTTGGAAAAAATGTAATCCATGTTAAAGTCAAATATAACATTTTTTTCAATATCAACAAAAAGCCTATGAGTGCATGTGTTAAAATGGTGCTATACCTTAACAACTGTAAATTCTCCAGTGTAAGGTGAATGCCACTTTGATAACTCTCAAGGCCAAATGCTTTGAAGCTAAAACTTCCTAGGTGTTCTCAGCCAAACTGTTATGTTATTTGAAATGCTAGAGAACTATCTTTTCTTTTGTATTTTGCTAAGATAAATGGTTTTCCACAATTTAAAAAGAACAACTTGAAAGAAAAATGTACTGCAGTCACAACTTTACTTCAATGCAATATTAGCATATATAACATGAAGAACAGTAAAATATAATATAAAATATATTGATTAAAATAAATACTACAAAATTTCATTAAAATTAAACCCTGCAGGATTAGATTTTAGATTTAGAATAGGCTATGAGCTAAGCATTTGCACACAATTGCTCATATTACACATAAGAATTTGATCGCTAGACATTTCCAGAGAGTAGTAGAGTTTGAGCCTTTCTCTTAATAATCAAATGCCAATGTAGCTATCCGTATAGGGTCTAAATCTTAGAAGGAATAAACCCCGTGACCACCAGCTCTTCCTCGAGTTCTGGTGAAGACATTGCTCTGGGGGATCCAGGAGTCTGAGAGTCAGGCAACAACAGCTGGAAGAGCCACGAGTAGAATGAGCCTAACACTTGGCAAGCATTTCAGCAGCTGGGCTTTGAAGACACTCACAGCAGTGATGCTCACTGTTTGATCAAATACATACAGCTAGTTTCTACATACGTTAAAGTTTACACATCATTTCCTTTTAATATTAAAGTTCTGACTACTTTGGTATTGTTGTTCTCATTGAGTTAGTGCTTGCTGTTTACAGGTACTATGATACATGGTTTATAGTCATTATAGAGAGTATTACTATCCTTTTATGAGAGTAGAAACCGAGGCATGGGTAACGTATTCAAAGTCACACAACTGGTTTAATTGGCCTCAGCCCAGAATGACATATAGGCCCATGTTCCAAAAGCCTCACTCTATCCTATGTGGCTTCAATTTTTGATAATTTTATCTTTAATAAAATCAAAATTAATGAAAACTCTTTCCTATGTCCTTTTACTACATGAATATTAGACTCAAAACTTCAGGCATTTTGAATTATTTCCTCAGTAGCCTCACCAAACACATATCTGTGTATTTATTAAATTTTATGTATTCCTCTTCAAAAATCTTTCTTCATTTCCATTCCAATGCCAACACCCTACATAAAATCCTTATCTTACTCATTAAGCAACCACTTATTGAGTGCCTTATATTTTAAAAACATAGCACTCAGAACCAAAAAAGAAAAAAAAATCAAAATAATATTTTACCCTTAATAACTTTAAAATTTTATTGGTACCGATGGTCAGATACTATTTTACATAATCTTCTACACACTTATCTTATTAATCTTTCTAGTAATTCCATAAATATGTAACAGTATATTGATTTTATATATGAGAAAATTAAGGCTCAATGGCGTAGTGCCCAGACCAAGACCACACACATCCTATGAAAGGAACAGATTCAGAGTTTATCCTAGATCTCATCTGAAAACACAGTCCATACTCTCTAAACCAGTGGTTCTCAATCTGTGGGACACAACCCTTTTGGGGGCCTAATGACCCTTTCACAGGGGTCACCTAGACCATCAGAAAACTCGTATTTCCAATGGTCTTAGAAACTGAGACATACATCACTCTTCTAGGCTCCAAGCGGGTCCGCCCACATGCAGATCCGCCCACACACAACATGAGGAACTGTGATAAAGGGGTCGCAGCATTAGGAAGGTTGAGAACCACTGCAAACCATTATATTGTTTTTCAAGTAACTGTCCAAATGTAAATGGAAAAGGCTATGTGAATGATACTATATATAGTATCATATATATCTCTCTCTCTCTCACACACACACACCAGGTGTTCAGAGGTAAGATAAATAATTTCTAAATTATTATTAGAAAATTTGCATGGAGGGAGTGTCATTGAAAGATGGGTAGAGTTTTGGGTGCATGGAGCCTAAGGAGGACACACCTACCAGGCAAAAGGCTGTAGCACATTCAGGAAGTGTCAAGAGCTATATGGTCATCCACACCTTTTATGGGGAGGTTGTAACTAATAAACGTGTAAGAGAAAAGCAAGAATCTGGAGGCAGATATTGATGACATTTCTAATTCTGCCACACACCACTGAATGCACTTGGGGAAGGTACTCACTCTCTCTAATCTTCAGTTTCCACATCTATAAATTGGGCATAATAACACTAACCTTACCAGGTTAAATTTTGGGTTGATGGAGAGTTAATTATGTAGCTTGGACACAGTAATTCTTATAAATTAGGCTTTCATTCTTAGCTACAGTAACTGGACTTCACTGAGTAGGCAGTGAGACTCTGAACAATGGAGCAATACGTATCTTTGGCTTGGTTTCCCTCTTGGAACAATCATGTGTGTATCAAATATTAATTTTCCTTTAACACAACTAATACTTCCTATAACACAACTCTCTCCCATTGTAGTTCAAACAGCTTGTTTGGTTTCCCACTGCACATGGAATGAAGCTGAAATGCCTTCATTTGGAATTTGAAGTTCTGCTCAAGCCTCATCGTCCAGCAATCCAGAAACCAGCTTTGGCATTAGCTATACTCATCTTTTCAGAGTTCCCCAAAAAGTAGGGTGACAAACCCATCCCAATTTTCCCAGGACTTACTTCCTTCCTTCCTTCCTTCCTTCCTTCCTTCCTTCCTTCCTTCCTTCATTATCTTTATTGTTGAATATATTACAGATGTTCCTCTTTTTTCCCCCATTTACCCCCTCCTCCCCACTCTCACCCCCCTCCTGCCTTTCCCCACACTGTTATCTGTGTCCATTGGTGATGCATATATGCATATAAGTTCTTTGGTTTATTTTTTTCCTACCGCCCAACACCCTTCTCTTTGAGGTTTGTCAGTGTAGCAACCAATTTGTTCTTCTTAATCCCTTTACCTTTTTCACCCATTCCCCCAATCCCCCTCCCATCTGGCAACCAACAAAATGTTCTCTGTATCTATGAGAATGTTTCTGTTCTGCCTGTTAATTTTGTTTGTAGATTCCATTGTCGATAGATAAGTATTCATTGCCATTTTGTTTGTTCATATTTTTTATCTTTGTCTTCAAAAAGACCCTTCAACATTTCATATAATAACGGTTTGGTGGTGATGAACTCCTTTAACAATTTCTTGTCTGGGAAACTCTTTATATGGCCATCAATTCTAAACGACAGTTTTGCAGGATAGAGTAATCTTGGTTGTAGGTTCTGGCTTTTCATCACTCTGAATATTTCTTGCCACTCCCTTCTGGCCTGCAAAGTTTCTTTTGAGAAATCAGCTGACAGCCTTATGGGAACTCCCTTGTAGGTAACTAACTGCTTTTCTCTTGCTGCTTTTAAGATTCTCTGTTTGTCTTGAACCCTTTGCATTTTGATGATGATGTGTCTTGGTGTGGGCCTCTTGGGGTTCATCTTGTTTGGGACTCTCCGTGCTTCTTGGACTTATATATTTGTTTTCTTTACCAAGTTAGGAAAGTTTTCTGCCATTATTGTTTCAAATAGGTTTTTGATTTCTTGTTCTCTCTCTTCTCCTTCTGGCACCCCCAAGATGCAGATGTTGGTTCGCTTGAAGTTGTCCCAGAGGTTCCTTACACTATCCTCATTTTTTTGGATTCTTTTTTTCTTTTTGCTATTCTGATTGGGTGTTTTTTGCTTCCTTATATTCCAAATTGATGTTTCGCTTCTTTGCTTTACCTATTTTACCATAGAATCTGTGTAAATTATTCTTTATTTCAGTTAGTGCATCCTTCATTTCTGACTGGTCTTTTTTTATGCTCCTGAGGCCCTGACTAAGTTCACTGAGATTCTCACTAAGTTCAGTGAGCATCCTTATAAGCAGTATTTTGAACTAAGCATCTGTTAGGTTGCTTATCTCCATTTTGCTTAGTTCTTTTTATGGAGATTATTTTCTGTTCTTTCATTTGGGGCCTATTTCTTTGTCTTCTCATTTTGGCTGCCTCCCTGTGTTCGTTTCTGTGTATCACTTAATGAGAGGTATGGGGCTAGCTGAGACCAGATGCTGCTCATTTGAAAGGATTTAGGAAAACCTGAAGCAGGATCCAAGACAGGCCAATCCTATGGTTAAGCAACTGGCAACAGCTTGGGTGGGCCTGAAATCTGGGTGGGGCGGGGCCTCAAGAATCACCAGGGCGGGGCTACCAGTGTGAGCCAGGTTCCTGGAGTCCCAGGTATGGCTTCTGTCTGCCACCCCGGGGAAGGGCTCACCAAAGGAACAAAGGCCTCTGAAAGCACGTTTGTCCCGAAGAAAACCCCCTCTCCAGCCCTCGCTCCAATGCCAAACAGCTCAATTCTTTCCTGTATGTCTCTGGTGCCCCTCAAGCTGCCTCCCCGCCAAGCTGAGAGGGAGTGAGTCTGATAAGTCTGTGCGTGGGCCATTTAAGGAGCTGCCTGGGGCTCCAACCGCTTCAGCTTCCCTGAGCCTCCGTTCCGGCTGGTTTTTCCAGCTACAAGTGATGGGAACTTCTCTTCCTGGCACTGGAACCCTGAGCAGGGTGCCTGGTGTGGGATGGGGACCCCTAAGTCCTCAGAGAGGACATTCCCAGCCGAGGTGTCCTCCTAATTTTTATCCACCACACGTGGGTGTGGGACCAGCCTGTCCGCCTCCACCCCTCCTACCAGTCTCGATGCAGTTGCTCCTTTAATTCCGTAGTTGTAGGACTTCCATTCAGCTTGATTTCAGGTGGCTTTGAATGATGGTTGTCCTGTAGTTTAGTTGTAACTTTGATGTGGTTGTGGGAGGACACGATACCTCGTTCACCTACACCACGATCTTGACTGGAAGTTCAGGGCTTCCTACTTTTAGCACTGACAGTCTTGTGTCTGGGAAACCCCTCTGTCTGAAGTAAACTGGGAGAGTTGGTCACCCTACTTCAGAGGCACTACCGTTTCCCAAATTTCCATATATTTGACTTCTTGACCTATGTTGCTCTATCAGGAAGCACACAACATGCAAGTCTAAATGTAATACAACAACATACATAGGCACCTGGACCAGCTGGTGTAACTGAAGCAGATGGCACCTGAGCTGACTTATGATTGGGTTCAGTAGATTCAGATCAGATAATGAAAGTTTTGTTTTTTAATTTACTTGGAAATAAAATGCAAATACAAAAGCATTGCAAGGATAAGAATAGTAGAAAGCATACCTTTTACCCAGATTCACCTAGATAAATATATACAGATTAATACATTTTACCACTTCATTTTATCTTTTGTTTTCTCTCCCCCTCTCCTTCCTTGCCAACGTATAACTTTTTTTAGATGGTAAAGGTTTAAAGAAATCTAACAGAGTACAGATATGTTCAGAGATAGAAGAAATCACTTCTAACCAGGGAGAAGTAATGAAGGGATTGGCCTGAAGCAAAGAGTTACTAGAAGTTCAATGTTTTGAGTTCTGCTTTAGGAAGATAAAAATTTCAAGGATGTCTAGCAAAGTCTAGAAAAAAAAAAAAAAAAAAAAAAAAGGCTGGATACAGAGAGACTAGTCAATAAGGTTCTCAGCAGTTCCAGTATCAAGAATCTCTGCTGATAGGAGCTACTGATGGGTTTAAGAAAAAATGAAATAATATTCTCTTACTGCCCAAGTTAGATATCAGTGTCTCACTGTTTCTGGACTATTTAACCTGACTTAATAAGGTGATTTATGTGTAAGATTTTTAACATTTTTTTTTTTTTAAATAGAAACCCACTTATCACATCCATTTTCTCACCTTAGATATTCATAAATGAAGTGACAAAGTTAAGGACCATAGAAAGAATTAGACTTCTGTTATTTCAGGTGATAGGCTAGTTTTGTGGGAGAGTTAAACCAGATAAGTTAAGTACTAACTGAAAACACTCTTTACTCCTAAAACATTGGAATTGTGCTTTTAATTTTCATTAAAATGCCACCAGACAACTATTTAAACTGTTTTAGATAAAATACAAACTAACAAACTGTATCCAACTGCTACAGGGAGAATTTTTTAAATTTCACAGTTGGTTGAAAAATACTATCACAGTACAAAGGAGATAATTCGGCAATGGCTACTTGTGATACAAGAATACACATCAGTAAATTAGAAAAAGCACTAGCATCTTGGTCAAAAACATTTTGTTATATGTAACACAACCTAAAGCTCCCCTATGAAATCTCACAGAACTTCAAGGATGACATTTTCTTTACTACTACATCTGGATAAAAATCAACCTTTAATTAACTTGATTGCTCCCTTGTTGAAATTTCTTTGGATGTCTCCCTTTTTTCAGTGTCTGGTATTTTGGTACTCTCACTTCTTATATGGGCCATATTTATGTATTGTTCTAATAAACACATCTCCAACTGACTCTTTGGGTAGATAATGTTCTGTTTGTTCCAGTGAAAGAAACTGGGGGAGTTCTCACTGAGTAAGTAGTAGCAGTAGTACTAATAAATAGAGAGGTTGTTTTCCTCCATTAGAAGAAACGCCAATAGCATCATGTGTATCCCAATCACAGTGCTAAGTGCAGCTAATTAAAGAGAATGTGATGGGGGGATTTGCGGAGCCTCATGCATATGTTTAATTCACAGATTTGTGCCAGGGCCTATTAGCATTGACTGGGGCAATTGTGCTCATTTCTTCCCAATACAGGGATCTGTGAAGACTTGCTGGTAGCTTGAAGTTGGCCATGGAGAAAGTATATATAGAACAAAAACTGGCAAATATTATACATCTTATTCTGAAAGCTGGTTATTAAATATTACCAGCATACAGTGCCTATAAAAGACCCCTGGATTATTATTCTGGGCCATTTATAAATACCGGATCATGGACAGGTAAGACTGGGTGAAACAAAAATGTGCTGAGCTTACTTAGGTGTCTGTCAATAGTGATAACATTGAATTCACCTCAAGAAGAAGAGAACAGTGTGTGGAGAAGATTATGGACAAGGAAGGAAGCTCTTTTCCGTAAAGATAATTATATTTGGGCTTTTTAAAAATAGCAATTATAAATAAATCTCTACGACTTCACAGAGTGGGTAATGGCTGCTGGTTATAGAAACATGAGCTGCCAAGGTAGACTAAAAAAAAAAAGAACAAACAAAAAAATCTCTTTAGAAAAATTTAAAAAGTATATGAAATCAAATTCTTGGCATCCTCATTATACAAGAAAGTTGAATGCACAACTCAAGCTGGATGCCATCAGTTCCTTCTGTGCATAACTTGGAGTCTACACAGCAAAGATTTTCTCTAATTGAGTTTTTTAATAGACAAATTTAATTCTAGCATAAAATTTAATGACTATTAATTGATTTAATGTGAAAGGCAAATTGAAATAATTATTTAGAAAAAGATATATAGGATTTCATAGATGGTGTGAGAGTAGACAGGTCAAAGAGAAGATTCCCTTGTACATTATTTCTACATACATAACTATATGAGTTTTTTAAAAATATTTTTTAAATGATTATTTAGAGAGAAGAAGGGAGAGATAGAAACATTGATGTGAGAAACATCGACTGCCTCCTGCACACCCCATATTGGGGATCGAGCCCATAACCTGAGCATGTCCCCTGACTGGAAATCAAACTGGCGACCTCTTGGTGTGTGGGTCGATGCTCACCTACTGAGCCACATCAGCCAGGCAAGATTCATGGATTTCAACCTTCCTTCTAGAAGCCAAAAAGAACTATGTTTCATGTAGGTTTCCCTGAAAGACAACTGAATAATCTCGACATGGGCTTCATGCAGAATCAATTCTTCAATAACATTAACTGTTAGTCATACTGATCAGTTAATTCTGCCTTTAGTCTTCCAATAAGGTCTGAAAACTGCTTTTCTTCACATCAAATATTGTCTAAGTAGCCTTTTCATTTTATTTTTCCAGAAATACTTCACAGTAAACAGAGACGGGAGGATATTTTCTTATCTTGTTCCAGACAGTGATGGTACAGAATGTACATTAATGCCCACACACAAAAGTTAATAATATTCTACAAGGAATCTATTTTTAGACTAATAGAACTCCTTAAAGCAAAGCAACTCTACACTGCAGAAAGAATAAAAGTCTTCAAATGTTTGGAATAATTCTGGATAAATTTTAAGATAAAATTTCCCTTTAACACAGTGGTTCTAAAATAATTAAGTGAATTCAAAAGCTTAGCCATTTTACAAAGACTTTTAATTGCTCCTATTGATTGTGACTTAAATTTGCATCTGTGCAGTTTATAGAACTGCACTAGACACTGGAACCAACACCCTGGGGAAAGAAAATCCACAGCCATCCTAACATTAATGGCAGGACAATTATTTGTATTTATTAATATAGAGATGAAGATGATCATGCTGGGACTCCGATAGTGAGGTCTTTACTAGTTAAAACTGCACTAAAATATACTGTTTCAAAACCATTAATTCTTTCATTAGTTTTTAGCAGACCATAATTTTCTTTTATCCGAGAAGACAAAGCTCTCAGTGTAAAAGTCCATACAAAAATTGGGATTCTACATAACTCTTACAAACAGACACACTGATTTTATTCAAAGGTGGTGTTTCTAAATGCCAATACATCTACACAGAGCATAAAATACACCACCTAGGGCCCTACTACTTGTGTATAATGCTAACAGCCCTCTGACTTTTCTGTTTTAATATAAAAGAAAAATCTCAAGTGCTTTTCTTATTGCTAGGAGTAGAATCTGCCCATTTTGCCACACAGAACCACAGATCTGGGATCCTGCCATGACTTTAAGCAAGCTGTGATGTATACAGTTTTAATGGAGGATTTCTGTATTTTAAGTGGTAGAAATTTGTACTTTTTCTCTTTGTTCAGATTATACAAGTTGGAGAAGATGCCACATGCCTTCATTTCATGGCAAACCAAAGAAGGGAATGTGAGAAACTTGGCTTCCTTTCACTGAGGGTCCCAGAGTTTAGTTGCGCATTTGCTCATGTACATGGGTTGAAGAAAGGAAGGAGGACAACAAAGACACAGAAGAGGGTACAGGATAGGGTAATAAAGTAGAAGGGCTAGCATCCCCCCAAAACAAAGCCAACTGCATCTGGTGAACCTCAAAGTGACAGAAACTCAGGACACAATTTCCAGATCCAGCCCAGCTGGCTTCAGCCTCTTCCTGCTTTGGGCCAGTGAACAGACAGAATAAAAGGTCATGGGTGTTTCCCCTCCTATTCCCAGCCTGCCCTTACACTTGGGTCTGTCCCACTCAATACCCTATCCTGCAGCCCAGCAGCGGTCCCCAATACAGGCTGAGTAGCTCCCATTCTCAGACAAGTCATTTATATTTTGAGGCCTGAATATATGTGTCCAGTCCACCACTGTTACAGAGATTCTTTCCTTCTCTGCACTGACTGCCTGATTCGTTTGACATTCTGTGAACATGTGTTACTGGATCACTTAACACAGTTTATTTAATTGTCTGTGTACATTCCTGACTTTCTTCTAGACTGTGTACTCCCCGTCATTCTTTTTTTATTTATCTTTTTATTCCCAGGGCCTTATACAGTACCTGTTAGTTACTGTTATTTCAGTATTTACTGAATATATGTAAGGTGTGAGTAAATGCTCATTTAAATGCTCCAATAAATGCACAAAACTAGTATTTGTATTTAAAGTTTTAATTTTCTCTTTAAAGTATCTTATTTGATGTTTTATATGGGGATTTGGATGCTGAAGTATTAAGAACTAAAACCATTTTTAGAGAAACTCCCCATTTCAATTAGTAAGTTATTATATATACATAAAGTACACAATACCATATATAATATAATATATATAATTTTGAGTGTGTATGTATATGTATATATGTGTGTGTGAGTGTATACATATATATATTCCCATGTATACCTATATATAAATTCAGTTAGATGAAAAGCAAAGTGTAATTATTAGCATTCATTTTCTGTATTACTGCTATGAGATTTAGGCTAATTCCAATACAAAATAATTTTACTGAAAAATTTAACTAAAATATCTAGTTTCTTTTGTGAAATAATTAAAAGGATTTTTAAATTAAATAAAAATTTAATGGTGTTCATTTAGAATAAATTATATAACTAAAAGTTATATCTAAAGGATATTAGTATCTGATTATTTTTTCCTCTCTGCTTTGGATTGATAAAAAGCGAATCTTAGTAATTTTTCTTTTTTCTTTTATTGAAGTATAGTTAACTTACAATATTATATTAGTTTCAGTGTACAATATATTGATTTGATGCCTATATAATTCTAGTAATTTTTCAAAAATTGACAGTACATATTTTTATGTTATTTCTGTATGCTTGTTGGTTTCATCGTAAAACTTTCAATCTTTTATTTATTTATTTTTATTATTATTATTATTTTTTAATCCTCACCTGAGGATATTTTTCTACTTATCTTCAGATAGAGTGGGAGGAAGTGAGGGAGTTACATTGACTGGTTGCCTTCTGCATGACCTGGGGTGGGGGACTGAACCACAACCGAGGTATGTACCCATGACGGGAATCAAACCCAAGACTCTTTGGTCTGCAGGCCAACACTCTAACCATTGAGCCAAAATGGCCAGGGCTCTTTTGATTTCTTTTAACAATGCTTTGTAGTTTTCAGTGTATAGGTCATTTACATCCTTTGTTAAGTTTATTTTGAGGTATTTTATTCCTTTGGTTGCAATTGCAAAAGGAATTTATTTATTTCTTTATTTCTGAAATTTTAGTGTTAGTATACAGGAAAGCAGTAAATTTTTGTACACTGATTTCATAACCTGCTACTTTATTGCATTTGTTTATTGTTTCTAATTAATTTTTTGTGGGGTCTTTAGGGTTTTCTATATACAGGATCATGTCATCTGCAAAAAGTGACACTTTTAATGTTTCCTTCCCAATTTAGATGCCTTTTACTTCTTTCTCTTGCCTGATTGCTCTGGCTAAGACTTCCAGAATGAGGCTGAGTAAGAGTGGTGAGGGCAGGCATCCTTGTTCCTGATTTTAGAGAAGAAGCTTTCAGTTTTTACCAGTGAGTATAATATTAACTGAGTGTTTGTCATAATTGGCCTTTATTATGTTGGGGTACTTGAGTGTTTTTTTTTTTTTATTTTTATTTTTTGTTCAGGTAGAGTAGGAGGGGGAGAGAGGAACAGAGAGAGAGAGAGAAACATCGATGTGAAGGGACACATCGAGTGGCTGCCACCCGCACGACTGACCAGAGCCGGGGACAAACTGCAACCGAGGTACATGCCCTTAGCGGGAACCGAACCCGGGTCTCTCGGGACCGCAGGCCGACGCTCTAACCGCTGAGCCAAACCGGCCAGGGCGGTACTTGAGTGTTTTAATCACAAATAAATGTTGTATCATATGAAATGGTTTTCTTGCATCTATTGATAAAATAATATAATTTTTATCCTTTGTTTTCTTAATGTGGTATATTTCATTGATTGCTGCCTATGCTTGTGCCCCTGGAATGAACGCCACTTGATCATGATGTATTTTTTATTTATTTTTCATGTATTATTGTATCTGATTTGTTAGTAATACTTTGTTTAGGATTTTTGTATAGTACTCATCAGAGATATTGGTCTGTAGTTTTCTTTTTGTTATCCTTGCCAGGTTTTGGTATCAGGGTTATGTTGGCCTCACAAAATATGTTAGGAAGTACTGCCTCTTCAGATTATTGAAAGAGTTTGAGAAGGATAAGTATTAAATCTTCTTGGAATGTTTGGTAGAATCACTAGTAAAACCATCTTGTTCTGGACTTTTATTTTTGGGAAGGTTTTTGACGGTTGTTTCAATTTTCTCACTGTTTCTCAGTCTATTTAGATGTTCCAATTCTTCATAATTCAGTTTAGGAAGGTTATATATTTCTAGAAACTTATACATTGCTTCTAGGTTATTGAATTTGGTGGCATATAGTCTTCCATAGTATTCTAGTATGATCCTTTGTATATCCTTAACGTTTCTTCTTTCATTTCTGATTTTGTTTATGAGTCTTTTCTCTTTTTTCCTTCATGAGTCTAGCCAGGGGTCTTTAATCTTTATAAAGAACCAGCACTTTGTAGTATTAATTTTTTTTGTATTGTCTTTTTTCTTTTTCTCTATCTCATTTCATTCTGCTCCCATGTTTGTTATTTCTTTTCTTCTGCTAACTCTTGGTTGCTTTTGTTCTTTTTCTCTTTCATTAAGATGTAAAGTTCAGTTGTTTACTTGAGATTACTCTTGTATTTAGAGATAGGCCTGTAATAATAAAAATTTGCCTCTTATTGCTACTTTCTCTGCATCCCAGAAGTTTTGATATCTCATATTGTCATTTTCATTTGTCTCTATATATCTTTTGCTATCACCTTCTATTTCTTCTTTGACCAAGCTATATGTTTAAGTGGTGTATTTAATCTCCACATAGTTGTGGGTTTCTTTGCTTTCTTTTTGCAGTTGCTTTCTAACTTCAAATCATTGTGGTCAAAGAATATGCGGTATGATTTCAATTTTCTTGAATTTAGTGAGGTTAGTTTTGTGACCCAATAAGTGGCTTATTCTTGAGAATGTGCACTGGAGAAGAATGTATAATCTGATTTTCTAGAATGAAAAGCTCTGTACATGTCAATTACGTCCATTTGGTCCAATGTATCATTTAAGGCAAATATTTCCTTATTGATTTTCTGTTTTGATAATCTGTCTAGAGCCATCTATGGACTATTTAGGCTCCCAACTATGATTATGGTTTTGCCTGTTTCTCTTTTTAGTTTTGTTAGTAGTTGCTTTATACATTTCAGTACTCCTTGATTGTGTGCATATATACTGAAATGTGTTATGGCTTCTTGATGTAGTGAGAATTCTTTGTCATTAATTTTTGATAGTTTTATTAGAATGTGCCTCTGAGGCCTTTCTGTATTGAGGTAGTCAGGTACTCTGAGTCTTGGATTCAAGGATCTAGTTCATTCCATAAGTATGGGAAGTTGCCATTAACAATTTGCTTGAATAGGCTCTCCATTTCATTCTCCCTTTCTTTTTTTTCTGGTACGTCTATTATTCTTATATTGCTCTTTCTGTTGGAGTCAGATAATTCTTATAGAGTTCTTTCATTTTTTTTTTTAATGCTCAGGTCTCTCTCTTCTTCCCTCTGTGTCATTTCTCGATTTCTATCTTCAAAATCACTAATTCTGTCCTCTGTCTGGTCTGTTCTATTTCCTATGCTTGCTATTTCCTTCTTAATATCATTTATCAAGTTCTTCATCTCCAGAATTTCTGTTTGGTTCTTTTTTAAAGTTTCATTCTCTTTAATAAAGTACTCGTTTTGTTTGTTGATTTGTTTTCTAAGCTCATTAAGCTGCATATCTGTATTTTCTTGCATCTGATAGTTTTTCCTAAACTGCAAACATGAATTCTCTGTCATTTAAACCACATATTTTCATGTCTTGGTTTGTTTTCTGGAGACTTTTCTTCATTTACTTTTTTTCCTGAGCTACCTCGTTTTGGTTATTCATGGTCTTTAATGCATAACTCCTCTGTGTAGGCATCTACATATGAAGAGTGGCACTTCTCTAGTGGATTGATACAAAAAAAGTTCTATTATTTTCCAGTAGGTGGCACTGAATCACAAGCTTTTTAGATCTTTTGTACTTTTCTAGTTTTTCAGATCTCCATGTGGTGCTGAAAAATGGGTGGTGGGTTCCTTCCTTATAATCTGGTTGTCCCAGTCCCAGGGAATCAATCCCACAGGGGACCATGGTAGGCATTGGCGCTCAAAATCTGTAAAATCCCGGTGCTACCCCCTGCAGTTAGACATTGCCCTCAGTATACCAACAGTGCATTGGGTGGGGTGGGCTAGGGTAACCTGGCTACATTGTAAATTGCTTTGCCCTCCTGGTAATGGTGGTCTTGGATCTCAACAGAGTACCACCACCATGCCCTGCTCACAAGACCATTCCTAGAGTTTGCCCTTTGATCATGGAAAGGTGTTTCTGGAGTTCACGTTTGTGTTCTGCAAACTGACCTCAAGTGCAAAGGGAGGCAAGCTCTGGGAGGTTAAGGGTCATCCAAGCTCCATGACTTTTTTTCTCTGTCTGGAATGCCAACTGTCAGACAACCATGGCTGCACCACTATGTTGTTTCTCTGCACAGGTCACTGGGCTCAGCTGCAGCTCATAATACCTACTCCTGCAGGAATGCCCATTGAATCTCTTTGCTCCTCCCAGTTGAAGGGAGTGCGAGCCACATCTTGATTTCTCTCCTCTCTGGACTGAGCCTCACTGTGAGCTGTAGGGCTATGTCCATAGCTCTGCTCACCGTTTCTCCTTTCTCACCTTCCCAGTTCACTCCCACCTGGTCACCTTCATATATTTCAATGTACGAATCTCTCAGTGTGTTGGTGTGTTGAGCAGAGGATCCTTTGTTGAATTATAGCTATTTAAATTATTGAAACTGCAAGAGAGGAGACCAAGGGGCTCTCCCATGCCTCCATTCTTGTAATGTCCTACAGATATTATTTTTGAATATTTTTGTACATGATTTATTATTCACATTTAGTTATATTAAAAATTCACCTGTGTAATTGTAAAGACTCAATTATTTTAAATTATTACTTTTTAATTGGGTTCCTTTCTAATTTGTAGGGGAAGAAGTATCATACATATCCAGTAATCATACCACCAGAAATAAAAATTACAGTACTTCTGAAAGACATCTCCACATTATGAATGTTATGAAATTAGGGCCTTCTTGATATCAACGACTACAATTTATGTATAACAATTATTGAGAAAATGGTTTTTTTATTAATCCCTACTTGTTTTGATGCATTTTTAGTTTTTATTTTCATTAAGATCTCCCCAGACTGCAATATTTTCTTTTGTTTTTATTTTGATTACTAGAAACTATCATTTAAAAATAGTGGTAATTAAAAGTACAAGTCTTTTTTTTTTTTAAATCCTCACCCGAGGACATTTTTCCATTTTTTGTTCAGATAGAGTGGGAGGAAGAGAGAGATAGAGAGAGAGAAACATCGATGTGAAAGGGACACACTGAGTGGCTGCCTCCTGCACAACCCAACCAGGGCCGAGAACAAACTGCAACCGAGGTATGTGCCCTTAGCGGGAACCAAACCCGCATCTCTGGACCACAAGTCAATGCTCTAACTACTGACCCTAACCGGCCAGGGCAAAAGTACAAGTCTTAATAAAATTATATCACATTTAGGTTGAGAAATTTTAAATTTCATAACAAGTCATCTGAAAAAATAAGCATTGCCCTGGCAGGTTTGGCTCAGAGGTTAGAGTGTCAGCCCATGGACCAGAAAGTCCCAGGTTCAGTTCCAGCTAAGGGCATGTACCTTGGCTGCAGTTAGTCCCTGGCCGTGGTTGGGGTCGTGTGGGTGGTGACGACTCCATGTGTCTCTCTCATATTGATGTTTCTGTCTCTCTCCCTCCCTCTATACCTCCCACTGTATCTTAAGATAAATGCAAAAAAAAAAAAAAAAAAGCACGAAAACTACAAACTCTGATGGAAAAAACTGAAACGGAAGAGTTAATAAATGATGAGACTTAATATTATTAACATATCAGGTTTTCCCAACTTGATCCACAGATTCAATATAATCTCAATAAAAATCCTAACAAGTTATTTTAAAGATATTGAGAAGGCAATCAGTACAATACAAATAGATCAATAGAACAGAGTAGACAACCCAACAATAGATCTATACAAAGGTGATCAAGTGGACTTTGACAAAAATCAAAGGCAATTCAATGGAGAATGGACAGACTTTTCAACAAACAGTGCTGGGAAAACTGAGCATTCATATGCAAAAAATAATCTAGACACAGACCTTATAGAATAACAGGCACTCTCATTTATTACTGATGATAAATACAATACAGTAATTGCACTTCTAGGTATTTACTCAAATTAGATGACAAGTTATGTCCACACAAAAACCTGTACACAAATATTTATAACAGCTTTATTCATAATTGCCCAAACTGGAAGCACTCAAGATGTCCTTCAAAAGATTATCTTGAATAAACAAATTGTGGTATTTCCATGCATGAAATATTACTCAGTGATGTAAAGAAATGAGCTTTTGAGTGATAAGAAAAAAAGACATGGAAGAACATCAAATACATGTTGCTAAGTAAAAGAAGCCAGCTACTATGATTCCAATTTTACGATATTCTGGAAAAGGCAAAACCACAGAAATAGTAAAATGACTAGAGGTTGCCAGGAAAGAGGGAGTGATGAATAGATGGATCATTGAGGATATTTAGGGCAGTAAAACTACTATTCCATATGACACTGTAATAATAGTGGATGCATGACATTTTATATTTGTCAAAACTCATAGCATGGTTAACACAAAGTATGAACCCTAATGTAAACTAAGGGCTTTAGCTAATATTAATGTATCAATAATGGCTAACCAACTGTGAAAAATGTACCACACGAATGCAAGATGTTCAGAATAGGATAAAGAAAGAGGGTTTACATAAAAGAGAAGTTTTTGTACTATCTGCATAATTTTTATGTAAACTTAAAAAGGCTCTAAAATAAAGTCTAATTAAAAATAAATATTGTTGCTTATTTCACATATTATGAATTTCAATGAAAACTTATTGCCAAATTTTGAGCTAAGAAGAAATAGCAATAAATTTGCTATCACATAGATCATAAGGCCTGGAGTTTTCTTTTCTTTACAAGTAGAGTCTTAAATTCATTTTCCAGAAATAATATTCAATTATTCTTGGAGTAAAAAATGTTATTTGAAAATAGTTGTTTTCATCTGAAATATTTCAAAGTATATCAATTATATGTAGAATATATCAACTAAGAAACCAATCACTTAAAATATTAATTTTATTAATTCTCAAGAAAGAGGAAAAAATCTACTTCATATACACCTTCTTAACCAGAAGTAACACATTTTACCTTTGATTTTCTTCATGGAAAGATGTTTGAATTTGGCATTTTTTCCCCTCTAAACAACTGTTTTGTTACATTTAGCATGTCAAAATATGTTTATCAGATGAAAATGACAATTTTCCTAGTTTTACATTTATTTCTACATTTTTCATGATTACATCATGAATCTTGGAATTATTCCTATGAGATTTGATGACCCAAGCATATATCTAAATGTTTTTTCTGAATGACAATTCATATCAAAGAAGTCCTTATATAAATTTTACTTTAAATAAAACCTGAATGCTAAGTAGTGAAAATTGCTGATATACTATTAATCAGAATTCTCTAAGTAGTACTTACATAAGATTTAATTATAACAAAAAAACATATCTATGTGATATTTATGTGCTCCATCTTCAATACCTTTACCTGATCTAAGCTACTACTCTCTCTTGCATAGTCAACTGTAACAGACTGTTTTCTCTGCTTTCATTTTCCTTTTTTTCTGATCTATTCTCCACATAATAGCCATAGAGATCTCACTTAAGTGCAATCTGATCATGTCACAATTGAGCTCCAAGGTTCCAACCACAAAGTTGACTCTTCTCTCCCCTCTTCTGTGGTTGACTGTCTCTCATTGTTCAGGACTCAGCTTACATGAAATTTACTTAGGGAGGTGCATTCTGAGCTTCACAGAGTAGATTAGGATATCTCTTACAGTCTAATAAATTATGCTGTGCATTTCCCCCAGAGGACTTGTCCATCTGCAATGACATAGTGATCTGTAGAATTACACATTTGCTGTTTTTGAATGGAAAGTTCCACGGGTACACAAAATTTGTAACTATCCCCCAAACCTAGCACAATGCCCAGCATACACATATTCCCAATAAATATTTTATATTTTTTGATGATACTTCTAAATCATCATCAAGAGAAAAAGAGCAATACAGAGATTCATTGCAGAGGGATTATAGAGGGGGAAGAATAATCAAACTTAGATAACACAATTAACTAAATGGAAGAAGAAACTTCAACACATTTGGTTTAGGATATCATTTTCCCCCTGACCATTAAAAATCCTCTATTTATAAATTTTTCTATGTATGAGGAAGAAAGATTCTATTTGTCACAATCTGTCTCCCATTATCCTGAGAAAAAAAATTATAAAAAACACAGAAACCCTGATTTAAAACTCTATTCTGTTCTAAAGTGCCTGATGAGTCAATTGTGTATAAAAAAGGAGAGTGGTCCTTAGATATAGCAGTCATGGATTGTGCTATATACAAGTGTGCCTTTCAAAGGAAGACTGGGAATATGAGAAGTATACTATGGGTAACTACCACAACTATTCTTCCTCCCTAAAAGTTAGTTCTTAGACATGGGATTGGAATAAAATACAACTTGATACTTAAGAGCATAAGCTGTCATGGGGACATATTTATCCTGTAACCCTAACTAATTTGCACTTTGCTCTCTACATTGCTCTTTACTTAAGGCATCTTATTACAATGACACAACTGGAACAAGATTGGTAACGGTAGGATCTGTTTATCTTTCCCATTTCTATGACTGTATAACAACATTATACTTCCCTGAAAGGAACAAACCTTAAAGCCAAGAGGGGTCTGCCAAGTGAAGATCTGGAGGAAGAGAATTCCAGGCCAGGGGAAGAGAAACTACTCCCTAAGGTGGGGAAGTGGAACCAACTCAGGCCAATGTGACTGCTGCAGATTGAGAGGCCAGATGCCAAATCGTGGGTTTTATAAGCTTTGGAAGAATTAGTCTATGTTTTGGATAAGGAGTAGACAGAAGTTACTGATGAATTTTATGGGAGAAGAGAGGCAAAATAGTAAACAATTCTTCATTGAAGAAAGGCACTGATAATCCAAATTCCAAGAAAAGATATCTTAATCAGCTAACCCTTGAAGGGTGATATAAAACTATGTAGTATATTAGATTTTCACATCTCCCCTTATGGATGTTTGCTTTAAATTTCTAATGCGTGTCATTTGTGCAGACTGCTGCCTGCACTGATGAACCAGCCACTGAGGAACATTGAGAAACAGTGCTATTGAATATGTTGTTATGCTCAAGTGTAATGTACTGAGGATACCACCGTTCCCCGGCTCTCTGCTCCGGCACTGCGGCCTCTCCAGAGCATGCTGGGGAGATAAGGCTGGGCTGGATGCAAGCCTGGCCTGGTTTTCAGTCCTGGGACACAGCCAGATCGGACTAGAATTCATTTGTTATCTCATTTTGTATATGTTTTCTTGATATTTTCTCAATTATGCATAAATTACTGAAATTAGGTCAAAATAAAATCATCAGTTAACTAAAGTTAATATTTCACACTTGCAGTTTGTCTCATCCAAATATAAATGCTTAGCAAAGGTTTGCAGTCAAATGAGAGTGAAGCCAACATTATTAATCTGTGAAACTGCCCAAAACCAGTAGCTTGGAAACCAAAGTCAAACACTGGACTAACACCAATTTCAATCCTGAAATCTATAAAAAGATTAATTTAACAGTAAATGAACTGAAACAACTTTATGGTTTTTGATTTAAAAAGACATGATTATAGCAGCCAGGATATCCTGTATGATTTTATAAATGGATGTTTTAAGGATATTTGGAGAAAAATATGACTTGTGTTTTATAATTATTGGTTAAATAAATAAAATAATAAATGAGTATCAGAAGGAAAAGCAGGACAGCAGACTGCATGGATTTACAATCACCTCCTCCCAGGACCAAACTGGAATTAAAACTAAAATGTAGAACAATTAATCTGAATTACCAACTGAGGCCTAGCTGTACAGAAGTCTTATAACCTACAATTTACAGAAGAAGTCACATTGAGGATGGTAGGAAGGACAGAGACATAAAAAGGGTTTGCCTCACTCCCATGGGCAGTGGCTGAGACTGCAGAGCGACAGCTTAGCTGCAAAGTTCCCCCTGAGGAGCATGGGGTCTGAACTGAGCCCCCTGCCAGGCTCCCAGCCTAGAGCACCAGAATCGGGAAGAGACACCCATATATCATCTGGCTGTGAAAATCAGCAGCATTCTGTCCATCAGGGAGAGACAGGAGTTCACTAGAGACACAGGCACCTTTCAAAAAGGCCAATACACAAAATCTCATAAAAAAGCTGTGGTACATTTACACAATGGGCTACTACTTGGCCGTAAAAGAGAAGAAAATCTTACCTTTTGCAGTAGCATGGCTGGACCTGGAGAGTATTATGCTAAGTGAGAGAAATACAAATTCCATATGATTTCAGTTACATATGGAATCTAATGAATAAAATAAACAAACACAAAATATAAACAGATGCATAGATTTAGAGAACATACTGACAGTTGTTAGAAGGGAGGTGTGTTGTGGGAACTGGTTGAAAAATGTGAAAGGATTAAGCAAAAGACAAAAACCCACCTCATTGCCAGAAGGAAAGGAGGTGGGGGGCAGGTAGAAAGGTTCAGGAGGGATAGACAAATGACAGAAAGAGACTTGACTTTGGGGGTGAACACACAATACAATATACAGATAATATATTATAGAATTATACACCTGAAACCTATATAATTTTATTAACCAATGTCATCCCAATAAATTCAATAAAAAAGGGGACATAAGAGGGATCCATGTAGTGATCCAAACGGTCTGCATCTGACGGTGGTAATGGCAATGTCCTGGCTGTGATTTGCACTACAATTCTGTAAGATGTTACCAATCGGGAAACTGGATAAATTGTACATGGACTCTCTGTGTATTTTTTTAGAATTGCATATGAATCTGTAATTATCTTAAAATAAAAAAAGAGAAATTAAGAAAAACAAAGCTAAAGCCAGTGTTTTCTATATTCTCTCTACACTCGCTCCTTCCTTGACTTTCTGTTTCAAATTCCTTTTCAAAGTCCAGGTAAAGTCAGCAACACTTCCAGCAAAAAAAATAATAATAATAAAAAAAAATTAATGACTTAGATCCAAAAGCTGGTGTGAAAACCTGAAATTTGACACAGTAAAATAAATGTAGAATAGATTAATTTTCAGTGGCTGCTTTAAAGATTTTCCTTGGTCTCTGTTTTTCAAAGGTAAAAACTGAAGCTGATGTTTTAAAATATTTCTCAATAGTAGTGAAAAACACAATGATCATGGGACTAAAATATATGTTCTTGTCATCAAATCATTAACTTTGCTGCACATGAAAACTTTTATCAAATTAGAATAGTATATTCAAGGCCAAAACAACCTTAAAATTATGTCAAACCAATAAAGAAAAACTTTCTATTAATAACATATATATATCTATATATATTTAAAACATATCCTCATATTTTACTTAATATTGTCTAGACTTATAAATTATTTTTGAGCCAAAATTTAGCAATGAATAACTTAATAGCCACAAAGAATTATTTTAAATTGAAATTCTATCTTTATATTCTAAAAATGCAGAGGTAAATGCTAGTTTTGAAATTTTAGGGTATCTTCTATTATTTAATAAAGTTTATAGGTGCATTTTACTTTAACTCATGAGATCATTTGAAGAAAAAATGGTAAAAATACTAAGATAATTGTAATTGCCATTACTAATGATTATTTTTTGAGAGGGAAAAGAATATCATATAGAAATATAAAAGTTTTATCACAGGTAGTCTGTAAGAGAACAGAAGGAAGGAAACTGACATCTGGATTCAGGAAGAATTTCTATAGATGCTATGCTTAAGAAATAAATTAAAAATTCTTTCCTCCCAAATTAAAAAAATAAACAAATGAATTTCCAATTATAAACTAAATATGTCACAGGGATATGATGTACAACATTGCCAATATAGTCAGTAATACTGTAATAACTGAACAGTGACAGATGGTAATTAGGGTTTTCATGGGGATCACTTCATAATATATATAAATATTGAATCACTGTGTTGTACACTTGAGACTCATAGAATACTATAGGTGAACTATTGTCAATAATAAAAAAAACCCCACAAAAACTCTGCTTGCCATGTGGATCTTACTTGTGAACTATTCATGTAAAGCAATGTTTCCTGAACGATCAGTGTTTATGCAGCACTGTCAAAAAGACAAATATGAATGTGCATTACTTCCAATACATTTATTGACTACCTAGACAGAAAGATATATTGCTGTGAACATGGTAAAGTGTGTTAAATATGATAGAGGAGAAACTAAAAGCCAGAGGAAGCACAAGGGACAGGTGAAGGCTGTAAAGCTGCCCTAGCAAGCACATGAATTGTCAGTCCTTTATTTTTATTATTTAAAATATATTTTTATTGATTTTAGAGAAGGAGGGAGGGGGAGAGAGAGAGAAACAGAGACAGAGACATCAGTGAATGAGAACCATGGATCAGTTGTCTCCTGCATGTCCCCCACCAGGGATGGAACTGGCAACCTCTCAAAGCATGGGACAATGCTCAACCAATGGAGCTATACCTGTCAGGGCCCTTAATTTTTAAATTAACCTTATTCCTGGTTTTGTGCTATGTAGCTACATTTATTTCATTTTCACATCACTTCCACATTATGTAACGTCACAATATTGTATACACATGCATTTTTGTGAGACATCTTAAGCCTTTCACTTAGAGGAGAGAGGCACAAACAAATGATTATTAAGCCCTGGCCGGTTTGGCTCAGTGGTTGGAGTGCCAGACCATACACCAAAGAGTTGTGGGTTCGATTCTGGGCAAGGGCACGTACCTCCATTGCAGTTGGATCCCCAGCCCTGGCTGGGGTTGTGCAGGAGACAACCAATTGAAGTGTCTCTTTCACATTGATGTTTCTCTCTCTCTCTTTCTCCCCCTCTCACTCTATCTGAAAATCAATGGAAAAATATCCTCAGGTGAGGATTAAAAAAAAAGATTATTAAGGGAAAATTAGAGGGGAAAAAGAAATAGAAGGAGATGCAACCTTTCCAGAGCAAGGCTGTCGAAACTAGGGGAACTATCCAAGTATGCAGGGAGAAACAGAGACAGGACATTCAAAGGCTGGAGAAGGAGGCCCTGTTTATAAATTGTATTACAGGTCCTTGGGAGAAGACAGGGCAGAAGTTTTGCAAAAATAGGTTCATTTCAAAATACAGAGGGCCTGGAATAGAAGAACTCTAGGAGTTCAGCTGGGAGTCTGGCAGTGCCCGGGAAGCGATGCTCAAAGTCCACATTTGAGCAGAATAATTCTGGCAGCTGTGTGACGTCCATGAACAGACTGATAGGATCTGCAATTAGTTAAGTGTGGGGGACTACGGGGGCAGAGTTAAAGAAGTCCCCAATGTTTCTAGCCTGGATCCCTGAGAAGATAGTAATGTTTTATGTGAGATACAAAAGAGAGTAGGAACAGGTATGGGCAGTGGGATGATGGTTCCATTTAGACATGCAGAGTTCAAGCTGTCAGCAGAATATCTGGGGCTGGAATTCCTAATAGAGGGTAGGATGCAAATATTTGGAAATCATGTACATTCAGGTGTCAACTGAAACCCCGTTAATACTAGATATTAAGTAGGGAGAAAATACTGACTGAAAAGAGTAAGGAGCCAGCCCTTGTTTCCCAGAGCTCTCAGAGCCGTACAATATATAGGGAGTTGAAAATCCTTGCAGAGAAAAGACACTGAAACCAACTCTTAGATTCCTAAAAGAGGGTCATGATCTATTTACAAGATACACTACACCTGGGGAAGAAACTAGAACCCAAGAAGATCTCACATAAGGGTTTTATCAATGAAATCAATAAGCTTCTGTTCCCACAAATGTCATGATAATGTGTATTTCTTTTTCTTTTTTTAAGTACCGTAATGTGTCCACTAAACAATCAGGAGTTATCATTAGAGAACACATTTGAATAATCCATAGTTAAGTAATGTATCACACAGATGTCACCCTTTCTAATCCTTGAAAAGTATATTAGAATTTCCACTGATAATACTATAAAAATTCTAACCTCAAAAATGAAGTTCATCAAATGTAATAGGATAAAGAGTTGCCAGGCATGTCAGTGAATTGCGAGATGCTCAAGTTACTATATTGTAGTAAAAGGTTCTAATTTAGCAGTTTTTTACAATTACATTTTTAACATGGTCTAATTTGCCAGAAGTTTAAGAGGAATAAGGACAAGATATTTATGGTAATAAAAATATCTTATAAACCTCAAGCTATAATTCACCTTTCTCCCCAAACTCCTTATAGGTGTGCATCAAATGACGTGTTACCCACTGAAGTTTTTCAACGATATACATACAATCAATACAAAGATACATTAAATATCAGCCTGATAACAATGCCCCTCTCACTTACTTGCACTGAAGTGGTACAGAAGCACCATGGCGTCTTGTGGCTCAAGGAAAGCAAGTGTTGTGGTGGAAGGAGGGCCAGCAAACTAAGTGGTGAGGGTCAGCAAGGAACATGCTCCGTCTCAAGTGTTCCTCATCCCAGCAGGAGGTGCAGCTGGAAGGACTTGGGTGGTGCTCTAGCCGAGGGGCCCTACTGGGCACCCACCCTGCTGCTTACCATCCGCAATGAATGCTGACAGCATGTGTGAGTGGAAAATTGGAAAACAGTGAAAAAGTCGTCTGAGCCTGTGTGCAAGCTGCTCAGGGAAGCAGCACAGAAACACTGAAAATCCTGCCCAGACCTTCTGTCCTTGGGGAGGTCAGGCCTCCTGCCCAAACTGGAGGAAAACATCCTTGTCTCTTCTTGCTTGTATTCAGACATGTTTTCCTGCTCAGGGCAAAGGAGGAGTGACTGTAAGCAAGTTAACATCATTGTTTTAAAAATACTTTTAATATCTAGGAAATAAGGATGGTTCTTACAATCAATGGCATGTCATAGTTTAACTGCAAACATTTTTTTCTGACTCCATTGTACGTACGATGTATTTTATAACTGATATCAAACGTGGTGAATTAAGATAAATATGAATAATCCTGATCATGCCAAAAGGAATGTGTCATTCATGCTAATATTATCTGGCATGTCCGAACTGGGGGAAAATGACCTCCTATTTAACCATTGCCTTAAAATAATCACCACATATACATGGAGAATATCTGATTTCTAGGTTTGCCTTTAGGAAGTAAGCCATTTTTTGAAAACCACTGGAAAACTATCTTAACAGTTTAGCTTTAGGGCCTTGGAAACGATGGGGAGGCAAGGTAGTGTGTTTGATTCCCAGAGGTATTTCTTCCTCCTGATAATGTTGGCATCCCTTATATTAAAAAGAAGATGTAAAGGTCTCCTTGTGGTAGAAAAACATTCCCCCAAGAGCCTTACAAGGAACTGAGCAGCATGGTGATAGTTTGATTACCTAGATACATAACTTCATTCTTCAAAAGGCTATATATTCCAATATATAATTGTCAAAGTTATAAAATCAGAGTCTCTTTACTCTAACACAAATGCTAGTATTATAGATATATTTCCTTTTAGTTTTTTTAAATAATCATATTTTATACTGTTATTATATGCATATAGGTTTTTAATTTGTGTCTATTTAGTGACAACTGGATTATAAGAATTTTCTCAGTGGTGTCCGACCTTTGTTAAGTGCCATCTTTGATAGTTTCTTAAATAAATGTACTATATTTTACATGTGATTTTCCCTATTCTTTCCAAAATTTGGCAATATAAAGCTTTAAGATTCATGTATTTTTAAAAAATATGTTTTTATTGATTTCAGAGAGAGGAAGGGAGAGGGAGAGAAAGAGACAGAAACATTGATGAGCAAGAAACATTAGCTATCTCCTGCCCGCAACCCAGACATGTGTCATGACGGGAAATTGAACCATCAACCTCCTGGTTCATGGGACATGGGATGATGCCAAACCAACTGAGCCATATAGGCCCGGAAAGATTCGTGTATTTTAAAATACTTTTTAAAAGACACAGTTAAAGAAATCAGATTCAGAATATCAATGGAAGTACATTTCATTATGGCTTTTATAGAACAAGTTTATTCTTTATTGGCATACTATGTATATTAACACAGATTCTATTTACACTGTACTCTAGTTAGTGATAATAATTAGCTTTACTTTTGTTGTGGGCTTTTTGTTTTTAACAGATGAGAAATTGAACCTAACTTGAATTTCTTTGATTAAGCATAAAGTGGAATAACTTCCCACAGGTTTATTTGATCATCAAGGTTTCTGTTTTGTGAGTTGTCTGTCCATGACTATGTTCATTTACATATTGAATTACTTTAGTTTTCTTACTCAATTATTATGATCGTTTTGCATAAGAAATATATTATGTAACATTCTGCTGGTGTCTTCTTATATGGAGATTTTTGATACGCAGAAGTTGAAAAATTGTTACATTATACTATGTCTATTTTTCTTGTATTTCTTAAAACATAAGAAGTTTTCTCTTTCAGATCATTCAGAAAGTTGATAAATATTAAATTTTCTTCAAATGCTCTTGTAAAAAATAAACTTTTTAATTCTTAAGGACTTATTTTACTGCATTATATGAGATCATGGTTTACATTGATTTTACTCTATTCTGTTAACCAATTATTCTAATACTGTATGTTGAATAATTTTTATCTTCCATATAGATACAGGATCATTATGGTAATATATTAAATTTCTAGATATATTAGGGTCTATTTCTAGGGCAACTAATCCATCTGTCTATTCTCAAGATACCAACAAATGACTAATTATTGTTAGACTAGTGTCTCAAAATGCTCACTTGTGACCTTCTTACTTATTTCCTCTTCAATGTTTTAGAATAATTATTTAGAAATACTTTGTTGTCTTGTAAAACAATGTTTTTAAAGGCTTTATTGGGATTACAATTAATTCGTCAAATTGTGGAGAATTAGAATATCTATACTGTGTACTTACACTCTATTTAGAAATATGTCTTCTCTTAAGATTTTTTTTTTGATTTATTGAAATAGGTCATATATAATTCTTTTAAAAGTGATTGCTAGCTATTTTATTTAATTTTGCCACTAAAAATGTTTTCCTACTTTATTTTCTGAAAATTGTTCACAAAATTACAATTACTACATATCTTTTATCTTGCCAAGTTACCAACACTTTATTAATTCTAAATATTTTAGTTGATTTCTTTTGTTGATTTCTTTTGATCTATGATATATAAGAATATCACTTATAAAGACTTTATAAAGATAAGAATCACTACTTGTTTCTAACATGTATACATTTATTTTTCTTATTATATTGGCCAGAACTTCCAAAACAATATTAATTAATTATGGTGATAAGAAGCACCATTATTATATTTGTCATTTTAAGATAAATGCCTCCTAGAGTTCACAGATAAATTATAACTGACCAATTTTGCTGTATGTTGAAACAAGGGCAATTCTTTTCCTTAATCTTTCATGTGTAAGGCAAATCATTGGTCACAATCCCTACAATGGTGTTAACTGCCTTCCTATTTTTCTAATAAAGGATTACTTCAGAATACTAGGGAGAATGTAGAAATCATGAAGGTCCTAGACAAAGGATCAGGTCCCTTCATTAATTATCATTACAAGTTTTAATGAGAATCGGCTTTTCTAATTTTTTTCATTATACTTTTGGTAAAATTTGTTCAGAAATATAGACCATAGCCAGTAGAAAAATAAAATATAGTTAAAACTAATACTGACAACATCCAAACTTTATGGCAAGCCAAAATCATTTAGAAACTATTTCTAAAATGTTAAAAGAAAAAATACAAATTATGTACCTGATAATAATGAATGTTGAAAATGCAATATCATACTAATGTTAGTAAATATTATTCATTCTTATAATTTCTTCAATTGATATAGCTTTAAGAATGCTTAACACAATTCATGGCATTTTAGATACTCCTGTTTGGAAAAGGAAAGACAGGAGTGGTTTGCAATAAAATTTTACCACCTAACCTGAGACTTTTATTCCATTCCTTTGCTTGGAGGACAAATACGCTAAGATGTTTCAGAATAGAACTTGCAACATGAAGTCAAATTTTAAGATGGCTGGGTTTTGAGAGGTACAACAAAAACAAATTTGTTGGAACAGTGCAAGGGGAGGGCAGGGGATCTTGTAAAAGAGAAAGCAGAATGCAGTGCAGGTGAATAGCCACTCATTCGGGGGATAGTGTTCAAGGTCCCTGAATGCTCAAGGGTTACATATGATAGTTGGAAAGTTAGTTTTCTTAAGAGAGTTGCCAAGGTACAAAATTAGGCAAAGCCTTTTAGAAAACTGTCTCTTAATCTCTAAAATTAGCAGGTAAACAATGGTGATTTCTGTGGGTAACTGTTCCAAATCCCAAAATATAAATTCATCAAATCAGACTACAGTTCTCTAATAACATGATAATTAGCATGGTCAGAAAAGGGTCAAGACAATTTGGGCATGTCTGTCATGCTGGTTTGGATGACTGAACAGATGAGAACATAACTGAATTCTATTATGACCTTCTAGCTGAGGAGGTCCTGGAATGTGGCATTCATATATCAATAAAACAGACCAACATAAACAATGACGAGCAACATCTGTTCACTCACTTCACATGACAACAATTATTCCAACATAAACAATACATGCTAAAAAATATGATTGGATAGAAAAACAATCATTTAAATCATGTTGAAATCTAGGAACTACAAATGGACACAAGCAGATTTTTCTCTCTGAATTGGTCTTGACAAAACTCTATTAAAATATGAAACTCTTACAAAAAGGTGTTATTTGGAAGCATAAATATAGTATAAAATACTCCCTAGTTATAAGAATGCATCCTTGAAATAACCATTAAATATTTTGAAAGGGTCCAAAAATTTGTTGTGAGGAAATATTTTAGGAATGGGTAGAATCTAGTTCTATTTTTAAGAACTTTCATATAGAAGCAGTTATCAATTAACTTTTGAAAACATGTTTGTTTGCCATGAGTTTTTATTTGAGTTTCTACTTTGACACACTTTAAAGCTTTTAGGTCTCCTAAAACTAAGGAGCTTTAGGGTTTCATATCTCATAAAATTTAAAGAGAATATGCTCATCATTCATTTTGCCTAGAAAATAACCCCTCCAGAGTTCCTCTCTTTCTCCTTTTCTCCCACCTGGACACATTTATTGGGGGCCTACCTCATTTTAAGGCAGTGTGCTGAGCTGCAGGGGATGTAATGACTAATAGGACATGGTACTTAGCTTCAAAAAATTTAGGCTAGTAGGGATGCAGAAATTTGTACACTTAATTACAATATAACCCAGTAAGTTCAACAATAAATGTATGTCTACATAGGGTGCTTTGGAGCATGAAGGAGAGTTTTCCCACTCAGCCTGAGGGTGTCAGGTCATAAAAAGAGGAGATAGCTGGGTTGATGTGTAAGCTTTTTTCCAAATTCTTTCCTGATCCCATTTCCACCAAAACAAGAAGTTTAGAATTAGCACCATCTCTAGATCTGACCGTCAAATAACTCATTTAACATAATGTTAAATCTGGCTGACTATAAAATTTTGTAAAAATAGTAACAGAGATTTCTGGTCAAGATGGCAGCGTGGGTAAATGCGGTATTGTGTCCTCACACAACCACATCAAAGTTACAACTAAATTACAGAACAACCATCATTCAAATCTGCCTGAAATCAAGCTTCTTAGAAGTCCTACAACTACAAAATTAAAGAAGAAGCCTCATGGAAACTGGTAGGAGGGGTGAAGGTAGAGGGGCTGGTCCAATACCCACATGTAGTGGACAAAAATCAGGAGGCTACCTCAGCTAGAAAGGTCCTCCCTGAGGACTGAGGGGTCCCCGTCCCACACCAGGCACCCTGATCAGAGTTCCAGTGCCAGGAAGAGAAGTCCTCATAACTTCTGGCTGGGAAAACCAGTTGGAACTGAGGCTCAGGGAGGCTGAGGCGGCTGGAGCCCCAGGCAGCTCCTCTTAAAGGGCCCACGCATGGACTTACTCGGACAAGCTCTCTCTCTCATCTCACAGAGGAAGCGGCTTGAGAGACGCCAGAGACATACGAGGAAGAACTGAGCTGTCTGGCATTGGAGCGAGGGCTAGAGCGGGAGCTTTTCTGCTGGACAGAGGCCTTTGTTCCTTTGGTGAGGCCTTCCCTGGGGCGGCAGACAGAAGCCATATCTGGGACTCCAGCAACTTGGCTCACACGGGTTGCCCCGCCCTGGTGATTCCCTGAGGCCCTGCCCCACCCAACTTTCAGGCCCACCCAAGCTGTTGCCAGTTGCTTTAACATAGGATTGGCCTGTCCTGGATCCTGCTTCAGGTTTTCCTAAATTCTTTCAAATGAGCAGCATCTGGTCTCAGCTAGCTCCATACCTCTCATTAAGTAATACATAGAAACAAAGACAGGGAGGTGGCCAAAATGAGAAGACAAAGAAACAGGTCCCAAAATAAAGAACAGAACAAAACTCCAGAAAAAGAATTAAGTGAAATGGAGATAAGCAACCTAAGAGACGCTGAGTTCAAAACACTGCTTATAAGGATGCTCAATGAACTTAGTGAGAACCTCAGTGAACTTAGTGAGGGCCTCAAGAGCATAAAAAAGGACTAGTCACAAATGAAGATGCATAGTTAGAAATGATGGAGGCACTAACTGAAATAAAGAATAATTTACAGCCCTGGCCAGTTTGGCTCAGCGGTTAGAGCGTCGGCCTGTGGTCCGGAGAGACCCGGGTTCGGTTCCCGCTAAGGGCACGTATTTCGGTTGCAGTTTGTCCCCGGCCCTGGTTGGTCGTGCGGGTGGCAGCCACTCGGTGTGTCCCTTCACGTCAATGTTTCTCTCTCTTTCTCTCCCTTCCTCTCTCTCCCTCCCACTCTATCTGTACAAAAAATGGAAAGATATCCTTGGGTGAGGATAAAAAAAAAAAAGAATAATTTACACAGATTCAATAATAGGTAAAACCAAGAAGCAAAACATCGATTTGGAATATAAGAAAGCAAAAAACACCCAATCAGAACAGCAAAAAGAAAAAAGAATCCAAAAAAATGAGGATACTGTAAGGAGCCTCTGGGACAACTTTAAGCATGTTAACATTCACATCTTGGGGGTACCAGAAGGAGAAGAGAGAGAACAAGAAATTGAAAACTTATTTGAAACAATAATGGCAGAAAACTTCCCTAACTTGGTGAAGGAAACAGATATACAAGTTCAGGAAGCGCAGAGAGTCCCAAACAAGATGAACCCCAAGAGGCCCACACCAAGAAATATCATCATCAAAATGCAAAAGGTTCAAGACCAAGAGAGAATCTTAAAAGCAGCAAGAGAAAAGCAGTTAGTTACCTACAAGGGAGTTCCCATAGGACTGTCAGCTGATTTCTCAAAAGAAACTTTGCAGGCCAGAAGTGAGTGGCAAGAAATATTCAGAGTAATGAAGAGCAAGAATCTACAACCAAGATTACTCTATCCTGCAAAGCTGTCATTTAGAATTGAGGGCCATATAAAGTCTCCCAGACAAGGAAAAGCTAAAGGAGTTCATCACCACCAAACCATTATTATATAAAATGTTGAAGGGTCCTTTTGAAGAAAAACATAAAAAATATGAACAAACAAAATGGCAATGAATACGCATCTGTCAACAATTGAATATACAAACAAAACAAACAAACAGAACAGAAACATTCTCATAGATACAGAGAACATTTTGTTGATTGCCAGATGGGAGGCAGGTTTTAGGAATGGGTGAAAAGGTGAAGGGATTAAGAAGTACAAACTGGTTGCTAGACTGACAAACCTCAAAGGGAAGGGAGGTTGGGGGGTTGAAAGAAATAAACCAAAGAACTTATATGCATATATGCATCACCAATGGACACAGACAACAGAGTGAGGAAAGGCAGGAGAGGGGCTTGAGTGGGGAGGAGGGGTCAATGGGGGGAAATAAGGAACATCTGTAATACATTCAATAATAAAGATAAGTTTTAAAAAAATAGTAACAGAAACCCAGTCATCATGTATTTATTTTCTGTAATATTCAAATCTGCTTAATAGCCATTCTTTTAACTGTCTGCATATATTATCAATGAAACTAGAATAGTATGAATAGGTGCTAAGGATTAGGCTCTTTTAAATAATCATTTTTTAAAAAGACAATAATAGCATCCTAAAAAACATAGCAGATTGCTTTGTTTTCCATAAAATCAGGACAAAAAGTATGCTATTCTCTTTACCCTCCAGTGAGCTCAAAAGGCAGGACTGTTGCCAACATAATTCAATGCTCAGGAAGTAGTTTTCCTGGGAAATTTAAAAAATATCACTAATTTACTGACATTTTTACAATGATGGTAAAGCATTTATAAGGCTGGCTGTATGTACCACTTTTAACTGACATATTTTTTTTTTCCTACTGCAGTGCATCACTTTAAAAATATCCTTCTTCCTTGCCATCAATTTCACAATGGAAAATCCAGGCAAAGTGTTTCACTCTTGCTTAACCTTGAAATATTTATGGTGTGCTCAATGAAAAATCTATCACTTAAATAGTTTTTAGAGATTTGACATCAGACAGAAAAACACCTGAAATACCGACACAGTTAAGAAGTAAAAGAATACAGTTTAGAATTATGAAAGAAAAATGTCAGATGTTCTATGAAAGTCAAAGTCAACCCCTTCCCTTAAATTCCCTCAGAAGATGCATTCAGGTTATGCAGTGCTGGTAACTGTGGTGCTCCTCTTCCCACTCCATTTTTCATTGTTCTCACTTATAATTCCTTTGAAGTTTAACTTGACTCCGTTTATGTCCAACATATTAGTTATCTATCATAGGTAATGATTTTGAAACCTGATTTTTCACTGTTTAAGGGGAAAAACTAGATTTAGGTAATAGATAAGAAAACAAATTGCCAGTCAGTATGTTACATGCTTTGCTAGAGAACATACATGTTTTAATGGGAGCCTGAAAAGGAAGATAACTGATGCCTGAGGAGGTAAAAGGAGGCTTTTCAGAAGTCATATTTGGGCATAGCCTTATATGATTTACCTCACAGGAGGTTAAGAAGCAAAAGAATGTATCTCACTAAAACATACCACCACCACATGTATAGAACCAGCCGGGACATGCGATCCTTCAGGAGGAGATGGTAAGTGGCCCCGTGAATCTTCAGCATAGGCAGTGAGTGAATGAGTGGGGAGAGGGGAGAGGAGGGGAATGCTGTGGCTGGCCTGTGAAGGGTCTTACACACCAGGCCAAACACTGGAGATATTATCCTTCACACTTTCAATGTCCAATATGATAGCTGCTAGCCACATGCGGCTATTTACATTTAAATTAAATATAAATACAAGCAAAAGTTCAATTTCTCAGTTGCACTATCACATTTCATTCAAGTGCATAATAGCCACATGTGACTGGTGATTACACCAAACCAATAAAGAACATTTCCTTATCGCTGAAGGTTCTACTGCACGGCACTGCCTCATCCAGTTGCTAATTATAAAGCAGAGAGTGACCTGATTGTAACTGTGTTTGATTTAAAAAGGTAACTCATATGGTGTAAAGGATTAGCTCAGAGGTGGTGGGACGGGGGCAGAGGGCCAATGAGAAGGAAAGTGTGTAGACATTGAATTAAAACTGTAACTGTAGGAAATGGGGGAAGCTGACCAGTTCAGAAGATTTGAAGGGGTAGAACCAAGAGGACCATGCTGTTTGTACTGCTAAGGACTGGAAGATGGTGATGCTTTAAACAGAAGACACAACTGGACATTATAGTGGCTGAAGCATGGAGGTTAGCTTATTTTTTGAACTGTTGTGCTATAGAAGCCTGGGGTTTAGAGAGGAGAATTGGGTTAATATGTTTCAAAACAAATTCTCACCATTTTTCCTTTGCAAGGAACATCCTTCTACAATGGCTGTAAACAGCATTCTAAGCTTTCACATGACTCCAAAAGTTTTCAAAGTAGGTCAAACAAGAAAGGAAAGTTGAGACTCAAATTGGCAAAAATGATGGCTTAGACTGGGTTTAGGTCTTTTTTTCACTTCATTTTACTACTAAACCTGCAAATAAGCAGTGCGAAGGATATATGCCAAGTGAGGATACTAGGAAGTAAGGGCTGCTCACCAGTGTCCCTAATTCCAAGGTCAGAGAGACTCCTCAGGCAGAAGAATCTTTAATATCCACAGACTTAGAGAGAGTCCACATCAGCACTCAAAGGTCTACCTACTATCGGAATAAGAAGCCTTTTTTGCACCACAGTTAAAGGCTTCAGTATTCTACTTCTTACTTCTTCATAGTCTTCTCCGCCTGCCCCCACCCAGGTCTCTCCTATCCTCTTAATTCAAAGCTACTGAATAAGCATAAGTACACTCCAACTCCAAGGTTACCGCCACATTCATTCATCTCCGTACTTTCCTGCTTTTTGCTAAGAAAGGAACCCATATTTACTTGCTGGTTTACAACAATATTCCCAGAAGGCATGAAGTACACCTGATTAATATGGAATGAAACATGGAGGTAAGACAAAACTTCTTTAGAATGAGGTCAATTAAATGTCTAAAAGTTCATGTAAAGGAGAGAAAAAAAAACACACACAAGAAGTTGAAAATACAGAAAATAAAGTTCCTGGATGTGTTCCCATAAAAGGATGATGTAGATGAGATTGAAGTGCAAGTGGTGGATTAGCCCTGGAATAGAGGAAGAACTCACAGAGAAGGAAATGTACAAAACCATAGAAGGAAAAGAGGCAAGAATGCAGACGCTGGAGGAAAAGACATTTAACCAGAATCCTAAAGGCTTCAAAGGAATTGTCCGTTGGGGATAGTCACTGAGCTCACCTGCAGCTTGGCTTCCTCTAAGCCAGCGATCCTCAACCTGTGGGCTGTGACCCCTTTGGGGGTCGAATAACCCTTTCACAGGGGTCGCCCAAGACCATCGGAAAACACATATTTCTGATGGTTTTAAGAACCGAGACACCACTCCTCTATCCATCTCCAGGCGGGTCCACCCACATACAACATGAGGAACTGTATTAAAGGGTCTGGCATTAGGAAGGTTGAGAACCGCTGCCTAAGTCATGGCTTCCGGGAGTGCTGCAGGCACCTTCTCCCATCCTGGAAAAGGCCAAGAAAAGCAGAACTCGACTGGGTTCACCCCCTCAACCATACAGAACATTTTAATTCTTATAACCCTAAAGAGCAAACTGCTATCCACCAATGTCTGTTTTTTTGGACTCAAATCACAGGTTTGTGTTTTTATTTCTGTCCAGAGAGATATATTTTTCTTCGCTTGAATTCTAGTTCTATCTTTTTTTCCCCCCTCAAATTAAAAAAAAATCATTGATATGTGTGAAGCAGAATAGATGAGTCAAATATTGTGTTTGTGTGTTTATACCAGAAGTCATGAATATTTTCTGTAGGAATGAAACTGCTACTTCTTCTAAATGATATCAGATATCCATTTCAGTTCAAATACTTAGACTTTTAATTAACCCTGAGCATCTGTGTTTGTAAAATATTTTTCATAATTTTTAGTGAAAGTTAAATTACACAGAAAATTTTACACAATTAAATATAAAAATAAAATTGCTCTATTTATTTCTTTTTTTGTAAGCAAATTCTTTTCTAATTGTTGACAGTATTATAGACGTTCGCCAAACCCCCCTCCCTTTATCCCCTCCCATCCCCTGACTTATCCCAGGTCTTTACCACACTATTGTCCGTGTCCATTGGTTATGAATATATGTATATAAGTTCTTTGGTTAATTTCTCCCCATCTCTCTCCCTCCTCCCTCTGAGATCTGTCAGTTCATTCCATGCATCCATGACTCTGGATCTGTTTTGTCCGTTTATTGTGGTCATTCAATTCTACTTATAAATGAAGGGTTTAAGCAACAACAAAAAATCTCATAAACACAGATAACAGTATGGTGATTACTAGAGGGAAAGGGGCAGGGGTGGGAGGAGGTAAGAAGGGTAAAGAGGATATAAATGGTGACGGAAGGAGACTTGACTTTGGGTGGTGAGCACCCAATACAATATAGAGATGACATATTATAGAATTGTACACCTGAAACCTATATACTTTTACTAGCCAATGTCACCCCAATAATACATTTTTAAAAATCTTTATCTTTAGACCCAAAATAACCAAGATGCTCCCCTTTCTTACCAGGACCAATGGAGGTAAACAGAGAGGAGAGAATAGGAAAGGTTAGGAGAAGAGAGAAAGAGAACAGGAGAGGAGAAGCAGAGGACGGGAGGGGACGGTAGGGGAGGGACGAGAGAGAGAGAAATGAAAGCTGTGAAAACCAGCCAGCTATCCAGGTGCACTCAGGTGGAAGCCAAAATGACAGCTACAAGGGGGAACAAAAAAAAAAGCTGCTAAGTCAGTCAGAGAGAAGAGGGGAAGGGATAACAGTCAATGGACTGGTGCTGAGCGTGGGTAGTGGTACACAAACCCCCACCAGCAGCAAAAGGCAGGAGACCTGAGGCTCCTTTGGCTGTGGTTCCCAGGGGGTGAAGTTAGGGTTACAGCAGCGATGAATCACTTCAGGGAAAACTGGGAGCTGCCAAGAGGAAAGAACTGAAGCCATGTAAAGGCACCTAAACAGGCAAATGAAAAATTTTGCCAAAGGAAAAGAGTCAAAAAGGAAACACCATTTCATTTAAACAACAGTAGACAGTTATGTGTGTGTAAGTCAGAGACATCCATTTTAATTCCAAATATCTGATAAGCACCTCTTCCTTGATTAATGTTTCGAAGTACTCTTTTTTTTTTTAAGCGGGAGGGAGAGACAGAGGGAGAGAGAGAGAGAGAGAGAGAAACATCGACATGAGAGAGACACATCGAGTGGTTGCCACCTGCATGACCCCAACTGGGGCCAGGGACAAACTACAAGTGAGGTACATGTTCTTAGCAGGAACCGAACCTCGGACTCTCTGGTCTGTGCACCGACACTCTAACCACTGAGCAACACTGACCAGGGCGAAGTACTCTTCTTTTTAATAAGTCTTCAACATGGGTAATATAAGCTGGTTGAGCCATCGAACATTGGCTGTATATTCCTGTTTTAACTTAGTAACACTGAAAATGATTGTATGGTTCATATTTAAATATATGTATGATGGTTACATTATATCATTTTTTAGACTATAAATACATTGTAAAGCAGAATACAACATTGTTTAACATGTATTTGTTTGAAATTTAACTATAATTTATAAAGAATAGTTCACCATACAAAACTTTATTGGGAACAAATTGGTGCCAGTCCCTATGTTAGGTGGAGTAAATATAATGACATATAAGAAAAATACAGCCCCATGTCCTCTTGGAAGATAAAACATAGCAGAAGAGAACAAGAAATTGCCATGTATTTGGAGATGTGCTATGATAGGCTAAATTACGGTTAGAGGACCAAGGAAAGTTCTGGAAGAAGTGATTCCTAACTAGACACCTGAGACAAAAGGAGCCTGAAGTTCATCAAGTGAAGGAGGGCAGGAAGTAGAGAGGAATCTCCTGGACCAAACTGGGATATCTGGATTACTGAGAGTGGTTTATTCCTAGGAGGAGGAGTTGTGTGGGGAGGATCAGGAAAGCAATGGAGGCAATTCTTACCATTGGCTGCCTACACAGCAACAACTGTCCCCACCTGGTAGCCAGTAGAGCCCTAATCCCACCACTGTGGCTCAGAAGGACATGACTGCAGCCCCAGACCACCAGGTACATCCTGATTAAGCTATGCAAATCCCAGTAAATCTCCTACGTTTCTCATTCTCAGACATTGAGCACGGGAGTAAGTTGCTGGGGATTCCTGGAAGTGGGGGAGTTACCTTGTTACTAAAAAAGTTATAAGAGGAATGGAAGTCTCTCTTTTTTTATGGATATTATCAAGTTAAAAATCGACACTTGGAGCTATTAGTGTAGCCTTTTTGCTACCAGATTAAGAATAAAGCATTACCTTGAGCCAAGACTATGACAGAAGAGAGAAGCTGGGGCCCTGATGTGCCACGCCCACAGCCCTTTCTATCTTCACATTTATACTTGGGAGATAATCTTCTCACTGTTTAGGGAAGGTAATTTTTTACTTGCTTTGGAAAACATAATAATATAATATATATGCAGCAGCCTAGAAACAGAAAGAAAATCCCAAAGGAAGAAAAGCCACATGGGAAATTTCTGTCCTCTAGTTTTTTTGTTTTTTTTTTATCCTCACCAGAGGATATTTTTGCATTTATTTTCAGATAGAGTAAGAGAGAGAGAGAGGGAGGAGAAGAGAGAGAGAGAGAGAAAGAAACATTGATGTGAGAGAGACACATTGAGTGGTTGCCACCCACACGACCCCAACCGGGGCCAGGGACAAACTGCAAGCGAGGTACATGCCCTTAGAGGGAACCGAACCCAGGACTCTCTGGTCCGCAGGCCAATGCTCTAACTGTCCGAGAGCCTGGGAACTGGCACCAGGCAAACTGCTCAGCCGTTACCTCGCTTACCCAACCTAAACTCCCTCCCTGTTTCAGGAACTGTTTGCCCCAAACTCATAGATCAACTCCTGTCCCATCCTCCTGTCCTAGTCCAGGAACTGTTCGCTCCGGGACAATAGACTCACATTCCAGGGGCCCCCATGCGTAGCCCCTCAGGACCTAACCTAACAACAAGTTCCCTCTGCCACAGGCGCAGATATAAAAATCACAAACCCCAGCATCGGGCGCGGCTTCTCGGACTCGACCCCCCGAGTCTGTGAACCCGCCCGGAGTGTACCCAATAAAGCCTGATTTCTGCTTATTCGGCTGTTTGGCTCTCTGGTTTCTTCCCACCTCCCACCGGCGGCACCTGGCTACCTTACATCTGGTGCCGAAACCCGGGAGAGGGGTTTTGCGACCCGCCTCAGTCCCTGCAGGCTGAGGCGAGAGTCCCCCCTCTCTCTCTCCCTGCCTCGTGCCGCCCTCCACCGCTTTGAATTCGGAGCTCCCTGCAGATACGGCTTGCAACCGTAAGTAATTCGATCCCTTTCCCTTCCTGCCGGACCCCTGTGTCCCCGCCGGGGTCTCTCGTCCTAGACTTGGCCAAGCCGAGAGCCCTCCCCTCACGACTCCTGGAGTCTATATAGGGGGACTGATTGAACGGGACGCCTTTCAGTCACCCCTCTATCTCTATCCGGAGACGGGTATCTGGAAGGGACGCCTCCCTCATACCCTTTCTCCTCCGACACTTAGGGTTCCGGAAGGCCACTAAATTATGGGAAACTCCGAATCCAAAATAGACCCTAAGACTCCTTTGGGATGTCTTCTTATAAATTTCTCCAAATTGGGATACTCTCAGACCCTCCACAAGAAGAAACTCATCTTCTTGTCTCAGGTCGCTTGGCCTCAATACACCCTAGACAACCAGTCTCACTGGCCACCTACAGGTACTTTCGACTTTAATGTCCTCCGGGACCTGGCCAATTTTTGCCGGCGGACCGGAAAGGACTCTGAGATCCCATACATTCAGGCTTTTTGGGACCTCCGCTCCCACCCTGACCTTTGCAATGTCACACAATCTCCCACTTTCAACTTAACTGCCCCTAAAGGCTATTTCTTCTGGTGTAATCATACCTTATCAAAAACCCTCTCGACCCCCTTGGATCCCACTCTTCTCTGCCTGCCTGTCACCCTAACCCCCCAACTCATGGTCTACACACCTGCCGAATTCCAACAGAAATACATATATTACAACCCGAAACAAAAGCGGGCAATCTTTTTACCCCTTTTAGTGGGACTCTCCCTCTCAGCCTCGGCTGTCGCTGCTGGACTGGGAGGGGGTGCCCTAGCACACTCCTTAGTCACCTCAGAACGCTTAGAATCTCAATTTCAGATTGCTATTGACAGCTCGGCTGAGTCCCTAGCTTCTCTCCAGAGGCAGATCACCTCCCTGGCCCAGCTGTCGATGCAGAATCGAAGGGCCCTGGACCTCCTCACAGCGGAACACGGAGGAACCTGTCTCTTTCTTGGGGAAGAATGTTGCTATTATATCAACGAATCAGGTTTGGTAGAAACCCACATTGAAACCCTCCACCAGCTAAGTTCAGAACTAAAAAAACAAAAGTTCTCAGTAGACGCCTCCTCCTGGTGGAATTCCTCCATGTACTCCTTACTCCTCCCCCTCCTTGGCCCAACCATCATCATAATAATTATACTGCTAATTGCCCCCTGTTTTCTCCGTTTCATCCAGGACCGATTCGCACAGCTCACACGGACAATAGAGGTCCACCAAATGATGCTACAACATTACCAGCCTTTGACCAGTCCCCGGGACTCGGACCACACCGACTCGGCACCCCTCCCCTGACGCCGCCCCCGTCCAGCAGGAAGTAGTCAGAAAGACGACCTGGCCCCTGTTCCTATATCACAGAGTCGGGAATGTCCGAGAGCCTGGGAACTGGCACCAGGCAAACTGCTCAGCCGTTACCTCGCTTACCCAACCTAAACTCCCTCCCTGTTTCAGGAACTGTTTGCCCCAAACTCATAGATCAACTCCTGTCCCATTCTCCTGTCCTAGTCCAGGAACTGTTCGCTCCGGGACAATAGACTCACATTCCAGGGGCCCCCATGCGTAGCCCCTCAGGACCTAACCTAACAACAAGTTCCCTCTGCCACAGGCGCAGATATAAAAATCACAAACCCCAGCATCGGGCGCGGCTTCTCGGACTCGACCCCCCGAGTCTGTGAACCCGCCCGGAGTGTACCCAATAAAGCCTGATTTCTGCTTATTCGGCTGTTTGGCTCTCTGGTTTCTTCCCACCTCCCACCGGCGGCACCTGGCTACCTTACACTAACCTCTTAGCCAAACTGGCCAGGGCCTGTCCTCTAATTTCTTAAGTGTTTACACAAGAAATAATATATTCATCTCGGTTGTTTTTACAGAAATTGTTTTGGGTACAAAGTGAAGAATGGAGTGTAGGAGGGCAGGTTTAGGCTCAAAATAACCAAACAAGAAGACGGTCCATTATGAAATATGAGATGGCAGTTTGCACAAGGGCAGTGCCGGAGGAGGAGGTAGAAAGAGGCACATGTGAGCTTAGCTTAGTTCAAAAGGCAATTTAGCATGTTTACTACATGTGGTGGCCTGTGTGAGAGGATGAAGATCAAAGAATAAGACCGTCTTGGCCTTCAAAGAGCTCAGAGTTTAGTAATAGGGAAAGACAGACATAGCAGTCAGCCAATATGATGGAGTCAGTGCATTTCTGACAGGGTGCTATGAGAGGACCTATCAAATCTTCAGGGGAAAGAGCACAGAGGAAAGACTTCTAGGAAAATAAAGGACAAAAAATATTCACCATCTACACTTCCTGGCTGCCTACCTGCTCCTTAATTTATTGCAATCAGACTTCAATTGTACTCCATTAAAACTTCTCTCCAAGTCTTCACAGGTGTTTTTTTGTTTGTTTGTTTGTTTTTTTATTGGACTTTAATGTGACCTCCTTCAGCTTAATTAAATTTTTGAGAAGTTCTGTGTGAGTTTAACATTCACTTCCTTGGAAAACTGTTGGCAACCATGTAGACTGAGTTACTCCATCTATATGTTCTCATGGTCATCTATCACTGATCAGACATTTCAATAGTCAATTCATTATCTGTCTGTATCCTTCGGGCCTTAACTCCCTGAGGGCTGGCACCATTTCAGTTAGGTTCACCAAGGAATTCACTTCCCTATCAAGGATATGGTAATTAAAAGGTGTTGGTAAGTATTCATGAATGAAGGAATGAGTAAATGAGTGGCAGAATGACTGTAATCATAATCAGAAGCATCAAGTTCAAAGCAGAGGGTGAAAGAAGGTAAAGGCACAGATGCAGGTAAAGTCAGCTCATGGAGCAACTTGGTATCTTTTTGCTGAGGTGGGCACTACTGACTGAAACAGTGGACTCAAGAGTTAGCATTAACACCTCACAGGACTAAGAAAAGGAAAAAAGTGATTGACATCTAAGAGACTTTTAAACATGATATTTACTGCCTTGACAGATTCCGTATTTACTATGCACACGACATGACTCAGGAAAATGGGCCTGGGGAATGGAGAACTTTGCAACAAAAGGGAGGTACAAGCCTCTCAGAGAACATATATGACTCTGAAGAGCTGGAGTGGACATAAAGTTTATCTAAATCAGTGGCTCCTCGATAAAGAACAGCTACATAAAAGCACCTGAGGAAATTCAGATACTTCCGGACCTAATTCCAGACCCAGAAGATTCTAACTCATGAAGTCTGGGTGAGGCCTACACATCTATTAAAAGCCCTTCAGGCAAGCCAGCCGCGCAGAGAGAATGCCTGATCCAGCTCAACTCTTTCATTGTCACATAAGCAAACAGACCACAGGAGAGACTTGTCATTGTGCAGGACATCGCAGGCAGAGCTAGGACTACAACTCCAGTCTCCTGACCGTGATGCCAGAGTTCACATTATTAGTTCTGAAGAAGCACAAGAACTAACCAGAGGTGGAAGTATAAAATTAAAAAGGGATCATTTGTCTTAATCCATTTATAACAGCACACTTTTGAAGTTAGAGGTACACGCTAGTTCTCTCCGCCTGAGCACTGAGGCCTGAGAGTGAGGTGAATCATGCACCCACTTCATTTAGTGGACTGAAATCACAATAAACCTCACAGATTTTCTTGATGGCGGTGGATCTATAAATGCATGGGGTATTCTACACTGATTATTAGCATTAATAACAAGCAGCTTGTAGAGAATAATAAACATCTGTTCGTCATAATTCCTAAGTACAGAAGAAAAAAAGATGGACCAACATTATAGTGGTATAGGTGTGAGCCAAGTATGCATTCATTCTTTTCCTTATTAAATAAATGTTAGAAAATCAAAATCGGTTGCTTAATTGCCCTTTCCAGTGGGTTCTTCAGTTTAAATTTGGGAGGCATTAACCCTATTCGTTTCAAATGGCAGAGGGCGTTGAAGTTGCTGCCTCATTAGAGTTCAATAAGACCTCTGGCCTTCTAAGTGTTTCCTCAGTCGAATAGCCTAGACAGTCCCCAACAGATTCGGTACATGTTGGCACAGATACTACTTGAAAAGCTTGGTGATAAATCACTATTCCCTTCATTTTACTAAGAAATATCAGCAATTACTCAATATGCTTGCACAGAAAAATAATGGTCAAGATCTTCTTAAATCTCGAGACGAGGACAAAACAGTATGTCTCTATGTAAAATGACAGGCGAGTGAGAGGATGCTGCTTTTGTGACATTAGCATAAGTCACTGTACTAATGAGGCTTTTCTGAATTATATGATATCTTCACTTCCTACCCTTTCTTCCTTTTTGATCATCCTTTCATAGCCCATTCACCCAGTAAAGGAGAATGCGAGCATGTTTTAATGATTTTAGCAGTTCGATAAAAGTCTCTTTAATAATATAAATATGTTTTATTTGCATTTTTGAAAATGTACTAATTTACCACACTTTATATACTGTTCCTTTTAGCAGAAGTAGATATTCCCAATAGGAATACATTTTATCTGCAGTGTTAGAATCTACAGAGGTCCAACTAGACATCATTTAACTCTGACAGGAAGGCAGGCAGCTCGTGCCTAATGATGGTACTGTCAGGAAGGACGGGGCACTGATCAGGATGACTTTGAGGTGAGCCTGCTAGACCACAGGATGCTGGCAGAGTGGCTGAGTCCTTAAAATACAGTATCTGTGTCAATAACTCCCAAACTGACCTACCCTGCTATTAATCTGGAATGTAAGAGAAGGGAATAGGATGATTTAATTCTTTAAAATAGAAATAGTAATTATATTACCTTATAGGACCATTATGAAAATTAATTAACCTATTGGGTATATCATATACTTTTAATAATATCAATAACAATACAAATATTTTTGATAATAGGGAATGTTATAACATGAATATTAATTTTTATGGGTTATTCATTTTAACAAATGTAAAAATGTCCCATCACTTAAATGATACTTAATATCACTTAATTAATTTCTAACGATTCCCAAAGTTTTTCAGAAAAAATTTCCCCAGTAACGCAGCATTATTAAAATGAACTCATCATATTTATAATGAGTGAGGGAAACCAAGTTACAAGAAATCTATGAATAATAACATGGCAACTAAATTATATTTATGCTATTGTATAAGGTACGTTCTTTCCCATGTATTAAAGCATAATAAAAACATTTATTTATATTTTCATCTGTTTGCTTATGTATTGAGCAAATATGTTTTGGGCATTAATTAAGTACAAGCCACTAAATTAGATTTTTGAGGATATAAAAATTAATGAGACACAATCTCTGCCCTGCATTGAAGCAGATTCTAGAGTAAATGGGGGCCAAAATATTAATGTCGATCATGAGGGAGTACATCACACTGAGGGCCACAGGGAACTAGTGAAGGGTTTAAAGTGGGGATGTGCTATAATGAGCTTTGCATTTAGATTTGTATGGACACGTATTGGAGGGAACCAGCTGGAAGGCCACTGCAGTGATTCCCGCAAGAATGATGACAAGCATTCCCCTGAACTAACAGAGAGTCAGTGGAAGAACAGAGAGAGGTAAATGCATCAGGGAGATATTGAGAACATGAAATCCACTACTAGTTTGAGGGTTAATGAGAGGGAGGTTCTTCTCAACTTTAATTTGGGCCTCTGAAGAGATGATGGGGCCACTCACAGAGACGTGAAACATGGGAAGAATAGCAGGTTTAATCATGGGGAAATGATGAGATACATTTAGGGCATTTTATACTGGAAATGTCAATAGGAAATTCCAATAGAAATGGCTCCCCTTGAAGATTTTTAAGTGGGAGCTATACACATATAGCCCTCAACAGTGTCCAACAGCTACAGAAAACCATGGGGGATATCCTCCCATCCCAGGGAACGTTTTCTGAGACTAACAAGACAAAAGCAAAAATAAGCCTTGATCTCCCAAGACTTAGGTAGTGAAAATTGTCACAAGAAGATCGGAAATTAGCCAGATGAACAGGAGGAAAATCAGAGTAGCGAGTGGTGTTAGTGTCCTAAAAACCAAGGGTTAAGGAATAGAACATGGTGGAGGGGCTCAGTTGATTCAGAATCTATGTAGGAAAACATCTTGATTTGGCACCCAATAGTCTTCTGGGACCTTTGACAAAGAAGTTTCCATGGAGGCCAGAGAGCCCTTGAATGAGGGGTAATTGCCACAGAAGATGATAAGGAGGAGACATCAAGTGAAGACACTGCCTCCAGGAAGCCCAGTCATCACCGCTGTCAAAGTATAAACATGGAGGAGTCAAAAGACAGCTTCGATTACTGTTTGAAGACAGAAATGTTTAAAGAACCAACAGAAAGAGAACTATCAGAGACTCAAAAGAAAGGAAGAGAAACTGATGAAGTGATGAGGAGGCAGATGGAGGTGGGAAATGAAGTACTGGATTGCCAATAAATCAGAGCATACAGATAAGGATTGAGGAGGCAGGGTTTTCCTTTCTTTTATTTCCTTTTTTTATTTAGGAAAGCATTTAGTATAAAGTCCCATGCGTGACTCTGATTTTACTCACACAGTGGCCCACTTTTCCTCTTCACTTAATAAGAATGTACTGAAGGTCTATGTGCATGAGGATATAATGGTATATCAAACAAGGTCCCTGCCAACAAGGAACTCCCTGCTTTAGGGATGGCATGAAAGTATAAGTGCACACACGCATTTCCAAGGCAACCTGTGATAATCTTAGCATCAATCTACAACTTGCAATGAGTACAGAAAAGCTCTATATACCTTTCTATCTCTTAGACATGAAAACCAATATTAAATTAGCCCACCCCTTCTAATATAATTGCAAAACACAATCTCATAAATGTTGACCACTTGAGAGCTAGATTAGTTATTACTCTAGCCAGGGGACTGGAATTAATTAACTTTAGTAGTGAATTGCATTTTGACCTTGGTCTAATCAGGCCAATTTTCCACTTTGGAGAACATGATTGATTATCTGGTTCATTTAGGGAAAGAACTCTAACAGAACAAAACATACAAACACCAGACATTTTACCTTAATTACTAGGATTACAATGCAATTCTTGATAGAGTATGTTTTTCCTCTGATAAAAAAATACACAATTAAATAAAAATGACTCTTGCCTTAGCTGTTTTGGCTCAGCAGTCAGAGCATGGACCTGTGGACCGATGGGTCACAGGTCTGAATCCCGGTCAAGGGCACATACCTGGGATGCAGGTTCAATACCCAGCCCCAGTCAGGGTCATGCGGGAGGCAACCAATCGATGTGTTTCTTTCAATTGATGTTTCTCTCTTTCTCTCTCTCTCTCCCTCCCTTCCAATCTATCTAAAAATCAATGGAAAAATATCCTCAAGTGAGGATTAACAACAAAAAAATGACTCTTAGAACTATAAAGAGTTAAGGAAAGAGATAAACGAAAATTCAAGCATATTAATCAGAAAGGTGAGATTTATTTAACTGTAATATAAAATGTATTCTTTTTTTTTCACTTAATTTCATTATATTTTGCATCCAGCCTCCCTTTTTACAAGATGCAAAATACTTTTGTGCTATTAATATCCTATATACCTAATAGAAAAATAGTCATAAACTCATCTAAAATGCTTCCATGTGCACAAACTGTTTTTATAGTTACATGTAAATAGCACCCTTGATTATTAAAAACAAACAAACAAAAAAAAAAACACTTCAATGTGAAAACACAGTTAAGATACCTAGATGTACATCAACTGAGAGATCACAATGAAACATTTTAAATGTGGTGCATGACAAAATGCTATTTTATGTAGCATTTATGTTGCTACCAATGACTTATGTCAATACTCAGACAGGCTCACACAATGACCAAGATTTTCAAGAGAAAGAGTAAACCATAGTAACAGATACCAAAGGGACAAACACAGTCTCCTTTGAAGAGTACATTCCCATGACTCAGGTATCGGCCAGCCACACTGCCATGTTTTTATTGAACTGATTTACCAAATAAACCCGAAAGGTAAATATTCTTGGAAGCACAGCAACCATTCTGATACATCAGTGAGGACTTCTATGTGGCAAGTAAAAGGGACATTTTCCCCCTTTCATGAAAATAGAGTGGTTTATTTAGTGGCCCCAAATTAGGAGGATCAGCATTCATTTGGAGCATTCTCTCTGTGCCAAGGTTACTGGCAGATATTAAACACTCGAGTAATGCTTTGGTATGTTTTTAAAACAAGCATTAGGGCAGTTTCCAGAGTAAAGGAAAAAACATCTTTAGTAATGCTGCAGTGAAGACAGGGGTGCATATATCTTTGCAAATAAATATTTTCAAAATTTCCTGGTAGGGACCCTGAAGAGGGTTTGGTAGGTCATATAATAATGCTATTCTTAATTTTTTGAGGAGCCTCCAATCTGTCTTTCAGAGTGGCTGTACTAGTGTTATCCCAGTACATTTAATTATTAAAACAAACACAAAAACAGAAACACAAATCACATTATTGACAGTACAGCTTCTCTGAAAATGGATGTACCTTGCCAAAGTATGAATAGGAAAGGGTTTTGGAAGGAAGCCAGATGTTGGGAATTCACTGGAACAGGTTCATGTTTGCACCAAAAAAGTAGAGACAGAAAGGAGTAAATGTGAAGCAATTTTAGACACACCAACCAGCTGCATGCTTTACATTCACTGCCTCTTACCACCTCATTCTTAAATTACTCTATAATTTTTTTCCTTATCTTTTATCTATGATCATAGGCAAACTTTTTAAATAGTATTTTGAATGCTTAGGAAACACATTCCAGGCCATACACAAACACACATGTAGACACATTCACATTTACTTTGCTAAGGATTAATAACTATATCATAGCTTAATACAACAATGGGTGTGTTTGTGGGTTTATCTTACATCTATCATTGTAGGATTTGGTTATCAAAACAATCACAAAACACCTAAACAGCAAATAACATCTATCTGACTCCTCTATAGAGCTGGGTTAAGACATTGGATTAATATTGATTATTTTAAATTAGTATACTTCATTTTTAGAAGAGTTTTAGGTTTACAGAAAAATTAATCAGTAGGTATGGAAAGTCCCCATATATCCTCTTCATGCCCCAGTTTCCCCTATTATTAACATCTTGCATTAGTATGGTCCATTTGTTACAACTGATGAATCAATATTGACACATTACTATTAACTAAAGTTTGTAGTTTACAGGAGGGTTGACTTGTGTTGTATAATTTTACAGGTTTTGATGAATGCATAATGGCATGCATCTATCATTACAGTATTATACAGAATAGTTTCACTATCTAAAATACCCTCTGTGCTCCATTTATTTGTTCCTCCTTCTCTCCCTCACCCTCTTTTTCTATCACTCCCTCTCCCTCTCCCCAGGAATCCCTGGGAAACATTGATCTTTTCACTGTTTCTATAGTCTTGCATTTTCCAGAATGTCATACAATTGGAATTACTGGCTTCTTTTACTTAGTAATACACGTTTAAGGTTTTTCCATGTCTTTTCATGGCTTAATAGCTCAGTTATGTTTAGTTCTGAATGTTATTCTATTGTTGGATATACAATTTATTTATCCATTCACCCACTGAAGGACATCTTGGTTGCTTCCGAGTTTTGGTAATTATGAACAAAGCTGCTATAAACATCTTTGTGCAGGTTTTTGTGTGGACACAAATTTTTAACTCATTTGAGTAAGTACCAAGCTGCAAAATTGCTGGATCATATGGTAAGAATATGTTTAGTTTTGTAAAACCTGCCTAGTTGTCTTCCAAAGGGCTTTAACATTTTGTAGTTCCACCAACAATGTATGATTGTTCCCATTGTTGCACATCCTCGCCAGCATTTGTTTTCAATTTTATGGATTTTGGCAGTGGTATCTCATTTTACTTTGTATTTCTCCAATTATACATGATATGGACCATTTTTTCATATGGTTATTTGTCACCTGTATATCTTCTTTCATGAAGTTCAAGTCTTGTTCATTTTTTAATTAGGTTGTTTTTTATTTTTACTGTTGAGTTTTAGTATTCTTTTGGATAAAATTCTTTAACAAGTATTAGTTTTGCAATATTTTCTTCGAGTCTGTGCTTTTTCTTTGCATTTTCTTTAGTGTCATCCACAGAGCAGGTTTTATTTTTAATAAAGCCCAGTTTAATGTTTTCTTTCATGATTGGTAATTTTGGTAACATATCTAAAAATTCATCATCCAACCCAAGGTCACCAAGATTTGTCTATGTTATCTTCTAGAATGTTTACAGTTTTGTGATTTATATTTTGGTCTATGATCCCTTTTGATCTATTTTTTTTGTGAAAAATGTAAGGTCTGCATAATATTATTATTTTGTATATGAATGTTCAATTGTTCAACCCCAATTTGTTGAAGTCTATCCTTTTTCCATCAAAATGCCTTTGTTTCTTTGTCAAAGATCAATTGATTATAAATGTATTAGTCTTATTTCTGAACTCTATTTTATCCCATTGATCTACTTTTTCTATTCATCCACCAATACCAATTTGTATTAATTATTATGGTTTTATATTGTCTTAAAGTGGTATCAGTTATATCTCTGATTTTTTCTTCATCAGTATTGTATTGGATATGCTAGGTCATTTGCCTTTCCATATAAAAATTGAATCAGTTTGTTGAGAACCACAAAAAAATACTGGTGTTTTTATTGGGATTATGTAAGACCTATTTATCAAATTAGAAAGAATCTTAACAATATTGATTTTTCTACTTACAGACATAGATCATCCATATATTTAGATCTTCTTTTACTTTCTTCATCAGAGATTATAATTTTCCTCGCACAGAATCTGTACATATTTTCTTTGATTTATATATAAGTATTTAAAATTTTTTGGTGCTAATGTAAATGCTATTGTGCTTTTAGTTTCAAATTCTAATTGTTCATTGGTGGTATATAAAAAAATACAGTTGACTTTTAAACATTAATTTTGTTTCCTGTAATGTTGCTATAATTACTTATTAGTTCTAGTAGTGTTTTTGTCGATTCATTTGTAATTTTCTACATAGACAATCATGTTATCTATGAATAGACAGCTTTATTTCCTCTTTCTTAATATGTACATTTTTTATTTCTTTTGGTCTTATTACATTAATCAGCACCTTCAGGACAGTGTTGAATAAGAGTGGTTAGATAGGACATCTTTGGGTTGTTCCCAATGTTAGTGGGAAAGGTAGTTCTAGCTCTCACTATTAAGTATAATATTAGCACTAGGATGTTTATAGATGTTTTTTAGCAAGTTGAAGTTCTCTATACTCCTAGTGTGTGGATAGCTTTTATTATGAATGGGTGCTGGGTTTTGTCAAATACTTTTCTGAAGATTAGATTTATTTCATCTTTGTTTCTATGTATCATTCCTCCTCCTAGCTTCTTGGAGAAAAGGAAGTATTAATTGAAAAATCATATTTTGATAGGCCACTATCTTTCTCCTGTCACCAGAAACTACATATAATGAGATTATTCATCAAAGCTGTTGGCACCAACATATAGTCCCTCTCCTTCTATGACAGTGAATGTCCTCAGCACACAAGTGGATAACCCATCCACCCTCTCAGCCACCTTCTCCAAGCCACCTATTCCCCTCACTTTCACTTTCACACTCACATTCCAAACCTTGCCACAAAACTAAACCCTTCAAATCCCAAATCACTAATTCTAAAACCACTTTACTTCCTCTCCTTTGCACTTGTGTGTTCAATGACTTCTATTTCTCCCTCATCAAAATCTCCAATTTGATCTACCTTCATCCCAGAAAATCAGACCTTTCTTATTTTTAATTCATTCTTTTACTCAGCTTAGATTCCATGGTTCATATTTCAGTTACACTTTTGCCAAGAAATTAGTATCTTTTGTATGTCTTATTTCTTCACTTCCACCTAGCAAAGCCCCAATTCTAGATGAATATAACTCAGTGGCTTTATTTTGCCTACATCTGAGCAAATACAGCTGGAGAAATCACCACAGGGCTGATGGTGACACTGTAAATTTGTAATCAGCAAAATCAAATTGGGTCTCAGGACTGTTTAGCAATTTGACTATATTTTTTGCTCCACATTCTCTACTTTACAGTGAACACTTTAAAAATTCTCTGCTTTGACACATTCCTTAATTTTTGCCATGTCTTAGTAGATTTCTTATGTCCTACTTCACAGAGAAGCCATCATACATATTGAAATTCTATCTAGTACCTTCTAACAAACCTATAAATTTATCTAGATGAGCTCTTACCCTTTTAAAAAACTTTTATTTAATTAATGAGGAAGAAGTTCTTCCTATGTACAGCCCAGGCCACCCTCATAATTTGGATCCTATTTCTTTGAAACTTCAAAATATCAACTACCCTCCTCTTTCCTCAATATATTAATAATAATCTTACAGTAGATTCTTTCTCATCATTATTAAACATAATCAATTATCTCTATTAAAAGAATTTTTCAACTAATATGACCTCTCATTTTCCATTCTCATTTACAGTAAACAAATGAAAAAAAAAAAAGACTAACAATGTCAGATGATGGCCGTCACTTCACCCTGATCCTATTCATGATGCAGAACATCAGCTGAGCTGATGTCAGTAGACAACAGGTAACAGTTCCTGCATAAAATCAACTTTTGAGATAGTGTGCCCACTGAAATTTTAAGATTGTTTTTTGCAGCCTCATACTTTAGCCTACACTGACCTGTACATAACTTCTTGCCTCCTTTTTCTCCCTTGTTATTTTTCCTGAACCCACTTCAGTCTGATTTGAGGACTATCTCTTTATTCTACATGTCAGTAAGTTAAGTGATTATTTGCAATACTGTCTTAACTAAGATCCTTCCAAGCAGCATTTCTCATTGTTGATCATTCCATCCTTTTTAAAACATTCTCGTTTCAAATATTTTATTGCCAGCTGCAGACACAGACTATTTCTTATTTCCCCATAATATATTGTTGTTTCCTTTCAGTCCTCATTTCCCATTTCCTTGGCCATTAAATACTGAAATTTCTCAAGACTCTACCCTAATATTTCATCTGTTGAAATTCTACATTCAAATCTTAAAAATTTTATCCAATCTAATACTTTATGTTCTTCTTTTACTTATATGATGTTCAAACTTACATCTTCAGCCAAAACTTTTCTGAGTTTTTGACACATATATCAAATTGCCTACCTTATTTCTCTACTTAAATATCTTAAAGGCACATCACATTCAATATGTCCAAAATGTAATGCATATCCCTTGACCTCAGGCTTGTTTCTGGTGTTGTCTTAATTTTCTCTCATTTCCTCTTAAGCTTCATGAGACAGGGTCCATGCCTGTGTTTTACTCCCACAGTACTCATGGGAAGGTTCCAACCATAGTAAAATGTAAAACAGTAACAATTATACATATTAGTGTGGAACTACAGATAAAGATGTAATTTTATTTCATTTCACTTCACTTCACTTCACTTCACTTCACTTCACTTCACTTCACTTCATTTCATTTCATTTCATTTCATTTTATTTTATTTATTTTATCCTCACCGGAGGACATTTTTCCATTTCATTTCATTTCATTTCATTTCATTTCATTTCATTTTATTTTATTTATTTTATCCTCACCGGAGGACATTTTTCCATTTTTTTCTTCAGGAAGAGTGGGAGGGAGAGAGAGGAACAGAGAGAGAGAGAGAGAGAGAGAAACATCGACGTGAAAGGAACACATCGAGTGGCTGCCACCCACACAACCGACCAGGGCCGGGGACAAACTGCAACCAAGGTACGTGCCCTTAGTGGGAACCAAACCTGGGTCTCTCAGGACCGCAGGCCGACGCTCTAACCGCTGAGCCAAACTGGCCAGGGCTAAAGATGTAATTTTAAAAGTTAAAAGAAAAGTTAGCTTATTATTAGTGAATTGACTATAGTCAGACAGCTAATGATTTCTCAGAACTGACAGAGGATGCCAATTAGTGGAATAATATATTTAAGGGGCTGTAAGAAAACACTACCAATTTAGAATTTTACATTCAGTAAAATATCTTTGAAGAACAAAACAGAATTAAGAACTTTTCATATAAATTTAAAAAATGAAGAGTGTGTATTGCCAGGGGCTCCTCTCTAAAGAGTATTCCAAAAGATATATTTTATGCTAAAGGAAAATGACACTAGATGGAAACCTAAGATGCAATAATAATGAGGGACAGGAAAGTGGTAAATACGTGAATAAATCCATACAAACATTTACTAAACCAAACTGTAATGTCTAATTTGGTGGAGTCAAAAAGTAGAAGGACACTAAAAATGGCGGCGGAGTGAACGGAGCTACACAGACCGTCTCCCAGAACCAAACTGGAATTACAACAATAACACAGACAAATTGACGGGAAAAAGCAACAGAAAAGCAGCTTGCGAGGACCATACAACGAGGGACACTGACCACTGACTCCATCCCGGTAGGCTTGCGAAGGCGCGAGACAGGGGCTGGGAGCCCATGGTCGGCAGCTCGGCAGCAGCCTTAGCTGGGAGCAGCGCCCTCGGGTTACACTCCCAGGCGGCTCCACAGCGCAGCCGGGACAGAGGCTAAAACAGCCACAGCCACGCACCTTGGGCTCCGGCAGAGGGAGGGCAGACTGGACTGGAACTGTGTCGGGACACTCGGGATTTGGGGGGCGCTCAGAGCTTTTGCTGAGTTGCAGCCACGCAGGACGGTGGCCATATTGCTCCTTCCCAGGGCTCTGAGGAGAGGCAGCAGCCCCTCCCTCAGAGATCCAACCCCACCCTGTGGGCCATTGAAGTGCTAATTGAGGCTCACTAATGACCAGCATCTGCCCCACCCTCGGGAAATCCCCTTGTGCTGAGCACCTGAGGGAGTTTTTCAATCAACTGACAACCCAAAACTCATCAAGTAAACTTGACTGCTAGCCTCCAGGCAAAAAGCTAGAGGACAGCAGTGCCTTTCCTGGGCTAGCAACTTTAACCAGGAAAGTAAGACTGGGCAGTGGTGTTTAACGAGGGTCCTCCCTCGCTCATCTAAACACAGGAGAGGGAGCCACAAACAGCAGAACACAAACACCCAAGGGAAAACTTGACAGGTTCCAAAGCCCACAGTGATAGCCAAAATGGTGAAACACAGAAACAAAAGCCAAATGAAAGAGCAAGAGACCTCCACTGAAGATGAGATCAATGTGGAGCAATTAGGCATGTTAACAGAGCTAGAATTCAGAGCCATGATCTTGAGGAAGCTGAACAGCATGAGTAAGGACATAGAGACGCTGAAAATAAGCCAACTGAAAATTAAAAATCATCAAGAAGAGATAAAAAATGACATATCAGAAATGAAAACACATTGGAAGGTTTAAAAAGCAGAGTAGAGGAAGCTGAGGACCAGATCAGTGAATTAGAAGACAGGGTAGAAAAAATCAACCAATCAGAAAAACAAAAGGAAAAAACTATTAGACAGGAAAACTAAAAAAACAGGAAGACAGCTTAAGAGAACTGTGGGACAACTGGAAACGTAATAATATTCGCATCATAGGAGTCCCCGAAGAAGAAGAAAATGAGCAAGGGATAGAGAATATATTAAAAAAAAAATAGTGACAGAAAACTTCCCTAATTTGGTGAAGGAAGAAGTCATTCAAGTTCAAGAAGCACAGAGAGTCCCAAGTAAGAAGAACCCAAACAGGCCCACACCAAAACACATAGTAATTAAAATGCCACAAATTAAAGACAAAGAGAGAATCCTAAAAGCAGCAAGAGAGAAGCAACAGGTTACCTACAAAGGAAACCCCATAAGGCTCTCAGCTGACTTCTCACAAGAAACACTACAGGCCAGAAGAGAATGGCATGAAGTAATCAAAGTCATGAAAAACAAGAATCTGAATCCAAGACTACTCTACCCAGCAAGGCTATCATTCAAAATAGAAGGTCAAATACAGAGCTTCCCAGACAAAAAAAAGGCTAAGGGAATACATTAGCACCAAACCAGCACTGCAATGAATGTTAAAGGACTGCTATAATTAGCAGTAGAAATGGGAAAAAAAATAGAACCACACTAAACAAAAATGGCAATAAATAAGTACATATCAATAATCACCTTAAATGGATTGAATGCTCCCATAAAAAGACACAGAGTAGCTGATTGGATAAGAAAGCATGACTCATCTATATGTTGTTTACAAGAGACCCACCTCTCAACAAAAGACTCACATAGGTTGAAAGCGAAGGGATGGAAAAAAATTTTCCAACCAAATGGAAAGCAAAAAAAAGCTGGGGTAGCAATTCTCATATCTGATAAAATAGATTTCAAAATGAAGACCATAACGAAAGACAAAGAAGGCCACCACATACTATTGAAAGGATCTATCCAACAGGAAGATATAACCTTGATAAACATATATGCACCGAATATAGGAGAACCAAAATATATTAAAAATCTTCTAGAGGACTTCCAAGGAGAAATCGATAACAATACAATCATAGCAGGGGACTTCAACACCCCATTGACAGCACTGGATAGATCCTCTAGGCAAAGAATTAGCAAGGAAACAGAGACTCTAAATGAAGCACTAGACCAAATGGATTTAATAGATATCTAGAGAGCATTACACCCCAAAACTACAGAACACAGATTCTTCTCAAGTGCACATGGGACATTCTCAAAGATAGACCACATGATAGGACACAAACTAAATCTCTACAAGTTCCAGAAGATTGAAATCATATCAAGCATCTTCTCAGATCACAATGGCATGAAACTAGAAATCAATTGCAACAAGAATATGCAAAGACATTTCAACACATGGAGGCTAAATAGCATGTTATTAAACAATGAATGGGTCACTGAGGAGATCAAGGAAGAAATTATAAACTTCCTGGAAACCAATGAAAATGAACATACAACACAAAATCTATGGGATGCATCAAAAGCAGTTCTGAGAGGGAAGTTCATAGCACTACAGGCCTACCTCAAAAAACAAGAAAAATTTCTAATTGACTGTCTAACCTCACAACTTAAAGAATTAGAAAGCAAACACAAAGAAAACCCCAGAGCAAGTAGAAGGAAGGAAATAGTAAAGATCAGAGCAGAAATAAATGACATAGAGACCAAAAAAACAATTCAAAGAATCAATGAAACAAAAAGCTGGTTTTTCGAAAAGATAAACAAGATTGATGGACCCTTAGCTAGACTCACCAAGAAACAAAGAGAGAGTACTCAAATACACAAAATCAGAAGTGAAAGAGGAAAAGTAACAACCAACACCAACGAAATACAAAAGATTGTTAACAACTACTATGAACAACTATATGGCAACAAATTTGACAATCTAAGGAAATGGACAAATTTCTAGAAAGACACAGTCTCCCAAAACTGGACCGGGAAAAGATAGAAAACTTGAACAGACCAATAACAACTAAGGAAATTGAAGAGGTAATAAAGACTCTCCCAGTAAACAAAAGCCCAGGCGAGGATGGCTTCACGGAGGAGTTTTACTGAACATTCAAAAAAGAACTAACACCCATTCTCCTCAAAGCATTTCAAAAAATTCAAGAAGAAGGAAGACTTCCAAACACGTTCTATGAGGCCAGCATAATTCTAATTCCAAAACCAGAAAAAGACACTACGAAGAAAGAAAACTACACTTCAATATCCCTGATGAACATAGACGCCAAAATCCTGAACAAAATATTAGCAAATCGAATCCAGAAATACATCAAAAAAATTATTCACCATGACCAAGTGGGATTCATTCCAGGGATGCAAGGCTGGTATAATATTTGCAAATCAATAAATGTGATACACCACATAAATAAGATGAAGAATAAAAACCACATGATCATATCAATAGATGCTGAAAAGCAATAGACAAAATCAAGCATCCATTTCTGATAAAAACGCTCAGCAATGTGGGAAAAGAGGGATCATATCTCGATATAATAAAGGCCATATATGCAATACCTACAGCCAACATCATACTCAATGGGCAGAAACTAAAAACATTTCCATTAAGAACAGGAACAAGACAGGGGTGTCCACTTTCGCCACTCTTATTTAACATTGTACTGGAAGTCTTAGCACAGCAATCAGACATGAAGAAAAAATAAAAGGGATCCAAATTGGAAAGGAGGAAGTGAAACTGTCATTATTTGCAGATGACATGATATTATACGTAGAAAACCCTAAAGACTCCATCAAAAATCTACTAGACTTAATAAATGAATTTGGCAAAGTAGCAGGATACAAAAGTAACGTCAAGAAATCGACGGCATTCTTGTACACCAATGATGAACTCACAGAAAGAGTAACTGAAAAAACAATCCCATTTACCATCGCGCCAAAAAAATAAGGTACCTTAGGAATAAACTTAACCAAAGAAATAAAGGACCTATTTGCAGAAAACTATAGGTCATTGAAAAAAGAAATAGAGAAAGATATAAAAAAGTGGAAGCACATACCCTGTTCATGGATTGGAAGAATTAACATCATTAAAATGTCCATACTACCCAAAGCAATCTATAGATTCAATGCAATCCCCATCAAAATACCAACGACATATTTCATAGAACTAGAACAAATACTTCAAAAGTTTATATGGAACCAAAAAAGACCCCAAATAGCCACAGCAATCTTGAAAAAGAAGGACAAAGTAGGTGGGATCACAATGCCAGATATCAGGTTATACTACAAAGCGACTGTAACCAAAATAGCCTGGTACTGGCACAAGAACAGGCATATAGACCAGTGGAAAAGAACTGAAAACCCAGAAACGGACCCAAGGCAATACGTTCAATTAATATTTGACAAAGGTGGCAAGAGCATACAGTGGAGTAAAGACAGCCTCTTTAATAAATGGTGTTTGGAAAATTGGACAGCTACATGCAAAAAAATGAAACTAGACCATCAACTTATACCATACACAGAAATAAACTCAAAATGGATAAAAGGCTTAAATGTGATCCATGAATCCATAAAAATTCTAGAAGAAAATGTAGGCAACAAAATTTCGAACATCATACGAAGCAGAATTTTTACTGATACATCACCTAAGGCAACAGAAACAAAGGAAAAAATGAACACATAGGACTACATCAAACTAAAAAGCTTCTGCACAGCAAAAGAAACAACCATCAAAATGGTAAGGCAACCCATTGGGAGAACATCATTGCCAACGATGTATCAGATAAGGGGATAATTTTCAATATATATAGAGTGCTCATACAACTCAACAAAAGGAAGACAAAGAACCCAATTAAAAAATTGGCAGAGGAGCTGAATAGACACCTCTCCAAATAGGACATACAAATGGCCAAGAGACATACGAAGAAATGCTCAACATCACTAATCATCAGAGAGATGCAAATTAAAACAACAATGAGGTATCACCTCACACCTGTCAGAATGGCCGCCGTCAACAAATCATCAAACAACAAGTGTTGGCGAGGGTGTGGAGAAAAGGGGACTCTAATACACTGCTGGTGGGAATGCAGACTGGTGCAGCCACTATGGAAAACAATATGGTGCTACCTCAAAAAATTAAAAATTGAACTTCCATTTGACCCAGTGATCCCACTGCTAGGAATATACCCTAAGAAGCCTGAAACTCCAATCAGGAAGAATATATGTACCCCCATGTTCATAGCAGCACTATTTACAATAGCTAAGATCTGGAAACAGCCCAAGTGTCCATCAGTAGATGAATGGATAAAAAAGTGGTGGTACATATACACAATGGAGTACTATGCAGCGGTAAGAAAGAAAGATCTCTTATCCTTTGAGACGACATGGAGGGACCTGGAAAGTATTATCCTAAGTGAAAGAAGCCAAGCAGAAAAAGCCAAATACCACATGATCTCACTTATATACGGAATATAATGAACATAACAGTCTGAGGAATACAGTAGCCCCAGAAACATGGAAGTAGGGCACAGACTGACATCCCTCAGAAGAGGGGGTGGGGGGGGGTGGGAAGAGATAAACCATAGAACTTATATGCATGTATGCATGACCAATGGACATGGACAACTAAGCTGGGGATGAGGCGGGGGTGAGGTGGGGAGGGGGGTGCCAGTTGGGTAAAAAACGTGAAATATCTGTAACAAAAAGATAAATAAATAAATAAAAAATAAAAAAAGTAGAAGGAAAAAAAAAAGCACAATTGAAGACTGAGGTGACTACAAATATATAGAAAATCAAGGGAATGGCCCTGGACATTTTGACTCAGTGATTAGAGCACTGGCTCATGGACCAATGAATCAAGGGTTCAATTCTGGTGAAGGGCACATACTTCAGTTGCAGTTTGTCCGGGTCCTGGTTAGGGTCCTGTGGGAGGCAACCAGTTGATGTGTACCTTTCACGTAGATGTTTCTCTCCCTCTCTCCCTCCCTCCCACTCTATCTGAAGATAAATGGAGAAATATCCTCAGGTGACGATTTAAAAAAAGAAAAAGAAAATTAAGGGACCGATACACACACATTCAGAGTATTGTTACCATTTTATTTTAAAACTGTGTGCAGGTTACATAGATGTTATAGTTTTCTTTATATCTTACACATGTTTTTATAAATATTATTTTCTTTTAAATGATATTTAATAAAAATATAACATTGCATTTTATTATCTCCAGCTGAGAATAAAACATGTTTATACAGGTGTAAAATTTATAAGTTTTTAGTGAGTAAGTCTGGCCTAGTTTACCATTCCTCATATTTCCTAAGTTGTAGACGTATTCCAGAAACTGATCCATGTTTTGAAATACTGCAGTTTGGTGATTTGGTATATAATTCTGCACCAAAATAGTTGCAGCCTTTTATATAGCACTCTAAGGTATTAGTGGGTTCTTCTGACCTCTGAAGATGTTTTAAATACAAAAACCACAGTACTATGGGTTTTGTTTTAAAGAAAATGATGTAGTTGACATATTTGGGAAAAATGTGACTAGTCAGGTCATCTGGAATTTCATTATCTATAATGATCTTACTGAATCTCAAGATTATGTAACAGCAGTTGAAGGTCACTACACATGTAAAGGCATTACTCTGATTCTAAAAGCTACTTCAAATTACTATATTCCCATGCTAGAAATGCAAATTCTCTTGAACCTATATGAGTAACACTCTCACTCTTTCCAGCATCTGGTTCTATAACATAAAACACAAGGTCATAAGGTAGCCTACATAAAGGACAGATAATTAGTTTTATCATGGTGTCAGATGTTCAGACAGCCTGTCCTATGAGGGAAAATGTCTACACCAAAGAGCCTAATCACTTAAACTAAGTTTTTAGCTGTAATATAACATCTTTATATAAACAGTAAGATAATAGCTCCGATCATTTACATACAACTTGGGAAATTTTAGCTAGAGAAATAGAAAAACCATAATACACTTTGGACAACTACAGAGCAGTGGTATGGAGTCTGTCCAGGGTCCTGAAGAAAACACGTATGGGGTATGGGGTGGTGCTTGTTTCATATGATCAACATATAAATTAATTTCAAGATTACCTATCAGGTACTTTTTTGCTTATTTATTGTCAGATATATTATCTTTAGAGAAAAAAAACAAACAAATGTCAAATAGAGGAATATTATAATTATTTCATTTTATATTATTTGAAGAAAATCTCAAACTACTATATCTTTTCTTATGTTTAAATACATTGAAAATATGACTTAAGAAGACTAAAATGTCTGCCACCATAAGACATATTGTCAAACGAGCTGGCTTCTGATTTGATTTTGCTTGTAGAAAGCATGTGCAGTATAACAGGAGATTAGCAGGTAGGAGAGGAGAGAGAGAGAGATTAAGGTATTTCCTCCCTGTGTCTTCACTGCTTTGGCAAAATTATTAGGAACAATGATAACTTTTGATTAAGACTCCCCCTGAGTGGTATCACTTATAGGCCTTTAGTCTTTAACGGAAATAATTTTTGCCTACCATTGTTATTCTCTGGGTCCTTTAACATGTTTTATTTATTTCCTTAGTCCTGCCAACCACTCTGTAAACAGATGCTTCCTTTAAAAGTATGTTCATTTAAACCATTTGAGTACAACTTGTTTCCTGTCAGGACCATGAATAATAGAGAAGGTGGTTAAAGCATAAATAATACAGTTGACCCTTGAACAACAATGGATTTAGGGGTGCCAACATGAGCAGTAAAAAAATCCACATATAACTTTTGACTCTCCCCAAATTTTACTATTAATAGCCTACTATTGACATGAAGCCTTCTCAATAATGTAAACAGTTGATTAATACATATTTTGCATGGATATGTATTATATACTGTATTTTTAAAATAAAGTAAGCTAGAGAAAAGAAAATGCTAAAATAATAAAAAATACTAAATTCATTTACTGCACTATACATATTTATTTTTAAAAATTCACATATAAGTGGCCCTGTGCAGTTCAAACTGTGTTATTCAAGAGTCAACTGTATATCCAACAGAGAAAACAGAATATTAGTAATCAAGAAGTAAACATTAAATGATTATAAAATATGCAAGTCAGTATAAAATAGGCAATAAACACTACAAACACATGGTTACTTTTCTGAAATACCTAATTCATTGTACCCAGTGTTTATAATAGCTTTAATAAATATTTATTTAAATATTTGGAGTTTACTAAAAAGCTCAAAATTTTAGAATAGGAATTACTAAAATCAAGGATTCTTTTAGTCCTATTTAGGCCTGTTAATTTTATACATTAGTTTTACAAAGATTAAAAATTGGGCATAAAACCCAAAGACGGCCCCCAGAATTCCTGCCAGCCAACACATACCTAATATTATTAATAAAGAGTGCAAAATGAATTATAGAAAAAAATTACCTGATCTCTTACTCTTTCACAGTTGTTTACATTTTAAAGAAATTCTTCGTACCTGAAAGCATTTCAACTTAAACTTAAATGTGCTGAAGGTGCTCATAATTACACAGAAGATGTAAATATACTAAATGATAGTCCAGGACATATAAAAGATAGAGATTATAAAGGATTACACTTTTTTTCTCAATAATGATCTTCCTGCAATAAATCAGCACCCTAAAGGAATCTGCTGGTGGACATAACACAGGTTATATTTTATAAATGAAGACATAAAAGAGTATAATAGTGTAGCGGAACTGATAAGATAAGGTTGTTGTAAAAGCCATTTCTGCAGCAATAACTTGAAGACTCTGGAATTTACTACAACTTTAAAATTCAAATATTTAGAATAGAAAAAATAAATTTCAACATAACAACTTTTAGAAATTTTGCAATTTCTCATTTTAAACTTTAAGAGAGTAACTCCATGCAACAAAGAGGTCAAGGACAAATTCCCAATATAGTTCACTGGAAAAAAAACAAAAAACTATTACAGCTGATAAATTTAAAACAGTCACTTAAAGAAGTGCCATTAAATGATGATGCGTGAAACTACAATAAATTTTTTTCTTTTATTTTAATTTTTAATTACAGTTGACATTCAATGTTATTTTATATTAGTGTCAGGTGAACAGCATCATGGTGATTATACAATTATGTAATTTATAAAATAATCCTTTAATAATTCAAGTACCCACTTGGGACCATACATAATCATAACAATATTACTGACTATATGTCTTATGCCAAACTTTACATCCCCATGACTATTTGTAACTACCAACTTGTACTTTTCATCCCTTCACTTTTTTCACCTAGTCTTCCAAATCCCTCCCAACTAACAACTATCAGTTTGTTCTCAGCATTTATGAGTCTGTTCATTTATTTTGTTCTTCAGATTCCACATATAAGTGAAATCATATAGTATTTATCTTCTCTGTAAGATTTATTTATTTAGCACAATACCCTCTAGTTCCATCCATACTGTCTCAAGTGGAAAATTTTCATTCTTTTTTTTTAATGTCAAATAAGTTTACATTGTACATATGTACCACAACTTCTTTATCCACTTGTCTGTTGATGGACACTTGGTTATTGTAAATAATGCCACAATGAACATAGAGGTTGATATAGCTTTTCTAACTAATGTTTTTGGTTTCTTCAGATATGTAACCAGAGGTGGAAATGCTAGGTTGTAGGTAGTTCTACTGTTTTCCATGGTGGCTGCATTTCCACCAACAGCACACAAGGGTTCCCTTTTCTCCACATCCTTGCCAACACCTGTTGTTTGTTGATGTATTAAAGATAGCTATTCTGACAGTTTGGGATGATATCTAGAATTAGTTTTCTTTAGAGGTTGGGTCTCCAGTAGACCTAGAGTCTTAGATTTAGCAAAGTTTTACTGTTAAAAAGTGGGAATGCCTCTCATTTATACTAATGTTAAAACAAACAAACAAACAAACAGTAGTAGTTTCAAGTAAGGGCAAATATAAAAATATAAATGTTTAAAATTCAATTTAATCATCCTTTGGTTTGGCAGATTTTTTTACCGCACTGGCTTCTTCTGACTACTATCTTGAACATGAGCACGCTTCATTAAGTATTAAACTCCAAATTCTGTAGCAAATTACAATATTAATCATATAATGGAAGTCCTAACACATTCAAATAATATTAAAAAGTACAATAGTTGTCTATAATATGTACTATTATCTCTTTGTCTATTATCTATTTCTACTATTATCTCTTTGTTGGCATTTGATCACCTTATATATTTCAACTTAAGTAATAGCACTGGTTATCCATTGATGCATAACCCATCACTCCAAAGTTTAGTGGCTTAAAACAACAATGATCATCAATGGGTTATTAACTTCTCATAAATTAGTCATTTTTAAAAGTTTTTATCTGAAACAAATTTAAATTTACAAAAGAGTTGAAAACTTAGTACAGAGGGTTTCCTATACCTCTACTCAGTTTCCCTAAAGTCATCCTACACAACCATAGCACAATAAAAAACTAAGAATCATTGGTATAATACTATATTAAACTAAACTAAACTGAAGTAAATTAAACTAAACTAGTGACCAAAAGTAAAGACTGTACTTGGATTTTTCTAGGTTTTTGTTTTGTATTTTTACTAATATTCTACTTCTCGTCATGATTTATATTAGAAAAAGTAAAGTTTTGCTATATTGTCTCATTAGTATCCTCCACTTTGTGTGAGTTCTTTAGTGTATCTTTGAAATTTTTGAAAAGTAATGATCATATATTTTATAGAATGTCCCTTCATTTGGAATTTTCTGATATTTTTCTCACAATAGACTGGAGTTATATGTTTGGAGGAAGATGAAATGCCCTTATCACTTTATATAATAAGGTTCCTGTTATCAACATGACATCACTGGTGTGGTTAATCTTAACCTGGTTAAAATGATGTATGCCAATTCTCTCTATTATTACAGTTACTTTTTTTTCACTTTCCATACTCTATTTTTATTTATTTGAAGCAAGTCATTAAATCCTGTCCACACTCAAGAGGAGAGAAGTTAAGCTCCACATCCTGGAGGGAGTAATATCAAAGAATTTGTTGACATATGTTAAATCCGCCACAGTAATCAATTAGTTTTTTATTACAGACAGAAGATAGTTTTTTTTATTGAAGACAGAGTATTGAATAGAAAAGATACATAGGGCATCTGAGAGAGTAATTCTACTTCATTTTGACTACTCATCATTTTTTATTATTGTACTTATTTTAATATGAACAGACATAATCCACATAAATTATATCTTTCTTCTGTCATAACTACACTATATTAGATACATTTTTAATGTTCTCATAAGCAGTTTCAATGCCTAAAGAGACAGATTTTCACATTTAAATTGATTTAAGAATTCCAATTATCTCAATTACAGACACACACAAAAACTTATCTCCCAATAAAAGATATGGAAAGTTTCTTGCTTTACTTTGCTTTTTAGTTTCTTGAATGAAAGGTCAACTATACAGAACTACAACATCCCCCAGTGAATACTAATAATGGTACCAAGAACATCTCCACTGGAGAGTTTCCTAGATAGTAGATTCTTAAGATTCCAAATTATATTAGCAGCACTAAAATTCAATTTTAATTAGCCATGACACATACACAGAATGGAGCAAAAGTAGGTTTATCATTTTTTTTGTTTTTGTTTTTAGTATAGAAAATAATATAATAATTAAAAAATAATAATACAAGAATAAACTCTGTTTAATGTACTCACAACTGCAAACATACTTTTGCCCCACCCTCTAAACTTTGGAAATGAGAAAGTGCTATTGAGACTAACAATATTTTTCTCTTTTTAAAAAAACTTAATGTTTGTTTCCAGTAATTTGACATTATAAAAATTACTAAGTGATCATCCCAATAAATCTTGCACCCATTTGACACCATACATAGTACGAGAATATTATTGACTACATTCTCTATGCTGTATATTCCTGTGACTGTTCGGTAATTACCAATATGTACTTCTTAATCCATTCATCTTTTCCACTCATCCCCCCAATCCCTTTCCCATCGGGAAATTGTCAAAATGTTCTCTGTTTCTGTTCATTTATATTTTTGTTTGTTTTTTCTAGATTCAATTGTTGATAGATATGTATTTACTGCCATTTTATTACTCATATTTTAAATCATTTTTTCTTCTTCATCTTAAAAATGACCCTTTAACATTTCATGCAATACTGGTTTGGTGGTGATGAGCTCCTTTAGTTTTTTGTTTTTATTTTTGTTTTTTTTTTTTTGTCTGGGAAGCTCTTTATATGCACTGTGATTCTAAATGATAGTTTCGCTAAACAGATTAACCTTGGTTGTTGGTTCTTGCTTTTCATCATCACTGAATACTTCTTGCCAAGCTCTTTTGCCCTGCAAAGTTTCTGTTGAGAGATTAGCTGACAGTCTTATGGGAGCGCCCCTGTACATAACTAACTGCTTTTCTCTTGCTACTTTTAAGATTCTCTCTTTGTGTTTAACCTTTGGCATTTTAATTATGATGTGTCCTGGCATGGGCCTTTTTGAGTTTATATTGTTTGGGACTTGCTGTGCTTCCTGGACTTATATGTCTATTTTCTTCACCAGGTTAGGATACTTTTCCATCCTTATTTTTATATGTAGGTTTTCAATTCCTTCCTCTCTCTCTTCTTCTGGCACCCCTGTGATACAAATGTTAGTACTCATGAAGTTTCCCCAGAGACTCCTCATACCATCCTCACTTTTTTAAAATTCATTTTTGCTGTTCTGATTGGGTGTATTCTTCTTCCTTATCTTCCAAATCTCTGATTTGATCCTCTGCTTCATATACTCCAGTGTTGAGTCCCTATAATGTATTCTTCATTTCAGTTAGTATATCCTTCATTTCTGATTGCCTTTTTTTTTTTTTATGGTTTCCATGTCCTTTATTATTCTGTTGAAGTTCTCACTAAATTAATCTATTCTTCCCCTAAATTCATTCAGCATCCTTATAATCAGTGTTTTGAACTCTGCATCTAGAAGATTGCTTGTCTTTATTTTGTTTAGTTATTTTCCTGGATTTTTTTTCTGTTCTTTCATTTGGGACATGTTTCTTTGTCTCCTCATTGTGACATCCTCCCTGTGTTTGTTTCTATGTATTAAGTAGAGCTGCTATGTCTTCCAGGCTTGGTAGAGTGGCGTTATATAATAGGTGTCCTGTAGGGTACAGTGGTACAGCCTCTACAGTCACTCAAGTTGGACACTCTAGCTGTGTCCCTCCTAACCATGTGGGCTGTGAACCCTCTCCTGTTGTAGACGAGCATTGACTGCTGATGGCATTTCCATGGGATGGACTTATACCCATAGCAACTGGCTGCATGGACTGACTGTGACCACTATGGAGGATTAGCTGTGCAGAGGTTCACCCCACAGAGCAGGATTTACATCAGTGAGACCTGCTGAGTCCACCTTTTGAGCGTGTTGCTTCTGGAGGTGGTTTTGTGGTGCTTCGATGTGTTCTGCTGGGTATACTGGCTCTAGAGCCTCCACAAAAGTGCCAGCCAAGGACATCCACTGCCTGTGTTCTACCTGGGGTAGCATGAGGTACAAAGTGATTTGCAGACAGCTGCTACTTGTGCTGGTCTTGGAGGTGCCCAGGAGAGGCCAACCTGTGAACCAAGGCCAGCTGCCATTACTGGTGGGCCTGGGGACACTCAGCGAGAAGTATGGGTCATGCTGAAGCCAGGTGTTGCTTGGTTGAGAGATTTTAGAAAAGTTTAAAGCATTGGCCAAGACAGGCCATTTGTATGAAAAAGCCACTGGAAACAGCTTACATAGGCCTGCAAGTTGGGTGGGGCAGGATCTTGGTGAATCACCAAGGTGGGGCCAAGCATGTCAGCCAGGTTGATGGAGACTCAGATATGGTGCCTGCCTGCCAGCTCTGTGGGGAAAGGGCTCAGAACAGGAACAATGACCTCTGCCAGCACTTCTGTCTGGGAGAAAGCTTCCCCTCCAGCTCTCACCCTGATGCCAGACAATTCAGCTCCTCCCCATATGTTGTTGGTGCCTTTTGAGGAGCTGCCCCAGCCTTGGTGCTCAGAATGAGTAACTCCATGTAAGTTCTTTTAAGAGAAACATCTGGGTCTCCAGAAGCCCTCCATCTCTCAGCCCCAACCCCTGCTGGTTTTCACAGCCAGAAGTTATGATGACTTCTCTTCCTGGCACTAGAATCCTAGGCTGTGTGGCCTGGTGTGGGCCTGGGATCCATCACTCCTCATGGGGGACCTCCATAGCGGAGCTATCCCTTCCAATCTTGATCCACCACAGGTGGGTACAGATACATTCCATTCAGTATCTTTGCCCCCTCCCACCAGTCTAGATGTGGCTTTATATGCTTAGTTGTCAGACTTCAGTTCAGGTAGATTTTTGATGGTTCTGAATGATAGCTGTTTTGTTGTAATTATGATGTGGTTGTGGGAGGATGCGAGTTCCATATTTACTGCCATCTTCCAGACTAACAATTCTTTTTTTTTTTTTGAAACTCATCTTTATTGTTGAATGTATTACAGGACTAACAATTCTTAATAAACTCTGTGTATATTTAATTTCTGTTTCCATTTGACAGTAACCAAGGAAAACTTTGTGATTCAATGTAACAATAATGCCGCCTAGTTTAAGTGCTCTATGTATTCAATTTGTTCTTAGTCATTCACCAGCCAATTTAATTTTCAAATCATAAACTTTTCCACCTCTCATCAGAGAACAATACTTTCCTTTGAAATATTTCATTAGGTTTTTAAATTTGATTAAAAGACTACATAAAATGAAAAACATTTTATGTATTCTAGTTCTACTCGATAAATTATCAAAACAGCAGTACTTCTTTAAATCATACTTTAGCAAATATATATTCCTTTGAAGAATTATTATGGGTGAAAAAATTTAGTGCTGCTCTGATAACTAGTAATTATATCATGAGGGAGAAATAATCTCAGTTTCTGCTTTAGGCACACCCCTCGCTTACTCTTGGCAATTTGGATAGATCTTGACATTCTCTGTCTCCTTTATACTGATTAATAAAAACAAATCTAAAAGAACAAGATTTTTACTGAAAAAGTAACAGAAATACATGGTGATTATAAAATTTAATTTTTACATTTTTTTGTTGTTATGGGATGAAAAGTTTCTTGACTTCTGCCCAGGTCACTGTTGTTCTTTTTACTGAGTTCAGCCAATACATTTTTGTCCTTCTCTTCTAACACATCTTGCTCAAGCTTATTTTCCAGCCTGCTGCATGCATTTCTTCTTCTGCCATTTTTTTGAAGATCTCCTTGATATTATAAGGCATGGCACATTCATGTTGTACACCCTCATGGTGTCCAAAATACAGTGGACATCCATAAAATGCTTTTTAAATATTAAAAACACATTTTCTTCTAAAAATTCAAAATTGCATGTATTAATGAAGAAAACTGAGGAAGCATAGTATGACAAAGAAAAAAAAAGATCTAAAGTGGGTACTTTTGTTATTCCAACTTCAGATGCAGAAATTGAACCTTAGAGACATTAAAGCTGCCTGAGGATGTGACTCTAGTGTCAGTCTCTGAACTGCCACACAACATCGTAAAGGATCATAAGCTGCCTGCCAGTGGGTATTAATGAAGCATCTAAGGTTAAAAAATCACAAATGCGTAACAGGCAATTAGGGGAGATGTTTTTACATGCATTTATTGACTCATTTATCATGTATTTAATATCTCCCTGCCAAATACTAAAAACTATATTTACTAGATAGTTTTTATCTGTGTATTAGCAGAAGAAGAGAGAAAAGTTGATTGAATTTAAGGTTGGGATCAAGAGCATGTTGAGTCCAATGTCTATGTGGTCAAGGAACTGAGAGTGTTGCTGCAAATCTTAATGAAATGACTGACAGGTCAAGTAGGAAATAAAATTATCCAGGAGAGACTGAGAATCCAGAAAATCAAGAATTGAGTGATTGGGGCTGTGTGTACATCTCAGTTAAATTTTTAAAAGATGAATAATAAGAATAAAGAAGAGAATTACTACAAGAATGGTTTACTGTCAATTAGAATTTTTGCACATGGAGTTGTTTGGATAATGGCAAGGCTCAAGATACAGCAACATGAGGAAATTGCTAAAATGAGGTGGAGTGAAGGGAAAGTGACTGGGACACTGTCACCATTGACAGTCACTGGCAGAGGAGGAGATGAGAAGAACAGAGGCTCTGAGCCTGGTGCATTTCTCCCAACCCCCAAATGCTAGGAGGTAACCGGGAGGCCAGGGGATGTTTTTCACTTTTGTTTTATATCTCTTCCAAATGAAGCTCAGGAATTTGTTGGCTCATGTGCCACAGCAGTACACTGAGCTAACATTTTCAAAGACCAGTCAAAATGACTCACTGATTCCCAGGCTGCATTTTATAACTCAGACCCTCTAAGTTTTACAAATAAATTATGGCATGTTTTTCCCCCTTAAATGAATTATCTTAACATTTTACTGCAATGCTGTTGATTTCCCATGTTGAGCTATTTCTACTGATATTTGTCTGAGAGGAGATGACTTCTACTACATAAAAGAAAATAATACTATCAACACAATTGTCTGTTCTAGCTGATTTATAAACATGTAAGACTTATGTCCCCATCAATCTCTAGACTACTGAACAGCCAATCAATTGCATATAAGTCCTTTATTCTTTTCCCTTCATTTTAAAAATCTTCATCGAGGATATGTTTTTAGTGATCTGGGAGAGAGGAGAAGGAAAAAAAAGAGAGAGAGAGAGATCAGTGTGTCAGAGAAACATCCACTGGGGGCTCCCTTCAATTTTGTTTATCAAACATTTATTGAGAACCTCAAGAAACATTCTTAGTGGCACAATATAGTATGGAAGATCAATTATAAGCAGTTTTCCTATCACTGAAGACTCAATAAGTAATGTGCACTGCTCCTCCTGGTCCAGACATATTTACTCCCACATAAAAGAAGACAAGACTATGCTAACTCCACTATAATTCCTAGAGGATGCAGTCAATTGCTACTTAGTGGCTCAGTCTTAGGACAGAAAATGCCCTAATGAGGGAAATTCTGGGGGTGACTTCCAGTTAGTAACCCTGACCTCACCATTTGCAATATAGGTATGATTCTCATCTATTTGCAATATGTAGGATAGGATAGACTTGCAGTTCTTGCACTGGGAACTCTTTCAGTTTATGCTAAAATTAATAATTTGCTTCAGCATTTCCCTTGAAACATTACTTTACCAGAGTAGTCAAGTGGCAAAGTAGAGAGGCTATGGCATGACTCACATTCTCAAGCTGTGAGTCTCTAGGAAATTGCTCAATCTCTTTGCTTCAGAGGATTATATGCTGTGCTTTGTTGATTTATAATAAAGATAAATAATACAATAAATGTAAAGCATAGTAATGACTAGCACTTTTTACTTATTACTAGAAGATAGGTACCTCTTCTAGATATGAGTGAAAAATCAGGAATCAGTATTTCTCTCTTTTATTCTCTCACATTAAGAAATGTATTGTGTGGTGGTGAATTACAATACAATGTAATGTTTAAAACTCTAACTCTCAATATTGTTATATGAGAAATGAATATAATTGTTGTTATAAGAATTGTTGTGAGATAGGGGAAATACCTAGCATGTAATACATGCTATTAGATTATCATTTCCTTACAATGTCAAGGTTATTTTACTTGACGTCTGGAAAGTCACACATCATGGTGGTATAGAATGCAAACTTCACAATTTTTCATTCTTGGTTTCTTCATCTGTAACATTGAGGAGTTGGATAAAACGGTCTCTAGGTAAGTAGAAATATAATGTTGTTATTGTGTTGACGTTAAGGAGTCAACATAATGTACAGCCATAATACAATGGGCAAATATGCCCATTTGCAAGTTTCTTTCTCAATTCTCTATAGGACAAAAGCATCACCTCTTTAAACACCTCAGTAATCATCCATGGAAACTCTGCAGACTTCTCTCTATTTAAAACTGCTCTCATTAGAAAGCTTTAACACTATTACATACTTTTTCAAAAAACCACGCATAAAGCATAGTTAAGAATCAATTCTTTGTGTGTGTGTGTGTGTGTTAAGGTATGGGAGTATACTATTAGGGAAATGCAAATCAAAGCTACAATGAAATACTACCTCATAACTGTTGGAATGGCTATTATCAACAAGATAAGTAATAACAAGTGTTGAAGAGGTTGTGGAGAAAAAATGAAATTCTCTTTTGCTATTGGTAGAAATATAAACTGAGGAAACAATATAAAAGTTCCTCAAAAAATGAAGATAAGAGTGATAGCGGAAGATGGCAGCAGGCAGGACCCGAGGGAGGGTGAGTGTGTGAGAGTGTGAGTGAGTGTGTGAGAGAGTGTGAGTAGACAGGAAGGTGGACGGCCAAACCCAAGCACTGCAGGGCCAGGAGCAGAAAGTTCCTGTGCTATGGACGGGAGCAGCCGGCTACCTCAGTAAGCAGCCCTTCAGGGCGCTTCTCCCTGCGCCTTGGGGAGGTCCCACGTTGGAAGATCCCAGGTCTTTCCTGGGGGGAGGCAGTGGGAGCGGCTAGGACCCAGCAACCTGAGCCCACCAGCTCACCTGGCACCATCGATCCAGTGGACACTTTGTGTCAACACAGACCGGTGCAAAGTAGTGGAGCTCCCAAGGTGCTGGTTGTGGAAGCTGCAGACAGCCCAGAGCCCAGCACCATCCCCCATAGTAGCAGCCCCATCAGAGTCAAGATATAACCCCAGCAACAGAGGCTGGGGAGCAGACATCCATCCCCAGGCAACAGAAGCACAGACCAGCAGCTGAGACCCATCCCCAAAAACTACAGCAAAAGCTGAGCAGGACTTGAACCCCACAGGGAAGCAGCCCTTCCCAGCCACAAGCGGCAGAACCTGAGGCTCCACAGAGGCCTGTGCGGTCCAATAGCCCACAAGAGTAGTGGGAAGCCAGAGCCCAAGAGAGACTGGTGCGATCCAGCTGCCCGTGTGCGGGAACTGCAAGGTGCAGGGGGTACCAGAGAGGCCTGTGGGACCCAGGAGGGATTGTGCAATCTAGTTACCCACGAACCTGTGGGGTGTTGAAGCAGCAGAGGCCTGTACGACCCAGCAGGGACTGTGCGATCTAGTTACCACGGGACCTGCGGGGTGCTGAAGCACCAGAGAGGCCTGTGCTACTCTGCAGCCCATAACATAGACATAGAGCCAGGTCCCCAAAGGGACTGTACGATTCACTTACCCACGGGTCCTACAATGTGTTGGGGCACCAGAAAGGCCTGTGTGACCCAGCTGCACACAAGATAGGCATAGAGGATGTGAAAATGGAGGCAGAGTGAATAGAAGCTACATAAACAATCTCCCAGGGCCAAAGGGGAATTTCAACGAAAATAAAGACAAATGCTCAAAAAAGAGCAACAGAAAAGCAGCAGAACAGGCCATATAACCAGGGACACAGGTAGGATCTGCAGAAGCGCCAGAGGGTGGCAGGCTGGGAGCCCATGACAGCAGCAGTCTTAGCTGTGAGCAGTGCCATTGGGGAATAAAGACCAAGCTCACTCCACAGCACAGAGAGCTGGGACAGTGCAATAAAATAGCCACTGACACTTACATGGGGTTATGGCAGAGGGAGGGCAGACTGGGCTGGAACTCTGTGGAGACACCCAGGATTTGGAGGGCACTCAGAGTTTTTGCTGAGTTGCAGCCACAAAGGATGGTGGCCAGTGTGCTCCTTCTGGGAGCTGTGGGGAAAAGCAGCAGCCCCCCCACCCCCCATCGGAGATTCAGCCCTTCCCAGGTGAGGCAAAGAAATGCAAACTGAGGCTCTTCTATCCCACCCTCTGGAAATTCTCTTATGCAGAACACCAGGGCTACATTCCCAGGCAATAAGTAACCCTAATTACAAAACCAGAAAAAGACACTACAAAGAAAGAAAACTACAGGCTGTGATGAACATAGATGCCAAAATCCTGAACAAAATACTAGCAAATAGAATCCAGCAATACATCAAAAAAATTATTCACCATGACCAAGTAGGATTCATTCCAGGGAGGCAAGGCTGGTACAATATTTGCAAATCAATAAATGTGTTACACCACATAAAAAATGAAAGATTTAAAATCACATGATCATATCAATAGACTCCAAAAAAGCATTTGACAAAATCCAGCACCCATTTCTGATAAAAACGCTCAGCAATCTGGGAATAGAGGGATCATGTCTCGACATAATAAAGGCCATATATGAAAGACCTAAGCCAACATCATACTCAATGGGCAAAAACTAAAAGCATTTCCCTTAAGAAGAGGAACAAGACAAGGATGCCCACTTTCGCCACTCTTATTTAACATAGTACTGGAAGTCTTAGCCACAGCAATCAGAAATGAAGAAAAAATGAAAGGGATCCCAATTGGAAAGGAGGAACTGAAATTGTCATTATTCACAGATGACATGATACTATATGTAGAAAACCCCAAAGACTCCATCAAAATTGAGTAGACTTAATGAATGAATTTGGCAAACTAGCAGGATACAAAATTAATGTCAAGAACTCGATGGCATTCTTATACACCAATGATGAACTCACAAAAAGAGAAACTAAAAACACAATCCCATTTACCATTGAGGCAAAAAATTAAGATACCTAGGAATAAACTTAACCAAAGAAATAAAGGACCTATTTTCAGAAAACTATAGGTCATTGAAAAAAGAAATAAAGGAAGATACAAAAAAGTGGAAGCACATAGCTTGTTCATGGATTAGAGGAATTAACATCATAAAAATGTCTATACTACCTAAAGCAATCTATAGATTCAATGCAATCCCCATCAAAATACCAATGACATTCTTCATAGTACTACAATAAATACTTCAAAAGTTCATATGGAACCAAAAAAGACCTTGAATAGCCACAGAAATCTTGAAAAAGAAGAACAAAGTAGGAGGGATCACATTACCAAATTTCAGGTTATACTACAAAGTCACTGTAATCAAAACAGCCTGGTACTGGCACAAGAACAGGCATATAGGCCAGTGGAACAGAACAGAGAACCCAGAAATGGACCCAAGGCAATATGTTCAATTAATATTTGACAAAGGGGACAAGAGCATACAGTGGAGTAAAGACAGCCTCTTTAATAAAAGGTGTTGAGAAAATTGGACAGCTACATGCAAAAAAAAAAAAAAGAAACTAGACCATCAACTTACACCATACACAAGAATAAACTCAAAGTGGGTAAAAGAATTAAATGTGACTCATGAATCCATAAAAATTCTAGAAGAAATTGTAGGCAACAAAATTTCAGACATCATACACAGCAGAATTTTCACTGATACCTCACCTAAGGCAACAGAAACAAAGGAGAAAATGAACATATGGGACTACATCAAACTCAAAAGCTTCTGCACAGCAACAGATACAATTATCAAAATGGAAAGGCAACCCACTCCAAGGGAGAGCATAATTGCCAATGATATATCAGATAAGAGGTTAATTTCCAATATATAGAGAGTGCTTATACAGCTCAACAAAAGGAAGACAAAGTACCCAATTAAAAACTGGGCAGAAGAACTAAATAGACACCTCTCCAAACAGGACATACAAATGGCTAAGAGACTTTTGAAGATATGCTCAACATCACTAATCATCAGAGAGATGCAAATTGAAACAACAATGAGGTATCACCTCACACCTGTCAGAATGGCCACCATCAACAAATCATCAAACAAGTGTTGGCGAGGGTGTGGAGAAAAGGGGACTCTAATACACTGCTGGTAGGAATGCAGACTTGTGCAGCCACTATGGAAAACAATATGGTGTTACCTCCAAAAATTAAAAATTGAACTGCCTTTTGACCCAGTGATCCAACTGATAGGAATATACCCTAAGAAACCTGAAAAACCAATCAGAAAGAATATATTTACCCCATGTTCGTAGCAGCACTATTTACAGTAGCTAAGATATGGAAACAGCCCCAATGTCCATCAGTAGATGAATGGATAAAAAAGCAGTGGTACATATACACAATGGAGTACTATGCAGCTGTAAGAAAGAAAGATCTCTTATCCTTTGAGACTACATGGAAGGACCTGGAAAGTATTATCCTACGCGAATCAAGCCAAGCAGAGAAAAACAAGTATCATATGATCTCACTTATTTGTGGAATATAATGAATATAACAGTTTGAGCAATGGGGTAGTCCCAGAGACGTGGAAGTTGGGTACAGACTGACAATCACCAGAAGATGGGGTGGTGGGGGAGAGATAAACCACAGAACTTGTATGCATGTATGCATGAACAATGGACATGGACAACAAAGCTGGGGACATGGTGGGGAGAGAGCTGGAGGAGAGAATCATTGGGGGAAAAAGGAGAGACATTTGTAACAAAAATAAATGAATTGATTAATAAAAACTTTTTTTAAAAAGTAAAGAATTGATACAGCAACTCCTCTTTTGGGTATCTACCCTTAAAATATGAAAGCACTTATTTGTAAAGATATATGTACCCCATGTTCATTGCAGCATTATTCACGGTGGCCAAGACAACTGAAGTGTTCTTCAACAGATGATTGGATAAAGATGTGGTACATATATTAAATGGACTACTATTACTTAGCCATAAAAGCAGATGAAATACTGCCATTTGTGACAACAGGGATGGATCTTGAGAATATCATGCTAAGCAAAATAAACCAGACAGGAAATGTCAAAAACCATATGATTTCACTAATCTGTGAGATAAATCCTAAAACAACAAATGACCAAACAAGGCAAACAAACAATCATACTCTCATAGACACAGAATACAGTATGGTGGTTACCAGAGGGGAAGAGGGATTGGGGAGAAAGTAAAGGGTAAAGGTGGTTTGGGAAGTAAACACACCAAACAATATATAAATGATATATTATAGAATTGTACAATTGGAACAAATACAATTTTATTCATCAATGTCACCCCAATAAAGTTAACAGAAAAACACAAGCAAAGGAAATGGGATTTAAGACATGTGTGTTAAAATATAAGTAAAAAGCCCTGGCTGGTGTGGCTCAGTTGGTTGGAGCATCATCCCATACACCAAAAGGTTATGGGTTTGATTCCCTGTCAGGGTACATCCTTTGGTTGGAGGTTTGATTCCAGGTTGGGGGTCAGGATGGTTTCAGAAGGCAACCAATGAATATTTCCCTCTCATCTCTCTCTCTCTCTCTCTCTCTCTCTCTCTCTCTCTCTCTCTCTCTCTCTCCCCCTCCCTCCCTTTCTATAAAATCAAATTTAAAAGAGCAAACATATCCTTGAGTTAGGATTAAAATATATAGTCAAACCTCCTTTCTCAAATGTCTCCCATCTCAAACAATTCAGTTTTTGACCAAGTTGTTCAGGGGAAAAAATCTCTCAGTTGTCAACCAAAGCCAACATAGCTTAGTTGGTTGAATGCTGTCCCATGCACCAGGAGTTAACTGGTTCAGTTCCCAGTTAGGGCACATGCCCAAGTTGAGGGCTCAAATCCTCTGTAAGGGGCATTCAGGAGGCAGCCTACAGAAGTTTCTCTCTCATCCATGTTTCTATCTCTTTCCCTCTCCCTTCCTCTCTCTGAAATCAATAAAAACATATTTAAAAAGAAAAAAACACTTCAGTTTTTGACCTGACCCTTTATGCTGATACTTCAGCATGACAAAAGCATCTCTCAGGCAACAAACTGAGGGGAGAATGCTTTTGTTGCTGGGGATATCAGTTATTAGCTTGATTTTAAAACATAAAAAGGCCATCAAGAGTGCTAATGCTGTTAAGGGTGTGAAAGTGCTCAAAACAACAATCACAGGCAATCTAAGAGGTAGAAAATAGTATTGGTTTGTATACATGAAAAGCACTTAGCTGGGGACAGCATTTCAGAGGCAGTGGTATGCGAAAAAGCAGACACTGCATGCTGGCCTCCAATGACACTCCAGGAAAAGACCCTGGAGTGAGTGCCCAGTGATTCTTTAAGGCTAGTTGGGGTGGTTTGATAAAAAGAAGTGTTTATTTATAGATTAAACAGTACATTCTTTCTAATGAAAAAGAAAATGATTCAGTTTTTGAAAAAATTACTTCTCAAACAGCCTTCCATAAGTGAATTAAGTTCAAGAACCAAGGTTGCACTGTGTATGTAAAGATATGAAGGTGTGCATGTGTACATGAATGGGTGGAATCAAAGAAGCATGAGCATCAAAATGTTAGTGGCTTTTTGGAGGTGGTAGTATCATGAGGAAGTTTAATTTTATTTATACCTTTATTAATGGGATTTTTTAACCACACAAGAATTACCTTTATGATACAAAAATCAAAGCTATAGTGAACATTGTTTGGTGGGTGGCCTAAAATTCCCTGACCACATGTTTTCTTTGTGAAGGAACTTCTGCTAGAATAATACTTCTCAGCTTGTTAGTTACTTCTCCCCACGGCAAAAGAGATGGCATTTCAGTGGGTGATGTGAGGAGGAAGTGGAGTATGTTCAGATAGGTGTCTTTTCTTTCTTTTGGGTTAGCCTTCCAAGAAAAAGCACGTGCTGCTGTGCATGCTGCCATGTGGTCAGGGGCCTCTCCTGGGGGCGCTGGAGTTCACAGCTGGTGAGTGCCTGTGTGTGTGAGCCTGTCTCATTAAGAAGTGAAGTCTGAAAGTCTGACAGGTCCAACTGGTTGTAATTCTAACTGCACATTCTCCAGTCATTTTTATTGTGACTTAAATAGGTGACAGTGTCATCTCTGATCTCTCTCTCTTGTTTTGTATGTGTGTGTATGTATGTGTTTATATGCTTCCTGAACTCAAGAGAGGAAGGAGGAAATTACTGATTTATTGCTGCCTCCCAAAAACTGAAAGAGGTTTGCTCTCTTGTTGCTATTGTTTGTCAGCTAATATTCATCCCCTTCTCTATGGTATACCTTGTTCCTTTGAAGAATTTCCTTTCCTCCAGTGGGTACAGTCTTGGGGAGATGATAAGTCCTGGGAGCCAGAGAGGTCTCTGGGCCTCCTTTTGTTAGGAATTTGAATTGAGTGGAGAAACGAAATACATGCTTAGAGGTCACACCTCGATTCTAGGGCAGTGGAGCACTTGGGTGCTTCAGCCACTGTCTCCCTGCCACCAAGAGCTCTGGAGAGTCCACGCTCCTGCCATTTTTGAAACCAGCTCTGTCACCTTCTCTTCAAACTTGTTTGTTTTCCTAAGACCCTTCTTTTAAATTCCTGATATGCTTATGTTACACAGAGTTAGTTTCTGTTTGCAGCAAGAGAATAAAAAGGAAGCAATTGTTGCCAGAGTTATAAGGAGATGAAATGCAGTACAAATGGCCTTAGCAACAGTGTGAATTATTAATCTTAAACTAAGTTATGTTAACATGAATCGCTTTGTAATTACTTTATGACTAGAGCATCAAATGAATTACTATGAGTTGTAAACCTATAATAAAACTATCATGATACAATACTATCATATATGCACAATAAAAAATTCATTAGAATTTTTAACCTGTAAAAAATCTGTAGATGACACATACTATTTCAGCTATGGCATATCTATAGTTGTAGAATACAATGTAATGTTTTTTATCCTCACTGGAGGACATGTTTTTGCATTTATCTTTAGATAGAGTGTGAGGGAGAAAGGGAGGAAGAGAGAGAGAGAAACACTGATGTGAGAGACACATAGAGTGGCTGCCACCCACACGACCCCAACTGGGGCTGGGGACAAACCGCAACCAAGGTACGTGCCCTTAGTAGGAACCAAACCCAGGACTCTACGGTCTGCGTGCCGACACTCTAACCACTTAGTAATGGGCCAAGGCTGAAGTAACTTTTTAATTGAGTAGATTTGTGAAATGTTCTCCACTCCTCTGATTTATTAAACTACAACTTCTTGATATGTAGAAAACAGGAATGAACAATTACAATAAATGTCCCATGTATTTTCATGAACATCGAAATTCATCTGTAATTTACTTCATCACTGAGCAGAAAGAAGGCAAAGTAGAACTGCTATGTGACATTGGAAGAGTTGTACATTGAACATCTTTGGTGGGTGCTGTTGATATCACAGTGTCAATACACAGCAGCTCTGATTTCAAAACTTAATTCATACCTTGTAAGTGCCAAGGAGTAATGACGAAAATAGAATCTGAGAAAAATCATCCCATTTGCGCGTTTTAAAACCTTGGTTTTCAGTGTCATTAAGTATGAGATGTATGAAAGGTTGCATTTTGATTTACCCTTACATATAAGTAAATTACCTATATCACTTGAAAGATTCAATTTGTTTCATCATTTATTTGATGGAGTCTGGGCATTTAAACTAAGGAGCTGAGGAATAAATAAATCCTTTGTTAGAAAATTTGGACCAATAAAGTATTGAATAAGCAATTTTACCTAATAAGAATTATTGGTCTTTATTCTTTGGTTATTTAGTATACACTTAGAACACCTCTGAAGAGAAAAATAAATCTATCTAAAAAAATCCATTTCTTCCCTTGGAAGTAGTACAAAATCTGGTTTGCTTCTTTAAAAAGTAGTCTAACATTATAAAAAATTAACCAGTAAAGTGATAATCAGGATGAATGACTCCAATTGCCTCAAGCAGAATTGTAGCACCTCAAAGCCCTTTTTCTCAAATCAAATGCTAAGCAAAATGTGTTCAATTTAAAGCCAAACTATCCATGTGTCTTTGGTTATCTGCATGTTCATGGATATTTTCAGTAATCAAGTCTAATATAATATTGTTTTTGAAGGTTAAAAAGTGAGTATCACCTTCCTCAGTGCAGGTCTTCCAAGGTGGTTCAACTTCAACACTAAATCTATCAGTATCACCATAATATCATTTCTGACCTATATTTTTACCCCTTTTTCTCATGATGTGTTTGTTTAAATATCTTCTTTCATCTCTAATGTCCTGCAAGCATGCCAAGTTTGCTCTCCAAAAAGACATTTCCTTTATCTTGTAAATTACTTAAGTTAGGGATTCTTAATTAACCAAATAGACCTTTACTTAAACGCAGCACTAGTTATTAGATACAAGTTGTTGTTTTAGTCATGAAAATCCTGGTAAATAATTAGTTTACTTGACTTCACAGTATCACCATGTGTTTTTAATAAAAAAAAAAATGTAGTTTTTAAAATCATATATGTACTTACACATCAAAATCTAGTTGGTATATTGTACCAGGGAGAATAAGTACCATGATGCCATAACTTTATTATATGCTATTTCAAATAAACTTTTATAAAATATTTAAATATTTTATAAATACTATTATATTTAAATACACTAATATATAAAAAAAGTTAAAATAAAAATATTATCTTAGAAAAAAATTGAGAATTAAAGGGAAAAGAGTGTAGGATCCTCACAAAAGGATCCTGTTTAATGATAGAATGTTCCTAGAAAATCAGTATCAGACTAATAACAATCTCCTGTAATCAAATTTTCTGATGAAAGTAGAACTTACAGAAGAACAGGCTGAAACCAAAAAAAAAAAAAGATTAAGTTGTACAATAACCTCCTCTTCCTATATATGGATAAGTAGAAAAAAATAAGCATTCTAACATGATTCACATAATCAGACCCTTCTGGATAATTTCAGTTATGATTCATAGAAGTAACTGTATCTTTTATGATGTGAACTGAATTGCTAAGAGCACTGAAATAGAAAAAAATGTTTTATTAAAAATTGGCAAACTTTTCAGATCTATTTCAAGGCACATTATGTTCCTGTTGAAAAGATAAACAATTGGTGGACTTCTAAAAAGTCCCATGTGGTTTCCATGCAATCATATGAATTTACACAAATTAATTTTGTCTCAATGATGATGCATACCTAACATAACATAAGATGCACGTGCCCTTTGATCTCACTGTTAGTGGTTCCATCACTTTACTCCCCATTTTAATGGAGATGTTGAAAACTAATTGAGAAAAATAAAACAAAACAATAGCCTTTTCATCTCTTTTTGTGGTTAACGTGAGAAATTCATTTTTGGTTATTAAAGGCCAAATCAATAACTTATGCCTTTCATTTTCATTGTTATTATAATGAAATCTCACCACAAGTTTATAGATAAAATTAGACAAAAATATACTGCATCATCTTACCACACAAGTGTTTGAACGAATAGTTTTATATGAAAATGAGTATATGATAGAAATAACGTGGCATCTACAAAGACGTACATCTTTGTTGAATGAATAAATAAGAAAAAGTAAATAATAAGCTGAAAGAAATATAAATGCAAAATTCCAAAGCCCTGTCTGCAAGATATGGTACGCTACCAATAAAAAGTATGGGGTATCACTCTTCCTTTTATGTTATTTTTAAATAATATGGATTTTATGGACTGCCATTATATCGCTACACATTGCTGTGCTCTTGTATATTTTGGAAAGAAGTCCAGGCAATGATTCTGTTGTATACTGAGTGGCAAGTAATGCTATATTGGGATTTTTTCCTTTGCAGTTATTTGGGATGCTCATCTGCCATTTATAGACAAATAATGTTTTATCTTGCTTCTGTCATAAAAATCATCAGAGGCCAGACATATCTGCTATTCACAGCCTTGAACCCATTATTGCATAATTCTGATTTTTTTGTAGAATGTGTCTTTCCATAATGATAAAATGCACTCCATTGTTTTAGAAAAATTATAGTTTCCTCTTAGGTCTTTTTAAAAGCCAAAGGAGCATTCTCTACATGACAACATTTGAAAGATTCACCCTGAAATATTTTATGCATTCTATTTTTTTAATCCATGGGAATTAACTTTGTTCATGGATAGCTTTTTCAAGGACACTATCGGTTCTCACAGCTGACTGCTCCAGTGTGTGCCAACACGTGCACCTGGCATTCTGGGCACCAGATCTGAAATAAAGGAGAACACAAGTACCCAGACATACAGGGTAGTTTGGGTAGATCTGATCTTGGAAGTAAAACTTAGAAAAAAATTTCTCCTTCAGAAAAGAGTCATGAAATTCTTTCAGAAGTGACAGAGCAAAGAGATCTCACTAGTCTGCTTATTCAAAAATTCTTTTCAGAAACATGAGGACACAAGCTGATGCTGCTCGTGTCCACTCATGTAGTACCCATGGTGAGGGCTGCAGATGCAGTGACTCATGTACCCATGGGCTGCTAGGCTGCTGCAGATCACATGAGCAAGGTATCCATATATCAGGGAAAAAGGAAGAGTGTACACACACCTACCAAAACACCTGCTTTCTCAGTGGCCCCAAACCCAGAGCTAATTTTGTTGATGAAGATGCCCTTAGGCAAGAATTTGTGAAGCTTGTGAGGTGCAGGGTAGTGGCTAAGTGGAGGTTCTGGTGCATTAAAAGTCAACCTTGCACACTTAAAAACCATGTTTCTTGTATGATGTTACTTAAAATCTTTCTAAGTTTTAATTTCCCCATCACAAGGATATTAAGAGGCTAAAGAGTGTAGATAAAATTGCTTTTAGTTCACAAGAGATAAGGCATAACATAAATCCCAGGTAGCTGCAATCAGTGGTACCTGGTATAGTCCAGTGCCACCAAACAGGGCTGAGCCAAGCACATGGTGACTGCACACCACATCGGTAGAGCTTTTCTTATAATGCAGCAGGTGTCTAGTAATACATTTTCTGAACAGTTTGTAAAATTCAATAAACATTCAGTTCTTTTTATTATTGTAAGGATAGTAACGTTAAATCACATAAAATTACCACTCTATAGGTTAAAAAGGATGAAATATTAGCAGTTTTGTATTGTTCACCCAAGCAATTATGGTAGCTGCAGTCTACCACTATTTTGACGACTACTCAGAACATTATCTTGATAGTCAGATTGAGGGAGCTCATATATGTGCTTAGGAGAATGCTTGGCACATAGCTTTCATGAGGACTATTACTATAGCTATTAATTCTGTAAAGTCCAAATATTTCCATTTTAATTGCTATTGATGTCCCAGCATTATACACATACCTCTCTTCCATCAGCATTACAAATGTATACATTGTGATGAGTGGCAAATGTGACCCCAAACCCACAAAAGACATATGTTCTCTTTCAGGAGCTTATGTTATAAAGAGATTCCCTAGAACATTTCTTTAGCCAAGTAAAAGATTTCAGAATGACAAAAAAAGCTTGCTGTTTTAGCAGCTTTATTATAATTTTTAATGTAATAAAATAAACATTCTAATGTCATAAAAATCTTAATTCTAGCAAAGCTATTTTTCCTTATAAGCAATAGGCCTAGATTTTTAAATGAGAAGCAGGTTCCAGGCCGCAGCAGCACAGAGATCACACACAGAGTCCCTGAGCAATCAATTGACCTGACAGCAGGAAATAGTGACATATCATCAGAATCCACATGGACAATATCACTTCGCCAAGAAGCATTAGGCTTCCTTTTGAAGTACGATTTGATTTTGCTGCTATTTCTAAAGAGGTTGAGAGCATCTATATTAATAAAAAGCAAACATGCTCTTTTATTTATCTGATATGATCACACCTATATGCTGAAAAGAAAGCAAAGAGATTGGGGTCAGGGCTCAGATTCATAAGTTTTTTATATGAAAGGTTCTACTTTAAGAAATCATCATGAATGGGGGAATCTTTTCATAAAAATCCAGTGCCTTAAATACATATTCATAATGTTAGAAACAACAGTTCCAAAATGGAGTCACCTGTGCTAAGCCCCATGTCAACAAACCAAGGCTTAACTCCTAACCTAACTGCAGTTTCAACCTCTCCCAGGAATGTAACCTTTAACCAACCAAATTGGAATTATCTGGCCAGCACTAGTGAGGTCGTCAGCCACATAGACCTCTACCATCCCCTAAAGGAAAATGACCTTCCCAGGAATCCTTGAAAAAAGCCAATTTGGTCTTTAAATATACTCAGCTCAATTTCATTTTTGTTTTGTTTAACAAAACATCACCACTGAAAACCTGCCATTTTTAGCACCACTAGTTGATGAGAAAGAAACCTTTCCTGTATGTTTTGGTGTTAGTTATTATGGAGAGTTTATGAGTTTGCTATTATGAGAGAGAGAGAAGAAAGAGAGAATGACTCTTAGGGATATTTATCCGATATTCCCAAGAAGAAGCAGAGCATGAGAAAATTATAAAATATAATAATTAAGTTTTATGAAGTACTAAATATAGATACTGTATAAAACAAGATAACAGGCCCAACATGAAGTCACTTAGGCTAAGCCTCACGTCACCAAACTGAGACTTTACTTAATTACACTTTCTGACTCTCTCAGAAATGCAATCCTAACCCAGTCAACCAGGAATCACCCGATTAGCAGTATCTGGGTAGTCTGCCTACGAGATCCCTGCCATCCCCTGAAGGAAAGCGGATTTGTCACAACGAAGACATTTTTGCTACTATAACTTCTTTGTTCCTACTCCTTTCGGCTTATAAAAGACTTTCATTTTGTAACTCCTTAAAGCTCCCTTAAAAAAAAAAAAATTCTCACCTGAGGATATGTTTTTCTTGATTTTCAGAGAGAGAGAGGAAGGGAGAAAGAAAAAGAGAGAGAAAGAGAAAGAAATGTCTCTCAGCTGCCTCGCATACGTTCCCTGACCAGGGATCAAACCTGCAACCTTTTGGTATACGCCCAACCAACTGAGCCACCTGGCCAGGGCCCGAAGAGCTCCTTTTCATCTGTAGATTCGATGCTGCCCAATTCATGAATCATTGAATAAAGTCAATAAGATTTTAAAAATTTGCTCAGTTAAATTTTGCTTTCTAACAATACTAAGAAAATATTCTGAATTACTTTTTTCACTTTCCTGATTTAAAAAAAAGGGGGAAAAGCCATGGTAGGTAGTATTCTTTCAGAAGGCTGCCCATTTTTATTTAGAATTCTAGGACAAAGTATTTATGCATAACAGTTTAGGATGCAATAAAACTGAATGATTTGGCAGTAACAGAGAAGTACAAAGTAATTATATTGTGTGCACCCAGCTAACTCCATAAAATAGATAGTTAATTGTAAATAAGTATCATATATCTATTATTTCAAACTATTCCACCCTTGTTCTGTGTTATTCATTGACCTAAAATCTCTCTATTACCAGTGTCCTGTTTAGGGGAGGCTTTGCTTTTTAAAAGCTAGTTTTAAAGTGGGCTGTTTCCTAAACATGGAGACCTTGAGGGCACTAGCATCAATAAAATGTTACAGCAATATCTAGGACATTCCCACAGCTTTAACTTCCATTTTCCTCCACTGTGTGACCACTGTGGACTATGTACTTCTGGCGTACTGAGGATTCGGCAGAGAATGAAACAGACTCCAGTATCCTGTTCCAGGGAGGAGCTGGCCATCCCTCCTAGGCCAGTGTGAGTCCCAGCTGTTCACAGTGTATCTCCCCATATGCCTCTCCTGCCTCTCCTTATTCATCAGGACTTTAGTTTTAAGGGTAGAGAAAACAAGATTCTTCTAGTTTATCACAGAATGAAAAAGAGTAACAAAAACAACAGTTTATCCCAGAATCACTGTAGCCTACTCAATAGATGATAAGCATCATGTTTTATTTCACTGACTTGGAACGAGAAGACTCCAATTTAATTAGGTTTCTTTTCAACTTTTGGTGACATTTGTCAACTCATTTTACCTTTATTTCTCCATTCAGAAGAGAGAGAGAGGAGGAGAAAGAGGGGGGAGGAAGGGAGGGAGGGAGGGAGAGAGAGAGAGAGAGAGAGAGACCAATTCTTTAATCATCATCATACCTTATTTCAAAGCTGTGAATCCCAATGAGATAAGATGCCCTATCTGATTCCAATACAATGTCTTGGGATGCTGGTCGCCACTAAGAAACTTTGGTTGTTTTAGGGTTTCTCCCGGAGCAGAAGGAGCAGGAAGAGGAGCGGAGAAGCCGTCATGGAGGACAGCTGGTGTCATGGTAGTAATATTTATTATAGATCGTCACTGAATGGATTCATGTGTTTGACACTGTTACAGGCATTTTTATGGGTTAATCTCCAAAACCACCTGCTAAATGAGACATAATGCTCTAGTCCCATTTTCAGATGAGCAAACTGAACTACAAAGAGGTTAAGAAACTCGGTGTAGTTCACAGAGCTGGTAAGAAATAGAATAAAAATTGGAACACACACAGCATAGCCTCAGCTTTTGTTGTTTTAATTACTATATTATAGTATGCTGCCTCATTTCCATGCCCTATCAGTGTGAAAAGCATTCTTATAAATATTATCCTATACGTTTTTCACAGAAAAGCTTTGAAAGATAAAGATACGGCAGTCAAGAATATTGAATGCCTTATATGGGAGTGTGGCCTACCTCTTCACTCTTGTTTCTAGTATAAAATTAAATCCTGTTATCTATAAACTCAGCATACACTGAGATATAAACTTCAATATGCCAGTGACAAACAGAGCAAAACTATTTTAAACACTTCGGTATTAATGTGGTGCTGGAGGACTGAGAAATGAACCAAACCTTGGTGATTTTGATCAAAGCCACCCTCAGATGGCAGAGTCAGACACCACACTGCTGGCTCCCTGGCCCTCCCTCCCGGCCCCAACCACAGGCCCTGCCTGCATGCAGCCAGGTTCCTATATAACTGCAGTAATTAGCTCAGCGAGAAAAAACAAAACACAATAAAACCCGAACTGAAGAAGTTAGTATCAGTGTTGACTGTAACACTCAAAGGAAACAATTAACAATGACCTTCACAGTGAAATGAAGAAAGCTCAGGAGCCCTGACTACATTTTCAATTCCATAAGGATATTTACTCATTTGAGTCAGCAACATTTGTGAATATTTCACTGCATAAGGATTTATGTTATCCTGAAGTAAACTTTCTTTCTTCTCCATTATTTTCCAGCAAATCAGGCTCACAAATTGCTCTCTAATTAACTGTCTTTCATATCATTTTCTTATAGAAGCTGCTGAGTGTTTAATTATTCAAGGGGGAAAAGGGGAGACATTTAGACACATTACCGTGAATCTAGTAAAAGGAGAGCTAGAAATAACTGTGGAGAGCTCTCCTGAACTCATTCATATATCCAGCTGTGCCTCGTCATCTCCACCTGGACATCTATTATACTTCTCAAGCTTGCAAATGACCTCCTCATCTCTCCCTTTCAGTGGCTTCTCAACACAGCAGCCAGACTGATCCCCTTAAAAGGCAGTCAATTACACTTAAAATGAATATAATCTTACATGTCAATTATACCTCAAAGAAAAAAAAAGAAGTCGTAATGTTACTCCTTTCTCAAAACCTATTAAGTAGTTTACTTCTTTCAGACAGAGCTGAAGTCACCATAGTGAACTTGCAGCCCTGCATGGGGTTTCCACCCCTCTGCCCTCACCCGGGCTTCTCCATCACCCCTGCTGCATCAGCTCACTGGTCTGCATGCAGTTCCTCAGATTTGCCAGACACCCCCTACCTCAGGACCCTGTGTCCTTCATCTTTCCACAGTATCTAGTGTCCACACCACACTTGCCTACTTCCCACCTTAATGCAACTGTGACTAGCTCAGTGAGGCTTTTCCTTCACTCCCCTATTGATAACTGCAACGTTGTCCTCAGCCATTCCAGCCATCTCCCTGCACACACCTATCACCATATCCTACACTGGATGTATTGCCGGAATGTACTCGGTTCATGGTTGCATACTCCCTCTACAATGTGCAAGCCGGAGGACAAGTCTTGACTGTTTTGTTGATGCTCTATTACCAAAGCAAAGAACACTGCCTGGCACATAGTTAAGTGCTCAATGCATATTTCTTGAATTAATGAATGAAGGGATAAATGAATGATGAGTAGAATTTCATTTTGTTAAATAAGGAAAAGAGTCTAGATATGAAAGGACCAACTGTGCAGCTGGCTACTTGGGAGTACTAGGGAGCCCAGTAAGTTCATGACCTGATGTGGTCGGATGTTCTGGCAAAGATAATAAATAACAGTGAATGTTGGTTCTAGATATGCTCACCAATGGAGTCAGGCAACACATTTACTCTGTGTAAGTACAGTAGCCATTCAGGAATGACAGATTTTAGTATTTGTTTCTCAAGTTTCAATCTCCCCATAGGCCATTTTATTTTATTTTATTTTATTTTATTTATTTTTTGTTATCCTCACCTCAGAACACTTTTGCATTTATCTTCAGATAGAGCAGGAAGGAGAGAGGAAGGAAGAGACAGAGAGAAACATTGACTGACTTCCACCCACACAACACCAATCGGGGCTGGTGACAAACCGCAACTGAGGTACGTGCCCTTAGCGGGAAACAAACCTGGGACTCTCTAGTCCGTGGGCTGATGCTCTAACCACTGAACCAAACCGGCCAGAGAATTCATAGGCCATTTTAACTTTCCTTATCCCTGTCCTTCTAGTCCACATCCAAAGTTACATCTCTAAGCTCACATCCTTCAGCCACATGTCCATTGGCAGGTGCTGACTTCTTCATGCTTCTTTATAGAGAAAAGGCTTTAGTTGCACACTTCCAAGTCCAGCAGAAGGTCCTCTGGGGCTTCACCAGAGGCAGGGCAGTGTTTGCAGGTGTCTGGGGAAGAGCTCTTCCCCCTTCCACTCCAAGATGAGGACTTCTTTGCCCTTGGCCCTCAGCAGTTTCAAAGAGAAGTGATCCCTCAGAAGAAACAGAAGGCCTTATTATCAGAGAGTGCAAGTTCTTAGTGGGAGCAGTTAGCCCACATTCACTGGGGTGCGCTCACTTCTCGCAGAGAAAACGCTCACAGCTGCCACCTCCCTGAGCAGTTAGCAGAAGCAGAAAAGCAAACTTGTCAGCCGTGGTTTATCTGTTTGTACCTGAGAAAACCCTGATGCACAGTTTGAAAATCACCTTTTAAGAGAATTTTGCTACTGTTTTCTATTTCATGTTTAATTAAATTACTGAGTGGCTAATTTATGTTTCAGCTCAGGAACATCTGTTCTCATTATATTATGTTTATATTTAGCAGCATTACACCTTCTCATGCCTGTCACCATCATTCTTACACAGGATTTCTACTGAGAAGCTCCACTTCAAGGAGAAAAGCTGTCTTTGTACCTGTCCAATGTAACTTCCCACCGTGAAGTGGAGTGGCAATATGTCACTTTGGTCACGTCAATCCTCCGTGTGGTGCTAAACTATACAAGGCTTTGTTTAAACATGCGAATTTAAGTTGAGTCACATACTGCATTCATTATATTAAATACTAAAAAACAAAAACATGCACATAAAAAACAACAAAATAACCCCATCTCATATCTGATTGAAAGAGACCACAAAAATCCAAGTAGAATTTACAGAGGTAAAGTTCATAGTGCCCAGGAAACCGAGTTGAACTGGAGTGGTAGAGCACTAACTACTCCAGAAGGCCTCTAGTCTCCAGGAAAATGCACTTGATGCATTGAGGGTGGTGGGGGGCGGGGTGGGGAAATTCTCTTTAAAATCCACATAGATATAAATCCTATAAATTGTTGAGAAAGTTTTCCAGCCATGGGATTATCCAATCTGTTAAGCTGGAAGGTCTGTTACCTTCATTTCCTCTGAGACCTTGACCTTACGAACACTGGGCTCCAGGGGAGTGTAGTCAGTTGTGGTCAAGCTGGACAACAGGGCTCCTAACTTTGACCTCAGTGTTACTCTCAGTGACTAAAGTAGGAGACAATCCACTATACTACAGTCTCTTTGGAGAATTACAGAATTTTCTTAGAGTTGAAAAAACTAAAAATTCAGTGTCCCAGTTGACAGATGAATAACAGATGGCCATGAGTGCTTTGCCTCATTTAAAATCCAGTGAAAATAGAGAACATTTTCTTGCCACATACTTTTTTCTTTATGAAATAAATTAGAATTTAAAAGAACTTAGTATTCTTACAACCCCTGGTTCAAATAAAGCCATACACAGATGTTAATATTAAAACTGACGGAGGCTGAGCTTCTCTGAAGAAAATATAAGTGGAGCTCCCTTGAACCCCACTCTCTCCTGAGCTTTAGAAGTATCCTGGACACACATTTGAAGTTACAGTGTAGGAGAGAAATATTGATATACCTTTCAGCTTATGTCTCTAGGACAAATAACTTGAACTTCTTCATCTATTTCTAAACCATGAATCATTGCTATGGCTCCTCTGTCCAAGTCCTCACATTTCCTGTGGCAGTGTAGACACAGGGGTAATGCACGAGGATTGAGCATTTACTCTGTCCCAGGCACCACTCTGGCTCTCCATAAGCTCTGGAGAGAAGCTGACAGAGTTCTGGACCAAACAGCTTAATAAACATCAAGGCACCTAGAACCCAAAAGAGTGGGTCACGCATGGTGGTGCACTGAGTTGTCACAGCCATGAGGGACCTTCAGGGAGTCTTCCCAGTGACTTGTGTCACTGGAGAGGCAATACCTTCATGGGGAACAGAGAGCAAGGCAGTCTGTGGAATTCTCAGCTGCTGTCATTTCTGTTTTGGCTCATTTTGGTTATTCTGAAATTGTGAGTGTGCAAATGATGTCTATACATTTAGATCACTGTCAACTAAATAGGAACCTGACACACGATCAGTGTGTGGGGGGGTATATTTTTTAAACTAATAAAACCTCGTTCAGTATTGTTGAAGGGATCTGAGAAAAGTATTTGAAGCTGGGGTTGGCAATGGCTTCACTGAAAATAAACTTTGTGTTCACTTAATAATGAGGAGAGTCAGGGAAAAAGAAAAAAGAAAAAATTGGCAATATTCCCATGAAGCATCGTATTCTAGACTCTTGTTTTGTACAAAAGAGCTCTCATAACTCTCTCATAGCAATGGGCGTTTACAACATTTGTGCTTCTCCTTTAAAGAGATAGCTAAGAAAGGGAAAGCTGAATATTCAAAACAAGACAAAGCAGTTAGATTTACCTTCATGTCCAAGAACAGCAGTTTTTGCACAATTCAAATACAGATATTGAAGATAAAACATTTGCTGATGATGAGACCAGAGAACATTGCCTCAGATGTCACTGATATTTATCGCCACAGAGCTGAACATCAGACACCAATTCACACATCACAATGACCGTGCCATTTACCATGCGCCACGGTATTTATTTTTTTAAACAAAGTCACATTTTCCTTATTTTCAAGAATTTTTTTTGAAGCTGCATACTTTTAAGACACTTGGATATTGATCTTCATTCAAAGTAACATAGCATAGATAAACAATTTTTTTTTTTTTTAATCAACAAGCCTAGTGCTCGTAGCTGACATTTGAAATTCCTAGAGGAGGGCAAATGCAGGTAATTGCTGCAGTATGAACTATACATAGTGATAAGTCAGCATACTCCCCAACTTGCTCTGCTTCTGGGGAAGCTGCAAAAGACCATTCATTAACTCAGTAAGGTCACATGAGGGAAAGCTCTAAGAAAAACAGTAATGCACTATGCAGTAGGATTGCAGGGCTAATCAACTCCATTCATTCAGCCCTAACTAAGCGTTTCAGGATGCTAGAAGCAGTTACAAAAGAATAAGCAGCAGGATTATGATTTACCCAAAAGATAAGTTTCAGTGAGAAAAGAAAAATGATATTCTGAACACTCAAATATAACAAACAAAACATTTCTTAGAACTATTATTACCTAAAGACATTATTCCTTCTTCTAAGGTGATTACAATTTGGGCTCTAGATAATAATGACTTTGGACCACAATAAGCGTTAATACCTACCCAAATCTTGATAGATCTTGCTCAAGACAAGACTAAATTCCTCTGGAATTCAATGAGTCCTTCCTCTTATATTTGTACTTTTCAAGTTGTTTCTACGTTTTTTTGTCTTCAGGTTTGGCACTCTGTCTACCAATTCTGTGTCAGCACCCCTTCCTCCTTTCCCTTATAAATATTTTTTGCTTCAGAAAAGACAAAAATAAGTCTTTGGTAGATAACATTTCATTTTATCCCACCTCCCCTTCTTTCTCATCCTTCTAGACACCACATGATGCCTGACAACTTTGAAGTTCCCCATGATGTAGGGACTGTTGATAGAAGAGAGAAAAGGCTTACCCTCATCTAATGTTTCCCAGGAGGCTCCTCCTTCTCAAGATACAGATTTGGGATCCTAATTCCTAGAAATGGTCATTCTTTCCCAGTGCCATGATCCATAGGTACCCTATTTTGCATAAAGAGGTGTTTCTGTTGATGGTCTCGGTTATTAGCAGTTAAATAAAAATGGAAACTTTGAAGCTAAAAGACTGATTAGAAATAGATGAACTGGTCCAAACTACCTTGAAATAGAAGATATTCATACTCAGCGAAGATAAATACTATGTTCATGGTCACCCAGCTTGTAGAAAATTAGTAGTTCAAAATGCTCATTCTGAGATATCCCACAGTTTGTAATTGAGTCAGGTTTAATATTTAAGTTTTGTTATTCTCAATCATGCCTCATCACTCTTATCTCTAGTAAACACCTCTTCCATTTGGGGACATATCCAGAATATAAAATGATGCCATCAATCACAGTATCTCTATTTTTCAGGAGATAGACAATGAAACCACTTTCTGTGGTCAATAATCAAGAAAACATAAAAGTTTTTGCATATTTTACATAAATATGCACATTTTGGCCTGTCCCAATTTATGAAAATTGGGGAAAGTTTGAAGTGAAAACATTTCTTCCCATCCGACTTTATTTCTGAGTTCTCATAGAAATACATTGGATCAAGGAATGTTTTGCAGTGGCCCTTGATTCTTTGACAGCTGTAGAAATACAGGTGAGCAGACATGACCAGAAATGGCTTACCTGCCAGGCAATATGGAGTGGGCAAAGTAGGTTAATTATGCGTCAACTGTCAGTATGCAAAACGGAGTTTATTCTTGAACTATTATTTGTTAATTATTATATTTTCCACACAAACAACTGTAAACCTACTTTTGCCCATGTTTACAAAAGCACAGATCAAGACAGTTTGCAGTTCCGGTGTTTAACTGCGAGAAGCAGAATCGAGTTAGTAGAACAAAATCTAGAAGGGCATGCAGAGTCCTAAAAAACGAACGACAGAAACTGTAATGATGGTACAGAATTAGCATGCTGGACTAGGGAAGAAATAAAACCAACTGACGTAGAGAAGAGGTGCTGGGCACAGTGGGAGGTAATGCAGACATTCATTGCAGGCATGCCGGATTAAAACCCCTGCACAAAGATCAAGACTTACTGCATTATGGAACAGCGTTCACATTCAACTTCAACTATTCTTTAGATTGTCTTTTATTACAACTTACTAAACGTATCTGGGAAGTGGAGGTAGACACAAGAAAGTCAAGAAATAAATATGAAAATTTGTTTTCATTAGTCCTAAATTGCATATTTCTGAGCTCTTAATTCATGCTTTTATTTGACGAAATATTGTCTCTCCATGGTCTTGTAAAAGAAATTCTGTTTTCCTTCACCCTTTGTTCTGATTTTCTTTCAAACTGACTTTACTTATTTATCCATATATATGTTTAAACTATACTCATTGTGGTTATTGTTTTTCCTATTCAGTGAAATGTCAACTTTGACCATGGAAAAAAGAACACCGCCAGTGAAACTCAACATCTTTTCATCACAATGATCTATCATGAAGTCTGGGTCACTTCTTAGAAATCATTTCCACATGCTCAGGTCTAAAACCAAGGCTGAGAGCTGTTACTACGTAAACCTCAATCAAAGTTTATATAAACTTATCTTTTCCCCAAATAAACTAAATATAAACTTATTATTTTTTTCTTTTGCAAAAGAGAAAGACAACCATGCTTAATGTAAAATCCTATAGACATTTTAATCAACAAAATTTTAGTGAATCCTAAGGAAATTCAGTATCAGTAATTCTTATTTTTTGTGTGAAAACAATTAAAGTTTAGATTTTAACTGCCCCACCCAATCACTTACTTTAATATTCATAAGTAAGAACAGGGACTGGAGGAAAGCACAGAGCACTCTGACAGCTCAAGGCAACAATCAATCATGCATCCAGATGCTAATCTAAGCAGAACTACTGGCTCTCTCCATTACCACAAGCAAACCATCGGTGTTGGCTCTTCTGGCCAGCCCTGTGGAACACCCATCAGAACCAATACCAGTAATGAAAGCCATGCTTCTGTACACAAGTTCTGCTACTTCCAAAGAATTCAGGTTACTCCAATGTTTTTTGTAAAATTTACTCAGACTTACTCAACTTAGAATCCTTAGGGGGAAAATCTCTCTCTCTCTCTCTGTGGGTGTGTGTATGTGGGTGTGTGTTTATGACCGTGCATCACGATAACTAAGGTTTTCATTTTACAATTATATGAGTGTCTTTATGCTACAAGCTCTGGAAGAATATTTTGGATTATACTAATAATCCAAGCTTTTACTCACTCCTGAGAGAACTTTAAGTAGAAAAACTATACAAATTATTGAAAATGTAACCTCCTTGAAAAGTAAAATGTGCTACAAAGATAATCGGACTATTGCTCTTTTTTTAAGAGAGAGAGAGGAAGAGAGAAAAACATCTATGTGATAGAGAAACATCAACCAGTTGCCTCCTGCACACACCCCAACTCGGGATGGAACCTGCAACCTGGATATATGCCCTGACCAGGAATCAAACCAGTGATCTTTCAGTTCACAAGCTGATGCTTAACTCACCGAGCCACATTGACCAGAACTATTCTTGCTTTTTAATGCAAGGCCTCCTTGATAGCCCAAAGACACAGGAAATGTAACATGACCAAGAAGGATAAACACAGCTGGGAAGGGAGTAGAGATACAATGTCTAGGTCCTTTCCGCATCAAAGGGAAATGTGAAGATCCCACAGTGTAATGCTGGCATTGACTCTGGCTGAGAGAAACAGCAGAAATATCACACTGCCAAGGGCTTTAATGGTGTATGTATTTATTCCCACTTGAAGGCAAAGAACAGCTTACAGAAAGCAGAGAAAGGGGTTAGTTATGTTTACAATTTGAAAACCTTGAAAGTGTTGGATACTGAACTGCCAGGGTAAGAAGAAAGGCATCTTGATCTACGATAAGGAAATGAGAAATACTGAGGAAAATGTCAAAACATTATGTAGGATGCCTGAAGCATCAACCTGGCAAGATGAGCCATTATTTGAATTAGAGGATGGAGGAGGGCACTCATGTAAAGTCCTCTTTAGCTGGGGAAATGGAGCCTGATGTCAACTTGTTAGATTATTAAATTTACAATTTGGGGTTTATAATATACATTAATGTTTATATACTGTATACCTTACTTGGCAACACCTGGTTAAACAGTTATGGTTTAATATGGAAATTGTTGTAATTTAGAACAGTTAAGAAGAACTTGTTTTAAAACAATATGCATCAAAGAAATTTAATAAATCATTAAACTTCTCTCAATAAGCTGTCTCTCAGAATATTTATTAACCTTTGTTTAAGATTCCAAGCTCTGTTACTCTCCACTGAATAATTTACTTTCAGAATTTTGTGTTACTGAGATACCTGCTAGATAACTACCCTCCAAAAAAAAAGAACTAATCCAGCAATGAGTAAACCTTTAAAAATGAATTTCATCGTCGACATGCAAGTGAGTGATAGCAAATTGTGGATTGGTCACATCATTTTCTGTTTCTTTTCTATTTCTTTATTAAGCAATTGTTATGGACTGTGACAGGAGTTACACATATATTATTTAAAAAATAAAACACTATTAAATGTCTTTTAGCCAAAAGCAAGTTTTGGGAGGGCAAGGGGGGTTGGAGAAGCATATGACTTATCTGATCCATATTATCACCCCAAATTCAAAGGTAAGAATTAGCCTTGAGAATATTCCCTAAAAGAGCTAAGTTTGTATTTCGACAAAACAAAGGTCCCTGTTTTCAATAAAGCAGTCAAGACTATCTCTTGATAAATTACTGTTTCTCATTTCTATTTTTGAAAAACAGATAATTTGATTTGGACTCACACTGCCTTTCCCCCTCAGCCAGTAAAACATATCAAACATCACTTTTACCATTTTCTCTCCTAAGAAAAATATAAATATCAAAGTTAAGTGGGAAAACTGACAACATATACATAATTTTAAAAATGTTTTTTTGTTGTTGTTAACTCTCACTGGAGGATATTCTAACACTGATTTTTTTTTTTCTTTTCTTTTCTTTTTTCAGTATAGTGGAAGGGAAGGAGAGGGAGAGAGAAAACATTGATGTGACAGAGACACATTGACACAACCCTGACCAGAATCGGGATCAAACCTGCAACCTAGGTACATGCCCTTGACTGGGAAATGAACCTGTGACCTTCAGCCCCCAAGCTGACATCCTAACTGCTGAGCAAAACCAGCTAGGGCATATTATTAAAATATTAAATACTGCAACCAAATTTAATGACTTGGAAAAAATAATAAAATTTAATTGATTTCACTTCAATATTTTCACAACTGTTACTTCATTATAAACAATACCTCCACTTATCCTAGTGAATGTACCAAAATAAAAATGATCACAATAGACTTCTGGTCAAGATGGCGGTGTAGGTAAACACAGTACTCACCTCCTCCCACAACCACATCAAAATTACAACTAAACTATAGAACAGCCATCATTTAGAAACACCTGAAATCGAGCTGAATGGAAGCCCTACAACTACAAAATGAAAGAAGTTAACATCGAGAATGCTGGGAGGGGTGGAGCCACGGACGGGCTGGTCTCACACCACCTGTGGAGGATAAAAATCAGGAGGAATAATGTGGCTGGGAAGGTCCTCACTGAGGAGTGAGGGGTCTCCGTCTCACACCAGGCCCCCAGGTTCAGGGTTCTAGTGCCACAATGAGAAGTCCCCAAAACGTCTGGTTGTAAAAACCAGCGGGAACTGAAGCTGAGGAAGGCTGAGGCTTCTAGAGTCCCAGGCAGTTCCTCTTAAAGGGCACGGATTTACTCAACCTGTTCTCTCCAGGCTTTAGCATGGGGGAGGCAGCTTGAAATACACCAGAAACATATTGGGAAGAACTGAGTTGTTCGGCATCAGGGTGAGAGCCAAACACTGTTTGCTCTGCCCTGGTGATTTCTAGAGGCCTTGCCCCACCCAACTTTTGGGCTCACTAAAGTTGTTTCCAGTGGCTTTACCATAGAATTGGCCTGTGTTGGCTCCTGCTTCAGATTTTTCTAAATTTTCTCAAACAAGCAGCATTTGGTCTCAGCAAACCCCATACCTTTCACTAAGTGGCCCCAGGTCTGGCACTAGAAGCAGCTAGCCTTGGTTCACAGCTTGACTTTGCCTGGGCACCTCCAAGCCCAGCACAAGAAACAGCCAACTTCAGATAGCTTTGTAGCTTATGCCTGGTGGCCCCTGGTAGAACACAGGCAGTGGCTGACCTTGCCCCAGAGCCAGCACACCCAGTGGACAGCTTCAGACCACATTGAAGCACTACTACCCAACCACCTCCACAAGTGATAAACTCATGGAGTAGACTCAGTGGTTACCAGAGGCCTCCTGAAGTAAGTCTTGTTCTGTGTGGGGGGCCCCTGCACAGCAGGTCCTCCAAGGTAGTCAGAGATTGGTGGTCAGTGGGCACAGCCAGTCATTGCAGCTGATCAGCCTGAGTAAATCTCTCCAATTGACTGACAACAGAAATCAAGACTCAATTATAACAGAAGGGTGTACAGTCCACACGAAGGGTGCACCTTGTAGGCCCAGCTGGGGTGACCAGGGACACTGTGCCATTAGACCCTACAGGACACCTTCTATAATAGGTCACCTCAGGAAGCTCAGGAGGCAGAGCAACTCTACCTAATACAAATAAACACACAGGGAGGCAGCCAAAATGAGGAGACAAAGAAACATGTCCCAAATGAAAGAACAGAACAAAACTGGAGGAAAAGAACTAAACAAAATGGAGATAAGCAATCTAACAGATGCAGAGTTCAAAACACTGGTTATAAAGATGCTCAATGAACTTAGTGAGAATTTCAAGGAACTTAGAGAGGACCTCAAGAGTATAAAAAAGGACCAGTCAGAAATGAAGGATGCACTCACTGAAATGAAAAATAATTTACAGGGGATCAGCAATAGACTAAACTAAGTCAAGAACCAAACCATTGATTTGGAATATAAGGAAGCAAAACATACCCAATCAGAACAGCAAAAAGAAAAAAGAATCCAGAAGAATGAGGATAGTGTAAGGAGCCTCTGGGACAACTTCAAGCATACCAACATTCACATCATGGGGGTGCCAGAAGGAGAAGAGAGAGAGCAAAAAATTAAAAACCTATTTAAAAAAATAACAGAAAACTTCCCTAACTGCATAAAGGAAACAAACATATTAGTCCAGGAAGCTCAGAAAGTCCCAAACAAGATGAACCCAAAGAAGCCCACACCAAGACACATCATAATCAAAATGCAAAAAGTTAAAGACCAAGAGAGAATCTTAAAAGCAGCAAGAGAAAAGCAGTTAGTTACCTACAAAGATAGGTAAAGGAGTTCCCATAGGACTGTTGACCAATTTCTCAAAAGGAACTTTGCATGCCAGAAGAGAGTGGCCAGAAATATTTAAAGTGATGAAAACCAAAGACCTACAACCGAGATTACTCTATCCTGTAAAGCTATCATTTAGAATCGATGACCATATAAAGAGTTTCCCAGACAAGAAAAAGCTAAAGGAAGTTCATCACCACCAAACTGGTATTATATGAAATGTTAAAGGGTCTTTGTGTAGAAAAAGAAGAGTAAAATATGAACAATAAAATGGCAATAAATACATATCTATCAACAACTGGATTTATAAACAAAATGAACAAGCAGAACAGAAACAGACTCATAGTCACAGAAAACTTCCGGCTGGTTTCCAGATATGAGGGGATTTAGGAGATGGTGAAAAATGAAGGGATTAAGAAGTACAAATTGGTTGACAGATTGAAGAACCTCAATGGGAAGGGGGAATGTGGGGTGGGAAGAGATAAACCAAAAAATGTATATTCATATATACATAACCAATGGACACAGACAATAGTGTGGGGAAGGCAGGAGGGGGGTGGGAGTGAGGAGGAGAGGGTCAAGGGAGAAAAGGGGGATGCATCTGTAATACATTCAATGATAAAGATAAATTAAAAAAATATATATAGGGTTTTAGCCCTGGGGAAAAAATGATCACAATAAATAAATAAATAAAGTGTGGAAAATGTAATGATTTCCTGGGCATTTGTTTTTTCTTTGTCTTTGGAACCCTGTGTGATCTTAAGTACTGTAATATTAAGAATATTTTCAAGAAACCTTGATCTTATAGCTGATTTTAAAATTAGGAATATGCCCTGGCAGGTTTGGCTCATTGGTTAGAGTGTTGGCCCACAGACCAAAGAGTCACGGGTTCGATTCCGGTCAAGGGCATGTACCTCGGTTGTGGTTTATCCCCGGCTCTTTGAATTGTATTAGTCACTAAAGCATCTACATATATCTAAATACATTAGTCATACACAGGTGCAAGGCATCAATGATTTTTATTTCAGACAATGCTGGGACACAGCTGGATCCCAGGACTCGCAGGAGTCATGCACACTCTGGATGGTTTACAGCAAACCATGGCAGTAGGGAAGCACTATAGGTACTGTCTGGAGAAAAATAGGGTATACAGATGTGGAATGTGGAACCAAAAATAAATAACCCTTTACTGTTTTCATTTGCAACATCTGTTTTAAAAGTCATTTAAGATGGTAGCATAGGCAAATGCAGAACCCACCTCCTCCCACTACCACATCAAAATTACAACTGAACTACAGAACAACCATCATTCAGAACTGTCAGAAATCTACCTGAACAGAAATCCTACGACTGAGGATATAAAGTAGACGCCACATTGAGAATGGTAGGAGGAGTGAAGGTGGGGAAGGGGCTAGTCCCACACCCATGTGTGGTGGATAAAAAGCAGAGGGTATATCTCAGCTGCAGAGGTTGCCCCTGAGGAGTAAGGGGGTCCCAGCTTCATACCAGGCCACACAACCCAGGGTTCCAGTACTAGGCAGAGAAGTCCCCATAACTTCCGGTTGTGAACACCAGTGGGGACTGTGGCTGAGTAAGGCCAAGGGATGCTGGAGTCCTAGGCATTTCTCTTAAAGGGCCTGCACATGAACTTACTTGGATTCACTCACTCTGAGCTCCAGCAATGGAACAGCAGCTGGGAAGACAACAGGGACATACAGGGAGGAACCGAAGTATCTAGCATCAGGGCGGGAGCTGGAGGGACAGCTTTCTCCCAGATAGAAGTGTTGGCAAAGGCCATTGTTTCTTTTCTGAGCTTGTTCCCCACTCCCCAGAGTCAGCAATCAAATCCATATCTAAGTTTCCATCAACCTGGCTAATGCTGTTCGTCCGCCTTGGTGATTCCCTGAGATCCCGCCCCACCTAACTTGCAGGCCCACTCAAGCTGTTTCCAGTGGCTTTTCCACACCAAAGGTCCTGGATAATGCTTCAGACTTTTCTAAAATCTCTCAAACAAGTAGCTGCTGGCCTTGGCATGCCCTGTAGCTCTCACTAAGTGGCCCCAGGCCCAGCACTAACAGCAACTGACCTGGTTTGCAGCTCGGCCTCTCCTGAGCACCTCTAAGCCCAGCATAAGTAGCAGCAATCTTCAGATCATTTTGTAGCTCAAACTGGGTGGCCCTGGGAAAACATAGGTGATGGCTGACCTTGGATGCACCTCTCAGGGGACCCCAGAGCCAGAGTATCTGGTGGACAGCTTCAGACCACATCAAATCACCACCCACCCATCTCTGTGAGTAATACACTCAAGGGGAAGACTCAGTGGACAGCAGAGCCTCGCTGAAGTAAGTCCTGCTCCTTGGAGTGGGCCCCTGTACACCTGATCCTCCATGGTGGTCACAGCTAATCCTTGTTGCTGATCAGCCTGGGGTACCAATAACAATCAAGCCTTAACTATACAGGAGTATGTACACAGTCCTCACAGGGTGTATACCTGGAGTACCTAGTCTAGGTGAATGGGGAGGATATACCATTGGAACCTACAGGACAGTTACTATATAAGGCCACTCTACCAAGCCGGGGAGATGTAGAAGCTGTACCTACTACATAGAAACAAACACAGTGAGGGTGTTAAGATAAGGAGACAAAGAAACACGTCCAACATAAAAGAACAGAACAAAATTCCTAAACAAAATGAAGGCAAACAATCTAATAAATGCAGATTTCAAAACATTGGTTATAGGAATGCTCACTGAATTTAGAGGGGAAGAATAGATTAACTTAGTGAGAATGTCAACAAAGAGATAGGAAACATAAAAAAGGAACTAGAAAATATAAAAAAGAACCAGTCAGAAATGAAGGATATAATAACTGAAATGAAGAATATATTACAGAAAAGCAACAGTGGAGTAGAGGAAGCAGAGGATCAAATCAGAGATTAGGAAGATAAGGAAGAAGAAAACACCCAATCAGAACAGCAAAAAGAAAAAAAGAATCCAAAAAACTAAGGACAGTATAAGAAGCCTCTGGGACAACTTCAAGCATACCAACATTCACATCATGGGAGTGTCAAAAGAAGAATACAGAGGAAGAAATTGAAAACTTCTATGAAAAAATGACAAAAAACTTCTTAACCTGATGACGGAAATAGACATACATTTCCAGGAAGCACAGGGTGTCCTAAACAAGATGAATCCAAAGAGGCCTATAGCAAGACATGTCATACTTAAATTGTCAAAGGTTAAAGAGATACTCTTAAAAGTAGCAAGAAAAAAGCAGTTAATTACCTACAAGGAACTTCCCATAAGATTGTTAGCTGATTTCCCAACAGAAACTTTGCAGGCCAGAAAAAAATTGTCAAGAAATATTCAAAGTGATAAAAAGTATGGACCAACAACCAAGATCATTTGATTCAGCAAAGCTATTCACAATCAAAGGACATATAAAGAGTTTCTCAGAAAAGAAAAAGTTAGAGTTTATAACCACTAAACCAGTATTACATGAAAGGTTAAAGGGTCTTCTTTAAAAAGAAGAAGAGCCCAGCCTGTGTGGCTCAATGGTTGAGCGTCGACCCATGCACCAAAAGGTCACTGGTTTGATTCCTGATCAGGGCACATGGCCAGGTTGTGGGCTCAATCCCTAGAGGGGAGCATTCAGGAGGTGGCCAATCAATGTTCTCTCTCATGGATGTTTCTATCTCTCTCTCTCTTCTCCCTTCCTCTCTCTCTAAAATCAATAAAAGGAAAAAAAAAAGAATAAGAGAAACTAAAAAATATAAACATTAAAATGACAATAAATACATACCTATCAACAACTAAGTCTAAAAAATAAAAGAAATGAACCAGCAGAACAGAAACAGTCTCATAGATACAGAAAACATTTCACACATCTCCTCGACACCCCTCCTCATTGAGGAGATGTGTGAAAAAGGTGAAGAGATTAAGAAGTATAAATAAATCAGTAGTTACAGAATAGTAACAAGCATGTCAGATGGGTACTAGATTTATCATGATGATCACTTAGTTATATAAAGTCTAATCACAGGATTGTACATATAGCTGAATCTAATATGATATTATATGTCAACTGTAATTGAAAAATAAAAATGTATATTTAAGAAAATAAGAAAACAGTAAACTAGATTTGTGCCTAAATCATATGCAATTTGGATACCTTGGGGTACTGAAGAAAGAAACAAATACATTACTCAATAATTAGGACTGTCAATTTTTTACTTATAATGGTGGAAAGGAGACTTTGGTCTGAAAAAAATTTTTTTTAAATGATTTTTAGAGAGAGAGGAAGTGAGAGATAGAAACACTGATGAGAGAGAACATTGACTGTCTGCCTCCTGCATGCCCCCCACTGGGGATCCGGCCCACAACCTGGGCATGTGCCCTCCAGGAATCAAACCAGCAACATCTCCGTGCATGGGTTGACGCTAAACCACTGAGCCACATGGGCTGGGTGATCTAAAATTTTTAATGAAATTACATATTCAGCAGTGGCATGAAGAGGTTCAGTTTCTGGACCTGCATCACTCTTGAAGAGGAAGAAAGTGATCTCTAGAAATAAATCAAATTCCAAAGAAATCTATATTTCCCTTGAGATTTACTGGGTTGGGTACATGACCTATTTGTCATTACTTAGTGTGACACTCCATATTTAGCAGCAAGATATTAATGTTTTGATAGATAATATAAATGATAATAATAATATGAAAAAAATGATCTAAACAGTCAACTTTTGTCAAAGGGCTTATTGTGCTCTTAGAGGAAAAATAAGGGGATAAGTGAAATAGACATTCCCCAAAACAAAACATCTACTGCCTATCAGAATCGTCTTTCAGTATTAGGAGTCCTGGTATCTTAGAGTTCTATTTTATGGCTTAAAATGTCTGCTACTTTCTACAGATGCCAGAGTACAATATCGGTATATATTTTAGATATAACTATTTTATAAAAACAATTTTGTATAATAAAGAGGACATGATCTTGGAAATCAAGGAACTAGTATATATAATTATAGGATTATTTAAGCTGTAAACAAGGAACATTTCTTCTGCGGTTAAATGTTTAATAATGGCTCTACCTTTGTCTGAAATGGAAAAGGAAGTAAATTATCATTATTTTCTTTAGGGGAATGTGTTTCCATTTATTTTGTTACCTGTAGACATATTAAATATAAATGAAGCTCTCCTATACTTAAGTTGCGTTTGTTATTTAATACTCATACTACTAGATAAATATTAGAGGGAAGTGAGAATCTTTCTCATGCTTCTACAAAGCATTAAATTCCTAAGAGCAAACATATCTATGCTGCTTTGCCCGAAGATGCAAAAGCATGCTTAGCAGACATGTAAAGGGCAGTAAGCTAAATTTGTGGTTATGCTAGATTCTTATGAGCACATCAAGAAGTAATGATAAGGCATGTGGAATTTGGTGAAATGTAATAATGCAAAGAAATGCACTTCGGTAACATAAAATAAAAAAGATACAAAGAGAGAACTGGAAAGTCTTAGTTACTAGTTACAAGGTAGGCCATCTAAAAAACACCCAGCAATTTAATTGGCTTCACACTTTAAAATTTTTTTTTTAATCCTCACCTGAGGACATTTTTTTTTTTTTCATTTTTTTGTTCAGATAGAAAGGGAGAGTGAGAAAGGAAGAAAGAAGAGAGAGAGAAACATCAACGTGAAAGGGACACATTGAGTGGCTGCCACCTACACGACCCAACCAGGGCCCGGGACAAACTGCAACTGAGGTATGTGCCCTTAGCGGGAACCGAACCCGGGTCTCTCTGGACTGCAGGCTGACACTCCAACCACTGAGCCAAACCGACCAGGGCTGGCTTCACACTTTAATACATCAACAGTATGACATAGGTTACCAAAGAGTTAACACAAATAGATGGTATTAATGGAATTAAAGGAAAAATACAAATCTATTTATACCATGACTTTGGAAACATCTAGAATATTCGTTTAGGTTCTGAACCCCCATTACAGGTGGTACATTTGTATCTAGAAGACAGAGAATGTGCGTGATGGGAAAAGGACTAAAAATATGTCATCAGGCGTGAGGAAGAAAGGGAGTAGCTGCTTAGCCTGAAAAGAAACCAAATTCAGGGATAGAAGAATAGCTGTCTAACTATGGTTTATCTCAACACAAACTATCTCAAAAGGAAGTTGGTATCAAATCTGAAAGGTGATTGTTGTCCAATGTATTTTTTTTTCCTCACATGAAGATATTTTTCCATTTATCTTCAGACAGAGTGGGAGAGAGAGAAGAAGAGGAAAAGAGAGAGAGAGAGAGAGAGAGAGAGAGAGAGAGAAAAACATTAACATGAGAGAGACACATTGATTGGTTGCCTCCTGCATGGCCCTTACCAGGGCGGAAGACAAAACTGCTACCAAGATAGTGCCCTTGACCAGAATCAAACCCAAAACACTTTGGTCCACGGGCCAACCCTCTAACAACTAAGCCAAACAGGCCAAGACTGTATTTCATATTTTTAATGTTTTTTTTTTCTTTTGACTAGACTTTAGTTACTACCGAACATTAAATTATATAAAGAAAAAGACACGATTTATTAAAATTTTCTTAAAATTAACAATATCCTATTCATTAAAATATTGATTGGATTACTTGTTATGCTATAGACTGAATATCTGTGTCCCCCCAAAATTCCTATATTGATTCTTAATCATCAACATGATGATATTTGGAGGTGGGGCTTTGGGAGATAATCAGGGTCATAACAGAGGAGAGGTCGCGCATGGGCTCAATCTCTCATAAATGAGAGCCCACAGAGCTCCGTCACACCTGCTACCACATGAGGACACAGAGAAGATGGCCAACTGTGAACTAGACTGAGGACTCTCACCAGGCAGAGAATCTGCCAGCCCCTTGATTGTGGACTTCTCAGCTTCCAGAACTGTGAGTAATGAATTGGTGTTGTTTATAAACTACCCAGCCTATGGTAATCTGTTACAGCGAAGTGCCTAAGATATATTATATCATAATGAAAGCGAACTGTCATTTTGTAATCTAAGTTTCTTGACACAGCACACACAAAGATATTTCCCCACAACTTCTTATAAATATAAATACGTAATATGTGCTTTGTTACATTACATTCTGAGGGCAAGAGGTATGATAGGCAAAATCAATTATAAAATAAAAATATAAAGTCTGTCCAGCAGATTCTTGCTTTCTTAGGGAAAAGGTGTTAATATTTCCTGGAGTCAGGGAAATTTTTGTACATTGAACTAAAAGTAAATAGGGAAACAAAAGAGGTGGAGAATATATCCATATATTATAATCATTTCAGGGCACTAGTTTGTTTCCTCATCCCCACAGTGTGAGTCATTCTCCTCTAAGCCATCACAGGTCTGCGCTGGGCACAGCGTCCAGTCAGATCCAATCTAGTGAAAGGAAGGGAGCCCAATTTCATTGTCCTTGATGGTCTCCCTATTGGTGGCTAGATTACTGCTCTTGCACCCAGACTGGTCCATAAGATTCATTCCTCACCTGCATTTACACTTCAACTCTGCACTCTACCTGAGCCTTGCTCCTGTCTTCCCCCAGCCTGTTCTCAGCCCAGGCTGTCTGCCACCCCCCTTCTCAGAATCCTTCCCTGCCTGGAGCCAAATCCCAATATGACTTATTACTTTCACTTGCTTTTTTCTCTTCAACATTTAGCAGTAAAGGATAGAAATTATGTAAGAAAATATGAAGGCTAATTTGCTAAATTTAGATGAAATATGTTAGTCCTTGGGGACCTTGAGATGAACTGATAGAAACCGAGGCTCTTAGTCTTTCCAACTTGCCTGGAAGCTCACCTCCAGCACAGGCAAACTTGAAGCCATGTGGGAAGGGAGCAGATGGCAGGGTTTCTCCAGGTGCACCAACTGCCACCATGGCCCTGGGCAAAACGATGAAAAAGGCAGGATTTGTCTGTGGAATCTTTCAGTCTCATCCTTTGCATTTCCTTTTGCGTTTTTTACTTGCTTTTCAATATTCCTGTGGGTTATTCAATGAATACCCACCTAGAACTTCTCAGATACCCCTTTCTATTCCTTGTGCATCAGTTAAAACTCTCTCAAAGAATGACAGATTTCTGGTAATTTTTTAAAAATATGTTTTTATCAATTATTTTTAGAGAGAGAGGAAGGGAGAGATAGAAACATCAATGTGGCAGGGAAACATCGACCATTTGCCCCCAACATACCCCCCACTGGGGATCAAGCCCACAACTCCTGGAATGGAACTGGGGTCTGTCAGTCCATGGGACGCTGCTCAATCCACTGAGCCACTCTGGCCAGGCTTTCTGGTGATTTTTACTCCACTTAATATAATTAACATTAAATTGTTCACTATGCAGAACTCTCCCGTGACATTTTGCTTTTTAAAACGTGATTAATCTCAACGATTTCATACAATCTGAAATCTGTAGAATACATGAGAGGTCATTTTGACCAGGGTGCTATTTTTCTTTTAGCTGAATTTCCAAAATAAAATATATTGAATAAAACTACCTCACCAGCACCAAACTCCATCACTTCACCTCTGTAAGTAACTCTACAGAATATGAAATTGAGTTTGCCACAGATGAAGCATAAAGAGATCCTACTCTTTGTTGCTTGTTTGATATAGAAAACAAGGATATGGAGCTAGGGAGCATAGAAAATCAATGTATGGCAGAAGTGGAGGACTCTTAGTGGGCAAAATCATTTCTGTGAGTTTAACTAGTGAATTGGTGAGCACAGAACTCTTTAGGGATGACTATAGCAGGTCTTTGGCTTTTCTGTCTCCTCATTTTATTCTTTATTTCACTCCTCAGGGGCATTTCCACTAGAGGCTGAGGATAAAGGGAGAACAATAAAGCAAAGATGATTATTTCAGCTGCTTTTTCATACCTCCAGTAATCTGTGTGGGAGAAAGTTAAAACTGAAAAGATTTGGGTGAATTTTAGGGGGTTGCATTTATACACGTCTTATGACAACAATAATCAATAATCAACTGCATTCTGTGCAAACAAGTTCTCTGTGATTTTTTTTTTTTAATTTTATTTATTTTTTAATCTTCACCCAAGGACATTTTGCATTTATCTTCAGATAAAGCGGGAGGAAGACAGGGGAGAAGAGAAAGAGAGAAACATCGATGTGAGAGAGACACATCAACTGGCTGCCACCCACACGACCCCAACGGGGGCCAGGGACACACTGCATCCCAGGTACGTGTCCTTAGTGGGAACGAAACCCGGGACTCTCTGGTCCGCGCGCTGACGCTCTAACCGCTGAGCCAAACCGGCCAGGGCTCTGTGATGGTTTTGATATGGTTGTAATGAACTAGTTATTACTAACAGGAAAGGAGCATAGGGAAGGCCAAACATTATAGGCATACCACTTAGGCAGGTTCGCCATGAAGCTGAAGCTTTGCACTCCTAAGGGAACCACCAGCCTATTCTCTGCGAAACACTGAGAGAAGAGGACTGGACAAAGAAAAGATAGGACTGGATAAAGGTAAGATAGAAGCATGCCCAGTAAAGTCGAGGTGACATAGGGAAGGTATCTGCCTATCAATCACCCCTGGGAATAGAAATGGTTGGTCAGAATGGGCGTGGCCACTGCAAACAGGTGAAAATTAGGTGTTACATAATCTCCTAAACAAAGGAGTCCTCTCTTATTGCTCTTGTGCTTGACTCTTGGCTTGTGGGGTTCTTTTGATCCTGTCTTCCTTGCATTTGTCCCTATGACCCATGGTCATGGGGACCCCACCTGCAATGGACTAATAGACTGCAGCAGGAAACAAGCTGAGACAGCCTGATGCTGTACTGGACCCAGCTCCAACATGGAAAGGAAACTCTAGACATGGGCTCTGATTTTAGTTCTACTGAAGCCACAGCTACACTTCTTCTATGACTGGACTAAGGGCAATGGGACTTTGGAAACTCAGGGATTTAATTCCATGGAAATAAAAATCACTCGTTGTCTCGTGTGAGTCTCAGAAAATTCCTTTTTTTGGGATACCGCTAGAATTCCACCCAGACTAGTGACCATAGGAGATAAGGCCACTGTACTTTATTAACAGTTTTAAATGAAGGCTTATGATATCAGCACGTGTGCTATATGTATAACCTTTAGTAACTTATTAGGTAATATAAACAAACAATAGTAATTTTTATATAACTTTCACATTCTGAGCAAGTCTGATATCCATACATTCATCTCAAGCATGAGCTTACTAATATTCTCACTCATTTACTGATAATCTGATTAGTTGAAAAATTCTTATTTTATTCTATTGCTTCTATTCTCCTTTTCCTTTTTCCTGACTTTTTCTTATGTTTATATATTGCTTTGGGACATTTTTATGATAGTTTTTCATAAACATGACTATCCTCGTGAGATGGGAGATCAATATTTATTTTTATCACTGTAATGTAAGGTAAATATATATCTCTTATGAATCTAATATTTCAGTCAACTGCTATATTAATACTAGTGATTAATGCTGTCTCACCTGCACACTAGCTCTCCTATTCTTTGGAACTTCTAATTTGCAGAAGAGATAGATAGGCTACGAGTGGGAAACTATAACGGTTACTTGCTACTTATCTATCCCTTAGGAAGTACTTTATTCTTTATTGCCTATATAATTACTTTGGCCAAACTCTATAATGACATTGCCTGCTTACAATGTTTTACTAGAAACTTCTCCCCAACTACGTATTTTTTTTTTATCCTCACCCGAGGACATTTTTCCATTTTTTGATCAGGTAGAGTGGGAGGGAGAGAGAGGAAGAGAGAGAGAGAGAGAGAGAAACATTGATGTGAAAGGGACACATCAAGTGGCTGCCACCCGCATGACCAACCAGGGCTGGGGACAAACTGCAACCAAGGTATGTGCCCTTAGCGGGAAGTGAACCTGGGTCTCTCAGGACCGCAGGCCGACGTTCTAACCGCTGAGCCAAACCGGCCAGGGCTCCCCAACTACATTTTTTTAAACGGGCTCTAGAGTTGGAAGGTATCTTGATAATCATAAAATCTAATATTGCACACCAAGAAAGTATATCTGTCAGATGGTGTATTCATTATTTATAGGTGCTTAACAAATTATTACAAAACTTAGCAGATAAAAAACAAGAAGTATTTATTACATCACGTGGTTCTGAGGTTCAGCAATCTGGGAGCAGCCTAGTTCAGTCTTTGTCATGAGGATGCAAACAGTCGACTGGGGATGCAGTCATGTCAAGGCTAGCCTGGGGCATGAGAATGCACTTCTGAGCTCACTCGGATGGCTGTGGGCAGGAGGCTTCAGCACCTAACCACACAGGTCTCTTTGCAAGGCTGCTCACAATGTGGCAGCTGGCTTCCCCCAGAGCAACTGATCCAAGAGAACAAGAGAGATTGACCAACACAGATGATGCAGTGTCGTTTACAGCCCAATCTTGAAAGTAAGAAACTATCACTTCTGCTACTGGTCACACATAATTATGAAAATTTGGGACAGGACTACACAAAGGTGTTAATAACCAGCAGACGGATGTCAAAGCAGGCCATCGTGGAGGCTGGCTTTCACAGACGTTTGTTCCATTTCTGACAAAATGATTCCTGCCTCCGACAGCAGTCCATTCTATTTCTGTACAATTAAAACTGTTAGAGAAGCTCTTCAGAAGCAGTCCAAAATTTACCTTCTTAAGGAGCTGAAGGCCAGAAAAACATAGAGTTCATATCATTTTGATAGCTTATGTCTTTTAAATTATTTGAATATGAAAGTTTCAATTTAATTATTTTTGAAGAACTTAAAAAGAAATAAACAATAGCATTTTAAAATAATTTTATTTATAGTATGGATAAATAGAAAATGCACTAGGGAAGAAAAACAGAGAAAGAAGGAGAGAGCTGTGGATGTAGACAGACAGGAGCGAGTGCTCACTGGGTGGAAGCAGGTGCGAGGGTAACTGAAGCCACTGTTCTTGCCAGTTCGCCTGTCCTCCCTTCTGTCCGCACAGTGCCAGGTCAGTATTTTCTTTCTAGTTTTACAAGGAAGGGTTGTGGGTTAGACTGTCCTAATGTCCTGTGACTAAAATTACATTTAGGTCATTGTATCAAAACATGGCAGCATTGTTAGGTGCCAATAAGAATTTCTGAGATACTACATATGTTCAGAAGAAATATTGAACTTGAAATACTACATACATGAATATTCTTATCTTAAAGAAAATGTTTCACATGTCTGCTTCTTGCCTGAAAACCTATGAGAATTTATAGACTAAAATAAATATATTTAATAAATTTTAGGTTCCAATATTAATTTTAAGACATTATACATTAGAGAGATGAGTGAAGAATATGATAAATGACAGAAATAATAATGATTTTTTAAAAAGAGTTACTTTGTTTAGTGTCATGTTATATATAACTTTATTTCTTGCTTAGTGATTGGCAGTTATTTAAAGATAATTTGAACAAGGTTTATAGTAATGCTAAACATATCAGATTGATAAAGTATTAAAACTTGACAAGAATAGTCACAGTGAATATTAATTATGTCATAATATTAGGAAATACTTTTTATAAATCTATAGCTGTTTATTACATTTGTGTCAAATTGTAGTAAGATACCATAGTAACTATATCCAAGAAATACTGGCTTGACCTTTCCATATGTTTATTTGAATTTCACATATTATCTAGAAAGTTGTCTCTGAAAGTAGAAATAAGTTCCCTTTGGAAAACAAAATTACAGCCACATTTATGTTTTAATATTATTTTATTTTCATGCAGAAATAAAAATCATTGAAAAAGAGCACTGCAATATTGTATAATCATTGTTATAACTATGAAGGAAAATGGCAAATAATAAGCCTAGTTACTGAACATCATAGTCATTCCACAAATGCATACATAGATCTATCCATGAGGACTAGGTGGAAAATTCGACTTCTGAAATAATTTTATATTGAACTTCTATTTTAAATTCTGATTCTAATGTCCCCCATCTAGCCCTTCTTTAGAAATGGCTTCCCTACTGCAGCTGGTTTCATCTAGGTAGCTAATGATTAAAATACAAACTCATGTTATTCTTGGTGGGATCTTTCACATTTTATAGTCATGGTAATTGCAATTTTAATTGTTCAGCAGCTCTCTGTTAAAATTTAGTTTTAGACAAAATGGTCAAAATTTCTCTCACGAGAGGAACCAGATCTCATTCACTGAGAAAATCAGTTCTGCAGATGGGACACACTGCTTTTCTGTCCAACGTGTTCCAGTGACTGATGCCAGGCAAATTCATTAATGTGGGGCACCTCTCAGGTAGGCCATTTCGCAGTGTCATTATTTCATTTTGTCTTCTTCACAGCTGCAGCCTATTTCAAATAAATACAAAGCAAAGCCTCATTCGGCTAGTGCTTGAAGACACCTGCTCTCGGCGGCAAGCTTTCTCCTTGCAGCTCCTTCGACAGGATGTACCTCAATATCTCAGATGGCACCGTTTTGGAGAATGGAGACATATAAAATATTTAGTTAGAACAATTGATCTATTAATTTAAAACTTCAAGAAATATAGTTTCATGGTAATAATTAATTTCAAGATAAATTAATAGTCCACCAAAATGGACTACTAAATATTTGAGATATAGTTTTCTTATTGAAAATGAAGGGCATTTAAATATCTCTATCTACCTATCTATTTATCATCTACATACATACCACAGAATAGGAATCATTCCTTTTCTCTACAGTAAAATAAATATCTTTTAGATTATTTATTGTATTTGAAAAATGGAAACCTCAAATTCTCTTTGCTCTCCTCAACCCCCAATTAAGCTCCCAAAACCTCTGAGAACCGCTTTATGGCTATTCCTAGCATATCGCAATTTTTTATTCAGTAATCAGATTTTTTTTTGTAAGCTTACTTTCCAAAAGTAAAATTCCAAGATCAATTTTCTGTAGAACTACAGTTATGCATTTTGTGTGGGCAGGTATCAGATGCTGTTCTCAGACGTTGACTTATACCTTAAATAGTTTTCATGGTGAACAATATTTTTTATTTATCAAGTCCTTTTACTTTTTGATCCAAACACTTTAGCTTTCATGAAGCAACCGTTTTCATAAGGAAATTTTCTCTCCCTGTTGGTTAGTTTCTAAAGCACAGACCCAGGGTTTTAGGGGCAGTCCTCCTTCTGGCTCATTCCAGAAGGTACAAAGACCAACTGACTCAAAACTCCACCAATAAATATGAATATTCCTTGTTTAGAAAGTGACCTGAGATTATTGGGGTACAGGGATGTGTTTATTCACTTGGAACAGAGCTTTTCCAAACTGGTTCAACATTATAATCATTTGGGAACATTTTACAAGAAATCAATGCCTAAATATCTGATTTAATTGGTCTAGGGTGAGGCCCAGAGACCAACATTTTAAAGCTTTCCAGGTGTTTCTAATATGCAACCATAGTTGCAAACCTCTAGTTAGAACAACATTTATAAAAACTTTATAGCCCTGGCCGGTTTGGCTCAGCGGTTAGAGCGTCCGCCTGCGGTCCAGAGAGACCCGGGTTCGGTTCCTGCTGAGGGCACGTACCTCGGTTGCAGTTTGTCCCCGGCCCTAGTTGGTCGTGCGGGTGGCAGCCACTCGATGTGTCCCTTTCACGTCAATGTTTCTCTCTCTCTCACTTCCTCTCTCTCCCTCCCACTCTATCTGTACAAAAAGTGGAAAAATGTCCTCGGGTGAGGATAAAAAAAATAAAAAAATAAAAATAAAAACTTTATATGGTAATCTTGCCTTTTATAATACAACACAATTTCACATACATGAGTTGACAGGAAATAAGGCAATCTTAGAGACCACACCATTTGTTTGCTATCCTTTGGGAATAATTACTATGAATAAAATAATTCTCCACATAACAGAAATCAAGTCTATCAATGCTGAGATAGTAAATATTTAACAATTTGTGTTGGCAATCTTTCCAATAAGTATTACATAATCCTTTGCCTGGAAAAAAATATAGTAAATATGCGTATTCTTTTCCTGACAGCTCAATATCATCATTGTAGACATCTGTGATTATACTACCTTGTCTTTTTGATGTTTAGGCACCTTCACTAAATGGACTCAGACTTTTGAAAGTTTTCAGGGTAATGATACTTATCATCCTTCAGTATCAATTACTACTTAGTATTTTTCTCTGTACCGCAGGCCGACGCTCCAACCGCTGAGCCAAACCGGCCAGGGCACTACTTAGTATTTTTAACTGTCTGACCTTACCCATCCATTTTCCTTTGCTTTTGCCCTACCTGCTTCTAAGCTAATGATGCCAATATTGATTATGCTAAAATGACTTAATATAACTTGAGAAGACCTTAAAGCTTGAGAGATCAGGTAATCATGCTTATTAAATCAAGTCTTTTTGATTTGCATACAACTCATTGTTGGTAGGCTGTGTTGTGAGAACACAGGAATGTCTGTTCTACAAAGGCAAGCATGTGAAGACTGTGACTGATGTTCTCCTTGTAATTCTTTTTGTTTTGGTATGTGCCCCTAGTGGGAACTGAACCTAGGACTCTCTGGTCCGCAGGCCAACGCTTCAACCACTGAGTCAAACCGGCCAGGGCTCCTTGTAATTCTTTAACAATGTTTTTCCTTTCGTGACTTTATTCAGGACAATTTATGTTGGCAGAAATTTGACTGCTAGAAAAATACAATATTCTTATATTAAAACATCTAGATTATTTAGAAAGAGAGCTTCGATCTGCATAAGACATGGCCTTGAATATGAGCTGAAGCACCGCTGTCCTCCCCGAGTGCCCCAGACCCTGGCCGAGACTCACTCTGCCTGATGAAGGAGCCAGGAGATTGACCAGTGCACAGTCCAGTTTATAGCAAATGATCCAGCTTAGAAAAACAGTTAGAAATGTAAACACAAAGAATACATTGAGAGATGAGCTTTTATAAAATATAGTAACTCAGCAACTCTTCCAAATAGAGGTTGTAAAATTAACGAGAAACATAATACTAGATGGAATTACAAATTTATATTCCACGTGTACTATAGCATATTATGCTGACATTCTCTGTGCTATAATTTCTAAATATGCTTTCATATCAAATCAGAGCACCTAACTTGTCATTTGGAAAAGCCCAGTGATGCATATTGGATTGCACAAAATATTTATCATTAGCACCTAGATAATCCTGAAATATTGGGTGGGGTGAATAAGCAATAACCGTGCTAAAAAATGCCAATGGCCTTATGCAAAGATCACCTATATAAATTGCTTGAATGTATACATAATTAATGGTTTGCTATTCTAAATTTATGAAGGTAGAATAATATTAAAGTAAATATTAAATGATACTGACAGTATTAAATGATACTGACAGTATTAAAATATTACATAAGAAATATAGCCCTGGCCGGTTTGGCTCAGCGTATAGAGCTCCGGCCTGCACCCCAGAGAGACCCAGGTTCGGTTCCCGCTAAGGGCATGTGCCTCAGTTGCAGTTTGTCCCCGGCCCTGGTTGGGTCATGTGGGTGGCAACCACTAGATGTGTCCCTTTCACATCGATGTTTCTCTCTCTCTTTCCCTCCCACTCTATCAGGACAAAAAATGGAAAAGTGTCCTCAGGTTAGAATTAAAAAAAAATTATATATATATATATATATATAATTTCTTAGAACTGTATAATTCTTTGCCTAATTCCGAAAAACTTTCACCTATAAACTTATATATGATGTCCTCATCTGTAACTTTTTAGAAGGATCCATCAAAAGATCACAATATAAGGTGTGGAGTGATTTCAGTTTATTTATTTATTTTGTGTTACTTGGGTTAAAGCCAGTGAAGATTTTTACATATAAAATATATTTGTAATATGAGATGAATATATATATATATATTCATATATATATATATACACATCCTCACAAAAGAGTATCCCTGAGGCAAACTCCCTTTAAAACATACAGAGCAACATAGCATCCATGGGCTGTATGTTTCTATCTTGTATCACTATAAAACCTGTGAAGTCGTTTCAGCTACAAAACACCTAAAAATGCTAATGTTGGCAAATAACAATCCTACCTAGTCCCTTGGTCCCCAAACTGAGTAATTCAAGGCTGCACTCCTGCTCCCTGCAGGCCAAGGTGGGATTATGTTCTGTGATATGGTCGGTCCTCTTTACAACACAAAATGAGATAAAGATCAAAAGAGACACAGATTCAATATATAATAAGGACTCCCTACTTACCCACACTGCCCTCCAAAAAGAACATTTGTAGTGTGTGCATGCCCCCATAAAAGGATAAGCTCAAATCTTATCCCCTGGTACCTGGGAATGTAACCTTACTTGCAAATAAGATCTTTGCAGATGTAATTAGTTATGATGAGATCACACTGGATTCGGGTAGCCCCCGAATCTAGTAACTGGTGTCCTTATAAGATGAGAGGATACTTTGCGAAACACACAGAGAAGAAAGCCTGTGAAGGCAGAGGCAGTGGCTGTAACTACAAGGTGGGAATGGTAAGCATTATTGGGAGTCACCAGAAACTAAGAAGAGTCAAGGAAGCCTTCAGAGACGCAGTGGTTCTGCTAACACCTTCCTTTCGGACTTCTAGCCTCCAGAATTGTGAAAGAATAAATTTCCGCTGTTTCAAGTCCCCGAGTTGTGGTAAATTGTTACGGTAGCCTACGAAAATTAATGCAGCATCGAAACAAACGTTTTCCTATCTAACAAACTTGAAAGTAGAAAAGGAAAGCAGTCACTTGTTACCTCCCATCAAACTGAGAAACAACCGCTTCTCTTAAACCACCCAGGTCCCACCAGCTCTCTCCTTCTGCCTCCCCAGCATCCACATCTGTTCCTGAAGTTCACTTTTTTTTTCCTGGTCTTGGATGAACCATGAAATCCCTCCGCTTCACCCAGCACCACCAGCTACTACCTAACATATATTCAAAGCACAGCATTACAATCATGTTTGCTTGTTGCCTTTATAGTTTATGGCATCATTTTTCCCCCAGAAAAGTAAGTCTTTTAGTGATAATAAAATTATATGCAAGTGACCACAGCAATTTTAAATAAATATAAATAAAACTGCTTCCAAGAAACATTGTTTGTTGTTTCCCTAGCCTGGACATTATGCAGGAAAAGATTATTTGCCGGAAAGGACTGACTCCTTATTTGGGCAGTTGGTGAATTAATCTGCAAATATATAATAAATTTATTTTTATCTGGCAGAAAATTATATTCAGTATTATAAATTATGGTTAATAATAATGAGACGTCAAAATACATTTTAAAATCTTATACTTTTCAATACTTTCATTAATGTAACTGGTTCCCATGTTTCTCTAACGTCTTCAATAACTACCATCTACTTTTTCACTCCAATCCAGCCACCCTGGCCACTTTGCTATTCCAGGAGCTCTTGCAATTTTGCATTGGATGTTCCGTCTCCTAGGAAAGCTCCAATAGCCACATGGTGAATTCGCTTACTTTCTCTGGGCCTTTGCTCATATGTCGCCTTCCCCAGATATCTCCTTACCCCTGGTATTCCTGATCTCCTACTATACAAAATCTTCTATTGCATACTATTTATTATTTTTTAACAGACTGCATAACTGCCTTGTTGATTATGTGCACTTTTGGCCCCTGTTCCTTTCTAGAATGTAATTCCGAAGGAAGCAGGGATTTTAGCTGCTCTTTTTTTCCCCTCTTGAATATTCTAAGTACCCAGAACAGAGCTTGCTTGATTTGTTCTTATAAGAAATAGTTACTGAGCACCCACTATGTGCTAACCATTTTGCTAGCCATATTGTTACTTTGTGTATAGAAAACTTATGTATTCTCTATTCTTGTGGAATTTATTTTTGAGTGAGGGAGATGGACATTAATTAACATTATCTGTAACAAACTATAAATTGAAATTACATATGTATTCAGAAATAAATACATAATCCTATGGAAATATAACAAAAGAACAACATCTGTATTTGGAGGTAGAGTTAATTGATTGGAAATGCTTTTGCTCAAATACCAAAAAATTATTCTGGAACTGAGATATGATCTATAAGTAGGAGTTAACCAGAGAAAGAAATACTTTTCAAGGAAAAATTGTGTGCAAATATTCTGTACCAGCAGAAACAAAAAGAGAGAAAGAAGTGGGCTATGTGATGGCTTTGGTCATTATTCAAGATAAATGGAAAGAAACTGACATCTGGGTTTTTTTTGGTGAAAAATGGGGAGTGGAGGGGCTTGAGAGATATGATCATAATCATTCTATGGTGAAATTACTTCCGCTATAGTCTGCGGAATTATGAGCTCTTTGGATTATTTAGAATCTTGTCAGAGTTTCTGTTTAAAGACAGATGTTAAGATAAATTAAATAGTTGTATTTTACCATAGTTAGGAATATTTCATGATAAAAGTATAATATGTCTTACAGTATGATTCTACCAATAGGAGCTAATTTTTAAAATCTATTTTTTTATGTTACAAGGTCAGAGAAACTCTACTAGTTTCGGGCACTGTAAATTTTATATGACACCTTTAACCTACAAGTAAGGCTTAAAAAATAGTTTCTATGCTTCTGACTATATATATAAATATTTCTAATACTTCAAGAAATGTTTATCTTAAATTATTTGTTAAATGTGCATAAATACTGGTTCTCAACTCATTACATATTTCAGATCCTTGTTAGACTTTAATGAATATAGTTTCTAAACCTGAAACAAATTTTCTTAGAAACTTTAGTTCATGCTGATTTTTAAAAAGGAGAAAAAGTTAAAATAAAACGTTGCCAGAACAGCAGGAGGATTTTTCCCCATTCCCAGTATAATGATCTTTTGCTCATCTTCCTGGACATGTAGGTCACATACAGGACTAAGAAACAGGCATACTCTGACTCAAGGCTGTGTGCGCGGAGGTGCTCATGATCCAATATTGCCGCAAGATTCTTCAATCAGAAAGAATGTTAATAAATACATGGAATCATACAATTTTATTTAATTTAAAACTTGCTTACAGAATTCTTTAATTTTATTTACAGCCCAATAACACAAATGGGGAATATGTATGTGTCTATGTATATGTATATGTTTGTGTGTGTGTGTGTGTGTGTGTGTGTGTGTGTAAGTCAGTGTGCACTGTTTAACGATAAGCCCAATTCTAATCATTTTAAAATGTCACATACAGCATGGCATGTTCATATTTGGAAAATAAGAACAGTTCATGTGGGTTTTATATGGGGTAGGATATATGCCATGCCTTCCATAAAAGATGCCTACTAGATTAGTATGTAAACCACAGAGTATTTTTTTTCATTTTAAAGGAAACCTTTCCAGGACTAGCTCTGTATAGACAAATATTTTGTAACTGCACTTGCTGTAACTATCTTATTGGGGTTATTTAGTGCTAATCACATTTTGTGGATTATTATCACATATAACTATAACCCAGACTGATAGAACTCATCAGGACTAGCACACAGTTATCTTCTATTATTACTTTATGTATTTTGGTTGTCTGAAATTTTATTTGGCCAAATAGCAATAATATTGGCATTAAATTAAATTCTTTGAGGAGTTTTAGTTGTCTCCCCTCACTCTGTGCCTACTCTCTAAAAGCCTTTTCCCCACCTTCTTTATCTTATAAACCTACTGTTGAAAGTCCTTTAGCTAGGGACCTGTTAAGTGGGAAAAATATTTGGATTGTTTGATTGTTTGGATTCCTGGATATGTTCAAATTGACTAAGGGAAAATAAAAGAACCTCCTTACCTTTGGTTCTGTATTACTCTTTAAAAAAATATTTTTATTGATTTTTTAGAGAGAGAAGAAGGGAGAGAGAGATAGAAACATCAGTGTGAGAGAGAAACATCAGATGCCTCCTGTTTGCCCCCTACTTGGGATGGAGCCCACAACCCGGCATGTGCCCTGGAGGGAATTGAACCAGGACCTCTCAGTACATGGGATGACACTGGATCCACTGAGCCACATCAGCCTGGATCTTAATCACTCTTTTGTTATTGTTTAGCACTTTGTAATAACATTCTAATTGCAAATCTGTAGTTTTTAAAATACCATGTTGTATAGGTTAAATATGTACATGAGAGGGTTATTTTTGCATATTGTCCTTCAGTTATCACAATGTCAATCTGAAAGAGTGCAATACTCCTCTTAAGCAAATGACAACAATAAAAAATCTTTAATTACCCCAAATTGTAAAGTAGGAAACAGAAAACCTGCATTTAAATACTTAATGATTCTTGGCTGTGTAACTATACTTCGGTCACTTAAATGTTCTGTTTTTCTTCATGAAATAGGAATAATAATCTTCGCAGAGTAATTTTAGTAACATTTATGAAAATATATTATAAAATAAAAAACCTTAAATATTAATAATGTTTTATTTTTTAACATTAAATTAAGAACAAAAGTAGCACTGGCATTTACTAATTTTGTTTAGCCAACATCCCTTGTTTTGGGCATTAAGATACACCAAGTAGTATGTTTTTCTTTTTTTTACAGTGATTCAAGAAGCTGTGAGTACTTGTATATTCTTTCATAGCTTTGTTGAGATTCAACTGACATATAACATTATGTAAGTTTCAGGTAAAAATGTGATGATCACATATATGTATATTTTATAAAATGTCTATCATAATAAGATTAGTTGACACATGAGGCTATACTTAGATTACATTTAAGGTAATAGTCAAAGGCCCTTCTTAATTGGGACAGACTATATGGGCTTTAAATTTAAAACACTGATTGAACCCCACTGGTGTGGCTCAGCTGACTGAGTGTTGTCCCATGGACTGAGAGGTCCTGGTTCGGTTCCTGGTCAAGGAAGCAGCTGACTGACACTTCTGTTTCACATTGATGTTTCTATCTCTCTCTGCCTTCCTCTCTCTCTAAAAAAAGGAATAAAAAACATATTCAAACAAAAAAACTAAAAATACATTGATTGAATCTTGGTCCTACAGGTGAAGTGCATGGTGAATGAAATTAGCATATATCCGTAGATAACCAAATGATCTGGTGGTCTTCCTATAGTTCAACAAACATGCAAGTGCCTATATCTTTAATCAAAAAGTGATTTAAACATGTTTGACATTCTAAATATTATTAAGAGAACTCTAAAATATTTGCTACCTTTTTGTAACTAAATATTTCTTGTAAAGATAAATCCTATTATTTGATACCAAATTTACCAATATTAAAATTTTTTTGGTGTTTGAAAATTGATAAAACTTAAATATATCATCTGAATATTGTGGTTTGCATTAATTTTTTTATGATCCAGACAATTTTAATGATGTTATTTCATCTTACTCTCATGAAAATTATCAAGGTATATCCATGACTTGTTTGTTAGCCCCAAACTTGATTTATTCATAAACAAGTCATATCATAGTTTGCCACATTTCTTTACAATTACATTGAATAGAAATAACTTGTTATTTTAAACTTATTTTTTTGCTAAAATTTTTTTCTGACATTTACATTACTTTTTACTGATTTTATGAAATGTGGAACACTGATTTTTGTTGCTTTTTAGCTTCAATATAAATATCACATTCCTGGAATTGAATGAAATCTTAGTATCTATAAATATTAGTTTTAAGAATTTTAAAACATGTGTAAGGAGTCATCTGGTCAAGATGGTAGAGCAGATAAACACAGTGCTCCCCTCATCCCATGACTACAGCAAAATTACAACTAAGCTACAGAACAGCCATCACTGAGAACCGCCTGAAATCTAGCTGAACAGCAGTCCTATAACTAAGGATACACAGAAGAAGCCACCTCAAGTCTGGTAGGAGGGGTGCAGACACGGGTGGGCTGGTCCATCACCCACATGTGCCAGATAAAAATCAGGAGGGTTATCTCAGCTGTGGAGGTCCCCCCTGAAGAGTAAGGGGTTCCAGCCCACACCACACCCCCCAGCCCAGGGTTTCAGTGCCAGGAAGTGAAGTCTTCATAACTCTGGCTATAAAATCCAGTGAAATTTGTGCCTGAGTGACATGGAGGGTTGCTGGAGTCTAAGCCATTCTTCCTAAAGGGTCTGCATACAGACTTACTCCCTGACAGATTCACACACTCTGAACACCAGTATTAGGGTGGCAGCTTCAAAGGTTTCAGAGGAATAGTGACATTAAGTGAATTGTTTGGATTCAAGGCAAGAGCTAGAGGGGCAGCTTTCTCTCAGAAAGAAGGGCTAGCAAATGCCATTATTCCTTTGTTGATCCTTGATCCCATTCAGCCTGTAGGAAGGTACCATATCTGAATCTCCATCGACCTAGTTCACAACTTTCACCCTGCTCTGGTGATTTTCTGAGATCCTGCTGCACCCAACTAAGGGGAAAACCAAGCCTCTTCCAATAGCTTTACTATAAAGGTAGCCCGTCTTGGCTGATGCTGCAGGCTTTCCTAAAATCCCTCAAAGATTCACAAACCCCAAAGAAGTAGCATCTGGCCTCAGTGAGCCCAATACCTCTTGCTCAGCAACCCCAAACCTGGCACTTGTAGCAACTAGCCTCACTTCATCGCTTGGCCTCTCCTGGGCACCTCCAAGCCCAGCAAAAGAAGTAACCATCTGCAGATAACATTTTAGCTCATACCAAGTAGCCCCAGGTTAGGCATAGTCAGTGACTGGCCTTGGTCTGCAGCAAAGCCCCTCCCAAGAGGCCCCAGAATCAACACACATGGTGGCCAGCTTCAGACCACACCAGAGCACCACCCAACCACCTCCACAAATGACAAAGGGTAAACTCAGCAGGCAACAGAGCCCCACTAAAGTGAATCCTGTTCTGTAGGGTCAGCCCCTCCACAACAGCTTCTCCACTGTAGTCACAGCCAGCCCTCACAAACCAGTCAGCCTGATGGTTGCTCCCTTCCACTGATGTCCCAACAGCAGTCAAGGTTAACTACAACAGAAGGGCTAACACAACACACTCAAGGGACACACATAGAGGACCTGGCTCAGGTAACCAGGAGACTGCACCACTGGGCCCCACAGGACACCTACTACATAAAGCTACATTACTAAGACTGAAGATGTAGCAGCTTTACTTAATATGTAGAAACAAACATAGGGAGGCAGCCAAAATGAGGAGACAAAGACACAAATCCAAAATGAAAGAATAGGACAAAACCCTTCTCACTCCAAAATAAACAAAATGCAGACAGGCAATCTTCCAGATGCAGAGTTCAAAACATTGGTTATAAGGATGCTCAATGATCTTGGTTAGAATTGCAGCAAAAAGATAGAAAACATAAAAATGGAGATAGAAAAACATTTTAAAAAGCCAGTCAAAAATGAAGAATACAATAACTAAAATGAAGAACACACTAGAAGCAATCAACACCGGCTTTGATGAAACAGAGGACTGAATCAGCAATTTGGAAGATAAACTAGCAGAAAACATACAATTAGAATAGCAAAAAGAAAAACAATGCAAAAAAATTAAGATAGTTTAAGGGGCCTGTTGGACAACATTGAGCATACCAACATTTCTATGATAGGGATGCCGGAGGAGAAGAGAGGGCAAGAAATGTAAAAACAACTTGGAAAAGTAATAAAGGAAAACTTCCTTAACCTGCTAAGGAAACAGACATATGACCCCAAGAAACACAGAAGGTCCTAAACAAATGAAAACAAAGAGGTCCACAACAAGACACATCATAATTAAAATGGCAAAAATCAAAGAAAAAGAGATAATCTTAAAAGCAGCAAGAGAAAAGTAGTTAATTATCTATAAGGGAGCTCCCATAAGACTGTCAGCTGATTTCTCAACAAAAACTTTGCAGGCTAGAAGGTATTTAAGTGATGAAAAGAAAGTACCCACAACCAAGTTCATCCAGCAAAGCCATCATTTAGAATAGCAGGGCATATAAAGAGCTTCCCAGACAAGGAAAAGCTAAAGGAATTAGTTGCTACCAAATCAGTGTTACAAGAAATGTTAAAGGGACGAAAAATAAAATAAAAATATGAATAATAAAATGACAATAACTATATGTCTATGAACAGTTATTTTAAATGTAAATGAATTAAATGCTCCAATCAGAAGACATGCATTCATTCATTCATTTACTCATGCATCTATCCAATAAATATTTATTGAGAAACCAATCTTACCAGGCACTGTTCTTAGTTCTTGGAACATATCAATGAATACAACAGGTAAATATCTCTGACTACATGACTTCACTTAAAGCAAATGAAGAACTAAGGCCCAGAGTAAACAAATTACTTCCCACCTTTAAATCATTATATACCTATAGTTAATGAGCTGGGATGGAAATACCTGTTTTCCATATCTCAAGCTAGGATTATTTCCACAATTTCACACTGATCCTCCTCTCTTCCCATCCTATCAAACCCTCATTCATTTGTAATAACTTTTAAACAATAACCTATCAAATGTTGATATTAGACTTTATTATAGTATGATAAAAACAATAAATTTTTAGCATCTATAATGACACATTTCCCTTTTAATATCTTTCTACAGAGGAGGTTCCATATGTCTTATTTTGCCAATTCTGAAGTAAACAATCATCACATGTTATACTTGTGATTCTGACAGCATGGGGCACAGAGAATTGGCATGAACTTTTCAATGACTAATCACCTCTGATAAAGAATTCTGAGAAAAAAATTTAACCTACTGTTACTAATTCCATCTTCTGTATTCTTCCAAAATGAGCCTGTTACTTTTTGTTTGTTTTTATGGCCTTAGTTGAAATATAAGTTTCTCTTTAACCATAAAATTTTCTTTGGTTAGTACCTGACATGACCTACAATAAATATATTAATTTTTCCTACTAATTTTGGAGTACACTATCAATGTAACTTTGTTTTACTTTCATCTTTTACCATTTAAAAAATTTTAAAGTAATACCTATGGTGCTAACATTTATATCTATATTAAGTTAATAATCAGAAGCCAGCTGCTTCTATATGTAAATATTGGGTAAATGTCAGAGCCATGGAGTTGTATTTTATTTTCTTGCTTTCAAAATTTTAAAAATGTGTTCCATGTATAGAACTTGTATTGCTACTGGCTATTATTTTTTTACTATAACTAGCTTTCACTCAGTGCTATGTATACAGCTATTCTTCTGCAAGGTAAGTATTTGGGATTTCTTTGGAAAACTCAAAGTTGAGCTCACCTCCTAATTTTCTCAGGCTTACACATACAAACACACACAACATATAAATAAATATGCATATACATATAGGTAAATATACACTTACAAATAAATATAATATTAATATATATACTTCTTATTTTTATGATTCTATATATCATTTAGAAGAGTTTCTCTGGCCCTAGCCAGTTTTGCTCAGTGGTTAGAACATTGGCCTGTGGATCAGAGAGTCCTGGGTTTGGTTCCCACTAAGGGCATGTACCAGGGTTGCAGTTTGTCCCTGGCTCCGGTTGGGGTTGTGTGGTGGCAAACAGTTGATGTTGCTCCCTCTCTCTTCCCCTCTCTTTTCTTCCTGCTCTATCTGAGGATAAATGCAAAAATATCCTCAGCTGAGGATAAAAAAAAAGAGGAGTTTCTCTGAATAAAACTCTTATAAGAAAAGGAGTCTATTGCCCAGCCATTGTGGCTCAGTGGTTGATCATCAACCCATGCACCAAGAGGTCACCGGTTTCATTTCCAGTCAAGACACATGCCCAAGTTGTGGGCCAAATCCCCAGTGGGGGGCATGCAGGAGGCGGCCAAACGATGTTCTCTCTCATTGATGTTTCTATCTCTCTCTCCCTCTCCCTTCCTCTCTCTCTAAAATCAATAAAGAAAAAGAAAGAAAGAAAAGGAGCCTATTTAATTAACTCTAAAAATCATTCTACTTTATTATGAAAACTTGTGTCACTAAAAAATGCCTCAAGCATTTATCAATAATCTACTTGATCAGTATCCCTAATTGCTATACTTTGGTAATGTTTTTCTTTTCTTTTTTTTTATTTATTAATTTGTTTTTGTTACAGATGTTTCCCATTTTTCCCCCATTGACACCCTCCCCCCACCACCCCATCCCCAGCTTTGTTGTCTATGTTCATTGGTCATGCATACATGCATGTAAGTTCTGTGGTTTATCTCTTCCCCTACAAATCCCCCCTCCTCTGAGGCTTGTCAGTCTGTACCCCACCTCTATGTTTCTGGGTTAATTTAGTTCAGCAGTTTGTTTAGGTCATTATATTCCACACATAAGTGAGATCATGTGATATTTGTCTTTCTCTGCTTGGCTTGTTTCACTTAGCATAATACTCTCACAGTACTTCCATACCATCTCAAAGGATAAGAGATCTTTCTTATAGCTGCATAGTATTCCATTGTGTACATGTACCACAGCTTTTAATGCACTCATTTATTGATGGATACAGGTTGTTTCCAGATCTTAGCTATTGTAAATAGTGCTGCTATGAACATAGGGGTACATATATTCCTTCTGATTGGTGTTTCAGGTTTCTTAGGGTATATTCCTAGAAGTGGGATTATAGGGTCAAATGGCAGTTCAATTTTTAATTTTTTGAGGTAACACCACATTGTTTTCCACAGTGGCTGCACCAGTCTGCATTCCCACCAGCAGTGTACTAGAGTCCCCTTTTCTCCACACCCTCACAAACACTTGTTGTTTGATGATTTGTTGATGGCAGCCATTCTAACGGGCGTGAGGTGATACCTCACAGTTGTTTTAATTTGCATCTCTCTGATGCTTAATGATGTTGAGCATTTCATTATAAATCTCTTGGTCATTTGTATGTCCTTTTTGGAGAGGCGTCTATCCAGGTCCTCTGCCCATTTTTTAATTGGGTTCTTTGTCTTCCTTTTGTTGAGTTGTTGTATGAGCACTCTACATATTTTGAAAATTAACCCCTTATATGATGTATCATTGGCGATTATGGTCTCCTATAATAGTGGGATCCCTTTCCGTTTTGATGGTTGTTTCTTCTGCTGTGCATAAGCTTTTTAGTTTGATGTAGTCCCATGTGTTCATTTTTTTCTTTGTTTCTCTTGCGTTAGGTGTTGTATCAGTGAAAATTCTGCTGCGTATGATGTCTGAAATTTTGTTGGCTACATTTTCTTCTAGAATTTTTATGAATTCATGAGTTACAATTAAGTTTTTATCCATTTTGAGTTTATTCTCGTGTATGTTGTAAGTTGGTGTTCTCGCATCTTTGGTAATGTTTTTGACAAAAGAGTGAATATGATGAATGTTCTAATGGAAGCACAACATGATTTTGTTAACAGAGTTTATACAGATAAGGCACCTGACCATAACATATACTCTAATAAATTAGTTCTCTATAAAAATAAAATAAGGTATGCACACCCTAAAATAATTTTAGCTGAACTCATCAATTTTCATTTCAACCAAGCAAAGCAATACATCTGATTTGTGCTCAACATTGTCAGCATTTCAGAAAATACTAAAATGCTTCAGTTCTGAAAAGAAAAGTATCCCATAGTTAAAGCATTATTAAATTAGTAACTATATTTGTTAAGAAAACAAAGCCTTGTTAAAGTTATGCACTTAAAAAGTAGAAGCAACATGTTCTGTTGCTTTATATAACCAGTCCCAGCATCGAAAGAAATAGTACACTTTTCAGTTATGCCGTGCATCCAACTTAAAGTTAAATTGTACAGAATATGGATGTAAGCAAAATAATTACAGGAAATACAGCACTACTTAGCATATAGTATAATAAACTGTCAACTAGTTTGTTCAAGTCACATCATTTTATAGTACTTGGTTAAAAGAAAATAGTAATGAGTTTGTTAACAGTGTCAACCTTAGCCTTACAGGATGTGGAGAACTTGTTTTGACATTGGGTCATATGAAAAGTGACAAAATAAATGGGGCAAGTGATAGGAAGTAGCACTGAGTACTCAATATCGTTCTATAACATACAAGGCTTTCAAAAGAAGCTAATAAAATATTAGGCTACAGAATGTTAAAAAGTGATCATCTCATTGGATTTAGCACAAAGCAGGCCCCATTTAATGTACAACACTGATTTAGGGGAGTCACTTTTCAAAAGTAACACTGATGAGTTCAAGTCCTTTCCGAATTAATTAAATACTCTGAAACCTTGCAATACGACTGATAATGAAAGAAAGTGAGGATGTTAGTATGCAGACTGTGATAGTTAGCAAAATGTTGTGTTTTTAAATATCTTAAGAGATATTGTGTAGCAGAGGGATTAGATTTATTTTGGCTTCCTGAACCAGTACTACCATCTAAAGGTAGTAGTGCCCACCTACAGGTAAAAGGCCATGAAAAAATAAATATAAAAAGAAAAAAATGTAACTGACAGGGACTGCCCACTCTGGGGAAAATAATTTCATGATGTTTCATTCTACACATCCTTTTCTTCAAGAAAATTTATGTGCAAATTTAAACGGCAGATATCAAAACATCATTATCAGTATAGTTTGTAAAGTAAGTTTTAAAAAGATGTAGCAGTATGGAGTGAAGAATCTTTTAAAATATACTAAATGTGATAATGAAGAAATAATTAGTAAACAGGCTATGCCTGTAAGGCTTGCATTCTTGCACAAATTTTATTCAATAATATTAAAATGTAAATTAAAAATATACTTCCTAATCAAACAATTCCTAAGTTTAGTTTTATTCCACCTGAAAGGCAGGCTTTACAAATACTCAGACTTGAATTGTTGTTAGGTACCTACTGTCTCCTTGTTCTTATAACCAAAATGATGAATGGTGAGCATTTTAAATATTGCACAAAATATGTTTATTTGTATTTATATACTAGGTAGAACTTACATATTAGGTGCACACACTTTTCAAAATTAATAGAAAAGCATAATATTAGGAGAAATACTTAAATTATTAAGAACTACTGAGGTGGAAAAAGTATTCTGTAGGTAAAAAATTTGAACATCATATATAACTTTAATTTTAGTTGAGATAATTTGTAAAATCTAACCACGACCTTTTCTTTTTTTTAAATTTATCTTAATTGTTGAAAGTATTACAGATGCTCATTTTTATTCCATCGTACCCCCCACCCTTCTCCCAACCCCCAACCCTGTCCTTCTTTCTTAATCAGCAAGACACAAGAGCTATATGCATTCTTGTAGAATAAAAGGTATGGGTACCCACTGGCAAAGTAGGCGATTACAGAGAGAAGCCGCTAATGACTTTAGAAGTAAAGTTCAGTCAGTCTGGAACTTTTAGAATTCTAAGTTACATGTCTGGGTTTTCCAAAGATGAAGATATAAATTTCAAATTAAAATCTAAGAAAAGTAAAAGATGTGGACAAAAGGGAACTCTCAAGTGCTCTTGGTGGGAATGTAAATTGGTATAGTCACTATGAAAACAGCATGGAGCTTCCTTCCTCAAATATTAAAAATAGAGGGGGGCAAAAATGAAGAAAACGGGAGAAATCTGTAATACTATCAATAATAAAATAAAATTAAAAAAAATTAAAAACAGATTCCAGCAATTCTACTACTGGACATTTGTCCAAAGAATTCAAAACACTAATTCAAAAATTAAATGCAGAAAGCAGAGGAACATGGCAGCGAGCAAAACCAGAGTGAGGGTTGTGTGTGAGTGCATCAGCGTGAGTGAGAGTGCACGTGGGAGTGAGTGTGGGGAAGCAACTGCCTGGCAGTGCAGGAACTAGGGTGGATGGATTTGGTGCTGTGGGTGAGGGAGTGGATGGCTACCACTGCATGCTGTTTGACAAGGTGCTTTTCTCTGGTGGGGTTGGAAAGTGCTGCCATTTTGGAAAATCTGCTGGCTTCTCCTTGGGAGGAAGCAGCAGGGAGTGGCTAGAACCCAGCAGCCTGAGGCTAAGTGCCCTGGAGAGACCAGTGGACCCCTAAGCTCCCACCGCCAGTACAGAGTAGCCACATTGCGGGCACAATTGTGCACAGCAGGAGCACCACAGCAGGAGCCCTGCACAGCAGCAGCAGCACCACCACAGCAGCAGCACCACAGCAGGAGCCCTGCACAGCAGCAGCACCACCACAGCAGCAGCACCAACCACCACAGCAGCAGCACCACAGCAGGAGCACCACAGCAGGAGCCCTGCACAGCAGCAGCACCACAGCAGGAGCCCTGCACAGCAGCAGCAGCACCACAGCAGCAGCACCACAGCAGGAGCCCTGCACAGCAGCAGCACCACCAGCTGGAGAAGGACACTGCCACAGCACCAAGGCTGCAGGAGCCACACAGACCAGCCCCGCCCCAAGGGACCCAGTACCCCAGTCCTGCCCACTGCAGGACCTGGGCACCTGAGTCTTGCCCCCCCTGCAGGATCCTGGGATGTCAGCCCTGTCTCCCATGGGAACTAGACACACTGACCCTGCTCCCACCAGATCTGCCCAATACAACAGCACCCCACTTGCCCCGCACTCCAGCAGCACCCCAACAAGCCCTGGCATTGGAGGAGCACCTCCTGCAAAACATGGACAGTAGTTGCCAGCTGTCAATCCTCCCAGACCCACAGAAGATGAGAGACACTGCCCTTATGGCCCTGTACCAGTTCAAGCCACTGACTCCACGGGCCCCACCACAGCCAATAGCTGCCAGTCCCCACTGTCAATGACACTGACAGCTGTTGCCAAAGAGAGCCACCAGCACTCCTGCACAACTGGGACTGGATCCAAGATTCAGCCCCAACACAACCCAAGCCACTTGGACCCACAGTCTCGCCTATGGGATCTGGTGTGCCGCATCTGGACCCTAACTGCCAGTCTGCCAAATGGTGAAACAAAGAAACAACTCCCAAGCAAAAGAAAAGGAGGAATCACTAAAAAAGGAACTAAATGAAGTAGAGGCAAGTAATCTGTTAGATAAAGAATTGAAAATAGTGATTTTAAGGGTGCTTGAACAACTTACTAAGAATTACAAGCAACTTATGACAATTATCAAGAACTCAGTGGGAACTACATCAGCAAGAAAAAAGAAGTAGAGGCCATGAATACAGATCAAGTGGAAATGAAGCATGACATAGCTGATATAAAAAAATATCCTGAAAGGATATAATAGTAGATTAGAAGAAGCTGAGAAATGAATCAGCAAATTAGAAGACAAGGTAGAAAAAACACCCAATTAGAAGAGCAAATGAAAAAAACAAAACAAAACCCATAACAGTTGGCATCATAGGGGCACAATAAGAAGAAGAAATCAGAAAAAGAATAGAGAAACTGTTTGAAGAAATAATGACAGAAAACTTCCCTAAAATGGTGAAGAAAATAGTCACCCAAGTCCAGGAAACAAGAATCCCGGTCAAGATGAACCTAAACTGACCGACACTTAGACACATCATAATTAAAATGGCAAACATTAAAGACAAAGAAAAAATCTTAATGCAGCAAGAGAGAGACAGAAAGTTACTTACAAGGGAACTCTCGTTAGACTGTGAGCTGATATCTCAACAGAAACTTCAGAGGAGAAGGGAGTGTCATTAAGTATAAAAAGTAATGAAAAGTAAGGGGCTGAATTCAAGAGTACTCTCTCCAGCAAGGCTATCATTAAAAATTGAAGGTGAAATAAAGAACTCTGACACAAAAAAAAATTGCTAAAGGAGTTTATCACCACCAAACCAGCATTATGAGAAATGCTAAAGGGACTGTTGTAAGAAAAAGAAATAGAGAGAGAGAGAGAAACACAAGGATAAAGAATAAAAAATGCAAAGAAATAAGTAGGTATCAATAATCACCTAATTGTAAATGGCTTAAATGCCCCAATCAAAAGAAATAAGGTAGCTGACTGGATAAGAAAACATGACCCATATATATGCTGTCTAGAAGAGACTCACCTCAGAACAAAAGACTTGCACAGGATGAAAGTGAATGGGTAGAAAAATATCCTACATGCAAATGGAAATGAAAAAGAAGCTGGGGTAGCAATATTCATATCTGATAAAATAGACTGCCAAATGAAGTCCATAACAAGAGACAAAGAAGGGAACTATATAATATTAAAAGGATTGATCCAACAATAACCCTGGTAAAGATATATAAACCCAATACAGGAGCACCAAAATATATTTAAAAAGTGCTGCAGGACTTTAAGGTAGAGAATGACAGCAACACAATCATTGTAGGGAACTTTAACACTCCACTGACATCACTGGATAGATCTTTTCAACAGGGAATCAGTAAGGAAGCAGAGAATCTAAACAACACACTAAATCAGATGGACTTAATTGATATTTACAGAAAACATCAACCCAAAGCTGCATAATCTACATTATTCTCAAGTGCACATGGGACATTCTCAAAGATAGACCACATGTTAGGTCACCAACCAGAAAGAATATATGTACCCCTATGTTCATAGCAGCACTATTTACAATAGCTAAGATCTGGAAACAGCCCAAGTGTCCATAAGCAGATGAGTGATTAAAAATGCTGCAATACATATACATTTACACAATGAAATACTATGCCACTGTAAAAAAGGAATGTCTCTTATCCTCTGTGACAGCATGAAGGGATCTAGACAGTCTTATGCTAAACAAAATGAGCCTGTCAGAGAAGGAACAAGTATCACATGATCTCACTTATTTGTGGAATATATTGAACAAAATAATCTGATGAACAAAATAGACCCAGATACATGGAAGTAAGGGACAGACTGACAAACCTCAGCAGGAGGGATGGTGGGGGGGGTGGGGCAGGAAGATATAAACCAAAGAACTTAGGTGCATATGTGCATAACCAATGGACACAGAGAACAGTGTGATGAAGGCCTGGGAGAACAGAAGCGGGGGTGGGGGGGGGGATTGAGGAGATCTGTAATACTTTCAACAATAAAGATAAATTTTAAAAAAGAAAATATAAATGCATACTTATGTTCATTGTAGCAGTATTTTTTAATAAATAAGATATAGAAGCAATCTAAGTGTCCTTCAATAGTAAAAGGAATAAAGAAGATATGGTACATAAATACAACTGAAACCTTGCAATTTATGACAACATGCATAAACCTAGAGAACATTAGGCTAAGTGAAGTAAGTCTGACAGAGAAAGACAAATATATGATTTCATATATATGAGGAAACCTAGAAACAAAATAAATGAACAAACTTATAGAAATAGGAAACAAATTGATGGTCACCAACGGGAGGGATGTTGGGGAGGGGCTGGGTGAAAAAGGGAAAGATACTAAGAAGTACAAATTGCAAGTAATCAAAATAGTCACAGGGACATAAAGTACTGCATAAAGAATATAGTCACTACTACTGTAATAAATATGTACGGTGCCAGATGGCTACTAGACTTATCAGGGTGATCTCCTTGTAACTTTATAAATGTCTAATGCCTGTTTTATACCTGAAACTAATATAACATTTATGTCAACAGTAACTGACAAATAAATTTTAAAAAGAAACAGAAAAAAAAAAGCGAGAATAGTGAAACAAACAAGGCCATTTACTTGAGCTGTCAATTAGTGATCATCCAGATTTTGACTGTTAACTTTTATAACCCTATAAATGTTTTAATATCAAATAATGATTATTCAAATTCCTTAGAAAAAATATGAGAAGGAAAAAGAACCACAGTAGCGGTCTATCTTATTAATTCCTTTGATCTACAATGTACTTTTACAACCTTAACACAAACTGCCCTACAGAGAGTGGTCAAATGTTTTGATATTTCTTATTTATGTCAATAACAAAATAAACATTTGATAACAGAAACTAAAGTGCAGTTGTGTATTAGTCTTTCTAGAAATTCAAAAGTAGATTAAATAGAGGAATAAAAGAAAGACACCGGAATCTAGATTTCATTTTAAGACAAATGTTTTCTCTTAGCCCAAAGACACAGAATTTTGAAAATACAAGGAATCAAATTACAGTGTTTACATTGTGTGCGATGACATTGGAGGTGACATCTGGACTTCCTGCTCTAGTTCAGTTCAGACAGATAATATAAATGGGAACTGGAATACAGACAGAAGATGCCAAGATTTATTTGAAAGGGAGTAGGTCTTTTTACAAGTAACCACAGCGCTACTGGCATTTCTCTAGTCTCATCCAGGGTAGGAGTAACCCTGGGAGGTCGAGATTTCTTCTGCTAGGTATAATGCAATAGCTGTGTATTTATGACAGATTATTAAATATTGACTTAAGCAGACTTCATAGAACTTTCCACAACCAAATTGCTCAATTACCTACTGAAAATTAGTTTTCCAAATTTCAGTTGTTATAAGGTGAGATGCATAGATCTATAAACTCTTAGAGAATAAATTTTTGATTATTTCACACATACATACATACGTACATATTAAATGCAAAAAATAGGTTTCAGTTAGCACAATAAAGTAGATATAACTGTATCTACCACGAGAAACACAAATATAGTGCTATGTAACACTTTGTCTAATTATTATTTTTTTCTTTTTAAACTTACCTTTATTGTTGAACAGATTACATATGTTCCCCATTTTCCCCCACTTGACCCACTCCTCCCCACTCTCACCCCGCTCATGCCTTCCCCACACTATTGTCTGTGTCCACTGGGTACGCATATATACATATAATTTCTCTGGTTTGTCTCTTCCCGCCCGACTTCCTCCCTTCCTGTTGAGGATCATCAGTTTAACAACCATTTTGTACTTCTTAATCCATTCACCTTTTTCACCTACCTCCCCAACACCCCCTCCCATCTGGCAACTAACAAAAAGGTCTTTGTATCTGTGAGTCTGTTTCTGTTCTGCTTGCTCATTTTCTCTGTAGATTCAATTGTTGATAGATATGTATTTATTGCCATGTTATTGTTTATTTGTTTGATCTTCTTCTTCAAGAAGACCCGTCACCATTTCATATAATACTGGTTTGGTGGTGATGAACTCCTTTAGCTTTTTCTTGTCTGGGAAACTCTTTACATGGTCATTGATTCTAAATGATAGTTTTGCAGGATATAGTAATCTCAGTCATAGGTTCTTGCTTTTCATCACTTTAAATATTTCTGGCCACTCCCTTCTGGCCTGCAAAGTTTCTCTTGAGAAATCAGCTGACAGTCCTATGGAAGCTCCCTTATAAGTAACTTAACTGCGTTTCTCTTATTGCTTTTAAGATTCTCTTTATGTCTTTAACCTTTTGCATTTTGATGATGATGTGTCTTAGTGTGGGCCTCTTTGGATTTATCTTGTTTGGGACTCTCTGTGCTTCCTGGACTTGTATGTCTGTTTCCTTCACCAAGTTAGGGAAGTTTTCTGTCATTTTTCAAATAGGTTTTCACTTTCTTGCTCTCTCTTTTCTTCTTCTGGCACCCCCATGATGCGAATATTGGTATGTTTGAATTTGTCCCAGAGGCTCCTTACACCATCCTCATTTTTTTGGACTCCATTTTCTTTTAGCTGTTCTGATTGTGTGTTTTGTTTCCTTATATTGCAAATCTGTGGTTTGGTCTTGGCTTAGCTTACTTTACTATTGATTCCCTGTAAATTATTCATTATTTCAGTTAGTGCCTGCTTCATTTCTGACTGGTCCTTTTTTATGCTCTGGAGGTCCTCACTAAGTTCCCTGAAGTTCTCAAAAAGTTCCTGAAATTCTCAGTTCATTGAGCATCCTTATAAGCAGTGTTTTGAACTCTGCATCTGTTAGATTGCTTATCGCTGTTATGTTTGGTTCTTTTCCTGGAGTTTTGTTCTGTTCTTTCATTTGGGACATGTTTCTTTGTCTCCTCATTTTGGCTGCCTCCCTGTGTTTGTTCCTTTGTATTAGGTACAGTTACTATGTCTCCTAGATCTTAGGGTGGCCTATTGTAGTAGGTGTCCTGTAAATTCCAGAGGCACAGCCTCCCTGGTCACCCTAGCTGGGCCCTTGAGCTGTATCACTCGTGTGGACTGGAGACACTTCTTTTGTAATTGAATCTTGATTGCTGTGAGCATATCAATGGGAGGGATTTACTCAGACTGATCAGCTTTAAGAACTGGGTTTGTCCACTGATTACTGACCTCTGACTACCTGTGCAGGTGCCCACCACACAGAGCAAATCTTAATTCAGCAGGGCTCTGGTACCCACTGAGTCCACTTCTTGAGTGTATCACTTGTGGAGGTGGTTGGGTGGTGGTGCTTCGACATGGTCTGAAGCTACCTACTGGGTGTGCTGGCTCTGGGGCAAGGTCAGCCTCTGCCTGCATTCTACCTAGGGCCACCAAGCATAAGCTGCAAAGCTATCTACAGATGGCTGCTTCTTTTGCTGGGCTTGGAGGTGCCCAGGCAGAGCCAATCTGTGAACCAAAACTGGCTGTTTCTAGTGCCAGGCGTTGGGCCACTTAGCAAAGAGGTATGGGGCTCACTGAAGCCAGATGCTGCTTGTTTGAGAGAATTTAGGAAAATATGAAGTAGGAGTCAAGACAGGTCAATCCTATGGTAAAGCCACTGGAAACAGCTTGGATGGCCTGAAATTTGGGTGGGGAAGGGCCTCAGGGAATCACCAGGGTGGAGCAAACAGTGTGAACCAGGTTGCTAGAGTACCAGATATGGCATCTGTCTTCCTGCCCCATCTGGGAAGGGCTCATCAAAGGAACAACAGCCTCCACCAGCACATCTTTCCTAGAGAAAGCTGCCTCTCCAGCTCTTGCCTTGATGCCAAACAACTCAAACAACTCAGTTCTACTCCATATGCCTCTGGTGCTTTTCAAGCTGCCTCCCTCAAGCTGGAGCCTGGAGGGAGTGAGCCTGAGTAAGTCTGGGTGCGGGCCCTTTAAGAGGAGCTGCCTGGGACTCCAGAACCATCAGTTTCCCTCAGCCTCAGTTCCCACTGGTTTTTACAGTCAGAAATTATGAAGACTTCTCTTCCTGGCACTGGAACACTGAGCTGGGGGACCTGGTGTGGGACAGGGACCCCTCACTCCTCAGGGAGGACCTTCCCAGCCCAGGTATCCCTCCTGATTTTTATCTGCCTCACTTGAGTGTGGGACCAGCCAATTCAGAGCTACAATCCTCCTACCAGACTCAATGTGGCATTTTCTTCAATTTTATTGTGTTATTTATTTATTTCTTTTTTTATCCTCACCCGAGGACACTTTATCATTCTTTGTTCAGATAGAGCAGGAGGGAGAGAGAGAGAGAGAGAGAGAGAGAGAGAGAGAGAGAGAGAGAGACATCGATGTGAAAGGGACACACCGAGTGGCTGCCACCTGCATGACCAACCAGGGCTGGGGACAAACTGCAACCGAAGTACGTGCCCTTAGCGGGAACCGAACCCGGGTCTCTCCGGACCGCAGGCCGACGCTTTAACCGCTGAGCCAAACCGGCCAGGGCCATTTTCTTCAATTTTAAAGTTGTAGGACTTTCATTCAGCTGAATTTCAGGCAGATATGAATGATGGTTGTTTGAAATTTAGTTGTAATTTTGCTGTGGTTGAGGGAGGAGACGAGTACCATGTTTACCTCTCATTATAAATTTTTATTGAGTTTTTTGTTAAAATTTCATCTGGCAAAAGAAACATAACATATTAGCTCTATAGGCATGTGCAAATTTACTAAAGATGGATAATTATAAATATGATAAAAATTATGAAGCACTAATCTTGAAAGAAGAGCATTACAAAATCAGAAAAGTATAAATTGTATAAAAATAAAATTAGAAAGAAAAACAATTTTATGATGCTTCTTCCAGATGAGCAGTTCAAAAATTTGGGCTGTACATTAGAATTGGTCAGCACTGTTTAAAATATACTTGTCAAAAAGACACTACAAAGAAAGAGAATTACAGGCCAAAATCTCTGATAAACTTAGACACTAAAATTCTCAATAAAATATTAGCAAATCAGATCTAATGATATATTAAAAAGATTATACACCATGACCAAGTGGGATTTATTCCAGGGATGCAAGGCTGGTACAATGTTCACAAATCAATAACGGTAATTCATTACATAAACACATTGAAAGACAAAAATCACATGATCATATCAATAGACACAGAAAAAAAAAAATGGACAAAATCCAGCAGTCATTTTTGATTAAGAAAATCTCAGCAAAGTGAAAATAGAGGGATCATAGCTCAACTATAATAAAAGCCATATATGAAAAACCTACATCCAATATCATACTTAATGGGCAAAAACTAAAAGCATTTTCCTTAAGAACAGGAACAAGACATAGTACTGGAAGCCTTAGCCACAGCAATTTAACAAAAAGAAAAAATACCCAGAGCAAGTAGAAGGAAGGAAATAGTAAAGATCAGAGCAGAAATAAATGACATAGAGACCAAAAAAACAATTCAAAGGATCAATGAAACAAAGAGCTGGTTTTTCGAAAAGATAAACAAGATTGATGGACCCTTAGCTAGACTCACCAAGAAACAAAGAGAGAGAACCCAAATACACAAAATCAGAAATGAAAGAGGAGAAGTAACAACCAACACCACGGAAATACAAAAGATCGTTAACAACTACTATGAACAACTATATGGCAACAAATTCGACAATCTCAGCGAAATGGACAAATTTCTAGAAACACACAGTCTCCCAAAACTATTCCCGGAAGAGATAGAAAACTTGAACAGACCAATAACAACTAAGGAAATTGAAGAGGTAATCAAGACTCTCCCAGCAAACAAAAGCCCAGGCCCAGATGGTTTCACGGGGGGGTTTTACCGAACATTCAAAAAAGAACTAACACCCATTCTCCTCAAAGCATTTCAAAAAATTCAAGAAGAAGGAAGACTTCCAAACACGTTCTATGAGGCCAGCATAATTCTAATTCCAAAACCAGAAAAAGACACTACGAAGAAAGAAAACTACAGGCCAATATCCCTGATGAACATAGACGCCAAAATCCTGAAAAAAATACTAGCAAATCGGATCCAGAAATACATCAAAAAAATTATTCACCATGACCAAGTGGGATTCATTCCAGGGATGCAAGGCTGGTACAATATTCGCAAATCAATAAACGTGATACACCATATAAACAAAATGAAGAATAAAAACCACATGATCATATCAATAGATGCTGAAAAAGCATTCGACAAAATCCAGCATCCATTTCTGATAAAAACGCTCAGCAATGTAGGAATAGAGGGATCATATCTCGACATAATAAAGGCCATATATGAAAGACCTACAGCCAACATCATACTCAATGGACAGAAACTAAAAACATTTCCATTAAGAACAGGAACAAGACAGGGATGTCCACTTTCGCCACTCTTGTTTAACATTGTACTGGAAGTCTTAGACACAGCAATCAGACATGAAGAAAAAATAAAAGGGATCCAAATTGGAAAGGAGGAAGTGAAACTGTCATTATTTGCAGATGACATGATATTGTACATAGAAAACCCTAAAGACTCCATCAAAAATCTATTAGACTTAATAAATGAATTTGGCAAAGTAGCAGGATACAAAATTAACGTCAAGAAATTGATGGCATTCTTGTACATCAATGATGAACTCACAGAAAGAGAAACTGAAAAAACAATCCCATTTACCATCGCTCCAAAAAAATTACGATACCTAGGAATAAACTTAACCAAAGAAGTAAAGGACCTATTTGCAGAAAACTACAGGTCATTGAAAAAAGAAATAGAGGAAGATATAAAAAAGTGGAAGAACATACCCTGTTCATGGATTGGAAGAATTAACATAATTAAAATGTCCATACTACCCAAAGCACTCTATAGATTCAATGCAATCCCCATCAAAATACCAACGACATATTTCATAGAACTAGAACAAATACTTCAAAAGTTCATATGGAACCAAAAAAGACCCCGAATAGCCACAGCAATCTTGAAAAAGAAGAACAAAGTTGGAGGGATCACAATACCAGATATCAGGTTATACTACAAAGCGACTGTAACCAAAACAGCCTGGTACTGGCACAAGAACAGGCATATAGACCAGTGGAACAGAACTGAAAACCCAGAAATGGACCCAAGGCAATACGCTCAATTAATATTTGACAAAGGTGGCAAGAGCATACAGTGGAGTAAAGACAGCCTCTTTAATAAATGGTGTTGGGAAAATTGGACAGCTACATGCAAAAAAATGAAACTCGACCATCAACTTACACCATACACAAAAATAAACTCAAAATGGATAAAAGACTTAAATGTGACCCGTGAATCCATAAAAATTCTAGAAGAAAATGTAGGCAACAAAATTTTGGACATCATACGGAGCAGAATTTTCACTGATACATCACCTAAGGCAACAGAAATAAAGGAGAAAATGAACACATGGGACTACATCAAACTAAAAAGCTTCTGCACAGCAAAAGAAACAATCATCAAAATGGAAAGGCAACCCACTGTATGGGAGAACATCATTGCCAATGATGTATCAGATAAGGGGTTAATTTCCAATATATACAGAGAGCTCATACAACTCCACAAAAGGAAGACAAAGAACCCAATTAAAAAATGGGCAGAGGAGCTGAATAGACACCTCTCCAAACAGGACATACAAATGGCCAAGAGACATATGAAGAAATGCTCAACATCACTAATCATCCGAGAGATGCAAATTAAAACAACAATGAGGTATCACCTCACACCTGTCAGAATGGCCGCCATCAACAAATCATCAAACAACAAGTGTTGGCGAGGGTATGGAGAAAAGGGGACTCTAATACACTGCTGGTGGGAATGCAGACTGGTGCAGCCGCTATGGAAAACAATATGGTGCTACCTCAAAAAGTAAAAATTGAACTTCCATTTGACCCAGTGATCCCACTGCTGGGAATATACCCTAAGAAGCCTGAAACACCAATCAGGAAGAATATATGTACCCCCATGTTCATAGCAGCACTATTTACAATAGTTAAGATCTGGAAACAGCCCAAGTGTCCACCAGTAGACGAATGGATCAAAAAGCTGTGGTACATATACACAATAGAGTACTATGCAGCGGTAAGAAAGAAAGATCTCTTATCCTTTGAGACGACATGGAGGGACCTGGAAAGTATTATCCTAAGTGAAAGAAGCCAAGCAGAAAAAGACAAATACCACATGATCTCACTTATATACGGAATATAATGAACATAACAGTCTGAGGAATACAGTAGACCCAGACACATGGAAGTAGGGCACAGACTGACATCCCTCAGAAGAGGGGATGGGGGGTGGGGGGGTGGGAACTTATATGCATGTATGCATGACCAATGGACATGGACAACTAAGCCGGGGACAGGGTGGAGGGGGGGTGGGGTGGGGGGTGCCAATGGGGTAAAAAGGTAAAATATCTGTAACAAAAAAATAAATAAAAATTCATAAAATAAAAAAAAAGAAAAAATAAAAGGCATCCAAATTGGAAGGGAGGAAGTAAAACTGTCATTATTTACAGATGGCATGATAATGTACATAGAAAAGCCTAAAGACTCCATCAAAAATCTACTAGATTTGATAAATAAATTTGGCAAAGTAGCAGAATACAAAACTTACCTTTAGAAATCGATGGCATTTTCTTACATCAACAATGAAAACTCAGAAAGGGAAACTTTAAAAAAATCGATTTAACATTGCAACAAAAAAAATAAGATACCTAGGCATAAACTTAGGAGGTAAAAGACCTGTTCCCAGAAAACTGCAGGATTTTGAAAAAACAAATAGAGGAATATAGAAAAGTGGAAGCATATACCATATTCATGAATCGTGAAAGTCAACACCATTAAAATGTCCATACTACCCAAAGCAATGAATAGATTCAATGTAATTCCTGTTAAAGTACCAATGGCATATTTTACATATCTAGAACAAATACTCCAAAAGTTTATATGGAACCAATAAAGATATAAATAGCCACAGCAATCTTGAAAAAGAAGAACAAAGTGGGAGGAATCACAATACCAGATATCAAGTAATACTACAAAGTCATTGTAATCAAAACAGTCTGGTATTGGCACAAGAACAGGCATATAGACCAATGGAACAGAACAGAGAACCCAGAAATCGACCCAAGACAGTATGCATAATTAATATTAGACAAAGGAGGAAGGAGTATGCAATGGAGAAAAGACAGTCTCTTCAGTAAATGGTGTTGGGAAAATCAGACAGGTACATGCAAAAAAATGAAACTAGACCATGAACTTACACCATACACAAGAATAAACTCAAACTGGATAAAACACTTAATTAAATGTAAATTGTGAAACCATAAAAGTCCTACAAGAAAACCTAGAGAGCAAACATTCAGACACCTCATGCAGCATAATTTCACTATACATAAGACATCACCTAGTGCAAGAGAAGCAAAGGGAAAAATTAATGGAACTACATCAAACTAAAAATCTGCACAACAAAAGAAAGCAGCACCAAGATTAAAAGGGAACCCACCGTATGGGAGACCATATTTGCCAAAGATACATCAGATACAGGGTTAATTTCCAAAATATGTAACATGCTCATACAGCTCAACAAAAGGAAAACAAACTTTAGAAATGGTCAGAGGACCTGAATAGACACTTCTCCAAATAGCACATACAAATGGCCAAGAGACATGAAAAAATGTTTACCGTCACTGGTCATCAGAGATATGCAAATTAAAATGACAATGAGACATCACTACACACCTGCCAGAATGGCTGCCATCAACAAATCATCAAACAACAAGTGTTAGGGAGGGTGTGGAGAAAAGGGGATTCTAATACACTGTTGGTGGGAATGCAGACTGGTGCACCTACTATGGCAAACAGTGTGGAGTTTCCTCAAATAATTAAAAATAGAATTGCCATTTGACCCAGTGATCTTACATCTAGGAATATATTTTAAGAATCTCAAAATACCAACTATAAAGAATATATGCACCCATTTGTTCATAGCAGTGTTATTTACAATAGTTAAGATCTGAAAATAGCCCAAGTGTCCATCAGTTGATGGATGGATAACAAAGCTGTGTTACATTTACACAATGGAATACTATATTGCTATAAAAAAGGAGGATCCATTACTCTTTGAGATAGCATGGAGGAATCTGGAGACGATTATGCTAAGTGAAATGAACCAGTCAGAGAAAGACAAATATCACATGATCTCACTTATATGTGGAATCTAGTGAACAAAATTATCTGAGGAATAAAATAGAACCGTAGGGATGGAAATATGGAACAGACTAATCTCAGAGGGAAGGGTTATTGGTGGGGCTGGGGCAGAAAGAGATTAATGTAAGAACTAATATGCATATATGCATTACCCATTCCTGGGGTGAGGCGGGAACCAGGTGGAGGAAGGCAATTGGGAAAAAAAAGGGTAACATTTGTAATATTTTCAAAAATAAAGATTAAAATACATTTTTTCAGTCTCACATACAGACTCTGATTTAGTAGGTGACTGAAAAATACTTTTTTCAGAATTCCAGCAATGCACAGAAATCATTATAAATGGTTTTCATATAAAACATTACAAATAGTTATTTTCTTTTTTTATTATTATTTTTTGTTACAGATGTTTCTCCTCCCCCCCACCGACTCCCCCTCCCCCTCCCTCCCTGCCCTTTGCCTAGTTTGTTGTCCATGTCCACTGTTCATGCATACATGCATATAAGTTCTGTGGTTTATCTCTCCCCCACCACCCCCTCTTCTGGAAATTGTCAGTCTGTACCCCACTTCCACATCTCTGGGACTACTCCATTCCTCAGACTGTTATGTTCATTATATTCCACAAATAAGTGAGATCATAAGAAACTTGTCTTTCTCTGTTTGGCTTGTTTCACTTAGGATGATACTTTCCAGGTCCCTCCATGTAGTCTCAAAAGATAAGAGATCTTTCTTTCTTACAGCTGCGTAGTACTCCATTGTGTATATGTACCACGGCTTTTTTATCCATTCATCTACTGATGGACACTTGGGCTGTTTTCAAATCTTAGCACAAATAGTTATTTTCAATGATTTTCTGCCATTAATAAACTCAATGTTCAAAGTGGAATATCACGAATTGCCCAAATTAAAAAGAATTAGCAACTATAAAAAAGGGCTAAAGTAGTGATAAACTTATCTGTTTTATAAAAATTATTAATTTTCTCATTATTTGTTTAAATTTTTAGTTATAAGCAATAGTTGTTTTTGAAAAGAGAAAATTAAAAAACCTAAATAATCACCAATTATCAAAATGTACAGTGATTACCACTGCCATGGAACTTTTCCTTTTGATACTTTTAAAATCAGCCCTGGCTGGTGTGGCTCAGCGGTTAGAGTGTTGGCCTGCAGTCTGGAGAGACCAGGGTTCAGTTCCCGCTAAGGGCACGTACCTCAGTTGCTCTTTGTCCCCGGCCCTGTTTGGGTGGCGACCACTCGATGTGTCCCTTTCACGTCAATGTTTCTCTCTCTCTCTCTCTCTCTCTCTCTCCTCCCACTCTATCTGAATAAAATATCAAAAAATGTCCTCGGGTGAGGATAAAAAAAATAAATAAATAAAATCATATCACTAGATTGTATTCTAGCAAGTTTTTTATGTAGCAGCATATGAATATTTTACATCTTGTCTGATAGTCTCATTTTTTTTATTTTATTTATTGATTTTAGAGAAAGAGTGAGAAGATGGGAGAAATATCAATTTGTTGTTCCACTTATTTATGCATTCATTCCTTGCTCCTTTTTTAAATCCTCACTGAAGACATCTTTTTATTTATTTGAGAGACAGAGAGAGAGAGAGAGAGAGAGAGAGAGGGAGAGAAACACCAATACGAGAGAGAAACATTGATCGGTTGCCTCCCATATGCACCCTGGACTGGGGACGAACCCACAATGTAGGTATTGTGCCCCTGACCAGGAATTAACCTGCCATCTTTGTTGGAGTAAGGGTTGATGTTCCAAACAACTGAGCCTCCTGGTTGGGGCTCATTAGTTGCTTTTGTACGTGCCATGCCTGGAGATCCAACCTGCAACATTGGCATATTGGGGTGACACTCTAACCAACTGACCTACCCAGCCAGGGCCTTCAGATATTTTTTTATAACCTTATATTTTCATGATTTATTTTTACCTATGCTATAATGCTAGTTTCTTATTGTTGAAAAAATTAACTTCTGCTTTTTATATCCTTTAACATTTGCTTTATATACTTAGATGCCCTATGTGGGGTGTGTAGATATTTACAATTTTTATGTCTTCTTTTTGGAATGACCCCTTTAAAATTATGTAATGTTCTTTCTTTTTACATTCTTTGTTTTGAAGTCTAGTTTATCCAATATAAGTATTGTTACTCCAGATCCTTTTTTTTTTTTTTCATTTCTTTTTCCATGGAATATCTTTCTCTATCCCTTCGCTTTCAGTCTATGTGTGTCTTTTGATGTGAAGTTAGTCTCTTATAAGCAACATATTGATGGGTCATATTTGTTTTATCCATTCTGCTAACCTATGTCTTTTGATGAGAACATTTAGTCCTGATATCTATGTGCGTACTGCTGTTTTTTTAATTGTTTTTTGGTTGCTTTTGTTGTTCTTTGCTCTTTCTTTCTTTTTCTCTTCATCTTCCCTTTCAATTTGTTGGTTTCCTTTAGTGTTTTGATTGGATTCCTTTCTCATTATTTTTTTAATGTATTTTTTGTATGGTTTTGATTTATGGTTACTGTGAGGTTCATATATATCTATATCTATAAAGTCAGTTTAAACTGATAGACATTTAAGTTTAATAGAATTCTAAAATCACTACATTTTACACACCCCCCACCTCTGTTTTTAATGCCATGTTTTATATCTTTTTGTTGTATTTCCTGATTATTTACCATAGTTATAGTTAATTTTGCTACTATTGTCTTCTAACCTTATTAACTTTTTAGGTGGCTGATTCACTGTCATTATTGTACACCGTATGTGCCTTTACCCATTTTTATTTTCTAATTTCTAATTCGGTTATGGCCTTTTCTATTCTGCATAAAGAAAACCCTCTAACATTTGCTATAAGGCTGGTTTAGTCATGGTAAACTACTTTAGTTTTTCCTTGTCTAGGAAACCCTTTATCTCTCCTTCTACTGTAAATGATAACTTTGCTGGGTAAAGTATTTTAGGTTGTGGATTCCTTTCATTGGGCAATTTAAATATCCCCCTGACACTTTCTCTGGCCTGTAAAGTTGCTTCTGAAAAATCATGTGACTTGTTTTTATCATTCTTGCTGCCTTTAAGATTGATTATAATTTTTTTACCTTTATTATTGAAAGTATTACAGATGTTCTTCTTTTTTACCCCGAATGACCCCCTCCTTCCCACTCCCATCCCACTCCTGCTTTTCTCAAACTATTCATTAATTCTTGTCATTTTAATTTTAATGTGTCTTGCAAGTCCTAGCCACAGCAATCAGACAAGAAAAAGAAATAAAAGGCATCCAAATTGGAAAGGAAGAAGTAAAACTGTCACTATTTACAGGTGACATGATACTATATCTAGAGAAACTTTGAGAAGCCATCAAAATTTACAGAATTAACAAAATAATGCACTAAATTAGCAGGATACAAAATTAATATACAGAAATATGTCATTCCTATACACTAATAACGAACGATTAGAAGGATAAATGAAGTGAGCAATCACATTCACAATTGCATCAAAAAGAATAAAATTAACAAGGAGGTGAAAGAAATTTAGAAAAGTATAAGACACTGAAGAAAGAAATTGAAGAGGACACAGATAAATGGAAGAATATACCATGTTCACAGATAGAAATAATTAATATTATTAAAATGATCATACTACCTAAAGCAATTTACAGATCCAATGTAATACATATCAAAATACCAATGTCATTCTTCTCAGAACTAAAAAAAAATTGTCCTAAAATTTATATGGACCCCCCCCCCAAAAAAGCACACCAAATGGCCATAGCAATCTTGAGAAAAAAATAATTTGGAGGTATCATGTTCCCTGATCTTAAATTATACCACAAAGCTATAATAATCAAAACAGTACAGCACTGGCACAAAAACAAACAGAAACAGAGATCATTGGAGGAATAGAAAGCCCACAAATAGACCTTTGCTTAAAAGGCCAACTAATCTATGACAAAGGAGGTAGAAAAATACACTGGAATAATGACAGTCTCTTCAACAAATGGTGAAAACTTGACAGGTATATATAAAATATAAAATTACACACACACACAATTGTACATTGCATATTCTTGCAAGGAAAAATTAGGCCAGATGGAATTTCCAGAACATTCTTTCACACTAGAAAATATAAGTCACAGATAAGAGGAATAAGCCAGAAACATAGTGAGGAATGTTGTGAGATGGGACCAAACACCTGCAAAAGCGGTGCGAGGTTGCTTTTAGCACCAGCCAATCCCTGTCATCTTCCTGGAAACTGCCAACAGCATGAGTGAGCAGAGAAGATCCGTTGTAGGCCACTTAAAGATTACTATGGAAGAAATAGCTTCAAAAATTTAAATGTTATTACTTCACTGGACAAAGCTGTGATTACAATATACAGGTTATTAAAGGAGACAAGAGTCAAGGTGTTATTTAAGGACAAAGGTAATTATGATCCTAATATCTGGAAGCTACCACAGAAATGTCTCTCTTCTTTGCCTGAGCTAGATGATAAAAGCAAATGGGCAAAGGTAGGAACTGACTCCATTAATGAAGCAAGTTGTCATTATACATATGCCATTGGGGAATAGAGAAAACACTACCTGCAATAATACCTCTGAAGAATGTCTATGATGGAGACAAGTTTAATTCTGAAGCAACTCTTCTAATTTCTAGAAGGGACAGATAAAATTTGGCCTATAGGTCCCATTCAATAATATTAATAGAGATCATAATTACAATAATTAAAATAAGAACACTGATTATGGCAAAGTCAAATTAAACTACACCCCAAAACGACACTGACTCATTGAAAAGCAAAATGTCTTCTTGGAGGTTTCCACAGACAAAGTCAAAACAATTAGGTCACTGAATATCAAATTCTCTAGACTATATGTCATTGCTAAGACTCACTTTTATTCAGATATGTAAAAGACAATTTGACATTTGTTAAAGAAGTTATGTTTCTATGTGTTTTCCTGAATACAGAATCAATATCTTTATGACAAAAAGCTTTTAGCTCAGAGAAACTCTTATAGCATATAAAATCATTAACAACTATGATGCAGAACGTAGCATTTTAATGGTTTTCTGAGGCCCATTTCTTCCCCACCCCACCTCCAACCCAAAACCCTACCAAAGAGAGAATTCAAGGTTTTAAGAATAAGATGGAACACTTTGAAATAATACATTTCTACTTCATTTCCTTAATGTAACAAATGTTTAGGAGACTTTTCTACATTCCCATGAGAGAGTAGAGAGATAGACAGAGAGATAGGTAAATGGCTTTATCTCTTACTAGCTATGTGACCTTAGGCAAAGTACATACATTCTCTAATCTTCTATTTCATTATCTGTAAAGTGGGGGTAAAACAGGTACCTAGCTCTTAGGACTATTTATAAAATCAATGAAGAGAGGTAAAGTGTTCAGCAGGTACCCGAAACACACTTATCCTTAAGAAATGTTACTTATTATCATCATATAGTCTTCTGAGAGGCCTCCTCCTTTATTCCTTAAGGGAAGCTCTTATAAACTGTATTTAAAGATATTAATGATGGAAGTAATAAGAGAGTCAACTAAGCCAGTATTTATTGATATCACTATGGGCCAGACACCTGTCATCTCATTTTATCTTTACCGTATTATACACTTTTAGAAATGAGGAAACAGGCTTATGAAGTATAACATGACCAAGATAAATCAGAAAGAAAGATGTTCTCACTTCATAACCTGGGCTCTCAGTAAATATGAAAGAAGCAAACCAATTTCTATGAACACGGAAACACATTCTAGCCCATTCTCCCCTTATCTTGATTTTGTTAGACTTTGCTTTATTATCATTTTATGCATTGCCTGCCTACTCAATTGTGAATTCATTGAAAACAGAGATTGTGTCACTCACCTTTATAGCTCTCATGGCTCACAACTGGAGTACACACATACACACGCACACACACGCGCACACTTAGAGAAGAAAGCAACAAACAAGCTTTATGTTGGTGGAAAGAAAGAACACAGCAGGTTAAAGGAAACATTCTAGCAATGAGCAAATAAAACTAGACCACACAAATGAAACACATGCTCATAGTTTCAGTTATATGTTCTCTGGTACAGTTTATTGAATTTCTAAAATCTGTACTTCAGTTAGTTCATCCTTCTTCAATCTTGAATCATTTTATAGTTTGATTCCAGTTTCCTTCTCTCCTCAATCCTGCAGTTAATGTCACTTTCAATTTGTCTGCCTTGATTAATAAGTCTGTAATGTCTACATTCTTTGTTGGATGAAATATTTCTGTGTTCCCAAGTAATTCTTTACCTCTAGATGTTGGCAACTTCAGCTGCAAGAGAATAAATAACCACCTGGCACAGCATTTCGAAAGCCAGGATATCACTATTGGGAAGCATATTTTTCGATATTTTTCCATCACCTGTGAACTAATTGGTGGAAGAGGTGGCACCTGCCCAAGCAGTTCTGCTAGGTCTGGCAAAGCAGCCACTTCCTGCTCAGACAATGGATGGATTTAAACTTCCAATTAATCACCAAATAGCACTTTGCCACAAGTGGTGCATCATCTGGAGTTATTTCCCTGGTAATGACACTGGTATTTCACATAAACTGGGCATGAAGTAGGTCTGTGCATTCCTTTGGATTAGCAGAGGACTCTGGCTGTGGCACATCTAATAATTATAATTAAAATTTTGAAAACTTGTTATGTAATAGGTGCTATACAAAGCACTACATCGATATTAGTTTTATCCTTTAACAACAGAACAAGTATGTCAATTTCACAAGTGAGGAATCTGGGGCTCGGAGGCGTTAAGTAAGGTGTAGCATCAAGGGGATGTTGACAAGCGGCACAGGAGGGTTTCCCATGCAGGTGAATCTGACTGTGTGAAGATCCCTTCTCTCTACCTTCTTAACCATATGACCTGAAGGAATTGCATCTATACCTAATAGTGCCTAAGATTTATGACATGAGCAGAGGAATAATTGAAATATAATATACACATGGGAAAATTAACAAATCCTTATTGTTATAATTTATTCATGAAGAGAAAATGTAAAACATATTTGATTAGAAAGTTAAAATAGCTGTCATTTTAACGTGTCCTTTTTACCCATTGCTGAGAAACAATGATGCCTGGTTACTTTATACTGGTGTTCCTCTCCTATGAGGCAAACCTATTGCAAGTTCAGGCAAACAGCTGGCCTTAGAGCACTGCCCTGTGGGGACTGGCGTGAGGGGAACTGCAACCAGAACAAGAGAGTTCTCTGGCTGCTTAGTTTGCTGTGAGTAATAAACCATCTATGTCTCTAACCTGGGGTTTCGTGTCTTCTCTTAATATATGTGTACAGAACTAGCTGGCTAACTTGTTAGCTTGCAAGATGGGTAATTTGAGAGCCTTCCCAGTTTCAGAACTGACACCAGAGGTTCTCAAAGTGGGTTCCTGGACCAGCTGTATTATCATCACTTGGGGAACTTGTTAGAGAGGCAAAACAATTACTGGGCCTCAGCGCAGATCTACTGAATCAGAAACTCTGAGATTATAACTCAGCAATTTATTCTTTAAGCATCCATTTGGGTAATTCTGATGCACACTAAAATTTATGAACTACTGACATATACTTTATTCATATAATTCTAGTTGCAACAGTTTCACGTGACAGTGCCTTGATAATATAAATCCATTTTGAAAGTACACCCAACAGATCAATCTCTAAAATATTTTGGAATTATTGGAAGAAATAACACCTATGTGTTTTGAGTTTTGATTTAAAAATTCTCTAATGTAGTAGAAACTACATTTAGGACCAGAGAAGTTTCCTCAATTCTGAGTAGGCCAAAAATAACAATCTGTATGAGTATCTATGAAAAGGAAAAGCTTATTTTGTCAGTTTCCCTAAGAAGAAATATGCCTTGATTTTTAAAATATAATTACTGACTTAAAAATTCTGATTATTCATCATAAAAAAACACATAGTATATTAAAAAAAATGAAAAAATTAAAAGCTATTAACATCTGTCTTACATTCTTTCAGAATGTTTTTACATCCCCCCCAAAAATATTATGCTAGAATAATATCAGATATTAGGTTTTAATAGCTGTGTAGTATTCTTCTAAACTATAATTTATTTATAACCAATCTATCCCTCTATTGTATGATATAAAAGTTTATATATTTTTAAACATTTTATTGCAAAAAATATAACTAAGTGGTCAAAGTAATTTCTTAGAATAATTCAATTGAAAAATATTTTTTTAATTGATTTTTTTTTTTAGAGAGAGAAGAATGCAGAGGGAGAGAGAGATAGAAACATAGATAAGAGAGAACATCGATTGGCCACCTCTGGCATGCCCCCCACTGGGGATCAGGCCCATAACCTGGGCATGTGCACTGACCAGGAATCAAACCAGCGACCTCTTGGTGCATGGGTCAGTGCTCAACCACTGAATCACACCAGCCAGACTCAATTGGAAAATTATTAAAACAATTAAGAGATCAGTAAATGTTTACAATTAATCAATAGTTTTCCTATTTACCAACAAAATCCCCTCAGAACATTCAAAAGTGAAATTATCTCATTTGAATAGCAAATTTTCTTTTCCATTTTTGTGATAAATCTTTGCTCATGTCTTTATTTGCAAAAAGTATGTCCTTTTCTTTCTGAAGAGGGGAATTTAATCCATAAAATATTTGATCTTATTCTTTCATCTTATTTATGAGTTTATTAATTATGTTATTATTATATCAAATTTTGCCTCATTTTGCTAAAATAATGGCATTTTTAAATGTCCATAACCATTTATGCATACCAATTATATTCTACTGTGATTTATATATAAATTTAAAAACATTTGAATTTCTATTAAAAAACCTTGAGCAAAATTCTACTCAATGCTTTCGCCAACACCTATTCCCACCTGGCATACAAACACATATTCCACAACCCTCCTCATTTTACAATTTAAAAAATTTTATATTTCTTCTCCAAAATTCCTTTGAAATATTTGCTTTAAATATATCCATATTAACAATAATAGCTCAGACTTGATTTCAAGTTCTAATATATTTTCAATGTTTTTATTGATTTTTTTTAGAGAAAGAGGAAGGGAGGGAGAGATAGAAACATTGATAGGCTGAGCCCTGCATGCCTGCTACTATGGATGGAGCCTGCAGCCCAGGCATGTGCCCTGACCAGAAATCGAACCAGGACTTGAACGAGGACCTATCAGTCCTTGGGACTCTCAATCCATTGAGCCACACTGGCTGGGCTTGAGCTCTAATATTATTACTGCTCATCACTATTTCTGCTCCAAAATTTCTTCCCTTTCAGAGTATGTATAGATAGAGTAAAACAATCCCTCAAGTGTCTTCTTCATGATATTACACAAGATGTTAAACACTCTGGGTGCTGACAGGTTGAAAATGTTTTCCTTTTGTCATTGCCCCCTGAACAATACGATTGTTATTGACCTGTATGAGTCTTTATATATTCTTGTACTTCAGGGTCTTTGTGCTGTTCCCTTTTGAAAAAGTGCTCCTCCACTTACAAAGTTAGGCATTCAGTTCAAAAGTCATCTTCTTTGCTTACCATTCAATCCTAAGATATTTTTGTCTCTTGATCATTTTAGCCTGTTTAACTTTCTTTGTGGCACTTACCACTAAGTAAAATGATCTCATCTATGTAATTGTTTATAGTTTATTAGCTTCCATTAGAATTTAAGAGCTGGGACCTTTTCTGCTGATACTGAATTTCCAGCTCCTCAAATAGTAACTAGTCTACAGGGGCCATTGGAAAATGGATGAATAAATGAATGAATGAATGAATGAATGAATGAATGAATGAATTCCAATTAGTCCAGGATAAGTAGCTCATCTGAATGGCTTCTGTTCATTTCCTTCTGTCCGAGCCATGAGAAGAAAAAAGTTTTACTCTGTTATTTTGACAGTAAATTAGGGAGCCCAACTGTAGAAAACGAGCCAAACTATAGGCAGAAGGCCACAGCTACATGTAGGAAGCTCCATTCATCAGGGTAAGATATCTGTCCATGCCTGCATTGGCAGCCCGTCGCTGAGAGTGGCCCTGGCAGGAGTGGACCTCTGAAAACCTTCCTCTTATGGCCTTTAGATAGGATTGTTTCTCTTCCAGTAGTGAGGGCCTAGGATGCTGGTCTCCAAGGAAAACAGTGCCATGTCAGAGGCTAGAGCACTATTAGGGTTTGACCTACACTGGCAATTCCAGTTTCTTCTCTGAACTGGCCAATGTCAATTTCAGAGAAGAAGCACATCAAGGGCAGGTGTCTGTTTGCTCACCAATCAGAACTGTGAAAAGAATGTTTACTGGTGTAGAACACTACTTCAATTATATGAAGCAGAATGCTTTCTGGTTTCCATGTCTATTAGGGAAATGTTACTTGTTATTTTAGTTGAATCTACTCTGAAGTACTTCAGGTGAGGGATAAAGTCAAATGGACTGAGATCACCACTTTAGTCCTGAAAATTCTGGTTTATTTGTAATGACATTCTTGATGGATTGTTAGCATCTGGTTTGGAAAGTGTTCAATAAAAGGTGACTTAAGATAAAAAGGAAAGAAAAACCCCTATGTCATTTCTCAGAAAACTTATAAATGTTTTAACTATCTCACAATCGAGAATGGAAATTTTTCTCATTCAAACATTTTATGGTAAGCAGTTACCATATATTGTTAATTCTCACCCAAGGATATTTTTCGATTGATTTCAGACAGAGTGGAAGCAGGGGTGGGGGGATAGTGGTGAAGAAACATAGATGTGAGAGAGCTACATCAATTGGTTGTCTCCAACTGGGGCCTAAGATAGAACCTGCAACTCGGGTATGTGCCCTTGACCAGGAATGGAATCCATGGCCCTTCTGTCTGCAGGCTGGCACTCCAACCACTGAGCCAAACTGGACAGGGCAATATTTACATTTTCAATTTAAATTCACAAAATTGTAGAGTTGAGAAGTTAGTTACGGTGAAGTCAAATCAATTTATGATTTAATTGTGTGCTAAAGATGGGCTAGACAGTTGTTAATGGTAAGGGCTATAATGCCATTTTCATTAACACTGGCATGTAATGCTAGCCATGGTATATATATATGTTGGCCATGAAAAATTATATGTTGTTGTTTGTTCAAAAGGAATCAAGAATCAAGTATATATGTACATATATACATATGTGTACACAAATATATACATACTTTTAATTTGGGGGGTTAAAATTGCATTCATGTCATAAATGTAATGTCAATAGAATGAAGATGTATCAGAAAAAAAATCACTAATTTCTAGAATGTATAAAACATCTTACAACTCAACAAAAATCTGATTAAAAAATGGGCAAAGGACCTTGAATAGACATTGCTCCAAAGAATAAATACAAATGAAAAACACATATTCAATAAAAACTTTAAAAAAATGAAAAGATGATCAACCTTACCTATTTTTATAGACAGGAAAGTCAAAATTATAATGTGATATTACTTCATACCCATTAGGATGGCTACTATGAAAAAAAATAAATAAATAACAAGTGTTGCAAGGACATGAAGAAATGGAAACACCCGTGCATTGCTGGTAGGAATATAAAATGCTACAGCTGCTGTGGAAAAATGTTATGGTGGTTTTTCAAAAAATCAAAAATATGATTACCATATGCTATAACAATTCCACTTCTGGGTATATACCCAAAAGAAGTAAAAGCAGGGACAAGAATAGATATTTGTACACACATGTTCACAGCAGCACTAACTACAAGAGTCAGAGGTGAAAGCAAATAAGTTCCCATTGACAGATTAATGAATTTAAATATGTGATATATGCATAAAATACAATACAATATTATTCAGCCTTAATAAAAACAATGTTTTAATAAATGCTACAACATGGAGATATTATCCTAAGTGAAATAAGACAGTCACAAAAGGACAAATACTGTATGGTTATGGTCAGGGTTATGGTTATGGTTAGGGTTAGGTTCCTAAAGTAGTCAGACTCTTAGAAACAGAAAGTAGAATGGTGGTTGCCGAGGGCTAGGGGTAGGGTGAAATGGGAAGTTAGTGTCTAGTAGGTACAGAGTTTCAGTTTGGGAAAATGGGTAGTTGTAACAGTTGCAGAACAATATGAATGCATTTAATGCCACAGAACTATACATTAAAAAATGGCAAAAATGGTAAATTTTATGTTATACATATTTTACCACAATAAAAAAAGCAGATGTGAAGGCCCTATCCATGGAAAAACAGTCAGTAATTAAGACTCATAGCTCAAATAATTTCTCAAATACATTTATTTGTCATTATTCATATGAATGTTTGCAATTGTTATCTTACACATAATGCAATTCCACTTAAAGAACAATTGCTGGCTGATCCTAGGGAAATATTTTAGAAAAATGTAATTAGGTGATGACTTAGTATCACTATTCAGAACGTATACACTATTAACACTGCAGAAGCTTCTTTAAAAAAACATTTTAAAATTACTATCTTAGTACTTCAAATAGACTCAATAAACTGTAGTCACTGATAACTTGCTGACATAATTAATCCAAAGTTCTTTCTAACACTCTCCTCACCTACTCCTTTCACCCTAATGCAATTAAATAAGTAAATTCATTCATTCAATTAATACAATAAATATTTCTGCTCCTATCAAGTGCCAGGCCTTGTGGTGAAGATATAGAAAAGAAACAGACCCTGAATTTAAGAGCTCATGATCTGGGTGAGCATGGATAATGTGTGTAGGGTGGGATGTAGGGATGAAAGAGAGATGGGAGATAACAAGAAGAAGAAACAATAACAAGAAAAAACCACAGGTCACACTTGTCCAGAAAGATGCACGTTTTATATACATGTTGCCGCAGCTGATTTCCCCAACAATTATTCTGAGTGAAGTACTGTTGTTATTTCAGTTTTACAAATGATAAAACCATGCTCAGAGAGATTGAGTAACATTCTTTATATGTAAGAGTCAGTATTTTGAAGTATCCATCTCTGGTCTTTTTTACTCCAAAGTCCATGTTTTTAATCACTTCACAATTATGATCTCTCAATACCATTGTTAAAACAAAAACCAAAACCTACAATAGTAATAAAAAGGCAGTGTATGCAAACTGCAAGGAGAATAAAGGAAAAGTGGGCATGACTTTATTTTTCAAAAAAAATCTAGGTTTTGTTTTGGTGGAAGTTATTAGGCACAATGATATCAGTCTCATTAATGATGCCACTACAGAAACATCACATAAAGAGTATTACAGAGGAGGAGATGATAGCAACAAAATTTTGAATATAGAAAACTGATGGATGACTGATAATGACTTAATCAGACTGGAGGAAAAGAACCTCCTAAGATGTCAGTGAAGAAAGCTTACCGGCAAGTTGATTCACATGTCAGATCTCCCAAGTTCCTAGGAAAGTGGGCTACAAGTAGAGTGGTTGAGAAAAAGCCTATATAAGAAGCAAGGAGAGCACACCCCCTCCCGAAGATGGAATCCACAACAGGGGCATGTGTCCCTGACCAGGAACCGAACCAGCGACCTCTGGGTTCATGGGATTATGCTCAACCAACTGAGCCACACAGGCCAGGCTAGACTATGTACTTTTAATGGTTAACTTACAATTTTCTTCTCAGCCTCCTTGGGTATTTAGTATGTTTGCTTCAGATTACATTTACTATTCTAAAACCTAGAATGTCAATTTTCCATTCCAAGGCAATTTGAGTAATTTTCATGAGAATTTATTAAGTTTGTTAATCTTCATTCTAAAGAAGCAGATTATTTGTGTTTTTATGTTACAGGTAAATGATATTATAATTCTTTAGAAAATGAGTGAGCTTTTTGCGTTTGTTTTGCATTTATCATAACATGTTAATTTTAACTTTAAAAGAAATACAATTTGTTTTCATAATCAAGTCTCAAGAAATGCAAATACACAGCCATCAATAGTTTGGTGCTGATAAGCAAAACTGCCCACGTTAATATGTTGCAAATTTTAGGTTTTATGCAGTGATCCTTTCTTTTTTTTTTTTTTTATCGTCCTCACCCGAGGACATTTTTCCATTTTTTGTTCAGATAGAGCGGGAGGGAGAGAGAGGAAGAGAGAGAGAGAGAAACATCGATGTGAAAGGGACACATCGAGTGGCCGCCACCCGCACGACCAACCAGGGCCGGGGACAAACTGCAACGGAGGTACGTGCCCTTAGCGGGAACCGAACCCGGGTCCCTCCGGACCGCAGGCCGATGCTCTAACCGCTGAGCCAAACCGGCCAGGGCCAGTGATCCTTTCTTTGAACACCAAGACACTTTAGGAATGCGTTAACATGCTGTATTATAGAGACACTATAATGTTCCGGTCATCCTAAAGACTAACTTAATCCAATAGAACTAAGTCTCCATGTTGTACAGTGAAGAGATGCAAGTGTTTGAAACATTCCAGAAGATTCTTTTCCCCTCTGCTGGGATATTCATTGTCAGGGAGCAATCTCCTACTTCTTATGTCGCATCAACAAAAGACTTTCCATTCTGCAAGAACCTCTTACATGCTATCTCTGATTTCCACCTTTGAAGTGCACCCATGCATTTGTTTGACAAATTTTCTTCGTACATATGTGCACTCACAGAGCCACCATTTAAATCTTGCAAAATATTGTGCAACAGTCTAGATACTTTACATAATTTTATTTACATATAATAACCCTCCAGTAAATTATATATTCTTTAACAGAGAAGGAAACTAAGGCTTAGAAAGTGTCCAATCCCAGGAGTAGGGAACAGCAGAACCAGGCTCCTGAGCCCTGGCTCTCTGTACTCTGGCCCACTGCTGCTCTGCACACTAGTAGTGAACTTGAGGTCTGTTATGCTAGTCCCTGAACATTAAACACCTGTCATCCTGTTCGATCCTTGACCCAAATTGATGAGACAAGGAAGTAATTTGAGGAAGATTGCATCTGACAAGTTGCCAAGTGGACATGTGACCTCAGGACTGCTCAGTCCCGAGCCTGAATTCCTCCTTGCTGACACCTGTTTCCTTTGCTCCACAAGTAAACTGCTTGTGGACTAAATGTCAGCAGCCATATAGCGTAGCCTATAGCTGTGTGCTGATTTCTACTATGTACTTAATAAATATAAATCCATTTGGAGCCACATAAAACATAGCTAATGAATATACCAGAAACATAAAATCAATGTAAAAACTACTGTATTTAACAGCTACTCTTTATAGTAATTCATATATGGTAAACTGTAATAGTTCCCTCCACTGACTTTTTTAATTTTATGGAAAATAAATTTGAATAGAAAATCCTAAGTAAAGAGGAAATTCTGTATTTTTTTTTTTTTTTTACCTTGTATAATTTTATACATCTTATTGAGGAGGGGTGTAGGAAAATTATAGAACCTCTCCCTCAGATTATCAGTAAAAATGCATAGACTGTCCTTGAGCTTACTGACAAAGAATTACAAAAGTAAGATCAGGCTTGGTATGTAAATTAAAAGGTTTAAATTTGTACAAATAGTAATGTATCCTCAAGTAAGGAAAGAAAAAGAAGAAAAATACTAAGAGACAACTTCAGTTTCTCTGTGAAAAGCTGGCAACCAACCCAATTAACAAAACACAAAGCCGCAGGCAAAGAAATTGTTATCACACTCTAACAAAATGAACTTCACCTTTTAAAAGCTCCAACCAAGCTAAACTAAGTTATTAAATAGTAAGACGTGAAATCCAAGCCTTTTAATGATATAGAGGCCAGAACAAGTGTAATTGCTTCATTTATTAGCAAGTGAATTGAAAATAAACACCTCCAAATCATTACCAGGACTAAGTCATATAAATACCCTCAATACAGTGTAAACAAAAATAATGCCCATGAAACATTCCATAAACTATAGACCTGTACAATGACCATGTAGTTTCAATATAGATAGCCAGGATATGACATCAAATGTGGTTTCATTTCCAATTTAGGACTAGGTTATCAGTATAATTTCTGACAGCAGCTATCCTAGAGAATGCAGATTGCTCAGCATTGTACTTTGGGGTCAAAAGGAGAACGTTACACCATAATCTATGCACATCAGGCCTTTAAACCTCTCAGAGAAATGAAAATGATGCGCACAAAATAATTCTAAATATGTGGGAGACGGTAAGCCAGCATTGATGTTTGTGGGCCAGGGGAGTAATGTTTTAAATGCTGAAGTAGACTGCAAAAGCAAGAAAGAATGAAAGAATCTGCATCGAGTTTTGCAGTTTTGATAACATTTGGAAAGGTACAAGAGCACCCGCAGAAGAGCAGGTCATTCTGAAAGGTGAAGGGTCAGAGTGAGCTAAGCATGTCATTCTAAAAGCTAGCCTCTGCCTTCCCCAAAACGTTAATCCTAGAATTGAGACACACAGAGCAACAAAACAATTACACTTTTGCACATTGTTTCTTCCTTAGCCCGATGTCTTCAAGATTTGCTAAGAAGGAAAGATAATGATTAGAGCCAAGGAAGCACATGATGTGCCAGAAAAATCACAGCTTGGCTCCCTTGGAATGACAGCACATTCTCATTCCAGAACTTTCATACTTTTGTGATCTAGGGCAAGTTATTTCACATTTCTAAACCTCAGTTTTCTGATCTATAAGATGGGGGCAATAAGATACCATTCATAGCCTTTTTGTAATAAAATTTTTATGATAATGTTTAGCTCCTTTTTCTTCACATCACTTCTCAAAGTCTAGGACCTGAGTATTTGCTCTAAGAAAGTGTAAGTGGTGTCTTGAACATGAAATGAGCTTTTCCCCCCTCCAAGTTACACTTAGGGCTAAATATTTTTTGATCTATCCATTTTATTATTAAAAAATGGCATTTTGCCATCCTTGTTAGAATCACTGGGTTCTTTTCTTACCTATGAAACTTTCTGCTAAAATGTTTTATGCAAGGTTTGGTCTGCTGAGAATCATTCCTGTGGGAAATGATAGTGCTCATTCAGAAGATCCTCCTCATGTCCTTGGCTGCTAGTTTTTTTGTTTGTTTGTTTTTTTGGTTTTCATTGCATTCAATTATACACTCTCTTTTTGGCCTTCATTCTCTTTTTAAGACTGTATGGGTTTTTGTGTGCATGTATGTGTGTGCAGGTATGGATAAAGAAGTTTCAACTGTCATCTTACCTACGAAGTTTCCTATCTCATTCGTTATAAATTCACCTGTTATTTATTCATGATGGTTTCCCTAACCCACTCCTCTCCAACTAGATTAGATGTCCCTTTTATGTGATTTCCTAATACCTTGAACACATCGGTAGTACTATGCTTCCCACAGCATATATGTTTATATATTTTTTCCTATAGTAGCCTGTGAGTTCTTGGAGGACAAGACCCATGTGATTCCTCTTTATGTCCTGGATTTAGTTACCTGGTATGTAATAAGGCACTCAGTAGAGAAGAACACAAGTTACTTACTTATCTAGTAGCAGCAAAAAGGTCACCTTTTCCTCTATCATTTGAATAATTAATATTATTCTATACATCAAGGGGAAAGGTTTTATTCATGCTTTATTCAATGCTTCTCCAAGTCATTCTCAAATATAAGACAGCGCCTCCCTGCTCCAGTTCTTTATTCATGTAAACAACTCTCCAATGCTATGCCTTACAGACCATCTTAGTGCAGTCATGCCCTGTTTAATGATGGGGATACATTCTGAGAAATGTATCGTTAGGTGCATTTACACAAACCTAGGTGGTATAGCCTGCTACATGCTTAGGCTATATGGTAGAGCCTACTGATTGTATAGTACAAGCTTGTGCAACATGTAACTTTACAAAACAACACAAGAGAAAGTGGTGCCATCAAGAGATGTGGTTAACATGAGATGCAGCTGTGACTGTTATAAAATGGCATAATGCTTTAAAGCAAACTTTTTTCAACAAGCAGAAAGAGTACACTCTGCAATAACAATAAAACATATATAATACAGTAAATGCATAAAGCAGTAACATAGTCATTCATTATTATTATAATATGTACTATACATAACTGTATGTTCTATATTTTTATATGACTGGCAGTGTGGGTTTGTTTACACCAGCATCACCACAAACACAGGAGTAATGCATTGGGCTACAATATTACAACATCTATAACATCACTAAAGTGATAGGAATTTTTCAGCTCCATTATCATCTTACAGGACCACTGTTGGATGTGCAGCCCATCATTGATTAAAAGGTCGTTATGCAGTGCAAGAGTGTAATTCTCTCTTCGTTCATTTTTTTCAAATTCTTCTTTACTTAGCGCAAAAAATGTAATTTACTCTGTACTTGCATGCAAACAATGCTGATTTATTTTCTCTTTTAATTCTAGGTCTAAAGAGAAAAAAACTTAAAAATTTCTTCAGCATTAAACAATAAAAGCCTAGGTATTAGTCAAAGTACAATTCCGAAGTGTTAGGCCCAAGCATCCTACTTGATAAGGAAGTGTACTCCCTTTGGGCAAAATTCATCTGTATCAGTGCTCCTGGGCACTAAACTTGAGCAGAACTATTCAGCATTGTATTGCATACAGCTAGACTTTGACAAAGGCAAAAATCTTTTACCCTGTAATTAAAAACTCCTAATTTACACATCAGACTCACTTTTTCAAAGTGCCCACTGAGATAATTATACTGGTTTTTTCACTTCTGCTACTTTATTTAGATAAGCCCAAAGGCCAGGGATACCTTTGTTCTTTCTATCTATAGCACTAAATACAATATATGCGTACAACATTCATGAAATAATAATATTAGGTTTTTAATATCTTTTTGTAACAAATCCCTTTGAATAGTCTAGGGGCTATATTAGAGTCAAGTTTGTTTATTTCCTTCTTGAGATTTCTACAATGATTACAACATGAGAAATTGTAGACCATTAGTATACCGTTCAGAATTTTCTCTTCTTCAATATTTTTAACAGTGCATTACTGGTACTTAGTTCTACATGTGAATCATACATATGACTTCCTCTAGACCCAAAGCCAGTAATTTCATTAAAATTTTTCTAAGTTTTCTTATGGTTACACTTTTCCAGACAGTTTTTTAAAGTGATTTACATACAAAAAATTGAGAGGTATTTTAAAACTTGTTCAGTATCTCACAACTAAGAAGATGAAAATCTACAGTTTGAACATACTGACTCCAGAGTTCATGGTCTTAATCACCATATCCTACACAAAGTTTATAATACAGTGAGTGAGGATTTTTAGTCTTAGTTTTAGCTATCAGTTTTAGTTGAACACTTTTTTTTACTAATGTCATACTTAATATTTTTTGATATAATAAGCTCTATACCAACCGGCAGAATTTTGTTATTATTTCTAATTTTTATTAAATTATAAATGCTTTTAGAATAATAATGCCTTTGGAAAACTTGTATAGGACAAATAAAAATAATTAGGTAAATCTTTATAGTAATATCTTGGTGTTAACTAAACAAGCATGTATGCTTCTACATGCACACAAAAACTCATTCAAGCTTTGCTTTTCCATATTACTTCTTCACTTTTTTCCTAGCTTTCTAAAGACTATTTAAAAATGACCCATTTATTCTACTAAATGCTTGCAATGTTTCCTGTATGTTATATTACATCATCCAGAAAACAACTGTTGATTGCAGTGTTCATGGTGCTTGGAATATACACATCAGTAAACGGAGAAAACATCTGCCCCATGAAAGTTTCACTCTGGCATCAGAAACTAAACAATAGATGTAATAAATAAGTGACTTTATAGGAGGTTAAAAGGTGATATATGCTGTGAAATAACATGAAAATGGAAAGCTGGGTTAATTAATGAAAAGTGCTGGGGAACGGGAGAAGTGAGCTGTAACATTAAACAGGTGGTCCGAGCAGGAATCATGGGGAAAAGGCTACCTGGGCAAAGACTTGAAAGAAGAGAGGCAGTCGACCATGCAGCTGCTTAAGGGAAGTGTATCCTTGTCAGTCACAGATATTTTTAGTACTTAAAACTAATTGTAAAATTGTATGCTTATGAGTAGAAGCACCCAAATATAGTACTAAAGAAAACTTGTAAAGTTCTAGATTGATCATTCAGAAGCCCAGGATGATCCTCATTTCTCTCCTATAAATTGACTCTGACTTAGAAGAACACAGGAGATAAGAAGCAGAAGTTTTCCTCTGAACATCAAGAGAGGTAATGAACTGGGAACTGTGAGGGCAAGAAGACAACTAACAGGCAGGCTCCTGAAATGATGGCATTTACTATTACAATCAATGGAAAAAAATACATATCAAGTTGAACTTCAACAAAGGTAAGAACTTTTTCAACAAGACTTCCATAATGGATAAAGTTGGGTCTGTTAGAGAAACACAGTTCAGGAGAAGAATGACTGGGGGCCAAATGGAGAACCATCCTCCTTCACCATGGGGCCAAGGATAAGAATAATGATAGTAGTTTCAGAAGCCAGCCTCAAAATTTGCAGTCCCCACAACAGTAGAGAGACAAGAGAAATCTTTGTGGGCCAGAGAAAGAAAATATCTTCTTAATGCAGATGTAAATGGGGCAAAACCAAAAGTCCTGCATATAGAAAATATTTGGAAACTGATTTTTCAATTGCCTGAGCTTTAAATTCTTAGCAAGTTAGCATCACATTGATGCAGAGTTGGGTAAGCAGATTACGAAGTCTATAAACTGCATGGAAAACACTATATACTACACATTAATGCACTGGGACCTGAGAAATAATGTCTGGAAATATAAACCAACCAACAACTGCTCTGAGGACTTAAAAAGATTTTATAAACATCTGTATTTTCCCAAATTGCAAACTTCTAATTTTTATTATTCTGTTTATTTTTCAACTCAAATATTACTTTCTCAAAGATGGTTTCCCAAATCCCTCACTACATAAAGTTTCTTGGCTTTACAATCTTATAGAGCTTCTATACTGGTAATTAAATCCTTAATCATGAAATAATAATTTACAGCATGACTCTCCCTCTAAAATATAACCTTTATAAGAAAAACACACACAAGATTTTTGTTTTTTTCTGCCCATTGATTCCCCCCATGCTTAGCCCAGTGCCTGGACAGAGGAAACACAATAAATAAATGTTCCTCAAATGAGTTAATGAGTTAACATCCAGAAGACAGAGCCTCAGAAGTGATAATGACATAAATTGTTGCCAGTTATTTTAATGGAATGGATAGTAGTGTGGTGAAGAGAGAGAGAAAAACAAAACCCAAAGTTAAAAGCCAGATAAAAAAAAAGGAAATAAAAAAATGCCCACTGTCTACAGAAATAAATAAAATGTGTTGATTTCAATAATTTAAATATTGTTATTCCTTCAGAGTTTACAGGTGGACAACATAAGAAACATTTATCTAAAGAAAAATTCTGTATTTTTTCCTAAAAATTAAAATTTGGGAATTAAAGTTTATTCTCCACAATATTAAAGTACTATCCATATGGGCATTAATTTAATAATTTGAGGGAGGGTTTGAGAGCATAGACCCTGGAATCAAACCATAAGGGTGGTCTCCCAGGTCTGTCCTTACTAGATGGGCAAGTTATTTAACTCTAATTTCCTCATCTAAAAAAATGATATAGTAACTATAAACTAAACTAGAATTATAAGAAAATAATTATATAATATATGCAATGTGTTTATAACAGTACCTGGTATATGGTTAATGGGACATGCATTTATTATTATTTTCTTGTTATCTACATTCTTTTCAAGAATAATACGGACTAGATAGGCTATCATGTTACTATCCAGACACTTCATAATGAATTTAATGCTTAGTTGCCATAACAAACATTCCTTGTACCTGAAAATTCTCTTTCTCCTGTTAGTCAGCTTTTGATATGTCTTTTGAATGCTTTGATTATAGTGATTTACATGAATTTTAAAACAGTAAATTTCCTTAAATTCTCTGTAGAAACAGATAAGGGAAAAATTATAATCTTTTAGGTGTTATGTATTGAATGTTATTTATTATGCTTATAATGACCAAATTCATTGAAATTATACCTTTGAAATTAGTTTGAAGTTCATTTAATTTTTATTTTATTTTTAAAAATGTATCTTTATTGTTCAAAGTATTACAGATGTCCCCCTTTGATCCGCTCAACCCTCCTGGCTCTCATGCCCCCTCCCCCCTTCACTGCACTATTGTTTGTGTCCATGCGTTATGCATGTATGCATACAAATTCTTTAGTTAGTCTCTTCCCTGCCCTCCTTTCCTCTGAGATGCATCAATCTGTTCCATGCTTCCATGTCTCTGGAACTATTCTGTTTTAAATAAAGTGATTTTCAAAGTTAAACTAATGAAAGTTAATTTGGACTAGGTACCAGATATCAAAGAAAATTAATAAAAAATACTAAAACCTTTTGAATACACTTCATAAATATACATATTATTTGTCTCCAATATTTTCCCGATACGTTACAATACCACAGGCTCTATTTACTACACACAAGTGGACAATACAGAAAACAAGTGGCTCTTGTCTCTATCCCCTTCCTATGGTAAATGCTATGACGGGGCGGGGGGGTGGGAGGATGGGAATCACACAAGCGAGGCTGGCACAGTTGTAGGTGGCAACCCTGCTTCATCTGCCATCTGACACAGTCTTATTCAGAGAACCCAGGAAACCATGTTTCTCTCTTCCTGCTACAACTGTGTCCTGGGGGACAGTGGATGAGTAGAGGGGTCTCTGGGCACAGAAGACAAGAACAGAACCCACTGATAAAGTGTCAGCTATAGTTCTCTGCCACTGCACACTCTGTCTGCATCTTTAGCCAGCAATCCTTCTCCTATCCCAGCCATTCTCACCACATCACCTCCATCGAGGCCTCCTGTCTAGGTCCACACTGAGAGATACTCACCTTAAGTGGAGATGTCATTGCCCTATTTTGAAATCTGGCCAGATTTTACTATTTCCACATAAACTTTGAAAGAGTGTAGGAGATAAAATAAGTCTTTAGCCCTGGCTGGTTTGGCTCAGTGGTTAGAGCATCGGCCTGCGGTCTGGAGAGACCCGGGTTCGGTTCCCGCTAAGGGCACGTACCTCGGTTGCAGTTTGTCCCCGGCCCTGGTTGGTTGTGCGGGTGGCAGCCACTCGATGTGTCTCTTTCACGTCGATGTTACTCTCTCTCTCTCTCTCCCTCCCACTCTATCTGAACAAAAAAATGGAAAAATGTCCTCAGGTGAGGAAAAAAAAATAAAATAAGTCTTTACACTTTCCATTTCATTCACATGGTTACAGTCACACTATAGACCATAGTGTATAGACTGCTTCTCTACTCTATATCTACTGGGACACCTATTCAGTACTTTTTGTTGGCCCTCTGTCACTAACATTTCACCTGTTTATATAAATAGTCATCTGGTACCATCTTTTCCAAATAATATGGTCTGCTGGCTGGGCTAGACTTAGTACCATGTTTGCTCTGCTCTAGTAACATTTGATAGGCCATGGCAAATTATAACATGACATGGAAAAGAATATATACACAGTGATTGCTTTAAATTTAATTTAAAAATTAAAGTATTATGCTGTTTAAGGTATTGTGGCATGGGGTTATCACAATTTATTTTAACAAAATTTACTCAATTTAGTTTCCCAAATACTCTAACAGTAAAGGAGTATATTTCTTGTTCTATTTTCTGCTCCTGAAATGAGAAATGAAAGATTGAAGCTAAAATATGTTTTTCAGGACTCAAAAGTCACTATTTTATGAGTAATTCTTTCATTAAATTCACTGATATTAAAAAAGTCTAAAAGTTAACAAGTTCCCCAAAGTGAGTTGCATACTTCCTATTTACTCTTGTTTTTTTTTTTTTTTCCTTAATCCTCACCCGAGGACATTTTTCCATTTTTTGTTCAGATAGAATGGGAGGGAGAGAGAGAGAGAAACATCGACATGAAAGGGACACATCGAGTGGCTGCCACCTCCATGACCCAACCAGGGCTGGGGACAAACTCCAACCGATGTACATGCCCTTAGTGGGAACCAAACCCAGGTCTATCCAGACCGCAGGCCAACACTCTAACCTCTGAGCCAAACTGGCCGGGGCCTTCCTATTCACTATTAATTTTTTTTCTATTTAAATTTCTCTCTTGTTCCTCTTCAGAATCTCAAGTACAAATGGGGGATAGAGCAGAAAGGCAAAGAGCTAAAATATAATTAGAATTTGATCCCCAAATTAATAAAACACAAACTTTAGCATGTGTTATAGTTAGAAATGTACAGAATAGTGAATAATATATATAAAAAGACCTAAAAGTTGTCTTTTTAATAGGAATATTTCTCTGCTTATGAGGTGACACTAAAAAGGAAACACCTAGTGAAAAAGAAACTCATCATAGCATCCAAATATAGCAAATGCCTCAAATACTTCCCAGGATTCTTTTTATTTCAGAAATGATTAAAATAACATTTTTCTTATGGTTTCACCCTTTTAATTTGAAGAAAAATTCAGTATGATTCTACTGCTTGACACAGCATAATTTGCAAAGCTTTATAGAGAATAAGAATTATTAAAATGTGAACTATTGAACCATATAACTGCACTGTGTGAAAGATGGTAGGAAATCTGAAAGTTGAAAGATGATATTAAAATCAAAGCACAACTCATCTGAAGGTGAAATCTAAAACAATGCATTAGGCCCATTCTCAGTTAGAGTCTTCACTTCCACAATGTGGAATTGCTGTCCATTAGGAGAGAACAGGTCAGGGGCAGAGTGTCAGGAGAACACAGTCACTAATTGGTTCTGGGAGAAGATTCTGGAGTTTCAGCTTGAGGCAAAAAAAAAAACAAGTAAGATCCATGTTTCCTAATTTTTCAAAAATCTTATTTTCAATTTGCAACTTCATTAAGACTAGCCACCTTACACTACCATATTTCAATAAAAAATACTGAGTGTATTTACCACCTAAATAAGTATATTACACTGAAGATAATCTTTTGTACTTAGCTCTTAAAGTGTCTTATGTTTATTATTATTAATATAATATATTTTATAGGACTTCTGATTAAGACAATGTACAATTTTCACCTCCAGACATATCTAAAATTTTAAAATATTCCTATGCATCTTCTTTTTTTAGTAATAGTTACCTCAGTCATAAAAATGTTTAAGTGTTATACCACGAAGCCATTGAAATCAAAACAGCCTGGCACTGGCACAAGAACAGGCATATAGATCAGTGGAACAGAACAGAGAATCCAGAAACTGACCCAAGACATTATGCTCAATTAATATTTGATAAAGTTGGTGAGAGCATACAATGGAGTAAAGACAGCCTCTTTAAAAAATGGTGGTCAGAAAATTGGACAGCTACAAGCAAAAATAAATGAAGCTAGACCACCAACTTACACCATACACAATAATAAACTCAAAATGGATAAAAGACTTAAATGTGACTCATGAACCCATAAAATCCTAGAAAAAAATGTAGGCAACAAAATTTCAGACATCACACACAGCAGAATTTTCACTGATACAATGCCTAAGGCAACAGAAACAAAGGAAAAAATCTAATAAATGAGACTACATCAAACTAAAAAACTTCTGCACAGCAAAAGAAACAAGCATCAAAATGGAAAGGGAACACACTATATGGCAAAGCATAATTGCCAATGACACATCAGATAAGGGATTAATTTCAAAATATATAGAGTACTCATACAACTCAACAAAAGGCAAATAATACAATTAAAAATGGGCAGAGGACCCAAATAGACACCTTTCCAAACAGGACATACAAATGACTAAGAAACATATAAAAACATGCTCAACATCACTAATCACCAAAGAGATACAAATTAAAATGACTATGAGGTATCACCTCACACCTATCAGAATGACTGCCATCAACAAATCATCAAACAACAAGTAGTGGTGAGGGTGTGGAGAAAAAGGCACTCTGGTACACTGCTGGTGGCAATGCAGACTGGTGCAGACACTATAGAAAACAATATGGTGTTTCCTCAAAAAATTAAAAATTGATCTGACATTTGACCCAGTGATCCCACTTCTAAGAATATACCCTAAGAAGCCTGAAACATCAATCAGAAGGAATATATGGACCCCTATGTTCATAGCAGCACTATTTACAATTGCTAAGATATGGTAACAGCCCAAGTGTCCATCAATAAATGAGTGGATAAAAAAGCTATGGTACATATACACAATGGAATACTATGCAGCTGTAAGAAAAAAGATCTCTTACCCTTTGAGATGATGTGGAGGAACCTGGAGAGTATTATGCCAACCAAAATAAGCCAATCAGAGAAAGACAAATATCTCATGATCTCACTTATTTATAGAATATAATTAACAAAATAAGCTGATGAACAAAATAGACCCAGAGACACAGAAGTAGGGTTCAGACTGACAAGCCTCAGGAGGAGGGTTGGGGGGGAGGGATAAGTTAAACCAAAGAATTTATATGCATAACCATTGGACATAGACAGTAATGCTGTGAGGGAGGGTGGGATAGGAAGGAGAGTGTCAATGGGGGAAAAAGAAGAAACATCTGTAACAAAAATAAATAAATTAATTTTAAAAAAATTTTAAGGTTATAAATGCATTGTCTCTTTAACAGCAAAAAAGAGTAATAGTATCTTATATTACATAGTCTTTAATGCTTTTTGTACTTTTCTAAACATGATAAATATATGGTCTTAAAAAATTATTTCCATCTACAGTATATATTCAAAATTAAACATTTAATTTATTATTTTAGTAGTTATCTAATCATACCAAATGACAAAAGAAGCTAAGAATATGAGGACTAAAAATACAGAATCCAGTTTGGGGGACCAAAACAGATAAAACTAATACATGAGACAAGCTCTACTGTCACTGCATTAATAATCAAGAAGGGAGATCCTAGAAGGAAAATTTAATTTTAACTCTTATAAGTAGTTATGAAAGAATATTATAGAAAGGTAGAAACATTTCAACTGGGTCTGAAGGTATGATAGAAATTAATAAGAATACAAGGTAGGAAAAGATATTCTTGAAAAGGCTCAAATCTATTTGGGTGCACTCAGTATGCAGTATTTCAGGGGACAGAATTAAAGTTGGAAAGAGGAAAAGTTAATAAGAGATGAGAATAATTGCCCCTTTATGTCCTTAAATCCCCATTTGGTTTAAATACTTTAGAGAATAGCCATTGAAAGATTCTCAGTAGGAATATGATATTTAAACTAAATTAGAGAATGCCCTGGCCTGTGTGGCTCAGTTGGCTGGAGTGTTGTACCATACACCAAAGGTGGCAGGTTAAATTCCTGGTTAGGGCACATAGGGAGGGCTGCCAATAAATGTTTCTCTCTCATATCAATGTTTCTCTCTCTCTCTTTCAAATCAATAATAATAATAATAATAATAATAATAATATCCTCAGGTGAAGATTAAACTAAACTACAGAACAACCATCATTCAGAAACACCTAAAATTGAGCAGAATGGAAGTCTTAACAACGATGGAATTAAAGAAGAAGCCACAATGAGGCTGGTAGGAGGGGTGGAGATGTGCATAAGCTGGCTCCCATACCCAAGGGTGGCAGATAAAAATCAGGAGAAATATCTTGGCTATGGAGGGGCCAAGGGTCCCAGCCCCACACCAGGCCTCCTAGCCCAGGGTTACAGAGCCAGGAAGGGAAGTCTTCATAATTGCTGTCTGTAAAACCAGCTGGGATTGAGACTGAGGGAGACTGAGGACTCGAGTCCCAGGTAGTTCCTCTTAAAGGTCCCACACACAGACTTACTGGGATTCACTTCCTCTGACCTCCAGTGTTGGGCAAGCAGCTTGAAAGGCACTAGAGACCTACTAGTTGGCCTCAAGGTGAGACCTGGAGGGGCCACTTTCTCCCAGACAGAAGTGCTGGGACAGGCCATGTTTGTTGTTGTCGAGCCCTCTTCCCACAGAGCTGGCAGGTGGGAGCCATATCTGAGTCTCCATCAACCTCACTCACACTGTTTGCCCAATCCTGGTGATTCCCTGAGGCCACACAGAACCAAACTTTCAGGCCCACCCAAGCTGTTTTCAGTGTCTTTTGCATAAAAAAGGCCTGTCTTGTCTCATGCTTCCTAAAATCTTTCAATCAAGCAGCATCTGGCCTCAGCAAATCCTCTACCTCTAAGTGGACCCAGGCCTGGTACTAGCAGCAGCCGGCCTTGGTTTGGAACTTGGCCTTGCCTGGGCACCTGTAAGCCCAGCACAAGAAGCAGCCATCTTCAGATCATTTTGTAGCTTATGCCTGATGGCTATGGGCAGAATACAAGCAGTGGCTGACCTTGGCCTGTACCTCTCAGGAGGCCCCAGGGCCAACACACCCAGTAAAGAGCTTCAGACCACATTGAAGGACCACCACTTAACCACCTCCACAAGCAACATACTCAAGGAGTTGCCCTAAGGGCACCAGAGCCCTGCTTAAGTAAGTCCTGCTCTGTATGGTGGGCCTCGGCACAGCTAATCCTCCGAGGTGGTCAGAGGATGGTGTTCAGTGATAACAGCCAGTCCTTGCAGCTGATCAACCAGGTAAATTCCTCCCATTGACTTGACAACAGCAATCAAAGCTCAACTACAACAGGAAAGTGTACAGTCCACACAGGGGGCACACAGGAGTATTGAGCTTGAGTAATCAGGGAGGCTGTGAGTCTGAACTCTACGTAATACCTACTACATAAGGTCACTCTATGAAGCCTAGGAGATGCAGCAACTCTACCTAACACATAGAAACAAACATGGGGACACTACCAAAATGAGGACACAAAGAAACATGTCCCAAATGAAAGAACAAAACAACACTTCAGAAAAAGAATTAAAGAAAATTGAGACAAGCAATCTTCCACATACAGAGTTCAAAATACCACTTATAAGGACGTTCAATGAACTTAGTGAGAACCTCAAGAGCATAAAAAAGGACCAGTCAGAAATGAAGGATGCACTAACTGAAATAAAGAATAATTTACAGGGAATCAAGAGTAGAGTAGGTAAAGTTAAAAATCAAACCATCGATTTGGAATATAAGGAAGTAAAAATCACACACTCTGAACAGCAAAAAGAAAAAAGGATTTTTAAAAAGGAGGGTAGTGTGAGCAGCCTCTGGGACATCTAGAAGCGTACCAACATTTGCATCATGGGGATGTCAAAAGTACAAGAGAGAGAGCAAGAAATTGAAAACCAATTTGAAAAAATAATGATGGAAAACTTCTCTTACCTGGTGAAGGAAAGAGACATAAAAGTCCAGGGAGTGCAGAGAGTCCCAAACAAGATGAAACTAAAAGGCTCACACCAAGACACATCATAATTAAAATGCAAAAGGTTGAAGACAAAGAGATAATTTTAAAAGCAGCAAGAGAAAAGCAGTCAGTAACTTACAAGGTAGCTTCCATAAGACAGTCCATTGATTGCTCAAAAGAAACTGTGCAGGCCAGAAGGGAGTGGAAAGAAATGTTCAAAAGATGAAAAGTAAGGACCTACAACCAATATTAGTCTACCCTGTAAAGATATCATTTAGAATCACAGAACAGATAAAGAGCTTCCCAGACAATAAAAAGCTAAAGGAGTTCATCACCATCAAACCTATATTATATGAGATGTTAAAGGGTCTTCTTTAAGAAGAAGGAGGAGAAGAAGAAGAAAAATATAAACAATAAAATGGCAATAAATACATATCTATCAACAATTGAATCTAGAAACAAAATAAACAAATAAGCAGGACAGGAACAGATGCATAGATACATGGAACGTTTTGAGGGTTGCCAGATGGGAGCGGGTTTGGGAGGACAGGCAAAAAAGGTGAAAGGATTAAGAAGTACAAATTGGTTGTTACAGAATAGTCATGTGAAGGTAAAGTCCAACATCGGGAATATAGTCAATTATATTCTCATAACTATGTATGGTGTTAGGTGTGAGATTTATTGGGATGATCAGTTATTAAGTTATGTAATGTCTAATCACTGGTGTGTACACCTGAAACTAATCTAATAATGTATGTCAAGTATAATTGAAAATAAAAAAAATATAAAATGTTAAAAAAATAAAAACAAGATTCCACAACACTTGGAGGAACTTTCAACACCTTTCACTTGACTTAGATCTTTTCTTTTCTTCTTCAGTTCTCAGACCAATCTATCCAACCCTTGTCAGGTCTCAGCCCATCACACTCCAGAGGGAATTTGACTCATCACTTGTGTCCTCTCCCTTCTACCTTCAACTTTGTCTTTGTTATCAACACTTCATGGTAAAAATTTCATGATCAAGTGTTAATTAATTTCCAGAAGAATCACTTTCAAAATTGTTATGGGAGCACAGTAGAAGGTGCTAAGGGCATCCTCCCCCCATCCCCATAAATACAGCATGCTTTAATAGGAGGCAATTCTGAGAAAGCAGAATGAGAAATTGTAAATTACTCACATTTCCATTGTTTATTCCTCCCACAGTTTACAGCTGCTTTCATAATTTTAGCAGGGGAGGGGGTGAAGGCCAAGGAAACTGACCTTAACACCTCCAAAAATGGAAGATGGCGATTTGAAAAGCTCAGATTTTTCTAGATGCATTCAAGACAAACAGCTTAATTAAATCTACTTTTTAAAGGTCTTTTCAAATTAAATATATTTATTCTTTACTAAATCTCAATAAATAATATATTTTCTTATGGTCTCGGGAGCTGTAATTCTCTTGTTCTCTTAAACACACTCACACAGTACATTTTGACATTCTTCTTTGCCAAAGCAGTAGCAAAACTGAGTAGGAGGCAAATACATAAAGCCGACAGATTTGTCAAACATGGGGCTGCATAATCAATGTGCCTAAGCACCCCCATTCTCTCTCCTATACGTTCTATAAAAAACTATGATTTTAATTCATTCTTGCTCTCATTTATAATAAACTAAAGTTGCCCTTTCCAGGCTTTAAAAAACTCATCTGTGGTGGAAACCCTAGGTACAGTTTTACACACATACACACACGTAAGTAATGCCACAAGGGGGGAGCTCATAAGATTGACAACAAAGACTGACTCATGATTCTCGATGTTGTTTAAAGAGAGTAAAAAATTACCGGACACCACTGATCTCCTTGTAGCTATTATGCATTGTGAAATTTAATGAAGTCTTCTAGGTGCTAACTTTAAAATTACCTTTATAGCATTTTAATTCCTGAATTTACAAATGGAAAGTAGATAGAATAAATAGCACTTGATATAATTGAAAAAGAAGGTAATTAACTTTGTCACCATTCATAAGAGAAAAATATTATTAGAAGCAATATCATAAATACCTTTTTCTCGTCTCTTAGTTTGAGGACCATGCAGTCGAATAGAATAAACAAAAACATCATTTTCAATATGCAAAATCGAGATTCCTCAATATTGTCAGCATTTATATTCACTATAAATTTATGAATATGTGATTAATAGTAATATAAAATGAGTTAGTAGAAATAATTTGCACAAGATCTGTGTTAGCCATAAGAAAAATTACATTATTATAAATCTTATAATTTATCATCTTGATCATTTTACTAGTTAATGGGCTTCATACTCATGGTGGAAACCACTCAATCATTGACAATGAGAGACAACTACAAAGTACTCAGCATCTCCAAGACTGGGGATGGAGACAGTTTGTCATTGACCCTTTAACTACAGAGAAAAACAGCAGAGCTGCTTCTCATACAACTTGAGATTTACCTCTAATAACTTCCAACTTAAAGTAGCTCCTACTCCCACAGGTCACATTTACTTTAAAATGAAACTCTGAAGACACTAATACTTTCCAAACTTGACAGTATCCACATAGACACAAAAGACAGCTTTTGAGCCCTCCAAGAGAAGCCAAAGCCAACTAATAGGTTATCGGGGGAAAATATTAAACCAAGTCATTCAAATAATAAAAATTAGAAACTGTTACAAGAATGTTCTGTATTTTATCACTTAAGACATTCATTGACTCTGGGCATTATGTAATAAAATGAGGAGGTAGCTGGAAAATCAGTGTACACTTTGAAATAACTTTTCATGAATATTTTCATGAAGACCAATGTTGTTGTAAACAATTCTATTTGCCCAATATTTTTTACTCTACAAAGCTTGAAGTAATCAAGAGCTTTTCAATTGTGCAATTTTTGATTCAATATATAGGTCCAGTAATAGAATTCGAAATTATGCAAGATTGTAAACATAATGGATTGTGCTTATGTCTCTGTAGAAGATCAAGCATTTATATAAAATGCATTTCATTGAAATATAAGCTGCATACAATAAAATTCACCATTGCACACGTACATCTTAATAATATTTGTAAAACATATACCCTTGTATAAATACCATTTAAATCAGGATATAGAATATTTTTTGTACTCTAAAAAGTTCCTTTGTGTCTATTGCTAGTCAATATTTTCACCCTACTCCCAACTCCAGAAAATCATTGTTTTGCTTTCTGTCACTATAGTTTTGCCTTTTCCAGAATTTAATATTAGTGTTAAATATAGTATTCAATGTTTTATGCTCGGTTTCTTTTAATTTGTAAAATTATTTTGAGATATATTTATGTTATGTGAATTAATAATATTTTCCTTTATAAAAGTTGACAACTTTGCAATGTATCCATATTCCACAGCTTGTTTATGTATGCACTAGTTGATAGACACTTGGGTATACAGCCAGTTTTTAACTATTATAAATAAAACTGCCAAGAACATTTGAATATAAGTCATTGTGTAAATTTGTGTGTTTATTTCTGTTGGAGAGATACCTAGTGCTAAGGTTGTTTGGCCACAAGAAAGTGTTTGCTTTATTTGAACTGTGAAACTGTTTTCCAAAAACGTTCCACCATTATACACTTCTACCAGTAATGTATGATAGTTCCAGTTACTCTTCATCCTTACCAGCATTTGTTATTGTCAGTCCTATTTTCATTTTAACCATCCCAGCAATTCTGAAATTATTTTATTTTTTATTTTCATTTGCATCTCTCTAATTACTAACGATGTTGAGCATCTATTCATGAGCTTATTTGCCATTCTTATATCTTCAATGATATTTAAAAAGATGACATTTAAAAAAGCAGGTTGTCTTATTAAGTTTTAAGAAATCTTACATATCCGAAATACAAATTTTTTTATCATCTGTTTTACAAATATGTTCCTGCAGTCTGTGGTTTGTCCTTCAGTTTTCTAAGTAACATTTTGTGAAAATCAATATATTTTAATTTTTAAAAGTCCAATTTATCTTTTTTTTTTTTTTTTTTGCATTTTATGACTTGTGCTTTTGCCTCACTCAAATTCACCAAAATATTCTCCTTTTTGTTTGTTTCATGCATGCTGTAGATTATAGGTCCATAAACCAGATTGAATTAGTTTTTGTGTAGGATGTTATGTAACGGTTGAGGCCCCCCCCCCACCCCATGTTGATATCCAAGTGTTCCAGCATCAATAGTTGAAAAAAACAAAAAACAAAAAAAAAACCCAGCATTTCTGTATTGAATTGCTTTGGCTCCTTTGTCAAAAGCCATATTCATTGACTGTCTCTTTTTTTCCACTAAGGTACATACATATGCTTACTTAAACACCTCATTGTCTTGATTAATGTAATATATAATGTACTAATATAGTTTATGGTAAGACTTGAAATCAAGCACTGTAAGTTCTTGTTTTCTATTTAAAATTGTTTTGACTCTTTACCTTCTTTTTGATCTTGTGTGCATTATGGAATCAAATAGTCAATCCATTAAGATATTTTATGGAATTTTCTATATTTAATTTATTAATTTAAAAGACAGAGAGAGAGGAAGGGAGAGAAAGAGAAACATCGACCTTCTTTTCCACCTATTTATGCATTTATTGGAAGATTTTTTTATGTGCCCTGAGGATTGAACTCACAACCACGGTGGGGCTACATTTTAACCAACTGAGCTACCCAGTCAGGTCTTATGAAATTTTCAGTTTACACTGAAACTATAAATCACTTTGGATATAGTGAAATCTTAATAATATTGAATTTTCCAATCTATGAACATGGGATATCTCTAGATTTATTTAGTTATTTTTAAATTTCTTCCAGTTATGTTTAGAACATTTTGGTCTTTAAGTTCTAGATATATTAAGTTAAATGTATTCCTAAGTATTTAATACTTATGATATTATAAATTCCTTTGCTTTTTAAATTTTCATTTTCAATATTTTGTTGTTAGCATACAGAAATACAATTGATTTCTGTTTCCTGCAAATATACTGAACTCATTTATTAGTTTTAAAGCTTTCTTTGGACTTTGTGAAAGTTTTTCTACACAGACCATTGAGTCATTTCCGATTAAAACAGCTTACTTTACTTCTTCATTTACAATCTGTATGTGTTTTATTTATTTTTCTTGCTTTATTGTACTGCCAAGGACCTCAAGTAAAATGTTGAATAAAAGCAGGCAGAGTAAACAACTATGCTTTGCTTCTAATATTAAGGAGAAAGGTTGTTTTTTGTTTTTGTTTTTTTTTTCTCCAATGTTAAATTTGATGTTAACTAAAAGCTTTCTGAAGATGTATGTCCTTTATCAGGCTGAGGGTTTCCTTCTATTTGGTGAGAGCTTTTGTTTTGGATTTTATTAAACATTTTATTTTACTTACTAAAATAATCATATGAGTTATATTTTTTAATTTGTTAATATGACCAATTACATTGACTTCTGAATATTGAATTAAATTTTACATTCTTAAATTGAAACCCACTTGGTCATCTGTATTACATTTTTTATATATTGCTGGATGGTACTTGGTAAAATTTTGTTAAGGATTTTTGAGAGATATTGGTGTGTAGTTTTTTTTTCTTGTGATGTCTGTCTGGTTGATAACAGAATAATGCTAATCTCATAAAATGAGGTTTGGAGTATTATACTGTTTTCTATTTTCTGGAAGAATTCCCAAAGTACTGAAAATGCTTTTTCCCTAAATGCCCAGTAGAAATCATCAGTGAATCCATCTGGGTTTGAAGTTTTCCTTACAGGGAGGTTTTTAACAAAAGATTCAAATCATTAATAGATTTTGGGCTTTTTCTCATTAATCAATTTTGTCTTGAAAGAGCTTTGATATGCTTATGATTTTCAAGGAAATTTTCTATTTCATTTTAGTTGTAAAATTTATGGCTTAAAGATACTCATAGTATATTTTTACTATCATTGTATGTCTGTAGAATCTTTAGTAAAACCCATCTGTTTTCCTGATTATTAATTTGTTTCTTCTCTATTTTCAGATCACTCTGGCTAAAGATTTGCCATTTTTGTTGGTGTTTTCAAAGAACTACCTTTTTTTTTGGTACATGCCCCTAGCCACTAGGGCCCAGTGGGAACTGAACCCAGGAGTCTCTGGTCCGCAGGCTGACACTCCAACCACTGAGCCAAACCAGCCAGGGCCAAAGAAGTACCTTTTTCAAAACGTTTTTTCTGTTTCTATTTCTTCAAGTCCTTGATTTATGCTTATTACTTCCTTCCTTCTGCTTGCTTTGCATTTAATTTTTTTACCTTGCGATAGTTAGACACTGATTTTCTAACAAACATTTAATACAAAAAAAAAATCCCTCTAATTATTGCTTAGCTGCATGTTACCACTTTGGTCTGTGGTGATTTCATTTTCATTCAGTTCAAAATATTTTCTAATTTCCCTTGTGATTTCTTCTTTGAAATATGGATTATTTATGTGTCTTGTGTAATCTCCAAATATTGCCAATGTCCAGATACTCTTCGGTTATGAGTTCTAGTTTAATTCCTCTGTTTTTTTGTTTGTTTTTTATCCTCACCTGAGGACATTTTTCAATTTCTGTTTTAGATAGAGTGGGAGGGAGAGAGAGGAAGAGAGACAGAGAGAAACATCAATGTGAGAGTGACACATCAAGTGGCTGCCTTGTGCACAACCCCAACAAGGGCTCCAACAAGGGCTCCAACCATGGCCGGGGACAAACTGCAACTGAGGTATGTGCCCTTAGCCGGAACCGAACCCGGGTCTCTCTGGACCATGGGCTGACACTCTAACTGCTGAGCCAAATCGGCCAGGGTTAGTTTAATTCCTTTGTGTTCAGAGATCACACTTAAGCATAATTTTAATCCTCTTTAGCCTGTTGAGACTTGTTTTATGGCATAGCTTATTGGTGTCACCTGGTGAATGTTCTGGGTATATATTCTCTGTTGGTATGTGACATACTCAAGTGGGCCATATAAAATGAGAATTTTCCTCAACTCTTTTACATTATTACTGATTTCCTCTACTTCCTTAATCAGTTATTGAGAATGGAACATCTAATTCTCGTTTTAGTTTTATCAAAATTTGCTTCTTTTGATGTGAAGCTCTGTTAGTCGATCCAGACATACTTAGGACTATTATGTCTTCTTGATGAATTGACCTCTTTATCATTATAAAATGACTCTATTTTCCCAGATATTTTATGTTCTAAAAATCTACTTGCTTGACATTAATAAAACCATTCTAGCTTTCTTTTGATTAGTGCTTGCCTGGTGTAACAATTTACAGCTTTTCACTTTTAATGTGTCACTTAAAGGTTTCACAGGATTGTGTTTTCTCCCCCCTTCCACCAATCCATTCCACCCATCCTATTCATAGACCTTCTGCATGTCAGTAAAGGCAACACCATATATTCAGTTGCTCAGGACAGAAATTTGGCAAATATCTTGATTCCTCTTTTATCTGAAAAACAATACATCCTAGTGGTTCTTCAGAAAATATGACAGATTCATCTACATTTTTCCATATACACAGAATGAACCTAAAGTAGGTCAAATCTTTACTTCTTTAGAGTTCTTGACCTAGCTCCTAGCTCCCACTTCTGTCCACCTCCACTTCATTTCCTGCACGGTAGCTTCTTAACATATTACATTATTAACCATCTTTTAAACCCCGTGGTCTCTCCCACTGCACCTAGAACAAAATCCCAAAACGACCTAGAAGGTGTTTGATCAGTATCCTAACTCCCTCTCTAAACCTATCACTCCTTGTGGACATCCAAGCTTTGGTTCCCCCTTGTGGTTCTGTTTCTTGACTGTATTAAACTTTTTTTCTGTTTAGGACCTCAGGTGTTATCGCTGACTGGAATAAAATAAAAGCACTTTCATTGTTACCATTTAAACTAAAACCTCATGCATGCAAAAAAAAGCTGTCTATCATTAATTTATTTTTCAACAAATGTTTGTTTGATGCTTACTAGACGCCAAACACTGCATTCTGTGCTGAAAATAAAATGGTAAGTCCAAAATGTTTGATCTTTGCTCTCAAGAAGCTTACAATTCAATGAAGAACACAGATGTTATTGAACAAAAGTGTAAACATTTATTGAAAACAGTCCCATACTATAAATACTGCCTCTCTTACCACCTTATTTAATACTGTTTTCAGGTTTAATGGCAGCAAAATAAAGAAGTACAAATATTAGAAAAAAAAAGTCCCATAAAGAAAGAGAACACAGTTCTTTGAAAATGCACAATAAACTGGAATAGACTGGAGCTGTAAATAGGTTTCCTTTAGGAAAAATTATATGACCATGATCTAAAGGGGCAGTAAGAGTTAAATAGTATATTATGACTTCAGTAGAGATAAAAAGCATATTAATTAAAAAATTAGCTCATACGGTATTAACAAGATACATTATCACAATTTTGATTAGACACATCATGATTAGTGATTAGTGATTAGTTACAACTCAATTTGGCACAATCTTGTCATATATCTAAAAGCAATAAATTATGGATTTATTATTTCAAATGGAGAAAAATGATATTTTGTGCACCATGAAATAGAAGAACTAAGAAAAGAGTAACAGCAAGCTTTTAAATAAACTTTTGATTCCTAATTTGTAAACTTATTAAAATAAAAATGTATTAATATGACTATAAAGATTAATTTGGTAAAAATAAGAAATACTTGCAGTTCTAAAAATACATTTCTTAGGCCTCATTTAAATATGTCAACCCAATTCAACTCTTCTTTTTTTGACCTAAACTTAAAACTAGAAGCACAATGGGCCAATATAAGGGACAAGAACATTAGAACATTTCAGATTTGTTTCTGGACTGTCACCTCAAATAACCTGCATTGGAGGGGAAGCTAGTAAGCTAGCAGAAATATGACATCATTTGAATTAAAGCCAAACTCTTCCTCCTCAATTTCTACTATCTGTATAAAATTTATCTGTCAGTACATTCAAGTAATTGCATGATGGTGATATTTAACCATATGTATTTTAAAGGTACATTACTTTCACATCCTGTATCAGCTAACATTTGCTGTTTAACCACTCCAAAACTCAATGGCTGAATACAACAACCATTTATTTAGCTCACAACAACCATTTAATTAGCTCAATAATTGGTTTGCCTTACTATTCTGCTGATCTTGGCCAGGTTCAGCTGATCTCACCTAGGTTGGCTCAAGAATTAGCTATCAGCTTAAGGGTCATCGTGGGGCTGCTGGCATTAGATGGCAGTTAGCTGGGTATGGGGCCATGTGTCTCTCATCATCTCTCAGGTGGCCTGTGCTTCTTCCCACGCACACTAGATACTAAAAGCAACAACAGAGCAAGCTCCACTGTGCAAGCACTTTAAAGACTCTACTCAGTCACTTTCGCTAATATCCCATTGGCCAAAGCCACCCACTTCAGATGGGAAGATCTTTTACATTACCATTAATACAGAATTTGTGGACATTTTCATAAATGACAACAATCTTAGATTGAAAAACAATAACAAGCATTTCCTTAAATCCTCATATCAGTGCCCCCATATATGAAAGGCACTCAAAATACATATCTAATCAAATACATTAATGACTGAACAGATGAATTATAAGACCCCTACTTTGGTTCATTTCATATCTTAGTCTCTTTGACAACTTAAGTATCAATTGACATTTTTTGTATTTGCACCTTAATGATATTTTCATATAAGTTGATCAAGGGAAATGGAATAACTCAAGCTCTTGATTGGGGCAACATGAAACCTGTAAATTACCATTGATTTCCAGACCCAATTTGGTTGCTGCAAAAGTATCTCCCTGTTATTACATGTAGCAAATGACTCCTCTGGATCGAATGATGGCTAGACGCTTCTAGACCTCAGTCTGCAAAAGTTTGTAAAAAAGTCCTAGTCTGAATTTTAAAGATATGTTTTCACAACCTCAGGTCATACAGGTAAACTTCAAATTGCATTCCACAGAGGGATCAACTCTATATGAATCTAAGATGTGAGAGAGAGCAGGAGTTTCCTATCTCCGTAAGGCAGGGTGGAAAGATGTCTGAAACTATAGAGGCTGCAACCACTAATACCTTCTCACTTTACACTTGAGCCTGGATTTTATCTTAAAAATGCTTTTAAACAAAAGCAATATATTTCTTTGAGTTTTGACTTTATCTAAATGATAGGAAATATGGCAGTTGCAATATATCCTAGTGGAATATATCCTAAGTCTTTGGGAAAAATCAAAGGAATGCTAAAGAAAGACATGAAAAATTTAAAAGCTCAGTAGTGTTTACACTTGACTATGAACAATAAAAAATTAAATATGAATTTATATATTAGTTAATTCAATAGATGTATGGAGACACTAATAGTATTAAAAACAAATTGGTTCAAGAATCTCTCTCTTGAACAGGTTGGTAGTTGCCAGAGGCTAAGGATAAGGGGTGAATGAAATGGGTGAAGGGGGTCAAAAGGTACAAACTTCAGTTACAAGTAAGTTCTGGGATATAATGTACAGTATGGTGACTGCAGTTAATGACACTGTATTGTATATCTGAATGTTTGCAGGAGAGTACCTTAAAAGTTCTCATCACAAGGAAAAAAAAATTATAATTATATATGGTGACAAATGTTAACTAGACTTATTGGAATCATTCCTCAATATATACAAATATTAAATAATGTTTTACACCTGAAATTAATATAATATTATGTCAATTATACTCAAGGAAAAAAAGAATCTCTCTATTTATGCATTATAGACCAAATGGCTTCAGGAATATACAATAAAATAATGAACGGTTAATTCCTCAAAATCAAAATCAGTTGAGTGAGCAATAACCAGTTACCTTAATACTGGTAAATTTGTTATGGATGAGAATGTCCAGAGTAGAAGTAGCCATACTAAAGAATGAGTAATATTGGACTAAATAACAAAAGTATATCTTATTAAAAAAAAAAAAAGCTGTTTTCTATCCCAAACCACCTCTCACAACAATATCCACTGCATGAGAGAAAGAACAAGATTGCCACTGGGCCACCAGCTGTGAACTTAATGCTTTGTACTATAAAGGTAATAAAAGTTGTTGAATACATAATTCAATAGTCAAAAAACCAAGATGCATCATTTTACTACTTGTTTCATTGGTCTTGGATTCTTGCGTTTATAGGTCAGTTGAAAATTCAGACTGTTGGGACTGAAATGGGAAGTCCTGTGGTGCTATTGGCTCTGGTGAAGGAAGGAAACATAAGCACTGGCTGAAGAAAATAAGGTTCCTTTTATGAGCAGTGTGATGAACTCCAGGTCTGGACATCAAAGCTTACATACTACACCTGAGAATGCAAGAAAAGAAGGGTAAATTCCCCATACCTTACTTTAAAATTTTCAGGAACCAACTATTCTAAAATTTTGTGAAAAGATGTATGTTAAAGAAGGTAATCAGCAAACTTACATAATTAAAGCATGGTATAAGAAAAAGTGTGAACTCCATTGGACTTTTAAATTTATAATTCTATCAGCAATTTATAACATTCAGGTATTTTAAAGCGTGCATAGTAAATATATGCCATGAATCATTTGTGACATTTTAATAATTTAGAAATATAAGACTATTATTTGATTTCCATTAGGGCACAGTCGATATGTCAAAATATTAGCTTTAACTTTATCATATAAGAAACATACACACAACCCTCCCCCTCATAAATCCCAATCTGCCTATAATCACTATTAACACATTGTGATATACATATTACAAAACAGATGCCAAAAGTGCCTTCTTGACCCCACACATCAGAAAGAGCTTATATATACACCATGAAATCACATTCTTCTAACTACTGCTTACTGGACTGTGAATAAATAACTGACTGAGGTGGACCAATCAGATCCTCACAAGAAATGGAATCTGGTCCATAGAAATAGACTCCCTTAGCTCTGGACAGCTGATATGGAAAGTCTGAATTAATTCTATTTTGGGGACCATTGCTTTGGCCACATGCAAGTGTGGAAGGGGTAGGTCTGAAGGTAAAAAGATAGTGATGACGTAGATTCACAGAAAGAACAAAAAAGAAGAGGCCATGAGGCCTGCAGATACTATCAGCTAAAGGGAACAATGACTACCTGCAGGCCAGGCTGAACTCCCACAGCATACCCACATAAAGTATTCCTTGTGTGCACCCCAGTAGGCCCCTTTATCTCGACAGAGATTTTCTTCCTTCAAACAAAATGATCCTATGACATCTAATTTTCTCCTTGCTCTTGTAAGGAACTGAATCAATGATTAAGTTTTATGTGAACACTTGAGAGGTATGTATAAGGAGCTTTTTGTCAATTATGATTCATAAAGAATGTTTTCAGCCAGTATGAACCAAAAAAATAAATACACAAGTGATAATCTTCCCATCAATATTACGGAAAATTATTGACAGCACCAGAATGTTTAAGTCAACTTGCTATTTTTGCTATTGAAGCCATCTTAGTTTTGTTTTGTTTTTTTAACTTATCTTTTCATAGCTAAACTGGAAATCTGTTTAGATACTGCATTTCACAGTGTTCTTTCCATAATATTCTGTCACCAGTCCTTGTTTTGTTCTATTTTGTCTTAACATTTCCTTTTGCTTCTGGATGTCTTTAAATTATTAGTGGTATCTGAAAACCACTGTATTTTAAGAGTTGAAAACTATAAAATAAAACAATGTTTTATCTGCTGCATTTTTTTTTTTTTTTTTTTATCCTCACCCGAGGACATTTTTCCATTTTTTGTTCAGGTAGAGTGGGAGGGAGAGAGAGGAACAGAGAGAGAGAGAGAAACATCGATGTGAAAGGGACACATCGAGTGGCTGCCACCCACACAACCGACCAGGGCCGGGGACAAACTGCAACCGAGGTACGTGCCCTTAGCGGGAACCGAACCCGGGTCTCTCAGGACCGCAGGCCAACGCTCTAACCGCTGAGCCAAACCGGCCAGGGCATCTGCTGCATTTTTAAAGATAATAGATATTGGTTAGAAATCTAATCTTAACACTATTTTTAGCATCCCTTAAAAAATTCCAATCAGCCCTGGCCGGTGTGGCTCAGCAGTTACAGGGTCAGCCCACGGACCAGAGAGTTCTGGGTTCAGTTCCCGTTAAGGGCACGTACCTCAGTTGCAGTTTGTCCTTGGCCCAAGATGGGGTCGTGTGGGTGGCAGCCAGTTGATGTGTCTCTCTCACATCGATGTTTCTCTCTCTCTCTTCCTCCCTCTCTCCCTCCAGCTCTATCTGAAGATAAATTCATAAAAAAAAAAAAAAAAAAAAGTCCTCTGGTGAGTATTAAAATCAAAAATTCGAATCAGTCTGAATTCACAGAATTTTGAATATTTTGTGAAACTTAACATTTTTTCCATTGTTAAGGCAATCCCTTTTTAAATTATAATCATAAATAATTTTTTGAAAAAGCATTATGTTTTTATTTTATAAAGAATTTAAAAGTTTGATCAGGTGCACTTTTATTAGCTAGAAGGTAAGGTCCATAAAGGTAAGAATTTATTGTCAGTTTAACTTATTAATACATCTCCAGTATCCAGAAAAGTGCTGACCAGGCTTTGATTCAAGGCCACTCAGTTTCTTGGACTCTTGAGATTTGGTTTATTTTTCCTGAGAATAAAAACAAACAAACAAAAAAACAACAACAATAACAAAACAGTCTTCACTCAGTTGTTGTGGGAATTAAATTAAAATAATGTTTTTGAAAGTGTGATTTTGAACTTCAAGTCTCTATAAAAATGGTATATGTAAATGTTATTATCAGTAGTATAACATCGAAATTTCTATAATATAAACTGAAAACTGGATTGTGCTCATTATTACACATGATCAGCACAGATAATTTATAAAGGCATCAGTTTGCCTGTCTAAACTATATTTCTTGACATCAGCAATAGTTTTCAGGTATAGATAAAAACTTGGTCCTGACTTATTAAGGTAAATGGCTCAGTAATTTATAGGGTTAGAGTCAAAACCCAGTTCTTCCTAAGTCCAAAGTCAAGGTTCATTAGCACTTAACTATATCTTATATTATAAACATTTTTATTTACTTTCTTTTTGATTTTTTTGTGTTTATTTTTTTTATAATTTATTTTAGTTTCTTTTTTTACCATATGATTTCTTTTTTTTTTTTCTTTTTTCTCCTTTTTCCCTGTAGACACCCTCTTCCCTATCCTGCCTACCCTATTTACTTTTCTTTATTGATATTGTAGAGAGAAGAGAAGGAAAAGGGAGAGAGAGATAGAAACATGGATGAGAGAGAACATTGATTGTCTACCTCCTGCATGCTCCCCACTGGGGATTGGGCCCACAACCTGGGCATGTGCCCTGACAGGGAATTGAACTAGCAACTTCTTGGTGCACAGATCGATGCTCAACCACTGAGCCACACCAGCTGGGCAATATACTTTATATTATAAAAGAAATCAGTAATGTCTAGTATGTTAAAAGACTACTTTGTCCCTATCGGTTGGATATCTTGCTTCATGTTTGGAACCTAATGACAGGCATAAGATATTTTTGGATTTCTTATTTATATTTTTGAACTATAAAAGATTATTTTGAAGGATACAAATAGAAAAAAACATTAAATGTTTAGATAAACTCTTTCAAAGATCTTACATTCCAAAACCAGGGGGGGAAAATACTTTACACCACTAAGACAAAATAGTTTTAAATTTTTCTTTTTTTCAATAAAAATAGTTTCTAACTTTTATATACAATTGCATGATGAGTCATTTTATTTATCCAGGTACTATATGTGAAAGATAAAAAAATTGTAAAATTTGTTCAAATGGTCTAATGTTACCTCATGGCCCACTCTGAATGATCTTATGGTATACTTACTTGTAAGTGCTTCAGTGAAATAATTTAATTATGTTGTTCTTGTAAAAAAAAAAATACGGCTTGGGTCCAGACTACATAAAAAGTTAAATTGGGTCTATTAAAAGTTTATTAGTTAATTCTAAATATGTCATAAATCTTTAGAGGCATATTGAAATATTTGATGTACTCCTATCCCTGCTGACTCATACAATCGATTTATTTAAAATCATTTTAGAAATAAACCAAAAAAATCAAAGAGAAAAAATCTAAAAACAAGTTTGATTTTATAGTTTACAATGATTTATAGAAACATTATTATCAACCCTGGTGCATAGCTTTGCATGGTCAATATCAGATCTTAATATGAGAGATGAGGCCAAAATTATCAGTTGCCTAAATTTCACTGGTTATTTCAAAGACAGTACTGTACTACAATGGTGAATATACTCTGAATCAGAGTTGGGCATTAATGATGAATTATAGAACCAAATTCTAAGCACTCAGAATCATGAATATAAGATTGAGTACAAAGTTAGAAAGATTAGATAAGTAGGTAGTAGAGTGATGGTATTCTGATTATTACCTAGCATTTGCTTTATAACTTTATAGACTCAGTAGGTGGAGTCAACATGTTAAAAGGTGAAACAGCCAGACTTTGAAATTAAGAATCATTAAAATGTGAAGCAATTGAATATGGTAGTTATATAATATTCTCTGGAAAGAATCAAGTTTAGAGTTTTAAAAGCAGTTGTCCTTGGAGATAATTTATTAAAATCATAAAATTATATTTGTGTTTAAACTAAATATACTATACTTTGAGAGTATAAAATGACGATGAATCAGATTTTTAAAAGTTAAAGTGACCTGAGATTTTGCATATATTAATATTCTATTTTTTAAACTTCTGTAGAACATTCTGCTTTAAGTTAAAGATTGACAGCATCAGCAATCAAGCCAGAGGTAGATAAGTCTATTTAAGAAGAATATTTACAATAATAATAGTAGTAATATTAGTAATAGCTCACATGTACTGTGCCGTGCACTGTATGTTATACTATATAATTTTTTAAAAATATTTCACTTAGAGATGTTAATGTATTGATCTGCAACGTGGTTACCTGTCAAAATATGTGTGTAAAATGCTACATACATTCTTTTTTTATTTTGTTGACAGTTTTACAGATGTCCCCCAATAAAAATTCTAATAGGTAGCTGTTCTATTTTTCCCACTTCAAAGATGAGAAAATTTAGAAAAGTCAGATTATTTACCCAATATTAAGATGTTGCAAAATGGCAAGTTTAATAAGATCATAAAATTTAAAATATCAATGCCCTTCAGAAATTAATACATGCACATTTGAAAATAAAAAGTTTATTTTGAAAAATATAGTAATGTCTTCCCAACTATAATTGGCTAGGTGAAACCAAGGATAATTCAACATAATAAAGCAGTTTATAGATAAAAAACTAAATTCCTCATAGAGAAAATTGTATTAAAATCAAAGATTGGCAAGATTACAAAGCCCTTATAAATGTCTGTACAATCATTTAACATAACAACACTCATTTACTGAATACTTATTGATTGTGTGCCAGGTCCAATACTAAGCACTCTTTGTAAATTAGCTCATTCAATTTTTACAACTATCCCAGAAGTCATGGACAAAATGTGGTGGAGCAAGGGTTCAAACTAGAGAAACCAATCTGTTCCCGAAGCCGATGTTCTCAGCCATCATGCTATAACCATTGGCAATCACAGACCTTCATTTCAACTTTCCTGTTTCCATTTAACAGGCTTTGCTTATTTGAAACTTTTGGGATATTCTTTCCCTACATTGTGTACAAAATACTTGAAAAGTAGGCTAATATGCATTCTAAGAGGTTTAGTCCATAAATATCTTTCTATTTATGTCTAACTAGCACTGACTCATCTCAAATCTCATCTATTTGAGATGCAGAATAACTTGTATGCTTGAGGAAGAGTCCCCTTTGCTCTTCATCTCCCCTGTTTTCCCTGCAGTAACTACTCTTATTCTTCCATCTGATTCAATGTTACTGCCTTTCTCCAGTCCCAAGTATCTGTTTTGTTAATTAACTCTGACTGGAGTGACTGGCAATTTAAAAGATATGCGGAAGTAAGATTATATGCACTAGAAAGACTGGTAAGGAAAGCTCACCATTAGGGAAAGATTTGCATAAACATCATCAAAACCAATTTGAAGAAAATACCCTTTCCATTTTACAGTTATTGATTTTATAGCTAAAGTAACAACATTGATTGTAGCAATTACAGGTTTCATAAAACTGTTTGCAGTTATATTTTAAAAGAAGAATGTTTGTCATTAAAGTCCCCTTGTACTAAACGTAAACTCCCTAACTTTACAAAGTAATAAAAATATCTTTAAATACATCAGCAGATGCTTAGTTCATGGTAAACATATTAATCAATGTACCTTTTTCTGGCAACCAATATTCCCTCCACCATGTGCCTATTTAGTTAATATATCTTTCCAATTTATAATAAAATAGAAATATTTCAGATAGCATGACATCAAAATCACTCTCAAAACAGTAAATATATTTTTAAACTCTTACCCAGTAGTAGTGAATCAAGTATAATCAGTTCTGCAAAAACTCCATTAATCTGGGATTCTATCTGAGTAAACTGGATGTCCACTGACCCTTTCAAGGAATTGTCCCAGAAAAAGGTGTGCGTTGTAATCACGGAAGGCTCTCCGTAGCACCATTCACCATGTGCTGAAATACAGAGGGGACAAAAAAAGGAATGCAAATCTGTTCATAGAGCTTCCTCATTACCGTTTCACAATTATGAATCCATGTTAAACTAGAAGAATAGCAGCCTTACACTTATCCTTTAACTCATAATTCAGAGGTAGGCTAGTCAAGTTATCAAGAGCGTGGGCTCTTGATTAGATCACCAAGCTTAATGCCATCACTCAATCAAAGAATATAACCTATTCTTGGGACAAGTTGTATAGGCCCTCTGCAGAGAACTGTGAAAAGAATAATTAAATTTATACAAGTTAAGTACTTTCAGCAGTGCTTAAAACATAGTAATTATTTTATTCTTTCTCTATTTTTTTCTGTTCTTGGTTAAAACTTAGGAAAGAAGACAGAAAGAATGCCCATTTAGTGAGCTCACAATGTAAAGTACTGGGTTAATGCTTTACAGAAATTATCTCACTTGACCCTCAAATGAGATGTTATTATATGTTTTACAAATTAGAAAACTGAGATTCAGGGAATTCATAGTTTGCCAAAGCCAGACAACAAGAAAGCAGTAGAGTTAGGACTTAAACTATGCCTATCTGCTTTTCGAAGTCCTCACTACTTCTGAACACTTTCGTATTTAAGAAGTGAGTTGTCGTATTTTGATACTGTCCAAGCAAAACAGAAACAATAACTACAACAAACTTAACTCTTAAATATAAGAGTTAACATACATAGAATGTTTTATAAACTGGACTTACACTTACTTACACTAAATTTTAAGAGATAGATTGACTGAAAAATTCAGTAAAATTCAGCACATGAAACAAACGAATTTAAACAATATTCAAACCAATTTTTCTATCTACCATTCTATCATAAAGTATTTATAGTGACATTTACCACCATAAAAATATAACTAAAAAAAGAGACAAATTTTTCAAATTGCTTATAGTCAAATTTATAAAGACTATACCAAAGTCAATAAAATTACTTTTTTTATTATAAATGTATTATATTTTTAAAACTCTGCAAACAATATAAAATAAATAAAAATGTTTAATCATAAATTCACTCTCGCATCGTAGTCATTGCTAATAATATGCTATATCTTCTTCTAGACTATTTTTTTTGTTAGTTATACTTCCTAGAGTTATAACACAATACCTTGTACTGTTTATTTTAAGATATAACATAAACAGTTCAAGGTTTAATAGTTTGTAAACATTTTCTTTATTAATGCAGTAATACACATTTTATATAACATTTTCACTTTTAATATTTTTATTATTATGAAATGCAAGTCTAAAATTTATTTTTACTATATCATACTCTAAAAGAGGTATCTCTTGGAGAGTAAGATTTTTTTGTGTTTTTATTGGAAAGAAAACCTGAATCAGACCTCATTATCATTTGTGACACGTGACAATTCTTACACTTTACACTAGAAATATCAATGAGTTTGATTACGGGGTCCTGTTCCAGAACCTAGTGGAGAGCATCATAAGAGCCTATATACCCATACTACCTTCCTAAGATCTAAAAAGCTCTGAATTCTGAAACCCTTAAATTTTGGATGAGTACAGTCTGATACAGTGCTTACAATTTGCCACGCATATTATTTTAACTGTTTTACATAATAATCCACCCAATGACCTGACAAGGTAGGTACTACAATTAATCCCATTTTACAGATGAGGATTGTGAGGCAAAAGGAACCTCAGTAATCTGAGTAAAGGCCACATAGGTATGAAGTGACAGAACTGTGACTTAATCCAAACAGTCTAACTTCAGCATCAGCATTCTTAAAGCACAATTTTTATCACTGTGCTTCACTCTCAGGAGTAAAATTACTAAATTAATAAACATTTGTATAATATTGATGTATACTGATAGACTGCTTTCTTTGGATGGGGTATTTGTACCAGTAGTGACTGAGAACAACAGGAATTTCCTATCATCACTGTCACTTGTTTGCAATATATTTTACATTTTTGGTATTTGATAGGCAAGGAAAATTAATTTTGTAATTTGCTTTGATTTTAACTTGTTTTTTGTAATGATGATGAACATGTTTGCTTATTTTTGTTCTCACATTTATTTCTTCTGCCTTCAATGATCTTTTCAGACCCTTTGCAACTTAGGGTGATAATTATCTATTGGGATAGTCCTGTTTCCCATGCTGACATGCATGGCCTCGTCTAGGCTTGTCACTATCACCCATTGGCCCCAGGCTGCTGCCATTTTCCACCTGTGGGAGAGATGTAACTCTGCCATAATATTCACCTAGAAGTCCCCTTTCAAAGCCCAATCATTCTAGAGACTTGATTTCCTATCCTCCTACCCTCCCTCCCTTCACTGATCCACATTCCTTCCTTTCTTCTCCACCTTCACCATTATTCACTTGGGAACTTCTGGGAGAAATTATATGGAACCCCTTGGAATATTCTCCTGCAATGACTCTTCTTTCAGGACTTTGGCTTCTCACAACTCAGAAACATCCCATAATCTCCAACGCAAGTGCATTTCAGAAAAGGCAGTCTCTCTGAAGTTCATGCCTCTCACCTACCCTGTATTCTACCCATTCTTATCAGCTACCATCACCTTAGGCATTCTACATTGTTTGTTTAGTGAATGAATTTTGTTCATTATGTGAATAACTCATTCAACATTCCCAATCTCTGATGTTTTTATCAGCACCTCTGCCAACCTTTGGCCTTAGAGAGAATAAAAAGTCAAAGCAATTACTCTTTCTACAAATCATCTTCAAAACACTTTCAAATTTCTAGTAATCTAAGCTGGAGATGACACCAATTAAACTATCTTTCAGCCAGTTATGCAAGCATGTTTGTCATATATATGTGCCAAGTATTATCCCTTGTTCTCATCTATAGATTTTAAGGCAAAATGTTAAGGCTGGAACAGTCTCATTAAAAGCTCATCATACTTCCCTTACCACAAAGCTTTGCCACATGCTGCCCTCTCTGTCTGAAATATGTCAGTCCTTATGCAATTTTGATCCACCACCTGATTAACTAACTGGTGCTCTTTCTCTAGGAATCCTCAAAGAGGTCACTTTAGGAAGCTTTCCCTGACACCTCAGGATTACTAGGTGCCCTTACTCCTGACCCCCCCCCCCCACCAAAACACCCTACATGTATTGCTTCCCTTATTCACAGCTATGTTTCCAACTTTGGCATATTGCCTGTCACTTAGGGAGCACCCTATAAATATTTATTGAATTGATTTGAATGCAAAATGTAAAAACATTTTGAAGTCATATGTATTACCTTTGATGACTGATAATACTTCAAAGCATTATGTTTAATAATTTTTTTCTCCTCATTTAAAATGGTTCGTGCTTGCTATGGACTGAATTTTGTCCCCTCACTCATATGTTAAAAAACTAATCCCCAATGTTTAGGCATTTAGAAATAGGGCCTTTGGGAGGTAATTAGGTTTAGAAGAAGCCACGAAGGTGAAACACCCATGATGGGATTAGTGCCTCTAAAAGAAGAGGAGAGACCAGAGATTCCACTCAGGGACACAGCATGAAGGTAACTACCTACAAGCCAGGACGAGGGCCCTCACCAAGAACTGAGTAAGCTGGTGTCTGACCTTGGACTTCTCAGCCTCCACAACTGTGAGAGATAAATGGCTTGGTGTTTAAGCCACCCATACTATGGCATTTTGTCAGAGAAGCCAGAACTAAGACAATACTTTTCAATATAAAACTATTTAAGCATTAAAATACATTAATGTACTGTATAAAACTAAGGATAAGTAATTTTTCTTTCAAATTGGTAGTCTGTGACACAGTATCATTTGTTATGTATTAAATTATTTAATATATTTATCATATATCCATTCTTCAATATATTTGTTGTATTTCAAGTTATTATTTTATTCTAATATTTTATTTATTCTTTTGTTAATGTAACACTTAATTATTATTGATTTAAATTAAATTAAATATCTGATAGATCATTTAACCTACAGATTATCCCCACTGGTTTTAAAATATATTTTCATCATTATGCTCACACATTTACATTTATTTTTCTGAATAAATTTCATAATATTTTTGTCAATTTCTCAACCTTTCCCAAAGAAGTTCAATTGGAAAGTATGTCAAACATGAATTTGCAAAGAAGATACATCTTTATAAAATTTGTTCTTCCTATCCAAGAACACAATATGTCTATTCAACTTCTTAATCTATTTTATATCGCTGAATTAAAATGTTAGTTTTCTTTATAAGATATATTACTCTTGAAAACTATTCCAATAAATTATAAAAATTATTTTTAATGAAATTTCATTTTCCATTATACTTTATCATTTCTATTTCCCTCCTTCCCTCCCTTCTTTCCTTCCTTCCTTCCTTCCTTCCTTCCTTCCTTCCTTCCTTCCTTCCTTCCTTCCTTCCTTCCTTCCTTCCTTCCCCCTCCCTCACTTCCTCCCTTTCTTCCTTCTTTCCCTAGTCCCTCCCTCTCTTCTTCCTTTGCTCCCTCTCTCCTCTCTTTTTTTCTTCTTTAATTGTAGTTTAACATACATCCAGAAAATCCCTAATCATAAATGCTCTTTCATGTATACTGAATATTTTAAATTAAACACAGCCTTGAAACCAGTACCCAGATCAAGAAAAAGAACATTACTAATTATGCCCCTTTCCAGTCTCCAGTCTCCACCCACTGGAGTAAACAATATCATCACTTATCACACCATAGATTAGTTTTGCCAATTTGTATTTATAAAAATGGAATCATGAAGCATACAGTTTGAACATTTTTTTGGTCTGTCCTCTGTGATATTGTGATTTATAGTGTTAAAAAACAGACAACAGGCCCAAAATGGAGTCATTTGTGTTAAACTCAATTCAACAAGCTAATACCTGATTCCTTAAGCCTCCTCCAGGAATATAATCTAAACCAGTCAGTCTGGAATTTCCTGGTCAGCACTAGTGAGGTAATCTGCCTGTCAGACCCTAAATTTTGCCCTAAAGAAAAGTGACTTTGCCTGAAATAATCTGCTTTTTGCTAGTCCCTACACCCTTCTGCCTATAAAAGTCTTCCATTTTGTACAGCACCTTTCTGTTTACCAGATGGGATACTGTCTGATTTATGAATCATTGAATAAAGCTAATTTGATATTCAAATTTACTCAGCTGAATTTTGTTTTTTAACAGTAATAAGATTGGTTTTCCTTTTGCTTCTGGCACAGAGTTCCGAAAACTCTTGTAATTTCCTATGCAATAAAAGCAATGGTATAGTCTTTTGTTACAATATTGAGTTATTTGTCCTCAGATAGCTCCAATTCTTGAAGTAGCTCCAGAGTGATGAAGGTGAATGGAGTGTCTTATTATTTATGCCAAACTGCATTTCAAACATGTCTGAACTTTTGTTATTGAGGTGACTTTTTGACATCCCCTAAGGATAGAGGCTGGTTGCCAGGGATACCATCCATGTGATTTCTGGGTTGGAACTTTCAGCCCCAAGCCTGGACCACCAGGGAGGAAAAAGGGGTTGGAAGTTGAATCAATCACCAATCACCAATGATTTAATCACTTATGCATATGTCCTAAAGCCTCAGTAAAATCCCATAGGATGGGGCTAGGAGAGCTTCCAGGTTGTTAAGTAGGAATACATCCACATGCTAAGGGGGTGGTGAACCCTAAACTCCAGGAGGAGAGGAGATTCTGTGTTCAGAACCTTTCTAAAACTTACCTTATGTACCTGTAATCTAACTATATATGCATATTTTTTAATATTATTTGTCAAAACTGATAATTTAGTAAGTAAACATTCCCTAAATTCTGTAAGCCACCCTATCAAATTAATCAAACCCAAGGGGAAGGTCATGTGAATCTCTAATTTATAGCGAGCTTGTCAGAAGCATAGGTAAAAAACTGAACTTGCAATTGGCATCTGAAGTAGAGGGGTGCAGTTCTGTAAGATTGAACCTTTAACCTGTGGGGTCTAATGCCATCTCTGGTAGATAGTTTCAGATTTTTTTGTTTTGTTTTGATAGTTTCAGAATTGAGTTAAATTGTAGGACACTGAGCTGGAATCTGGAGAATCTTAGAATCACTTAATATGGGAAAACCCCCACATACTTGAAGTACTAAGCATAGTAGTATTATGGTAAGTATTGTGAGTTAGTTAGTAAAGAGGACACATTTTCTTTGCACCTCTTTTCTCAGAAGTATGAGTATGTTAAATTTTCCAGCTTGTTTTTTCTTATTGCTATATGGTATAACTGTACCATAATATACTTATCTGCAAACAAAATAAATCATCATATTAAGAAAATAATGCACACAAATAAGTGAGATTTAGTCTAGAAATGCAAGATTGGTTCATATTAGGAAACCTATTAGTATCATATGTCATATAGTTATCTCCACATATACTAATAAAATGTTAACATTTGCTCATTATAAAAATACTCAAGAAAAAACGACATGGGGAACACTTTCTTAATATGAAAAATATTTACTGTATATTCCTCAATCCTAAAACCAGTATCTCAATGGAAAATCACTAGAAGCATTTCTCCTCAGATCAGGAGCAGGGGGGAATACCCAGTATGTACATTTTTGTTCACTACTGAAAGTATTAGCAAATGCAATTAGACAAAATAAATCAATTAGACATATAAGAACTAGTAAAAGAGGTAAAACTATTTCTATTTGTAGATGATAGGATGTCTAGAAAATGCTAAAGAATCAATAACAATATTGCCTTAAACTATGATATTATTTAGTAAGGCAGCAGAATATGAACTAATATTCAGGTATTAATAGCTTTTATATACAATGCATTATAAATGATAAAAAAAAAAACACACTGATAGGGATGGAAAAGAATAGAACTAACCTAAGTAACTTTCAAAAATAGTATTTTGATTACATATTCTAAGGCTAAAGACAAAAATAACTTTGCACATATATTGTATTATAATTATAAAGATTTGTTTTTTCACAGAGGTATGAAATTACAATTGTGAAACTACTTCATGTATATTTTCAGACTGAGTAAAAAAATTAAATATATTGATGATAATGGAAGTGAGGCATCTTAATGTTAAAAAGAGGAGTTAATAGTAATTGAAGGAATTTGACTAAAATGAACACTGTGGTGTTGGACTGGAATCAGATATATCAATATGAACTCATGACTGTGTGTATGTGCATGTGTGAGTCTCCACAAATAGTTATGCAACATTATACATGTGCGTAAATGTATATTTGTATATAGACATATGTCCTAGCTCTATCAGTGAGAGGAAACAGTGGCAAAGATCAATTGGGCACACCTAGCACCCAGATCTTGGTTGTCAAATACCGTTCTTCAATAGAATGAACCAAATTCCTTTGATAAATGGTCAATTTTGGGGATGAGGCAGGAGATAAAAATGATGAGAGAATGGGACAACATGAGCCTGCAGAGATCTTGTGATGGTACAAAGTAAGCAAATACTCAAAATTTGATGGTAAATCAAAAAGGACAGAAGAGCCATCCCAAAGGAGCTCCTGATGGCTGCCCCTACAACAAAATGAACAAACTAAATAACAATAATTAATTTCATCTCATGGGATAAAAATATATATCTTTGCTTTCATACCAAAAATAAGTATTTGATGAATAAATATAAGGATGAAACAGTTCTTTACAGTAGAATTCAACTAATAAATACAGAAAGGATGAGAAAAACAAAATCACCATCTCACAAACACCACAGTAATAACTGTTGCAGAGGCAAGAATCACTGATGGAGGCTAAAATGAGTGAGCAAGGAAATATGAGAACATAGAATACTCACATAATCACACACTGTGTCCCCCAAAACATCTATTATCTACAAAGGAAAAAAAATGTAAGTTTGTAGTGGGGAAAACTGGCAGACTTCACCACAATCAAGTGTTCAAGCTTACCGTCACCAGGAATAAGACATGTCAACTTCGTTTATCTCCTAGTATGACACATTGTCACATCTTTGTTTCTGGTTTATTCTTGCCAAAAATGAGTAATCTAAATTTAATCATGAGGAAACATCAGAGAGACCTAAATTGAGAGATATTCTACAAGTTGAGTGGTGAGCACTCTTAAAAATTGTCATGAAGAGAGATGAAGTCTAAGGAAGTTCCCCAAATCAAAGGAGAATAAAGAGACACAAGAACTAAATATAATGTATGATACTGGATTTGATTCTAAACTAGAAAAAAACATTTGTGGCATAATTTGATAAAAATTAAAGAATATTTTTAGAATGTCTCAATATTAATTTCATGATTTTATTATTGTACCACAGTTATGTAAGATGTCAACTGCAAAGCTGGGCAATGAGTTTTTGGGAGCTCTGCAATATTTTTGTAAATGTTTTCTAACTCAACTTACTTCAAAATGAAAGTTTAAAAACATATTGAAAATTCCTAGAAAACAAAGCAAACTTAATTCAAAGATAGTACATGAAAGAAATCAATAATGAATACAGAAATAAAAATATATAATGGAAGAAAACCATGTCAAAAAATGTTTCTAGAAACTCTTTAACAGTGATTAAAAAGAAAAATAAAATTTAGCACTATCACATGAAAATGAGGGCATTGCCATAGTAAATAAAAGTGTCTAAGAAAAATCTTTATGCCCTGGCTGGTTTGGCTCAGCGGTTAGAGTGTTGGCCTACAGTCCAGAGAGACCCAGGTTCGGTTTCCGCTAAGGGCGTGTACCTCGGTTGCAGTTTGTCTCCGGCCCTGGTTGGGTCCTGTGGGTGACAGACACTCAATGTGTCCCTTTCACATGGATGTTTCTCTCTCTCCCTCATGCTCTATCTGAATAAAAAAAATGGAAAAAATGTCCTCAGATGAGGATAAAAAAAAATCTTTATGCCAGTAACTTATAAAACAGGACAGAGAATCAAGAAACAGCCCTGGCCGGTTTGGCTCAGCGGTTAGAGCGTCGGCCTGCGGTCCTGAGAGACCCAGGTTCAGTTCCCGCTAAGGGCACGTACCTCGGTTGCAGTTTGTCCCCGGCTCTGGTTGGTTGTGAGGGTGGCAGCCACTCGGTGTGTCCCTTTCACATCGATGTTTCTCTCTCTCTCTCTGTTCCTCTCTCTCCCTCCCACTCTACCTGAACAAAAAAATGGAAAAATGTCCTCGAGGGTGAGGATAAAAAAAAAGAAAAAAAAGAATCAAGAAACACACCCACACCTTTAGGGCCACCTGATCTATAATGAAGATGCCATATCAATGAATGGGGAAAAACAATAAATTGGGTCTTTTGAATAAATGGGACCTGATAAAATAAAACAGCTTGTGGAAAAAAAAAATCTTAATCACTTCCTCACAATATATTAAAAACATGCCAGAGAGATTATAGACTAACATGAAAGGTAAAATTTTATTTCTGGTCAGGGCACATGCCCAGGTTGTGGGCCAAATCCCTAGCGGGGGGGGGGGGGGGAGGGGGGGCATGCAGGAAATAAACAATCAATGTTCTCTCTCATTGATGTTTCTATCTCTCTCTCCCTCTCCCTTCCTCTCTCTCTAAATATCAATTTTTTTTTTAAATCAAGAGAGCACAGTATATTATTCCATTGATATAAGATTCAAGAAACTAACAACACTAATTTATAGTGGAAAATGTATTACAGTGATAACCTCAGGGGGTAATTAGGAGGTATGGTAAGGGATTTATTTGGGCTGGTGATAATATTTTGTATCTTTATATTAGTGGGGGTTACACTAGTGTGTTCACCCATCATGTTCACCAAGCTTTACACTTAAGATTTATGCACTTTACTGTACATAGGTTATAATTCAGTGGAAATTAAGAAAAAATATTTTTCTTGAATGAATTCTTTTGTCTCAGTTTTCATTGTTTAAACATGCCACATTATCAACAAAGCTTTCCAAAGGATGCAATTAAAACTAAGTATTATCTAAGAATGCATTTCTCCATGAAATTATAGAAGAAAAATATTTTTTATCTTTTATCTTTTTGCCGAAATAAATGAATGGTATTGACTATCTGTTTATTACTTTGTAGAATAAGAGAAGACAATATCCTGGCTTTTACTATAAATACCGATTATTCCATCTGTTCAGTGCTTATTTCTTTTTTAAAAATGAACAGAAATGTTAGTTACTGGATACTGTAGAGTTCATTACTCTGGGATACTCCCAAACACTCCTCAACAGGGAATCAAACCAGGAGTTGAAGCCACAACCTCTTGGTGTATGGGGTGACACTCCAACCAACCAGGGCAGAAAATATTTTTAATTTAAATGCACCAAACCTGATTATTTTAGAAGAAGAAGCAACTCTAAAAGACGGCATTATATTTTTCTAAACTAACAAAATATATAAAGGTACTAATGTAAACCAATGTATTTCAAGTTTTTTCAACATTTAAAATAAATATAATCATATTTTCCCTTAAAAATTATAAATTTTTTAGAATTTTTCATCTCTATCATGTTCAATCAATTAACTAAAATCAACACACCTTAGTTTGAAATCTTTTAAGATTTCAAGATTTTTTCCTCTGAGAGAAAATTTCACTTAAAAAATATATATCTCATATATATTATATATATGTATTAGGATTTCACAGTCTGTTGTAGAAGACAGGGAATTCTAATATAACTAGATGTATAGTCACATATGAAATGTGAGCACTATTCCCACTAGTACTGATTTCTACCAATAGAATATGATATAGTCAGGATCTCTATTAGCCCTTATGTTACCCACAGGGCCTGAACATGGCTGGACATAAATATAATGTTTTCCTAGATTCCATAAGGTAACACTTAGGCAAAAAGAAAAGGTTCAATTATGATCAACATCTTCTGCTAAGAAAAAGCTGGGAAATACATATACATTCAATTTTGGAAAGCAAAATAAAATAAATTAAATCTGGCTGTTAGAATGTGTTCCAATTATCTAGAAAATTTATTTATCGCCCTTCTGTTCAACACCATCACCAGGTAAATGAGATATTGTGCATGCACACAATGCCATTTACAGGTCCAAGAAAAAAAAAAGATGAGCTGCAGTAGTTGGATAACCGCATTTTCCCTAGAAGTTAAATGGAGTTTCTTAACATACAAATTATTTTGTCTATTATACTGTAGAGGTCCTCTTTTGACTTCTCTACTCACAGATTAAATACAGTTTCTCAGTTCCTCTGAATTTAACTCTTCCTATTGCCAATACCAATGTTTCCATTTGTAGGCTGGATCTAATTACTGAAGTATTATAACCCAGTTAGCACCATACAATTATCTTACTAATTAATGCTCTCCAGGAGACTTTAGAATTAATATAGGCCACTCTGCAGAAATAATGACCACTGAAATTATAGCCCAAACACAGAGTGAAGTGAGCATACTCAAAGATAATCCATTTCTTTAGGAGTTTAGCCGAAGATGGAGAGGATAACCAAAATAGTCTGCAGAAAAGCACCACGAATATATCAGTTCATCACTGTAAGGAAATGCTACCGTAGCAAGCAGTCACCAGTTCTGTCTTTAGGATTCTCTCCAATGGTGATGTGAACACCACACAGAGGAATATTAAAGAAGAATTACATAATCCTTTCTTCAACCAGTTGTTAGTTTGTTTGCTGTAAATTTAAACACTGCCACAGGCTTCCAATGGTTGGCAACTCACACTGTGGAAAATGTCACTGGGCTTTGCTAGCCTGCTAGCTGTGCTCCACAGAGCAGAAAATTAAGCCTGACATATTTGGGGAGGAGTTTTCCAGTTTGTAAGAATTTATAAAAACAGCCATATTTATTTATTTCAGGGTCACATTTGTGGAGCTCTGAAATCATTTAATTTTATTAAGCCTGCTAAAATCTTAGATAATTCTGACTCAATATCTATCTAATGTTACCTTAGACTTCTGTTTCTATCTGAATAAGATAATATATACACACAGCACAATAAGATATTTTTAAATTTATAGCATTTGAAAATAAACAGAATAATCAATATCTAACCTACATGTTTCTGCTTCTGTTTATTCTGATTCCTTTGAATAAAGATAAGAATGAATAACTGATTATTATCCGAATATTTGGGTTTCCTCATGAATAACTTAGATTTCATGTACAGTGATACCTCGGTTCTCGAACGCCTTGACTTTCGACCAAATCGGTATTCGACCAGGAGATTCGAGAAACTTTTGTCTCGGAATCCGAACAAATATTTGGAACTCGAACTTCCGAGATGAGCCGAGTTGAGCCGAATGGCGTTCATTCGGCCCAGCGCGCCTTGCTGGCGTCGTCAGTGTGAGTGCAGAGAGAGAGTCACGCTTTGTGGAGAGAGTCACGCTTTGTGGAGAGAGTCACGCTTTACACTGAATTTAACCCTTAGACATACTGTACACTTTTATTTCTTGTTGAGACTTATGTTTTTCTACATATTATATACAAATTAGGCCAGTAAATAGACATTTTCTGGGGCTTGGAACGAATTAATCCAGTTTCCATTATTTCCTATTGGTTTCATTGCTTCGGTTCTCGAACAATTTGGTTCTCGACCGTCCTCCTGGAACGAATTATGTTCAAGAACCGAGGTATCACTGTATAATGTAGTCATTAAGTCATATTTGACTATACTAGGCTCAAATTTATTATTTTATTTTATAGATTTTGTATGAACTATGCTACTATTTAAAACTAATATCCTTCTTTGGTAAGGAGTTTGTTTTGACATCTTTGTAACATTTATGTGCATGTTTTTCTCTCGTTATAAGTTCCGAGGGTAGGAAACATCTAGCCTGAGGCTGGATGTATAAGGCCTATGAAATCAATACCAGCTAACATCACACACCTCACCAAAATAGCCTGATCAAATAGTGCACGCTAATTTTAAGTTGGCCCACGAACTACGTTATAAATATACAAATGGCTCTTGGCAGAAAAAAAGGTTCACCATCCCTAAATCCCAGAATTGCCATAGCAAACTTCCTTTACAAGTCTGGAATAAAACGAGGTACTAAAACATGTCAAACAATATGATCATCATCGAAGAAAATTATTCATAGTATTATTTCCGGAGAAATTAGCACAATTTTTTGCAATAACATCAAATACCTTATTTACTCAAAGGCATTTGCCAACTTCATTAAAATAGGATTCGCCTCCCTATTTCTTGCCAGATTTCTTTTTTTCACAACTTTGTTCTCTCATACAACCTAAAAGAGAAAAAAATACACCAGGCTTCTAAACTCTATCTGCAATATGACAAAGCCATATTATATACATACCAAGAAGTCCAGCCTTCAGAGAAAAATGCTCCCAATTCTCTCCCTTTCCTCTGCACCTTACCTCTCCTATTTGTGCAAAGTTAGCACTTTTATCAACACCACATCCCCTCAGCCTTTTTAAAGTCCAATTTATCAAGAGAAGGACATTTATTTACTCAGCACCTGCTAAGTGCAAGTTACTGTTCTACTTTCTGTGAGGGATACACACATACATAGGACAGCTTTCTTTAAACAAAGATAAATGTCTTACGATTTCTGTTTGTTTTATAAAATAACCCAATGCCTGAAATTTCTATCATCTCCTTGGAGTTAAATAATCTCTCATTCACTTTGTCACACCTAACATCTTGTCTTTGCCATAAGCTTTCATTTGAATTAAGAAAAGCCAACATTCTCCTCCCCAACAACCACCACCCAGAATGTGTACACACTCTTGCCTTTTATCCTTAAAACATACCCTCATGAGCATATTTTATGGTAACGTGTAAGCTTTTTTCTTATTTGACTTAATGTTTCTTTATCAGTGATCCTCTGTATGTGACTCCCCAGTACTTTCATATATATGACTGCAAATTCCTAGAGGAGGGACTTGTGCCTCTTTGAGCCTCAGCACAATTAAACTCGAATGTCCTCTGTGATTATGACGACTGTCACCCTGGAATACAGATGCTCCTTCACTCACTCTCCAAAAGTCTTCTGGGCAAAACTGCAAGTCAAAAGGCTATATATCAAGCACAGTGACCAAATACAAGAAAGCAAGTATTTGGGCAATATTTCTGGCTCTCAGAAACTCTCCTGTTTTAAATTATGTCAGAAGTTTATAGCATTTAAAATACAAATCACCACACAGTAGCTTTCTGCTGTTTAACTGTCCGCTCTGCCTCCAGAACCCAGGGCTACTTATCTCCTGCTTTGTTTTGTCTTATTTTGCTTTCAAGTTCCCAGGGAATAGACTGGCTCAAAAAAGGCTTCCCTGAGCAAAGGGCAGCGAGTCAGGACACTTTATGAATCACTTTTCCCCAGCTGACATGTTTCAAATGACCTGAAGTGGCTACATCTGTTCAGTCAAGTTATTACAAGCAGTTTCAAGAGGGAGCCCCATACTGAGAAAAACAACCTCCTTCCAGTCTCCATCAGGCTTCAGCCTCCGGTGATTGGCACTTTTCAGCTCACTTTCTCCATCACAAGATTATTTCCTCTTCATTATTAAAGGCTTTTGTTTTTTGGTTACGTTTTCATGATGAGCAAATTTGGCTTAGAGAAAATATTATTGTCAGACTAAGAATAAGAAGCATTAATGTCCTAAAAATATGGAAGTCTTGAACCTCTATAAGATATTTTAAATATAAAAAATAAATATATAAGTAATATATACATATAATACCTATAAAATATATTGTTATATATAAAACCTATTAATATAAACTTTTTATTTGTGTGTGTGTATTTCCAAACCCTATTTTTCAAGTTTTTCTGTCCTGTAGTTTAGCATTGGGCTCATCAATATTTAACAAGCTTATATCAACTTATAGGCACTTTGAAGTTAAATACTCTCCCTCTGACAAAATAACAGATTAAAAAATACAAGAAATCTAATTTATAATTCCTGGGTTGTTGCTAACTGCCATTACATTTACCCTAGAGGCTGAGTAGTTTTAGTGCACAGATGTGTATGACTTGAATGAATAAGTATTTAGACTGAGGCATGAATAAAAACATTTACTGGCCATTACTCCCACTGGTGACAGGTAGGGGGTTCTGTGAAAAGCAAAGCTAGCTGCCCTTCATGCCACAAACCAAGTTGATCTCCACACCTACATATATACTAAGAACAACCTTCTTTTAAACAAACATCACATACATGTACGTGCATGTCACAGAAATTGCTCAATATTTTAAAATATGGGCAGATTTTATTTATTTATTTGTTTGTTTGTTTGTTTGTTTATTTTTTTATCCTCACCCAGGACATTTTTCAACATTTTGTTCAGATAGAGTGGGAGGGAGAGAAAGAGAGAAACATCGACGTGAAAGGGACACATCGAGTGGTCGCCACCCACAGGACCCAACCAGGGCCGGGGACAAACTGCAACCGAGGTACGTGCCCTTAGAGGGAACCGAACCCGGGTCTCTCCAGACCGCAGACCGATGCTCTAACCGCAGGCCAACACTCCAACTGCTGAGCCAAAATGGCCAGGGCTAAAACATGGGCAGATTTTTAACAGTCTTCAAGCTACCTAAATAAGAAGCTGGTGGTATAGGTAGGCTCCAATTTTTCTGCCATTAGTCCTTTCTTTAAAAAAAAAAAAAAAAAAAAGACAACAAAATTCTTGCCAGGATGTGCAGAATACGGGTCACCCGTACATTGCTGCTGGGAATGTGCAATAGTACAGCCACTGTGGAGCACAGTTTGGCAGCATCTTGAAAAACTAAACAGGCACTTAAAAGAAAACCCAACAATTGCACTCTTCGGCATTTCTCCCATAGAAATAAAAACTCTGTTCATATAAAACCTGTACACAATTGTTTAGAGCAACTTTCTTCATAATAGCCCTAAACTGGACACAGCCCAGATGTCCCTCAGTAGCTATATACATACCATGGAATACCATTCAGCAATTAAAAGAACTAACTACTTGACAGTATCACTGCTTAGATGAATCTTAAGAGAATTATGCTAAGTGCATTAGTTAGTCCCCAAATATTATATGCTGTATAATTCCATTTACATAAATAACATTCTTGAAGTAAAAAAAAAAAAAAAAGACATACTGGTAGATCTCTGGCTGGGTGACTCAGTTGGTTAGAACATCATCCTGTTCACCATTGGGTTGTAGGTTTGCATCCCAGTCAGGGTACATACCTAGGTTGCAGGTTCAAATCCCAGTCAAGGCATGTATGGGAGGCAACTGATCAATGTTTCTCTCTGAAATCAATGTTTCTCTCTCTCTCTCTCTCTCTCTCTCTCTCTCTCTCTCTCTGTCTCTGTCTCTCTCTCTCCTTCAAAATCAGTAAGACATATTCTCAGGTGAAGATTTAAAAAAATTATACGGGTAGAGAGCACACTAGTTGTTGACAGGGTTAAAGATGAGGGATATGGCCCTGGCCGGTTTGGCTCAGCGGTTAGAGCGTCGGCCAGCGGTTAGAGCATCGGTCTGCGGTCCAGAGAGACCCGGGTTCGGTTCCCGCTAAGGGCACGTACCTCGGTTGCAGTTTGTCCCGGCCCTGGTTGGTCGTGCGGGTGGCAGCCACTCGATGTGTCCCTTTCACGTCGATGTTTCTCTCTCTCTCTTCCTCTCTCTCCCTCCCACTCTGTCTGAACAAAAAATGGAAAAATGTCCTCGGATGAGGATAAAAAAAAAAAAAAAAAAGATGAGGGATATGTAGCTTTAAAGGGGTAGTACAAGGGAGCCATGTTACAAAAACATCTAGATCTTGATAGTTATGGTGATTACATAAATCCACACATGTGATAAAATTGCATGAAATACACATATATACACGAGTACATATATAATTGGTAAAATCTTAATAATCTCTGTGGATTATACCAATGTCTTTCCTACTTTTGATATTTTATCATAGTTACGCAAGTTGTTACCAGTGAGGGAAATTGGGTTAAAGATAGAGTGGATTTTTTGTGCGCAATTTCCTGTGAATTTACAATTCCAAAATAAAGTTACAAAATAAAAGAGAAATCTTCTCTTGAGTCCTCCATACTCTTCTAGCTAACTGCTCTCTGCTTCCCCTTGTGTTCCCTTTATTGCAAACATCTCAAAGTGTTGCTCTGCTTTTGTTTCTAACACCTCTTTCGCTGCTACTTTGAATCTGCCCTCCACCATGTCTATCCAAAGTGCTCTAGTCAAGATCACCAATGACATCCATGTTCCTCATTCTAGAGGTCAGTTGGTACTCTTCATTATGAAATCTATCATTCCTGACCCAATTATCACATTTGACAGAAGTGACCACACTGGTCCTTAGCGCCCTCTTTACTTCATGGACCCTTCTGGTTTTCCTTTGTCTCATAAGTGGCTTCTTTGCAGTCTCATTTCAAGGTTCTTCTTTATTTCCCAGAGACTTCTCTTCTCTGTCTACCCATTTCCTTGTTTCCATTCTCCTAGTTTTAAAAATTATCTATGCACTGGCAACTCCCAAATTGTTATCTCTAGTCCAGACCTTTTCCTGAATGTTAGATTTGTATCTAACAGTCACTGAAAATATCTACATTGCAAATGTAGATCATTAATAGGCATATTAAACTTTACATGCCCTAAACTAAACACCTGATGGCCCAAGCAAATCTGCCCATTCCATTCTCTTTCTATGTCCAAAATTGACGACTCTGAATTGTTTGTTACATAAGCCAAAACTATTGATGTGAGGATTTTCTCCTCTCATTCTCTCATGTATCATGTCAGAAAATCCTGTTGGCTCTGCTTTCGGAATATATCCTGAATCTAAGCACTTCCCACCACCTTCACTATTATCCCTTTCCCTGTGCTGCAAACATACTGGCTTCATATTGGTTGTCCACTAATATCTTTGGCCTGGGTTCTTGAAATAGTTTCTTAACTCTCTACACTGCCCTTCTTCATACAATACAGGCCCAGGGCAGAGACTCAAGTGATCCTTCTAAATTATAAGTTAGATTACGACATTATTCTACCCCAAAAGACTCTATACTTTCTGGATCTCCTACCTTACTGTTATCTCCTTTGTTTACTCTGGTCTAGTTCACTGGTCTCCTTTGTTCTCTCTAGAATGAACCAAGTACAAGTAGCAGGGCCTTTGCATTTGTTTTCCTCCCAGTATGTGTAGTCAGTCAAAAAGATGGCACTACTCCTTCCCGAGTCAGGTATTCAAATGTCACCTTTTAAGATGGATTCTTATTATTTTATACCTTATTGGACTCCACAGGAATTGTACCCATCATAAATGGTATATATGTGTGTGTGTGTGTGTATGTATATCATATGTATGATGAATTATATATATATATATACACCATTTATTCTTTATTATCTGCGGTTTCCTATTAGAAAACTAACTTCACAGAATATGACTTTTTGTTGTTTGATTTTCCCCTTCTGAATTGCTAGTGTTTAAATCATTCTCGGAACACATAAGACTCTCAGTACATAACTGTGGTACAAATGAATTATTTATTTAAGCAATTATGCAAATAATTCTCTACTTCCAAGTAAGAAGAGAATTGGAGTATTGGGGCAGCATGCACTCTAAGAATTCTGTGAAACCTGAAAAACCACAAAGAACCCAATCTACTCTATGACTGACATGTCTGGCGAGAGCAACGAATATCACCTATTCTTGCAAAGTCTGACATTCCAATGGCCAAGTACTTCAGAGTCATAGCACCTCTTTACTGAACAAAAAACAGGGCCTATCTGCTTCCTTATTTCCAGGATTCCACAACCACAGGACAGTAAAAAATGTAGCTTGTTGGAGGCATTTACCAATGCTTCTAGCTTCCTCTAATCCCCAATCATCTGAACCGTGAACTCTAATATCGTCAATATTGGGAGATTATAAATATCTATATTAGTGCTTGTCCAGGACTGGAGCTTTTAACTGAAAGTTTGTCTTCTATAAGTATTAGATAGAATATCAGAAAATATAATCTGTTAATTCACTCAGCAAATCTTTACAAAGAACCAACTAGAATCAGGCACCATTTTTTATATGGAGGCTAAAGTAGGAAAAAAAAGGCAATATTCCTATTCCATAAAGTTGATATTCTAGAGTTGGAGAGAAACAAAAAATATACAAACAAATAAATTAATAATATAATTTTATATGACTGCTCTGTGAACACAATAAAATAGAATGATAAATGACAATATTTATTATTGAGTTTGAAAATTTACATTAATCCACAGATGTTTATTGGGAAAAGTTTTGGTGCTGCCAATAGTTGTTTTTTTCATTTAAAAATTTTTTTTAATCTTTATTGTTGAAAGTATTACAGATGTCCCCTATTTTCTCCCACTGACCCCTCCTTCCCACTCCACCTCCTTCTTGCTTTCTCCAAACTACTGTCTGTGTCCATTGGTTAAGCATATATGTATATAAATTCTTTGGTTTATCTCATCCCAACCCCTGTACCCCTTCCTTCTGAGGTTTGTCAGTCTGTTCCCTACTTCCATGTCTCTGGATCTTTTTTGATCGTCACCTTATTTTGTTCATGATATTCCATAAATAAGTGAGATCATGTTTAGAGCCTGCCAAAACCTCCCTGTGGATATCAATGATTTACAGATTGTGTCGTCCTATGCTGTGTTTGGATGTTTATGGAAGGGACCATGCTGAACACCAATGTCTGATCTTATTCTCCTCAGGTAGAGTCGCAGTCCAGGCAAAGATTCAACTATCCCAGGGATCCACCTCTGCCTGTAGGCTGACTGTTAGTCTCAGTCACCTAATGAGCCTCAGATTGTAGTCTTCAGCTGAATGCAAACTCCCCCACACACAGTGGGCTTGGTGAGAGGATTTCCACCAGGTGAGGCAATTGCTTCCCTTGGGCTAAAGCTGATTAGAGAGGAAAACTCTACCTGAAGAAAATGGTTTCTACAGCATGGGTTAATGACTCAGCACAGCCGCCTTCTCAGCTTGGACCCCAGAGCCTCAAAACCTAAGGACCATGAGCTGGGCCAAAGGTTCATAGTGCCCGGAGACTCATCTCCACCTGCAGGCTTGTTGGTAGTCTCTGACAGTTAATGAGCCTCAGGTTGCAGTTCTGTGCTAGACACTGACTCCTCCTGGCCCAGGCCCATGGGGGTTAAGTTCCAATGGGCAATGCAGTTGCTTCCCCCAGGGCTAAAGCCACTATCATGGGAAAAGACTGCCTGAGGAAAAAGGTTTCTGTAGCTTGGGGGAATGACTCAGCATAGGGCTCTGGAAGGCCTCCTTCCCATCTCTCCCGCCAGCACCATGAATCCCCTACTCTCCTCACACAGCTGCAGTCCAGTCCACCCTTCCTCTGCAGGAGCCCAAGGTGAATGGCTGCAGCTGTAATTTAGTGTGCTGGCCCTTCAGGCCGGTGCCTGTGTTCCCAGTGTCTCTCCTTGCCTGCCAGAACCTCTCCTCTTGTGTTTTTCACAGAAGGTGTTATATGGGTGCCTTTCCCTGTTCCACCACTTTGTGCTAGGGAGCCAGACTTCTCAGAGGGAACTTCTCACAACTTAGATAGCCCTCAGCTGCTGCCTGTGGGAGTCCAGCCAGCCCTCTCGCACCTCCGCACCTCCTACCAAACTCCATGTGGACTCCTCTTTACGTCCCTGGTTATAAGGGTTCTCTCTAGCTGGTCTTCAGTTGGTTGTTCCAGGTGACTCCTTTGTTTTAGTTGTAATTCCAGTTTGGTCCTGGGAGATGGTCAATGTTGTTTCCATTCACTCTGTCACCATTTTCTCCTCTCTACAAATTTTTTTTTTAAATTGGGTGATCATGTTATTACTCTGAGGAGACATTTGAGCAGAAATGTAAGTAATTAAAAAGAACTAATCATTCAAACCCTGAGGGCAGAATGATTCTGAAAGAAGGAAAGTAAGTCAAAATGCCCTCAGAGACTACTGTGGCGTGTCTGAGAAACAAGTAATGAAGCCAGTATGCTTGCAACATAGGGAATGGAAGGAAGAGTTCAAGAAGATGAAGATAACCCTGGCTGGTTTAACTCAGCGGTTAGAGCGTTGCCCATGGACCAAAGAAGATGAAGATGAGAAGTAGGCACCCACTCAATCCTAGTGACATCAAGTAAGAAGTTTTGTGGTTCTTTTTTCAACTTTATTGAGGTATAACTGACAAAATTGTGTACTTTTAAAGCATGTAGTGTAGGGACTTGATATACAAAGACACTATGAAATGATTAATTACCATAATCGAACTTATACCACAATGTCACCTCACATAATTACCACTTTTCTGTGTGGTGATGAGAAGAGTTAAGATCTATTCTTTTATCAACTTTCAAATATACAGTACTATATACAGTATTAACTATAGTCACCAAGCTCTATATTAGATTCCTATAATTTATTAATCTTATTAGTATAAGTCTGTACCCTTTGACCAACTTCTCCCCATCTACCCAGCTTCTATGAATTCTACTTTTTTAGATTCAACATATAACTAAGATCATACAGTATTTGTCTTTTTGTATTGGCTTATTCTACTCAGCCAGAGTGAAATAAGTCATCCATGTTGTCACAAATAACAAGATTTTATTTTTGTCAAGGCTGAACAATATTCAGTCACTGTATATTGTAATAATACTCAATGTAATAATAATCACCGCATATTATATATTACTGACAGGCACATTTTTAGATTTGGGTAACTAATAGAACTTGTAATCAAGATCCAGAACTTTCCATAACCAAATGGCTCCTTAATGCTACTTCTTTTTTGTTTTATCCTCAACTGAGGACATTTTTTTCCATTTTTTTGTTCAGACAGAGTGGGAGGGGGAGAGAGAGAGAGAAACGTCGACATGAAAGGGACACATCAAGTGGCTGCCACCCTCACAGCCAACCAGGGCTGGGGACAAACTGCAACAAAGGTACGCACCCTTAGCGGGAACCGAACCCGGGTCTCCCTGGACCGCAGGCTGACACTCTTAACTGCTGAGCCAAACCAGTCAGGGCTCCTTAATGCTAATTCTTTAAAGCTACACAACCCTCATCCCTAACCCCTGGGAACAATTAATCTGTTCTTCACCTCTAGAATTTTGTACTTTTGAGAGTGTTTAATAAATAGAATCATACAGTATGTTGCATTTTGGTATTAACTTTTTGAACTCAACATGATTCCTCTCAACTGCTGTACCTATCAATACTTAGTTCCTTTTTATTGTAGGTATCTTGCAACATTTCTAACTATTTATTACTTGTATTAAATTGATATTAGCCTGAAGTAGACTGTGGTAGATCAAGATGCATGTTGTAATTTATAAAGTAATCAATGACAAAAATAATTTTAAAATGTAGTAAGAATACCAACAAAGGAATTAATGTGTCACACTAGAAAATATCTAATTCATACCCCAAAAGGCAGCATAAGAGAAAGAGCGGAACAGAAAAGACAGGAGATATAGAGAAAAAGAAATAGTAAAAGATAAAAATCCAACCATATCAATAATTATATTTAATGTCACTGAATTCCATATAGTGTTTAAAAGATAAAGTGTGTCAAGCTAGAATTAAAAAAAAAAAACATAGATAAGATGGCGGCGGGCGGACCGGAGGGAGAGTGAGTGTGTGAGAGTGTGAGTGGACTCGAAGGTGGACGACCAAACTCCTTCAGTGCAGAGACTGGGAGCAGAAGTTTCCTGTGCTGTGGACGGGAGCAGCTGGCTACCTTGGTAAGTGGCTCTTCAGGGCACTTCTCCCTGCACTGCAGGGTGGTCCCACCATTTTGGAAGATCCCGAGACTTCCTTGGAAGGAGGCAGTGGGAGCACCTAGGGCCCAGCAACCTAAGCCCACCAGCACACCTGTCACCATCAAACCAGTGGACACTCTGTGTCAACACAGACCAGTACACAGTAGCGGAGCTGCCAAGGTGCTGGTCGCGGAAGTTGTGGACAGCCGGAAGCCCAGGACCATCCCCCACAGTAGCAGCCTGATCAGTCAAGATATACCCACAGCAACAGAGGCTGGGGAGCAGACATCCATCCCCAGGAAACAGAAGCACAGACTAGCAGCTGAGACCCATCCCCAAAACTACACCAAAAGTGAGCAGGAGTGAGCCCCACGGGCAGCAGCACTCCCCAGCCACCAGTGGCAGGACCTGGGGCTCCACAGAGGCCAGTGCAGTCCAGCAGCTTACAAGAGCAGTGGGAAGCCAGAGCCCAAGAAGGACTGGTGCCATCCAGCTGCCCTTGGGTCCTGCGGGGTGCTGGGGCACCAGAAAAGCCTCTGAGACCCTGCAGTCCACAAGAGCAGTGTGAAGCCAGAGCCCAAGAGGAACTGGTGCTATCCAGCTGCCTGCCCTCGGGACCTGCAGGGTGTGGGAGCACCAGAGAGGCCTGTGAGACCCAGCAGGGACTGTGCAATCCCTTTACCCACAGGACTCGTGGGGTGCTGAAGCACCAGAGGGGCCTGTGTGACCCAACAGGAACTGTGCCATCCAGTTACCCCAGGGACATGTGCAGTGCTGAAACACCTGAGAGGCCTGTGAGACCCACCAGCATATAAGATAGGCATAGAACCAGGTCCCACAAGGGACTGTGCAATCCAGTAGCCTGCTGGACCTGCAGGGTGCAGGGGCACCAGAGAGGCCTGTGCAACCCAGCTGTGCACAAGATAGGCATAGAGGATGTGAAAATGGAGGTGGAGTGAATGGAAGGTACACAGACAATCTCCCTAAACCAAATGGGAATTACAACTGAAATAAAGACAAATCCTCAAAAGAAAGCCAACAGAAAAGCAGCAGAACAGAACCATATAACCAGGGACATTGGTAGGATCTGCAGAGGCACAAGAGGGTGGTGAGCTGGGAGCCCACAGACAGCAGCAGTCTTAGGTGTCAGCAATGCCCTTGGGGAATAAAGACCAAGCCCGCTCCACAGCACAGAGAGCTTGGACAAAGCGCTCAAATACTCACAGCCACTCACCTGGGGTCTACTGCAGAAGGAGGGCAGACAGGGCTGGAACTCTGTGGGGACACCCAGGATTTAGATGGCACTCAGAGTTTTTGCTGAGTTGCGGGCACAAAGAACAGTGGCCAGTGTGCTCCTTCCCAGAGCTGTGGGTAAAAGCAGCAGTCCCACCCTTGACGATTCAGCTTTTCCCAGTTGAGGCAAAAAAATGCAAATTGAGGCTCATTAATTTCCAGGATCTATCCCACACCCTGGAAATCCTCTTATGCAGAACACCAGGGCTACATTATAAGGCACTGAGTAACTAAGTCTACTAGACTCCAGGAAAAAGCTAGAGGATAACTGAACATTTCCTGGGCTTGCAAATCTACCAAGGAAAGTAAGACTTGACGGTGGTGTTTAACATGGGCCCACCCAGGCTCATCCAAACCCAGTAGAAGGAGCCATAAACAGCAGAACACTAACACCCTCAGAAAAAATTTGGCAGGCTCCAAAACCCGCTCAGAGAGCCAAAATGGTGTAACAAAGAAACAAATCCCAAATGAAAGAAAAAGAGAACTCTATTGAAGATGACATCAAAGAAATGCAGCTAAGCAAATTATCAGAGGTAGAGTCCAGAGCCATGATCTTGAGGAAGCTCAACAGCATGAGTAAGGACATCAGCACCATGATTAAAGATATATAAACACTGAAACCAACCAAGTGGAAATGAAGAATGACATCACAGAAATAAAGAACACATTGGAAGGACTAACCAGCAGCGTAAAGGAACCTGAAGACCGGATCAGTGAATTAGAAGACAGGGTAAAAAACATCAACCTATCAGAAAACCAAAAGCAAAAAACAATTAAAAAACAGGAAGATAGCTTAAGAGAACAGTGGGACAACTGAAACATAATAACATTCGCATCATAGGAGTCCCTGAAGAGGAAGAAAATGAGCAAGGGTTAGAGAATATATTGGAAGAAATACTGACAGAACACTTTCCTAACTTGGTGAAGAAAGAAGGCATTCAAGTTCAAGAAGCACAGAAAGCCCCAAGTAAAAAAAAAAAAAAAACCCAAACAGGCCCACACCAAGACACATAGTAATTAAAATAGCAAAAATTAAAGACAAAGAATGAATCAAAAAGGCAGCAAGAGAAAAGCAACAGGTTACCTACAAAGGAAACCCCATAAGGCTCTCAGCTGACTTCTCAACAGAAACACTACCGGCCAAAAGGAAATGGCATGAAGTAATCAAGGTCATGAAAAACAAGAATCTGAATCCAAGACTACTCTATCCAGCAAGGCTATCTTTCAAAATAGAAAGTCAAATAAAGAGCTTCCCAGACAGAAAAAAGGCTAAGGGAATACATTAGACCAAACCAGCACTGCAAGAAATGTTAAAAGGACAGCTGTAATTAGTAGAAGAAATAGGAAGAAAAACAGAATCACACTAAACAAAAATGGCAATAAATAAATACATATCAATTATCAGCTTAAATGTGAATGGTTTGAATTGTCTGATAAAAAGACACAGAGTAGCTGACTGGATAAGAAAGCATGACTCACATATATGTTGTTTACAAGAGACCCACCTCACAATAAAAGACTCACACAGGTTGAAAGTGAAGAAATGGAAAAAAATCTTTCAAGCAAATAAAAAGGAAAAAAAAAGCTGGGGTAGCAATACTCATATCTCATAAAGTAGATATCAAAATGAAGGCCATAACTAGAGACAAAGAAAGCCACTACATAATATTGAAAAGATCTATCCAACAGGAAGATAAACCTTGGTAAACATATATGCACCCGATATAGGAGCACCAACATATATTAAAAATCTTCTGGAGGACATCAAAGGAGAAATCAACAGCAATATCATCTTAGCAGGGGACTTCAACACCCTTTTCACATCACTAGATAGATCATCTAGACAAAAAATTCACAAGAAAACACAGACTCTAAATGAAGCATCAGATCAAATGGATTTAATAGATATTTACACCTCAAAACTGCAGAATTCACATTCTTCTCAAGTGCACATGAGACATTCTCAAAGATAGACCACATGTTAGGGCACAAACTAAGTTCATTTATTCACTTTCAACCTATGTGCATCTTTTGTTGTGAGGTGGGTCTTTTGTAAAGAACATATATATGAGTCATGCTTTCATATCCAGTCACCTACTCTGTGTCTTTTTATTGGACCATTCAAACCATTCACATGTAAGCTGATAATTGTTATGTACTTATTTATTGCCATTTTCGTTTAGTGTGGTTCTTTTTTTTCTTCCTATTTATTCTACTAATTACAGCTGTCCTTTTAACATTTCTCGCAGTGCTGGTTTGTGCTAATGTATTCCCTTAGCCTTTTTTTTTTTTTTTTTTGTCTGGAAAGCTCTTTATTTGACCTTCTATTTTGAATGATAGCCTTGCTAGATAGAGTAGTCTTGGATTCAGTTCCTTGTTTTTAATGACCTTAGATTGTGCCCTAACAAGTCTCTACAAGTTCAAGAAGACTGAAATCATATCAAGGATCTTCTCAGACCACCATGGCATGCACCTAGAAATCAATTGCAACAAGAATAAGAAAAGACATCTGAAAACATGGAGACTAAATAGCATGTTATTAAACAATGAATGGGTTACCATGGAAATCAAGGAAGAAAGTAAAAACTTCCTGGAAACCAGTGAAAATGAACACACATCAACAAAAAAGCTGTGGGATGCAACAAAAGCAGTTCTGGCAGGGAAGGTCATATCACTACAGGTCTACCTCAAGAAACAAGAAAAATTTCCAATAGACTATATAACCTTATAACTTAAAGAACTAGAAAGCAAACAAACAAACAAAAAATCCCCAGAACAAGTAGGAGAAAGGAAATACTAAAGATCAGAGCAGAAATAAATGACATGGAGACCAAAAAAAACAATTCAAATGCAACAAAAAGCTGGTTTTTCAAAAAGATCAACAAGATTGATGGACCCTTAGCTAGACTCACCAAGAAACAAAGAGAGAGAATCCAAATACACAAAATCAGAAATGAAAGAGCAGAAATAATAACTGACAGCACATGTATATAAAGGATTGTTAACAAATATTATGAACAATTATACGGCAACAAATTCAACAATCTAAGCGAAATGGACAAATTTCTAGAAACACATACTCTCCCAAAACTGAACCGAAAAGAGATAGAAAACTCGAACAGACCAATAATAACAAAAGAAATTGAAGATGTAATTAAGACTCTTCCAGTAAACAAAAGCCCAGTCCTGTACGGTTACACAGGGAAATTTTACCGAACATTCAAAGAAGAAATAATACTCATTTTCCTCAAACTATTTCAAAAAATTCAAGAAGAAGGAAGAATTCCAAACTTGTTTTATGAGGCCAGCATATTTCTAATTTCAAAACTAGAAAAAAACACTACAAAGAAAGAAAACTACAGGCCAATATTCCTGATGAACACAGATGCCAAAATCCTGAACAAAATACTAGCAAATTGTATCCAGCAATACATCAAAAAAAATTATTCACTATGATCACGTGGGATTCATCCCAGGGATTCAAGGTTGGTACAATATTTGCAAATCAATAAATGTGATACACCACATAAACAAAATGAAAGATAAAAATCATATGATCATATCAACAGATGCTGAAAAAGCATTTGACAAAATCCAGCACCCATTTCTGATAAAAATGCTCAGCAATCTGGGAATAAAGGAATCATATCTCAACATAATAAAGGCCGTATATAAAAGACCTACAGCCAACATCATACTCAATGGGCAAAAACTAAAAGCATTTCCCTTAAGAACTGGAACAAGACAAGGATGCCCACTGTTGCCACTCTTATTTAACATAGTACTGGAAGCCTTAGCCACAGCTATTATACATGAAAAAAATAAAAATAAAAGGAATCCAAATAGCAAAGGAGGAAGTGAAACTGTCATTATTCACAGATGACATAAAACTATACGTAGAAAACCCCAAAGAGTCAATCAAAAATTTACTAGACTAAATAAATGAATTTGGCAAAGTAGCCGGATACAAAATTAACGTCAAGAAATAGATGGCATTCTTATACACCAATGATGAACTCACAGAAAGAGAAACTAAAAACACTATCCCATTTACCATCTCAGCAAAAGAATTAAGATACCTAAACATAAACTTAACCCAAGAAATAAAAGACCTATTCACAGAAAACTACAGGTCACTGAAAAAAAAAAATAGAGGAAGATATAAAAAAGTGGAAGCACATACCTTGTTCATGGATTGGAAGGATTAACATCCTTAAAATGTCCATACTACACAAAGCAATCTATAGATTCAATGCAATCCCCATCAAAATGCCAGCAACATACTTCACAGAACTATTCTTAAAAATATAGAACAAATACTTCAAAAGTTCATAGGGAACTAAAAAAGATCCCAAATAGCCATAGCAATCTTGAAAAAGGAGAACAAAGTTGGAGGGATCACATTACCAGATTTCAGGTTAACTAGAAAGGCACTGTAATCAAAACAGCCTCGTACTGGCACAAAAACAGGCACATTAATCAATGGAATAGAAGAGAGAACCCAGAAATGGACCCAAGACAATATGCTCAATTAATATTTGACAAAGAGCATACAGTGGAGTAAAGACAGCCTCTTTAAGAAATGGTGTTGGGAAAATTGGACAGCTACATGCAAAAAAATGAAACTAGACCATCAACTTACACCATATACAAGAATAAACTCAAAATGGATAAAAGAATTAAATGTGACTCATGAATCCATAAAAATCCTAGAAGAAAATGTAGGCAACAAAATTTCGGTCATCATACACAGCAGAATTTTCACTGATACATCACCTAAGGCAACAGAAACAAAGGAGAAAATGAACACATGGGACAACATCAAACTCAAAAGCTTCTGCACAGCAAAAGAAACAACAACCAAAATAAAAAGGCGACCCATTCTATGGGAGAGCATAATTGCCAATGATACATCAGATAAGGGGTTAATTTACAAAATATATAGGGTACTCATACAACTCAACAAAAGGACGACAAAGAATCCAATTAATAAATGGGCAGAGGAACTAAATAGACACCTCTCCAAACAGGATATACAAATGGCTAAGAGACATATGAAGAAATACTCAACATCACTAATCATGAGAGATGCAAATTAAAACAACTATGAGGTATCACCTCACACCTGTCAGAATGGCTGCCATCAACAAATCATCAAACAGCAAGTGTTGGCAATGGTGTGGAGAAAAGGGGACTCTAGTATACTGCTGGTGGGAATGCAGACTGGTGCAGCCACTATGGAATCCAATATGGTGTTACCTCAAAAAATTAAAAATTGAACTGCCATTTGACACAGTGATCCTACTTCTAGGAATATATCCTAAGAAGCCTGAAACACTAATCAGAAAGAATATATGTACCCCCATGTTCATAGCAGCACTATTTACAACAGCTAAGAAACAGCCCAAGTGTCCATCAGTGTACGAATGGATAACAAAGCTGTGGTACATATACACAATAGAATACTATGCAGCTGTAAGAAAGAAAGATCTCTTATCCTTTGAGACGACATGGGGGAACCTAGAAAGTATTATCCTAAGCCAAACAAGCCAAGCAGAGAAAGACAAATATCACATGATCTCACTTATTTGTGGAATATGATTAACATAACAGTCCTAGCAATGGAGTAATCCCAGAGACGTGAAAGTGGGGTACAGACTGACAATCCCCAGAAGAGGGAGTGGTGGGGAAGAGATTAAACCACAGAATTTATATGCATATGTGCATGAATAATGGACATGGACAACAAAGCTGAGGACAGGGTGGAGAGGGAGGGGGAGGAGAGAATCATTGGGGAAAAAGTAGAAACATCTGTAACAAAATTAAATTGATTAATTAAAGAAATAACCCCAAACAGGATTGAACTATATGCTATCTAGTAGAGCAAGAACTTTATATATTCAAGGCACAAACAGGACAAAAGTAAAGGATGGCAATAGATAAAACATACACAAAGTCACTATAAAAGAGCTGGAGTAGCTATTCTAGTATCAGACCACACAGATTTTAAGACAAAAATTTTTACTAGAGATGAACAGGGGCATTTGTTAATGATAAAAGAGTCAATTCAAAACATAAATAACCATTACAAATGTATACACACCTAGTGACAGGGCCTCAAAGTACACAAACAAAAATATGACAAAGTCAAAATGAGAAACCAATAATTTGACAGTAGTTGAAAAGCTCGATACCCCATTCCCAACAATTGTTAGAACAATTGGGCAAAAAAAAAAAAAAAAATCAAGCTTTCGAACACTGGAGAAACACTATCAACTAACTTGAAATAACTGGCATTTGTAGAATACTTCCCCTAACAACAGCAACAGACATAATTTTCAAGTTCACATGGAACATATTACAAAATATACTATATGCTAGATCATAAAATGATCTCAATACACTTAAAGTAACAAGAGCCATACTGTGTGTTCTACGATCATAACAGAAAGAAATCAGCCACAGAAAGAAATTTGAGAAATCTACAAATAATTTGATGTTAAAACACTCATGAATCAAAAAATAAATAAAAAGGAAAATTAGATTATATTTTGATCTGAAAGAAAACCAATGTATAACATACCAAAATTTATGGAATGCAGGTAAATGAGAACTAAGAAGGAAATTTATATCTTTATTCATCGATATTAAAAAGCTAGGAACAGAATAGCAACCTAAACCCATCCATCATTATGAAAAACTCAGAAAAGGTAAATCTATAGAGACAGAAAGCAGATTAATGGTTTTCTGGGGCTTGGACGTAGGAACAAGAACTCAGTGCAAACAGCCTAAAGGGGTCTTTTTGAGCAGATGGAAAATGTCCTAAAACGGGATTAGAATGATAATTATGTAACTATAAATGTACTTTACATCATTAAATTAGACATCTAAAATGAATGAATATAATTGTGAGTAATTTATACCTCAGTAAAGCTATTAAAATACAAATTACCTGATTGGAGTGGAAAAAATATGCACATGTGTATGCGTAACTTCCACAAATGAATAAAATTTCATATTACTAAATTGAGCTATCCAGTGCTAAGCACAGGTTTTATAATAATAGATGTGCTTAATCTTGCTCCTTGTAATTTCATAGTCAATAAAATTCTCCTCTAGTAAAAGTTAAATATTTAATAACTATTTGACTGCTGTTTTAGTTTTTCAAATTAAAATTTATATTTAAGTTAAAGGCTATATCTCTATTCGTAAACTGTGGATAGCTTGGCAATTAGTCATAAACTGTTTAATCATATCAATATGTATATAATCTTGTTTCTCTTCTTTAGCAGATACTCTAATTTTTCAAGTGAAATTATATTAAAAGTGAAATAAACCATGATAATTTTGGGCAAAGACCTATAAACATATATAGATATTGTCAAATGATTCAGATATATATTCATCTATTAGAGTTAGGGCAACATTTGGCAATAAAACACATCTAGGATCATGCCAGGCCAGTGTGACTCAGTGGTTGAGTATCAACCTATCCACCAAGAGGTTGCTGGTTGGATTCCCAGTCAGGGCACATGTCCAGATTGTAGGCCAAATCCCAAGTTAGGGTATGCAAGAGACGACCGATCGATGTTCTCTCTCATCGATTTCTCTCTCTTTCTCTCTCTCTCTCTCTCCTTCCCCCTCTTCCTCTCTCTCTAAAATCAATTTTAAAAATTAAAAACTGCCCTTGCCGGTTTGGCTCAGCGGTTAGAGCATTGGCCTGCGGTCCCGAGAGACCCGGGTTCGGTTCCCGCTAAGGGCATGTACTTCGGTTGCAGTTTGTCCCCGGCCCTGGTTGGTCGTGCGGGTGGCAACTACTCGATGTGTCCCTTTCACGTCGATGTCTCTCTCTCTCTCTCTCTCTCCCCCTCCACTCTATCTGAACAAAACATCAAAAAAAAAAAAAATGTCCTCAGGTGAGGATAAAAAAAATAAAATAAAAATTAAAAACTAAAATAACTCATCTAGAATCTGGATTCCACTGACCAAAGCTCCAATATAAAATGATACCTTGAAAATGGTCTGTCTCTGTCTGGGTCCTAAATACTCAATAATTTTTAGGATGTTTTAAGTTGTAAATAAATCTCTGTTAAATCAAACTGTCAAAATGAAAAAGTAAAATATATTATGTTAATGTAAAAATCTATTCATTTCTCAATTTGATGGAGTTGAAAAGAGAAAGTCATGCATTCTCAACATGAGAATTATTTATTACAAGAGGTGAAAAATCTTAGTCCCATGGTCTGTGTTCCAAGAGACAGAGTACATAAATAGAACACAGCATATCCATGGTATTAAAGTTTTCTGCAGGAGCAAATTTAAAAAAAGGTGTCTATAGAGGATTGTTAGTGGAGCAATGATGAAAAGCTGAAAAACACTAACATACATGATCCTTCTACAGATAATTTCAAAATAATTCATTTGGCTCTCCCCTTCGCTACTTATTTTTTTAAATTTTCAGTATAGATAAGAACCTGTCAAGTACCTTTACAAGAGTTAATTCTTTGTACCTCATGATAGGAGACAACATTAAATTTTTTTCTCTATTGATTTTAGAGAGACAGGAAGAAAGAGGGAGAGAAAGAAACATCGATGAGAGAGAACATACATAGGCTGCCTCCTGCATGCCTCACACTGGGAATTTGGCCCACAACCTGGGCATGTGCTCTGACCAGGAATCGAACTGGTGACCTCCTAGTGTATGGGCCAACACTCAACCACTGAGCCACACTGGCAGGGCATAGGAGATAATATTAAGAATACCAAATCTCTTGTCATGCATATTTCTGGAGACTATATCTGAAAAGTGAACAGTGTTTCTGATCTCTTATGCCACCTATCAAACATAATATAAACAACCAGCAAAGTAATTTCATGAAAAAGTTTATTTTTGCTCTTTACTTCATAAGTAAATTATATGTAATAATTTAGCATATTGCTTTTACAGTCAGTGTTCTTATCCTGCAGCTGCTGAACAAGAATAGGGAGAACTGTGCTAATCTAGTACACTAGAATTTTCTTTGCTGACTTAAATTATAAAGGACTTGCTTCAAGTCCATCAGGCAAACTAATTTTAAACACCAATTAGGTCTAAAATATAGTTAGTTATTCAGAAATAGCAATGCAGATACATTAGAAGAATTGGCATAGTATAATTACAGAAAAAATAGTTGGCATATTGCTTTGAGAATTATTTAAAAAATAAACTGGTCAATGATTTGATTCAATATTTTTAGACTCAAAATATATCCATTGTCACTTTCCTAATTTTATCCTGTTTACATTGCTTCCAATTCGTCTTACCAAGTAAGCTTCATTTCAATCTCCATTCTGACTAACAATGCAGGGAGGTTTCCTTTTCTTCATATCCTCACCGACATTTGTTGTTTGTTGATTTATTGATGATAGCTGTCTTGACAGGTGTGAGGTGATATCTCATTATGGTTTTAATTTTCATTTCTCTGAGGATTAGTGATGATGAACATTTTTCCATATGTCTATTGACCATCTGTATGTACTTTTGGAGAGGTGTCTACTCAGGTCCCTTGCGCATTTTTTAATTGGATAGTTTGTGGTTTTTTTTGGTGTTAACTTTCACAAGTTCTTTATAAATTTTTAATATTAACCCTTAATGAGATGTATCATTGGCAAATATGTTCTCCCATTCAGTGGGTTGTGTTTTTGTCTTGTTGATGGTTTCTTTTGCTGTGCAAAAATTTTTTACTTTGATGTCGTCCCTTTGTTTTTTCCTTTGTTGCTCTTGCCTGAAACAATTGATCAGAAAAAATATTGCTACAAGTGATGTCTGAGATTTTACTGCCTTTGTTTTCTTCTATGATTTTTATGGTTTCAAATCCAACATTTATGTTTTTCATTCATTTTGAGTTTATTCTTGTGTATATTGTAAAAAGGTGGTTTAATTTCATTTTTGCACGTATTTGTCCAATTTTCTCAACACCATTTATTGAGGAGACTATCTCTTTACCCCATTGCAATGTCTTGCTTCTTTTGTCAAGTTTCAATTGACGCCCTGGCCGGTTTGGCTCAGCGGTTAGAGTGTCGGCCTGCGGTCCGGAGAGACCCGGGTTCGGTTCCCGCTGAGGGCACGTACTTCGGCTGCAGTTTGTCCCCGGCCCTGGTTGGTCGTGCGGGTGGCAGCCACTCGATGTGTCCCTTCATGTCGATGTTTCTCTCACTCTCTCTCTCTTCCTCTCTCTCCCTCCCACTCTATCTGTACAAAAAATGGAAAAATATCCTCAGGTGAGGATAAAAAAAAATTAAAAAAAAAAAAAAAGTTTCAATTGACCATACATGCATAACTTTGTTTCGGGGCTCTCTATTCTGTTCTGTTGATCTTTATGTGTGTTTTTATGGCAGTACAATGCTGTTTTGATTACTATGGCCTTGTAGTATAGTTTGTCTTCAGGTAGCGTGAATCCACCAACTTTGTTCTTCCTTCTCAAGAATGCTGTGGCTATTTGATATCTTTTGTGGTTCCATATCAATCTTTGAAATATTTGTTCTAGTTCTGTGAAATATGCCATTGGTATCTTGATGGGAATGATGTTGAATCTATAGATTGCTTTGAACAGTATGGTGATGTTAATTCTTCCTATCCATGAACACAATATATGCTTCCACTTATTTGTATTTTGTTCAATTTCTTTCTTCAGTGTCTTATAGTTTTCTAAGTACAGATCTTTTATATCCATGGTTAAATTTATTCCTAGGTATTTTTTATACAATTTTAAAGGGATTGTTTTCTTAGTTTCCCATTCTGGTAGTTCATTACTGGTGTATAAAAATGCAACTGATTTGGGAATATTTATTTTGTATCCTGCCACTTGACTGAATTCACTTATCAGTTCTAGTAGTTTTTAGGTGGAATCTACAGGGTTCACTATATAGTGTATCATGTCATCTGCAAATAATGACAGTTTTATTTCTTCCTTTCCAATTTGGATACCTTTTATTTCTTCCTCTTGTATGATTGCTTTGGCTAGGACTTCCAGTACTATGTTGAATAGGAGGGGTGAAAGGAAATCTCTATCTTGTTCCTTATTTTAAGGAAAATGCTTTTAGTTTTTGCCTATTAAGTATAACGTTGGCTGTGGATTTCTCACATATGGCCTTTATTTTGTTGAGGAGTGTTCCCTCTATTCCCAATTTGCTGAGAGTTTTTATCATAAATGGGTGCTGAATTTTATCAAATGTTTTTTTCTGCATCTATTGATATTATCAAGTGATTTTCATCCTTCATTTTGTTTATGTGGTGTATCACATTTATTGATTTGCAAGTATTGTACCAACCTTATATACTCAGAATAAATCCCACCTGAACATAGTATATAATCTTTTTAATATATTGCTGGATCTACTTTGCTAATATTTATTGAGGATTTTAGCATCTACATTCATCAGGGATATTGGCCTATAATTTTCTTTCTTAACATATCTATATGTGGTTTTGAAATTAGGACAATGCTGGCCTCATAAAATGAGCTTGGGATTCTTCCCTCTTTATTATTCTTTGAAATAGTTTGAGAATTAGAGGTGTCAGTTTTTCCTTGAATGTTTTATATAATTCATCTGTGAAGCTATCTGGTCCAGGACTTTTATTTATTGGGAATATTTTGATTACTGCTTTATTTTCATTAGTTGTAATCAATCTATTCATATTTTTCTGATTTTTCCTGATTCAGTTTTTTTTTTTTTTTTTTTTTAATCCTCACCCGAGGACATTTTTCCACATTTTATTCAGATAGAGTAGGAGAGAAAGAGAGAGCGAGAGAAGCATCGACGTGAAAGAGACACATCGAGTGGCTGCCACCCACACGACCCAACCAGGGCCGGGGACAAACTGCAACTGAGGTACGTGCCCTTAGCGGGAACCGAACCCGGGTCTCTCTGGACCGCAGGCCAACGCTCTAATCGCTGAGCCAAACCGGCCAGGGCCCTGATTCAGTTTTGGAAAACTGTACGTTTCTAGGAATGTATCCATTTTGTCCAGATTGACCAATTTGTTGACGTATAGTTGTTCTTAATATTTCCTTACAATTCTTTGTACTTCTTTGATGTCAGTTGTTACTTCTCTTTCATTTCTGATTTTATTTATCTGAGCCTCCTCTCTTTTTTTCTTGATGAGTCTGGTTAAAGGTTTGTCATTCTTGTTTATCCTTAAAAAAACAAGCAAACAAAAAAAACCTCTTGATTTAATTGATCTTTTGTATTGTGTTTTTTTAGACTCTATTTTGCTTATTTCTGCTTTGACCTTTATTTCCGTCTTTCTACTCACTTTGGGTTTTGTTTGTTGTTCTTTCTCTAGTTCCTTTAAGTGTAAAGTCAGAATGTTTATTTGAGATTTTTCTTGTTTCTTGAGGTAGGCCTGAAATGCTATGAATTTCTGTTAAGACTGTTTTCACTGTGACCCACCAGTTTTGGGTTGTTTTCATTTTCACTTGTTTCAATGTGTTTATTCATGTCTTCCTTGATCTCACTGTTAACTCATTCCTTGTTTAGAAACATGTTATTCAGCCCCCATGTCTTTTTGTGTTTTTCAGTTTCTTTCTCATGACTGATTTCTAGTTTCATACCATTATAGTCAAAATAAATGCTGGCTATGATTTCAATTTTCTTAAATTTATTGACTTATTCTGTGTCTTAAAATGTGGTCTATCCTAGAAAATGTTCCTTGTGCACTTGAACAGAATACATATTCTGCTGCTTTGGGGTGAGAGGCTATAAAGATATCAGTTAAATCCATCAGGTCAAGTGTGTCATTTAAGGCCACAGTTTGCTTGTTAATTTTCTGTCTGAAAGATATATCTATTGATGTTGTGAGGTATTAAAATCCCCTAGTATGGCTGTATTACTGTTGATCTCTCCTTTTATGCCCATAAAGATTTGCTTTATATATTTAGGTGCTCCTATGTTGGATGCATAAGTGTTTACAAGGATTATAGACTCTTTTTGAATTGCTCCTTTTATCATTATGTAATGTCATTCTTTTCCCCTTACTTCAGCCTTTGACTTAAAGTATATTTGTCAGATGTAAATATTGCTACTCCAGTTTTTTGTTTTTTTTTTAAATTTCCATTTGCATTAAATATCTTTCTCCATCCATTTTATTTTAGTTTGTGTGTATCTTTTGTATTGAAATAGGTCTCTTATAGAAAACATATGGCCCTGGCCAGTTTGGTTCAACAGTTAGAACATCGGCCACAGACCATAGCGTCCCGGGTTCAGTTCCCACTAAGGGCATGTACCTCAGTTTCAATTTGTCCCCGGCCCCAGTTGGGGTCCAGTGGGTGGCAACCAGTCGATGTGTCTCTCACATCGATGTTTCTCTCTCTCTTCCTCTCTCTCTCCCTCCTGCTCTATCTGAAGGTAAACGCAAAACAATATGTCCTTGGGTGAGGATAAAAAATAAAATAAAAACATCTGTATGCTTTTTGTTTTCCTATCCATTCAACTACCCTATGTCTTGTGATTGGAGCATTTACTGTATTTACATTTAAAGTGACTACTTATAGGTATGAGAGTATTGCCATTTTATTCTTTTAACTATGTTACTCTGTCTCTTCCTCTTCCTCCTCCTTTTCCTCCTCCTTCTCCTTCTCCTCCTCCTCCTCCTCCTCCTCCTTTTTAAGGAATACCAATAACATTTCTTATAATACTGGTTTGATGGTTACAAATGCCTTTAGTTTTTTGTTGTCTGGGAAACTCTGTTTCTCCTTCGATTTGAAATGATAGCCTTGTTGGATAAAGTAGTCTGTGGGTTCTTGCTTTTCATAAGTTGGAATATTTGGTGCCAAGCTTTTCTGGCCTGCAAAGTATCTGTTGAAAAACCAGCTGAGTTTTATGAGAGCTCTCGTGTAATTAACTAATCATGTCTCTCTTGCTGTTTCTAAAATTTCTCTCTTTTTCTTTTTATCCTCACCTGAGGACATTTTTGCGTTTATTTTCAGATATAGCAGGAGGAAGAGAGGGAAGAAGAGAGAGAGAGAAACATCGAGTGGTTGTCACCCATACAACCCCAGCTGGGGCTGGGGACTAACTGAAACCAAGGTACATGCTCTTAGTGGGAACCAAACCCGGAACTCTCTGGTCCACAGGTTATGTGTTTTTGGCTACCTTGTCTTATAAATCGCTGACTTAACCCGCTGCTTCATTCAACCTACTATTTTTTCCTTCAGTGTTTTCCACGGCTTTTCATACTCTTCTAAAAGGTTTTTAAATTTAAGAATCTATAAATTTTCATTTTTATATTGCTATATCAAATAAAAGATTATTATAAAATCAAACCACCCATGTTTCCCAAATGTCCATATATCAACATTTATTTTAAATTTAAAAAAAAAAATTTAGTTATGGCTGACATATAGTTGACTAACATTATATAAGTTTTAGGTGTGCCATCAGTAACATTTATATACCTTATGAAGTGATCACCCCAACAAATCTAGTATGCATCTGGCACCATGTATAGTTATTACAGTATTGATCATATTCCTAGGATGTTCTTTACATTCCAATGACTGTTTTGTAACTACAAATCTGTACTTCCAAACCTCTCACTGTTTTCACTTAGCCTTCAAGCCCCCCTTCCCTCCGGCAACTGTCAAAATGTTCACTGTATCTGTGAGTCTGTTTCTGCTTTGTTTATTTTGTTCTTTAGATTTCACATATAAGTGAAACCACATGGCATTTGTCTTTGTCTGATCTATTTCACTCAACATAATACCTTCTATGTCCATCTATAATGTCACAAATGGCAAGATCTCATACTTTTTTATGGCCAACTAATCTTCCATTTTATATATGTACCACATCTTTATCCATTCGTCTGTTTATGGACACTTAGGTTGCCTCCATATTCTGGCCACTGTAAACAATGCTGCAATGAACATAAGGATGCATATGTTTTTTCAAATTAGTGCTTTGGGTTTCTTCTGATAAATACCCAGAGTGGAATTTCTGGGTCATTCTTTGTCTCTAGTGTATTCTTCTTTTCAAATACCGCATTCTTCATTTCTCATTGGTCTTTTTTATGCTTTCTATGCCCTTTTTCATGCTGTTATAGTTATCACTAAGTTCCTTGAGCATCCTATAATCATTAAATTCTATATCTGATAAATTCCCTGCCTCCATTTCATCTCTAACTAGAGTAACTAGAGTGATCTAGTTACAAATGTAGTGTTTTAACAATTAATTTATAGGAGTGGATGCAGGGAGCATGAAATCTCTTTTCCTAGAGATTTCTCCTGCTCTTTTATTTGGGAAAAGTTTCTTCAGCTCTCCATTTTGGCTGTGTGTGTGTGTGTGTGTGTGTGTGTGTCTTTGTGTGTTTCACAGAAAAGTAAAAATTAATTTAATATTATCTGTTTACCTTAGAATTATGATATCCATCTAAGGATCCTCTCTTAGTCTTTCTGTGATCAAGTTAAAATACCTACCAAACAGCCAAGCACAATGTTGGGAACAGAAACAAGTAATAAGTGGGTGAAAGAGTCAAGCCGAGTTTTTTTAGAATAAAAAAGACTGGAATTTTGGCCAAAATAAAAGAGAATAGAGGTGTGTGGATGGGGTTGGGGATTTGGCAAATGGGATTAAGGAAGAATTCTCAGAGGAGATACGATCTGGAATAACTTGCCTTTGTGAAAAATGGGAGAATGGTGCTCTCGGTGGTGCACTAAAGCAATCCAGTCATATGCACACAAAACACCAGGAAGCTGGTCTAGCTGGAGCAGCCTTGAATAGGAGAGTGATCTAGTTACAAATGTAGTGTTTTAACAATTAATTTATAGGAGTGGATGCAGGGAGCATGAATAAAGCCCTAGAAGTAAATCAGGAGGCCAACACTCTACTCCAGTTGAGGAAGGACTTAAGTCTTAGGACAAAAGTGGTAAGACTAGAAGGAAGAAGTGGGTTGGAAAAACTGTTTAGGAGGTTGAAATCAGCAGGACCTACTGAATATTTAAAATGTGGATGAGGAAGAAGTGGGAATGAAGCATTATCTAAAAGCTTTAGCTAAGATAGAGAAGGTCAACAGAAAAACAGATTTGAAGGAGAAAAAAAAGGAGGAGAAAGGCAATAACATCACAAATACTATAAAGTTCCTGTGGAATATTCAAGGAAAAATGTTCACTCATCTGTTGCATATGGAGGTCTGGAGCTCATGAAAGATGGCAGGGTGGAAACAGAGAACTGAGAATCAACAGTACACAGTAGTTAAAACTATATCAATTAATGAGGTGGCTCAAGCAAAGTACAATTTTTTTAAAAATGGAATTATTTCTCATTGAGTTTTTCTCTTGTTTTCAATACATTTTTATCTATAACACCTACTTAATCTTGCTTTAGGATGTAATGGCATCAAAAACTAATTCCAGTCTCGTGTCTCCAGAGAGAAAAAGTCAGGGCTTGGACTCAAGTCTCTCCTAGAGAAATGTAGGTGGCACAGTTGCTAGTGATCTTAGGGAAGAACAGTGAAAAGGTGGCTCTAAGTATAAGTTTTTATTTCCTATCCCCATTCTCTGCTTTTCTATTTCCTAATTTCTGCTGTGTGCATATATATTACGCATGTGTGTTTTTGATGTTTTCAAAAAGTAAGACATGCTTGTGATATTCATGTAAAACAATACAAAAATATATAAAGAAAATGCTAATCATCTTTCCCTCCACTCTCCATCTGAGGTAATCAACTAATTCTATTTAATAACATTACTCCCCAATAGTCAGCCTAGTGTACTTTTTAGCAAAAAAAAATACATAACAAAAGCAATATAGTAAGTGTATGCAAATACACATTCAACAAAAATAAAACAAAGATTCAGGAAACATCAGAGATGGCATGAACAACAGAGAAGAGCAGACGTTCCATTCATTTATTTAAAATTAATTTATTGCATTAGATACATTGCTAGGTATCACAGATACAAATGTGGATAAAGATTGTCAATACTCTCAAGGAGTTTTCTGGCTAGAAAAACTGACAAGTAAATAGGCAATTGCGATACACTTTGTTAAGTCCAATGTATCTGACTAAGTACAGGGCCAGGGGAGGGAGGCAGTTGAAGAGAGAAGTGTAAGAAACCTCTTTTACCTCTACTGTGCAAAACCATGGCACTGAGAAATCCTGTGTTTAGGCATCTCGACTTTAAAATTTGCATTCTGTTCATTTGTTCATATAGTTTTTAGGGCAAATCATGTGGCCTCCATTTGTGTTTTAAACAGACAATGCTCTTAACCCACAGAGACTTGAATGACTCAAACCTTATCTCCCTTCAAATGTCATTATGCTCTCCTGCTCTATTTCATTGCTGCTCTAAGCTCTTTTAATCACCCTTATAACTTCTAGTTTTAACTACTGAGTCTTTAATAATTGTCTATTAAAAATGGGCTTTTGGCATCCATGTCAGTTAGTAATAGAAAAATCAGGAAGATGACAAAGGTACTAGGCTTTCACACAAAGAGTAAATATTTTGGTGTTTGCATTAGCCTAAGGCAAAGAGGTAAAGCAGAAAAAGTCTGGTTTTTGAATACATCATCCATTTTCTGTCCTTTCAGAAAGCACTCTCCATGTTGTACTTAATACTGTCCCATGATCTTGACAGGATAATTCTTGCCAAGGTGCAACTGTTTTAATGTCCTATCATGAAGGAGGATACAGGAACAGGTATAAATTTTTAAACTGAAATAATATAAAGACCAGGTTGCTGTTCTCAAGATCAGGTTTTTATTCTCAATCATGTAATTTCAATGTACTTAATAAACAGAAAATTCGCCCTGGCCGGTTTGGCTCAGCGGTTAGAGCGTCGGCCTGCGGTCCTGAGAGACCCGGGTTCGGTTCCCGCTAAGGGCATGTACCTCGGTTGCAGTTTGTCCCCGGCCCTGGTCGGTTGTGCGGGTGGCAGCCACTCGATGTGTTCCTTTCGCATCGATGTTTCTCTCTCTCTCTCTGTTCCTCTCTCTCCCTCCCACTCTACCTGAACAAAAAATGGAAAAATGTCCTCGGGTGAGGATTAAAAAAAAAATAAATAAATAAAATAAAAAAAATAAACAGAAAATTCTATAAGATGGGGTGGGCACAGTTCAAGAGAAATGTAATTTATGGTTTGTTTCTTGAAGAGCTTAGACTTTCTAGGCTACAAGGCATACACAATCAGACGTATAATGGCTAGTAAGTAATATTAAAATTGACATGTTACACATATTAAATAAATACAAAGTAATTTATTAATTACTACTTCCTTCACTCAACAAGCATTGACCATTTGTTTACTAATAGTAGGCACTATGGAAGATGCTGGCCATGGAGAACCAGGATATGACCTTGTAAGGGGCTCAGTTGAGTGATTCCATAATACTGATAATAAATATTTCCTTAAGGAATGAGTTCAAAACAATATGTGCTAAGAAACACTTAGGGCATTATAGAACCAGAAGAACGTCTTCTATTCCAGATTGGATGTACTTAGTGGCAGGGGGAAGAAGGTTGGTATATGTGCCAACACAAAGGAGAGCTCCCTGTGCTATTAAAGCTGAATCTTGAAGAAACAGAAACTGAGGCTATGGTGAGGGGGAGGCAGAGAGAAATATCATTTGAAAAGGTATGGATCAAAGAAAGAACAAATATAAGAACTATGAAAATAAAGAATGCAATTGTTGTGTATGCCTATAGCATAGGGAGTGTGTGGGAGATGGTCAAAGCAGAACCCAGAGTCAGGTCACGTGCCATGCTCTGGAGTTTGAGCTTTATCCTGTTTAGTATAGACAGTAGGGAGCCACTGAGTAAACGTAATCTGAAGTAAGGTACATTTAAATTTTTGCAAGATAACTCTAATAATAGTATGCAAATTGGTTATAGGGGAAGAGGAAAAAAATGGCTACAGTAAAACTCTAAGGAGATAAACGCCTGCCTAAAGCAGGAACTGAAGACAAGCAGGGGTAATGAACCGGAAAGGCCAGATGAGAAACAGGATCAATAGAAAGCAGAGGTTAATGTTCTTGGGGTAATAGAAGTGAGAAAATAAGAAAGTGAGGGAACGGAAAATTCTAGGAGACTCCCAGGGTGCTAGCTTGGGTCAGAAAAGGAATCAAAAAGTGACAAATGTGAATAGGTCACCTCATGACTCCCCTGCTTGCATACATTGCTCACCTCTAGGCCAGCCTTGCCCAACACTTTATCAGCATCAACACACACACACACACACACACACACACACACACACACACACCACACCATGCATGCACACGTGCACATGCATACAAATACAGTGTCACTCTCTCCCTTCTTCTCATTTCTGTCTTCTCCTTTTCTTCCTTACACCTTTCCAACATACACACTCAGATATTTCTATTTACATTTTTCTTATGTAGAATGACTTTTTAGCCTTTTTCTTCAATTAGCTTCCCTTCACCCCTCTCATCCAAAGAAAAATTCGCCCTAGATCTGCATTTCTTACAAGTTTGGGGAGTAGAGAAGTCATTGTAAATACTTAATTTAACATATTTATCTTGTCAAAAATCCTTTTTCATTTTAGAATGTACTCTTTCTACCTATAGAAAATGTTTGCTGTAAAGCATAATGCCAAGTTACACAAGCAGCAGCCTCATGCATCCCATGTTTACCACATTGCTCGATTGCATTCTTTTCTCTTATGCTTGATTAAATCTTGTGTTGATTTGTACAGTAACATTTTGTATAGACTTAGAGCAATAGTCTGTGCTATACAGTCTAGATGTGCAGTAGACTATACCATCCATGTTGGAATAAGTGCACAATATGATGTTCGCACCACTATGACATTGCCTAAGGATACATTTCTCAGAATGTACCCCCCTTGTTAAGCAGTGCATGGTTGTACTGTTAATAGAAAAATTGATCAGAAAAAAAATATGACTTGTTGTTTTTTAGTAACTTAGAGGAGATAATGCTTTTCATACAAACAACAATTTATGCCTAATTCCTAAAAGGAAAAGTTGATCTATGTCATTTGGGGAGAAACTCCATAAACTAGATTGTGCTTGGGAGATCCATGACTGAGCTCTTCTCTCCTCGTACATAAATCAGACATAACGTTGCCAGTGTACCATAATACTGCCCACTGATTCCAGAGTCCCAAACATGTGTTCTTGTTTATTTTTAAAAAATACTAGTAATAGATGCTGATAAGAAACCAAAGTAGTTACAAACGCATTCTAAATTCACACAGTAGCATTTGAATTAAGGGGATTAAATTAGTCCAATGATTTAAAACTTGTTAATACTTTGTGCTTCAACAGGAACAGAAGTTTTATTGCTAGCATTCAGTCAGATATTAACTGGCCAAACATGTTATATATTCTTTATTTGCTCAGCACCCTTCCACTGTATACAGTTGCAGAAGCCATTTGTCTCCTTTGTGATAGAGTAAGGTATTAAAAACTAAGACCAACCAACCTGAGACCAAAGCTGCATGTTTCTTTCTAAAGCGATTGGTTTTCTAAGCATTGTTTTACCTATGAGAGCCCAAGATCAAATTATTTCAACATTTCAATAAAAAAGCAGTGAGACCACGTTATTCTATTCTCTTTACACTAAGCCTCAGCAATCATACTAGTCTATACACACCATGAGGATGGGGCTCATGACTGTTCATGTTCACCCAGCACCAAGCATAACACCTCATACATAATGGGATCTCAAAATGTATCTGTGCAAAGGCCTGGACTGAATAAGAAGCAATAGAATAAAATTCTTTAGACTAAATGATGACTTGAGAGTCGAAGTTTTTATAATAAGTTCCTTCTTCAAACATGGAAATCCTTATTTCCAGTTAATATTTAAGACTATCCATATATGAGGTCCAATGCTTGTGATTATAAAAAAAAAATTTCTCATCATCAGTTTAAACTCATAATTAATGAAAGTTGACACAGAGAAGATGGCAAAGCATGTAAACATGGTGCTTGCACCCTCCAACGACCAATTCAACATTACAGCTAAATTACAGAACAACCATCATTGAGAACCATCTGAAGTCTAGCTGATCAGAAGTCCTATAATGAAGGATATAGAAAAGAAGTCCCATGGAGTTGATAGGAGGGGTAGAAATGCTGATGGGGATATTCCCACAACCACATGAGACAGTGAATATCTGGAGGATTATCTTGGCTGTAGAGGTTGCCCCTGAGGAACAATGTGTTCCAGCTCACCATCAGGTCCCCCAGTGCAGGGTTCCAGTGTCAAGAAGAGAAGTCCTCATACCTTATGGCTATGAAAACAAGAGGAGGTTTTGGCTGAGTGAGATGGAAGGTTTCTAGAGTCCCAGGGATTTTTTAAAGGGCCCACACACAACTTATGTGGATTCATTTACTCTGAGCTCCAGCACTGGGACAGCAGCTCGAATGGCACCAGGGACATACCAGATGGACCTGAACTGTCTAGCTTCAGGGCATGAGATGGAGAGGCAGCTTTTACCCAGATAAAAGTGCTAACAGAAGCCATTCTTCCTTTACTGAGCCCTCCCCCAAAGGAGCCTACAGGCAAACACAATATCTGAATCTCCATCAACCTGGCTAACACTGCTTGCCCCACTCTGGTGAGTCCCTGATACCCTGCCCCACCCAACTTGAAGGCACACCCAAGCAGCTGCCAGTGGCTTTTCCATATAAATGGACTAACTTGGCTCATGCTGTGGACTTTCCTAAAATCTCCCAGAGTCCAAAAGTAACAAATAAGCAGCTTCTGTCCTTGGTATGACCCAAACCTCTTGCTAAGCAGTCTTAAGCCTGGTACTAATGGCAGCCTCTGTTTGAAGTTTGGTCTCTCCTGATAACCTTCAACCACAGCACAAACGGCGTTCATCTGCAGATTCCTTTGTAGTTCAGAGGACAGCTTTAGACCATGCCAGAGCAGAACCCAAGCACCTCCAGAGGGACACACTTAATGAGTGGACTTGGCAGGCACCAGGGCCCTACTAAAGTGAGTCCTGCTCTGTACTCAGAGCAGTGGTCCTCTGTACAGAAGCTCCTCCATTATAGTCACAGTTACTCCTTGCAGACAATCTGCCTGGCTGTTAAACCCTTCTTCTGATGTACCAACAACAAACAAGGCTCAACTACTACAGGAGGAGGTACACAGCTCTGATGGGGGTGTGCACACCTAGCACCACTCAGGTGACCAGAGAGGCTGCGCCACTGGGCCTCACAGTACACCTATTACATGAGACAACTCTATCGAGATCAGGGGACATAGCAGCTCTATCTAATACAAAACAGGGAGGCAGCCAAAATGAGGAGACAAAGAAGCATGTCCCAAATGAAAGAACAGGACAAAATTCCAGAAAAAGAACTAAACAAAATAAAGACAATCTATCAGATGCAGAGTTCAAAATACTGGTTACAAGGATATTTAATGATCTTACAAAAAAAGTAGATGAAATTAGCAAGAACTTCAACACAAAGATAGGAAACATAAAAAAGGACCAGTCAGAAATGAAGACTACAATAACTAAAATGAAGATTATAATAAAAAAAAAATCAACTAATTAGATGAAGCAGAGGATCGACTCAGCAATTTAGAAGATAAAGTAGCAGAAAACACCAAATCAGAACAGCAAAAAGAATCCCAAAAAATGAGGATAGGGCAACATCAAGCATACCAACATTTGCATCATAGGGGTGATAAAAGGAGAAGAGAGAGAGCAAGGAATTGAAACATATTTGAAAAAATAATGAAAGAAAACTTCCCTAACTTGACAAAGGAAATAGACACATATGTCCAGGAAACACAGAAGGTCCCAAACAAGATGAACCCAAAAAGGCCCACACCAAAACATAGCATAATTGAAATGCCAAAGATTAAAGACAAAGAGAGAATCTTAAAAGTAGCAAGAGAAAAGAAATTAGTTACCTACAAGAGGGCTCTCATTCGACTGAAAACTGATTTCTTAACAAATACTTTGTAGGCCAGAAGAGATTGGCGCAGAATATTCCAAGGGATGAAAAGCAAGGACCTACAACCAAGATTAATCTACCCATCAAAGCTTTCATTTAAAATCAAAGGACAAAGAGCTTCCCCTACAAGAAAAAGCTAAGAGTTCAACATCATCAAACCAATCCTATAAGAAATGTGAAGGGGTCTTCTTCAAAAAGAACAAAAAAGAGCAAAAATATGAATACTAAAATGGTTATAAACACCTATCTATCAACATTTACTTTAAATTCAAAAGGATTAAACTTTCCAATCAAATTACATAGTAGCTGAAAGGAGAAGAAAACAAGACCCTTAGATATGCTGTCTACAAAAGACTGATTTGAGATCAAAAGACACACATAGACTGAAAGTAAAAGGATAAAAAAGGATACTTCATGAATATAAAATTTTTTTTTAAATTTTAAAAAGCTGGGGCAGCAATACTTATACCAGACAAAACAGACTTTGAAACTGAAACAAAGGCTATAACAAGAGACAAAGGAGGACCCAAAAATTCCACTTCTGAGTATTTACCAGAAAAAACCCAAAGCACTAATTTCAAAAGACATATGAATCCTTATGTTCATTGTAGCATTGTTTAAAGTGGCCAGAATATGGAGGCAACCTAAGGGTCCATAAAGAGACGAATGGATAAAGATGTGGTGCATAAGGATTCAGAAAAAAAGATGGTGGTGGGCAGGACCAGAGAAAGGGTGAGTGTGTGAGAGAGTGAGCAAACGTGTGAGAGAGTGTGAGTGGGCATAAAGGTTGACAACCAAACTCCTGCAGTGCAGAGAAGCAGAGCAGAAGATTCCTGTGCTGTGGATGGGAGCAGCCAACTACCATGCTAAACAGCTTTTCTGGGCGCTTCTCCCTGCACCACAGGGAGGTCTCGCCCTTTTGGAAGATCCTGGCTCTTTCCTGGGAGGAGGCAGTGGGAGCAGCGAGGGCCTAGCAACCTGAGCCCACCAGTGCACCTGGCACCATCAGACCAGTGGACACCCTGTGTTAACACAGACCAGTGCACAGTAGCGGAGCTGTTAAAGTGCCTGCTGCAGAAGCCACAAATAGCCGGAAGCCCAGCACCATCCCCCCCAGTAGCAGCTGGATCTGAGTTGAGATAGACCCCCACCAACAGAGGCTGGGGAGCAGACATCCATCCCCAGGCAACAGAAGCACAGACCAGCAGCTGAGACCCATCCCAAAAGCTTTAACAGAGGCTGAGCACCAGGCAGCAGCACTCCCCAGCCACTAGCAGCAGTTTCTGGGGCTCCACTGGGGCCTGTGCTACCCAGTTGCCCACAAGAGCAGTGTGGAGCCGGGGCTCCAGATGGATTAGTGAAACCTAGTTGCCCAAAAGATTGGCGGGAAACCTGGGCTCCAGAGGGACCTGTGCAGTTCAGCTCCCCATGGGATCTGCAGGGAGCCGGGCTCTAGAGAGGCCTGTGTGACCCAGCTACCCACAAGATTGGCAGGAAGCCAGGATTCCAATGGGGCCTGTGTCACCCAGCTGCCAATGAGACCAGTGGGGGAGCTGGGGCTCCAGAGCAGCCTCAGTGACCCAGCTGCCCACAGTGCTGGCAGGGAGTGTGGCTCCAGCAGGGCCTGAGCAATACAGCTGCAGGTAGCACCAGCGACCAGTGGGGAAAACAGCCAGCAGCAGCACCTACCAGGACACACCAATACCAGCCCCCAGTAGTCAGTCCTCCAGGACCCACAGCAGTCTCATTTGATATACAATGCAACAGAACATTCAACAGAATGTTCATGCAACAGAACATTCTGGGAGGCACAGCAGCCTCATTTGATATACAATGAGCTGCCTACACACCCCAGCATCCCTCACCGGGTCTAGAGCTACAAGATGGCTAAAATGGGGAGACAAAGAAACAACACCCAAAGGAAAAAAAAAAAAAAGAGGAATCACAAGAAAAGGAGCTACAGAAAGTGGAAGAAAACAACTTGTCAGATAAAGAATTCAAAGCAATGATTATGAGTGCTTAAATAATTTGGTGAGAACTACAAGCAACTTAATAAGAATTATGAAGAGCTCACTGGGAACTACTTCAGCTAAAAAAAAAAAAAAAAAAGAGGTAGAAGACATGCATAAAAATAAAGAGAAAATAAAAAATGACATAGCTGTTATGAAAAATACCTTAGAGGGGTTCAATAGTAGATTAGAAGAAGCTAAAGACCAAATCAGTAACTTAGAAAACAAGATAGGAAAAAACAAACAAACACCCAAATAGAGCAGCAAATGAGAAAAAAAAATTAAAAAGTAGAGGAGAGTTTAAGGGAGCTGTGGGACAATACAAAACATAACATCATTCACATTGTAGGGGTACCGGAAGGAGAAGAATTAGAGAAAAAACAGAGAACCTATTTGAAGAAATAATGACAGAAAACTTCCCTAAACTTGTAAAGAAAAAAAGTCACACAAGTCCAGGAAACACAGAAAGTTCCATGCAAGATGAACCCCAGAAGACCCACAGCTAGACATATCATAATAAAAATGGCAAACATTAAAGACAAAGAAAGAATCTTAAAGGCAGCAAGAGGCAGTCAGAAAGTACCAACAAGGAAGCTTCCTTTAGACTGTCAGCTGATTTATCAATTGAAAAACTGTAGCCCAGAAGAGAGTGGCATGAAGTGTACAAAGTAATGCAAGGCAAGGGTCTGAATGCAAGACTACTTTATCCAGCAAGGCTATCATTCAACATTGAAGAAGAAATAAAAAGCTTCACAGACAAAACAAAGAACTAAAGGAATTTACCACCACCAAACCAGCACTGTAAGAAATGCTGAAGGGACTGTTGTAAGAAGAAAAAAATATATTTAGAGAGAAGAACACAGGCATAAAATAAAATGACAACAATTAACTATCTATCAATAATTACCTTAAATGTAAATGGCTTAAATGCTCCAATCCAAAGACATAGGGTAGCTGACTGGATAAAAAAAAACACAACCCATATATATGTTGTTTACAAGAGACCCACTTCACAACAAAAGACTCACACAGGATAAAAGTGAAGTGATGGAAAAATATTTTCCAGGCAAATACAAATTTTTAAAAAGCTATTGCAGCGATATTCATATCTGACAAGACAGACTTCAAAATGAGGGCAATAATAAGAGACAAAGAAGGTCACTTCATAATATTAAAAGGATCAATCCAACAAGAGAATATAACCCTGGTAAACACATACACATGAAAATATATTCAAACACTTCTGCAGGGCCTCAAGGGAGAGATTAATAGAAACAAAATTATAGTGGAGAACTTTAACACCTGACTTACACCACTAGATAGATCTTCTACACAAAAAATTAACAAGGACATAGAGTCCTTAAAAGACAAACTAGATCAGTTGGACATAATTGATATTTACAGAGCATTTTACCCCAAAGCTGCAGAATATAAATTCTTCTCAAGTGCACATAGGACATGTTAGGACACAAAGTAAGTCTCTACAAATTCAAGAAGATTGAAGTCATATCAAGCATCATCTCAAACCACAATGGCATGAATCTAGAACTCAATTACAACAAAAACACACAAAAATATTCAAAACACTTGGAGGCTCAATAGCATGTTATTAAACAACGAATGGGTTACCAATGAGATCAAGGAAAATATTAAAAACTTTAGGAAAACAAAAAAAATGAACACACAGCAACACAAAATCTATGGGACATATCAAAAACAGTCCTGAGAGGTAAGTTCATAGCATGACAGGACTACCTCAAGAAACAAGAAAAAATCCTAATTGATTTTCTAACCCTACAACATAAAGAACTAAAAAGTAAACAAAGAGAAAAACCCAGAGCAAATAGAAGGAAAGGAATAGTACAGGTCAGAGTAGAAATAAACGACATAGAAATGAAAAAAAAAAAAAAAAACACGTCAAAAGTCAATGAAACAAAGAGGTGGTTCTTTGAAAAGATAAACGAGATTGATGGCCTTTAGCCAGACTAACCATGAAACAGAAAGAGAGTACCAAAGAGGAGAAGCACACCTGATATCACAGAAATACAAAGGATCATTGAAACACACTAGGAACAATTATATGCCAACAAATTGGACAATCTAGGTGAAATGGGCGAATTTCTAGAAAAACAGTCTTCCAAAACTAAACCAGGAAGACAAAGAAAACTTGAACATACCAATAACAACAAAGGAAATTGAAATATAATTAAGAAACTCCCAGCAAACAAAAGCCCAAGCCAAGATGGCTTCATGAGGGAGTTTTACCAAACATTAAAAGAAGATCTAATACCCATTCTTCTCAAACTATTCAAAAAAATCCAAGAAGATGAAAGACTTCCAAACTCATTTTATGAGGCCAGCATAATCCTAATTCCAAAGCCAGATAAAGAAACTACAAAGAAAGAAAACTATAGGCCAATATCCCTGATGAACACAAATGTCAACATTCTTAACAAAATATTAGCAAATCAGATCCAGCAATACATGAAAATAATTATTCATTATGACCAAGTGGGATTCATCCCAGGGATGCAAGGAAGGTACAATATTTGCAAATCAATAAATGTGATACACCACATAAACAAAATGAAAGATAAAAACCATATAATCTTATCAATAGATGATGAAAAAGCATTCAACAAAATCCACACCCATTTCTGATAAAAATGCTCAGCAATGTGGAAATGGAGGGATCATATCTTGACAAAATAAAGGCCATATATAAAAAACATACAGCCAATATTATACTCAATGGGTGAAAACTAAAAGCATTTCCCTTAAGAATGAGAACAAGACAGAAATGCACACTTTCACCACTCTTATTTAACATAGTTCTGAAAGTCTTAGCCACAAAAATTAGACATGAATAAGAAAATGTTAAAAAATCAAAATTGGAAAGGAGGAAGTAAAACTGTCATTATTTGCAGATGAGAGGATATTGAACATAGAGAATCCTAAAGACTCCATCAAAAATCTAGTAGACTTAATAAATGAATTTGGCAAAGTAGCAGGATACAAAATTAACGTCAAGAAATCAATAGCATTCTTATACAACAATGATGAATTCACAGAAAGAGAAACTAAAAAAAACAATGCCATTTACCATTGCAGCAAAAAAAATTAAGATCTCTAGGAATAAACTTAGCCAAAGAAGTAAAGGACCTCTTCACAGTAGACAACAGGTCATTAAAAAAAGAAATAGAGAAAGATATAAAAAAGTGAAAGCATATACCATGTTCATGGATTGGAAGAATTAACATCATTAAAATGTCCATACTACCCAAAGAAATCTATAGACTCACTGCAATTCCCATTCAAAATACCAACAACATAATTCACAAAACTGGAACAAATACTTCCAAAGTTCATGTAAAATCAAATAAGACCCTGAATAGGCACAGCAATCTTAAAAAAGAAGGACAAAGTAGGAGGGATCAAAATGTCAGATAACAGGTTATACTACAAAGCCACTATAATCAAAACAACCTGGTACTGGCACAAGAACAGGCAGATAGATCAATGAAATTGAACAGAGAATCCAGAAATTGACTCAAGACAATATGCTCAATTAATATTTGACAAAGGTGGCAAGAGCATACAGTGGACTCAAAGCAGCCTCTTCAATAAATGCTGTTGGGAAAATTGGACAGCTACATGCAAAAAAAAAATGAAGCTAGATCACCAGCTTACACTATACACAAGAATAAACTCAAAACAGATAAAAGATTTAAATGTCACTCATGAATCCATAAAAATCCTAGAAGAAAATGTAGACAACAAAATTTCAGAAATCATACGCAGCAGAATTTTCACTGATACAACACCTAACGCAAGAGAAACAAAGAAAAAAATGAACACATGGGACTACATCAAACTCAAAAGCTTCTGCACAGCAAAGCAACCATCAAAATGGAAAGGGATCCCACTATATCAAAGACCATAACTGCCAATGATACACCAGATAAGGGGTTAATTTAAAAAATATATAGAGTACTCATACAACTCAACAAAAGGAAGACAAAGAACCCAATTAAAAAATAGGCAGAGGAGCTGAATAGACACCTCTCCAAACAGGACATACAAATGGCCAAGAGACATATGAAAAAATGTTCAACATTACTAATCATCAGAGAGATGCAAATTAAAACAACAATAAGGTATCACCTCACACCCTTCAGAATGGCTGCCATTAACAAATTATCAAACAAGTGCTGGCAAGGCTGTGGAGAAAAGGGGACTCCAGTACACTGCTGGTGGGAATGCAGACTGGTGAAGCCACTATGGAAAACATTATGGTGTTACCTCAAAAAATTAAAAATTGAACTGCCATTTGACCCAGTGATCCCACTTCTAGGAATATACCCTAAGAAGCCTGAAACACCAATCAGAAAGAATGTATGAACCCCCATGTTCATAGCAGCACTATTTACAATTGCTAAGATCTAGAAACAGCCCAAGTGTCTATCAGTAAATGAGTGGATAAAAAAGCTGTAGTACATATACACAATGGAATACTATGCAGCAGTAAGAAAGAAAGATCTCTTATCCTTTGAGATGACATGGAGGGACCTGGAGAGTATTATGCTAAGCAAAACAAGCCAGGCAGAGAAAGACAAATATCACATGATCTCACTTATTTGTGAAATATAATGAACTAAACAAACCTATGAACAAAACAGACCCAGAAACATAGAAGTGGGGTACAGACTGACAAACGTCAGAAAAAGGTGTAGGTGTTGAGAGATGAACCACAGAACTTATATGCATGTATGCATAACCAATGGACATGGACAACAAGGCTGGTGACTGGGCAGTGGGGCAGTGGGGAGATGATGGGGAAGAGGGTGTCTAGGGGGAAAAAAGGAGAAACATTGGTAGCAAAAATAAATTAATAAAAAAAATGTGGTGCATATATATGATGGAAGATTAGTTGGCCATAAAAAAGAATGAGATCTTGCCATTTGTGACATTATAAATGGACGTATAAGGTATTATGTTGAGTGAAATAGGTCTGACAGAGAAAGACAAATACCATATGGTTTCATTTATATGTGAAATCTAAAGAACAAAATTAACAAAGCAGAAATAGATTCAGATACAGTGAACAGTTTGATAGTTGCCAGAGGAGAGGGGGGTTTGAGGGCTGAGTGAAAATGGTGAGGGGTTTGGAAGTACAGATTGGTAGTTACAGAACAGTCATTGGAATGTAAAGTATGCCCTAGGAATATGGTCAGTACTATAATAACTATACATGATCACTTCATAAGGTATATAAATATCTAATTACTGATGGCACACCTAAAACTTATATAATGTTAGTCAACTATACGTCAACCACAATTTAAAATTTTTTAAATATTTAAAATTTAAGATAAATAAATGTTGATATACGGAAATTCGGCAAATGGGTAGTTTGATTCTGTAATACACTTATATTTGATATAGCAATATAAAAATGAAAATGTATAGATTCTTAAATTTAAAAAACCTTTTAGAAGAGTATGAAAACCAATGGAAAACACTGAATCCTATTTGATCACAGAAAATATCAAATAGCTGCCTAAAAACTATTACCAGTATAAATAACACTTGACATATACAATGTCATGATTTCAAATACTGTGTGTGAGTCAAGGCAATAACCAGCTTTCATATCATTGTGCTCTCCTATGCAACTTACTAAACTTATTTTTCAGTATCTCCAGTAATTACTTTTGGCACCTACTCTAGTTCCATAACTTTTCTATTCTATCTCAAGTGCTTTCAATCAGATTAAATTTTCCATGATGTAAACTTCAAATCCTTATTGAAATCCACATAAAAAGAGCTGAATTCTATGTCCATTGCCCCTGAGCTTTATCTCACGTAGCCTTACTGTTATAAATGGTTATTTTAATTGCGATAGAAATCTAAGTGATGTATCATTACCAGTTTCAGTTGATAAGAACTCTACTGCTCCTACCTGAGGACTATGATATTTGTCATTTCTTATTATGAAAAACCCATCAGTTTAGGGAATACTTATTTTAGCCAAGATATACCTAGTGGTAAACAGGAAAATTTCTAAGTCAGAAGAATAATGGTCTTTAGTCTTAAAGAAAGTCTTATTAAAAAGTTAGGTTTATTTGAAGAATGATTCTGAGTACTTGGTCAGTGATTCTTAATTGTCCATAATACTTGGTAGAGGTAAAACAAATGTTATTTAACAGATATATTAAGTGATTACTGGACACAAAGCAGTACCCTGGTGTTTTAGGTATTTGAAACTTGTCATTGTGCATCAAGATTAACCCACAACTATCCAAAGTACACTTAAAATACAATTTTTTTGACAAATGGTTATCTACATTATTTATAGATTAGGTCATTTGGAGTCAGAGTCTTCTAATTCCATAAATTCTGGCTCCATCTAGAGAATCAATGTTCTCTTCCCAACATAATAAATCTTCAAAGATGTGGAGTCTGCCATGGTACACATGCATTTTCAGGATTTCAGAGGACTATTCTTGGTATTTGTTATTTATTACATACACACATACAGAGTTCAGGCATGATGGCTGCATTTGTGATTGGTGTTCCCTCCAGATCTGAACAAAGAGGATCAGGAAAGGTGAATGATGTGAAATTTTGTTTGTAACTGGAGAGAACATTTACTACCATTCTAATATCTCAAAAGATAATCAAGTTCTGAGTAGAAAAGAACTGGCATATTCCTCTATGTTAATTATTCCTAGATTCCAACCAAATTTTTCTCATGCAAATATATTTCTTGAAAAATGTCAAGTATTTATAAAAGCTCTAAAACCTTTAATCATTAGCCATGTTTTTCTTGTTGAAGAAAATATGAGGTATATTTTTATCTCATTGAGTTGGGTGTAATAAACATTTCCTTTTAAAGGATAAACAAGTTCTGTTGAAGAACATTACATTCCTTAGGATTTTTTTTTTTTTTTAGTTTTCTTTAAAGTGTTTAATGACATTCAAATACAGAATAACAAAATTAGACATAATTTTATATTTGTTGTGTTACAGATTACCACTTTCTTGATTGTTATTGATCATAGGAAATATAGTATTTTTATTTATTTATTTAAATTAATTTATTTTTGTTACAGATGTTTCTCCTTTTCCCCCCACTGATTCCCCCCTCCCTCTATTTCCCCGCCCTGTCCCCAGCTTTGTTGTCCATGTCCATTGTTCATGCATACATGCATATAAGTTCTGTGGCTTATCTCTCCCACCCACCCCCTCTTCTGGGGATTGTCAGTCTGTACCCCCTTCCATGTCTCTGGGACTACCCCATTCCTCAAACTGTTAAGTTCATTATATTCCACAAATAAGTGAGATCATATGATACTTGTCTTTCTCTGTTTGGTTTGTTTCACTTAGGATAATACTTTCCAGGTCCCTCCATGTCGTCTCAAAGGATAAGAGTCTTTCTTTCTTACAGCTGCATAGTACTCCATTGTGCATATGTACCACAGCTTTTTTAATCCATTCATCTACTGATGGACAGTTGGGCTGTTTCCAGATATTAGCTATTGTAAATAGTGCTGCTACAAACATGGGGGTACATATATTTTTTCTGATTGGTGTTTCAGGCTTCTTAGGGTATATTCTTAGAAGTGGGATCACTGGGACAAATGGATTTTAAAATTCACTTAATCTTCAATTGCTTGTAAAAATTATTTTATATTGTCTCTATGTTGTAACATGTACATTATTACTTTCTTATTATATATATATATATATATATATATATATATATATATATATTCCACACCACTGAGGTAATATAAACAGAGTCATGATTCACTTTGAAAGAAAGTCAAAAAAACATTTTTTATAGAACTGGTGAGGGAGAAGAAAACAGGTAATCCCCTACCTTGTTGGTTGGAGTACAACCTTTGTGGAAGGCAACTTGACTGTATTAAAATTTAAAGAGCACATTTCCTTTGATTCACAAACCTATAATTTAATATTCATCATATATAAGTATAATTGCATATGTACAAAATATGTATAAGAAAGTTTATTAATGCATTAATACTAATAGCATAATTCCTTATATTTTATTGAGTATGCACCTATAAGAGGATGGATAAATTAAACCCATATTATGGAATAATATGCAGCAGTCAAATATAATGAAGTAGAATTCCATGTATTGACTTGGAAAGAGATTCAAGATGCACTGTTAAGTGAACATATAAGGCTAAATAACAAAATAATATCTGGCACGACCTTATTTATATAAAAACTAAACCTAAAATTATCTATCTATTTTCCATGTATGTATTATAAAAACATCTGCAAGTATAGTACAAACTATAGTTACCTATAAGAAAGACAGTAGAATTGGAAAGAGTGTGAATTCAGGAGGCCAGAAAAGAAAAGAGGTTACAGTGACTTTCACATTTTGCATTTTATATTTAACATTTTGTTTTGTATTGTTTGAATGTTTTACAATGAACAAGTACTCTCTATCACTTTCAATACAAATTTTAAAGCAAGTACAAAGTTTAAAAGGCAAGTTAATAGGAGCAATAAAATATACCATAACTTTTTAATCATAAAATCATGCAGTGTAATTTAACATAAACTTCTAAAGCATACACTCAGGAAATAGAATTAACACCCAAAATGAGGGAAGAGGTAGTCCTATAGTATTGGTAAATTAGTTTCATACCTTGAGACAAAACCAAGGGTTACTTTCTTTTTTTATTTATTTATTTTTTTTTATCCTCACCTGAGGACATTTTTTCCGTTTTTTGTTTAGATAGAGTGGGAGGGAGAGCCAGGAAGAGAATGAGAAACATTGATGTGAAAGGGACACATCGAGTGGCTGCCACCCGCACGACCCAACCAGGGCCGGGTACAAACTGCAACCAAGGCACATGCCCTTAGCGGGAACCGAACCCGGGTCTGTCTGGAGCACAGGCCGACACTCTAACCACTGAGCCAAACCGGCCAGGGCAAGGGTTACTTTCTAAGTATCTACAGACTGAATTATAATTAAAAACAAACCAACATTAAATAAAACACAAAAACCAGCTCCCCAGATGCCTGTGCACTGAACTGAGTAGGAGGTGAGGCAGAACCCTATACAATATGGAAGCAACTAAGATTCTTGATACATAAAATGGATTACATAAGTGTTAGTATCCTGTCTTCTGGTGAACTTTAACTTGCTGCTTAATCTGAACCTGTATTTTCCATGTTTATTTCATACTCTTCCTTATTACCACCAATCCTCCCTCCTAACAGCGTGGCTACCTTACAGTTCCATAGACACCATGCCATTTTTACTACATATTCTGCATTTGAAGACTTAGAGTGCCTCCTCAACCAACATCCCTTTTTTCTTTTTAACAGTTCTTTGACACTGACACATCCACAGTTTCCCTGCTTCCATGTTCATATGAAGTGATCTCCAATTCTGTGTCTTCACAGTTCATTGGACTGAGTGTCCACCCATACCACACCTAATCAGTGAGATATTCTCTCTTAAGAATTTCACTAAGATAGTCATACGTTCTGAGACTGAATCAATTACTAACTGTTTGTGGAGCTGGACAACCATGCAGAATCAGCAGACACAGAAGTTCCTGGGGCTCCCTGTACTAATTATTAAACACAGAGAGTAAGATTGCAGACACTTAGAAGCAGAACAAGAACCAAATTATGTCAATGACAACACAAGTGAAGAGAGAAAAAGAACAGAGGAGAGGAGACAGACATAGCTGTTTTCTTCCCAAAAGGTTTTTAGTTCTACCCATGAGAAAACCCAGTGATTCTTCATCTCCTTTGGTCTTATTGGATACAATATAATTTTTAATAAATATTTTTTCAGTGATGCTAACTTGACTGGGTCTTGATATTGGATAAAGAACATTCCTTGGACTGTCCCTATATCAATTCCGACTCTACCTATTTTCAAGGTCCAACCAAATTATCTTTTCTTGAATTCTAATGTACAGCAATTATTTCTTCCCTCAATACACCACACACAACCTGTGCCTCACAAGTTCAGCTTAGATGGAAGTAACTTTGATTTGTAATGCAATGACTTTGATAGGACATGAGTAACTAAACTGAGACTTTCTTTAAGGCAGAGATAAAGTGTCCATTTCTGCCCTAGACAGTGTGGCTCAGTCAATTAGAGCATAGTCCCATACATAGAAAAGTCTTGAGTTTGTTCCCTGGTCAGAGCACATACCTGGGTTTCGGGTTCAATCTCTGGTAAAGGTGTATATGAGAGGCAACTGATCAATGTTATTCTCCCACATCTATGTTTCTTTCTCTCCTTCTTCTTTCCTCTCTCTCTGCAATCAAAGAAAGGCATATCCTTAGATGAGAATTCAAAAAAGAAAAAAAAGAAAAGAAAAGAAAATGCTCCATTTCTTCCTTATATTGAACACTTCAAGCATTCAACAAATTTGTCGATTAAGTTGCTGAGACTGTGTTCCAAATTTAAAACTATGTCTTACTCAACTGAAATAAATAATTCCAATATATACTTTATCACTGAGATAACAAAAATATTTAAATGAAAAAAGAGATCTCTAAAGAGATGTTTTATACTAGAGAATGGGAGGCAATTTTGAAAAATAAATAAAGCAATATAAATACACTTTGAACATTTAGAGTTAGTTTCAGTACATGTGGAAAGCACCAATTTTATGTTCAAAACCCAGATGCAATCCCAAGAAAGAATGCAAGTAAAATATTATTGTTGATGTGTTATATAACCCTCACACAGAAATATTCTTTCAGGAATAGAATAAATGAGCTAGATGAAAGTCTTAAGTAAAAGTATACTCATAAATATTAAAAGTTATAATCTAATAGGTAATACATCTAATAGGTAATGCATCACAAACATACAATCCTTGCTGATTTACCAAATATTATTCATTAGAAAATAAAAAGAATATAAATTTTGAAAATTATTCTTGTTCTAGTATACCTTAAAACATAATAGCCCTGGCCGGTTTTGCTCAGCGGTTGAAGCATTGGCCTGCAGACCAGAGAGTCCTGGGTTTGGTTCCCGCTAGGGGCACGTACCAAAAACAAAACAAAACAAACAAACAAACAAAAAACAAAAAAAACATAATAGAATACCCTTTCAAAATTACAATAACCTTTACAAAGCTGACCTGCCCCCAGTCCCAAGAAGCACACTAAGTTGAGTGTTAAGGGATATTACTGACAGTAAAATTTAATCTAACAGAAATTTGCCATGAGTTCTTTTAATCTTTACCAATGTCTCACTTCCTATTTATCTACTCCATTTAATCTTTGCCATAATATTGATATGTTTTCCAGAACCTCAGCTCCTTGCTTATATACCAGCTTACCAATATCACCTCCTCTACTCAGTCACACTGATGAGATCTGTTTTTCTTTAATACACTGTTCTGGCATCAGGACTCAGCCTCTCTTGAGATATATTCCAGAAGGCATCTTAATGATGCAGTTACCAATGCAGTTCTACTCAGCTGCATATACATACAACTTTCCTCACTTCTGACCTACTTAAAACAGATGTATTAAGGTGTGAGGCACACCCTAATTTAACATTTAATGAGCTTTAACCAACAATCAAGAATACTAATTTATTTCTTCAAATAATTTCCCACCAATAATCATTAATTTCCAACCATTCTATCTATTATATATCATTTCTCAGGTGATAAACACTACTTAAAAATACACACACACACACACATTTCTCAGCTGATAAATACTACTAAAAATATACGTACATACATATAGAATATATAGAATATGTATGGGTATGTATCTATTTTAAATGATTGACATGTAGTTTACAAAAAGTTTTCCCAAGTTAAAATTATTGTGCTTCTGTTTTCTAAGACCTAGAAGTCTGAGACATTATGTGGCCATTCTTTTATCAGCAATGTAGGTTAAATAGGAATACATTAAATTATTTCAAGGCTAAAACAACCAAATACTTTGGAAATCAAGTAACATGTATGAGACTAGTTGTATTTCATTACAAGCACTTAGAATTAACAGAGGATTCCTGGCTGTCTTTATACCACATTATTTTGCCAAATAAAGGTCAAAAGTCAAATGACAGATCAACCTACCAACAGAGTTTAGCCAAGAAATCAGAGGTTATTTAGCTTTACTCCTGCTCCCTACAAAGACTAAATGTCCTAAGAATCACTTCATCATCTTCCAAGTAGTACAAAACCACACACAAACAAAAACCAAACCATTAAAACATTACCTGGGGAATAGTGTTCTAATAGTCATCTAATTGAAAGGTTACTTTCTGTAGTTTTAACTTTTGAAATTTAACTACTGTGCAAGTATATTTATTAACAAGTAAAATATTATGAACTTAATACAAAAATGTTCAGTATATCGATAAGATTTTTATTAACATAAATTTTCTTTTACTTTATATAATTAAATTTTGAAAATATAATCCTAATAAAATTTAGATGGAAGATATCTCTTTGTGGTTTAAGGGCAGGAGGCTGTGCTGGAAATAATGCCAGACTGGGAGGTAAGAGACATGGGTTCTAAACTGATCCATCATTAAATGAACTATGTATGGATTTGTACAAAAAAAGCTAAGCATCCCCACTCATGAATCAAAGAAAACATATACTACAAAGGAATGTTTACTTATGAGGATCAACTGCAACTGTTTTGAGACTATGCTATGTAGATTATAAAGTGTTTAGTTATAATAAATTATTATACTTTCTTTTTTAAAACCCATGTAATGTGATCATATGGCCTTCTTAAGTAACCAAATTGAAAAAAGCTACACATTATAATACTGAAGGGGAAGTAGCTAAATTCTTCCATTTCTAGTTGAACCTCCATTACCTGTGTACCTAATCCACAAGTTTCAGAATAAGGTTAGCTGAGATTATCTCAATGGCTCCCATTTAATAAAGAAAATAACTCTAAATCAGTTCTCTGGGACTCACAGAATTAGAAAAGATTTGTGCAAAATTCACATTCACTATTCTAGTAAGATGTGCAAACATTTAAAAAGTTTCCAAACACTATGGTAATGCCACAAAATTGTAAATTATTCCTTGAAGCAATAAACAATTTGTCTACCCCAAAACAGCATTGGTCAACAGAAACAGGGCTTCCTTCTAAGGTGACTACTCATGATAGAATTAAATACATGATTCAATATTGTATCTGACAAATATCTAACCTACCTAATATCAGCTTTATCTGAGTTTCCTGAGGTCCACAGAGGATATATTAAAAGCTAAATTTTCATTATGAAGGTAATTGTACACACTAAGTATGATTTCTAAAAATCTCCATCTATCAGAGAAGTTAGTAAGTTAATGTATTGAAATTGATTAGAGTAGTGCCTGAATCTTACAAGTGCTCAAGAAGTTGAGATCTTTATTATAATAAGATACGTGTGTGTGTGCGCGCGTGGTAACTACCTAATGGTAACTATGTTTACTTTTTACATTATTATTATTGTTGTGACTGATTGGTTAACTATTTTTGTTTTCCTATAGAACCACTGCAGTCCACCTTGATAACAGAGTGGAATGGTAGGAAATAATCAGTTTTTATTTAGCATGACTTGTTCATGAAAATAATTTTATCCCTTCATCTCTGGAAAACAAGTTGAAACTTAACAGCAACAGTGGGAGATTTTTTTTTATTTTTTAATTTTTTTTTTATTTCAGGGCTGCCTTGAGGGCAAGTACTCTCTCTATATTCCCTTGTACTGACAGGGTTAAAATTATCCTAATATCACTAATTTCCTGGATACCCATAAAAAGATAAGTATGATGGCCAGATCAAGAAAGACTACCTACCTATTGATGTTTGAAGGTTAGACTGTATTTCATCAGCAGTATTATCTGTATTTTCTTTTTACTGTTAGAAAAATAAAAACAACTACATTATTCACTTTACTTGGTAAACAAAAACAAATAAAAAATTTCCATTAACTGACATTTGAAATTAAAATATCTTTGGTGCTTTGGCGGGTCCATCCCATATCTTTGCCCTCAGAATTCTTCATACCCCACTCCATTTCTCTCCTCTCTCTTTATCTTTGCTCATTCAAACTCCACTGTGACTGCCATGCCTCCCTGATGTCTGAAACAGTTCCTTGTTGCCATGGAAGTAATCACTTTAAAAAACAATACAATACAATACAATAAGTAATAATGAAAGCTGTACCATAGCCAGGAAGGGAGGGAAGAGCCAGATATAGAACTCAGCCTTACTGACACTAACAACTACTCCTTTGATACAGCCATTAGGCCACTAGATTTCCCTCTACATTTTTTCACTTTCACTTTCATATTCAAACTCCCAGATAATATCAGCAGCACACAGGTTTTGAATTTAAAAATGCTAAAGTAATACTGAGACAATGAAGCTTGTTCTATGATTATTTGAAATCATTAACCAGTGTACAACCACCATATTCAGAATAACTTAGTTCTTAAAATGCTATCATCAGACCCTCAAAAATCTGGCTTAAAATGATATTAAGAAGATTAGAAATCTATTTTTTATTCTTTTTCAGTTACATTATTGAAATACATTCATTTTTTTATAGGTCCATAACTTAGCAGAAAGCCCCTCTGTTGCTGATCACATCTGATTTGAGAGATACAGACTGCTAGTTGCTGCAAGGAAGAATGTACCACATTATAAAAATAAACAAAATAAGAGCCATGGGAATTAGCACATGGATCTTTAAAAAGCCACAGAGTATCATACAATTGACAGGCTGTTCCTGTAAAATAACCTACATATTCAGGGTTCTTGCCATCTAGAGGCTTATAAAACAAGTTATACAATAAAAATACACAACTATACATGCATATAATATAATGGTAACTAGGTTTTTTTTTACATTTTACATTCATCATTTCATTTATAAATAATCTTAAATTGATTACGGAGCAATTCTGAATAGAGTTAGAATAAACATGTCCCTAAATTGACGACATGTACTGTTTTTAAATAATGTCTGTGGAGAATGTGCCATTTTGTAGGTTTTTAGACATCATATGAAAACTTTCCAAACAAAAAGAAATATATAGAATATGAGCCATGACCTTAAAAAACTGCTCCAAGGATTTAGGAAAAGTAATGAGATATGTGCTGATGAAGTATCTTAAAGTTATGGGTCATTTACTAAAAAAACAAAAAACAAAAAATGTAAGTGCATTTGTGACCATGGATGGGCTGTGGGGTGATTACAGTGATAGCGGTGACCTCTTATGGAAAATAAAAGACCTCTTTGGGAGCTTATAGTCCACTAGCTATGGCAAATTACCAAATATAACTACAGTTCATCATGGTTACTACTACATTAGCAATATGTAGAAGCAAGAGTTACAGTTACACACATTTTTAAGTTAGCCACACCTGGATATTCCAATAGATATACCCAAGGTCAAAGAACTGGTTAAAAGTCAACACAGGTGGTAATGGTGAGGTCCTAGTATTAATCAAAAGGATCACACATGCATGGTATGTGCGAAGAAACAGAGTAGCAGGCAGTAACTATTTCAGAGACTATTAGAGGATGACTAACCAGGAGATCAATACTGTTTAAGACCTAGAAATGTGACAATGAAAAGAAGCATGCAGAAAGTAGGGCTATGTTTAGAATAGAGGAAATGCCAGTTAAAACAAAGGAAATGAGGCAAAGAAAGAAAACACAGTGAAGCATCACAATTGCATAATAGAGATAATTAGGGTATAAAATCTGTGGAGCAAGAGATTTTTGAGTGAAAGAGAAGTGTTGCCTCTACAATATTTAGAGATAAATAAGAGTAAAACTACCTAATCTAAATGTCCTGTAATAGAACAAGATTTAAGTTAGAAAGAGAAGTATGCTGCTCTTCTTTGAGATTTATTGAACACCTGCAGTGTTCTAACTGCTCAAATTCTCATTGGAGTGGCAATAAAAACCATGGGAATAGATAAAAGGGTAGAAAAAAAAATGATGGGGCAAGGTTGAGTGGAAAGATAGGTGGTATTAATCAGTTAAAACACATTTATTGAGCATTAATATAAACATGTCTCTAAGGCATTTTGTTAGACTCTTTGAGGAGTAAAAAATAATTTCATATCCTAAGAGATACATGAATGAGAATAACACAAAGGCCATATTCTAAAAATTTATTTAATAAAGGCCATATTGTTGAAAATGATTTTAAAATAATATTGAAAGCAACTGTGATAAAACTATTTCATAAACAAAAATAAATGTACTTTAAGTTAATTTAATATTATTCAGTTTATTCTAGGACAGACTTCTCTGACCTTGAAAAAGCAAAATGTATGACTTTTTGCTTTAAAAGCAATAAAATTTAGACCAGTAAGAAAATGTAAAGTATATCTAATTTTCATATGATAAAACTGAGTCCCTGGTAGGTTAAATTAGATGTTGCATATCACACAACTATTCACTGGCAAAAATATGAACTAGCACCCAGATATGCAACTTTCTTAAGCTCTTTATACCACCTGTCCTTGTCACACTTCTGGCTCAATTTTTGTGATCACTGTTTCTTACCTTGAAAGTGTTGATTTAAATTAGATCATAAATATCTTTTATTACAAGTGCTAAATTCATACAAGTTTTGAGTTATCACATAAAGAAGGTTGGGGAAAGTAACTTTTTCATTGTTAAATTGATATCTGAAGTGAATAAAGACCCTGCTTTAGAAAATTTGGGCATCATGCCTGCAATAGTTTTATTATCTCATTATTCCTTCTTATTTTTCTTTACTGTCTTATCTGCCTTACTCAATCCTGAAATACTATTGCCCCTACGGTTGTGTTACTGAACTTCATGCTCTCACTAGGCAAGCCCATCCTTTTCCATGGCTCTAATCACTATCTCTTTCCTGAAGACTCTTAGTTCTAAATCTCCAGTTCAATGACTCTCTCCTGGGTTCCCAAACTGTATATCCATCTACCTACTATACATCTCCAAGTGGCTGTTCCATAGATGTATGTATGTACAAGATGGAAGCCATTTTCTTTCCCTCAAAACCTTCTCCTTCTTCTCAGTCATTAGCTTCACTGCCCCCTAATCAGAAACTTCAAAGTCATTCTAGAATTCTCCTCTCCATATCGCACTTTACCTTATCCTGTCTATTCCATCTATTAATGTCTCTTGAGTATTGCTATTACCCTGACACTGAACCTTATTTCTCTCTTGGAGCACTGCAAAGATCGCTAAACATATCTTGATGTTTATGGCTAGTCTCCAATCTATCCTTCATACAGGTTACCCCATACTTACCACTTAGGCATTCAGTCTATAGATAAGGGTCCGCTGTCCTGAGATTGGCACAAGAGACATTTCATTATCTGTTCTTTTGTTACTTAACCTCCCCAACTTCATCTGTTCTTCACTTTCATCAGTCTATAACAGCATTTTATTATGTTTTTATTTATTTTTAATTAATGTTTACAGATGTTTCTCCTTTTTCCCCCATTGACACCCTCCTCCCCGCTCCTGTCCTCTCCCACCTTCACAATATGATAACAGCATTCTAGAGTAACCGCCCCCAAAATATGTTGTTTTTCATGAGAAAAGGTGACATATTTGGAAACAGGACAGAGATAACTCATTCCTGTGAACAGCAGACAACACAGTGTTGATTGCAACATTAGAAACTTATAAGAAGACAACAGAATATTTCAGAGAAGATAGAAAAGAGTAACAGCTCACAAATATCACAGTAATGATACCTGAACCAGAACCCAGGGATGATATATTTATTAATCCCAGGAATAACTGACATTAATAAAAATCCTTGAATAATACTTTGGATAACTATAAATTGTCTATTACAGAATAACAATATATCATAGTCTAATGAAGTCAATGAATTTTTCTGTGGGCCATTCAGCTAATAACAGATAAAACTGGAATTTGAACAGAACAACAGTTTCTGTGCTTCCTTGTAAGACATTTCTTTAGTGTACTCCCTTAAACATAAGTTCCATAGATTGTTCTTATCATCTGGGGTAAAATATTTTAAAACAGGTTTTTTAATGCAGAAGTTTTCAGGAATATAATGTGAGATTTCCCCAAAATGCTTACCTTTAATTTCTCCTTTTCAGTGAATTTGAGTGGAAGTTATATGTTCCTTGCAGCCAAAACATCTTAACCAATAAAGTATTTAACAAATAATTTAAAAATTACTACCTATAAATATATCAAAATATATCTCAAAAACATATCAAGAAAGCAACTGAACCACAATGAGATATCACTTCAAACACATCAGATTGGATATTATAAAAAGAAAAGAAGAAAGCATTGGTGAGGATGTAGAGAAATTGAAAACTTGTGCAATACTGGTGGAAATCTAAAATGATATAGCCACTATGGGAATCAGTACGGCAGTTCCTCAAAGCATTAAAAATAGAATTACCATAGGATACAACAATTCCACTTCTGGACAGATATCCAAAAGAACTGAAAACAGGGTCTCAAGACATTTGTACACACATGTTCATAGTTGCATTATTCGCGATCGCAAAAAGGTGAAAGCAGCTGAAGTGTCCATCAGTGGATGAATGGATAAATGAAATGCAGTGTGTACATACAATGGAATATTATCCATCTTTTAAAAAGAAAGAAATTTGACACATACTACAACATGAATAAACCTTGAACACATTATGCTAAATGTAATAAACAAGTTACAAAAGGACAAATGCTATATGATTCCACTTACATTAGGTACGTGAAGCAGTCAATTAATAAACATATAAAACAGAATGTGGTTACCAGAAGTTCAGGGAAGGGGAGATGAGGAGCAGTTGTTTAACGGGTACAGAGTAGCAGTTTTGAAATATAGAATATTCCTGGGGATTGGTTGCAAAACAATTGAAAGTACTTAACACTCTTGAACTGTACACTTAAAAATGGTTAATGTGGTAAATTTTATGTTATATGTAATTTATCATGATTAAAAAATTTTAAAGATCAACTGAATGGTAATAGCAAAAATGGATTAACAATGGTTTTCTGTAGTTGGTTGAATTAAATTATGTTTATGTTATTTTCATGTATTATCCAAAATTAGTATTATAATGGGATGTTTATCTTTTATAATCAAAATGAAAGCTATTAAAATAACCAAGTCCAGACCATCTAATAGATGCAATTGAATGTATATCTCCAACATGTCTTCAGATCAACTGAATTATATAATATTCTATATGTCATGAATCTCCTGGGGCCACACAATAAATATCTGTTAAGACACATATCAATTACTGTAATCTATAATTGATGATGGATAATTTAAATACTATCAATCAATGGTATTAGTTATTAAATCTAGAAGTTGATTTCTTTTATGTCTGTAAGATACTTCTTCAAAACTATAAATTTTACTGAACTATTTGAACACCATTTACATACACATAAGACACTGCTATTTATTATGGTAGTCACAGGGAAAAATCAGGTAGAGTATCTGATCTTGAGGAAAATGTTGTTACAGTGGGTTATATTATTCCTTAAAATATCCATTAAAATATATTCCATTCCTTATAGATGAAAATATATGTCCCCACACCATGTTGACCAGTGAATTGTGAGAATAAGTGGTATAAGCCCACCATTTTTAAAAATAATTAATAAACTTTATATTTAGAGCAATTTTGGTTTTATAGCAAAATTGAGGGGAAGGTCAGAGATTTCCCATAGCCTCACCTATTATCAACATGAGTGATACATTTGTTATAATTGATGAACATACACAGACATATCATTAGCACCCAAAGTTCATAATTTATATCAGGGTTCACTCTTGGCATTGTACCTTCTATGGGTTTTGCCAGATGTATTATGATATATATCCACTGTCACAGCATCACACAGAACAGTTTCACTTACCTAAAAATCCCCTGCTCTCCACAACCTATTTGTCTCTCCCTGCCGTCTCACCCCTGGCAACCACTAATCATTTTTCCATCTCCATAGTTGAACCTTCTATAGGATGTTACATAATTAGAATCATATAGCATGTCGCCAATTCAGATTAGCTTCTTTCACTTAATGATATACATTTAAGTATCTCTGACATCTTTTCATGATTTGATAGCTCACTTCTTTTTAGCATTAAGTAATATTAATTTGTATGGATGTACCACATTTTATTTATCCATTCACCTACTGAAGGACATCTTGGTTGCTTCCAAGTTTTGGGGATTGTGAATAAAGCTGCTATAAATATCCATGTGAAATTTGGAGCAAATTTTTAGGACCTCTCTCATGGTTCCTTCATGTTTTTTTTTTTTTTCTCTGACCCACAGCTGCAGGGTTTTACACTAGGCCAGCTCCATTAGCCTGCAAGACAGAAGCTGAATGCAGGACTATGATTAATCCAAAATGGATGTTTATTATAACCAACATCATTAATAACAGCAACTTAATATAGCCTAGTCTGATAAGCTGATAGCTTATCTGTCTATGCCACAAAACAAAGTACTTCCTAGGGAAGAATGCTCCTGCTGTGATCACTTTCTGAAATACAGTCACCCATTTTTCAACAGCACTTGGCAGAAAACTTCTCTAACGAGGGAAATTTAAGTAGGTTGCTATACCCATCCTTCTTTCATTCAAGAAAAGTGACTGTCCATTTGCTGAGGATTCACTCAGAAAATCTTCTTTATCATTATGTTTCCTTTGGCCAATTTGAACCAGAGTGGGCTTTCTACATGTCTAGGATCTCAATTCCTTGCTCAATTCAGAGCCTTATTAATCCATTACACCGTCCTCCAGAATTCAGTCACTGGTTAATTTTTGTGACTTTGAATGCTGACTGATGCTGGCACCAACCAATAGCAGGGCTGTTGCAGGCTGTCATCTATTTTCAATGATCTCAGTGCACTAATTAATGAAGAGCTCTTTAACTTGAAGGCAATCAAAGAAGCAGCCACATGGCCCAAAGCAGTGCCTTTGAATTATGGCTTGCAACTTAATGAACTGGTGCTTCTCAGCAGCAGCAACCTTCAGAGTTGCTCACTAGAAATACTGGCTCTATGTGATCTCATGGTCACCTACACTCTTTGTTAGGTATGCTATTAGAAGCAGTTGTTCTCTGGCTGTACAATCATCTCCCTGGGGTCAAAGGAGTTTCTGAATATCCGTAGATAGTAATTCAGTGAAATAGAGAAGCAGTCTGGCCTTGATCTCACCACATCTAAGTATTGCTTAGATACCAGGCTCTCTTTATCAAATCAGAAAATAAATTTTAAACAATTCTGTATGACAAAGGGGATTGATGTAGTTGGTTTATTGTTGTTTACTGATTTGTTGTTGTTTGTATGTTTGTTTGCCTCTCAAGGGGGCAAACTCACCTACTGAGTCAGGAGGAGGGATTTATTCTTTTAGCAAGTGTGGATCAAAGGAGCTTGTTTCCTCTTAAGTCGTATATCATACAAAAATGAGACCTGGTACCAGCAATTGCCATAAACAATCTGGATGGGAAGCTCCAAAGCCATTCATAGACAAATGATAAGGAGCACAACCTGCGATTCATTACAAAACCTCCTACTTCATGTCATTACAGAATGTTAGTGAAAGAGCGGGTTATTTCCAGGCAGGGCTTACCCACCTTCCCTGTGGATGCTGTATGATTCTCCACTTATTGCTTGATTGGATCCTTAAAATCAGAGAAAGTAAAAATATACCAGAATTTTTTTTGAAAGATTACCAAGGATCTGGGGGTTCTCAATATAAACCATTTACTAAAGTATTATTTATTCTGAGATTATAGCTAAACTCCAGATACTCCAGGAAGAAAACAAATTTGGCCTCATGTCATTTTATACTTAAAAATTACTTCCTGAGCACAACTAATAAGAGAGAATGTTGGTAGATACTTTATCTTGGTTGATCAGCCTGCTTAAATTTTACAGGCTAATATTATACAGAAAAATGTATAACGTACTGATCTCTCTATAATATTTGTATAGTCTAAGATGATCTTACTCAGGCCCATGAATTTAAATATCATCTTTGTGTTTTATGATTCCCCAGACTAAGTCTCATTTCTGAGACCCAGTCTCACATTTTAAACTGCCTATCTGGAATCTTAACATAGGTGTTTCAAGGGTATTTTAGTTTTAGAATGATCAAAATAAAACACTGGAGTCCTGATCTCCATCTGTTCCCAACTCCAAGCTCCTCCCTCTCAGAGTATGGCACCAGTGAGCAACTGTGCCAACCAGAAACATACAGGTCACCTGTTTTCTTCCCTCTCCCCTCATACCTAATCAGTTAGCAAGTCATACCTACTCAGTCCCCAAAATGCATCAGGAAATTATTTAGTTTTCTATATGTCTTCTGCTTCTACCTTGAACCAGACTTTTACCACATTTTACTACTTAAAGCAGACCACAAAATCATTATCAAACTTCTATAGTTGGAGTTTCCTTGAAGTAACAGAAATAATCTTAAGACATAAACTACATTTTTCATTTGCATAAATAATTTTATTGATTGCCCTTTACACTTATAATAAAATCCTAACCCCTTACTGTGGACTTTTAAAACTGTCTACCCAGAGTCCTACTAATTTTCAAAACTAGACTCTTCTTTTATTTCACTCCCTTCTCTCACTACGTTTCCACCACAGCAGTCTTTTCTCCGCATTTCCTGAACATGCCAATCTTTTCACCCACATATTTGCACATACCTGCAATGTACTCCACCTCTGATTTTTCATAAGGTTGATTCTTTTCAACATTTCAATTCCATCTCTAATGCTCTTTCATTAAAAATGCATTTCTTGATCAATATGTTTAAACTGACACCCCCCCCCCCAATTATTCTTTATCTCAATCCACAGTTTGTGTACTTAGTGACACAATTTGTAACTACATTTTTGTCTGTTTTGTCTATCTCTTGCTAACTTGTGAACTCTGAAAGGGTAAGCACAATGGTTTATGTACCCATTAGTCTTCATCCTGAGTATAACCAACAGAGAGTAGCCCAGCTGGTGTGGCTCAGTGAATGAGCATTGACCCATGCACCAGGAGGTCGCTGGTTTGATTCCCCGTCAGGGCACATGCCCAGGTTGTGGGGCCAATCCCCAGTGGGGGGCATGCAGGAGGCAGCCAATCGATGTTCTCTCTCATCGATGTTTCTATTTCTCCCTCTTCCTTTCTCTCTCTCTAAAAATCAATAATAAAAAAATATATATACATACACACACACACACACACACACACAGAGTGTACAATAAATATTCATTGAAAAAATAAATACAAAAATAGTTACATGGATGAATATGGATCAGAAAATATCTGCATAATGCAAAGAATGTCAGAAAAAAAGAAAAGCCAAATTAAGGCCTACTGTGAGCCCTATCAGCCTTGAAAAAGTATCCATTTACTAGATGACATAGATTTTGCTGTTGGTAATACATTGTTGAAATTTTAATAAATAGCAGTTATCAAATGTCTATTGTTCTTTAATCAGGAGAAAACAAGGAGCTACTGAAGATCTAAAATGATAAGAATTTTAAAATTAATATGCTTTTTATCCATTCACTCTTTCACTCCAATTTTTAAAAGAACTTCCTTCTTCCGAAGTATGACAACACCTAAATGATTAAGCACCAACACAGAAAGATGTTCTTGTAAATGGAAAGATATTCTTGGAGAAGAATTTGAAGTAAAAAAAATCCCCTAAATAAAAAGCCCCCAAATTTCTGGCTTCAATTGCTTTTTGAAAATGTTTAATTAATTATTCATGAAAATGTAGCTCTTAAATGAAAACTTCAGTTGTTGTTTTTTTAAATTCTCACCCGAGGATACTTTTTCCCATTTATCTTCAGATAGAGTGGGAGAGAGAAAGAGAAACATTGATGTGAAAGAGACACATCGATTGGTTGCCTCCCTCACAACCCAACCAGGACCAGGACCGAACTGCAACCAAGGTACATGCCCTTGACCAGAATTGAACTCGCTACACTTTGGACCGAGGGCTGATGCTCTACCACTGAGCCAAACTGGCCAGGGCTTCAGTTTTATTGTTAAACTGTCCCTTCTTTATAACATAAATTTCTCTTCCAGTAAATAAGATATTTTAAGCAGGTAGGAACAAATATATTTTTAGAAATCAAGATGCTGATGATCAGAGAAATCATTAAGGTTCTGATGTCAATGGTGACATTTTAAGATTTCTTTTCTGTTCAAGGATTTTATAAACTGCTTTGCGTTGAGGGTGGGAGTCAGTTCTCATCTGTAGACTATAAAGTGTGCTCAGCTTCAGCCAGTGAAAATGAACTATACGTGGGGAATATTTTCATTAGGCCTAGCGATGCTTAAATACACCAGCAGTTTGAAGTAGAAATAAAATCTTCCTCAGAATAGCCAGAGAATAATATTAAATAATGTTTAAAAAAAGAAAAAAGTCTTATTTACTTATCAAGAAATTCCAATGTTAATTTTCTAGTTTTTGATTTTCAGTCTTTCATTTGAGTTTTATGTATAACTTTAAAGTGTTCCAACCAGAAAATGTTTTAAAAAAAGTGTTCCAATAAAATACATGTTGTAAAAGAGAGAGCATTTGCATTTGGAATTCCTTATCTAAGCTTACATTTTTCCCTATCGAGATATAATAATAAAAGATGGAAACAGTAAAACTCCAAATGGGCACTAATTTTTATTTAATCTTATTTTTTTATTTTTATATTGCTGTTACCGTCTTTACAAAATTAGGAAAGTAAGTATTATAGTCTCCTGGGTCAAAAGAAATCAAGATTAATTTATTTAAATGAAGTAGCAAGCTGAAATAAAATTTAAATTTTTGTCTCATTTTTAAAATTACAATTTCTAATTTCTATCTCAGTGAGAACTCAGTATACCTCCAGCTAGAAGCTGATGCTTTCTTTACTTAGTAAATCTACTGCACAGAGAGTGGGGGCTCCATGAATGTCTGTCATTAATTAAAGAGTAGGGATGGAGACAGATGCAGAAAAAATAAAAAGGTGATTTATTCTGAATACTGGGAAGGTCTTATGGCATTTTTACCACCAATAATTTTTTATAAGAAAAGCTGTTTAAATCAATACCCATTGAGAAAACTCCTAAATTGTAGGAGAGGACACTCTATAGCCTTTCCTGAACAACACAAAAAGTACATAAAAACACTGTAGTCAATAGCCCGATTAACACTGATTGTGAGCAAAATAAACATAATGTCTTTAAATCCCAGTATAAAGGCAAATTCAAGATCACTTGGCACTGGCCAGGTAGCTCAGTTGGTTAGAGCACTGTCCTAACACACCACGGTTTCGGATTCAATCCCTGGTCAGAACTCACACAATAAGCAACCAATGAATACATAAATAAGTGGAACAACAAAATGATGATGTTTCTCTTCCTCTCCCTTTCTTTCTCTTTCTCTTTACAATCAATAAAAAATAATAATAAATCACTTGCACTCTGACCCTAGATATTGGGAAAGTGAGGGGGACTATCTGAGGGTGACTCACGATCTATTCTACCCCCAAAAACATGCATCTTCCCAAACAGACATATGGAGGAGCCATCCTGAGATTAATTTAGATTCACTAACAGAAATTTTTACTCCATAGGTTTCAGGCAAGAAGAGAGGGCGTGTAATTGGTTGTAAAAGATGCGGAGTCAGTCTTTTCTAGATAATTTTTGCCTCTATATTCAGTAAGAAGAAATAAAAATTTAACACTTGATTCTAAAAATGAGAAAAAAGAGTAAAGTAAGGAAGACAGCAAACTGATAAAACTTCTATATCCAAAGTCTGCTCTACAAAGAAACAAAGATGACGAATCTAAAGGTCCATTATCCTCACTCTGTGAAGGAGGGACAACCACCATGAAACCCAACACTGAATTCTGTTGCTACCCCAAAGTCAAGGACAGGAGAAGTCTATAGAATACATGTCCTTCATGACTGAAGACAGAGTTTCTCCAAAACAGCAAAATGAAATGAGATTGGGCTATTCTCAGTAATTACATTATTCTGCTACTCTGAGGTCCAAGAGAGATAGTAAGAAAATACCTTTGCCAGGAATGAAAGAACAAGATGGTTTTCCACATAGTATACCACTGGTATTGGTCTCTGAGATAAAGCTACATGTTTTCCCCTTTCCAAAAACAATCTGGCTGGTTCCTTTGGGAAGGTAGAAACTCACGATGGGGCTTGAGTGGCCAAAAGAGGCCCAATGGGAAGATCAACAGAGAAAAGCCTCCTACATCTTTGTTCTCACATCACTCAGAAGAAGGAAGTCTCCTAAATAGGTGAAAACAGCCAATGGGCTACAAGGCAGGGTTTGAGGTTTATGGAATTAAGGGATCCTGGATAGGTTTTGGCCATTGTTTCTGCATAATTTGCTCCTTGAGTTATTTGGTGTACCATCTGTGCAATACTTCAAAGAGGGGAAATAACTGAATATAAGGGGAGAAAGCTGCCATGGAATTAAGTTAGGGTTGAATAGTTACAACATGAGCTTTGGCACTAGACACACCTGACTTCAGATCCCATTGCTACTTACCAAGTCAGGTCACTTAAATTATCCCAGTCTCTGTGTCACTGGGCATGGTGAAGTAATATACCATAGTGTAACTGTGAGAAGGAATGAATCATTTAAAGTGTTTAAGCACAATACATGGTGGATAAGAAGTAAACCAATAGTTGTGATAATTAGTATTAGTAATAATTTACTTAATAACTAGGTAATAATTTACTCAATAACTAGTAATAATTTACTCAATATTTCCTTAGTTTGGTTTCAGAAGGCTGACTTTAATTCATTGCAATTATTTGATGTCAAGGCACAGTGAGTATTAATTCTAAAAAAAAAATCCATTTTATTTTTTATTCCCATCCCTCAACCTCCTCCCCTTTGGCAACCATTAGCTTGTACTCTATATCTATAGATCTGTTTCTGTTTTAATTTTTTTTTTTTTTAGATTCCACATATAAGAGATCATGCAGTATGTCTTTCTCTGACTTATTTCACTTAGCATAATACTCTTTATTTTTTTATCCTCACCCAAGGACATTTTTTGATATTTGGTTCAGATAGAGTGGGAGGGAGAGAGAGAGAAAGAGAGAAACATCGACGTGAAAGGGACACATCGAGTAGTTGCCACCCGCACAACCCAACCAGGGCCGGGGACACACTGCAACTGAGGTACATGACCTTAGCGGGAACTGAACTCGGGTCTCTCGGGACCGCAGGCTGACGCTCCAAACGCTGAGCCAAACCAGCCAGGACTAGCATAATACTTTTTAGGAAAATCCAGGTTGTCATAAATCCCAAGACTTCATTCTTTTTTATTGCTGAATAATATTCTGTTGTATATACAGGGGTGGGCAAATGTGGTTTACAGTGGTGAAACAGTTTATACTTGTATTATTATGTATTAATTTTTATATTACATCTTTGTCTATAAGAACAACTAAGATACATAAAGATAAAACAATAAAATCTTACATCTTCTTTATTCATTCATCAATTGATAGACATCTGGGTTTTTTGATACCTTCTTAAGGGTGCATATATATTTTTGAGCTGGTGTTTTTGTTTTTGTTTCAAATAAATACCCAGAAGTAGAATTGCTGGATCATATGGCAGCTCTAGTTTCAATTTTTTGAGGAATCTCCATACTGTTTTCCAGAGTGGCTGCACTAATTTATAATCCCACCAACAGTATACAAGGGTTTTCTTTTATCCACATCCTGCCCAATACTTCTACTTGTAGATTTATTGATGATAACAATTCTGACTGGTATGAGGTAATATCTCATTGTGGTTTTAATTTTTATTTCCATGATGATTAGTGATGTTGAGCGTATTTTCATTTCTGTGGCCATCTGTATGCTCTCTTTGCAGAAATGCCTATCCAGGTCCTCTGCCTATTTATTAACTGGATTGTTTGTTTTAATGATGTTAAATTGTATGAGTTCTTCATATATTTTAGATATTAACCCCCTATTGAATGTATTATTTGTGAAGATGTATCATCTACCACTCAGTAGATTCTTTTCATTTTGTTTTTGGCTTAAGAAAGACCATTTGAAATTACCAAAATTTAAATAACATTTTAAACTTTTGATTTATTACTTTTATGTACTTAGAAATCAATGATCTTTTTGGATCCTCTGTTTACCTTTTTTGAACAGATAAAATTTACCTGAAATTATCAACATTTATTTGTATATTGTAAGAAAAATGTGTTAAAGTCCCTAAATATATTATTATTCTTGATTACTCTTACAGGTGTAGCAAGTCCTTTTTTTATATATATAAACATCACAGCCATAAATCCTACAGATTTTAGTGGGGTAAAACTGTCATAAATCTGGAATTATTCAAGCCAAAATTAGTAAATTTTACTCATTATCACATTTTTATTTAATAAAATTTTAAGATAAATAAATTAAAATAGTAATTTTGTAGTTCAGCCTTATCACATATTAAGAGCCAGTGGTATCTAAAATTGAAATTAATTATTTACATCTAAACATTTTTCTTAATTCTACTTTTTTTTAGGACATATTTATCTGGCTATTAAGCAGGGTTTATAAGTGAATAAAACTGTTTTACAGATTATTCATCAATATATTACTCTACTTTACTCTGTGTTTTTATTTGTATGAGTTAATGACTTATTAATGCATAAATTCTAAAAAGAGAATGGAGCATACCACATGATAGATATTACAGTATATCTATTTAGATATATGTTGTATATACATATATAAGAAACAACAGTGTATACCTAATATTAATTTAAAGTCAACAAATATTTATAAATTCTTACTATGTGGTCAGAACACAAGTATATAAAATCATATTAAGAGGTAAGGTACACTCAAGTGAAGCAAGCAGTGAAAAAAGAAAACATATGTTTAAGCATTTTAAACACATTGAGTAGTGTTACAAACAAGACATTAAACCCAAAATGGAGTTGCTCATGCTATGTTCCAAACCACCAAACCATGACAGTTATAGCTTTTGCTTCTCCCATAAGAGAAATCGTACACCAGTCTCTCAGGAATCACCTGATCACCACTGGTTAGGCAATCTGTCTGAGAGACTCCCGCCATGCTCTACAGGAAAGTGACCTGTAATAACCAACCCACTAGTTTGTCCAGTATAACCTCCTTAGTCCTGCTCCCTTCTCCCTACAAACATCTTTCATTCTGTGTAACACTTTGGAGCTCCTTTCTATTTGCTAGATTGGATGCTGCCCAATTCATGAATCATTGAATAAAGTGAAGATCTTTAAAATTCACTTAGTTGAATTTTGTTTTTAAACAGTAGGCAACATCTTGTACATTTTGATTTGTTCCCAATATTCTGTACCCCGATTCCAATATGTGTATGGGTTTTTCCCACGCACACAGTTCTCAAACACCAGCTGGGTGTTCTACAATTCAACTTAATCCTGGAGACAGCCTTAGATCCTACAGTTCTAGATCCTACAGCCTTACATCCTACAGGCCTTAGTTCAGTCCTACAAGACTGCTCCTAGCCCTTCAGAAGCCAATCACAGGTCCAAACTGTCATCTGTGCTTTGGACCCACAGGTTATTGATTGGAGGTTCCCATGACCCCCTCCACAGGTTCAATTAATTTGCTAAAGTGCAGCTCACAGAACTCAGAGAAACAGTTTAGTTACTAGATTACCCTCTTATTACAAAGAATATTACTCAGGAACAGCCAGATGGAAGAAATTCATAGGGTAAGGTATGAAAAAGGGCACAGAGCTGCTGTGTCTCTCTGAGCACACGAATCTTCCTGAATCTCCACATGTTCACGAACCTAGAAGCTCTCTCTCTGGTCCTTCTGAGTTTTTATGGAGGCCTCATTACATAGGCATGGCTGAATAAATTGGTGACCACTGGAAACTGATTCAATCTCCAGCTCCTCTCCTTCTCCTGAAGTCAGAGGATAAAACTGAAATTTCCAACCCTCCAATCACATGGTTGGCTTCCCTAGCAACCAGTCCCATCCTTCGGTGCTTTCTGAAAGTCACCTAATTAATGTAACAAGACACCTTTACTGCTCTCCTCACTTAGGAAATTTGAGTTTTAGGAACTTTGTGACAGAAACAGGACAACGACCAAATACATATCTTATTATATCAGTCTTCTCTGATTTTCTTCAGGAATACAGGATAAAAACTTTAATAAAGTAATTTTTTTCACTATTAGATATATTAATTTTCACTTTTCCCAATAACCTTAGAAGTTGAAGTCAAATATAGTAAAAGGAAAACTGCATTTATGTTTAGTAGCTATACTAACCTGACATTACACATGCCTGGCCCCTCTCTATTCTGGACAAATTGTTTACCAATTCTGAGCCCAAAAGGCCTAAAGTGTATATTAACTTAATAGCTGATACAGAAAGTGTTTTAAAATGGATGAAATATGATCATGCGGATGGAGGTTGAAAGTGGTATTGCTGGCACTAAAACGTAAATACAGAAACCACTTCACAAACACTGGGAATTGCTCAATGGACAGCAACTGTTATTCCTTTGCTTTTATCTATGTCACTTAAATCAATTTTCTGTGTGTATATTAGGCCAGAGATAAGTCACTAAATCTCAAAGTAGGGAATATTTTTAGAATTTAGTCATCTAAGAGAAGCCAGACTATTCCAGATCATATGTGATCTATTTTAAAGACTTTTAGGGAAGGGAATTTCAAAACATCTTTTTTTTTTTTTTAATCCTCACCAGAGGACATTTTTCCATTTTTTGTACAGATGGAGTGGGAGGGAGAGAGAGGAAGAGAGAGAGAGGGAAACATCGATGTGAAAGGGACACATTGATTGAGTGGCTGCCACCCGCACGACCAACCAGGGCCAGGGACAAACTGCAACCGAGGTACATGCCCTAAGCGGGAACCGAACCTGGGTCTCTCCAGACCACAGGCGGACGCTCCAACCGCTGAGCCAAACCGGCCAGGGCTCAAAACATCTTTTTGATAACCACTTCAATGACAAATTGTTAAAAAAGATATGTCTATTTTTAAAAACTACTTACTTGTCTTTCTTACATTGCAAATAAATTTAATCTACCACCAAGAGGAAATCCTAAAAATAACAGGAGTAACAAATGATAGCTGACAGTTTTTAAGCATCTACTTGTGGGTATTCACCTTCTATTAATTATATCTAGCAAACAGTCTCTTGTAAATGTATGTATTAATACCCCATTTAACAGGTGATGAAACTGAGCATTAGAAAGCTATTTGTCCAAAGTTGAACAGCGAATGGGTAGAGAAACAACAATGTAACCATAATAATCGATGTTGAGTGTTCTAGGTATTTTTTTCCTCTATGCTATGATGTTCAAGAATGCTTTTCCCCATCTTTTCTCAGAAATACTTTGTTGAGGCTATCGGAAGTAAAGCCAGCACTGCAATTAACCACAATTAATCCAAAAGTACTGATGCTTAACTTTTTTCTTTCAAATTACAGGTGTACAGGCAGGCTTCATTAAGAGGCAAAGCTAGAGCAGCAGGTGGCATAGAAAGAGCCAGCTACCAGAAAGAGGGGCGGCGGGGAATGAAAGAAGATCTCAAGTTGTGTGTAGCTAAAGCACCTCATCTATAAATGCCCTGTATTTTCCAAGACCTGATATCTCTCCTTCTGTGCATAATTGAGTGTAAGTACAGCCTAATTATCTTGCAGACAAAGTAGCAACTTGCTTTGGGCAAAAAGCTGGATATGTTGATCCTCAGCACAACCCTGAGAGCATCAGTGCCAAAGCCCTGACTAAGGAAAGGCACTGGGATGCCCACACACTCAGGATCCACCCCATACACAGGCAGCAAAGAAAGATCCAGGTGTGAGGCTTAGGGCCAGAGGAGACCATCAGAGATTTTGACAAGGTGTTAATAGGTGGCTGATTCTGTTGACTTCAGCTAGAGACAAGCTGACTTGGATTAGTCTGTAACAACATGCAAGTTTTGCCCTGCATGTATGGTAAAGGGCAGTTCTCCTGCTGTTGTTCTGAACAGAGAAAGGACAGGCAGAGCTCTCTAACCTGCTGCCAAGGCATCTGCTAGTGGCAGATGATGGCCAGCAGTGCTTCTGCGCTGGCTGGACCAGAGAGGCGCTGATCTACATCAACAGAAGTAAATCCCCAGGATGGCTCCTGTGTCCATGCATACTTTCAGGTGGACTGCTTCATGCTAGACTAGCAGAAGCTGTTTGAAGTTAGGAATACTGAAAGACCTCCCAGTTAAACAACATCTCAGGGCTCACAATCTATGCTTTGGAGCAGTGGTTCTCAAACTCCAGCATGCATAAGAGCCACCTGGATGGCTTGTTCATAAACAAATTGCTGGGTTCACTTCCAGAGTTTCTGAGTCTGTCAATCTGAGGTGGGGACTGAAAATTTGCATTTTGACAAGCTTCAATGTGTCCTGATCCTATTGCCAAGGAAAAATATTTTAAGAACTATTGCTGTAGGACAAAAAACTCTGGCTTCAAAGTTTGAGAGATTTCCTTTCCCTTAGACCCCTGTCTATCTCTGCCACCCAAAGTTTACCATTTGTGAAAGCCATAGATGTCCTCTTTTCCATCATGTTTCACAAAATAAACCCTCCTGGGTAGTTAAAAAATGGCAAAACTCTCCTAAATAACTTTGAAGTCTAGAGATCTCCTCGATGTCTATAATTATATTAGGTAGAGTAAATCATGTAAAAAGTTGGAAATCAAGTTATACACTGTTACTGCAATACTGAACTCTTCTGCCAAAACGGGTAGCATAATTTATCACTTAACATGCACAGGCTCTGGCTGAATGACAGGTGTGAAATAAGACTGAATCCTTAAACTTTATTGCTGCATTTTTAATTCCCCCCCCCCACAAATAATGCTGTGTATCCTGGATAGTACAAAAAAAAAAAAAAAAAAAAAAACAGCTGAAAAAAAGATCTAAAATAAAAGCAGCAGTAACATGAGAATCTCTTTTCCCCTGAGTTTTCCTTGTATGAAACTTGTAAAAATTACATTTACACTGATTTGTCAGACACAGAATTTACAGGCAAACCTTGGAGATATTGTGGGTTCAGTGCCAGACTTCAGTAATAAAGCAAGTATCTGAATAATCTTTTTGCTGGTGGAGGGTCTTGTCTTCGATTTGTAAAAAACACAACACCTGATTCCAAAATGGAGGTGGAGTGAATGGAAGCTACACAGACCATCTCCCACAACCAAACTGGAATTACAACTAAAATAAAGACAAATGGTTGGAAAAAAAACAACAGAAAAACAGCTGGAGAGGATCCATATAGTGGGGACAGAAAAAGGACACTAAATCAAGCCTGGTAGAACTGTGAAGGCATAAGAGCATGGGCTGGGAGCCCATGGACAGCAGCTGTCTTAGATGTGAGCAGCTCCCTTAGGGTTAAAATCCCAAGCTGGCTACACAGTGCAGAGTGCTGGGACAGAACACTAAAGTAGCTACAACTACTCACCTTGGGCTCTAGCAGAGGGAGGGCAGACTGGACTGGAACTGTGGGGAGAGACTAGGGATTTGGAGGGTACTGAGAGTTTTGTGCTGAATCAATCCCTCATAGGACAGTAGCAATCTTACTCAAAGAGTCCCTTCCCAGAGAAGCAACAGCCCCTTCATCAGGAATTTACCACCACCCAGCAAAACCAGAGAAATGCAAATTGAGGCTCATTAACAACCATCATCTGCCCCACCCTCTGGAAATCCTCTTGCCCTGAACACCTGATGGATTTTTTTTCACTCAGCTAAGGACTACAACCCAAGACTCATCAACTGACTGAGACTAATAGCCTCCAGGCAAAAAGCTAGAGGATAACTAAATCTTTCCTGGGCTTATAAATCTACTCAGGAAAGTAAGACTTGGCAGTGGTATTTAATGTGGGTCCTCCCACACTCATCCAAGCCCAGTAGAGGGAGCCAAAACCAGTGAAACACCAACAACACCCACAGGAAAAATTTGGCAGGATCCAAAACTGACTGACACAGCCAAAATGATGAAACAAAGAAACAGATCCCAAATGAAAGAACAAGATAATTCGATAGAAGATGAAATAAATGAAAGGTCATTGAGCAAGATATCAGAGGAAGAGTTCAGAGTGATAATCATGAGGAAGCTCAACATGAGTAAAGATATAGAAGCAATGAAAACCAGCCAAGTGGAAATGAAGACTAACATAGCAAAAATAAAGAACACATTGAAAAGAATAACAAGCAAAGCAGAGAAAACTGAGGAAACAATCAGTAAATGAGAAGACAGGGCAGAAAAAATGGCCCAATCAGACACACACACACACACAGACACACACACACACAAAACAATTAAAAAACAGGAAGACAGACTAAAAGAATTGTGGGACAATATGAAATGTAACAACATCCACATCATAGGAGTTCCAAAAAAAGAAAAAAATGAGCAAGGGTTAGAGAATATATTTGAATAAATAGTGACAAAAAACTTTCCTAACTGGGTGAAGGAAAAAGACATACAAGTACAAAAAGCACAAAGAGCCCCAGTACAAATAAAAAACAAACAGGCCCACACCAAGACACATAATAATTAAAATGCCAAAAATTAAAGACAAAGAGAGTTTCCTACAGCCAGCAAGAGATAAGCAACAGGTTACCTACAAAGGAAACCCCATAAGGCTCTCAGCTGACTTCTCAATAGAAACACTACAGGCCAGAAGGGAATGGCATGAAGTAATCAAGGTCATGAAAAACAAGGATCTGAATTCAAGACTACTCTATACAGCAAAGCTATTATTAAAAATAGAAGGTCAAATAAAGAGCTTCCCAGACCAAAAAAAAAAAAAAAGGCTAAGGGAATACATTAGCACAAATTCAGCACTGCAAGAAATGTTAAAAGGACTGCTGTAATTAGTAGAAGAAATAGAAAAAAAATGGCAATAAATAAGTACATATCAATAATCACCTTAAATGTAAATGGATTAAACACTCCCATCAAAAGATACAGAGTAGCTAATTGGATAAGAAAGCATGATTCATATGCATATTGTTTACAAGAGACCCATCTCACAACAAAAGACTCACATAGGTTGAAAGTAAAGGGATGGAAAAAAATCTTCCAAACAAACAGAAAGATAAAAAGAGCTGGGGTAGCAATACTCATATCTGATAAAATAGACTTCAAAATGAAGGCCATAACTGGAGACAAAGAAGGCCACTATATAATATTTAAAGGATCTATCCAGCAGGAAGATATAACCTTGGTAAATATATATGCACCCAATGTAGGAGCACCAAAATGTATTTTAAAACTTCTGGAGGACTTCAAAGGAGACATCAACAGCAATACAATCATACCAGGGGACTTCAACACCCCACTACATCACTGGATAGATCCTCTAGACAAAAAATTAACAAGGAAACAGAGACTCTAAATGAAGAACTAGATCAAATGTATTTAACAGGTATCTACAGAGAAACACACCAAAACTGCAGAATAAACATTCTTCTCAAGTGCACATGGGACATTCTCAAGGATAGACCACATGTTAGGACAAAAACTAAGTCTCTACAAATTCAAGAAGATTGAAGTCATATCAAACATATTCTCAGATCACGACGGCATGAAACTAGAAATCAATGACAACAAAAATACACAAAGATATTTGAACACATGGAGGCTAAATAGCATGTTATTAAACAATAAATGAGTTACCAAGGAGATCAAGGAAGAAATAAAAAACTTCCTGTAAACTAATGAAAATGAACACACAACAATACAAAATTTATGGCACATAGTGAAAGCAGTCCTGAGAGGGAAGTTCATAGCACTGCAGGCCTACCTCAGAAAACAAGACAAATTTCTAATTGACTATCTAACCACAAAACATAAACAACAAAAAGAAAAACTCAGAGCAAGTAGAAGAAAAGAAACAGTAAAGATCAGAAGAGAAATAAATGACAGAGATTTAAAAAAAAAATTCAAAAAAATCAATGAAACAGCCCTGGCCGGTTTGGCTCAGTGGTTGGAGATTTGGCCTGCGGTCCAGAGACACCCGGGTTTGGTTCCCGCATACCTTGGTTGCAGTTTGTCCCCGGCCCTGGTTGGTCGTGCGGGTGGCAGCCACTCGATGTGTCCCTTTTATGTTGATGTTTCTCTCTCTCTCTCTCTCTCTCTCTCTCTCTCTCTCTCTCTCTTTCTCCTACTCTATCTGAACAAAAAATAAAAAAATGACCTCGGGTGAGGATTAAAAAAAAAAAAAAAAGATCAATGAAACAAAGAGCTGGTCCTTTGAAAAGATAAACAAAATTGATGGACCCTTAGCTAGACTCACCAAGAAACAAAGAGAGAGAATCCATATAAACAAAATGAGAAACAAAAAGAAGAAGAAACAACTGACACCACAGAAATACAAAGGACCATTAACAAATATTATGAACAATTACATGCCAACAGATTGGATAATCTAGGCAAAATGAACAAATTTCTAGAAACACCTCATCACCCAAAACTGAACTGAGAAAAGGTAGAAAACTTGAATAGACCAATAACAACTAAGGAAATTGAAGGTGTAATCAAGAACCTCTCAGCAAACAATATCCAGGCCCAGATGGCTTTACCGGGGAGTTTTACTGAACATTCAAAGAAGAATTAATACCCATTCTCCTCAAACTATTCCAAAAAATTCAAGAAGAAAGAAGACTTCCAAATTCATTTTATGAAGCTAGAATAATTCTAATTCCAAAATGAGATAAAGACACTACAAAGAAAAGAAAAAAAACTACAGGCCAATATCCCTTAAGACCACAGATGCCAAAAACCTTAACAAAATATTAGCAAATCTGATCCAGCAATAGAGTAATAAAATTATTCACCATGACCAAGTGGGATTCATCCCAGGGATGCAAGGCTGGTACAATGTTGCAAGTCAATAAATGTGATACACCACATTAAAAAAATGAAAGACCAAAACCACATGATCATATCAATAGATGCTGAAAAAGCATTTGACAAAATCCAGCACCCATTTCTGATAAAAATGCTCAACAATGTGGGAATAGAGGGATCATATCTCAACATAATAAAGGCCATATATGAAAGACCTACAGCTAACATCATACTCAACGGGCAAAAACTAAAAGCATTTCCCTTAAGAAGAGGAACAAGACAGGGATGCCCACTTTTGCCACTCATATGTAACATAGTACTGGAAGCCTTAGCCACAGAAATTAGACATGAAGAAAATATAAAAGGGCTCTATATTGGAAAGAAGGAAGTGACACTGTCATTATTTGCAGATGAGAGGATATTGTAACATAGAAAACCCTAAACACTCCATTAAAAATCTACAAGGTTTAATAAATGAATTTGGCAAGGTAGCAGGATACAAAATTAACCTCAAGAAATCAACGGCATTCTTATATACCAATAATGAACTCAAAGAATGAGAAACTAAAAAAATTACCATTTATCATTGAGGCAAAAAAATTAAGATACTTATGAATAAACTTAACCAAAGAAGTAAAGGGCCTTTTTGAAGAAAACTACAGGACACTAAAAAAGGAAATACGGGAAGATATAAAAAAGTGGAAGCATATGCTTTGTTCATGGATTGGAAGAATTAACATCATTAAAATGTCCATACTACCCAAAGAAATCTATAGATTCAATGTAATCATCATTAAAATACCAACGACATATTTCACAGAACTAGAACAAAAACTTCAAAAGTTTTTATGGAACCAAAAAAGACCCCGAATAGCCACAGCAATCTTGAAAAAGAAGAACAAATTGGAGGGATAACAATACCGGATATTATGTTATACTACAAAGCCACTGCAATCAAAGCAGCCTGGTATTGGTATAAGAAAAAGCATATAGATCAATGGAACAGAACAGAGAACCCAAAAATTAACTCAAGACATTATGCTCAATTAATATTTGACAAAGGTGGCATGTGCATACAATGGAGTAAAGACAGCCTCTTTAATAAATGGTGCTTGGAAAATTGAACAGCTACATGCAAAAAAATGAAACTAGACCACCAACTTACATCATAAACAAGAATAAACTTAAAATGGATAAAAGACTTAAATGTGACTCATGAATCCATAAAACTCCTAGAAGAAAATGTAGACAACAAAATTTTGACATCACAGGCAACCGATTTTCACTGATGCAACAGCTAAGGAAAGAGAAACAAAGGAAAAAATGCATACATGGGACTACATCAAACTCAAAAGCTTCTGCACAGCAAAGGAAACAACCATCAAAATAGAAAGGGAACCCACTATATGGGAGAGCATAATTGCCAATGATCAGATAAGGGGTTAATTTCCAAAATATATAGAGTAGTGATACAACCCAACAAAAGACAAAGAACACAATTAAAAAAGGTGCAGAGAACCTAAATAGACACCTCTCCAAACAGGACATGCAAATGGCCAAGAGACATATGAAAAAGTGCTCAAAGTCACTAATCATCAGAGATGAAAATTAAAATGACTATGAGGCATCACCTCACACCTGCCAGAATGGCTGCCATCAACAAAGTACCAAATAACAAGTGTTGGCGAGGGTGTGGAGAAAAGGGAACTCTAGTACACTGCTGGTGGGAATGCAGACTGATGCAGCCACTATGGAAAACAATACGGTGTTTCCTCAAAAAATTAAAAATTGAACTTCCATTTGACCCAGTGATCCAACTTCTAGGAATATATCCTAAGAAGCCTGAAACACTACTCAGGAAGAATATATGTACCCGTATGTTCATTGCAGCTCTATTTACAATTGCTGAGATCTGGAAACAGCCCAAGTGTCCCTCAACACATGAGTGGATACAAAAGCTGTACTACATATACCCAATGGAACACGATGCAGGTGTAAGAAAGAAAAATCTCTTATCCTTTGAGATGACATGGAGGGACCTGGAGAGTATTATTTTAAGTGAAATAAGCCAATCAGAGAAAGATAAATGCTACATGATCTCATTTATTTGTGGAATATAATGAACCAAAAAAGCTGATGAACAAAATAGACCCAGAGATAGAAAAAGGAGTATGGTTCAGATTGACAAACTTCAGAGGTCTGGGGTAGGGAGGAGGGATGAGATAAACCAAAAAATGTATATGCACATATGCATAACCAATGGACATAGACAACAATACTTGGTGGGGAGGCGGGGTGGGGTTGGCGAGTTAGTGAGGAGGGCAGAAAGATCTGTAACAAAAATAAATAAATTAATAAAGAAATTAACAAATAAACAAACGCAGCACCTGTAAAACACATTAAAATGAAGCATAATGAAATATGCCTGTAATGAGCAAAAAATAGCGATACTTAATCATTAGTGTGCATCTGTAGCACTTCAAAGTTTTATTCAAAAAGCATAATCCCCAGCCCTGGCCAGTTCAGCTCAGCAGTTAGAGCGTCAGCCTGCAGACCTAAGGGTCTCAGGTTTGATTCCAGTCAAGGGCACATACCTAGGTTGCAGTTTCAATCCCTGGTCTTGTTGGAGGCAACCAATCAATGTGTTTCTCTGACATCAATGTTTCTTTCTCTCTTTCTCCAGCCCTTCCTCCCTTCCACTCTACCTAAATATCAATGGAAAAACATCCTCAGGTGAGGATTAACAACAACAATAAAGCATAATCCTCAAATCACACCGGTGAGAGGGCCTAGAGATCTGTGTTTTAACAAGCACCCAGGTGAAGCCTCATGTTGAGGAGCACAGACAAGGGAGAGCAATGTGCCCAGGGCTCTTTGCAAGAATGGAACCACAGTCTTCACGGCCCAGTGGCAGGGGCCACTGACTGCAGCTTTTAGAGAACTAATGTCATTGTCCCACATAATGAGAGCGGGGGTCAGCTACTCTTTGACCAATAAGTACATAAACTGAAGTCAATAACTTCATGTTATCTATCTGTGATAATAGATATGAAGTGTAATATTGCTTTAGGACACTAACATGTACAAGGGATTGTAGTTGAACTCACATTTAACAATGTTTTATTAAATCCAATAAATTTGATAAAATTATTTTTACACAGGTTAATCAGAGGTATTTCTATTTATATTATAGTTAATAACCAAAAACATAATAATCCCATACATTCATTTAAAACTGCCATTTTCACAATAACAAATAATATTTATTACATTTGTTTTTCAAAAAAACTATGGGAGGCAATAAGGGCAGGCATGTTGATTCTATTTTATAAATGACAAAGATTCAGATGGGTTAAAATAACATTTCCAAGACCTCATGGCCCATGTACCTCAGCATCAGATCTCAAAGACAAGTTTTCTGACATTAAGACTTTACCACTGTAGAGTAGTGCTTTGTTGTTGTTGTTATTAAAAAGCATTGAATTGGTAAAAAAATAAAATAAAAAATTGCTTTGTAAGAAGATTAATCTTTTAAAACAAATAACAGTAATTATAATTATTTTCAGTCCCATACTTGCCTACGGAAAGTTTATTCTTAAATACTTGAAGTCCTTTTCTTATGTATGCCTGTCAGGTAGATCTTTTATATGTTGTTAATTATACTCACTTTTCACTTTACTCCTACTCACATTTTCTACATAATACTGCTGTTTTAGGAGGTTTTCCACACAGTTGGAAAAATGTTCACATTCATAAACAAAGTTCCAGTGTTCGGTGAAGCCAGTGGTTGAAACAGTAAAGGGTTTTCCATTCAATGGCTAACTACAACTTGAAACTGGATTTACATCAGCACCAAGAACACAGCTATAGCAAAGCAGGAGTGTTAATGCCAGAGCTTTTCCTTGACGGTGAGCCAGGACAAGTGGAACAGGGAAACCGAGACAGACAGCTGAACAAACAGACAGAGCAATTTACAGCAGATACAGAAAGTTGCCTCCTTAGAAATAACATCTAAGCCTCAGTTGCATTTCAGCTCCAGATCAAGAAAAGCTGCAAAACCAGGTAGATAACATTAGGACCAGCTGCAATGATTAAGGACCCCCTGCCCTGACACTGACCAATCAGTGAGGACCATGATCTGAAAGAGCACATCTAGAAAACGTATGAATATTCTTTTAAAACCCTCCCCTGAGACCTCCTCTAAGATTCCTACCTGCAAGAGAGAACTAAAAGCCTCAAGACAAAGGACCCAGCTCATGCTCTCCTTCCCAGAAGCACTCCCATGCCCGCCCTTTTCTTCCCCCACAGACTTGTGTCTCCTAGACTCTGAGAAACCCCATGAGGCCAGCAACCAGGGCAGCAGTGGGCAGTGGTCGTTCACCCCAGGCAAACCGCCTGAACAGGTCTCCAGGGGTCCCTTTTCTCTGACTTCTTGGAGAGCCAAAGCAGACTAATTTCCCCAGCCCTCTCTTGTCTTACTATCCCCGGCTTTAATAAATGCCCTGTAAAATTCACCTGGACTCATGTTGTGAAACTTTTCCTGCACAAAGTCAAGAACCAGCTGAACAAAGTCACTACTGGCTGGTCCTAGGCAGACCCGCTAAGGGCCAGGTCCTTTTCTGGTAACAGTGGGATCTAAGTCACAGGGCAACGTACTGGTCTTATTCCCACTGGTGGACTCACACAGGATAGATTTAACAGCACATCTTAGATCATTTTCTCTTGATACTTTCTCTGATCTTGACACCACATAAAAACACTCATTTCTGTGAGGGTAAGAGAAAGAGAAAACCCTGTAGTTTCTAAAATTCCATACTGTGTCAGGTGCCTTTCTCAGAAAATTAGTTGCCATCTGAGTATTTTCAAAATATAACAATAAAAATAGATAGTGGTAGGGTGGCAAAATAGCTGCCCACTGTCCTCACAGTTGACCTTTCAACTCTCACATCTAATACATAGAGGCTGTCTCAGATTCTCACCTAACTGGCTTATCTGGTGTGTTCAGAAGACTGCCTCGAGACAGAGACTGGGTCCAGTGAATTCATTTACAGCACCGGATCAATGGTAACACTCACTGGGAACCAAAACTAACTTCAAAGAAAAGACTGGCCTCCAGGGAAGGTGCCAGTGTTTAAAAAAATGAAAGCAACTGCATCCTGAAAGGCGCTGTCCTGAGACCTGGAAAGAACAGAAAATTGGAGGGTGGGGGAGTGCTGCTCTCAAGGAGCAGAAACAGTAACAATTATAGCATCAATTACTGGCAAATGAACAGGAACAGTGAACAGGCTGCAGAGATCTTATTTAAAGATGGAGAGTTGAAAGGGAGAGGACTTAGGCACACAAGTGGGGCTTTAAAATGCATAAGGCTATGTTGGATAGGATTAGACATTTCCTGTGAGATGGTTCCATAGAAGAGATAGAGAGCTCTGGGACATTTAGCATGAAATCTTGTGTAACTGTAACAGTGGCTTTTGTGCATACATTTTAACCTATGAAAGCATTCCGAGAGGTGAGAGAGATATTATCATCCTTTATAACCGAGAATACTGAGGTTAACAGAGGTTCAGTAAATGTCCAAGGTCACATTGCCAGGGAATGGCAGGTATTTCTCACAAGGTGGAAAGAGATGCATTGATAAGCAGAGCTCCCTCTGCAGCATCAAGCACATTAGAATTAGTGTGGAATATGGATTGGTTGTGGTGGTGGAACAGGGTGAATTAGATGGAAACAAGAAGAAAAGTTGGAAGAATACTGCAACAGTACAAGTACGGGAAAAGTTTATAGCTGCCCAACAAATAAATATTAAGTGGAGAGATAAGGGGGCCAACAGAACTTGAAATAGAAAGAACCTTATAAAAACCAGAAGTATATAAAATAACTGGTCTTATGAGAAAATGCAAATAGGGACAATTTAGTCAAAAGTTGGATAACCTATTTCTAACTATGAAGATTTTGGTGATGTGAAGACAGCAATTTCTGTGGTCCCTTCCAACTCAAAATAAGTTGATAATTAAAACAACGATGAGGTATCACCTCACACCCATCAGAATGGCCGCCATCAACAAATCATCAAACAAGCGTTGGCAAGTGTGTGGAGAAAAGGGGACTCTAATACACTGCTGGTGGGAATGCAGACTGGTGTAGCCACTGTGGAAAACGCTATGGTATTACCTCAAAAAGTTAAAAATTGAACTGCCATTTGACCCAGGGATCCCGCTTCTAGGAATATACCCTAAGAAACCTGAAACACCAATCAGAAAGAATATATGTACCCCCATGTTTATAGCAGCACTATTTACAAAAGCTAAGATCCGGAAACAACCCAAGTGTCCATCAGTAGATGAGTGGATTAAAAAGCTATAGTACATGTACACAATAGAATACTATGCAGCTGTAAGAAAGAAAGATCTCTTATCCTTTGAGATGGCATGGAAGGAACTAGAGAGTATTATGCTAAGCAAAACAAGCCAAGCAGAGGAAGACAAATATCACATGATCTCACTTATTTGTGGAATATAATGAACTAAACAAACTGCTGAACAAAACTAACCCAGAGACATAGAGGTGGGGTACAGACTGACAAGCCTCAGAGGAGGGGAGTGTGTGGGGGAAGAGAGAGAACACAGAACTTACATGCATGTATGTATGAGCAATGAACATAGACAACAAAGCTGGAGATGGCACAGGGTTAAGGGCGGAGGATATCAATGGGGGAAAAATGAGAAACATCTGTAACAAAAACAAATTAATAAATAAAAAATTTTAAAAAGTTGATGATTCTACACTCATCTGGATCTTTACTTTTAAATTTGTGGTCTCCTGTCACATTAAATTAGTTTTGTGTTAGTTGCTGAACCATGAAATCCATTTACTTTATGTAAGAAGGTGGCTTATTCCATGCAATTCAAACCACAAAACAATAACCATTAAGTTGAATCCCACTTTAGCAATACAAATTTTACCAACCAGAAAAAATAATGGGCAAAACACAATTTAGTTAAAAGGGGAAAAAAGTAACATTTGCAGTAAGAAACAAGAAAATTGGGGGTGGGAGAACTTCATTCTAAAGAAAATGAAAAAGTCTTCCATAAAACCACCCCGAAGTATTATTTGGCTGCTCAAGTTTTTCCCTTAGAGGAGACAGAGATGTCATTTTACACAAGTAAATGAAGTAAGTTCTGGCTGGATGAAAACTAGGTAACAAAAAAGAGGGGAATTGGATCTGAACTTGCTTTATTATCTGCATGGAAGATATCCCTTATTAGTCCTCTTTCCCTCACAAGTACAACAGCAGTAACACAGTGCAGTCAAAAGAACGGTGTTGGGATTAGGTTTGCATGTGCTTCTTAGTGGCTCTCTGAGCCTAGGCAAACCATTTCACTCAATCATGAATCTGAAAATATCTAACAGGTACTCAACAGACATCTGGTGTATAACTATCCTACACTGATGGGGGTATAGAGATGAACATGATATAAATTTTGTCCAAAGAACTTATAGTTCAGTAACAGTATACAAACCCATAATCAGCTTTAAGGTGTGAGAAGTGTTACGACAGCTACTCTGGAGTAGCAGAGGGAATGATGAGAAAAAGAACAGTCAACTTTACAGAGGGGGGGGGAAGGGAGGAGACTCGGGGAATGGCCCAAAGAAACGGTTATCCATGATCTAAGTCTTGACCAAAGGGTAATATTTACCTATTCTTGGTAATACTTATAGTGATGTGTGTATTTGTATAAGTGATGAAGGAGTGCTATGCCAGGCATAGAAATTACCATGAAACAGCACAGAACTAGAATTGTAAGCAATCCACTATGGCTCATACATTCAACTTGATGTGTAAATTAGAGGGAAAACAAAGGGTTTGAAAGGACTTTATAAGCATAACGTCAAACCTTCAACCATATACAAAAAAATAATTCATCAAAATTACAATAAGATTTGAAAAGTAATGGAAAGATAAACTCATGACATTGACTTACAGTGTATGGCTAATGAGACACACTGGCATACTGAATAGCAAAGGGTTTATAGTCAGTAGTGACTAATACAAAATAAACAAACCGATTACACTGGGTAAAGGACAATTTGCAAAAGAAATAATGAATGTCCATTGAAAGTGTAAGTCCAATAAATGTCAATACAACTATTTCTGAAGGTAATTTAACAATATCTAGCAAAACTCTAACCTAACATAGCAGTTACTTCTAGAATTTAAGCTTAATAAACAAATCAAACAAGCATGAAAAGCCATATTAACTATATATATTTGCCAGCATTTGCAAGAGCCAAAAAAATCCAAATGTCAAGCAGCAAGTTGTTTAAATAAATTATGATATATCTACACCATACATAAAACATATACCAATAATGAACAAATACATAAAATAACTAAAATGATGATGTATGGTGTTTTTAATGAAAAGGAAAATGACAATAAAATGTTAGGTGAGAAGAAGCAGTGGCTGAAAGTGTTCATTCAAATAATGATGCTGAAAGAAAGGTAACATCTTAGACTATGGTTAATTTTTTTATTTGCTTCTTCCCTTGCAGTCTCCATAATTTTTTCTTTTCTAATAAGTTAAAATCTTTAGAAAACTTCATTTGTAGAAGGTTGTCAACCACAGTACAGTATCTAAGAATTTGGGCACATCACAGATGCATCTCATATAGAGAAAGAATAACTTTCTGATCTTCCTACCTTTGTCAAAGAATATACAAATGTAGAAAATATAACTATAGTTTTATTTTATTTTGAATGTATCATGAGACATCAAATAATACATTGGAAGAAAACAAATCCTCCAGTTTTAGGCTAAAGCTTTAAGCAGGTAAAATTCAACTGATAGAAAAAGTCAATAAATCTAGCTATATTTTCAATGCTAATATAGTCAAAATGACCAAATAATATTAACTACTACTTTTTTTAGTTAGTGAATTCTCAATCATGTAGCATTGTAATTAAAAGTTATTAGAAATATACATATATGTGTATACATAAAGTATCACATTTCCAAAAATTAAAATGAAATATGAAACTCTAATGGAACTCACATACATTACTAATGGAAGTATAAATTGGTTAAAACATTCTGGAAAACTGTATTGTTAAAGCTGGCACTTCACACTCTGATCTAGCAACTTTGCTCTGAGGTATATAATCACCCCGAACATATATACATATAGGTACACCTACACGTACACACGCATATATATACATACATATACCTTCATATACATCTATATACACACATATATATTCATCAAAAGGTATGATCAAGAATGTTCATAGCAACAGAATCAATGAATACATTTCAGTATAATCACACAATGGGAACAAATTAATAGCTATGCTCATCAACATGGATGGATCTCACAATCATGATCAACAAAAGAAACTGTAGCCCAGCCAGTGTGGCTCAGTGTATTCAGCAGCATCCCATGAACTGAGAGATCCCAGTTCAACTCCCGGTGAGGGCACATGCCGGGATCGTGGGCTGGATCCCCAGCAGGGGGTAGGCAGGAGGCAGCTAATAGATGTTTCTCACATCGATGTTTCTATCTCTCTCTCCCTTCCTCTCTCTCTAAAACAACAACAACAAAACATATTAAAAATTAAAAAAAGAAATTGTACTGAATGGGATGATGTGCCACAAAGACAATCCAAGGCATTCATTTTCCTAGCTCTCAAAAGTGAAGGCTCATGCCTGAATTCCTCTGCCAAAGAGAGCAACTGTCATCCAATGAATGGTTGATGAGGGCCTTGCACCATTGCTTTAGTGTGGGATATCTCAAAAGGGCTATCACTACTCTAGAGCAGGGGTGGGGAACGTCTAGCCAGAGGGTCATATAAGGCCTGCAAAAACATTTTGTCTGGCCCTGCCAAGGCAACCACAAGCAGGACTCAAAATTCAATAAATCTAGGAGCTTTTTTTCATAGCAACATAAATGTATAATAAGTGAATCATAATAATAGTGTAAATTTTGAGGAACAAGCAAAGAACATCTAAGAACATCTATTATGGGATAGACAGGACACATACGAGTACAGGACAGACACATATGCTTCTTGTACACTGCCTGTGTAACTCAGAGGACAGCCAGTGCCAGGCAGGCTGGAAGTGTACATGTTGTGAAAGCGTTAACACACTGTGGCAAAACTACAGTGATTGGGTGATGATGAGACAAGATGCAATAAGATGATTCCTCAAAACATTGATGACCTTGCCTCCAATGAATGACAATGATGTTGTCGACTCCTGGGTCAACACAGATGATAACTCCAATCCAACCTTTATACACATGTCCACGATCAACAATCCTTGCAAAAACTAAATCTCAGATAAAGATTTAAAAAATTACAGTACACAGAAAAGAACTCAAGAGTTGAGGATACAAATGTTGGATATTCCAAATCCAAGATGTAGGAAGAAACCAACAATCAAAGCAAAATCATTGCATCACTTGTGACACAAACACTGGACAGTTATTAAAACTTAAATGGTGTGACATCTTACAAATGGCAACTACAAAGAAAAGAAAAGTTGATGCAGAGTGCCAATCTTTCCAAGAGAAAGCGATAAATGATTATTTTTTGTCGAAGTCAAAGGCAAAAATGTGTGCCTAGTTTGTGGCGATGTGTTGGCAGTAATGAAATAACCCATTTGGAGCGCCATTACAGCTCAAAACATGCTCAACTCAATGAGTTGGGAGGCCACATGTGTCTGGATAAAATCAATGCCCTTCAGCGGAGTTTGGAATCATAACAAGCCACTTTCACTAGGCCTCCTTGTGGCAGAGACAACATTAGTTAGCAAGTTATGTTGTGAGAGAGCTAATTACAAAGAAGTGGAAGCCTCGTGTAGAGGGAGCGTTTGTGAAAGAGTGCATGGTGGCTGCTGTGAAGATGTTAGCACCAAAGTAAAATTGTTTCAGTTAGTCTCAGAGAACCGCCTCAGATCGGATTACTGACTTAGCACAAGATATTGAACACTGAAGGATTCTGCAGATTTCCAATTCTTTTCTCTGGCAACGGACATTAACAAATACTGCCCAGCTGGCTGTTTTTGTTTGTGTAATAACTGTAGAGTTTGACACATGAGAGGAACTGCTTTCACTTGAAGTCATGCAGTTCCAGTGACACTACAGGAGGTGAGGACTTGTTTGAGAGACTTATTTATCAATAAGAAAAACTTGATCTAACATTTGAAAAGTAAGTGGCCTTACTATAGATGGAGCTCCAGTTATGGTTGGCTCACAAAAAAAGGTTAATTGCATTTGTCAAAAAAGAACTAAATCATCTCAGTCTTGATCCATGTGATTTAATTACATGCCACTGCATCATACACTAAGAAAGTCTCTGTGTACAGTCACTGCGGCTCAACAATATGATGTCAACAGTAGTTTCATGCATAAATTTTTTCAAAAGTAGAGGGTTTAACAACCATCAGTTTAAGGAGTTACTGAATGATCTTGACACTGAGTATGGTGATCTTGTTTATCACTGTGAAGTAAAGTGGCGAGTGGCCAGAACATGCTCATTAGGTTTTATGAATTGCTAGATGAAGTCAAGCAGTTCATGGAGATAAAGGGCAAACCTGTCGGGGAATTCAATGACAGCAGGTGGCTGTGTGTTTAGTGTTCATGGTGGATATTACCAAGTACCTCGTAGAGCTGAACATCAAGCTTCAGGGCCCCAACCAGCTTCCCAGCTCCCTGCTTTCAAACATGAAATCATTTAAAGCTCAGTTAAGGCTGTGGAAAGTGCATCTTGAAAGGAATAACACTGTGCATTTGCCCACTCTGGAAGGACAAAAGTCTCCTGCAACACTTGAATATGCCATTGAACGTGTGAAACTAATTAATGCATTTAATAAAAGATTCAAGAACGTAAAAAGTAGACAAATGGAATTGAACATATTTGCTACACTATTCAATGTAGAACCAGCTGATGTGTCTGATAACCTACAACACAGAATCATTCTGTTGCAAAGCGATGATGAGCTAAAAATTAGGTGCAACAACCTCACACTGTTTGAGTTCTATAAATGTTACATGAGCAATGATGAATTTCCCACTTTGAGGAGACATGCTTTGAAATATGCACCTGTGTTCAGAACAACTTAACTGCTGTGAGCAGTTCTTTTCAAAATTCACCATCCCAAAGAGTCAACTGCACCCCAGACTGACAGACACCAACCTGGAAAAGCAGCTGGGAGTAGCAACACCTCAGTACCAGCTAACATCACACATCTCACCAAAGTGAAGTTAAGGGTGTGTTAATTAAATGTTTGACCAAATATAGCAGTCTGATTTTTAAATCAATAATTTTGTATGGCCTGCAAATGATGTTATAAATACCCAAATGGCCCTTGGCAGAGAAAAGGCTCCTCACCCCTACTCTAGAGCCTCCCATGAGTTTAAGGCCTTTGGTGTAATTGCATCTTAATTCAAATTTCCCCGCTGCCTAACCTGCTTCTCTCATTCCCATACACATGTTGTTGCCAAGAGGGCTTCCCAATAAACATTCTTTATGCAAATTTCTGAGTTTCAGAGTGTTTCCTGGTGAACTCAAGCTGAGAGTTTTGGTATGAGAAGTACTATGCAGCTGTAAGAAAGAAAGATCACTTATCCTTTGAGACGACATCGAGGGACCTGGAAAGTATCATCCTAAGCAAAACAAGCCAAGCAGAGAAAGACAAGTATCACATATTTTGGAATATAATGAATATACAGTCTGAGAAATTGGGTAGACCCAAAGACGTGGAAATAGGGTAGAGACTGACAACACATAGAAGAGGGGATAGTCAGGGGAGGAAAGAGATAAATCACAGAACTTATATGCATGTACACATAACCCATGGACATGGACAACAAAGCTGGGTATGGGGGGGTGGATGGGGAGGAGGGTGTCAATGGGGAAAAAAGGAGAAACATCTGTAACAAAAATAAATTAATAAAAAATTATTTTTTTAAAAAAAGAGAAAAATAGTGCTAAAACACCACCAGACAACTAACAAAGAGTATCCATCACCAGTATAGAACTGACAGACCCTGGGATGTGTGATGATGGTGCAATTATTACAACTTTTAATGGGGGAAGTAAATAAACTGAAGAGTACAATATCCTGGTCATTTGAAAGGTTTGAGTGAAGTAGTAATTAATTAAGGACAATAGGACCAGATGGTTCTTCCTGAGGGTTGACTAGAAAAAGATGAAAAAACAAATTTATGGCAAAGCGTGCATATCAGGAGACTCTGTTCCTAGTCTCCAATGTTGCATAATAAACCATCCCAAACTTAGTGGAGCAAAAAAAAAAAAAAAAGGCAATTTTATTATCTCGTATGATCTGTGGGTTGACTGGGCTTAGCTAGGCAGCTTTTCTTTTCTATGTGATGTTGCCTGGAGTCATCTAAGGGCTCAATGTTCCGAAATATGAAATATAGTTCATTCATATGGTTTTTATTCTGGCTCTGTGTAGGACATCAGCTTAGGATTTTCACTGGAGCCCTTCAGTCTCCCTTCATGTGACCTCTTCATGAGTGAGGCCTGGGCTCCTTGTAGCATGGTGGCTGTGTTCCAAGAGGAGAAAGAAAAAGTTGCCAGCCCTCTAAAGGGCTCAGAACATAACCATCACTCCTGTCACATTCTATTGTCATAAAAAGTCCCAACTCCATTCCAGATAAGAGCAGAGATAAGCGCATGTCCTAAAATGGCATGCTTATACTTGGAGAATTGGCAGGGGTGGAGGATATCCTCATCTTACAACACTAACTATACAGCCTCCTTGGTAATACAAATGACCCTCCAGCAACTGAGAACAGAGAACAGAAAAAGCTGATGTTGAGGCTCTGGGATTAAATAAAAAGGGAAATTTGATTTCTCAGTCAGCCCCAGCAAGTCTGCTGTGCCAAGGTCAGGTCCTTTGTTTGGAAGGACAGGGTGTCTGAGATCTAACAAATAGACATCTTGGTCAATGCACTTGAAAATATTTTATCAATATTTAACCTCCTTGGGCTAACATGTGGCCCATTTCACTCTTCTAAGGCTGGTACCAATCCCTGTATAAAGACATGCCAACACTTCAGCTTTACAAGACTCAGAGTCACCTTTGAGATAGAGTTCACTTCCTCTCCAGCTGCCAGGAAAATTACTGGATCCAGTAATTACTGGCTGGGTAAGTGTTGGGCCCACTAAGAGAGTATAGAAGCTATATACTGAAGAAGCTATGGGACCTAACAAATATGCAGAGCTGAGAGAATGGGTTCAGATTGGACCCTGAGAGTCCTGGACCAAGTGGGAAGAAACCTAAGGTTTAATAAGGGACAGTTTACTGATATGGAAACAATCACCTCTGATACAGGATGTTATTCCCTGAAAATGACCCTAGAAGACAGTGCTAACACAGTGCCCAGATAATTCTTGAAAATTTGGAGGAAGCAATGGTCTACAACATGGCAGACAATAGAAGAAAGGATCAGAAGTTACAGAGAAGTGGGCATCGTAGAGTATATATTCAAGGATATATTAAGGCCAGAAGACCTACCAGGTTATCATGCTCTGTGGGAGATCCTGGAGGACACACAGTTTCCCAAAGTCATAAGAAATGCAGTAGTTAGATAGGCTCGAGCAACACTGACATGCTTGATGGTGCTGTCCTCCTAGGCCAGGGATGATTATAAGAGATGCTGTTAAAATGAAATGCTCCTGATAGCAATAGTGAGCACAATTATTTAGAATGGCAGTCAGAATGGCAGGCAACCAGGGATTGTTGACCAATATGGGGTAATGGAGATGATTAGCAAAACTCATTCTTTGTGGAAAGATAGATGGGCATCCAACAAGGGTACTGTTTAATTATATGATCAAAACAAATTAAAGGTGGATGATTGTAAAATTGAGAAGAGCTGTCTCATTAAAAATGTATGACCCCTTTTCTAATATCTGAACCTGAGCCAGTTTTTAGCCACCAAGCCCATTAACTGAAGGAAAAAAAATGTTCCCATGTAGAAAGACCCAGAAACCCATAGAAAGTATGTATGTTAATGATTCTCAACAGTCCTTCCCCAAAAAGGGCATACAGCAATTTACTCAGGTACCTAGAAGTAGAGAAACAGGAAGAGTACTCAGACACACCAAAAACTGTTGAATACAGTATACAACATTACAGGCAATGGTGCATAACTTGCCCGGTTGGTCAGAGGTCTGGGAGGAAAATAATCGGAAGATTGAAAGAAAGGAGGTCTGGGGAAGAGGGACCTGGAAAGACCTACAGGATTGAGCACAAAGTGTCAAAAGCCTAAAGAGCTTGGTATCCCATGTTAGAGCCTCCCAGAGAGCAGCCACCATAGAAGAGGCATATATAATCAGGTAGACAAATGATTTGGTCAGCTGACATCAGCCAGCCCCCACTTCACTGGTAGTACCATGGAGCATAAACAGAGTGGCCATCATAGCAGAGATAGACCTTATGCATAGACCAATATCATGGGCTCCAACTCGCCAAGCTCAATCTTCCTACTCCCCCAGCCACATGCAAATTTGCCCGGAACGGAAACTAACAGTGGTACCCTAGTATGGCACCATCCCTCTGGGAGAACAACCAGATACGTGGCAAGCTGAAATACACTGGAAACCTCCCACTCTGGAAGAGGCAATGATTAATCTCAAATGGAATTGATACATATTCTACGTATAAGTCTGTTCTTCCTGCCTGAAGGATCTCAGCCAGCACCACTATCCACAGGTTTATGAAGTATTTAATCCACTGCATAAGATGTTATATGACAATGAATTCGACCAGAGTACTACCTTCATCAAATGAGATATGGAAGTGAACATATAACTATGAGGATCCACCAGTCCAATCACATGTCACACCATCCAAAAGCTGCTAGTCTAACAGAATGGAATGGCCTTTTGAATTTGCAACTGAGGTGCCACCTTGGGTCTGATAGTTTGCCAACAAATTTCTAATATGCTCCCTAGGAACCAAGGGGTGGATGTAAGACTGGCTCATGTACTGTTTCTTCCAATGACCCATTTGGAAAATTTGTGTTTTCTAAACTTAAAACTAGATTCTGAAGGTATAAAGGGTCTGGTTTCCAGATGGAAAACACTTCCAAAGGGCCACTTCAAGGGGAAAATGAAAACTGAAGCTGTAGCTGCCACCCAATCACTCCAAGAATTTTTTAATCAAGAGACCAGCAGGCAGGAAATATTTGATTCTGATCATCAACAGGAGATAAAGCTGATGTTTCACAATAGGGCAGCAGACATGTTTGGCACTTAGGTCATTCGCTGGGCCACTTTTGATATCCTCCTTATCAACTGTGATAGTAAATAGAAGAGTGCAGTAGCCTGAAAAGGACATGGTGTTCAGGAACTCAGACCCTTTTGAGATGACAATCTGGATCACTCTACCTAGTAATCTACCTAGACAAGCAGAGGTGCTGAGAGTGAGGGGACTCAAGTACTGGTAGACAGGAAGGAGATGATGAGTATCAGCTGTGGCCTTGGGCCCAAATGCTGAAGTGAAACTAACAAAAACCCTGGGGTAGCTTTTCCCCATAAGGCTAAATGATTTGGGTGAAATCTCAGTGGCCCAGTGGGTGGACAATTATACTAAGTGTGCCTCCTCAATCTTCCCTTCAAGACTAAATGGTCATGATGAAGGCACAGGGCCTGGCGCCCTTGCCCATCTGGGCCACCCAGCTCTGAAGTTCCGTGTGGAACCGGCTGAGGTCTTTGGTGCAACTGAGTCTCAGTTTAACCTCCTTCTTCACTGGTACCTTCTTCCCCCATTTTCTCACAGGTTGATAAGAGGACTCCCCAATAAATTTCTAGCATACCAATCTCCATCTCAGAGTCAATTTCTAGGACAGCTAATCTAAGAAGCAAAATGAAAAGTAACATATAAAGTATAGTTAATATTTACATAAAGCTCCAACACAGGCAAATAAAATATAGCATTAGCTATCAGGACAGTGGTTTCCTTTGAAGGGAGGTAATGGCTCCGAGGGAATAGGGGTTTCTGGGGAACTGATAATGTTTTGTTTCTTATCTGGGTGGGGGATACTGACATGGATATGATCACTGAAAATTCATCAAGCTAAAATTATGACTACTGCATTCTATTTATATATTCTATATTTCAAGAAAAATGTTTTTTAGAAACTCATATTTCATAATGCTTTTTGACAATTTGGAAATTTTACTTTTAAGAAGCCATAAATTCATCAATCTGAATATGTATTATCATCCTTTATTTTTAGGCTCCGCAGCCGACAGTCTGTGTTCAGTGCCAGACTTAAATACTTACTAACCATGTAAAGCTGGTCAGATTTTTGACTCTGTTAACTTTAGTTCTTTAAACTCCAATATGAGTTAAAATAATACCAAAGAGAATTGTGATTGCTAAATAAGATAATCCATTTAAATAACATAGGTCAATACTAAGAATGTAGAAAAAAATCAATAACATGTTACCTATTATGTTTTTTTTTATATAGAGATTAAATAGAAACTATTTCAAGGACATGTCCTGAAAATTGCATTTCAATATAAAGATAAGATACTTAGTTTTGTTTTACCCATAAGAAGTAAATTTACATTACCCAACTGTTTAGATCTGGAGTATGTAGAAGAGTTACATTTATAATATGCTCAGTATATAAATAATCATTGTTATTATGACATATATTTACTCCATTACAAGAATAGTAGTAAGTAATGTAAAGACAATATTTCAGAAAAGTGAGCCAGTGGCATTTTCATATTGTGAAATGAACATGGCATAAAAAATTTTATATTCATATATAGGAATTCTGACTTTGCCAACTACTAGCTATGTCAATTTGCACAAGTTGCTTCTATTCTGAATCTATAGTTCTTCATCTCTAAATGAAAGAAGATTATGCTCACTCTACAGTATTTTCTGTTATATAAAACAACATTGTATTTAGATCATTGGGTCAATTGAAATATATATATATATTTTACATAATGGCTGCTAATATTAGAGGAACAATCTTTAGTCAATAAATAATCTTTAAAGAGATTTAAAATTAAGTACCATGTCTCATACTCCCTATAAACCTTAGTACATAGCACAGAGAGCTGTAATAATATATTATCAATTAATGTTTATGATGGATGAGATTAAATTTGTATAAAAATGGAATCCATAATTTAGATCACAGTATCATATTCTGGACAACTTTGTGACTCATAAAATTGACTTTAAATTTTATGTGATAATATGAAAACGTTTCATGACATGTAAGCTACAAAAATATTACAGTATTTGTCATTAAAATTTATTTTATTACTTGCACTATAAAATAAGATTTAAAAGTTAAAATGTTTTAAATCAGAAAACTTGTATGCAGTTAATCAAGTTAAAGATTTATAAAGTTCTTTAGATCATAATGATCATACTAAATTGCCTTTTAACAAAGGATTACTAAGTCACTCTAAGAATAGTGTTAACATTTTTACTATAAATTTGTTTTACTTTTGCAAAAATAAGCTTGAAGAAATGTCAATTATTATGTATAAATTTTGTACTTTAGCTGATATAGGCTGAAATATAAGCTCTATCACATACTAACTTCGAGTCTTGGCTGAAGTTTCTTATCTCTCTGAACCTCAGTTTTTTCATCTGTAAAATGGGAATATCACCTGCCTCAGAAAACTGTAAAGACTAGAAACAAGGTCAGAAAAGAGCCTAACACACTGACTACAGCAAGAGTCCAGTGTCACAGGTTATTTATAGCATGAGCATTCACATTATGAAATATATTGGTGAGTGCCTGATAATTGATTTCCTTCTAGTTTTTACAAAACTTGTCAATTCTCTTTCTCTCTGTCCCGCTCTTTCATCGCTTTGAGGTTTCACAGTAAATTATAAATCTGCAACCCTATTCATTGTTTATATTGTTTAATAAACACATTACAGTATTTCAATTCTGACACTAGTATCTTGCAAGCATTCTGGCTAGAATATATTTTGTGCTTCAGGACCTAAATGTGTAGTGACATATTAATACATTATGAAATTCTAGAAATATGTAGTGTCCTTTAAGAAAGAACAAAGTACACGTTCATACTTCATTATATAACATTGTCTATTCTGTCATTTATCAGGTCTTTTGGCAATTGTGTTCTTTGTGGATAACTTACAATAATTTCAAATTTAATTTATGAACTCTACCAAGGTCAGTCTGCCAACAGGCTGCTAATTTGAGTTATACCACATTAGAATGAAATATCAACATAGGCACATTTTATTAATAACAAACAAATTCTATATTTTGGGTTATTTTCATTCATGAAAATAAAGAATTACATGCAGATATCAACCATTTTCTATCTTAAGTAAGAATTTTATCATAAGACCTTTACAGAACAACATATAATGGGAATTTTCAGAGGCATGGATATATGAAGCAGACTGACAGCTGTCAGAAGGAAGAGGTGGAAGAGGATTGGATGAATGAAGGTAAAGGGATTAGCCAAAGAACATATATACGTCGCTCATGGACACAGACAACAGTGAGTTGATGGCAAGAGGGAAAGGGGATACAGGCTTGGTTGAGGCAGGTGAAGGGGAAAATGGGGACATCTGTAATGGTGTCAACAATAAAAATAAAGGGAAAAAAGTATTAAATATGCTTAATGCCAGACACAGTAGAAAATCTATGAACTGCCTGCATACATATAGATGTACACAATTCTACATATCCAAAGGTAACATTTATTACTTAACTTTCTATATGATCCAATAATCTTCTAAACATTAATTTATAGCTATCGAGGATAAGAGATGCTGTTATCAGATTTTGAAAGGTCAATCTAAGATGCTATAGGAAATATGTGCTAATGGCATGGGAGAAATCCTCATCTTGTTCAGAAAGTCTGCAACTAACTATTTTTGTAGTAATACTTAAATATAATTTCTTATTGTCACTTTATTTTTCTCATGAGTTTACAGTAAAATTTTTCAGAGGTTATATGATGTGACATTCATTGCAATCCAATGAATGCAGAAAACAGACATGAGACTACATCTACACTATCCCTGAAACCAGACAATAAATAGATTTGAAGAATTATAAAATAATCAATATTTTATATATATATATCAGTAAATACATTTTGTTCTATATGACATTTAATTAACATAAAATTATATTAATATTGATATTATTATTTTTTAATGAGTCAATAAATTACTTAAACTATCTCAGTATAGTAAATACCACTATATGTAATACACACAAACAAAAAGATTTGGGGGCTATTTAATGAATTTTGTGTAAAGGGGTCCCGAAACTAAAAGGCTTGGTAAATGCTACCTTAGCATAAAGATTTAGTCAAAAATAAGAGCTCTGGGAATTTCCAGTTCCACTCAAGGATATGGAAAGCTAGGAAGAGATTGCTCCCACACTTAGAATAAAAAGCTAAACAACCTGAAAATTCATAAATCGTTTTGGATGCACTGGAGAGCTGAGTTTGTGGGGCAAACAACTGGCCCGACATCTAAGGAGAGGCAGGTGACTGCAGTGAGAGATGATGTGAGCATTGGTTTCCTTGTGATAGACACAACCAGAAACCAGTTAGAATAGTTCAGTCAGGGTCAGGACAAACTGTTGGAAGCCAAGGGTGAAGTGGTAAGAAATTCAGAAACCCCTGGCAGATACCAAAATTGGAGGAATTCACACCATCTTCAGGTTGGTTTCTCCACAAATACTGCCAAGTGCTGACAGAAAAGTTTGGAAACATTTAAGTAAAGTGTCCTTTATAATACATACTTGGGAAAAGGGAACAGCAACTGCCATTGGAGGGGTACAAACTCCACTGGAGCCTTCTTCCTCATCTCCTCCAGAATGAAAGCCTTATTCTATAGGGAGAAAAGAAACTAACACCATCACCACTAGGCATGGAGAGAATCCATTGCAGCTATGAAAAGAAAACAAAAACAAAACAAATGAACTGATAACCTACCCCTGAGGGAATGAAAAGAATACATGCTGGGCTCAGAACTGCAGATGGGGAATGGGCAGGAGAACTAAGGGGGCCGAACACCCAAGGACACAGTATCTGCCTCATAGTGAGGCTAAATGTAAACAGAGAACACACCACATTGCCACATCTTGTGGCCATGCGGACACAGCTCAAGAAACAAGTAATAGAAAACACTGCTCAGAGAGAAGCAAAAGTGTGGAGGAGCCCTGGCCGGTTTGGCTCAGCGGTTAGAGTGTCAGCCTGCGGTCCAGAGAGACCTGGGTTCAGTTCCCGCTAAGGGCGCGTACCTCGGTTGTTTGTCCCCAGCCCCGGTTGGTTGTACGGGTGGCAGCCACTCAGTGTGGCCCTTTCACATCAATATTTCTCTCTTGCTTCCTCGCTCTCCCTCCCACTCTGAACAAAACATGGAAAAATGTCTTTGGGTAAGGATACAAAACAAACAAATAAACAAACAAAAAAGTGTGGAGGAATCCTAATCAGAACACTAGGTATCACTAGAGGAATTGGAAGCTTATCATTATCACTGAGGTTGATGATAATGACAACAAACTTCAAGCCTAACACAACTCCTAACTAGATTTACTCAAGCCCTTGAACTAAAAGACTAGAAAAGAAATGAAAAGTATGCCTATTTCTAAAAATAAAAACTGTTTACCTCAGTCTCTATTGAACTACACAAGGTACCCAATTTTCAACAACAAAAACCACAATGCATATGAACAGGAAAGGAAAACAGTAGACTCCCAATGGACAAAGAAATCACCAGAGCTAGAATCAATTACACAGATGATGGAACTCTCTGATAAGAACATTTTAAAAACCATGATTGATGTATTAAAGGATCTATTGGAAAAGGAGAATATAATTTAAGATCAGACTGAAAGGTTCAGCAAAAGATGAACACTGTAAGTTAAAAATCAAATGAAAATGCTACAATTTTTAAAATCCACCTTAAGATAGGTGAAGAATACCTTCAACAGGTTTATTAGTAGATTCAACACAGCCAAGAAATAATTAAGGAACTTGAAAATACATCAATAGAAACTACTCAAATTGAAACTCAAAGTAAAATAAGTTTAAGAAAAAATAAATAAAAGAGTATCCAAAAGTGGTACAATATCAAATGGTCTAACACATATGTAATTGGAATCCCAGAAGAAGAGAGAGAACAGAACAAAGCAAATGTTTAAAGAAAATCAGTAAAGAATTTCCCAATTACAGAAAGACCTAAGCTATATATCAAAGAAATTCAGAGAACATCAAGCAGGATAAAAAGTAAGCAAACATTCTCCTCATTATATCATATTCAAAATGTTGGGGGAAAAAAAAAAGACAAAGAGAAACCCTTGAAGGTAGCTATAAAAAAAGACACATTACATAGAGAGGAACAAAGATGAAAGTTACAGTGGAATTTTTGTAACTAGAAGACAATGGAGTGCTGAAAGAAAAAAAAAGAAATCAACTCAGAATTTTATACCCAGTGAAGTTATTTTTTAAAAATGAAGTAAAGCCCTGGCCGGTTCGGCTCAGCGGTTAAAGCGTTGGCCTGCGGTCCAGGGAGACTCAGGTTGGGTTCCTGCTGGGGGCATGTACCTTGGTTGCAGTTTGTCCCCGGCCCTGGTTGATTGTGTGGGTGGTGACCATTCGATGTGTGCCTTTCACATCGATGTTTCTCTCGCTCCCTCCCACTCTATCTGAACAAAAAACAAAAAAAGTGTCCTCGGGTGAGGATTAAAAAAATAAATAAAGTAAAGACTTTCTCAAAGAAAAAGTGAGCTAATTCATTGCCAGCAGACCTACCATAAGAAAAAAAAAAAAAAAAGTAAAGAAAGTTCTTCAGGCAGCAGCAATATAAGAAACTTGGACCTACACAAAGAAATGAAGAGTGCTGAAAATGGAATCAATGAATGTCAATTAAAATTCTTTTTTAGTTTTTAATTCATCTAAAATATAACTGATGGTCTAAAGCAAAAATAATAGCAACATATGTTTATAGCATGTATTATAGTAAATGTATAACAATAAATACCACAAAAGATGGGAGAAAGAAATCGAGAATATATAGTCATATGGTCCTTACATTACCTTACTTGGCATTGATGAAGAGATAAAGTAGTATCTGAAGGTAGGCTCTAATGAATTAAAGATGTATATTGTAAATCATAAGTAAAACACTAAAAAAGTAACATAAATGGGTAAATAAGTTCATAAAGAGATAAAATGGAATTTTAACAAATATTCAGTTTACACAAGGAGACAATAAAACTGAACGGAAGCAATCAACAGATGGAACAAATAGAACACAAGTAATACAGGGAGAAAAAACAAAATAAAGAACCAAACATATGCTATATACAAGAAACACACTTTAAATATAAAGATACAGATAGAATGAAAGTAAAAGAATGTAAAAAGATAAAATGTGTAAATGATAACCAAAACAAAGCTGAAGTAGTGATATTAATAACAGAGAAAGGAGACTTCAAAAAAAGAAATATTTGCGATAAAGAGAAACACTGTGTCAGGATCAAGGGGTTAATTCTTCAAAAAGACATAACAATACTAAATGTATAAGCACTTGACAACAGAACTTCAAAATATATGAAGCCCCCAAAATTGACAGCACTGAAAAAATGAAATAAGCAGGTCCAAAATTATAGTCGGAGTCTTCACCACTCTTTTCTAAGTGACAGAACAAGTTCACAGTACATCAGTAAAATTATAGAAGACCTGAACAATACTATCAACCTATTTGACATAATTTACATTTACCTTTATGGAACACTCCTCCCAACAACAGCAGAACACACAATGTTTTCAATTTCACATGAAACACTCCCCAACAGAAACTGTATTCTGGCTTATATAAAAACATCAAATTTTAAAATAATAAACATAATAAAAAGTACATTCTAAAAATAATGTATGAGCCAAATAAGAAATGTCAGGTAATATTAAAAGTATTTTGAACTGAGAGAAACGAAAATACAACATACCAAAATTTGTGGGATATATATGAATATTCATAAAATGCCGTGTATAGCCACCAAAACTGGTAATATAACTCCATTTTTATAACATGTAAAAGTATTCAAATATTATCAAATAAAAAGGTTATTGAATGATATGAAAAAGAATCTGAATAACTTGATCATATAAATATTAATATCAGTAGGATCACTGGAATTTTATTAATTCATTTTTATTTATAATTTTGAACTTTCTTTTAATGTGCTTACTTATAATTTCAAATTGTGAATTCGTGTGTCAGACATGTATTAATGTTTCTTCAAAATATATTTATAATCCTTTCTAAATTTTCAGCAATTTAATGTAATTAAGCCATAAATTACATTTTGATTCAAAATAAAAATGATATAAAAACATATACAAGTGAACTTGGGAACAAATATAAATCTGCTGTCTAAAATTTACAAAGTCCAAATATGAAAGAAATTTGAACCATCTAAGTACAAATATTAATACTAGCAACATCTATTTATATAATAAATGAGTAAAATCTCTATTCTTAAGTATAATAACATTCGCTATAAGAAAAAGCTACCCTACAGCTGTAAATATACTCCATAAGCCTTTTAAAAGCCAGTTTTGTGTATGTGTGTCTGGTATATGAGACTGTGAATGAATTACAGCTACAAACTTAAATTATACACATAAATTATGAAATTTAATGGGTTCTGGAAGAGGTTCTAATCTTATTAAGTGTCATGATTAGTGATATTATTGCCCACAAAATGCATCTTTCAAGATTTATTCTGATTTATATTTAACTCGTAAAAGAATAATATTTTATATACTACCAGTACAGAATACATTTTATAGCTCAAGCCTAAAAAATTAAAATACTATTTTGCTATCATTAACTGTGATCCACCAAATTCTTCCAAAACCAATAAATATTCACTCCCACTGGTATTTGCTTTCTCATCTGGAAAATGGATTAATCAAAAAAATGTCTTCTTAGAGCTTTATGGAGAACTTTGTGGAGTTCATAAAATGGATATGGAAATTGTGCAGTGTTCACTGGCAGAACATTGGCATTAATATTAAGGTGAGAGGTAGTTCACAATTTATTTAACAACAATGAAAGTGATTTGGTTGTCATTATTTTATTCGCTATGACTACCTGTTTGCCTACTAAGCACAGGCATTTCACATAGAGCTACAGGAATGGATTTCCTAAAATGTTATTGTATGTTGGAATTCTGAACCTTTTTACAACAACGTATAGTAAATGATTCAACTTTGTTAACATCATAAGTAATATAAGAGAAAGTTTTCAAAATTAATATTGTATCAACAGAATTTGCTAAATTATTCTAATGCCTGATAGAAAACTGGGATAGACATGCTCATTCCCACTCTGTCAATGATAAAACTCAGTGCTCCCTAAATGAGCCTCTTCTAAATATAGAAGTTAATCATGAAAAAGGTGACAGTTCATAGGATTCTTATAAGGTTGGAGTTACCTACATCAGAACAACATTTATAGATGTCCGGGGAAGAGATATATCCTTGGGACTCTGAGGGCCAGAGGTAGCCAGAAAGATCTTATCACTGCCTGGAGAAGAAGAGAGCAGAGCATTTGAAGCCACATGAATTTACTAGGCACTTGGTGAAGAATACTAAAAGGATGTCATGGGATCCTGTAGATCAGACAGGTACCTCAGCAAACTTCCCCTCCTTTCTAATTTTACTTGATTCCATGCTGGGACCCACATCTCAGGACCTAAATTTCTCATTCCAGTTTAGAGACGGCATAAAAGATTAAGAATCATTGTCTAAAATTCATCACTTTTGTTTCTGGTTGTTAATGGCATCTCCCTAATTTTATTATTATCCAATAATTTGACATAAATTTAAATTTATATACATTTGATGTAAAGATAATACAAGGTGACCATAGTCATTGAGATAAAGGGACCTTTAATAAGTTCAAGAACAAAATTAGTTTTTCTTTCTCTTAAAATTAGTTTTTCTTTAAAACCATAGAGGATTGTCTTCAAACTGTGACCAAATATTGAGCATACTGTTCTCTGTGGGATTCTGATTTAATTTACGGCATATCTGAAATTGCAGAGTTATTAATCATAAATTGAGGGGGAAAAAGAAAGCAATAGTTTTGCTGAAGTATTTATTTTTTAAAAGGCTTTTTTCTTTTTCTTTGGACAAAAAAAATGCAAACACAATATATAATGAAGCTGATCAATTTTACTTGATTCCAGATATGTAATTGCATTGATACCAATAGTAATTGCACTACTAAATGTGCACCTTATTCTTTACTTACTTTTCTAAAACCATTTTATTGCTAGATAATTGCTAGATTTTCCCAGCATCATGACTCTAACATTTACTGACATTGCTTATTCTACTGAAAAAAAAAAAAAAAAATACAACATTTTAAATTTTAAGATACAGTTATATCTCTATTTCATCTACCCATTCATTCCAACCCATGTGTAGTGCCCAGTACACACTGAACTCTGTTCAATTGTCCATGAAAAATGAAACATAGCTACATATTCTTCGGTAGGCTAACATTTGATTTGCATTTTACTTACTTTTTTGTCATTTGTTCAAGCTCAAAATCTAGGAAAGTATTGCAAAATTAGCAAAAGTATTAAGTTAAAAATAAATGGTCTCATATATCATTACTACAAGAGAATTAACACAAGCGTTAATACTTTTGAAATCCAGTTGTTAAACTGACTGCTTAATATTTGACCACCAGTCCTGAAGTTGGACACGAATGATTAACCATGCTCATGCTCTCATTTGAGTCAAATTTAAGCTCAGGCTCCTACTGCCTTGCTGCTAATGCTAAAGTGAAGGAAGGTATCAGCTCCAGTTTCCAGAAACCAGTTCAGTGGCACAGCCACTACCACAAGGCACACTTACCACCATAGATAGAATTAAAATCAGTGCCACGGACATTTATTTTTTGTTTAAAGACACAATGTTTAGTCAGTTTTCTGGACATTGCTTTGGGGCATACAGAAAACTATTTCCCTGCATTATTCAGCCCTAAATGTTTTTGTTTTGTTTTCCATTCAAATATTTATTGAACATCTGAACAGGCTGGGCATTATGAGGACATTGCAGTGACCAAGACAGACACGACCACTACCTTCATGGAACCTAAACTGTAGGATACACGGAGGGGACACTGGAAGAAAAGTGGACAGCCCTACTCCTTTCCTCTCTTCCTCTGCAAACCCCCTAACACCACCATATCATAGTGGTTTTATGGTGGCTTCCATAAAGCCTAGCATTAAGGTTTACTTTTTCTCAAGTGAATTTGATTGCACCAGACTTTTCTCTCTAACATGATAGTAAATTCCTTGAGGGCAGGAATCCTACATCATAAAAAATTGTATGACTTCCTCTAACATCCAATTGCCTTGTAGTTCATATTTTCCTGCTAGTTGGATAAGATCATATTCATTTCCAGATAAAAGCAATAGCAAAGAAAGTTACCACACCCTGAACACTATGAAGCATAGATAAAAGTTCTCAATTAAACAGGGCGCTTGGACTCTGGCAGGTTTGGCTCAGCAGTTAGAGCATCAGCCCCAGTTCAAAGGGTCGGGGGTTCAATTCTCAGTCAAGGGCATGTACCTGAGCTGCAGGTTTGATCCCCAGCCCTAGGTGGAGGTGGGGGAGGTCGGGGTCTCCCCAGGGCCCTAACTCCTATCTCCGCACTTTGAAGGCATGTTGGAAATCCGATTTGAGGCTATTATAGAAGTAATGTCTTCTACTTAAAATCCTCTCCCTAAATGGTCTTGATAAAGCATTTGAAAGACCTGTCCTATTCTGCCTTAAAGTCATGAAAGTTTCTTTTTAAATATAAATACTGGCTGTGACTGATTCTACTTTTGAGTTCTTGTACTACTTTCTGCCCATACTCTTCAACTAAGGAGCATGCAGTTGGAGCATCAACCCGTGGACCAAAGGGATTTGATTCCTGGTCAAGGGCACATACCTGGGTTGCAGGTTTAATCCCCAGCCCTGGTGGTGGTCATGTGGGAAGCAAACAATCAATGTGATATGTCTCTCACATGGATGTTTCTCTCTCTTTCTCTTTCTCTCCCTCCCTGTCTTCCACTCTATCTAAACAAAAGATCAAAACAAACAAAAAATATCAATGGAAAAATATCCTCAGGTGAGGATTAACAACAACAACAACAATAAACCTGTCTTGTTCAGAAAGGATTTACAGAGGGTGAACTATGTATCGTATTAGTGAAGAAGTGGACTGGTGAGGAAGAATACTGGGACTGGAGCCAGACTTGTATTCGCATCATCTCTCTATTGGTTCTGCAGGTTACTTCCTGTGTGACCATGAGCAATTCTGTATCTCAGTTTCCATATTTATAAAATGGGGATAATAATATCACTGCATCACAGAGTTATTGTAAGAATTAAGTGGCTATCCACATAACATATGTAGCAAACTATCATCTGCCTAGGATACAAGATCTCAGAAATGTCTAGATATTATTAAATTGTTATGTTTTCCTCTTACATGTGCATTATCTTTTCAGTAAGATCTGAAATCATGCAAAACCAATAAAATGTGGTTGGGTACCTTCAAGAATATTCAGTAGCAATAATCAAGGAAAATACATTATAATGAAAGAGGAAATATATTAGGTTAAATTAGAAGTACAGTTTGCGAACCTCAATTTAACAGACATAGGATTTAAGGGACAAAATTTCCGGTCTGTATGTCATATGTGAAAAGTAACACCCTGTTAATTTTAAAATGCTTTTAACCAAGATGAGCTTATAATTAAACTAACAGGTTATTTTTTTGTTGTTGTTATTAATTCACTGTTACTTTTAACACATTTTAGCAAATAGGCTATATGTTGGAAAAAAAAAAAAAAAACCTGTAGTAATTTCACCAACATAAGTAAATATCTATAGTCTACATATTGAAACCAAGAGTCACCACTCAATGTTCAAAAGTAAACAATGTTCAGCGAATGATTAGCATGTGATCATGATCATAACGCCTGGCTTGTGGTGATTGGTTGTGTTGTCTCATGGCATGACTTTGTGCAGCTGTTTTAATGGAGCCTGGATGTTTCCTAAGCCACGCCCAGCCGTGAGCATTTGTTTACTTGCAGTGACTGGTGAACACACGCATTTACTAGACCTATTCAGTATAAATTTAAAATTACAGCAATACATATAGAAAACTTTTCTATAAAATTAAACTTTTCATACACACTTAATTTTAATTACACAAACATGACTACAAAAGTAAAAACAGGTAAATTAACTAAGTTGTCAATTTTTTAACATATGCATTCGGAAAACCTACTTCATTATATAATAATCTTTCGGCTTTAATGAACACCCCCTTGCCTGAATTAGTCCATTATATCAGGGTTTTACTGTATATTAAATGTATCTGGTTCAGAGGAATTGTTGAGAGTAATTATGACACTATTAATAGTAGAGGTATTATAGATTTTGAGTTAGTAGAATGCCTTAATGTAATGAATTTTTGAAGTTAGAGTTTGGTGCTCTATAAGATGCAGGAAAATTATAAAGGAAGTTTTAGATATTTTATAATCTTGTAAACATACAAACAAGGTGAGCCACAGACACAGTTGGAGATTAATTAACCAAATGGAGCAGAGAGACTGCTTCCCGTGCTAGTGATATCATACTGAGCAAAGCCACATGCGGAGGCAGTGAAGAATAAATGGGGACAGAGCATCAAGGGGTTAGGTCCACTGTGGGTGAAGGTTGGAGGTAGAGCTGGGAAGGGAGTGTGCAATACACAAAGAATGGAACATCAAGGGACATCTGTGGTACACTAAACTTTTCCGTTCCCAATCTTGAATCGTGCAAAGCTGCCAGCAGAAGCAGACAAGTGTGTGTGAATCCACATTGCCTCCATTTTTCTTCTGAGCCTCATAATGCAATGAAGGAACCTAGGATTAGTACAGCTTATCCTTTTGAGAACTTTGTTAAATTTGCATGGCTTCTGGCAATTTTACAACTTGGAATTTAGATTTTGCCCCTTGCCCTTGCTGCCATCAAAGGATGAAACCCACCTAAAGAAAGTAGGAGGGATGGATAGGAATAAGAGTGTCCATTCAATCCAATTTCAGATTTAAAAACAACACCAAAAAAAAAAACAAAAAAAAAACACTTATTTCTGTCATCCATTGTTTTAGAAACTCTGGGATGGTCCTAGGTTTGAATTATAAGTTATGCAGGAAATGCTAAACTCAGAATAGATCCTAAAATAAACTCTATCCCTTCTGATTATATGTGACTGTCCAAAGTCCTTATGGCAATCGTAATGCATGAAGAGATCCCACTGGTTCAATGTTCAGTATCTCATCATGAAATGACTTCATAATAAAAAAGTGATCTTTTCTGTCAAACCTAAATTTAAACTGTGCAGATCTAAGATCATAGAGGGAGATATTTATTAAATCACATTTAACTCTGGGCACTTACTGGGTCTTCATCAAAAGATTTTCCATTTATCTGAGTTTATTTACCTATTTTTGATATGTTATTATAGCAAAAGAGCTGTTGTTTCAGTGGCAGGTGGGATTGGGTACTAGGGGTTTCAAAAATGTCACCACCATATTAAAATAAGAAGTTGGTGTTACTATATCAGATCCCACTGGGGCAGAGACCAACTTATATGAGCCAAAAGAGCCTATGTCACATAACTAGAGTCATTACATGTCACATACTAAGCACAGCCAGGGCACATTTCAACTAAGGATCTAAAGGGTTTTATTTTTTATTTTTATTTTTTTATCTAGTGGATACTCCCCTGCCACTGATAACATACATACATACATACATACATTCATACATACATACGTATATATAATATATATTTAATATATATAATTCTCATCTTACTATATTCCAGTCCAGGGTGAGTTAAAACAGCATGATAAAATAAATATGAATAAATTCAACTTCTTCATTTAATTATTTCAAGATTATCATTAAAAATTAATGAACATGAAGGTGTTATTGCTGAATAAATCAACAACCATCACTCTGAATGTGTGAAAATGTCTATTCTCTAACAAAAATAGACTTTCTTCTTGTAAATGTGTTGTGTTTTTCTTACTCATTTTGTCTAATGTGAATATTTATAAAAATGTCCTAAGTTTGCATCCTCTTGAAATATTGTACATATAATTCTTACACAAAAATATAGGACCCCAAAACACAATAACGATAAACTTTGAATGCTAATATCCACCCAACTGGCAAGGATTTAGAACACAGAGGACTCATATATCACTTGTGGGAGTCCAAATTGGTACAGCCACCTTGCAAAAACAGCTAGGCATTATCTTGAAAAGCAGTCACCCTACACAGTCCAGCTTCTTGCACATACTTATCATAAGACACTCTTAAGAATGTACATGGCAAAAACAAACAACAAAAGTTACCATAAAACATCTAAATATACAAAAATGAAAAAAGAGATAATGAAATGTGAAATAGTGATAAATTGGAATTCGTACAACACTGAAAATATGTCAACTGTCTATATCAGCATGGGTGGATCTTCAAACCATATTGTTAAAATGAAAAAAGCAAGTTGCAGGAGAATACCAACAATTTGCTGTCAAGTTGATAAAGTTTAAAAGCAAACAAAATTGAAAAAAACAACAGATTTTTAGTTATGATATATATAATGGTTAAAGAATAAAGAACAGACAGAGAATGACAACAAAGTCAAGATCAGGAGAGTGGTTCATTGTGGAGGAAGAAAGGGGACTGAACTTCGGAAGCTGAGAGCATTTCATGGCTGGTGACAACCTTCTACTTGAAAGAGGATGGCTTTTGCAGTATTTGTTGAATTGTTATGTTTCATACCATAAATGGACATCAAATAGCTAAAATATGTTTTTAATTAATTGATTAATTAATTAATTAATTAATTAATTTGTTTCAGATGTTTCTCCTTTTCCCCCCACTGATTCCCCCATTCCTCTCCCTCCCCGCCCTGTCCCCAGCTTTGTTGTCCATGTCCATTGTTCATGCATATATGCATATAAGTTCTGTGGTTTATCTCTCCCCCACCATCCCCTCTTCTGGGGACTGTCAGTCTGTACCTTGCTCCACGTCTCTGGGACTACCCCATTCCTCAGACTGTTATGTTCATTAATTTCCATAAATAAGTGAGATCATATGATACTTGTCTTTCTCTGTTTGGCTTGTTTCACTTAGGATAATACAGTGATACCTCGGTTCTCGAACATAATTCGTTCCAGAAGGACGGTCGAGAACCAAATTGTTCGAGAACCGAAGCAATGAAACCAATAGGAAAGCGTGACTCCACAAAGCGTGACTCTCTCTCTGCACTCACACTGATGACGCAAGCAAGGCGCGCTGGGCCGAATGAACGCCATTCGGCTCAACTCGGCTCATCTCGGAAGTTCGAGTTCCAAATATTTGTTCGGATTCCGAGACAAAAGTTTCTCAAATCCCGATTTGGTCGAAAACCGAGGCGTTCAAGAACCGAGGTATCACTGTACTTTCGAGGTCCCTCCATGTCGTCTCAAAGGATAAGAGATCTTTCTTTCTTACAGCTGCATAGTACTCCATTGTGTATATGCACCACTGCTTTTTTATCCATTCGTCTGCTGATGGACATTTGGGCTGTTTCCAGATCTAGCTATTGCAAATAGTGCTCTGCGAACATGGGGGTACATAAATTCTTTCTGATTGGTGTTTCAGGTTTCTTAGGGTATATTCCTAGCAGTGGGATCACTGGGTCAAGTGGAAGTTCAATTTTAATTTTTTGAGGTAGCACCATATTGTTTTCCATAGTGGCTGCACCAGTCTGCATTCCCACCAGCAGTGTACTAGAGTCCCCTTTTCTCCACACCCTCGCCAACACTTGTTTGATGATTTGTTGATGGCGGCCATTCTGACAGGTGTGAGGTGATACCTCATTGTTGTTTTAATTTGCATCTCTCTGATGATTAGTGATGTTGAGCATTTCTTCATATGTCTCTTAGCCATTTGTATGTCCTGTTTGCGTCACCTTAAACCCCAAAATTTTCTTTAAGGATGTGCATTTTACACCTGAAAAGCAATATTCATTTCTCCCAAATGAAGAGTTCTGATTTCTAATTCTGATACAATCATTGATAGTTTGAAATGTTGGATATGTTACTTAATTACTCTGGAAGCTTCATTTTCAAACCTGAAAATACAGGTCTTAAATAGCAATCTCTTAGGTATTTTCGGGAGAATATTCTTTCAATTCTTTGGGCTTACTTCCGTAGACAAAGTCCAGTTTGCCTGAATTCAATTCTTGAAAACAAGCCCACAAGAAGTTAATCAAATGTACAAGTGTCTACTTGTGTGTTTTAAAACACGAAGTTATTTAACTATAACACAGTTAATTTCTTTTCTTTCCTGAGTTCTGGCACCCTAGGATTTAAATTTTTCAGCAGCCACAGGAGGTGGCTTCTCCCCCTGGGAATTTAGCAGAGCCAGATGGCGATTTTTTTTCTCTCATATGGTTCAAGCTAAGATTTGACTTTAAAATCAAAGTGGCATGCAGAATTATACAATGAAAATAATGCTGGACTGCGTATTAGAAACCAACACCTAATAGTGGATTAAAACACTTACCAGTTGGATAATTCTGCCTAAGTCATTTAAGTTCCCTAAGCCTCAATATACTCATCTGTAATAAGGTACCAGAAATGGAAGAACGCTCTCTGGGAACCAGCACAGCATGATTTCTGTTCCAGCATAGTATAATTGTACCTTATTTAAGTTTGCTCTTGAGTACAATTTTTTTTTTTTTACCTAAAATCATAAAGTGTTCAAGTAGCTTGTTGAAATCAGTTACCAAAACCAAACTTCTAATGACCACTTAGTTCCTTCAGGAACACCTTGTTTTTGCAGAGGTTCAAGGGAAATGGTACAGTACATACAGTGATGGGGATGCATATAAAAATCACTATTTCATTTGTTAACCTAATATTTATGAATATACTTGACACTGTTCTAGTCACTGTAAATATAGCAAGTAGCCCTTATAGTGCTTACGTTCCTGTCACAATCAAGTAAGTACTATTCTGAAAGATAATTGAAGGTGGAAAGCAAGGACATTCTTCATCACTTTCACCATTTATTCCAATCTCATTACTGTAACCTTAAGCATTTTGCCTGTTAGAGATTTGGGTGTATAAATCCCTATACATATCTACTTGACTCTCAGATATTCCTTCAGTTAATTCCAGAATAAGCTAGAATCAAAATCTGATGGAATCTAGAGTGACAGTTCTTCTTTTAAAAAAGTTAGTGATTCTCTGCTACATAGCGAATGAAATCAAACTCTTTATGCCCCAACGCTTCTCTATGATTTATATATTGCCACACATTGTATGTTCCAACCATCACAAATTAATGACTGCTATCTACACATGTTTAGCCCTTTTACTTACTCACTGTGCCCCTGAACTTGAGTCTGGCTATGAGATCACACCTTTAGAGCCCAACCCAAAATGTATGTCTTTCATAATGTCTTCTCCATGCTATTCTTTATTTTTATGAATTGAAACCCATTCCTCACTTTGAAAGCATTGTGTTCCTATACAACAGCATTTTCCTCTGCTGCTTTATATCGTAGATGCCCATCTACATGTCTCTCCAATGTGAATGTTATGCCCTGTCTGAATTTTTGACCCACAGACTGCAAGCATAACAAAATGGTTGTGTTATATCACTAAGTTTTGTAGTGATTGGTTAAGAAACAAAAAATAACTGATATAATAACTTCCCCTTTTTCTTGCTTTGTTTTTGAGATGTGCTCTGTTTTCTGAACTTTTTCCCTAAACCCTATTTCTCCTTGAATCTGTCAAGATTACAGAAGTCTGCATATCACTCTTTTTCCCTCATTCATACTGCTGGGATTCCATCTCTCTGTTCACCCACCCTAGGCTCCACATTTTTCCCATTTGTTCCAACAATATCCTGTCATGTTCCAAACTCCAGCTTATCTAGGGGATGGATGCTTCTTCTGTTGGTTCTGCAGAAATCTAGTTCTTCTCAAGAAGATCATGGAGAGACCAGCATGGTGGCAAAGGATTACACAATGTGTTGTAATAAGGACACATGAGATAATGCTGGAACCCAGAAAAAGAGATATGTAAATCTTCCAACAAAAGTTGTAGACAGCTCAAGCTATTCTGAACCATGTTTAAAGGTTTGCCATACAGAAAAAGAGTAAGGACATTCCCAAGGAGAGGAAACAACAGAGGCAAGACATAGAGAGAAACATGATCAAACAAGGTGTAATTTAGTAAATGACAAATAAGGTGGCCTGAAGCACTAAACCACTTGATGTAGAGAGGTGTTAATAGTTAAGACTGAAAAAAAACATACTTGGTCAGGTCCTTAGGAGTTCTTAAATGCCAATTACAAAGTTGACATTTTATTTTTAGGTCATGGAGGGCTACATATAAAGTGATTTAATTTGAAACTTGACTAAATAAATACATTTCAAAACTGATTTATCTAAAATAATTTCAGAAGAGGGGGTGTTGGGGGGAAGAAATAAACCACAGAACTTATATGCATGTATGCATAACCAATGGACATAGACAACAAAGTTGGGGGTTGGGCAGGGGGGAATGGGGAAGAGGAGAAACATCTGTAACAAAAACAAATTAATAAAAATAATTTTATAAATAAATAAATAAAATAAAATAACTTCAGAGGATAATTTGGAGTGGGATAAAGGGGAACATGGAATGAGCAGAAAAGGAGTCTCAGATGAGAAAGAGATGGTGAAGATACCAGGTAGGCTGAAGGTTCCTGGATTGTGAAAGAAAAGTTTATTCGAGAGAATACAAGTAGGCAGTTAGAAAATAGAGAATAAAGGTAGGCAGTTAGTTAAGTGTATGAGTGGATGTGAGGAAGTACACATAGAGGCAGCCTCACTTTTTACTCACATGAAAGCTACTTCAGAAATTGGCTCAGGGTTTGGGCTTGAGCAAGTAGGAGGATAATGCACTTGAGACAGAAAATAGAGTCACATAAAAACATTGGCATACATTCTGAATAATGAAAATGCATTATGGTGAAATGAAAAGAGACATTCAGGAGTCAGGAAAGATAACTTCCACAATACCCCAAAACAATGTGCAAGGCAAAAGAGGTGGGAAATTGAAGAAGGTAAGTTAAAATGGTAACAAAAAAAGTAGCAGCATTCAATCACCTTGATTTGGCTGCATCCAATTTAACTCTGGAAAAAGTTTTTGTATATTTAAATGCAATTGCACCAGATGTTCTACAAACTCATAACTCTTTAATCACAGTAATAAAACCACTGTAAACAAAAATGTAATTCTAGAGAGACAAAAGCTGCCTACTTTCTAAATTATTTATTTCACTTCCTTCTCCTAACATACTCATAGACCCAAAGCAGAAAGCAGCAGGTCGCAAGAGGTGGGACTGAGAAAGTTGAGGAAAGGCTGTGAATGCATAAAGAGCTGAGGGTTCAGAGGCTCAAAACTAAGTACACTCATAGGTTGGTATCATAAATTAGATTAGCTAAGTGGTTAGAAACCAGTAGACTGAAGGAAAGGTAGCCAGAATGATCAGCAAAAAAAGCTGAAAATATGCAAGATGATTTTAGTAACAAGGGGAAGGTCAGAAGCTGAGAGAAACATCCCTGAAAGTAGGTAAGGTGGAAAGTTCCCAGAGAACTGGTCTGGAAAGTAACCAAACATGGCCATGTAAGGAAGACTCTAGTAATGACCCTGTGTTTCAAGCAATGACTGATTATGCTTTTTCCTCGTTAAAAAAAGCCAATTCCTGCCAGGGCAGTGTGGCTCAGTGGTTGAGTGTCGACCCATGCACCAAGAGGTCACCAGTTTGATTCCCAGTCATGGCACATGCCCAGGTTGTGGGCCCAATCCCCAGTGGGAGGCATGCAGGAGGCGGTCAATCGATGTTCTCTCTCACTGATGTTTCTATCTCTCTCTCCCTCTCCCTCTCCCTTCCTCTCTCTCTAAAATCAACAAAGAAAAATAAATAAAAAGAGAAAAGCCAATTCCCAATCACAATTGCCTAGGAACTGCAGGCAGAGATAAGGCCCTGGCTGGAGGTAGGAACCTAAAGGCCAATGGTTCTGATTCTTCAGCATGCATCACAGTCACCCAAAGATCTTGTTAAAATAGTGTTTTCTAGGTGCCACTCCCTGAGTTTCTGATTCAGTAAGTCTGAATTGGGCTCAAGAATTTTCATTTCTGGTAAGTTCCCAGATAATGCAATGCTGCTGGTCCTAAGACCAGATTTTGAGAACCACTGCTATGGGTCATCAGTTCTTATACCTTGATATGCCTTAGAATCATGTGCCCTAGAATCACGTGACAAGTTTTGAAGCTCATACCTGAACCTGCCCTAGAGATGGAGCATAGGTTGAAGCCTGAGATCATATAATTTTTAAGTTCCCTGGATGATTCCAATGTCTAGACATTGTTGAGTTGTTGATACATATGGATGTAAAGTTAAATGATGATAAATTAGTTCATTTTTTGATTCAGCAAGGTATCTTTTAGGGAACTGACTTCTCTCTTTAACCTATGGATTTAAATTCTTCATAGGTCTAATAATGGTTATATTTAATTAAATACTTTACTTACAGCTCCTGCTCAATCAAAGTCCTATTTGTGCCAATAAAGAATTTAGGTAATATCATCAATAATTCATAAAAAATATCATAGAAGTTTCACTTTAACTTTAGGAAACAAAGGAGAGATCTAACAATGGAAGAAAGACTTTGGTTTCCTCCATCCATGCTGCCAGGATTGAGGGAGAAAAAAACAATTTTTCCAAAACAGCTATAAAGCAGCCAAGAGGAAAATCCAATAAAGTTACTGAGGAGTGAAAGAAAAAATGGGCTGGTTCATCTCTGAAATTTTATGAAGAATATTGACTGACTGAAATATTGATAAAGATTTTAAGGCAACTTTCGAGAAAGGGAAACTCATCAACTCCCTTGTAACATACTAGCCAAGTGAGACACTTAAATGTAGGAATAAAGTTTTTGACCTCTTCTGCATTTTTCAGAATTACTAAATAATTAATAAATTAATAATAACTAATGCTAATATATTATTCTGGAATAATCTTAATTTTGTTTACCAATTTCTTTTCATTGTCTAGTAATTATGCTTTTAAAAATATTTATTTCTTTTTTTGTCATCAAAATAATGGACTGTCCCTTTCAGAAAAACAACTCAAGAGCTTACATAGCTTCCTTTGGAAGATTTACATACACATCCTCCAGGTTCTGGTAGTATCCCATGTGTAATTTCTACAACATATTGCCAAATTTTGCTTATATGTTGGTCCCTCCAGGACTCGGTCCTTTGTGTCTTAGTATCAAGTATAGTACATGGCAAAAAAAGGATCAATGAATGTTATTAAAGTACTAGACTGATGCTATTATCTAATAGGTCCTACATTATTTTACCTCCTTAGGAAACCATTTTGGCTATCATATTTTAACTCATGATCCTTAAAAGTGTTCACAATCTTATTTATTTGTTTGTATTATTATATGCATGTATAGAGTTGTGATGACTTGAAGTCTGCTGATGCATTAAAATGTTTTTTAATTCCAAGATTTTCAGCTCAAAGCAACAGTTTAAAATTTCTCATACTTCCTCCCAGTGATCAATCCCTTACTCACTAATCCCACCTCATTACTTCCATTCTCCCCATTCATGTTTCCCTTCATTACTTTCATCGGTCACCTAAGAGTGTATCCCTTAGTCCCCCGCTCCCCACCACCAAGAAATGCAGTTAAACTTCAGCTTCCTTTGTAACACTTACCTAGTTTATATGAAACATACTCAACCTTCCTTCGTGGACTTCCCAGTGTTTCAAAATTTAATCGCCAATCCCCAGCTCATCATTACAATCCTACAGTTTGTAAAAGCATTCAACTCCACTGAGTATTTCATATTTCACTAAAACATCCATGTAACACAACGCTCATCTGAAATTATAGCTTATAAAATGTTTTAAAGGAACTTTAAAATCACATGGTCATCCCTGTCAATTGACACCTGGGTAAACAGATCCTGAGAAATGTGCACATTACATGTCACAGAGCATTGTTGCTGGCAACATAAAGAGAAGGAACAGATGAATGGAATTAAAAAGCTCAGAAAAGAACCACTGCACACTTCTGTACCATCCCTGACATTCCTTTGACATCAATGATTCAGTTCTTTGAGAAACCCTTCCTGACACTCACCTGCGAGTTGAGTACCCTGCTCAGTCCTACCACAGGACCCTGTAAGACCCCTTCTTCCTGCTACCCTCAATGGATTAATCCCTATTCTGTTCCTTCTTTCTCATTGGTAGCTGTGAGTTCACTGAAATGTGGATGATGTCATTTCTATTGATGGTTCCAAGCACTTATTAGGAGCTCACATATTCATAGATTCAGACTTAGGACCAAAGTTTTAAACAAAACTCCTTCAAATAAAAATTATTTAAATTTTATGTGTAAACATGCCTTGTTATTATAAGCAAGAATTTTAAATTATTGAGTACTTTGTTACCCCATTTTTATTCTCTGGTCAAATATTAAGAACCAATATTTGACAGGTAGTTTTAAGAAGTTCTATGCTAAACAGGGTGCTGAGGAAAAAAACAGGGTGCTGGGGACAGGTTGAATACTTTATAAATGGTGGTCAAGACATTAATGAGAAAAATAACAGTCATGTGAAAAGGAGCTGAGAATAGGGAGAGGGCGAAACTCCAGACAGATAGAATAAAATATCTTAGAAAATATTGGTCTTACATCTTATACCTAAACATACATGATTGTGTAATATGAACTACTCCACTTTAGTTACAGAATTTATAATAAAATGTTTTGACTCATATATATTCCATACCTGTTTATGGAAATTAATTTAATATAAACAAATTGAATTCGAATTTGAATATAGGACACTTCTACATTAAAAAATGGCCAAACCTCTGGACATAATATTTCCTGTCTTCAACAGGTTAGTCTACTACTATTAATACTATTATTACTAGGACCAATCTAGAATTTTCACAAAGTTTATGTCCTTTGTCAATTAAACATTTAAATTCATTTTGAGTCAAGAATGCAAAGCAATTCAAAACAAAACAAAAGTATTAGAAATAATCTTTATGGACACACAGGAAGATAGGTTTAAGACTTGTCTGTGACACAGCAAGGACCCTAAAGCGGGCACTCACCATTCTGTCAGTTTTATATGTATCCACCTGCATTCTGCTTCTGTTCATTTACTTAATTCAAACATCTCATGCCAATATTTACTTAACTGAGGAAGAGATGCTTAGAGTCAACTTACCTTTTCCTTAAAAAAAGAAAGTTAAAAATATATATAGTGACATTCTTGTATTTTACAGGCCAGTTTAATCACCTTGCTTTTGAGTTAAGGATACAGCAATGTTGATTTATCAACATCTACTTAAATAGATTGACGTTTTAATTATCTCCAGATGAATTGTAAAGAATACTGAGGCAATGAGCACATTCTTTCCGGGATATATTAGGAGGATGATATAACATCATTTTTTTCCCTTTGCCATTAAACTCCTTATCAGATTACAAACGGTGTGCCAGGTTTGCTGTGTTCCTTAACTTGTGTGCTTATTGCAGACTTCACCAGGGTTTGTGTTTCTTTGTCTTTGAGGGATGTGCTCATTTATCCATTCAAAGAGAGTACTCAATGGGAAGCAGAGAGCTGAAGTTCCTCTTGCATCCCAGAGATACTTTCCTGGAAAGAAGGGACTAATTTTCATCAGAGCAAGCAGATGGCCACACCGTTGAAGCTTCCACAGAGATTCACCTCTGTAGGAAGAGGCAGGTGGAAAGCAGAAGGTGAGCCAAACACAATATATTTATGTTCCCGATGCCACCAAAATGCTTGCATCCTGAAAGAACCCACTGAAGCAGGCACTAGCAAAAATCAAGGTAAAACTAAACAAACAAACAAATATCTGTGGAGATTTTTAACTTTATTTTTATTGTTGATACTATTATAGATGTCCTCATTCCACCCCCACCCTTTGCACATCTCTATCCAGTCCCCCACCCCCTATTCCCTCTGGCCATCACCACATTGTTGTTTGTGACTATGGATTATACATATATGTTGTTTGGCTAACCCCTTCTTTCATCCAGTCGTCCCCAGCCCCCTCCCCTCTGACAGCTGTCAGTCTGTTCCATGTATCCATGCCTCTGTTTCTATTTTGTTCTTCCGTTTATTTTGTTCATTAGATTCCACATATAATTGAGACCATATGGTATTAATACAAAGGGCATTATAGAATAAATTAGCTTCACCTTTAAACTGGAGGGCTGTGATTTTAGCAGAAGTAATTCTGTTTCCATTGTGTTCTCCACCTATGAGATGTATAGAAACAGGAGGAAGGAATTAAAGAAAAATAAAGAAGTGTCACTTCAAGAATTTCCTAATGTCCACCTCCAGGGCTAGCCAGGCTGTGAAGTGAAAAAATTTAACACTAGAGGAAGGTATATCTTGCGCGCAACTGGAGACACATTTGTGAGAATAATCAGTTTTGCAATACTGCAGCTTACTTGATTTCCATTTCACTTTACATTTTCTTGGATGCCTACCAAATGCCAGGCACTGGGTTAGGTCCCCAGGGAGTACAGAGCCTAGTGTTAACAGACCTCTGTTCAATTACGAGCTCTACCCATGGTACTTCTGCGGTCTGAGAATATATTCTGTAAATCATGATATCACTTTCTACATAGAGCTTAGTGCGTAGAAAGCATTCAATTAGATATATAATCACTATTATTATTGCTAGAATTACTATTACAGGGATATACATATGTTACAGTTCATAATGTAGTGGGAAATTTTTTAAAAACACAAGTAGCTACATTGCAATATGGTAGATACTATATTTGAAGGATATATAAACTGCTGTTAAAACAGGAAGGTGCCCTGGCCAGTTTGGTTCAGCAGTTAGAGCATCAGCCTGCGGACCAGAGAGTTCCAGGTTCAGTACCCGCTAAGAGCAAGTACATTGGTTGCAGTTTGTCCCAACCCCCAGTTGGGGTCCTGTGGGTGGCAACCACTCTATGTGTCTCTCTCTCTGTTCCCACCCCTCTCTCCCTCCTGCTCTATCTGCAGATAAATGCAAAAATGTCCTCGGGTGAGGATTAAAAAATAAAATAAAATAAAATAGAGTTTGTCAAATCCTAAAGCTAGAATATTTCAAAAGAAGGTCTAAATTTTTAAAAATAAGAATAAAAAAGCCGATTTCCTTCTATGCCAGAAATCTATCAAAGAACAATATTTCAATAATCCCTCTCACCTGGTTCTATTTTTTCTGTTATTCCTTTCGAAGATTCTAAAGGAAGCATCATGTTTATTGTCAGCTGTCTGTTTCCTGCCACTTGAATGTGATCTCTAGGAGAGCACACCTTTAGTCTTTTGTCCTTGTTGTTATTCAGGACTGAAATCAAAGGACCTAGAATAGTACCTGGCATGTACTAGTTCTTCAGTAAATTGTTGTTAGTTGATGATGCTTGCATAAGTGAATGAATGAACTAATAATTCCCCTCGCTTAATAGTGGGCATCTCCTGGATCTAAAATGCATTAGAAAAATATCTAGCAAAACTGACCTCAGTAGAAAGGAATACAGTTCTGTCACTCCTAACTTACTGATAACTGACTTATAAATAACCTACACCTCTTGGGTCTCCATGCAGGACACAATACGAACAATTAAGATACACCAGACTTTCCTTCCTTCATTCAAATTTAAATAAAGAGAAGTAGTTTATAAAAATGAAGATATTTAACAATTTTTTAGTGCTTGTGAGTAAGATCTGTTGGCTTTCTCATCCCCTCACCAGTTTCTGGATCAGGGGAAACTATACCCCTGGAAGTACCAAGCAGATTACTAATTCTCTGGCTTCTAGAAGAAATGAGGTATATTCCTGGTCACAATTTAGATTTTTTTTTTTTTCATAGATAAGGTTTCCATTATAGTAGTACTGTTTTGTTTGTAAGAAATGGGTCAAAAAGACTTCAGAACCTTAAATTTAGAAGCCAGCCACCATAAATAAGACAACTTCTATGTGATAATTCTGCTACAGGTCTAGAAGTATTCAGTTTATAAGCACACCTTTGAAATACAACTTATATGTAAATTAGCATTGCCAATATTTAAATATGAATGCTCCAAAGAGAGTTTATTAGCTCTCTTTGAAGCATCTCAACCTATTTTATGTGTGTCAGTATTTCTACCCAAAATGAATTCCTGAAAGAATAAAGGCATAAGAAAAACTATTTTGTATTTGATTCTACTGGGTTTTAAACATAAATCACGAGATATGAAATATTGTGTTACTATAACAGACACAAAACCTATAAAACCCAAATAGTCTACATGTAACTTCCCAGAACCTTTTCCTTAATGAAAAACCAACAGAATTTTTCCACCTATCAATCAGTAAAGTTTTCATTCTATTTTGTATTTGTTTTCATCTGTTGAGCCCTTTCTAAGAAAGAAACGACTCAAAGGCAGAAGATAAACACACAGAGCAGAGAAGGTACAAGCAATCAGAAGTCATGTGTGCTCCACCTGCCAATGTACAACTAACTCTCACCTTGAATGTTAAGAGATGCTCCTCTGTAAGATTCAAATACAACTGCCTCTTTCTGGTCAGCCTCTGGATTTTTTCCATAGCTTGTCTTGCCTTAATAAATATGCATTCTTCCCAGAGTAACCTAAAATTTACATTTTGCTTTAGAGGCGTTGTTTTTCAATTAAATCTTTCGGGAGAAATATAAAACTTTGATTTCTTCTGTAGTCTCTTCACAGCAAGTGGTACCATGTCAGGGCTGGGCTATAGGAGCCCATGTACGCCTCTTTCCCTACAAATGCAGCCAATGGATTTACTGAAAGTTGTATCCTTCAAGAGCCCAAAGATGAGGGAGCTTAATAAATACTTGCTATTATTGGATTTGTTTGGCAAATTGCTGTCACTGTTATCACATATTAAAGAAAAATGAAGTAAGATCTAGGAATTTTCAATAGGAGCAGAAAAATATTTCATGACTAGACAAGTAATTTTTAAAATTATTTAACTGGTGCTACTCTGATGTAAAAAGATGGTTGGCAGATTGATTAGTTCTTGCAGATAAAATATACAGCATTTATTAATTGCCCATTATGAACCTAACATTGAACTAATACTTCACATAGTTTGGCAAATGTAATCCTTTCCAAAACTCTGATATGTAAGTTTAATTATCCTCCTTTTTCAGATGAGAAAACTCAAATAATTAAGTAACTTGCTGAAGTCATCTGGCTTGTGAGATGACTCAGTAGTAAAATCAGAACTAGGAGGTAGGGCTAACACTCCCATCTGGAACATACTGCTCGTATCATGAATCTCATGATCACCTTCCAGCAGGTAACGCCCTAATCAACACCTCAAATTTCATCACTTCATAAAACTTGAGTTTATTGTTTCCCAAGTTGCTGAAGGAAAATGTCTCATATTGACTCAAAATATTGAGCTCAATTTTTCTCCCTATGAATTAACTCTTTATCCCAAACTCTTATATGTTCCAGCAATGTCACTATTCCCAAAGTCTTCACACTCCAAATCTCTACTCAGCCTTTGCCATCTCCAAGAGCTAATAAAAATCATTATGAAAGCAGCTGCTGTACATTAAATAACCACTGTGCTGGATACTGGGGTTTGGGCCTAGGAGAGAAACAAAAGCACATAAGCCAATTCATTCCTTAAAGGAGCTTAAAATCTGGGACTATTCACATAAAATGTTGGAAATGTAAACCATAGAGTAAATGACCCAGAAACACCCGAATAGAAGTCAGAGGAGAGCTTATCCTGGGCTAGAGTAGTCATAAATGCCTCATGTGAGAGGTGAGATTTGACCGGCTCTTGAGAAATAAAGAGAGGGCTTTGAAACAATTATTTTAAAAGAAATCCTTGCTTGTGATAAAATTCCTGATTCATCTTGTCCTAGGAATTTAAATAGACAAGAATTTAAATGCATGAAGTGCAGAGAATCAAAGGCAGAGGAAAGAAGGGCCAGAAAAGCACAGTCCTGACACAGCAGGGGTGGTCACCGTGGAGGAAAGGTTTGATGCAAGGGACTGACTACAAATGGGACTGAGCAGCAAAGAGAACCAGCTGTGCCTTCATGCACATGTCCCAACTGCGCATCTGAAGGCCAAACGCACTCCAGGTATATGCTCAGATGTGGGGGACACAGGGCAGTAAAAATGAAGGTGCTTGTCACCTTGTAGCTTCAAGGACAAAGTTGGAGGACTCTCACAATGACTTTGACAGTACTTTAGAATTTTTGACAGTTCTTTAGAAAAGCAAATCTAGATGCAAGTTTAATCAGAAGAAGGAGACCCTGGAGTCAAGAAGTTCCATTACAAGCCTTTCGTATATTCCAGGCATACAATAGGTAAATCTGAAGTTGCTGCAGCTGGATTCTTAGAACACAACTACTTCAAACTCTAAGTTAATGTGAAAGAAATTTAGGACCAAGAGAAGTTAGGTGTTTTGCTCAAATTTGCAAAGTAATTAAAGGCTTTAAAAAATAACAATTGATAAGAAAGTCTTGAAGAACTAAATGTAAAAATAAAAAATTTAATAGTTTATGAGATGTGAAATGATGATAGCTTTATCATTTCAGAATTAGAAAAGATTTCTTAAACAAGATAACTTATCTATACCATAAAGAGAATAAAAAATGAATTTTATAATATATGTCAAATATACCTTTTAAGTAAATAAGAAAAAAGTATCAATTTTTATATTTTAAAAATATATTTTTTTACCCTGAGATCCTAAAATGAAAAGACGAGTCACCAGTTCAAAGAAGACCATTGAAATATATATTAAAGAAAAACTGTTGCATCCAGAATATATACAGAGCTCTGAGAAATCAATGAGTTTTTTAAAAAGTAGAAAAGTGGACAGCATATATAATTAAGCATTCCACAGACACCTGAATATGAATCAAGATAGGAAAAAATGGTGACCATCACTAGCACTCAGGGAACAATATATTAAAACTACAAGGAGTTATCATTTCACATCCATAAAACTAGCAAAAACTAAAATGTATCATCAAGTGCTTGCAAGGACATGGAACAAAAGGAACTCTTATAGATTGCTGGTGGGAGTATAAAGAGGCACAAAACCTTTTGGTAATTTGCATCATCTGCTAAATGTTAACATATAAATCCCACCCTCCTACAATTCCACTCTGAAGAAGATACCCTAAGGAAAGGATCCTCTTTGTTAGCACAAGGAAGTATACATATGAATGTTCACAACAGCCTTGCTGGAAAATACCCTGAATGTCAATCAACAGAAGACTGAGACATTAAGCATGATGTATTATTCAATGAAATACCATATAGCTGTACAAATGAATAAATAAAATCTACATGAATGAACAAAATACTAATCAATTAAAGCAAGGGGATGAAAACTACAAAGAGCAAGCTACTATTTATACAGAGTTTAAAAACAGCAAACAGCAAAATGAGACTGCATTGCGTAGGTATATACATACATAGTAAAGTATAAGGAAATACATGGAAATGATAAGACACAAATTCAGTATACAGCATAGGTACCACTGAGGTGAGATATGCTTCAAGAGAGTACACTGGGAATATTAACACTTAATTCATACTTATTTCATAATCTGGGTGGTGGATACAAAAGTGCTTATTATAATATTTTTAAATTTTTTGGTGTTGCTAAAATATTTCACAATAATTTTTAATTAATAATGAAGAATTGAAAGTTAGTCTGTGACACAAGGTAAAAGAAAAAGGAGAGAGTCAAATATGACTTGAAATTTTTCTAAATATTTCATGTCTTCTTTTCTCGCATTCCTACTTCCCTAGATCTGGTTGTCATTATTTATGCCTCAGTTGGTATAATGGCCTCCTAATGCCTCTCTCTGTCCCAATTTAGTAGTAGACTGATCTACTTTCATCAATTCAAGAGGCCACTTCTTCATGTTACTGTCTACTCAAAATCCTCTAATGTTTCTATCCACTCTGAACATTCTTACTGAGTCATTAAAATCCTCCACAGTATATCTTCATCCTTCTTAATCAAATTCATCCCCAGGCCTAATCAAAATGCACTAAAGGAACTAGAGCAGATCACTATCTCTCTGAACCAGGAATATGTCAAGTTGGTTTCCATCTCTATGTCTTGGTAAACAATGTTTTGCCTTATCAGAAAAGTCAACCTCTCTTTCATTTGACTTTTACCCAACCACACCAGTCCAGTTTAAGACCTTCTTTAGGAAGCATTCCACAGTGATCCCATTCTTTGAGCTCTGCCCTTCCATAAAAACCTAAGAAAAGTGTTATTGGTCCCAGATATTTGAACACTTAGTTTTATTTTGTAACACATTCTCACAAAATACTTCTTAAGATTACATCTTATCCTTTTGCAGTAAATTTTAAGCTTCCCAAGGATTTGAATTATGTTTTGCACTTCTGTATTCTCCACACTAATAGTTATTGGAGATATTATCATTGTTTTTTATTTGCTGATACTTAGAAAGAGTACATACATTTCAAATATCTAAACATCTGTCATCTGGATCTTAGGGTTCTTAAATCTGAACATTTTAAATTTTCAATTAAAGAAAGGCAGGTCTAGAGAAATTATTATGCATCACAGTGTGTAAAATCATGGGCTATGTCCATGTTGAGTCTTACCTTTCCTCACAGATCATTTGAGGCTGAACAGTAGATCTGACATCTAAAGCAAAGTGCCAAGTGGTAAGTTAGCATATCCATGAAGCTGGCCAACTTCACAACATTACTCAAATTATCTCAAAAGCACAAAATATATTACACGCTTGGTCAGAAACTTGTATTTAAACATTATGGAAATACCTAGAAGGCTATAATTTCATACAATTTTTAATGGTAGGTTCCAATATCTCCTATGAATGAGAACCACTCCACATAGATTCCAATTAATACCTATGCAGATATCAGCCTCAAACAAGCAAGTCCATTGTAGCCACCTCCCTCTAACCCATTCCATTTGTCTCTCATCCCAGTGATCTTTCATTCCTCAATGAACAGTTGTAACCCTTGCATATGCAAACCCTATCCTAGCCATTATCTCTGTTATCCCATGAGCTTATGGTCTCATAGAGCTAGACAGGCACATAAACAAAAAATGAAATACAAAACCAAAATATGCATATATATCAGATTCAAGGAAAGTACATGAAGGAATACTCAATCCTATGGGGGTGAAGGTCCGGATCAAAACTTGCACTAAGCCTTGAAAGATGGGGATAAATTCAATACACAGGTAAGTGGAGTAGTTAAGCTATTAATATGTTTGAGTAAGAAGGAGGAGAAAAGGGAAGGGACAAAGTTTTGTGAGTGTGTGTGTTTTTTATTCTTATTTTATTTCAGCCCTATGTATACCAGATATTATCAAAGTAGGCTTAAGACTAAAGAATGTGGAGCCTAATATATATAGAGTGCTCATACAACTCAACAAAAGGAAGACAAAGAACCCAACTTAAAAATGGGCAGAGGAGCTGAATAGACACCTCTCCAAACAGGACATACAAATGGCCAAAAGACATATGAAGAAATGTTCAACATCACTAATCATCAGAGAGATGCAAATTAAAACAACAATGAGGTATCACCTCACACCTGTCAGAATGACCGCCATCAACAAATCATCAAACAACAAGTGTTGGCGAGGGTGTGGAGAAAAGGGGACTCTAATACACTGCTGGTGGGAATGCAGACTGGTGCAGCCGCTATGGAAAACAATATGGTGTTACCTCAAAAAATTAAAAACTGAACTTCCATTTGACCCAGTGATCCCACTGCTAGGAATATACCCTAAGAAACCTGAAACACCAATCAGGAAGAATATATGTACCCCCATGTTCATAGCAGCACTATTTACAATAACTAAGATCTGGAAACAGCCCAAGTGTCCACCAGTAGACGAATGGATAAAAACGCTGTGGTACGTATACACAATTGACTACTATGTAGCGGTAAGAAAGAAAGATCTCTTATCCTTTGAGATGACATGGAGGGACCTGGAAAGTATTATCCTAAGTGAAAGAAGCCAAGCAGAATAAGACAAATACCACATGATCTCACTTATATACGGAATATAATGAACGTAACAGTCTGAGGAATACAGTAGACCCAGAAACATGGAAGTAGGGCACAGACTGACATCCCTCAGAAGAGGGGGTGGGGGGGTGGGGGTGGGAAGAGATAAACCACAGAACTTATATGCATGTATGCATGACCAATGGACATGGACAACTAAGACGAGGACGGGGCGGAGGTGGGGTGGGCTGGGGGGTGCCAATGGGGTAAAAAAGGTAAAATATCTGTAACAAAAAAAGAAATAAAAAAGAAATTTAAAAAAAAGAAAAAAAAAGAATGTGGAGCCTCAGCCTGCAAGGAGGGTCATTGCAAAGCCAAGTAATACTACCATTGGAGTTATTTATGATCCTTACAGAGTCTGGCCAATCTCTCATTTGTTTATTCACTCAACCAATGATTATAAGTGCCAGGTGCTGTGCTAGGCATTGGCAATATTTGGTGAACATGCTATATCTTGTTCTTGACTTCATGGAATGCACCATTCAGTAGGGAAGGCAGCTGACTGGATAATCACAAAAGTCAACTCATTATTTACTACAAAAGAATTACAAAAAAAGTATAAAGCCTTAAAACTTCATTCAACTGACAGGCTTTACTGACTAAATGACTTTTCAGCTGAGGTTTAGGAAAGAAGAAATAATGTGAGAAACAGTGTTCCAGGGAGAGTGGGGAAAGTCATCTTATGCAGCTGCATAGAAGCTATAGAGTCAAATAAGTCTCATCTGAATTGCCTAAGCCAAGGTTCACACAATAAACTTCTAAAAATGTTAAGGCTGCAAGGTTCCTCTGCTGCCTATTTAGAGCTCTAAGAGGAAAACTTCCTCTCTGTAGGAAAGAAAGAATGAAAAAGGTTCCTTTGCCTTTTGGGTTTATGTCCGGGAAAGAACTTTGAAGACAGTAACTGTGCCTTGTCTTTTTTCTAGAGTAGTATGACGAATCATATCAAAGATTGGTGTTTGCAAAGTCTGAGACAAGATCAAATTGCCATTTTCCTCTGAAGCTGCAACATGTGTTTTGTAAAGGAATCTCAGTGATATCTAGCAGGGAAATTTCTAGTCCAGAAATACATTTCACACTGTTTCCATTGAAATTGAAACCAGGAAAGAAAAGGGTCCCCTGGGAAACATTACAATCACAAGGTTAGAGTAAGGGTTAATACCCATCCATCCTCCTATCATATACTCATAGCTATTCTCCAGTAGTAGAATTAAAAGGGAAGTTACTCTAGCAGATGTTTTCAAATTAGCCAAAATCGTGTCAGCTGGAAATAGGCCCAGAGAGAAAGACCTTCCCACAAGCCACCTAAGGGAGACATTTAAATAAATGTCTCCGAGTCTTCCTGGTGCAGACTGGGATGCACAAGCTAGGGAGATAAGCAAATCCCAGCAAAAATCTTCCTCTCCTAAATGCTTATGCATGGCTTCAAGAAGACCTCCACTCTGCTGAATACTAAGAAAACCTGGCAGGGTTGGGCAGTTAACACACTGCCAAATCACACTCTTCATGCTCTCTTTTGTGTTGTTGCTTACAAATCTGATAAGAAAACATTGATAGAAGATATAGAAATTGTCAACGACAGCAGATGAGCAAACTATGATAAATGAATATGAAAATGAACAGTTTAGTTTCAGGCAATTACCAGGACTGTGGGTTTGCATCTTCATAGCAGATCCAGAGCACTGATATCTAATTCACAACAAACCCACATGGGGCAATTATAGTCTAGCTATGTTGGTTTTCATTTACCCAAGAAAAGGCCCAAGATTCTGGGACAAAGATCTGTTGCTATATATTCAGAGGGCATCCTGTGTGTGACGTGGTCTTCTGAAGTGGTATGTCACTTTCCACCCAATAATCAACTCCTACAGGAAGGAGAAAACAGTAAACTGGTAAACAGAAGAAATCTTAACCCAACAAAGGCAGAGCATACCTCTAGTTTCTCACTCATACACCAGTTGTCCAACCCTAACCATTTGCTACAGTGAAGGATGTAAAATTGCACAGTTCATATGCAATACCTCTGTGCAATCAGAGTAAAGAAGAAAAGACCTCAAAGGGAAGTCATTAACCTTCTTAGCCTCCTTATAGCCATATCTTATTTTGCCTGTTCTCAATCCCAAATTTTACTCCACAGGTTTGTGTGACGCAGGATTACAAAAAAAAGTAGCATATATACATATAATATATAGTAAATATGCACAAATGCTGTAATGCTTTATGCATTAATAATATACCATATATATATAAAATACATATATTTTGCATAAGCCAAATAGGTATGTGTTAGAAGAGAAGGACTGGTATTTGGTAACTCATACAATGAGTTGCCAGTGAATGTTTTAAAAAATTTAAGTAAATTATGGAAGATTAGTTCTAAATCCTCTGTGGTACAAGAATGTTTTAAACCTTCCTAGAAACAACATCTTTGGCAATTCCTGATAGACCACACATCCAGAGAAAATCACCTTCATTGGGCAATAACAGGCTGCAAGTGCCCCATGATAAAAAATTTTTAAAAGAAGAAGAAGAAAGTCATTTGCGGGCCACTTAAATTATTCCTGTCTTTTAAAATGGAGAATTACAAGCCCTTTGATCTTCTGGAAATAAAAGGGACAACCCAAGACATGTGGTACTTTTGAACCTCCAACATTTTAAAAATAAAAATGTACAAAGAGAACAACATACCACAGACATAAGGCATAAGATTTAAGTGTGGGAGGTGAGGATCGGAGAAAAGTGTTTAGATTTTCCAAAGGTCCTTTCAGCCTTAGGCTTAATGGTGCTCCTTTAGCAGTGGAAAATAATTACCAAATGAAAAAGAGAAAATAAACAAAAGAACTTACTAGTACAGTATTTCCTTAAATTAAGCAAGGAGAGGTGAATGTGGTTTCTATAGAGATGAAATCTGCATAATAGTCTTCCAATTGAATGTTTCCTGAGAGGAAACAGATCCTTCTGTGTGGAGCAGAATTGCTCTGATAAAGGGTGGAACAATTTGTGGGAATGACCAAGAAGAAACCTAATGTGAATTTGAGCATGCCATAGAAATACACATTTAGATAACATTTTGCCATTTTTTTCTGTTTTTGAAATACAAAATAAAAATCAGAATGATGAATTCTTTGTTTCCAGAGAAGTTAGTATTCAGAGAATATGGTACATGTCTCAATTAAGTTGTAGCTGAACTATTAGTATGTTACTAATATGCTAAATGACTAGATAGTAAAATCTCAGTTCCTCCATTCCCAGATTAATTTTATATTTAAAAAATAATCAACCTAGATGGCTAAGTGAAACAGGCATATATACCCAAATGGAGTTAAATCTAAATACATGCAATTTGCATTTCCAAATGTGATTCAATAGAACATTTAAGCTTAAAAGGACTTAGAAAGTAGAACAGCACTTAGTTTTGGGCTATTTCTTATTGGCTCTATAATATTTTGAGAGAAAGGTCTTGATTTCAATAATCACTAATATAGTTAATCAAGGTTTTCATCCTGGCAGAACAAAGTTCATATCAAAGAAGAATTTAAAGATTCGCTAAACCATGAAAATATCCCATAAAGAAAACTCATATGTATTATTTCCCTCAAAGCACAATTGTTCCTCAAAGCACAATTTATTTTAAAAATAAATTTTTAAAAAATATCCCGTATTTGCAAATGCATTCAAGTTTTTTTTCTATCATGTAAAGTAACTAATACTTTCTCCTCAATGAGGCATTAAAAAAAATAGCAAATTTTAGATCTGGAACTAGAACTATTTCAATGAAGTAACTTCACTACAGCAACTTTAAACTAATACATCCTAAGAAAATTAATAATAAGGCTATTGACACCAGATTTTTATGAACTCTTATTTCATGACAAAATATTAATTTTCTGGATCAAGGGTAGCTTTTACAACCCAAACATTAAATTTCATATATTTTACATAGATATATTTAATATTTCCTTAGAGCTTTGAATTTCCTTTATTTTTTCCTTTTAAGCAAAAAACAAAACAAAACAAAAAAAACAACTTTATACTTTTGACATTACATAAATTACTTGCAACATCTCTTGCCTTCAGGTCATCTCTGTTAAAGTTGGGATGAAGACTATTGCTATATATGCAAAATTAGAGAGGCCAGTTGAAAGTTGTTTCCTGCGACTAAAATTCTGCTATAAATGATAGTCAAAAGTCAGTTAGCACCTTCCTGGAAAAAAATAATTTACAAGGTGTTTGAATTCAGTCCTAAAATCACTTTCCTAGTTCTAAACATTAATCAGGCTCTGACTACAACTCAGATTGTTCCATCAGCACTTTACAAAGTCATTTGTGAAGACTACCAAAGCTAAAGGTCTGTCTTTAATTGATACTTTATATGTCTTTCATCTTGTAATTCCATAACTTCACGTGTTATTGCCGGGTGAGACAGAGAACATCGATCTCTCTCGCACCGGAGCCAGGCTCACTGTGTCAAAAGTGTAGCCTCGCCTGAGTCCATAAAAGAAATAAAATCTCATCCACTGGCATTCCTGTCCCGACTGTCTCTTCACCTCAAAACCCTTCCCCTCCGAAAGCCTTTCTCTTCTCAGACAGAAAATTTCCCAGGGCTACTGGCCAGGAGGGAAGCAGGGGAGGCGAGCCCAGGAGCCAGAGCGGTGCTCAGGCATAGGCATTCAGTGTCTTGGGCACCCGATCAGAGGGCCGCCCCTTCCCACGGCCCCCCGGGGCCACCAGGCTAAGCAGGCGCAGCTCGCCTTGCCTAACAAGCGAAGCCGACAGAGTCCTGAATGCAGGGTCTTCATCCCTGCGTGGCCCTATGAAGGTCCCTCCTGCAGCTGCAGCCGCCCTTCAATGAAAGTGCAATTTGTTATCTCTCCCGGCCCCAAGGAGAGGTCTCCATTTGGTCTCGGCTCCAGCCCGGCTCATTCAAGTCGCTGAATACCAGGTCTTATCGCTCGCCACCCCATTCGCCGGGAACTGGCCTCGGGAGGGGGCGACTCTCCAGTAGCCCTTGGACTCTGGTGTGTGTGTGTGTGTGTGTGTGTGTGTGTGTGTGTGTGTGTTTGGGGAACGGGGGGGGGGGGGGTGTTTGTTGCTGTATCTCGGTCTCACCCTGTGCCTCTGTCTCTCTTTGTGCCTCTTTCTCTAGCGTTCTCTCTTGCGCGCGCGCGCATATACACACCGAGGAGGATCTGCAACCAATGCCAAAATGTCACCTAAAAAGCAAGTGCAACAACTTGCTTTGGAAACGACCCAGGAGTCAGAAATCCCCTTCAGTGAGCAGCTCCCTCCTCCCTTGCACGGTGCATTAGGGGTTGGGGACGGGCGGGGGGCTATGAATTTGGCTGGTGGAGATGACCAGGAGTGGTGTTCTCCCCTCCCCCTTCCAGGACCCTGTCGCAATTAGAAATCCGTCCCCTCCAGAGGCCGCGAGAATAGCGGCAAGGACCGAGCGCCTGGAGAGGGGCGCGCCGGCCCCGGGATTCCCGGGGTCTTCAGGGGGCCGTGCCCGGGAGTGCGCCCCAGGCAAGGGAGAAGTGGTCGCGCACGCGGGCGGGCAGCTAGGAGCCCAGCCCACAGTCCCTCCGCTAGCAGAAACCTCCCGGCGGGCAAAAAGACACCTTGCGCGCCGCGACCACGGTGGTGGCGGCGTCTCGGGTTCCGGTGGCCTCCGCCACGCGTTCACGCCCCAGCCCCTGCCCTGCGGTGCAATTCGTCGTTACCTTGCCTCTGCCCGCAGTCCGGCCCTCGGTCCTTCCTGCGACCGTCCGTGGGTCCCAGGAGCGTCGGAGGGAAGACGAAAGGGAGTCTTCGTGGTCGGGACAGGCTCTCAGCGGGGTAAGGAGAAGGACTCTCGAGAAGAGCCGAGGCGGCAGCGGCCGCTCCCTCCGCTGATGCTTCCAATTCCCCGGGGCTGGAGGTGTCGAAGAGGCCGTGTCCTCCGGATTGTGGCGCCGGGAGCGCAGCGCTTGCCTCTGGCGCGGAGACTGAGCTCCGGGAGGCAGCGGGCTAGGGCGGCGAAGCTGGGCTGGTCACCCGCCTCTGGGTGCATGTTAATACGGTGGGGAGGAGGAGTCCCGCGCTTCCTCCGCCCAACCACCGAAGCCCGCAGGCGGGCGGCGGCCGCGCCGGGAGCTAGCCGCTTCCATCCGCCCCAGCTACTACGGCACGGCCACTAGCCCTGGCACCGGCCCTGACACGTGCACCGACGCCACCGGGAGGCGCCGGCGTCTCCCGGAGCTTGCTCCTGGCCTGCGGGTTCTGCCCGCTCGCCTTTGCGGTGGCAAGTGCACTCACACCGGACTGAGAGCGGAAAGCCCCACAAACCTGGGATAGAACCGAGCAGCGGCCACCCATTAGTGGGCGTGCCCCATCGGTTCACCTGAGCAATGTCTCCGAAGAATCAAACCTCCTCCCCTCGTGACAGCCTTGTTCCTAACCTTGCCTTTCAAAGGTGGGGAGTTAGGAGTTCATGACACTTTCTATCACAGGAAATCATGTTGGCGGGCAGAGGGTTTGCTGTGCTCTCCTCTTCATTCTCAGGGTCCCTTCGTAGAATTTTTGAAGAAATAATCGCCAGAGAGGAGACGGTATACTGGAAACAATCTGGACTCAAAAGGACCGACCTTAAACCCCGGTGCCATTTACTTTCAAACTATTTCTCAGACCCTGTTTCCCCGTCAACCATTCTTGGATGTGTGGCTTAAATAACACAATATACATCCCACCAGTTCCTCTTGGTTTTATCCAAAAGGTAATCAGAAAAACAAATCCCTTTTTCTCCTGTTCTCTGACCTCAGTAAACTTCCCACTCTCCACCCCAAGTGCATTTGGAAGCCAGGCTCATTCACATCGTCTGAGGTCCTCACCTCTTTGTACTCACATGGCTTCAAAGTAAGAATAGAGATAAATGGTGTGACTGGGTGAACTCAGATGTGGGTCAAAGAGAAAAAAAATCAATCAAGTATTTATTGAGCTCTTTCTCTAGCCTCATAAGTACTAAAGTTCGGGATGTTAATAGTTTAAAATAGTCATGGTTAATCACACTGTCTTCCTGTTTCCCTCCAAAAAAGAATGGGCATCTTCACAGAGAATGTCCTTTGTGCTACAGCTCCCAGAGAGAACATCATGCCAAAGAGTATATAATCTTCTTTATGTAATTGTACCCATAAAGTTATATCATAAGATTTAGCATCTGCTTTGTGTGATATCTAATTATAAATATTAATAGAATATTCTTTTTCAAGGAAATAGTTCTAAAAATGCAAGAAAGTGAAAAACATTTTCCATAAAGATATGACTCAGAAAAATAATCACTTTTCCTCAATTTTACTGAGTGATTTTCCATTACTAAACACTCAAATAAATGCAGGTAAACCCTCAGCATTGTAGTTTATGATCACCAATGCTTTAACAAAGCTTTAAAAAAATATCCTCAGCCAATGCAAGAATAACTACATAGGAGCACTTATGCCTCAAATAACATTTCATGAAAAGGCCAAGTACTGACATAGGAAAAATCACTTTCATAACCTAGAAAAAGCAACTACCTTGCCTTTCCATATTTGTAAATATGTTTAATTCATAAACTTTTTAATGAGGTCACATAAATAAGAAGTTCAAGATAACTGGCAGGCATTAATGCAAAGTATGTAGTGAACTTCAGTGAATAAAATTACTTGAAGCAGAAAATAAATTTCCTTACAAAATTCTCATGTTAGATTTAACCTAGCAACAATAATATCTATATAACACTAGAATTATTAGGCTTTTCTGACTGTAAGTGACAGAAACCAAATACGGTTAATTTAAGAGAAAGGAATTTATTGGGAAGATATTGAAAGCTTCCATAATTGAAGGGAGGGCAGGAAAGCAGTCTTGGAAACAGGCAGGATTTGCAGTAATACTGGAGGGCTAGGAAGCTTGGAAGACAGAAACATTGCAATATGGTGTGAGCCCTGTGAATTGCAATCTGGCTTTGTTCTGATAAAGGTGGCATAATTTCCCCTAACAAAATGATCCTTTTAATTGTCTATGTTCTTGTTATCTACTTAGAATTTTACTTATGTTGTGAATAACTGATTTTTCAAATATTCCACTATAAACTTTGATTACTGTCTCTTTCTCTTGGTATTCCTTCTATTTATCTGACCCTAAACTCTCCTACTACCTCTGCTAAGTTGCAATTATCATGCTGCCAAGATAGTAACTAAGGGCATTGGTGAGCACAGTGAGATCTCTGAAGAGAAAGCACCTTCAGTAAGAGCCATGGGGAGTCTGCAATACCCACTGGTGAAGGAGGAAGAGCCCAACATTAAAGATGGAAAGAAACCCAGAGAGCAATGCCATGAAAATATCAGTTCCATGGAAATCAAAGAATGAGAACATTTTAGGAGACAGGACTGTTCAATGCTAAATTTCAAGCCAGTCTTTCTACTTATGTAACTTTTCCACCTGCAAGAAAGGTATAGGTATCAGTATCTACAAGCCAAATGGGCCATCTTCCATCCAACATCAGCACTTTTCCAGTCTTCCCACTACTGATCATTCCATATACTCAGATACTAAAGCCAAAAATGTACAAGTCATTTTTCAGTACTTTCTTCTTGTCTTCAAGATAAAATCAAAGTATAGGTATGACGTGCAAAGCCCTTCACAATCTGATTCTTTCTTTATTAAATTATCAAAATAATTTGTTCGAGTGGGATGATTTTTAACATACTAGATTAAAAACTTTATTAAAATTAGTTTGAACAGGTTGGAAATAATAATTTATAGTTAAAAATAAATATGAATGAATCTAAGAACAACAAGTGTAAAACAGAATAGTGTATATGTATACATTAATCTATACAAGTGACTGCTGATAGTACACGCCTCTGAAAGAGATCCAGAAAGCAGCTCAGTGATTCCTACACACTTGGTGAATGAGAAAGTACTCACATTAAAATGGTTAGGAAAGGCTTTTACCATAGTAAAAAAATCCTACCCCAGCACAGTGTCATATAATCCAACTTTTACATTCAAGTCTTTAACCCATTGTTTCAGTGGATTTTTGTGTATGGTGAAAGATAGTGGCCCAGTTATATTGTTTTGCATGGACTATTATTCAGCTTTACAAAAGGAAGTGCTGCCGTGTGCAACAATGTGGGTGAACCTGGAGGACATTATGCTAAGTAAAAAAAGCCAGACAAAGAAGGGTAAATACTGCTTGCTATCTCTGTTTTGTGAAATCTATAAGAAAAAGTAAAAATCACAGAAACAGAGAATGTAGAAAGTTGTTGGCAGGGGCTGGGGAAAAAGAAAAATGGAGAGGTTGTTAATGAGATAGCATATGTGATGGAACAGGTACAATCAATAAAAGCTACAGTAGCTGCCAAGTTGGAGGAAGACCACCCTCACCGAATTTATGACTTAAAACTGGCAGAGACGAGCTGGATTCAGTGTGGTGACCAATTGCACCTATTGGAAACCCCTAGCCTGAGTATGTTCTCATTATAATACACTAGCATGCAAAAAGATACACCCCACACTGCCATGATGGGGAAAAAAAAAAACCCATATAAGGACACAAAATGGCCCAGGAAACTCCTCTGAGAAATCACCATCCTTTTCCCAGGAAGATCCTAAATATTCATCCCCCTTATTGAATACCCTACCCCCCATTAAATTAATCTCAATAAAGGAAGCAAATTCCTCTAAAGGGGTCTGCTCTGTCTGTGGAATAGTATATTCTCTGTCTCACTGCTTCACTAATAAACTAACTTGCATTTTAAACTCTGTCCTGTCTCACATTTGAATTATTTTCTGTGTGAAGCCAAGAACCCCAAATGGGTCATAAACCCTCGAGTCTCTGGATCCCCAGATCACCTGAATCAGTAAGACAGTACAAACTTTCAGATATAAGATGAGTAAGATCTGAGGATCTGATGTAAAACGTGGTGACTATAGTTGACAACACTGTAATGTATAATTGATATTTCTTAAGAGAGTAGAACTTACATGGTTTCACCAACATAAAAAGAAAAACGATAAATATGTGAGGTAATGAATATATATATACACACACACACACACACATATATATACACACACATGTATATATATATATATATATCTCAAATTTTCATGTTTTACGCTTTAAATATCTTAAAATTTTACAATGTGTATATATATAATTATATTTTACACTTTAAATATCTTAAAATTTCAGTTGTCAATTATACCTCAATAAAGCTAAAAAATGGGAGCCTCCTTTAAGTACTTTAATTGAGCAAGACATTTTGCCCTTTCAAGAAAATGCTTACAATTATGTAGTGTTCTGATTTCTCCAGAGACATAAATGTTCTTGACAGACTACATTAAATGAAACTGTTTAAAAACAAATAATAGGATTAGTATTTGGCCTTTGATTTTACATGTAATATATCCGGCCAAGTGAAAGAATAATTACATTAGCAATCTTAATAATTTTTTGCATTACATTTAATTTGACTATCATTTCAACTCCAGTTCATATTTCAGTTTTTTATAGAAAGATTGATATGTTTATGATATGTCTGAAGAAAAATGCCATCTTAAACGTGATGCTTGTTAAAGATAATCTAGATTAAAATAACTCATAAAGCTGGAATGACCTGTAATTAGCATAAACCAGCAATAGGTATACACACTTGTGTAGAATTTTACGTTATTTTTATTGTGTTCAGCAGGTTTAAAAGAAAAACATACTCATTTGTTAGTGAAGGATGTGTAATTTAGGGAATTTCTGGTGACTGATGAATAGCTGAATAAATTATGCACATAAAATTCTGTGAAAAAGCCATATTATTTAAGAATCTCTTTCTTTAGGTACAAATTTGTCAGAAGATATAATTTATTGAATCCTCAGAAGCATAGCTCTCAGACATGCATTAAATACTGATATGTCCATTCTAAGATATTTTAAGATGCATTATTTTCAAAAAGTGAGTATTCATGTCTCAGAAGCTAGAATGACTGAGGTATATTTTCTGGTGGTTAGAATTCAGTTTCTATTATTTATTCTTTCAAAAAATAGTTTGTTCTTACTCAACTTGATATCAGGAGACTTGGAGGAAAAAAATAGTAGAGCAAAATTTTTAAGGCCTCTGTCCTTAAGAATTCTCCACCCTGAAGCAGAAATTAATAAAATAATATTAATAAGACACATAGTGAAATGCTTGTTAGAAAGTTGGCTTTCAAGAAATGGTAGCTAGCCCAGCTGGTGTGGCTTAGTGGTTGAGTGTTGACCCATGCACCAAGAAGTTGCCGGTTCGATTCCCAGTCAGGGCACATGCCCAGGTTGTGGGCCCGATCCCCAGTGGGGAGGCATGCAGAAGGCGGCCAATCTCAATGTTCTCTCTCATCGATGTTTCTATCTCTCTCTCCCTCTCCCTTCCTCTCTCTCAAAAAGAAAAATAAATAAATAAAAAATAATTGTAGCTATATAATTATATTAATCAATGTCACCCAATAAATTTAATAACAAAATAAAGTGATTATTGATAGGTAAAAAAGAAATGGTAGCTTATGGTATCCAGATGACTGTTGTTAATAGTTTTGTAAGACTTAGTATTTAGAGTGATAACATATCACATACAAATTTACATACCAGCAACTTGAACTATCTGAAATAGAGCCCTACCATAGCTCTACATGACAACTGAGTATTACCAAAGTTATTTCCTCAAGTTCATTTCAGTGTTCTTCAGAACTTCTTTCTTAATGACCCAGGGAACATGGTAAAAATATACAGGCTGTTCTCCAAAACTTGATTCTCTCTTCTTCCTAGACATAGAGCTATTCTGCCTTTCCCAGACTACCTTACAGCTATGCCCATATGAGTGTGTTCTGGTAAAACGAATATAGGTAGGAACAATGTATGCTAAGTCCAAGTCTGGTCCGTAGAAATGTTTTACCATATTTTCCACTACCTCTCTCTGAAAGTATGGCTGGATATTGATACATAGAGTATGGCTTGTAATGAAAATGGCAGAGATCCACCCCCCCAAAAAATAATAAATCTCTGCTACCAATTGGGTATTCTATGAGAAAGAAATTTCTATTGCATTTAGCCACTAAAGTTTTGAGGGTTATCAGCTACAGAGCTAGTGTTAATTCATCTAACACAGTGAAGAAAGAAAAGAAAAAATTGGGGAGTGTCTACTGTGTACTAGACCTTACATACACAGAATTTTTTTTATTCTCCCAACCAAGTCCATGAATTAGCCAAAAGCACTCCCATTCCATGATGGGGAAACTGACACTAGATTATAAAATTTTCCAGGGATCCATAGCCAGTAAGTGACAGAGTCAGAATTTGAACCTGAGTTTACTGGCTCAAAGATTGTATTTTCACAACATACCTTATAATTATTGGTTGACTTTTAACAATAAATTATGTGTTTGATTTTGATAACATATTCAAAGCAATAATTCAAAAGATAACAATTTCTATATTTAAAATCACTGACAACAAATAAACTATAAAAGCTGAAATAAAATTTTACCAACTGTAGAAAATGAAGGCTATTTGTGTGGGTAAATAGGCCTAATTAACTTTAAATATGCTGACATGATCACATACTATGACCCTAAGACATGGTTAATATACCCAATAATTACCCTGAGTTGGGAAAAAAAAAATTATTTATATACAATGTTTAAGATGGCAGAGAACTATACAGTAGTATTAAACAGCTTTGTTGAAATACAACTGATGTGCCATAAATTGACGTGTTAAATAGCACAATTTGATAAATGTTGATATGTGTGTGTGGTGTGTAGTATGTGTGTGAAATAATCATGATGCCATCACAACCATCAAGATAACATTCTTTTCCCCTCCTAAATTGTCTTGCCTTCTTATCTTCTTCCCTCATGTTACCAAAAATCTGCTCTTTCGGTGCAATCTACATTCTGCCTCTTATTACCATAGATTTTCTTAAATTTTGTAGAAATGAAATTATACAGTATATACTTTTTTTTTCCCTTGGTTTATTTCATTCAACATAGTATCTGAGAGTCATCCATGTTATTGTGTCTATTGACAGTGGCAATTCACTCCTTTTTATTGCTGAGTAGTTTTCCCTTGGATGCTTATATCACAACTGGCTTATCCATTCACATGTTGATGGATTTCCCCCCCAGTTTTGGCTATTACAAAATTAGCTTTATGAGCATTCATGTGCAATTTTTGTATGCAAATATGCTTTAATTTCTGTAAGATACATGCTGAGAAGAATCAAATTTTATTTTTTGCATATACATATGCAGTAGTTTCAGCACTATTTGTTGAAAAAATAATCTTCCCTCCACCAAATTACCTTTGCAACCTTTTCAAAAATGAATTGGCCATATGTGTGAGTCTTTTTTTGGATTCTACAGTTTGCTATATTGACCTTTATGCCAATACCACGGTCTTGATTACTACGGCTTTATAATAAATCATAAAGCCAGATTGTATAAATCATTCAACTCAACTTTGTTCATCTTTTAAAAAAATAATTTGCTGCTTTTGATCCTTTGCATTTCTATATGAATTTTAGAACTAGAGTATCAATTTCTTTAGAAAAACAAACAAACAATAAAAGACTTGGGGTTTCAGTGGGGATCCCTTTTAATCTAAAGATCACCTTGGGAAGAAATGGCATCCTAAAGTGAACATCGTATGTTTTTCCATTTCTTTAGGTTTTATTTCTCTCAGCAAAGTTTTATAGCTTTTTTTTTAATCTTTTTTTTATTAATTAATTTTTGTAACAGATGTTTCTCCATTTTCCCCCACTGATTCCCCCCTCCCTCTCCCTCCCTGCCATGTACCCAGTTTGTTGTTCATGTCCACTGTTCATGCACACATGCATATAAGTTCTGTGGTATATCTCTCCTCCACCATCCCCTCTTCTGGGGATTGTCAGTCTGTAACCCACCTCCACATCTCTGGGACTACCCCATTCCTCAGAATGTTGTGTTCATTATATTCCACAAATAAGTGAGATCATATGATACTTGTCCTTCTCTGTTTGGCTTGCCTCACTCAGAATGATACACTCCAGGTCCCTCCATGTAGCCTCAAAGGACAAGAGATCGTTCTTTCTTACAGCTGCGTAGTACTCCATTGTGTATATGTACCACCACTGACTTATTCATTTGTCTACTGACGGACACTTGGGCTGTTTCCAGATCTTAGTTATTATAAATAGTGCTACTACAAACATGGGGGTACATATATTCTTTCTGATTGGTGTTTCAGGATTCTTAGGGTATATTTCTAGAAGTGGGATCACTGGGTCAAATGAAAGTTCAATTTTTAATTTTTTGAGGTAACACCATATTGTTTTCCATAGTGGCTGCACCAGTCTGCATTCTCACCAACAGTGTACTAGAGTCCCCTTTTCTCCACACCCTCACCAACACTTGTTGTTTGATGATTTGTTGATGGTGGCCATTCTGACAGGTGTGAGGTGATACCTCATTGTTGTTTTAATTTGCATCTCTCTGATGATTAGTGATGATGAGCATTTCTTCATATGTCTCTTACCCATTTGTATGTCATGTTTAGAGAGGTGTCTACTTAGTTCCTCTGCCCATTTTTTAACTGGGTTCTTTGTCTTCCTTTTGTGGAGTTTTATGAGCACTCTATATATATTGGAAATTAACCCCTTATTTGATATATCATTGGCAATTATGGTCTCCCATACAGTGGATAGCCTTTCCGTTTTGATGATTGTATCTTTTGCTGTGCAGAAGCTTTTGAGATTGATGTAGTCCCATGTGTTCATTTTCTCCTTTGTTTCTATTGCCTTAGGTGACGTGTCAGTAAAAATTCTGCTGTGTATGATGTCTGAAATTTTGTTGCCTACAGTTTCTTCTAGGATTTTTATGGATTCATGAGTCACATTTAAGTCTTTTATCGATTTTGAGTTTATTCTTGTGTATGGTGTAAGTTGATGGTCTAGTTTCATTTTTCTGCATGTAGTTGTCCAATTTTCCCAGCACCATTTTTTATTTATTTATTTATTTATTTATTTTATTCAGACAGAGCAGGAGGGAGAGAGAGGAAGAGAGAGAGAGAGAAACATCGATGTGAAGGGACACATCGAGTGGTTGCCACCCGCACGACCAACCAGGGCCGGGGACAAACTGCAACCGAGGTACGTGCCCTTAGCGGGAACCGAACCCGGGTCTCTCTGTACCGCAGGCGGACGCTCTAACCGCTGAGCCAAACTGGCCAGGGCCCAGCACCATTTATTAAAGAGGCTGTCCTTACTCTACTGTATGCTCTTGCCACAGTCAAATATTAATGTCAAAAATCCATGTCAAATATTAATTGAGCATATTGCCTTGGGTCCATTTCTGGGTTCTCTGTTCTGTTCCACTGGTCTATATGACTGTTCTTGTGACAGGACCAGGCTGATTTGATTACAGTGGCTTTGTAGTATAACCTGAAATCTGGTAATGTGATCCCTCCAACTGTGTTCTTTTTTTTTCAAGATTGCTGTGGCTATTTGAGGTCTTTTTTGGTTCCATATGAACTTTTGAAGTACTTGTTCTAATTCTGTGAAGTATGCCATTGGTATTTTGATGGGGATTGCGTTGAATGTATATATTGCTTTGGGTAATATGGACATTTTAATGATGTTAATTCTCCCAATCCATGAATAAGGTATATGCTTCCACTTTTTTATATCTTCCTCTATTTCTCTCTTCAATGACCTGTAGTTGTCTGCGAATAGGTCCTTTATTTCTTTGATTAAGTTTATTCCTAGGTATCTTAATTTTTTTGCCGCAATGGTAAATGGGATTGTTTTCTTAGTTTCTCTTTCTGTGAGTTCATCCTTGGTGTATAAGAATGCCATCGATTTCTTGATGTTAATTTTGTATCCTGCTACTTGCCAAATTCATTTATTAAGTCTAGTAAATTTTTGATGGAGTCTTTGGGGTTTTCTACTTATAGTATCATGTCATCTGCAAATAATGACAGTTACACTTCCTCTTTTCCAATTTGGACCCCTTTTATTTTTTCTTCCTGTTCGATTGCTGTGGCTAAGACTTCCAGTACTATGTTAAATAAGAGTGGCAAAAGTGGGCATCCTTGCCTTGTTCCTGTTCTTAAGGGAAATGCTTTTAGTTTTTGCCCATTGAGTATGATGTTGGCTGTTGGTCTTTAATATATGGCCTTTATATGTCTAGATATGATCCCTCTATTCCCACACTGCTGAGCGTTTTTATCAGAAATGGATGCTGGATTTTGTCGAAGGCTTTTTCGGCATCTATTGATATGATCATGTGGTTTTTATTCCTTATTTTATTTATGTGGTGTATCACATTTATGGATTTGCGAATATTGTACCAGCCTTGTATCCCTCGGAAGAATCCCACTTAGTCATGGTGGACAACCTTTTTGGTGTATTGCTGGAGCCGATTTGCTAGTATTTTGTTCAGGATTTTGGCGTCTATGTTCCTCAGGGATATTGGCCTGTAGTTTTCTTTCTTTTTAGTGTCTTTTTCTGGTTTTGGAATTAGAATTATGCTGACTTCATAAAACGAGGTTGGAAGCCTTCCTTCTTGAATTTTTTGAAATAGTTTGAGGAGAATGGGTGTTAGTTCTTCTGTGAATGTTCAGTAAAATTCCCCCGTGAAGCCATCCGGGCCTGGGCTTTTGTTTGTTGGGAGAGTCTTGATTACATCTTCAATTTCTTCTGTTGATATTGGTCTGTTAAAGTTTCCTATGTCTTCCTGGTCCAGTTTTGGGAGACTATGTGTTTCTAGAAATTTGTCCATTTCGCTTAGATTGTCAAATTTGTTGCCATATAATTGTTCATAGTAGTTGTGAATTATCCTTTGTATTTCTGTGGTGTCAGTTGTTACCTCTCCTCTTTCATTTCTGATTTTGTGTATTTGGGTTCTCTCTCTTTGTTTCTTGGTGAGTCTAGCTAAGGGTCCATCAATCTTGTTTATCTTTTCGAAAAAACCAGCTTTTGTTTCATTGATCCTTTGAATTGTTTTTTTGGTCTGTATGTCGTTTATTTCTTCTCTGATCTTTACTATTTCCTTCCTACTACTTGCTCCGGGATTTTCTTTTTGTTTGCTCTGTAGTTCTTTAAGTTGTGAGGTAAGATAGTCTATTAGAGATTTTTTTGTTTTTTGAGGTAGGCCTGTAGTGCTATGAGCTTCCCTCTCAGAACTGCTTTCACTGCATCCCATAGATTTTGTGTTGTTGTGTCTTCATTTTCATTGGTTTCCATGAAGTTTTTGATTTCTTCCTTGATCTCCTTGGTGACCCATTCATTGTTTAATAACGTGCTATTTAGCATCCATGTGTTCAAATGACTTTGTATGTTCTTCTTGAAATTGATTTCTAGTTTCATTCCATTGTGATCTGAAAGGATGCTTGATATGATTTCAGTCTTCTTGAACTTGTAGAGACTTAGTTTGTGCCCTAACATGTGGTCTATCTTTGAGAATGTCCCATGTGCACTTGAGAAGAATGTGAATTCTGTAGTTTTGCAGTGTAATTCTCTGTAGATATCTATTAAATCCATTTGGTCTAGTACTTCATTTAGAGTCGCTAATTTTTTGTTTACAGGATCTATCCAGTGATGTCAGTGGGCTGTTGATGTCCCCTGCTATGATTTTATTGCTATCGATTTCTCCTTTGAAATCCTCCAGAAGATTTTTAATATATTTTGATGCTCCTATATTGGGTGCATTTCTGTTTATCAAGGTTATAGCTTCCTGTTGGATAGATCCTTTCAGTATTATGTAGTGGCCTTCTTTGTCTCTAGTTTTGGCCTTCATTTTGAAGTCTATTTTATCAGATATGAGTATTGCTACCCCAGCTTTTCTTTCTTTTCGTTTGCTTGGAAGATTTTTTTGCATCCATTCACTTTCAATCTATGTGTCTTTTGTTGTGAGGTGGGTCTCTTGTAAACAACATATAGATGAGTCATGCTTTCTTATCCAATCAGCTACTCTGTGTCTTTTTATGGGAGCTTTCAATCCATTTACATGTAAGGTGATTATTGATATGTACTTATTTATTGCCATTTGTGTTTAGTGTGGTTCTATTTTTCTTCCCATTTCTCCTGCTAATTACAGCAGTCCTTTTAACATTTCTTGCAGTGCTGGTTTGGTGCTAAAGTATTCCCTTAGAATTTTTTTGTCTGGGAAGCTCTTTATTTGACCTTCCATTTTGAATGATAGCCTTGCTGGGTAGAGTAGCATTCCCTTCTGGCCTGTACTGTTTCTTGTGAGAAGTCAGCTGAGAGCCTTATGGGGTTTCCTTTGTAGGTAACCTGTTGCTTATCTCTTGCTGCTTTTAGGATTCTCTCTGTCTTGAATTTTTGGCAGTTTGACTACTATGTGTCTTGGTGTGGGCCTGTTTGGGTTCTTCTTACTTGGGGCTCTCTGTGCTTCTTGAACCTGAATGCCTTCTTCCCTCACCAAATTAGGAATGTTTTCTGTCACTATTTCTTTGAATATATTCTCTAACCTTCGCCCATTTTCTTCCTCTTCAGGGACTCCTATGATGTGAATAGTATTATGTTTTCAGTTGTGCCACCATTCTCTTAAGCTGTTTTCCTCTTTTTTAATCATTTTTTCCTTTTGGTTTTCTGATTGGTTGATTTTTTCTACCCTGTCTTCTAATTCACTAATCTGGTCCTCGGCTTCTTCTACTCTGCTTCTTGGACCTTCCAGTGTGTTTTTCATTTCTGATATGTCGTTTTTAATTTCCAACTGGTTGATTTTCAACATTTCTATGTCTTTACTCATGGTGCTCATGTCCTTACACATGCTGTTGAGCTTCCTCCAGATCATGGCTCTGAATTCTAGTTCTGTTAACTTGCTTAACTGCACCTCATTTATGTCATATTCGGTAGAGGTCTCTTGCTTTTTCATTTGGCTTTTGTTTCTGTTTTTCACAATTTTGGCTATCACAGTGGGCTTTGGAGTCTGCCAAATTTTCCCTGTGGGTGTTGGTGTTCTCTGTTTGTAGCTCCCTCTACTGGGTTTGGATGAGGCAGGGAGAACCCCCTTTAACCACCACTATCAAGTCTTAATTTTCCTCTAGCTTTTTTTTTTTTTTTGCCTGGAGGTTATTAGTAGAGGTCTCCTAAATAACCTTAGTTTCTGAGTTGCCTGATAAACTCACTCTGGTGCTCAGTGGAAGAGGATTTCCCAAGGGTGGGGCAGATGTTGGTCGGTAATGGGTCTCAATTAGCATTTCAATGGCTGCCAGGTGGAGTTGAATCTCGGAGGGAGGGGCCGCCACCTCTCCCCAGAACCCTGGGAAGGAGTAAAATAACCACAGTCCTGTGTGGCTGCACTCAGCAAAAGCTCTGGGCACCCTCCAAATCCCGAGTGTCCCCACACAGTTCCAGTCCAGTCTACCTTCCCTCTGCCGGAGCCCAAGGTTAGTGGCTGCTGCCAATTTAGCCTCTGTCCAGACTCCGAGCCATGGAGCCGCCTGGGACTTTTAACCCGATGGTGCTGCTCCCAGCTAAGGGCGGCCGAGTCTGCAGCACCAGCCGAGGGTGTAGCACTCAGCCGAGTTCACAGGACTTATCCATGGTCGCAGCTGAGGCGGCAGCAGCTTCCCGCCAAGTCCCCTGGTCCCAGCCGAGTCCATGCGGCACCAGCCGAGGGCTTAGCACGCAGCCGAGGCGGCAGCAGCTTCCGGCTGAGTCCCCTGGTCCCAGCTGAGTCCACTGCGGACCGTGGGCTCCCGGACCCCCTCTCACGTCCTCGCAAGCCTACCAGGATTGAGTCAGTGTCCCTGGTTATGTGGTCCTCCAGGCTGCCTTTCGGTTGCTCCTTCCTGACGATTTGTCTTTATTTTTGTTGTAAATCCAGTTTGGTCCTGGGAGATGGTCTGTGTGCTCCCATTCACTCCGACGCCATTTTTTTTCTCTCTGTTTTATAGCTTTTAGCACACAAATCTTGACTCCTATTGTACATTTAATCTGAACAATGTAATATTTTTATGCTATTACAAATGAAACTCTTTTTAACTTCTAATTGTTTACTGAAAGTATATTAAAATACAGTTGATATTTGTATATTAATTTTCTGTTTTGCCAAGCCGATTAGCTCACTTACTAGTTTTAGTAGTTTTTGTTCAGTCCATAGGATATTCTAAATATACAATGATGTCATCTGTGAATAAATATATTTTTACTTCTATACTCTTGATGCCTTTTCTTTCTTCCTCTCTCTCTCTCTCTCTCTGCCTCTTGTCTCTAACTAGAAACTATAGTACAATATCGAATAGAAGGGGTGAAAGTAAACATTCTTTATGCATTTCTGAACTTGGCAGGAAGATATTCATTCTTTTGTCATTGATTATGATGTTAGCTATAGTACTTTCATAGGCATTTTTTAGCAGGTTTGGGAAGATTTCTTCAATTGCTGGCTTACTCAGAACTTTTATCAGTAACGTTTGTTTTTTCTGAATATATTGAGGTGACCACATTTTTTAAATCAGTTAATGGTGAATTACATTGATTGATTTTGCTATATTCCAGTGATAAGCTTTACTTGCTCACATTATGATCCTTTTACAATATTGCTGGATTCAATTTATTAAAATATTGTTAATTTTTTTCATTTATATTCATGAGGCACATACATCTGTAATATCTTTTTGAATGTATTTTCTATTTATGAACATGCCAGCCTTATAAAAGAAGTTGAATTTTCATTTTCTGAGATTTTGTGTAGAATTGATATTTCTTCTGTAAGTGTACAGTAAAATAGACCAGTAAAGTCATTCAGTCTTATATATAAAATTTTTGAAATAATATTTTTTAATTTCGAGAAAAATAAATATGTAACCCAAAGAACTAATATGATCAGCTAGTTTATTTGGGATTTTTGGGGGGAATGTAAAGCCTTAAAACTTCTGAGAAGGCAGATATGTGATTTTATGTGCCAGGTTGTCCCACAGGCATGGTTTTTTCCCCACATAAACCTCTTGTTTTGTTCTAATCTTATAGAAGATGCACCCGATACCCCAATTTACACCCTTTTGGCCATAACTTTGATTCCAGCCACAAACAAGGTGGAGAATTTCATGTGGATCTGGTTTATTTTCTATTGGCAACATGTATTAAGCATGGACTGTACATCTTTGCATTCAATCTCGTGGTCCAGCAAAGCTTCTAGATATCCATAGGCATATGCCCATCCCACCTATTCCTTAAGAGGCATCTTGGAAATATAGGAGGAGTAAACACTATGAGGCAACTTCGATCAATGACAATGGGAGCTCTTCCTTCTTGTCCTTTAGATGGATTATTTTGGGAGATAATTTTCTTAGTCCTGGTGGACATAAGGTCTTATTGTCCACAGTGGTCATCTTGATAATGTACCATTATATAAGTTTTTCCCCTTCTCTTTCTTAATTTCTGTAGTTCTTCACTCCTGCACATTGTGTCAACCCCAAACATATTGCCAACACTAAAGTTCTTGTCTTGATCTCTGCTTACTGGGGAACCCAAGCTAAGGCAGATTGCTAATTCATTATTCTTGCTGCCCAGTTAAGTGTCAGTATTCTAGCAATACAGTTATGACAACCAAAGTCATTGGAGGGGCATCCTTTATATCAATGAATGAGTAAGAAACAAATTAGTCTTTAATACAGATTTAGTCTACTGGCTACTCAAGAAACTGCCCCACTCATTAGAGCAGTCAGATGGGTCATTTCCCTTGTGGCCTTGTTTGAGCTGGTACCAAGCTTTTGGATAACATTTCTTACTGTTCAAATTTAGACTATGACTATTCCACAATGTTCATAATTAATTTTTCTTCATAATTTATCTGTTTTCGAAGCACAGTTGAGAAAAGTGAAGCTCAGAAAAGTTAAATGATTTGCATCAGGCTACATATCTGATATGTATTCTGGACAAGACTTACACCCAGATTCTTAGGGTCTAGAGCCCTTTCATAAGGTTCTAAAGTATTTTTGCTTAGACTGTACTGCCTCTACTGAATGGTCAGGCCTTCCTCCATGGCTCTGACTCCAGTCTGCATGCTAGTGGGGTAGGCAAAATAGTAAATCTTGGAAGAAACCTGACACTGGGAAGAGTGAGGTAGTTATGAAAATCCCTGGGTCTTTGTTTTATTAGGGTACAGACATACTATGAATAGAAATCAGATACTATTATATCCGTCAGCAACTAAATATGAATCATAGGAATCCTGGGTATATGGGTGTAATTTTCAGGATTCCAGGTACAATGAGGAGAAACATAACTATCCCTGGCATTTTCCCACAAGCTACAGTATAAAACTAAGGCACTCTAGCCATGAAGTCAAGCGTGAACTCCTTGAGAGCACTGGCCACATGATCTATGTATTTTTTGTAGCTATATCCCTAACATCTTAAAGAGTGTTGGCACATAGTACATACAAAATAAATATTTTTAGAATGTCCAAATGAATTAATGAATTATTAACCATGTCTCCCAACTGTGGTTATGACCCCCATCTGAACCCTGCATGGGGGACCAGTCTGTTATTCTTCCAATACTTCATTTTAGTAAGCATTTTTTGAGAATCTTATATGTAGAAAGCATTGCCATAGATGCCAAGGGGGTAGTGTAGAAATGGAAAACATAATGTTTGTCCTCATAAATTTGTAGTTCAGTGAGAGAACGAGAAATAAGAGCAGCTAATATGATACAAGGCATAAATACATAGGGTGGGACCAAAGTAGGTTTATAGTTTAATTATGCAAAACATAGAGTTTATTCTTGTATTATTATGTATTAATTATTGTAGTATTGTTCCTATGAACACCTGTAAACCTACTTTTGCCCCACCCTGTATATATGCTAAACCTATAGAAGTATTGCTTTGGCAAGAATGAGTAATTAAATTTAATAGCAATGCCTCCTTCTGAGTGCTAGGATGATAGTCTGTTTGAAGTAGGTTCTAGATAAATGTTGCTAGTTTACCAAAAATTTGATAATTTTTGTTTAATTAGTCCTGTAATAATTTTTCCCCATGGAAAAATATTCTGCTTAAAAAGACTAATGAAAAAAAGTGTATTATACTTTTTGAAAAAACATATTTTAAAATTAATTTTTAGAGAGATAGAAAGGGAGAGGGAGAGAAACATTCATGCGCAAGTGAAACACAGATCTGCTGCCTCCTGCGTGTCTTCCACAGGGAGCGAGCATGAACCAGAGCATGTGCTTTGATCAGGAATCCAGCCAGCAGATGATGTCCAACCAACTGAGCCACACTGGCCAGTGCAAAGTGCATTACACTTGTAAAAAGTATCCCATCCCTACATGAAGCTTTCCTGATCTCTTGACCATTTAGCTGTAGAATTTCAGGCAGCTGTTCCAATTAAGTCTGGAACTACTAGCAAAGACTTAGGCACTTTGCAAGTCTTAAATTAAAATAAAGCCTCCTGACATTTTAGTCAATTCCTTTTCTTTTTTTCCGATTGATAACGTTCAAGTTAGGAATAATGAGGTGGTTATAAAAACTACCACAGAGAATTTAGACTGTGGCACTGTTCTTGTGTTAGCATTCCAATACCATATAGGAATTCAGAAAGAGAGCTCAGATAGAAGTTTTATTTCACAATATAACCCCTTTGGATTTGCTTAGAAGTACAGTGCCCAACTCTTTTCATAACCTCTGAGAAACAAGAGGGTCAAGTTTTAGAGGCACGGAAGTGCTATCTCTGTTATGCACATACACACACTCAACACAGTGTAAGGAAAGCCACACGTTCAATGTCATTGAGCAAGATGCATTTATCATTGATGTAGCTAACAATGGGGAGCCACTGATGTGTTTTATTCCTGAGTGAGGAGCAGTATAAATAATTTAGATGTAACTGAAGGCAGAAACAAAAGAAGTAAGAAATCAAACTTTTAGTTTTATTTATTTATTTTTTACTCCTCACTCCAAGATATTTTTCCATTGATTTTCAGATAGAGTAGAAGGGAGGGAGGGAGGAGGGAGGGAGCGAGAGAAACATTGATGTGAGAGAGACACATTGATTGGTTGCCTCCTACAAGACCCCAACCAGGGTCGGGGATCAAATAGCAACCAAGGTGCGCAGCCTTGAACGGAGTTGAACCCGCGACTTCTCTGTCTGTGGGCTGACACTCTAACCGCTGAGCCAAACCAGCCAGGGCAGAAAAACTTTTAAAAAGGAACATCCTCTAGGGCTTGTTTTCATTTAAATACAGTCCTGCAAAATATTCCATTTGTTTGTTCTATAAATCAGTAACAAAAAATGCATGAAAAAAATGGAGAGTTAGAAGAGTACAATGAAGAAACAGGGGGACATTTGAGGACCTTTTCACTCTGACATGATCCTGATAGAACTGAAACAAAGCACCATCCAGAGGGAAAACATTCTGACTAAAAATCCCTCCTGGGTTAACTTAGCTCAAGGAAAACTCAGTGCATTTGTTTTCTTTGACAACAAAATTAAGTCATTTTGGCAGAATATTTTTTCTTTTAATTGTTTTCCCTTTTTTGGGGGTGGGGAGGGCTGATGGCTGGGGAATTAAAGGTAAAAATTGTCCTTTAGAAGTATAATGGAGCATTATTTTACATTTTAAAATAGGCTCAGAAATGCACTTAAAAAAAAAAAAGTTCTATTGAACCGAATGTCTGGGAGAAGAGAGGTTGCCAGGGGTGGAGGGTAGGGAGCGGAGAGGACTGCAAAGAGTCAGCACAGGGAATGTTTGGGGACAGTGGAACAATTTTGTAAATTGTCTGTCTTGTTTACACTTTTTTCAAAATTTGTACACCTAAGTAAATTCCATAGTATGAAAACTAAAAGGGCAACACCAAAAACAGTGAAGAGAAATACAAAAAATACCATAAAGTATTTGGTTTTGTCAAAAAACAAACAAACAAAATAAAGGAGCAATAGAATGTATAGGAAATGGGTTCTAAAAAATTATATATATCTTCATTCTTGTGTAATTTCATAACACAAAGAATAAATACATAGTCTACAATGTGTGTGTGTGTGTGTGTGTGAGAGAGAGAGAGAGAGAGAGAGAGATAAAACCTACAAAATAAAATCTCACTGCCAGCAGATTTATAAACAGTTAGCCTAAAAGTCTATACCTGCTCAAACTGTTACTCAATTGTAGGCACACAAAAAAGATGATGTAATTCTTGTGGCAATAAAGAAATTTCACTTTTGATGTACAGTTTCTAATGAAATTTCTTCCCTGGCAGGATAGCAGGGTAGCTCAGTTGGTTGCAGCTTCATCCTGATACAGCAAAGTTGTGGGTTTAACAACTGGTCAAGGCACATACAAGAATCAACCAATGAATGAATAAGTGGAACAACAAATCAATGTTTCTCTCTCTTTCTCTCTCTCTAATTAATAATAAAAAATAGAAGACTCATTATATATAAAAATTTTTCTAAGGTGTACTCTAGCAAAGCAAGGGTAGAAATCAAGAAAGAAAGAGTGTAACTGAGTTAAGAATGAAATGACAACAAACCCGGGGATGGGGCGGGGGGGAGAGGAGGGTGTCAATGGGGTAAAAAAGGAGAAACATCTGTAACAATAAAAATAAAAAATTAATAAAAAATAAATAAAACCTGGACATCAAAAAAAAAAAAGAATGAAATGAAACAAATACTCGAATGACTTGTCTGTAGCAAATCTAAGAAGTACTGGTTCAAATCAGATTTCAGTCAGTGCGGACCCTAAAATTAGTCAAAAGAATGGAATAAGTTCCAATTAATAGATTAAATAAATTTGGAATTAAACTTTTTTTATGATGAGAAATGCATATTCATTCTCTCAGCCAGGAAAATATACAAAAGGGAGAATTTCAATAAAAATAGTTATGCTACAAAGTCATGGTTAGCAAAATAAAATAAGGCAAGATTTTAGGCAATTGAAGAAGTATACAAAAGGTATATTTGTTTCATTAGCATTTGAGCAACATTTTTTACAAGTGATCCTGGGTATGTGACACTGGACATGAAGAAATTAAAATGGTATGCTAGAACAGTGTTCTTCCTTGGGCAGTAGGTATACAGCTATAATAATGTAAATACAATTTATTGAGTTTCAGGAATCAACTTATACAATATTTTAATACAGTTACAGAAGAATATAAAATGTTATCGGTATTGCCATTGTAAAGATAAAGGTATATCTGACAGAATTTAGAAGGTAAATGTAAGGACAATAAGGAAAAATTGGAGAGCTAATATCTTTAACTGAAGCAGAGACTGTAGATGATGGATCAAGATGTATAGCTAATTCTATTTAAAGTTGAAAAATAATGTAATGACTAAACTAAAATAATAATATAGCTAATACAAGTAAGAACACTATGAGGTGGCTAGACAGGGGTATTTGAAATGAGTTAATTGTTAATAATTCATAGGAAGATAGTAATTTGATAAGTCAAGAAATATCTGTATATTGTTGAGTTACAGGTATAACTACCAGAAGACTCACTATAAGAACTGGTAAATATGCTTGCTTCTCATTAGCAGGGTTGGAGATGGTGAGGATTAAAATGAGATATTATAAATTATTTAATATTATTTCATTCTTACCACGTCCATGAATGGCTTTGTTAAAAATACAGGGAACAATAAAACTTAGAATGTATTAAGTAGAAGTGACACAGGAAGACATTATAATATGAAAGATATTGTGTGTGATCAGGCAGGACTCCCTCACTTCCAAGTCACATAGATATGATCTAATAGTGAGATGCTTTCAAATGGAGTATTCAAAATGCATACACTCTAAAAATAATACATTCACAAATTATTTCTAATTGACAGAGCCAAGCTTCTAAAGAAACAAAATTACTTGCAAAGGGAGGTTTCTGTTGAACTCAGATTTTGAAAATTAGAATTTCAAATGTTGCAAAGAGAAACAAAGAACCAAGGATGTTTATGAAAACATGGTCCAGCCTCTATTCTTATTATTTTAGTGTAAGAAAAAACACATGACTTTGTAAAACAAATTTGAAATAAGAGCAAAGATGGCCTAAGCACAATCATTTAGGCAGTGGCATAATGTTACTAAATTACCAGAATTGTTTTCAGCGTTCTTTTTATTTTTGCTGATATGTTTTAAATCAAAGACAAAGCTCTGCAATATAAAAAAGTTTTAAAACTTTATTAAGAGAGATAAAACTCGATAAATGTGAGATATAGTAAGACAGCCTTAGGTACTTAAGAATAGGTAAAAGTAAAATATATTAAGTGAACTTACAGATACAAGTGAAGAAATATTGTTAATAATCTTTTTAAAAAAATCCTGGTCATAGAGAGAAGTGTTAGGTGACTTTTGACCTTAGATGTACCTGTGTTGCCATAGCAGTTTTTCAAAAGGAGATAAAGGAAAAGCTCTGATATTGCATATTGCCGAATTTTATATAATTTCCAGAAATATGTTACAATTGTGTCATTGGATTGAATAAAGAAGCTAGGCTGCTGCCAATGCCACAATACTCCCAGAAAAGGGAACCAAATAACTACTCAAAAAAATTTTGGCATGCTCAGAAAATGGGCTGAAACAACATGAAACTTAATAGGAATAACTGTTATGGCCTCTTGTTAGACTTTTTCTCCATTTTTTAAAAAGATCACCTGATTAAGTAGATATAAATAAGTCTAATAAAAATTTATGTTAAAAAACAAAACAAGCTTAATATAAGCTAAATGTGAATCAAAAGTAGGCAGGCCTACCTAAAAATATAATGTAAGACATAGTTTCATGATAGCTCTCCAATCTATCTACGGGAAATTGAATCGTTTAGTTTTTATACTTTATCTCTCAGTCTATGGCTGAAGGTTAAAATTCAATCTGCTAGTTATATTTCAAGTCGATTGGCCAGAAACTGGAATATCTCCAGAACAGAAGCAGAGTGTTGCAGGAACTCAAATCCACATTATATAAGAAAGAGCTGAAAGCACAGGAGTAGTTAATCCAGACGACAGAGGACTTGCTCCTATTGTATTTTCAGTACCTGATATAGTGGTCAGTAGATGCTTATGAAAAATTAAATGTGCTGTGTATAAAACAAATTTATGTTCAAGACCTATTACAGTCCTCTAAGATAGAGGTCTTTAAAAAATTTTTTTTTACATATAATTATCCCATGTGTTCATGGATTTTTACTTTCTGTCTTGCATTGAGATCTACTGTTTTGTGATGGTTCAAACACCACATTGCCTTTGACTTAGGATGCTTGAAAGTGAGTCGAAACTTACCAAAAAGTATGGTTTTTAAATGACCTCAGTGAGGAAACTTTCTGGACAAGTGACAACATGAAGAAACAGTCATACCCTAGTCCACATAATATTATTCAGAATTAATTTATCAGATTGGCCTTTAAACTAAATAAAGACACTTGTTTGGGACTTGGGTTTTCATGATCCTCTTGGTAATAGAATCTTTAGATAACTATTTAGTAACAAGAACTCTGATTCCAGATGCAGTCACAGAAACATGTTAATTCAATTATTTCTCTTATTAAACACAAACCCTGACCCAACAGTAAAGTTCTCACTATTTTCCAGGTGCTCTGAGAATGTAGAGAGAGAGGCAACATGACTGTTTGGGCTCCCTTTGAGATCATATTTTGTTTATTTATTTTGACATTTTCCAACAAGGCAAAAAAGAGTGATTTTAGGGAAGAGGTGCCCATATGAAACTCCTTTTCAAAATTTCTTCTGATATAGAAAGAATTTACCCTAATCATTTTGTGAAAGTTGTCCAATCCAAAATTAAAATTATCTCACTGATGGTAAGGTCCAACATACTCAATCTTCATCTGTATGCAAATAATGGCCATGTTCTATAATCTTCCACTATCTCAAATATCCTATCTGGAATAACAATGTCTCCTAATTTTTGGTCAACCTCCTATATACTTTATCATTAAATAATTATATCATTATCTACCTAGTTTCTTGAGCTGAAACCCCAGATGAATCTTCCACTATTCTCCTTCCTTTACTTCATATGTCTAATATGACCTCAGATACGCTATGAAATCCTCTCCAATCTGCCACTGCTAAGGTCAGGCTCTCGCTTTCTAGATTATTTTAAGAGCTCCTACATTTGTCATATATGTTCTTTTACAACAAATACCACCAGGGCCCACTGCATATGACCATATTCTCCAGTTTCACAAAACTTACCACTATTCTCAGGAAACATGCCCCCTTTCATAATTCCTTTTATCAGTAAGGCCCTTTTGTTTCTCTTGTGATCACCAAGAGAATTTTTAATTCCACGAACATATATTGAGAGCTTAATACATGAAGAATAGTGTTTTAAATCTTGGAGGTGATCAAACCTAGAGGTTGAAATGTCAGGAAACCATGGTCCTGGCCCAGATAGGAAAGATAGGAGTTGTCATATTGGACGATCAAACAAAGGGGATGGATGATTGGGATATCAGAGTTCTCCTCAACCATCTGTGTATATTTATTATAATGGGAAGTTGAGGTATGAGAACAGTCAGTATAAGTTGAGTTTTTAGATTCTGTGACAAGGTAGACAATGCTATCATTGACCAAGACTGAAAATGCAGGGAGGATAAGATAAGCTCTTTTTTTTTTTTAAATATCCTCTGTTTTAAGGTAGTTTAGGCCACCACTGACACAGCCTTGAGGAAAATTGTCCCTAGTGGGGCTGTTCTGCAAAGTAACCAGGGAAATCTGAACAATGCTTGCCATTACTAGTTAAATGACTAATTATAGACACATTTCTTCATCCTTACCCATTCCTTCACATTAAACGGTCTCTGTGATTCCAGACCTTTCAAAAACTTTGATTCGGTCTCAGATTTTCTAGCTAGATCAGGCTCTACATACACATTTTCATCAAAATGCATCTGAATAAACACTTATAAGAACCTAAACTGTTTTTTAACCATGCTCTCATCCTGAGTCCCTACTGCTACAGTTGAAAGTCGTAGCAAAACATGATAGAATTGCACATGACATATAGTTTGTACTCCATATGCTATTAAATAGACATTACATTGAAAAAAAACTACATTGCTTTAAAATTGTATGAACAAACTCTTAAATAGGATAGATATGAAATTTTACTTCATTAACAGAAAAAGAGGAAATTGGTAGAGTGACTGTATCTTGTCCTTCCCTTTCCTCGTTACTGAACATGTGAGCTATTACTACCAGTAGCAAAAAAAGTTTTTTCTACAACATTCACTTTTATTGAGTGTGTTGTTGTTAATAATTATTTTAGGAACTGAAATTATCCCAGAGCCTTAAATTCCTTAATTTGTATATGCTATTTTCTCTTTGTGTTGTAATCCCCTAGGGCAAACAATGCCTATATGGGAGTATTTCTTTAAATTTATTTAAGCTTGAATAGCCAAATTGTCTGCTAGGATCACCACATGTAATTGATGGAACTATTAAAGTAAGTGCTGTTTCCTATATTGGTACATGATTTATTTTGCATTGCTAACAATTTTATTAATTGTTTTTCATTTCATAAAAGTGGCTTTATTATTTTAAAAGTACAGACAGCTGTAATTTCTACTTTTTAATCTATAAATATGCCCCATCAGAGCAAACATTCCAAACAAACAAACAAAAAAATCAAATTTAAAGAACAAATCAGATATGCCTCTCAGTATTTAATTGCAACGTGCTCTATTTTCTCATGTTTATTTTTGTACATTTCTACTTAGGTCCTTTCTCATACATACTCAGTCTGAGGCCCTTTTTACAAAGCCGGACCCTCCTACACCAGGCTACCATTAAAAGCAATGGTTGACTCTAAGCACTTACCTATTATTCTTTGTTTTGCCTTAGGAGATTATTTCTCTTTAGCCTATATTGTTACTTGGATCACTGTCAAAAGACCTTCACTCTCTCTTTTTCCTGTTGTCTTTCTACTGGAAGGTTTCTTCTTTTACATGAAGAAGGTCATATGTGTCTCCATTGTGGTTCCTGCTTCATCAGACCTCTTTATATTTCAGTAGCTCATCTTGGGTCAGTACATTACAATTGGATTCCCTGTCTACTGATAGAAGTGAATGACAAGTTAGTAGTTTATTTGGTATTTCTGATATCCAACAACTGATATTACTTGAAATAATGAAAATTTTTATTATCAAATTTTTTAATATATATAAATTTATATACATAATTTACTTAACACTATGAATGTGAAGCTAATATTTGGTAAGTGCATCTGACAAGGTTCCTTTTCTGACAGCAAATCCTCAGCACTTCCGAAGTCTTTCTTTGGAATGCAGATCTGGGCTACAGAGAAGCTTCGATTCCATTCGAAGGCCTCGGCACGTGCTTCCCAGTTTTCTGGCGCTTGTTCCACTGTCATGGAAGCTCAAATAAAAATTAACAGATTTGGGGTAATACATCAACACTACCATTTAACCTGTTGAATCCAATTACTTTTTTAAAAAAAATAATAATTTATTTCAGACTTGTTACTGTGTGCATTATTCTAGTAGATCAAAATATAAAGGAAGAAAGTAAAGAATAAATTCAGTGAAGAGTGATGCAGCATCAAGTATAATTAGAAGATCTGTATAAAGTTCTCTGTGCACCATCTACAAGATCATCTCAAAATGAATAATGTATCTATATGTAAGAGCTAAAACTATAAAATTCTTAGAGGCAAACATAGGTGTGAATCTTTGTGCACTTGGATTAGGCAATGGTTTCTTAGCTATTACATCAAAAACAATGCAACCAAAGAAAAAATAGATAAATTGGACTTTATCAAAACTAAAAACTTTTGTGCTTCATAGGACACTATCAAGAAAGTAAAACGATAATCCACAGGATTGGAAAAATATTTCAAATAATATATCTAATAAACATATAGTATTCAGCATGTATAAAGAACTCTTACAACTCAACAATAGAAGGACAAAAACAAAACAACAAAACCTAAAAATGGGTAAAGGATTTGAATAGATATTCCTCCGAAGAAGGTAGACATGGCCAATAAGCACATGAAAAGATGCTCAACATCATTACTTATTGGGAAATGCAAACCCAAACCACTGTGAGGTCCATTTCACACCTATCAGTACTGCTGTTATTAAAAAGAAATAATAACTAGAGTTGATAAGAATGATAAGAAATTGAAACCATTACACTATTGGTGGGACTATAAAATGGTACAACTACTTTGGAAAACTTTTTGGCAGTTTTTCAAAAAGTTAAACATAAAGTTAGTATATGATCCAGCAAAAGCAATTCCAGGTATTTACCAAAGAGTATGGAAAACATATGTTCAAACAAAAATTTGTAGATGTATGTCCATAGCGACATTATTCAGAATAGCCAGAAAAGTGGAAACAACCCAAATATCCCCTACCTTACTGATGAAAGGATTAATAGCATGTGGTATATCCATAAAATGGAATATTTCACAAAAAGGGATAAAGTGATAATAGATATTATAAAATGGATATTGATAACATTATACCAAGTAAAAGAAGCCAGACACAAAAGACCACAAATTATATGATTTCATTTATATGAATTGCCTACAATAGGCATAGAGAGAGAAAGTAGATAATTGCTAGGGTCCGGGAAAGCAAAGAATAAAATATAACTGCTAATAGGCACTGGGTTTTAGTTTGGTTTGTTTTTTAGGTGATGAAAATATTCTGGAATTAAGATAGTGGTAGTGTTTGCATAATTTTGTAAATATAGTAAGAACTACCGAAGTATATAATGAAGTGTGCTGGGTTACATACTTTAATAGGGTGAATTTTATTATTGTAAATTATCTCAATTTAAAAAAAATATTCTATGTGAATACAATTTTAAGAACAAAGAGTTCTGTTTGAATATATTATAAAAAGCAGCGAAAAAGTTATATTTGATAAAACTTTGGCATCATCAGAAAATAAGACAGATTATGGTGTAGAAAGACAAGTGCATGAAGGAAGGAAATTGTAAATCCTTTGCTATCAGAGTGGATGTGTATTCAGGTTTGAAATTTATTTTATTTTTATTTCATTTTTTTAATCTTAACCCAGGATATTTTTTAAATTTTTAAAAATCTTCAGATAGAATGAGAAGGGGGGAGAGAGAGAGATTGATGTAAGAGACACACATCAAGTGGCTGCCTCCCACATGATCCCAAGCAGGATTGGGACCAAACTGCAACTCAACTGGATACCTGCCCTTGACGATAATCGAACCTGTGACTCTTCAGTTCGTGGACTGACACTCTAACCGCTGAGCAAAACAGGCCAGGGCTATATTTTATTTTCGAACATTCTAAAATAAAAAGCCACTGTTGTTTTTCTTCCTATTATAAAAGGGAAATGTATACAATGTAGAAATAAGACACACATTTTTAAAGTTTTTATAAATTGTCTTATTGGTTTATAAAATTTTGGGTTTTAAAATTATTTTTTCTATTTAATTATTTGAAATAATTTGGCATCTACCATTTTATTTATTTATTTTTTATTTGCTTTGTTGGGGTTTTTTTGGACTTTTTATTTTTTATTTATTTATTTTTGTTTTGGTTTTTAATATGTAGTTCTTTATTATTCTAAAAAAGGTAACAAAATATACAGAACAAAACTTTCCCTTTTTAAAACTAATGTTACTAACCCATATTGTTGCTTATATATAAATACTATATTCTATTAATTAATGTATTGTTGTTACAGATGTTTCTCCTTTTTCCCCCCAGAAACCCTCCTCCGTATCCTGCCCCCCCCCCCCAGCATTGTTATCTATGTCCATTGGTTAGGTATACATGCATGTAAGTTTTATCTCATCCCTTTCCCCCTCCCTTCTCTGAGGTTTGTCAGTCTGAACTGTATTCCTTTCTATGGCATATGCTATTTTATATTCTCAGTTTTCAATAAGCACTTTCACAAGCATTTTTCCATTTGAATTCCCATGTAATGTAAATTTCCTTCAAAATACACTGATTTGCTACATTCATATTCTCTAACTTTGGACTTTCAACATGTTTCTAATATTTCAAAAACATAAATAATACCCCATGACTATACATATTTGCCCAAAGTTTGAAACATATACCCTGTTCATGGATTGGAAGAATTAACATCATTAAAATGTCCATATTACCCAAAGCAATCTATAGATTCAAAATTTGAATTTTTTAAGGATAGATTTCCTCTGTGTAGTGACGAGAAAACTATTTTTACTTATAAATAGTGCCATGTACCTTTGCTCCATAATAATGAAAAATTTCAGTGATAAAATTTTTATATTGTGCCATCTCGTCCTTCTCAGCCAGCAGCTTATCAAATTCAACTCATCTGCCAAGCAGTTAGGCAACATTTAGCTGAGCTCTATTTGTAAGGGTGAATGCCACAATGTCATTTTACCCTTTGACTTTTTTATGACTGAAAACTAAAATGAATGTGTTTCTTGTTATAGAAATCATTTTCATGACTACATTCTATCAAAAGGATAGTCAGACAGGGGTTGGTTTCCATCTTCTGGGAATTAAAAAGTAATAACAATTCAATAGAGTAATCAAGAGATAACAATATTTTTTATTTTTTAAGGCTCCCAATCCACATTAGCTCAAGAAACTGGCTCATTGTATCTCAACTGGAACTGTTATGAAACTTGTGACTTGTCTGAATAGACAGGAGTGAGAGTGATGCTATGTAATTTCAGAGGCTACCTCAAAAAAAATGTTGCATTCATTGCCTTTTTTGATGGATACTCATATTTGGAGCACTGAGACACAATGTAAGAAATCTGACTTTTCCCACACTACCATACTGGAAAGACCAAATCTGTGCTTCAGTCAACAACCCAGCAGAGCTCCCAGCCAATGGCCAGCATCCACAGCCTTGTGAGTGAGCCATGTTGGGTGCCCACTCAAGTTGACCTTCAGAGGACTGCAGCCATTATCTGAATGCATGAGAAACTACAAAGGAATACATTCTCAGCTGACTCCTTCCTGAATTCCTAACCAAAAATTGATAATCAAAATAAAATACTACCAAGCAAAACAAGCCAATCAGAGAAAGACAAATACCACATGATCTCACTTATTTGTGGAATATAATGAACAAAATAAGCTGATGAACAAAATAGACCCAGAGACATAGAAAGGAATATGGTTCAGACTGACAAACCTCAGAGGAGGGGATGGGGTGGGGGGTGAGATAAACCAAAGAACTTATATGCATGTATGTAACCAATGGACATAGACAACAATGCTGGGGGCTGGAGGATTGGGGGGGGGGGGGAGCGGGAAGGAGAAACAGCTGTAACAAAAATAAATTGAAAAAATTACAAAAAAATCCCCAGCAAAACAAAACACTGGTTTTTAGCCTCTAAATTTAGGAATCATTTTAATACAGCTCTAATAATCCGAACAAACAAATCTTTATATCTATTTATAAAAATCTTAATCTATATATAACTCACAACAAATATTGTATCATTGCCACCCCCCTTTTTCAACTCAGGTGGCTTGACACGGAAGACAGCACTCTAGCTAGACTAGACCTTAGAACATTTATTTCAATCACTATTTCTCAACTGAACCAAATAATTGTTCAACCTCTGATAATCCATTCAGGGATAAGCATTGTCACTTTGTGACATAGTTTTGCCATCTTTGGATGGTTTTCAGCTTCTTTTAAGGTTTTTCTTATTTTGTATTATAAGTAGCTCTCCCCATTAGCCTTGGTTTTACTTTTCATTTACCCTCAAAACAAACCTTTTTATTTTTGTCTAAAATTTAAATTGTGGTTGTGATATTTTGTAAAAACATAATATATAAGAGAAATAGAAAGATTTGTGTATAATAACACTAAAAACAAACTTATACTCCATGGTTATTGCTGCTTGCTAAACTCTAGCCGTTTTTATCACTCTCCTTATAATCCAGGTAGAAACTAAAGAAATTGCTGATTTTATAGTAATATTGCTCCTGACCAAAATAAAACATTTGGCATTTTAAGACATGTTGAAAATTTAGGTGGAGAAAAATTACCAGAGATCATTAAACAAAAACAAAAGCAAAAATAAACTAAAAAATAAACCAATAACTGAGCTTAGAACTTTCAAGACTCCATTAGACTTTCCAGAGAAATGGAATACCATTCAACCAAGGAAATACCAAATGGAAACATTTCTAAATTAAAAAGGAATGCACACATACACATACAAAGAATAAGTGATTTACCAGCTGGTATCAAAATAGAAGTTCATTGAAAATTAATTGTTTGATGGAGTAACATGTACTTTGTTAGGATTTAAATTGCTATTTAAAAACCTTCCTGAGTAAACAATGAGATGTATGAATAAACAAAGTTAACAAAACCATTTTAAAAAAGGGTTCTAACATATACAATTCCTAGGAAACAATTTTAGTTAGTGACTTTTTAAAAAATAAATTAGAAAAACAAGGTCAATTAATTAGCATAATTTACCAAATAAAGAGTATACTAGCTGCACCATAAAGGTTAACAAAAATTCATATATAGATATGCAAATACAAGTTTTGTATTATTTGATGCTTAAAAGAAAAGAGATGGGTAATTCAATCTATTATTATGAGAAATATAATTTTTATTTTTCTATGAGATCTTCAAAACTTACTTGCTCAATAATAAATTTTTAACCACAGAAATTCTGATAATAATTGGCTAAGTTGAAAGTCTTGTTAAAGATTTATATTTTTGGTTTTCACTTTTTTGCTACTCCACACTTCGCCATTCCATAGTTCTGGTGTTGGTATCAGAAATCAATATTTCTAGTGACACTTTATGTGGTTATTCTGCCAATGGCACTCTGATGGCAGTTTGAGAAAAGGCCATTGTAAGAAGAGAAATTTCCTGGGTCATTTACTTATTTTCTTATTCTTTGGTATAAATTTCTAACTTCTGAAAACAAAGCCATTATATTTAAACTATTTTTAACTAAAATTGCTGACCATTACTAATTTCAGAAACCCAGTTTATCATAAAATATTGAGAGACATTTCAAATGTGCAGATGTAGAAGCTTGGGGCTTGGTTCATATGCTTAGGCAATAAAATTAAAAAAAAACAAAAACCCTAGGTTTTATTTTTAAATATATTTTTAATTTTAGAATGAGTTTATTTTCACATAAAAATAGTAAAATTATTACAGAACATTTTAATCTGCTCAAAGCCAGTTTTTTTCTAACACATATATTAGTATGGTACATTTGTGTCAATTAATTAAACTATTTGATACATTAACTAAAGTCCATACTTTATTTTTATTTTCTCAGTTTTTACTTAGTTTCCTTTTTGTTCCAGAATTCCATCCAGAACATGACATTACCTTAAGTTGTCAAATCTCTTTAGGCTCCCCTTGGCTGTGATAGTGTTACAGACTTTTCCTTGTTTTTGATGACTTTAACTGTTTCAGAGTATTGACCAGGAATGTTGTAGGATTCTCCTCTATTGATTTTGTCTGATGGTTTGTTTTCCCATGATTAGAATTGGGTTATTTGTGTTTGGGAGGAATATCACAGAGATAAAGTGCCATTCTCATCGCATCTCAAAGGGGATATATACTATCAAATGACTTGTCACTGTCGATGTCATTCTTGAACATCTGGCTAAGGTACAGTGTTAGATTTTTGTGCTGTAAAACTAAACTGTTTCTTTCCCTGCTATGTTTATTCTGTGGAAGGAAGTCATTATATTCAGCCCAGACTTAGGAGTGAAGAGTTGTGCTTCATCTCCTTGAGAGCAGCATATCTATATAAATTATTTAGAATTTTTCTGTTCAGGAGATTTGTTTATTCATTACAATTTATTCAATCATTTCTATCAGTATTGATTTTTATTTTATACCTTTGCCTCTTCAGGTTTTGAATGATTCAACACTATTTATTTTGTTGCTCAAATTGTTCTAGGTCCTGTGTCCCATTGACATCCCTCCATCAATGTGGACTGTATTTTTTGCTTTTTTTATTTTTTTATTTTGAGCATTCCTTACCTTTTGGGACTGTAAGTTGCTCCAGGATCATGTTATATATGTCCTGCCCCAGGCCCGAAAGAGCCATTTCTCCAATGAGCCCTAGTTCCTTTTATCAGAAAATGAGAATAGAAACCAAAATCTGGGTACTAGGTGTGCTACTGGGATGTCATTTCTTTTAGGCGCTCTCAGCTGACAATAAAGAAGTATGTGTGTATAGTAACCTGTGTACATACATGCATCTATAACTATTTCTGTGTGTAACCATTTGTATCTATCTTAAGCTAAACATGAGTTTATAATGTTGTCTCCAACTGTAATCCACTACCTTCCTCATGAATCTGGTAGCCTCCACCCCTTGCTTGTATGTAAATTCCCACTTCAACAGTGAGAAACCCGGTGTTCACCATCTACCATTGACTTCATTGTTCAGTTACAGTACACATATATCGTGATTTCATAATTTTTAACCTGTTATGGAAAACCACTTAGTCAACTATAGTGTTTGTGAATAGTTTCTTTTGCCTTTAGTCTTACATGTTCCACACATTTCAAAAGTTATTTGGGTCAGCACATTTTTACTTCAGTGAGGTTGTTTCATACATTTGTAATAGTGTCTTGTCATATTCTACATTCCATCGTGGTATCCCCCAGACTTTTAATATATATATTTTTTATTTGCATATATTAAGGCTTGCTTTGTATGCTGTAATTCTATGGGTTTTAAAAAATGCATACTGACATATATCCATGATATAATGTCATACAGAATATTTTCAGCACCCTAAAAATATCTCCTACTCTTTACGTATTCAATCGCAGCTTCTCCCACTATTCTAGAAGCCCTGGCAATCACTAATATGTGTACTTTATAATTTTATCTTTTAAAAAAATTATATAAAGAGTTATATACAATGTGGCCTTTGCAGACTGGCTTTTTTTTTTTTTTTTTTACTTAGCAATATACATTTAAGGTTTATTGATATATTTGTGTGGTTTGATAGTCTATTCTTTATTGCTGAAATAATGTTCAGTATGCATTTTGCGCAGACATAGGTGGTTGAATACCAAAGAGCATGGTTATTGTCTTATATGGTGAAGCTGTTTAGCTTTATATGAAACTGCTAAACTGTCTTCTGCTAAAGTGGTTATAATACTTTGTTTTCACTCCAGTTATAAATGAGTTCCTCTTGCTCCACATCCTTAATAGCAAGTGGTGGTGTCAGTTTATTTGATTTTTTTCTTTTTTTAAAGCCATTCTTTTTGTTATTGTTAATCCTCATCCAAGTATATTTTTTCATTGATTTTTCAATAGAGTGGAAGGGAGGGAGGGAGAGGGAGAAAGAGAGAGAAATATCAATAGGAGAGACACATGGACTGGTTACCTCCTGCACAACCCCATCTGGGCTAGGGATAAACCTGCGATCCAGGTACATGCCCTTGACTGGGAATCAAACCTGCAACCCTTCGGTCTGAGGGCCAATGCTCTAACTGCTGAGCCAAACCCACCAGGGCTAAAGCCATTCTTATAAGTTATTGTAATATCTCATTGCTGTTGAAATTAACATTTTCCTAAAGAAAAAAGATTTTGAGTATCTTTTAATGATACTTTTGACATCTGTTTGTCTCTTCTGGTGAAGTGAAGTGTCTTTTCAGATCTTCTGCCTAAATTTGTATATATTTTGTTTTTGTTTTTTGTTATTGCCTTTCAAGAGTTATTTGTCTATTTTGGATACAGTCTTTTATCAGATATGTATTTTGCAAATAATTTCTCCCAGTTTGTGGCTTCTCTTTTGCTTTTATAACAGTGTCGTTTGCAGAACAGAAGTTCTAATATTAATCAGATTCAATGTATCAATTATTGTTCTTGCATTATGCTTTTGTGTTGACTTATATAGGTTTTGAATGATTAAAAATAACTTTATTTTCATTTAGTGTAACAGTAATTATGGAATAAATGATACTTTCAATTTCTAAAATAATGACTGAATTAAGTACATCTTCAAGACTCTGTCCAGCTCTACAATGACCAAATATGCACACCTCAAATAGTGATTATTATTTCAATACATATTTTGATTGTGTGAACACAAATTATATACTGTATTTTACATTCTTTTGTTTGTTTATTTTGTTTTTTTAATCTTCACCTGAGGATATTTTTCCATTGCTTTTTAGAGAGTGTGGGAGGCAGGGAGGGGGGAGAGAGAGAAACATCAATGTGAGAGAAACACCTTTATTGGTTGCCTCCTGAATGACCCTGACCAGGTCCATGGATCAAACCTGCAATCTAGGAATGAGCCCTTGACCAGGAATCAAACCTGCAACACTTGGTCGAAAGGCTGATGCTCTAACCACTGGGCAAAGCTGGTCACAGATGTATTTCATGTTCTTCAGGTTTTCATTTGAACGTATTTTACCTTGGAATGGCCAAGTGTCCTATCCTCTATGTAATTTTCGTGTTTTAATTTGAAAAACATTTTTGTACCTATTAGATAGCTTTTTTGCCCTCCTAGCCTTGTCCTCCCTCTGAATCCATAGACTAGTGGTTATATTGGCAAGCTTGGGAAACTTGACTTCAACTCAGCAAATACTTTTCTTCCATTGAATAAGTGATTTAAAAAATTTTTGCTAACATTTTCCTAATTGTACATATAGATTGATGGTCAGTACCAAACTGACATATCTATGATCATGGGGATCCCACCCCAAATACACTCCCAAGAAGTGCTCAGGGATCCTGAATTTAATACTGGAGGCAGACGTTCAGGATCTCAGATGCTCACTGACAAAGCACTTTAACCACAGGACAACCTTCTTGACACAAGCAGATGAGAATGTTCTCGTGGTCTCATGACTATGATGCTGTAAACACAACTTTGGAAATCCATTGCAATGGCTCCATTAATATCTAGGTATGGATTTGAATCCTCAGACACCTGCAAAGGATTGATGGGATGTCGCTAGCAACTGATTTTATATTAACTGTCAGGTACAGCCCTGAACAAACTTGTGAAATTTTTGACATTTGTTCTTTTCCTATATAACATTCTTCACTTTCCTCTCAAATATTCAGTTAATACACTTGGCCTTACTCCTTCCTACACAAAGCTTATTTTCAGGGACTTGACTCATATTAAATTACAAATAATAATTAGGAGATGAGAATAGTATGCCCTTCTTAGGATTATTTAGGTTTTAATAAGGATTTACACTGTGGGAGACATTTTGCATGGCATCTATTTTGTTAAAATCTGCTCTGCCATCTCCTGCCCCAAGGCAGGATATCTCTGCTTTATCTCTGCATTTTGAACCAAGTCAACAAGCCAGTCTTTGCTGATCTTTTGTTCCACCCGTGCTTCGGGGTGGTTACTATCGCTTGACAACAAATGATCTTGTTTTTCCTGCCCTATATATTGTGTGGATCTCCCCAGAATAAACAGACTTGATCAGAACACTGTCTTGTCTCCATTTCTCGTGTCTCTTGTCCCTCCTCATCCTCACTCCCCCTCTAGAGTCCTCATTGCTCGACCTGCAGGACGGGTCAAGTGGCGCCCAACGTGGGGCTCCAGAACGGGGGATCCAGTGAAGGCAGAAAGGAAAAGAAAAGAGGGAACGACGTGGGAACCTGCTGCGTCTGCACCCCTTGGGTAAGTGAACGGCGAGGCGATTATGGGTCAAGCATTGAGCCAAGATAAGATGTTCGTTGAAGGACTAGGAAAGGCTATCAAGGCACGAGGAGTAAAGGTGAAAATTAAGCATTTATGTCAGTATTTTGAATATGTTAAGGAAGTTTGTCCTTGGTTTCCTACAGAGGGAACTATAGATCAAAAATGATGGAAATAGTTGGTGATGCTCTTAGAGATTACTATAAGACTTATGGACCCGAGAAGGTCCCGGTAACTGCTTTTTCTTATTGGCATTTAATAGATGAGATTTTATCTCAGAGACATTCTGATCCTCTCGTTGCCAGTGTAGTAGAATATGGCGAGGGTATATTACAGAAAGAAAAAAAAGGGGAATGAAAATGAAAGTAAAGAATGTGAGGACTTCATGTCATTTGATAGTGATAATGAGGAAGAAGAAACCGAGCCCACTTGGAATAAAATTATGCCTAAAAGCTCTCATATGGGGAGATGAGAAAAACTAAAAGAGAGAGAGGGTGGAGAAATCAAAACAACAAAAACTAGTGTTGCCCCAGAGGAAATAATCAAATCCAAGACAAAGATTTATCCCGACCTATCAGAATATTTGGAGATTGTTCCTGACGGAGGGGAGGTTAATTGAGATGAATTGGCGGATGAAGCTGCCAGATATCATAACTCTGATTGGCCGCTTGTTTCTCAACGCCCCCCGCCTTATAATGATAATCCCAGTGCTCCCCCGCTGGCATGTCCCGTCCTTGACCCTAGAAAAGAATTTAGAGATAAAATTGAACACCTCAAAGAGCAAATAAAACTGGAAAAAGAGCACCAAGATCTCATAGCCCAATTAGAAGGACTAAAAGTAGGAAAATCTAAAAAGGAGAGTGAAGTAAGATCAGAAGTCCTCGGTAATCAGAAGCCACCCATGAGGGGAGCTTGCAACTTACACCAGAGCTAGATGATATAGAGGCTTTTCCAGTAACAGAAACAGTGGACGCTCAAGGACAGGCTTGGCGCCACCATTGCGGGTTTGATTTTAAATTAATAAATAAAGGAGTTAAAAACCTCTGTAGCACAATACAGAGCCACAGCCCCGTATATTATGGCAATTTTAGAATCTGTAGCTGAAAATTGGCTTACGCCTGGGGACTGGCAAACATTGGCCTGAGCAACACTTGCTGGAGGAGACTATCTCCTATGGAAATCAGAGTATGTAGAGAACTGCAGGGACATTGCTAAACGCAACACACAGGCTGGTAATGGATGGAATTTTGATATGCTAATAGGAGAGGGAAATTATGCTAATAGTGATGCCCAAATGCAATTTGATGCAGGTCTTTTTGCGCAAGTTCAGGCTGCAGGCACTAGAGCATGGAGGAAACTGCCCATCAAGGGCGACATGAGCTCCTCCCTTACTAACATTAAACAAGGACCTGATGAGCCTTTTGCAGATTTTGTTCTGGATTGCCTATAAATCTTTGGGGTAGAGACCTCTTTTCCCAATTAGGATTAATAATGGGAAGCCCGAATGCTGTTATTACTACCCAAATGTTGAAAACCGGGTATCTACCAGACCAAGGGCTGGGAAAAAATAATATGGGTATAACAGAACCCATAGAGCCCTCCCCAAAGACTGATAGGGTAGGATTAGGCCATTTCCCATAGGGGCCATTGACACTCCTGTGACCCATGCAGAAAAGATCACATGGCTATCTGAGGAGCCGGTGTGGGTTGATCAATGGCCTCTAACAGCAGCCACATTGTCCCTAGTAACTCCCCTTGGAATACTCCTATTTTTGTCATTAAAAAGAAATCTGGCAAATGGTGGCTATTGCAAGACTTAAGACTGTAAATAAGACTATGGTACTAATGGGAGCCTTACAACCAGGACTTCCCTCACCTGTTGCCATACCTTTGGGTTATTTCAAAGTCATTGTTGATCTAAAGAATTGTTTTTTTATGATTCCTCTGCATCCAGATGGTCAGAGGCAATTTGCATTCAGCTTACCAGCTATAAATTACAAAGGGCCTATGAAAAGATTCCAATGGCGTGTTCTGCCACAGGGAATGGCTAATAGCCCTACCCTATGCCAATCCTTTGTAGCCTCAGCCTTACAATTAGTTAGAGACAATTGGCCAAATATGTACATTATACATTACATGGATGATATCCTCATAGCCGGAGAAGAGGGGAGCGAAGTTTTGAAATGCTATGAGGTGATGCGCGTTGCCTTAAGAGACAAAGGCCTGGAAAGGTCCAACTCGCAGACCCTTATACATACCTTGGTTTTCAAATGCAAGGGTCCCTAATTACCTCTCAAAAATTAGAACTAAAATTAGACAAGCTTAAAACCCTAAATGATTTTCAAAAATTGCTAGGGGACATTAATTGGCTTATGCCCTATTTAAAAATCAGTAAAGGAGAACTTAAACCCCTGTATGATATATTGCAGGGAGATGCCAACCCTACATCTCCCCGTGAACTTACCTTGGAAGGAAAACAGGCTATACGCAAAGTTGAACAGGCTATCCATTCTCAAGGAAACACCTTTATGGATTACACTAAGCCTTTAAAGTTTATTATTTGTAAGACTGCTCTCTCCTCTACCGCTGTTCTCTGGCAGACAGTGCCCTTAATGTGGATTCACTTGCCTGCCACACATTGAGCCATATTATCAGGCAGTTTCCAATCTCATTATGATGGGTAGGAAACAAGGGAAATGTTATTTTGGTAAGGAGCTAGATATTATTATACAACCCTATACCGTGGGTCAAATTAGATGGCTCATGCAAAATACTGGATTTTGGCCCATTTCCCTTGCCTCTTATGCGGGGATTCTAGACAATCATTATCCACCAGACAAACTTATTGATTTTGCCAACAAGCATGAGTTTACCTTTCCTATACTCACAGCATCTAAGTCTCTGAGAAATGTTTTACTAGTATTTACTGATGGGTCCTCGACAGGTAGAGCTGCTTACACTTATCTAGACCAAATAGTGTCATTTATGAACAGCAGCACATCTGCTCAACTAACAGAACTACAAGCCATTTTTGCTGTTTTTTCTTTTATTTTTTTTTATCCTCACCCGAGGATATTTTTCCATTTTTTGTACAGATAGAGTGGGAGGAAGAGAGAGGAAGGGAGAGAGAGTGAGAAACATCGACGTGAAGGGACACATCGAGTGGCTGCCACCCGCACGACCAACCAGGGCCGGGGACAAACTGCAACCGAAGTACGTGCCCTTAGCAGGAACCGAACCCGGGTCTCTCCGGACCACAGGCCGACGCTCTAACCGCTGAGCCAAACTGGCCAGGGCTGTTGCTGTTTTTTCTGCCTTCCCAGATCAATCTCTCAATATTTACACAGATAGTGCATACATCGCACATTCTATACCTCTATTAGAAACAGCTGGACAGATAAAAAACATATCCAATGCAGGAAGTTTGTTTAGGCAGTTACAGAAGCTAATTACAAAAAGAGTTCACACATTTTACGTAGGCCACTTACACGCCCATTCTGGGCTACCAGGACCTCTTGCTGAGGGAAACCAAAAAGCTGACCTAGCTACTCGCCTCCAGGATTCTAATCACGTGTTTACAGCCATTGATAACAGCTCTGATAAAATCACCCTAGCGCAGAACAGCCATCAATTACATCATCTCAATGCTAAAACGCTTTGCCTCATGCATCAGATTACTAGGGAACAAGCTAGGCAAATTGTTAAAAACTTCCCCTCATGTGCCACTCATTTGCCGGTCCCCCACCTTGGAGTAAACCCAAGGGGACTAATCCCTCATGCATTATGGCAGATGGATGTTACTCACATCTCTGAATTTGGAAATCTTAAATATGTACATGTTATCATAGATACCTTTAGTGGATTCATTTATGCTTCCCTCCAAACTGGTGAAGCCACAAAACATGTGATCAGTCACATGCAACCACATTTACCGTTCTGGGATGCCCACAGCAACTGAAAACCAATAATGGCCCAGGCTATACAAGTTCAGCCTTCTCCCAATTTTGCAAATGCCTCAATATTCAACACATAACAGGTATACCTTACAACCCTCAGGGCCAAGGGATTGTAGAGAGAGCACATCTGTCTTTAAAGATCACCATTAATAAAATTAAAAAGGGGGAATGGTACCCCACGAGGGGGTCACCCAGAAATATTCTCTCTCATGCCTTATTTATCCTCAATTTTTTAAATTTGGACACTGATGGGCAATCTGCTGCTAATCGCTTTTGGCATACAGAAACCCAAAAACAATTTGCCTCAGTGTTGTGGAAAGATCCGCTAACCAACTCTTGGCATGGCCCAGACCCAGTTCTCATCTGGGGCCGAGGTTCTGTATGTATTTACTCTAAGAAAATGAAATCTGCCAGATGGCTACCAGAGCGTCTGGTTAAACAGATTGATCAAGTTAAAGGAATAACAGATAACCATATAGATAACTCCAGGGACGAAAATTCGCCCTGAGAGCCTTTTCCTGTTTTTTTTCTTTATTTCAGGAATGGACTGGAAGGCTGAAATCTTACTGCTAGGGATACTACTGCATCTTTGCCTGCTTGTGGAAGGAGGTTTTGGGCCTCCTCCAAACCCTGACGAGCTCCTGAGGGCCTTGTTTGGCCCCCATGTGACTGCCTTGCAGGAACGCTGCTGCTTAAAAGAACTTTTCGATAACCCCCTTTGGAGTGGGCTAAATGGGGTGCTGTACTGATTGTGTCACTAGGACCTTTCCTCTTCAATAAGGTGATGGTTTTCTTCAAGCAGCAGATAGATGCCATTAAAATGCAACCTATACAGGTCCACTATCATAGACTTGAAATGGCCGACAGAGAAGCTCACTCTAGCTGTGAGTCAGTCTCCAAAACCTCGTCACCTTGGTGTGCTGGACTGGATAGCCAGAGACGGGCAACTGGAACTCACACGCATCGCCAACCACCACCTAAGACAGGAACAAGGCCTTATGCTGCCTTGCTATTCCAATGACGGGTTCGGACAGGTTGGCACCATGTGCAAGTTTCCTGACCTAAGACAGGCACAGTCCCCTCAAGGTATTATTTCGGCCTTAAAATTAAAGAAAAGGGGGACCTGTGGGAGACATTTTGCATGGCATCTATTTTGTTAAAATCTGCTCTGCCATCTCCTGCCCCAAGGGAGGATATCTCTGCTTTATCTCTGCATTTTGAACCAAGTCAACAAGCCAGTCTTTGCTGATCTTTTGTTCCACCCGTGCTTCGGGGTGGTTACTATCGCTTGACAACAAATGATCTTGTTTTTCCTGCCCTATATATTGTGTGGATTTCCCCTGAATAAACAAGACTTGATCAGAACCCTGTCTGGTCTCCATTTCTTGTGTCTCTTGTCCCTCCTCATCCTCACTCCCCCTCTAGAGTCCTCATTGCTCGACTTGAGGGACGGGTCATTACACCATACACCAAACCAGCGAAGCATTTGCTACAGTTTCATGGGAGCTAGTGGGCTTTTTAACATCCCTAAAATGGTTTCATGCAAGCAGTTGCTTACCCTGCATTAAGGCCAGCTGTGGTTAAGAGTAACTCATGGTAGCAAATTATTTGGTAAGAAATGCTTATTCTTGCATATTACAAAACAGCAATTTAGAGAGGAAAAAACTGACACAATTTAAATATTGACTGTGGGTCTGAAATGCTTTACTTATTTACATAATTGTAAATCTTTTATAGCAAAAAAGCAGCATCAATATGTACATATTCAAATATTTTATATATAAATTATTTTTGAAAATGCATGTGTTTTTCTGATTTTTAAAAGCTCACTTATTGATAAGGAGGCTTATAAAAGCAGTTTATTTAAGTTGGAAGCAATTCTTTGAAATCTTTCATTTTTAATTAATTTATTTATTTTTGTTACAGATATTTCTTCTTTTTCCCCTACTGAATCCCCCCTGCCCCTCCCTCCTTGCCCTGTCCCCAGCTTTGTTGTCCATGTCCATTGTTCAGGCATAGATGCATATAAGTTCTGTGGTTTATTTCTTCCCCACAACCCCCTGTTCTGGGGATTGTCAGTCTATATTCCACTTCCATATCTCTGGGACTAACCCATTCCTCAGACTGTTATGTTCACTATATTCCACAGATAAGTGAGATCATAAGATACTTTTCTTTCTCTGTTTGGCTTGTTTCGCTTAGGATACTTTTCAGGTCACTCCATGTCATCTCAAAGAACAAGAGATCTTTCTTACAGCTGCATAGTACTCCATTGTGTATATGCACCACTGCTTTTTTATCCATTCATCTACTGATGGACATTTGGGCTGTTTCCAGATCTTAGCTATTATAAATAGTGCTGCTATGAACATGGGGGTACATAATTCTTTCTGATTGGTGTTTCAGGCTTCTTAGGGTATATTCCTAGAAGTAGGATCACTGGGTCAGATGAAAGTTCAATTTTTAATTTTTTGAGGTAACACCATAGTGTTTTCCATAGTGGCCTCACCAATCTACATTCCCACCAGCAGTATACTAGAGTCCCCTTTTCTCCACACCCTCACCAACACTTGTTGTTTGATGATTTGTTGATGGCGGCCATTCTGACAGGTGTGAGGTGACACCTCATTGTTGTTTTAATTTGCATCTCTCTGATGATTAGTGATGTTGAGCATTTCTTCATATGTCTCTTAGCCATTTGTGGGTCCTGTTTGGAGAGGGGTCTATTGAGTTCCCCTGCCCATTTTTTAATTGGGTTCTGTGTCTTCCTTTTGTTGAGTTGTATGAACACTCTCTATATATTGGAAATTAACCCCTTATCTAATAGATCATTGGCAATGATGCTCTCTCATACAGTGGGTTGCCTTTCCATTTTGATGACTATATCTTTTGTTGTGCAGAGCTTTTGAGTTTGATGTAGTCCCATGTGTTCATTTTCTCCTTTCTTTTTGTTGCCTTAGATGATGTATCAGTGAAAATTCTGCTGTGTATGATGTCCGAAATTTTGCTGCCTACATTTTCTTCTAGGATTTTTATAAATTCAGGAGTTACATATAAGTCTTTTATCCATTTTGAGTTTATTCTTGTGTATGGTGTAAGTTGATGGTCTAGTTTCATTTTTTTGCATTTAGCTGTTTAATTTTCCCAACACCATTTATTAAAGAGGCTCTCTTTATTCCACCAAATGCTCTTGCCACCTTTGTCAAATATTAATTGAGCATATTGCCATGGGTCCATTTCTGGGTTCTCTATTCTGTTCCACTGGTCTATATGCCGGTTCTTGTGCCAGTACCAGGCTGTTTTGATTACAGTGCCTTTGTAGTATAACGTGAAATCTGGTAATGTGATATCTCCTACTTTGTTCTTTTTCAAGATTGCTGTAGTTATTTGAGGTCTCTTTTGGTTCCATATGAACTTTTGAAGTATTTGCTCTAGTTCTGTGAAGTATGTCATTGGTATTTTGATAGGGATTGCATTGAATCTATAGATTGTTTTGGGTAGTATGGACATTTTAATTATGTTAATTCTTTTAAACCATGAACAAGGTATGTGCTTCCACTATTTTATATTTTCCTCTATTTCTTTTTTCAATGACTTGTAGTTTTCTGTGAATAGGTCCTTTATTTCTTTTGTTAAGTTCATTCTAGTGTTTCATAATTTTTTTGCCATGATAGTAAATGAGATTGTTATCTTTAGTTTCTCTTTCTGTGAGTTCATCATTGGTGTATAAGAATACTATTGATATTTTGACATTAATTTTGTATCCTGCTACTTTGCCAAATTTGTTTATTAAGTCTAGTAAATTTTTGATGGATTCTTTGGGGGTCTTCTATGTATAGTATCATGTCATCTGAGAATAATGACCATTTCACTTCCTCCTTTCAAGTTTGGATCCCTTTGATTTTTTCTTCCTGTCTAATTGCTGTGAGTAAGACTTCCAGTACTATGTTAAATAAGAGTGGCGAAAGTGGGCATCCTGTCTTGTTCCTATTCTTAAGGAAAATGTTTTTAGTTTCTGACCATTAAGTATGATGTTGGCTTTAAGTCTTTCATATATGGCCTTTATTATGTCGAGATATGATCCTTCTATTACCAGATTACTGAGTGTTTTTATCAGAAATAGGTGCTGAATTTTGTCAAATGCTTTTTCAGCATCTGATGATAAAATCATATGATTTTTATCTTTTGTTTTGTTTATGTGTTGCCTCACATTTATTAATTTGCAAATATTGTACCAGCCTTGCATCACTGGGATGAATCCCACTTGGTCATTGTGAATAATTTTTTTGATGTATTGCTGGATTCGATTTGCTAGTATTTTGTTCAGGATTTTTGCATCTATGTTCATCAGGGATATTGGCATGTAGTTTTCTTTCTTTGTAGTGTTTTCTTCTGGTTTTAGAATTAGAATTATGCTGGCCTCATAAAATGAGTTTGGAAGACTTCCTTCTTCTTGAATTTTTTGAAATAGTTTGAGGAGAATGGGTATTATTTCTTCTTTGAATGTTCGGGAAAATTCCCAAATAAAGCCATCCAGGCCTGGGCTTTTGTTTGCTGGGAGAGTCTTGATTACATCTTCAATTTCTTTTGTTGTTGTTGGTCTGCTCAAGTTTTCTATCTCTTCAAAGTCCAGTGTTGGGAGACTATGTGTTTCTAGAAATTGGTCCATTTGGCTTAGATTGTCAAATTTTTTGCCCTATAATGGTTTATAATATTTGTTAACAATCCTTTGTATTTCTGTGCTGTCAGTTATTATTTCTTCTTCTTCATTTTTGATTTTGTGTATTTGGGTTCTCTCTCTGTTTCTTGGGGAGCCTAGCTAAGGGTCCCTCAATCTTGTTGATCTCTTCAAAGAACCAGCTCTTTGTTTCATTGATCCTTTGAATTTTTTTTTTTTGTCTCTTGTCATTTATTTCTGCTCTGATCTTTACTATTTCCTTTCTTCTACTTGCTCTGCGGTTTTCTTTTGGTTTGCTTTCTACTTCTTTAAATTGTGAAGTTAGATAGTTTATTAGAAATTTTTCTTGCTTCTTGAGGTATGCCTGTAGTGCTATGAACTTCCCTCTCAGAACTGCTTTTGCAACATTCCATAAATTTTGTGTTGTTGTGTGTTCATTTATATTGCTTTCCAGGCAGTTTTCAGTTTCTTCCTTGATCTCTATGGTAATCCATCCATTGTTCAATAACATGCTATTTAGCTTTCATGTTTTCAAATGTCTTTGCTTGTTCTCGTTGGAATTGATTCTAGTTGCATGTCATTGTGATCTGAGAAGATGATTGATATGATTTCAATTTTCTTGAACTTGTAAAGACTTAGTTTGTGCCCTAATATGTGATCTATCTTTGAGAATGTCCCATGTGCACTTGAGAAGAATACGAATTCTGTGGTTTTGGGGTGTAACTCTCTGTAGATATCTATTAAATCCATTTGGTCTAATTCTTCATTTAGAGTCTCTGTTTCCTTGCTAAGTTTTTGTCTAGAAGATCTAGTCAGTGAAGTCAGCGGGGTATTGAAGTCTCCTGCTATGATTGTGTTGCTGTTGATTTCTCCTTTGAAGTCCTCCAAAAGGTTTTTAATATATGTTGGTGGTCCTATATTGTGTGCATCTATGTTTATCAAGGTTATAGCTTCCTGTTCGATAGATCCTTTCAATATTATGTGGTGGCCTTCTTTGTCTCTAGTTATGGCCTTCATTTTGAAATCTATTTTATCAGATATGATTATTGCTACCCAGCTTTTTTTTTTTTCCTTTCATTTTGCTTGAAAGATTTCTTTGCATTCCTTCACTTTCAACCTATGTGAGTCTTTTGTTGTGAGGTGGGTCTCTTGTCAACAACATATATGTGAGCCATGCTTTCTTTTCCTGTCAGTGACTCTGTGAGTTTTTTTCGGAGCATTCAAACAATTCACAATTAAGATGATAATTGATATGTACTTATTTTTTGCCATTTTTGTTTAATGTCATTCCATTTTTCTTCCTATTTCTTCTGCCAATTACAGCAGTCCTTTTGTCATATCTTGCAGTGCTAGTTTGGTGTTAATATATTCCCTTAGCCTTTTTTTTTTTTTTTTTTTGGTCTGGAAAGCTCTTTATTTGACCTTCTATTTTGAACGATAGCCTTCCTGGATAGAGTAGTCTTGGATTAAGATCCTTGTTTTTCATTACCTTAATTACTTCACGCCATTCCCTTCTGGCCTGTAGTGTTCTTGTTGAGAAGTCAGCTGAGAGCCTTATGGGGGTTCCTTTGTACATAACCTGTTGCTTATTTCTTGCTGCCTTAAAGATTCTCTTTTTGTCTTTAATTTTTGGCATTTTAATTACTATGTATCTTGGTGTGGGCCTTTTTGGGTTCTCCTTACTTGGGGTTCTCTGTACTTCTTGAACTTGAATGCCTTCTTCCTTCACCAAGTTAGGAAAGTTTTCTGTCACTATTTCTTCCAATATATTCTCTAACCTTTTCCCATTTTCTTCTTCCTTGGGGACTCCTGTGATGCGAATGTTATTACGTTTCCAGTTGTCCCACAGTTCTCTTAAGCTGTCTTTCTGTTTTTTAATTGTTTTTTTTCCATTTGGTTTTCTGATTGGTTGATTTTTTTCTACTTTGTCCTCTAATTCACTGATGTGGTCCTCAGTATCCTCTGCTCTGCTGGTTAATCCTTCCATTGTGTTCTTAATTTCTGCTACATCATTCTTCATTCCACTTGGTTGGTTTTCAGTGTTTCTATATCTTTACTCATGGTGCTGATGTCCTTACTCATTCTGTTGAGTTTCCTCAAGATCATGGCTCTGAACTCTACCTCTGATAATTTGCTCTAGCTGCATTTCATTGATCTCATCTTTGATAGAGTTTTCTTGTTCTTTCTTTGGGATTTGTTTCTTTGTTTCACCATTTTGGCTCTCTTAGTGGGTTTTCGAGCCTGCCAAATTTTTTCTGAAGGTGTTAGTGTTCTGCTGTTTATGGCTCCCTCTACTGGGTTTGGATGAGCCTGGGTGGGCCCATGTTAAACACCACTGTAAAATCTTACTTTCCTGGGTAGATTTGCAAGCCCAGGAAAGGGTCAGTTATCCTCTTGCTTTTTCCTGGTGGCTAGTAGTCTTAGTTACTTAGTGCCTTCGAATGTAGCCCTGGTGATCTGCATAAGAAGATTTCCAGAGGGTGGGATAGATGCTGGTAATTAATGAGCCTCAATTTGTATTTCTTTTCCTCACTTGGGAATGACCAAATGTCTGAGGGTGAGGCGGCTGCTGCCTTCCCTACAGCTCTGGGAAGGAGCACACTGACCACCGTCCTTTGTGACTGAAACTCAGCAAAAACTCTGAGTGCCCTCCAAATCCCGGGTGTCCCCACAGATTTCCAGCTCAGTCTTCCTTCCCTCTGTCATAGCCCCCAGGTGAGTGGCTGTGGCTATTTTAGCTCTCTGTCCTGGCTCTCTGTTCTGTGGAATGATCTTGGTCTTTATTCCCCAAGGGCTCTGCTCACAACTAAAACTGTTGCTGTCCCTGGGTTCCCAGCCCACCACGCCATCATGCCTCTGCAGATCCTACCAATGTCCCTGGTTATATGTTCCTGTCCTGCTGCTTTTCTTTGTTTTTTCCCAAGGATTTGTCTTAATTTTAGTTGTAATTCCTGTTTGATTTTGGGAGATCATCTGTATAGCTTCTATTCACTCCGCCTCCATTTTCACATCTTCTATGCTTATCTTCTGCTCAGCTGGGTCACACAGGCCTTTCTGGTTCCCCTGTACCTTGCAGGTCCTGGATTACACAGTCCCTTTGTGGACTGGGCTCTATACCTATGTTATTGGCTGCTGGGTCGCACAGGCCTGTCTGGTGCTTCAGCACCCACAGGTCCCATGGGTAACTGTATGGCACAGTCCCTGCTGGTTCGTGCAGGCCTCTCTGGTGCTTTAGCACCCCACAGGTCCTGTGTGTAACTAGATCATGCACTCTCTGCTTAGTAGCACAGTCCTCTCTGGTGCTTCACCACCCCGCAGGTTCTGTGGGTAATTGGATGGCACAGTCCCTATTGGATCGCACAGGCTTCTCTGGTGCTTTAGCACCCCAAGGTCCAGAGGGTAACTAGATCGCACAATCCCTGCTGGGTCACACAGGTCTCTCTGGTGTTTCAGCATCCCACAGGTCCCAAGGGTAACTAGATTGCACAATCCCTGCTGGGTCACACAGGCCTCTCTGGTGCCCCCGCACCCTGCAGTTCCTGTGGACGGGCAGCTGGATCACACCAGTCTCTCTTGGGCTCAGGATTCCTACTGCACTTGTGAGCTGCTGGACCGCCCAGGCCTCTGTGGAGCCCCACATCCTGCTGTTGGCAGCTGGGGAGTGCTGCTGCCCTATGTGGCTCAACTTCTGCTCAGCTTTTGCTGTAGTTTTTAGGGATGGGTCTCAGCTGCTGGTCTGTGTTTCTGTTGCCTGGGGATGGATGTCTGCTCCCCAGCCTCTGTTGCTGAGGGCATATCTGGACTGTGATCAGGCTGCTACTATGGGGAGGGGGGTGCTGAGCTCCGGGCTGTCTGCAGCTTCCGTGACTAGAACCTTGGGAGCTCCACTACTGTGCACCGTTCTGTGTCGACACAGAGTATCCACTGGTACGATGGTGCCAGGTGTGCTGGTGGGCTCAGGTTGCTGGGCCCCAGCCTCTCCCACTGTCTCCTTCCATGGAAGACCTCTGGATCTTCCAAAATGGTGGGACCTCCCTGCCACACAGGGGGAATCGCCCTGAAGGGCCACTTACCATGGTAGCTGGCTGCTCCCATCCACAGCACAGAAACTTTCTGCTCTGTGGCTCTGAACTGCTTGGGTTTGGTCGTCCACCTTAACGTCCACTCACACACTTGCTCACTCTCTAACACACGCACCCTCCCTTCAGTCCTGCCTGCATGCCCTAAAATCTTTAGCACTTCTAAAATCTACTCGTGAATAAAAGTCCCAGTGAAGGTATCATAACTCTGAACTCAGAACAGACTCAGGATGATTATTTTTCTATTTCCATTCATATAATCATTTGTAATCTATTTATTAAATTACTGATTTCTAAAATCAGTATTCTCGTTACACTTAAACAATTTTTAGCTGTGTCCCACCTATAAATTTACTTATTCTGTATTACTTTTTATTAAAATGGATGTATTTAAAATAACGTTGTACCATTATTGTGCATTTAAAATAATCTTATGCCATGGCCCATGTGGATTAATTATTTGGGCATCATTTTGTGTATCAAAAGGTTTTCCGTCCTGGTCAGCGTCTATGGTCCCTGGTTTGTGTGGGTGCAACTGATCTCTCTCTCTCTCTCTCTCTCTCCCTCTCCTTTCTTCTCTCTCAAACATTCAATAAAAACATTTTTTTAAATTAAAAATAAAAAGTTCTCACTTGACATAAGTAGAATAATTATAAATGTAAAGATGATTAAAATCAAGTTTTTATGTTAAAGAATATATATAAAATTCTAAATCTACTCAATTTCAAAATTACACACCTAAAATTACATTATTTAATGAGAAAAAGTATAATGTTTGGTTATTGATAAGGGCACATTTTGACTTACAGAAAGTGAAGATGCTATTGCTGAGTTTTACTTTTTAAAGTTTTATGTTAACTAAAGAAGCACAATTTTTCATATGATCAAAAAACAAAATAAACAATTACTTATTTCTCCAATATAGTTGGATACTAAGGAATGATTCTTAAAAAGATATGTGACCTTTGTTAGACTAACTTTTATTTCAAATTGCCATCTGAAGTAAGCAACTGAATGGATGAATCTAGTTATATTAGTGCTTTGCCCACATATTACAAGAAAATGATTTATTTTCAACTCACCAGTGCCTTCTGACTGAGGAAAAAGTGTTTATTAAGAACTTTTTTTCAAATATTTCAAGAGCCTTTTTATAATAATCCAAGTGGTTTATAGCAAACTCTTCAAAAAGTGCATTTGCAGTTTAGACCACAAGGTACACAATCTGATCAAAGGTACATGCATACTTCTAATCATGTGATGCTTAGATTGTTTTTGGCTTAATACTTATGCAAACTTAACTTGTAAGGAAACTGGTTTTATTAGGGAACTCACACTATTCCTGGCTTGTATGGCAGTGCCCTTTTGAAATTCAGCCATGTGACTTGCTTCGGTGACTGGGATGATGTGGGCCACTTCATGGGAGAAGCTTCTAAGAGCCAGTGTGACACACATAGTTATTATAATATTATTGACCATATTTTCTATCACTTCATCAGGTATATAAATGTTTAATCACTATGTTATACACCTGAAATTAATATAATGTTGTATGTCAACTATAATTGAAAAATAAAATTTAAAAATTTGAAATAAAAAGAACCAGTGCACTTCTTTATATTTCCTTGCCCCAGCCATGACAGTTGGCAATGTTTCAGTGGTGGCAATGTGTCCCAACAGGAGCTAAAACGATGGCACCATTGCAGAGCAGAGCTCTAGCTAAACTGAGGACACACACTCATGTTTTATAGGTCAAAAAATATGTGGGACTGTTTCTTGCTACAGCTTAATCTAGCCCATCCTGATTAATACACACATACATTTTTTTAAATGAGCAGATATATGTAGAAAATTAAATTAATTTGTGAGTTCCTGCATATAAATCTTACTGATTATCTTTTCCAGAGGGAGTTGAAGTCCTAATTACCTCATAAAACACTGAAGACTTTCTGAGTGAAAGTCAATATGCTTCAGTCTAAAATATTTCCCATCTCTTCCAAAACTGTCAAGAATTCGGAGGAATATCTTTAATATAAATGACAAAATTAACAATATTTTTCTAAATAATTGTGTATACCCAATGGAACAAAAAAAATCCTTAGTATTCAAAACAAAATTTAATTTGCTTCTGTTGTAACAGCTTAAATGCATGAAACCTGTTTTCTTAGCCTAAGACCAAATACATCTTTAGTGTCAGTGCTTAACCCAATATATCATGTTTAGTCTATGTTACTGTTTGGGGGAAAGTTGTCAATTCATTTAGAAATCTCTAATCACAGCAATTTTTAATACTTGGTGAAAAAAGTCTTCATGGAATTCTTTATTTACTCATATTTAAAAAACAGTTGTTAATGAATTGTGTGCTGCCACACTAAGTATGGCAGTGCTATCAGATGGCAGTGATTTTCAGCCCATGTGCCACAAGAATTTTTGAAACATGCAATACTTGACTATTTAGTCAGTGGCACTGACCTCTTTTCCCTTACAATGTCAAATAAAAAAATGACAACGGCTAACACAATGTTAGTTGTCTGGTGTGAATGAATCAAAATTATAGCTATTATTTTGTTAGATAGGCAAAATATATATTTTTTGGCCTACCACAGAATTTTAGTAATTAGTTTATATGTGCAGTGAGATGAAAAAGCTTGAAAATTGCTATCATACAGTATATGTCTTTCTCTGACTTATTTTAGTTAGCATTATGTCCTTAAGATGTATCCATAGTCTCAAATGCCCATTTTTTTTTGTTTCTGCTGTATCTAGAATACTAAAATGAACTTTATCTTTTTATGAAAGTACTTTATTCATAATTTTATTTGTTCTGTACCCAAACATCAGTTTCATCATTGTTTATATCAAATTTACTGAAGATCTTACCAATACTTCAAATCTCTAGCCCTTGTTTTTAAATGTGACACTATGTACAAGTATTCCAAAGCTGTTGCATTTATTCCCTGTTACAGTATATGTTAAGTATTGAGGCACATTTGAATATCCTTGTGCTTAATTTCAAACATTTTGATAGATTGCTCCTGGTATTCTTTAAATACTTTAAAATTATGCTTGAGGTTGATTAGTTTAATTTGTGACTCTAAATATATGATACAAAATGGAATAGAAAGAATTGCATTGTCAATGAATAAAAATAAGGAATATCGGGCCCTGGCTGGTTTAGCTCAGTGGTTAGTTTGGCCCACAGAGCAGAGAGTTCTGGGTTCAGTTCCCACTAAGAGCAAGTATCTCGGTTGCAGTTCATCCCTGGCCCTGGTTGGGGTTGTGTGGGTGGCAACCAGTCAATATGTCTCTCTCACATCGATGTCTCTCTCTCTCTCTCTCTTCCTCCCTCTCTCACTCCTGCTCTATCTGAGGATAAATGCAAAAACAAAAAAATAAACAAAATGAACAAAAAAATAAGAACTTTTGATAAGTTTTTAAATTTTTAAAAAATCGTTGTATAATTAACATACAGAGTAAAAAAAAAAAATGTTTTCTTGTGATGATTTTTGAGATTTACTTCCTTAGCAACTTTTTAAAAAAATCCTCAACCAAGAATATTTTTCCATTTAACTTCAGATTGAGTGAGAGAAAGGGAGGGAGGAAGGAAAGGAGAGAAAAAAAAGAGAGAGAGAGAGACAGAAAGACAGAGACAGAGAGACAGAGACAGAGAGACATCAACCAGGGCTGGGGACTGAATCACAACAGAGGTACAACCACTGAGTCAAACCAGCCAGGGCTTCTTAGTAACTTTAAATCATGTAACACAGTATTATTAACTATAGTCAGCATACTGTACATTACATCCCCCATGACTTATTTTCTAACTGAGAGTTAGACCCTTTGACCCCCTTCACCCATCTAACCCACACCCTACCCCCTGCTTCTGGCAACTACCATTCTATTCTCTGTATCTATGAGCTTTTGTTGTCGCTATTATCTGTTTGATTGTTTTATAAAGTCCACACATTGGTGATTATATAGATTATGTCTTTCTGTGTCTGACTTATTTCACTTTGCATAATGCCCTTAAGATCTATCCATGTTGCCACAAATGGCAAAATTTTACTCTTTTATGGGTGAATAAAATAACTATATATCTATATCTATTTATATCACAAGTTTTGTATTCATCCATCAATCTATAGACACTTAGGGTTGTGTCCATATCTTGTAAATAATATTGTGATGAACATATATATCTTTTCAAATTGGTGTGTTTGGTTTTCCTTGGATAAATACCAGAAGTGAAATTGCTGTTTCATAATTTTTTGAGAAACCTCCACAATGTTTTCCATAGTAGCTGCAACAATTTACATTTCCATCAACAATACACAAGGATTGCCTTTTCCCAAAACTTGTTATTTCTTGTCTTTTTTACAATATCCATTTTACAAGATTTGAAGTGATATTGTGGTTTTGATTTTGCAAATCCCTGATTATTAGTGATGTAGAGCATCTTTTCATGTACCTGACAGCCATTTGTATGCTTTCTTTGGAAAAATGTCTATTCTGATTCTCTGCCTATTTTAATTAATAGCTATTTCTTTCTTTCTTTCTTTTTCTTATTTTATTTTATTTATTTATTTATTTTTAATTTTATTTTTGTTACAGATGTTTCTTCTTTTTTACCCCATTGACACCCTCCTGCCCCCCCACCCCATTCCTGGCTTTGTTGTCCACGTCCATTGGTTATGCATACATGCATATAAGGTCCGTGGTTTATCTCTTCCCACCCCTACCCCCCCTCTCCTGAGGGTTGTCAGTCTGTACCCTACTTCCATGTTTCTGGGTCTACCCTGTTCCTCAGACTGTTATGTTCATTAATTTCCATAAATAAGTGAGTTACTGTGGTATTTGTCTTTTTCTGCTTGGCTTGTTTCATTTAGGATAATACTTTCCAGGTCCCTCCATGTCGTCTCAAAGGATAAGAGATTTTTCTTTCTTACAGCTGCATAGTACTCCATTGTGTATATGTACCATTGCTTTTTTATCCATTCGTCTACTGATGGACACTTGGGCTGTTTCCATATCTTAGCTATTGTAAATAGTGTTGCTATGAATATGGGGGTACATATATTCTTTCTGATTGGTGTTTCAAGCTTCTTAGGGTATATTCCTATAAGTGGGATCACTGGGTCAAATGGCAGTTCAATTTTTAATTTTTTGAGGTAACACCATAGTGTTTTCCATAGTGGCTACATCAGTCTGCATTCCCACCAGCAGTGTACCAGAGTCCCCTTTTCTCCACACCCTTGCCAACACTTGTTTGATTATTTGTTGATGGCAGCCATTCTGAGAGGTGTGAGGTGATACCTCATAGTGGTTTTAATTTGCATCACTCTGATGATTAGTGATGTTAAGCATTTCTTCATATCTCTTAGCCATTTTTATGTCATGTTTGGAGAGGGGTCTCTTCAGCTCCTCTGCCCATTTTTTAATCGGTTCTTGTCTTCCTTTTGTTGAGTTGTATGAGTACTCCACATATTTTGGAAATTAACTCCTTATCTGATGTGTCATTGGCAATGATGTTCTCTCATACAGTGAGTTGCCTTTCCATTTTGATAGTAGTGTCTTTTGCAGTGCAGAAGCTTTTGAGTTTGATGTAGTCCCATGTGTTCATTTTTTGCTTTCTTTTTGTTGCCTTAGGTGATGTATCACTGAAAATTCTGCTGTGTATGATGTCTGAAATTTTATTGCCTACATTTTCTTCTAGAATTTTTATGGATTCCCGGGTCATATTTAAGTCATTTATCCATTTAAGTTTATTTTTGAGTATGGTGTATGTTAATGGTCTAGTTTCATTTTTTTGCATGTAGCTGTCCAATATTCCCAATACCAGTTATTAAAGAAGCTGTCTTTACTCCACTGTATGCTTTTGCCACCTTTGTCAAATATTAATTGAGCATATTGCCTTGAGTCCATTTCTGGGTTCTCTATTCTGTTCCACTGGTCTATATGCCTGATCTTGTGCCAGTACAAGGCTGTTTTGATTACAGTCACTTTGTAGTATAATCTGATATCTGGTATTGTGATCCCACCTGCTTTGTCCTTCTTTTTCAAGATTGCTGTGCCTATTCAGGGTCTTTCTTGGTTCCATATGAACTTTTGAAGCATTTTTTTCTAGTTTTGTGAAGTATGTCATTGGTATTTTGATGGGGATTGCACTGAATCTATAGATAGCTTTGGGTAATATGGACATTTTAATGATGTGAATTCTTCCAATCCATGAACAAGGTATGTGCTTCTACTTTTTTATATTTTCCTCTATTACTTTTTTCAATGCCCTATAGTTTTCTGCAAATAGGTCCTTCATTCTTTGGTTAAGTTTATTCCTAGGTATCTTAATTTTTTTGCCGCAATGGTAAGTGGAATTTTTTTTTTTTAGTTTCTCTTTCTGTGAGTTCATCATTGGTGTATAAGAATGCCATTGCTGTCTTTCTTTTTTTTTTAATTTTTTTTTTGTTACAGATTTCTTGACATTAATTTTGTATCCTGCTACTTTGCCATATTCATTTATTAAGTCTAGTAGATTTTTGATGGAGTCTTTAGGGTTTTCTATGTATAATATCATGTCATCTGCAAATAATGACAGTTTCGCTTTCTCCTTTCCAATTTGTGTTTTTTTTTTTTTTTTTCAATTAAAAACTTTCAAGGTCTCTCTCTCACTTTCTCACTTTTTCTTTTCTTTTTTTCAAATCTTTATTGTTGGATGTAAAATGTATTACAGATGTTCCACATTTTTCCCCCATTGACACCCTCCTCCCCACTCCCGCCCCCCTCCCACCTTTTCCCACACTATTGTCTGTGTCCATTGGTTATGCATATAAGTTCTTTGGTTTATTTCTTCCCACCCCTCCAACCCCTTTCCCTTTGAGGTTTGTCAGTCTAGCAATGAATTTGTGCTTCTTAATCGCTTCACCTTTTTCACCCATTGTGCCAACCCCCCTCCCAACTGGCAACCAACAAAATGTTCTCTGTATCTATGAGAATGTTTCTGTTCTACCTGTTCATTTTGTTCGTAGATTCCATTGTTGATAGTTATGTATTCATTGCCATTATTTTTTGTTCATACATTTTATATTTTTCTTCAAAAAGACCCTTCATCATTTCATATAAAAACGGTTTGGTTGTGATGAACTCCTTTAACTTTTTCTTGTCTGGGAAAGTTTTTATATGGCCATTGATTCTAAATGACAACTTTGCAGGATAGAGTAATTTTGGTTGTAGTTTCTTGGTTTTCATCACTCTGAATATTTCTTGCCACTTCCTTCTGGCCTGCAAAGTTTCATTTGAGAAATCAGTTGACAGCCTTATGGGAACTCCCTTGTAGGTAACTAGCTGCCTTTCTCTTGCTGCTTTTAAGATCCTCTCTTTGTCTTGAACCTTTTGCATTTTGATGATGATGTGTCTTGGTATGGGCCTCTTGGGGTTCATCTTGTTTGAGACTCTCTGTGCTTCCTGGACTTGTATGTCTGTTTCCTTCACCAAGTTAGGAAAGTTTTCTGCCATTATTGTTTCAAACAGGTTTTTGATTTCTTGTTCTCTCTCTTCTCCTTCTGGCACCCCCAAGATGCGAACGTTGGCAAGCTTGAAGTTGTCCCAGAGGCTCCTTACACTATCCTCATTTTTTTGGATTCTTTTTTCTTTTTGCTGTTCTGATTGGGCATTTTTAGCTTCCTTATATTCCAAATTGATGGTTTGCTCCTTGGATTTACATACTCTATTATTGAAGCTGTGTAAATTATTCTTTATTTCAGTTAATGCCTCCTTCAATTCTAACTGTGTATCCATGATTTCTATCTGGTCCTTTTTATGCTCTTTAGGCCCTCCCTAAGTTCACTGAGGTTCTTACTGAGTTCATTGAGCATCCTTATAAGCAGTATTTTGAATTCAGCATCTGTTAGGTTGCTTATCTCCATTTCGCTTAGTTCTATTCTTGGGGTTTTGTTCTGTTCTTTCATTTGGGACCTATTTCTTTATCTCCTCATTTTGGCTGCCTCCCTGTGTTTGTTTCAGTGTATTACTTAATGAGAGGTATGGGGCTCGCTGAGACCAGATGCTGCTTGTTTGAAAGAATTTAGGAAAAACCTGAAGCAGGATCCAAGACCGGCCAATCCTATGGTTAAGCAAGTGGCAACAGCTTGGGTGGGCTTGAAAGTTGGGTGGGGCGGGGCAGGGCCTCAGGGAGTCAGCAGGGCGGGGCTACCAGTGTGAGCCAGGTTGCAGGAGTCCCAGATATGGAGACTGTCTGCCGCCCCTGGGCCGGGCTCACCAAAGGAACAAAGGCCTCTTACAGCACGTTTGTCCCCGAGAAAACCCCCTCTCCAGCCTTGCGCCAGTGCCAAACAGCTCAGTTCTTCCCTGTATGTCTCTGGTGCCCCTCGACCTCCCTCCCCTCCAAGCTTAGAGGGAGAGAGTCCGATAAGTCCGTGTGCGGGCCCTTTAGGGAGCTGCCTGGGGCTCCAGCCGCTTCAGCTTCCCTGAGCCTCAGTTTCTGCTGGTTTTTCCCGCCAGAAGTTATGGGGACTTCTCTTCCTGGCACTGGAACCCTGAGCGGGGCACCTGGTGTGGGACAGGGACCCCTCAGTCCTCAGGAAGGACCTTCCCAGCCGCGGGAGCCTCCTGACTTTTATCCGCCACACGTGGGAGTGGGACCAGCCCGCCGCCCCTTCTACCAGTCTGGATGTGGCTGCTGATTTAATTTTGTAGTTGTAGGACTTCCATTCAGCTTGATTTCAGGTGGTTTTAAATGATGGTTGATCTGTAGTTTAGTTGCAACTTTGATGTGGTTGTGGGAGGACGTGATATCGCGTTTACCTACGCCGCCATCTTGACCGGAAGTCTCCTTTCGAATTTGGATCCCTTTTATTTTTTCTTCATTTCTGATTGCTGTGCCTAAGACTTCCATTACTATGTTATTTAAGAGCAACAAAATGGGCATCCGTGTCTTGTTCCTGTTCTTAAGAGGAATGTTTTTAATTTCAGTTCATTGAGTATAATGTTGGCTGTAGGTCTTTCATATATGGCCTTTATTATGTTGAGATATGATCTCTCTAATCCCACATTGCTGAGTGTTTTTATCAGAAATGGATGCTGGGTTTTGTCGAATGCTTTTTCAGCATCTATTGATATGATCATGTGGTTTTTATTCTTCATTTTGTTTGTGTGGTGTATCACATTTATTGATTTGCAAATATTGTATCAGCCTTGCATCCCTGGGATGAATCCCACTTGGTCATGGTGAATAATTTTTTTGATGTATTGTGGATTTGATTTGCTAGTATTTTATTCAGGATTTTGACATCTATGTTCATCAGGGATATTGGCCTGTAGTTTTCTTTCTTTGTAGTGTTTTTCTGGTTTTGGAATTAGAATTATGCTGGCCTCATAAAAAGAATTTGGAAGTCCTTCTTCTTCTTGAACTTTTTGAAATAGTTTGAGAAGAATGGGTGTTAGTTCTTCTTTGAATTTTTGGTAAAACTCCCCCATGCAGCCACCCGGGCCTGGGCTTTTGTTTGCTGGGACAGTCTTGATTACCTCTTCAATTTCCTTAGTTGTTATTGGTCTGTTCAAGTTTTCTATCTCTTCCTGGTCCAGTTTTGGAAGACTATGTGTTTCTAGAAATTGGTCCATTTCGGTTAGATTGTTGAATTTGTTGCCATATAATTGATCATAGTAACTGCTAACAATCTTTTGTATTTCTGTTGTGTCAGTTGTTACTTCACCTCTTTCATTTCTTTTTTTTTTTTAATCCTCACCAGAGGACATTTTTCCATTTTTTGTTCAGGTAGAGTGGGAGGGAGAGAGAGGAACAGATATAGAGAGAGAAACATCGATGTGAAAGGGACACATCGAGTGGCTGCCACCTGCACAACCGACCAGGGCCGGGGACAAACTGAAACCGAGGTACGCGCCCTTAGCGGGAACTGAACCCAGGTCTCTCAGGACCGCAGGCCGACGCTTTAACCGCTGAGCCAAACCGGCCAGGGCACCTCTTTCATTTCTGATTTTGTGTATTGGGGTTCTCTCTCTTTGTCTCTTGGTGAGTCTAGCTAAGGGTCCATCAATCTTGTTAATCTTTTCAAAGAACTAGCTCTTTCTGTCATAGATCCTTTGAATTGTTTTTTTGGTCTCCTGTCATTTATTTCTCCTCTGATCTTTACTCTTTCCTTCCTTCTACTTGCTCTGGGTTTTTTGTTGTTGTTGTTGTTGTCATTGTTGTTGTTGTTTGTTTGCTTTCTAGTTCTTTAAGTTGTGAGGTTAGACAGTCAATTAGAAATTTTTCTTGTTTCTTGAGGTAGGCCTGTAGTATTATAAACTTCCTTCTCAAAACTGCTTTTGCTGCATCCCATATATTTTGTGTTGTTGTGTGTTCATTTTCATTGGTTTCCAGGAAGGTTTTAATTTCTTCCTTGATCTCCACGGTAACCCATTCATTGTTTAATAACATGCTATTTAACCTGCATGTGTTCAAACGTCTTTGCATGTTTTGTTGCAATTGATTTCGAGTTTCATGCCATTGTGATCTGAAAAGATGTTTGATATGATTTCAATCTTCTTGAACTTGTAGAGATTTAGTGTGTGTCCTATCATGAAGTCTGTCGTTGAGAATGTCCCATGTGCACTTGAGAAGAATGTGAATTCTGTAGTTTTGGGGTGTAATTCTCTGTAGATATCTATTAAATGCATTTGATCTAGTGCTTCATTTAGAGTCTCTGTTTCCTTGCTAATTTTTTTGTCTGGAGGTTCTATCCTGTGGTGTCAATGGGGTGTTGAATTTCCCTGCTATGATTGTATTGCTGTCAGTTTCTCCTTGGAAGTCCTCCAGAAGATTTTTAATATATTTTGGTGCTCCTATATTTGGTGTATATATGTTTATCAAGGTTATATCTTTCTGTTGGATAGATCCTCTCAATATTATGTAGTGGTCTTCATTGTCTGTAGTTATGGCTTTCATTTTGAAATCTATTTTATCAGAGATGAGTATTGCTACATCAGCTTTTTTCTTTTCCTTTCCATTTGCTTGGAAGATTTTTTTCCATCCCTTCACTTTCAACCTATGTGAGTCTTTCTCTTGTTGTGAGGTGGGTCTCTTGTAAACAACATATATAGATGAGTCATGCTTTCTTATCCAATCAGCTACTCTGTGTCTTTTTATCAGAGCATTCAGTCCATTTTTATTTAAGGTGATTATTGATATGTACTTATTTATTGCCATTCTGGTTTAGTGTGGTTCTATTGTTCTTCCTATTTCTTCTACTAATTACAGCAGTCCATTTAATATTTCTTGCAGTGCTGGTTTGGTGCTAATATATTCCCTTAGCTTTTTGTGTGTGTGTCTGGGAAGCTCTTTATTTGACCTTCTTTTTGAATGACAGCCTTGCTGGATACAGTAGTCTTGGATTCAGATCCTTGTTTTTTATTACCTTGATTTCTTAATGCCATTCCCTTCTGGTCTGTAGTGTTTCTTGTGAGAAATCAGCTGAGAGCCTAATGGGGTTTTCTTTGTAGGTTACCTGTTGCTTATCTCTTGCTGCTTTTAAGATTCTCTCTTTGACTCTAATTTTTGGCATTTCAATTACTATGTGTCTTGGTGTGGGCCAGTTGGGGTTCTTCTTACTTGGAACTCTCTGTGCTTCTTGAACTTGAATGCCTTCTTCCTTCATCAGATTAGGAAAGTTTTCTGTCACTATTTTGTCAAATATATTCTCTAACCCTCGCCCATTTTCTTCTTCTTCAGGGACTCATATGATGCGAATATTATTATATTCCCAGTTGTCCCACAGCTCTCTTAAAGTGTCTTCCTGTTTTTTTTTGTTTTGTTTTTTTTTTTTCTGATTGGTTGATTTCTTTCTACTCTGTCTTCCAATTCACTGATTTGGTCCTTAGCTTCCTCTACTCTGCTCTTTAGACCTTCCAATGTGTTCTTTATTTCTGATATCATTCTTGATTTCTTCTTGGTGGTTTTTAATTTCTAATTGGTTGATTTTCAACATCTCTATGTCCTTACTCATGCTGTTCAGCTTCCTGAAGAACATGGTTCTGCATTCTAGCTCTGTTAACTTGCCTAACTGCTTCACATTTATCTCATCTTCAGTAGAGGTTTCTTGTTCTTTCATTTGGCTTTTGTTTCTGTGTTTCATCATTTTGGCTATCACAGTGTGCTTTGGAGCCTGCCAAGTTTTCCCTTTGTGTGTTGGTGTTCTGCTGTTCGTGGTTCACTCTCCTGGGTTTGGATAAGCAAGGATGGACCCACGTTAAACACCACTGTCAAGTCTTACTTTCCTTGTTAGAGTTGGTAGCCCAGGAATGGTATAGTTATCCTTTAGCTTTTTGCCTGGAGGATATCAGTAGAGGTTACTTGAAGAGTTTTGTGTTGTCAGTTGAATGAAAAACTTCCTCATGTGCTCAGCATAAGGGTATTTCCCAAGGGTGAAGCAGAGGCTGGTTGTTATTGCCTCAATTTGCATTTCAATGGCCCACCTGGATGGGGTTGAATTTCTAAGGGAGGGGTTGCTGCCTCTCCCCAGAGCCCTGGGAAGGAGCAAGATGGCCACTGTCCTGCATAGCTGCAACTCAGCAAATGCTCTGAGCCCCCTCTAATTCTCGAGTACCCCCACAAAGTTTCAGTCTAAATCCACCCTCCCTCTGCTGGAGCCCAAGGTGAATGGCTGTGGCTATTTTAGCGTTGGTCCCGGCTCTGCGCTGTGGAGCCACTTTGGAGTTTAATCTGAGGGTGCTGCTCACAGCTAAGGCCGCTGCTGTGTGTGGGCCTGTAGCCCCTCTCTCGTGCCTCTGCAATCCTACCAGGATTGAGTCAGTGTCCATGGTTATATGATCCTTGCAAACTGCTTTTCTGTTGCTTTTTTCCATTGATTTGTCTGTGTTTTAGTTGTAATTCCAGTTTGGTCCTGGGAGACAATCTGTGTAGCTTCCATTCACTCCACTGCCATTTTGGAATCCCTATTTTTATATATTTTAATGACATTTTAGGTTTTTTAATAGATATTTTAAAATACTAAAAAATGTATTTATTTAGTCCTTATAACTCTTTGCAGACATACGACTGAATCACTACCAGTAAAAGTATATACATTTCTATTACCCTTTGTGTTCATGTTTTAAAAATTCTCTTTTAAATCATTCATTCATGATAGGACTAACCCACAACAAAGTAAAAAACAAAAATACCAATCACAGGTCTGATTTCATTCACAATTATGTTTAGTTATAACTATTTTTTATTGTCAGTGATGGTCAACCCCCAGAAGTCATAATTTAATGTACTACTTAAAAATGTGGTGATATGCTTATAATTTCAATATATAATAATATACAGTAGGAACTAACAATTTTTTAGTTTGCCTCTTTAAAAAGTTATGTTGGATATTTCAGTTTTTTTAGGTTTGAGGCAATCAGTGGGTAGGCCTGAAATTTTAGGGTAAATTGACTATTTCATTGGATTTACTATGGACACTTCCTTCAGAACACCAATATGTTCAGTATCACAGGTGTCATGTAGCAGTTATATGTGTTTATATAACACATTATTTTATTGTTCATAACAAGCCACTTCAAAACCTAGTACCTTAAAACAGCCACTATTTTATTATCTTCAAAATAGTTGGATAGGATTCCACTGGCCGTCGGACCTTTCATTCTTCTTACTTGACGACTCTCATGCTGCAGTATTTACTGTTGGTTTGCCTGGAATGTGCAAAATGGCTTCACTGCATGTCTGGGGCCCTGGTGTGGATGGTTCTAGAAGATGGAGCTCAGCTGGGCTTCTTACTCTCTATTAGGTCTTTCCATGTAGTCTCTCCACATTGTTCTCTTCAGTGGGGTAGATGGAATTCTTATATGATATTTGAGACTTAGCAAAGTAAAAAACAGAGGATAGAAAAACAAAGAGTTTTTAAGGTTTAGCCCTAAAACTGGCAAAATATAACAAGGATGAGACAGAAACGGGTACAGAGAGAAACAATTCATTCAACAATTAATACAAAAAAATTGGGAAGGTATATTACACACCCTGGACCACAGAAATTCTGAAATCCAGACACATATATGTTGCCAATTTCCCTGGCTCTGTGGCAGAAAATGGATATTAATTTAAAACCAGTTCTGCTTCCTGGGGTGAGTCTTCTAATCACTTAGCTCTTTCCTCTGGATTCTTGGTTCTGATTTCTGAGTTCATTGTTTCTTTTCAATAAGAAATGGCCTGCATGCTTTCTTTTCTTGGAGTTATAGGACTCAGAGGCCTCTTTTCTTCAACTGTCTCTTTACCCTTTAGTCTGAGTTACTAGACCCAGAATGAATGTCTTAAGCCAGCCATGTATTATGTTACAATTTACTTTATTAGACAGAACCTACAAGCACACATCTCTTCAAGACAGGCCCCCTCTCTACTTGGGCCATGGGTCAGCTTGCTCAGGAACAATTCTTAGATGTTCTCTAACCCGAATTATCTATCAAAAATGGTCTATGAGAAATTCTCTTAGATTTTTAGAAAAGATGGGCTGCATACCTTACCTTAAAGTTTTTCTGAGGTTTTAAAAAGGGTCTTACAGGTGCAACCTAGATATAATGTTTATCTGAGGTTACATTTTAATATAGATATGATCTTACACTGAGGGCAATTATTAATTTGGGAGTCTTTTTCCAGGAAATAACTTATTATTATTATTTTTATCCTTACCCGAGGAAATTTTTGCATTTATCTTCATATAGAGCAGGAGGGAGAGAGGGAGAGAGGTAAGGGGGGGTGGGGAGAGAGAGAGAGAGAGAGAGAGAGAGAGAGAGAGAGAGAGAGAGAGAGAAACATTGATGTGAGAGAGACACATCGACTGGCTGCCACCCACACATAGTGGGAACCAAACCTGGGACTCTCTGGTCCGCAGGCCAATCCTCTAACCACTGAGTGAAACAGGCCAGGGCCCAGGAAAAACTTAGAATGAGAAACAGTTGTATATTCAGACTTAGCAAGCCTTGGTTTCATTATATTCCTTTTGATTTCTGCTTGCAAACTGAATAGATTTTTAGTTTATCTGAAGACTCCTATACTTTATAAGGGGGGCCAAAAAATATTGATTGGCACTTTTATCTTTCTGTCTTGGATATTCACAACTAAATCTCAGTTCGTTACATGCCTTTTCTATCTTCCACATTATTTTAGGCAGTGGTTTTGTTAATTTTTTATTATTATATAACTCCAACCTCCCATCATGATTTCCATACTATATTTCTGGACTTTAACATTACCTTCATGTCAATACCACAATTTTTGCTATGGCAGTACCCATTTTTGATACCAATTTTTTTTGGTTATTTATTACAGTGTAATAAATCACCTCTAAACCCAAACTTAGTGTCTTTAAAAAAATCAATTTTACTATTTCTCATGATTCAAGAATTGACTCATGCTTAGCTGTATGGTTCTTCTGCTAATCTTTTTTTTTTATTTTTAGTTTTTATCCTCACCCGAGGACATTTCTCCACTTTTTGCTCAGATAGAGTGGGAGGGAGAGAGAGAGAGAAACATCGACGTGAAAGGGACACATCGAGTGGCTGCCACCCGCACGACCAACCAGGGCCGGGGACAAACTGCAACCGAGGCACATGCCCTTAGCGGGAACCGAACCCGGGTCTCTCCGGACCGCAGGCTGATGCTCTACCGCTGAGCCAAACCGGCCAGGGCTCTTCTGCTAATCTTACTCAGTGTCTGTTTTGTGACTACAGTTAGATGGTGCTGAGGCTGTCATCTCCAAGATGGCTTTATTCATGTGCCTTTGCCTCAGCAGAGATAGATGGAAATCTGGGCTCATCTGGGGCACTGGGTGGTGAGCCTCTCTCTCTCTTCATGTGTTTCTTCCCCTCCATGTCTTTTCCACGTGGTCTTGCCACATAGTCTCCTAGCAGCAAAACCAGATTCCTTAATTGGATCAGATTTTTCTAAATCACGAAAAGTTGACGGGGTCAGGTCTTCTCAAATATTAGGTCTGGAAATAGCACAACAGTACTTCTGCCATATTCCATTGGTCAAAACAGCTCACCCAGATTCAATGTGGAAGCTACTAAACAATGGCTTGAAAACAGAAACAAATGGCTCACTGGGAATCATTTTATAGACTAGCTACCACAAATTTTAATATAGATATGTTACTATTAGACAATGTTGGTCTCTGAATTCACTCAAATAATGTTTTGTTCCAACAGTGCTATACCATCCATGTTTTGAGAAACATTGGTTTAGTGATGTTACCATTGTTTGTTTAGATCTCTGAATGATAAACATTTAGGGCAATTTAAATAGTACAATGTAGCATGAAATTATTTAACTACCTTTTCAAAGATTGTGTAGTGATTAATGAATTGCTTTTATCTCTTCATATTCTAGTCACAATAGAGTAGTTTCCTGCAAGCAATGTGATAAGAAATGGTTTAGACGGATTGTCAAAGCCTTTTTTAGGAGAGTTCAAAGGCATGTAATAATCTGAAAAGATAAGTAGGTAATATCTATTGGTTAAGAATAGAGTGAAAAATATGTATTACAATAATTTATTTTTAACAAAATAATATGCTTCTTTACACAGCTAAAAAATAGTTATGAAAGTGCCTGAAGCCCATTTATTCTTCTGTTTGAAGTAAAATATCATTTTAAAATGAGCTTTACAGACTACAACAAATAAATCATGTAGTCGAATGTTAATATTTGTAATATGTCTTCAAAACACATAATTAAGTTTCACCAAAAGAGATTTTTTTTGTAGAGATGTCAAGCAAGCTATTATTGTTGCAAAATACAACTCTTCGGTTAATCTGCTATTGACAATATTGCCTATATTTTCTCCTTACCGCTTACAATAAAATGCTTTGAGAAAGAGATAAGTTGAGGAAGGAATTGCTAAGCAAAAAGGAGTGAGAATTTGATGATTGGGAAAATGTTCAGCCTATCCAGATAACTTGCTCTGGAAACAGAGCCAAGGATATGTATGTTTAGTTAATTTTTTGAAGAGATTAGGCATGTGATTTATAGACCAGTCAACCATCTCAGCAGAAACACTGTCAGCATGGGCAAAGAGGGAAAGACACATACAATGAGGAAATGCCATGTGAAGACACAAAGATCAGACAACCCTGTGATGACAGAGACCAGAGTTACACAGAGGAAAGCCCAGGGCACCAAGGATTGCTGGAAACCATGGGAAGTGAAATGGGAAATAGGGCCCTGCCCACACCTTGATTTTAAACTGGTAGCTATCAGAACTACGAGAGAATAAATTTCTGTTGTTTCAAGCCACTTGGTTGATAGTAATTTATTATGGTAACCCTGGGAAATAAATATAGGGGGTTTGATGATGATGAAGAAATCTGAACTCTTTAGAAAAAATAGATATCAATCTGTAAGCCATTAGACAAAATCCTTACATATGAATATCCAGTTGGCCACCAGACTATAATCTCATATAACAAAATTAAAATTAAATCTCACAGAATCAAGAGGAAAATTTGATATTATTTATTTAGAATTGTATGGGGCAATAGCAGTGGTGAAAATGTATTTTACATTTAATTTTTAAATCTTCTCAAAATGTTAACTCCTGCCACACATGATGCAATCTGATTTGTCTATTCTATTCTACTCTGTTTTCTACTTTCTATTCTATTCTATTCCTTTGACGTCATAAAAGAGGGCAGTCATTGGCAGTGGCAGGACATTGGTAGTGATCTTTTTGTGAGCTATGGATGTTACCATGGACACCAGTGCAGTACAGAAAATCATGAGTGGGAGAAAAGAAAATGATGAGAACCAAGAATAGTTTCTTCACATACAGTATGTATTTCTGAAAGATTATTTACTCCTAATTTTTGTACTGAGTTTTTTCTTTGTTTCAGACTGTGATCTTTTCAAATGTCAAAGTCTCTCCTAATAAAGCTACAAAACCAAGATCTTGATATAAGTATTATTAACAGCTATTTCCATTTTATCCTATTTTGATCTTTTTTTTGCCAATTTGTAAAGACCTGTAATGTTTATAAAAATGATTAGAAGACAGAACATATGGCAGCCGCAGCTGTGAGGCGCAGGTGATGATCTGTGTGCCTGGTGGGCGTGCGCGGAGCTGGCCTGGCCTTCGCTGCCCTGGGGCTCTGCACCCCTGCTGCTGCGCGGGTGCTGATCCAGCCCAGGCCAGATGATGGTCAAGTATCTCCTGGGCCAGAGTGTACTCCGGAGTTCCTGGGACCAAGTGTTCACTGACTTCTGGAAGTGGTACTGAACCCCTATGGCAAACATGTGTTGATGAAAGACAGTGCACCCAGAGGTAACCCCTGCTTAGAAGCTCCTGTCTTGGAATCTTCTGACCAAGACCAACAGGACGCCCAGCTGGGCAGAGCAACTGTTTTCTGCCAATGTTGCTCACTCGGTATACATCCTGGAGGATTCTCTTGTGGACTCATAGAACTAGACCATGACCACCTTCACCTGGAACATCAGCCGCACCTGACTGATGGTGAAGGAACCATGTGTTTACTACATGAACACTGAAAACACCTGCTGAACTAAAATCTACTGGGAAGCCTGGGTTTTGCTCCTCTGGCTTATTTGGCGTCTCCAGAGCTGTCCAGGAATTTGGTCTCGCCTGGTTCCAAAACGATATGACCAAAATGATGAAGGGTTTGGAATAAATTTTGGCTAAACTGCAAGGTGAGGCCCCTTCCAAAACCCTTGTTGAGAGGAGATGGCACTGGCAGCTACAGTGCAGGCCAAGGACCTGAGCAGTAAGGCCGCCACTAGGCATTAGCCGCAGCAGCTTGTGCGGCCAGCCCAAGCCCTGCTGCGGTGGCACACCAGACCACTGGCTTCACTCCCTCTGCCCTGCAACCTTGTACTTTATTATTAAAAGTCGACTTCTAGTCCTGTCTACTGTCTGGGTGGTAGGTTGGGGGTGGTGTCTGCTTGGCATCTACAGAGCACCACACATGTTACCCAGGCAGGGCCTGCTTCTTCCCACATGGGATAACTGAGGACAGAGGCATAAGGAAGGTGCCCTGATTTGCCCAGAGTCACAGACAGCATGCAGAAAAAAAGCACTAGACTGTAAGCTCCATGAGGGCAGGGACCTTTTTTTGTTCTCTGATGCATCTCAAGTACCTGGAACAATATCTAGCACATAATATACACTCAATAAATATTTGATGAATTCAATCAGCCCCTCTGTCCCCCAAATGATTAGAAAACAAATGGGCTGTCCTCTAGAATAAAAATCTTATAAACAGTTTGCCACTTCAATGTTATGTAATTTGTTATGATTTCTACTAGTCATTCATCTTTATTTTTAAATGCTTCATGTATGCCTTTATATTTTCATGTATTTAATAGATTAATATTATGAAATGATAATGAAATTCTGAAATAAATGTATACAGTATATGTATAATGTCATGGTAGTCACCAATTTGCTGTTATATTCAGAGACACCAATGGGGAAATGTTTACATTTTAGGGGCATGGTGTATGTTTGCAGTGGAAGATAAGTAAGACCATAGAGCAGTGTCCCACAAAGAAAGACTGGAACATCAGTTGAACAGAAAATATATCTGTCAGAGTTCAGTCAGAGAAGCAGAACCAGTAGGGGTGCGTGTGTGCGTGTGTATGAATTTGTTTCAGGGGATTGGTTTATATAACTATGAAAGCATGTAAGACTGATATCTTCTTATATGATGCTAGATGTTGAAGTTGACAGGACAGGGTAAAAGTAAGTACAAATGCACATGGGGCAGACCAAAAGTAGGGTGGAGTCCAAAAGCATGAGCTGAAAACCACTAAATAGACTGTCTTTTCTGGCCTTGGTAACAAGAAAATCTTGCAGAAGCCATGCCCTTTGTCACAAAACTAAACACAGACACACAGTATAGGAGTTAGAAAGCTAAAGGAGGTTCCAGGGAAAGGTTCGCTTGCAGGTTCAGCTATTGCTTTATGTCTATGAGGTGAGTCAGTAAATCTGCAAAATATATGAACTACAAAATGCTGTTGCTAATCTTCTGCCTTCCAAATAGCACAGGGATATCCCCTGTGGCTTACTCATGGGCCTCAGATGATTTTTCCAGGCCTGGGTAAATATTTCTCCTCTGTATTTCCTTAGCCCTTTGTAAATTGTAATAGTAGTTACCATGCATTAGACACTTCGAATACAGCAGGCACATGTGTTACCTCATTTAATCCTCAGAAATTTATTGTGAGGTAAGATATGCCTAGAGTCATGCTCATGCTCTGAAGCTCCAAACCATGCCCATCTTTAATACAGCACATATGTGAAGATCTCTGATTATTTATATCTACATGTGTCTTCTTTCCCAGTACACTGGAAACTCCTTAAAAGAAAAAAAAAAATGTTTCTTTTTTTAAATTTTTTCATGTCAGTTTGCATTTTCTCTTTTTGTACTTTGATCACCCTGTAGAAATTTGGATCACCAGTTTTGCTTTTGTTTGTCTTTGTGAAAACAGAGAATAAAATATCCTTTTAAGATAACTTTAGTAAATTATCATCAAATGCTTTATTTGGGTGGGGGCATGGCAGTTATTTTTAGACAAATGAAATGATTATAAAAGCTTCAAGAAATTTCCAGAAGCTTAAAGGATTTTTTAATTGTCTAAAAACTTTCATCAGTTCTTCGGAGTGATAAACACTATCATGGTCTGGTACAGAAAAGTTCAGCATCATTGTCTTTGATGTCTGGCCTAGAGCTCTCAGCGTCATCATGGGGAGAAGACTCTGCTTTCAGGCACCAGGGAAGTGCTAACAAGAAAGTTATTTCTCTTCAAACTGAAACAATAGCAAAAAGGAAATGGGTGCTTTGGTATGACATGATGAGAAAAATAAATTTAAAGAAAATTAGTAAGAGTAAAATATTGAATAAGGAAAGCAAAAACAAAATAAAGACAGTGGTGCCCATATTAGGGAAGGGGTCTTTATTAGAGGAATTTGCTGACAGCATCCTCAGTGCACTAAGCACATTACTGGAAAAGATGTCATTAGACCTAATTTAAAAATAGAGCATTTATCAGCATTGGCTAGAGAAAATTATAGAAAATAAGAAACAGTATAAAAATGGTTGTACATAGAGGTAAACAAAAGATTTTTTATCACTCATTCTTGATTTCCACCTTTAAAAGTATTAAATGAGGCTGGCCTGTGTGGCTCAGTGGTTGAGCGTTGACCCATGCACCAAGAGGTCACTGGTTTGATTCCCGGTCAGGGCACGTGCCCAGGTTGTGGGCCAGGTCCCCAGTGGGGGGCATGCAGGAGATGGCCAATCCGTGTTCTCTCTCATTGATGTTTCTATCTCTCTCTCCCCCTCCCTTCCTCTCTCTCAAAAATCAATAAAGAAAAAAAAAGTATTAAATATATGATTCCAAATGTATTTTGAACTCTTCTTAAGTAGCAGGCACCATGCACATTCTTGGACATACACTGGTGAATAAGTCAAGGTCTCTCACCTTATTGAGATGACACTATAATGGGAGCACATACAAGAAATGAGGTGGCTCAAGATGAGAATGCAACCATAGGACAAGACATAAGAGGGAAACTTGACCAAATGTGGAGACTTCCAAGTAGCCTTTTCTAGAGGTGACATATATGTGACATGAAGGATGGGTAGAATTTTGCAAAAGAAATGAGTAAAAGAATAGGGTAGAACACTTTAAGCAAGGAAATAGTGTATGAAATCATGGGGAGTAGAATAATATGGCAGGTTCTAAGAGCACAATCCCTAACAATTGAAAGATTAGATTGGCAAACTATGATTGGCATAGGCAAGGTCTCATTAAAAATCCTGAATCAAAAATAAAGAGAATATAACTATGCTTTATAAGATATCTTCTTTAAAAACCAAGCAGTGAATTAGAATTAATTTCCAAATCTAATATCACTTGAATATTCCATTAATCTGGAATATTCTTACGTTATTAAGTTTCTCACAAACCTCTTCTCCCAATGCTTTATGTTCAGTACCTAATTGTTAAATTTTTTAGCCAGTCCTGTTGCTCTCACAATCTCTTTTATTTCATTTTTGCAATGTTTGGCAGATTCTCATTGGTATTTTTGTATGTTATCACAGAATGTAAGTGCTTGCGTTATAAGTCTGGTGTTGTAATCAGATAATAACACAGAATATTTTCTTTACTCTTCCTTTGATAATTCCATATGGTCTTCAAAGTGGGGGAAACAATGTTTTTGTGTTGTTTTTATTTAAAAAGACTCAATATACTTTGTAAATTATGAGATTAAATAATATATTTAAACTATTTGTCATGTCCAAGTGTACAAAATCATGCCACAATCAAGAGAGGACCACTGTCTAGCATGTGTAGTATATATGGAGCATGTAATCAATTGAATTCTCTTGGAGCAACATTTTTGCTAATATGTCTCCTAGCACAAGAGAAATAAAGGAGAAAATAAACAAATTGGAATACATCAAACTAAAAAGCTTCTGCATGGCTAATGTCAATAATATATTAAGAACTTACACAATTCAATACCAGGAAGACAGACAATCCAATTTAAAAATGGACAAAGGACCTGAATAAACACTTCTCCAAGGAAGACAGATAGATGGCTAATAGGAAAAAAATGCTTAATGTCACTAATCAAAGAAAGGTGCAAATTAAAACCACAATGAGATATTACTTCACAGGTACCAGAATGCCTACCATCAAAAAGCAACAAACAACTACTGGCAAGGGTGTGGAGAAAACACAACCTTAGTGCACTGTAGGTGGGAATGCAGACTGGTGCAGCCACCGTGGAAAACAGTATGCAGTTTCCTCAAAAATTAAACATGGAACTGCCTTTTGACTCAGTGATTTCACTTCTAGAAATATATCCTAAGAATCCCAAAACACCAATTTGAAAGAATATATGCTTATATTTTCCTATGTTTATAGCTACATTCATTACAATAGCCAAGAACTAGAAATAGACCAAGTCTCCATCAGTAAATGAGTGTATAAAAAAGCTGTGGTACATATATACATTTAAATACTATGAGACTGTAAAAAGAAAAAAAATCAAGCAGCATTATTTATAATAGCCAAGATTTGGAAGCAGCCTAGTTGTTCACCAGTAGTTAAGTAGATAAAAAAAGCTGTGGTACATTTACACAATGTAAGACTACTCTGCAGTAAAAAGGAAGAAATGTTTACCTTGTGCAACAGCATGGATAGACCTAAGTGAAATAAGCGGATCAGAGAAAGATAAACACCATATAATTTCACTCACATGTGAAATTTAATAAACAAACTGAGCTAACAAACAAAATAGAGGCAGCCTCATAGACAGGAAGCAGGCAGACAGCTTGGGGGGTTATTGGGGGAGGTGGATTGAGAAAAAAGAGAACTCATGGACATGGATAACAATATGGTGACCGGGGGGGGGGGGGAGGTGGAAGAGGGAGTAGAGGAGATAAATGATAATGGGAAAAATAAAATAAATTTTAAAAAGAGAAGAAAATCTTATCTTTTGTGACAGCATGGATAGACAGAGATTACTATGCTAAATGAAATAAGCCAGTCAGAGAAAGACAAATACCATATGATCTCACTTATATGTGGAATCTAATGAACAAAATAAACTGATGAACAAAACAAAATCAGAGGCATGGATACATAGAACAGTCTGACAGCTGTCAGAGGGGAGGTGGGTACAGAGGACTAAATGAAAGAAGAGGAAGGGATTAGCCAAAGAACATATATGCATAACCCATGGATACAGACAGCAGTGTGGTAATGGCCAGAGCTGGGGGCATGGGGCTGGGTGGAGGGTGGCTAAGGAGGAGAAAATGAGGACATCTGCAATAGTGTCAACAATAAAAAAAAAAAAAAAGTGAAAATAAAAAGAAGAAACAAAAAAGAAACCCGAATTAAGAAACAGTCTACAAAATTACTGGAGGAATCAGAAGAAACAGAATAAATGCAACATGTGATCAAATTGGATACTTTTACTATAAAGGTCATCATTTGGATAACTGGAAAAACTTGAGTAGAGTATGTTTATTAGATAATAGCATGTATATTGCTGTTCACTTCCTGATTCTAATGGCTGTAGTTTGATTATGTAAAAGAATATCTAGTTTGTAGGAAATATATTCTCGAACATTTTGAAAAGAAAGGGATCAAGATCAATAAGGTGGTGAAGAGATCTCTACAACCTTTCTTTCCATGTTAAATAAAAGAGCCTGAGTTTTATACTGAAGGAGATAGTTAAATAAAAAGACTCAATTATGTTAATGTCATTAAACTTTATCTGATAACTTATACTTGGGTTTATACTGAAAGAAATAGTTAATAGATAAAAAGATTCAATTAGGTTAATGTCATTAAACTTCATCTGGTGACTTTGGGATTTGTGGATTTGAATAAATGAGATTGGACACAGAAAAACAAGTGGGTTTTGATGGTAATGACAGATTAGAAAATGACAGGTTCAGTCAAGAGATGCTGAAGGCCTTATGTCGGGAAATGCCAGTGGAGAAGTGATGTATTCGAGATATATTTAAATAGGACCAGTGACAAAACTAGGTGATTAAATGTGGAGTGTGAGGTAGAAAGTAGAGTAAATGTGGATGCTCAAGATACTCACTTGAACACTTGGTGTATTAACAAGACATATATTAAGAATAGAATCACAAGAAAAAGCATAGCAGTCGAATACCTACTGTGTGCTTGGAGCTGTGCTGTGTTTGCCTTGCACAATTATTTTCATTTTTTTGATAACTCAGATTAGGAAACTGAAATCCAGAGAGTTTATTTAAATAACATGTCCAATGGGACAGCTAGTAAATTGATAAAGTAGGACTCAAAATCAAAAGTCCAGCCTGTTTTTGCACTAGATTTATATATTTTGAGTTTGAGGTCCCATCACAAGTTCAAAATGGAGACATCAAAATAGGATATAGCTATTCCAGATTGTAAGATTATGAGGGAGGCTATATAATTTTGAGATGTGAAACCCTGAGAATGTGCCTCCGCTGTCCATGGAGAGTGGCAATACAGGAAAATAACTCTTTTACAAAAAAGGAATCTTCTTTAGTGTCAAATTACAATTGTTAATACTGTATGATATATAGGAAAGTTTCTAAGAGAGTAGATCCTAAGAGTTCTCATCATAAGAAAAATTTCTATTGTATCAATATGAGATGATGGATATTAACTAAACCTATTGTGGTAATCATTTCACATTATATGTAAATAAAACCATCATGTCATATATCTTAACTTATACAGTAATGTATGTCAATTATTTGTTAATAAAACTGGAAATGAAATCACATTAAATAATAACCCAAAGGTGGCCATGGAATGTAGCAATATGAAGATTGTCAGTAATGTTGAAAATAGTCTCTCAGTAGAGTTGGGGCGGGGGGAAGCTAGCTTAAATTGTTTTTTGTCAGTGATAGAAAAGGAAATGAAATTGTAGAGAGAGGACTTGTTCAAGAAATGTGGAAATTAAAGGGAGAAGAAATAAAGGGGGATGGTGGTTCTAGGAAGGCTGTTTGTAATTACTAGTGATACCTACATATCTTTAAGTGCTGTCCTTAAGGAGCCACAGAGCCAGGCTTACTATGGAGGAACTGCAAAGCTCTGGCTTTGATTTATAATATTTACTATTTCACAGTAACAAAATAATGTGTTCTGCTGATATGCAAAACCAAGTCATTAGGGAGATGTAATATGTACATGCTGATAACTGACATTTGAGGAAGACATAGATATTTTGCATCTCCTTTTCTTCTGGGTAGCATTGTTGCTAAAGGTAAAAACCAAACTATGAGTTATATTAAATATAGAACATTTTATATGAGACTCTTGCAATGATTATAAGGGAGATGTTTGGTCATGGCTGATCATCATCTATCACTACAAGGATATGGAAACAAATGGGCAGGAGTGAGAGACATGGACTGGGCTGAGGGTTTTTCTTCCTGTCTTTGGGGGACCCCTCTGGCAATTCACAGAATCACAAAATAAATTGAAATGCAGTGAGACTCATTCCAAGTCATAATACTTCTATTACCGAAAAAGAAATTTTAGGGCAGCAAAGAATAATATTATATCAATTGGTGGATTATCAAGCAATATTGTTTTCATGCCCTTACAAATACTTAACATTTTGAACTTATTCACAATTTTTTATTTGTATTCTTCCAATAACCCATAAACTAGAAGTAGGCATTTATTTTAAAAATCATACTATTCTTTTTCTGGTCTAAAAGGTAATGCTCATTATAGAGATGTATGTGGTAAATAAATGTTCAAATAGAAAATTAAAATATCACTCATTTATTTCACCCATATATAAACACTATTTACATTATGGTTTTATTTTCCTCTAGACTTTATTTTGTACATAAAATTTCTTTCTTGGGTAATTTTTTTTGCAAAATGTATCAAAATAGTCTATTTTTTTTAAAAAGTTGTTTTATGTATATTTCTTTTTGATAGCATTATTTAACAAATTTAATACAGTATAATATCCAACAATATATGTATATGAAATGAATTATTCAATAGTACAAATAATATAATTTATTTTCTTGGATACTGAACAGCATTATAAATAATTGTACTATTCTTGGATACGGAACAGCATTATAAATAATTTAGTGAATAAGATTGTTGAACCCAGTTTATTTGTTTGTTTTTCTTACTTAGAACAGATCCATAAAATGGCAATTATTAAATAGTAGGTTACATATATAAAGTTACTTTTATTTTTACCTTATTTTTATTAATTAATTTTTGTTACAGATGTTTCTCCTGTTTCCCCGTAGAAACTCTACTCCCTATCCTGCCCCCCACCAAGCATTGTTGTCTATGTCTATTGGTTATGCACACACGCATATAAGTTCTTTGGTTTATCTTATTGATTCCCGCCACCCCTCTCCTCTGAGGTTTGTCATTCTGAACCACACTCTTTTCTATCTCTCCAGGCCTATTTTGTTCATCAGTTTTAATTTGTTTAAGTCCTCACCCAAGGATATTTTTGCACTTATCTTCAGATAGAGCGAGAGGAAGAGAGGTAGAAAGACAGAGAGAGAATTATCGACGTGAGAGAGACACATCAAGTGGTCACCACCCACACAACCCCAACCAGGGCCAGGGACAAACTGCAACCAAGGTACATGTCCTTAGCAGGAACAGAACACAGAACTCGGGTCAGCGAATCAACGCTCTAACCACTGAGCAAAACCAGCCAGGACCATCAGCTTTATTTGTTCATTATATTACACAAATAAGTGAGATCATGTGGTATTTGTCTTTCTCTGCTTGGCTTGTTTCACATAGCATAATACTTTCCAGGTCCCTCCATGTTGTCTCAAAGGATAAGAGATCTTTCTTTCTTACAGCTGCATAATGTTCCATTGTGTATCCACTCATCTACTGATGGATATTTGGGCTGTTTCCAGATCTTAGCTATTGTAAATAGTGCTGCTATGAACACAGGGGTAATATATTCTTTCTGATTGGTATTTCAGGCTTCTTAGAATATATTCCTAGAAGTGGGATCACTGGATCAAATGGCAGTTCAATTTTTAATTTTTTGAAAAAACACCATACTGTTTTCCTTAGTGGCTGCACCAGTCTGCATTCCCACCAGCAGTGTACTAGAGTCCCCATTTCTCCACACCCTCACCAACACTTGTTGTTTGATGATTTGTTGATGGCGGCCATTCTGACAGGTGTGAGGTGATACCTGATTGTTGTTTTAATTTGCATCTCTCTGATGATTAGGATGTTGAGCATTTCTTTATATGTCTCTTGGCCATTTGTCTGTCCTCTTTAGAGAGGTGTCTCTTTAGGTCCTCAGCCCATTTTTTCATTGGGTTCTTTGTCTTCCTTTTGTTGAATATGAGTACTCTATATATTTTGGATATTAACCCCTTATCTGATGTATCATTGGCAATTATGCTCTTCCATATAGTGTGTTCCCTTTCCATTTTGATGGTTGTTTCTTTTGTTGTGCAGAAGCTTTTGAGTTTGATGTAGTTCTATGTGTTCATGTTTTCCTTTGTTTCTGTTGCCTTAGGTGTTGTGTCAGTGAAAATTCTGCTGCATGTAATGTCTAAAATTTTGATGCCTACATTTTCTTCTAGTATTTTTATGGATTCATGAGTTACATTTAAGTCTTTTATCCATTTTGAGATTATTCTTCTGTATGGTGTAATGAGTCACATTTAAATCTTTTGTCCATTTTGAGTTTATTCTGGTGTATAGTATAAGTTGGTGGTCTAGTTTCATTTTTTTTTTTTTTTTTTTGCTTGTAGCTGTCCAATTTTCCCAACATCATTGATTAAAGAGGCTGTCATTTCTCCATTGTATGCTCTTGCTCCCTCTGTCAAATATTATTGAGCATAATGTCTTGGATCAATTTCTGGGTTCTCTGTTCTGTTCCATTGGTCTATATGCCTGTTATTTTGCCCGTAACTGGCTGTTTTGATTACAATGGCTTTGTAGTAAAACCTGATATCCTGTATTGTGATTGCTCCTACTTTGTTTTTCTTTTTCAAGATAGCTGTGGCTATTCAGGGTGTTTTCTGGTTCCATACAAACTATTGAAGTATTTTCTTTTTTAGTTCTGTCAAATATGTTGTTGGTATTTTAATGGGGATTCTATTGAATTTATAGATTTCTTTGGGTAATATGGACATTTTAATGATGTTAATTCTTCCAATCTGTGAAAAATGTATATGCTTCCACTTTTTGTACATTTTTCTTTATTTCGTTTTTTAATGTCCTATTGTTTACTGCAAATAGCTCCTTTACTTCTTTGGTTAAGTTTATTCCTAGATATCTTAATTTTTTTTGCCATAATGGTAAATGGAATTTTTAAATTTTCTCTTTCTATGTGTTTAATATTGGTGTATAAGAATGCTGACGATTTCTTCAGGTAAATTTTGTATCCTGTTACCTTGCCAAATTTGTTTATTAAATCTAGCAGATTTTTGATGGAGTCTTTAGGGTTTTCTATGTACAATATCATGTCATCTGAAAAAAATGATGGTTTCACTTCCTCCTTTCCAATTTTTTCCTTCATGTCTAATTGCTGTGGCTAAGACTTCCAGTACTATGTGAAATAAGTGGCAAAAGTGGGCATTCCTGTTTTGTTCCTGTTTTTAAGGGAAATGCTTTTAGTTTTTGACATTGAGTATGATGTTGGCTATAGGTATTTTTTTTTTTTTTTTATCCTCACCCGAGGACATTTTTCCATTTTTTGTTCAGCTAGAGCGGGAGGGAGAGAGAGGAAGGGAGAGACAGAGAGAAACATCGATGTGAAAGGGACACATCGAGTGGCTGCCACCCGCACGACCAACCAAGGCCGGGGACAAACTGCAACCGAGGTACGTGCCCTTAGCGGGAACCGAACCCGGGTCTCTGTGTACTGCAGGCCGATGCTCCAACCGCTGAGCCAAACCGGCCAGGGCGGCTATAGGTATTTTATATGTGGCCTTTATTATGTCAAGATATGATCCCTCTATTCTCACATTGCTGAGCGTTTTAATCAGAAATGGATGCTGAATTTTGTCGAATGCCTTTTCAGCCTATATTGATATCATTCTATGGTTTTTATCTTTCATTTTGTTTATATGGTGTATCACATTTACTGATTTTTGAAATATGTACCATCCTTGCAACCCTGTGATGAATACTACTTGGTCATGATGAATAGTTTTGAATAGTTTTTTAATGTATTGCTGGATTGAATTTGCTAATATTTTGTTAAGGATTTTGGCATCTATATTCATCAGAGATACTGGCCTATAGTTTTATTTCTTTGTATGTCTTTATCTGGTTTTGGAATTAGAATTATGCCGGCCCATAAAATGAGTTTGGAAGCCTTTCTTCTTGAATTTTTTGAAATAGTTTGAAGAGAATGGGTGTTAGTTTCTCTTTGAATGTTTGGTAAAAGTCCCCCATTGAACCATTATGGCCCTGGCTTTTACTTGCTGGGAGAGTCTTGATTACACCTTCAATTTCCTTAGTTGATTTTGGTCTGTTCAAATTTTCTATCTCTTCCTGTTTCAGTTTTGGAAGACTGTGTGTTTCTAAAAATTTGTCCATTTCACCTAGACTGTGTAATTTGTTGGTGTATAATTGTTCATAGTATTTGTTAACAATCCTTTGTATTACTGTGGTGTCAGTTGTTACTTTTCTTTCATTTCTGATTTTGTTTATTTGGGTCCTTTCTCTTTGTTTCTTTTTCTTTTTTTTTTTTTTTTCTATCCTCACCCGAGGACATTTTTCCATTTTTTGTTCAGGTAGAGTGGGAGGGAGAGAGAGAAACAGAGAGAGAGAGAGAAACATCGATGTGAAAGGAACACATCGAGTGGCTGCCACCCGCACAACCGACCAGGGCCGGGGATAAACTGCAACCGAGGTACGCGCCCTTAGCGGGAACCGAACCCGAGTCTCTCAGGACCGCAGGCCGATGCTCTAACCGCTGAGCCAAACCGGCCAGGGCTCTCTTTGTTTCTTGGTGAATCTGGCTAATGGTCCATTATTCTTGTTTATCTTTTCAAAGAACCAGCTCTTTATTTCATTGATCTTTTGGATTACTTTTTTAGTCTCTATGTTATTTATTTCTGCTCTGACCTTTACCATTTCTTTCCTTCTACTTGCTCTGAGTTTTTCTTTTTGTTTACTTTCTAGTTTTTTAAGTTGTACGGTTAGAAAGTCAATTAGAAATTTTTCTTGTTTCGTGAGGTAGGCCTGTTGTGCTATGAACTTCCCTCTCAGAACTGCTTTTACTGCATCCCATAGATTTTGTGTTGTGTGTTCATTTTCATTGGTTTCCATGAAGTTTCTAATTTTTTCTTGATCTCCTTGTGAACCCATTCATTGTTTAATAACATGCCTTTTAGACTTCAAGTGTTTTGTTGTCGTTGTTGTTGTTGTAATTGAGTTCTAGTTTCATGCCATTGTGATCTGAGAAGATACTTGAAATGATTTCAATATTTTTGAAATTGTAGAGACTTACTTTGTGCCCTAACATGTGGTCTATTTTTGAGAATATCCTGTGTGCACTTGAGAAGAATGTATATTCTGCAGCTTTGGGGTGAAATGTTCTGTAAATATCAATTAAGTCCAACTGATCTAGTTCATCATTTAAGGACTCTATGTCCTTGTTAATGTTTTGTCTAGAAGATCTGTCCAGTGGTGTCAGTGGGGTGTTAAAGTTACCCACTATGATTTTGTTGCTATTGATCTCTCCCTTGAAGTCCTCCAGAAGTTTTTGAATATATTTTGGTTCTCCTGTATTTGGTGAGTATGTGTATACTGGGGTTATATTTTCTTGTTTGATTGATCCTTTTAATATTATGTATGGACCTTCTTTGTCTCTTATTATGGCCCTCGTTTTGAAGTCTATCTTGTCAGATATGAGTATTACAATACCAGCTTTTTAAAAATTTCTGTTTGCCTGGAAAATTTTTTTCCATCCCTTTACTTTCATCCTGTATGAGTTTTTTGTTGTGAGGTGGGTCTCTTGTAGACAGCATATATATGTGTTGTGTTTTCTTATCCAGTCAGGTACCCTATGTATTTTGATTGGAGCATTTAGGCCATTTACAGTTAAGGTTATTATTGATAGATAATTATTAGTTGCCTTTTTATTTTATGCCTGTGTTCCTCTTTCTCTCTCTCTCTGTTTCTTTTTCTTCTTACAACAGTCCCTTCAGCATTTTTTGCAGTGTTGATTTGGTGGTGGTAAATTCCTTTAGCTTTTTTTTGTCTGTGAAGCTCTTTATTTATCCTTCAATTTTCAATGATAGCCTTGCTGAATAGTCTTGGATTCAGATCCTTCCCTTGTATTACTTTATATATTTCCATGCACTTTTTCTATTATAAACTTTTAAAAATAATTCTCATTCAACATAGCCTAATGGATAACAAGATCATGGGTCTTAGGGTTTGATGGATTGTGTTTGAACTCCAGTAACTGCACCTACTTGTCATACTTCTTTAGCCAGTAACTTAACCTCTGTAAGCCTGTTTCTTCTACGATAATTTTAGTTAACAATTACTGAGTGTCAGGCACTGTACTAAGAGCACTTTATATACCAATTCAACAACTCCATATAGAAAGGGCATTATTATTACTCCACAATGTATGTATGCTGTTAACTCCTATACCATGCTGGCCCACAGTGCTGTAAATGAAACGGTGTATGTATGTAAAACATTTTAGTACTATGCCAAAAACAAAGAAAACATGATAATTAGTAGCCAGAAACAAAGTGTTTTTTCCCTTTAAATTGACTATGTCCTATATTAATTGTTCATAGATATTTTTGAAATTGTCTTATCAAAGTATATACATTTTTTCATAGTGTGTAATAAACCATTTATTTCTTACTTACAAACTTTTTTCCTGGAATCTAAAACAACAAGTTCTGGATGCCACTCCAAAATACGAATAAGACACAGGAACTTTAGACAAAAGTACAGTAAGGACACAGAAGCAGTTTTCTTTTAATTAGTACCTTGTTTCACTGAACAGGCAGCGTTTCTCTCATGCATGGAATGAAGGATGGGAAATAATTCTGAGCAGGAAGACATGATAAGAAAGCCACGCAACTTTTCTACCTTCTGCAGTCAAATCAACACTTTGTCATTGTTATGAGGTGTTAGACTGTCAAATATACATATTCAAAGATTGTAGTTGATCTTGAATAATGATTTAGATTACATAAAAGGAAGAAAATAGAAAGGACATTTTAGGGAAAGGCATAACAAGAGTAAAGTCAGAGCAATTGGAATACACATGATAAGAGTTCAACAAGGGATGTTTCAGTGCCTGTAGTACCACACAGAGAGTTATGCAGTAAGGACACAAAAATAAACACAATATAGTCCCTGTCCTCAAGTTTAATATATGGAAAATGTATTTATCTAAAATAATGTAAAATGTACAAAAATTAAAATGTAAACTTACTTAGGTTAAGGAGTGAGATAAACAATTATTATTACTGTAAAAATGCAGAATTAGAAAATAATTTACAGGATTTGTACAAGTGATGAATTGTGTCATCAGAAACAAATACTAATTTTTAGCTGAACAAAGGTGGATTGATCATAGCATCAAGTCTTAGGGAACTATAAATTCAATAGTATGAAGATGAGAAACAGTATGATGTGAATATTAATTTTCTATTGCTGTGCAGCGATGTCATCCAAATATGGCAGTCTAAAACAACATTCATTTATCAGCTGTCAGTTTTGGGGGGACAAACTCTGGGGATAGTTCTCTGTTTCAGAGTCTGAATATTGCAATCCAGATGTCAGACAAAAATGCAGTCTCTTCAGAAAACTAACTGGTGAGAGATTCACTTCCAAACTCACTCAGGTTGTTTGTGGAATTCATGCCCTTGTTGTAATACAACTGAGGAAACCAGGTCCTTACTAGCTGTTGGTTGGATGTTGCCTTCTGTTCATGGAGGCCTTTTCATTCCTTTCCTTATGGGCTCCCCCAACATGGCTGCTTACTTTATTAACCCAGCAAGAGAATGAGTCTCTTCACAGGATGGGTTATTAATTCTTATGTAATGTAAATGACATGTATTTGAAGAATACTTTTCTTTTTCTTTTTAAAACTTTTTATTGTTATTTATTTATTTATTTATTTTTATCCTCACACGATGACATTTTTGCATTTATCTTCAGATAGAACAGAATGATGTGTGGTAGGGGAGAGACATCGACTGGATGCCACCCACATGACCCCAACTGGGGCCAGGGACAATCTGCAACTGGGGTACATGCCCTTAGTGGGAACCGAACCTGGGATTCTGGTCCATGGGCCGACGCTCTAACCGCTGAGCCAAACTGGCCAGGGAGAAAAATACTTTTCTTATGGCCAAAATACAATAATACATATGTAAGGGGAACATATTTACATTTAGATAAACTGGCAGTGTATGAGACAAACCATAAAAATCCTGAGGAAACTGAACTTTGCTTAAGTAATATGAACCTATGAAAAGGTTGGAAGAAAGATATCAATATATATTAATATATAATATGAATATTAATACATTAATAATGTGGATATTAATACATTAATGTAATATGATCATATTTGTGTTTTAAAAAGCTCACTCAGTCTAGCAGGTGCCACTTTGTGTGGTGGGCACACAGTGTAATATACAGATTATGTATCAGAATTGTACACTTGAAATTTATATAATTTTATTAACCAATGTTACTCTAATCAATTTGATTTAAAAAGATAATGGTGAGATTAGTTGACAAATTATTCAAGTATAGACTGTAAGAAAATTAGTTCTCTCACTTAATAATATTAAGCTCACTGAAAACAGAGATTTTTCTATATATGGAACAGCAGGTTCCATATTATATATCTAGCCTCTGTAATCTGTGATTCATTGTTTCCTTTGGGATATTTTTTTCAGGACTCTTACCATAACTCTGGTCTTAGGTACACTAGTGATATTCTTGAAAATATCTGTGAAATAACAATTCTTATAATTTACTTCACTACAGTAGAGCCAAAGCTGGAAAAGTCAAATTACTTCCCTTAGAAGTACAGGATATAAAGTGGATTCTATAACTAACATGATAAAGATCATGAGAATGGAAATAAAAATATTAGAAAATAAACTTGAAAACTTTGAAAAGAATGATAGAATTTAATGATAAAATAGAAGTAAAGATTTAATAGAGGAAAATGTTAAAGACAAAGTTTAAATTCAACACAATAGCTTGTGTTTCTATGCCTCATTAAACCTAGACTGGAGTTCAAAACAATTATGGAACACAAAAGCAAGATAAAATAAAAACCAGAGCAAGAGTTATGTCAAGAGCCCTACTGACTGCTTTCTTTTTTTGCCTGCCCAAGTGCTTTCTTCATCAACTTGGATAAAAATTTACTGGCTTTGCAATTAACACAGAGTATAAGGGTCCTCTCCAAACTACTAATTGATCTCAAAGTTAAGTTTTCTCATATCTTCTTAAATAAGAAAAATGATCTTTAAAATATTAGAACTGTTTACATTTCTAATAAAGGCAGACTAGTTTCCTGCTGACTAATCCTCATATTAAAATCAACTATTATTGCTGAAAAAAAAAAAAAAGTTTCAGCATCAAAAAGCTAACAAGACAGCAAGAACTTAAAATGTAAAGATCCCAGAAAGAAGGAAAAAGCCTAAATTTGACATAGCTCCAAATTTGACCATTTGCCAAATCAGATAGGGGGGCTAAAAAGCCGAACACTGATTTTAAAATGTTAATTGTTTAATACACAAAAATTGAAATTAGGGTCTACCAAGGAGGAGGAGATTTTTCATTAAAACCCCTGAAAAGCTGGAGTACTCCAAATAGGAGTGAATCACAGTTAAATTCAACTTCAAAAAAGTCTAAAGTGTACCATAAATTTAAATAAATCTATGATCGAACGAAGATGATCTGCTCTTATATAATTGCTTGTGAGACATAAAAGCAGGAGAAAGATAATATTATTCAGAGCCTAAAGTGATCTTTATATTTGTTCATACACAATGAGTTGTGTTCAGTCAAATATTACCAAATATATCAGGAAATAAGAACAAATCACAAGAGCAAGAGAGAGACAGAGATCCACAGAACATTCAGACTTTGTAGTTATCAGAAATGGGCTATAACATAAGCATCAAAAGTGTGATTAATATATTCATAAATTAGATAACAATATGGGGATTACAGAAGAGAGAGAGAGAAAAAAAACCATTAAAAACAACCAAATGGAAGTTTCAGAACTCATAATACAAAAAGTGAACTTAAAAATTCAGCTGTTGAGTAGCACATTAGATACAGCTGGAGAGAGAATCAGTAGAATGCAAAAGTAGGAGAAAATAACATTAAGACAGAGATTATAGAATAAAAACAAAATATATATAAATAAGTATTTATGGGGCATATATAACATAGCAAAAAGTCCTAATATGCATATAATTAAAATTCACAAAAGAGAGCACAGAAATAATAAAACAAGTAGTTTTTGAAGTTAATTGATGAACCTTTTGAAAACTAATAAAAGGCATTGAGTTACATATTAAAGAATGAAAATGTATTCCAATCATGATAAAAACTAAAAAAAATTACAACTGGATATATAGTTAAGCTATTGAAAACCAAAGACAAAGAAAAATCTTAAAAGCAATAAGAAATTTAAAACATCTTGATTTCAAAGAAGCAAAAATAAGACCAGTAACAGATTTATCAACAACAACAATAAAAAATTATAGAGAACAATTGAATTACATCTTCAGATGCTGAAAGGAAAAAAAGAAAAAGAAAACTACAAACTAAATTTAATTCAGTAAAACCACTATTTAAAAAATGAAGAAAAAATAAAGATATTGTTAGACAAAGGAAAGCTGAAAAAATGTGCAACCTTACTATAAGGAAATAATACAGAAATATTTTAATTCAGAAGGAAAATGACTCTACATTGAATTGTGGAGATGTACGAAGGAATAAAGAGCGGTGGAAACAGTAAATACGTGGATAAGTAAAAACAAAACATAGCCTTTGTTGTACAGGATGTGAATGAAATAACCAGAACACTTGTATATTGTTGGTGCAAATGTAAAATGGTTAAGCCACTACAGAAAACACTACAGAGATTCCTCAAAAAATTAAAATAGAACTACCATATGATAGCAAGTTCACCTCTGAGTATATATGCAAGAGAATTGAAATAAAAATTTTGAAGAGATATCTGTACATCCATGTTCATGGCAGAATTATTCACAATAACCAAAATATGGAAACAAACCAAATGTTCATACACTGATGAATAGATAAACAAAATGTGTTATATAAATAAAATGGAATATTTATAGTCTTTAAAAAAAGAAGGAAATCCTACCATTGTGACAACATGGATGAACCTGGATAATATGCAAGAGTGAAATAAGCCAGTCTCAGAATAACAAATTTTGTATGATTCAACCTATATGAGGTATGTAAAATAGTTAAACTCATAGAAGCAGAGATTAGAATAGTGGTTGGTAAGGGCTAGAAATGAGGGAAAATGAGAAGTTTCTCTTCATTAGATATAAAGTTTCAGTTATGCAAGATGAATAAGTTCTAAAGATCTATTGCTAAACACAGCATGATACACTTAAAATTTATTAAGATGATAAATCTCATGTTAGGTGCTCTTAGCACACACACACACACACACACACACACACACACACAGGACATAAGAAAACTTTTGGCCCTGGCTGGTTTGGCTCAGTGGTTAGAGCATCGGCCTGTGGTCCAGAGAGACCCGGGTTCGGTTCCCGCTAAGGGCATGTACCTCGGTTGCAGTTTGTCCCCGGCCCTGGTTGGTCGTGCGGGTGGCAGCCACTCGATGTGTCCCTTCACGTCGATGTTTCTCTCTCTCTCTCTCTTCCTCTCTCTCCCTCCCGCTCTATCTGAACAAAAAATGGAAAAATGTCCTCGGGTGAGGATAAAAAAAAAAGAAAACTTTTGGAGGTGTAGATATGCTTATTGATTGTATTGTTATTAACATGGGTGTATTGATATATCTAAATTTATTAAATTGTACACATTAAATATTGCTCATTTTTATATTAAGTATACCTCAATAAAGCTGTTAAAATAATCACCGCTCACTCTTTAAACTCCTACTTTAATACTTCCTTTACAAATCTTCATTCAAATTAGATATTACTACTGAGGTAAAAAGCAAAAAAATATGTGTGTAACCTAATTTTTGTTAACTTTGTGGTCTAAAGTGTTTAGCTATCAAATGGATTCCTTAGTAGACCAAACCTTTTGTCACTGAAGTGTTCTGAGATATACTGTGATTAAACAATTTTCATGTCCTAGAATCTACTTTTTAAACCTTCTATCCCCTGTAGTTATCAACTGTATGTACAGCCCCTAGAAATTAGTATGCTAAGCTGAACCAACAAGGGCTTGTTTTCCAAAAAAATTTAATGTTTAGAATAGAAAAATTACAAGCTCATGTAGGCATTTTAAAGCCAATCAAAAGTAACTCAGAACAAGTTTTGTGCATGAAAATGTAGTTCTCAAGTCACATTTTTCTTTAAAAGGTTGTGACAAATACAGATTAATTAAAAAAGAAAAAAAGAGAATATTATTAAAGTGACAAGCAAAACAGAGTGGGAAAAGATATTTCATATACATAAAACCCACAAAAGACTTGTATCTTGAAAATATAAAGAACTTCTAAAAATTAATAAAACAAAGAAATAGTGGAAAAAGACACAAGCAGTCCTTCACAAACGAAGATATACAAAGATCCAATAAACATGAATCATTGAGAAACTTCATGAGTCATCAGGAAACTGTTAATTGGGGACGTACTATTTAAAGTTGAAAAGACAGAACAGTAGCACATCCTTGGACCAAAAAAAAAAAAAACTAGCCATAAAAAGTATTTTATCTTATATAAATTTCAAACTTTGTGATGCTGGCAGACAGGCTCATTGTTTCATTAGGGAAGGAGACAGAATATGGTTGGAAGGGGACTCAAAAGAAACTTCTGAGATTCTGGTATTATTCTATTTCTGGACCTGGTGGTGGTCTCACTGATAATTTCATTGTTAAAATTCATCAACTAGTATACCTATGACTTGAGATTTTTCTGTAAGTTATACATATTTTAATAAAAATCTTTGGAAAACAAGTAAGTAGTAGCATTGTAAATATAAACTTATTCAGACTAAAAAACAGAATACTTAAAAAAAAGTGATTTTTCAGAATATATAAAATGTGACTACACTATTGCCTAGCTAACTACCCTAACTGGCTACATGTAAATTGTCTTCATTTCCCTGTCCTTATAGATATAAATATTATTCCACTAAGAAAGAACTAAGATAACCTATTTCTCACTTCTCTATCCCCTGTAGATTCATGGTTATATTGGTATTGTCATGAGTATAGTATACATATTTATAATACTTATATTCCATTCTTTTATCATAGTTTCACAGTTGTTAGCCTTTGCTTCATATGGAAATGATTCAATAGTAATAACCCATTCCTTTATCATAGTTTTTCTAGTCACATTTTGTGTTGATTGTCATTTATTCTCAACAAGTATTTTTCAAGAAGTAAATTCATATTTGCTACAAGTTCTTAATTATTTAATATTTGAAGTTATGTGTCTCTTTATTTGATTCTAAAATTGTAATTTTCTGGGTAAAATAGTTTTTCATTAGAATTTTAGACATTTAATTATTATTTCATCATTATATATGCAGTGAAGAACTATGAGGGTAACCTAATGATTTGTTCAAATGCCCATACAATTATTTCTTTATCCTTAAAATACAGTAATTTTAATAGGTTATCTACTGGTGTTCATTAGTTTGTATCATTGTACCTTTTACTCTTTCTTCCTCTATATCAGGGAAGTTTTCCTCGATGTATCTGACTTCCATTTTTTTCTATTTTATTTAATAACATCAGATGATGATTATGCTTTGGCCATAGCCACATTTTTTATCTTAATTTTTTAAACATTTTGTTTTTTTCTATTTCATTTTGCTTGAATATTTCAAGCCTATCATTTAGATTTCTATGTTTCTAATGATGTCTAAGTTGCTTTTTATTGCTTTTGAGCATGATTCATTTCTATAGTAATTTAATTTAATTTTAATTTATTTAATCACAGCTCTGCCAGCTTATAAAAATTTTATTGAGCAATACATCATATATAAAATGACAATTTAACATATAAGTGAACAATTTAAATAATAATGATAATAAAAAAACCCAAGTACCAGTCATCCCACTTAAGAAATAGAACAAAACCCACCTTTGAGAATTTAGTGTACCTCTCCTCTCTCATTGCTCCAAATTAAATAAGCTTAATGACAAAATTATGGTCACTCATTCTCTTGCCTTTTAATATAAAATTTTAATATTTTAAAATGCATCACTATATTAATTTCTTAGTTTTACATTTTGGGGTCTTATTTAAATAATAGGATACTATTTGCAATATATGAAGCTATAATGCTATTGGGACAGAAAGCAAATAATGAATTTGGAAATAATTTATATTAGAAGATGGGAAGTGTTAAAAGACTCAATGAAGTGAAAGTTAATCAAAGAAGCAGCTACAGAGCTTCAGTTTTTATTTTTTTAAATCCTCATCCAAGGATATTTTTTCCTTTTTTTTTTTTTCAGAAAGAGTGGGAAGAAGGGAGGGAGGGAAGGAGGGGGAGGGGGAGAGAGGCAGAGAGAGAGAGAGAGGGAGAGAGAGAGAGGGAGAGAAACATCAATGTGAGAGAGACACATCGATTAGTTGCCTCCTGCATGACCCCAACTAGGGCCAGGACCAAACTGCAACCAAGGTACATGCCCTTGACCAGAATCGAACCTGAGACTCTTCAATCTGCAGGCTGACACTCTAACTGCTGAGCCAAATCGGCCAGGGCGAGCTTCAGTTTTTTTTTTTTTAATTAGTGAAATAATTTGTAATAACTTATAATTACCAAAAGATACCACTTTAAAGTGAAGTTATTCTACAATAAAATATAATTAAAAGTACACAATATTATGCAGGTATTAAAGCAATTTCTTTAAGTTATATTTTAGGACTTAGTCTTATTTTCTGTACAATTGTTAAAAAAAAGAATGTGAACAAAATGAAAAATTTTGTATTTATTTTTACTATGGTGGTTACTGTTATGACTCATTAGAACATCTGCTGAAATGAACTAATTCGGTATTTTAACAATTTTATCTCTATGTGTCTTAAGGTGTTTTTGCCCTTGCATTCAAAATTTATTTAAGCATTTCAAATGACTGATTTTGGCTCTTTTAGGCAAAGATGTGTAGATAACATGTAATTGTACTGTAGAGTGATAAATATTTGATGAATGTTTTATAACATGTAACTTTTAAAAACAATTGAACGCTTCTAGTCGAGATGGCAGTATAGGTAAATGTAGAACTTGTATTCTCCCACACCACATTAGAAATATCACTAAACTGCAGAACAATCATCATTCAAAAACCATCTAAAATCACTGAACAGAAGTTCTATAACTAAGGATATAAAGAAGAATCCACATGGAGAAGACTGATGGAAAAGGCAGAGGTATGGACAAGGCAGGTCCCACATCTACATGTGGTAGATGAAAACCTGGAGGGATATCTTAGCTGCAGAAGTCTCCCCTGAGGAGCCAGGGGTCCCAGCCATACAACAGATCCCCAACCAAGGGTTACAATGACAGGAGGAGAAGTCCCCATAACTTCTTGCTATAAAAATGAGTTGGGATTATGGCTAAGATAAAGGGCAACTGGAGTCCCAGGCAGTTCCTCTTAAAAAGCCTACACACAGACTAACTTGGACTCACTCCCTCTGAGCTCCAGCACTAGAGCAGCAGCTCAAAAGGCACCAGGGACAAATAGGGAGAAATGGAGTATCTGGTGTCAGAGCAAAACTAGAGCTCTTGCAGAGGCCATTGTTCCTTCTCTCTCTCTCTCTTTTTTTATTTAATTAATTAATTTATTTATTTTTGTTACAGATGTTTCTCCCCCCCCCCACTACTTCCCCCCTCTCTGCACACCCTCTCCCCAGCTTTTTTGTCCATGTTTGTTGTTCATGCATACATGCATATAAGTTCTGTGGTTTATCTCTTTCCCCCCACTCACTCTTCTGGGGATAGTCAGTCTGTACACCACTTCCACATCTCTGGGACTACCCCATTCCTCAGACTGTTATGTTCATTATATTCCACAAATAAGTGAGATCATATGATACTCGTCTTTCTCTGTTTGGCTTGTTTTGCTTAGGATGACACTTTCCAGGTCTGTCCATGTCGTCTCAAAGGATAAGAGATCTTTTTTTCTTACAGCTTCATAGTACTCCATTGTGTATATGTACCACTGCTTTTTTATCCATTTGTCTACTAATGGACAGTTGGGCTGTTTCCACATTTTAGCTATTGTAAATAGTGCTGTTACAAACATGGGGGTACATATATTCTTTCTGATGGGTGTTTCAGGCCTCTAGGGGTATATTCCTAGAAGTGGGATCACAGGGTCAAATGAAAGTTCAATTTTTAATTTTTTGCGGTAACACCATATTGTTTTCTATAGTTGCTGCACCAGTCTGCATTCCCACCAGCACTGTACTAGAGTCCCCTTTTCTCCACACCCTCGCGAACATTGGTTGTCGGATGATTTGTTGATGGCGGCCATTCTGACAAGTGTGAGGTAATACCTTATTGTTGTTTCAGTTTGCATCTCTGTGATGATTAGTGATGTTGAGCATTTCTTCATGTGTCTCTTAGCCATTTGTATGTCCTGTTTGGAGAGGTGTCTATTTAGATCCTCTGCCCACTTTTAAATTGGGTTCTTTGTCTTCCTTTTGTTGAGTTGTATGAACACTCTATATATATTGGAAACTAACCCCTTATCTGATATATCATTGGCAATTATGCTCACCCATACAGTGGGTAGCCTTTCCATTTTCATGATTGTATCTTTTGCTGTGCAGAATCTTTTGAGTTTTATGTAGTCCCATGTGTTCATTTTCTCCTTTGTTTCCGTTACCTTAGGTGATGTGTCAGTGAAAATTCTGCTGCATATGATGTCTGAAATTTTGTTGCCTACAGTTTCTTCTAGGATTTTTATGGATTCATGAGTCACATCTAAGTCATTGATCCATTTTGAGTTTATTCTTGTGTATGGTGCAAGGTGATGGTCTAGTAAGTTCATTTTTTTGCATGTAGCTGTCCAATTTTCCCAACAACATTTATTAAAGAGACTGGCTTTACTCCACCAAATGCTCTTGCCACCTTTGATATTCAAACTATTAATTGAATATATTACCTTGGGTTCATTTCTGGGTTTTCTGTTCTGTTCCACTGGTCTATATGCCTGTTCTTGTGCCAGTACCAGGCTGTTTTGATTACAGTGGCTTTACCTGAAACCTGGTAATGTGATTCCTCCTACTTTGTTCTTCGTTGTCAAGATTGCTGTGGCTATTCGAGGTCTTTTTTGGTTCCATATGAAGTTTTGGAATATTTGTTTTAGTCCTGTGAAGTATGTCATTGGTATTTTGATTGAATTTATAGATTGCTTTGGGTAGTATGAACATTTTAATGATGTGAATTCTTCCAATCCATGAACATGATAAGTATTTCCACTTTTTTATATCTTCCTCTATTTCTCTTTTCTGTGAATAGGTCCTTTTTTTCTTTGGTTAAGTTTATTCCTAGGTATCTTAATTTTTTTGCCGCAATAATAAATGGAATTGTTTTCTTAGTTTTTCTTTCTGTGAGTTCATCCTTGGTGTATAAGAATGCCATCGATTTCTTGACATTAATTTTGTATCCTGCCACTTTGCCAAATTTATTTATTAAGTCTAGGAGATTTTTGATGAAGTTTTTGTGATTTTGTACATATAGTATCATGTCCTCTGCTAATAATGACAGTTTCACTTCCTTCTTTCCAATTTGGATCCCTTTTATTTTTTCTTCCTGTCTGATTGCTGTGGCTAAGACTTTCAGTACTATGTTAAATAAGAGTGACGAAAGTGGGCATCCCTGTCTTGTTCCTGTTCTTAAGGGAAATGCTTTTAGTTTTTGCCCATTAAGTATGATGTTGGTTGGCTGTAGGTGTTTCATATATGGCCCTTATTATGTCAAGATATGATCCCTCTATTCCCACATTGCTGAGCATTTTAATCAGAAATGGATGCTGGATATTGTCAAAGGCTTTTTTGGTATCTATTGATATGATCATGTGGTTTTTATTCTTCATTTTGTTCATGTGGTGTATCACATTTATTAATTTGTGAATATTGTACTAGCCTTGCATCCATGGGATGAATCTCACTTGGTCATGGTAAATAATTTTTTTAATGTGTTGCTGGATCCAATTTGCTAGTATTTTGTTCAGGATTTTGGCATCTATGTTCATCCAGGTTATTGACCTATAGTTTTGTTTCTTTCTAATGTCTTTTTCTGGTTTTGGAATTAGAATTATGCTAGTCTCATAAAACAAGTTTGGAAGACTTCCTTCTTGAATTTTTTGAAATAGTTTGAGAAGAATGGGTGTTAGTTCTTTTTTCAATGTTTGGTAAAACTCCCCCAGGTAGCCATCAGGGCCTGAGCTTTTGTTTGCTGGGAGAGTCTTGAATACATCTTCAATTTCTTCTGTTGTTATTGGTCAGTTCAAGTTTTCTACCTCTTCCTGGTCCAGTTTTGGGAGACTATGTGTTTCTAGATATCTGTGCATTTCGCTTAGATCATTGAATTTGTTGCCATATAATTTTTCATAGTAGTTGTTTATGATCTTCTGTATTTCTGTGGTATCAGTTGTTACTTCCCCTCTTTCATTTCTGATTTTGTGTATTTGGATTCTCTCTCTTTCTTTTTTGGTGAGTCTAGCTAAGGGTCCATCAATCTTGTTGATCTTTTCGAAAAAACAGCTCTTTGTTTTATTGATTCTTTGAATTGTTTTTTTGGTCTCTATGTCATTTATTTTTGCTCTGATCTTTACTATTTCCTTCCTTCTACTTGCTCTAGGGTTTTCTTTTTGTTTGCTTTTTAGTTCTTTATGATGTGAGGATAGGTACTCTACTAAAGATTTTTATTGCTTCTTGAGGTAGGCCTATAGTGCTATGAGCTTCCCTCTCAGAACTGCTTTTGCTGTATCCCATAGGTTTTGTGTTGTTTGTGTTCATTTTCATTGGATTCCAGAAGTTTTTAAGTTTTTAAAGGAAGCTTCATCTCCTTATTGACCCTTTTGTTGTTTAATAATATGCTATTTAGCTTCCATGCATTCAAATGTTCTTTTCATGTTCTTGTTGCAATTAATTTCTAGTTTCATGCCATTGTGATCTGAAAGGATGCTTGATATGATTTAAATCTTCTTGAACCTGTAGAAACTTAGTTAGTATCCTAACATGTGGTCTATCTTTGAGAATGTTTCATGTGCACTTGAGAAGAATGTGAATTCTGTAGTTTTGGGGTGTAATTCTCTGTAGATATCTATTAAATCCATTTGTTCTAGTGCTTCATTTAGAGTCTCTGTTTCCTTGCTAATTTTTTGTCTAGATGATCTATCCAGTGATGTCAGTGGGGTGTTGAAGTCCCCTGCTATGATTGTATTGCTGTTGATGTCTCCTTTGATGTCTTCCAGAAGATTTTTAATATATTTTGGTGGTCCCATATTGGGTGCATATAGGTTTATCAAGGTTATATCTTCCTGTTGGATAGATCCTTTCAATATTATGTAGAGGCCTTCTTTGTCTCTAGTTATGGTCTTCATTTTGAAATCTATTTTATCAGATATGAGTATTGCTACCCCAGATTTTTTTTCTTTTCGTTTGCTTGGAAGATTTTTTTCCATCCCTTCACTTTCAATCTATGTGAATCTTTTGTTGTAAGGTGGGTATCTTGTAAACAAATATAGATGAGTCATGCTTTCTTACCTAATCAGCTACTCTGTGTCTTTTTATCAAAGCATTCAATCCATTTACATTTAAGGTGATTATTGATATGTACTTATTTATTGCCACTTTTGTTTAGTGTGGTTCTATTTTTCTTTCTATTTCTCTTGCTAATTACAGCAGTCCTTTCGACATTTCTTGCAGTGCTGGTTTGGTGCTAATATATTCCCTTAGTCTGTTTTTTTTTTTTTGGTCTGAGAAGCTCTTTATTTGTCCTTCTATTTTGAACAATAGCCTTGCTGGGTAGAGTAGTCTTGGATTCAGATCCTTGTTTTACATGACCTTGATTAACTCATGCCATTCCCTTCTGGCCTGTAGTGTTTCTTGTGAGAAGTCAGCTGAGAGCCTTATGGGGTTTCCTTTATAGGTAACCTGTTGCTTATCTCTTGCAGCTTTCAGGATTCTCTCTTTGTCTTTAATTTTTGGCATTTCAATTACTATGTGTCTTGGTGTGGGCCTGTTCTGGTTCTTCTTACTTGGGGGTCTGTATGCTTCTTGAACTTGAATGCCTTCTTCTTCCACCAAATTAGGGAAGTTTTCTGTCACTATTTCTTCAAATATATTCTCTAACTCTTGCTCAGTTTCTCCTTCTTCAGAGACTCCTATGATGCAAATGTTATTATGTTTCCAGTTGTCCCACAGTTCTCTTAAGCTGTCTTCCTGTTTTTTAATTGTGTTTTCCTTTTGGTTTTCTGATTGGTTGATTTTTTTCTACCCTATCTTCTAATTCACTGATCCGGTCCTCAGCTTTCTCTACTTTGCTATTTAGACCTTTCAATGTGTTCTTTATTTCTGATATGTCATTCTTCATTTCTTCTTGGTGATTTTTAATTTTCAACTGCTTGATTTTCAACATTTCTATCTTACTCATGGGTGTTCACGTCCTTACACATGCTGTTGAGCTTCCTCAAGATCATGGCTCTGAATTCTAGTTCTGTTAACTTGCTTAACTGCACCTCATTCATCTCCTCTACGGTAGAAGCCTCTTCTTCTTTCATTTGGCTTTTGTTTTTGTGTTTCACCATTTTGGATATCACAGTGGGCTTTGGAGCCTGCCAAATTTTCCCTGTGGGTGTTGGTATTCTGCTGTTTGTGGCTCCCTCTCCTGGGTTTGAATGAGCCAGGGAGGACCGACATTACACCACTGTCATGTCTTACTTTCCTGGTTAAGTTGCTAGCCCAGGGAATGGTACAGTTATCCTTTAGCCTTTCACCTGGAGGCTATCAGTAGGGGTTACCTGAGGAACCTTGGCTTCTGAGTGGAATGAAAGAGGATTTCAGTGTAAGAGGATTTTCCAAGGGTGGGGCAGATGCTGGTTGTTAATAGGCTTCAATTAGCATTTCAATGGCCACCGGGTGGTGTTGAATCTCCTAGGGAAAGGCCATAGCTTCTCTCCAGAGCCCTGGGAAGGTGTAAGATGACCACAGTCCTGCGTGGCTGTAACTCAGCAAAAGCTCTGGGCACCCTCCAAATCCTGAGTGAGCCTACACAGTTCCAGTCCAGTCTGCCCTCCCTCTGTCGAAGCCCAAGGTAAGTGGCTGCTGCTATTTTAGCCTCTTTCCCGGTTCTGCACTGTTTAGCCACTTGGGACTTTAACTCGAGAGTGCCACTCGCAGCCAAGGCATTGCTGACAGCTAGGGCCACTGCTCAAAGCTCAGGCTGCTGCTCACAGCTAAAGCCGCTGCCGACCGTAGGCTCCCAGCCCCCCTCTCGCGTCTCCGCAAGCCTATCAGGATTGATCAGTGTCCCTGGACATGTGGTACTCCAACCTGCTTTTATGTTGTCTTTTCCTAAGGATTTGTCTTTGTTTTCGTTGTTGTTCCAGTTTGGTCCTGGGAGATGGTCTGTATAGCTTCCATTCACTCCGCCGCCATTTGGAATCCCCATTGTTCCTTTTCTGAGCCCGTCCTCTACCTAAAGTACCACATCTGACTCTCCATCATCCTGACTCTCATTGTGTGCCTGGCCTTGGTGATTCCCTGAAATCCCTGCCCTACCCACATGTGTACCCACCCAAGCTGTTTCCAGTGGCTTTTCCATACAAATGGCCTATTATGGCTCATGTTTCAGATTCTCCTAAAATCTCTCAAACAAGCAACATCTAGCCTTTGTGTGCTCTGTACCTATCTCTAAGTGTCCCCAGATCCAGCACTAGCAACAGCCAACCTTCATTTGCAGCTTAGACTGTCCTGGACACCTCTGAGCCCAGCACAAGTAGCAGCCATCTTCAGATTATTTGGTAGCTCATACAGGGTGGCCATGGCAGAACATAGGAAGTGGCTTACCTTGGCCTGCACCCCCTGGGAGGCCCCAGAGCCAGCCCACCTGGTGGACATCTTCAGACCACATCTAAGCATCACCCAACTACCTCACAAGCCAGCGTCTTCCAGAGGAGGCAATGGCAGTCAGATATAAGCTCTAGACTGGACAGAGTTTAAGAGGGTGTTAGCCAACTAGAAAACAGTATTGGAGAAGTACTCAGATGTATCACAGATAAACAAGTGTGAAACAAAAGAAACATTATGAATAATCAGTGAGTGAGGCTCCCACATTCATGAAATAGGAGTTAAACAAAAGTAAAATGAAGCAAATATCAGAGCAATAGAATTTGAAGTGATGACTGAAAATTTTCAAATTAAAAGGATACACCTTGAACTCAGTGGAATTAATTAAAATAAATATATGCATAAACATTCAGTGGTGAAATTGTAGGATATTAGAATAAAGAGAAAATCTTAAAAGCACCAGAAAAACAACATAGTAGCCACAATGGTATTACCAGTTACATCAACAAGAGACATTGGCAACAATGCATGCTAGAAGACAGTGGAAAAATGTATTAAAAAGGTTGAAGTTAAACCACTGTAAACCTAAAATTTTATACATAGATATGTTATTATTCATAAGTATATAAAATAGTATATAAAAATAAAGAATATTTATGATTATAATTACCAGAATAATTTACCACCTACACAGAGTCTCATTAAAAGAACTATTAAATGTATACTTCAGCAAGAAGAAAACCAAACTAAAAGGAAGCTATGGGATTCAAGAAAAAAATGTAAATCCCAATATTGTTTAAATTGCAGGATATTTCATTGACTATTGACTGTAAACTTTAAGTAATAACTTTTGTTTTAAAAGGGATCTAAAGCTAGTAGCCTATATACTATTGAAAAGGTCACAGAGGTATCTTAATTTACTAATTAAAGAGTTTTATCTTTTCAAATTTGGATGGGGGGAGAAAAATATTGAATAAGTTTAGATACTTTAAATAAATAAGGGTAAATTTTAAAGAAATAAGTGTAGATATGTTCAATACTTTTATACCTTTTAAATCATAAGAGGGATAATGAAAAGAGTATTTTTAAGTGGATAAAATAGAGGTCAGAAGGAAAGAAAAGAGATTCATAGTAAAATAAAAGATGATAAATAGAAAAATTATATGATTAAAAGAAGTTCAAATATTTCAGAACACAATGACTATAAAAGTTATCACATATATTGAAAGACAAATTACCTATTAAAAATTCCTTCCCTGATGCTTAGTCAAGAAACATTGAAAGCAAGCTCAGTCAGAAAGGTTGAAAATGAAATGCAGAAAAGAATACCTGTGGAATTGTTTTAGTGTCTTAAAACAAGGAGTGTTTTGTAATTATATTCCCAAACCCAGAAATCATAAAAGACTGACAAAACCAACTAGATAAAAATGTCAACATATTTGCATATCAAACAACATAAAGTCAAAAGAGAAATAAAAATCTGAGAAATTAATGGCAAGTCACATTAAAGAAAAATATTTAATCTCCTTAATGCATTAGGAGATAAAATTGACTATCAATTCCATATATATATATCTTTTTCTATCTTAGGAGAACACACAACTGTACAGGCAAATATATGCAACAATGATTTTGTGGTACTGTTTATAACAGTAAAAAATATATATTTTTTTGGTACGTGCCCCTAGCGGGAACCGAACCTGGAACTCTCTGGTCCACAGGCCGATGCTTCAACCCCTGAGCCAAACCAGCCAGGGCATAACAGTAAAATTTTAAATACTAAAATTTTCTTCAATACAAACATTTATACATTGTTATATATTGATATAGTGGTAAGTTGTAGAGTGGTTAAATTAATTTGATCTTCCAAATTATCATACATATTTACATATTTCTCTACATATTTTTGTAACTATAATTGTTTCATATTTAAATGGCATATGAATTGTATCATCCTTTCCATTTTGCTTTTCATCCTTATCAATAGGGCTTGCCTATACCTGCAGACTTGCCTATATGTTTCATGTAGTTCAAGTTTATTCATTTTTACTGCTCTTCAATATCTTATTAGAACTAAATCATGCCCAGTCCTCATTTTCCTAGACCTTGAACACAAAACAACATATAAAGTAAACTAAAATGTGTGATATACTTAAGAATTTTTTCCATGATCATCTCCTTTTGAATGAAAATGAAGTCCATTTTCACTATTACTGTGGGCTCCATCAATTTGTGCCAGCATTATTAACCAGATGTGTTTCTCTAAATACAAATGAGGCCATCCTATGGAGCAGCTTTGTCATTACCCATTCTTTTCGTGTGTGATATGAAATGGGGGATAAAAATTCCCCAGCAATGGTAAGCTCCCATATAGCCTCTTATCTCATGACACTGACACACATACACAAACTCAGATTTTCATATATATACCAGACCTAAAATTACTTTAAGTATATCACCAGTTCAAAAGCATGGCACATTCAGGAGAGAGGCTAAGCAGGGGTTAAAGCAATGAGATGGTCTGCTATATTTGTAATACTTGTATATTAATCTCTTTTGAGATTTAATACTTTAATTCCATCATTGATATCTTGAAGATTATTTAACAGCAATTTGTGTCATATGATGAAATATTTACTTATTTTTATTACTGAATTTCCTGTTTCCCTAACAAAGTGCTTTATTGGCCAGAAGTAAATAGTTGCCTAGTAATAGAATTTCTAAGAATTTAAATATATATATATTTCAATATAGAATGATTCATAGCCCAATGACAATTAGAATTCTCCTTTTTAATTACTATAATGGTAGGTTGTTTCATGAAATTTTTTTTTTTTTCCTTTTTTTTTTTATCCTCACCCGAGGATATTTTTCCATTTTTGTACAGATAGAGTGGGAGGGAGAGAGAGGAAGGGAGAAAGAGGGAGAAACATCGACGTGAAGGGACACATCGAGTGGCTGCCACCCGCACGACCAACCAGGGCCGGGGACAAACTGCAACCGAAGTACGTGCCCTTAGCGGGAACCGAACCCGGGTCTCTCTGGACCGCAGGCTGACGCTCTAACCGCTGAGCCAAACCGGCCAGGGCGTTTCATGAAATTTTAAAGAAAAGACTTATCACTGTATTAAAAGATAGTTTTTGCCCTGGCCAGAATGCTCAGTTAACTGGAGTGTCCTCCCACACACCAAAAGATGGCAGGTTCGACTTTGGGTCAGGATGCATGTGGGAGCAACCAATCGATGTTTCCTCCTCACATCAATGTTTTTCTCTCTCTCTCATCAATAAAAACATATCTTCAGGTGAGGATTTAAAAAAAAAAAGATAGTTTTACTTTTAGTAACAGATTGCTATGCATTGGGTCATTCCATTTGTTTCCTTGTTTTTTTGTTTGTTTTGTTTTTTGTCCTTTCATATTCCAGGACAGGATGCACTTAATGAGTTCAGAGCTGGGTAAAATGCAGCGGGTCTAAGAACACTACTCATATACTGATCGCCCATAGCAAATAAGGTAGAGATTTAAACATATCTTCAAGAATCTCTGTCGATAAAAATAAATGGCCCAATTTCTCCTTGATGTTCATATGTTAATTTTTAAATATCACAATAATGTAATCAGATAGAGTATTTAGGCATTGGACTTTTAGGGGGGGAAACACACGTATTTGAATTAACTTTTCATATAAATTTATTTCATATAAAATCTTAAAACTATTTTGACAACAAAATACACTTTCAAAAATATTTTTCCACAATTATTAGTTTAAGAAAATTTGATTTGCCTCAGGGAAATTCTTTGGTTTAGATTTATTTATTTATTTATTTATTTATTTATTAAATCTTCACCCGAGGATACTTTTCCATTTATTTTCAGATGGATTGGGAGGGAGAGGGAAAGGGAGAGAGAGAGAGAGAAACATCGATGTGAGAGAGACACATTGTTTGGTTGCCTCCTGCAAAACCCTGACCAGGGCCAGGGACCAAACTGCAACCAAGGTATGCCCTTGACTGGAATCGAACCCACAACTTTTCAGTCTATGGGCCGATGCTCTAACCGCTAAGCCAAACCATCCAGGGCCTTTGGTTTTATTTTAGGACATTTTACTTACTAAGTGAAGTAAATGTGTACTAATATGAGCCCATTAAATTAGTAAAGAAAAACAACATAAAATACAAAGAGCCTCTTATGTTAGTTTGCTTTTTAATGTGCTTTATTTAGTAGGAGAAAACCTACAATGTTTACATTCCCACAGTGTAAGGACACTTTCTGTCACTAGTATTAGACACTTCCAGGGATGAGGAAACTTTTTTCCGCCAAGGGCAATTTGGATATTTATAACATCAGTCTTGGGCCATACAAAATTATCAGCTTAAAAATTAGTCTGCTATATTTGGTCAGGCTAATTTGGTGAGACATGTGGGGTTAACTGATAGGATTTTGCAGGCCTTAAAGGGCCTGTGGGCTGGATGTTCTCCAGCCCCAAAGCTTTTGGAAAACTGATCAGTGAAGTATGATTTCTCAGTATTTTACTTTGCATGCCTTTGGTGATAATGAGACTGTACATGTTTACTGAAAACATTTATTTCTCCTAAAATTTGTCTATTAATTTGTTCTTTTGGGTTTTATTTTATTACTGATGTATAGGGACTCCTTGCATATCAGAATTATTAACCCTTTTACTACTTTACTATATATGTCTTACATGTTTTCTTTTTATATTTTAACTTTGTGTGTAGTGTTAATCTTTTTTATGGCACCTGGATTATTTCATGGTTTACAGATTCTCACGCCAACATCTTCTTCTACTAGTAGTTGCAATTTATTACCCATCCATTATCTGTATCTATCTATCTATCTATCTATCTATCTATCTATCTATCATCTATCATCTACCTATCTACCTACCTACCTACATGCCTATGACTGGTTCTTATTTATATCCCTTTGCTAAAACAAAACTGTAATGGAAGATAGTGTTTCCTTGAATCCTGTGAATCATTCTAACAAATTATTGAACCTGTAAAAGATATTGGCCAAATTTGTAGCCAGCTTTTCAGAAGTGAGGGTGGCCTGGGGACCCCTGAACTTGTAGCTGGTATCTGAAGTAAGGGCAGTCTTATGGAGGATGGTGCCCTTAACCATGAAGTTTGGTCTAACTCTGTTTAGCTAATGTCAAAAGTCAAAATAATTGCAAAAATAGGCAAACAAAAGTATGGGGAGGTACTGTGCACACTTCACCTAGATTCCCCCAATGGCAATATCTTGCATGACTATACTATCTATACCAGGGAATTAATATCGGTATAGTCCACAAACTAATTCAGACTTCATCAGTTTTACAAGCACATAATTTTATAAATATGTTTATAATTGTGTGCAATGTTATCACATGTGTAACTTTGTGAAACCACTACCACAATTAAAATACTGAACTTTTCCATCAATTCAGGACTCCTTCATCTACTCTTTTTTTTCATCCTCACCCGAGGACATTTCTTTTCCATTTTTTGTTCAGATAGAGTGGGAGGGAGAGAGAGGAAGACAGAGAGAGAAACATTAATGTGAAAGGGACACATCGAGTGGCTGCCACCTGCACGACCAACCAGGGCGGGAACAAACTGCAACCGAGGTACATGCCCTTAGCAGGAACCGAACCCAGGTTTCTCTGGACCACAGGCTGATGCTCTAACCATTGAGCCAAACCAGCCAGGGTCATTCTACTCTTCTTTATCCTTCTATCCCTCCTCCAAGCCTAGGCAAAGAGTAATCTAGTCTTCATAGCTATAGATCTGTTATTTCAAAAATATTATGTAATGGAATCATACAATATATAAACTTTTGAGAAACTTTTTCACTGAGAATAATTCTTTTAAAATCCATGCATGTTGGAGTATGTATCACTAGTTCACCTTTTATTGCTGAATAGTATTTCATAGAAAGGATAAACCCCAGTTTGTTTAGCCATTTACCCACTGAAGGATATTTGTGCCATTTCTAGTTTTGTGGTTGTTATAATTGGACATTTGTATACACTTTTTTTTCCCTCCTCACCTGAGGACATTTTTTCATTTATCTGTAGACAGATTGAGAGGGAGAGAGAAAGAGAGAGAGATAGAGAGACAGAAACACTGATGTAAGAGAGACACATTGACTGGTTGCCTCCAGTGCGACCCGGGGCCAGGGAAAAATCGCAACCGAGGTACATGCCCTTGGCCAGAATCGAACCCAGGTATCACTGGTCCGTGGGCTGATGCTCTAACTGCTGAGCCAAACCGACCAGGGCTATATACACTTTTTCTTTGAGCATGGGTTTTCATTTTCCTGTCAAAATTGTTCAAAGTTGCAATTATTAACTTTTATAGTAAGTGCATATTTAATTTTAAAAGAAACTGACAAATATTATCCAGAATAACTGAATTATTTTACATTCCCACCAGTAATGTATGAGTGATCCAGTTCCCTGTGTCTTTACCAGCATTTGGTGTTTTCATTATACTTTATCTTCGCCTTCTTATGGGTGGGTAGGGATAGCTCCTCATGGTTTCATTCTGTAATAGCTAAGGATATTAAACATATTTTCATGTGTTTATGTGTTGTTTGTATATCCTGTTCAGTAAAATGTTAATTTCTTTTTCTATTTTCTAATTGGATTTTAAATGTTGAATTTTGATACATCTTAATATATTATAGATACAATTTCTGTCTTTGTTAAGGCTGCTATAACAATGCCATAGACAGAATGGCTCATCAATAATAGAGATTTACATCTTATCCTTCTAGTGACTGGAATGCCAAAAATCAGAGCACCAGCATGGTCCAGTTTCTGGTCAAGGCCCTCTTCTGAGTTGTAGATGGCCAACTTCTTGCTGTATCCTCACAAAAGGGCCAGAGACCTCTGTAGGGTCTCTTCTATAAGAATATTAATCCCATTCATGAGACCTCCAGCTTCATGACCTCATCATCTGCTAAAGACCCCCCATATCCAACACCATTAGATTGGGCATTAGGCTTCAACATATGGATTTAGCTACACATACCAAGAGAATGCCATGCTGTGCTACACAGAGGTCTCAGCTTCGAAGTGTCAACCCAAAAGCTTTAATCATCAACAACCTTTCACTGCCAATCAAATAAGCCACACTGAGTTCTCTCAAACTAACTCTTACACCAACAACATGCCAAATTAAATGCTTACAAAACACATTCATTCTATGCATCCTTTGCTCTCTAATAATATTTTAAAGGGCCACAATCTAAAAAAAGCAATCATCCAGCCATCAGTAACACAGAAACCTTATTCATAATTTGGGTGCTTTGATCTATACAATCAGCCCTCATTTATCATGGTTAATCAGTTCCAGACTCTACCACAATAAATAAATTTTTGTGAAGTAGAATTCTTTATCTATAAATCAAATATTTTTGCAGTTAGAGAATAGAAAACCCATTTACAAAATTCTAAATACATTTTTAACAGTATTAGAGACCTCTAGACATAAAATAACACCCTCTAGTCACCATTACTCACATATTACCCAATATATTAGACAACATAAGAGAAAATAAGACATATTAGACATTACAAATATATTATTATTGTACATTTAATTACACACAAACACAGTTCTTACACACAACCACTAACCTATGAAAATAGTGCAACTTGTTTGATGATGAAGCAATGAAAATGAAGAGATGTACTGCACAGCAAAGAAGAGCAAGTTTACTGCTCCTCTGAAGGCACAACCTCAGTAGGAGAGTCTTCAGGTGGTGCAGTATCTTCAGCAGTTGTGTTGTCGTCTTCTTCCACTGAAGGAGCACTAGGAGTAGGTAGTGGGTGTCTGGGTGAGACTGAAGAACATCGTGATAGGCAGTTGCTGGCGCTGTCTTTTCATATGCGTGAGGAGGATTTTGTAGGGTTCTATCACTCCATCAAGTGCATTCCAGAACCGCAATGCATGCATCATTTGTGGGTCCCATTCGCCAATCATGTCCTGTACTACCTTAATAGTTCTCATGACTTGCGAGAGATGCTCAAGAATAAGGCCAACTTCCTCCTCCTGATGCCCAGGAACCTCTGGCTGCTCTCCCTCCTCCTCACTTGTAGACTTAGTTATCTCCACCAGATCCCTCTGGAACGTGTTCACATAGTCCTCAGCAGAGGTAGTTTCTTTGTGGAGAACAACACTCTTCAGATGATACTTCTTCTGGAACTTGTTGAACCAACCCTTGTTCACCACAAAATCCATGAACATTGCAGAAGAGGGTTCTGGTTGAGGTTTGTCTACCATAAAGTGCTGATAGAGCTGCCTTGCCTTCTCCCGGATGACCAGCAAATCCAACGGAATGTTTTTCTTGTGGCTGTCACTGATCCAAGTGGCTAGGGCACACTCCGTTTTCACTATGAACTTAATATGACTTGTCACAATTGCTTTGCTTTCTTGTTGAGAGAGACAGTAGCTGTTACACGGATGTTCTTTTCATCTTTATGGATGAAGAGAACAGTAGACTTATTCAAGTCATAATGGTGGGCAACCTCCATGATTTTCTTGCCATCTTTGATCATATCCAAGAGTTTCACCTTCTCCTGGATGGAAAGCATCTTCCTCCGGTGCTTAGTTTAAATGTCAGAAGGCTTAGAAAAAGCACATTTAGGAACCATTGTGGGGCTTAGATAAAAGTTCTCATAAATCTCAAACACAAGAGCAAAGATGCTTTGATGCATAGCAATGTAGAAGCATGTATGAGAGAAACAAACTTGCATGAAGCTGAGCCAATCAGTGGCCAGGACAGGAGAGGATAGGACAGCCAATCAGTGAAGAGCACGCTCTGATTGGCTTGGTTTCACCACACCCAATTTTTTGGAAAAAAGTTATTGCCCACATACAAGGAGTGGTGGAGCGGTTGCACCTGGTGTTGAAGGACTTGCGGGGGTGCTCGAATACATAGGCCTACAGTCCATATGTACAGTAATTTTAATTTTAATTGTAATACAGGGGTGTATAATTGACTCAGACAACTGAGTGTGCACTGTATCATTTTCACTGTCTCAATCAAATTTTTAATGAATATATTTGTAAAAACTGCGACAGAGTGAAGCCGCGAAAGTTGAAGCACAAAGTGGTGAGGGACGACTGTTTAGGAATTTTGCAGTTAATAACTATTTATTTAAAAATAGTTTCTGATGTTGTAGTTATTGATTTCTCCTTTTGTTTTTGTATCAGCCCAGAAGTCTTTTATTTTTAAATTAGACATCCTTTTCTCACCTACAGTGCTCCCTCTTTCTCTTTATCAATACTAAAAGAGCAATAATGGGTAGCATTTGTTCAAAGATTTCTCTGCATACTTACCATGGGCCAAATTGTATATTAATGCTCCCTTTTTCTTTCTTTGCACCCATTCTCTCTTATCCCAGGCAGTCAGAATTATTAAAAAATCATGTATATATTGAAAAAAATATTTTGACAGTACGGTAATTTCTAGAGAATAAGAAGCTATGGTTCTTAAATCATGGTATGTCATTCAAATAAGCATTAAGTTGTCCCTTTTATCTAGACTGCCTAACTGATGTAAATACCCGAAAAACTTTGAAATTATATTTTCTAGAGCACAAGATCCGGTCTCTGAAGCAGGCATTGTTGACAGTTTGATATGTCAAAACAGAGCAATACATTGGGTTTGGAATATGTCCTTCCTTGAAGCTGAGACCAAAACACATAATGCCAGAGCACTTAGAGCAAGTGTAACACATGATGCACATGCATGGAGATAGCATTCCTGACACTGGGAGCAGGTCATTAATGAGGAGAGTGCTAAGCTAACTGTGCTGAAAGCAATATGTTATAGGGAACATGATTAACGATTTATGCAAGACAGACATAGGATGGCTGAAAATGTATGTATCTTAAATAATTTAGGATCCTCTAAAACATAAGAGAGAGACATTGGCTCAGGTATGCATCCTTCTTAATGGAATAATTTCATGATAAGACATCCAACCTGAACTTTTCTGTCTTCCAATACACTAAGGTCATCATAAATGTAGGAGAGTCCTTTGACCTTATGCTTGTCACACTACGTCATTGGAAATAAGGATTTCTGGTACACAGTAGGCTATTAGTGGTATGTGCCAGATTAAAGTTGGCATTGAGTAATAATTTTCACCTACCTAGTTTGAAAGAATATCATTTATCACTAGTTCCAAATGATCTGAAAGAATATGAAAAAATGGAACTCTATATAAACCAACATAGTTTCTCAGAATAGACTTGACCAATTACTCTGTCTTCTCTCTTAGAAATAACTTTCAATGGCTGAGAACATGATTTCACTCTTTCAGTTCTTCAGTTGAAGGTAAGTGCAAATATATCATTTGATTTCATAGATGCAACCAGCTCTGCAACTGTACGAATGTGGAAACTGCAGTAATGAAGTATAAAAGTTGGTTAAAAAATTAGAATACTATTCAAAGCATATTCAAGAGTAGCATTAATTGGAATTCTTCACAGTTTTCAAATGGCCTTAAGCTAAAGCCAGGAGGCAATCAGCAAATTAGACTGTGGTCTAAGACTCTGGGTTACAGAGAACATGGAAGTCTACAAAGGATTAGCTTAAAGTTTAGCTTACCTTGTTATAGTCTGCCTGCCTGCATATGAAAAATGAGTTAGTGAAAATGTACTATATATCTAATAAAAAAATAACTGCTATGTGCTTTGTACTTGAAAGTAAAAAAGATTAATTTAAAACTTCGCCAAATCACATCACTATAATAAATTAAACCTCTCAGCTTTGTTATGGTATTTTATGCTTAAGTAAGGTTTGTATGAGAAAAATATTCAAATACTGACTACATATTACTAACTTGCTATTTATCAAAAAGTTAATTCCATTTAAACAGATTAAAGTTATTTTTTTCTAGGAATACCATTGTTAATTTTTATTCAACTACTTTTTTAAGTTAACACTTTAAAAAATCCAAAGGCTTTTACTTAAGAGCTTCTAAAGTGATAATAAAGCTAGGAAATTTCCAAAAATTGTCTTATAAATAAGAGCACCCTTTTAATTCTCTGAAAGGAAGATAAATATCCTTTTTTTCTGCTGATGGCCTTGAAATATTTACATTCTGAGTTACTTAATGTTTTACAATCATTCATTTCATCCTAGGCTTGAAATATTTACGATGAATCAAAAAATAAGGTAGATACAACTTTAGAAAGATGGCAATTGGCTGGACCAGAGTGTGGGTGAGTTTGTGAGAGTGTGAGTGAATGTGAGCATGGAAGACCAACCTTGAGCAGTGCAGAGACACCGGGCAGAAGGTGCAGTAGACAGAAAGCAGACGGCTACATGGTAAGTGGCAAGTAAGCAAACTTCCCAGGAGGCCGCACCATTTTTGAGGATCCTGGGTCTTCCCTGGGAGGAGAAAATGGGGAGTGCTGGGGCCCAGTGACTTGAATCCACTAGAGCACCCTGCACCATCCGTCCAGTGAACTCAGCTGTGTTGGCACGGTCAATACACAGTAGGTGACTGCAGCAGTAGCTGAAACCAGCCAGGAGCCAGAGCCCCACCTCCAAAAGCAGTGGCAGCTCGCCCAGGCCCATGGCAGAGCTGTGGCCCCACAGGCTCCAGGCCCGTGGCAGCACACAGCCAGCCCAGGCTCCAGGCCCGCCCAGGATTTGGGTCTGCAGCAGTGCAGCAGCCCGCCCAGGCTCTCAGGGGCACTAGCACCAGTTTTGGAGCTGGCCCTGCCCCATAGAAACAGTGACTGGGTGGGAGTAGAGCCCCACCACCAACAGGCATTAGCAGCTCAGACTGGTAGCTGAAATCACCCCCAGCAGCATCAACAAAGACTGATCAAGTACAGTGCTCCAGACCAAGCAGCAGGGCTAGGGCAGCTGAGACCTGCCCTAGACAACTGTAGCAGCAGAGTTAGAATGAAGCCCCTCCCCCCATTGAAGCAAAATCCCAGGTGCAAAGCATCCTCAGCCCCCAACAGCAATAAAGGATTCAGACCTAAGAGTACCTCCTGGCAGCGGCGGCGGCGGCGGTAGCAGTGCAAACCAGGAGCTGACACTCACCCCAGCAGCAACTGATCAGGAGCTGAGACCCCTAGGCTGCAGGGTTCCCCAACAGCACACTAGTGGGAACCACCCACTTCAGCAGCATACTAGAGGAACCCATGAACCCCAGAAATGCACCAGTGTAACTCATGAACCCTAGCAGCATACCAACAAAACTCATAAACCTCAGCAGCACCATAAGCCCCCAGCAGCATACCAGAGGGACCTACAAATCACAGCAGCGTGCCAGTGGAACCAACATACCCCAACAGTGTACCAGTAGAACCCCACACACCCTAGCAACATACTAGCAGGTCCCACAAACCAAGCAGCAGCGAGTCTCGGGGAGCCAAGACCTGCATGACAGACCAATTTCAGCTGCCAGGTGTTAAACGTCTAGGACCAACAGCAGATAAAAAGAGCCATACATCAAAACAGGCTGGGAGACACAGCAGCCTTAATTGATACACACTGACCTGCCTATACATTCCAACATCCCTCACTGGTTTAGAACTACCAGATTGCTAAAATGGTGAGACAAAGAAACAACACCCAAATTAAAAAGGAGAGAAATAACCAGAAAAGGAACTACAGGAACTAGAAGAAAGCAACTTGTCAGATAAAGAATTCAAAGCAATAATTACACGGATGCTTAAACAATTGAGTGAGAACTACAAGCAACTTAATAAGAATTATAAAGAGCTCACTGGGAACTACTTCAGCTTTTAAAAAAAGAGGTAAGCTACACATAAAGAGGTAGACTCTATACATAAAAATCCAGAGGAAATAAAGAATGACATAGCTGATATGAAAATACCTTACAAGAGTTCAATAGTAGATTAGAAGAAGCTGAAGACTGAATCAGCGACTAAGAAGACAAGGTAGAAAGAAACACCCAAAAAGACCAGCAAATGGAAAAACAGTTTAACAAGCAGGAGGAGAGATTAAGGGAACTGTGGGATAATATAAAACATAATAACATTGGCATTATAAGGGTACCAGAAGAAGAAGAATCAGAGAAAGGAATAGAGAACCTGTTTGAAAAAATAATGGCAGAAAACTTTCCTAAACTGGTGAAGGAAAGAGTCACACAAGTCCAGGAAACACAGAGAGTCCCAAGCAAGATGAACCCCAGAAAACATACAGCTAGACACATCATACTAAAAATGGCAAACATTAAAGACAAAGAAAGAATCTTAAAGGAAGCAAAAGAAAGACAAAAAGTTACCTAGAAGAAAGCTCCCATTAGACAGTCAGCTGATTTCTCAATAGACATGCTGCAGGACAGGAGATTCCATAATGGCGATGGAGTGAATGGAAGCTACACAGACCACCACCCAGGACCAAACTGGAATTACAATGAAAATAAAGACAAATAGTCAGGAAAAGGCAACAGAAAAGCAGCTTGAAGGGACACATAACCAGGGACACTGACTCAATCCTGATAGGCTTGCTGAGACGCGAGAGGGGGCTTGGAGGCCACAGTCGGCAGCGGCCTTAGATGTGAGCAGCAGCCTTAGCTGTGAGCAGCAGCCACAGCTGGGAGCAGCAGCCTTGACTGGGAGCAGCAGCCCTGGCTTTCAGCACCATCCTTACTTGGGAGCAGTCTCCCTGGTTGTGAGCTGCAGCCTTAGCTGGGAGCAGCGGCCCTGGCTGTGAGCAGGGCCCCAAGTGGCTCCACAGCACAGAACTGGGACAGAGGCTAAAATAGCAGCAGCCTTTTACCTTAGGCTCTAGCAGAGGGAGGGCAGACTTGACTGGAACTGTGTGGGCTCACTCAGGATTTGGAGGGTGCTCAGAGCTTTTGCTGAGTTGCAGCCATGCAGGTGTTTGGTCATCTTACTCCTTTCCAGGGCTCTGGAGAGAGGTGGTGGCCCTTCCCTCAGTGATTTAACCCACACGGTGGCCATTGAAATGCTAATTGAGGCCCATTAACAACCAGCATCTGCCCCACTCTCGGAAAATCCTCTTACAATGAGCACCTGAGGGAGTTTTTCATTCAACTCAGAAGCCAAGCTTCCTCAGGTAACCCCTACTGATAGCCTCCAGGTAAAAAGCTAAAGGATAACTGTACCATTCCCTGGGCTAGCAACTTTAACCAGGAAAGTAAGACATGACAGTGGTGTTGAACATGGGTCCTTCCTGGCTCATCAGAACCCAGGATAGGGAGCCACAAACAGCAGAATACGAACACCTACAGAGAAAATTTGGCAGGCTCCAAAGCCCACTGTGATAGCCAACATTGTGAAACATAAACAAAAGCCAAATGAAAGGAGGTTTCTACTGAAGAGGAGATAAATAAGGTGTAGTTAAGCAAGTTAACAGAACTAGAATTCAGAGCCATGATCTTGAGGAAGCTCAACAGCATGTGTAAGGACGTGAACACCATGAGTAAGATAGAAGTGTTGAAAATCAACCAGTTGGAAATAAAAAACCACCAAGAAGAAATGAAGAATGACATATCAGAAATAAAGAACACATTGGAAGGTCTAAATAGCAGAGTACAGGAAGCTGAGGACCGGATCAGTGAATTAGAAGATAGGGTAGAATAAATCAACCAATCAGAAAACCAAAAGGAAAACACAATTAAAAAACAGGAAGACAGCTTAAGAGAACTGTTGGACAACTGGAAACATAATAACATTTACATCATAGGAATCCCTGAAGAAGGAGAAACTGAGCAAGGGTTAGAGAATATATTTGAAGAAGTAGTGACAGAAAACTTCCCTAATTTGGTGAAGAAAGGAGGCATTCAAGTTCAAGAAGCACAGAGAGCCTCAAGTAAAAAGAATCCAAACAGGCCCACACCAAGAAATATAGTAATCAAAATACCAAAAATTAAAGACAAAGAGAGAATCCTAAAAGCAGCAAAAGATAAGCAACAGGATACGTACAAAGGAAACCCCATAAGGCTCTCAGCTGATTTCTCCATTTTTTTTTTTGTACAGATAGAATGGGAGGGAGAGAGAGGAAGGGAGAGAGAGAGAGAGAAACATCGATGTGAAGGGACACATCGAGTGGCTGCCACCCGCACGACCAACCAGGGCCGGGGACAAACTGCAACCGAGGTACATGCCCTTAGCGGGAACCGAACCCGGGTCTCTCCGGACCGCAGGCCGACACTCTAACCGCTGAGCCAAACTGGCCAGGGCTCAGCTGATTTCTCAACAGAAACACTAAGGCCAGAAGGGAATGGCATGAGTTAATCAAGGTCATGAAAAACAAGGATCTGAATCCAACACTACTCTACCTGGCAAGGCTATCATTCAAAATAGAAGGTCAAATAAAGAGCTTCTCAGACAAAAAAAAAAAAAAAAAGGCTAAAGGAATATATTAGCACCACACCAGCACTGCAAGAAATGTTAAAAGGAGTGCTGTAATTAGCAGGAGAAATAGGAAGAAAAATAGAACCACACTAAACAAAAGTGGCAATAAATAAATACATATCAATTACCACCTTAAATGTAAATGGACTGAATGCTCCCATAAAAAGACACAGAGTAGCTGATTAGATAAGAAAGCATGACTCATGTCTATGTTGTTAACAAGAGACCCATCTCACAACAAAAGACTCACATAAGGTGAAAGTGAAAGGATGGAAAAAATCTTCCAAGCAAATGGAAAGGAAAAAAAGTTGGGTCGCAATACTCATATCTGATAAAATAGATTTCAAAATGAAGACCATAACTAGAGACAAAGAAGGCCACTACATAATATTGAAAGGATCTATCCAACAGGAAGATATAACCTTGATAAATATATATATACACCCAATATAGGAGCTCCAAAATATATTAAAAATCTTCTGGACGACTTCAAAGGAGAACTCAATAGCAATATAATCATAGTAGGGAACTTCAACACCCCGCTGAAATCACTATATAGATGCTCTAGACAAAAAATTATCAAGGAAACAGAGACCCTAAATGAAGCACTAGTCCAAAAAGATTTAATAGATATCTACAGAGAATTACACCACCACACTATAGAATTCACATTCTTCTCAAGTGCACACAAAATATTCTCAAAGATAGACCACATGTTAAGACACAAACTAAGTCTCTACAAGTTCAAGGAGATTGAAATCATGTCAAGCATCTTTTCAGATCACAATGGCATGAAACTAGAAATCAATTGCAACAAGAACATGCAAAGACTTTTGGACACATGGAAGCTAAATAGCATGTTATTAAACAACAAATGGGTCAATGAGGAGATCAAGAAAAAAATTAAGAACTTCCTGGTATCCAATAAAAATAAACACACAACAACTCAAAACCTTTGGGATACAGCAAAAGCAGTTCTGAGAGGGAAGTGCATACACTACAGGCCTACCTCAAGAAGCAAGAATAATCTCTAACAGACTACCTAACCTCACAACTTAAAGAACTAGAAAGCAAACAAACAAACAAACAAACAAACAAAAAAACCCAGAGCAAGTAGAAGAAAGGAAATAGTAAACATGAGAGCAGAAATAAACGACATAGAGACCAAAAAAACAATTCAAAGGATCAATGAATCAAAGAGCTGGTTTTTCGAAAAGATCAACAAGATTGATGGACCCTTAGCTAGACTCACCAAGAAACAAAGAGAGAAAACACAAATACAGAAAATCGGAAATGAAAGAGGAGAAGTAACAACTCGCACCACAGAAATACAAAAGATTGTTAACAACTATTATGAAGAATTATATGCCAACAAATTCGACAATCTAAGTGAAATGGACCTATTTCTAGAAACACATAGTCTCCCAAAACTGAACCGGGAAGAAATAGAAAACTTGAACAGACCAATAACAATTAAGGAAATTGAAGAAGTAATCAAGACTCTCCCAGAAAACTAAAGCCCAGACCCAGATGGCTTCATGGGGGAGTTTTACTGAACATTCAAGAAAGAACGAACAAGCATTCTCCTCAAACTATTTCAAAAATTCAAGAAGAAGAAAGACTCCCAAACTTGGTTTATGAGGCCAGCATAATTCTAATTCCAACACCAGAAAAAGACACTACAAAAAAACCCAAAAAAATCTACCGGCCAATATCCCTGATAATCATAGATGCCAAAACCCTGAACAAAATACTATCAAATCGGATCCAGCAATACATCAAAAAAATTATTCACCAGGACCAAATGGGATTCATCCTAGGGATGCAAGGCTGGTACAATATTTGCAAATCAATAAATGTGATACACTACATAAATAAAATTAAGAATAAAAACCACATGATCATATTAATAGATGCTGAAAAAATATTCGACAAAATCCAGCATCCATTTCTGAAAAATCGCTCAGCAACGTGGAAATAAAGGCATCATATCTCAACATAATAAAGGCCATATATGAAAGACCTACAGCCAACATCATACTAAATGGGCAGAAATTAAAAGCATTTCCCTTAAGAACAGAAACAACACAGGGATGCCCACTTTGCCACTCTTGTTTAACATAGTACTGGAAGTCTTAGCCACAGCAATCAGACAGGAAGAAAAAATAAAAGGGATCCAAATTGGAAAGGAGAAAGTGAAACTGTCATTATTTGCAGATGACATGATATTATACATAGAAAACACTAAAGATTCCATCAAAAATCTACTAAGCTTAATAAATGAATGTGGCAAAGTAGCAGGATACAAAATTAACATCAAGAAATCAAGAGCATTCTTATACACCAATGATGAAGTCACAGAAAGAGAAACTAAAAAAAAAAAACAATTCCATATACCATCGTGGCAAAAAATTTAAGATACCTAGGAATAAACTTAACCAAAGAAGTAAACAACCTATATGCAAAAAACTACAGGACATTGAAAAAAAAATAAAGGAAGATATAAAAAAGTAGAAGCCCATACCTTGTTCATGAAATTGGAAGAATTAACATCATTAAAATGTTCATATTACTCAAAGCAATATATAGATTCAATGCAACCCCCATCAAAATACCAATGACATACTTTACAGAACTAGAACAAAAGTTCATATGGAACCAAAAAAGACCCCGAATAGCTACAGCAATCTTTCAAAAGAAGGACAAAGTAGGTGGGATCACAATACCAGATATCAGGTTATACAACAAAGCCACTATAATCAAAACAGCCTGGTACTGGCACCAGGACAGGCATATAGACCAGTGGAACAGATCAGAGAACCCAGAAATAAACCCAAGACTTTATGCTCAATTAATATTTGAAAGGTGGTAAGAGTATACAATGGAGTCACGACAGCCTGTTTAATAAATGGTATTGGAAAATTGGACAGCTACATGCTAAATAAATAAATAAATAAATAAATAAATAAATAAATAAATCTAGACCATCAACTTACACCATACACAAAAATAAACTCAAAATAGACAGAAGACTTAAATGTGACTTGTGATGCCATAACAATCCTAGAAAATGCAGGCAACAAATTTCAGACATCATATGCAGCAGAATTTTCACTGATACATCACCTAAGGATACAAACAAAGAAAATAAATAAACACATGGGACTACATCAAACTAAAAAGCTTCTGCACAGCAAAAGAAACAAGCATCAAAATGGAAAGGGAACCCACTATATGGGAGAGCATCATTGCCAATGATACATCAGATAAGGGGTTAATTTCCAATATATATTGAGTCCTCATACAACTCAACAAAAGGAAGACAAAGAACCCAATTAAAAAATGGGCAGAGGACCTAAAGAGACACCTCTCCAAACAGGACATACAAATGGCCAGGAGACATATGAAGAAATGCTCAACATCACTAATCATCAGAGAGATGCAAATTAAAACAACAATGAGGTATCACTTCACAACTGACAGAATGGCCGCCATCAATAAATCATCAAACAACAAGTGTTAGCGAGGGTGTGGAGAAAGGGGACTCTAATACACTGCTGGTGGGAATGCAGACTTGTGCAGCCACTATGGAAAACAATATGATGTTACCTCAAAAAATAAAAAATTGAACTTCCATTTGATCCAGTGATCCCACTTTTAGGAATTATGGCTAAAAAGCCTGAAACACCAATCAGAACGAATATATGTACCTCTATGTTCATAGCAGTAGTATTTGCAGTAGCTAAGATCTGGAAACAACCCAAGTGTCCATCAGTAAATGAGTGGATAAAAACACTATGGTACATATACACAATGGAGTACCATGCAGCTATAAGAAAAAATGATCTCTTATCCCTTGAGACGACATGGAGGGACCTGGAAAGTATTATCCTAAGTGAAACAAGCCAAACAGAGAAAGACAAATATTACATTATCTCATTTATTTGTGGAATATAATGAACTAAACAAACTGGTAAACAAAATAGACCTAGTATCATAAAACTAGGGTACAGACTGACAAAAGTAGGGTACAAATTGACAGCATATTTATTAACAAATTAAAAAAAATAAAAATAAAGTTTAGCTATTTACAAACAAGAAAATTTTGATGAGGTTAATCATTATGAGGCTAAATATAATGCAATTAAAGAAGGCACTGCTACATCAAAATTTTATATCCTATTTTGAAATTCAGCATGAGCCATTGAGATAAAATGTTTATCCTTTCTCTGCCACAACATTTTTTCATACACAAAATAAAGATTACATAGCCCAGCTGGTGTGACTTACTGGATTAAGCATTGTCTCATGGAATGAAAGGTCCAGGTTTAATTCCTGGTCAGGGCACAGGCCTGGGTTGTGGGCTTGGTCCCCAGGAAGGGGCTGTGCAGAAGGAAACTGATCAATGTTCCTCTCTCACATTGATGTTTCTATCTTTTTTTTCCTTCCTCTCTCTTTAAAAAAATCAATAAAAACATATTAAAAAGAATATAAAGATTAAATTCTACAAAAAACATCAACTAAAAAAAGAAATGTCAAAAACAGTTGCTTGAACTCACATAAGACAAAATGTTTGATTTTATCAGTTATATTTAACATTATACTGAAATTCTTAACAAACAATAGGAAAATGGCAAAACTGAGTGAACACAGACTGGAGTGAAGAAAAAAATGTTATTTTTAATTGATGTTTAACAATATAGAAACTCTTCTCAAGGTGTACAGATAATTAATTAGACATTATAACAGAGTATTGCAAGTTGCTGAATATAAGAGAAATAATCAAAAGTTAATTGTACTTCCAAGTATCAGCAAAAATTTAGAAAATGAAATTTAAAAATAGATATCATATATAGCTATCTCAATTTATAATATGATATAGATACATATCTATATAATAGTTAGATGGACAATGGCAGCAGCAGGGGAAGGAAAATATGAAATACTATTTTCAGTATGCTAAGAAAAAACAGCTGTCACCTTGGAAATCCATAACAAGCACAAAAGTCTTTCAATAATGAGAGCAAATATAAAGATGTTTTTCAACAAGCAAAAACTGATAGAGTTTAACAGGAGATCCTCAAGAAAGTAAATTCTAAAGGATATTCTTTAAGCAAGAGGAAAAAAAAAATATCAGATGAAATTGCCAAGATGCAAAAAGTGATGACAACTTGCACAGTAAAACTACAACAAATTGCTGAAAGAAATTTAAAAATTGAAAGATACCCTGTGTTCATGGATTGAAAGACTTAATAGTGTTAAGATGGCATTATTCCCCCAAGTTGATGTATAGATTAAATGTAATCCTATCAAAATTTCAATTTCCTTATTTATAGAAATGCAATTTGATCCTAAAATTTATATGGAAATTAAAGAAAACCAGAAGGGGACAAAAAGTCTTAAAAAAGAAGAAAAAGGTAGAGAACTCACAGCTCCTCAACACCTACTGCAAAGCAACAGTCACCATAACAATGTGTACTGGTACAAGGATAGGCAAACAGATGAATGGAATAGAACAGTCTAGAAATAAATTAAAACATATACAGTCAATTTTTACAAAGTTGCCAACATCATTTAATGAGGAAAGAATAATCTTTTCAACAAATGGTGCTGGGACAACTAGGTAGCTACATACAAAAACAAAAAAGTTAGACTTTCCGACCTCACACCATAAACAAAAAGTAATCTAAAAAAATCAAAGATGTAAATGTAAGCAATAAAAATATAAAACCCTTAGAAGAAAAAAAGAAGTAAATTTTCATATTTGACATTAGGCAATAGTTTATTAAATATGACACACAAAATACAAGCAACTAAAAAAAAAATAGATAAATTGGACTTCATCAAAACTAAGAAGTTTGGTGGTTCAAAGGATACTATCAAGTAACTGAAAAGACAACCCACAGAATGGGAACAATATTTGCATATCATATATTTGATAAAGGTCTAGTATCCAACATACATAAAGAACTCTTATATCCTAACAATAAAAAGACAACCCAATTAAAATAGGCAAAATATTTCAACAGACCTGTCTCCAAGATATGTGTATATATATATATGTATATACATATATATATATTATGGACTGATATCCCATTTCATTGAAAGAATACTTAATATTGTAAACATTGTAAATACTTAATATTGTAAACATTCTACTTTTATCCAAGATGAGCTATAGATTCATTGATATTTCAAACAATATTTCAAAAAGTTTTTTTAACTTAAAATAATATATATTAATATATTAAAAATATATAAAATATATATTAATGACCAACAAGCACATGAAAAGATATTCAATATCATTAGTCATCAATCATATGAAAATTGAAACCATAATGAGATACTATTTCACACTCACTACGATTTCTATAATCAAAAATCAAAATCAAAACAGGAAATAACAAATATTGGTCAGGATGCATAGAAATTTGGACCATCATAGATTGCTGGTGGAAATGCAAAATGGTTGAAGCCACTGTGGAACCTGTTTGGCATTCACAGCATTATTCATTATGGCTGAAAATTGGAAGCAACATGCAAATATCCATCAGCTCATGGATGACAAACCAAATGAGATATATTCATTCAATAAAATTTTTTTCAACTATAAAAATAAATAAGATACTACAATGTGAAGAAAACTTGAAAACATTATGCAAAGTCAAATAAGCCAAACATAAAAGACAGTATATTATATGATTCTATTTATACTAAATGTCAGAGCAGGCACATTCAATAAGCAGAAAGTAGTTTAGAAGGTATTAGGAACTGAGGAAGTGGGAAATGGGGAGTAATTTCCAAATAATATTGGCTTTGTTTTGGGGTGATGAAAAAATTTTAAAATATTGGTGATGGTTACAAAACATTATATATATATATATATATATATATATATATATATATTAAAATCCACTAAACTGTGCATTTTAGAATGATGTTTTATACTATGGTAATTATATTCCAATAAAAAAAATAAGTGGTGAGAAAAAAATTTGCTAAAAACATGGATTAATATAACAACTGTATTTTCTCTAATTTCTTAAAAAGATGTGATATCTAATATTTGGTGGGCAAAGAAGCATATAACATTAGGTAGTAGTAATTCATTGATGTGAGCAAATATTTGTCTCCCCCTCAAATTCACATATTGAAACCCTAGTCCCTATGATGATGGTATTTGGAACTAAAACCTTTGGGAGGTGATTAGGTTTAGATAAGGTTATGAGGGCAAAGCCCAGTTATAAGATTCGTGCCCTTATAAGAGACCAGAGCCCTCTTCTCGCTCTTCCACATGAGGACAAGGTAAAAGGCATCCATCTGCAAACCAGGAAGCAGGTTCTTACCAGACTGAATCTACTGGCTCCTTGATCATGGACTTTCAGCCTCCAGAACTGTGAGAAACAAATGCCTGTTGTTTAAGCCACTCAGTCCACGGTATTTTGTTACAGAAGCCCAAGCTAAGACACATATCAAGTTGGGGGGAGACAATCAAAGCAAAGGTGTTGTAAGATTCTTGCATTGTTTAATACAAATATAAAACTACTGATTGTTTTAAAATTCTGTAAGATATATATATATAGATATATATGTATATATATATACACACACACACACATTTATATGTATATATATGTAAAATATCTAGGATATTCATTAAAAGTCATAAAGAATATAACTCTTTGGAAGCATAACTTCAAAATAATAATTTATAAAGGAGAAGCAAAAGTAGGACAAATAGAAAATTCAGTAATATGTATTTTGCATGTGGGAGAAATGTGAATTATTAAGACCAAAGGGCAGACTATAGCATTTTGTATTTTCCTAAAATAGATACAGCAGCATAACTGGTGTGACACGCTTTTGAAGAACTTCAGAAATCCCTTACCAAGGAGTGGAATCCATTCCCTTTCTTTGGGACCTGGGTGAGCCTGTGCGACTACTTTAACAAACGGAATGTAGCAGACATGACATTGCATGACTTTTATTGTTGGCTGGATCATAGAGGATGACACAGCTTCCACCTTTCTCCCTCCTTCTAGGGACACTTGCCCTTGGAACTGATAACATGTCTTAAAGAAACCCAGATTAAATGAAGGAGCTATGTATGGGTATTGTGACTGACATTCCCAGCTAAGATCCTAGCCTACAGCTATATCAAGAACTATACATGTGAGTAAATTTGCCTTCAAATAACCCCAATCCCCTTGTTTTGGGGTGACTGAAGTTGAGTACAGAGGTAGAGAGATAAGTTGCTCCCACCAAGGCCTGCCTAAGTTATACACTCAAGAGCAAAATAAACAATTATCATTATTTTAAGGCATTTATGTAACAAACCAAAATTGTTAAAGCCTTTATTAGTATTACTACTCCCAAATTAGGGTTTTTGTTTTTTGTTTTTGTTATGTAGATGAAAATATTAGGCTTCTTTCCAAATGGCTTTATTTAAGGGTGCAGTGGTTCTCAACTTTTTGGGTTTTATGACTCTCTTTTAAATCCTAGAAATGTTGGCAGGAGCTTGAAGAAATCAAATGATTCAAAACAATATCAAACATGTCAGCCATAACCAGTGCTCTGTTACTACCAATATCATACCGTCTCACAGAATTTCTAGAAATCCACAGCTACATTGTTCAATTGATCTGTGTTCAGGGCCGGTCTGTTTCTGTAGAACTGCTCTCTTGTGACCTCTGCTTTTGATGCAGTGATGAGCCAATGTACTCAGCCTTGGCTCCAGTCAATCCATGACCTTTCTTGGAACGAGCTGCTTTTACTCTGTCCCCTGCAGCCAGTTGTAACCACCTTCCGACCCTGGCTTCTGAAGCAGATGGCACAATGTTAATTTTGACAGTCACTGCAAATATAACTGAACTCATTTATTGAATCTTGGTGACACAATTGGGATATTACATGAGTTGACAACCACTACTTTGATGGAAAGTCACATCAATTATTAACTCTTTGAGGACTAAAAAGATCATATATGGTGGTTGGTAGAGTTTTCCACCTCTCTAAGGAAATGCACCTGTCTTACAAGACAATAAAATGGGGGGGGGGGGAATTGGAGGATGTTTATAGTTTTAGATTTTACTACTATAAAAAGGCTGTTATCAATAATAAAAATATAGATTCTTAGAAGGACAGTTTCCTTGGACTGAAGGAAACATCACTGCTATTTGCTCTCTAAGGCAGCTTCTTTTTCAGGATGCAGTGCAATTTGTCACCTCCCTTAAATCTGCTTAAAAATAAAAACTACAAAAAAGTCTTGAGATGATCTCAATTAGGAAAGCCAAAATTATGGAAAAGAATGAAGACAGATTTTTGCTATGAAGTTTACTTACATTCTCCTAGCTTTCCAAGGAGACCCCACACATTGCATGAATTTGGCCAGGTGACATAAACAAAGTTTATTAATGTTAAGAAGCACATTTTGCATAAGCTGTACTATTTAAAACAGGACATGTTGCCCAACTGGTGTGGCTCAATTGACTGAGTGTCATCCAGTGGACCTAGAGGTCCCAGTTTGATTCCAGGTCAGGGCAATGCCTAGGTTGCGGGCTGGATTCTCCAGTTGGGGGCATGCAGGAGGCAGCTGATCAATGTTTCTCTCTTGCATCAATGTTTCTACCTCTCTTTCCCTTCCTTTGTCTCTAACATATCAATAAAACATATTTTAAAAAAAATAAATAAATAAATAAATAAGACATGTTTCTGGTTTCATATTTAATACGTATAATTTTAGACACATGTTCTCAGAAGCTGGGTATAAGAATATATTATGATTTAGACATAGATATAAAAAGATATAAATAGATATAGACATATAACACACACACACACACACACACACACACACACACACACACATTTTTTACCCTTGTGGTGCTCCCAGGCTGTGTGGAGAGAAGTTCACATCTTTGGAAATCATGAGCTAGTATTTTAAAACTACTCAGCTCTCTACATTGTCACCCATAATTGCTGGATTTCTAAGGTCTCTAGGAAGAGCAAGATTAAGGAGCATCCAACCTTATGTACATCACACTGAATTAACTACTGAATTAACTACTACTGGGGATGCCAAAAAAATATAAGTGTTCAAGATATAGCAGAACTTTTTAAAATCCCAGAGGGATAAATATAAGGATACGAAATAAGGCAAAATTTAGGACAGAGGCATCGGGATTGTGAAAATTTTCACAGCCTACTATCATGGGGGATGATGAAGAAGTTATGAGGTCTATGGGATTCAATATTTTCTCTTCACTATCCTAAATATTTAGAGTATTTCTTGAGATTATAGAAAATATATATATAAATTAAATTTAATAGTATTGAAAAAATAAAAAAAAATTTAGAACTTTTTAAGTTTTTCTTCTCTTTAAAACTGAATTAACTTTAAAACTGAATTACTTGTTAACTTTAAGAACTGTTAAATTTTTCAGAAAAATAATATGATACAAATTTAGAATGACTATTTTCCTTCTGGTTTTCTATTTTCTATAATATTCTAGGCATTTGTATTTTTTTGATAAAGAAAGTATGTGATTTTCTAAAATAGTTTCTTATGTAAACACTTGTTTTGGGTGTTTCTATAACATAATACTATAGAAACATAAAAATGCAAATTAATTCAGTCTGCTAATTTTATTACCATGTTTAGTTTGTTAAACATAAAAATATATTACTCAGAGGAGGGAAAACATGGAGGCCAAGTGAATAGAAGCACACAGACCATCTCCCAGGACCAAACTGGAATTACAACTAAAATAAAGAAAAGTCATATGGAAATACCAACTGAAGAACAGCTAAAGATAACCCTTATAACCAGGGACATAAAGAGGACCCCAAATCGAGACAAGTAGGAGATGTGGAAGTGTGAGAGGGCTGGCTGGGCTCCCACAGGCAGCAGCTGAGGGCAATTTTAGCTGTGAGAAGTTTCCTCTGAGAAGTCAGGGATTTAAACCCCAAACAGGCTCCCCAGCACAGAGTGGCAGAACAGGGAAAGGTACCCACATAACACCTGGCTGTGAAAAACACCAGAGGAGGAGTTTCTCTCTGGCAGGTAGAGGCCCTGGGAACACCGGCACTTCCCTGAAGGGCCAGGATACTGAATTGTAGCTACAGCCACTCACCTCAGGCTCCTGCAAAGGGAGGGCAGACTGGACTAGAGCTGTGTGAGGAGAGTCAGGGGTCCATGGTGCTGGGGAGAGAGCTGGGAAGGAGGCTATCAGGAGCCCTGTGCTGAGTCATCCCTCCACACTGCTCAACCACCCATTCCCATCAGAATGGCTTTAGCCTGCTGGGGAAGCAACTACCCTTCCCCTGGGAATTTAATTCCACCCAGCTGGGAGAAGCACAGCCTGAGGCTCATCAATTGCCAGAGACTACCCCCCACCCCCACCCCCCAGCCAGTATACAGAAATGAGACTCTAAAGGCTTTGAGCCTTGGGCCTGGCTCTCAGTAGTTGGGTTCTGTGGCTCTGGGGACTCAGCTGTGAAGGTTGAGGCCTGGCTCCCTGTGCTGAGCCATTAACCAGTACTTCAGAAACCATTCTTCTCAAGTAGAATGCTCACATCAAAGTAGCCATAGTTCAGGGGGAAAACAAATGTCCCTCCTTTGGAAATTTAACTCCACCCAGCTGGGAGAAGCACAACCTGAGGCTTATTATCTGTCAGAGACTACCAATCAGCTTGCCAGCAAAGAAAAGTCTCTGGGTGCTCTGACCATTGGGCCTGGCTTGTTGGTCACTGGGTTTTGAGGCTCTGGGGTCAGAGCTGAGAAGGTAGCTCTCTGGGCCCCAGTGCTGAGTCATTAACTCACACTGCAGAAATGATTTTCTTTAGGCAGAGTTTTCATCTAAAACAGCTTTAGCCCAGGGGGAAGTAATTGCCCACCTGCTGGAAATCCTCTTATCCTGCCCACCTGGGGAATTTTTTATAGAGTGGAGAACTACAACCTGAGGCTCCTTAAGTAACTGAGATTAACAGTCAGCCTGCAGGCAAAGTTTCTGGGACAACTGAATCTTTGCTTGACCTGCAACTCTACCCAGTAAGGTGAGCCTAGACATCTGTGTTCAGGGTGATCACTTCCATACTCATCTAAGCCCAACAGAGGGCAGAACATCAATACTCACAGGGATATTTTGGCAGGCTCCAAATCCTGCTGAGACAGCCAAAATGATAAAACAAATAAACAAATACTAAATGAAAGAACAAGAGAACTCTACAGAAGAAGGGATAAATGAAATGGAGATAAGCAAGTTATCAGATGTAGAGTTGAGAATAATGATTATGAGGAAGTTCAACAGCATAAGTAAAGAGCTCAACAGCATGAGTAAAGATATAGAAACAATGAAAATCAACCAATTGAAAATGAAAAACCACCAAGAAGAGATGAAGAATGACATAGTAGAAATAAAGAACACAGTGGAAGGAATAACCACCAGATCAGAGGAAGTTGAGGATCAGATTAGCAAATTAAAAGACAGGGTAGAAAAAAATCACTCAATCAGAGAACCAACAAGAGAAAACAATTAAAAAACAAGAAGGCAGTTTAAGAGAGCTATGAGACAATATGAAATGTAACAACATCCGCATCATAGGAGTACCAGAAGAAGAAGAAAGTGAGCAAGGTTAGAGAATTTATTTGAAGAAATAGTGGCAGAAAATTTTCCTAACTTGGTGAAGAAAAAATACATGCAAATTTAGAAAGCACAGAGATTTCCAAGCTAGAAGAATCCACATAGGCCCACAGCAAGACATACCATAATTAAAATGCCAAAAATTAAAGACAGAGAAAAAATTTTAAAGACAGCAAGAGAAAAGAAACAGGTTACCTATAGAGGAGCCCCCATAAGGCTATGTGCTGATTTCTCATCAGAAACACTACAGGTGAGAAGGGAATAACACGAAGTATTCAAGTTAATGAAAAACAAAGATCTGAATCCAAGGCTACTCTATCCAGCAAGGCTGTAATTCAAAATAGAAGGTAAAATAAAAAAAAAATTTTCAGACAACAAAAGGCTAAGAGAATATATTAACACCAAGCTAGCACTGCAAGAAATGTTAAAAGGACTGCTGTAATAAGCAGAAGAAATAGAGGAACATAGGCATAATACAAATAATGGCAATAAATAAGTACATAGTAATAATAACCTTAAATGTAAATGGATTAAATGTTCCAACAAAAAGACACAGAGTAGCTGAATGACTAAGAAAGGAAGTCTCATATATATGTGGTTTACCAGAGATCCACCTCAGAACAAAAGACACACACAGGTTGAAAGTGAAGGGATGGAAAAAATTTTTCACGAAAATGGAAGTGATTAAAAAAAAAAAAGCTGAGGTAGTAATTCTCATAAAACAGACTCCAAAATGAAGTCTATAATAAGAGACAAAGAAGGCCAATACATAATACTGAAAGGATCTATCCAAGAAGATATAACCTAGATAAACATATATGCACACAATATAGGAGCACCACAATATATTTAAAAACTTCAGAAGAACTTCAAAGGATAAATGGACAAAAATGTAATTGAAACCGGGAACTTCAACACCCCACTGACATTACTGGATGGATCCACTAAACAAAAAATTAACAAGGAAACAGAGACCCTAAACAGAGATCTAGGCATAATGAAAAATTCCTAAAATCACACAATCTCCCAAATCTGAACCAGGAAGAGACAGAAAACTTGAACAGAGCAATAACCACCAAAGAACTTGAAGATGTAATCAATAAACTACCAGCAAACAAAGGCCCGGGCCCAGACAGCTTCATGGGAAAGTTTTACCGAACATTTAGGGAATACCCATTCTCCTCAAACTATTCCAAATATTGAAGATGGAAGACTTTCAAACTCTTTTAATGAGGCCAGTATAATCCTAATTCAAAAACTGGATAAAGATACTACAAAAAAAGAACGCTACAGGCCAATATCCCTGATGAACACAGACGCCAGACTCCTTAACAAAATATTAGCAAATCGAATCCAGCAATACATTAAAAAATTATTCACCATGACCAAGTGGGATACACAATTGCTACAATAGTTGCAAATCAATCAATGTGATACACCAAATAAAAAATAAAAGATAAAAGCCATATCAAATCAATAAATGATGAAAAAACATTTGACAAAATCCAGCACTCATTTCTGATATACGTGCTTAGCAATGTGGGAGTAGAGGGATCATACCTCAGCATAATAAAGGTCATATATGAAAAACTTACAGCCAACATCTTACTCAATGGGCAAAAAGAACAGGAAAAAGACAAGGATGCCCACTTTCACCACTCTTATTTAACAGAGCACTGGAAGTCTTAGCCACAGCAATCAGACAGGAAAAAAATATTAAAGGGATCCAAATTGAAAAGGAGGAAGTGAAACTGTCATTATTCGCAGATGACATGATATTATACATAGAAAACCCCAAAGACTCCATAAAAAACTTACGAGACTTAGTAAATGAATTTGGCAAAATAGCAGGATACAAAAGTAACGTAAAAAAATCAATGGCATTCTTATACACCAATGATGAACTCACAGAAAGTGCAACTAAAAAAATCCCATTTACCATTGCAACAAAAAAAATTAAGATACCTAGGAATAAACTTAACCAAAGAAATAAAGGACCTAGTCACAGAAAACTACAGGTCATTGAAAAAAGAAATAAAGGAAGATATAAAAAAGTAGAAGCACATACCTTGTTTATGGATTGGGAGAATTAACATCATTAAAATGTCCATACTACCCAAAGCAATCTATAAATTCAATGCAATCCCTATCAAAATACCAATGACATACTTCACAGAACTAGAGCAAATACCTCAAAAGGTCATATGGAACCAAAAGAGACCTCGAATAGCTACAGCAATCTTGAAAAAGAAGAACAAAGTAGGAGGGATCACATTACCAGATTTCAGGTTATACTACAAAGCCACTGTAATCAAAACAGCCTGGTACTGGCACAAGAAAAGGCATATAGACCAGTGGAACAGAACAGAGAACCTAGAAATGAACTCAAGGCAATCTCCTCAATTAATATTTGACAAAGGTGGCAAGAGCATACATTGGAGTAAGGACAGCCTCTTTAATAAATGGTGCTGGGAAAATTGGACAGCTACATGTAAAAAAATGAAACTAGACCATCAACTTACACCATACACAAGAATAAACTCAAAATGGATCAAAGACTTAAATATAACTCATTAATCCATAAAACTCCTAGAAGAAATTGTAGGCAACAAATTTCAGACATCATATGTAGCAGAATTCTTACAGATATATCACCTAAGGCAAAAGAAAAAAGGGGAAAATGAACACATGGGAATAAATCAAAGTCCAAAGCTTCTGCACAACAAAAGATACAATCATCAAAATGGAAAGGCAACCCACTGTATAGGAGAGCATAATTGCCAATGATATATCAGATAAGGGGTTAATTTCATATATATCTATCTATATCTATCTATATCTATCTATCTATCTATCGTGCTCATACAACTCAAGAAAAGAAAGACTAAAAACCCAATTAAAAAATGGGCAGAAGAACTAAATAGAAACCTCTCCAAACAGGATATACAAATGGCTAAGAGACACATGAAGAAATGTTCAACATCACTAATCATCAGAGAGATGCAAATTAAAACAACAATGAGGTATCACCTCACACCTGTCAGAATGGCCGCCATCAACAAATCATCAAACAACAAAGTTGGCGAGGCTGTGGAGGAAAGTAGACTCTAGTACACTGCTGGTGGGAATGCAGACTGGTGCAGCCACTATGGAAAACAATATGGTGTTACCTCAAAAAATTAAAAATTGAACTGCCATTTGACCCAGTGATCCCTTATCTAGGAATATATTCTACGAAGCCTGAAACACAAATCATAAAGAATATATGTACCCCCATGTTTGTAGCAGCACTATTTACAATAGCTAAGATCTGAAAACAGCCCACGTGTCCGTCAGTTGATGTATGGATAAAAAAGCAGTGGTACATATACACAATGGAGTACTATGCAGCTGTAAGAACGAAAGATCTCTTATCTTTTTAGATGGCATGGAGAGACCTGGAAAGTATTATCCTAAACAAAACAAGCCAAACAGAGAAAGACCAGTATCGTATGGTCTCACTTATTTTTGGAATATAATGAACCTAACAGTCGGAGGAATTGGGTAGTCCCAGGGACGTGGAAGTGGGGTACAGACTGACAATCCCCAGAAGAGGGGGTGGTGTGGCAGAGATAAACCACTGAACTTATATGCATGTGTGCATGAACAATGGACATGGACAAAAAAGCTGGGGACAGGGTGGGGAGGCGGGAGGGGGGAATTAGTGGTGGTAAAAGGAGAAACATCTGTAACAAAAATAAAGAAATTAATTAAAAAAGAAAATATGATAATTCATAGCTTCCTTTTCAATATTATGCCACTGTGCTTCTGTATGTTTGCAAATTTGCAAAAGATTTTAGTATGTTTATTTTGTTATATAATGAAGATTGATGGAACGATTACAAACTCCACAGGAGCAAAGACTTGTGTCTGTTTTGCTTATTGCTATGTCGCCAGTACCAAGAAGAGTGCCTGATAATTAGTAGGTTATCAGTAATCTACTACAATATTTGCTCATTTAAAGAATAAATAAGGAAATAAATTAATTAGGGATACCAGAGACTGTTTTAAGTGCTGAGAAAACAAAATGGTTAAGGTATATCTTTTATCTTGAAGGAACCAGTTGCCTTGTAAGAAAGACACATCAACAAGCATTCATTGTAATATGATATGATTAGTAGAGGGTACAGTGAACAGGTTAGCTGGGATAACAACAGGTGAAAAGGCATGAGGACATGAAAAATACAGTATTTTCAGAGAGAAGAGTATTTTTATCATGTACTAGCAGCGTAGGGTGTTCCAAGTTTTAAATTTGCAAATTGTTTACTCTAATGCTGCTAAGTGCCGTAGCTGGTTTCACATTTCACATTTCTGCTTTGCAATTGAACTACAAAAGATTTGAAGCTGTACAGGTTTTTTTTTTTTAATTAATTAATTAATTAAATTTTTGTTACAGATGTTTCTGTTCTTTCCCCCACTGATTCCCCACTCCTCCTCTCTACCCGCCCTGTCTCTAGCTTTGTTGTCCATGTCCATTGTTCATGTATACATGCAGATAGAAAAAAATGGGTTGCTTACAAAAAGATGATGACTTATTAGCCAACAGACTTAATATTTCATATTAAAATATGTGAAATCAATAGAATTGGAAACTTTTATGTAACAGCAATTCTAAACAAAATAGTTGTGCAAATGGAAAATCAATACAGACCTCTCCTCTTGGTTAGAAACCTGTTTATTTCTGACCAGAATAAAAAATTATTTCCAGGAAGAAATCTAACCACAGAGTAACTTTTTATTTAATATGTCACTTTATATGTTAGGATAAACAACTGAAAAGCTCTGTGCTCTGATACTAGTCTTTGTGTTTGGCATACCTATAAATAAAGAGAATAATTTTATATCTTAAATATATTATAATGAATAGAGATTTATATTTAAAAACAACTTGAGTCAAGCATCTATCAATCTGGAGAGCAGCATCAGTACAAATCACCAACATGCTACCAACAGAGTATAAATTTATATTTAAAACCACATCAGATTTAGAAACACTTATGAAAAATCTATTACATGTATTTTAGCTACAATCTTTGAATACTAGATAGTGCCCAGCAGGGATGATGCACAGTTCAGATCTAGACCTAAAACATACCTATATTGTAGATATTAAATGTGCTCTAAAACATTTAATCATAATTTAAAAAATCTATAAATCTATAAGCCCACAGTGATTTAAAAAAGAAGGAAGAAAATGCAACTAAAAAATGCAGAAGAAATGGTATGATTAGAAAAGTCACCACTTTGCATACGCACCCAGTATAGGAGCACCAAAATGTATTAAAAAACTTCTGGAAGACTTCAAAGGAGAAACTGACAGCAACATAATCATAACAGGAAAACATCAAAACCCTGCTGACGTCCCTGGATATATCCTCTAGATAATAAGTTAACAAGGAAACAGAGACTCTAAATGATGCACTAGATCAAATGGATTTAATAGATATTAACAACAAATTATATCCCCAAACTATAGAATTTATATTCTTTTCAAGTGCACATGGTACATTCTCAAAGACTGATCACATGTTAGGACACAAACTAAATCTCTATAAGTTCAAGAAGATTTAAATCATATCAAGCAACTTCTCAGATCACAATGACATGAAACTAGAAATCAATTACAATAAAAGCATTCAAAAATATTCAAACACATGGGGGCTAAATAGGATTTATTAAATGATAAATGGGTTACCAAGGAGATCAAGGAAGAAATAAAAAATTTCTTGGAAATCAATGAAAATGAACATACAACAACACAAAATCTATGGCACACAGCAAAAGCATTCCTGAGAAGGAAGTTCATAGCACTCCTGGCCCACCTCAAGAAACAAGAAACATTTCTAATAGACTATCTAACCCTATAACTTAAAGAACTAGAAAGAAAACAAAAAGAAAAACCCAGAGCAAGTAGAAGGAATGAAATAGTAAAGGTCAGACCAGAAATAAATGACATAAAGACTAATAAAACAATTCAAAAGATCTATGAAACCAAGAGCTGGTTCTTTCAAAAGACAAACAAGATTGATGAACCTTATGCAGACTCACAAAGAAACAAAGAGAGAGGACCCGAATATACAAAATCAGAAAGAAAAAAGGAGATGTAACAACTGACACCACAGAAATACAAAGGATTGTTAACAAATAGTACGAACAATTACACACCAACAAATTAGACAATCTGGGTGAAATGAAAAATTTCTACAATCACATAGTCTCCCAAAACTGAACTGGGAAGAGACAAAAAACTTGAACAGACCAATAACTACTAAAGAAATTGAAGATGTAATCAATAAACTCCCAGAAAACAAAAGCCCAGGCCCAGACAGCTTTACGGGGGAGTTTTACTGAACATCCAGAGAAGAACTAACACTCATTCTTCTCAAGCTATTCCAAAATATTCAAGATGGAAGACTTCCCAACTCTTTATATGAAGCCAGCATAATCCTAATTTCAAAACCAGAACTAGATAAAGACACTACAAAAGATAAAACTACAGGCCAAAATCCCTAATGAATGTAATGCCAAAATCCTTAACAAAATATTAGCAAATCGGATCCAGCAATACGTTAAAAAATTATTCACTATAACCAAGTGGAATTCTTCTTAGCAATGTAAGGTTGGTACAATATTCACAAATCAATAAATGTGATTCTTGCCCGGCTGGTGTGGCTCAGTGGTTGAACATCAACCCATGCACCAAGAGGTCACTGGTTCAATTCCCGGTCAGGGCAAACGCGCCCAGGTTGTGGACCAAACCCCCACTAGGGGGCTGGCAGAAAGTGGCCAATTGATGTTCTCTCTCATCAATGTTTCTATCTCCTTTCCCTTTAAAAATAAATAAAGAAATTTTTTAAAAAATAAATGTGATTCAACACATAAAAACAATGAAAGATAAAAACAATATAAACTTATCAGTAGATGCTGAAAAAGCATTTGACAAAATCCAGCACCCATTTCTGATAAAAATATTCACCAATGTGGTAAACAGGGATCATATCTCAATACAATAAAGGCCATATGTGACAGACCTACAGCCAACATAATACTCAGTGGGCAAAATTAAAAGCATTTCCCCCCAAGAACAGGAACAAGAGAGGGATGCCCACTTTCACCACTCTTATGTAACATATTACTGAAAGTTTTAGCCACAGTAATCAGACAAGAAAAAATATAAGGGATCTTAATTGGAAAGGAGGAAGTAAAACTGTCATTATTTGCAGAAGACATGATATTGTATATAGAAAAATTTAAAGACTCCATCAAAAATATAGTAGAATTAATACATAAATTTGTCAAAATAGCAGGATTCAAAGTTAATATAGAGAAATCGATGTCATTCTTATACACCAATAATGAACTCAAAAAGGGAAAGTAAAAAAACAATCTCATTTACCACTACAACAACAACAACAAAAATACCTACAAATAAACAGCCAAGGAGTTAAAAGACCTGTCACAGAAAACTACAGGACATTGAATAAGAAAATAGGGGAAGATATAAAAAAGTGGAAACATATACCATGTTCATGGATTGGAAAATTCAACATCATTAAAATGTCCATACTACACAAAGCAATCTACAGATTTAATGCAATTCCTGTTAAAGTACCAATGGCATATTTCACAGATCTAGAATAAATACTACAAAAGTTTATATGGAACCATAAAAGACCTGGTATAGCCACAGCAATCTTGGAAAAAAAAATAGAACAAAGTAGGAGGCAATTACAAAGGCATTATAATCAAAACAGACTGATACTGGCAGAAGAAAAGGAATATAGATTAATAGAACAGAACAAAGAACCCCAATATTGACCCAAGATTGTATGCACAGTTAATATTTGACAAAAGAGGCAAGAGCATACAATGGAGGAAAGTCAGTCTCTTCAATAAAAGGTATTGGGAAAATTGGATAGATATATGCAAAAAAAAAAAAAGAAATTAGACCACCAACTTACACCATACATAAGAATAAACTCAAAATGGATAAAAAAAACTTAAATGTAACCTGTGAACCTATAAAAATCCTAGAAGAAAATGTAGACAAAAAATAAAAATCTTAGATACACACATAGCAGAATATTCACTGATATATCACCGAGGGCAAGAGAAACAAAGGAAAAAGTTAATAAATGGAGTTACATCAAACTAAAAAACTTCTTAAAAGCAAAATAAAACAGCACCAAAATGAAAAGGGAACCCAATCTCTATGAGAACATATTTGTCAATGATACATCAGATAATATCAAAAACATACAGAGTACTCATACAATTCAACAACAACAAAAAAAGACAAACAATCCATTAAAAAATGGCAGAGGACCTGAATAGACACTTATCCAAACAGAACATACAAATGGCCATAGACATATAAAAAAATGCTCAAAATTTTTAATTAGCAGAGAGATGCAAATTAAAACGACTGTGAAATATCACCTCATACCTGCCAGAATGACTGCCATCAACAAATCCTCAAACAAAATGTGCTGGTGAGGATATGGAGAAAAGCGTACTCTAGCACACTGCTGGTGGGAATGAAGACTGGTGCAGCCACTACAGAAAACAATATAGTTTCCTGAAAAAATTAAAAATGGAACTGCCATTTGACCAGTGATTCCGCTTCTTGAAATATATTCTAAGAATACTGAAACACCAATCAGAAAGAATGTATGCACCCCTATGTTCATAGCAGTGCTATTCACAATAGCTAAGATCTGGAAATAGCTCTAGTGCCCATCAGTAGATGAGTGGATCAAAAAAGCTGTGGTATATTTACACAGTGGAACACTATGCAGTTGTAAGAAAGAGAGATCTCTTATCCTTTGAGATGACATGGAGAGACCTGGAGAGTATTATGCTAAGAGAAATAAGCCGGTCAGAGAAAGACAAGTACCCCATGATCTCACTTATTTGTGGAATATAATGAACAAAATAAGCTGTTGACCAAAAGAGATCCAGAATCATGGAAGTAGGGAACAGACTGACAAACCTCAGAGGGATGGGAGTTGGGAGGGGTGGGAAGAGATAAACCAAAGAACTTATATGCATATATGCGCAATCAATTGACAGGGACATTAGACTGGGGAAGGCAGGAGTGGGTGGGAGGGGGAAGGAAGGGTCCATGGGGAAATAGAGGGACATCTGTAATACTTTCAACAACAACAAAAAAGTAAAAGAAAAGTCAGCATTTTCAATTATTAGTGTAATAACTGATTCAGTCTAAAATCACAATTTGATAGAAAACCACTAGGTAAAAAGTTGCTGGGGACAGAATATCCATTTCAAAGTGTCAATTTATAGATTATTTATTAATTAGAAAAGGAACAGAGGAGGCTTTAAAATGATGAAGTCTGGTGAGCACTTAAAAAGGCAACTTAACATCACCAGAAATGAGACCTATCTTGAGCCACTGACAAGAACACAGTATTCAGCCAAGAAGTTGTACCTGAATCTAGGACTCAGGAAACCATCAGACAAATTCAGATTGAGGGACAATCTATGAAACAACTGATCTACACTCTGTAAATCAATGATCATAAAAGGTGAGATAAAAATGTTAAGGATTTTCTAGACAAGAGAAAAATGGCATCAAAATGCAAATAATGATCCTTGATCAAAAATAAAAATAAAAATTATAAAGACTATTATTAGGACAATTGGGGAAATTTGAATATGAATCCTATATTACATGATAGTAGTATATCAATGTTAAACTTCTTGAATGTGATCCTTATACTGAAGAGATGAAGGAGAATATCCTTGTTTAGGGGAGATTTATGCAGATGTATTAAAACAGCAGAAGGAGAGATACAGCTAATGTGACAAAAAGTAGACATTTGAATCTTGGTGAATATAGCATGTTCAAAGCACTCTTCTGGAAATTTCTCTGTGTTTAAAATTTTTCAAAATGAAAAGTTGGGAAAATGTGATTGTCTAAGTAGTTTCTTTTATTATGCATAGAAATTCAAAATCCATTTTTTTTTTTTGGTAAACATTTTTAGAAAACAGATAATACCACTGCCTCATGGCCTATAAGATTTCATCTATGTATTGTATACATGATTGTTATTCTTATAACTGATCACTTAATATGCCAGATACCATTCTAAGTACTTTAAATGTATTATCTTATTTGCCCGTCAAGGCAACAATCTTGTTATCATTTGTACATTTCACATGAGAAAACTGGAGTTTGGTGATATTAAGTTAACCTGCCCAAGTGGCCAAATTAAAATGTAAAAGTGTCACTTTGTTCCCAAAATACAAGTTCTTACTTATACAGCCTCTCTAGGAAATGTTTGCACCTACAGGTTTGTATCTAAAAGTGTGGTGTGGACCTGAAGGAGGAGAGATGCACGATAATAAAATGAACAGCTCTTTATTTAGCTGTGAGTAAGCTGTGGGCAGTTTCATTCTGAAGAAATGAAACAAGTAAAAAAATAGGTTTAAATATGATAATAAATATAATCACTTTTAGAAATATTCAATATTTTTCTTAAACTGATTCTATTTTTCAAAGCATTTAAATGCACATTTTTGTTTCTCGTGGTTGTGAGAATCTTTTGCTGATTTATCACATAATATGTCCTATTATGATTTAGTTCTCATTCTTACTCATTGTAGATTAAAATATTAAATGAGATTGAATTAGACTATCTTAAGAACGTTAGGAAGATAAATTCTTTGAAGATCCTTTATTAGTCTATTCACACATTTTTTTTCCCTTTGAATTTCTTTATCTTTCTATTCTCTGAAATAATAGGGCATCTTCACATCATGCCTTATTGATACCTTAAAAATTAAGTTGGATAACCTTTAACCTTTTTTCAGTTAAGTTTGTAGGAAATGATTTGTGAATAATATTTCAGCCAGTGTAAGTGGAATCAATAGAAACACAGCAAATTGTTAGGTGTGGCAATAAATCATATAAAGTTTTATTATATAGAGTATTGGAGAAAAAGCTTTGAATGCACCTCTTATAAAGGAGAAATATATCTAAAATAGAAAAGTTCTATTGATTGTAAAACATACTTATTTAGTCATCCTTATCTACCTAAGAAAATACAATTTCTTTAAGCCTAAGAGAACAACATTATATAGTTTATAGAAAATTACTCGACATACTGTTTTTCAAATGTATAACATGTGTCCATTTGTGTATTTATTCATGTATAAAGATTTATTTATAAACTTTTATTTGGCTCTTGCATGTGCCAGAGCTGTGCTAGTTCCATGAGGAATAAAATACCATTGAGATACAGCGATGGTCCCATTTGGTTGTAGAGATTGAAGGAAGCAAATTAATTTATTATCTTCAAATCAACCAATTCATCAATACCATTACTCTGTGAGTTAGTCTTTTAACAGAACTTCTACTGAACATTAGAATATTTTATCCATTAGCAAGACTTGTAGATCAGAGCAAAGGCTATTAAATTCTGCTTAAATAATACAGCTAAGATTAGTAAAACACAGAAACTTGTTTGGTTTGGTTTTAATTTTTTTGTTAATCCTCACCCAATGATATTTTTCCATTACTTTCTAGATAGAGTGAAAGGGAGGAAAGGGAAGAGAAAGGAGAGGGAGTGGGAGAGGGAGAGGGAGAGGGAGAGGGAGTGGGGGGAGAGATAAGAGAGAAACATCAATCAGTCGCCTTCCGCATAACCCCAACCCTGACTAGGGCAAGAGATTGAACCTGCAACCCAGGTACCTGCCTTCGACTGTGAATCAAACCTACTGCCCTTTGGTCTACGGGCCTATGCTCTAAGCGCTGAACAAAAGTACCCAGGGGGAAACTTCTGTTTGTTTGTTTTTTTAAAGCAAAAGAGTAGCCAGGCTGATGAATCTGAATGAAATAGTGCCATTTTCTAAAACTTCAGAAATATGTAACTTAGAGCCAGTTAACCAAGAAAGCAATGCTATCAAGTCATGTTTCAAACCAAGTAGTTGTTTTTTAGTCTTTACATCAAAGATTAAATCCCACTTTTATTCCTTTCTCTGAGTATAACAAGGTAAATTGCTAGCTAGTGGTGTTTACAGATCAAAAGTCAATAGAGGAGAAAAAAGTAACTAAAAATGGAGGTCAAGTGAAGATCAAAATTATATAGCCAACTTTTACTGAATTAACTCAACCTCATAACTTTTTTCCCAAGTTTTATTAACTTATTTTTGTTACAAATGTTTCTCCTTTTTTCCTCCTAGCCACACTCCTCCCTATCCCGCTCTCCCCAACCCTTCAGCATTGTTGTCTATGTCCGTTGGTTATGCATACATGCATATAAGTTCTTTGGTTCATTTCATCCATTACCCCTGCCGACCTACTCTGAGGTTTGTCAGTCTGAACTATACTCTTTTATATGTCTCTGGGTCTATTTTGTTCATCAGCCCACCTTATTCAATATATTCTACAAATAAGTGAGATGATGCTATATTTGTCTTTCTCTGACCGGCTTATTTTGCTTAGCATAATACTCTCGAAGTTGCGCCATTTTGTCTCAAATGATACAAGATCTTTCTTTCTTACAGCTTCATAGTATTCCATTGTATGTATGTACCACAACTTTTTTATCCACTCATCTATTGATGGACACATGGGCTGTTTCCAGATCTTAGCAATTGTAAATAGAGCTGCTATGAACATAGGGGTACATACATTCTTTCTGCTTCTTAAGATATATTTCTAGAAGTGGGATCAGTGGGTAAAATGGCAGATCAATTTTTAATTTTTTGAGGAAACACTATACTGTTTTCCATAGTGGCTGCACCAGTCTGCATTCCCACCAACAGTGTACTAGGGTCCCCTTTCCTCCACACCCTCGTCAGCACTTGTTGTTTGATGATTTGTTAATGGCAGCCATTCTGACAGGTGTGAGGTGATACCTCATTGTTGTTTTAATTTGCACCTCTCTGATGATTAGTCATGTTGAGCATTTGTTCATATGTCTCTTGGCCATTTGTATGTCCTTTTTGGAGAGGTGTGTATATAGGTCTTCTGCCCATTTTTTAATTGGGTTCTTGGTCTTCATTTTGTTGAGTTGTATGAGCACTCTATATGTTTTGAAATTAACCCCTTAACTGATGTACCATTGGCAATAATGCTTTTCCATATAGTCGGTTCCCTTACTATTCTGATGGTTGCTTCTTTTGCTGAGCAGAAGCTTTTTAGTTTGATGTACTCCCATGTGTTCATTTGTTCCTTTGTTTCTGTTTCCTTAGGTGATGTATTAGTGAAAATTCTGCTGCATATGATGTCTGAAATTTTGTTGCCTGCATCTTCTTCTAAGATTTTTATGGATTCATGAGTCACATTTAAGTCTTTTATCCATTTTGCATTTATTCTTGTGTATGGTATAAGTTGATGATCTAGTTGCATATTTTTGCATGTAGCTGTGCAATGTTCCCAACACCATTTATTAAAGAGGCTATCTTTACACCATTTATTAAAGAGGCTATCTTTACTCCACTGTATGCTCTTGCCACCTTTGTCAAATGATAATTGAGCATAATGTCTCAGGTCAATTTCTGGGTTCTCTGTCCTGTTCCACTGACCTATATGCCTGTTCTCGTGCCAGTACCAGGCTGTTCAGATTATACTGGCTTTGTAGTATAACCTGTTATCTGGTATTGTGATCCCACCTACTTTGTTCTTCTTTTTCAAGATTGCTGTGGCTATTCGGGGTCTTTTTTGGTTCCATATGAACTTTTGAAGTATTTGTTCTAGTTCTGTGAAATATGTCATTGGTATTTTGATGGGGATTGCATTGAATCTATAGATTTCTTTGGGTAGTACGGACATTTTAATGATGTTAATTCTTCCAATCCATGGACAAGGTATGTGCTTCTACTTTTTTTATATCTTCCTTTGTTTCTTTTTTCAATGTCAGGTAGTTTTGTGCAAATAGGTCCTTTACTTCTTTGGTTAGGTTTATTCCTAGGTATCTATTTTTTTTTGATGCAATGGTAAATGGGATTGTTTTTTAGTTTCTCTTTCTGTGAGTTCATTATTGGTGTATAAGAATGCCATCAATTTCTTGATGTTAATATTGTATCTGGCTACCTTGCCAAATTTGTTTATTAAATCTTGCAGATTTTTGATGGAGTCTTTAGGGTTTTCTATGTATAATATCATGTCATCTGCAAATAATGAGTTTTACTTCCTCTTTTCCAAATTGGATCCCTTTTATTTTTTCTTCATGTCTGAATGCTGTGACTAAGACTTCCTATACTCTGTTAAATAAGAGTGGAGAAAGTGGACATTTTTGCCTTGTTCCTGTTCTTAAGAAAAATGCTTTTAGTTTTTGCCCATTGAGTATGATGTTGGCTGTAGGTCTTTCATATATGGCCTTTATTATGTCTAGATACAATCCCTCTATTCCCACATTGCTGAGCGTTTTTATAAAAAATGGATGGTGGATTTTGTCGAAGGCTTTTTCAGCATCTATTGATATGATCATATAGTTTTTATATTTCATTTTGTTTATATGGTGTATCACATTTATTAATTTGTGAATATTGTACCATCCTTGCATCCCTAAGATGAATCCCATTTGTTCATGGTGAATAATTTTTTTAAATGTATTGCTGGATCCAATTTGCTAGTATTTTGTTCAAGATTTTGGCACCCATATTCATCAGGACTATTGGCCTGTAGTTTTCTTTTTTTGTATTGTTTTGGAATTAGAATTATGCTGGCCTCATGAAACAACTTTTTAAGGCTTCCTTCTTCTTGAATATTTTGGAATAGTTTGAGGAGAATGGATGTTAGTTATTTTTTGAATGTTCGGTAAAACTCCCCTGTAAAGCCAACCAGGCCTGGGCTTTTGTTTGCTGGGAGAGTCTTGATTACATCTTCAATTCCCTTAGTTGTTATTGGTGTGTTCAAGTTTTCTATCTCTTTCTGTTTCACTTTTGGGAGAGTGTGTTTTTTAAAATTTGTCCATTTCTCCTAGATTGTCCAATTTGTTGGTGTATAATTATTCATAGTATTTGTTAATGACCCTTTGTATTTCTGTGGTTTCAGTTGTTACTTCTCTTTCATTTTTTATTTGGTGTATTTGGGTTTTCTCTTTTCGTTTTTTGGTGAGTCTATCTAAAGGCCCATCAATCTTGTTTATCTTTTTAAAGAACCAGTTCTTTGTTTCATTGATCTTTTAAATATTTTTTTGGGGGGGATCTCTATGTCATTTATTTATGCTGTGATCTTTACTATTTCTTTCCTTCTATTGGCTCTGGCATTTTCTTTATGATTGCTTTCTAGTTCTTTAAGTTGTAAAGTTAGATAGTCAATTAGAAATTTTTCTTGTTTCTTGTGGTAGGCCTGTACTGCTATGAACTTCCCTCTCAGAACTGCTCTCGCTGCATCCCATAGATTTTGTGTTCATTTTCATTGGTTTCCAAGAGATTTTTAATCTCTTCCTTGATCTCCTCAGTAACCCAGTCATTGTTTAATAAATGCTATGTTTTCAAATGTCTTTGCATGTTCTAGTTGTAATTGAGTTCTAGTATCATGCCATTGTGATCTGAGAAGATGCTTGATATAACTTCAATCTTCCTGAACTTGTAGAGACTTAGTTTTTGCCTTAACATGAATTTTATCTTTGAGTCCCTTGTGCACTTGAAAACAATGTGAATTCTTCAGTTTGGAAGTGTAATTCTCTATAGATATCTATTAAATCTATTTGATCTAGTGCATCAGTTAGAGCCTCTGTTTCCTTTTTAAGTTTTTTATCTAGACGATCTATCCTGTGATGTCAGGGGGGGTGGTGAAGTTTCCTGCTATGATTGTGTTGCTGTTGATTTCTTCTTTGAAGTCCTCCAGAAGATTTTTAGTATATTTTGGTGCTCCACTATTGGGTACATATATGTTTACCAAGGTTATATCTTCCTGGTGGATAGATCCTTTCAATATTATGTAGCGACCTTCTTTGTCTCCAGTTATGGCCTTCATTTTGGATACTATTTTATCAGATATGAGTATTGCTACCCCAGCTTTTTTTTCCTTTACATTTGCTTGAACGATTTTTTTCCATCCCTTCACTTTCAAACTCTATGAGTCTTTTGTTGTGAGGTGGGTCTCTTATAAATAACATACATATGATTCATGCTTTCTTATCCAATCTGCTACTCTGTGTCTTTTGATCTGAGTGTTCAGGCCATTTACATTTAAGGTTATTATTGATATGTACTTATTTATTGCCATTTTTCTTTAGTGTGGTTATATTTTTATTTCTATTTCTTCTACTAATTACAGCAGTTCTTTTAACATTTCTTGCAGTGCTGGTTTGGTGCTAATATATTCCATTAGCCTTTTTTTTTTTTTTTTTCTGTCTGCAAAGCTTTTTATTTGACCTTCTATTTTGAATGATAGCCTTGTTGGATAGAGTAATCTTGGATTCAGATCCTTATGTTTCATGACCTTGATTACCTCATGGCATTCCTTTATGGCCTGTTGTGTTTTTGTTGATAAGTCAGCTGATAGCCTTATGGGGGTTTCTTTGTAGGTAATCTGTTGCTTATTTCTTTCTGCCTTTAGGATTCTCTCTTTGTCTTTAATTTTTGGCATTGTCATGGTTATGTGTCTTGGTGTGAGCCTATTTGGGTTCTTCTTACCTAGGGCTCTGTGGCATTCCTGAATTTGAATGCCTTCTTCCTTCACCAAGTTAGAAAAGTTTTCTGTCACTATTTCTTTAAATATATTCTCCAACCCTTGCTCATTTTCTTCTTCCTCTGGAACTCCTATGATGTGAATGTTGTTACGTTTCCAATTGTCCCACAGTTCTCTTAAGCTGTCTTCCTGTTTTTTAATTGTGTTTTTCTTTTTTTGGTTTTTTGATTGGTTGATTTTTTTTTTCTACTGTGTCTTCTAATTCACTGATCCGGTTCTCAGCTTCATCTACTCTGCTGGTTATTTCTTCCAATGTGTTCTTTATTTCTGCTATGTTATTCTTCATTTCCACTTGGCTGGTTTTCAATGTTTCTATATCTTTACTCATGGTGTTGAGCTTCTTACTCATGCTGTTGAGCTTCCTCAATATCATGGCTCTGAACTCGACCTCTCATAACTTGGTTAACTGCATTTCATTTATTTCATCTTCAGTAGAGTTCTCTTGTTCTTTCATTTGGGATTTATTTCTTTGTTTCACCATTTTGGATATCTCAGTGGGCTTTGGAGCTTGCCATATTTTCCCTGTGAGTGTTGGTATTCTGCACTTTGTGTCTCTCTCTACTTGGTTTGGTTGAGCGTGGGAAGACCCAAGTTATACTCCACTGTCAAGCTTTACTTTCTTTGATAGATTTACAAGCCGAGGAAAGGTTCAGTTATCCTCTACCTTTTTGTCTGGAGACTACTAGTCTCAGTTACTTGATGAGCCTTGTGGTGTAGCCTTCAGCTGAATGAAAAACTCCCTTAAGTGTTCATTGTAAGAGGATTTCCAGAGGGTGGGGCTGATGCTGGTTGTTTTTGAGCCTCAATTTGCATTTTTCTGGCCCAGTTTGGTGGGGTTAAATCTCTAAGGGAGGGGCTGCTGATTCTCCTCAGGATTCCAAGAAGGAGCTTCCTGAGCAAGATGGCTGACTCTCCTGTGTGGCTGTGATTCAGCAAAAATTCTCTGTACTCTCCAAATCCCGAGTGTACCCTCACAGTTCCAGTCCAGTCCACCCTCCCTCAGGCAGTGCCCAAGGTGAGTGGCTATAGCTAATTTAGTGCTCTGTCCTGGTCCTCTGCACTGTGGAGCCAGCTCTCAACTTCTTAATTTAACCTCGGAGACTAGATATTGCAAAACAAGCAACAAGAAAAAAAAAACACAAAACTCTACCTAAAAAATTCTAGAATAAAAGGAGAAATAAATTTGTCAGTGATCCCTTAGTACTGCAAAGAGGGAAACTGAAACTTATTTGATAGCACGATCCAAGAACAGAAGCAGGTACTGACCTATCCTCTAACACCAGTGGTTCTCAACCTTCCTAATGCCGCAATCTTTTTATACAGTTCTCGTGTTTTATGTCGGCATATTTGCATGTGGGTGGACCTTCCTGGAGACAGATAGAGAAGCAGTGTCTTGGTTCCTAAGAACATCAGAAGTATGTGTTTTTCAATGATCGTTCACAGGTTGAACACCTGTAAAAGGGGTGTTCAACCCCAAAGTGGTCACAACCCATAGGTTGAGAACCGCTGCTCCAACACTGAGGCAGTTCTCAGGCCAAAGGCTCTGAGTGGAGGAAGGTGGTGCTGGGATGGGTGGAGGGCATGATTTTGTGTTTTTGCATTTAGTCATTTTTTCTTGGTATTACTATAATACTTTGAACATACTATTGTTAATCTCACCCATAAAATCATTCATTATTATTAATTCCTCCCCATATAACAGAGAATAAAATAGTCCCTGGCATACCCTCTTTGTGTTTCCTGTATATACTTTTGATGATAAAAGAGAAAAAATAAAAATACACCCAAAAGTCAAACTGATGATAAAATATTTTTAGTGTCCTCTCAGTGTCCTTTCTGCTGTGAGCATCAAAAGTAGAACACACACTAGATTAAACAAAAATGGAATTTATCAAATCATTAAACTGAGAAGCCTAAAGCTGGCATTGGCTTTATATATAGCAGAATCCAGGGATCAGAGGATGCCATCAAGGTTCTCTTTTTCCCTGGAACTCTTGGCTCTGCTTGTCATTTAGCAGCTTCACTCTGCATCTAGTTCTAAGCATATAGTAGCAGTCCACATATTATATTAATCTCTAAAATGAATCTGAATGTCTCAACCTGAGTGTCATGCACACCTATGTCTCAAGATTAGAAGATACAGACTGAAAACTTCACCTCATGGAGAAGGAGAAGCTGGCTTCCCTAAGAAATAATATTTCCCATAGTACCCAGTCAATAGTTCTTGAATGAATGAATGAATGAATGAATGAATCTATTGTTCAATAAGATTATTTCTAGAATATTGGGCATTTTTTGAAATGGTCAAATTTCTGTACTATTCCCCTTTACCACTCTCCCTGCATTCATTAAAACACACTTAAGAACTAGAAAATAATATGTAGGTAGGAATAAAAAAAATATTGGGAGTAGTGCCTATTGGCATTTTCTCATATCCTGCAGGTGGATATGGAAACATGAGAAGTGAGGTAGTAAGACAGGATGGGGAGAGATGAGGAAGACAGGTGAATCCATGGAAGCTTGAATAACTATAAAACAAAGTAGTGATTCTTTGTTCCCTTTATATGTTTAAAAATTTTTGATTTGGGGATAATTTTAAATTTACAGAAAAGTTGCAAAGATAATATAGAGAGTTTGTGTATACCCTTTATGTAGCTTCTCTTACTGGTGATATAGTTTTTTTTTTTTTTTTTTTTTACCTTTATTTAGGTATAATTAACAAATTCAGTTAAAATATACTTATATCAACTAATGATTCTTAAAGAATATATCAAAATATACTTGGTAATATTTTAAAATCTCATCACCACACAAAAAGGATTTTGATATGCCTCCATAGAATTAAAAATGACATGTATTCAAGGTGTCAATAAACAAAACTGGTTTGACATGATCAAAAAAACTTAAAGCTATGTTCTAGGTAGCAAATTTAAGTTAAACAGTTATGATGTAAAGTTTTATGTACAGGTTTAAATATATATAGAAACAGAGGGCAGAAAGCCTTAGAAGATAATTTGGAAGGGGGAACTCATGATCAGAAAACTAAATTAGGAAATTATACTGGAGGTCGGTCATTTCTGAAAGCTTGAAATAATTTAATCACTCTATCTACATTTTGACATTTTCTTACACTGTTTTCCTGCCTTCTTTATGTAAAATCTAGCAAAAGTCACATTTCTTAGCTTCCCTCAGAAGTTGCAGACATGTGATTCATATTCCACTCATAATGTGAACCCACATAAGTCAGGTCAGAATCAAGCTGCTCTAGAGAAAGGTACTGACTACAGGGTGTGAATGGGTTCAGTGGCTGCCAGAATAGCTCTGAGACATGGTTCTGGGAGTTGTTCCAGGTTGCTTAATGTAGATCCTGCTCTTACAATGTGGCCAAAGTTTGTGGACGCTAACAAAAATAATTTTAATTTCTTCACTTAAATGGGCAGATCAATTGGCAACAAATTTCTTCATTTTTGTTTCAGAAAGCATTTCTCCACCACTTTTGAAGGATAATTTTGCAAGATACAGAATTATAGGTTGATGAATTATTTCTCTCAACACTTTAAATATTTCACTTCACTCTCTTGTACCTTGCATGCTTTCTGAAAAGAAGTTTGATATAATTCTTGTTGTCGTTGTACACATAAGGTACATTTTCCCACTATCTTTCAGGATTTTTTCTTTATTTTTGATTTTTCCATAGTTTGAAAATAATGTGCCAGATACATGGGTTTTCTTTTTTGTTTGTTTTTGTTGTTGTTGTTAGGCATGCATCCCGCTTGGTGTTCTTTGAGCTTCTTGAATGTGGTTTAATGTTTGACATAGATTTTGAAAAATTCTTAGTCATTACTGTTTCAAATATTTCTTTATTTTCTTTCTCTCGTTTTTCTCCTTCTGGCATTCCCCTTGCATATAGTATACCTTTTCTCATTGTCACATAATCCTTGGATATTATGTTTATTTCAGTCTTTGTTGTCCTTGCTTTTTGGTTTTCCAGGATTCTACTGATATTTCCACACAGAGATTCTTTCTTCAGCCATGTCTATCCTACTAATATGGCCACAAAATGCATTCTTCATTTCTGTTACTGTATCCCTGCCCTCCCCGCCCCCCCCCAGCATTCCTTTATGGTTTCTTATTAAGATATCAATCTCTATTTACATGGGCCATCTGTTCTTGCATAGTGTCTGCTTTAGCTAATAGAGGCCATAGCATATTCATCATAGTGGTTTTAAATGTTTGGTTTGATAATTCCAACATCCGTGCCATATCTAGTTCTGATGCTTGCTCTGTCTCTTCAAATTGTGCTTTTGATATTTTTTCTTGATAGCCAGACAAGATTTACCAAGTGATATGAACACCTATAAATAGGCCTGTTTTAAAGTGGTGGTAATGGTCAGGTTTTAGTCTTTTAGTGAGCCTGTGCCTCTGGGCTGTGAACTTCCCAACTGTATCTCAGTTTTTATCTCCCCACTTAAGAGGGACAAGATGGCTAGCATGGGTTGGAGTTGGGTATTTCCTTTCCCAGGTCAACTAAGTTCTGATTCACTAGTTTCTCCTAAAGGCAAGCCTTGTCAAGAAGAATGGAGTGCTCTGGCATATTTCAAAATGGTTCCTTTTTCTCTCCCCTTGCCAGAAGCATGAGGGGATTTCCCTCTAATATTTACTGTGGGAGACAGAATTCCTGGAGGAAATCTGACAATATTGTAGAGTCCCTCTATATCTGAGTTTCCCTGGAATTCTTAATGCTGAAAGTTTTTCATATAGAGCCTCCAGCAACCCGTCAATTATAGTTCAGGTTTTCCTACTCTAACACTGGTTCCCACAAAGGTTTCTGGGTTTGACTTTCTGCTCTGGGAATCTGCAATGACCATTTTTCACCTGTCTTTCCAATTTTTGGTGGAGTGATTTGCCCTGTGTCCTAACCTCTCTTATAAATCCTCTCTTTTTATTTTTTTTTATCCTCACACGAGGACATTTTTTCTATTTTTTTGTTCAGATAGAGTGGGAGCGAGGGAGGGAGGGAGAGAGAGAGAGAGAGAGAGAGAGAGAGAGAGAGAGAGAGAGAGAAACATCGACGTGAAAGGGACACATCGAGTGGTTGCCACAGGACCCAACCAGGGCCTGGGACAAACTGCAACCTAAGTACATGCCCTTAGCGGGAACCGAATCCGGGTCTCTCTGGACTGCAGGCCGACGCTCTAATTGCTGAGCCAAACCGGCCAGGGCAAATCCTCTCTTATAAAAGTTGATCTCTCAGTCTGTTCAACTTTTTACTTGTTAGTTTAAGATTGAGTGGCAACTTCCAAGCTTCTAACATGTGTAATAGGAAACCAGAAGTCCCCATTCATGGTCTTAACATGTGAATTGGACAACTACCTATGGTATTTTTTCATAGATTTGTGGGAGTACATTAGAAAAAAGTATTCTGGCTCTTAATTCTGCTGAGTTTGTGACACAGGAAGAATGTCTAAGCTCCATGGCAAAAAGGAACTAATCCAAGTTCAGACAAAAAAATTTTACTTAGCTTTTTGATAACTGTTTTTCTGTTATGTAACTATTTATTGCCTATAACACTCTTCTGTGTTCTTGTCAACTCCATTCTTCTATGTAGGTGATAAAGTTAAGTTTATAATAATTGTGACTCTGACTTTTTTAAAAAACAGAAAAAAAGTCTATTTTGACATTTTAGAATTTATATTTTTCTGTATTCCCCAAATCCAGCAGAAATGCCAAATAAGAATGCTAGCGATCGACCCAGAATATATCAGACATAATGCTGTCCATTTTCACTGTATGCTAGGCATTGTGTTATTCTTTACATACATGATCTCATCTTACCTTTATCCCAGCACTGGAGGTCAGTGCCATTAAAATGTTTATTCTAAGAAGAGGAAACCAAAGCACAAATAGGTTGAGTGACTTCACCAAAGTTACAGTGATAGATATGAGCAATTTTAGAGCGATAGCTTCAACAAATAATTGCAAGAGGGATTATTGTAATTACTTCATTTTATGAATGAGGAAGTTAAGATCTAAAGATATGTAATGATTAAGCCTAATTATTCAGGGCCACAGAACACAGTTGTTCAGGTTGTGCATTAATTTTACACGATGCTGCTACAATTAAAATGATTAGGTCCATTTTTTCCATGACAACCTTGCCAATATTTCCAGATTCTTTTCATGTGCTCTTCAGAACTCTATGTTTCTGCCCTTTCTTTTTACTCATATGTCCAGGTCACATTTTTTTTTTTATCAAGTTTTCTTCATTTCTAATACAGTTAGATATTTTGTCACAGTCTGCATTATACTCTGAGATCCATGACATATTAGTTGAGCATAAAAATTTTTATACAGTAAAATTCACCTTTTGCAAGGTCTAGTTCTCTTGGTTGTGACAAAGACAGAGTAGAATATGTATCTACCATACAAGTACCATACAGAGTACTTCCTACTAGAGTCACCAACAATCCTAGTGTACCTGGGAGGAAGAGGGATTCCTAGCAGGCAGGTCTTTCAGTTTTAACATTGGAACAGTATTGGGCAAACTAAGATGAGTAGTTGGTCACCCTACTTCTATCATCCTAAAATTTACCTTCTGCAATCCCTTGGTGGTTAACCCTCCCCAAATCCTAAACCCCTGACAACCACCCATCTATTTTTCATCTCTGTAGCTTTGCTTTTCCCAGAAAAGTCATATAAATGGAGTCATATAATATGCATCATTTGTGGTCTGGCCGTGCTATTCAGTTCTCTGATGGATGCAAGAAAAATCATTAATTTGCAGTTTGTCCAGCTTTTTTTCTTGTAAGGGTAGGTGTGTTGCTTTTTTCTAGTTATTTACATTTCTGAGCTAAAAGCATTCATTTACTTTTTGAATGAAAGAAATAGTATCTTAATTTAAAACTAAAATTGTGGTCTAAATTTAGGAATTTCTTACACATGATAAGCAATATAAAATATGACAGTTTGATAGATTTTTTAAAAGATGATGCCAAAACAGGAGGAGGCCAAACAAAGGGAGGGAATGAAAATGTTAAAATTGTAGAAAATACAAAATTCAGGCAATATGTGCTACTTAGACTGTAGGGAGACAATGGTCTCTTTATGACTATCTGGGGGGGAAATACACCTTTAAGCAGTTCTCTTCTAGCTATTATTATACCCCAGTATCACCAATTAAAGACCAATGTTTCATGAAAAACAGTGATTGGTATCATAATTCTCTTTACATGGTGCTATAAAGGATAAACAGTCAATAGCTGTTTCCTAATAGATTCATATCTTTACAACAATAATAAAATTATTACTCATCAATCTTGTAGATGATTATAAATTACTGCAATAAGCCGAAGGTATTCAACCTCATTATTTCACAGACAATGTATTTCAATATTAATCAGAGAAACCAGTAATGAACAAATGAGGCATTTCTTCTTACAAATAGAAGTGTATATTGTTCCCTATCCCCTACCCACTTTGCAGGCTTGATAATGTAAAAGTAAATTATGATCCTCTTCAAAACACCATCACTCAGTACATAACACATTTCTTAGATTCACATGTTTAAGCCTCCCTTATTGAACACAGGAGTAGTAATTTTATGTTGACATTTAAAGAGAGAAATTTTACCCAGAGGTAACTTATGAGAAAGAAAGGATACAAATATTATATTATGCAAGCCTTCAAATAATTTTTACAAGTCAAAACTGGCAAAAAATTTTTGATTCACTTCAGCAGCCTCATCAGAAGCACACCAAACCCTAAGGTTATGCTGGTAAATGCAAGGCAGGACAATCCTTATTCCCTGTCTAACATAGAATCTAAGATATGAGTAAGGGAAAAACACAAAAACAGAAAGAAACACACAGAGAAACACACATGCACACTGATGCATTCATTAACTAAAACTGTATTTAGAGTGGGAATCCCGTGTAGGAATAAGACAGAAGCTCAGTTGTTAAAATTGGCAGAAAGTCAGAGTCAAACTAACTTGACCTGATGCCAGATACCAAGAGTTTGGTCATAGGCCCTGAACCCCTTACAACATAAGTGTTCTAGAGCTAAGCCTGGCATTTGGGGTAGAACAGTATGAGTTAAAAAGGAAAGGTAGTACAAATTGCTAACCTGGCAAGGACTGAAAAAAACTAGTAAAAATGCACAAGTATGCTTGATGTATATCTAAAATGTCTACTCAACCCACCCTTCCAAATCAATTTCAAAAAGGCTATACTCGTATAGAGGCAAATGTTCTCAAGAATTTTAAGATCACCTTGTGAGACAAGGAATACTACTTCTCTATTCTAATATCTATTTTCCTTTTACTTCTTGATAATAGAACCCCAAATTTTAGCTGGGCACACTGCCTTCTTGAATCAGAGACTATGTTTCTATCTCAGAGCTAGATGTGGCTCTGTGACCTAATTCTGGTTGAGTTGTAAGCAGACATGTGGGACTTCCAGGTTCTTTTAAAAGAGAGGGGCTAACATTTGTTGCTTAGACCATAAGAATGGAACTCCAGCCCTGGCCGGTTTGGCTCAGCGGTTGGAGCGTTGGCCTGCGGTACAGAGAGACCCGGGTTCGGTTGCCGCTAAGGGCACGTACCTCGGTTGCAGTTTGTCCCCAGCCCTGGTTGGTCGTGCGGGTGGCAGCCACTCGATGTGTCCCTTCACATCGATGTTTTTCTCTCTCTCTCTTCCTCTCTCTCCCTCCCACTCTATCTGAACAAAAAATGGAAAAATGTCCTCGGGTGAGGATAAAAAAAAAAGAATGGAACTCCATAAGTTTCCTTGGACTGTGAATTAACCTTGGAAGAGATGTGCTGAAGATAATGGAGCAGAAAGGTATAAGAAAAATAGGACTCTAAATCACTGATGGTCTTATATATGGTACCATGTAATTTTGTGTGTGTGTGTGTGTTTATCTCTCTCTCTCTCTCCTTTTCTTTGTGTGGTTGGTTGATAGAAACACATCTAGAGTCTATAGATTTTCAGACTCATGAATCACTTATAAAAACTATATCTGAATTCTTATGTTCCTGCTGGTCAGTTTTATGTGTAAACCTGATTAGGCTATATGTAATGCCAGTTGTTCAATCAAAACTAATATAGGTGGTGTTGTGAGTCTTTAACCAGATGACTTTAAGTAAGGGAAATTATTTTAGATAATTTGAACAAGTTTGATTTAATCTCTTGAAGGCCTTAAGGAGATTCAGGTATCCTGATGAAGAAACAGCCATGCCTATCTAGTCTACTAAATCACATGAACCAACTATTTGCAATAAATCTCTTAATGTATACCTCCTACTGGTTTTGATTCTCTGGTTCAATCTTGACTGATACAATCTGAAAAATATAATAAATAAATAAAAATAAAACCAAGAAACAATTGGAATGAAAAGGAAATGATTCTACAAAGAAATAAAACTATGATTTTATTCTATCACATGTAAACAAAACTTAGAGAAACACTATTTTTCCATTTTTTTGTTCCTCCTGTAGGCCTCAGAAAATTTACCATTTCAATAAAGTTACTGTGTGCCATTTTTGTTTTTCTCAGTACTATAAGATAATTTCAACGAATTAATTTTAGCCACATTTCCCTATTAATACCACAGCCAATGGAAAAATCCCATTCTGTCTTAGGAAGGAACATTTGGGTTAGACTATAGACACCCTGTTTTGAGTCAACTACTCTGTGAGCTTGATCCAGCTTTCCATTTATCTTTTAAGAGAATCAGTACATAATTTCTAGCATGTACAAATTGGCTGTAGAACGGATAATCACTTTATGACACACGTCAGAAATAATTTAGGGTCTCTACTTACGCACTTGGTTCTATTGATAAGAGAACAGGATGTATATTTTGAATCTCCACTATTGAGACAGCATTTTTGTGTACAATAATTATCTCTTGACTCAGCTGTTAGAGGTCAGTAGTAGTCTTCTAGAGCTTAAATCATTTTGGTACTTTTAAGCGTTTTAATACTGGTAGGTAGTCAATGTCAAGCCAATATGACACTGGAATCAGGCCATTTCCTTTTATCTTATTTTCATAAAGAGTGTTTTTATATAATATATAGTGTTTTATATAATATATATATAAACTGATAAAAAATAAAAGGCCCAAAGATTTTATACTTGTTACAGACTAAATATTTGTCTCCCCTACCAAATCCATGTGTTGAAATCTAATTCCTAAACTGGTGGTATTAGGAGGTAGAGTCTTGGAGAGGTACTCCAAGGATAATCAGCATACAACATTTCTAATTCTATAGGACCCAGATTTGAGCAACCTGTCCCAGATAATCTATTTGATATGAACTATTGCCAATTAGAATAGTTTTCTTTCTAAGAGCTTCCACTAACATCTAAAATTTGGGACAAATTATCTTATAGTAGAGTTACTCCAAGAAACATGAAATACAACGCTATATATTCATTACCTGACATTGATTGCTGTATATAATTTAGAATATGACAATGAAAATTCCAGAACCATTTTAGATAATAGATGATTTTTGCCATATCTACAAAATGAGCTTGAGGTTTAAGAGACTTTGTGATGTCTTCTTCACAGTTTTACTCCAGCTTCCAAACTCCATTAAATATTTTTATTTTAGTTTCATCCAACACCCACTATATAGGAACCATCATTGATATTTTCACTATACTTCCTTCTTGCATAAAAGCATTAAAAAAACTTTGGAAATGGGCAGAAACCTTATAGGTTTTTGTTGTTGTTTTTTAAAAGTGTTTTGGACTTGGTCTTTTTACTTACTAGAAAATGCTTTTTTTGGAAGCTGTCCCTTTATTTATTTATTTTAAAAAATTTATATGTTGAAAGTATTACATATGTCCCCTCTTTTTCCCCACTGACCACCTTCAACCCACTCTCACCAATCCCCTGGCTTTCACCATACTATTACCTGTGTCCATAGGTTATGCATATAAGTTATTTGGTTACTCTCTTCCTGCCCCTTGCTCCCCTTCCCTCTGAGATTTGTCTACCTGATCCATGCTTCCAGGCCTCTGGACCTATTTTGTATGTCAGTTCATTTTGTTCATTAGATTCCACATATAAGTAAGATTATGTGATACTTGTATTTTTCTGGCTTATTTGGCTTAGCATAATACTCTCTAGGTCCCTCTATGACGACTTAAGGATAAGAGACACCCTCCCCCCTTTTATTTTTTAAGAGTCGAATAGTATTTTATTGTGTAAATGTACTACAGCTTTTTTTATCCACTCATCTACTGATGGGCACTTGGGCTGTTTCCAGATCTTAGCTACTGTAAATAGTGCTGCTACAAACATAGGGTTGCATATATTCTTTCAGACTAGTGTTCTGAGATTCTTAGGATATATTCCTACAAGTGGGATCACTGGGTCAAATGGCAGTTCTATTTTTAATTTTTTGAGGAAACGCCATACTGTTTTTCATAGTGGCTGTATCCGTCTGCATTTCCACCAGCAGTGTACTAGAGTACCCTTTTCGCCACATCCTCGCACCAGTACTTGTCCTTTGTTGATTTGTTGATGGCAGCCATTCTGGCAGGTTGTGAGGTGATACCCCACTATTGTTTTAACTTACATCTCTTTAATGATTAGTGACTTTGAACATTTTTTTCCTATGTTTTTTGGCCATTTGTATGTCCTCTTTGGAGAAGTGTCTATTGAGGTCCTTTGCCCAATTTTTACTTGGACTATTCGTCTTCCTTTTGCTAAGTTGCATGATTTTGTTATAAATTTTGGAAATTAAACCCTTATCAAGTGTATTATTGGAAAATACATTGTCCCATAAAATAAAATCTCTTTTCATTTTGTTGATGGTTTCTTTTGCTGTGCAGAAGCTTTTTATTTTGACATGGTCTCATTTGCTTATTTTTTCCTTTGTTTCTCTTGCCTCAGGTGATGTTGCAGTGAAAATTCTGCTAATGTGAGACATTTGCAATTTTGCTCTCTGTGGTTTCTTAAAAAATTTTTATGGTTTCATGACTTAACTTAAGTCGTTTATCCATTTTGAGTTTATTCTTGTGTATGGTGTAAGTTGGTGGTCTAGTTTCATTTTTTGTTTTTATCCTCACCCGAGGACATTTTTCCATTTTCTGTTCAGATAGAGTGGGAGGGAGAGAGAGGAAGAGAGAGAGAGAAACATTGATGTGAAAGGGACACATCGAGTGGTTGCCACCCACACAACCCATCCAAGGCCGGGGACAAACTGCAACCGAGGTATGTGCCCTTAGCTGGAACCGAATCTGGGTCTCTCTGGACCACAGGCCAATGCTCTAACCGCTGAGCCAAACCAGCCAGGGCTCTAGTTTCATTTTTTGCATATAGCTGTCCAATTTTTCCAACACCATTTATTGAAGAGACTGTCTTTACTCCATTGTATGCTCTTGTCTCCTTTGTCAAATTATTAGTTGAGCATAATGTCTTGGATCGATTTCTGGGGTCTCTATTCTGTTCCATTGATCTATATGTCTGCTCTTATGCCAGTATCAGACTGTTTTGATTACAATGGCTTTGTAGTGTACTTTTATATCTGGTATTGTGATTCTTTCTACTACTTCTGTCTTTCTCAAGATTGTTGTGGCTATTGGAGGTCTTTTTAGGTTCCATATAACTTTTTGGAGAATTTTTTTAGATCTGTGAAATATGCCAATGGTATTTTGATAGAGATTACATTGAATCTATAGATTATTTTGGCTGGTGTGGACATTTTAATGATGTTAAATTCATGTTCCAATTCATGAACATGGTTTATGCTTTCACTTTTTTATGTCTTCCTCTATTTCTTTTTTAAATGTCTTGTAGTTTTCTAAAAACAGGTATTTTACCTCCTCGTTTAAGTTGATTTCTACGTATCTTAATTTTTTTGGTGCAATGGTAAATGGGATTTTTTTGTTTAAATTTTCTCTTTCTGAGAGGTCATTACTGGTATACAAAAATGTCATAGATTTCTGCATGTGAATTTTTTATCCAGCTTTATTGCCAACTTGGGATATGCCCCAATCAATCAGAAATCAAATTGACAATCTTTCAATGTACTGAATGATACTCAAACAACTGAGCCATATTGGCCAGGGCTAGTTCACCTTTTTCAAAGATGCTCAATGGCAAGACTACCCTTGAATTATTTTTCTCATTTGACAGCTAGCTTTTGATCATTTATCAATTCTATTGTATTCCTATTATTATTTTAGTCATATCCATTTATCTTTTTTATTTATATTTTGTTCACTATTCAAAGACTTAAAAATGGTATGTTAGAAACTATCATCACTGTTGATTTTGTCCTTTTCTCATATTTTTGACCAATATATATTTATGTAACTTATCTGACACATAGAAGCTCCATAAAAAATATATTTTTGTTATATAGGATAATTTTTATTAAAATGTCAAAAGCACACAAATCACAGAAAATGAACATTTAACCATAATTCAATTAACTATGAAGATTTGTGAAATAAATAGCTTTTTGTCTGAATCCAGAATTTACAAATCACAATTTGAATGTCATTATGAAGAATTAATTAGTATTTGAATAATGTGAAAGAAAAATAATAACATTTTGTAATCCCTTTAGAAGCTTACCTAGCTCTCCAACTCATTGTCATTTTGTGTTAGGTGGAGCTCTAGGGATCAATAAAAGCTCTGGTTGAAAAACTCTAACTACTAGTGCAGAAAATAATTGTGTAGGGTTTATTTAGTCATGTCATGGAGCCTTAAGGAAGGCAATAAAAATCTCTGATGCTCTCCAGAAAAGTGGAAGCTTACCATATGGAAACAAATGTTCTAAAAAGGCTGTAAACTTTGAAGAAAAACAGTTCAACTACTTTTTAGTGAAGGAAAAGAGAAGCTGTCTACTCATGATATATGGAACATCAGATGGATTTAAAGAACATTTTGGGGAAATAAAGAAACAACCAATTTGAAAAATGGATGAAGGATCTTAATGGACATTTCTCCAAAGAATCTATACAAATGATTAATAACAGATGAAAAGATGCTCAAGCGCATTATTTATCAGTGAAATGCAAATAAAAACTAGAATGAGCTATCACTTTATACCACACTAAGATAGCTAGAATCGCCCTGGCCGGTTTGGCTCAGCGGTTAGAGTGTCGGCCTGCGGTCCAGAGAGACCCGGGTTCGGTTCCCGCTAAGGGCATGTACCTCGGTTGCTGTTTGTCCCCGGCCCTGGTTGGTCGTGCGGGTGGCAGCCACTCGATGTGTCCCTTCACGTCGATGTTTCTCACTCTCTCTCCCTCCCACTCTATCTGAACAAAAAATGGAAAAATATCCTCGGGTGAGGATAAAAAAAAAAGGTTAAAAAAAAAAAAAAAGATAGCTAGAATCAAAGAGTCAAAAAATAACTGTTGGCAAGGATTTGGAGAAATCAGAACCTTCATACACTCCTGGTAGGAATATAAAATGGTGTAGCTGCTTTGGAAGAGTCTGGTAATTTCTTAAAGATGGTTATAGTGTGAATAAATGGTGATGAATAGAGACTTGACTGGAGTGGTGAACACACAATACAGTGGACAGATGATATGTTGTACAACTGTGCACCTGAAACCTGTATAGTTTTCTTAACCAGTGTCACGCCAATAAATAAATTAAATAAAAAAAGGGCCTTGGTCAGTTTGACTCAGTGGTTAGAGCATCGGCCTGTGGTCCAGAGAGACATGGGTTTGGTTCCCACTAGGGGCGCGTACCTCAGTTGCAGTTTGTCCCTGGCCCTGGTTGGTCGTGCAGGTGGCAGCCACTCGATGTGCCTCTTTCTGGTCAATTTTTCTCTCTCTCTCTTTTCCTCTCTCTCTCTCCCACTCTATCTGAACAAAAGATGGAAAAATGTCTTCGGGTGAGGATTAAAAAAAAAGGGATGGAACAGAGTTACCTAAGGACCCAGAAATTTCACTCCTAGGTACATAACAAAGAGAAATAAAAGCATATATTTACACAAAAACTTGAACATGAATATTCATAGCATCATTATTCATGGTAGCCGACAATTGGAAACAAGGCAAGTTCATCAACTGGATAAACAAAATGAGGTGTATCCATGTAATAAAACATTATTTCAACATAGTAACAAAGTTTTGATAAATGTGACAAAATGGATGAATCTTGGAAATATATTATGCTCAGTAAAAGAAACCAGTCACAAAAGCCACACATTGCATAATGTCATTTATATGAAATGTCCCAAATAGGAAAACCTATTTAGACAGAGTACAGATTAGAGGTTGCTTACAGCTAGAGAATATGGGAATTTAGCTGGATGATCACTAAAGGGGTGGAGCTTCTTTTCAAGGTTATGAAGTGGTCTAACATTGACTGTGATGATGATTGCACATTTCTGAGCATATACTAAAATCACCAAATTCTATACTTTAAATAGGTGAGTTGTGTAGGTATGTAAATTATTTCTAAATAATATATTTTTAAAAAACTCTAAGAACTCAAGAAGTTTACTGGTTTCAACCCCTGATTGTATTTAATATAGATTTTAATATGAATCCAATATTAGTCATATTCCAATCATATTATTGTGATACTTTAGAGTAAAGAAGTAAATTCTTTAGGCATTGCAGAATACATTATTCTGACATATATACTCCCTTTACCACAACTTTAAATATCCCTCCCAGAAGCCAGAGTCAGATAGTATATGGGTTACACTAGTACTTAAGAGAACATTCCCGTCCTTATACACTGTTTGATAAAAAAATCCTCACTCTCATTGAAATACTTAAACCACCTATTTCCATAAAATCTGATTTTACAAAATACCCAGGAGGTTAAATTCCAGCTTAAAAATTAAGATAAGCAATACCTGTATTAATTTTAATTTTAGAACAACTCATTGAGGTTTTATGTAGCTTGACACTAGCAGGGCTGACAATTGTAATGACAATTTTATATGCAGATTTTTGTGAGACTATCTCAGTTTCAAATGACCCGTTTCACTGTATTCATACATTCATATCCATAAAACTGTCTGTCCAAATTTTTTACTCATAGAATATGACTGCTCTGTTTGCCTAAAGGAATTAAATGTTGGAACTCAGAAATGAAAATGGTTACAAATTTAGCTGAAAAATACACACACACACACACACACACACACACACACACAATAAAGTAATACAAATCAGTTAATTCATTTTAGAAGTTTCTTTGAGAAGCTCAATAAAGTATACTAGAGGTCTGTGCCATAATGACATCAAAATACCATATGCCAAGCTATTATCATTATTGTTAGTACTGAAGTACCATCACCGTGCAAGACTTCCTCCAAAGCTGATTTCCACCAGCTGGTTTTATGGAATTCTCCCCCTAAGTATTCTCTTTGGCTCAAGATTAGGGATAGAGAGAGTATATTCTTAGGTACATATTTAAGTGCCATTATTCCCTATATTTTACAAAGCCTCCTAATTAGTTTAGGTCTTGGCAGCCAACTATTCCCAACAAGTCTCCATTTCCTATAGCCCCTGGAGAGAGCTACCTCCACTCTTAGGCAAGAGAGGTTTACTATCAGAGCTGTATGTATTTTGGTTGTTCAATTAATATTTGCAAAATTGAACAACCAATTGCCTTTGAATTTCTTAGTTGTTCTCAAATAAGTGAATGTTATAAAAACTACTCTCAAAATCTTAAAACTTGAAAGCACTAGTTTATATTGAGCCAGGCTCTTCCAGGGCTTAAGTTTTGAGAAGGCTTGGTTAGGTGCTTGTTGAAGCTATATTAACTCTTCAAAACCACGAGGGATCTATTTAGCAAATTGCTAGTTCTGTGCTAATTTGCATGGCTGACTTGCTCTAATTTTTAGGTGGGAAGGGAATTTGATAGGGCACAGCTAATGAGCAAAGCTATTGTGAATGACTATATGTGAATGAGCCAAACTATTATAGTAGATCATTACCTAGAACTTTATAGTTTTCAAAATGTTTGCAATAGTTATTTTATAGGCTGCGGTAGTATAACAAAGATACTTGGAAGTATAGTTTCACAGATTCCCCTCACTATCTGAACATATTAAACCTTTTGTAAGCCAAAATGGTGAAAGTGAAAAAGCAATTACCATTAATTAATATGGGAAAACTTCTGAGCTATGGTAGCTTGATGTTGAGATGCTGAGCGTAGTTCCCTGGGGAAGGAGCTTGGCGGGGCCACTCTTGTTGTTCAGGGTGTGCTGCCCTTATAATGGTTCACTGAAAGACTAATGCTGAATGCTATTTTTGCTTTTCACCTTTTTATTTTTATAAAAGCAAAAATCCTTTTCAGAGGATTCTAATTACTGGGTATATATGCTGAAGAACTAATTCAGTCTATCTAGTCCCTCTTTTTCTTACACATTTGTCAGTGAGGCAAAGAAATTACCATGTGATTCACCTAAGGGTCATTGCACTTCACACATTTTAGACATGGGACTGTGCCACCATAGCTGTGTCATTTGCAGTCTCCATATTGCTATTACTAAAAGAAAAACACCCAAACCCCTTGTTTAAAAAAAAAATTATTATTCATAATCACCAGAAAATTGTGGGGCATTTAACAAATAATAACAAAACATTGTTTTAGCAAAATTAATCAATATGAGTAGAATCTAATTCTACTTTAAAAAAAAAAATCAGCTCTCTATTTTCATCCAAAGTGAATTCATTCATTTATTGCAGTTCTCAATTTTATATTGTGTCTTTAAAATTAAAAAAGACACACTAACTTGAGACTTCTGGTCAACATGGTAGCATAGGTAAATATGGAACTCGCCCCATTTCACAACCACATCAAAGTTACAACTAAACTACAGAACAACCATAATTCAGAACAACCTACAACCGAGCTGAATGGAAGTCCTACAACTAAGAAATTAAAGAAGAAGCCACATGGAGACTGCTATGAGGAGTGGACGTGTGGATGGGATGGTCCCATATCCACATGTGGAGGATAAAAATCAGGAGGGACACCTCGGCTGGGAAGGTCTGCCCTGAGGAGTAAGGGGTCTCCATCCCACACCCGACTCCCTATCTCAGGGTTCCAGTGCCAGGAAGAGAAGTCCCCATAACTTCTGGCTCTGAAAACCAGTGGGAACTGAGGCTGAGGGAGGCTGAGGCTTTTCCAGGCAGTTTCATTCTTAATTTCACTCATACCCATGCACACTCTCTGTCACACATGTTCATCCACTGACACTCTCTTGTTCATGGTATTTTTATGCAAAGTTTTGAATCAGCTCTTCAAGTTCCACTAAAAAAAGAAAACTGTTCATATGTTTGTTTGTTTGTTTGTTTTAAAGTACTTAGATTTCAATTAAGATAGTGTTGACTCTATAAATCAATTAGGCAGGAACTGACTCTTACAATGAGTCTTCCAGTCCGTGAACATAATTTATAGTTCCCCAAACCTATGAATTTCTTTAGATGCTTCTTTCATTACAATTTTATGTGTTTTTTATTTTGGCAGAGTCTTACATATTTCTTGGGAGGTGCATTCTAAATAATAACTCATCTTTAGGCTCTTATATATTCTCTGTATATTCAGTCATAAAAACATAACACTTTAATTTCTTCTTTCAATTCTTAAAACTTTAATACTCTCTCTATATTTTTTTCCCTTGGCCACAACCTCCAGTACAATGATGAACAGAGATGTAGGCACCTTTGTTTTTTACTCAGCCTCAAAAGGAATACATCTCCAACTGCAATGCTTACTGAAGGTTTTTGTTGGTATACGAAAGAAGTGAGCAAACCCTGGCTTGTGTTGGTCACTTGGTTGAGCATCATCCTGTTTACCAAGAGGTCACTGGTTCAATTTCCAGGCAGAGCACATGCCCATGTAGCAGGCTTGATCCCCAGTAGGGGTTGTGCAGGAGGCAGCTAATTAATGTTTCTCTCTCACCTTGATGTTTCGCTCTCTCCCTCTCCATTCACCTTTTTCTAAAATTAATAGAAACATATTATTTAAAAAAGATGAGCAAAAATTATTATGCAAGAAAGTTATTCATGACTCCTGTCAATCTCTCATACCTTACAACTTTTCCTTGATTTTTGATATATAGTGCAAAGATTATTCAATAGAAAACAGTTTTTCAACAAATGTTACTGGGAAAACTCAATATCCATATGCAAAATAGTATAGTTGGATTCTTTCCTAATATCATATATAAAAATTAGCTCAAAATAGATGAAAGACCTAAATGTAAGACCTAACTTCAAAACTATTAGAGAACAATATATATCTAGGTCAAAAGCTTTACAACATTTGATTTGGTGATTATTTCTTGAATATGACACCAAAAATACAGGCAACAGAAGAAAAAATATACAAATTACATGCCTAATAATAAGTTATGCATCAAAAAACAATACCAGCAGAGGAAAAAGCAACCCACAGATAATATTTGAAAATCATATATGTGATAAGAAATTAATATCCAGAATATATAAACACTACTAAAACTCAAGAATAAAGTCAATAACAAAAACCCTGATTCAACTGACAAAATCCTTAATACATATTTCTTCAAAGAAGATACATACAAAAGGTTGATTTGTACAAGAAAAGATGCTCAATATCACTAATTCCTAGGAAAAAGCAAATCAAAACTATGATGAGATACCACCTCATGCCCATTAGAATAGTTACTATGAAAAACAAAACAAGACAAAATAAAACAGAAAATAACACATTTGGGCAAGGATGCAGAGAAATTGGAACACTTGTGCATTGTTGGTAGGAACATAAAATAGAGCACTTTTTGTGGAAAATGATATGATTGTTCCTCAAAAATTAAAAGTTAAATTATCATATGATTTAACAATTCAACCTCTGCACATATACCAGAAGGAATTAAAATCAGGGTCTTAAAGAGATATCTGTATACCAGTTTTGATTCACAGCAGCATTATTCACAATAGCTAAAATGTGGAAACAACCCCAAGTTTCCCTAGACAGATAAAAGGATACGTATAATATGGTATATAGAACAGTGGAGTATTATTCAGTAGATGAGTGGATAAAAAAGCTGTGGTACATTTACACAATGGACTATTAATGCACTTGTAAGAAAGAAAGATCTCTTATCCTTTGAGACAATGTGGAGGGACCTGGAGAATATTATGCTGAGCGAAATAAGCCAGTCAGAAAAAGACAAGTATCACAAGATCTCACTTAATTATGGTTTATTATGAACAAAGTAAGCTGTCAATCAAAGTAGATCCAGAGTAATGGAAGTAGGGAACAGACTCATGGGATGGGGGGTGGGAAGAGATAAACCAAAAAACTTACATGCATATACGCACAACCAATGGACTTAGACATTAATTTGGGGAGACAGGAGGGGGGTGGGAGTGGCCTGGAGGGAGTCAATAGGGGAAAAATGGAAAACTGTCTGCAATACTTTCAACAATAAAAAAAAGGAAGGGAATTCTGACACACGCTACAATGTCGATAAACCCTGAGGATATTATACTAAGTGAAGTAAGCCAATCACACACATTCACACAAAAATACTGTATGATTCCACCTCTATAAAGTACCTAGAGTAGTTAAAACCATAGGGACAGACAGTAGAATGGTGATTGCCAGGTGTTTGGAGGATGGAGAATGAAAAGTTATTGTTTAACGGATATCGATTTTTGGTTTTGTAAGTAGAAAAGAATTAGGGAGCTGGATGGTGGAGATGGTTGCAAAATATTATGAATGTACTTAATCCCACTGAACTATACATCTAAAATTATTAAGCTGGTAATTTTATGTTATGTGTATTTCACCACAAGAAATTAGAAAAAAGCAAGTTAATTTGTAAAAAGTACACATATATGTGTACCATATGTATATAAAAGGTATAGTATACAGTTATTAAAAATAATCTTCTTTGAATGGTGAAATTCTAAGCAATGTTTCTTTTCCTGATTAAATATTTTCTATTTTTTTTTTTTTTTTTGTATGGTAAGATTACCAGATGTTTTTATTGCTAGATGAGATGAGGAGTGATAAGTGCACACATGCACATACTCCTTTAACAGGAGGAGACACATTTTAAAAGAAAGCAGAAAACCTGGTCAGTTAGGTAATAAATGCATGACTCTAATGCTGGGTGTTTGTTGATGACAAGATTATGAATATGTAGCAAGGTCTTTGAGTTTAACTATGTCTCTTGTTTGACATCTGTGCTATGCAAAGATGCACAGTCCTTCTCTCCTGATTGCCCTTGGAGATTTTTTCTACTGAGACTGACCATGCTCTCAATTTTGGTTGGATACTGCATAATAGTCAGCAGCAGGAGTTCTAGCAACAGAGAGGCATGATGTGGTGGCCACAGGGTCTGAGAAGTGAAAGCAGCTCCATTCTAGTCTTGTTCAAGCAGAAGTGGTGCAAAACCAACAGCAACTAATCAGGAGCACCAGGCATCTCCAAGCCTACTGGTAGTAGCAGGATACTGTTAATGGGGAGTGAACAACATAGGAGGTCTTGCATTATTTCAACATTAAACCAAGATATGCTCCCAACAGCTTGGTGGCCCTCAAAACAACAGATTATCAATAGCATGATTAGAACAATGAACCAGAACATAAGGGATTAGCATGGCATCTGGGAATAACCTCGTACAACCCATGGAAGAGCTAGTGCAGCTGGTTAACATATGTTATATCATTTTTTTAAATGTAGGTTTCTGGCCTTCCATTATTTACTTTATTCTATTATTCATTGGTAAGTCAAGGTTATCATGGCTTCATATAACCATAGATTTGGCCACTTTCTTTTAATGTCTTTATTTTCATAATCTGCCAGATGTCCTTAACAATTAAAGGGTTTAATTTACTATTATGATTTCTCTTCCTCTTTCTAAATCCTAACCTAAAACTTTGACTTTGTTTAACTGGTTTGCTTCTAAATATGTTAATATAACAAAAAAGAAAGAGTTTGCGATTTCTATCTCTTAAAAACTATGAGAGATTTCCAGTCAAGATCACATCACAGGTAAATGCAGTATGCAACACCTCCCACAACTACATCAAAATTACAACTAAATTGCAGAACAACCATCATTCAGAACCACCTGAATTCAAGTGAATGGAAGTCCTACAACTACAAAATTAAAGAAACCATATCAAAACTGGTGGGAGGGTGGAGGCACTAAAGGGCTAGTCCCACACATGTGGTAGATAAAATTAGTAAGGATACCCTGGCTGGGAAGGTCCTCACTGATGAGTGAAGGATTCCAGTCCCACAACAGGTCCCCCAGCTCAGGGTTCCAGTGCCAGGAAGAGAAGTCCCCATAATTTCTGTCTGTAAAAACCAGCAGGAATTGAGGCTGAGGGACTCAGAGGACTCTGGAGTCCCAGGCAGCTCCTCTAAAAGGACCATGCATGGATTTACTTGTACTTGCTCCCTCTGGGATCCAGCATGTGGGAAGCAGCTTGAAAGGCACTCGAGACATATCAGGAGGAACTGAATGGTTTGGCATTGGAGTTAGAGCTGGAGGATCAGTTTTCTCTCTGACAGACTTGCTGGCAGAGGATGTTGTTCCTTTGATGAGCCCTTTCTTCATGAGGCCAGCAGAGGGGTGCATTAATCTGAGACTCCAGAAACTTGGCTCACACTGTTTGTCCCACCCTGGTGATTCCCTGAGGCCTTGTCCCACCCAAATTTTCGACCCACCCAAGCTGTTTCCAGTGGCTTTACTATTGGAATGGCTTGTCTTTGCTCCTGTTTCAGGTTTTCCTAAAATGTCTCAAATAAGCAGCATCTGGCCTCAGTGAGCCCCATACCTCTCACTAAGTGGCCCCAGGCCCTACACTAGGAGAAACTGACCTTTGTTAACAGCTTGGCCTTGTCTGGGCACCTAAAACTCATTTGCAGATGCAGATCACATTGCAGCTGATGCCTGGTGGCCCCAGGTAGAACACAGGCAGTAGCTGTCCATAGCCTGCTCCTCCAGGAAGGCCTCAGAGCCAACACACCCAGAGGACAGCTTCAGGGCACATCAAAGCACCACCACCTAACCACTTCCACAAGTGACACACTCAGTGGGTGGGCTCAGTGAGTACCAAAACCCTACTGAAGTAAGTCTTACTTTGTGTGGTGGGGCCCTGAACAGCTAATCTTCCAAGGTGGTCAGAGTTTGGTGGTCAATGGGCACAGCCAGTTCTTCTAGCTGGTCAGCCTGACTCAATCCCTCCCATTGATATGGAAACAGCAATCAAGACTCAATTACAATAGAAAGGTGTACAGTATACATGGAGGGCGGGGCACCTTGAGTGATCAGGGAGGCTGTGTCACTGGACCCTATAGGACACCTAGTACATTAGGCTATGCTACCAAGCTAGGAGACATAGCAAGTCTACCTAATATACAGAAACAAACATGGGTGGGGCAGCCAAAATGATGAGACAAAGAACCATGTCCCAAATTAAAGGACAAAACAAAACTCCAGGAAATGAACTAAACAAAATAGAGATAAGCAATATAACAGATGCAGAATTCAAAACAGGTTATAAGGACGCTCAATGAATTTACTGAGGACCTCAAGAGCATAAAAAAGGATCAGTCAGGATGAAGGATGCACTAACTAAAATAAAAAATAATTTACAGGGAAATTAAGAGTAGAGTTGGTGAAGCTGAGGATCAAACCATCAAGTTGGAATATAAGAAAGCAAAAAACACCCAATCAGAACAGCAAAAAGAAAAACAAATTTAAAAAATGAGAACAGTATAAGGAGCCTCTGGGACAACTTTAAGTGTACAACATTCACATTATGAGGGTGCCGAAAGGAGAAAAGAGAAAGCAAAAAATTGAAAACCTATTTGAAAAAACAATGACAGAAAACTTCCCTAACTTGGTGAAGGAAATAGATATACAAGTCCGGGAAGCAGAGAGTCCCAAACAAGATGAACCCAGAAATGCCAAAGGTTAAATACAAAGAGATAATCTTAAAAGCAGCAAAACAAAAGCAGTTTGTTACCTACAAGGGAGTTTCCATTAGACTATCACTGATTTCTCAAAAGAAACCATGCAGGGCAGAAGGGAGTGGCAAGAAACATTCAAAGTCATAAAAAGCAAGAACCTACAACTGAGATTATTCTATCCTGCAAAGGTATTATTTAGAATTGATGAAGAGAGAAAGAGTTTCCCAGAGAAGAAAATGCTAAAGGAGTTTATATCCACTAAACCAGTATTATATGAAATGTTGAAGGGTCTTCTTGAAGTCAAAGATGATAAAAAATATGAACAATAAAATGGCAATAAATACATATATATCAACAATTGAATTTACAAACAAATGAACGAGCAGAACAGAACAGACTCATAGATATGGTGAACGTTTTCAGGATTGCCAGATGGAAGGTAGGTTGGGGGGATGGCAAAAAAGGTGAGGAAATAAGAAGTGCCAATTGATTGTTAGACTGACCAACCTCAGAGGTAAGTGGTGAAGGGGGTGGGAAGAGATAAACCAAAGAATTTATATGCATGACCAATGGACACAAGCATTAGTGTGGGGAAGGCAGGAGGCAGGGGGGACTGGGAAGGAGGGGATCAATGGGAGAAAAATGGGGGGGACATCGGTAATAATTTCAACAATAAATATATGAAAAATAAAAAACTATAAGTTGTCTGTTATATATATCTCAGTTTGGTTCCTTAAATGACTCTGGTTCCTGACAATGCAGAAATCATGTTCTTCGGGCTTTTGTAGCCCTTGGTCATCTATGAACTTATAAAGTCATAACAAAGAGATAAATATATATACTTATATGTATTTACAAATAATTATGATATGTGTTTTCACACATATAAATATGCATAAAATTTATGTAACCTAAAAAAATTTATATGGAATAGCTAAATGATAACCTTTAAAAAGTCACAGTTATATTCTCACAAGTAAAACAAAATAATAGAAATTTAAACAAAAACTCAGCCATCAATTTCTTCAGGACACCAGGAGACCAATAAACTGCTTTTCTTTTTCTGATACAGTATGTTAATAAGACACTGCTGATATATTATATGTGCTTAGGTCTTTTTGCAAGCTATAGAAATCACTTTATTCAAATCAGGATGAAGAAATTTATGGAAGATTCATTCAGGCTTGCAAAATTGGTAAAGGAATGGCAGAATCCAAAAAAAATTGGAAGGACTTCTGCTTCCAACCAAGATGCAATAATAAGGACCAATTTTCCCTTCTTCCAGAAAAGCTTACAAAACAGTAAAAATATATGAAACCATAATTTTCAAGACTCTTAACAACAATAAAAACAATAAAGGTCAGTGACCCCTAAGAGACAGGAAACAATTGACTTGAGTCTTATAACTCTGTTTCAGCTTATGTTATGGAAAGAGTTTCTAAGCCAGGGTATAAGGAAGAGGGAACTCAGGCTGACTCTAGATTGAGAAGACAGAGAACAAATTTTAGAGAGAACAAGGCAGCTAGAACTCATAACACAAAATATAGGGGAAGAGAAAGCAGTTCAGAATGAGAACCCCAGATGTCTGTGCAGCCTTCTCCTGAGTATTCAGCTGAGGGCATGCATGTGAGGAGACTATTCAAGTCTAGCAGAAAAGAATGACAGAAAGAATTAAAGATAATAATACACAAGCCAGGAGTAGTGCCTCTTCTGATTGAATGGAACTTCATGAGTATATTCATTTATGGAAGTGTTTTCCCTCAGTAGTAAAAATATATAAGTCCCAGAATGAATTGTACTCTACTTCTGTCTAACAATCTATAAAATGAGACTCAGAAACAGTTTAGCAAACTAAAGCCTCTGGTCCAAATCCAGCTTTGTGGCCTGTTTGTTAATGCCCTACAACCCAACAATGTTTTGTTTTATTTATTTATTTGTTGTATCATTTAAGTCTTGCATGAAAAGAAAATACAAAAAAAGAGAGCTTCCAGTCAAGATGGTGGCATAGGTAAATGCAATATTCATATTCTCCTACAATCATATAAAAATTATAACTAAAGAAGCATCATTTAGATTTCAAATAGGCGGTGGAGTGAATGGAAGCCACACAGACCATCTCCCAGAACCAAACTGGAATTACAGCTAAAATAAAGACAAATTGACAGGAAAAAGCAACAGAAAAGCAGCTTGCGAGGATCATATAACCAGGGACACTGACTCGAATCTGGTAGGATTGTGGAGGAGCAAGAATGGGTATGGGAGTCCACGAATAGCAGCAGTCTTAGCTGTGAGCAGTGCCCTTGGGTTAAATTCCCAAGCAGCTCCACAGCACAGAGCTGGGACAGATGCTGAAATAGCCAAAGCCACTAACCTTGGGTTCCAGCAGAGAAAGGGTGGACTGGACTGGAACTGTGTGAGGACACTCAGGATTTGGAGGGGGCTCAGAGGTTTTGCTGAGTTGTAGCCACACAAGACTGTGGCCATCTTACATCTCCCCAGGGCTCTGGGAAGAGGTGGCAGCCCCTCCCTCAGAGGTTCAACCCCACCCAGGTGCGCCATTGAAATGCAAATTGAGGGTCATTAAGAACGAGCATCTGCCCCACACTCAGGAAATCCCCATACTCTGAGCACTTGAGGGAGTTTTTCATTCAACTGAGAAGCCAAGGTTATTCAGGTAACCCCTACTGACAGGCTCCAGGCAAAAAACTATAGGATAACTGTACTATTCTTGACCCAGCAACTCTAACCAGGGGAGTAAGACTTGACAGTGGTATTTAACATGGGTCCTCCATTGATCATCCAAACCTAGGAGAGGAAGCCACAAACAGCAGAACACCAACACCCACAGGGAAAAGTTGGCAGGCTCCAAAGCCCACTGTAGTAGCCAAAATGGTGAAGCAAAGAAACAAATCCTAAATGAAAGAACAATAAACCTCTACCAAAGATGATATAAATGTAGAGCAATAAAGCAAGTTACCAGAGCTAGAATTCAGAGCCATGATCTTGAGGAAGCTCAACAGCATGAGTAAGGATATATAAATGTTGAAAATAAACCAATTGAAAATTAAAAACCAACAAGAAGAAATCAAGAATGACATATCTTTATCAGATAAAGAACACATTGGAAAGTCTAAACAGCAGAGTAGAGGAAGCTAAGGACCAGATCAGTGAATTACAAGAAAAAACCAACCAATCAGAAAACCAAAAGGAAAAAGCATTTAAGAAACAGAAAGACAGCTTAAGAGAACAGTGGGACAACTGGAAACGTAATAACATTCACATCATAGGAGTACCTGAAGAGGAAGAAAATGGGCAAGGGTTGGGGAATACATTTGAAGGAGTGACAGCAAACTTCCCCAATTTGGTGAAGGAAGAAGGCATTCAAGTTCAAGAAGCACAGAGAGCCTCAAGTAAGAAGAATCCAAACAAGCCCACACAAGGACACATAGGAATTAAAATGCCAAAAATTAAAGACAGAGAATCCTAAAGGCAGCAAGAAATAAGCAACAGGTTACCTACAAAGAAAACCCTATAAGGCTCTCACATTACTTCTGAACAGAAACACTACAGGCCAGAAGGGAGTGGCATGAAGTAATCAAGGTCATGAAAAACAATGATCTGAATCCAAGACTAGTCTATCCATCAAGGCTATCATTCAAAATAGAATGTGAAATAAAGAGCTTTCTAGACAAAAAAAAGGCTAAGGGAATATATTAATACTAAACCAGTACTGCAAGATATGCTAAAAGGACTGCTGAAATTAGTAGAAGAAACAGGAAAAAAAAATAGAACCACACTAAACAAAAATGCCAATAAATAAGTACATATCAATTATCACCTTAAATGTGAATGGTTTGAATGCTCTGATAAAAAGACACAGAGTAGCTGACTGGATAAGAAAGCATGACTCACTTGTTGTCTGGTGTGTCTCTTGTAAAGAACATAAATGTGAGTCATAAAAGAGACACACCAGACAACAAAAGACTCACATAGGTTGAAAGTGAAGGGATGGAAAAATGTCTTTCAAGCAAATGGAAAGAAAAACAGCTGGGGTAGGAATACTCATATCTGATAAAGTAGATTTCAAAATGAAGGCCATAACTAGAGACATAGAAGGCCACTACTAATATTGAAAGGATCTATCCAACAGGAAGATATAACCTAGGTAAACATATATGCACCTTCTTTTGGAGCACCAACATATATTAAAAATTTTCTAGAGGACTTCAAAGGAGAATTCAACAGCAATACAATCATAAAAGGGGACTTCAACACCCACTGACATCACTATATAAATCCTCTAGACAAAAAACTTAACAAAGAAACACAAACACTAAACGAAGCACTAGATCAAATGAGTTTAATAGATATCTACAGAGAATTACACCCCAAAACTGCAGAATTCATGTTCTTCCCAAGTGTACATGGGACATTATCAAAGATAGACCACATGTTAGGGCACAAACAAAGTCTCCACAATTTCAAGAAGATTGAAATTATATCAAGCTTCTTGTCAGATCACAAAGGCATGAAACTAGAAATCAATTGCAACAAGAACATGCAAAGACATTTGAAAACATGGAAGCTAAATAGCAGGTTATTGAACAATGAATGGGTTACCATGGAGATCAAGGAAGAAATTAAAAACTTTCTGGAATCCAATGAAAATAAACACACATCAACACAAAATCTATGGGATGCAGTGAAAGTAGTTCTGACAGGGAAGTTAATAGCACTACAGGCCTACCTCAAGAAATAAGAAAAATTTCGAATAAAATATATAATCTCACAACATAAAGAACTAGAAAGCAAACAAAAAGCAAACCCAAGAGCAAGTAGAAGGAAGGAAATAGTAAAGATCAGAGCAGAAATAACTGACATGAAGACCAAAAAACAATTCGAAGGATCAATGAAACATAGAGCTGGTTCTTTGAAAAGATAAACAAGATTGATGAACCCTTAGCTAGACTCACCAAGAAACAAAGAGAGAGAACTGAAATACACAAAATCAAAAATGAAAGAGGAGAAATAATAACTGACACCACAGAAATACAAAGGATTTTTAACAAATATTATGAACAATTATACAGCAACAAATTCGACAATCTAAGCAAAATGGACAAATTTCTAGAAACACATAGTCTCCCAAAACTGAACCAGGAGAAGATAGAAAACTTGAATGGACCAATAATAACTAAGGGAATTGAAGATGTAATCAATACTCTCCCAGCAAACAAAAGCCCATGCCCAGATGGCTTCACAGGGTAATTTTACCAGAAATTCAAGGAACTAATACCCATTCTCCTCAAAATATTTCAAAAAATTCAGGAAGAAGGAAGCCTTCCAAACTTGTTTTATGAGGCCAGCACAATTCTAATGACAAAACCAGAAAAAGACACTACAAAGAAAGAAAACTACAAACCAATCAATATCCCTGATGAACATAGACGCCAAAATCCTGAACAAAATATTAGCAAATCGAATCCTGCAATACAACAAAAAAATTATTCACCAACACCAAGTGAGATTCATCCCAGGGATGCCAGACTGATACAATATTCACAAATCAATAAATGTGATACACCACATAAACAAAATGAAAGATAAAAATCATTTGATCATATCAATAGATACTAAAAAGCATTCAACAAAACCCAGCACCCATTTGTGATAAAAACACTCAGCAATCTTGGAATAGAGGGATCATATCTCGACATAATAAAGGCCATATATGAGAGACCTACAGCCAACATAATACTCAATGGGCAGAAATTAAAAGCATTTTCCTTAAGAACAGGAACAAGACAGGGATGCCCACTTTTGCCACTCTTATTCAACATAGTACTGGAAGTCTTAGTCACAGCAATCAGACATAAAGAAAAAATAAAAGGGATCCAAATTGGAAAGGAGGAAATGAAACTGTCATTATTCCCAGATGACATGATGCTATACGTAGAAAACACCAAAGACTCCATCCAAAATTTACTAGACTTAATAAATGAATTTGGCAAAGTAGCAAAATACAAAATTAACATGAATAAATTTATGGCATTCTTATACACCAATGATGAACTTACAGAAAGAGAAACTAAAAAAATATCCCATTTACCATGGCAGTAAAAAAATTAAGATACCTAGGAATAAATTTAACCAAAGAAATAAAGGACCTATTTGAAGAAAACCAGAAGTCATTGAAAATGGAAATAGAGGAAGATATCAGAAAGTGAAAGCCCATACGTTGTTCATGGATTTGAACAATTAACATCATTAAAATGTCCATACTACCCAAAGCATTCTATAGATTCAATGCAATCCCTATCAAAATACCAACGACATAATTCACAGAACTAGAACAAATACTTCAGAAGTTCATATGAAACCAAAAAAGACCTCAAATAGCCACACCAATCTTGAGAAAGAAGGACAAAGTAGGAGGGATCACATCACCAGATTTAGGTTATACTACAAAGACACTGTAATCAAAACGGCCTGGTACTTCACAAGAACAGGCATATAGAGCAGTGGAACAGAACAAAAAATCCAGAAATGAACTCAAGGCAATATGCTCAATTAATATTTGACAAAGGTGGCAAGAGCATACAATGGAGTAAAGACAGCCTCTTTAATAAATGGTGTTGGGAAAATTGGACAGCTACATGCAAAAAAAAAAAATGAACCTAGACCATCAACTTACACCATACATAAGAATAAACTGAAAATGGATAAAAGATTTAAATATGACTCCTGAGTCCATTAAAATCCTAGAAGAAAATGTAGGCAACAAAATTTCAGACATCATACGCAGCAAAATTATCACTAATACATCACCTAACGCAACAGAAACAAAGAAGAAAATGAACACATGGGACTACATCAAACTCAAAAGCTTCTGCACAGCAAAAGAAACAACCATCAAAATGGAAAGGCAACCCACTGTATGGGAGAGCATCATTGCCAATGATTCATCAGATAAGGGGTTAATTTCCAAAATATATATAGTACGCATACAACTCAACAAAAGGAAGACAAACAACTCAATTAAAAAATAGGCAGAGGAGCTGAATAGACACCTCTCCAAACAGGACATACAAATGGCCAAGAGACAAATGAAGAAATGCTCAACATCACTAATCATCAGAGAGATGCAAATTAAAACAACAATGAGGTATCACCTCACACCTGTCAGAATGGCTGCCATCAACAAATCATCAAACAACAAGTGTTGGCGAGGGTGTGGAGAAAAGCACACTCTAGTACATTGCTGGTGGGAATGCAGACTGATGCAGCCACTATGGAAAACACTCTGGTGTTATCTCAAAAAATAAAAAAATTGAACTGCCATCTGACCCAGTGATCCTACTTCTGGGAATATACCCTAAGAAGCCTGAAACACCAATCAGAAAGAATATATGTACCCCCATGTTCATAGCAGCACTATTTACAATAGGTAAGATCTGGAAACAGCCCAAGTGTCCATCAGTAGATAAATGGATAAAAAAGCAGTGGTACATATACACAATGGAGTACTATGCAGCCGTAAGAAAGAAAGATCTCTTATCCTTTGAGACGGCATGGAGTGACCTGGAAAGTGTCATCTTAAGCAAAACAAGCCAAACAGAAAAAGACAAGTATCATATGATCTCACTTATTTGTGGAATATAATAAACATAACTGTCGGAAGAATGGGGTAGTCCCAGAGTCATGAAAGTGGGTATAGTCTGACAATCCCCAGGAGAGGGGGTGATGGGGAGAGATAAACCACAGAACTATTATGCATGTATGCATGAATAATAGACATGGACAGCAAAGCTGGGGACAGGGCTGGGAGGTGGGAAACAGTGGGGAAAAAAGAAGAAACCTCTGTAACAAAAATAAATTAAATAAATAAATAAATAAATAAATAAATAAATAAATAAATTTGAAAAAGTAGTAGGATACAAAATTAATGTCAAGAAATCAATCGCATTCTTATACACCAAAGATGAACTCACAGAAAAAGAAACTGAAAAAACAATCCCATTTACCATGGTCGCAAAAAAAATTAAGATACCTAGGAATAAACTTAACCAAAGAAGTATAGGACCTATTTGCAAATAACTACAGAACATTGAAAAAAGAAATAGAGGAAGATATAAAATAGTGGAAGCACATACCTTGTTAATGGATTGGAATAATTAACATCATTAAAATGTCCATATTACCCAAAGAAATCTATGGATTCAATGCAATCCCCGTCAAAATACCAACGACATATCTCACAGAACTAGAACAAATATTTCAAAAGTTGAGCCCTGGCCGGTTTTGCTCAGCGATTAGAGCATCAGCCTGCGGTCCAGAGACACCAGTGTTCCATTCCCGCTGAGGGCGCATACCTCAGTTGCAGTTTGTCTCCGGCCCTGGTTGGTCATGCGGGTGGCAGCCACTCATTGTGTCCTTTTCACGTCAATGTTTTTCTCTCACTCTTCCTCTCTCTCCCTCCCACTCTATCTGAACAAAAAATAAATAAATGTCCTTGGGTGAGGATTAAAGAAAAAAAATGTTTATATGGAACCAAAAAAGACCCCGAATAGCCACAGCAATACTGAAAAAGAAGGACAAAGTAGGTGAGATCACAATACCAGATAACAGGTTATATTGCAAACCTACTGTCATCAAAACAGCCTGGTACTGGAACAAGTGCAGGCATATAAACCAGAGGAACAGTACAGAGAACTCACAAATGGACCCAAGACATTATGCTCAATTAACATTTGACAAAGAAGGCAAGAGCAAACCATGGAGTAAAGACAGCCTCTTTAATAAATGGTGTTAGGATAATTGGACAGCTACATGCAAAAAAATGAAACTAGACTATCAACTTACACCATATGCAAAAATAAACTCAAAATGGATAAAAGAGTTAAATATGACTCATGAATTTATAAAAATACTAGAAGACAATGTATGCAACAAAATTTCAGACATCATATGCAGCAGAATTTTGACAGAAACATCACCTAAGGCAACAGAAACAAACGAGAAAATGAACACATGGGACTACATCAAACTCAAAAGCTTCTGCACAGCAAAAGAAACAACCATCAAAACGGAAAGGCAACCCACTGTATGGGAGAGCATCATTGCCAATGATTCATCAGATAAGGGGTTAATTTCCAAAATACATAGAGTACTCATACAACTCAACAAAAGGAAGACAAATAATCCAATTAAAAAATGGGCAGAGCACCTAAAGAGTCACCTCTCCAAACAGGACATACAAATGGCCACGAGACATATGGAAAAATGCTCAGCATCACTAATCATCAGAGAGATGCAAATTAAAACAACAATGAGGTGTCACCTCATGCATGTCAGATTGGCTGCCATCAACAAATCATCAAACAACAAGTGTTGGTGAGGATGTGGAGAAAAGGGGACTCTAGTACACTGCTGGTGGGAATGCAGACTGGTGCAACCACTATAGAAAACACTCTGGTGTTACCTCAAAAAGTTAAAAATTGAATTCCCATTTGTCCCAGTGATCCCACTTCTAGGAATATACCCTATGAAGCCTGAAACACCAATTAGAAAGAATAAATGTACCCCCAATTTTACGCCAGCCCTATTTACAATAGCTAAGATCTGGAAACAGCCCAAGTGTCTATCAGTAGATAAATGGATAAAAAAAGCAGTGGTACATATACACAATGGAGTACTATGCAGCTCTAAGAAAGAAAGATCTCTTATCCTTTGAGATGACATGCATGGACCTAGAAAGTATTATCCTAAGTTAAACAAGCCAAGCAGAAAAAGAGAAATACCACATGATCTCACTTATATATGGAATATAATGAACATAAGTCTTTTGAATAGGGTAGACCCAGGGACCTGGGATTAGGGTACAGACTGGCAACCCTCTGAAGAGATGGTGATTGGGGGAGGAAAGAGATAAACCACAAAAGTTATATGCACATAGGCATAACCAATGGACATGAACAATAGAGCCGGGAACGGGGTGCCGGGATGGGGAGGAGGGTGTCAATGGGGAAAAAAAAGAGAAACATCTGTAACAAAAATAAGTTAATAACAGTCTGGGGAAGGGGCAGGGAGGGGAGGGGAAGGGGGGAATCAGTAGGGAAAAAAAGGAGAATCATCTGTAACAAAAATTAATCAATAAAAAGTAAATTAAAAAAAATGCAAAAAAAATTTTTTTAAATAGTAATAATTACAGTAAATGTCAATGGCCTACTATTCCAATTAAAATATATTTTAAAGCTGAATAGAAGAGATAAGGCAATTTAGATATAAAAGCACATGAAGTTTAATGTAAAAGAATGGAGAAAGATGTAAGATGCCCAAACTATCCAAAAGAAAGTTGGAGTGTCTTTATTTATATCAGACAAAATATTGTTCAGAGAAAAAGGTATTACAAAGTATAATACAAGCTGTTTCATAATGATAGAGGGTTAAATTCACATTATATAACACTCCTCAATTGTTATATATCTATAATAGTTTTAAAATGCATAAAGAAAAAAATAATAAAAATGCAAAAAAGATAAATATTACCATTAAAAGTGTCATGAATCCAAATGCAAAACCAGAAGTATACAACTTATAAAACAAATTATGGAACAAAACTGAGTTAGGCCAAGATTTTAAGGTATAAACCCCAAAGTACAAATTATTAAAATAATATTTGCTAACCATCCTCAAAATGGAAAGGGATCCCACTATATGGGAGACTATAATTGCCAACAATACATCAGATGAGGGGTTAATTTCCAAAATACACAGAGTACTCATACAACTCCACAAAAGGAAGACAAACAACCCAATTAAATAATGGGCAGAGGACCTAAAGAGACACCTTTCCAAACAGGACATACAAATGGCCAAGAGACATATGGAAAAATGCTCAACATCACTAATCATCAGAGAGATGCAAATTAAAACAACCATGAGATATTACCTCACACCTGTCTGAATGGCTGCCATCAGCAAATCATCAAACAACAAGTGCTGGCGAGGGTGTGGAGAAAAGCGAACTCTAGTTCATTGCTGGTGGGAATGCAGACTGGTGTGGTCACTATGGAAAACAATATGGTGTTACCTCAAAAAATTAAAAATTGAACTCCCATTGACCCAGTGATTCCACTTCTAGGAATATACCCTAAGAAGCCTGAAACACCAATTGGAAAGAATATATGTACCCCTATGTTCATAGCAGCTGTATTTACAGTAGCTAAGATCTTTTTTTTTTTTTTTTTATCCTCACCTGAGGACATTTTTTTCCATTTTTTGTTCAGGTAGAATGGGAGGGAGAGAGAGGAACAGAGAGAGAGAGAGAGAAACATCGATGTGAAAGGAACACATCGAGTGGCTGCCACCCGCACAACCGACCAAGGCCGGGGAAAAACTGCAACCGAGGTATGTGCCCTTAGCGGGAACCGAACCCGGGTCTCTCAGGACCGCAGGCCGACGCTCTAACCGCTGAGCCAAACCGGCCAGGGCTGCTAAGATCTTGAAACAGCCCAAGTGTCCATCAATAGATGAGTGGAAAAAAAACCTGTGGTACATATACACAATGGAATACTATGCAACTGTAAGAAAGAAAGATCTCTTATTCTTCGATATGACATGGTGGGACCTGGATAGTATTATCCTAAGTGAAACAAGCCAATCAGAGAAAGACAAATATCTCATGATCTCATTTGTGGAATATAATGAACAAAGCATACTGATGAACAAAATAGACCCAGAGACATAGAAGTAGGGTACAGACTGACAAACTCAGAAGAGGGTTTGGGGGTGGAGAGGGAAGAGATAAACCACAGGACTTATATGTATGTGTAACCAATGAACATAGATAGCAATGCTGTGGATGGGAAGGAGGGTGGGGATGGGGATCGGAGGACGTTGTCAATGGGGGAACTGGAGAAACATCTGTAACAAAAATAAATTAATAAAATAATTTAAAAAAATAAAACAATATTTGCCTATGTGAACTTCATTAAAAGTAGAAAAAAGTTTACTTTAGAAAGACACTTAAGAAAATAAAAAAATAGCCACAAGTTGTGAGAAAATATCTGTAAAACATATACCTGATTTCTTTAAAAACGACTTTGTATCCAAAATATATACAGAACTCTCAAATCTCAGTATGATAAAAAAACAATAAATAAATGGGCAAAAGCTTGAAAGAGATATTTCATTAAGGATGATCTATATATGGATTGAAAATAACCACACAAAAACTACTCATTATTATTAGTCACTAGGGAAATTCAAATGAAAACCACAATGAAATGGCAATATACTGTACACTGGCAAAACTTAATAAGCTTGACCACAGTGAGTATTGGTGAAGATGAGGAAGAGCTGGAATTCTCATACACTTCTGGTGGGAATATAAAATGACACAATCATTTTGGAATGTATTCATTTTTAAAACATACACCTACTATATGATGCAGCCATTCCATTCATAGGTAATTACCTAAGATAAATGGATGTACATGTCCAGACAAAATATAGTACATGAATGTTCATAGCAACTTTATTTTTAATTCCCTAAAACTTGATGTAATCCAAGTTTCCATCAAAAGATGAATAAACTGTTGTACAATGTCATACTACTCAGCAATAGAAAGGAATAAACTATTTATATGTGTTACAACTGGATGAACCTCGAAATACTTCTGCTGAGTGAAAGGAGATAAACACACATTCAGTTTGTATGATTCGTTTATTTGAAATTTATAAAATTTCAGAATATGCAAACTAATCAAAAGTGTCAGAAGGTAGATGAGTGGTTGCCTGGGGAGTAGGGTATATGGAGGATTGGGAGGTAGGGGTAACCAAGGGGCACAAGAAAACTTTTGGGGGAGATAACTGTCAATTGTGGTGATGGTTTCATGGGTGTTTGCATATGTCAAAACTTATATAAAATGTATACTTAAAATATGTGTACTGGCCCTGGCCGGTTTGGCTCAGCGGTTAGAGCAGTGGCCTGCGGTCTGGAGAGACCCGGGTTCGGTTCCCGCTAAGGGCACGTATCTCGGTTGCGGTTTGTCCCCGGCCCTGGTTGGGTTGTGTGGGTGGCAACCACTCGATGTGTCCCTTTCACGTCGATGTTTCTCTCTCTCTCTCTCCCTCCCACTCTATCTGAACAAAATATCGAAAAATGTCCTCGGGTGAGGATAAAAAAAATATATATGTGTACTGTATTATATGTTTATTATACCTCAACAAAAATATTAGTAAAATTAAGGAAGCTGACAGAGATATGGCTTAGAAATGGACAAGAAGCAGAAAGCAGGACAAAAAACACAGGGTCGTTTCAAAGCTAGCAGACAGGACAAACCACCATTAACACAGGTGCCACTGCAGATCCCGCACTTCAGGAGAGAATCTGATTGGCTCAGATGATGATGTCACATGCAAACCTGATGGTGCCCTCACTTCCACTTTGGGGGACAGACACCTGGAATAAGCTTTCTTCAAACTACACACAATGTTGGAAAAAATAATTCCCAAAAAGTAAACTGGGGAGGATATATGGAAAGGAAAGGTACACAGGAAAGCAAAATAAAAAACAAGTCACACTAGCTATATGACTAAGGATTTTGTTGTTGCTCTGCATGATTATTTTTCTATCCCTGGTGAAGTTATGAGCAGTGATCTATTTAATAACTTTACATGTTATTTTTAATCTAATTGTGAAATTCTCATATCTTTGTTGTTTAGTAAGATTTTATTTTATACAGAATTTCTGCGGTGATGCAGTGTACTCTACTATCTGTAAGTGTGCCCATGTGTGTTTACCAAATATTAATCCCTGAATGAGTTAATAAATCCTGCATCCCCTGGGCCTCAGAACTGCTTTTCACTATTCTTAATAAAGCAAACATGTTTGGGTGTTTGTTCATCAGCGGTACTCCTTATTGACAAATTTAAAAACAATTTCTTGGCACCCACTGTGTACCTGACAAACTGTCAGCTCCATTATCATACTACAAGCTAAAAAAGCTTGAATGCCACATGTCAATGGCACTATATTATACTTTTTAAAAAAATCTCTAAAACAAAGACACAGAATCCTCCTGACTTAGAAATATTCTTTCATGAATTCCCCATGATTTCTGCCAAGAGTGGAATGTATGGCAACCGGTAATAGGCTGCAGTTTGCACACTGGGTGAGAAGCTGGTCTCATGGGTTTATTTCTGCTTTCTTGGTTCATTTCACTGAAAATTCACTTTTCTGTGTCTTAATTTCCCCAGCTACAGAGAATGAAGAAACTACTTTTGCAAACACAGGTATAAAGACAATGAATAGGTTTAATGGTCTCATTTAATTTCCTATCTAGATCTATTACGAAATAACGTTGTAATTTGCACAGAAAGATGTCATTTCAAGGCTGCCAGCCATATAAATCTATACATTAGAACCAGTTTGTGCACATTGTCATGACTGCAGAAATTCTAATGCATGTGATTTGAGAAACGTTTCATGGTACTATGAAAAAGTGGATGTGAATGACTTTAGGCTGAATTTAACCAGTCATGTTTAAAAGCCACTGGTAAAATAAAAAGGAATACAAATTGTAAAGAATCACCTCAACAAAAAAGTCCCTAAACTCATCTCTAAAATGTATAATTCCAGCAAGTCAGGTGAACTCTTCCTACTTAGTTCCTCTGGATATTAAAAACTTATAAATATTTGATAAGATTTTCTCTTCCTCATTTGAGAAACTATTGTATAATCTTGTCTAAAAATAACTTCTTAACATATAATAAATTATACGTAGGACTAAAAAAATTAGCCTAGAGATGTAAGTTATCATTTAAACTCTGTTCCTAACTAGGTATACCACCGTAGTTATGTCTTAATCTTTTTGTGATTCAGTTTGTTTATCTGCAAAGCAAGGGACAGAGCAGAGAAGATGCCACAGCTCTCCATTCTTATACTTCCTGCAGGCATTACTGATCAAGTAAAAAACTTCCCACTGAACTCACACACTGCAGAATCATTATCACAGCCTATTCCTAGATTAGATTTTACCTGATTTTATTGAATGCTTATTTTGTGCCTGACACTATTTTAAAAGCTACTGGTATTAACTAATTTAATTATTTGACAAATAAGAGGTATGCACAATTAATATTCTTATTTAACAGATGAGGAAACTGAGGCCCTAAAATTCACCTATGGTAAAAAGCAGGCTATGCTTTTCTATACTTTGCTACTGGCCTTTAGTTCTCTAGAGTCCATTTAACACCAATACTATGGTTATAATGAAAGCATACCACCGCCATTTGTCAGTGATAAGTATTCTCTGCTCTTTGGGAATTTCTATTTTAGTTTATTTATAACTTTATTCCCAACATGTAGCCCAGTGCCTGGAACACTGTCTGACATATAATGGAAACTCAGTAAATATTAATTGAATGAATAAATGAAAAACGTCTCCACAGTCTTTTTACTATACTCTTTGTAAAATATGATTTAAAATTTTTATTGCCTCAGTCTGTTATTCTTGAAAGATTCTATTGATAATTTTTCAAACAGAATTTTGTTTAGTTTTCTATCCAAGATCTTAGTTCTTTATTGGTTGAGTATTTATTCTCATTTTATCAATTTATCTGGACCCCAAAGGAGGAGTTCAACAACAGACAGTACTTAATTATTAGATCAGTAATGATGTTTTGCATAAGCTAACTTCTTCCATGCAAGAGAAGCAGCCTGAGGAGAGTGGTCAATTGCCAAATTGGGAAAAGCCTTGACTGGCTGAAGAACAGATGCTCTTGAGTATAATTACTAGAGACTTGCAGTGACATAGGTAGTTATTTAACTAAGAAAGGAAACATAAAATGAACTAAAATTGGATTATTTTAGGGGATTTCATGGTGAGTCACTAAACAGAACTTGGTGACACAAAAAGAACAAACGAGAAAGCCAGTGTTTAGAGTAAATAGAATTAAACTTAAAACCAATGACACATGTTTCTTAATTTTTATGTGTTAGCAGAACAAACCACTAGCTAACTTACCTGAATTATGAGTAATAACATAAAAGTCACATAAAACTAGAAAAATACAAAAGTTTAGAATATGCGTATCAACGATACTTTCTACAAATAACTACAAGTGTATCTGGGAAGTAGTCTTTCAAAGTTCATGACATATATGCCTGATAAGTATATATACTTTTAAAACCATTATATTTCTCCTAAAGACTATCTCAGATCCAGGGATGAAGGCTTAGGGAAGTTTCAAATAATAGAATAAGGGCATACTGACACCTACTGCAGTGTATAAGAAAAGAACTAGGTCAGAAATGGAACAAAGATATACACAAAAACGCGATTGGCAGGAGCTAGACAAGCATTAAAGGGCAGAGAGAAGCCCAAAGGGAGTTCCTGTCTGATGCTAATTGTCCTGTAGTCACCCGCTGGCTGCCTCACTGAGCTTCTTTCTGGCTGGTGCAGCTCCTCCCAAAGCACAGGGTACTGGGTGCTGCCCTCCAGGGATAGTTCTGCAAAGGTCTGAGAAGAAATTGCATACACACAGACATGCACACACAAAGAGATAGATGGATGGATGGATAGATAGACAGACAGGCAGACTGATGGATGAAAGGTAGGTGACCAAAATAAGATGGAGATATTTTATTATAGTGAGAAGGAGAAAGTGTCTATTTTAATTAGAAATAACCAATATTGGGAGACACTGGAGGTCAGAGAAAGAAGAGGACTGCTATTTAAATGCCACTTAAAGGTGTGGCACAGACAGGCACCAGGGCACACACATCAGCAGCATGGTATTCTCTGTTAGGTGGAGAAGGTTTAAAATCAAACTGTCAGTTTGTCTACACATTGTCAAGCTGCCCTGGTTGCTCACCCCCCCTCTTGGTAGCCCCCACCACCAATGTATAATCGTCCACAGAGCCTTATTCTAAGGTCTGGCCATTTCTAAAAGGTCCATGATCTAAAACTGTTTCTCCCCAACCCTACTATGGACTGATTTCTCTCTAAATGTATATGTTGCAGAGCTAACCTCCAATGTGACAGTACTTGAAGATGGGGCCTTTGGCAGGTAATTAGGTTTAGAGGAGGTCAAGAGAGTGAAGCAACATGATAGGATTAGTGCCCTTAGAAGAAGAGACTTGAAGTAGCTTTATCTCATTTGTCCCCCACCCCCCTCTCTCCCTCCCTCTCCAATCCCTCCCTCCCTCCGTCATTTATACATGGAGAAAATGCCAAGTGATGACACAGTGAGAAAGCAGCATCTGTAATCTAAGAGAAACTCACCCTACTGGCATCTTGATCTTGGACTTTCATCCCCAGAACTGTCAGAACTAGATTCTTGTTGTTTAACCTACCCAGTCTATAGTATTTTGATCTGACTAAGAAATCCCATCTGCCCCATGTCATTCAAAATCACATCAAAGTATAGGCAATGTGTGGTATGAAACAATTTTTTCACTTATGGAGTCAAATGACCTAGAATAAGTCATGTAGACTTGACCAAGATACTCAACTGCTCTTGGTATTGTCCACAAGATGAGGGACTCAGCTGGTTGATCTATAAGAGTAGTTCCGATCTTTCCATCCAACAGCACTAGAATCTTTTTTGAGAGCTGCTTATTTGTCAAATTAATACAATTGGCAAAAGGTCTAAAGAGACATCTTGAGAAGGGGAGTTCCCCGTGCTCATTTTAGTGCTCCATGGCCTTTATTACCACCATCATGACAGAAAAACATAGGTAAGCAGATTGACCCTCTGCTTCTGCAATTGTTGACCCCTGATAAAGAATGTTAGAACAGACATAAGCCAGCCCTGGAGACGTGGACAAATGCTGGCAGCCATAAGTACAGTTTGCTTTGTGGCTGTTACCTGTCCTAAGGACTGAATGGCCAGTGGAAGCCACTATTTCTCTTTGTCATGTTCTGTGCAAGTCTCTAGTTCTGCTGAGTTGATGCTGGCTGTGCTCTGCAAAGGAAGTCAAATCCTTCAGGATACACAGGGTCGGGTAATTGGGCACTGCCCTGGTTATTGTTACTATCAAGATGATACTGTCTTAGGGATTTCCATAGGTAAAGAAATCAGTTTTGCTAAGTCTGAAAGGCAAGCATCTCTATCTGGTTCCTGTCATCCCAGACCACAAATATATCTGTAAAACGATTTTCTAGTGTATATGAAAATTACTCCAAGGCATTTCAAAAAACTGGTTCACATTATTCTGGGATCTCCATATTCTGTTATTTCAGTCCCTGACTAAAGAGTAAATGGTATATAATAGTAACATTGTACTCAAGGAAAGAAGGCTTTACCTCAAGCAGTAGGTAAAGAAAGGCCATTCAGTTCTGGCTGGTGTAGCTAAGTGGATTGAGCATTGCCCCATGGACTGAGAGGCCCCAGTTTGATTCTCGGTCAGGGCACATGCCCAGTTTCAGGTTTGAACCCTAGTTGTGGGGGGGACATGCAGGAGGCAGCCAATCAATGTTTCTCTCTCTCTCTCTCTCTCTCTCCCTTCCTGTCTCTCTAAAAAAGTTAATGAAAACTTTTTTTTAAAAAAGACTATTCAAATGACAATCCTTTTAACTTCTCCTTGACTTTGCCCACGCAACTCTGTCCTTGTTCATCTAAATTGTAACATAAAGAAGCTAATGTAAAAGGAACTTTGAAATAAATGACAAATGTGAATGACAGAGAGATGAAGGATGCTTTTAAGAGTTATTTGGACTAAACATAGCTTCAGTATTTCTTAGGTAGAAATGAAAAACCAACCTGGGTGCACTGTATTCACCAGAAGGATAGGACTTTTGCTTCTGAAAAAGACAGTCTTAAAGTATTGGGAATTGAGAACATATTCAAAGTGTTACCACCTAACTAGACCAGTATTGGATCAGGGGAAAACGTTTCAATGTTGCATTCATAAAGTTCTTGTTAAACCTGTATATTTTGTTTTGGGGAGGGGGGAAGGCAAATTCTACCCAGGACAAAAAAAAAAGTTTCTGTAAGTGTTGATTTTATAATTAGATTCTTTAGAAGTCAATCTTAAATATACAGAACAACCATGCATCATAAGGGCTGAAAGCAGTGTTTCTCAACTGGGGGTGATTTTGTCCTCAAGGAACATTACTTAGGTTTTCATTTATTAAATGAATGTTTATTGACTGTCTACTGTGTATCAGGCCTTGGGATGCCACTGAGCACACAGTGATTGATTGCTCATCCTATTGTAATGGAACTTACTGTCATAATGGAAAGACAAACATTCTATGGAGTTATTACACTGAAAGTTTTCACTGTAAATGAGGAAAGATATAATTTGGAAGGAGAGAATTATCCAGGTAAATAATCAGAGCAGGGAGAAGAGCCCAGATAGCCCAGAGAAGTGGTTCAAGCAAAATATAATCAATGCCTTTCTTCCTTTAAATAGTTTATAATTCAGGGAGTTGGGGGTGGAGGATGCATATAAGAAGAGAAATTTTTCTTTCTACCTCCTGTTTTCCTAAGTATTATTGTTCTACATGCCTGTATTTCCTGCTGTTGGATTTCTGCTTCTAGAAACCAGTGCTATAGCATTTTTATAAGCTCCTGGATATTCACTGAATTATTCTTTTTCTGGCTTCCTTCAATTTGCTAAGGACTCTAGAGATGACTAACAATTGAAATAAGTTATTTATTAATCTTAGTAAGAATAGTTGACAGTGATGCTGTACTAGATCAGGGAACATGCTGCTGAGAAGGCTGGTCTGCATCATATTTGCTTTCATGGTTGGATGGAGTGGAATTCAAAAGTAGCTGATATGTTGTTAGCATCAGATAGTATGTGGAATAGCATTGACTGACAGGCTGAGAAATGGCATTTTATTAGAAGGTCAAGATGAGAAAATTTGCTAATTTTCAATAACTATGGCTATAAAGAAAAAGTTTGATGAAGAAGTCAATAATAAATATTTTGAAGCAGGTTTGGTCATTTAGCATGACCCAGGCTCATGCTTTTTTTTTTATATTAAGGGGGATGATTAGACTAATACAATTAGCATCATATTCTTAAAACTGTTAGTGGTGTGTACCTGCTATTTATTATGTTTCCCCAGTGATAACTTTATTCTACCTCCATGAAAATGTTTTAAGTGTCTTGAATAAACTATAGAGACGTTTTTCTAGGTGCGCATTCACACACACACACACACACACACACACACACACACACACAGCAAGTAGGAAAATTTCTTTTGTTCACCCAGATGACCATCACTTAGATGTAACTGACTGACTCAGAGCCTGAAGACCCAAATGGAAGTAGATGGGACCACACTCCAGGATGTGCAGGCTCCAGTGAGGATTCTCTGAGGAGATGTAAATCTTATTAGATTCAGAAATCATTTTTAGCTCTGGTCAGTTTTGCTTAGTGGTTAGAGCATTGGCCCGCAGACCAGAGGGTCCCAGGTTCAGTTCCCCCTCAGGGCATGTACCTTGGTTGCAATTTGTCCCCAGCCCTGGTTGGAGCTGTATGGGTGGCAACCAGACGATGTGTCTTTCTCATGTCAATGTTTTTCTCTCTCTCTTCCTCCCTCTCTCCCTCCCACTCTATCTGAAGATAAATTTAAAACTGTCCTTGGGTGAGGATTAAAAAATAAAAATCTGACAAATCATTTTCATTCACAAGGTAGAAAATAGGAAATAATGTTTTATACCAAATTTTGCGGAAATTACAAGTGCAATGGATATTAATACTCTAAACCTTGCTGGAGGAAAGAGGTCAAAGAGAATCTCATAGCCTTTGTGCCAAAGGCAGGTTTAAGGAAGCCACACATCATTTAGTTGTCAGAATTTTAAAATATATTTGCTATTCTTTTATAAAAGACCAGAATTAATAAGCTAATTTTCTCTGTTCTATGTAATAATGTTAGATGAGGGCCTGGCTGGTGTGGCTCAGTGGTTGAGCCTCAACCCATGCACCAAGAGGTTGCCAGTTCGATTCCCAGTCAAGGCACATGCCCACGTTATGGGCCATATCCCCAGTGGTGTGGAGGGCATGCAGGAGGAAGCCAAGTTCTCTCATGAATGTTTCTCTCTGTCTCCCTCTCCCTTTGTCTCTCTCTAAATGTAATAAAGAAAAAAATTTAAATAATGCTAGATAAGGAACAATTATTTTCATTCTAATATGTAATATAAACTTTTATGTAAATAAAGTGCTTACAGTTTGAACACAAGAAAAAGACCATATATGTATTTAGTATTCAGTAAAAAGAAATAATATTACAGGGGCAATAATGTATAGTATTTTTTATTCCAGAAAAATAGAACATAAAAATCCCAAAATTTAGACAACCCTATGGAACATGACTGTATAAAATTTACTGAATTACTATAAGATGACACCACAAATATTGACTGTATAAAGTTTAAAGCAACCCTATGAAGCAATTTATGGTTTACATAATTTTATTCTCTTAGTGGATAAGAAAACTTCAGCTCAGAGGGTTAAAGGGTTTACACAGGTCCACAAAGCTAGTCAATGGCAAGCCTAGACAGATGACTGGCCAGAGAAACCATCAATTATGTATGCCTGTTGTCCATGCAACAATAATTTCAGGTAGTGAGCAACACAGAGGAATTAGTCCAGCTCGAATAGATTTAACAGACTCTTCTACACTAAATAAATACTATAAAGTTCTGTAATGGAAGTAAATAAGGAGCCCACTGAAAGCACCGAAAGAATAACCATTTCTCACTCAGTGACAGAAGAGAGGGAGTAAAAAAGTTCATAGGAGAAATACGTTTCAATGATGAGGAGATGTGCACTTTGAAGGCCTGGACAGGGTGGCACGAGGCAGAGGGAGCCAGCACGTGGAACAGCAGTAAGAAGCAGCCTGGCAGAATCAGAAATGTATGTCAGTATGGCTCAGTGTTTATACGAAGGGCAGAAGATGACATCAAAATGTGAGGAATGATGCATCTAGAAAAGATGGGGAAAGGCCCTGAAAGACTTTATAGCCTTTGCTAAGAATTTCAAATTAAATTTTTATCCTATTGAAAACATTTAAAAAAAGTAAGCATGTTTAAAATCTCATTCTAAAAGCTCATTTTTGGGGGAAGAGATAGGGTAACAAGGAGCAAAACAGGAGGCAGAAAGAACAATTGGGAGGGTATTGAATTATCCAGTCTAGCATGACAGTGGCCCTGGGCAGCACATTGTGTTGGTTTTTAAAATTATTATTGTTGAAAGTATTATAGATATTTCCCTTTTTTCCTCCTATTGTCTCCCTCTACCCTGCTCCCCTCCCCGCTGGCCTTCACCACACTATCGTCTGTGTCCATGGGTTATACATCTATGTATAGTTCTTTGGTTTGTCTCTTCCCACCCACTCCCCCCCCTTCCCTCTGAGGTTTGTCAGTTTGTTCCATGCTTCCATGTCTCTGAATTTATTTTGTTCATCAGTTTATTTTGTACATTATATTTCACATATAAGTGAGATCATCTGATATTTGTCTGTCTCTAACTGGCTTATTTCACTTAGCATGTTTCACACACTGATGCATATAAATCTGTAAAGTTATTATGTAAAGTGATGTAACAATATGTTGCTAGAATAATAAAGTGTTTCCCATTGAGAAAAACAATTTGTATTATTTTTAAAAGAAAAGTAATTAGTATGTTCAATAGATAAATCTGAACCTCTTTACATTAGTAAGGCTTGAATAATAGGAAAAGAAAAATTCATAAAATAACTTCGAGTGACCATTAAATATAAAAAAAGAAATGTTCATAACAACTAATAATTTAAGACATGTTTAAAACATTGGGGTTACATTTTTTTAAAAAAACCCATAGTTGTCATGGCAAAATGACATCTCCAAATGCTTTTGGCAAGATTATAAATTGAATCAAGTATATCCTAAAAATAAATGGGATAATAGCTACAAAGAAAATTTTTCATTTTTCACATTCTTTAATTCAATAATTCAACTCCTAGAAATTAATTTGACTAAATAACAAGGCAGCATAGTATAGTGGTTAACAGCATGATTTCTGGCATTGTATTGCTAAGATTTGAATCCAACAGCTGTATGACCTTAGGCAAGTTACTCAGTATCTCCATTTCTCAGTTTCTTCAACTGTAACATGTGGATCACAATAGGACCTGCCTCAAAGTGTTGTTATGAACCTGAAATGAGTTGTTTGTTAAGCACTTAAAACATATACATGGTAAGTATTAAATGAGGGTTTATTTATTAAATGTACATAAAGATTTCTATATAAGCACATTCATCGCAGCATTATTTATCATAGTGTGATATAACAATCTAAGCAGCCAATAATGAAAAAATAAATAAACTACACTATGTTTAGTGATTGTTGTGAGACAAAACAACAACAACAACAACAAAAATCCCAAAGTTAGAAGTACCAGAATAGATAATCCAACTATTAGATATATGTTAGACAGGTAGGACAATAAATGTATAGATAATAAATAGGTAGATAAATATATGGGAAGGAGGAAGAAAGGGAGGGAGGAAGGAAGGATGGATAGAAAGAGAAGAAGAAAGGGAGGGAAGGGAAGAAATAAAAGAAGGAAAAGATGAAAGGAGAGAAGGGAAGGAAAAGGGAGGAAAGGAAGACGTTAAGTACATCCACATTGTTGTGCAACCATCATCACTATCCATCTACACAACTTTTCATCATTCTAAACTGAAACTGTACCCATTAAACAATAACCCCTACTTCCAGACCCCGGTAACCACCACCTACTTTCTGCCTCTCTGAATTTGACTATTCTGGGCAGCTCAAGTAAGTGGAATCATACAATATTTGTTCTTTTGTTTCTGGCTTATTTCACTTAGCATAATGTCTTCAAGGTTCATACATGAATCATGTTGCAGCACGCATCGCAATTTCATTGATTTTTAAGGCTTAATGATATTTCATTGCATGTATATACCACATTACTTTAATCCATTTATCATTCAATAAACACGGGATTGCTGCCACCATTTGGTTGTTGTCAATAATGTTTTTATTGACATGGGTGTACAGATATTTGTTCATCTCTGCTTTCAATTTTTTGGGATGTATAACCAGAACTGGAAATTTAAGATCATATGATAATTCTATGTTTACATTTTTGAGGAACCATCATAACTTTTTCCACAATGGCTACACCATTTTACATTTCAACAGACAATACACAAGTGTCCTAATTTCTCCATATCCTTGCCAACATGTTAGCGTGTGTGTGTGTGTGTGTGTGTGTGTGTGTGGATGTGTGTGTCTGTTTATAATAGTCATCCTAATGGGTGTGAAGTGATATTTTATTGTGGTTTTGATTTTCATTTTCCTAATAGAGATGTTAAACTTCTTTTCATGGGCTTATTGGCCATTTGTATATTTTCTTTGGAGAAATGTCTGTAGGAATACCTCAGATATATTGCAGGTCCAGTTCCAGATCACTATAATAAAGCAAGTCTTGCAATAAAATTATGCTAAGTAAAATAAATCAGACAAAGACAAATATTATATGATTTCACATATATGTGGAATCTAATGAACAAAATAAACAAACAAACAAAATAGAAGCAGACTTGTAGATAAAGGGAACAGATTGACAAAGGGGATGGGGGTTGGTAGGCTGGGTGGAAAGGTGAAGGGATTAAGCAATACAATTTGGTAGTTATGGAATAGTCACAGACATGTAGATTATAGTTTAAGAAACATAGTCAATAATATGATAAATATATATGGGATCAGGTGGTTACTCAAAGCAGTGGGGAGACTACTCTGTAAAGAACAAAATTTTCTAACCACTTTGCTGTACACCTGAAACTAATACAGAATAATAATGAATGAAAACTGTAGTTGAAAAAACAGGACAGAGTTCAGAGAGCTTCCAGGTTGGGGAACCAGAATACTTCTAACCCCAAACCATAAAAAAACAGAGGATCCTTTGCTTGGGACCTTGCCCTATGTGTCTCTTCATCTTGCTATTGATTTGTATCCTTCAATACCCTTTGTAATAAACAGATAATCTAGTTTTTTAAAAAAATCCTAATTTTTTTTTGTTGGTGGAGTGTTTTGCCTTCAATTTGTAAAACATGAAACATCCGTTAAGCACAATGACATGATGCACAGTAAAATGAGGTGTGCCTGTATTTTTAGTTGAATTGTTTGTTATTTTGCTATTATTTTTGTTGAGTTGTAGTTCTTTATATATTCTGGATATTAGTATCTAATTACATATATAACTTGCAAATATTTTATCCCTTCAAATGAATTGCCTCTTTACTCTGTAAATATTGTCTTGTATGCACAAAAGTCTTTAATTTTGTTTTCTTTCCTGTGCTTTTAGTGTCATATTCAAGAAATCATTGCCAAATTTCATCTCATAAAGCTTTTGCTCTGTGTTTTCTTTGAGTTGAATTATTCTTTAATTGGCTAATATCTTAGAGATTCTTTCTTTTACCTATTGATCCAAAAATTAAAATCCTCTGGGAATACATTTTTAATTTGTACTCTAACACTTGGTCTAGGTGATGCCAAAAAGACTATCCATTGAACCCAACAGTAATTTTAAAAACAACGAATATGTTAATTTGGGAAGGCCTGATGAAATTAAGTTAAGAGGAGAGGCAAGATCGCTTCAGCATAACAGGGGGCAGTGCTCATGCTCCCAGGCAGAGACTGGATTTACAGCTGAAAGACTGCGCAATAGCTCAGCAGTTGTGGCTCACTGGTTGAGCGTTGACCAATGTACCAATTCACTGGTTAGATTCCCGGTGAGGGCACAGGCCCAGGTTGTGGGCCCGATCCCCAGTGGGGGGCAGGCAGAAGGCGGCCAATTGATATTCTCTCTCATAGATGTTTCCATCTCTCTGTCCCTCTCCCTTCCTCTTTAAAATCAATAAAGAAAAAATATTTTTTAAAAAAGAACACTTAAAAAAATAATAATAAAAATAAAAGACTGCACAAACAACTTGAAAAATCAAGAGAAGTGTAGCTGATTGGACATATTATATCTAACAGCACTGAAAAAAACAACACAGAGTCAGATAAGAGGGGGATGTGTGGAAAAGGGGAGGCCTGCTGGATCTGGAGCTGTGGGCTCTCATCCCCAGGCCAGGATCCCAAACCCAGAACAGCAGAGTCTAGAAGAAGAATTCTGTCTGCCTGGGAGACTGGGCTGCACCTTTCAGTGAAAGAGCAGGTCTATTGCTAACAGCGCCCACCAGAGAAGTTTGCCCTGGGCTCTGACTATTAGAATGGCTGATCTGTGTGGTGTGTGGGTTCAAAAAAAAGAGAGTCCTGGGGCCTGCACCCAACAGTGATTTGGAGGGATACTCTACTAACCTGGAAGACATTGTGCAGAGCCCCAGTTAGTTGGGCTAGGGGGAAAGGAATGGGATTACTCCACTTCCAGTGTGGGGGGGGCGTTGGAACCACTCCCCACACCTGCGGAGGCTCAGGGACTGCTCCACCCTGTGGGGTTAGCAGCAAGGCATGGAGGAGCCAGGCAGATAGGGGACTTCTCGACCACACTGCTATGAAAAGTTGAGAGCACGAGCAGAGTGAGGATTCTTGGCTTCCACTTTGCTGAGATCAGTCATGAGGAGAGATCTGAGTTTTGTGTGGAGCTGATTTTGTAATCCCTCCTGCTTGGACCTGTGGCACCAGGGTGCCAGGGCTTCACAGAGCCTGGAATTTTGGTCTGAATCCCCAAGGAAGGCCCCTATTGGGAAGACAGATGAGAGAGTGCTGGGCTTTGTGACTGCATCGTGGGGAGGCTGATCCAAGCTCCCTGTGAGTTTAACCAGCCAGTCCTAGAAAGGAGATGGAGAGCTCTTTCCCCCTCCTGCAGATTGGGAACACCACTCCCAATAAGAGATGGTTTAGCCCTGGCCAGTGTGGCTGGCAGTGGTTAGAGCGTAGACCTACAGTCTCGAGAGACCCGGGTTTGGTTCCCACTAAGGGCACATACCTCAGTTGCAGGTTGTCCCCAGCCCTGGTTGGTCATGTGGGTAGCAACCACAGCAACCACTCGATGTGTCCCTTTCATGTCGATGTCTCTCTCTCTCTCTTCCTCTCTCTCCCTCCCACTCTATCTGAACAAAAAATGGGGGGGGGGAAATGTCCTCAGGTGAGGATTAAAAAAAAAAGAGATGGTTTAGATCAGCTCTGTGAAGGCCCAGGTGCCTGTGTTTGGTACAGTTCTGTGATGGACAGAAGAGCTCAGAGCAAGACATTCCCTCAGGGGCTACTGCCTGAGACCAAGAAGAAATGATTAGCCCCCTCCTATGGTCAGGGCCAGCAATATTCTTCACTGGAGACTGTTTTGATCAATCACACTGAGCTCAGGGCAGCTGAAACTGCTCCTGCAGAAAAGGCACCTGAGCAGAGCTCAGCTGCAGAGGTTGCTGATTGGTACACCTAACAGAGACTCTGAGAGGGCCTCAGATCCCTGGTAGAACACTGGGCAGAGAGCTTGATGGGGGCTGGTCTGTGTGCCTAGGGGATAAAAATAGAGATCTGATTTCCCTACTTCACTTCTGCCTCAAGTGCACGGACAGCACCCTGCCCACAGCCTGGGAATCTGCTGGATCTGCCTCCTTTTGCTGTGATATGAGCCAAAGGAAGCACAGAGCTAGAAATCTGCACCCATAAGTCTTGACCTGATGGTGCAGGGGACACAGACATCTAGTCTTTTGGAGGCTGGACAGAAGCCTGCCCAAGAGTGGTTAGCTGTGCAGAAAGAGGGGCTGATTCTTGTTTTTGTTCTTTACGTTTTGTTTGTTTGTTTGTTTTTTAAACCACAGAACTTATATGCATGTATGCATAACCAATGGACATAGACAACAATGCTGGCAAAGGGTGAGGAGGAGAATGGAGAGGAGGGTGTCAATGGGGGAAAAAGGAGAAATATGTTTGTTTTTTAATATCCTCCTACTTTGAGTGGCAGTGAGGTAGTGCCAGGAAGCCAGGAAGCCAGGAAGAACTGAGGTGTTGCAACAATGCCTACCAGGTGGATCTCTGTCCAGGTGGTTTTCTGTCCAGACAGAGAGAGGGGCATGCACCGGGCCTTTCAGCAGCATTACAGGGAAGCAGATCCAAGTGCAGCTCTGGGAAAAACAGGAAGTGCCTGCTTCCACTTCTACAGATTATAAGCACTGCTCTGAACATGAGTCTGCTTAAACCACTCTGGTCAGGTCCCAGATACCCTGCAGAGCAAAGATCCAAGGGGAAAGGGAGAACAACTCAGAGCAGCAGCATTGCAGGTGTGAGACCCGAGGTCCCACCCACTGGACTGTTTGGGACTGTGCCCTCTAAGGGTCAGACTGGTGGCCAAAAGCTAGGCAGGGAAAGTGACCGATTGATTGCACCAGAAAACCTACTGGAAGGCCTATGACCAGCACATCAAGGGGCTAATCTTTGACAACATCTGAGCAAAATCAAGCGAGTGCCACAATTAGTAGTTCCAAAGAATGAACATGGTAGGCACCGAAATCTGCAGAGCTGAGCTCCATTTTTAAATTTTATTTCTTTAATATTATTTTGTATGTAATTTCTTTTTTTAAATATGTTTTTATTCATTTTTTTAGAGAGAGAAATATTTTTTTTAATTTTTTTATTGATTAATTTTTGTTACAGATGATTCTCCTTTTTTCCCCCACTGATTCCCCCCTCCCCCTTCCCTCCCTGCCCCTTCCCCAGATTGTTGTCCATGTCCACTGTTCATGCATACATGCGTATAAGTTCTGTGGTTCATCCCTCTCCCACCTCCCCACTCCTTAGGGGATTGTCAGTCTGTACCCCGCTTCCGCGTCTCTGGGACTACCCCATTCCTCAAACTGTTATGTTCCTTATATTCCACAAATCAGTGAGATCATATGAAATTTGTCTTTCTCTGTTTGGCTTGTTTCACTTAGGATGATACTTTCCAGGTCCCTCCATGTAGTCTCAAAGGATAAGAGATCTTTCTTTCTTACCGCTGCATAGTACTACATTGTGTATATGTACCACAGCTTTTTGATCCATTCGTCTACTGATGGGCACTTGGGCTGTTTCCAGATCTTAGCGATTGTAAATAGTGCTGCTACAAAGATGGGGGTACATATATTCTTTCTTATTGGTGTTTTATGCTTCTTAGGGTATATTCCTAGAAGTGGGATCACTGGGTCAAATGGAAGATCAATTTTTAATTTTTTGAGGTGACACCATATTGTTTTCCATAGTGGCTGCACCAGTCTGCATTCCCACCAGCAGTGTACTAGAGTCCCCTTTTCTCCACACCCTCGCCAACACTTGTTGTTTGATGATTTGTTGATGGCGGCCATTCTGACAGGTGTGAGGTGATACCTCATTGTTGTTTTGATTTACATCTAGAGAGAGAAATATTGATGTGAGAGAAAAACATCTATAGGCTGCCTCCTGCAGGCCCCCCACTGGGGATCGAGCCTGCAACCTCGGCATGTGCCCTAACTGGCAATCGAACTGGGACCTCTCAGCCCACAGAACTATGTTCAAGCCACTGAGCTACATTGGCAATGTGACCATTGGCATTTTAATTATGACGTGTCTTGGTACGGACCTCCTTGGGTTCAAATTATTTTGAACTCTCTGTGCTTCCTGGATTTGTTTGTCTATTTTCTTCACTAAGTTAGGGAAGTTTTTTTATCATTTACAAAACATTTTACACCTAAGTTACAGAATACATATTCTTCTCAAGTGCACATGGGACTTTCTCAAAGATAGACCACATGTTAGGACACACAGTAATTCTCTACAAGTTCAAGAAGACTAAAATCATATCAAGCATTTTTCTCAGGTCACAATATCATGAAAATAGAAATCAATTACAATAAAAACACTCAAAAACATTCAAACAAAGGGAGCATGTTATTAAACAATTAATGACTTACCAATGAGATCAAGGAAAATATGAAAAACTTTCTGGACCCCTGGCCGGTTTGGCTCAGCAGTTAGAGCGTCCACCTGTGGTCCAGAGAGACCCGGGTTGGGTTCCTGCTAAGGGCACATACGTCAGTTGCAGTTTGTCCCCAGCCCTGGTTTGGTTGTGCAGGTGGCAACCACTCAATGTGTCTCTTTCACATCGATGTTTCTCTCTCTCTCTCTTTCTCTCTCTCTCTCTCTCTCTCTCTCTCTCTTTCTCTCTCTCCCACTCTATCTGAACAAAAAATGGAAAAATGTCCTCAGGTGAGGATTAAAGGATTAAAAAAAAAACTTTCTGGAAACAACTGAAAATTAACACATAACAACTCAAAATCTATGGGACATAGCAAAAGCAGTACTGAGACAGAAGTTCATAGCCCTACAGGCCTAACTCAAGAAACAAAAAAAAATCTCTAATAATCTATCAGATCAAACAACTAAGAGAACTAGAAAGAAAACAACAAGAAAAGCCAAAGCCCACAGTAAGTTGAAGGAAGGAAATAATAAAGATCAGAGTGGAAATAAATGACATAGAGATACAAGAAAAAATACAAAAGATCAATGAAACCAAGAACTGGTTATTTGAAAAGATAGAAAACATAGATGAACCTGTAGCCAGACTCTTGAAGAAAAAAGAGAGATCACCCAAGTAAATAAAAGCAGAAATGAAAGAGGTGAAGTAACAAATGACACCACAGAAAACCAAGAGACTGTAAGAAAATACTCTGAATAAATATTTGCCAAGAAATTGAACAACCTAGGTGAAATGGGGAAATTCCTAGAAATACAAAATCTTCCAAAACCAAACCAGAAAGATTCAGAAAACATGAATAGACCAATAACATCTAATAAGATTGAAGCAGTTATCAAAAACCTCAAGCAAATAAAAGCCCCGGTCCAGAAGGCTTCACAGAGTATTTTTACAAAACATTCAAGTAAGTAATAATACATATCCTCCTCAAACTATTCTTAAATTTCAAGAGGAAGAAAGACTTTCAAGCTCTTTCTATGAGGCCAGCATTAGCCTATTTCTAAAACCAAAGGTGCTATAAAGAGAAAAAAATTCCAGGACCCCACTATATGGGAGACCATAATTGCCAATGATATATCAGATAAGGGGTTAATTTCCAAAATATATAGAGTGCGTATACAACTCAACAAAAGGAAGACAAATAATCCAATTAAAAATGGGCAGAGGACCTAAAGAGACACCTTGCCAAACAGGACATACAAATGTCAAGAGACATATGAAGAAATGCTCAACATCTCTAATCATCAGAGAGATGCAAATTAAAACAACAATGAGGTATCACCTCACACCTGTCAGAATGGCCACCATCAACAAATCATCAAACAACAAGTGTTGGCAAGGGTGTGAAGAAAAGGGGACTCTAGTACACTGCTGGTGGGAATAGAGACTGGTGCAACCACTATGGAAAACACTCTGGTGTTATCTCAGAAAGTTTAAAATTGAACTGCTATTTGACCCAGTGATCCCACTTCTAGGAATATACACTAAGAAACCTAAAACACCAATCAGAAAAAATATATGTACCCCTATGTTCATAGTAGCACTATTTACAATAGCTAAGATCTGGAAACAGCTCAAGTGTCCATCAGAAGATGAGTGGATTAAAAAACTGTGGTTCATGTACACAATGAAATTCTATGCAGCTGTAAGAAAGAAAGATCTCTTATCCTTTGAAATGGCACAGAAGGACCTGGAGAGTATTGTGCTAAGCAAAACAAGCCAAGCAAAGAAAGACAAATACCACATGATCTCGCTTATTTGTAGAATATAATGAACTAAACAAACTGCTAAACAAAATTAACCCAGGGACATAGAGGTGGGGTACAGAATGAGAAGACTCAGAGGAGAGGGGTTTGTGGGGGAAGAGATAAACCACAGAACTTACATGTATGTATGCATGACCAATGAACATAGACAACAAAGCTTGGGATGGGGTGGGGGAGGGAGGAGAGTGTCATTGGGGGAAAAATGAGAAACATCTGTAACAAAAACAAATTAATAAATAAAAAAGAAAAAGAAAAGAGAAAAAAATTCCAACATATCAGATGAACATAGATGCTAAAATCCTCAACAAGATATTAGCAAATCATATTCAGCAATATGTTAAAAAGATTATATGCTATTCTCCAGAGGGATTTATTCCAGGGATTAAAAAGTGATACAATATTTACAAATGAATAAATTTGATACATCACATAAATAAATTAAAAGATAAAAATCACATGATTATATCAATAGATACACAAAAAGCATTTTCACAAAATCTAGCACCCATATTTTTTTTATAATTTTTCCTTAATTTATTTTTGTTACAGATTTTTCTCCTTTTTTTTCCCCATTGATACCCTCCTTCCCATCCCCCCCACCCCATACCCAGCTTTGTTGTCCCTGTCCATCAGTTATGCATACATGCATATAACTTCCCTCCCCCCGCCATCCCCTCTTGTTAGGGGTGTCAGTCTGTACCCTACTTCAATATTTCTGGGTCAACCCAATTCCACAGACTGTTATGTTTATTATATTCCACAAATAAGTGAGATCATGTAATATTGGTCATACTCTTCTTGGCTTGTTTTGCTTAGGATAATACTTTCCAGGTCCCTCCATGTCGTCTCAAAGGATAAGAGATCTTTCTTTCTTAGAGCTGCATAGTACTCCATTGTGTATATGTCCCACTGTTTTTTATCCATTTGTCTACTGATGGACACTTGGGCTATTTTCAGATCTTAGCTATTGAAAATAGTGCTGCTGTAAAATTGGGGATATATCTATTCTTTCTAATTGGTGTTTCAGGCTTCATAGGGCATATTCCTAGAAGTGGGATCACTGGGACAAATGGGAATTCAATTTTTAACTTTTTGAGGTAACACCAGAGTGTTTTCCATAGTGGTTGCATCAGTCTGCATTCCCACCAGCAGTGTACTAGAGTCCCCTTTTCTCCACACCCTCACCAACACTTGTTGTTTGATGATATGTTGATGGCAGTCATTCTGACAGGCGTGAGATGACACCTCATTGTTGTTTTAATTTGCATTTCTCCGATGATTAGTGATGTTGAGCATTTTTCCATATGTCTCGTGGCCATTTGTATGTCCTGTTTGGAGAGGTGTCTATTTAGTTCCTCTGCCCATTTTTAAATTGGGTTCTTTGTCTTCCTTTTGTTGAGTTGTATGAGTACTCTATGTATTTTGGAAATTAACCTCTTATCTGATATATCATTGACAATTATGCTCTCCTATACAGTAGGTGGCCTTTCCATTTTGGTGGTGGTTTCTTTTGCTGTGCAGAAGCTTTTGAGTTTGATGTAGTCCCATGTGTTCATTTTATCCTTTGTTTCTGTTGCCTTAGATGATGTATCAGTGAAAATTCTGCTGCATATGATGTCCGAAATTTTTTTGCCTACCTTTTCTTCTAGGATACTTATGGATTCATGGGTCACATTTAAGTCTTTTATGCATTTTGAGTTTATTCTTGTGTATGGTGTAAGTTGATGGTCCAGTTTTATTTTTTTGCATGTAGTTGTCCAGTTTTCCCAACACCATTTATTAAAGAGGCTGTCTTTACTCCATGGTATATGCTCTTGCCTCCTTTGTCAAATATTAATGAAGCATAATGTCTTGGGTCCATTTCTGGGTTCTCTGTTCTGTTCCACTGGTCTATACGCCTGTTCTTGTCCCAGTACTGTTTTGATTACAGTAGCTTTGTAGTATAATCTGATATTCGGTACTGTGATCCCACCTACATTGTCTTTCTTTTTCAAGATTGCTGTGGCTATTAGAGGTCACTTTTGGTTCCATATAAACTTTTGAAGTATTTGTTCTAGTTCTGTGAAATATGTCATTGGTATTTTTATGAAAATTGCATTGAATCTATAGATTGCTTTAGGCAATATGGACATTTTAATGATGTTAATTCTTCCAATCCATGAACAAGGTATGTGCTTCCACTTTTTTATATCTTCCTTTATTTCTTTTTTTAATGTCCTCTAGTTTTCTGCAAATAGGTCCTTTATTTCTTTAGTTAGGTTTATTCCTAGGTATCTTAATTTTTTGTCCACAATGGTAAATGGGGCTGTTTTTTTAGTTTCTCTTTCTGTGAGTTCATCATTGATGTAAAAGAATGTCATCAATTTCTTGAGGTAAATTTTTTATCCTGCTACTTTGCCAAATTCATTTATTAAGTCTAGTAAATTTTTGATGGAGTCTTTAGGGTTTTATGTATAATATTATGTCATCTGCAAATAATGACAGTTTCACTTCCTCCTTTCCAATTTGGACCCTGTTATTTTTACTTCATGTCTAATTGCTGTGGCTAAGACTTCTAGTACTATGTTAAATAATAGTGGCAAAAGTGGGCATCCCTGTCTTGTTCCTGTTCGTAAGGGAAATGCTTTTAGTTTTTGCCCACTGAGTATGATGTTGGCTTTAGGTCTTTCATATATGGGCTTTATTATGTGAAGATATAATCACCAAAATAAAAAGAGAACCCACTGTATGGGAGAACATATTTGCCAATGATACATCTGATAAGTGGTTAATTTCTAAAACATATAAAGAACTCATGCAACTTAACAAAAGGAAAACAAACAATCCAATTAAAATATGGGCAGAGGATCTGACTAGACACTTCTCCAAAGAAGACATACATATGGCCAAGAGACATATGAAAAAATGTTCAGTCACTAATTATCAGATTCAAATTAAAATGACAATGAGGTAATACCTCACACTTACCAGAATGACTACTATCAACAAATCAACAAAGGACAATGCTGGCAAGATGTGGAAAAAAGAACCCTAGTTTACTGCTGGTGGGAACGCAGACACTGTGGAAAACAGTATAGAGTTTCCTCAAAATATTAAAAATTGAACTACTGTTTGACCCAGGGATCCCACCTCTAGAAATATATATTAAGAATCTCAAGACACCAATCAGAAAGAATATATGTACCACTATGCTCATAACAGTTTTATTTACAATAGCTAAGATCTGGGACCAAGTGTCCATCAGTAGATGAATGGATTAAAAAGTAGTGGTACATTTACACAGTGGAATACTATGTAGCTATAAAAAAGAACAAACTCTTGCCCTTTGAGACAGCATGAAGCGACCTGGAGAGTATTGTGTTAAGCAAAATAATCCAGTCAGAGCAAGACAAATATCACATGATGTCAATTCTATGTGGAATCTAATGAAGAAAATAATCTGATGAACTAAATAGATCCACAGGCATGAAAGCATCAAACAGAGTGAGGAATCTTAGAGGGAAGGGGGAATAAGGGTTGGGATGAGATTAACCAAATAATTTTTATGCATATGTGGATTGCCCATAGTCACAGTAACTAATGTAGTGACGGCCTGCAGTTGGGTGGGAACCTGGTAGAAGGGACAATGTGGGGAAAAGGGAGGGATATCTATAATTCTAACAGCAGTAAATATATATGTATATATGTATATGTATATGTGCATATATATCTTGCAAGAGAGAGAGAGGGAGAAAGAAACCCCCCCCCAAAAAAAAAAAAAACAGAAGAGAAAAGAAATTGAAACACTGGACTAGAGTTCATAATATTTCTCATGGTTATGGTTAAATCTCTCTGCAAATAGATGTGGTCCATTTGTGGCACATGAACAACAATGTATAAACTGTGTCAAGTCACTGTGGAATAAGCAGTTGTGAGAAATGAGTTCCGTATTTTGAAGCAGAATATTTGAGAAGTCTTACAACAGGTTTACTCTGTATCCAGTTAATGTGGCTATAATACAACTAAAGTATAGAGATGATATTATAGAATGAAACACTTAAGTGCGAATCATTCAGACTACTTAACAAAATGCTAAATGAAAGGTCATCTGCATTTTGGATTCAAGAACAACAGTAAAGATTTAAAAGCCAGCCCTGGCCAGTTTGGCTCAGCGGTTGGAGCGTCGGCCTGCGGTCCTGAGAGACCCGGGTTCAGTTCCCGCTAAGGGCGTGTACCTCGGTTGCAGTTTGTCCCGGGCCCTGGTCGGTTGTGTGGGTGGCAGCCACTCGATGTGTTCCTTCCACGTCGATGTTTCTCTCTCTCTCTCTGTTCCTCTCTCTCCCTCCCATTCTACCTGGACTAAATAAATAAATAAATAAATAAATAAATAAATGCCAGTAAAGTTTTTGGTTCTTTACTTCATAGCTTTATTCAAAAATATTTATTAATAAAGCATTCACTTTCTGGTTTTTAAGGTCCTAGTTTTATAGTGGTAATAATGAAAAAATGAGAAAGGAATTAGAAGCTTGATATCACTATTCAGGTCAATAATGCTTTTTTGCTGGCATTAATGAACATATTCTGTCTTTATTAAAATATATTGTGCTAGGATGCCAAGACGATTCAATTGAATTGAAATTCGGTTACTTTCAACAAGTGGCAATAGAACAATTAGATATTTATATGTGAAGAAATAAAGGTGAACCTCTACCTAACACCAAACAAAAGCTAATTCCAAATGGACCAAAGTTTAGGAGAAATCTTACTCTTAGAAGTTAAATGTTTACCATCTTAAGTTAGGTAAAACCTTAGAAAAGCTAAGAACTCAATTTAAAAATAATCAAAAGGTCTAAATAAACATTTCTCCAAAGAAAATATATTTATGTCTAATAAGCACATGCAAAGATATACATCATTAGCTGTTAGGCAAATGCAAATTAAAACCACATTGAGAGGCCTGGTCGGTTTGGCTCATCAGCTAAAGCATTTGTTCTCCTACTGGAGGGTCCCAGGTTTGACTCCTGGTCAAGGGCAAACACCTGGGTTGCAGGTTTGATCCTTGGTCCTGATCAGGGTTATGCAGTAGGCAACCAACTGATGTGTCTCTCTCACTTTGATATTTTTCTTTCTCCCTCCCCCTCTTCCACTCCATGTAAAATCAATGGAATACAATAAAATAAAACATATTGAGCATTGAGATACCACTTCACTCACACTACAATGGCTAGAGAATCAAGAAGTCAAATATAAACAAATAGACAAGGTTGCTGGTAAGAATGTAAAATGGTGCAGCTGCCTTAGACAACAGTGGGATGTTTCCTTCAATAAGTTAAACACAGGGTTACATGGCTAATTAATTCCACTTTTAGGTTTATACCCAAGAAAAATGAAAACGTATTTACACAAAAATGCATACATGAATGTTCATGCCAACATTATTCGTAGTAGCCCAGAAGTAGAAACAATAAAAATGTCCATAAGCTAATGAAATGGATAAACAAAATATGATATACCAATACAACTGAATATCATTCAGCCAATAAAAGGAATGAATTACCAATGCATATTATAGCATGGATGAACCTTAAAACATTATACTGATTGAAAATAGCTAGTCACAAAAACCACTTACTGTATGATTACATTTATATTACATGCCCAGAACCGGCAAATCTACAGAGACCCAATGTACATTAACGATTGTCTAGAGCTGAAGTGCAAGAAAGGTGAGAGTAATGGGAGAGTGACTGTTGGTGGTGGTGGTGGTGTTTTTTTTTTTAGGTAATAAATATAATCTAAAATTAGATTGTATTGATGGATGTATAATTGTAAATATATTTAAAAACAATAAATTATACACGTTAAATGGGTGAATTGTATATAAAGTACCTGAATTGTATCTCAATAAAGCTGTTAAAATTATATTGGGAATTCCTCTGAAATTGGAAGTAAAAAAGAAGAAAGTGGGCTTTGAAATTAGAGGGAAAAGTCATTCCATATGAATGGTTTTTATTATTTAATTGAGTTTGATAATTAATTGACTGGTTTCTCCCTTTCAAGGGTTTCATTTGTTTATTTATGCCTGGTTACTAGTACTTCCTACGCACTGGAGATGCAAGCATTAAAAAGAAAAATGCTTACTCTCAAGCTCAAATGATGGACAGGGAGAGAGTTACATACAGTTAGGTTAGATTCATAAATTTTATGGGGTGTACTTTGAGGCAGAAGAGAAATCTGAGTTGGAATCCCTTCCCTATTACTTACTAGTTATACAGTCTGTGTGATCCTTGGTTTTCTGTAAACTGCATGAAAATAACAACAGTAACTGATGTAGTTCTGTAAAGATGAGAGGAAATAGAGTATATATATATATAGTACTTACCAAATAGTAGAATTTCAATACATGATAGCTAATATTGTTATATATGTTATAATTATATTTTTATATTTATTTTTTTATTGTTGAAAGTATTGAAGATGTTTCCTTTTCCCCCATTGACCCCTTTCTTCCTGCTCCCTCCCCCCCTCCTGCTTTCCCCAACCTAATGTCTGTGTCAATTGTTTGTGCATATATGCATACCAGTTCTTTGGTTGATCTCTTCTTACCGCACCTCCCCACCCCCACCCCAGCCCCACCCATCCCTTTGAGGTTTGTCCGTCTGTTTCCTACTTCCATGATTCTGGATCTTTTTTGGTTGACAGCTTATTTTGTTCATTATGTTCCACAAATTTATTGAATAGATAAAAAGATGTTTTAATTTCTACAGAATATTTTAATCGCACAGATTTTTCACCCTGCTGAGTAGAACCTAGATCATTCAATAAATTTAATGTTTCCTGACAAATGTAATCAATGCATAAAGAGAAACAAGATCAGTTCTCTGTGACAATAAAAATGCCAGAGACCAGATGCATAGGAAAAAAGGCTAAGGTAATGAAAACCTAATGGGAAAGGGAATCGAGCCATGTATGAGTGAGAGGACACAGCAAAAGCTGCTTATAAAACAGGCAGACAATCAAGTAAAGGTGGAGAGCAGCCTGAACCCCGAGGTCAAGCTCAGCAGCAGATAGAGGTGTCAGGCAGCATTTAGGAGCTGAGAAATTTGCAGGGACTGAAAAATATTACCTGGTATTTGTTTCCTGAGATAATAAGTGCATTTCTTTTAGGTCTGATCTTCAGTGAAGAAGCTGGAGTATTCTTGCCACCTTTCCATACTGCTTAGCAGACTGACTCTGTTTGATTTGCATAGTTAGAAGGATTTCCATTGTACAAATGAGAACATCTATGTGTATCTGTATTTCTACATGCACATATTTATATGCGCTTTCATACATATGCACATATGACATTTCTGTCATGTACATTGTAATTTTCTTTCAGAGTTAAATAAGTGGCTGGTTTTTCTGAGACCATCTTTACATGTTTCTCTATAGCATCAGTGGATGGAAAGTTGCCAGTTTCTTTCATAGTTCTTGAATGTTGGGTTTTGATGAGTGCTGAAATAGCTACACTGAAAAGTGGAGAATAGAAAAGTGTCAGTTCCTACACTTGGCTTTCATCAAGCTTAAAAGCCTTTTTGAAAAGCTTCTCCATGGAGTCAGGTAAACTGCTTTAAAAAAAAAATCTAGATATGCAGAATATAAGGCACCATTATTACTACTTGTTCAAGTTCCTGCCTGTCCAAAGAATGGCTTTTCTTCACAGATCCTCCTTTGTCCAGCAGCTTTCTAAAATAAATTGAATTGATATTCAATGTCTCTCTACTGAATAAAGGTTATTATGTCCTCAAAGTATGACGTTTCCAGATCTACTTTTAAATTTGATTCTGAAAAGAAAATTCACTAATCACTTAGATTATTATTATTGTAATTAATAAACATTTGGTATGCCATTTTTATAAAGAATAAACTGTAGGTCCACTAGGTAAGGATTCCACTGAACTTAATCCTGGGAATTATAACTTATACATTGCTGCTGCCCAGTGAAGTTAGACTGATGATTATAGGGCTGGTTATGAGACATCAAGGGAAAAATATGTTAAAAGTAATAAGGAAGTTTTGGGTGCACTCATTTTAAGCCCACTTTTCTTTCCTGCACAGAGTAATCTTTTATTGTAACTGTAAATTTTGTAGTATGTTTAATAATGATTATTTTTTAAAAAATATTTTACATCAGTCTATTGTTATAATTATATGCCCTTTGTCTCACATATATCTCTGACATCACATTAATAAATATGAATTGTTTTAGTTCCATTGCCAAAACAATTCATAAAAATGGAACTAAGGTTTATATTTTCTAAGTGAGACTTGTTATGCAACTTCTAGCATTGCTGAGTCTTACTTTGGTGTTCCTTAGGTGCACTGAAATTTTAATTACCATTTTTCAAAACATGTACTGGATTAATTTTCAATAAATATAATTTACTAGCTGCTTACTAGATACTGATACTTTGGAGAATACAGAAGAAACATCCATCTTCAAGGAGTACACATTCTTCATATGGAGAGAGTGTAGATTTAACTCTTTATTCATGGTCTGTGGCCATCATTAAAAATAATTCTCTGGCCCTGGCCAGTTTGGCTCAATGGTTGGAGCATTGGCCCACGGACCAGAGTCCTGGATTTGGTTCCCGCTAGGAAAATGATAATAATATTTAATATTAAATAATATTTATACTAAATAATAATTATCTGATATTTGCTAATAGAAAAATATCATCTGGTGGGGGGGTGGGGATGAGATATCAAAGCGCATTTGTTCTTAAACCATGTAGATTCGGGTACAATGTATTCAATTTTAATTCATCTTGCTGTCAGCTGGTATTTCTTGTTACTTTTAGCTCCTTTCTGACTGCTGATATAAAAAGTTTATAGGCTACAGCTGTTGATCTCCTTTAAAGCCTACAAACTTCTTCATGAGGCAAAGCTACTATAGTACCTGTCATTTAGCTTATATGTGTGATAAATTTGTCAGGTACTCTAATACTTTATCTAATTCGACAACAACTACTGTATAAGGTATGATTTTCCTAATTTAATAGATGAGGAACCTGAGTCTTAAGAGCTGCAAAGTGACTTGCCTAAGACCTCATTGCTAATTAGTTACACACACAAGATCACAGGGCACAACAGTGTCTGATTCTGACACTAGCTGACTCTCTGCTCTGTGGTCTTCCCTGTCTCATTCAACTGCTTCTAAATCTCTGCATATAATATAATCTACTAAAATTAAAAATAATCAGCCCAGCCAGTGTGTCTCAGTGGTTGAGCGTCGACCCATACACAAAGAGGTTGCTGGTCCAATTCCCGGTCAAAGCACATGCCCAGGTTGTGGGCCAAATCCCCAGTTGGGGGCATGCAGGAAGCGACCAATTGATGTTCTCATTCATCGATGTTTCTATCTCTCTCCCTCTCCCTTCCTCTCTCTCTAAAGTCAATAGAGAAAAAATAATCAAGTGTCTTATATGTTATGTATGCCATTTGTATTACCGACAGAAAAAGCCTTAGGCTAGCCCCAAGGCACTATCAAAAACAGTAACAACTTACTGGAATTGTTAATATCATAGCTGCATTAAGTCTGATTTCAGTTGGAGCAAAGAAGAGACTGGTCAAAAATTTAAAATGAACAAGTTGACTACAGTGTACTTTGAAAATCTCTGACATGTTCATGGATATCTAGAGGGCAGTGCATATGAACAGGGTTCTTGTTACCCTAAGAAAGAACTGGGAAATTTTGGCCTTGGTTACTCTCATCTAGATGATTCTTAGGTCCTATTCAAGCAAGAAGTGAAAGCTAAGTCTGATTTGTAAAATGCCTGAAATATGAGGGTATACTTTCAAATACAAATCTCCTTGGCAAAACATTGATAACAAAATATTTAAAGAAATATTTCAACTTATCATCAGTGGACCATTAAATGATGATGATCCAAGGCAAAACTAGGAATTCAGACTTAAAAGTGAAAAGAATAAAAATAAAATGGGCAAGCACAGAATGCAGTAGCCACATAATGAAGAAAATGCATAATCTAAGAACAACTAAAAATACTAGGAGAGCAGAATTTGATTCCAAAGTTGCTTGATATTTTAATATTTTTATTTTGAACAAAGTTATGAGATATGCAAAAATACAGGAAGGTTTGGTCCATATGTGGGAGGTGGAGTGAAGGGAGGTTGAGAGGTGGTTGGGGGGAGGTAAATGGTCAATAAAAGATGTTTCTGAGGAGGCCCAGATGTTGGACTTAATATACTTTAAATCACGTATTATGAATACCAAAGGAAAGTATTTAAAAGACTACAATAAACCATGACAACTAGATCTTACCAAATAAATAACACTAATAAGGACATATAAATAATTTTTTAAAAGAACCAAATAAAAATTCCAGAGTTGAAAAGTAAAATAACTAAAAAGTTCACTAGATAGATTCAACATTAGATTTGACATGGTAGAAGAAAGAATCAGCAAGCTTGAGAATAGGTCTATAGTGATTATCCAATCTGAGGAACAATAAGGAAAATAAAAAGGAAACAGATCAGAGTATCAGAGAGTCGTAGGACAAAAGTAAGTGTACAAAAAATATGCATAATGGGAGTCTCAGAAAGAGAAGGGGGAGAGAAATAGGTAGAAAAAGTATTTAAATAATTGGAAATTTTTTTCAAAATATATGAAAATCCATTAATCTACATATCCAAGGGGCTTAACAAACTCCAAGTAGAATAAACTCCAAAAGAGTGAACTGGCTACATCATAATTAATAGGTTGAAAGTAAAAGACAAAGAGAAAGCACCAAGAAAAAATACTCATTAAGTACCAAAAATACAGCATTTCAGATTGAGGAAAAGGACCTAGACTGTAACTGAGATCCACAAAAAGAAAGTAAAAACACTGACAAAAGTTTTCACATAGATAAATATTCAAGACAAAGTTAACATTTTAAATTTATTTTTTTCTTCTAACTGATTAAATAACAATTACATAAAACAATAATTACAAAAATGAGCTGACAGACTTATGTAAAACATATTATTTGTATGACAAAAATAGCACAAAAGAATGGGGAGACTTATGTTGGAGCAAAGCTTCTATTTACTATTGAAATTAAAATAACAGTAATCTAAAGTAGATTTACTTAAATAAGATATTATAATTTCCAGAGGAGCAGCTAAGGAAATGACTCCAAAGTATAATTTTAAAAAGTTGGAATAATTTTAAATTGTACAATAGAAAGTATATATTTATCACAAAAATGTAGTAAAGAGACATAGAATACAAAATCATAGATGTTATAAATCCTACCATAAAAAAATTACATTAGATGTTAAAGGATAAAACATTCAAATTGAAAGGCAGAGAGTATCAAACTGAATTAAAAAAAAAAATAACATTTCAACTATACACTTTGTAAAAAAGACACCCTTTTTCTGTAAGACAAAAAATTTTAAGTGAGAAGATGAAAAAAAGATATATGAACTGTAACATAAAGAGGGTTAGGATGACTACACTAATAGCACACAAAATAGACTTTAAGCGCTGGCCAGTTTTGCTCAGCAGTTAGACGGCTTGCAGTCCAGAGAGACCCGGGTTCGGTGCTCGCTAAGGGCACATACCTCGGTTGCAGTTTGTCCCTGGCCCTGGTTGGGTCGTGCGGGTGGCAACCACTCGATATTTCCCTTTCATGTTGATGTTTCTCTCTCTCTCTCTCTCTCTCTCTCTCTCTCTCTCTCCCTCCCTCCCTCCCACGCTATCTGAACAAAAAACAGAAAAATGTCCTCGGGTGAGGATAAAAAAAAAATTGACTTCAATATTTTAAAAAACATTACCAAAGACAAAGAGGGAAATTTTATAATGACAAAAAGATGAATTCAGCAGCAGAATTTTCACTGATACATCACCTAAGGCAACAGAAACAAAGGAGAAAATGAACACAGGCAACAACATCAAACTAAAAAGATTGTGCACAGCAAAAGATACAACCATCAAAATGGAAAGGCAACCCACTGTATGGGAGAGCATAATTGCCAGTGATATATCAGATAAGGGGTTAATTTCCAATATATATATAGAGTGCTCATACAACTCCACAAAAGGAAGACAAAGAACCCAATTAAAAAATGGGCAGAGGCACTAAATAGACACCTCTCCAAACAGGACATACAAATGGCTAAGAAACATATGAAGAAATGCTCCACATCACTAATCATCAGAGAGATGCAAATTAAAACAACAATGAGGTATCACCTCACACCTGTCAGAATGGCCGCCATCAACAAATCATCAAACAACAAGTGTTGGCGAGGGTGTGGAGAAAAGGGGACTCTAGTGCACTACAGAATGAAAGCTACAGATGGTTTAAAAATAAAGATATATAAAAAATTATTTTATGCAAATAAAATGGGAAAAAAAGCTGGTGGAGTAATACTTATATCTGACAAAACAGACTTTAAAACAAAGGCTATAGTAAGAGACAAAAAGGGAAACTACATAATGATAAAGGGGACAATCCAACAAGATAATATAACCTTTCAAAATATTTATTCACCAAATATATGAGCACAGAATATGTAAAGCATATCTTAATGGATATAAAGGAAGAGATTGACAGTAATGCAGTCATAATAGGAGACTTCAACACCCCATTGACAGATCTTTCAGACAGAAAATAAACAAGAAAACAGTGACCTTAAATGACACACTAGATCAGATCTATTTAATTGATACCTTCACAAGAGTACCTGGAACATTTTCTAGGATAGACCACATGTTAGGACACAACACAAGTCTCACTAAATTTAAGATGAATGAAATCATATCAAGCATCTTCTCTGACTATAATGGTATAAAATTAAAAATCAATCACAAGAACAAAACTGAAAAACACATAAAGACATGGAGGCTAAATAATATGTTACTAAAGAATGAATGCGTTAACAATGAGATCACCCTCACTGGTTTGGCTCAGCAGTTATAGTGTCAGCCAGCAGAGCAGAGAGTCATGGGTTCAGTTCTGGTCAAGGGCATGTATCTCAGCTGTGGTTTGTCTGCAGCCTTGGTCAGGGTCATGTGGGAGGCAACCAGTCGATGTGTCTCTCTCACACCAATGTTTCTCTCTCTTCCTCTCTCCCTCTCTCTTTCTCTCCCCCTCTGTCTGAAGATAAATGGAAAAATATCCTCAGGTGAGGATTTAAAAAAATGATTAAAAAAAACAACAACAAAAAAACAATGAGATCAAGGAAGAAATCAAAAGACAACTCAAAACAAATGAAAATGAGAATACACTAACCAAAACTCTATGGGACACAGCAAAATCAATCCTAAGAAGGATATTCATGGCAATATAGGCCTACCTTAAGAAACTAGAAAAGCCCTGGTCAGTGTTGCTCAGCGGTTAGAGCATCGGCCTGCAGTCCAGAGAGACCCGGGTTCGGTTCCCGCTAAGGGCACATATCTCGGTTGCAGTTTGTCACCGGCCCTGGTTGGTCATGCAGGTGGCAGCCACTTGATGTGTCCCTTTCATGTTGATGTTTCTCTCTCTCTCTCTTTCTCTCTCTCCTTCCCACTCTATCTGAGGTGAGGGTAAAGATTAAAAAAAAAAAAAAAGAAACTAGAAAAATCTCAAATAAACAATATAACTTTACAATTATAGGTACCAGAAAAAGAACAACAAAGCCCAACATGAGTAGAAAGAAGAAAATAATAAAGATCGGAGAAGAAAAAAAACAAAAGAGTCTTAAAAAATATACAAAAGATCAATGAAACCAAGTGCTAGTTATTTGGGGAAAAAAATAAACAAGATTGACAAAACTTTAACTACACTCATCAAGAAAAAAAAAGAGAAAAGACCCAAATAAATAGGATCAAAATGAAAAGAGAAAACTAGCAACTGACACCACAGAAATAAAAAGAATTGTAAGAAAATATTATAAACAGCCAAGCCTGTGTGGCTCAGTGGACTGAGCATCGTCCCTTAGACTGAGAGGTCCAGGTTTGACTCCTGGTCAGGGCACATGCCCTGGTTGTGGGCTACAACCCCAGTAGGAGGCATGCAGGAGGCAAACAATCGATGTTTCTCTCTGACATCTATGTTTCTCTTTCTCTCCTTTCCTCTCTCTCTCTAAAAAAATTCAATAGAAAACATGTTATAGAAAAAAAAATATTATGAACAACTATATGCCAACAATATAACGATCTGAAAAAAAAGGATAAATTCCTAGAAATATATAATCTTTCAAAATGGAATCAGGAAGAATCAGAAAAGTTGAATAGACAGATTATATCTAATGAAATTGAAGCAGTAATAATAATAATAAAAAAAAAACCTTGACACAAACAAAAGCCATGATTTGAAGGAATATATGAACTCCTATGTTCATTATTGTGTTATTTACAATAGCCAAGATTTGGAAGCAACCCAAGTGCCCATCAACAGATGAGTGAATAAAAAAGTGCTGGTGCCCTGGACGGGTTGGTTGGAGCATTGTCCCATGCACTAAAAGTTTGTGGGTTTGATCCCTGGTCAGGGCATATACCTAGGTTGTGGGTTTGATCCCTGGTCAGGGTGTGTACAGAAGGCAACTGATCATTTTTTTCTTTCTCACATCAGTGTTTCTCTCTCCCCCTTCCCTCCCTCCCTCCTTCTCTCAAATCAACAAAAACATATCCTGAATTAATATTTTTAAAAGTGATGGTACATTTACACAGTGGAATACTACTTGTCTTTAAAAATAGAAGGAAATCTTACCTTTTGTGACAGCATTAATACATAAAGAGTATTATGCTAAGTGAAACAAGCCAGTCAGAAAAAGACAAAAAACATATGATTACACTTATATGTGGAACCTGATGAACAAAATAAACTAACAAACAAAAAACAAACAGACTTATAGATACATAAAACAGATGGACAGCTGTTAGAGGGGAGGGAGGTGTGGGGATAGGGTGAAAAAGGTGAAGGAATTAAGCAAAAATAAATATCTCGTAGATACAGACAACAGTATGGTGATTATCAGAGGAAAAGGGGGTGGGAGAAGTAAAAGAGAGTAAAGGAGGTAAATGGTGACAGAAGGAGATGACTTTTGGTGGTGAACACATAAAACTATATACAGATGATGCATTAAAGAATTGTACACTTGAAATATATATAATTTTATAAAGCAATGTCATCCCAGTAAATTCAAGAGAAACTTTTTTTTTTCACAAATGCAATACAAAACTTTAATAACAGACTTGATCAAGTAGAAAAAATAATAAAAATCAAAGATCAGTCACTTTAAATTACCCAATTAGAAGAGAAAAAATGAAAAGGAATAAAAAAGTCTATAGGATTTATGGAACACTATTAAGAGAGGCAATGTTCTCATTATGGGAGTTTCAGAAGGGCTAGAAAGCTATTTTAAAGAAATAATTGATGAAAACATTCCAAATTTGGGGAGAGATTTGGACATTTCAGTATATGATGCTCAACAGTCTCTAATCAGGTTTAACACAAGGAAAAATTCAGAGAGACATATACTCAAACTGTCAAAAATTGAAGACAGAGAGAATCTTAAAAGCAGCAAGAGAAATGAGGCTCATTACACAGAAGGGAACTTCCATAGGTTATCAGTGAATTTCTCAGTAGAAACTGTGCAGGTTATAAGAGAGTGGCATAATATATTGAATGTACTGATATTTAAAAAACTGCCAACCAAGAATACTTTAACTGACAAAATTGTCCTTCAGAACTGAAGGAGAGAAAAAAAAAAAAAACATTTCTAGAAAAACAAAATATATTACAGTATAAAACACTGGTAAAGGTCAATATGTAGTTAAATTCAGAATACTCTAATATTATAATGGTGGTGTGTAAAACAATTATAACTCTAGCATAAACTTTTTTTTTTTTTTTTTTTTATTCTTTTTTTTTTTTTTTTATTGAATAATTTTTGTTACAAATGATTCTCCTTTTTTCCCCCAGTGGTTCCCCCCTCCCCCTTCCCTCCCCGCCCCTTCCCCCGATTGTTGTCCATGTCCACTGTTCATGCCTATATGCATATAAATTCTGTTGTTCATCCCTCTCTCAGCTCCCCACTCCTTAGGGGATTGTCCTCAAACTGTTATGTTCATTATATTCCAGAAATCAGTGAGATCATATGAAATTTGTCTTTCTCTGCTTGGCTTGTTTCACTCAGGATGATACTTTCCAGGTCCCTCCATGTAGTCTCAAAGGACAAGAGATCTTTCTTTCTTACCGCTGCGTAGTACTCCATTGTGTATATGTACCACAGCTTTTTAATCCATTCGTCTACTGATGGGCACTTGGGCTGTTTCCAGATCTTAGCGATTGTAAATAGTGCTGCTACAAAGATGGGGGTACATATATTCTTTCTGATTGGTGTTTCAGGCTTCTTAGGGTATATTCCTAGAAGTGGGATCACTGGGCATAAACTTTAAATTTATTAAAATTAAAATTATTAAAAATAACTATGCCTGCAGTAATTTGTTAATGGTTACCAGTGGTACTCAACCTTCCTAATGCCACAAGCCTTTAATACAGTTCCTCATGTTGTATGTGGGCATATCTGCATGTGGGCGGACCCGCCTGGAGATGGATAGAGGAGCAGTGTCTCTGTTCCTAAGACCATCAGAAATATGTGTTTTCCGATGGTCTTAGGCAACCCCTGCGAAAGGATTGTTTGACTCCCAAAGGGGTTGCTACCCACAGGTTGAGAACCACTGGGTTACACAGTATAAAATGATGTACATTGTGACATTAAAACATGAAATATAGGAGGTAAAAAAAGTAGAGAGCTTTTGTATATGATTGAAGTTGTTATCAGCTTAAAATAGACTATTATAACTATAAGATGTTTTATGTAAACCTCAGAGTAACTACAAGGAAAACCTGTTATAATGTGTCAATAAGGTAACCAGAGATGCACAGCCATGTGGAATTAAATAAAATAATTGAGTAGCATGGTGGTTAAGAGGCTAGGAATGGAAGAAGAGAAGAGATATAAACAGATACAAACTTTTTGTTATAAGATGGTTACGTTTTGGAGAGATTTAATGAACAGAATGGTGATTATAGTTGATAATAATGTATTAGATACTGAAAATTTTCTGAGAGTAGATCTCAACACACACAGTAACTATTTTAGGTAATAAATATTTTTATTGTGGTAATCATTTTAATATATACATTTATAAAAGATCATATTATATAGCTTAAATGTATGATTTTCAATCATATCTCAATAATGCTGGAAAAGATAAAAAGATGTGAAAATTTATAGAATGCAGTTCAAGTTAAAGCATTTCATAGAGGAAAATCTATAGCTTAATACACAAACATTTAGAAAGGAGAAATAGCTTAAATCAATAACTTAAGTTTCACCTTAAATATTTTAAAAACAAATAAGGGTAAACTCAAGGCAAGGAAAAGATGATAAAAATAAGAGCAGAAACCAATGAAATAGAAAACAAAACAACAAAAAGAGAAAATCAACAAATCAAACTTGTTCTTTGAAATGATTAACAGTATTGGCAAACCATTAGATAGATTAACCAAGAAAAAACATGAACAAACACCGATTACCAAAATTAGGAATGAAAGCAAAGCACCTCACCACTGATTCCTCAGAAATCAAATTATAAGGAATTACTGTAATATAATCAGATGCCAAGAATTTGATTACTTATGTAAAATTGGCAAATTCATAGCTAAAGAAAATTGACTCAGGAAGAAATAAAAATCTTAATAGAAATATTACAAGAGATTGAATTAGTTATTTAAAATATTTCCATACAGAAAAGCCCAGGCCTAGAGTAAACTGTGTTTGTCATACTCACAACTATAATCCTACTTTTGTCCCACCCTGTATATGGCGACAGGAGATTTGACTTTATATGGTAAACATAAAATGCTATATACAAATTATGTATTATATAATTGTACATTTGACATTTATATACTTTAATTAATTCTATTAAATCTATTAACCAATCTCATCCCAATAAATGTAACTTTAAAAAGCGCAAACAAAAGGTATTGGAGCTAACAAGTTCACTGTAAAAGTCTCCACTGAAAATTGTAAAGACTTATCACTCTGATGAATAACTATTGATAGAAGTAGAACAGTGTCCAATATAATTTCTCTTGATCTGGACTTTATGTCCATTGTACCACAAGCTATATCTTTTATACTGCAAAGAGATATAAATACAGAGATAGTCCTAATTCTCTTTATTTGAAGAGAAGAGGAAGTAATGTTTCACTATTTGCAATACAAAGCTGTTCATACATACACACAGGCATATATATATATATTTGGAATATATATATGTACGTGTGTGTGTGTGTGTGTGTGTGTGTATACACAAAATTCCACCCAGATAATTATGTACCCTCTACTTTAATATACACAATAGATTATAAAACTTAAGTTCACTCATTAGCTGTAAAAGATAAAGTAGTCAATGGCATAAAATTTGCTCATTTTACTTAATCCCTTCACCTTTTTTATCTAGGCCAGCAACTACATCCCCTCTGAAAACTCTCAGTTTGTTCTCTATGAATCTGTTTTTATTTTGTTTGTTCGTTTATTTTCTTCATTTGATTTCATATATGAGTGAATTTTATGGTGCTTATCTTTCTCTGATTGGCTTGTTTCACTTAGCATAACGCTCTCCAGGTCCATCCATGCTGTTGCAAAGGCTAAGATTTCCTTCTTTTTTATGGCTTAGTAGTATTCTATTGTGTAAATGTACCATAGCTGTTTTATCCACTCATCTACTGATAGACACTTGGGCTGCTTACAAATCTTGGCTATTGTAAATAACGCTGCAGTTAACATAGGGGTGCATATATTCTTTCAAATTTAGTGTTTTGGGTTTCTTTGAATATATTCCCAAACACACAATATAATATACAGGTGATATATTTTATGTAGCTGTACATCTGACATCTATATAATTTTATTAACCAATGTCACACCAATAAATTCAATATCAAATGGAATTAGCTCATATTACAATTCATTCTCCGTATAATGTACTCCTTGTTTTGAGACTATAACTTACATAGAATAATGTTATTTTACTCTCATTGCAAACCCTTGTTTATATAAAAGCATAATCAATCGATAAAAAGTGAAGGTTATTTATAGAATTTGTTTCAAAATGATCATTATACTATAAAATCAGTAGCAAAACAACTCCATGCAGTTTGTTGCACTACTATTTTTGAAATTCTACAGAAGAATCATATTTATCTAGAGATAAAAAATAGTGTGATGATACTCAAATGATTATGACTTAGTAAACTGTATATATTTTTATTTTTGCTAAATGCCTAAATGTTTTATAGTTTGTGGTAACATGGAGTGAATCGAGCTAATTTGGTTTCTCCTTTCTAGAAGCCTACAACAATGTTAACAAATATGTATTTGTTTCTTGAACTATTTTTCAAACTAAGTTTTACAATTTGAGTCATATAGAGTCCTTTTTCATTAAAGTAAATATAGTCTAGGGGAAAGAGGCTCCAACTGGAGGCAAAATGATGTTTGAGGAAGGCTCTGTTACTTACTGGCTGCACATCAACTCTAAAAATTTCACTTCAGATAGGAGCAATAATATCCTACTTGTCTAACTCAGGGGTTACAATAATGATAAAATATGATAATGCACATAAAAGATAATCATTTGTAAGTTACTATGGAAGAGTGAAATAGCAAAAGTCCACAGCAATATGTAAACTTTTTTTTGTGGTTTATTGTAACAGACAATGGCTTGGAAGTCACTGGGGAGAAAAGCATTGGTGGGGGAGGGGGAGGGGAAAGGTTAGGGGCGAATCAGAGAAGAAGAAAGAAAAGCCAAGCTGAATAGATAGCCTCTGGATATAAAGTTGGAGGAAAAGATTTTTAAGTTAATTGAAGCACAAATAGAAAATATCTATTAGACTAAGATTCCTTCAGATTAGTATCAAAGGATAATCCATCTTTTTATTTTTTGTACTGCCTGGCATGGTATTTTATACGTTATTTTTAAGTTTTCTAGAAAATAGAGCTCATGGTTTATTTGGGTTGTACAAACTTAAGGATGTAGCTCTATCTTAAAGTTTAATTTTTTAAAAATATGAAGTTAGCTAGCCCAGCCCATGTGGCTCAGTGGTTGAGCATCGAACCATGTACCAAAAGGTCACCAGTTCGATTTCCAATCAGGTCACATGCCCAGGTTGCAGGCTCGATCTCCAGTAGGGGGTGTGCAGGAGGCAGCCAATAGATAATTTTCTCTCACATGGATGTTTCTTTCTCTTTCTCCCTCCCTCTCTCTCTAAAAATCAATTAAATATATATATTTTTAAATCTGAAGCTTAAGGGAATGGGTTTTCTACTCATACAATAGTATCCCAGTTGCTTCTCATCACATGTTCCAATCTGATGTTTAATTCCACCAACACACAGAGCCCCAAAACATAATCTCTTCTGCACAATATGGATAGTAGTATTCCATTGTTTAAATTGTCTTTATACCTCCCTAATGTTTGCCTGGTTTTGCCTCTTCTTTTGACCAATTTACTTCCTAAACAACTGACCTCAGCACCTAGCTCAATTTACCCAAGAAAATAATGAAAGTTTTTACAGTATTAAAGCAAAGAAGTTTTGATCAGCACTGAGAAATTCATTTGTGTGTAGGAAAAAGAGATGTTTTTGCCAATACTGTTGCTATGCAACCACTATACTTTGACAACTAGCACTAAAATGAAACATAACTTCATAAGTGGAGAATGGTTTAAAAGAATATATAGAGACTATTAATCAAAGCCAGAACTTCCTGGAACCTCCTAAAAAGAATCAGCTGAAGGGGAAGTCAAGGGCTTTGTAAGAACTTACCATTTTTTTTTTTAAAAGGAAACGTAAATGCAGACCCATGTAGTCATTCCTTAAATTATATAATTATATTAGGTAATGCATCTAGAATGCAAAACTAACTGTGAATAAAGTTGTAATGGGCCACCTATACCAGTTATAATGCAAAAGAGACACAGCATCATTTAAATGTTTTAAACATTTAGCCCTGGCCTGTTTGGTTCAGCGGTTAGAGCATCAGCCTGCAATCCAGAGAGACCCAGTTTCGGTTCCTGCTAAGGGCATGTACCTCAGTTGCAGTTTGTCCCTGGCCCTGGTTGGGTCGTGTGGGTGGCAACCACTCGATGTGTCCCTTTCACGGTGATGTCTCTCTCTCTCTCTCTCCCCCTCCCTCCCTCCTTCCCACTCTATCTGAACAAAAATAGAAAAATGTCCTCAGGTGAGGATTAAATAAATAAATAAATAAATAAATAAATAAATAAATAAATAAATGTTTTAAACATTTAAAGTACAACTGAAACAGAATGCATTTTTGGAATGGAGAGGGCATGATTACAAACATGTCTGGGAACACATGGGTCACAAAGATGACATAAAACCTACAGTTTTTCTAGGATACTATAAAACCCAGTCATGTATATACTTACTGAATATTTTTAAAAAGCAAATGTATTATATTAAGAAATGTTAGAAAATCTAATAATGGTATCAACAGTTACAGAAAATGAGATATTTCTAGGGTACCTTTTCTCTGTATGTAACAAATCATTCTGTCACTTTTGTTATTTTTTCCTTTTCTTGTGGGGTGCCAAAGTGTAGCCCCAAAATTCTCATCTGAATGACAACTTCCTACTTTTCTCTCCTCTAGGAAGAAGAAAGTAATTATATGGTCTGTATAACTTTGGTTCCCTAGAGAAACAGAATCAATAGGGCATATATACTAGCTCTCTGTCTTAAATATACAGACCTCAGAATCATTTTGAAAATTTCCTTTTGCTTTCATGTCATGTGTTGCAAGCTGAACTACTACTACAGTTATAATCCTGTATAAAACTCTTCACAAAAGTTCTAGTGATTCATTTTGATGAAATTTTATAGTAGATAAAAATTTACCTTAAAAGCAAAATTATTGTGTTTATTGTTTTTTTAAATGCTTTTTTAAAAATTTATTTATTTATTTTTGTTACAGATGTTTCTCCTTTTTCCCCCATTGACACCCTCCCCACCCTGTCCCCAGCATTGTTGTCCATGTCCATTGGTCATGCATAGATACATATAAGATCTGTGGTTTATCTCTAACCCTATCCCCCTCTTCTGAGGATTGTCAGTCTGTACCCTACTTCCACATTTCTAGGACTACCCTGTTCTTCAGACTGTTATGTTCGTTATATTCCACAAATAAGAGAGATTATATGATACTTGTCTTACTCTGTTTGGCTTGTTTCACTTAGGATAATACTTTCCAGGTCCCTCAATGTTGTCTCAAAGGATAAGAGATCTTTCTTTCTTAGAGCTGCATAGTACTCCATTGTGTATATGTACCACTGCTTTTTTATCCATTAGTCTACTGATGGACACTTGGGCTGTTTCTAGATCTTAGCTATTGTAAATAGTGCTGCTATGAACATGGGGGTACATATATTCTTTCTGATTGGTGTTTCAGGCTTCTTGGGGTATATCCCTAGAAGTGGGACCACTGGGTAAAAAAGCAGTTCAATTTTTAATTTTTTGAGGTAACACCATATTGTTTTCCATAGTGGCTGCACCAGTCTGCATTCCCACCAGCAGTGTACTAGAGTCCCCTTTTCTCCACACCCTCACCAACACTTGTTGTTTGATGATTTGTTGATGGTGGCCATTCTGACAGGTGTGAGGTGATACTTCATTGTTGTTTTAATTTGCATCTCTCTGATGATTAGTGATGTGGAGCATTTCTTCATATGTCTCTTAGCCATTTGTATGTCCTTTGATTATTTTATTTTTAGAAAGGGAGCAAGGGAGAAGGCTGAAGAAATAGAAACATTGATGTGAGAGACACATTGATGAGCTGCCTCCTGCATGCCCCCTACTGGGGATCGAGCCCACAACTTGGCATGTGTCCTGAGTGAAAATTGAACCAGGACCTCTCAGTCCATGGGGCAATGCCCAATACACTGAGACACACAAGCCAGGCTGTTTTTTTTGTTTTTTTTTTTTAAGTTATTTTTTATTGATTAATTTTTGTTACAGATGATTCTCCTTTTTCCCCCCACTGAATCCCCCCTCCCCCTCCCCTCCCTGCCCCTTCCCCAGATTGTTGTCCATGTCCACTGTTCATGCATACATGGGTATAAGTTCTGTGGTTCATCCCTCCCCCTCCTCCCCACTCCTTAGGGGATTGTCAGTCTGTACCCCGCTTCCGCGTCTCTGGGACTACCCCATTCCTCAAACTCTTATGTTCATTATATTCCACAAATAAGTGAGACATATGAAATTTGTCTTTCTCTGTTTGGCTTGTTTCACTTAGGATGATACATTCCAGGTCCCTCCATGTAGTCTCAAAGGATAAGAGATCTTTCTTTCTTACCGCTGCGTAGTACTCCATTGTGTATATGTACCACAGCTTTCTTATCCATTCGTCTACTGATGGGCACTTGGGCTGTTTCCAAATCTTAGCGATTGTAAATAGTGCTGCTACAAAGATAGGGGTACATATATTCTTTCTTATTGGTGTTTTATGCTTCTTAGGGTATATTCCTAGAAGTGAGACCACTGGGTCAAAAGGAAGATCAATTTTTAATTTTTTGAGGTGACACCATATTGTTTTCCATAGTGGCTGCACCAGTCTGCATTCCCACCAGCAATGTACTAGAGTCCCCTTTTCTCCACACCCTCGCCAATACTTGTTGTTTGATGATTTGTTGATGGCTGCCATTCTGACAGGTGTGAGGTGATACCTCATCGTTGTTTTGATTTGCATCTCTCTGATGATTAGTGATGATGAGCATTTCTTCATATGTTTCTTAGCCATTTGTATGTCCTGTTTGGAGAGGTGTCTATTTAGTTCCTCTGCCCATTTTTTAATTGGATTCTTTGTCTTCCTTTTGTGGAGTTGTATGAGCACTCTATATGTATTGGAAATTAACCCTTTATCTGATATGTCATTGGCAATTATGCTCTCCCATACAGTGGGTAGCCTTTCCGTTTTGATGATTGTATCTTTCGCTGTGCAGAAGCTTTTGAGTTTGATGTAGTCCCATGTGTTCATTTTCTCCTTTGTTTTTATTGCCTTAGGTGATGTGTCAGTAAAAATTTTGCTGCGTATGATGTCTGAGATTTTGTTGCCCACAGTCTCCTCTAGGATTTTTATGGATTCATGAGTTACATTTAAGTTTTTATCCATTTTGAGTTTATTTTGGTGTAGGGTGTAAGTTGATGGTCTAGTCTCATTTTTCTGCAAGTAGCTGTCCAATTTTCCCAGCACCATTTATTAAAGAGGCTGTCCTTACTCCACTGTATGCTCTTGCCACCTTTGTCAAATACTAATTGAGCATATTGCCTCGGGTCCATTTCTGGGTTCTCTATTCTGTTCCACTGGTCTATATACCTGTTCTTGTGCCAGTACCAGGCTGTTTTGATTATAGTGGCTTTGTAGTATAACCTGAAATCTGGTATTGTGATCCCTCCAACTTTGTTCTTCCTTTTCAAGATTGCTGTGGTATTCGAGGCCTTTTTTGCTTCCATATGAACTTTTGAAGTAATTTTTCTAATTCTGTGAAGTATGCCGTTGGTATTTTGATGGGGATTGTGTTGAATCTATATATTGCTTTGGGTAATATGAACATTTTAATGATGTTAATTCTCCCAATCCATGAGGAGGGTATGTGCTTCCACTTTTTTATATCTTGCTCTATTTCTTTTTTCAAAGACCTGTAGTTTTCTGCAAATAGGTCCTTTATTTCTTTGGTTAAGTTTATTCCTAGGTATCTTAATTTTTTTGCAGCAATGGTAAATGGGATTGTTTGCTTAGTTTCTCTTTCTGTGAGTTCATCATTGGTGTATAAGAATGCCATCGATTTCTTGACGTTAATTTTGTATCCTGCTACTTTGCCAAATTCATTTATTAAGTCTAGTAAACTTTTGGTGGAGTCTTTGGGATTTTCTATGTACAGTATCATGTTATCTGCAAATAATGACAATTTCACTTCCTCCTTTCCAATTTGGATCCCTTTTATTTTTTCTTCCTGTCTGATTGCTGTGGCTAAGACTTCCAATACTATGATAAATAGGAGTGGCGAAAGTGGGCATCCTTGCCTTGTTCCTGTTCTTAAGGGAAATGCTTTTAGTTTTTGCCCATTGAGTATGATGTTGGTTGTAGGTCTTTCATATATGGCCTTTATTATGTCTAGATATGATCCCTCTATTCCCACACTGCTTAGCGTTTTTATCAGAAATGGATGCTGGATTTTGTCGAAGGCTTTTTCGGCATCTATTGATATTATCATGTGGTTTTTATTCTTCATTTTATTTATGTGGTGTATCACATTTATGGATTTGCGAATATTGTACCAGCCTTGCATCCCTGGAATGAATCCCACTTGGTCATGGTGGACAATTTTTCTGGTGTATTGCTGGATTCGATTTGCTAGTATTTTGTTCAGGATTTTGGCATCTATGTTGATCAGGGATATTGGCCTGTAGTTTTCTTTCTTTGTTGTGTCTTTTAGTGGTTTTGGAATTAGAATTATGCTGGCTTCATAGAATGAGTTTGGAAGTCTTCCTTCTTCTTGAATTTTTTGAAATAGTTTGAGGAGAATGGATATTAGTTCTTCTTTGAATGTTCGGTAAAACTCCCCCGTGAAGCCATCCGGGCCTGGGCTTTTGTTTGCTGGAAGTGTCTTGATTACATCTTCAATTTCTTCCGTTGTTATTGTTCTGTTCAAGTTTTCAATCTCTTCCTGATCCAGTTTTGGGAGACTATGTGTTCCTAGAAATTTGTCCATTTCGCTTAGATTTTCGAATTTGTTGCCATATAATTGGTCATAGTAGTTGTTAACGATCTTTTGTATTTCTGTGGTGTCAGTTGTTATCCCTCCTCTTTCATTTCTGATTTTATGTATTTGAGTTCTCTCTCTTTGTTTCTTGGTGAGTCTAGCTAAGGGTCCATCAATCTTGTTTATCTTTTCGAAAAACCAGCTCTTTGTTTTATTGATCCTCTGAATTATTTTTTTGGTCTCTATGTCCTTTATTTCTGCTCTGATCCTTACTATTTCCTTCCTTCTACTTGCTCTGGGGTTTTCTTTTGTTTACTCTCTAGTTCTTTAAGTTGTGAGGTTAGGTAGTCTATTAGAGATTTTTCTTCTTTTTTGAGGTAGGCCTGTAGTGCTATGAACTTCCCTCTCAGAACTGCTTTCGCTTCATCCCATAGATTTTGTATTGTTGTGTCCTCATTTTCATTGGTTTCCAGGAAGTTTTTGATTTCTTCCTTGATCTCCTCGGTGACCCATTCATTGTTTAATAACATTCTATTTAGCTTCCATGTGTTAAAATGTCTTTGTATGTTCTTCTTGCAGTTGATTTCTAGTTTCATACCATTGTGGTCTGAGAAGATGCTTGTTATAATTTCAATCTTCTTGAACTTCTAGAGACTTAGTTTGTGCCCTAACATGTGGTCTATCTTTGAGAATGTTCCATGTGCACTTGAGAAGAATGTGAATTCTGTAGTTTTGGGGTGTAGTTCTCTGTAGATATCTATTAAATCCATTTGGTCTAGTGCTTCATTTAGAGTCTCTGTTTCCTTGCTAAGTTTTTGTCTAGAGGATCTATCCAGTGATGTGAGCGGGGTGTTGAGGTCCCCTGCTATGACGGTATTGCTATCGATTTCTCCTTTGAAGTCCTCCAATAGTTTTTAAAAATATTTTGGTGCTCCTATATTGGGTGAATATATGTTTATCAAGGTTATATTTTCCTGTTGGATAGACCTTTTCAATATTACGTAGTGGCCTTCTTTGTCTCTAGTTATGGCCTTCATTCTGAAATCTATTTTATCAGATATAAGTATTGCTACCCCAGTTTTTTTTTTTTTTCTTTTCCGTTTGCTTGAAAGATTTTTTTCCATCCCTTCACTTTCAATCTATGTGAGTCTTTTGTTGTGAGGTGGGTCTTTTGTAAACAACATATAGATGAGTCATGCTTTCTTATCCAATCAGCTACTCTGTGTCTTTTTATGGGAGCATTCAGTCCATTTACATTTAAGGTGGTTATTGATATGAACTTATTTATTGCCATTTTTGTTTAGTGTGGTTCTATTTTCCTTCCCATTTCTCCTGGTATTTACAGCAGTCCTTTTAACATTTCTTGCAGTGCTGGTTTGGTGCTAATGTATTCCCTTAGCCTTTTTTTGTCTGAAAAGCTCTTTATTTGACCCTCTATTTTGAATGATAGCCTTGCTGGGTAGAGTAGTCTTGGATTCAGATCCTTGTTTTTCATGACCTTGATTACTTCATGCCATTCCCTTCTAGCCTGTAGTGTTTCTTGTGAAAAGTCAGCTGAGAGCCTTATGGGGTTTCCTTTGTAGGTAACCTGTTGCTTATCTCTTGTTGCTTTTAGGATTCTCTCTTTGTCTTTAATTTTTGGCAGTTTGATTACTATGTGTCTTGGTGTGGGCCTGTTTGGGTTCTTCTTACTTGGGGCTCTCTGAGCTTCTTGAACTTGAATGCCTTCTTCCTTCACCAAATTAGGGAAGTTTCTGTCACTATTTCTTTGAATATATTCTCTAGCCCACGCTTACTTTCTTCTTCTTCAGGGACTCCTATGATACAAATATTATTCCGTTTCTAGTTGTCTCACAGTTCCCTTAAGCTCTCTTCCTGTTTTTTAATCGTTTTTTCCTTTTGGTTTTCTGATTGGTTGATTTCTTCTAGCCTGTCTTCTAATTCACTGATCCGGTCCTCAGCTTCCCCTACTCTGCTTTTTAGACCTTCCAGTGTGTTTTTCATTTCTGATATGTCATTCTTCATTTCTTCCTGTTGGTTTTTCATTTCCAGGTGGTTGATTTTCAACATTCCTATGTCTTTATTCATGTTGCTCATGTCCTTACACATGCTGTTGAGCTTCCGCAACATCATGGCTCTAAATTCTAGTTCTGTTAACTTGCTTAACTGCACCTCATTTATTTCATCTTCTGTAGAGGTCTCTTGTTCTTTCATTTGGCTTTTGTTTCTGTTTCTCACCATTTTGGTTATCACAGTGGGCTTTGGAGTCTGCCAAGTTTTCCCAGTGGGTGTTGGTGTTCTGCTGTTTGTGGTTCCCTCTCCTGGGTTTGGATGCACCAGGGAGGACCCACTTTAAACACTACCGTCAAGTCTTAGCCTTTCTGGTTAGTGTTGCATGCCCAGGGAATGGTAGTTATCCTCTAGCTTTTTTTTTTTTTGCCTGGAGGCTATTAGTAGAGGTCACCTGCAGACCCTTGGTTTCTGAGTTGCCTGGAATACTCCCTCAGGTGCTCAGTGTATGAGGATTTCTTGAGAGTGAGGCAGGCGTTCGTTGTTAATGGGCCTCAATTAGCATTTCAATGGCCACCAGGTGGGGTTGAATCTCTGCGGGAGGGGCCACCACCTCTCCCCAGGCCCTGAGAAAAAGTAAAATGACCACAGTCCTGAGTGGCTGCACTCTGTGAAAGCTCTTAGCACCCTCCAAAACCCCAGTGACCCCACACAGTTCCAGTCCAGTCTGCCTTCCCTCCGCCGGAGCCCAAGGTGAGTGGCTGCTGCCAATTTAGCCTCTGTCTGGACTCTGCGTCCTGGAGCCACCTGGGACTTTTAACCCGAGGGCGCTGCTTCCAGCCAAGGGCGGCTGCGGCTGTGGCACCAGCTGAGGGGGTTGCACTCAGCAGAAGCCCCAGGACTGAGCCGTGGTAGCGGGACACTGCAGCGGTGGCAGTAGCGTCTAGCACAGTCCCCTGGTCCACGTGAATGTGCACGGCGCCCGCCGAGGGCTTAGCACGCAGAGTTCGCAGGACTCAGCCTTGGTAGCAGAATCCCACAGAGTTCCCTGGTCTCCAGGAGTCTGTGTGGCTCCAGCCGAGAGCTTAGCAGGCTACAGCGTTCCCAGGGCCCATGCAGGGTGGCAAGGGAGGCAGTGGGAGTAACTTCCAGCCGAGTTCCCTGGTCCCGCTGAGTCCCCTGGTGCCCGCGAGTCTGTGCGGCTCCAGCGGAGAGTTTAGCAGGCTACAGAGTTCCCAGGGCCCATGCAGGGTGGCAAGGGAGGCGGTAGGAGTAACTTCCAGCCGAGTTCCCTGGGCCCGCCGAGTCCCCTGGTCTTCGGGAGACTGTGCGGTTCCAGCTGAGAGCTTAGCAGGCTACAGAGTTCCCAGGGCCCATGCAGGGTGGCAAGGGAGGCGGTAGGAGTAACTTCCTGCCGAGTTCCCTGGTCTCCGCGAGTCTGTGCGGCTCCAGCGGAGAGTTTAGCAGGCTGCAGAGTTCCCAGGGCCCGTGCAGAGTGGGAAGGGAGGCGGTAGCAGTAACTTCCAGCCGAGTTCCCTGGCCCCTGCCCAGGCCGCTGCGGACCCTGGGCTCTCGGTCCCCTCTCGCATCCTCGCAAGCCTACCAGGATTGAGTGGGTGTTTCTGGTTAAGTGGTCCTCCAAGATATCTTTTGGCTGCCCTTTCCTGACGATTTGCCTTTATTTTCGTTGTAAATCCAGTTTGGTCTTGGGAGATGGTCTGTGTCGCTCCATTCACTTCGCCGCCATTTTCTAGATCCAAGCCAGGCTGTTTATTGGTTCCTAAAAATTCTGAGTGCCAGTGACATCAAAATATGATTTTTTAAAATTGATACATCATTTGGGTATTGTATTATTGTAGTGTATTTACCATCCCAGGTCAAGTCTTCTTCCATCACTGTTTATCTCCCTTTTACCTTCTTCTCCTCCCCTTATACCCCCATTCACTCTGAAAATCACCATAATGTTTTCTGTGACCATGAGTCTTTCTTCTTTGATTAATCCCTCATTCTTCATGCTCAGCTCCCAAACACCTTCTCTCTGACAGTTGTCAGTTTATTCTCAGTATCCATGAGTCTGTCTCTACAATTTCGAACATTTCTCACAGCAAACTTTTTTTTTCTGATATATCACCTTGAGCAAGGGAAACAAAATAAAAAATAAACAAATGGGACTACATCAAACTAAAATCTTTTTTACAGTAAAGGAAACCATCAACAAAATGAAAAGATAATCTGGAATGGGAAAACTATTCACCCATATATCTGATAAGGGCTTACTATTCAAAATTTATAGGAAACATAAAACTCAACACCAAAAACAAACAAATAAACAAAACAACCCAGTTAAGAAATGGGCAAAACACCTGAATAGACACTTCTCCAAAGAAGACATACAGATCCTGAGTAGACATATAAAAGGATGCTCATCATCATGAATCACCAGAGAAATGCAAATTAAAGCCACAGATATCACCTCACACCTGTCAGAACTGCTATCATCAATAAATCAACTACCAAGTGCTGGTGAGAATATGGAGAAAAGGGAATTTTTGTGCACTGTTAGTGGGAATACAGATTGGTGCAACCACTGTGGAAAGCAGTATAGAATCACCTCAAAAAATTGAAAATAGAATGACACAGCAATTCCACTTCTGAGACTATATCCAAAAAAAAAAACCCCAAACACTAATTCTAAAGGACACATGCCCTCCTATATTCATTGCAGTGTCATTTACAATAGTCAACATTTGGAAGCAGCCCAGGGGTTGGCTCATCAGTAGATGAGTGGATAAAAAAACTGAGGTACATTTATACACTGGAATACTACTCAGCCATAAAAAAGGAAATCTTAACAAAATATACTCTTAAGAAACAAAATTCTGTTTATAATTTAAGTGAGTCAAGCCCTGGCCAGTTTGGCTCAGCAGTCAGAGCGTCAACCCTTGGACAAAAGAGTCCTGGGTTCAGTTCCCCCTAAGGGCACGTACTTCAGTTGCAGTTTGTCCCAGGTCTCAGTTGGGGTCGTGTGGGTGGCAACCAGTCCATGTGTCTCTCTCACATTGATGTTTCTCTCTCTCTCTCTCTCTCTCTCTCTCTCTCTCTCTCTCTTCCTCCCACTCTCCTTCCGGCTCTATCTGAAGATAAATGCAAAATATCCTGGGGTGAGGATAAAAAAAAGTGAGTCAAACTAAATACTAAAATTTAAATTTTCTCTTTAATACAACCTGTAAATCTAATTATAACTTTTATGATTTTGCTTCTAATTATGGTAAAATAAACACCAGTCACAACACAACACTGAGAATGAAACTTTGCCAGATATACCAGAATATGCAAAAATTCTCACTAAGTTTATGGAGATAAATTATTGCTACTTGTTTAATAGATGATTATGCATCTATAAAATAAAAAAATATCAATTTAAAACTTTTAGAACTAAGTAGTTTAGTAATGCAGTCACCACTAGATTTATCTTATGTCAACAAACAACAATTACAAAATAAAACAAAATAAAAATATTGTTCATTCAGAGAAGAAGAAAAAAAAAAAGAAGTATCTGGAATTAGCAAGAAAAGATTGCAATTCCTATGAAAAACATCCATAGGACTTGATAGAAAGAAGCAAAGGCAGAACTAATATTTTAAGATATACATTTTTCCCAGAAGGACTAAATATTATTGAAAAATCAATACTTCCCAAATTCATCTAATGGTTTAATTCAAACCTGATGATATTTTTGTGGACTAGACAATAATTACTTTAAAGTTTATTTGGAACAATAATTATAACACTAGTTTTTAAAAGTCTCAAACAGAGATGTTATGATAGTAAATTACCCACAAAATATAACACTACCACAAATAAACAGTGTGGAATTGGTGCAAAATATGACATGAGTAAACAGGGTAGATATCCTGAAAATAGCCTGACTCAAGACAGTAACAGGATACAAGTTAAAAAGGACCATTGGAAAACAATGGGGCTAGATTAGTCAATGTTTTAGGGGAAATTGGCCTTTCAAAATGAAATTATTAAAAAATTGGCTTTTCAAAAGGAGATTATTCAAAAAGAGTTTAGGGTAAATTGATCAAATTCAAGCCTCACATTATACACTAAAATAAAGTGTTAAATGAAAAAAAAAAGGGAGAAGAAAAGAAAGTGGAAAAACATATTTAACTGATCTTTGGATGGGCAGAGTTCTAAGTATATTAGAAATGAAGAGAACATATGTAAATACGTCTGGTAGAAATTTAAATGTTATGCTTGCCTATTAAGGCTGCCATCACCCACCTCTCACTGACGTTTAGGCTGTCCTGTGTCTGACATCAGAAGGACGAGGCAGCTTGTCTCATGTCCAGCTCTTCTCTGTCCCCTGAGGTTGTGGCTCTGAGCTTCACTTGTCAGACTTGTTCCTGGAGCTCCAGTATGTCCCAAGGTTGTCTCTCTCCTTTAATTCTATAGTTTTCTTAACCAAAGCAAGAACCTAGGCAAGCCCTTGAGTTAGTGGTGGAGACCAGGTTTGTACAATAATGCTTAGTGATAAATTCAGGTGTTACTGATTTGACAAACCCAACTGCATTGCATATTGTTGGATGATGTACTACAACAGTCCTGAGGGAACATTAAGGGGAGCATTTCTCTCTTTTTTTTTTTTTCTCATGTCATTTAGTTTTGAGCTAGAATTATGAATTCCACAATTTTAAACATTGTTTCATATTCCTTCTTGACATTTTCAACAGGCTATAGGGCTTTTAACTCTCAATAATCATCAGTTCTTCCTCAAAACTAGCAACTCCTGCAGCAATTTAGGGGCCTATTCTAGCAGACTCTACATATGTACTCCTCACCTTGGAAATAATACAATCTATTCAACCTTCTCTACCTGCAGTTTGAAAGACTTTGTAATCACCTGATTCACTTTGGCAACCAAGGCTCCAAAAATTTAGTTGCTGCCTTTCCCCATTCCAATATGTGATCTGGGGCCAGGACCTGTGCCTTTCTTCCGCCAATTGTAGGACTGGCCACTACTTCCCCCTAAATGATACACAGCCCAGCCCAAAGAAATTTCGAATAGTTTTATAACTCAAAAATGTATTCCTAATACACAATATATAAAGTCACATGCAATATTCTTAGATCTTCAGAACATCTTCATGAGAACAATTCTAGGCCAATGTGTTTTGTGTGAGCCCCTTCCCTTCTTTCTTTTGTATGCCCCTGTACCTATTTATATTGCAATGTACACGTGAAAGCAGAAACAGACATGTTCACCTGTGTATCTGCCGAATTGTCCCTGGAACTTAGCAGACGTTCAGAAAATAGTAGTTGAATGAAAGAATTATATAGACTTCATTTTTAAAAAGCTTGTCTCCATCAATTACAGACATCTGGACTGAAGATTCTCTAGTTAGCATGTGCAACATTGGAAGGGTTAGCATTGATTTGGGAAGGAAATGGCATTAAAAGGACAGAGAGAAATTATTTTGAGACACAATTAAGACATTTCTTAGAGGAGAAAGGTTGAAAGTAGGAATACACTGGATTGATTCAATTAATTCTCAGGATAGTGAGGTCATCTATTTTTACCTCCATGTCCTAAGAGTAAAAATTATTCTACTGCTCAGAATATATAAGTCTTTTGGCCTCTACCAGCCTTTGCCCTGATTTGCTCTATTCATGTCTTCATATAACTTGATTCAATTCTGTATGATGCACAGAGCCTTTTAGAAAGTCTTCCTTCTAAGATGACAGTAATTTAAAATATGTTTTATTTTTGTTTAAAAGCATAATAGCATACTGAACTTTGTTCTGAGTCCAAAGGTGTTACATTTCAACTTGTATTTTTATGATATATGTTTTGTATTCTTTGCCCCCTTTACAATAGGCATGCCTACAGAATTGGACTATAGTACGTTAAAGTAACACTTTGCCCTTTTATTATGAACCTAAAATTTTACTGGCTCTTGGAAATTCCTGAAATTTGAGCTTTTAAAACCAATCACAATTTTAAATTATCATGGTTTCCTGGATAGACAAAGTGACTGTCCAAGAAATCTTTTCTTAAAGTAATGAAAAGAATATTAGAACTTACATAATGACTTTCATGAAAATTATTCTTTGCAATAACTGTAACATTTTGGTTATATCCACTATAATGTAATTTAACTATTTGCTTTTATAAATTGATTTTTCCTAATGTCCACTCTGTGATTTATTCAGTTTTGATATGTGTGTCCATCTACATTTTTGAAAAAATCTTAAAAGTGAAGATAACATAGTTTCTGTCCTCAAAGCACATATATATTTCTTCTCAAACTCCTAAAAAAAAATCTCTTCATTAAAATAAATATGCTTAGAGTAACAGAGGTAGAATTTTATTATGCTTCAGGTAACATTAAATATTAGTACAAAACTATCAAAATTGCTACTGATGACGTGCGGGTGAGGGAAAGGGAAATAACATGCATACATAAATATTTATGGGTCCTTTTTAGTGAAATTGGGTAATCTTAATATTTTCCAATGAGGCTGTCTATGTAATTTTCAAATACCATTAGTTTTTCTGCCTGTTTTTCTTTCTGAAGGAAGATGAATATCTAAAAAGAGGCCTTTAGGACTTCTGGTCAAGATGACAGCGTAGGTAAACGTGGTATAACATCCTCCCACAAACACATCAAAGTTACTACTAAACTACAGAACAACCATCATTCAAAACTGCCTGAAATCAAGCTGAATGGAAGTCCTACAACTAAGGAATTAAAGAAGCAGCCACATCGAGACTGGTAGAGAGGAAGAGGAGGCCGACCGGCTGGTCCCACACCCACCTGTGGCGGATAAAAATCAGGAGGAAACCTCAGCTGGGAAGGTCCTCCCTGAAAACTGAAGGGTCCCCATCCCACACCAGATGCCCAGCTCAGGGTTCCAGTGCCAGGAAAAGAATCCCCATAACCTCTGGCTGGAAAAAACAGCAGGAACTGAGGCTCAGGAGGCTGATGCAGCTAGAGCCCCAGGCAGCTCCTCTTAAAGGGCCCGTGCATGGACTTATCAGACTCACTCCCTCTAAGCTTGGAGGGGAGGCAGCTCGAGGGGCACCAGAGACATACAGGGAAGAACTGAGTTGTTTGGCACTGAAGCGAGGGCTGGAGAGGGGGCTTTCTTCGGGACAAACGTGCTGTCAGAGGCCTTTGTTCCTTTGGTGAGCCGTTCCCTGGGGAGGCAGACAGCCGCCATATCTGGGACTCCAGAAACCTGCCTCATACTAGTAGCCCTACCCTGGTGATTCCCTGAGGCCCCTCCCTGCCCCACCCAACTTTCAGGCCCACCCAAGCTATTGCCAGTTACTTAACCATAGGATTGGCCTGTCTAGGGATCCTGCTTCAGGTTTTCCTAAATTCTTTCAAACAAGCAGCATCTGGTCTCAACTAATCCCATACCTCTCGTTAAGTAATACACAGAAACAAACACAGAGAGACAGCCAAAATGAAGAGACAAAGAAACAGGTCCCAAATGAAAGAACAGAACAAAACCCCAAGAAAAGAACTAAGCGAAATGGAGATAAGCAACCTAACAGATGCTGAGTTCAAAATACTGCTTATAAGGATGCTCAATGAACTTAGTGAGGGCCTCAAGAGCATAAAAAAGGACCAGTCAGAAATGATAGATGCACAGTCAGAAATGAAGGAGGCATTAACTGAAATAAAGAATAATTTACACAGATTCAATAGTAGAGTACATAAATCCAAGATGCAAACCATCAGTTTGGAATATAAGGAAGCAAAAAATGCTCAATCAGAACAGCAAAAAGAAAACAGAACCCCCCAAAATGAGGACAGTGTAAGGAGTCTCTGAGACAACTTTAAGCGTGCCAACATTCGCATCTTGAGGGTACCAGAAGGAGAAGAGAGAGAACAAGAAATTGAAAACCTGTTTGAAACAATAATGACAGAAAACTTTCCTAACTTGGTAAAGGAAATAGACATACAAGTCCAGGAAGCACAGAGCGTCCCAAACAAGATGAACCCCAAGAGGCCCACACCAAGACACATCATCATCAAAATGCAAAAGGTTCAAGACAAAGAGAGAATCTTAAAAGCAGCAAGAGAAAAGCAGTTAGTTACCTACAAGGGAGTTCCCATAAGACTGTCAGCTGATTTCTCAAAAGAAACTTTGCAGGCCAGAAGGGAGTGGCAAGAAATATTCAGAGTGATGAAAAGCAAGAACCTACAACCAAGATTACTCTATCCTGCAAAGCTGTCATTTAGAATCGATGGCCATATAAAAAGTTTCCCAGAAAAGAAAAAGCTAAAGGAGTTCATCACCACAAAACCATTATTATATAAAATGATGAAAGGTCCTTTTGAAGAAAAAGATAAAATATATAAACAAACAAAATGGCGATGAATATATATCTATGAACAATGGAATCTACAAACAAAATGAACAGGCAGAACAGAAACATTCTCATGGATACAGAGAACATATTGTTGGTTGCCAGATGGGAGGGGGGATGGGGGAATGGTGAAAAAGGTGAAGAGATTAAGAAGTACAAATTCATTGCTAGACTAACAAACCTCAAAGGGAAAGGGGTTAGGGAAGAAATAAACCAAAGAACTTATATGCATAACCAATGGACACAGACAATAGTGTGGGAAAAGTTGGGAGGGGGGCAGGAGTGGGGAGGAGGGTGTCAATGGGGGAAAAATGAGGAACATCTGTAATACATTCAACAATAAAGATTTTAAAAAATAAAAAAGGCCTTTAAAAGTACTATATTAATTGTATTGAATATAGTGGTTACTTGTGGCAGTATCCTAATGAACTTTTCAACTAAAATAATACATATTTGTTTAATACTTGCAAAAATGGTAATAAAAGATACAAAACAGGTGTTTAGTAATTTCAAAGATTCATTAGCTATAGGTAGCAGCTTTGAGATTGACTTTTTTAACACAAAGCTTCAAATAACAACAAAAAAATGGCATATCATTATTGACTAGAAAAGAGTTTTTAAAGCTAAACTGTCATTTGAAAAGCAAACATGTCCACTTTTTGGACTTGATGCATTCAAGGTCTGCAGTCGATTTTAGAACATACTGTGTGCTGTTTTGAAAAGCTGATGTGTGTCACATTCCTGGTGCAAGTAGCTTGAAAATAAGTTGAAAGGAGAGAGTTGATATAATTCAGTATTCTTACCCTAAGCATCCTTTCTTTTAAGAAGTTTCCATTGTATTTTCTTTGTGAAATTCTGTAATTTATGGAAGCATGGTTTTAGAATATATTGCTAACCAAATATTTTCAATACTTTATGAAATTTAAATTGAAATAGTAAACACAAAAGGAGTATATTTGACAAACCTACTAATTGTTGATTTTCTAGGTGAGAAAGAGTATGTAAAACATCTCTTCTGATCTATTATCTTATGTATATTATTCTGTAAGTAACAACTTTATGCCCTTTAAAAATAGGAAAATTAAAATTTAAGAACACAGGTATCTTTATTTATTTAAAGTTTTTTTTTTTTCTTTATTGATTTGAGAGAGAGAGGAAGGGAGAGGGAGAGAGAAATAGAAACATGGATGAGAGAGAACATTGGCTGCCTCCTGCATGCCCCCTCACTGGGGACCGGACCCACAACCTGGGCATGTGTCCTGACTGGGAATCAAACCGGCAACCTCTTTTTTTTTTTTTTTTTTATCCTCACCCGAGGACACTTTTTCATTCTTTGTTCAGATAGAGCAGGAGGGAGAGAGAGAGAGAGAGAGAGAAACATCGATGTGAAAGGGACACATCGAGTGGCTGCCACCCGCACGACCAACCAGGGCCGGGGACAAACTTCAAACCGGCAACCTCTTGGTGCATGGGTCAACACTCAGTCACTGAGCCACACCAACTGGACAGAACACAGGTATCTTTAAATGACTCCAGGAACAATGTAAATCTTTTTGAACTTCAGTTATCTCATCAATAAATGGTGGTATATACTAACTGTCTTATTTCTCAGGGTCATTAAAAAGGTTAAATGAGCTCTACCATAAACGATATACATTGGGAGGATGCCATCATTGAAAGTGACAGAGATGGGAGGAGAGAACCCAGAATATAATAGTATCAAGCTCAAGCTGGAAGCTTAAAAGAAGGTCTTTCAAATCCATAGACTTTTAGTGCTGATCTCAGATTGTCTGGCTGTTGGAGAGAAATAAATATAGAATGTAAAGATACAGCTGTCCCATGTAGGTAAAAGTGGACCCTGGACTAATCTTCACAATGAAAATGTGGATGATTTCTATTAAGTGTGGTTTTTGTTTGTTTATCTGCTGTTTTTAAATATTTTACAATATGCAGAATTTGACTTTATACTGAGCAAAAATATTACATGTAAAAAATATAATGAAAGGAACAACTCTTATATGATTGTTATAAGAATTAAATATGATCAATGTCATCCCATATATTCAATAAATTTTTTTAAAAGAAAACCAAAAAATGAATTAATAAGATGCTTTAATAAAGCACCATGGAAATGTGACTTTTTATTCTTTATTAGAATGTTGAAGAAGTCTATGGCTAATCTTAGCTAGATTCCTTGTTTGAGAGATGAGCAATCCAAGGTCTAAAAGATGAAGTTATTTAGTCAACTGATTCTGTTCTTTATATTACTTTCTTTTTTTAATGTTTTTTTCTTGTTATGTTCCAATTATATTTTACATTCAAAATTATTTTGTATTAGTTTCATGTGTACAGTACAGCAGTTAGACAGTCATATATTTTATAAAATGTTCTTCCCAATTTTTCAAGTATCTACCTGACATTATACATAGTTATTTTAATATTGTTGACTATATTCCCTATTGTTTACTTTACATTCCTGTGACTATTTTGAAAGTACTAATTAACACCTCTTAATCCCTTCACCTATTTCACTCAGTCCCTCAACCCCCCTCCCCTCTCACATTCATCAGTCTGTTCTCTGTATCTACAAGTCTCTTTCTATTTTTGTTCTTTTGATTCCACATATAAGTGAAATAATATGTATTTGTCTTTCTTTGGTTTATTTCACTTTGAATAATATCCTTTATGTCCAACCATGCTGTTGCAAGTGCAACAATTTTATTCTTTTTTTGGTTGAATAATATGCCATTGTATATAATCACACATCTTTGTTATCCACTATTAATGGACACTTGGGTTGCTTCCATATCTTGGTTATTGTAAATAATGCTGTAATGAACATAGGGCTGCATATATTCTTTTCAAATAGTATTTTTAGTTTCTTTGGATATATACCCAGAAGTAGAATAGTTGGGTCATAAAGCAGTTCTATTTTTAATTTTTTTTAAGGAACCTCCATGCTGTTTTCCATAGTGGCAGCACCAATCTGCATTCCCATCAACAGTACACCAGGATTCCCCATTTTTCACATCCTTACCAACACTTGTTTGTTAATTTATTGATGACAGTAATTCTGGTAGGCATGTGGTGGTATCTCACTGTTGTTTGATTTTGAATTTCTCTGACAGATCTGGAGCATTTTTTCCTGTTTATTGGCCATCTGTATGTCCTCTTTGGAGAAGTGTCTATTCAGGTACTCTGTGCAGTTTTTAATTGGATTGTTTCTTTTTCTTTTTCTTTTTCTTTTTTTTTTTGATGTTGAGCTATCTGAGTTCTTTATAAATTTTGGATATTGACCCCTTATTGCATGTATCATTGGTAAATATATTATCCCATTAAGAAGGTTGTCTTTTCATTTTGTTCATGGTTTTCTTTGTTATGCAGAAAGTTTTTAGTTTAATGTAGTACCATTTGTTTATTTTATATTTTATTTCTCTATTGAGATATGTCAGGAAAAAAGTATTGCTATGAGAATTGTCAGAGACTTTTCTGCCTATGTTTTCTTCTAGAAGTTCTGTGGTTTCAAGTCTTACGTTTAAGTCTTTAATCCATTCTTTGTTGATTCTTGTGTATGATATAAGAAAGTGGTCTAGTTTTATGTTTTTGCATGTATTTGTCCAATTTTCCCAATACCATTTATTAAATAAATTGTCTTTACAACATTGTACATTCTTGCCTTCTTTGTCATAAATTAATTGACCATATAGGCATGGGTTTTTCCTGGGTTCTTTATTTTGTTCCATTGATCTATATGTTTTCTTTTTTTTTATGCCAGTACCATACTGTTTTGATTACTATAGCCTCAAGTATTGTTTAATATTAGGTAGCATGATACCTCCAACTTTGCTCTTCTGTTTAAGATTACTGTGGCTATTTGAGGTCTTTTGTGGGTTCATACAAATTTTTGGATTCTTTGTTCTAGTTCTGTGAGAAATGCCACTGGTATTTTAATAGAAATTGCATTGAATCTATAGATTGCTTTGGGTAGTATGGACATATTAATTATGTTAATTTTTAAAAAATCCATAAACACAGTATAGGCTTCCATTTGTTTGTATCTACTTTGATTTCTTTCTTCAATGTCTTATAATTTTCTGAGTACAGGTATTTTACCTCCCCAGTTAAATTTATTCCTAGGAATATTTTTTTTTTATGGAATTATTTTTTAGTTTCTCTCTCTTTTTTTTTTATCCTCACCTGAGGACATTTTTTTCTATTTTTTGTTCAGATAGAGTGTGGGAGGGAGAGAGAGAGAGAGAAACATCCACGTGAAAGGGACACGTCGAGTGGTTGCCACCCACACGATCCATCCAGGGCCGGGAACAAACCGAAACCGAGGCACGAGCCCTTAGTGGGAACCGAACCCGCCTCTCTCAGGACCGCAGGCCGATGCTCTAACCGCTGAGCCAAACCGGCCAGGGCTAGTTTCTCTTTTTGATAGTTAATTATTGGTGTATAAAATTCAACTGATTTTTGAATATTTATTTTGTATCCTGCTCCTTTATTAAATTCATTAATCACTTCTAATAGTTTTTTGGTGAAATCTTTAGGATTCTCTAAATATAGTATCATGTCATCTGCAAATAATGACAGTTTTACACCTTCCTTTCCAATTTAGATACCCACTATTTCTTCTCCTTGTCTGGTTTCTGTGGCTAGGACCTGCAGTACTATGTTGAATTAGGTTGGTAAAGGTGCACATCCCTGTCAGGTTCTTAAGACAAATGCTTTTAGTTTTTCTCCTTTGAGTATAATGTTAGCTGTGGGTTTGTTATGTATGGTCTTTATTATGTTGAGTTATGTTCCTTCTATTCCCACTTTGCTGAGATTTTCTATCATAAATGAGTACTAAATTTTGTTAAATGTTTTTTCTTGTCTATTGATATGATCATGTGATTTTTGTCCTTCATTTTGCTTATTGGTGTATCACATTAATTGATTTGGCGACATTAAACCATTTTTGCATCCCAAGAACAAAATTCCACTTGATCATAGTGTATGATCTTTTTATAATATATTGCTAAATCCAGTTTGTGTGTGTGTGTGTGTGTATGTATGTATGTGTGTGTGTGTGTGTATATATATATATATATATATATATATATATGATTTTAGCATGTATGTTCCTCAGGGATAGTGTCCTATTATTTTCTTTCTTTTTATTGGTTTTAACTGATTTTGGAATCTGGATAATGCTGGACTTGTAAAAAGAGTTTGAAAATCTTACTTTCTCTTGAAGTTTTTGGAGTAGTTTGAGGATAGGTGTTAATTCTTCGAATATTTAGTAAAATTCACCTGTGAAGCTATCTGGTCCAGGACTTTTGTTTGTTGGGGTTTGTGTGTGTGTGTGTGTGTAGGTGTGTGCTTTTGTTTATTGTAATTTATCTATTTATATTCTCTTCTTGATTCAGTTGGGAGATTATATATTTCAGGAAATTTATTCATTTCTTCCAGATTGTCCAATTTGTTGACATATAATTTTTTATAGTATTTTTAATGATCCTTTGGATTTCTGTGGTGTAGTTGCTTTCAATGCACCACACTATTAGGAACATTGTGGACAAGGAGGGACCTAGGAAAGGAACTTTTGTGAGCAACAAAGAAGGGAGTGCTGTGGGTTGGCTCAATGAGCCATGTTCCAAAGCTCATGATTTTTACCATGTCATGTTGTTTGTCTTGCTTTAGAGCAACAACAACAAAAATATTAAATGCTGTTCAGCTTCTAGTCCTACAAATATCTAACCTCTATGAAATATGCAATATCAGTAAAGTACAGAAAAGCTCTATAATTACTCTAACACTTAAATACTCAATAAACGTTTATTGACTGAAGGATTTTCCTTCCTTCCTTTCTTTTTTCTACCTTTTCCTTTCTTTATGTGCATTTCTCAACAATTTTCTATGTAATATTTCTCTCTTTTTATGTGTAACCTTTAAAGTGTGATATGTAAATATTTTCAACATGAGTTCAGTTGTTCATAATTAGCAATTGTAATAACTTATACTTTGGTCTGTTTCTATTTTGTCCTTTTTCTTCCTATTTTTATGTTTTTTTATATTTTTTCTGTTTGTTTTATATTGATTTGTCTGTTACTATTTTTAGCAGGTTTTACTATACTGCTTTCTACCACCACTTCTTATAAGTCTTCAGTTTGACTTCTCAGAAGAATGTAAAATGGTAGAGAATGTGATTGCTAAAATTCATATGGATAAAAAAAAATCACATTTGACCTTTATTTTTGTTTTAATAAAAGCATATGTTGTAAGAAGAGTAAAATTGGATTTTCTATGCCCAGCAGAACAACCAGACTAAAATACATCATTTTTCTTCTCAGAAGACTTCAATGGTCTTAATGCACTCAGAGTTAAGCCAAAAGTCCTCATAGGGGCCACAAAACCCTACACAATCTGTATCACGTTACCTACATAACCTCATCATTTATTCTTTCTATTTCCTTTCACTCAGTCCGCTCTAGCTATACTGGCCTCCTTCAAAGTCCTTTCACATATTAGCCATGTTCTGACCATTGGGCTTTCCCCTCTTGAACTCTTTCCTCTATCTGAACCATTCTTCCACCAGATATGCACATGTCTAATGCCCTCACCTCCTTCAAATGTTGGCCAAATGTCATCTTGATGTAATCTTATTTAAAATTCTAGGGCCCAGAAAAACTAAGCAATCTTACTTTGCTCTTTTTTATTCTAACAAGGCAGTAACATGTATATTTTTAGTATATTATTTTTCCCCTCCCTCACTAGACTATACACTCATTGAAAGCAGAGGTTTTGTTTATTTTTCTGCTGTTTCTAAGATTAATAAATTAACTTTAGATGCTCTGCCAGAAATTAAAAAGAACTATAAGAAGATGTTAATGTTGATCTCAAGATAATCGAAGTGGTGGCTGTGGGGTATGCTATGCCCTCACATATGCTCCTCATGACAAATGATCAGTTCCAGTCAAGTTAGCACACAGGTTTGCTATTTGGACAGGTTGCCTGAAGTGTAAAATAGAACCAGAACACTGAAAGTGCTGTCTTTACCACATACTAGATCCCCTTTCAATTAAGATGAAAGATTTAAAGTTCACAAAATGGTCAAAAACCTACTATAGTCATGGATCAAAAAAAATTGTTAAGATCTAAACATAAAAGCACTTTATTGTGGATAAAAGGGGTATAATATTGGATAAAAGTGGAAACTGTCCCTTCTAAAATGACAAATGTATAACAATACTAATCACAGTGCTACTGGGTACAACAAGGATATCTTGAAAGTTCAGGATAAAAAGGAAAATAATACAGATAAAATTAAAATATCATTAATACATATTTAATGCTTATTATTTGCAAAGAATTATAATAAGCATTTTACTATATATTAATTCAAAAATTCTTCAAATAACACTGAGATTGGTGCTATTATCATATAATCATTATGTAGATAAGGAAACTCAGGCTTAGGTTATATAACTTGTCCAAGAATATGCAGCTATTCAGTGTAGCTCTGGAAAGGGTCTCAATTTTGGTTCTGCCTCTATCTGACTTCTAGGTTTATTCTTCTACTATAATACTACATTTAATCAAATAGATAAAAGAAAATCAACTGGAGTTCTATGAGAAAATGACAGTGGGCAAATCTGCAGGAAAGAAAAATCTTTTTTATTCAACAATCAAAGAGATGGGAAGAAGGAAGAAGAGAAAAAAAAAAATGGAGCACTTATAGATAAATCCAATCCATCCTGAGCTCATCAGGGAGAATATAGCTCTTACACAAGAAAAATATATAGAAAAAATAATAACTTCAGAAGAGTTAGTTTGTAAAGGAAAAAGAAAGAAATATATAGTGAAGAAGGAATTCAGAAATTTTAAAGAGAACAGAACTCTAATCTCAGAGAAATCTGTACTCCACTATAGCAATCAGAGGGAATCTGAATGAGAAAACTAGTGGGAAAAAGAAAGAAAAGGAAGCGAGAGCATGCCAAGAAAATACATAAATATGTGGTGAAAGATACATAAAATAGAAATCTATATTGTAAATAAGTGCAAAAATGCAAGCCTATCATTGAAGATAAATAAAAATGTATTTTCAATATAAAAATATTAATAAATGCACTGATTTGAACTTTCACACAAGTCAACAGAGGAAATGTTCCCTAAATAGACATGTATGTTTATGCCACTAAAAATTGGGCATTTAAAGGATAAAAATGTTCAAAATGTGTAACAATGCATTGTGAATTAGAGAGAATAAACATTAGTAACACTGAATTAATAAATTAAACACTTAAGTAGAGACTCCAAAGTATTCTTATTTAAACTATAGCCTAAAATCCATTAAAAGAAAAACATAATCAGCCAGTAGATCAGGTAAAATTCACTTACAAGAAATAATAAAGCTATGAAGTAAAATGTGAATACGGTGTTCAAAAGTGGAATTTTGTTATCAGAGAAAATGTACCTTCTCTTTCTCCATTGCTAGTGGGAGTGGGGTTCTTGGGGAACCACTGGAATAAGTATTTCTTGAGGTCCCCACAAGAGGGTGAGATATGGTAGAAAGTTTTATTTCCATGGAATTACATCCCTGGGTTTCCAAAATCCCATTTCCCTTAGTCCAGTCCTAGAAGACGTATAGCTGGGGTTTCAGTAAAGACAAAAGCACAGCTGGTGTCCAGAGATTTCTTCCCATGTTAGAGGCAGGTCCTGTTCAGCATCACGCTAGTTACAGTACATTAGTCTATTGTGTATGGAGTCAACAAGGTCATGGGCCATGTGTGCAGATGCAGGGAAGCATGAGCAAAAGAGCCCCATAAGCCCAGAGTCACACGAGTCCCTAGAGAGCCAAGAGCACAAGACAGCAATCTCCTTTTTTAGGAGATTATATATCCCAAATTTCTGCGTGCCTCCACACCCATTCTGGCCAATCATCTCTGTCTCAGTGTGACTGATAGGCAAGTATCTTCCCTATGTCCTTCCCTTCCCCAGTGTTTTAGGGCAAAACATATTTATAATGTCTGGCCTTCTCTCTGCTCCTTTCCTATTGTTAATAACTAGCTAATTATAACAGTATCAGAATTACTTTTTCAGAAGAAAGAAAATGTAGTATTAACATAGCGAAGGTGAGGTAATTCCTATAAGATTAAACACTACAGAAGAAATAAAGAAAGCTCTACTTTCTTTAAAGATGTCAGAAAATGTTAAGATAATAAAGGAAGAAGTAATACCATCGACAATGCAGTGGAAAATAAAAGTAATATTTATAATCAGATGTTTTTAATACAAAGACTTTATTAAAAAAAGAAGGATTTTAGTTGGAATTGGAGGAAAATCAATGTGCAAGAGCGTTAACTCTGCCTGGAAAAGTAGGGGTGGTGAAAGAAAAGATGTAAAAAACAAGAAGAATGCAAGATATGCAGTTGTGGTTGGTTTTGATAATTTTAAAAAGAAAGATGATACCAAAATAGGGAATATGTTTAATAAAAAAATTACTTATGTAACTATTTAAAAGAAAAAAAATGGTATAGGTTAAAGGTGAAACATCAAGGAGAAGACAAAGAAAATGTATAACTTAACAGAAAGCCTCGTATTGAAGAGTGAGCAGAATGCTTGTAAATCTAAGGGCCCGTATATAAATTTTATTCAGGAATTTTAAGAAAGAAGGTACAATCCTTTGGTGTTTCCTCCAGCGGTTTATTAAGAATAGGTAAATTAATAGCATGGAAAGAGGTTTTAAATTACAACAGTTTTAAAAGCAGAAAGAGGTAAAAAGTTTTATGCTTGGAAATGCCAGCTTTTTCTTTAAACCGTCTGATTTAGCAGAAAAGTTGCTGAAACATCCGTTATCTTTATTCATCATACCAAACTGTAATTTATCTTCTCATTCATATGCATCCTAGAAGACAGGAAGCATGTCTTATTCATCTTTGAATAATGAGTGCTAGGAACATAGCAAATGTTTCTTAGATGGGTGCTGAACTGGATAGGGTATGTGAACATACCACATACTAGTGCAATTACCATCCTTGTGCTAATTCATGAATGAGAAAAGAAATTTAAAATAATTTATGGTCTGAGTTAAGTTTACTTTTATTTTATTTTTATTTATTGTTGAGTATATTACAGATGCCTCCCCCCCCCCCAACTTTACACCTCCTCCACCCAGCCCCCAGCCCCACCCCAGGCCTTCTCCACACTGTTGTCTGTGTCCATGGGTTATGCATATAATGCATATATGGTCTCTGGTTAATCTCTTCCTGTCTCCTCCACCACCTTCCCTCTGAGATGTCACTCTGTTTCACCACGATATCACTGCAATAATCTTGATATTATTTAACACAGGGATGGGGAACTTTTTTCCTGCCAAGGGCTATATTTATAACATCAGTCGAAGATCATACAAATTTATCAACTTAAAAATTAGCCTGCTATATTTGGTCAAACATTTAATTAACTCACTCCTAATGTGATGGCTGGAACTGCTTCTCTTAGCTGATATTGAGGATGTTGCTACTTGCAACTGCTTTTCCAGGTTTTCATCGGGCAGTCTGGAGCACATTTGACTCTTTGCGGCAGTAAGTTTTGAAAAGAACTGCTCACAGCAGTAAGTTGTTCCGAACACAGATGCATATTTCAATGCATGTCTCCTCAAAGTGGGAAATTCATCATTGTTCATGTAACATTTATACAATTCAAGCAGTGGGAGGTTGTTGTACCTAGCCTTGCAGCTGAATGACTTCAAGTTGTAGGTTATCAGACACATCAGCTGGTTCCACATTGAACAGTGTAGCAAAGATGTCCAATTCCATTTGTTCACTTTTCACATTCTTGAATCGTTCATTAAATGCTTCAATTAATTTCACACATTCATCAGCATACTTAAGTGTCATAGAAGGCTTTTGTCCTTCTAGAGTGGGGAAATGCACTATGTTATTCTTTTCGATGTGCACTTTCCACAGCTTTAATTTAGCTTCAAATAATCTCATGTTTGAAAGCAAAGAGCTGAGAAGTTGAGAATTACTTGGCAATGTCCATCATGAACGCCAAATCACACAGCCACTTGCCATCATTGAGGTCCCTGACAGGTTTTCCCTTCATCTCCATGAACTGCTTGACTTCATCCTGCAGTTCCTAAAACCTCATGAGCATGTTTCTGAGACTCAGTCACTGCACTTCATAATGATAAACAAGATCACTGTAATCAATGCCAAGATCATTCAGTAACTCCTTAAACAGATGGCTGTTAAACCCTTGCTTTTGACAAAATGTATGTTTGACACTGCTGTTGACATCACATTGTGAGCCTCAGTGACTCTGCACAGAAACTTTGTTGGTGTATGATGCAGTGGCACATAATTAAATCACTTGGATCAAGACTGAGATGATTCAGTTCTTTCTTGACAAATGCAATTAATCCTTTTTGTGAGCCAATCATGGCTGGAGCTCGATCTGTAGTAAGGCCACTTAACTTGTTAAATGTTAGCTCAAGTTTGTTCATTAATAAAACAAGTCTCTGAGACAAGTCCTCACTTCTTGTAGTGCCATGCATGGCTTCCGTGAGCACAGTTTTTCTCGCGTGTCAAGCTCTGCAGTTATCCCATGAATGAAAATGGCCAATTGGGCAGCATTTGTTATGTTTTCTGTCTTGTCACAAGTCAGAGAGAAAAATTGGAAATCTCCTACAGAATCCTTCAGTGTTTTTTCAATATCTTGTGCTAAATCAGTAATTCAATATGAAACGGTTCCCTGAGACAAACTAACACTAAAACAGTTTTACTTCGTCTGGTGCTAACAACCTGCAGCAGCCACCATGCACTCTTTCACAAACTCTCCCTCCACCTGAGGCCTCAGCTTCTTTGCAGTTCACTACACAACTCCTCTGAATAACATTGTCTCTGATACAAAGAGGCCTAGTGAAAGTGGCTTGTTGTGATTCCAAACTCCGCTGAAGAGCATTGACTTTATCTAGACACATTTGGCCTCCCAACTCATTGAGTTTAGTATATTTTGAGCTGTAAAGTTGCTCAAGATGGGCTATTTTCATGCTGCTAATGCATCGTCATAAACTAGGCACACAGATTTGCCTTTGACTTCAACAAAAAAATAATCACTTGTCCATTTCTCTTGGAAAGATCAACACTCTGCATCAACTTTTCTTTGTAGTTGCTATTTGTAGGATGTCACACCACTTAAGTTTTAATAACTAACCAGTGTGTGTGTCTCCAGCAACACAATTATTTTGCTTTGATTGCTGTTCTAATCCTGCATCTTGGATTTGGAACACATCTAACCTTCATAGCGTCGACTCTTGAGGTCTTTTCTGTGAACTATAATTTCCTTAATCTTCATCTGAGATTCAGTTTTTGTGAGGACTTTTGATCGTGGATGTGTGGGTAAAGATTGGATTGGAGTTGTCCTCTGTGTCAACAAAGAAGTCGACAGTGTCGATCACTGTCAGTCATTAGAAGCAAGGTCATCAATGTCTTCAAGAATCATCTCATCAAATCTCATCTTATCTCATCATCCCAGGAGCATCATAGTTTCTCTACAGTGTGTTAACACTTTCGAAACATGGACACTCCCAGCCTGCCTGGAACTGACTGTCCTCTGAGTCACCACAATACAGGCAGATGGGCCACAGGCAGCATATAAGAAGCATATGTGTCTGTCCTGTCATGTTGAGTATGTGTTCTGTCTCTCCCTTAATAAACAGTCCTTGCTCGTTCCTCAAAATTTATGTTATTATTATGATTCACTTAATATATATTTACGTTGCTATGATAAAAGCTCCTAGATTTATTGAATGTTGAGTCCCGCCTGCAGTTGGCTTGACAGGGCCAGACAAAATGATTTTGCAGGCCTTATACAGCTGGCAGCCGGATGTTCCCCACCCCATTTAACATGAAAAGAACAGGGAAGATTAGTTCTTTTAACACTTCAAGTCAATTCCCTGCCAATCAATGGGGGAAGGGTGGCCACTGCAAGGTTTCAAAACCTGAATATTTAATCTAGACAAAGGAGTTCTCTCCCTCCAGCTGCCTGTGCTGGATTCCTGGCTTGCCAGGCTCCCATGCCCTGCATTTGCCATGTGGCCCAGAGCTATGTGGGACCCCTACAGTGGATTAAAGGACTAAATCCAGACTGATCCTGATCTGGACCCAGCTGCATCATGGAACAGACACTGGACTCTGGCCATATTTCTGGCCTTACTAAACCCACAGCTGCCCCTCTTCCAGGACTGGAGTGAGGGACATGGGATGTTACAATCCCAGAAATATAACTTCACACCACTAAAAACCTTTCATTCCCCCATGGGGAATTCTGAAAATTCTTATTTCAGTGGGACCCCAAGAATCTCTTGCCCACAAGTGTTGGAGGGATCTGGCCCCTCATCCCTTGGTACCACAGGCCTCCCTGCCTCTTTGAGATTGCTTTACATTGTACATATTATCAATAGACTATTTCAAAGGAAAACACTTATGAAATCTGAAAGTATTATACAGTTGAAAAGAAATTTAGCATACAGTATTCAAAATGTATACAAATAACATCACTTTTTTTTTTTTTAAATCCTCACCCAAGGATATTTTTCCATTTATCTTCAGTTTGAATGGGAGGGAGAGAGAGAGAGAGATTGACTGGCGGCCTCCTGCATGACCCTGACCAGGGCCAGGGACTAAACTGCAACCGAGGTACATGAAATTGAACCTGAGACTCTTTGGTCCATGGGCCGAAGCTCCAACCACTGAGCCAAACTGGCCAGGACCAAATAATATCACTTTTAATACCACTTTTTTGATCCATCAAGACTACGATTTTTACACAAGTGATACTACTAAAGATGAGATAGGAATAGAAGGTGACAAGTATTTAAAATGTACATATTGCTCCTAATCTGTTTTGTAGATTAGTTAGATAACATTGGGGGAACCCGTGGACTAAGGTGGGCCATATTGCCCTCAGGAGGTCAGTTAAAAGGCTCATGTGAGATGCTAAATAGAATGAGAACTGTGTAGCCTTAAAACTCATATGTCAAAACCCTAACCCCTAGTACCTCAAAATGTACCAGTATTGGGAGCTAGGGCCTTTAAAGAGGTGCTCGAGGTTAAATGAGTTCACTGAGAGGGCCCTAACTCAATATGGGTAGCCACTTTATAAAATGAGTTCACTGAGAGGGCCCTAACTCAATATGGGTAGCCACTTTATAAAAAGAGGTGGGTTGGTTCACAAGAGCTCATAACTTTTAGATAGGTAGCTACATAGATAGGAGAGAGAGAGAAAGGGAGGAAGGAAAGAAGAAAGGCAGGCAGACATAGATATATAGGAAGAAAATCAAAATAAATCAGGTATGAAACAATGTACATTACTTCATTAACCAAAGATATAATTATTTAAATTCTATACATCAAAGATTTAAAAAGATACAAGAGGAAAATGAGAGGACAAAATAACCATAGATAAAGCATTTAACTTTAATCATGAAGAAGGCTACTTCATCTGCTGTGACTTGATCAAAGTGGACAAAAATAGTTATAGATAAAAATTCATTTTTATGTGCAAGGTAAAAGAAGGGAGGTTGAGTCCTTCATAGCTGATGTTTTCAATTTCCTTGATAAAGTGGAAAGTCAGATAACCTTAAAGTGAGAGAAGTGATGATTTGTTTAAATGAATGCTAAATATTTGGAACAGATGGTTATAGAAAAAATAGCATCAAGAATATTTATACTTTCACCCTGACCGGGTTTGCTCAGTGGTTAGAGCGTCGGCCTGTGGACCAGAGAGTCCTGGGTTCAGTTCCTGCTAAGGGCATGTACCTCAGTTGCAATTTGTCCCCAGCCCTGATTGGGGTTGTGTGTGTGGCAAGCACTCGATATGTCTCTCTCACATAGATGTTTCTCTCTCTCTCTTCCCCCCTCTCTTCCTCCCGCTCCATCTGAAGATAAATGCAAAAATGTCCTCGGGTGAGGATAATATAAAAATAAAGAATATTTATACTTTCAAGTTTCTTTTCTTTGACAGTATATACAGTAATGAGTTATAAATTTTCTGAGTTCCTATCAATAATAGACAAGAAAGAGCTATTTATTATTAAATTTACTGGGGTAACATTGTTTGATAATATTATGTAAATTGTTTACAGTAGAATGATAAGAGCTGATGGGTAATTGTGGAGGGAGTGTTGGAGTTGGAAAACCATCACTTGGCAACTATCATGGTAAAGACTGAATTAAGTCAGGACCCTCAAAAGAAGCTAAATCTAGGGGTAGCTTCTAATGGGGAGAAGGATATTTGTATGATTAAAAAATATCTCTCCAGAGACCACTTATGACTTATAAGGGGGAAGAAAGGTGCATTATACAGTGGAGAAATCAGGCCACATCTTGACCAATTTATGGCACCGCTGAGAAAAAGATAAACATCACTTACTTTTAGATGCAATATCCTGAGAAGGATACAGCATATTATCTATTCATTATTATGAATACATTATTATGAATATGTGGTAAATAAAATATATAAAGCAAATTGTTTGTTGTTTTTAAAAACTGAATTACATTTTAGTGACTGAAGAACACATTTCACATCACTTGCAATATTAATTTGTTAATGGAAGTATATCTGTCTATAGGCTTCTTACTATCATGTTATAACTTTGCTTAAAGCTGTTTTCTTGGCATCTCTATCTTATATTCTTATACTATTAAGGGACCAAATGAAAGGAGAGTACAAGACTAACAACCCACTTTAAATAGTCAATGATAAAATTAATCCTAAAATTAATTTTTCTCCCCTGAAAAGATGGATTAAAAAATTGGACAATTTATAGTATCCTTTTAGTGATTAGGTTGAGCCAAAAAAAGAAAGAGAGAGAGAGAGAGAGAGAGAGAGACAGAGAGACAGAGAGAGACAAAGAACTATGGACACAGATAACAGTGTAGAGATTGTGGGGGCAGGAGGTGAAAGAGGGTATGGGGGGAATAAATGATGATAAAAATATATATAAAAATACATAAAATGAAATTTTAAAATTTTTAAAAAATTGTTGAGATAACTGGCTTTTTTTCTTTCCAAAATCATTTTGTTTTCCTCTGAGCACTTACCTTAATGTTCTATACATTAAGTAATATTAATAAATTCTATTTGTAGTGTTATGGCAGGAATCCATTGGGGAAGATCTCAGTCTCACCAGTCATGCACACAGATAGGTGTTTGACTAATAAGATTTCTGTTCTATCTGGTTCCTTCCTCTCAGCAGCATATTGCTGCCTGCTCCCTCTGGCACTTTCCACCCTATATATGAATCTTTTAGGTAATCTCTGAAGTATCAGGATTTGTGAAACCATCCATGCCCCGCATTGTAGCCTTTCGAATATCCTTCTTGATTTGTTAAATATTCTGAGTTGTAAACTATGATATAAGTGGACAATTGAGAACTTCAATTGCAGAACTTCAAACTCTAGAAAGCACAGACAGATAGGTTAAATTATGTTGTAAGTAGCTTCCTCTCTACTAGATATGAAATTCAGTATAACCAAAGTCCCAAAATAGAATTTGGAAGGGATACCTGCACTCCAAATCATTTTGCCCCCATTGTAATAATCCCAGGACACCACGAGACAGAGATGTGGTAGTGCAACTAGTTTAGGAATATACCAGGTACAACTCTGAATTCTTTTTCTAGCTATATATGTATTTGTGGAGCAACAGCCAGAAGAGATGAGGAGATAGAGACAGGGAATTCCATTCTGAACTTGGCTTCTGTAGGATTTCTGCTGGGTTCCATATATTAGAAAGAGATACACACATTTCTCTTTTGAATGTATTTGGCAAAGTTTACAGAATTTTAAAACGAGGAGGCTACATAGTACAGGAGCTAATGCAGCATGTGTTAGTATGACTTTGCCTTACTGGGACAAATCTCAGGAACACTCTCAATACAGGTAAGGCCCTGCCAGAACAGGGAAATAATCAAACTCCTGTTACACAACAGAACATTTATGCCTGGGGTTTACATTTTCAACCTGAAAGACTAAACATTCCCAATATATGTGTTTCCTTTTGAGGGAATGTTAATTTAACCATCAGCCAAGTCACATCAGCTATCATTGTCTTCGGTCCATTTTCAGAGACCCAGGAACCCATTTCCTCACAATGCACTCCCTGATTCTTGAGGGACTCAATCCTGAGTTTGGTCTAAAGACTGTGATCACCAAACCATTTTTTCTTCTAGCTAAGCTTTTGTTGGTATTCATACAAAAAGACTAGGGTCCAAACATTCTCAGGCAATTACTTGTTTATTATTACTGCTTAAAATGTTTATGCATTTAAACTGCTGAGGAGACATAGACTCTTTGACCTCTCTACATAAAATGTCAACTCTAAAAAATCTCAAGCCTCACTTATTTATGTAGTGAAAATGAATTTTGAAAAACAACTGCAACAATTCTCGTCTTGAAGTTCTTTATGTGGTTTTAAAATAACTGGTTCATGTCAGTTCATTTAAAACACTGCTGACAATTTTCAGAAGAAAATTCACCCTTCATAAAGAAGTACTTAAAATTAAATTTTAAACAAAAGAAATTATTTTGTGCTACTCTTCTTAAAAAGTGAAAAGTATCATTACAGTAGTTCTTAGTGAGATTTCATTATTCCTGTATACCAAGGACAGTACTGATACATCATACCTGCATAGGTTGAAAACAAATGATGACACTTTAAGATGATTCTCTATAAAAATGGTTCTAAAAACTGTGAAGGAGAATATTTTTAAAAGTAAGTGATATTTATGGATATTTAATTTTCTAAAAATCCTCCTATCTAAAATAATTTATAATGAAGTTTAAGGATCTCAAGGATCCTCTAAGGACCAGTAAAGCATCAGTCTACATGAAGCCCCAGCAAAGGGTCCGGTTCTAGTAGAGTTTTTTATACCATTGGGGTCAGAGTCATTGACATGGCTCTTAACCTGTCAATCTAATTTACTGGTCTTGTAATTGAACCATTTACTGGCTCTCTCTATGCCTCAGTTTCCTCATCCATATAAGGAAGATAATGTAAATACCTTCTGCCTAGAAACAGTGTGAGAAAGATTCTTTCAACAAATACATGACGGACATCTGTTTGAAGTGTAGGGCAATGCATGAGTGAACAAGAAAAATAGTCTTCATTGAACTTATAGTCTAGTAAGAAAGATAAGCAGTAAACAAACCATAACAACAATAAAGAGTTCATTCCATTTGGGTAGGTACTATGGAGGGGACACAAAGAAAGTATAACGTAAATCTGAAGAATGAGCTTTTTTTTCACTTATTAAGGAATCAGAGAGAATGGTATTGTGAATAGATGAAAAGCTAGGTATAAAATTCCTGAGGATTAAACCTCAAGGAACTGAAAAGGGTTTATGTACATGTGATCCAGAAAGCAAATGTGAGATAGAGACTGTAGACAATAAAGGGCAAGATCACATAAGCTACTGTCCATCTTAAGGGCTTGGAACTTTAATCAAAGCAATGGGGAGTCATTAAACGATGTTAGTTACATCAGTGACAAGTCAAGATGGGCGGAGGGAAGGTATTAACTGAATAATTTATATGCATATATGTATAGCACAAGGACTCTCATAAAAGCATGGTGAAGGCCAGGGTGGCATGAACCGGGTGGAGGAGGACAATGAGGGATAAGACAGTGGACCTTTGTAATACTTTCAACAATGAAGATACATTAAACACCACCCCCGTCCAAAAAAATAGTAAGTTTAAATAGACAATCTAAAACAGAAAGCAGTAGGGCCATATGGGTTCACTGGCAAATTCTTTTTTAATAAATTTATTTATTTTTGTTACAGAGGTTTCTCCTTTTCCCTTTACTGATTGCCCCCTCCCTCTCGCTCCGCACCCTGTGCCCAGCTTTGTTGTCCATGTCCATTATTCATGCATACATGAATATAAGTTCTGTGGTTTATCTCTCCCACACCGCCCCCTCTTCTGGGGATTGTAAATTTGTACCCCACTTCCACGTCTCTGGGACTACCCCCTTCCTCAGACTGTTTTGTTGATTATATTCCACATATAAATGAAATCATATACTTGTCTTTCTCTGTTTGGCTTGTTCCAATTAGGATAATACGTTCCAGGTCCCTCCAAGTCGTCTCAAAAAATAAGAGATCTTTCTTTCTTACAGCTGTATAGTACTCCATCGTGTATATGAACCACTGCTTTTTTATCCATTCGTCTACTAACCGACATTTAGGCTGTTTCCAAATCTTAGCTATTGTAAATAGTGCTGCTACAAACATGGGGGTACATATATTCTTTCTGATTGGTGTTTCAGGCTTCTTAGGGTATATTCCTAAAAGTGATATCACTGGGTCAAATGGAAGTTCAATTTTTAATTTTTTGAGGTAACACCATATTGTTTACCACAGTGGCTGCATCAGTCTGCATTCCCACCAGCAGTGTACTAGAGTCCCCTTTTTTCCACACCCTCGCCAACACTTGTTGTTTGATGATTTGTTGATGGTGGCCATTCTGACAGGTGTGAGGTGATACCTCATTGTTGTTTTAATTTGCATCTCTCTGATAATTAGTGATGTGGAGCATTTCTTTATATGTCTCTTAGCCATTTGTGGGTCCTCTTTGGAGAGGTGTCTATTTCATTCCTCTGCCCATTTTTTAATTGGGTTCTTTGTCTTCCTTTTGTGGAGTTGTATGAGCACTCTATATATATTGGAAATTAACCCCTTATCTGATATATCATTGGCAGTTATGCTCTCCCATACAGTGGGTAGCCTTTCCATTTTGATGATTGTATCTCTAGCTGTGCAGAAGCTTTTGAGTTTAATGTAGTCCCATGTGTTCATTTTCTCCTTTATTTCTATTGCCTTAGGTGATGTATCAGTGAAAATTCTGCTGTGTATGATGTCTGAAATTTTGTTGCCTACAGTTACTTCTAGGATTTTTATGAATTCATGAGTCACATTAAAGTCTTTTATTCATTTTGAGTTTATTCTTGTGTATGATGTAAGTTGATGGTCTAGTTTCATTTTTCTGCGTGTAGCTGTCCAATTTTCCCAGCACCATTTATTAGAGGCTGTCCTTACTCCACTGTATGCTCTTGTCACCTTTGTTAAATATTTATTGAGCATATTGCCTTGGGTCCATTTCTGGGTTCTCTGTTTTGTTCCACTGGTCTATATGCCTGTTCTTGTGCCTGTACCAGGCTGTTTTGATTATGGTGGCTTTGTAGTATAACGTGAAATCTGGTAATGTGATCCCTCCAACTTTGTTCTTCTTTTCAAGATTGCTCTGGCTATTCGAGGTCTTTTTTGTTTCCATATGAACTTCTGAAGTACTTGTTCTAATTCTGTGAAGTATGCCATTGGTATTTTGATGGGGATTGCGTTGAATCTATAGATTGCTTTGGGTAATATGGACATTTTAATGATGTTAATTCTCCCAATCCATGAACAGGGTATGTACTTTCACTTTCTGATATCTTCCTCTCTTTCCTTTTTCAATGACCTGTAGCTTTCTGCGAATAGGTCCTTTATTTCTTTTGTTAAGTTTATTCCTAGGTATCTTAATTTTTTTGCAGCAATGGTAAATGGGATTGTTTCCTTAGTTTTTCTTTCTAAGAGTTCATCCTTGGTGTATAAGAATGCCATCGATTTCTTGATGTTAGTTTTGTATCCTGCTACTTTGCCAAATTCATTTATTAAGTCTAGTAAATTTTTATGGAGTCTTTGGGGTTTTCTACGTATAGTATCATGTCATCTGCAAATAATGACAATTTCACTTCCTCCTTTCCAATTTGGGTCCCTTTTATTTTTTCTTCCTGTCTGATCGCTGTGGCTAAGACTTCTAGTACTATGTTAAATAAGAGTGGCGAAAGTGGGCATCCTTGTCTTGTTCCTGTTCTTAAGGGAAATGCTTTTAGTTTTTGCCCATTGAGTATGATGTTGGATGTAGGTCTTTCATATATGACCTTTATTATGTCGAGATATGATCCCTCTATTCCCACATTGCTGAGCGTTTTCATCAGAAATGGATGCTGGATTTTGTCGAAGGCTTTTTCAGCATCTATTGATATGATCATGTGTTTTTTATTCTTCATTTTATTTATGTGGTGTATCACATTTATGGATTTGAGAATATTGTACCAGACTTTCATCCCTGGCATGAATCCCACTTGGTCACGATGAATAATTTTTTTGGTGTATTTAATGTCCCATGTGCACTTGGAGCCTATTTGCTAGTATTTTGTTCAGGATTTTGGCATCTATGTTGATCAGGTATATTGGCCTGCAGTTTTCTTTCTTTGTAGTGTATTTTTTCTGGTTTTGGAATTAGAATTACGCTGGCTTTATAAAATGAGTTTGGAAGTCTTCCTTCATCTTGAATTTTTTGAAATAGTTTGAGGAGAATGGGTGTTAGTTCTTCTTTGAGTGTTCGATAAAACTCCCCCGTGGAGCCATCTGGCTTGGGCTTTTGTTTGCTGGGAGAGTCTTGATTACATCTTCAATTTCTTCTGTTGTTATTGGTCTGCTCAAGTTTTCTATGTCTTCCTGGTCCAGTTTTGGGAGACTATGTATGTCTAGAAATTTGTCCATTTCGGTTAGATTGTCGAATTTGTTGCCATATAATTGTTCATTGTAGTTATTAATGATCTTTTGTATTTCTGTGGTGTCAGTTGATACTTCTCTTCTTTCATTTCTGATTCTGTATATTTGGTTTCTCTCTCTTTGTTCATTGGTGAGTCTAGCTAAGGTTCCATCAGTCTTGTTAATCTCTTCCAAGAACCAACTCTTTGTTTCATTGATCCTTTGAATTGTTTTTTTGGACTCTATGTCATTTATTTCTGCTCTGATCTTTATTATTTCGTTCCTTCTACTTGCTCTGGGGTTTTCTTTTTGTTTGCTCTCTAGTTCTTTAAGTTGTGAGGTTGGACAGTCTGTTAGAGATTTTTCTTGTTTCTTGAGGTAGGCCTGTAGTGCTATGAACTTCCCTCTCAGAACCTCTTTTGCTGCATCCCATAGATTTTGTGTTGTTGTTTCTTCATTTTCATTGGTTTCCAGGAAATTTTTAATTTCTTCCTTGATCTCCTCAGTGACCCATTCATTGTTTAATAACATGCTATTTAGCTTACACGTCTTTGCATGTTCTTTTTGCAACTGATTTCTGGTTTCATGCCATTTATGATCTGAGAAGTTGCTTGATATGATTTCAGTCCTCTTGATCTTGTAGAAACTTAGTTTGTGTCCTAATATGTGGTCTATCTTTGAGAATGTCCCATATGCACTTGAAAAGAATGTAAATTCTGTAGTTTTGGGGTGTAATTCTCTGTAGATATCTATTAAATCCATTTGGTCTAGTGCTTCATTTAGAGTCTCTGTTTCCTTGCTTATTTTTTGTCTAAAGGATCTATCCAGTGATGTCAGTGGGGTGTTGAAGTCCCCTGCTGTGATTGTATTGCTATCGATTTCAACTTGAAGTCCTCCAGAAGATTTTTAATATATTTCGGTGCTTCTATATTGGGTGCATATATGTTTATCAAGGTTATATCTTCTTGTTGGATAGATCCTTTCAATATTATATACTGGCCTTCTTTGTCTCTAGTTATGGCCTTCAATTTGAAATCTATTTTATCATATGTGAGTATTGCTACCCCAGGTTTTTTTGTTTTTGTTTTCATTTGCTTGGAAGATTTTTTTTTTCTTCCCCTCACTTTCAACCTATGTGAGTCTTTTGTTGTGATGTGGGTCTCTTGTAAACAAAATATAGATGAGTCATGCTTTCATATCCAATCAGCTACTCTGTGTCTTTTTATGAGAGCATTCAATCCATTTACATAAGGTGATTATTGATATGTACTTATTTATTGCCATTTTTGTTTAGTGTGGTTCTATTTTTCTTCCTATTTCTTCTGCTAATTAAAGGAACACTTTTAACATTTCTTGCAGTCCTGACTTTGTGCTAATGTATTCCCTTGCCCTTTTTTTTTTTGTCTGGGAAGCTCTTTATTTGACCTACCATTTTGAATGATAACCTTGCTGGGTAGAGTAGTCTTGGATTCAGATCCTTGTTTTTCATGACCTTGTTTACCTCATGTCATTCCCTTCTGGACTGTAGTGTTTCTGTTGAGAAGCCAGCTGAGAGCCTTATGGGGTTTCCTTTGTAGGTAACCTGTTGTTTTTCTCTTGTTGCTTTTAGGATTCTCTCTTTGTCTTTAATTTTTGGCAGTTTAATTACTATGTGTCTTGGTGTGGGCTTGTTTGCGTTCTTCATACATGGGGTTCTCTGTGTAAAGAATTGGGGGTGCTGCCAAAAAATAAAGAGACTGGAGAGCCAAACAGCTGAATAACCAGATCAGGCTTTATTGGGTACGCTCAGGGTGGGTTCCCAGACTCCGGGGGTCAAGTCCTAGAAGCCGTGCCTGGTGCTGTGGTCTATGATTTTTATATCTGCCTGATGCAGCTGGAATTTTCCGTTAGGGTTTGGCCCTGCGGGTTTACGCATGGGAACCTCTGTCATAGCAGGGTGTGGGTCTGTATGCCTGGGGCAAACAGTTCCTGGAACAGGGCAGGGGTTAATCTATAAGCCTGGGGCAAGCAGTTCCTGGAACAGGGCGGGGGTTAAGGTTGGGTAAGTGAGGTAATGGTTGAGCAGTTTGCCTGGCGCCAGTCCCCAGGCTATCGGACATTCCCTACTCTGTGGTATAGGAATAGGGGCGAGGTCGTCTATCTTGCTACTTCCTACTGAACGGGGGCGACATCAGGGGAGGGGGCCCAAGTCAGCGTGATACGAGTCCGGGGGAGTGGTCAAGGGCTGGTATTGTTGCAGCATCATTTGGTGGACCTCTATTGTCGGTGTGAGCTGTGTGAATCGGTACCGAGGACTGGGGATGGTATGGAACCCACCAATTCCCATAACTGAAACCCGCTACCTGGAGCGTGACCCTGGGCTCAGCTAGGGTAACTGGAGTGCAGAACCAGGGCTGCCTCAGTCATCCATGAGCCCCAGTAGCTCCAATGCTGGAAAATCCTGTGTCTCATTTCCCCTGCATTGAGGTGCCGAGGACTGAGCCAGGGTCGGGCAGTCCAACTTCCAGTGTCCCATCATTTTGCATTGGGGGCAAGGCTTAGTAGAGAACCTGGGCTTTGGGCAAGCCTTGGCCCAGTGGAATTCTTTGCCACACTTGAAACAGGTGCCCAGATGCGAGCGGAGTCCTCCCTTGGGGGCCTGGTGTTTTTTTGGGTCCCCTGACAGCCATAGGGCAGCAACCAGAGCCTGGGTTTGGAGGCTTACCTTCTGTTGGAGCCTTGCCTCGCGGGCTGCCTCAGCTGTCTCCTCCTGGGTATTAAAAACCTTAAAGGCTATTTTTACCAGGTCTTGGATGGGAGTTTCAGGGCCCTCCTCAACCTTTTGAGTTTCTTTCTGATATCAGGAGTGGACTGGGAGATGAAGTGGGGGCAAGGACAGTGGCCCATTTGGGGACCCCGGGTCCAGGTGGGTGTATTTGATTAGGGCATCCTGATGTTGGTTGAGGAAGAGGGCTGGGTTTTCGTCAGTGTGCTGGGTTATCTCTCTCATCTTATCATAGTTTACTACTTTGTTGGAGACTGCATCCATACCTCGAAGAAAGTATCGGAGCATGAGGTTCCAGCACGGGATATTAGATCTAGGACTGGCCTGATAGTTCCATGCAGGATCGTCCTGGGGAACTGCTTCATTGCCGAGGGGGACAGTATTGTCCACCAGGTGGTCCCTATCTGCCTGCTGCTGAGCCGCCACAAAGATGCGTTCATGTTCTTCAGGGGTTATGATGGAGGTACAGATAACTCGAATATCATGTCAGGTCAGATCATATGTCTGACTTAGATATCGGAATTTTTTGATGTATAGGGAGGGGTCGGCCGAGAAAGAGCCCAGACATTTTTTGATTTGAGAGAGATCTTGTAGAGAGAAAGGGACATGGACCCTAACTAAGCCCTCAACCCCTGCCACCTCACGAAGGGGAGCAAGGACAGTGGGCCCTGTGGGTGAGCGGGACCAGATGTGGGCAGCGACAGGGGAACTAAGGGGATAATCTTGAGGGGGAGTGGTTGGAAGGCTGTTAGAGACGGGTTGTTCTTCTGAAGGGGGTCAAATAGGGGGGACTAAATGGTCTGGGAGGTCATCGGGAAGGTCGTAAGGAGGGGGTTTGATGGAGGAAGCCTTAAGAGGGTTTGGAACAGTTCGGGCAAAGAGAATCTGAAGGATGGAGCAATGGGAGCAGAGGTCGGGGCGGGAACGGGGGTCCCAGAAAGCCTGAATATAAGGGACTTCAGAATCTTTCCCAGTGCGCCGGCAAAAATTGTCAAGTTTGCGAAGAACATTGAAGTCAAAAATGCCGGTGGGGGGGCCAGTGAGACTGGTTATCTAGGGTATATTGAGCCCAGGCAACCTGGGACAAGAAGATACGCTTTTTCTTGCGTAGACTCTCAGAATATCCCAATTTGGAAAAATTTTTGAGGAGACACCCGAGGTGGGTCTTAGGATCGATTCTGGATTAGGAATTGCCCATGGCAACGGATTAGAGGGGTCTTGAGTGTCGGGAGAACGGACATACAAAAGGCGTCCCTTTTGGATGCCCCTCCCCGGATGGACGGGAGGGTCGTGAAGGAGCCTCAGGTATCCCTGGAAGCAGCTTCAGACCGGGGAGTTTCTGGAACTCCGGTGGAGAGGTGGGGGTGTCCCAACTTGGCCAAGTTTTGGATGGGAGACCCAAGCCCCGGCGACAGATCAAAACCCCAGAAAAAGTGAAATGACATGATTTTGGAGCCTGGCTCCGAAGACGGCGCTGGGTCAAGGAGATTGTGAATCCAGAAGATGGGTGGCAGCACAGGGAGAGGAGGGGGACTCTCATCCCAACCAAAAAGACCAGGCCGGGTCACAAAACCCTCCCCCTGGGTTTCGGCACCAGATATAAGGAATGGGGGTGCCGCCGAAAAATGGAAAAGAGACTGGAGAGCCAAACAACTGAATAACCAAATCAGGCTTTATTGGGTACACTCCAGGTGGGTTCACAGACTCCGGGGGTCCAGTCCTAGAAGCTGCGCCTGGTACTAGGGTCTGCAATTTTTATATCTGCCTGATGCAGCTGGAATTTTTCCGTTAGGCTTTGGCCCTGTGGGTTTATGCATGGGAGCCTCTGTCATAGAGGGTGTGGGTCTGTAAGCCCCGGGCAAACAGTTCCTGGAACAGGGCAGGGGTTAATCTATAAGCCCGGGGCAAGCAGTTCCTGGAACAGGGCGGGGGTTAAGGTTGGGTAAGCGAGGTAATGGTCGAGCAGTTTGCCTGGTGCCAGTCCCCAGGCTATCGGACACTCTGTGCTTCTTGAACTTGAATGCCTTTTTCTTTCACCAAATTAGGGAAGTTTTCTGTCACTATTTCTTCAAATATATTCTTTAACCCTTTCCTATTTTCTTTCTCTCCTATGATGCAAATGCTATTACATTTCCAGTTTTCCCACAGTTCTCTTAAGCTGTTTTCCTGTTTTTAAATTTTTTTTTTCCTTTTGGTTTTCTAATTGGTTGATTTTTCTCTACCCTATCTTCTAATTCATTGATCCGGTCCTCAGCTTTCTCTACTCTGCTATTTAGACTTTCCATTGGGTTTTTTATTTCTTCTATGTCATTCTTGATTTCTTCTTGTTGGTTTTTAATTTCCAATTGGTTGATTTTCAACATTTCTATGTCTTTACTCATTGTGTTCATGTCCTTAACACATGCTGTTGAGCTTCCTCAAGATCATGGCTCTGATTTCTAGTTCTGTTAACTTGCTTAACTGCACCTCATTTATCTCATCTTCAGTAGATGTCTCTTGTTCTTTCATTTGGCTTTTGTTTCTGTGTTTCACCATTTTGGCTATCACAGTGGGCTTTGGAGTCTGCCAAATTTTCCCTGTGGGTGTTGGTGTTCTGCTGTTTGTGGCTCCCTCTCCCGGGTTTGGATGAGGCAAGGAGGACCCACGTTAAACACCACTGTCAAGTGTTTGCTGGTTAGAGTTGCTAGCCCAGGGAATGGTAGTTATCCTCTAGCTTTTTTGCCTGGAAGCTATTAGTAGTGGTCACCTGAAGAACCTTGGTTTCTGAGTGGAATGAAAAACTCCCTCCGGTGCTCAGTGTAAGAGGATTTCCCAAGGGTGGGGCAGATACTGGTTGTTAATGGGCCTCAATTAGCATTTCAATGGCTACGGGGTGTGGTTGGATCTCCGAGGGCGGGGCCGCCACCTTTCCCCAGGGCCCTGGGAAGGAGTAAGATGATCACAGTCCTGTGTGGCTGCAACTCAGCAAAAGCTCTGAGCGCCCTCCAAATCCCTGGTGTCCCCACACAGTTCCAGTCCAGTCTGTCCTCCCTCTGCCGGAGCCCAAGTTGAGTGGCTGCTGCTAATTTAGCCTCTGTCCCAGCTCTACACCATGGAGCTGCTTGGGACTTTTACCCGAGGGCACCACTCCCAGCTAAGGCCGTCGCTCCAGGCTGAGACTACGGCAGCTCCCAGCTGATGGCGTAGCTCCCAGCCAAGGTTGCAGGTCCCAGCTGAGGTCTCCACAGTTCCTAGCCCAGTCCGCTGCAGACCGTGGGCTCCCGGCCCCCTCTTGCATCTTTGCAAGCCTACCAGGATTGAATCAGTGTCCCTGGTTATGTGGTTCTCCAAGCTGCTTTTTGGTTGCCTTTTCCTGACGATTTGTCTTTATGTTCATTGTAATTCCAGATTGGTCCTAGGAGATGGTCTGTATAGCTTCCATTCACTCTGCTGCCATTTTCAGTCTCTCCTTGTTAATTTTTTGTCTAGAAGATCTATCCAGTGATGTCAGTGGGGTGTTGAAGTCCCCTGCTATGATTGCAGTGTTGTTGATTTCTCCTTTAAGTCCTCCAGAAGATTTTTAATATATGTTCTTGCTTTTGTATTGGGTGCATATATGGTTACCAAGGTTATATTTTTCTGTTGGATAGATCTTTTCAATATTATGTAGTGGCCTTCTTTGTCTCTAGTTATGGCCTTCATTTTGAAATCTACTTTATCATATATGAGCATTGCTATCCCAGCTTTTTTTTTTCTTTCCATTTGCTTGAAAGATTTTTTTCCATCCCTTCACTTTCAACCTATGTGTCTTTTGTTGTGAGGTGGGTCTCTTGTAAACAACATATATGTGAGTCTTATCCAGTTGGCTACTCTGTGTTTTTTTATTGGAGCATTCAAGCAATTCACATTTAAGGTGACAATTGATATGTACTTTTTTATTGCAATTTTTTTTTGCTTAGTGTGGTTGTATTTTTATTCCTATGTTTTCTACTAATTAAAGCAGTCCTTTTAGCATATCTTGCAGTGCTGGTTTGGTGCTAATATATTCCATTAGCCTTTTTTTTTTATGTCTGGAAAGCTCTTTATTTGACCTTCTATTTTGAATGATAGCCTTGCTGAGTAGAGTAGTCTTGGATTCAGATCCTTGTTTTTTATGACCTTGATTACTTTATGCCACTCCCTTCTGGCCTGTAGTCTTTCTGTTGAGAAGTCAGCTGGAGCCTTATTGGGTTTTCTTTATAGGTAACCTGTTGCTTATCTCTTGCTGCCATTAGGATTCTCTCTTTGTCTTTAATTTTGGGCATTTTAATTACTATGTGTCTTGGTGTGGGCCTGTTTGGGTTCTTCTTACTTGGGCCTCTCTGTTCTTGATCTTGAATGCCTTCTTCCTTCACCAAGTTAGGAAAGTTTTTTGTTACTATTTCTTCAAATATATTCTCTAACACTTGCCTATTTTCTTTCTCTTTGGGAACTCCTATGATGCCAATGTTATTGCGTTTTCAGTTGTTCCACAGTTCTCTTAAGCTATCTTCCTATTTTTAATTTTTTTTTTTCCTTTTAGTTTTTTGATTAGTTGATTTTTTTCTACCCTGTCTTCTAATTCACTGATCCACTCCTCAGCTTCCTCTACTCTGCTGGTTAGTCCTTCCAATATGTTCTTAATTTCTGCTATGTCATTCTTCATTTCCACTTGGTTGGTTTTCAATGTTTCTATATCTTTACTCATGGTGCTGATGTTCTTACTCATGCTGTTGAGCTTCCTCAAGATCATGGCTCTGAATTCTACCTGTGAAAATTTGCTTAGCTGCATTTCATTGATCTCATCTTTGATAGAGTTCTCTTGTTCTTTCATTTGGGATTTGTTTCTTTGTTTCACCATTTTGGCTATCTCAGTGGGTTTTGGAGCCTGCCAAATTTTACCTGTGGGTGTTGGTGTTTTACTGTTTGTGGCTCCTTCTACTGGGTTTGAATGAGACTGGGTGGCCCCATGTTAAACACCACTGTCAAGTCTTACTTCCCTGTGTAAATTTGCAAGCTAGTTATCCTCTAGCTTTTTCCTGGTGGCTAGTAGTCTTAGTTACTCAGTGCCTTGGAATATAACCCTGTTGTTCTGCATAAGAAGATTTCCAGAGGGTGCGATAGATGCTGGTTGTTAAGGAACCTAAATTTCCATTTCTTTGCCTCAGCTGGGAAAGGCTCCGAGGGAATAAGGTGGGGGGGTCTGCTGCTTTTCCTCACAGCTTGAAGAAAAAGCACATTGGCCACTGTCCTTTGTGGCTGCAACTCAGCCAAAACTGTTAGTGCCCTCCAAATCCCAGGTGTCCCCACAGAGTTCTAGCCCAGTCTGCCCTCTGTCTGTTGTAGCCACCGGGTGAGTGGCTATGACTATTTTAGCCCTCTGTCCTGGCTCTCTGAGCTGTGGAGTGGGGTTGGTCTTTATTCCCAAAGGAATAAAGATGGGTCCCCAAAGGGTCTTGCTGCTCACAGCTAAGACTGCTGCTGTCCGTGGGCTCCCAGCCTGCCATCCTCTCATGCCTCTGCAGATCCTACCAGTGTCCCTGGTTATATCGTCTTGTCCTGCTGCTTTTCTTTTGCTTTTATCTTTCATTTGTCTTTATTTTAGTTGTGATTCCCATTTGGTCCTGGGAGATCATCTGTGTAACTTCTATTCACTCCGCCTCCATTTTCACATCCTCTATGCCTGTCTTGCGCACAGCTGGGTTGCACAGGCCTTTATGGTTCCCCCACACCCTGCAGGTCTCGCAGGTAACTGGATGGCACAGACCCTTTGGGGACCCATCTTTATGCCTATGTTATGGGCTTCTGGGCAGCACAGGTCTCTCTGGTGCTTCAGCACCCTGCAGGTCCCGCGGGTAACTGGATCACACAGTCTCTGCTGGGTTTCACAGGTCGCTCTGGTGCTCCTCCACCCTGCAGTTCCCGTGGGCGGGCAGCTGGATCGCACCAGTCTCTCTGGGGCTCTGCTTTCCCACTCTCACTGGCAAATTCTACCAAATAGATAAGACAGAAATTATACTAATTCTCTACAATCTCTTCCAGAAGATAGAAGCAGAAGAAATATTTTGTAATTCAGCCTTCAAGGCCAGCATTAACCCTTATACCAAATCCAGACAAAGATATCACAAAAAAAGGAAAATACAGACCAATATAATTCATGAACATGGAAGTGAAATCCTCAATAAAATTTTAGCAAATTATATTAAATAATGTATAAAAAAATTTTATACCACAACCAAGTGAGATTTCTCACAGATACGCAAGGTTGGTTCAAAATTTGAAAAGTAGTGACTGTAACCTATCAAATCAACAGGCTAAAGAAGAAACATCACATGAACATATCAATCGATTCAAAAAAGGCATTTGACAAAATCTAATACCCATTCATAATAAAAACTCTTAGCTAAGTAGGAATAGAAGACAATTTTCTCAACTTGGTAAAGAATATCTACAAAAACCTCCAGCTTATATTATACTCAATAGAGAGACTTTGGAAATATCAAGAACAAGGCAAAAATGTCCTCTCTCACCACTCTTTTTCAGCATTGTACTTTAAGTTCTAGGTGATACAAGACAAGAAAGGAAATAAAAAAATTATAAAAATTAGAAAGTAAGAGATCTGTCTTTGTACACAGATGACATAATTGTCTATGTAGAAAATCTGAAGGAATTAACCAAAAAGCTGTTAGAACTAATAAGTAATGATAGCAATGTTGCAGGACATAAGGTTAACATATAAAAGTCAATCACTTTTCTACACACCAGCAATAAACAAGTGGAATTTGAAGTTAAAAACAAAATACCATTAACATTAGCACCCAAAAAAATAAAATAGTTAAGTATAGATCTAAAAACTATATGTAACCCTGGCTTGTTTTGCTCAGTAGTTAGAGCGTCAGCACGCGGACCAGAGTCTCAGGTTAGGTTCCCACTAAGGGCATATACCTTGGTTGCAGTTTGTCCCCGGCCCGGGTTGGGGTCGTGTGGGTGGCAGCCAGTTGATGTGTCTCATATCGATGTTTCTCTCTCTCTCCCTCCCGCTCTATCTGAAGACAAATGCAAAAATGTCCTTGGGTGAGGTTAAAAAATAAAATAATAAAATAAATAAAAACTATATGTATAAGATCTATATGAGAAAAACTACAAAGCTCTAATAAAAATCAAAGAACTAAACAAATTGAGAGATATTTTATATTCATGGTTAGGAAGAATCAACATCATCATGTTGTCAGTTTTTCCCAACTTGATCTATAGATTCAATGCAATTCCCATCCAAATCTTGGTAAGTTATCTGTGGATGTAGACAAACTTATTCTAAGATTTTGGGGAAGAGTCAAGAGACCCAGAGTAGCCAACACAATAATGAAGGAGAAAAATAAAGTTGGAGGATTGACATGGCTGGACTTCAAGACTTACCTAAAGTTACAGTAGTCAAAACAGTGTGATGTTGGTGAAAGAATAGATAAATAGATCAATGAAATAGAATAGAGAGCCCAGAAATAGACCCCTATAAACAATTGATCTTTCATAAAGACGCAAAGGCAACACAATGGAGAAAGGATAGTTTTTTCAACAAACAGTACTAGAAAAACTGGACTTCCATGTGCAAAAATAAGGGAATCAGGATACAGACTGTATACTGTCTTAACAATATCTTAACTAAAAATGTATCATAGACCTAAGTGTAAAGTGTAAAAATAATGCTTGTAGAAGATAGCATAAGAGATGAGCTTGCATTGCCTGGTTTCAAGTGTAGAACAAGGATCAATAAGTTGAAGTCTCATGGAGAAATTTTCATTCAGAATAAAAAATAAGACACTACAGTTTTTGAAGGAAGAAATATACTGCCTGGCAAGGTAGTGAGTTCTCTGTCAGTAGGGAACTTTACTGCTTTACCCCCTTTCCAGGATGCTACAGCAGGTTCCCTATCTGGCAACTTAACAAAATAAGTTAAGGGAGTTTTATTAAATTACAGATATCTGGGTTTTATGTCTAAACCAGCATTTGAAGCCACAGCTAAATAAAATTTAAGTATGGGGATGTTTTTCATTAGATTGGATTACTTTAAAAGTCCTAGAGTTAATAGAAATTAATAAAGTATTCTTCCTCTTGCAAAAGATTCATTAGGTCTTTACATATCTGAATGAGCTAATCTCTCCCTCTCTGAATTTGTTTTACTTACTGTTTCACTCCTACATTCACTTCCTTCCTATAATCATTTCTTTCAGAATTCTCCACTGAACAGTAGGTTCTTGAAAATGATAAGACCATGTGTAATTCATCTGCTATTTCACAAAAGGTTTAGTGCAGTGTCTTGCACATACCATTCACTCAAAAGAGTTGTTAAATTCCAGCCATGGGGATGCTTCATTACAGTGTTTCAGTTGTCTGTTTCCATCAGTATACTAAAGAGCTTCTTGGTAAACTAATTGAACCAGTGGATCTTCCTTAGCTTCCTAAGTCACAACCAGGGAATAATTTAGGAGACAGACTCGCTGAAAAACATCTCTAGGGTTTACATTGCTATAGAAACAGGGAAAATTTTCTACCTTTTACCATAATTGATAACAAATTTTATAGACTATACAAATAAAACTATCAAATAATTAACTCATACAACTACCTACAGAGAATTTCATTGGGTGGGAAAACATCAATTACCTGAAATCAGGAAGGTTTAAAATATTCCAGAAAGCAAACTGGGTATTATTTCTAATATAGCAAATTTAAAAAATAGCATCACCAAAACAGAATTCAGGAAATTGAAAAATAAAACCTTTTAAATGGAAATTTTGCAACAGAAAATTTTGCAACATAAAATTTTGCAACATAAAATGCTTTTTATTAATATTGCCTTGAATTACAGTCAAGCATTAATATTTGAAGCAAATACAATCAGAATGTTTGGGGGGGGGGTATATGGTGAATTTTCATCCCTCACTGTGTTGATGACACTTCAGATACTAAGAGGGTTAAGAGGGTTCGAGTGGTCACTGGACATAAAGTAGCCTTCCAGTTAAGAGCTCTCAACTCTAGCCAACAAATATTTTTTAGCACCCTCCAGATATTAGCAAGTCTGAAGTGTAACATGGCCTTGACCCAGAAGAAATTTTAAATTCTGTTGCAATGCTGCTTCATTTTCTATCAGTCTGCCTCCATCAGGGTGATAAGAGGTGTTGAGACACATGATGAAATGTATAATCTCTGTCATGTTCATAAAGTATTATTTTGAAAATGACCTTTAATGCAAAGAAATATCTTCTAGGTTTATTTTATATATAATGATACTTGTACTTAGTTGACATTCAATCTCTTTTATTAGATAAAGAAAACTATGAATAATAACCAATATGAAGAAATTTGTATATTAATGTTTCTATATTTTTAGTAAAATAAAAACTATATGTTTCAACACAGCCCTCTCGGAGGGCTATATTAGAGTAGAAATGGATTTGCTTAAGTGGCCACACCATATTTATATTATCTTTTCCTTACTAATATCTTACTTCACCATCTTTCTCATATAGAAATCACTTGTACATTTTCTGAGCTGAATTATAAGTTCCACTAGTACAGGGGTCAAATCTTTTCCCAATGACTTAATTACAATAATGTGTACCCATTGAGTGTAATAAATGAACAAATAAATGAACTTCATGGAAAAGTATATTATCTCTGGATTATATTTATTTATAACATTTCTATTTTTAAGCAAAAGAGAAATAAAAATCAATTCACTAGAATTTTGATTGTCAGTTTTCTAACTCCATTCCCGTTTCTATTTGTAGATTTGTCCCCCATTTCACATTATGCTGTGGCTCTCTCTTGGATACTGAGGTATCCAGATTAGAGCATAGCAATGCATGGGAAGCACATGGAAACAGGAACAATTGGGCTTCTCTGTAGGATGTTGTTGATGGATTGGTTTTTATATTGCTCATGAATAGTCATGTATTTCTCTTGGGAAAAGCTTACTCTAGAAAGAATACAGCTATTGACCTGGAAGAATGTCTTGATTACTGTCTCTAGAGTAATCTGCATTCATTCTTGGACCAGGTCAGGCTCAGTGGTGAGTACACCTGCATGTTCTTACTAGAGAGCACGATCACTTTTGTTGGTCAGGGAGGTTCACCTCTGGGCCTGGTACATGCTCACTTCCAAATGGGTAAGTCAAGAAAGGCAAGCCCTTTGCTTGGTGGTGCTATGTTTTAGGCAATAGCACACTGTCTAATACCCAAACTTTCTTTTCCTCTTTTTCTTGTCTTTGTGTTGACTTTCTGTGAGTCACATTTTATTCCAAAATGGAAAAAACAAAGGAGTTGTTTATGTTGTTATTAAAATAAAGTATACATTTCCAGTGCCCAAGTAATTCAAAAGCTGAGGAAAGGCAGGGGTTTGCAGAGGAGCACGAGACACAGTGCTTCCCAATGGAACTGACCTTGAGCACTAACCACAGCAGGATGAGTTGAGGCAGCTTTGTACAGAGGAGGATGTTTGGGCTGTGGAGAACACAAGAATGAAAGGTAAAGAATACAAAATTCACTTTATTTAGAAAGTTACCTATTATTAATGTTAAATACCCTGTGTGTCGTGTTTCTGGGTCATACCCAGAAGTACCAGGTTCACAGGCCCTAATGGGAGATGTAAGTAAAACAATGAGAGCTTACAAAAAAATTCCAAAAGGCAGGTGGGCTTTAAGGGAAGCATGGGAGATGGGGGTGCCTTCTAAACACAGTTCTGAAACCCCCTATAATGTAACAATGCTTTAGGGGCCAGTTTCCAGATGGAAAGGCAGTCTAGATGCTGGGAAAGCAAACCTACCTCACTCACTGCCAGGTTGCAAAACTTTTAATATCACTATCAACCTCTTCATGGAATATTTCTCCTGACTGAGTATTAGGTTCAAAAGTCGACTTTGGACTAAAGGCACTGTTTAGCTCACATTCTGACAAAGACACTATCATCAAGTCTTTCTGTTTTCCTCCAGATAATACTTTATTCTGCCATGCTCCATAGTTATTGAAGACGATGTGAACCTAGAGCATTAAGAACTAAGAACACATTTTGGCCTCTAGGGGAAACAAGTCCTCATGTGAGATATATTATGGTAGAGGGAAACTGGCACTACCAAGTGCTACAATTCTGTGGTTCAAATTTTTGCATGCTGAAAAAAATGTCATAGCTTGATTTTGAGTCCTGTTGCTTTTCTGACACTTTGGGAAAATAGGAAAGTTCTGAGGTTTTGGTGAAATAGTCCTCAGGAGCTGCTCAAAGAAACACATTCCAGTCACGCTCCACCACGAGGAAGCAGTGGCTGAAACAGAAAGTGTCAACGTAGGCCTTACCCTTTGAGGGTGATGAGGTAGCAAAAGGAAAGTCCGTGGACAGATTTACAATAATAAAACTGAGAGACTAGGTGTTCTTACCAATCCTGAAATGCAGACAGATGGGACAAATAACCAACAGGCATGCCTATGTGTTTTCTGCACACCTGTGTGTATTGGCACCTGTGTCAGAGAAATTAGAAGGATCCAATGGGTGTCTGAGGGACCCAAGAGCAACAGTCTCAAAGAGCTTCAGAGTCTCACTGGAAAGTGCAGAGGGCTAATCTGAGAACAATTTGTGAAGCAGGGAGCAGTTGGCTTATTCTAATAACAGGTGAATGCGAGCTCCCCACCCCACCCATGCCTTCCCCTAGGCCCAGGGGCTGGAGCAGTCTAGCCTTTTATGAACCCTCAAAACTAAGGGCTCCCTTGCAAGACAAGGCTCCACACTAAAAAGAAACTTTTGGGAATGAAAGCAAAACTTAATAGGATAGGCAAAATAGAGAAAAGACAAAGGGTTGTTTAAATAACATGAGGGACGTAGACCTGGCTAGCATGTTTCAACATACAACCTGCCTTAGGTTAATACTACACAAAATTAATATAAGAGAGTTCTGTGTAGTTGCAAAAACTCTCTTAACCCAGTTCTTCTTCTAAATATTTAGGGAAACTAAATTTACATAAAAATAAATAACAGAAAAGTAGTGGTCTAGTCCCATTCAAAGCTGCTCTAAGAATTAAGAAAAAAAGACAATAAAAATCTGGTTCTGAGAAGTCATAAAATATTTGCTCAAAGAAAAAAATATCAAAACCGTAAGTACTATTCAAGCCAAGCTAAAAGAAACTAAAATAATAATAATAATAAAATATTGTGAATATTAATTTCAATTTGAAGAGTATTGATCGATTATGTGTAATCACTTTCTTAGATTATGTGAGAGAAAGGTAAACATGATAAAATCCTGGCTTCTGCAATCTTATAGACAAGTGAAGAAGAAAATGTAAATTCACTCCATTGGAAGAATTTTTAAGTACTATAAATAAAAACTGACATAAACAAGCTTTCAGTTACCCTCCAAAATTCACCATTTACCAAATTCCTAATCATTTTGTGAGTTTTACTTTGGAGAACTCCAAAATACCTTTTAGTTTACTGTTTTCTAGCAAATCTCAAAATCTGAGATAGAGTGATACAGTGCTGGTCAAGCTGAGCAAACTATTCTGGAAGAGAGAGACAGAGCTGTACATTTTGAATGCAAGTGTTCAGTTTAGTGTGATTAAGTCACAGTAGGAAAGGCACGTTTTCAAGCATCTTAGGCCATCACAAGAGACACAGGTAAAAGTGGCCAGAGGCGCTCGTGATAGAGAAAATACAGAAGCCTGGTGTCAAGAGCCACAGGGAGGAGAGAACATAACTTCCACTTCCCCCAGCAGATGGCTGATCTCTCCACCTGCTTTGGCTCTGCTCTTTCCTCCTCACAGGGAGACCTGGGTGTAATAGCCTCCCGGGCTCCCTATCCTTCCTGTGGCTGTGACTCCCATGGCAGGCGACTGCAAGGGCCTGATCTGCAGGTGGTGCTACTGCAAACATTTAGACTGCCCAGTTCTGTTCAGACAGAGCATTTAAAAAGCTCTAGTTCAATATTCAGTTAATTCAAACCCAAGCACCTTTTATTGATTATTTCCATCTGATCAGGTGTCTCAAATCCAATAATTAGACATTTTCCTTTCGCATGACCAAGCTCCCATTTTCTATCCCAAACTGGGTAAGCCAGGTCTGTCTGCTCTCTTTGAGGGCTGGCTTGTCTGGTACCTAAGACCATCTCCTGCATAGGCCCTCTATTCCTCTTTCAAGTCCTCCCAAAGAACTCTGGCCCTGGCTTTCTTTCTTTCAGCTGTCACACTTTTCTGAATATTGTCTGCTTCTTGATTCTCAGAAGCCAGGCTCCAGTCACCAGTTCCAGTTCTGCTTGCCTGAGAGGCAGCCTGTTGCCATATTTTTTGGATACTGTGCTACCCAGTCTGGTTGAATGTTTTTGACATTATGTACATTGTGGACCATCCACCAGCACCTTCCTCATCTTAGGGAGCTTGATGGATTGTGTGGTTTTACCCTTTGTAATATGCCTTAAACTGGTGTAATAAACATTTTAAAGCCACAGAATGTTCTCTCTCTCTCTCTCTCCCCCATATCTAACCCACCAGTGAGTTCTGCCAACTTTCAAGGCATCTACCCAAGTGCCACCCTCTCCTCTTCCTCCCACAGATGCTATTCTAGTCACAACCATTATCATCTCTCACCTGGACTACTACAATAGGTTCTTGCTTTTACTTTGATATCTAAGTCCATTCTCCATACAGGAGGAAGAGTGATGATATTACCAAATATGATTATGTCATTTCCCTTCCTCAGGACATCACTATAGCTTTGATCACATCATAATAAATTCACCTAGGGTGAATCTCTTAGCCACAGGATTGTATGGTCTTTAGTCCTAGGTATGGTCCTGTTGGGGTTTCAATGTAAATCCCAAGGTATTTTCTAAGTCTGTCTATCTTGCTAGGACTCAGGTACCCCTGTACTACTATGGTGGGCAGTTGCTAAAATATCTGTTCAGCTTTCTTTTATCTTTCCAGCTATTTTCTTCCCTGGTTCCCTTGTTATCTGTCATTGTCCAGATCAGGGGTCAGCAAGGATTAAGAGAAGTTTATATAAATTTATGAGAGCTTCCCCATTGTGGTTCTCACCTTCCCAGGATCCTTCCTCCCTTCCCCCAGTCAATTTCCAGCCACTCTGACTGTCTCACTTTCCCACTTCATTTAGGTCTCCCTCCCAGGGAAATTTCTCTCACCTCCTCTTTAAACTGTCGCCCATTATTATTTCTTATTTTTTTTCCTCCTCAATAGCATTCATTGCTATCTGGTGTACTATATTGACTTGCCTTATTTATCTCATGTGTATTCTCACTAAAATGTAAATTCACTGAAGGGAAGGATGTTTGCCCATTTTGCTCACTACTTTCCCTCCGTCTGGTTTTCCCTGGCACAGAGTATTCATAAAAGGAATAAACAAACAGAATGCAATTTAGTTTGATCTCTGATTTATTGCATATATTCCTGTTAGATTTGTTTGTTAAGTGGTCAGACTGATCTGGTAACACTCTCTCCCCTTTAACTAGTTCTACTTTTGTGAATGGCAAATGGCACCAGATGTTGGATCCCAATTCAGCAACCTCAGTTCTTGAGTTTAGTTGGGAGAGAATTCAGAAAATTGCAGAGGTAGAAGTGAGCTGTGGAAGAAGGGAGACATTGGGGCTGCATGGGCTCAGGAAACAAGTTACAGAGGCAAAAGAAGGGCCCTTGGAGCTTAGGAGAAAAGGCAAAGAAAATGCACCTGGGGAGTGGGAGGGGTGAGGCAGGGATGTGCTCTAGAGAGAGAGCATGTATTCATCTTGAGGGTTTTATTTGTTTTTCCAAAGGCAGAGATTTTAGTGGAGGTCTCAGAGGAAGATCTCAATAGAATGTTTATCAGCTTTCCAGGTTTATCCTTTCAGGATTGTGTTCTCTATTGATTGGCCGATTACAGGACAGGGGGTCTTTAGTCACAGCAGCTGGTCCTGATATCAGTCATGGTAAGGCCAGGCCTAACCTTGATGCTTTTCTGGGCTTGAGCTAAAACATAGCTGAGGCCTAGATGTTATCTCTAGGGCTTACTACTTAAAGGAGTGGTCATGCAAGGGCCCGTATGAGAATCATATGAGGCTATTCCTCCTCTAAGGGGGTCCACCACATGACTAGTGAATTGCCAGGAAAAGAAAGGTTAGGGAAGGGTCTGAACCACATTGTTAGCCATATGAACAATCAGAGGCTCTAAGCCAAATGGCCAGCAAGGGGCGAGGTCCCACCCTACTTTTGCCTGTTGCGAGGCACCAGGGCTTTCTGCCGTGGTGACCTTTCTTTCTTGGCTTACCATTCCTACTCTGCTCATGCCTGACTGTCTACTATGTCACTTTTATAAGTGATTAAAATTGAGACCTTTTTATAGGTCTTATTTGCTTTCTAAAACCTCAAGTATTCCATTAAGTAAATTATTGATATTCTGTCTGTCCTTTTGCTTGCAAAATATTTTTTTCTTATACTGTTTCTGTAGTAAGTCAAAGTATGCTTTCATGAAATAGCAGGACCAGGTAGATCAACATGATATGCAAACTGTAATCTATTTGGGGAAAAGCAACAATAGCAGAAGATTAAAATGTAATAACATAAAATACAAAAGTTAAAATTTCCGGTATGAGAGCCAAATCATTTGCACTCATATCCCAACTCTGCCACCTACTAGTTTTATGAGTTTGAGAAGTTACTTATGCCCTTTAGGCCTCAGTTTCAGTTACAGATGGGCCCGGGTCCGCAGTAGGTCTGCCTTTGGCCAGCCAGTAGTGGGTGGGTTCTTGATTTCATGCAGGAAAGATTTCAAACATAAATCCAGGGGCTTTTGAAAGTATGTTCATTATAGCTGGAGACAGTGAAACAAAGGAAGGAAGGGCCTAGGCTAGAAGAAGCAACAGGGAAGAACCTAGGTGGGGCTGTTTTGGCTTTTCAGAAACATTACAGGAAAGAAGCGGGCCACACTGGGCTGCATGAGCTCACTGAGAAGTAAAAATCACAGTGACAGAAGTGAGCCAAGGTGGGGCTGCTGCTAGCTCACTGGAAAGTCAGAGAAAAAGGGGGCCTTGGAGACAGGTTCAAGGGGTAAACCCTGTTAGGCCGGAGAGCACCATGCCATAGGAGTGCCTCTGCAGATATGTTCTTGCTCCATTGTTCTTGCTTATCAGAACATTCTGTTCATTTGACCTCATCACACATCCCCATTTGTCCAGGAACCAGAACCTTTGCTGTTACAGTTGAGCAGCCGATATCCTGTTTGCCTGGTCTTTGTCCCTGTACCCACCCAGAGAAGCCCGCCAAAAGATCCCACCCCAAAAAACTCCATACAAACAGCAAGCCCCGGCCAGTTCAAAGCTGATGCCATTTTGGACTCAGCCGGTCTGCTTTGCAGATGCCCTGAATATAATTCTGTTCCTGCATCATTTTGGCCTTGAGGGTTTCTCCCTCAGCCATCTAACATTTGGTGCCGAAACCCTCTGGGAAAGTTCAGTGGGTGGGGAGCCTGGCGACCTGGCCGAGGACACTGTGGGTAGGCAGTGGAATCTCCTTGAGGGCTAATCTCCAAATCCACTGGGTGCTCCGGTGTCGCCGGCTGTGCCTCTCCCCGGTCCTGTGGGCCCTCCTGACCCAGCCAGGAAGGACACTGGACCCATAGTCTCTCCCTTCTGTCCACCCAATCAACAGCAGCCAATCCTCTGGGGGTAAGTGACCAGCCACTCTTTCTCGGGTCTCTGTCTTTCTTCCTCTTTAGGGGTTAGTGACCAGCCTCTTGCTCATATATGGTTTGTCACTCCCCTCTCACATCTCAGAGACCTTGCCCAAGTCCAGAAGACCCCATAGCCTTTTGGCCTCAAATTCTTCTAACCAAGGATGCCTGGCTTGGAAGATTCCCACTAACCCTGACAGTACAAGCACGCCTGGCTGGGAACAGCTGTCCACCAGGGCGGCTGCCATCTCCTTTAGTGGCTCGTCACTCATTCACCTCTTTTCAGAAACTTGTCATGGGCAACGCCCAGTCTGTCCCACTGAAGACGACACCTTTAGGTTTACTCCTTGAAGCCCCTGGCTGGCTCACATTCGCCAGGGACATTAAACCCAGGTGTCTCATTTTCTAATGTAATACTGCCTGGCCACAATACACATTAAATAATGGCTCCCAGTGGTCTAAAAATGGCACTTTTGATTTCAACACCTTATGTCATCTAGATAACTTGTCATAGCCATGGAAAGAGGTCAGAGAGCCCTGGCCGGTTTGGCTCAGCGGTTAGAGCGTCGGCCTGCGGTCCTGAGAGACCCTGGTTCGGTTCCCGCTAAGGGCGCGTACCTCGGTTGCAGTTTGTCCCCGGCCCTGGTCGGTTGTGCGGGTGGCAGCCACTCGATGTGTTCCTTTCACATCGATGTTTCTCTCTCTCTCTCTGTTCCTCTCTCTCCCTCCCACTCTACCTGAACAAAAAATGGAAAAATGTCCTCGGGTGAGGATTAAAAAAAAAAAAAAGAAAGAGGTCAGAGATTCCTTATGTCCAAGCCATCTTCACCCTTCGATCCCAACCCTCTCTGTGTCAATCCTATTCTACCTACCACATTCTCCTCTTGCATTCTAACCCCCTACTCCTAACCCCTCTGACTCTGAATCTAACTTTGAGAGAGCAGATTTTTACAGGATGACCTGGCTGCTCTCCCAGACTGCCAACAGTATTGGAATAAATTCTCATGTACAATTCAGCCTTGTCTCTGCTAAATTAGCTCAAGCAGTGACAGGCAGCCTGGACTCATTTGTTATCCAGTTTCGTTTTCTGGTGACTCCGGTGGGATCACAAACAGGACCACTCTGTGGTGAGTACTGGGGATCCTGATTGCTGCCTGCACTGGGAGTTCCTGGGGCTGAGGCCTAGACCCTTTTCCTGTCTGGAATCTTTGCTGCAGCCTCAATAATTCCCATCATCTCACTTAAAGTTGAATCAAACGTTCTAGCTCTGTAACTGTAATTCTTCAATGAAAGGCATCTGTTGCCTACTGCCTCTCATCTGGTATGAGCCTGATCAGCTCCTGGTTATAAGTGACCTCTCCCGGTCCTTGCTTGGCCTCTGAACCTGAGCCTGATCAGCTTAAGATCAAGGCACTTGCTCTGCATGTACAAGGCATTCTGTCTAGCTGTGCAAGACAAAGGGCACAGTAAGCCACAAACATTTGTCTGTCTGTTGTGCGCACTTTTAGATAATGTATATTAGGGTGGTTTTGCTTTTATCTTATTGCCAATTAATTGATTTAAAGATAGGGGCATATCCCACTTAGCTGGGGGCCCCAGCTGCTTGTGGTGAGCTGACCCCATGGAAGGGATTGCAGGAACTTCCCAACAGCTTCCCAGGGTTGTTTTTTTTTAAATCTAAGAGAATATTCTTGCTCTCCTTTTCAAGGCATCAGGCCCCCACCCCTCCCCAAATGCTTAGACAGCAAAAGAAAATAGGTCTGTTCTAAGAGCTAGTAAGAGTTCTTGTCTGTCTGTAACATGTTTGGTTTGGGATGTGTTCTGCTTGCTTTCTTACCTGTTGGGGACTTGGTTTGCCCTTCGCTTTCTATGAACACAGGGAATCAATCCTCTGTCTCTACTGTTTGGGCTCGTGCCAAGTAGACCTTGTGAGGACCATTTTGCTGTGCCGGTGGTGTGAGATAATAGTCTGGAACCAGTGTCCCAGTCCTTCCTTTTAAGGGTACTCATTTATTTACCTTAGATGTTGTTTCTGTTTCTGTTTCAGATAGGATAGGATCTCTTCTTATGTGCAAGATTTCATGTTGTTACATCATAGTATTCTACACAGAAAGGTCTAAATTGATGGTTCAAAGAGGGGGGAAAGGTCTCACTTCTCTCCCAGAAGTGAAGAAAAATGTGATGAAGTAAATCTTTTAAATATGCCAAATCCTCCTCCTGAAGGTCCAGGAGCTAAGGTCCTGGGAACAATGGGGAAATTAGTACCACCCCCAAACCCTGTGCAGTTAATAGAAGCAGCAGGGGCCAATGCATCACCTCAGTGTGAAGAAAAACAGGATATTTTCAAATTCAAGCTGCTGGAGGCCCTGGAACAAGCCTTGGGGCCTGTTGTCTCCTCTCCTGCCTGCCTCTTCTCCAGATTCCTAGAAACAGCTACGGATACTAGATAATTAAAGAGCTCACTTTTGAGCACACTAAAGGAATATAGTAATCACCAAGAATCATCTGGGTAATTTAAGTGTAATTGATATTTAAAAAAAATTATTAACATAAAATAGAAGTCTATTTTGCCTGGATTTGCAGGTATAAGTTTATGTTATTTATCTCTGTACGAAATTTGTCAAAAAAATGGATTGGGCAATAATTGACTGTTTTTTAAGAAAAAATAAATAAATATAATTAAAATGAAGGGTTTGATAAATTATAACTATATACTAAACATAGTTTTCCAAAGTCTTTGGTAACTTCAACTTTGGAGATGTTAAATAATCAAAATGTCAAGTATCTAGGTATTTTAAAATAACAAGATACTAAAATGTTAATTAATCTAAGTTTGCCTACTTTTGGCTTCTTATTACAGAGAAGCTAGAGGATTAATTTGGATCTGTCAATGAATATCTTATATGAAACATGTCTCTTGAAAATATATTTTCAAACGAAGAGGAGGGGGCTGTTTCTGAAAGCTGTAAAATGTGTTCATGAATTTGCCAATCCTTAAGGTATTAAGCATGACTGTCACAGGGGCAGAATTGGGGCTCCAGAAGCTATTCAGGCCCACCAAATCCTTTTAACTTCCCCAAAACCTTCCCTATTCAGTTCAAAATACTTATAGATAATTGGCTTTATGAAACCAATGTCCTAGAGAAAGCTTCAAGAAATCTTATCTGAGACATCTTTTAAAATGCAAGTTTCTAAGAGGTAATCCTTATAGAAAGGAAACACCTTAGTTATCTGAGCAGATCAATTAACTTATTTCAACTGTTAAACATTAGTTGCTAAACAAGTCTTAACCTACCTTTGGCCTTTTATTGTAAAAAGCTAGAAGATAGATTTTAAGGTGTTATTTTTTTAGTTGTCACACACAACTAAGAGTTAAGAATTTTAATTAGTTGGAAAGAAACTGAATAATTTCTGTGATAGAAGGTATAAGATATAGAGACTTTTCTTTTTGAAAGAAAATAGGTTGTTCTAAAGTTGGTGTCAGTCATCCCTCGCCACTTCGAGCTGCGACTTTTACAGCTTCATTCTATCGTGGTTTTTTCAAATATATTCATTAAAAAGTTGATCAAGGCAGTGAAAATGATACAGCACGCGCTTGGTTGTCTGAGTCAATTATACACCCTTGCATTACAATTAAAGTTAAAATTACTGTTTGTATGGACTGTAGGCCTATGTATTGGAGCACCCCAGAAATCCTTCAAACCCTGGTACAACACTAGACTCTGGAACGCATTAACCACAATAAATGAGGAATAACTGTATTTCTGAATGAGTTAAAAGGAAGCAACCTAACAGGAATTAGGAAAGTCACAGGAAGTTTAAGTTGAAGAGGGTCTGTGTAGAGGGAAGAAGCAAAAAGAGAAAGAATGAAAGAAGTAAAAGTAAAAGCAGTGAGAAAGTATAAAAGAAAGGGAGAGGAAGAAAGGACATTGAAGGAGGAATACTCAAAAACAGAAATGCAAGTAGAAAAAAAAAAAAAAGAAAGGCACATAGATACTAAAGTGGAATGCTCTAGGAAGCTCCCTTTGATTTTTCAAAACCGGTTGTAATTTCCCCACTGGAACCCCCAGTACAATTGACAGTGGGGAACAAATTAATTGATCTCTTAGTCTGATATACTTTTATTCATAATTCTGAGTGTTATCTTAAAATGTTATAAGATAAGGGAAAGGGTTAGTAATATTTTAAAGGGTAAAGGTAAAAGTTTGCAAAAGGCAGAAACTGTGGAAATTGTGTTGCTTGCATGACCTTGGCTCAGCCTTTTGTTCAGTATGGGATAAGGATTATCTGGATTGTCTGCAAGGCAATGGATAACCAGCAGATGCTGGATGGACGAGATACCAGACCAGCCCTACTGCAAGGTGGATAATGGGCCAGATAAAGTACATCAGCAGAACTGCTGGAAGCTAAAAGGAGGGTATATAACTGACACGCCAACCCTAATTCGAGGCTGAACCCTTCTCTGCTCAGCTCTCCTGCAATAAAGCCATTTTGCTCTACATTGGCCTTGCATTGTGCATGTGATCTCCCGCTGGCTCAGACCTTTCAATAATCAAATTCCTTTGCCAATTGCATTATGATCAAATCATAAACCATGTCATTTTAAGTTTGTTTTTTTTTTTGTCATTTACCAACAGTCACTGTTTTATTATACTGCATTTGCAAAGATGTTATATCTTCTGAAAGATCTGGCTTACTTTAAATTACATATCTCTGAAAATAATCTTTCAGATAATCACATTAAACTAGATGTAAATTACTAGAACTCTGGGGAACATCTAAATTTATGAAAGCAATGGCAAGAAAAATCAGGAGAAACAGAATTTGATTATGGGACTGAATGAACTAAAAATAATTGTAATTTGGATTGAATGAACTGAAATAATAGTTTTTGTAATTGTTTTAAATATTGCTGATTTTAAATCTTTTTGTTTTCCAGTCATAAGGAGACTTATTTCTTTTCTTAAACCAGTTTAGTAAATGATATTTTCATAAGTAATATTGAGTAATTTATATTTTTCTCCCTACCTAGTCCCTCTGGAATTTGGAAGCTTTTAATACATGAGTATGATTACTTTTAATGGCAATATGTTTATTTGCATGAATCCAATAGGAGTTTGATTTCTTCATAACAGGGCACATAAAGCCAGTTTCCAATTGTGGTTTTATTAACCAAGACTTTGACTGAAATGTCATGTCTGAGAGAGATATACCAGGAATCTGAATGTCACCAGAAAGCTTTAAGAATGAAGATTGACTTTGAAGCTGAAATAGCCCCTTGGAGACATGCCTGGTACCTTACTTGGCCACGTGGCTCATGGACATCTTTCCAGATAAGAAATGAAGGTTGCTTTCCTGAAAGATGGCAAAAAGGAACCTCAGCATCTTTGGGAACCTCAAAGACTTGCGCACATGGCCCAAATCTACAAGGTACATCAGGCACAGCCTGGTGGCAACTGTGGCTTTGGCTTCTTTGCCCTGAGGGGCTGACTGTTAACTGCTCATTAGAACTAGATCTAAAGATTTCTTATGAATGAGTAACATTCCAGCAAAATAAAATTGGAGAAGGCCTATGTGATCCATTTCATTTATTTATTCTCTTGTGTTTATGCAAATAACCAAGCCAGACTAGAACTAGACTTAATACGGTCGCTTTAACAGTAGGGTACTCTTAGGGGAAGAAAAATTATGTCTTAGTGAAAAACCACAATACCCAATTATGGGTATTGAACTCCAGTGCAGTTAACTGTCTTCAAAGTTTTATTTGAGGCTGTGTCTGTGTGTGCCATACACACCTCGGCACCTGAGAACCACCAGAATGTTCCAACTGCGGACAATCTGTCAGACTGTCACTGTATGATTTCATTCCAGCAGAAGCCTTACATCTGGAAATCTTCTCAACTGGTTTATGATTTAATTTATACATTAACCTTTATGTTTTGTGTTCTGTTTCGTAGAATGTTTGCCTATGTCCCTGTTTACCGAATTGCTTACTCACACAGCATAAGCCTCCGTCTCTTCCTAGAAGAGAAATGCTGCTTTTGTGTGAATCTGTCTGGTATAGTTAGAGATACAGCAAAAAACAAACAAACAAACAAACAAACAAACAAACAAACAAAAACTAGCCAACTGGGCCTCAAAAATTTGGCAACAGCTCTCAGAATCTTGGGGCTCAGTTTACCAAAATTAAATTGAACCTCTTGGCTCCTTCTTTTAGCAGGACCCCTAGTAATGCTTCTCCTTGCTCTTCTTTTTGGTTTCTATGCCAATTTTTTTCATTTCTCCAGAACCGTGTCTGGGCCTTCACCAACCAGTCCATTAGTGAAATGATGTTCCTTCAACCATTGGTCTGATACCAACCCCTATCTCAAGTTCCAGAAAGCCAGTACAGTCGGCCCTCGTTTATCACAGTTAATCACTTCCAGACTGTACCATGATAAATGAATTTCCACGAAGTAGGATTCTTTATTTATATACAGTCGTCCCTCGCCTCTTCAGCTTTGACTTTCGTGGCTTCACTCTATTGCGGTTTTTTCAAATACTATACTATATTATATTAGAAAAAACCACGATAGAGAGAAACCGCGAAAGTTGAAGCGCGAAGTGGCGAGGGACAACTGTACCGCATTTTAGCTGACTATTATGGAAGTCCATCCCCCTATAACCCCAGTACACCCCTCCAGCAGAAAGTAGCTATGGAAGAAATGACCTCTGCTCCCAGTCATTGATAACAAAAGGCTGAAATGTTAGAGAGCACCATGCCATAGGAGTACCTCTGTAGATACAGCCTTTCATTATTCTTGCTTATCACAACATTCTGTTCATTTTACCTCATCACACATCCCCACTGGTAGGGAACCAGACCCTTTGCAGTTATGGTTGAGCAACTGACATCCTGTTTTGCCCAGTCTTTATACCTGTACCCGCTCCAAGAAGCCCGCCAAAAGAGCCCGCCCCAAAAAACTCCATATAAACAGCAAGCCCTGAATAAAATTGCTGATGCCTTGAATAAAATTCTGTTCCTGCATCCCTTTGGCCTCATGCATTTCTCCCTGGGCAATCTAATAAACCCAGATGAGCTGCTGCTGCCCACTGCTCCTCTGGTTGAGAGTTTCATGGAGTTTAGGAGAAAGAGCAGAAATACAAGCCTAAGGGAGAAAGGCATAGGTGTGCTCTAGAGAGACCAAGTATTGCGTCCTTTGCCTTGAGGCTTTCTATCTTTCTTTAGCCCTTGGGAATCTTAGGGGAGTAGCAGGGCAGGGTTTTAACAGAATTTCCATTAGCTTTCTAGGTGTGTCCTTCAATATGTTGATATATCAAATTGTGCATATAGAGGGTTCAAGGTTATTTTTTAGTTAGAGTCATTTTTAAAGAACCTCATCGAAGGGGAACTGGGACTAGGGCTGGTCTGCTTGGGTCGGTCTGGAATGTGTAATGAATTTTCTCCTAAGTGTCCTTGGTTAGAGAAGATAAAACGTTGGGATTCATTAGCTGGCTATTAATTGCTCAAATTGTTTGGGCTTGTTTAATTATTTTGTCTCAGTTTTCCTTATTCTAATTGTCAAATAATTGTCCTAGCTTCTTACTACCCTGCCTCATTTCCTCATTTTTAACATGTAATGATAGCTACTTCATATGCTTATCATCTGGCTTTAAAGCATGTAAAATACTGAGAACAGTGTCAGACACATGGTAAGCACTGAATACATGCTCACTATTATTAAATAGCCTATAGATGAGCCTAATTCAGCATTCCACGCCAGCAGAAGGATTCTTTTTGAGAAGCTACCACTACCAGCACAGACTGCTGCCCTTGGGAAAAAGCTGGGCAGTGGGTTTGTAAAAAGAACCCTCCCAGAAAAATTAAATCAAAACAGAGAGAAGCAAATAAAGCCATAAGATAAGATGTACAAGAGCCATTGGTGAAGTATTTTAGGAGAATCACATGGCCTAAAGTAAACTCTCCTGAACTGAGGAAAATGAGAATTGTAAGAAAGCAATCTAGTCAGGACAAAGAAGTTAACTTTCTCAATCTGCAAAGTTGTATGAATTTCAAAGTGCTGAAAATGTTCCCAGCTATTATGAAAATAGTATCATTCACAGTTACATCCAAAGAGTAAACCAAGTCTGATCAAAACAAACAGAAGAAGGGACAATTTGAAAAGCAAGTTTTCACAAAGGTGAAAGTGTAATGAAGAATGAGTCAAGGGCAAATGGGTGTTAATAAATTACCTGAAGGCAAAAGTTAGAAAAACAAAAGTTGCACATAAGAATTGTTGAGGTCAATTAGAGAGGTCAGTGAAACCAAGCCAGCCTGGAAAACTTAGGGCATGATTAGAAACACTAATTATTTAAGAAATAGAATAAAAATAGGGATTTAATTATATGGATTACTTCTGACTCTATGTTCCTCACTTTGTAAGGTATAACCATTGCCAAATAGTTGTATTCACAGATGTGAGCATGCACTGTTTTCCTGGAGAAATCTAATAATCTGGGATTTCTCTTCATTTTTAATGTTACTAAATATTTCTTGTATTAGAAAATTTCCTTTTGAGAAGGCAAGCCAGGTACAGCCCCTTAAGCAGTGCAGAGACCCCACCCTTGGCTTTTGTAATTCCCTTATATCCGCCAACTGGCTAAACTACAGTGGAACTAGAAAGCCCCAAATACCCAGAGGCTTATCATGTATAAAAAGTGGCTGGAGCCCAGGCTCGGGGCTCAGCCTTTGGAGGTGACTCTGCTGGGACAGCACCAGTGCACAATAAACAGTCCTTTTCTAATCCCGAGAGTGCTTGTAGTCAGTCTCTTCCCACCTACCGAATTTCTGCCACAACACTTTAATGTATATAGATTGAATCCAGGTTGAATAACAATGTATAAGACATTACTATGCTATGCCCTTTGTATAGTATAAATAGATGAGGTTTAGTTTAGACAGGATAACCCAGAGTCACACTGTTCTTAAATTATGAAACCATCCTTCACAGGTGTCTGGATTACATCTAGGAAACTACCAGCCATGGAACACCACCTCTAAGTCTCCCAAGGACTCAGTCAGTATATGCCTGAGCTGCCCTTTCTCACCCTATGTGGTTGAAACTTTGATTTACCTCAGGGTGCCCTCACAGTACAAATGCCAACTAACTGCCAAGAAGTGAAACCAGATTAGGAAATATCTGATCTTCTTTGGGCCTCCTCTAGAAAGAGAATTAAGGACAAAGGTTCATTACAATTTCCATTTTAGTATTTGCAAGTTCTCTGCTACCTCAGCACACAAAGTTCTCACTATCCAATTTTGCTCTTTCTTTAAAACTCAGGTCACATCATTTTTGTTCTGTAAACAGAGGCTTTGTAATAATAAGACATAGTCTCATATAAATATGCATGGAACCCCCCACCGTTCCATACATCTGGCGCACACATCTACCTTATATTTCTGTTCTAGAAACTAGAGCACCTCATGGCACCTCTATTTCTAGAATTGTAACTTAATGACAGTCTGCAAATGATTAAGGAAAAAAATTATGTAACACTTCAAGACACTTGAAACATTCTTGGCTAGTATGTATATGCTTTATTTCTTTTTCTTTTTGGAGAATGGTTTCCCTTGTGACTCAACTTTTTGACAATTAATTAGCTAGTAGACAAAATTTTAGAGTATCTTCAATAATGTTAAACTAAGTTTCAGGAATAGAGTCAGAAACATTGTGTCTTATCTGGTGAAGATGATATATGCCCAAGTTGCTCTTTGTGATACTCAGACGTGTACTCTATGACCCAAAGAATTTACCCCTTCACTGTGGGCTCCTCCACAGCATTTGAACAGATGAAATCAAACTCTGATTCCCTCATTTATGTCCAGGTTCTCAGGAACCTCGGCTAAAATAGTAGAGAAAGCTCAAATAAACAAAATGATATTACCATCTAAAATAACATCCCACCATTACCACACCATAATGGTTCCTTAAAACTTGCTCTGTTGGAAAGACTGAAGGAGAACACCAAACGTAGCAGTAATAAGAGGTAGGTTAAGAGAAAAAAGAGTGGGAGGGGGCGGGACTTTGGAGCAGCTGAATTAAAAGCTGTAATGCCTTTGGATTTGCTTATTTGGGCTGTCAGGAGCTCCAAATTGAATATGCCATTTGGGTAACATAATGACTAGTTTTCAGCCCACTCCAAACCCTGGGTCTTAGGAAGTGTTTCTCTCCTCTCTGTCCTTCAGCATGTGAGCAAGTTTTCCTAATGAGACTTCCAGCTTTGTGGCACACCTTTAACAGTCCACATGCCAATCATGCCTTCTGATTCCTAACAGATGCCCCTGAAATAAACCACTGCCCCAAACCCTGCAGGATGGGGACTCTGATGGTTGTGACCACTGTAAAAGGCCAATTAGCACACCAGAGTGGTGGCAACCTTGCCTTTCCTGTACAGTCACAGTGCAGTGTTTGCTCCAGAAATTTCCCTACAGCAATGTTACAGGCTGTTCTTTTTACCCTGAGAGGTGAAAACAAAATAGGAACTAAAATTGGAATGTGCAAAGCCATCTGGATCAGATGTGGCAGAGACAAGATGTCCTGGAAACTTTTCCAGTCCTTGTTATAAAAAGAGCTGCCAAGACTCAGAAAGCAAACTCTGTCCAAGTGGATAGAGGTGATAAAGGTGACTCTCCACTATAATTTCTCTATCAGAAAACTCTTACTTAAAAACACCTGGAAGCACTCAGCACTTCCCTTTCTTAGTTCTGTGTCCCCTTTTTTTGGAAAAATCACAGTGAAACTTCTCTGGTTTCTTTCTAAGAAGCGCTCTGGAAGAATCCTCCACACAAGTTTCTGTGTGTTTTTCTTCTTTAATAACTATGAAGTGGAACATCCAGTAGCACAGTATTTCACATCTGGGCTCCTGAAACAAACTTGATATTGTGGAAAAATGAAGAATTGGAAAGGGTATAATCTAGGTTTAAGTCCTAGATTGGCTTTCTGGTTGCGTGCCCGTAGGCGGGTCACTTGCTCCGCCTGCACTTCAGTTTCCCGTCTGTATGGCACAATGTGAGCCATGCTGCCTAACTCACTCACAAGACCAATAAAGCACATGAAAGTACCCTCTACTATCAACTAAACCCTAGGCAACTTGATCCTTATTATTTTAAATATAATTGTTTTATTTTTCTGATGGTAAAATTTTATCTGCTTATTCTGAAACGTTTTTCTTTTACAAAGAAAAAAAATAAAGCAGAGTGGGAATTGTTTGTATTTCCAAACAGATAACCACTACTAACATTCTGACCTATTTTTATCCAGACTTTCTTTGTGTACACACTTGCATTTTACAAAAATGGATTCGTAGTATGCCTATTGTTTCTAACATGCAGTTTTTATTTACTGTAATGTGAAACAATGTAAGTTATATTTTTACTATAAAAATATGTAACCCAGATGAAAATGGAAGATAGTACAAATATACCCAGCATATGGCTTGTCTCCATTGTGTCAAAGTGAATTATTCATGAGCATTTGTCAGAAATATCCAAGGTTTCTGAGCTATTCTGGAACCACAGGGTACAAATTCTAAAGCGGAAATTACTACATATTCAAAAAACCTGTTTCCTTTTCCTCCTGGACATGTAGCAAAGCTATATTTGCTACACCTCCTTGCATTTAGATATATTCATATGACTGAATTTTGCCCAATAGAATGTGAGTGAAAGAAATATATGTCAATTGCAGTTGGAAGTGATTAAGAAGAGGGTGTTCTTCTCTGTGTAATCTCTGGTGCTCTGTCATCTGAATGAAGGAAGCCCATAAACCTGGATCCTGAAAGGATCATGAGCACACACTGGAATTAAAATAAATAAAAAATAAACTTCTACTGAGCTATAGAATTTCAGAAATTAGTATTACAGCAGCTAGTTTTATCTGTCCTAACAGATGAAACTTTTAATATACTTCGAAATAACAGGTGTAGTTTGAACCTTGAAGTAAATCCAAAACTTTCTTTAAATATAGGCTGAATTAAAACTCATTAAGTGTTTTAATTTCGGAAGTGTAGAGAAATAATCTTCCCATCTCACTTACTTGGTACAAATCCATCTCTACCCACTCCCTTATTAAAAATTACAAAATTGCCGTTCTCGAGTCTTTCTTCCTATAAATAAAATTAAGACCTAAATGCAAATGTCCCTGAAATAGACAACATGTTCATTTCACTAAATGGTCTAATTTTCATTAAGAATGGTGTTAGGGTTTATGAAAAGAGGTATAAGAGGCTGCCTATCCTTTAAGAATGAATTATACTATAACAAAGGCAGCAAAACTAACATAGATTTAATTGCATGGGTCCAGTATCATATATAATTACTCAAATATAGTTTCCATGGAAGTAAAACCTTTGTCTTTCTCTGGTATCTTAATAATTCGTATCCAGTACATAGTATGCTTTCAACAAAATTGGCTGAAAGACCATTTAATTAAATCAACTAATTATTACACTGTATATCACTATGTACTAGAATAGTCAGGGAAAGCTTAGTGAAGTAAATGGGACTTGGGCCATGTTTACCAATTTTCATGAGAAGGGGAAGTGTAAAAAATGGTATCTCCTCAACTTACTATGGCAAACGGGGGGCTTCTTGCAGTCAAAGAAGCAGTTACAAGGTTATAAACCCTTGCCTGTGCTCAGCTTCACAGTGCACGCAGGCCCTGGCTGGGCGGCCTTCCTTGCGGACAGCACTGCCCTGCTGGAGAGGAGGAACAGACTTCCCAGGGCAGGCAGTTTGGACAGGGCTCTGTTGTACAGAGTATGGCCAGTATCAGAAAAAATGTTTGCATGGGTGCAGTGAGGCAAGATTTTGAGGAATATTTTTAACACCTTTCCTGATATATAATTTACATTCTATTAAATGCAAATGCACCCATTTTAAGTGTAGATTTGGTCAGTTTTAGCATATTTATACCATTGTGCTATATTCCCACAATCCAGGTTTGTAATACTTCCATCACACCAAAATGTTCCCTCATGCCTGTCTCCAGTCAGTCCTTAATCTCCACCCCAGGCAACTAGGTGATCTGTTTTCTCTTTCTGTAGTTTTGTCTTTTCTTTTCTTTTCTTTTCTTTTCTTTTCTTTTCTTTTCTTTTCTTTTCTTTTCTTTTCTTTTCTTTTCTTTTCTTTTTATTAATTAATTTTTGTTACAGATGTTTCTCCTTTTTCCCCCACTGATTCCCCCCTCCCCCTCCCTCCCTGCACTTTCCCCAGATTGTTGTCCATGTCCTCTGTTCATGCATACATGCATATAAGTTCTGTGGTTTATCTCTCCCCCACCACCCCCCTCTTTAGGGGATTGTCAGGTCTGTACCCCGCTTCTGCGTCTCTGGGACTACCCCATTCCTCAGACTGTTATGTTCATTATATTCCACAGATAAGTGAGATCATATTAAACTTGTCTTTCTCTGTTTGGCTTGTTTCACTTAGGATGATACTTTCAAGGTCCCTCCATGTCGTCTCAAAGGATAAGAGATCTTTCTTTCTTACAGCTGCGTAGTACTCCATTGTGTATATGTACCACAGCTTTTTGATCCATTCATCTACTGATGGACACTTGGGCTGTTTCCAGATCTTAGTGATTGTAAATAGTGCTGCTACAAACATGGGGGTACATATATTCTTTCTGATTGGTGTTTCAGGCTTCTTAGGGTATATTCCTAGAAGTGGGATCACTGGGTCAAATGGAAGATCAATTTTTAATTTTTTGAGGTAACACCATATTGTTTCCCATAGTGGCTGTACCAGTCTGCATTCCCACCAGCAGTGCACTAAAGTCCCCTTTTCTCCACACCCTCACCAACACTTGTTGTTTGATGATTTGTTGATGGCTGCCATTCTGACAGGTGTGAGATGATACCTCATTGTTGTTTTAATTTGCATCTCTGTGATGATTAGTGATATGGAACATTTCTTCATATGTTTCTTAGCCATTTGTATGTCCTGTTTGGAGAGGTGTCTATTTAGTTCCTCTGCCCATTTTTTAATTGGATTCTTTGTCTTCCTTTTGTGGAGTTGTATGAGCATTCTATATGTATTGGAAATTAACCCCTTATCTGATATGTCATTGGCAATTATGCTCTCCCATATAGTGTGTAGCCTTTCCGTTTTGATGATTGTATCTTTCACTGTGTAGAAGCTTTTGAGTTTGAGGTAGTCCCATGTGTTCATTTTCTCCTTTGTTTCTATTGCCTTAGGTGATGTGTCAGTAAAAATTCTGCTGCGTATTTGTCTTTTCTTGATGTCACATAAATAGAAGCATGTATGTTCTTTTGTGATTGGCCTCTTTCCATTAGTATTTTTTTCAAGTGTTTTTAAGTTGCAGAACGAATCGTAGTTTATTCCTTTTTATCAGTGAATAATGTTCCATTATGTGTATATACCATATTTTGTTTATCAATTCACCAGTTAGTGATTCTATGATTTCCCATGTGAGTAAACATCTGTCACTTTTATATTGGAAATCCACAGGTTTTTGTCTCTAACTCCAATAGATTGTATCCATTCTGGCAGCAAAGCTGCTGATTTTGTGGCTAGCACTATTTTTTAAAACTACCCTTCTTACCCAAAAACAGCTAAGCAGGGAGAAAATGCTCCAGGCAAGGTCATATGTTCTTACCTGCTGGTCTAGCAGTTTTTCAAGAATAAGGGCTTCAATTTGTTCTTCTCTGGGCCAATTTCCAGTACCCAGAAATGGTTGGTTTGACCTGTTTTGATAATTTTGACCTGTTTTAAATAAAGGAATCACTGACATCTTTCTGCTACTATAACCAGAAGTCCTTTATCTTCTGAAGGACGGAGGACAGAAGATAGGACAGAAGGACACAGTCCATTGTGTCCTTCCCTTGAAGATTACGACACAAAGCTTAATACTCTTGGAATCAATAGGAAACCAGTATAGTGAGTTTAGAAGTGAAACAACCTATTGGCAACATAGGGAGGCACTTGGAAGGGAGAGATTTCAACCAGGACACTCGTGTATTGAACAAATAGGAAGGGTTTTTTTTTGTTGTTGTCTTTGTTGTTTAAATCTTAAATTGATTACATGCAATACAATTAAATTCTGTATTCTTTTTAAAAGGAATGTTCTATTTATCTCCCATAATGCAACTTTCATGCTATTTAATGCATGCCTTTTGAGGACATGTGACCCTATCTTTTCTGCTTGTCACTCTGCTTCTGCCCACACCTATACTGAAGACAGTTTAAAGTGCTAACAGTTTGAAGCCTTGCTGCATGCCATGATGCTTATTATCTCTAGTATCTTGATGGTCTCATGCTTTCTTTTGCCCATAGGCATTTGCATATAGTGTTTCCTCTACTTGGTACTTTATTTTTGCCCACTTTTTGTCACCTGGTTAAAGGCTATTCATCCTCCAGTTTAAATATCATGCCCTTCATGAGGCCTTCCCTGACATTATAAGGGCCTTTCTATGCAGTTAACAAGCTTCATTATAATTGCATATCTGCACATCAATCCTCCAATTAGATTTAAATTATGTGACAGTAGGGCCCACGCTGCCTGGTTTAACATTATATTCAAACACTTGTGAACCTTCCAAACAGGATATGTGTTTTGTCAATATATACAAAATTGCTTTAATGGGAAGTAGTATAGGATTGCTGTTAAGGAGACCATCTTCTTATGACCCATTGTAAATTATTTAACCTTTCTAAGCCTCAGTTTGATTTAGAAAAATTGAGATAATATTTACACTTTGTTGTGCAGATTAAATGGAAATATATTTTTAAAATCTCTTACACGATACCTGGCATATAACAAATGCTCAACAAATGTTAATTATTAATCAGGAAGTAATTACAGTCCTTGTTGATGGTGATAGGTAGGTGCCCCTCAGCCTGCTGTGGGGAGCATAGTTGATCTCCACTCCTGGCCACCGGTCCTCTGGCCCCCATTATGTGAATGCAAAAGTTCAGTTTCTCCTTGACTGTTCGCAGTCAAAGACTGGGCAGTGTGGGACTCCTCTGGACAAGGGACTTTTCTAACATGTACCTTGCCACAAGGACACTGCTTCTGCCAGTCAGAATCTTTCCTGGCACTACCCCATGGACTGATTCTCTTTCTACCCATCCTCCACTGCCCCTGTGCCCATTTCCTTTCCACTGGCAGTCCGAGTCTCCCTCTGCTCATTTCTGATTCCTTCCATGATTCTTCAATAATGGCCCTGCATGTCTGATCCCATCCTGGTGTCTGCTTCTCAGAAGACTCAAACTAGCACAGGTGGTGCCAGGGTTGGTCTAAAGAAACAAGGATTGGAGTTGAACCTGGACTCTGCCTTGTACACTGCCTGGACAACAAGGATGATGCCATCCTGAGTGGTGTGTCACACACACAGACCCTGGCATAAATGGTGGCCCAATTCCTGCAGAGTCTTTTGTTGGTGACTTGGAAAAACATCCTGGCAGAGGAAATCCCTCTCCAAGGGCAATGGTCCAGGCACTTGAAAGATATGAGGGAGTAATCTCAACAAAGACAGCAGAGTTGTCTGGTTATTGCTAAGTTGCATTGAGACCCCATAGAAGCATAATGAGAAACTAAGGGCCATGAACAAACAATTAAAGATAAGCAAGAGAGCCACAGGGCCTTTTTGGTCACTTTCAAAGAGGTCTTTATCTCCTGTAGAGAGAGTCTGACTCAGCTGAGGAGCAGACTCTCTTGATAGAGACACAGAGCTCCATAGAAGTTGAAATGCTCAGCTAAGACAATCTGCTTTACCAAGCTTGGAGCCTGGATGAGAAAACCTGGGACACTGAAGCATAAGGTCGTACATCGGGATGGACGTTCTAATGGATTTGGCTCTGTGGCCCTAATCTTCAGAGAGTACAGATGTGTCTGCTTTCTATGGGAGCTTCCTCCAGGCTGGGAGATGATGCAAAACCCTCTCCTGACAAAGTTCCTCTCTCAAGAGATGCTCCCAACTCCTCTCCTGGGTTCCAGGCTGATAATTCAAGTTATAACCCACCTGGAAATATGTTGGACTATATAAATCAAGAAAAAGATTATGATGTATTGAAAGACTTACAAAAATTAACTTGCATGTAGTAGCTATAGCCAAGACAGTGCCCCGGAAAATGGGTTTGGGGGTGCATGGAAGGCAGTTGGTGAGAGGGCACCAGCATAATGAAGAATGGCAGTGGTGGTTCTTCTCTGAGGCAAAGGCTGATAGCAAGAGAGGCAGCCCCAGACTGAGTTCATTAATACCCATGGGGCTCTTGGGAGTTGGGGCAATTAGGACGACTAGGGACATCACCAGCAGTGGTGATGTTACCCACCAGCAGCTGGGTGGCTGACACCAGCTGAAACAACTGAATAGTCACTATGAAGGGGCTCTCACAGAGGTGTGGATTTGGTTTGTAGAACATGCATCTTTGTTTGGAGTTGAACCTGGACTCTGTCTTGTACACTGCCTGGAGATTCTGCTTGATATCTGGAGTCAGAGAAGGCAGAATCAAGGAACAAGGGGCTGGGGACATTTGGCCCAGTATAATATCAAAATCACTTATTCAGATCTAGAATCCACCAACTAGAAAGAAAGAATATGCAAAACTGAGGCAAGTATGTATTCTAATTAGTGCTGATTTTCTTTACCTGGGAAAAGGGAAATATTCCAACCTGATAACTGTTGAGCACATGCTTTAAATTAATATTGGTACTTAGAAACCTGAAGCACCATCAGAAACCATTCAAAATAAAAGAGGTGCTGTACAGCCAAGTACAAACAAAATGACTCAGCCAGTTGACATTAGCAAACCTTGTCATCATCATGAAAGGCACATGAATGGAGCATTCACAGTGGCAGAGTTACATAAAACCCAAAGCAAGGACTTCCACTTGTCAAGTTTGCTTTAGTGACTGCTGCCTCTGAAGATTGAGCCTTCCAATGACATAGGCCAGTGCTCAGCCCCTAGTATGTTTCTCTTCTTGGACTAGACCAATTAGCACATGGTGACAAGTTGACTACATGAGGCCCCTTTCATCCTGGAAGGTCCAGCAGTTCATCATCATAGGAATAGTATTTTCCAGGTATTCACTTCTGGGGTGTGGGACCCATCTAATAGACAGCTTTGCCCTCAGGACTCTCTAATAGCTTGGTTGAAACTTTCTTAGAATTAAACTGCAGCCTGAGACTCTTTCTAGGCCCATCTTGCTTTCTCCTCATATTTTATTTTATTTTTTATATGCATCAGCCTGAAGGCTCTTCCTATACACTTCTGCTTTCTCCTTTGTATCCTTCACCAGTGTTCCTCCAGTAAGCTCTTACACGTTGAACCCAAAGTTAACATCAGCTTTTCTGAGACCACAGTCTTGAAGCCAGTGATAGGTAAGAATATTTTTAGCTCAAGAGGGTAGGAGTATACTGCAGATATTCTTTCAGTGCACACACATTTTTTTGTTTGTTTGTTTCTGAGCAAGGAAGTTACCTCAGTCTTTCAAGAGATGAGGTATGCCTGGTGTTTTTGTATATTTTACATTGCAAATGGCATTTATACCACAAAAAAAAGAGGAATTTATTCTTCAGTGAAATCTACATCTATATCTATATCTTTATTTATATCTATATCTATATCATCTATATCTATCTATATCTATATCTATACCTATACATAGATATATTTAGGACCCTAAATATAAAAATACATACATACATATCTATATCTACATCAGGTATAGATATAGATATGTATGTATGTATTTTTATATTTAGGGTCCTAAATATATCCAAAGAAAGAAATGCTTCAGAGACCCAAATATAAGAAAATAAAACTAGTCTTGCAGATAAGGTATAGAGAAAATATGAAGGTGTTTGGATAGGTAGATGAAGACAAGGAGAAAAAAGTGAGAGTGAAGTGTTCTTCCTCTTCCCTGACTTCTCTCTCTTATTTTATACAATTCATTAGAATTTCCTTGATATCACACTTGTGTTTGCATTAAATAAAACAAGTGAGAGTGCTGTGAAATTACTACCCCTTAGCCCCTTTGTCCTTAGCTACAGAGTAATTCTTTAATTAATTATCTCATTTGTTCAACTAATCACTTAATGAACGCTTCTTGTGTTCTGTGTAATGTTCTGAGTTCTGGTTCTGCTCCAAATTTTTGTTTGATACAAGATTCTTTTTTAGAGCACTTGTCTTACACAAATCTATTTTCCTTCCCCAGATTCTAAAGTGGTTCAACCCTTGTTGTCTGTTTAAGATTCTTGTGTGTTTGATTTCCAGGATAAAGCAAAACCACCAGACATTTCTTACATTTTAACAAGTCAACTGTAGGAAACAAAATGTGATTCACCTAGCCTTTGAAAAGCTCCCAAATCTTTGACATTCTTATGTTAGTTGTTTTTTTTTTTTTATATATGTTTTCATTAATTTTTTAGAGAGAGAGGGGAAGAGAGAAAGAGATAGAAACATCAATGTGAGAGAGAGGCATCGATCAGCTGCCTCATGCACACCTCCTACTGGGGATCTAGCCTGCAACCTGGGCATGTGCCCTGACCAGGAATCAAACAGGGACCTCTCAGTCCATGGAACCGATGCTCAGTCCACTGAGCCACACAGGCCAGGCCTTAGGATAGTTTTTAATGAGAAGGGGCAGAAAGCAAAGAAATAAAAGAGAAAGCTGGAGAGAAACTTGTAGTATGGGAACTCATGTAAGCTAAATATGTAAATATTCCCTGGTGTGGAAGGACTTCAAAGTCTCTAATAGATAGAAAGCATCCCTCAGTACTCCAAAATGGACATTCTTCACCCAATGACTGAGAAACAATGTTTGACAACTTGGGTACTTTGAGTATTGATAACATTCAAATACTCCCAAGAAAGGTAATCTAAGTTGGTATCAGGCAGGTAGCATGAAATACTTTCTGACTTTCCATAAAAGCAGATCGTAAGAGTACAAAAGCAAAGCCAGAACTGGTTTCCTCAGGAAAATACTGGGCCACAGTGGATGAAACACACCAGGGAATGGTTCAAGGCAATGAGATTAAACCTGTCCAACTTCATAACTCTGTTCAAATTGGGTCCCTGAGTTTTCATTTCTTTTTTTTTTTTCAAATGGTTTTTAAATCCTCACCCGAGGATATGTTTTGATTGAATTTTAGAGAGAGAGGAAGGGGGAGAGACAGAAAAACATTGATGTGAAAGAGAAACAGCAATTAGTCACTTCCCAAACATGTCCCTACTGGGATGGAACCTGCAACCTAGGTATGTGCCCTGACCAAGAATCAAAGCCACAACATTTGGGTATACTGGACAGCACTGCAACAAACTGAGCACCCAGCCAGGGCCCTTGCATTTTCTTGAGAGCGGCAGGTGAGCATTCTAAGAAAGAAATCATTTTCTAGACAAGTTATTTTGTTTTGTTTTGTTTTTCCATATGGCCCCTTGCTGCTGGGAGTGTGAACCCCACACTAGCAGCATCACTGTCACCGCAGCACTGCCGTGGGTGAGGATCTCGGGCCCTGCCTCACACCTGGGGCATCAGAATCTGCATTTTAACAGGTCATCAGGACACATGTTGACACATTTAAGTTTGAGAAACATGGCATAGCTTAGTGGACAGGCTAAGAGTCTGGAAAATTGGCCTAGATTTCGAAGCCTGCCCCTTACGAGCTGACAAAGTGCTTAGCATCTTTGTACTTCCACCTCCTCATCTGTTGGGTAGAGATAATCTCTATTCTTTCTCTTATTTCTAGTCTTTGTTTTTTACACTTTCTTGTATTTCTTTACTCATGATTTTTCCATGTTTCTGATATGCTAGCCTTTGTTACTCATTTGTGTTCTTACTGGACACCTTTGCATAAGGAAGAAAGAAGAGACATGCAAATGCAGGCATACTTCATTTTATTGCATTTCGCTTTATTGCATTTCATGCGTGTTTTTTTCACAAATTGAAAAAAAGGTCCTCCGACAGCAAAAAGATTATGACTCGCTTTATTGCGATACCTGTTTTATTACAGTGGTCTGGAACTGAACCCACAGTATCTCTGAGGTTTTTCTGTATATCCATCCAGGTGCAAGCATCCCACCTATGCTCTATTTATTCAAATAAGCTTGACAAAATAATAAGGTTGCTTAGTGAATATACAAATTATTTGACTCTTTAAGTGCTTTCTGCCACATGCCAAACAACCTTCCAGATTCTGGGCAGCTGAATGAGTGAGCGGCTTTGTATGTAACCGGTTAGTACAAAGTTTGTCTTTCTAGCAGATTTTAACTAACCATTACATTTTACTTTCCTTTGAAAAGCTAAAATAGGACTAACTGATGATATATAAAGTATTCTTCTTACATTAACCTAATCACCATGGTTCAGTTTCCTTTTTAAAAAATGAAAGCTTGCTCTAAATTATCTCTATGGTCTCTTCTAGCTCTAAAATCCTATTATTCTTATTAGAAGATTACTCAGACCCAACATTTGTTATTAAATATTGAAAAACAGGGAAATATAATTTAAGGTGTTCTCCTCAGGACTTCCCTTGTATACACCCATCTAAAGAGGAGACTTGGCCCAAAGGCCTCCCAAATTCTCATTTCATTTCAACAAGTCAGTCTCTCAGAAATTCAAAAATTATATAAATTACACTTTTAAGCAAGCTCTTTAAAATTTTAACCCTAAACCTCCCGTTAACTCAATTATTTTTTATTTTTATTTTTTTAAATCCTCACCTGAGGATATTTTTCTTTTTTCTTTTTTTTCTAATCCTCACCCGAGGACATTTTTCGATATTTTGTTCAGATAGAGTGGGAGGGAGAGAGAGAAACATCGACGTGAAAGGGACACATCGAGTGGTTGCCACCCGCACAACCCAACCAGGGCTGGGGACAAACTGCAACCGAGATACGTGCCCTTAGCGGGAACCGAACCCGGGTCTCTCCGGACCGCAGGCCGACGCTCTAACCGCTGAGCCAAACCAGCAGGGCTTAACTCAATTATTTATCTAATTGCAAATGTGAAACATATTTATCAATTTCCTAAAGATAAATATGCATAAGTTTTGGACCCCAAAATTAAATCCTGGGATTTTGAATTTGATGTTTAAATGAAACTAGACAGCAAATTCAGCTTCTGAATAAAAATTTACAAGAATCTGCAATTGAATCAGTTAACACTCCTTATGGAGGAGAAAAAAACCTTCTACAAATATTTCTTTTCCTATAAATTACACATAATTTTCTGACCGTAAATCTCGATGGAGCTGCTAATCTAAATACTGGTTCACTGTTTCATCCTGAATTAATCACACACAAAAATTACAAATTTAAAGAATAACTAACACTTTAGATAATTTATTAACAGCTCAAGAAAAGAAATAAATGCCCTTTGTCTTAGAAAATAAAAACAAAATATGTCAATGTTTATATGTTCAGAACAACAGCTATTTCACCCTCAAGATGTCCAGCCATTTCTAGTAGTTTTATGGTTGCAATAACAACACATCAAATTTAAATGTTAGCTACTAATATCTTATCGGTTCCTGTTTGCTTAGATACTGATTTACAAAACTCAGTAGATTTATTTGGTTGGTGGATGGTAAGGAATGAACCACTTTGAATTAAGTGACACCAACAATTAACCTTTACTGATCATTCATTATGTACCAGAGATGTCCTTATGGTAACAATCTTCACAATTGCCTTCTACATGTGAGGGAGACAAAGTACAGAAAGACAACCTGCACAAGGTCACACTGGTGATAAACAAGAGAGTCACAATTTAAACTCAGGCTGTCTGACTATAGAATCCATGTCTTTAACCTTGACCTTATTGTCCTACCCAACTCCAATCTAATATACACTTTATCATATTAGATCAGGTTATGTTGTATCCTGATATATTATGTTCTACCCATATGTTAACAATATATTATTACATCATATTACATTTGTAATGTTACATTTTATATGATTGTGCTACTAGGATTCAGAAAAACAGTAATTATTATTTTGGTCATTGAGCTGAAGAACCCCTCTTGTCTTCGCTTACACCAAAGACATAATCTGTTGGGCTCAAAAAAATATGAAAATAATCAAAACAACAACAAACCAAGTTTCTGGCTCTACTTCATAATAAATAGCAGGGTCCCAATGTCAGTACTCTCCCTCAGGGGTTAAAGACTCGAATGCCTGGAGGAACTGGACCAACTGTGAACAGCTGGCCCGGCCTGGGGGGAGGGGAGGTGCTCACCAGCAGAGCCATCTGCACAGGTACTGCTCAACAACATCCCTGGTCTGTGGTGGCCGTGATGGAATCCAGTATTATCAGACCTTCTCATTTGTCCAGATAAGTCAGAAATAACAAAATTTTAAACTTGGCAAGTAGTTTAAAATATAAAACACTGTAAAGGCTGAATAATTCATACAGGCAAACATGATACTCATGGTGTGGTATCATTTGGTCTTTAGTTTGTTACCCCAGTACTTCTAGTCTCTACTTTCTTGCTGAGTGACAACATCCATCTTCTTGGGTTCAAAGCTCATCTAATATTTATGACTCTCAGACTTATATCTGACCTTAACCCTGAGCTCTAGATTCCAATCTCTAGATAAATTTTTGTCCAGAGGCAATGCTGTGAACCTCCTTGTCTACAAATCATCTGGAGTAATCTCTGCTTTGGTTAATGCAATCAGTTCTATGTAGTCACCCAAGGATCTTTAACTTCTCATTTTTAACCTCACAGATATTATTGATAAGCAAGTTTAATGGAATCTACCTTAAGATATGGTATTTCTGAAATCTCACTAATCGTCCCATGCAGTCTTTTTAAGAAGTTAAGTTTTCCTTATTTTTAAGCTACAAAGTATTTTCTTTTGACAAAATTCTACTTGAAATAGATACAAACAGAAATTGTCAAGTTGACATTGGATTGGAGGCCCAGATTCCCACCCACTTACTCTCATTGTCTGCCTTGGTGGTCCATGAGGCATCTCTAAGGGTCTCACAGTGTTCTCCAAAACACGGTTTGAAAACCAGGCATACACATAAACCTTCCAACCAGCTTCCAACCTTTACTCTTTCCATCTATCATACTGCTACAAAAATTATGTAAAACATAGGTGTGATCAGATTTCTATTTAAAAGCTTTGGCAGTGTACCATTAACTATATGATAAATTCCAAACATTTTAACATAAACTTCTACCCTTCACAACCTGAATATATGTCCAGTCACTAATCACAACTCAGTGCACACTTTAGCCTCACTGACCTTTTCACTGGCTACTCTCACGTCTTTCGTTTGGTGTGTTCTAGTACTTTAGCCAAAAAATATTTGATCTGGGTCTGAAATAGTGCTGAAGATATAAGTGTGAGATGTGAATTGCTCCCTTGATTCCACTACTGCCTATACAAATGTAATTTTTTACCTAGCAGAGGCAGAAACACTCAGACATGAAGGATACAGCTGTTTCTGAAATAGCAGTGAGCTATACACGCTTAGTCTTCAATCATTGGATCTCCCTTAGAGTAGCATTTAAGAGTGTAGATAATGGGACATCTGATATTATTTTGTTCATTAAATCCAACTGTCCCTATTACTAATCATTATTATCAGGCAGTGTTACCTAGCCTTCAACTAACCAAGACATTTCTGGTTATAGTATATTGGGCTATTCATTTTCAAAGTCACTAAAATAAATGTTTATTATTATTTTTTTTTATTTTTTTATTTTTGTTACAGATATTTCTCCTTTTTTACCCCATTGGCACCCCCCTCCCCACCCCACCCCCGCCCCGTCACCGGCTTAGTTGTCCATGTCCTTTGGTCATGCATACATGCATGTAAGTTCTGTGGTTTATCTCTTCCCATCCCACCCCCCACCCCCTCTTCTGAGGGATGTCAGTCTGTGCCCTACTTCCATGTTTCTGGGTCTACCGTATTCCTCAGACTGTTATGTTCATTATAATACGTATATAAGTGAGATCATGTGGTATTTGTCTTCTTCTGCTTGGCTTATTTCACTTAGGATAATACTTTCCAGGTCCCTCCATGTTGTCTCAAAGGATAAGAGATCTTTCTTTCTTACCGCTGCATAGTACTCCATTGTGTATATGTACCACTGCTTTTATATCCATTCATCTACTGATGGACACTTGGGCTGTTTCCAGATCTTAGCTATTATAAATAGTGCAGCTATGAACATGGGGGTACATATATTCTTTCTGATTGGTGTTTCAGGCTTCTTAGGGTATATTCTTAGAAGCGGGATCACTGGGTGAAATGGAAGTTTAATTTTTAATTTTTTGAGGTAACACCATATTGTTTTCCATAGTGGCTGCACCAGTGTGCATTCCCACCAGCATGCATTAGACTCCCCTTTTCTCCACACCCTCGCCAACACTTGTTGCTTGATGATTTGTAGATGGCGGCCATTCTGACAGGAGTGAGGTGATACCTCATTGTTGTTTTAATTTACATCTCTCTGATGATTAGTGATGTTGAGCATTTCTTCATATGTCTGTTGGTCATTTGCATGTCCTGTTTGGAGAGGTGTCTATTCAGCTCCTCTGCCCACTTTTTAATTGGGTTCTTTGTCTTCCTTTTGTGGAGTTGTATGAACACTCTATATATGTTGAAAATTAACCCCTTATCTGATACATCATTGGCAATGATGTTCTCCCATACAGTGGGTTGCCTTTCCATTTTGATGATTATTTCTTTTGCTGTGTAGAAGCTTTTGAGTTTGATGTAGTCCCACGTGTTCATTTTTTCCTTTGTTTCTGTTGCTTTAGGTGATGTATCAGTGAAAATTCTGCTCTGTATGATGTCGAAATTTAGTTGCCTACATTTTCTTCAGGAATTTTTATGGATTCCCAGGTTACATTAAAGTCTTTTATCCATTTTGAGTTTATTTTTGTGTATGGTGTAAGTTGATGGTCTAGTTTCATTTTTTTGCATGTAGCTGTCCAATATTCCCAACACCATTTATTAAAGAGGCTGTCTTTACTCCATTGTATGCTCTTGCCACCTTTGTCAAATATTAATTGAGCATATTGCCTTGGGTCCATTTCTGGGTTTTCGGTTCTGTTCCACTGGTCTATCTGCCTGTTCATGTGCCAGTACCAGGCTGTTTTGATTATAGTCGCTTTGTAGTATAACCTGATATCTGGTATTGTGATCCCACCTACTTTGTTCTTCTTTTTCAAGATTTCAGTGGCTATTCAGGGTCTTTTTTGATTCCATATGAACTTTTGAAGTATTTGTTCTAGTTCTGTGAAATATGTCGTTGGTATTTTGATGGGGATTTCATTGAATCTATAGATTGCTTTGGGTAGTATGGACATTTTAATGATGTTAATTCTTCCAATCCATGAACAAGGTATGTGCTTCCACTTTTTTATATCTTCCTCTATTACTTTTTTCAATGTCCTGTAGTTTTCTGCAAATAGGTCCTTTACTTCTTTGGTTCAGTTTATTCCTAGGTATCTTGATTTTTTTAGCACGATGGTAAATGGGATTGTTTTTTCAGTTTCTCTTTCTGTGAGTTCATCATTGGTGTACAAGAATGCCGTCGATTTCTTGACGTTAATTTTGTATCCTGCTACTTTGCCAAATTCATTTATTAAGTATAGTAGATTTTTGATGGAGTCTTTAGGGTTTTCTATGTATAATATCATGTCATCTGCAAATAATGACAGTTTCACTTCCTCCTTTCCAATTTGGATCCCTTTTATTTTTTCCTCCTGTCTGATTGCTGTGGCTAAGACTTCCAGTACTATATTAAATAAGAGTGGTGAAAGTGGACATCCGTGTCTTGTTCCTGTTCTTAATGGAAATGTTTTAGTTTCTGTCCATTGAGTATGATGTTGGCTGTAGGTCTTTCATATATGGCCTTTATTATGTCGAGATATGATCCCTCTATTCTCACATTGCTGAGCGTTTTTATCAAAAATGGTGCTAGATTTTGTCAAATGCTTTTTCAGCATCTATTGTTATGATCATGTGGTTTTTATTCTTCATTTTGTTTATGTTGTGTATCACATTTAATGATTTGCGAATATTGTACCAGCCTTGCATCCCTGGAATGAATCCCACTTGGTCATGGTGAATAATTTTTTGATGTATTGCTGGATCCGATTTGCTAATATTTTGTTCAGGATTTTGGCATCTATGTTCATCAGGAATATTGGCCTGTAGTTTTCTTTCTTTGTAGTGTCTTTTACTGGTTTTGGATTTAGAATTATGCTTGCCATATAGAATGTGTTTGGAAGTCTTCCTCCTTCTTGAATTTTTTGAAATAGTGTGAGGAGAATGGGTGTTAGTTCTTTTCTGAATGTTCGGTAAAACTCCTCTGTGAAGCCATCTGGGCCTGGGCTTTTGTTTGCTGGGAGAGTCTTGATTACCTCTTCAATTTCTTTAGTTTTCTCTCTCTTCCCGGTCCCGTTTTGGGAGACTGTGTGTTTCTAGAAATTTGTCCATTTCATTTAGATCGTCGAATTTGTTGCAATATAGTTGTTCATAGTAGCTGTTAACGATCTTTTGTATTTCTGTGGTGTTGGTTGTTACTTCTCCTCTTTGATTTCTGATTTTGTGTATTTGGGTTCTCTTTGTTTCTTGGTGAGTCTAGCTAAGGGTCCGTCAATCTTGTTTCTCTTTTTGAAAAACCAGCTCTTTGTTACATTGATCCTTTGAATTGTTTTTTTGGACTCTATGTCATTTATTTCTGTTCTGATCTTTACTATTTCCTTTCTTCTACTTGCTCTGGGGTTTTCTTTTTGTTTGCTTTCTAATTCTTTAAGTTGTGAGGTTAGACAGTCAATTAGAAATTTTTCTTGTTTCTTGAGGTAGGCCTGAAGTGCTATGAACTTCCCCCCCAGAACTGCTTTTGCTGCATCCCATAGATTTTGTGTTGTTGTGCGTTCATTTTCATTGGTTTCCAGGAAGTTTTTAATTTCTTCCTTGATCTCCTCGGTGACCCATTCATTGTTTAATAACATGCTATTGAGCTTCCATGTATGGAAATGTCTTTGCATGTTCTTGTTGCAATTGATTTCTAGTTTCATGCCATTATGATCTGAGAAGATGCTTGGTATGATTTCAATCTTCTTGAACTTGTAGAGATTTAGTTTGTGTCCTAACATGTGGTCTATCTTTGAGAATATCCCATGTGCACTTGAGAAGAATGTGTATTCTGTAGTTTTGGGGTGTAATTCTCTGTAGATATCTGTTAAATCCATTTGGTCTAGTGCTTCATTTAGAGTTTCTGTTTCCTTGCTAACTTTTTGTCTAGAGGATCTATCCAGTGCTGTCAACGGGGTGTTGAAGTCCCCTGCTATGATTGTATTGCTGTTGATTTCTCCTTGGAAGTCTTCTAGAAGATTTTTGATATATTTTGGTGCTCCTATATTGGGTGCATATATGTTTATCAAGGTTATATTTTTCTGTTGGATAGATCCTTTCAATATTATGTACTGGCCTTCTTTGTCTCTAGTTATGTCCTTCATTTTGAAATGTATTTTATCAGATATGAGTATTGCTACTCCATCTTTTTTTTGCTTTCCATTTGCTTGGAAAAAATTTTTCCATCCCTTCACTTTCAACCTATGTGAGTCTTTTGTTGTGAGGTGGTTCTCTTGTAAACAACATATAAAAGAGTCATGCTTTCTTATCCAATCAGCTACTCTGTGTCTTTTTATGGGAGCATTCAATCTATTTACATTTAAGGTGATTATTGATATGTACTTATTTATTGCCATTTTTGTTTAGTGTGGTTCTATTTTTCTTCCCATTTCTCTTGCCAGTTACAGCAGTCCTTTTAACATTTCTTGCAGTGCTGCTTTGGTGCTAATGTATTCCCTTAGCCTTTTTTTTGTCTGTGAAGCTCTTTATTTGACCTTCCATTTTGAATGATAGTCTTGCTGGGTAGAGTAGTCTTGGGTTCAGATTCTTGTTTTTCATGACCTTGATTACTTCATGTCATTCCCTTCTGGCCTGTAGTGTTTCTTGTGAGAAGTCAGCTGAGAGCCTTATGGGGTTTTCTTTATAGGTAACCTGTTGCTTATCTCTTGCTCCTTTTAGGATTCCCTCTTTGTCTTTAATTTGTGGCATTTTAATTACTATGTGTCTTGGTGTGGGCCTGTTTGGGTTCTTCTTACTTGGGACTCTCTGTGCTTCTTGAACTTGAATGCCTTCTTCCTTCACCAAATTAGGGAAGTTTTCTGTCACTATTTTTTTGAATATATTCTCTATCCCTTGCTCATTTTCTTCTTCTTTGGGGACTCCAATGATGCGAATATTATTATGTTTCCAGTTGTCCCACAGTTCTCTTAAGCTGTCTTCCTGTTTTTTAATCATTTTTCCTTTTGTTTTTCTGATTGGTTGATTTTTTCTACCCTGTCTTCTAATGCACTGATCCGGTCCTCAGCTTCCTCTACACTGCTTTTTAAACCTTCCAATGTGTTTTTCATTTCCGATATGTTATTTTTTATCTCTTCTTGATGGTTTTTAATTTCCAATTGGCTTATTTTCAGTGTCTATGTCCTTAGTCATGGTGTTCAGCTTCCTCAAGATCATGTCTCTTAATTCTAGCTCTGTTAACATGCCTAATTGCTCCACATTACTCTCATCTTTGGTGGAGGTCTCTTGCTCTTTCATTTGGCTTCTCTTTCTGTGTTTCACCATTTCACTATAACTGTGGGCTTTGGAGCCTGTCAAGTTTTCCCTGTGGGTGTTGTTGTTCTGCTGTTTGTGGCTCCCTCTCCTGGGCTTAGATGAGCGAGGGAGGCCCCACGTTAAACACCACTGTCAAGTCTTACTTTCCTGGTTAAAATTGCTAACCCAGGAAAGGTACTGTTATCCTCTAGTTTTTTGCCTGGAGGCTAGCAGTTGAGGTTACTTGATGAGTTTTGTGGGTTGTCAGTTGATTGAAAAACTCCCTCAGGTGCTCAGCATAAGGGGATTTCACAATGGGGGGGCAGATGCTGGTTGTTAATGAGCTTCAATTAGCACTTCAGTGGCCCACAGGGTGGGGTTGGATCTCTGAGGGAGAGGCCGCTGCCTCTCCCCAGGGCCCTGGGAAGGAGCAACATGGCCACCGTCCTGGTGGCTGCCACTCAGCAAAAGCTCTGAGTGCCCTCCCAATCCCGAGTGTCCCAACACAGTTCCAGTCCAGTCTGCCCTCCCTCTGCCGGAGCCCAAGGTGAGTGGCTGTGGCTGTTTTAGCCTCTGTCCTGGCTCTGCGCTGTGGAGCCGCTTGGGAGTGTAACCCGAGGGCGCTGCTCACAGCTGAGGCTGCTTCGGGGCTGCTGACTGTGGACTCCCAGCCCCCATCTTGTGCCTTCGCAAGTCTACGGGGATCGAGTCAATGTCCCTAATTATATGGTCCTCGCAAGCTGCTTTTCTGTTGGTTTTTCCCGTCGATTTGACTGTGTTATAGTTGTAATTCCAGTTTGGTTCTGGGATACGGTCTGTGTAGCTTCCGTTCACTCCGCCGCCATTTTGGAATCTCCTCAAAGGTCTAAAATACATGTTTTAAGCATATATTTTGTGTCTTGTATAATTAATTAAAATATGACACATTTTCTATGGCCAAAAATGTGATCTAGTTCAGAAAACAGAACTAAAATATCAAATACCTTCTGATCTCAATAAAGCAATATACAATTTACCTTTACAGATGGTTAATGCCAAAGGAATTTATGAGAAGTGTGTTTTATAGATCTTATTATAAACCTCATGAAGGAAATTATGTTAAGCTGAGGTTTGGAAAGCAAGGAAGAATTATATAAGAGGAGGAAAAGTTGATTCAGGTCAAAGAAATAATGAACTGGCCTGTGTCTATACCAGAAAGTAAGAAAGAAGCTGGAATGTTGGATAATTGAAAGTACTTCAAATTGAGAAAGAGTTTCAAGTTTTTTGTGGTTGGCCACGAAGCATCATTGAAGGTTATGTTGTGTGCCCATGTTTCTGAAATATGCAATTAAGGTAATGGTTAAGGAAGATCAGCCTTGTAAGGTGGTAGAGTATGCAAGATGGATGTACTGGAAGGAGAGACTAAAGTCAGATGATCCAGTTAAAAAAGCAGGAGCCTGTGCAGTAACTGAGGTATGACTAGTGTGAACCTGGCCAAGAGTACTATATACATTGGAGGGAATATGTCTCATGTGAAGGAAGAACCAACAGATTTTTTGAGTCTAAAATAAAAGAAAGAATGAGTAGTACTAATGACCATAGAATTTTCATCTGGAGTGATAGAATAATAGTTTTATTTTTGACAAAGGAGACAAAATGAGTGATGAAAAAAAAATGTTCCACTTTTTTTTTTTTTTTGAAACATTGATTTTGAAGACCTCTCTTAACCTGGTTTCTTTAGAAAACAGAGTCTGATGCACTATTTTCAGGTGCACATCCTGAGCCTTTAGGGTCTAGGTATAAGTAAGTGAGATGAGGAAGAATATAACACAGGCATTGTGCTTCCCTGGACTGGCCACCTTTGCACTACAAGCTTGCTAGGCATTTCTCTCAGCTCACAGGACTTTTACATACAGGTTGGGAAGAAAAACCATGCTTCATCAGTCTGTGGGTGAAAGGAAAACGAGAATCAATCTCCCTGGTTCCTGCAGACTCTGTTTCTCATTAGTCAAAATTCACTCCAAGGGTCATTAACTCCCTTATCACCTGACCCTTAGGTAGGTTTTTAGGATGCCAGAGCCATAACCGAAAGTGTGGGGTTTCAGTTAAGATCTTCTATGGTGGGGGGAGCCCAAAATTCCAGGCATCTGGCAAATCACCCAGGAGTGGTAGCCAAAGAGAGGAACTGGCCCTGCTGGGGAAAGTGAAAAGTGTACATGGGGTTGTTCAGAAAGAGCTTGGCACCTTTGCAAGCAGAATACATCAGGTATATAAAACTCATCTTTGATATGAGAAATAGTTCCTCTAAGTGGAATTAACTTGCTTAAAGTTGGATACAGAGGATCAAAGCCTGGAGTGAACCTTGTAGCAAAAGGTACAGGGTTAGAGCTGATAATTTCCTCCCATAAAGTTATAGTTAAAAGTTGGGAGACTAGGTAAACCCATGGGAGAAACAGTATACAGAGACAGTAGGGAAAAGATCATAACTTAAAACACTGGAAACCAAGGAGCATAAAGAAAAAGTAAGGGAAGAAGAGTAATATGGCATGGTCACATAAAAAATAAGAATAAGAACAACAAAAAATTAAATCCAGGAGAGATTTACACATGGAACTGGGAGTAGAAAAAGTTCTGGAGGAGTGACTATTGAACTGTATCCAATGCAGCAGAGTGGTCCAGAGGAATGAGAGAATAAAGATATTGAATCTGGCAACAGTTCCCTTGGGTTGTTAAATGAAGCAAAATATCTTTTATACTCCAAAACTAGATGTGGATTAATATATTCCTCTGTGAGTCAAAGTCCTCAAGGGAGACATTCCATGAGCTCACAAAGGCCTCAGATTTCAATATCTCCATCACACATCGACAGGTTTAGATGGACCAGCCTGTAGGGTCTTCCCTGACTCAGGGTCCTGGTCAGTTATAAGCCCAGACGACCCCAGAGTTGGCAGTGAGGGCGCTCATTCAGAGAACATACTGGTAGGTCCTGCGGAGCTTAGTTCAAGAATGTAGATTAAATAGGAGGCTCTGGGTAGATGTAGGAACTACATGAAAATCTGAGTAAAGAAAGAAAAGCTGGGAATTCTGAAGGGATACTCGGGAAAGTCATCCGTGGAGAGCTGGAGAGCTGTGGGAGGTCACTGCATAGAGATGGTGGGGGGAGGGCGGGGGGAGAACTATCTTGGTGTGTAAAGAAGGTGGGGCTGAAATTAAGGTGAAGACCAGGCTGAGGGCAATCACAGAGAAAGGCGCAGTACAAAGTAGTTAGATTCTAAAACAGACTGCCTGGGCCCTGAAGCAAGCTCCACCACTTCCTGGCTGTGACCATGACAATTTACTTGTCATTAAAGGTCTTGCTTTCCTCACTTGAAAAATCAATTTAATAATAGAGATGTGGTGATTCAATAAACAAAAAAACAAAAACAAAAACCAGGTGTTAAATCATAATGCACTTAAGAAAGTGCTGAGCATGTAACAAGACTGATTTCATGATTCCTTCACCCCACCTGGTGCCCTTCTACTTAGAATAATGGCAGCACCATCCTTTCAGCAAACTAGACACTTAGAAATCATCCTTGACAATGTCTGCATCATTCTCTAAACCATTATCAATTTTATCTTCAAAATATTCATCAAATCTATATGATTTATGCATCTACACACTTACCTTGCCAATCCTACTTGCTATTCTTCTTTGGCTATACAATAAATATAGCCCATTAATGTTTTCCCCTGCACAACACTTTTGACTTTTCTTGAATACATTCTTGAACTTAGAGATTCCAGACAATGGCATGTATGGCTTACAGGTGCCCAAGGAGCAAGAGACACAACTCCAAATCTGCCCTCTGGGGCCAAGAGAATAAGGCAAATGAAAACTTCTGTAGATATAGCTCATGACGTACCCAAAATTTCTGTGTTAAAACAAACTTGTATTTACTTCTATCTGGCATGTCATTTTTTTTTTTTTTTTTATCCTCACCCAAGGCCATTTTCCCATTTTTTTGTTCAGGTACAGTGGGAGGGAGAGAGAGGAACAGAGAGAGAGAGAGAAACATCGATGTGAAAGGAACACATCGAGCGGCTGCCACCGGCACAACCCACCAGGGCCGGGGACAAACTGCAACCGAGGTACGGGCCCTTAGCGGGAACCGAACCCGGGTCTCTCAGGACCGCAGGTCGACGCTCTAAGCGCTGAGCCAAACCGGCCAGGGCTGGCATGTCATTTTTATCACTGTTCAAGTAAACTTCAAGATGACCATTGTAAGAATGCATGAATTAAAGCTTCAGCATTATATTGAATATTTTTTACAAATTCAATCTTTAATATATACCTTGGTGCTTTGCATTTCATTTAACGAATAATGAATTATATAAAGAATATACAATTATTATTTTATTATTATTATTTTTTATCCTCACCCGAGGACATTTTTCCATTTTTTGTTCAGGTAGAGTGGGAGGGAGAGAGAGGAACAGAGAGAGAGAGAGAAACATCGATGTGAAAGGAACACATCGAGTGGCTGCCACCCACACAACCGACCAGGGCTGGGGACAAACTGCAACCGAGGTACGCGCCCTTAGCGGGAACCGAACCCGAGTCTCTCAGGACTGCAGGCCGACACTCTAACTGCTGAACCAAACCAGCCAGGGCTACAGGTATTTTTTTTTTTTTATCAAATCTCCTATAAATCCCCTCTTATTTTCACTAGGGCATGAAAGAAATATCATCATTCTAATATTTTTATATGTTTTCATTATTTTTTTTGAGAGATAGGAAGGGAGAGAGAGATAGAAACATCAATGTGAAAGAGAAACTTTAATCAGCTGCCTCCTGCACTCCACTGGGTATTGAGCCTGCAACTGGGGCATGTACCCTGACTGAGAATCCAACTGGGACCTCTCAGTCAATGGGACAATGCTCAATCCACTGAGTCATACTGGCTGGGGAAAATATCATTCTATGTGTGTGCCATGACATGAACAGTTTGGGAAAACCAGACTCTAACTTAAAGTCAAAGTAACTTAAATAAAGCAAATCTGATCATATCATCTGTATAAAAGCCTAGTGCCTTCACAGTGCTCCCAGAATGAAGGTCAAGATACACAAAATGGGAGTACCTTCAAAAGATGGTGGCGGGCAGGACTGGAGAGAGGGTGAGTGTGTGAGAGAGCGTGAGTGGACGTGAAGGTGGACAACCAAACCCCAGCAGTGCAGAGCCGCAGAGCAGAAGGTTCCTGTGCTGTGGACCGGAGGAGCCAGCTACCGCGGTAAATGGCCCTTCAGGGCACTTCCCCCTATGCCGCGGGGAGGTCCCACCATTTTGGAAGATCCCGGGTCTTCCGTGGAAGAAGGCAGTGGGAGCGGCTAGGGCCCAGCAACCTGAGCCCACCAGCACACCTGGCACCATCAGACCAGTGGACACTCTTTGTCAACACAGACCGGTGCACAGTAGTGGAACTCCCAAGGTGCTGGTTGCGAAAGCTGTAGACAGCCCGGAGCCCAGCACCATCCCCTACAGTAGCAGCCCCATCAGAGTGGAGATATACCCCCAGCATCAGAGGCTGGGGAGCAGAAATCCATCCCCAGCTAACAGAAGCACAGACCAGCAGATGAAACCCATTCTACAGCAAAAGCTGAGCAGGAGTGGGGCAGCAGCACTCCTCAGCCACCAGCAGCAGGACCTGGGGCTCCACAGAAGCCTGTGTGGTCCAGTAGCTCACAAGTACAGTGGGAAGCCCAAGCCCAAGAGAGACTGGTGTGATCCAGCTGCCTGCCTGCGGGAACTGCAGGGTACAGGGGCACCAGAGAGGCCTGTGCAACCCAACAGGGGCTGCATGATCTAGTTACATGGGGCCTGTGGGGTGCTGAAGCACCAGAGAGGACTGTGGGACCCAGCAGGGACTGCGCGATCTAGTTAACCATGCGGCCTGTGGGGTGCTGAAGCACCAGAGAGGTCTGTGTGAACCAGCAGCACATAACATAGGCAGGTCCGCAGAGGGACTGTGTAATCCAGTTATCTGCAGGACCTGCAGAGTGTGGGGCACCAGAAAGGTCTGTGCGACCCAGCTGCACACAAGATAGGCATAGAGGATATGAAAAAGGAGGTAAAGGAACAGAAGCCACGCAGACAATCTCCTAAGACCAAACAAAATTACAACTACAATAAAGACAAATCCTCAGAAAAAAGCAACAGAAGAGCAGCAGGACATGACCATATAATCAGGGACACTGGCAGAACACCAGGGCTACATTCCAAGGCACTGAGTAACAGACTACTAGCCACCAGGAAAAAGCTAAAGGATAACTGAACTTTTCCTGGGCTTGCAACTCTACCCAGGAAACTAAGACTTGACAGTGGTGTATAACGTGGGCCTACCAAGGCTCATCTGAACCCACTAGAGGAAGCCACAAACAGCAGAACACCAACATGCACAGGGAAAATGTGGCAGGCTCCAAAGGATACTGTGATAGCCAAAATGGTGAAACACAGAAACAAAAGCCAAATGAAAGAACAAGAGACCTCTACTGAAGATGAGATAAATGTGGAGCAGTTAAGCAAGTAAACAGAACTAGAATTCAGAGCCATGATCTTGAGGAAGCTCAACAGCATGTGTAAGGACATGAGCACCATGAGTAAAGACATATAAATGTTAAAAATCAACCAGTTGGAAATTAAAAACCACCAAGAAGAAACAAAGAATGACATATAACAAATAAAGAACACATTGAAGGACTAAACAGCAGAGTAGAGGAAGCCGAGGACCAGATCAGTTAATTAGAAGACAAGGTAGAAAAAATCAACCAATCAGAAAACAAAAAGGAAAAAATGATTAAAAAAACAGGAAGATAGCTTAAGACAACTGTGGGACAACTGGAAACATAACATTCACATCATAGGAGTCCATGAAGAGAAAGAAAATGGGCAAAGGTTAGAAAATATATTTGAAAAAATGGTGACAGAAAACTTTCCTAACTTGGTGAAGGAAGAAGGCATTCAATTTCAAGAAGCACAGAGAGCCCCAAGTAAGAAGAACCCAAACAGGCCCAAACCAAGACACATAGTGATTAAAATGCCAACAATTAAAGACAAAGACAGAATCCTAAAGGCAGCAAGAGATAAGCACCAGGTGACCTACAATGGAAACCCAATGAGGCTCTCAGCTGACTTCTCAATAGAAACACTACAGGCTACAAGGGAGTGGCATGAAGTAATCAATGTCATGAAAAACAAGGATCTGAATCCAAGACTACTCTATCCAGCAAGGCTATCATTCAAAATAGGAGGTCAAATAAAGAGCTTTCCAGGCCAAAAAAAAAAAAAAAAGACTAAAGGAATATATTAACACCAAACCAGCCCTGCAAGATATGCTAAAAGGACTGCTGTAATTAGTAGAAAAAATAGGAACCAAAATAGAACCATACTAAACAAAAATGGCAATAAATAAGTACATATAAATTATCACCTTATATGTGAATAGTCTGAATGCTCTAATAAAAAGACACAGAGTAGTTGACTGGATAAGAAAGCATGACTCACATATATGTTGTTTACAAGAGACCCATCTTACAACAAAAGACTTAGGTTGAAAGTGAAGGGATGGAAAAAAATCTTTCAAGAAAATGGAAAGCAAAAAATAATCTGGAGTAGCAATACTCATATCTGAGAGTAGATTTCAAAATGAAGACAATAACTAGAAACAAAGAAGGCCACTACATAATATTGAAAGGATCTATCCAACAGAAAGATATAACCTTGGTAAACATATATACATCCAATATGGGAGCACCAACCTATATTAAAATCTTTTGGAGGACTTCAAAGGAGAAATTGACAGAAAAATAATAATAGTAGGGAACTTCAACACCCCACTGACATCACTGGATAGATCTTCTAGACAAAAAATTAACAAGAAAACACAGACTCTAAATGAAGCGCTAGATCAAATGGATTTAATAGATATCTACAGATAATTATACCCCAAAACTACAGAATTCACATTCTTCTCAAGTGCACATGGAACATTCTCAAAGATAGACCACATGTTAGGACACAAACTAAGTCTCTACAAGTTCAAGAAGATTGAAATTACATCAAGCATCTTCTCAGATCACCATGCCATTAAACTAGAAATCAATTGCAGCAAGAACATGCAAAGAAATTTGAAAAAATGGAGGCTAAATATCATGTTATGGAACAATGAATGTGGGTTACCTTGGAATCAAGGAAGATATTAAAAACTTCCTGGAATCCAATGAAAATGAACACACAACAACACAAAATCTATGGGATGCAGAGAAAGCAGTTCTGAGAGGGAAGTTTATAGCACTACAGGCCTACCTCAAGAAGCAAGAAAAATTTCTATCAGAATATCTAACCTAACAAAGAACTAGAAAGCAAACAAAAAGAAAACCCCAGAGCAAGTAGAAGCAAGGAAATAGTAAAGATCAGAACAGAAATAAATGACATGGAGACCAAAAATAAAAAATAAAAAAAATAAATTCAAAGGATCAATGAAACTAAGAATTAGTTTTTTGAAAAGTTCAACAACTTTGATGGACCCTGAGCTAGACTCACCAAGAAACAAAGAGAGAGAACCCAAATACACAAAATCAGAAATGAAAGTGGAGAAATAGTAACTGACACCACAGATATACAAAGGATTGTTAACAAATATTATGAACAATTATACAGCAACAAATTTGACAATTTAAGTGAAATGGACCAATTTCTAGAAACACATAGTCTTCCAAAACTGGACCAGGAAGAGATAGGAAACTTTAACAGACCAATTACAACTGAAGAAATTGAAAATGTTAACAAGACTCTCCTAGCAAACAAAAGCCCAGGCCAAGAAACTTCACTGGGGAATTTTACCAAACATTCAAAGAAGAACTAATAGCCATTCTCCTCAAACTATTTCAACAAATTCAAGAAGAAGGAAGACTTCCAAACTTGTTTTATGAGGTCGGCTTAATTCTAATTCCAAAACCAGAAAAAGACACTACAAAGAAAGAAAACTATAGACCAATATCCGTGATGAACATAGATGCCAAAATCCTGAACAAAATACTAGCAAATCAGATCCAGAAATACATCAAAAAATTATTCACCATGACCAAGTGGGATTCATCCTAGGGATGCAAGGCTGGCACAATATTCACCAATCAATAAATGTGATACACCACATAAACAAAATGAAAGATAAAAATTATATGATCATATTAATAGATGCTGAAAAAGCATTTGACAAAATCCAGCATCCATTTCTGATAAAAACACTCAGCAATCTGGGAATAGAGAAAGTATATCTTGACATAATAAAGGCCACATATGAAAGACCTACAGCCAACATCATACTCAATGGGCAAAAGTTAAAAGCATTTCCTTTAAGAACAGGCACAAGGCAAGGATGCCCACTTTTGCCACTCTTATTTAACATAGTACTGGAAATCTTAGCCACAGCCATCAAACTGGAGGAAATAATAAAAGGGATCCAAATGGGAAAGAAGGAAGTAAAACTGTCATTATTTGCAGATGACATAATATTATAAGTAGAAAACCCCAAAGAATCCATAAAAAAATTGACTAGACTTAATAAATGAATTTGGCAAAGTAGCAGGATACAAAAATTAAAGTCAAGAAATTGATGACATTCTTATACCCCAATGATGAAGTCACAGAAAAAGAAACTAGAAAAATAATCCCATTTACCATCGTGGTAAAAAAATTAGGATACCTAGGAATAAACTTAACCAAAGAAATAAAAACCCTATTTGCAGAAAACTACAGGTCATTGAAAAAAAAGAAAAATAGAGGAAGATATAAAAAAGTGGAAGCACATACCTTGTTCCTGGATCAGAAGAATCAACATTATTAAAATGTCCATACTACCCAAAGCAATCTATAGATTCAATGAAATCCCCATCAAAATACTAACGGCATACTTCACAGAAGTAAAACAAATACTTCAAAAGTTCATATGGAACCAACAAAGATCTCGAATAGCCACAGAAATCTTGAAAAAGAAGAACAAAGTTGGAGGGATCACATTACCAGCTTTCAGGTTATACTACAAAGCAACTGTAATCAAAACAGCTTGGTACTGGCACAAGAACAGGCATATAGACCAGTGGAACAGAACAGAGAACCCAGAAATGAACCCAAGGCTATATGCTCAATTAATATTTGACAAAGGAGGCAAGAGCATTCAGTGGAGTAAAGAGAGCCTCTTTAATAAATGGTGTTGGGAAAATCGGACAGCTATATGCAGAGAAATGAAACTAGATCATCAACTTACACCATACACAAGAGTAAACTCAAAATGAATAAAAGACTTAAATGTGACTCACAAATCCATAAAAAGCCTAGAAGAAAATGTAGGCAACAAAATTTCAGATGTCATACGGAGCAGAATTTTAACGGATACATCACCTAAGGCAACAGAAACAAAGAAGAAAATGAGCACTTGGGACTACATGAAACTCAAAAGCTTCTGCACAGCAAAAGATACAATCATCAAAATGGAAAGGCTACCCACTGTATGGGAGAGCATAATTGCCAATGATATATCAGATAAGGGGTTAATTTTTAATATACGTAGAGTGCTCATACAACTCAACAAAAGGAAGACAAGGAACCCAATTAAAAAATAGGCAGAGGAACTAAATAGACACCTCTCCAAACAGGACATACAACTGGCTAAGAGACATATAAAGAAATGTTCAACATTACTAATCATCAGAGAGATGCAAACTAAAACAACAATGAGGTATCACCTCACACCTGTCAGAATGGCCGCCATCAACAAATCATCAAATAACAAGTGATTGCAAGGGTGTGGAGAAAAGAGGACTCTAGTACACTGCTGGTGGGAATGCAGAATGGTGCAACCACTATGGAAAACAATATGGTGTTACCTCAAAAAATTAAAAATTGAACTTCCATTTGACCCAGTGTTCCCACTTCTAGGAATATACCCTAAGAAGCATAAAACACCAATCAGAAAGAATATATGTTCCCCCCTGTTTGTAGCAGCACTATTTACAATAGCTAAGATCTGGAAACAGCCCAAGTATCCACCAGTAGATGAGTGGATATAAAAGCTGTGGTACATATACACAATGGAGTACTATGCAGCTGTAAGAAAAAATGATCTCTTATCCTTTGAGACAACATGGAGGGACCTGGAAAGTATTATCCTAAGTGAAACAAGCCAAGCAGAGAAAGACAAATATCACATGATCTCACTTACTTGTGGAATATAATGAACATAATAGTCTGAGGAATGGGGCAGTCCCAGAGATGTGGAAGTGAGGTACAGACTGACAATCCCCAGAAGAGGGGGTTGGGGGGGAGATAAACCACAGAACTAATATGCATGTATGTATGAACAATGAACATGGACAACAAAGTTGGGGACAGTGTGGGGAGGGAGGGAGAGGGGAAATCAGTGGGTGAAAAATGGGAAACATCTGTACCAAAAATAAACTAATTAATTAAAAATAAAAACTCACCAAGTTCAAGAAAACAAAAAAAATAAAATAAAAAGATACACAGAATGGACTTCAGACCCTGCCTGTCTGCCCATGCTTCCTCTCGCATTATCTGAAGCCACCTGTCTTCTCACTCTTTGCACTCCAACTACTCTAACTTCTTTTGTTTCCCTAAAAGCATCATATTTCCATCAATCATAGACTTTGTGTCTGCAGATCTGTCTCTGAAATAAAACTGTCTCACCCTTACTCTGTTCTGTCACCCAGTTAATTTCTTTTTATCTCTTTAGCTTTCAGCTCAAGGACAACTTGCTTAAGGAAGCTATACATCTGCTGCCCTTCCCCATCCAATTCACTCTCTTTGATTCACTTATCAAATGTCATGGATACTTATGCTTACTGTTGTATCCCTAAGACCTAACGTGGTACTTGACATTTAATAGAAAATTAAATCAATTAGTAACTCTTCAAAAGTAGGTTGAGGGCTAAGTTCTAGCCAGTCCTGAATCAGGCCTGAGTTTGTGAGCTGTATCTATTTGTCCTGGATTCAAGTACGCTGACTCCTCCTACACATAGTCCCACCAAGTGTCCAACAGGTTCATGCTTAAACACCGGCCATGATGGAGGCTCTGTTAACTTTTGTTTAACTTTCAAAATATAAAAAACGCTGTAGTATTTCTCTATAGAATAGTAATCAATCATCAATAATTTTTGTAATATGACAAAACACTCATTTTTGTGTAATATCTTCTGTTCTCTGTCAAAATAAGTTTACATTTTATGTAAATGGTGCACTTATATTTTTTTGCTTTTTTGTTCACTCAGCATAATATTACATATATTTTGTTAAATCACTACACAGTCTTTTCAGCTATCACTTTATACAACTGCACAATAAGTTCTTGCAAAATTCTTACTGAAGAGGTACAATAGGCCAAGCACAATGGATCCACCAGAGAAGCAAAGCTTCATTCAATTTATATGAATGATGTTGAACAAATAAGTGAGCTAGAAATGGATGAGAGAGCAAATAGGGTCAAAAGGAGTTGCTATTTTTTTTTTTAATTTGAAGGAAAAAATACATATTTGTATGCTTATGAGAGAGTGATGTAGTAGAAAGAGAAAAATTGATTATGTAGAAGAGAGAGAATTTTGCTGGAGGGATACCCTGGGGCAAATGAGAGAGAAAGAATTTAGTGCACAGGGCAAGCAGAAGGCAGAATATGGGAACAGACTGGGAGATGAATAGATGTTGTGGATGGAGGGTGTGGGAGATATCCTCTAATTATTTAGTTTTTGTAACAACTCTAGAAAAGTCAATAGCAAAGTAAGCAGTGAATAGTGGAATGTTGGAGCAGGTGGTGAAGGTCTGAATAAAAGATAAAAATGTCGATAATAGTTGTCTAGACCATTAAATGGGTCAGAGAAATCCTGTTGATTGCCAAGAGGCTGGAAGGCCAACTGGAAGTTTATGGTAAAAAAAAATGACACCACTCAGGGTGGTTGTGAATTTTTTCTCCAGCCATTTTTAGATACAAAAATGAAGTTAGTTCAAAGTTAGATTTTTAAAAATTAATTTATTGTTACAGATGTTTCTCCTTCTTCGCTGCAGATACTCTCTTCCCTATCCCAAACCCCTTACCAAGCATTGTTGTCTATGTCCATTGGTTATTCATACATGCATATAAGTTCTTTGGTTTATCTCATCCCTCTCCACTGCCCCCCACCTCGGAGGTTTCTCAGTTTAAACCATACTCCTTTCTATGTTTCTGGGTCTGTTTTATTTATCAGCTTGTTTTGTTCATTACATTCCACAAATAAGTGAGACTACATGGTATTTGTCTTTGTCTGGTTGACTTAATTCACTTAGCATAATACTCTTAAGGTCTCTCCATGTTGTCTCAAAGAATAAGAGATTTTTCTTTCTTATAGCTGCATAGTATTCAATTGTATATATATACTACTGCTTTTTTATTCAATAATCTATTGATGAACACTTGGGCTGTTTCAATATCTTATCGATTGTAAATAGGGGTACATGTATTCTTTCTGATTGGTGGTTCAGGCTTCTTAGGGTATATTCCTAGAAGTGGGATCACTGAGTCAAATGGCAGTTAAATTTTTAACTTTTTGAGGTAACAGCATAGTGTTTTCTATAGTGACTGCACCAGTCTGCATTTCCACCAGCAGTGTACTAGAGTCCCCTTTTCTCCACATCCTCACCAGCACTTGTTGTTTATGATTTGTTGATGGCAGCTATTCTGGCAGGTGTGAAGTGGTACTTCATAGTTGCTTTAATTTGCATCTCTCTGATGATTAGTGATGTTGAGCATTTTTTCATATGTCTGTTGGCCATTTTATGTCCTGTTTGGAGAGGTGTCTATTTAGATACTCTTCCCATTTTTTAATTGGGTTCTTTGTCTTCCTTTTGTTGAGTTATATGAGTACTCTGTATATTTTGGAAATTAACCCCTTATCTGATGCATCATTGGAAATGATGCTCTCCCATACAGTGGGTTGCCTTTCCATTTTGATGGTTGTTTCTTTTGCTGTACAGAAGCTTTTTAGTTTGATGTAGTTCCATATATTAATGTTTTCCTTTGTTTCTGTTGCTTTAGGCATTGTATCAGTGAAAATTCTGCTGTGTGTGATGACTAAACTTTTGTTACCTACATTTTCTTACAGGTTTTTATGAATTCACAAGTTACATTTAAGTCTTTTATCCATTTTGCGTTTATTCTCGTGTATGGTGTAAGTTGGTAATTTAGTTTTATTCTTTTGCATTTAGCTGCCCAATTTTCCCAACACCATTTATTAAATAGGCTGTCTTTACCCCATTGTATGCTCCTGCCACCTTTGTCAAATATTAATGGAGCATAATGTCTTCCACCAATTTTGGGGTTCTCTGTTCTGTTCCATTATCGATATGCCTGTTCTTGTGCCAGTACCAGGCTGGTTTGTCTACAATGGCTTTGTAGTATAACCTGATATCTGCTATTGTGATTTCTCCTACTGTGTCTTCTTTTTCAGGATTGCTGTAGCTATTCGGGGCCTTTTTTGGTTCCGTATGAACTTTTGAAGTATTTGTTCTAGTTCTGTGAAATATGTCATTGGTATATTAATTGGGATTGCTTTGGGTAGTATGGACATTTTAGTGATGTTAATTCTTCCAATTCATGAACAAGGTATGTGCTTCCACTTTTTTATATCTTTCTCTATTTCTTTTTTCAATGTCCTGTAGTTTTCTACAAATAGGTCCTTTATTTCTTTGGTTAAGTTTATTCCTAGGTATCTTAATTTTTTTGCCATGATGATAAATTGGATTTTTTTTTTTTTTAGTTTCTCTTTCTGTTAGTTCATTATTGGTTTATAAGAATGCTGCTGATTTCTTGATGTTAATTTTGTATCCTGTTACTTTATCAAATTCTTTTATTAAATGTAGTATATTTTTGATGTACTCTTTAGGGTTTTCTATGTACAATATCATGTCATCTGCAAATGATGACAGTTTTACTTCCTCCTTTCCAATTTGGATCCCTTTTATTTTTTCTTTATGTCTAATTGCTGTGGCTTAGACTTCCAGTACTATGTTAAATAAGAGTGGGTGATTTTTTCTACCCTGTCTTTTAATTCACTGATCTGATCCTTGGCTTCCTCTACTCTGCTGGTTATTCTTTCCAATGTGTTCTTTATTTCTGCTATGTCATTCTTCATTTCCAACTGATTGATTTTAATCATTTCTATATATTTACTCATGCTGTTGAGCTCCTCGTGATTATTATTCTGAACTCTCCCTCTGATATCTTGCTTAATTCCCTTTCATTTATATGATCTTCTGTCAAATTATCTTATTTTTACAATTGGGATTTGTTTTTTTGTTTCACCATTTTTGGCTGTCTCCGTGGGTTTTGGAGTCTGCCAAATTTTTCCTGTGGGTGTTGGTATTCTGCTGGTTGTGGCTCCCTTTATTGAGTTTGGATGAGTTGGGGGTGGGGGGCATGTTAAACACCACTGTCAAGTCTGACTTTCCTGGGTAGATTTGCAAGCTCAGAAAAGGTTTGGTTATCCTCTAGCTTTTTGCCTGGAGGCTATCAGTCAGTTCAAAGTTAGCTTTAACCAGGTTGTGGTTTTGATAAATTATGATTACCCAGTGATAGAGGAGTAAAGGAACTGAGGGGTGTATTCAAAGGAGTGATTTACTGATGTGTATTTGTCATATACTCTTGTTCTTAGAGGGTTCACAATCTGGTGAGAGAAAAGATAAGAAACAATTGCATGGTAAAGAAAATGATAGAATAGAAAAATACGTAAGATGCCATGAGAACACAAAGGAAATATTTGATGTACCATGTTTTACTAAATCATTATAGAATGTTGCTATCAACATCTATTAATATGATATATAATGTAACAATAAATATTTTGTTATGTATAACACATTTTAAATAATAGCTTAGAAAAGAGACTGAATTATCCAACCCATCACCTTATTGAATTAAAAAAGTATGATAATTTTTGTCATGCCCATATATTTCAGAGAAACAAGAATCCCTAAAGTTTTAGGATTTCTGTTTGGGCTTCTAATGATATAATTATCTTATTCTATAATGACTTTCTCATATACATCACAGAAGTTTTCTAGGGATATTGGAGCCATACAGAGCATCACCTTGAATTTGGAGTTATCACTGCATGTGCTACTCAGCATTGAAGATAAATTTCCTAATTAAAGAAAGTTATGTCAAGATATATAATATATATATATATATATATATATATATATATATATATATTATATATTATTCTGGCTTTTCTGAGATCTGTTCAATATATAATACAACTTGTGACCTTGCAGTTTATTAGAAATATATGTTGATTGCTGAACTGCAGCTGTGGAAATTTCCAAATTCTCTAGTACATAGAAGATGTATAAGAGGAAGTGATTCATGTGTTATCCATGTGGCCATATTCATCCAGGGTAACTTATTCATGTATTTTAAATTATTGTCTAGAGTTTAATTACAAGTGAGAATCAATCAAAATCTTTTACCAGTTGACACCAGTCCAGCAATGTATATGTCTACTGCAGTTTTACCGAAACCTTGTCAATATCAAGCACTATAACCATATTTTAACTTAAGAGTTTCAAGGTTTGTTGCTAAAAATATTTGTGGGTGGTACCATAAAACCCTGCATAGTAAAATTGTCAGTTTTAGAAAAACAACAAATGATTAAGTTGTCCTTAAATTACATAGCATGTATATTAAATTTCATAACTTGGAATTACTTAAACCTTCTATGTAACTGGTGGGTTACACCTTGTAGACAAGAGATGGAAAAAATTGGCTTTTCTTCATTTCTATACAGCAGAAAACAGATGCCTCCTTCTCTCCTCCCTGAAAGAGGGAGAGATACATTTGCTCCTTGGAGGCAGGATGGAAAGGAATCTTGGTTATGACCTTCATCCTTTTGGGATATCAAGAAAATCTCTCCAGAAGCTCAATAGCACCCCCTTTTTGAATGTTTTGACCTAGAAATGCTTCCAAGATCTGGGTTTTATCCCTTCTGACATGTAAATGCCCAGCACTGCAGGCTCCCTGGCACCATGGAGGTTCTAGAGCCTCATTTGAGCTATTACCTTTCAGCTCTCTCAGGATAAGAAAAATTGTAGTATTTTTTTAGATAAGGTAGTTAACTAAACAAATGGCTATATACTCTTCTCAGGGTAAGGGAAGAGTAAAATGTTTCTAAGGGACAGGAAAGCAAACATTCCCTATCTTTCCATCATATAAATTTCCATGTCTCTGAATTCTGCTTTTCTGTAGGAGAGCAGAGAAATTCAGGAAAACTTTATTTCCTTACAGTATATAAATTGTTCCTCAGTAAAGCCAATTGGTAAGAATAAAAGAATGAACTATGGATACATGCCATAACATTATGAATGTTGAGGAATCTTAAAAACATTTTGTTGTGTCAAAGAAGTCATACACAAAAGAGGATATACTATATAATTTCATATGTAAAAAAATTCAAGAATAGGAAAAACTAAGGATGTGATAAAAGTAAAAACAGTGTTTGCCTATAGAGAGGTGGGAATAAATTTAAGGGGCACATGGGAACTTTCTTTGAGCACTGGACTATTCTACATTTTGGCTCAAGTTGTAGTTGCATGGGGGTAAATAGTAACAAATCTGGCATTTCTCTGTAAAATTTGCCTCTATTTAAAAAGCATTCTACACATATATCCTTTCTTTATATGTTGATTGCATTAAAATTCTTGGTCTCTAAGAATTTTATTCTTGGTCTCTCCTCCTCTATTCATTCTTTATTCTCAAAATGAAAAAAATATATATCCAATAACAATAAGATGGTGAATTCTTTATTTATCTCCACTTGCTGTAGGGCTGCTGAGCAAGAGTAAATGTCATTGTCTCTGAGACAGACCAACATGACCCAATAAAACCAAGACTATGCTCCTGAAATTCTGATTCCTAAATCAGTCTCGCTCTTTGAGACAAACTATCCTGCTAAGTAAAAACTATTGACATGGTGATAAAGTCAGAAGGGAAAGAATGATATCTCATACAATGAAGATGTTACCAAGGGGGTGGGATGACTAGACTAGAAAATAAATGATAAATGATTGAGAAACCAGTAAAACTAGAATACTTCCCTGGCCAGGTGGCTTAGTTGGTAGGATCATCATTCTGTGCACCAAAAAGATTTTGGATTTGATTCCTAGTCTGGGCATATACCTAGGTTGTGGGTTGGATCCCCAGTGAGGTCTGTCTCTGTCTCTCTCTGTTTCTCTCTCTCTCAAATCAATAAATATATCCTAGGGTGAGGATTAGAAAAAACAAAAACAAAACTAGAGCACCATCTACAAAATGTCAGCCATGGAATTAGAGTTTTTGAAGTCTCTGGAAAGAACTTCAGTGAATATTTTAACAAACAGGTTCTGAAATTGATGGCAGTAAATCCTATTGATTATTCACACAGAACAATTTAGCTTATTATTTTTGAAGTTTATCCATTCTAAAATTTAGATTTTTCTGCAGGTGTATTTGTTTTCTATTGTTGTAATAAATATGACAAACTTAGAGTCTTAAAACAATAGAAACTTATTTTTTTACAGTTCTGTAGGTCAGAAGTCTGACATAGTCTCACTGGGCTAAGTCAAAGGACTGTGTTTTTCTTGGAGTCTCTATAGGAGAATTGTCCTTTCTAGATTTCATTTTATTTTTTTATTTCTTCTTCTTCTTCTTCTTCTTCTTCTTCTTCTTCTTCTTCTTCTTCTTCTTCTTCTTCATTGTTGTTTTTTCTTTATTGATATTAGAGAGAGAGGAAGGGAGATGGGAGAGGGACAGAAACACAGATGAGAAAGAACATCGATTGGCCACCTCCTGTATTCCCCCCACTGGGGATCAGGCCCATAATCCAGGCATGTGCCCCAATCAGGAACTGAACTGGTGGCCTCCTGGTGCATGGGTTGATGCTCAACCACTGAGCCACACCATCCATGCTCTCCTTTCTAGATGTTAGAGACTACCTACATTTTTTTGGCATGTGGCCCCATTCTTTCATCTTCGCAGCCAATGCCAGCAACAGCCAATCACATTTCTCTCACTAAACCATCTCTTCAGTCTTTGCAGCTAGAAAAGTCCTTCATTTTTAAAAATTTGTGATTTGATTGAGCGCACTACCTGATGAACCTTTTTAAGGTTTCTTACCTTAATCACATCTGCAAAGTCCCTTTTCCTATGTAAAGTAACATAGTCACAGGTTCTGAGGATTAGAGCATGGATACCACTGGGGGCACTATTTAGCTACCACAGTAGTTATCAAAGAGGAATAATGTTCAAATGGGGCATTAAAGAATGAGTAAAGAGACGTTCCACTTCTGACCAAGACACAGGGACTGCTTTTACCTTTTCAGCTGAAATAAACAAAAAAAGACAAAGTATACTGCTTTTAGGCATTGGATGTCAGACATCACAGGGCAGTGATTCCCGAGAGTGAAGAAACAAGGTGAGCACTAAGACTGCCCTAGTTTAGTACCTGGAGATAGATTCCAGGTTGTAGCTCAGGAAGGGAAAACTCGAGGAATTCTAGAGATCTCCTTTAGCTAAGGAAAAGGAGTTGTGAGTGGAGAGGCCAAGGCTACTATGCATCACAGAGAAGATTACCAGAAGAAGAGAGCCGCACAGAGGTAGAGACCCAAAGATCTACAGGGAGGCCTCAGGAGTCATCAACTGAGCACTAATCAGCACATCTGTGTAAAACCTATCTGTGACCAGGGAAGAAGCCATTGAAAAGAAGTAGAGAAAATAATCTCCAGAACTCATATAGGGCTGAGACCATTTTAAAATAATACCACTCACAGTGGCATAAAACATATTAAATACTTAGGGACAATTCTAATACTCTGATAAAAGATGTACATTATCTGTATACCAGAAACTGTAAAATACCACTGAAAGGCTCTAAAGAAGACCTAAATAAATAGATATATTATATTTATGGATCAAAAAATTCAATATTTTTAAGATGCTGTTTCTCCCCCAAATGATCTATAAACAAAACACAATCTCAAGGAAAATCCCAGCAGTAATTTTTTTGGTAGAAATTGACAGATGATTACAAAATTTATGTTGAAATGCAAAATGATTAATATAGCCAAAATGAACTTTGAAAAAGAAGGATAAGTTGGAGGACTTACACTATATTATTATAAGACTTAGTATAAAGTTATCATAATCAAGACATTTTGGTATAGACATAAAGATAGACAAATAAATCAATGAAACAGAACAGAGAGTCCAGAAATATGCTTACACAATTAACTGCATTTTTACAAAGGTGCTAATGAAATTAAATTTTAAAAGATTACCATATTTTCAAAAATTAGTGCTGCAATAATCTCACCTAATGCCACATACAAATACATAATTCAAAATCAATCATAGACAGAAATGTAAAAGATAAAAACTATACAGATTTTAGAAGAAAACATAGGATAGCATATTAATAACCTTAGGTTTGGGAAAGAGTTTTTAGGACACAAGAAATATAAATTCTAAAAAATATAAGATCAGTAAGTTGTATTTCACTATGAGTAAAAAGGTTTGTCTATGAAAGCACCATTAAGAAAATAAAAAGGGAGAGATGGCGGCAGGTAGGACAAGAGGGAAGGTGAGTGTGTGAAAGAGTGAGCTAGTGTGTGAGAGAGTGTGAATGAACCTGAAGGTAGATGACTAAATCCGAGCAGTGCAGAGAGGCTGAGCAGAAGGTTCCTGTGCTGTGGACTGGAGCAGCAACCTACCGCCATAAGCAGCTCTTCAGGGTGCTTCTCCCTGTGCTTTGGGGAGGTCCCATCATTTTGGAAGATCCTGGGTATTCCCTGGGAGGAGGCAGTGGAAGCTGCTAGGGCCCAGCAACCTGAGCCCACCAGTGTACCTGGCACCATCGGACCAGTGGACACTCTGTGTCAACACAGATCAGTGCACAGGAATGGAGGTCCCAAGGTGCTGGTTGCAGAAGCTGCGGACAGCCGAAGCCCAAAACGATCCCCCACAGTAACAGCCCAATCAGAGTTGAGATGTACCCCCAGCAACAGAGGCTGGGGAGCAGACATCCATCCCCAGACAACGGAAGCACAGACCAGCAGCTGAGACCCATCCCCCAAAACTACAACAAACTGAGCAGGAGTTGAGCCCCACCAGGCAGCAGCACTCCTCAGCCGCCAGCAGTGTGACCTGGGGCTCCACAGAGGCCTGTGCAGACCAGCAGTACACAAGAACAGTGGGAAGCCTGAGCCCAGGAGGGACTAGTGGGATCCACCTGCTTGCCCATGGGACATGCAGGGTGCAAGGGCACCAGAGAGGCCTGTGTGACCCAGCAGGAACTGTGCAATCCAGTTACCCACAAAACTTGCAGGGTGCAGGGAAACCAGAGAGGCCTGTGCAACCCAGCTGCTCACAAGATAGGCCTAGAGGATGTAAAAATGGAGGCTGAGAGAATGGAAGCTACACTGATGATTTCCCAGGACCAAATGGGAATTACAACTAAAATAACGACAGATTCTCAGGAAAAAGCAACAGTAAAGCAGTAGAACAGGACCATATAACCAGGGACACTGGTAAGATCTGCAGAGGCACGAGAGGGTGGAAGGCCGGGAGCCAAAAAACAGCAGGAGTCTTAGCTGTGAGCATCGCCATTGGGGAATAAAGACCAAGGCCACTCCACAGCTCAGAGAGCCTGGACAGAGTGCTAAAATAGCCACAGCCACTCACTTGGGGACTACAGCAGATAAAGGGCAGACGGGGCTGGAAATTTGTGGAGATACCCGGGATTTGAAAGGCACTCAGAGTTTTTGCTGAGTTGCAGCCACAAAGGACAGTGACCAGTGTGTTCTTTCCCAGAGCAATGGGAAAATCAGCAACCCCCTCCCTCAGAGATTCAGCCTTTAACAGGTGAGGCAAAGAAATGCAAATCGAGGCTCATTGACAACAAGCATCTATCCCATCCTCTGGAAATCCTCTTATACAAAACACCAGCCTACATTCCAAGGCACTGTGTAACTCAGACTACTGGCCACAGGGGAAAAGCTAGAGGATAACTGAACCTTTCCTGGGCTTACATGTCTACCCAGGAAAGTAAGCCTTGACAGTGGTGTTTAACGTGGGCCCACCCAGGCTCATCCCAACCCAGTAGAGGGAGCCACAAACAGCAGAACACTAACATGCACAGGGAAAATGTGGCAGGCTCCAAAGCCCACTGAGATATCCAAAATGGTGAAACAAAGAAACAAATCCTAAATGAAAGAACAAGAGAACTCTATCAAAGATTACATAAATGAAAGCCAGTTAAGCAAATTATCAGAAGTAGAGTCCAGAGCCATGATCTTGAGGAAGCTCAACAGTGTGAGTAAGGACATCAGTACCATGAGTAAAGATAAAGAAATATTTACAACTAACCAAGTGGAAATGAAGAATGACAGCAGAAATTAAGAACACATTGGAAGGACTAACCAGCAGAGTAGACGAAGCTGAAGACTGGATCAGTGAATTAGAAGACAAGGTAGAAAAAGTCAACCAATCAGAAAACCAAAAGGTAAAAACAATTAAAAAACAAAAAAATAGCTTAAGAGAACTGTGGGACAACTGGAAACGTAATAACATTTGCATCACAGGAGTCCCTAAAGAGGAAGAAAATGGGCAAGGGTTAGAGAATATATTTGAAGAAATAGTGACAGAAAACTTTTCTAATTTGGTGAAGGAAGAAGGCATCTAAGTTCAAGAAGCACAGAGAGCCCCAAGTAAGAAGAACTCAAACAGGCCCAAACCAAGACACATAGTAATTAAAATGCCAACAATTAAAGACAAAGAGAGAATCCTAAAGGCAGCAAAAGATAAGCAACAGGTTACCTACAAAGAAAACCCCATAAGGCTCTCACATTACTTCTGAACAGAAACACTACAGGCCAGAAGGGAGTGGCATGAAGTAATCAATGTCATGAAAAACAAGGGTCTGAATCCAAGATTACTCTATCCAGCAAGGCTATCATTCAAAATAAAGAGCTTTCCAGAAAAAAAAAAAAAAAAAAAGGCTAAGGGAATATATTAACACCAAACTAGCACGGCTAGATATACTAAAAGGACTGCTATAATTAGTAGAAGGAAGAGGAAGAAAAATATAAGTACACTAAACAAAAATGGCAAAAAATAAGTACATACAATTATCATCTTAAATGTAAATAAATTGAATGCTCCAATAAAAAGACACAGATTAGCTGACAGGATAAGAAAGGATGACTCATCTATATGTTGTTTATAAGAGACTCACCTCACAACAAAAGACTCACATAGGTTGAAAGTGAAGGGATGGAAAAATATCTTTCAAGAAAACAGACAGAAAAAAAAGCTGGGGTATCAATACTCATATCCGATAAAGTAGATTTCAAAATGAAGACCATAACTAGAAACAAAGAAAGCCACTACATAGTATTAAAAGGATCTATCCAACAGAAAGATATAACCTTGGCAAACATATATGCACCCAATATAGGAGCACGAACATATAGTAAAAATCTTCTGGAGGACTTCAAAGGAGAAATCAACAACAATACAATCATAGCAGGGAACTTCAATACCCCACTGACAATACTGAATAGATCTTCTAGACAAAAAATTGACAAGGAAACACAGAGTCTAAATAAAGCACTAGTTCAAATGGATTTAATAAATATCTACAGAGAAATACACCCCAAAACTGCAGAATTCACATTCTTCTCAAGTGCCCATGGAACATTCTCAAAGATAGACCACATGTTAGGGCACAGACTAAGTTTTTACAAGTTAAAGAACATTGAAATTATATTAATCATCTCCTCAAATCACAAAGGCATGCAACTAGAAATCAATTGCAACAAGAACATGCAAAGACATTTGAAAAAATGGAGGCTAAATAGCATGTTATTGAACAATGAATGGGTTACCATGGACATCAAGAAAGAAATTTAAAACTTCCTGGAATCCAATGAAAATGAACATACAACAACACAAAATCTATGGGATGCAGTGAAAAGAGTTCTGAGAGAGAAGTTCATAGCACTAAAGGCCGATCTCAAGAAGCAAAAAAATTTCTAATAGATTATTTAACTTCACAACTTACAGAACTATAAAGCAAACCCTAGAGCAAGTAGAAGGAAGGAAATAGTAAAGATCAGAGCAGAAATAAATGACACGAACACCAAAAAAAAAAAAAAAAAAAAAAAAAGCAATTCAAAGGATCAATGAAACAGATCTGGTTCTTTGAAAAGATAAACAAGATTGATGGACCCTTAGCTAGACTCACCAAGAAACAAAGAGAGAGAACCCAAATACACAAAATCAGAAATGAAAGTGGAGAAATAATAACTGACACCACAGAAATACAAAGGATTGTTAATAAATATTATGAACAATTATATGGCAACAAATTCAACAATCTAAGAAAATGGATAAATTTCTAGAAACACATAGTTTCCCAAAACTGGAAGAGATAGAAATCTTGAACAGACCAATAACAACAAAATAATTGAAGATGCAATCAAGACTCTCTCAGCAAACAAAAACCCAGGCCTGAATGGCTTCACAGGAGAATTTTACTGAACATTCAAAGAAGAACTAATACCCATTCTCCTCAACAAAACTATTTCAACAAATTCAAGAAGAAGGAACACTTCCAAACTCATTATATGAGGCCAGCATAGTTCTAATTCCAATACCAGAAAAAGACAACACAAGGAAAGAAAACTATGGGCCAATATCCCTCATAAACATAGATGCCAAAATGCTGAACAAAATACTAACAAAACAAATTCAGCAATACACCAAAAAAATTATTCACCATGACCAAGTGGGATTCACCCCAGGATTGCAAGGCTGGTACAATATTTGCAAATCAATAAATGTGATACATCACATAAACAAAATAAAAGATAAAAATAATATGATCATATCAATAGATTCTGAAAAAGCATTTGACAAAATCCAGCACCCATTTCTGATGAAAATGCTCAGCAAATTGGGAATAGAGGGATCTTATCTCGACATAATAAAGGCCATATATGAAAGACCTACAGACAACATCATACTCAATGAGCAAAAACTAAAAGCATTTCCCTTAAGAACAGAAACAAGACAAGGATGCCCACTTTCGCTACTCTTATTTAACATAGTACTGGAAGTCTTAGCCACAGCAATCTGACAGGAAGCAAAAATAAAAGGGATCCAAACTTGAAAGTAGAAAGTGAAACTGTCATTATTCGCAGATGACTTTATACTATAGATAGAAAACCCCAAAGACTCCATCAAAAAACTACTAGACTTAATAAATCAATCTGGCAAAGTAGCAGGATACAAAATTAACATCCAGAAATCAATGGCATTCTTATATACCAACGATGAACATACAGAAAGATAAACTAAAAAAAAATCCCATTTACCATCATGGCAACAAAAAATTAAGACACCTAGAAATAAACGTAACCAAAAAAATAAAGGACCTATTCACAGAAAACTATAGGTCATTGAAAAAAGAAATAGAGGAAGATATAAAAATGTGACAGCACATACCTTGTTCATAGATTGGACGTATTAACATCATTAAACTGTCCAGACTACCCAAAACAATCTATTGATTCAATGTAATCCCCATCAAAATACCAACGACATACTTCACAGAACTGGAACAAGTACATCAAAAGTTCATATGGAACCAAAAAAGACCTCGAATACTCACAGCATCTTGAAAAAGAAGAACAAAGTTGGAGGGATCACATCACCAGATTTCAGGTTATACTACAAAGCCACTGTAATCAAAACAGCCTGGTACTGACACAAGAACAGGCACATAGATCAATGGAACAGAATAGAGAGTCCAGAAATGAACCCAAGGCAATATACTCAATTAATATTTGACAAAAGTGGCAAGAGCGTACTGTGGAGTACAGACATCCTCTTTCATAAATGGTGTTGGGAAAATTGGACAGCTACATGCAGAAAAATAAAACTAGACCATCAACTTATACCATACAAGAATAAACTCAAAATGGATAAAAGACTGAAATGTGACTAATGAATCCATGAAAATCATAGAAGAATATGTAGGCAACAAAATTTCAGACATCATATGCAGCAGATTTTTCATTGATACATCACCTAATGCAACAGAAACAAAAAAGAAAATGAACACATGGGACTACATCAAACTCAAAAGCTCTGCACAGCAAAAGATACAATCATCAAAATGGAAAGGCAACCCAGTATATGGGAGAGCATCATTGCCAATGATATATCAGATAAGGACTTAATTTCCAATATATAGAGTGCACATACAACTCCACAAAAGGAAGACAAAGAACCAAATTAAAAAATGGTTAGAGGAACTAAATAGACACCTCTCCAATCAGGACATACAATTGGGTAAGAGACATATGAAGAAATGCTCAACATCACTAATCATCAGAGAGATGCAAATTAAAACAACAATGAGGTATCACCTCACACCTGTCAGAATGGCCCCCTTCAACAAATCATCAATCAACAAGTGTTGACGAGGGTGTGGAGAAAAGAGGACTCTAGTACACTGCTGGTGGGAATGTAGACTGGTGCAGCCACTATGGAAAACAATATGGTGTTACCTCAAAAAATTAAAAATTGAACTGCCATTTGACCCAGTGGTCCCACTTCTAGGAATATACCCTAAGAAGCCTGATACACCAATCAGAAAGAATGTATGTACCCCCATGTTTGTAGCAGCACTATTAACAATAGCTAAGATATGGAAACATTCCAAATATCTATCAGTAGACGAATGGATAAAAAAGCAGTGGTTCATGTACCCAATGAAGTACTATTCAGCTGTAAGAAAAAAAAGATCTCATATTCTTTGAGACATCATGGAGGGACCTGGAAAGTATTATCCTAAGTGAAACAAGACAAACAGAGAAAGACAAGTATCGTATGATCTCACTTATTTGTGGAATATAATGAATATAACAGTCTGAGGAATGGGGTAGTCCCAGAGATGTGGAAGTGGGGTACAGACTGACAATCCCCAGAAGAGGGTGTCATGGGGGAGAGATAAACCACAGAACTTATATGCATGTATACATGAACAATGGACATGGACAAAAAAGTTGGGTACAGGGCGGGGAGGGAGTCGGAGGGGGGAATCAGTGGGGGAAAAGGGAGAAACACCTCTAACAAAAATAAATTAATCAATTTAAAAAAAGAAAGAAGAAAGAGAAGAAAGAGAAAAGAAAGAAAGAAGGAAAGAAAAAGAAAGAAAGAAAGAAAGAAAGAAAGAAAGAAAGAAAGAAAGAAAGAAAGAGAAAGAAAAAGGTAGATATATATGTCCCATCACTCACTGTGGCATTATTTATAATATCCAAGATATAGAAGCAGCTTTAGTGTCCTTGATAGATGAATAATTAAAGAAAATGTGACCACACACACACACACACACACACACACAAACACACACATACACACACACAATGAGATATAATTTGGCCATAATTAAGAAGGAAATCTTGCCATTTGTGACAACATGGACAGACCTTGATGGCATTATGCTAAGTGAAATAAGTCAGACAGAGAAAAACAAATACTTCATGTTCTCAAACAAATGAATGAATAAATGAACAACAACAACAAACAAGCTCTATACAGAGAACAGGTTGATGGTTGCTTGAGTAGAGGATGTGGTTGGATGGGTGAAATGGGTTAAGAAAATCGAAGGTATAATCATCCAGTTATAAAATAAATAATACTGTATTGCATATTGCTAAGAGAGTAGACCTTAAAAGTTCTCATCACAAGAAAAAAATATTTATAACTATTTCTAGTGATGGATGTTTACTAGACTCATTGTGGTAATGATTTCACAATATATATAAATATGAAATCCTTATGTTGTATATCTGAAACTAATATAATGTTATATGTCATTTCTATCTCAATTTAAAAATGAAAAGTTAAGCCAGAGATTAGGGGACAACATATGCAAAATATAGCCAACAAAATATTGTCCAGAATATACAAAAAGTATAACAGTAATAAGAAAAATAACTCGAGTTACCAAAAGATATAAACAGACACTTCACCAACAAAGAGATACAGATGGCAAATAAGCACATGAAGGTAAACTCAACACCATTACTCATTAGTAAAATGTAAATTAAAACCATAAGGTACCACCACACACAATAGAACACTTAAAGTTAAAAGAAAATATCAAGTGTTGATGGGAAGGTGGAACAACAGGAAGATTTATACATGGATTTTGGAAAGCAAATTGTTGTGATTATCTTGGAAGAGTTTGGCAATTTATTAAAAACTTAAACATATTCCAACCACATGACCCAGACATTCCACCTGTAGCTTTTTACCTAAAGAAACAAAGCTCACAAAGATTTAGATGTGATTGTTCATAGCAGTTTCATTTATAGTAGTCTAAATCAGAAATAATCAAAATGTCCATTAGCAGGTAAATAGATAAACAAGTTGCAGTATATCCGTTCAATGGAATATAGTCAATCCTCTGTTCCTTTTTATGCTACTATTACTCCATTCCTTTGCATTCTGCTTTATTTTTGTCTATGTTGTCTTTTCATAGGCCAGTATATGAGTCCATAATTAAAAAGACAGAAACAATACGTGGATGCATAATTATGCACACAGATGATTGAGAAATGACTTTACTGATTCTAAATATACTTGTGTTCATTGTTGGAAAAAATGTATAAAATAAAAAAAAATATGTACACAACAATATCACATCTAAAGAAAATTGCTATTATTTGCATTTTGCATGAGTCATCCCATATTAGATTTTGATTTCTGTTGTATTTACTATTAAATTACAACAATTGTTAATATTATCCTGTAAATACTTTATTTATCAATATAGCATTCTTTTGTTTATCTAGACACTGAAAAAAAGTATAGTGAGGAGCCCTGCCTGGTTTCACTCAGCGGTTAGAGTGTCGACCTGCAGTCCAGAGAGACCGGGGTTCGGTTCCCGCTAAGGGCACGTACCTCGGTTGCAGTTTGTCCCTGGCCCTGGTTGGGGGCGTGCGGGTGGCAACCACTCAATTGTGTCCCTTTCACTTCAATGTTTCTCTCTCTTTCTCCCTCCCACTCTATCTGAACAAAAAATGGAAAAATGTCCTCTGGTGAGGTTAAAAAAAAAATTATAATAGGGAGAGGTTCCAAGTGCTCCACACAATTTTAGTGAGTTTACTATTTCATTCCCCTATATACACTTCCAAACTAACTAAAATCAATTTTTTACAGGAGAAATCAGTGGGCCAGATTTCCCCATTGCTCATGGGAGTAAGGCTCTGGGGATACTGCTGAAATAAATATTTTAGAAGCCCCCACAGCACAGTGAGAGTGGTAAGAGACTTTATTTGTGTGGAGTGACATTCCTTGGGTTGTAAAGTCTCAGTTCCTTTAGCTGGGAATTCAGAAGAGCTGGAAGCAGGGCCAGTGTCCAGAGCTACTGTTCCATGTTGGAGCCAGGTCCAGTTCAGCATCTGGCTAACTGCAGTCCATCAGTCCATTGTATGGGTCCCACATGACTGCAAGCCATGTGATCAGATGCAGAGGTGGGAGCCCTGCAAGCTGGAAGTCCATCATGGGCAGCAAGAGGGAGAGGCAAGCAAGGGAATTTCCTTTGTTCAGAAGTTTAAATATTCAGGTTTCATGCCCTTGCAGTGGTCACACCTGTTCTGGACATTGAATTGTTCTCAGGAGTGATTTATAGGTAAGCACTTTCCCACATCATCCATACCTTACTGGGCAGTCATCTACACTACAGTGATCTGGGGATAACAGACCTGGAGAATATTAAATTGCAGCTTTCTGGAAAAGTGTATAAATAGCAGGCATATATTACTTAGTCTTCCTTTGTTCCTTTCCTGTTAAATAATAACCAGACTACTGTAAGGGTATCAAATTGACTAGGAATGTGGCCACAGTAAAGGAACTATAAATAGAATACATACATTCTTATGAGAAACCCTCAGGGCATCCCACAGCATTTCCTGTGTCCCTGCTAACCTCTGGTATCTAAAATTTTCAAGCATCATTTCTAGATACTTCCCCCATTTGATTATAAACATTTTTTCCATCAATTTTAGAAATTAAAGTTTGACATCACCAAAATTCTTTACATCTCCCTTCTCTACACATGATGTTATTCTAAACTCTTGCTTTAATTCAACCTGGATTCACCTCTGAGGACATTACTTCTCCTGTATCACTTTCAAGTAGGGGCTATTTTTTTCTACCATATATGGTACTGGATGCCCAGGGTCTCATAGCCACATGTAGAACATTTTCTCTCTTTGTTCCCTAAAGAGAAAATGCCACCTTCTTTGAGGCTTTTGCCATTAAGTTTTGCCACTATACCCCCCTATACTACAGTTATCTATTAACCTAATAGACCTTAAATACTGCTTGGCCCTACTTTCTTTCTTTGATTATCAATCCACATTTCCACTCTCCAAAGAACTATTAACTTCTCTCTTCAAATCTCCAACACTGATCCATCTCCAGATCCTCCAACCTTATTTCTTAACACATAAGGACATAGAAACAATCAAAAAATACAGTCATCTTTTATCATCACAAAAATTACTGACCACATGTGCTCTGCCTTTCTATTGTAATAGGTTAACTGTCTATAACTCAATCTAAGGTCAAACCCTAGGCTATCCCCCTCTTCTCTCACCCACTCAAGGCTCACTTTTGCAATTAATCTCTCTTTCTAGAAATGTCAATTGCTCCTCCCTACAGTAATACTATCTACTAACATGCTGCAATGTCTTTATTCTTAAATAAACAAAATACTCTCACTTGCCCTTCCACCCACTAATTTCCTTTATAAAAAAATGCAGAGAATGAGTTACTTTTTATTTTTTCCTTTTTTTTTTTTTTCCAGTTTGTCTTTCCTCCCTAAGCTGGTTTTGTAATCACCACCCCTGATGAAAATAGTTATAAGGTCAACAATGAACCTACATTGTCAAATTCAACACTCAACCCACTAAAAACTCAACTTATCAATAGCATTTGACTGAGATGATCATGCTCTGCTCCTTAAAATATTTTCTGGGCTTGACTTCCCAGACTATACTGTCCTTCTATCCCAGGGGCTGCAACTCCTCAATCTGCTTTTCCAGTTTCCATCTTCTCTCTAATTTACTAACATTAACAAGCTTTCATGAGTCAACACTTGAGCCTCTTCTTTCTCTCATTTATTCCCTCACTGATTGCATTTAATGCCTCAGGCATTAGATACTATGCTGAAGACTTGTATTTTATCTCTACCTTTGACCACTTACCTAATCTCCAGGTTCCTGTATGTATATCCCAAGGACCTGAAAACTCCCATCAAATGGTAATTCTTCAATAAATATTTATTTTAGGTATAAATCACAAATAAATACAACTAAAATTATTTAGATTATAACTTTATTATACGCAAGCTTAAAAATTTGTGCAACAAATAATGTTGGATCCCAATTCTCTCAGCCAACCTGGTGGTCATGGACTTGTTACTTCATCTTTTGTATTTTATTACTCTCAATAGATATTTATAAGTGATTTTCAGAAAGATTATACCAATGTGTACTTTCACCAACTCAATTTATTTACCTGTCACATAATACTTTTGCAAGATCCATTATCACTTTATGTAACTTTAGTTACCAGTGCTTAACCAGGATATAATGTAAATACATTTGCATTATCAAATGTGATTCTAGTTATTGGTGTCAACTTTTTATATGACTTAAAATGACTATGCCTTTGTTTCTCCATCTGTGAAATGGAAATAAATGTGTAGGTTGCAAAGGGAGATATATAATTGGACTAATCAACGAGTACAGTGCTTTAGAAAAGTTGGAATGTTATGGAGCCATGTGATTTTACCACATGGTATATTCAGAATATCCCAATCAGAATCAAGTATGCATTGAAAGACAGCTGTGAGCACAATTTAGTGATAAAGGCTGTCAGGATGGCAGCTTTGTTTTCGTTTCAGAGCAGCTGGCTTCTCTGAATTGCTTAAGCTGTACAGTAGCTTTGTAATTATGATGTGTATGCCTATGCACTTTATTCTTACAAAATCATCTCCATGTTCATCTGCTTAGTCATTAAGTTTTATGGTGGAAGTTGAATGCCTAGTGAAATTGCAGTTTTGAACTGTTTTATGGCCTCTAAAAAAATCTCATTTACCACAGAGTAGCTATGAAAAGATGTGAATGACCGATGAAAGCGTATAACATTATTATAAGTGGAAGAGAAAAATTAGTTCTAAGGATACACAGAGAAACAAAGCTGACATCATTTTCCACTATTTCATCCACCGCTTAAACACTTCCTTCATTCTTTCATCTGTTCACTCACTCGTTCATTCACCTACTCAGCAATCATTTACTAAACACCAGCACATCATGTACTTTTACAATGATTCTAAAATATAAATGGGAAAACTGATAGGGCCATAAACCAACTTAGGCAATATTTAATACACTACTTTTACCGGTATTTTGGTTTGGAAGTCTTATAGGGAATGGCGATTGTAGAGTGGAAATTCTCTAGCATAAGATTCAACAGGAGCATAAGATGGTAAGCAATATATATGGAAGTTGAAACCGTGTATGACATTAATTAAATTTAGTGGCTTTAAATAGGATAGAATAACAAATAATAAATAGTCTGAAATACAGATGTCCTAGTCTAATTTACATTATTTGAACATTAATTTTTACAGGTTATCTTTCTGTGTATGTGTCTATATGCATATGTGCATGTGTGTTTCTATCCCTAAAAAATGAAAAGTTACAGAAAACTAAACTGCCAAGTTTGATATTGACCCTCAAAAGTCAACTAAACTATACAATTAAGCAGGTGGCTGTGAGCATACAGAAAGTGAAAACTAAAAAGAATACAAAAGCATTCACTAAGGTTACATTTTATTAGATTAAATGTTTTGATTTATTTTCATATATTTACTTGGTTTTAAGAACATCATGGATGATGCCCATACTCTTATGTTGATTTTAACAAATTATGTGACAAAGTACTATTAGAGAAAGAAGAAAATGCAGTTAGGGGGATTCTCAGCTATGACACAACTACATAAAGAGTGTCAATAAGCAAACTAGTATCAAGCTAGAAGTGCCCAGTTGATTCACAAGGCCCCCTGAACTTATTGGATATTTTTTGCTAACAATATTTTGATAAAATGAATGTAGCGGTACAATCATATGGAGGTTTTCTATTTGCACCTACAGATTTAGTAACCACTATTTTCCACTTCTCTTCACATCACACTGAGCCCTAGATAGCTGACCTGTAATAAACTTTCCCTCTGGTATCTGATTGGGATTGTTAATGAGAGGCAGCTGCAGGACAAGATTGGAGCCAATATATTCATTTCCTCACATGCTTGCCTGTGGAGTGAACCTGGGCTGGTTGTACAACTCTACTAAAAAGTACAGCTCCTGATTCCAAGATGGTGGCAGATTAAGTGGAAGCTACACTGACCTTCTCCCATGACCAAACAGGAATTACAAATAAAACATAGAAAAATCATCCCGAATAACAAACTGAACACTAGCCAGAGAGAACCCTTATAACCAAGGACATAAAGAAAAACCCACATCAAGATTGGTAGGAAGTGCAGGGGCACGAGAGTGCTGGCTGGACTCCTACAGGCAGTAGTTGAAGTGCTGGAGAGATATCTCAGCTGAGACGGGTTTCCCCTGAGAATCCTGGGGTTAAACCACAAGCTGAGCTCCACAGCCCAGAGTAACAGAACTGAGAATGGTGCCCATATTACATTTGTTTGTAAAGAGCACCAGATGTACAGTCTGTCAGGTAGAGATGGCTAGAAACATAGTCACCCTCTTAAAGGGCTAACACACTAAATTTCATTTGTAGCTACTCACCTTGGGCTCTAGCAGAGGGAGGGTAGAGTGGACTAGAGCTATGTGAGGAGACACTGGAGTTGGTGTTTCTAGAGAGAGAGCTAAAAAGATAGTCAACAGGATCACTGTGCTAAGGCATCCCCCCATGCTGCTGAAGCCATCTTTCTCAGGCAGAGTTTGCCATCTAGGCAGCTGTAGCCTGGGGGGAAGAAATTGCTCCATCCATTGAAAATGCTCTTGCCCAACCCTGTGGAGTTTATGCCCTGTTGAAGAATACAGTCTGAGGCTCATTAAGTGACTGAGACTAACAGTCAGCCTGCAGGCAGAGGCAGATTTCTGGGTGCTCTGAGTCTTTCCCTGATCTGCTCCTGAACCCAGAGCCAGTAAAAGCAGACCTTGGTGCACAGCTTTGTCCTTTCCACATGTACACATCCCCAGCAGAGGGAGCCACAAGCTGTGAATCTCTGACAGCCTCAAACAAGGTACACAGGGACAGTCATAAACAGTATCTGACATTGGCCTCCACCAAAGACCCTCTGAAGAGGCCCAAAACCCATAAACCCAGGAACTAGCTTCAGACAGGAACAGAGCAGGATCGAATAAAATTCACAAGCAGTGTATCCACATAATACATAAAAACAAACCTAAACAGGCAGCCAAAATGGGGAGACAAAGAAACAAGTCTCAACTGAGAGAACAAGCAAATTCTACAGAAGAAGAGTTAAATAAAATAGAGAAAAGCAATTTATCAAATATAGAGTTCAGAGTAATGATTTAAGGATGTTCAACAGCAAGAAAAAAGATATAGAAACTATGAAAAGCACCCAGTCTGAAATAAAGAACGACATAGAAAAATAAAGAATACACGTGAAGAAATAAACAGAAAATTAGAGGAAGCTGAGGATTAGATCAGTGAATTAGAAGACAGGATAGAAAAAAAATCACTCAATCAGAGAAACAAAACTAAAAAACAATTAAAAAACAGGAGGACAGTTTAAGGGAGCTGTGGAGTCTTATCAAATATAACAATATCTGCATCATAAGAGTACCAGCAAAAGAAAGTGAGCATGGGATAGAGAACCTGTTTAAAGAAATAATGGCAGATACCTTCCCTAACCTGGTGAAGAAAGAAGTCAAGGAAATTCAGAAAGCACAGAGAGTTTCAAGGAAGAAGAGCCCAAAGGGGCCACAATAAGACACGTCATATTTAAAATACCAAAAATTAAACATAGAGAATCTTAAAGGCAGCAACAGAAAAGCAATTTGTATCCTACAAAGGAGATCTCATAAGGCTATTAGCAGACTTCTCAACAGAAACACTACAGGCTGAAAGGGAATAGCATAAAGTATTCAAGGCAATGCAAAGCAAGTATCTAAAACCAAGATTACTCTATCCAGCAAGACTATCCTTCAAATAGAAGGTGAAATAAATGGCTTCCCAGACAAAAATGCTGAAGGAATTTGCTTCTTCTTTCAGTTGAGACTTGTTTCTTTGACTCCCCATTTTGGCATTGCAAGAAACGTCAAAGAGACTGCTGTTCTAAAATGAATTAATACATATGGAGAGAAACGTAGGCATTAAGAATAAAAATGGCAATAACTAAGTACATATCAATAATAACCTTAAATTCAAATGAATTAAATGCTGTAATCAAAAGACAAAGAGGAGCTGAATGGACAAGAAAACAAAACCCAGATATATACTCTATACAAGAGATCCACCTCAGAATAAAAGAGTCACAGTCACAAAGGATGAAAAAATGTTGTCCATGAAAATAGAAATGAATGAAAAACAAGGGTAGTAATAGTTATATCTCACAGAATAGACTTCAAAGCAAAGGTCATAACAAGAGACAAAGAAAGTCATTACATAATACTAAAAGGATCAATCTAACAAGAGGGTATATGCGCCCAATGTAGGAGCACCTAACTATATTTTAAAAACTCTTGGAGGATTTTATGGGATAGATTGACAGCAATAAAGTCAAAATAGGGGATTTTTAACACCCCACTGACTTCACAGGATAGATCTTCCAGACAAAAAATCAACAACGAGACAGTGACTTTAAATGACACTCTAGATCACATGAATTTAATGGACATTTACCGAACATTTCACCCCAAAGCTGCATAATATATATTTTTCTCACATGTACGTGGGACATCCACAAGGATAGACTACATGTTAGGACACAAAATATGTCTCTAATTTAAGAAGATTAAAATCATATCAAGCATCCTCTCAGATCATAATGGCATGAAACTAGAAACAACTACAATAAACACACTCAAAAACATTCAAACACATGGAGGCTAAATAGTATGTCATTAAACAATAAATGGGCAACCAATAAGATCAAGAAAGAAAATGAAAACTTTCTAGAAACAAATGAAAATGAACACACAACAACTCCAAATTATAGGGCACAGTGAAAGCAATCCTTAGAGGGTAGTTCATAGCACTATAGGCCTAACTCAATGAATAGTAAAAATCTCTAATACAATATTTAACCCTAAAACTTATAGAATTAGAAATAGAACAACAAGAAAACCCAAAGTAGAAGAAAAGAAATAATCAAGATCACAGTGGAAATAAATGACACAGAGACTAAAAAATACAATACAAAAGATCAATGAAATCAAGAGCTGGTTCTTTGAAAAGATCAACAAGATCAATAAACCTTTAGCCATACTTATAAAAAAAAAAAAAGATAGAGGACTCAAATAAAATCAGAAACAAAAGAGGTGAAAGGTGAAGTAACAACTGACACTACAGAAATACAAAGGATTGTAAGAAAATATTACAAATAACTAGATGCCAACCTGGGAGAAATGGACAAATTTCTAGAAACATACAACCTTCCAAACTGAATCAGGAAAAATCAGAAAAACTGAATAGACCAATAACAACTAATAAAATTGAAGCAGTAATAAAAAACAACAAAAACTCCCAGCAAACAAAAGTCCTGGACTGGATGTATTCACTGGGTAGTTTTACAAATATTCAAGGAAGAACTAACACCTATCCTTCTCAAACTATTCCAAAAAATTCAAGAGGAAGGTAGCCTTCTAGTATCTCTTTATGAGGCCTAATTCCAAAACCAGATAAAGACACTACAAAGAAAATTACAGGCCAATATCCCTGATGAACATAGATGGCAAAATCCTCAACAAAATATAGGCAAATCAGATCCATCAATATATTAAATAGATTATTCACCATAAACAAGCAGAATTTATCTCGGATGCAAGCTGGCACAATACTCATAAATCAATAAATGTGATACATCACATAAACAAAATAAAATGTAAAATTTATATGATCATATCAATAGGTGAAGAAACACAATTAGACAAATTCCACTGCCTGTTTTTGATAAAAATTTTCAGCAAAGTAGGAACTGAGGGATCATACATCAACATAATAAAGGATATATATTACAAAACTATACCCAACATCATACTCAATGGGCAAAAACTAAAAGTGTTTTTGTTAGAGCAGAAACAAGACAGGGATGTTTGCTTTCAGCACTCTTATTCAACATAGTACTGGAAGTCTTAGCCACAGCAAGTGAAACTGTCATTATTCACAAATTACATGATATTGTACATAGAATACCCTAAAGACTACACCAAAATAACTACTAGATTTAATAAGTGAATATAGCAAACTATCAGGATACAAAATTAACATCCAGAAATTGATGGAATTCTTATACACCAATAATGAACTCTCAGAAAGAGAAACAAACAAAACAATAATCCTCTTAGGGTTGGGTTAGGATTAGGGCCAGGGTCAGGGATAGAGTTAGGGTTAGGGAAAAATACAAAACAAACAAAAAACAATCCCTTTACCACTACAACAACAAAAAATTAAGATACCTAGGAACAAATTTAACCAAGGAAGTAAAAGACCTGTATTTGGAAAATAACACACTGAAAAAAAAAATAGAGGAAGATACAAACCAGTGGAAGCATATACCGTGTTCATGGATTAGAAGAATTAACATCATTAAACTGTCTATACTACCCAGAGCAGTCCACAGATTCAACTCAATCCCTATTAAAATACCAACAGTATATTTCACAGATCTAGAACAAATACTCCAAAAATTTATATGGAACCAAAAAACCCTCAAATAGCCTCAGCAATCCTGAGAAAGAAAAACAAATTCAGAGAGATCACAATACTGATATCAGATTATATTAAAAAGCCATGGTGAACAAAACATCTTGATACTGGCACAAGAACAGGCATATAGACCAATGGAACAGAACAGAGACTCCAGAAATTGACCCATGGCATTATGGTCAATTAATATTTGACAAAGGAGGCAAGAGTATACAATGGAATAAAGATAGCCTCTTCAATAAATGGTGCTCAGAAAATTGAACAGGTACATGCGACAAAATGAAACTAGACCACTAACTTACACCATACACAGGAATAAACTCGAAATGAATAAAAGACTTAAATATAAACCTGAAACCATAAAAATCCTAGAAGAAAACATAGGCATTATAATTTCATACACTTTGTGTAGCAGTAATTTCACTGATATATCTCCTGGGGCAATAGAAATAAAGAAAAATAAAATAAAATAAACAAATAGGACTACATCAAACTAAAAAGCTTCTACGCAACAACAACAACAACAACAACAACAACAACAACAAAAAACAGAACAAAAAAATCAACAAAATGGAAAGGGATACTACTATATAAGAAATACATTTGCCAGTGATACATCTGATAAGGGGTTAATTTCCAAATCATGTAAAGAACTGATACAACTTAACAAGTGGAAGACAAACAATCCAATTAAAAAATGGGCAAAGGACCTAAGTAGATGCTTGACAAAGAGAACATACAGATGGCCAAAAAAACATGAAAAATGGTCAAAGTTACTAATCAGAGAGATGTAAATTAAGATGACAATTAGAATTCCAACCATCAGTAAATCAACAAATAATAAGTGCTGGCAAGGATGTGGACAAAAGAGAATCCTAGTACACTGCTATTGGAAATGCAGACTGATATGGCCACTTTGAAAAACAGTATATAGTTTCTTAAAACAATTAAAAATGGAACTTACATATATTCTCAGTGATCCCACTTCTAGGAATATATCCTAAGAAGCCTAAAACACCAGTCAGAAAGAATATATATACTCCTATGTTCATTACAGCACTATTTACAATCACTAAGATCTGGAAACAGCCAAAGTGTCCATCAATAGATGGATGGATAAAAAAGCTGCGGTACATATACACAATGGAGTACTATGCAGCTGTGAGAAAGAAAGATCTCTTATCCTTTGAGAAAACATGGAGGGACCCTGAGAGTATTATGCTAAGCAAAATAAACCAATCAGAGAAAGACAAATACCACATGATCTCACTTATTTGTGGAATATAATGAACAAGGTGGGCTGATGAACAAAATAGACCCAGAGACATAGAAAGAAGTATTGTTCAGACTGACAAACCTCAGAGTAGGGGGGTATGGGGGATGGATGAGATGAACCAAAGAACTTATATGCATGTGTGCACAACCAATGGACGTAGACAACAATGCTAGGGGGGTGGTGTGGCAGGATGGGGAGGAGGGTCTTTAGCGGGGGAAAAGGAGAAATATTTGTAACAAAAATATATAAATAAAAATTGGGGGAAAAAGCTATGGTACATTTCTTATTATTTTTCTTTTTTAAACTAATTTTTAGAGAGAGAGAAAGGGAGAGAGAGAGAGAGATAGAAACATTGATGTGAGAGAATATCAATTGACCACATCCTCCTGCCCCTCACCAGGGATTGGGCCCACAACCTGAGCATGTGTCCTGACTGGGAATCAAACCAGTGATCTCTTGGTGCATGTGTCGATGCTCAATCATTGAGCCACACCAGCTGGGCAAGCTGTGGTATATTTATACAGTGGAATACTATGCAGCTGTGAAAAAGGAGGTTCTCTTACCTCTTGAGGCAGTATGGAGGGACCTAGAGAGTATTACACTAAGCTAAATAAGCCAGTCAGAGAAAGACAAGTAACACATGATCTCACTTTTATGTGGAACCTAACATACAAACTAAACTGATGAAAAAAACAAATCTAGAGGCATGGGAGTATGGAACAGACTGATTTCAAAGGGAAGAAGGGGAGCTGGAAGAGGATTACCCACATAACTTGTATGAATATATGCATTACCCAGAGACACAAATAGAGCAGTGAAGGCCTGGGGATGGGGTGGAGTGGGGGGGGGGGGGCAATGGGGAGCAAAGGGAGACACCTGTAATACTTTGAACAATAAAGATAATTTTTTTTAAAAACTGTCAAAAAGAAAAAAAAAGTGTCAAAAAGGATAAAAGTAAAAAAAGAAAACAAAACTTCAGAAAGTCACAAAATTAAATATTTGGAATAAACTGAATTTTACTAATTAGTCATGCATCACTTAGCTGAATAATAATAATAATAATAATAATAATAACAAACATTCATTTAGAACTTATTACATAAATTCTAGGCACAATGCTAAGAACTTTACATTCATGCCTCACAAATACCATGTGATAAATAGCATCCCTTTTTGTCAGATTTAAAACTTGGACCCAGAAAGTTTTAGTAACTTGTACAAAGCAGAGCTGGAATTCCAGCCCAGTTCTGAGTGACTTCAAAGCCATTGTCAAATTACAATGCTTCAGGATAGAAATGACTAGATCGATAACATAACTGTATTATACTGACTAGGTAGAAACACTAAGCTGCCTGCATTGCAGATACTGAATAATGAAATATGGTCTCCTACTTGTTATAAGGTCAGTGTTTCAAAAATGTAATCATAGGAGGTGGTCCGGTCAAGATGGCGGGTAGGTAAACGCGGTATCGCGTCCTCCCACAACCACATCAAAGTTGCAACTAAACTACAGAACAACCATCATTCAAAACCGCCTGGAATCAAGCTGAATGAAAGTCCTACAACTACGGAATTAAATCAGCAGCCACATCCAGACTGGTAGGAGGGGCGGAGGCGCGAGGGGTGGTGGCGGCTGCAGGACGGGCTGGTCCCACACCCAAGTGTGGCGGATAAAAATCAGGAGGCTCCCACGGCTGGGAAGGTCCTTCCTGAGGACTGAGGGGTCCCCGTCCCACACCAGGTGCCCCGCTCAGGGTTCCAGTGCCAGGAAGAGAAGTCCCCATAACTTCTGGCTGAAAAAACCAGCGGAAACTGAGGCTCAAGGAAGCTGAAGCGGCTGGAACCCCAGGCAGCTCCCTAAAGGGCCGGCGCACGGACTTATCGGACTCTCTCCCACTAAACTTGAGGGGAGGCAGCTCCAGGGGCACCAGAGACATACAGGGAAGAACTGAGCTGTTTGGCACTGGAGCGAGGGCAAGAGAGGGGGCTTTCTCGGGGACAAATGTGCTGTAAGAGGCCTTTGTTCCTTTGATGAGGCCTTTGTTCCTTTGGTGAGCCCTTCCCCGGGGTGGCAGACAGTCTCCATATCTGGGACTCCAGCAACCTGCCTCACACTGGTAGCCCCGCCTTGCTGACTCCCTGAGGCCCTGCCCCGCCCCGCCCCACCCAACTTTCAGGCCCACCCAAGCTGTTGCCACTTGCTTAACCATAAGATTGACCGGTCTTGGATCCTGCTTCAGGTTTTTCCTAAATTCTTTCGAACGAGCAGCATCTGGTCTCAGTGAGCCCCATGCCTCTCATTAAGTAATACACTGAAACAAACACAGTGAGGCAGCCAAAATGAGGAGACAAAGAAACAGGTCCCAAGTGAAAGAACAGAACAAAACCCCAATAAAAGAACTAAACGAAATGGAGATAAGCAACCTAACAGATGCTGAGTTCAAAATACTGCTTATAAGGATGCTCAATGAACTTAGAACCTCAGTGAACTTAGGGAGGGCCTCAAGAGCATAAAAAAGGACCAGTTAGAAATCATGAATACACAGTTAGAATTGAAGGAGGCATAACTGAAATAAAGAATAATTTACAGAGCTTCAATAATAGAGTATGTAGATCCAAGGAGCAAACCATCGATTTGGAATATAAGGAAGCAAAAAATCCCCAATCAGAAGAGCAAAAAGAAAAAAGAATCCAAAAAAATGAGGATAGAGTAAGGAGCCTCTGGGATAACTTCAAGCGTGCCAACATTCGCATCTTGGGGGTGCCCGAAGGAGAAGAGAGAGAACAAGAAATCGAAAACCTGTCTGAAACAACAATGGCAGAAAACTTTCCTAACTTGGTGAAGGAAACAGACATACAAGTCCAGGAAGCACAGAGAGTCCCAAACAAGATGAACCCTAAGAGGCCCACACCAAGACACATCATCATCAAAATGCAAAAGGTTCAAGACAAAGAGAGAATATTAAAAGCAGCAAGAGAAAGGCAGCTAGTTACCTACAAGGGAGTACCCATTAGGCTGTCAGCTGATTTCTCAAAAGAAACTTTGCAGGCCAGAAGGGAGTGGCAAGAAATATTCAGAGTGATGAAAACCAAGAACCTACAACCAAAATTACTCTATCCTGCAAAGCTGTCATTTAGAATCGTTGGACATATAAAAACTTTCCCAGACAAGAAAAAGTGAAAGGAGTTCATCACTACCAAACCGTTATTATATGAAATGATGAAGGGTCTTTTTGAAGAAACAGATAAAATGTATGAACAAACAAAATGGCAATGAATAAATATCTATCAACAATGGAATCTACAAACAAAATGAACAGGTAGAACAGAAACATTCTCATAGATACAGAGAACATTTTGTTGGTTGCCAATTGGGAGGGGTTTGGGGGAATGGGTGAAAAAGGTGAAGGGATTAAGAAGCACAAATTCATTGCTAGACTGACAAACCTCAAAGGGAAAGGGGTTGGGGGGGTGGGAAGAAATAAACCAAAGAACTTATATGCATAACCAATGGACACAGACAGTAGTGTGGGAAAAGGTGGGAGGGGGGTGGGAGTGGGGAGGAGGGTGTCAATGGGGGAAAAATGTGGAACATCTGTAATACATTTTACATCCAACAATAAAGATTTGGAAAAAAAAATGTAATCATAGAATCAGAGGGCAAGAAGAACCCCAGAGGCTCTCTGACAATTAAACTAATTAAAAAAGAATTGCATCTCTTGTTGAGGCTGGTACTTGCCCAGGTAACTTACTTACTTATAACTTACTTAATTAGTTATAAATGATTATCAAAGGGAATACACTTTACCATGAATATGTGTAATATAATTTTTATATTGTTGACTCTGTTATGGATGTCTCTGATTTTCCCCACTTTGCTTCCCTTCATCCTGCTCCCCACCCCTCCTAGGCTTCTCTTTATTGTCTGTGTCCATGGGCTCTGCATATATGCATATATATTCCTTGGTTGATCTCTTTCCGTAAGATCATTTATATTGTGAGCCCACAATTTTGAAATTCCACTCAGCATTTATGACCTTTAATTTTAAATGCCTCCTTCTCATGATGCCTTCCCTAATCCTAGGTGGGAATGAAACTCCCTTGTATATACTCCCACTGACCTTGTCCATGCTCTAGTTCAGTACCCATACTGCTCACTGGGTTATGGTTATTTATATAAATGACTTTTTCCTCTGGGGCATTTCAAACTCCTTGTGAGTAGAAATCATTTGGCCTCTCCCATTTATTTAATTTTCATCTCTTATCTTTTCCATGTCTAGTACATGCTGACTGTTTGAAAATATTTATTAAATGGAACTAGGTTATGGCATATGATTAGAAGAAATTTTTTGTCAAATTTATGTGCCAAAAATAGTTATAATGGACAGTTAATATAAAAGTTGACATAATCAAGTTTCTAAATTGTTTTGATAGAACAGCTATCGTGATTCTAATAAATAGATATTAAGGGAGAAAAAGTTATGCGTCCAAATTTTAAATACACAAATGCAGGTCTGATAAGTCCTGGTTGGGCAGCAGTTCAAATTGTAATTATGGATTTTTGTGTGTGCCATAGAAACAATATATGTAAACCAAAATATGTAAGTAAATTTCATATCTACTTTCAATATATAATACAGATTAGACTGCAAGTAACAAGAGCTGTATTTTACTCTACACAGTTCACACTGTATCCCATGTAAGGTGTTCAATTGTGGGTTTTTAAGAAAGACCTTGAAAAATTAGTGAGAGTCTGTTAGGAGAGTCATCACAAGTTAACCAGAATATTTTGCTGGAAAAGGAGACTTTGAAAATAAAGCCTATCACCTTCTAACATGTGAGACTAAGCTTTATGGTTTCAGAAGCACAAAATCACAGCAAGTAGAAAGAGGTTGTAGGTAGGTAGAGTTCAGCTGCATATTTTAATCAGAAATATCTATTGGTCATGAAATACTAAATTTATTTAAGTAGGAGCTTAAAAGTCACATCCTGTGTGTCAGCGATAAAGTAGAAGGAATTTTCGCCTTGGTCCCGTTCCACAGCATTCTCCAAATAATCTGCCACAAACACAGCTTTCACTGTCAGTTTCCGTTTTACAAAACCTCGTGTGGCTCCATGTTTTCCAATTACGAACACATCTGCCTGGTTCTCAGTGGCTCTCATAGTCATACCTACATAGTGAGTTGGTTTTCCCATAAATTCACAGTATATATTTTTTAAAGACATCTGTAATGGTGTTGACCATAAAAATAAAGTAAAATAAAACACAAAAGAAATAAAAAATTAGAGGAGTAAGCTGTAAATACACTGGTGACCTGCTGGCTGTGGAGATTACGGAAGACTTTCACTTTTCAGTTCTTGTAAATATTGTATAATGTACATATATTAATTTTGTAATAAAAATAATTTAATATTTAGATCTGATTGAGCAATAAGATTGAAGTTTTGCATAAACACAAACACACAAACATACACACAAACTCCTTTGAGCATTTTTACTGACTTAGAACAAACTCATTAAAAATATATATAGAAATAGACTAGGCTATACAAATTTGATTTTTTTTTTTTTTTTAACATTTTGTTATGGACAAAAGTGTATCCTGTAAAAGTTCATAGTTTGAAGCCCTCATCCACAATGTTTCAGAGTGTACCTGTATTTGGAGATTGGGCCTATGAAGGGCTAATTAAGTAAAACTGAGGTCAGTAGGGTAGGCCAGAGTCCAATGTGACCGATGTCTTTGGAAGAAGAGACCAACCATGTGACAGGACACAGCGAGGAGGTGCCATCTACAAGCCAACCCTGCTGACTCCTTGATCTTGGACTTCTAGCCTTCATACAGTGAGAAAAAATTTGTGGTTATGGCAACCCTAGATGACTAATACAGATGGTAAACTGATAAGGGAAATATAAAAAACAACTATAGATCTACATTTTAAAACTTACTTTATAACATGGATGACCCTTAGAAACTTCATGTTAAATAAAAGAAGTCAGTCACAAAAGACCCTATATTATAGAATTCCATTTACAGGAAATGTCCAAAATAGGCAGATATATACAGACAAAGGTTAGTGGTTGGCTAGGCCTGAGGGCCTCGGAGGGAAATTAGGAATGACTGCTATTGGTGACAGCGTTTCTTCTCATGGTGTCTTAAAAATTGATTATGGTGCTGACTGAACATCTATGTGAACATCCTAAAATCATTAAAGTGTACACTTTAAATGGGAAAATAAAGTAATAATATCTGTCTCCTGCCTTAACGACATACCATGGTCTTTGGGCTAGTACTGGTAAGATAATAATAAATCCTTTCATGTATACTTTTCTAAACATCATATTAATCAGTGTTGAGGGCTCCTCTTCATGTAGTAATCCTATAAAGGGAAAGATTTTGTGTTAAGATTGGCAACTTTCAATTTCTTATGTCTTCCCTGTATGTATTTTTATATGGAGGCAACATCATTTACCATTTATTTAACAAATATTTATTGTTACATAAAAGCACCATGCTAAACAATTGGGGTATAAAAATAAAACATGGTTCCATTTCTCACTGTGCTTAGATATAGTGGGAAAGTCAAACAGGAAAGAAAAGCATTACAATCCAACATGACAAGTGCTAGAGCGGAGAGCAGAGAAGACAAGATGCCCGAGGTTGGGGGGGTTGAGTATGGAAGGGAAGGGATCACCAATGATGTAAAAGTTGGAGTCAGTTTGTAGACGTAAACAGCTTAGTGGAAGTAAGCAGGGAACAATGTTCCTGGCTCAGAAAACCGGAAACTTTCCACAGACCTAACCGAAGAGAACGTATTTGGGGTTTACAAGGGGTTTTGAACAGCTCCAGCTCTGTTTGGAAAACTTATAGATGATGAGGCTCAGAGGTGATCAGGGTTTAAATCTCAGAGTCCTGCATGATGTGACAAGGAATTTAGACTTTATCTGAATCCAATTCTGCCATGAGAGGAAACTGGACATCTCCAGAGGCAGAGGAATTGGAAAGAGCTGTAGGTTTTTCAATTAATTTTTTCACTTCAGTTGTGGAGATTTTCAGTGAGGAGGGGGCTGCATAGCTCAGGAAGGAGCACACATATTCTGATCCCAGACGGTCAATGCCTGGCCTACAGCAACTTTTCCTCTGGTGCCTGATGAAGTGTGTGTAACCCTGTGCGTGATCTTCCATTAAAGTCCAAAGGGACCTGACTCAGAGAGGCTATATGAGGAGAAAACTCATTCTGGGAAAGGACACTCCAGGGACACTGCTGTGAATTTCAGCAACTGAACCAAATTCTGCCAAGCAGGGCACACAGGAGCTCTCTGCCAGGCAGGGCACACAGGAGCTCTCTGCCAGGCAGGCCACACAGGAGCTCTCTGCCAGGCAAGCCGCACAGGAGCTCTCTGCCAAGCAGGGTGCACAGGAGCTCACTGCCAGGCAGGGCACACAGGAGCTCTCTGCCAGGAAGGGCACACAGGAGCTCCCTGCCAGGCAGGGCACACAGGAGCTCCCTGCCAGGCAGGCCGCACAGGAGCTCTCTGCCAGGCAGGGCACACAGGAGCTCTCTGCCAAGCAGGGCGCACAGGAGCTCTCTGCCAGGCAGGCCGCACAGGAGCTCTCTGCCAGGCAGGCCGCACAGGAGCTCTCTGCCAGGCAGGGCACACAGGAGCTCCCTGCCAGGAAGGCCGCACAGTAGCTCTCTGCCAGGCATGCGCCCAGGAGCTCCCTGCCAGGAAGGCCGCACAGTAGCTCTCTGCCAGGCATGCGCACAGGAGCTCCCTGCCAGGCAGGCCACACAGGAGCTCTGTGCCAGGCAGGAGCTCTTGGGGATCAGCACAGAGGCTGTGCGCAGGCACAGCTGTGAGCACTTCTATTGTCTGTGAAGCAGTGACAAAGAAAACTTTTTTTTCTGTGCTGAAGAATGGTCCCTGATTGCTTGAGGAATAGAAATGGAAGAACACATGGCGGATATTTTAAGTCCTTGGCCTTTGAGAAATTACCTTGAGTGCTCTATTAGGTTTCCTTCTCACAGCTTTAATTTCTCCATCTTTAAAGTATGGAAAACTAATATTTGCTCTATCTACCTCACAGTGTTTCCATGAGGACAAACTTTAAAAAGATGAAATAATGTTGGTTACCAACTGCTTTATAAAAGTAAAATGCTACCTACATGTAAATAGGTACATATTTATTTTTCCAGGACTGCTTATATGCAAAGTTTGGCTCAGCTCAGACATAAACAAGGGGCTAGACAATCATTTTTCCTCTTTATTTATTAACTGACTAAAAATATGTTACTTTGGAAATATTTAAAAAATTACTTGGAGATTTCTTGCAAGGAGATAAATTAATCTCAGATATTTAACACAGAGCATAGTTGCTGCTGGGATAGAAATAAATGCAAAGTGCAATAAAAGCAAGTGGGAAGTCCCTTAACCCACCTTGGGAAACAAAGAACATTTCTAGAGGGATGGACAACTAAGAGAAATCTTGGAAAACAAGCACAAGTGAAGTAGAAAGAAGGAATAAAGTATAAAAACGTAACCCAGAATGAGAAATAAAAGAAACTTTTTGTTCCTTCTGCAAGAAGAGATGCAAGTAACTAGACAGAAAGATATGTAAGAGAAGATGGAGATCAAACAAGTTAGAGCAACAGATCCAGAACTACTGTGGATAGCCTTACATGAGACATCAAAGAGTTGACATTTCATCCCAGAGATACTGGGAGCCATTAAAAAATCTAAGTGGGAAAGTAACATGATCACATTTACTACAAAATTAAATATTTCTTATTTAGATATTTTTGTCCACCAATCAAGCTTTATACTACTCAAACTTGGAAAGACTGTGACCCAGGAAAAAACAGAAAACTGGGGTCATAGCAAGGTCAGAGATGGAAATTCAGACTTGTACAGGACAACCTTATATCAGCTCAACCAAGACGAATATCAAACTGTAATTACAGTTAGATCTGGGAGAGTTTCTGCTGCTTACTGAACACTCCCACCTGTAAAATCACCAAGAACATAGTAGGGCCTTAACTAACTATTTGAAGAGTAAATGAATGAATGTCTGCATGTTCGAGCTTATTGTACTATTTCAGTTTGGATCATTTCATTACAATATTCCTAAATGTGCCACAGTGACAATGATAGATGAAACAATAGAATAAAATGTTGAGTGTGGGTCATGCTCTCAAGCATACTGTTGCTAAATGGCATTATTCAGTATCTGTCAGGGTCTACCAAAATCCTATAATTTCATATGTAATTGTTTTGGAAACAACCTATGTAAAATGTTCTGAAATAGAGCTATGAAAACAAGTAAATATTTTCTGATTAGATAGAAAAAATACATTTGCTATAAAACAAGAATGCATGAGAAATTATTATTAGAGTTGTATTTCTAATAGACACATTGACATTGAAAGAATTAATACTGGAAAGCCAAAGATGCCCTTCCAGGAATTTAAGTAAGTACTGACCGTAAGAAACATTTCATTGAAGCCAAGTGTTTTTGCAATTACAATAGTTTCTTGTGTTCTTCTATAGTCTTGACTTTTCCTCTGAATATCTGTCCATCTTTCCAATCAGCTACTAGGCATTCTATCATGTTGTGTCCCACAAACACACAAGCTTGCCCTGCAAGCACTAATCTTGTTCTCCCTCCACCATACCTACTGATGTTCTTGCAATCATATATGTTAACTATCATTAACAGTCACTCAATCCAGATACTCTGCAGTTATCCTAAAGTCTTTTTTCTCCTCTTAATATTCCAAATCTACTCATCAGTTCTACAGATTCTCAGTTATAAATATTTTCAAGTCTATTTTCCTTTCTGGTTTTCTATGATCCACACCTCACAGGAAGCTCTTAAGATTCTCACCAAGGAAACTGAATGCCTTAGTCAACTAAGTGATCTCTGTATCCATATTCTCTTCCTTCCTAGTTATCTAACACATGGCCACCAAAAACAACCTTTAAGAATGAAAGTTTATTCATATCATTCTCCTTGAAATCATTTAGCTACTCTTCATCACATGGGCGTGGTATAGAAATCAGAAGAACATTTGTCCCCATTTATCCCAAATTGGTCATTGTTCCAGCAAAATTATTAAATAACTCCCTTTCACTATCATAAGTGTCCCAATTTGGAAAATAAATTATTAGATAACTTTGATAATGACATCCTTCATGATTTAATTTCCAGACACTTCTTTTGCTATCTGCCTGATTAACAACTTTTTCTCCTCCTAAGTCACCTGTTGCACTAGAACTACCTATTCTCTGGCAGCTATTCACAGTGGTCTTGGAGCTTCCTCTGACCTTGTCCTTATTTCTGTTATTATACATGGATAACTTGCATGTCTTATGAAAGGAGTAGTGAAGTAAAGACAGTATTTCTGCAATGCTACAAACTAGGAGAGGACCAGATATTCAAGTGTATCTTATAGAAATAGATCAAATATTGCTTTGGCAGCAGATCAGACCATATTTATTAATCTATCAAAATAGTCACCTATATCTACCTACAAAATAGTGATCAAAATATACTTTATATTATGCAATGTATCATACCTATTAGTTGTTACCTATAATAGTAAAAACAATGACAAGACTTATTCTTCAAAACAATTTTAGTAAATATAATGACATATTTGATGATCAACTAAAAATCAGTTATTTTAAAAGACTATCGATCTTTATTCAGGGCAGAGACTATGTCCTCTCTACACATTATAAAGTGTCTAACACTCTGTCAACTCTCTATGAAGTGTAAAAACAACAGTGATAATTAAGCTTTTATATTTGTGCTCATTATCCAGAACAAAGGGTGTACATGATACTAAAGCACAATGACTTTTCTCATTTGAATATTTATAGTCCTGACAACTTGAAAAGCATATTACGTAGTGTTAATCAAATAAAGAATTTTAATTTCTTCTCACAAGCACAATATACAAATTTTAGGTAAAAATTGGAATCCATAAACATTCGACTTTAAAAACAGAAAAAACATTTCATGTGAATTCAGGTCACCTCAATATGTGAGCCAACTCACAGTACATACGTTATTCAATTCTTTATTTTTGTGAATATTAAGTCTCAGGAGCCAAAATAATTTTAATAATTTGTAGGGTGTGAGTTTGGGTGGTTTCTGACTTAGCATTTACTTTACTCTTCCCCTTCATAAGCATTGCTAGAGGGGAACTGTGAAAGTTATTGTACCAACACTACTGCTAAGGTCATATGGGCACACATCTTCAGTTTTCATGGAAGAATGGTGAAGGTGAATATTAATTCATTCTAACTGATATTCACCTTACAAAGGCAATGTCTTTGTTCACTCTCTGTAGAACTAAGATTAATGCTCAGCAACTAGAGGATCAAAGAGCCTGACAAATGATTAGGGATCTCTTAAAGCTCATAGTTATCATTCATAGAAACCAAGGTTTTTCATGAGAAGTGTATAGGTAAACATAGCCATGATATAGTCCATTATAAAAATAATACTAAATTTGGAATCCAAAATCTTTAGTTCTAGGTCTAGCTCTGTTAATAGTAATAGTAATTAATAGTAATAATAATAGTAATAGGGGTAAATCAACTATTGAACACCAAATTTATAGACGGCATTAGAAACAGCCTCCATAAGGGATAGCTAGTCAGTGGGGAAGAGAGGGAAGGGGCCACTGAAACATTTCTAGAGGAAGAGAGGTGGAAATTGACATTTGTTAGGTAAGTAAGAGTCACTGAGATGAATTTGGGAGGGAAAGGTATTCCTGGAAGAATAAAGTGCATATGCAAAATTGTGTGCCAGTAAGCATGATGCATTTGCAAAGAATTCCATTGTTCAGTTTGTTTGAATCTCATAATTTCAGGATGGGGAAACAAAAAAAATTAATATACAAAGTGAAGCAGAGGTAAAATGTGCCTTGCATATATCAACAAAACAATAAAGAATAACCAAAAAGTTTTAATCAGGGAAGTGAAATGTTCAGATTGGTGTTTGGGTTGTAGAAAGATTTCTGTGAGTACTAAAGGGGAATGGATTGGAGAGTGGCCAAGCTCCAGGCAGGGAGGCAGATCAGAGGCAGGTGTGCTTGCAATCTCAGTGAGAGATGGCAGCAGAATTAGTGAAATATATAAAGAGTTGAGAGCTCTAGGATTTGGATGTTGGCTTATACATTGATAGCACATTCTCTGTGGAAAACTATGTAACACAGTTTTTTCATTCTGGCAACTGAGTAAAAGTTATGTCCCCTACTCATATAAGATAGAAAGGGGAAGAAAACAGTTTAGGAGAAGATAAAAGTTTTATATGCAAACACACGGAGCTTGAAAAGCTGAGGAGACATTTAAAGGAATTGATCTACTGGGCAGAAATTGTTGAGGCTGAGCATTCAAGAGTGCAAGCTGGACAGAAGTTACACCTTCAGGTTTATTGTCCTTAACTAAAACATTGAAAGTAGTTGCAATCACCCAGGGAGAAGGTATTGAGAAAACATGAAATCCCAGGATAGAAACCTGGGGAGTACCAAATTAAAGAAATGTAACTAGGAAGAAGAACTGGCAAAGGATGCTAAGACTAGGTGGACTAAGAGGTAAGGGGGAAATGAAAGAGGACGTAAAATCTCAAAAAATTAGGGAAATATTATTTTAAGTGAGAGGGAGTATTTTTGAATGCAAATGTGTCAGAGAAGTTAAGCAAGATAAAGACCTGCAGGTGACCAGTGGGTTTTAAAACAAGATAATCATAGATGATCTTGGCAAAAATACTTTCCATAAACATGTAAAGCTGTAGTCACATTACAGAGGGTTGAAGAGTAATAAAAGTGAAGCAGGAAACAGAGTTCTTCTGAAACTTCCAGGGAAGGAAAGAACATAGGTTGTCAGCCATGTCAGATCTAGGGAGGAGTTCTTTTGTTAAGATAAAAATATTGAATGTAATGAGGTATCATGGCAAAGATGCCATTATAGACAAAAATGTTAACAGCAAATGAAGAGAGTGGATGATTCACAGATTATGTCCTAAGGAGGGCAAAGTAGATAGGATTAGAAAAAAAGAGGGTGCATTAGCCTTGATGAGTATGGGGTTCATTATCCCAGAGTAAGAACAAAAAAGGAGGAAAAGATGAGTAAGAATGTTGATAAGTTTAAGGGTAGAGCTATAGAGTGCTGTGAAAATTTCCATTATATTGTTCTCTTCCACTTTCTCTCTTTTCTCTGTACAGGAAGAGTCAAGAACATTTGATGAGGATAAAGATTAATAATTGCATAGTGGGTTCAAAAAAATTAGATTTTTAAAAAATAGCATGGGCAAATAGATATCTACAGAGAATTACACACCAAAACTGCAAAATTCACATTCTTTTCAAGTGCACATGGGACATTCTCAAAGATAGACCTCATGTTAGGACACAAACTAAGTCTCTACAAGTTCAAGAAGATTGAAATCATATAAAGCATCTCCTCAGATCACAATGGCATAAGACTAGAAATCAATTACAATAAAAACACTCAAAAACATTCAAACACATGGAGGCTAAATAACATGTTATTAAACAATGAATGGGTTACCAAGGAGATCAAGGAAGAAATTAAAAATTCTTAGAAACTAATGAAAATGAACACACAACAATACAAAATCTATGGGATGCAGCAAAAGCAGTCCTGAGAGAAGTTCATAGCATGACAAGCCTACTTCAAGAAACAAGAAAAAATTCTAATTTACTATTTAATTCTCCAGCTTAAAGAGCCCAGAGCAAGTAGAAGAAAAGAAATAGTAAATGTCAGAGGAGAAATAAATAACATAGAGACAAAAAAAAAAAAAAAAATTCAAATAATCAAGGAAACAAAGAGCTGCTTCTTTGAAAAGATAAACAAAATTGATGGACCCTAAGCTAGACTCACCAAGAAACAAAGAGAGAGAAACCAAATAAACAAAATCAGAAATAAAAGAGGAAAAGTAACAACTGACATCACAGAAATACAAAGTATTAAAAAACTCCATGAACAATTATACACTAACAAATTGGAAATCTAGGCAAAATGGACAAAATTCTAGAATCACACAGTCTCAAAAACTAAATGGGAGATAGAAACCTTCAACAGATTAATAACAACTAAAAAAATTGAAGATGTAATCAAGAAAATTTCAGCAAATAAAAGCCTAGACCTGGATGGCCTCACAGGGGAGTTTTACTGAAAATTCAGAGAACTAACATGCATTCTCCTCAAACTATTCCAAAAAATTTCAAGAACAAGGAAGACTTCCAAACGTGTTTTATGAGGACAGTATAATTCTAATTCCAAAACCAGACAAAGACACTACAAAAAAAGAAAACTACAGGCCTATATCCCTGCTGAACATAGATGACAAAATCCTTAAAAAATATTAGCAAATTGAATCCAGCAATACATCAAAAAAATTATTCACCATGATCAAGTGGGATTCACCCCAAGGATGCAAGGCTGGGTACAATATTCGCAAATCATTAAATGCAATATATCACATAAACAAAATGAAAAATAAAAACCATATGCTCATATTAATAGATGCTGAAAAAGCATTCGACAAAATCTAGCACTTGTTTCTGATAAAAAATACGCAGCAATATGGGAATAGAGGGATTGTCTCTCAACACAATAAAGGCCATATATGAGCAATCTACAGCCAACATCATACTCAATGGGCAAAAACTAAAAACATTTCCCTTAAGAACAGGAAAAAGACAGGGATGCCCACTTTCACCACTGTTATTTAACATAGTACTGCAAGTCTTAGCCACAACAATTAGACAAGAAAAAAAATAATAAAAGGGATCCAAATTGGAAAGGAGGGAGTAAAACTGTCATTATTGGCAGATGACATGATACTGTACATAGAAAACCTTAAAGACTCCATCAAAAATCTACTAGAGTTAATAAATTAATTTTGCAAAGTAGCAGAATAAAATTAACATCCAGAAATTGATGGCATTCTTATACACCAATAATGAACTCACAGAAACTAAAAAAAATCCCATTTACTATGGCAAAAAAAAGAAAAAATTAAAATACCTAGGAATAAACTTAACCAAAGAAGTCATCTGTTCACAGAAAACTACAGGACACTGAAAAAAGAAATAATGGAAGATATAAAAAAGTAGAAACATACCTTGTTCATGGATTGGAAAAATTAACATCATTGAAATGTCCATACTACCCAAAGCAATCTATAGATTCAATGTAATCCCCATGAAAATACTAATGACATATTTCATGGAACTAGAACAAATAATCCCAAAGTTTATATGGAACCAAAGAAGACCCCAAATATCCACAGCATCCTTGAAAAAGAAGAATAAAGTAGGAGGGATCACAATACCAGATATTGGGTTATACTATAAACCATTGTAATCAAAACAGCCTGGTACTGGCACAAGAACCAGCATATAGATCAATGGAATAGAACAAAGAACCCAGAAACTGACCCAAGTCATTATGCTCAATTAATATTTGACAAAGTTGGCAAAAGCATACAATGGAGTGAAGACAGCCTCGTTAATAAATAGTGTTGGGAAAATTGGACAGCTACACCCATCATACAAAAGAATAAACTCAATAGATAAAAGACTTACTTGTGACTTGTGAATCCATAATAATCCTACAAGAGACTGTAGGCAACAAAATTTCAGACGTCATACAGAGCAGAATTTTCACTGATACATCACCTAAGGCAATAGAAACAAAGGAGAAGATGAACACGAAACTACATCAAACTCAAAAGCTTCTGCACAGCGAAAGATACAATCATCAAAACAGAAAGGCTACCCACTGTATGGGAGAGCATAATTGCCAATGATATATCAGATAAGGGGTTAATTTCCAATATATATAGAGTGCTCATACAACTCAACAAAGAAAGACAAAGAACCCAATTAAAAAATGGACAGAGGAACTAAATAGACACTCTCCAAATAGGACATACAAATAGCTAAGAGACATATGAAGAAATGCTCAACATCACTAATCATCAGAGAGATGCAAATTAAAACAACGATGAGGTATCACCTCACACCTACCAGAAAGGTTGCCATCAACAAATCATCAAACAAGTGCTGGTGAGGGTGTGAAGAAAAGGAAACTCTAGTACAGTGCTGGTGGGAATGCAGACTGGTGCAGCCACCATGAAAAACACTATGGTGTTACCTCAAAAAATTGAAAATTGAACTGCTATTTGACCCAGTGATTCTACTTTCAGGAATATATCCTAAGAAGCCTAAAATACCAATAAGAAAGACTAAATGTACCCCTGAGTTTATAGCAGCACTATTTACAATTGCTAAGATCTGGAAATAGCCCAAGTGTCCATCAATAGGATAAAAAAGCAGTGGTACATATACACAATGGAATACTATGCAGCTGTAAGAGAGGAAGATCTTTTATCCTTTGAGACAATTTGGGGGAATCTGGAGAGTATTATGCTAAGTGAAAGAAGTCAGTCAGAGAAAGGCAAATATCACATGATCTCATTGTGGAATATAATGAACAAAATAGGCTTATGAACAAAATACCCCCACAGACAGAGAAGTAGGGTTCAGATTGACAAAACTTGGCAGAGGGGAGATAAACCAAAGAAGTTATATGCATACATGCATAACCAATGGACACAGACAATAGTGCTGTGGGGGAAGGGGTCAGGAAGAGGGTGTCAATGGGCAAAAAAGGAAAAACATCTGTAACAAAAATGAATTAATTAATAAAAATTATAAAAAAATAGCATGGGCATAGAAAAGTAGAGAACTGATTACAAAAACAGAAAGATTGCTAGGCAGTAGGCCTATAGACCCAGCTTTGATTAAAAAGCATGAATGTATGAATTGACAGAAGCACCAAAGTACAGGATTCTGAGTCTTCTCCAGTGGGTCTTCTTGGTGGAGCGCAGTCATTGCGAACTCAGGCTGTTGGGCTGATGTCAAAGTAGGCCTTGATGAGTAGGAGCCATGGATTGCTATTGAGTCAAGTGTACCTGATTTTATTTAATCCTCCAAACATCTCTACAAAAAAAAAAAAAAAAAAAAAAAATCCTGACCTTCGCTTGACAGAGGATGGAGCTATCACTCATAGAGGGGTTTTCTTAATCTGGTCTCACCCAGCTACACAGGCTGACCTGAGAGAGTTAGCTTGGCCTTTGGCATCAAACCCACTGCTCTCTCCACTGCACTGCACCAACTCTCCATGAGCCAAGTGCTGCTAACCTAAATAGAAAGAAGGTGTAAGTGCTTCATCCCATTCCTCTTCTAGGACTGTGCTTCTTCCTCTGTTCTGTAATATAAAGCTTTTCAGCCTCTGGAAAAAACAACAACACTATGCTAATTTAGAGGATATATAAATGGTATACTAAATTGCTCAGATCTGTGTTTACATAGTGATATAATCATTTATAATATATCATTATTTTTTTCAATTTTAATTCTTTTATTTTATTATTATTTTTTGTGATTTTTTAAATTAATAAATTTTTGTTACAGATGTTGCTGCTTTTTTCCCCATTGACACCCTCCTTCCCATAACCCCCCACCCCATCTCCAGCTTTGTTGTTTATATCCATCAGTAATGTGTACACGCATATAAGTTCTGTGGTTTATCTCATCCCTCTGTGGTTTATCTTACCACCTCGCCCCTCTCTTCTTAGGTTGTCAGTCTGAACCCTACTTCCATGTCTCTAGGTCTACCTTATTCCTAAGACTATTATGTTCATTATATTCCACAAATAAGTGAGATCATGTGATATTTGTCTTTTTTTGCTTGGTTTGTTTTGCTTAGGATAATACTCTCCAGGTCCCTCCAAGTCATGTCAAAGGATAAGAGATCTTTCATTCTTACAGCTGTATAGTACTCCATTGTGTATACGTACCACTGCTTTTTTATCCATTCGTCAACTGATGGACACTTGGGCTGTTTTCAGATCTTAGCTATTGTAAATAGTGCTGCTATGAACATGTGGGTACATATATTCTTTCTGATTGGTGTTTCAGGCTTCTTAGGGTATATCCCTAGAAGTGGGATTACTGGGTCAAATGGAAGTTCAATTTTTAATTTTTTGAGGTAACACCATATTGTTTTCCATAGTGGCTGCACCCGTCTGCATTCCCACCAGCAGTGTACTAGAGTCCCCTTTTCTCCACACCCTCGCCAACACTTGTTGTTTGATGATTTGTTGATGGCGGCCATTCTGACAGGTGTGAGGTAATACCTTATTGTTGTTTTAATTTGCATCTCTCTGATGATTAGTGATGTTGAGCATTTCTTCGTATGTCTCTTAGCCATTTGTATGTCCTGTTTGGAGAGGTGTCTATTTAGTTCCTCTGCCCATTTTTTAATTGGGTTCTTTGTCTTCCTTTTGTTGAGTTGTATGAGTATTCTCTATATATTGGAAATTAACCCCTCATTTGATATATCATTGGCAATTATGCTCTCCCATACAGTGGGTTGCATCTTCATTTTGATGATTGCATCTTTTGCTGTGCTGAAGCTTTTGAGTTTGATATAGTCCCATGTGTTCATTTTCTCCTTTGTTTCTGTTGCCTTAGATGATGTATCAATGAAAATTCTGCTGCATATGATGTCTGAAATATTGTTGCCTTATACACCAGTTTCTAATACACCAATGATGAACTCACAGAAAGAGAAACTAAGAAAACAATCCCATTTACCATTGTGGCAAAAAAATTAAGATACCTAGGAATAAACTTAACCAAAGAAATAAAGGATCTATTCACAGAAAACTACAGGTCATTGAAAAAAGACATAAAGAAAGATATAAAAAAGTGGAAGCACATACCTTGTTCATGGATTGGAAGAATTAACATCATTAAAATGTCTATATTATCCAAAGCAATCTATAGATTCAATGCAATCCCCATCAAAATACCAACGACATACTTCACAGAACTAGAACAAATACTTCAAAAGTTCATATGGAACCAAGAAAGACCTTGAATAGCCACAGCAATCTTGAAAAGAACAACGTTGGAGGAATCACATTACCAGATTTCAGGTTATGCTACAAAGCCACTGTAATCAAAACAGCCTAGTAGATGTTTGATGGAGTCTTTAGGGTTTTCTATGTATAATATCATATCATTGGTGAATAATGACAGTTTCAATTCCTCCTTTCCAATTTGGATCCATTTTGAGTTTATTCTTGTGTATGGTGTAAGTTGATAGTCTAGTTTCATTTGTTTTGCTTGTAGCTCTCCAATCTTCCCAACGCCATTTATTAAAGAGGATATCTTTACTCCACTTTATGTTCTTGCCACCTTTGTCAAATATTAATTGAGCATATTGCCTTGGGTCCATTTCTGGGTTCTCTGCTCTGTTGCACTGGTCTATATGCCTGTTCTTGTGCCAGTACCAGGCTGTTTTGATTACAGTCACTTTATAGTATAACCTGAAATCTGGTAATGTAATCCCTTGAACTTTGTTTTTGTTTTTCAAGATTGCTGTGGCTATTCAAGGTCTTTTTTGGTTCCATATGAACTTTTGAAGTATTTGTTCTAGTTCTGTGAAATATGTCTTTCATATTTGGATGGGCAATGCATTGAATCTATAGATTGCTTTGGGTAGTACGGACATTTTAATGATGTTAATTCTTCTAATCCATGAACAAGGTATGTGCTTCCACTTTTTTATATCTTCCTTTATTTCTTTTTTTCAATGACCTGTAGTTTTCTGTGAAGATGTTCTTTACTTCTTTGGTTAAGTTTATTCCTAGGTATATATTTTTTTTTTCTGCAATGGTAAATGAGATTTTTTTTTAGTTTTTCTTTCTGTGAGTTCATTATTGCTGTGTAAGAACACCCTCAATTTTTTGTGTTAATTTTGTATCCTGCTATTTTGCCAAATTCACGTATTAAGTCTAGTAGATGCTTGATGGAGTATTTAGGGTTTTTTATGTATAATATCATATCATTGGTGAATAATGACAGTTTCAATTTCTCCTTTCCTATTTGGATCCCTTTTATTTTTTCTTCATGTGTAATTGCTGTGGCGAAGATTTCTAGTACTATGTTAAATAAAAGTGGCAAAAGTGCGTATCTTTGTCTTGTTCCTGTTCTTAAAGGAAAAGCTTTTAGTTTTTGCCCATTGAGTATGATGTTAGCTGTAGGTCTTTCATATATGTCCTTTATTATGTCGAGATATGATCCCTCTATTCCCCCATGCTGAGCATTTTTATCAGAAATAGGTGCTAATGCTTTTCCAGCATCTATTGATATGATCATGTGGTTTTTATCTTTCATTTTGTTTATGTGGTGTATCACATTTATTGATCTGGGAATGTTATACCAGCCTTGCATCCTAGGGATGAATCCCACTTGGTATGGTGAATAATTTTTTTTCATGTATTGCTTGATCTTATTTGCTAGTATTTTGGATTTTGACATCTATGTTCATCAGAGATATTGGCCATTAGTTTTTTTTCTTTGTTGTGTATTTTTCTGGTTTTGGGATTAGAATTACGCTGGCCTTGTGAAAGAAGTTTGAAAGTCTTTCTTCTTGAAATTTTTGGAATAGTTTGAGGAGAATGGGTGTTAATATTTCTTTGAATATTCACTAAAACTCCCTGTGAAGCCATCTGGGCCTGGGCTTATGTTTGCTGGGAGAATCTTGATTACATCTTCAATTTCCTTAGTTGTTATTGGTCTGTTCCAGTTTTCTATCTCTTCTCCATTCAGTTTTGGGAGACTGTTTCTAGAAATTTGTCCATTTTGTTTAGCGTGTCAAGTTTGTTGCCATATAATTGTTCATAGTATTTGTTAATGATCTTTTGTATTTCTGTGGTGTCAGTTGTTACTTCTCTTTTATTTCTGATTTTGTGTATTTGGGTTCTCTCTCCTTCTTTCTTGGTGTGTCTAGCTAAGGGTCTATCAATCTTGTTTATCTTTTTAAAAAAACCAGCTCTTTGTTTTATTGATCCTTTGAATTGTTTTTTGTTGTTGTTGTTGTTCTCCATGTTATTTATTTTTGCTCTAATCTTTACTATTTTTTTTCTTCTACTTACTCTGGAGTTATCTTTTTGTTTGCTTTCTAGTTCTTTAACTTGTGAGGTTAGATAGTCTATTAGAAATTTTTCTTGTTTTTCGAGGTAGGCCTGTAGTGTTATGAACTTCCCTCTCAGAACTGCTTTTGCTGTATCCCATAAATTTTGTGTTGTTGTATGTTCATTTTCATTGGTTTCCAGGAAGTTTTTAATCTCTTCTTTGGTCTCCATCATAACCCATTCATTGTTTAATAACATGCTATTTAGCCTCCATGTGTTCCAATGTCTTTGCATGTTCTTGTTGCAATTGATTTCTAGCTTCATGCCACTGTGATCTGAGAAGATGCTTGATATAATTTCAATCTTCTTTTAGTTGTAGAGACATAGTTTATGTCCTAACATGTGGTCTATATTTGAGACTGTCCCATGTACATTTGAGAAGAATGTGAATTTTGCACTTTTGGGGTATAATTCTCTGTAGCTATCTGTTAAATTTATTTGATCTAGCACTTAATTTAGAGTCTCTGTTTCCTTGTTAATTTTTTGTCTAGGTGATCTATCCAGTGATGTCACCAGGGTGTTGAAGTCCCCTGCTATGATTGTATTGCTATTGATTTCTCCTTTGTAGTCTTCCAGAAGATTTTAAATATATTTTGGTGCTCCTATATTGGGTGCATATATTTTAACAAGGTTATATCTTCCTGTTGGATAGGTCCTTTCAATATTATGTAGTGGCCTTCTTTGTCTCTAGTTATGACCTTAATTTTGAAATCTATTTTATCAGATATAAGTATTGATACCCCAGCTTTTTTTTCCTTTTCATTTGCTTGGAAGATTTTTTTTCCATCCCTTCATTTTCAAGCTATGTGAGTCTTTTTTTGTGAGGTAGGTCTCTTGTAAACAACATATATAATAGTCATGCTTTCTTTTCCAATCAGCTACTCTGTGTTTTTTTATTGAAGCATTCAATTCATTTACATTTAAGGTGATTATTGATATGTACTTATTTATTGCCATTTTTGTTTAGTGTGGTTATATTTTTCTTCCTATTTCTTCTACTAATTAAAGCAGTCCTTTTAACATTTCTTATAGTGCTGGTTTGGTGCTAATGTATTCCCTTAGCCTTTTTTTTTGTCTGGGAAGCTCTTTATTTGACCTTCTATTTTGAATGATAGCCTTGCTGGATAGACTAGTCTTGGGTTCAGATCCTTATTTTTCATGACCTTGATTTCTTCATGCCATTCCCTTCTGGCCTGTATTATTTCTGTTGAGAAGTCAGCTGAGAGCCTTATGGGGGTTCCTTTGTACATAACCTGTTGGTTATCTCTTGCTGCCTTAAGGATTCTCTCTTTGTCTTTAATTTTTGGCCTTTAAATTACTATTTGTCTTGGTGTGGGCCTATTTGGGTTCTTCTTACTTGGGGCTCTTCGTGCTTCATTTTTTTTTTTTTTTCCAGAGTGGAGCACAAATGCAGTCTCCTTCTACCACAAATTATACAGTCGAGTTTCCCACATTTGGAGAAATCTCAGGGATCAGCACATCGGAGTGAAATGGATAAGCCTCACCCTGAGAAAACCAGCTTCATGATCATGGTATCTTCCCTGCCAGGTAAGTATGTCTCTGTGCTTCTTGAACTTGAATGCCTTCTTCCTTCACCAAATTAGGGAAGTTTTCTGTCACTATGTCTTCAAATATATTCTCTAACTCTTGCTCATTTTCTTCTTCTTTGGCAACTCCTATGATGCAAGTATTATTACATTTACAGTTGTCCCACAGTTCTCTTAAGCTGTCTTCCTGTTTTTTAATAGTTTTTTCCTTTTGGTTTTCTGATTGATTGATTTTTTTCTACCCTGTCTTCTAGTTCACTGATCTGGTCCTCAGCTTCTGCTGTATAGTCCTTTTATGTGTTCTTTTTTTTATCCTCATTCAAGGACATTTTTGCATAGAGCATGAGGGAGAGAGAGAGAGAGAGAAACATCGATGTGAGAGAGACACACTAACTGGCTGCCACCAACACAACCCCAACCATGGTGGGGACAAACTGCAACCAAGTACATGCTCTTAGCGGTAACCAAACTGCTCTAACTGCTGAGCCAAACCAGCCAGGCTCCAAAGTGTTCTTTATTTCTGCTATGTCATTCTTTATTTCTTCTTAATGGTTTTCATTTCCAATTGGTTGATTTTCAATGTTTCTATGTCTTTATTCATGGTGTTGATGTCCTTACTCATGCTGTTGAGCTTATTCAAGATCATGGCTCTGAATTCTCTCTCTGATTGCTTTCTTAACTGCATTTCCTTTATCTCATCTTCGGTAGAGATCTGTTGTTCTTTTATTTGGGATTTGTTTCTTTGTTTCACCATTTTGGCTATCTCAGTGGGTTTTGGAGCCTGCCAAATCTCTCCCTGTGGGTATTGGTGTTCTGCTGTTTGTGGCTCCCTCTACTGAGTTTGGATGAGTGTGGGAAGACCCATGTTCAACACCACTGTCAAGTCTTACTTTCCTGGGTAGATTTGCAAGCCCAGGAAATGTTCAGTTATCCTATAGCTTTTTGTGGGGAGGCTGCTAGGCACGGATACTTGAAAAGCCTCAGTTTCTCATTTAAATGAAAAACTTCCTTAGATGTTCAGAGTAAAAGGATTTCCAGAGGGTGGGGCAGATTCTGGTTGTTAATGAGCCTCAATTTACATTTCAATGGCCCACCTGGGGGTGGTGGTGAATCTTTGAGGGAGGATCCACTGCCTCTCCCCAGAGCCCTGGTAAGGAGTAATATGGCCACCGTCCTGCATGGCCACAACTCATCAAAAGCTCTCTGCGCCCTCCAAATCCTGAGTGTCCCCCACAGTTCCAGTCCAGCCTGCTCTCCCTCTTCCAGAGCCCAAGGTGAGTGGCCATGGCTATTTTAGTGCTCTGTCCTGGCTCTCTGTGCTTTGGAGCTGCTTGGGACTTTAACCCCAAGGGTGCTGCTCACAGCTAAGACAGCTGCTGTCTGTGGGCTTCCAGCATCCGTCTTGCGCCTCTGCAATCCTACCAGGATTGATGCAGTGTCCCTCATTATATGGTCCTCACAAGCTGCTTTTCTATTTCTTTTTCCCAACAATTTGTCTTTATTTTAGTTGTAATTTCAATTTGGCACTGGGAGATGGTCTGTGTAGCTTCCATTCATTCTGCCGCCATTTTGGAATCTCTAATATGTCATTATTAAAACCCAATCTCTGTTTTTTTATTTTTCTGGTTCCAACTGATTTTCATTTGCCTAAGCAGCAGATGTGCTATGCTGGGGAATGAGAAAAGATCTGCAGTGAGGACACTAGAAGTCTTTATAGCTTCTGCTGTAAAACAGAATCACACACTCATCCAAGCATAGATTTTGTTCCCTTATCCCTTTCTTGGTAATTTATGGTATTGGACTCAAGCTACTCTGAAAATGCTGAAAAAAAAATAAAGCAAGATAATATTTTATGATTAGATATTCATTGTAGCCAAGGAATTTAAAATGTTTTAACAAGGTTATTTCAGTTCCCACTATATAGATAGTGAACTCAACAAAAACAAACAACAGTTCCTCACCTTTTACTGCTGAACCTCTTAGTAAAATCCTCAGCAGCCCTCAGACCTCATCCAGCTACAATGCTGAATGAATTTTGAATGCTGAATTCTTTGGAGGAGTGCGTCTATGTAAATGCAATAAATGCATTAATTTTTTTTTTAAGGAAATAGTGCCTTCTTTCAAGGCTTCCAAATAAGGGCTGGTCTCTAGAGGTCTAGGAGATATAAGGCAGGAAGCTAAGGCTCTAGCTGTACCCTGAGCCCTCCTTCTCCTGGAGCTGCCTCTTCTTGGTCTCCCTTCCTCCTTTGCTGAGGAAGAACAGATAGTCAGAGACCCTTATTGTGTTATCTTGCAAATCCCACACAGTGGCAGAGACACCCCAGAGAAAAACAACCCAACAGAGGCCAATATGCCAATCTCAGTCTGGACAAGCTCAAGGAATGGTTAGTGCTCAACCCTGTGTATCTTCTTGTCATATGCCATAGGAAGCATCATAATGCAGAAACTAAGCTACCTCTGACTTGCCCCATGATAAGTGTCTGATACAGAATTTATCAACAACATTGCTTCCAAAATTCTTTTTATGTCTTTATGTGATAACTGTATACATTGAAAGAAGACACAATCAAATGTATTTTTTTAAAGGCAATGGTAACTCATCCATCAATTTCATTAGAACAATCTTTAAAGCTATTAGGTTACAAGTTTTGTTTTGTTTTCCTTATGCAGACACTGAGGAAACTCCTACTGTCTTTACAACATAAGACTAACAGAATTAACATTAGTTCTTGCCAGCACTCTGTACCTTTCTAGTATTGTTAGGGTGGACGCAATTGTCTGCTGCAAAGCAGCTATTATTTTACATTATATATGTTCAATGGACACCTATAATGAGACAACTGTGGAAAATGAATGTTTGAACAACTCTATCCCATGTCATCAAATTTTAAAATGACTCAAACTTACTAATGCCTGTAGAAATCTGTGTCATCTAACAGTCCTTTTGATTTCTGTTCTTCCTCCAATGATCTGTTTTAACCAATTAATGTGTTTTCCTAACCATGTGTTTTAAATTGGCACATGGAATTCTATCTTACTTACAAGATTAGTTACATAGCAAGCAATTATTTGATTAAAATAAAAAGAAAATAGGATGCCCTATTCATTTAGGTGGTGGAGTAAGCTGACGTTATGCACCATCTGATATGATGTGATGTGAGATATCCAGCACCAACTAGAAATAGTTGTTTCTGAAAATGTTCATTCTGAATGTAGTCGAGACCTAAGTTGCACTTGCACTGTCTGGTACAGTAGCTAGTAGCCATGCGTGCGCACTGAGCACTTCAGTGTGACCTTTCCAAACTGAGATGTGGCGTAAGTATAAAGTACACTCCAGATTTCACAAAGACTTAGAATGAAAGTGAAAAAGAAAAGTAAAATAGCTCATTAATAATTATTATACTAATTACATGTTAAAATAATTAAAATTTTGCTCTAATAAGTTAAATAAGATGTATTATTAATTTTACCTGTTTCTTTTTACATATTTAATGTGGTAACTAGAAGGTTTTAAATCACAAATGTGACTCTCATTTGGGGCTCTCATTTTACATGTATTATAGAGTGCTTACACTCCACACTCCACTTCTAGTTTCTAGGAAATTAAGGAGAAAGAAAAGACACCAAGTTAAACATTTAGCCAAATCCAAAATGGAGAACAAACTGCAACAGAGTCCCATTGAGCAGAGTGCAGGTTGACTCTGCTGCTAATTTGCATAACTGTGTGTTGTCAGTCCACCACAAAACCAAGAATCTAAGTTAACTATGTGACATCTTACACACCCTGCTGCATGGTTCAGACGACATCATTCTCATAGCAATACTTAGTCAACAAAGAAAACTTCTCCTTTCATACTGGGGGAGGGGAAGACAACTATAAGACATTTAGGGACAATCTGGGAATTATGAATGTGTGCTGGAGCAAGAAGAAAATTATTTGTTTTTTCTCACTCCAGACCATACCTTTGAACTTCTTAAGGTAGGGCTTGAGGGAGACCCCAGTTAACTCTTCCTGGCTGAAATCTAGACTCAATGACTATAAGCCACCTGACAAGATATCTTATCTTGTGACTAGCCCATGGAGTACAAAAGTAGAAGCAGATCTAAATTTACTTACTTTTTAGTGGAATCATATTTCCCAAGAGTCCCCAAGCCTGGCCACCAATACTACGTGTTTGCTAAATCCCAAAAGCAACATCTAGACTCTATACTTATGTCAACAGAAAATGGGTCACTAAAAATGCAGCCTACAAAGGGACATCTACTATCTTGTTCATCTTAGGTAACTACAGAGGATAATGGACAAGAGAGATCCTCCCTGATTTAGAACCGAGAAAAGCCAGGCACTTGAATCCCTGGTCAAAGCATGGCTTTTCCTTCTGCCAGAGCCGGAAGCCCTTGCTAGTTTTGTCCAGTGTGATGTCAGATGGAGCAGTGACCCTGTTTGTTTCATACTTCCTATTTCCAATGGGGGAGGGTTTTTAACCTGTATTTTGAAAATTTTTAAACATATACAAAATAGAATAAATCATCCAATGCAATAATCATCAACATGTTGCTGAACTTTTCTCATGTCTGCCCCATTCTCTTTGATATAGTATTTTAAAGTCATTACCAGAGATCACATTATGTCATGTATAAATTAAGTGGGAATTCTTAACTTTTTCTATTGCACTAATCTTTCTCTGTGGATCACTGAATACTAAATTGTTTACAGTGATGATACTTTTCTAATAATTTATATTTTTTTAATTATGCAAGATCATTAAAATCTACATTACAGCCCTGGCTGGTGTGGTGTGGCTTAGTTGATTGGGCATCATCCCAGGCACCAAAAGGTTCCTGGTTCAATTTCCAGTCAAGGCACATGCCCAGGTTGTGGGAGGTGGCCCATTAATGCTCTGCTCTTGCATCAGTGTTTCTTTTTCTTTCTCTCTCAATCGCACACTTTCTTTCTCTCTAAAAACAGAAAAATAAAAGTATATGCCATTCACATAAGACAGCAGTTCTGGAACCTGCAGCTGACCACAGTAAGAGTATGTGCCTTTGGTATGCCTCTCTTTGGTGAGGAGGTAACTATCTTTCCAACTGTAGGCAGTTTGGTCATTTTTGAAGGTGCATATTCAAATGTGAAAATAATATGAACATCACATTTCTCTCCTTGGGTTTCTATATGCTATATTTCCTACATTAAAAAAAAAATGTCTTTCCAAGTCAAATATAAAACTCAACTGATTCAAACACTAATATTTCTTGTGCTTATTTAGTGTTTAAAATGCACTTTCACATGAGAAAACTGGCCCTGCTTTTTAAAAAAAATAAAATTGAGATAGGGTATATAGTGAAGCAGCTGCAATTGATAAAAGCTACAGGAACTGTCAATGGAGAGGACTCCCCACACCCTGGATTTATGGCTTAGAAGGGCAGAGATAAGCTTGATTCAACATGGTGACTAATTATACCTTACCATAACCCCTGGCCTCATTATATGAACATTGTAATATATTAGCATGCTAAACCACACATTCCTCTCAGCCATGACCAGAAACAGAAAGTCCATGAGACGACACAAAATGGCCATCAGATCTCTTCTGAGCAATCTCCATCCCTTTCCCAGGAAGATTCTGAATATCCGTCTCCCTTACTGAATATTTTACCTCCTCCACATCAATTGAATGAATCTCAATAAACGAAAGAAATTCCACTAAAGGGAGTAAGCCTATAGTCTGTTCTCTGTTTCACTGCTTTACCAGTAAACTCACTTTCACTTTAAACTCTACGCTGGTTTATGTTTGAATTCTTTCCTGTGTGAAGCCAAGGACCCACAGTGGGCTGTGGACCCTCAGGTCCCCAATCCACGGAATGCTTGCATCAAAATTAGGATTCTAAATAAGTCAAAGGCATGAAATCAAAATCCAAAACTCGTCAGTCATTGTAGGCTCTGAGCAATATAAGGCAAACTATCTTCTTCTATGTCAAGCTTGGGGCGTGGGGAGTCTTGATTTGCATTACCCTCTAAAAATTGAAATGGAAATGAAGGTGTTAGAGAAGGTGTGTGTGAAAGATTATAGCAAGAGTTGGAGCAAGGAGGGCAGGGACTGCTGAAAGTAACAACTGAAGTGGTACAGCATGTACCACTCAATGAATTGTCACGCTAATAGGCAAGCTGCTTTTGGCATTGAGCTTAAGAGGCTACATGCTGTCAGCCAGCATACTGAGGGTGCTAAGATCTCATATAGTTTAAAAATTCCATTTACTGGCTGCAGAAAAGCAGTGATCATTCCAAAACATTCTTCTAGTTTGAACCTTCTAGGTTTCCTTGCTTCTTAGTCACACAGTACAACACTTGTCGGTAGTGCAAAAGTTTAAAATAGGTTACACTCCTCTCTGTAAAGAGGCTTAGTTCACACCTAGTAAACACCACTTATTCATTTTAAAACAGCCTAGCGGAGAAATGGCAGCAACATTGAGGAGATGTCCTAGGATATTTTAGGAAGATAAAAATGTGTTTTCCTTTAGAAACTTCCCTGAGATCATTATTTTCTTGCTGAATATTAGTTTGGTATTAATTTTTTAAATGAATAAAATTTTACTAAAATATTTTACATAATTTGTTATCTATGAGAAGCAAGTAAGTTTGTCATTGTGGTTATCTGTTAAGTCCAGAGAGTAAAAATGTAACTCCATGGCATAAGGAGTGAAATAAAATGGTCCTTTAGAGTTCTGTGCATAACCGTAATAGACTGAATATACAAATGGACAATGACCAGACCATATACGACAATAGAACTCTGACCCACAATCTCTGCAGCAATAGGTCCAGACAATCAGTACTTTATCAGAAACTGCCAGTTTCTCTGTTTTGTGTCCCTGCTTCCAACTTAGATCCAAACAGAGAAAAGCAAATACACATGTCAACCTAATCTCAGAAGAAGCCCACTTCTGGTCAACACACTTCTAACCTCCCCAGCCAACAACCTGCAATCAGGGCACACCTGAACTTCCCATTTTTACCACTTTAAGGTTTTCCCACTCTTCTGTCTGCTTTGGAGTCTCTGACAGACTCAAGTAAGCTCCAAATAATTAGTTTCCATTGGTTCTGGCATGGATGGCCTTTGTTTATTTCCAGTTTCTTAAATGTTTCACCAAGACAAACTGTCCTGTCTTGCGCTGTAGAATATGTTACACATAGACTCTCCTTGTCATTTATTTGCTGCTGGCAGCTTGTGGGGGCCACATCGTAGTAGTAAGTCAGTACTGGGTCTGAACTCCACTCCTTTTTCTGGTGCAATCATTGGCTATTTGTTCTCAGTTTGGTAACAGGATTTTGTTATTGATTCTCATTTGTTTGGCATCCTTGATGGAATAAATAAGGTGCTCCTTTCATCTTGTTTTTGCTCTTTTGTGCTACTATCTTGTGTTGTGCTGTTTAAATGTGTTGTTCATTATAAGGAAAATCACTGGGTGGGATTCAGGCATAGACCCTATAAACCGTTGTTCCAACTCACAAACTGCTGAGATTGTGGTTTTACTTGGACAGACTGCTAAGTCACCAATAAAACTGGATGAAGATTCTTTCCTTCTTGATATTTATCTTTTGTCCTGACACCTTGGCTTGGATCCAAAGAGAGTATTCTCTCTGGTTTTCCACCTGCTGGGGATGGGTCTAGGGGTGCAGATTTTCAGTCAGGTCTATGCTCAGACACAGCCAAGCATCAGGTAGAAGGCCTGAGACAGGAGCTACAAAAGCATTACATTGCATTCCTACCTACACTGGCCAGCTCTCGTGAAGTCAGCTAAGTCTAAATTCTCTCCTCTGCTGTCAACACCCCTGTCTCTTCTATGGATGCTCGTTATATTCCACATTTTATGCCTATCTTTCTAAATGGCATAACTTCAATAGGGATGATTTGGGTCTTCAGTGAACACTCTGGCAAACATTTGAATTGAATAAATTTAGAGGCACCTTAGGAAAGGGAATATGATTTCACAGGCCAAATGGGCAGCAGCTTTTGATTGGTATACAGAGAACTCCAAAGAAAATTCTGACTCTAACCTTGTTTCGATAAAAGATTATTTGACAAAGCAAATGAGCCAGTTGACAAACTAAAGCAAGAACAAACTAGAATAATTTTGCTGGGGAATATTTCCCCTTCTTGTCCTTCAGGTGCCTCCCCACATCCAGTTGTCTCTCCTCCCTTACCCCTCTGATCTCTCTCCTTCTGCATCTCCTCTTTAATCTCCCCCTCACCCAGACCCCCTGCCTTTCCTCAACACCTCTCCTAGTACCCCAAAATAGATATTTCAGGGTCACCTGACCTATATTAACTCATACACATGTTGATCGGAACTTTGGGTGTTCAGTGCTGGATGGCAAATGCTGCTTAGATCCACCAGGAAAGAAGCCAACAGGATCCTTTTTCCACAATAGACTTGAAAGTCAAAAGGGACCTAAAAAGTAAGGCAAAATCTCTTAAACAAACAAACAAACAAACAAACAAAAAACCAACTATAACTAATGTATTTCCAATAAAAATTAATTGTACCACAATTTTCTGTGTAATAGAAAAAGAAATAAACCTATAGAAGATTTTTGTAATAGAACAGTCAATGCCTTTCAACATTTGGAAGTTAAAGAATGTCCCAATGTAATAGTAATTCTTTCATCTCATTTCATTAACCAATGTCACCCCAATAAATTCAATTTAAAAATAAACTAAAAGTGTTTAAAAAAAAATAGCATTAAATCTGAAATTGGAGACATAATTCAAAACCATAAATTAAAATAAGAAATGGGACCTTTAGCTCTGCTGGTATGGCTCAGTGGATGGAGTGTCATCCCGTGGACTGAGAGGTCCTGGTTCAATTCCCAGTCAGGACACATGTCTGGGTTGCAGACTCTATACCCAGTAGTGGGCATGCAGGAGGCAGTGATTGATGTTTCTCTCTGACATTGATGTTTCTATCTCTCTCTCTTTTCCTCTGTCTCTAAAAAATCAATAAAAACATATTTAAAGACGGAAAGAAATAGGACCTTTATCTGGATTATACCACCTAGTAGAGCATTTTGAGAGCTTTAGAACAAAATTAGACAGAACCCCAAATAAATATATGGCCCTGCAAATCAAATAGCTATGTGAACCACTTTCCAACTGATCACCTTTAGGCAAGGTCATTTGTAGATATTATAAACAGAAGGGACACTGAGAGAAAAAAATGTTCCACTTTACAAAAAGAAAATCAACACACAGAAATATCCCACAATTCAGATCAATAAGGGTCTCGGAGGAGGGAAAAGGTACCCAATATTCTGCCTTACCCTTAAACACTCAAGGTAAATCAACTATAAATATAGATTACTCCCTTTATCAATTCCTGATACATTTAAACTATACCCTTTCTACATTAAACTCTGCTCCCTTTGATCAATCTCTTTTTTTCCTTCTCACAGTAAATATACAAAAGGTGGTAGGTATTTTAAATAACTCTCATATTTTCCTTATTTTCCAGTCTTCAGACACTTAACTGAAAACATTTTTTCTTTCCATAGGATTCTACTCTTAGAAATGTAATGGGGACTTATATTACAAATGGAATTGTTATATTAAATGTGCAACAGAGAAACTAGTTCTTCTGTTCCAAAAGAGTTCTACAGTCAAAATCAAATTATATCTGCTCTAGACACACTGTTTCTCTCTGTTACATTTGATGCAGTTCTCCAGATTCAGATCTTGATACCATATTTGACACTCTCTGGGCTAAAATACTACTAGCATAGAAAAAATAATTTGACCAGAGCCTATTAAAGTTCACATAGATCCTACTGTTACCTAAACTTCCCCCAATATCCTTTTAAGCAAAAACAAAGAAAGGGCTCACACCTATCATTGAAAGCTTTGTATGTAAGGTATGTACCATATACTAGCTCTGTAATATTTCTATCCTGACAGTACAAAAACCAAACAGAGAAAGATATCAGTTTTTTCCTAGATCTCAGGGCCATCAGTAAAATTGTTACCCCTTACTTCTTAGCAGCACCTGACCCAAACACCATCTTGTGATCAATTCTGCTTCAAGCCACTTGCTTCATTGTAATGAACCTCTGCTCTTCTTTTCTGGTGTGCTTCTAGGCCAAAGCAGTTAATACTTTGTGCTAGTCTCTTCTAAACATGGTGGTTGTTTTCCTTATAGAATACCAAAAGTAATCTACACAAGAATTTTGATTCTTATAATAATAAGGTAACTGGTGGCTTACTAACTTATCCACATATTTCAAGATTTGTAAAGTGACATCTGCAAAACATATATAAAAGAAAATCCGAATAAAAGAAAATATACAATGTTTATGGTCAGTATTGCTAAGTTAATCAGTTATCCCCAAATTGCTCTAAAGATTCAAAGTTATTTCAATCAATGTCTCACCATGCCTTATTCTAGGTGAAAACTGGCAAGCTGATTCTAAATTTTTTTCAAAATTCAAAGTACCTAGAATAGCCATAACAAATTGGAAGACTGTCACCACGATTTCAACGCAATTATGATAACTAATACAAGATAGTAATTGCATAAAAATAGCCATACAAACCAAAAAAGGAGACTAGAAAAAGAAAGAGAAATTTTTTCAGCCAGACTTTTAAGGTAAATCAATTGGGAAAAGGGTTTACTTTTTATTAAAATATACTCAGAAAAACTGATTTTCTGAATCTCATTTATGAACATCAACCATTACCACTACATCATACATAAATATTAACTCATGATGAATTATAACCTAATCATAATAGCTAAAACTATAAAATTTCTAGAAGAAAATATAAAATAAACCTTTGTGACCTTTGAGTTACACAATGAGTTTTTAAATAAAACAGTATAGGTACTCAATACATATATATATACACACATACACATACATATATAAAATTGTCCTATCATGTGGCTCAGTTTGTTGGAGAATCATCTCCTACACCAAAAAGGTTGTGGGTTTAATTCGAAGTGAGGGCATATACTTAGTTTGTGGGTTCAATCCCCAGTCAGGTGTGTTTGGGAAGCAATTGGTTGATGTTTCTTTTTCACATCCATGTTTCTTTCTCTCTCTTTCTGTTTCTTCCCTCCTCTTCCCTCTTCCTTCCTCTCTAAAATTAATAAAAATATGTCTCTTGGTGAGGGGAACAAAAGAGAGAGAGAGAGAGAGAGAGAGAGAGAGAGAGAGAGAGAGAGAGGAAGGAAGGAAGGAAGGAAGGAAGAAAGAAAGAAAGAAAGAAAGAAAGAAAGAAAGAAAGAAAGAAAGAAAGAAAGGGAAAATCTTATAAATTTGGTGTAATCAAAACTAAAATCAAGTGACACTATTATAGTGAAAATAGAAACACATAATGAGAAAAAATATTTTCAGCAGATCTATCCAACAAAGAATTTTGTCCAGAATATTTAAAGAACAATTACAATTCAATCATAAAAATGTAAAGAAGATTAAAAGTGGGCAAAATATTGAGCAGACAAATCACAAGAGAAGATCTTTGAATTTCTAATAAGCAATAGGAAAGGTTCTCCTCATCATAGTTAAGGAATTTCAAATGATACCACAACGGCACACTGATTAGAAAAGCTTAAATTAAAAAGGCTGACCTCACCAAATGTTGGTAAAAATGTGGAGTAACTGGAACTGATTCATTGCTAACTGTAGTATAAATTGTTATAAAACACTTTGGAGAAGAGTTTGGCAGCATCCTATAAAGTTAAATTTAAACACACTCTTACCATATAACTCAATAATTCAAATCCTAATTGTTTACTAAGAGAAATAAAAGCCTATTTCCACATAAAAATTTTACAAAAGTCCCCATAATGTTAGAAAACAATAAGTTATTTGTGATATTTACAAGTAGAAAATTAGCTTGATTAAAATTATTTCCTACACATACCATCAAAGACGATGTATTGAGAATCAATGGAAAATTTCTATTCACGCGGCAAGTTATACCTTGTATATGAGGGGTGAAGAATGATTTCTTCTCTTTATTTATATACAGGAAAGGTTATAAAAGGAGGGAGATAAAACTTTGGTCTTCAAAGACTTGATGGAAAGGATCCTGAATTCTGACTTTAACCTGTTGGAAGTCAATAAACTCTCTCCAGGAGAAACACAGCCCCATGTGTCTCAGGTTTTATGACCTAGAAATGGCTTTTAAGAAAATTATGTAGCCCTGGCCAGTTTGGCTCAGCGGCTGAGCGTCGACCTGTGGACCAGAGAGTCCCAGGTTCGGTTCCCGCTAGGGGCACATACACACGCACACACACACACAAATATTATGTAAAGCTTTTCGAAGACAAAGACTTACACACTCTCACATGAGCACATATACAAATATGTTCATTGGGATTATTTTCAATAACCTCTGCTTCTCTTCATTTTCTGTATATCAGCAACAGGAAACAGGAGCAGAGGTAAAACGTAATACTGTTTGTAAGAGGAAAGCATCTTAAGCTTCTTGATTTTAGTTTCTTCATCTATTTAAAAACTAATGAACAAGAACTTGATGACCTTGAATACACTTTAAGCCCTATTATTCCCTGATTTTAAATTTGGTATGAAGGTGCCCTGTAGAAAGAATAGAAGATTATGAGAATTCTCTTTCCCATTGGATACCTTTCTCAGTGTCTGGAGCTAAGTTTTTAAAAGTCATTATCTTCACAGCTCCCTTTTCAGCCAGCCTCTAGTTAGAATAGGCCAGTGGGAGGCAGCAGCACCAAGAGGTAGAAGTACTAGAGAGAGATAATGAATTTTTCCCCAATTCCTACCATGTTTGGTGCTTCATATTTGCCAGTAACTGCCTCCTTCCTGCTCTATCAGGTAGCCCTCATGCCCATTTCTAGTCCTTGCTGGGGAGGGTAATGGCTTCTAGCTCTGGGTGGTTTCCGTGTACTTCATCATCCTCTCACGCTGCGGACACCTCTGAAAGCAGTCCTTTCATTAAAGATTCTTTGTTTAAACATCTTGGGTTAATTCTATTTCCTTACGGGATTTATGAGAAGCTAAAAATCTAAGTCATCACCTATATCAATGGATAAAACATTGAGACAGAAAATCAATAAGGAAACATTGACCTTAAATGACATATTACATCAGATGACCATATGCAAAATGTGAAACTAGACCAGTACCTTACACCATATCCGAAAGACTTGAATGTAAGACCTGAAACTATAAAACTCCTAAAGAACTACTATATGATCCAGCAATTTCACTTCTGGGTATTTATTCAAAGAAGACAAAAACAATAATTCAAAAAGACATATGTACACCCATGTTTATTACAATAGCCAAGATATGGAAACAACCTAAGTGTCCATCGATAAATTAATGGACAAAGAAAATGTGAATATATAATGAAATACTATGGGAATATATTCCATAATAAAAAAGAATAAAATCTTGCCCTAGTGGTTTGGCTCAGCAGTTAGAGCTTCGATCTGTGGTCCAGAGAGACCCGGGTTTGGTTCCCGCTAAGGGCACATACCTCAGTTGCAGTTTGTCCTCAGTCCTGGTTGGGTCATGCGGGTGGCAACCACTCAGTGTGTTCCCTTCACATCAATGTTTCTCTCTCTCTCTCTCTCTCTCTCTCTCTTCCTCACTCTCCCTCACACTCTATCTGAACAAAAAATGGAAAAAATGTCCTTCGGTGAGCATAAAAATAAATAAATAAATAAATAAATAAATAAGAAATAAATAAATAAGAATAAAATCTTGCCATTTGCCACAAATGTAGAAGGACCTTGAGGGCATTTTGCTAAGTAAAATAAATCAGACAGACAAACACAAATGCAATAGTATTTCACTTATAGGTGACATCTAAAAACAAAAACCCCCAAGCTCATAAATACAGAGAACAAATTAGTAGTTGCCGGAGGTGGAGGGTAGGGCGTAGCCAAACGGGTGAAGGGGATCTAAAGGTACAAATTTGCAATTATAAAATAAATAAGTCCTGGGGATGTAATGCACAGCATGGTGACTATAGTTATTAATTCTGTATTGCTTATTTGTAAATAGCTAAGAAAGTAAATCTTTAAAATTCTCATTACAAGAAAAAAAGTTTATAACTATGTATGGTGATGAATATTAACTAGACTTATAGTGGTGATATCTCACAATGTATACAAATATTGAATCAAACAACAAAATGTGATCAAAGCAGAGACCTGAAAGATACTTGCATTTTGGGGCTTGCCCTTTCTTGTCACTGGAAACCCTTATTCCACCAGGTAAAGATGCCTGGGACAGATTTCTAGGGGATGAGAGACCACATGGGTAGAGGCTCCAGTCATCCTGTTCTCTGCCATCCTCTGTGAGTCCTAGGCATGTGAGTCCCCAGGCAATGAGTGAGGCCATCCAGTACCAGTCAAGTTGATGAAGACAAGAAAGATCACCTACCAACCCCAGTACTGGGAGAAATAAATAATAAATTGGTGCTTTAAGAAAAAAATCCAAGTCATTTACATTTGATTTTAGAATATATTTTAAAATACATTTTCATATTAATTTGTCTAATATTTCAAAAATCTACACCAAAAGAATCCAAACAATAAAACTCTAATTTAGTAAAACCTAAAAAGAAAAATGTTCTATTTTATTGACTGTTCTATATTCATTCCTACTCCTCAATCCAAACTCCCAGCAATCTATCTTTTAGACTAACACAAAGTGCCAACAGAGATTTACCTTTGACACTGATACTTACCTTGGTTGGTAGTAATAATTAAATGTTTTTATTTAAAAGGCTTCTCAATAGACAACTGACTGTATTATGGTGTAAACATAGACACAAAACATTAAATTTTGGCTACTTTAGGTATTATAGTCCTCTGGACTGTGTTAATAGAAATGTGAAAGTAGTATTTGTTTCATGTTATTCACAATGGTCTATGAATACATTAAAAGTTGAGAAACCTGCCCTGGCCGGTTTGGCTCAGCGGTTAGAGCGTCGGCCTGCAGTCCTGAGAGACCTGGGTTCGGTTCCCGCTAAGGGCGCGAACCTCGGTTGCAGTTTGTCCCCGGCCCTGGTCGGTTGTGCGGGTGGCAGCCACTCAATGTGTTCCTTTCACATCGATGTTTCTCTCTCTCTCTCTGTTCCTCTCTCTCCCTCCCACTCTACCTGAACAAAAAAATGGAAAAATGTCCTCGGGTGAGGATAAAAAAAAAACAAAAACAAAAAAAAAACAGTTGAGAAACCTTATTTTGATTCTTGGATTACAAAATAACTGTGTTATTAGGGCCAAAGTTTTAGCTTATTGGTGGTTTAGGTTCCTAATCTATAAAAGTTTATGCATTGACGCCTTATTGTTTTCAAAATAGTAAGAAACCTTTTGAGTGCTTAGGAGGAAAGTTAGCCTATTCTCCACTTGAAGTTTACTATAGTGAAAACACACTTTCCCAATGACTTTCTTCTCATTGCCTTAAAAGTACTCCTGGTGATTTTGAAGCCTGGAGAAAGCCACAGGTTTATTTTCACTGAAATAACGCTGTTCTTACTGTGGTGTTCTCCCCCCCCCCTCTTTCTTCCTTTATTCCTTCTACAATAGGCTAAATAGCCCTTGGAGCATAGATCTAAAGTGATAAAAATAATTTCTTTTCTTTTTTTTTTTTTTACATTCTGAATTTTCTTTTCTTTTCTTTATTTATTTTTTTAATTTTATTTTTGTTACAGATGTTTCTCCTTTTTCACCCCATGGACAACCTCCACCCCATTTCCCCGCCCCATCCCTGGCTCTGTTGTCCATGTCCATTGGCTATGCATACAAGTATATGAGTTCTGTGGTTTACCTCTTCCCTCCCCCAACACTCCCTCTTCTGAGGGTTGTCAGTCTGTACCCTACTTCCATGTTTCTGGGTCTACCATATTCCTCATATTGTTCTATTCATTATATTCCTTATATAAGTGAGATCATGTGGTATTTGTCTTTTTCTGCTTGGCTTGTTTCACTTAGGATAATACATTCCAGGTTCCTCCATGTCGTCTCAAAGGATAAAAGATCTTTCTTTCTTACAGTTGCATAGTACTCCATTGTGTATATGTACCACTGCTTTTATATCCATTCATCTACTGATGGACATTTGGGCTGTTTCCAGATCTTAGCTATTGTAAATAGTGCTGCTACAAACATGGGGGTACATATATTCTTCCTGATTGGTGTTTCAGGCTTCTTAGGGTATATCCCTAGAAGCAGGATCACTGGGTCAATTGGAAGTTCAATTTTTTTAATTTTTTGAGGTAACACCATATTGTTTTCCATAGTGGCTGCACCAGTCTGCATTCCCACCAGCAGTGTACTAGAGTCCCCTTTCTCCACACCCTCGCCACACTTGTTGTTTGATGATTAGTTGATGGCGGCCATTCTGACAGGTGTGAGGTGATACCTCATTGTTGTTTTAATTTGCATCTCTCTGATTAGTGATGTTGAGCATTTCTTCATATGCCTCTTGGACATTTGTATGTTCTGTTCGGAGAGGTGTCTATTCAGCTCCTCGGCCCATTTCTTAATTGGATTCTTTGTCTTCCTTTTATTGAGTTGTATAAGTACTCCATATATTTTGGAAATTAACCTCTTATCTGATGTATCATTGGCAATGATGTTCTCTCATACAGTGGGTTGCCTTTTCATTTCAATGACTGTTTCTTTTGCTGTGAATAAGCTTTTGAGTTTGATGTAGTCCCATGTGTTCATTTTTTCCTTTGTTTCTGTTGCTTTTGGTGACGTATCAGTGAAAATTCTGCTGCGTATGATGTCCAAAATTTTCATGCCTACATTTTCTTCAAGAATTTTTATAGATTCACAAGTTACATTTAAGTCTTTTATTCATTTTGTGTTTATTCTTGTATGGTGTAAGTTGGTTGTCTAGCTTCATTTTTTGCAAGTAGCTGTCCAATTTTCCCAACACCATTTATTGAAGAGACTGTCTTGACTCCATTGTATGCTCTTGCCCCCTTTGTCAAATATTAATTGAGCATATTGTCTTGGGTCAATTTCTGGGTTATCTATTATCATTGATCTATCTGTAATTTCTTGTGCCAGTACCAGGCAGTTTTTATTACAGTGGCTTTGTAGTATAACCTGATATCTGGTAATGTAATCCCTCCTACTTTGTTCTTGTTGTTTTTCAAGATTGCTGTGCCTATTCAGGGTCTTTTTTGGTTCCATATAAACTTTTGGAGTGTTTGGTCTACTTCTGTGAAGTATGTCATTGGTATTTTGATGGGGATTGAATTGAATCTATAGATTGCTTTGGGTAGTATGGACATTTTAATGATGTTAATTCTTCCAATCCATGAACAGGGTATGTGCTTCCACTTTTTTATATCTTCCTCTATTTCTTTTTTCAATGACTTGTAGTTATCTGTGAATAGGTCCTTTTTTTCTTTGGTTAAGTTTATTCCTAGGTATCTTATTATTATTATTTTTCTTTTTTTTGCCACAATAGTAAATAGGATTGTTTTCTTAGTTTCTCTTTCTGTGAGTTCATCATCAGTGTATAAGAATGTCATCAATTTCTTGACATTAATTTTGTATCCTGCTACTTTGCCAAATTTATTTGTTAAGTCTAGTAATTTTTGATGCAGTCTTTAGGGTTTTCTACATATAGTATCATGTCATCTGTGAATAATGACAGTTTCACTTTCTCCTTTTCTATTTGGATCCCTTTTATTTTTTCTTCCTGTCTGATTGCTGTGGCTAAGACTTCCAGTACTATGTTAAATAAGAGTGGTGAAAGTGGTCATCCTTGCCTTGTTCCTGTTCTAAAGGGAAATGCTTTTAGTTTTTGCCCATTGAGTAAAATGTTGGCTGTAGGCCTTTCATATATTGCCTTTATTATGTCAACATATGATTCCTCTATTTCCACATTGCTGAGTGTTTTTATCAGAAATGGGTGCTGAATTTTGTCGAAGGCTTTTTCGGCATCTATTGATATGATCATGTGGTTTTTATTCTTCATTTTATTTATGTGGTATATCATTTTTACTGATGTGCGAATATTTGCACATTCATTGCATCCCTACAATGAATGCCACTTGATCATGGTGAATAATTTTTTAGGTCTATTGCTGGATCTGATTTTCTAGTATTTTGTTCAGGATTTTGGCATCTATATTCATCAGGGATATTGGCCTGAATTTTTTGTGTGCGTGTGTGTGTGTGTGTCTTTTTCTGGTTTTGGAATTTAAATTATGCTGGCTTCATAAAAACAAGTTTGGAAGTCTTTCTTCTTCTTGAATTTTTTGAAATAGTTTGAAGAGCATGGGTGTTCTTCTTTGAATGTTCAGAAAAACTCCCCAGTGAAGCCATCTGGGCCTGGGCTTTTCTTTGCTGGGAGAGCCTTGATTACATCTTGGATTTCTTCTGTTGTTATTGGTCTGTTCAAGTTTTCTATGTCTTCCTAATCCAGTTTTGGGAGACTGTGTTTCTAGAAAGTTGTCCATTTCGTTTAGATTGTCGAATTTGTTGCGATATAATTGTTCATAGTAGTTGTTAATGATCTTTTGTATCTGTGTGGTGTCAGTTGTTACTTCTCCTCTTTCATTTATGATTTTGTGTATTTGGGTCCTGTAATTGATTTTTTAATCCTACAACTTAAAGAACTAGAAAGTAAACACAAAGAAAATTCCACAGCTAGTAGGAGGAAAAAAATAGTAAAGGTCAGAGCAGATAAACTGCATAGAGACCAAAAACCAATTCAAAAAATTAATGAAACAGAAATGTAGTTCTTTGAAAAGATAAAGAAGATCGATGGACCATTAGCCAGACTCAACAAAAAAGCAAAAAGAGGAAAAACAAATAAACAAAATCAGAAATGAAAGAGAAGTAAAAACTGTATACAAAGTAATAACTGACCACAAAAATATAAATTATTATGGAAACATACTATGAACAATTATACACCAAGAAGTTAGACAATCTAGAAGAAATGGACAAATTTCTAGAAACACACAGCCTCCCAAAACTGAACCTGGAAGAGATAGAAAACTTGAACAGACCAATAACAACAAAGGAAATTGAAAATGCAATTAAGAACCTTGTCTCCAAACAGGACATAAAAATGGCTAAGAGACATATGAAGAAATGCTCAACATCACTAATCATCAGAGAGATGCAAATTAAAACAACAATGAGGTATCACCTCACACCTGTCAGAATGGCCGCCATCAACAAATCATCAAACAACAAGTGTTGGCGAGAGTGTGGAGAAAAGAAGACTCTAGTACACTGCTGGTAGGAATGCAGACTGGTGCAGCCACTATGAAAAACGATATGGTGTTACCTCAAAAAATTAAAAATTGAACTTCCATTTGACCCAGTGATCCCACATCTAGGAATATACCCTAAGAAGCCTGAAACACCAATCAAAAAGGATATATGTACCCCCATGTTTGTAGCAGCACTATTTACAATAGCTAAGATCTGGAAACAGCCCAAGTATTCATCAGTAGAGGAATGGATAAAAAAAGCAGTGGTACATAAACACAATGGAGTACTACGCAACTGTAAGAAAGAAAGATCTCTTATCCTTTGAGACTACATGGAATGACCTGGAAAGTATTATCCTAAGCGAAACAAGCCAAACAGAGAAAGACAGGTATCATATGATCTTACTTATTTGTGGAATATAATGAACATAACAGTCTGAGGAATGGGGTAGTCCCAGAGATGTGGAAGTGGTGTACAGACTGACAATCCCCAGAAGAGGGAGTGGTGGGGGAGAGATAAACCACAGAATTCATATGCATGTATGTATAAACAATGGACATGGACAACAAAGCTGGGGACAGGGCAGGGAGGGAGGGGGAGGGAGGAATCAGTGGGGGGAAAAGGAGAAACATCTGTAACAAAAATAAATAAATTAATAAAAAAAATCAATTACAAACTTGTTTCTTGAGGTAGGCCTTTATGCTATGAACTTCCCTCTCAGGACTGCTTTTGCTGTGTCCCATAAACTTTGTGTTGTTGTGTGTTCATTTTCATTGGATTCCAGGAAGTTTTTAATTTCTTTCTTGATCTCATTAGTAACCCATTTGCTATTTAATAACATGCTTTTTATTTATTTATTTTTTTTCCTCACCCAAGGATATTTTTCCATTTTTTGTACAGATAGAGTGGGAGGGAGAGAGAGGAAGGGAGAGAGAGAGAAGCATCGATGTGAAGGGACACACCGAGTGGCTGCCACCCGCACGACCAACCAGGGCCGGGGACAAACTGCAACCGAAGTACGTGCCCTTAGCGGGAACCAAACCCGGGTCTCTCCGGACCGCAGGCCGACGCTCTAACCGCTGAGCCAAACTGGCCAGGGCTAATAACATGCTTTTTAGTCTCCAAGTTTTTGAATGTTTTTGTGTGTTTTTATTGTAATTGAGTTCTAGTTTCATGTCCCTGTGACCTGAGAAGATGCTTAATATGATTTCAATCTTTTTGAATTTGTAGAGACTTGCTTTGTTTCCTAACAAGTGGTCTATCTTTCAGAATATGCCATATGCACTTGAGAAGAAAGTATATTCTACAGCTTTGGGGTGTAATGTTCTGTAAATATTAATAGAGTCCAACTGATCTAGTTCATCTTGTAAGGACTCTATGTCCTTGTTAATTTTTTGTCTAGAAGATCTATCCAATGGTGTCAGTGGCATGTTAATGTCACCCACTATGATTGTATTGCTATTGATCTCTCCCTTGAAGTCCTCTGCTAGTTTTAAATATATTTTTGTGCCCCTGTATTTGGTGCGTATATGTTTATCAGTATTATATATTCTTGTTGAATTGATACTTTTCATATTATGTAGTGACCTTCTCTGTCTCTTATTATGGTTCTCATTTTGAAGTCGATCTTGTCAGATATGAGTATTGCTACACTAGCTTTTTTTTTCATTTCCACTTGCTTGGAAATTTTTTTCCATCCCTTCACTTTTATCCTGTGTGAGTTTTTTCTTGTGAGGTGGGTCTTTTGTAAACAGCATATATATGTGTCATATTTTCTTATCCAATCAGCTAAACTATGTCTTTTGATTGGAGCATTTAAGCCATTTACATTTAAGGTTATTATTGACAGATATTAGTTGCCATTTTAATTTTATGCTGTGTTCCTCTTTCTCTCTTTCTGTTTCTTTTTCTTACAACAGTCTCTTTAGCATTTCTTGCAGTGCTGATTTTGTGGTGGTAAATTCCTTTAGCTTTTATTTTAAATCTGTGAAGTTCTTTATTGCTTCTTCAATTTTGAATGATAGCCTTGCTGGATAGAGTAGTCTTGGTTTCAAACCCTTGCCTTGCATTATGTTGTACACTTCATGCCACTCCCTTCTGGCATGCAGTATTTCTATTGAGAAATAAGCTATCAGTCTAATGGGAGCTCCCTTGTAGGTAACTTTCTGTCTCTCTCTTGCTTTTTTAAAATTCTTTCTTTGTCTTTAATGTTTGCCATTTTTATTATGATGCATCTAGCTGTGGGTCTTCTGAGGTTCATCTTGCTGGGGACTCTCTGTGTTTCCTGGACTTGTGTGACTTTTTCCTTCACTAGTTTAGGAAAGTTTTCTGTCATTATTTCTTCAAACAGGCTCTCTATTTTTTTTTTCTAAGTCTTCTCCTTTTGGGACCCCTATAATGCAAATGTTGTTATGTTTTATATTGTCACACAGCTCCCTTAAACTCTCCTGCTGCTTTTTAACCTTTTCTTCCATTTGCTGCTCTATTTGGGTGTTTTTCTCTACCTTGTCTTCTAAGTCGCTGATTCGGTCTTCAGCTTATTCTAATCTACTGTTGAACCCTTCTAAGGTATTTTTCATAGAGCTATGTCATTCTTTATTTCCTCTTGATTTTTATGCATAGTGTCTACATCTTTTTTAAGTTAAAGTAGTCCCCTGTGAGCTCTTCATAATTCTTATTAAGTTGCTTGCAGTTCTAACTAAATTGTTTGAGCACACTTAAAATCATTGCTTTGAATTCTTTATCTGACAAGTTGCTTTCTTCTATTTCCTGTAGTTCCTTTTCTAATGATTCATCTTTTTTTTTCCTTTGGGTGCTGTTTCTTTGTCTCCCCATTTTAGCCGTCTAGTAGCTCTGGACCTGGTGAAGGATGTTTGGATGTGTAGGCAGCTCACAGTATATCAAATAAGGCTACTGTGCCTCCCAGACTGTTCTATTGTGTGTCGCCTCTTGCCTGCTGTGGATCCTGGAGAACTGACTAATGGGGGCTGGCATTGGTGTGTCCTGGTAGGTGCTGCTGCTGGATTGCGTGGGCTCCTCTGAAGCTGTGTTCCCCACTGGTCACTGGTGCCACCTGTAGCTGTGTTGCTCGGGCCCTGCTGGAGCCACACTCCCTGCCTGTACCTGGGGCGGCTGGGTCACACAGGCCCCTCTTGAGCCCCAGCTCCCAGGTGAACCTGTGGGTAGCTGTGTTGCACACCCCTAATAGAGCCCTGGTTGCCCGCCAATCTTTTGGGCAGCTGGGTTGTACCAAGGGACCTGCGGGGAGCCAGATCACACTGGCCCCTCTTGAACCATGGCTCTGCACCACTGTGGGCCGCTGGATTGCACAGGTCCCTCTGGATCTTCAGTTCTGCACTGCTCTTGTGGGATGCTGGGTCACACACATCCTTCTGGATCTCAGGTTCTGCACTGCTCTTGTGGGCTGCTGGGTTGCATAGGTCCCTCTAGGTCAGCAGTTCTCAACCTGTGGACCGCAACCCCTTTGGGGGTCAAATGACCCTTTCACAGGGGTTGCCTAAGACCATCAAAAAACACATATTTCCAATGGCAATTCATAATAGTAGCAAAATTACAGTTATGAAGCAGCAACAAAAATAATTTTATGGTTGGGGGTCACTACAACATAAGAAACTGTATTAAAGGGTCATGGCATTAGGAAGATTGAGAACCACTGCTCTAGATCCCCGGCTTCCACCACTCTTGTGGGCCACTGGGTCACACAAGCTCCTCACTGCTCTTGTGGGCAGCTGTGTTGCACTGGCCCCGATGGAGCCCCAGGTCCTGCTGCTGGTGGCTGGAGAGTGCTGTTGCCAAGTGGGGCTCAGCTCCTGCTCAGCCTTTGCTGTAGTTTTGGGGGATGGTACTTTGCTGTTGGTCTGTGCTTCTGTTGCCTGGGGATTGATGTCTACTCCCCAGCCTTTGTTGCTGGAGGTATATCTCGACTCTGATCCGGTTGTTACTGTAGGGGATAGTGCTAGGCTCCCAGCCATTTGCAGTTTCTGCAACCAGCACCTTGACAGCCCACTACTATGCACTGGTCTGTGTTGACACAGGGTGTCCATTGGTCCAATGATGCCAGGTGCACTAGTGGGCACAAGTTGCTGGGCCCTAGCTGCTCCTACTGCCTCTTCCCAGGGAAGACCTAGGATCTTCCAAAATGGTGGGACCTCCCCGCGGCGCAGGGAGAAGTGCCCCAAAGAGCCTTTTACTGCGGTAGCTGGCTGCTCCTATCCACAGCACAGGAACCTTCTGTTCTGTGTCTCTGCACTGCACAAGTTTGATTGTCCACCTTCACATCCATTCACACACTCTCAGATACTAGTTTACTCTCTCACACACTCACCCTCTCTTTGGTCCTGCTCTCCACCATCTTCCTTAATGTATATTCTCTTATGACACAAGCATCTTTCCTGAAAGGAAAAGTGAGAAAGACGGATAAAAATATCTTCAAATTCATAAATAGTTCAGGTTTATATTTCCAGTCCTGGCACTAATGTTTTTTGAAGCCTTGGGAAAAAGTATATGGGGGCCTTCATTTCAGATATATAAATATTTATTTATTTTTATTTATTTATTTATTTATTTTATTTTTTTGTTACAGATATTTCACCTTTTTTACCCCATTGGCACCCGCCTCCCCACCCCACCCCGGCCCCGTCCCCGGCTTAGTTTTCCATGTCCATTGGTCATGCATACATGCATATAAGTTCTGTGGTTTATCTCTTCCCATCCCCCTACCCCCTCTTCTGAGGGATGTCAGTCTGTGCCCTACTTCCATGTTTCTGGGTCTACTGTATTCCTCAGATTGTTATGCTCATTATATTCCGTATATAAGTGAGATCATATGGTATTTGTCTTTTTCTGCTTGGCTTGTTTCACTTAGGATAATACTTTACAGATCCCTCCATGTCGTCTCAAAGGAAAAGAGATCTTTCTTTCTTACTGCTGCATAGTACTCCATTGTGTATATGTACCACTGCTTTATTATCCATTCGTCAACTGATGGACACTTGGGCTGTTTCCAGATCTTAGAGATTGTAAATAGTGCTGCTATGATCACGGGGGTACATATATTCTTCCTGATTGGTGTTTCAGGCTTCTTAGGGTATATTCCTAGAAGTGGGATCACTGGGTCAAATGGAAGTTCAATTTTTAATTTTTTGAGTTAGCACCATATTGTTTTCCATAGTGGCTGCACCAGTCTGCATTCCAACCAGCAGTGTACTAGAGTCCCCGTTTCTCCACACCCTCACCAACACTTGTTTGATGATTTGTTGATGGCTGCCATTCTGACAGGTGTGAGGTGATACCTCATTGTTGTTTAAATTTGCATCTCTCTGATGATTAGTGATGTTGAGCATTTCTTCATATGTATGTTGGCCATCTGTATGTCCTGTTTGGAGAGGTGTCTATTTAGTTCCTCTGCCCATTTTTTAATTGGGTTCTTTGTCTTCCTTTTGTTGAGTTGTATGAGCACTCTATATATATTGGAAATTAACCCCTTATCTGATACACCATTGGCAATGATGTTCTCCCATACAGTGGGTTGCCTTTCCATTTTGATGATTGTTTCTTTTGCTGTGCAGAAGCTTTTTAGTTTGATGTAGTCCCATGTGTTCATTTTTTCCTTTGTTGCTGTTGCCTTAGGTGATGTATCAGTGAAAATTCTGCTGCGTATGATGTCTGAAATTTTGTTGCCTACATTTTCTTCTAGAATTTTTATGGATTCACGGGTCACATTTAAGTCTTTTATCCATTTTGAGTTTATTTTTGTGTATGGTGTAAGTTGATGGTCTAGTTTCATTTTTTTGCATGTAGCTGTCCAATTTTCACAACACCATTTATTAAAGAGGCTGTCTTTACTCCACTGTATGCTCTTGCCACCTTTGTCAAATATTAATTGAGCGTATTGCCTTGGGTCCATTTCTGGGTTTTCAGTTCTGTTCCACTGGTCTATATGCCTGTTCTTGTGCCAGTACCAAGCTGTTTTGGTTACAGTAGCTTTGTAGTATAACCTGATATCTGGTATTGTGATCCCACCTACTTTGTCCTTCTTTTTCAAGATTGCTGTGGCTATTTGGGGTCTTTTTTGGTTCCATATGAACTTTTGAAGTATTTGTTTTAGTTCTATGAAATATGTCGTTGGTATTTTGATGGGGATTGCATTGAATCTATAGATTGCTTTGGGTAGTATGGACATTTTAATTATGTTAATTCTTCCAAACCATGAACAGGGTATGTGCTTCCACTTTTTTATATCTTCCTCTATTTCTTTTTTCAATGACCTGTAGTTTTCTGCAAATAGGTCCTTTACTTCTTTGGTTAAGTTTATTTCTAGGTATCTTAATTTTTTTGGCGCGATGGTAAATGGGATTTTTTTTCAGTTTCTCTTTCTGTGAGTTTATCGTTGGTGTACAAGAATGCCGTTGATTTCTTGACATTAATTTTGTATCCTGCTACTTTGCCAAATTCATTTATTAAGTCTGGTAGATTTTTGATGGAGGCTTTAGGGTTTTCTATGTATAATATTATGTCATCTGCAAATAATGACAGTTTCACTTCCTCCTTTCCAATTTGGATTCCTTTTATTTTTTCTTCATGTCTGATTGCTGTAAGACTTCCAGGACTATGTTAAATAAGAGTGGCAAAAGTGGACATCCCTGTCTTGTTCCTGTTCTTAATGTAAATGTTTTTAGTTTCTGTCCATTGAGAATGATGTTGGCTGTAGGTCTTTCATATATGGCCTTTATTATGTTGAGATATGATCCCTCTATTCCCACATTGCTGAGCGTTTTTACCAGAAATGGATGCTGGATTTGTTCGAATGCTTTTTCAGCATCTATTGTTATGATCATGTGGTTTTTATTCTTCATTTTGTTTATGTGGTGTATCACATTTATTGATTTGCGAATATTGTACCAGCCTTGCATCCCTGGAATGAATCCTACTTGGTCATGGTGAATAATTTTTTTGATGTATTTCTGGATCCGATTTGCTAATATTTTGTTCAGGATTTTGGCATCTATGTTCATCAGGGATATTGGCCTGTAGTTTTCTTTCTTCGTAGTGTGTTTTTCTGGATTTAGAATTAGAATTATGCTGGCCTCATAGAATGTGTTTGGAAGTCTTCCTTCTTCTTGAATTTTTTGAAATAGTTTGAGGAGAATGGGTGTTAGTTCTTTTTTGAATGTTCGGTAAAACTCTCCCATGAAGCAATCTGGGCCTGGGCTTTTGCTTGCTGGGAGAGTCTTGATTAACTCTTCAATTTCCTTAGTTGTTATTGGTCTGTTCAAGTTTTCTATCTATTCCCGGTCCAGTTTTGGGAGACTGTGTGTTTCCAGAAATTTGTCCATTTCACTTAGATTGTCGAATTTGTTCCCATATAGTTGTTCATAGTAGCTGTTAATGATCTTTTGTATTTCTGTGGTGTCAGTTGTTACTTCCCCTCTTTCATTTCTGATTTTGTGTGTTTGGGTTCTCTCTCTTTGTTTCTAGCTAAGGGTCCATCGACCTTGTTTATCTTTTCAGAAAACCAGCTCTTTGTTTCATTGATCCTTTCAATTGTTTTTTTGGTCTCTATGTCATTTATTTCAGCTCTGATATTTACTATTTCCTTCCTTCTACTTGCTCTGGGGTTTTCTTTTTGTTTGCTTTCTAATTCATTAAGTTGTGAGGTTAGACAAACAATTAGAAATTTTTCTTGTTTTTTTTGCGGTAGTCCTGTAGTGCTATGAACTTCCCTCTCAGAACTGCTTTCGCTGCATCCCATATATTTTGTGTTGTTGTGTGTTCATTTTCATTGGTTTCCAGGAAGTTTTTAATTTCTTCCTTGATGTCCCCGGTGACCCATTCTTTGTTTAATAACATGCTATTTAGCCTCCATGTGTTGAAATGTCTTTGCATGTTCTTGTTGGAATTGATTTCTAGTTTCATGCCATTGTGATCTGAGAAGATGCTTGATATGATTTCAATCTTCTTGAACTTGTAGAGATTTAGTTTGTGTCCTATCATGTGGTCCATCTTTGAGAATGTCCCATGTACACTTGAGAAGAATGTGTATTCTGTAGTTTTGGGGTGTAATTCTCTGTAGATATCTATTAAATCCATTTGGTCTAGTGCTTCATTTAGAGTCTCTGTTTTCTTGCTAATTTTTTGCCAAGAGGATCTATCTAGTGCTGTCAACGGGGTGTTGACGTCCCCTGCTATGATTGTATTGTTGTCGATTCCTCCTTGGAAGTCCTCCAGAAGATTTTTATTATATTTTGGTGCTCCTATATTGGGTGCATATATGTTTATCAAAGTTATATTTTTCTATTGGATAGATCATTTCAATATTATATAGTGGCCGTGTTTGTCTCTAGTTATGGTCTTCATTTTGAAATCTATTTTATCAGATATGTGAATTGCTACCCCAACCTTTTTTTGCTTTCCATTTGCTTGGAAAATTATTTTCCATCCCTTCACTTTCAACCTATGTGAGTCTTTTGTTGTGAGGTGCGTCTCTTGTAAACAACATATAGATGAGTCATGCTTTCTTTTTTTAAATTTTTTTTTTATCCTCACCCGAGGATATTTTTCCATTTTTTGTACAGATAGAGTGGGAGAGATAGAGAGGAAGGGAGAGAGAGAGAGAGAAACATCAACGTGAAGGGACACATCGAGTGGCTGCCACCCGCACGACCAACCAGGGCCGGGAACAAACTGCAACCGAAGTACGTGCCCTTAGGGGGAACCGAACCCAGGTCTCTCCGGACCGCAGGCCGACGCTCTAACCACTGTGCTAAACCGGCCAGGGCGAGTCATGCTTTCTTATCCAATCAGCTACTCTGTGTCTTTTTATGGGAGCATTCAATCCATTTACATTTAAGGTGATTATTGATATGTACTTATTTATTGCCATTTTTGTTTAATGTGGTTCTATTTTTCTTCCCATTTCTACTGCTAATTACAGCAGTCCTTTTAACATTTCTTGCAGTGCTGGTTTGGTGCTAATGTATTCCCTTCGCCTTTTTTTGTCTGGGAAGCTCTTTATTTGACCTTCCATTTTGAATGATAGCCTTGCTGAGTAGAGTAGTCTTGGATTCAGATTCTTGCTTTTCATGATTTTGATTACTTCATGCCATTCCCTTCTGGCCTGTAGTGTTTCTTGTGAGAAGTCAGCTGAGAGCCTTATGGGGTTTCCTTTGTAGGTAACCTGTTGCTTATTTCCTGCTGCTTTTAGGATTCTCTCTTTGTCTTTAATTTGTGGCATTGTAATTACTATGTGTCTTGGTGTGGGCCTGTTTGGGTTCTTCTTACTTGGGACTCTCTGTGCTTCTTGAACTTGAATGCCTTCTTCCTTCACCAAATTAGGGAAGTTTTCTGTCACTATTTTTTTTAATATATTCTCTATCCCTTGCTCATTTTCTTCTTCTTTGGGGACTCCTATGATGCGAATATTATTACGTTTCCAGTTGTCCCACAGTTCTCTTAAGCTGTCTTCTTGTTTTTTAATAGTTTTTTTCCTTTTGTATTTCTGATTGGTTGATTTTTTCTACCCTGTCTTCTAATTCACTGATCCGGTCCTCAGCTTCCTCTACTCTGCTTTTTAAACCTTCCAATGTGTTTTTCATTTCTGATATGTCATTTTTTATCTCTTCTTGATTGTTTTTAATTTCCAATTGGCTTATTTTCAGTGTCTCTATGTCCTACTCTTGCTGCTCAGCCTCCTCAAGATCATGGCTCGGAGACCGAAAAATGGCGGCGGAGTGAACGGAGCTACACAGACCGTCTCCCAGAACCAAACTGGAATTACAACTATAACACAGACAAATCGACGGGAAAAAGCAACAGAAAAGCAGCTTGCGAGGACCATACAACGAGGGACACTGATTCCATCCTGGTAGGCTTGCGAAGGCGCGAGATGGGGCTGGGAGCGCACGGTCGGCAGCTCGGCAGCGGCCTTAGCTATAAGCGGCGCCCGCGGGTTACACTCCCAGGCGGCCCCGCAGCGCAGCTGGGACAGAGGCTGAAACAGCCACAGCCACTCACCTTGGGCTCCGGCGGAGGGAGGGCGGACTGAACTGGAACTGTGTCGGGACACTCGGGGTTTGGAGGGCGCTCAGAGCTTTGGCTGAGTGCAGCCACTCAGGACGGTGGCCACATTGCTCCTTCCCAGGGCTCTGGGGAGAGGCAGCAGCCCCTACCTCGGAGATCCAACCCCACCCTGTGGGCCATTGAAGTGCTAATTGAGGCTCACTAACAACCAGCATCTGCCCCACCCTCCTGAAAGCCCCTTGGCTGAGCACCAGAGGGAGTTTTTCAATCAATTGACAACCCAAAACTGATCAATTAACCTAGACTGCTAGCCTCCAGGCAAAAAGCTAGAGGATAACAGTACGTTTCCTGGGCTGGCGACTTTAACCAGGAAAGTAAGACTTGACAGTGGTGTTCAACGCGGGTCCTCCCTCGCTCATCTAAACACAGGAGAGGGAGCCACAAACATCAGAACACCAACACCCACAGGGAGAACTTGACAGGCTCCAAAGCCCACAGTGATAGCTAAAATGGTGAAACACAGAAACAGAAGCCAAATGAAAGAGCAAGACACCTCCACCGAAGATGAGATCAATGTGGAGCAATTAGGCCTGTTAACAGAGCTAGAATTCAGAGCCATGATCTTGAGGAAGCTGAACAGCATGAGTAAGGACATAGAGACACTGAAAATAAGCCAAATGGAAATTAAAAACCAACAAGAAGAGATAAAAAATGACATATCCGAAATGAAAAACACATTGGAAGGTTTAAAAAGCAGAGTAGGGGAAGCTGAGGACCGGATCAGTGAATTAGAAGACAGGGTAGAAAAAATCAACCAATCAGAAAAAGAAAAGGAAAAAACTAGTAAAAAACAGGAAGACAGCTTAAGAGAACTATGGGACAACTGGAAACGTAATAATATTCGCATCATAGGAGTCCCCGAAGAAAAAGAAAAGGAGCAAGGGATAGAGAATATATTCAAAAAAATAGTGAGAGAAAACTTCCCTAATTTGGTGAAGGAAGAAGGCATTCAAGTTCAAGAAGCACAGAGAGTCCCAAGTAAGAAGAACCCAAACAGGCCCACACCAAGACACATAGTAATTAAAATGCCACAAATCAAAGATAAAGAGAGAATCCTAAAAGCAGCAAGAGATAAGCAACAGGTTACCTACAAAGGGAACCCCATAAGGCTCTCAGCTGACTTCTCACAAGAAACACTACAGGCCAGAAGAGAATGGCATGAAGTAATCAAAGTCATGAAAAACAAGAATCTGAATCCAAGACTACTCTACCCAGCAAGGCTATCATTCAAAATAGAAGATCAAATAAAGAGCTTCCCAGACAAAAAAAAGCTAAGGGAATACATTAGCACCAAACCAGCACTGCAAGAAATGTTAAAAGGACTGCTGTAATTAGCAGTAGAAATGGGAAGAAAAATAGAACCACACTAAACAAAAATGGCAATAAATAAGTACATATCAATAATCACCTTAAACGTAAATGGACTGAATGCTCCCATAAAGAGACATAGAGTAGCTGATTGGATAAGAAAGCATGACTCATCTATATGTTGTTTACAAGAGACCCACCTCTCAACAAAAGACTCACATCGGTTGAAAGTGAAGGGATGGAAAATAATTTTCCAAGCAAATGGAAAGCAAAAAAAAGCTGGGGTAGCAATTCTCATATCTGATAAAATAGATTTTAAAATGAAGACCATAACTAGAGACAAAGACGGCCACTACATAATATTGAAAGGATCTATCCAACAAGAAGATATAACCTTGATAAACATATATGCACCCAATATAGGAGCACCAAAATATATTAAAAATCTTCTGGAGGACTTCAAAGGAGAAATCGACAACAATACAATCATAGCAGGGGACTTCAACACCCCGTTGACAGCACTGGATAGATCCTCTAGGCAAAAAATTAGCAAGGAAACAGAGACTCTAAATGAAGCACTAGACCAAATGGATTTAATAGATATCTACAGAGAATTACACCCCAAAACTACAGAATACACATTCTTCTCAAGTGCACATGGAACATTCTCAAAGATAGACCACATGATAGGACACACACTAAATCTCTACAAGTTCAAGAAGATTGAAATCATATCAAGCATCTTCTCAGATCACAATGGCATGAAACTAGAAATCAATTCCAACAAGAACATGCAAAGACATTTCAACACATGGAGGCTAAATAGCATGTTATTAAACAATGAATGGGTCACCGAGGAGATCAAGGAAGAAATTAAAATCTTCCTGGAAACCAATGAAAATGAACACACAACAACACAAAATATATGGGATGCAGCGAAAGCAGTTCTGAGAGGGAAGTTCATAGCACTACAGGCCTACCTCAAAAAACAAGAAAAATTTCTAATTGACTGTCTAACCTCACAGCTTAAAGAATTAGAAAGCAAACAAAAAGAAAACCCCAGAGCAAGTAGAAGGAAGGAAATAGTAAAGATCAGAGCAGAAATAAATGACATAGAGACCAAAAAAACAATTCAAAGGATCAATGAAACAAAGAGCTGGTTTTTCAAAAAGATAAACAAGATAGATGGACCCTTAGCTAGACTCACCAAGAAACAAAGAGAGAGAACCCAAATACACAAAATCAGAAATGAAAGAGGAAAAGTAACAACCAACACCACGGAAATACAAAAGATCGTTAACAACTACTACGAACAACTATATGGCAACAAATTCGACAATCTCAGCGAAATGGACAAATTTCTAGAAACACACAGTCTCCCAAAACTATTCCCGGAAGAGATAGAAAACTTGAACAGACCAATAACAACTAAGGAAATTGAAGAGGTAATCAAGACTCTCCCAGCAAACAAAAGCCCAGGCCCAGATGGTTTCACGGGGGAGTTTTACCGAACATTCAAAAAAGAACTAACACCCATTCTCCTCAAACTATTTCAAAAAATTCAAGAAGAAGGAAGACTTCCAAACACGTTCTATGAGGCCAGCATAATTCTAATTCCAAAACCAGAAAAAGACACTACGAAGAAAGAAAACTACAGGCCAATATCCCTGATGAACATAGACGCCAAAATCCTGAACAAAATATTAGCAAATCGGATCCAGAAATACATCAAAAAAATTATTCACCATGACCAAGTGGGATTCATTCCAGGGATGCAAGGCTGGTACAATATTCGCAAATCAATAAACGTGATACACCACATAAACAAAATGAAGAATAAAAACCACATGATCATATCAATAGATGCTGAAAAAGCATTCGACAAAATCCAGCATCCATTTCTGATAAAAACGCTCAGCAATGTAGGAATAGAGGGATCATATCTCAACATAATAAAGGCCATATATGAAAGACCTACAGCCAACATCATACTCAATGGACAGAAACTAAAAACATTTCCATTAAGAACAGGAACAAGACAGGGATGTCCACTTTCGCCACTCTTATTTAACATTGTACTGGAAGTCTTAGCCACAGCAATCAGACATGAAGAAAAAATAAAAGGGATCCAAATTGGAAAGGAGGAAGTAAAACTGTCATTATTTGCAGATGACATGATATTGTACATAGAAAACCCTAAAGACTCCATCAAAAATCTATTAGACTTAATAAATGAATTTGGCAAAGTAGCAGGATACAAAATTAACGTCAAGAAATCGACGGCATTCTTGTACATCAATGATGAACTCACAGAAAGAGAAACTGAAAAAACAATCCCATTTACCATTGCTCCAAAAAAATTACGATACCTAGGAATAAACTTAACCAAAGAAGTAAAGGACCTATTTGCAGAAAACTACAGGTCATTGAAAAAAGAAATAGAGGAAGATATAAAGAATTGGAAGCACATACCCTGTTCATGGATTGGAAGAATTAACATCATTAAAATGTCATACTACCCAAAGCAATCTATAGATTCAATGCAATCCCCATCAAAATACCAACGACATATTTCATAGAACTAGAACAAATACTTCAAAAGTTCATATGGAACCAAAAAAGACCCCAAATAGCCACAGCAATCTTGAAAAAGAAGAACAAAGTTGGAGGGATCACAATACCAGATATCAGGTTATACTACAAAGCGACTGTAACCAAAACAGCCTGGTACTGGCACAAGAACAGGCATATAGACCAGTGGAACAGAACTGAAAACCCAGAAATGGACCCAAGGCAATACGCTCAATTAATATTTGACAAAGGTGGCAAGAGCATACAGTGGAGTAAAGACAGCCTCTTTAATAAATGGTGTTGTGAAAATTGGACAGCTACATGCAAAAAAATGAAACTAGACCATCAACTTACACCATACACAAAAATAAACTCAAAATGGATAAAAGACTTAAATGTGACCCGTGAATCCATAAAAATTCTAGAAGAAAATGTAGGCAACAAAATTTCGGACATCATACGGAGCAGAATTTTCACTGATATATCACCTAAGGCAACAGAAATAAAGGAGAAAATGAACACATGGGACTACATCAAACTAAAAAGCTTCTGTACAGCAAAAGAAACAATCATCAAAATGGAAAGGCAACCCACTGTATGGGAGAACATCATTGCCAATGATGTATCAGATAAGGGGTTAATTTCCAATATATACAGAGTGCTCATACAACTCCACAAAAGGAAGACAAAGAACCCAATTAAAAAATGGGCAGAGGAGCTGAATAGACACCTCTCCAAACAGGACATACAAATGGCCAAGAGACATATGAAGAAATGCTCAACATCACTAATCATCAGAGAGATGCAAATTAAAACAACAATGAGGTATCACCTCACACCTGTCAGAATGGCCGCCATCAACAAATCATCAAACAACACTGTTGACGAGGGTGTGGAGAAAAGGGGACTCTAATACACTGCTGGTGGGAATGCAGACTGGTGCAGCCGCTATGGAAAAGAATATGGTGCTACCTCAAAAAATTAAAAATTGAACTTCCATTTGACCCAGTGATCCCACTGCTGGGAATATACCCTAGGAAGCTTGAAACACCAATCAGGAAGAATATATGTACCCCCATGTTCATAGCAGCACTATTTACAATAGCTAAGATCTGGAAACAGCCCAAGTGTCTACCAGTAGACGAATGGATCAAAAAGCTGTGGTACATATACACAATGGAATACTATGCAGCGGTAAGAAAGAAAGATCTCTTATCCTTTGAGACGACATGGAGGGACCTGGAAAGTATTATCCTAAGTGAAAGAAGCCAAGCAGAGAAGGACAAATACCACATGATCTCACTTATATACGGAATATAATGAACATAACAGTCTGAGGAATACAGTAGACCCAGACACATGGAAGTGGGGCACAGACTGACATCCCTCAGAAGAGGGGATGGGGGGTGGGGGGGGTGGGAAGAGATAAACCACAGAACTTATATGCATGTATGCATGACCAATGGACATGGACAACTAAGCCGGGGACAGGGTGGAGGGTGGGGTGGGGTGGGGGGTGCCAATGGGGTAAAAACGTAAAATATCTGTGACAAAAAAATAAATAAATTAAAAAAATTTCAAAAAAAAAAATTTCAAAAAAAAAAGATCATGGCTCTGAATTCTAGCTCTGTTAACATGCCTAATTGCTCCACATTGATCTCATCTTCAGTGGAGGTCTCTTTCTCTTTCATTTGGCTTCTGTTTCTGTGTTTCACCATTTTGGCTATCACTGTGGGCTTTGGAGCCTGTCAAGTTTTCCCTTGGGTGTTGGTGTTCTGCTCTTTGTGGCTCCCTCTCCTGTGTTTAGATGAGCGAGGGAGGACCCACGTTAAACACCACTGTTAAGTCTTACTTTCCTGGTTAAAGTTGCTAGCCCAGGAAAGGTACTGTTATCCTCTAGCTTTTTGCCTTCAGGCTAGCAGTCGGGGTTACTTGATGAGTTTTGGGTTGTCAGTTGATTGAAAAACTTCCTCAGGTGCTCAGCACAAGGGGATTTCATGAGGGTGGGGCAGATGCTGGTTGTTAATGAGCCTCAATTAGCACTTCAATGGCCCACAGGGTGGGGTTGGATCTCCGAGGGAGGGGCTGCTGCCTCTCCCCAGGGCCCTGGGAAGGAGCAATATGACCACCGTCCTGCGTGGCTGCACTCAGCAAAAGCTCTGAGCGCCGTCCAAATCCCGAGTGTCCCAACACAGTTCCAGTCCAGTCTGCCCTTCCTCTGCCAGAGCCCTAGGTGAGTGGCTGTGGCTGTTTTAGCCTCTGTCCAGGTTCTGGGCTGTGGAGCCCCTTGGGAGTGTAATCCGCGGGCGCTGCTCCCATCGAAGGCCGCTGCCGAGCTGCTGACTGTGGCCTCCCAGCCCCCATCTTGCACCTTCGCAAGCCTACCAGGATGGAGTCAGTGTCCCTGGTTATATGGTCCTCGCAAGCTGCTTTCTGTTGCTTTTTCCCATCAATTTGTCTGTGTTATAGTTGTAATTCCAGTTTGGTTCTAGGAGACGGTCTGTGTAGCTTCCATTCACTCTGCCGCCATTTTAAAATCCTCAGATATATAAATATTTAAAAGTTATAAATCAAGCCATCAAACTGTTAAATAAAATATGTTCTGTGCTCTTACCATGAAAAAATAATGCCTTCACAAGGACCTGGAAGGCCATATCCTAAATTCTAAGAGTCCATGAGGTCCCACTAGGGAATATGGCAGTGTTACGAGAGTCAGCCAACACTCAAACAAGATTCTTTTTCCACCTTGGTGTTATGCTGCACATACTGTACTCCTTGTGTTCTCCTGCAGGACAAGAGAGCTTATAGGCATACGTGGACACTCAGCTGACATATCAGTCTTAGTTTATACTACTGCAAACAGCCACTCCCACCCAATCCCTCAAATCTATGCATAGACATCAATGCATCAAATCCCTTAAGACAATGGATCCTGAAGAGATATTGCATAGGTCCTGGAAGTGAGCTTGGTGCTATCTGGACAGGAAAACCAGGTTCCTGGTTATCCATGGTATAGTCTAGAAAGGAGGGAACAAAAACTATTGATGGAAACACCCTTGGCCCTAGTTAGAGAGGATTATACCTGGTGATGAGCCAGAGTGTGGTCACCTAAACCCAAGACTCAAGGCAGGTACCTCTTGTTTCAGGTCTAAAGATGATGTTAAAATTTGTGTATTTTCTGGCCCTTCCTAGAATTAAAAAAAAAAAAAGACTTGTTCTCAGAAACAATCCCCTTCCTACCTAATCATTTCCTGTAAAAAAAAAAAAAAAAAAAGTGAGTGCTCTTTGTTGCGTGGGTTTTCATTTTTAACATGCAGAAACTACAAAATAAACTTGGCAACAGGCAGCACTTTCCCTTATGTTCTTGTGATATTTCTGGCGTCACTTGGGCGGAGGATGTGACGGAGATCAGCACTTTAGTCAGCATGCCTCATACACAGGGCAGCTCACCATGCCTACCTTCCCAGATTCTCTAAACCTCCCACACAGTTCTGGATACAAGTAAAGATTAAAATCCAAGAAAACCCTTTGACCCCAGAGGGACAATATGAGCTAAGGTATTTCCATCCAGGACTAAAAATTCCATTAGAACTGATTTGTGGCCTTGAGCAATATGTTCTTTAATTTATGCATTTAGCCATTCATTAGGACATGCAATGAGAACCTAATCTGAGCCTGCTACATGGCTAGGCATCATGTACCAAATGTCATCTAAAATCACTTCAAGAGTCTTCCTACAACTGTAAACTGGCATTACTTATCCTGTTTTAAGATAACTTTCTACTAATTACCATGAGTACCATTATTAAGTTATTGCATAATGATACCATCTCACCATTTCTTTTATGGTTTAGAAATGTCCAAATAAACATTTCAGACTCCTTAGCCACAATTTCATTTTATATTATAAAGAGATGTCAAAAATAAATAAATTTCTTCATACAGCTAATGCTCCAAGGTCACATCATTTATTATTCTCCTGGGGAAAAAAAAAACAACAATAGTTAAATATTATCTATTATACTATGGAATGCATATGTGTAATGAGGACTCTTGTGTTGTTTGTTTTGGATTTTGGTATAGTTTAAGAAAAACAGTTTAAAAAGTGAAGAGGTAATAGCCATATCTATTGCCTTCTAATTTATTTTCCAAAATGTTATCAAAAATTGTACCGACCTTTGAATTTTATATTGGGAAAAAGGAGGATGTTTCAAATAGAAAGTAAAGAGGATGAGTCAAATAGCAAGACCTGGTCTTTGTGCCTCAACAATGCCAACATTGATTGGCTGACTTAGACACCAAGTGTCTTTGTTAGGTATAAACTAAGGAAGTGATAGGTATCAGGCTACTTTATCATCAGCTTACTATTCAGAACAATGTTGGGTTATAATTATTTATTCTCCCATAAGGTGAAACATGGGTTAAGTCAACCTGACTTTCTACTCTATATGGCAATTTTGTTTCCCATTTTAAATTAATAGGTCAGGATGCTTATTTCTATTCCAGACTTTGTATGTTTTGATATAGTAAATCTGGCATACTGAAAACAGAAACAAGCCTGAATGTCCCAATTTTCAGACTCTAAATCATGATGACCAAGACTAGCAAAGGTGAGCTTGGACCCTTATGAGTTTTTTTCTGCCCCTATCAAGAGAAGACTCACTGAAAGTCTCAGCAGGAGATTTGCATTGATATTTAAAGTAGGTGAGTTCTAGGCCATTTCCTAACTGCTCAGCCAGGTAATGTACACAGGCTGCCCCTACTGGGACCCTATGATGATCCCACACAGATACATCTCTCTGGAAGGACCTCCCTGAACATTCTGAGGACCTGCCTGCATGAGACCTCTGATTCGAACTTCAGCATCACTATAGAGTTATCAAAAATTGTACTGACCTTTGATTTTTGTATTGTTATTTAGCATATTTTTTTTCAAATGCATTTCTCTTGACAGTAGTATCTAGAATATAAATCCCAAATCAGCATCGCAAATAAGCATACCACATTTATAAGTGCTATAGATGCTTCCTAAATGATTCTGGTCCAACAAAAGGGAGATAGATTGTGGCCAAGTCTCAACAACATGAATTACAATGATAGAGAAGTTGATAGAAGAATGCTAAATATCAGGAAGATATATCACAGTATTAAAAAAGCAACAAGGCAAAGACCTAATTTGTACAGTAGTGTAACTAAATGAACATTGGCACCATTTATTCACCATTTATTATACATAGTCCTGAACGTCCTGCCTTGAGTTTATAGGTACTAGCCTCACCAGAATTTTGGAAGTTCCAAGTTGTTCTAACTATGACAGTGGCAGTCTACTGATGTGAAAACATGCAGAGGATCCAATATCGATTTCCTCCTGAAAGTTGAAGTTGAGAGGGCAGTAGTGCCAACCTGGGACTAAAACCAGCGGTAGTGTCTGTGCATCTTTAAACACTTTGTGAGGTGACTTAATTTTACTCTAAAACTCAAGTGTTCCTACCACTCATAAAAGTGTACAGAAATATCCTTTCAGATTATATTTGGACCTTAAAACATGAGAAAATAGGGTGCCTGGGAAAAGGAAGAAAGAGGTACAGTGGCTGCTATGGTCCCACCCAGACTGTTTCCAGAATAAGAGCCCTCATTCCTCCAGCATTTGGCAGTGTTGACAGACACAGCACTCGGCTGAACTGTCTCCCTATAGGTCATGGCCCATCCCATGGGCAGTTAGCAAGGACTGGCCTGTGCAGGCGTATGAAGGCCCTCCTCCCTCATCTTAATGGGGGACCATCCTAGCTCCAGGTCTCCATAGAGGATCAACTGAGGTCTTTAGAGCAACCACTTCTCAGTGTATGCCCAGACCTGCTTCGATGCTCCCTATACATGTCAAGGGCAAGGGCAAGGGCACTGCCCAGTAAACCTCCTGCATCCTAGAGAACTGACCAGTTCTCTAGAGATAAGGTCTCCATGCCCAGGAGAGGACGTCTTTGCTCTACCATCTCTTTTCAGAAAGGCTGCTATAGCAACAAACCATAGACTCGATGACTAAAGAAAAGACATTTATTTCTTATCATTCTAGAGGCTGGAAGCCAGAGATCAGGGTGGCAGTCTGATCAGTTTCTGGTGAGAGCTCTCTTCCTGGCTTGCCAGACAGCCACCTTCTTACTCTGCCCTCATATAGCCTTTCCCAGGTGAGTGTATGTGGAGAGAGAAAGAAAGCTCTCTAATGTCCCTCCTTGCAAGGGCATTAATTCCATCATAAGGGCCCCACTTTCATGACCTTATTTAAACCTAATTACCTTCCAAAGGTCCCATTTCTAAATGTAAGCTTCAATATATAATTGGGGGGATGGGATAGGAACATTCAGTTCATAACAGATCCTGACTTTTTAGCTTTCAGGTAGAGCTAATTTCCCCTCACTGAGGTTTAGAGTAGCAGTGGTTAAAAGCTACAGCTCTGGAGGTCCACCACATCATGCATGCGTGTGTGTGCATGTGTGTGTGTGTGTGTAATCCTGATTCCGTCATGTTTGAGTAACATTGGCAAGTTATTTAACAATCTGAGTCCAATTTCTGTATCAGTAAAATGAAGATGTAATAATAGTACCTGCTACAAAATATCACTGTGAAGATGTAAAGCAGTAGGCACAGGGCCTGGGCACAGTAAAATATATCAACAAAAGTCTCCCTCATCGCTCTTTCTCCAATGTGAACATTCTGAGGTAGAGACCCAGTGTTTAGATGGCTCTGTGTTTCCACTGCCCAGTTCTATGCCTGATACAGGGTGAGCACTCAGCAATTGTTTGTGAAATTGATTCAGAAAGACCTGGGGAAGCTTAGCAGTAGTGAAGGCTATGAAAGGGATTGTGAATTTTGCTGAATGCCTAGCTAAATAGGCAGTTCATTGTAATAGGCTATTGTCTAGAAGTGACTGAAATATATATTTTTGCTTCTTGATTTTTATAAACTTATACTTCTTTTATTCATAACCCATTTACATTATAGGTTTGTCTGTTTCCTTGGTATGCAAACCCTTTAAAATCTGGGAGCCCTAGAGAACAATGTTGTTCCAACATGGGAAAAGTACAGCAAATTCACTGTGTCTCCAACAACACAAATCATGAAAGTTAATTGGTTTCAATAATATGTTTTAGGTAATTAAATTACAAAGTTCCGTGAGTGCTTATTACAGCAATCACAGCTCAAATGGTAATACCAGGATTTCAAAATGTGATTTGTCATGAGTCCCCTTCCCACATCCACCTCCATCCTCCACTATCTGTTCTACTTTCTGGTTTGAAACCCTCCAAGTTTTAATCTTACTGTCAGACATTTCTATGACTCACATTTCATCATAGTTCAATGTTGTTTTATTATATCTTTTATAACCTCTTTGTCTCTAAAGTCTGGGCCATGGGTGCTCAGACCTCAGAGAGGTCTAAAAGTAGACCTCAGAGAGCTCAATGTCCACTTTGAATATTAAATAGGCAGCAAAATCAATGTAGGTATTCTTAACCTGACATATGAGTATTTGTAATTTGTAAAGAAGACAAAAGTTATGCAAAATCCCCTTACTATTAACATTTTGATATGCATCTTTCTAGATAATATTAGATAAAGGTCATTGGTTTGTAAGCAGAAGCAACCATCTTTGCTTATATAAACATAACACATGACTTAATAGACAGATACTGGAATCATTCAGAGAATCAAAGGACACGCTGAGCAGCCAGAGCTTCAGTAGGAGAAAGGAGAGAATATTGAATCTGTAGGGGCCACTTCAAACCTTGCTCAGTTCCACTAACCACCAGGCTGTGGATTGGCTTTCAGTTTCAGGTTCTGGGATGAAGAGTTTGGTTTGGCTAGAGTGGACCAGATGCTTTTTCCTGGATGAATCAGCTCAGGCCCAAAGACAAGGTCATTGATAATCTTGGAGAAGGCAAGTGACTACCAGGGTTCAGCCCAGTGTATCTAGTAGATCTGGTGCCCCTTCTAGGTGTTCTTAGAACCTGCCCACACTAAGAACTGCAAGGTAAACTGGGGGATGGGAAGCCCAGGGGCTGTTCTCAAATAAAAGAGAAAATGTTGGGAATACAAGGAAGACTATCCAGTATCCACACTTTGTTATATGCATATATAATTCTATAGATGTATTTTCTGACAATTTTCTTAAAGCAAATACTTAAAAGTAGAGTTGCTAGGGCATAGATAAAACATATTTTCAAGACTTTCATAAAACATTCATGTCAGATGCTGGATTTTCTTTGACAAAAAAAAATGGTCCAATGCTTTTTCTGTTACTCAGAAAGAAATGGAATCTTCTCATCTTTGACCATGATTCCCCACACAACCTGGTCACTGACTCCTCTGTGACATCTTTTGTTCCTTCCTCATTTCTTAGTCTTCCTCGAGCCACACCCTTTCCTCCCCAGAACTCTTACCCCTTTTCCTCCCTGGAACTTTCCTCACCCAGAATTCTACATGACTTGCTTATCTACATCTTTGCTGAAATGTAGCTGCTCCAGAACAGCCTTCCTTGCCCACTGCACCTAAAATGGCAGCCTCCACGCTCTATTCCCCTTTCCTTGCTTGTTGTTCTTATTAGTGCTCACCACTAATACCCCTGGCATATGATATTCTCAGGTTACATTTATTTTCTGGACCCCTTTCTAGACTGAAATGATAACTGAACACATGTTGCCAAAGTTGCCTTCAAGAAAGCTATAACCCAGTGGAATACAATGCTGCTATAAGAAAGAAAGATCTCTTACCCTTTGAGACGACATGGAGGGACCTGGCAAGTATTATGCTAAGCAAAGTAAGCCAATCAGAGAAAGACAAAAACCACATGATCTCACTTATTTGTGGAATATAATGAGCAGAATAAGCTGATGAACAAAATAGATGCAGAGACGTGGAAGTAGGGAACAGACTAACAAATCTCAGAGGAAAGGGGGATGAGGGGGACAGGAAGAGATAAACCAAAGAACTTATAACTTATATACATATGTACATAACCAATGGACACAAACAACAGCATGGTGAAGTTTGGGGGGCGGCAGTGGGGAGAGGGAGGTATCAAAGGGGGAAAAGGAGGGACATCTGTAATTTTAAAAAATTAATAAATTTTTAAAAAGCTGTATTCATTTATACTCTAGCTGTGATATATATATATATATACACACACACACACACACACATATATATGTATACACACACATACACACACGACCAATATTTTACATTTAAGCCAGTCTTATAGGCAAAATACCTCTAATTGTTTTTGCTATAGCATTTCTGGCAGAAGTCACCTAGTTCTTGCTGAATGCTTCCAGCCACTGAGGGACTCCCACACCGGCCTGTGAACATCCCTGTGAAATTCTGTTCCAAGTAAATTTGTTCTTTTGCCATGCTCACAGTCAGGATTTACATAGATGTGGTTATTTCGTATAATTAATTGTTATATTGGTGTTAAGGAGAGGGGAAACAAGAAGAAGTAGGTGGGGTTTTAAGAATTTCAGAGCCCACAGAAGGAACTCCATGTTGCTGATGTTCAGATCATAAGTTATATCAGCATTTCTGAGGGAAGGGCTGAGGCTGATTCTGGTAGTGCTAAAACCAAGTGGCTGTTAGAGCCAACTGCTACAAAAAGATTGATGCTGAGAGGAACAGAAAAAAAACAGGAAGGAAGCCCATACATACTCCACTCCTTCCATCTTCCAATTTCCCTGCAGTGCCTTCTAGTGGCAGGACTTAACTCAATGTCAGCTAGCCAGGGTGTCTGGGAAGTAGTTTGCTGAGGCCTAGCCTCAGCAACTCAGAGAAGAGCAGACAAGGTTGATTTTTGGTACTGAGAGATAACAGATAGAAAGTATTACACCCACTATTCTTCCTTCCTTACTTTAATTTTTTCCAGATTAAAAAACAATAATTTATCCATATTCTTTCCCTTACCATGATGGAACCATGCCAGATTATAAACCTTACTATAAAAATCAATCAAAGTGAGAGGGCAATCTGGCCTCAATTCACCAGTGTAAGGCACAGGGTCAATTTTAGACACACGCATTATACCGCACATAAAACATATTAAGGTGCAGAAAACTGGTGTTGCAATCATTTTACTGTGGATTTTCCTCCTTATAATAATATCACCTGTTTCCTTTTGCAGCTCAGCTAGTTGATAAGGTAACTGACTGGCTCAGATGCATTAAAATAGTTTGAAAGCAATCACAGCTTGACTTAAACCCTAAAAAACAAATCTCTCTCTCTTAATCTCTGATAGCTCTACTGTTTTATTCTTCTGCATGGTTTCTTTCTTTAAAAATAAATAAAGCAAAACACAAAGCATTGCTACAAGTACAAGAGGGAAGATATGATACTGTGTCAGCCAGGTGGCTATCTCTGTAAAAGTCTGAGAATGGACACTGAAAGTTAAGCTTCTAGAAATTTGATCTTGGAAATTATTCAACATTTGGCATACAGTCAGTCATCTTAAGTTATATTTCCTTTGAGGCCTTAGTTTGTCCATCCATCACTAGGGCAATTTTTTCCTATAAAAGTCATTTGAAAACCTGGGAGAAAGTAAAGTGAGCCCAAAGTGTTCTTTACCAGTGTGTGTTTAAAATATTCCAGCTGACAAGTAGTGGTAATAAAGTCTGCTTTAGTCACTCTGGTGCTTGTCAATTCCTTCTCTGTTTTTGGTGTGTAATCAAAAAAGCTTAATGCCAAGTGATGGAAAGCATTCCTCCTGCATTAGCACCATCTGTTTCTCTGGCATCTAGTACAGACAGCTGTGTTGCCAGCTTTAAGCTGTTTATTGGAGTGTCACATGGAGAAGTTATTGATGGACTGACTGGATCTCTTGAAATTGGACATTTTTATTTCTCTCTGAAATGTTTATTCAATATCTTGTCATTCTTACAGGATGTTCAACAAGCATTCATTCAATGACTCTACTAACCCCAGACAACAGGGTGGTTTCATAATTATAAATGGGTATCTTGAGAAAAAAATTACACTGGTGTCAACTCTCAAGCAAGCTATAGATGGAATTAGAAAAGGGTCAGAAAAAGAAAAATGAAATGGTCAAATGGAAAGAAGGATCACCCTGTGAGTACATACTGAGGAGCTCTGCCCATAGTATGCAACAGTGGAGGCAGAGAAATATAATTTAAGTTTCTATTATCATGAAGTTTGTGATAAAAGGAGGATACTGGGTTTAAGGTAAGAAAAAAGAATATATAAAAAATAAAATGGAGTCTGTCTTTGCATAATGGTACCAAACCTAATATTTCTGTTATCTAAAATATCCAAAAAAGATGGAGGCTGAATTCTTTTTTTTTTTTTTTACACTCACTCAAGGACATTTTTGCACTTATCTTCAGACGGAGCAGGAGGAAAAAACATCAATGGGAGAGAGACACATTGACTGGCTGCCACCCACACAATCCCAACTGGGACCAGACAAACTGCAACCAAGGTATGTACCCTTGTTGGAAATCAAACCCGGGACTCTCTGGTCTGTGGGCTGACACTCTAACTACTGAGCCAAATCGGCCAGGGCTAGATGCTGAATTCTAAATGACATTATAGATAGATATAGATAGATATAGATATAGATATAGATATATAGATATATAGATATAGATATATAGATATGTTATGCATGTGTGTATATACACATACATAGATGCAACATAATTATATATATAATTAGATAAGAGAAATATAACTTAGAGAAGAAAAACCACAACTATTTAGGCAAACCTCTAATCTCAAAGGTCAACATCAAGAACATCAGAAAGTTCTTCCACAAAATGCCCTCAAGTTCACTGTAACTGGCAGAATATCAGACCAGATGTAACACAGGTACAAAAGATTAGTATTCTTATTTGATTCAACACTTTGCTGAGCAAGGCCCTGTTACCAAGTACTGTTGAAAATAGAGATTAGGTTAATAAGTAAGTTTCCAGTCCTCAAGAAATTTATAATCAATTAGAGATGACCAGCTATAAAGACACACATATGCATTCTATATAAATATATACGCATATACATATGTTTACTATTAAATACTATTATAAAGAATGAACACTAAAAAAAAGGTTACAGACCAAGTCAAATGATTCAGAGAGTCATTATGATTATGGTTCAAAGAAGGTGGCTATCATCCTCAATTGGATTAGAAAATGCTCCTTGGAAGAGGTATTGTCTGAGCTGCATTTTAATGGACTAGTTGAGCTTGATCACCACACTCAAATGAATGAGCATTTTATCACAAAAGATCTATGAGTGAAGTACAAAGGCAGGAAACCAGGAATTATGTCTGGGAATAGTAAAATGTTCAGATTGCCTAGAACTTGAAGTGCTTTGAGGGTGAGTTGTGGTCTCCGACGTAAAATGCCGCTTTGAGCCCAGCTTCTGTGGCTCAGTGGATTGAGCATCATCCCATGCACCAAGAGGTTGCTGATTGAATTCCCAGCCAGGGCACATGCCTGAGTTGTGGGCTCGATCCCCAGTGGGAGGTATGCAGGATGCAGCTGATGTTTCTACCTCTCCTTCTCTCTTCCTTTCTCTCTAAAAAAAATCATTAACTTTTTTTAAAATGCCACTTTAATGTCAGTTCACAAAGGATTTTTGAATGACATTTTGGAGTTTAAAACTTAAATCTTGCCTGGCCAGTGTGGCTCAGTGGTTGAGCGTCGACCCATGCACCAAGAGGTTGCCAGTTCAATTCTTGGTCAGGGCACATGCCCAGGTTGTGGGCTGGATCCCCAGCGGGAGGCATGCAGGAGGCAGCCAATTGATATTTCTATCTCTCTCTTCCTCTCCTTTTCTCTCTCTCTAAAATCAATAAAGAAAATAAAAATTTTTTAACCTTAAATCTCTCAGAAAATAGTGATGCAATCAGATTTGCAAGATAAATTGAGAGAGATTCTAGAGGCAGGAAGGCCAGTCTAGGGACATGATGATAGTCTTCAATTAAAAATTGTTATTGCTGGAAGGGACTCAAGAATCCCTTCTAGTCCATCTGTTTATTTTACAAATTAAAGCTAAAGCCTAGATGAGTACAGTGATTCATCCAAGTTCAGTGAACTAATAATGGTAAATCCAAATTAGAACCTAACTCATGGTTCTATTTCAAAAAAAAAAAAAGGAGATAGCAAGGGCTTCGAATCTTAAAATGAGAAAACAAATGGAAGGAGCCCTGTGACAGTATCAGCGATTGGCCTTGTGCACTATTTGACTATGGGGAATGACAGTGAGAAGTCCAAAGGGAATCAGACATTGTCAGGCCTCTACCTGCATCCCTGTACACTGCTTCCCTAGGGCCCTTGCCTCCACCACCAGACATGTTTGTGCATCCTCTGGCTAGCCCTGCCCCCTGCCTCAATCTACCTGTGCTCTGCCAATCTGCAATTCAAAGGCCCCCCTGGCTCCTACCTCCTGTATTAGTTTTCTATTGCAGTGTAATAGATTGCCATAAATTTAGTGCCTTAAAGCAGCACCTACTTTTTTGGTTCACAGTTCTGAGGGTTTAAGTCGGCATAGATTGACTGGGTTCCCTGCTGCAGGTATCATGAGGCCAGAATTGAGGTGTCAGCCTGGATGAATTCTTATCTGAAAGCTGAGGAAAACTTCACTTTCAAGTTCATTCTTGCTGTTGACAGAATTCAGTCCCTTGAGGTTGCAGGAGTGACTGCCTGTCAGCCAGGGGCCACTCAGCTCCTAGAGGTTACCTGAATCCTTGCCACAAGCCCCTCCATCTTCAGGCCAGCAAAAGTGCCTCAAATTCTTCTCATGCTTTGAATCTCTGACTTCCTCCATCTCTGACCTCTGGACCTTGACTGAAGGGGCTCCTGTGATTGGGTCAGTCTCACCCAGATGATTTTGTTAATTTAATGTAAACTGACTAATATAATCTTGTCAGTAAAATCCATCATGTTTATGTTCCTGGAGATTTTGCAGGATGTGTGCACCAGGGAAGCAGGAAACCTTCTGGAGTATCTTAAAATTTTGAGATACTCACACCCTTTCTACTTACAACAGTTCCTTCTCTCTCAGCCAAGTTTGGAAAATACAATTTAATACAATCCAGACTAAAGTGTGAATATTATAGCTTCTCTCAATAACATGGTCTTCAAAGGCACCCCATTAACTTAAAATGATTTCCTGATGCAATTTTGGGCAGTGTTTTTGGAGGTATTTGAAAACAGGTACATTGGTAGATAGAGCTTATATTAAAGCACGAGTAAAGGTTGACCCTATCATTCACAACACCCCATACTTCAAGGGATGAGAGTTTTCACATCGGAGCAAAGAAAACTAACAGGATTAGTCATCCTGTGTGAAAATTACCAAATCATACTATTTCTCCTCTTTTCTCCATTCTCAGAGGCTTAGCACGCTGTCAGCTCAGCATCCTTTTCAGTAATCAGGGAGTTATCAGAAATTTCTTAAAAAATGTAAACCAGTTACAATTCAATTCTCGTACAGAGAAAATAACAACCAATCAGCCGTCTGTAACATTCAGCATGCTCTCCATAGCAGGAGGACCATGATGTTGCCAGCTACTCTGTATTCAGGCGTCCTTCTCCCAGCAAACATGTCTATAATTAGTACTGGCACATTGTGCCTAATTAGTTACTTCTGTGGCATATGGGCATGAAATGTATGTGTTCCTTAGTCACCCTACTTTACTGTTAAATTGCCTGTAGAGATCTCTGGGGTGGGGGAGAGATGAATAATTAAGCTTATTTCTTTGTCTCTTGTTTTCCATTTCCTTTAGATTCTATTCAGGTGATATAATTATACTGTATCCATGGCAATGCTTATTATCTACATCTATAGGTGAAATCTTTGGGGGCTGCTGGTGAAAATTTTTTTTCTCTTAATCTTGCTTCAATCTGTGAACCATGAATGATGAAGCATTTAAAAGTCACTGGTGCTAATATGGATTTACCCTTTATTTAGTGTGTCACGCTAATGCTCACATTCAATTCCCAACTGCCTTTTCTTTTTTTTTTGTTTGACAGAGAAACGCGTCTACCCTTTATCTACATCACAGTTTTGTTCTAATGAACTGCTCACTTATAATGAATATCCAGACTGTGTAATGCTACTAAAATGGTTGTGATATTTTTAGGCAAGTTATAAATAAGAGTTTGAAATTTTAATAATAATTTCCGCAATTCACGTCAAACCTGAATAATTTCAAAGTACTAAAGCATTTAATAAAAGTAACTGTTCTGATATCTTACAGTATAATCTTACAGATTTAAACTTTGTGCCCTATTTTAACTACTTTGATTTCAGTGCTGCACCATTGGTGAGCAAACAGCAAAAGATTTGAGTCAGAAGATGTGTTTGAACTTGAACCCCAGACTTTCCAACAATGGTGCTGTTACCAAGTTACTGATCTTGTACCAGTCTTGGTTTTTTTATTTGAAAAATTAGAACAATAATAACCTTAAGGGATTCTTGTGAAGATTGGAGATAATTGGCATGTAATAAGTGACCAATAAATGGTGTTGGCATTGTTGCTATTGGAATAATCATTATATGATGCTTTCTGGAAAGGCAGACTCTTAGGTCATGCCCCAGAATTTCTGAATCAGAATCTGCAGTTTCACAAGATCCTCAGCTGATCTATGCACATATTAAAGTTTGAGAAGCATTAGTGCTGAGGAAAGCAAACTGATTGAACATGGACATTTCATTCTAACTAATTTCATGTTTTATAGGCTATTTTTTAATGATGATTTAAAACTATATCCTTTTAAAATTGTATGCATGTGTCCATAAAGTTTAATTGATAGAGTCCCTCTTCTTTCCAGTCTCAGGCTGATAGAAAAATAAAATACAATAACATATCTAGAGAAGCCTTAAAGGTCCTATAATCCAAACTTTATTTATACAAATTATGGTACCCAGGCTCGGGCAGTGGATGAATTAATGGCATATCTGGCATCCCACTCTTCCTATTTTCTTGTGTGAAAGCGCCATAAGCCTACCTGTTTAATTAGCTAAAGTACTCATTATTAACAATCATTCCCATCATTTCAACTCTAAAAAACATAGTACACTATATAATAGTAGCAGGGAGCAAAAATATAGGGTATAAATATGAAGTAGAGAAATTGATAGAATGCTTAAGAGCTTAGACTTAGGCGTCAGGGTCAAATCCTGGTTCTGTATCCAATACTTTATTCTCAACTCTCAGAGCCTTGGTTTCCTCATCTGTGAAATGGAGCTGATAAAACATGTTTTGTAAAGTTATGAAGAAAATCTGAGACCATATGTAAAGATTAGCATGGAGCACTGCACATAATAATAGCTCAATAAACAATGTCAGTATTATGTGTTTGCATTATTATTTGGTCTGGTTGATGAACTCACTGATAAGTAGGGAAGAAAATATGAGCATGGGTAACTTACTCAGTGTCCTAAATGGAAACAGACATTATATTGGTTATTTTAACAGGGTAAGTTTGCAAAAAGGAAAAAAAAAAAATGTTAACTAGATAGGTAAAACAGAAAAGGCCAGAAGAGAATACCAGAGTGTCTCAGAATTAGTAGCTGCAGAAAACAGGACCAGGGCTGTGAGTAAGAGCGAAAAAGATAAAATTTTTAAGATTTAGAAACTCGGAAGAGGAGGCCTGTGAAACCAGAAGTCAGACCTCTGAGACAAAAATGATGTTTGACTGGTGGGCATCATGAGACTGGTCTGCAAATTTGAGGAAAACTGCCAACTGAATTACCTGCTGCACTAGGACAGAGCTTCTACTGCCTGTGGCTACAGGAAATAGGAAGCTAGGAGGACACAGCAATCTCTTCTGCCTCCAGCCTTTCTGTCTGCTGCTGTCATTCTCTTACACAACTAAAGGAGCAGCTAGCAACGTAGCACTGTGGCTCGCAGAGATGCTTTCAGCATCCCAGAGTCCTGAAGGACGGATTTGGAGGTGAGAGGCAATAGCTTTCTAAGCGACACTACAGGTTGCTGTAATACAAAATCCAGTGGTAACAGCCATATGAGAGTTTCCATTCTGAGGGATCTGGAAGACCAGAGGAGGAAAATAATTAGTTTTGGCTGGGGACAAGGTAGTCCATGACTTATGCCCCAAAGAGGAGATAAGGATTTCCTCTCTTAACTTTCTTTTTTCTCTCTTTCCCTTTCCCAACTCTATTATAAGAAATATGATCAAATGAGGAACTGGGAACTTGTACATTATTACTCCAGGCTTCCACAAACTTGGCGGATAAATGATTCCCTGAAGCAACAGGAAGAAGGAACCATGATATACCCAATCTTTACAAAGCAGTTCTTTCACATTTTTGTCTGGGGTTTGCCTCTGACTGCTTAGGTTTTTTGGAAGGTTCTTGTGATTATGTCTCTGAGCAGAACAATGTGGCCCCCGGTAGATCAACAGTAAGCATGAACTGCACAGGATGGATGGTACTGCCTGGGATGTGCAATCACCCTTGGCTATAGCCTCCTACCACAGGGTGGAGAGTTCTTATTTTACATGCTGCTGAGTTGGGCCATAGGTCCACAAATCAAATGCCAGGGGCTTAACTTTGAAAAGATAACACCTCTTCTAATTCACAGATGGAACTCAACAGAATGGCATTAATGCCTTTACCTTCAAAAATAAAAAATAAAAATAAAGAGGGGGGGGAGAGAGAGAGAGAGAGAAATATAGAGAGAGATCCTTCACAGAAGGGACTCTGAGAAAAAAAATCCATTAGGATGTCAACAGGGACCAAGGAAAATTGGTTTGCAGCATCAAAGGTCAGGAAAGGGTAGAAGTCATAATTAAGTATGTTTACATTTTCCCCATTCTAGGCTAAATGCCACCAATCTTCTGTGTTATGTATTTTATTTCTATCAAAACAAAAACTAAGAGGCAAATTATCTATTTATTTTCCATATTATAAAGGTCCTGTGGACTCTTGGTCCTTTGGAATTTTTTAATTTTTTTATTTGAGGTTCTAGTCACATTAAACAAGTGTGTTAAGCTCCTGAGATACTTTTTCTTTCTTTTTCTAGAATAGGTGCTATGCAGTACTCTTCTTAAGAGATCAAATAGACTTTATAAACAAAATACCAAATTCCAAGTTATTTGAACTGAGATCCCATTTATATCTCTTTGCTAAAAAGATACCAGCAATATACATGACTAGTACATGATGCAGTATATCAGTTTACTGGAGCAGCCTTAAAAAAAATACCACAGCCTTAAAAAAAATACCACAGGTTCTGTGACTTAAACAACAGGAATCTATTTTTTTTTTTTTTTTTTTTACAGTTCTGCAGGCTGCAAGGGCAAGATCAAGGTGCCAGCGGAGTTCGTTTCTGAGGAAGCCTCCTTCCTTGGCTTGATGAGAGCTGCCTTCTGGCTGCGTTCTCACATGGCCTTTTCTCTGTATGTGCCCATCCCTGGTGTTTCTTCCTCTCCACGTAAAGACACCAGTCATATTGATTAGGGCCCATCTTAATGGCCTCACTTAAACTTAATTACCTCTTAAAGGCCATAGTTCCAGATATGGTTATATTCTAAGGTACTGGGAGTAGACACTTCAACAGAAGAATTTGGAGTTACACAATTCATCCCATAATATGTAGTGATAAGTGTAAGTATGTCCACATACAAATGTATAAATTCCTACTAGTCTAAAATACCAGATTTCTATATCATCCAGTACTTATAAAGTTAAAATGTTAGGAGAGACCAGAACTCATAGGTCCATTTTGCTGCCTATCAAAAAACATTCTTTACCAATTAGCTACCCACTATAAATAAGTGCTGCAGTTTCCATAGCTATAGAAATGGTCAGTACTTCAAAGGAACCTATATCTTCAACTGAACAAAACCAACTGAATAGAAATTTATTTAATGCAATCTCCAAATGAAATAGCCATATTTATAATTATCAAAACAAAAATAGAGTTCTATGTCTTTGTCCCAAAGGAAATTATACTTAAAGAGATATCAACACCCATTAAACCCATAGTAGTCCTGAGAAATTAGGGAAAAAAATAAAATGATTTATTGATTGGGGTTATTTTCTTTAATTATTCTCAATCATGAAGTTTTATTTTTTTGAGTAAAATTCTGAATCAAGTCTTGTGGGAATATAAAAGTTGGCAATATGGTAATAACGTATGATCTTTAATGCACTTTGTAAAGGAAGCAACCTGTAAAAATTGATATTTATAGCATTTTCATTTATGATCCCAATTGACTAGTCACATTTCTTTTTTTTAAATATATTTTTATTGATTTTTAGAAAGAGAGGGAGAAAGAGATAGAAATATCGATGTGAGAGACAACCATCGATTGGCCGCCTCCTACATACCCCCTACTGGGGATCAACATGGGCATGTGCCCTGACCAGGAATCAAACCGGTGACCTCTTGGTGCATAGAATGACAATCTGCTGAGCCACGCTGGCTGGACTAGTCACTCATTTCTTAATACAAGAATAAAAAATAAAATCTTCACATAACTTTATCCTATCTCAAATGCTCTAGATATAAAATATTTAAGAAAAATAATTCTAGAGAAATATTTTTTCCCCTGGTCAGTAGTTTCACTCATTTTTCTTGATGAAACCCCTTGACAAGATATAATAAGCTCCAATGCTCAAATGCACTTGCAATGAGGTTTGCATTGAAGTTTAGCTATGTTCCCACAACAAGGCCATAGGTGACAATAGTCATATGAGGTTCTTAAGGGGACATTTTAAAAATTGTATTATGTAATTGTTTGTACAGGAGACTTTCATGAAATTGAGACTCCTATCACAGTTTGAGTTACATAATTATTCCACTGACTACAGGTTTTAAAAAGAGTTCCCTTATCGCTGTGTAGCTGCGGTTTCACGCTGCTACCTTGCTGCAGAGGTGGAGAACTATGTACAGACTCTGTTCTTCCCACCTTGTGATTTAAAAATAAACCTCTAAAGAAATTGAACATAAAAGCATTACCTCAACATTTCATTAATAATTTCAATGCAAAAAAAGAAATATGAAATCACCTACAAGGAAAGTGTTGTGTTCTTGAGTTTCCATTATGTTTGTATACTGGTTCTTAATTTAGAACGGAAAGATATAGATTATCAAAGTGGTATTCAAAAAATAAATAATAAGTTAACTTTTGTTGAAAGTTTCTGGAATGTACCTATTTTCAAAAACAAAAGACCAGAAAATATCGCTTGATGTGATCTAAATGCGTATATTGTAATTTTGCAACTAATGCTATAATGAAACTATTGTTCTTTATTTTTATTCATATTATAATAGAATATTAATATATATTAGTATATATTTTATTAATGACAACATTTTTATTTGAGACTTATAAATCACATATAAAGTAAATGGAAGCCCTGGCCGGTTTGGCTCAGTGGTTAGAGCGTCGGCCTGCGGTCCGGAGAGACCAGGGTTCGGTTCCCGCTAAGGGCATGTACCTCAGTTGCAGTTTGTCCCTGGCCCTGGTTGGTCGTGAGGGTGGCAGCCACTCGATGTGTCCCTTTCACTTCGATGTTTCTCTCTGTCTTCCTCTCTCTCCCTCCCACTCTATCTGAACAAAAAAATGGAAAAATGTCCTCGGGTGAGGATAAAAATAAATAAATAAATAAATAAATAAATAAAGTAAATGGAATATGAATATAAATATAAAAAGTGAAGGAATGAATCAGAGCAATTTCTCAGAAGAAGACTGGAGTTACTAAATAATGACAACAATTATTTATATGGAAATACTCTCTTGATAAAAGTTGTTCCTCAACCTTCTTAACTTTTTCCAGGCTCAATTTCAGCACTCAACATATAAACTGAGGAAAAAAAAAAAAAAAAATTCAGTAAAAGGTATTAAAAAATACTATTGAAAATGTTGTCACAATGCCCTGGCCGGTTTGGCTCAGTGGTTAGAGCATCCGCCTGCAGTCCGGAAAATGTTGTCACAATGAATATTTTATACCATGTGGATATTGCTTAAACAAATTATCTATGCTTCTTGTTCACATGGTTATCCATCAGCATTAAAAGGAATGAGATTAAAAAACATGGTTTGGTTCATTTAAAACTAACTCAGCCTTGTCCTAGAGGCAAAGGAGTGTAGGACATGCTGAGAACTTTAAGTGGAATCTCAAGTCAAATGAAGGCAGAAAGAAACCCACACAGCAAGTCTCAGTTTCATTTGTAGTCTGTTTAACTGAATGAGGGTGAGAGGACAGAAGCAAATCGTTTCTTTTATTCCATATAAACTGGAGACAACCAAACCCACAGGTCAACACACATTAGCTGGCAGTCAGCTCTGGTTTGGGGTCCTTCAGAAAGAATCTCAGGGCTACAGGACAACAGTGCAAAAAGCTAAGACCTGGGTACTACCAGTCCACATGCCTGACGGAGGCCTGGCCTTGGGAGTACCACTTCACAGGTTCTATATTCATGATAGCTTCCTACTATACCTGTTACTTATTAATAATAAATCAATAAGGAAGCACACAGCAATGATGAACCAAGCAATAGAAAGACACAGAAAGGAAACAAATGACCATCAGTTTGGTCAAATATTTAATCTTAGAAAAATCTCAATTTTAACACAATTATATCTTTAGCATTTTGTTATGCTGACAAATATTTTTAGTAATAATAAGGTCTCTGCAGTGTGGCATATTTGGTTGGAGCACTGTCCCATACATGGAAGTGTGGTGGATTTGATTTTCTGTCAGGGCACATATCTAGGTTGCAGGTTTGATCCCTGGTCAGGGCATGTGCAGGACAATCAATGTTTCATTCTCAAATCAATATTTCTCTCTCTCTTTCTCCCTATCCTTTTCTCTCTCTCTAAAATCAATAAAAGCATTCTTTCAGGTGAGGATTTAAAATAATAATTGACAAGTTGGTGCGGTTCAGTGGTTCAGCGTCAGCCCATGCACTATGAGGTTGCTGGTTCGATTCCTAGTCAGGACACATGCCCAGGTTGTGGGCCCAATCCCTAGTGGGGAGCATGCAGTAGGCAGCCAATTGGTGTTCTCTCCCATCGATGTTTCTATCTCTTCCTCTTCCTTCCTCTCTCTCTAAAATCAATAAAGAAAAAAAATTTAAATAATAAGCAATGTTAAAAAAAATCTAAGTACATATTTTTCTCTCATATAATACTGATGTCCTAAGGTACAACCACCTTGAAATGCAATGTGGCAATATGTTTCAAGGGACTTAATAATACTCACCATCATTGTGCCAGCAATTCTGCCTTGAAGATTGCAGAGTAAGCAAAAAAGTAAAGAATTATGCATACACATGATCCTCACGGAATCATTCACAGTAGCAAAGAAATGGGAGCAACTTACATGTCCTATAGGAAGCCCATTGCTAACAAAAGTTGTGAGGTTCTGTTTCTGCTTAGGATGTAGACATTTTAATTCATAACTTCCCTGAGTTTATCAGAGACTTGAATTTGCAAGCTAAACAAATAAATCAAATTCTAAAGTATGGCAAACCCCACCCAGGGTGTTGGGACACATGATCAGGTTGACCATTGAAAGCACAAGCAGAAGAGATGGGTGGCTATCTTACAAGTAAGCAAAGAAAATGCAGCTGAATCTTAAACTATTTTTAAAGGCCAAGTATGGGCTAACATGACAGTTCAACACACCTGAGAGCCTGTGACATGAAGTAGTCTTCAGCTAATGGTGGGTGCTTATGAAAATGGAAGTGGAGTAGAAGAAAAAGAGAGCTCCTCTCAGTGGGGCACATGAAATCTTGCTCAATTCCCAGACCTCTCCTTCATAGGAAGCAAAAGCCTGAAGCCACAGGAGAAGAGGTGGGAAATATTACCCTTCACGGGTCCCAGGCAAAGTTCTACTGCTTCCGAGGGAATGGTATAAGAAAAACTCCTGCCTCTGGCGAAACAGCAGGAAGATTTCTCATTCCCAGGATCCTGCACCTGTACAAATGAGGAAGGTTTTGGGTTAAAGCACAGGGAGCTCTCTCCCACCTAAGACTCTCACAGATATAAAGCAGAGCTTGGTTGCAGTGGGGTGAAGGAAATAAGAACTGAGAAAGCCCCCCCCCCCACACACACACGTTTTGCTGTACAGGGCCTGCCTAAAACTGGAGCTGGACCAGAAAAACCAAGGATGCCTCCGCCAGGACCATGAGCTGAGTACTGAATAACAAGCCACTCCTGAAGAAGGGCAGGAGTGTGGCGAGAGATCTCCTTGGATATGCGGGGACCACTGAAAGCTGAGGATGGAACAGGAACCTAAAAAAATCTGCCCACATTCCAGATGGAGGAATTTGAATTCTGGGATGCACTGAAGATAACTATAACAACAGAAAAACCAAAATCCAGCTCACCTGATGGACAAAACAAAAAAGAAATAAAAGCTGTGCACATTTCCACTTCTGTTCTATACAAATTGCCTAGCTTTCAATAAAAAAATTTAAGACAGAAAAGAAAATTAAGCCACTGACAATAGAAAAAGCAATAAATTACAGTCCCTATTATGCAGTATGACAAATGATATTTAGAATATAAAAATATTTTCATGACATGAGCATTATCTTAGGAAATAAGTTCAGATACATATCTCCTCATACTCACATAAATAAATAAATAGAATACATTCTGGAAACATTATAACAATAAGGTGCTTGTACTCAGGTAGTAAGATTATCTTTTGTTAAACGTGTTTTTCTTTGTATTTTTGTAGTCCAGATTTAAGGCATTTTTGTCACAAATTTTATATAATAATAATAAGCTCTCTCCAATAAACATGTATGGATGTAAAAGACATTTTCTTCATAATATTCTGTTGTCTAAAAGGAGCTTGGACTGCTTGACTATCAGGAAGGCTACAAGTACCAGACTGCTCAGTAAAAAAAGAGAACACCTGCAACTGAAAGGCTGTGCAAAAAATATACCCCAAACCATGATTCTTAATCTCTTAAGTAATAGTAATGTTGCTGTAACAATCAACATTATCATTTAGATTTAATGTATGATATGGACACTACATAAATTAGCTCATTTAATATTCATAACTTCATGAAATAAAGAAAACTGACATCCAAACTCTGAATATATTTAAAACATCAGCAGCTATCAAACCCAATTAATATTAAATAATAATGACTGTAAAAATAGTTGTCATTTACTAATCACCTGCTATATTCTAGACTCTGTTGTGTTTTAGATATGGTTTCAAAACAACTTCTTAACCGAGGCTCAGGAGTTCAATCAACTTGCCTAAGGTCATACAGCTAGTAAGAGAAGGTGCCCAGATTCAAACAGAGAGCCATCATGCTTCAAATGTACAGACTCTCAACCCCTGTGCTTTATAGACATCACATTGAAGGTCTTGAATCAGAGCATTCTGCCAAGTTCCTGTTCATAACATAACCTGCAGTATATTATAAGATAATCCTATGTGTGTAATTGCTTTGGATTCTGGTTTGCTGAATCTTCCTTGCTAGCTGGTTCTGTTCTATTCCTATGCAGGCCAGGACAGCCTCATGACTTGGCAGAGAGGGAGTTTCTCTAAGCTTCCAGACTACCAATCAATTTGTCCTGTGTGTGCTAGCACTTTCAGAAGGAGCCCATGTGTCTGGTTCCTAATCAGCCTGTTTCCAGGCCTAGTGCACTAGGTTTTAGCTTTTTCTGGACATGCAGGCAGTTATTCACTTTTTGTTGTTGTAAGAATATTTAATATATATCTACCCTTTTACCAAATTTTAAATTGTAAAATAGAGTATTAATAACTATAGGCACAATGTTGTATTGAAAATCTTTAGAACTTAATTCAACTTGCATGGCAGAAACTATAACTATTGAATAGAAGTGCCGCATTTCCCCCTCCCTCCAGCTCCTGGCCACTGCTGTACCAATCTGCTATTTTTGATGCCATAGATGATAGATAGATAGATAGATGATAGATAGATAGATAGATAGATAGATAGATAGATAGATAGATAGATAGATATAGATAGATACTAATTACAGAAATTTGGCTCATGCAGTTATCAAGGTTGAGAAGTACATAACTTGCCACCTGTAATCTATAAAACCAGGGAAGCCAGTGATATAGACCAGTCTAATTTTAAAGACCTGAGAACCAGAGGGCTGCTGGTGTAAGTCTTGAAGTCTAAAGGCCTGAGATCCAGGAGCTCCTATGTCCAGGGACAAGAATAAATGGCAATCCCAGTCAAGAAAAGACTGAATTTACCCTTTCTTCATATTTTTGTTTCATTCTAGCCCTAAAAGGATTGGATGATGTCCCCCCACATTGGTGGGGGTAGATGTCTTTACTCAGCTTACTGAATTAGATGCTAATCTCTTCCCCAAACACCTGGAAATAATGTTTACAAGATATTGGAACATTCCTTAGCCCAATCAAGTTGACATAAAATTAACCATTGCATCATGTAAATGAAATCCTGAAGTGTTTGTCTTTTTGTGACTAGCTTATTTCAATTAGCATGATGTCCTCTGCATATTGTGGAATGCATATATACATTTTTCTTATCCATCCATCTATTAATGAACATTTAGGTTGTTTCTACATCGTAACTGTTATACAGAATGCTGCAATAAACATGGAAGTGCAAATATCTTTTAAAGATTCTGCTTTCAACTCTTCTGGAGAAATATCCAGAAATAGGATTGGTGGGTCATATGGTAGTTCTATTTTTAATATTTTGAGGGACCTCCATACTGTTTCCCATAGTGAATGCATCTCTTTGCATTCCGAAGGTAACAGAGTCGGGAAAGGGACATGTTGGCTACTTACTACTGTTGGTGAGTCTTAATTATAGAGTAAATCTTTCCTAAATTAGAATCAAAACATGACATGTTCATAATTAGTTTCATTTTAGGTTTAGTCAAGTGCCACTAAGTCGATCTTTCCTGTGTGTCTTGCTGGAGAAGTTGGTTGTCACTTCCCACCTCTTACAATTAATTCTCCCTAGATGGTGTGAAGAATGATCTCAAGCCTGTTGATCATGAAGAAGCCACTATTCTGAGCCTGTAAACCATATCAGAAAACCAAGCCATCTGGTGAGAATCCATGAAGTAATTCTTGAAGTAAAATTGCTGTATTTTCCTGTATTTGAAATAATTATTTTTCTCTCAGTGTACTTAAAGAAAAGTTCCAAATTCTCCACATCCTCTCCAATTCTTATTATATATATTTTTTAATACTAGCTACCATAACAGATATAATTTGATGTTTCATTATTGTTTCACTTTTCATTTCCCTTATGATAAGTTAAATTGGGAATTTTTTATATGTCTGTTGGTCATTTGTATGTCTTCTTTGGAACAATGTTTATTCAAGAACGTAGTCCATTATATATTTTCTTGTCTTTATTAAAGAAAGTTTTGCCCAGCTGGCATGGCTCAGTGGATTGAGCATCTGTCCCATGGACTGAGAGGTCCCAGTTTGATTCCCGGTCAGGGTACATGCCTGGGTTTCGGGTTCAATACCCAGCTGGGGGCATGCAGGAGGCAGCTGATTGATGTTTCTCACATCGATGTTTCTATCTCTCTCTTCCTTCCTCTATCTCTAAAAAATAAATAAAAATGTATTTTTTTTTAAAAAAAGAAAGTTTTATTGAGCCAAAAGTGCTAGCCAAAAAGAAGACGTTGTTGCAACATGAAGTCCAAACCACTAACAGCATTGCCTCGAAGAAAAGACACACATTTCTGTAGTACTGGAGTTTCTTTGCCCATTTTAACATCAAGTTATTATTATTATTGATATTGAACTGTAGAAGTTTTAAAATATATTTTGTATATTTAACCCCTTATCAGGTACATGGTTTGTAAGTTATTTTCTACCATTCCATAAGTTGCCTTTCACTCTATTGATTTTCCTTGCCATGCAGAAGATTTTAGTTTGGTGTAGTCCCACTTGTTTATTTTTTCTTTTGTTGCCTGTGCTTTTGGTATCATAGCCAAGATATCATTGCCAATACCATTGTCAAGAAAGTATCCCTTTCACTTTTCCATCCACTTCTTATTCCAAAATAATGCCTCTCTTTTTCCTGTTGATATTCCTTTATTGTTAAAGGAGACATGGCAGTAAATATGTGTATTCAATCTGCCCTGCTCTGCTGAAAGTCCTATGTTTGTTTTGAATTTCACGTATATCTGGATTCACAGAAGGCCAACTATTACACTTCAATTGCATGATGTTTGTGATAATAATAATATAAAGAGCTATTATTGTTGAGCTCTACTTTGTGCTAGGTACTACCTTAAGAACTTTGCATTCATTATCTTATTTAAGCTCCAAAACAACCCTAAGAGATTGGTACAACTACTATCCCCATTTTACAGTTAAGTAAACTAAGGCTTAGAGGTTAGACATCTGTCTAGTGTCATAAATATTTTAACTGTGAGATTTTCCACTGCAACACAGTGAGAATTGAAATCCAGTTTCTTTTATTTCAGAGCCTACACCTTACCCTCAATAATATAAGGCTTTTTGCCAATAATCTTAGTAAAATGTGGTTTTCCTGGTAACTTATACTGTATATTTGTCAACAGAGGTGATCTACAGCAAAAATTGGAAGTCTATAAATTATATCTAAAATAAGAATAGCTTTCCCATTATAGTCTCACATTTTCAATGTAATCCTAAGGATGCAGTAAACATCCCTTTTTATCTAGAGTCCTCATACTTTCTGGAAGGAACTAAAAAATTATTTATTCTGAGGCAAAATAACTTTTAACTTTTCCAAGGTATTATACTTTAACTAGAACTGCAACATATCAAACTAAATAAATGGTGGTAGATAAATAAACAAATGGCCACAGTACTCCACTCCTCTCTTTACTCAGGTCTTTGCAATATGACATTGTAGCTCCTCCAACCAGGAGGTGGAGACTCTTTTCCTACAGCTTAACTCCACTGGGCTCATCACTCACTTCTGCCCATAAACCAAACAGGAAGTTATAGTGTGCCAGTTTCAGCCCTCACCGGCATCCTCTCTCTCACTTGGACCCTGGCTCTCCCTGGCTCACCTGCTAGAAGGTGAGAGCTCATGAAGCATAGAGTCAAATCACCCAGTTCTCCCAGCCAAGTTTCAGGCCTGCAAGCAAGCCTAGCCAAAAACAAAAGAGCAGCCTACAGAACCCACATCTGACTGCTGAAACATAAGAGACCCCAGCTGAACCCATCCAACATTTATGACTCACAGAACTGAGATAAATAAGTGGTTGTTGTTTGAGCCATTAAGTTTTGAAGTGGCTTATAATACAACATTATTGTGGTAATGGTTAACTTATGCTAAGGTGAAAGTGGCATCTCTAGAATTTCAATTACAGCTGTCTATATGGCCCTGAATTGGAGGATCTTAGTCTCTAGATTAGGGAGGAAAAAAGAAAAAAAAAAATTGAGACTAATCCACTATTCCTACTAGAGAATTTCTGAGCCTTTGCTTCTATTGTGTCAATACCAGTGTGGCTTGACATTCAGCCGGGGAAAGAAAGGACCCACTCTCTCTCCCTAACATCTGGAATCTAATGTTGAGGTCCCTCTTTTAACAAACAATATAAAATATTTATATTCACTATATATTTTAAGATTTCAATTTAAAATAAATGCAATATTTGTCCAGATTTTATCTAGGATATTTTGATAAATACTTTAATGTACACATTTATCTCCTTATTAAGTTTGATAATAGGAGAGAAAGCTGAAGACTTTATGGCCATGATTACTACTTTTCTTTCAATGCCTATTGCCCCTTTTTTATCAGAGCCTCCTTATTTTACTAGATACACGGCCACCCAAGATAGAAGTCCTATCTCTTAATCTCTATTGTAGCCAAGTCTAGTCTTACAGGATGTACAGGCCAGTGGGATGTGAGCAGAAGAAAGGTGTGCCACTTCTTCAGGCTTCTCTTCTCCTTCCACTGCCCTGATTGAGGATGTGACACTGAACCATGTTGGTCTGTCATGACCATGGTGACAACAAGGGCAGCCCCAATATGTGCAGCAACAGGACAGAAAGAATCTCGGCCATGGATAGCCTTGGTGAGAGGAACCTGGGCACCAGCCCTAGGCCTTGTATCTCTAGTCCACAGGGTAACAGGAATAAAGATTTTACTTATTTGGAAGAAAGTCTACCTTGAGTTTCTATTTTTACTGATTAATATATGTTCCTCACAAAAAATTTTTACCAAATTATTTAATATTTTCTTCAGCATTTCTTATCAAGTCCCATTAATTTAAATAGTGCTTCTCTAAACTTTTAAAAAATGATGAGCAAAGATATTCTATGATTTATTTCTCAATGTCCCTTACACAAAAATACTTGTGTGATATTCTTGCTTAGATGTTGTTTTAAGAGAAAAATATTTTTAAATTACCTCATAGTTTTGTAAAAAATAACTCTATGACAGATTAATTTTTACATGTACTACCAGGAAACTAAAGGCAATTATACTTTTCAAGTATTATAATATGCTCTAGTCACTAAAATTCTTATTTTTTTCATCTTTATGTAAATCTATATGAAATGTTTTATTTTTCACTTTGATTTAATAAGACATTACACTTTGGGAAATAGGTAGGAAACATATTTAGTAACTAAATGAATGAGTGTTAAATAGTGTACTACAGATTATAATCTGTAGAAACTTAGAGGAGTGGGAAATTAAATAATCAGCAAGATTGCCAATATATGGCCAGAGAACACCCTTACTAACTGATACTCTGTGGGGGAAAAGTTATCTCATTAGAATTTTAGGAAAATGTTATATTCTCTATTCATTTATTGAAGAATCAAACTATCCATTGATATAAAAAAGATTCTGAGGTCTACAGATAAGATTCTATTTAATAAAATATTTTCTTAATTGTCTGCAATCCTTATTAGCATCTCCCAGAAGTCAGGTTTCTGTGAGCACATTTTGGGAACAAGTTGAGGTGAGGAAGTTTTCATAAAGAAGGTTGAATTTGAGCCTGGATATTAAAAAATGCTTAAGGCTTACATGAGTGATAGAGTCAGAAGAGGGTTGTCCAGGCAAGAGGAAATCACAAATATCCTTTGGGCATCCACAGTAGACTTGATATGCATGGTGAACCATATAGTCCTAGTGCTTGGAGACTTTGATCTGCTGTGCAATAGAAATCTAAATGATAGGCAGTCTTATAAGCCCTGAGGACACAATGATGAAAGGTGGGAACACAGAAGAAGCATGGTGCATACATGCAACAAGGATACAGCCAGCATGACTGATGCTGAAAGTTAAGATCAGTAAAAAATGAGGTCTAAATTGTGGAGGGTCACTAATTCAAAGAGACAACATTGCCAGTGAAGACTATAAAAATTAAGACTTTGATCATGGAAAGAGAATTCTAGAAGAAAATTTTAATAAAATTTAATATTTGCTTAAATTGTGGCATTTTCCTCCTATTACAAAGTCTGGAATTTCTGTTGCACAACTATATATTGTAAAATATACTGTGTGCCATGGACTAAATGTTTCTGTCCCCGCCCAACTTCAAATGTTAAACCTACAATTCCAAATGCAATGGTATTAGAAATTGGGGAATTTGGGATATACTAAATGAGGATAGAGCCCTCGTGATGGGATTATGCCCTTATAAGAAAAGACATGAGAGAGTTAATTTCTTTCTGTATTCTGTCACTTGAGGATGCAACAAGATGCTGTCTACAGACCCAGAAGAGGGCTTTCACCAAGAACCAAATCTGCCAGCACCTTGACCTTGGACTTCTCGGTCCCCAGAACTGTGAGAAATCAATATTTGTTATTTAAGCCACCTGGTCTATGGCAATTTGCTACAACTGCTCAAACTAAGACACTATGGTTAAATTAAGTAAAATTCATACATTTAAGATGTAACATACACTAAATTATAATGGGATAGCTTGTTCAATAAAGATAATTTGCTCTAGTGCCTATCACAACTTAAAAATGGCTGTGGGTTAATAGGAGTCATTAATTGCTTTATAAACTCATAATCTTCTCCAAAGTAAAATTATAAATTTTCAGTGACATTTTTAATTGAATTAAAGCTGTTGAAATATGTATAAAGGAAAGCAGAGGCCTACTCCAGATGGAAATAAAGACACATCATTGGTGAGGTCTTTGTCACTACTCTATATACCATTCTCTTTTCTAAGCAAGTCATTATCAGGGCTCAGAGTTAAAAAAAAAAAATGCCTTCCAGCAATCCAAGACACCTTAGTAGTCAGATCACATGTTGATCTTCATAAAGTTATGCTTCTCTCCATACTTTCCCATGAAATTACACATATTGAACTTTGATAAATCAGCTGGCTTAAGAAATTAGACAAAAGGTGTTATTGGTTAGTAAAGCTGAATGCCTATTATTTTGCATAGAGTAACATTTTCATTAGCCTGGAATATCTCCTGGTATTTGGATGAGAAATGCTGGAATTCTAGGCCTTTTAGAGAGGACATAATAGACCTCAGGGAGCAGAGTGCACTTTCATATCTAAAGGCCAATCAGGTGAGCAACTGCATCTTTGGACTTTTTGCACAGAAAGCTACTCAGTCCGTCCTGTTCAGCAAACAACCAAAGAGAACACTGGCCTTTCGACCTCACCTTGTCTATTCAATAAAGACAGATGACTACTGTTAGTCGATATCAACAGAATGGCTATCTCTATCAGTGGCCTTTAAATTCCACTCCCATGAGCCAGCCCAACAAAATTCAGTTCAACAAGGATGTACTGAATACCTGCTGGAAATAAGACAATAAACTAAACATGGGGATACAATTATGAGAAGCCTAAAAACTCTCTTCAAGGTACTTGTGCAAATAAACGAGGCCTGCGGATCACTGCACCTTGTACATCTCTCATTGCAGTTCAGCATGTAGACCAAAAATATATAAACCCATGAGTCAAACTGCCTTGGTTCCCATCTTGGAAAGTTGCTCTGCAGCTTCCTAGCTTTTACCAAATTTCTGTACTTCAGTTATCTTCTCCACAAAATATGGATAAAAAATATCTTACTCATAGGATGATTATGATAACTAAATGAGTTAGTATGTATGTGGCATTTAGAACTATGTCTGGCATATAGAAGTGGCATATAAGTATTTGCTAGTATTATTGCTGGTGTTGTTATATACAATAGCCAGATAGTTTATCTTTACAGCCAGTAATTTACATGTTTGCTATCTCCATCATTCCGTGAGTTCCTTAAGAACAGGGGTAGTGATGAACTGCTACCTAGCAAAATGTCTGGCACACAATCGTGCTCAATATGTGTTTATTGAAAGAAGAATGAGGAAATGAATTTACAAAGTGCTGTGGGAGCTGAGAATAGAGACGGATTATCTTAAAATAATCAGGATAAAACAAGTCTTTTTGTTGCAACTCACCTGGCCTAGATTTAATTTTCAGGTTTAATTTAGAAGGGAAGGAATGAAGGTTAGAGGGAAAGTGGAAGACAGGATTAAGAGTTGGGTTCCTAATGCCTGGCAACATTTTTCAGTATTTTCTTAATTAATTAGTAAGTCTAGAAATAAAAAAGAAATCAGTGAATGAGTTTGAAAATGCAGATCAAAAGTATGTCTTCAGGGGTATGGTGGCCTCAGTGGAGTGACAGTAGGATTATGGACCCTGGACACGAACTATGTCAGATGAAAGTGCTCAGGCCCTGGAATAAGACACACCTGGGCCCAAAGCCTAGTTCTGCCATATTTCAGCTCAGGCAGTTCAACTAACCTCAGTTTCTCATCAGAAATGGGTTCTTGTGAGGCTTCAGTGAAATAACATGTTAATGCACCCAGCACAAGGCCTGGAAAGTAAAGAGGGCTCAGCTAAAAAAAAGTATGTCTTCAATATCTCTTGGCAATATAGCAGACAAAAATTCTAAAAACCCTAGACAAAAAACAAACAAACTTAAATTCAACATAAATTATGAAAAATTTGCTTCTAAATGCATAACTGCATTTACAAGAAAGTCAGGAGTAAGTTCAGAAATCACCTGAGCATTATTTTAATGACAAAAAAATAAAAGAAATTTGGATATAGGTGTTAGGTTACGTGGAATTTATAGAATGAAATATGCAGCATTAAAATAAATACAGTTCTCTATGCACTGATATGGGAAGTGTTCAATGATTTTTGTAAAACAAAATACAAAAATATGTATATTATGCAACCTTATGTTGTAAAAGAAATACAATTAAAATATGTATTCCTACTTTTTATGCATAAAGAAAATATGGAAGAATACACAAGAGAATTATTATAAGGGTTATCTGCTTTACAGAGAAAAAAGTCAGGAGTGATAGAAAAAGTAGCTGGACACTGGATGGAAAGGTGGCTGCAGACTAGGTAAGTTCCATTCACTCGCTCCGAGCACCAGAGCAGACTTGCAGCTAAACTGCAGAACACTGGACTTGAACAACTAGCTGAAAATTAGCTGATCTGCAATACTCTGAGTGGGGAGACCCAAGGGGCAGGAGAAGACATAGAGTGGGTGAGCCAACACCAGGAGCTGCACAACACAGCTAGGAAGCTGGAGGGCAGGTGTGGCAGCTCAGCGCCTGCCTCCTGAGAGCATGGGGTATCAGTCCCATGCAGGGACCCCGAAACCAGAGCAACAGAGAATGGAGGGGGAGCTTACCGTTGCATCCAGCAGTGGGAATCAGTGGTGATTTGGTCCAGCTGGGAGACTCAGCTGGCACTACCCCAGGCAAATAGCTTGTTTGCAACACCAACCTGGGAAGTGTACCTCGATTTCATGTCTGTGAGAGGAGCCATGCAGCAGAACTCTGGACCAGTGGAGGGGTCTGAGAGGATCACCCAGCACTGAATCTGAGGGGCGGATTATTCTCTGAAAGAACTTTCGGCAAAGAGCAGGACTGTGGCCAGTCACAGTGACCTGGGAAAAGAAGTGCAATCATCCCCACCTTAAGCAAAGAGGAGGTGCCTCTTCCCCTTCCTGTGGACCAGCTTTGGGCTGGAAATCTGTGCCTGTGCCGATTGGTCTCGTGGAATGGGGAACTCAGACATCTGACCTGGGAGAAGACCTGCCCAGTGAGAGTCAGCCGTGCTGAAAGATTAGAGAGTCAAGCTTGGCTGGGTTTTATTTTTATCCCCTCCTGCTTGGGGTGGTGACAAGAGGGTGCCAATGACCCAGGCAGAGATGAGGCATTGGAAGGAGATGAGGTGCCCAACTGTCCCTCCTACAAACTATGGGAACAACCCCCAATGCCAGTCTGTTCAAACCATCCTGACTGAGACTGGATAACCCCTCAGAGCCCAGTTCCCTGTGGAAAGGGAGAACAGCTCAGATCAAGAACATTCAAGGTGTGAGTCCCAAGCAGATCCAGCCTCCAGGCTAGGGAGGTCCCATCCACCAGACTGTTTGGGGAACTGTCCTGCCTGGCTTCAGTCAGGTTGCCCAAGGCTAGGTAGGAACAGTGACACACACTGGCCTGCAGCAAATTGCCCAGGAGGCCTTGAGATCTACGCAAAAAGCGACCAAATCCAACAATATCAAAGCAAAATCCAGTGAACTCCACAAATAGCAGATCCAAAGATTTTCTGTTTGTTTCTTTTTGTTTATTTGTTTTTTATTTCTTTCTTATTTTTTTCATATTCTCTTATTGCTATCTTCCATTTTAGTCTATTTTTTTCTTTATTGTCTTTACTTTAAATTTCTTTAAATTTTAATTTTTTCCCCATTTTTCTTTTGTTCCATATTTTATTGTATTCAGTATTATTACTTTTACAATTATTATCATTCCATTCATTATTTTCTGTCTTTTATTTTTTATACTTATTCTATTTCTGGTTTCTTCTGTCTTTGTTTCAGATTCTCCATTTTCATATTTTTCTCTTCTAATTCTTTTGCTTTCATGTCTTCTAGTATTCCTTTTATTGTGTGTGGTTTTTTGTTTGTTTGTTTTATAGTCTTTTTGTTGTGGTTGTTGTTTTTATTACTTCTGTTTTGTTTTTCTTCTTTTTTTTTTTTTTTTTTTTTTTTTGGTTTGGTATGATTTTTGTCTTGTTTTTTCTGTCATTACCTGTATACCAGTTGGCATGACATAATTGAGGTTGAGACTCAAGGTCAACAAGCCTGAGGGCTGAGCTCATGCACAAATGGAACAACAGCAATCAAAACCCAAATTCAACAGGAGAGCACAAATAACACACACAGGGGTCATTCATAGAGCACCCAGCCCAGAAGATCAAGGAGACTACACTACTGGGTCCCACATAGGGAAGAACACCCCACATAAGAAGGACACACCACATAGACTGGGAGGCATATCAGTCTTATTTGATGCTCAGAAACAAACACACATACACACACACACACACACACAAAAAAAAAAAAACAGTAAAAATGGGCAAACAAAGAAACATGCCCAAAATGAAAAAACAGAAGTAATCTCCAGAAAAAGAGTTAATGAAACAGAGGCAAGCAATTTATCAGGTATAGAGTTCAAAGTAATGGTTATAAGGATGCTCAAACAATGTAGTAAGAACTACAAGCAACTTAATGAGAACTACAATGAACTGGGTGGGAACTACTCACCATGAAAAAAGATATAGACACCATGAATAAGTACCAATTGTAAATAAACAAACACATAGCTGAAATAAGAATACTCTGAAAAAAGTATTAGTATTAGTATCAGTAGATTAGAAGAAGCTGAGGACCAAATCAGTGAATTAAAACAGAAGGAAAAAGAAAATTCAATTAGAACAGCCAAAAACGAAAACAAAAAATAACATAAAACACATGAGGACAGTGTAAGGGAATTGTGGGACAACATAAAATGTAGTAACATCAGAATCATAGGAGAACTATAGGGAGAAGAAAGTGAGCAAGGGATAGACAACCTGTTTGTAGAAACATTAAAAGAAAACTTTGCTAACATAGTGAAGAAAATAGTCACACAAGCACAGTAAGTACAGAGAGTCCCAATCAAAATTAACACAAAGAGAACTGGAGCAAGACACATCATAATTAAAATGGCAAACATTAAAGACAAAGAAAGAATTTTAAGGGCAGCAAGAGAGAGACAGTCACTTACTAACCAACCATAGGCTTTTAGCAGGTTTCTCAACAGAAACACTGCAGGCCAGAAGGGAATGTCATGAAGTATGCCAAGCAATGAAAAGCAAGAGTCTGAAACCAAGACTGCTCTATCCAGTAAGGCTATCATTCAAAATTGAAGATGAAATAATGAGCTACCCAGCCCCCCCCCCCCCCAAAAAAAAATGCTAAAGGAGTTTATTAAAACCAAATCAGCACTGCAAGAAATGCTAAAGGGACTCTTGTAAGAAAAAATAGAGAGGAACATAGGCATAAAGAATAAAAATGGCAATAAATAAAAACCAATAACCATACATGTAAATGGATTAAATGCTCCAATCCAAAGACATAGGGTAGTTGAATGGACAAAAAGCAAGAGAAAAAGATAAATAAGTTTAAAATAATTGAGATAATAATGAATAGGTTTACAGATATAAAACAACTTAAAACAATAAAAATAAAGATACCTACAAAATTTCCAAATGTGTAATATTAAACTATTAAATTATATTAAACTATTACTATTTTTTAAGTAATATGTGGCTTAAAAATAAATTATTTTGCCCTGGTTGGTTTGGCTCAGTGGTTAAAGCGTTGGCCTGCAGACCAAAGAGTCGCGGGTTTGATTCCAGCCAAGGGCACATACCTTGGTTGCAGTTCATCCCGGCCCTGGTCATGTGGGTGGCAGCCAATTGATGTGTCTCTCTCACACTGATGTTTCTCTCTCTCCCCCCCTCCCTTCCACTCTATCTGAAGATAAATGGAAGAATATCCTCAGAGGAGGATTAAAAAAAAAAATCACTTGGCAGTTTGGAAAATATTTTAGGACCTGGCTGAGTATTGCAGTTGGTTGGAGTGTCATTTTGGTATGCCAAGGTTGTGGGTTTGATCCTTAGTCAGATGTGATAAAAATAAAAATGAAAACTTACCATTTGCTACAATATGGATGGACCTAGAGGGAATTATGCTAAATAAAATAATTCAGACAGAGAAAGACAAATACCATGTGATATTACTTATATGTGGAATTTAACAAAGAAAATAAATAAAATAATTAAGCAGAAACAGACTCATAGATACAGAGAACAAACTCAGGGTTTCCAGATGGAAGAGGTTGGAGGATTGAGTAAAAAAGGTAAGGGGATTAAGATGTACGATTGATAGTTACAAAATTGTCACAGGAATGTAAATACAGCATAAGGAGTATAGTCAATAATATTGTAATAACTATGTATGGTACAAGATGGGTACCAGAATTATCAAGAGATCACTTCATAAATTATATAATTGTCTAACCACTATGCTGTACATTTGAAACTAATATAATACTGAATGTCAACTAAAATATAGATAATAATAAAGAAATATTCCTTGTGAATATTGATATAAAAATACTCAACAAAATACCAGAAAATTGAATTCATCAACTTATTAACAGTATTATGCACTACAATTAAGTGGGACTTATTTTTGAAATACAAAGGTGCTTCAACAAACAAAAAATAATCAATATACACTACACTAACAGAATGAGGGGAAAATACACTACATTATATTGATACAGCAAAAAAATTTGACAAAATTTAATACACTTGTTTGATTAAAGAAAAACACTCAATAAACTAGAAATAGAAGAAAACTTATATAAATAGAAAAAAATGTAATAAAAGAAACCTACAGCTAACATCATGCTCAATGTGAAAACTTCTCTCCTAAGATCAGGAACAAGACAAGGATGCCTGTTTTCACCACTTCTATTCAACATATTATTGGAAATTTTAACAAAAGCAATTAGGCAAGAAAAAATAAACAAAAGACATTGAAAGTAAGCAATATATTTTATTTTAGTATGTTTTTATCCGTATTTGTATTTTATTTTAAAATAAGATTTTTAAAACCAACTTCAAATTATATTTCAGAATATAATTAAATATCTTGCAGAAAACCAGTACCCCCACTAAGAAAACTAGACAAAATGAAAACAAAAATAAAACAAATAAAAATGATTTTTGCTTATAGGCATTAGAGAATTTCAAAGGCAAATAAGACTTCATGGGCCAATACCCAATAGAGAAACCTCACAGAAAAGAGCTGATATTCTGCACTAATTTTTTTTTTTCAGAGTATTTGTCAATTCTTAGCATAAACTCAATCAGAAATTTCAGTCAGGGGCTGCTGATAGGAGGCAGAGACATCCACAGAAATTTTGGCAATTCCAATTACCTAGATGAACATTAGAGTTCAGGGCTGACAAGGCAGCCACAGAAGATATAGAACCATAGTGGAAGAGATATGCAAGCAAATGAGCCTGCCATTCTGATGCTTCAAAATTCTTAAATTGCTCAAAGCAGGAAGATGTGAAGCTAAGTAGGAAACTGCTGAATGGCTAAAGGATGTTTTCCAAAAAGGAGACACAAATTCATAGTCTTCCAAGGAAGAATAAATATAGTAAGCAAGCCCAGATCCCAGTTTCAAAGAGCTGAATAATCTAATGGCAAAGAGGTACCATTAGTTAACAAAGACTTACAAAAATTCTAACACACTTCTAGTCAGCTGAAATCTTGATCATATTAAAGTGATCTGTGGTGATCTTTATCTGGAAGAACATAACATTACTAGATGTTATCTAAAGGACCTAGATACCATACAATTTATTGCATACAATACCCAGCACCCAGTCATAAATTATAAGACTATTTGGAAGCAAAGTGAAAAGTCAGGCAACTAAAACACATATAGAAGATCCAGTTACTTGAATTATCAGACATGAAGTGTTTAATAGCTATGATAACATAGTAAAAAATAGATTACAACTTTAAAATTTCATCAGAGAACTAGAATTTGAAAAAAAAAAAAAAGTAGAAATTTTAGATTTGAAAAATTCAACAACTAAAATTAAGTAGTTGAGCTTACCATCAGATTGGATAGCACAAAAGACAATTAATGGATTGGTATGGAGTCAGAAAGAACACCCAAGTTGAAGCTCAGAAAGCAAAACTCATAGAAAATACAGCAAAGAGTATGAAAGACATATAGAAATATCAAAAAGCTCTAATATACATGCAAATGGAGTTCCAGAAGTGAAGGAGAGAGTAAATAGAACTGAAACAATATTAGAAGAAATAATTGCCTAGAATTTTTCAAAACTGACTGCCAATATGATGCCATAGTATTAAGAATCCCTATAGACCTCAAGCAAGATAGATATAAAGAAAATCACACCTAAAACCATCAGAGTAAAACTACTGAGAAATTATAAAACTGTCAATGAGCCATACCCCACCCCAAAAAATCTGTAGATCAAATGATAAGATACACTATTTTTATGGACAAGAAGACACACTATAACAAGACCATAGACTTTCAAAAATAACCTATAAATTTAAAGAAATTTCAAACAAAACCCCAGTAGTATATTTCATGCAATTTGACCAGCTGTTTCTAAGATGCATATGAAAAAGTAAGAGTCGAGAAACATGAAGAGAATCCTGAAAAAGAGTGAAGTGAAATACTTGCCTTACAACAGATTGAGGCTTTTTATAACACAATGTGGTATAAACTCAGAAATAGATAAATGACCCAACTGTACAGAAAAACGTCTAAAATTAAACCCATGTATAAATTAAAACCTGTTCTATTTCAGTACTATCATAAAAAAAAGAGTAAAATTTTAAATCCTTCTGGGCAATAGGTAGTCCATGTGGAAAAGAGGAAGAAAATGGGAGTCTCTACACTAAATTGTACATAAAAGCAAATTTCATGTGGACTACATATGTGAAAAGCAGTACTAAAAACATATAGAAAAAAAAAAGTAAGACTCATCTATGTTGGAGTTAGTAAAGAATTTCTTAATTAAAATATAAAAAGCACAAATTCTAAAAGATTAGTCAAATTCACCTACATAACAATGTAAAAGCTATTATTAAAACAGTATTTAAAATGTTCAAGGACAAGAGAAAAACTGGGAAGAGTATTTGCTCCACATTAACCAAAGAAGGATTATTCATAATATACATATTTAAAGCAATGAGAAAAATAAACAAAAGGTATAAATAGGCATGTTAATACATAAGTGGAGAACACCAATGGTGGCAGAGTGAATGGAAGCTACAGAGATGATCTCCCAGGACCAAATTGAAATTACAACTAAAATAAAAACAAAGCACCAAGAAAAGGCAACAGAGAAGCAGCTTGAGGTGAATATATAACCAGGGACATTGCATCAAGACTGGTAGATCTGCTGAGGTGCAAGAGGGAAGCTGGGAGCCCACGGGCAGCAGCTGTCTTAGCTGTGAGCAGTGCCCTCAGGGTTAAAATCCCGAGCCAGTTCCACAGCGCAGAAAGCCAGGACAGAGCACTAAATTGGCTACAGCCATTCACCTCCAGCTTCAGCAGAGGGAGGATGGACTGGACTGGAACTGTGTGGGTTCACTCAGGATTTGGAGGGCACTCAGAGTTTTGCTGAGTTGTGGCCATGCAGGACAGTGGCCATTGTGCTCCTTCCCTGGGCTCTGGGGAGAAGCAGTAGCCCCTCCCTCGGAGATTCAAGCCCACCCAACTGGGCCAGAGAAATTCAAATTGAGGCTCAGTAACAACCAGAATCTTCCCAATCCTGTGGAAATACTCTTACACTGAACACCTGAGGGAGTTTATCATTAAACTGAGAACCAAAGGCTCTTCAACTAACTGAGACTAATAGCCTCCAGGCAAAAATCTAGAGGATAACTGACCCTTTTCTGGGCTTGCAAACCTACTCAGGGAAGTAAAACTTGACAGTGGTGTTTAACATGGGTCCTTCCCACACTCATTCAAAACCAGGAGAGGGAGCCATAAACAACAGAACACCAACACCCACAGCAAAACTTTGGCGGGCTCCAAAAAACCACTGAGATAGCCAAAATGGTGAAACAAAGAAACAAATCCGAAATGAAAGAAAAAGAGACCTCTACCAAAGATGACATAAATGAAATGCAGTTAAGCAAGTATTCAGAGGTAGAGTTCAGAGCCATGATTTTGAGGAAGCTCAACAGCATGAGTAAGAACAGTGACACCATGAGTAAAGATATAGAAACACTGAAAACAAATCAATGGGAAATGAAGAATGACATAGCAAAAATAAAAAACATATTGGAAGGACTAAACAGCAGAGCAGAGGAAGGTGAAGACCAGAACAGTGAGTTAAAGACAGGGTACAAAAAATTAACCAATCAGAAAACCAAAAGAAGAAAAAACAATTAAAGAACAAGAAACCCAGAGAAGTGTAGGATGACTGGAAATGTAATAATATTCACATCATGAAATTCCCTGAAGAAGAAGAAAATGAGCAAGTGTTAGAGAATATATTTGAAGAAATAGTGACAGAGAACATCCCTAGTTTGGGAAAGAAAGAGGCATTCAAGTTCAAAAAGCACAGAGAGCCCCAAGTAAGAAGAACCCAAACCAAGATAAATAGTAATAAAATGCCACAAAATAAAGACAGAGAATCCTAAAAGCAGCAAGAAATAAGCAACAGGTTACCTACAAAGGAACCCACATAAGGCTATCATCTGACTTCTCAACAGAAATACTACCGGCCAGAAGGAAATGGCATGAAGTAATCAAGGTCATGAAAAACAAGGATCTGAATCCAAGATACTCTACCCAGCAAGGCTATCATTCAAAATAGAAGGTCAAATAAAGACCTTCTCAGACAATAAAAGGCTAAGGGAATACATTAGCACCAAACCAGCACTGCAAGAAATGTTAGAAGGACTGCTGTAATTAGTAGAAGAAATAGAAAGAAAAATATAACCACACTAAACAAATATGGCAATAATAAGTACATATCAATAATCACTTTAAATGTAAATGGATTGAATGCTCTGATAAAAAGACACAGAGTAGCTGATTGGATAAGAAAGCATGACTCACACATATGTTGTTTACAAGAGACCCACCTCACAACAAAAGACTCACGTAATTTGAAAGTGAAGGGATGGAAAAAAAATCTTCCAAGCAAACAGAAAGGAAAAAAACCTGAGGTAGCAATACTTATATCTGATAAAATAGATTTCAAAATGAAGGGCATAACTAGAGACTGAGAAGGCTGTTACATAATATTGAAATAATCAGTCTAACAGAAAGATATAACATAGGTAAACATATATGCACCCAATATAGCAGCACCAAAATATATTAAAAATTTTCTGGAGGACTTCAAAGGAGAAATAGACAGTAGTATAATCATAGTAGGGGACTTCAACACCCTGCTGAAATCACTGGATAGATCCTTCAGTGAAAAAATAAACAAGGAAACAGAGACTCTAAATGAAGAACTAGATCAAATAAATCTAACAGATATCTACAGAGAATGACACCCAAAAATTACAGAATTCACATTCCTCTCAGGTGCACATGGGACATTCTCAAACATAGACCACATGTAGGACACAAACTAAGTCTCTGCAAGTTCAAGAAGATTGAAAACATATCAAGCATCTTCTCAGATCAAAATGGCATAAAACTAGAAATCAATTGCAACAAGAACATGCAAAGACATTTGAACACATGGAGGCTAAATAGCATGTAATTGAACAATGAATGGGTTACCATGGAGATCAAGGAAGAGATTAAAAACTTCCTGGAAACCAATGAAAATGAACACACAACAACACAAAATCTGTGGGATGCAGTGAAAGCAGTTCTGAGAGGGAAGTTCATAGTATTACACACCCAACGCAAGAAACAAACAAAAAAAATTTCTAGTAGACTACATAACCTCACACCTTAAAGAACTGGAAAGCAAACAAACAAACAAAACCCAGAGCAAGTAGAAGCAAGAAAATAGTAAAGATCAGAGCAGAAATAAATGACATGGAGACCAAAAAAACAATTTAAAGAATCAATGAAACAAAGAGCTGATTTTTTTGAAAAGATAAACAAGATTGAGCGACCCTTAGCTAGACTCACCAAGAAATAGAGAGAGAACCCAAATACACAAGATCAGAAATGAAATAGAAGTAACAACAGACACCACAGAAATACAAAGGATCATTAACAAATATTATGAACAATTATATGGCAACAGATTCCACAATCTAAGCAAAATGGACAAATTCCTAGAAACACATAGTCTCCCAAAACTGGAACAGAAAGAGACAGAAAACCAATAACAATTAAGAAAATTGACGATGTAATCAAGACTCTCCCAGCAAACAAAAACCCAGGCCTGGACGTCTTCACTGGGGAGTTTTACCAAATATTCAAAGAACTAACACCCATTCTCCTCAAACGATTTTTAAAAATTCAAGAAGAAGGAAAACTATCAAACTCGTTTTATGAGGCCAGCATAATTATAATTACAAAACCAGATAAAGACACTACAAAGAAAAAAAATTACAGGCCAATATCCCTGATGAACATAGATGCCAAAATCCTGAACAAAATACTAGCAAATTGAATCAGCAATACGTCAAAAAATTATCCACCATGACCAAGTGGAATTCATTCCAGGAATGCAAGGCTGGTAAAATATTTGCAAATCAATAAATGTGATACACCACATAAACAAAATAAAAAATAAAAATCACATTATCACATTAATAGACACTGAAAAAGCATTTGACAAAATCCAGCTCCCATTTCTGATACAAACACTAAACAATGTGGGAATAAAGGGATTATATCTCGACATAATAGGCCATATATGAAGGACCTACAGCCAACATCATACTCAATAAGTAAAAACTAAAAACATTTCCATTAAGAGCAGGAACAAGAAAGGGATGCTCACTTTTGCCACTCTTATTTAACATGGTACTGGAAATCTTAGCCACAGCAATCAGACATGAAGAAAAAATAAAAGGGATCTAAATTGGAAAGGAGGAAGTGAAACTGTCATTATTCTCAGATGACATGGTATTATATATAGAAAACCCTAAAGACTCCATCAAAAATCTAATAGTCTTAATACATGAATTTGGCAAAGTAGCAAGATACAAAATTAATGTCAAGAAATCAATGGCATTCTTATACACCAATGATGAACTCACAGAAAGAGAAACTAAAAAAAAAAAAAAATCCCATTTAACATTGTGGCTAAAAAATTTAGATACCTACGAATAAAATTAACCAAAGAAATAAAGGACCAGTTTGCAGAAAACTACAAAATACTGAAAAAAAAAAATAGAGGAAGATATAAAAAAGTGGAAGCACAATCCTAGTTCATGGACTGGAAGATTTAACATCATTAAAATGTCCATACTACCCAAAGCAATTAATAGATTCAATGCAATCCCCATGAAAATACCAATGACATATTTCACAGAACTGGAACAAATACTTCAAAACTTCATATGGAACCAAAAAAGACCCTGAATAGCCACAGCAATCTTAAATAAGAAGGACAAAGTAGGTGGGATCACAATACCAGATATCAGGTTATACTACAAAGGTACTGTAAACAAAACAACCTGGTACTGGCACAAGAACAGGCATAGAGATTAGTAGAATAGAACAGAAAACCCAGAAACTGACCCAAGACATTATGCTCAATTATATTTGATAAAGGTGGCAAGAGCATACAGTGGAGTAAAGACAGCCTCTTTAATAAATGGTGTTGGGAAAATGAAACTAGACCATCAACTTACACCATACACAAGAATAAACTCAAAATGGATAAAAGACTTAAGTGTGACTCATGAATCCATAAAAATCCTACAGGAAAATGTAAACAACAAAATTTCAGATATCGTATGCAGCAGAATTTTCACTGATACATCACCTAAAGCAACAGAAACAAAGAAAAAAATGAACACATGGGACTACATCAAACTAAAAAGCTTCTGCACATCAAAGGAAACAATCATCAAAATGGAAAGAGAACCCACTGTATGGGAGAGCATAAGCACCAATGATACATCAGATAAGGGGTTAATTTCCAAAATATAAAGAGTACTCATACAACTCAACAAAAGAAAGATAAAGAACTCAAAAAAAAAAAAAAAAAAGGGCAGAGGAACTAAATAGACACCTCTCCAAACAGGTCATACAAAAGGCTAAGAGACATATGAAGAAATGCTCAACATCATGAATCATCAGAGATATGCAGATTAAAATAACAATGAGGTATCACCTCACACCTGTCACAATCACCACCATCAACAAATCATCAAACACCAAGTATTGGTGAGGGTGTGGAGGAAAGGGGACTCTAGTACACTGCTGGTAGGAATGCAGACTGGTGCAGCCACTATGGAAAACAATATGGTGTTAACTCAAAAAATTAAAAATTGAACTTTCATTTGACCCAGTGATCCCACTTCTAGGAATATACCCTAAGAAGCCTAAAACACCAGTCAGAAAGAATATATGTACCCCCATGTTCATAGCAGCACTATTTACAATAGCTAAGATCTGGAAACAGTGCAAGTGTGCATAGTAGACGAATGGATAAAAAAGCAGTGGTACATATACACAATGGAGTACTATGCAGCTCTAAGAAAGAAAGATCTCCTATCAAGCTTTGAGATAACTTGGAGGGACCTGGAGAGTTTTATCCTAAGTGAAACAAGCCAAGCAGAGAAAGACAAATATCACATGATCTCACTTATTTGTGGAATATAATAAACATAACACTCTGAGGAACAGGGTAGACCCTGAGACATGGAGGTGGGGACAGACTGACAACCCTCAGAAGAGGGAGAGGATAGCGGAGGGAAGAGATAAACCACAGAACTTACATGCATATATGCATAACTTATGGACATGGACAACAAAACTGGGGACAAGGGGTGTATGGAAGGGAGGAAGGTGTCAATGGGGAAAAAAGGAGAAATATCTGTAACAAAAATAAATTAATAAGGAAATAAATAAATTGAAAAATAAGAAAAGATACATAATTGCCCCAAAACAACAGCAAAAAATAATTTCTCTTATGTATAATTATGGTAAAGCAGAGTGAGATATCATTTTAAATCCACATGAATAATACTGAAAAAAATTTAACCTGTATAGTACCAATTGTTGCATGAATGTATACCAAAGAAGACACATGCACTGCTGTCAACTGGTAGAACCTTTATGGAAGAAAATTTAGTAATAATTGGTAAAATTGAAGATGCATGTTCCATAGAATCTAGCAATTCACCTTTTTGTTATATGCACTCTAGAATAGGTCTTGCATGTGGATACCAGGAAAAAATGCATGCAAGTTTCATGGCAGCATTGTTTAAAACATCAGGAATTTAGAGCATTAAAAAGTCTCTTATCTGTAAAAGGACTATAAAAAAAAAATCATGTATTCATACAATGAAATACTACATGCCACTGAATAAATTGGAGGTACATGTATCAACATCGATGAATATCACCAGCAGAAAATTAAGAGGAAAACAGTAATGCAAAAATACATACAATGTATTTAATGTTTAAAATGTCTGTGTTGATTAGAAAAAATTAAATGTAAAGAAAAACTATAAATACAATCAAAAAAAGGATAACAAAAATTCAAGATAAACATAACTCATAGACAGAGACAACAGTGTGATGATGTCCAGATGAAAGAGGTCTCAGGGGTTGGGAGGAAGTGGGCAAAGAGGGGAGGGAAATGGGGATATCTATAATAGTGTCAACAATAAAAAATAAAAATAAAAAAAAATTTAAGGTAGTGGTTACTTCTGAATGGAAGGAAGGATATTCAAATAAAACAACAGGCTTCAAAAGTATAAGTATTGTTTTACTTCTTAATGTGGGCATTTGCACAAGGAAATGTGCATTATATTTTTATTCACGCTTTCTATATTTGCTATACACCTTCTAGTGTATAAATGAGATATTTCTAAAACAAAAATGTGAAACAATAATAACACTTTATTGTATAAAATATGAAAAATATAAAAAAATGTTTTAAATTAATGTATATATACAATTATTATTATATGCAGAAAGTTCTACCAGGGTCAAACTATATAAATCAAACATGGATGATTGTTATAAACATTGTATGTTGCTAATACAGCATCAAATCCTTCCTGCCTCATTTCTAATATAACCTCATTTTGTTTTGTTTTTTCATTTCTGTATTTAATATCCACATAGAATGAGGAACTCTGAATAAGCCCCAGCAACAGTTATTTAAGCAAGAGAATATAGGTGACATAAGTTGGTCAAATTAATTTCATCCAATCAGACTAAGGGAAGGATTTCTATTCCATGGTTGTGGAGGTTTTCCTAATACACATAAACAAGGAATCACATAGCATCAATTGCCACAAATAGCTATATGGTGATCAAAGAGGAACCAGGCATAGGTTAAGATGATTTAGAAAAGCTCAGTGGAGAAAAATGACCATATCTTTGAAGACAAATTGAACCAGCCCAAACTCCAGATTACCAGGTGTGTAAATGAAATAATAACCTTACAGTTTAAAGGCAACCTGAATCAAAGTTTCTGTATTTGCAACTGAAATTAAACTGACTGATAAATTCATTGAGTAGGTGAAAATTAAGAAGGAATTATAAACAAGTAGGTATGGACAGACAAGGAAAGATGGGTAGGACATTTGTTGAACAAATAATATTTTTGAAATGAACTGACTTTTTGTTACATTGATTCTGAAGGGCCAGCTAGCTCCCTTTTGCTCCACTTCAGTTATTAATCCCCAGTGTGTACCCTGTTTGGTCACTTAAATGCCAATATGGTCAATGTGGTAGCACATACTTTGTAGGAGTAGAAAGAAGCAGAAAAGATGCTTTCTGCCTTTTCCCATTGCCATTTATCCTCATTTATTTCCTGTGATGACCTTCCTTGAAAATTACTCTGAAATCTCAGGTATCTAGATATGCAAATGAGAAAGTTGCCAACTTTAATTCCATATTTTTAAAAAGTAGGTCAAAGACTACTACTTTGAGAGGTAGCCTACACAGCAGTCAATAGACAAAGGTTTAAATTCTCGCTCAACTACCTATTAGGCATGTGCTCTCAATTGGTTGCTTAACCTTTCCAGATTTTTTCATTTGTAAAACAGGGATATTATAATAAGATTTAAGATTTAAGTGAGTCAGTATATGTAAAGTACCTACAAATAGGAGGCTCCACAGTAAATACCATTCCCCTTTCTCCTCCTCTCAGTTATGAAGGATGTCCTTGGCAAGTGCGCTTTGTAGTGTTACCATTTATAAACACAGCATCAATTTTGAAGGAAGTGAATATCACATCTCATATATATAGGAAATGGTTAGATTGACCCATTAGCACATGAAATTATCACTAAAACTATCATAGGCAATATGTGTTAACTAAATGAGTCATTACATTTGCATTCTTAAAGTTATTTGATTATCTAAGTCTCTGTTAAAATTCACAGTAATGTTATTTTTTCTAACTCTAGAAAATAAATTTAAATTTTTTCTTTCAACTCAGATTTGAATGATTCAGCATATTCAAATAGAATTTAAATAGAACACTCAAATACATGTTTCTATAAAAAATTAAAACTCACAAATCCTAATGAGATATCAAAAAAAATTTGAGCTCATACACCAAATAAGAATTCTTTTATTTTTATCGCATCTACTGTTATGGTTAATGTGATGTGTCAACTTGGCTAGGGCTATATTGCCCAGTAATTTGTTCTAATACCAGTCTGGATGTTTTTGTGAAGGTATTTCTTAGATGTGACTAACATTTAAATCAGTAGGACTAAGTAAAGCAGATGATGCTACTCAGTGTGAGTGGGTCTCCTCCACTCAGTTGAAGTCCTTGAGTAAACACTGAGGTTTCAGAAAGAAAGTAATTCTGTAAATAACGCTGCAGTGAACATTGGTGTTCAGATCTTTCTTTGAAATAGTTATTTTCTTAGAATATATACCGAGAAGTGGAATGTGAAATCTGAAAAGAAAAACAAATTCATAGAAACAGAGAACAGAATGGTTGTTGCCAGGATGAAGGTTAGGAGATGGGGGAAATGGGTGGAGGTGGTCAAAGGACACAAACTTCCAGTCATAAGATGCATAAGTTCTGGGAATGTGATGTACAACATAGTGACTATAGTTAACACTGTATTGTATAATTGAAAGTTGCTAAGAGAGTAGATTTTTAAAAGTTCTCATCATAAACACACACAAATTGTAGCTATATGAGGTGATGAATGTAATAACTAACCTCATTGTAGTAATCACGTGTCAGTTATATCTCAATAAAGCTAGAAAGAACAAAGGAGAAGCAAATCTCAAAACTGCAACATGGGAATCCCTCCTGAGTGCCCAGCCTCCAGATTTTGGCCAGAAGACTGAAAAATCAACTCTTACCTGAATGTTTAATCTGCCAGCCTGCTCGACGTATTTTAGATTTACCAACCTCCATAATCATGTGAGGCAGTTCTCCTTACATATATCCTATTGATTCTGTTTTTTAGGAGAATCCTGACTAATTAACAATGAGAAAAATAATCTTGAAAGTTAAAGTTAGACTTGATTCAATAACTTTGAACCTTATTCTAATTTTAGGCAATTAAATATAATTTTTATAGACAATATGGTAATTCTCACATTGATCGCACAGGATAATAATTTTTTAATATTTTGTATAATATAGTTTTGAATACTCAATACCAAAAAAAAGCCATCCATCAATCAAATTTACAACTTTACCTTTATATCTTTGTTAAATATCTTTTATTGTATGTGATTTCTTCCCTGATAAATACCACAGGCTTTCTGTGACTAATAGTATCCCATTAGCACATGATTACACTAGCAGCAGGACAGTGTTAACATATTTCAGATAAGTAATAGTCCTCAAATGATTATAATTTTTCCTATAATAATTTTAATAAAATCATTGTTAATCTATGAAATAATAACATTGGACCTTTATGAAGAAAACATAAATTCTAATTTTATAGAGTATACATGTAAATAAGATCATATTCCAGAGTGTTTGTTGGATGAAGAACCTAAATAACCATCCCCAAAACTCCCAAAATAAACCATTTGAAAATTCCTCATAAGAATTTACAACGGCTAATAGATTGACAAGATACATAGTAAGATTTTTCCCCCAAAAATTTGCTGCAAGTTGTCAGATAAAATTAAATAATTAACTTTTTACATTTGTAAATGCTAGGATACTTTAAAAGGAGTTAGAAATTATAAACTCCTTCTGAATAATAAAATATCCAGACATATAAACTTTTATATGTGACCTCAATTTTTATATCATTCTAATGTAGATTTTATCCATTTAAAAATACCAAGAGATACAGTCTGACTTCAATTAACTTTATATAGTCATGTTAACAGCCTACGTGGTGGTTTGTAGGGACATAATAATTCATTTACTGTTATTTTTAAATTAGAAATTTGGGCTGTTTGAGTAATTTAAGTGAAAATAGATACAGTGATACCTCGGTTCTCGAACGCCTCGGTTTTCGACCAAATGGAGATTCAAGAAACTTTTGTCTCGGAATCCGAACAAATATTTGGAACTCGAACTTCCGAGATGAGCCGAGTTGAGCCGAATGGCGTTCATTCGGCCCAGCGCGCCTTGCTTGCGTCATCAGTGTGAGTGCAGAGAGAGAGTCACGCTTTGTGGAGTCACGCTTTCCTATTGGTTTCATTGCTTCGGTTCTCGAACAATTCGGTTCTCGACCGTCCTCCTGGAACGAATTATGTTCGAGAACCGAGGTATCACTGTACTGTCAATTGCCATATCAGTGACAAAATTCCAATATAACCTCTGTGGGTGATTTTGAGTTTCTAAGCCTAGTTAGTGATCACATCTTTTGGAAATCTTTTCCCCTCCTTCACTGCTAATGTCTTTCTTTTTCAAGTCAGCCACTTTTAAGTTTTGTCTTAATTTTTATAGCTTTGTTAGGATATCTTTGACAAAACCATTTATACCTTGGGTGAATGATGCAAATCAATTCTGTCTAAATTATTTGCCTACATATTTTTCCTTGAAAATTCATCTTCCACCCTATAACAGAATTCATTATTTTTCTCCAATCTCAGATAGAACCATGTTATTTTTTTCCTGATTAAATTTCCTCAGTTTCCATTGCCTATGAGATGAATTTCTAACTTAGTGTGGCATACCAGGCTCTTCATTATCTTTCCCCTGCTTACTTTGCAAACATTTTGACATTGCACCTAAGATACTTTATTATCTGTGACTATGGATGCATTTCTCCCCAAATATGACAGACTTTCTCATTCCTCTGTGCCTTTGCATCTCTATCTCCATCAAATTCTTCCTCATCCTCTCTGCTGACAAAAACTATTCATATTTTGAAACCAAGCTTTTCTTGATGCTTCTCTCCTGAGCATCTTGTCAGTTTTCTGAGTGCTCATAGCACTTCCATTTATGCCACTGTGATAGAATTACTGTGTATATACTTCTCTTTGCAAAGAAACTGTACACGCCTAGTGAACAGGAACCATGTCATCCCTTGTTGTGTCCCACCCACCAACAATGACTGCAGCAGTGCCAGCATTTAGTAGGTCCTCACACCTACTGTGTATAAATAAATGACTTTATCTGAAGTAAGTCAAAAGTTGCACCAGCAAAGGATTTTCAAAAAAAGAATATAGTATATATTGTAGAGTTTTGCCCTGAACCATTGTCATAGTTCTGCTTAAACAGATCTATAAAGTTAAAAGAAAATAGAGGAAAGTACTTAGCTTTCATAAATATCAATGCTTCCTGAACTAGCTCATTTTCTAGTTGATTCAGTATGCTTATAGGATGTAAATAAAATTTATAAAATGGAATTTTGTGTTGCATAACCTAAGCTATGATTGCAACAGAAAAGTCTCATAGAGACCTAAAATGTAATTTATTTTATATATATATATATATATATATATAATATATATAATATATATATATAATGGCTTCTAGAACTATTAAGGATTTTTGGATACCTTTCCATGAATCTAAAATAATCATTACTGATAGCACACACAAAACATTTTTGTGAAATCACAATTTATTTATTTTCCATATAGTCAAATACCATCTATAATAAGCAATTTCAGAAAATTTATGTTCACACTGATATTGTCTTATATGTTCAATTGTGTGTTTATCTTTCTTTTTCTTTATTTATTTTAGAGGGAGGGAGAGATAGAAACAACGAAGAGAGAGAACATTGACTGGTTGCCTCCCGCATGCCCCCCACTGAGGATCAGGCCCACAAACTGGGCATGTGCCCTGATCAGGAATCGAACCAACGACCTCTTGGTGCATGGGTGGATGCTCAGCCACTGAGCCACACCAGCTGGGCTTGTGTGTTTATGTTAATGAAGGCATTCCTCAAATAGATGGGGAGAAAATACAAACAATATGCCAATTTGCTTTTATTTGTAGATATTTTCTAATAGAGTTTTCTTATTGCCTAATGTATATCTCTGTGACTCCTTAACTTGATATGCACAATAAACTTGATGTATGAAAGAAAAAGAAAAGGAAAATTCAATCCAAATAACTCTCAGCTCTGCTCCATACCAAGCTGTATAACCGTGGGCAGATCATTTGACATCTCTGTGTCTTAGTTTTCTTTTTATGGCAAGAGATAAATGTACCCCCACTACATTATTTACAAAATTACAATAGTAATCTAGTGTTAGAATATAAGGAAATAATATATAAATATTCTTATAAAATGTAAAACTAGTAAATGCAAATAAATGTAAATTATAATTACCCAGGCATTTCAGAATTTTAATTTAACTTATGGAATTTTTAGAAGTATGAAAAAAATTGACTTTTGATGAATGTTTCTTGGAGATGAGTGTTTCAAACTTGATTAATGTCCTAAGGGTTAGTTTACATTTTGAAAAGCCTGCAAGGAGGTCAAAAATTATGAGTCAATTGAAGGGAGTTCACTGCCTTACAATTATGTATATATGTGTCTGGACACATTTTTAGACAAAGGTCATACAACTGCCATCAGGTTCTCTAGAAAATACATGACTTCTATAATGATTGTACTCATTCAACAGAAGGAACCTCAATGTCCCTTCTGGAAGAATGCTCCCCATATATAATGATAGATGTTCTGAATACCAAGTCAACATGAGAATCTCTACTCATTATCTTTTCTCTTTTCTCAGAACAGATTCAATTTTAATTACTTTTGAATTCTTCATTTATCATTTTCCTTATTACTTTGAATATATTTTAAAAGTCAAAACTAGCCCGGCTGGTGTGGCTCAGTGGTTGAACGTTGCACCAAGAGATCGCTGGTTTGATTCCCAGTCAGGGCACATGCCCAGGTTGTGGGCCTGATCCCCAGTGGGGGGCATGTGGGAGGCGGCCAGTTGATGTTCTCTCTCATCGATGTTTCTACCTCTGGCTCTCTAAAATCAATAAAGAAAAAAAAAATTAATGTCAAAACTACGTTATGTTTAGAAAATCTGTAAAATAACTGAGTGATTCATGTCTAACATAACTACTCCCATAGATGTTATTCCTGTTTATCAAAAGGTAATTTAGATTTTTCTTCTTATTAGATCACCAACTCTCTATTCAGGATCTTTGTCTAATTTTCAGGATGTTTTTCTAAAATCTCATGTGACAATCGTTTTTATCATACCTCAATTCTAAATAGTTAATACTATCACCATTTAAAAAATTCAACTTGACATTATTTTGTGTTATCTTTATTTTAAAGTTTTAATAAATAAATCTACAATGCTTAATAGATGGTCATTGCTCTAGAAATAGTATAATGATTTTTAAAATTTTGTTTTAACTTATCCAAATTGAGTCACTTGACTTCTGCCTTCCTATTGTGATAAAATCAATGATTACTGGTTAATTGTCTTGGATATATAACACCAAAAATGCTTTTTAAAAGCCACATTAGTGGTTATTTGTAAATTACAGTCTGTGCCTGATTTCGTCGTGGTAACTTTCATAGCTTTCATTAGTAACAGCTGCTATTTATGTATGTGAAAATTGGATTACAGCCCATTTGGTTTTTGTGAGGTTTGAGAACATTTTAATGAATACTAAGAAGAAAGCACTTAAGAGAGACCAGCAGATAGGAGTTGGAACATTTGATCTAGTCTACATTGACTAAATACAGGATTTGCTTCAATTTGCAATCACATGAATGATGATTTGCAGCATTAGAAGAATTCTGAATTCAGAAGGCTCTTTATGAAGACAGGGGTTGAGTTCAGGAACTACAACTCTCATGTGCTACACAGAACCCTGACATCATGACCCGTATAATGCTATTCTAAGTGTTGCTAATCATAATGAAGATTAGACAACAGCATTTACTCAAGAAGTTAGTATTGTAAATGCTAATGTGATAGATATATTTTTAGGGACAAGTTAATTTTTAATAGGAGGACTATTGATTTTGGGAATTGTTGATTTAAAATTTGAGCAAGTTATGGGATATTCAGGTTAAAAGGCAGAGGTTTAAAATCAGTGCATATGTACAGTACTTTCTTTGATCATCCAGGTATAGAACTCTTATAAATTTGGTTGTTTGTTAGAACAGAACAATTCGGTGGTGGCTTACATTTGGCTTTATCTTAAAATTTTTATAATAATAAAACTGGAATCCTTCACATTTCTATTATTTGGTATGAATAAATAGTGTTATGATGGGGATTTATTTACCTATTAAGATTGGACATGAGAGAGAGAGCAGTTAGAGAAATAAACCAGCATCTTTGGGGCTACTATCTGATAAATGTTATAGATAATTCTAGATCCTTTTCCAAATCACAAAGTAAGTGATATATTTGCACAAATTCCCAAAGAAACTGTGTGTGTGTGTGTGTGTGTGTGTGTGTGTGTGTGTGTGTGTTACTGGAGTCCTATAGAGAAAATATGTGCATTTTTTAATTTGCCAATTCACTTTACTCATCTTCTTTTCTTTTTTGATAAGATCCTTAATAATTATCAAGGAATGTTTGTTGCTATAGTAGTGGAAGAGACAGAATAAAATTGTGTAAAATATATCAATAGGCTGATGTCGTTTAATCTCATATCTAGACTGTTCTAGTGCTCCTCAAAACTTAACACACTTAAATGACATTGTCAACACTCCACACTGCAATGATTCAAACTTGGGTACTTGAAAAAGTGATGATATCTTAACAAACAAAAGAAAATTTTTAAGAGACAACTGATTTATGATAGAAAATGTAATTTAATGTAATTTAAAGTCTGTTAAGTTCAAAGCATAAGTTGGATATTTACCTAGAGGAAGATGTCCAATGGGACTTTTGAATGGGGGACAGAATATATGACCAGACAGTTTATATAAGTGAACAAGATCATACAAAAAGAATCATTAATCTGTGGTCAGTGACTCCCCAAGGGTGTCCATCTATCCTTGAATTTATATATAAGATGTTATAAGAATCTATTTCTTTAAAAATTGCCCATAATTTAAAATTTTTTAATTAAATATTCCATACAAATAAGACAAATCAAAGTAAAAAATTTCTTTTGGATTCTAGAGGAAAGTTAACGAATGTCAAATTAAGATTTAAAAACAACACAAGCAAACATGTCACTAATATTCTAATTCAAAGCACACTCCTAACAGGAACAATCACTGATGTTTACCTTTTGTATGTTTTTCTGAACTTCACATCAGAGCCTGTGCAAAACCCTCCTTTCATCTCAGTGACAACACTGCTGGTGTGTGTTGCACCCCCTGGTTCGACATGTGGTGAATGTGAGATGTAGAGAAATTAGTAACTTGTTTGAAGTTAGGAGAAGGGTAGTTAGGATCTATAGTAAGTTCTGAAATCAAAGTTGTAGGGAACAGACTCCACTTACATTCATCTGAAGGAAAGAGTTTATCACAAATTGCTGCGCAGTCACTGTAGACACACAAAAGCTTACAGGATGGGAAGTAGAGGTGGAGATGAGGGTGAGGAAGAAGCAAAATAAGGTCCTTATGAATGTGTAGTCTGGGAGACTAGACTACAAAGCTGGTGGATGCAGCACCTAGAATTTGCTCTGCCACCTTGACTGGGAGCTCCACAGCAACAGCCCTCTCTGTGGAGGACAGCCTCATCACACAGACAGATTCATGTGCCGAGCCAAGAGTGCATTCTCCCCCTGCATTCGGTCCATGTTGAACCTAAACACAGACCATGGTTGTTTGGTGGCATCTAGCCACGATGGCTCTAGTGCATCTTCATAGTTGGCACCTGCTTGCCTTAGGCATCAAGGTGAGTGTCCCAGCCAGGGCACCCTCAATGGAGGCAGTGTGGCATAGACATTGGCCTCAAGCTGTCATGGATTGAATCCTGGTTCTGCCAAGATGAGGAATAGCAGAGCAAGTCAGCCTCCTTGAGACTCAGTTTTGTTTGTTTTCTTTTGTTTTGTTTTGGTCTATAAAATGGGCATAATCAATCCTTGATTTAAAGATTTGAGATCATGTATGTAGAGTGAACTGTAGAGAGTTCTCTGAAGTCTGTTAATGCCAGTTGTCATTATTACTGTCGTTGTTAGTATAATGCCAATTTGCCTTTTGGATTCTTCTGTCTGTCTCTCCCCTCAACTTCAAGCTCATAAGGAAGCTGTGCTTTTTAGAGCTATGGTAATGTGGTTAATTTGCTTATTACCCAGTTCTTGCTTTTCTTTCAGGTTCAGGAAATATTTGATCAATCTTATCTTTGTTATTGTCACCCTCCAAGCTTGGCCAAGGTTTGGGGGCACTCTAGAAGATGGAAGAATAAAAAGATGCCTGAAGCTAGAGGGAGGAGGAAGGTTTCCCAGGAGGTGAAATGCAGTTGAACCTTGAAATGGGAGCATAGGGTAATAGGTGTAAGAAATAAAGTGAAAAGATAAAATGGAGTCACTATAGTCAAGCTGCAAAATTATAAAATCAAGCAAGTTGAAGCCTGAAGAAGCAATTTTATTCTTATTTTATCTAGCCTGGAAACTTGAAGTTTTGAACTTTCCAGTGATTGTCAATGCCTGGCTATACATCTAACCTCCAGATAACCCTCTGATTACTCCCTGAAGGACTAGAGAAAGACTATGTACCCAGACCACCTGACATTTATTATCCAAACCCCCAGTCATCTAGAGGACCATATCCCACCAATTCAGGACTGATTCTTCTCAAAAATGTACTTTCTACTTTGTGAACCCTGCACTTTTCTTTCTTCTTCGAAACTCTGGGTTGTGCCTAGCTATATTTCTGTTTTGTTTTGTTTTTTTCCTAGCTGTGGTTTTATGATTTCATTCATGCTCGGTGCTTGGGATAGAGAGGTTAAGCTGATCAACTGAGAGGACTAGAATCCCGAGCCAGTTGTTTCCAGTTCTGTTATTTACTGGCCATGTGACTGGTTAAGTCACTTCTCTTCGAGTTTCCTGGAGTTCTGCTGGAGGTCTGACAGCCTCCTGGAGCCAGTGAAAACTGTTTTATCGGAGCAGTTTTCAGCAGAGTGCTCACAGCTTTCAGCAAATTCTCAACAGGGCTCTGACCTCCTGGCTTGCAGACTATCCCAGTGACTCAGCAGTACCCCCTTCACCTCCACCACACATGAGCTCCACTGACTCACCACATGCACTCTGAGCAGCTCCTGTTGGAGCTCCCCACAGAGCAGCCAATTGGCCCAGCCAGGCACAGTCCCCTCTGACTGCCCCTGTGGGTAGAGCTCTGCCACCTGGCCACATCCTGAGAGCTGGCCAGCCTCCAGAATGGACCGGCTGCTGGGAGTGCTCATCCCTAGCCTGGAGGGTGGCAGGGCCTCAAGGTTCCAAATGGGACCAGTAGTCAAGGATCCCGGAGGGAGCTGTGGGCCTGGTGGGCACTTTGGCCTCCCTGAAGGGGGCAAGGTAACATCAGGCCCCTTGAGGGGCCTTCCCAGTCAGCCCATGTCTTTCAATTCAGTATCCTTAGCTACTAGTACAGTGCTTGGTATATACTAGGTGCTCAGTAAATGTATGACTAAAACATTAACAACACAGCTACTTGAGAAGCAGGTACTTGGGACAGAGAGATTAAGATAATAAATAGAGAGGACTGGAATTTCTGAGGTCCAGTTCTGGTCTTGGTTCAGTTATTTACTGGCCGTGTGACTGGTTAAGTCACTTCCCTCTTTGAGTTTACTAAAGTAGAGTAGCAATCAGAGAATGGTGGGGTAGTGAGGAGGGAGCCTCTACATCTGCTAAAGCAGAGAAAAGGCTTCCCTCTGGAAGTGTTATTTTAACTGGGTTTTGAAGGTTAAATAAAAGTTCACTGGGAAAGAAGTAAAAAGGGGAATTTGAGGTAGGGAAGGGAGGTGCTTACAGGGCACACAGATGAAGCTGCACAGCTTATTTAGGCAACAGTGGATGACATGGGCAGAGTAGCTGGAATCATGGGGTGGAGGGCGAAGCTGGGAGTTTGAGGGAAAAGGGATTATAGAGCTATGTTAGGGCCCAGGCCTTCTATTCAATAAGACATGCCAGAGAAGTTGGGGAAAACTGCAAGCAGGGACAGTAGTGTGCAGTGCCCCAACAGACCTCCCTTTCAGCACCAAGGAACCCACTCCTCTGCAGCTGGAGGGTGGCCTGAGGACTTACATTTGTGCGTGAGTCTGTGTGTCTTAGCCTGGCTGCCTTGATGAAATGCCACAGACTAGAAGGCTGAAACATCTGTTTTCCCACCATTCTGGAGGTTTCTGCTGCTTTGGTTTCTGGTGAAGGCTCCTTCCTGGCTTGCAGACAGCTGCCTTCTCAATATATCTTCATATGGCCTTTCCTTGGTGTGTGTAGGTCAGGACTGCGCAGTGGGGAGAGAGCAAGCTCTCTGATGTCTCTTCCTATAAAGAAACTAATTCTATAGAATCAGGGCCCCACCTGTGTGACCTCATTTAACCATAATTTTTTCCTTAGAGGCCCCATCTTCAAATACAGTCACACTGAGGGTTTAGACTTAAAAATATGAATTTTGGGGGTAGGGGTGATATAAACATTCAGTCAATAACAGCTCCTCTTCAGGAATTGCCCTGAGCCAACGGGAGCCTCTGGCCCAAGGTTACCCTTCCCCTGAGAAAGTATATGTTGAGGTACAAAGGCCATTCCCCTTGCCTCAACTGAGGACAATGCTGCAGAAAACTGCCCATAACTTTCAACAGATTCTTGAAAACAGTGTAATCCAAAATTATTTTTAATTGTTGGACCAGGAATGAGAATATAAAGAGAGAACTTGAATAATGTGGATAAAAAAGAAACAGTTGATAAAATAGTAATAAAACAGCATTTTATGAAAGCCAATGATGTGTCAGGCAACATCTTGAACAATTTCATATAGAAATTACGAAATCCTCTCAACAGTCCTGCGAGTTAGAGATCACTAACATGGTTTTAGATATGAGGTAAAGGAAGCTGAGAGATTAAAAGGATTTTTCCAAATCCAACACTAACTAAGCAACAGGGCAATTCCTGTTCAGAGCACATGATTCCAAGTTTGGTGTTCAGTGTCACTGTTATCAAGAAGAACCAGAGAGAAACATGATAGGAAAACAAAACAAAAATATGAGAATACCAGGATACCCACTAACAAGTAGGAAACAGTAACAAAGACAATTTTGTGCAGCTTAAAGTAGATTTGGCAGGATGAATGTCCATGAAATGTTATGGCTAGAAAATATAGTTGCAAGTATCTTTAATGATGAAAGTCAGAGCAACCTCAGGAATACCGAAATCTATTAATAATCTTTAAAAATAATTTCCTTGACTATTAAAAACTGCCATTTGTGGAGAGTGTCTGCCAGGGGAAAGGAGAAACATCTGTAACAAAAATAAATTAATAAAAAAACAACAAACATTTCTTCATATGTCTCTTGGCCATTTATATGTCCTTTTTGGAGAGGTGTCTATTTATGTCCTCTGCACATTTTTTAATTGGGTTCTTTGTCTTCCTTTTGTTGAGTTGTATGAGCACGCTATTTATTTTGGAAATTAACCCCTTATCTGATGCATCATTGGTGATTATGGTCTCCCGTATAGTGGGATACCTTTCCGTTTTGATAGTTGTTTCTTCTGCTGTGCAAAACTTTTTAGTTTGATGTAGTCCCATGTGTTCATTTTTTTCCTTTGTTTCTCTTACTTAGGTGTTGAATAAGTGAAAATTCTTCTGCGTATCATGTCTGAGATTTTGTTGCCCACATTTTCTTCTAGAATTTTTATCAATTCAAGAGTTACATTTAAGTCTTTTATCCATTTTGAATTTATTCTCATGTGTGGTATAATTTAGTGTTCTAGCTTCATTTTTTTTTTTTTTTTTTTGCAAGTAGCTGTCCAATTTTCCCAACAGCATTTATTGAAGAGATTGTCTTGACTCCACTGTATGCTCTTGCCACCTTTATCAAATATTAATTGAGCATATTGTCTTGGGTCAATTTCTGTGTTCTCTATTCTGCTCCATTGATCTGCCTGTTCTTGTGCCAGTACCAGGCTGTTTTAATTACAGTGGCTTTGTAGTATAACCTGAAATCGGGTAATGTAATCCCTCCTACTTTGTTCTTTTTCAAGATTGCTGTGGCTATTCAGGGTCTTTTTTGGTTCCATATAAACTTTTGGATTGTTTGTTCTAGTTCTGTGAAGTATGTCGTTGATCATCAGAGAGATGCAAATTAAAACAACTATGAGGTATCACCTCACACCTTTCAGAATGTCCACCATCAATAAATAATCAAACAACAAGTGTTGGCGAGGCTGTTGAGAAAAGGGGACTGTAGTACACTGCTGTTGGGAATGCAGCCTGGTACAGACACTATGGAAAACACTATGGTGTTACCTCAAAAAGTTAAAAATTGAACTTCCATTTGACCCAGTGATCCCACTTCTAAGAATATACCTTAAGAAACCTGAAACACCAATCAGAAAGAATATATGTACCCCTATGTTCATAGAAGCACTATTCACAATAGCTAAGGTCTGGAAACAACCCAAGTGTCCATTTGTAGATAAGTGGATTAAAAAGCTGTGGTGCATGTACACAATGAAGTACTATGCAGCTGTAAGAAGGAAAGATCTCTTATCTTTTGAGATGGCATGGAAGGACCTGGAGAGTATTATGCTAAGCCAAACAAGTCAAGCAGAGAAAGACAAATATCACATGATCTCACTTATATGTGGAATATAATGAACTAAACAAACTGCTGAACAAGATTAACCCAGAGACATAGAGGTGGGGTACAGACTGACAAGCCTCAGAGGAGGGGGGCATTGGGGGGAAGAGATAAACCACAGAACTTACATGCATGTATTCATGACCAATGAACAAAGCTGGGTATGGGACAGGGGGTGGGGGGGAGGGGAGGAAGGTGTCAATGGGGGAAAAATGAGAAACATCTGTAACAAAAACAAATTTATAAATAAAAAATAAATTAAAAAATTATAAATGTATTAATACAATTATGATATTAAATGCTACAATGGGGTTTTAATAAAGATCTTAAAACCAATAAAAAAAAAACAACAAACAAAAATAACTGGCATTTGTTTCTCTTGCCTTAGTTGTTGTAGCAGTGAAAATTCTGCTACATTTCATGTCTGAAATTTTGTTGCCTACATTTTCTTCTAGGATTTTTATGGGTTCGCCAGTAACATTTAAGTATTTTATCCATTTTGAGTTTATTTTTGTGTATGGTGTGATTTGGTGGTCTAGTTTTGTTTTTTATTTTTATTTTATTTTTTTGCCTATAGCTGTCCAATTTTCCCAACACCATTTATTGAAGAGTTTATCTTTACTCCATTCTATTCTCTTGCCACCTTTGTCAAATATTAATTGAGCATAATATCTTGGGTCCATTTCTGGGTTCTCCATTTTGTTGGTCTATATGCCTGTTATTGTGTCAGTACCAGGCTGTTTTGATTACAATGGCTTTGTAGTATATCCTAAGAAGCCTGAAAAAGCCGTAGAAAGAATATATGTACCCCTATGTTCATAGCAGCACTATTTACAATTGCTAAGATCTGGAAACAACCCAAGTGTCCATCAATAGATGAATGGATAAAAAAAACTGTGATACACACACACACACACACACACACAATAGAATACTATGCAGCTGTAAGAAAGACAGCTCTCTTATTCTTTGAGACAACATGGAGGGAACTGAAGAGTACTTTGCTAAATGAAATAAGCCAAACAGAGAAAGACAAGTATCATATGATCTCACTTATTTATGGAATATAATGAACAAAATAGACCCAGAGACATAGAAGTAGGGTATAGACTGACAAACCTCAGAAGAGGGGGACATGGGGAGGGAAGAGATAAACCAAAGACTTATGTGCATGTAACCAATGGACACAGACAACAATGCTGGGGGTGGGGTGGGATCAGGAGGAGGATGTCAATGGGGAAAAAAGAATAAACATCTGTAACAAAAATAAATTAATAAAATAATAAAAAATAAAAAATGCAATTGAGATATTATTTAAAACATTTAATAATTGTTTTATTAATTCTTTCAATCTACTTGGTGCCAAGTATTGCATCATATAATTTAAACAACTTCAATAAAGTTTCATTATTGAACACTGAAAGTGTTGAGCACTGAACACTTTCAAGAAAAATACTAAAGAGTACATGCAATGAGCAATATTAAAATGCATTAAATATATTATTGTATCATCAATCCACTGAATTGGTATGACCTTGAAAATGAGTTTAGAAATAACCTCCTATTTTAAGAGTAATTGTAACATTTGATAAAAAGCAACTATATTTTGTTAAATGCATGTTAACTGAGAGAAAATACAATTTTATGAATAAAAATATAAAACAAAAATTATGTATTACCATTTATTGAATAATTACATAAATTATAATTATTCTTTCAGATAGACCACTTATATCTCTTGACCAATATCAGTATCTGTAAAATCAAGAAAGCCAGACATTATGTGCTTTACAAAGTAATATACTAGGAAGTACACACCACCACCAATAAAATATTTTGGCCTAAAATTTAAACCTCACAGCATCATTAGATGTAACTATCAATGTATAAGAAATATGCAGGATAGGGGAATAAATTAACACCACAAGGAAGCAATTTGCCAGTCCTAGAGTATCAGACAAATAAGTTTCTTTAACAAACCATTGGCATTTTTTTTAAATAAAAAAGAAAAAGAAAATGAGAAGGGTGATTGCTATGATATAAAAAAGATAAGCAACTTAAAACCCAATTCAATATAGAGAATTTTGCATCCTGCTTTAAACATGTAGCATTTCTTGAATCTGAGGATTCAAGTTTTTTGGTAATTCTGAAAAAAATCATATCTTGCATATTACCTCTCCCACAGTTTGTCTATTCTCTCCTTCTTAATTCTTACAAGATTTATGTTGGAATTTGTCACTCTTTCCACTACGTCTATTAACTACTTTCATGGCTTTTTTATGTCTTAATTTGTGTGCTGCATTACCTCCAGTCGACCAATACTCATTTCAGGTGTTTCTGATATGCCAGTTAATCTACCTGTAGAAGATTTTATTTGTGTAACTATATTTGGTGTTTATGGAAATTCTTTTGAGATATTACTTTCTAATCTGCCATTTTTAGAATGTCTGTTTATTCGTTTTAGGTTTTTAAATTCTCTTTTTCTGTTTTTAATCATTTAACACATGTTCTAGCCTCTACCTGAACTTCCATGGGATTTAAGTCCATTTGTCATTAACATTGCTGACTCTGACTCATGCAATGCTTTCTGGGGACTATCCTGACTGCTAATTTGTTCACTTACTGACTCCCAGATCTTGCAGTCATATATTACAGCACAGGATCTTTCACTAAAAATTTCTAGGGGACACTCTGCCCCCTCAGCCCAAGCCAAGACCACCAAGAATTTTACTTAATAATGGGAACATCTGTAATAATTTCAACAATAAAAATAAAGTTATCCTTGGCTGGTATGTCTCAGTTGGTCAGAGCATCATCCCATACACTGAAAGGTGGTGGGTTCAATTCCCAATTAGGGTACATACCCAGGTTACAGATTCAACCCCCTATTGGGGCATGTTCGAGAGGTAATCAATCAATGTTTCTTACATCAATATTTCTTTCTCTCTCTCTGTCCCTCTCTCTCTCCCTTCCTCTCTCTAAAACCAATTTTAAAAAATAAATAAAGTTTTTTAAAAAATAAATATTACTATTCATCCTAGCAGGTGAGCATATTTTTCTGCCAGTATGTAGCCCTTTGATGTGTCTGTTTTGGGTTTGTTTGTTTGCAATGACTGCAAATAAAACATTTTGCCTTCAGTAGACCAAGGCTTCAGCTCTTCTCTCTAAATGGGTTTCAAAACCAAGTTTTCCCTAGAAACCCACCCTGGACCACTGCAATGTCAGCTTGTGAACTTATTTTTGGTTCCATTACTGTTTTTTACTCCTGAAGATTTCCCTTATTTCCTTGGGATCCCATTTATGCATTTAAAAGGTTGGTGAATGTTGTATTTTATGGTGCATTTCTAGGTGATTGAGGAAGGAGAGCTCCTATTTTATCTAGTTCACTATTTATCCAAAATTATAAAATTTTATTTACTGGTTTTCAAAACTTAAAATGAGTAAATCAACAAAGACTTAATTATAGTTATCAAAAACAAAAGGTCAATGGTATCAGTTTGACAATATAAAAGTAAAGTATAGTCTCCAGACTCTGGGAAATGGAGAAGGATATATTAGTTTTTTAAATACTGTCACATTATATATATATACAAAAATACTGTCACATTATGATAAGAATTAAAAGATAAATAGTCTCAGTTGATATAACAAGCAGCTGAGATTTCAATAGATTATTATATATATATATATTCCCCCAAAACTAAAAATAGATATATGCCTATTTAGAGGAGCTGAAAGGGAAAGTGTAGATTATCTGAGATAATTCACAGAAATCACAGCCGAGTCAAGAGGTAATGCCTAAATTAGATACATTCAGAAATAGTACTATAAGTATGTTTTCAGGATAAAATATAATACTCCAGGAGTAAATGTGTGAGAACTGATGCTCAGAAAGTGCATGTGTTTGGTGTGAACAAAAGTTCTGGTGAAGGCAAAGAACTGTTGCTTTTTTCATTATAATCCTGTACTGGTTCTCAATTATTGCTGTAATAAATTACTATAAACTTAGTGGCTTAAAACAACATCCATTTATGAGCTCACAGTTGAGCAGTTTGGAAGTCTGTGCATGCTGTGACTGTATGCTCTGCTCAAGGTCTCAGTGGACTGAAATCAAGACTTTCACAAGACCTGTGGCTTTCAACTGGACCTCAGGGCCCTCTTTCTAGGTTATTGTTTTTTGGCAGCATTCATTTCATTTTGGTGTGGCACTGAGGCCCTTCCTACATATCAGCTGGGGCTGCATTCAGCCTCTAGAGGCCACCCCATTCTTCATCACATGGCCCTGTCATCTTCAAGCCCAGACACTGAATCCTTTCTATGCTTTGAATCTTTCTGACTTCCTCTTCTGCCACCAGGCAGAGAAAACTCCTTGCTTCTTTTAAAATTTTTGTTTTATTATCATCAAACCATTGAATGTAAAATCTACAATCTTAACACAATTTTAAATATACATTATTGTTGACTATAGGTACAATATTGTATAGCAGATATCTAGAGATTGTTCATTTTTCTAGACTGAAACTTTACACCCATTGATTGGTAACTTCCCATTCTCCCCTCTCAACCCCAGCCCTGTATTTCACTCTTCTATTCTATGAATTGGACTATTTTAAATACCTCATATATGTGCAAACATGAGGTATTTGTCTTTTTGTGCCTGCTTATTTCACTTAGCATAATGTCCTCCAGTTTCACCTGTATTGTTCTATATTGTAGAATTTCCTTCTCATTAAGGCTGAATAATATTCCATTCTATGTTTGCAACACATTTTCCTTGTGCATTTATTTTTTAATAGAAATTTAAGTTATTTTCACATATTGGCTATTGTGAATAGTGTTTCATTAAACATAGGAGTGCTAATACCTCTTCAAGATCCTGGTTGCAATTTTTCTGGATATATACCCAGTAATGGAATTGCTGGATCACATTGCAATTCTATTTTTAGAGGAACCTCCATACTGTTTTTCGTAGTGGCTACACCATTTTGCATTTCCACCAACAGTGTGCCAGCATTCCAATTTCTCCACATCTTCATCAACACTTGTCTTTTTTTTTTTCTATGATAGCCATCTTAACAGGTATACCTTGCTGTGACTTTGATTTACATGTCCCTGACAATTAGGAGAGTTGAGTATTTTTTATATACCTGTTTGTGATTTGTGTGGGGTTTTTTTTGGAGATATGTCTACTTAAGTCTTTGGCCCATTTTTTAAACAGGTTATTGGGGTTTTTTTGGTTGTTGTTTTAGGGGTTTTATCTATTTATTTTGTTTTTGCTATTAAGTTGTAAGGCTTCTTTATGTATGTTAGATATTAACCCTTTGTCAGATATTTGCAAATTATTTGTTTTTCTTCCTTGTGCTTTTGGTATCATATCCATTAAATCATTATAAAATCCCAAAGGCACTTTTTACAAATATAGAAAAACCAATTCTATACTTCATATGGAACCACAAAATATCATAAATAGTCAAATCAGTCTCAAAATAAAACACAGCTGAAGGTATCACATTTCCTGAACTCAAGTATATTACAAAGTTACATTAAAACAGTAATATGTACCGGCTTAAAGACTGACATATAAACCAATGGAACAGAATATAGAGACCATATATAAATATCCACATATATGGATAACTGACTTGACAAGAGTGCCCAAAGTATACAATGGAAAAAGGACAGTCTCTTCAAAAAATGATGCTGGGAAAAATAGATATCTACATGCAAAAGAACAAGATTGGACCTGTATCTTAAAATATTCATAAAAATCTACTCATAAAGAATTAAAGAATTAAATATAAGACACAAAATTTTTAAAATGAAACATTTGGAAAAAGCTTCATGACATCGGTCTTGGCAATAAAAAGCCTCTGATTTTATTTTATTTTATTTCATTTCTGTTGAATTTATTGGGATGACACTGGTTAACAAAATTATACAGATTTCAGGTATACAAGTCTACAATGCATCATCTGTACACTGTATTGTGTGTTTACCACTCAAGACAAGTCTCCATTCATCACCATTTTTCCCCCCTATACCTTCCTCTACTGGTTTCTCTTTCATCCTATCCCCCACAATCATTACACTGTTGTCACTGTCCATGAGTTTTATCTCTTTATTTTTATTTTTTTGCTTAATCCCTCCACCACCACCCACTTCCCAAGAGTTGTCAGCCTGCTCTCTATCTATGGGTCTGTCTCTATTTTGCTTGTTAGTTCATTTTGTTTATTAGATTCCATAAATGAGTGAAATCATATGGTATTTATCTTTCTCTGACTGGTTTATTTTACTTAGCACAATGTTCTCCAGGTCCATCCATGCTGTTGCAAAGGGCAAAATCACCTTCTCTCTTATGGCTGAGTAGTATCCCATTATATAAATGTACCAGTTTTTTATTCATTCATCCACTGATGGACACTTGGGCTGCTTCCAAATCTTGGCTATTGTAAATAACTCTGGAAAGAACATAAAAATGCATATATTCTTTCAATTCGTGTTTCAGGTTTCTTTGGATAAATTTCCAGCAAAAACTACAAGTGCTTTTCTTAGGATCGGGAATAAGACAGGGATGTCCACTTTTACTACTCCTATTCAACATAGTACTGGAAGTTTTAGACACAGCAATAAGACAAGAAGAAATAAAAGGCATCAAAATTAGAAAGGAAGTACAAAAACTGTTATTATTTGCATGTGACATAATACTATATAGAGAGAATCCTAAAGATTCCACCAAAAACTACTAGAATTCATAAGTGAATTCAGTAAAGTAGCAGGATACAAAATAAATATCCAGAAATCAGTTGTATTTTTATATACTAATGATAAACTTAATAATAAACTATCAGAAAGAAAAACTTAAACAAAAAACCATCACCATCACAATTGCTTCAAAAATAATAAAATACCTAAGAATAAATTTAACCAAGGATGTAAAAGACCTGTACTTGGAAAATTATAAGGCACTAAAGAAAGAAATTAAAGAATATACAAATAAGTGGAGGCACATACGTGTTTATGCATAGGAAGAATTAACATCAATAAAATATTCATACTACCCAAAGCGATCTATAGATTAAACACCATTTCTATCAAGATACAAATGTCATATTTCACAGAACTAGAACAAATAATACAAAAAATTATATGGAATCATATACACACACACAAAGTAATAGTAACCTAGAGAAAGAAGAATAAAGTTAGATTAATCATGCTACCTGATATCAAACTATACTAAAAGTCCATAGTAATCAAAACAGCATGGTACTGGCATAAAAACAGAAATATAGATCAATGGAACAGAACAGAAAACTCAGAAATAAACCTATGACTTTACAGTCAATTAATATTTGACAAAGTAGGCAAAAACATACAATGAGGTTTAAAAAAAGTCTATTTAATATATGGTGTTGGAAACATTGGACAGATAGATGCAAAAAAAATAAAACTAGACCACCTTCTTATACTTACTCAAGACTTAACTGAAAATGGATTAAAGACTTAAGTGTTAGGCTCTGTTTTCCTAGAAGAAAACATAGGCAGTACAATTTTTGACATTTCACGTAGCAGAATTTATTCTGGATATATCTCCTTGGGTGAGGGAAACAAAAAAAAAAATAAGCAAATGGGACTGCATCAGGATAAAAAGTTTTTGCACAGCACAAGAAACCATCAACAAAATGAAAAGACAACCCACTGAATGGGAGAACATATTCGCCAAAGATACATCTGATAAGAGGTTTATATCCAAAATTTATAAAGAACTTATACAATTCAACACCAATAAAACAAAAAATAAAAAAATTTAAATATGGACAAAGGACCTAAATAGACACTTCTCCAAAATGGATATATAGATGGCCAAGAGACATATGAAAAAATAGTCAATGTCACTAATCACTATAGAAATACAAATTAAAACCACAATGAGATATCACCTCACACCTGTCAAAATGGCTATTATCAATAAATCAACGAACAAGTGTTGGCAAGAATGTGAAGAAAAGGGAACCCTGGAGTACTGAGAACCCTGGAGTTGATAAGAATGAAGATTTGTATAGCCATTGTGGAAAGCAATATGGAACAACCTCAAAAAGTTAAAAACCAAACTACCTTATGACCCAATGATTCTAAAAACCCTCTGCATTTAAAGAGCTTATTTTATTAGCGTAAACTCACCAGGATAATTTCTACCAATAAGGTAACACATTCATGGGAATAATACCAGAGTACAGAGATCACAGCGGTTGAAGTCCTGTCTACCACCAATTCCTCTGGTATCATTCAGTTTGTTTATTACTTTAATAACAATAATTAATTATATTCATAATAGAGGGTCAATGGAAAAGTAAGAAAGCAAAGTCAAGAAATTTTCAAAAGGACTGCAGGGAGAGTTAGTTACCCTAAGAACTACCTAAATACAACAAAGTGGATGATTTGACTCAGAAGCCTTAGCTACCCTGGTGTTTCTGAGATTATTTGCTTACGTTCTTTTAATAAGAATCCTCTTTTCATGGCATGGGTCTACATATCTGGCTAGCAGGTAATGAAGTTATTTATTTATTAATAAGTACATAAAGTTCAAAAAATTAACAGTATAAATTAACAAATAAAGTGATAGAGAAAAATAAAGAAATAGGAGGTTCTGATCAGAGAGTGAAATAACAAAGGGTAAGGGTTTTCATGGGAGAAGTTCATGAATATGAAGATGGGCTTATATAGGATGTCATGAAATTAGTATGATACCATGACTATGAAGTAAAGTTGAAGGTGTAATTCACTGGAATAGAGGAAGTCAAGGATGGACCATTGATTCAAACACTGAAATTAAGAATGAATACATACTAGGAAGAAGGACCTAAATAGAATGGTACCATGGAAAAGTGAGAGTCCAAGAAGGAGACATGGAATGTGGATATGAGGAAGAGGAGGAAACTAGGAATTCTTAAGTGTTTTTGTTCACATTCTCTCAATGCTATAAGGCAGGAAAGTTATCAATATATTATTTACAAGTTTGCAAATGAAAAAGTGATGTTAGAAACTTTTAAGTCAATTTACCAAGATTACACACTTATTAAAGTGACAGATCTAGGACTGTACAAAACCCTCTGATTACAAATCCATTAGAAAATTAGTACCAATTTTATTTAAATGCTCTTTCATCCTGGATGAGAACATAGGTAGAGGAATGAAAGCTGAGAGTCCTTTCTAACAACAAATAAACTATACTAAAAATAATGAGGCCCACACTGACATGTGTTTTTTTCTTCTAACTAAACGCTACCACATTGATGCTTCTCTAATGAGGTGCCATAGAGCCATGCCTGAAATAACTTTGGGTAATGAGATGACTTTTATTAATCTACTTGTGAAAGAGTCTGTTCATTAATTAGTTTGGACAGCATGAAAGCAAAACAATGACACTCTTGTTTCAGAGTGTCAGCTAGAATCTAATTAGAAATCAGAGGCTGAAAGGACTCAAATATTTCTACTTACATTGGTACTGGCTTAAAGGTACTCAGTATGATTATAAATCATTTCATGTTTGAGACAGCATGGGTGGGAGAAGCATGAGGTGGAAGGGTGGGGATAGGTGACAGATCATACATCAAGGTCAGGGCCAGTTTTCAGACTGTTTTGTTTAAAGTCTCTAAATATGAAAGGATTATTAGGAAAGTAAAGTAACAACATCATCACTTCACCTTTCTTCTCTCTCTATGGTCTTTTTCCTCCCTAACCTCCCTTACACACACACATGCGTATACACACAAACCACCACACACATGATCCTGAAGCTGTTTATAAATCTACATGTATGTAATAACATGGTTGCTTATATTTTTATTGAGGCAGTCTTTTCTTCTTTCCAAACTCTAGACTGTGTTGGAAGGTCATTAAGAAGACAGATCACCAGTGTGATATAGCTGGTCCCAGGAAACTGGAGGCTCCTCCCTCTATCGCCTGTGCTTGGAATGTGTGCTCCACTCTCCTTCCTTGATGAGAAGCTGCCCAACAACACAACCTTGAGACAGGAATATGGCAATAAGGCCAACTGGACTGGGTATGTGCCTAAACCCTGTGAAGGCTCCCTGTGTATGTGACTGTAAGTCCTCTTTATAAACTTTTAAGATCTGGCAGGTGGGTGCAGAAATCTACTACTCATCTTGAAGCTGCCCATGACAAGAATCATAAGTAAGTTCCCTTGTTTGTTAAACCTACTCCCTATTAACCAGGGGTGGTTTGGCTTTTTATTCAATCTCTCCCTCACCTGAAAGTTTCTGGGAAGGTTGTGAAGAAACCAAATGACAAAACAGCTCATTTCAATCCCTCTCTCTTTTTCTCTCCCACCATAAAAAAAAAAAAAAAAAAAAAAGCCCAAAACCACCTTTCAATAAAATTGCCTATAGACTCATTCTGTCCAAATCCTAGAAATAAAAGTTCTATTCTGCAGCAAGACATAATTTTTGAGTGACAGTAAGTCTGTTCAATGTTTAAGAGGAATATTTTGAGGGAAAAAATGTCAGTATTGTCATTACTTGAATGATAACTTAAATGGTTCCTTTCATGTAAATACTGTATGTTATATAATATTTCTTTGCTTTTCAACTCTATATGGGCTCACATTTGCCTCATACTATTGTTTTCTAAAGCAGCTTGATGGGGTCTGGTTCCCATCTTTTTGCCTTGAAATCACAAAACAATACATTAGCTTTTAACCTATATATTCCCATTAAAGAATCCCTGTAAAGTGAAGTAGGTAGTATGTCTTAGGCAAAAAAAAAAAAAAAGAATTATTTTCTAGCTTCTTACTACTTTCCAAGGAAATGTGGCATACAAAATATCTAACTTTTCTCATGACAAATGTTTATTGAATGCATGAAATAATTGGAAGTTTCATTATTACCACAAAACAGAAATTTAATAACTTAATGGAAAACCTAGTGATCCCTTCCCACCATTAATCTAGACCAAACTGCTTCTTTGCTCAGAAAGCTTGATGGCATCTCTTGCAAGTAGGGGTAGTAGAAGGAGAAAGGCATGTTATAAAAGGGAAAGATTAATACTCCTCCATAACATACATGAAAACGTTCTCAGAGAATGTTCCCTGAACAGAGTGAGATAAATGAGAGGATACATGTGAGGCAAAATGAACTCAAAACAGAATGCTAAGTTTAAAAAAAAAAAAGTCTAGGGAAAACTTGAATTCCTATATATTGTTTTGAATTCAAAAAAGAAAATGTGAGATGGATAGTTATTCTGTGAAGCTTTGCCTTCTTAATTCTTTCTGCTCAAATTCTTAAGCAAATATCAACAATATTTACTACTTATCATCACTAATATGTAGTCATCTGCTTATATCATTTTCATGGATTAGAGAGATACATTTGGAGACAATATAGTGTTTATTTAGTCCATCCTTTCTGTAAAGAAAGAAACTGAATCCTTGAGAGAGAAGTGACCAGGTCAAAATGACAGTGAAGAGAAGCCTGGTCCCCCAATGTTATCTTTACCCTGGAAAGATAAGATCAGGTCCTGTCTTTGATCTCTAGGCTTGAACCCTGTTCCTTCTGGGATATAACTGTTGATCTAATAAATCTTTGTCATGGAGTCTGAACTCTGCAAAAGTAGAAACTTTCTTTAGACTCTATTTCCAACTCACCTGCCTTGCATGGATAGGGTACACAATCATCATATTCATTTATACTCATCCCACATAAAACCCAATCATTCCACTTCTAAATTTAATACTTATGAACTCAGATCTACCTCTAAATTTTATGATTTATTAAAAAGCTGAAAAATAAAGGGAGAATTGGAATATAAAAAGTTATAAGAATCCATAAGCTTGCTAGAGCAAATTTAAACTGTTTAATTAACAGAAAAATGAAGTAACTTATCTTTGGTCAAAAAACTAGTAAAAGTAATTATAAAAATAAAATATAGTCTAGAGCTTTTGTTATTATATCACAAATATCTATAAGTCTAAGTGAAGCAACATTTGTTCTACCTTGAGACATAACCTCTTCCCCAATGTAGAATGAGCATGAATTAAAGCACAAACAGATAGGCAAACAAAAAGCAACGCCGAGAATGGCCTTTTTGTATGAAACTTGCCATCTTCTGGTGCCCTGTGTAACCTATCAGGCCCTATTCTAAGTGCTGAAATGCAAAGATAAATAATAGACAAGTCCAGCTCTCAGTTAGTTTCAAGGCCAGCTTTGAAGATAAGAGATGCACCCAAATACCTATGCAATGATGTAGAAAGTGATACAGTCATAGAATAGATAAATCATAAGTAAATTATAAAAATGATATTGAAAAGATTCAGCACTTATGGATAAAAGGAATGAAATATCATGATGCTTCTTTCACTGCTGCTGCCTGAAGAATATGTTTCTTCTCATTTACTGAGAACTCCTCAGACTTATATTGCCTTATACCATACATTCCTTCTGGAATTAGAATTTATGACATTTATATTTTGAATCTATACATGGTATAGGAGTAAAAACCAAATTTCCAAAATGAGTAGTAAACAGTATTTGTCATCTGATTTTATTTTTTTAATTAAAAAACATATCTTTATTGTTCAATGTATTACAAATATCCCTCGTTTTTCCCCTATTGACCCCCTCCTGCCCACTCCTGCCCCCTCTTGCCTTTCCCCATACTGTTGTCTGTGTCTATTGGTTATGCATATATGCATATAAGTTCTTTGGCTTATTTCTTCCCACCCCCCTTCCCTTTGAGGTTTGTTAGTCTAACAACCAATTTGTACTTCTTTTATTTATTTATTTATTTATTTATTTATTTAATCCTCACCCGAGGATTTTTCCTTTTTTTGTTCAGGTAGAGTGGGAGGGAGAGAGAGGAACAGAGAGAGAGAGAGAAACATCGATGTGAAAGGAACACATCGAGTGGCTTCCACCCGCACAACCGACCATGGCCGGGGACAAACTGCAACCGAGGTACGCGCCCTTAGTGGGAACCGAACCCGGGTCTCTCAGGACCGCAGGCCGACGCTCTAACCGCTGAGCCAAACCAGCCAGGGCCAATTTGTACTTCTTAATCCCTTCACCTTTTTCACCCATTCCTCCAACCCCCCTCCCATCTGGCAATCAACAAAATGTTCTCTATATCTATGAGAATGTTTCAGTTCTGTTTGTTCATTTTCTTTGTAGATTCAATTGTTGATAGATATGTATTTATTGACATTTTGTTCATACTTTTTATCTTCTTTTTCTTCAAGAAGACCCTTCAACATGTCATATAATAATGGTTTGATGGTGATTAATTCCTTTAGCTTTTTCTTGTCTGGGAAACTTTATATGTCCATCGATTCTAAATGATAACTTTGGAGGATAGAGTGAGGTTGGTTGTAGGTTCTTGCTTTTCATCACTCTGAATATTTCTTGCCACTCCCTTCTGGCCTGCAAAGTTTATTTTGAGAAATCAGCTGACAGTTTAATGGGAACTCCCTTGTAGGTAACTAACTGCTTTTCTCTTGCTGCTTTTAAGATTCTCTCTTTGTCTTTAACCTTTTTGATTATGATGTGTCTTGATGTGAGCCTCTTGGGGTTCATCTTGTTTGGGATTCTCTGTGCTTCCTAGACTTGTATGTCTGTTTTCTTCACCAAGTTAGGGAAGTTTTCTGTCATTATTGTTTCAAATAGGTTTTCAATTTCTTGCGCTCTCTCTTCTTCTGGCACCCCCATGATGCTAATGTTGGTACACTTGTAGTTGTCCCAGAGGAGGCTCCTTATACTATCCTCATTTTTTTTTGGATTTTTTTCTTTTTACTCTTTTAATTGGGTGTTTTTTGCTACCTTATATTCCAAATCGATGGTTTGCTTCTTGGCTTTACCTATTCTACTATTGAATCTCTGTAAATTTTTCTTTATTTCAGTTAGTGCCTCCTTCATTTCTGACTGGTCTTTTTTTTACACTCTTGAAGCCCTCACTAAGATTCTTGATGTTCTCACTAAGTTCATTGAGCATTCTTATGAGCAGTGTTTTGAACTCTGCATCTGTTAGATTGCTTATCTCCGTTCGTTTAATTCTTTTCCTGGAGTTTTACTCTGTTCTTTCATTTGGGACATGTTTCTTTGTCTCCTCATTTTGGCTGCCTCCCTGTGTTTGTTTCTATGTATTAGGTAGGGTTGCTATGACTTCTTGACTTCCTAGAGTGGTCCATTGTAGTAAGTGTCCTGTAAGGTCCAGTGGCACAGCCTCCCAGGTCTCCCAGCTGGGCCCTCAAGGCATGCCCCTTGTGTGGATTTTACAAACTTCTGTTGTAATTGAGTCTTGACTGCAATCTTGATGTAGCTTCTTTAATTTTGTAGTTGTAGGACTTCCATTCAGCTTGATTTTAGGTGGTTTTGAATGATGATTGTTCTATAGTTTGGTTGTAATTTTGATGTGGTTGTGGGAGGATGCAATACCGCATTTACCTAAACCGCCATCTTGACCAGAAGTCCTGATAATTTGAAAAGTACATTTCGGTACCATTTTTTAAAAAATTATATTCATCCTTATATACTGGATTGAGTACATTTTCACTAAAAAACACGACATTTGCAACCTATTTGTGCAGTTTATGTTTTAATTTTGTCTTTTACTAACAAAGTAATGTTTGACTTTAATAGAAATTACTGAAGCCTGGCCAATGTGGCTCTGTGGATTGAGCTTCCTCCCATGGACTGAGATGTTCTGGTTTGATTCCTGATTACTGGCTCAATCCCCAGCGCAGGAGGTGGCTGATCGATATTTCTTTCTCATATTAATGTTTCTATTTCTCTCTCCCTTTCTCTCTCTCTAAAAAATTAATAAAACATACTTACAAAAAAAAAGAAAGAGAAATTAGTGAAATGCTCATGTGAGAAGAACAACACTAGCAGAATAAATGTGATCAATTTAAAAATATATCAATGAAGATTATTTAGCCTAAGGAACAGATGAAAACAGAATTTAAAAAAAAAAAAAAAAAAAAAAAAACCCTGACAGGTGTGACTCGGTTGAGCATCATCCGGAGTACCAAGAGATCACTGGCTTGATTTTAGGTCAGGGCACATGCCTGGTTGCAGACTCCATTCCCAGTAGGGAGTGTGCAGGAGGCTGCTGATTGATAGTTCTCTCTCATCAATGTCTTTCTACCTCTCCATTTCTCTTTCTCCTTAAAATAAGTAAAAACATATTTTTTAATGTTTAAACCATAAAATAAATATAGCCTGAGAGATCTATAGGACTCTATCAAGCACACCAACACCTGCATAATGATTGTTTCAATAGTAGAGGAGACTGATAAAGAGGCAAAAATAATATTTGAAGAGATAATGACCCTCAAATTTCATAAAAAACTTTAATTTACACATCCAGGAAGCTCAATCAACTCCAAGTAGTTTAAACCAAAAAAGATTTATACCATAAGTAAGTATTGAAAGACAAAGAAAAAAGATTGAAAGCAGCAAAAAAAAAAAAGTAACTTGTCACATACAAGGAATCCTTAAAATTATTAACCGATTTCACATCAGAAACCATGGAGGCCAGAAGGCAGTGAGATGATACACTTATAGTGCTGAAAGAAAAAGAGTATAAACCAAGAACTTTATATCAGAAAAACTATTCTTAAAACATCAAAGAGGCCCTGGCCAGTTTGGCTCAGCGGTTAGAGTGTCGGCCTGTGGTCCGGAGAGACCCGGGTTCGGTTCCCGCTAAGGGCACGTACCTTGGTTGCAGTTTGTCCCCGGCCCTGGTTGGGTCGTGTGGGTGGCAACCACTCGATGTGTCGCTTTCACATCGATGTTTCTCTCTCTCTCTCTCCCTCCCACTCTATCTGAACAAAATATCGAAAAATGTCCTCGAGTGAGGATAAAAAAAAAAAAAAAATCAAAGAGAATTTAAGACACTCCCAGATTTGGGGGAAAAAATTGTCACTAGCAAGCCTATTCTACAAAACATATAAAAGGGCATATTTCAGACTAAAATGAAAAAATTCTAACTAGTAACTCAAATCCACATGAAAAAAGTAAAAAAAAAAAAAAAAATGGATAAGTATGATGATATAGATAAAAGGAAGCATAAATGTATTTTTATTTGTACCTCTTTGTTCCTTCTATCTGATTTAAAAGGCAACTGCATTAAATAACAATTATAAAACTGTGTTGACAGCTCATGCTATATAAAAAGGGAATTGTTTATAACAATAATAGTGCAGAAGAGAGGGAGGGAATAAAACTATATAAGAATAAAGTTTGTATGCTATTGAACTATATATAAGAATCAAAACTATATTGTTATAGGGTAATACGTTCATTGAAATATCCAAAGTAACCATTAAGAAAATGACTTTAAAATTTAGTAAGGAGCCCTGGCCAGTTTGGCTCAGCGGTTAGAGTGTCGGCCTGGGGTCCGGAGAGACCCGGGTTCGGTTCCCGCTAAGGGCACGTACTTCGGTTGCAGTTTGTCCCCGGCCCTGGTTGGTCGTGCGGGTGGCAGCCACTCGATGTGTCCCTTCACATCGATGTTTCTCACTCTCTCTCCCTTCCTCTCTCTCCCTCCCACTCTACCTGTACAAAAAATGGAAAAAATATCCTCGGGTGAGGATAAAAAATAAAATAAAAATAAAAAAAAAATTTAGTAAGGAAACAACAAAGGAATTAAAATGGTTCAATATAAAAATATTTTTTTTAAAGCAAGGAATTATGAAGAAAGAGGAACAAAAAACAAAACATTAAAAACAAATAGCACTCGCCCTGGCCGGTTTGGCTCAGCGGTTAGAGCGTCGGCCTGCGGTACAGAGAGACCTGGGTTCGGTTCCCGCTAGGGCACATACCTCGGTTGCAGTTTGTCCCCGGCCCTGGCTGGTCGTGTGGGTGGCAGCCACTCGATGTGTCCCTTCACATAGATGTTTCTCTCTCTCTCTCTCTTCCTCTCTCTCCCTCCCACTCTATCTGAATAAAAAATGGAAAAATGTCCTCAAGTGAGGATAAAAAAAAAAAATTAAAAACAAATAGCAAATGGCAGACAAAAATTCTAGCTTCTCAGTAATTACTAAATGTATATAGATTAAACGCTTTCCCAGATGGAAAAGATTGTTAGACTATACTTTTCTTTTAAATTTTTTCTTATTGAATTTATTTTATTTTATGTTTTTAATTGTTTTCCCTTTATTAATTTTAGAGAGAGAGGAAGGGAGAGGAAGAGAAAGGTAGTAACATCAATGAGAGAGAACATCAATCGGGCCCACAACCTGGGCATGTGCCCTGACTGGAAATCGAACCAGGGACCTCCTGGTTTATGGGTAGACACTCCACCACACAGCCATACCAGCTCAGCTGTTAAACTAAACTTTTAAAAAATATATGCTATCTAAAAGAGATACACTTTACTTTTTTTATTAATTTATTTATTTTTGTTACAGATGTTTCTCTTTTTTTCCCCACTGATTCCCCCCTCCCTCTTCCTCCCTGCCCTGTCCCCAGCTTTGTTGTCCATGTCCATTGTTCATGCATACATGCATATAAGTTCTGTGGTTTATCTTCCCCCACCACTCCCTCTTCTGGGAATTGTCAGTCTGTACCCCACTTCCACATCTCTGGGACTACCCCATTCCTCAGACTGTTATGTTCATTATATTCTACAAGTAAGTGAAATCATATGATACTTATCTTTCTCTGATCTTGTTTTGCTGGGAATAATACTTTCCAGGTCCCTCCATGTCATCTCAAAGGATAATAGACCTTTTTTTCTTACAGCTGCATAGTACTCCATTGTGTATATGTACCACTGTTTTTTTATTCATTCGTCTACTGATGGACATTTGGGCTATTTCCAGATCTTAGCTATTGTAAATAGTGCTGCTATGAACATGGGGGTACATATATTCTTTCTGATTGGTGTTTCAGGCTTCTTAGGGTATATTCCTAGAAGTGGGATCACTGGGCCAAATGGCAATTCAATTTTTCATTTTTTTAGGTAACACCATATTGTTTTTCATAGTGGCTGCACCAGTCTGCATTCCCACTAGCAGTGTACTCGAGTTCCCTTTTTTCCACATCCTTGCCAACACTTGTTGTTTGATGATTTGTTGATGGTGATTATTCTGACAGGTGTGAGGTGATACCTCATTGTTGTTTTAATTTGCATCTCTCTGATGATTAGTGATGTTGAGCATTTCTTCATATGCCTCTTAGCCATTTGTATGTCCTGTTTGGAGAAGTGTCCATTTAGTTCCTCTGCCCATTTTTTAATTGGGTTCTTTGTTTTCCTTTTGTTGAGTTATACTTTAGATTCAAAGGCACAACTAGGTTGAAATTAAAAATACTTTTAAACAGTAACCAAAGGAGGGCTATACTAACATCAAACAAAACAGTAAACTTTAAAACTAAATTGTTAACTGAAACAAAGAAGAACACTTAAAAATGAGAACTGGGTCAATCCATGAAAAATAATGACAATCACAAACATATATATATCTTATATCAGAGCCCTAAAATTCATGAAATAAACTTTGACAGATTTGAAGAAGTGGACAATTTAAAAATAATAGTTGAAGACTTTAATAATGGATAAAACTAGCTAGCAAATCAGAGAGCAAAAAGATTTGAATGACATTATAAATCAACTAGATTACAAGATACCTTTAGAAAACAGCAGAATACACATTCTTCTCATGAACATGGGACATTCTTCAGGAGAGAACTCTGACAATTCAACAATAATTATACATATAACCCAATTTTTAAACTGGCTAAAATATTTTAATAGACCATTTTAAGGAAGATATATAGTCAATAAGCACATAAAGTGATGCTCAATATCAGTCATTAGAGAAATGTAAATCAACTACAATGAGTTACCACTGAAAATCCACTAGGATGCCAAAATGTGTGTGTATACACACACACACACACACATATATGTATGTATATATATGTACATAATATATATACATATATACACACATATATATTAACAAGTATATGAGGATATAGATAAATTGCAATATTAATATATTTGTGATGGAAATATAAAATACTGAAGCAGCTCTGGAAAACAGTTCAGCCCTCCCTCAAAAAGTTAAGCATAGAATCACATATGACTCAAAAATTTCACTCCTAAGTATTTACCCAAAGGAAATAAAAACATATGTCTATACAAAACCTTGTGCATACATGTTTATATTAGCATTATTCATAAAAATGAAAAATGGAAACAACTCAAATATCCATCAATTGATGAATAGATAAATGAAATGGTATAGCCACACAATGGAATATTATTCAGCCATAAAAAAAAAAAAAAAATGAAGTACATATTGCTCCCAAATGGATGAAGCTCAAAAACACTGTTAACTGAAAGAAGCCAGATACATATGTTCACATATTGTATGACCATTTATATGAAAAATCTAGATTAATTAAATCCATAGAGAACAGAAAGCAACCAACAGACAGCAGATTAGTGGTTGTCACAGCTGACTGGTGCATAGGGTGGGAGAATGAAGAGTGACCACTTAATGAAGAGTGGCCATTTTATGGGAATTTTTAGGCATGCTGAAGTATTCTGGATTAGTGTGTATTAATGGTCATACAACTTTGTGATTTTACTAAAACCTTTGGATCATATACTTTAAAAGGAAATTTTATATTGTATGGATTATATCTCAATTTAAAAGTACCTATAGTTCTGCTACTAACAAATACTACTAATAAAATTCTGGAAATTTGAAATTGCTATATGAATAAGAAACTACTATGTACATTGGGTACGTAGTATGTGCCTGATATTTCACATACGCTGTCTCTTTTAGTCATCATATCATTATTCCTGCATAAGTAAACTGGCATTTCAAGAGATAAAATAATTTTTCTAGTCATATTACTAATATGTGAAGAGATTAATAAACTTAGGTTTCTCCATTATATACCCCCAAACCTGTGTGGCTGCTAAGGAGCAGATATGCTCATAGTGTCCTAATTTGGACCATAACGAATGGTTTGTTTACTTTGGCAACTGTGAAAACTGAAGTAGAGTGGTAGATAGCAAGTAAATAGCAAGCCAAGAAAGAGATACCCAGTCTTTTTGGCTTTGCATCTCTATCAGAGTTCTTATAATCAGGCAGGTGATTAGGAAGGGAAGTGAAACAATGACTTGGAATAGGGAACAGGACAAGAATGTTCTCCATACAGATTTGAAAATGATTTTGCAATTTGTCTACTTTATTCCAACTTCACCTGAATGAGTCATTCTCATTAATAAAATTGTCCTTTGACACCTAGAACTCCCAAATGTTTTACAACTCTCTTTTATTATTGCAGTATTCTGCTTTTGCAAATAAACACATTGATTTTGAACTGCTCCATCCAATAAACAAAATAAGTCTTGAAAGAGTCAGAAAAAGGTAAAGCCTAACCAGTGAGTAAGTAAACAATCAGAAGTTATGGAGAGAAGGTAAAATTGATGGTTATAGATGCTAAAAGGAAACTGGATACCAACTATGTTTTATGTTTATACACTTGGCTGCCTCTGGATGGTGAACTGAGAAATGGGGCATAGAGGTATGAAGAAGACCTGTTACTTTTTCATATCCATTAAATTTTAAAGCATGTGATTGCATTACCTACTCAATTAGTGGTCATTTAAAATTATTTTTTTAATGGAAAAAATAATAAAATGCTGCATTCTGGAAAAGGTATTAAAAGTCCTTTGAGAGTAGCTGCTTTTCTTCCAAGCCAAGATGTGGTGTGTGTAAGGAGAGGCACAGGCAGTGCATTGCAAGGAGAGTCATGCTGGCTCCAGACTGTCAAGGGAAAAGAGCTAAGATGAGGACTCCATTAGACTGGGGGAAAAATTCCCTGAATGAGGACAGTAGAGCCCCTGAAAAGTCATGGAAAATGTAGGGTGTAAGAAGTCATTCTGTTGTTTATAAGAAGTATAACAAATCCTTGAGTGCTCAGAGCATGGATGCAGGTGGGAATAAAGATATATAAACAAGTCTCCTGAGATTTTTCCTGGAATCAGTAAAAAGGCAGACTGAGAACTCTCTTCCTAGGGCCAATAAAAAAAAATAGTAGCAAAAAAGTTTCAAAAGTAAAAAAGATGAGATACTCAATAATTGATGAAGCTGCTGAAAGATACTACTAGGCCCCCAAAAGGTGGCTAAGTTATAAAATCTGAAGGCAAAAGCCCGGGTTAGAATCACAGTGCTGATATATTAGCTGAGCAACACCAGGACAATTATTTAAGCTTTTTTTGTTTTCATTTCTTTATCTGTAAAGTAGAAAATAGTTTTAAGTTCTCATGAGTTTAATTATCACACACTATATTCAATAAATAAGATTAATAAAGGGATTAGCAGTAGCTCTAAACTTTTTTTCAGCTACAAAAAAATACTATGCATAAATAAAATTTTACTCAAAGACTCAATTTGTAAAATAGAAAATAGGGTTTTTCTAGTTGAGTGAGTGCTGGAGAGGCAACTGATTAATCACTAGGACTCTGAGGCAAAATTTGAAAATCATCATAAGAGATTCCAAAATAGCAGCAGAGTGAATGGAAGCAACACAGACTATCTCCCAGGACAAAACTGAAATTACAACTAAAATAAAGATAAATCGTCAGGAATAAACAACAGAAAAGCAGCTTGCAAGGACCATATAACCAGAGACACTGAATTGATCCTGGTAAGATTGCAGAGTGACAACAGAGGGGCTGAGAGCCCATGGACAGCAGTGGTCATAGCTGTGAGCAGTCTCTAGACCCCTCCACAGCCCAGAGGGCCGGGACAGAGCATTAAAATAGACACAGCCACTCACCTTGGGCTCCAGCAGAGGAAAGGTGGACTGGACAGGAACTTGGGATTAGGAGGGTGCTCAGAGCTTTTGCTGAGTTGTGGCCATACAGGAAGGTGGGCATCTTACTCCTTCCCAGGGCTCTGGAGAGAGGCAGTGGCCTCTCCATCAAAGATTCAACCCAATCCAGGAGGGCCATTGAAATGCAAATTGGGGCTCATTAACAACCACCCTTGGGAAATCCGCTTATGTGGAACACCTGTGGGAATTTTTCATTCAACTTGAAGAGCCTGACAAACCAAGGCTCTTCAAGGAACCTTGACTAATAGCCTCCAAGCAAAAAGCTAGAGGATAATGAACCTTTCCTGGGCTTGCAAATCTACCCAGGAGAGTAAGACTTGACAGTGGTGTTTAACGTGGGTCCTCCCTCGCTCATCCAAACCCAGTAGAGGGAAGCACAAACAGGAGAACATCAACACCCACAAGGAAAATTAGGCAGGCTCCAAAATCCACTGAGATAGCCAAAATGGTGAAACAAAGAAACAAATCCCAAATAAATCAACAAGAGACCTCTGCCAAAGATGAGATAAATAAAATACAGTTAACCAAGTTATCAAAGGTAGAATTCAGAGTCATGATCTTGAGAAAGCTCAACACCATGAGTAAGGACATCAACACCATGAGTAAAGATATAGAAACATTGAAAATCAACCAATTGGAAGTGGAAAAACCACCAAGAAAAATAAGAATGACATAGCAGAAATAAAGAACACATTGTAAGGACTAAACAGCACACTAAAGGAAGCTGAGGATCGAATTAGTGAATAAGAAGACAGGGTAGAAAATAATCAACCAATCATAAAACCAAAGGAAAAATCAATTAAAAAACAGAAGACAGGGTAAGAGAACTGTGGGACAACTGCAAATGTAATAATATTTGCATCATAGGAGTCGCCAAAGAAGATGAAAATGAGCAAGGGTTAGAGAATATATTTGAAGAAATAGTGACAGAAAATTGCTCTAATTTGGTGAAGAAAGAAGGTATTCAAGTTCAAGAAGCACAGAGACATACTTACCTGGCAGGGGAGACACCATGATACCAAAGCAGGTTTCTCAGGGCGAGGCTTATCCATTTCACTCCGGATGTGATGACGCCTGAGATTTCTCCAAATGTGGGAAACTCGACCGCATAATTTGTGGTAGTGAGAGACTGCGTTCATGTTTCACTCTGGGGGGGGGAGAGAGAGAGAGAGAGAGAGAGAGAGAGAGAGAAGCACAGAGAGCCCCAAGTAGGAAGAACCCAAATAGGCCCACACCAAGACACATAGTAATTATAATGCCAAAAATTAAAGACAAAAAGAGAACGCTAAAGGCAGCAAGAGATAAGCAACAGGTTACCAACAAAGAAACCCCCATAAGGCTCTCAACTGACTTCTCAACAGAAACACTACGGGCCAGAAGGGAGTGGTACGAAGTAATCAAAATCATGAAAAATAAGGATCTGAATACAAGACTACTCTATCCAGTAAGGCTATCATTCAAAATGGAAGGTCAAATAAAGAGCTTCCCAGACCAAAAAAAGGCTAAGGGAATACATTAGCACCAAACCAGCACTGCAAGAAATGTTAAATGGACTGCTGTAATTAGTAGAAATAGAAAGAAAAATATAACCACACTAAATGAAAATGGAAATAAATAAGTACATATCAATAATACCTTAAATGTAAATGGATTGAATGCTCCAATAAAAAGACACAGAGTAGCTGATTGATTAAGAAAGCATGACTCATATATATGTTGTTTAAAAAATACCTACCTCACAACAAAAGACTCACATAGGTTGAAAGGGAAGAATTAAAAAAAAATTTCCAAGCAAACAAAAAAAAGAAAAGCTGGAATAGCAATACTCATATCTGATAAAGTTGATTTCAAAATGAAGGCTATAACTAAAGACAAAGAAGGTCATTACATAATATTGAAAGGATCTATACAATAGGAAGATATACCTTGGTAAACATATATGCACCAAATATAGGTGCACCAAAATATATTATAAATCTTCTGGAGGACTTTGAAGGAGAAATCAAAAGCAATACAATCATAGTAGGAGACTTCAACACCCCGCTAACATCACTAAATAAAACCTCTAGACAAAAAATTAACAAGGAAACAGAGACTCTAAATGAAGCGCTAGATCAAATGGATTTAATAGATACCTACAGAGAATTACACCCCAAAACTACAGAATTCATATTTTTCTCAAGTGCACATGAAACATTCTCAAAGATAGACCACATGTTAGGACACAAACTAAGTCTCTACAAATTCAAGAAATTGAAATCATATCAAGCATCTACTCAGATCACAATGGCGAGAAACTAGAAATCAATTAGAACAAGAACATACAAAGACATTTGAACACATAGAAGTAAAATAGCATGTTATTAAACAATGAATGGTTACCGAGGAGATCAAAAAAGAGATTAAAATCTTCCTGGAAACCAATGAAAATGAACATAAAACAACACAAAATCTATGGGATGCAGCAAAAGCAGTTTTGTGAGGGAAGTTCATAGCACTACAAGCCTACCTAAAGAAACAAGAAAAATTTATAATAGATTACCTAACCTCACAACTTAAAGAACTAAAATGCAAACAAAAAGAAAACCTCAGAGCAAGTAGAAGAAAGAAAATATCAGAGAAGAAATAAATGACATAGGGGCCAAGAGGGAAAAAAAAAAAAAAAAAGTTCAAAGGATCAATAAAGAGCCGGTTTTTCAAAAAGATAAACAAGATTGATGGACCCTTGGATAGACTCACCAAGAAACAAAGAGAGAGAACCCAAATACATACAATCAGAAATGAAAGAGAAGAAGTAACAAATGACACCACAGAAATACAAAGGAATGTTAACAAATACTATGAACAATCATATGGCAACAAATTAGTCAATCTAAGCAAAATGGACAAATTTATAGAAACACACGATCTCTAAAGACTGGACTGCGAAGAGATAGAAAACTTGAACAGACCAATAACAACTAAATAAATTAAAGATGTAATCAAGATTCTCACAGTAAACAAAAGCCCAGGCCTGGATAGCTTCACAGGAAAGTATTACCAAACATTCAAAGAAGAACTACCACCCATTCTTCTAAAACTATTCCAAAAAATTTAAGAAGGAAGACTTCCAAACTTGTTTTTTTGAGGTCAGCATAATTCTAATCACAAAGCCAGAAAAAGACACCACAAAGAAAGAAAACTATGGGCCAATATCCCTGATGAACATAGACGCCAAAATCCTGAACAAAATACTAGCAAATCGGATCCAGCAATACATCAAAAAGTTATTCACCATGACCAAGTGGGATTCATCCCAGGGATGCAAGGATGGTACAATATTAACCAATCAATAAATGTGATACACCACATAAACAAAATGAAAGATACAAATCATATAATCATATCAATAGATGCTGAAAAACCATTTGACAAAATCCAGCACTCCTTTCTGATAAAAATACTCACCAATATGAGAATAGAGGGATCATATCTTGACATAATAAAGGCCATATATGAAAGACCTACAGCCACCCTGCCGGTTTGGCTCAGCAGTTGGAGCGTCAGCCTGCAGTACAGAGAGACCCGGGTTTGGTTCCCGCTAAGGGCACGTACCTCGGTTGCAGTTTGTCCCGGCCCTGGTTGGTCATGCGGGTGGCAGCCACTCGATGTGTCCCTTCACATCGATGTTTCTCTCTCTCTCTCTTCCTCTCTCTCCCTCCCACTCTATCTGAACAAAAAATGGAAAAATGTCCTCAGGTGAGGATAAAATAAAGAAACACCATCAGCCAACATCATACTCAATGGGCAGAAACTAAAAGCATTTCTCTTAAGAACAGGAACAAGACAGGGATGCACACTTTTTCCACTCTTATTTAACATAGTACTAGAAGTCTTAGCCACAGCAATCAGACAGGAAGAAAAAATAAAAGGGATCCAAATTGGAAAGGAGGAAGTAAAATGTTATTACTTGCAGATCACATATTATAATATAGAAAATGCTAAAAACTCCATCAAACATCTACTCGACTTAATAAATAAATTTGGCAGAGTAGCAGGATACAAAATTAACGTCAAGAAATCGACGGTATTTTTATACACCAATGATGAACTCACAGAAAGAGAAACTAAAAAAACTTCATTTACCATTGTGGCAAAAAAATTAAGATACCTAGGAATAAACTTAACCAAAGAAGTAAAGGACCTATTTCCATAAAACTACAGGACATTGAAAAGAGAAATAGAGGAAAATATAAAAAAGTGAAAGCACATACCTTGTTCATGGATTGGAAGAATTAACATTATTAAAATGTTCATATTACCCGAAGCAATCTATAGATTCAGTGCAATCCCCATCAAAATAACAATGACATATTTCACATAACTAGAACAAATATTTGAAAAGTTCATATGAAGCCAAATAAAACTCTGAATAGCCACAGCAATCTTGAAAAAGAAGGACAAAGTAGGCAGGATCACAGTACCAAATATCAGGTTATACTACAATGCTACTGTAATCAAAACAGCCTGATATTGGCACAAGAACAGGCATATAGACCAGTGGAACAGAACAGAGAACCCAGAAATTGACCCAAGACATGCTCAATTAATATTTGACGAAGATAGCAAGAGCCTACAATGGAGTAAAGACAGCCTCTTTAATAAATGGTGTTGGGGAAATTGGACAGCTACAGGCAAAAAAAACCCCACAAAAAAACGAAATTACACCATCAACTTATACCATACACAAGAATAAACTCAAAATGGATAAAAGACTTAAATATGACCCATGAATCCATAAAAATCCTAGAAGAAAATGTAGGCAACAAAATTTCAGACATCATGCACAGCAGAATTGCCACTGATACATCACCTAAGACAACAGAAACAAAGGAAAAAGTGAACACATGGGACTACATCAAACTAAAAAGCTTTTGCACAGCAAAAGAAACAACCATCAAAATGTAAAGGGAATCCACTATATGGAAGAGTATGATTGGAAATAATACATCAGATAACGGGTTAATTTCCAAAATATATAGAGTACTCATACAACTCAACAAAAGGAAGACAAAGAACCCAATTTAAAAATAGGCAGAGGAACTAGACACCTCTCCAAACAGGACATACAAATGGCCAAGAGACATATGAAGAAATGCTCAACATCACTAATCATCAGAGAGATGCAAATTAAAACAAAAATGAGGGTATCACCTCACACCTGTCAGAATGACCACCATCAACAAATCATCAAACAAGTGTTGGTAAGGCTGTGGAGAAAAGGGGACTCTAGTACACTGCGGGTGAGAATGCAGACTGGTGCAACCACTATGAAAAACACTATGGTGTTACCTCAAAAAATGAAAAATTGAATTGCCATTTGTCCCAGTGATCCCACTTCTAGGAATATACCCTAAGAAGCCTGAAACACCAATCAGAAAGAATATGTGTACCCCCATGTTCATAGCAGCTCGATTTACAATAGCTAAGATCTGGAAATAGCTCAAGTGTCCATCAGTAGACGAATGGATAAAAAAGCTGTGGTAAATATACACAATGGAGTACTATGCAGCGGTAAGAAAGAAAGGTCTCTTTTCCTTTGAGATGACATGGAGGGAAAGTATTATCCTAAGTGAAACAAGCCAAGCAGAGAAAGACAAATATTACGTTATCTCACTTATTTGTGGAATATAATGAACATAACAGTCTTAGGAACAGGGTAGACCCAGAGACGTGGAAGTAGGGTACAGACTGACAACTCTCAGAATAGGGGGGAGAGGGGAGGGAAGAGATAAACCACAGAACTTATATGCATGTATGCATAACTGATGGATATGAACAACAAAACTGGGGACAGGCTGGGGGGGATGGTGAGTAGGGTGTCAATGGGGAAAAAAAGGAGAAACATCTGTAACAAAAATAAATTAATTAAAAAAAGAAAAGAATATCACCATGAAATTAGATTTCTAAAACTCTTTGTAGCACACAAACTTCTATACATTTATTTCCTTGGTTTTACATATTGAATCATTCCCAGGCTGCATTTAAACTCCAGTTATGCTTATATATGCATGGATGGTATTTAAACAGTGATTGAGAACAATTAAAGATTATTGCTGTTATGATTATAATTCTTTTAGAAAAACATATTCTTCAGCCCTGATTGGTTTGGCTCAGTGGCTAGAGCATTGGCCCATGGACTGAAGGGTTGCAGGTTTGATCCCTGGCCCTGATCAGGGTCCTGTGGGAGGCAATTGATGAATTGATGTGTCTCTCTCACAGTGATGCTTCTTTCTCTCCCCCTCCTCCTTGTTCCTCCCTCCCTCCCTTCCATCTTCTTTAAAAAAAATTTTTTTTTAAATCAGTGGAAAAATATCCTCAGGTGAGGGTATATATTTCAATTGCTAATCAATGTTAAAAATTAAATTTAATAGAAAATATGTGTAATAAAATACATGTAATAATAAAAGTGAATTATCATTTCCCCTCAGTTCATTCTATGTCCTTATCCCATGAAGTCCAGCTCATTCAGGCCTCTGAGTCCCAGATGATAACTCCAGAAGAGATAGCTAAGACCATAAAGCCTGAAGTGAAAACTGCCTGGGATGGAATCTGAAGGAAACTAACCTTTAATGTCATGTAGGCTACCCTTTGATAATCCCAACCACACTGATGGCAATATTCACAAAAGCCTAGAAGTCAAGTGCCTTTTTTATGATCATGTGCCTACATCTACATTGGCAACATTCAAGGTGGCAAATTATGTGAGCTAAACAAATCCTCATATGTAACAACCAAAATATTTGTTTTCAATAGAAAAAAAAGAGTTTTGTTTGGTATTACTAAAGATAATTCTATGTGATTTTTTATTATTAATAAATTTTATTTGGATCTATAGAAGTTCACAAACATTTTATAAACATCCTCAATTACAATCCCTAAGAGATTATAGTAGCTTTGTAGTATAACCTGAAATCTGGTAAAGTGATCCCTCCTACTTTGTTCTTTTTCAAGATTTCTGTGGCTATTCCAGGTCTTTTTTGGTTCCATATGAACTTTTGAAGTATTTGTTCTAGTTCTGTGAAGTATGTCGTTGGTAGTTTGATGGGGATTGCACTGAATCTATAGATTGCTTTGGGTAGTATGGACATTTTAATGATGTTAATTCTTCCAATCCATGAACAGGGTATGTGCTTCCACTTTTTTATATCTTCCTCTATTTCTTTTTTCAATGACCTGTAGTTTTCTGCGAATAGGTCCTTTATTTCTTTGGTTAAGTTTATTCCTAGGCATCTTAATTCTTTTGCGACCAGGGTAAATGGAATTGTTTTTTTTAGTTTCTCTTTTTGTGAGTTCATCATTGGTGTATAAGAATGCCATTGATTTCTTGACATTGATTTTGTATCCTGCTACTTTGCTAAATTCATTTTTTAAGTCTAGTAAATTTTTGATGGATTCTTTGGGATTTTCTCCGTATAGCATCATGTCATCTGCGAATAATGACAGTTTCATTTCCTCTTTTCCAATTTGGATCCCTTTTATTTTTTCTTCGTGTCTGATTGCTGTGGCTAAAACTTCCAGTACTATGTTAAATAAGAGTGGAAAAAGTGGGCATCCCTGTCTTGTTCCTGTTCTTAAGGGAAATGCTTTTAGTTTCTGCCCATTGAGTATGATATTGGCTGTAGGTCTTTCATATATGGCCTTATTATGTCAAGATATGATCCCTCTATTCCCACATTGCTGAGCATTTTTATCAGAAATGGATGCTGGGTTTTATCAAAGGCGTTTTCGGCATCTATTGATATGATCATATGATTTGTATCTTTCATTTTGTTTATGTGATGTATCACATTTATTGATTTGCAAATATTGTACCAGTCTTGCATCCCTGGGATTAATCCCACTTGGTCATGGTGAATAATTTTTTGATGTATTGCTGGATCTGATTGTTAGTATTTTCTTCAGGATTTTGGCATCTATGTTCATCAAGGATATTGGCCTGTAGTTTTCTTTCTTCGTAGTGTCTTTTTCTGGTTTTGGAATTAGAATTATGCTGGCCTCATAAAACAAGTTTGGAAGTCTTCCTTCTTCTTGAATTTTTTGAAATAGTTTGAGGAGAGGAGATTGGGTGTTCATTCTTCTTGAATGTCCGGTAAAACTCCCCCGTGAAGCCATCCGGGCCTATCTAAGGGTCCATCAATCTTGTTTATCTTTTGTAAAAACCTGCTCTTTGTTTCATTGATCCTTTTAATTTTTTTTTTTTTTTTTTGGACTCTATGTCAATTATTTCTGCTCTGATCTTTACTATTTTCTTTCTTTTACTTGCTCTGGGGTTTTCTTTTTTGTTTTCTTTCTAGTTCTTTAAATTGTGAGGTTAGATATTCTATTAGAGATTTTTCTTGTTTCTTGAGGTAGGCCTGTAGTGCTATAAACTGCCCTCTCAGACCTGCTTTTGCTGCATTCCATAGGTTTTGTGTTGTTGTGTGTTCATTTTCATTGGTTTCTAGGAAGTTTTTAATTTCTTCCTTGATCTCAGTAACCCATTCATTGTTTAATAACATGCTATTTAACTTCCATGTGTTCAAATGTCTTTGCATGTTCTTGTTGCTGATAGAAAAGGGGATGGTGGGGAAGAGGTAAACCACAGAACTTATATGCATGTATGCATGAGCAATGGACATGGACAACAATGCTGGGGACAGGGCAGGGAGAGAAGGGGAGGGTGGGATCAGTGGGGGGAAAAGGAGAAACATCTGTAACAAAAATAAATTAATTAATTTAAAAAAAATCTCTAGGAGAAGCCAGTGTAAATGTTCCGGCAATTAAGATTATTTAAATGCTTTGGTATTTTTGTTTAAAGAATTAACAATGCTTTAAAGATATGCATATACATTTAACATATACATTAACAATGTATGTATGTTAGTGAGTGAGTGGCGGGGAGGGACCAAGAGAAAGAGAGGAAAGGAGAATGAGAATCAGAGCTCTCAAAATTCTGGTCCCCTAGAAAAATCTAGTACTCCAACTATAGATGAAAACTACATTTAATTTAATAAATGAGAAACAGCTGAAGATAAGATTTTTCTAGGCTTAGCTTTTTATCCAAATAACATATATTTGAACATATATGTCAAAAGCTACTTAAGGAAATAAAATAAAATGACTTCAAGCAGTTTTTACTATTTTTATTTGTTTGTTGTCACCAGTCTTATTTTTAATTACTATCATATTTCATTTGTGAGTATATTTATTGATCTGAAATAAGAAGGCCTTTACTTGTAGGACATTTCACAAAGTATCAGAAGTAGAGTTCCCAAGTAATTCTATTAGTTGTCCGGATGTCCATCCTGGCAGGGGAGGATCTCACTGTAGCAACTGCTGCTCTTGACCTTGACATTCATGGACAAAAGTCCCAAAGGTGTTCTACTTATTAATTTTCTTTGCTACCAATGCAGTCCATGGCTTTCATTATTAATAAAGCCATTAGTCATAGCACAGATACATCTTGAAGAGATGGACATAAATTGTAGACCCTGAATTCTACAGACTCTACATGTTTGTGTGAGGAGAAAAGCACACTTATTTGTTCTAGTTCATAAATATTTCCTTTTAGCTATAGTGACCAAAAAAAAAAAATTTAAAAAGAAGTAATGAGCTATACTATAGCTGTATTCTAAAGAAGGTAATATGAGCAAGTAAATGCATTTTTTTCCTTAGGTTATAATGCCTCCAGAACTTTTTCTCTGTACTAGATAGCTTAATTACTTTTTTAGCAAATAAATTTCAGTAAGATATTGATAGAGAAGAAAAAAAATCAAAACCGTTCTGAGGAATAGATTCTGTGACTTATTTTTAGACAATAGGGTAAGACTAAAGGGTAACTACAAATGTGAAGTCATTAGCTTCCAAAACCCACCCTAAGAAGAAAATGTTTGTATCCAAATGTAATTTTGAGTTAGACTTGTTGCCCTCATTTTCAACCAAACTGCCCACAGCCTCCTAATTTACCATTGCTAATTTAGTAACCCAGGAATATAATTTCTCATTGTCTAACATTATGCTGATATTGTGGGGAAACAAAAGAGGGTGAAGTCCTGTCTTTAATGAAATAATTTTGAAATCTCATCAGAAAATTCAGGGGCAAAACACAGCTGAATTCCAATCTGATCTACTCAGAGTTCAGAAATATGTCATAAATTAGGACCTCTTTTCATTCAGGTCAGATGTACATTGTTCCCAATAATTGTACTCCTTTATTTTCTTTTCAGACATTTTCCTACCTAAATTGGGAAAAATAACCTCTTAGTATTTTTCTATACTTATATAATACTTTTGGAAAATTGTTAACTATTATTCTCTACAGCCACAAGAGCAGCTGCTTGCTGAAGAGAAAAAAAAATGCTTAAAATTTACTAATGAGGAACTTAATATAGAAAATACCCATCCTCTCTAAATAATAATTTTTACATTTATTGAATGATTCCTATATGCTAGGTTTTGTGCACATCAGTGAGGCTGTCATAATAAAGTTGGATTTCCCAAGAAAATGATGGGGTGGGGAAGATGACAAGGCAGAACGGTCCAGTAAGAACGTCAGGTGCAAAGCCATTTACAGCTACAAGCAGTTACATGTGTCTGGAGTATAGGATGTTGTGGAAGAGGTGACACTAAATGAAGACAAAATATATACATATTTATGCTTATATATGCATGAAAGATATTTGAAAGGATCACAAGAAACTTAACACTGGTTTGCCTAGGGAAATAACAGTACCCATTCGGGGTGGACAAGAGTCTGAATGTGTACCCTTTAATATTTTACCCTATATTTTTCAATTAAAAGCCAAAAATTAAATTACTCAATAGATGTTTCATTAATATCATTTCTGCAATATCATAAAAATTTTCTGGGGAAGAGAAAAAGGTATATGCTGGGCAAAAGGGAAACAGGTCAAAAGGTATTGAAATAATTCTGTGGGCAACAGGAAATAGAGTAACCAAAAATATGTTCTATAATTACTCAGATATAGGGCTGAGTAGTGTCCATTAATTTGTAGAAAATTTTCTCCATAATTGACTGCCCACTTTGGTATGATTGCCAGCAAGCAAGTGGTCAAGGGGTGAACTCAAGGACAAAAAGGCACAGAAGTTGTAGGGACTAGAAAGAGAGGACATGTAATAATTCACCACAGTATTTTTATTACTTAAGGAAGTGATGCCAACAGAGGAGTGATGAATTGAGTAAGCAAAGATTATAAATTGTAAAGATGGCAAGAAACAGATGTAATGGAAATAAAGGAGGAAAAGAGCAAAAAGAAGAAATGTTTTGGTCAGCAAGAGCGATGATGGTTAGTATTTCAGAGAAGAACATGGGAGATGGTGGATAAAGTGTTATTACCACCAAGGGTGGGGAACTTTTTTCTACCAAGGCCATGCTGATATTTATAACATCATCCTTGGGCCATAGAAAATTATCAACTTAAAAATTAGCCTGCTATATTTGGTCAGGCTAAGTTGGTGAGGTATGTGATGTTAGCTGGTATTGATTTCATGAGCCTTATATGACCTGTGGGCTGGATGTTCCCCACCTCTGCAGACTACAGTCAGTGGGAGCACTGGAGAGTCTCCCTCATTGCCCAAGGTGGTACAGGGGAAGTTTCTTACTATAAGCTGCTAAAAGACAAAGATTATGGATAGGATCCCAGCACAAGGAAAGCTAGAAAGATGAATGGACAGGACCCAAGTGCATCAAAAGTTAGCAAAATAATTTGATTTTGAAAAGCCCTCCCCTCCTTATCCCTTTAAGAACCCCTGGCTTGAGCAGGAAAAGGAGATGGTCCTTGAAACAGGAGTCCACAATTCTTCCAAGTCTCATGGCTCCTGAATAAACCTCTTTTCTTTTGAACCAGCACCTGCCTTTCCAGTCGGCTTTCATTGCACCAGGCAGCCAAACCTGTGTGGGTTTTTTATTGTTAGTGTCAAGAAGGTAAAACTTAGTAGAAGATAAACATTATAAAGTCAAGGAACTTTGAGTCTACAATGGTTATGACAGTTTGGACAGAAGAGTTGCCTAGAATGATGTTAGGATGTGGCATTTCTGGATCCTAACCATAAAGAGGTATTCTTCATATTAAGTTGGAATAAATTCATCTGTGGCTATGCTAAACCTGACGAGGTTCACATGCTTGGGTAAAGGCAGTGAAGGAGAAAATCAATCTTTTTAATGGAATATTGATGTGTGGGTAACTACTTGTGGAGGGCTCCAGGAAGACTTGCCAAAGAAGCAGATATTGAAGTAGAAATTTAACAGGCAGAAGAAAAAAGAAAAAAAAAAAAAAAAAAAAAAAAACTATGGGAAGAGTATACCCTGAGAAAAGGGTACAAACAGAGGCCGGGATTTCTATTTCTGTCCAGTGAGTAGTGTAGCTTGAAATTTGAGTCCTTAAAATTGCTATTTGAGTGTTACACAGCCATTCTTTAACTTGTCTTTTCATTTAGGCAAATTCACCCCTTCTTTTAAGGTGTGCATACTAATGTAAATAAGTGAGTACTTATGAGATCTGTTTAATGTTTCAATTATTTTATTTATTTATTTATTTTGCACATGAAGAAAGACAGTAGCCCAGTCTAGTGATCGTGAATAGAAATTCTTTAAAATGGCTAGAAATTATACAAGGAGTGTATTATAAATGTAAATCAAATGACTAAAAATTTAGTTAAGCTTGCTTTTTTTGAAATTCAATATTCAAGAGGTTTCTACAGTATTTAGGGGAAGAAATTGTTGACATGTCTCTGAGGTGAGGCTATAAAACATACAATTTAAGAGAAACTAGTGTATATAGTTTGGGGGTGCTGCTGTTGAGTTGACAAGCCAAAATAATTAATAATACACACCTCCCACAACTCTAAATCAAGATACATTGCAGAGATATTGGAGCTCCTACTCCAACATAGGAGATTATGAACTATCTTCTGAGAACATTTTTAAAAATTTGATAAAGTATATAATTCTTAGCCATTCTATTCCACAAATAAAGCTTTAAATAAATATAGTAGTAAACATGTACAGTCGTCCCTCGCCACTTTGCACTTAGATTTTCGTGGCTTCACTCTATCGCAGTCTTTTCAAATACAGTATTTGAAAAAAACGCACTAGAGCCCTGGTCGGTTTGGCTCAGCGGTTGGAGCTACCACCAGCGGACCAGAGAGGCCCAGGTTTGGTTCCCGCTAGGGGCACGTACTTCAGTTGCTGTTTGTCCCGGGCCCTGGTTGGGGTTGTGTGGATGGTGGCACTCGATGTGTTTCTCTCACATCAATGTTTCTCTGTCTCTCCTCCTCCCTCTCTCCCTCAAAATAAATGCAAAAAATGTCCTCAGGTGAGAATAAAAAAAAAACAAAAAAACAAAAAACATGATAGTGGGAAGCCACGAAAGTCACATTGTGAAGTGGTGAGGGACGACTGTGTATAAATAAAGCATCCTACTTCGCGGAAATTCATTTATTGCGGTAGAGTCTGGAACTGATTAACCGCAATAAACGAGGGCCAGCTGTAATTATAAATCACAAATAAACACACATGTTACAAAATTGTCAGGCATAGGTTTTGATGTTGGTTCGTCCCCCTGACCCTTAATTAGTATGTTAATAATAAAATAAATAAAATCAGTTTTCTTTGCCACTTACACAACACATATTGTTCCTCACTTTGGACAAGTAGCTAATTACAACTCTCTTTAAAATCACCAGTAATAATTCTCAGATATTTTATGCATGTTTATTTTTCTATAATTTAAGCTAAGTTAACCTTGGCCTCATGCTCTTTGTTTCTCCACTCCAAAACCATGAATTTAATCCCCAGACAACTTCCAAGTCAGCACAAATGCAACAGAAGGAAAGAGTGAGAACATGAAGGTTGAGTTTCTGCCTCACTGCACTTAGCATCTAACCAGGAGAAGATAAGCATGAACCGCGTAGCCAGTAAGGATGAAAAATAAGTGCTGTTACAAGCAATGTGCATGGGAACATGAAGAAAGGAGTACTGAGTCTGTGGATTAAGGATCAGAAAAGACTTCATGAAGGAGATTTTTTTCTTTGAGTCAAACTTGAGGACAGATGTATTTTCAATAAATGAAAAGGGAATAGAAAATAATCCAGACTGCCCCAACAGTTCGATTGAAGGAAAAAGGATAAAAAGTACAGGAAGCTGGCTGGTATGGCTCAGTGGTTGAGCCACAACCCATGCACTGAGATGTCTCTGGTTCGATTCCCAGTCAGGGCACACGCCCCAGTTGTGGGTTCAATCCCCAGTAGGGGGCATGCAGGAGGCAGCCAATTGATGGTTTACTTTATTTTTGTTGTTTTAATTTTTTTTCTTTTTATCCTCACTCGAGAATATTTTTCCATTTTTTATTCAGATAGAGCAGGAGGGAGAGAGAGAGAGAAACATCGACATGAAAGGGACACATCAAGTGGCTGCCACCCACACGACCCAACCAGGGCCGGGGACAAACTGCAACCGAGGTACATGCCCTTAGCAAGAACCGAACCCGGGCCTCTCCGCACCACAGGCCGACACACTAACCACTGAGCCAAACCAGCCAGGGCGATGTTTTTCTTATTGATGTTTCTATCTCTCTCTCCCTCTCCCTTCCTCTCTCTAAAAATCAATAAAAATATATATTTTTAAGTACAGGCAACATTGAGAAAATAGTGATGATCTAATCTCAGTATAAGGTTGTATGTACATAGAAGAAGATATATATTTATATAGGGTGTCCCCAAAACTATACACAAAAATAGCATAATTATAAAGTCAGTGTTTATTAAAATGCATTTCATTTTCAAAATGTAATAAAATCTATAGACACCCTGTATACATTTATTGGGATACCCTCTATATAAACATATACATACATATAATTATTGAAATTTAGCTGGATATTATATCAGAAAGAATATATGTACCCCTATGTTCATAGAAGCACTATTTATAATTGCTGGAATCAGCCCAGTATCCATCGATTGATGAGTGGATAAAAAAGCTGTGATACATATACACAATGGAATACTGTGCAGCTGTAAGGAAGTGAGATCTCTTATCCTTTGAGATGATATGGAGGGACCTGGAGAGTATTATGCTGAATAAAATAAGCCAACCAGAGAAAGACAAATATCACATGATCTCACTTATTTGTGGAATATAATAAACAAAATAAGCTGATGAACAAAATAGACCTAGAGACATAGAAGTAGGTACAGATTGACAAACCTCAGAAGAGAGGGTTGGTGGGGAGTGAAGAAATAAACCACAGAATTTATATGCATGTATGCATAACCAATGGACATAAATAACAATATTGAGGGGTGGGATTAGAAGGAGGGTGTCAATGGGGTAAAAATGAGAAACATCTGTAACACAAAAACAATAATAAAAAATTAAAAAGCTATGGTACATATATATATTTTGTAAATGATATATTACTAGGCCATGAAAAAGAATGAAATCTTACTATCTGCAACAGCATAGATGGAACTTGAGGGTATGCTAAGGAAAATAAGTCAGTCAGAAAGACAAATACTATTCATTTCACTTATATGTGGAATCTAAAGAACAATATAAATGAGCAAACAAAATGGAAACAAACTAATAGATACAGAGAACAAACTGATGGTTGCCAGATGGAAGGGTGGTTGGTGGTGAATGAAAACGTTTGAAGGGATTAAGAGATATAAATTTGCAGTTACAAAATAGTTATGGGGATGTTAAGTATAGCATAAGGAATATAGTCTATAATATTGGAATAACTATGCATGGTACCATGTGGGTACCAGGCTTGTAGGAGGATTATTTCATAAATCATATAAATGTCTAATCAGTATGTTATCCACCTAAAACTAATATAATACTAAATGTCAGCTGCGATTGAAAATTGTTTTAATTTAATTAAGAAAAAAGGCACAGGCTTGTAAAACAAATATCTGATCAAGAAATTCCAGCCCTGGCCGGTTTGGCTCAGCGGTTAGAGCGTTGGCCTGCGGTCCTCAGAGACCCGGGTTCGGTTCCCACTAGGGGCGCGTGCCTCGGTTGCAGTTTGTCCCCGGCCCTGGTCGGTTGTGTGGGTGGCAGCCACTCGATGTGTTCCTTTCAAGTCGATGTTTCTCTCTCTCTCTCTGTTCCCCTCTCTCCCTCCCACTCTACCTGAACGAAAAATGGAAAAATGTCCTCGGGTGAGGATAAAAAAATAAAAAATAAAATAAATAAAATAAATAAATTCCATACAGCCCTGGCCAGTTTCGCTCAGCGGTTAGAGCATCGGCCTGTGGTTCAGAGAGACCCGGGTTCGGTTCCCACTAAGGGTGCGCGTACCTCAGTTGCAGTTTGTCCCCAGCCCTGGTTGGGTTTTGTGGGTGGCAGCCACTCGATGTGTCCCTTTCACATCGATGTTTCTCTCTCTCTTTCTCTTCCTCTCTCTCCCTCCCACTCTATTTGAACAAAAAATGGAAAAATGTCCTAAGGTGAGGATAAAAAAAAAAAAAAAAAGAAATTCCATACAGAATATACAATGAACCCTACAATTAAGTTAAAAGAAAACAGGCAATCCAATAAAGTACTGGCAAAAGATCTGGATACTTCCCAAAAGAAGATATACAAATTAAAAATAACTATAAGAAAAAAATGATCATCATCATTAATCATCAAGAAATTTTACATTAAAAGCTTCCTAATGGAAATGTGATGATACATTTGAAGAACAATGAGGAGACCAATGTGGCTGGAAAAGTATAGGGTAGGAGGAGTAGGAGAATGTTTTAAAATGAAGGTTTTATTATTGTCCAAAAATGATGAGGCCAATAGAAAAGGAGATGACTGCTGTTGAAAAGATATTTTGTTACTCACAGTTCCCATGAGGAGGGGGCATGTTACACTATGTGGGGCCACACAGGGTCCACCAGGAAAAATCATGAGGCAGATGAAATGAGAGGATAGTAAGACAAGGTAGGCAGGCCTAGGATTGGCTAGTTTGTATAATTTCAGTGGGTTTGGGGGTGTAGGTCCTGACTTACATGGGTCTGGTACATGACTCTGGGTTGATTAGGACATAAGATAGTAGCCCACAGAGGGAGGGCCCAGTAAGGTAGGTGGTTGGGGTGTGGGCTCTGGATTGGCTAATTTGTATATGAAAGAGATGCCCACGGATGAGTCATTTGCTATCTTTAAGAACTGGCTAGACCTGAGAAGAGTAACCTCTCTCTGGTCATCAAGAATTCAGAATCTAGAACATCAAGAATACAGAAAAATTTGTAATTAATATAGAAAGCAGGCCAGAACGATAAGGGGTGAAGCAAAGTGAAATGAGGAGCCATGGAAAGATTTTGAAGATCATTGTGATTGCTTTGCTGAGAATGGACTGTGGTGAACAAAAATAGAAACAAGGAGAAAAGTTATAGGATGTGAAATAATTGAGCTTAATAGTTAGCAGTAGAAGTGCGTAGAATTGGCAAGTTTTTAAAAATATTTTGAAGGTAGGGTAAAAGTATTTGCTGAGAGAGATTAGATTTCGAATTTGATATGATTTCAGAATGAATCCAAGTGTTGTGATCTAAGCATAGGAAAGGATGGAGCTGTCAACTGAGATGAAGAAGGCTGCAAGTAACTCAAGTCTGTATTTATTTGGATCCCCAAAAGCAGATCCAGAGACAAGTACAAGATGTTTACATAACAGGAGTTCCCAGGAAGCTGGAGTGAAGGAACAGAGTTAGACAGGCAATGGGGTTTGATTCCAGTGGGATTTCTCAGAAGCATGCAGAATGACTCCCAGCACTTTCTGTTTGAAATATGGAAGCATTTATCTGCTAGCACCCAGTCTTTGCCACTTGGGGGTTGTCTCTAGGATTACTCGCTTCTGGGATGCTCCAGAGCACAGAATAAACAAGTTCCTGTCACATTGGAAAAGGCAGTAGGGTAAATGGAAAAAGATACACCACCTGCGTTAGATGGGGCTGTCAATGTAGAGTAAGTTTGAGCTCATGTAAAAATGTCTGTCACAGCTAAAGTTGACATCAGAGACTTCTTCTACACAATGTAGAGCAGCAGGTCACTTATGGACACATTAAGTTTGAGATTAGACATTCAAGTGTCAAGATCAGATAGATAGTTAGATATCAAGACTGGAGTTCAGGAGAGAAGTCTAGAATGGAGATACAAATTTAGGAATTGTCAACACATCGATGGTATTTATAGCCATGGAACTGGAAGAGATCAATCACCAAGTGAGTGTAGAGAGAAATGAAAAAGAAAGAAAGAGACAGAGACAGAGAGAGAGAATACAAAGACTGAACACTGGTACACTCCAAAATTAAAACATTGGAGAGAAAAAAAGGAATCTGTAAAGCAAGGTAAGTAGTGACCAGGGAAAAACAAACCTGAGAGTGTAAGAACATGGTATCCTGCAGCCAAATGAAGAAACAACTAAGAAGAACAAAAGAGATCAACTGTATCAAATGTTCTGATAGGTCAAGATAATGAGACTAGGAATTGTCATTGGATGTCACTAATGAGCACCATGAAACTATTGGAGCTTCCCAGTTTTTGTTGATGTTCCCCTGGAGTAATTAAAACATCAATACGTAAGTATTAACCTCCCTTCCTCAGTGTTTCTCATACACTGCTGTGTCAACTTGTATATCTGCAAAACAAAATTACCAGCAAGCAATGATAAATTACAGAAAAAAAAGGCAGCATTTCTTGTGAGTATTAAGGTGATAACTGTTCTTTCTCTGTATTTTTTATTAAAATATCTTTTTTTTCAATAAAATGATGATAATCTTTCCTAGAAAAATAATTTATGTGCATAGCTATATTCATTCTCAGCATAAAATATGTATGAAGATTGTGCCATGAAAATCAAAATTCTGGGAGTGAATTTTCTAATCCTCATATGAGGATATGGTTTTATAGAAAACATCAATCAGTTGTCTCTCATAGGTGTCCCAAATGGGGATTGAACCTACAACTTAGGTATGTAATCTGATCAGGAATCAAACCCACAACCTTTTGGTGTACGGGACAATGCTCCAGCCAACAAAGTCACCTGGCCAGGGCTGTGAGTGTATTTTTTAGCCTACAAATCCCAGTATCAGACAAAAGCAGTTTTATTTAGTCATGATAGCTGGGGGCAAAGCAAAAGAGAATCTGCATTGGTGAGGAGAATGGATTTAGAGGTCAGAAATATTCTTCCAGTACTTTCCCCTGACATTTTAACTGCAGTAGAAGGGACGTTTATATGATACAATTTATAGTTCACCTAAATTTTTAAACACGATTTTTTCTGAGGTGCTAAGCCTGCTGAAGGGTTTACTGTTACAGAAGATTGCTTTGGAGACTCTGACACCTGCACATGTTTCTACTTGTTGGAGGGTCTTTGTTACCTCTCACTTTAGAACTGCTTGTTAAGATTCTGTTCACTCTGTTCTATTTTGTCTTTTTTTCCTCAATTATCCTAAAAATTCAAAAATTTAGTAATCTTAATAAGCATTTCTATAATGACAGGTAATTTTCTCTTCCTAAGGGTTACAATGCTGTCTTTCTTCTAACTGCTTGGGATAGATGCTTAGCTCAGCCTTTCTTCTTCACAGATATAAAATGTTAGGCTTTATATTTCTGTCTAAATTCCACATTTCAAATGTGATGATATGGAGCATATGCTTATTAATATTTCTATTAATTTATTATGGATCTTTGACCCATACATTTTTTGTATGTCTTTACAGACTTTTAGAGACTGATTTATATTTATATTTTAAAATATGTTTTTATTGATTTTTTTTAGAGAGAGAGGAAGGGAGAGAGAGATAGAAACATCGATGTGAGAGAGATACATGGATTGTCTGCCTCCTGCACATCCCTACTAGGGATTGAGCCTGCAACCTGGGCATGTGCCCTGACCAGGAATTAAACCGGGACCTCTCAGTCCATGGGATGATGCTCAATCCACTGAGCCACACAAGCCAGGCCTGATTTTTATTTTCATAACATAGTGCTAAGATAGTGGGAATTTTAGAATATTAATTATTTGAAATATATGAAGGCTTACTTTATTGCCTAATATTTGGTGAAGTTTCTGTGTGTGGCTCTTAATGAATGTGCATTCTGCAGCTGCATGAATACAGCACATATGTCCATTACATCACATTAATGCATCTGTTTGTAACAAATCTAAGTATTGTTGCTGATTTCTCTTTTAGGCTGCTTTTCCTGTCGATTCCTGATCTAGATACTGTTTTTTCTTTTTAATTACATTTATTGGGTAACATTGGTTAATAAAATTATACAGGTTTCAAGTGTACAATTCTATGATACAGCATCTGTAGATTGCATTGTATGCCCAACACCCTAAGTCAAATATTCTTCTGCCGTCGTACATTTGACTCGCTTTACTACACTCAAACCCCTTTCCTCTGGTAACCACTATACTGTTATCTCTGCCCATGAGTTTTATTTGTTTGTTTTTTGAGTTTCTTCATTTGTGCTTTCAGTTTTATATTCCACATATGAGTGAAATTGTATGGTTCTTTTTTTTTTTTTTATGTTTAAAATACCCTGTGTCAAATTCAACCTATTTATTTATTTATTTTTTATTTTATGAATTTTTATTTATATTTTTGTTACGGATATTTTAACTTTTTACCCCATTGGCACCCTCCCCCCCTCCACCCTGTCCCCGGCTTAGTTGTCCATGTCCATTGGTTATGCATACATGCATATAAGTTCTGAGGTTGATCTCTTCCCACCCCCCAAACCCCCATCACCTCTTCTGAGGGATGTCAGTCTGTGCCCTACTTCCATGTGTCTGGGTCTACTGTATTCCTCAGACTGTTATGTTCATTATATTCCGTATATAAGTGAGATCATGTGGTATTTGTCTTTTTCTGCTTGGCTTCTTTCACTTAGGATAATACTTTCCAGGTCCCTCCATGTCATCTCAAAGGATAATAGACCTTTCTTTCTTATGGCTGCATAGTACTCCATTGTGTATATGTACCACAGCTTTTTTATCCATTCGTCTAATGGTGGACACTTGGGCTGTTTCCAGATCTTGGCTATTGTAAATAGTGCTGCTATGAACATGGGGGTACATATATTCTTCCTGATTGGTGTTTCAGGCTTCTTAGGGTATATTTCCAGCAGTGGGATCACTGGGTCAAATGGAAGTTCAATTTTTAAATTTTTGAGGCAGCACCATATTGTTTTCCATAGCGGCTGCACCAGTCTGCATTCCCATCGGCAGTGTATTAGAGTCCCCTTTTCTCCACACCCTCGCCAACACTTGTTGTTTGATGATTTGTTGATGGCGGCCATTCTGACAGGTGTGAGGTGATACCTCATTGTTGTTTTAATTTGCATCTCTCTGATGATTAGTGATGTTGAGCATTTCTTCATATGTCTCTTGGCCATTTGTATGTCCTGTTTGGAGAGGTGTCTATTCAGCTCCTCTGCCCATTTTTAAATTGGGTTCTTTGTCTTCCTTTTGTGGAGTTGTATGAGCACTTTATATATATTGGAAATTAACCCCTTATCTGATACATCATTGGCAATGATGTTCTCCCATACAGTGGGTTGCCTTTCCATTTTGATGATTGTTTCTTTTGCTGTGCAGAAGCTTTTGAGTTTGATGTAGTCCCATGTGTTCATTTTCTCCTTTATATCTGTTGCCTTAGGTGATGGATCAGTGAAAATTCTGCTGTGTATGATGTCCGAAATTTTGTTGCCTACATTTTCTTCTAGAATTCTTATGGATTCACGGGTCACATTTAAGTCTTTTATCCATTTTGAGTTTATTTTTGTGTATGGTGTAAGTTGATGGTCTAGTTTCATTTTTTTGCATGTAGCTGTCCAATTTTCCCAACACCATTTATTAAAGAGGCTGTCTTTACTCCACTGTATGCTCTTGCCACCTTTGTCAAATATTAATTGAGCATATTGCCTTGGGTCCATTTCTGGGTTTTCAGTTCTGTTCCACTGGTCTATATGCCTGTTCTTGTGCCAGTACCAGGCTGTTTTGGTTACAGTCGCTTTGTAGTATAACCTGATATGTGGTATTGTGATCCCACCTACTTTGTTCTTCTTTTTCAAGATTGCTGTGGCTATTCGGGGTCTTTTTTGGTTCCATATGAACTTTTGAAGTATTTGTTCCTGTTCTATGAAATATGCCGTTGGTATTTTGATGGGGATTGCATTGAATCTATAGATTGCTTTGGGAAGTATGGACATTTTAATGATGTTAATTCTTTCAATCCATGAACAGGGTATGTGCTTCCACATTTTTATATCTTCCTCTATTTCTTTTTTCAATGACCTGTCGTTTTCTGCAAATAGGTCCTTTACTTCTTTGGTTAAGTTTATTCCTAGGTATCGTAATTTTATTGGAGCGATGGTAAATGGGATTGTTTTTTCAGTTTCTCTTTCTGTGAGTTCATCATTGATGTACAAGAATGCCGTCGATTTCTTGACGTTAATTTTGTATCCTGCTACTTTGCCAAATTCATTTATTAAGTCTAATAGATTTTTGATGGAGTCTTTAGGGTTTTCTATGTACAATATCATGTCATCTGCAAATAATGACAGTTTCACTTCCTCCTTTCCAATTTGGATCCCTTTTATTTTTTCTTTATGTCTGATTGCTGTGGCTAAGACTTCCAGTACAATGTTAAATAAGAGTGGCGAAAGTGGACATCCCTGTCTTGTTCCTGTTCTTAATGGAAATGTTTTTAGTTTCTGTCCATTGAGTATGATGTTGGCTGTAGGTCTTTCATATATGGCCTTTATTATGTCGAGGTATGATCCCTCTATTCCTACGTTGCTGAGCGTTTTTATCAGAAATGGATGCTGGATTTTGTCGAATGCTTTTTCAGCATCTATTGATATGATCATGTGGTTTTTATTCTTCATTTTGTTTATGTGGTGTATCACGTTTATTGATTTGCGAATATTGTACCAGCCTTGCATCCCTGGAATGAATCCCACTTGGTCATGGTGAATAATTTTTTTGATGTATTTCTGGATCCGATTTGCTAATATTTTGTTCAGGATTTTGGCGTCTATGTTCATCAGGGATATTGGCCTGTAGTTTTCTTTCTTCGTAGTGTCTTTTTCTGGTTTTGGAATTAGAATTATGCTGGCCTCATAGAACGTGTTTGGAAGTCTTCCTTCTTCTTGAATTTTTTGAAATAGTTTGAGGAGAATGGGTGTTAGTTCTTTTTTGAATGTTCGGTAAAACTCCCCCGTGAAACCATCTGGGCCTGGGCTTTTGTTTGCTGGGAGAGTCTTGATTACCTCTTCAATTTCCTTAGTTGTTATTGGTCTGTTCAAGTTTTCTATCTCTTTCGGGAATAGTTTTGGGAGACTGTGTGTTTCTAGAAATTTGTTCATTTTGCTTAGATTTTTGAATTTGTTGCCATGTAGTTGTTCTTAGTAGTTGTTAACGATCTTTTGTATTTCCGTGGTGTTGGTTGTTACTTCTCCTCTTTCATTTCTGATTTTGTGTATTTGGGTTCTCTCTCTTTGTTTGTTGGTGAGTCTAGCTAAGGGTCCATCAATCTTGTTTATCTTTTCAAAGAACCAGCTCTTTGTTTCATTGATCCTTTGAATTGTTTTTTTGGTCTCTATGTCATTTATTTCTGCTCTGATCTTTACTATTTCCTTCCTTCTACTTGCTCTGGGGTTTTCTCTTTGTTTGCTTTCTAATTCTTCAAGTTGTGAGGTTAGACAGTCAATTAGAAATTTTTCTTGTTTTTTGAGGTAGGCCTGTAGTGCTATGAACTTCTCTCTCAGAACTGCTTTTGCTGCATCCCATAGATTTTGTGTTGTTGTCTGTTCATTTTCATTGGTTTCCAGGAAGTTTTTAATTTCTTCCTTCATCTCCTCGGTGACCCATTCATTGTTTAATAACATGCTATTTAGCCTCCATGTGTTGAAATGTCTTTGCATGTTCTTGTTGCAATTGATTTCTAGTTTCATGCCATTGTGATCTGAGAAGATGCTTGATATGATTTCAATCTTCTTGAACATGTAGAGATTTAGTTTGTGTCCTATCATGTGGTGTATCTTTGAGAATGTCCCATGTGCACTTGAGAAGAATGTGTATTCTGTAGTTTTGGGGTGTAATTCTCTGTAGATATCTATTAAATCCATCTGGTCTAGTGCTTCATTTAGAGTCTCTGTTTCCTTGCTAATTTTTTGCCTAGAGGATCTATCCAGTGCTGTCAACGGGGTGTTGAAGTCCCCTGCTATGATTGTATTGTTGTCGATTTCTCCTTTGAAGTCCTCCAGAAGATTATTAATATATTTTGGTGCTCCTATATTGGGTGCATATATGTTTATCAAGGTTATATCTTCCTGTTGGATAGATCCTTTCAATATTATGTAGTGGCCGTCTTTGTCTCTAGTTATGGTCTTCATTTTCAAATCTATTTTATCAGATACGAGAATTGCTACCCCAGCTTTTTTTTGGTTTCCATTTGCTTGGAAAAATTTTTTCCATCCCTTCACTTTCAACCTATGTGAGTCTTTTGTTGAGAGGTGGGTCTCTTGTAAACAACATATAGATGAGTCATGCTTTCTTATCCAATCAGCTACTTTGTGTCTCTTTATGGGAGCATTCAATCCATTTACGTTTAAGGTGGTTATTGATATGTACTTATTATTGCCATTTTTGTTTAGTGTGGTTCTATTTTTCTTCCCATTTCTACTGCTAATTACAGCAGTCCTTTTAACATTTCTTGCAGTGCTGGTTTGGTGCTAATGTATTCCCTTAGCCTTTTTTTGTCTGGGAAGCTCTTTATTTGATCTTCTATTTTGAATGATAGCCTTGCTGGGTAGAGTAGTCTTGGATTCAGATTCTTGTTTTTCATGACTTTGATTACTTCATGCCATTCCCTTCTGGCCTGTAGTGTTTCTTGTGAGAAGTCAGCTGAGAGCCTTATGGGGTTCCCTTTGTAGGTAACCTGTTGCTTATCTCTTGCTGCTTTTAGGATTCTCTCTTTGTCTTTAATTTGTGGCATTTTAATTACTATGTGTCTTGGTGTGGGCCTGTTTGGGTTCTTCTTACTTGGGACTCTCTGTGCTTCTTGAACTTGAATGCCTTCTTCTATCACCAAATTAGGGAAGTTTTCTGTCACTATTTTTTTGAATATATTCTCTATCCCTTGCTCATTTTCTTCTTCTTCAGGGACTCCTATGATGCGAATATTATTACGTTTCCAGTTGTCCCATAGTTCTCTTAAGCTGTCTTCCTGTTTTTTAATCGTTTTTTCCTTTTGTTTTTCTGATTGGTTGATTTTTTCTACCCTGTCTTCTAATTCACTGATCCGGTCCTCAGCTTCCCCTACTCTGCTTTTTAAACCTTCCAATGTGTTTTTCATTTCGGATATGTCATTTTTTATCTCTTCTTGTTGGTTTTTAATTTCCAATTGGCTTGTTTTCAGTGTCTCTATGTCCTTACTCATGCTGTTCAGCTTCCTCAAGATCATGGCTCTGAATTCTAGCTCTGTTAACATGCCTAATTGCTCCACATTGATCTCATCTTCGGTGGAGTTCTCTTTCTCTTTCATTTGGCTTCTGTTTCTGTGTTTCACCATTTTGGCTATCACTGTGGGCTTTGGAGCCTGTCAAGTTCTCCCTGTGGGTGTTGGTGTTCTGCTGTTTGTGGCACCCTCTCCTGTGTTTAGATGAGCGAGGAAGGACCCACGTTGAACACCACTGTCAAGTCTTACTTTCCTGGTTAAAGTTGCCAGCCCAGGAAAGGTACTGTTATCCTCTCGCTTTTTGCCTGGAGGCTAGCAGTCTAGGTTACTTGATGAGTTTTGGGTTGTCAGTTGATTGAAAAACTCCCTCTGGTGCTCAGCCAAGGGGCTTTCAGGAGGGTGGGGCAGATGCTGGTTGTTAGTGAGCATCAATTAGCACTTCAATGGCCCACAGGGTGGGGTTGGATCTCTGAGGGAGGGGCTGATGCCTCTCCTCAGAGCCCTGGGAAGGAGCAATGTGGCCACCGTCCTGAGTGGCTGCACTCAGCCAAAGCTCTGAGCGCCCTCCAAACCCCGAGTGTCCCGACACAGTTCCAGTCCAGTCTGCCCTCCCTCTGCCGGAGCCCAAGGTGAGTGGCTGTGGCTGTTTCAGCCTCTGTCCCGGCTGCGCTGTGGAGCCGCCTTGGAGTGTAACCCGAGGGAGCCACTTACAGCTAAGGCCGCTGCCGAGCTGCCGACCGTGGGCTCCCAGCCCCGTCTCGTGCCTTCGCAAGCCTACCGGGATGGAGTCAGTGTCCCGCATTGTATGGTCCTCGCAAGCTGCTTTTCTGTTGGTTTTTCCCATTGATTTGTCTGTGTTATAGTTGTAATTCCAGTTTGGTTCTGGGAGACGGTCTGTGTAGCTCCGTTCACTCCGCTGCCATTTTTCGGTTCCGAAATTGTATGGTTCTTGAGTTTTTCTGTCTGACTTACTTTATTTAGCTTGATATTCTCAAGATCCATTCATGTTGTTGCAAGTGGCAGTATTTCATGTTTTCTTGTGGCAGAGTAGTTTTCCATTCTATATACCTACCACATCTTTTTTATCCAATCATCTAGAGAAGGACACTTTGGTTGTTTCCATGTCTTGGCTACCATGAATAATGCTGCAATTAACATAGGAGTGAATATATCATTGTGAGTAAACTTTAAAATTTTTCAGGTAGGTACCCAGAAGAGGGGTTGCTGGGCAATATGGTAACTCAATTCTTAATTTTTTGAGGAAGCTCCATACTGTTTTCCATAGTATTTGTATCAGTTTACATTCCCACCAGCAGTGAATAAGAGTTTCCTTTTCTCTACATCCTCCTCAATATCTGTTATTACTTGTCTTGTTGACAATAGCCATTCTAACAGATATCAGGGGGTATCTTATTGTAGTTTTGATTTGCATTTCCCTAATAGCTAGTGAACTTGAGCATCTTTTCATATATCTGATGGCTATTTATATGTTTTCTGGGGAGAGGTGTCTGTTTAAGTCCTCTGCCCATTTTTTAATTGGATTGTTTGTGTGGTTGGTTGACTTGTATAAGTTCTTTACATATTTTGAATATCAACCCTTTGTCAGAGCAGTTGTTTACAAATACCACGTCCCATTCAGTTGGTTGCCTTTTTGTTTTATTGTAAGTTTCTTTTGCTGTGCAGAAGCTTTTTAGTTTGATATAGTCCCAGTCATTTATTTTTGCTTTTACTTCCCTTGCCTTTGGGGTTAAATTTATATTTTTTTTCTAAGACTAAGGTCCATAAATTTAGTGCCAACATTTTTTATTTTCTTCTATGTAACTTATTGTTTCAGATCTTATGTTTACATCACTAGACTACCAGATGGCAAGACGAAGTAGCCATTCTTTCAAGGTTAAAACTTGCTGTTCTTGTTCTTGTGATAGTTTATGAACTATTGTTTTTCTTCTAACTTTTCAGTACAGTCAGAATTTATAGTGTGCTATTATTATTGGAGCCTTAGATACAAAGCAATATAATTTAACATTCTAACTGAGGGAACTGTATAATATACAAATAAATAAAATAATTACAGATAGTAATAAGTGCTATGAAGGAATTAAAATAAGTGATATGTTAATGAATGACAGAGTAGGGACTGGTTAAGGAAGATCTACCTGAGATACTGACATTTGAGCTGAGAGCCAAACACAGATTCAATCATGCAAAGATCTCAGGGAACTGTGGTGTAGGCAGAAAGAAAAGGAAAAAAAAGGAAGAACAAAATCGGCAAAGTCAAGGGATAGAAAAGAAGCCAATTGCATAAAGAGCATGAGAATGGTAAAAGACAGTGGAGATGTAACCCCAGGCTGGAACACTGAGAGCATGGGTTTTATGTTACGTGTCATGAGAAATCACTGGAATATTTTAAGCAGAAGAATATCATGATTGCCCAAAGCAATTATCCTGGCTTTAAAAAATTTTACTTTGAAAATGTACTCAAGAAGGCAAGAGTTGAAGACAGCAACAGCACTCCATGTGCAATAAAACTGTGCTATGGGCTCTAGGGGGAGCATTGTCTAAGATCATGCTTTCCAAAGCCAATGCCACATTAGAGTCACCTGAGACTTTTACAGCTTTTAAAAACACAGATTTCTATATCTTACTCTTTAAAGTTTCTGATTCAAAGATCTGGGGTTGATGCTAAGAATCTGTATTTTAAAAATTTCCCTAGAGCCCAGCCAGTGTAGCTCAGTGGATTGAGTGATGTCCCATGGACTCGGAGGTCCTCATTCAATTCCTGGCAGGTACATGCCTGGGTTGCAGGCTCAATATTCAGTAAGGGGCATGCAGGAGGCGGCCAATACATGTTTCTCTCACATTGGTGTTTCTATCTCTCTCTGTCCCTTCCTCTCTCCCTAAAAAAACCAATAAAGACATATCTAAAAAATAAAAATCTCCCTAGATGTTTCTGATGTTCATCCCTGCTTTAAAACTTCTGACCTAACCCAGCCAAATAGATCTGGGGGAAACACACACACACACACACACACACACACACACACACGAAAACGATTTTACATGGCAAATAAAATTTCCATATAAGAAAAGTTTACAATAAATAGACATTTAAAAAATAATGTTTTGGAGAGAAAAAATTGCGGCAGAGTGAATGGAAGCTACACAGATGATCTTCCAGGACCAAAAAAGAATTACAACTAAAATAAAGACAAATCTTCCCTGTCCGGTTTGGCTCAGTGATTAGAGCTTTGGTCTGCGATCCAGAGAGATCCGGGTTTGGTTCCCACTAAGGGCATGTACCTCAGTTGCAGTTTGTCCCCAGACCTGGTTGGTCGTGTGGGTGGCAGCCACTCGATGTGTCTCTTTCATGTTGATGTTTCTCTCTCTCTCTCTTCCTTTCTCTCCCTCCCACTGTATCTGAACAAAAAATGAGAAAAAAATGTCCTTGGGTGAGAATTAAAAAAATGAATAAATAAACAAATTTAAAAAAAGACAAATTGTTGAAAAAGAGAAAAAAAAATCAGCAGGAAAGGACCATATAACCAGGGACACTAGTAGGATTGCAGAGGCACGACAAGTGGTGGGCTAGGAGCCCACGAACAGCAACGGCCGTAGCTGTGAGCAGCACTCTCGAGTTAAAATCCCATGCTGCTCCACAGCACAGAGGGCTAGAACAAACACTGAATTGGCTACAGCCACTCACCTTGAGACAGGGAGGGTGAACTGGACTGGAATTCTGTAGGGACACCCGGGATTTGGAGGGCACTCAGTTTTTGCTGAGTTGCAGCTACAAAGGACAGTGGCCAATTGTTCCTTCCTGGCCAGACAGAACAGTGGCCAGCTTGCTCCTTCCCAGAGCTGTGGGGAAAACAAGCAGCCCCACTCTCAGAGATTCAGCCCCTTCCAGGTTAGCCAAACAATGCAAATTGAGGCTCAATGAAAAAATAAATAAAATTTTCAAAATGGCAGCAGAGTGAATGGAAGCTACACAGACCATCTCCTAGGACCAAACTGGAATTACAACTAAAATAAAGACAAATCATTGGGAAAAGCAACAGAAAAGCAGCTTGCAAGGATCATATAACCTGGGACACTGACTCGATCCTGGTAGGATTGCAGAGGCACCAGAGCGGGGCTGGGAGCCCACAGACAGCAGAGGCCTTAGCTGTGAACAGTGCCCTCAGGTTAAACTCCCAAGTGGCTCCACAGCCCAGAGCCAGGACAGACGCGAAAATAGCCACAGCCACTCACCTTGGGCTCCGGCAAAGGAAGGGCAGACTGGACTGGAACCATGTGGGGACACTCAGGACTTGGAGGGTGCTCAGAGCGTTTGCTGAGTTGCAGCCACATGGGATGGTAGCCATCTTACTCCTTCCCAGGGCTATGGGGAGAGGTGGTAGCCCCTACCTCAGAGATTCAACCCCACCCAGGTGGGCCATTGAAATGCAAATTGAGGCTCAATAACAACCAGCAACTGCCCCACACTCAGGAAATGCCCCTACACCGAGCAACTGAGGTAGTTTTTCATTCAACTGAGAAACCAAGGCTCTTCAAATACTGTTAATAATAGCCTCCAGGCAAAAAGTTAGAGAATAACTGAACTATTCCTGGGCTAACAACTCTAACCAGTAAAGTAAGACTTGACAGTGGTGTTTAACGTGGGTCCTCCCTCACTTATCTAAGCCAAGGAGAGGGAGCCACAAACAGCAGAATACCAACAACGAAAGGAAAAATTAGGTAGGCTCCAAAGCCCACTGAGATAGCCAAAATGGTAAAATAAAGAAACAAAAGCTGAATGAAAAAAAACAGACCTCACTGAAGATGAGATAAATGTGGACTAGTTAAGCAAGTTAACAGAGCTAAAATTCAGAGCCAAGAACATGAGGAAGCTCAACAGCATGAGTACAGACATCAACACCATGAGTAAAGACATAGAAATTTTGAAAATCAAACAATTAGAAATTTAAAACCACCAAGAAGAAATCAAGAATGACATATCAGAAATAAAGAACACATTGGAAGGTCCAAACAGCAGAGTAGAGGAAGCTGAGGACCAGATCAGTAAATTAAAAGACACGGTAGAAAAAAATTAACCAAAGAATCAAAGGAAAAAAATAAATAAATAAAAAAACAGGAAGACAGCTTTAGAGAACTGTGTGAAAATAGCAAACGGAGTAATATTCACATCACAGGAGTTCCAGAAGAAGAAGAAAATGAGCAGAAGTTAGAGAATATATTTGAAAAAATAGTGACAAAAAACTTTCCTAATCTGGTGAAGGAAGAAGATATTCAAGATCAAAAAGCACATAGAGCCCCAAGTAAAAAGAACCCAAACAGGCCCACACCAAGAAAAATATTAATTAACGTGCCAAAAATTAAAGACAAAGAGATAATCCTAAAAGCAGCAAGAGATAAGCAACAGGTTACCTACAAAGGAATCCCCATAATGCTCTCAGCTGATTTCTCAACACAAACACTATAGGCAAGAAGGGAATGACATGAAGTAATGAAGGTCATGAAAAACAAGGATCAGTATCCAAGACTACTCTACCCGGCAAGACTTTTATTCAAAATAGAAGGCTAAGGGAATACATTAGCACCAAATCAGCACTGCAAGAAATGTTAAAAGGACTACTGTAATTAGTAGAAGAAATAGGAAGAAAAATATAACCACACTAAACAAAAATGGCAATAAATAAGTACATATCAATAATCACCTTAAATGTAAATGGATTGAATGCTTCGATAAAAAGACACAGAGTAGCTGACTGAATAAGAAAGCATGACTCATCTATATGTTGTTTACAAGAGACCCACCTCACAACAAAAGACTCACATAGGTTGAAAGTGAAGGATGGGAAAAAAACCTTCCAAGCAAATTGAAATGAAAATAGCTGGGGTAGCAATACTCATATCTGATAAAATAGATTTCAAAATGAAGGCCATAACTAGAGACAAAGAAGGCCACTACATAATATTGAAAGGATCTATCCAACAGGAAGATATAAACTTGATAAACATTTATGCACCCAATATAGGAGCACCAAAATATAGTAAAAATCTTCTGGAGGACTTCAAAGGAGAAATTGACAACAATACAATGATAGCAGGGGACTTCAACACCCCGCTGACATCACTGAATAGATCCTTTAGACAAAAAATTAGCAAGGAAAGAGAGGCTCTAATTAAAGCACTAGACCAAATGGATTTAATAGATATCTACAGAAAATTATACCCCAAAACTGCAGAATTCACATTCTTCTCAAATGCACATGTGACATTCTCAAAGATAGACGACATGACAGGACACAAACAAAATCTCTACAAGTTCAAAAAGATTGAAACCATATCAAGCATCTCCTCAGATCACAAAGACATGAAACTAGAAATCGATCTCAACAGGAACATGCAAAGACATTTAAACACATGGAGGCAAAATAGCATGTTATTGAACAATGAATGGGTTACCGAGGAGATCAAGAAAGAGATTAAAAACTTCCTGGAAACCAATGAAAATGAACACACAACAACACAAAATCTATAGGATGTAACAAAAGCCGTTCTGAGAGGGAAGTTAATAGCACTACTGGCCTATCTCAAGATACAAGAAAAATTTCTAATACACTATCTAACCTCACAATATAAAGAACTAAAAAGCAAACAAAAAGAAAACCCAGAGCAAGTACAGGAAGGAAATAGTAAAGATCAGAGAAGAAATAAACAACAGGAAACCAAAAAAAAAAAAAAACCAATTCAAAGGATCAATGAAACAAGGAGTTGGTTTTTTGAAAAGATAAACAAGATTGATGGACCCTTAGTTAGACTCATCAAGAAACAAAGAGAGAGAACCCAAATACACAAAATCAGAAATTAAAAAGGAGAAATAATAACTGACACCACAGAAATACAAAGAATTCTTAACAAATACTATGAACAATCATATGGCAAAAAATTTGACATTCGAAGCAAAATAGACAAATTTCTAGAAACACATAATCTCCCAAAACTAGACCAGGAAGAGATAGAAAAGTGGAACAGACCAATAATAACTAAGAAAATTGAAGATGTAATCAAGACTCTCCTAGCAAACAAAATCCCAGGCCCGGACGGCTTCACGGAGGAGTTTTACTAAACATTCAAAGAAGAAATAACACCAAATATTTTCAAACTATTTTTTAAAATTCAAGAAGGAAGACTTTCAAACTCATTTTATGAGGCCAGCATAATTCTAATTCCAAAACCAGGAAAAGACACTACAAAGGAAGAAAACTATAGGCTAATATCTCTGATAAACATAGACACCACAATGCTGAACAAAATACTAGCTAATCAGATCCAGAAATACATCAAAAAAATTATGCACCAGACCAAGTGGGATTCATCCCAGGGATGCAAGGGTGGTACAATATTTGCAAATGAATAAATGTGATACACCACATCATATGATCATAAAAATCATATGATCATATCAATAGACACTGAAAAAGCATTCAACAAAATCCAGCACCAATTTCTGATAAAAAGACTCAGCAATTTGGGAATAGAGGGATCATATCTGGACATAATAAAGGCCATATATGAAAAACCTCCAGCCAACATCATACTGAATGGGCAGAAACTAAAAGCATTTCCCTTAAGAACAGGAACAAGACAAAATGCCCACTTTTACTACTCTTATTTAACATATTTCAGGAAGTCTTAGTTACAGCAATCAGATATAAAGAAAAAATGAAAGGGATCCAAATGGAAAAGGAGAAAGGGAAACCGTCATTATTCACAGATGACATGATATTATACATAGAAAACCCTAAAGACTCCATCAAAAATCTACTAGACTTAATAAATGAATTTGGCAAAGTAGCAGAATACAAAATTACCATCAAGAAATTGATGGCATTCTTGTACACCAATGATGAACTCACAGAAATAGAAACTAATAAAACAATCCCATTTACCATTGCAGCAAAAAATTAAGATACCTAAGAATAAACTTAACCAAAAAAACAAAGGACCTCTTCACAGAAAACTACAGGACATTGGAAAAAGAAACAGAAGAAGATATAAAAAAGTCGAAGCACATACCTTGTTCATGGATTGGGAGAATTAACATCATTAAAATGTCCATACTACCCAAAGCAATCTATAGATTCAGTGCAATCCCCATCAAAATACCAACGACATACTTCACAGAACTAGAACAAATACTTCAAAAGTTCATATGGAACCAAAAAGACCCCAAATAGTAATGGCAATCTTGAAAAAGAAGGACAAAGTAGGCAGGATCACAATACTGGATATAAGGTTATACTACAAAGCTACTGTAATTAAAACAGCCTAGTCCTGGCACAAGAACAGGCACATAGATCAATGAAATAGAACAGAGAACCCAGAAATTGACCCAAAATATTATGCTCAATGAATATTCGACAAAGGTGACTAGCGCATACAATGGAGTAAGACAGCCTCTTCAATAAATGGTGTTGGGAAAATTGGACAGCTACATGCAAAAAAAATGGAAAGAGACCATCAATTTACACTATACATATGAATAAACTCAAAATTAATAAAAGACTTAAATTTGACTCATGAATCCATAAAAATCCTAGAAGAAAATGTAGGCAACAAAATATCAGACACCATACACAGCAGAATTTTCACTGATACATCAGCTTAGGCAACAGAAACAAAGGAGAAAATGAACACATGGGACTACATCAAACTCAAAAGCTTCTGCACAGCAAACGATACAATCATCAAAATGGAAAGGTAACCCATTGTATGGGAGAGCATAATCACCAATGATACATCAGATAATGGGTTAATTTCCAAAATATATAGAGTGCTCACACAACTCAACAAAAAGAATACAAAGAACCCAATTGAAAAATGGGCAGAGGAGCTAAATAGACACCTATTCAAATAAGACATATAAATGGCCAAGAGACATATGAAGAAATGCTCATCATCACTAATCATCCGGAGATGTAAATTAAAACAACAATGAGGTATCACCTCACACCTGTCAGAACGGGCACCATCAACAAATCATCAAACAACAAGTGTTGGTGAGGCTGTGGAGCAAAGGGGACTCTAGTACATTGCTGGTGGGAATGCAGACTGGTGCAGCCACTATGAAAAACACTATGGTGTTACCTCAAAAAATTGAAAATTGAAATGCCATTTGACCCAGTGATCTCACTTCTAGGAATATACCCTAAGAAGCCTGAAACACCAATCAGAAAGAATATATGTACCCCATGTTCATAGCAGCACTATTTACAATAGCTAAGATCTGGAAACTGTCCAAGTGTCCATAAGTAGACAAATGCATAAAAAAGCTGTGTACATATATACGATGGAGTACTATGCAGCTGTAAGAAAAAGATCTCTTATCCTTTGAGATGACATTGAGGAACCTGTAGAGTATTATTCTAAGAGAAACAAGCCAAGCAGAGAAAGGCAAATATCACATAATCTCACTTATTTGTGGAATATAATGAATATAACAGTCTGAGGAACAGGGTAGACACCAACATGGATGTAGGTACAGACTGACAACACCTCAGAAGATGGGTGGAGGGGGAGGGAAGAAATAAACCACAGAACTTATGTGCGTATACGCATAACCGATGAACATGGATAACAATGCTGGGGACGGGGTGTGGGGGATAGAGAGAAGGATGTCAATGGGGAAAAAAGGAGAAACATCTGTAGCAAAAATTAATTGATAAAAAAAGAATAAAATTATAATTTCAAATTAAAAAATAAAAGGTTAAAATATAACTAAAAAACAAAAAAACAAAAACAAAAAAAAACATTGAACTAAAGGGTTGGCGAGGGTATGGAGAACAGGGAACTCTAGGACACTGCTGATGGGAATGCAGAGTGGTGCAGCCACTATGAAAAACACTATGGTGTTACCTCAAAAAATTTAAAATTGAAATCCCATTTGACCCAATGATCCCACTTCTAGAAATATATCCTAAGAAGCCTGAAACACCAATCAGAAAGAATGTATGTACCCCCATGTTCATAGCAGCACTATTTACAATAGCCCAAATGTCCATCAGTAAAGAAATTGATAAAAAAAAAAAAAAAAGCTGTGGTACATATACACAATGGAGTACTATGCAGCTGTAAGAAAGAAAGATTTCTTATCCTTTGAGACGACATAGAGGGACCTGCAAAATATTATCCTAAGTGAAACAAACCAAGCAGAGAAAGACTAATATCACAAGATCTCTCTTATTTGTGAAATATAATGAACATAACAGTCTGAAGAACGAGGTAGTCCCAGAGACGTGAAAGTAGAGTACAGACCGACAATTCTGGGGTGTGGGGGGAGAGATAAACTTATATGCATGTACACATAACCAATGGACATGAACAACAAAGCTGGGGACAGGGCGGGGAGGGAGAGGGAGGAGGGTGTCAATGGGGGGAAAAGGAGAAACATTTGTAATAAAAATAAATAATTTTTTTAAAAGTCTATAAATAAAAACCTATTTTAACAAGAAAAAAAATGTGTTCTCATAAATACTCTTCACAAAATATTAACAAATAAGGAGACAGGTACTTCAATATTCCCTTTGGTATTCCTTCCGTTCACCACACTTCTGATCTTCTCTATTCCCTGCAGCCTCTAACACTAGCCAATTTGTTTTCTGCCTGGTACACACAATTTGTATAGAACTGTACTAAGCAATTTAGGTTTATACTGGCCTCTAATCTGATGTTCAATCTCAAAGCTACTGTATTTTCTAACAGATTTTCTTTTATTTTCTTTTACATAATCCTTTAGGATGTCCATTTTAGCCATGGTTACTATAGCAGCTAATAACTTTCTTGCTCCTCTAATTAATTCTGAAGTCTAGCAATGGGGTTTACCTAATGTGGCTTATCTGACCAATTGTACTAAATATTTCCTCCTCTTCAGTTAATCTCTGCAGTGTAGCTATGAACTCACTTCAACCTCACCTTCATTCACCCTTGTTGGTAAGCCTACGCACTGAGTAAATTGAAAGATTAGGTCAGAGGTTATATCCCAAACAGATAACTTCACTTTGAAATCTATTTTGACGTAGATATAAGTATTGCAATCCCTGTTTTTTTTTCCATTTACATGGACATTTTTTTCCATCCGTTCACTTTCATCCTGTGTGTCTTTTATTCTGAGGTGGATCTCTTGCAAACAGCATATACATGAGTCATGTTTTCAAACTTGCTGTTTTCTCTGAGCCTGAGTTATAACCCTCCTCCACCCCTCAGGAGCTGAAGGCAACGTTACTTTTAGCTCTCACAAAGGAGTAAGAACAACCTGACTTTTGTTCCATTACTCTAATTCCCCAGCCTGGTTGTACTTTTCTTACTGAAATTTCAAAATTGATAACAGTCAGATTTTTCTATCTTTTCCTATTGGTACAGTTTCTTAAATGCTTTTCCTGTGGGTGGATCTGCTCTGTGAGCAATGGTGCTTCCTGCTCAGTCCAGCACTGATGACAGACGGTCTCTCCATTTTTGGCATCTACCCACTTTCACACCAAAGCTGAAATTTTGTGTGGTTCTCCAGGAAGATTTTAATTTATCTGGGCACTATGTGGCAGAGACTTTCACCCTGGAGGTGCTTTGAAATAATAGTGGAGCTTGACATGAGGAGGGACATTTCATTTCTCTTGTTTTCCCATTTAAACAGTTGGGTACCTGGCACAGTTCAAATGAATAAGTGCTGCCTTCTTCAGGCATGTCCCAAGACCAGGAAGACCTTCCTAAAAATAAGAGGTAGTGAAACTTTTTCTTCATAGAGCAGTGGTTTCCAACAGAGGTTGTACCACCTCCAAACGGACGTTTTCGAAATTTGGAGAACTGGGGGAAAACTCGGGGTGTTTCTTATTATCGCAAGAGTTGGAGAGCACTGCTGGCATTTAGAAGAATATGGTGAAAAAGACAAGTATTCTCTTTGACCTGCAATGTTAAGAACACTCTGGTACGATGAAAAATTGTTCTAAGTCCTGCATTATCCTTGAATGTCCCACAGAACAATTAATATAAGTGAAAAATCTGCTTAAAATTTTGAGTCTAGAGTCTAAACCCATTTTACATTAACGTATAAAGATTTTGTACAGCTTTAATATGTTGAATTTGATATACTGAATTGTGCAGGGATACAACTACAAAGTAAAATATGGGAGAGTTACTTTGATTTGTTGGAAAGTCTAGCAAGAGTTGTTCATTAGTTGATAAAATTATGTCACCATGAACTGTACTATTTCTGATATTTGTTTAACGCTATCAATATTGTCTTGAACTGTCCACTCACAATGATTCTATGTATAGGGAGCATCATCTGACCACTTTAATATACTTTCTAGAGTGGTGGTGCCTATTCATTTGCATATTAAAATACACATTTTATTTCAAATGTCTTTCTTGGATTTTCCCTTTACAGAACATCTGTGAATTTTATTTCAGGAGAGTAAAAGGTAATGTTACAAACCACTTATTATGAAAAGGACACCTTGTCTCAGAAGATTGGAAACCTCTTCCTAGGTGAAAGAATCTCTTCAAATAGACTTTATTTATTTGTTTTTTAATGTTTATTTACTTATAAACTTTATTTCATAACAACATTCCTGAGGATAAGCCCAGTCTGCTACCTACCAAATACTATTAGCAGAAAAGCCTATTTGTGACATAACTTTCTTATACTGAATATAATACTAACAACGGTCACTAATTGAACTGTGCTATATACCATTCAAATATTACATCTAATCTTGAACTCTCCAAGAGAGGTAGTACTTATTATTAACTCTATTTTATAGGCAAGGAAACTGATGCAGGACAAAGGTTAAGTAATTTGACCAAGGTCATACCATTTATAAGTAATTTGATTCAAATCAATCAAATTCCAGTGCCAATGACTGTCAGAGACAGAGATGGACAGAATTAAAAACTGGAAAGGCAAAGAAGTTGTTAAGTAGCTAGAAATAACCATGCTCAGTTTGGCTAAATGACTTGTGGGAAGGTGAAAGCAGAGAGCAAATGGAACACTCATTAATACCTATCACCTCGTCCTTTATCCTAATATTAGGACCCCCACTCAAGCCCCAGGAAGTTCCTATGCCTCTCAGACTCTGAGCACAGAACTTGAAAATGGTAGTCAAAACATAGACAAGCTGTATATATAAAATACACATTAAATTTCCAAGACTCAATATAAAAAATGTAAAATATCTCAATAATTTTATGTGTATTATATTTGCCAAGATAATCTTTTCTTTTCTTTTTTTATAGATCAAGTTAAATAAATCAGATCATTTCTTTTCCTGGGTCAGGCTTAGCATTGCAAATTATTTTTATTTTATTTTTTTTCCAATTTTTATTAATTTACTTTTGTTACAGATGCTTCTCCTTAACCCCCCAATCACCCTCTTCCCCATCTCGCTGCCTCACCACCCAGCTTTGTTGTCTATGTCCATTGGTTATGCATACATGCATATAAGTTCTTTGGTTCACCTCATCCATCCCTCTTCCCCCCTCCTCTAAGGTCTATCAGTCTGAACCATACTCCTTTCTATGTTTCTGTGTCTATTTCATTCCTGAGCCCACTTTGTTCATTATATTCCACAAATAAGTGAGATCATGTGGTATTTTTCTTTCTCTGATTGGCTTATTTCGCTTAGCATAATACTCTCAGGGTCCCTTCATGTTGTCTCAAAGGATAAGAAATCTTTCTTTCTTACAGCTGCATAGTACTCCATTGTATATATGTACCACTGCTTTTGTATCCACTCATCTATTGATGGACACTTGGGCTGTTTCCAGCTCTTAGCTATTGTAAATAGTGCTGCTATGAACATGGGGGTACATATATTCTTTCTGATTGGTATTTCAGGCTTCTTAGGGTATATTCCTAGAAGTGGGATCACTGGGTCAAATGGCAGATCAATGTTTAATTTTTTGAGATAATACCATAATATTTTCCATAGTGGCTGCACCAGTCTGCATTTCCACCAGCAATGTACAAGAGTCCCCTTTTCCCTATACCCTCACCAGCACTTGTTTGATGATTTATTGATGGCAGTCATTCTGGCAGGTGTGAGGTGATACTTCATTGTTGTTTAAATTTGCATCTCTCTGATGATTAGTGATGTTGAGCATTTCTTCATATGTATGTTGGCCATTTGTATGTCCTGTTTGGAGAGGTGTCTATTCAGCTCCTCTGCCCATTTTTAAATTGGGTTCTTTGTCTTCCTTTTGTTGAGTTGTATGAGCACTCTATATATATTAAAAATTAACCCCTTATCTGATATATCATTGGCAATGATGCTCTCCCATACAGTGGGTTGCTTTCCATGTTGGAGGTTGTTTCTTCTGCTGTGCAGAAGTTTTTTGGTTTGATGTAGTCCCATGTGTTCATTTTTTTCTTTGTTTCTGTTGCCTTAGGTGATGTATCAGTGAAAATTCTGCTGCGTATGATGTCTAAAATTTTGTTGCCTACATTTTCTTCTAGGATTTTTATGGATTCATGAGTCACATATAAGTCTTTTATCCATTTGGAGTTTATTCTTGTGTAGGGTGCAAGTTAATGATCTAGTTTCATTTCTTTGCATGTAGCGGTCCAATTTTCCTAACACCATTTATTGAAGAGGCTGTCTTTACTCCACTGTATGCTCTTGCCACCATTGTCAAATATTAACTGAGCATATTGCCTTGGGTCCATTTCTGGGTTCTCTATTCTGTTCTATTGGTCTATCAGCCTGTTCTTGTGCCATTACCAGGCTTTTTTGATTATAGTGGCTTTGTAGTATAACCTGAAATGTGAAAATGTGATCTCTCCAAATTTGTTCTTCTTTTTCAAGATTGCTGTGGCTATTCGAGGTCTTTTATGGTTCCATATAAACTTTTGAAGTACTTGTTCTAGTTCTGTGAAATATGTCATTGGTATTTTGATGAGGATTGCATTGAATCTATAGATTGCTTTGGGTAGTATGGACATTTTAATGATGTTAATTCTTCCAATCCATGAACAAAATATGTGCTTCCACTTTTTTACATCTTCCTCTATTTCTTTTTTTAATGTCCTATAGTTTTCTGCAAATAGGTCCTTTACTTCTTTGGTTAAGTTTATTCCTAGGTATCTTAATTTTTTGCCACGAAGATAAATGGGATTGTTTTATCAGTTTCTCTTTCTGTGAGGTCATTATTGGTGTATAAAAATGCCATCTATTTCTTGACGCTAATTTTGTATCCTGCTACTTTGCCAAATTCATTTATTAAGCCTAGTCAATATTTGATAAATTCTTTGGGATTTTCTATGTATAGTCAAGTCATGTGCAAATAATGACAGTTTCACTTCCTATTTTCCGATTCGGATCCCTTTAATTTTTTCTTCCTGTCTGATTGCTGTGGCTAAGACTTCCAGGACTATATTAAATAAGAGTGGCAAAAGTGGACAGCCCTGTCTAATTCCTGTTCTTAAGGAAAATGCTTTTTTTTCCCCCCATTGAGTATGATGTTGGCTGTAGGTTTTTCAAAATGGCCTTTATAATGTCAAGATATAATCCCTCTATTCCCAGATTGTTTGCCATTTTTATCAGAAATGTGTGCTGGATTTTTTTTAATGCTTTTTCAATATTTATTGATATGATCATATGATTTTTGTTTTTCATTTTGTTTATGTCATGTATCACATATATTGATTTGTGAATAGTGTACCAGCCTTGCATCCCTGAGATGAATCACTCTTGGTCATGGTGAATAAAGTTTTTGATATATTGCTGGATTCGATTTGCTAGTATTTTGTTCAGGATTTTGGCATCTATGTTCACCAGGGATATTAGTCTGTAGTTTTCTTTCTTTGTAATGTCTTTTTCTGGTTTTGGATTTAGAATTATGCTGACCTCATAAAATGAGTTTGGAAGTCTTCCTTCTTTGAGGAGAATGGGTGTTAGTTCTTTTTTGAATGTTCGGTAAAACTCCCTGTGAAGCCGTCTGGGCCTGGACTTTTGTTTCCTGGGAGAGTCTTGATTACATCTTCAATTTATTTTGTTGTTACTGTACTGTTCAAGTTTTCTATCAAATCCCAGTTCAATTTTGGGAGACTATGTGTATCTATAAATTTGTCCATTTCACTTAGATTGTTAAATTTGTTGCCGTATAACTGTTCATAATATTTGTTAACAATCCTTTGTATTTCTGTGGTATCAGTTGTTACTTCTCCTCTTTCATTTCTGATTTTGTGCATGTGGATTCTCTCTCTTTGTTTCTTGGTGAGTCTACCTAAGGGTCCATCAATCTTGTTTATCTTTTCAAAAAACCAGCTCCTTGTTTCATTGATCCTTTGAATTGTTTTTTTGGTCTCTAGGTCATTGATTTCTGCTCTGATCTTTACTATTTCCTTTCTTTTACTTGCTCTGGGATTTTCTTTTTGTTTCCATTCTAGTTCTTTAAGTTGTGAGGTTAGATAGTCTATTAGAATTTTTTTTTTCTTTCTTGAGGTAGGCCTGTAGTGCTATGAACTTTCCTCTCAGAACTGCTTTTGCTGCATCCCATAGATTTTGTGTTGTTGTGCGTTCGTTTTCATTGGTTTTGAGGTTTTAATTTCTTCCTTCATCTCCAAAGTAACCTATTTATTGTTCAATAACATGCTATTTTCCTCCATGTGTTCAAATTTCTTTCATGTTCTTGTTGAAATTGATTTCTAGTTGCATGTCATTGTGATCAGAAAAGGGGTTTGATATGATTTCAATCTTCTTGAACTTGTAGAGACTTAGTTTGTGCCCTAATACATTGTCTATCTTTGAGAATGGCACATGTGCACTTGAGAAAAATGTGAATTCTGTAGTTTGGGGTGTAATTCTCTGTAAGTATGTATTAAATCCTTTTGGTCTAGTGCTTTAATTAGAGTCTCTCTTTCCTTGCTAATTTTTTGTCTAGAGGATCTATCCAGTGATGTCAGCAGGGTATTGAAGTACCCTGCTATAATTGTATTGCTGTTGATTTCTCCTTTGAAGTCCTACAAAAGATTTTTAATATATGTTGGTGCTCCTATATTGGGTGCGTATATGTTTATCAAGGTTATATCTTCCTGTTAGATATATCCTTTCAATATTATGTAGTGGCCGTCTTTGTTTCTAGTTATGGTCTTCATTTTGAAATCTACTTTATCAGATATGAGTATTGCTACCCAGCATTTTTTTGCTTTCCATTTGCTTGAAAGATTTTTTTTCCATCCCTTCACTTTCAGCCTATGTGAGTCTTTTGTTGTGAGGTGGGTCTCTTGTAAACAACATATATGTGAGTCATGCTTTCTATCCAATCAGCTACTCTGTGTCTTTTTTTGGAGCATTCAGTCCATTTACATTTAAGGTGATCATTGATATGTACTTATTTATTGCCATTTTTGTTTAGTGTGGTTATATTTTTCTTTCTGTTTCTTCTACTAATTACAGCAGTCCATTTAATATTTCTTGCAGTGCTGGTTTGGTGTTAACATATTCCCTTAGCCTTTTTTTTGTCTGGAAAGCTCTTTATTTGACCTTCTATCTTGAATGATAGCCTTGCTGGATAGCATAGTTTTGGTTTTAGATCCTTGTTTTTCATGTCCTTGATTACTTCATTCCATTCCCTTGTGGCCTGTAGTGTTTCTATTGAGAAGTCAGCAGTTAGCCTTATGAGTGTTCCCTTGTAGGTAACCCATTGCTTGTCTCTTGCTGCCTTTAGGATTCTCTCTTTGTCTTTAAATTTTGGCATTTTCATTATTATGTGTCTTTGTGTGGGCCTGTTTGGGTTCTTTTTACTTGGGGCCCTCTGTGATTCTTAAACATGAATGCCTTCTTACTTCACCAAGTTAGGGAAGTTTTTTTGTCACTATTTCTTCAAGTATATTCTCTAACCTCTATTCATTTTCTTCTTCTTCTTCAACTTCTATGATGTGAATGTTGTTATGTTTGCTATTGTCCCACAGTTCTCTAAAGCTGTCTTCCGGTTTTTTCATTGTTTTTTTTCCTTTTGATTCTCTGATTGGTTGATTTTTTTTACCCTGTCTTCTAATTCACTGATCCTGTCTTCAGCTTCCTCTGCTCTGCTGGCTATTCCTTCCAATGTGTTCTTTATTTCTGCTATGTCATTCTACATTTCCACTTTGTTAGTTTTCATTGTTTCTATATCTTTACTCATGGTGCTGAGTTACTTACTCATGCTTTTGTACTTTCTCAACATCATACCTTTGAACTCTACCTTTGATAACTTGTTTAACTGCATTTCATTTATCTCATCTTTAGTAGAGTTCTTTTGTTCTTTTATTTGTGATTTCTTCATTTGTTTCACCATTTTGGCTATATCAGTGGGTTTTGGAGTCTGCCAAATCTTTCCTGTGGGTGTTAGTGTTCTGCTGTTTGTGGCTCCCTCTACTGGGTTTTTATGAGCGTGGGAGGGCCCACATTAAGCATCACTGTCAAGTCTTACTTTCTTGGAAAATTTGCAATCCCAGGATAGATAAGTTTTTTGCTTGGAAACTATTAGTTTTAGTTCCTTGATGCTCCCTGGGTTGTAGCACTCAACTGAATAAAAAACTCTCTCTGGTGTCCATGGTAAAAGGATTTTTCAGAGGGTGGGGCAGATCCTTGTTTTTAATGGCCTCAATTTGCATTTCTCTGGCTCAGCTGGGTGAGGTTAAATCCCTGAGGGAGGGGCTGTTGCTTCTCCCCAGGGCTCCAGGAAGAGGCTCTCTGAGCAAGACGGCTACTGTCCCATGAGGGTGTGACTCAGCAAAAACTCTCAGTGCCCTCCAAATCCTGAGTGTCCTCACACAGTGCCAGTCCAGTCATCCCTTCCTCTCTCAGAGCTGAAGGTGAGTTGTTGTAGCTAATTTAGTGCTCTGTTCCAGCCCTCTGTGCTGTGGAACTGGCTTGGTATTTTAACCCCAAGGGAGCTGCTCACAGTTAAACAGCTGCTGTCCATGGGCTCCCAGCCCACCCTCTTGGGCCTCTACAGACCTACCAGGCTTGATTCAGTGTCCTTTTCTTCTGTCTCTGGTTATATGGGTCCTCTCCTGCTGCTTTTCTGTTGCTTTTTTCCGACTATTTGTCTTTATTTTAGTTGTAATTCCAGTTTGGTCCTGGGAGATGGTCTGTGTAGCTTCCATTCACTCTGCCACCATTTTTGAATCCCAAGATAATATTTTAAATGTTGGATAAAAATATATTACTGAATTAATTTATCTATTTCTTAATATGTTTCTAATGAGGTCATTAAAATTTTTTAATGCTACATATGTGGCACACATATTTCTGTTGCACAGAGTTCAGATGGATGGTTTTCCTGTAAATTACTATACTTTTCTTACACAACAGAAATCTTCAGAAGCATGGAGCCTTATGCAACCATTTCCTGGAGTGAGTGTTCAGGCCATTAGAAGCAACAGGAGAAAACAGTATCGGTGTGCTGAGTGGAGAGTCAGTAGAAGTTCCTGCATATTTTATTTGTGCCATTCCAGTCACTCAGATCATGGGAACTACATGTTCATGCATTATTTATTACTATTATTTTTATATCATATGCTTTACACAACTCCCAACACAGGGGAGCATTGGGCAAAATCTGTAACAGAACTTATGTTTTCATAAGTAGATAAAAAGAAGTCAAAATATTAAATGTGATATCAAAATATAATTTTCTTTATAATTTCAAACAGGGAAGAAGAAAATAGGTGTCTCATAGTTCTACCAAAACTCATACAATTAGGTTTAGTTTATCATAGATGGCAACTCTAATTTAGGAATGGGAGCAAAGCCTGTGGCCTCTCCAGATCAGTCTCCCCCATTATCAGACCCTCAACTTCTGTACTGTGATTCCATTAAAGATAATTTGAAAAGCAACAAAAACAGAAAGAACTGAGTTCAATGAGGTTGACTACAGAGACCAATTGCAGTGATTTCATCTCATTTGTGTGAACTGAATAAAATGTCAAGTAAGAAAAGGCTTATAAACAAAGCATGTGCACCACTTTAATGTATATTAATACACATTGTTTATTCATTATTTCTTATGCATCCTAAGTGTGAAATATTACACATTTTGTTCAAAAAAGGGAGGGAGAATGAGAAGGAGGATACTTTAATTCTAGACGTCCAAGATTATTATTGTCTGTGATGATTCCTTCCCATCCCATTTTATAGCCCTTTGAGAACCTCAGCATACTTGTTTGATACACAAGACCTGGCCATGCCAGAAAGCAAAGAAGAGCTTCTAATTATTACATGGAAGACAGTGTGAAGCAACCATTACAGCAATTTGGCTCAGGTCTCTAAACTCATTACTGGGCACATGCCCATGAGGACCATTTGAGAGTCTTTTCAGCTGAGCCAGCCAAGTTGCAGAGAAACTGCAAACTCCTTGCCACATCCTTTTTCTGGAAGAAACTAAGCAAAATTCAGCCACATTTTGAAAACTTTTTAGCTTTCTATTCAAATATGATCAATTCTCAAAAATTGTTTCTAGACCCTAGCACAGAAGGGAGAGTCCATTTCTCCCTTTGCTCTGCTCCTTAACTAATAGCACTTAACTCTTTCTGCCTATCACATAATTAGGTGTCTATATGTCTGTCTTTTCTACCAGACTATAAACTCAGCTGTGGCAAGGAATAGTTCTTATTTATCTTTGCATCTTACCTAGCACATAGTGGGCATGCAGAAAAGTTTTGTACTTGGGTTTATCTCTCTTGACTTTTCTGAAGAAATGCAGGAAAGAGAAGGCCCTGGCAGAGGTACATCAAATTGAACAACTGGTGGAGCTGAGTTATAATCTAGCTCCACCACTTAGTGTCTCCTAGGTTCAGCTCCATTCTCTGCAAAGCAGGAAAGCTCAGCTCATTGTTTCCAAGGTTCACTTCACTTTCAACCCTTTTTGTTTCTGCTAATCTTTGCTTTGAAAGTCTAAAAGGTTTCCATTTCATTTTCTTAAAAGGAGCAGATTATTATTATTTTTTTTAATCCTTACCTGAGGATATGCTTCTATTGATTTTAAAGACAGGGTTAGAGAGAGAGAAATATCAATGTTAAAGAGAAACATCGATTAGTTGCCTCCCGTATGTGCCCTGACCCAGGATCAAACCCACAACCTAGGTATGTGCCATGACTGGGAACTGAGCCCACAATCTTTTGGTGTATGCAATGCTCCAACCAACTGAGCCCCCCAGCCAGGGCAGGAGCAGATTCTTCTAAAAAGGATCTAAAATATAAAAACTGCTTAAAATGAAATTAGACCAAGTTATTACATCATAAACAAGAAGAATCTCAAAATAAGTTAAAGACTTAAATGTAAGACTCAAAACCGTAAAAATCCTAGAAAAGAGCATCAGCAGTAAAATCTTAGACATTTTTCATAACAATATTTTTTGTGATATATCTCAAGCAATGAGGAAAAAAATATGAAACAAATGGGACTACATCAAACTAAAACGTTTTTGCACAGCAAAAAAAAAACCATTAACAAAATGAAAATACAACCCACTGAATGAGAGAATATATATGCCAAAGACACACCTAATAAAGAGCTAATATCCAAAATTTATGTCCTGCTTGGAGAGGTGTCTATTTAGCTCCTCTGCCCATTTTTTAATTGGGTTCTTTGTCTTCCTTTTGTTGAGTTGTATGAGTACTCTATATATTTTAGAAATTAACCCCTTATCTGATATATCATTGGCAATGATGTTTTCCCATATAATGGGTTGCCTTTCCATTTTGATGGTTGTTTCTTTTGCTGTGCAGAAGCTTTTTAGTTTGATGTAGTCCCATCTGTTCATTTTTTCCTTTGTTTCTGTTGCCTTAGGTGATGTATCAGTGAAAATTCTGCTGCATATGATGTCTGAAATTTTGTTGCCTACATTTTCTTCTAGAAGTTTTATGGATTCACGGGTTACATTTAAGTCTTTTATCCATTTTGAGTTTATTTTTGTGTATGGTGTAAGTTGATGGTCTACTTTCAATTTTTTTTTGCCTATGGCTGTCCAATTTTCTCAACACCATTTATTAAATGGCCAAGAGACATATGAAAAAATGCTCAACATCACTAATCATCAGAGAGATGCAAATTAGAACAACAATGAGGTATCACCTCACACCTCTCAGAATGGCCGTCGTCAACAAATCATCAAACAACAAGTGTTGGCGAGGGTGTGGAGAAAAGGGGACTCTAGTACACTGCTGATGGGAATGCAGACTGGGGCACCCACTATGGAAAACAATATGGTGTTACCTCAAGAAATTAAAAATTGAACTTCCATTTGACCCAGTGATCCCACTTCTAGGAATATATCCTAAGAAGCCTGAAACACCAATCAGAAAGAATGTATGTACCCCCATGATTGTAGCAGCACTATTTACAATAGCTAAGATCTGGAAACAGCTCTTAATTTGTCCATCAGTAGACGAATGGATAAAAAAGCAGTGGTACATATATACAATGGAGTACTATGCAGCTATAAGAAAGAAAGATCTCTTATCCTTTGAGATGACATGGAGGGACCTGGAAAGTATTATCCTAAGTGAAACAAGGCTAGCAGAAAAAGACAAATACCACATAATCTCACTTGTTTATGGAATATAATGAACATAACAGTCTGAGGAATAGGGTAGATCCAGAAACATGGAAGTAGGGTACAGACTGACAAGCCTCAGAAGAGGGGGTGGTGGGAGGAGGGAAGAGATAAACCACAGAACATATATGCATGTATGCATGAACAATAGATATGGACAACAAAGCTGAGTATGGGGTGGGTGGGATAAGGAGGGGGTATAAGTGGGGTAAAAAAAGGAGAAAGATCTGTAACAAAAATAAAATTAAAAATAAAACAAACAAACAAATAAATAAATAAATAAAAACAAAGGTTATAAAGAACTCACACAAATCAACACTAAAGAAATAATCCAATTAAAATGGGCAAAGAACCTGAATGAAAACTTCTCCAAAGAGGACCTACAGATAGATAGCCAATAGATATATGAAAAAATGCTCAATGTCACTAATCGTTAAGGAAAGGCAAATTAAAACCACAGCAAGCTATAACCTCACACCTGTCAGAATGGCTATCATCAATAAATCAACAAACGAGTTTTGATGAGGTGGCGAAAAGGGAACCCTGGCACACTGTTGATGGGAATGTAGATTGTTGCAGCCACTATGGAAAACAGAAAGTGAAATTTTCTCAAGAAAAGTAAAAATGGAACTGCCTATGACTGAACAATTCCACTTCTGAGAATATATCCAAAGAAACCCAAAACACTGATTTGAAAGAATATATGTATCCCTACATTCATTGCATCATTATTTACAATAACCAAAATTTGGAAGCAACCCAAGTGCCCATCAGTAGGTGAGTGGATAAAAAAGGTGTGGTACATTTACAAAGTAAGATACTACTCAATCATAAAAAAAGAAGGAAATCTTACCTTTTGCAATAGCATGGAAGGATTTGGAGTGTATAATACTAAGTGAAATTAGCCAGTCAGAGAAAGACAAATACCATATAATTTCACTTATAAGTGTATTCTAATGAACAAAATAAACTAACAAACAAAACTGAAAATACAGAGAAGTAACACATTAGAAAGCACTTTGAACTGAGTAAAAATGAAAACAATGTCAAAATTTGTGAAATGCACATATAACAGTGTTTATAAGAAAATATATAGCGCCCTGGCCGGTTTGGCTCAGTGGTTAGAGTGTCCGCCTGCGGTCCGGAGAGACCCGGGTTCGGTTCCCGCTAAGGGCATGTACCTCGGTTGCAGTTCGTCCCTGGCCCTGGTTGGTCGTGTGGGTGGCAGCCACTCGATGTGTCCCTTCACATCGATGTTTCCCTCTCTCTCTCTTCCTCTCTCTCCCTCCCATTCTGTCTGACAAAAAATGAAAAAAAATGTCCTCAGGTGAGGATAAAAAAAAAAAATAAAAAAAATAAAAAAATAAAAAAAAGAAAATATATAGCAATAAGTGATTAGATTACAAAATAATCTTAAATCAATTACCTAAACATCCACATTACAAATATGGGGTTTGGGGAAGAACACATCAAACCCAAAGCAATCAAGAGAAGAGTAATAAAGGGTGGAACAGAAGGCAATAGAATTTTTAATAAATAACAAAAAGAGAGAGAAAATTGAAGAATCAAAAATATGGGTCTTTGAAGATCAATAAAATTGAAAATTTTACAACCAGACTGACCACAAGAAGGAAAAGAAGGCCCATATCAAAACTAAAAGTAAAAACAAAGTTATAGTCCCTACAGGTATTAAAGAATGATAAAAACATTAAATGATTTCTTAAAATAAATACTCCTTTATGTCTGTCTCTTTTTTTTTCCTCAACACTTTTTGTGGAGGAATTAATGCATAGTGCTATGTATGGCAATAGTTAATTTATATCAATGTGATATGTCACTACATATATATATATATATATATATACACACACACACACACACACACACACACACACACAATAATTTGTTTATTCTATAATAGATTGGCTTTCTTAAATTAATTAATTAAAAATTTTTACAGATATTCCCCCTCCCCCCTCTTGACACCCTCCTCCCTGCTCTACCCTCAACCCCTGCCTTCAGAGCACTGTTGTCTGTGTCCACTGGTTATGCATAAACGCATATAAGTTCTTTGGTTTACGTCTTCCTGGCCCCCTTCCCTCCTTCCCCCTGAGATTTGTCAGTCTGTTCCCTACTTCCATGTCTCTGGATCTATTCTGTTTATTAGCTTATTTTGCTTATTATATTCCACAAATAAGTGAAATCATGTGGTACTTGTCTTTCTCTGAATGGCTTATTTCACTTAGCAAAATACTCTTCAGGTCCCTCCATGTCATCTCAAATGGTAAGATAGATTGGTTTTTTATTGTCTTCATTTGGGGAATATTATGAATAGAGCTGCTTTGAACATTCTTGTATATGTCTTTAGGTACACTTAACAAACTCTGTTATGATAGATATATAACTAGGAGTAGAATTCCTGAATTATTGACTATGCATGTGTTTCATTGTAGTACATACTACCAAATAATTTTTCACTGTGACAGTGAGTTTTTACTTTAACCATTAATATACAAGAGTTGCATTTGTTCTGCATTACATGCAGGATTCAGGAACGCTTATGTTCATTGCAGTTGACAATATTTATTCTCATGCAAAGCCCTTTCTTATTTCCAAAGACTGTTTACCTTTCTCAGGCTTAAGTCAAGCACCTTCAATGTCCCTATATGTGGACAGGAGAGGGGGTGGAATAAATATTAAGTTCAGTGGTTCCTTTCAGTATCTTCTCATGTGCTTGAGATAAGGGAAACACCCCCCCAAACCCCACTTCTTTCTTTTACAGGGGTAGAACTCACAGCATAATATGGCTTTCTCTTTCTTTTTAATTGTGGTAAAATATACGATACAAAACCATTTGAACTATATTTAAGTGTACAATTAGGTAGGATTAATTACATTCACTGTGCTATGCAACCATTATCACTATCCATTTCCAGAGCTTTTTTTTTTATCGTCTCAAACCAAAAATCTACATTCATTCAACAATAATTCCCATTATCCTTTCCACCCAGACCCTGGCAATCACCATTCTACTTTCTGTGTCTGAATTAATAGTGAGTTCTCTTAAACCTCCATCACTAAACCTTCTACCTATATTAAATGAGCCTACTTTTTCATGCCCTTACTACCAGGATAATACCAAAGAGTCATGAAACAAATTCTTGAATATATCCTCTGAGAAATTGCATCTTGGTGTGACCCTCTCACTTTGGAATTTCATTTTTTTGTATATGCTTATGGCTTAGTCAAAATTTCTAACCATTACAAGAGCATGAAACCTTAGTGAATTACATTTTCCCTTTAATCTTCTTGTATCTCTGACTGTATTTTTGTACTGTCAGATTTTTTTCACAGAAGAGTTTCCATTAGTACTGCTTACAATTATGTGGTTAATGTTTGAACATTCTGTTTCCCTTTGACAATTTAGGAAGCAGAATATTTTCTAATGTGGGAAATGTGAATTTAATATCTCTACTGTGAATCAATTGAACAGGGCTGAATTTAGCTGATATTGTGGGAGTTACTCAATAACTCAGCATTTCTATAAATGCATCATCCTGCTAAAGGATGTTCTTACATATTTGCACAGCACTTTTGGCCTCCCCAGTACATTGAAGATAATGAGAACTGGTGGTAATATTAGAAATTGTCTCTTTGTGATGATACATGGAGTAATTGCCCATAAATTGTGATCCCTTTATGAACAGAAGAGATTCTTCAAGTCTCAAATGACACTCCAACCTGGATAAAGAGTGATTTCTTTTTCTCCCTATAAAATACAACATCTGCCTAATATGAAGAAGTATGTATAGATTTGTAACTAATCTTTTTTAAATGTGCTGTAATTTTACATTGCCAGCACTGAATATTTCCCCAAAAGCATAGTTTAAGTTGGAAAGGACTTCAAGAGATCTTTACCCTGTTATCATTTCAGGGGAAACTGCTCAAGCTCCAGTAGGGAACCTTCTACCACATATAAAACAGACAAGACCAGTTTTCAAAGAGTTCAAATGATCCCACAGAACAGTGAGTAACTTGACAAAAGAGCAAGTCATCATTACCTATAGTAGACAATCCAGTACAGCAGAGGGCTTCGCTGTCTAAAAATTTTCCTATATAAGCTCAACAAACTTACCCTATTAAGGGTCAGATAGTAAATAATTTATATTTTGTTGGCCACATAGTCTCTGTCAGAACTGCTTATCTTTGCCATTGTAGTGCAAGAGCAATCAGAGACAATATGTAAATAAATGGGCATGACAATGTTATAATAAAATGTCTTTACAAAAACAGACAGTGAGCATAATCTGCCCACTGACCATAGTTTGCCAACACCTGCTCTACATAGTCTTGAATTCTAAATTAGTTGTTTATATATTTGCACTAAAAATTGTTCCTTGCAAAAAGAAAATAAGCAAGGATTAGAGAACCTGTTTGAAGAAATAGTGGCAGACAATTTTCCTGTTAGTGAAGGGAAAAGACACACAAGTTTAGGAAGCACAGAGAGTCCCAAGCAAGAAGAACCCAAGGAGGACCATGCCAACACACTTCATAATTAAAATGCCAAAAATTAAAGACAAAGAAAGAATCTTAAAGGCAGCAAGAAAAAAGCAACAATTTATCTACAAAGGTACTCCCATAAGGCTGTCAGCTGATTTCTCAACAGAAACACTATAGGCCAGAAGCAAAAGACATGAAATACAAAGCAAGGATATGAAACCAAGACTACTCTATCCAGCAAGGCTATCATTCAAAATAGGTGAAATAAAGAGTTTCCCATACAACAGAAAGCTAAAGGAACTTATTGCCAACAAATCAGCATTGCAAGAAATGTTAAAGTGACTGCTGTAATAAGAAAAATATATAGAGAGAAACATGGGCATAATTAATAAAAATGACAATAAGTACCTATCAATAATAAACATAAATGGATAAATGCTTCAATCAAAAGACACAGGATAGCTAAATGGATAAGAAAACATGACCCATATATATGCTGTCTACAAGAGACACACCTCAGAATGAAAAAATTACAAAGGATGAAAGCAAAATGATAGAAAAATTTTCCATGCAAATGGAAACAAACAAACAAACAAAAAGGTGAGATAGAAATATTTATATCTGATAAAATAAACTTCAAAATGAAGGCCAAAATGAGACACAAAGAAAGTCACTACATAATATTAAAAGGATCAATCCAACAAGAAGATATAACCCTGGTAAACATATATATCCAATATAGGAGCACCAAAATATATTTAAGAACTTCTGGAGGACTTTAAGGGAGAGAAAGACAGCAATACAATCATAGTAGGGGACTTTAAAGCCTCACTGACATCACTGGATAGATCTTCTAGAAAAAAAAAAAAAAAAAAAAACAAGAAACCTGAGACCCTAAATGATACACTAGACCACATGGATTTAATTAATATTTACAGAGCATTTTAGCCCCAAAACTACAGAATATACAGTCTTCTCAAGTGCACATGGGACATTCTCAAAGATAGACCACATATAAGGACACAAACTAAGTCTCTACAAATTCAAGAAGATTGAAATTATATCAAGCATCTTCTCAGATTACAATGGCAGGAAACTAGAAATCAATTACAATAAAAACATGCAAAAACATTCAAATACATGGAGGCTAAATAGCTTGTTATTAAAAAGTGAATGGATTACTAATGAGATCAAGGAAATCAAAAACTTCCTGGAAACAAATTAAAATGAATATACAATAGCACAAAAATTAATTGGACACAGCAAAAGCCACCCTGAGAGGGAAGTGCATAGCATTACATGCCTACCTCAAGGAACAAGAAAAAATCTTTATAAACTATTTAACATTACAACTTAAAGAAATATAAAGAGAATAAAAGAAAAACCCAAAGTAAGTAGAAGGAAGAAAAAATTAAGGATAAAAGTGGAAATAATGACATAGAGACTAAAAAAACAAAAACAAAAATCAAGAAGATCAATGAAAAAATAAACAAGATTGATGAACCTTTAGTTAGACTCACCAAAAACAAAGAGTACCCAAATAAATGAAATCAGAAACAAAAGAGGTGAAGTAACAACTGACACTGCAGAAAGGATTTTAAAATAATACTATGATAACTAATTGGACAACCTAGACAAAATGGATAAATTCCTTGAATCATACAATCATCCAGGTCTCAACCAGGAAGAGTCAGAAAACAAACTAATAATGCTAAGGATGTGGAAGATGTAATCAATAAACTCACAGATAAAAAAAGCCCTGGTCTGGATAACTTCACAGGGGAGTTTTACCAATCAAAGAACTAACACCCATTCTTCTCAAACTATTCCAAAAAATGCAAGAACAAGTAAGACTTCCAAGCTCCTTTTATGAGACTAGCATAATCCTAATTTTAAACCAGATAAAGACACTACAAAAAAAAAGAAAATTACAGGCCAATATAGTTAGTGAACATAGATGTCAAAATACTAAACAAAATATTAGCAAGTCAGATCCAGCATTATATAAAAAAAAATTATTCACCATGAACAAGTGGGATTTATCCCAGGGAAGCAAGGATGGTACAATATTTGCAAATTAATAAGTGTGATACACCACATAAACAAAATGAAAGATAAAAATATTATGTTCATATCAATAGATGCTGAAAAATTATTCGTGAAAATCCAACACTTATTTCTGACAAAGACTCTCAGCATAGTAGGAATAGAAGGATTAAACCTCAACATAACAAAGCCCATATATGACAAACCTACAACCAAAATCATACACAATGGGCAAAAACTAAAAGCATTTTTATTAAGAACAGGAACAAGATAGGGATTCAACTCTTATTCAACATAGTACTGGAAGTCTTAGCTACAGCAATCAGACAAGAAGAAAAAACATAAGAGGCATCCAAATTGGAAAGGAGGAAGTAAAACTCATTATTTGCAGATGACATAGAAAACCCTAAATACTCCACCAAAAAACTACTAGATTTAATAAATAAATCTGGCAAACTAATAAGATACAAAATTAACATCCAGAAATTGAATAGCATTTTTATACCCCAATAATGGACACTCAGAAATAGAATTTTTTTTTTTTTAAATCGCATTCACTCCACACCCTCGCCAACAACTGATGTTTGATGATTTGTTGATGATGGCCATCCTAACAGGTGGGAGGTAATACCTCATAGTTGTTTTAATTTGCATCTCTCTGATGATTAATGACATTGAGCATTTCTTCATATGTCTCTTGGCCATTTGTGTGTCTTTTTTGGAGAGGTGTGTATTTAGGTCCTCTGCTCATTTTTTAATTGGGTTCTTTGTCTTCCTTTTGTTGAGTTGTATGAGCACTCTATATATTTTGGAAATTAATCCCTTATCTGATGTATCATTGGTGATTATGGTCTCCCATATAGTGGAATCCCTTTCCGTTTTGATGGTTTGCTGGTGGAAATGCAGACGGGTGCAGCCACTGTGGAAAATACTGTGGTATTACCTCAAAAAGTTAAAAATTGAACTGCCATTTGACCCAGTGATCCCACTTTTAGAAATATACCCTAAAAATCTTGAAACACCAATCAGAAAGAATATATATACCCCTATGTTCGTAGCAGCACTATTTATAATAGCTAAGATCTGGAAACAACCCAAGTGTCCATCAGTAGATGAGTGGGTAGAAAAGTTGTGGTACATGTACACAATGGAATACTATGCAGCTGTAAGAAAGAAAGATCTCTTATCCTTTGAGATGACATGGAGGTAGGAAAGAATTATGCTATGTGAAACAAGCCAGTGAGAGAAAGACAAGTATCAGAGCATGAGTATTATTTGTGGATTATAATGAACAAAATAAGCTGATGAACAAAATTAATCCAGAGACATGGAAGTAGGGAACAGACTGACAATTCTCAGAGGGAAGAGGAATCAGGGCCAGGAAGAGATAAACCAAAGAACTTATATGCATATATGCATAACCAATGGACACAGACAATAATTCAGTGAAGGCAGAAGGGAGGTGGGTATTGGGGGGAAGGTGTCAATGAGGTAAAAAAGTAGGGACATCTGTAATACTTTCAACAATAAAGATTAAAATAAATAAAATAAAATAAAAATTGCCCCTTGCATTATAAGTTTACCATGTCTCTAAGGAACACACATTATCAAAAATTCTTTAATGTTTATAGCAGACCCTATGCCATATCTCTTCAGCCTGAGTTCTATATCTACTTCAATTTCTGGCATTTGAAGCATTTTATGTGGGTTTTCTCCAGAACTGTGATACCCAGGTATGGGAATGTTAATACTGCCAGAGCAATCTTAAACCATGGGAAGACCAAACCACTTAAATCATAGCCAGTGGATAAATGACAGTCTCTCTGTTTCCATAGAGATGATTCTGAGATATGCCTCCCATGGTTTCTCAGAGGATCCTAGTGGAATTGAGTTCCAATTGCCTAAATCATAATCTGTTGATTACATGTATTGGCATTTTTTCTGTCGTTATCTCATTGCCTCCCTTGTGCTTCCCCAAATCAATCCCTAGATCAACTGCATACACTTATCATTCTTATCTTAAAGACAACTTTTGAGGCAACCCAAACTACGAAAAATGTATTCATATATTCTCTGGTGTTCATCCGTAGCACAAGAGACTAGACTACACAAAAATATTGGAAACGCTGTGAGTGACAAGGAGCAGAAATTTAATAGCAGGGTAGAAGACACTGAAATGGATTGTGGGCAGACGAGGTGATATGAGCTTATAAGACACGCTATTTAGAACAAAGATGTAGTTCAATTTCTCTAATGCATCACTTATTGTTTGACTATCTGACTTTGAGATTGTTTTTTGTTTGTTTCCCTTTCTCATGCTCATTATTGGTATATAAGAATGCTATTAATTTCTGGATGTTAATTTTGAATCCTGATACTTGGCCAAATTCATTTATTAAACCTAGTAAATTTTTTATGGAATCTTTAGGGTTTTCTATGTACCATATCATGTCATCTGCAAATAATGACAGTTTTACTTCCTCCTTTCCAATTTGGATCCCTTTTGTTTTTTCTTCTTGTCTAATTGCTGTGGCTAAGACTTCCAGTACTATGTTAAATAAGAGTTGTGAAAATGGGTATTCCCGTCTTATTTCTGCCCATTGAGTATGATTTGGGTTGTAGGTTATTCATATATGGCCTTATTGTGTTGAGATATGACTCTTCTATTCCCATTTTGCTGAGCATTTTTATCAGAAATGGGTGCTGGATTTTGTCAAATGCTTTTTCAGTTTATATTGATAAAATCATATGATTTTTATCTTTCATTTTGTTTATATGGTATCACATTTATTGATTTGCAAATATTGTACCAGCCTTGCATCCCTGGGATGAATCCCGCTTGGTCATGGTGAATAACTTTTTAATATATTACTGGATCTGATGTGCTAATATTTTGTTCAGGGTTTTGACATCTATGATCATCAGGGATACGAGCCTATAGTTTTCTTTCTTTGTAGTGTCTTTATCTGGTTTTGGAATTAAGACTATGCTGGCCTCATAAAAAAAAGCTTGGAAATCTTCCTTCCTCTTGCATTTTTTGGAATAGTTTGAGGAGAATGGATATTAGTTGTTCTTAGTTTGGTAAAACTCCCCTGTGAATCCGTCCAAACCAGGACTTTTGTTTGCAGAGAATAAAATTTAAAAGGCACTGGCATTTATAGCAGCATCAAAAATATACAAATAATTACTGATAAATTTATTAAAGGATATGCAAAATCTTTATATGGAAAACTGACAAAAATTCCAAAAAGAAAAATTTACTAAATGAAGATACACCATGCTAATAGACTTGTAAGACAGGATTTTGATAAGATGTTAATGTACAAGAAGAATCAGAAAGCTATTTCTGTAAAAAGCCAAATAGTGAATATTTTAGATTTTGGGGGCCATACAGTTTCTGCTTTATTAACTCAACACTGTCACTGCAGGGCAATTCAGCTATATACCATGTGTAAACCAACAAGGCTGGCTGTGTTTCAATAAATCTTAGTTACAAAAACAGGTTGTGTGTTATATATGGCCTACAGGCTATAGTTGCCAAACTCTGATCTAGAGTATTAATTTTGCTAACATGTTAATTGAGAATTAATATGGAACTCCTGTAAATCAATAATAAAACATAAATAATCCTTTAATAAAATGAGCAAAGATTTTCACAGACACATCACTAAAGATACACACACATACACACACACACACACACACACGGAAATAAATGACCTATACATGAAAAGTTTTTCAACACTTTATTTCAACACAAATCAATTATTTAAGTATGATTTTTTTTTTTTTTTTTTTTAGAATTAGTAGTACAGAGTTTAGATTAGCTTTGTTCACAAAGAGAAGCACACTTTCATCTAGAGATGTAGTCTCCTTTTGTCACAGAGCTATTTTCAATAATACTGGGTGGGAGAGAATAAGAAGCCTCTGGGTTGGTAAAGGTGGACATGGCCAGGACTGTGACTGCAGGTTCAGAATTCAAAGGACCACAAATGCCTTCTGTGAAATCCAGTCATCAGTTCTGTTGATTTATCTGTGATTTTGAAAAAATAAATTTTGACACCCTCACACAAACTGCAGCTGGGTTAGTTACTTCTGTACATTTCCTTCACATTACTTTTTATTCTTTGATTACTTTTTGTTTTGTGAGGGTTGGAAAGAAAATAAGAAAATCAGATTTTGCTTTTAAAACTAACTGGTCAAATTAAAACATGTGAATAGAAACAGTTTAATTATGTAAATATATTTTAAAATTTGACTAAATTCAATCATTTCTCCTAGATATATGCTATAAATATTTAACAAGTATTTGTCATCTAATATGCAAAAGGCATCCTATGGTCTATGTGTAGAATCAATCATTAAAATTAAGTTTAGGGCAGCACAGGGAGAGGACTCAGGCAAATCTGAATTCAAATCCATTTTCTATTTCTTAACTATCTGTGTGATTCTGGATGAGGTACATCAACTCAGTTTCTTTCTCTCAGAAATGGGGTTAGTATCACCTATTTCATGTGTCTTCAAAAAGATAAATGAGATAGTGTACATGAAGCACCTGCCTAGTACCTGGACATAGCAGACACCCAGATACGAGTTCCCTTTCCCATTTTCTTCACAGCTTAAAAGCTCAGCTCTAAATCACTAGTAGATGGCCAAGAACACCACACAGCCAGTTTGACACATATTGAAACCAAAAATACACTTGGTCTTTATCCTTCTGGGTTATAAAATTTTAAAAGTACTGTTTGATTAAGAATTCTGTGTATAGAGCATAGAGCATCATCGTCCTATTCAGAACAGTGCCTTTGACTTATAGAAACATCAGTTAAAAAAAACTTTCTGGCTTATTTCACTTAGCATAATGCTCTCCAGGTCCATCCATGCTGTCACAAAGGGTAAGATTTCCTTCTTTTAACGGCTGAGTAGTATTCCACTGTGTAAATGTACCAAAGCTTTTTATCCACTCATCTACTGATGGACATTTGGGCTGCTTCCAAATCTTGGCTATTGTAAATAACATTGCAATGAATTTTTTGACCAGTCAGAGAAAGACAAGTAACTATATGATTTCATTCATATATGTTATCTAATGAACTAACAAGCAAAATAGAGAGACAGAGAACAAGCTGACAGCTTCCGGGGAGTGGGAAGCAGGGAGACCTGGAGGGGTTGAGTAAAAATAAAAAGAGAAAAAAAAAAAGCTCATGGACACAGACAACAGTTTCGGGATTGCAGTGGCAGGGGAGGTGAAGGAGGGTATAGTGGGGATAAATGCTAATGGAAAGAGACTTGGGTTGGTGAATATTCAATACAGTGTATATATAATGTGTTGCGGAACTGTGCACCTGAAACCTGTATAATTTGTTAACCAGTGTCAATCCAATAAATTCAATAAGAAAGAGGTGGGGAAAGCTTTCTGCCTTCCTGGATGTAAAGCCATCTTAGAACTTACCCTTTCAAAAAATATTTTTTTTCAATTTGCCTGCCCATATTCAAGGAGTGTTAGTGTTTCATTACTATTATGAAGTTAGATAAGAAATTGTTTGGAATACTGGATGTTTTTTACTGTCTCCATGACCCAACACAGATTTCATCATGAACATCTGGGTCCTGAGAGACTCAGAGGAAGCAAGTCCCTATTTATTTTCCTACACTCTGCACTCTAATGCATATCTGCACAGGCCTTCCTTAATTCACAAGCTAAGGGACAGACCGTATGTATGCTGAATTACAAAAATTTGTATTACACAATCAGTCTAATGATACTTTCCCCAAAGAATCCTTTGATGTTGTTTAAATATCCACAGCAATTTTGTTTCTTCTACCTTCACACCAGAGATTACAGTTATAATTTTCTTCTTTTAGAAAACTATAATGTCTTATTTCCTACCATGGCAAGATAGCATCTTTGTTGCTTCCTCCCCAAGCCTTGCCTTTATCTCTGAAGACTCCATTATCAATATAAGAAATACAAAGTCATGTGAGCACACTCTCCTGCAGGTGGGTGCATCTCCAGGACCTCTCCCCACTAATGTCATCTGCTAAGAAAACAATTCTATCTAATTTATAAGAATCGTCAAAAAGTATCTTGTTTCATGAAGAATTAGTTTTCTCATTCCATAAAAATGTATTTAAAATTTTTAGAATAACTAAAGCAAAATTTTGACAGAGGCCAGTTTCTAAAACTAAAGAGTGAGTGTATGGCTAAGGTAATATACATATAAATAATATAAATAATATATATATATATATATATATATATATATATATATATGTAATATGCTAAAGATTCTCTTCTAAGACTCTTCTAAGAGTTTAGATTTAGACAGGAAAAAATGGACCATAAGGGGGAAAATATATTCTAATTGAAAAATAACTATTACTGAGTTTTATGAAACTCTTGGGACTTCATACAATAGTATAGCAAGTTGCTTAAAAGCAGAGGCCCTGTTCTGTCTCACTAGCTAGATGACTGGAAGACATTTGCTTCATTTCTCTACATCCTGGTTACCCTAACAACAAACTGAAATTGTAATAACATTATTTACCTCATATAGTTACCATGAAGATTGAATGAGCTAATGCATATATCATTGCTTAAGTGACAAGGACAACATGTGTTCTCACATCAGTTCTCCTGTGCATCCCCCACCCAGTCCTTTAAAAGAGAAAGGGGGTTATCTTTTTTTCTTTTCTTTTCTTCATTCACTTACCCCTGAAACAATTCTGTCTTTGAGGACCCCATTCCCAGGCTTTTGAGATACAGATTTAGCATAATGGAGGGGGTGGGGTGGGGGTGGGAAGTAGCAGAGGTAGAGGGAAACAGATAAACACTGCACAGACTTCAGGGAAGGCAAATGTAGTTGTGTGACAGACACCGGTGCAGGTGTGGTAGAGGATATTTTAGGAGAGGAAATGGGCTTTGGAGATGTGTGAAGATTTGTGTTGATGTGGGTTATGAATTGAATGTCCTTTAATGATATTGGTATTTTCTTTGAATTACTTTTGGTTGCTGTTCGGTGCTTTTTTGAATGTGAATCTGTACAGACCCTGGACCACATAGGATTCCAATTTACATATAAATTACTACCATGGTGGTGACATTACTGGATATTGTATGGTCCTCTTTCTATATGCAAATGTGTGGAGGAGATGTAGTAATTAATTTTCTGTAGGAATGGGATACTATTTTGAGGTAAGAGTACGCTCAGAGAAGATAGCATGAAAAAAATATTCTGGGGCCTAAATGGGAAATTGATGCTATCTCTCTGGGGAATTATAAATAAAATTTAAGGGGCTAGAAAATATCTGTCACAATAACTTCTCTAAAGTCCCCAAATCAGACAACAAAAGCTAGCCAGACGCTACTAAAACATTTTGATATCTAGGAAAACCTACTGGGTAGCAGAGAATAGGAAAAGCCAAGATCAGATTAAGCAATGACATGTAGCAACTAAGAAGAAACTTATGGCCTAGCCAGAGTGGCTCAGTTGGTTAAGCACTGTCCTATTAACTGACAGGTTGCCAGCTTGATTCCCAGTCAGGACAACTACCTTGGTTGTGGGTTTGGTCCCAGGATGGGGCACATATTGAAGGCAACCAATTGATGTTTCTCTCTCACAATAATGTTTCTTTCTCCCCCCCCCCTTCCCCTCCTCTCTCTAAGCATGTCCTTGGGTGGGGGGGGGGAGGAGAAGGAGGAGAGGGAGGAGGAGGAAGAGAAACCTATGATTTCCAGCTTCTATATATGTACAATAAAAAATGAAAAGATCACACTATGTTTTAAGAAGCATTAGGTCCTATGGAGTTGCCTTTAAGATAAAAATGCTGAAGCAACTTCCACAGCACTGAATTGCCAGAGCAATGAGTCCTTCACTCCAGCTTCCAAGAGACATCCACTCATAACTTTAATTGACCAAGGACAAAAAAGTATTTAAAATTTTTAGAAAATAATTCTTTAGTTTAAAACATGTTTTTCAATACTAAATTAGCAGTTCTACTCTTTGCTAGCCCTAAAGTGCTTCCAGACCTGGATATGTTTTAAATATTGCTCTAAATCATATTTTCCCTTTAAAGTCCATACAACTGTATTTTATCCATTATTCACTCCTAATGTTTACATAATGCAATTTTATTGAAGAATAACATTTTATGGGAAAGGTTATTTTAAACAAATTAAGTATTCAACTCTAGAATTGTGGGTTTTTCTGCCTCCAAATGCCGGGATTTGTTTGCTCAGCCCTTGGCTGTACTTGCCCATTTACGTTTATCAACCTTACTGACCCATGCAGCTTTACGCTGTCCATTTGCCTTGTCTTCAGTCTCTCCACTTAAAAAAAGGAGAAAAAATATTTAAGTGGAAATACTCAGATCCCAATTACTTCCTCTTTTAAGTGCCTATTTCTGTATATGGTGCATCACATATAAATTCTAGCAACAAAGCCATTGAAACAGATAGACAGAAAAGAAATAAATTAATATGCTGAAGGTAAAAATCATTAGCATAATGCCTGCACAGAGTCAGCAACCATACCCATTATTTAAAGAAAGATATAAGGTTAATTAATAAATTAAAATGAAAATTGTAGTAATTAATAAAAGAGCAGGATCCCTGAAGTGGGTATGTGGGTGGGGTAGAGGGAAGTGGGGTGGGAGATAATTAAACAGCCCAAACATTAGCAAATCTGATTGTGGGAAAATAAAATAACACCCAGATAAATATCATTAAAAATAAAATCATATTTATGGGATTCAAAAGATATTTAGAACTAGTATAAAATATATTAATTATATAAGTGTTAGAACATTGTAAAATAAAAAATGGAAAATATATTACCAAATTTTACTTAAGAAGAAAATACATTAAATGTAGATTTTTCAAGTGAGGCTTGATTTTGTTCTAAAGAGCAAATTTTCCAACTTTCCACTTGCATTCATTGCCTTTATCATGTGGCTTTTTTACAAACATCAAATTCTTTTACAGTGTGGGGATAGTTTTCAACTAATTTCTTCTGTTTAATATATATATAAGGTTGTGCCAACATTTTTCTTAAAAAGATTCCAGTCCAACATTGGTTTATTTGTAAGTTCATCCAAGCTTTCAGGAAAAGATAATTATGCTACATAAACCACTGAAGGTTATTTAAAATAATGTAATGCCAACACAAGCAAGAGCAGTAAAAGGAAGTACATCAGTCAAGAAAGAGGATCTGGACAAATTCAGTCCATTTCTTGATCTCCTTGGATTTGCAATTTAAAAAGGATTATGCATTCAACAGCATTTTCTAAGTTCTGCCATTAAAAAAGTATTCACCTCTACCAAATAGAATTTAATGTTTACTCAGACACCTGTTCATGACAAATACCACTGATACCACTTCTATCCAGCAATAAATTGCTCTGAAGCCTGCCTGGTCTTATGACTTGGTGGGTCTGACAGAACTCAGTTCTTGATGGAAAGCTCTATATCTATGGTCACTTGTTCCAAGGTCAAGTTTTCCATATTTCTCTTAAAGATGGCCAAATATCACTTCTCACACTTACCAAATGTTGTGAAACTCTGATGCAAATAGCATGGATTGCTCCAGAACTGTAGGGGTCTACCTCAATAATCTCCTATTTGTCATTTTCTATATACTGCATACAATGTCTTATACCTACCACATATACCTCTACTGCCAAGTCATACGGCCCAAGCAGTAGCACTGTTGGAGTTGTAGCTGAGAACTTGTGCAGACCTTTTTTTTTGCTCTAGACACTACTAAAAGCTGGAAACCTTCCCTGTGGCATGGGAAATGAATCAAAGCCACATTTACAAGTGTACAATATGCTGTCTCCAAAATGGAAAAATAAATCCTACCAGTCTTTCTTGGTGGTGGGGGTGAAAACTGCAATAATGTGTGTTTTAGTCTGGAAAGAGATTTCCTGCTACACTCCAGACAACTAAACCCATAAAAATTTAAGTGATGTATTAAACCCCTAAATCTTTGATTGGTTTTCCCTCACTCTATGGAAAACAAGTGCTACAAAGTACTTAACATGGCATTTCCAAAATGACGGCGGAGTGAATGGAAGCTACACAGACCGTCTCCCAGGACCAAACTGGAATTACAACTAAAGTACAAATTGACAGGAAAAAGCAACAGAAAAGCAGCTTGCAAGGACCATATAACCAGGGACACTGACTCAATCCTGGAAGGCTTGTGAAGGGGTGAGACAGGAGATGGGAGCCCACGGTTGGCAGCTCAGCAGCAGCTTTAGCTGTGAGCAGGGCCCTTTGGTTAAAATCCCAAGCGGCTCCACAGCACAGAGCCAGGACAGAGGCTAAAAGAGCCACAGTCACTCACCTTTGGCTCCAGGAGAGGGAGGGCAGTCTGGACTGGAACTCTGTAGGGACACTCAGGATTTGGAGGGTGCTCAGAGCTTTTGCTGAGTTGCAGCCATGCAGGATGGTGGCCATATTGCTCTTTCCCAGGGCTCTGGGAACAGGCAGCAGCCCCTCCCTCAGAGATTCAACCCCACCCTGTGAGCCATTGAAATGCAAATTGAGGCTCACTAATGACTAGCATCTGCCCCACCCTCAGGAAATCCCTTTATGCTGAGCACCAGAGGGAGTTTTTCAATCAACTGACAACCTAAAACTCTTCAAGTAACCTGGACTGCTAGCCTCCAGGCAAAAAGGTAGAGGATAACAGTACCATTCCTGGGGGAGCAACTCTAACCAGGAAAGCAGGATTTGACAGTGGTGTTTAACGAGGGTCCTCCCTCGCTCATCTAAGCCCGGGAAAAGGAGCCACAAACAGCAGAACACCAATACCTACAGGGAAAACTTGGCAGGCTCCAAAGCCCACTGTGATAGTCAAAATGGTGAAACACAGAAACAAAAGCCAAATGAAAGAACAAGAGACCTCCACCAAGGATGATATCAATGTGGAGCTAGAATTCAGAGCCATGATCTTGAGGAAGCTCAACAGCATGAGTAAGGACATAGAGATGCTGAAAATAAACAAATTGGAAATTAAAAACCAACAGGAAGAGACCAAGAATGATATATCAGAAATAACACATTGGAAGCTCTGAAGAGCGGAGTAGAGGAAGCTGAGGACCGGATCAGCAAATTAGAAGACAGGGTAGAAAAAAATCAACCTATCAGAAAACCAAAAGAAAAAAAAAAAAACATTAAAAAACAGGAAGACAGCTTAAGAGAACTGTGGGACAAATGGAAACGTAATAATATTCGCATCATAGGAGTCCCCAAAGAAAAAAAGAAAATGAGCAAGGGTTAGAAAATATATTTGAAGAAATAGTGACAGAAAACTTCCCTAATTTGGTGAAGGAAGAAGGCATTCAAGTTCAAGAAGCACAGAGAACCCCAAGGAAGAAGAACCCAAAAAGGCCCACACCAAGACACATAGTAATTAAAATGCCAAAAATTAAAGACAAAAAGAGAATCCAAAAACCCATACGGCTCTCAGATGACTTCTCACAAGAAACACTACAGGCCAGAAGGAAATGGCATGAAGTAATCAAGGTCATGAAAAACAAGGATCTGAATCCAAGACTACTCTACACAGCAAGGCTGTCATTCAAAATACAAAGTCAAATAAAGAGCTTCTCAGACAAAAAAGGCTAAGGGAATACATTAGCACCAAACCAGCACTGCAAGAGATGTTAAAAGGACTACTGTAATTAGTAGAAGAAATAGGAAGAAAAATATAACCAAATTAAACAAAAATGGAAATAAATAAGTAAATATCAATAATCACCTTAAATGTAAATGGACTAAATGGTCCAATAAAAAGACACAGAATAGCTGATTAGATAAGAAATCATGACTCACATATATGTTGTTTATAAGACACCCACCTGACAACAAAAGACTCTCATAGGTTGAAAGTGAAGGGATGAAAAAAAAATATTTAAAGCAAATGAAAAGCAAAGAAACACTGGGGTAGCAATACTCATATCTGATAAAATAGATTTCAAAATGAAGGCCATAACAAGAGACAAAGACGGCCACTACATAATATTGAAAGAATCTATCCAAAAGGAAGATATAACCTTGATAAACATATACATACCCAATATAGGAACACCAGCATATATTAAAAATCTTTTGTAGGACTTCAAAGGAGAAATCAACAGCAATACAATTATAGCAGGGGATTTCAATACACTGCTGACATCAGTGCATAGATCCTCTAGACAAAAAATTAACAAGAAAACAAAGACTCTAAATGAAGCACTAGACCAAATGGATTTAATAGATACCTACAGAGAATTACACCCCAAACTACAGAATTCACATTCTTCTCAAGTGCACATGGGACATTCTCAAAGATAGACCACATATTAGGGCACAAACTAAATCTGTACAAGTTCAAGAAGATTGAAATCATATCAAGCATCTTTTCAGATCACAATGGCATGCAACTAGAAATCAATTACAACAAGAACATGAAAAGAAATTTGAACACATGGAGGAAAATAGCATGTTATTGAACAATGAATAGGTTACTTTGAAAATGAAGGAAGAAATTAAAAACTTCCTCAAAACCAATGAAAACAAACACACAACAACACAAAATCCATGGGATGCAGCAAAAGCGGTTCTGAGAGGAAAGTTCATAGCACTGCAGGCCTACCTCAAGAAAGAAAGAAAAAATTCTAATAGACTATATAACCTTACAACTTAAAGAATTAGAAAGCAAACAAAAAGAAAACCTCAGAGCAAGTACAAGGAAGGAAATAGTAAAGATCAGAGCAGAAATCAATGACATGGAGACCAAAAAAAAAAAAAAACAATTCAAAGGATCAATGAAACAAGGAGCTGGTTTTTTGAAAAGATAAACAAGATTTATGGACCCTTAGCTAGACTCACCAAGAAACAAAGAGAGAGAACCCAAATGTACAAATTCAGAAATTAAGGAGGAAAAGTAACAACTGACACCACAGAAATACAAAAGATCATTAACAGCTACTATGAACAATTATATGGCAACAAATTTGACAATCTAGGCAAAATGGAGAAACTTCGAGAAATACACAGTCTCCCAATACATACTGGACCACGAAGAAATAGAGTGATACCTCGGTTCTCGAACATAATTCGTTCCAGGAGGACGGTCGAGAACCGAATTGTTCGAGAACCGAAGCAATGAAACCAATAGGAAAGCGTGACTCCACAAAGCGTGACTCTCTCTCTGCAATCACACTGATGACGCAAGCAAGGCACGCTGGGCCGAATGAACGCCATTCGGCTCAACTCGGCTCATCTCGGAAGTTTGAGTTCCAAATATTTGTTCGGATTCCGAGACAAAAGTTTCTCGAATCTCCATTTGGTCGAAAACCAAGGCGTTCGAGAACCGAAGTATCACTGTACTGGACCACGAAGAAATAGAAAACTTGAACAGACCAATAACAACTAAGGAAATTGAAGAGGTAATCAAGACTCTCCCGGCAAACAAAAGCCGAGACCCAGATGTCTTCATGGGGGAGTTTTACCGAACATTCAAAAAAAAAAAAAAAACTAACACCTTTTCTCCTCAAACTATTTCAAAAAATTCAAGAAGAAGGAAGACTTCCAAACTCGTTTGATGAGGCCAGCATAATTCTAATTCCAAAATCAGAAAAAGACACTACAAAGAAAGAAAACTACAGGCCAATATCCTTGATGACCATAGACGCCAAAATCCTGAACAAAATACTAACAATCGGATCCAGCAATACATCAAAAAATTATTCACAATGACCAAGTGAGATTCATCCAGGGATGCAAGGCTGGTACAATATTTCAAAATAAATGTGATACACCACATAAACAAAATGAAGAATAGAAACCACATGATCACATCAATAGACGCTGAAAAACCATTCAACAAAATCCAGGATCCATTTCTGATAAAAACGCTCTGCAATGTGGGAATAAAGGGATCATATCTTGACATAACAAAGGCCATATATGAAAGACCTACAGCCAACATCATACCCAATGGGCTGAAACTAAAAACATTTCCCATAAGAACAGGAACAAGACAGGGATGTTCACTTTCGCCACTCTTATTTAACATTGTACTGGAAGTCTTAGCCACAGCAATCAAACATGAAGAAAAAATAAAAGGGATCAAAATTGGAAAGGAGGAAGTGAAACTGTCATTATTTGCAGATGACATGATATTATACATAGAAAACCCTGTAGACTCCATCAAAAATCTATTAGACTTAATAAATAAATTTGACAAAGTAGTAGGATACAAAATTAACGTCAAGAAATCATTGGCATTCTTATACACCAATGATGAACTCACAGAAAGAGAAACTGAAAAACAACCTCATTTACCATTGTGGCAAAAAAATTAAGATACCTAGGAATAAACCTAACCAAAGACGTAAAGGACCTATTTGCAGAAAACTACAGGACATTGAAAAAAGAAATAGAGGAAGATATAAAAAAGTCAAAGCACATACCTTGTTGATGGATTGGAAGAATTAACATCATTAAAATGTCCATATTACCCAAAGCAATCTGTAGATGCAATGCAATCCCCATCAAAATACCAACGACATACTTCACAGAACTAGAACAAATACTTCAAAAGTTTTTATGGAACCAAAAAAGACCCTGAATAGCCACAGCAATTTTGAAAAAGAAAGACAAAGTAGGTGGGATCACAATACCAGATATCAAGTTATACTACAAAGCCACTGTAATAAAACAGCCTGGTACTGGCACAAGAACAGGCATATAGACCAGTGGAACAGAATAGAGAACCCAGAAATGGACCCAAGGCAATATGCTCAATTAATATTTGCCAAAGGTGGCAAGAGCATACAGTGGAGAAAAGACAGCTTCTTTAATAAATGATGTTGGAAAATTGGACAGCTACATCCAAAGAAAATTAAAGTAGACCATCTTCTTACACCATACACAAAAATAAAATGGTTGGGACTTCCGGTCAAGATGGCAGCGTAGGTAAACGCGGTATCGCGTCCTCCCACAACCACATCAAAGTTACAACTAAACTACAGAACAACCATCATTCAAAACTGCCTGAAATCAAGCTGAATGGAAGTCATACAATTACGGAACTAAGAAAAAAAAAGCAGCTACATCCAGACCTGTAGGACAGGCGGCGTAGCGAGGGGTGGTGGCGGCGCAGCTGCTGCGCACGGCGGCGAGACGGGCTGGTCCCACACCCAAGCGTGGTGGATAAAAATCAGGAGGCTCCCGCGGCTGGGAAGGTCCTTCCTGAGGACTGAGGGGTCCCCGTCCCACACCAGGCACCCCGTTCAGGGTTCCAGTGCCAGGAAGAGAAGTCCCCATAACTTCTGGCTGGAAAAACCAGCAGAAACTGAGGCTCAGGGAAGCTGACCTGGCTGGAGCCCCAAGCAGCTCCCTAAAGGGCCGGCGCAGGGACTTATCAGACTCTCTCCCTCTGAGCTCAGAGGGGAGGCAGCTCGAGGGGCGCCAGAGACACACAGGGAAGAACTGAGCTGTTTGGCACTGGAGCGAGGGCTGGAGAGGGGGCTTCCTCGGGGACAAACGTGCTGTCAGAGGCCTTTGTTCCTTTGGTGAGCCCTTCCCGGCAGACAGAAGCCATATCTGGGACTCCAGCAACCTGGCTCACACTGGTAGCCCCGCCCTGCTGACTCCCTGAGGCCCCGCCCCACTCCACACAACTTTCAAACCCACCCAAGCTGTTGCCACTTGCTTAACCATAGGATTGGCCTGTCTTGGATCCTGCTTCAGGTTTTTCCTAAATTCTTTCAAACGAGCAGCATCGGGTCTCATCGAGCCCCATACCTCTCATTAAGTAATACACAGAAACAAACACAGGGAGGCAGCCAAAATGAGGATACAAAGAAACAGGTCCCAAATGAAAGAACAGAACAAAACCCCAAGAAAAGAACTAAGCGAAAGGGAGATAAGCAACCTAACAGATACTGAGTTCAAAATACTGCTTATAAGGATGCTCAATGAACTCAGTGAGAACCTCAGTGAACATAGGGAGGGCCTCAAGAGCATAAAAAAGGACCAGATAGAAATCATGGATACACAGTTAGAATTAAAGGAGGCATTAACTGAAATAAAGAATAATTTACACAACTTCAATAAGTATGTAAATCCAAGGAGCAAACCATCGATTTGGAATATAAGGAAGCAAAAAATGCCCAATCAGAACAGCAAAAAGAAAAAAGAATCCAAAAATATGAGGATAGTGTAAGGAGCCTCTGGGACAACTTCAAGCGTGCCAACATTCACATCTTGGGGGTGCCTGAAGGAGAAGAGAGAGAACAAGAAATCGAAAACCTGTTTGAAACAATAATGGCAGAAAACTTTCCTAACTTGGTGAAGGAAACAGACATACAAGTCCAGGAAGCACAGAGAGTCCCAAACAAGATGAACCCCAAGGGGCACACACCAAGACACATCATCATCAAAATGCAAAAGGTTCAAGACAAAGAGAGAATCTTAAAAGCAGCAAGAGAAAGGCAGCTAGTTACCTACAAGGGAGTTCTCATAAGGCTTTCAGCTGATTTCTCAAAAGAAACTTTGCAGGCCAGAAGAGAGTGGCAAGAAATATTCAGAGTGATGAAAACCAAGAACCTACAACCAAAATTACTCTATCCTGCAAAGCTGTCATTTAGAATTGATGGACATATAAAAACTTTCCCAGACAAGAAAAAGTGAAAGGAGTTCATCACTACCAAACCGTTATTATATGAAATGATGAAGGGTCTTTTTGAAGAAAAAGATAAAATGTATGAACAAACAAAATGGCAATGAATACATATCTATCAACAATGGAATCTACAAACAAAATGAACAGGAAGAACAGAAACATTCTCATAGATACAGGGAACATTTTGTTGGTTGCCAGTTGGGAAGGGGGTTGGGGGAATGGGTGAAAAAGGTGAAGGGATTAAGAAACACAAATTCATTGCTAGACTGACAAACCTCAAAAGGAAAGGGGTTGGGGGGGTGGGAAGAAATAAACCAAAGAACTTATATGCATAACCAATGGACACAGAAAATAGTGTGGGAAAAGGTGGGAGGGGGGTGGGAGTGGGGAGGAGGGTGTCAATGGGGGACCAATGTGGAACATCTGTAATACATTTTACATCCAAAAATAAAGATTTGAAGAAAAAAATAAAAAATAAAATGGTTAAAAGACTTAAATGTGACCGTGAATCCACAAAAAGTCTAGAAGAAAATGTAGGCAACAAAATTTCAAACATCAAACACAGCAGAATTTTCACGAATACATCACCTAAGGCAACAGAAACAAAGAAAAAAATGAACACATGGGACTACATCAAACTAAAAAGCTCTGCACAGCAAAAGAAACAACCATCAAAATGGAAAGGCAACCCACTGTATGGGAGAACATCATTGCCAATGATACATCAGATAAGGGGTTAATTTCCAAAATATATAGAGTACTTATACAACTCAACAAAAGGAAGACAAAGAACCCAATTTAAAAATGGGCAGAGGAGCTGAATAGACACCTCTCCAAACAGGACATACAAATTGCCAAGAGACATATGAAGAAATGCTCAACATCACTAATCATCAGAGAGATGCAAATTAAAACAACAATGAGGTATCACCTCACTCCTGTCAGAATGGCTGCCATCAACAAATCATCAAACAACAAGTGTTGGCGAGGGTATGGAGAAAAGGGGACTCTAGTACACTGTTGGTGGGAATGCACACTGGTGCAGCCACTATGGAAAACAATATGGTGCTACCTCAAAAAATTACAAATAGAACTTCCATTTGACCCAGTGATCCCACTTCGAGGAATATACCCTAAGAAGCCTGAAACACCAATCAGAAAGAATATATGTACCCCATGTTCATAGCAGCACTATTTACAATAGCTAAGATCTGGAAACAGACTAAGTGTCCATCAGTAGACGAATGGATAAAAAAGCAGTGGTACATATACACAATGGAGTACTACGCAGCTGTAAGAAAGAAAGATCTGTTATCCTTTGAGATGACATGGAGGGACCTAGAAAGTATCCTAAGTGAAACAAGCCAAGCAGAAAAAGACAAATACCACATGATCTCGCTTATATATGGAATATAATGAATATATCAGTCTGAGCAATATGGTAGACCCAGAAACACAGAAGTAGGATACAGACTGAGAACCCTCAGAAGAGGGGGTGGTGGGGGTTGGGAAGAGATAAACCACAGAACGTATATGCATGTGTGCATAACCAATGGACATGGACAACAAAGCTGTGGATGGAGCAGGTGTGGGATGGGGAGGAAAGTGTCAATGGGGTAAAAAAGGAGAAACATCTGTAACAAAATAAAATTAAATAAATAATAAAAATTAAATTAAAAATAAATTAATTAATAAATAATAAAATTGATTAATAAATAATAAAAATAAAATAATAAAACAAAGTACTTAACATGTATTGGTAATCTGATATGATTAACATGATATCATAAATAAGTGTGATATTTTACAAAACGTCCAGACTGTCTCTTCTCGGTCTCCTCAGACTATGATGACAGACGGAGAATTAGCATAGCCCTGGGACAAAATCACTAATGTATACTGTTATTTCTTCCATGTAAATGTGGACTGCTTGTAGTCCCACTTTTTTACAGAGATGGTTAAGAATGTATCTTTCAGATCAATGGCCACATAGCATATAAATAGGCAGTGTTAATCTGCTCTGGAGAAAAATACCACTTCTGAAACCCACCACCCATTCAAAATATTTGTTGTGTTACATTGAGAAATACTCCTGGATTTCCATTTATCTTGTCTCTGAGAACTCTTTATTCTATTAATTATCTTCATAGCTCTCAATATGTGAAAGCCCCTACTTACCATCCCAAGCATTTTGGTCATTATAATCATGCCACCTTGCTTCTCATCACTGAGCACTGACACTTAGCCTCTATTACTCCGGGATCTAGCAAACACATCTCTACCAGAGATATCAGTTCTTGAATATCTCCTATGACAGTGTTGGTCTGTGGAGGAAACCCACCACAAACTTAGTAATCGTGTTGGTATAATCTTACCAGGACATTTCTTTTTGCTTTAGTGAATGAAATGTCTTCAGATCACTCTCATGGAAAACAACAAATCTGTGGATTTTCTGGCATTATGTAGTATATCCATTCTAGAGTGACTATTTCTTTGGGGCTTTTGATCTCTTCTTCTATATTTACCATGGCATATCTAGCTTTTCTCTTCTACATGGTGTGAGCAATTACTTGTTCCAAGCCTCTAAGAGCCAACCTAGAAGGTATGGCTCCATGTCCAGGGGTCCAGAGTGGCAAATACAGTGTCCCTGGAGCATGTATCCATATTCATAAAATCTCTCTTATACACTTATGTTCTATTCCCCCTTAATCAAAATTCCTAAGGATCCAATCCCAAATATACTGTTCCAGCCCCTACCAGCACATGTTGATTCCTGCAGTTGTTTGGGTAAAAAGTCCGTTTCTGCCCCCAGCAAGCCTAGCACTTCCCCAGCTGGATTATCATGTAACTTACCCCAACTACTGGTCTGTTGACTTAGAGAAACAGGTCTGAAAGGAACATGATTTGTCTTGCAAGGCAGAAGCCTGTGCATCATCTTTAAACAAAGCAGGAGCACTAATATTTAATTAGAACAAGCTCACAGAAACGTAAAGATTCAATGTTTCTGAGTGCTCCTTGTCATTTGTGACTTGGAGGGAAAGTGCAAGTAGATTACAAAGGGATATGAGTAGTTGTTCAGGGCAAAACTCTATATTGTCTTTAAGCAAGGTAGGAGAACTGGCCTTCAGTTGGAAAAAGTGATAGCTCTTACTTCTGCAGGTCCAGATTCCAGGAAATTTCAGATATCTAGTGCATTAACTCAAATGTCTAGATCCCAACTAAACTATTAATGTTCTATTTCTTCCAAATTGAACCATAACATTGGAATAACAGACTTGCTAAGGTCAAAAATTCAAATTATCCTGCACTTCTACAACTCTTACAATTAAAATACTAACATATACACATACATATATACACACATATATAATTAATTTAGAAAAGAAAAGAAATCTAAAATTAAATCACAAGCTAATGGAATTAATTATATGATCCCCTTTCTTCTTCATGCATGGGATATTTTGAAAATTAATACATGAATAAATAATTGAGTGAATGGTTATTTTTTATTTATCTGTCCCTATAGAAAATTTAGCTGATCATATATCCTACGCTGCCTCATAAAAGGGAATTTAAAAAAATCTTAGGGTTAGTGTTTTTTTTTTTTTTTATGAATTTTTATTTATTTTTTTGTTACAGATATTTTACCTTTTTACCCCATTGGCACCCCCCCCCCCCCTCCACCCTGTCCCCGGCTTAGTTGTCCATGTCCATTGGTCATGCATACATGCATATAAGTTCGGTGGTTTATCTCTTCCCACCCCCCCACCCCCCATCCCCTCTTCTGAGGGATGTCAGTCTGTGCCCTACTTCCATGTGTCTGGGTCTACTGTATTCCTCAGACTGTTATGTTCATTATATTCCGTATATAAGTGAGATCATGTGGTATTTGTCTTTTTCTGCTTGGCTTCTTTCACTTAGGATAATACTTTCCAGGTCCCTCCATGTCGTCTCAAAGGATAAGAGATCTTTCTTTCTTACCGCTGCATAGTACTCCATTGTGTATATGTACCACAGCTTTTTGATCCATTCGTCTACTGGTGGACACTTGGGCTGTTTCCAGATCTTAGCTATTGTAAATAGTGCTGCTATGAACATGGGGGTACATATATTCTTCCTGATTGGTGTTTCAGGCTTCTTAGGGTATATTCCCAGCAGTGGGATCACTGGGTCAAATGGAAGTTCAATTTTTAATTTTTGAGGTAGCACCATATTGTTTTCCATAGCGGCTGCACCAGTCTGCATTCCCACCAGCAGTGTATTAGAGTTCCCTTTTCTCCACACCCTCGCCAACACTTGTTGTTTGATGATTTGTTGATGGCGGCCATTCTGACAGGTGTGAGGTGATACCTCATTGTTGTTTTAATTTGCATCTCTCGGATGATTAGTGATGTTGAGCATTTCTTCATATGTCTCTTGGCCATTTGTATGTCCTGTTTGGAGAGGTGTCTATTCAGCTCCTCTGCCCATTTTTTAATTGGGTTCTTTGTCTTCCTTTTGTGGAGTTGTATGAGCTCTCTGTATATATTGGAAATTAACCCCTTATCTGATACATCATTGGCAATGATGTTCTCCCATACAGTGGGTTGCCTTTCCATTTTGAGGATCGATTCTTTTGCTGTGCAGAAGCTTTTTAGTTTGATGTAGTCCCATGTCTTCATTTTCTCCTTTATTTCTGTTGCCTTAGGTGATGTATCAGTGAAAATTCTGCTCCGTATGATGTCCGAAATTTTGTTGCCTACATTTTCTTCTAGAATTTTTATGGATTCACGGGTCACATTTAAGTCTTTTATCCATTTTGAGTTTATTTTTGTGTATGGTGTAAGTTGATGGTCGAGTTTCATTTTTTTGCATGTAGCTGTCCAATTTTCCCAACACCATTTATTAAAGAGGCTGTCTTTACTCCACTGTATGCTCTTGCCACCTTTGTCAAATATTAATTGAGCGTATTGCCTTGGGTCCATTTCTGGGTTTTCAGTTCTGTTCCACTGGTCTATATGCCTGTTCTTGTGCCAGTACCAGGCTGTTTTGGTTACAGTCGCTTTGTAGTATAACCTGATATCTGGTAATGTGATCCCTCCAACTTTGTTCTTCTTTTTCAAGATTGCTGTGGCTATTCGGGGTCTTTTTTGGTTCCATATGAACTTTTGAAGTATTTGTTCTAGTTCTATGAAATATGCCGTTGGTATTTTGATGGGGATTGCATTGAATCTATAGATTGCTTTGGGTAGTATGGACATTTTAATTATGTTAATTCTTCCAATCCATGAACAGGGTATGTTCTTCCACTTTTTTATATCTTCCTCTATTTCTTTTTCAATGACCTGTAGTTTTCTGCAAATAGGTCCTTTACTTCTTTGGTTAAGTTTATTCCTAGGTATCGTAATTTTTTTGGAGCGATGGTAAATGGGATTGTTTTTTCAGTTTCTCTTTCTGTGAGTTCATCATTGATGTACAAGAATGCCGTCGATTTCTTGACGTTAATTTTGTATCCTGCTACTTTGCCAAATTCATTTATTAAGTCTAATAGATTTTTGATGGAGTCTTTAGGGTTTTCTATGTACAGTATCATGTCATCTGCAAATAATGACAGTTTCACTTCCTCCTTTCCAATTTGGATCCCTTTTATTTTTTCTTCATGTCTGATTGCTGTGGCTAAGACTTCCAGTACAATGTTAAACAAGAGTGGCGAAAGTGGACATCCCTGTCTTGTTCCTGTTCTTAATGGAAATGTTTTTAGTTTCTGTCCATTGAGTATGATGTTGGCTGTAGGTCTTTCATATATGGCCTTTATTATGTCGAGATATGATCCCCCTATTCCTACATTGCTGAGCGTTTTTATCAGAAATGGATGCTGGATTTTGTCGAATGCTTTTTCAGCATCTATTGATATGATCATGTGGTTTTTATTCTTCATTTTGTTGATGTGGTGTATCACGTTTATTGATTTGCGAATATTGTACCAGCCTTGCATCCCTGGAATGAATCCCACTTGGTCATGGTGAATAATTTTTTTGATGTATTTCTGGATCCGATTTGCTAGTATTTTGTTCAGGATTTTGGCATCTATGTTCATCAGGGATATTGGCCTGTAGTTTTCTTTCTTCGTAGTGTCTTTTTCTGGTTTTGGAATTAGAATTATGCTGGCCTCATAGAACGTGTTTGGAAGTCTTCCTTCTTCTTGAATTTTTTGAAATAGTTTGAGGAGAATGGGTATTAGTTCTTTTTTGAATGTTCGGTAAAACTCCCCCGTGAAACCATCTGGGCCTGGGCTTTTGTTTGCTGGGAGAGTCTTGATTACCTCTTCAATTTCCTTAGTTGTTATTGGTCTGTTCAAGTTTTCTATCTCTTCCGGGAATAGTTTTGGGAGACTGTGTCTTTCTAGAAATTTGTCCATTTCGCTGAGATTGTCGAATTTGTTGCCATATAGTTGTTCATAGTAGTTGTTAACGATCTTTTGTATTTCCGTGGTGTTGGTTGTTACTTCTCCTCTTTCATTTCTGATTTTGTGTATTTGGGTTCTCTCTCTTTGTTTCTTGGTGAGTCTAGCTAAGGGTCCATCAATCTTGTTTATCTTTTCGAAAAACCAGCTCTTTGTTTCATTGATCCTTTGAATTGTTTTTTTGGTCTCTATGTCATTTATTTCTGCTCTGATCTTTACTATTTCCTTCCTTCTACTTGCTCTGGGGTTTTCTTTTTGTTTGCTTTCTAATTCTTTAAGTTGTGAGGTTAGACAGTCAATTAGAAATTTTTCTTGTTTTTTGAGGTAGGCCTGTAGTGCTATGAACTTCCCTCTCAGAACTGCTTTCGCTGCATCCCATAGATTTTGTGTTGTTGTGTGTTCATTTTCATTGGTTTCCAGGAAGTTTTTTATTTCTTCCTTGATCTCCTCGGTGACCCATTCATTGTTTAATAACATGCTATTTAGCCTCCATGTGTTGAAATGTCTTTGCATGTTCTTGTTGCAATTGATTTCTAGTTTCATGCCATTGTGATCTGAGAAGATGCTTGATATGATTTCAATCTTCTTGAACTTGTAGAGATTTAGTTTGTGTCCTATCATGTGGTCTATCTTTGAGAATGTCCCATGTGCACTTGAGAAGAATGTGTATTCTGTAGTTTTGGGGTGTAATTCTCTGTAGATATCTATTAAATCCATTTGGTCTAGTGCTTCATTTAGAGTCTCTGTTTCCTTGCTAATTTTTTGCCTAGAGGATCTATCCAGTGCTGTCAACGGGGTGTTGAAGTCCCCAGCTATGATTGTATTGTTGTCGATTTCTCCTTGGAAGTCCTCCAGAAGATTTTTAATATATTTTGGTGCTCCTATATTGGGTGCATATATGTTTATCAAGGTTATATCTTCCTGTTGGATAGATCCTTTCAATATTATGTAGTGGCCGTCTTTGTCTCTAGTTATGGTCTTCATTTTGAAATCTATTTTATCAGATATGAGAATTGCTTCCCCAGCTTTTTTTTGCTTTCCATTTGCTTGGAAAATTTTTTTCCATCCCTTCACTTTCAACCTATGTGAGTCTTTTGTTGAGAGATGGGTCTCTTGTAAACAACATATAGATGAGTCATGCTTTCTTATCCAATCAGCTACTCTGTGTCTCTTTATGGGAGCATTCAATCCATTTACGTTTAAGGTGATTATTGATATGTACTTATTTATTGCCATTTTTGTTTAGTGTGGTTCTATTTTTGTTCCCATTTCTACTGCTAATTACAGCAGTCCTTTTAACATTTCTTGCAGTGCTGGTTTGGTGCTAATGTATTCCCTTAGCTTTTTTTTGTCTGGGAAGCTCTTTATTTGATCTTCTATTTTGAATGATAGCCTTGCTGGGTAGAGTAGTCTTGGATTCAGATTCTTGTTTTTCATGACTTTGAATACTTCATGCCATTCCCTTCTGGCCTGTAGTGTTTCTTGTGAGAAGTCAGCTGAGAGCCTTATGGGGTTCCCTTTGTAGGTAACCTGTTGCTTATCTCTTGCTGCTTTTAGGATTCTCTCTTTGTCTTTAATTTGTGGCATTTTAATTACTATGTGTCTTGGTGTGGGCCTGTTTGGGTTCTTCTTACTTGGGACTCTCTGTGCTTCTTGAACTTGAATGCCTTCTTCCTTCACCAAATTAGGGAAGTTTTCTCTCACTATTTTTTTGAATATATTCTCTATCCCTTGCTCCTTTTCTTCTTCTTCGGGGACTCCTATGATGCGAATATTATTACGTTTCCAGTTGTCCCATAGTTCTCTTAAGCTGTCTTCCTGTTTTTTAATAGTTTTTTCCTTTTGTTTTTCTGATTGGTTGATTTTTTCTACCCTGTCTTCTAATTCACTGATCCGGTCCTCAGCTTCCCCTACTCTGCTTTTTAAACCTTCCAATGTATTTTTCATTTCGGATATGTCATTTTTTATCTCTTCTTGTTGGTTTTTAATTTCCATTTGGCTTATTTTCAGTGTCTCTATGTCCTTACTCATGCTGTTCAGCTTCCTCAAGATCATGGCTCTGAATTCTAGCTCTGTTAACATGCCTAATTGCTCCACATTGATCTCATCTTCGGTGGAGGTGGTTTGCTCTTTCATTTGGCTTCTGTTTCTGTGTTTCACCATTTTAGCTATCACTCTGGGCTTTGGAGCCTGTCAAGTTCTCCCTGTGGGTGTTGGTGTTCTGCTGTTTGTGGCTCCCTCTCCTGTGTTTAGATGAGCGAGGGAGGACCCGCGTTGAACACCACTGTCAAGTCTTACTTTCCTGGTTAAAGCTGCCAGCCCAGGAAACGTACTGTTATCCTCTAGCTTTTTGCCTGGAAGCTAGCAGTCTAGGTTAATTGATGAGTTTTGGGTTGTCAGTTGATTGAAAAACTCCCTCTGGTGCTCAGCCAAGGGGCTTTCACGAGGGTGGGGCAGATGCTGGTCCTTAGTGAGCCTCAATTAACACTTCAATGGCCCACAGGGTGGGGTTGGATCTCCGAGGGAGGGGCTGCTGCCTCTCCCCAGAGCCCTGGGAAGAAGCAATGTGGCCACCGTCCTGAGTGGCTGCACTCAGCCAAAGCTCCGAGAGCCCTCCAAACCCCGAATGTCCCGACACAGCTCCAGTCCAGTCCGCCCTCCCTCTGCCGGAGCCCAAGGTGAGTGGCTGTGGCTGTTTCAGCCTCTGTCCCGGCTGCGCTGTGGGGCCGCCTGGGAGTGTAACCCGCGGGCGCCGCTTACAGCTGAGGCCGCTGCCGAGCTGCGGACCGTGGGCTCCCAGCCCCGTCTCGCGCCTTCGCAAGCCTACCGGGATGGAGTTGGTGTCCCTCGTTGTATGGTCCTCCAAGCTGCTTTTCTGTTGGTTTTTCCCGTCGATTTGTCTGTGTTATAGTTGTAATTCCAGTTTGGTTCTGGGAGACGGTCTGTGTAGCTCTGTTCACTCCGCCGCCATTTTTCGGTTCCCCAGGGTTAGTGTTAATCTAGCAAATCCAAATATAAAAGGTGGTAGAATTTTTTTTTTAATTAAAAAAAAAAGTTTCAATATCTTCTTCTATTCTAAACCATATACATGAAATTAGAAAGCCTATTACTGGTTAATTTAGACACTTCAATCAATGCATGGAGAAAAACTGCCACATAATTATACTAAATATAGATGAAAATATTTTATACTAATCTATTCTTCTCTTCATGTGTCCTTTTACACTCTTTAGAACAGGCCCTGCCAACAGTTCTTGCCTTTCACCCTCCTTTCTTTAACCTACAGATAAAAAGTATGTTCTTTTTGTGAGAACCATTTGATGTTCAGAGGACTCAGAAAGCCTTGTGAAATAACTTTGAAAACTCTTGAGGTCTTTCATGCCACTTTAGGCAGTTATCCCTATCAATAGGAATTTGAACTCTCTCACCTCCAAATAATTATTTTCTTTAGTTCACAAGTCCAACCTGCAATTTTAAAATGGGTAAGGGATTTGAAGAATTCAAAGTAAAAATTCTTAATAAAAAGCGGCATAATCAAATAGTGAGACTCAAGATTCTAATCATTTTTTATGCCTAGATGGACCATGACCTTGGACAACTTAGTTAACTCTTTGACAATTTTATTTTATAAAACTAAGAGAAATAAATATTTGGATCTGCCAACTTTGCAGGAGAAATGAGATTGTCAGAAGCAATGTTGTTCAGAGTGAATGCACACCTCAAAAGACGGTCTAGAAATCCACAACTTCATAATTACCTTGCCAATCTAAGTGCAATTCTTTGGTCTTATGTGGTCCCAAGGGAACATAGCAACATTTGTGGAAGTAACTACTAAAACTTGAGTGCATGCAGCTCCAAGCTAATTACCAATAATATTCATGAAAATTGTTCTGCTCAGAAACCTAGCATGAGCATGATGGAGAACAAGGAGACATTTAGGTTGATCAGAAAACATCATTAGGTCCCCTTCTCAGAACTATCTGCCCACTCCTTCCCTTACCAAATTCTATCAATTAATGTAAATTTGGGTAGAAAGCTCCTCTTGGGGTTACAAATGGTTATTAAATATAATAGTCATTTACTCCTTAATGATTAAAAAAAAAACACTAAGTCAATTCAGGTTCAAAAGTTGGGAGTTTTTAATTACAGTGAAAAGAAAGAGGACAAGCAGTCACGGAAAAGGAATCACTTAGAGGGTGGGGAGTAGGGCAGACTATATTTGGATTAAGAAACTTGCAGCATGTTCCACCAGGTGGACACTGAGTGCTTAAGGGCAGAATAGGGCATGAAAATAGAAGAGAAAAGGAGTGAAGTGGCCCAAGGTTGCCAGGTAAGTGCCCCAACTTATTTGTGGGTAGTCTTACTGGAGGTTTATCTAATTAATATCTTAATTAGAGCAATTTGATCTTGCTTGGAAAATTACAGTGTTTTGTTTGCCATTAATTTATTCCAGCCTCCCCTTTCAAAGCTATATTATCAGCCAGTTGCCTGCTGACATAAAAAGAAAAAAGTAGGTCAGATTCCTGCTTTCAGGACCCATACTCTTTTTTATTCCATTCCATTAAGACTTCTACTCAAGCGAGCAACTAGAAATTATTCTCTGTAGGAGCTAGATCTCCAAGATTTACATAATTCAGAATCGGAATAAAGTTGTTTTACCTTGGGTCTTTATCAAATAAACAGGACTATTTAGACACAAGAAGGAGTCATTATAAATCAGTTTTATTCAGAAAAACAGAATGGCCATGATAGGGGATCAGAGAACACGAATGAGGTCGCAAGGTTAATGCCTGTATAAATTAGGGTGTAGTCAGGAGACAGCAATGTGAGTGAGAAAAGTTGAACATAAAGACTTATTAGCATGGAATTGGAATAATGAAGAATTGGTTAATGAGAGTTAAGAGAATTATTAAGAATACAGGTGTAGCAGATGTAAGGGGCAACCAATATTCTTAAGGCTGAAATAGGGTACCCACTGAAGTCTAACGTCATTGGAAAGAGCAACACTATAGTTCTCTGGATGGTGAAGATGTTGCCAAGGTGCTTCATCAGTGGGACTTGCTGAAAATCTCCCCTATAAGGCACCAAGGGAATCTGTTGGCCTCTGGACACTGCTGGAATTGGGAACTAGAGGCAGCCTACCCTATAGAAGCCCAGTGCAAGAAAAAGCCATGACTCTGTGGGACCCCAGAGTTAGAGAAAGCTGTTTCATTGCAAGAGTTGAGTACAGAAGAAAGTGTATCCTGAAGGAGCCCATGGTTAGAGAAAAGCACATTCTGCAGAAGTCCAGCACTAGAGAATCTGCACACTGGAGATACTGACAGAGGCTGGCAGGTGAGTGCAAAAATGGTGTCATTAAAAGCCCACCCACAGGCATGGCATCAAGAGGTCTTGGGTGCATAAAGTCTATAATGTCACCAGACCAGAGTTAGGGCCGGGACCTTTCAAAATGACTATAAACTCTGGTCACATAGCTAGGGTAATGCCCTTAATGCTCCCCACTCAACTTCTACCCAGCACAAACATGCTGCTGATGAAGCCAGTGCTGCCTCTAAACTTGCAACCTACTTCCTCCTCAATGTCCCTTTGGCTCCCTCTACTGGCAAAGCTTATTATACTTGCTTCTAAGAAGAGAGGCTCCTTTATGGTAGAGAAGGTAATGAAGGGTGAATGTATATCTCAGATCCAATAAGTTGATAATAGGCATAGTGCATATTAAAGGATTATAAAACTCAATTAAATGTATATATAAATAATAACACCAATACCAATATACATAGTCCCGAAATAACTTGGAAAGTCTTAATCAAGGAGTAATCTGGAACAGGTAATAACTAACATTATTTGCAGTTTTATTAATTACAAAATCTGCATTACTCATCCAATTCACAAATTAAATTTAGCAATGAAAATGGCAAAATTAACACCCATTATTGGTCACAACCTCAAAAGCACTCTTTCTTATTTATTTAATCCTCATCCTCCAAAGACCTAAGCTTCAGAATTGCACATATATAGCCCTTCTGTTCCCAGCTTTCAGTGAGTCACCATCACAGTAGTTTATCTTATTTTCTACTACCAACAGTCCAGGAAATTATCACCGATAATTTGTATAAGAACTTTCTGGTCATGTTTCTATCTTTTCATTTTTACTCTTCTAATATATTGTGTGCTGATCATCACATGCTAATCTATCCAAACACTTTCGTTATATTACATTTGTTTCAAAAAGTAAATAACTATGTTGTTTGATTGAATTAAACTTTCCTAGACTTAGATAAAATGTTTGACATCCATTAACTCCAAATTCTGGAGGGGAAGAATATTGCTATTTAATTCTCTCTGAGTCCCACCCCGTGCATGCCATGGCACCAGTCAGTTAGAGCTCACACCATGGTATACTCAAAACACTGATGCCCATAGAGGTTAAAGCGACTGCTCAGTTGTGTGCCTAGCTAGTGAAAACATGGTTATGAAGTCCAAATTTATTAAATCCAACTGCAGTGCTATTGGTAATGATCTATAATTACCTTTCTTCTGGGAGTCTTTGGAGTCTTTTTAAGAATCTGGCAAATGCTAGGAACTCTTCCTAAAAATGCACATTATCACTTAAACACAAATATTTGAGGCAATTTCAGAAGGTTCACAGACTTCCTAAAACTGACTGTCAGGTGTTCCATGGAGTCAAGGGTAAAACTTCAAACCTAATTCGTATTCTGTTTATTCCTTTTTAATTTATACTTTCACTCTTCCTTTTATTCTAATGTCATTTTCCTTCCTGAAAATTTTGCTCTACAATCAATGTCCACTGATTTGGGTTATTTTATTTAAAATTTTAAATTATTAGCTAGCATGTTTTCCATGTCCATGTTCTTAGTTCTAAACGACATTTATTTTTTGAAACAACTAATAGTCCCCCTAAGACAACATGACACAGCTATTGTAATATGTACTAATTTATCTGTAAACATAGACTCATAAAACTAGATTTTGACATAGTTGAACTGAATTAAATTTTCAAAGTTGGAGTGAAACCTTTAAATCACACAAAAATGCTCTCAGATTTAGTGAGCACATTTGAATTCATAAACTGATTGATAATGAAGCATCATGCCAATTTTTGTATGTTATTAAACATGCAAATTAAAAGTATGCATATTATGCAGTAAACACATAATAGCACCTGTCATCCTCTTCATGTAATAGGATGTTAAATGCAAGTTTCACCCAAAGACTTAAGGGACAACAGATACCGTCTTCCAAAGAAAGTGCTAGACCATATGCAAAATTCAAAAGAGATATCTGGAAACAGTTTATATACCTTATACCCTGCTCACATTAATTGTATAAAAAAATTAAATGTTAGGTAGTGAATAATTTTTTTATGGAGAGAAGGGATCTTGGGAGAGAGTTCACCCCCAAAAATGAAGAGAATGAAAGCATTTCCTTTTCACCTTAAATCATGAGAAATGGGCTTTATGTGTTGCCTAAGTTAGAAGACATAGTCGACTGGTGTCTTTTTTCCTTCCTGAAAGATATAAGTGCAAGAGATAAATCTTGATGACAGGTCAAAGAAAAATTACTGGATCTTGACTGCTCTGCATTAAGTGAGTTTTTCAAAGCAAAGAAGGTGTGAGTGTTTAGGATGCTCATGGGAGAACCAGTGTTCAGTCTTGTCCATGAGGGCTGGCCTGCTCTGCTTTAAAATTCTGCCAAGGGCACCGAGTGCTTATCCCTGGTCGTGCAATAGCCATCAAATGAGAACTTCCTCGACCCTCTTTTCTCAATTTCCTCCTTGAGTGCAACCCTGGCGGTGTAAGAACGAAGTGGGGAAAGAGAAAAGGGAATGCTGACCGAGCCCCCTGAACAACCAGAGACCTGACACGTGCAGTGGGTCCAGGCTGGGTGGAGAGAGAATATTCCCCTTTAAATGGTGGGTATGGTTGTGTGTAGTACATGGGATTGGACATTTCAGTCACTGAATAAAACCATTTATACTTGCTGGGAGAAACCACAATGCCCAGCAAACACCCTTATATTTATTCTTGAGCAAAAGAGGAACAAGGGACAGGGGGAGCCAAAAATAAAGCTGTTTATGATTAAATCCCTCAGGAAGTGTTTGTTCAATGTTTATTAAATCTTGTGAAACTAAAAGAAATAACATTTATTTTTGAAAAGGTATAGAGATTAAATTAAGATATAAAATTGGTTTCACAGTGCTCTAGAAACATGTAAACAGAAGTGAAGATAAGTCTCTGCCAGAGAGGAGGAGAAAGAAAACATAAGTAGTAGAAAACAGACTGGTCAGTTTGTACTGACATCAGTGAGATGTAATTATCTTGTCCTTACATGGTTTTAAACACACAAGCCTAATATGACATTCATAAACTCAGAAGAAAATTAAATATCTTTATGATTATCACCAAGAAAAGCCTGCCAAAGCACCAAAGTAGGCTGAGACCCCAAACCAAACCCTTTATTTAATGTCATGATAATAAAAGGAAAAAGCAATGTGAACCTAACAGGTGGATGTTGTTGCAAGGTAATCCTGAGGGAGGTATTAGGCAGAGTAAAAAGAAGAAGAACAAAAGTAAAAGGTTGTTTGGGTTCGGTTGGGTTTGTACGTAAAAATATCAGAGCCACATTTGCAGCTTGTGCGTCGACCCTGGTTTGTTTTGGTTATTGTTGTTTTGCTTTGTTTTTTCTTTCAGTTTTATATTGTATTCATTTCAGGTGTACTAAATGATGATTATCATTTAGTAGTAGATAATCATCTACTTACATAGTGTTCCCCTCAGTATTTTCAGTACCCCAATTGACATATAGTTATTGCACTATTGTGTCTATGAGTCTGTTTCTATTTTGTTCATTCATTAATTTTGTTCTTTAGATTCTACATATAAGTGAAATTATGGTATTTGTCTTTCTCTGACTCACTTATTTCACTGAGCATAAAATCATCTAGGTTCTAATATTCCATTGTATTTATGTATCACCACTTTTTTATCCATTCATCTACTGATGGGCACTTGGGCTGCTTCCAAATCTTGGCTATTGTAAATAACACTGCAATGAACCATAGGGGTGTATATATTCTTTCAAGTCAGTGTTTAGGATTTCTGCAGATATATTTCTCAAACTGGAATTGCTGGGTCATAAGACAGTTCCATTTTCAATTTTTTGAGGAATTTCCATACTGTGTTCCCACCAACAGAGTACAGATTCCTTTTTCTCCACATTCTTGCCAACACTTATCATTTGTGGATTTATTGATGACAGCCATTCTGACAGGTGTGAGATAATCCTTCACTGTGGTTTTAATTGCATTTCTCTGATGAAGAGTGACATTGAGCATCTTTTCATATGAAAAGACCCTGATTTGTAACCTTGGTGATGTTCATGGTATAAATACTCCCACTATGGCTGATTTCAAGCTACCAATGTGAGATCACTGAGCACAAAAAATGTTAAAACATGCCAGTATCTCACCCTGTATTTTCATCTTACAGACAATAGGAATAAATTACCATAGATAGCAGTAAATGCAGTGAAATAATTAGGAAGTCATATATAATTTTAGTATATATTGCCTTTGTTTTTAATATTTAATTATAAGTGTATCTAGTTTAATTTTAATTGTGGCTGTGTTTAACAACCAGCATAGTTCCTGAATTTTGTATAATAGACCTTGGTGAACCAGTCCAAGGGAGCTCCAGAACAGCCCTGAGCTCAGACACCTCATTTCTCTTGATGACTCTGGGCAAAGCTAATGGAAGGTTAAAAAAAAAAATTGGGGCAAAAATCCAAAGGCATTGTAGGTTAGGCTATGTAGGTTAGACTCTTACACATTGTTTGTGAGAGTACAAAACGGTGTGGCCTCTTATGAAGGGGGGGTTGGCAATACATAATATAATAATATATGTATTTGCCCTGTGTCACAGCATTACACTTTGAAGTATCTTAACTGAAAATACACCTTCACAAGAGTGAAACATATGTCAAAACTATTCACTGAGGCATTAGTTATAATAGCAAAATATTGGAAACAATCCAAATTCCCACTGGTTAAAATAATATAGGACAGTCACACAATGAAATACTATGTAGTCAGAAAGAGAAGAAAGATCTTGTGCTGATTAAACTGATCTTCAAGACAGATTATTGATTTTAAAAGAAACATGTACAGTAGTGCATAAAAGCACACTTTATGTAAGAAGAGGGAAAGTGAGAGTATAAATATATATGTACGTATTTTTTCCAAAGAGAAACACTAAAAAGATAAGTTAAAAAAAAATTCTTTTCAGAGGCCATAGGTGAAGAGAGAATAAGGTGAAAAAAAAAATGGAAATGGAACCTCTCTGAGTAAACTTTTTAAAAACATTTTTATTTTGAATCATGTAAATGTTTTATATATTCAAAGTTCAACTTAAAGATTTTTCTAAAGTAAATCCTAACACTCAGAACAAACTGGAACAAATGGACCTAACAGAGAATATCTTACAGGTGATTTTTGAACCCTATATTCTGACCTTTATGGGATATATTCTAAACTGCAAAGAAATCCTAACCTTTACTGAGTAGTTGTGCTGTTACAAGTCATATTGCAATTGTCATTTCCAATGTTTAAATGTATGTTGCAAAGTAAGGCAATTAAGAAAACCACTGAAGCCCTGGCTGGTTTGGCTCAGTGGTTGAAGTGTCAGCCTGTGGACCAAAGAGTTGCGAGTTCGATTCCAGTCAAGGGCACGTACCTCAGGTACGGTTCTGTCCTGGCCCTGGTCGGGCTCGTGCAGAAGGCAACCAGTCGATCTGTCTCTCTCACATCGATGTTTCTCTCTCTCTCTCCTCTCTCTCTCTTTCTCTCCCCCTCCTGCTCTATCTGAAGATAACTGGAAAAATAACCTCAGGTGAGGATTTAAAAAGAAAACCACTGAGTACACTGAATATTAATTTTGAATAGGAAATGCCGATACCAATATAAACTTGTGGCTTTTACAAATATATTTCCTATCTCAACATAAGACCTAAGAGTGCAATGCCTCTGAACTGTATACTTAAAAATGGTTAAAATGGCAAATTTTGTGTTATGTAGAGTTTATCACAATTTTGCTTTTTTAGTAATATTTTTTTTTTTTACAAAAGAGGCTCAGACTGTGGAAAGGCAGGATTGACTTTTGCTCAATACGTGGTTGAGATCAGAAGTCTCTCTGGACTCAGCAACCACGGACTGACCACCTTACTGGAACATGCTCTGGAACTGGAGGCCATCCGGGGTACCCCCCTAGCTATACAGGGCTTTTCCCAGAAAAGGCATTCCAGAAATGATCGCCAAGCACCACCAGCCTGTGCTTCCCATCCCACCCCAGCCCCTTCCTCGTGTTCAGTGACACCTAAGCAGTTGCTCATCTGCTAGTTGCCTTCTCCAACGGGGTTTGGAAGGACTGATTTACAGAGCCCTCTGTAGTTAAACAACCAGCAGAGGTGGAGGAGAGGCTCAAAAACACACCAGGCCCATCAGTAGACGAATGGATTAAAAAGCTGTGGTACATATACACAATGGAGTACTACGCAGCGGTAAGAAAGAAAGATCTCTTATCCTTTGAGACTACATGGAGGGACCTGGAAAGTATCATCCTAAGTGAAACAAGCCAAGCAGAGAAAGACAAATTTCATATGATCTCACTGATTTCTGGAATATAATGAACATAACAGTTTGAGGACAATCCCCTAAGGAGTGGGGAGCTGAGAGAGGGATGAACAACAGAATTTATATGCATATAGGCATGAACAGTGGACATGGACAACAATCGGGGGAAGGGGCAGGGAGGGAAGGGGGAGGGGAGAACCACTGGGGGAAAAAAGGAGAATCATTTGTAACAAAAATTAATCAATAAAAAAAAAAAAAAAAAAAAAAGATGTGTTATAAAAAAAAAAAAAAAAAAACAGACTTATTCCCAATAAGAACATTTAGGCGCTTAGGCAATCCTTTCAACAATAAACAAAGAGTGTATGCTTTGCCTACATAACATCTCTTCACTTTTGATGTTTGATGACGTTTGATTTGACAACTGTTTCACACAGTTAGCATCAAATCTGAATGTTTCTTTTAGCAGACATGAACCACAAAAATCACTCAGCTTAACTTCTCCTTTTTTTTTTTTTTTTTTTTTTTTTGGTACATGCCCCTAGTGGGAACCAAATCCAGGACTCTCATGTCCACAGGCTGATGCTCCAATCGCCAAGCCAAACCAGCCAGGGCAACTTTTCCATTTTTATGTTGAGTGTCTGTATGTGTGTGTGCCTGTGCGTGATCCTGCTACCAAACACCCACTAACACACACATACTTGCTGTAAACTCAGATTAAGCAGGGAACCAATGAACCATGAGAAGAATAATTTCAACCTTGAGCTGGGCAAAACAGCAGAGTCCGGGGATGAAATCGATTCTCACATAGCAATTTTAATTATTAGTTATACTTTGAATGCATATTACTTTGAAAGAAATAGGAAGCATTGGTATCTAGTGAAATAGAATTTGGAAAGCTGAGTAGTTTGGTCAAATTAATTTTTTAATCTCCCACTCTCAACATAATTCTTTTGTTTTCTATTTTTTTACCTCATGTGTCAAAGAACAATGAATTCCCCCAAAATAAAATCACATAAAATATAAATCTCTCATTTAAAAATTGTTAACCTGTTCTGAGACTTCTATGTAATTTTAAGGATAAAGCTATACTAAATATTAATTAAATATGGCTTTCCTTGACATAATTTTGGACAGCTGAAATAAAACTGACTGACAATGGATAACGAACATACACAGCCAAGCAAATTTCATCAATCTCCTGTTTAAATCGGTGTCTTCACAGAAATTCTTGGTAATATACCTTCAGTCACAGTAATAAGCTGCTCAGAATGGTGACTTCCAGCATGTAAGAGATTGGTTATATCAGGAAATTATTCCATGCTCATTTGGTTTGCAACATCTGACAATGCTAATGACAGGAATGTCAGGGGGTGTTAACCACAACTGTGAGACCTGCCACCAAGTTATTTGTGTCATCTTTTATAGTCTGTCAGCTCCTATAGGCTGTGTAGGCAGTAGAGTAGCTGAGCAGGCCCCAGACATGCTAGAATGGACCAACTACCTTGAATTAAAGATGACAAAATGTCTCCACCAACACCAACATCCCTCAAAATTGTTTCTTTGATCCATTAGTATATCTTCTTTGTTGGAAAATGTTTATTTAAGTTTTTTGCCCATTTTTTAATTGGGTTGTTTGTCTTATTGTTCTGTTATAGTTCTTTATACATTCTGGACATTAACCTTTATCAGGTATACTAATTGTATTTTATGCAAATATTCCTTGCAAATATATAATTTCTCCCATTTTGGGTGTTGTCTTTTCGCCCTCTTAATAGTTTCCTGTAATGCAAAACTTTTTAATTTTGTTGGAGTTCAACATAGCTATTTTTAATTTATTGCTGGTGTTTTGATGTCCTATCTAAGAAATTATTCCAAGCCAAATCAATTTTTCTCTTTGAGTTTTAAGTTGTAACTCTTATACTTAGGTCTTTAAACAATTGAGTTAATTTTTGCATATGGTGTTAAGTAAGGGTTCAACTTTATTCTTTTACATCGGGGTGCCCAGTTGTCCCAGCACCGTTTGTTGATAAAACTATTATTTTTCCCATTTGAATGGTGCTCTCGATGAAAATCAATTGATCATAGATGTATGGGTTTATTTCTTGGACTCTCAATTCTATACCACTACCACACTTGATTACTGTGACTTTGTAGTAGGTATTTTTTTTCCAAAGAGAAACACTGAAAGAATAAATTACAAATTATTTTTATGGGCCTTGAATGAAGGGGGAATAGGATGAAAGAAACCAAAATGGAAATGGAACCACTTTTTTACAAGATATTTTTTATTATTGGGGTCTTTGCAATTTCTTAGGAATTACTGGATCCACTTTTCCATTTCTAAAAATAAACAATTTTTTTTAAAAAGCCATTGGGATTTTAATAGTGTTTTCATTGAATCTGTAGACCACTTTGGGGATTATTGTCATCTTAATAATAATAACTTAATTAGATTTTCTGCAACACTATCACCCCTTTTAGATACTCTTTTATATATTCACTTTAGAGTTAATTCCATATAAGGATGCAATTTTATATATGTTCCTCAAGGTCTTTCTTTTTAAAAGATGTGTTGAGCTCTGGCCAGTTTGGCTCAGTGGTTGGAGCATAAGCCTGCAGACCAGAGAGTCCCGGGATTGGTTCCCATTAGGGGCACGTACAAAAAAAAAAAAAAAAAAAATGTGTTGATTATTTATGACACAACTACAACTCAGAAGAATCCAATTATTAATGTAAGCATCTCCCATAACATGTAAATTTATTTTCTGAAAAAGAATGTCACCTTGTAGTCCAAAAAGGAATGAATACCTTTAAAAACAAAGGATTTAGGTGTAATGAAAACAAGGCATCCAAACTTTGAACCATTTAAGATGCTTACCAAAAATGTAACCTGACTTTATTAACCTAGTAATAATGGTTAACTTTACTTTGTAAACTGATTTAATTTAATTATAAACCATCTCATGAGAAAGAAAGATTCATTTTAGGGTTAATTAAGAAGTAGCAAATGTTTTCTTAATTTTCTAAGTAAAATAGATAAATGTATACTAAACATCAGAAATTAGTAATTTCTTATATCACTTAAAACTTTAGTTATTGCATTCTTTTTTTTTTTTTTTTTTTGAAGGAGAGAGAGAGAAACATCGATGTGAAAGGGACACATCGAGTGGCTGCCGCCTGCACGACCAACCAGGGCCGGGGACAAACTGCAACCGAGGTACGTGCCCTTAGCGGGAACCGAACCCGGGTCTCTCCAGACCGCTGGCCGACGCTCTAACCGCTGAGCCAAACCAGCCAGGTCTAGTTATTGCATTCTGATAACTAAAATAAAGCTTGTCTTTTTAAAAGATTAAATAATCTCTATACAGTACTTGTACTTGTTGTGGGAAGGAAAATTCACAGGGAACAAAGGAAGAGAAATCAGAGGGTTATTTTCCCTTTTCTAGTGTTAACGTATCCTCATGTCTTTAAGGGAGTTGCAATGTATTTAAAAGTTCAGTTAGGGGTGATGTCAGCAGAGTGGTGATGTTAGAGATCCCTTTGATCTCTCCCCTTGCGGTTTTAACAATTTGAGCAGCTATAACACAACAAAGAATTCCCTGCTCAACACAAAAAAAGCCTGAGGGATCTGCACATTGAAACATGTAAAGGTGGACAAGTGGAACGAAAGGGAGAGAAGCTTATGCAAGCCAGGGTTGCAGCCTGGCAGCCAGGAACTCATGGTGGAGCTCTCTTGAAGAGGGGAGGGATCCTGTGGTAGCTGACACTCCCTTCAGCTGGGAGGGGACTTGGTGGGCACTCCTGCAGGAGTGAGCAGTGCAAACTGCAGCTGAGCCAAGGGATGTGGCCAAAGACACACAGCACAGAAGTGCAGCCACTGTTGTTGGGTGGTCAGCATTACAGACTGAGAAACGAAGCCACAGAGCTGGGCTGGTACGGCTCAGTGGATGAGCGTTGACTCATGCACCAAGAAGTTTCCAGTTCAATTCCTGGTTGGGACACATGCCCAGGTTGTGGGCCCAATCCCCAGTGTGGGGCATGCAGGAGGAGGCCAATTGATGTTCTCTCATTGATGTTTCTATCTCTCTCTCCCTCTCCCTTCCTCTCTCTCAAAATCAATCAATCAATCAATCAATCAATCAATAAAAGCCACAGAGCCTGGCCACCTCCCCTTAACCTTCCAGAGCACACCTCCCTTTGACCTTGGAGTCCGTTTGAGGAGCACATTATCTGTGAGCCCATGAACTAACACTACAGAATCTCATTTCTCCCTGAGTGGATGGTGCACTATGTGACTGGTCTCCAGGTTCAGGAGTAGGGGGGATGCTGTGGAGGACTGAGGTCACAATTACCAGGAGAAAAAAACAACAAAGAAGCTGGTGGTTTCCTCCAGCTCCTCTCAACCTGAACGCATCACAGCTACACTAACAACAGCCAGAGATGTCAGGTCGACACTGGGATTTCACAGAGCTAAAAGAACTTGTTATTCAGCGCGACAAACTGGAAAAGAGTAGAAAGACCTCTATATATTAACCTCTTTATATTAACAATGCCACTCACACATTGATGCCTAAACAGAGAAGGAATCCATCAAATACCATGAATAACCAAGGTAGCATGGCTGAATGGAAAGAAAATGAGCATAAAAATAATGAAAGAACTCTATGAGAACTATCTGACTCTATCAGAAAGAGCAATATAAGAATAGTAGGCACACCAGAAGAAGAGAAGGATAAAAGAATGTAGAGCCTATTCAAACAAATACTTGATGACAACGTTCCAAACCTATGGAAAGAATTAGATCTTTAAATCCAAGAAATAAACAGAATATCTAGTTATGTCAATTCAATATCCCTCCAAGGCACATTGTATTAAAACTGTTAAAAATTAAAGACAAGGAAAGAATTCTCAAGGCAGCCTGGAAAGGCAAATACTAACCTAAAAAGGAAAGCCAATTAGGTTATCATAGGAGTTCTCAACAGAAACTCTACAAGCCAGTAGAGAGTGGAACCAAATATTCAAACTACTAAAAGAGAAATTGCCAGCCAAGAATAATATATCTAGCAAATCTATCCTTTAAATATGAAGAAGAAATAAAGACTTTTCCAGATATACAGAAGCTGAGAGAATTTATCACCAGAGACCTCCATTGCAGAAAATACTCAAGGGGGGGGTATTCTAACTAAAACAAAGAACAAATAGTCCCAAAACTATGAGTAAGATCACCAACAAACTTACATCATAAACAGGGATAATTTTTGACAACAAAAATGTAAAAGAGGAGGGCGTAAAGGTCTGAACTAGAAAAGGAGGATGAGGATCAGACACATTCAAAAGAAAAAGGACTACTCTATTTATGAAACTTTGTTCCTCATAAACCTAATGGTACACAAACACACACACACACACCACCTGAGATACATAACTTAAAAGAGTAGGAAACATAGGAAAGAGGTATGGAATACCACCAAACAAAACAACAGACAGAAATACAAAGGAAAAGAACCAATAGAGGCACAGAACTCTCAGAAAACAAAACATAAAATGTCTATAGGAAAACCTCATACATCAATAATTACTCTAAATGTAAATGGACTGAATTCACCAATAAAGAGGCACAGAGTAGCAGTGGATTTAAAACACACACACACACACACACACACACACACACACACACAAATATATATGCTGCCTTCAAGAGACATACCTAAGCTGCAAAGACAAAGGTGGATTCAAATGAAAAGGGTGGAAAATAATTCTCCAAGCAAATAACATCCACAGAAAAGCAGTATGGCCATACGAACATCTGACAAAATAGATTTCAAGACAACAAAACTAACAAGAGACAAAAATGGACATTTTATAATGATAAAGAGGATACTACATCAAGAAGACATACCATTTGCATCCTGGTTGGATGATTCAGTTGGTTGGAGCACTGTCCTGTACACCAAAAATGTTGTGGGTTTGATTCCAGGTCAGGACACATACATAGGTTGCTGGTTAGATCCCCAGTCCAGGTGTATAAAGGGTGGCAACCATTCCACGTTTCTCTCTCACATCAGAGTTTCTCTCCCCTCCTTCTTCTCTCTATAAAAATAAATAAAAACATATCCTCAGGTGAGGATTTAAAAAAAAAAAAAGACATAACACTTCTTAATATATATGTACCCAATTAGAGAGTACTGAAATATATAAAGCAACTACTAACTGAATTAAAAGGAGAACAGATAAGAACACAATCATATTTGGGATATTAAACAGTCCACTGACAGCTCTATAAAAATAATACAGACAGAAAATCAATAAAGAAATATTGGCATTAATTGACACATTAGGCCAAATGGACATAATTGACATTTATAGAGCCCTTCATCAGATTTTACATTCCTGTCTGGTGTACATGGAACATTCTCAAGGATAGATCATATGTTGTGTCATAAAACTAACCTCAACAAATTCAAGAAGATTAAACTCATACCAAGCATATTCTCTGACCATATACTTTAAAAATATAAATCAATTGTAAAATGAAGTAAACACACACACACACACACACACACAAATACATGGAAATTAAACAACATACGATTAAAAATGACTAGGTCAAACAAAAGTAAAAGGTAAGATCAAAAAATATATAGAGGCAAATGAGAAAGACAATATGACATAGCAAAATTTCTGGGATGTAGTGAAAGCAATAAAAAGAGGAAAGTTTATATTATTGCAGACCTATCTCAAGAAACAAGAGAAATCCCAAGTAAACAACCTAACATTACATCTTAAAGAACTAGAAAAAGAAAAACAAAAGCAACTCAAAACCAGCAGAAGAAAAGAAATAATAAAAAGTAGAGCAGAATTTAATGAAATAAAGAACAGAAAGACTATACAAAAAATTAATACATGCCCAGCTGGTTCACAATTGACTCATGCACTAAGAGGTCACTGGTTTAATTCCCAGTCAGAGAACATGCCTAGGTTATGGCCCCAATCCCCAGTGGGGGGCATGCAGGAGGTGGCCAGTGTTCTCTTTCATCAATGTTTCTATCTGTCTCTCCCTCTAAAAATCAATAAAAAGAACTTTTTAAAAAATTAATATAACAAAGAGCTGGTTCTTTGAAAGGATTAATAAAATTGACAAACCCCTGGCTAGATTCACTAAGGAAAAAAAGACAAAAGACTCATATGAACAAAATCAGAAATAAAAGAGAAGTTACCACAAAAATCACAGATATACAAAGGATTATACTAAAATACAATGAAAGACTATATTCATTAACCTAGAAAAAATAGATAAGTTCCTAGAAATAGATAACCTTCCTAGATTGAATCATAAAGAAATGGAAAATTTAAATAGACTGATCAACAGTGAAGAAATTGAAACAACCACTAAAAACCTCCCCAAAAATAAAAGTTCAGGACCCGATGGCTCCACTGGTGAATTCTACCAAACGATCAAAGAAGATTTGATACCTATCCTTCTCAAACTTTTCCCAAAAATTGAAGAAGGGGCAATAATTCCTAACACATTTTATGAAGCCAATATAACCCTGATATCAAAACCTGGCAAGGATAACAGTAAAAAAAAAAAAAAAAAAAAATGCGGTCCAATACGCATACAAAAATCCTAAAAAGAAAAATACTAGCAAATCAAATACATTAAAAAATAAAAATAATACATCATGATCAAGTGGGGTTCATTCTGGTGCACAAGGATGGTTCAACATGTGCAAATTGATCAATGTAATACACCACAGTAACAAAACAAAGGATAAAGATCATATGATCTTATCAATAGATGCAGAAAAAGCCTTTGATAAGATACAACATCCACTTATTATTAAAGAACTCAATAAAATGGATGTAGAAGAAAAGTACCCCAGCATAATAAAGGCCATATATGACAAATCCTCAGCCAATATCATACTCAATGGTAAAAAAATGAAAGCTTTTTTCCTAAAATCAGGAACAAGACAAGGATGCCCACCTTCACCACTTTTATTTAACATAGTTATGGAAGTCCTAGAAGAACAATAAGTCAAGGGAAAGAAATAAAAGGTATCCAAATTGGGAAGGAAGAAGTAAAAGTGTCACTTTTTTGCAGATTACATGATCCTATATATAGAAAACCCTAAAGACCACCAAAAAACTGTTAGAAACAATAAACAAATAAAATAAATTTTTAGGATACAAAATCAATATACAAAAATCTACTGCTTTCTTGTATACTAACAATAAAACTTCAGAAAATAAAATTTTTAAAAATCCTTTTGCAATTGCAACAAAAAGAATAAAACACCTAAGAATAAACTGAACAAAGAATATGAAGGACCTATGTACTGAAAACTACAAAGCATTATTAAAAGAGATTGGAAAAGACACAATGAAATAGAAAATATTCCATGTTTATGAATTGAAAAAATCAAGATAGTTAAAATGACCATATTACCCAAAGCAATATACAGATTTAATGCAATCCCCATCAAACTCACATGTCTTTTTTTTTTTTTTTTTTTTTTTAATGGAACCAAAACATTGTCATATTTGTATGGAGCTACAAAAAATCTGGAATAGCCAAAACAATTCTGAGAAAAAAAGAACTGGAGTTATCACACTATCTGACTTCAAATTATACTACAGAGCTACAATTATCAAAACAGCATGGTATTGGCAGGATAACAGACACATAGACCAATTGTACAAAATTGAGAGCCCAGAAATAAAATCACAGGCCTATGGGCAAATAATTTTTGACAAAGGAGCCAAAAACACACAATGGAGAAAAGAAAGGCTCTTCAATGAATGGTGCTGGGAGAATTGGGAAGGCATAGGCAAAAGAATGAACCTAGATTATAGTTTGTCCTCCTGTACAAAAATTAATTTAAAATGGATCAAAGACCTTAATATAAAATCTGAAATGATAAAGTACATAGAAGAAAATATAGACTAAACTTATGGACCTTGGCTGTAGAGAACATTTTAGAATTTGACCCTAAAAGCAAGGGAAATCAAGACAAAAATAAATTAATGTTACTATATCAAATTAAAAAGGTTCTGCACAGCAAAATAAACTGGCAACAAAACAAAAAGGCAACCAACCAAATGAGAGATATTTGTAAGCAACAACTCCGACAAGGGGTTAATATTTCTAAATATATAAAGAACTTATACAACTCAATCAACCAAACAAACAATCCAATTTAAAAAATGGGTAGAGGACCTGACAGATATTTCTCCTAAGAAGATATACAAATGGCTGACAGATACAAGGGATTCTCATTTTCACTAGCTATTAGGGAAATGCAAATCAAAACTACAATGAGATACACCTCACAGCTGTTAGAATGAATGGCTGTTGTCAATAAGACAGGTAAAACAAGCGTTGGAGAAGTTGTGGAGAAAAAGGAGCCCTCATTCACTGCCAGTAGGAATGTAAACTGGTTATCATATGACCCAGTGATCCTTCTTCTGGGTATCTACCTAAAAAACTTGAAAACATTTATTTGCAAAAATATATAAACCCGTATGTTTATTGCAGCATTATTTACAGTGGCCAAGACACAGAGACAATAAAAGTGTCCTTTGATAGACAACTGGATAAAGAAGATGTGGTACATATATACTATGGAATACTACTCAGCCATAAAGAAAGATGAAATACTGCCATTTATGACAACATGGATAAATCTTGAGAATTATACTAAGCAAAAATAGTCTGAAAAAGCTAAGAACCATATAATTTTCTTCATATGTGGATATAAAACTGAAATTAATAGACATATATAGACAACAGTATGATGGTTACCAGAGGGAAGGGGGTAGTAAGGGGTAAAGGTGGCCAAATATATGGTGATGAAAGATGATTTAATTTTGGTTGGTGGGCATACAATGCAATATACAGATCATCTATCCTAGAAATGTACACTTGAAACATATGACCCTATTAACCAATGACACCCTAATACACTTAATAATTTTTTTTAAGAGTTCAGTTAGGAAATCACTGACATAGATTCAAAGTGGTAACTTGGAAGCTCAAGTCATCAACTCAGCCTTGCTGAGTTTCAGTTTACACACTTAGAAATTCAACGCAGGGGAGCTGGTCTTGACTTTAGAAGGTATAGACATATATCCTAGTCTTGCTACCTGAAGTATAGTAGCTAATGGGTATATAGCACTGGCAGCAGCTGGGAGCTTCTTAGAAATGCACAATCTCAGGCCCATCCCAGACATCCTGAATATCAGAATCTTTTTTTTTTATCCTCACCCAAGGACATTTTTCTATTTTTTTGTTCAGATAGAGTGGGAGAGAGAGAGAGAGAGAGAGAGAGAGAGAGAGAGAGAGAGAGAGAGAGAGAGAGATATCGACGTGAAAGGGACACATCAAGTGGTTGCCACCCGCATGACCCAACCAGGGCTAGGGACAAACTGCAACCGAGGTATGTGCCCTTAGCGGAAACTGAACCCAGGTCTCTTCAGACTACAGGTGGACACTCTAACCGCTGAGCCAAACTGGCCAGGGCATGAATATCAGAATCTTCATTTTGATAAGACCCTCTGGTGATTTGCACGCATATTAAAATTTCAGAGGTACTCTCCTTATGGTTCCCAAGAAGATTGCATTTTAGGGGTTCAATGTGTGCATGTGTGTCCTCTCTCTGTGTCCCTCTCCCTCTTCCTTTCTCTCTTTCACTGAAATTAATATTTTTAACCTGAAGGTCTTTATCAATAAGGGGAGAGTAGACGGAGTAGGGCAAGGAGAGAGATTTCTGGAAGAAAATGTAAACACCACGTGGGAGGCTGCCTGGCCACAAATGCAAAAATGTCCTGAGGTTATCTGCAGCTGACGTGTAGCTGGCCTGCCTCTGGCTCACATATACACTGAGTAGAAACTGGCCAGGTCAAGAGCTCTTAGCAGGCTGCTGATGATCATGCAGTGCTGGGAGATGTGCAGTTAGGACTCCAAGTGCTTTGAAATCATACCTGAAAAAGGAAAATCAAGGAACTGTCTTTGTAATAACTTCAATCAAAATTATCAGCAGGTGCCATCAGTGCCCTTTAGGACAAGTACATTCTCACTGTACGAAGACATACAGACCCTGGGAAGAATCCAAACAGACTCAGGTGATAGCCTTTGATGAGCATGAATTGAAGCTGATCAACAAAAATCAAGTCATTTACAGTAATTGTAACAACCCATCTTCATTTTGAATTCTTCAGTTTGTTCTTAATAAAGCAATCAGAATTTACATGATTATAAAAGACAGCACAGTGGGCTAAGCTTTCATAATCCTATTTATTGTCACTTCCACCACTCACTAACTGCAACACTGAAGAAGTCACAATATCTGTGTACTTGACATAGCTAAGGCAGCTTAGTATAGCCATGAAAAGCATCAGCTTTGGAGTTATAGAAACCTGGGTTTGAGACCCAGTTCTGCTGCTTAATAGTGAGTGACCTGGAGTAAGTTTCTTTAAAAGACTTGGAAGTAGTAGTTTCTAGCACTACCATCTCCAATAGTTATTGGATTGAGAAGAGTTCAACACAAGGGACTATGGAAAGGCTATGGAAAGGTAATGCCTCTGCAGATCATATAATATTCCCCTGGAATTTTTCAAGAGCATCTTTTTTTTTTTTTTCTTTTTTTTTTTTTATGAATTTTTTTATTTATTTATTTTTTTGTTACAGACATTTTACCATTTTACCCCATTGGCACCCCCCACCCCACCCCCCCTCCACCCTGTCCCCGGCTTAGTTGTCCATGTCCATTGGTCATGCATACATGCATATAAGTCTGTGGTTTATCTCTTCCCACCCCCCCACCCCCCATCCCCTCTTCTGAGGGATGTCAGTCTGTGCCCTACTTCCATGTGTCTGGGTCTACTGTATTCCTCAGACTGTTATGTTCATTATATTCCGTATATAAGTGAGATCATGTGGTATTTGTCTTTTTCTGCTTGGCTTCTTTCACTTAGGATAATACTTTCCAGGTCCCTCCATGTCGTCTCAAAGGATAAGAGATCTTTCTTTCTTACCGCTGCATAGTACTCCATTGTGTATATGTACCACTGCTTTTTTATCCATTCGTCTACTGGTGGACACTTGGGCTGCTTCCAGATCTTAGCTATTGTAAATAGTGCTGCTATGAACATGGGGTACATATATTCTTCCTGATTGGTGTTTCAGGCTTCTTAGGGTATATTCCCAGCAGTGGGATCACTGGGTCAAATGGAAGTTCAATTTTCAATTTTTTGAGGTAGCACCATATTGTTTTCCATAGCGGCTGCACCAGTCTGCATTCCCACCAGCAGTGTATTAGAGTCCCCTTTTCTCCACACCCTCGCCAACACTTGTTGTTTGATGATTTGTTGATGGCGGCCATTCTGACAGGTGTGAGGTGATACCTCATTGTTGTTTTAATTTGCATCTCTCTGATGATTAGTGATGTTGAGCATTTCTTCATATGTCTCTTGGCCATTTGTATGTCCTGTTTGGAGAGGTGTCTATTCAGCTCCTCTGCCCATTTTTTAATTGGGTTCTTTGTCTTCCTTTTGTGGAGTTGTATGAGCACTCTGTATATATTGGAAATTAACCCCTTATCTGATACATCATTGGCAATGATGTTCTCCCATACAGTGGGTTGCCTTTCCATTTTGATGATTGTTTCTTTTGCTGTGCAGAAGCTTTTGAGTTTGATGTAGTCCCATGTGTTCATTTTCTCCTTTATTTCTGTTGCCTTAGGTGATGTATCAGTGAAAATTCTGCTCCGTATGATGTCCGAAATTTTGTTGCCTACATTTTCTTCTAGAATTTTTATGGATTCACGGGTCACATTTAAGTCTTTTATCCATTTTGAGTTTATTTTTGTGTATGGTGTAAGTTGATGGTCTAGTTTCATTTTTTTGCATGTAGCTGTCCAATTTTCCCAACACCATTTATTAAAGAGGCTGTCTTTACTCCACTGTATGCTCTTGCCACCTTTGTCAAATATTAATTGAGCATATTGCCTTGGGTCCATTTCTGGGTTTTCAGTTCTGTTCCACTGGTCTATATGCCTGTTCTTGTGCCAGTACCAGGCTGTTTTGGTCACAGTCGCTTTGTAGTATAACCTGATATCTGGTATTGTGATCCCTCCAACTTTGTTCTTCTTTTTCAAGATTGCTGTGGCTATTCGGGGTCTTTTTTGGTTCCATATGAACTTTTGAAGTATTTGTTCTAGTTCTATGAAATATGTCGTTGGTATTTTGATGGGGATTGCATTGAATCTATAGATTGCTTTGGGTAGTATGGACATTTTAATTATGTTAATTCTTCCAATCCATGAACAGGGTATGTGCTTCCACTTTTTTATATCTTCCTCTATTTCTTTTTTCAATGACCTGTAGTTTTCTGCAAATAGGTCCTTTACTTCTTTGGTTAAGTTTATTCCTAGGTATCTTAATTTTTTTGGAGCGATGGTAAATGGGATTGTTTTTTCAGTTTCTCTTTCTGTGAGTTCATCATTGATGTACAAGAATGCCGTCGATTTCTTGACGTTAATTTTGTATCCTGCTACTTTGCCAAATTCATTTATTAAGTCTAATAGATTTTTGATGGAGTCTTTAGGGTTTTCTATGTACAATATCATGTCATCTGCAAATAATGACAGTTTCACTTCCTCCTTTCCAATTTGGATCCCTTTTATTTTTTCTTCACGTCTGATTGCTGTGGCTAAGACTTCCAGTACAATGTTAAATAAGAGTGGCGAAAGTGGACATCCCTGTCTTGTTCCTGTTCTTAGTGGAAATGTTTTTAGTTTCTGTCCATTGAGTATGATGTTGGCTGTAGGTCTTTCATATATGGCCTTTATTATGTCGAGATATGATCCCTCTATTCCTACATTGCTGAGCGTTTTTATCAGAAATGGATGCTGGATTTTGTCGAATGCTTTTTCAGCATCTATTGATATGATCATGTGGTTTTTATTCTTCATTTTGTTTATGTGGTGTATCACGTTTATTGATTTGCGAATATTGTACCAGCCTTGCATCCCTGGGATGAATCCCACTTGGTCATGGTGAATAATTTTTTTGATGTATTTCTGGATCCGATTTGCTAGTATTTTGTTCAGGATTTTGGCGTCTATGTTCATCAGGGATATTGGCCTGTAGTTTTCTTTCTTCGTAGTGTCTTTTTCTGGTTTTGGAATTAGAATTATGCTGGCCTCATAGAACGTGTTTGGAAGTCTTCCTTCTTCTTGAATTTTTTGAAATAGTTTGAGGAGAATGGGTGTTAGTTCTTTTTTGAATGTTCGGTAAAACTCCCCCGTGAAACCATCTGGGCCTGGGCTTTTGTTTGCTGGGAGAGTCTTGATTACCTCTTCAATTTCCTTAGTTGTTATTGGTCTGTTCAAGTTTTCTATCTCTTCCGGGAATAGTTTTGGGAGACTGTGTGTCTCTAGAAATTTGTCCATTTCGTTTAGATTGTTGAATTTGTTGCCATATAGTTGTTCATAGTAGTTGTTAACGATCTTTTGTATTTCCGTGGTGTTGGTTGTTACTTCTCTCTTTCATTTCTGATTTTGTGTATTTGGGTTCTCTCTCTTTGTTTCTTGGTGAGTCTAGCTAAGGGTCCATCAATCTTGTTTATCTTTTCGAAAAACCAGCTCTTTGTTTCATTGATCCTTTGAATTGTTTTTTTGGTCTCTATGTCATTTATTTCTGCTCTGATCTTTACTATTTCCTTCCTTCTACTTGCTCTGGGGTTTTCTTTTTGTTTGCTTTCTAATTCTTTAAGTTGTGAGGTTAGACAGTCAATTAGAAATTTTTCTTGTTTTTTGAGGTAGGCCTGTAGTGCTATGAACTTCCCTCTCAGAACTGCTTTTGCTGCATCCCATAGATTTTGTGTTGTTGTGTGTTCATTTTCATTGGTTTCCAGGAAGTTTTTAATTTCTTCCTTGATCTCCTCGGTGACCCATTCATTGTTTAATAACATGCTATTTAGCCTCCATGTGTTGAAATGTCTTTGCATGTTCTTGTTGCAATTGATTTCTAGTTTCATGCCATTGTGATCTGAGAAGATGCTTGATATGATTTCAATCTTCTTGAACTTGTATAGATTTAGTTTGTGTCCTATCATGTGGTATATCTTTGAGAATGTCCCATGTGCACTTGAGAAGAATGTGTATTCTGTAGTTTTGGGGTGTAATTCTCTGTAGATATAAATTAAATCCATTTGGTCTAGTGCTTCATTTAGAGTCTCTGTTTCCTTGCTAATTTTTTGCTTAGAGGATCTATCCAGTGCTGTCAACGGGGTGTTGAAGTCCCCTGCTATGATTGTATTGTTGTCGATTTCTCCTTTGAAGTCCTCCAGAAGATTTTTAATATATTTTGGTGCTCCTATATTGGGTGCATATATGTTTATCAAGGTTATATCTTCCTGTTGGATAGATCCTTTCAATATTATGTAGTGGCCGTCTTTGTCTCTAGATATGGTCTTCATTTTGAAATCTATTTTATCAGCTTTTTTTTGCTTTCCATTTGCTTGGAAAATTTTTTTCCATCCCTTCACTTTCAACCTATGTGAGTCTTTTGTTGAGAGGTGGGTCTCTTGTAAACAACATATAGATGAGTCATGCTTTCTTATCCAATCAGCTACTCTGTGTCTCTTTATGGGAGCATTCAATCCATTTACGTTTAAGGTGATTATTGAAATGTACTTATTTATTGCCATTTTTGTTTGGTGTGGTTCTATTTTTCTTCCCATTTCTACTGCTAATTACAGCAGTCCTTTTAACATTTCTTGCAGTGCTGGTTTGGTGCTAATGTATTCCCTTAGCTTTTTTTTGTCTGGGAAGCTCTTTATTTGATCTTCTATTTTGAACGATAGCCTTGCTGGGTAGAGTAGTCTTGGATTCAGATTCTTGTTTTTCATGACTTTGATTACTTCATGCCATTCTCTTCTGGCCTGTAGTGTTTCTTGTGAGAAGTCAGCTGAGAGCCTTATGGGGTTCCCTTTGTAGGTAACCTGTTGCTTATCTCTTGCTGCTTTTAGGATTCTCTCTTTGTCTTTAATTTGTAGCATTTTAATTACTATGTGTCTTGGTGTGGGCCTGTTTGGGTTCTTCTTACTTGGGACTCTTTGTGCTTCTTGAACTTGAATGCCTTCTTCCTTCACCAAATTAGGGAAGTTTTCTCTCACTATTTTTTTGAATATATTCTCTATCCCTTGCTCATTTTCTTCATCTTCAGGGACTCCTATGATGCGAATATTATTACCTTTCCAGTTGTCCCATAGTTCTCTTAAGCTGTCTTCCTGTTTTTTAATAGTTTTTTCCTTTTGTTTTTCTGATTGGTTGATTTTTTCTACCCTGTCTTCTAATTCACTGATCCGGTCCTCAGCTTCCCCTACTCTGCTTTTTAAACCTTCCAATGTGTTTTTCATTTCTGATATGTCATTTTTTATCTCTTCTTGTTGGTTTTTAATTTCCATTTGGCTTATTTTCAGTGTCTCTATGTCCTTACTCATGCTGTTCAGCTTCCTCAAGATCATGGCTCTGAATTCTAGCTCTGTTAACATGCCTAATTGCTCCACATTGATCTCATCTTCGGTGGAGGTGTCTTGCTCTTTCATTTGGCTTCTGTTTCTGTGTTTCACCATTTTGGCTATCACTGTCTGCTTTGAAGCCTGTCAAGTTCTCCCTTGGGTGTTGGTGTTCTGCTGTTTGTGACTCCCTCTCCTGTGTTTAGATGAGCGAGGGAGGACCCAAGTTGAACACCACTGTCAAGTCTTACTTTCCTGGTTAAAGTTGCCAGCCCAGGAAAGGTACTGTTATCCTCTCGCTTTTTGCCTGGAGGCTAGCAGTCTAGGTTAATTGATGAGTTTTGGGTTGTCAGTTGATTGAAAAACTCCCTCTGGTGCTCAGCCAAGGGGCTTTCACGAGGGTGGGGCAGATGCTGGTTGTTAGTGAGCCTCAATTAGCACTTCAATGGCCCACAGGGTGGGGTTGGATCTCCGAGGGAGGGGCTGCTGCCTCTCTCAGAGCCCTGGGAAGGAGCAATGTGGCCACCGTCCTGAGTGGCTGCACTCAGCCAAAGCTCCGAGCGCCCTCCAAACCCCGAGTGTCCCGACACAGTTCCAGTCTAGTCCGCCCTCCCTCCGCCGGAGCCCAAGGTGAGTGGCTGTGGCTGTTTCAGCCTCTGTCCCGGCTGCGCTGTGTGGCCGCCTGGGAGTGTGACCCGCGGGCGCCGCTTATAGCTAAGGCCGCTGCCGAGCTGCCCACGGTGCGCTCCCAGCCCCGTCTCGCGCCTTCGCAAGCCTACCGGGATGGAGTCGGTGTCTCTCGTTGTATGGTCCTCGCAAGCTGCTTTTCTGTTGGTTTTTCCCGTCGATTTGTCTGTGTTATAGTTGTAATTCCAGTTTGGTTCTGGGAGACGGTCTGTGTAGCTCCGTTCACTCCGCCGCCATTTTTCGGTCTCTCTAACTCAGCAAAATTTAATACTTAAAGAGGCCACATTTACCTTCACTCTGGGGCCAGGGAGGAGCGGTGGGGGGTTCTCGCCGCGCCGGGTGTGGGGCGCTGCAAGAGCATCTTAAAAGGAGAATGTCCACACAAAGAAGAATTATGTCAATCCCACAGCAGTGGTAAAACCCACTTGTGCAGAGTCAATCACCCTAAGAGGTAATGTGCACTAAAGCAATAAAGTAACTAAGAATGAACACTGGATGTCTTAGTCAGTTTGGGAGGCTACAACAAAAATAGCATAGATAGGGTGGATTAAACAACAGAAATTTGAGTTCTAGTTCAACATGATGAAATAGGAAATCCTGCCCACCTCCTCCCTTGGACACACTAAATCTAGAGCTACATATGGAACAACTTCCTCTTTAAAAAACAAACTAGCTGGGTGACTCCTACTCATTGGGCAAATGAGGAAAAAACCCACAAAGAAACGAATAGGAGAGGCTGAGACACAATCTTGCCATAAACCACACCCCCATCACAGCAACCTATAATTGGGAATGAACTCCAAACATGAAGTATCTCCCTGAGGATCAAAGTCTTTAAACTCCATATCAGGCACTCCAACCTCTAAGATTTGAACTAGAGAGACTAGCCCCAAAACATGTAGCTTTGAAAATCAACAGGGCTGCCTTGCCAGTGTGACTCAGTGGATTGAGTCGTCCCATAGACTGAGAGGTCTGGGTTCAATTCCCGGTCAGGGCACATGCCTGGGTTTGGGGCTCTGATCCCCAGTAGGGGGTGTGCAGGAGGCAGCTGATTGATGTTTCTCTCTCTCCCTTTCTCTCTCTCCAAAAATTCAATAAAAAAATAAAAAAGAAAATCAACTGGGCTCACATTTGAGGCTGCAGCTAACTGAGAAATGGCTTTTAAAGGGCTTGTATATTGATTCACTTGCCTCATGTACCAGTGCAGGGACAGCTATTGAGAGGCACCCAGATTTTATGTGGAAGAGGTTTTTTGTTTTTGTTTTGTTTTGTTTTGTTTTGTTTTGTTTTTTATCTTAAAGTGTAAACCTGAAGGCAGGCATCTAATTCATCACACATCTAGAGGCCTGCTGGGGCCTCTCCAGGGAGGGAAGCTGGCAGGCACCATCTTCACACTGTCTACCTTAATCCAACTCACCAGTATCTCCTCTAGAACCTCCGTTTTTACAGCTTTTGCAAAATCTAGAAGGTCCCTGGCTCTGGTGGACTGAGGGGCTTATTCTTGGGAATCCCACAGGACTGTAATAAATGGAGAAAGAGTTCTTAAATGGCTACCATCCCTAGGGCACAGCAAAAGGCAACAGACAGAGGAGCCCAGTCTTTCTGTGAAAGAGGTCTGTTAGCTTAAAACTTCATAGCTGAGGCCTGAGGGGAAGATTCTAACTAAATACACATCCAAAGGCCAACTGTAATCCTTCCCAGAAACCTCACAGGATGCAAGCTACCTTCACACCCTCTACTAAGCTTCAGAGTGCCAATATCGCCTAGAAGGGGCCTTTTACACTTTGTCTGGACCCTGTTTTTCTTTATATTTGGTGCTCCCCCCACCCCTGGTTTTTTCATTTGTTGCCCAGCAGATACCTCTTGGTCACCTGGCTCTGGTGGCTTGAAGGCTATGTTCCTGAGTCCCATGAAACTGTAACAAAAGTGATGAAAAGCAAGGACCTACAACCAAGATTACTCTATCCCGTAAAGCTATCATTTAGAACCAATGGGCATATACTGAGTTTCTCAGACAAGAAAAAGCTAAAGGAGTTCATCATCACCAAACCAGTATTATATGAAATGTTGAAGGGTCTTCTTGAAGAAAAAGATAAAAAATATGAATAAAATGGCAATAAACACATATCTATCAACAACTGAACCCACAAACCAAATGAACAAGCAGAACAGAAACAGACTCATAGATACAAAGAACTTTTTATTGATTGCCAGATGGGAGGGGACTTGGAGGTATGGAGGAGAAAGGTGAAAGGATTAAGAAGTACAGATTGGTTGTTAGACTGATGAACATCAAAGGGAAGGGGGAGGGAGGGGGCAGTAAGAGATAAACCAAAGAACTTCTATGCTTATATGCATAACCAATGGACAGAGACAATAGTGGGGGGAAGGCAAGAGACGGGTGAGAGCAGGGAGGAAGGGGTCAAGGGGGGGACATCTGTAGTACATTCAACAATAAAGATAAGTTTAAAAAAGGAAAATAATAATAATAAATATAAAATAAAAAATAAATAAAATAAATATATTCCCAAAAGAGAACAAGATAAAACCTCAGATACATGTCTTAATGAAATACTTATGTATTTACCCAATAAAGAGTTCAAAATAATTATCAAAGATGCTCACATTAAAGTGATCGTACACCATGCTCAAGTGGGTTTATTCCATGGATGCAAAGATGGCTCGGCATGAATGAATCAATGTGATACACCACATTAACAAAATGAAGGAGAAAAATCAAGTGTTCATATCAATAGGTACAAAAATAGAATTTGACAAAATTCAACATCTGTTTATGATAAAAACTCTCAACGAAGTGGTATAGAGGGAACATATCTCAACATAATGAAAACCACATATCACAAGCCCACAGCTAACATCAAACTCAATGGGGAAAAGCTTTTCCTCTAAGATCAGGAACAAGACAAGGATGCCCACTCACCACTTTATTCAACACAGTATTAGAAATTCTAGCCAGAGTAAATAGGCAAGAAAAATAAATAAAAGTCACCAAAATTGGAAAGGAAAAGTAAAACTGTCACTATTTTCAGATGAAATGATATTACATATAGAAAACTCTTAAAGACTACACCAAAAATGGCTTTTGACTTCCTTCTTCTGGCTTCTAGCTTCTGCCTTTCTGCTGGGCTCCTGCACCCCTGCAGACGATTTTCCTGAGCAGAGTTTTTTAAGGGACTAGGCCAGTCATACCTGATCCATTGGAGTGGAGCACCTCTGATCCACATATAAGTTGCTCCTAATATAGCCCATTTTTATCTTTCTGCTTCTCAGGCCAATTACCAGAACCACTTGGATTTACATTTTCTAAGCCATATGTCAAGCCCCATCTCCTCTATATCCTTCAAACTACAGAGCACACTTATTAATCTTTATAGATGTTTCTCTTGAAGCTCCTCCCACTTGGCTTGAAATAGGGACAAAAAATGTCTTGCCCCATACCAAACAGATAGGGAAATGCTACAGTCATCCAACATTTCTCCTCTAAGAGATTCCTCTGCCAAGTCTCTTCAACCTATGTTGTTTTTACCTGGAAAAAAAATGATCAATAGTTCTAATATTGGTCTGTCCCCTCAATCTCGAATTTAGATGTACTTTTAAAGGTACTTGATTTGGGGGTATTTAAGAACCACAACTAAACCTGGGAAAGAAAGAGTCTCATGTCGAATCACATTAGTAACATAAGCGTGAAGTATTTTGTCACTTCCGTTGTCCAGAAGCACTTGAGAGTTAGTAAACTGTGCTAAGACTCTGCTTCCTCGTCTATAAAATTGTGACAGTAATAGAGAGATAAAACAAGATAATGCATTTAATAGGTGTTCTTTTCTTTTCATCAACCCATGGAAATTAAACCTAATTATGTGCATCAAATGAGATAAAGCATAAGGGAGAATTTTATATGTAAAAGGCTATTTTGTACATGAAAGTTTATAAAGGAAACCTATATTATTTACACAGAAAGCATAAGAAAACACAAATATACTAGCACAAGCTATGATATGTAAAAATTACTGTATTGTGTGCTATTCTTAATAAATTGCCCAAGAAGCCCCAAGTGCTCCAAGGCAGCCTCCAAGAATGCGTTCTAACAAGATTTTAAGGAGCAGAAATGCAGAAAACATAGAAACCTGCTTTCACCATTGCCTCTTCCCAAACACTCTCTGGGTGCCCTACAGAAGCCAATAAAGATTGAACATTCCCTGCTCCCCATTCCATAGGAATTCCTAGTCCTCATCTCGAGTGAATATTTCTCCTAAATTAAGAGGCAAATACCACTCCTAAATTCATATTTTGAATGAATCAGAGTTGAATACAAAAAAATATGAATTAATATTCAGGTCTTTCTTAATTTTGACTTTAAAAAAGAATATTGTTGATTTGACAAATATAGTTCAAAGTCCTATTGTTTTATTGCAGAATTTTATGTCCATTTATATCAATCATTAAGAAGTGAACTCATTTTTTTCTGAATGAGATTTATTTTGTTTTTCAAATATAAGTCTCATCTGATTTTCACTCAGAAATTAGAGGTTGGGTGGTTCCCAATTTGATGGCAAACTTCCTACTTCCATCAGTTTGGGCAGAAAACAAGAACAAATAATTCTGACCTGGAGCTAATGGCTCCAGGCTTCATAGAACATTTAAGTGTAAGAAAACTTTGAAATCATTGCCTAATGAAATATTTGAAAGTAATGGGATAAACTACTTTGAACTTATTTAAATATTTTTCTCAAACCCACTAATTTTTATTAGAATTTATATTCATAAATATCATTCAACAGAAATACGTGTTTATATTTACTGGGATACATATACACTCTGATACTTATTTTCTCTGCTTAGAATGCTCTTTGTCAAGTACTCACATGGCTTGCCCTCTCACTTTATCCAGTTCTCTGTTCAAATGTTACTCTGTCAGAGAAACCCTGTCTAAAACATCACCACCACTCTCTATTCTCTACTACTTTGTTTTCAGCCATGGCATTAGCCCTACCCAAATTATAGTATGTGTTTCCTGTGTATTTATGTTGTCCTCTGTGCTTAAAAAAATGCTCCGTGAGGTCAGCAATTTTATCCTTTGTTTACTCTTTATCCTCCATTTTCAAAAAGAGCATATAACATATACTAAGTGTTGGACAAATAAGTTATTTTCATGTTTAAACTCATTATCCCTCCCAAGACTTGACATTCTTCTATATTTTCATCTAATGGGAAGAGATGTTAGAGATCATCCAACAAGAAAACTGAAGACTGAAACAATCGCATGACTTCTTCAAGGTCCTGGATTTAATTAGTGACCAGGCCAAGCCTAAAACCTATGTCTTGATTTCTAGATACAATTACACCACACTGACTTTGACTCTATGTTAATGTGACAATATTTATACTTGAATGAATATAAGAGTTCGGTTAACAGCACAGGCTCTGACATCAGACTGCCTGTTTTCAGATTTCAGGTCTGATGCTTACCCACTATGAGAACTTGGATAAATCACAATGTCTTTATGGCTGTCTTCTAATCTATATAATGAGGGTAATAAAAACCACTTCATGGAATTACTATGAGCATGTATAGTGCTTAGAACAGTACTTGGAACACAGTAATATCTCAGTAGATGTTTCCTCACATATTACCTCTATTATTCTTCCTTTGCCGGGCACTGATTTCCTTTTACAGCATACAAAGTTCTTAAATTGAGTTTGTGTAAATTATTCTTGATAATATTTTCTCTTCCAGCAAAAGTTCCAGAATTTTTATTCTCTGAGAAAGAAAATTGCCTTCAGTCCTTAGCCATGTCCACCATTAAAGCTACACAGTATCACCCAGCCAGTGTGGCTCAGTGATTGAACATCGACCTATCACCAAGAGGTCACCAGTTAGATTCCGGGTCAGGGCACATGCCCATATTGTGGGCCAGATCCCTGGGGGGGTTCATGCAGGAGACGGCCAATTGATGTTCTCTCTCATCAATGTTTCTATCTCTTTCTCTCTCTTCTTATCTTTCTAAAATCAATCAAGAAAAAAATTTTTAAGCTACACAGTATCAATGACATATACTGAAAGCATTGAATTTCAAGATAAATTATGATAAACAAGAATCTTTTGGGCGTTTTTTTATTGACCAATATTTCTGCTGTTAACATATTTTTTGAAATAGAAGAGTATTTAGGTTCATTTCCTGTAAGTTTCTTGCTCCCTAGAGAAACATAAATCTATTGCTGACTTTTAGCACAAAGAACTATTGTTGGTTTTTTCCCAGCAAAGAGAACAATGAACAGGCTCACTGTACCTTTATAGTTTTGTCTTTAGATCTAATGTATCCTTTAGGTTGGTCATCAGTTCTATAATGAATGGTTTCTGTAGGTAAAATGCAGGTAAAAATTTAACTCAGTTCTCAAATTTGTCTCTAATTTGCTGATAATTTATTTATCTACAAGAATTTCATGGTCCAACAATCAAGATATTAATAGGATTTCCCTACTGACAGTGACCAACATTAGCTTTCTACTGGGTGCCAGCTACAACAGAGTAAACTTGATACACTCATTTGTTACAACTAAAACTTCTGGGGGTAGGGGGACAGAAAAAGCAACAACATGAGGACAGAGGAAAATTGATAAAATGGGTCAAAACTTGAAGAAGCAACCCATATGTGGGTGAGTTTTTCCCTGTCTCTCCTCCCAGCTTTGAACAGAGGGTGGCCCCAGTCATGGGCACAGCAAAAGCAGCAGCAAAACTTTTAGCTCATCTTCTGGTCTGGAGAACAAAAAAGACATGACCCTATGGTGAAAAGAGTGCAAGGAAATTTATTTTCTCTTGCCACGTTATGTCAAGGTTGACTCCAGTTACACTAAACTACAAAGCAATAGTGTGAACAGCCTAAAATCAGAAGAATCCTGAGTTCCTGGCCAAGGAACTGAAATAAGAGACCACTGCAACCAAAGAAATTAGGAGATCTGGAGAAGCACAGCCCCAAAGTCCATGCACAAAGTGAAAAAAGTCCTAAACTAGCTCCTGAGATGCAGATGTAGGGAAAAGACCCAAAGTGGCAGAGCAAAGACTTTGAGAATAAAACTACAATATAAACCACAAAAATTCCACTCCTGGGTATATATCTGAATGAGTGGAAATCACTGTGTTAAAAAGATATTTGATCCATGTTCATTGTGGCACTATGGCACTATTCACAATACCCAAGAAACTGAAACTACCTAAATGTCTGTCAGTAGATGAATGGTAAAGAAAATGTGATGTGTGTGTGTGTGTGTGTGTGTGTGTGTGTGTGTGTGTGTGTGTGTGTGTAAATATCATTCATTATAAAAAGAAGGATATTCTGTTACAGCAAACAGATAAACCTGGAAAGCATTATACTAAGTTAAATAACTCAGACAAAGAAAGACAAATACTGCATGGTACCACTTATAAGTGGAGTCTAAAAAATGTTTTAAGCCAATTTCATACAAACAGAATGCAATGCTGGTTTCCAGGGGTTGGAGTGAGGAGGAGTCAGGTAATGGAGGTCAAAGGGCACAACTTTTCAGCTATAAGAAGAATGTTCTGAAGAACTAATGTACAGCATGATGACTATAGTAAATATAATATTGTATACTTAAAAGTTGCTGAGAGTGTGCTCAGCTTGAAAGGTACCAGAGACATACAGAGAGGAACTGAATTGTTTGGAATCAGGGCAAGAGTGGGAGGGGTAGCTTTCTCCCAGAGTACTGGCAGAGGCCATTGTGCTTTGATGAGCCCTTTCCCAACAGATCCAGCAAAAGAACACAATATCTGAGACTCAATCACCATGGTGATTCCCTGAGACCCTGCCTCACCCAGGAAGTGCAGAGAATCCCAAACAAGATGAACCCAAAGAAGCTCACACCAAGACACATCATAATTAAAACGCAAGGTTAAAGACAAAGAGAGAACCTTAAAAGTAGCAAGAGAAAAGCAGTCAGTTACCTACAAAGGAACTCCCATAAGACTGTGAGCTGATTTCTCAAAAGAAACTTTCAGGCCAGAAGGGAGTGGAAATAGTGTAAGTGATAAAAAGCAAGAATCGGCAACCAAGATTACTCTATCCTGCAAAGCTATCATTTAGAATTGATGGACATATAAAGAGATTCCCAGACAAGAAAAAGCTAATGGCAATAAATACATATCTGTCAACAATTGAATCTACAAACAAAATATATAAACAAGCAGAACAGAAACAGACTCACAGATACAAAGAACTTTTTGTTGGGTGCCAGATAGGAGGAGGTTTTAGGGGGATGGGTGAAAAAGGTGAAGGGATTAAGAAGTATAAATTGGTTGTCACAGAATGGTCATGGGGATGTAAAATATAGCATAGAAGATACAGTCAATAATATTCTAATAACTAGGCATGGTGCTGGATGGGTGTGGGATTTACTGGGATGATCACTTATTAAGTTATGTAATGTCTGGTCCCTGGGGTATACACCTGAAACTAACATAATGATACATATCGACTGTAATTGAAAATATAAAATAATTTAACAGAGACACACACAAAAAATAGTGAACTATGTGAAGTGATATGTGTGTTAATTATCTTGATCTTGATATTCAATCCACAATATATCTGTTTATAAACTCAAAACACTGTACACTTTAAAAATGAACAATTATATATGTCAATCAATTCTCAATAAAGTTTAAAAACTAGATTTAAGTACTAAATAAACAAGTAAATCACCACCCAAGTCCAGGCCACCCCCTCATCGGACCAAGTATTCACAGCAATGACTTAGAAAATTAAACTGACATTGGAATTACCACCCACAGAAAGGGAGACAGAACAGATAGTCTGACTCCAACTGGTGTGATTTCGTGCTAAAACAACAAAATTCAAATTTTTTTCAGAGGATTTTAATAGAACTCAGAGTTTTAGAACATAATATTGAAAACGTCCTGGATACAAAACAAAATCACTCAACATACAAAGACCCAAAGAAACATGACAAATTCACAAGTAAAAAGACAAATTAACTGATGGTAATACTAAGTAGCTCAGATGTTAGAATTACCAGGCAAGGCATTAAAGCAGATATTATAACTATGTTCCATGAGGTAAACTACCTTAAATGGGAGATATTCTCATAGAAAAAAATAGGACCTAGAAAAAGGAACCAAATGGAAAATTTTAAACTAAAAAAATTCAATATTTGAAATGAAAACTTTCTTAAATGTGCTCAGTAGAAGGAAGGAGATGGCAGAAGAATCACTGAACTTAAAAAGTTGATAGAAATTCTTCAGCCAGAAGAATGGAATGAAAAATGATTAAAAAAAAAAATGTACACAACTTAATGGATTGATAATATACTATCAAAATGTATAGTTTTCATATCATTGGAGTCCCAGACAGAAAAAAGATGTGATTGTCACAGAAAAAATATTTGAAATATGTGTTATGTATGTTCAGACTTCCACCTTACCTCAGAAATGATTTGCTTACATAAATGCATGCAAATACATATAGATATTTAAAAAAATAGTAATTATATATATATAATATATATACAGGATGGGGCAAGTGTAGGTTTGTATTTCTTCATATGAAAAATAATGCAATAATTAATAAATAATAATACAAGAATAAACTGTGTTTGCATACTCACAACTCTAAACTTACTTTTGCCTTACCCTGTATATATAAAGGAATCAGGAAAAGGAAAAATGAGAACTATAAAGTTAAGCCAGGAGAGAAGTCTATAAACTAAATGTATTTCCTGAGTTTCTGTGTACTTTCTAGACATGCTCCACCAATTTGGATTGGGCTTTTCTAGTAGCCAAGCAGATAGTGAAAAGAGGATCAGGCAAGCAGGTCACAGTGGTCATGCAGTGCAGTTGTCTAGGAGCAACTACTATTCTTGAAACCAACACCAAAAAGAAGTTTCTCCCATCAGTTCTCATAAAGAGAAGACTATAAAACATATTCTATATCTTTTCTCTGGTGCAACAGCAGTGAATTTTTAAAGACTGGTTCTCTTAACATCCTTTTGATGTGTGCAGTATCATCTTAAGACATGAGCAAGAAGGGCTTTGCCCAGGACCCCTGGTATGAACGGAATGTTTGTGTCTCTTCCAAATTCACGTGTTGAAGCCATAGCCCACAATACAATGGGTTTTAGAGATGGGGCCATTGGGAGGTAACTAAGGATTAGATACGGTTATGAGAGTGGAGCTCTGGATTAATGGGATTAGTGCACCCATAAGGGGAAACACAGCTGGTCTTCTCTCTTTCCACAGATGCTTGCACACAAAGAACTCATGTGAGTTCATAGCAAGAAGGCAAACACATGCAAGCCAGGACTCTTCCAGAAACCCTGGCTCTCACCAGAAACCAATCCTTCTAGCACACTAATCTTGGACTTTGTGCCTCCAGAACTGTGAGAAAATAAATTTATGTTCTTTAAGCCACTCAGTCTATAGTATTTTGCTATGGAAGCCTGAACTAACTAAAACAACCCCACGGTTTTCTCCAACTGTGCACTTCCCGTAGCATAGAGGCCTCGAGGACAAGAGGTCAATATGCAGTAAGAACCTCTACCACCCCTCTGGGTCACACTTCAGGTATACAGGGTGCCAGAGATACCTGCCTTGTGGATGCTATATTTCACCACCCACATCAGCTCTGGAACTGAAGACTGATTTCCCCACCTGCTGTAGTCCTGCTAGCACACAGACTTTAGGTCTCAACCTCTTTTGAAATTACTTCCAATGGAAAAAAAAAATCATGCCCCTTCCTGGAGCAGCCCACCTATCAGTACAGGAGTATGAAGTTCAGCCTCCTTCCTCCAATCTCAGACAACTCTAAACGGCCATCCCCAGCTCCAGAGCTGCCCTTGGGATCAGCTGAGACCTCAACTGAAAGTTCTCTGCAGTCCACCTTTTCCCTGTGCCTAGTGTTGCTTATTCCCTTTCATTTCCCCAGGTGGTGATCCCCGAAGCAGTCCCCTGTAAACCTCATGCACACTCATCTCCATCTCAGGGTCATCTCCTGGAGGACCCAAACTGTGACACCTGCCCAAACAGCTTTAGGTACTGAGCTGTAGATACACATTCCCAGGCACTCCCTGAGCTGTGGTGAGGATACACATTCCCAGGCACACCCTGAGCTGTGGTGAGGATACACATTCCCAGGCACTCCCTGAGCTGTGGTGAGGATACACATTCCCAGGCACACCCTGAGCTGTGGTGAGGATACACATTCCCAGGCACACCCTGAGCTGTGGTGAGGATACACATTCCCAGGCACACCCTGAACTGTGGTGAGGATACACATTCCCAGGCACACCCTGAACTGTGGTGAGGATACACATTCCCAGGCACACCCGAAGCTGTGGTGAGGATACACATTCCCAGGCACACCCGAAGCTGTGGTGAGGATACACAATCCCAGATGTTCAGATGGTACTTGGTTGTGCCTGTAATGTTTGGTCCATCCCCACACAAAACCCTGTGCAGGTGAAAGATGGATCTGAGGTAGAACAGAATGGTCCCGACAGCAGAACAGGCCTCCCCCAGTACCCCACAGAACCCCATGGAGTCCAACATTCCAAATTAGAATTTGGCTGCCCAGTTGTTTTGAAGGTCTATTTGTCAAGGTAGGTGGAGCATATGTAAATATTTTACTTAAAAGGCTGTTAGTTCAGTTTATAATAGTAAATATTCAGACGCCTGGTATGTGGGTCTCACAATGGTTGGGGAAAAGCTGTGTTAGATTTAATTCTATATCATTATTTCCTATGTCTGTCTGATCTCTGTCTGACATGTTGAATTAGGCATTCTAAAGATCCTTTGGCCCCTGCATTAGGAATGTTCCGCTTGAGGATATGATGGCAGTCAGTTCTCCAGTAAAATGCTTGGGGATTATGCTACCAGCAGGATTACTAGTGACATGTCCCCATCTTGGTCTGAAGTTTACAGTTTATTATCCCTTCAGGTGATAACAAATAAGGCCCACCTTGAACACATACCTTAGGTAGGTTTAATAAATAATAATTTCCCCCAAGGGTTAGAGGTGGCTTAGGATAGGCTTATTCCCTACAACTTTGATTTTAGGTTGTAATGAAAACCAACTTCAGAGTACATATCCCAAGACTTACTAACCAAACGTTTATAAGCAAGTATGTTCATAACGTATTTTGTAAGCTCAATGAATATGACTTTAGGTGACCCCGCCATACAAGTTCACTCGAGGCAAGTGCCACACATTCTGCAGAAAATGCTCTGTTGGCATCACTTTCAGGATCAGGCCACCTGATTCCTCCCAGTAACTGGACTCAGGTCCATGTAGGAAAGATGCTTGGATGAAGCCTCTCTATGTTCTTGCATCCAGTTAATGCAAGGGGTAAGGAGAATTCATAGAAATTTAACAAAGCCACATGATCTAGGATAGCAAGGGGTGCCTGTTTCTAACACCCATTATGCTAATTAGCAAGTCACTTCAATGATGCACATTTATTTCTAGCATTATTGTTCTATTAAAAAAAGCCTCTAGTGTTGATGTAGATAAAAGAGCTTCAGCAAGTCTAGTGTCACCTCTGGAACATGGCCTTTCTAATGAAATACTGACTTACTGAAGTGGTCAGTTAAAATTGACCAATGCACTCATTTATGTTACACTGTCTCTGCTAAAGCTTTTGAAATAAATTACACCATCCAATGTCATTTTTGTGCCACATGAGTCACATATTCTATGGCATTTCCAGTCACCTGAGCTGAATATCCATGTTTGAATGTGTTCCTGATGCTGTCTTGTGGCAAATCTTTATCATTGCTCTATTTGTGATATTCAGTAAGCCGACACTTAAAATAGGACTTTGCATATAATACACATATAATTGGTACCTAACAATTATAATAATGAACAAAAAATAAGTGTGAAACATTTGAAGACCTAGAATTCTCAACTCCAATAAACCACTGTAAGTCTGGAGTTTCATTTAGAACATGTTATCAGTATTCTGTGCTCGGACTAACTTTTTTCCACATAGAAGGTGACATTTTATTGAATAATATGTATCTTTTGTCAAGTTATTAGATTAAGACTGTCCATCAATGTCACCACCACACATTATGGCAAATGAGTATTATATATACATATGTTTTTTTCAAAACAGGCACAGAACACAAAGTCAGGTCAGAAACATAAATAGCACCAAGGGAACTGAAATTAATAGACATTTATGAGACTCAATTTAAAAGCAATATGCTCAATAGTTCATTTGATGAATCCTATGCATATCCCGAGCCAGTTCTTCCCAACAAAGCACCCCAAAGGCAGAAAATATGGAGTTTTTATCAATAGTTTGGCGAACTGAAAATTACTACTGGAAAGCACTACTTTGGACAGCAGGCACCTAACAGCAAAATTAAGTGCTAGTTTTCAGCTCATTAAGGCTGTGTTTAGCATTTCTGGTTATCAATAGTCCATACAACTTCTAGCCCAGAGCATCTATGTGTTCGAGTGAGGGCAATTAGATTGTACATACTAATTTTAATATTACTGCTAAATGACTGTCTCTGAGTACGTAGTCTATTAAACAGAAGTAATGTCCTAAAAGCTAAGCTACAAAAACTATTTACTTCCTTGAGTAAAATACCAGGAAGAAAAGTACAGATTTAAAAATTGATCCTATTACTCAATTATTACGAATTTACCTCAGCACATTCAAGTAATATCCACTGATCCCAGCTCTGTCTGCAGCTGCTGCACTTAGCTCAGCATCAGCCGGGGCGGTCTGCTGTGCCCACATCACGTGTGTCTCATGTTAGCTGCACGGTCAGAAGAAAGTGGTTGAAGCCCCTCCGTGCTCACAGATGTTATCTTCTTGTTAACCGTGACACTGTTCTGCTAACACCTATCTCACAGTGGCTGTCAGAGATTATGACCTTCTTCTGATAGAGTCAGACAGATTAAAAGTCACAGTGACAATAATATAAATGTTTCAACATTATTTCTCTGATAATTAATTTCTGTGTCACTTTGGCTGAACCATGCAACCCAGATATTTGGCCACATATTATTCTGGGTGTTTCTGTAAAAATTTTAGAGTAAGATGAAGATTTATGTCAGTGAACTTTAAGTGAAGCAGATTTCCTTCCATAATGTGGGTGGACCTCATCCAATCAGTTGAAGGTCTGAATGAAACAAAGAACAATCTCTCAGTAAGAAGACATTCTGCTGGCAGTCGGGCTTCACTCTTGAACTGCAACATCAGCTCTTTCTAGATTTCCACCTACCAGCTAGCCCTACAAATTCTGGACTTGTATCTCCTCTGCAATGTGTGAGCTAATTTCCTTAAAGTAAATAAATATATTGCTCTGGCTGGTGTGGCTAAGTGGTTAGTGTCAGCCTACTCACCAAAGGGATGTGGGTACGATTCCAGGTTGAGGGCATATACCTTGGTTGCAGGTTCAGTATCCAGCCCCAGTCAGGGCATGTGCGGGAGGCAACCAATCAATGTGTCTGTGTCACACTGACATTTCTCTCCCCACCCCAACCACCACCACCTACATTCCACTTTCTCTAAATATTGATGGGAAAAATATCCTTAGGTGAGGATTACCCAAAATATATATAATTGTGGATATGTGTGTGTGTGTGTGTGTGTGTGTGTGTGTGTGTATTTTTTTTCTTTCTGGTTCATTACTCTAGAACCTCTTGATTAATACAATATCTTAGCCCCTGACCCTTACTCCCAGAGCTCTCTTGATGGGGTCAGCACAGCTACTCCCTTAGAATTCAATGTGATTTCAGATGCAAAACACCCACAATCTGTAGAATGTCTCAACTAGGGTGGGGTAAGAAGGATCATCTTCTCTTGGTTCACCCACTCCACCTGCTAAAAGAAACTTGTACAGGCCATATTGGATCATTCTGTGGTTAATTCCTTGGCTTCTCTGCATGCAACCATAGGTATCATTTTCCCTCAGAAGATCACGAAAAGTTTATACTTAGATGTCAGTCTTATCAGGGATATAATGGATGTCTTCCATTTTTTTTAAATCTTATTGGTCACATTATGTCATAGCACAAAAAAATATGAACACAAATTTTTTTTTAAATCGTTCATTTGAGAACAATGAAAAAAGTTAATAACAATACACTAAGCCTTTTGAAGACTAGACACACCCTGGGTACTGGCTTTGGGCCACAAGGCATGAAACTGACTGGTCTACCAGAACTCTGAGCAAGCCAGGGAAGCCACTGGCTCTGGTTGTATCACATGGTGTGAATGACAACAACAGGAAGTTCTGGAAACCCTGTGCCTTCATTACAAGTCAGCTTGGGCACAAGAGATTTTTCCAGGTGCTGTTTTTGAAACACAACGGGGTCATTTTGCTGAGAGATCCAATTTTTTAATTTAAAAAAAAAAAAAGTTTGAAATCATAAAACTTAGAAGTGTAGCCTTATGTTACCAACGTACCTGCTGGAAGCCAATGCCAATGTCTTTACTTGTTACTTACACAACATTTTAAATTTAGCAAATATTTTAATACAAATTATTTCCATTTATTCTTGCCAAAATCCTGTGATGCCAAGCAAGTAAATAATATCCTCATTTTAGTCTATCTTGGTGACACTATAGAGCTATCCATCCTGCCCTAACCTGCTCGGTTACAGACATCCCAGAGGGAAATGCAGAGCTCTCTTCGACTGATCAAAAACTAGGTTTCCAGCTAAGCTTTTCTAGTTATTTCTATTTTGTTGGCTTTAAAACAGACTCATTATGATTATTAGGATGGAGGTGAAGTGAAGGATCCCTTATGGTAAAAAGGAAAAGCTTGTGAATGCCAACCATGACATTAAATAGGAAGCAAAATATGGAAAGTCTTGAGAAGAGGAAGGTCAGAATAAATTGCAGACCCCGGCTCAGTGGAAAGTGGGCTGATATGAATACACTTATGCTAATGTAGTAGCCAGGATGTGGCAGGAATGCCAAGTCCTAACAAGAGAAAACCTCAGGGGGGAGCATGGTGACAATGAGAATGAGCAGAGACTCAGAGCCATGAGAGTAGAGCTAAATTTCTAAAGAAAAAAGATTTTCTACTGATAGAAACACCAGTCTTGATTCTAATTTTAAAACCTCAACATGTTCGACAATGGGCCTTTCAAACTCCTGCCCAAGTATATAGCTCAAAATTAGGGGCTCTGTTTGATGAAGTGAACAAGGAAGTACATGAAAATGCGCCCCCCAGTGGCTACAGAGTAGAAATGTATTGTTGTATGGTTTCATCTTTGAAGAGGGTCAAGGAACCCAAATCATATCATTTCTATTTCCTTCTTTATTTTTTTTTCTGCTAAGCATATTAAAATTTGCAAATTTGTATACTTACAAATATGACTATAAAAACAGTTTGGATTTTTAGCACAATATTTAATGCTGAATTGACACTAACAGCCAATAATATGCTTCTTTATTTTCACATTATAGTCTCCAATTTTGTGCTAATTGGGGACAAAAGTCAAAACAATCAATTCTTATAAATACATTGTGACGAATATTTATTTTTCTTCAGATGTATTTTAATAACTGCATTGGCTGTGTCCAAAAGCCCTCTTTGAATAAAAAATGAACCTGGCCCGGCTGGTATAGCTCAGTGGTTGATCATTGACCCATGCACCAAGAGGTCACCAGTTTGATTTCCAGTCAGGACACATGCTCAAGTTATGGGCCAAATCACCAGTGGGGGGCATGCAGGAGGCAACCAATAGATGTTCCCTCTCATCGATGTTTCTATCTCTCTCTTCCTCTCCCTTCCTCTCTCTCTAAAATCAATAAAAAAAAAAATTTTCTTAATGAACCTGCAACATATTAGCCATATTTCATTTTGGTGTTCATATATGTATAGTGAGTTGTGGAAATAGTTTGTAATAGAACAAAGGCATGAGTGGTATCATTGTGCTCCTGGACAATCAACGACAAACACAGATGGGCAGGGCACCCATGCTTTTGTGGGGTCCAGTCTTTATATTCACAACTGGATTGTGGAGGGGACCAAACCAAGCTACTGAGCATTTGCCAAGATTGGGTATTAAAACCACTTTTATAGACAGAGTAAGAAATCATGTTTACTGATTTAAATAAGTAATACATAAATAATGCATTAGATTAATTAATTAATATATTTAAATACCCTAGTCCACATGTTTAAATACCTGTGTTCTTGTTCTTTATATCCATTGCCAAATCACAGCCCTCTTTCTTTATTTTTATCTTCACTCGAGGACATTTTTCCATTTTTTGTTCAGATAGAGTCGGAGGGAGAAGAGAGAGAGAGAGAAACATCGATGTGAAAGGGACACATCGAGTGGCTGCCTCCCGCACGACCCAACCAGGGCTGGGAACAAACTGCAACCGAGGTACGCGCCCTTAGCGGGAACCAAACTCGGGTCTCTCTGGACCATGTAAATCAAGGTAAGATGGATATCAAACCCAGGTTGCCATCACAGCCAACTCTTCCACCCAGTAAATGTGCACTGTTGGGTAAGCCAGAGCATTTGTAAGGACTTGTACTACACTAGATTATTTCAAAGATGCCTTGGAGATTTAACATCATACAGATTCTAAAAGGATTTATGAAATTGTGTCCTGATGGTATTTTGTAACTCTAGAGTTACCTGTAGCTAACCCACCTCCCCTCTGATTAATATCGGTAATCACGTAAAAGTGCAAAACATGATGGATGTGCTTCTGGTTAGAAAAGATATTAATATGGCTTCATGCTGTTGATATGCAGATTCATTCCAGGGAGGTAGTCTCCTCTTTCAACTTCAGTGAAGCTAAATTTAAAAATTCTGAAGAGACTATCTAAAAACTAAATAAAACCAATATTGGGATCCCTGGGTCTGTGGATTTCCTGGTTTTCTGTGTATCTAAAGATAGCAAAGGTTTCTTCTATTGCAAGAAAGAGAAATTGGTAAAAATAAATAAATAAGTTATAATTTAAAACCAGATTAAAATAGTCCCTATAAAAGATGGTAGTAGAACTGCAGCCTTCAGGAGAAGGGAAGGAAGGGACTACCCAATGCCTTTGTTTTAGAACGTGATTTGACAGGCCTGAGAGGCGGCAGAGGGCGGAATGTGCCATGTTCTGTGTTGGGGCAGGAGACTTCTATATTTGCATCAGGGATAAGTAGATAGGTACATAGGATGTCTGAGGAATTCTAATGATGCAAACACCTCTATACTATATTGAACCTCAGAGGAAAGTCAAAGCTATGCACACATTCCTGAAGTTTTAGTTATAATGTAAAATATTTGGGATGAGATAGTTATATCCATGACTCATAGAAAATGGTAGAAAAAGTTAAGTAAGAGTAAAATATCTAAATATGTCCAGGCATTAGCATTTTTAACTCTTGTTTTAAATTCATGTAATCTAATTATACATATACACACACACACACACACACACACATGCATGCATACGTATTTTAATAGTTCTGCTACAAATTGTATAAAAATACTCTGTAAGCTTCTTTTCTGTTACACATAAGCCACTAATCCCTGTAACATTTCCCTTCCTTTCAAACATCACCATGTGAACTCTTCATTCTGTACCTCCAAAGTATTTCATAGTTTCACAACCACCCTACTGCCTCAGATCACTCTCCTTAAAATTAGTTTGTAGTTAGCCTCAAATTGGTCTTTCCAAAACACCTGTATATATAATTTTTCTTATTTAAAACTTTATAATGATGACCTCCTTTCTACTCAGTCCACCGAGCCTGGCTGCGCTGCCGAGGATTTTCGGCACCGGCAGACCTCCAGCTCTGCAGGCTCACCTCCTTGCCCCTCTCCGCGCCACCCTGCTCCAGCCCATCAGGACTGCCCTCCCTGAACTGGCTATGAACTTAATTCATTGTTTCTCCTGTTCCCTACTCTTCCTTCAAGATCCATCACTTAGACTCCATCCTAGCAACCATCTGTCCTGGGAACAGCGAGGGACAGGCAGGACTCCAGGTTTAGCATGATCAGCTTCAGACCCAGCTTCTGGCTGTTCCTCTCCTCTTTCCTCTCTCTTCCAGACTCTGCTGCCTGGTGTATCTCCAAGCCTGTCACCTTTTTACCTGGCATTCTGGCTCCTCTGATCTTCTTCCTGTCCCTGTGGCTCGTCTTCCTTGCCTCAATTTTATATATTTATATACCTCCAGACATTTCACTTAAATTTAATAACCTCCTTCTTCTTCCGCTCCCCATAACTGCCTCCCAACTATTTCACTGTCTGATCCTACTGCCTATTCCTAAGAAGGGCTATTGTGAAATCCCAGTCTCCCAACTCACTGACCTCCAGAGACCAGAGACCTCACCAGTTGATGAAGCCTGGAGACTGATAGTCAGGGGTGGCTTCCGCAGGCTCTTTCTGGTCGTGCCTGCCCTCCTGTGGACATAGAGAGTAACTACACCAGGGCTGGGCTCTCCTAAAGACCAAAAAACTGTGCCTTTTATGGGAAACAAGGTAACTTAAATGCTGCAGTAAGCACAATACCTTTACTGATTGTTCCATTCAAATAGGAGTTCCGAGTCTGTTCAAATACCGTTCCTGGAGTAGGCATTGTGGTTCAGCCTCACTAACCTTTGATATAAAACCCTGTATGCTGGAGAGCATTTAGAACCACATTTTTTCACAACCACTTAATGTTCTAGAAAATTTCAAAACTAGCTGTTAAACCATGGACCTATAATTTACTGGGAAGAAACTTATCTCAATTCCAAGTTGAATACCATAACTCTTTGCCTACCAATATATTAGAACCCAAAAAGCTATTTTTAGATGAGCAATATTTGATGAGATTTTTAAACTTGCAGTCTCTAGATATATTTCCAATAAATACGAGTGTGAATCAGTCCTCTAAAGTCTGAAAACACGGCACATTCTCATTTTCCTTTCCTTTTCTTATGTTCTATGGGCCACTTTTTCTTGTTTTCTTCAGCTGTATCTTCTGCACTTGCCCTCATCCTGATAGTTCTGTTTGATTCCCTGCTCTCCTCACCTCCCACCCATATCACATCTCCCTTCCCCCTCTGTGGCCAGGAGAGTAAACTATGCAGATGGAATCCTCTGGGATCCCTGCCCTCCGACTGCCTGTTGGGTTGTACCCTTGAGGGGGGACAAATGACATATTAGCTTGCTAGGGCTGCTGTGGCAAAGCACCACAGACTAGGTGGCTTAAACAACAGAAATTTTATTTCTCGTAATCTGGAGGCTCAAAGTCCAAGATCAGTATGTCGGTAGGATTAGTTCCCTCTGAGACATCTCTCCTTGGCCTGCAGATGGCCACCTTCTCCCTGTGCCCTCACATCATCTTCCCTCTGTGTGTCTCTGTCCTAATCCCCTCTTCTTGTAAAGCCAGCACTCATAGTGGATTAGGGTCCACCTTAATGACCTCATTTTAACTTAATTACTGCTTTAAAGGCTCTATCTCCAAATTCAGCCACATTCTGAAGTGTTGGGGGTTAGGGCTTCAACATATAAATTTGTCAGCAGGGCAGGGGGCAGCATTTGAGCCCATAACAAGGAGTGAAGGTGTCAGCAATATATGCTCTGTCCTTCCCGTCACTCCCCTCAGCTCTGGCAGGGTTTGGCCCTTCTCCCATGGCAGCAGCTTTCCCAGCACTAGCAACACCCTTTCCCCTGGCCCCTGTGTGCCTAGCAGCAGTAAGTGCTTAGGGCCATTGTTCATCTCTGGCCTCCAACCTTGACTGATAAACCCACTTACCACTCACTCTGACGCATAACAGAAGTGCCTTAAATGAGCAAAGTCATCCTTGGTTTCCAAGTTTGAAGCAAAAACATCAACAGTTCTTTTAGTATGCTTAAAATTCAGAAGTAAGCTCCTAGCCTTGTCTTGAATGAACAGGGGCAAATAAGCATCCAACATTAATAATGATACTGAGTCAGCCACATTTGCAAAAACATTTTGTTTTGTCACATACCTTCTTCAGTTCTTGCTACTTATGAATGATTGCATAAGCACACACTTTTCATCTTTTACATGATCTTCTCTGTCCTTTAGCATCCTCATTGGTGTCAACTGATTTTCCCCCATGCATGGGCAGTCAGCGGTGCAGTTACCATGCACCTGATAACTCTTTAGGGTCCCTCATTTGCCCACTCCTTCATCTCTCAGGTGATGTATGTTTTTTATAAAATATGCAAAACTAACATGTTAGCACAGTTTGTGAAGACTGCTGTATCTTTCCCCTCTACAGCTCACTCCCTCTCACACAGGGTAACAGTAAAGTGGCCATGAGAATGTTGTGTCTCTGGTTAAAGAGAAGATAAGTTGGATACACATTTGGTAGGACTTAGTAGAATAAATTCAAGTGTCTCACATTTATTTGTGAGTGTAGTTAAGTTATTGCTGGCTGGCTTAGTTTTAAAACGGCTTCTAATAATACTTCCACCACCCACTTTTATATCTAATATTTTATATTCTAATTTTATATATATTTAAAGAGAATATCATATTTCTTTTAAACTTTAAGCCCCATAAAAACTGGATCCACTCCTAGGGGAAAAAACCATACATTTCTGAACCATCTTCATATTTTTAAACAATCATTTCTTTTTTAGGTTCCATCTTAACTGTAGGCATCATTTGTATCAGGAATCCAACATTGACATGGCAGTGGGACTGCTGGATATAAAGAGATAATAAATATATAAAATGCCTCAAAACTGAGCACAAATGAAGTAAACAATCATACATTTCTGAGCAATGCAGTGGCCAAGAAAAGCCAGAAGTGACCATTTGTTACCACTGGTTGGTGTCTGGCAGTGCTGATGGGCTTATATTAGAAAATGTCTTGAGATAATAACTAGGATCTTCTTTTCTGCGTTTTTCATATTTTCTGAGCTCCTACTATGTGTGAATGAGTAGCATCCATGGCCATAGAGGAGAGCTAAGCCAACATAAAACAGAATAGTCAACTTCTGAATGGAACAGTCAACTCTGTGGGAGGAGCAATAGACTAAAAGAACAAAGCAATATTAGAAAGACCTAGGCACTTGAGAAAGAAATGTGTTTGGAATCCTACAAATGTGCTTTAGTTTTCTATCAAGAATAAAACATGGATGATCTAGCAATGACATTTTTGGGTATTTTTCTGAAGGAATCAAAAACACTACCACCAAAACATATCTGCCCTCCCATGTTAATAGCAGCATTATTTACAAATATCCAAGACATAGAAACAACCTAAATATCCATCAGTAAATGAATAGATAAAGAGAATGTAATACACACACAAGTGGAATATTATTTGGCCATTACTGTTAAGGCAGTCTGCCATTTGCAATAATATGGATGGACCTTGAAGGCATTACACTAAGTGAAATAAGTCAGACCAGAGAAAACAAATACTGTAGGATATCAATTATGTGTGGAATCTAAGAAGTAATAGTAACCAAACTCATAGATAAACAACAGACTGGCAGTTGCCAGAGACAGCGGGTGGAGGTGTTGGGGGTGGGGGTAAAATGGCTGACCAAGGTCAATAGGTACAAACTTCCAGTTATAAAATCAGTCTTAGGATGTAATGTACAGCATGATGACTACAGTTAATAACACTGAATTGAACATTTGAAAGTTGCTAAGAAAGTAGATCTTAAAAGTTCTTGTCATAAGAAAAAATATTAGTAACAATGTCAGGTGATGGAATGAATAAAGAAAAAAACATGAGGTGGCCCAAAATGGCCGTGGGGTGAATGGAACCTACACAGACCATCTCTCAGGACCAAACTGAAAATACAACTAAAATAAAGACAAATCATCAGGAAAAAGTAACAGAAAATCAGCTTGCGAGGCCCATATAACCAGGGACACTGAATAAATCTTGGTAGGATTGCAAAGGCATGAGAGGGGAGCTGGGAGCCCACAGACAGCAGCAGGCTTAGCTGTGAGCAGCACCCTCGGAGTCAAAATCCCAAGCCCACTCCACAGCACAGAGGGCAAGGACAGAGTGCTAAAATACCACAGCCAGTCACCCTGGGCACAGGCAGAGGGAGGTTGGACAGGACTAAAACTCTGTGGGGACACTCAGGATTAGGAGGGCTCTCAGAGCTTTTGCTGAGTTGAAGCCACGCAGGACAGTGGCCATCTTACTCCTTCCCAGGGCTCTGTGGAGACACTATGGCTCCTTTCTTGGAGATTCAAGATTCAGGTGGGTCCTTGAAATGCAAATTGAGGCTCATTAACAACCAGCATCTGCCCCACCCTCAGGAAATCCTCTTACACAGAAAACCTGAGGGAGTTATTCATTAAACTGAGGACTCAAGGTTCCTCAGGTAACCATGACTAATAGTCTCCAGGCAAAAAGCTAGAGGATAACTGAACCATTCTTGGGCTTGCAACTCTACCCAGGAAAGTAAGACTTGACAGTGGTGTTTAACATGGGTCCTCCCACGCTCATCCAAAACCACTAATGGAAGCTGCACACAACAGAATACCAACACTCACAGGAAAAATTTGGCAGGGTCCAAAATCCACTGAGATAGCCAAAATGGAACAAAGAAACAAATCCCAAATGAAAGAACAAGAGATCTCTACCAAAGATGAGATAAATGAAATGCAGTTAAGCAAGTTATCAGAGGTAGAATTCAAAGCCATAATCATGAGGAAGCACAACAGCATGAATAAGGACATCAACACAATGAGTAAAGACAGAAAAACATTGAAAATCAACCAATTGAAAATGAAAAACCACCAAGAAGAAATGAATGACATAGCAGAAATAAAAAACACATTGGAAGGACTAACCAGCAGAGTAGAGGAAGCTGAGGACTGGATCAATGAATTAGAAGACAGGGTAAAAAAATCAACCAATCAGAAAATCAAAAGGAAAAAACAATTAAAACACAGGAAGACAGCTTAAAAGAACTGTGGGACAACGGGAAACATAATAATATTTGCATCATACAAGGCCCCCAAAAAGAAGAAAATGGGCAAGGGTTAGAGAATATATTTGAAGAAATAGTGACAGAAAACTCTCCTAACTTGGTGAAGGAAGAAGGTATTCAAGTTCAAAAAGCACAGAGAGCCCCAAGTATAAAGAACCAAAATAGGCCCACACCAAGACATATAGTAATTAAAATGCCAAAATTTAAAGACAAAGAGAGAATCCTAAAGGCAGCAAGATACAAGCAACAGGTTACCTACAAAGGAATACCCATAAGGCTAACTGCTGACTTCTCAATAGAAACACTACAGGCCAGAGGGAATGGCATGAAGTAATCAAGGTCATGAAAAACAAGGATCTAAATCCAAAACTATGCTATCCAGCAAGGCTATCATTCAAAACAGAAGGTCAAATAAAAAGCTTCACAGACAAAAAAAAAAAAAAAAAAAAAAATGGCTAAAGGAATACATTAGCACCAAACCAGCACTGCAAGATATGCTAAAAGGACTCCTGTAATAAGTAGAAGAAATAGAAAGAAAAATATAACCACACTAAACAAAAATGGCAATAAATAAGTACATATCAATAATCATCTTAAATGTAAATGGATTGAATGCTCCGATAAAAAGACACAGAGTAACTGATTGAATAATAAAGCATGACTCATCTATATGTTGTTTACAAGAGACCCACCTCACAACAAAAGACTCACATAGGTAGAAAGTGAAGACAGAGAAAAAAATCTTCCAAGCAAACAGAAAGAAAAAAAAGCTGGGGTAGCAATACTCATATCTGATAAAATACATTTCAAAATTAAGGCCATGACTAGAGACAAAAAAGGCCACTACATAATATTGAAAAGATCTATCAAACAGAAAGATATAACCTTGATAAACATATATGCACCCAATATAGGAGCACCAAAATATGTTAATAATCTTCTGGAGGACTTCAAAGTAAAATGGACAGTAATACAATCATAGCAGGGGACTTCAACATCCCACTGACATAACTGGATAGATCCTCTAGACAAAAAATTAACAAGGAAACAGAGACTCTAAATAAAACACGAGACCAAATGGATTTAATAGATACCTACGGAGAATTGCACCCTAAAACTGCAGAATTCACATTCTTCTCAAGTGCACATGGGACATTCTGAAAGGTAGACCACATGTTAGGACAAAAACTAAGTCTCTACAAGTTCAAGAAGATTTAAATCATATCATCTTCTCAGATCACAACAACATGCAACCAGAAATGAACTGCCACAAGAACATGCAAAGATATTTGAACACATGGAAGCTAAATAGCATGTTATTAAATGATGAATGGGTTATCAAGGAGATCAAGAAAGAGATTAAAAACTTCCTGGAAACTGCCCTGGCCGGTTTGGCTCAGCGGTTAGAGCGTCGGCCTGCGGTCCTGAGAGACCCGGGTTCGGTTCCCGCTAGGGGCACGTGCCTCGGTTGCAGTTTGTCCCCGGCCCTGGTCGGTCGTGTGGGTGGCAGCCACTCGATGTGCTCCTTTTGCATCGATGTTTCTCTCTCTCTCTGTTCCCCTCTCTCCCTCCCACTCTACCTGAACAAAAAAAATGGGAAAATGTCCTCGGGTGAGGTTAAAAAAAAAAGAAAAAAAAAACTTCCTGGAAACTAATGAAAATGAACACACAACAACACAAAATCTATGGGATGCAGTGAAGCAGTTCTAAGAGCGAAGTTCATAGCACTACAAGCCTACCTAAAGAAACAAGAAAAATTTCTAATACACTATCTAACCCCACAACTTAACGTACTAGAAAGTAAACAAAAAGAAAACCCCAGAGCAAGTAAAAGGAAGGAAATAGTAAAGATCTGAGTATAAATAAATGACATAGAGACCAAAAAATTAATTCAAAGGATCAATGAAACAAAGATCTGGTTTTTCAAAAAGATAAAAAAGATTTATGGACCCTTAGCTAGACTCACCAAGAAACAAGGAGAGAGAACCCAATTACACAAAATCAGAAATGAAAGAGAATAACTGACACCACAAAAATACAAAGGATCATTAACAAATACTATGAACAATTATATAGCAACAAATTAGACAATCTATGCAAAATAGACAAATTTCTAGAAACACATAGTCTCCCAAAACTGGACCGGGAAGAGATAGAAAACTTGAAATGACCAAAAACAACTAAGGAAATTGAAGATGTAATCAAGACTCTCCCAGCAAACAATAGCTCAGGGCCAGACAGCTACACGGAGGAGTTTTACTGAACATTCAAAGAAGAACTAACACCCATTATCCTCATACTATTTCAAGAATTTTAAGAAGAAGAAAGACTTCCAAACTCATTTTATGAGGTCAGCATATTTTTTTTCATCCTCACTCAAGGACACTTTTGCATCTATCAGATAAAGTGTGGGAGGGAGAGAGGGGGCAAGAGAGAGAGAGAGAGAAACATCGATGTGAGAGAGACATATCGAATGGTTGCCACCCAAGAGACCCCAACCAGGGCCGGGGACAAACTGCAACCGACGTACATGTCCTTAGCAGGTACCAAACCCGGGACTCTATGGTCCATGGGCCAATGCTCTAACCACTGAGGAAAACTGGCCAGGGCATAATTCTAATTCCAAAACCAGAAAAAGACACTACAAAGAAAGAAAACTACAGGCCGATATCCCTGATCAACATAGATGCCAAAACTCTTAACAAAATACTAGCAAATGATCATATCAATTGATGCTGAAAAATGCATTCAACAAAATCCAGCACCTATTTCTGATAAAAATGCCCAGCCTTGTGGGAATAGAAGTATCATATCTCGATATAATAAAGGCCATATATGAAAGACCTACAGCCAACATCATACTCAATGGGCAAAAACTAAAAGCATTTCCCTTAAGAACAGGAACAAGACAAGGATGTCCACATTCACCACTCTTATTTAATATGGTACTGGAAGTCTTAGCCACAGCAATTAGACATGGAGAAATAATAACAAAAAAAATCCAAATTGGAAAGGAAAATGTGAAACTGTCATTTTTTGCAGTTGACATGATATTATACATAGAAAACCCTAAAGACTCCATGAAAGATCTACTAGACTTAATAAATAAATTTGGCAAAGTGGCAGGATACAAAATTAATGTCAAGAAATCGATGGCATTCTTATACACCAATGATGAACTCACAGAATGAGAAACGAAACACACAATCCCATTTACCATCTCAGTAAAACAATTAAGATATCTAGGAATAAACTTAACCAAAGAAGTAAAGGACCTCTTCACAGAAAACTACAGGACATTGAAAAAAGAAATAGAATAAGATATATAAAAAGTGAAAGCACATACTTTGTTCATGGATTGGAAGAATTAACATCATTAAAATGTGCATATTACCTAAAGCAATCTATAGATTCAGTGCAATCCCCACCAAAATACCAATGACATATTTCACAGAACTAGAACAAATACTTCAAAAGTTCATATAGAACCAAAAAAGACCCCAAATAGCCACAGCAATCTTGAAAAAAAAAAGCACAAAGTAGGGGGAATCACAACACCGACTATCAGATTATGCTAAAAGCTACTGTAATCAAAACTGGCACAAGAACAGGCATATAGACAAGTGAAACAGAACAGAGAGCCCAGAGATTGACCCAAGACATTATGCTCAATTAATATTTGACAAAGTTGGCAAGAGCATACAATGGAGTAAGGACAGCCTCTTAATAAATGTTGGGAAAATTGAACAGCTACATGCAAAAAAATGAAACTAGACCATCAACTTACACCATACACAAGAATACACTCAAAATGGATAAAAGACTTAATGTGACCCATGAATCCATTAAAGTCCTAGAAAAAAATGTAGGCAACAAAATTACAGACATCATATGTAGCAGAATTTTCACTGATACATCACCTAAGGTAACAGAAACAAAGGAAAAAATGAACACATGGGACTACATCAAACTAAAAAGCTTCTGCACAGCAAAAGAAACTGCCATCAAAATGGAAAGGAAACCCACTGTATAGGAGACCAAAATTGCCAATGATACATCAGATAAGGGGTTAATTTCCAAAATATATAGAGTATTCATACAACTCAACAAAAGGAAGACAACCCAATTACAAAATGGGCAGAGAAACTAAATAGACACCTCTCCAAAAAGGACTAACAAATGGCTAAGAGACATATGAAGAAATGCTCAACATCACTAATCATCAGAGAGATGCAAATTAAAACAACAATGAGGTATCACCTCACACCTGTCAGAATGGCCGCCATCAACAAATCATCAAACAACAAGTGTTGGCGAGGGTGTGAAGAAAAGGGGACTCTAGTACACTGCTGGTGGGAATGCAGCCACTATGGAAAACACTATGGTTTTACCTCAAAAATTAAAAATTAAATCACCATTTGACCCAGTGATCCCACTTCTAGGAATATATCCTAAGAAGCCTGAAACACCAATCAGAAAGAATATATATACCCCCATGCTCATAGAAGCACTATTTACAATAGCTAAGATCTGGAAACAGCTCAAGTATCCATCAGTGGACAAATGAATAAAAAAGCTGTGGTCCATATACACAATGGAGTACTACACAGGTGTAAGAAAAATATCTCTTATCCTTTGAAACGATATGGAGAGACCTGGAGAGTATTATCCTAAGCGAAACAAGCCAAGCAGAGCAAGACAAATATCACATGATCTCACTTATTTGTGAAATATAATGAACATAACAGTCTGAGAAACAGGGTAGACCCAGAGACATGGAAATAGGGAACAGACCGACAACCCTCAGAAGGGGGGGGGGGGAGGAAATAGATAAACCACAGAACTTACATGGATGTACACATAACCAATGAATATGGACAACGAAGCTGGGGACGGGCTGGGGGTGATGGGGAGGAGGGTGTCAATAGGGAAAAAGGAGAAACATCTGTAATAAAAATTAATTAATAAAAAAATAAATAGAATAAAACATGGAGAACTAAAGAGAAAGAGCTGTGTACTAGTCTCTGTTTTTGGACGGGAGCGAAAACAACCCAGAAAGAACAGCTTCCCACCGCCCAGAGCCCAGGTACAATCTTGCCTAGGTGCAGGAGAGAACAAGGCAGATTAGATGTGGGTGTTGGGCCCTCTGCCTGGGGGTCCCCCAGAGTTTTAAGATTCTGAAGTTATAAAATTCTGGAATTCTGGAGTGTAGTGGTCTCCAGAAGAACCTCCTAGCAACGAGAATGGTGGGATTGAAATGTCAGCAGAGTGGTTCTAGACAGAGAAAAGACTTAGAATAGTTCCCACCTTCAATCCCTCCCATGTTCATCTTGGCTCCCTTGGTGCATGAATGAAAATCCCCACATCACCACGAAGGGTAAGCAATGAGTTCCAGCCAAGGTTTCTGTGAAACTGGGTCAGGGGACCTGTGGTAAAGGCCATGAGTGGAAACCCAAGGCCTAGACCAAAGGGCAGACGTAGCTAAGTCTCAGAGGGTGAACAGTGAGAGAGACCCGAAGTGACTGCCACGCTGATGGGGATCGGGGGGCTCCCCCAGAATCACAGCCCACTGGATGTTCTCATAGCTTCCACCACAAACCATGTACCCCTTCCTGACCACAGGGTGGTGTGTGAGCCCCACAGAATTATGCTATTCCCAGAAAAGACAAAAGAGAAAAAAGGAAGCGAGAAGAGTAGTACAATAAATTTCACTGTGTACCCAAAAGAGACAAGTTCTAAATTTAAGAAATGGATGGCTTACCTTAAATTGCAAAGTGCAGTTTTTCCTAATGGAAATAAGGCCTCAAGAACACAGTTTAGTTATTTTAAAAAAAAAGTAAATTTCCATTTATGTTCACCCAAGCCTGAGATTGCAAAAACTCATACCCATCAAAAGCTCTGGCTACTTCTGTCAACATGTAAAACTTACAAGTTCCTAAGAAGAGCACCCTCTGTCCCCAGAAATTAAGAAAGTCTCAGCCATACCCAACCTCACTAAAAGTGATGACAAATGTCTCACTAAGTGGTCTCCGTAGAGGCTGTGAGATCTCCGTGAGTGGTTCAGTGGAATGAGGGAGATTTGATGGTGCAATGTATGTGTGAAGGAAGGAGAAAGGTTAGGTGAGCACTAAGGGATAAATGTGGTCACTTTCCAGCTATGTATATTTTCCCAACAAAAGCACAGTTTGCAGAGGGGCATGCAAACAAGCTGGGCTGAGGGAGAGTCATGGTTCCAGAAAAGTAGATAACTGTTCAGAGTCGTGATTTAAAACAGAAGGTGGTGCTTAGCAGTTAGAGCGTGGGCCTGCGGTGGCTCATGCAGGTGGCAACAACTCAATGTGTCCCTGTCACGTTGATGTTTCTCTCTCTCTCCCTCCCACTCTATCTGAACAAAAAATGGAAAAATGTCCTCAGGTGAGGAGAAAAAAAATTTAAATAAATAAATAAAAGAGAAGTAGTGAGTTTGTGCTTGTGAACAGAAGAATAAGGTCATTTTAAATGTCCCGAAATTAGGCATGGCAAACATTACACTGGTATTTATGAAAAGGACTCATTGGTTTCATCATGAAAGAACCAAGGAGCTTCTTTATGAACTCAGTTACTTTTTCTATAAGAAAAAGGAGATGGGGGATTAGAAAAATGGAGAAGAAGGGAAAGGCTGGGTCTCCCTGGTAGAAATTGTACTGCAAAGGGTGGAGATAAATTCATAGCTTGGATACTTTCAGTAAAGAAAGGATACAGAAGCTCTAAAAATGCTAAGGATTTATTATGCCTATTCCAGAAGTCAAATCAGTTCAAAGCTACGGTTTCTGAAGTGTCAGGCACACCACTTGCAGAAATCACAGGCTGCCAGTGAGGGCCACTGCGCTGTTCACACGCTGTCATTATCATCAGCCACCTTGCAAAGGGTTTCAGGGCCTCTGGGAGAGGAGCTCAGTATCCATTGTTATGATGCTTTTCCTAGCGGCTGTTTTCATGTAACTTCTCTCTAGGAGATTTAGGGAGTTAAACAAGCCCTTGCTTCTTTTATGGAGAATATTTACTTCAAGGAGATATTTTCTTCTGCAAAAAGTCTACTTATAAAGGGGTTGAAATGGATGATAATTTTTATAAAGTTTTATGCTAATATAGCTTCCTAAAAAGTAAACCTAATATGTGACAAAATAAAAAAATAAAAAAAACACACATCCTCTTCCTGAGTAAAGAGTATTTCTCCTTTTCATCTAATTCAGAAAATATTCTTAACTTATGTGTGGTTAATTTAGTTCTTTCTAAAGCTAAGGCTAAGATGATTGTGAGCAGGTAGTCTTCTGGTCCATGAACAGCATTTCATTTTTCTTCATCATTTCCTCCATAGATAAATTGCATAAGCCAAGAAAGAGTTATTCAGTGACTATTAAATTATATATATTATATATAAATAGATATAGAGATAGATTGATAGAGAGATCGATGGTTGATAGATATATATAGACAGAGAGACTGAATATATATTTACTGCCTATTTTATATTTATATATATACATGTATATATATACACACATAAATACAATAAATGTATATGTATGTGTACATGCATATGTAATATGTGTTTCTACTATGTGAAAGAAACTGTTACCCTTTTATAGATAAGTTCCCTTGATGTAGGAATTTATAAGCTAATGGAGATATTAGTCACACAACAATCACTAAACTGATTCTAGCAGTATTTGTGAGAAGGTTAATGGTAAATTGTTCAATTCACCATAAGGCCATAGAGTCATATGATCTTATTAGAGTTAAAAAAAAAAAAAAAAAAAACTCATCATGGGGAAGATAGATTTGAGGAAAGCAACAATTTTTAAAAAGCTGAAAAACCATTATCAAGACTATTAGTTTCCTATTGCTGCTATGACAAATAATCACACACTTAGGGACTTAAGGCAACACAAGTATATTGTCTAACAGTTCTGGAGGTCAGAAGTTCTAACATCAAGGTTTCAGCTGGGCTGAATTTCTTCTGGAGGTTTTGCAGAAGTCCACTCTGCATATTGCAGCTTCTGGAGTCCACCAAAAGATTTGTATATCTTTTTGGAGAAATGTCGGTTCAAGTCCTTTTGCTCATTTATTAATTAGGTTATTTGAGTTTTTTTGTCATTGAGTTTTTAGGAGTTCTTTTATATACTCAGGATATTAACTCCTCATAAAATATATGATTTACAAATATTCTCTCCCTTTCCATAGGTTGATTTTTTATTCTGTTGATTGTTTCCTTTGAAGTACAGAAATTTTTAAGTTTGGTGTAGTCCCATTTGTCTATTTTTGTTTTTGTTTCCTGTGCTTTTAGTGTCAGAAGTAATAATTCATTGCCAAATCCAGTGTCATGAAGCTTTTCCTTTACATTTTCTTCTAGGAGTTTTACAGTTTTAAGGTCTTATGTTTAGTTCTTCACATTTGGAGTCATTTTCTTTAATCTGATATAAGGTAAGGGTCCAATTTTATTATTCTGCATGTGGATATTCACTTTCCCAATATCATTTAAGAGATTGTTTCTTTCCTAATGTGTGGTTTTGGGACCCTCATCAAAAATCATTTGACCATATACAAAAGGTTTATTTCTGGACTCTCTATTGTGTTTCATTGGTTGAAATGTTTTTTCTTAGTTTTGTTTTCATTAGCTTTGTAATATGTTTTGAAATCAGGAAGTATAAGGCCTCCAAATTTATTCTTTTTCAAGATTACTTTGGCTATCCAGGCCCCTTCTGATTCTATACATATTTTAGAGTTATTTTTGTATTTCTTTAAAAAAAGCCATGGGGATTTTGCGTTGAATCTCTAGATAGCTTTGGGTAAAATGGATATTTTAACAATACCATCCAATCCATAAGCATGAGATGTTATTCCATTTATTTGTGTCTTCTTTAATTTCTTTTAGCAATGTCTTACAGTTTTTCAGTGTACAAGTCTTTTGTCTCCTTGGTTAAGTTTATTTTTAACTATTTAATTACTTGTGTTGTTGTTATAAATGGGATTGTTTTCTTAATTTCCTTTTTAGTATATTCATTGTTAGTGTATAAAAACACAATTGATTTGTGGGTGTTGATTTTGTATCCTGCAACTTTACAGAATTTGTCTATTAGTTCTAACACACTGTTTTTAAATGTATTTTTGAGGATTTTTACATATAGATCATGTTATTTGTAACTAGAGATCATTTTACTTCTTTCTTTCTAATTTGGATGTGTTTTATTTCTTATTCTTGCCTAATTGCTAGGTTAGGGCTTCCAGTATTCTGTTGAATAGAAGCGGTGAAAATAGGCATCCTTACTTTGTTTCTGATTTTAGAGAAAAAACTTTCAGTCTCTTCACCAATGACAAAAGCTATGGACTTTTCATATATGCTCTTCATTATGTTGAGAGAGTTTTCTTTGCTTTCTAGTTTGTTGAATGTTTTTATCATGAAAAGGTGTTGAATTTTATCAAATACTTTTTCTGCATCAGCTGAGATGGTCCTGTGGTGTTTGTTCTTCATACTGTTGATGTGATATGTTATATTGATTGATTTTCATATGTTGAATCATCCTTGCATTTGAGGAATAAATCCCACTTAGTCATTTTGTATACCTTTTCATGTGCTGTTAAATTCCATTTGCCTATTTTTTGAGGATTGTTGCATTAATATTTATTAAGGATATTAATCTATAGTTTTCTTTCTTTCTTTCTTTCTTTCTTTCTTTCTTTCTTTCTTTCTTTCTTTCTTTCTTTCTTTTTTGAAGAAACTTTATCTGGCTTTAAATTTCACCATAGAGCTGATCTCACTTCCCAAATTTTGCCTTTTTTATAAGGACACAATCTTATTGGACTAGTACTCACCAAAATGATTTTATTTTAATTTGACTACCTCTGTAAAAACTTAACCTTATTCAGAATAAAGTCACATTCTGAGGTACTTGGGGTTAGGACTTTTAAAGTATGGATTTCAAAGAAGGGCACAAGTCAAACCAAAACAGATGAAGAGAAAAGAAAGATTTGAAAATTATTATATCCTATAGAGGTGGTATTGCATGATGGTTAATACTGTGGACACTAAGTAGGTGCAAATTTTGTCTCCCTAAATTGTTCTCTGACAATGGAAAAGTTATTTGACTCTCTGTGCTCAATTTCCTTCTCTGTAAAATGGGAATGATGTATATCATTGATACCTGTTATATAGCTAAACTTCTTTAAATTAATTAATTTATTTTTGTTATAGATGATTCTCCTTTTCCTCCCACTGATTTCCCCCTTACATCCTCCCCGCCCTATCCCAGCTTTGTTGTCCATGTCCATTGTTCATGCATACATGCATATAAGTTCTGTAGTTTATCTCACCCCCACCACCCCTCTTCTGGGGATTGTCAATCCATACCCCACTTCCACATCTCTGGGACAACGCCATTCCTGAGAATATTATGATCATTATAGTCCACAAATAACTGAGATCATATGATACTTGTCTTTCTCTGTATGGCTTGTTTCACTGAGAATAATACTTTCCAAGTCCCTCCATGTCGTCTCAAAAGATAAGAGATCTTTCTTTCTTACATCCGCATAGTACTCCATTGTGGATATGGAACAAAGTTTTTTTATCCACTCGTCTACGAATAGACATTTGGGCTGTTTCCAGATCTTAGCTATTGTAAATAGTGCTGCTACAAACATGGGGGTACATATATTCTTTCTGATTGGTGTTTTAGGCTTCTTAGGGTATATTCCTAAAAGTGGTATTGCTGGGTCAAATGGAAGTTCAATTTTTAATTTTTTGAGGTAACACCATATTGTTTTCCATAGTGGCTACACCAGTCTGCATTCCCACCAGCAGTGTACTAGAGTCCCCTTTTCTCCACACCCTCGCCAACACTTGTTGTTTGATAATTTGTTGATGGTGGCCATTCTGACAGGTGTGAGGTGATACCTCATTGTTGTTTTAATTTGCATCTCTCTGATGATTAGTGATGTTGAGCATTTCTTCATATGTCTCTTAGCCATTTGTATGTCCTGTTTGGAGAGGTGTCTATTTAGTTTCTCTGCCCATTTTTTAATTGGGTTCTTTGTCTTCTTTTTGTGGAGTTGTATAAGCACTCTATATGTATTGGAAATTAACCCCTTAGCTGATATATCATTGGCAATTATGCTATCCCATACAGTGGATAGCCTTTCTGTTTTGATTATTGTATCATTCGCTGTGCAGAAGCTTTTGAGTTTGATGTAGTCCCATGTGTTCATTTTCTCCTTTGTTTCTATTGCCTTAGGTTATGTGTCAGTGAAAATTCTGCTGCGTATGATGTCTGAAATTCTGTTGCCTACAGTTTCTTCTAGGATTTTTATGCATTAATGAGTCGCATTTAAGTCTTTTATCCATTTTGAGTTTATTCTTGTGTAGGGTGTAAGTTGATGGTCTAGTTTCATTTTTCTGCAAGTAGCTGTCCAATTTTCCCAGCACCATTTATTAAAGAGGCTGTCCTTACTTCACTGTATGCACTTGCCACCTTTGTCAAATATTAATTGAGCATATTGCCTCGGGTCCATTTCTGGGTTCTCTGTTCTCTTCCACTGGTCTATATGCCTGTTCTTGTGCCAGTACCAGGCTGTTTTGATTACAGTGGCTTTGTAGTATTACCTGAAATCTGGTAATGTGATCCCTCCAACTTTGTTCTTCCTTTTCAAGATTGCTGTGGCTATTCGAGGCCTTTTTGATTCCATATGGACTTTTGAAGTAATTGTTCTAATTCTGTGAAGTATGCCGTTGCTATTTTGATGGGGATTGGGTTGAATCTATAGATTGCTTTGGGTAATATGACATTTTAATGATGTTAATTCTTCCAATCCATGAACAGGGCATGTGCTTCCACTTTTTCATATCTTCCTCTATTTCTTTTTTCAATGACTTGTAGTTTTCTGCAAATAGGTCCTTTATTTCTTTGGTCAAGTTTATTCCTAGGTATCTTAATTTTTTTGCCGCAATAGTAAATGGGATTGTTTTCTTAGTTTCTCTTTCTGTGAGTTCATCATTGGTGTATAAGAATGCCATCGATTTCTTGGCATTAATGCTGTATCCTGCTACTTTGCCAAATTCATTTATTAACTCTAGTAAACTTTTGATGGAGTCTTTGGGGTTTTCTATGAATAGTATCATGTCATCTGCAAATAATGACAGTTTCACTTCCTCCTTTCCAATTTGGATCCCTTTTATTTTTTCTTCCTGTCTGATTGCTGTGGCTAAGACTTCCAGTACTATGTTAAATAAGAGTGGTGAAAGTGGGCATCCTCGCCTTGTTCCTGTTCTTAAGGAAAATGCTTATAGTTTTTGCCCATTGAGTATGATGTTGGCTGTAGGTCTTTCATATATGGCCTTTATTATGTCTAGATATGATCCCTCTATTCCCTCACTGCTGAGCGTTTTCATCAGAAATGGATGCTGGATTTTGTCGAAGGCTTTTTTGGCATTTATTGATATGATCATGTGGTTTTTATTCTTCATTTTACTTATGTGGTGTATCACATTTATTGATTTGTGAATATTGTACCAGCCTTGCATCACTGGGATGAATCCCACTTGGTCATGGTGGATAATTTTTTTGATGTATTGCTAGATCCGATTTGCTAGTATTTTGTTCAGGATTTTGGCATGTATGTTCATCAGGGATATTGGCCTGTAGTTTTTCTTCTCTGTTGGGTCTTTTTCTGGTTTTGGAATTAAAATTATGCTGGATTCATAAAACGAGTTTGGAAGTCTTCCTTCTTCTTGAATTTTTTGAAATAGTTTGAGGAGAATGGGTGTTAGTTTTTCTTTGAATGTTCAGTAAAACTCCCCCGTGAAGCCATCCGGGACTGGTCTTTTGTTTGCTGGGAGAGTCTTGATTGCATCTTCAATTTCTTCTGTTGTTATTGGTCTGTTCAAGTTTTCTATCTCTTCATGATCCAGTTTTGGGAGACTGCATTTTTAGAAATTTGTCCATTTCGCTTAGATTGTCGAATTTGTTGCTATATAATTGTTCATAGTAGTTGTTAACGATCATTTATATTTCTGTGGTGTCAGTTATTACCTCTCCTCTTTCATTTCTGATTTTGTGTATTTGGGTTCTCTCTCTTTGTTTCTTGGTGAGTCTAGCTAAGGGTCCATCAATCTTGTTTATCTTTTCAAAAAACCAGCTCTTTGTTTTATTGATCCTTTGAATTGTTTTTTTGGTCTCTATGTCATTTATTTCTGCTCTGATCCTTACTATTTCTTCCTTCTACTTGCTCTGGGGTTTTCTTTTTGTTTGCTCTCTAGTTCTTTAAGTTGTGAGGTTAGATAATCTATTAGAGATTTTTCTTGTTTTTTGAGGTAGGCCCGTAGTGCTATGAACTTTCCTCTCAGAACTGCTTTTGCTGCATCCCATATATTTTATGTTGTTGTGTCTTCATTTTCATTGGTTTCCAGGAAGTTTTTTATTTCTTCCTTGATCTCCTCGGTGACCCATTCATTGTTTAATAACATGCTATTTAACTTCCATGTGTTCAAATGTCTTTGTATGTTCTTCTTGCAATTGATTTCTAGTTTCATGCCATTGTGATCTCAGAAGATGCTTGATGTGGTTTCAATTTTCTTGAACTTGTAGAGACTTACTTGGTGCCCTAACTTTTGGTCTATCTTTGAGAATGTCCCATGTGCACTTGAGAAGAATGTGAATTCTGTAGTTTGGGCTGTAATTCTCTGTAGATATCTATTAAATCCATTTGGTCTAGTGCTTCATTTAGAGTCTCTGTTTCCTTGCTAATTTTTTGTCTACAGGATCTATCCAGTGATGTCAGTGGGGTTTTGAAGCGATCTGTAGTTTTCTTTTTTTGTAGTGTCTTTTTCTGGTTTTGGATTAGAATTTGCTGGCCTCATAAAACGAGTTTGGAAGTCTTCCTTCTTTTTGAATTTTTTGAAACAGTTTGAAGAGAATGGGTATTAGTTTTTCTTTGAATGTTCAGTATAATTCCCCCATGAAGCCGTCCGGGCCTGGGTTTTAGTTTGCTGGGAGAGTCTTAATCACATCTTCAATTTCTTTTGCTTTTATTGGTTTATTTTAGTTTTTTCTCTTCCCGATTCAGTTTTGGAAGACTATGTGTTTCTACAAATGTGTCCATTTCACTTAGATTGTTGAATTTGTTGACATATAATGGTTCATAATATTTTCTAACAATCTTTTGTATTTCTGTTGTGTCAGTTATTATTTTTCCTCTTTTATTTTTGATTTTGTGTATTTAGGTTCTCTCTCTTTGTTGCTTGGTGAGTCTAGCTAATGATCCATCAATCTTGTTTATCTTTTCGAAGCTCTTTGTTTCATTGATCCTTTAAATTGTTTTTTGGTTTCCATGTCATTTATTTCTGCTCATTTCTTTACTATTTCCTTCCTTCTACTTGCTTGGGGTTTTCTTTTTGTTTGCTTTCTAATTCTTTAAGTTGTGAGGTTAGATAATCTATTAGAAATTTTTCTTGCTTCTTGAGGTAGGCCTGTAGTGCTATGAATTTCCCTTTCAGAACTGCATCCGCTGCAACTCATAAATTTTACCTTGTTGTGTGTTCATTTTCATTGGTTTCCAGGAAGTTTTAAATTTCTTCCTTGATCTCTATGGTAACCTATTGACTGTTCAATAACAGGCTATTGAGCCTCTATGTTTTCAAATGTCTTTGCATGTTCTTGTTGCAATTGATTTCTAGTTTCATGCCACTGTGATCTGAGAAGATGCTTGATATGATTTCAGTGTTTTTGAGCTTATAGAGACTTAGTTTGTGACCCAACATGTGGTCTATCTTTGGGAATGTCCCATATGCACTTGAGAAGATTGTGACTTCTGCAGTTTTGGGGTGTAATTCTCTGAAGGTATGTATTAAATCCATTTGATCTAGCACTTCATTTAAAATCTGTGTTTCCTTGTTAATTTTTTGTCTAGAAGATCTATCCAGTTATGTCAGTGGGGTATTGAAGTCCACTGCTATCACTGTATTGCTGTTGATTTCTCCGATGAAGTCCTCCAGAGGAATTTTAATATATGTTGGTGTTCCTTCATTGGGTGCATAAATGTTTACCAAGGTATATCTTCCTATTGAATGGGTTCTTTCAATATTATGTAGTGGCCATTTTTTGTCTCTAGTTATGTCCTTCATTTTGAAATCTATTTTATCAGATATGAATATTGCTACCCCAGCTTTCTTTACTTTCAGTTTGCTTGAAAAAAATTTTTCCATTCTTTCACTTTCAACCTATGTGAGTCTTTTGTTGTGAGTTGTGTCTCTTGTAAACAACATATATGTGAGTCATGCTTTCTTACCCAGTCAGCTACTCTGTGTCTTTCTATCAGAGCATTCAAACCATTCACATTTAAGGTAATAATTGATATATACTTACTTATTGCCATTTTGGTTTAGTGTGGTTTTATTTTCTTTCCTATTTCTTCTACTAATTACAGCAGTCCTTTTAGCATATCTTGCAGTGCTGGTTTGGTGTTAATATATTCCCTTAGCCTTGTTTTTTTCTGGAAAGCTCTTAATTTGACCTTCTAATTTGAATGATAGCCTTGCTGGGTAGAGTAGTCTTGGATTCAGATCCTTGTTTTTCATGACCTTGATTACTTCATGCAACTCCCTTCTGGCCTATAGTGTTTCTGTTGAGAAGTCAGCTGAAAGCCTTATAGGGTTCTCTTTGCAGGTAACCTGTTGCTTATCTCTTGCTGCCTTTAAGATTCTCTCTTTGTCTTTAATTTTTGGCATTGTAATTACTATGTGTCTTGGTGTGGGCCTGTTTGGGTTCTTCTTACTTGTGGCTCTCTTTGCTTCTTGAACCTGAATGCCTTCTTCCTTCAACAAGTTAGGAAAGTTTTCTTTCACTATTTCATCAAATATATTCTCTAACCCTTGCCCATTTTCTTTCTCTTTGAGGCCTCCTATGATGCAAAAGTTATTACGTTTCCAGTTGTCCCATAGTTCTCTTAAGCCGTCTTCCTGTTTTTTAATTGTTTTTTCCTTTTGGTTTTCTGATTAGTTGTTTGTTTGTTTTTTCTACCCTGTCTTCTAATTCATTGATCAGGTCCTCAGCTTCCTCTAGTTTGCTGGTTAGTCCTTCCAATGTGTTCTTAATTTCTGCTATGTCATTCTTCATTTCCACTGGGCTGGTTTTCAATGTTTCTGTATCTTTACTCATGGTGCTGATGTTCTTACTCATACTGTTAAGCTTCCTCAAGATCATGGCTCTGAACTCTACCTCTGATCATTTTTTTAACTGCATTTCATTGATCTCATCTTTGATAGAGTTCTCTTGTTCTTTCATTTGGAATTTGTTTTTTTGTTTCACCATTTTGGTTATCTCAGTGGGTTTTAGAGCCTGTCAAATTTTCCCTGTGGCTGTTGGTGTTATGCTGTTTGTGGCTCCCTCTACTGGGTTTAGATGTGCCTGGGTGATCCCACGTTAAACACCACTGTAAGTCTTACTTTCCTGGGTAGATTTGCAAGCCCAAGAAAGTTTCAGTTATCCTCTAGCTTTTCCCTGGTGGCTAGTAGTCTCAGTTACTCAGTGCCTTTGAATGTAGCCCTGGTGTTCTGCATAAGAGGATTTCCAGAGGGTGGTATAGATGTTGGTTATTAATGAGCCTCCATTTGCCTTTCTTTGCCTCACCTGGAAAAAGCTGAATCTCTGAAGGCTGCTGCTTTTCCCCACAGCTCTGGTAAGGAGCACACTGGCCACCATATTTGTGGCCGCAACTCAGCAAAAACTCTGAGTGTCCTCTAAATCCTGGGTGTCCCCACAGAGTTCCAGCCCATTTTGCCCTCCCTCTGCTGTAGCCCTCAGGTGAGAGTGGCTGTGGCTTTTAGTGCTCTGTCCCAGCTCTCTGCGCTGTGGAGCAGGCTTGGTCTTTATTCCCCAAGGGTGCTGCTCACAGCTAAGACTGTTGCTGTCTGTGGGCTCCCAGCCCACCTCCTCTCGTCACTCCGCAGATCCTACCAATGTTTCTGGTTATATTATCCTGTCCTGCTGCTTTACTGTTGCTTTTTTCCTGAGGATTTGTCTTTATTTTAGTTGTAGTTCCCATTTCGTCCTGGGAGATTATCTGTGTAGCTGCTATTCACTCTGCCTCCATTTTCACATCCTCTATGCCTATCTTGTGCACAGCTGGGTCGCACAGGCCTGTCTGGTGCCCCTGCACCCTGCTGGTTCCGTAGGTAATTGGATGGCACAGTCCTTTTGGGGACCCAGTTCTATGCCTATCTTATGGGCTGCTGGGTCACACAGGCCTCTCTGGTGCTTCATCACCCAGCAGGTTCCGTGAGTAACTGGATGGCACAATCCTTGCTGGGTTGTGCAGGCCTCTCTGGTGCTTCAGCCCCCCACTAGCCCCATGGGTAACTAGATCACGTAGTCCCTACTGGGTCACACAGTCCTCTCTGGTGCTTCATTACCCCTCAGGTCCTGCGGGTAATTGGATGGCACAGTCCCTGCTGGGTTGCACAGGCCTCTCTGGTGCATTCGCACACTGTAGTTCCCCTATATAGCTAACGCTTAATAAAATGTTATTACTCATTATTATTAACTACTTTAAATATCTTAGGGATAAAATATTTAAATATATTAGTATTTGCTTACATTTGCATAAACAAACTCTGGAAATAAATATAGAAGACACAGAAAAGTGGTTACTAGTGGAGATGAAGAATGAGAATAGGTTGAAAGCAATAATTGTCTGTGATTATCTTTATATATGTATACACACACACACACACACACACACACACAGAACCATATTACAATGTCAGTTTTTTAAGTTCTCTGTATGTATCTGATAGAGATTGAAATTCCATCTCTGTATATACCAAAGAATTTCCACAGCTTTAAAGGGAGGGAGGATTCTTTTTTAAAAATGTAAACTCTATACCACTACATAAATGTGGGATTAAATTTGCCCAAAAAAGAAAAATTAGAATAAACTATTTTTGGCAAATTCCAACTTATAAGTGGAGTTCAAAACTCTCTCTTCCCTTTTCTACTCCCCCCTTTCCCTTCCTCTTTTCCTCCCTCTGTCTTCTTTTCCTCTCTCACTGTCCTGGAAGAATGTGTCAGGATGAAGAAGACTTATCATAGATGAAGTTGGATATTTAGGATAATTCTAGATATCCCTCTTTAAATCACTTATTTCTCTTTTCCCTTAATTAGATATAGTAAGAAGACCCTGGGACCTGTTGGGGGTGGGCAGCCTGCACAATAATGGCTCCCTTTATGGGTACTGCTGTGATACTAATACTCACAGCAGCCCTGTGAGATAGGTACGTGATGTTGAAATCAAGCACAGAGAGTTCAAGATGTCAACATTGCTTAGTGGCTAAACCACGATTTGAACCAACCTGGTTTCAGAGTCCTAATCAAACTACTCTTTTGCCTCTTCTGAGCTCTAGGCACTGAGTATGGGGCACTTTTGACACTTTTTGGCTATTCTTTCACCATCAGAGGTGTAAAAATCTGTGACTTGGTATTAGAAAGAGTATTTTGGAGGTCCATGGTTATTTTCTAGTGAGGACCTTGGGTTAACCTCTCACCTGGGTGTCTTCCGTCTCTATGTGCTACCTCCTGCATCATCAGGAAATGGCATTAGGTATAGAAAAGATATTTTGTATAATAAAAACTAATGTTGCTTGGACATTCTCTCTGCCTATCTCCCTCAGGGACCTATGGTCCAGGCTTAAGAGCTCTTAGCCCAGTTCAACATTAACTCTTTACCTGTACCATTGATCCGCAAAAGGATGTCACCCAGGTGACATATTAGATCTACTCAAGAAAATCAGGTTAGGATACCAAGTAAAGAAACAGTGGCTGTCATCTAATTCTTTGCCAGAATATTTGCATGCTCTTCTCCCTGCAGGTTTGGATTTTTACACTGAGCTGTTTGGGAAATCCCCAAAGAGTGTGGTTCTGGTCTTTCCCCCCTTTGTAGGACACAGTGTCACAATTCTAACCATATCACCTAGGCACCTACCATTTCCACAGATGCTGGAATTTTAAACTGCCAGCACCTGAGAGCTTTGCCTGAGGACAAAATTGAAGGAATCAACAAACCTGGGAGCAGCCACCATGGAAACATGATTTGTAGATGGTAAGATAATTCTGAGGCATGTGTTCTGTTTCTCAGAGTGCCCCAGCAGAATGGAGCTCCATTTGCCCACCGTAGAAACTTGTTTGATTATAAACCCTTTACCAGTTTCCTTCTTCTGCCTGTCAAAATTCTCCACTCCACTAATGCCTTTTCCTAAGATCACCTCCCAGATAAATGCCTTGCAATCAAATTATCGTCTCAGGGTCTGCTTCTGGGGAGCACAAACTAAGATACCGTTTCTTTCTCAAGTACACTCAATATAGCTGTTACCAGTGACAGCACCTGCCTTAGTCATCTACAAGTAATGGATACTGTGCACCTAGTCTATGTCTACTATGCAGCAGGTACTCAATAAATATTGTTGAGTTAGAATCATCCAGGCACAAACCTGAATTTTACAGGCATTCATTACAGAGTGAAACAGTTTTCATTTTCAGGCATTTGCAATGATTACAACTACAAAAAGGAACTCAATATTTTTGGGGGTATTTTTTTTTCCTTAAAAATAAGTCTTGGCATACTCCATGGTGCCTTGACAAATAGAAAAGGGTCCAGAAACATTAAATCATTTGTCTGGTTTGTTTCTCAAACAAGGGACAATAAGGAAACTCATTACATATCAAGCTCAGATAGTTAAATATATTTTCCATATTTGACCTCTCCAGGCTACATTTGCACAAACTCACAAAATGCAAAGGAAACAAAACAAGTTGCCAGGCTATGCCTGGTTGGAATTTTTATCTTAGTGTAGCTGAGTGAGCTTCACCAAAACTCACCAAGTTAACTGACTTGGCACCTTAGCATTCAAAGCAAAATAATTCACAGGAATTTTAGTCCAGACTATAGTACGTACAACGTAATTACTCTGAAGGATTGAGACTACAAGAAATTCAACAAAGCACAGCTTTAGAGCTTTGAAGAGAGACGGTAGAATAAAGCAATCAAATCAAGACTCACCTGGTATTTTCTCAAAGGGGAAAAAAGAAATGGGAAATAGCATTACTTTTTATACATTTTTTTTATTTCAGCTGATCATTAATCAAACCATTCTGTATTTGTACAGTTCTGTAAATTTTCAAAGCACTCCTGAGTCCATTATTACATTTACTCTGACGTCTTGTCCTCTGCTGGGCATGGCTCAATCATGTCTGCAAATTATATACATTGTGTCATTTAATCTTCCCAATAACCCCATGAGGTATATTCTAATGAACTTCTTGTTTTACATGTGAAGAAACTGAGGTTCAGCCAGGTTTAATAATATGCTCAAGATCTGTAGCTAGTAAATTGTAGAGATGCTGTTTAAACCCAACTTGTCTGTCCAAGTGCCTATCTTTACCATAAATGCACCACTAACTAGGCATATACCCAGGGCCACCTTCTAGCTGTGTCACTTTAACTTCTTATGGTCTGATTCCCTATCTGTAAACTGGAAAAGCTGAGCATGATTTATCCTAATGCTGTTCCAGCTCTAAAATTCTATGGTATCACCTAACTAGGAAGAGGATGCAGGAAGCAGAAGGCATCCCAGAGGTTGATTTTGTAATTTCAGAATGTGGTCTCCAGGTGACAGCATTGTACTTCATTTTGATATTGTTCTCAAGGGACATATTTTGCCACCAAGTAACTCTGCATATGTGCCTATTATGAAAATGAATATCTTTCTCCTAGAGGCATTCTGCTTATTACAGAATTTTACAAAATGCAGACTATATTAAGCTTGGGGCAAAGCAGTACAACCTCACCACAGCTCTCCCAATTATTTTTAAATAATTTGGTCTTTCAAATTAAAAAGAGAACACTTGAAAATCATTGTTCTGGGAAAAAGTCAGAACTTCTTTGATTTCTCTACACTTATTTTACCAAGTAAAATTGATTTCATCTTAATTTACATGTGTTGGGTTGAGAATAGAAATATTTTTACTGCTTTGGAACTTTGAGGCCTTAGTCTGGCTTTGCAGTTGGTTGGAGTCAAACAAGGGATTTATAAACAACGTGCATTTACATCATTTTTATATTCATGAATGGTCCTTTCAGAAACATACTACTTTTCTAACAAAAATGGTTGGCTTATAATTTCTAAATGAGGAACTTTCTCAGCTTTATGCAGACAAAACTGTGAAAACACTTTTTACTTGACCTAGATTCTCAAACCACTGTCTCAAAAGATCCAAGTCTTTCTATCCAGTATAAAACATTTTTGAATATAGAGAAAAGACCATTTCTTTTATTCAAATACCAGATTTATTCTTTCTGTTTCCAATTAATTCCAGACCCCTAAAATCTGGAGATGTGGGCAATTTCCACATCATAACTAAGGATTTCAGGGACCCTCTCACTTGTATGTCCTCCTGGAGCACTGATTGTGTAGGGGCTGTGGCCCTGCAGCACACACCTGACTCTTGCTAAGGTCCCAAGACTACCCACACACGTGACTCAGGAGAAACTGAACCCAAGATTAATGCAGCATAAAAATTCGCACAATGCCACTGGCCGGTTTTTCTCAGTGGTTAGAGCATCGACCACAGACCGAAGGGTCACAGGTTCAATTCCAGTCAAGGGCACATACCTGGGTTGCAAGTTCAATCCATGGCCCTGGTTGGGGTCGGCTGGAGGCAACCAATCAATGTGTCTCAATCACATCAATGTTTTTCTCTCTCTCTCCCTCTCTCTCTTCTACCTTCCACTCTGTCTAAAATGTAATGCAAAAATACCCTCAGGTGAGGATTAAAAAATAAAAAATTCCCACTATGAATGTAGGCTCTGAAGTGCAGAATTTCTGTAATTAAAAAAAAAAAAAAAAACAAAAACAACCTTAAAAGACATTTTCTCTCACTGTAAAATGTCAAGTGACCACACACTGGCGATAAGAAACATCTATGTAATGACACAATAAATACCATGAAACAGGAAGACACATGTTTACTCTACCTATAAAGAGCCACGGAACAAAGTGTTATTTCACAAAATCTCAAATTTTGTTTCAGTGAGGGATGCCAAGGAAGAAAGAACATAACACACACACACACACACACACACACACACACACACACACACGACAACATTTAGAGAGGTTATTTAAAGAAGAAATAGTTATCAAAAATACAAATGGTAGCAGCCCATTATTTTCAGCAGCTCCCATTTAAACTCCAATATACACATGGGAAAAATTTTTGTGTTCATTTTTCACTAGGAAGGGAGGATGCCTGCCCTTTGCATTTTAAAATTCTTCCCAAGCTAAATAAATAAATAAATAAATAAATAAATAAATAAATAAATAAATAAATTCATCTATAGGATTGAGAAGAGCTGGAGGCAAATGAGATCTCAATTTTCCATGACATCCACAGACTTCTTTGATCCTGTCTTTGGCTTGACTTGACCTACAGGATATATTTTCATGGCCCTTAGCACATCCATGTTTACTTTATTTTTACCTCTCCTCCTGGATTAAAATAATATAGTTTTTATATAATTACTCCATTGTCTGGTTTTCAAAATAGATATCAATTGTCACTCTCCTCTCCTTTTTGGAGAAAACATCATATACTGCACCTTGGCATGATATCTATTTCAATCCAACCCTTTAATTTGGTTATGACAATTATAACCCAAGAGGGCACATTGAATTATATAATAGATAATCCAGCAAATAAAACAAGTCCTAGAGAATGGCTCACAAGCTAGATGGGCACCACCTAGGATAAAATTTTTGTAATGCTTAACTGAATGAACTTCATAGATTAGGATTGCTAATTCAGAATTTCAGATAAATCAAACTTCATGGAGATTTTGTTTATTCATTTACTCATTCATTCATTCATTCATTCATTCATTCATCATGTTGAGTATTCATTCAACATCTAGTGCTATCTTTGCCACTCTTCTGGGGATAAAGAACAAACTTGTGAGCAAACCCAATGTTCACTTACATGGGGGTTAGAGGCTGCAGTTAGTATATGAAGGAAACAGCCAGGACACTATGTGCACCTCAGCTCACAGAGAGATATGAGAACATGATGCATATCTAGGAATTCAAATTGGCAGGACTCAGCAAATGGACATGAGGCTGAGAAGAATGTGTCAAGAACAAACTCTAAATTTCTAGTTTAAGTTTACCTAATTAAATTTATAGTGCCAAACATACTATAAAAGATGGTGACTCAAGTCACCATGATTTTTAAGATAATTATTTAGTTTATTTATAAACATAGGATCATAGTAGAAGGTTTACCCATAATGCCAGGGAACTGACTGCTTCCAGGCAAATGATATTTCTGAAGTTTAGAAATTCTAAATTCTAACGTGAAAGTAATATAATATTTTAGAAAAACTTTAACCCATAAGACAATGATACCAAAAAAATTGGATATAAAATGTAGTAAGAATTAAGTACATTTTACAATGTCTTTTGTTTAGTACAAATCAATTGAAGAATGTATTGAGTGCTCGCTTCGGCAGCACATATACTGAAATTGGAACGAAACAGAGAAGATTAGCATGGCCCCTGCTCATGGATGACATGCAAATTCGTGAAGTGTTCCATTTTTTTAGCAGCTTGCAAGGACCGTATAACCAGGGACACCATTGATCCTGGTAGGATGGCGGAGGTGAGAGAAGGGGGCTGGGAGCCCACAGACAGCAGCAGTCCTAGCTGTGAGCAGCAGCCTCAGGGTTAAACTCCCAAGTGGCTCCATAGCGCAGAGCCAGGACAGACACTAAAATAGCCATAGCCACTCAGCTCTGGCAGAGGGAGGGCAGACCACTAGCCTCCAGGCAAAAAGCTGGGGGATAACTGAACCTTTCTTGGGCTTGCAAATCTACCCAGGAGAGCAAGACTTGACAGTGCTGTTTAACAAGTGTCTTCCCTCACTCATCCAAATGCAGTAGAGGGAGCCACCAACAGCAGAACACCAACACCCACAGGGAAAATTGGGCAGGCTCCAAAACCCACAGAGATGCCAAAATAGTGAAACAAAGAAACAAATCCCAAATGAAAAAAATCAAAAGACCTCTACCAAAGATGAGATAAATGAAATACAGTTAAGCAAATTAACAGAGCTAGAATTCAGAGCCATGACCTTGAGGAAGCTCAACAGCATGTGTAAGGACATCTGCACCATGCGTAAAGACATAGAAACATTGAAAATAATGCCCTGGCCACTTTGGCACAGCATTTAGAGCATCAGCCTGCGGACCAGAGAGTCCCGGGTTTGGTTTCCACTAAGGGCACATACCTCGGATGCAGTTTGTCCCTGGCCCCGGTTGGGGTTGTGTGGGTGGCAACCAGTCGATGTGTCTCTCTCACATTGATGTTTCTCTTTCTCTATTCCCTCCTCTCTACCCCTGCTCTGTATAAAGATAAATGAAAAACAAAAAAAGTCCTTGGTGAGGAAAAAAAAAAAAGAAAATCAACCAATTGGAAATTAAAAACCACCAAGAAGAAATGAAGAATGACATAGCAGAAATAACACATTGAAAAAACTAAACAGCAGACTAAAGTAAGCTGAGGACCAGATCAGTGAATTAGAAAAGAGGGTAGAAAAAATGAACCAAAAAGAAACAACAATTAAAAAACAGGAAGACAGCTTAAGAGAACTATGGGACAACTAGAAACGTAATAATATTTGCATCATAGGAGTCCCCAAAGAAGAAAATGAGCAAAGGTTAGAGAATATATTTGAAGAAATAATGACAGAAAACTTCCCTAATTTGGTGAAGGAAGAAGGCATTCAAGTTCAAGAAGAATAGAGAGCCCCAAGTAAGAGGAACACAAACAGGCCCACACCAAGACACATAGTGATTAAAATGCCAAAAATTAAAGACAGAGATAATACTAAAGGCAGCAAGAGATAAGCAACAGGTTACCTACAAAGGAACCCTCATAAGGCTCTCAGCTGACTTCTCAACAGAAACACTACAGGCCAGAAGGGAATGGCATGAAGTAATCAAAGTCATGAAAAACAAAGTTCACAATCCAAGACTACTCTACCCAGCAAGGCTATCATTCAAAATAGAAGGTCAAATAAAGAGCTTCCCAGACAAAAAAAAAAAAAAAGGCTAAGGGAATACCTTAGCACCAAACCAGCACTGCAAGAAATGTTAAAAGGGCTGCCGTAATTAGTAGAAGAAATAGAAAGAAAAATATAAACACACTAAACAAAAAATGACCATAAATAAGTACATTTAAATAATCACCTCAAATGTAAATGGTTTGAATGCTCCAATAAAAATACACAGAGTAGCTGACTAGATAAGAAAGCATGACTCATATATATGTTGTTTACAAGAGACCCACCTCACAACAAAAGACTCACATAGGTTGAAAATGAAGGGATGGAAAAAAATATTCCAAGAAAACGGAAAGGAAAACAAAGTTGGGCTAACAATACTCATATCTGATAAAATAGATTTCAAAATGAAGGATTTAACTAAAGACAAACAAGGCTACTACATAATATTGAAAGGATCTATCCAACAGGAACATATAACCTTGAGAAACATATATGCACCCAATATAGGAGCACCAAAATATATTAAAAATTATCTGTAGGACTTCAAAGGAGAAATCGACAACAATACAATCATAGCAGGGGACTTGAATATCCTGCTAACATCACTGGATAGATCCTCTAGACAAAAATTAGCAAGGAGACAGAGATTCTAACTGAAGCACTAGAGCCAATGAATTTAATAGATATCTACAGAGAATTACACCCCAAACTACAGAATTCACATTCTTCTCAAGTGCCCATGGGACATTATCAAAGATAGACCACATTTTAGGACACTAACTAAATCTCTACAAGTTCAAGAAGATTGAAATCATATCAAGCATATTTTCAGATCACAATGGCATGAAACTAGGAATCAATGCAACAAGAACATGCAAAGACATTTGAACACCTGGAGGTTAAATAGCATGTTATTAAACAATGAATGGGTTACCATGGAAAACAAGGAAGAAATTAAAAACTTCCTGGAAACCAATGAAAATGAACACGCAACAACACAAAATCTATGGGATGCAGAAAAAGCAGTTCTGAGAGGGAAGTTCACAGCACTACAGGCCTACCTCAAGATACAAGAAAAATTTCTAATAGACTATCTAAGCTCACAGCTTAAATAACTAGAAAGCAAACAAAAGGAAAATACCATAGCAGGTAGAAGGAAGGAAATAGTAAATATCAGAGCAGAAATAAATGACATAGAGACAATTCAAGTAAACAATTCAAAGGATCAATAAAACAAAGAGCTAGTTCTTTGAAGAAATAAACAAGATTGATGGACCCTTAGCTAGACTCACCAAGAAACACAGAGAGAGAACCCAAATACACAAAATCAGAAATGAAAGAGAAGTAAAAACTGACACCACAGAAATACAAAGGATTATTAACAAATATTATGAACAATTATATGGCAACAAATTCTACAGTCTAAGAGAAATGGACAAATTTCTACAAACACATAGTCTCCCAAAACTGGACTGGAAAGAAACAGAAAACTTGACCAGACCAATACCACCTAAGAAAATTGAAGAGGTAATCAAGACTCTCCCAGTAAACAAAAGCCCAGGCCCGGATGGCTTCAAGGAGGTGTTTTACTGAACATTCAAAGAAGAACTAACACCCATTCTCTTCAAACTATTTCAAAAAATTCAAGAAGAAGGAAGGCTTCCAAACTCACTTAATAAGGTCAGCATAATTCTAATTCCAAAACCAGAAAAAGACGCTACAAATAAAGAAAACTACAGGCCAATATCACTGATGAGCATAGATGCCAAATTCCTGAACAAAATACTAGCAAATTGAATCCAGCAATACATCAAAAAAATTATCCACCATTACCAAGTGGGATTCATCCCAGGAATGCAAGGCTGGTACAATATTTGCTAATCAATAAATGTGATACACCACATAAACAAAATGAAGAATAAAAATCACATGATCATATCAGTAGATGCTGAAAAAGCATTCGATGAAATCCAGTACCCATTTCTGATAAAAATGCTCAGCAATCTGGCAACAGAGGGAGCATATCTGGACATAATAAAGGCCATATATGAAAGACCTACAGCCAACGTTATACCCAATGGGCAAAAACTAAAAGCATTTCCCTTAAGAACGGGAACAAGACAGGGATACCCACTTTCACCACTCTTATTTAACATAGTACTGGTAGTCTTAGCCACAGCAATCAGACAGTAAGAAAAAATAAAAGGGATCCAAATTGGAAAGGAGGAAATGAAACTGACATTATTTGCAGATGACATGATATTATACAAAGAAAACCCCAAAGACTCCATCAAAAATCTACTAGACTTAATAAATGAATTTGGCAAAGTAGCAGGATACAAGATTAATGTCAAGAAATCAATGGCATTCTTATACACCAATGATGAAGTCACAGTAAGATAAACTAAAAAAAAAAATCTCATTTTCCATCGTGGCAATAAAATTAAGATACCTAGGAGTAAACTTAACCAAAGAAATGAAGGACCTATTTGCAGAAAACTATAAGACATTGAATAAAGAAATAGAGGAAGATGTACAAAAGTGGAAGCACATACCTTGTTCTTGGATTGCAAGAATTAACATCATTAAAATGTCCATATTACCCAAAGCAATCTATAGATTCAACGCAATCCCCATCAAAATACCAACGGCATACTTCACAGAATTAGAACAATTACTTCAAAAGTTCATATGGAAGCAAAAAAGACCCCGAATAGCCACAGCAATCTTGAAAAAAAAGAACAAAGTAGGTGGGATCACAACACCAAATATCAGGTTATACTACAAAGCCACTCTAATTAAAATAGCCTGGTACTGGCACATGAACAGGCATATAGACCAGAGGAACAAAACAGAGAGACCGAAAATTGACCCAAGACATCATGCTCAATTAATATTTGACAAAGGAGGCAAGACCATACAATGGACTAAACACAGCCTCTTTAATAAATGCTGTTGGGAAAATTGAACAGCTACATGCAAAAAAATTAAACTAGACCATCAACTTACACCATACACAAGAATAAACTCAAAATGAATAAAAGACTTAAATGTGACTCATAAATCCATAAAAATCCTAGAAGAAACTGTAGGTAACAAAATTTCATACATCATACGCATCAGAATTTTCACTGATACATGACATAAGGCAACAGAAACAGAGAAAAAAATGAACACATGGGACTACATCAAACTAAAACACTTCTGCACAGCAAAAGATGCAATCATCAAAATGGAAAGGCAACCCATGTATGGGAGAGCATCATTGCCAATGATATATCAGATAAGGGGTGAATTTCCAAAACATATAGAGTACTCATACAACTCAACAAAAGGAAGACCAAGAACCCAATTAAAAAATGAGCAATGGAGCTAAATAGACACCTCTCCAAACAGGACATGCAAATGGCCAAGAGACATATGAAGAAATGCTCAACATCACTAATCATCAGAGAGATGCAAATTAAAACAACAATGAGGTAACACTTCACACCTGTCAGAATGGCCGCCATCAACAAATCATCAAACAAGTGCTGGTGAGGGTGTGGAGAAAAGGGGACTCTAATGTACTGCTGGTGGGAATGCAGACTGGTGCAGCCACTATGGAAAACAATATGGTGTTACCTCAAAAAATTAAAAATTGAACTTCTATTTGACCCAGTAATCCCACTTCTAGGATATACCCTAAGAAGCCTGAAACGCCAATCAGAAAGAATATATGTACTCCCATGTTTGTAACAGCACTATTTATAATAGCTAAGATCTGGAAACAGCCCAAGTGTCCATCAGTAGACAAATGGATAAAAAAGCTGTGGTACATATACACAATGGAGTACTATGCAGCTGTAAGAAAGAAAGATCTCTTATCCTCTGTGACGACATTGAGGGACCTGGAAAGTATTATTCGTCAGCGAAACAAGCCAAGCATAGAAAGACAAATATCACATGATCTCACCTATTTGTGGAATATAATGAACATAACGGCCTGTGGAATAGGGTAGACCCAAAGACGTGGAAATAGGGTACAGACTGACAACCCTCAGAAGAGGGGGTGGTGGAGGGAGGGAAGAGATAAACCACAGAACTTATATGCATGTACGCATAATAGATGGACAGGGACAACAAAGTCGAGTATGGGGTGGGTGGGATGGGGAGGAGGGTGTCAATGGGGAAAAAAAGGAGAAACATCTGTAACAAAATTAAATTAATAAAAAAAATTTTTAAAAAGAATGTGAGTACTTGTAATCAACTCATATCAAGAATTTTTAGTCTTATCTATAAATTAACAAAAATTATATAATATTCAAATATTTAATAATAGAAACACCATGAATTTATGTAACATGATTTTTGCATACACACACAAATTAAAATTAGCATTACATGTTTATTTCTTTCTAAAATGGTAAAGAAAACTATAAAATGTGTATGAAATTTTTTTTTTTCTGGAAACCTTTACTGGCCTGTGGGTACAAGGGTGGCAAAAATCACCATCAGAAGTGATTTTTGAAAATATCTATCAAGCCCTGGCCGGTTTGGCTCAGCGGTTAGAGCATCGGCCTGCGGTCCTGAGAGACCCGGGTTCGGTTCCCGCTAAGGGCACGTACCTCGGTTGCAGTTTGTCCCCGGCCCTGGTCGGTTGTGCGGGTGGCAGCCACTCGATGTGTCCCTTTCACATCGATGTTTCTCTCTCTCTCTCTGTTCCTCTCTCTCCCTCCCACTCTACCTGAGCAAAAAATTGAAAAATGTCCTCGGGTGAGGATAAAAAAAAAAAAAAAAGAGAAAAAAAGAAAATATCTATCAATATTCTCTGCTTATTCCTGCTACATCTTTCTTTCTAAATTGTGCTTTTTGTACACCTGAAATATCTCTTGCTCTAGAGTAAATGACCTTTGTTTCATGTAATTTATGAGATTTTTATAATATTGAACAACGTATGACAGAGTCATTTTTCATGTGTTTGTTACAAACTCCATCATACAGTCTGGATCATGTATCTTGGGCCTGGCATGGTACATTATTGTCAAGCCCTAAAGCAGACTGTCCTTCTGTAATTGTAACAGTGTAATTACAAAATGAATGATCATAATAACAAAATTCTTTCAGAAGTGTCCCAGTGTTCAAAGGTCTCCAGTGTTTATCCTCCCAAATAAACAAACTTCGGTACAACAACACATAAGCTCAGCACTGAGAAACAGACTCTGTCCTTGATGAGCCCACAGCTGAAAAATCTAAAACTAATGCACACAAAACAGTGCTATGCATTCTAGATGTGATCCATGAAGCAGCAGGGTCTTTAAGTTATGTGGGAGTTTAGGGGAACAGCAAAACTGGAATCTGCATGGTACTTCAGTAAAGGTTAGTTGTAATTTTTTAAAAGGCAGCAAAACTCATCAAAAATAAAATAGGAGCAAAAAAATCTAGTCCTGGTTCTCCCACCCAAGATCTAAATAAATCCAAGCCTCTAAAGAATTATTTAAAAGAGTCTGTTAAAAAGAAGTGGGTTGGGGACTTCTGCTCAAGATGGTAGAGTAGGGAAACACTGTGCTTTCCCATAATCTCCCCAAACTACATCAAGACTTCAACTAAACTACAGAACAACCACCGTTCAGAACCACCTGAAGATTAGCTGAACAGAAGTCCTGTAACTAGGGTCCTATAACTAAGGATACACAAAAGAAGCCACACCAAGGTTGCTAGGAGGGCAGAGATTGTGAACAAACTGGTTGCACACCTACATGTCTCAGTTAAAAATCAGGAGGGATATCTTAGCTACTGAGGTCCTCCTGAGGTGCAAGGGGTCCAAGCTCTACACCAGGCTCCCCAGCCCAGGGTTCCAGTGTTTGAAAGAGAAGTCCCCATAATTTCTGGCTATGAAAACCAGCAGGCATTGTGGCTGAGTGGATAGTGGCTAAGTGGATAGTGGTTGAGTGAGACAGAGGGCTTTTGGAGGCCCAGGTGTTTCCCCTAAAGGGCCTATGCATGAACTTAGTCACTGAGAGACACACTTGCTCTAACCTCCAGTCCTGGGACAGCAACTTGAAAATCACTTGGGACATTCAGGGAGGAACTGAATTGTCTGGCTTTGGGGGAAGGCCTGAAGGGGCAGCTTTCTCCCAGGCAGAAGTGCTGGCAGAAGCCATTGTTTCTTTGTTGAGCCCTACCCCCACCCAGCCTGCCAAAGGGCACCATATCTGAGTTTCCATCAACCTGACTAACCCCACCCCATCAAACTTTTGGGTCCACTCACGTCACTTTCCAGTGATTTTCCATAAAACAGCCTGTCTTGGCTCATGTTATTGACTTTCCTAAAATCTCTCAAAGGTTTACAAACCCCAAACAAAATAGCATCTGGCCTTGGCCTGCCCCTTACCTCTTATTAAGTGGCCTCAAGCCTGGCACTAATGGCAGCCAGTCTCTTTTCACAGGTTAACCTCTCCCAGGTACCTCTAACCTCAGCACAAATGGCAACATCTCCAGATCACCTTGTAACTCATAACAGGTAACCCTGAGCAGGGCACAGGCAGTGGCTAATTTTGGCCTGCCCCAAAGCCCCTCCCAAGAGGCCCAAGAACCAACACACCCAGTGACTAGCTTCAGAAAACACCAGAGCACCTCCACAAACAACATACTCAAAGGACAGGCTAGGCAGGCACCAGAACCCTGGCTAAAACAAATACTGTTCCATGGGGTCATCTTCTGCACAACTACTCCACTGCAGTCATGCCCAGTCCTCACAACCAATCAGCCTGAGGGTCAATTCCACCCAGTGATATGCCAACAGCAATCAAGGCTCAACTACAACAGGAGGTCCCACACAACATACACAAAGAATACATCTGGAGCACCTGGTGCAGGTGAGTAGGGAGACTGTGCAACGTGGCCCCACAAGACACCTACTACATAAAGCTATTCTAACCAAGACCAGGAGATATAGCAATGAACATAAAAATAAACACAAAAGGCAGCCAAAATAAGAAGACAAAAAACATGTCCCAAATGAAAAGACAGAACAAACTCCAGAAAAAGAACAAAATAAAATGGAGAACTAAAGAAAAAGCAATCTCCTAGATGCAGAGCTCAAAGCAGTGGTTATAGGGATGCTCAATAAACTTGGGCAAAAAGTAGATAAAGTCAGTGAGAACTTTAACAAAGATATAGAAAACATTAAAAAGGAAGATAGAAAACAAAAAAGAACCAGTCAGAAATGAAGATTATAATAATTTAAATGAATACATTAGAGGGAATAAAAAGTAGATTAGATGGAGCAGAGGATTGAATCAGCAGTTTGGAAAATAAGAGAGCAGAAAACATCCAATTGAAACAGCAGAAGAGAAAAAAAGAATTTTCAAAAGAAGAATGATTTAAGGAGCCTCTGAAACATCAAGCACAACAATATTCACATCATAGAAGTAACAGAAGGAGAGGGAGAGAGATGAAGGAATTTAAAACCTATGAGAAAAAAATGAGAGTAAACTTCCTTAACCTGATGAAGGAAATAGACACACAAGATGAACTCAAAGAGGCCCACATCAAGATACATCATAATTAAAATGCTAAAGGTTAAAAACATGAAAAGAATCTTAAAAGCAGCAGTAGAGAAGCAGTTAGCTGCTTATATGGGAGCTCCCATGAGACTGTCAGCTGATTTCTCAACAGAAACTGCAGGCCAGAAGAAAATGCAAAAAATATTCCAAGTGATGAAAAGCAAGGACCCTACAACCAAAGTTATTCTACCCAGCAAAGCTATACTTTAGAATCAAAGAACATATAAAGAGCTTCCCAGACAAAAAAAAGAAGCTAAAAAAGTTCATCACCACCAAACTAGAATCACATGAAATGTTAAAGGGTCTTCTTTAAGAAGAAGAAGAAAAATTATTAAAAATATATTAATTTTTTTTTCCTCACCCGAGGACATTTTTCCATTTTTTGTACAGATAGAGTGGGAGGGAGGGAGAGGAAGGGAGAGAGAGAAACATCGACGTGAAGGGACACATCGAGTGGCTGCCACCCCCACGACCAACCAGGGCCGGGGACAAACTGCAACCGAAGTACATGCCCTTAGCGGGAACCGAACTCGGGTCTCTCTGGACCGCAGGCCGACGCTCTAACCGCTGAGCCAAACCGGCCAGGGCTAAAAATATAAATAATACAATGGCAATAACTACATACCTATCAATAATTACTTAAAATATAAATGGATTAAATGCTCCAATCAAAACTCATAGGTAGCTGTTTTTGCAGTAGGTTTGCCACCTGAACACAGGTGTGGTGAAAACCACCACGAAATTAAACCCAAAATGAAAAAGAAAAAGATTCATATCAGCATTGTCATCATTGGATATGCAGATTCCAGCAAGTCGGCTACTACTGGCCATCTGATCTACAAATGTAGTGGGAGCAACAAAAAGAACCACTGAAAACTTTGAGAAAGAGGCTGCTGAGATGAGGAAGCGTTCCTTCAAGTGTGCCTGGGTCTTGGATAAATTGAAAGCTGAGCATGAACATGGTATTACTATTGGTATCTCCCTGTGAAAATTTGAGACCAGAAAGTATTATGTGGCCATCACTAATGCCCAAGAACACAGAGACTTCATCAAAAATATGATTACAGCCCAGCCAGTGCAACTCAGTTGGTTGAGCATGCACCAAAAGGTCACTGATTTGATTCTCTGTCAGGGGCACATGCCCAGGTTGTGGGCTCTATTCCCTATGTGGGGCATACAGGAGAGAGCTGATTGATGTTTCTCTCATCAATGTTCCTCTCTCTCTAAAAATCAATAAAAATATAAAATAAAATAAAACATTACTACAGGCACATCTCAGGCTGACTATGCTGTCCTAATTGCCATTGGTGGTGAATTTGAAGGAGGTATCTCCAAAAATAGGCAGACACCTAAGCATGCCCTTCTGGCTTACACACTGGGTGTGAAACAACTGATTGGTGGTGTTAACAAGATGGGTTCCTCTGAGCTATCTCACAGGCAAAAGAGATGAGGGGAAATTATTAAAGAAGTCAGCACCTCCATTAAGAAAACCCTGATTTAGTAGCATTTGTGTCCATTTCTGGTTGGAATGGTTACAATATGCTGGAGCCAAGTGCTAACATGCTTTGGTTCAAGGGATGGAAAGTCACCCATAAAGATGGCAATGACAGGGAACCATGCTGCTTGAAGCTCTGGGTTGCATTCTGCCACCAACTTGTCGACTGGCAAGAGCCTGCGTCTGCCCCTCCAAGATGTTTATAAAATTGGTGGTAGACATGGGCCTAGTGGAGAATGGTGTTAATCTGGCATGGTGGTCACTTTGCTCCAGTCAACATTACAACTGAAATATATTCTATCAAAATGCACCATGAAGCTTCGAGTGAAACTCTTCCTAGGGACAATGTGGGCTTCAATGTCAAGAACATGCTTGTCAAAGATGTTTGATGTGGTGATAATGTGGCTGGTGACAGCAAAAATGACCCACCAATGGAAGCAGCTGGCTTCACAGCTCAGGTGATTATCCTGAACCATCCAGGCCAAATAAGCACTGGATATGCACCTGTGCTGGATTGTCACACAGCTCACATTGCTGGCAAATTTGCTGAGCTGATGAAGACTGATCATCATTCTGGAGAAAATCTGGAAGATAGCCCAAAGTGTTTTAAATATGCCATCATATATATGGTTCCTGGCAAGCCCATGTGTGTTGAGAGCTTCTCTGACTATCCTCCTCTGGGCTGCTTTGCTGTTTGTGGCATGTTGCTGTGGGTATAATCAGAGCAGTAGACAAGAAGGCAGCTGGAACTGGCAAAGTCACCCAGTCTTCCCAGAAAGCCCAGAAGGCTGAAGGAATATTATCTCCAATACCTGCCACCCCAATCTTAATCAGTGGTAGAAGAGCAGTCTCCGGACTGTTTGTCTCAATTGGCCATTTAGGTTTAATAGTAAAAGACTGGTTAATGATTACAATGCATCGTAAAGCCTTCAGAAAGAAAGGAGGATGTTTTGTTGACCATTTGGGTTTGTGTGTGTATGGCAGTTTTTAAGTTAATAGTTTTTAAAATTGGTACTTTTTCATGAAAACAACTTGACCAAAAACCTGTCACAGAATTTTGAGACCCATTAAAGCAAACTTTACTAATAATAATTTAAAAAAAGATATAGGGTGGCTGAATGGATAAGAAAATAAGACCCATACAAATGCTGCCTATGAGAGAGCTACTTCAGATCCAAAGACACACACATAACTGAAAATAAAGGGATTAAAGAAAGAAATTTTATGGAAATGGAAAAAAGAAAAGCTAAGGTAGCAATATTTAAATCAGACAAAAAAGACTTAAAAACAAAGGCTATAACAGGAGACAAAAAAGGACCTATTCATTCTACTTCTGGGTGTTTATCTGAAATAACCCAAAACAACAAATCAAAAACACATATGCATCCCTATGTTTACTGAAGTATTATTTATAATAGTCAAGATATGGAAGCAGCATAAGTGTCCATTGATAGACTAATAGAGAAGAGGTTGTACACATATATAATGAAATATTGCTTAGCCATAAAAAAGAATGAAATCTTGCATTTGTGACAACATCGATGGACCTAAAGGGTATTGTACTGAGTGAAATAACTCAGACAGGAAAAGACAAATATCATGTGATTTCACTTACATATGGAATCTAAAAAAACAAAATGAACAAACAAACAAAACAGAAATAAACTCATAGATACAGAGAACATTTTGATGGTTGTCAGATGAGAGGAGGGTTGGGAATGGGTGAAAAGGGGGAAGGGATTAAGATGTGCAAATTGCCAGTTATAAAAACAGTCATGAGAATGTAAAGTACATCATAAGAAATATAGTCAATAATGTTGTAATAATTATGTATGGTGTCAGAAGTGTACTAGACTTACTGGGTTGATCACTCAGTAAGTTATATAAATGTCTAATCACTGTGTTGTACACCTAAAACGAATATAATATTGTATGTAACTGTTAATTGAAATTTTTTTTAATTATTTTAAAAAAGAAGTGGGGTGATTGTAATGTGTCAATGTAGGTTCATTCATTGTAACTAATGTACCACTCTGGTGAGCCTATCCACGTGTGGAAGAGGGATACATGAGGAATCTCTGTACTTTCCTCTTAATTTTGCTATGAACCTAAATGTGCTCTAAAAAATAAAGTTTGTTTATTTATTTGTTTGTTTATTAAAGTACGTTCCTTTAAATATTGTTGCTCTCCAGGCCCTGGTCCCTCCAACAGCTTGAAGTGTTCTCTGCTGCCATGTAGCTCTCTGGCTGGAGGTGATGCCCTGGCCCATCTTCTGCTCCATTTCCCTGGACAGCACAGTGGTGACTCTGTGTGTTCTACTTACAGAAACTGAACCTGCACTCCCTAGTCTCATCCTGTGTTTTTCTCCTGATGAACAGTGGGTGGATTTGTGAAGGAAGCATTGTCTTTCATTTGTATTTGGTGCAAACATGCTTGCAGCTAGGCCAACACAGGCAGTTCCATTGTTCCAAGGGGTCCACACTGTGAACAAGTGGGAGTTGTCTAAGAGGACTCCGCCAGCTCAACTAGCCAGCACCTTGGCAGGTCTGGAAATATTACCCATGCCAACGAGTGTGGAGGGGAGACATGTTTGCACGCCTGGCTACCAGAGAAGGCAGTCCTTTGGTCCAAAGAGTATATCATGTTTTGAAAATAAAATCACATCACCAGCTGTGACTGTTTTATCAATTTACCCCATTACATTACACACTGCTTAGCATAAATGATGGAGAAGCAATTCACTTTGGCCTCTGTTCCAAAATAAATAGGACATTCAGCATCACATTTATAAACACTTAGATTGAGTGAGAAGAAAAATGCCCTGCTAGTGAAGAGACAATGTTGAAATTTTCAATTCCAATCTGAGAAAGAATTACTAGCCACAGGTTAGAAGACCAGAAGTTTATGGAGATGGCCATCCAGCCATTTCTGTTCAGGTCACAGCTGAGAGGACCCTTACTCAGCAGCAAAAATGCAAAAGCATAAACTGTTGACAGAAGAAAGGACAAGAGTTAACTAATCATTCATGCAACCCATCAGACTTTGTTTTCTGTGAGGTGCTGCTTCTTACAGATTCCCATAGCAGTCCAGAACCTTAGGGCCCCAGACAAGGGGGAACATATGCTTTTGGAGATCCCAGAGCTTGGCTGAAATCCACAAGATCAGCAAACAGATCCCTAGACCCTCAGTGCTTGCTGCTGTACCTCCTACATAATGGGGTATGGAAAGAACGTAGAATATTTCCTCAAGGAGTGGAAAATCCTTGATTTACCAGAGGTCCAGAATTTATCTCTGTCTAAAGGAGTTCTTTTGAGGGGAAATAAAAAAAAAAAAGAATGCAGAAACAGTTTTACTGCTCGAAAGAACCATCCTTCCTGGTGCTGGTCTGCCCTGAGGCAGTACCCTGATGGTATCCCTGCACAGGTATCACTAGCCAGATATAAAACCCACTTTGTCAAGTCAAGCAGGCAGGTCAAGGAAGGGACATTCAGCCATAACAGTCTTCAGTTAGCAAAGGGTCCCAGAAAAGTACCTGTCATTGTGAGCCCTGTGGCTACTTGAAAATAAACATTTTATTCACTCAAATGACTGAATGAACAACATAAGTGTGTATAAGACCCTGTGCCACATCTTGAGAGATGTATAGATAGGTGGTGTACCATCAACTAGCATTTAGAAAGCATATATGCCAGCACTAAACAAGACAAGGACTAAGCTATTAACCTATCCCCAGTGAAGAATCTTTAGATAAAGACACAAGCAGCAAAGTTAGAAAATAACACGTTCCTTAAAATGATAGGACATGTAGGACATAACAGGAGCATAAAGAGGGGCATCTAGCCAAGGGGTGGTCATGGATGGCGTCTTGGAAGAAGTGGCCTGACCACAGAAGGAAGTGGACTTTGGAAGTGTTCAGACTATGGTGCCCACCCTGGCTCTGCCACTTCCAGGTACCCTAAGCATGTCCCTTAACCTTCCTAATCTTTGGTTTTCTATGTAAACTGAGGCTAGTAATATATACCTTTCAATTATTATTATAAGGAATACATGTTGAACAATTAATTCACATAGAGAGTAGTACTTATTAGTCAAAGGGTTTAGCAAGATAATGTCTAGGACAGAGAAATACATACAATTTAAATTTAAAATATATGAAATTCAACAGTGAGATCTAGCAAGCTAAGACTTGAAATTATACAATTAAATTTGAAAATAGAAAGTCTTTGGATGCTGTCATAAGGGCTGGTTTAGTCCGGTGTTACTTCTAGAAACCAGATACAGTGGATTTGGGTACATGAGGGTGGAGGCCTCGGAAACAAGGAGTTCTGAAATGTTAACGGGGAGAGGGGATGTGGGGTCAGGGAAATATGTCTTTTATACTTGTGAAAATTTTGAGCATTCTTATGGTCTATGAGGAAGAAACCAGAGAGAAGGAGAGAACAAAGAAGGAATAATTGATAGAGCAAACTTCTGGAGTGATACTTTGGAATTGGATCTTGTATCCTAGTGAAGCATTTAGCGTCAGTCAGAATTAAGAAACCTCGTCCTCTAAGAACAGAGGAAAGCAGACAACATCTGGTGAACATATATTTGTATATGTTGTATTGCTATAGGAAGAGGGAATTAAAGAAGTCCAGGCCTGATGGTCTCCATGTTTTCCAAGAAGTTGGATGGAAGTTCACCTGAGAGCATGGGCTTGGAGTAGAGAAGGGTGCTTGAGAATGTTACAAATATGAAAGAGTGGCTGCTAGAGATGGGAGGGAAAGATGACCAAAGACAGCTATAAGATTTTGGGAGTGGGGGTTAGGTGGAGGTGGGCAAAGGCAGGGAAATGGGGTGGAAAGAGACTTTGCTTGTGGTGACGGATGCATGATGCAGTGTGCAGATGATGTTTTATTGAGTTGTACATTTGGAACCTGTATGCTTTTGCAAACCAATATCACCCCAATAAATTCAATTAAAAATAATAAATTAAGCCCTGACCGGTTTTTCTCAGCAGTTAGAGCATCAGCCTGTGGACCAGAGAGTCCCAGGGTCGGTTCCCGCTAAGGGCAGGTACTTCCGTTGTGGTTTGTCCCTGGCCCCGGTTGGGGTCGGGTGGCTGGAAATCAGTCAATGTTTCTCTCTCACATCGATGTTTCTCTCTCTCTTCCTCCCTTTCTCCCTCCCACTCTATCTGAAGATCAGTGAAAAAATGTCCTCGGGTGAGGATAAAATAAATAAATAATAATAATAACAAATTAAAAATAAAATAAATTAAGTGGTACTGAAGTTCTCTGCTGCATTTGAATGCATGAGTATATACCTGAACCAATCTGCATGGTTGTAGATTTCTCATCAATAGTGCTCAGGTATCTGGATTTTGGGGTGTGAAAAAGAAAATGAATTTAGAGTTTAAATTTTATTAGGAAGATGGGGGAGAAAGTATGTAAAGAATTAGAGTATTGGTGAAAGTGTTGTTTAGATGATTAATTATAGGGTCCAGGTTGGGTAAGGAAAAAGGGCTCATAGATGTGAAGACAATAGAGACATGGAGACCAAGGTGCTGAAATGAGGAAGTGATCCCATACCTAAAAAGGAGGCAAGTGCAAGAAGAATGTATGTGGTAAATGAAAATGTTCAGCAACAACTCAGCAATAACTGCATGAGTTTAGAGAAGAGAATTGTGCGTGAGAATTCTCTGGGAACACTTCCTACTGGGGTCAGATTTTATAAGCAGATTTAGATTTGAGAAAGAGGAGAGGGAGTGTGATAGTCTGGTGGCCACAGGGGGCTTACGCAGAGGGTGGCAAAAGAGAAAGAAGGAGACGTCAAATGAAGTTCAGTTTCCCAGATTCTCAGAGAAATTCAATAAGAAGTTTAGACGTTGTCAGTCTATTTTCTACTTCCATGTGTCTGGATCTATTTTGTTAATCCACTTATTTTGTTCATTATATTCCACAAATAAGTGAGATCATGTGGTACTTGTCTTTCTCTGACTGGTTTATTACTCTTAGCATAACTCTCTCCAGGTCCCTCCATGTCATCTCAAAAAGTAAGAGATATTTCTTTCTTAAAGCTGCATAGTGTTCCATTGTGCATATATCACAGCTTTTATTCCACAGGCCATGACAAGTCACTGACGCTTTTGAAAAGAGAAGTGGCAAAATAGCACTTTGGTAAATGTGAAAAGTGGGTTAAAAGGGGATCCAGCTATAGAAAGGACAGCAGGTGCGATCCTTAAACATGCGGTGCAATAAAGACTTGAACCAGAAAAGGCAGTGGCAGAAGAACACACGAGATAAGAGAAACCTAGAAAGAAGCAGTAGAACTTGCTAAGTAATTACTTTACAAGAAAGGGCCGAAGATTTCAAAAAGGCATCAGAGTGAATGGAAGCTACACAGACCATCTCCCAGGAAAACACTGGAATTACAACTAAAACACACACAAATCAATGGGAAAAAGCAATAGAAAAGCAGCTTGCGAGGATCATATAACCAGGGACACTGACTCAATCCTGGTAGGATTGGGGAGGAGAAAGAGGGGGGCTGGGAGCCCATAGACAGCAGCCGCCTTAGCTGTGAGCAGCGCCCTAGGGTTAAACTTCCAAGCCGCTCCACAGCGCAGAGCTGGGACAGACGCTAAAATAGACACAGCTACTCACCTTGGGCTTCGGCAGAGGGAGGGAAGACTGAACTGAAACTGTGGGGAAACACTCAGGATTTGAAGGGAGCTCAGAGCTTTTGCTGCATTCCAGCCACGCAGGATGGTGGCCATCTTGCTCCTTCCCAGGGATCTGGGGACAGGCAGCGGCCCCTCCCTCGGAGATTCAACTCCACTCTAAGGGCCATTGAAATACAAATTGAGGCTCACTAACAACCAGCATCTGCCCCACACTCAGGAAATCCCTTTACACTGAGCACCTGAGGGAGTTTTTCATTTAACTGACAACTCAAAACTCTTTAAGTAACCACTGCTGATAGCCTCCAGGCAAAAAGCTAGAGGATAACTGTACCATTCCTGGGCTAGCAACTCTAACCAGGAAAGTAAGACTTGACAGTGGTGTTTAACGTGGGTCCTTCCTCACTCATCTAAACCCAGGAGAGGGAACCACAAACAGCAGAACACCAATATCCACAGGGAAAACTTGATAGGCTCCAAAGCCCCCTGTGATAGCCAAAATGGTGAAACACAGAAACAAAAGCCAAATGAAAGAACTAGAGACCTCAACCAAAGATAAAATAAATATGGAACAGTTAGGCAAGTTAACAGAGCTAAAATTCAGAGTCATGATCATGAGGAAGCTCAACAGCATGAGTAAGAACATAGAGATATTGAAAATCAACCAATTGGAAATGAAAAACCACCAAGAAGAAATCAAGAATGATGTATCAGAAATAAAGCACACATTGGAAGGTCTAAACAGCAGAGTATAGGAAGTGAAGGACCAGATCAGTGAATTAGAAGACAGTGTAGAAAAATCAACCAATCAGAAAACCAAAAGGAAAAACGATTAAAAAACAGAAAGACAGTTTAAGAGACCTCTGGGACAACTGGGAACGTAATAATATTTGCATCATAGGAGTCCCCAAAGAAGAAAATGAACAAGGGTTAGAGAATATATTAGAAAAAATAGTGACAGAAAACTTCCTTAATTTTGTGAAGGAAGAAGGCATTCAAGTTCAAGAAGCACAGAGAGACCCAAGGAAGAAGAACCCAAAAAGGCCCACACCAAGACACATAGTAATTAAAATGCCAATAATTAAAGACAAAAAGAGAATCCTAGAGGCAGCAAGAAATAAGCAACAGGTTACCTACCAAGGAAACCCTATAAGGCTTTCAGCTGACTTCTCACAAGAAACACTACAGGCAAGAAGGAAATGGCATGAAGTAATCAAGGTCATGAAACACAAGGATCTGAATCCAAGACTACTCTACCCAGCAAGGCTGTCATTCAAAATAAAAGGTCAAATAAAGAGTGTCCCACACATAAAAAGGCTAAGGGAATGCCTTAGCACCAAACAAGCACTGCAAGAAAGGTTAAAAGGACTACTGTAATTAGTACAAGAAATCGGAAGAAAAATAGAACCACACTAAACAAAAATGGCAATAAATAAGTACATATCAATAATCACCTTAAATGTAAATGGACTGAATGCTCTGACAAAAAGACACAGACTAGCTAATTGAAAAAGAAAGCATGACTCATCTATATGTTGTTTACAAGAGACTCACCTCACAACAAAAGACTCACATAGGTTGAAAGTGAAGAGATGGGAAAAAAATCTTCCAAGCAAAGAGAAAACAAAAAAAAGCTGGGGCAGCAATACTGACATCTGATAAAATAGGTTTCAAAATGAAGGCCATGGCTAGAGACAAAAATAGGCCACTACATAATATTGAAAGGATCTACCCAACAGAAAGATATAACCTTGATAAACATATATGCACCCAATAAAGGAGCACCAAAATATATTAAAAATCTTCTGGAGGACTTCAAAGGAGAAATCGACAGCAATACAATCATAGCAAGGGACTTTAACACCCCATTGACATCACTAGATAGATCCTCTAGAAAAAAATTAGCAAGGAAACAGAGACTCTAAATGAAGCACTAGACCAAATGGATTTAACAGATATCTACAGAGAATTATACCCCAAAACTGCAGAATTCACATTCTTCTCGAGTGCACATGGGACATTCTCAAAGATAGACCACATGACAGAATACAAACTAAATATCTACAAGTTCAAGAAGATTGAAATCATATCAAGCATCTTCTCAGATCACAATGGCATGAAACTAGAAATCAATTGCAACAAAAAAATGCAAACACAATTGAACACATGGAGGCTAAATAGCATGTTATTAAACAAAGAATAGGTTACCATGGAGATCAAGGAAGAAATTTAAAAATTCCTGGAAACCAATGAAAATGAACACACAACAACACAAAATCTTTGGGATGCAGCAAAAGCAGTTCTGAGAGGGAAGTTTATAGCACTACACGCCTACATCTAGAAATAAGAAAAATTTCTAATTGACTGTCTAACCTCACAACTTAGAGAATTAGAACGCAAACAAAAAGAAAACCCCAGAGCAAGTAGAAGAAAGGAAATAGTAAAGATCAGAGCAGAAATAAATGACATGGAGACTAAAAAAAACAATTCAAATGATCAATGAAACAAAGAGCTGGTTTTTCGAAAAGATAAACAAGATTGATGGACCCTTCACTAGACTCACCAAGAAACAGAGAGAATCCAAATACACAAAACCAGAAATGAAAGAGGAGATGTAACAACTGACATCACAGAAATACAGTGAGTCGTTGAAACATATAATGAACAATTATATGCCAACAAATTCAACAATCTAAGCAAACTGGACAAATTTCTAGAAACACATAGTCTCCCAAAACTGGACCAGGAAGAGATAAATAACTTGAACAGACCAATAACAAATAAGGAAATTGAAGAGGTAATCAATCCTCCAGGCAAACAAAAACCCAGGCCCGGATGGCTTCACGGGGGTGTTTTACTGAACATTGAAAAAAGAACAAACACCCATTCTCCTCAAAATATTTCAAAAAATTTAAAACAAAGGAAGACTTCCAAACTTGTTTTATGAGGCCAGCATAATTCTAATTCCAAAACCAGAAAAACACACTACAAATAAATAAAACTATGGGCCAATATTCCCGATGAACAAAGACGCCAAAACCCTGAACAAAATACTAGCAAATCAGATCCAGCAATACATCAAAAAAATTATTCACCATGACGAAGTGGGATTCACCCCAGGGGTGCAAGACTGGTACAATATTTGCAAATCAATAAATGTGATACACCACATAAGTAAAATGAAGAATAAAAACCACATGATCATATCAAGAGATGCTGAAAAAGCATTCGACAAAATCCAGCATCCATTTCTGATAAAAACACTCAGCAATGTGGGAATAAAGGGATCGATCTTGACATAATAAAGGCCATATATGAAAGACCTACAGCCAACATCATGCTCAATGTGCAGAAACTAAAAACATTTCCCTTAAAAACAGGTACAAGACAGGGATGCCCACTTTCACCACTCTTATTTAACAGAATACTGGAAGTCTTAGCCACAGCAATCAGACAGGCGGAAAAAATAAAAGGGATCCAAATTGGAAAGAAGGAAGTGAAACTGTCATTATTCACAGATGACATTATATGGTACATAGAAAACTGTAAAGACTCCATAAAAAACTTACTAATTTAATAAATGAATTTGGACAAGTAGCAGGACACAAAATTAACATCTAGAAATTAATGGCATTCTTATACACCAAGGATGAACTCACAGGAAGAGAAACTGAAAAAACAATTTCATTTACCATGGAGACAAAAAAAGTTAAGATACCTAGGGATAAACTTAACCAAAAAAATAAAGGACCTATTTGCAGAAAACTATAGGACATTGGAAAAAGAAATAGAGGAAGATATAAAAAAGTGGAAGCACATACCTTGTTCATGGATTGGAAGAATTAACATCATTAAAATGTCCATACTACCCAAAGCAATCTATAGATGCAATGCAATCCCCATCAAAATAGCAATGACATATTTCACATAACTAGAACACATACTTCAAAACTTCATATGGAACCAAAAAAGACCCCGGGTAGCCACAGAAATCTTGAAAAAGAAGGACAAAGTAGGTGGGATCACAATACCAAATATCAGGTTATACTACAAAGCTACTGTAATCAACACAGCCTGGTACTGGCACAAGAACAGGCATATAGACCAATGAAACAGAATAGAGAACCCAGAAATGGACCCAAGGCAATATGCTCAATTAATATTTGACAAAGGTGGCAAGAGCATACAGTGGAGTAAAGACAGCCTCTTTAATAAATGGTGTTGGGAAAATCAGACAGCTACATGCACAAAAATAAAACTAGACCATCAACTTACACCATACACAAAATAAACTCAAAATGGATAAAAGACTTAAATGTGACCCGTGAATCCATAAAAATTCTAGAAGAAAATGTAGGCAACAAAATTTCTTACATCATACGCTGCATTTTCATTGATACATCATCTAAAGCAACAGAAACAAAGGAAAAAATGAACACATGGGACTACATCAAAATAAAATCTTCTGCACATCAAAAGCAACAACCATCAAAATGGAAAGGCAACCCACTGTGTGGGAGAACATCATTGCCAATGATACATCAGATAATGGGTGAATTTCCAAAATATATAGAGTACTTATACAACTCAACAAAAGGAAGACCAAGAACCCAATTAAAAAATGGGCAGAGGAGCTGAATAGACACCTCTCCAAACAGGATATACAAATGGCCAAGAGACATATGAAGAAATGCTCAACATCACTAATCATCAGAGAGATGCAAATTAAAACAACAATGAGGTATCACCTCACATCTGTCAGAATGGCCGCCACCAACAAATCATCAAACAACAAGTGTTGGCAAGAGTGCGGAGAAAAGGGGACTCTAGTACACTGCTGGTGGGAATGCACTGGTGCAGCCACTATGGAAAACAATATGGTGCTACCTCAAAAAATTAAGAATTGAACTGCCATTTGACTCAGTGATCCCACTTCTAGGAATATACCCTAAGAAGCCTGAAACACCAATCAGAAAGAATATATGTACCCCCATGTTCATTGCAGCACTATTTACAATAGCTAAGATCTGGAAACAGCCCAAGTGTCCATCAGTAGACGAATGGGTAAAAAAGCAGTGGTACATATACACAATGGAGTACTATGCAGCTGTAAGAAAGAAAGATCTCTTATCCTTTGAGACGTCATGGAGGGACCTGGAAAGTATTATCCTAAGTGAAACAAGCAAAGCAGAAAAAGACAAATACCACATGATCTCACTTATTTATGGAATATAATGAACATAACAGTCTTAGGAATAGGGTAGACCCAGAAACATGGGAGTAGGGTACAGACTGACAACCCTTGGGGCGGGGGAGGAGATAAACCAGGGAACTTTGTGTGTATGCATAACTGACGGACATGAACCACAGGGCAGGGGACTGGGCGGGGAAGATGGGGAGGAGGCTGTCAATGGGGTAAAAAAGGAGAAACATCTGTAACAAAAATAAAATTAGAAATAAAATTTTAAAAAAAAGAAAGGGCCAAGCGAAATATTTCTCAGGTTTCACATCCGCTTCTCCAGATAGACATACATGAACTTATCAAAATCAAGCACAAAAAGGGATTCTGTTTTATAGTGAGAAAATGGAGGAAAGTCGTCTGAAAATAAATGATTATTTTCAACCTATTTGGAAGAAAGAAACACTAACCATCTTCCACCACAAAAGAAAAGAAAAATATTGGCTTAAAAGAGAAAACTCAAGATATTCGTAATAACTGCCTATGAAATGAAATGCGGATTATACCAAGCACCTTGATTCTATTTTACTATTTACTGCTTTTAATTCTAGCAAAGCAATATTATAATTTCTTGAGAGCCTCTAAATGATTAACTAGCTTGTAATAAATGCCAAGGTGAGAAATAAAATTCAGGGCTGACTCCAAAAATCTAAGGTCCTATCCATATACAACACAAACAAAAAGTTGACTTTGACTATCAACTACTAGGAGTTAATAAAAGAAATAAAAAATAAATCTGGATGATACTAGCTAACAACCAATATTATATATAGTACTATTTTATCTATGAAAAAGTATAAAGTTATGAACCAAATGCTATAATATATTTTATGCTTTTTAATCTTCATTAATATTCTTCGACACACAGAGAAAATATAATTGCTCCTATAAAGAAGGTAGCCCAGCTAGTGTGGCTCAGTGGATTGAGTGGCGTCTCATGGACTGATAGGTCCCAGTTCAATTCCCCATTAAGGCACATGCCCGGGTTGTGGGCTCAATTCTGGGTAGAGGGCGTGTAGGAGGTAGCCAATCAATGTTTCTCTCTCACATCAATGTTTCTCCCTCTCTAAAAAATCAATAAAAACATATTTTTATAAAGGTAATTTTCATTAGAAATTAAACCTATTGTACTGGAAATAGGAAAGGTAGTTAGTGGAAATAGAATTAAGTTGGTAAATGTTTTCTTCAAAAATTATATAGGTCAATGAGACCTCATAGAGAAACAGACACAATGGAGAGAGGGAAACCTCAGAATAATTTACAGTCTTGTGATGATAAGATTGAGGCAAGTCTAGAACAAGTGAATTTTGAACAATGGAGTTTTCTTCATAAGGAGTAACCACTAAGTACACACCACTCTGGTTACTCCAGAATGAGTCCCTTCACTAATTATTATTATTATAAGAACCAATGGCTAATGTAAATGAGGTAAAGATGTGTAAAGCAAGGCAACATCTTTATGTATGCTAGCTCCACTCTGGGGAACATTTGTGGGAGGAGCTTGGGAGGTGGCTATACCATACACATGGCATGACGTTGTGCGTGGAAAAAATAGTAACATACATAATATACCACAAAACTTAACCTAGTCCTCATGGTCAGGGCAAATAATAAGTTTAATTTCTTCTCAGTGATACTATGATTCAGAAAAAGAACCATAGTAAGAAATGTTCTTATAAACATAGATCAGGAAACTGAGGCATAATATTTGATGATGTACCTATGATCATATAGTTAGAAGACCTAGTGTTAGAGTTCTTATGATTGATAGTCCTATGATTTTCCTCTTTTTAACTATGGAAGAAAGCTTAAAAACCATTTTGTAGTGGCCCAAAGGGCATTCAGTTCATTAATTTCTACCAGTAGGAAGAAAAGAGCCACTTTCAAGGCTGCTTCAGATTGCATAACCTGGAAGCAGTAATGAGCTCGCCGGGGGTATGTGCCCCTAAATACCTTATGCTCATTTTTATCTTTTCTGGAACTGACTTAGGGTTTGGATGAGCACAGTAGGTGAGATGCTAGCAGACAGTGTGCCAAAGCACCGAGAGAGTCAAAATAGTAAGATCATGGGACTTTGGCAAGAGCATAACGGAAAGCATAAAACCTCTAATGGAGTAAAGGAGTCATTGCGTTGAAAAGTCAAGGGGTAAGAAATAATTGAACCTGACATCAGAATTGCTGCACTTAAGTGGTTAGGAAAACAATCAAAGCTAAAAATAGGCTAAAGAGAAGCAACTGAAGACCCAGGATTAAAGATCCACCTCTTCCATTTCCTAAATTGATTTAGAGAGTAACTCTTCTTTTAAAAATAGTATTGATGAAGCCATATTCAGAGGACGCCTTTTTTATCTTAAATGTTATTGTAGACTACAAAATGCATTGTTTATAAAGAATTGTTTCTACTAGACATCTCTTCCTGGCTTTCTGTTATGGAAACCAAATGGAATGTATATTAAAACCAAGGCATATGACCAAGCATAAAACCAGTCACATCCTCACAGGACATCCAAAGGCAAGAATGAAAAAAGATTTCTCCTCCTTTGCTTCAATTTCTGATAAGAGGAAAAGCCTTCCCAGAAATCCCATCTGTCTTTCCATTAGTTTTCATTGACCAGAACTGGATCCCTGCCACCACTAAACCAACAAGAGGCAAAGAATAGGATTGAAAATACTGCTTTAAACCAATCACAATTTACCCCCGAAGATGAGCCTATCTTATCTGAGCCTATTACTAGTTAAACCTGTAAACAAACTGAGATTCTATCAAGGAAATTAAGAGGGATCATTGTTGAGTAGGCAGTTAACAAGGTCTGCTCATCACCCATAGATGTTTCCCGTTTACTTAAAGGTCTATTTTAAAATTTGCATTTAACATTTATTAATAAAGCACTATCTTAGACACTGTTCCAAATAAAGCAAATACATTCGATCCTGGCCTCAAAAACAAAGAGAGAAACATGTACACAAAATAGGACAAGAGAGTGAACAAGAAATGAAGAATCAAAAAACAGCAAAATATGGGATGAATACAGAACTACCCAGATTCCAGGTCCCAAAATTAACTTTGGTGTTAAGTCACAGGAGGACTTATCTTAAGTCCCATCATAAGGGTGTGGTTCCTACTTAGATTTGTATGTCTCTGAATCATAGTCTAAACAAAAATTTAGAAATATAGAAATGGCTTAGGTGAAAGCATTTTACTTCTCTGTTACTTATTGTATTTTATTCCCCCCAAAGGATTTTATGCTTAGTCAAAGACAGAAGGTGACATTGAAAATGAGATGTTGTTAGGAAGTACAGCCAGCCCCTCAGTTCCTCATGGTGGACCCTGGAGGCCCCAACCTTGCTGACTAGGTTTGTCTGCCACAGCACCTGTTCATGTCGTGAGAGCCACCACTAAGAATGCCTTGCTAGGTGAATTTTTCTCCCCCTGTCCAGTGAATCAATAATCCAATTTGCACGAATGTACTGGGAAAGAACACTGAGGTTCATAGGCACCTGGTATGTCACTTACTAAATGAACAAAAATGGGTTGAACACCAATGTTATACTAGGCACTATGCTAGCAATGGGGAAATAATAACAAATAAGGCATTGCTCCTAAACTTCCAATCTAGTGGGGATACACAATGTAACTGTGAAGTAATGCATTTATAGTTCTCAATACAGACATTCCAAATGTATTTTATTCACACATTATTATATGTGGATATATTCTTTTGAACCATTAGAATACTATACATCACATATAATATGAACTACAACTTTTCTTATGTGCTAGATAATCAACCACCATTTCTTTGTTAAAAGCGAAGTTTCAGAAACTACTTTCTACCTGTCTTGAAAACACAATGCACTGGCAATGGAAACTATGACTAGAGCCCTTAATCTCCCAACTTAAATGTGTCCTGTGTGTGTACCCCGATGTAAAAGTACTTCTTCAGTAATATATTTGAGTATTTTTTTTTTCTCTCCCTGAATGACACAAGTTATTTAAGAAAGTTGATAGAAATGTGTGTTTGAGCCCTGGCCAGATTTGCCCAGTGGTTAGAGAGTCAGCCCATGAACCAGGGAGCCCCAGGTTTGTTCCCGCTAAGGGCATATACCTCAGTTACAGTTTGTCCCCATCCCCAGCTGGGGTTGTGTGGGTGGCAGCCACTCAATGTGTCTCTCTCACATCGATGTTTCTCTCTCTCTCTTCCTCCCTCTCCCTCCCGCTCTATCTGAAGATAAATGCAAAAATAAATAAATAAATAAATAAATAAATAAATAAATAAATAAATAAATGTCCTTGGGTGAGGATAAAAAAAAAAAGAAAAGAAATGTGTGTTTGAGATTGCTAATTTCATGAGAGTCTAGGTATTGATTGACAGAATAGTAAGAACAAAGTCTGAATGAAGCAAATAAACATTTGCTTGAGAGAGCTCTCTGGTAGCAGTTTAGTTAGGAAAAAATACTAGAAGGGCATTGTGATGGTTTCCTTTGTGTCCACTTTGTTAGGCTACAGTGCTCAATTTTTTGTTCAAACGCCAGTCTAGATATTGCTGTGAAGGCATTTTGTAGATGTGATCTCCATCTACCATCAATGGACGTTAACTAGATTGTCTTCAATAATGCAGGTGGCCCTCATCCAATCATTTAAGGCCTTAAGAGCAAAATTTGCTATTTCCATAAGAATCAATTCTACCTTAAGATTGTAATGTAACATAAAAATCCTGCCTTAGTTGCCAACTTGCCAGCCTGCCCTACATATTTCAGACTTGCTGGCCTCCAAAGCCATGTAAGCTAATTCTTAAAAATAAATCTCTCTCCCTTTCTCCCTCACTCTCTCCCTCCCGTTATTGACTCTGTTTCTCTGGAGAACCCTGACTGACACAGGGCAGGGATTTATTCAATAAAAAGGAAAGTGCCTAAAAGGGATTTAAAAATATGCAATTGCATAAGACTATGAAATTAAGAGAAAAAAAACAAAAACAAAATGCCTTTCATAGAATTGACCTAGACAGGGAATAATTAGGAGCATCGGTAGAGGGTTTTCCTTGCAGAACATAAGAGAGCAGTTCATTCACCAATTGGCTGGGTTCTAAGAATAATTTGGGGGCCCAAAAGGACAGAAATGAGGAAACACAAGGTCTGGGATTCAGCACTGGACAGCTCACTTAAAAGCTGGTATCTGTACAAACAGATCCCACATTTTAGTCCTTGGCCAGCTAGATTCAGGATTAAGCTGTATCCTACAAAAGAATCACTGAAACAGATGGCAGCTGCAATGCCCAGCAGAAGCAGTAATGCCTGGTGCAAACAGGGATTGGTCTCCTTGTGGTGGTTGACCGGTCCTGTGGGTGAGGACTTGGACATCATCTGGGGACTCAGAAATCCTTGAAGTGACTTTGCAGGAAGAGTGGAGTCCTGCATAAGCTTTTCTCTGTTGAATGTTATAAACCAATAAAATAGTTTTCACACAGTTTTTTTTTACTAAACAAAAATCAATTGAAACATTTGAAGGGAAATAGCTGCTGCAGTAGATTATAAGCTTCAGCACTGTGTTTTATACATCATATAATTCCCGTGTGCTTACTATTCGAAACATCAATATCCATAGCAGCTACAACTGAGCTAGTAGCACACAGACCGGCATATAATGAGGTTTGCTGTCTTGCAGGGTATTAATCAAGAAAGACCCAAGTAAAAATTATATTTTTTATTGCACCCAGAAATCCAACTCCTGAGAATTGGTTTCTTGCTTTAAAACTTAAACAACTTCAAAATCCTCTTAGTCTTAAACACAAACAACCATTCAGGGCCCCAAAAGAAGTCTTTTTCAAAGTGATGACTCATTCTGTCTTCTGTGACTAATTGAGCGCAAATTTCACAAACCAGAGCACACTTACACTTTTAAGTGTGCGCTGAAGAATGACATCTTTTTGCAAACCACTTTACCTATCAAAGCAATAAGAGCTTCAGTAAAGAGTATATTTTGGAGTCATTATTTTAAGTCTTCTCATCCCTCACCCAAATTGGGTCATTAAAACCCAGATAAAAATTCCAGAAATGTTTTAAAATATCCTTCGAGCACATTGCTACTGACATGTACACACAAGCTAATACCGACATCTACAATGTGCAAGAGCCCTCTCTTTTCTTCCCTTCTCCCCTTGCTCCCATCCTTCAATCTTCCAGTCTTTCCTTTATCTCCCCATGCCCTCACCACACACCTTTCTTACCTCAACTCTTAAACTCCACTCCTGTCCTTGAACACCACCAAAATAGAAATCTGTATCAGCAGATGGTTTGTGACTAAGTCCAGAGCAAAAATATCACCCAGACTATCTACCCACTAAAATAGGTGGAGTTCCCAAGGTTGGAAACGGGGAGCAGGTGACATTCCACCTTCAGTTTTTGGAACATCGCCTCCCCTGGTGTTCTCCGGGTTGGAGTTGCAGAGGAATGCCCAAGATGTCATGCAGAAGGAAGTTGTGCCTTGCTGAAAACAGCATGAGCATCTGTGAGCCATAAATCTTTGAGGAACAGTGACATTTTGGATCCTCTAGTGGAAGGTACCCAGAAAGAATTACATAAATGCATTCAATTGTTTAATCTTCACCAACAATATGTCAGTCATTCTGTCAAATGCTGGGTAAAAACAATAATGAAATAGATATAGAGGTTCCAGCCCTGAATAAATGTATGGTCTAATCACAGCAAAAAGTCCTCGACACATCTAGAAAACGTGGATCAGTTTACGCTAAATATTTTTCTTTATTTTCTCATGTCCTACATACCCATTAAATGATAAACATAATATGAAGTGTTAAAATGAGAAGTAAAAACTACAGAGATCAGACTGATGCTCCACAATCTTTTTGTCTGGATTCAGTTACCTTATGTATTTTTAGGCTTAAAGTTCTTACAACAATGCAGAACTTTTTGCTTTTCTTCCCTGAAAGTAGACCCTTGCCCTTCCAGAGACAAAGTAGATTAATGAAGGGAGCTGGACACCAGGGCATATTTATTGGTGACACTATCCCTGTTTGCCAATAATTGTGCCCAAGACCTGTGGTCAAAGCAGCCGGCTACCACCAACTGCCATTTGCATATTCCATCATGTGAAATAGTGTTCTTGTGTTCAGACACCCATTCTTCTGCAATCTCCTTTCTTCACCACATGTGGAACTGGTCGAAAGGAACCAGTATTTCTAGACTTCTTTTTCTTCCTCACGGGCTTCAAAATTGTAGAATTTTGAATCTTATCAGGAAGAGTTTTTCAAGCTGCTCTTGAACCTGGAAAAACCTATGGTTCTACTAAAAGGCTCCCTGAGCTCCTGGACTGGTAAATTTCTAAAAATTAGCTTTGGAGTTGACTTTCCTTTGGGACCTCATTCAAGCTCTGGTTCAAGGTGTTACCATCAAGGTGAGTGAATTCATTCAGGATAGAACAAACTATGCTGCAATGAACAGCATCCTCAAAATCTCAGTGTTAACTAAGAAAGATATATTTCTCATACATGTAAAGTCACTAGCTTCAAAGACTACACCACTCTTGTGATTTTGTTATCTCAATAGAAGAACTTTGTTTTCTCTGATCAGGAGGAGAGATTGGAGGATTGAGCAGAGATTTACAACTTCTACCCTCATTTCAATGGTCAAAACATATCGTATGGTTCCACTTAAACACAAATTAGCCAGGAGATGTAATCTACCACATGCCGGCACTGAAAATAACAATGTGAGTCAAGGGTCTGTCAAAGGGATAAAGAATAGGGGGAATGGCTAGAACCTGAAGAATCATTTTCTTTGCATTGTCCCCTTTGTGACATATGACCCAGACCTGGTCCAGGCCCTTAAAGTCAAGACATTCTCTACCTTTGCAAAAATGTACCTACTCATTCCAGCCCTCCTGCCTCCACCCACAAGCAACTGGTATTTGCTGGGACTGAGTTTAGAATGAGGGTAATTTGTATCACAAAAATCTCTGCATTGGCAGAAGGTGGGTAATAAGGCAAGATGGCAGAGTTTAAGAATCAAAGAGAATTCAAAATGGTGATGTAGGTAGGTATTTAGTAACACAGGAAGGTGTTTGTTACATATTTTATAAATTAAAAAGTGAGTATTGGTACATATGGTATTCTATATATATGTACATATGACTAGATAGATAGATAAATTCGATTTAGATAGACTTTCCATGTAAATAGAAAAAAGTCTGAAAGACTATTCCAAAATGTGAACAATGATTATTTCTGGTGGTAAAATGCTATGTGATTTTTCTTTTACACTTTTCATATGTGTATTTTCTAATTATATAAAAACATAAGGTATGTGTATAAAAGTTAATCACAGGTAACATAGGAAGCCCCCTCCCTCAGCATGGTCAGCACAGGGGAGGAACCCCGGAGTCACTGCATGGGTCAGAGGGAGACATTTGGACGGGGCCTTGGCCACAGTGATAGTCAAGATCAGTGTCGTGCTGAGCCGCTGGAGGCAAAAGGACAAATCCGTAATACTGATCCTGCCTTTAAATTTTGATTTTGTTCATCATAGAGTTTTTCAGTAATTTTTACTTTGAAACTATTTCACTAAAACATTATTTATTTTTATGGCTGAGTGTATTGGTCCCTCCCTCTCCTCATCCTACTCCTGCCCTGGAACTCATGTGGGACAGGGAGGGAAGTGGAACTGATCGAGAAACCAGAGAGACCCTGAGAAATGACCCTGCCACTCAAGGCTGTTTGTAATGATGATAATGTGATACATAGAAACGAAAACAACATTAGAAAACTCCAACTTGGAGGGTGAGTGAGGCAGTTTTGAAGCCTGGAATATGCTCATGGAGTGTTAAACGAAAGAGTAGAGATATAACAGCCTCTTTATGTCAAGAGGCAGAAGGGAGAACTACCCTCAGATGAATTAGGTGGTGATAAAAGCATTTGAAGGTACAAATAGATGATCCTGGCAAAGTTGGCAATAAGTTGTTAAATAAAAAGAAAACATAAAGAAATGCCACATATGATACAGGATAGGCTTAACTTTTTTATTTTTTGTTTTTAATTTTTATTAAATTTATTGGGGTCACATTGGTTAATAAAATTATATGTTTCAAGTGTACAATTCTATAGTACATCATCTGTATATCATATTGTGTGTTCACCACCCAAAATCAAGTCTCCTTCCATGACCATATATTAGACCCTCTTTACCCTTTACTACCTCCCCCTTAGCTTTTGTAAATGTGTATATTTTAAAACTGGAAGGATATACTTAAAAATGTGAATAGTAATTATCTCTGAATGTGTCATTGTAAATTTTATTTTCTTCTGTACATAACTAGTTATTGGTCTTTCTACCTTTACCACATCCCTCTTCCACTCTTTTTTGTAACACAGCCACTCTATCTTATGGGTAACCCTCCTTATACCACTGTAATTAGATAGTCATTAATAACAGGAAAGGAGCAAACGGAAGGCCAGACATTATAGGCATGTCATTTGGGCAGCTTCACCAGAAAGCTGCAACTTTGCAGTACCCAGGGAACCACTGACCCATTCCCTGCAGGTCACTGGCAGGGCGGGGGGGGTGTTCAACAAAGGGAAGATAAATGTATGTGCAGTAAAGTTGGGGTGACCTGGAAAGGTGCCTGTCAGTCACAACTGGGAACAGAGATCATTGTCCAGAATGGGTGTGGCCACTGCAAGCCTAAAAAATTTGGGAATACATAGTCTCATAAACAAAGGAATTATCTCTCTTGTTGCACGTGACTCTTGGTTCATAGGGCTCTCACGTTCCTGCTTCCTTGAATTCACCTGTATGGCCCATGGCCACGCAGATCCCACACACAATGGACTGATAGACTGAGGCAGGAAACACAACCTAAGCCAGTCTGGTGCTGAACTAACTTTGCAGACATGGAACGGAAGCTCTGGACACTGGCTCTGATTTTAGCTCTGCTAAAAGCAAAATGGGACTTCTTCCTTGGGGGAACCGAGAGAACTGGGACCTTGGAAACTCAGGCATGTAATTCCATGGAACAAAAGCTTTCTACAATGCCTCATCCTCCTGTGGGGGCCTCTGGAAATTCTTATTCCAGTTGTACCACAACAACCCTATTTCCACCACTAATATTTCTATGAGCTTTAGGTAGCATGATCTTCTCACCCGAGTGCAAAGGAAGGCATGTGACCCAGGTCCTGGTGGAGGGTGCTGGTAAACCGCTAGCCACAGTCGTTAGTTCAGGGATGTGCACAGGCTCTGACTTGGCCCCTCAGCACCTTTCCTGAAGCCATCGGGAAAGAGGCCCTCTCCTTCCTGGGATCACTGTCAGCTGGTAAAGCCATTGTTCACCTAGAGCTGCCAACATGACCTTTTCTTATTGTTGTGGCTTTGCCACCTCCTCAAGACAGCTTTCTGACACAAAACCAAGACATAAGGAAGCAGAAACAAAGTGGGGAGAGAAGAAAAGGTAAAGAGAAACATTCTGTCAAGAAATATTCTTTCTAGAGAAAACATTGTCATTAGAGCCAACATCACCATTAGATCTGGATTTTTCTAAAACTTCATCAGCCTCTTGACTTCCTATTTATATGAGCAGTACATTTCTCCCTGTGTTCATACTACTTTGGATGGGTTTCTTCCACCTAATAACAAAATGTTTCTGACAACTGCATTTTTTTGTACCTTTTTCACTTACCAAATTTTTATTATAAATATTTAGTGTTTTATTAAGCAGCTATTAATAGTTTATTTTAATATAATTACATAGGTAAATCTAAAATTCTGATTAGAGTTTAATGACCATTAAATTACTCTAACTAGTCTACTGCAGCTTTCTCTCGCTTCTAGTATATAGCATCCTGTTAGCATGTCTTTTATAATTGGCTTAAACACATAAAAGAAGGAAGCCAGATTTTCCCAGTCAGACAGGGGATAGTCACATAACACTGACTGAAAGTGAGAGAGCCTCAGTTCACGACTCACAGAGTCTAAGGGGCTGCCTGATTCATCCTAGGGCCCAGTCCTTTAAAAGGGCAGGAGGTATCAGGTATCACAGATGCCACCCCCAGAGCTTATCCAGAAGAATTATCAGAGAGCCAAAAATAATGTCTGAGTCTCAACATTGACAAATCAAATAAGGAAAGAAAACAGACTAAATTTGTTTAAAGATTTCTCCTCTTACTAACATTTCAAGTCTGTTTTCTGTCATAAGAGACAAGGCTGAAAAAACAACTTGCAAGCAAATAAAAGTCTACAAGGATGTTTGAAAAATATGATATAGCCATAAAGTCAGCAGGTCCACATTGCATAAATCCCAAGGTAACAAGGGAACTGGCAAGTGTATCTACCAAAGCCTTATAATTTATTGGACACAGTCTCTTTGAATGTAATAAGGTAAGTTGCAAAGAAAAGAGATCTAATTTCCTCTCAAAGAAAGATTATCCAATAAATCTGCAGTGAAAGAGGAAAAACCTTCAACATCCTTAAAATGGTCATGTCTTGAGTAATTGACCAACTAAATTAAGAAGCTATCACTGGAGAAAAATGTAGAGCTTTTCTACATTAAGAATCAATTGATCTGTTTCAAAATCAATTTGGTAATATGCATTAAGATCTTTAAAACTATGTATACCATTTGATCTAGTAATTCCATTCATAGGACTTTATCCTCAGGAAATAAGTTGAATTAGAATAGAATAAAATTTTAAGCACAAAGACACTCATTTCCCTGAACAATCAAATTTACTCCAGCTGTCCCAACAAGAGAGGCAAACAAGCTGGTTGGGAAATCAGTACACCAATCAATGATGTAAACTTGACCAAACTGGATCATTGGTCAGCTCCCAATGATTTGTCCTGTGGATGAAAAAGGGGCCACATACTAAACCTGACAAGCTCAGGGGAGGCCTGCACAGTGGGCCTTAAAATCTCAGAGACTGAAAATAACCATACAAGATGGTCTGAATATAAAAACTCCTAATTAAAAGTGAATCAAGGTGGGCAGTCACATTTTAGGCCTGTAACTTTCTTGACAAAGATCAATCTTTACCTTAAGTAAACCTGTTTAGTGTCTTCGTGAATCTAATATACACATGGAATGTCACAGTAATCTCCTTTTTCCAGACCCCTCGGTATAACCCATCACACCAGAGCACAAGACCACAGAACCCCTTGTTGTTATTTTATTCCCCAAATACCATCTCTATATACTGTAAATGTTACTTGTTAACAACTATCCTATACTCACTGATGTAAAAGTATGTGTCTCCTAATTTTACTCTTTATCCAGTCACAGAGATTTTCCCAGTTTTACCTTCTCCCACCTCCCTAATCTACCACCAATGAATTTCATGTAACCCTCCTTAATCTCCTTCTTTGATGTCAAAGTATAAAATAAGCTGTAAAATTGCCATTTTCCATAGCATTTTATTTATCCATTTAGATTTTGCTTCCTGGCAATAGTCATCAGTTTGGCTCAAATGAACTCATAAAAATTCTCTACAAGTTTGGATGTTTCTTATATCGATACCCGCTTTGTAAAGGAGGCTCATCACCATCATTCTAATCATTTGATAGCCTAAGAAATTAACCACTTCAAGCATCAAAAGGGGTTTAATGTAGCGTGTGCCTTCTTATTGTGTCCCTGAAGGAACTTTTCTTCTCCATACACACACACACCCTGGGAAGGAGTGTAGTACTTAACAAATGAAGACGAAACAACAGAACTTGGATTCAACCCCGCCCCACAAACCATCAACACATGGATAATTCATAAGCATGGTTTCTGGAAGTTCATGTTCATTATTTAATAGAAGCTAAAATAAAGTTTTATTTATTTATGCTGGGTATTACAACTGAGTTGAGACTCCTCAAATTTAAGATACTATAGCACTTTCAAAGCAGGTTTTTTAGTTCCTTTGGTTGGTTAACTGGTTAGCTTCCATTTGTTTATTTTGGAGGCTTGGGGTTTTTGTGGGGTTTTTTTCTTTGTTTTTTAGTTTGAACTCACAAGGCAAGAGGGAAGAGGAAATTAATATTTCAGAGGTTTTCTTTTTTAAATAAAAAGTAGACAAAACAGAAGGAACTTACCTGGTTAAACCAGCCTAGTGGTGCTGCTACAGAGTAGTCATAGAGGAGAATAAAAGTAGAAAGAATGTAAGTAATTCTCACTGAAAAATTTAGACAGAAATTAAGCCTAAATGTCTATGCTAAAGAATTTCCATTTCTAAAAAATGGCCTAATGCTGCTTTTCAACAGCTAAAGTGACACCTTGTGTTAAGCAAGAGAAGTGAGCCAGTCCTCAAGTTTTAGACTCACCTGGACATTTCTTCACTTGCTTCATATCCTCTGCCAAAGGTTAAAATGAACCCTCTTTGGCTCCTTTCATCTTAGAAACTGCAACAGGAATTGTAGGTAGACCTGTTCAAGTTACCATCACTGACATTAAGAATCATGATAAACTTAACTCTTTCTTAATTAGGCAATGCACACTGGACACTTACTTGCAAATCTAGGTTAATAGTAGATAAAGATCATCAATATAAAGATTAAGAAATTTCCTTAAATAGAAGATTAAGTACATTATACCATATCCTTTCAACAAAACTCAGTGTAACACAAAAGTTAAAATGTTTAATGATGTAAGAAAAACATTTATGATATCTGCTAAGTGGGGCAGTAAGCTACAAAATAGCATGCAGAGAATGTCCCAATTTTGTAAAAAAAAAAAAAAGAAAAGAAAATGTAATGTGTATATCTGTACATAAAATCCCAGAAGTTAACAGTAACATTGTTTGCCTTTGAGCGATAGAATTAAGGGTGACTTTTCTCTCTCTTTTTTGGTAAATATGTATTGCTATTGTGATAAAAAATACAATTCATATTTTTCTTTAACAAAGGCAAAAATCTAAGGAGGAAACTGAGAACACCAGTTGTGATTAACTTGTCATAAATTAGATAAATAAAAGCATGAATGATATTTTCTAAAGTCAGGAGGAAAATTATAGCTAAAAATCAGGTAAGAAAAAATATTGATAAATACAAATTTATAAAATGTTGCATTATTTCCTACTCATATATTCATCATCTCACTACAATGGGATCTATTCAAACATTGCCCATCTCTCCTCTGTGCAGTAAATTCTGGAACCAAGTTGCCAACTCAAATCTTAGGGGTTAGGAGCATATTGAAAATGGGTGGATCATATCCCAGTAGGAAGTTATGAAGGCTCTGGGCTCTGAGAAAGGCATGCTCATCGGAAGACATGCAAAATCAAATGCTTAACATCCTCCGCCCTCCTGTCCAAATACATTGAAGGTACTTGTCTCAGGCATTAGACTGAGACCTCCTTAAAGTAAGTATTATGTTTAATTCATTATAGCCCGGGTGCTTAGCACCACACCTTACAGTTCAGAACATGGTTGCAGAGTGAATATTTTGTCAAACATTTCTTCTGCTGTACTCCTTCTGTTTATATATTGTGGGCAGCCAGTGTCAGCTGCTCACCTGGCCACTTTGATCAGTACAGCCAGGACCTGGCCAAGGTTCCGGAATCTGGATGCAACAAACTCAGACCCAGATTCCAGCCCTGCCACTTTCTAGGGTCTTCCACAAATTTCCTAACCTTGTTGGTCCTTAGCTTTCAAAACTGTACAGTGAGGATAATGATAATATTTAACTTGGCTGTGCTGAGGATTAAATAAAATTATACGTTGAAAATGCTTGGAATAGCAGAAGCTTGGGAAATATTATATACTATTACGTGTCTATGCTAGGAGTCAGTGATAGGCCTTGCATCATGCTTCATGCTTAGTAGGTCTCAAACAATTTCTGGTTGAAATTTGGATCTGTACCCCACACCTCTGACCCTTCCTGCTTTTCTACCAGCTTCTTTCTCAGGTTTACCAGGCTGTTCACTTCTATGTCTCATCATTTCACACAGAACAGAACCCTTCATGATAACAAACTTCTAAGTTTTTTGATAGAAAAGTTTTCTTGATGGTTGACCATCACTCAATAATTAGCATAGTAACAGTTCCACTACACAGGGGCAACATTCTGGACTTGTTATACATAACGTACCTACCCAAAGCTCCCTGGCTTTGAATAGTATTCCCTCCAGGCTTCAGGCTTTATGGCTTCTCACTAAAAAATGTCATTTAATGCTGGCCCCTCCAAATTCTCTTCCATTCTATTGCCAACCTGTGGACTCTCTCAGCTCTGGTGTGTCTTTAGGGAAGCTTTGGCCTAAGAATCTTACAGGAAATCCAGGTATAAACCTACTATTATTTATACAAAAGATATTTTCTGTTTTTATCCCAGGTGATACGTGTCATTATATTAATTTTCCTTTTTGTTGGGAAGTGAGGACACTAGCATGTTAAAAGAATCAATCCAAATGTATAAATTAATTTTTCAGAGTAAAGTCTAGAAATGCTAAAGGATTAAATTCAAATTATGGTATATCAAGAGCAAAAATAGTTAAATATTTACTTTTTTAATCTAAAAGCCAATATACAAGTATTATATATTGGATTAAGTTAGACACCATTAATGTTTTAAAGAATCAATAACAAAGAGAAATAAAATGAATATTCTACTTTTTCCTTTAAGGAAAAAAATTGAAAAAGCAAAACAAAGGTTCAAGGTGAAGGAAGGTTCAAGAAAGCAAGATATAAAAATTAATTGTATCAGAGTAACTTGTTGCTTCCAAATTTTTTAAATATCTAAACCAGAAATCATATTATGAGACTTACATATGTGTTTACAGAACCACAGTATCAACAATCTTTAAGAAACCAAAACAAATGAAACAGATATCAGGATTAAAATTGGCAAATGTTTCCAATTTCAAAGGGTAGTCTTTATAGATTGATGACCTTGATATCAATAACCAACAATATTTTAGAAAAGTTTATTAAAGAGATAGTTTGTGAACATTTTTTAAAAGACAATCATTAGTTAGCAAACCTATGTCCATTCCCTAAAAATAGGCCATAACAACCACAGTTTCTATTTTTTTTTTTTTTTTGGTAAGAATATGAGCTATCTGTTATAGATTGGGAATCAAAATCCTTGAGTTTGTGTGGCTGTGGGCAAGTCACTTGATCTGGGACTAAACATGCCAAAGTATTTTCCCTACAAGTCACTAATAGCTGTTTGGCTGGAAAGGTTCCATGGTGAAATAAACTACAGAAATAGTTAAACAAAGATCAATAGGTTTCATTGCAGAACTCTTCATGCATAAGTCCATGTTTGTTGTCAGTTTCTGAGTGTGAACTACGGTGTACAGTGTTTCTCCACTTGATTGCACAGAGAGTGGGGTGTTAGTTTTGTTTTGTTCTGTTTTATTTTCAGAGTATCTTACAGACTATTCTTCTGCAGAATGAGAAATACTATTTTGAAAATCCCCTTCATTTCTAGTATTTTATAACCATACTATGGTTAATTATAAACTATTAAAGTCAATATAATCACTATAGTTACAAGTAAATCCCATAGTTTAGAAATGTGTCCAATTTTTACCAAATAACACAAAAACAATTAAAACTAAAATACATCATAGTTTTGAACTCTGAAATTTGCACATTAAGTTGAAGTGATTTAAAACCAATTTCAGCTGTGGTCGATTTGGCTCAGTGGGTAGACCGTTGGCCCATAGACCAGAGTTGTAGGGTCGATTCCCAGTCAAGGGCACACACCTGGGTTGTAGGTTTGATCCCTGGACCTGGTCAGGGTTCTGCATGGATGCAACCAATCGATGCGTCTCTCTCACGTCAATCAATCTCTCTCTCTCTCATTCTCTCTTTCTCCCACTCTATCTAAAAAGCAATGAAGATATAAATAAATTTTATTCTTTTATTTTTTTAATCTTTATGTTTGGATGTAAAATGTATTACAGGTGTTCCACATTTTTCCCCCCTTGACTCCCTCCTTCCCACTCCCGCCCCCCTCCCACCTTTTCCCACACTATTGTCTGTGTCCATTGGTTCCACATATAAGTTCTTTGGTTTATTTCTTCCCACCCCCCCCCAACCCCTTTCCCTTTGAGGTTTGTCAGTCTAGCAATGAATTTGTATTTCTTAATCCCTTCACCTTTTTCACCCATTCCCCCAAACCCCCTCCCAACTGGCAACCAACAAAATGTTCTCTGTATCTATGAGAATGTTTCTGTTCTACCTGTTCATTTTGTTTGTAGATTCCATTGTTGATAGATATGTATTCATTGCCATTTTGTTTGTTCATATATATTATCTTTTTCTTCAAAAAGACTCTTCATCATTTCATACAATAATGGTTTGGTGGTGATGAACTCCTTTAACTTTTTCTTGTCTGGGAAAGTCTTTATATGGCCATCGATTCTAAATGACAGCTTTGCAGGATAGAGTAATCTTGATTGTAGGTTCTTGCTTTTCATCACCCTGAATATTTCTTGCCACTCCCTTCTGGCCTGCAAAGTTTCTTTTGAGAAATCAGCTGACAGCCAAATGGGAACTCCCTTGTAGGTAACTAGCTGCCTTTCTCTTGCTGCTTTTAAGATTCTCTCTTTGTCTTGAACCTTTTGCATTTTGATGATGATGTGTCTTGATGTGGGCCTCTTGGGGTTCATCTTGTTTGGGACTCTCTGTGCTTCCTAGACTTGTATGTCTGTTTCCTTCACCAAGTTAGGAAAGTTTTCTGCCATTATTGTTTCAAACAGGTTTTCGATTTCTTGTTCTCGCTCTTCTCCTTCTGGCACCCCCAAGATGGGGATGTTGGCATGCTTAAAGTTGTCCCAGAGGCTCCTTACACTATCCTCATTGTTTTGGATTCTTTTTTCTTTTTGCTGTTCTGATTGGGCATTTTTTGCTTCCTTATATTCCAAATCGATGGTTTGCTCCTTGGATTTACATACTCTATTATTGAAGCTGTGTAAATTATTCTTTATTTCAGTTAATGCCTCCTTCAATTCTAACTGTGTATCCATGATTTCTAACTGGTCCTTTTTTATGCTCTTGAGGCCCTCCCTAAGTTCACTGAGGTTCTCACTAAGTTCATTGAGCATCATTATAAGCAGTGTTTTGAACTCAGTATCTGTTAGATTGCTTATCTCCATTTCGCTTAGTTCTTTTATTGGGTTTTGTTCTGTTCTTTCATTTGGGACCTGTTTCTTTGTCTCCTCATTTTGGCTGCCTCCCTGTGTTTGTTTCAGTGTATTACTTAATAAGAGGTATGGGGCTCGCTGAGACCAGATGCTGCTCGTTTGAAAGAATTTAGGAAAAACCTGAAGCAGGGTCCAAGACAGGCCAATCCTATGGTTAAGCAAGTGGCAACAGCTTGTGTGGGCTTGAAAGTTGGATGGGGCGGGGCGGGGCCTCAGGGAATCACCAGGGCGGGGCTACCAGTGTGAGCCAGGTTACTGGAGTCCCAGATATGGCGGCTGTCTGCCTCCCCAGGGAAGGGCTCACCAAAGGAACAAAGGCCTCTTACAGCACGTTTGTCCCCAAGAAAGCCCCCTCTCCAGCCCTCGCTCCAGTGCCAAACAGCTCAGTTCTTCCCTGTTTGTCTCTGGCTCCCCTCGAGCTGCCTCCCCTCCAAGCTTAGAGGGAGAGAGTCCGATAAATTCACACACGGGCCCTTTAGGGAGCTGCCTGGGGCTCCAGCCGCTTCAGCTTCCCTGAGCCTCAGTTCCCGCTGGTTTTTCCAGCCAGAAGTTATGGGGGCTTCTCTTCCTGGCACTGGAACCCTGAGCAGGGCACCTGGTGTGGGACGGGGACCCCTCAGTCCTCAGGAAGGACCTTCCCAGCCAAGGTGTCCTCCTGATTTTTATCCACCACACTTGGGTGTGGGACCAGCCCGTCACCGCCACTGCCACCGCCACTGCCACCGCCACCGCCACAGCCCCTGGCGCCTCCGCCCCTCCTACCAGTCTGGATGTGGCTGCTGATTTAATTCTGTAGTTGTAGGACTTCCATGCAGCTTGATTTCAGGTGGTTTTGAATGATGGTTGTTCTGTAGTTTACTTGTAATATTGTAACCCAGGAGATCGACCAAACTCAGACGCCGAGATGGGGTTTAATAAAAGGAGTTTATTGAGCTAAGTCCGCAGGCACCTGCAGTATGTCCCACACAGGAGTAACTTCGGCCCTGGAGAGCTAAAATGGCTCCTTTTTATAGGATTTTGTAAGGGGGTTGCTACGTGTAAGCAAGCATGTTACAGAAGCGGAATTTAGCAGTTAGTTAATTACCTGTTACTCAGTTTCCCAGACATCTCAAAGGTCAAGATGTTTTCAATAGATTATCCCTGGTGCTGCCCAGGATTACTCAAGGGTTAGTTATTACCCCAGGGTTAGTTATTACCCCAGGGTTAGCGATTACTTAGGGATTAGTTAGTGAAGAATGTTCTTCAGTAAAAGAGTAAACTGACAACCCCTTTGGTTGTCGTGAAGGCCTCTGGGAGTTTAGGTCAATGGCACTGAGTTATAACAGTAACTTTGATGTGGTTGTGGGAGGACGCAATACCGCGTTTACCTACACCGCCATCTTGACCGGTAGTCTGAAGGCATAAATAAATTTTAAAAACCCAGTTTCAGACTAAATTATAAGGCAAATGAGATTCAGTTAAGCTTATTTTCCTATTAGTTTTTGTTCCAGGGGCTATTGAAGTTTAGCTTCTGGTGGGCCATAAATCATTCAATTTGAATTTCATTTTAATTCACTTATAAAAAGAAGCCAGAGGACAAGGGTGGGGAGTGGGGAGAGAGAGAGAGAGAGAGAGAGAGAGAGAGAGAGAGAGAGAGATCAGCTCCTTTATAATCCAGTTAGGTGATCCTGTATCCTTAATTAGATGAGAGAACCCATTTAACTTTATCCCACACTTGAAAGGAACTCTGAGATATGTTCCAGATACAGCACAAAGGCCATAAGCTTTAGCAGATAGGATCATTCTGTACCTAAAACCATACTCTAATCACATTTAAATTACTAATATGCATGGTAAGTCTTATTAACAAAATACTTTATAGTACTGATCAAGATCTTCTAAGGCCAATTAACATTATAATTTCTACATGTACAGTATATAGATACTGCGTATACCAATCACTCTAAAAAACAAAGGGACACGCCCTGGCTGGTCAGGCTCAGTGGTTAGTGTTGGTCCTTGGACCAGAGAGTCATGGGTTTGATTCCTGTCAAGGGCATGTACCTCGGTTGTGGTTCGGTCACCGGCCCTGGTCAGGGTCATGTGGAGGGCAACCAATCAATGTGTGTTTCTAACATTGATGTTTCTTTCTCTCTCTCTCTTTCTCCCTCCCACCATCCTTCTCACTCTATCTGAAGATAAATGGGAAAATATTCTTGGGTGAGAATTTTTAAAAAAAGGACTCCTCTTCCCACATCCTACCCAAAGGCCCTTGACTCTGACAAAGACTTCCAGGGAAATTTGCAGCTCCCGGAGCATCGGGTTCCTCAGTCCAGTCAGCTCTGAGGGAGGGACTTTACCCTGAGGAACTCCCAACTTCTGCATCTCTGTTTACATTGCATTTCAAAAATACACTTCTTTGCCAAATATTTTATAATCACCTTGGTGTAAATCTAATACTGACAATAATCTGGCAAAAAGACAGGGAGGAGGTTGTCACCCTCCACGTTTCCAGGTGAGGTACTCAGCTGCTCAGCAGAGTGAGGACCTGGTTTTCTGACTACCCCGCGGTGCCTCCTGCTCTGCCACCGGCCCCACCGCAGGCGGTCAGGCGCGCAAATCGCAGGCTGCTCTTCTTTTGATTCTACCTCACCATGGACTTGGGGTGGCTTTGGCAAGTTACTTAATCTCTATTATAATTACTATGTCACATGAATGCTTAGATGAAAAGATCAGAAAGCTGAAGACTACGGGATAAACTAGAAACAAGAGGGGTACCAGTGGTAGGGAGATGGAATATATCTCGGTAGGCCAAAGTAGTTTAAAATAATAATAATACATCAGAAAATTAAGCTTGTTAAGACTTTTCTTTCTTATTTATTTATTGTTAATCCTCACCTGAGGATATTTTTCCATTGATTTTTTTAAATCTTTATTGTTGAATGTATTTCAGATATTCCTCATTTTTCCCCCATTGACCCCCTCCTCACCACTCCCGCCCCCCTCCTGTCTTTCCCCAGACTGTAGCCTGGGGACTGTAGTCTGTGTCCATTGGTTATGTATATAAGTTCTTTGGTTTATTTCTTCCCACCCTCAACCCCCTTCCCTTTGAGGTTTGTCAGTCTAGCAAACAATTTGTACTTCTTCATCCCTTCACTTTTTTCACCCATTCCCCCAAACCCCCTCCCATCTGGCAACCAGCAAAATGTTCTCTGTATCTATGAGAATGTTTCTGTTCTGCCTGTTCATTTTGTTTGTAGATTCCATTGTCGATAGATATGTATTCATTGCCATTTTGTTTGTTCATATATATTATCGTTTTCTTCAAAAAGACCCTTTAACATTTCATATAATAACAGTTTGGTGGTGATGAACTCCTTTAACTTTTTCTTGTCTGGGAAAGTCTTTATATGGCCATCGATTCTAAATGACAGCTTTGCAGGATAGAATAATCTTGGTTGTAGGTTCTTGCTTTTCATCACTCTGAATATTTCTTGCCACTCCCTTCTGGCCTGCAAAGTTTCTTTTGAGAAATCAGCTGACAGCCTTATGGGAACTCCATTGTAGGTAACCAGCTGCCTTTCTCTTGCTGCTTTTAAGATTCTCTCTTTGTCTTGAACCTTTTGCATTTTGATGATGATGTGTCTTGATGTGGGCCTCTTGGGGTTCATCTTGTTTGGGACTCTCTGTGCTTCCTGGACTTGTATGTCTGTTTCCTTCACCAGGTTAGGGAAGTTTTCTGCCATTATTGTTTCAAATAAGTTTTTAATTTCTCGCACCCCCAAGATGTGAATGTTGGCACGCTTGAAGTTGTCCCAGAGGCTCCTTGCACTATCCTCAATTTTTTGGATTCTTTCTTTTTGCTGCTCTGATTGGGTGTTTTTTGCTTCCTTAGATTCCAAATCAATGGTTTGCTTCTTGGCTTTACCTACTTTACTATTGAATCTGTGTAAATTATTCTTTATTTCAGTTAGTGCCTTCTTCATTTCTGACTGGTCCTTTTTTATGCTCTTGAGGCCCTCACTATGTTCACTGAGGTTCTCACTAAGTTCATTGAGAATCCTTATAAGCAGTATTTTGAACTCAGCATCTGTTAGGTTGCTTATCTCTATTTCACTTAGTTCTTTTCTTGGAGATTTTTTTCTGTTCTTTCATTTGGGACCTGTTTCTCTGTCTCCTCATTCTGGCCACCTCCCTGTGTTTGTTTCAGTGTATTACTTAATCAGAAGTATGGGGCTAGGTGAGACCAGATGCTGCTTGGTTGAAAGAATTTAGGAAAACCTGAAGCAGGATCCAAGACAGGCCAATCCTATGGTTAAGCAACTGGCAACAGCTTGGTTGGGCCTGAAAGTTGGGCAGGGCGGGGCCTCAGGGAATCACAAGGGCGAGGCAAACAATGTGAGCCAGGTTGCTGGAGTCTCAGATATGGCAACTGTCTGCCTCCCCAGGGAAGGACTCACCAAAGGAACAAAGGCCTCTTACAGCACGTTTGTCCCAGAGAAAGCCCCCTCTCCAGCCCTCGCTCCAGAGTCAAACAGCTCAGTTCTTTCCTGAATGTCTCTGGTGCCCCTGGATCTGCCTCCCCTCCAAGCTTAGAGGGAGAGAGTCCAATAAGTCCGTGCGCGGGCCTTTTAAGAGGAGCTGCCTGGGGCTTCAGCCGCCGCAGACTCCCTGAGCCTCAGTTCCCACTGGTTTTTCCAGCCAGAAGTTATGGGGACTTCTCTTTCTGATAATGGAACCCTGAGCAGGGCACCTGGTATGGGACGGGGACCCCTCAATCCTCAGAGAAGACCATCCCAGTTGAGGTATCCCCTGATTTTTATCTGCCACATGTGGGTGTGGGACCAGCCCACCCGCCTCCGCCCCTCCTACCAGTCTTGATGCTGCTGCTGCTTTAATTCCGTAGTTGTAGGACTTCCATTCAGCTTAATTTCAGGCAGTTTTGAATGATGGTTGTTCTGTAGTTTAGTTGTAACTTTGATGTGGTTGTGGGAGGACATGATACCACATTTACCTATGCCACCATCTTGACTGGAAGTTCTTGTTAAGACTTTTCTAATAGTGCTCATCCTCTGTTTTCTGAAACCTCCATTCAGCTATTCAAACCGATTTCTTGGCAGCAGAATTTTTATGCCATTTAGTGTAAAGCGTAAGCTGTTTAAAGTACTGTCTTAAGTTCTCACTTAGAGCGAAAAATTCAAGGGATATCCAAGAGCTTGGAAAAGTATCCTGTAAAAATCGTAAGTAGTTTTAAGGTCTTGGGTGTGCACATATAGATTTCCTGAAGGACCTGAACAGACTCATCTTAATTCAGCCTATGGTTGGTTTCTAGCCCGAGGGGTTTTATTATAAATCACAATTGAGACTCTCTCTCCTGAGCAGTTTTCGCCTTCTGCTCAGAAGTCCTGTTCTCCTCTTTGGTTTGGTCATGTTTTCAGTACACTTGAGGGGCGATATTTAATTATAGTGGAATAGATGGAGGTAGGTATGAGCAATACAGAAAAGGTTGACATTAATGTAAATGATACAAAAAAGTAGAAACATTGTAAGATCTGAGGATCTCCTTAACTCTATGTGGCTGCTAAAGAATTGGAGTAAGATCACTCCCAACTGTAATAATACATAAAAGTGATTATTTTCTTTACAACAGACAGAAACATTGACAATTTCTCTGAGACTTCTCTGATTCATTGAATACCCTTTTGACATAAGTAATTCCCTTCACAAGATAATGTAAATCTTTGTCCTCATATACCTCTTGGTATCTGCCAAAGATCATTATAATTAGAGATAAAATTTCCTCATTTATTACATCACTTGTAAAAACTAAACAAAGGCCGGACTGAGCAGTGACCCACCTTAATCTGTGACCCATCCCTAAAATACAGCACAGCTCAGAGTACACATTGGAAGTCTAGAAGTACAACTCAGGTTCACATTTACTGAGAACAAGCCCTATTCAAGGTGCTATACTATATCACATGAATACAATAATGATTAAGAGGTGCCCCCTGTCCTAGAAGCATTTATAATCTAGCAGGGGAGCTGTCAATAGACAATTGCAAGAATATGTGGTAGATACTAAGGCAGCCTGGAAGCTTCGAGCACAAGAAAAATGTGTTTAGACCAATTTCATTGGTTGAATGAATGAATGTGTAAAGGTATGAGAAAAACTTTTAGGAAAATAAGATGTTTGAGCTAATTCTTAAAAGCAAACAAAAGATTCCAAGATACAAGAAGTAGGGCAAAGTATTCTAGACAGACTCCATGATCACAGACACAAAAGTGTGAAATAAAAACTGCAAGTACTTTGGAACATCTAGGGCATAAAATGTTAGGTAGAAAGTGGCAGGAGATGAAGCTGAACAGGAAGAGGAAAGCCACAATTTGCGAAGTATATATGAAAAATGTATCTCTGAAATTTGAAAAAACATATAATACTTTACAAAGCTTATTTTCTTTTCTCCATTGTCTCTTGTTCATGAATATTTCCACTGAAATATGATTTTATCTATGGAATTATTACTGTCCTCCTTCACCATTTTGTATCTATCTTAAACCTGTTAGTTTCTACTTTATATTATATGTATTTGCATAAACATTTTATCTCCCCTGCATTTCCTACACCTTAAAACCATCTTGCGTTTAGGATTTTGACATAGTGTCTAGTGCCATAGTTTCTCAACTAAATGAATTTGTGTGAAACTTTAAGCTTTTCTAAGTATATTCATTCACACTTTGTCCTGAACTTTGTATCCTCTGATGTAACGGTAATTGCACACTTTTCCCACTAGAGGGAGTGCGAAGCATTTTCTTTCACTCCACCGTTAAAGAATTCTTGTGCGTCAAGGACAAAAGGAAATCCTCATAGATATATAACTAGATCATTAACCATGGGATGTAATTTTTAAGAGACCATGTGTAGCTTTTATGAATAGTATAAATAGAATTGTATCGGAGAAGTATTTTATTTACTTGGAATTCTTTTCTTCATGGCCAACCTTTTGATGGTTCTCACCTTCTCATACACATAAGGAAAGACCTTGCCAATGTTTACTCCTACCGCTGAAAGCCAAGGAAGAGTAAAAAGGGCTTGCAGGGGTGGGGACCGTCCAGCCCACCGGCTATATAAGGCCGGCAAAATCAATACCAGTTAACATCACATGCCTCACCAAATTAGCCTGACCAAATGTAGCAGGCTAATTTTTTTTTTTTTTTTTGGTTAATCCTCACCTGATATATTTTTTATTTCTTTAAATCGAGTAGAGGAAAGGGGGGGGGAGAGAGAGAGAGAAACATTGATGCTAAAAAGACACATTGCTTGGTTGCCTCCCACATGACACCAACTGGGGCCTGCGAGCAAACCTGCTACTCAGGTCTGTGTCCTTGACCAGGAGTCGAACCAGAGACGCTTTGGTCTGCAGGCCACATTCCAACTACTGCGCCAAACCAGCCAGGGCTAGCTGGCTAATTTTTAATTTGATAATTTTGTAAGGCCCACGAATCATGTTATAAATATCTAAATGACCCTTGGCAGAAAAAAAGGTTTCTCACCCCTGAAAGAAAAAAAAAAAACCCACAAAGCAGGTATACAGAGGATACCTTTTACTTTTCTAGGTAAAAATGTTTGTCCTGCCTGTTTCACCAGGTTAAGAAACCACATCGTGATCTTGGCACTGATGTCTAGCAAGTATTGAGAATGTACTTGCCTCAAGAACTTTCCATTCACTTAGTTCTTGGGACCCCCACCCCACAAGACTGAATTTAAAGACACCAACATTTGGCCCAATCACACACCAACAGGACGAATAATAAGTGGAACTGGTACAATGAACATCTTTTCAGAAATAATAAAAACAAGCATCAGTAAGATAAACTCATTTGCTTGAGGCCACAAATCTAATTAGTTTTGAACAAATAGCAGCAGAGTGATTTATAATAGATTGATAATTATATTATTTCAACATAAACTCTAATTTCCAATAAATTTTTAGTTTAATAAAAATTAAAATAAATTAAAACAATCCCGAAAAGAAAAACTATTTACAAAGATGTTAGAAAGTATCTTTGCTGTGTGTGGTTTTTGCTACGTTTTGTTTTTCTAAAATAATAGCAAGACTCTGAGTTTATCACTCAATTCAAAGGAAAGAATTCTCCTTGAAAGTATGGCTGGCAAGTGTTCAGGAAATCAACAAGTCATAGGTCTTAGAACCACATTTAATTGTCCTGATCTCACAGAGCTCCAGAGTGAAAATAAAAGTACCTACTTTATGCAAATTATTTCTGTTTAATACCTATGTGAATTGTTGTTAGCAAATAAGACTACCTTTCATTTAGAATGAGGGCAAAAAAAAAAAAATGAATTCTATCTTGAATGTACATGTTTGGACTTAGAACACTAATACCCTAACACACACAAACACACATGTGTTCATGTGGACATGTACATACATGAATATTTCCACATTGAGCATAAAACTTACTCCTTTCCTGATTCATTTTAGCTTTCTGTCTTTTTTCTTCTCTTTTTCACCACTTCTTCTCTCATAGTTAAATTTAAAATTGTTAAGAGATGATGATGAGACAGAAGCTTGGAGGAGATAGAGAAGAGAATTTTGTACAGGCGTACAAGAAGATAAGCAGAAAGTCGAACAGACAAATGAGTTGCTAGCAAGTAGCACTGAATCCCTTTATTATCTACCTCAAGCATAATTTTAAGCGACCATAATCCTACCAAAATTTCCTCACTGCAACCACTGTCTATCGGAAAGCACATCACAGAGTAAGTAGTTACTCAATATTACCTCCAATGTTATAATTCTAAAAAAATTGAAAGTGAAAATCAAGCTTTTATTCTTATAGTTGATCCAAATATCATAAATGTAATATATAATTGGTATGATATCACTAATACCAATGGGTCTGGATTAATAATTCATAAAATCAGAAGATTTCTGCTTCTTGGAAGGATATAGCCCAAATCTCTCACTGAGGCAACTGGAAGAAAGAGTGGAAACAACTAAACTTTTAAAAAAAAGAAAACAACAATCTAACTTAAAAAGGGGCAGAGGAGGACCTGAACAGACATTTCACTATTGAAGACATACAATTACCAATAAACATATGAAAAGATTTTCAACATCCCTAATTATCAGGGATATACAAATCAAAACCACAACAAGGTATCTGCCACACCGGCCGGAGTGGCTATTATCAAAAAGTCAACAAGTGTTGGTAAGGATGTAGAAAAAAGGGAACACTCATATACTCACTGTTGGTGAGATTGTAAATCTGTGTAGTCGCTATGGATAACAGTATGGAGAACCCTCAAAAAATTAAAAATAGAACTACCATAGAACATATCAATTTCACTTTTGCATACTCATCCAAAGAAAACAAAAATACCAATTTAAAAAGATATATACGGGATTCCAAAATGGCGGCAGAGTGAATGGAAGGTACACAGACCATCTCCCAGGACCAAACTGGAATTATAACTAAAATAAAGACAAATCATTGAGAAAAAGGAACAGAAGAGCAGCTTGTGAGGACCATATAACCAGGGACACTGAACTGATCCTGATAGGATTGCAGTGGTGCGAGAGAAGGGCTAGAAGCCCATAGACAGCAGCAGTCTTAGCTGTGAGCAGCACCCTCGGGGTTAAATTCCCAAGTGGCTACATGGCGCAGAGGGCCGGAACAGGGTGCTAAAATAGCCACAGCCACTCACCTTGGGCTCAGGCAGTGTAGAGACACTCAGGATTTGGAGGGTGCTCAGAGCTTTTGCTGAGTTGTGGCCACCCAGGAAGGTGGTCATCTTACTCCCTCCCAGGGCTCTGGGGAGAGGCAGCGGCCCAGCCCTTGGAGATTCAATCCCACCTGGTGGGCCACTGAAATGCAAATTGAGGCTCATTACAACTAGCATCTGACCCACCCTGGGGAAATCCTCTTACGCTAAACACCTGAGGGAGTTTTTCTTTCAACTGAGAACCCAAGGCTCTTCAAGTAACCACAACTAATAGCCTCCAGGAAAAACTAGAGGATAACTGAACCATTCCTGGGCTTGCAACTCTACCCAGGAAAGTAAGACTTGACAGTGGTGTTTACGGTGGGTCCTCTCATGCTCATCAAAACCCAGTAGAGGGAGTGACCAACAGCAGAACACCAACACCCACAGGAAAAATTTGGCAGGCTCCAAAGCTCACTGAGCCAAAATAGTGAAAAAGAGAAACAAATCCCAAATGAAAGAACAAGAGATCTCTACCAAAGATGAGATAAATGAGGTACAGTTAAGCAAGTTAACAGTGCTAGAATTCAGAGCCACGATCTTGAGGAATCTCAACAATATGAGTAAGGACATCAACACCAAGAGTAAGACATTGAAACATTGGAAATTAAAAACCACCAAGAAGAAATGAGGAATGACACAGCAGAAATAAAGAACACATTTGAAGGACTATGAGCAGACTAGAGGAAGCTGAGGACCAGATCAGTGAATTAGAAGACAGGGTAAAAATAAAAATCAACCAATCAGAAAACCAAAAGAAAAAAACAATTAAAAAACAGGAAGACAGCTTATGAGAACTGTGGGACAACTAGAAACGTAATAGTAATCGCATCACAGGAGTTTCTGAAGAAGAAGAAAATGAGCAAGGATGAGAGAATATATTTGAAGAAATAGTGACAGAAAACTTCCCTAATTGGGTGAAGGTAGAAGGCATTCAAGTTCAAGAAGCACAGAGAGACCCAAGGAAGAAGAACCCAAACAGGCCCACAACAAGACACATAGTAATTAAAATGCCAAAAATTAAAGACAGAGAGAATACTAAAAGCAGCAAGAGATAAGCAACAGGTTACCTACAAAGGAAACCCTATCAGGCTCTCAGCTGACTTCTCAACAGAAACACTACAGGCCAGAAGGGAATGGCATGAAGTAATCAAGGTCATGAAAAACAAAATCTGTCTCCAAGACTACTCTATCCAGCAAGACTATCAATCAAAATAGAGGGGCAAATAAAGAGCATCCCAGACCAAAAAAAAAAAAAAAAAAAACAGGTTAAGGGAATACATTAGCACCAAACTAGCACTACAAGAAATGTTGAAAGAACTGCTGTAATTAGTAGAAATAATAGGAAGAAAATATAATCACAGAAAACAAAAATGGCAATAAATAAGTACATATCAATAATCACCTGAAATATAAATGGATTGAATGCTCCAGTAAAAAGACAGAGAGTAGCTGATTGGATAAGAAAGCATGACTCATATATATGTTTTACAAGAGACCCCCCTTACAACAAAAGACTCATAGGTTGAAACTGAAGAAATAAAAAAAAATTTTTTTTCAAGAAAAGAGAAAGGAAAAAAAAGCTGGGGTAGCAATACCAATACCTGATAAAACAGATTTCAAAATGAAAGCCTTAACTAGAGACAAAGAATGACACTACATAATATTGAAGGGATCTATCCAACACAAAAAGATATAACTTTGGTAAACATATATGCACCCAATATAGTAGCACCAAAATATATTAAAAATTTCTGGAGGACTTTTAAAGTCCTCAAAGGAGATTTCAATGGAGAAATCAACAGCAATACAATCATAACAGGGGACTTCAACACCCTGCTGACATCACTGGATAGATCCTCTAGACAAAAACTTAGCAAGGAAACAGACTCTAAATGAAGCACTAGACCAAATGAATTTAATAGGTATCTACAGAGAATTACACCCCAAAACTACAGAATTCTCATTCTTCTCAAGTGCACATGGGACATTCTCAACGATAGACCACATGTTAGGAGACAAACTAAATCTCTACAAGTTCAAGATGATTGAAATCATATTAAGCATCTTCTCAGATCACAATGGCATGAAACTAGAAATCAATTGCAACAAGAACATGCAAAAAATTTGAACACATGGAGGCTAAATAGCATGTTATTAAACAATGAATAGGTTACCGAGGAGATCAAGGAAGAAATTAAAAACTTCCTGGAAACCAATGAAAATGAACACACAACAACACAAAATCTATGGGATGCAGTGAAAGCAGTTCTAAGAGGAAAGTTCATAGGACTACAGGCCTACCTCAAGAAACAAGAAAAATCTCTAAAAGACTATCTAACCTCACAACTTAAAGAAATAGAAAGCAAACAAAAAGGACACCCCAGAGCAAGTAGAAGAAAGAAAATAGTAAAGATCAGAGCAGAAATAAATGACATAGAGTCAAAAAAAAAAAAAAAAAAACAATTCAAAGGATCAATGGAACAAAGAGCTGGTTTTTTGAAAGATAAACAAGATTGATAGACCCTTAGCTAGACTCACCAAGAAACAGAGAGACAAACCAAATACACAAAAGCAGAAATGAAGCAGGAGAAGTAACAACTGACACACAGAAATACAAAAGATTGTTAACAAATGCTATGAACAATTATATGGCAACAAATTCGACAAGCTAAGCAAAATAGAAAAATTTCTAGAAACACATAGTCTCCCAAAACAGGAATGGGGAGAGATAGAAAACTTGAACAGACCAATAGCAACAATGGAAATTGAAGAGGTAATCAAGACTCTCTCAGCAAACAAAGGCCCAGGCTCAGATGGCATCACAGGGTAAAAGACACTACAAAGAAAGAAAATTACAGGCCAATATTCCTGATGAACATACATGTGAAAATCCTGAACAAAATACTAAGAAATCAGATCCAGCAACACATCAAAAATATTATCCACTATGACCAAGTGGGATTCATCCCAGGGATGCAAGGCTGGTACAATATTTGCAAATCATTAGATGTGATACACCACATAAACAAAATGAAAGATAAAAACCACATGATCATATCAATAGATGCTAAAAAAGAATTAGACAAAATCCAGCACCCATTTCTGATAAAAACATTCAGCAATGTGGTAATAGGGGGATCATATCTCGACATAATAAAGGCCATATATAAAAGACCTACTGCCAACATCATACTCCATGGGCCAAAAGTAAAAGCATTTCCCTTAAGAATGGGAACAAGATAGGAATGCCCACTTTCGCCACTCTTACTTAACACAGTACTGGAAGTCTTAGTCACAACAATTAGACAAGAAGAAAAAATAAAAGGGATCCAAATTAGAAAGGAGGAAGTGAAACTGTCATTATTTGCAGATGACATGGTATTATACATAGAAAACCCTAAAGACTCCATCAAAAATCTATTAGACTTAATAAATGAATTTGGCAAAATTAACATCCAGAAATCGATGGCATTCTTATACACCCATGATGAAGTCACAGAAAGAGAAACTAAAAAGAAAAACAATCCCATTTACCATTGTGGCAAAAAAACAAAAAAAAACAAAACAAAAAAACAAGATACCTAGGAATAAACTTAACCAAAGAAGTAAAGGACCTATTTGCAGAAAACTGCAGGACATTGAAAAAAGAAATAGAGAAAGATATAAAAAAGTGGAAACACATACCTTGTTCATGAGTTGTAAGAATTAACATCATTAAACTGTCCATATTAGCCCTGGCCAGTTTAACTCAGTGGTTAGAGAGACCCAGGTTCAGGTTCCGCTAAAGGCACGTACCTCAGTTGCAGTTTGTCCCCAGCCCTGGTTGGGTCGTGTGAGAGGCAGCCACTCGATGTATTCCTTTCATGGTGATGTTTCTCTGTCTCTGTCTCTGTTCCTCTCTCTCTCTCCCACTCTATCTGAACAAAAAAATGGAAAGATGTTCTTGGATGAGGATAAAAAAAACTAATAATATTATTTTTAAAAAAATGTCCATGTTACCCAAAGCAATCTAAAGATTCAATGCAATGCCCATCAAAATACCAACGGCATACTTCACAGACTAGAACAAATACTTCAAAAGTTCATATGGAACCAAAAAAGACCCCAAATAGCCACAGCAATCTTGAAAAAGAAAGACAAAGTAGGCAGGATCATAATACTGGATATCAGGTTATACTATAAAGCTACTTTAATCAAAACAGTCTGGTACTGGCACAAGAAGAGGCATATAGACCAGTGGAACAGAACAGGAGAGAACCCAGAAATGGACCCAAGACATTATGTTCAATTAATATATGACAAAGGAGGCAAGAGCATACAATGGAGTAAGGACAGCCTCTTTATAAATGTTGCTGGGAAAATCAGACAGCTACATGCACAAAAATAAAACTAGACCATCAACTTACACCATACACAAGAATGAACTCAAAATGGATAAAAGACTTAAATGTGACCCGTGAATCCATAAAAATCCTAAAAGAAAATGTAGGCAACAAAATTTCTTACATCATACGCAGCATTTTCATTGATACATCATCTAAGGCAACAGAAACAAAGAAAAAAATGAACACACAGGACTACATCAAAATATAATCTCCACATCAAAAGCAACAACCATCAAAATGAAAAGGCAACCCACTGTATGGGAAAACATCATTGCCAATGATACATCAGATAAGAGGTTAATTTCCAAAATATATAGAGTGCTCATACAACTCAACAAAAGGAAGACAAAGAACCCAATTAAAAAATGGGCAGAGGAACTAAATAGACACCTCTTCAAATAGGACATACAAATGACTAAGAGATATATGAAGAAATGCTCAACATCACTAATCATCAGAGAGATGCAAATTAAAACACCTATGAGGTATCATCTCACACCTGTCAGAATGGCCACCATTAACAAATCATCAAACAACAAGTGTTGGCGAGGGTGTGGAGAAAAGGGGACTCTAGTACACTGCTGGTGGGAATGCACTGGTGCAGCCACTAAGGAAAACAATATGGTGTTACCTCAAAAAATTAAAAATTGAACTGCCATTTGACTCAATGATCCCACTTTTAGGAATATACCCTAAGAAGCCTGAAACACCAATCAGAAAGAATATATGTACCCCATGTTCATAGCAGCACTATTTACAATAGCTAAGATCTGGAAACAGCCCAAGTGTCCATCAGTAGATGAATGGATAAAAAAGGAATTTGAAAGACAGAGTGAAATGTCCCATAACTTCATAATGCTTAGGAAACACAAAAGCTCTTTAGAAGGCTGGGGTCTGCCCAAGACATATGATACCATTGGAATCCTCCTATTTTACCTGTGGAAGGATAAATCAGTACTACCACATTAGAAACCTCCTTGGCAGAATCCTGTCAAGTAATATGTGTACACTGTGACCCAGTAATTCCACTCCTGGGTATTTACCCAAGAGAGACGGTATATACCTAGAAGCATGTACAGGAATATTTATGGCAGTGTTATTTGTATCAGCCAAAATTGAGGGAAAGCACTAGCCATATTAATAAATAAGTAGTGGCATATGTATATAATATCATACACAGCAAATAAAAGAACAGGTTCTCACTATTTGTACCAACATGAGTAAATCTCATAGACAACAAGTTGAGGGGGAAAAAAGACCAAAAAAATAATGTACTATATGTTTCCATTTATATATAGTTCAAAAATAAGCAAAACAAATTCTGATTATCTGGGTCAGAATGGTGATTTGTTGGGGAGGTATCACCTGGCAGGGGCAGGAGGAAACATGCCGGTGCCGGAAGTGTCCTGTATCAGCCTCGTGGCACTTCCTCGGCTACATACACACACAAACATCCATCGAGCTTGACATTTCTGTGAAATCTCAATAAAAATACAAAACACAGAGAATCATCTAATTTTAGAACTAGATAGAAGCTTAGTGACCACCTTGACCAACGTCTGATTTACAGATGAGGAAAACAAGGCTCAGAAAGATGAAGAAGCTTGTTAATATCATGCACGTAGTTTATTCATTTGTCCAACAAGTAATGATTGGGTGCCTGCTTTGCTGAGAACATGTTACTTTACAGGTCAAACAGGACAGACACATTTCCTGCTTTCATAAGCCTACAGTTTAACTGCATAAACAGATGTTAAACAAATAATCTAAAAATTAAATGTATAATTCCAACATGTGACAAATGTGAAGGGCCAGTAGGGGATGTTTTTATTGGTTGTACCTGGAGCTGAAACTTAGCTCACCTGGCTGACAGAGTAGTGAAACTTTTGACTCCAAAATATTGTCTTTTTCCATTAACTTTGAACTTTTTAAAAACTAGAAGCAAATTATAGTCCTTCATGAATTTATTTTCCCAGTTTTCAAATGTCAACCTTCCTTTGTAAAGCATAAGCAAAACTATAAATAAATTTTAAATGATGACTGTCTCCCAAGACTTGTCCCCACAAAATTAATTTCAGCAAGGAAGGTACTGCTAAAATTACTGGACTTCAAATTTGTTTTCTGTTTGTTAAATATTCGTTCTTTAGTTTCATAAATTGTATGACCTGACAATCATTGCTCAACCACTTTCCATTAACAGAGCAGTCTCTGGTGCCTCTTTATTTCATATTTATGTGGATCCAGTGGTTATAAATCAGCCAACTTAGAAAACAGAACTGAGATCAATCAATCTCAAAGACAACCAACATATATCCATTATAAAATGAAAACACACATCTATTTTTTAACCAACTCTATTGGTCTATTACTCTGGGGATTTATTTTGAAAAGATGTGGTTACTGCTCAGTATCAGTCAGGAGCCCACCATCTCTGCAGAATGGCTGGTCCAATTTTCCTGTAACAAAAAAACATGTCATTTGTAACCTTGGATTTCTATGAACAGAAACAACTGTAATACTACTGTTTTAAGTTTGGTTCACTGAGAAGTAGATCCTGAGACAAAGATTTGAGTGAAAATAGTTCATTCGGGAGCTCATCCTAGGAAGCACCAGGAGGAAGAGGACGAAGTGAGAAGGGAAGGGATGTGCACACCTGGAACTCATCAGGCTGGCTACCGCTAGGCGACTGTGGACCCAGCCACAGAGTAGTGCACCTGAGAGGCAAGGAGGCTGGGGTACTTAAGCTCCAGCTCATTCATCTTCTCTAGAGGGCTGTGCCTGGGGCCTTAGCTGTCCGGAGCTTCCAGCCTGCCATTTAGGCGCACTGAGCCATAGCTATCACTAGAAAAAGCCTGCAGGTCTAACTGACAGGTATTTGCAGTAAGAAGCCATCTGTGCATAGGAAAATAGCAAATAGGGTATACAATTCTTAGACACAGGTCAGGCATGTGGGGATAGCACTGGTTAATTCAGTAGAAATCAACTAGGGTCACTTCCTTTAAAAATTGAAAAGCGCCTTGGCTGGTTTGGCTCAGAGGTTAAAGACTGGCCTGGACCAATCGCGGGTTCTATTCCAGTCTAGGACATGTGCCTCAGTTGCGGTTGGTCGGTTCGCCCCCCGTCCGAGTTGCTGGGGTCCTGTGGGAGGCAGCTAATCGATGTGTCTCACCTTGATGTTTCTCTCTCCTTCTCTCTCTCTCTCTCTCTCTCTCTCTCTCTCTCTCTCTCTCTCTACCTGAAGATAAATGGAAGAATATCCTCCAGTGAGGACTAAAAAAAAAAAAAAAATTGAAAAGCACTTGCCCTGGCCAGTTTGGTTCAGGGGTTAGAACATAGGCCTGTGAACCTGTGGTCATTGCAGGAGGCAACCAATTGATGTGTCTCTCTCACATTGATGTCTCTCTCTCTCTTTCTCTCTCTCTCTCTCTCTCTCTCTCTCTCTCTCTCTTTCCCTTTCTTCTCCCCCAACCCCCTTTCCTCTTCCATTTTCTCTAAAAAAATCAATGGAAAAATATCCTCGGGTGAGGATTAACAGAAAAAAAATTTGTAAAGCACTATAGGAATAAAACTTTTCCCCCTTCACTTATCACTATGGACCATCTGTGGACTAAATTTAATGATCAAAAGAATCACTTTTCTCACCCTGGCCAGTGTGGTTCAGTTGTTAGAGTGTCGGCCTGCAGTCCAGAGAGTCCCAGGTTCAGTTCCCATTAAGGGCACGTACCTCGGTTGCAGTTTGTCCCTGGCCCTGGTTGGTCATGTGGGTGGCAGCCACTCGATGTGTCCCTTTCACATCGATGTTTCTCCCTCTCTCTCTCTCCCACTCTATCTGAACAAAAAATGGAAAAATGTCCTCGGGTGAGGATAAATAAATAATAATAAAATAAAATACTGTATAAAACAAACAAAAAAAAGAATCACTTTTCTCAATGAAAGATCACCCTGGGTCTTCATGTGGTGCACAAGTCTTCCTGGTCAACTTTATCAGGAGAATAAGTGAACAGTAGTCAGGTATGGTATCAGGAATTATATATAAAAATTACATATAGATTATATATATATACCACTTACTTTATTTTTAATTTAATAATAGAAAACAAAAGGAAATTAAAGAAATGGCTAAGCTTTAAATAAATCTATATTATAAGACATTATTTTCTAATATACTCCCCTAAAGTTGAAAAAAGGAACTATCTTTGGGGCTTTTTAACTATGTCATTCAACTTAAGATCATATCATTTCTTTTTTCTCTGAAAGATTAAATAATTTGCATAATGTCATTTTCCTTGCCCCACCTCCTGATTTTTGTTAGTTTGTTTGTTTTTAATCTCCGCTGAGGACATTTTTGCATTTATCTTCAGATAGAGCAAGAGGGAGAGAGGGAGGAAGAGAGAGAGAGAAACATAAATGTGAGAGAGACACATTGACTGGTTGCTACCCACACGACCCCAACCTGGGTCAGGGACAAACTGCAACCGAGGTGCGTGCCCTTAGCAGGAACTAAACCCAGAACTCTATGGTCCGTGGGCTGACACTCTAACTGCTGAGCCAAACTAGCCAGGGCATGTTAGTTATATTTGTATCTTGTTAAGATATAACAATTTACGTTCTTTGGCCTAATTTTCACACTTACATAATATTGACTTCCTATTTAAGTGAAGTCACTGCTCCTCACCATTTTTCTGCAGTTCCCACACTTACACATTCTTTATTCTGATTTATGTTTAAGTGGGCTGAAGTTCATGGTCAAGCAGTTTTTTCAAGAAAGGCTGTTGAGTACTGCTAACACTTAAGAATGGTTTAATGCTTGCCTCTATTCTTGAGTGATATCTTGACTGGGAATAATACTCTTACTCCTGCACGCCCCCTACTGGGGATCGAGCCCACAACCCGGGCATGTGCCCTGACCAGGAATCAAACCGGGACCTGAGGTCCATGGAGAAACACTCAATCCACTGAGCTACACCGGCCAGGTTCTTTTTTTTTTTTATTTCTATAAGATGAGCCTATCACTTCTGAGAGAAGTCCCTTTCCTGTTTTACTTTTTTCTTCCCAAAAGCCATTTCCATTACACTGTAGCCCTAAGACAAGTGATAAAGTCACCCACTCATTTGTCTCTCCCCACACCTGGGTCAGGAATCAGTGGACTTATCTCTGTGGCTTCCAAGGAGAAGGAGAAAGACGTGGACTGCCACGCTCTGTGGCAATCTTCTACTTTGTTCCCCCTGGAGTTTCCTGTTTCTTCCCTTAGCATTCACTTTTTTCCGGTAATGGATGGAGTCTTTTCTACTGATAATTATTTTTGTTGGCTCTTCACTGCTTTTGTTACCTGTTACACACAAAGGTATTCTGTCAGGCAGTTTTATTCTTTTATCTTGTTATAGATATTCCTAGAATTTATGTTCTTAAGCTCCTTTGATAGTTCAATACTCACAAGTTCAAGATCAGTGATTCATGGATTCTTGTCCCCGACAGCACTCACTCTTCACCACCTAGGATATACAGGATGTGACAAAAGTAGGTTTATAGCTGTGAGTACATGAAACAGAGTTTATTCTTATATTATTATTTATGAATTATTGTATTACTTGTCATATGAACAACTGTAAACCTATTTTTATCACACCCTGTACTTATTCTCTCTGTGACTCAGTGTGACTTCATCTGCAACAATAAAATCTTCCTGGTGCACCTATTGTGAGGTAGTAGCAATGGGACAAATGAGGTTATGTATAGCAACATATTTGAGAAAACTTCTTCACCCTCAAGATAGAGCCCGGCTGGTGTGTCTCAGTGGTCGAGCATCAGCCCACGCACCAAGAGGTTGCTGGTTCACTTCTCAGTCAGGACACATGCCCAGATTGTGGACTAAATCCCCAGTGGGGGGGGGGGCATGCAGGAGGTGGCCAATCAACATTCTCTCTCATCAATGTTTCTATCTCTCTCTCCCACTCCCTTCCTCTCTCCCTAAAATCAATAAAGAAAAAAAAATTTTTTTTTTTTGGTACGTGCCCTTAGTAGGAACTGAACCCGGGACTCTCTGTTCCACAGGCCAACACCCCAACTGTTGAGCCAAACCAGCCAGGGCAGAAAAAAAAATTTTTTTAAAGAGAGATTATCATAGCTTCTACTTTATCCATACGGGAACTGAACCATGTGCTAAATATTTATTCTTTACTGTTTGGGTACTATAATGGCAAAACTAGGTACCAGATTTTACAGAGATTTCATTTTCTACTCTATTTTACTAGAATAGCTATTACAGTGGGTAACTTAAAAATTTCTTCTTTTTTGTATTTTTGCATAGAGACCTAAAGCCTTGAAAATACACCAAATAGTATAAATTCAGTGATTATTTTAAAATGGTTGATTGATTTGTGACCTGAAATCCCACCACAAGGGAAGACTGAGTAGCCAATTAAAATTTAAAAAAAGAAGAACATGAAGTCCAGAAAGCATTAAGTTGTTTTTTACCTATTTACAATACTGTTTACACTGGATAGATGACTACAGTAAAGAAAGTCACATAAGGGGATTTCTTTCCTCAGTTCTACCCCAGATGCGTGGAAAATGAAAAGTGGACAGCTGAACACAGAATAGGAGGCCATGTGTTTTACCAAGTAAATCAGGAAGATAAAATGATAACGGACATTATGTATTCCCACTAATTCCTAATACCAAAAGCTGTGTGCTGGTTTATGATAATAACCAGGGGAAGCCCACTTTAATTCTATGTCAAAGGATATTCTGTTGGCCCCTTTGAATCTAATAACTTTATCTTTATACTGAGATACAAGAAAAACTTTAATGGGTATATTTATTTTTATGACCGAGCTTCTTAGGATTCTGCCAACATAGCACCTACCTACTGAATTCAGAGGTTGCTTAACTTTCTTCTTCCAAGAACTTGCCCATATCTATATGTCTTGCTTTATAGACTTTCCGTCTCAGAAAGACCATGAAGGACACTCAACTTTGCAGATCCACTTATCTTTACTTCCTGAGATCAAAAGACCTCTTCTTAACTAATGTTCTTTTCTGTTCAAGCCTCAGGAACATCATCCTTCAGCTTTTCTTAGACAGTGAAGGTGTTATGATGTCTAGGAATTTGGAAAACAGCCTTGGGACACCTCATGGTGCTATATGAATGTAAGGTCCACATATAGAAAGAAACATAACTATAAGACATAAAACACGTTTTCTTAAAGTAGGATATATTTTATTTACAAATAACATTTAAATACAAAGGTTAATCATATGTTTCCAAAGATCCCAAATATATTAGCACAAACTCACCAGAGAGTAAAGATAGCATGTTTCTGTGTTTCTGTCATATGACAGCAAGATCCAAGGATGGTCATATCCAGAAGGCTTAGTAGACATAGGGCCAGATTACTTGCAAACTACAAGCATTGCATTTATATTTTATGTATTAATACTCCTGAATAACTTTCCTTAATACCCTCATTCCTACTATCTACACTGTGCAATTATATCATATCAATCATATGCTTTCAGTTCAACTTGAACTCATTTTTTGATTGTCATGAGTTCTGTTAAAAAAATTTATGAATAAACAATATTTAAATTTTAAGCCCTCTACTTTCTCCCACAGCCATTCTCCCTGTGAATTTATTCCTTCTGTGCATTGTGTGAGATAGTCTCGCAGAGCTGATATCAGATTGTTTTTATTCACATACTATTATCAATAGTATCCATTCTGGGAAATGTAATATTGGAATTTAACAAATATATCTTAATATCAGTCATTCTTTATATGCAAATACTTAGCTTTAAAAAAAAAAACTATCAAAGATAGCCATTGATACTCTGAAACCAACAGGTGTTTTTCACAGGTCAAATTCTTCCTCTTTCCCCAGTAACACCAACTCAATAACTGTTGTGAAGCCCAGGAAACGAGATTCTAAAAACTCCAGGAAGATCTGCTTTATCCACCTGGGAAGGAAGCAGAAGTCACGCTGTTGAGATAGAGAGCGTCATTTGTACACACTCATCTCTCTCTGCGACTACATTCACAACACTGTCGCTTTATTGTTCCCACTGAATTTTCATGCTTCAGAGAGTTTAATGGTTTTCTCATGTTAAGTGTTAGTCATTCCTGATATGTATGATTTTCATAATCTCAAGAAAATGATTCTAATTTGTGGTTGGGAAAAGGAAAGTTCTTATTAGCAAGGTACTAGTGCAAATGCATATTGTAATGACAGCACAGCATTTATAGGCCACAGAGATCTTTGCAAGAACACTGCACCCCAGAATCGAACCCTAGTGTATCTCTCAAATAGAATCTACAATTCTAGTTGCTATGTATTGGGCTGCAAAAGAAGTGAGTCATTGACAACTTGTGCATGTAGATGTACTTATCTTATTTTAATTTTGAGATGCAAATATAAATCCATAATATTTCCAAAGGATTTGTGCACAGAAAGTAAACACCAACTATCAAACAATTGAAACTAAAAGACCAAGTTCTTAAAAAGCTAACCTTCTTCATTTTTCAAAGGTAATATAAATACATGTCTTGAGGGATTCAGTCTTAGAATTTGCTTTTGCTTAATTTGACCTTCAATTCCATATTTGAAGGTGACTGAAACTCCATCCTTTCTTTTTCTCAGCAAGTCTTTTAAAACTATAATGAACACAGTACTATACTCAGTATTACAGCAAAAAAAAAACTTCGGTTAAATTCACAGAAAGAATGCATTAAGAGGAAGAAGTCAATAAGACAAAATTATGCTTTTAAAAAGAACTTTGAAAATGAATTATGTTGCAAAACTATTTTTGCAATTACAGTGTCAGTTTGGCTCCACAGTGTTTTGGAGGCACTGCATTAATATAAACAAAATCATCTAATGCACTTTTTCAAAACAGAGCTTCTCAGCCAGGGCTAGTATGAATTCATTCTACTGCTAGGTGCCAATGACACTTTGGTTTGCTTTACTGGCAACATTTTGGCGACGCATCCTATAGTAAGAGGAAGGCTGGAAGACAAGCATATGACAAGAGCCAAATCCATTGTGTTACTTCTTTTCATGCTTCTTGGTTAATTCCCCCACGCCCAGCTGGAAGCTGCCGGGGTTGTCGCTGCCTTTCTCTTCTCTCTGCCGACTCTCCTGGGAGACCTGTCGCACAGCCCGCAGGATGGCATTCTGCACAATCTGTTTGCTGGCGTTTTGCAGCTTTGCCTCTTCAGGCTCATTTCCAGGTTTCTCACCTAGACAAAAATATGCAAGGGTGGTGAAAACAACAAAATTTCAGGAACTGTGACAGGAAGGGGAAGGTAGGAAAAGTAAAAGGAAAGGTGAGACTATAAGAATATACTAGGGTGGCCCAGTTAATTGTGAGGAACTCTCTGTAGTACATATGGCTCTTGCCTCCCTTTCTCCCTTTCCAATAGAATCTGCATTTGTTTGCCCCAGTAATGTTCCCTACATATATTCTCACCATCCCAGAATCCTCTGCTGCTAGCAGTGGTAACAAGACATAGTCTTGGCCAATGAAAACCTCTGGGAAAGTTTTTGGGAAGTGGCAGGCTCATATCCTCTTTGACCTTTTGCACCTTCCCTGGAATGTAGACATAATGCTTTTAGGTGCTCAGCCATCTGACAATCAGCATGGAGATAAGAGCCAACATTCTGGGCAGAGTTGGGGAGAAAATAGGAGTCCAGTTTTGAAGGCATCATTGAGTATCTGCACCAGCCCTGGAACAGGTACTTTTGGACTTGATTATGTGTGAGGTATATAAATTCCTTTCTGTTTAGTCCACTATTAGTCAGATTTTATGTTGCTAGCACCTTAACATATGGCTAATAGATATGACCTCACTGGGGCTGAAGAAAAATAGCTTATTACTGAATTCATATTAAACTCAATCCTGTTCCTATAATAGTATCTCAAGAAATGAAGCCATTGCCCTGGCCGGTTTGGCTCAGCGGTTAGAGCATCGGCCTGCGGTCCACAGAGGCCCGGGTTCGGTTCCCGCTAAGGGCATGTACTTTGGTTGCAGTTGGTCCCTGGCCCTGGTAGGGTCATAGGGGTGGCAGCCACTCGACGTGTCCCTTTCACGTCGATGTTTCTCTCTCTCTCCCTCCCGCTCTATCTGAATAAAAAAGTGGAAAAATGTCCTCGGGTGAGGATTAAAAAAAAAAAAAAGAAATGAAGCCATTCATTCACTAGAATCCATTATCTAGAACAGAGGTGGGCAACCTTTTTCTATAGAGGACCAGGTAGGAAATATGGGGGGCTGTGGGCCATATCACCTCTATGAAAACCACTCTGCTGTTGTATCACGAAATCATTTATAGACAATACATTAATGCATGCATATGGCTTTGTTCCAGTAACCCTTTATTTACAAAAGAAAGAAAGAAAGAAAGAAAGAGAGAGAGAGAGAGAGAGAGAGAGAGAGAAAGAAAGAAAGAAAGAAAGAAAGAAAGAAAGAAAGAAAGAAAGAAAGAAAGAAAGAACGAACGAACATGTTGCAGGACAGATTTGGCCCCTGGGCCATAGTTGCCAACCCTTGATCTGGAACGGTGGGAATTTTCTCATTAGAAGGCAAAGCAATCAACACAACATTAATTCTTCCCCCTCTTCCTTTGTTAAAAAACTTCATTTTATCTGGCCATCTACATAACTAGGTATAGGTAAGTTCTAACCAATGGGTGGAAGCCCTTTAGTGAAAATTCTACAAAAGGTCTTTAAAAGGAAATAGGCAGATAAAGGCCCTCTCCCGGGTAAAGGTAGCGCTCCCCATCTTGCTGCCTGCAGCTCTGACACATGGCTGTCATGACACAGGCTCTGGCTATTTATAAGAGAACCTTTAGAATGGAAACCATTTTCATGGATTTGGAAGAAAAAAATTAGAAGGAACCTGATATTCCAGTGACCATATTAGACCATATTAGTCCTTGGCTGCTTACCTCTAGGCCTCCTTTGTGTTAGAAAAAAATGATATAGCTCATCTAAGGCAGTGTTGGATTTTCTTTTCTGTGCATCAAACTTATTACTAACTCATACACAGCAAAATGATTATGAATCTAACATTTGACTAAAGTGCAATCGTGAAAATTTTAAATTCCACCTGCTTATATTTATAGTGACAAATAAAATGGGCATCCTTCCTTGTTCAAACTCATCTTTTCAGATGTTTCCTCTATTTAAATATCCTGCTACTGTGAAAATGTATTTTGAATGGGCGAACCAGGATTGATTCATGAACAACAGAACTTATACATCCGTAAGAACAGCATCACATAAGAGAATATTGAGTCATTCTGGAAGACCAGACAGCCCTCATCCCTTTAGACATATAATTGTCATTTACTCATCATTTGTGTCACTAGCACATCTCCTGAGAGATTTACAATCTAATAAATAAGGCAAGATGAATCTATTCAAAACTAGAGGACAATACTCATTCTCCTCCCTGCCCCCAAAAAGCAGGATAAAATCAGCAATCTACAACAAACCAAGCAGAGAAGGAGTTCAGAGCTATAACGTATAACTAAAACTTTAAAACAACAGAGAAGAATACTTTAAATAGTCTCTGTAGAAAAAGAGGGAACTGTAAAATTAAGAGACACAAGGGCACAGCAATTAAGAATGTGTATTTTAAAGTACTTCAGAGCTGAGTTCAAGTTCTGTCTGCCACGTATAGCTGTGTGATATTGAGCAAGTCAGTTTGCCTCTCCAAGCTTGTTTGCACATCTGCAAAATGGGCAAGTAGTACCTATTTTAGCATGGTTGCTAGAGAACTAAGTGACATAACAGCTATTCAGCACTTAATGTAGTTCCTGAGCACTTACTGCTAACCATTGTGTATTGGTTGGGGTATAAACTAGGCTGTTATAACAGAGAAGCTCAAAACTAGAGTAGCTGACTCAAGGGAGAGATATTTATTGCTCTCACATAACAGCTCAGAGGTACCCCAGTGTGTAGGTGACTGTGCTCCACCAGGTTATCTAAGGACTCGACTTCCTTTCATTTTCCTGCTCTGCCATTCCCTACACTATTGCCCTCAACTGCATGAGTGGAGCTGGTTAATTAATATGCCATTTGGGGCTAGAAGGTAGTCAAAGAGGAAATGGAGGGAAAGCAATTTCTTTCTACAGAATTGTCATAGAAGGTGCAAACATCGCTCTGTTCACTTTCTGTTGGGGAAAACTGAATCATGTGATGGTCACATCTAGCCACATGAGAGACTAGGAAATATAGTCTCAAGCTATATGCCCTACTAAAACTTGGGGAAGTTCTAATGCTAAAACAAAGAAGCAATTAAGAATTTTTAAGTTGACTTTTTTAGTGAGAGATAGGGAGAAAGAGAGAGAGAAACATCCAGGTGAGAGAGAAACATCAATCGGTTGCCTCCTCTGCACACCCCAACAAGGGATCAAACCACATCCTGAGTATGTGCCCCGACCAGGAATTGAACCTGGCACCTTTTGGTGTATAGGACAACTCCAACCAACTGAGCCCCACCAGTTAGGCAGTAATTAAGGTGTTTTTATTTTTCAATTACTTTCATGCAAAGGCCAAGGCTCAATTGAAAAGAGAGACTATGTACTTCTAGCAGGTCAAATCTGATCCTCAGAGTGCTCTGTGTACCACTGGACAGCATAAGTGTGTGGACAAAGTCCAAAGTGTTCATGCTTGCTCTTGGAAAGAGTATGTTTGCCAAACCACATCTTTTTTAACTCTAAAAGCCCCTGTGGTACAGCTATTTTTCTGTCTTTGGATGAAGGAAGGAAGAAGGGATATGAGTAAGCTGTCTTTAAAAATAAAGAGAGAAAAGAAAATCTCTAAATTTAGCTGTGGCCTAATATTTGAGTTAAATTGTCATGTCCTCATTCATCCATTATGAAGATAAATTGATTAAAAAGAAAGGCCTTCTGTGCCAAGCTGTGTCAGGAGGATCTCTTTGGTGACTTGCAAGTTTGGTTTAACCCTCACTATTCTCATTACTGCTTCACTTTGGAGCATAAATGTCTATCTGCAGAGGAGGGTATGGGACAGAAAGAGTGGCAACTAGTTGGAACAGAGAAAGGGAGGAGTGAGGTTGATAGTGAGCCACCCAGAGCACTTAGACAACAAAGGCAAAAAAAAAAAAAAAAAGTTATATACAGAAGCCCAAAATATCCTTAATAACCAAAGCAACCCTAAGAAAGCAGGAGGAATCACACTTGCTGATTTCAAGCTATATTATAAAGTTACAGGAATCTAAACAGTATGGTACTGGCACATAAAAACAAACACATAAACCAAAAGAACAGAATCAAGAGCCCAGAATAAACCAAAAATGTATACAATCAACTATATTTGACAAGGGAGTCAAGAATATTCCATGGAGGAAAGATTGTCTCTTCAATAAATGATGCTGGGAAAATTGGGTATGTACATGTTAAAGAATAAAACTGAGCCCATATTTGACATCACTCACAAAAATTAACTCAAAATAGATTAAAGCTTAATATAAATCTATAAAACTCCTTAAAAACATAAGAGAAAAGCTTCCTGCCATAAGTCTTGGCAACAATTTTTTGGATATGACATGTAAAGCACAAACAACAAAATAAACAAATAAAACTAAAAAACTTCTGCACAGCAAAAGGAATTAACAACAAAATGAAAAGAAAACCTACAGAATGGGTGAAAATACTTGAAAATCATATATCTGAAAGGTTTAATATCCAAAATATATAAATAACTAATAAAACTCAATAACAGAAAAACAAATAATCCAATTAAAAGGGGCAAAGAACTTCGAAGAGGATATACAGATGGCCAACAGGCACCTGAAAAGGTGCTCAACATCATTAATTATTAAGGAAATGCAAATCAAAACCATGACATACCACCTCATGCCTGTTAGAATTGGTCACCAAAGAGATAAGAGATAAACGCTGGCAAAGATGTGCAGAAAGGGGAACCTTCGTGCACTAGTGGTATGATTATAAATTGGTACAGCCACTATAGAAAACAGTGTGGTGGTTCGTTCAAATATTACAATTGGAAATACCATACAATTTGGCGATTCTATTCTGAGTATTTATCTGAAGGAAACAAAATAAGTGTCTTGAATAGATATCTATACCCCCTTGTTCATTGAAGCATTATTTACAACAGACAAGACATGGAAACCACCTAACTGTTCATCAATAGATGAATAAATTTTTTTAATATGGTATATAATATACAATGGAATGCTATTCAGCCATCAAAGGGAGGAAATCCTGGCATTTTTGACAACATGAATGTACCTTGAGAACATTATGCTAAGTGAAATAAGTCAGACAGAAAAAGACAAATACCGTATGATCTCACTTAAATGTGAAATCTAAACAAACAAACACAACCTTATAAGAAAAGAGATAAGCCCTGGCCGGTTTGGCTCAGCGGCTAGAGCGTCGGCCTACAGTCCAGAGAGACCCGGGTTCGGTTCCCGCTAAGGGCGCGTACCTCGGTGGCAGTTTGTCCCCGGCCCTGGTTGGTCGTGCGGGTGGCAGCCACTCGATGTGTCCCTTTCACGTCGATGTTTCTCTCCCTCTCTCTCTGTTCCTCTCTCTCCCTCCCGCTCTACCTGAAAAAAAAATGGAAAAATGTCCTCTGGTGAGGAGGATAAAAAAAAGAAAAGAGAAAAGATTTGTGGTTACCAGACGTGGGTGATACAGAATGGGGAAACTGGATAAAGGTGGTCAAAAGATACAAACTTCCAGTTATAAGATAAATACATACTGGGGATTTAAAATACAACATGATGACTATAGTTAACATTGCTGTGTGGCATATTTAAAAGTTTCTAAGAAAGTAAATCACAAAAGTTCTCATCACAAGGAAAAATTGTATTTATTTCTTCTTGTATCTATATGAGATGACAGATGTTAACTAAATTTGTGATGATCATGTCCCAATATATGCAGGTCAATCATTATGCTGTGCACCTTAAACTTACGCATTGATGTGCATCAATTAAATCGCAATAAAACTGAAAGAAACATGTTATGCAAACCACTGAAATTTACTGTGTGTTAGGCCCTTTGGCATGCAAAGAAAAATACTCTTTTTGGGGGAGAGAGGCGGTTACTATGAGGATACGTGAGTCATAGCCATATAACATAGAAATATCTGACTGAGTTTTGATTTACAGTTCAGTAATTGGAACAATCTGATCTAACTCCAGTAATTGGATTATCTGTGTTATTCTCTGCCATCGAGAGTTTCACCTCTCCATCAGCCTCTGGCAAATAACAACTCTCCCTTCTGAAGTCTCCCCAACTTGTTGGCATTTACTTACTCTTAATTCTGCTTATTCATTATCCTGCCTTTTCTCTGAGGGCATTTCAACTAAGTTCCTCTGGCAACTGCCTTGACTCTTGCCAAATCTTCAGTTGAAATTCCCGAGAGAGAACCTGAAAGACTCAACACACCACTGTTATTCCTGAAAAACAGAGTTTTCATGCAAGGCCAACTCTTAGGCCAGCCATAGACTGAATACTGTGGGTCAGTGTGGCCCAGTCAGCTGTGGCCTGAGGTTGGATCAAGAGGTAAGAACACAACTACTTAGGAGGAGGAAGTCACCCAGGCCCCTGCCTTGGGAAGGCACTGAGGCCAGACCAGAAATTGTCAGGACTGGCTTCCTCCACTGTAATAACTGATCAGTGCTCCCATAGCATTCACTTGAAAGGAAAAGGTATTCGAGAACTTTAATATAAGTACATTATGCAAAAGCGCATTACAGCCGGCAGAAGGCAGAGAGCCAGACACAAAAATCCTGCATTTTGCCATTTACTTATATGTACTGCATTCATTTGAAATTAATAAATCATCTACATGCTGTAGGTGGCCAATTGCCTAGTTTTAAATGATGCATATGTCCTCCAGCCTAATTAGCATTTACAAGATCATTTTGGTATTTCACAAAAGAAGATAAATTGATTTAATTAGCTTTAAACTCTAAATGTCCAATATAAATACAATGAACTCAAGAACGTGATGTAACTAAATTTGCATTCTGAATCTTTCCACCTCAAATCATTATTCTCCTTCCGCCTCCCAACACCGCACACACTCAGACATCCCTGTGGTCATACTTCCGTGTGACACCCAGCCTACCCCATGGGGGCCAGCCTTCCGCAGACTCCCCAGCACTCTATGTTCTCCTCCCTCCCCTCAGAGCCCTGTTCTGCATGTCGTTCTCACCCACCCCAGAGGAAGGTGTCTGAGGAACTCAATTTCAATGCAGTTAATAATTGGTCTTAATTCCTTATTTATATCCATTAAAATCATGCTTCTGTTGACCATAGGGAGATCTTCCTGATAAAAAAATTACATTGTTTTCTCCCCTAAGAACCTAAGTGCCACTTGCTTCTATTACACTAACCCCATTACATCCCAGTGAGGTGGGCTTTGGAAAAGGTCAGTATTCCCACTGTGAAGCAGACTCCGATTAGTGACGTTCCCTCCATCACACAGGGAATGTGGCAGAGGTTTTGTCGTAAACATTGTCTCTATCACTGTCGTCCTCACTGGCTCACTAAAGATGCAAACAACAGAAGTCCCCATCAGGGCAGGATAGGGCTCAGCCACCACTCCTGCCCACACTTTCCAATACACAGTGCTGCTGAGGGTGACCATGGAGCATATTTTTATCTTCCCCGCTGATTGCTTGAGACTATAAAGACAGTATTATCATTCATCAATGACTAGCCTATGAAACACAGAGAATAAGAACTAACTCTGGTCCCTTAATTAATGAAATGATAGTCTATTTTCCAGCTCTGTAACTACAGGAATTTTTCATGAAGAACCAGATATTAGAGCTCATTCATCTACACTGATAGCTAACAAAGCCATCTCGTTGCCCTGCTTTGCCACTGAGCAAGATAAAGTTATGTGACTTCCCAGAGACAGAAAGTCACAGCCTCTGAGTTTCCAGCTTGCTTCTGAACCAACCAAACCATGCTGTATCCACATTCCCATAACCAAATAGAAGCAGCAGTTTAGGGTTCCCTAAAGGTAGATGTGAGCCACAGAAGGCAAGACAGGTATTGGCAAGTATCAGGCACGTCTGAGTTACATCTGAGTAATGCCCCACTACTACCACCACCGCCTCTATCAAATCACCAGGTCCATCACTTCCGAATGTGGCAGCTACTCTCATAAACTCTACAGAATCTTCATTAAAATGTCCTATAGAACAAGGTGAGATGGACCAGAAAGATATTTATTGAGCATCTGTAGGCAGGGTATGGGGGAGAGGTTACATAGGTCACCAGGCCAAAGTGCTTCATTCATGCATGCACTTGTTCATAAAAAATTTACAGAGCACTTACTATACAACAAACATTAGGCTGGGTATTAAAGGTTAAAATGTTGAGCAAACAGTCATGATGGATCCTGCCTCATTAGAGTTTACAACCTAATGGAAGAGTCTGGTGTTAATCAAATAACCTCACAGGTTTATAATTTTGAGCTGTAACACATGCCATGAAGGGAGACACAGGGAGCACATTTCAAAAAGAACTGATCTATCTTATCCTTTGAGACGACATGGAGGGACCTGGAAAGTATCATCCTAAGTGAAACAAGCCAAACACAGACAGACAAGTATCATATAATCTCACTTATCTGTGGAATATAATGAACATAACAGTCTGAGGAATGGGGTAGTCCCAGAAACGTGGAAGTGGGGCCCAGACAGTCCATCTCCAGAATAGGGGGTGGGTGGTATGGGAGAGATAAACCACAGAACTGATATGCATGTGTTCAGGAACAATGCACATGGACAACAAAGCTGGGGATAGGGCAGGAAGTGAGGGGGAGGGGGGAATCAGTGCAGGGGAAAAGGAGAAACATCTGTGACAAAAATTAATTAATAAAAAAAATTTTTAAAAAAACAAAAAAGAACTGATCTAGTATGGAGGTCAGGGAAGGAATCCCAGTGGTTAATGCCTTGCTAACTTACAGGATAACAAGGCATTAATCAATAAAAGTAAGGTGATGGCCCTGGCTGGTTTGGCTCAGCAGTTAGAGCATCGACCTGCGGTCCAGAGAGACCCAGGTTCGGTTCCCGCTAAGGGCACGTACCTGGGTTGCAGTTTGTCCCCGGCCCTGGTTGGTCATGTGGGTGGCAGCCACTCGATGTATTCCTTTCACATCAATGTTTCTCTCTCTCTCTCCCTCCTACTCTATCTGAACAAAAAATGGGAAAATGTCCTTGGGTGAGGATAAAAAATTAATAAAAATAATAATAATAAAAGTAAGGTAATGGGAGCAGGAAGGGAAAAACATGTCAGGAAGAAAGATCAACCCCAGTCCCTTGAAGTGTGTAGGAGCAGGGCCCTGTGGGGAGCTAAAGGCAGCCTGACTGGCTGGGTGCCCAGTGGGGGGCTGGGGACTGGAGATGACGCTGTGGAAAGGAGGCAGCCCAGACAGTGCAGGGCCTGGGAGGCTGGGAGGTACTAGGCCTTGCTCTGAGAGTATTTCTGCAGTGTACCATCAAATTTACCCCACACAGAGTAACTGGAGAAGTCTGGGAGAGTTATGTAACCAAAGTGGGACCATGTAGAATTTGGAGAAGGCCTTGAAAGACAGATGAAATTTGGAAATGCCAATGGGAAAAGAAAAGGAATTTTTTCTCTGGCCTCAGGAGGCGGGACAGACACGTGCTGTGTGCACTCACAGTGTCCTAGAAAGCTTGCACCTTGTTGAACTGTTGCATTATTCAATAACACAGCTTAATAATCAAAATGAGCCAGTCAGAGAAAGGCAAGTATCACGTGATCTCACTTATTTGTGGAATATAATGAACTAAATAAGCTGATGAACAAAATAGATCCAGAGACATGGAAATAGGGAACTGACTGACAAACCTCAGAGGGAAAGGGGTTGAGGTAGGAAGAGATAAACCAAAGAACTTATATACATATATGCATAACCAATGGACACAGACAACAGTATAGTGGAGGCAGGATGGCGGGGGGTGGTAGTGAGGAGGCAGAGCGGAGGGTGTCAAAGGGGTAAAAAGGAGGGACATCTAAAATAAAACTAATATTTTTTAAAATAATAAAATAAAATACATTAAAATTTTTTTAAAAGAACACAGCTTAACTTATTCTATATAACTGCACTCAATGCATTATGTTTAGGAAATCTGTAAGGAATGGTCCCAGTAAAACGTGAAAAGGAAAAGATAGTTTTAATCTAGAAATCAAATTTGAATATTTTGCCAAGAAGAGCGAAGGTAATTTTGAAAAAAATCACCAAATAGGGAGGACCTAGTTCAGCAGCTTTCAATAACAGGTATGAAGCTTAGTGCAGTCATGCCCCACTTAACGGTGGGGATATGGTCTGAGAAAAGCATCATTAGGTAATCATTGTGCAAACACTGTAGACTTACACAAGCCTAGGTGGCAGAGCCCACCACACACCTAGACTGTATGTCATCACCTGTTGCTACAAGCCTGTCTGCACATTTCTGTACAAACCCTCAGGAGACTAAATCAAGCACAGGAAAAACTAATGCAATCAGGAGATGCAGTGAACACTATGTGTGAGGCTGCTGCAGTGTAGCTTAGTGCAGTGTTTTATAGCAAACACTTTTAATAAGAAGAAAGAGTACACTCAAAGAACAATTAAAAGTACAGTATAGAAAATACATAAACCAGTAATACAGTCATTTATTTTTATTATCAAGTATCCTGTACTGTACATAATTGTATTTGCTATACTTTTTAAAAATATGTTTTCATTTTTTTTTTAGAGAGAGAGAGAGAAACATTGATGTGAGAGCGAAACATGGATCAGTTGCCTCCTGCATGTCCCCTACTGAGGACTGAGCCTGCAACCCAGGCATGTGCCTTGATTGGGAATCGAACTGGGACCTCTCAGTCCATGGGACGATGCTCAATCCACTGAGCCATACTGGCTGGGCCGTGCTATACTTTTATACTACTGGCAGCAGAGTAAGTTTGTTTACACCAGTCTTACCACAAACATGTGAGTAATCGGTTGCACTGTTATGACAGCTACAGTGTCATTAGGTCATAGGAATTTTTCAGCTCCATTATAATCTTACAGGACCACCATTGTATATGTGGTCCATCATTGATGTAACATCATCATGTAGCACATGACTGTAATTAATTAAGTGTAATATTGACATAAGGATAGAAAAATTGACTAATAAAATAAAACAAAGAGTCCACAAACAGCCTTACACACATGTGGTCACCTGATTTATGAACAAGACAGTGCAGGGCAGTGAGGGAAGGGTAGTACTTTCAAGCGATGGCGTTGAGCCAAGTAGTTTTCCTACACACACACACATTTACAAAGAAACTTTGATGACCTAAAACTATGCATAAAAAATAATTCCCGGTGACTTTCATATTAATATTTGAAAAGTAAAACAATCTGGAGCACAGAGAAATTTTAGGGCAGTAAAAATACTTTGTATAATACTATAACAGTGAATACAAGTCATTATACATTTGCCCAAAACCAGAGAATGTTCACCACCAAGAATGAGCCCCAGTGTATAAACTGTGCACTTTGGTGATAATGTGTGTCAGTGTAGGTTGATTGATTGTAACAAATGTACCACTCTGATGGGGAATGCTGGTGACTGGGGATGCTGTGGGGGGTGCACATGGGAAATCTCTGTACCTTCCCTTTGATTTTGCTGTGAACCTAAAACAGATGTAAAAAGAAAATAGTCTTTAAACAGCTATCAATTTTTCAGAAGAAAATATTTAAAAATATCTTTATGACCTGGGAGCAGGCAAAGATTTCTTAAACAGGACACAAGAGTAACAACCATCAAGTAAAAATTTGATAAATCAGGGTACAGTAAATTACATGGGTTTTGTCATGGAAACACCACACACATGCACACACACACACAGAAAAAAGCTTTTCAGTTGAGGTAGAAAAAATGCTATCTTGGAGATGCTTTTAGTATTTAATTTTCTGAACATTTAGGTAACGGCTCAGTCAAGACTGGGTTATGAGTTCAGAGAGATCCAGGAGATTGTTCTGAAGACCACACAGGTTTCTGCAAAGTTGAGCAACAGGCTTTATACCTATCATGCTGAGGATTCTGGAAATCATACTCCTCCCAGTTCCTGGCTTCTTGCTCTCAGTAGAACCTCCAGAATTTCCATGAAGGGAAGATTTAGGAACAGCAATCAGAGGAAAGGGAAAATCAAGAAATTGTCCTGACTTCAACACCCCGCTGACACCACTGGATAGATCCTCTAGACAAAAAATTAGCAAAGAAACAGAGACTCTAAATGAAGCACTAGACCAAATGGATTTAATAGATATCTACAGAGAATTACACACCAAAACTACAGAATTCACATTCTTCTCAAGTGTACATGGGACATTCTCAAAGATAGACCACATGTTAGGGCACAAACTAAGTCTCTACAAGTTCAAGAAGACTGAAATTATATCAAGCATCCTCTCAGATCACAATGGCATGAAACTAGAAATCAATTGCAAGAAGAACATACAAAGTCATTTAAACACATGGAAGCTAAATAGCTTGTTATTAAACAATGAATGGGTCACCGAGGAGATCAAGGAAGAAATCAAAAACTTCATGGAAACTAATGAAAATGAAGACACAACAACACAAAATCTATGGGATGCAGTGAAAGCAGTTCTGAGAGGGAAGTTCATAGCACTACAGGCCTACCTAAAAAAAAAAAAAGAAGAAAAATCTCTAATAAACTATCTAACCTCACAAATTAAAGAACTAGAGAGCAAACAAAAAGAAAACCCCAGAGCAAGTAGAAGGAAGGAAATAGTAAAGATCAAAGCAGAAATAAACGACATAGAGACCAAAAAAAAAAAACAATTCAAAGGATCAATGAAACAAAGAGCTGGTTTTTCGAAAAGATAAACAAGATTGATGGACTCTTAGCTAGACTCACCAAGAAACAAAGGGAGAGAACCCAAATACACAAAATCAGAAATGAAAGAGGAGAAGTAACAACTGACACCACAGAAATACAAAAGATCGTTAACAACTACTATGAACAATTATATGGCAACAAATTTGACAATCTAAGCGAAATGGACAAATTTCTAGAAACACATAGTCTCCCAAAACTGGACCAGAAAGAGATAGAAAACTTGAACAGACTAATATCAACAGAAGAAATTGAAGACATAATCAAGACTCTCCCAGCAAACAAAAGCCCAGGTCCGGATGGCTTCACTGGGGAGTTTTACCGAACATTCAAAGAAAAACTAACACCCATTCTCCTCAAACTATTTCAAAAAATTCAAGAAGAAGGAAGACTTCCAAACTTGTTTTATGAAGCCAGCATAATTCTAATTCCAAAACCAGAAGAAGACCCAACAGAGAAAGAAAACTACAGGCCAATATCCCTGATGAACATACATGCCAAAATCCTGAACAAAATACTAGCAAATCGGATCCAGCAATACACCAAAAAATTTATCCACCATGACCAAGTGAGATTCATCCCAGGCTGGTACAATATTCAAAATTCAATAAACGTGATACACCACATAAATAAAATAAAGAATAAAAACCACATGATCATATCAATAGATGCCTAAAAAGCCTTCGACAAAATCCAGCATCCATTTCTGATGAAAACGCTCAGCAATGTGGGAATAGAGGGATCATATCTAGACATAATAAAGGCCATATATGAAAGACCTACATCCAACATCATACTCAATGGGCAAAAACTAAAGACATTTTCCTTAAGAACAGGAACAAGGCAAGGGTGCCCACATTTGCCACTCTTATTTAACATAGTACTGGAAGTCTTAGCCACAGCAATCAGACAGGATGAAAAAATAAAAGGGCTCCAAATTGGAAAGGAGGAAGTGAAACTGTCATTATTTGCAGATGACATGATACTATACGTAGAAAACCCAAAGACTCCATCAAAAATGTGCTAGACTTAATAAATGAATTTGGCAAAGGAGCAGTATACAAAATTAACATCAAGAAATCAATGGCATTCTTATACACCAATGATGAAGTCACAGAAAGAGAAAACTAAGAAAACAATCCATTTACCATTGCAGCAAAAAATTAAGATACCTAGGAATAAACTTAACCAAAGAAATAAAGGACCTATTCACAGAAAACTACAGGTCATTGAAAAAAGAAATAGAAGAAGATATAAAAAAGTGGAAGCACATACCCTGTTCATGGATTGGGAGAATTAACATCATTAAAATATCCATATTACCCAAAGCAATCTATAGATTCAACGCAATCCCCATCAAAATATCAACGGCATACTTCACAGAATTAGAACAAGTACTTCAAAACTTCATATGGAACCAAAAAAGACCTCGAATAGCCACAGCAATCTTGAAAAGGAAGAACAAAGTTGGAGGGATCACATTACCAAATTTCAGGTTGTACTACAAAGCCACCATAATCAAATCAGCCTGGTACTGGCACAAGAACAGACATATAGACCAGTGGAACAGAACAGAGAATCCAGAAATGGACCCAAGGAAATATGCTCAATTAATATTTGACAAATGTGGCAAGAGCATACAGTGGAGTAAAGACAGCCTCTTTAATAAATGGTGCTGGAAAAATTGGACAGCTACATGCAGAAAAATAAAACTAGACCATCAAGTTACACCCTACATGAGAATAAACTCAAAATGGATAAAAGACTTAAATGTGACTCATGAATCCATAAAAATCCTCGAAGAAATTGTAGGGAACAAAATTTTAGACATCATACGCAGCCGAATTTTCACTGATACATCACCTAAGGCAATAGAAACAAAGGAGAAAATGAACACATGGGACTACATCAAACTCAAAAGCTTCTGCACAGTGAAAGATACAATCATCAAAACGGAAAGGCTACCTACTGTATGGGAGAACATCATTGCCAATGATATATTGGATAAGGGGTTAATTTCCAATATATATAAAGGGCTCATACAACTCAACAAAAGGAAGACAAAAAACCCAATTAAAAAATGGGCAGAGGAACTAATTAGACACCTCTCCAAACAGGACATACAAATGGCCAAGAGACATATGAAGAAATGCTCAACATCACTAATCATCAGAGAGATGCAAATTAAAACAACAATGAGGTATCACCTCACACCTGTCAGAATGGCCGCCATCAACAAATCATCAAACAACAAGTGTTGGCGAGGGTGTGGAGAAAAGGGGACTCTAGTACACTGCTGGTGGGAATGCAGACTGGTGCAGTCACTATGGAAAACAATATGGTGTTACCTCAAAAAATTAAAAATTGAACTTCCATTTGACCCAGTGATCCCACTTCTAGGAATATACCCTAAGAAGCCTGAAACACCAAACAGAGAGATTATATGTACCCCCATGTTTGTAGCAGCACTATTTACAATAGCTAAGATCTGGAAACAGCCCAAGTGTCCATCAGTAGACAAATGGATAAAAAAGCTGTGGTACATATACACAATGGAGTACTACACAGCTGTAAGAAAGAAAAATCTCTTGTCCTTTGAGACTACATGGAGGGACCCTGAGAGTATCATCCTGAGTGAGGCAAGCCAAACAGAGAAGGACAAGTATCATATGATCTCACTTATTTGTGGAATATAATGAACATAACAGTCTGAGGAATGGGGTAGTCCCAGAGACATGGAGGTGGGGTACAGACTGATAATCCCCAGAAGAGGGGATGGTGGGGGAGAGATAAACCACAGAGCTTATATGCATGTATGCATGAACAGTGGACATGGACAACAAACTGGGGACAGGGTGGGGAGGGAGAAAGAGGGGGAATCAGTGGGGGAAAAAGGAGAAACATCTGTAACAAAAATTAATTAATAAAAATAAATAATAAATAAATAAATAAATAAATAAATAAATAAATAAAAAGAATTTGTCCTGAAACTTTACATAGGACTGCTAAAATGAACAGTTTTCCATATGAAACCAAAAATGAGGCTAACTAGCCTCTGTGACAGCCATTGCCCGCCTGCCTTCTCACCTCCAACCAGCTCACTTCAGAGTGGCCCTCCCTCCCCTCCCAGAGCCACCAAACAAACCTGGTTAGCCCAAACCATGGGATCCTGCCTTCCTGTCTTGGAGATATTCCAGAAAGGGAGAGTCTGTAAATCTGGAAGAAGAGTATATAGGTGACAGAAAATATAGGCACCATTGGAACCTGTGTATTAAAGTAACAATACTAGACCTAAATAGAACACAGAACAAACCTTGGAACCCTGGGGATCATATACTCTTCCCACCCTCAAAGCCAGGTCTTTACCCCCAGACGCTACCTCCACCCTCAGAGGCTCTGTGGCCAGTCCGCCACCTCCCCAGCTGTGCCACGGTCGGTTCTGCAGCTTCTGCTGCCCCTTGATGGCCACTCCTAGTGCTGTCACAGACTCAGAGAAGGGCGTTCTTTGGCAGAAAGTAGGCTGCCCTGATTCCATGGTGGGTAGTGTGTGTGTGTGTGTGTGTGTGTGTACACAAATGTGTGAGTGTATGAGTGTGTGTGGATATGTCAGTGTGTAAATGTGTGTGTGTTAGTAGAAAGGAAATCCTTGAAATCCTCATGAGATAAGGATGTGGTTTTATCTTATCAAAACACTTGGAACACCTAGCACATTATGGTACTTTCTAGCCACAAAAACTCACGCAGGCCATCTATAGATATGTCCTCCCAAGAGTTCTGAAGCAGCTGGAAATACAGTCCAGAGGTTTCCTGCCTCGATTCAGATGAAAATTACTTGACGTGAATATTTAAGATCTCTTAAATATTTAACAAAATATTCCAAGTTCCTCGGCAAAACTAGCCACATGCTCTCCCTTCCTGCCCACTGTGGAAAGGGAGGGAGGGAAGGCCGGAAGGAGGGAGGGAGAAAAGAATTGATATTAGCTTTTAGAGTGATTTTAAATAAATACTTAAAGAACCAAAATCCTCTCATACCGTCCACCCTTGAACAAACAGCATAATCTTCACAATCATCATTTTTCTGCTAAAGAAGGAATCAAATCCCAGCTGTGACAAGTCATCATTTAACTAAACAGTATCTCCAAGTTAAGTCATCGTCCCTGGAGGATGTGAGTACATAGCAAGAATCTCAAGAGGAGATTATGCTCTGACATAAAGTAAAACCTTTCTACTCTCCTTGAAGGAGCAGCCCCCACCTCTTAAAATAACTGCTTTGTAATGTCAAAATATTTCACCTATTTCCTCATGACACAGTGACAAAAGGAGGCTTTGAATTCAGTAGTGCTTTTAGATAAATTTAAATGGTATTAATAATGACAGCCTCCATATACATTTGAAAATTGCAGGAGTTAGGGAAGACTGTATATTCCAAGCACAAGAGTGTGATGAAACATGGCATCCCCGTCCCTTGAAACAGCTCCATAGCTCCCCGGGTCTTCCATGCTCCCACACAGGCTGGAGATGTAGAAGTAATAAAAATCAGGCAGGTGTCTTAAACTAATTACTAATGATGGAACACAGGTAGCAGCCAGGATTGGTGTGGAACAAGAAGCTTTCCACAAGCTATCCTCAAATCCTACCCTCTATTCCTAGTCATGCCTGAAACATTTATCAGATGCCTAAATGTGCCAGGTTTGCACAAGATAGGCCAAATCAAAATTTTACCTTCAGGAAGGATATGATGCCAAAGATTTCTCACAGTTTTAAGTACCATAAATTATTTTAAGGCTTTAAAAGATTAGCAGAGATAAAGAATCAATTCTCTCCATTTTTCAAGTGGAAACATGGAGGCCCAAATATTACACAGAAACACTCACTTGGGGTCCTACTCTGTAAGTCCAGAGCTGGGATTAGAACTGTCTGCTCTGGAGTCCTTCCCATGACACCCTCCTGCTGCTGCCTTGTCTTCAGGAAGACAAGGAGTTGGCAGCTAGCAATAGAGCCCAAAGATGATTTCTTTCTCTGCACAAAATGGGAAACTCATATACACATGCCCTCACTCTTTTCCTAATTGTTTTTTTTTTCAATATCAAATCACCATCTTGTTATTGCTTCTTCTCCTTGCCCTTCCACTTGCTCCCCTGACAGCAGCCAGAGTGACCTTTTTAAATGGAAATCCAATGTGTCACTCGATGACTCGAAACCTTCCTTGGCCTCCTATTGCAGTTGGGACGAAAGCTCCACCTCTCACCAGGGCCTACGGGACCCTGCTGACCAGGCATCGGTCTCATGTCCCACCTCATGCCCTCTCTCCTTCTCTCACCTCACTTTGTATTCAATTCATCATGGATAAGATCTAGTTTTAAATGTATGAATGTCCTGATACCACTTACTATGTGTCTTAGTCTGTTTGAGCTACTATATAGGCTGAGTAGCTTATACATCAAATATTTATTTCTCGCAGTTCTGGAGGCTAGAAGTCCAATGTCAAGGTGCTGACAGGTTCGATGTCTGGGGAGGGCCAGGATCCTGGGTCACAGATGACTGTCTTCTCATCGTGCCTTCCCATGGTCAAAGCATTGAGAGATTTCACGGGGGTCCTTTCTAGAATAAGGGCATTAACCCCATTCATGAGGTCTCCACCCTTATGACCTATTCACCTTCCAAAATCCCCACCTCATAATACCATTGCCTTGGGGGTTAGGGTTTCAATGTATGAATTTGCAGAAGACAAAATCATTCAATCCATAGCACTGTAGGACCTTGAGAAACCCAGTTTCCTCACCTACAAAATGGGCACAATAATAGCACCTCCTTCATAATACTGTTATAAAGATTAAATAAGTCAATATGTATAAAGTGCTTAGGACTATGACTGAAGTAAGCAGTACCTAGAGGTCTGTTAAATAAATAAAATAAAAAGAGTTTGGGTCTGCATGGATTCCAAGCAGCTATCTTTGTCTAACATTCAAAACTTTTGTATGGGACATTCAACCACTTGTAGCCATACTGCATTTAGCTTCCTCACATTAATTAGTATGAGAGCAAAAGCCTTACATAAGTGATGCCTCTTTGAAAGTCTCTCATTAAGAGGGCATGAATGCGCAGCTGTCAGAAATGAACTTAACACGCCCCACATGCTAATCTCAGCACGGCCTGTGCTTATGGTGCATCTTTCCTCACTAGGCATCAGCTCCTGGGGCACTACCAGTGTGCTCACCACTCTGTACCCAGGACCTAGCATTGCACTGGCTCCCAGGGGAAACTCGGGATTTGTTCAGCAAATGATTGCTGCACTGGTTTTCCAGTTTCTACTTTTCAATCCATTCTTTCTTCCCGTCTCTCCACTCCCATTAATTTCCTGTGCTTGGACTCCTTTGCTACGTTTTGCTGCTTCGCTGTCGTTGGAGCTCAACCACAGGCGGGAACAGCTGAGGAGATGCTCTCTGACACTAGCTCAGATCCTCCGTGTGAAAAGCAGTGCAGAAAGCATGCTGGAGCAAGAGTATCCGGAAGGCTGCTTCGATTTCTAGGCCACATATAACTAAGCCAATTACCATTTTTGAAGTTTTACACTCAGTTTGTATTTCTCATTTCCTATCTTCCTGGTTTTCTTCATTCTCTCCTTTTGTGTCCTTATCAGCCTCTCTGATGGTCAGTACTTAGCTCTCTCCATTCAGGTTCAAATACTTTTCAGAACAAAGTGGTGTGGAAATAAGCCCCCTTCACCTAGACCCAGTGATGTTCCCAGGTGATTTTGTTCCATTGGCCAACTGTTTGCCATAAAAATGCTCCCAGTGTGTTTATAAACCTTCCTAAACCTGCAAACATGGGCATATAGTGAACCAGGTCCCACGGATTCTCAGAAGCCATCAGCCTGTGCTGAGAAGGCCCCTGACCTATTGTGAATAGGTCCCCTGACCTGCATGTGAATCTCTGGGCCTTTCAAGTTCACCTGCACAAGCCTCAGCTTCCTCACATAACACACATAAGAGCATTTGATTATTTGTTTGTTTGTTTTTCAAGCAGAAGAATGAGAAAACCAGTCCTCATTGTCTCATCTACAAATTGGACAGAGAAATACAAAACTCCATCTTCAGCCATGATTTTCCTCAGGCAGAATTCTAATATGTAAGACTTTTCTTTCATTATACCTTTTTTATATAACCATGAAAATCTTGGCTCCCTTTGCTGTGTTGGGGTTAATTAGCAAAGGAGAACAGGTGGCTGGAAATAGAAAAGGAAGTAAAGAACAAGATCAGATGTTTTATGTGGGTTTTTTTTTTTTCAGTGATATTTCAGAAGAAAAAAGAAGCTGAAGGTAAATAAACCCAGACTTCAGAAGTGTTTGTTCAAGTCACGTGACAGGAGAGTAATTTCACGTGTCTCACCTGTGTCTCGAGGAGCTTTGGCTGCCAGCATCAAAACTCCAAGTGTATGAGCATTTGCCCTAAGAAATCATATATGGAAAAAGAAATAGAGAGGGAAGGAGAGATGGAGGCAGGGAGGAAAAGAGAAACAATATCTCTCAGGATGCAAGTTAAAATTAAATTATAGGCATCTCATTAAATAGCTAGTGCCTTAAAAGTTTCTAGCAAGCAAACTATAGTAAATGTAAATTAATTATACAAGATTCATTATAACCAGTTAAAGATGCAAAAGTTTACATTGATATACTCTTTAAAGTGGCAGTTGGATTCCCATGTCCTGATCCCCTATATCAGGATTCGCACCAGTCTAGGAAACTCCCCTGCTCCGATTGCTCTCCGCCCTTGCCCTGGAGGATTGGGCCTGCCAGAGAAGATTAATGATACATGGAGTCATTTAAACATTTATTGGACATTGATTATGTCCAGACAATGTGCTAGGCATTGGGGATATTGAGATAATTCACATTTCCTGGTCTTTACGATGTTCACAGAAGACATGGGATATAATATGGTTCTATGAGCAAGACTCTTGACCCCCTGGTCTACTTTAACTCATATTCCAAATAACAATAGTAAAGCCTTCTATAGTATATATCATAGGATAAATATGTGAATAAAATGTATAAGAAATATTCAAAGGCTATAATATGTTGAATGTGATATACACATTACATATATATATATATATATATATATATATATAAAATTCCATAAATTAAAAATTCTCATTTCACACCCATTTCTCTTTATAAAGACCTGACATCAGCATTTGAGCAGGGGAGTTACGACTGGCAGTGTACTGGGAAAGGGTTGGCCCATCATGGCACAGGAAGAAAGCAGAAACAAAGGAAAAAGTGATAAAGAGGATGGTCTGTTACAGAAAGGGTCAGATCTTAGTGACAGACCTCATCCAAATCCCTGAGCATCTAGTTGGCTTGTGGTTCTCAAAATCTGGCATCATAAGAACCACACCACCTAGGATCGATAGTTACAATGAAGAGTGTGCTGGATGTGGCTCAGGAATGAACATATTTAGCTGTGACTGCAGGTAATATTGATGCATATTTCAGAGGGGCCACTCTGCTATTTAAAACTCACCTTCAGTCTATATCCACAAAGCATGAGGAAATTCAGTGGCTGAGTGACCATTTTATAATTTATTTAATTAATGGGACAATCAAGCAAATGATTCAAGCCACAAAATGCAAGGTGTGCCTTCTCCATTTACTGAATTAGCTAATTGCCAAATTGGTACTGTTCTTTGGGAAACACTACTCAGCCATTAATTTGCAGCAAGGCTTTAACCATTCATTTTAAAACTCTGTTACTTCATCTACCCCTCTCCAGGTCTCAAACCAGGGTTATGAAGATTAATATCATTTCCAGGGTTTTCTTCATTCATTATAGTTAAATCTGTGGAAGGACTCAGGTTCATGGACAATATAAGAAACCACCTTTTATTGAAGGGATATGGAACTGCTTCTTATACTTTTTAGATCATGGAAAGTTGGATATAAATCAAGTGGAAAATATTCAAATTCTACTTTGTTGTGAGGCCAAAGGCATGAATGGCCAGAAACACCCTCAAATTAGAAGTTCTTATGTGTGGAAAAAAATTTTTTTACATATATGCTTTTAATTCTTCATATATTAGAGTCATACTGTCTTCTCGGCAGCCTTCAAACTATATTTTCCAATACTTGATTAGAGGTAATAGGTGCACATTAAAGTGAATTCCAGGAAGAAAATTAGAAAACACATTTCTAAGTCTCACGAAACATTAACAGGTAGAACATTTGCAATAATGAAAAAAATGCTGGCAGATAATGTTACCAGTATGTGTGTTCAGAAGACTGAACAATATGATCCATCTGGTACCCTTATGTGAGTCACACAATGTACTGGGCAGTTTACTTTAAAAATCCAATAGTACAACAATTATTCCTTTTTAGAAAACTGGAGGGCTATGATTCCATCAGATGAACAGAAAATATCATCACATATTTGAAAATATACCATAGGCAAATATTGTACCCATATTTGGAAAATACTCTGTGTGCAGAAAATCTAGAGCAAGGTGAACAAAAAGAAGAGTGAAAATAAAATACATCATATTTGAATTTAAAATGCATATGGAAATAATTTGATATAAAATAATTTACCCCAGAGGGAGCAATAAATTAATTCATAGCAAGATGATAAAGGATGAAAAATATACTGTGTTAGCATCCACTAGTATTACAAAGTTCATTTGCTTTAACAGGCTAGAGAATTCAGTGATTTGAGGAATAAGCAATTCACTGCTTATGATTTGAAGTAGAGCCACCAGTGGATTGCAGTTATATGACAATTTTGTATTTATTTTATCAAATAAATTTTTCATTCACTGAAAAAATAATACCTCTGGAAAAAGCAAATAAAAATGTGTATACAACTTTTTAATATCTAATTCAATAAACTGAACTGTTTTGCTCAAGGTCACACAATCTGGGATGAGCCAGAAGGCCCCATTCCCTGCCAGGAATACAGATAGCAACTCTCAGTCAAGTAAGCTTTCTTCAGTGTACCCCCCCGTGGTTCCAGGGAAAGGGGTGGTTGAAGGTAAGCACTGTAACAAAACTTCATCACAACAATTGAGAACAATTACAGCGCCTGCCTTCCAAGTAATACATAGTACATTAGTGTCCTCCTTTGTACAAAGGACAGCTCGTAACATTCATGTTACTCATATACAACATACAACTTGGTGCAATATGCGTTCCCTGTGGTGATGGGTAAGGGAAATTGCCACATCATTTGTCTTTTTGGATGGATATTTAAAAGTTGGAGTAAAAACCAGTAACTTTTATTCCATTGTGTCTAAAGATAACAAAATTATGTGAATCAATTTTCACCTTTCTAGCCCATCAGTTGAATACTTTTCAATTCATCTTATTTCTGGCTGTGTACAACTGGTGTCTCTCTTATGTTTACTCCAATCTTCCAGCCAAATAGGTTGTAGAGGAAACTGAGGAAATATGGATCAGTACAAGTGCCCATTAGAAAAGATGAATCCAGCAAAATATTCAAACATTCCATTGAAATATTTCGACCTGTGTGTTCTGCTTATCAAGGCAGATGTCACTCGAGGCTTTAACTTGCGCCTGTAAAAGCAGATGAAAGGGGCCATCAGTTGCTGGTTCTATTCCATGCTCATCTCAAAACTGCAGATGCCAAGGCCTGCTTGGCAGACACCTGTCAACACTCCAAGGGTGGTCAGAAATGATGAGTGAGATGCAAAAAATAACCACAGCCACGACAAAGCACTGCACTTCCTGTGCTCTGCCTCCTCTCTGTAAACCCCTTAAATAAGTATGAGAATAGCACCTCTAGGGTCGTACCTCATTTTCAAATAAAGAAGAAATGAGACTTTTGAAGACACTTAGAATGATAACTGTTCTGATCTGAGCACTTGTGTTACCTTCACATTGTCCTTAAATCAGGTAAAAGGCAGCTTTACCCACACATACAATATGGCCTACGTGAAACCCTTCAAAGATAAGCTAAGAATAGACGCAAATTGGTCTCTCTAAGCAAAGAAAGGTGTAACACAGGAAGATGTAGGCCCCATGTCTTACTACTCCTCTTTCTCAGGCAAGCACTGCCAACCCTTCATGGCACTTTTTTTTTTAATCCTCACCCAAGGACATTTTTGCATTTATCTGCAGATAGAGCGAGAAGGAGAGAGGGAAAAAGAGAGAGAGAGAAACATTGATGTGAGAGAGACACATCGACTGGTCACCACCCACATGACCCCAACCAGGGCCGGGGACAAACTGCAACTGAGGTATGTGCCCTTAGTGGGAAACAAACCCAGGACTCTCTGCTCCACAGGCCAACACTCTAACTACTGAGCCAAACCGACCAGGGCTTCATGGCACTTCCTAAAAGTGAGCTTGGCCCACCCTCAGGAGCCTTCTCCACACAGTGCTCCAAATGGCCTTGCCAGTCGGTCCTCACAGAAAGCGGTTTGCAGTTCCTGGATGGCAGAACCCACACTGGGCTTAGATGAAGTTCTGGACTTGCAGCCAGCTTGACCCTAACCTACTAAGGAACTTTGACAATTCACTTGACCTGTCTGGCTTCAAGCTTCCCTTTCTAATATCCAGTGTTCTAAAATGTGCTTACAATTATTGTGATAAGCTATTATTTTCATACGATTATTTTAAATGATCTGATTTTTCAAATTAAGTAAAACAGACAGTACCCACAAAGCATCTGTTAGTGAGAAGATTCCCTGAACTAAATAACAAATTACCTGTCATGTGGTCATCTATGTGTAAGCCCCCCTCTAATTCTTCACTGTATTACTGATTATCAGTAGGAATTAAAATGCTCACATCGTATAGCAATATATTTGGAATTTGCTATTTCTCCACATGAATTGCTAGAGTTTTTATTTTTCATTTGATTCTTCAGGCACTAGAGAGCTGCCCGCTTTTCCCTTCTTGCTCTGCCATAGGAGGCGTAGAACATGTCTCGCTGTGCTCTTTCTCCCTTTCTTCCCTCACATCAAGCACATGGAATCACCGTTCAGTGCTACTTCATTTTGCATCCCAAAATCTAATTCTCAAGACCAGCACAGTATTTCCCCATATTTCATGAAATAAGAACCATTTTCAAACCACCTCCCAAGATAAACATGCAAAAAAGAAAAAAGCTGTTGATAAAAATCAATTCCAGATAAAAGAGTCTGCGCAACAGGATAGAAAGAGGGTCAGAACCGGATTTCATTCTTGGCTCCTATTTCATCAAAGCTCAAGATGGCATTTGAAATTGTTTTCTCACAAGTTAACGAAGCACAGCTTAAGGTTGCAAGAATGTTAATCACAGTAGGCATCTTGAGCAGTTCTAAACCAGAGTTCACAAAAACATGTGAGCATCTGTTTCCTTTGAACAGTTATAGGCACTTTTTAAAATATGCTCCTGCTCCTCAAGTCACATCTTCCAAAATGTTTTTCATCATCTGCAAAACATAGTGATTGGTTTGGGGGACAGGAGCTAGCAATTTGCTCCACTAACATACATAGATGTGCTAAGTATTAAAGATGGTCCCCCTTGGCTACTATATTTAAAAAGAAAAAGAATTAAATGATACAGAAAGAACACTGAATGTGATTTTCATTCCTGCATACTAAAATATGTTTAATTATAAAATAATTAAGGCAGTGTGGTCCTAGCACAAAAACAGACAGATGGGTAAATGGAACAGGTTAGAAAGGCTGGTACCTTGCATTTGATAAAGATAATAGTTCATATGAGCAGAAAAAGGTACTGAGAAAATGAGATGTCTTTTAAAAATTTTTTAATCTCTAACTCCAGATGGAAAAAAAAATGGTGAATTTTTTTTTAAATAAAGAATATGTACTAGATACACTGGAATAAATGTATATGGCTGGAGAGGAAAATGGCACTGAGGCTGAAGGATAAAAGAACAAAAAATAATAAAAATAACATAATAAACAGGGACTCTTGCATGGACCAGTGATGACGATTTGCCATGAACTGAGGAATGTTATTAGTTTAATTCAGCACATTTGAGTTCAAAAAGAAAGAAACAAGAAAGAGAGGAAGGAAGGGAGAATCCAAAATATGTATCTGATCCTGGGGGAAAAAAGTCCATCACATAGCACCAAGTGTCACAAAAGTCCACAAAGAAGATTGATAAAATTTACTACATTGCAATAAAATCTGCAGTATATCAAGTTAAACACAAATAATTTTTAAAAGGCAATAAACTAGGAAAAATATATATGTGAAAAAGGGTTATCTTAATATGTAAATAGGTCTTTCAAATTGATAAAACCCAATATAAACATGAATTAATTATAATGAACAATTTACAGAAGAATCATAATGACCAACTAAGCACAAGCATTAACATGCACACTTTCCAATGTATAAAAATACAAAAAAGAATAAACCCATAACCATGAAAAGAAAAGAAAATGGGACAAAGGGATCCAATGAAGAGAGATCTTTACAAATTTCTGGAAGAAAGCAAATAATGGGCCTTTCAGTCAAGATGGCAGCATAGGTAAACACAGTACTTCTCTCCTCCCACAATTACATCAATATTACAACTAGCCCCAGCAGTGTGGTTCAGTGGCTGAGGATCAACTCATGCACCAAGAGGTCACCGGTTCTATTCCTGGTCAGGGTACATGCCAAGTTGTGGGCCCAACCCCCAGTGGGAGGCACATAAGAAGTGGCCAATATATGTTCTCTCTCATTGATGTTTCTCTCTCTCTCCCTCTCCCTTCCTCTCTTTCTAAAATCAATAAAGAATATTTTTTAACTACAACTAAACTACAGAACAACCATCATTCAGAACCATCTGAAATCATTCTGAATGGAAGTCCTACAACTATGAAATTAAAGAGAAGGCCACATCAAGCCCTGTCGGTGTGGCTTAGTAGTTAAGCATCAACCCATGCACCAAAAGGTCACTGGTTAGATTTCCGGTCAGAGCACATGCCCAGGTTGTGGGCTAAATCCCCAGGTGGGGCATGCAGGAGGTGGTCAATTGATGTTCTCTCTCATCGATGTTTCTCTCTCTCTCCCACTCCCTTCCTCTCTCTCTAAAACCATTAAAGAAAAAAAAATTAAAAAAAAAAAAGAGGAGGCCACATCAAGACTGGTAGGAGGGGTGGAGGTGGGCTGGTCACACACCCATATATGGTGCATAAAAATCAGGAGGAATACCTCAGCTGTGAAAGCCCTCCCTGAGGAGCAAGGGGGTCCCCATCTCATACCAGGCCCACCACAAGCTCAGAGTTCCAGTGACAGGAGACAGAAGTCCCCATAACTTCTGGCTGTAAAAACCAGTGGGATTTGAGGCTAAGAGAGGCTGAGGCTTCTGGATTCCCAGGCAGTTCCTCTAAAGGGCCTGTACACTGACTCAGACTTTCTCCCTCTGGGCTCTAGCACAGGGGAGACAGCTTGAAAGGCACCAGATACAGTGATACCTCGGTTCTCGAATGCCTCGGTTTTCGACCAAATGGAGATTCGAGAAACTTTTGTCTCGGAATCCGAACAAATATTTGGAACTCGAACTTCCGAGATGAGCCGAGTTGAGCCGAATGGCGTTCATTCGGCCCAGCGCGCCTTGCTTGCGTCATCAGTGTGAGTGCAGAGAGAGAGTCACGCTTTATGGAGTCACGCTTTCCTATTGGTTTCATTGCTTCGGTTCTCGAACAATTCGGTTCTCGACCGTACTCCTGGAACGAATTATGTTCGAGAACCGAGGTATCACTGTACATACAGGGAAGAAATGTGTTGCTTGACATTGGGGCAAGAGCTGGAGGGGCAGCTTTTTTCCAGACAGATGTGCTGGTAGAGGCCATTGTTCCTTTGGTAAACCCTTCCCCGGTGGGGCCAGCAGAGAGACACCATACCTGTGACTCCACCAACCTGGCTCACCCTGTTTTCCCCACCCTGGTGATTCCCAGAGGCCCTGCCCCACCCAAATTTTGGGCCCACCCAAGCTTCTTCCAGTGGCTTTGCCATAGAAATGGCCTGTCTTGGCTCATACTTCCGAATTCCTAAAATCTCTTGAATAAGCAGCATCTGGCCTCAGCGAGCCCCATACCTCTCGTTAAAAGGCCCCAGGCCCAGTACTAGCAGCAGTCAGCCTCAGTTCACAGCTTGGCTTTGCCTAGGCACCTCTAAGCCCAGCCCAAGAAGCAGCCATCTGAAGATCACTTTATAGCTAACTGGTGGCCCCAGGTAGAACATATGCAGTGGCTAATCTTGGCCTGTGCCTCCTGGGAGACCCTAGAACCAGCACACTCAGTGGACAGCTTCAGACCACATCGAAGAACCATGACCCAACCACCTCAAGTGACAAACTCAAAGGGTAGACTCAGTGGGTACCAGAGCCCTGCTGAAGTGAGTCTTACTTTATATGGCCCCTGCACTGCTCTTTCTCCAAGGTGGTCAGAGGTCAATGGTCAGCAGGCACAGCCAGTCATTGCAGCTGATCAACTTAGTAAATCCCTCCCATTGACACGCCAACAGCAATCAAGACTCAATTACAACAGAAGTGTGTACAGTCCACATGGAGGGTGCACCTCGAGTGCCCAGCTGGGGTGATCAGGGAGGCTGTGCCACTGGACCCTACAGGACACTTACTACAATAGAACACCCTACCAAGCCTAGGAGACATAGCAACTCTACCTAATACACAGAAACAAACACAGGGAGGCAACAAAAATGAGGAGACAGAGAAACATGTCCCAAATGAAAGAACAGAACAAAAATCAAGGAAAAGAACTAAATAAAATGGAGATAAGCAATCAATCAGGTGCAGAGTTCAAAACACTAGTTATAAGGATACTCAAGGAACTTAGTGAGGACCTCAAGAGCATAATAAAGGACCAGTCAGAAATGAAGAATGCACTAGCTAAAACAAAGAATAATTTACAAGGTATCAACAGTAGGGCAGGTGAAGCTGAGAATAAAACCATCAATTTGGAATATAAGGAGCAAAAATTACCCAATCAGAACAGCAAAAAGAAAAAAAGAATTAAAAAAAAAAAAAAAAAAGATGATAACTTAAGGAGCCTCTGGGACAACTTCAAGTGTACTAACCTTCACATCATGAGAGTGCCAGGAGAAGAGAGAGAACAAGAAATTGAAAACCTATTTGAAAAAATAATGACATAAACTTCTCTAACTTGGTGAAGGAAACAGACATACAAGTCCAGGAAGCACAGAGTTCCAAACAAAATGACCACCAAGAGGCCCACACCAAGACACATGATAATCAAAATGCAAGAGGTTAAAGACAAAAAGAGAATCTTTTTTTCAAAGAGAGAAGAAGCTTAAAAGCAGCAGAGAAAGGCAGTTAGTTACCTACAAGGGAGCTCCCATAAGACTGTCAGCTGATTTCTCAAAAGAAATTTTGTAAGCCAGAAAGGAGTGGCAAGAAATATTCAAAGTGATGAAAAGTAAGAACCTACAACCAAGATTACTCTAACCTGCAAAGCTATTATTTAGAATTGATGGACATATAAAGAGCTTCCCAGACAAGAAAAAGCTAAAGGAGTTTATCACCACCAAACCAGTATTATATTAAAGGATCTTCTTGAAAAAGATAAAAAATATGAGCAATAAAATGACAATAAATAAATATCTATCAACAACTGAATCTACAAACCAAATGAATGAGCAGAACAGAAACAGACCCACAGATACAGAGAACTTTTTTCATGGTTGCCAAATGGGAAGGGGTTTGGGGAATGGGTGAAAAAATGTGAAGGGATTAAGAAGTACAAATTTGTTGTTAGACTGGTGAACCTCAGAGGACAGGGGTGTATGCCAGAGACATAAACCAAAGAATGTATATGCATATATGCATAACCAGTAGATTCGGACAATAGTGTAGGGAAGGCAGGAGAGGTATGAGAGTAGGGAGGAGGAGGTCAGGGGGGGAAAAAGGGGGAGACATCTGTAATACTTTCAACAATAAAGATACATTTTTTTTAAAAAAAAGCACATAAGATTTAGTTGGCATAGAAAATAGTCAGAAAAAGCCACAGTCAAAACATACTATAAGAGGACTTTCAAGAAAGTAGGACTAGTCAGCTCAAGAAAACAGAGACTATAGGATCAGCATCTGTCATAATATGGAGGCAGAGTAAGAAACAGACTTCAACACAGACAGAACCTTCAAAGGCAATAGTAACATGCATTCATCCTCATTTTTCAAAATAAAACTATCATCATCCAGAATAAAAAAAAAAAAATGATAGTGTGCCTTTCTCCCCAGTCAAAAGTAAGCCAATAATAATAATAAAATGATGGCTATTCTCTCCCTCATGTCCACACAATGGCCTCAATAGATCCAGATATTCATTCTCATAAAAGAGAAAATAGACTCCTTTTTCCCTGTGACTGTTTCGAAGAGCTGGGAATGTTTTTACTAAACGCTTTCCTCCCTTCTCATCCCCCTCCAGACACAAGTCAACCATCAGGCTTTTTCTCTTATCTCTTTGGTCATATAGCCACTCCTGAACTAATCACTGGCAATAGAAATAAAACCATCATTACAGCCTAGACCAGTCAGTAATTACCTGAGTCACGTAGGCAAAGGTAGATAGCAAGATAAAATCAGGAATCTTTTACACAATGTTGTTCACTTTGCAGAAATACCAAGCAACAGCATCCCATTAAGTGTTTATAATAATTGAGTTTGCAACACAAGTGATGTTTGATAGGACAGATTTTCATAAGCCATTGCCAAACAATGGTAATAATATCCACATAACAGTGTTTTGAGTTTTATGACACTGTCCTGGCTCTGCCTTAAATATTTTCTTTTTCACAGGGCAAAAGTTTTTTCTATAGTGTAATTGGCACAAGAATACATGCCATGTTTATTTTCCCATGTGGTCTTCTTTTATACTTTTACCCCACCTGAAGTGCTGTCTGTCAATCTTTGTAATAAATGGCTGCTGCCATGGCTGCTGTTGCTGCTACTGTTTCCAGCTGACCTTTGTTGAACACTTACTTGCTAGGTTCCTGGCACAGCAAGAACATTTCATGAATTGTCTCATTTATTCCTCTAAACACCCTTAGAAAGTAGTGTTATTTTCCCTACACACAGGCAGATAGGACCACGCTCACAGCTGACTGCAGAGGACAACATCATTTCCTTCCCATACTCTCCAACCCAATCTGAACTTGACTTGCTCTACAATGTGGTTAATGCCAGAATTTTGTCATGTTTGCTTTTTCTTAAGCTCTATTACCAAAAATGGGTAACAATGTGTGGGAGAAACCTAACCTGAAAAAAATTATTTAGCTGAGCATAAAGAAGCAATAAATAACATAGCCCACCTCCTTATTTTGCCATTGCCCTAATGCAGCCTTTCTTTACAACCAAAATAGTCAAAGCTGCCACCATTGATTGAGCACCTACATCATCTATTACTCATCAAAATGTGGGTATTATTTTCTCTGTTTTACAGATAAGGAAAACTGGAGTTCAAAAAGGTTAAATATAGTTTAAGTATATTTTCAAAGGTAACACAGCCAGTTAAGTTGTAGATCACAGTTAAAATCTAAGCTGCTCAATTCCAAAATCCATGTTTCCATATTTTTATATTTTACATTGTTTAAAATGCTACTTAATCTTGCAAACTATTGCCAAGTTTTTGTATCTTTGTCTTAGTGTGAATACTTCCTTATAGTTTTTGCCTCCAAATCTAGACTCCCTAGAAATGGGGCATTTGGATGACATGGTTAACAAACAGGTGCTCTTCTCTTCTCATGATTTAATTTTTTTCTTAAGTGAGGGGGGATAACTACATAAGAGACCTATAGGAGAGGTATTACTCATGGTTCTCCAGAGAAACAGAACCAGTAAGTTGGAGGTATAGATGGAGATGGAGATGGAGATGGAGATGGAGATGGAGATGGAGATGGAGATGGAGATGGAGATGGAGATGGACATAGAGATGGAGATGAAGATGGAGATGGAGATTGATGGAGTTGGAGATGGAGGGAGAAGGAGATGGAGATAGATGGAGATGGAGGGAGAAGGAGACAGAGAGCGAGGAGTGCAGGAATAAAGATTTTAAGGAATTATCTTTCATGATTGTAGGGGTTAGCAAGTCTGAAATCTGCAGAGCAGGCAGCAGTCTGGAGATTCAGGGAAGAGCTGAAGTTGCAGCCTTGAGTCCAAATGCAGTCAAGAGAAAGGAATCCTCCTTCTTCAGGAAACCTCAGTCTTTTCTTTTAAAGCCTTCTACTGATTAGATGATGCCCACTCATATTATTGAGGGTTATTTGCTATACTCAAAGCCTACTGATTTAAATGTTCATCACATTTTAAAAAATACTTTCCCAGAAACATCTGGATTTGTGTTTGACCAAAATCTGGTCACCATTGCCTGGAAAAGTTGACACAGAATTAATCATCACAGAAGGGTTGGGTGAAATTCACAGAAAGGACAGCAAAAATATAAAGCTTCATAATAAACTACATACATAATTCTCTAGGAAAAAAATGAAGGCACTATCATTAAAACTTGTTGAACTTACCATATATACTATTATAGTCAATGCCCAACAATTACAGTTACTCTTCACCAGCAGCCTGTCAGTCCTGTACTGGCCCAAAATTCTATTAACTGTAACCATTTTAAATTTTACATTGAGTACATTTATATAAGACTGGAACACATTCTGTATCACTAATTCACACATTTGGGATATTAAAAATATTCTAATTTTTAATTAAAAAATTGTGCTTATGCATTATGTGGTAAATATATGGAACTAGCAATATGGGCAGAATTTAATCTGATCCAATTAATTTCAAAGGCAAAAAACAACTTTACAAATTAACACAAATATACTACAAATTACAGAAAAGACCTATTTTCTTTTATAATCGGGTCTACATTCAAATAAGGTTCCAAAGATCTCTGGAGACAGAAAATTCATTACTTGACTTAACTATTTAGAGCTCTATTTCCATGATCGCCAGCTCTGTAAGTTTCCATACTCCAGAATCTGACCTTAAGAAACAAGTCCTCACAATTTTGCCCTCCTGGCCCCAGTTATTTCACTGTATGACTGACAAAGTTAAACTCTGGGCTTCAATTTCCTTATGTTTAAATTAGAGGTTGGACTGACAACTGTAGAATTCTGAGTCTGCAAATCAAAGAATCTGTACAGTCCCCTAGCATATTTTACATGTTCAGTAATAACAATAATACACTTATATTTAAACATTTTATGCATGAATTGACTCATTTGATTCTCTTGAAAACCATGTTAAGTAGAAGCTTATATTTCCAAAAACAGCCACAGCAATATCTCTTGTCCCATGTCTTCAGAACCAAGTATCACTCATCAAGAAACGGAGTCATTTCCCTTTCCCTTGAAGTTGTGTGAGCATTTGTGACTGCCTAAATTAACAGAATATGGTAGAAGGAACATGACATAACTTCCAAAAATAGGGATACAGATTCCACCTGGATTTTTCTCCCTTAGGATAATCATCTTAGATCCCAGCCACCATGATGTAAGGAGACCCAAGCCACATGAAGAGGCTACATATATGTGTTTCAACCGACAGCACCTAGTAAAGATCTTATCTGTCAGCTAGAAGCAACCATCAGTTATGAAAGTGAATGTGCTTGCGCTTCAGATGATTTCAGCCCCCAGCATTCAAGTCATTCCTGCTGATGCCAGCTGGAACAGAGACAAGCTAACCCTACCAAGCAACCCCACTTCAAATTGAAGAATCATGAAAATAATACATGGAGTCATGTTGTTAAGTCACTAAGTTTTTGGTGGTTTGTTATGCAGTAACAGATAACTAGAAAAAGGTTAGTAGTATTTTATCCTCATTTTACATGTGAGGAAACTGAGGCAAAGATAGGCTATGTAAACTGTCCAATGTCACACAGATTGTAAGCAGAATTGGATCCCAGGTAATCTAACTGCAAGGGTTGAGCCGCTAGACGCTAAGCTATACTTCCCTTTAATAAGAAATTTATTGAAAGAATGATTAGTCCTTAATTCATAGTCCTACTTATTCCTTGTGATTTCACAGTGCATCTTATCCAACCAAAGTATTTAATATATTGTATATTTTATATAATTTGTATATAATTACATGTATTTTACCCCAAGAAATGATGCTATCAAAGGCTAAGATGATTGATAACAGCATTTTACAAAAAAAAAAAAAAAACCTTATATCAGAAGAGTTTTTCCTTTTTTGATATATTTTTTTATTGATTTGTTAGAGAGTGAGGAAAGAAGAGAGAAATAGAAAAATCAATGTGAGAAAGATACGACGATTGGCTGCCTCCTGCCCAAAACCAGGAATGTGCCCTGGCTAGGAATTAAAGCAGGACCTCTCACTCCATGGGATGGTGCTCAGTCCACTGAGCCACACTGTCTGGGCCAGAAAAAAGTTTTTCTCAGTCTCTTCTACTTATATTTGCCAAGAATATTAGAAGTTGAAATTTTACTGCTGGGAGAAGCAATTTCTAAGGAGCCTGACTCAATTTATTTATACCATATCTATAAAACTCCCTCCAAGGAACATATTAAAACTATAAAAATCAGAGTCCTGATTTTTTTCCGATGAAAAAAAGAGTTATTATGGAAGAAAATGGGGGTGGTATTTAAATTACACTTTCTTTTTTAAAGTGTACAGCATAATTAGATATTTTAAAGCAAGATAAATGATTTGGTTAAAAGTCTTATTTAAACATTGAGCTATAATGCATGAGAAATGTTTCAATTCACAAGTGGTTAAAAATTATTTAATGATTACAATCCTGCAAATTGATATTATTATGTGCAAAATAAAGAGCTTAATAAACCATTCTAATTATTATTAATCATGATAGTGCTCAGATCCTTTCTCAGGAGAAAACTTGCTTTTACTGACCATAACACTGATGCATGATATATGTAAATTTTCTCAGGACTAAATGAACAAAATTGCTGAAAGCCTTTTGTAGAATTAAACCAAAAAAATCAAATTTGGGGCATTATAGGTGGTTCTTTTGTGTTTAATGTATTACATTTTGTAGGTTTCCAAATGTCTTTATATATTTTGTTTTCCAAATCATTGATTCAAGAGAACAACATTTTCCCCATGTCCAAAAAGACAAACAGCCATCAGTGACATGATAGCCCAATAAAAGCAGCTGGCAACTCTACTGTGAGCCAAATCAGAAAGGAAGGGTTGGCTTCTGTTATATTCTAGTTGGAATAAAATTATGTATTGTTTTTTGGAGGAGAAAACATAGTCAAGACAACTGGGAGGTGTTGTTTTTCTAGCCTCTGTACCCAATCGTGCTAAACCCTCTAAGGACAGGGGTCATGCTGGTTTAGCATGGTCTGACGCATAATGTTTGCCTAATAATTATGTAATTAATAGGAACCAAGCTCTGTTATAGATGCTGGGAATTCAGAGATAAGTTTCAAAGAATCATCTTGAACCCTAGGAATACAGAATCATAGTGGGGTTGGTGATCATTAAACACTTGACCACAGCAACAGCAAATGCTGTGAGAGCACCTGTCCTGTCTGGTTCTTTTATAGTAGGAACCCACCCCCTACCACCATCTGCTGTGCATAGTTAGAGACCCATAAATGGAATTCCAGTCAGAAAAGGGTATTTAGGGATTAATTCTGCACTGATACCTTAACTCACTCACCTTCAGCCCTCTTTCTACATGAAGACCAAAATTCAAGAAAGATGCTCTGAGCACATGCCCAGAGCTCTCCCGCTGCATTCATTTCACACCTGCTTTTCACTCTCTGCCCTAGGCTTCCTGGATGCCAAGCCAGATTTTCTCCCCTAAACTTTTTTTTAATACTTTCAGAAGTATAGGAACGTTGCCATAGTGCTGGGGACCCTGGTGTTTGAGATAATCCAGCCTGGCTAGGACAACCCTGGAAACTATCACATAAGGAGGTCCAAGCTCTTGAGGGCCACCTTTCCTAATTCCCTGCCCTGTGAGAGTGGGAGCACCCCTGAGATAAGCAAAACTGCCCACTCAGATGAAGCTCTGAGGGGCCTGACCACTGCAGAGTAAAAGTGCCTCAAAGACTGAGAAGCGATTGTCTCGGGTGGAGTGACCATGGCATTGTGGACCACAGAGCAGGCCCCACCATGGAGAAATGCTTCGGTAAAGGAGACAACTGACCTTGAGTACAGGCCTCAGATGCTCTTCAGAGACAGAATACTAACCTTTCCAACAGCGCCTTTGATGCGGGGTGTCTGTGCTGGGTACCGTGAATGTTCAGCAGCATCCCCTATAGCAACTAGATGTCAGCAGCCAGCTCCACAGGCATGCGACTGGTGCTGTCACATGTAGCCCCACATTTAGAAGAGCCTTGTGCTTGGTTTTGGGGGTTTTGTTTATTGATTTTTAGTTTTTAATTTGTTTTTCTTTTTCTCTCTGCTGTTGCCATCTTGAAATTCTTAATAATTGTATTCTTCAACTTGAGTTTTGTAACTGAAGTTCAATGGGATGATGAAACACACACTATAGGAGAGATGCATGTAGTATGTCATTCTCTGCCCTCCATTTACATATACATATAGGTATAGTGGTGCCCCATGAGCACAGAATTACAATGGACTCATGACATGTGTGAGTTCAGTGGGGCTCAAAGCCTCAAAGTGAGTATAAGGTAAGTGTGTTAGGTCTACATTTAAGTGACAGATTGGGGGAGACCATACTTTCTATTAAAATAATAACTTACATAGAACACATAAAGAAGGCAACCATATACTAAGAAATATGAACAATCAAGGGACCCTATCATATTCTTTCTTGCTCTTGTCACTTCTCTGTATTACTTATGCTGAAAACAATGACACAGAAGGAAAGAGAAAGATAAGGTAATCCTTGATTCCTCTACATTCAGTCCTTCCTGCCTTATCAATAAGCCAAAGGTAGAGCAGGTTGGTAGAACACTTGCATATCAAGAAGTGAAATAAAAATAGTTCAGTACAGCCCAGCCAGTGTGACTCAGTGGTTGAGCTTTGACCTGTGCCAAGAGGTTGCCAGTTAGATTCCTGGTCAGGGCACATGCTCAGGTTATGGGTCAAATCCCCAGTGGGAAGCATGTAGGAGGCAGCCAATCAATGTTCTCTCTCATCAGTGTTTCTATCTTGCTCTCCCTCTCCCTTCCTCTCTCTCAAAAATCAATAAAGAAAATTTGTTTTAAAAAAACAGTTCAGTACATTTTCTGCAGTATTTTCAATCTCCCAATAAGAAATATATATACATGTACAAGGTATAAAATTTAAATTGTGTATTTTGTTGATTCGGCATACAAGTTATATTTGCATTTAAAACTAGTATTGCAGCTGGCAAGTGTGGCTCAGTTGCTTGAGCATAGTCCCATACACCGAAATTGGAGCATTCAGGAGGCAGCTGATCAATGTTTCTCTCTCTCTCTCTCCCTCTCCCTTCCTCTGTCTCTAAAATCAATAAAAACATGTTTAAAAAAAAAACTAGTATTGCATCATATTAGGATGAATCTTAGGTAAACAGTAACTAGCAAATTAAAACCACTATGACAAGTTGAGGAGGAGAGGGGAAGGGCAAAGAGAGAAGAAGAATAGGACAGGGAGAGGGAGAGAGAAAGGAAGGGAAAAAAGATACCAAAGAAAAGTGGAAACAGTTTTATATTTTAGTACTTTTAGTGACATTTTTCTCCTGATTTTAAACAAGGGGCACCACATTTTCATTTTCACTGTGCCCTGCCAATTATGTAACTGGCCCTACCAGTAGCCCCTCTCACTCAGGACAAGTACAGATGTCCCCACACCTCGTCAAATGTTCCCCTGGAAATGGGACAGGGGGACAAAATCACCCCTGGTTGAGAACTACTGCCATAGACAGTATGTGTTTAGTAAAGACTGGCTGTGCTATGGAAACCTAGTGCTTTAACTTCTATAGACAAAGGTCTAAGTGCTGTGATAAGATGCTAAAACTTAAGATTCTTTCCCAAATGTTTGGTGCCTCCCAGGTTTCTCCATTTTAGAACATTGCAAAATTAGAGAAGGGTGAGACATATCACTTTCTTTTGTATAAAGAAAAAAGGGCAATTATGAAAGTGGTGGCTAGATAGTGGAAACTGCAGACCACAGGAGGTTTCTCGAGCAAATCAACTCTTAGAACAGTTGACCCTTGAACAAGTAGGGGTTAGTAGCACCAATCCTCACAGTTGAAAATCCATGTAAAACTTTTGACTCCCCCAAAACGTAACTACTAATAGCCTACTGCTGACCAGAAGACTAACCAATAGCATAAACAGTTGATTAACACATGTTTTGTATGCTATATGTGTTCTAAACTGTATTATTACAGTAAAGTAAGCTAAAGAAAGGTATCACGAAAATCATAAGGAAGAGAAAATACATTTACAGCACTTTACTGTACTTATCAACATTGTAAGTTTATGTCATCTGTTTATAAAAGGAATCATCTGTCAGTACCTACATCAATATTGTCTTATATGATAGAAAACATTGTATATTTTATGTATTACTAACACTAGACATAAAAAATCAGAAGACTTAAAAAATTCAAATTTATTCACATTTATAATAATTCATGCACTAATAATAAAGAAGCAGCAATATGATTGCTTAATGGTTGCCTAGTATAATCAATAGGTTTGCTTCATGGTAATAAGGAAATCTCCTAAAAGTTTTCTAATACATTTATTGAAAAAATATCTGCATATAAGTGGACCTGCACAGCTCAAACCCATGTTGCTCAAAGGTAAACTGTATATTTAAAATAGCAACATATAAACCAATTTTCTTAAAATTCTCCCTGAACCTACATATCCCTTGGAAAGATCTCATGGACTTTCAACTAGGTTCCAGAGACCAACTGTGGCTTCAGGGTGTGTAGGTCTTGAGGAAGCAGCAAAACACAGCAATTCCCAAAGACCAGCACCAATTGGAATCAGAACCTCAGTTAGTTCAGTGGCAGCTGAGGGCTCACAAAAAGGTGGAAAACACTTAATGATATTAGGAGACTATTTTTTATAGATCCATGTAAGGTGAGCCTCTAATTAATACAAATTATAATTTTTAATACAAATTATAACTGATTTTATAATGTATAATCTAGTAAACATATTTTATAGTAATTTCTCTATAAACCATTTTTACAACCATATATGATAAGAAAGATTATTACTGTTCTACAATGAGAAAAACTAAGGTTCAGAAGGACTAAATAACTTTCCCTAAATCACATAGCAGATACAGAAAATCCCTGTTAAAAAGCCAAGTTTCTGATTTCAAGCCAAGTAATGTTTTCTAATGCCATGCTGCCTTTATACTTCATATATCAATTTGGAATTATGTTTTTTAAAGACCAAATTATTTTATTTTTTTAATTAATTAATTTATTTGTGTTACAGATGTTTCTCCTTTTTACCCCACTGATTCCCCCCTCCCCTTCCCTCCCCACCCAGTCCCCACCTTTGTTGTCCATGTCCATTGTTCATACATACATGCATATAAGTTCTGTGGTTTATCTCTCCCCCACCCCTTCTTCAGGGGTTATCAGTCTGTATACCACTTCCACATCTCTGGAACTACCCCATTCCTCAGACTGTTATGTTCATTATACTCCACAAATACGTGAGAACATGTGATATTTGTCTTTCTCTGCTTGGCTTGTTTCGCTTAGAATAATACTTTCCAGGTCCTTCCATGTCATCTCAAAGGATAAGAGATCTTTCTTTCTTACAGCTGCATAGTACTCCATTGTGTATATGTACCACAATTTGTTTATCCATTCGTCTACTGATGGACATTTGGGCTGTTTCCAGATCTTAGCTATTGTGAATAGTGCTGCTACAAACATGGGGGTACATATATTCTTTCTGATTGGTGTTTCAGGCTTCTTAGGGTATATTCCTAGAAGTGAGATCACTGGGTCAAATGGAAGTTCAATTTTTAATTTTTTGAGGTAACACCATATTGTTTTCCATAGTGGCTGCACCAGTCTGCATTCCCACCAGCAGTAGACTAGAGTCTCCTTTTCTCCACACCCTCACCAACATTTGTTTGATGATTTGTTGATGGCAATCAGTCTGACAGGTGTAAGGTGATACCTCATTGTTGTTTTAATTTGCATCTCTCTGATGATTAGTGATGATGAGCATTTCTTCATATGTCTCTTAGCCATTTGTATGTCCTGTTTGGAGAGGTGTCTATTTAGTTCCTCTGCCCATTTTTTGATTGGGTTCTTTGTCTTCCTTTTGTTGAGTTGTATGAGCACTATATATATATTGGAAATCAACCCCTTTTCTGATATATCATTGGCAATTATGCTCTCCCATACAGTGGGTTGCCTTTCCATTTTCATGATTTGCTGTGCAGAAGCTTTTTAGTTTGATGTAGTCCCATGTGTTCATTTTCTCCTTTGTTTCTAAAGACCAAATTATTTTAAACACTAATTATTTAAAAAAAATTTTTTTTTTTAACACTAATTATTTTAAAAACCAAATATATATAATCACCTTTTATGGTATTTAGCAAAACATTTAGGTAATGCAATCCAGGATTCCCAAAACAAAGTGTGACACAGCATATTAAATAGCATTAAATATTTATTTTCAGACTATATAATACTCTTTTTAAAAAAATAATTTTCTTATTGATTTCAGAGAGAGACGAAGGGAGAGGGAGAGAGATAGAAACATCAATGAGAGAGAACATCAACTGGCCACCTCCTGTATGCCCCTCACTGGGGATTTGGCCCACAACCTGGGCATGTGCCTGACCTGCAATCGAACCAGTGACCTCTTGGTGCATGGGTCAATGCTCAACCACTGAGCCACACTGGCTGGGCTATAATACTCTCTAAATAATAAATACACTGTTTTTATTTTACCATATATAGACTGCTTGAAAGTTAAATTATATAACAAAAATGTTAATCTTAAGACTTAGAGAAAACTGATTTGATAATATACTTACCTTGATTCTTTTGTTCTGTGTTTGAAAGTTGCAGTAATATGCTCTTCTGAAATGTGGAACAAAGAAAAGTGTCCCTATTTCTTCATTTGACCCAAATTATTCTAGGAATACTTAGAATGTCATTGGAGAGGACATAGAGTCAACACTGCCCAGAGGAATCCCAGGGACACACGTCATGGATTCTGCCTTAATTTTCCTCAACTGTGACTATCCAAGAGTCATGTCTGCAGGCAAACAATCAGGCAAGAGAGATATTATCCCCAAAGTCCTCAATGTAAATCCCAGGTTGATGTTCCTCTGGAAACCATGTACTCCTGGCTTCCACCCTGAATTGGAGAATTGCGCTAACTGGGCTTTGACCCCTAACCTAATCACAATAGGACTCATCTGCCTGCAGATATACAGACTCCTTTGCTAACTGATGTGTGTAATCCTAGTTGAACTCATCTGCCTACAGATACACAGACCCCTTTGCTAACTGATGTGTGTAATCCTAGTTGAATGACTAATATGCTCACTTAGTAATTGAGATCTAACAACAAACAAGTGAGACAATACCACTCCCAGTTTCTAAAGAGTGACAATCCTACAGTCCTGCCAATGACCAGGAGAGGACTCTTTCTTGAACCAGGGCAGGGACAGGGTAGAAAGGCCCCATGTAGGCAGCAGAGTTAGAATCTTTTCTTGGTTTTTACTTTAATAGAATGACTATAAAGTGAAAAAAAAGAAAAAAAAAGATGAACATTTGTTCACTTAATTATTTGTTTATCCAAGCACTTGTATATGCCCTGTTCTTAGAAGACACAGAAGAAATAGCAGTGTTAAGAAACAGGCAAGCTGCCTGCCTGTTGTGCTTACCCTTTGAAGTTACATCAGTGGTTCTCAGTCCAAATGCACAATTAACCACCTGGAGAGCTTTAACAAACACTTGTGCTTAGGACACACCACTAGAGATTTTTATTTTACCAGTCTGGGTTGAACTGGGAACAGTGATATATTTTAGAAGCTTCCCAGGAGATTTTAATGTGTCCAGCACTGAGAACACCTGAACTACAACATGGGTATTAATGGAGTGAGCTGGAACAGAAACCAAGAAGTAAAGAAATCTATGAACATATCAAAATCCTAACCTTTTTAATTATTGTATGCTAATTTCTGTTGAGTTCTCCCTTGGTGTTCAATAAAAGTTCACCTTACCTATATTTGGAGAAATAGGAAAAGACACATCTACTTATGCTCCAGGCTACTCCTTGAAGGGAGTATAGCATACCATGTCCGGTCCTGGTGGCAGTTATGGTCATTAAAGGGAGATAATCAAGTAGAAGATAAACTTTAGGAACCAGAGTCAGGCCCAGATCAAATACATCTGTTCCTCTTAAAGAGTCTCCTTTCAGGTCTTTAATATTGTCCTGCCTTAAGGGCATTTTTATTGTCATTTAAAGGTAATAGAGATATTTTTTATTAAATTTATGGGAGTAACTTTGGTTAATAAAACTACGTAGGCTTCAAGTATAGAATTCTATAATACGTGATCTGTATATTGCATTGTATGTTTACCATCCAAAGTCAAATCTCCTTCCATCACAATATATTTGACCCCCTTTACCCTTTACTACATCTCCCTCCCCTCTTTACCTCTGGCAATCACTGTACTTTCATCTGGGTCTATGAGGTTTTGTATGTTTGACTTGTTTGTTCATTTGTTGCTTTCAGTTTTCTATCCCACATATAAGTGAAATCATATGATTCTTGACTTTATAAGTGAAATCACATGGTTCTTGACTTTCTCTAACTGACTTATTTTGCTTAGCATAATATTCTCAAGATATATCCATGTTGTTACAAATGGCAGTATTTCATCTTTTTTTATGGTTGAGTAGTATTCCATTGTATATATGTACCACATTTTCTTTATCCCATCATCTAGAGAAAGACACTTCAATTGTTTCCATGTCTTGGCCATAACAAAAAATGCTGCAATGAACATAGCAGTGAATGTATCTTTGAGAATAAATGTTTTCAATTTTTTTTTCAGGAAGATACCCAGAAGAGAGTTTGCTGGGTCATATGGTAACTCTATTCTTAAGTTTTGAGGAACCTCCATACTGTTTTCCACTGTGGCTGTACCAATACAGACTTAATGCAATCCCCATCAAAATCCTAAATGCATTTTTAAGAAAATAGAACAAAAATTATCAGATATGTATGAAACCACAAAAGACTCCAAACTCACAAAGCAATCCTGAGAAAAAAGAACAAACCTGGAGGCATTACATTCCCTGACTTCAAATTATACTATAAAGTGACAATAATCAAAATAGCGTGGTATTGGCAGAAAAACAGACACACAGATAAATAAAACAGGATTGAGAACCCAGAAATAAACTCACATGTATGTGGGCAAATAATTTTTGTCAAAGGCTCCAAAAACATACAATGGAGAAAAGTAGGCCTCTTGAATAAATGGAGCTTGGAAAATTTTAAAGCCACATGCAAAATAATAAAACTAGACTGTTATTTGTCACTATATAAAAAATTAATTCAAAATGGATTAAATACCTAAATTTAAGACCTGAAACAATAAATTACATAGTAGAAAACATAGATACTAAACTTATGAAAGTTGGTCTTAGAGACAATTTTATTAATTTGACCTCAAAGCAAGGAAAATGAAAGCAAAAGTAAATAAATGGGACTATATCAAACTAAACAGCTTCTGAACAGCAAAAGAAACCATCAACAAAACAAGATTACAACCAACTGAATAGGAGTAGATATTTGCAAACAACACCTCCAATAAGGGGTTAATATCTAAAACATATGAAGAACTCATACAACTCAACAACAACAAAACAATCCAATTTAAAAATGGGCAAAGGACCTATACAGATACTTCTCCCAAGAAGAAATACAAATGGCCAATGAATATATTTTAAAAAAATGCTCGACTTGACTAGCTACTAGGGAAACACAAATCAAAACCACAATGAGATACCACCTCACTCCAGTTAGAGATTATTTTTTTATAGAGTACACCTAAAAGGACAAGATAAAAGAGACTCTTTCTCCCTTCGTAGTCCCTGCCTCCCCATCCACACTCCAGAACTCACAAACAAAATCCTTTTGCATGACCCATGGCACTAAAGGGTGGTTGTTAGAAGAGGGTTTCTCTACTGGAGTAAGGCTTCAACCATTCCCAGGGCAGGAATCAGACCCGGGCAAGACAGTCACTTCCTCCCCAACAGTTCTGACCTATTGCTCTTCATCCTCCTTTGCTCCCTTTCCTTCAATAACAAAACCCTAACCTTTAGTGTACTTCTTTATAATAAGGCTTAGTGCCCACCACCTAGCAGAGCACCTGGCCCAGAGAAGATAGGCAATAAATATGTTGAGTAAATAAATGAATAAATGATGAAAATATCCAAAGTGCTTATACCTCATCTCCATTTACCTATTTATGGCCTTCCCTGATATCCCCAGATCCATTCCCACCAAGGCTACTACCATCTCTTTCCCCAGGCCAGAACCTTCACTAAGGGATCTGCTCTGACCTTAGGTGTTTGGTGGAGAAGTGGTCATATACATTCTTTTCATTGAGTTTCAGTCTAATGGTCAACAGCTCCACCCAACTAACATTGCCCTGTAAGCACAAGAGTAGCAAGATAAATGAAGCTTTAAAGGTTGTCCTTCTTGACATTAGTTATTTTTAGAACAAAACTACTATTATTTATTGACTTATACAACAGGCCAGATGATGTGGTAAAATAATCTATTCTGAAGCATGAGTCAGATTGCAATTAAAACTATAGAAAACTTCATTCTAAATTCCCTGGTTAGGGGTGATCAAAATCTCATCTACAGTACTGCAATAAACATATAATTTCATTTTTTATTCCCACAAAAATGTAAATTTCAAATGGAAAGAAGAAATAAGTACATAAAAATGTTAGAAATAAATTCCATGGGGATGAAAATTAACAACTTCCGTTATACAACACAAGATGTGGATCCCTTGGAGACTTCCCATCTAAATACCAAACAGACCCATCATATGTGGTTTATGAGAGGTGTTCAAAGCAGAGATGTTACATTCATTATTTTTTTATATCTCTTGAGTACCAGAAGCACTATTTCTCTCATTTTAAAGAATAAAAAACACTTTTTGAAGGAATGAGAGAAAGCATTTTATTTTTGCTTTCAGCACATAGTTTCAGCACATAGATCATTTGTGACTATTTGGAACAAAAAAAAACAGCATTTTAGCCACAAGTTAAAGAAAAACAGTTTTGCTTGGCATTTACTTTTATAAAGCTGTCCCTTGCTTTAAAAAAATATGTATGTGGCATACGTAGCACATAGTGTGTCTTCTACAAATGTAGTTCCCTCGCCTTTTCTTACATTTATCATCTCTGTCCAATAAATGTCCGTAACTGAGAACTAAGATAATAAACCTCTAAGATGCTGAGGATGACTAGAAAATGATTGGGAAAGAGGCATGAAAGCCAATTAAGTAATTCAAAATCACATAGCAAGTGAGAAAAACTTTTGAAGAAAAACTGAACCCCTCTCCTAATCTCTATTTAGTGAGTGTGTGGTTGTTTTGCCAACAAAAGTTGCTTTGTAAGAAGAAGAAAACAGCTTTCTTCCTAAGAAGGTTCACATAGGACCAAAGATAATGTTCCAAGAATAGTATCTAAGAATATGTGTGTGGCTAGGAAATAAGATCACAAAATTGGGACTTATGTCTCCAAAGGAAAAAAGGCATCGAGATTGTAAAACAATATCTCAAATCCCAAAATACAAATTTACCCTAAATAAATAATTAAATATTAAAAACATAATGCATTATACCCTTACCAGAAAATCATTCAGCTTTTACATTTAGACAAGAATTATTCAGATCAGCAAGATGCCCATCTGCTTTCAAGCGTGCAGCTGCTAGCCTTTAAACAGCAACTTTCCATGATTCATAATTTATTCATTGCAGGATGCACTCAGACATCTGCTTTATCATAAATTCAGCTTGTCATAGCATTTTGCTTTAAAATTTCATAACCTTTACCTAAGTAACATACAAGGGTGAACAAAAGTAGGTTTACAGTTGTGAATAAGCAAAACAGAGTTTATTCTTGTATTATTATTTATTAATTACTGTATTTTTCTCCATACAAACAATTGTAAACTTACTTTTGTCCACCCCAGTAACTCAGTCTTCTTCCACAGGAAGAATCAACTCTACAACTCCCCAAGACTGATGGTCCATTCTTGAAATCATATACATGCATATGTACATTTAAAACACATTATTAGTCCCTTTTAAAACAGTAACATCAGAAATAGCTACCATTTAGCATACTGTGGGCCAGGTACTTCATCTTTATCTTTATTACCACTCTAGAAAACAGATACTATGATCTTCATTTTACACATGAGTAATTCAGCTAGACTGGATGACTTATCCAATTCCACTAAGTGTAGATATGGCCGAGGTGAGCTGTTTGATCACAGGCTTATTTATCCCCAGACTCATGTTTCTGCAGCAACCAACTTTGCCTAATATTTGAATTGTTATGGAATAACTGAAATATTATCATCAATTGTATAGAGGAGAGAATATACTTTATTCTCAACTCAAGAAATATCTTACATATGGCTCTTAGTTCATGTCAACGCTTTGAAAAATTATAAAACTCTCTGTAAATCTGTTAGATCTTTTTATTCTCCTGGTCAACTTTAGGCAATCCTAGCTGTCCATTCTGTCAGTCTTCATTACAAAGAGCAGCAGCCTGGAAAAGGTGAAGAATTCAGGAAGTGTGAAAAGACAAAGTCCATTTCTGTGTAATTGAGAGAATCCTTTATATATTCGAACTTGGAAGAAAGGTGATTAATATATAGATTTCCTCCAAAGAAGATAAGTTTTATCTTTTTCTTTATCTCTAATTCTAGTTTTCAAATTGTTTGTTGCTTGCTATTTATTCAAAAACTATGTTGTATATAGAAAATAAGTGGATCTAATGTCAAATCTTTGTTCTGCAAACTAAAATTGTCAGGCATTCTGAATCTTACTTTTATCATCTGTAAAAATGAGAATCATGACATATTTTGCTCTATGTCTTTATTTTTTAATGATATATAGAAGACAATTGAATAATAAGAAAAGATGACAGCAATACATTATGCAAACAATTATGTCAAAAAATAATATACATGTTGGGATAATGTTTTTGTTTTAAAAATGTGAATAATATTCTTGGAGAAAGGTCTGAAAAGTTACATATAAAATATTAACAGTGGTTACTGCTGGATAATATTGTGATTTTTTTATTATTTATGCTTACTAAAATCTCTAAAACTATAGCAACAAAAATTTTCAAATGATGAAATATTTTATTTTAAATGACAATGGGGAGTTTTTAAATGCAGTAATTATAGGAGAAAGAAATCTAGGAAGTCAGTAACTAACTTAAATCACCTTTAAATCTATGTATTTGGGCCTGGCCAGTGTGGCTCAGTGGTTGAGCATCGACCAATGCACCAAGAGTTTGCCGGTTCAATTCCCAGTCAGGGTACATGCCCAGGTTGTGGGCCAAATTCCCAGTGGGGAGTATGCAGGAGGTAGCCCATCAATGTTCTCTCTCATTGATATTTCTAGCTCTTTCTCCCTTTCCCTTCCTCTCTCTCTAAAATCAATAAGGAAAAAAAATTTAAAAAACAACTCTATGTATTTGATTTAAAAGCAAGAACCAACAATATACTGTCTACAGGAAATCCACATTTAATATAATAATAGAGGTAATTTAAAAGAAAAAGGTAAAAAGATATGCAGTCTATTCTCATAATTAACAGTTGTTATTTTCTAAGAAGTAGCTATAAAAACTAAATTAGCAAATATGAAGACATAGCTTCTAAGGAAAATACAAGTTTAAGTTCTTGCAAAACTCTGGTCACAACATTTTTGTCAACTGAAAAATACATAGCCTTGTTTTATGCGTGCTTCTATTTAAAGACACTTTATTTAATACATGTTATTGATTCATTAACATTTACCTTGCAGCTGGCAGCATTATAACTCATGCCTGAATGGTACTTACCATAAGGCACAGCATAACCTTCTTGCACTCAGGAACACTAGACAACAACTTCACTACACTTAGAAGCCATATTAAACAGTGAATACACCAATAAAAAGCAAAAATGTGTGAAAAAACAAATACACCATGAAAAGTACACTTATTTGTAATATCTAGACTGAAACAAGAAGAAAAATCATTGTCTTGTACAACCTCCGCTGGGAACGTGCATGTCAAGCAACTCAAAATTTTTGCCACTCTATGCATGCTCTTGAATGACAGAGAAAGTACTGCAATTGTTTATTTTGACTGATCTATTTTACAAATATATTTTAGTGAACTGACAATTCATAAATAATGAGAATCGACTTATCATGTAAATACTAATCAAAAGAAAGCTGAAGCAATAAAAATTGCTAGAGATAAATAGGGACATTAATTAATGATAAAAGGGTCAATTCACTAAGAAGACATAATTTTAAATGTATACACACCTAGTAAGGGAGCTATAAAATACATAAAGCAAAAAGTAATAAACCAAAATGAAAACTCTACAATTTTTGCTAGAGGCTTCATTAGTCCTCTTTTAGCAATCAATAGACCAAGTAGGCTAAATATGCGCTAGGATAAAGAAGAAAGGAACAACCCTATCAGCCAACTATATCAAAATGACATTTGTATAGCACTCTGCTTAATAAAAAAACAAAAAACAGAATACATACTCTTCTTAGTGCACATAGAAGATTTATCAAGATAGGCCATATTTTGAAAACAGTATAGCAGTTTCTCAAAAAATTAAAAATGGGCCTGCCTTATGACCCAGCAATTCCACATTTCAAATTTATCTGAAGAAACTCAAAACACTAATTCAAAAGATTATGTGCACCCCTATATTTATTGAAGTATTATTTACAATAGCCAAAAAATGGAAGTAACCAAGTGCTCATCAAAAGACAACCAGGTAGATAAAAAAGTTGTGGTACATATACACAATGGAGTACTGTGCAGCTGTAAGAAAAAAAGATCTCTTATCCTTTGAGATGACATGAAGGGACCTGGAAAGTATTATCCTCAGCAAAACAAGCCAAGCAGAAAAAGACAAATACCACATGATCTCACTTATTTGTGTAATATAATGAACATAAAAGTCTGAGGAATAGGGTAGACCCAGAGTCCTGGAAGTGGGGTACAGACTGACAACCCTCAGAAGAGGGGGATGGGGGAAGGGAAGAGATAAACCACAGAGTTTATATGCATGAATGCATAACCGATGGACACGGACAACAAAGCCGGGGATGGGGTGGGAGGGGTGGGGAGGAGGGTGTCAGTGGGGAAAAAAAGGAGAAACATCTGTAACAAAAATAAATTAATAAAAAAATAAATAAAATACAACCAGGTAAAAAAGAAACTATGGTATATATATATACACAATGAAATAATATTACTCAGCCATATAAAGAATAAAATCTTAACATTTGAGACAGCATAAATGGACCTAGAGTACATTATGCTAAGTGAAATGTATCAGACAGAGAGAAACCAGTAACATATGATTTCACTTATATGTGTAATCTAAGGAACAAATAAACAAAGTTGAAAAAAACTCATAGACACAGACAGCAGTCTGGTGGTTGCCAGAGGGAATTTAGGTTGAGTGACTGGGTAAAAGATGAAGGGATCAAAAAGTACAAATTGGTAGTTATAAAATAATCACAGGAATGTAAAGTACAGTAAAAGGAACATAGTCAATAATATTGTAATAACTACGTATGGTAGGGGAAGGTAATTGAAATATTGTGGGGATCACTTTGTAAAGTATGTGATTATCTAACCACTATGTTATACACCCAAAACAAATACAAAATATTGACTGTAAACTGTAATTGAAAAATAAAATTAAAAAATAGATTATACTCTGTCTCATAAACATACTTTACCAAATTAAAAAAGTTGAAATCATAGAAAGTTTATTCTCTGGACAGAGAAATGGAAGTGGAGTGAATGGAAGCTACACAGATCATCTCCCAGGACCAAACTGGAATTACAACTAAAATAAAGACAAATCATTAGGAAAACCCAACTGAAAAGCAGCTGGAGAGAACCCTTACAACCAGGGATGGAAAGAGGACAACAAATTGAGCCTGGTAGGAACTGCAGAGATGCAAGAGGGCAGGCTGGGAGACCCCAGACAGCAGCTGAGGGCTGTTTTTGCTGTGAGCAGTCAGTTCCCTGAAGGACCAAAGCACTAAATCAGCTACAGCCACTCACCTTGAGCTCCCACAGAGGGAGGGCAGACTGTACTGGAACTGTGTGAAGAGAGTCCAGGGATCCTGGGTCAGGAAAGTGCTGAAGAGGACACTGGGAGTTTTATGCTGAATTACTCCCTCATAGGACAGTAGCCATATTACTCAAAAAGCTCCTTCCCAGAGCCCCAGGAAGAAGCAACAGTCCCTCTCTCAGGAATTTAATACCATGAGGCCAGGCCAGAGAAATGCAAACTGAGGCTCATTAATAGCTAGAGATTGCCAGCAAGCAATTGCCTAACCCACTGGAAATCCTCTTACCCTGCGGAAAGGTCTGTTGGCTATACCCAAAAGGGACCTTTGGAGCATTCGTTTCCTGAGAGAATCTATAGGTGAACACTCAGTCATTGAGCTGTGAGGCTTTAGAATGAGAGCCAGTCCTGCCCCACTCTGACAGGCTCAGCAGGTACCACCTCCCATGTGAGACTCTTTTGATCTGTCTATCCAAGTCCCCGTGCCCCACACTGCTGGGCTCAGATGTGCAGGGCCAAAGGAGTATTGTTCAGAGCTTGGATCTTTGAGCACATCTCCCCCAAAGGCTCTTGTCTGGGACTCAGACAGGTACTGGTTGTGTGGCTTCAGAGAAGGAAGGGGGCAGGTGTGCTTGCCCCATTCCTGCAGGCTCAGCCAGCACCTCAACCCCATCGCTGAGAAAATTTTTTGATCTGTCCTCCCCAGTCCCAGTGGCTCCACCCTGCTTAGCTTGCTCATGCAGTGGTGGCATCTGGCTACACCCAACCTGAACCTGTGGTGCACTCCCCCTGAGGTAGATAGAGGTGGAGAGTCTGGCAGAGAATAAGTAGTATGATTCTGGAATAGGAGTCACTTTTCTCCCATTGAGTGCCTGATTGTGCTGCCCCCAACTAGGAGATTCAGTACCCCCATCCTCTTGACCCCGGTGCCCTCTCCTACTGAGTTTGTGTCCTGTGGTAGGGTCTGTGTGTTACAGCCACTGGACCCACTCTATAGTCTTTCTTTATAAGGCTCTGGAGAAAGACCAAGCAAATGCAGGGAGTGGTGGAGTAGCCAACAGGTGGAAGCAGACCTCAGGGAACCTTGAACCTTTTATTGATCTGCTCCCAGCTTAGAACTGGAGGAAGCCATCCCTTATTCACAACTTGGCCCCTCCCTTCCAAAACCAGGTACAATAGACACAGCCACAAATAGTGAACAGCATGGTAACTCTAAGCAGGTAGCCCAGTGGCAGTTATACACAAAGTCTGAAATTGAGCTGCACCAAAACCTCACCCAAGTGGACCCAGAACTAACACAACCAGTGATAGGCTTCAGACGATACCAGAGTTAGACACAACTGGCCACAAAAGTGGCACACTCAAAGGGGAAATCCATCAGCACCAGACCCTACTGGGAACAACTCTGTCTCAGGGAGAAAGCCCTGCACAGCAATTCATACACTGCAATTGAGATTTATCCTTATAGTCATCCAGCCTGAGCGTTAACTCCATCCATGAACAGGCCAACAGCATTCAAAACTCAACTACAACAGAAGGGCACACATAACCCACACAAGAAACATTCCTGGAGCAACTAGCTCAGGTGATATAAAATATTGTGCTACTAAGCCTGACACGGCACCTACATCATGAAGCAATCATAACAAGTTTGGGAATCATAGTAGATCTACCTAATATACAGAGAAAAACACAAAAAGGCAGACAAAATGAGGAGACAAAGAAATATGCCCCAAATAAAAGAACAAGAGAAATCTCCAGAAAAAGAATTAAAGGACATAGAAGCAACCAAGACACCAGATGCAGAGTTTAAAGCAATGGTTATAAGGACACTCAAAGACCTTAGAGAAAGAATGGATGATCTCAGTGAGAACTTAAACAAAGAGATAGTAAGAATTAAAAAGGACATAGAAACCATTTTTTAAAAAGTCAGAAATTAAGACTATAATATCTGAAATAAAGAATACACTAGAACGAATCAACAGCAGGTTAGATAAAACAGAGGACTGAAGCAGTGATTTAGAAGAAAAGATAACAGCAAGCACCCAAGCAGAGCAACAACAACAACAACAAAATCTTTTTTTTTTTTTTTTAATGCAGAAAGTCTACGGGACCTCTGGGACAACATCAAGCATAACAACATCTGCACCATAGGAGTATCAGAAGGAGGAAAAAGAGAATAAGGGATAAAGACCCTGTTTGAAAAAATAATGGCTAAAAATAATAGAGAAAAAAATTTCTCTATCCTGGTGAAGGAAAAAGACACAAGTTCAGGAAGCACAGAGAGAGTCCCAAACAAGATAAACCCAAGGAGGCCCACACCAAGACACATCATAATTACAATGGCAAAAGTTAAAGATGAACAAAAATCTTAAAAGCAGAAAGAGGAAGATAGTTATATATATAGGAACTCCCATAAGATTGTTGGCTGATTTTTCAACAGAAAAACTTCAGGCAAGAAGGGATTGGCATGAACTATTCAAAGTGATGAGAAGCAAGGATATACAAACATGACTACTCTATACAACAAAGCTCATTTAAAAGTGAAGATAAAATAAAAAGTTTCTAAATCAAAAAACAAACAAAAAAAGCAATAGGATATTGTTACCACCAAACCAGTATTGCAAGAAATGTAAAGGGGCCTTTTTTAAAAAGAAGAAAGAGACAGACAGACAGACAGAGAGAGAGAGAGAAACATAGGTATAAACAATAAAATGGCAATAAGTAAGTACCTATCTATAGTAACTTTATATCTAAAGGAATTAAATGTTCCAATCAAAAGACATAGGGTAGCCTAATGGATAAGAAAATATGACCCATATATGTGCTGTCTACAAGTGACCCACCTCAGATTGAAAGATACATGCAGACTGAAAGTGAAGGGAAAGAAAAAAATATTCCATGCATATGAAAAAAAAAAAATCCTTGGGGTCATAATATTTATATCAGACAAAGTAGACTTCAAAACAAATGCCATAACAGGAGACAAAGAAGGACATTACATAATACTAAAGGATCAATAGAACAAGAGGATATAACCCTTGTAAACATATATCCACCCAACATATGAGTAGCTAAATATATAAAGAAAATCTTGGTGGACATAATGGGAGAGATTGACAGTACTAAAATCATATCAGGAGATTTTAACACCCCACTTACATCAATGGATAGATCTTCCAGACAAAAAATCAACAAAGCAAGAGCAACCTTAAATGACACACTAGATCAGATGGATTTAATTGATATTTACAGAACATTTCATCCCAAAGCTGCAGAATATACATTCTTTTCAAGTGCACATGGAACATTCTCTAGGATAAGTCACATGTTAGGACACAAAACAAGACTTAATAAATTCAAAAAGATGGAAATCACATCAAGAATCTTCACTGATCACAATGGTATGAAACTAGACATCCATTACAATAAAAAAAAAATTTAAATACACTCAAAGACATGGAGGCTAAATAACATGTTACTAAACAATGAATGGGTTAACAATGAGAGCAAGGAAGAAACCAGAGTTACTTGAGACAAATGAAAATTAACACACAACAACCCAAAATCTATGGCACACAGCAATAGCAGTTCTAACAGGGAAATTCATAGCACTAAAGGTCTACCTCAAGAAGAAAAAAACACTTCAAATAAACAGTTATACCCTATACCTAAAAGAACTAGAAAAAGAACAACAAACAAAGTCCATAGTAAGTAGAAGGAGAGAAATAATAAAGATTAGAGTTGAAATAAATGACACGGAGACTAAAAAACAATACAAAAGATCAATGAAACCAAGAGCTGCTTCTTTGAAAAGATAAACAAGATGGACAAAACTTTAATTGGACTCATAAAGAAAAAAAATATATAGGACCCAAATAAAAAGAAAATCAGAAATGAAAGAGAAGTAATAACTGACACCATAGAAATACAAAGAATTTTTAGAAAATATTATGAACAACTCTATGCCAACAAATAGTACAACCTGGGAGAAATTGATAAATTCCTAGAAACATATAATCTTCCAAAACAGAATCAGAAAATCTGAATAAACCAATTACAACTAATAAATTTGAAGCAGTAATAAAAAAAACTCCCAGCAAACAAAGTCCTAGACAAGATAGTCTCATAGGTAAATTTCACCAAACAGTCAAAAAAGAATTAACACCTATCCTTCTCAAACTATTCCAAAAAAATTCCAGAAGAGGAAAGACTCCCAAGCTCATTTTACCAGGCCAGCATTATAATAATTCCAAAACCAGATAAAGTACTACAAAGAAAGAAAACTATAGGCCACTATCACTGATGAACGTAGATGCTAAAATTTTCAACAAAATATTAGCAAATTGCTCTGGCCGGTTTGGCTCAGCGGATAGAATGTCAGCCTGCAGTCCAGAGAGATCCGGGTTCGGTTCCCGCTAAGGGCATGTACCTCGGTTGCAGTTTGTCCCTGGCCCTGGTTGGTTGTGTGAGTGGCAGCCACTCGATGTGTCCCTTTCACATCGATGTTTCTCTCTCTCTCTCCCTCCCGCTCTATCTAAAATTTTAAAAAATATATATATTAGCAAATTGGATCCATCAATACATTTGAAAAATTATATACCATAACCAAGTGGGATTTATTCCAGGGATGCAAGGTTGGTACATTATCCACAAATCAATAAACTTGATACATAACAAAAACAAAATGAAAGCTAAAAACCACATGATCATATCAATGGATGCAGAAAAAGCACGCGATAAAATCCAGCACCCATTTATGATAAAAAAATAACAAAAAGTGGGAAAAGAGAGATTATAACGCAATGTAATAAAGGCCATATATGACAATCCATAGCCAACATCATACTCGATGGGCAAAAACTACAAGCAGTCCCCTGAAGATCAGAAACAAGACAGGGATATCTGCTTTCACCATCCTTTTCAACATACTACTCAAAGTTCTAGCCACAACAATCAGAAAAGAAGAAATAAAAGGCATCCAAATTGGAAATAAAAATAAAATAAAATTTTCATTATTTTCAGATGACATTATACTATATATAAAAATCCTTATAGTCTCCACCAAAAAAACAAAAACAAAAAAAAAACCTACTAGAACAGATAAATATGTTTAGTAAAGTAGCAGGATACAAAATTAATATTAAGAAATCAGTGGCACTTTTATACACCAATAATGAACTATCAGAAAGAGAAATTAAGAAAAAAATCCCATTTACAATTGCATCAAAAAATTAAATGCTTAGGAATAAATTTAACCAAGGATGTAAAAGACCTGTACTTGGAAAATTATAGAATACTGGAAAAAGAAATTGAGGAAGATACAAAAAAGTAGAAGCATATAAGATGCTTATGGATTGGAAGAATTAACATCATTAAAATGTCCATACTACCCAAAGAAATTTATAGATTAAATGTAATTCTTATTAAAATAGCAAGGCATATCACACAGAACTAGAACAAATATTCCAAAAAGTTATATGGGACCACAAAAGACCTTGAATAGTGTCAGCAATCTTGAGAAAGAAGAACAAATTTAGAGGTATCAAAGTACCTGATATCAAACTATACTACAAGGCAGCATGGTACTGGCATATAGATAAATAAGACAGAATAGAGAGCCCAGAAATAAACCCCTACCTTTACGGTCAATATATATTTGACAAAGGAGGCAAGAATACACAATGGGGTAAAGACAGTCTATTCAATAAATGGTGTTAAAAAATTGTACAGATACATGACAAAAAAATAAATAAAACTAGACCACCTCCTTACACCATATAGAAAAATAAACTCTAAATGAATTTAAACCTTAAATAAAAATCACAAAACCATAAAAATCCTAGAAAAAAATCATAGGCAATAAAATATAAGACATTTCTTATAGCAAAATTTTTTCAGATGTATCTTCTTAGGCAAGGGAAACAAAACAAAAAATAAACAAATGGACTACATCAAACTAAAAAGCTTTTTCTTAGCAAAGGAAATTATCAACAAAAGAAAAAACAGCACATTGAATGGGAGAATATTTTCGCCAATGATACAACTGATAAGGGGTTAATTTCCAAAATTTACAAAGAACTTATAAAACTCAACACCAAAGAAACCAAAAAACACACACATATAATCCAATTAAAAGTGGGCAAAGGACCTGAATAACCACTACTCTAAAGATGGCCAATAAACACACACACACACACACACACACAAAATGCTCAGTGTCACTTATCATCAGAGAAATGCAAATTAAAACCACAATGAGATATCACTTCATGCCTATCAGGATAGCTATCATCAACAAATCAACAAGCAAGTGTTGGTGAGAATGTGGAGAACAGGAAATCCCCTTGCACTATTGGTTGGGAATGCAGAGTGGTGCAGTCACTGTAGAAAGCAGTAAGGAGTTTCCTCAAAAAATTAGAAATGGAACTGCCTTTTGACCAAGCATCCCACTTCTAGGAATGTATCTGAAGAAACCAAAAACACTAATTCGAAAGAATATATGCATGTCTATGTTCACTGCAGTGTTAGTTACAATGGCCAAGATTTGGAAGCAGCCCAAGTGTCCATCAGTAGATGAGTGGATAAAAAAAAGCTGTGATACATTTACACAATAGAATACTATTCAGCTGTAAAAAAAAAAAAAAAAAAAAAAAAGGAAGTCACATTTTGTGACAGGTCCTGGAAAGTATTTTGCTAAGTGAAATAAGTCATTCAGAGAAAGACAAATACCATATGATTTCACTTATATGTGGAATCTAATGAACAAAATAAGCTAACAAACAAAATAGAAACAGACACATAGATACATAGAATAGACTGACAGTCATCAGAGAGAGGGTGACTGGGGCACTGGATGAAAGGAAAAGAAATTAAGGGAAAAAGCAGACATAGACATCAGTGTGGTGATTGCCAGGAGAGGAAGACATGGGGAGGTGGAAGAGGGAAAAGTGGGGATAAATAGTGGCAGAAAGACTTGACTTTGGGTGGTGAGCACACAATACAGTATGCAGATGTTATAGAGTTGTACACTTGAAACCTGTATGATTTTATTAACCAATAAATTTTATTAACCAATAAATTCAATTAGAAAAAAAAATAAACTGGAAATTAATAGCAAAGATATGTAGAGAATCCTCCCAAATAACTGGAAACTAAACGACATACTTATAAATAATTCTTGGGAAAAGAGGAAGTATCAAGAAAAATTATAAAATATTTTGTACTGTATAGCAATGAAAATACAACATTAAAATCTGTAATATATGCTAAAGCAATGCTCAGATGGGAATTTATTGCATTAAATATTATATTAGAAAAAAAGAAATATCTAAATAAATAATCTAAATTTAGTCTTAAGTCTAGAATAAGAAAATCAAAGATATTAAAGAACAAAGAAAGATATTATAAAGAGCAGAAATCAATGACATTGAAAACAAGAAAAACAATTTTAAAAAATCAATGAAACAAAAAAGATTTTCTTTGAAAAGATAAAATAAAATTAACAAACTTGTAGCCAAACTGAGAAAAATAAATAAATAAAAACCACAACTTACCAGTATCAGGAATAAAAGGGAAAGATCAGTATAGACCCCACACATATTAAACAGATAATAAAAGAATAAAACAAATTTATTTACATAAATTTAATAAATTAAATTAAATTGACTGACTCCTTTAAAAAACCCCACCCATGATAAACAAAATTATTCTTTTAAATCATTAAACCAAAATGGTCAATTAAACAAATTTAATTCATGTTTAAAGATTTCTATACAAAGAAAATTCTAGGCCCAGATGGTTTCAATGATGAATTCTACCAAACATTTAAGAAAAAATTAAATAATCCTATTCCGTCTCTTCCAGAAAAAGGAAGCAGAAGGAACACTTACCATCTCATTTGTGAGGACAACATTACACTGATACCAAAACTAGACAAAGATGGTACATGAAAAAACAAACTACAGACCAATATCTTTCATGGACACTGACCAAAAAATTTTCAACAAATTGAATCCTTTAATACACAAAAAGAATTTCATAAGCAAGTGAGTGTTATCTCAGGAATATAAGGCTGGTTTAACATTTAAAAATCAATCAATGTAACTCATCATATTAACCATCTAAAGAAGAAAATCAACATGATCATATCATGACAAGGAGAAAAAATATTTTATAATACTCAACATGTATGATGACAAAAAAAAAAAATTTTTAATTAAAAACTAGCCACAAACTGAAAGGATCTTCTTCAATCCAATAAAAAGCATTGACAAAATATCCTACAGCTAACATCATACCTAATGCATGCTTTCCCCATAAGACTGGAAACAAAATAAGAATGTCCACACTTACTATTTCTTTTAAAGATTAAACTAAAAGCCCTAGCCAATTCAAATAAGCATAAAAATGGAAGAGAAGAAAAATGGTCCCTCTTTGCAGATAATATGATTGCCTACATAAGCACTCCTAAGAAATCTACAAAATAGCTACTACAACTACTGCGAAAATTAAGCAAGATCATAGGAAACAAAGACAGCATGCAAAAATCAACCATATTTCCATACTAGCAATAAATTATTGCAAATTAAATTGTTTTTAATGCCATTTGTAGTAGCTCCTCCCAATAGAAATACTAAAGTATAAATCTATAAAAAATATGTAAGACCTATATGCTAAAAACTATAAAATACTGATGGAAGAGATTAATGAAGACCTAAACAAAGAGATATATTATACATAGATTGAAGATTCAACATAGTCAAGATACTAATTTCCCACAAGCTGATTAATAGATTTCATAGAATTCCAATCAAAATCTTGGAAGGAGCCCTAGCCAATTTGGCTGAATCGTTAGAGCGTCGGCTTTCGGACTGAAGAGTCACAGGTTCAATTCCCATTCAAGGGCACATACCTGGCCCCAGTCAGGGTCATGCAGGAGGCAACCAATCTATGTGTCTCTCTCATATCCATGTTTCTCTCTCTCTCCTTCCCTTCCTACCTTCCACTCTATCTAAAAATCAGTGGGAAAATATCCTCAGGTGAGGATTGACAATAACAACAACAAAAAATATATATTTTGAAGCTGATTCTGAAATTTATATGAAAAGGCAAAGGAACTAAAAGAGCCAAAACAATTTTTAAAAAGAAAAACAAAGTTGAAGGATTCCCACTACTTGACTTTAAGACTTACTGTAAAGCTATCATAATTAAGGCATGTGGTGTTAGTGAAAGGATAGGCATGTAGATGAATAAAATAGAATTATAATTTCAAAAATAGGCCCACACAAATATAGCCAATTAATCTTTTAACAAGGTGCAAAGGTTACTAAGTGAAGAAATGTCTTTTCTACAAATAGTATTAAAACAATTGGACATTAATACGCACAAAAATTAAACTTGACCTATAATTCACACCACATCCAAAAATTAACTTATTATGCACTGAATGTTTATGTCCCACCATAATTATTATGTTGAAACCCTAATTTCCAATGTGGTGGTACTAGAAGTTGAGGCCTTTGAGAGGTAATTACATTTAGATGAAGTCATGAGGATGAACATCTAATCCCATGATTAGATCTAAATGTTAAAATTATAAACTTTTAGAAGAAAACATGGGAGAAAATCTCCCTGACCTTAAGTTACACAAAATGTTTTTAGATATAACATTAAAAACAAAATCTATAGAAGAAAAAATTGATAAATTCAGTTGCATTAAAATTAAAAACTTTTGCTCTGAAAACGATAGTGTTAAAGAACAAAATGTCTTTTTACAGTGTATTTTTTTCTCATTAAACTTTGTTTGAATGGATCTCAAAATTCTGTGACAGATTTTTGGTCAAATTTTTTTATTTAAAAAAATACTGATTTTAGAAAGAAAAAAAAAAAGAACAAAATGTCAAGCCACAAATTGTAAGAAAATATTGTAAAATCACATATCCAACAACAAATTTTTACCAAGAATATATAAAGAACTCTCAAAACTCAAAAATAAGAAAATAAATATCCCACACACACACCCCAAAAATGGGCAAAAGCTTTGCAAAAACACTTTGCCAAAGATATGCATATGGAAAATAAACTCCTAAAATAAAATTATCAAAACCATTAGTCATTAGAGAAATGCAAATAAATTGACAATGAATACCATTACACATCTATCCAAAGGACAGAATGGAGAGCAACTGGAACTTTCATACATTGCTGGTGGTAATACAAAATGATACAATCCTTCTGAAGAACAGTGAAGCATATACTTACTATAAAATCCAGTATTCCTAAACCTAGGTATTTAACATAGACTAATGAAAACCTATGTTCACACATACATGTACAGGAATGTTTATCACAGCTTTATTCATAATCCCAAAAATTGAAAGTAACCTTACAGTCTATAACTGGATATATCCATACAATGGAATACTACTCAGCAAGAAAAAGAAATGAATTCTCGATAAAGGCAACAACATAGATGAATCTCACTGACATTATATTGAGTGAAATAAGCTAGTCTCAAAAGGTTACATACTGTAAAAGACAAATATGTAGGCATAGAAAACACATCAATGGTAACCAGTAGTTAGAGGTAGGGGGAACAGTTTGACTACAAAGAGATAAGTGGAGGTGATTTTTTTTGATAGAATGGAACTGTTCTGTAATCATTACACAACTCTATACATGTGTTAAAATTCATAGAATTGTACACCAAAAATGTTAATTTAACTGTAAGTAAATGTTTTAAATAATAAATTAAGAAAAGCAGAGTGAAAAAATGGCGGTGGAGTGAATGGAAGCTTCACAGACCATCTCCCAGGACCAAATTGGAATTACAACAAAAATAAAGACAAATTGTCAGGAAGGGGCAACCGAAAGGCAGCTAGGAGGACGACATAACCAGGACACTGACTCAATTCTGGTAGGCTTGCGAGGACGCGAGAGGGGGCAGGGAGCCCACGGTCCACAGCGGCCTGGGCTGGGACCAGCGAACTCCGCTGGGACCAGGGGACTCGGCTGGAAGCTGCACCCTCGGCTGGGTCCTGTGGCCTCGGCTGAAACTAGCTGCCACCTCGGCTGGGTCCTGTGACCTTGGCTAGGTCCAGCTGCCTCGGCTGGAAGCTGCTGCTGCCTCGGCTGGGTCCGGCGACCACGGCTGGGTCCTGTGGACTCCGCTGGATGCTACGCCCTCAGCTTGTGCCGCAGCCTTGGCCACCCTTAGCTGGGAGCAGCGCCTTCGGGTTAAAAGTCCCAGGCAGCTCCATGACGCAGAGTCTGGACAAAGGCTAAATTGGCAGCAGCCACTCACCTTGGGCTCTGGCAGAGGGAAGGCAGACTGGACTGGAACTGTGTGGGGACACTTGGGATTTGGAGGGTGCACAGAGCTTTTGCTGAGTGCAGCCACGCAGGACTGTGGTCATCTTACTCCTTCCCAGGGCCCTGGGGAGAGACAGCGGCCCCTCCCTAGGAGATTCAACCACACCCGGTGGCCATTGAAATGCTAATTGAGGCCCATTAACAACCAGCATCTGCCCCACCCTCGGGAAATCCTCTTACACTGAGCACCTGAGGGAGTTTTTCAGGCAACTCAGAAACCAAGGTTTTTCAGGTGACCTCCACTAATAGCCTCCAGGCAAAAAAGCTAGAGGATAACTACCATTCCCTGGGCTAGCAACTCTAACCAGGAAAGTTAGGACTTGACAATGGTGTTTAAAGTTGGTCCTCCCTGCCTCATCCAAACCCAGGAGAGGGAGCCACAAACAGCAGAACACCAACACACACAGGGAAAATTTGGCAGACTCCAAAGCCCACTGTGATAAACAAAATGGTGAAAAACAGAAACAAAAGCCAAATGAAAGAACAAGAGACCTCTACCGAAGATGAGATAAATGAGGTGCAGTTAGCAAGTTAACAGAACTAGAATTCAGAGCCATGATCTTGAGGAAGCTCAACAGTATGTGTAAGAACGTGAGCACCATGAGTAAAGACATAGAAATGTTGAAAATCAACCAGTTGGAAATTAAAAACCACCAAGAACAAATGAAGAATGACATATCAGAAATTAAAAACACATTGGAAGGTTTAAAAAGCATAGTAGAGGAAGCTGAGGACCAGATCAGTGAATTAGAAGACAGGGTAGAAAAAGTCAACCAATCAGAAAACCAAAAGGAAAAAATGATTAAAAAACAGGAAGACAGCTTAAGAGAACTGTGGGACAACTGAAAACGTAATAATATTCGCATCATAGGAGTCCTCAAAGAAGAAAAAAATGAGCAAGGGTTAGAGACTATATTCAAAGAAATAGTGACAGAAAACTTCCCTAATTTGGTGAAGGCAGAAGGCATTCAAGTTCAAGAAGCACAGAGAGCCCCAAGTAAGAAGAACACAAACAGGCCCACACCAAGACACATAGTAATCAATTTCCCAAAAATTAAAGACAAAGAGAGAATTCTAAAATCAGCAAGAGATAAGCAACAGGTTACCTACAAATGAAACCCCATAAGGCTCTCAGCTGACTTCTCACAAGTAACACTACAGGCCAGAAGTGAATGGCATGAAGTAATCAAGGTCATGAAAAACAAGGATCTGAATCTAAGACTACTCAACCCAGCAAGGGTGTCATTCCAAACAGAAGGATAAATAAAGAGCTTCCCAACCAAAAAAGGCTAAGGAAATACATTAGCACCAAACCAGCACTGCAAGATATGCTAAAAGGACTGCTGTAATTAGCAGGAGAAATGGGAAGAAAAATAGAACCACACTAAACAAAAATGGCAATAAATAAGTACATATCAATAATCACCTTAAATGTAAATGAATTGAATGCTCCCATAAAAAGACACAGAGTAGCTGATTAGGTAAGAAAGCATGACTCATCTATATGTTGTTTACAAGAGACCCACCTCACAACAAAAGACTCACATAGGTTGAAAATGAAAGGATGGAAAACATTCTTCCAAGCAAAAGGAAAAGAAAAAAAAGCTAGGGTAGCAATACTCATATCTGATAAAATAGATTTCAAAATGAAGACTGTAACTAGAGACAAAGAAGACACTACATAATATTGAAAGGATCTTCCCAACAGGAAGATGTAACCTTGATAAACACATATGCACCCAATATAGGAGCATCAAAATATATGAAAAATCTTCTGGAGGACTTCAAAGGAGAAATCGATAGCAATATTATCATAGCAGGGGACTTCAACACCCCGCTGACATCACTGGATAGATCCTCTAGACAAAAAATTAGCAAAGAAACAGAGACTCTAAATGAAGCACTAGACCAAATGGATTTAATAGATATCTACAGAGAATTACACCCCAAACTACAGAATACACATTCTTCTCAAGTGCACATGGGACATTCTCAAAGATAGACCACATGATAGGACACAAACTAAATCTCTACAAGTTCAAGAAGATGGAAATCATATCAAGCATTTTCTCAGATCCAAATGGCATGAAACTACAAATCAATTGCAACAAGAACATGCAAAGACATTTCAACACATGGAGGCTAAATACCATGTTATTAAACAATGAATGGGTCACCGAGGAGATCAAGGAAGAAATTGAAAACTTCCTGGAAACCAATGAAAATGAACACACAACAACACAAAATCTATGAAATGCAGCGAAAGCAGTTCTGAGAGGGAACTTCATAGCACTTCAGGCTTACCTCAAAAAACAAGAAAAATCTCTAATAGACTATCTAACCTCACAACTTAAAGGAATAGAAAGCAAACAAAAAGAAAACCCCAGAGTAAGTAGAAGGAAGGAAATAGTAAAAATCAGAGCAGAAATAAATGACATAGAGACCAAAAAAAAAAAAAAAAAAAACAATTCAAAGGATGAATAAAACAAAGAGCTGGTTTTTCGAAAAGATAAACAAGATTGATGGACCCTTAGCTAAACTCACCAAGAAACAAAGAGAGAGAACCCAAATACACAAAATCAGAAATGAAAGAGGAGAATTAACAACTGACAGCACAGAAATACAAAAGATTGTTAACAACTACTATGAACAATTATATGGCAACAAATTCGACAATCTAAGCAAAATGGACAAATTTCTAGAAACACATAGTATCCCAAAACTGGACCAGGAAGAGATAGGAAACTTGAACAGACCAATAATAACAGAAGAAATTGATGATTCAATTGACTCTCCCAGAAAACAAAAGCCCAGGCCGGGATGGCTTCACTGGAGAGTTTTACCGAACATTCAAAGAAGAACTAACACCCATTCTCCTCAAACTGTTTCAAAAAATTCAAGAAGAAGGAATACTTCCAAACTTGTTTTATGAAGCCAGCATAATTCTAATTCCAAAACCAGAAAAAGACACTACAAAGAAAGAAAACTACAGGCCAATATCCCTTATGAACATAGACACCAAAATCCTGAACAAAATACTAGCAAATCGGATCCACCAATACACCAAAAAAATTATCCACAATGACCAAGTGGGATTCATCCCAGGGATGCAAGGCTGGTACAATATTCACAAATCAATAAACGTGATACACCACATAAATAAAATGAAGAATAAAAACCACATGATCATATCAATAGATGCCGAAAAAGCCTTCGACAAAATCCAGCATCCATTTCTGATGAAAATGCTCGGCAATGTGGGAATAGAGGGATCATATCTAGACATAATGAAAGCCATATATGAAATTCCTACAGCCAACATCATACTCAATGGGCAAAAACTAAAAGCTTTTTCTTTAAGAAGAGGAACAAGGCAAGGATGCCCACTTTCACCACTCTTATTTAACATAGTACTGGAAGTCTTAGCCACAGCAATCAGACAGGAAGAAAAAATAATAGGGATCCAAATTGGAAAAGAGGAAGTGAAACTGTCATTATTTGCAGATGACATGATACTATACGTAGAAAACACCAAAGACTCAATCAAAAATTTACTAGACTTAATAAATGAATTTGGCAAAGTAGCAGGATACAAAATTAATGTCAAGAAATCAATGGCATTCTTATACACCAATGATGAACTCACAGAAAGAGAAACTAAGAAAACAATCCCATTTACCATTGTGGCAAAAAAATTAAAATACCTAGGAATAAACTTAACCAAAGAAATAAAGAACCTATTCGCAGAAAACTACAGATCATTGAAAAAAGAAATAGAGGAAGGTATAAAAAAGTAGAAGCACAAACCCTGTTCATGGATTGGAAGAATTAACATCATTAAAATGTCCATATCACCAAAAGCAATCTATAGATTCAATGCATCCCCATCAAAATACCAACGGCATACTTCACAGAATTAGAACAAGTACTTCAAAAGTTCATATGGAACCAAAAAAGACCTCGAATAGCCACAGCAATCTTGAAAAAGAAGAACAAAGTTGGAGGTATCACATTACTAAATTTCAGGTTATACTACAAAACCACTGTAATCAAAACAGCCTGGTATTGGCACAAGAACAGGCGTATATACCAGTGGAACAGAACAGAGAATCCAGAAATGGACCCAAGGCAATATGCTCAATTAATATTTTACACAGGTGGCAAGAGCATGCAGTGGAGTAAGGACAGCCTCTTTAATAAATGGTGCTAGGAAAATTGGACAGCTACATGCAGAAAAATGAAACTAGACCATCAACTTACACCCTACACAAGAATAAACTCACAGTGGATAAAAGACTTAAATGTGACTCATGAATCCATAAAAATCCTAGAAGAAAGTGTAGGCAACAAAATTTCAGACATCATATGCAGCAGAATTTTCACTGATACATCACCTAAGGCAATAGAAACAAAGGAGAAAATGAACACATGGGACTACATCAAACTCAAAAGCTTCTGCACAGCGAAAGATACAATCATCAAAACGGAAAGGGTACCCACTGTATGGGAGAGCATACTTACCAATGATGTATCAGATAAGGGTTTAATTTCCATTATATATAGAGTGCTCATACAACTCAACAAAAGGAAGACAAAGAACCCCATTAAAAAATGGGCAGAGGAACTAAATAGACACCTCTCTAAACAGGATATAGAAATGGCTAAGAGACATATGAAGAAATGCTCATCATCACTAATCATCAGAGAGATGCAAATTAAAACAACAATGAGGTATCACCTCACACCTGTCAGAATGGCCGCCTTCAACAAATCATCAAACAACAAATGTTGGCGAGGGTGTGGAGAAAAGGGGACTCTAGTACACTGCTGGAGGGAATACAGCCTGGTGCAGCCACTATGGAAAACAATATGGTGTTACCTCAAAAAATTAAAAATTGAACTTCCATTTGGTCCAGTGATCCCACTTCTAGGAATATACCCTAAGAAGCCTGAAACACCCATCAGAAAGAATATATGTACCCCCATATTTGTAGCAGCACTATTTACAATAGCTAAGATCTGGAAACCGCCCAAGTGTCCAAGAGTAGACAAATGGATAAGACAGTAGTGGTACATATACACAATGGAGCACTACGCAGCTGTAAGAAAGATCTCTTATCCTTTGAGATTACATGGAGGGACCTGGAAAGTATCATCCTAAGTGAAACAAGCCAAACAGAGAAGACAAGTATCAGATGACCTCACTTATTTGTGGAATATAATGAACATAATAATCTGAGGAATGGGGTATTCCCAGAGAAGTGGAAGTAGGGTACAGCCTGACAATCCCCAGAAGAGGGGGTTGTGGGGGAGAGATAAACCACAGAACTTATATGCATGTATGCATGAACAATGGACATGGACAACAAAGCTGGGGACAGGGTGGGGAGGGAGGGGAAGGGGGAATCAGTGGGGGGAAAGGAGAAACATCTGTAACAAAAATTAATAATAAAAAAAGAAAAAAGAAAAAGAAAAGTAAAAAAAAAAAATCTATGTCAACAGAAGACAATTTATTGGGCAGGAAGACTATAAACCTTAGAGTTAAGACAGTCTGTTATATAATTTATTGATCAATTTGCTAGGAATTGGTTTATATAAATAAATAAATAAAAGCTATAACTACCTTGTTATAAATAAGATTTTCTTGCCCTGGCCAGTTTCGCTCAGCAGTTGGAGTGTTGGCCTGCGGACCAGAGTCCCGGGTTTAGTTCCTGCTAGAGGCACATACCAAAAAAAAATTTTTTAAATATCTTTGATAGCTTTCTATAGAACTACTGTTGCTAAATGTTTTTTCATTTAATCTTTGAAGTCAAGGCACTGGTTGTCTAATTGTTTACAATAACACCATATTTATTCTCCATAAAATCCTTGTTATAACACCTTGCCTAATTCCTGTGCAAGAGAAGAAAGACCTTTACATTAACAATACATCATACTTGAAGGCAACCTAAACTAGTCAAAATGTATTAGATCCATCCACAGAGAGGTGCATTCATTTCTGAAATATATATTCATCAATTGGGTTAAGTGGGGAATGGTGCAGGGGTAAGGAAACTTCTCTCCACACTCTTCACTGCACACTCTATTAGCTCTTCCTCAAGGGCGGGAGATGTGCTAATCTGATTGTTCAGAGTCTGGAATTCTTTGGGTAAAACATGGCACTGAAAACATTTGAACATAACAGTCTGAGGAATGGGGTAGTCTGAGCATACCCTTTCTCTTCCTCCAATAAGTCAAGAATTACCCTGATAGGCTTTGTATACTTATTCACTTCCAACACCAATGTCCAATGGTTTTTCTTTTTTCTTTCAATTTGACTTTTTCAAAAATTACTCAGAATGCCTTGATATTCCCCATGAAACCCACAGCACAGAATGGGAAACCTAGATATCTTCTCCCATAACTTTTTGTTCCTCCCAAATAGAAGCTTTTGTACAGCCACACACTAAGTAACCTGGGTCAGTTTACTGGTCTGCACAGCAGCCAAAATATTTTTCCATATTGGTTGTATCACCTTCTTTCCTTTGGCTGTGGTGGTATGTTTCTAAATCTTCTTATACTGCTTCAGGAAGAAAGATTCCATCTTCAGTTTGGGGGCAAAGGAAGGAGGAGGAGTAGATAAGAGACTTATGAAAAGGAAGCAAGGGGCCTCATTTTGGCCTTTTTGCCTCAGCCATGTTCCCAAGCTTAGTTTATTTAACCAGCATTTATAAGTATATAATACTTATAAATAAATTAATATATTTATATTTTACTCCTCATTTCACTATTATTAATTTTGTATCATTCCTTGCAGAGGTTCTCAATCTATAGGTCGTGACCCCTTTTGGGGTTGAATAACCCTTTCACAGGGGTCACCTAAAATCACCAGAAAACAAAATTACAGTTATGAAGTAGCAACAAAAATAATTTTATGGTTGGGGGTCACCACGACATGAGGAACTGTATTAAAGGGTAACAGCATTAGGAAGGTTGAGAACCACTGCAGAGGAAAGAAGAAATGAATGATAGGCTTCTTTCTAGTTAGTGAATACTTAAATGATCACTATTGATGACCTTTCACCGTTAAAAATTTTAAAAATTGGTGTACACAAAGTTAAAAACTCTCCCAAATTACAAAGTCTATGAATGGTGTAAGAAAGGGGGAAAGTGTCATATTGAATTGTCTGCTCTATGTATACTGAGAAACCACCCAAAGACCATGCCCAATTTAAGACCTGTAGCTTACAATGTGTAAACTAACTGAAACAAGAGAATGCAAGAATATCTTATATCATATGATAAAAGTGAATCTTAGCTGGTTATATAAAGTCCTATTTCATTCCTTCCTCATTCCATTGTACACCTGGACTAAAACTCGCTCCATGAATCTCTGACACTTGTCATATTTGCCTTTAACGTAAGGGAAAAGGCAGAAGAAACATTCATAGGACTGCCAATCCATGAGGCAAGGCCAGAACTAGACCTCAGGGTTCTTATTTCCCTTTGCTAAAATTCAAAAAGCTACATTGAGTTTTGAAGGGCACAGTATCCACTGACCCAATTTTATAAACAGCTCATTATTAATTTATTGTTTTATTCATCTTGAATTATCAAACACATTTTATGAATTTTGGAGTGATCAATACACACTCATCTGTTCCCTCCCTTCCTGAGCATCAGGCTGGCTTGAAGAAAGAGATGGGGGTATTTCCCTTGACTAGTACAAAACAACTGGATCCCCAGTTTATAGAGATTTATAAGAACAGTTCTAGAAATTAGGTTGTAATGCTGAAAGCTGGCAGAGTTCAAAAAACAGTTCTTGTTCTGATTTTCTTTCAGGATAATATCACTGTATTAGTTCAAAGACATATGATCAGTAGATGAGAAGATAAGCTGACATATTTTTAACACCCTCTTCCTATTGCCCCCAAATGCTTATGATTTTTCAAGAGAAACTCAACAATAAAGAAATAACTCAAAAAGTATTTCACATATCTTATCCAGGTCAATTTATGCCATCTCTTACAGTTATGAATAATTTCTACTTTCCCTATAAAAAAAAAACAAAAACAAAACTTAGAAGAAAAATGGAAAACTAAAACCATATCCAAATGGTGGGCTGCTCAAGCCAAATCAGTCTTCAGAATTTCTCCACTGCTCATTACACAATTTTTCACCCACAATAAGGTTTTTAGAAAATGCAGAATTAACATCACTCAACAACCTAGACAACACCAGCCCATCCCCCACCTTGGAAGGAATGCCACTCCCCTTGGCCTCATTTGACCTTGAACCAAAAAGCAGCTATCCCTGGGACTGGTGAGGCATTTTTTTCCAGTAAAATAGGCTCTGAGGTATAGAAAAAAGAGACAGGATCTGAGGTCAGAAAATTCCAGCTGAGGCTAGCAAGACTATCTGGAATAAGCCTACCTGGGAGTAATAAAATAGGGATAATATTGCTTAATTTAGAGGGTAATTTAAAGACCACATGAGTTAAGGGCATGAACATGCTTTATGAAGTGTTAAGTAGTTTATATACACAACAAAGAACTGCTGTTTTCCAACTTCACAGGACCCATGTTGATTGTCCTTCACTATACAGAACAATTTCTTCCCTTAAATTACTTGGGATGGGGAGATGGGCAGAAGGACTCATCGGCTTTCCTTTAAGGCATTCATTCTTCTGACTCAGCCTGTGGTGAGTATCAAAACTGACAGAAACTCATTCCTGCCTCCCCAGGTAGTATTCTAATTTTGTAGGGGAGGGGGTGCAACTTCATCGGCTCATGTTTTCCTAATTGAATTTTTTTAAGAACAGACTCAATTCTTTCCTTTTAATAAGACTTTTCCTCCCCAGCTATCTGAGGTCCAGGCCACAGCAAATGCAAACCAACCTTTCCGATTAAACCATGACACAGTTAAAGAGTTCTAGGCCCCTCTACTCTTTCCCTTACTTCTCTTTTTTCCACAGCAGTCTTTAATGAAGCGGGGGTTGGAATTTAACAGATGGGAGAAAAAAAGACTTTATATCTACCCCTAAAGAAGGCTTCCTACGTGGCCAAGCTTTCCCAGCTGTTCCCTAACTTCCCCTGGCCTCATCTGAAACACACATCCACGTCTTCGTACACTACGCACACGCTGGTAAGCCAGTCAAACGCAGACAAGTCTGACTTCCCCAACTTGTAGCCACAGATAGCAGCAAAGAGATCAAAGTCGTTCATCGCCAGCCCAAAAAAGACACTGCAACCGCCAGAGACACCGCAGTAGCAGCCTCTGTGCTGCAGCCTTCGGCCGGCCAGAGTTTCAGATATTCCTTAAGGAATATCTTTCTTCTCCTCTTTGTCCCACTCCCCTGGGCTTCACCCACTTCTGTCCTAAAGAGGTCGGGAGGAACTGGGTCACTTTGCCACTTCTGTAGAGGGGTAAGTGGCAGTGAAGGAGATTCCCACGAAACAGACCGAAGCCCACTACTCTTTGCCCCATGTCTCCACCCTCCTGTCCTGTGCGGCTGGCAAAGGTGTCTGAGCTCAGAAGGGATGTGGTGGAGCTAAGCGGGAAGAGCAGCGGCGGGACAGTGGCTGGAGATTGTTAGAGGACGGATGGAGCAGGACAGGGGGAAAGGACGAAGATTTCGCACAGGGGCACTCTCCCACCCTTTGCTTACAGACTGTAACTCTGAAACGCGCAGATGGGCCGTAAGGTAAAGGCCTTCCCTCCCTACTCTCCCCCTTCTCTTCCCCGCTCCCCGCCTGGACACCTGGTGAAAAAGCAAGGTGCAGGTGTACCTGGAGCGAACACCATGATTTCTTCCAGCCGCTACGTCCCTAGATAAAGAAAGACAGACAGACAGAGTGTGGGAGGAAGGCCAGGAGTTGGAGGGGTCCGGTGAAGGTGCGCGCGCAGGGCGCTGGCCGGCTGCGGGCCAGCGGTCAGCACCTCGGACAGCTCCCTGCCGCGAGATCCCGGGGCCGCAGCTCCTGCCGCTGCGGCGCGCTCAGCCTCCACAATGCACTGCTCCGCCGGCGGCTACCGCGGCGGCGGGAGGAGGAGACCGAATCCCTGTTCAGTTCATCCCTCATTCCTATGCCAGCTCAGCGTACATAGCTGTTTAGAGAACAAAGCACATCCACCGCTTCCACCGGAGAAGTAAGGACCAAAGAAGAGAGGAAAAGGTGATTGCCCGGCTTCCTGGCAGGGGTACAGCTAATTGCTCCTAATTACCTGCTGTCGCTAGCCCCAGTGGATATTGGACTGACATTTAGAATGGGTTTGCCCTTCTTTCTTTCTTTCTTTCTTTCTTTCTTTCTTTCTTTCTTTCTTTCTTTCTTTCTTTCTTTCTTTCTTTCTTTCTTTCTTTATTCCTTCTTTCCTTTCTTTCTTTCTTTCCTCTTTTCTTCTTTTTTTCTTTCAACACAAAACGCTTTACTCTGGAGGCTGACACTGAGTTCTCCGAGTTGAGCTGGCTCCAAACAAAGGCGGTGGGACCTCCAAGTTAATCAGTCTCTGTAGTCCAGGACTCCTCTCTCGCCCCAGAGAACCAGTCTTGTGCTAACGTCAGAAAGACAGCAGGAGAAAGGACAGGGTAACTACGGAGGCATCAGAAAGGCGTTGCTATCAGGTCCCATTCTCAGGCAGCCAAGCCAGCTGTAAAAGCTCCAAAGCTTGGAGGCCCTCAAGGTCATCACTTTAGAGAAAGCAGCGCCGACAGTAGAGAGGAAAGAGACCTAGGTGATGCTGGTCTCTTCCACCAACAAATTCACACACTGTACGAAAGGATGAGCGAAGAGTCCATGTCAAGTACGAGAACAGCCCTGAAACCCACCAAGAAACGTTACTGCTCCCCCCCCCCCCCCGCCTTTACCCAACTGAATACTGTGCCTCCTCCCACCCCTCAGGTATACACTCAGTTCTACTCCAAGATACTGGGAGTACCCCGCACTCACTTTATGTTTCTAGTCCATTGCTTATTTTAAAGCACTATCTAGTTCCCACAAGAAATGCTTGTGTAATAATCGACTAGATAGCCAAACTAGATGTTACCCAGTTTGAAGTCCATCTGGGTTACAACTGCCCAGCTAAAGTGACACAGGACCCTCCAGCCTCAAAGCAGATGTCAGTTTCTTTGGGTTTAATTATCTATTTTTGCAGTTGAATGGAGTTTTTCTTTTTTTTTTTTTTATCCTCACCTGAGGACATTTTTTCTATTTTTTGTTCAGATAGAGTGTGGGAGGGAGAGAGAGAGAGAGAAACATCGACGTGAAAGGGACACGTCGAGTGGTTGCCACCCACACGACCCAACCAGGGCCGGGGACAAACTGCAACCGAGGTACATGCCCTTAGCGGGAACCGAACCCGGGTCTCTCAGGACCGCAGGCCGACGCTCTAACCGCTGAGCCAAACCGGCCAGGGCTGAATGGAGTTTTTGAAGAACAAAGGGTAATCAGGGTCATCTCCAGTGTTTTATGGGGTTTCTTCACCTGCACTTCTCCCTGGAAAATATCGCTATCCTTAAAATTAATGTTTCTTAATAATTTGGTGGCCATAAAGTCTACACTCTTTTAGAAAATATAAAGCATTCAAATAGCCTTATTGGCACTGATTTTGTTCAAAGCCATCTGACAGATTGAAAATTCAAATAGTTTTACAGCTCTTGAACTATAGTTTGCATGGAGGCATATGGACAGCCTCAACATAACACAATCAGTACTGCTCTTAGCACCTGGTTCAACACAGGCTTGATCAGATGGGACCTGCCTCAGCATCAACAAGATGCAAGTCAGCTGGTTGGCACAATGAAGAGGAGGCATAACAGAATGCAGTCTGCTCATTTCCCCAAATTACACCAAAAGCCAGGGACCAATGATGCTTCATTCTGTCTTATTTGCCTTATCACCATAAGTGTGAAACACTATTTGAAATAATTTTGAATGAATGAAAGACCTCTTTCCTTTGCCACACACTCAGTAGGGCTCTCCTTTACAATGTTTGTTTTATAATTGGCTTTATTCTCCTAATGCATAAACAATCACTCATAATTAAGTTCAAGAAAAAGCAATAGAGTATAGGAAAACAAAAAATCCTTGGAAACCAGTCAGATTCAAGTATAACTTCTTCACCATGTATACTAGTTGTGTGATCTTGAATAAATTGCTTCTGTCTCATGTGCAATATAAGGATGAATGTATCTCCAAGGTTTGTTTTGGGGATTAAATGTGATAATGGATTAATTGAGAGAGAGCACAACTACAACTAAACTTATTCCAGAAAATTACTGACACCCTTGGAATGGATGAAACCCTATAGGAATATGTTAGAGCCGTACTTCTCAAACATTAATGTTCATGCGACTCACATGGAAAATTTGTTAAAGTGCAGATTATGATTTAGTAGAGCAGGGTGGGACCTGATATTGTGCATTTCTAACAAGCTCCCAGGTGATGTACATGCTGCAGGTGCTGCTGGTCCACAGACTGTCTTTTGAGTAGCAAGGTATTAGATGTATCAGCATTTAAAAACAAATAAATTACTTACATCTCCACCAATCTCATAATGCATCTTTCTAATTGTTATCTAAGGAAGGAACCCAGTACTGGTTAGTGTTGCTCAGTGGTCAGAGCATCAGCCCATGCACCAAAGGGTGGCTGGTTCAATTCCCGGTCGGGTGTGTGCAGGGAGCAACCATTCATTCTCTCTCTCTCTCTCTCTCTCTCTCTCTCTCTCTCTCTCTCTCTCTCCCTCGCCCTCCTTCTTGCTCCCCTCTTCACTCCCTCTCTTCCACTCTCTCTAAAAATCATTGAAAAAGTTAGCCTCAGCTAAGGATTAACAAAAAAAAAAAAAAAGGAATGAACTTGGATTCCCATAGACTTCCAAGCTAGACAGAAACCTAGATAATAGTAGAACAACAACAAAAAAAAATGCCTAAATGCCTAAAAATGGCCCCAGAGTATTAGTCTACTGTGGCAATAGGAAGTAATATGATCCAGTAAAAACCAATTCAACAGGTCAAGAACAAAAAAGATAACTCCTGTCAGGTCTATCCTCACCTCTTCTCTGACTTTCTTCCATCATTGTTTTCTCCTGTCATCTCTTCATTTTCTCTACCCAGCACACCACTGCTACCGAGCCAAAGGACAATATACTCCTAATTGAGTTTTTGTTTATTTATATTTTATTAAGAGCAATAAATTTTATTCCCAATAAAACAAAGTCATGTTAATGATTTTTTTATTTACAGTTATTTCATCAGTAAATTCTATATTCAACAATATTATCTCTAATTTTTACTACTACTGGAGTTCTTACTAAATTTTTATATCTTAATGTAAATGATCAGTTTAATAACAGAATGCCTCATAGGAAGATAAAAATTCCCTTTATTCTACCATATAATCCAGATTCTTTGATACATCATTTATCCAGTCTTACCCCACAACTGAGGCTTAAGTTCCCTATATAGTTTCACTCTGTCTCTGTTTAATTACCTCCACTCAAGGCAACTCACTCTCAAAGAATCCATTGCATTTTGAGATAGCCATCCATCAGAGAGGCAGCCACTGCCACCACCACCACCATCTACCTCATTTTACCACCCTCATTTCTAGTTAATGATAGAAATAGAGATAGGAAGCAAGATAGTAAACAAGTTGAACTAGGTGCCCCAACTTTTCTATTCTTGTGCTGAACTTATCAAACTGGGCACTCCTACCCCTATAGAAACTTGAACAGGTGCTGGATGAACTGGAAAACACGGGAGGAAGAAAAAGTCACCTGATAGACCCAGCTATTTCACATGGATACTTAAGGAATATATTATATAAAAATAAACATAGACATATATAAAACAGTGATTCATGTGACATATAAACATTAATTGGAGGCTCCAAAGAAATTGCCATAGGCAGATTAGGACTATAATTCAGATTTCCCTAAGTCCCTATCCATTCTCATTAACATTCATTTATTCTGCTTTGTCTTTAGCATTTTAACAAATAGAAAAGATTGAAAACCCATTCTGAAATATTCCCACTTTTCCATTATTTGCAGCTCACTTTGTCTCTAGCCATATACCCTGATTCTTTCTACTCTACACTCATTTTAAATGCATTATTCATCCAAGTAAAAATTTAACTCACTGAGAAATATACAGGAATTCTCCATATCATCTTTGCAACTTCCCTGTAAATCTAATATTATTTACTCTTCATATATTTCAAACCATTAAACTATAAACTACATGAGGATAGGGACTTGGGCTTGATTTGATTATTACTACTTCCCCCGGCCCTATCTTAAGCAGTGCCTGACTCATACTAGGTATTCAATAAATATTTTCGGTTAAAATAAAATTTAAATAATTCTTAATGTCTCTGAGAAGAGATTAAAAAGAAGCATCTTCTTTTTTTACAGATTTATCTTTGCAAAATGTTCTCCTATGAAAGATGGTTCTTTTATTTATTTTTTCAATTACAGTTAACATATAATATTATATTAGTTTCAGGTGTACAACATCGAGATTAGACATTTATATACCTTATGAAGTGACCATCCCAAGAAATCTTATGCTTATCTGATATTATACATACTTATTAAAATATTGTTGATTATATTCCCTATGCTGTACTTTACATCGCCATGACTATTTTTATAACTGAAGATTTGTACTTCCTTTCACCTTTTCATCTATCTCCTCAAACCCCCCTTATCTAGTGATGATAAATTTGTTCTCTGTACATATGAGTTTGTTTCTGTTTAGTTTATTAACTTATTTTGCTTTCAGATTCCACATATAAGTGAAATCATATGGCATTTGTCTATGTGTCTAACATTTCTCTAGACCAATCCATATTGTAACAAGGCAAGATTTTATTCCTTTTTATAGCTGAGTAATATTCTATTGTATATATTTACCACTTCTTCTTTATCCATTCATTTATCAATGGACATTTAGGTTGCTTCCATGTAATGGCTAATGTAAATAATGCTGCAATAAACAGGGTTGCAGATATCTGTTCAAGTTTGTGTTTTGGGATTTCTTTGAATAAATACCCAGAAGTAGAATTGCTGGGTTCTATGGTAGTTCTATTTTTTTTTATTTTTTTGAGGACCCTCCATACTATTTTCCATAGTGGCTGCACCAATTTACAATCCCACCAACAGTGGAACGAGGGTTTCCTTTTCTTCACAACCTTGCCAACACGTATTGCTTCTTAATTTGTTGAAAACAGCCATAAAAAGAAGCATTTTCATTATGAAGCATTTAACCATAATGTTTTCCAAATGACTTGGCTTGTAGGCTTCAAATGATTACAGAAATAAAGTGCTGGGTGAAAAAAAAAAACTATTTTCTTCTCCTAACAATTGCAAAAAGTCATTGAATTGGGCCTGTGGCAGGGCATAGAGAGAAATTAAGTAATAGTGAACAAAGAAATGAAAGAATGTGGTATAAAGAGACATGAAAATAGAAAAACTGAATGAGAAAGAAGACATTGAAAAACTATCTTTGTGGTACCCAATTTGTAAAAGCGCAAAGAGGGTGAGGTAAAAATACAGATTGAGAGGGAAATCACAATTTTTTTAAAAAATGAAGATATGTATAGAATGAAGGTAAAGAGAGAAAAAAAATAATGATTGTACTACATTAGAAAAAGAAATGGAATTGTTACAGAATTTTTGCAGGCTTAAAGAGTAGAGGACAATGTCTCTGTAGGTTTGCATTTTATGGAGCAGTTTATGAGTTCTGCAAGATGCTTTAAAAGACTATGCCAGGCCCTGGCTGGTTTGGCTCAGCGGTTGGAGCGTCGGCCTGCGGTACAGAGAGACCCGGGTTCGGTTCCCGCTGAGGGCACGTACCTCGGTTGCAGTTTGTCCCCGGCCCTGGTTGGTCGTGCGGGTGGCAGCCACTCGATGTGTCCCTTCACATCGATGTTTCTCTCTCTCTCTCTCTTCCTCTCTCTCCCTCCCGCTCTATCTGAACAAAATAAATAAATAAATAAATAAATAAATAAATAAATAAAAGACTATGCCAGGGTAGGGAGGGAGGAGGAGGGGGAATCAGTGGAGGGAAAAAGGAGAAACATCTGTAACAAAAATTGATTAATAAAATAAATAAATAAATAAATAAATAAATAAATAAATAAATAAATAAAATAAAATAAACGACTATGCCATAGCCATATTTTCTGAAAGGGAATATCAGCAAAACTTCCTTATTGAAAAAAAGCACATTAGAACAGTTAATATTTTATACTATGTTTTTGCAGAATGAATATTTCCTTTAAAAAAAAATCTTTGTTGGAAGACCTTTTTTTTTTCCTACAAAAGAGCTATGTACCGATGTTGATTTGTGTAAAAACTGTTCTCCCAAATCACCAAATAAACTGTTAATTCTAGCAGATGGAAGGAGAGGGAGAATCACTTAAGGATGACATTTAAATTAAAACCAGCCTGGTTAGGTTTTTTTGTTTGTTGGTTTAATTTTAATCCTCAACAGAAGATATGTTTATTGATTTTAGAGAGAGAGAGAGAGAGAGAGAGAGGAACATGGACATGAGAGAGAAGCATGAATCAGTTGCCTCTCCATACGCGCACCCACTGAAGATCTGATCAAACCCTCAACCTAGATATGTGCCCTGACTGGGAATAGAACCCCCAACCTTTTAGTGTATGGGACAGTGTACCAACCAACTGAGCCACCTGGCCAGGTTAGTTTTTAAAGATAATCATAAAGTATTCTACTCAAAATTCAATTTATCTTCAAAACTATGAATAGACAATATAAAACTTTAATCAATAAATTCTGAATACACAAATGTATCTCTGTTTATATATATATATACAGGCGCCACACTAAATCATTTCAGAAGGAAAAAATCAATGACAAAAAATATACTGGAAAGAGGAGAGGTAATGAGAGAAATAAAAAGAGAAAGGAAAGGCATAAGAGAAAAGGAAAAGGGAAATAGAAGCTCTCTGGAATGAGCATATACAAAGGGAGAAAGATATAAAAGACAAAAAGTAGCATATTGAGAGACTCAAAAATATTTATAAACAAAAAGAGAAAGAAAAAAAAGAATGGTGTGATTTTTTAAAAAGTATGACAGCCCAGCTGGTGAGGCTCACTGGTTGAGCGCACCAAGAGGTTGCTGGTTTGATTTTCAGTCAGGGCACATGCCCAGATTGTGGGCCTGATCCCCAGTGAAGGGCATGCAGGAGGCAGCCAATAAATGTTCCCTCTCATCAACATTTCTATCTCTCTTTTTCTCTCTTTTCTTCTTTCTCTAAAAATCAATAAAGAAAAAAAAATTTTTTTAATAAAAAGTAGTGTCTTTTTCTGGTTTTGGAATTAGAATTAGGTGGCCTCATAAAACAAATTTGAAAGTCTTCCTTCTTCTGATTTTGTGTATTTGGGTTTTCTCTCTTTGTTTCTTGGTGAGTCTAGCTAAGGGTCTATTAATCTTGTTTATCTTTTCGAAAAACCAGCTCTTTGTTTCATTGATCCTTTGAATTGATCCTTTGAATTGTTTTTTGGTCTCTATGTCATTTATTTCTGCTCTGATCTTTACTATTTCCTTCCTTCTACTTGCTCTGGGGTTTTCTTTTTGTTTGCTTTCTAGTTCTTTAAGTTGTGAGGTTAGATAGTTAATTATAAATTTTTCTTGTTTCTTGAGGTAGGCCTGAAGTGATATGAACTTCCCTCTCAGAACTGCTTTTGCTGCATCCCATAGATTTTGTGTTGTGTTCATTTTCATTGGTTTACAGGAAGATTTTAATTTCTTCCTTCACCTCCTCAGTAACCCATTCATTGTTTAATAACATGGTATTTAGCCTCCATGTGTTCAAATGCCTTTGCATGTTTTTGTTGCAATTGATTTCTAGTTTCATGCCATTGTGATCTGAGAAGATGCTTGATATAATTTCCATCTTCTTGAACTTGTAGAGATGTAGTTCGTGTCCTATCATGTGGTCTATCTTTGAGAATGTCCCATGTGCACTTGAGAAGAATGTGAATTCTGTAGTTTTGCATGTAATTATCTGTAGATATCTATTAAATCCATTTGGTCTAGTGCTTCATTTAGAGTCTCTGTTTCCTTGCTAATTTTTTTTTTTGTCTAGAGGATCTATCCAGTGGTGTTAACAAGGTGTTGAAGTCCCCTGCTATGATTATATTGCTGTCGATTTCTCCTTTGAAGTTCTCCAGATGATTTTTAATATACAGTGATACCTCGGTTCTCGAACATAATTCGTTCCAGGAGGACGGTCGAGAACCAAATTGTTCAAGAACCGAAGCAATGAAACCCAATAGGAAATAATGGAAACTGGATTAATTCGTTCCAAGCCCCAGAAAATGCCTATTTACTGGCCTAATTTGTATATAATATGTAGAAAAACATAAGTCTCAACAAGAAATAAAAGTGTACAGTATGTCTAAGGGTTAAATTCAGTGTAAAGCGTGACTCTCTCCACAAAGCGTGACTCTCTCCACAAAGCGTGACTCTCTCTCTGCACTCACACTGATGACGCAAGCAAGGCGCGCTGGGCCGAATGAACGCCATTCGGCTCAACTCGGCTCATCTCGGAAGTTCGAGTTCCAAATATTTGTTCGGATTCCAAGACAAAAGTTTCTCGAATCTCCTGGTCGAATACCGATTTGGTCGAAATCCGAGGCGTTCGAGAACCGAGGTATCACTGTATTTTGGTGCTCCTATATTGGGTGCATATATGTTTATCAAGGTTATATCTTCTGTTGGATGATCCTTTCAATATTATGTAGTGGCCTTCTTTGTCTCTAGTTATGGTCTTCATTTTGAAATCGATTATATCAGATATGAGTATTGCTACCCCAGCTTTTTTTGCTTTCCATTTGCTTGGAAAATTTTTTCCATCACTTTACTTTCAACCTATGTGAGTTTTTTATTGTGAGGTGGGTCTCTTGTAAACAACATATAGATGAGTCATGTTTCTTATCCAATCAGCTACTCTGTGTCTTTTTATGGGAGCATTCAATCCATTTACATTTAAGGTGATTATTGATACGTACTTATTTATTGCCATTTTTGTTTACTTTGGTTATATTTTTCTTCCTATTTCTTCTACTAATTACAGCAGCCCATTTAACATTTCTTGCAGTGCTTGCTTGGTGCTAATATATTCCTTTAGCCTTTTTTTGTCTGAGAAGTTCTTTATTTGACCTTCTATTTTGAATGATAGCCTTGCTGGGTAGAGTAGTCTTGGGTTCAGAACCTTGTTTTTCATAACCTTGATTACTTCATACCATGCCCTTCTGGCCTGTAATGATTCTTGTGAGAAGTCAGCTGATAGCCTTATGGGGTTTATCCCTGATGAACATGAACACCAAAATCCTGAACAAAATACTAGCAAATCGGATCCAGCAATACATCATAAAAATTATTCACCATGACCAAGTGGGATTCACCCCAGGGATGCAAGGCTGGTACAATATTCACAAATCAATAAATGTGATAAACCACATAAACAAAATGAAAGATAAAAACCACATGATCATATCAATAGACACTGAAAAAGCATTCAACAAAATTCATCATCCATTTCTGATAAAAACGCTCAGCAATGTGGGAATAGAGGGATCATATCTCAACATATTAAAGGCCATATATGAGAAACCTACAGCCAACATCATACTCAAAGGGCAGAAACTAAAAACATTTCCCTAAAGAACAGGAACAAGACAAGGATATCCACTTTCATCACTCTTATTTAACATAATACTGGAAGTCTTAGCCACAGCAATGAGATATGAAGAAAAAATTAAAGGGATCCAAATTGGAAAGGAGAAAGTAAAACTGTCATTATTTGCAGATGACATGATATTATACATAGAAAACCCTAAAGACTCCATGAAAGACTACTAGACTTAATAAATGAACTTGGCAAAGTAGCAGGATACAAAATTACTGTCAAGAAATCAACGGCATTCTTATACACCAATGATTAACTCACAGAAAGAGAAACTAAAAAAACAATCCCATTTACCATTCCAGCAAAAAATTTAAGACACCTAGGAATAAAGTTAACCAAAGAAGTAAAGGACCTATTTCCAGAAAACTACAGGACATTGAAAAAAAATAGAGGAAGATATAAAAAAGTGGAAGCACATACCTTGTTCATGGGTTGGAAGAATTAACATCATTAAACTGTCCATACTACCCAAAGCAATCTATGGATTCAATGCAATCCCCATCAAAATACCAATGACATACTTCACAGAACTAAAACAAACACTTTATAAGCTCATATGGAACCAAAAAAGACCCCTAATAGCCACAGTAATTTTAAGAAAGAAGGACAAAGTAGGTGGGATCACAATACCAGATATCAGGTTATAATACAAAGTGACTGTAATCAAAACAACCTGGTACTGGCACAAGAACAGGCATATAGACCAGTGGAACAGAATAGAGAACCCAGAAATGGACTCAAGGCAATATGCTCAATTAATATTTGACAAAGGTGGCAAGAGCATACAGTGGAGTAAAGACAGCCTCTTTAATAAATGGTGTTGGGAAAATTGGACAGCTACATGCAAAAATATTAAACTAGACCATCAACTTACACCATATACAAAATAAACTCAAAATGGATAAAAGACTTAAATGTGACCCATGAATCCATAAAAATTCTAGAAGAAAATGTCGGCATCAAAATTTTGGACATCATACGCAGCAGAATTTTCACTGATACATCACCTAAGCCAACAGAAACAAAGGAAAAAATGAACACGTGGGACTATATCAAACTCAAAAGCTTCTTCACAGCAAAAGAAACAACCATCAAAATGGAAAGGCAACCCACTGTATGGGAGAAAATCATTGCTAATGATATATCAGATAAGGGGTTAATTTCCAAAATATATAGAGTACTCATACAACTCAACAAAAGGAAGACAAAGACCCAATCAAAAAATGGGCAGAGGAGCTGAATACACTCTCCAAACAGGACATACAAATGGCCAAGAGACATATGAAGAAATGCTCAACATCACTAATCATCAGAGAGATGCAAATTAAAACAACAATGAGGTATCACCTCACACCTGTCAGAATGGCCACCACCAACAAATCATCAAACAACAAGTGTTGGCGAGGGTGTGGAGAAAAGGGGACTCTAGTGCACTGCTGGTGGGAATGCAGATTGGTGCAGCCACTATGGAAAACAATATGGAGTTACCTCAAAAAATTAAAAATTGAACTTCCATTTGACCCAGTGATCCCGCTTCTAGAAATATACCCTAAGAAGCCTGAAACACCAATCAGAAAGAATATATATACCCCCATGTTCATAGCAGCACTATTTACAATAGCTACGATCTGGAAATAGCCCAAATATCCATCAGTAGATGAATGGATTAAAAAGCAGTGGTACATATACACAATGGAGTACTATGCAGCTGTAAGAAAGAACGATCTCTTATTTTTTTGAGATGACATGGAGGGACCTGGAAAGTATTATCCCAAGTGAAACAAGCCAAGCAGAAAAAGACAAATACCACATGATCTCACTTATATATGGAATATAATGAACATAACAGTCTGAAGAATAGGGTAGACCCAGAAACATGGAAGTAGGGTACAGACTGACAACCCTCAGAGGGAGTAATGGGCTGTGGGAAGAGATAAACCACAGAACTTATATGCATGTATGCATAACCAATGAACAGGGACAACAAAGGCGGGGGAGATGGGGAGAAGAGTGTCAATGGGGTAAAAAAGAAGAAACATCTGTAACAAAAATAAAATTTAAAAAAATAAAATAAATGGCCCTGGCCGGTTTGGCTCAGCGGTTAGAGCGTCGGCCTGCGGTCCTGAGAGACCCGGGTTCGGTTCCCACTAAGGGCACGTACCTCGGTTGCACTTTGTCCCCGGCCCTGGTCGGTTGTGTGGGTGGCAGCCACTCGATGTGTTCCTTTCGCATCGATGTTTCTCTCTCTCTCTGTTCCTCTCTCTCCCTCCCACTCTACCTGAACAAAAAATGGAAAATGTCCTCGGGTGAGGATAAAAAAAATAGTAAAAAATAACAGTAATAAAATAAAATAAATGAATAAAATTAAAAGTATAATGACAGATAGGATATCCTCAATACAGTCCAAACTGAGAAATTGGTGTTGTTCTCATTCCTTGCTCACTTTAAACTGTATGTTTGAGAATAAATTCAATCATTACCTTTGGAAATACTTGTTAATTTTTTAAATAATTGTTCAAAGTTCTTCATCTGTATTGAAAGGCTCAATACAGAATTAGGAGAGTCATAGTACACTACTTACAAATTTTCGTATCAGAGAAGAATTATTCTTCAGACCATGAGACCTAAACTCATAGCAATACTTACTTATTGGTTACTTCTTGATCAATTTAAAAAATAAATTTGTAACATAAGAGAGATTCTTTGCAACCTTAGAGTAAGCAGAGATTTTTTTAAATAAGACACAAAAAACATGTATCAATAAAAAAAATTGATAAATAGGACTTTATCAAAATTAAAATTTTTTTTACTATTTGGCCCTGAGTAGCATGGCTCAGTGGGTTGGGCATCAACCCATGCACTGAAAGGTTACTGGTTGAATTACAGTTCACGGCACATACCCCAGTGGTGGGCTGGATCCCTAGTAGGGGGCCAGCAAAAGGCAGCCAATCGATGTTTCTCTCTGTGTCTTTCTCCCTCTCCCTTCCTCCACCCCACCCCCATAACTTACTATCTAAAAAACACTGCTAAGAAAATGAAAATGCAAGCTACACACTAGGAGAAAATATTCATAAATATGTATATCATATATGTATATCCATATATCCATATATACACACATATACACACATATCCATAACTCTTGCAACTCAGTAAGACAACAACCCAACTAAAACTTGCCAAAATGTTGAAAAAAACATGCCACAAGAGGAAACAAATACTCCACTAGTGGTCTATAAGCACTCAAGGACTTCTCAACATTGCTAGTCATCATAGAAGTACAAATTTAAACCACAGTGAAGTATCATTACATACCTAGTAGAATGGGGATAATTAATAGGACTGACAATGCCAAGTGTTGATGAGATATGGAACAACTAGAACTCTCATACTCTGCTGGTGGAAATGTAAAATGTTACAACCATTTTGGAAAACAGCTTGATAGTTTCTTACAACATTAAACATACACTTACCCTAAGACCCATCCATTTCATTTCTAGGTAGTTACCCAAGAGAAATTGAAACTATGTCCACACCAAGACTTGAACATTGACTGTAGCTTTATTCATCATAGCCAGGAAGTGAAAACTACTCTGAAGTGAATCAACATCGAATGGCTAGTCAATATCATGTGGCTAGTCAAAGTGTGGCATAAAGAAGCAACACACAGATAAATCTCAAAAACCTAGAGAGCATAAGAAGCCAGATACACAGACTTCCAGTCAAGATGGCGGCATAAATAAACGTAGTATTCGCCTTCTCCCACAACCACATCAAAATTACAACTAAACTACACAACTATCATTCAGAACCACCTGAAATTGAGCTGAATGGAAGTCTTACAACTACGAAATTAAAGAAGAAGCCACATTGAGACTGGTAGGAGAGGCAGAGGCATGGACAGGCTGGTCCCACATCCATATGTGGTGGATAAAAATCAGGAAGGATGCCTTGGCTGTGAAGGTACTCCCTGAGGAGTGAGGGGTCACTGTCTCACTCCAAGCTCCCCAATCCAGGGTTCCAGTGCCAGGAAAGAAGTCCTCATAACTTCTGGCTGTAAAAACCAGTGAGAATTAAGGCTGAGAGGGGCTGAGGCTGCTGGAACCCCAGGAAGTTCCTCTTAGAGGGCCTGTGCCTGGACTTATTCAGACTCACACCCTTCAGGCTCCAGCATCAGGGAGGCAGCTTGAAAGGCACCAGAGACATTCGGGGGAAAACTGAGCTGTTTGGTATTGGGGTGAGAGCTACAGGGCAGTTTTCTCCCAGACAGACATGCTTGCAGCGGCCATTGTTCCTTTGGTGAGCCTTTTCCCAACACAGCTGGCAGACAGCCACCATCTCTGACTCCAGCAACCTGGCTCATACTATTTGCTCTGCCCTGGTGATTCCCTGAGGTCCTGCCCCACCCATTTTTCAGGCCTACCCAAGCTGTTTCCAGTGGTTTTACCATAGGAATGGCTTATGTTGGCTCCTGTATCAGATTTTTCTAAATTCTCTCAAATAAGCAGCATCTGGCCTCAGCAAGCCATATACCTCTAAGTGCCCCAGGCCCTGCACTAGGAGCAGCCATCCCTGGTTCACAACTGGGCTTTTTGGGGGCACCTCCAAGCCCGGCATAAGAAGAAGCCATCTGCAGATCGCTTTGTAGCTTATGCCTGAAGGCCCCAAATAGCACACAGGCAGTGGCTGACCTTACCCCAGAACCAGCACACCCAGGAGACAGCTTCAAACCACAGCAAAGCACCACCACCCAACCACCTCCACAAGCAACACACTCAAGCAGTGGACTCAGTGGGTATCAGAGCCCTGCTAAAGTAAGTGTTGTTCTGTTTGGTGGGCCTCTGCACAGCTGGTCCTCCAAGGTAGTCAGAGGTCGGTGGTTAGTGAGCACAGCCAGTCTTTGCAGCTGATCAACCTGAGTAAATCCCTCCCATTGATGTGCCAACAGTAATCAAGACTCAATTAGAACAGAAGGGTATACAGTCCACATGAGGGGTGTACCTTGAGGGCACAGCTGGGGTGATCAGAGAGGCTGTGCCACTGGACCTTACTGGACACCTACTACAATAGGCCACCCTAGGAAGCCTAGGAGACATAGCAACTTTAGCTGACACATAGAAACAAACACAAGGAGGCAGCCAAAAATGAGACAATGAAACATGTCCCAAATGAAAGAACAGAACGAAACTTCAGGTACAGAACTAAACAAAATGAAGATAAGCAATCTAACAGATGCAGAGTTCAAAACACTGCTTATAAGGATGCTCAAGGAACTTAGTGAGGGCCTCAAGAGTATAAAAAAGGACCAATCAGAAATGAAGGATACACAGTCAGAAATGAAGGGAGCACAAACTGAAATAAAGAATATTTTACAGGGAATCAAGAGAAGAGTAGGTAAAACCAAGAAGCAAGCCATCGATTTGGAATATAAATAAGCAAAAAATACCCAGTCAAAACAGCAAAAAGGAAAAAAAAAAAATTAAACAAAAAAAACGAAGATAGTGTAAGGAGCCTCTGGGACAACTTTAAGCATACCAACATTCACATCATAGGGGTGCCAGAAGGAGAGGAGAGAGAGCAAGAAATTAGAAACCTATTTAAATAAATAATGACAGAAAACTTCCCTAACTTGTTGAAGGAAACAGACATACAAGTCCAGGAAGCATAAAGTCCCAAACAAGTTGAACCCCAAGAGGCCCACACAGGACACATCATCATCAAAATGTAAAACACAAGGAGAGAATCTTAAAAGTAGCAAGAGAAAAGCAGTTAGTTACCTACAAGGGAGCTCCTATGAGACTATATCAGCTGATTTCTCAAAAGAAACTTTTCAGGCCAGAAGGAAGTGACAAGAAATATTCAAAGAGATGAATAGCAAGAACCTACAACCAAGATTACTCTATCCTGCAAAGCTATCATTTAGAATCGAAGGACATATAAAGTTTCCCAGACAAGAAAAAGCTGAAGGTGTTCATCACCACCAAACCAATATCATATGAAATGTTGAAGGATCTTCTTAAAGAAATAGATAAAAAATATGAACAATAAAATGGCAATACATACATATCTATGAACAATTGAATCTATAAACAAAATGATCAAGCAGAACAGAAACAGACTCATAGATACAGAGAACTTTTTGTTGGTTGCCAGATGGGAGGGGGGTTGGCGGAATGGGTGAAAAAGGTGAAGGTATTAAGAAGTATAAATTGGTTGTTAGACTGACAAACCTCAAAGGGAAGAGAGGAGCAGGGGGCAGGAAAAGATAAACCACAGAACTTATACGCATAACCAATGGACAAAGACAATAGTGTGAAAAAGACAGGAGGTAGGTGGAAGCAGAAAGGAGAGGGTTAATGGAAAAAGGAGGGGCATCTGTAAAGATAAGTTTTCAACAATAAAAATAAGTTTAAAAAAAACAGATACAATAGAGTGCATGCTATATGATTTAATTTTTATTAAATTCTAGAAAAGGCTAAAGAAGCTGTAGTGACAGAAAGCACATCAGTGGGTGTTGGGAGCTTGGGGATATGGGGAAGTGGATTGGGACTGACTAAAAAGGGATACAAGTGAACTTTTGGGGATGATGGAATTTTTCTATATCTTTACTGTTAGTGGTGGTTATATGGATGTTTATACATGTGTCAAAACTCACTGAACTATATATGTATAATGAATGTATTTTACTTTATGTAAATTAATACTGCTATAAAGTTAATGTAAAAATCAGTTCATAACAATCTAATATTTCTAATAAATAGAATATCCTAAAAATGGAATGTTTTGAGAACTAAAATATTTTTAAATATTTAAATCTAAAGTAATTTTACATTTCCTATTCAATGCTTTTGAATTGTTGTTCTTAGCCAATATTTAATTATTGAAGAATGAGTAAATAGATATACAATGTTGCAATTTATTTTAAAAATACACACTACTCTTTTCCTTACTAATTTATTCAATAAGCATTTATTGATCGGGGCTCAATACTAAGAACAGTAATATATATTGAAGATTCAGAGTGATATGACACAGATATGCTCTCAACTAGCTTAGAATCTGATAAGCTAAAGAGGCAGGAAAAGGACTGGGGAGAAAAAGAGAGAGAAACCCATCTGAGGGACTGCAAATAGTTATCCACAGAGGTGTCAGGTGGTGTGGTCACAAGAAGTTAGGGTATAGATGTATTGAAATATCTAAAGTCCAAGAAGGAGCCACTCCTGCTAAGCCCCTACATCAGCAAACCAAAATTTACCTAAATTCTATACTCAGCTCTCCCAGAAAAGGAAGGCCTAAGTCAACCAATCAGTGTTTGCCGGCCCAGCACAAGTTATCAGACCCAGCTTTAATACTTCCCTTTGCTTCATATAAGGAAAGTAAATCTGCTTTAAACTATCAGCAAATGCCCAGTATAACTTCCTTGCTCCTGATCACATTGTTCTATTAAATTCTCTTGCTTAGTAAAGCTCTTCAGAGCTTCTTTCTATCTGTTAAATTGGATGCTGCCCTATTCATGAATCACTGAATAAAGCCAGTGACATCTTTTCAAAATTTATGATTGTTGGATTTTTCCTTTAACAGACGAGAATGCCTCTAAACCAATGGTATCCACGTGGAGGAGGGAAAGAAAATAAGCCATGAGAAACTCTCTGAAGAGAAAGAAAATTCGAGGTCATGCTGGACTAGAAGTTGTGTGGTTGAAAGACTAGCTCCATAAGCACAAAGAAGAGAGCTGGCGGGACTGCAGGCAGGATTTCTGAGTCTGAGGTTTCAGCTGTGGAGCCCTTCTGGATGACAAGGTCTTGAGAAGAGCGCCCCTGTAAGTGACTGCTAAGCAGACAGCAGAGAGGAAGTGAAAGAAGCCTGAGAATCGAGTATCAGAGCTGTTGAAGTCATCGGTGGGTAGCCAAAGAGATGAAAATAATGAAGCATACAGCTTGGTTTCTATGGGGGAGGGGAGCCAGTGGGTGGATAGTTAAAAATACTAAGATGTTGCTAGATAAATCTAAAGAGAAAATAGCTTAAATGTCTTTCAATAAGCTAATAATGCTTAAGAGACATGACATTATAACATTTAGAAATTGATGGTTTTCAGAGTTAGTAATTGATTTTACACCACTTTACGTAACAATAGTAGACATTAGGCTGAATCTTGACATTTGAATTTTAAAATAAGTGCTTTAAATGCAACGAAAAGAATAAAGTCTTAAAAGCCAAGGCTTTTAATTAATTACAAGAGCAGAGGGATAGAGGTTGAGTTCTAGCCTCAAAGTTAAATTGGTAAGAGTTGGGGAGAAATGCCTGAAACGCATAGCCAGGTTTTCCACCCCAAAGTAAATATTTTGCATTTGTTTAATTTTTAAAACTGATTCTGGTCTTAGGGGTAAGATTTTTTTTTTAAATTACGATAGATAAACAATAGATTTATCAGGGCCTCGATAAAAGGAATCTGTGTCCGATGGCTATGCCTGTAAGGCCCACTGTGCAGGCCTCCCCTTGTCATTGGTTTAAGTGGAGTCTCCACCAGTGAAAGTAGGGGATCCCTTTCTCTACTGGGTGCTGAGGGTTGGGTTTTTATGATATCCTAAGAAAAAGAAATTTCTAAGACTCACTTGGGAGAATGAGTGATTTTTATTTGGGTAGAGTTATATTCCTGGGTTTTAAAAGTCCCAGTCCTGCAAGAGGTGCAGCTGGGGATTCAGCAGAGCTAAAAGCAAAGCCAGTGTCCATTTCTGTTTCATGTTGGAATTGGGTTGGCACAGCATTGGGCTAGATTCCGTCCACCAGTCCATTGTGTGGAGTCCACAGGGCTGTGGGCCACACGGGCTAGTGCAGAGCATGAGAGCCCTGCAAACCAGGAGTATGGGCTCAAGCAATAAGAGAAAGAGAGAACCCCTTTGTTTAGGAGCTTAAATATCAAATCTTCCTGAGCTTATAGTGGCCACACCCATTCTGGCCAATAACCTGTTCCCAGGTGACTGACAGGCAAGTACATTCCCTATTTAATTCAGAATTTACTGAGCATGCATCTATTCTTCCATTTGCTCCTTTCCAGTTATTAATAACTGGATTAAATTACAACAGAATCACCCTAAGTTTGTCATGTTTATTATGTGGCACCTTTTTCATCCACAGAATCAAAGGAGGAGACATAAGGAGGGTTACATGAAATCCTCTGGTGGTAGGCATGAGAAAGCAAAGCAGGAAAATCTCTGAGATTGGATAAAAAGCAAAACAAAGAGACACATACTTCTTTTACATTGGTGGGTACACAATAGTTAACATTTACAGCAGGTAGAGATGGTGTGTGGGCATCAAGATAGCAATGTTGTCTTGAGCTCTGGTGTTGGTGGCAGTGCCTTTGAGGGGTCTGGAAAAGAAAATTACTCTGAAATTTCAAAGGGATGTTATCTTAGATGCCCAATGACAATAGACAATTTCAAAGGGAAAAATTGACCTTTGTCAAGGAAGCAGCAGACCTAGAACATGACTACTCACTACGGCCCACTTTTAGTTAGAACATTTACATGCAACCCACCCTGAGTGGTTACTGAGTTTGTAAGACCCACCATGAGGCCTACCCTGAGCTTGTCAGGTTTTGTATGTGAACCCATTTTCATCCTCATTAGAGAATATATAAAATGGAGTCCTTTTTTTTTTTAATCCTCACCTGAGGACTTTTTTCCATTTTTGTTCAGTTAGAGTGAGAGGAAGAAAGAGAGAGAGAGAGAGAGAGAGAGATAAACATCGACGTGAAAGGGACTCATCGAGTGGCTACCTCCCACGAGACCCCAACCAGGGCTGGGAACAAACTGCAACCAAGTTACATGCCCTTAGCGGGAACTGAACCCTGGTCTCTGAATCACAGACTGATGCTCTCACCACTGAGCCAAACCAGCCAGGGCAAAAGTGGAGTCATTTTAACCAAGCTGCTAAAATTATTAACATTATAAAGGATGAGACATGACGAAAGACTCCATTCTTATTCTAATTAGCCTGGGAACTTAAACTTTTGTGAACTTTTCAGTATGTATGTCAGTGCCTGGTTATACATCTAAGAACTCCCTGACAGACTCATGTATACATTCACCTGACATCCGTTATTCAGATTATCCATTATCCACTGGACATGACCAGACCTCTTGGCACCCATCTTTCAAACCACCTGGCATCCATCATCCTGACTGCCTGACACCTGACTGATAATCACCCTGGACCAATCTTAGGGCTAAGGATGCAGGACCCATAAGTCTCAAGAATGTACTTTTTACTATAAGAACTATTTTTTTTATCCTCCCCCGAGGACATTTTCCCATTTTTTGTTCAGGTAGAGTGGGACGGGAAGAGAGAGAGAGAAACATAGACGTGAAAGGTACACATTGAGTGACTGTCATCCGCACGACCCAACTAGGGCCGGGGACAAACTGCAACCAGGGTATGTGCCCTTAGAAGGAACCAAACCCGGGTCTCTCTGGACCGCAGGCCGATGCTCTAACCACTGAACCAAACAGGCCAGGGCTTACTATGAGAACTTTTAACTTTTCTTTCCTCTTTGGAACACTTTTGGGGTTTTTGCCTAGCTGTGTTCTCAGTTTGAAAATTCTAAGACACTTGAAAAAATATCCATTCCTAGCAAAGCCTCCAGACTCTTTTTGAGTTCATTCAATACTTCCAAAGTTATATATAGTGTGAAAGACCTCTAGCCTCATGAGAATTTTCAGGTTGACCAGAGGAATAAAATACCAAGAGCAACATGAATTGTCTGGGCAGATGAACTTCAGGGCCACCTCCTGGGTCCTTTCCAACCCAGAGAACTCTCACATACACAGGAGGGCTTGGACATGTAGCCAGGACAGGTCTGGAGGTCAGAATGAGGGAGGCTCCAGAGGAACCAGAGGCCGTGATGAATCATGGTCATCTAAGATGATGAATCAGAGATCAAGTCCCACAAGCACAGAACAAAGTCACATCTCATTAATGACCAGGGCACAGCTAGTATCTGCAAATTGGATACCCCATCCCCTTGAGTTCAGACACCATAATCTCATGGAAAAGGTGCAAAGTGGAAATCTTATATTAGCTAGTATTTAAAATCCTCAATTTTACTCAGAGATTTCTGAAATGACTGAATAATCAATCATTTTGACTGAGTCTGCCTAGAAGTTACTAAGTTTACTGCTAGCAGACAAAATGATAAAAAGATTAGCATTAGTTATTAAAAAAAATCTCCCCCCCCCCCATCTTAGGGTGTGACTGTGAATCTCTACCAACCTCACTGACATTTCTGAGTGCCTATTTAGTACATTTACACAGCAGTTCTGGCTACCTGAAATGCTGTTTCTTCTATTATGCACAGCTGCCTCTCTCATCCAAGTCTAAATTTAAATATTATTTCTCAGAAAGATTTTTTTTTCTAACTAACCTTAGTATTTCCAACCCTTCACCACTATACACACACACCATTCATTCTCTACCAGGATCCTAGATTCATTTCCTTTGTATCATTTTATTCCCATAAGGGTAGAAACTGTGCCTGTTTCATTATCACAATATTCATAGTGCCTAGCGGCCATTCAATAAACACATATTGAATGGCTATCCCAAGCTCTGTGCTAAATTCTTTACCTGAATTTATCCTACTTAATCCTGAGGTAGATGCTATTATTGTTCTCATTCTAAAGACAAGGAAATGAGACATAGAGATTAGGTAGATTTGCAAAGGTCATGTTATCAGTGGAAGTGGGGTTCTTGAGGTACCGTGAGGAAAAAAATTTCCTGAGCCCCCCGTAGGAGGATGGGGTTTCATGAAAAGCTTTATTGATGATGTAAAATTAAGTGGGTTTCCTTCCAAGGTCCTATCTCTGTCCATCTTGCCACAGAAGAAGTCTAATCTTTTCTTTAGCAGGGCCAGAATTAAGACCACTGCCCAAAATATTTGTCCATATCAAAGTACAGTCCAATTCAGCATCTAGCTGGCTTAGTTGTGTTCCCAGCTACAGTGTCATTGCACATGGGGTCTGCACCACCATGGGCCATGCAGCTGCTTAAGGTCACATGGCTATGAAGAGAGAACAAGTGAGCACTGGGTGAGTGAGGGTCATGGAGCAAGAGAGAGCAAGAGCAAGAGAGAGAGAGAGCAAGAGAGTGAGAGAACTCTTTGTTTGGAGATTTTAACTTTCCAAGATTTAACATGCTTCTAATGGGGCCCATCCCCTAGCCAATCTTTTGTTCCCCAGACTAGACTGACAGGCAAGCACTATCCCTATGTCACTCCAACTTCACTGCCCAGGTACTCATCTCCCTCCTTGTTCGATCCCTACCCACAGTGATCTGTTCCCCTGATGATTTCTGGGGAGCATGAAGCTGTAACTTCCTAGTGAAGCTGCCCCGATGATCATGCTCATAATATCTGGCCTCCCCTTTTCTCTCTTCCTATTATTAATATTAATAAACTAGCTGATTACAATGATAACAGTCACACAGCCAGTAAATGGTAGAGCCAGAATTTAACCTCAAGTAGGAAGGGATAAAAACCTAAATATGACTGACCACAGTTCTTGCTCTCTTATCTCCCATATAATATTTTCTCTTTTTACAAACACAGAAGGCAATGGCTGGGCCTCACCATCCCTGTGGTGCAAGAAGGACAATGACCAATGAACCCACCCAAAGGCCAGAGCACCAGGATGTAGGTCAAAAACAGTTTCTCCTTCTTGGATGATGGAATTATTCAGTCTAAGGATGTAGAGGAATTTAGTGACAACAGAGCTGAGTTTCAGATGTCACCTAGGATCTACCTGGGGACAGACTACATAGAATGACAATAAGGTGGGGCTATGTTTGATTTGGGGATATTTTGGCGTATCTTTAAAAACAAACCATTGAGTAATTTTTAATCATCTTACTGCAACAGCTACCCTTAACCCAATTTCAAATCTTAAAACTTCCTGATCCTGAGGTTCATAAATGAGTGACAGGCGGGCTGTGGTAGGGTATCTTACACACACTTCATTCAAAACTTTTGTCACCTTTTCTCCAGTGTTAACATTCTCCTGTAGTCACACTCTCTCTCTCAATTGGTGGCAGCATCTCTCACTTCACAAATTTACCAGCTCCTTTCCATTTCTATCACTTCTGCCCCAATCAAACTCTTGTTATCTCTCACATGAACTATTGCCATAGTATTTGTAATTGGTCTCCTGTTTTCATATTCATCTGCTTTATGTTCATCTCTTTCATAACCACTCAACTTAGTCTTCAGAATGGGAAAGCAGTCATGGTGTATAAATAAATGGGTATGACTTTGTTTCAATAAACAAGTGGTAGGCCAGATTAACCCCTGATTTATTACAAAGTTACCTGAGAGAATGCAACACTAAACACACAACTATGTCACTCCTCTCCAGTGAAAAAACTAAAACTTTTGATAATGCGACATTGTCTATAAGGTAAAAAAATCAAAAAAGCTTCTAAATTGTCTGATGCATTTGATCTGGCCTCTGTCTACTGTCTAACTTTATATTTTACCACTCCCTGCCTTGTACTTCATGTTCCAGCAAAATTAAACAACCTATTTCCCTGCCACAAATGTTGTTCCCCCATGTTTCTAGTCTGATATCTTTGTTTTTCCTCCTGCCTACAATGACCTACTCACTTGGCTAATTCCTACTTATTCTTCCAGAAAAGACCCAGGCCTCATTCTGGGAGTTGTCCATAATCCACACAGGATTAGGGACCCTTCCCTGTCTCCCAAGAATCTCTATGTTTATCTCTATCGCTGTTAGTACTACACTGGATTGTAATTATCTACTTGTTTCCCTCAATAACTATGAGAACTTCAACAGAATGCCCAACATTTTCTTAGCTGTAATAGAAACTATACATATTTTTAAATGTGTATTGAATAAATGAATGTTTGAATGAATGCAATGAACTAGTTTGATTTTAAAAAGAGTTTACATAAGTGAAACAGGGCTTGTTGACCACTAGCATTGTCTCTGCCACACACATATTTTGTTATACTTATATATGTGTGTGTATGCATGAATGTATGTATGTATACTATTAGAAATTACATACGTATATATTTTAAATTTTTATTATGGAACATGTCAAACATATAAAGAGGTAGAAAGGATTATATAATAAATTCCACTCCTCCATGTATCCCTCACCCAGAGTCCATGTACATTCACTTATGGTAAATCTTGTGTCACCTACACCTGCACCTATATACCCAACACTCCCACCTCCAGATATATATATTTTTTTAATCCTCACCCGAGGACATTTTTGCATTTGCCTTCAGATAGAGTGGGAGGAAAAGAGGGAGGAGAGAGAGAGAGAGACATCGATGTGAGAGAGACACATTGACTGGTTGCCACCCACACAACCCCAACCAGGGCCGGGGATGTACCGCAGTCGAGGTACTGTGCCCTTAGCGGAAACTGAACCCAGAACTTTATGGTCTGCAGGTCGACGCTCTAACTGCTGAGCCAAACTTGCCAGGGCCCAGATATTTTAAAGCTCACCTCATATATATAATTTCACTTGAAATTATTTCAGCGTGTATTTATAAAAATTAAGGATGTAGCCCTGGCCTGTTTTGCTCAGTGGTTAGAGCATCGGCTCGTGATCCAGAGAAACCCGGGTTCAGTTCCTGCTAAGGGCAGGTACCTCAGCAGCAGTTTGTTCTCAGCCCTGGTTGGGGTCATGGGGAGGTGGCCACTCCATGTATCCCTTTAACATCAATGTTTCTCTCTCTCTCTTCTTCTCTCTCCCTCCCACTCTATTTGAACAAAAATGGAAAAACATCCTCGGGTGTGGATAAATAAATAAATAAATAAATATTAAGGATGTAAACATAATCACATATTTATCATGTCTTAAAAAAATAACTATTAGCCATATCTATATGTGATCAAAATTAGTATCTTTATCCTCTCCCCAATAGTAATATGTCCTTAAAATGCTTTAACTCTGATCCCACTCCTTTCAACATGTATAATAGTACCTAATATTTTAGTTGTAGCCCTTTTCCCCTAAAATTATACTTTATTGTTTTGTAGAATCAATATTTGCTTATCAACATATATAGAAATAGCTAGCTCACTTTAAAATTCCCTTTAACTTGTATAATTTTGTTAACCAGTGTTATCCCAATAAATCCAATAAAAAGAAAGATAATAAGCCCAGCCGGGGTGACTGAGTGGTTGAGCATCGACCCATGCACCAAGAGGTTGCTGATTTCAATTCTCCTCAGGGCACATGGATAGTCCCCAGTGGGAGGCATGCAGGAGGCAGCCAATCGACGTTCTCTCTCTCTCTCCTCTCCCTTCCTCTCTCTCTAAAATCAACAAAGAGAGGAATATGGCAGTAAGCAGGACTGGAGGGAGGGTGAGTGTGTGAGAGAGTGAGTGAGTGTGTGAAAGACTGTGAATGGACATGAAGGTGGATGACCAAACCTGAGCAGTGCAGAGCCACAGAGCAGAAAGTTCCTGTGCTCTGGATGGGAGCAGCCAGCTACCACGGTAAGCGGCCCTTCAGGGTGCTTCTCCCTGCACCGAGGGGAGGTCCCACTATTTTGGAAGATCCTGGGTCTTCCCTAGGAGGAGGCAGTGGCAGCGGCTAGGGCCCAGCAACCTGAGCCCACCAGCACAACTGGCACCATTGAACCAGTGGACACTCTGTGTCAACATAGACCAGTGCGCAGTAGCAGAGCTCCCAAGGAGCTGGTCATGGAAGCCGCAGACAGCCAGGAGCCCAGCATTATCCCCCATAGTAGCAGCATGATCAGAGTCAAGATATACCCACAGCAACAGAGGCTGGGGAGCAGACATCCATTGCCAGGCAACAAAAGCACCGACCAGCAGCTGAGACCCATCCCCAAAAACTACAGTAAAAACTGAGCGGGAGTTGAGCCCCACAGGGTAGCAGCACTCTGCAGCTACCAGCAGCGGGACCTCGGGCTCCACAGAGGCCTGTGTGGTCCAGTAGCTCACGAGAGCAGTGGGAAGCCAGAGCCTGAGAGAGACTGGTATGATACAGCTGCCTGCCCGACAAGAACAGCAGGGTGCATGGGCACCAGAGAGGCCAGTGCAACCCAGCAGGGACTGTGAGATCTAGTTACTCACAGGGCCTGTGGGGTGCTGAGAACCAGAGAGGCCTATGCGACCCAGCAGGGACTGTGCCATACAGTTACCCACGGGACATGCTGGGTGCTGAAGCACCAGAGAGACCTGTGCAACCCAGCAGCCCATAACATAGGCATAGATCTGGGTCCCCAAAGGGACTGTGCGATCCAGTTACCCACGGAACCTGCAGGGTTCAGGGGCACCAGACAGGCCTGAGCGACCCAGCTGTGCACAAGATAGGCATAGAAAATATGAAAATGGAGGCAGAGTGAATAGGAGCTACACAGATGATGTCCCAGGGCCAAACAAAAATTACAATAAAAATAAAGACAAATCTTCGGAAAAAAGCAACAGAAAAGTAGCAGGACAGGACCATATAACCAGGGACACTGGTGGGATCTGCAGAGGCACGAGAGGATGGCGGGCTGGGAGCCCACAAACAACAGCAGTCTTAGCTATAAGCAGAGCCCTTGGGGAATAAAGATCAAGCCTGCTCCACAGCTGAGAGAGCCAGGACAGAGCACTAAAATAGCCACAGCCACTCACCTGGGGGCTATAGCAGAGGGAGGGCAGACTGGGCTGGAACTCTGTGGGGACATCCGGGATTTGAAGGGCACTCAGAGTTTTTGCTGAGTTGCGGCCACAAAGGATGGTGGCCAGGGTGTTCCTTCCCCAAGCTGTGAGGAAAAGCACCAGCCTGCCCCCCCCACCCCCAGGGATTCAGCCTTTCCCAGGTGAGGCAAAAAAAATGCAAAATTGAGGCTCCTTAATAACCAGCATCTATCCCACCCTCTGGAAATCCTATTATGCAGAAGACCAGGGCTACATTCCAAGGCACTGAGTAACTGAGACTAGTAGCCTCCAGGAAAAAGGTAGAGGATAACTGAACCTTTCCTCGGCTTGCAAATCTACCCAGGAAAGTAAGACTTGACGATGGTGTTTAACGTGGGCCCACCAAGGCTCATCCAAACCCAGCAGAGGGAGCCACCAACAGCAGAACACCAACACCCACAGATAAAATTTGGCAGGCTCCAAAACCCACTGAGATAGCCAAAATGGTGAAACAAAAAAACAAATACCAAATGAAACATCAAGAGAACTCTATCAAAGATGAGATCAATTAAATGCAGCTAAGCAAATTATCAGAGGTAGAGTTCAGAGCCATGACCTTGAGCAAGCTCAACAGCATGAGTAAGGACATCAACACCACGAGTAAAGATATAGAAACATTAAACACCAATGAAGTGAAAATGAAGAATGACATATAAGAAATTAAGAACACATTGGAAGGACTAACCAGCAGACTAGAGGAAGCTGAGGACTGGATTAGTGAATTAGAAGACAGGGTAGAAAAAAATCAACCAATCAAAGAACCAAAAGGAAAAAACAATTAAAAAACAGAAAGACAGCTTATGAGAACTGTGGGACAACTGGAAACATAATAACATTTGCATCATAGGAGTCCCTGAAGAGGAAGAAAATGGGCAAGGGTTAGAGAATATGTTTCAACAAATAGTAACAGAAAACTTTTCTAACTTGGTGAAGTAAGAAGGCATTCAAGTTCAAGAAGTACAGAGAGCCCCAAGTAAGAAGAACCCAAATAGGCCCACACCAAGACACATAGTAATTAAAATGCCAAAAATTAAAGACGGAGAGAATCCTAAAGGCAGCAAGAGATAAGCAACAGGTTACCTACAAAGGAACCCCCATAAGGCTCTCAGCTGACTTCTCTACAGAAACACAACAGGCCACAAGGGAGTGGCAGGAAGTAATCAAGGTCATGAGAAACAAGGATCTGAATCCAAGACTACTCTATCCAGCACGACTATCATTCAAAATAGAAGGTCGAATAAAGAGATACCCAGACAAAAAAAAAAAAAAAAGGCTAAGGGGATACATTAGCACCAAGCCAGCACTGCAAGATATGCTAAAAAGACTGCTGTAATTAGAAGAAGAAATAAAAAGAAAAATAGAACCACACTAAACAAAAATGGCAATAAATAAGTACATATCAATTATCACCTTAAATGCTCCGATAAAAAGACACAGAGTAGCTGACTGGATAAGAAAGCATGACTCACATAGATGTTGTATCCAAGAAACCCACCTCACAACAAAAGACTCACATAGGTTGAAAGTGAAGGGATGGAAAAAAATCTTTCAAGCAAAAAAAAAGCTGGGGTAACAATACTCATATCTGATAAAATAGATTTCAAAATGAAGGCCATAACTAGAGACAAAAAAGGCCACTACATAATATTGAAAGGATCTATCCAACAAAAAGATATACCTTGGTAAACATATATGCACCCAATATAGGAGCACCAACATATATTAAAAATCTTTTGGAGTACTAAAAAGGAGAAATCAACAGCAATACAATCATAGCAGGTGACTTCAATACCCTGCTGACATCACTGGATAGATGTTCTAGACAAAAAATTAACAAGGAAACACAGACTCTAAATGAAGCGCTAGATCAAATGGATTTAATAGATATCTAAAGAGAATTACACAGCACTACTGCAGAATTCACATTCTTCTCAAGTGCACATAAGACATTCTCAAAGATAGACCACATGTTAGGACACAAACTAAGTCTCTACAAGTTCAAGAAGATGGAAATCATATCAAGCATCTACTCAGATCACAATGGCATTAAACTAGAAATCAGTTGCAACAAAACATGCAGAGACATTTGAAAACATGGAGGCTAAATAACATGTTATTGAACAATGAATGGGCTACCATGGAGATCAAGGAAGAAATTAAAAACTTCCTGGAAACCAATGAAAATGAACACACAACAACACAAAATCTGTGGGATGCAGCAAAAGCAGTCCTGAGAGGGAAGTTCATGGCACTATAGGCCTACCTCAAGAAACAAGACAAATTTCTAATTAACTATCTAACCTCACAACTTAAAGAACTAAAAAGCAAACAAAAAGAAAACCCCAAAGCAAGTAGAAGGAAGAAAATAGTAAAGAGCAGAGCAGAAATAAATGACATGGAAACCAAAAAAAAAAAACAATTCAAAGGATCGATGAAACAAAGAAGTGGTTCTTTGAAAAGATAAACAAGATTGCCCTGGCCGGTTTGGCTCAGCGGTTAGAGCGTCGGCCTGCGCTCCTGAGAGACCCGGGTTCGGCGCGTACCTCGGTTGCGGTTTGTTCCCGGCCCTGGTTGGGTTGTGTGGGTGGCAGCCACTCGATGTGTTCCTTTCATGTCGATGTTTCTCTCTCTCTCTCTCTGTTCCTCTCTCTCCCTCCCACTCTACCTGAACAACAACAACAACAAAAAAATGTAAAAATGTCCTCAGGTGAGGATAAAAAAAAAAAAAAGAAAAGATAAACAAGATTGATGGACCTTTAGCTAGACTCACTAAGAAACAGAGAGAAAGAACCCAAATACACAAAATCAGAAATGAAAGAGGAGAAATAATAACTGACACCACAGAAATACAAAGGATTGTTAACAAATATTATGAACAATTATACGGCAACAAATTCGACAATCTAACTGAAATGGACAAATTTCTAGAAACAAATAGTCTCCCAAAACTGAACCGAGAAGAGATAGAAAACTTGAACAGACTAATAACAGCAAAACAAATTGAAAATGTAATCAAGACTCTTCCAGCAAACAAAAACCCGGGCCTGGACAGCTTCACAGGGGAATTTTACCGAACATTCAAAGAAGAACTAATACAAATTGTTCTCAAACTATTTCAAAAAATTCAAGAAGAAGCAAGCTTTCAAACTCGTTTTATGAGGACAGCATAATTCTAATTCCAAAACCAGAAAAAGACACAACAAAGAAAGAAAACTACAAACCAATATCCCTGATGAACATAGATGCCAAAATCCTGAACAAAATACTAGCAAATCGAATCCAGAAATATATCAAAAAAATTATTCACCATGACCAACTGGGATTCACCCCAGGGATGCAAGGCTGGTGCAATATTCGCAAATCAATAAATGTCATACAACACATAAACAAAATGAAAGATACATATTATATGATAATATCAATAGATGCAGAAAAAGCATTCGACACAATCCAGCACCCATTTCTGATAAAAACGCTCAGCAATATGAGAATAGAGAGATCATATCTCGACATAATAAAGGCCATATATGAAATATCTACAGCCAACATCATCTCAATGGGCAAAAACTAAAAGCATTTTCCTTAAGAACAGGAACAAGACAAGGATGCCCACTTTCACCACTCTTATTTAACATAGTCCTGGAAGTCTTGGCCACAGCATTCAGACAGGAAGAAAAAATAAAAGGGGTCCAAATAAGAAAGGAGGAAGTGAAACTGTCATTATTTGCAGATGACATGATACTATATGTAAAAAGCCCAAAGACTCCATCAAAAATTTACTAGACTTAATAAATGAATATGGCAAAATAGCAGGATACAAAATTAATGTCAAGAAATCGATGGCATTCTTATGCATCAATGATGAACTCACAGAAAGAGAAACTAAAAAACAATCCCATTTACCATCATGACAAAAAATTAAGACACCTAGGAATAAACTTAACCAAAGAAATAAAGAACCTATTCACAGAAGACTATAGTTAATTGCAAAAAAGAAATAGAGGAAGATATAAAAAAGTGGAAGGACATACCTTGCTCATGGATTGGAAGAATTAACATCATTAAACTGTCGATACTACCCAAAGCAATCTATGGATTCAATGCAATCCCCATCAAAATACCAACGACATACTTCACAGAACTAGCACAAATACTTCAAAAGTTCATATGGAACCAAAAAGACCCCTAATAGCCACAGCAATCTTGAAAAAGAAGAACAAAGTTGGAAGGGTCACATTACCAGATTTCAGGTTATACTACAAAGCCACTGTAATCAAAACAGCCTGGTACTGGCATTAGTACAGGCATATAGACCAGTGGAACAGAACAGAGAACCCAGAAATGAACCCAAGGCAATATGCTCAATTAATATTTGACAAAGGTCGCAAGAGCATAAAGTGGAGTAAAGACAGTCTCCTTAATAAATGTTGTTGGGAAAATTGGACAGCTACATGCAAAAAAATTAAACTAGACCATCAAGTTACACCATACTCATAAATCCATAAAAATCCTAGAAGAAAATGTAGGCAACAAAATTTCAGACAAAATACGCAGCAAAATTTTGACTGATACATCACCTAAGACAACAGAAACAAAGGAGAAAGTGAACACATGGGACTACATCAAACTAAAAAGCTTCTGCAAAGCAAAGGATACAGTAATCAAAATTGAAAGGCATCCCACTGTATGGGAGAGCATAATTGCCAATGATACATCAGATAAGGGGTTAATTTCCAATATATATGGAGAGTGCTCATACAACTCAACAAAAGGAAGACAAAGAACCCAAGTACAAAATGGGCAGAGGAACTAATTAGACACCTCTCCAAACAGGACATACAAATGGCCAAGAGACATATGAAGAAATGCTCAACATCACTAATCATCAGAGAGATGCAAATAAAACAACAATGAGGTATCACCTTACACCTGTCAGAATGGCCGACATCAACAAATCATCGAACAACAAGTGTTGGCGAGGGTGTGGAGAAAAGGGGACTCTAGTACACTGCTGGTGGGAATGCAGCCTGGTGCGAATGCAGCCTGGTGCAGCCACTATGGAAAACAATATGGTGTTACCTCAAAAAATTAAAAATTAAACTGCCGTTTGACCCAGTGATCCCACTTCTAGGAGTATACCCTAAGAAGCCTGAAACACCAATCAGAAAGAATATATGTACCCCCATGTTTGTAGCAGCACTATTCACAATAGCTAAGATCAAAAACCGCCCAAATGTTCATCAGTAGACAAATGGATAAAAAAGCAGTGGTACATGTACACAATGGAATACTATGCAGCTAAGAAAGATCTCTTATCCTTTGAGATGACATGGAGGGACCTGGAGAATATTATCCTACATGAAACAAGCCAAGCAGAGAAAGACAAATATCACATGATCTCACTTATTTGTGGAATATAATGAACATAACAGTCTGAGGAACAGGGTAGTCCCAGAGACGTGGAAGTGGGGTGCAGACTGACAATCCTCAGAAGAGGGAGTGGTGGGGGAGAGATAAACCATAAAACGTATATGCATGTATGCATGAACAATGGACATGGACAACAAAGCTGGGGACAGGGCAGGGAGGGAGGTAGAGGGGGGAATTAGTGGGAAGAAAAGAAGAAACATCTGTAACAATAATTAATTAATTAATTAAAAATAAATAAATAAAATAACCCATTCTCACTTTAAAAAATAAAATAAAATAAAATAAACAAAGAAAAAATATTTTTAAAAAATAAAGATAATAAAATAAAAAAAATAAAAATTCCTCTAGTGTAAGATCTTTTCATAATAAACTCTTAGATTTATGTTATCTAAAAATGTCTTTATTTCACTCTTGTTCTTGAAGGATAGCTTTACTGGATAGGTTTCTAGGTTGAGTTGTTATATGTTCTCAGTACATCAAGTACTTCTCTTAGTTTTGGACAGAGGTGGATTAGACTGGGGAAAGAGCCCTGTAAACCATAACAACAGACTGCGTTTCACACCTACACCATCTCTGGCAGCAGAGGTAAGAGAGCTTCTGCTCTCCACTCAGAATGGGTTTAGTCTAAGCCTGAGGTTCAGGTAAAATCTTAGCTCTCTCAATAACCACTAGAATCTTACCTAATTTAGATAAAACTGGTTAAATTAAGCACTTGAACAACCAGGCTTTTAAAACAGAATTCTATGTCCAGGGACACCATGGTCAAAAGAGGCTATTGTACACACTCTTTCCTTCCTATGAGTACAGAGAGAGGATGAAGAAAGATGCCTTCATCAGAGAGGCATGAAGACCAAGCATTTTCACTACTAGGCCTTTTTACACAAGCAAGTATGTCTTCTTAGCATAAAACCCATGTACAAAAGAAGTAGTCAATAATAAAACACACCAATTTGAGATTTTAAAAAATAATATAAAAGCAAAGGATACCTAGAGGGTAAGCAGTGCTTTTTCTATTCCAGAAATATTTTTTTGAGTACCTATTGTGTGCCAAGCACTGATCAGTAAACAAAATAAAGATCTCTGCCCTCGTGGACCTTACATTCTAGCAAGAAAGCTTACATCCTGATATATCAATGCTAATCATGATTAAGTGGTGGTAAGGAAAAATACTGAATCCTGTAACTGCTTATTACAAGACACCTGGCCTAGTTCTGGGGTAGAGAGAGAAATGAGACAAGGACTTTCCTGAAGAACTGACATTTGAACTGAGATCTGAAGGACAAGTAAGAATTAACTACCTAAAATACTTATCCTCTCATCTCTGGCTCTTTTTTTAAAATATTTTTTAATTGATTTTTTAGAGAGAGAAAGATAGAAATATCAATGTGAGAGAAAAACTTCCATCAGCAGCCTCCTGCACGTCCCCTGCTGGAGACGGAGCCTGCAACCCAGACATGAGCCCTGACCGGGAATCAAACTGGGACCTCTCAGTGATGCTCAGTCCACTAAACCTCACCAGCCAGGCTCATCTCTGGCTCTTTAAATGACGGAGTATTATAATATATAAACATAAGACATAAAATAAACACAGTAAGTGCTTAACTAAAGGAATTAGAACAGTAGTCATAATAACTAATAGAATATAAGCCTATTTGTTCTTCAGATCCCCTTTGTAGACAACAAGACCACACTGCTCCCACCTTCCAGGGACTAGGTTATGGCTGCTCTGGGAACACTGGCTACATCAAGGTCAGGCCCTTAATCAAGTACTGCCCCATTCTTTGTCTTATACTGCTCAGGTCTAAATCCTGTCTCCATGGCAAGATCTTAAGTTTCTAGAAACTTTTTGTGGGCCTTCTTTCGTGTCCTTCAGAGCTGTGGTTCTGGACCCAATTTTGGAGTTATGAAAATACTTGTTCACTTTTAAACTAGTATGATTTAGTCCAAAGATTAGGTTTTTATTTTTTGTTTGTTTTAAGATACATCTATAATTTTATTACAAAACCATTCTTTTGGCATTAGTTGGTTACAGGGATAGCAAGATACTGTGAGTGTGGCATAGCAGCTCTAATGTAACAATTGCATTCCTTGCTTCCTGAACCGAAATTTAAGTTATCTCATATCCATTACATCCAAGTTATCTACAATCATTAATGCTGCAAATTCTGATGCATATCCCATTTAGGGAGGAGCTGATGCTAAGGGATTAGAGTAAATGTTGATAAGACTACAAAAGTTCCTTTATGGGACTATGTTTCTTCTCCCTCCCCACAAATTAATTTGCTTTAAAAGAATCAAGTTACTATCCTGGCCAGTTTGGCTCAGCGGTTAGAGCGTAGGCCTGCGGTCCAGAGACCCGGGTTCGGTTCCAGCTAAGGGCACGTCCCTGGGTTGCAGTTTGTCCCTGGTCCTGGTTGGGTCGTGCGGGTAGCAACCACTCGATGTGTCCCTTTCACGTTGATGTTTTTCTCTCTCTCTCCCTCCCACTCTATCTGAACAAAATATGGAAAAATGTCCTCGAGTGAGGATTAATAAAAAAAAAAGAGAGAGAGAGAGAATCAAGTTACTTAGAGCCAGTCTGAATGGCAGCAGCACCCAAGGAACATCCTATACTTAGTTCTTGTTTAAAAAAGCAATACCTGTGTAATGCATGTTTTACACTACAGGCAAAGGGAATGATCACTCTAGTTTTAAACTCCTGCATTAGAGTCTCTTTAAAAAATAGAAGCATTCTAGCAAGTTCTCCTAGGTGGTGTTATTGCTGTACATTTGCTGGTAGGTCACTTTCTGTGCTGTGTTTGCTTTGAAGGGATCTTCCAGTATATTTCCAATATTCCTTTCTTATAGTGTCCTTTTCTTTAGCAAGGATTTCACATAACCTTTCAAATAGTTCCATGCACTTTCATTATGTGGTACTAGTTTGATCATTTCCAGAGTGTACTGGACTTCTCTTTCCAACATAGCATGATCACTGTAGTCAGTGGTGTTAGAAATTACGAAATATCTTTGGTTCCAGACAGAATTATTTCTCCCGTCCTCTTTAAGAAGTTGGTCTACATACTGCAACCCAAAGTTTAAATTCCTGAATAACCCACTGTCGATGTTGCCAGGCATGATAATTCTTTGCATCCTGATTAAGAATATCGGCAATAAACTCAAGTTCCTGAGATGGATCTTAGCCATTCCACTAATACTCGCCTATGATGCCAAACTTGATAGTTTTGGGGCTGTTCTTCAATTATTGCAGTGATGTAGTTCATTTCCTCATGTAGATCCTTTTGAACTCTCCGGTAATGCCACACTGTATAATTGGCTGTATTTAACTCAATAGCATCTCTGGTTAATTTAAAAACTCGTTCACTTCTTTCATCACGCTGCAGCACAGCCTGGAAATAATCATAAACATCTCTAAATTGTTCACTATAAATGATCTGGACCACTGGATTGGGGCCGTCATTCCGTGGCACTGGATCTATAGCAGCCCATTCCGCTCTGTCTCTGTACAGAACATAAGTCGGAGAGTCCAGGCTCAGGAACCCGTCGTCCATGGGGGATGCTACCGTTTCTCCGGCCTCGGCCGCCATCGTTTCTTCTTGCTGCTGCGGGGGCGGCGGGGCGAGCGGCTGGGGCCCGCGGCTGGGGCCTGGCGGCTCCGGCTCACTGGGCTCCCAGCCCTGCGTAGCCTCCCGACCCCCTCAGTAGCCGCCATCTCCCAGCGGTCCACGGTGGGGTTGGCGGAGGCTCTGCCCTCCACGGCCCCCCAAAGATTAGGTTTTATTCTGAACATTTAAATGCCAAACCAAAGAAAGAAAAACTTAGTATTATCCTCTAAAATTATTTTTCTAAATAAATTTATATTCTATCCACTTTCTGTGGGAGATTTTATGCTTAATGAAAGCAATATCCATGGCTTATCCTGTCTTTATGCTAATACCCTTATTTCCATTTTGGATGTGCATTTGTTTATCATTTTATCACATCATAAAAATGCATATTGAAAATACAATTTGAGTTCATATGGCAACTAGAAAAAGCCCATGAGGGATAAGAATAAAGAAAAGTTAGGGGTAAGACAGATGTAGTTTTGACTATCTACCTATGAGAATCTGGGCATATTCCTGAGTCTCTATTTTCTAAATGCTAAAATGAAAAAATTAATACCCAACACATAGGGTGTGGAAGAAAATTAAGTGATATAACAAATGATAAAGTACAATGCTTGCTCAATGAACAGCAATTAGAAGAAGTAGTAGCGGTAGCCATACAGAGATAGTTGCTTTTCTTATTAAATAGCCAAAGTTGTGACCTGGCTTAAATCCAAAAACCTATGCAACAGTTTTCAACAGAATGGGTTGAAAATAAATTAATGTGAAAGCCACTTAAAATGGTGTGGAAAAAAAATGTTTAAAATTATTCATTAAATATTCATCTGACTCATCTTTGCTGCTTATTATATGCAAAGTACAGGGTTAATTGCTGTGTGAAATATAAAAATAAGATATGATTCTTGTCCTTAAGAAGGTTCCATTCTAATGTATGTCTCCATATAAACCACTATATTGCAAGGCAGAATATAATTAAATGCTATGTTATACTGTAAAGAAAGACCATAGAATTCAAACAGACAGATTACTTCCAACTTTACAGAAATGAGTATTTGTATAAGTTAAAATTAGAGAATCACAGGCAAAAAATGTACAGAGGTTAACTTTAATAGACAAATACCCATAGATAAATGGGCCTCTGTCCATGCAAAAGTATTCATTTGATACTGGTACTGAGATTTGAGATTTTAAATGAACAGCAGCCTTAACACATAAGGAATATCTAAACATCACCAATATTTATTTTTGAACAACTTAATTTCACTGACCACTGAATTTGTGTGTAAGCTGTACACATGCATATACATTTATAGTGTGTATCATATTATCAAGGCTGCCCTGCCATGCTGGTCAGAGAACAGCAGTTGCTTAGAGCTCACACTTATACCATCACAATCTTCACTTTCAATAAACCTTGGAAAGGATGGTGTCCATTCCCATAAATCTCGCTCAGATGATACTATGTCACACTGATCAGAACCTCTGAAAATCCTCTACTTCTCTGGATCTCTGGAGTCAGACCATAAACATCATAGCTTCTCATTTCCCTCACAACTCTTGAGCAAAATTGTCATCACAAACAGTGGTTTACTATAGCTACAAAATATCCCAGCTCCCAATCAACAAGATTCTCTGTTTATTAAAACTAGTATTGAGGTAAAATAATTAAAAACAATATTTACAAATTTTTTTTTTCTTTATTGCTTTTTAGAGAGAAAGGAAGGGAAAGGGAGGGAGAGACAGAAACATCAATGAGAGAGAACATCAATTGGCTGCCTCCTGCATGCCCCCACTGGGAATTGGACCTACAACCTGAGCATGTACTCCGACCGAGAATCAAACTGGCGACCTCTTGGTGCATGGGTCGACGGTCAACCACTGAGCCACATCGACTGGGAAAAATAATATTAATAATAATTATTATTTTGTAAGAGAGACAAGATGCTCTCTTTGAAATAGGACTTTACTTCTTATCTCTTCTCTAGGTCCAAGTTCACCAAAATAGACACATGCTTCAATTTCACTAAATTTTAAACCATGAATTATTACTGAAAGTGAGTCTACTATGCTTTTGAGAATTTCCACATAGAGGCTCTGAGTCCAGGACTGAATTATCCCTGCCTTCCTTCTTTTATACAACCCCCAAAATTGATTAATCACAATTGCATTTGTTGAGTATCTCTGTATTAAGCCATAGAAACACTGTTCTCTTTCATTGATCTATATGCTTGTTTTTGTGCCAGTACCAGTCTCTTTTGATTACAATGACTTGGTAGTATAACCTCATATCTGGAATGTAAGCCCTCCAACTTTATTCTTCTTTTTCAAGATTGCTGTGGCTATTTGGGGTGTTTTTTGTTTCTATATAAAGGCTTGGAATATTTGTTCTATATACGTGAAATATACCATTGCTATTTTAATAGGAATTGCATTGAATCTATAGATTGCTTTGGGTAACTTTGTGTCGTATGGACATTTTAATGTTGATTCTTCAAATCCATGAACATGGTATATGCTTCCACTCTTTTATATATTACTCTGTTTCTTTTTTCAATATCCTGTAGTTTTCTGAGAATAGGTCTTTTACCTCCTTGGTTAAGTTTATACCTAGGTATCTTAATTTTTTTGTTGCAGTGGTAAATGAGATATTTTTTTTTAGTTTCTCTTTTTGTGTGTTCATTATTGGTGTATAAAAATACCAATTATTTATGCATGCTAATTTTATATCCTGCTACTTTGTGAAATTCATTTATTAAATCTAGTAGTTTTTGGTGGAGTCCTTAGGGTTTTCTATGTATAATATCATGTCATCTGCAAATAATGACAGTTTCACTTCCTCCTTTCTGATTTCAATGCCTTTTATGTTTTCTTCCTGTCTGATTGGTGTGGCTAAGTCTTCCAGTACTATGTTGAATAAGCAGGGTGAAAGTGGACATCCCTGTCTTGTTCCTGTTCTTAAGAAAAATGCTTTTCGTTTTTGCCCACTGAGTATGATAATGGCTGTAGGTTTTTCATATATAGACATTGTTATATTGAGGCATAATCCTTTGGTTACCACTTTGCTGAGAGTTTTTATTAAAAATGGGTGCTGGATTTTTTCAAATGCTTTTCAGCACCTATTGATATGAGCATATGATATTTATCCTTCATTCTGTTTATATGGTGTATCATATTTATTGATTTGCAAATATTGTATCAGCCTTGCATCCTTGGGATGGATCCCACTTGGTCATGGTGAATACTTTTTTAGTATATTGCTGGATCTGATTTGCTAATATTTTGTTGATGATTTTAGCATCTATGTTCATCAGGGATATTAACCTGTAATTTCTTTCTTTGTAGTCTCTTTTTCTGGTTCAGGAATCAGTATTATGCTGGCCTCATAAAAAGAGCTTGGACTCTGGTCAGTTTGGCTCAGCAGTTAGAGTGTGTGGGTGGCAACCAGTTGATGTTTCTCTCTCTCTCTCTCTCTTCCTCCCTCTCTCCCTCCAGCTCTATCTGAAGATAAATGCAAAAAAAAAAAAAAAATGTCCTCGGGTGAGGATTAAAAAAAAAAGAGCTTGGAAGTCTTCCTTCCACTTTTTGGAACTTTTTGGAATAGTTTGAGAATAATACGTGTTAGTTCTTTGAATATTTGGTAAATATCCCCTATGAAGCCATTGGACCAGGGCTTTTGTTTGCTGGGAGTTTATTGATTACTTCTTCTATTTACTAAGTTGTTCTTGGTCTGTTCAGGTTTTTTGACTCTTTCTGGTTGAATTTTAGAAGACTATATGATTCTAGGAACTTGTCGATTTTACCTACATTGTCCAAGAAGAGTCATGTTCATCGGGTCCCCTCAAAAGCCTATCACAAAACAAGAATTCAGATTCAGATGATGTGTAAAAATACTTTCAACTCCAACTCCAAAGAGAAGTCCATGAATTACACCCCTGCTTGTCAGTTGGAAGCAGCCAAGATGGAGATAGAATGTCACAGACTCGAAGATTTTTTAAGTATAGAAAAATAAGATCATTTCTTCATACTTTTTTGATAAGAAAACTAAAACCCAGAGAAAGAACCTAACTAGTGGCAGAATTAGAATTATGACTCAGGTCTCTGGACTCCCACTCAGCCCAGTGAGAACTTTATCTCTGAGGAAAAGCTTAGTCTTACTCAATCTCACTAATTCCTGAAGAAAAAAAAAAAAACAGACTAAGTCACTTTCAAAGTGTTTTTCTCCAAACTATCTCTACCATTTCCCTATATGCACATTGACTTATTATATAGCAAAAAAAGAAGTGGATATTTGGCTACTCAACAAAATGCCACTCTTAAATATTTTTCCCTTGGTGATCTTTGCTTGTTCAAAAAAACTATTATCTCCTGCAACCACCGAAGTAACTGAGGATCAGATGTCCACTGATGATTCATGATCACCAACTCTAAAATATCTCTTGCCCTGGCTAGTGTGGCTCACTTGGTTGAGCATTGTCCCATGCACCAAGAAGTCACAGGTTCAATTCCTGGTCAGGGCACATGCCCAGGTTTCAGGCTCGATCCCCAGTAGGGGGCACGCAGGAGGCAGCTGATCAATGTTTCTCTCACTCTCTAAAAATCGACAAAAAATACTTTTAAAAACTATCTTTAACATTGTTTAGACACCTCCCTCACTCTCAGATAGTCTTTCCTCCTTCTTAGAGAAACAAAAGACCTCAGACAGCAATGTCCTCTCTGACCCATATCCAACTCTACAGCCCTAGTTCTTTATGTGCCCAGAGTTTCCTTCATTCTTTCAATATTAGTAAAAAGGTATTCCTCAACCTACCTAATGTTAATCCTTGCATCTGGCCTCAGATTCAATCCCTTGTCACCTTCTCAGATAAAATGCCACCATTAATGATCTCTTCCTCTCTTATGCATTCTGCTCATCCCTCTCATCTGGATCCTTTCCATCAACATTTAAACAAGCTCAAATCTCTTCCAAACAAAAACAAAAAACAATATTCCTCAATGACACACCCACTTCCACCTGTAACCAGATTCTCATGCATGCAAAGGAGTGACTATAATTATGGAATGAATACAAATTTAATAAAGTAGTCAATAAGTGGTCATGATTAGATAGAAATTGAATAATACAGTCCTCACAAAAGGAGTGAAAAGCAGTGAAATGGTGAGAAATCAATGGATTATAGGTGCTGGTAGAAAAGCAACACTGGAGTGGGGGGTATTAGAGAGAGAGACCTAGAAACAAAAGAACTGGTGGTAAGAGGGTCATTGGAATTGAAATTAAGGAGGGTTACAGTTATTGGTAATGGCAGGTTCACCACGTCCAAGATGAAATTATGGTCTTCTCTCAATGTTCCCCATCTTAGTATATGAAACCACCAAGATTTTCCTTCACTGCATGCTATACATCACTACATTTTGTCCATTTGACCTTTTAGAAAACTTCCAATGCTGTTTGCTTCTCTCTTCTCACCTGCTACTCTGATAGTCCAAGCTACCACCATCCCTTGCTTGTACAGTTGCAATAGCCTTTTAACTGGTCTCCCACATCTGCTCTCACCCCAACTATAGTCAGAGTAATCGTTCCAAAACAAATAATTAATCATGTCCCCCATTAATTAAAACTTCAATGGCTTTCTATTGCTCTTAGGATAAAGACAAAAATTTGTAACATGGCCCACTGTCTAGTCCTTGCCTCTTTCCCCAAGCCTGTCTTACATTGCTCTCGCTCTCACTCTCTATCTCTAAACACATTGAGATTTTTTTTTTTTTTTTTTTTTTTTATATCCTCACCCGAGGATATTTTTCCATTTTTTTTGTACAGATAGAGTGGGAGGGAGAGAGAGGAAGGGAGAGAGAAAGAGAGAAACATCGACGTGAAGGGACGCATCGAGTGGCTGCCACCGCACAACCAACCAGGGCCGGGGACAAACTGCAACCGAAGTACGTGCCCTTAGCGGGAACCGAACCCGGGTCTCTCCGGACCGCAGGCCGACGCTCTAACCGCTGAGCCAAACTGGCCAGGGCGTGATTTTTAATCTTCAAATATACCATACTTCCTCTGACAACAGAGACTTTGCCTGTAGTCTTGTGAAAATCACCCATCTCTTCCCTTCTACCTGGTTAATACCTTCATGTCCTTTACATCTCAACTTAAGTGCCTTTTCTTTAAGGACCACTTCTCTGAGTCCACAGCATAAATTGGGGTCCCTTTTCATATGTTTTCTCAATGTTAATTTTTGTTCAGTATGATATCCCAGTTTTCTATAGTCATGAACCATGAGCTCCAGAAGAGAAGTAACTGTGTCTGTGTTTATTCACTGCTGTGGCCCTAATGCCTAGGACAATCCTGATACATAATTGGCAATCAGAGTTTTTTTCATAATGGTGCTATTTGTATGTGTATGTTTAATGCTTTCTTTTTCCAGAACCATTTGCTACGTTTTAAGCCAACCATCCTCAATAATTTTATTTCATGTGTTCTGAGACCCATTTTACTCAATTCAGTAACAATTTATTTATTATAATACCATACACCAGGCATAGGGGAAATCAGTAGGCATAATCTTCATTTTTAATTTGAATACAATCCAATATGGTAAACAGATATGTACATACAAAACTACAATCAATTTATCCAGTGCTTACTGAGAGCTTATCAAGTACCCAAAAATTTAGGCCTATAACTGTAGCAGTGAACAAGTTCTTGTGGAGCTTATAATCTATTTAAAATGTACTATACATTATTCTGGAGATATGTAGCACCACAGAGGAAGAAGTAACTAATTCTTCTTCTAGGAAGTAGGGACCATAGAGAAAGATATCACAGAAAAAGTAATAAGTAGAGGTTCACCAGGCAGAGGATGAGACATGGAATCAGAATAATACTTTGCCAGAGTTTTCATTTTATCCTGAGGCTACTGAAGCATGTTTAAGGGTAAGAGAGACATCATTAATAAGGTATAACAGAAAGACAACATTGGCCACATGAAGGATGGTTTATAGTGATCACAACCAAGAGTGTTGTTTTGAAAACTATCCCAAAGTCTGAGGAAGAAATTATCAAGGTTCAGAATAGGATAGTGGCAGTCATAATTGGAAAAGGAGGATGGATTTGAGTGACAGAATATACTTATTTACCTTAAAATGGCTAAAAAGAGAGTAAAATCAAAGATGAGAGGTTGTTAACTTTAATGTGAAGATGGGTTATGGAAGATACTGCTATATTCCCATCTAACCTATTCCTTCCTAGTTCTGAGCATATAAACAAATAATATATCCCATTCTCCCTTGCAGTTAGTTGTGGCAATGTGACTAATTTTGGGTGAAAGGAATGTGAGTGGAGATGATGAACACCACTTCCATCACGTGATCTGAAAAAAAAAAAAAATGAATAAAATTTTCTTCCATTCTCTTCCCCTATCAGCTGGATGACAGTGCACAGGGTGATGGGGAAAAAAAGCCTCTGTTAGCCTGGGTCCCTAAAAGGAAAGCCCACATCCCCTTCCCATTCATTGGACTTTATATTAGTAAGAAAGAAACATCTATTGTGTTAAGCCACTAAGATTTTGTGATTTACCCAGAAGCTAGGGTTAATTTAACTAATACAATGGTGATACCACTAGCCAAGACAGAGATTCAGAAGCAGAAGCTGATACAGGCATAAAGATAAAGACTTCAATTTAGGCTATATTTAGTTTGAGATTCTTTTGACATATCCAAGCAGCTAAAAATAGTGGTCCTGAAGTCAAAAGGGAGCTAGAGGCAAAGATTTGAAAGTTTGGGGAATACAAGTGACTAAAGCCTTCATCCTGATTGAAATAACATAAGAAGGGGGTACAGAGGAAAAATATGATGACGGCCTCAGTATTTATAAGAATGCAGAAAAAGAGAGATCAGAAGGTAAGAGAACACATTCTCAAAATTTTTCATGATTGATATTTTTTTACAATAAACCGAAATAGTTGGTCTTAGAATTATCCTTTAAAGAAATGCTTAACTTGTTACATTGATAGTCATATAAATCACATTACTGCCTCTGCTATTAAAACCTTGAATTCAATGAACTCCTATCGCTTTGCTTCACACAATGAAAGTTCCAAAATTCAATAAAACCATCCTTCCCATCTAAAATGCCAAAATACATTTAAATATTGTGCAAGGATTTGAAACCAAAAAAGTGGCCTCTGGTGAGTTCTCTGACACAGCATAACTTACAGGTATCATCAACCTTTTAGTGTTTGATCCCTTCCAAAATACTTTCATATGCATTATTCATTTGATGCCCCTAACAAACCGGTAAGGTTGGTTAATATAGTTGGGGCTCCAGACATCTGATGACTTATCAAAAGGGACCATTATCTTGGTATGGAGCCATTGTCAAAATAAAGCCCATTCTAGGAGTCAAGAGAACTGTCTCCCAAGGATATCTGCAGGAAAAAATATATCCATTTTAAAATGCTATTTTAATCCCATAGGTTATCCATTCATCAAGCCCCTGTAGTTTATGAGTCTCGCAAGTCTTTTTACTGAGCTATCAGGGAGCATCTTACTTCCTGACACACAGTTTGAATCGATGTAAATGATCTTCCAAAGAGAGCGAGCAAATGATAAAGGGTGCATCCTGGACAACAAAAACAACCATTTATTTGATAGGCACACTGTCCTTTGTCATAATTACTTTTAGCAATTGCAAATACATCCTGATTAATTCTTCACAGATAGAGGCATGGTTTATGCATTTACTTGCTTAAAGAAGTAGCTATTTTGAAATATTTCTGATTTAACTTGTTTTCTAAATGAATTTTGAGTCAAATGAAAAACAACATTCAATGAGTTCTCATAAATGCCAACTTCTGTTTAGGCCATCTCTTCTAATATCTTTGACTATTATTCTAAAATGATCAAATTTCTACATAGCTGATTTTACGTGTTAATTTGGCAAGACTATGGTGATTAGTTCTTTGGTCAAACACTAGTTTACATATTGCTATGAAGGTATTTTTTGGATGAGATTAATATTTACAATCAGGTGACTTAAAGGTAATCACATTACCCTATATGATGTGAGAAAGCCTCATTCAATCAGGTGTAGGCCTTAAGAGCAAACACCAAAGTTTCCCAAAAATTAAATTTTGCCTGCAGAACAGAAATTCTGCCTGAGATTTAGCCTTCAGATACAGAATAGCAGTATCAACTCTTACCTGAATCTTCAGCCCACCAGTCTGCCTATAGATTTCAGACTTGCCAATCCCTACAATGGCAAAAATCACCTCCCCTTTAATAAACATAATACATTTAACATTCTCTACTACAACCTGTCCTTGTCCAAAGCAGGCATGTACTGCCATTCAATGTATGTTCTCCTAAGCTTTTTAAAATATTGATAAGTTGGTAAAACCACAAAATATAAAAAGGGAGAAAAAAATAAGCATGGTCCTTGTTCTCATTTGTTATAAGGAATTTTTTTTTTTTTGTAGAATAGACTTGAAAGATAATTTCCTGTAGGAATATTTTATATAAACATACCCTTGAGTGAAGACTTAGAAATTAATAAAATAATGTGTTAGTCAGGATTCTCCAGAGAAACAGAACTACACTCATGACCTCATTTAACCTCCATAAATGCCTCATTTTCAAATCAGTCACATCGAAGGGTAAGGCTTCAACATATAAATTTTAGGGGGATACAATTCAGACCATTAAAAAATGTAAGAAACAAAAAAAAGAAAACTAAATGCAAAGGTGGCAGAAGGAGATAATAAAAATTAGAATAGAGATAAATGAAGTAGATTATAGAAAAAACAATAGAATCAATGGAACCTATTGCTTGTTTTTAGGAAAAAAATTTGACAAATGTTAGCTACAGTGAGAAAGAAAAATAGAAGATACAGATAACTAAAATCAGAAATAAAAATGGTGACCTTACAACCAACTTCACAGAAATAAAAATAAAAGAATGCTATGAGTCCTGGCCAGTTTAGCTCAGTGGCTAGAGCATCGACCCATGGACCAAAGAGTCATGTGTTCAATTCCAGTCAAGGGCACATACCTTGGTTGTGGTCCTGTCCCTGTCCCTGGTCAAGGTCATGCAGGAGGCAACCAGTAGATACATCTCTCCCACATCAATGTCTCTCTCTCTCTCTCTCTCTCTCTCTCTCTCTCTCTCTCTCTCTCTCCCCCCTTCCTCCCTCCCTCCCTCCTTCTCCTTCCCTCCTTCCCAGTCTATCTGAAGACAAATGGAAAAAATATCCTTGGATGAGGATTAGGAAAAAAAAAAAATGCTATGAATAATTGCCCACCAATAAATTAGATGAAATGAAAAAATTCCTAGAAACACCTAAATTACCAAAACTGACTCAAGAAGGAATAGAAAATCTGAACAAACTTATAAGAAGTAAAGACATCAAATCAGTGGTTTTTTAAAAAGCAAACAAGCCAAAAAAAACAAAAGACTTCAAACACATTAAGATTCAGGACTTATCTAGTAAATTCTACCAAACATTCAAAGAAGAATTAACACCAATCCTTCTCAAACTCTTCTTTAAAAAAAAAAATGTTTTTCCTTTTTATTAAAAAAATTATTATAAAATCTATGCCATAGTAAAACATTCAAACAATAGAAGGAGATATACGTTAGAAATTAATTTCCTCATTCCACAGTTCTCACTCCCAGGAATTTGAGTATCACTGTAGAAGTGTGTTGTCCATATTTTTAAATTTAAAAAACACATCCATAGTTTATGGGTATCTTTCCACATCAGCACATTCAGACTTGCTTAGTTCTTTTAAGACTAGATAATTTAACCAATTGACTATAGGTAGACATTCTGATTGATCCCAGTATTTTATATATAGCATCTTTACATACTGGCACACTGAATGGGAGTAGGTGAGTTCTAGGAAACAATTCCTCTAACAGTTTACAATTTTCTTTGACTAGAATAGATTCCAGTGATTGGAAAGGCCTTTCAAAAGCAGTATGTCTAGGCTGGCAGGTGGACTCAACAGCTTAAGATCTTGTTGCTCCTAAAAGAACAAGGTCATTTCTGTGGCAATTCTGAAACAATCACATACTAATGCTCTCTCAGATGAGTAACTACAAATCACAGCAAATAGTAAAAGAGTAGCTTATACATAAAATTGTCACTGTCTCTTCACATAGAGGCAATAATTGAAGTCATTCAGTAAATAGCAAAATAAGACAAAAATAAGTGTTTCAGAACAAGATGTTAATATTAATTTGGTATCAATAAACTGGTCCAAAATAAACCAGGAGACCATGGCAAGTCATAGCTGTGTAAATGGTGAAATCTAGTATTTACTGTTTATATTCAGCAGCTGAAAGAATCCCTTTGTAAAGAAGATGAAAAAGTTTACGTGCATTACTGCCAGACTGCATTACTCTGTGGAAAAATAAAACCTACCAGTTAGAATTTGAGTATTATTGTTACCTTTTCCTTAACGTCCACTTCATAGTGTTTAACCAACGCTCTCATTTTTCTGGGCACATTCTTCTCCATATAACAGGGAGAACAGTAAACTTTTGGTGAAAGTAGGCTAAATGATAAGTGACCTTCTTTTCTGAGGCAGTTATTTATATTCTAAAATAGCATAAAAACTTTGCCATATGGCCATCATAAAGGGAAAGGAATGATGAATCCACCAAGTAGTCCTTCTGTCATGGCTGGATTTTCAGACAAATTCAACAGCAGTTTCAGAATTTGAAGCTTGGTGCTTTCATTTCCTTTAAGCAATACTTGGAATAGGTCTGTACTGTAACTGTTAAGCATGTGCTGGTGGTTGTTGGTAACTGTCATGTTTGTTAACAATCTCAGTCTGGCCAGCTACATGGAGGAGTTCAGATGGACCGGAGAAGACAGCCTCACAGACTTGATTGACATATATCTTTACCTTGATTTGATTTTCAACATTCCCACTCAGGTTACTCAGTGCATTTAAAGCCTTCTCTTTGATACTGTGGTTGGGATTGTTGATTTTGCTTCCAGCAATTGGAATACTACACAATTCATGAATAATGACTTGGTTAGTTGAAAAGTCTGTATTGCTACACAGAATGACCAAAGCTCTTTCCAAAATTATAGGATCCTCAGTTGACTCAAAAAGATAAAAGAGTTTCTGAAGTTGTTCAGCATTTAGGAAATCATCATATGAACCATTGGTTAAGTCTTCTGCAGATCAGGAGAGACACAGCTGAATCCCCTGGCCACCTCACTGCTGGCCCAGCATCAGCCTATAAGTCCAATAGCAGGCACCAGGCCCCCAAGGACCAGGCCCGCAGCCACAGGAGCTGGAGCTGAACATCTGGAAGGGAAATCAAACTCAAAAATAATACAGCAGGGAGCACTTCCTAATTCATTCTATGAGGCCGATTTTACCCTAATACCAAAGACACTTCAAGAAAAAGAAACTACAGACCAATGTATCTTATAAATATAGATGTAAAAATCCTCAGCAAAATACCACCAAATTGAATCCAACAGCATATTGAAAGGATTATACAGCCTTTGGGTCTGAGCTGACCCTGAGATGTCATCTGGGCAGCACTATGAAGACATCCTCCCAGGACAGCTCCCCTCCCCAGGGCATTCCCCTCTTGCCTGGATTACCCTCACCTCATAGGCCTCTCTGTTCTAATATGGTGGGCTGAGGTGAGAACAGGCCTGGGGAGGGTGATTATAGTGAAAGAGTTGCATTCACGAACAAGGAGTCAAACTGTCGGTCAAAGGTCTGTGGCTTGAGACTAATTGAATCTGTACATGATAATGACTTTGGGATGACTGAAAGACTAAAGGATTTTTAAAAAGTAAAAGATCTTCTTAGTCTAACGCAGTTTTTTTGCTTCATCACAGAGACATTTTTCTATAGCTGTGAATTTACTGAACAGATTCCTGTCCAAAATGAAGGTATAACCTAAGGTACACCCCTTAGGTGCATTGGACTAAGCTTTCCTACCTGGCTATAAAATCAATAAAAGAAGAAAGTAATGTCCCATTGGTAACTAACTTTATCTGAACAAGCCAGTAAATGTACAGAGTTCCAGACCTGATGAGAATGGAAAAGATTGTGTTGGAGAAGTTGTTAGAAAGTCAAAGCTACTACTGTCATTCAATTTCTGCAAATCTATATACATTCAAGAGAATTTACCATTTGAAAGGAGGAACAGTCTTAATTTTGAAAGATTAGAAGCTCAATTTAAGACATGCCACGGCAGAATCCTGTTTTTTGTTTTTGTTTTTGTTTTTTAAAGCAAAGCCTTCTGTGCTGACATTGTCATTGTACTAGAGATCTAAGCACAGAAGTGTGTAGAGTTAACAGAAGGCATAGAATGTCTTCTAAAACATTCCACAATGAATGGCAGAGATGTGACCTTCTGGCAAAAGCTCGTATCCAAATGTTTAACTGAATATTCATCAAATAAGTGTGCCAAACCAACTGTTCAGAAGTTGAAATGGACTGTTTTGGGGCAAACTACATGGCATTTGAAGCATAGCTACTACAGAATAACCCACCTTCCAACAATTCTTGAAATGTTCTCTTAATTGAATTATTGCTGCAACAAAAACACTTCTCTGAAATCATTCTCCACAATCCTTAAGTATGGACTCCATAATGTTATAGAGTGAATCCTCAAAACATCACAACTATATTAGCATTGATGTTCTCAGATTTGGGAAAATGGCCTAATTAACATTACCCTGTAGTGGAATTATGCTTTAATTTGAATTCATTTTGGCATACAAACAAAGCCAAAAACATAATGTGAAATGTTAATGACAAGTCTGGGAAGGTAAACTGTGAATCCTCATTTCTAACATTGATCCAATGTTCTACATTGTGTCAGTATATTTAGGTGTTATTAAAAATGGTAATCTACTTAATTTAAATTTAAATTTTAAATTATGAGGCTTACATTTCACAAATGCAGTTTTCTTAAATCCTCACCTGAGGATATGTTTTTATTAATTTTAAAGAGACAGGGAGAGAGAGAGAGAGAGAGAGTGAGAGAGGGAGAGAGAGAGACAGAAGCATTGATGTGAGAGAGAAATATAAATCAGTTCCCTCCCATACGTGCCCCTATTGAGGGTTGAACCTGCAACCTAGGTATGTGCCCTGACCAGGCAGGGAATCAAACCCACAACTTTTGGTGTATGGGACATGCTCCAACCAACTAGCCTAGGGCCACAAGTGCACTTTTAAGATATAATACAGGTCACTATTTGAGGCAGTGAAAATGGTTTCTTAGTAGTACTCATAATGCAAGTAGTAGATTATCCACAAATGTGAACTTTATTACTACATGGGAATTACATTTAAAATTGAGGGTATTTTATATAAAGCAAAACTACAAACCTAGTAATTCTGGCATATTAATTTATCTTTAATATTTTTCTGAAAAACAGGTTATGTTTGTGTCCAGAACAAAAAGTTTTTATACAAATCTACCTCTAAAATATAGTCCCATCAAGAAAATTAGTTTTATTGTATTAGTGAAATGAAATAAATTAACATCACTCTAAAAACTTGCTGATTTAACACTCCAGAAGTTTTTACTAAGGACTGTTTTTACAAAACTGCCATTAATTCTAATTTAGAATTTAGACTATACTTTCACTAATTTCTCCTACTATGCCAACAGAAAGTCTTAAGTAAATACTCATCTTCATAATGCTGAAGTTGCTGAGGTAGTGTTCAGGATTATCTATTAAGTCAGTGAACATAACGATATCTACAGTGTTAAAAGTTTCATAAATTGTTACTCGGCGCAATTTGTAGCCTGAGTCCATCCAGGATGATTATACCCAATTTTTACATCATGTTATGGATAAATGTGCACTGGCAAATAAACCAAAGAACCACAGTATATCTTATACTTTTGTAAACAATGTTTTGTAGATAACTTTACAGTTTTCCCAAAAGGTTGATATATTTCAATATGTTGATTATATCTGTATTAATTTTGAGTCGACAGAGGTAGCCTAACCAACTACCACTATGTTTTGGTACTAAGACATTTGAATAAAGTTATTAAAATGCAAAAAATAAATAAAAATAAAAAGATTATACATTATGACCAAGTAAGATTTCTCCCAGGAATTCACAAGTGGTTCAATATATAAAGATCTACTATAACCACATGAATAGAATGAAAAGGGAAAATACACATGATCATCTCAGTTGACGCAGAAAAAGAATTTGAGAAAAATCAAACATTTTTTTCATGATTAAAAATATCAAAATAGCCTGGGCCTGTTTGGCCCAGCAGTTAGAGCATAGGCCTGCAGACCAAAGATCCCGGGTTCGATTCCCGCTGAGGTCACGTACCTTGGTTGCAGTTTTTCCCTGCACATGTTGGGGCCATATGGGTGGCAACCACTTGATGTCTCTCTCTCTCTTCCCCCCTCTCTCCCTCCAACTCTATCTGAAGGATAAAAAAATTAAAAAAATATATATCAAAATATACAAGAATAAAAGAAAACTTCCTACAGCTGATAAGGTCATATATGAAAAATAGCTATCGATATATGTTATAGTGTAAGACTAAAATTTTCACACCAAAATCAGCAACAAGAAAACGATGCTTACCTTTGCTATTTTTTCTGTTGTAATGAAAGTACTAGCCGAGAAATTAGGTAAATAAAAAAACAAACAAACAAATAAATAGCATACAAATGATAAAGAAGTAACAAACAGCCCTGGCTGGTTTGGCTCAGCGGTAGAGCGTCGGCCTACAGACCAATGAGTCGTAGGTTCGATTCCGGTCAAGGTCACGTACCTCAGTTGCAGTTCGTCCCCGGCCCTTGTCGGGGTACGGGAGGCAGCCCCTCTCACATCCATGTTTCTCTCTCTCTCCCTTTCTATCCCTCTTTTTCCCTCCCACTCTGTCTGAAGATAAAGTGCTGGCAAGAATATAGAGAAAAGGGAACCCTAGTGCACAGTTGGTGGGAATGCAGAAGGGTACAGCCCCTGTAGAAAACAGTATAGAGTTACCTTAAAAAGTTTAAAAATAGAACTACTTTTTTTTATTATGGTTGACACTATTATAGATGTCCCCTATGTTTTCTCCCTTTGCCTCCCCTCTATCCACAACCCACCCTCCTCTCTCTCTGGTCATTAAAACACTGTTTTCTGTGTCCATGGGCTATGCAAAATGTTCTTTGGCTAATCCCTCCATCTTCTTTCATAAAGTACTCTGCACTCACCTCCCCTCTGACACTGTCAGTCTGTTCCATGTATCCATGACTCTGGTTCTATTTTGTTCATCAGTTTATTTTGTTCTCCTCAATTTATTCCAAAAATTCAAGAAGAAGAAAGACTTCCAAAGTCATTTTATGAGGTCAGCATAATTCTAATTTGAAAACCAGATAAAGACACTACAAAGAAAGAAAACTACAGGCCAATATCCCTGATAAACACAGATGCCAAAATCCTTAAAAAAATATTAGCAAATTGGATCCAGCAATACATAAAAAAAAATTATTCACCAAGATCAAGTGGGATTCATCCCAGTGATGCAAGGCTGATACAATATTCACAAATCAATAAATGTGATACACCATATAAACAAAATGAAAGATAAAAACTATATGATCATATCAATAGATGCTGAAAAAGCATTCAACAAAACCCACCACTCATTTCTAATAAAAACGCTCAGCAATCTGGGAATAGAGGAATCATATCTCAACATAATAAAGGGCATATATGAAAAACCTACAGCCAACATCATTCTCAATGGACAAAAACTAAAACCATTTCCCTTAAGAATAGAAAGAAGACAGAGATGCCCACTTTCACCACTCTTATTTAACATAGTACTGGAAGTTTTAGCCACAGCAATCAGACATGAAGAAAAAATAAAAGGGATCCAATTTGGAAAGGAGGAAGTGAAACTGTCATTATATGTAGACGACATGATATTGTACCTAGAAAACACGAAAGACTCCATCAAAACTCTACTAGATTTAATAAACAAATTTGGCAAAGTAGCAGTATACAAAATTAACATCAAGAAATTGATAGCATTCTTATTTAAGTTTTAAGAGAAACTTAAAAAACAATCTCTTTTATCATTGTGGCAAAAAAATTAAGATACCTAGAAATAAACTTAACCAAAGAAGTATAGGACCTATTTTCAGAAAACTACAGGACATTGCAAAAAGAAACAGAGGAAGATGAAAAAAAAGTGAAAGCATATACCTTATTCATTAAAATATCCATACTACCTACAGCAATCTATAGATTCAGTGCAATCCCCATTACAATACCAACAACATCTTTCACAGAACTAAAGTAAATGCTTCAAAAGTTTATATGGAACCAGAAAAGACCCCAAATAGCCACAGCAATCTTGAAAAAGAAGGACAAAGTAGGAGGGATCACAATACTGAGTATCAGGTTATACTACAAAGCCATTATAATCAAAACAGGCTGGTACTGGCACAAGAATAGGCATATAGATCAATGGACAGAACAGAGAACCCGGAAATTGACCCAAGACATTATGCTCAATTAATATTTCACAAAGGTGGCAGACCATACAATGGAGTAAAGACAGCCTCTTTAATATATGGTGCTGGGGAAATTGGACAGTTTCATGCAAAAAAAATGAAGCTAGACCACCAACTTACACCATACACAAGAATAAACTCAAAATGTATAAAAAACTTAAATGTGACTTGTGAATCCATAAAAATCCTAGAAGAAAATGTAGGCAATAAAATTTCAGACAGCACACTGAGCAGAATTTTCACTGATATGATGCCTACAGCAAGAGAAACAAAGAAAAAAATTAATACATGGAACTACATGAAACTAAAAGGCTTCTGCACAGCAAAAGAAACATGTATCAGAATGGAAAGGGAATCCACTATATGGTATACCATAATTGCCAACGATACATCAGATAAGGGGTTAAATTCCAAAATATATAGAGTACTCATACAACTCAACAAAAGGAAGACAAAGAACCCAATTAAAAAATGAGCGGAGGACCTAAGTAGACACCTCTCCAAAAAGGACATACAAATGGCCAAGAGACATATGAAAAAATGCTCAACATCACTCATCATCAGAGAGATGCAAATCAAAACAACAATGAGGTGTCAACTCACACCTGCCAGAATGGCTGCCATCAACAAATCATCAAACAACAAGTGCTGGCGAGGGTGTGGAGAAAAGGGGTGTCAATGCAAACTGGCACAGCCACTATAGAACACAATACGGTGTTGCCTCAAAAAATTAAAAATTGAATTGCCATTTGACCCAGTAATCCCACTTCTAGGAATAAATCCTAGGAAGCCTGAAACACCAATCAGAAAGAATATATGTACCTCTGTGTTCATAGCAACACTATGTACAATTGCTAAGATCTGGAAACTGCCTAAGTGTCCATCTATAGATGAGTGGATAAAAAAGCTGTGGTACATATACACAATGGAACATTATGCAGCTATAAAAAGAAGATCCCTTATCCTTTGAGATGGCATGGAGGAACCTGGAGAGTATTATGCTAAACGAAATAAGCCAGTCAGAGAAAGACAAGTATTACATGATCTCACTTACATGTGGAATTTAATGAACAAAATATACTGATGAACAAATTAGGTCCAAAGACATGGAAGCATAGAACAGACTTATGAATCTCAGAGGAAAGAAGTGGGGGTGGTGAAGGGATTAACCAAAAACCTTATAGGCATATGTACTTATGCCATGGACACAGTCAATAGTGAGGTGAAGTCAGGGGAGCTGAGTGGAGAGGGGTAAATTGGGAGTAAATGGAGGATATCTATAATACTTTCAACAATAAAGATAATTTTTTTAAAGAGATCCTTGAAATAATAATCCTTATGTAAATGATTAGCTTCCAAGAGGATTTTTCAAGTTACATTGCTGATGTTTTAGAATTTATCCTCAGAAGGATTTTACAAAAAGGTAATAATGCTCATTTCACTTTTTGAGCTCTTACTGTGTATCAAGCATTAAGGTAAAAGGTTATATATATATTCCCTTCTTTAAACGTAAGTATATCCATCACTACATTTTGTTTAAAGAAGAAGAACTGAGGTATGTAAAAGCTAAATTGTTCTAAGTCACACAGGAGACAAATGACCTCCTATGAACATTTAGTTATTAACTGTTCTTTAATTTAGCAACATTTATTCAAATGAAAGAAACATTTATTGAAACAGAGTTTGTTGAGTGCCTATTAAATTTTGTGTTTTTCCATGTGGTACAGGTAACATTGATGATACAAAAGATTTTTTGAATCATATGTGGATAAACATTTTTAATTGGTTTGTGACTTAAAAGAAATATGAATTAGGCATCAAAATGATAATGTCGCAGTATTACTTAGGATAAGACTAAAGTAAACCAATTTTTAAAAATAAAGTATATGTAAACAAAAACATTTAAAATAACATCTGACATTTGAGCACTTCGTATTTTCTACGCACTGTTCTAAAGAATGGCTCTAACATATTAATGCATTTACTCACTTATTTAATCAATTATTAATATAGTACTTGCATGTCAAAATTTTGAAGGTGCCATTTATACCACTCAAGTGTGAAAAACACTGGTATAATGGAAAGATATAGCTTTTGGAGTCAGACAGACCTGAATTTAATTCTGAGCTCTACTATTTAATAACTAACATGGACCAGGAAATTAAAGGTTGTTCCCTGTTATAACTTCTATATCCAAAGAATTCATATTATCAAAATGGCCAGATGTATTTTTTAAATAACTAAACTTATGGAAATAAAAAATAGGATTGTCAAAATTAAGAATTCAATGGATAGGTTAAACAGCAGATTTAAAGCAACTTTAGAGAAAATCAGTAAAATGAGATAGCTCAAAGAATTTACCCAACAGTAGCAGAGAGGAAACAAAAACCTGATATCTATGAGATAAGAAAAAGAGAGGCTATAATAAGAAGGTCTAGCATACAACTACTGAGTCTTAGCTACAGAAAATGAAAAGAATGAAAGAGAAGCAGTATTTGAAGATACAATGGCTGGAAATTGTTTTAATTTTCAAAGACATGAATCTGCAGATACAGGAGGCAAAAAATGTATTAAATAAGCTAAATAGAAAGAAATTATTTCCTAAATACTTTATGGTGAAACCTCAGCCTCAAAGAAAAAAAAAATCTTAAAAGGAGCCAGAGGGGTAAGGCAGACTGATAAGAGCTCAACAGGCTGATTCTAAACGTATATAGAAGGGCAAAGACCCAAGAGAGCAAAGACACTCCTGAAGGAGACCAATTAGACTGAATAGGACCTATCCTACCCAAAATAAAAACGTTTTATGAAGTTCTGTAAAGTAAGACAGCTTGGTATTTGTGCAAATATTGTCAAAGAGATAAATGAAACAGAATAGAAAGCCTAGGATCACACACATAGAAACTTGACCTATTAGAAAGACGGCATAGCAAACCAGTGAGGAAAAGAGAGATCACTTAATAAATATTGTTGAAACAAGTAATCAGTCATTAAGAAAATAATTGGGTATCTCACAAAATTCAATTCCAAATGGAGGAAAGCCTGAAATTGAAAAAGCAAACTTTTAAAAGTTAGAAAAAAACTAAAGAACAATATTTTTCTGACCTTTGATAGAGGTTTTTAAAGACATTTAAAAATGTTAAACACAAAAGAGAAGATGGGTAAATTAAAATAACAACTTCTGGTCATCAAAAGACACACAGGGGAGGTGCCAGGCCCAGAGGTCAATAACCACCACCAGGCCCCTGTGCAGCTGCAACAGCTTTCGCAGAGGCCAGGCAGAGAAGCCACAGGCCCTCTTAATGTTGGTTGGGGCTCTATAGAGTAGAACAAGGGTTGGTCCCTGGCCAGGCTAAGTAGGAGGCTCACTGACGGGCTTGCCCCAAAGGGGTAGATGCGGCAGCAGTAGCAATGGACATGTCACAGGAAGAGAGCTTTGCTCTGTCTTTCTCCTGCCCCTGATGTGGAATGTGATACTGTGGTTCAATATTTAGAGAATATTATCATAGATGACAAGTTCCAGTTATTACAGAGAAGTATCATGGACAAGTACTACCAAGAGTTTGAAGACACAAAAGAGAATAAACTCACCAACACACCTATCTTTAATGAATACATTTCTTTGGTAGAAACATATACTGAAAACAAGCTGCTGGAATGGATTCCTGGATTTAACATGGCAGCCTTCACAACAACTTTACAGCACCATAAAGATGAAGTGGCTGGTGACATATTCAACATGCTGCTCACATTTACCGATTTTCTGGCTTTTCAGGAAATGTTTCTGAACTACAGAGCAGAAAAAGAAGGCCAAAGACTAGACTTAAGCAGTGGTATAGTGGTGACTTTATTGTGCAAATTATCCTCTATGCCTGCTTCCAAGAACATCTTATGGCACTAGGTCCCACCTACAGGCAATGAAATTGTTCTGGACATCAGCAGCCTGGTATACTGGGGGAGGCTTCAGCTAATGATGTAAGAATATCTTGAAGAGACAGGCTCTGTTCTGCAACTCTTTATTAATGTCAAATATTGATGGGTCAAAAAAAAAAATTATCTGACCCTCCTGGGACCATTTCATCAAAAAAACCTTGTGTATAGTAATGCTAGTTCTCTTAAGTGGGCATCTCTCTCAGGGACTTGAGTCAGGCTCCTCTGGAGCAAGTTCACATCCAGAATTTCACCAGGGTGGCCTTCCCCAGAGCACATGTTGGTTTGTCAGCATGAACGTTTCAGTCCTTCAGCCTCACTGGGGTTTTTACTTTTTGGAAGCATTAATCTAGGTGTTACTCAAGCTAGCTGCCTGCCTTCAAATTTCTGGAGCTCCTATTGTCACAGCAAGTCTTGGCTGTAGAAATCAACTGAGAGAGATGTCCTTTACCTAAAAGCTACATGTTAAAGTCAATTCCTAGTCTTACATTTGCAGTCCATATATCACTATGTCTTCTACTGCTCCTGATGTAGTCCCATTATTTCTAGAACTCTCTTTTAAGCATTTTTGAAAAAAATATTTCTATAGATGAATACTCAGGCTAATCTAGTAGATAAAATCTTGGAACTTCCATGATTACCCACTTAAGATCAAAGTATGCTGTGTGCTTTTTAGTTGCTAGTGCTATGGAAGCAAAAACGCTTTCTATATTGGCACTCCTACTTCACTGGGCACCAGTGAATGTGTGTTTATACTGGAAGTAGACTAAAAGTATTCTTGCCTCCTTTTCTTACAGCATGTTAAGTGTTTGTGCAGGTTTGTTTAAACTTTTTTGTATAAATCAGTTCGTTAGACTTTCTTTTGGGGTAGAGGGTCTGCAATTCCTTCTTCTTGTCAGTACAGTGTTTTACTGATCTAGCTCAGCAGGAACAGGAGATAGCAAACAGCTTTACTGCTCATCTGTCTGCTTTGATTTAGTACATTGGCTTAACACAGGTTTGAAAGAACATTGCTGACCAGAAAGCATGGATGTCACATCTCTAGAAAGAAAAAACATAATTCAATTCCCAATGTGTACCTTAGATTTTTTTCCAAAGTAAAAATAAGACTCTATATTGACTTTTCACTTAGCTGTTCTGGTTTTAAAGGATGAACTATGTGTTTTCTGTATTGATGTGGTGCTTATTAAATACTTTTGTACTATGAGTAAAAAAAAAAAAACAAATAAAAGTGAGAAGACAAACTGCAAAACTGCAGCCTTGAGTAACATATATCTAGTTCATATAACAAACAAAAATTATGTCCATGGAATATAAATAACTTTTACAAAGTGAATTTTAAAATTACCTCCCAAAATGGGTACAATATATGAATAAACATGGCACAGAATAAGACATCTAAATGGTCAAAAAACATGAAAAGATGCACAAACACATTAATAATCATGAAAATGTAAATTAAAAGAACCAATTAGATATAATTTTATTCCCACTAGATTAGCACATTTAAAAGGTCTTATAATATCAACTGTTAGTAAAAATAGAAACAAAAATAAATAAAATAGAAAAAAAATAATTTTTTAAAGTAAGAAAACAAAATACCAAGTATTGGTGGAAGTATATATTGATATAACCATTTTAGAAAATAATGTAGCACTATCTTGTAAAATTTAGCATTCACATACCATCTATTCCACTCCTAATTATAAGCCCTAAAGTAATTCTTTTTTTTTTTTTTTTTTATCCTCACCTGAGGACATTATTTTTCCATTTTTGTTCGAATAGAGTGGGAGGGAGAAAGAGGAACAGAGAGAGAGAGAGAGAGAGAGAGAGAGAGAGAGAGAGAAACATCGATGTTAAAGGGATACATTGAGTGGCTGCCTCCCGCACGACCCCAACCAGGGTCGGGGATGAATCACAATCGAGGTACATGCCCTTGACCAGAATCGAACCCGCAAGTCATTGGTCCACAGGCTGACACTCTCACCACTGAGCCAGCTATAGCCCTAAAGTAATTCTTAACATGTGAACCAAGAGACATGTGTAAAAATAAACATATAATCACTTGCAATAGCAAATATCTGGAGACAGTATAAAATGTCCATTAGCATAAAAATGAGCACAAACTATGATATATTTACACAGTGGTACATTATCAATAAAAAGAAAAATGAAGTAATGTGTAAATGACACAATTTAAAGAAATATTGGAAACATAATCTTGAATTAGTGAAGCAAGTTGCAGAAATCCAAAGCAATATGATACTATTTTTATAAAACTCAAATAAGCAATGCTAAGCAAATAGGTATATATGTATAGACAGATATAAAATTATATTTTTTAATAAGTCAGAGAATGATTAACAGAAATTTCAGAATACTTGTTTGCTTAAGGAAAATGGGATAAGGGAATACCACACAGTAAATTCAACATTATAGGACTTAATCTGGTTCATAAATTCAGAAGTATTTATTTTATTATTAAGCTTCATAACTTAAATATATACATCTTTATTTATTGAGCATCTATCATATGTCTGGCAATTTTTTAATGTATTTTTTACTATATGGCATGTGCAGCCCTGGCCGGTTTGGCTCAGCAGTTGTAGCGTCGGCCTGTGGACCAGAGAGTCCCGGATTCGATTCTCGCTAGGGGCATGTACCAAAATATATATATACATACATATATACATATACATGTATATGTATATATGTATGTATATATGTATATATGGCATGTGCAAAAGAATATATGTGTCTATTATGAGTTAATGGCAGGCACATCCTCAGTGTTTTGAGCATGACTTCCCAGTCTTGTATTTGGGTTCATAAATTTTATATTGAATACTGAGGACAAAGTAAGAGTTCATTTTGGCTCTCAAACTTTAAATGACATTTTAATACTATCTGTAGGTTCAGAGAAATTTCATAAATTATATTGACTCAGTAAATGGCTTTCTTTTTCCAAATGAATTGAATATAATGACATATATTTTTTCTTGGCAAAAATAATAAGGATAATAACTTCTGGCTAAAAATGAATAGAAGAATGCTACATATTCTTCAGATTAAGCCTGAGATCTGAAATGCAGTTTCCTTTAAGCTTTGAATTCATCCTTTCTGGTTTTTGAAATTCCCTTTAGATAATTAATATGCTAAAAATTGAAAGCATTTATTTTGAGTGTCAATGGGGCAAAAAAGGAGAAACATCTGTAATAAAAATAAAATTAAAATAAAAAAAAGAAAGCATTTATTTTATATTCTCTTAATTTTTTCTTTAATTTTAATAATTTTATTGTTTTCCTTAATAAAATCAATAGTCACTTTAAAAAGTGTTCCACAAAAAAGACATATAAAGAAAAATATTTACCACTCAAACATAACTACTTTTTGTTATATGACATTTTTTTCTTTCTTGAGGTACATATATTTTAAATAATTGATATCAAAGTTTTGTACTTTGGTTTCAAAGTGTTTTGATACAATTTATAACCTGCAGTTGTATTAGGAAAGATATTACTTTATTAATACAAAGTAGTCTCCAACAATAAAAACTAAATAAAACTAATCAATTAAAAGCCACAATAAAAAAACTGCAAATGACATATGGAAGATTCTGGCATAAAGTATTAGTTTTCATCTCTAAAAGTCAAAAATTGTATTCTTTAAAATAAATATTACTACTCACCAAGATATGTTATTTGAGTTTCTTAGCCCCTGAACTACATAGCAATATCCCCTCCTGAAATTTGCTACCCACAGATTCACTTCAGGTGGTTCTTGTATGGAAGGGTCCATGGGGTCAATATTTTAATGCCTCCACTTTGGAGATAGTGGCTCAAAGACCTGGAGTCCCAGAGCCTGACAATGGTTCTTGCTAGAGTTTGCCCATTCAGTAAGGTAACATACAGATAGTGATTACTCAACATATTGCTGTTTGCACTACAAAAGACCTGAATAGCCTCAGCAATCTTGAGAATGAAGAATAAATTTAGAGGTATCATATTAACTGATATTAAATTATACTACAAGGCCATAGTAATCAAAACAGCATGGTATCATCACAGGAACAGACATGTGGAACAGAACAGAGAGCAAAGAAATAAACTCACCCCTTTGTGGTCAATTAATATTTGACAAAGGAGGCCAGAACATACAATGGGGTAAAGACAGTTTCTTCAATAAATGGTGTTGGGACCCTGGCCAGGTGCCTCAGTTGGTTGGAGCATCATCCCATACACCAAAAAGTTGCAGATTTGATTCCTGGTCAGGACACACACCTAGGTTCCAGGTTCAATCGCCAGTTGGGGTGTGTATAGGAGGCAACAGATCAATGTTTCTTTCTCACATCAATGTTTCTTTCTGTCTGTCTCCCTTCCTTTCTCTCTAAAAGTCAATAAAAACATAGCCTCAGGCCCAGCCGGTGTGGCTCAGTGGTTGAGCATGGACCCATGCACTTAGAGGTCACTGGTTCAATTTCTGGTCAGGGTACATGCCCAGTTTGTGGGCCCGATCCCCAGTAGGGGGCATGCAGGAAGCAGCCAATCGATGATCTCTCTCATCGATGTTTCTATCTCTCTCTCCTTCTCCCTTCCTCTCTAAAACCAATAAAAGAAAAAAAAATTAAAAAACATATTCTCAGGTGACTAATAAATAAATAAATGGTTTTGGGAAAATTGGACAGAGATGCAAAAAATGAAACTAGATAACCAACTCACACAATGCATAAGAATAAGCTCAAAATGGATTCAAAACTCAAATATAAGTCATGAAACCATAAAAATCCAAGAAGAAAACATAGGCAGCAAAATTTCAAACATTTCTCACAGCACTATTTTTGCCAATTTGTCTCCTTAGGCAAGAAAAACGAAGGGAAAAATAAACAAATGGGACTACATCAAATTAAAAGGCTTTTGCACAGCAAAAGAAACCATCCCCAAAATGAAAGGAGACCAGTGAATGGGAGAACGTATTTTCCAATGATACATCTGATAAGAGGTCAATTTCCAAAATATATAAAGAACTTAAACAATTCAACAGCAAGAAGACAACCCAACTAAGAAATGGGCAAGGACCTGAATAGACACTTCTCCAAAGAGGACATACAGATGGCCAACAGACATATGAAAACATGCTCACAGTCACTAATCATTAGAGAGATGCAAATTAAAACCACAATGAGATATCACCTCATGCCTGTCAGAATGTCTATTATTAATAAATCAACAAGCAACAAGTGCTGGAGAGGATGTGGAGAAAAGGGAACCCTCATGGACTGCTGGTGGGAATGGAGACTGGTACAGCCACTGAGGAAAACAGTATGGAATATTCTCAAAAAATTAAAAATGGAACTTTGTTTTGACTCAACAATCCCACTTCTGGGAATATATCCTAAGAAACCTGAAACACCAATTTGAAAGAATAGATGCACCCCTATGTTCATTGCAGCTCTGTTTATAATAGCCAAGATCTGAAAACAGCTCAAGTACCCATCAGTAGATGAGTGGATAAAAAACCTGTGGTTGCCCTGACCAGTTTGGCTCAGCAGTTACAGCATCAGCCTATGAACCAAAGGGTTGCAGGTTCAATCCCTGGCCTTGGTCTGGGTCAGGCAGGAGGCAACCAATTGATGTGTCTCTCTCACATCGATGTTTCTCTCTTCTCTCTTCTTCCCCCCCCCCCCCCCGTCTAAAAATCAATGGAAAAATATCCTCAAGTAAAGATTAATTAAAAAAATAAAAGCTGTGGTACATTTACACAATGGGATACTATTTGGCCATAAAAAATAAGGAAATCTTACCTTTTGCAACAGCATGGATGGACCTGGAGAGTATTAAGCTAAGTCAGAGAAAAACAAATACCAAATTATCTCACTTATATGTGGAATCTAATGAACAAAATAAACTGCGAACAAAATAGAAACAGAGGCCTGGATACATGGACAGATTGACAGCTGTCAAAGGGGAGGGGGAGTTGGGGGACTGGATCAGAGCAGGTGAAGGAGCCCAGCTGGTGTGGCTCAGTTGGTTGAGCTTGATTCCACTCACCAAGAGGTCCCTGGTTCAATTCCCAGTAAGAGCACATGCCCTGGTTGCAGGCTCAGTGCCCAGTAGGGGGTGTGCAGGACGCAGCCAATCAATGTTTGATCAATGCTTTTCTCTCATTCATGTTTCTACCTCTCTATATATAATAAAAACATATTTTAAAGAAAAAGAAAGAAAGGTGAAGGGACTAAGCATATATACAATGTGTGATAACCAGAGAAAAAGGCGGGCAGGGGTAGGTGGAGGTGGGCAAAGGGTAGTGAAATGGGGATGGAAAGAGACTTTGCCTTGAGGGAGGGGTCCACGATGCAGCGGGTAAATAATGTTGTTGAATTGTACAGTTGAATCCCGTATGGTTTTGCGAACCAATGTCATCCCAATGAATTCAATTAAAAAACTGCTGTTTGCAGACACACACACACACAGTTGAAGTCTTCTTTGGCATATTGCACTGATGGAAATAATAAGAGGATGGTTTCGTAGGAAGGAGGTCGGAGCTGAGCCTTACTACAGCCAGTACCTGTAAATATCTGGTGGCTGAATTGAACCAGATGTTATCTGTTCTTTTCATTAATATAAACATAAACAGCATCAACGTAGACATGGTCCTTTCCTACCAACATTCTGCTCACCATCTTAAGTTTTAAATTCATCTTCTAAGACCTGGCACTTGAAGAAGCATTCTCCCACTGTTTCACTGATTTTGCAGCCCGAGTAAGTTACACATTCTCTGAGCTGACTTTTGTCGTCAAAACAAACAAACAAAAACATGGGCTTTTGGGGCTAAGGTGGTAACAGATATAGGTAAGATTCCACAAGGTGCCTAACCTAGCATACTGTTAGGCTGGAAGCTGCGCAGAATCGTCAATTCTGAATGCACGGAGGACTTTATGAAAGTTGCCTCCTCCTAGCTGTGAGGCCTTGGACATAACATGTGAAGAGTCAAGAATATGGAACACTACCAGCAGGACTAGCCGGCACCTTAGAGCGGAGCGGGACTAACCTCAGCCTCACAAAGAAGCGTAGCTGCTAAGGCCGCGGCTTTCCCTTTAAGCAACTGCGGGCCCGGCCCGCCCCACTGACAAGAAACGCCCCGCCCAGCAGGCCCGCCCCTCCGAGCAGGCCCGCCCCTCCGAGCAGGCCCGCCCCACCGAGCAGGCCCGCCCCGCCGAGCAGGCCCGCCCCGCCGAGGAGGAACGCCCGGCCGAGCAGGCCCGCCCCGCCGAGGAGGAACGCCCCGCCGAGCAGGCCCGCCCCGCCGAGCAGGCCCGCCCCGCCGAGGAGGAACGCCCCGCCGAGGAGGAACGCCCCGCCGAGCAGGCCCGCCCGGCCGAGCAGGCCCGCCCCGCCGAGGAGGAACGCCCCGCCGAGGAGGCCCGCCCCGCCGAGGAGGAACGCCCCGCCGAGCCCCGCCGAGCAGGCCCGCCCCGCCGAGGAGGAACGCCCCGCCGAGGAGGAACGCCCCGCCGAGCAGGCCCGCCCCGCCGAGGAGGAACGCCCCGCCGAGCCCCGCCGAGCAGGCCCGCCCCGCCGAGGAGGAACGCCCCACAGAGGAGGAACGCCCCGCCGAGCAGGCCCGCCCCGCCGAGCAGGCCCGCCCCGCCGAGGAGGAACGCCCCACAGAGGGCCGGAAGTCAATGAGCGTTGCCACGAAGTCAGATTCCTCCGCCGATTGCGGCGCTTGGTTCCGCGGCGTCGCTCGCGTCTACCCAAGATTTCTTCCTCTCCCTCCCGCCCGCTTCAGGCCTGCTGGCTGTCGCTTCTCCGGCCAGTAGTCACGGCGTCCCTGCCCCGTCGGCATTCGGCCTATGCCCGGCCTGGTCTGCTAGACCGCATCGCGCCGCCGCCGGACCTCCCCTGTCCCGACACGCACTTCCGCTGACGCGTCGGCAGGACGGAGCCGGAGGGGAGCGCGGCGGGCGGTGATGGATGCGCTAGCGGTCATGATGCAGGACCTCCTGAGCCAGAACCATGCCCTGCGCAGGGAGAACAACGAGCTCATGGACCAGGTGCGGCGACTTCTCTGCGAGAAAGCCAACCTGCTAGCCCAGGTGCGTCCGCCGGCTTGCCCCGTGGCTTTTCCCGAAACGTTTAAAGGCGACTCCGCCCGGCTTCCCGAATTTTTGATCCAAGCGGCCTCTTACATGAGGTTCTTCGAGGCCAGATTCTCCAACGACACCTTAAAGGTGGCATTCTTAATCAGCCGCCTCTCTGGGGCGGCAGAGGAGTGGGTAGTCCCCTATATCGAGAGGGAGAGCCCCATCCTAGCTCATTACGAGGGCTTCGTGGACGCGCTGAAGCGGGCCTTTGGCAGAAATGGGTAGAAAACCACCGGGCTTAGACCCTTCGTGCCGGGAGTGACAGCCACGAGCCTCTGCGCTCCCCACCAACCCGGCCGTCCTTGGTTTTGATTCCCCAAGAACTCTCCAGCTCCCAGCTACCTGGCCCCGAGCCTTGCTATAAAGCTTGGCCGCTGCCTGTTCTTGCCACCGCACTACCTTTGCACTTTGCTCAGCAACATAGCCACTGGCTGGAGAACCTTTTAGAAATTAAATGGGCCACCCAGGATCACGTCCCTACCACCTGCCAACTCTGAAGACTGACTGTTGCTGACCGCCTTTGAAAATCGGGGCCAACCTAGGAAGTGCCTCAGTTTGCCACAATCCGTGAACGCTGATATGGATCGCTCAGGCCTGGAGAGTTTCCGTGATTAGTGTTCCTGGCAGCCAGATTTTGACATTTCTACCCCATGACAGGCCCTAACCCGTACCAAGGAAGGGGAACAGGGTTCACTTCCTGGACTGCTTTTGTGAACTGATGCACCCAAAGAATCCACTGTTCCTCGCACTGCTCTCAGAGTCTACCCTAGGAGTGTCTTTTTATTGACAAGTGATTCCATTTTAAATCCAAAATTGAGGGGCACTGATAAAGGACAGATTAGTAGAGAGGCAGGTGAACTTAAGAAGGGATACATGTGATCCGGCTGGTGTGGCCCAGCGGTTGAGCGTTGACCCATGCACCAAGAGGTTGCTGATTCCATTCCCTGTCAGGACACATGCCCAGGTTGTGAGCCCCATCCCCAGTTGGGGGCGTGCAGGAGGTAGTCAGTGTTCTCTCTCATCAGTGTTTCTCTCCCTCTCACTTCCTCTCTCTCAAATAAATAAAGGAAAAAAAAATTTTTTTTAAAGAAGGGGTACATGTGAAAAATAATTGCACACTTGTCTGGTTTCTCTTGAGTTTGGCTTGTATGGCTTTATTTGATGGGTATTTTGTGATGTGCTAGAAAATCAGGCAACTTTTCATATATTTAAAATTAGGGAATGCACTCACTGGAGCCAAATAAGCATAATTTGTTATAATGCTTTTGCTTTTATTTCCCTCTCTGATGCAAGTTGATCTGACTGCCTTATGTAAACGAAGATTCATCTAACATCTTTATTTTGGAATCTTAATTTCTTGCCAGTTAATGGAAGGTAATTACCTAGCAGAGAAGGTAACTACCTATATAGTACAAATTGCAGATAACTATTAATTTAAGTAAAATAAAATCTTTATCTTCCCTAGATCTTTTCAAGTTAGCAAGTTCTCTACAGTGATTCTGCAGCTTTTGGAGCATCAGCATCACCTGAGGGGCTTATTAAAAACAGATTGCCTGTTGGCCTGAGCATTGTTCCATATACCAAGGTTGTGGGTTCGATTCCAGGTCAGGTTGCATATGAGACTACCAATTGATATTTCTCTCTCACATTGATGTTTCTCTCTCCTTTCTTCTCTCAAAATCAGTAAATATATCTTCAAATAAGGATTAAAAAAAAAAAAAAAAGACAGAGTGCCAAGCACTATCTTCAGAGTTTCTGATTGACCAGGTCTGGGTTGGGATCTAAGAATTTGCATTTCTAACTAAAGTTCCTAGATGATGCTATTGCTGTTGGTGTAAAGGTAAAGCAAATTATAAATTAGAAAAATATTCCATTCTCCCTGGTGCAAAGAAAAGAGAAAGCACTTATTTTAGGAAACTTACCATTATAGGCTCTTTCTCTGCCTCTTGAAATGTATGCAACCCTTTTTAAAGGCAAAATAAGCCTCTTGCCTATTTTACAATCCAGGAATTTTTCTTAGAAATGGGAACTTTGAGCCATCACTTTGAAATGTAATCATCAAGGAAAATAGCACCTCTGTCTCCTGGTTTCCTGGGAGTATAGAGCCTAACTTCAGCAGGTTCCTGGCTCGAAATTGCAAACATACCTTGTATGACAAATGTATTTTTCCTTTGTATGAAGGCAATGAGTCCTTCTTGAGAATTAGTAGAGAAATAGTTACTTATCTTGAGAACATGGATATAATGTATTTCATCAGCTTGGCTCCATAGGTGAGATTCCTTTCTGTCTTGGCTCTTTTGTGCTTTACCTGTGATAGGTGCATCACAGTCTGGTTTAATGTTTATTCCATAGTAGAACTGTTTTCTTTCTCTCATCCATCTTTGTGGAGAAGTTTTTTTTAGGTTGATAAGAAATTTTATTGTTAATTCTATTTCCCCAACATGGACCAGGTTCACATTTTGAGAATTACTACACAGCATGTGACCTGGGTCCCAAGGCTAAGGCGTCTAGATTCCATTCTTATGTAGGCCTCGGTTAAGGCGACTAACTCCATTTTTATCATCAATGGACCTTCCTCAATATTTTTCCAATAAAAGGTTAATTACCCCTAGAAGTAAAGAAATTTTGCCTAAGCTTATAGTTGCCCCACATGTTGGGAGGCATTTGCAGGCATTTGCAGGTACTCGTGAGCCCAGTGAATAATGCTAATTTTGACTTCTGTTACCACTGTCACACCCACTATTGTACTGGTCCTCTGGGAGGTGGGGGGGCAAAAGGAGGATAGGGCTTCTACCTTCAAAATGGACGAGTGAGAAGAATCGTGGTTGCTGATCTGAGGGGAGGCTATGCCCTCCGCAGCCCGCCGGCAAGAATAAAGTGCTCCTTTACAATTTGGCTGTGCGTCTCTGGTTATCTCACTGACACATTATAACACAAGAACCTAAGTGTAGAACTTAAATTTCTCCCTAGAATTTTACCTTGTTGGTTTCACCCTGTTCTGATAACCTGTTGAAATCTTTCTGATTCTTTGAATTCTTGAATTTTAACTCTACCATCCTCCCTACTTTATAGCATCTACAAAATTGATAAACTTGTTTTATGTTTTCCAAATCATTAGTAAGTTCTGAAAAGAGGCAGCAAGGGTCCCTGTAACATGTGGTAATTACTACATTATTAGTCATCAGACAACTCTATTGCATGTAATGTGCTATATACTAAGGAGACAGCTATGAAAAAGACAATTTTGACTCAAGTAGCGTACAACTGGAAAGACAAATGGACCAATGCAGGACTGCAGTATGGCAGTAGGAAGTATGCCTTCATTAGCACAGCGGAAGAATGCCCCTAATCTCAACCTTGGAGGGTGTTATGGACTAAATGTTTGTGTCCCTCTAGAATTCATCTTGAATCCTAACTCCCCATGTGCTGGTATTAGGTGGAGCATTGGGAAGGTAATTAAGGCACAAGGGTTGAGCCCTCTTAAATAGTATTAGAGCCCTTATAAGAAGAGATACAAAAGCATACTTCTCTCCTCTCTCCTCCATGTGAGGGTATGAGAAGATAGCCATCTCTAAACCAGGAAGCAGGCCCTAATCAGACCCAGGATCTGCAGGCACCTTGATCTTGGACTTCCCAACCTCTAGAGCTGTCAGAAACAAACATTTATTCTTTAAGCCACCCAGTCTATGGTATTTGTTGTAGCAGCCCAAACTGACTACAACAGAAATGGCTTCCTAAGAGAATTGTCAAAACTGATATAAGGATGAGAAAGTAAACAATGCTGCCCTGGTCGGTTTGGCTCAGCAGTTAGAGCGTCGGCCTGCGGTCCTGAGAGACCCGGGTTCGGTTCCCGCTAAGGGCATGTACCTCAGTTGCAGTTTGTCCCTGGCCCTGGTCGGTTGTGCTGGTGGCAGCCACTCGATGTGTTCCTTTCACATCGATGTTTCTCTCTCTCTCTATTCCTCTCTCTCCCTCCCACTCTACCTGAACAAAAAAATGGAAAAATGTCCTCGGGTGAGGATAAAAAAAGAACATGAGCCCTGGCCAGGATGCTTTGTTGATTGGAGCATCATCCTGTGCACCAAAAAGGTTATGGGTTCATTCCTAGTCAGGGCATATACCTAGTTTACAGGTTTGATCCCCAGTCAGGGAGCTTACAGGAGGCAACTGATTTTCTGATTGATGTTTTTCTCTCTCTTTCTCCCTTCCTTTCTCTAAAAAAATAAATTAATTAATTAAAAAAAAAACATGGAAAGATCATAGTAATCATGATTCCTAATTCAAATATTGAATTCAATTTTTATATTTGCCAAAATGAGCTACATAGCTTTTAAGCCATAAGTATCCCTATATTTGAATATTATACAACTTTTATTCAATTATTCATAAGAAGCCTAAAAGAGCTATGAGGTGGTGTTGATAAAAAGGACAATATTATAAATTATAGGCCTCAACTAACTTCACTTGTTAGGAAAACAAATAATAACCAAGGGACTAAGTGTAGTAACATAAGATATGAAGTACTACATTGGGTTAACATTAACATGCAAAGGGAAAGTACTTATTATAATGGCTATGAAACATCAAAAAGATGACGGATTGAAATCATTGGGAATGCCTCCTTGAAATGAAGGAATTTAGTAGGACCATAAACAGTATTTGAAATTGGGTGAGGCTGAGTTAAAAGAAGGTGGGTGGAGGTAAACATATTTAAACATACCTCTCTTTTAGACATTCATTGCAACAGGTTCTGGACAACCTGAGCAAATGTTCCATCATTCTCTGAGTTTTCCTGATATGCTCTCTATATATGTCTTCCTTGTGGAACTATGTTTGGCACTCAGAGTAGTAAACTATAATGAGGTTAGAATTAATCTTGATTGTAGAATCAATTACTATTAACTAACAATAGTACAAAGGGGCTTGAGACTACTAATAGCATCAAAGAAGTATATCAGTACCAAGATATGAAAAGTGAAAAATGTGAAACAATTTTGAAATACATTGTTTAGGAGTATAAGAATTTTTTTTTTTTTGCTTCAAATTAATCATTCTTTGCTTTATAACATACTCCTGTAATTACTCTCATTTAATGTAACTAAAACTTAGAAATGTATCACTTTAAATACAATCAGTGTTCAATTATCAATTAATTTAAAAGTCTTATTTTTAATATAAAAATTAACACTGCTCATATCCCTAATACATGACTGATTAAAATCGGTAACCAGATGTTTGGAAAGCTGCCTTATTGTTGAATTAAATTATAATTAAGTGCACCCATCTGCAATTGCAAAAATTGTCATTTTTAAGTGTTCATATTTTCATAATGCCATTTAAAATATTCCAGTGTATCTCACCATTGCATATTAAAGTATGTAGAGCAACAGGAAATTATTGTGAGTTTTATCTAGGCTCCACTAACTATAAATTGGCTTTTAAAAAGCAGATGGAGACCAGCTGGTATGGCTCAGTAGTTGAACATCAGCCCATACACCAAGAGGTCACTGGTTCACTTCCCAGTCAGGACATATGCCCAGGTTGTGGGCCAAATCCCCAATGTGGACCATGCAAAAGGCGGCCAACTGATGTTCTCTTTCATCAATGTTTCTAACTCTCTCCCTCTCCCTTCCTCTCTCTCTAAACATAAAGGGGAAAAAATTTTTTTAAAAAACTCTCCTTCCTCTTTCTCTAAAAATCAATAAAGCAAAAAATAAATAATAAATAAATAAATAAATAAATAAATAATAAATAAATAAATAAAAAGCAAATGGACACCCAGTGCTCAGATCTTGATATTTTATACCATTCTCCAATAAAAAGAACCAGGGATCCTTGGAGAAATGGCTAATTCTAGGGATAGAGCAGAGAATATGAAGATGACCCTGGAGCTCTGGCCAGTTTGTCTCAGTGGTCAGAGCATTGGCCCTACAGACTGAAGGGTCATGGGTTTGATTCCCTGTACCTGGGTTGCAGGTTCCAACCCCACCCCTGGTCAGGGGATGTGTGAGGCAACTAATCTATGTGTCTCCTCTCTCTCTCTCTCTCTCTCTCTCTCTCTCTCTCTCCCCTCCTTCTTCCTCCCTTCCAGTCTCTCTAAAAATGCCCTTGGTTGAGGATTAACAACAACAAAAGTGATGATCCTGGAGCATCTTATAGTACAAGAAAGTAAGAAGTGCTCAAAAGAACTAAAAGACTGAGCCTGTCAAAGTGACATCAGGAAAAAAGCAAACAAGCAAACAAAAACCCTCAAACAGTCTTTTATTGTATTATAACCCACAGTATGAAATATCCACCAGCACCACTGATTGCCCCAGCTTACCTGGACAGAGTTTCCAGTGGCAGAACAGAGAGGGAGAACCAAACAAAGCATGGCTATCCCTCTGAGTTCAGAATTGGTGGAAGCCAAGGCATTTAGAATTCACAGGGCAGAGTACCAAAGGAGAGAGCTACACCGAGAACAAGTTCCCAACATCTGCAGAAGGATCCCCTCAGGTGCTTAGCTGAGTCTTGATCCACACATGTGAATGAGAAAACTATGGAGGGTAGAAGAAAAAACACCAAAAAGATGCAAACAGAACAGCTTTCAGATCTCACTGAGTGCTCTGGATAGTTTGCATTCCCACCAGCAAGACTGGAAAGATTGGGGCACCTAGGAGAATCCACAGGGGATTGCCTCCTAGAGGGACCACATTAGCCTTAGAACAAGGCTGCCCTGGACTCACCTAACAAAGCTTTAAATCAAGTTAAAGAATCAAACTGTTTTCCACTACATAAACTGCATCCCAAAACAAAGCCCAAAACAATGTAAGAAATACAAAAGTCAAGCATCCAACAAGGTAAAATTCACAATGTCTTGAATCTGATTTTTAAAAGGAAAAGGTTACTAGGCATACCAAGAAGCAGAAAATATGACTAATAACAAACAGAAATGTAAAAGAAAACCTAGAAATGACACAGATAATAGAATTAGCAAACAAGGGTGTTTAGAACAACTATTTTAAATAGTTTCCAGATATTCCAGAAGGTGGAGGAAAGCATGAGTGTATAAGGAAACAAAAGAGATAACAAAAATCAAATTTCTAGAGACAAAAATTATAATATCTGAGATGAAAATTGCACTGAATGAGTTACTGACAAAGTAGGCATTACAGAAAAAAAGATTAGTGAACTTGAAGAGGACAAAGTAATACAAACTATACAAAATGAAACCAAAGGGGGAAAAGACTGAAAATAAATGGATCTGTGAAACATCAGATTAACGCATGTGTGATTGGAGTCCAAGAATGAGAGAAAAGAACTGGAGGGACAAAAAGCTTGTATCTGGCATACATAAACAACTCTTAAAACAAAATAATAAGCCCTGGCCAGTTTGGCTCAGCGGTTACAGCGTCGGCCTGCAGTCCTGAGAGACCCGGGTTCGGTTCCCGCTAAGGGCATGTACCTTGGTTGCAGTTTGTCCCCGGCCCTGGTTGGTCGTGTGGGTGGCAGCCACTCGATGTGTCCCTTTCACATCGATGTTTTTCTCTCTCTCTCTCTCCCTCCTGCTCTATCTGAATAAAGAATGAAAACGTGTCCTCGGGTGAGGATAAAAAATAAATAAATAAAATAAATAATAAGACAGACAACTTAATTAAAAAAAACTAAGCAACAAATTTGTACAGACTTTTTAACAAGGAAGAAAAATACACAGATAGCTAAAAAGCACATAAAAAGATGCTCAAAATCATGAGTCATTTGGGAACTAAAAACTAAAACCACAATGGGATACCATTACACACATACCAGAATGGTTAAAATTTAAAGGAGAACTATACCAAGTGTTGACAAGAATGTGAAACTATTAGAATCCTCATACAATGCTGATGGTATTTTAAAGTGGACAACCATTATAGAAAACAAGTTGGCAGTTTCTAAAATGCATTTACACCATGAGGAGAACCATCAACAAAAGGAAAAGGCAACCTACAGAATGGGAAAAGATATTTATCAGCAATATATGTGATAAGAGGTTAATATACAAAATATATAAAGAACTCATACAACTCAATATTAGAAAACCAAGTAATTCAATTATAAGTTAGCAGAGGACCTAAATAGATATTTCTCCAAAAAAAGACAAAAAATGGCCAAAGACATGAAAAGATGCTCAACATCAGTAATTATCAGGGAAATGGAAATCAAAACCACAGTGAGAGAAGATGGCGGAGGGCACGACCAGAGGGAGGGTGAGTGAATGGGAGAGTGAGCTAGTGTGTGAGAGAGTGTGAGTGGACGTGAAGGTGGATGACCAAACTTGTGCAGTGCAGAGATGCAGAGCAGAAGGTTCCTGTGCTGTGGACGGGGAGCAGCAGCTCTTCAGGGCATTTCTCCCTGCTCCACAGGGAGGTCTTGCCCTATTGGAAGATCCCAGGTCTTCCCTGGAAGGAGGCAGTGGGAGCGCCTAGGGCCCAGCAACCTGAGCCCACCAGTGCACCTGGCACCATTGGACCAGTGGACACCCTGTGTCAACACAGACCAGTGCACAGTAATGGAGCTGTCAAGGTACCTGTTTTTAAAACCTCAAACAGCTGTGAGCCCAGCACCATCCCCCACAGTAGCAGCATGATCAGAGTCAAGATATAACCCCAGCAACAGAGGCTGGGGAGCAGACATCCATCCCCAGGCAACAGAAGCACAGATCAGCAGCTTAGACTCATTCTCGAAAACTACAGCAAAGGCTGAGCAGGAGTTGAGCCCCACTGGGCAGCAGCACTCCTCAGCCACCAGCAGTGGGACCTGTGGCTCCAGAGGGGCCTGTGCAACACAGCTGCCCACAAGAGCAGTGAGGAGCTGGGGCTCCATAGGGCCCTGTGTGACTCAGTGACCCACAAGAGTGCTGGGGAGCTGGGGATCCAGAGGAACCTGTGCGATCCAGCAGCCCACAAAAGCAGTGGAGAGCCAGGGTTCCAGATGATCCTGTGTGACCCAGTGGCCCACAAGACCAGTAGGGAGCCTGGACTCCAGTTGTACCTGTGCAATCCAGTGGCCCACAAGAGCGGTGGAGAACCAAGGCTCTAGTGGGGCCTGTACGATCCAGCTCCCCATGGGACCTGCAGGGAGCTGGGGATCCTAAGAGGCCTATGTGACCCAGCTGCCCACAAGATAGATGTGGAGCCAGGTCTCCAGAAGGCACTGTGCGATCCAGTTCCCCATGGGATCAGCAGGAAGTGGGATTTCCAATGGGGCCTGTACAATCCAGCAGCCCATGGTGCAGGCAGGAAGTGTGGCTCCAGCAGGGCCTGAGCAATACAGCTACAGGTGGTGCCAGCGACCAGTGAGGAATACAGCTTCAGAGGGGCCCACGCAACCCAGCAGCAGCACCTACCAGGACACACATCGGTACCAGTCTCCAGTAGTCAATCCTCCAGGATCCACAGCAGACAAGAGGCAACATGCAACAGAACAGTCTTGGAGGCACAGTAGCCTTATTTGATATACAGTGAGCTGCCTACACATCCAAACATCTCTCACTGGGTCTAGAGCTACCAGATGGCTAAAATGGGCAGAAAAAGAAACAACACCCAAAGGAAAGAAAAAGAGATATCACCAGAAATAAAATTACAGGAAATGGAAGAAAGCAACCTGTCAGATAAAGAATTCAAAGCAATGATTTTAAGGGTGCTCAAACAATTTGGTGAGAACTACAAACAACTTAATAAGAATTATGAAGAGCTCACTGGGAACGCCTTCAGCTTAAAAAAAGAGATGGGCCCTGGCCGGTTTGGCTCAGCGGTTAGAGCGTCGGCCTGCGGTCTGGAGAGACCCGGGTTCGGTTCCCGCTAAGGGCATGTACCTTGGTTGCAGTTTGTCCCCGGCCCTGGTTGGTCGTGCGGGTGGCAGCCACTCGATGTGTCCCTTCACGTCGATGTTTCTCACTCTCTCTCCCTTCCTCTCTCTCCCTCCCATTCTATCTGTACCAAAAATGGAAAAAATATCCTCGGGTGAGGATAAAAAAAAAAAAAAAAAAAAAAAAAAAAAAGAGATGGAAGCTATGCATAAAAATCAAGAGGAAATAAAGAATGACATAACTGTTATGAAAAATACCTTAGAAGGGTTCAATAGTAGATTAGAAGAAGCTGAAGACCAAGTCAGTGACTTAGAAGACAAGGTAGAGAAAAACACCCAAATGGAGCAGAAAGTAGAAGAAAAGTTTTAAAAGCAGCAGGAGAGTTTAAGGGAGCTGTGGGACAATACAAAATGTAACAACATTCGCATTATAGGGGGACCAAAAGGAGAAGATTCAGAGAAAAAAATAGAGAGCCTGTTTGAAGAAATAATGACAGAAAACTTCCCTAAACTAGTGAAGGAAAAAGTCACACAAGTCCAGGAAACATAGAGAGTCCCAAGCAAGATGAACCCCAGAAGACCCACAGCTAGACACATCACAATAAAAATGGCAAACATTAAAGACAAAGAAAGAATCTTTTAAAAAGCAACAGAGAGACAGAAAGTTACCTACAAGGGAGCTCCCATTAGACTGACAGCTTATTTCTCAATAGAAACACTGCAGGCCAGAAGGGAGTGGCATGAAGTGTACAAAGTAATGCAAGGCAAGGGTTTGAAATCAAGACTACACTATCCAGCAAGGCTATCATTCAAAATTGAAGAGCAATAAAGAGCTTCACAGATTTAAAATAAAAGCTAAAGGAATTTACCAGCACAAAATCAGCACTGCAAGAAATGCTGAAGGGACTGTTGTAAGAAGAAGAAACAGAAAGAGAGAAAGAGGAACACAGAATAAAATTAAAATGGCAACTAATAACTATCTATCCATAATAACTGTAAATGTAAATGGCTTAAATGCTCCAATCAAAAGACATAGGGTAGCTGATTGGATAGGAAAACATGACCTATATATGCTGTCTACAAGAGACCCACCTCACAACAAAAGACTCACACAGAAGCAAAGTGAAGGGATAAAAAAAAAATTTTCTGAGCAAATAGGAAAAAAAAACCTGGTATAGTAATAATCATATCTGACAAGATAGACTTCAAAACGAGGACCATAATAAGAGACAGAGAAGGTCACTACATAATATTAAAAGGATCAATTCAACAAGAGGATATAACCCTGGTAAACATATACACACTAAATATGGGAGCACCAAAATATATTAAAAAGCTTCGGAAGAACTTCAAGGGATAGATCAATAGCAATGCAATCATAGTGGGTGAATGTAACATGCCACTGACACCACTGGATAGATCTTCTAGACAAAAAATTAACAAGGACATGGAATCCTTACAAGACAAACTAGATCAGTTGGGCTTCATTAATATTTATAGATCATTTCACCTGAAAGCTGCAGAATATACATTCTTCTCAAGTGCACATAGGTCATTCTCAAAGACAGACCACATGATAGGACACAAGCAAATCTCTACAAATTCAAGAAGATTGAAATCATATCAAGCATCTTCTCAGATCACAGTGGCATGCAACTAGAACTCAATTACGATATAAACACACAGAAACATTCAAACACTTGGAGGCTAAATATCATGTTATTACACAATGAGTGGGTTGCTAATGAGATCAAGGAAGAAATTTAAAACTTTCTTGAAACCTATGAAAAAAACAACAAAACAAAATCTATGGGATACAGCAAAAGCAGTCCTGAGAGGGAAGTTCATAGCATTACAGGCCTACCTCAAGAAACAAGAAAAATTCCTGATTGACTTCCTAACCCTACAACTTAAAGAATTAGAAAGTAAACAAAAAGAAAACCCCAGAGCCAGTAGGAGGAAAGAAATAGTAAAGGTCAGAGCAGAAATAAACTACATAGTGACAAAAAAAAATTTTCAAAACATCATTGAAACAAAAAGCTGGTTCTTGAAAAGATAAACAAGATCAATGGAACTTTAGATAGACACACCAAAAGACAACAAAAAAGGGAATCAAATAAACAAAATCAGAAATAAAAAAGGAGAAGTAACAACGGACACCACAGAAATACAAAGAGTCATTGAAACATATAATGAACAATTATATGCCAACAAATTGGACAATATAGAAGAAATTGACAAATTTCTAGAAACACAGAGCCTCCCAAAACTGAACCAGGAAGAGATAGAAAACGTGAACACACCAATAACGACTAAGCAACTTGAAGATGTAATTAAGAAACTCCCAACCAGAAAAAGCCCAGGCCTGGATGGCTTCATGAGGGAGTTTTATCAAACATTCAAAGAAGATCTAATACCCATTCTCCTAAAACTTTTCCAAAAAATCCAAGAGGACAAAAGACTTCCTAACTCATTTTATGAGGCGAGCATAATCCTAATTCTAAAACCAGATAAAGACACTGCAAAGAAAGAAAACTACAGACCAAAATCCCTGATGAACAAAATATTAGCAAACTGGATCCAGCAATACATCAAAAAAATTACTCACCATGACCAAGTGGGATTCATCCCAGGGATGTAAGGATGGTGCAATATTTGCAAATCAATAAATGTGATACACCACATAAACAAAATGAAGGATAAAAACCACATGATTATATCAGTAGATGCTAAAAAAAAGCATTCGACAAAATCCAGCACCCATTTCTGATAAAAATGCTCATCAATGAGGGAATAGAGGGATCATATCTGGACATCATAAAGTCCATATATGAAAGACCTACAGTCAACATCATACTCAATGGGCAAAAACTAAAAGCATTCCCCTTAAGAACAGAAAGAAGACAGGGATGCTCATTTTCACCACTCTTATTTAACATAGTACTGGAAGTCTTAGCCACAGCAATCAGACATGAAGAAAAAATAAATGGGATCCAAATTGGAAAAGAGGAAGTACAGCTGTCATTATATGCAGATGACATGGTATTGTACATAAAAAACCCTAAAGACTCCATAAAAATCTACTACAGTTAATAAATGAATTTAGCAAAGTAGTAGGATACAAAATTAATGTCAAGAAATCAATGGCATTCTTATACACCAACAATGAACTAACAGAAAGAGAAACTAAAAAAAAAAAAACAATCCCATTTACTATCACGGCAAAAAAAATGAAGATACCTAGGAATAAACTTAACCAAAGAAGTAAAGGACCTCTTCACGGAAAATGACAAGTTATTGAAAAAATAAATAGAGGAAAACATAAAAAAGTGAAAGCACATACCTTGTTCATGGATTGGAAGAATTAACATCATTAAAATGTCCATACTACTCAAAGCAATCTATAGATCCAATGCAATTCCCATCAAAATATCAATGACATTACACAGAACTAGAAAAAACACTCCAAAAGTTTATATGGAAACAAAAAAGACCCTGAATAGCCACAGCAATCTTGAAAAAAAGGAACAAAGTAGGAGGGATCACATTACCAAATATCAGGTTATACTACAAAGTGACTGTAATCAAAACAGCCTGATACTGAAACAAGAACAGGCAGATAGATCAATGGAACAGAACAGAGAACCCAGAAACTGACCCAAGACAATATGCTCAATTAATATTTGACAAAGTTGGGAAGAGCATACAGTGAACTAAAGATAGCCTCTTTAATAAATGGTGTTGGGAAAATTGGACAGTGCAAAAAAATGAAGCTAGACCACCAACTTACACCATACACAAGAATAAAGTCAAAATGAATAAAAGACTTAAATTTAACTAAAAATTCTAGAAGAAAAGGTAGGCAACAAAATTTCAGGTCTCATATGCAGCAGAATTTTAACTGATACAATACCTAAGGAAAGAAAAACAAAGGAGAAAATGAACACATGGGACTACATCAAACTAAAAAGCTTCTGAACAGCAAAAGAAACAACCATCAAAATGCAAAGGGAACCCACTATATGGAAGACCATAATTGTCAATGATGCATGAGATAAGGGGTTAATTTCCAAAGTATATAGAGTGCTCATACAACTCAACAAAAGGAAAACAAAGAACCCAATTTAAAAAATGGGCAGAGGAGCTAAATAGACACTTCTCCAAAAAGGACATACAAATGACTAAGAGACATATGAAGAAATGCTCAACGTCACTAATCATCAGAGAGATGCAAATTAAAACAACTATAAGGTACCTGTCAGAATGGCCGCCATCAACAAGTCATCAAACAACAAGTGTTGGCGAGGGTGTGGAGAAAAGGGAGCTCTAGTACACTGCTGGTGGGAATGCAGACTGGTGCAGCTACTGTGGATAACAATATGGTGTTACCTCAAAAAGTTAATAATTGAATTGCCATTCAATTATCCCACTTTTAGGAATATACCCTAAGAAGCCTGAAATACCAATCAGAAAGAATATATGTACCCCTATGTTCATAGCAGCACTATTTACAATAGCTAAGGTCTGGAAACAACCCAAGTGTCCATTAGTAGATGAGTGGATAAAAAAGCCATGGCACATGCACACAATGGAGTACTATGTAGCTGTGAGAAAGAAAGATCTCTTATCCTTTGAGACAACATAAAGGGTCCTGAAAATTTTTATGCTAAGCAAAACAAGCCAAGCAAAGAAAGACAAATATCACATGATCTTACTTATTTGTGGAATATAAAGAACTGAACAAACTGATGAACAAAATTGACTCAGAGACATAGAGGCAGGGTACAGACTGACAAACCTCAGAAGAGGGGTTGTTGGGGGGAAAGAGATAAACCATGGAACTTATATGCATGTGTACATAACCAAGGGACATAGATAACAAAGCTGGGGATGGGGCAAGGGGCTTGGGGAGGAGGGTGTCAATGGGGGGAAATGGAGAAACTTCTGTAACAAAAACTAATTAATAAAAAGTATTTTTTTAAAATTTAACAAAAAAACAGTGAGATTTGATTAACTCATACCTGTTACAATGGCTATTATCAAAAAGACAAGAAAGAAGTTTTGACGAGGATGTGGAGTACAGGGAACTCTTGTGCACTGTTGGTGAAAGTGTAAATTAGTGCAACCACTATGGAAAACAATATGGAGTTTCCTCAAAAAATTAAAAATAGAACTACCATATATCCCAGCAATTCTACTTCTGGGTATTTATCCAAAGAAATTAAAAACACTAATTTGAAAAGATATATGTACCTCTATGTTCTTTGCAGCATTATTTACAACAGCCAAGATATGGAAGCAACCTAGGTGTCTATTGATAGATGAATAGATAAAGAAGATATGGTGTATATATACAATGGAATATTACTCAGATATAAAAAAGAATGAAACCTTGTCATTTGTGACAACATGGATAAACCTAGAGGGTATTATGCTGACTGAAATAAGTCAAGTAGAGAAAGATAAATAAGATTTTATGTATATGTGGAATCTAAAAAACAAAACTGAAACAAACTCATAGAGAACTGATGGTTGCCAGAGGGAAAGGAGATATATATATATATATATATATATATATATATATATATATATATATATAAAATCACCATGTTGTATCCTTCAAACTAATATAACATTATATGTCAACTATAATTAACATTGCATTCTTACAGATGTGAAGAATAAAATATAAAATCATTATCTAAAACATGTTATACAGAAACACTCACAAAACTATGTATTTGATGTTTAATCCTCACTCGAGGATATGCTTCCATTGATTTCTAGAGAAAGAGGAAAGGAGATAGATGGGGGGCGGGGAGAGAAATATTGATGTGAAACATTGAGAGAAACATGCCCTAGCTGGAGAGTGAACCCTCAACCTAGGCATGTGCCCTGAATGAGAATTGAACCCCCAACCTTTTAGTGAATGAGATGGTGCTCCAAACAACTGAGCCACCTCACCAGGGCAAGACTATGAATTTTTTAAGTGTGCATCAAATTTTCTAGGTCATAAGCAAATCTCAGTAAATTGCAAAGAACTAATATTGTACATTCCACATTTTTTAAAACCACAATGTAATTAAATTTGAAATTAACCATAAAAGATTGTTAACATTTTAGAACTTTGAATAACTAATGGAGGGTATCACAATGTACATTTAAAAGATATTTAGAACTAAATAATAATAGCACCGTTCATATCAAAACTTGTTTTAGTTTTAATTTATAAAATAAAAATAGTAAAGATAAAAATAAATAAGTGATACTACTGAGAAGTCTAGAAAATGTTGAATATTAAACAGGAAGTAGAATGAGGTTGAAAAAAATAAGAACAGAGACAAATGAAATGGAAAACAATATAACAAAAGAAAAAAGGTTACTTTAAAAGTGATAGACAAGGTATTAGCAAAACTAAAAAAAAAAAAGAAGAAAACACAAGTATGTGATATAAAAATGAAAAAGGACTATAACTTCCTTTTATAAAGGAAGACTTTTATAAAAGTAGACTTTTTTCTCTCTTTTTAAAAAATTTTTATTGAATTTTAAGTGGACATTTAAAAAAAATCTATGAGAAAGGTATAAATTACCCAAAGAATTTCAAGACTTATATGAATCTGTAATTTTTAAGAAAAAATATAATTTAACTGACTCAAGGAGAAATGGGTAACTTAAATAGACTTATAACCATTAAAAAATAAATAAATTAGTAAAACCTATCCACAAAAAAATGGACAAATATATAAATAAATCAACACAAAACAAGCTCAGATGTTTTATAGGTAAGTTTTACCAAACCTTTGAATAACATATACTCAATCTGACACATTATTTAAAAGATGACAAAAAGAGATGAAGCCATCCAATTCACTTATTGGGGTTAGATAATTGTAATAACAAAACAGTACAAACAATACAAGAAATTTAGATTATCAATCACAGTCAAAGAATTTATATGCATGTATGCATAACCAATGAACATAGACAACAATCCTGAGGGGGGAGGGGAGCGTGATGGGGAGGAGAGGGTCTAGTGGGGAGAAAGGAGAGACATCTGTAACAAAAGTAAATTAATAAAATTGAAGAAAAAAAATACACATCATGACCTAGTTGGATTTATTTCAAGAATGTAAGCATAGTTCAGCATTAAAAAACCTACCAATGTCACTTCCATATTAAAAATTAAAAGAGGAAAACTATATAATCTTAGTATTTGTAGAAAACCATTTAACAACTATCAAAGGGCCATGAAGCCTGCTCTAAGAACTAACGAAAATAGATGGTTAGAAGTAGCAGACAGTGTCAGTAGCAGACAGATTAGCAGACAGTAAATCAGCAAAACCACAAAGTGTGAAGATTTGGAGCAACTGGGGAAAGTAGAATGGCAGATTAGTTCCGAAAAAAAGTATTCCAAATCCGCTTTTTGAAACTGACTCTAACAAAGATTTGATGGTAATTATTATGGTATAGACAGGGTTCTAGAAAAATAAGATCTGATTTCAATCAGATACAGATGTATATATTTTATTTTATTTCAATTCTATTTTATTTATTTTTATTCTATTTTATTTATTTTTATTTCAATTATATTTCATTTAATTATTTTTATTGATTTTATTTTATTTTTTAATTAATTTATTTACTTTTGTTACAGATGTTTCACCTTTTTTCCACAGTGAGACCCCCCTCCCTCTCCCTTCCCACTCTGTCCCCAGCTTTGTTGTCCATGTCCATTGTTCATGTATACATACATATAAGTTCTGTGGTTTATCTCTCCTCCCCACCCCTCTTCTAAGGATTGTCAGTCTGTACCCCACATCTCTGGGACAACCCTGTTCCTCAGACTGTTATCTTCATTATATTTCACAAATAAGTGATATTTGTCTTTCTCTGCTTGGCTTGTTTCACTTAGGATAATACTCTCCAGGTCCCTCCATGTCGTCTCAAAGGATAAGAGATCTTTCTTTCTTACAGTTACATAGTACTCCATTGTGTATATGTACCACAGCTTTTTTATCCATTTGTCTCCTGATGGACATTTGGGCTGTTTCAAGATCTTAGCTATTGTAAACAGTGCTTCTACAAACATGGGGGTACATATATTCTTTCTGATGGGTAGATCTTAGCTATTGTGAATAGTGCTGCTATGAACATGGAGGTACATGTATTCTTTCTGATTGGTGTTTCAGGCTTCTTAGGGTATATTCCTAGAAGCGGGATCACTGGGTCAAATGGCAGTTCAATTTTAATTTTTTGAGGTAATACCATAGTGTTTTCCATAATAGCTGCACCAGTCTGCATTCCCACCAGCAGTGTACTAGAGTCCCCTTTTCTCCACACCCTCGCCAACACTTGTTGTTTGAAGATGTGTTGATGGCGGCCATTCTGACAGGTGTGAGGTGATACCTCATTGTTGTTTTAATTTGCATCTCTCTGATGATTAGTGATGTTGAGCATTTCTTCATATGTCTCTTGGCCATTTGTATGTCCTATTTGGAGAGGTGTCTATTTAGTTCCTCTGCCCATTTTTTATTTTTCATTTTATTTTTTTTTATCCTTACCCAAAGACATTTTTTTAAATTTTTTTGTTCAGATAGAGCGGGAGGGAGACAGGAAGAGAGAGAGAGAAACCTTGACGTGAAAGGGACATACATCGAGTGCCTGCCACCCGCACGACCCAACCAGGGCCCGGGACAAACTGCAACCGAGGTACATGCCCTTAGAGGGAACTGAACCTGGGTCTCTCTGGACCACAGGCTGACACTCTAACTGCTGAGCCAAACTGGCCAGGGCCCTCTGCTCATTTTTTAATTGGGTTTTCTTCCTTTTCTTGAGCTGTATGAGCACTCTATAGATATTGGAAATTAACCCCTTACCTAATGTATCATTGGCAATGATGCTCTCCCATACAGTGGGTTGCCTTTCCATTTTAGTGGTTTCTTTTGCTGTGCAGAAGCTTTTTAGTTTGACGTAGTCCCATGTGTTCATTTTCTCCTTTGTTTCTGTTGCCTTAGGTGATGTATCAGCGAAAATTCTACTGCGTATGATGTCTGAAATTTAGTTGCCCACATTTTCTTCTAGGATTTTTATGGAGTCATGAGTCACATTTAATTCTTTTATCCATTTTGAGTTTATTTTTGTGTATGGTGTAAGTTGATGGTCTAGTTTAAATTTTTTGCATGTAGCTGTCCAATTTTCCCAACACCATTTATTAAAGAGGCTGTCTTTACTCCACTGTATGCTCTTGCCACCTTTGTCACATATTAATTGAGCATAATGTCTTGGGTCCATTTCTTGCTTCTCTATTCTGTTCCATTAATCTATCTGCCTGTTCTTGTGCCAGTACCAGGCTGTTTTGATTACAGTTGCTTTGTAGTATAACCTGAAATCTGGTAATGTCATCCCTCAAAATTTGTTCTCTTTTTCAAGATTGCTGTGGCTATTCAGGGTCTTTTTTGTTTTCATATGAACTTTTGAACAATTTGTTCTAGTTCTGTGAAGTATGTCGTTGGTATTTTGATGGGGATTGCATTGAATCCATAGATTGCTTTGGGTAGTATGGACATTTTAATGATGTTAATTCTTCCAATCCATGAACAAGATATGTGCTTCCACTTTTTTATATCTTTCTCTCTATATTTTTTTTTTCAATGGCCTGTAGTTTTCTGCAAATAAGTCCTTTATTTCTTTGGTTAAGTTTATTCCTAGGTGTCTTAATTTTTTTACTGCAATGGTAAATGGGATTGTTTTTTTAGTTTCTCTTTCTGTGAGTTCGTCATTGGTGTATAAAAATGCTGTCAATTTCTTGATGTTAATTTTGTATCCTGCTACTTTGCGAAATTTATTTATTAAGTCTAGTAAATTTTTGATGGAGTCTTTGGGGTTTTCTACATATAATATTATGTCATCTGTGAATAATGACAGTTTCACTTCCTCCTTTCCAGTTTGGATCCTGTTTATTTTTTCTTCATGTCTGATTGTTGTGGCTAATACTTCCAGTACTATGTTAAATAAGAGTGGCAAAAGTGGGCATACTTGTTTGGTTCCTGTTCTTAAGAGAAATGCTTTTAATTTTTGCCCATTAAGTATGATGGTGGCGGTGGGTCTTTCATTGGCCTTTATTATGTCGAGATATGATCCCTCTATTCCCAGATTGCTGAGCATTTTTATCAAAAATGGATGCTGGATTTTGTCAAATGCTTTTTTAGCATCTATTGATATTATCATATGATTTGTATCTTTCATTTTGTTATGTGGTGTATTACATTTATTGATTTGTGAATATTGTACCAGACTTGCATCCCTGGGATGAATCCCACTTCGTCATGGTGAATACTTTTTTTGGTATATTGTTGGATCCGATTTGCTAGTATTTTGTTCAGGATTTTGGCATCTATGTTCATCAGGGATGTTGGTCTGTAGTTTTCTTTCTTGGTAGTGTCTTTTCGGGTTTTGGCATTAGAATTATGCTGGCCTCATAAAACGAGTTTGGAATTCTTCCTTCTTGAATTTTTTTAAATAGTTTGACTAGAATGGGTATTTTTTAGTATATTTTTTCTTTTTAAACTTATTTTTATTGTTAAATGTATTATAGATGTTTTCCCCCATATTCTCCACTCCCACCCCCTCCTACCTTCCCCACACTATTGTCTGTGTCCATTGGTTATGCATATATGCAAAGAAGTTTCTTTGTTTATCTCTTCCTGCCCTCCATCCCCCCTTCCCTTTGAGGTTCCTCAGTCTAAGAACCAATTTATACTTCTTAATTCCTTCACCTTTTCACCCATCCCCTCAGCCCCCTCTCATCTGGCAAACAGGAAAAAGTTCTCTGTATCTATGAGTCTGTTTCTGTTCTGCTTGCTCATTTTGTTTGTAGATTCAATCATTCATTGATATGTATTGATTGGCAATTTATTTTTCATATTTTTGTTCTTTTTTTTTTTTCTTGCAACAAGCAAGGAGTTTTATTTTGTAATGTAAAAACACCTTTTTGAAAATATTTTTGTTACATTTGTTTCTCCTTTTTTCCCCATTGACACCCTCCTCCCAATCCCATCCGCTCCATCCCCACGTACACCCCCAGCATTATTGTTCTTCTTCAAGAAGACTTGTCAACATTTCATAAAATACTGGTTTTGTGGTGATGAACTCCTTTAACTTTTTCTGGAAAACTCTTAATAAATTCATTGATTCTAAATGATAGCTTTGCAGAATAGCATAATCTTAGTTGTAGGTTCTTGTTTTTCATTGCTTTGAATATCTCTTGCCACTCTTTTCAAAAATCAGCTGATAGTCTTATGGGAGCTACCTTGTAGGTAACTAACTGCTTTTATCTTTCTGCTTTTAAGACTCTCTCTTTATCTTTAACCTTTTGTGTTTTTATTATGTGTCTTGATGTGGGCTTCATTGGGTTCAACTTGTTTGGGACTCCCTGTGCTTCCTGGACTTGTATGACAATTTCCTTCACCAAGTTAGGGAAGTTTTCTGTCATTATTTTTTCAAATAGGTTTTCAATTTCTTGATCTCTCTCTTCTCCTTCTAGCATCCCCATGAAGTGAATGTTGGTATGTTTGACATTGTCCCAGAGGCTCCTTACACTATCCTCTTTTTTTAAAAGTTCTTTTTCCTTTTGGCTGTTCTGATTAGGTATTGCTTTCTTATATTCCAAATCAATGATTTGCTTCTTAGCTTCACCTACTCAACTATTGATTCCTGGTAAATTTTTTTTTATCTCAGTGAATGCCTCCTTCATTTCTCACTGGTCCTTTTTTATGCTCTCAATGTTCTCACTAAGTCCCTTGGCATTCTCACTAAGTTCCTTAACATTCTCACTAAGTTAATTGAGCATCCTTATAACCAGTGTTTTGAACTCCATCTGTTAGATTGCTTATCTCTTTCATTTAATTCTTTTCCTGGAGTTTTGTTCTGTTCTTTCATTTAAGACATGTTTTTTTGTCTCCTCACATTGGCTGCCTCCCTGTGTTTGTTTCTATGTATTAGATAGAGTTGCTACGTCTCTTAGGCTTCCTAGAGTGGCCTATTGTAGTAGGTGTCCTGTAGGATCCAGTGGCATAGCCTCCCTGATCACCCCAGCTGGGCTTTCACCCTTATGTCATATTTGAAGTGCTGCTGGCACTTCAATGGGAGGTATTTACTGCAGCTGATAAGCTGCAAGGACTGGTTGTTCCCACTGACCACTGACCACTGACCTCTGACTACCTTGGAGGACCAGCTGTGAAGGGCTCACCACACAGACAAACACTTACTTCAGCAGGGCTCTGGTACCCACTGAGTCCAATCCTTGAGTGTGTTGCTTGTGGAGGTGGTTGGTTGGTGGTGCTTTGACGTGATCTGAAACTGTCCACTGAGTGTCCTGGCTCTGGGGCAAGGTCAGCCTCCACCTGTGTTCTACCTGAGACCACCAGGCATAAGCTACAAAGCAATCTACAGATGGTTGCTTCTTGTGCTGGTCTTGGAGGTGCCCCGGCAAAGCCAAGCTGTGAGCCAAGGCTGGCTGTTTCTAGTGCCCGGCCTAGGGTCAGTTAGCTAGAGGTAAGGGGCTTCCTGAGGCCAAGTGATACTTGTTTGAGAGAATTTAGGAAAATCTGAAGCAAGACCCAAGACAGGCAAATCCTATGATAAAGCCACTGGAAACACCTTGAGTGGGCCTGAAAGTTGGGTGGGACAGGGCCTCAGGGGATCACCAGGGTGGGGCAAACAGTGTGAGCCAGGTTGCTGGAGTCCCAGATATGGTGCAGGTCTGACTGCCCTATGGGGGAAGAGCTCACCAAAGGAATAATGGCCTCCACCAGCACGCCTATCCAAAAGAAAGCTGCCTCTCCAGCTTTCACCCCTAGGTCAAACAACTCAGTTATCCCCTTGTGTCTCTGGTGCCTTTCAAGCTGCCTACTCTACCCTGGAGCCTGTAGGGAGCAGGTCTGCATAAGTCCATGCATGGGCCCTTTAAGTGGGACTGCCTGGAACTCCAGCAGCCTCCCTCAACCTCAGTTCCTGCTGGTTTTTACAGCCAGAAGTGATGGGGATTTCTCTTCCTGGCACTGGAACCCTGAGTTTGGGGCTTGTTGTGGGTCAGGGACCCCTTGCTCCTCAGGGAGGGCCTTTTCAGCCAAGAAATCCTCCTGATTTTTATCTGCCATTCATGGGTATGGGACCAGCTCATCCTAGCCTCCGTCACTCCTACCAGTCTCCATGTGGCTTTTTCTTTAATTTTGACTTCCATTCAGCTCAATTTCAGGTAGTTTTAAATGATGGTTGTTCTATAGTTTAGTTGTAATTTTGATGTGGTTGTGGGAGGAGGCAAATACCATGTTTACCTATGCTGCCATCTTGACCAGAAGTCAGATGTGTATATTTTATTGTTGTCACTTTCTTAAAATCCTTCACTGGGTACTCATCACTGTTAAGATATAGACAAAGATCTATCAACATGGTCTTCAAAGCAATAGTATCTTGGGGTCTGGGGGTGGTAATGGTTATCGAGAGTAGAGAGAAAGCTCCTGTGAGAATATTTCAAATAAAAGCATCTCCAACAATTTCTGGGGTAATTCCTTAAGAAATATGTTGACATGATGGTTGCTAAAACTAAAAAAAAAAAAGAGAGAGAGAGAATAAAGCCTTAGGTAATGCCATTTTTGTGCTCACTTCCCTACCAACTAATGGTGAAAGCTAGGTCCTGGTCCTACCTTCACCCCAGACTCACTTCCAAGATTTAGTCCCTGGCAGTACCTTCATCTTATAAGACCTACATTATCTGGTCACCAGGGTCTTTAATTCCATGTTGTTAAAAAATATTTTATAGACCATCAGTTTAATAACTTAAGTGTATAAAACACTATTCAGTACTTGTTAAAAATACAGAATACTGGAGCCCATTCCAGGCCTTCAGAATCAGAATCTCTAATAGCAAGCCTGGAAAATCAGCATAATTATGATGCAGGCTGTCTAGGTAGCACATGATGAGGCATAGGCCATAAGAAACTAAAGTGTGTGAGGAAGGGCAGGATAAAATCAAATTATGTTTGGGGAAGATAACTGTAGTGAACATTTCAAAAGAAAAAACAATCTGGGATTCCAAAATGGTGGCAGAGTGAATGGAAGACACGCAGACCATCTCCCAGGACCAAACAAAATTACAACTAAAATAAAGACAAATCGTCGGGAAAAAGCAACAGAAAAGCAGTTTGCAAAGACTATATAACCAGGGACACTAAATTGATTCTGGTAGGATTGTGGAGGTGCGAGAGGGGTTCTGGGACCCCAAAAACAGCAGTAATCTTAGCTGTGAGCAGTGCCCTCAGAGTTAAAATCCCAAGCCCGCTTCACAGCACAGAATGACAGGAAAGAGTGCTACATTAGCCACAGCCACTTACCTTGGGCACAAACAGAGGGAGGGCACACTGGACTGGAACTGTGTGGAGACACCTGAAATTTGAAGGATGCTCAGAGCTTTTGCTAAGTTGTGGCTGTGCAGGATGGTGGCCATCTTACTCCTTCAAAAGGCTCTGGGGACAGGCGGCAGCCCCTCCCTTGAAGATGCAACCAAACCTAGGTGAGCTAAAGTAATGCAAATCGAGGTTCATTAAAAACCAATATCGACCTCACCCCAGGGAAATCCATTTATGTTGAACACCTGAGGGGGTGTTTTATTCAACAAGAAAACCAAGGCTATTCAAGTAACCAAGACTAATAGCCTCCAGGCAAAAAACTAGAAGAAAATGGAACGATTAATTGGCTTGCATATCTACCCAGGAGAGTAAGATTTGACAGTGGTGGTGAACATGAAATGCTCACCCAAACTCAGTAGAGGGAGCCACAAACAGCAGAACACCAACACCCACAGGGAAAATTTGGCAGGCTCCAAAATCCACTAAGATAGCCAAACTGGTGAAAGAAACAAATCCCAAATGAAAGAACAAGAAACCTCTACTGAAGATGAGATAAATGAAATGCACTTAAGCAAATTATCAGAGGTAGAGTTCAGAGCCATGATCTTGAGGAAGCTCAACAGCATGACTAAAGACATCAGCACCATGAGAAAAGATATAGAAACATTGAAAACCAACCAAGTGGAAATGAAGAATGACATAGCAGAAATTAAGAACATATTGGAAGGACTAACCAGCAGAGTAGAGGAAGCTGAGAACCGGATCAGTGAATTAGAAGACAGGGTAGAAAAAAATCAACCAATCAAAAAATCAAAAGGAAAAAAAAACAATTAAAAAACAGGAAGATAGCTGTGGTACATATACACAATGGAGTACTACTCAGCGATAAGAAAGAAAGATCTCTTATCCTTTGAGACTACATGGAGGGACCTGGAAAGTATCATCCTAAGTGAAACAAGCCAAACAGAGAAAGACAAATTTCATATGATCTCACTTATTTGTGGAATATAATGAACATAACAGTTTGAGGAATGGGGTAGTACCAGAGATGCGGAAGCAGGGTACAGACTGACAATCCCCGAAGGAGTGGGGAGATGGGGGAGGGATGAACCACAGAACTTATACGCATGTATGCATGAACAGTGGACATGGACAACAATCTGGGGAAGGGGCAGGGAGGGGAGAGGGAGGGGGGAATCAGTGGGGGAAAAAAGGAGAATCATTTGTAACAAAAATTAATCAATTAAAAAAAAAAGTCAAAAGAAAAAAAACAACAGGAAGATAGCTTAAGAGAACTGTGGGATAACTGGAAACGTAATAACATTAGCATCATAGGAGTCCCTGAAGCGGAAGAAATTGGGCAAGGATTAAAGAATATATTTGAAGAAATAGTGACAGAAAACTTTCCTAACTTGGTGAAGGAAGAAGGCATTCAACTTCAAGAAGCACAGAGAGCTCCAAGTAAGAAGAACCTAAACAGGCCCACACCAAGGCACAGAGTAAGTAAAATGCCAAAAATTAAAGACAAAGAGAGAATCCTAAAGGCAGCAAGACATAGCAACAGGTTACCTACCAAAAAAAGCCCATAAAGCTAAATGCTAACTTCTCAACAGAAACACCACAGGCCAGAAGGGAATGTCATGAAGCAATCAAGGTCATGAAAAACAAAGACCTGAATCCAAGACTACTCTATCCAGCAAGGCTATTATTCAAAATAGAAGATCAAATAAAGAGCTTCCCAGAAAAAAAAGGCTAAGGGAATATATTAGCACCAAATCAGCATCGCAAGAAATGTTAAAAGGACTGCTGTAATTAGTAGAAGAAATAGGAAGAAAAATATAACCACACTAAACAAAAAAGTCCATAAATAAGTACATATCAATAATCCCTTAAGTGTAAATGGACTGAATGCTCTGATAAAAGAAACAGAATAGCAGATTGGATAAGAAAGCATGATTCATATATATGTTGTTTACAAGAGACCCACCTCACAACAAAAGACTCACATAGGTTGAAAGTGAAGAGATGAGAAAAAATCTTCCAAGAAAAACAAAAGCTGAAGTAGCAATCCTCATATCCGATAAAATAGATTTCAAAATGAAGGCCATAACTACAGACAAAGAAGGCCACTACATAATATTGAAAGGATCTATCCAACAGGAACATATACCTTGGTAAACATATATGCACCCAATATAGGAGTACCAAAATATATTAAAAATCTTCTGGAGGACTTCAAAGGAGAAATCAACAGCAATAAAATCATAGCAGGGGACTTCAACACCCTGCTGACATCACTGGATAAGTCCTCTAGACAAAAAATTAACAAGGAAACAAAGACTCTAAATGAAGCACTAGACCAAATGGATTTAATAGATATCTAGAGAATTACACCCCAAAACTACAAAATACACATTCTTCTCAAGTGCACATGGGACATTCTCAAAGACAGACCACAAGTTAGGACACAAACTAAGTCTCTACAAGTTCAAGAAGATTGAAATTATATCAAGCATCTTCTCAGATCACAATGGCATAAAACTAGAAATCATTTGCAACAAGAACATGCAAAGACATTTGAACACATGGAGGCTAAATAGCATGTTATTAAACAATGAATGGGTTACCAAGGAGATCAAGGAAGAATTTTAAAACTTCCTGGAAACCAACAAAAATAGACACAACAACACAAAATCTATGGGATGCAGCGAAAGCAGTTCCGAGAGGAAAGTTCATAGCACTACAAGCCTACTTCAAAAAACAAGAAAAATTTCTAATAGACTATCTAACCAATCAACGTAAAGAACTAGAAAGAAAACCCCAGAACAAGTACAAAGAAGGAAATAGTAAAGATCACAGCAGAAATAATGACATAAAGATCAAAAAACAATTCAAAGGATCAATGAAACAAAGAGCTGGTTTTTCGAAAAGATAAACAAGATTGATGGACCCTTAGCTAGACTCACCGAGAAACAAAGAAAAAGAACCTAAATATATGAAATCAGAAATGAAAAAGAAGTAACAACTGACACCACAGAAGGGACATTGAAACATATAATGAACAATTATATGCCAACAAATTGGACAATATAGAAGAAATGGACAAATTTCTAGAAACACAGAGCCTCCCAAAACTGAACCAGGAAGAGATAGAAAACATGAACAGACCAATAACAACTAAGGAAATTGAAGATGTAATGAAAAAACTCCCAGCCAGAAAAAGCCCAGGCCTATATGGCTTCATGGAGGAATTTTACCAAACATTCAAAGAAGATCTAATGCCCATTCTCCTAAAACTATTCCAAAAAATCCAAGAGAACAAAAGACTTCCTAACTCATTTTATGAGGCCAGCATAATCCTAATTCCAAAACAAGATAAAGACACTGCAAAGAAAGAAAACTACAGGCAATATCCCTGATGAACACAGATGCCAAAATCTTTAATAAAATATTAGCGATTGGATCCAGCAATGCATCAAAAAAATTATTCACCATGACCAGTGGGATTCATCCCAGGGATGCAAGGCTGGTGCAATATTTGCAAATTAAAATTTGTGATACACCACATAAACAAAATGAAAGATAAAAACCACATGATCATATTAATAGATGCTGAAAAAGCATTCGACAAAATCCAGTACACATTTCTGATTAAAAAGCTCAGCAATATGGGAATAAAGTGATCATATTTGGACATCATAAAGGCCATATATGAAAGACCTACAGCCAACATCAGCCAATGGGCAAAAACTAAAAGCATTTTTTTTAAGAACAGGAATAAGACAGGGATGCCTACTTTCTCCACTCTTATATAACATAGTACTGGAAGTCTTAGCCACAGCAATCAGACATGAAGAAAAAATAAATGGTATCCAAACCTGAAAGGAGGAAGTGAAACTGTCCTAATTCTCAGATGACATGATGCTATACATAGAAAACTCCAAAGACTCCATCAAAAATTTACTAGACCTAACAAATGAATTTTGCAAAGTAGCAGGATACAAATTAAAATCAAGAAATTGACTGCAATCTTATACACCAATGATGAACTCACAGAAAGAGAAACTAAACAAACTATTCCATTTACCATTGTGGCAAAAAAATTAAGATATCTAGGAATGAACTTAACCAAAGAAGTAAAGGACCTATTCGCAGAAAACTACGAGACATTGAAAAAAGAAATAGAGGAAGATATAAAAAAAGTGGAAGCACATACCTTGTTCATGGATTGGAAGAATTAACATCATTAAAACATCCATACTATCCAAAGCAATCTATAGATTCAATGCAATCCCCATCAGAATACCAACGACATATTTCACAGAACTAGAACAAATACTTCAAAAGTTCATATGGAAGCAAAAAAGAACCCGAATAGCCACAACAATCTTGAAAAAGAACAAAGTTGGAGGGTGACATTACCAGATTTCAGGTTATACTACAAAGCGACTGTAATCAAAACAGCCTGGTACTGCCACAAGAACAGGCATATAGACCAGTGGAACAGAGCAGAGAACCCAGAAATGGACCCAAGACATTATGCTCAATTAATATTTGACAAAGGTGGCAAGAGCATACAATGGAGTAAAGACAGCCTCTTTAATAAAAGATGTTGGGAAAATTGGACAGCTACATGAAAAAAGAAAAAAAAGAAACTAGACCATCAACTTACACCATACACAAAAATAAACTCAAAATGGATAAAAGAGTTAAATGTGACCAATGAATCCATAAAAATCCTAGAAGAAACTGTACAACTCAACAAAAGGAAGACAAAGAACTCAATTAAAAACTGGGCAGAGGAGCTGAATAGACACCTCTCCAAACAGGACATACAAATGGCTGAGAAACATATAAAGAAATGCTCAACATCACTAATCATCAGAGAGATGCAAATTAAGACAACAATGAGGTATCACCTCACACCTGTCAGATTGGTTGCCATCAACAAATCATCAAACAACAAGTGTTGGTGAGGGTGTGGAGAAAAGGGGACTCTAGTACACTGCTGGTGGGAATGAAGACTGGTGCAGCCACTATGGAAAACACTATGGTGTTACCTCAAAAAATTAAAAATTGAACTTCCATTTGACCCAGTGAACCCACTTCTAAGAATATACCCTATGAAGCCTGAAACACCAATCAGAAAGAATATATGTACCCCATGTTCATAGCAGCTCTATTTACAATAGCTAAGATCTGGAAACAGCCCAAGTGCCCATCAGTAGACAAATAGATAAGACAGCTGTGGTTCATATACACAATGGAGTACTATGCATCTGTAAGAAAGAAAGATCTCTTATCCTTTGAGATGACATGGAGGGACCTGGAAAGTATTATCCTAATTTTAACAAGCCAAGCAGAAAAAGACAAATACCACATGATCTCACTTATTTGTGGAATATAATGAACATAACAGTCTGAGGAATAGGGTAGACCCAGAGACATGGAAGTAGGGTACAGACTGACAACCCTCAGAAAAGGGGGTGGTAGAGGGAGGGAAGAGATAAACCACAGAACTTATATGCACATATGCATAACCAATGCACATGGACAACAAAGCTGGGGATGGGGTAAAGGGATAGGGAGGAGGGTGTCAATGGAGTAAAAAAGGAGAAACATCTGTAACAAAAATAAAATTAAAAAAAAAAAAATTAAAAAAATTCCTTCGTGGCCAGTATGGCTCAGTGGTTGAGCATCGACCCATGCACCAAGAGGTCGCTGGTTCAATTCCAGGTCGGGGCACATGCCCTGGTTGTGCGCCTGATCCCCAGTGGGGAGCATGCAGGAGGCAGCCAATTGATGTTCTCTCTCATCGATGTTTCTTTCTCTCTCTCCCTCTCCAAAATCAATAAAGAAAAATTAAAAATAAAAATAAGTTTCCGCCTACCTCTGATGCTGACTTTAATTATTAGAATGTTACTTAAATATATACAAATTAAGTCAACTATAAATCCTTATAAGAGTTATATCCTTAAAATTAAAATTACAAATTAAATACAAACTGAATTTTGAAAGCAACAAAATTCAACATGAACATCATGAGTTAAAACTGAATGATGATGTGCTGTTGAAAATGACTCTCTCACAACATGAATATAGTATAATGACAAATGTCACTCTAAACGCCCTGTTGCCTGTCACCCACTGTAGACTTATGACGCATGGGCCACTTTCTAGAACATTCACATATTTCTGCCTCTATCTATTGAATGGTATGCCTGCCAAGAGTTGTATTCCTCCATCCCCATCCCAGACATGTTTATGCCATCTGTACTTTTTATATATTTAAATAAATATGTAATTTAATTAAATATTTCACAAATCGACAAATAATTCTGAGAAGGAAGAGAACAATTGTTTCTATAAAAATAAATGTTAAATGCCTTAAAAAACTAAATAGCTAAATTGTTGAATTATGTATAGTCAAGACAAATATAAAATACTGGAAAAAAAATCTAAAAATCCAGGCAGTAATCATTATTTCACAATGGATTTAAGTTTTCTCTCTATTTTTAAAGAAACTAATATGGTTATAAATTATAAGAAATAGATTATAATAATCTAGCTATTTGGTTCCACAAGAAAGGTCCTGGCCCCGTATCAAAATGCAGGTGAATAAATGTGAATTTAAGTAGTTTACATTTAAATGTTTAAAATACACATTAGTTTTCAATATTTTTGATTAAGTGAAAGTATTTATTCAATGCCATTTTCAAGAATGCAAGTTTTACATATTAAATCTGACTTCATCCTTTTTTCATTATTCCATGGCAGTAAAAGTAGTAGTACTTGATGTCTGTGCAATCCTAAACACAAGTAAAAAGTGTGAGCCCTTCAAGTGAATGGCAGTTATTTCTTTCTTATCAGATGGCTTTCCAAGAAGTATTGGGTATCACTTTTCATTATAATAAAAATAAAAACATTTATAATTTCTTGTAGAAAACATGCAGAGCTTAATGAATGCATTAGTATGAGAAAGTCTTCTAGAAAATAAATGTAGTCTCCAGTTAACCAATGAGAAAGTTATTCCACCATGTTTAAGTGACTTTCACAAAATTTGAAGAGTGAATTTGGGACAAATAAAACAATAGACAGAAAAGGAAGGCTTTTACCTTTAAAGAAAAGGGTCTGATTCTTACTGGTTTCTCCACTTTATCTTGAAAAACTGATGTTATTCTATACCTCCTGTACCTCTTATACAAATGTTAAAATAAATTGCATCACACACTGGTAGAAGTATAAATGGAATCACTTTCCTGAGATGCAATTTGGCAGTTGGTAAAAAAGCTTTATCATTTTTCATATATTTTGACACATAAGTCTACTTCTTAAGATCTATCCGAGGGACACTTACTGTGCTCAGGGATGTGCACAAATATTTGGTCAGCATGTTTTGCTTTACACACACACGCACAAATTGAACATAAGAAAGAATATAAATAAAGGCTTGAATAAATAAACTATAGTAATATCCAAATATTGGGATACTATGCAGAAACAAAAATTGTACTATGCAAGAATAGTATGGTTACTGAAAAGTTATTGGAGGCATACATAAAAATGTTGAAAGAAATGTACACAGTTCTAGGATATCTGGAAGATTATGCAATGAACAAAATCAACCAAATTCCAATTATCATGGACTTTATATTCTGGTGGAGAAAGACAGAAAGTAAGCAAAGTAGCAAATTTATAAAAGTAAGATATAGTATGTCATACGGTGATAAGTACAATGGATAGTGAGTCTACTTGGAGGTAGATGGTGTTGTTATCTGTATAAAGTGGTCAAGGAGGCCTTACTGATAAGGTGACATTTGAGTAGTGACTTAAAGGACCCCAGGAACGTCATGGAAGGGACATTAGAGTTTCTGTTTTAAAAGAATACCTCTGGCTGTTATGATTTACGTAGATTGTAGTGAAATGGGGCATGGGCAAAACAGTGAGGCCAACAGGAGACCACTGCAATATCTTGACAAAAGACAATGGTAGCTTAGAACGAGGGTGGTCAGAGTCTGGATGCATTTTGAAGACAGGGCTAATAGGAGATGCTGATGGCTTGCATGTGGGATTCAAAAGAAAGAAGAGCACAAGAACAGGCATATAGACCAGTGGAACAGAACAGAGAACCCAGAAATGGACCCAAGGCAATATGCTTAATTAATATTTGACAAAGGTGGCAAGATCATACAGTGGAGTAAGGATAGCATCTTTAATAAACGATGCTGGGAAAATTGGACAGCTACATGCAAAAAAAATGAAACTAGATCATCAACTTATACCCTACACAAGAATAAACTCAAAATGAATAAAAGACTTAAATGTAACTCGTGAATCCATAAAAATTCTAGAAGAAACTGTAGGCAACAAAATTTCAGACATAATATGCAGCAGAATTTTCACTGATACAACACCTAAGGCAATAGAAACAAAGAAAAAATGAACACATGGGACTACATCAAGCTAAAAACTTCTGCACAGCAAAAGATACAATCATCAAAATGGAAAGACTACCCACTGTATGGGAGACCATAATTGCCAATGATACATCAGATAAGGGGTTAATTTCCAATATATAGAGAGTGCTCATACAACTCAACAAAAGGAAGACGAAGAACCCAATTAAAAAATTAGCAGAGGAACTAAATAGACACCTCTCCAAACAGGACATACAAATAGCTAAGAGACATATGAAGAAATGCTCAACATCACTAATCAGAGAGATGCAAATTAAAACAACAATGAGGTATCACCTCACACCTGTCAAATTGGTTGCCATCAACAAATCATCAAACAACAAGTGTTGGCGAGGGTGTGGAGAAAAGGGGACTCTAGTACACTGCTGGTAGGAATGCAGACTGGTGCAGCCACTATGGAAAACACTATGGTGTTACCTCAAAAAATTAAAATTGAACTTCCATTTGACCCAGTGATCCCGCTTCTAGGAATATACCCTAAGAAGCCTGAAACACCAATCAGAAAGAATATATGTACCCCCATGTTTGTAGCAGCACTATTTACAATAGCTAAGATCTGGAAACAGCCCAAGTGCCCATCAGTAGACGAATGGATAAGACAGCTGTGGTACATATATACAATGGAGTACTATGCATCTGTAAGAAAGAAAGATCTCTTATCCTTTGAGATGACATGGAGGGAGCTGGAAAGTATTATCCTAAGCGAAACAAGCCAAACAGAGAAAGACAAGTATCATATGATCTTACTTATTTGTGGAATATAATGAACATAACAGTCTGAGGAATGGGGTAGTCCCAGAGACGTGGAAGTGGGGTACAGACTGACAATCTCCAGAAGAGGGGGTGGTGGGGGAGAGATAAACCACAGAACTTATATGCATGTATGAATGAACAAGGGACATGGACAACAAAGCTGGGGACAGGGCAGGGAGGGAAAGGGAGGGGGAATCAGTGGGGGGGGGGGAGAAACATCTGTAACAAAAATAAATGAATTAATTAAATAAAAAATAAAAAAGAAAGAAAGAAGAGGCTTCATAGCCTCAGCAGCTGGGAGGATAAAGTTGTTATTTAGTGAGACAGGAAAGGCTGTGTGGGGAGCAGACTCAAGGGTCAGGTCAGTAGTATGTTTTTTGACATGTTTTATTTGAGATGTCACATAGAAATCAATTGGAGACCATCTATGATGAAGTATGTGAAAATGTTTTTCTCAAAGCATCTTTTCTTACTCCTCCATCACCCTCAGTTTGAATTAGGTGCTTTTGCTCTGCATGGCACCACATACACCCACACCCACCCACACCTGCATGAGACTATAACTGTATGAATTGTTCTTCCCCTAATAGACTGTGAGGAGTCTTACTATATCCCTGGCACCTACTACAGGACCTGGCTTGTAATAAAGCACAATAAATGTCTATAGAATGAGGGCTTAAAAAATAGACAAAGGCTGAGAAAAACCAGAAATTGACCCAAGACAATATGCTCAATTAATATTTGACAAAGATGGCAAGAACATACAGTGGAGTCAAGACAGTCTCTTCAATAGATGGTGTTGAGAATGTTGGACAGCTACTTGCAAAAAAAATGAAGGTACACCACCAACTTACACCATACAACAAAATAAACTCAAAATGGATAAAAGACTTAAATGTAACTCGTGAATCCATAAAAATTCTAGAAGAAAATGCAGGCAACAAAATTTCAAACATCATATGCAGCAGAATTTTCACTGATACAACACCTAAGGCAAGAGAAACAAAGGAAAAAATGAACACGTGGGACTACATCCAACTCAAACGCTTCTGCATAACAAGAGAAACAACCATCAAAATGGAAAGGGATCCTACGATATGGGAGACCATAATCACCTATGATACATCAGATAAGAGGTTAATTTCTAATATATATAGAGTACTCATACAACTCAACAAAAGGAAGACAAAGAATCCAATTAAAAAATGGGCAGAGGAACTAAATAGACACCTCTCCAAACAGGACATATAGATGGCAAAGAGACATATGAAGAAATGCTCAACGTCACTAATCATCAGAGAGATGCCAATTAAAACAACTATGAGGTATCACCTCACACCTGTCAGAATGGCTGCCATCAACAAATCATCAAACAACAAGTGTTGGCGAGGGTGTGGAGAAAAGGGGACTCTAGTATACTGCTGTTGGGATGCAAACTGGTGCAGCCGCTGGGGAAAACACAATGATGTTACCTCAAAAATTAAACTGCCATTTGCCCCAGTAATCCCACTTCTAGGAATATACCCTAAGAAGCCTGAAACACCAATCGGAGAGAATATATGTACCCCTATGTTCATAGCAACACTATTTACAATAGCTAAGATTTGGAAACAACCCAAGTGTCCATCAGTAGATAAATGGATAAAAAAGGTGTGGTACATGTACACAATGGAATACTTATTCTTATCCTTTGAGATGGCGTGGATGGACCTGGAGACTATTATGCTAAGCGAAACAAGTCAAGCAGAGAAAGACAAATATCACATGATCTCATTTATTTGTGGAATATAATGAACTAAACAAACTGATGAAAACAAAATTGTCCCAGAGACACAGAGGTGGGGTACAGACAGACAAGCCTCAGAGGAGGGTGGGTTGGTAAGGGGAGAGATAAACCAGAGAACTTATATGCATGTATGCATAACAAATGGACATAGACAACAAAGGTGGGGATGGGGTGGGGGGATGGGGAGGAGGATGTCAGTGAGGGAAAAAGGAAAAACATCTGTAACAAAAGCAAAAATAAGAAAAAAATAGACAAAGACTGAAGCCAATGAACATAAACGTAAGTTATTTTTACCACTAAGATAAATATCTTTCTGTTTCATTTATAAAGATCCTATTAAAATATTTTTACTTGGGAATAAAAAATGTATTAAACACTTTTATAACTTACTTGAGTCACATGACAGCAAATTCAGCAATATAGTTGCATGCTAATTTCTTTCCAAACTTCACAAATTAAAGATTTTCAACCAAAGTGTAAAATTCTCATGTTACTCTGATTTAAAGGAAAGACACTAGAGCTTCAGATTTACTAACTGACTCCACAGGCTACCACTGATAGACACGCTTCCTTCAATACACTTCTGCCAAATCCTAATCAGTATCTTAAACTTCCAGGGGTTCAAGATGGTGGCAGAGTCTGGGGTTCTTGCTCACAACGCTTCCCAGAACCAAACTGGAAGTTACAGCTAAATTGGAAAACAATAACCCTGGAATACTTTCTGGAGGCGATCTGAACAGGAGATTTCTAAGAACTGTAGAAGCCACATCAAGACCAGTAGGAAGGGCAGTCACAAAGGGGCCTGTTTGCTTCTGGGGGTGACAGGCCAAGGCGGTGGGAGGTTCCCCCTGAGAAAGGAGAAGCCTAGCTCCCAGACTGGGCTCCCTAGCCTGGAACACCTGGAGCGGGAACAGGCAACCATGTAGCATCCAGCTCTGAAAGGTGGAAGTGTTACTGTCTGCCAAGGGAAGGTGGAACCACTAGAGTCAAAGCTATCTGTTTAAAGGGTGAATGTGTAAAACCTCACAGACACTCACCCAGGGCACAGATGGAAGAAGAGTGGTGAGGACTGGAGTAGCCTGAGGAGAGTCTGGGGTGGCTGGCAATGGAGAGAGGCATGGGGGAGTGCCCATCAGGAGTCCAGTGTTAGATGACCCTCAGATAGTGCAGCAGCCATTTTTCTTGGGAGGAACAATCAATCCACTCCAAGCTGCATCAGCCTGGGGAAAAGAAACTACTGCCACCCTCTGGCATTCTGCTTGTCCAGCACTCTGGAATCCTCCTTGCCCCACCCTACATTTTAACTCCTGCTGAGGAGTCAGCAGCATAGGCTGGGATTTAGAAGGTGGAGCAGTCTCAGGAGTTGTCTGTGACTTGCTTTGGGACAGAGCCATTTCCCCAACATTCCAGGGATCCTCAGGGGTGATCCAATAGAAACACTCCCACCAGCCTCTGGCCACCCAACCTCAGGGCTTCATAGGCTCCAATCACCTGACTAGAGGATCCACCGTGATGAGGTCAGAGAAAAATCTGGAGCAGACTCAAACTTAGAGGCAGAGAAACACACCTACAACCTTCTCTGAAGTCTGAACAGCACCTCCCCATCCTGGGAAATCCAGTCACCCCATCCTTCCGATTCTGGCAGAGGCTTTCAGAGAGTAAGCCTTTTCAGTGTCTAAACCTGGCAGCAGGTCAGCAGGGGGAGGCAAGTTTATACAGGTCAAGGGAGACGTGGGCCATTTCCTGACCCACTCCTGAGCCCTGTGCTGGCAAAAACTGACCTTGGAGCCCACCTTGGTTTTTCCCAGTGCAGCCAAGCCCAGCAGAGGCAACCACATAATATGGATAGCTTTTAGCTGCAGACAGGTTACTGGGATGCCAAGAATGTGTGGAACAAATGGCTGGCTTTGGATAGTATCAGAGCAGGATCCAACAAGCTTCATTTTTTTCTTTCCTTATTTTATATTTTTATTTTTTCTTAATATTCCATATTTCTCTCTCCTTTTCTAATTCTATTTTCTTCCCTTATTTGCTTATACTTTTTTTTTAGTTTTGTTCCTAATCTTTTTTTCTATTTTTTATTTTCTTGTTCTTTTTCTTCTTTCATTTTATATATTTTCTCCTCTTTTTTTTCTTTTGACATATTATTCTTTTTTTTTCTTTCATACTCTTTTTGTTGATGTTGTTGTTGGGGATTTTTTGGTGTTCTTTTTTATTTTGTTTTGTTTTGTCTTCTTTTGTTCTGTCAGCACCTGTACAATTTTCACAACATAGTTGGACTTGGGCCTCACAGTCAGCCAGCCTGAGGGTTGATCCCATACACAAACAGGCCAACAGCAATCAAGACCCAATTATAACAGGATGGCCCACATAATCCACAAAAGAGACATTCTTAGAGCAGCCAACTGAAGAGATTAAGGAGACTCTGCCACTGGGTCCCACAGGATACTTACTACATAAGGCCGCCCCATAAAGACGAGAAGTTATACCAGATCTATCTAATATATAGAAGAAAACACAAAGAGACAGCTAAACTGAGGAAACAAAAAACAACCCCAAAATGAAAGAAAAGGAACTCTCCAGAAAAGAGCTAAATGAAATGGAGGAAAGCAATTTATCACATATAGAGTCTAAAATAATGGTTATAAGGATGTTCAAGGAACTTAGTGAGAATCACAAAGAATTTAGTGGGAAATGTACTGGCCTGCTCATATTACCTCATCCTGATTAAATAAACAAAAGGCCAAATATGAAGCTTTCAGAGGCAAACTGAGGAAGTACCAGCTGGTCTGGTACTCCTCTAAATGAATTTGTCCTCTAAGCAAATTTGTTAGTTTTTAGAACTTAGAAAATAGAATGAATAGCAGGATAGATGTGTGATAACCCAGTTCCCCCCGTGCCCTTCTGCCTCAGCTCCCTCCCACCTATCACTAACTGCCTCCGCTTCTGTACTTGCTTGCTTGCTCTCCCCCAAGGCCAACAAGAAATGCCAGTTGCAGAAGTTTGTAACAAGCCCCCTATAAAATAAAAAAGTAGCTGAAAGTCGGGGCTGATCTCTGAGAAATCGGGATCAGTCGCCAGCCGGCATTGCTCTCTATTTGGCTTTAATTTGGCTCTGGTGGTCTCTCGGTTCTCTCACGCCACAACAGGAACTACAACACGATGAAAAAGGAAAAAGAAACCACAAACAACAAACAGTCAGAAATGAAGAACACCATATCTGACATCAATTAAACACTGGAAGGAATTAAATGTATTTGAATGAAGTGGAGGATCAAATCAGTGACTTGGAAGACAATGTAGATAAAACCACCCAATTAGAGCAGAAAAAAGAAAAAAAATTAAAAGCAGAAGGATAGTTTAAGAAAGCTTTGGGACAACATAATATGTAACAGCAAAGGGGTACCAGAAGGAGAAGAAAGTGAGCAAGGCATAGAGAACATATTTAAAGAAATAATGACAGAAAACTTTCCTAATCAGGATAAGAAAAAAAATCACACAGTACAGGAAGCACAGAGTCAAAATAAAGATGAACACAAAGAGACCCACAGCTAGTCACATCATAATTAAAATGACAAACATTAAAGACAAAGAGAGAATCTTAAAGACAGCAAGAAAGTCTGAGGCAGAGAGTTTGTTACCTTCAAGGGAGTTCCCATAGACTGTCAGCTGATTTCTCATCAGAAACACTTTCAGGCCAGAAGTGCTTGGCACGAAGTATTCAAAGTAATGAAAAGCAAGGAACTGAATTCAAGCCTACTCTATCCAGCAAGGCTATCATTTAAAGTTGAAGGTAAGCCCTGGCCAGTTTGGCTCAGCGGTTAGAGCATCGGCCTGCAGTCCAGAGAGACCCGGGTTCGGTTCCCACTAAGGGCATGTACTTCGGTTGCAGTTTGTCCCCAGCTCTGGTTGGGTCATGCAGGTGGCAGCCACTCAATGTGTCCCTTTCACGTCAATGTTTCTCTCTCTCTCTCTCTTCCTCTCTCTCCCTCCCACTCTATCTGAATAAAATATGAAAAAATGTCCTCGAGTGAGGATAAAAAAATAATAATAAAATTGAAGGTAAGCCCAGCTTGTTTGGCTTAGTGACTGAGTGTCGACCCATATACCAAGAGGTTGCCGGTTCAATTCCTGGTCAGGGCACATGCCCAGGTTGTGAGCCAAATCCCCAGTGGGGGCATGCAAGAGGTGGCCAGTCAATCTTCTCTCTCATAAATGTTTCTATCTCTCCTCCCTTTCCCTCTCTCTAAAATCAATTTAAAAAATTTTTTTAATTGAAGGCAAAATAAATAGATACCCAGGCAAATAAATAAATAAAGGAGCACATTACAACCAAACCAGTATTTCAAGAAATATTAAAAGGGCTGCTTGAAGAAAAAGAAGAAACTGAGAAACATAGGTATAAAGGGGAAAAAAAGGCAATTAATAAGTACCTATCAATAATAACCTTTAATGTAAATGCATTAAATGCCCCAATCAAAAGACATAGGGTAGCACAATGGATAAGAAAACATGACCTACACATATGCTGTCTACAACAGATACACCACAGAGCAAAAGATTCACACAGACTGAAAGTAAAAGGATAGAAAAAAAAAAATTCCATGCAAATGGAAACAAAAATAAAAACTGGGCTACCAATACCCTTATCTGACAAAATAGACTTCCAAACAAAGGCCATAACAAGAAACAAAGAAGGTTAATACATAATACTAAAAGAATTGATCCAACAAAAAAACACGCATGCAACATGTAAACACATTTGCCAATGACATGGTATGGTACATAGAAAACCGTAAGGACGCCATAAAAAATCTACCAGATTTAATAAACAAATATGGCAAAGTAGCAGGATACAAAATTAACATAAAGATATCGATGGCACCCTGGCTGGTTTGGCTCAGCGGTTAGAGCGTCGGCCTGCGGTGCGAAGAGACCCGGGTTCGGTTCCCGCTGGGGGCATGTACCTCGGTTGCAGTTTGTCACCGGTCCTGGTTGGGTCATGAGGGTGGCAGCCACTCGATGTGTCCCTTTCACATTGATGTTTCTCTTTCTCTCTCCCTCCCACTCTATCTGAACAAAAGATGAAAAAGTGTCCTCAGGTGAGGCTAAAAAAAAAGAAAAAGAAAAAAAAGAAATCTATGGCATTCTTATACACCAATAATGAACTCACAGAAAGAGAAACTAAAAAAAAAAAAAAAAAAAAAAATCCCATTTACCATTAGGGCAAAAAAATTAAGATACCTAGGAATAAACTTAACCAAAGAAGTAAAGGATCTCTTCACAGAAAACTATAGGTAATTGCAAAAAAAAAAAAAAAATAGAAGATATAAAAAAGTGGAAGCATATACCTTGTTCATGGATTAGAAGAATTAACATGATTAAAATGTCCATACTACCCAAAGCAATCTATAGATTCAATATAATCCCCATTAAAACACCACTGACATATTTCACAGAACTAGAACAAATACTTCAAAAGTTTATATAGAACCAAAAAAGGCCCCGAATAACCACAGCAATCTTGAAAAAGGACAAAGTAGGAGGGATCATAGTACCGGAAGTCAGGTCATATACAAAGCCACTGTAATCAAAACATCCTGGTACTGGCACAAGAACAGACATATAGATCAATGGAACAGAACTCGGAAATTGACCCAAGACGTTATGCTCAATAAATATTTGACAAAGGTGGCAAGAGCATACAATGGAGTAAAGACAGCCTCTTTAATAAATGGCGTTGGAAAAATTGGACAGCTAAATGCAAAAAAAAGAAAAGAAACTAGACCACCAACTTACACCATACACAAGAATAAACTCAAAATGGATAACAGACTTAAATGTGACTCATGAATCCATAAAAATTAATGAAAGAGAACACTCACTGGCTGCCCTGCATGCCCCCAATGGGGATCGAGTCCATAACCTGGGCATGGGCTCCGACCAGGAATCAAATTGGTGACATCTTGGCCCAATGGGTTGATGCTCAACCACTGAGCCACACAAGCTGGGCAACAATAAATATTTTAAAATAATAAAATAAAAAATCAGGTGTTAAGAATGGCAGGTAGATGAAGGTAGGTAGGTAATAGAAAACAAGGAAACTAAAGGGAATGTGTATATATTGAATGATGATATTCTTCAGCTTTCTTCTCCTTTTATTCCCAAAATACTATGTGTCAGAACTTCTTCCCTGAAAAGAGATTTGAAAATATTCTTTGCCATATCTGACCATCTCACAAGGGAAGATCTAAGGAAGCTGACATTAGGTAATAACTAAAAAACATCTTTGTCAGACCACCAGAGACAGAAGCCTCTCCAATGGGCTCAGGGATTCCCATCAGCCTCTATAATCCACATTTGGAAATGAGATAACAAATCAGCATTTCCTGTGATCTGAGGCAAGTCTCTTAACATAAAGAGAGAGACCAGCCTGGCTGGTGTGGCTCAGTGGTTGTGCATCGACCCATGCACCAAGAGGTTGAAGGTCCAATTCCCAGTCAGGGCACATGCCCAGGTTGTGTGCCAAATTCCCAGTGGGGGGCATGCAGGAAGAGGCCAATCAATGTTGTCTCTCATCAATATTTTTTATCTCTCTCCCTCTCCCTCTTCCTCTCTCTCTAAAATTAATAAAGAAAAAAATATAAAAAATAGAGAAATCAATGCACCCTGGCCCAGTAGGTCAGTTAGTTAAAGTGTTGTGCCAATAAGCTAAAGTTGAGACTTTGATCCCCGGTCAAGGCACATATAAAAATCAACCAAAGCCCGGCTGGTGTGGCTCAGTGGTTGAGCATTGACCCATGCATCAAGAGGTCGCTGGCTCGATTCCCAGTCAGGGCACATGCCCAGATTGTGGGCCAATCCCCAGTGGGGGGGCATGCAGGAGGCAGCCAATGGATGTTCTCTCTCATCGATGTTTCTCTCTCTCTCTCTCTCCCTTCCTTTCTCTCTAAAAATCAATAAAGAAAAAAAAATTTTTTTAAATCAACAAAAAAATGTATAAATAAGTAGAACAAACTGAAGTTTCTCTCTCTCCCTCAACCTATCTCTCTAAATTCAATATAACAAAGAAAGAGAGACCAAGGCAAACAAACAAATAGAAGAAAAGGAACTTGGAGAAAACAGATGACGGATGTAGGGAGAAGAACATTAAAAAACAAACTATTATTAGTATCTTCAGAAAAATAAGAGAAAATTTTTGCTACCATAAAATAAAAACAGGATGCTATGAGAAAACAAAACAAAACAGGTAGCAGGCATCCAAAAAACAAACCAAAAAAGCTCTTAGAAATATCCCAATGGCCAAAGCTGAAACAATTTGAGTAGCTAAATAATGATAGTATGTGCTTGTATCTCAGAATAAAATTAATATTAATGAGTTCTGACACAAATAATTAAATAAATAGTCGGGGAAGAAGGGGCATCTCTTCCTCATATAAGAATTTCAATTAACACACCTAGAAAGAATGAGGATAACAGAAATGTCTCTGCTAGAACAGCATAGTAATAACTGTTGTGGGCAATTTTCACCAAAGTTGCATGCTAAAATTAATGACCAAAAGTGTGAGGAGCTATAGGATATTTACATATTCTCAAATTGATACCATTAATAACCTGGTTATTATTAACAGGAAAGGAGTAAAGGGGAGAAGAGATAATATAGGCATGCCATTTATATAGCTTTGCCAGAAAGCTGCAGCTAACACTTCCCAGGTCTGCTCCCCACAGATCGCTGGGAAAAGAGACTGAAGAGAGGTAGTTTAGACACATGTCCAGTAAGGTCAGAGTGATATGGGAAGATTCTTACCTGTCAATCACACCTGGGAACAAGTCAGTGGTTAGAATGGGCATGGTACAAAATCTGAATATTTAAGCTCCTAAACAAAGAAAGCAGTCTCTCTTGCTGTTCACATCTGACTCCTGGTTTGTGGGGGATCTCATGCTCTGCATTTGCCCATGTGGCTCACGGCCATGTGGACTCCACACAATGGACTAATGGACTGAATCTAGCCTGGTACTACATTGGACCCAGCTCCACCATGGAACAGAAACTTTGGATACTGACTTTGCTTCTTGCTCTACCAAAACCCCAGCTACCCCTTTTTTAGGACTGGCTTAAGGGAAATGGGACCTTGGAAACCAAGGAGTGTAACTCCACAAAGATAATGTCTTTTACCACGTCTCACTCTCCCTGGGAGCCTTCGAAAATGCTTATTCCAGCAGCGCCCTAAGGAGCCCCGCTTCCACTAGTGAAGAAGAAATTGGACCCACTCATTTCTCCTGCAACAAAAGTATTACCTCCAACATATTAATGAAAAAGGAAAAATAGTACCCTGGCTGGTTTGGCTTAGCACTTAGAGCGTGACCCACAGACTGAAGTGTTGTGAGTTTGATTTTGGTCAAGGGCACGGACCTGGGTTGCAGGTTCAAGCCCTGGCCCTGGCTGGGGTCATGCAGGAGGCAATCAATTGATGTGTCTCTCTCACATTACTGTTCCCCACCTCCTTCTCTCTAGTCCTCCTTCCCTCCCTCCCAATCTATCTAAAAATCAATGGAAAAATATTCTTGGGTGAGGATTGAAAAAAAAAAAAAAAAGTTACTTTATAATTAAGAAACTTTGCAAAATCTAGATTACTCAAGTGATCAAGTGATCAAGGTAAACATCATCAGTAATAAGACATAGCAACATCAGGAACCCCCTGATATGATTCACAGAGAAAGGTATATCACTTAAGTGGTATTCTTGCCAAAAATGCACAACCTCAATATAATCATAAGAAATTGCCAAACTCAAACTGAGACCCATTCAACAAAAATAACACATTAGTGCTTTCCAAAAGCATCAAGCTTATAAAAGACATGAAAAGAATAAGCATCACATCACAGGTTGGAGGAAATTAAGAAGATATAACAAATGATGATAATGTGATATCCTGAATTAATTAATAAAGGACATTATTTGGGGGAAACACTGGTGAAATAAAAAACTAAGTCTGTAGTTAATAGAACTGTTCTAAGGTTAATTTCTTAGTTGTGATCATTATATTATGGTTATGTAAGATGTTAACATTAGGTAAGTTTACTTGGTGTATGTGGAAACTCTGTACTCATTTTGTAACATTTCCAAAATTCTAAAATTATTTCAAATTAAAAAGCTTTCTTTTAAATCTTAATATAAATGTTGAAAACACAAAGTTAAGGGAATATTTCAGAAATTAGATCAAGAAGACAAAGAGATGGAAAATAGGGAATAACAATAAATTTAAAGCATTTGTCTAGGAAAACAGGAGAATGAGAAAACAAACATGAGGAAATCATAAATAATTCAACAGAACTTTACAGAACTGAAGAACATAGTTTCCAGATTGAACCCACCAGTTACTAGTACAAAGACCTGCACCAGGGAACATCCATATGGGTATGAAGAGAAGATTCTTCAAACTTTAAAGAGAGAAAAATATAGAGGCCATCATACATAAAGGATCAGAAATCAGAATGGCTTTAGACTTCTCAAAATTTTAAAGATAGGTTCTGTTTTTGAAATCTCTGTTTATTTACATTTTTTACCCTGAAAGCAGAGGTGAGAGTTCTATAGCAGAAACCAAAGTTGTTATTACTTAGAACAATAACCACCAGTTTCCCAATCCCAGCACCCTACAAGTGACATGACAGCCATGTCACTCTGCACGTGGGTCTCCTCTTCCTCTTCCTAAGAAGCACAGAAACATTTGCTCCCTAGTCATTAGCAATCCTTTACAATGTAAATGAATGGCTCTAGGCTCTGTAGTATATCCCCCTTTGAAATGTAAACACATTGGGAGATAAGGCTCTATATCTCTTTGGAGGTCTCTGGCTATTCAATTACCCTTTAGCTTCTAAGGCTAGTCTTTCAACCCAGGTACCATTGCAAGTTTGCTCAGAAAGCTCTAATTGTGCAGAAACACCAAATCATTCACTTCTTCTCAGATTATTTTCTGATCTAGAAGGGAACTCCCAGCTATCAATAAGTATGAAGGCAAAATGGATCTCAAAAAGTTCACCTTCTCTTCACTCCTCTGATTGAGGATGTGCTTCTCCACCAAAGCAAGAGAGTGAATCAAGAAGAGAAGACAACAGAGGATCCAGGCCTTTTAGAGTATGGTTTTCATTTCTTTTAGATGTATCTCCAAAGGCTGAGAATGTCATTAAACTAAGCAAGAAAGCCTAGGTTTAGTTGCATTACATCAAGTGTGGTTTAAATTATTTTCCTAGGAGTTGTGACAGTTTGCTTGGATTTAGGCACATTCCATTCTTTTTTAACAGAGAAACAAATGTGAGAGATGGTCACTGGCATCCTATTATTCCAGCCTCCTACTACCTCTCATAGGTATTGAGGAACCTGGATCTCGTGATCACCTTGGTGCCCCTTTGGAGTTAGAAGGCAAGCAAATTTCAAGTAATTACATTAAAAATGTCTGGAGAATATTATCCAAACTAATTAAATAATTATAAAACAATAGACTTGAATCCTGAAATAACCTTAAAACCCATGTATTACAAGCCCTTCCTTTAAAATAAATAATTTACCAATTAAAAAATAGGCAAAGGACTTGAATAGACATTTTTCCAATGATATACAAATAGCCAACAGATACATGTAAAGATGCTAATCACTAGTTATTAGAAAAATGTTAATTAAAATGACAATGAGATAGCATCTCAAGTCTGTCAGAATGACCATCAACAAAAACACAAGAGATAACAAATGCTGGCGTGGATGTGGAGGAAAGGAAACTTGTACACTCTTGGTTCCTTAAAAAATAAAAAATAGAACTATCATATGTCTACCAATTCTATTTCTGGGAATGTATCCAAAGGAAACAAAAACACTTAACTTAAAAAGATATCTACAGCCCTATGTTCATTGCAGCATTATTTACAGTAGTCAAGACATGGAAACAACCTGTGTGTACATTCATGGATAAATGGATAAAGAAGTTGTGGTACATGCAGGCATACCTTATTTTATTGAATTTCCTTTTATCGCACCTCCCAGATTGTGTTTTGTGCAAATGGAAGGCAAGACTTTCCATCATCAGAAAAAACATTATGACTTACTTAATTATGGTAATCTGGAATTAAACCATTATATCTCTGAGGTATCCCTGTATATACAATGGAATATTATTAAGTCATAAAAAAATGAGAAATCCTAACATTTGTGACAACATGAAAGCATTATGCTAAGTGAAGTAAGTCAGACAGAGAAAGGCAAATAATGTATAATTTCAGTATGTGGAATCTAATTTTTAAAAGCCACCACACTTAGGAAAAAAGATCAGATTCATGGTTGGAAGGTGGCCACAAGGTACAAAGTTTGAGTTATAAGATAAATAAGTACGAGGGAGGTACAACATGATGACTAGTTAAGACTGCTGTATAATATATAGGAAAAGTTGTTAAGAGAGGAGTTCCTAACAGTTCTCAATACAAGGAGAATTATTTTTCTTTTCATTTTATTGTATCTATTTGAGATGATGAATGTTAACTAAATTGTGGTAAGCATTTGCACCCTGGCCAGTTTTGCTCAGAGACCCGGGTTCGGTTCCCGCTAAGGGCACGCACCTCGGTTGCCGTTTGTCCCTAGCCATGGTTGGTCGTGTGGGTGGCAGCCACTTGATGTGTCCCTTTCATGTCGCTATTTCTCTCTCTCTCCCTCCCACTCTACCTGAACAAAAAATGGAAAAATGTCTTCGGGTGAGGATAAAAATAAATAAATAAATAAATAAATAAATAAATAAATAAATAAATAAATAAATTGTGGTAAGCATTTCATAATATATGTAAATCAAATCATCATGCTGTATACCTTAAACTTATAAAATGATGTATGTCAATTACTTCTCCATAGAACTAGAAAAAAATTTAAGAACTCCTATGAGATCATAATTCACAGAAGTTTGGGATCATAATTAGTTATATAGCCCCTAAAATAATTTATTCCTCTTTTTTTAATGCCACATTTATTATAGACTATTAAATACAGGGTGGGGTAAAAGTAGGTTTATTGTTGTGAGTACATGAAGCAGAGTTTATTATTATTATTAATTATAGTATTATTTTCCATAGGAACAACTGTACACTTTTGCCACACACTGTTTAATCTTGTTTACACTAATCAAGACCAACTGATTCAGTAGCCCTCTAATCTGGTTACTATTTCCATTTCATATTTGCTGAAGGATTGCTGGAAGACTGCAAAATACAACAGAATAACTAAAATATTCCAAGATTTAGGAGAAACAGACTCATACACACACTCTTTACTTAATTAAATGTAAACAGAGTAAGAATAAAGTGTAAACTTAAGTTCCCCATCTGGTTACGTTCTAACCACCTCCATCTATCTGTTTGAGGCCAGTAATCTTTTTTTTTTAATTTTTTTTCTTTATTGATTTTAGAGAGGAAGGAAGAGGGAGAGATAGAAACATCAATAACATTGATTGGCTGCCTTCTGCATGCCCCTCCCCCCCCCACTAGTGATTTGGCCCACAACCTAGGCACGTTTCCTGACCAGGAATCGAACCGAGGACTTCTTGGTGCATGGGTCGATGCTCAACCACTGAGCCACATCGGCCGGGCGAGGTCAGTAATCTTTTAAATAAATTATATCTGATCTTAAAAACAACCTTAAAGCTAAAATTTCTATCTATTACTTATACAAGAAATAAGGTTTTCTTTTGAAATAAGAAGCAAGAGTAAACTGGGCAGGGAATTGTCATTTGCATTTTGGCTGAAAAATTATGCAAGCATTCCAAGGTGGTGACAGCTTGAAAGCAGTATAGGTAAAACCTTCATTCAAGTTTTCTAGGACCTTTCAGAGGTGGGGGAAGTCTCCTAACACAGATATTTTTTATTACAAACATAAAGAGTTAATTTTCACATCAAACTAGATGAATAATGGAACATGTGAAAAGTCAACAAGTATCTCTTTTATTTTTCAATCATCCTTGACACTCTACAGTTTTCCGTATTATATGGGGCAGCTTCTAGACCCAAAGGAAGGTAAAATAGTGTTAGCGTAACGTAGTATTTGGCTCCTTGCACGAGAAATGTCTCAGAGAAATCAAAATATTGGAACTAATTTATGATACAAGCTTAGGGGCAACTGTTTGCATAAATGCCTCTACCTCTCCTCTAGCTGTTGTCTTCCTCCTCCTAGCAGTGGACTAAAGTTAGAAGAGATGTATGTTAAGGCCAGTTACTCCTTTCTGTTCGAGAGCATTATGACATGGTGACTAAGGGCACAGGCTCCGGAGGCAGATCAACACACTTTCCTGTCCTGGCTCTGTTAACTACTTGACATTGGTGGGATTTTTAACTTCTCCACATCTTGGTTTTCATCAGTAATAAGGTATGCCTCAGAGTTGTCACAAAGCATACATAGAGATCATGTTGGTAAATATTCAACAATTGCTAGGTTTGAAGGCTGTTAGGGAATACCTGCTCACTTTCATTTCTCATTTTGGAGCTGCTACTGAGCATACCCTGTATTGCTCATGAAGTTCCCTCCCCTAAAACCTTCCAAATTGTTAATATACCTCATCCAAAGTAGCTGGAAGGCCAGGTTGGTCTTTTAATACGTCTAATTTTCTTTGCATCAATGTCCTTTCTTGATGCCAGGATCTGTTATTTTAAAGAAATAAACCATACTCTTTATATTCCCCTTTCCAAATTCACTATCAATGAGAAAAAATGAGAATCATTCTATGCCAATGGTAATATTTAACAAATATATTTTCAGTATACATTCAAAAATGTCACCTGAGCCCTAGCCAATGGCTCAGTTGGTTGGAGCATCACCCTGTACACCAAAAGGCTGAGGGTTCAATTCCCAGTCAGGGCACAGTATGGGAGGCAACCACTGAATGTTTCTCTCTCTCTAAAAATCAATAGAAACATTTCCTCAGGTAAGGATTAGAAAAAAAGTCACTTTGTAATACTGACATGTCAAAATAAAGAGAACTTCAGTTTAGCTTCTGCTTCTCTGAGAATGCTCTTTAAGAAGGAAAGATTTGCCCTGGCCAATTTGGCTGAGCCCAAGGTCCAAAGGGTTTCAGGTTTGATTCCTGGTCAAGAACATGTACCTTTGTTGCAGGTTTGATCCCCAGTTGGGGTCGTGTGGTAGACAACCAATCTATGTGTCTTTCTCAAATTGATGTTTCTCTCTTTCTCTCTCCCCCTCCCTCCTTTCCATTCTATCTAAAAATCAATGGAAAAATATCCTCCAGTGAAGATTAACAAAAATAAAGTTTTTCAAAAACGAAACATTTATGGTACACCTCAAAAGTAGTGAGTGCTGGACTAAATATTTTGTACTGGTTATCACATTTAATCTTCACAGCAGACCAATCCCAATCACTGTTCTAGAAATGATATAACTAAGACTCGGGGCAGTAAAGAACTTGCCTAAATTTATACATTAACTGATAAACAGAACCAGGATCCAATTCAAGTTTGACTACAGAAGTCTTTCTACTAACCCATACTTTCCCCCAGTTATACTGAAAATTACCGTGAAGAAAAACGAAATGTCACAACCCAGCTAAACTACATTCAGGGCCCATAAGATATGATCAGTATGGTGACCTTTACAGAATCATGAACAGGTGATGGGCAAATGCCACCCTCATTTTTAAAAATAATGCTTAAGACAAGACAGGAAAAGGAAGCACCTCTGCTAGTCGGGGCCAAATCTCTTCTACCTTTCTATCCCTGGGACCCAGCCCAGGTCCTCAATACAAGCTGAATAAATTAAACTACAGGTTATCTTTACATATTTGAAGTATTGTCAAGTAGATGCAGGATTAAGTTTATTTTTGAATAGTTGTAAGGGGAAGAAAGTTCCCAGTTACAAAAAAAATATGCAAAAATGGAGAGAAAATTAAGGAGTAAAGAGCAGTTAGAACTTTCTCAAGATAGGAGTGCACGATATTGGGGAGGTAGGGAGTTCCCCATCACTGAAATTGTTCATTGATTTCAGTTAAGTACCAGAATGAAGCATCAGAATAAATTTAGGCCCTCATCTCTCACTGTGATGGTTGTCAATGGTTACCTTGCCTCCAATCTGATGTTTTACTTGTCTCTCACATATTTGTGGGGTGTGGGAAGGTGGTGGGCTCAGGTAATGGAGAAAAGGGGGTAGACAGTACAGGTGAATGGCAGAGGAAAGGGGCAGTTCTCCATTCTCTTTCCTGGAAGACTCAGTTCCTTAACTCCCACGACTCAGAGCTTAAGGCTATAACTCTTACATAATTCTGTTACACGTACATGGGTTTTTGTGATCGAGTTAATTAGCTGGTAAATGACCTAAAGTTTACACTTTCTAAAATTATCTTCCTCAGTCATTGCAAATACAATGCAAGTTGGCAAAAAAGGTAAAATCAAGTTTATAGATAGTTCTCTTTGTTCAAACAGAAAAAAGTGGGTGACTTTATATAACGGAAAAGATAGTAATATTGACATTTAGAATTTCCTTCCCCTCACATGACAGATTCAGTGTAAGGACATTTCAAAATTAATCCCATATGACTGAAGTTACCCTTGAACTGTCTAACATGATGGTTTCCCAACCAGGGGACTACTAAAGCCAGCTAGGTGAGGAGAGAAGCAGTGACTTTCCTGCCACCAAGAAGACTAGCACCCTAATACACATATGAACCCAGTACCAGTGGTAGAAATTGCAACACAAATATATTTCTCATGCAAAATAGGACAAACAATAAATATTTACACAATACAAATAAAGGGCAGAAAATTAAGCTTTCTTTTTTGGGATGCCATTGTGATTATGTGGTTTCAATGAGAGTTAAAACCACATAACTTACACCTCTGAAAAACCATGATATAGTATAGAAAATGCACTTTGGTAGAAACCTGGATGTATGAAAGGTTGCTATGAAAAAAAGAAAACAGAAATGATATAAGTACATTTTCTTATATATACTAAAATGAGGACCTCAAAATGGTTTGTCGAAGTAGCTATCAACCAGATGTTAAATTATTTTTCCTTTGCTTTGATTAAAATAGCCTAAGAATATCAATCAATTTCCCTCCTATTAATAGCATATAAACAGTAACAGAACTACTTTGAAGATGGAAAAAACAACTTTTAAGAAATTAAATTAATTTTAAACTAAATTAAACATTTTACCAATAAATAAGTATCTTAAAAGGTAGCATCTTCATCCTACAATCTTGGGCATAACATATACACCTTTTAAAAAATAAAATTTCTCCCACAGTAGTAATTACAGGTGTTAATGCGATAAGCTAAGAAATGCAATTATTTTAATGTCTCAAAAAAAAAACAAAAAAAAAAACCCTAGCAACCAAAAATAAATTTTAAAAGTCAAAATTTTCCTAAAATTGTACATTCTAAAATAATTGACTAATGCTTTATTATAGAACATAATTAAAACTATTGTTGGTATTTCAATATATTCCTAAATAAATGGTTTAAAATTTTTTCATACACCAAAACTGGAACAGCATTTATAATTCCGTTACAGCTATGAAAAGGCAATCAACTAAAAATTACAACCAGTGATGAAGAAATATACTTCAAAAACATAAACATGTTTTGGTCTGACACTTTAATATTGGTTAACAACAGACTGATGTTTCTTGCTGATGAAAGTTATTTTAATCCAATGTGCAAAAGAAAGTGCAGCTGTCTACTTTTCTTTGAAATACATAAGACCAACACTTCTATACTATTTATACACGTAAAAAATTTTAAATGTATTAAGTAACGATATTGCATCTCCTTTACGAATAAATCATGTGCTACAGACAGCCCAAAAGCTTGATAACATTCTGTTACACAAATGTATCTGAAGAGGCATACCTGTTCTTATCCTAATTTCAAAATTAACTAAGAATTATTCTGATCTGGGAAATCTTGGAATTATTGCAAATGTGAACAACTTGTCTCTGAGAGCCAGGTTCCTATTCACCCTCTTCTAATCCTCTCATCACTGGTCCACTTCACAAATCCTATCTATTTCAGAGTGGCAATGCCCCAAATAAGAGGAATGAAGGAACTCAGTCACCAGATCACCAATATCCCTATGGATTTACTCAGCCTTTGGGACTTGTTACCACCTCTGTTGGGATAGGTATGGGCAATCAAAATGGATGAAGAAACACTTCAGCAAAGCAACCATTCATTATTTGTCCACAAAAACTGTGAAAAAACAGTGACAGAAAATGAACAAATCAAGTACACATCTAAGACCATTCTATATTCCCAGGCCTTGTTTTCATATTTGTGCAGTGTTCTTGGTCAACCACCCACCAGTATTTTCTGCGTCTACATGAAATAATTTTATTAAGTTATTAAAAATGTTGTTTTGACCACAAGTCACATACAATTATGATTAGGAAATCAATGTACTCGATTAAGACTCTGTGTAGCGCATTCACCAGTGCAGCAAGTGCAGAGAGGAATTAAAAATGGAATAGAAGTCTCTCACTTCTGAAATGGACACAGGAGTCCTCAAATTAAAACCATAAAAAAAGAGAAGGGGCAGGACTTACTGGCAACATTAATACTAAACACCAGACAGGACAGTGAAACTGTTTGGTCAAAACCAAGGAACATTACTTCCTTGAAAAGTTTTAAAAATACCTAACCAGGTACTGCCTTAAGTCCAGTAAGTATAATGCTCCATACATTTTAAAAAAAAAAAAAAATACAGTGTTCATTTATTACGAACAATGTGATTTCAGTCTCCACGGCTCAGGCAAAGTGTCTGTGTCCCATCACCTCTAGCTACAGGCTATTGTTTCCAACTGCTGCTCTGCTTCTGCGGCCATGGCTGCTGCCTGCAACTGTTCTGTCTCGCTCTGGATGGCACTGGGGGTAACCTGCTTCCTTTCACTGTGCATATTGTTCTCGTGCCTTTTCAGATCAGATGCCTTGGCAAATGCCTTGGTGCATGAGCCACACACAAAAGGCTTTTCCCCTCTGTGTCTTCGTTCATGATCTTTGAGGTGGGACTTGTGTTTGAAGGCTTTGTCACACATATGGCATGCAAACGGTCTTTCATTACTGTGAACTCTCTCGTGCTTCTTTAGGTCTGGGGCGCGAATAAATGATTTCCCACACACCTCACAACTGTAGGGCTTATATCCTGTGTGGATTTTTAGGTGTTCTTTCAGGTGGGCCTGTGTGGTAAAACCTTTTGTACACATTTCACAAACAAATGGTCTGTCTGCTGTGTGGAGTTTTTCATGCTTCCTTAATCTGCCTTCATCAGAAAATGTCTTACCACATGCCTGACAGGCAATCTGCTCCCGATGGTGGCCATAGAGTAAGTACTCAAACTTCATGTCACTAGCAGCGGTTGTCCAGCCTGGTGTCTGTTCATCCTTCACTTCACTCATTCCATCATTAAATGCTAAGGCTTGAGGGGTCTGGGAACCCAAATCTTTTGATTCTGGGGTTTCCATGGATTCTACTTCCTGGCCGTAGCAATTTACTTTTCGAACTTCCTCACTCCCCAGCTCTTTCAAAATCGCTTCCTGAACCCTGAGCGTAGTTGTAGGCGACTTGCCATCTTCCTGACTCGGCGGGGTGCCTTCTACAGTATCATCAGATGGACTGTCATCTTGATCTCCAATTTCCTCCACATCATCATCCTGAGTGTCAGCAGCATCTCCAATGGGGCGATTTATTTTGAGGCAATATTTAGTTTTTGACTGGCCATTATTTTCATCAGGACTAGATACATCCCGCTTCTGAGAACAGAGTTTATCCAAAAATCGAATACCAAGAATCTGACCTGATGACATCATTAAGTTAACATCTTCTTTTTTCACGGAAATCTTTGCTGTATACATGTAGTTCAGGACCTCTTCAAATATATCAGAACGAAGAAAATCTATTTCTATTACTGAAGAGCTATCAACCTCAAGCTTCTTAAAAAGCTTTTTAAAGTAGGTGCTGCAGGCGGCAAGAACACATCTGTGTGCTCTGAATTTCACATCTTCAACCACAATAGCAATATCACAAAATTCTCCTTCCAGGCGTTGTTCATTTAGTGTTTTCAGAAACAGAGTTTTATGATCATCGTCATTATATTTAATGGTTTCAGACATACTGATGAAAAACTCCTACAAAAAAATTTTAAAAAGAAAGTTTGATAATTATGAACAACACTTTTCCATATAGAAAACACAGGTAGATTTTCATTTTCTAATCAATTTTTAGTACCTAACAATTTCAGAAAGTCATTAAGAGTGGTTCAAGAATATGAGTAGAAAAGACAACCCAACTTAAGAATTTCCATATTGTTATTTCTACTTACTAAGTATATGCCTAGTTTTAATAATAGGCAACTTTAATTAAGTACACAGTACATGCCAGGTATTGTTCTATATGCTTTATTTGTCTTTGCAAATGTAATTATCAACTAAACCTATGAAACATGTATTACTATCTCTATTTCATAGATGAGGTCAGGAACCTACCCATTATTCTAGTTATTTAGTGGAGAGCTAGGATTCAAATCCAGGTAATCTATCTCCAAAACCTGTGCTTCCTGACAAGTAGAGGTAATAATGACAACTCAGTTTCAAGGTTTAAGAAACAGTTCTGAGGCAAACATCTACCATTCCTGTCTGTTGCATCTACTATAATTTCATGTACAGAAAGATTCAGTAAAATAACTAACAGTAGTCAATATTCTCTTCCTAGACAGAAATGACAAATCACTGTTGCAGAACTAGGAAGGAATTTCATAGCGAAAATATCTCATTTGGTGTTGTCTTCTAGTTTTTCCACACCAGTTTTGGGCCACTTCTGAATGATGGTTAAGGTCCAAAATGACCCTCAAAAAATCAGATAAAATTTGGGAAGATAGGTGATGAGCAGTTTCATTCTTTCTAGATGCCAGTCTATCTGCCATCCAGACAAAAATGTCATCACGATTGGATGTACTTGACAAGTGCTGCAACTATTGTACAAGCAAAAGGAATTTAAAACTGGTACAAAAGACATCTGTCACAATGTTAGAGAAACTGATCTTTTTAAAATAACGTATTCTATTTTCCCTTTCAAAAACATTGTTTGCCTTTCATTCAACAAGTACAAGTGAGGAAAATACAGAGAAACAGAAGTGCTAATACATAATTATTGTGTGTGTGTGTGTGTTATTAGAGCAAATATCCAACCTTATTTTCAAAATTTAATATCCAAAGTTATAGTTACCATGAACAAGTCAGGCTATTGTCTTAATGCTTGAAACACCAAATTCTTCAGATCAGAATAACTGATCAGGGGCACGCCAGTCCTACAAGAGAAAAAGACACAGAAGAGTAAGGTAGGATCTTCTTCTATCCCAAATGCTAAACAAGGTTTTTTAAAAAATAAACTTCCTTTCTTATCCTGCCACTTGCACATGTACCCATTTTCAGGTTGGGAACAGAGAGGAGGATGGCTGGCAGCATCGAGTCCAGCTCTAAGACATGAAGGAGAACAGGTAAGGGCTGCAGCACTTGGAGTGTGGAGGGGCTGTGCGCAGGAAATCAAAGGAAATTATTACGAACCACTAAATAATTTGTCCTCATAAACAAAGCCCATGTATAGATGTTGATAGCTCCAGATACCAGAAAAAGCCAGAAAGTGCCTCCTATCCCCACCATCCTGCAGACCAATATCCTGAAAAACATAAAAAGTTCCTCCTACTGAACAGTGATCACAAAAATAAACGTTAGTGTGGTAGGACCAAGGGACTGGGCTGCAAGTGTTATCCAAAAACTATGGTGCAAGACATGAACCAGGAGACCAAAATCCTGAAAACTATCAAAAAGCTCCCGCTGCAGAAAAGCAAACACAGCAATCAGCTGCCTAAAGCAGCGGGGGTGGGGTTGTTCTTATCTGCAAAGTGTGAGGGTTGGGCAAAATTAGTTCTTGGGATGCCTCCGACTTTGTTCCCTAAATTGAACCTAGTCTGTAGTCACCCCCAAAAGAAAGCTGCCAGGACAAATTTCCCACCGGGTCATTTACTACTGCTGCCAGTAACTGTATCTTAGGGCTTGTGGGATAAAAGTGCATGGGCTAGGTAGGAAGAGTAGATATACATATAAATGTGCTTTTTCCCCTTTTAGGTAGGGTGTTATTTGGCCTCCACTGTTTCAAGATCTCTGAGGGCCACTTTTTTCCACTGAGATATTCCAACTGCTAAGTCAGGTGAGTCAAACTGGAAGATACTCATTGCCAGTATGTTGTAGGTGGTGAGAAAGCGATAGCCCCAACTACACCTCCATAACAAAGCTGCCCCTTTATTACGGTTCTCCAAATCGCCAGCGCGCCCAGGCGCCTTTACAGAAAAGGGAGTGGGGGCTCCAGCAAAGTCAAACTTACATAAGCAGCGGCAGCCGCCTCCCCTACCCCTGAACAGCCGCGACAATGGCGGCGGCACGACTTCCCTGTGCAAAGCTCGCAACTTCGAGGTGGGGAGAAAGAGAACGAAGCGCAAGAGCCATCCAGGAGCCTTCAGAGTCTCTCCAAACCACGGCCTCATTTCTTTCTGCCCGGGAGGTGGGGGAGTGGATAAGGCCGTTTGCATTTCTTCCCAAACAAAAGCTCCGGCCTCGGCCTGGGAGCCTGGAGGTGCAAGGGCCACTTTCCCTTTCATATTCAGGCTTCCCGCGCGGGCTGCGGGCCTCGGCTCCGAGAGCGAGAGGAAGAGCCCACGGCGGTCCCGGCGGCGGCGAGCAGGAGCGGGCGTGTGGCCGATCTCCGCAGCCCCGCGCCGCGCCGCGCCCCGTACCGCCCGCGAGCCCGGAGCTCGCGCCCCGCGCACTCCCCGGCCGGCTCGCGCCGGGCCCTCCCCCGCCCTTCCGAGGCCGGGGGCGGGGGCGGCGCGCGGCCGGCTTCCCGAGCTCGGCGGGCGCACCCGGGAGTGCGAGCGCGGGGGTCCCGGCCCCCTCCTCCGCAGGCGGCTGGGGGCGGCGCGGCAGGGTCCCTGGCTCAGAGGGGCGGGCCGGCCGGCCCCACTCGGCGCCAGGCTCTGGGCCGTCCCTACCCTCACCGCGGAGCACTGCGAAGGTGCGAGCGAGGACAGACATGAACTCCGCCGCCAAGGCTCGGCGAGCGCGCGCGCGCGGGGCCGCTGCGGCCGCCGCCCGGCTGCTGTCCCAGCTAGCTCGCCGGCCTGCGCAGCCCCCAGAGCGCCCGGTCCAGCCCCGGCCCACGCCCGTCCCCGCTCGCACCGCGCCGCCGCCGGCCGCCCGCACATCCTGGAGCTGGCTGGTGCCCCAGAGCACGGCGAGAACGCGCTTCTTCCGGGCCGCCCCGCCGCGCCAGCCGCCCCCGTGCCCGCCTCGCGGATGATCTGGGCCCCTTCCGCTCCCCCGGCTCGCGCTTACCTGCAGCCTGGCACAGCCACAGACACTCCCCGCGGGCTCCCCGCGCTCGCTGCACGCAGGCCGGGGACGGGATGGACGCGGGGCGTGGGGGCACGGTGGGTGGCAGTGTGTTTTGGATTTTTTTTTTTTTGGAGTTTGGGGAGAGGGCGGGGTGGGGGGGAATCGTGCACGTCCCTGATGGTAGCAGCCCTCCTCCTGCACGAGCACAGAATGTCTAGCCGGCCTTGAAAACCCCCACCGGCACCCCCCTTCCCGTGCATGCGCGGTGCGGGCTGGGGGGAAGGCGCGCCGCCGGCTTGCGCAGGCACGGAACCAGACCGGGCCTAAAAATTGGCGAGCAGAGAAAGGGTTAATCCGGGACCTTGCGACGCTTTCGTTGGAGTCTACGGGGCCACCCCCGAGGGCCCTGGCTTGCGCACGCGCGCGCACGCGCGCGGCTTGGGGCGCGCCGAGCCCGCGCGCGGGAGAAGGGGAAGGCGGGGCAGGGGCGGGGCTTCGGGAACTGAGGAGCGTCTGCACGAGCGCGGCTCCCGGGCACCCGCCCCGCCTGGAGCTCCCGCCTTCCGCTCCGACTCCTGAGCTCCCGCCAGTTCCCGGCGCCGGCACAACTCCGGGGACGCGGGAACCCAGCGTTCCCGTGCGTGTGCATGAGCGTGGGGCCGTACCGCCGTCGGGTGCGCGCAGGGCGGGCGCTGTGACTGCGGGCTTCGCGTTCGGCTAGGGGCGAACGCCCCAGGCTCGGGCGTTCGCCCCTAGCCACTCGATCCCTCCACGAACTCCAGCCGACACGGAGGCGCGCGCGAACACGCGCGGGCGTTGGTTCTTGGCTGGTGTTGCTGCCGCATTATGTATATCGGGGAAATGGTAGGCGCAAAACAAATTTAAAAACTGACACCTTTCATGTGGATTGTAAGGGTCTATCCCAGTCACCCAGGAGGAGGTCACCCTTAAAGCTCTGGATGCAGCGAAGCCTGCCCCCACGCTCCAGCAACTACCCAGGCGCTCAAGGAAAAATTCACGAGGGCTGGAGGCCCTAGAGCATCTCGAGCAGCGGTGAGCCTGGACTGGATTTACTTTGCAGCTCCGTCAGAGGGCCCTAATAAAGCAGCACTATTCTTACATCCCTGTTCAGCAAAAGTAATGGCTTCATTGCTGTTGAAACCATGTGTCCTCTCTGACGCGGTGGCTGGGCTTGTGCCTGGTTGAGATCTGGGAAGGCCCTCCAGCTCCTGCGTTTTCTCCACCAAAATACAAGAAGTTAGACAGCACTACCATATTTCCTTAGAGTCGCTTATGCTGCTGGATCACACTCATTTTAGCAGCGTTTCAGAAAAACACGTGTAATTTAACGTCTAAAACTTAGAGCAGTGCCGTCCTCCTGGGCTTGTGTGAAGATTACATAAAATAATGCTTGTAACAGGAACATAGTAAACATTTAAGAAATGCTATTAAATTCTAAAAAAATTTCTCAACTGATTTTGTAATATTAATTGACATTTTTCAATGTTTCCTAGGTGTTTTTTTGTTTTACCCTCACCCGAGGACATTTTTGCATTTATCTTCAGATAGGGAGGGAGAGAGAGAGAGAGAGAGAGACAGAGAGAGAGAGAGAGAGAGAGAAACATTGATGTGAGAGAGACACATCCATTGGCTGCCATCCACATGACCACCAACCGGGGCCAGGGACAAACTGCAACCAGGGTACGTGCCCTTAGCAGGAACCGAACCCAGGTCTCCCTGGTCCGTGAGCAGACACTCTAACCACTGAGCCAAACCAGCCAGGGCCCTAGATGTTTTTATACACATCCTTTTTTGTTGTTCACAAAAGCACAGAGGTTAGTAGGTGTATTGAATGATAGAATAGACCAATCCTAGAGTCGGACATCACTTTAAATATTGGGTACATTGTTTAACTTCTCTAAACCTCAGCTTCTTATTCTCTGAAATGAAGACAAGAAAAGCACCTAATAGGGCAGTTGTGAGGATTAAACAAAATAATGCTCATTTAGGTGCTTAGTACAGATATTAGCTTGGTGGTGTTAAATGACCTGACCACTCTCCATAGATGGTGGATTTAAGTGGAGTAAAACCAGAATGGACAAAATTTATATTCATAGTTGATACCTTTGTGGTCGTGTTCCCTCTGACACCATGGTTGGACCTGTTTATTTCAATCCTGTCTGTGTTTTGTGTTCAGACAGCAGGGATAATAATAGTGTTATGTCATAGGGTTATGTTATCAAGAAATAAAACTGTCACTGCATTTAGCAGTGTATGGACAAGACTAGCACTTAGTTATGGTTCATTGTCTGCTGCTGCTCCCCTTCTCCCACATAATTGCATAGATTTATATGCAATTAAATCTATCTGCATATCATTATTATCTGCCTGTTATATAAACACAGCCTTATTGCAGATAGGTAGGTACAGTCTTCCCAGGATTTGACTGATCTGATGAAATTAAAACAGTTCAGAAGCATTCTCCAGCACTAGAATGCATTTCTCTAGTGACAGATTCCTGACATCTTAGTTTTGCGTCTATTAACCCTCTTCTCATATGTTTTATGCTCATGTCATCCAGACTCTTCCTGTCTGTGTGTTGCTTCAGGTGGATCATGGGGATGAGTCTAAATTAAAGGGGCAACTCCAAGAGAAGGAAGAGGAACCAACCACAATGAAAGGGCTTGACTCAGACTTGGCACCTTGACTGGTCACCAGCCTTAACCCAGCACTGTGCAGCACCCATTAGGCCATAAATAAATATTGTTTGACAAGTTAATACCACAGGGAGTTATAAGGGCACAATTTTTAAAAATCTGTGTGACTGGATAAAATAATGCCTACCTCATAGGGTTGATTAACTCAGTATATAGTTATAAGTATTCATCTTGTGCTAGGCATATAAGCACTGCAGATAAAGCAGTGCACAAAACATACACAATATTCTCACCTGGGAGGCAGACAAGAAGCAAATAAGTAATTTAAATACATATTATGTCAACAAGTGATAAGTGCAATGGAGAAAAAGATAGCAGGGGAAGGAAATAGAAAGGCTGAGAGTATGGGTGAGCAACTTGAAATAAAGCGATTTGAGGAGGTAGCACTTAGGCAAAGACCTGAATGAGGTGAGGGGGCAAGTCAGGTGAAGATCATGATGAGAGGAGCCCTCAGGGAGAAAGGAACATCAAGTACAAAGGTCCTGCAACAGAAGTACCCCTTTGTGTTGAAACAGCAAAGACATGTAGAGGAAAGGAGTGCCAAGAAGACACCCACCACTGCCACTCTGCATCAATCTAAATGGGACAGATTACAGTTTTTGTATGGGTTTTCTACTGAGATATTTATGTTTTTTTGAACATGAAATGCCCAATACAGTCTAAGAATGATTTTATATATTTCTGGACAAATTTTAGCATGGTTTAAGAGAATCCTGGAATAAAATCTTCAAACAATATGGGGAAGTGACAGTGGTGGTGGTGGTGGTGGTGGGGGGGGGGTTGGTGGGAGGTAGAACATGACTTGTATTGTCAAATGACCTGACAGTCACAGCTAGGGACTTTTGTAGAGAAAGGAGAGGGAAGGTTTCTAAAGGGAAGAAAGACACTTGCTCCACACCAGGGAGGAGAAAAAGCAGTCACACTGGAGAGGGTTATAGGGATAATGTTCTCCCATGAGGGCCAGGATTCCAGCAGATCCCTGAGAGCAGTCCTTGTCGAACTTGGCTGTACGTAGTAATCACCTGGGGAGCCTTAAAGATGCGGGCTCTGGCCCTGGCCAGTTTGGCTCAGCGGTTAGAGCGTCGCCTGTGGTCCAGAGAGACCGGGTTCGGTTCCCCCTAAGGGCATGTACCTTGGTTACAGTTTGTCCCCGACCCTGTTTGGGCCCTGCGGGAGGCAGCCATTCGATGTGTCTCTTTCATGTCGATGTTTCTCTCTCTTCCTCTCTCTCCCTCCCACTCTATCTGAACAAAAAGTAGAAAATTGTCCTCGGGTGGGAAGGAAAGGGAGGGAGGGAGGGAGGGAGGGAGGGAGGGAGGGAGGGAGGGAGGAAGGAAGGAAGGAAGGAAGGAAGGAAGGAAGGAAGGAAGGAAGGAAGGAAGGAAGGAAGGAGCTGGCTCTGGGGTCCCACCCTCAGAAGTTCTGATTAATTGCTTTGGGGTGTGGCCAAGTTATCAGCAGTTACAACATCTCCCTAGGTGATTGTAAGGTACAGCCATTGTTGAAAACAACTATCTTATAGCAAGAAGGTGAGGAGACCTTTCAGGGACATTTGAGCTGATGAGAGATATAAAATAATACCTTTAAGATACTAACACAATTTCTGATATGGAGTCAGCTGTTGACTTCCTTCTTCAGATTTGAATGTTTAAATGCTGGCCTAAGAAGGTGACATTTGTTCTGTAGGATGGGATATTAGGTGACATTTGTTTTGCAGGATGGGGGTCAACATTAAATGGATAAGAACAACTTAGCAGAATTTTTTATTCCATCCAAGATGATATCTTTATAGAAATCCTCCATCTTCCCATAGTCAACCCAAAGTTCTGTCTAGAAATTAGACATTCCTTATCTTCATTTATGCTTTAAAAATGAGACTGTAGATGAGGGCAAAATTAGTAAGTAGACGAGTCAGTCCCTCCTCATAATTAGTTTGAGAATTAAGCAGATTTGTCTACATAAATAGCCAGCAAATTGGACCTAAATTCGAGTTTTGGGGGCATAATTAGGCAAAGCATGAATTTAAGCCAGTTAATTCATTAGCTGCTACTATATGTAAACTGTGGGAAAATAAAAGTAACAGCTCACCCCATGCATTACATAACTATCTTTATGATTAGGAAACAAGCTAATATATTTTCGCATTCTTCTCTTACCTGTTATTAAAGAAAAGTTATGGTCTCAATCTCCAGTTAAAAAAGAAACAATTCAATAAGAATTCTAAGAAATTCATAGACACATAGCTCTTTACAAAGTGAATATTTAAACCACTTAAGTAATTAGAAAAAGAAATGATCAGACAAATTATGTCATCAGCTTCTCATTATATGTCTTCAATATCAAAGTAAAACACTATATTTCTAAACAGATCTTTTTGGAAAATTCTATATTATAGGCATACCTCATTTTATTGCTTCACAGCCATTGCTTTTTTTTCTACAAATTGAAGGCAAGACCCTCTACCTCTATGACTCACTTTATTGTGGTGGTCTGGAACTGAACCCGAAATATATCCAAGGTGTGCTCATAAAACTAATTTATAAAATTTTACTGTTTCAAAAATGGTGTTTAGAATAATTTAAAAGAATACACAAGGGGAAATATGCAAGTAAAACATAAATTCTTTTTAAAAGTAGAGCATTTAGGTATGCTCATATTTCTTATCCAAAGGAGCATACATTTCAAATTTCCCATCCCAGGGAGGGATATATTAACTAATATGTTAGTTTTAACCTTGGGAGAGTCCATATACTATAAGCCAGCTCTAGAGCAGTGTTCCACAAAAAAAGGTAACTATTTACATTAGAAGTTTCTATTTATTTTTAACACACTTTTAATTTTGGAATAATTTCAGATTTACGGAAAAGTTACAAAAACAGTACACTGTGCTCCTGTGTACCTCCCACCTAGCTTCCCCTTTGTTAACATCTTGCATTACCATGGTACATTTATCCACACTAGAAAACTGACATTGGTGCATTACTATTAACTACACTCCAGACTTTTTTGGATTTCATCAGTTTTTCCATTAATGTTCTCTTTCTGCTCCAGGATCCAATTCAGGGTTGCACATTGCATTTAGTTGTCATGTCTCCCAGTTTCTTCTGGTCTGTGACAGCTTCTAAGCCTTCCCATTTTTATTTTATTTACCAGAGGACATTTTTTTTTTAATTTTGTGTTCAGATAGAGCAGGAAGGAGAGAGAGGAAGAGAGGAAGAGAGAGAGAGAGAGAGAAACATCAACGTGAAAGGTACACATCAAGTGGCTGCCACTCGCACGACCCAACCAGGGCCAGGGACAAACTACAACCGAGGTAGGTGGAACCAAACCCAGGTCTCTCTGGACCGCAGGCTGACACTCTAACCGCTGAGCCAAACTAGCCAGGGCTGCCTTCCCTTGTTTTTTAATGACTGACAATCTTGAGTACTGGCCAGGTGTCCTGTAGAATGTTTTTCCAATCTGGGCTTATCTGATGTTTTTCTCATGATTACACTGGGACTATGGGATTTTGGAATGACTAGCACAGAGATGAAATGCCCTTCTTGTCACAGCATCTATTTTAAAATCACTAAATGTGGACTAGATAAACTCTAAGATCCTTTCCAGTTCTAAAGCGATATGATCATATATTTTATAGAACCTACTATTTTCAAAGTAAAGATATGTATTCCAGTTTTGTAAATTTTGGTCTATAATTATACTCAGTGATACGTAGGTAGGGAAGACTACATAACCAGTACATTAACTGCAGAAGATTAACTTTATACTTTTGCCAACAAGCTATGTGCTCTGTATGGATCTCTAGCATTTACAGATTTATGACAGGTTTTACCAGTCCACTAAATATCCCTATCCTCAGCTAAACTTACTCATTGGAGGTAAAGATATCAGTAGGTTAAGCATATTTTTTAATAAAAGAAGACAAATAAAAAACAATTAAAAATAGGAATGTATTTGATTATGAGGAATATTAAGAATAAGAAAGATGCTTCTAGTTCTAGAAATCCATAATTGCTTATGTAAGAATGGGAAGAAAAGTTTGAGAAGATGGGTAAAGAGAGGAGATGAGAGCCCTGGCTGGTTTGGCTTAGTGGTTAGAGCATCGACCAGTGGATCAAAGAGTCTTGGGTTCAATTCCCTGTCAAGAGCACTTACCTGGGTTGCAGGTTTGATCCCAGGCCCCAGGTGGGCCGTGTGCAGGAAGCAACCAATTGATGTGTCTCTCTTACATTGATGTTTCTCTGTCTCTCTGTGTTCCACTCTCTCTAAAAATCAATGGAAAAGAGAGAGAGAGAGAGAGAGAGAGGAGAGGAGAAAGAAGGAAACTGCTGGTGAGCAGGCAAAACATTTTATTAAAGTGATTTTGTGGTTGCTTTATTTCCTTTTATGAGCCCTCAATATTATATTTTCAGAGCAATTGGTACTTACTGGATTTGGAAACTAATATTAAAGTGAGTTCATAGTGAATATAGTACTGAATACACCCTATGTTGACACTTAAAACCAATATTACATTTGCTTTGTGTTTGTATGATGCATACACATTCATTATTCAAGTTGATCAAGCCCTGTACATTTCCATTTGAGATGGGAAGAAGCAGAGGGCCAGGTAAATTGTTATAGGATTTGAAATCCAAAAGCCCTTTTATGTGGGCCCATGCCGTTATTTTACAGATGGGAAGACATACCTTGAGATGTTAAAACTAGTACTCATAGCTAGTTAATGACAGAGCATGGTAATAATCTTGGGTCATCTAGTCCTTCAGGCTTGCTGACTGGCTTCTTTGGAGTAAACAGCGAATGCCTGTACAGTACTTTTTGTGAGTCAGGAACTGTTCCAAGTACTTCAGGTATATTAACTCATTTATCCTTACAACACCCTATTACGAAGTTCTCCCCATTTACAAGTGATGAAACTGGAGCACATCACACAATTAGCAAATGGCAGGCTGAAGATCTGAACCCAGACTGTCAGCTCCAACATCTATTAACTAGCATACTAACTGCCTTAACTCAAATGATTTCCTTGCCTCTTAGTTTCATTTTCTCTCTTATGAATAGAATACTTTAGATTGTTATTATTGTCTCAAGAATTCATAAGCCCTGGCCAGTTTGGTTCAGCGGTTAGAGCGTCGGCCTGCGGTCCTGAGAGACCCGGGTTCGGTTCCCGCTAAGGACACGTACCTCGGTTGCAGTTTGTCCCCACCCTGGTTGGTTGTGCGGGTGACAGCCACTCAATATGTTCCTTTCACGTCGATGTTTCTCTCTCTCTCTCTCTGTTCTTCTCTCTCCCTCCCACTCTACCTGAACAAAAAATGGAAAAATGTCCTCGGGTGAGGATAAAAAAAAAAAAAAAAAAGAATTCATAAGAATCTCACACTGGTAGGTGTGTAATCAACGTGGAGAAGATTTTCCCAAGCTGAGCTGAAATAATATTGCTTTCCTGGGACAGTTTGTACAACTGCTGAATTTCTCCGTACACTGGCCCTTCCACTTTTGCCTTCACAGTGCATCATTGAAATCAGGTTCCTGCTTCAATCCAGTCACTCACTCCACAGTACATATTGAGCATCTACTATGCATAAGGGATTGGTGATATAGAAATGAGCGAGACAGACAGAGTCCTGCTCTCAAAGAGAATATAATTTAGTTATTGTGGGAGGTGGAGAATTTGGAATGGTAGAGGTAAATTTTTCTCACAATACCAGAGAAAAAGGATCAGTTGTTGAAAAAAAAAAAAAAAAAGATGTAACAGACTAGCTTTGAATCAAGTTAGCCCCAGTAGACTAATAAATACACAATTAAATGTTAGATAGGGTCCTGATAATGTTTTGGAAGATAAGCAGTCATCATGACTTTAACAGTAATAAGTACAGTAATAATGGCTAATATAAGTCATGATGGTTTGTAAGATTTTCTTCATGTCCAACAGCAAGATGATTTTTAATATTCCATTTAAAAAAATGTTTGCCAAAGTTGGTTTCATATTTTTTCATAGGGAAAGGTCTTCAGCATATCTGTATTTGATGGAAAGCAAATTGCAAAATGTTTGAAATGAATGAAGAGATACATCTTTTTCTGGCCGCAAATAATTCTCTATCCCCCAAAGACAAAACTTTTCACACATACCTTACAATGTCCTCATAATCTCTGGAAGGTGAAAATATTTTAGTATCTGAGATTTAAGTTAGAAATAATTCTTCTATTTTTATCTGCTGTTTTGAGGGATATTATGATATCTTCTTTTATAACATAAGGTACATGGAATGAATATATTTGATAATTTATCTTTAAAAATCTTCACATGGAATGCTGATTTTATTTTGAATTTTAAATCCAACCAATAGGCATGTATTCCTACTATTTAGATTTTATTATTTATGTTTCTGATATAACTTTAAGAGTAGGCAATTAGATAGCAAATAGAAGCAATTATTTAGTCTTTTAATCTCTATTTTTATTTATTTATGCTGACTCATAAATTCTTTGACATGGTCACATCAAGCCAACTCTTCCTTAATTTGCATGCAGTCAGAAGAAGGAATTATGACTCTGAAATCATAGCAGGAAATCTCGCTTTTACTTTGATGACTCCACAGGGCATCCATTGATGTCTAGGTTGTCATTTGTTCATTTTTGCCTTTGCTATTATTTTCTCCTCACACAAATTGCTGTCAAATGTTTCTGGAAGCAGCATGGTTGTTTTTGCTTGGAACAACTCACTGTTGGGTACTTATATTTCTTTTGCTGTCAAATTTAGTAACTTGGTCAGATTTGCTATAGCTCCACTCACAAGTAAATCAATTCTTCATGTGAAATTCTTCATTTTTATTGTCGAGGTGTTAAATACAATCTAGACTCATAAAATTTATTTCCCTGCCAAGTATAAAGGACAATAATCAAGTGTATCCAAAATAATTATAGTCGCCATAATAGCCAGATTGAACTAGAATTAAAATTATTTCTGATTCCTTTATGCATCCCAAGTCCTTCCCTTTCTCCCACTTGCTAGTCTTAGAATAATACATATTAGTCTTAGTAGACTTTAGTTGAGACAGCCATGATTTTTTATTCAGTGCTATGAAATTAACATTCACATACATATTTCACTTGGGTCCCCTACATGTACAAAACACTGTCAGTCGGGAGTGTCAATATTTCAAAAATGGAGAAACCAAGATTCTGAAGCTAAATGTTATCCAGGATGATACAGGTTCTGATGCTAGAAACTTCCACCTTCGTGACCATTGCTCCAAACTCTATACTCCCTTCAAGGAACCAAATAAAATAAGGTTAGAAAATAGATGTGATATGTTTGACAATTCACAAAAGGATCTCATCGCTGGGATAGATAAGCAAATGTGACCTTCTGTTTAGTTCTACTTGAAAAAAATCCACTATATTTTATATTTTATTTAATGTTGGTAGTTCCTCAAGGTTTTCTTTACTCCTTTAATCAATTACATTTGATAAAGATGCCCTTTGGTCCAACATCACGTTTTCTTTCAGATAATGAAAATAGTATGAGATACGTTGTTTCCTTTATTCACAGAACTATGTGTTAGAGCTGAGGGGAGGAACTACAAGACAGAGCTGCTAAAACTATGAAAGACCTAACAGTCAAAAAATTTTTATCTTAGGTATTAGTATATTCCAACAATCTATGCTATTCTAGGGAGTGATTGCTTAGAAATGAATATGATTTGAACTTATTCATGGTTAGAGGGTGTCTGAAACTGAGAACCAGGCAGATTCATCTACTCTGACCCTAACCAGCCCTAAAGTAAATTGTTTGAAGACACTGGGTTCCAACTATTATAAGTGGGACATTTTTTGCAGTATGTCCATATTCAAGTTGAGATCAAAGAAACCCAGCCAAAAGAATTGTGGACTGATGGACATAACTGTGCATTGAGAAAAAATTATTATTTTTTTAGGCACTTAGGTGTCATTTATTTATTATTATTATTATTATTATTATTATTATCCTCACCCAAGGACATTTTTTCATTTTTGTTTTAGATAGAGTGAGAGGGAGAGAGAGAAAGAGAGATAGAGAGAAACATCGATGTGAAAGCGACACATCGAGTGGCCGCCTCCTGCACAACCCCAACCAGGGCTGGGGACAAACTGCAATGGAGTTACGTGCCCTTAGGGGGAACCGAACCCGGGTCTCTCTGGACCGTGGGCCGATGCTCCAACCACTGAGCAAAACCGGCCAGGGTTTATTATTATTATTATTTTTAATCCTCACCCAAGGATATTTTTCCGTTTATCTTCAGATAGAATGGGAGGAAGGAGAGATGGAGGGAGGGAGAGAGAGAGGGAAAAACATCAACGTGAGAGAGACACATCGACTGGTTGCCTCCCACAAGACCCTGACCAGGGCCAGGGACGAACCACAACCAAGGTACATACCCTTGGCCAGAATGAAACCTGCAAGTCTTTGGTCCAAGGCCAATACTCTAACTGCTGAGCCAAATCAGCCAGGGTGGTATCATTTATTTAAGACACTAATACTTCATATGTCATTTTTAGCAGGTACTTTACAAAAGCCAAATATATTTAATTCAAATAAAACAGCAGATGTACACCAATACTGTATGTATCACAGGTTACTTCTTAATTCTTGCTTTTAAAAATATATAAATTTTCAAACCCTGTAGTAAAACATGGTTTTAAAATAGACATTTTTGAGCAAAAAATATTTTTAAAAGGGATCAAGACTCAAATTCATGAGGAACTAAGACAGTGGAAGGAATCACATGAAATTCTTAAAAAATTAACTTTAAATAATTGGGCCTATGTTACACATAATTTAAGAAAACTCTATGTTTAAAAAAGAGAGAGAGAGAGAGAGATGGTATGAGCTTTGAAAGTTTGTCAGCTTAGGTTTGAAGATCAATTTTGTTACTATTTGTGTGACCTAAGGCATGACAAAAAACTCTCCAACCACCTCTTTGAATTGCTGTGAGGTTTTTTTTTTAAACTTCTTAAATATTAATACTTTATTTTAAAAACTATGTTTTTATTGATTTTAGAGAGAGAGAGAAAGGGAGAGGGAGAGAGAGAAACATCTATGAGAGTATTACCTTAATTGGCTAGCCGCCTCCTTCATGTCCCCCAGAGCCCACAACATGGACATGTGTCCTGACCAGGAATCCAACCGGTGACCTCTTGGTACATAGGTCGATGCCCAACCACTGAGCCACACCACTGGGCAAGCACAATAAATTTAGATTAAAGCATACAGAATCTCCTACTGGAATAAAAAATCTCTTAGTAATTTATGGATACCAGTAACTTAAACCTTACATTTAGAAAACTGAAAAATACAGAGATTCTTTCAGTTCAGTGCCACAGGCTCATTCCAAAAGGATACATAAGCCTAAATATAACTTGTTAGTTTACCATTGATTCATTTATTAAATAAACATTTATTGAGTTCCTATTATATATCTGGCTTCCTGGAGTCTGGTTAGTTTCCAGGTAGAGAAGCAACCAAAAGTTACAGTGGGCATTCTTGAATTTGAAAGTGTCCACAGCTGATGTGGAGGGAGGCTTCAAGTTAACTTGGACTCCATGTAATTTCAAAATAGACCTGAAACTAAAGAATCCGTGCAACTGCTCAGCTATTCCATGAAGACAAGTATCAGGAAGGAAGAAATGGCCTCTTCAGTTCAGTGTCCCCAGTGTAATTTCTCCCGGACGTCAGGGCTTACACATCTATAGCACCCCTGGGAAAATGACATGAGAATATCTCCCCCTTCTTTTTTTTTTAAATTAGAAATATTGCTTCATTTGAGAAACTGTCAACCAAATTCCTTTTATGTGTTTTAAAAAGTCCTAATGAGCCGCAGCCAGTTGGCTTGGTTGAAGCAGCATCCCGTAGAGCAAAATGCGGTGGGTTTGATTCCCATTCAGGGCACGTACCAAGGTTATGGTTTCTATCTCTGGTTGGGGTGCATACAGGAGGCAACTGATGTTTTCTTTTTCTCTCTCTCTCTCCCTTCCTCTCTCTCTCTAGTCAATAAACATATCCTCTAGTGAGGATTAAAAAAAAAAAAGTCCTAATGAGCATCCAAGAAGAAAACATATACAGCTTCCACAGGAATAAGGAGAAATAAATGGGGTTGATGATTGCTCTAAATGTGATTTTCTAAAAGAAAAAAAATGTAATATTTAACCTTTCAAAAATGTTATATTTAACCTTTCTTTTGAGGCATACATCATAAATAAAATGTTTTTACCTTACAAGGAGGAAGGACTGTGATCCCGTTTTTGATGCACATGAACTACAAAATATAAAATCCACTCTTCTGATCAAGATGAAGGGAAAAAAATCACTCTCCAGTATTTTGGTTCTCATGCAATGAAATCCAAAGACTTGCCGAATCTGCCTTTTTGATTCATGTACTGCCTGTACTTTCTCTTGGGAGACATATATATGGCACAGACATTTGACTCTTATTTTAATCATGAATATCAAAGGTTAAAAAAGCCTTAGGTCATCTAGTCCATGCCTCTACTTTAAAGATAAGGAAACTGAGACCCAGAGAAGAAGAGACTTGCCAAAGATCACATACCTAGCTAGAAGCAAAGGTGGGTCCAGGCTGGCTTGGGGCAAAGTCATCTCTGCCCTGGAGCAGAGGATGTCCTGATGGAATCAATGTTTGATTCCTTCAACTGAGTTTGGTGGTCATAGGGTAAATTAAATATGCAAAGGATCAAGGAGTATTAGAGATGCAAAAACTGAAAAAAAAAAAAAAAAGAATTTTATGAACTCTTATATAAAACTGTTTTCCAAAAATGGCAGACTTTCTTAGTGAAAATTTGAAGCTACTAGTTTGAAGACACAGGCCATCCCTGCTAAGGGGGCAGTTCTCTTTCACAAAGATGATTAGGGAGAACCTTCGGGATTGGTAAATGTTAATATCTTCCTTTTTTTTTTTTTTTTTGATATGTGCTCCTAGCAGGAACGGAACCTGGGATTCTCTGGTCTGCAGGCCGATGCTCCAACTGTTGAGCCAAACCGGCCAGGGCTATTAATACCTTCTTTCAAATATTTTGCACAGTAATAGGACATACCTATCTCCTTACTTTAAAAAAGGTGTGCAATGAATATACACTATATTTATTCTTTAAAAGGTATCGTGTGTGTGTGAATAGAATATTTTAAGAACGATTATTTTCTTGGTAGTGACTTGATGCTAGTATCATAACCATATCACAGGCAGAGTGAAAGACTGGGAGAAGAAATGGACAGTTCATGAAATTATTTTCCTTGACATATAAGAGCTGCGGTCACGAGCAGACAGGCTTGAATAATCAAATGACCCTTAGGTGTTATTTAAGATGGGCTAGAGGGAAAAATCAGGGCTCAAATAGAAAGCCAATACCCCATGCCCCACTCCTAGTCCCTGTGGTACTACCCACAAACACTAAAGTTTGAGGGAAACACTATCTTGTATTCTGCCACCAGATAACTTACTTTTCAATATCTTGACCAACCACTACTTGCAAGAGAGAAAAAAAAGAAAGAAAGAAAGAAAACAACTCAGAGTTTAAAGTTATTTGCTTCCACTCCAGGAATGTAAAATAAACATGTAGAGGGGGATGGGGAAGCCTGGGAAGCTTCCTTAATACACATGTATCAATATTAGTCAGGAATACATTTAGATTAAAACCCTCTGTGCTGACTTGAAAGGAGAGTGTTCATCCGAAGAGTATTAAAAGGATATACTTTGGTAGAGGAGGAGTAGCACTCTGAGGGTCCTATGACTTTTGCCTGCAGAACTGTGTCGGGCCTCCTGCTTTCCAGCTGCCAGCTGCTCTCCACATGTCCTTATTCCGTGGAAAGTGCTTAACCCACTCTCTCTTCAGCCTGTGTAGTAGACACTGGCCCACAGACACTGTCACATGAGCCCAGAGACAGGGACAGGGAAGGGGAGAAGCTTGAGAAGTGTGTACTGAGGACTCAAGCTGGTGATGAAGGCAGTTTTTATGCCATGTAGTTAAGCAGATCCCGAGGAGGGTTGACAGGATAAAATACAGGATAGCCCTGTGAATTTGAATTTCCAATATCAATGCATACATTTTTATGTAAAATGTGCATTCTCATACTAAAAATTATTCATTGTTTATCTGAAATTCAAATTTAACTGAGCATCCTGTATTTTTATTTGCTGAACTTGGTAACTTTAATTCTGAGTAAGGTGATGATGTCCAACAAAATAAAATGTCATTTCAATTTAAGCATTTAAACACTATTGTAAGTCTTATTATCATTATTCTTATTCTTCTTATTATTTTTACTTTGAAGGCCTGTATTTTATAGTGTTCCTAATTCATATTACTTAGGGTTCTGTAACATCAATGATATTTTTATTTGCTAGGATGGAAAGGCTAACTTCATAGATGAACTGATATAATGTATGTAATAGTAATTAAGTTTAAGTAAAATACTTGAAATATATATTCTCCATATTTAAGAATAATTCTAATTGGTATCAAGTCCTTTTATTTTTCAGAATTAGCCTGATAACCATTGAGAAAGATTGAGACTACATTCAAATTAGAAAATGATTGCTTCAGAGGTATGATGATATATTTGCAGTGTTGTCTGTCACAAAGATGGGGATTGAAATATCTGTGACAGTATCAGTAAGGAGTCAGTCCCTTGCTATTTCATAAAGACCATTTTCTGAATGATAACTATTTCTTCTTATAACAAAGATGACAGTAAAATCAAAGGGGAAATATTCAAAGTAGAATGAAAGAAATTGGTATGAGAAAAGACTACATGGTGACTAGAAAAAATAGAAAATGATCTTAAAGGTTTTTCATCCTGGGGCACACTATAATCACTGGTTTGACTCATAAAGTTTTCTTTTTTGTGTATTAACCTGTGCTTCCCTAATGTCTGCTGAAAACCAGCAGAAATAGAAGGTTTCCAAATTCTAATAGGTGAATTCAAGCAGCCCATGTCTGCATGAAGAAACCAGTTACACAATAAAGCTTAAACGCAAGGTCAGAAGCAAAGCCAACATGCCTTCTCCCAAATGCTCAATGACTGTTCCAATAATCTACCAAGGATGACAAACATGGAGCAAAAACCATAAAGGACAAACACCTCAGTCAGTGCAATGTAAAAGACAGAGAATCAGAAGTTTTGAATATTGGATACCACGCTGCCAGCAACCAGCTGTGACTTGGAAAAAGTTCTTCAGTCTCTACATTTTTAGAATGAAGAAGTTGAACAGAAACAAGCTTGTAAGCAACCTGTGCAATGAAACTCCAAAGAAACTTAATTCAATTTATGTTTTCCCCAAATCTTTTTTTTTTTTTTTTTTTCAGATAGAGTGTGAGGGAGAGAGAGAGAGAGAGAGAGAGAGAGAGAGAGAGAGAGAGAGAGAGAAACATCAACGTGAAAGGGACACATCGAGTGGCTGCCACCCACACAACCCAACCAGGGCCGAGGACAAACTGCAACCAAGGTACATGCCCTTAGCGGGAACTGAATCTGGGTCTCCCTGTTAGGGAGGCCAACGCTCTAACCGCTGAGCCAAACCGGCCAGGGCTATTTTCCCCAAATCTTTACTTCCCTTGCCCATCTTGCCCCCATAGCTACCTGCAAAGCCCAATCTTCAATCAACACAATCTGTGTGTCACCACCCTCAGGCAGGTGAGAAACACAGAACAAAGTGGCACAACTGAGAAGGTTTGTGTTACCCCAGACCCACAGCCAGCAACCTTCACCCCACCCAACAAAGGTCCTCCCTCAGTTTAGAGAAAACTCTCCCAAATGCTGCCTTCGGTCAGTTCTAAGGATTCGCTGCCACCACACTGGCTGCTTCCTCTTCCTTCCTCAGTGGCTGAGGGATCTCATCCTAGATAATGCTCCACTGATTATCATTTCTGGAGACTATAACTTGTTTCCATTTTACTGGAGGATTTTCTCAGCATAAAATGTGTATATAGTCTATTAAAAATGAAAACCTTCCTTTGCCTGTCTTGATTGTTGTTTCTTTTCTTAAGTCTTAAGCTCTTCAAGAGGGTGGTCTGTAATTATCAGGTCCACTTTCTTATTCAATTCCCTCCTTTACTCACTTCTACCAGACTTTTGCTCCTGCCATCCCAGTGAACAACCCCTTAAAGTTATCCATCACCTTCCTCATTGCTAAAGCCACAGGGCACACTCCAGCCTTCAGGCCTGATAGCATTTGCACTAAATGTCTCTCTCTCTTTCTCTCTCTCTTTCTCTCTCTCTCTCTCTCTCTCTCTCTCTCTCTCCCTCCCTCTCTTTCTCCCTTTTCCTCTCCTTCTCTCCCCAAACCCCTTATCTCTACTCCTACTTCTTAATTTATCCCTTGAATGTTGCTGTTCCCAAGGTAGTGTCTCAGGTTCTTCTTCCTTGCTTGGATTCACTTACCAACTTACTAACATGTTCAATTTCCAAAACTGAAGTAGTGATCCTGCCCTGTCCCTCTCCACATGGGGGACCAGAGGTCACTTAATCACCAATATCAAAAACCTTAGCCCTATTCCTAAATTCATAATTTCTCTCACCTTAATTGTAATTAGTCACTGAATCGTATCAACTCCATCTCTGTAGTGTTATACAGTATTCACTATCAGGCAGACATGGTCTTGTCATCACCACCGGCCACCTGTGTGACACCACGAGGAAAACCTTCGAGGTTCTAGAGCACTGACAGGAAATAGCACAGCTCTTCGCCAAGGGCCTCACAGCCTTTTACAAACCATTCCTTACATGCCTCCCAGATCTCATCTCCAGCCGTTCTCTGTTGTACTCTATATTTTTTGTCAAAACAAATGCCTGTGGTTTCCAAAACGTGCCGTGTCGGCACCCTTCCAGCCCTTGCCTGTGCTCATTCTGCAGTGTCCTCACTGCTCCTCTGCTGCCCGCCCGCTGCCTTATTTCTACACTTGCTTTAAGACTCAGTTTGGGTGTCCTTTCCACCAAAAGTCTTTCTCGGTGCTCCAGTCTAGGTTGGTCTAGTCCAGTATCTGGAATATAACAGAAATTTAAAATGTTTATGAAGATTTATTGATCTGCTATGATTTTCTCTTTTAACAGTTAAATTTACCCTGATTTGAAATGCCCGACTGCTTCCATACCTCAAGTTTATTTGTATTTTACTTTTCTTTGAATCTTTATCTCATCTTCAATATGTCACTGTTAATTCTGTCTTACGCAGTTCTTAAAAAACACTTTTCAAAGAAAAATGTCGAAGAGAAGCAGATGAAGGCTTAGGGTCAAGAGGCAGTTGAAAAATGAAAACTAAATGGAAGTGGGCACAGTTTATTATGGAATATGTAGCCCTCCAGGTAATTCCCCAATGTGATATTACCAGAGCTTCTTCAGTTGTGATTCCTTAAACTTTAAATATTGTAGGAAGTTTCTAGCTGCTTTGAACATAGGAGTTTTCAAAGAGGTACTGTGTTAGTATTATTATGAGTGTGCATTTAAGTGTAAGTATGAATATTAGTTAGTAAAGATGCTGGCTAAGTTGCTATAATTTTAAAAACAACTTAAAAAATACTGGCTCCAACAAGGTAGACATTTATTTCTCACATAAGAACTGTGCACAGATAGTCCAGGGAGCTTGGGAGGGTCTACTCCAGGGACCCAACTTCCTTCCGTCCTATTGCTCTGCCATGTTCTAGAAGTGCTCTGTCCAGTTTGGAAGCCACTACCCACATGTTCCTATTGAGCTCTTAAAATATGGCTAGTTCAAACTAGGGTGTGCTGCAAATATAAAACACATACCAGTTTTCAAAGACTTTGTATCAAAAAAAAAAAAGAATTAAAAATATCTTATTAATAACTTCATATTGATTACATGTTGAAATAATATTTTGAATATGTTAGGTTAAATAAGATGTTACTAAATTTAGTTTCATCCATTCTTTTTATTTATTGTTTTGATTAAAAAATTTAATTTACAGATGTAGCTCACATTATTTTCTATTGGACAGTGCTGTTTTAGAATGTAGTATATTATCATCTGTATGGTAAGAGCTGGTTCACAATACCACATACATGGTCAGAAAAAAAATCTGGAATAAAAAATAGTAGAGGGAAGTAATTTTTTTAAGGAGATGATATGCAATTTGTACACGTCTATTCACTTACATTTCGTTGGTGAGAATTTAGTCACATGGCCCCAACAAGCTTCACAGGATACAAGGAAATGTAGTATACAGATGGGCAGTCATATGCCATATTGGAAAGAAAGAAGGGAGAAAGGATTCTAGGGTAACATACTACCTAGTCTCTGTCACAGATATGTTTCTAAAATGAGGTATTAGAGTTGACTGTCAGTAGAGGAAGTTGGAAAGTCTTTCCCTGGGAAAGGGGATTGGAAAAATAGACTAGAAGAATATTCAGAAACCTAATTAAATAACTAAACTCAGATATCTGAACATCTGGACTGAGAAAGTAAATCAAGGAGGAAGAGATAAACAATGGTTCAGGGTGAAAAAGGGATTGGCCAAGGAAGAAGATACCTTTATGCTTGAGGTAGTGCACAATAGAGGAAGGAAGGAGGGTATATATAGTTAGTTTTCTGCCTGTGTAGCTAGGGCCTAGAAAGTTTGAATATGGCTTTTCTCCCAAATGTTGGAGAACGGATATGGTTAATCAATAGTAAACTGAGATCTAAAGAGACTCAAAGCAGAGGATAATAAACAAGAGAGACTGTAATGGTGCACAATAAGTACATGGATGAATCTCACAGATTTAATGTTGAACAAAAGGACATATACTGCATTTTCTATTTATATAATGTTTAAAAGGTGGCAAATGTAATCTATGGTTATAGACATCAAATGCTCATTGCTTTGAAGGAGGGTAATGCATAAGATGGACCATGAGGTAGGCTTCTGAGATGCAGGTAATGTTCTATATCTTGATCTGGGTAGTGTTTATATGGGTATGTTGCTTGGTGAAAAATCATTGATGTGTATTTATTTTCCTATATTCATATTATATTTCAATAAAATTGTATAGAAACAAGCCAGCAAATAAGGGATGGGTTACAATGACTTATATAGAGCCTACATTATAGATCAATCATGATTCATTCCTTGGGACTGGGGAGAGGCTGACACCCCACCCCAAATCAAGGCTCTGTTTACAAGGAAGCAGGAAAGAATGGCTGTTTAGTAGGCAGCAAATTGTAATAGATTAATGCAGTTATTTTCAAAATAACTTAGCTTCATATTCATTGACCTGGATGAATATCCACCATAAATTTTGAAATAGGAAAGGTACTATGCTAAGTAATATTCTCGTTCTATTAAAAATGCCCTTCCCATTTATGGAGAAAGGTATAGCTATTAATTCTGGGCACCTAGCAATTCTACTTCTGAATATTTATTTTTTTAAAAAAATGGAAACACTAATTTAGAAAGCCATATGAGGAAGGGGTGGGAAGAGATTAACCAAAGAATTTATATGCATATATGCATTGCCCATTGTCATCAACAATAGTGTGGTGAAGGCCTGAGGTGGGGCAGGAACTGGGTGGAGAGGGGCAATGGAGGAAAGGATGGGACATTTGTAATACTTTCAACAATAAAGATAAAAAATGAAGACATATGCACCCCTATGTTCATTGCAGCATTATTTACGATAGTTAAGATGTGGAAGCAACCCAGGTGTCCATAGATGAATTGATGAAGAAGATATGGTACATATATACAATGAAATATTACTTATCAATAAAAAGGAATGAAATCTTGCCATTTGTGGCAACGTGGGTGGACCTACAGGGTATTACGCTAAGTGAAATGTCACACAGAGAAAGGTAAGTAAGATATGGTTTCTCTTACATGTGGAATCTGAAACAGACAAACAAAAATAGAAACAGAGACCAAAGGGATAGTTTCCAAAAGGGAGGGGGCTGGATGAAAGAGGTGAAGAACATAGTTAGTAATATTGTCATAAATTTTCACGGTGACAGATTATTACTAAAATTAGGTGGGTGATCATGTTGTAATGTATAAAAATATTAAATCACTATATTATACAACTGAAACTAATATAAAGGGAGGGGGCTGAGTGAAAGAGGTGAAGAAGAACATAGTAATATTGTCATAAGTTTTCACGGTGACAGATAATTACTAAAATTAGTTGGGTGATCATGTTGTAATGTACAAAAATATTGAATCACTATATTATACAACTGAAACTAATATAGCCAATATAATATTTTTTACCAAGTAAACTTAAATTTAAGAAAATATTGGATTTCTGAGGGCAGGTGAGTGGGAAAAATGGGGGGCAGAACTTACTAGGGTTTTCTTGTTTTTGCATTGTTTCACTGACTATAGGAAGCGCGTGTACTTTTGTATTTTTAAAAAAGTATTTTCATTAATGTTTAAAGAGAGAGGAAAGGAAAGAGAGAAAGAGAAATCAACCTGACAGCAGAACACTGATCAGCTGCCTCCTGCATGCCCCATACCAGGGACCGAGTCTACAATCCAGGCATGTGTCCTGACCGGGAATCAACCAGCAAACTTTTGGTGCACAAGACGACGCCCAACCAACTGAACCATCCTGGCCTGGGCATACCTTTGTCTTTTTTGAAGCAGAATATACCAGGAAGATTAAAACTAAAAAGTCATCAATCTAGTAAATTAGAAACTAAGGTTATCAGGAATTTCATAAAGCAGAGTGCAGATGAGACTAGAGTAGACCTGAAGGCCAGATGGCAGCGTGTTCTCTTCTGCTCCTGGTGTCTCATTAAGCACTGCTTTACCTGATTGCCCCTATATAAGGTGCAGAAACAGATGGCACGGCTCTTTCTAAGTGCTTTTGTTCCTCAGGACCAGTTCTTAAGTCAAATTTGAATACTGTTAGCGTACAGCCTCTTGGGAAGCAGAATGCTCAGCAGGGTTCAATTTCTTTCTGTGACGTGGGTATTAAAATCTGTGGAGAAGGGGAAAGTGGGGAAAAGTCAATTTTGTCTAGCAACACACACCTGCCAGAGGCTTTTGTTGAATGGTAGAGAAAAGGCACCACCATCCGGAACAAAACAAGGGTCCCTCAGCCATCTGGTTCACAGATCTGAGGATCAGGAGCAGCCACATGATCCTTCACAATAAAGATTTTTCATTGGCTATGTGTCATTAGCACTCCATCTAATAAATGCTAATTAACATTGACACTGCAGTGTTAAGTTCACCTGTTGGACTTTTCTTCCCTTTGGAGGTGGCCTTAACTTTGTTTTAGGTATGAAACAAATAGCAATAAAAAAGAGAAATTACTGTGTTATTTATTTAATACTGAATTACTCATTTCTGCATTCCTTCTTGACTGACTTTTATGTTAAGCAATTCATAAAACAGCTATGAAAATACAATTAAGATGTCATTTCAAACTGTTCTGTATTTCCTAAGAATTTTTTTTAAAGAAATGCTACCAGAAATATTGTCTTTTGCTTCCTCCAATTACAGTTAAGCCCCTTTTCAATTGTAGATAATACTGGTATGAACCCAATTAAATTTGGGGTTACTGTTTAACTGAGGATCAAAAATAGGTTCTATATTTATTGTATATTGCAACAAAATAACCACGAGAAGAAAAACAACAATAAAAATAAGAGCATTAGTAAAATGTGGTAGATGGAGGAGAACCTTAGAGCTAGTCCAAAGCGAGCCATCCCCTCACTACCTGGCTGTCAGTCATCTAGACGCCCTGTAACTGTTTGGCTCTCTCCTAATACCAGCCATCGAGGTTGTTCCCAACATTTTCTTCTTTTAAACAATGCACACACAAGAGTCATACATATATAACTTTGCATATATGTGACTATGTCTATAGCATTACCAAAAGTGAACGTTTTTACTTTTTATATAGGTTTTTTTCTAGACTAACAAAGTACATACTATTTTAAATAATATGTAAGGTGAAAAGGAGCAGAAAATAGTTCATTACCCAGGTGCAACCACTATTTTAGTTTATTTCTTTCCAATTTTGTTTTTTTCTTTCTGTAGGCTTTGGAGTCAATAGTGCAAACCTTTGCTCTATTGATAACTAGCCATGTGACCTTAGACAAGTTATCTATTATCTCTGACCCTTAGTCTCTTCACCTGTAAGATGTGGAGCATCTACTTATAAGTGTTATAAGTGGGCTGGAACATAGTAAAGTATAGATAGTAATCATTTGGTTTACAAACACAGGTTTATTAAATATAATTTATATTCTATGAGATTTACATTTTTTGGTACTATGTTTTATAAGTTTTGACATATATATACAGTCATGGAACCACAAATGTGATCAAGATATAGAGAACTTCTGGCATCAGACAATACCTAATCTAATTTCTGTCTCTAGGGATTTGTCTATTCTGGACTTTTCATATAAATGGAAGCATAGAATATGTGGTCTTCTGTGATGCTTCTTTCACTTAGCATGTTTTCAAAGTTCATCCATGTTGTAACATGTACCTGTTTATTACTGAACAATAAACTCCTTTGTATAAATATACTATATTTTGTCTATCCATCATTCGATGGATATTTTGATTGTCTCCACATTTTGGCTGTTATGAATAATGCCTCTGTGATCAATCATGTACACCTTTTCTGTGGGGATGTATGATTTTAGTGCTCTTGAGTACAGCCAGGAGTAAAATGGTAATCCTATGTTTATCATTTCAAGGAACTGCCACACGGTTTTTTAAGGCTACTGAACCATTCACATTTCCACCAGCAATGGAGGAGGGTTTCTTTCACTGCCCATTCCATATTTCCTTTGTCTTCAGCAAACACCTCAGCTGGTTGTGGCTTTTTGCCTGGTTGGGTGAACCAAGCCTTCATTCTTGAAGGGTCTCACCATTAGTAGTTCTGTCTGTATTGCATTACAGTATGCAGAGAAGCACCTATGCCAGTAAGAACATAATACTGCCCTTCCCATGATGTAAGTGGTCCAGTATAATCAACCTGCCACCAGGTAGCTGGCTGATTAGCCCATGGAATGGTGTCATATTTGGGGATCAGTCTTGGTTTCTGCAGCTGCAGATTAGGCACTCAGCAGTGGTTATAGCCAAGTTGGCCTTGGGAAAGAAAGCCCTTTTGCTGGCACTGTGTATACACCTCATCCCTGCCACCATGGCCACTTATTCATGAGCCATTGGTAGGTAACAGGAGTGTCTGAGGAAAGAAACTGATGGTATCTACAGAATGGGTCATCCTGTCCACTTGATTTTTAAAGTCCTCTTCTGCTGAGGTCACCCTTCATTAAATATTCACATGGAAAACAAATATCTACACATTTTTTTCACTCATTCAGAGAGGTCTACCTCTTTCTTAAACCTCCTTGTCACCAATTTTTTTATCATGTTTTTTTTCATCTCTGATCATTCAGCCAAACAATTGGCCACAGTCCACGAATACATAATATTCAGTATAGAACATACAGTTGTATATCTGGTTATTTCTCCTTTTAAGCAAAATTAAGAATCTGGTACACTGCTCAAAGTTCTGCCTACTGAGAGGACTTCCCTTCACCATTGTCCTTTAACGATGTCCTAAAAAGGGGTTGCAGTATTGCAGATGTCTTTTTTTTGGGTTGTTTCTGCATATTGTGTAGAACCATCTATAAACCAGGCCCAAGTTTTCTCTTCCTTTGTCGACTGATTGTAGGGAACTCCTCATGAGGCCATAGGCACAGGCTGGGAGGGAGAGAGTCGTGTAGCAGGAGTGAAGAACATTTAGGCACTGCTTCAGGTAACTTACTTCTGCCTTCACAGTCTGCTTGAGACCAATCTTGTGTCTACCATTTATGATTGATGGTAGGATGCTGCTGTTCACACTCAACTGCATGGTTTGGTGGATCAGAGAACACCCAGTTCGTGATGGGTAGCACAGGTTGCACAATAACTTGATGGCCCATGGTTCAACCTTAACTAAGGCCCAGCAGCAAGCCAAAAGTTGTTTTTCAAAATGAGAGTAGTTCTCTGCCATGAATGCCAGGGCTTGGCTACAAAACCCTGAGTCTGCTCTGTGACTCACCTACAGGGGACTGCTGAAGGCTCTAAACAGCATCTCTATCTGCTACGGACACTACAAGCACCATTGGATCTGCTGGATCACATAGCCCAAGTGGCAGAGCAGCTTGCACAGCAGCCTGGACCTGTTGCAGAGCCTTCTCTTATTCTAGGTCCCAGTCAAAACCAGCATTTTCATGCTACTTGGTAAATGAGCCAGAGAATCATATTTAAATGAGGAATATGTTGCCTCTAAAATCCAAAGAGACCCACTAGGCATTGTGCCTTCTTTTTGTTGTAGGAGGGGACAGATACAACTTATCTTTTATCTTAAAAAAGATATGTTGACATGCCCCACATCAATGGATCTTTAGAAATTTCAATGAGCCCTGGCCGTTTTGGCTCAGCCGTTAGAGCATTGGCCTGCGGTCTGGAGAGACCTGGGTTCGGTTCCCACTAAGGGCACGTACCTCGGTTGCAGTTTGTCCCCTGCCCTGGTTGGGTCGTGTGGGTGGCGACCACTCGATGTGTCCCTTTCACATCGATGTTTCTCTCTCTCTCTCTCTCTCTCTCTCTCTCTCTCTCCCTCCCACTCTATCTGAACAAAATATCGAAAAATGTCCTTGGGTGAGGATAAAAAAAAAAAAAAAAGAAATTTCAATGAGATAGAAGATTCCTGAATTTTTGTTAGATTTATTTTCCAACCTCTAACAAACAAATGTCTTATCAATAAGTCTAGAGTAGGTTGCTACTTATTGCTCATTAAATCCAGCAGTATAATGTCATCAAAGTAATAGAGCAGTATGGTGTCTTTTAAAAGAAGAAGGCAATCAAGATCCCTGCAAACTAAATTATGACATAGTGCTGGAGAGTTGACATACCCTGAGGTAAGACAATTAAGGTGTATATCTGGTCTTGCCAGCTGAAATAAAATTTCTTTGATGGTATTTATGAAAAGCATAGAGAAAAAATATTTGTCAGAAAAACAGCTGAATACCAGGTACTAGGGGATGTGTTAATTTGCTCAAACAATGAAATCACAACTGGTATAGCAGCTGTAATTGGAGTCATCACCTCTCAGATCCATTTGTTTCTTGCACAAGCCAAATAGTAAGTTGAATGGAGATGTGGTAGGAATTACCATACCTGCATCCTTCAAGTCCTTGATCATGACACTAGACTCTGCAAGCTTTCCAGGAATGTTCATTTTGGTTTACTATTTTCCTAGGTAGAGGTAGTTCTCGAGGCTTTCAGTTGGCCTTTCCCATCATAAGAGCCCTTACTTCACAGTTCAGGCCAACAACATGGGGATTCTTCAAGTTGCTGAGAATGTCTACTGCAATTATGCATTCTGGAACTAGGGAAATACCATAGGAAGGTGCACTTGGTGTGTCTCACATTTTATTTATCCATTAATTTGTCAAGCAGGCTATTATAAACAATGCTGCAATGAACATGGGTGTTTTTATACCCCTTCAAGATAGTAATTTTATTTCTTTCTGATATATAACCAGAAGTCACTGTAATATCTGACCTACAGAGAAGGGAAAATAAGACTCATCAGAATTTAGGAGGGTTCAACATCCCAAGCTTCATCAGCATTATTCCATATGTCCCCACTCCAATCTTCAGGAATCCATTCCTTCCTAATTAATGCCTTTACTTTAACAGCAGACACTCTGCAAGTGTGGGAATTCGGCTGTTGTAACTCAGTCACTCACAGGATGAGACATTGGATTTGGTTTTCAGCAATTTCAGCTCTGCAGCGACAGGAGGTAAGGGTTTCTTTCAGGGCAGGGACTTTCAGGTGGCTTCAACTGGGAATTCAAATCCCTGATCTCATTCCTTCTTTTCCTCACTCTGTCCAGAGCTATTGGAGCAATCAGTCAATCTCATTATAATTGCTAGTTTGACTAAAATGTTTTAGGGTATCAAATATATGGTCAACCATAATCAGGAGTATTCAATAGTGATATTTTGTATACTTCTATTATCATATCATGCCATGGGCTATTAGTGATCTCTTTTTTTTCAAACTTTTTATTTATTGATTGATTTTTATAGAGAGAGAGGAAGAGAGAAAGAAAGAGAAATATTGATTTGTTGTTTCATTTATTTTTTATTTTTTTTATCCTCACTCGAGGACATTTTTCCATTTTTTTGTTCAGATAGAGTGTGAGGGAGAGAGAGGAAGAGAGAGAGAGAGAGAAACATTGATGCGAAAGGGACACATCGAGTGGCTGCCACCCGCAAGACCAACCAGGGCCAGAGACAAACTGCAACCAAGACACGCGCCCTTAGCGGGAACCAAACCTGGGTCTCTCTGGACCGCAGGCCAACGCTCCAACCGCTGAGCCAAACTGGCCAAGGCTGTTCCATTTTTTATGCATTCATTGGTTGATTCTTGTATGTGCCCTGATCAGAGATCAAACCTGCAATCTTGGCCTCTCAGGATAATGCTCTAATCAACTGAGCTACCTGGTCAGGACCTTAGCTGTGATCTCTTTTCTACCAGAAATAGATTCATTAGTGACTTGAAATCTAATCAGATTGGAGAATCAGTTTCAGAAACTCCAGAACAAATTCTGAAAACTGTTGAGAAAAAAACCAGTAATTTTCTTTCAGATTTTTACCCAGAAGGCACTGCAATTTATATTATATATATATAAAGAGAGTCAGAGACATAGAGAGACAGACAGATACAGAGAGCAGACATGTATCAAAAAAATCACCAATATCCTGACTACTAGCATCATAGATAACTTTTGTATGTTTTTGAAATATACACACACACACACACACACACACACACACACAGTAGGTATACTTTTATGTCTAGATTTTCCACTCAATGTAATGTTTCTGAGATTTAACCACATTATTAATTAAAATAGTTCTTTCATCTCATTGCTGTTTTAGTTTATCATTGTATGAATATACCATAATTTATCCGTTCTGTTAATGGTCAATAAAATTTTAAATTGAATATATTATAAATAATACTGCTATGTATGATCTTTTAAATATACTGTATAGCCCTCCTGATTTTGCTCAGTGGTTAGAGCATCGGCGCATGGACCAATGAGTTGTGAATTTGATTCTGGTGAAAGGTAAGCACGTCGGTTGCATTTCGTCCCGGGCCGGGTTGGGGTCATGCAGGAGGCAGGCAACCAGTCCATGTGTCTCTCTCACATCAATGTTTCTCTCTTCTTCCCTCTCTCCCTCCCGTCCACTCTGTCTGAAGATAAATGTAAAAATATTCTCATGTGAGGATTAAATAAATAAATAAACTGTATAGTCTGTCTGACAGATAGTAGTACAGGGGTGGGGGTGCAGCAGGAGCAGGGTGGGGGGGGTCATTGGGGATAAAAGGGGGGACATCTGTAATACTTTCAACAATAAAAATAAATAAAAATATACTGTACATATATTTTCATTTCTACATATATAGATTTCTTTGCAGTATATACCTAGTAGCAAATTAGCCAGACACAATGAATGTAAATTTCTGAATTTCATGAATACTGCTAAACAGATTATCAGTTACACCAGTTTACTCTACTTCTAATAGTTAATGAGTTTTATTTACTTCACATTATTGCCAAGACTTTTTTTTTGTTTTCCACCCTTAATTTTTAAAAAATTAGGCCTTCTGATGTATGCATGTGTAAAGGTATAGTATTTTGTAGTTTTAAATTGTGTTTTTCTTTTTACTAGTGGTGTTCAACATTTTCATGATTCTATTGGCTATTTAGGTAGCTAGCCTCTCTTGGGGTGCCTCTTCAAGTACCCTTCTCCATTTTTCTTTTCTTTCTTTTTTTTTTTTATACTCACCTGAGGATATTTTTCCATTATGTTGTTCAGATAGAGTGAAAGGGAGAGAGAGAGAAAGAGAGAGAAATATCGACGTGAAAGGGACACATCGAGTGGCTGCCACCCGCACAACCCAACCAGGGCTGGGGACAAACTGCAACCGAGGTGCATGCCCTTAGCGGTAACCAAACCCAGGTCTCTCTGACCGCAGGCTGATGCTCTAACCACTGAGCAAAACCAGCCAGGGCTCCATTTTTCTTTAAGGCTGTCATTTTTATTACTGATTTGTGGGAGTGTGTGTGTGTGTGTATATATATATATATATATATATATATATATATATATATATATATCTTTCTTAATTTCAATGCAGTCCCATTTATCTAACGTTTCCTTTATAAGTTTTTTGTCCCATTGAAGAAACCTTTCACTGTGTCATATTATAAATTTTATTATACTTTCCTTTAGATCTACAAATCATTTTAAATTGATTTTTGTGTATGGTGGGTATAGGGGGTCAAGATTCATTTTGTATATTTGGATATCCAATTGTCCCAAAACTTTTTACAGAACAGGTTATTCTTCCCACACTGCCCATCTGTGTAATGTTTTTTGTAAATTACTCATCTGTATAAACGTAGGGCTGATGTAGATTCTCTGCTCTGTTGTGGTATACTCTGCTATCCTTGCAGAAAAACAACACTCTCAATTCCTGTAGCTTTGTAATAAATCTTGTTATCCACTAGAGTAAGTCCTCCTGTTTTTTGTTTCTTATACAACATTTTCTGCAATATTCTTGGTCCTTTGCATTTCCAAATAACATACAGAATTAGCCTACAAATTTTTATACAAAAGAAACCTGGTAACAAACAAAACATAAACAGACTCATAGATACATAGAACAGACAGAAGGGGAGATAGGGGCTGGGTGAAAAAAAACAAAACACCACCAACAAAAAACACTCATAGACACAGACAACTGAGTATGGTGATTACCAGAGAAAATGGAGTTAAGGGGAGATACAAGAGGGTAAAGGAGGGATAACTAGTGACGGAAGGAGACTTGCTTTGGGTGGTGAGCACACATTACAGCATATAGATGATGAACTAGAGAATTATACACCTAAAACTTATGTAATTTTACTAACAATGCTACTCCAAAAAAATCAATAAAATGTTCTAAAAAAGCATATTTTTTAGTTTGTTAATCCTCACCTAAGGATACTTTTTCCCATCAATTTTTAGAGAGAGTGGAAGGGAGGGAGGGAGAGAGAGAGAAACACCAACATGAGAGAGATACAGAACCCTGACTATGCTGAGGATTGAATCTGAAATCCCCAGGTACATGGCCTTAACTGGGAATTGAACCCATGATGCTCTAACCACTAAGCCATACTGGCCAGGACTAAAAAACGTGTTTTATTTTTATTCTATTAAATCTATAGATCAATTTGGGGGAGAATTGACATTCTTAACTTTAATCCAATAATGTAAATTCTAAGTCGAAACTATTAATGCAAGTCTTTAATGTGTTACATCTTTCCATTTATTTAGGTCTCAATCACATTATTTTTATTTTATTTATTTATTTTTATTAATTAATTTTTGTTACAGATGTTTCTCCTTTTTGCCCCACTGATGCCCCCCTACCTTCCCTCCCCGCTCTGTCCCCAGCTTTGTTGTCCATGTCCATTGTTCATGCATACATGCATATAAGTTCTGTGGTTTATCTCTCCCCCACCACTCCCTCTTCTGGGGATTGTCAGTCTGTACCCCACTTCCACGTCTCTGGGACTACCCCATTCCTCAGACTGTTATGTTCATTATATTCCACAAATAAGTGAGATCATATGATACTTGTCTTTCTCTGTTTGGCTTGTTTTGCTTAGCATAATACTCTCCAGGTCCCTCCATGTAGTCAAAAGGATAAGAGATCTTTCTTTCTTACAGCTGTGTAGTACTCCATTGTGTATATGTACCACAACTGTCTTATCCATTCATCTACTGATGGACACTTGGGTTGTTTCCAGAGCTTAGCTATTGTAAATAGTGCTGCTACAAACATGGGGGTACATATATTCTTTCTGATTGGTGTTTCAGGCTTCTTAGAGTATATTCCTAGAAGTGGGATCACTGGGTCAAATGGAAGTTCAATTTTTAATTTTTTGAGGTAACACCATATTGTTTTCCATAGTGGCTGCACCAGTCTGCATTCCCACCAGCAGTGTACTAGAGTCTCCTTTTCTCCACACCCTCGCCAACACTTGTTGTTTGATGATTTGTTGATGGCGGCCATTCTGACAGGTGTGAGGTGATACTTCATTGTTGTTTTAATTTGCATCTCTCTGATGATTAGTGATGTTGAGCATTTCCTCATATGTCTCTTAGCCATTTGTATGTCCTGTTTGGAGAGGTGTCTATTTAGTTCCTCTGCCCATTTTTCAATTGGGTTCTTTGTATTCCTTTTGTGGAGTTGTATGAGTAGTCTATATATATTGGAAATTAACCCCTTATCTGATATATCATTGGCAATTATGCTCTCCCATACAGTGGGTAGCCTTTCCGTTTTGAGATTGTATCTTTCGCTGAATCACATTATTTTTAGTTTTTGATTAAATGGTCTGCACATTTTTCATTTGACTTATTCATAAAAATCTGATAAATGTAATGTTATTTGGAATTAAGTTATTTAAAATTATATATTTAATTGTCTATTACAGATATGAAGGAATACATTTTATCTGATGATTTTGCTAAATTCTAATAATTTATCTGTGTATTATTTTGGATTTTCAATATGCATAATTAGGAGATTTCAAAATGGTGGCAAAGTGAATGAAAGCTACACAGACCATCTCCCAGGACCAAACCAATGATGAAGTCACAGAAAGAGAAACTAAAAAAACAATCCCATTTATCATCACAGCAAAAAAATTAAGATACCTAGGAATAAACTTAACCAAAGAAGTAAAGGATACATTTGCAGAAAACTACAGGACATTGAAAAAAGAAATAGAGGAAGATATAAAGAAGTAGAAGCACTTACCTTGTTCATGGATTGGAAGAATTAACATCATTAAAATGTCCATACTACCCAAAGCAATCTATAGATTCAATGCAATCCCCATTAAAATACCAGTGACATATTTCACAGAACTAGAACAAATACTCCAAAAGTTTATATGGAACCAATAAATACCCAGAATAGCCACAGCAATTCTTGAAAAAAAAGGACAAGGTAGGCGGGATCGCAATACCAGATATCAGGATATACTACAAAGCTATTGTAATCAAAACAGCCTGGTACTGGCAGAAGAACAGGCATATAGACCAGTGTAACAGAACAGAGAACCCAGAAATGAACCCAAGACATTATGCTCAATTAATATTTGACAAAGGAGGAAAGAGCATACAGTGGAGTAAAGACAGCTTTCTTAATAAATGGTGTTGGGAAAATTGGACAGCTACATGCAAAAAAAACAAAAACAACAACAACAACAACAAAAAAACCAAACTAGACCATCAACTTAAACCATACACAAGAATAAACTGAAAGTGAATAAAAGACTTAAATGTGACTTATGAATCCATAAAAATCCTAGAAGAAAATGTAGGCAACAAAAATTCAGACATCATACGCAGCAGAATTTTCACTGATACATCGCCTAAGGCAACAGAAACAAAGGAAAAAAACATGGGACTACATCAAACTCAGGAGGTTCTGCACAGCAAAAGATACAATCATCAAAATGGAAAGGCAACCCACTATATGAGAGATCAAAATTGCCAATGATACACCAGATAAAGGGTTAATTTCCAAAATATATAGCGTGCTCATACAACTCAACAAAAGGAATACAAAGAACCCAATTGAAAAATGGGCAGAGGACCTCAAAAGACACCTCTCCAAACAGGACATACAAATGGCTAAGAGACATATGAAGAAATGCTCAACATCACTAATCATCAGAGTGATGCAAATTAAAACAACAATGAGGTATCACCTCACACCTGACAAAATGGCTGCCATCAACAAATCATCAAACAACAAGTGTTGGCGAGGGTGTGGAGAAAAGGAGACTCTAGTACACTGCTGGTGGGAATGCAGACTGGTGCAGCCACTATGGAAAACAATATGGTGTTACCTCAAAAAATTAAAAATTGAACTTCCATTTGACCCAGTGATCCCACTTCTAGGAATATACCCTAAGAAGCCTGAAACACCAATTGGAAAGAATATATGTACCCCCATGTGTGTAGCAGCACTATTTACAATAGCTATGCTCTGGAAACAGCCCCAATGTTCATCAGTAGACGGATGGATAAAAAAGATGTGGTACATGTACACAATAGAATACTATGCAGCTGTAATAAAGATCTCTTATCCTTTGAGACAACATGGAGGGACCTGGAAAGTACTATCCTCAGTGAAACAAGCCAGACAGAGAAAGACAAGTATCATATGATCTCACTTATTTGTGGAATATAATGAACATAACAGTCTGAGGAATGGGGTAGTCCCAGAGGTGTGGAAGTGGGGTACAGATTGATAATCCCCAGAAGAGGTGGTGGGAGGAAGAGATAAACCACAGAATTTATATGCATGTATGTATGAACAATGGACATGGACAATAAAGTGGGAGACAGGGAGGGGAAGGAGGTGAAGGGGGAATCAGTGGGGAAAGAGGAGAAACATCTGTAACAAAAATTAATTAATTAAAAAAATTTAAACCTGAATTGCCATTTGATCCTGTGATCCCACTTTTCAGAATATACCCTAAGAAGACTGAAACACCAATCAAAATGAATATATGTACCCCCATGTTTATAGCAGCACTATTTACAATAGCTAAGATTTGGAAAGAGCCCGAGTGTCCATCAGTTAGACGAATGGATAAAAAAGCTGTGGTACATATACACAATGCAGTGCTATGCAGCTGTACGAAAGAAAGATCTCTTATCCTTTGAGACGACATGAAGGGACCTGGAAAGTATTATCCGAAGCAAAACAAGCCAAGCAGAGAAAAACAAATATCACATTATCTCCCTTATTTGTGGAATATAATGAACATAACCATCTGGGGAATTGGGTAGACCCAGAGACGTGGAAGTAGGGTACAGACTGACAACCCTCAGAGGAGGAGGTGGTGGGGGGAGGGGAGAGATAAACCACAAAACTTATGTGCATGTATGGATAACCGACGAACACGGACAACAAAGCCAGGTATGGGGTGAGGGGAATTGGGAGGAGGATGTCATTGGGGGAAAAAAGGAGAAACATCTGTAACAAAAATAAATTAATTAAAATTTAAAAAAATATGCATAATTATGTCATCAGCAAATAACACTTTCATTTTCATTCTAAGTACTATATCTTTTCTTTATTTCATTCATTTGTTTGTTTGCTTATTGCCTTACTGTGCTGTCTAGGACACATTACAATGTTAAGTTTGATTGGTAAGAGTAGTGAGATTAGGAACCCCGACAAGTCTCCCAATCTCAGAGGGTAAGTTTTATTTAACCATAAAGTATGATGTTTACTATAGGGTTTTGGTACTTTTTATTAGATTATTAAATTTCCTGTGTATTATTAATTTGCAAATATATTAACCTCAAATGTTGAGTTTTATCTGATGCATTATTCTGTATCTTTCCTATAACCACATATTTTTCCTTTATTATAATATTGAAATGAACTGTATCATTACTTCTCAAATGCTAGAACAACTTGTGTCCTTGGCATAAACTCAACTTGTTTGTGATGAAGTAACATTTTTATATAACTTGAATTTTATTTACTAATTTTTCTGTTTAGAATTTTACATCTGTATTTATGAGATACATTGTTTTTAATTTTATTTTTTAATTACAGTTGACATTCAATTTTCTATTAGTCTCAGGTGTATAGCATAGTGATTAGACAATCATATACTTTATAAAGTGTTACCCTTGAGATTTCCAGTACCCATCTGGCACCATACATAGTTATCACAATATTATTAGCAATATTTTCTATGCTGAACTTTACATCCCTGTGACTATTTGTAACTGCCAATTTGCACTTCTTAATCCCTTTAACTTTTTCACCCAGCCCCTCAACCTCCTTCTACCTGGAAACCATCAGTTTGTTCTCTGTATCTATGAGTTTGTTTCTGTTTTGATGGTACATTTATTTTACTTTTTAGATTCTTCATATAAGTAATCATGTGGTTTTTGTCTTTCTCTGTCTGACTTATTTCATTTAGCATAATACTCTCTAGGTCCATCTATGTTTTTGAAATGGTAAGATTTAATTTTTTATGACTGAGCAATATTCTATTGTATATATGTACTACTTCTTTTTTATCCAATTGTCTATTGATGGACACCTGGGTTGTTTCTATACTTTGGCTATTGTATATGAAATGTCATTCCTTGTCTCTTGTTATAGCCTTTGTTTAAAGTCTGTTTTGTCTGGTCTAAGTACTGCTACCTCAGCTATTTTTTTCATTTTCATTTGCATGAAATATCTTTTTTCATTCTTATACTTTCAGTTGGTATGTGTTTTACGATCTTAAGTGGGTCTTGTTTTCTTATCCATTCAGCCAACCTATGTCTTTTGATCGATGCATTTAACCCATTTACATTTAAAGGAATTATTATTATTATTATTCTTTTAATCCTCACCTGAGGATATATTTTTATTGATTTTTTTAGAGAGAGGAGGAGAAAAAGAGAGAGAGAAACATCAATGTTAGAGAGGAACATCAATCTGTTGTTTCCCATATGTGCTCTAACTGGGATATGAGCCTACAACCTAGGTATGTTCCCTGACTAGTAATTGAATCTGCAACTTTTTGGCATATGGGATAATGCTCCAGCCAAGTGAGCACCTGGCTAGAGCTAAAGTAATTATTGATAGGTATGTAGCTATTGCCATTTTATTATTCATATTTTTTATCTTTTTCTTAAATAATTCTCTTTAAGATTTCTTGTAGTACTGGTTTGGAGGTGATGATTTGCTTTAGCTTGTTCTTGTCTGGGAAGCTATTTTTCTCTCCTTTGATTGTAAATGATAGCATTGCTGGGCAGAGTAATCTTAGTTATAGATCCTTGCTTTTACTCTATGAATATTTTGCACCAATTCCTTCTTTTCTGCACAGTTCCTGTTAAGAAACAGTCTTATCTGATCTCCCTTGTACGTAAGTAACTACTTTTCTCTTGCAACTTTTAAGATTCTCTCTTTGTCTTCAACCTTTGGCATTTTGATTATGATGTGTTTTCATGTAGGCCTCTTTGGGTTCATCTTGTGTGGGATTCTCTGCACTTCCTGGACTTGTATGTTTATTTCCTTCACCAGGTTAGGGACATTTTCAGTCATTAGTTTTTCAAATAGGTTTTCAATTTCTTGCTTCTCCTTCTGGTGTCCCTATGATGTGACTGTTGTCATGATTGATGTTGTTCCATGGTTCTCTTAAACTATCCTCGTTTTTTAAATTTGTTTTTCTTTTTGCTTCCAATTGTGTTTTATTCACTACCTTGTCTTCCAAATCACTGATTTGATTCTCTGCTTCTTCTAATTTGCTGTTGATTCCATCTAATGTATTCTTCATTTGTGTTATCATATTCTTCATTTCTGACTGGTTCTTTTTAATAGTTTCTATCTCTCTGTGTACATTCTCACTAGTTCATTTATTCTTCCCCTATGTTCATTGAGCATCCTTACAATCAGTGTTTTGAACTCTGTATCTGGCAGATTGCCTGACTCCATTTTGTTTCATTCTTTTTCTGAAGTTTTGTTCTGTTCTTTCATTTGGGACATGTTTCTTTGTTTCCTCAGTTTGGCAGCCACCCTGTGTTTATCTCTGCATATTAGGTAGATCTGCTATGCCTCCCAGTCTTGGCAGGGAGGCCTTACATAGTAGATGTCCTATGGGACCCACTGGTGCAGACTCCCTGGTCACCTGAACCAGGTGTTCCGGGGGTGTCCCTTGTATGAGTGGTATGTGACCTACTATGGTAGTTGGGCCTTGATTGCTATTGGCACATCTGTTGGTGGTATTGACCCTCAGGCTGACTGGTTGTGAGGACTGGTCATAAGTACAGTGGACAAGCTATTGTGCAGCGGCTGACCCCCTGAAGCGAGATTCACTTTAGCTAGGTTCTGGTGCATGTTGAGTTCCCTCATTGGTTATGTCTTTTGAGGAGCTAATTGGGTGGTGCTCTGGTGTGGTTGAAGTCAGCCACAGAGTTTTGGGGCCTGTTGGGAGGGCTTCAGTGCAGACTCAGGTCTGTTGCTGCCTATGCCTGGCCTGGGTTTACCTGGTAAAAGCTAAAATTGATCTGCAGTTGGTAGCTGCCTATGCTGGAATTGGAGGCACCTGAGAGAGAATATGCTGCAAACCAAGGCCAGCTGCCACTAGTGCCACTTAACAAAAGATACAGGGCATTATAAGGCCATTTATTGCTTTTTGTGGGGTCTGTAGACCTCTGAGACATTTAGGAAAGTCCACAGCATGAGCTGAAGTTTGCAGCTTGTGAGAAACAGCTGCTGAAAGAGGGATGAACTTCTCTGCAGTTTGAGTGGGGCAGGATCTCAGGGAATCACCGGTATGAGGCAAGTAGTGTTAGCTAAATTGATGAATAATCAGATATGGCACCCACCTCTGCCTGCCAGCTGTGTGAAGAGAGAAGAGCTCGATAAAGGAACAATGTCTTCGGCCAGCATTTCTGTCTGGGAGAGAAGTGCACCTCAGTTCCTCACCCTGAAGCAAGACAATTCAGTTTCTCCCTGTAAGTCTCTGGTGCTTTTTGAGCTGCTGTTCCTTTGCTTGAGCTTAGGGTGAGTGTGTGTGAGTGAATGAGTCTGTGTGCTAGCCCTTTAGGATGATGCCTGGGTCTAGGGTAGCCCTTAGTCCCACCTGGATAGAATCCCGGCTGATTAAAACAGCTAGAAATGTATCTACTGGCCAAATAGTTCTGATGGTTAGAGCATCATCCTGATACACCAAGGTTGCAGGTTCAATCCCAGTCAGGGCACATACAAGAATCAACCGATGAATGTATAAATATGTGGAACAACAAATCAATGTTTCTCTCTTTCTCTTCCTTCTTCTCTCTCTAAAATCAATAAATTAAAAAAAAATAAAAATAAATAAGCAGCTAGATGTTGTGGGGACTCCTCTTCCCAGTACAGGTGTTCCTATCTCGGGAGCCTGGTGTAGCTGAAATTTCCCTTCAAATTCTTTTTTTTTTTTCTTTTTAATCCTCACCCAAGGATATTTTTCCATTAATTTGCGAATAGAGTGGAAGGGAGGGAGGGAGGGTGAGAGAGAAACATCAATGTGAGAGAGACATCAATTAGTTGCCTCCTGCACTACCCCAACCAGGGCCAGGGGTCGAATTGCAACCGAGGTACATGCCCTTGACTGGAATTGAACCCATGACTCTTTGGTCTCTGGGCAAAGCCCTAACTGCTGAGCTAAACTGGCCAGGGCTCCTCCCAGTTCTCAATGATCAGATGTGGGTGTGAGAGCAGTCCATTTCACATGTTTTACCCCTCCTACTGGTCTTGATATGTCTTCTTCTGAATATCTTTAGTTATATGAGTTCTATTTAGCTGGGCTTTAGGTGGTGCTCAAGGGGGGTTGTTTTATAATCTAGTTATACTTTTGATGGGTCATGGGAGAAGGTGAGCCCAGCATTACCTACTCCGCCATCTTGGCCAGAGGTCCTATAAGAGATATTGACAGTATCCAATTTTATTTAAACTTTCCCAGAACAATAATTTCCGATTCTTCCCAACAAGATGCTATTTGTACAAATGAAAATGTTCTCACTTGCTATAAACTGAACTGTGTTCCCTTCAAAATTCATATGTTAAAAGGCTAAGCCCCAGTGTGACTACATTTGGAAACAGAGTCTTTCAGGAGTAATTAAGAATAAATGAAGGCAGCTTAGCTGATGTGGCTCAGTGGTTGAGCATCAGCCCATGCACCAAGAAGTCACCGGTTTGGTTCCTGGTCAGGGCACACGCCCAGGTTGTGGGCCCAATCCCCAGTGGGAAGCGTACAGGAGGCAGCTTGTTGATGGTCTCTCTCATCAATGTTTCTATCTCTCTGTCCTTTCCTCTCTCTCTAAAATCAATAAAGAAAAAAAAAAAGAATAAATGAAGGCATATGAGTGTAGTTCTAATTTGAAAAGACGTGTGGCCTTATAAGGAGAAAAAGAGATACTTTCCTCCCTTTCCCTCCCTTTCTCCCCAAGCATGCACTGAGGAAAGGCCATGTGAGGACGCAGTGAAAGGTGACCCTCTACAAACCAGGAAGAGAGCTCTCAGCAGAAAGTAAATTATCTGGTACCTTGATAATAAACATGTAACTTTCAGAACTGGGAGAAAATAAATATTTGTTGCTTTAGCCACCCAGTTGTGGTATTTTGTTATAGTAATCTGAGCATACTATATTACATATATCCTAAAAGGAGAGAGATAAAATTCCACCAGTTACATATCCATTGCTAGGTGTTGTTAATTACTTTCCTAGATTTTTTTTTTTATAAACCCACCTTAATATTCTATAATACATAGGCAAAATATAAAGTTAACAACCATGAAAATTCTTTATACTAAGAAATATAGAAAAAGATGATTAAAATGTATTTAAAATATATAAAGTCATATATAATAAGCAAGGAAAAAATATGCCTAGTTGTTACAATCTTCATTAATATTATTGGTTTCAAGGCTGTAATAGATACCTATAACTTTGTTTTTCCACATTTAATCTCCTGGTTCTTGGGCCCTCAGCCAGCACCTAAGCCAATTGGGAATCTTTACTTGATGGAGTAATTTTCAATTTCATTTTTGAAGAGCCTGAGATCTTAATGGTTCTGTTTTTCTGAGTTACAGTATTTTTCTATTAAATTTTATTAAATGAACATAGAAATAATAAGAGGTGCTCCTCAAAAATCTTCTCACTTCAAGATATTATTCTGATGCCATTTCATAGTAGAAACCAACATTTTACTTTCTTTGTCATCAGACTCAATTTACCCAACTAGTCTGTTATTTTAAGGATATGAGGATGTGAAATGGCCAGATGGCAATATCTACTTTTAATCCGATATATCTTTTATTGTGTCTCCTGGTGAAAGCATTACTCCCTCAGAAAGTAAAACCTTTAAACCAGCAGAAGCCAAATATGTAGGAGTGGGTTTTTAGGTTTAATAGTGAGAGGAGCCACTGCCACACTCATCTCTTCTTTTCCAGATCCATATATTATGGCCATTAGAGAAATGGCATCATGTACCAGGTGCTGCCTCAAAGCATATTCTGTATGATAATGTCCAATCTCATGGAATGTTATCTTTTCACTGCAGCATATTGAGTCTTTAGGAAGTGGTCCAACAGCTCTCTTGAGCCAGATGTTTCTCAGTAATAGTGTATATGGTAAGGCCAGTGAAATCCATTATTGGGCTTCTCTTGCTGTAAATTGCTTATCCTGATAAGAAGCAATGTTGTGTAGGATACTTTGATAATGAATAGGGTATTTATTCTTTCCATCGGAAATATTTTGAGCAAAAATTTTGTAGGCAGTGAGGTAAGTCAGTAAAGAATAGAGGGAGTGGCTGCTACTTCATATGCAAAGACAGCAACGCAAGACTCCAAGGAACATAAAAAATCTGGGTACTGTAGCCCTGGCCGGTTTGGTTCAGCGGTTAGAGCGTCGACCTGCGGTCCTGAGAGACCCGGGTTCGGTTCCCGCTAAGGGCGCGTGCCTCGGTTGCAGTTTGTCCCCGGCCCTGGTTGGTCGTGCGGGTGGCAGCCACTCGATGTGTTCCTTTCACGTCGATGTTTCTCTCTATATATATATTCCTCTCTCTCCCTCCCACTCTACCTGAACAAAAAAATGGGAAAGTGTCCTCCGGTGAGGATAAAAAAAAAAAAAAAATCTGGGTACTGTAACATCACTGAAAGACCACAATAACTTTCCAGTAACCAACCCCAAAGACATAGAGATCTGTGATTTACCTAATAAAGAATTCAAATTAGCTGTATTAAGGAAGCTCAATGAATTACAAGAAAAGACAAAAAGACAATTCAATGAAATTAAGAAGGCAATACCCACAAAAAACAAAAGTTCAACAAAGAGGCCCTGGCTGGGCAGCTGAGTTGGTTAGAGCATCATCCGATATGCCAAGGTTGCAGGTTCGATCCCCAGTCAGGGCACATATAAGAATAAACCAATGAATGCATAAATGGGTAAAACAACAAATCAGTGTTTCTCTCTCCCTTAATCACTCTCTAAAAGCCAATTTGAAAGTTTAATGAAGAGATAAAAATAATGAAAATCCACCAAACAGGAATTCTGAAGCTAAAGAACACAATAAATGAAATTTTTAAAAATGCAATAGAGAGCATCAATATCAAAGTAGACCAAGCAAAAGAATTTGTGAAGTTGAAAACAGGACTTTTGAAATTAGCCAGTCAAAGAAAAATTGATTTAAAAAAGTGAAGAAAATCCTATGTGAACTATTGGATACCATCACAAGAAGCAATCTGCAAATCACTGGAGTCTCAGAAAGAGAAGTGAGGGAGAGTGGGGAGAAAGCTTATTCAAAAAATTAATGACTGAGAATTTCCAAAATCTAGGAAGAGATTTTGGACATCCCAGTTCATAAAGCTCATAGATTCCCAAATAACTAAATTTTAAAAGATCCTCTGCAAGTTACATTGCAATAAAACTTTCAAAAATCAAAACAAAGAGAGATTCTTAAAAGCAGCAATAATAATAATAATAATAATAATAATAATAATAATAATAAGCTTGTCACAAGGGAAACCCCATAAGGCTATCAGCACAAACTTTACAGGCCAGGAGAGAGTGGACTAATGTATTCGAAGTGTTGAAAAACATTTTCAACCAAGAATACTTTATCCAGCAAATCTGTCTTTCACAAAGGAGAGAAAAGACCTTCTCAGACAAACAAAAGCTAAGGGAGCTCATCACCACAAGATTTACCTTACAAGAAATGCTGAAAGGAATTGTACAAAAGAAATAAAATGATGCAAATTAGAAACATAAAAACATGGATATATGCCATATACTGGTAAATCTAAGGGTCAAGTTTAGAATACTTTAATAGTGTAATAAGGTGATATGTAAACCACTTAACTCTAGTAAAAAGGTTAAAGTACAAAAGTACTAAAATAACTATAGCTACAATAATTTGGTAATAAATGTACAATATTAAAAAAGGTAAACTGTCGCCCTGGCCGGTTTGGCTCAGCGGTTAGAGCGTCGGCCTGCGGTCCTGAGAGACCCGGGTTCGGTTCCCGCTAAGGGCGCGTACCTTGGTTGCAGTTTGTCCCCGGCCCTGGTCGGTTGTGCGGGTGGCAGCCACTCGATGTGTCCCTTTCACATCGATGTTTCTCTCTCTCTCTCTCTCTGTTCCTCTCTCTCCCTCCCACTCTACCTGAACAAAAAATGGAAAAATGTCCTCCGGTGAGGATAAAAAAAAAAAAAAAAAGGTAAACTGTCACATAAAAAAACATAAAATATGGGGTGGGGTAGAGTAAAATGGCATAATTTTTGTATGTTATTAAAGTTAAGTTGTTATCATTAAATAGACTGTTATACTTATAACATGTTTTATGTAAGCCTCTTGGTACTGATAAAACAAAAACATACAACAAATGCATAAAAGATAAAGAAAAATTAGTCAAAACACACCAATATGGAAAATCATCTATTTGCAAAGGAAGATAATGAAAAAAGAAGAACGGAACAAGAGAACTATAAAGCACCCAGAAAACAAGATGGAATTAGTAAGTTCTTGCCTGTCAATGATAACTCTAAATGAAAATACATTAAACTTTCCAATCAAAAGGCATAAAGTGAGTGAATAGATTAAAAACAAACAAACAAACAAAAAAACAAATACTCATGCCCAGCCAGTGTGGCTCAGTGAATTGAGCATTGTCCCATGTACTGAGAGGTTCCGGTTCAATTCCCGGTCGGGGTACATTCTGGGTTTTGGGGTCAGACCCCAGTAGGAGATGTGCAGGAGGCAGCTAATCGATGTTTCTCTCTCACATTGATATTTCTTTCTCTCCCTTCCTCTCTCTCTCAAAAAAAAAATCAATAAAAACATATTTTTTTAAAAAAGACTCAATTATATATGACTACAAAAGGCCCATGTCAGCTTTAAGGATACACATAGGCTAAAAGTGAGAGTTTGAAAGACAATATTTTATGTAAATGAAAACAAAAGAGATTTGGGGTAGCTATAGTTATACTGGACAAATAGATTTTAAACTAAAAGTTGTAACTGAGACAAAGAAGATCATTACACAATGATAAAGCAGTAAATTCATCAGGAAGATATGTCAAATATCAGGGTATTTAAATATATTAAGCAAATACTAACAGATATGAATGGAAAAATAGACAGCAATACAATAGTAAGGAGTGTCAATAACTTACTTTCAACAGTACACAGGTTATTCAGACAGAAAGTCATCAAGAAAACGGTAGAATTGAATGATACTTTAGATTAAAAAAGACCTAATAGATATATACAGAACGTTCCACCAAAAGCAGAAAAACACACTCTTCTCAAGTGCACATGGAACATTATCAAGGATAGATCATATGTTAGGCAACAAAAAAAGTCTTAGCAAATTTAAGAAGACTGAAATTATACCAAGTATCTTTTCTTACTACCTGGTATGAGATTACTAATAAAAAACAGGAAGAAAACAGGAAAATTCACAAATATATGGAAATTAAACAACACACTCCTAATCAACCAGTGAGTCAAAGCAGTAATCAAAAGAGAAATAAAAAATATATATATTTTGAAACAAATGAATGCCACACCAAAAATTATATAGCAAAAACTGCTCTAAGAAGTTTATAGTGATAAATGCCTATATTAAGAAAAAAAGAAAGATATCAGATAAACAACCGAATTTACACCTCAAGAAAGTAGAAAAATAAGAATAAGCGCAAAGTTAGCAGAAGGAAACAAATAATAAAGACCAGAGCAGAAATAAGTGAAATAGAGAACAGAAAAATAGTAGACAAGATCAGTGAAACTAAGAGCTGATTGTTTAAAAAGATAGAATTGACAAACTTTTAAGCTAAATTAATTAAGAAAAAAGAGGTAACTAAAATAAATACGATCAGAAATGAAAGAGGAGACATTACAACTGATATCACAGAAATACAAAGAATTATAACAGACTACTAATAACAAGTATACACCAACAAATTGGATAGCCTAGAAGAAATGGATAAATTTCTAGAAACATCCAATCTACCAAGACTAAGTCATGAAGAAATAGAAAATCTGAACAAACCAATAACAAGTAAGGAGATTGTATCCATAATTAAAACCCTACCAACAAATAAAACCCAAGACCAGATGGTTTCATTGGTGAATTCTACTAAATATTTAAAAAAGAATTAACACCAATTTTTCTTAAACTCTTCCAAAAAATTGAAGAGGAAGGAACATTCCTAAACTCATTTTGCAAGGCCAGAATTACCCTGAAACTAAAGCCAGACAAAGACAATACAAGAAAAGAAAACTATAAGCCAATATCCTTAATAGTGATGCCAAAATTCTCAACAAAATATTAGCAAATTGAATCCAACAGCATATTAAAAGGATCATGCACCCTGATTAAGTTGGATTTATCCCTGGAACACAAGGATGATTCAACACCCACAATTCTATTGTTATACACCACACTAATAGAATGAAAGATAAAAATCATATGATCATCTCAACAGATGCAAAAAAGCATTAGACAAAAGTCAACATTTATTTATAATAAATTCTCAACAAATTTGGTATCAAAAGAATATATAATAAAGGCCCACAGCAAACACTATATTCTATGGTAATAGTTTGAAAAGTTTTTCTCTAAGATAGGGAACAAGACAAGGATGCCCACTTTACCACTCCTATTCAATATAGCTGTGGAAAACCTAGTCCAAATAGTTTAGCAAGAAAAATAAATAACAGTGTTCAAATAAGAGAGGAAGAAGTAAAATTGTCTCTGAAGATATAATCTTATATACAGAAAATTCCACCAAAAAACCAAAAAACTTGTAGAACTAATAAACCAATTCAGTAAAGTGGCAGGAGGCAAAAATTAACATATAAAAATTAGTTGTGCTTCTATACACTAACAACAAAGTAGTATCTGAAAGAGAAATACAGAAAGCCTTGGCCAGGTAGCTCAGGTGCTTTGAGCATTGTGCTGATATGTCAAGGTTGTGGGTGTGATCCCCAGTCAGGGCACATACAAGAAGCAACCAATGAGTGCATAAATAGGGAGAACGACAAATTGATGTTTCTCTCTCTCTCTCTCTCTCTCTCTCTCTCTCTCCCTACCCCCTCAAAATCAATACATCAAAATGGATTCGAAAAGAAACACAAGAAATGATCTCATTTAAAATATCATCAAAAACAATAAAATACTCAGAAATAAATTTAAATGCGGAAGTGAAATGCATGTACATTGAAACTAAGACTTTGATGAAAAAAATAGGAGGCACAAATAAATGGAAAAATACCTCATGTTCACAAATCAGAAGAATTAATATTGCTTAAATATCCACACTACAAAAAGCCATGTATAGTTTCAATGCAATTCTTATTAAAATTCCAATGGCATTTTTCACAGAAATAAAAAAAACAGTCTTAGAATTTGCATGGAACCACAGAAGATTCTGAATAGATTCTTGAACAAGAAGAGAAAAGGTGGAAGCATCATATTGCACATTTCAAAATGTACTACAAAACTATAATAATCAAAACAGTATAGTATTGGCATAAAAACATAGACCAATGGAACAGAATAAAGAACTCAGAAATAAACCTTTGAATATATGATTAAATAATATTTGACAAGGTAACCAAGAATACTCAATGGGGAAAGGACAATCTTGTCAATAAATACAGTGCAGAAAAAAATTGTATTATCACATGCAAAATAATGAAACTGAACCTCTATTTTACACTACTCACACACATTAACTCAAAATGAATTAAAAACTTAAACATTAGACCTGAAATTGTAAAATTGCTAAAAGAAAACCTAGGGGAAAACTCCTTTTCATGAGTCTTAGCAATGATTTTTTAGATAAAAGCAAAAGCAACAAAAACAAAAATTAATAAGTGAGACTACATCAAACTAAAAAGCTTCTGCACAGCCAAAGAAACAATCAACAAAATAAGAAGGAAACTCTGGAGTGAAGACAATATTTGCAAACCATCTGTCTGATAAATTGTTAATATCCAAAATATAAAGAACTCATACACTTCAATAGCAACAACAAAAACAAAAAATCTAATTAAAAAATGAGCAGAGAAACTGAATAGACATTTTTCCAAAGAAGACATCCAAATGACCAGAAGGTACATGAAAAGATACCCAACACCACTAATCATTAGGGAAATGCAAATCAAAAGCACAATGAGCTATTGCCTTATACCTGTTAGAATGCCAATTATGAAAAGACAAGAGATAACAAGCGGTGACGAGGAAATGGAAAGAAGAAAAGAACCCTTGTGCATTCTTTGTGGGAAGGTAAATCAGTGCCACCACTATGGAGTTCCCTCAAAAAATTAAAAATAGAACTACAATAAGACCCAGAAAACTCATTCTGGGTATATATCCAAAGGAAATGAAAACAAGACATCAAAGAGATATCTGCTCTCCCATGTTCATTGTAAGATTTTTCACAATAGCCAAGACTAGAAACAACCTATGTGGCCATTGACAGATGAATGAATACAGAAAATGTGGTATGTATTTATGATGGGATAATATTCAGTCATAAAAAGAAGGAAATTCTGTTGTTTGTGATAACATGGGTGGACCCGGAAGACATTATGCTAAGTGAAATAAGTCAAACAGAGTAAGGCAAATATGTATTTTATGATCTCACTTATATATGGAATATAAAAATGCTAACCTCATAGAAACAACAAGTAGAGTTGTGGTTACCAGGGGCTAGGGAGAAGGGGAGATGTTGGTACAAGTATACAAACTTCCAGTTACAAGATAAATAAGTTCTGGAGATGTGATATATAGCTTTGTGACTACAGTTAAAAATACTATATTATATATAGAAAGTTGCTAAGAGAGTAGGTCTTAAATGTTCTCAACAGACACAAAAAGGTAATTATGCAAAGTGATGGAGATATTAACTAACTTTGTTGTGATAATCATTTCACAATACATATGTGTGTCAAACCACCACACTGTACACATTAAACTTACATGTTATATGTCAATTCTATCTTCAAATAAATAAAAAAAAATACATTAAACTAAAAGAAGAAAGAAGCCTAGTATAAACTAGGATCTAGGTGAGAAAAGGGAGCTTACAAAGAATTAGATAATCACCCAGAGAAATGGGGGGAAAGCAAGGAGAGTGAGTGCTATGGCAGCTAACGGAACAAATATTTCATAGAGGGAGAGTTCAATGGTGTTAGACGTTGCAGGGAGGCACTAGATAGTGAGGACTGACTGATTTAGCAATGAGCCCTTTAATGACCTTGGCACAGGCAGTTTAGAGGAATGGTGAGTGTGGAGATGAACAGAGGAGCAGCAGGCTGAAGTGTGAGAAGAGGGGAAGTAGTGGATCAGCTGTGGTCAGAGTGGGAAGTGTGAAAGCCAAGTCCAATTTCCTGAGTTAATTTTGCAGTTTTTCCTCTACCTACTGGCTTCCAACCCCCTCCTTACCCCCACACTCATACAGTCCACTAAAAGTATTATCAGTGGCAGTGGCCTCTCACATCCTGAAATTTGGTGATATACTTCCTAGACATCTTTTATCCTTTTTTCCCGTGTCAAAAATATTTTTATTTCCCACCAACAAACTTTCTATAAACATTGTATGTCAGTGTCTTACAAATATAAGAATACTTATATTTTTACTGTTTTCTCACTCTCTTGGTTCTTACTGTCCTTAATATCTTTTATCCTTTATCTCCTCCATCTCCACCGCCATAGGCCTCCTCATGGCTCAAATGGGTCATTGTCTGCCACTTGGCTCCCCAATGATACTCTTGTTTGTTTCCAATTCACCTTTCACATACCACACCACCGTCAATTAAAAAAAATTTTTTTTATTGAATGTAGTGGGTCAACTTCTACCATGAGAGTATGACCATGTTTTCCCTGCTTAAAACCCCTTAATAACGCTACAGCACATGGAATATAAGTGTGAATTGCTCAGTCCAACCTACTAGGTATTTTAAGTTCTAGTTCTCACCCCTCATTCTCCTCTTGGCCAATTAAGCTTATGCAGCAGCAACATATAAGTCCCCAGGCTTTTTCAAACTAATGATACTTTCTTGTGTCTTTCATTGTTTCAGGTGTTTGGAAGAGTTTCTACTCATCTTTCAAGATCTACCTCACATACATCTTCCATTATAATGTTTTTCTTAATCTCCTCTCTGTCTACCCCATGATTATTCTTATCTTTCATTCTTATTTATTTCTATTATTGTTATTTTAGCCTTTATTCAATACATCCTTTATTATATTGTATGTTTACCTCCCCAAGGAGACTATAACTTCCTGGAACACAAAAACTATCAGATTCATCTTTGTATTTCTAATATTTATGATGGTGCCTGGCATAGTGAGTGAATCTTTAATAGTTATATCATCCAGGGAAGCATTAATGATATTACTAATATTAGCATTACTGTATTAAAGGTGTGTCTGCAAAGGGGTAAAGGATACATGTCTCTGCAATCACGTTAAGTCCATGGGTGTCCCTGGGTTTCCATGAGCAAGGACCCCTTCCACAGCAGGCTTGGGTCTTTTGTTTAAGTCCACGTGGGATATCAAATACCTTTCTTTGCATTGTAAGGACTCTGGAGCTCTATCCTCAACCAAAAATTTTCCTGAGGAATATGGTCTACTTAATTGAAAAGCAAATGAGCTCACACCCCAGGGCTCTTCAGTCCAATCAGCTTCCTGAGGATTCTTTCCCAGAGACCCAGAAGGAGATCCATGGCTGGGTGTGAGGAGGATGCCAGGCTGCTTACTACCTGATTGCCTCCCTACCATGAACAATGGCTAAATGAGACAGTTGCTTTTGGGAAGTATTGAAAGCTGAAAGTAACAAGAGCTGCTGTAGCACTAATGAGGCCAATTTAGGTAAAACTGAAAAACAAGAATTATTTAAAAGTGACTTATCTTTTACTCTTTGTTCCACTTGATTATATTGTTTCTGGTTTTATTTTATTCATATCTGCTTTAGAAAAGTTATCAATTGGTACCAACTTAATTTTTTTATTGGTCACTACTTCAAGTAAATCACATTTTCAGTTGGTCTGGGTTGCTTTAAAAGTACCCCCACTAGTTACTATTATAGTTTAGTTGTTGAAATCTGAAAGCAAAGAAGAAAATAACTCCACATGACTATCCTCCTTTTGATCACTTGGACATGTCTAAATTCCTGTTGACTAAATTGGTTCCAATATGAGTCACTGAAGACCATTCTTAATAGACCAGTTTGTAGTAATTATTCTTGCTAAAAAGTGATTTCTACTTCATTTTTATAGTACTGATTTAAAAAATGTGTTTTAAGAAATAATCTGACAGGGTCTAATTAGATCCTTTCTATAGAACAATTATTTTGAAGACAGTAACTTGCTTTATAAAATAATTGAAGTTATCATTATTTCTATGTGGGTTTCTTAAAATTGCACTTTTTTGAATGAACCAGAACACCTTCATCTACATAGTTCACATACTCCATATTCCTGTGCCTTTCTTCCCTGAGGGTAGATGAGACTCTGGAAGAAAAGGGTAGAAAAACCACATGCAACCACTAATGAGGGTCGGGGGCCAGTTATCTGAGACCAGACCCTTTCTCACCTAGTAGCCAAAATGGAGTACCCTTCACTGGCCCACTGTGTTTAGCAACTGGGTTCTCCCTCTGGTGTTTGAGGACTAGAGATGTGGGGGTAGGGTCAGACTCTGATGATGTAAACAGGACGATCTGCTTGTTTACCTGGCCAAATTCACCCCTTGTGTGGTGCAGGGCTCAGAGTAAATGGCTATTTTTCTGTCAAGTTCACCTTGTCATTTCCTTGTTTCCTACATTTCAATCTGATTCTGGCAAAGTCATGCTTCACAAAGTTGTTATTTACTGAATTACTTAGTAGTTCCCAAATTACTTCTCTTAGTCATACTCCTTTCCTGAGTAGTAACAATGAACTTTGACATAAAAGATGTGACTTCCCAAAGCCATGTGCTGCTCAGGAACCCAAAAGCCCCTTTGCCATGGCCACAGGACACAAAAGGTCTTGGGGACTGTGACACCCACAAAGACCCAGGCCATCTGCAGATACAGCCAAATTGTTTCTCGGAGTTTTCAAATTTACTTTGGAGAATTCTCATTCAAGCTCTCAGAACTGATGACCTGTGGGATTTGAGAAAACAAAAATAACGTAGTGGAGATTTGAAAATCTACCTGAAGCAAGTTAAGCAAGGGTTTTATTACTTCAAAGAAAGAAATGACCAGGTTCTTGGGAAATCTAATTTGTTCAATAACAAATCATCCCAGAAAAACGACAACTTGTGCTCAAAATGCCACAAGACTGGTTGTGCAATATTCCTGTATTGAATCATTTATTCGATAACATTGACTATTACCGAGAGGTTATATCTAAAAAAAAAAAAAAATTAAATTACGCAAGATTTTATCTATAGTACATATGTCAAGCTCCAAAGAAAATCATATTAAAGCAAAAACAAAGAGGGTCTTTCTGGACCCTTGAAAATAGCAGACTGCTTCCTATATTCAGGTCAGCATTACCAGATGTCTTTCAGCTTAATACCAGAGGGGATGCTACAACTACTTCATTCAAAGACTTGCCTAGTCTTAGGTTGGAAAGACAATTGATACTTTCTAATGACAGGTGTAAATGAAAAATGTCATGTCATGTTAAAGTTTCTAGTTAAGTGAAAACTACACTCAACTTGACCCCTGGCTTACACTGAAATAATAAGAACATTATTGATAGATAAAAAATCTGACAGAGGAAGTGAAAATAATTTAGTAGAGCCCAAACCTATACATTATAAGAAATACTGTTGAATAGTCACTTGTATGTAGTTTAATGATGAGGTCAAAAGGTCTAGAGGTGTATTTTTATGTCTTTTTCCTCATTTCTTTCAATAGCATAAAAGAAAAACATGAAGTGGGGGTTAGTAAAAGAAAATAGTCTACAAAATATGACTTGATTACATTAGAAACCACTTTATATAGAGGGCCTTTTCAACTATATGCTTTTTTAAAAAAAAAATGTTTTTACTGATTTTAGCGAGAGAGAAAGGGAGAGGGAGAGAGAGAGAAACACAAATTGGCTGCCTCCTGCACGCCCAGAAATAAACCATGTGCTCAAATGACTCTCAACATAGGTGCCAAGACTATTCAATGGCAGTGGGGAGGGTAGATAATCTTTTCAACATATATTATAGTGAAAACTGGATATTCTAATGTAAAGGGACGAGGTTGGACTCTTACTTTATACCATATGCAAAAATTAATTAAAAATGGAATAAAGACATAAATGTAAGTTTTAAAACTATAAAACTCTCAGGAAAAAAATAGGGAAAAGCCACATAACATTGAATTTGGCACTGAATTCTTGGATATGACCTCAGATACACTGGCAACCAAAGAAAGGTATGTGGGACTTTATTAAAATTAAAAACTTTTGTGCATCAAAGGATACTATCAACAGAGAGAAAGCAATCTACCAAATGGGAGATAAAAATGCAAATTTCATATTTAAGGAGAAATATTCAGAATATATAAACTCCAACAACAGCAGCAATAAAACAACCTGACGGATAAATTGGGAGAGGACTTGAATAGACATTTATCCAAAGACATACAAATGGCCAATAAGCATGTGAAAAGATGTTCAACATCACTAATCTTAAAAAAAAAAATTATTCATTTTAGAGAGAGAGGAAGGGAGAGGGAGAGAGAGATAGAAACATCAATGAGAGAGAACATCGATTGGCTGTCTCCTGCATGCCTCTCTCTGGGGATTTGGCCCACAACCTGGGTATGTGGCCTAACTGGGAATCAAACCGATGACCTCTTGGTGCGTGGGTTGATACTCAACCACTGAGCCACACTGGCTGGGCAACATCACTAATCTTTAAGGAACTGTAAATCAAAACTACAATAAAGTTCCACTGCACACCCATTCGGATAACTATTATCAAAACAAACAAAAAATAACAAGTGTGGGTGAGGATATGGAGAAACTGGAACTCTTTTGTACTATTAGTGAGACTATAAAATGGTGTAGCCACTATGGAAAATAGTATGGTGGCTCCTCAAAAAATTTAAAAAATAAAATAAAATTATCATATGATCCAGCATTTCCACTTCTGGGTAGATACCAAATATAATTGAGACAGGTTGTTAAAATGATATTTGTATAATCATGTTTGTAATAGCGTCATTCACGATAGCCAAAATGTGTAAGTAATCTAAGTACATTGACAGATGAATTAGTAAACAAAATGTGCACAGTAATAGGATATTATTCAGTCTTTAAATGGAAGCAAATGTGAACACATATGACCTCTTTGTCATACCTCACATACCTTAAAGACACTATATGAAGTGAAATAAGCCAGTCACAACACACCTTAAAGACACTATATGACGTGAAATAAGCCAGTCACAAAAGGACAAATACTGTATGATTTCATTTATCTGAGGTACCTTGAGTAGTCAAATTCATAGAAAAGAAAGTAGAATAGGGGTTTCCAGGGCTTCGTGGAAGAGGAAATGGGGAGGTATTGTTTAATGGGTACAGAGTTTCTGTTTGGGAAGATGAGAAATGTCTAGAGCTAGATAATAGTAATGGTTGCACACAATATGAATGTACTCAATGCCAATAAACTGCACACTTAAAAATGCTTAAGAGGTAAGTTTTACGTTATGTGTATTTCATCACAATACAAAGAAATTGCAGGCAACCTTAGAAGGATGGTTTCGAATGCAGTCATTTAAAGACCATATGCATCCTCTCTGATAAAGTAACCCAAAAAGTCTTCTGTAAGGCATGACTCACATTTATCTTAGATGTAAAGGTATTATATAATCTAAATATGTTCTAATATCTAACTTGTAAACTAAAGAAATAAAAATAGGGTGTTAAAAAGTTATTGACTTATTGTTTAATTTTCATAACTTTGTTCTGAAAGCATTAGAAGCATGGATGCAAAATATCCATAATTAAACAAATTTCTAGAATAATCAGTATTGTAGTAACAAATGGATTTAGGAGCAGATTCCAGAAAGAATACTCATAAAGATTTCTGAGCTTTAAGTTGTATTAAAATATTTCTGGGAATGTTGCCTTCAAAGATTTATTCAAAATCTTTCTGGGCCACTGAGGAAATGTATTCAGAAACAGAAAAATAATTGATCAAGGAAACTGTTCATATTTTCATGTAATATAGAATTCCTTCATAGTAATATTTATAATTTGTCATTATATTTTTATGTTTTTACCTGTTTACTCTCTCCCATACCAGAATACAAGCTCTATGAAGATAGAAATCTTATCTAAATCACTATGTACCACTCACTATGTGTACAAAAAAAGTCTACATATAGTAAATATTTAATATATACTTGCTGAATAAATGAATACATGACTTTTTAAATTTTCAACAGTACCTAACACGGTATCTTAGACATGGTACATGCTCAATAAATAACTGTCGATCTGATTATGTATGCAAAAAAGAAAAATGATAAAATATGAGTTACAAGTTTTATGATGGCCATATAAAACCTTCACTGGGGCCTCCAGAAATAGGTATTGTATTTTACTTAAGACACCACTGACTGTAAGATGAACAGCTATTTTAGAAAAGTTTAAGAAAGAAACAGTTTTGCTGATTAAGCCATGAATGACCATCAATTGTAATACACATCTTGATTGCAGAGGTTTTTAACAATGCAAAAAATGTACATCTCAGAATTATGGTTTATAACATAGAATTTCCCCTAAGACCTATTGTAACATGTTTCTCTCTTTATGGAAATATTGAATTGAAAAAATCTCTTAAGGGCATTAGTCTAAATTTTCATACAGTGCTAAGGCAAATATTTGTTCATAGAATGATAGAGATAAAATTAAGGTTGACATAAACCCAATTATGTTTAAGCCTCAGTTGAGATGAGGAGAAAAATAGAATTGAAATGTTTTTCCTCTTCAACCCTAATACTGTATCAGATTCTAGGCACACACTCTTTTGAGAAGAGAGAGGAAGAGGGAGAAGGGAAGTATGAAGGCAGTATTGCAGGAATGTTGATCAGATTTGCCCTTCGGGATGCAAGGAGACAACTAGGAGTCTATTGCAGCGTGAGCAGTATTGGTAGCTTGGATTAGTATGGTAGATGGAGTTGGAGAGCGGAAGAAGTTCACAGAGGCAAAATGGATAGGATTTGGTGATATGTGACTTAGTTTTTGACACCCACCCCAACTTTTTAAATTGTTTGGCAAAGACTTGTAGTGATAAATGCCTCTGAGTCTCAGTTACATTCCACGATTTTTATATGTTTTTCTAATTGATTTTAGAGCCAGAGGAAGGGAGAGGGAGAGAGAAAAACATCAATTGGCTGCCTCCTGCATGCCCCCTAGTGGGGATCAAGCCCACAACCCAGGCATGTGCCCTGACCAGGAATGGAATCAGCAACTTTTTTGTGCAAGGGATGATGCCCAGCCAATTGAGCCTCACCAGCCAGCACTAAATTTAATTTTTTAAAAATAGACGCCTAATGCCTGCCACATATATAGATATCTTTATAAAGATAAAAGGTAAAGTGAATAAAATTACATTTCTATGTCTGTAGTTTAAGAGAAAGACTTTCAAGAAGAAAAATAATTACTGGTATAGTTCCTATTGAGTATAGAATGATGTAGCAAGATCAAAACAAGTGCACATTTATATCTTATTGTAATCATGTGTTTATATAGTGCTTCCATAGGAAGTAGATGCTAGAGGCCATGCATTTCATTTTCTTCTCATTGCTTATAACTTCAGTGACATATGATGAAGTGAGGTACACTTTCAAAGAACCAAGACCTGTAACTGAAGGACTGAAGTTGCTTGACAGATGAAAAGCATGCATAGAGTCCTCCAACTGAAGGTAGAAGTTCACTCCATAGGAGCCTTGGCTAGAGACCCATCCCACTGGGGTGGTATACAAGTAGATTGTTTGCTTTATTTCTCCCTAATTATACTCCCTTTAAGATTAAGGATCTGGCTTCTACCTCATTCCACTTTCTCTCAGTTTTTAATCTTCACTTAAAAAATACTTTAAATATATTTAACCATTAAATTCTAGGTGGGCTACAGAAAGGTGGTGGGGTGTTTTTGAAGGGGATTATGCTCTTTGATTTATGAATATCTGTTGTAGATTGAATTATGTCCCCCCAAAGATACACTGAAGCCCTGGTATTCAGTACTGATGAATATGACCTTATTTAGAAATTAGGGCTGTCACATGTCATCAGTTAGTTTAAGTCAGGGTCATACTAGAGTAGGGTGGACCTCTATCCTTATCAGAAGAGAAGAACCACAGAGACACAGACACACAAGTGAAGAACCCCATATGAGGCAGAGGTAGAAATACTACCACTACTAGCCAGGAAATGCTGAGAATTGCCACAAGCCACCAGAAGCTGGAGTAGACAATGAAAGATTTTTTGCTACAAGTTTCAGAGGGAGCATGGTCCTGCCAATACCTTAATGTTAGACTTAGACTTCAGAACTGTGAGACTACACATTTCTGTTGTTTAAGCCAGTGTGTAATACTTGCTAAGGTAGCTATAGAAAACAAATACACCAACCATCTACCCATCTCTGTGCCCATTCATTCAAAAAACATTTATTTAGTGCTTGCTGTGAACTAGACACTGTGTATAGTAGTTCCGAGGAGGCAAAGATAAGAAAGAAATGAGCTCTGGTCCTAAGGAGTTTTAATGTCAGGAGACAAGGTATTTGGGGATGCAGAGAGGAGGCTTACTCTTTTTGGTGCATGGAGATGGGGGTGGGTTGTTGGCTATGGAAGGCTTAACGACAACAAAATAAAAAACTTAAAGGGTGAGTAGATGGCTAAGGTGAAATAGTTTGCATTTCAGGTATAAGAACATAACATGCAGTGTTAAAAAGGAAATTAGACTTTACTTGATCTAATCTTTTAGCTATTGATCAAGAAACTGATGCCCTTACACTATGTGACTAGCCTAACATCACACAGCTAGTGGTAGAGCCAGGATGAGTATTACTGAGAAAATAACCTGCTATACACTTCACACAGCACAAATGCTGTTCCTGCACCATCTCCCTCAGCCCTCACCCAGCCCTTCTTTCCCAAACAAGGAATCTTAAAGTCCAGAGAGGTGAAGTGACTTACCCAAGTAAAGTGAATTGTTTATTAAATGGCAGAGCCCAGATCAGAGCTGGGTCTGGCTTCAGAAACTTAGGTCCCGGCATTATGCAGCATTTCACAGGTTTTAAAACTCTCCCACATTGCCTTACAACAATTTATAAAATATCAAATTAAAACCAGATAGTTCTCTGTAATATAAATGAAAACTCCTAGAATAAAATGAGAATTAAAAATGTAATTGTGCCTTTAGGCCTCACATTTTTTTAGTCTCTACAGAAAGTACTATTCATAAATCATGTTAGTGATACAGGAATATTCATGTATTCATATAAATATTGAAATTAAATTACCATTTCTATTGTCACTGCAATCCTCACAGATATGGATAAGATTTATTTCTCTTTCAAATGTTAGAGGAAGTAAAATCTAATAAAAATTATGCACATTGATATGCAGAGTAGTTCTGATACTAAGATGATTTATTCCCATGAATATTTCCAAACAAATTTATTTCAAATACATATTGATGATCTTAGAATTCATATGTATGTGCAATTTACATAAATCAAGAAGAACTCTAAATTATTCACCAAATATTGTCATCTTGGGTGTGGGTCATCTCTTGAAGTTTAAAGAAGCAAACTGAGGACAAATGAAAGTAATTCTACTCTACACAGGAATATTAAATGTACGGATGCATTATCTCAGGAAGTAGAGAGTTGAAACTAAAATGTGTATGCTGTTGCCACATTCTGGGACTATTAATCCTGTGGTCCAACATCAGAAACAGGGCTCAGATGTTTACCAAAGTCTTGTGAGAACAACTGGGAAAGAGCAACAGAGAACCTTGACACTGGGACATCTGTCTTAGTAAATCTTAGTAAATCCAGTTTATGCATCTTCAGTTGGTAGTTTGCTCCAGAACTTCCTGGCCTATTAACTGAGCCCACCTAAGTATCTACCAAACATGGGTCACTTCAAAGACACCTACACAGTTGGAATCCACAGCCAAGGGAAGAAAATATCAAAAAACAAACAAACAAAAAACAAGAGTTCTTTTTCTGATTTCCTTGAGGTCTATATTTCTGAACTTCATTTCCTGAAGAGTGACCTCTTTCATGTCCCTGATTCCAGGAAATGATCACAGCTTCCAGGGTGAATTAAGAGTTTTCCACAGGGCTATGGGATTCTCCTAGGAGGCATCTATAGGCATTCATTATATTCTACAGGGATACAATGTAAGAATCCCACCTTTATATAAAAGAGTCACAGCAACGTATGTCTGTGGTAGAGAGAGTAACACTGTAAGGAGGGGAAGGCTTTCACAATAACTTTTATTTGTTCAACAGAATCAGGAATTGAGGAAAGTCAACATGGTTCTCCTTATGTGTCATATAAGTTTCAGGTCATAGAATTTGTCCCTAAGTATGTCTTTCTTCACTGGACTCTCATGAAAAATGTAAATAGTAAGTATATTTATTTAGCTAGAAAACAGGGTCTTTAAGTTGCACCATATAAAGTGCAACTCAGTTCTCTTTTCTGAGTTAAAAATGATTTTCCTAATCTATCATTGGTCTAGTGACTTTATGGTATCCCTTCTCAACAAAGGTTTTGAATATTCCAGTCTCTCTTACTTTTTTAATAGCTTCTGGGTTTCTAGCCTTGAATAATGTTCTTGCTGCTGGATTGTATAGATCAAGTTTCATAAAATTTCTGATATTTTAATTATTTATTAATTATGGTTAAATCTTTTGTACATCTGGACTAAATTTTTGCCTATGCCTAAGTTGGAGGCTGACATTTTCTTTCAGAATGATAGCCATTTATGCCAGCCTCATTTATTAAGTAAGCCATCTCTCCCATAGAACTAAACTTTTTCCAAGTGCTAATTCTCATTTATTGATGTCATGCTTTGCTCCTTATTCTATCCCACTGACCTCTTTTGCATTCTTGTACCAACACCATCTTGTTTTGATGGCAGTGGCTGTACTCTGTGTGCTAATACCTGGTCTGCTGCAGCCACGAGGTATACTCTCAGACTCCATCAGGAAGACCTTGCCAGTCAGCTGTGAGGAGCCAGGCAGCCCCCAGCTAATGACCGACTCAGCAGAAGTACAAGGGCCTGGCCATTTCTGCCTGCTGTGGTACACCCCCAGTATCAAAGTTTTTGTTCCAAGCTCTCCGCTGAGTTGTCTGAGACTTGGTCACATCTGCATGGAAGTCAGTCTCTTTCTGCCTCTGTCCTTAAACAGGTGTCAGATCTAATCGGTTGCTGAAGGTTTTTCCTGCCCAACCTGCTTCCTCGGCTTTACAGGCATTCCCCACTCTTCCTTCCCCTCCCCAAATTAAACTCATGTGCTCCTAACTCTGTTTCGGTATTGGTTCTCCAAGAATTCACACTGACACCTACAGTAACTTTCCTCTCCCTCAATGCCACTCATTTATCTCCTTCTTCTCTTGGCCAGCCTTGGTCTTCTATTCTTTTATGTAAACATTGCCAGTATATTATGGAATTATCTCCCTCACCAAAAAAAAACCCCTTGAGATTATAAATTGAATTGCATTAAATTAATGTATTAATTTTGAGGAAATTGATACAATTTGTAATACATATGTATTTATTTAAAAACGGTGTATTTGCTTCATGTTTATCTCCCATTAAAATGTAAACTTCATTTGGACAGGTATTTTATTTTGTTCACTACTCTGTACACAATGAATATCACAAGGCCTGGTGTAAACAGATACTCTATTGGTATTTGCTGAGTAAATGAAATGACCAACATCCAGGACTCATCACTTTAGAAGGTGAATAATGACATTTTAAGGCAGATATGACACAGTCAGCACAGTAGTTGTTACTAATAACATTTTTGCTACTCAAGCAGCATACAATGCAAATCGACTTTTCATAACGACTTATCCAATACATATAATTTTTTTTAATTTTAAAAAGCCATTGTATATATATTATTCAAATACATTGAAACAATAATTATAAATAGAAGTTAGAGTCCTAGCCTATTCTACAGTCTATGCGACTCTTAAAACTATATTTTGGATTAAACAGACTTCTGTGAAACTAGCTGCTATTTATAAAAGTACTATAATGAGGATAAAATATTAACAAATGTAATGTGGATGCCAGGGCATGTCTCTCCCACCATCCATACTACTTATAATAAGAGGGAAAGAAAGCACAGCATAGGAGAGAGCATGTTCATATTATGTCTCCCTCAATAGCCAAGTGACTTTGCACAATTTACCTTTACATTTCTAAGCCTCATTTCTGTAGTATCTGTAGTATAACAATGTTACTTTCAGCATTGATTCTTAACCAAGTGAGCATGCATCCATATCACCTGAAGAGGTCTTTTATTTTGTTTTGTCTTGTTTTTAACCACAAATACAAGTGCCCAGATCCCAGGCTGGGATGGGACCTAGGTATGTGGATTTAAAACTGCTCAGATGATTCTGATGTTGATTATTTTCAGTCAGGACAGTCTAGGTTGTATTGCAGTAATAACGGAACCCTAAATTTCCTGGGGCTCAACATGTAGAAGTTCATTTCTGTCTCATATTGCATGTCTATTGTGGGGTGTAATGGAAAGGGGATCTCTGCTCCACAGCCATTTATGGTTCAGAATCACAAGGGCTCCACTGTGAAGCATTCCCACATTCATCACATCAAGGCAAAAGAGAACTATCATGGCCAAAACTAGTCACACAACCCTGCCTGTCTGCAAGAGAGCTGGGAGGTGCACTCTTATGTAACCAGGAACTAAAGAACCCTGCACTGTGGAGCAGAAGTAATGCCTAGACACAGACACTGTTAAAAATGAGCTCATTTAATTCTCTGATTAAATGAGATACCGCAAGTAAGGTTTATCACTTTGTTGTTTAATATGGTAACCACTGCACATATATGGCTATTTAGATTTAAATTAATCAAAACTAAATAAAATTTAAAATGCATTTCCTCAGTCACAGTAGCCACATTTCAAGGACACAATAGCCACATGTGGTTAGTGGCTACTTTATAGGATGACTCTGATATGAAAGATTTCTATTACTGCAGAAGCAAGTTCTATCAGACAAGGCTGGTCTGATGCATGGTTGGTCTCCTTTCACTTGTATGCCATAATTCTAGTGTTACACCCACTCACAAGCCTCTGTGTTCATAGAAACACTGACAGTGGTGCTCAGAAGTTTTCCACAGGAAAGGGCATTTGTAAGCCAGACATTCCTAAGTCAGAGAATGTAGATATTGGAGGAAAGCTGGAGGAAGGCCTATGGTACATCTCAGGTTAGCAAAGCTAATGATAAAGAGATAGACCAGACTAGAACAGATATACACAATAGCATCATGTGGAAAACTTTTGGGTCCTAAAGGGGATAAAAATAGTTGCAAAAGAAAACCTATAAGTATACATTTTTTAAATCCTCACCAGAGGATATGTTTACTGATTATTTTAGAGAAAGAAGAAGAAGAAGAAGAAGAAGAAGAAGAAGAAGAAGAAGAAGAAGAAGGAGGAGGAGGAGGAGGAGGAGGAGGAGGAGGAGGAGGAGGAGGAGGAGGGAGGGGAGGGGGAGGGGGAGGGGGAGGGGGAGAGGGAGAGGGAGAGAGATTGGTTGCCTCCTATAAGCACCCTAACTGGGGATTAAACCCACATCCTAGGTTTGTGCCCTGATCAGGAATTGAACCCACAACATTTTGGTGTATGAGATGATGCTCCAACCAACTGAGCCACCCAGTCAGGGCTTTAAGAATTATATTATGATTAGATATGTTGAGAAAACAGGAAAGACTGATTTTGAATACTTTTACAAATGGAAATCTTATGCAGAGTAAGTAGACTGACTTCCATGTCTAGTGAAAATGAAATGGAAGGCAATTGGCTGAGGAATTTCATTTTCATACAGCATAGAATGCATTAAAATAAAAAAGAACAAGTTGCCAATGCTTATCCACAGTATTGTAAAATAGAATTTGTATTATATTTTTATAGTATGGAGAATACTGTACGACTTGAAACTGTGAGACAACGTAGTATAACATTTTACCAAATGATCTCTCAATGCCTCTTTTAAAGTTGTGATTCTATTTGGGGGTCCCTTGCATATTCAGTGACCTCTGACTAATTGCTCAGAATGCTTCTCAAAGTGTAGGCCACAGACTCCAAGAGCTCCTCAAGAACTTCAAGGTCACACCATTTTTTCTAATGGTACTGAGATGTTATTTACCCTTTTCACAGTGGTAACATTTGCACTAAGCAGCAAAAGCAATAGTGGGTAAAACTGCTGGCCCTTTAGCACTAATCCAGGTAGTGGGACAAAACTCTTCTAGCAGACTTTGTGTTCTTCCACACAATGCATTTGCAGTAAGAAAAGAAATGTCAGTTTCATCAACAATTCCCTTGATGAAGCAGTGAGAATTACTAATTTTATTTGACCTTGACTCTTGACATGTGTTTTAATATTTTGATGGTACAATTGGAAGTTGTAAACAATAATTCCATTGCATACTAGTGTATATTTGTTGTCTTGAAGAAAGGCACCTGTGTGGTTGGTGATTTTCGGTTGCCAAATACTGAACTAGCTGGTTTATTTTATGCGGTATGACTGACTGAGAAACAAACCATACTTACTCAGACTTAAGTGTTCAGCAGACATTTTCTCAACAATAAAGAGAAAGATCTTGCCACTTTAAAGAAAATTACTTCAACTAAAATTGTTTTTGACAATGATGAAATTCAAGCTTTCAAGTGAAAATAGAATAATGAAAAACTTGTCTTTGCCACTGTAAGCTTTTCAGCCTTCTATCCCTTAAAGATGTTAAGTATTGTAATCTTAATTACACTAATGAATGACATTTTTGTATGTATAATGAAGTATTTCAGTGCTTAAAAGATCTCTATTACCCAGTGGAACAATACTTTTCAAATGATGATGCATCATGTCACAAAATCCTAAGTGGAAGATCCAAGCCAATGCACTACAATGTGACAGCTATGGGAAGTATGTTGATATGGTTCCAGATTCCACATATATCACTTGTGGAGTTTATCAAAGAAGAATGTCCAAAATTTTGTGAAAAGTCTATTAAAATACTCCTTCCTTTTCTAACTACCTACCTGTGTGAGATTTGATTTTGTTGATATACTTCAACCAAGATAACATATTGCAGCAGATTTTAAAATTCAGCTACTTTTCTATTAATCCAGACATTAAAGAAAATTTAAAACATAAAACAATGCCACTGTTTTCACTAAAAGTTTTGGATTTGGTAAATGGACTTATTTTTAATTAAAATATGCTATGTGTCTAACATAATTGATTTATGAATTTTACATGAATAAATATTTTTAACATTTCTCCATTTAAATTTCTAATAACATAAATATTGATAGGTATAACTGATATAAAACAGCTCTCTTTTGGGCTATCAATTATTTTTTAGACTGTGAGGAGTTTCTGAAACTAAAACATTTGAGAGCCACTAGCTTAGGACGACTCTCAGCTTTGTAATGAACAGCACGGCAGCCCCCACAACTGCTCCAGCAACTCTAGAAATACCTGAGATCTGCTACACAATATACAGAATTCCATGTGTTCACTGAACAGATCTTAAATCACTGTAGGTCATGAAAAAAATTTCAGAGGGTTTCAGAAAAATATTTCACAGCTGAACGTAGGGAATATTTATTGCTATTGATCTGTTCCCTAAAAGTACCATAAAAAATGTTATTAAAAATATCTCATTAAAATGTTTCAAAATAAACTTTCAGGATGACACATACTATGTGATATCATGCTATGTTATTCATAAATATGAATAAAACACAAGAACAATTTGTTAAAAAAAACATAGTCATTTGGAAGAAAAGTTTTACAAAAAAATATAGCTGAATGATATGAGTAAAGGCATTAATTGCTCCTTCGCTGCTATGAAAGTGTTTCCAAGGTGCCCTGGCAGGTGCTGCCCAGTGGTTAGAGCATCAGCCCTAGCACCAAAGGGTCGTGGGTTCCATTTCCTGTCAAGGGCACGTTACCTGGGTTGCACGTTCGATCTCAGGGTTCATTTGGGGTATATGCGGGAGGCAACCAATCAATGTCTCCCCCCCCCCTTTCCGGTCAAGATGGTAAGTAGGTAAACATGGTAGGTAGGTAAACATGGTCTTGCATCCTCCCAAAACCACATCAAAATTACAACTAAACTACAGAACCACCATCATTTAAAACCGCCTGAAATCGAGCTGAATGTTAGTCTTACAACTAAGAAATTAAAAAAGGCACATGGAGACTGGTAGGAGAGCAGGAGACAAGGACGGGATGGTCCCACACCCATGTGTGGGGGATAAAAATCAAGAGGATACCTCAGCTGTGAAGGATCTCCCAGAGGAGTGAGGGGTCCCCATCCCACACCGAGCCCCCCAGCTCAGGGTTCCAGTGCCAGGAAGAGAAATCTCCATAGCTTCTGGCTATAAAAACCAGTGGGAACTGAGGCTGAGGGAGGCTGATATTTCTGAAGCCCCAAGCAGTTCCTCTTAAAGGGCCCATGCACAGGTTTACTCAGATTCGCACCCTCCAGGCTCCAGTGTGAGGGAGGCAGCTTGAAAATCACCAGATGTACAGGAAAGAACTGAGTTGTTTGGCGCAAAAGCTGTTTGAGCAGCTTTCTCCAGGACACACATGCTGGCGGAGGCCTTTTTTCCTTTTTTCCTTTTTTCCTTTCATGGGGCTGGCAGACAGCTGCCATATCTGGGATCCCAGCAACCTGGCTCACACTGTTTGCTCCACCCTGGTGATTCCCTGAGGCCCTGCCCCACCCAACTTTCAGACCCACCCAAGCTGTTTCCAGTGGCTTTGCCACAGGAATGGCCTGTCTTAGATCCTGCTTCATATTTTCTTAAATTCTCTCAAACCAACAGCATCTGGACTGAGAAAGCCCGATACCTCTCACTAAGTGGCCCCAGGCCTGGCACTAGGAGCAGCCAGCCTTGGTTCACAGCTTGGTTTTGCCTGGGTCCCTCCAAGACAAGCATAAGAAGCAGCCATCTGCAGATTGCTTTGTAGCTTATGCCTGGTGGCACTGGGTAGAAACCAGGCAGTGGCTGACCTTGCCCCAGAGCCAGCACACCCAGTGGACAGCTTCAGACCATGGTGAAGCACCACTACTCAACCACCCCCATAAGCTACACACTCAAGGAGTGGACTCAGTGGGTACCAGAGGCCTGCTGAAGTAAGTCTTGCTCTGTGTGGTAGGTTCCTGCATAGCTGGTCCTCCAAGGTAGTCAGAGGTCAGTGGTCAGTGGGAACAGCCAGTCCCTGCAGCTTATGAGCCACAGTAAATACCTCCCATTGAAGTGCCAGCAGCACTTCAAATACGAGAGAAGGGTGAACAGTCCACATGAGGGGTGCACCTTGAAAGCCCAGCTGGGGTAATCAGGGAGGCTGTGCCACTGTACCCTACAGGACACCTACTATAATAGACCACCCTAGGAAGCCTAAGAGATGTAGCAACTCTACCTAATACATAGAAACAAACACAGGGAGGCAGCCAAAATGAGGAAACAAAGAAACATGTCCCAAATAAAAGAATAGAACAAGACTCCAGGAACAGAACTAAACAAAATGGAGATAAGTGATCTAACAGATTCAAAACACTGGTTATAAGGATGCTCAATGAACTTAGCGAGGGCCTCAATAGCATAAAAAAGAACCAGTCAGAAATGAAGGAGACACTAAATGAAATAAAGAATAGTTTACAGGGAATCAATAGTAGACTAGGTGATGCCAAGAAGCAAACCATCTATTTGGAATATAAGAAAGCCAAAAACACCCAAACAGAACAACAAAAAGAAAAAAGAATCCAAAAAAATAAGGATAGTGTAAGGAGCCTCTGGGACAACTTCAAGCATATCAACATTTGCATCATGGGGGTGCCACAAGGAGAGAAGAGAGAGGAAGAAATTGAAAACGTATTTGAAAATACAAAAAACTTACCTAACTTGGTGAAGGAAACAAACATACAAGTCCAGGAAACACAGAGAGTCCCAAACAAGATGAAATCAGTGAAGCTCACACCAAGACACATAATAAAAATGCCAAAGGTTAAAAAAAGAGAGAATCCTAAAAGCAGCAAGAGAAAAGCAGTTAGTTACCTACAAGGGAGCTCCTATAAGACTGTCAGAAGATGTCTCAAAAGAAACGTTGCAGGACAGAACGGAGTGGCAAGAAATATTCAAAGTGATGAAAAGCAAAAACCTACAACCAAATTCCTGAAAAACTATGATTTAGAATTGATGGACATATAAAGAGTTTCACAGTCAAGAAGAAGCTAAAGGAGTTAATCACCACCAAACCAGTATTATATAAAATGTTGAAGGGTTTTTAAGAAAAAGATCCAATGTATGAACAATAAAATGACAATAAATACATATCCATCAACAATTTAATCTACAAACAAAATGAACAAACAGAACAGAAACAGACTCATCGATACAGAGAACTTTTTGCTGGTTGCCAGATGGGAGGCGGGTTGGGGGAACGGGTTAAAATGGGTGAAGGAATTAAGAAGTACAAATTGGTTGTTAGACTGAAACATCAAAGGAAAGGGGGGTGGGAAAAGATAAACCAAAGAACTTATATGCATATATGCATAACCAATAGGCACAGACAATAGTGTGGGGAAGGTAGGAAAAAGGACAGAGCACGGAGGAGGGTGTCAAATGGGGGAAAAAGGAGGGACATTTGTAATACATTCAACAGTAAAGATAAGTTTAAGTAAAAAACGAATAATAATTAAGAAAAGAAAATGAGACAGAGGCTCTAGGCAGAAGGAGCAGCATGAATAAAGTTACAAAGTTATGAGATTGTAATCAGTATGCAGATAATAATAAGTCATTTCTTATAGAATAAATGCAGGCAAACTGTGGGGTCAGATATAATTTTTTTTTACTTCATTAATTTATTTTTGTTACAAATGTTTCTCCTTTTCCCCCATTGATTCCCCCCTCCCCCTACCTCCCCACCCGGTCCCCAGCTTTGTTGTCCATGTCCATTGTTCATACATATATGCATATAAGTTCTATGGTTTGTCTTTCCCCCACCACCCCCTCTTCTGGGGATTGTCAGTCTGTACCCCACTTCCACATCTCTGGGACTACCCCGTTCCTCAGACTGTTATGTTCATTATATTCCACAAATAAGTGAGATCACCTGATACTTGTCTTTCTCTGTTTGGTTTGTTTTGCTTAGGATAATACTTTCCAGGTCCCTCCATGTCGTCTCAAAGGATAAGAGATCTTTCTTTATTATAGCTGCATAGTATTCCACTGTGTACATGTACCACAGCTTTTTGTTCCATTTGTCTACTGATGGACATTTGGGCTATTTCTAGATCTTAGCTATTGTAAATAATGCTGATACAGACATGAGAGTAAATATATTCTTTCTTATTGGTGTTTCAGGCTTCTTAGGGTATATTTCTAGAAGTGGGATCACTGAGTCAAATGGAAGTTCAATTTTTAATTTTTTGAGGTAACACTATGTTGTTTTTCGTAGTGGCTGCACCAGTCTGCATTCCCACCAACAGTGTATTAGAGTTCCCTTTTCTCCACACCCTCGCCAACACTTGTTGTTTGATGATTTGTTGATGGCAGCCATTCTGACAGATGTGAGTTGATACCTCATTGTTGTTTTAATTCGCATCTCTCTGATGATTAGTGATGTTGAGCATTTCTTCATATGTCTCTTTTCCATTTGTATGTCCTGTTTGGAGAGGTGTCTATTTAGTTCCTCTGCCCATTTTTTAATTGGATTCTTTGTCTTCCTTTTGTTGAGTTGTATGAGCACTCTCTATATATTGGAAATAAACCCCTTATCTGATATATCATTGGCAATTATGCTCTCCCATTCAGTGGGTTGCCTTTCCATTTTATTTTTATTTTTATTTATTTATTTATTTTTTTATCCTCACCCGAGGACATTTTTCCATTTTTTTTGTTCAGGTAGAGTGGGAGGGAGAGAGAGGAACAGAGAGAGAGAGAGAAACATCAACGTGAAAGGGACACACCGAGCGGCCAACACCCGCACAACCAACCAGGGCCGGGGACAAACCGCAACCGAGGCACATGCCCTTAGCGGGAACCGAACCTGGGTCTCTCTGGACCACAGGCCGACACTCTAACCACTGAGCCAAACTGGCCAGGGCTGCCTTTCCATTTTGATGATTGTATCTTTTGCTGTGCAGAAGCTTTTGAGTTTGATGTAGTCTCATGTGTTCATTTTCTCCTTTGTTTTTGTTGCCTTAGATAATGTAGCAGTGAAAATTCTGCTGCGTATGATGTCTGAAATTTTGTTGCCTACATTTTCTTCTAGGATTTTTATGGATTCATGAGTCACATTTAAGTCTTTTATCCATTTAGAGTTTATTCTTGTGTAGGGTGTAATTTGATGGTCTAGTTTCATTTTTTGCATGTAGCTATCCAATTTTCCCAACATCATTTATTAAAGAGGCTGTCTTTACTCCACTGTATGCTCTTGCCACCTTTGTGAAATATTAATTGAGCATATTGCTTTGGGTCCATTTCTGGGTTCTCTGCTCTGTTCCACTGGTCTATATGCCTGTTCTTGTGCCAGTACCAGGCTGTTTTGATTACAGTCGCTTTGTAGTATAACCTGAAATGTGGTAATGTCATCCCTCCAACTTTGTTCTTCTTTTTCAAGATTACTGTGGCTATTCAAGGTCTTTTTTCGTTCCATATGAACTTTTGAAGTATTTGTTCTAGTTCTGCAAAGCATGTCATTGGTATTTTGATGGGGATTGCATTGAATCTATAGATTGCTTTGGATAATATGGACATTTTAATGATGTTAATTCTTCCAATCCATGAACAAGGTATGTGCTTCCACTTTTTTATATCTTCCTCTATTTCATTTTTCAATGACCTGTGGTTTTCTGTGAATAGGTCCTTTATTTCTTTGGTTAAGTTTATTCCTAGGTATCTTAATATTTTGCCACAATGGTAAATGGGATTTTTTTTTTAGTTTCTCTTTCTGTGAGTTCATCATTGGTGTATAAGAATGCCATCGATTTCTTGACATTAATTTTTTATCCTGCTACTTTGCCAAATTCACTTATTAAGTCTGGTGAATTTTTGATGGAGTCTTTGGGGTTTTCTACGTATAATATCATGTCATCTGTGAATAATGACAGTTTCACTTCCTCCTTTCCAATTTGGATCCCTTTTATTTTTTCTTCCTGTCTGATTGTTGTGGCTAAGACTTCCAGTACTATGTTAAATAAGAGTGGCAAAAGTGGGTATCCTTGTCTTGTTCCTGTTCTTAAGAAAAATGCTTTTAATTTTTGCCCATTGAGTATGATGTTGGCTGTAGGTCTTTCATATATGGCCTTTATTATGTCAAGATATGATCCCTCTATTCCCAGATTGCTGAGCGTTTTTATCAGAAATGGATGCTGGATTTTGTTGAATGCTTTTTCAGCGTCTATTAATATGATCACATGATTTTTATCTTTCATTTTGTTTATGTGGTGTATCACATTTATTGATTTGTGAATATTGTACCAGCCTTGTATCCCTGGGATGAATCCCACTTGGTCATGGTGAATAATTTTTTTGACGTATTGCTGGATTCGACTTCCTAGTATTTTGTTCAGAATTTTGGCATCTATCTTCATCAGAGATATTGGTCTGTAATTTTCTTTCTTTGTAGTGTCTTATTCTGGTTTTGAAATTAGAATGATGCTGGCCTCATAAAACGAGTTTGGAAGTCTTTCTTCTTGAATTTTTTGAAATAGTTTGAGGAGAATGGGTATTAGTTCTTTTCTGAATGTTCAGTATAATTCCCCCATGAAGCCCTCTGGGCCTGGGCTTTTGTTTGCTGGGAGAGTATTGATTACCTCTTCAATTTGTTTTGTTGTTATTGGTTTGTTCAAGTTTTCTACCTCTTCCCGGTTCAGTTTTGGGAACTATGTGTTTCTAGAAATTTTTCCATTTTGCTTAGATTGTCAAATTTGTTGCCATATAATTGTTCATAGTCATTGTTAACGATCATTTGTATTTCTGTGGTGTCAGTTGTTACCTCTCCTCTTCCATTTCTGATTTTGTGTATTTGGGTTCTCTCTCTGTTTCTTGGTGAGTCTAGCTAAGGGTCCATCAATCTTGTTTATGTTTTCAAAGAACCAGCTCTTTGTTTCATTGATCCTTTGAATTGTTTTTTTCTGGTCTCCAGGTCCTTTATTTCTGCTCTGATCTTTACTATTTCCTTCCTTTTACTTGCTCTGGGTTTTTCTTTTTGTTTGCTTTCTAGTCCTTTAAGTTGTGAGGTTAGATAATCTATTAAAATTTTTTCTTGCTTTTTGAAGTAGGTCTGTAGTGCTATGAACTTCCCTCTCAGAACTACTTTTGCTGCATCCCATAGATTTTGTGTTGTTGTGTGTTCATTTTCATTGGTTTCCAGGAAGTTTTTAATTTCTTCCTTGATCTTCTTGGTAACCCATTCATTGTTCAATAACATGCTATTTAATGTCCATGTTTTCAAATGTCTTTCATGTTCTTGTTGCAATTGATTTCTAGTTGCATGCCATTGTGATCTGAGAAGATGCTTGATATGATTTCCGTCTTCTTGAACTTGTATAGACTTAGTTAGTGCCCTAACTTTGAGAATGTCTCATGTGCACTTGAGAAGAATGTGAATTCTGCAGTTTTGGGATGTAATTCTCTGTAGATATCTATTAAGTCCATTTGATCTAGCACTTCATTTAGAGTCTGTGTTTCCTTGTTAACTTTTTTGTCTAGAGGATCTATCCAGTGATGTCAGCAGGGTATTGAATTCCCCTGCTATTATTGTATTGCTGTTGATTTCTCCTTTGAAGTCCTCCAAAATATTTTTAATATATGTTGGTGCTCCTATATGGGTGCATATATATGTACCAACGTTATATCTTCCTGTTGGATCGATCTTTTGTAACTATTAAGTAGTAGCCTTGTTTGTCTCTAGTTATGGCCTTCATTTTGCAATGTACTTTATCAGATATGAGTATTGCTACTCCAGCTTTTTCTTGCTTTCCATTTGCTTGCATCCCTTCACTTTCAACCTATGTGAGTCTTTTGTTGTGCGGTGGGTCTCTTGTAAACAACATATATGTGAGTCATGCTTTCTTATCCAGTTAGCTACTCTGTGTCTTTTTAATCGAGCATTCAACCCATTCACATTTAAAGTTATAATTGATATGTACTTATGTATTGCCATTTTTGTTTGGTGTGGTTATATTTTTCTTCGTATTTCTTCTACTAATTACAGCAGTCCTTTTAACATTTCTTGCAGTGCTGGTTTGGTATTAATATATTCCCTTAGCCTTTTTTTTTTTGGTCTGAAAAGCTCTTTATTTGACCCTCTGGGTAGAGTAGTCTTGGGTTCAGATCCTTGTTTTTTATGACCCTGATTACTTCATGCCACTCCCTTCTGGCCTATAGTGTTTCTATTGAGAAGTCAGCTGAGAGCCTTATGGGGTTTCGTTTGTAGGTAACCTGTTGCTTATCTCTTGCTGCCTTTAGTATTCTTTGTCTTTAATATCTGGCATTTTAATTACTATGTGCCTTGGTGTGGGCCTGTTTGGGTTCTTCTTACTTAGGGCTCTCTGTGCTTCTTGAACTTGAAAGCCTTCTTCCTTCACCAAGTTAGGAAAGTTTTCTGTCACTATTTCTTGAAATATATTCTCTAACTCTTTCTCATTTTCTTCTTCTTCAGGGAATCCTATAATGCGAATATTATTATGTTTCCAATTGTCCCACAGTTCTCTTAAGCTGTCTTCCTGTTTTTTAATTTTTTTTTTCCTTTCGGTTTTCTAATTGGTTTATTTTTTCTACCCTGTCTTCTAATTTCCTGATCTGGTCCTCAGCTACCTCTATTGTGCTGGTTAGTCCTTCCAATGTGCTCTATTTTTTTTTTTTTCCTCACCCGAGGATATTTTTCCATTTTTTGTACAGATACAGTGATACCTCGGTTCTCGAACATAATTCGTTCCAGGACGGTCGAGAACCGAATTGTTCGAGAACCGAAGCAATGAAATCCAATAGGAAAGCGTGACTCCACAAAGCGTGACTCTCTCTCTGCACTCACACTGATGACGCAAGCAAGGCGTGCTGGGCCGAATGAATGCCATTCGGCTCATCTCGGAAGTTCGAGTTCCAAATATTTGTTCGGATTCCGAGACAAAAGTTTCTCGAATCTCCATTTGGTCGAAAACCGAGGCGTTCGAGAACCGAGGTATCACTGTAGAGTGGGAAGGAGAGAGAGGAAGGAGAGAGAGAGAGAAACATCAAAGTGAAGGGACACATCGAGTGGCTGCCACCCGCACGACCAACCAGGGCCGGGGACAAACTGCAACCGAAGTACGTGCCCTTAGCGGGAACCGAACCCGGGTCTCTCCGGACCACAGGCCGACGCTCTAACCGCTGAGCCAAACTGGCCAGGGCCCAATGTGCTCTTAATTTTTGCTATGTCATTCTTCATTTCCATTTGGTTGGTTTTCAATGTTTCTATAACTTTAATCATGGTGCTGATGTACTTATTCATGCCTTGAGCTTCCTCAAGATCATGACTCTGAACTCTACCTCTGATAATTTGTTTAGCTGCATTTCATTTATCTCATCTTTGATAGATTTCTCGTGTTCTTTCATTTGGGATTTGTTTCTTTGTTTCACAATTTTGGCTATATCAGTGGGTTTTGAAGTCTGCCAAATTTTCCCTGTGGGTGTTGGTGTTCTGCTGTTTGTGGTTCCCTCTACTGGGTTTGGATGAGCCTGGGTTGGCCCACGTTAAACACCACTGTCAGGTCTTACTTTCCTGGGTAGATTTTCAAGCTGAGGAAAGGTTCAGTTATCCTCTAGTTTTTTCCTTGAGGCTAGTAGTCTCAGTTACTCAGTGCCTTGGAATGTAGCCCTGGTTTTCTGCCTAAGAGGATTTCCAGAGGGTGGGATAGATGCTGGTTGTTAATGAGCCTCAATTTGCATTTCTTTGCCCCACTTGGGAAGGCTGAAATTCGAGGAGTGGGGGCTGCTGCTTTTCCCCACACCTCAGGGAAGGAGCACACTGGCCACCGTCCTTTGTGGCTGCAACTCAGCAAAAACTTTGAGTGCCCCCCAAATCCTGGGTGTCCCCACAGAGTTCCAGCCCAGTCTACCCTTTCTCTGCTGTAGCCCCCAATGTGAGTGACTGTAGCTATTTTACGCTCTGTCCCAGCTCTCTGGGCTGTGGAGCCTCCTTGGTCTTTATTCCCCAAGGGTGCTGCTCACAGCCAAGACTGCTGCTGTCTGTGGGCTCCCAGACTGTCACCCTCTCACACCTCTGCAGATCCTACCAGTGTCCCTGGTTATGTGGTCCTGTCCTGCTGCTTTTCTGTTGCTTTTTCCCAAGGATTTGTCTTTATTTTAGTTGTAATTCTCGTTTCGTCCTGGGAGATCGTTTGCATAGCTTCTATTCACTCCGCTTCCATTTTCACATTCTCTATGCCTATCTTGTGTGCAGCTGGGTCGCTCAGGCCTTTGTGGTGCCCCCACACTCTACAGGTCCCGCGGGTAACTGGATGGCACAGTCCCTGCTGGGTTGCGCAGGCCTCTGGTGCTTCAGCACTCTGCAGGTCCCGCGGGTAACTAAATCGCACAGTGTCTGCTGGGCTGCAAGGGCCTTTCTGGTTTGCTTGCATCCTGCAGTTCCCGCAGGCGGGCAGCTGGATAGCACCGGTCTCTCTTGGGCACTGGCTTCCCACTGCTCTTGTGGGTTACTGGACCTCACAGGCCTCTGTGGAGCCCCAGGTCCCGCAGTTGGTGGCTGTGGAGTGCTGCTGCCCCGTGGGGCTCAACTCCTGCTCAGCTTTTGCTGTAGTTTGTGGGGATGGGTCTCAGCTGCTGGTCTGTGCTTCTGTTGCCTGGGGGATGGATGTCTGCTATCCAGCCTCTGTTGCTGGGGATATATCTCAACTCTGATCAGCCTGCTACTATGGGGGATGGTGCTGGGCTCTGGGCTGTCTGAGGCTTCCGTGACCAGCACCTTGGGAGCTCCACTACTGTGCACCAGTCTGTGTTGACACAGAGTGTCCACTGGTCCAATTGTGCCAGGTGTGCTGGGCCCTAGCGGCTCCCACTGCCTTCTCCCAGGGAAGATCTGGGATCTTCCAAAATGGTGGGACCTCCCTGCAGCACAGGGAGAAGTGCCCTGAAGGGCCGCTTCCCATGGGAGCTGGCTGCTCCCATCCACAGCACAGGAACTTCTGCTCCGAGGCTCTGCACCACTCAGGTTTGGTCGTCCACCTTCACGTCCACTCACACTCTCTCTTACACTTGCTCACTCTCTCACACACTCACCCTCCCTCCGGTCCTGCCCGCCACCATCTTCAGATTCCTTCCAGATTTAAATCTTATTGTGTAGATAGGTGGTCATGGGCAGTGGGCCAATGAAGAGCAGGGGTCAAGCTGGAGATGGCTCTGAGTCAGAGCTGGTAAACCAAACCTTTGAAGGATGGAGAATTCTTGGTGTTCTAATTTCACACAGTGTGCTCACATCTGTAAAACATTCTATTTACTTTGGAATCTGGGTTGAGAAAAACCTAGAATAAATGTCTTGCTGGTATGAGTAGAAAAAAACACAAAGAGGGGGATCCAGGAGCAATTTCTCCAGGTTGGACAAATGCAAATGCAGGGAGTACAGATAGAACTGTCTAAGTCTAGGCTTCCCCAGGGAGGAGGACACAGCTATGTCTCTGTCAGAGATTAATGCTGTCATTTGCATTTGAGAATTAGCAGATGAAGTAAAGGCTGTGACACATGAACATTTCAATAATTTTGAAGCCCAAGAATTCTAGTTTGGATGTTTGTAGGGTTCCTGGGATACGTATATATTAAATCTAGAACAGAAACACTTATAGGTCTATGTACTTACTCTTGACTCAGTCTCTGGATGCTGCAGAGCAAAAGTTCCCAACTGGTGTGTTTTGGTACTGGTGTGCTATTTATGGGCCAAAGGGTATGTTGTAAATGTTACGTCTCCTAGTCTATTACCTCAGCCCTGAATTATTGCAAAGGCCTCCTAATTTTCTCTTCATTGCAATCCTGTCTCTTTGTACAAAAGGTCTGGAATGGTTCATTTAATGTGTCAACTTGACTAGCCTAAGGGATGTCCAGTTAGCTGGTAAACATTATTTCTGGGTGTGTTTTGGGGGTGTTTTAGGAAGAGATTAGTATTTGATTCAGTAAACTGAGTAAGAAGATCTGCCCTGATCAATGTGGGTAGACATCAACTTATCCATTGGTGGCCTGATTGTAACAAAAAAAGCAAAAGAAGAGCACGTTATCTCTCCCTGCTTGAGCTGGAACATTCATCTTCTCTTGCCCTCAGACATTAGAGTCTTTGGACTCTGGAACTTCTACCCTCAGCTCTCCCAGTTCTCAGGCCTTTGGACTTTGTGTTACAGCATTGGTTCTCAGGTGTTTGGACTCAAACTGGGACTATACCACAAGTTTCATGAGTCTGCAGGTTGCAGATGGCAGATTGTGTGACTTCTTGGCCTCCATAGTTGCAGGAGCCAATTCCCATAATAAATCTCCTGTTAGATGTATCTCTATAAGTTCCATTATTTCTATTTCTTTGGAGAACTCTGACAAATATAAAGTCAATTCTCAACATAGCAGAGAATGTCATCCTTTAAAATAAATGTTTCATCTGTCCTCTGCTATTACCCCTGCATCAGCTCCTCATCTCACTTAGGAAGTCCTCATGGTGGCCTATAGAGTTCTCCATCACCTGACCTCATACCATACTATTGCTGCCATAGTAAAAATCTGCTCATTCTACAATGGCTGTCATCATGTTACTCGAGCAAGCTGGACACACTCTTGTCTAGGGCTTTGGATATGCTTTTTCTGCCTGGACTGCTCTCCCACATAGCCACTGGTTCATTCCCTCATCTTTTCTAGGTCTTTGTCAAATATCACATTCTTGCTGAGGTCTTCCCTGACCACTGTATTCAAAATTGGCCATCTCTGTCACTACTAAATGTCCTCCATTTTCTACTTCTATTTTCTCCATGTGAGAAAATAATATATATATATGAGGTTAATCCTCACGCGAGGATATTTTTTCATTGATTTTTAGAGAGAGTGGAAGGGAGGAAGGAAGGGAGAGAGGAGAAGAGAGAAACATTGATATGAGAGAGAGACATTGATTGGTTGCCTCCTGCATGACCCAGACTGGGGCTGGGGATCATACCTGCAGCCCAGGTACATGCCCTTGAATGGAATTGAACACATGGCCCTTTGGTTTGCAAGTAGATGCTAACTGCTGAGCCTAACTGGCCAGGGCTAAACTAAATATTTCATTTATTTATTTTGTTTATTTTTTGCCTCACCTGACTAGGATGTAATCTCCATGAAGACAGGGATTTTTTCATTGTTATTCACTGCTGAATCACACTAGTACGTAGACTAGAACTTGACAAAGAATAAAGCATCAATAACATGGTTTTTTACAAATGAATAAGTAAATAAGCTTTGGCATGAATGCTATAAAAAGTTCAATTGGACTTAAAAACCCATTAACATTATCATAAGAATTTTTAAAATGCATTTTGTCAATATGAGAGCCGTTGTAGTATTTAAATATATCAACTGCCTTATAAATTTTGAATGATTTAAAATCAGTGGTTTATAAAGTTTTATTACCTATTGTTTAAGAAAAGTTTCTCATCAATGGAGACTATTAGAATTTGAGAAAATTATCATTACATTTTTTGTTCAGGAACAACATGAAAACATTTTAAGCATTATAAACAGATATTTAAGAAATGCAGTTATAGAAAGACCTTATAAAGTTTATCACTAACATTAAAATACTTTACTTAAACTTATTTAAAAATCAGAATTATTTCCCCTAACATACACTTTATATTTTATAATTACATAAAGGAAAAAAAAATAAAACAAAGCTTCATAGATATTCCCAAATTCTTCCATTTTACCCTATTTGCCAGGCAAATTTATGATATATTATGTGTGCTATTAGATAAATAAGGCTGGGAAGCACAAATAAAGAAGGCCCACCATCAAGAAAATGTTTCAAAGTGTGAACATGAGCTTGAGGGTGGGGACTCAATGGGTCTTCACTCTACGATAGGGGGTGAGTGGGAAGTCTCTAGTGTTGAAGCTGCTAAGATGGGTAGGTTCTGACTGTCAGTGGCCTTGAATGCTACAATAAAGAGTTTGGACTTAATTTTATGGGTATAGAGCTAGTTGTAGCAAATGCTGTTCATAAAATATTAGACCACATCTACAGCATTTCAAAGGCCAAATGATATATCAACATGTTTATAGTGGTCATTACTTGCATAGAGTGTGATGTTTTCCTCTTTCATCTCACCCTTTCAGATGCAGGTCCAAATCCATTCCCTGCCCCATTCCATACTGCAGTACATCCCACACAAAAGTCAATGTAGCAGAGATGATTGTCTTAGAAATTTATCAAGTGGGCCTAGATCATAACCTGTTTAAATTTGGAGGGCCAGAAATACAGAAAGCCAGAGCTACTTTTTTTTTTTTTTATCCTCACCCGAGGACATTTTTGCATTCATCTTCAGATAGAGCAGGAGGGAGAGTGGGAGGGAGAGAGAAAAACATCAATGTGAGAGAGATACAAGAATGGTTGCCACCCATACAACCCCAACCAGGACCGGGGACAAACTGCAACTGAGATTGGAACCGAACCCGGGTCTCTCTGGTCCATGGGCTGATGCTCTAACCACTGAGCAAAACTAGCCAGGGCTAGAGCTACTTTTTGATAAAGTTATGCAAAGATTCTATTTGTGGAGAAAGATGCTCCCATAAGTTTTACTGTGATTATCAAATTTTCTAGGATTTTGTTTCTGAAAAGGAGAGTAGGCCCTTTCAAATGCAGTCCATGCCCTCATGGTCAGCACATTAGTCATTGTTCCAGTCATGATGAAAGAAAGAAGATGAAAAGAAGTGAGGTCTAAATCTCAACAGCTTTGAAGACATTCTACAATTCTCAGTATATGCAGGTGACTTGGAGTTATCACTCCTGAATGCAGGGAGGCTACAGGCCTTGCACTATCCATAATAGAGGAAAACAGATTTTAGGTACTAAAATGATGACTAGACATATTGTCCCCTTCAAAAGACTCCAAAAGTTTTCAGGAAAAACTAGGAGCTGGCTATATCTAGGCTGAGAACTGATGAAAAACAGAGTACCTCATAAAGGAACAGGGCCATCAGTGTGATCAAACTGCTTGATTAGTCCAGCCGGTGTGGCTCAGTGGTTGAGCATCGACTCATGTACCAAGAGGTCAATGGGTCTATTCCTGGTCAGGACACATGCCCAGGTTGTGGGCCAAATCCCCAGTGGGGGGCATGCAGGAGGTATCCAGTCAATGTTCTCTCTCATTGATGTTTCTATTGCTCCCTCTCACTTCTTCTCTCTCTAAAATCAATAAAGAAAAAAATTAAAAAATTAAAAAAACACAAAGAACTAAAAAAAACTGCCTGATTAAAAGTTCACCAACAGTAACTCTGAAACATTTAGGGTAGTCTCAGAGCATATATGAAATCTAATTCAAGACACCCCGTTCCACTAAGACCTTGAATTAGCCTAGGTAGAACATGCATTGGTCTTGAAATTGGATCTCAAGATTTAGGTGTCAAATTTACTAAAAGTAATGGGAAGAGGATTATATCTCTATAGGTCCTACCAGTTAGGAGAGCTAGATTCTCTCCAAAATGCCCCAATGCCCTTGATTCAACTCAGGTGAGTCTTCATTCCTGTCCAGGAGTCAGGATCAGATCTCAACTACTTCATCACTCGTTTTAGTGGTTTAATGAACATGTGTATGATGGGCATTGTGCTAGCTGCTACAAATGCAAAATATAATGTAGTTCATACCTTATCAAAAATGTCAGGCTAGTGGGATTTTTAGATTGTTGATTGGGGAACCATGACTGATCCTACTAAGGGAATTGGAGCAGAGAAGTGATCCTTGGAAACAATTTGCTCTGTCTTCACTTTGAAGAGTGTTATTTTGAGCAGGCTCTTGGCCACCTTCATTTGGGTGAGTTTGCCAAGATATGAATTTGAGGCTTCCCTAGAATTGGGAAGCCATGGTAATTTTTCAAAGTCCAGGCCTAGGGCCATAGTCTAAAGTTGAACTCTGGTAATTAGAACCTTCTAATTTGTTAATGAATAGCTTTTTTCTTTTTCTTTTGTTCCCCCAACCATGTTAGTCCCTTTTTATTCTTTTAGTAATCTCTTTTAGTTAACTACTTCTGTTTGTGGGTGATGAAATGTCTAAGGAATCCACTTCAAATGTTGTCTCTGCTGTAAGCATGGTATTTCTCTTTACTGTAAACCAGAATTAAGACTTTTGATCCTTATTTTTATATTCCAGTCCCAGAAGTAATTTTCACTGTAGAAGTTTTCTGAAGACAGTTTATGCTTAATAGTAGTGGTCTACAGCCAGAAGCACTGTACAGGATGGGTTTAAAACTGTATTAAACTAAGAGGCATTCTCTCAAATGAGTTTAAATGCATTTTATTTTTAGACAACCTACATGACGTGTTTTTTTGTTGTTGTTTCTTCTTAAAAACAATGCCTCTGCTCCAAATAAATCAAGGTCAAAATAAATGAAGAGCTCAAGATACCACCAGTCCCATTTGTCCTAGTCTTGATGTGTGGATAAAGAGCAGCAGCCAGTTATGATGATAGGGGATAGATCCAAAATGCCAAATTTGTGAACATTTTTCCATTTCTAAACCATCCTTAAAAAAAATCATATATGGGTAATACCATCCTCACAGTGGTCCAGCAGAGCAACCATGCTATCTGGATTCATGTTGTCACCAATAGAGATCTGGTAGTTTTGAAATTAACAAGAATGTGCTTGATTTGTTCTGCAGTCCCTGTCATAAAGGCTTTTCTCTTTCTGCTCTCTGTTCTTTAAGTTTCCTTTTGATTGACTTCATGTAATCTTTAATGTACTTCCCATAGGCTTCTTTGGGGAAGCTGGTTTCCTGCAAATGGTGGTTCATGACGATATCAACACCAGTGGTAACTGCTTTTGCTACCTTTGCCCTCCAGGCCTTCAGAGGGGCCATTTCCACCAACAAGCGAGTCATTAGTGTTACCCTCTGTCCTACTCTTTCCCTCTACCATCTTTCCCTATACTTCCAGGCACATCCCTTCTGCTAATTCCCAGATCTTGTAGATATTGGAGAACATCTCTTCATGGCTGATGAGGTCCAGGTAGATGATCATAATGGTGGCTGGAAGAAGAGGACAGTGCACTGGCTTAGCAGGATCTTGGAACTCAAGCAAGTATGGTGTAGCCTACATGGTGCTCAGGGGGAGGGGGAGCTGGGAGCAGGCAGAAAAGATTAATAGCTTTTTTCCATTTGTACTTCAAGATGTCATCAGAGTTGAGCCTCACTAATAGTCCAGAGCTACCCTAAAAAATACAGCGCAGTCGCTGAGGCTGATGAAAAAACTCACCTTAAAGTCCTCAGAGGGTACTCTGAAAGCCCGAGAGTGTTAGTTAGGGAAGGCAAGATCAGTTTGGAATTTAGGCAACATCCTCACATTAGTGAGGAGGCTATTAGCTTAATCAGTGTCTTTCTGGCCCCAAAATGCCTTGTATCATTTGGCTGCTCAATACTTGAGGACAGCTCCTCTAAAATCAAACTAGGTATAACACCCCCAAATAAATTCAAACCTCCTGACAAAACTGTTGAAAGCAGAGCAAAATGATACCTGGAATACAGCAATGTCTTATAACATTGCTGCAAATACATTGGAAAGTGAAATGTTATATATACAAAGCTGGCAACATTTAAATTTAGAATTCATGTGATATTTGCATGGGCTGAACCTGGGTTAAAAAGAAGATGCCTACGGAGGCTTTAAATTCAGTAGTAGTAGTTTCTTCTTTCTGAGCCAGGAAAAGGAATCACACCACTATTTGGATTACCTTATATATGCAAGTTATATGTCCTTAAAATAACAGTGTGCTAAGTTTGTATTTATAATATAGTTTCCAAATGCACACAAACTTTCTCTGTCTAAAGGGAATCAAAATTATAAATATACAATTTCCTAACTGTATACACAAGGAAGACACCAATAGGGGTACAACTAAATTAATTTTATTTATTTATTTATTTTTAAATCTAAAAAAATTGGTTTGTTGTTTATTGATTTTTTAGAGAGACAGGAAGGGAGAGAGAGATAGAAACATTAATGTAAGAGAGAAACATCGATCAGCTGCCTCCTGCCACCCCCCACTGGGGATTGAATCCACAACCTGGGCATGTGCCCTGACTGGAAATTGAACCAGGACCTCTCAGTCCATGGGGCAATGCTCAATCCACTGAGCCACACTGGCCGGGCAACTAAATTAATTTTAATAGATAAAATAGAAAAAAAAGATAATTGGGTCCCTGCTTCATTCCTAGAACTAGCCAGATAAACCCTGTTCATTGGTCTGAATTGCTTGCTGTTATCCTCCTTCCCTTACCTTACCCCATAGTATAGGTGGGGTGGCTGGGTTTTATATTCCTTAGCAACAGTTTAGAAAAATTATTTCCACTTTAAATAAATTAATATGCTACATCAATCCAGTGCGTTTCTTGTGAGTGAATTCCTAGTGTATTTTGCTGATATCATGGGGAAATTATTCATTCTACCACAATAGCAGGACTTCTAAACGATGTTTGCTGCATGTAAACCAAAGCCTACATCATGTGCATGACTGGAAACTGTTTCTTTGACCATAGATTCAACAAAAGCAAGGAAAGGTCAGCCTCCTTATTACCACTCAATTAAAAAAAAAAAAATAAGGCAAAAAAACCCCCACAAAAGCGCAAAAGAATGAAATTGGACCATTATCTTATACTACACATAAAAAGTAACTCAAAATGGATTAAAGACTTGAATGTAAAACCTGAAACCATAAAACTACTAGAAGAAAAGATAGGCAGAAAGCTCATTGACATAGGTCTTGGAGATCATTTTTTTTTTGAATCAGACAACAAAAGCAAAAATAAGTAAGTGGGACTACCTCAAACCAATAAGTTTCTGCCCTGGCCAGTGTGGCACAATGGTTAGAATGTCGACCTGTTGACTGAAGGGTCTCAGGTTTGATTTTGGTCAAGGACACATACCTGGCTTGCAGGTTGGATCCCTGGCCCTGGTCGGGTATGTGGGGGAGGCAACCAATGCATGTATCTCTCTCTGTTTCTCTCTCTCTGTTTCTCTCTCTCTCTCTCTCTCTCCTTGCACCTTCTCTCTCTCCCCCTCCCTCCATTCTATTCTCTCTAAAAAAAATAAAATAAATTCAATGGAAAAAATATCCTTGAGTAAGGATTAACAAAAAAATTAAAAACTAAAATTAAAAGCTTCTGCATAGCAAAGAAAACCATCAACAAAGCGAAAAGACACTTTGTAAATGGCAGAAAAAAATTGCAAATTATACATCCGATAACAGGTTAAATTAAAATATATATATATATATATATATATATATATATATATATATATATATATAGAACTTGTACAACTCAATAGAAAACAAAACAAAAATCTGATTAAAAGATGGGCAGAAGGTCTGAATAGACATTTTTTTCAAAGAAGACATACAGATGGCCAAAAGGTACATGAAAAGATGCTCAACATCACTAATCATCAGGGAAATGCAAATCAAAACCATAATGAGATATGGTTGGAATGGCTACTATCAAAATAATAAGAAATAACAAGCGTTGGTGAGAGTGTAGAGAAAAGGGAAACCTTGTGCAGCTACTATGGAAAACAGTATAGAGATATCTAATATATTAAAAATAGAACTATCATATGATCCAGCAATTCCACTTCTGGATATTTATCCAAAGAAAATGAAAACACTATCTCAAAATGACATATGCATCCTCATGTTCATTGAAGCCTTACTTACAATAGCCAAGATATGGAAACAACCTAAATGTCCATTGATGGATAAATGGATAAAGAAAATGTGGTGAATATATACAATGAGATATTATTCAGCCATTAAAAGAATGAAATCTTGCCATTTACAACAACATGGGTGAACTTGTGGACATTATGTTAAATGAAATAAGTCAGACAGAATAAGACAAATACCAAATGATCTCACTTATATGTGAGATCTAAAAACAAAACAAATAAACAAGAAAACCAAGTTCATATATAAAGAAGAGTCTGGAGGCTGCCAGATGCAGGGGTTAGGGGGTTTGGGAAAAATTGGAGAAGGGGTCAAAAGTTACAGATTTCTAGTTATAAAATAAGTAAGTCTTGAGGATGCACTGTACAGCAGGGTGACTACAGTTAATAACACTGCAGTGCATAGTTAAAAGTGCCTAAGAGAGTAGATATAAAACATTTTTATCACAATTGTAAGTATGTAAAGTCACATTGTATACAAATATCAAATCATTTTGTACACCTGAAACTAATATATTATATGTCAATTATACTTCAATAAAAAGAGGCAACAAATAAGGAAGCACCATCTTATCTGTCTTTTTGTATTTTGTACTTCAGCATATATTTTTCCAGAAGGGAAGGGAAATGCTTTACCTTTATTATCTTCTCTTAATTCTTTAAAGTTACAGATATGCTTCAGTTCTTTAATATTTCATTTTCATGAAATTGAGGGGCAGGATTCAGAAGGTTCATGACTGACTCTAGAGAGTAAAGAATGACCTTAGAGAAATTTTGATGTCACTTAGAAGTGACCACTTACATAGTAAGCATGGAGTTGGGATGACTGAGTTTCAAAGATAAGGCTACTATTTGGAGGACAGTTGGGGAGCAAACAGGTACACGTTTTAATTTATTTGGAGTATACTTACCTATTGATTATCTCTGACACATTCATGGACAATTTAAGCTATGCTTTAGTCTTGTTTAGGACATAATCAACCAATCAGGAAGCTCACCACTTCCCCTATAAACCTTGCAGATTATGATTATGTGTACACTGTCTAAAATCCACAGCATTTGTTCCCCAAAAACAAAATTACAGAAAGGTTTCTGAGCCACTAGGCAAGCTTACAGAAGCCCACTGAACCTAAAGGTAATTGCTGCAGAATCAAGTATTAAGAGTGCAGTTAGAGCTTACCAACATGCAGATCAACATTCCCATGAAAAAAAATGTTGAAGATGCCAGGAGCACTCTGTACTGTGACCATGGGAGTGAGAGCCCCTGTGCCAGACCAGCAGGTCAGTGGGAGTGGAAATCCCTCACAGGGCAAGACCAGACAGTGGGCATGAAGTTGGGACATGGTGTCTCTTACCTTCAAATGGTTTTAATTTGTCTCTGGGCTCAGTAAGAAAGAGTCTTATAATAAATGTGCAGTGTCTACTTAGGATGAGGGGACAAGGAGGAAGCACAGATTTGCTATTATTGGGAAAAAACATAATTTATTAAGTCTGAGCATTGTAAATAGGAAGATTACAACTGAATAGCTTTACAATGTGACAATGTGGTGATTGTAGGGGGTGGAAGAAGGCATAGAGGGAATAAATGATAGAACAAAAGGCACTATTCAATCACTTTATATTTAATTAGTTCTTATAGCATATGAAATTTCCATATTTGTAGGTCAGAAATGGTCAAATATTGTCATTCTGACATAGTTTAAACTACCACTTTATAGATTCACCCACCTTACAGATATGAAAGAAAGACATACAGAGCTTGCCCAATGTCACAAAGCTAATGACTGGCTACATATATCAAATGTTTTTGCAGAAACAAATGGGACTCAAAGGGGATGATTTAAGACATGTAATAAGACTGGATTAAGGAAAATCAACAAGGATGGAGAACCTCCCTGAAAAGCCACCCTAGAGAGTGGTGGTGGGCACATGGAGATGCTGGAGCTACAAGCAAGGGACTGAGTTGAGCAAAATATCAAAAGTCTGTGTGTGTGTGTGTGTGTGTGTGTGGTATGTGTACACACACACATGTGTAGTAGGGAGGGCCAGAAGTCACCACTACATGAGCATGGCCTTATAAATGGTGTTAACATTTTTCTTTTTTCATATCTAAAAGGGCTGAAGTAAGGTGTTTATTCTTTTTAATGTATAGTGCCTGTCAAAAACCTCTTCAGGAGTCATTCTGGGCACAGTAAGGGCATTTCATGCACCACTGCAATGGAATGACAGCTAGACATTAGTCATGAGTTCTTAAACCACATGCATTTATTGTCAATTCTTTATTTATTTATTTATTTAATTTATTTTAATGTTTATTGTTGAATGTAGAATGTATTACAGATGTTCCACATTTTTCCCCCATTGACCCCCTCCTCCCCACTCCCGCCCCCCTCCTGCCTTTTCCAACACTATTGCCTGTGTCCATTGGTTATGCATTTAAGTTCTTTGGTTTATACCCCGCCCCCCCAACCCCTTCCCCTTTAAGGTTTGTCAGTCTAGCAACGAACTTGTACTTCTTAACCCTTTACCTTTTTCACCCATTCTCCCAACCCCCCTCCCAACTGGCAACCAACAAAATGTTCTCTGTATCTATGAGAATGTTTCTGTTCTACGTGTTCATTTTGTTTGTAGATTCCACTGTTGATAGATATGTATTCATTGCCATTTTGTTTGTTCATATATTTTATATTTTTCTTCAAAAAGACCCTTCATTATTTCATATAATAATGGTTTGGTGGTGATGAACTCCTTTAACTTTTTCTTGTCTGGGAAAGTCTTTATATGGTCATCGATTCTAAATGACAGATTTCTAGGATAGAGTAATCTTGGTTGTAGGTTCTTGCTTTTCATCACTGAATATTTCTTGCCACTCCCTTCTAGCCTGCAAAGTTTCTTTTGAGAAATCAGCTGACAGCCTTATGGGAACTCCCTTGTAGGTAACTAGCTGCCTTTCTCTTGCTGCTTTTAAGATTCTCTCTTTGTCTTGAACCTTTTGCATTTATATGTCTTGGTGTGGGCCTCTTGGGGTTCATCTTGTTTGGGACTCTCTGTGCTTCCTGAACTTATATGTCTGTTTCCTTCACCAAGTTAGGAAAGTTTTCTGCCATTATTGTTTCAAACAGGTTTTCGATTTCTTGTTCTTGCTCTTCTCCTTCTGGCACCCCCAAAGATGCGAATGTTGGCATGCTTAATGTTTTCCCAGAGGCTTCTTACACTATCCTCATTTTTTTGGATTCTTTTTTTTTGCTGTTCTCATTGGGCGTTTTTTGCTTCCTTATTTTCCAAATCGATGGTTTGCTTCTTGGATTTACATACTCTACTATTGAAGCTGTGTAAATTATTCTTTATTTCAGTTAATGCCTCCTTCAATTCTGCCTACGCATCCATCATTTCTGACTGGTCCTTTTTTATGCCTTGAGGCCCTCCCTAAGTTCACTGAGGTTCTCACTGAGTTCATTGAGTATCCTTATAAGCAGTATTTTGAACTCAGCATCTGTTAGGTTGCTTATCTCCATTTAGCTTAGTTCTTTTCTTGGGGTTTTGTTCTGTTCTTTCATTTGGGACCTGTTTCTTTGTCTCCTCATTTTGGCTGCCTCCCTGTGTTTGTTTCTGTGTATTACTTAACGAGAGGGATGGGGCTAGCTGAGACCAGATGCTGCTTGTTTGAAAGAATTTAAGAAAAACCTGAAGCAGGATCCAAGACAGGCCAATCCTATGGTTAAGCAAGTGGCAACAGCTTGGGTGGGCCTGAAAGTAGGGTGGGGTGGGGCAGGACCTCAGGGAGTCACCAGGGCAGGACTACCAGTGTGAGCCAGGTTGCTGGAGTCCCAGATATGGCGGCTGTCTGCCGCCCCAGGGAAGGGCTCACCAAAGGAACAAAGGCCTCTGACAGCACATCTGTCCCGGAGAAAGCCCCTTCTCCAGCCCTCGCTCCAATGCCAAACAGCTCAGCTCTTCCCTGTATGTCTCTGGTGCCCCTGGAGCTGCCTCCCCTCCAGGCTTAGAGGGAGTGAGTCCGATAAGTCCCCACGTGGGCCCTTTAAGAGGAGCTGCCTGGGGCTCCCGCTTCAGCTTCCCTGAGGCTCAGTTCCTGCTGGTTTTTCCAGCCAGAAGTGATGGGGACTTCTCTTCCTGACACTGGAACCCTGAGCAGGGCACCTGGTGTGGGACAGGGACTCCTCAGTCCTCAGGAAGGACCTTCCCCGCCGAGGTATCCTCCTGATTTTTATCCGCCGCACATGGGTGTGGGACCAGCCCTTCTTGTCACCAGCCCTCCCGCCTCCGCCCCTCCTACCAGTCTGGATGTGGCTGCTGCTTTAATTCCGTAGTTGTAGGACTTCCATTCAGCTTGATTTCAGGCGGTTTTAAATGATGGTTGTTCTGTAGTTAAGTTGTAACTTTGATGTGGTTGTGGGAAGACACGATACTGCGTTTACCTACGCCGCCATCTTGACCGGAAGTCCTATTGTCAACTCTTAATTAATGGAAACCCAACTGACCGGCATACAACTAGACTTCTGTCTCTTCTTCATTTCCTGCTGCCAACTCATGTTTAAAAGCAAGGAGAATAAACAAGCAAACATGTTAATACCAGTTTTAAAAAGCCACCTATATAATCCCCAGAAGAGGGGGTGTTGGGGGAGAGATAAACCACAGAACTTATACGCATGTGTGCATGAACAATGAACATGGACAAGAAAGCTGGGTACAGGGCAGGGAGGGAGGGGGAAGGGGGAATCAGTGGGGGAAAAGGAGAAACATCTGTAACAAAAATAAATAAATTAATTAATAAAAATAAAAAAAATAAAAAATAAAGCCACTTATTCCTCAGAGAAGCAAGTCCTTGGTAAGTTTGTGGATTTTGCCAGTTATGGCCAATTTCTCTCTCAGGCCTTACTTCATGACTTTTTGTTGCCGAGCCTTTGTGCGGTTCCGACCTGCAGTATTCATGTGCTCCAACCTGTGACTGTCATCTGGCCCTGGGCTCTCTGCAGCCTCTGTGGTTCCTGCCAGGAAATTCCAGGTGCAGATCCAGGCTGTGCTCACTGGTCCCTCCTGTTCCCAGTTGCCCTGGATCCCAATGTGCTCACCTTCCTCCACCGACTCCCATATCTTGACTCTGATAGGCGGAAAACTGTGCCTTTCCCAGAAATGTCTAGAAGAAAACTGAAAAAGGATTCCTACAGAGGGAAGCCAGGTTGCCCTACCCTGAATATCTGAGGATGTCTTCAATCCTGAGAATATTTCAGACATGTTAAAACCTGCAAGCATCCCAATCAGTACGATGATACCCAAGGCTGGCCAGATTTTCCCAGAAGCTCCTAATAATCAAGTACTCTCCAAATTTTCAACATGAAAGTCATGCTTCATGCTCGAAATGGATCATCTTTATGTCTTTTTGCAGAAAATTCCCCTTCACCTTAAATCCAAGTTTTAAAAATTTCAAAATACCTATGTTTGCACATAAACTACACTTTATATTATTTTATAAGAAAATTACATAATAAACAGACTATTATGAGGATTTATTCCAAGAAGCAATTTTTAGATTGTGTCCTGAGGTCAGTACACATTCACGTCCATTTCTTTCACCTTCCGTACCCACAATACAGTATGTGAGGAGAAATATTATGTGATGACTCTGACACATGAAAAAAATTTGCAAGGGTGTTCTGGATCATCAAAAAAAATATTCGTAGTATTATTGGCATTAAGTATATCATATGGTATTGTCTGTCTTTAAGCATTAAGTCAATATGAAATATATGGTATAGATTAATCAGACTACTTTGTCCCAAATCTTTCTGATAATTGAGAAGTTTTATACAAGAAAAAATTCATTTAATTGTTACTGCTATCTTTTAAAATAGTTCAGCCCTGGCCGGTTTGGCTCAGTGGTTAGAGTGTTGGCCTGTGGACCAAAGGGTCGAGGGTTTGATTTTGTTTAAGGGCACATACCTGGTTTGTAGGTTCAACCTCCAGCTCTGGTCGGGGTCATGTGGGAGGCAACCAATCAATGCCTCTCTCTTGCTCTACCTCCCTCCTTTCCACTCTTTCTAAAAATCAATGGAAAAAAATCCTTGGGTAGAGGATTAACAAAAAATGATAATAAAATAGTTCAGATTATTCTCCTTATACTTAGAGAATATGTTCTTCTATTTTAAAACTTTCCTTACATGAAAAAATTGCCACTTATATGATATAGATTGAGAATGATAAAACTGGGAGAACTACTTGATAAGAAATCTAGTCCATTTCCAAACCTTCTTGCAAGATATCCTAAGCCAGCCCCCAACTCTGACATTTGTTCTGTTTCGTTTTACCTTTATCATCTCTAAAGAGGAGATACCTGCTGCCTCCATCACTTGCTCCAAGTCATAAAAGTCATCTTGGCTCCCACCCTTCTTTTCAGTCCTGACTTCAGACTCTGCTCCTTCTGGTGGGAGGAGTCCAAAGCTGCAGGCAGTACCCTTTGGTGACCCTCAGTCATTGTACTGTCATTCATATTCTTGAGACATTTCCCTTCTACCTCTTCTTGTCTCTATTAAAGGCTCATTTGAGTAAATATCTCCACAGTTCACAGAGCAGGGGACAAAGCTGGCAGTAGATGACAATTTAGAATCATAAGGTGCCAGACCTACAAACCATTCCTAAGGAAGAAGCTTCTACTTTCTGAGTCCTGCTTCTCACCCCTCACCACCTCCTTTGTCTACTGTCTGGTGAACGTCCTTTAAGGATAGATTCCAATGTCACTTCTTATATCACACCTAGGAGAGGCCCTTTCTCCTCTGGGCTCCCAATTCTCACTCTCCACTCTTACATCTCCCATCAAGTTCTATTCTATTTTGACTTCTTGGTCTGTACTCATGCATCCCTATGCACATCTTTATGAGTGCCCATTATCAGTTCGTCTGAAATGTAGTTTGCTTTGAGATTTTTGAAGAGCATAGTATAAGGCCTCTCTTGGGTGTTTACAACATATGAAACTGAGGCACTTTGGGGAGCATAATTGCAATATTTTTTTGTTAATATTGGTGCCTCCTTGGAAACCTTGTATTTTTTGTCATTTGGTTATTCTTATCAATGTTCACAAGGTGATTCCTGCTGTCCTTTTAAAATACAACTCCTTGATTCCAAGATGGCTGCAGAGTAGGTGGAATCTACACTCATCTGCTCCAGCACCAAACTGTATTTATAGCTAAATTCTAGAGCAATCAACCTGAATAACCAACTGAAGTCCAGATGAACAGAAATATAACCAAGAATTTACAGAAGAAGCCACATAGAGACAGATAAGAAGGGCGGAGACAGAGAAAGGGCTGGCCCCCACACCCAAATGTGGTGGATGAGAAGCTGGAGGGATATCATGGCTGCAAAGCTCCCTTCACCCAGGAGCATGGGAGGGGGTCTCAACCCCATGCAGGGATCCCCAACCCAAAGCAAGAGAGATGGAAAGAGGAGTCCACAATACATTTGGTGGTGAAAATCAGTAAGGATTCAGTCTGCCTGGGAGAGAAGGGAGTCTGATAGAGACCCAGATGCTACCTTCCCAGGGTCAAGCACTCCCATTGTTATAGCACCAGCCTGGGGACTGTGCTGCTCCATCCTCCAACTACTTGAGATACAGAGAGGTCTGCTGGCTATATCCAGCAGGGATCCCTGGCAAGAACTTTTTTTAAGCTCTTGGCTCAGATAGTGATTGAACTGTGGAGTTTTGGATAGTAATTGAATTGTGGAGCTTTGGAAAGAGGACTACTCTTCCAACCTTGAGCACAGAGCCATTGGCCCCCTCCCCCGACCTGTCAAATCACTTGGTCTGCCCTTCCACTCCCTGTCGCCCTGCTCCACTGAGATCAGTCCTGCCAGGGGTTGGGGTGGGGATCTGAGAGCTCCTCGAAGCTAGGACCTTTGGTGCACATTGGAGGCATTTGCCTGGGAAGAAGAAGAAGTACTCACCCTCCTCCAATATCACAACCAATAGAACAGTATTTGGACCTACCTTTCTAAGTCCTGGTGGCCCTGCCCTTTTCTTTCATTTGAGGGTTCATTGTTTGTCTCACCATTTTAGCAATCTGGTAGTTCCAGGCCAGGTGAGGCATTTGAGGATGTATAGGTAGGTTGGTGTGTAACAGACTGCTATGCCTCCCAGACTATTCTGGTGCATGGCACCTCTTGTCTTCTGTGGGTTCTGGAGACTCACAGCTGGTGGCTCATGTTGGTTTGTTCTTATAGGCACTGCTGTGGTACGAGGGTCCAGCTGGTAAGCTGATGGAGTATACATGTCCTCAGGTACCATTGCTGCCTGTTGGGGCTCAGCATCTGATCATTCACTGCTGATGCTTTTGGGGGCAGGTCTCAGCTCCCAGTCTGCCCCGCTACTGCTGCTGTTGTTGCTGCAGGGATGTGTCTCAGCTCCCAATGCTCTGCTGTTGTTGGGGGCCGAGGATACTCATCTCCTGGGACTTTACTGCTGCTGGGAGTGGGGCTCCACTCCCAATCTGCTACTGCAGTTGTCAGGGGAAGGTCTTGGCTCCTCAAGCCTTGCTGCTGCTGGGGGTGGGAATCAGCTCCCAAGTGTCTACTGCTGTTGCTGGGGCTGTGTGTTGGCTCTGGAGCATTAGCTGCTATTGAGGGTAGGGCTCTGCTCCTAAGCCTGTCACTGCTGCTGTTGGCTCCCAAGCTGGCTGATACAGCTTTTGGGGGCAGTGATTGGCTCCCATACCTTGCTGTTTTGGGGGTGGGACTCTGCCACCAAGTGGGCTGCTGCTGCTGTAGGGATGGTACTTGATTCCTGTACCTTACAGCACTGCTATTGTGTGCTGGTCCTTGTTGGCACAGTGGGGACAACTGGTCCAATGCTGCAAGGCACATTGGTGGCTTCAGGTTGCTGGGCCCTAGTCACTCCCCATTGCCTCCTCCCAGAGAAGACCCAGCAGATCTTCCAAAATGGTGAGGCCTTCCAGCTTCAAGCAGGGAGAAGCATCCTGACAAGTAGCACACATTGGTAGCTAGCTGCTTACCCATCCACAGCACCAGAACCCTCTGCCATAAGTTTCTATACTGCTGCGTGGTTGCTCATCTACACTCACATCCACTTACACTCTCTCTCGCACCCGCTCACACTCTCATACACTCACTCTTGCTCTAGTCCTGCCCACCACCATCTTCCATGAATCAGCAATTTAGAAGATAACAGTAAGCACCCAGGCAGAACATAAAAAAAATAAAATAAAAAAATGAGGAAAGTTTAAGGGACTTCTGGGACAACATCAAGCATAACAACATCTGCATTATAGAGGTAACAGAAGGAGAAGGGAATAAGGGGATTGAGAAACTGTTTGAAGAAATCATGGCTGAAAACTCCCCTAACCTGGTGAAGAAAAAAGTCATACAAGTTCAGGAAATACAGAGAGTCCCAATCAAGATGAAGCCAAAGATACCCACACCAAGAAACATCATCAATAAAATGGCAAAGGTTAAAGACAAAGATAGAATCTTAAAAGCAGCGAGAGAGTTAGTTGCCTACAAGAGAGCTCCCATAAGGCTGTCAGTTGATTTCTCAACAGAAACACTTCAAGCCAGAAATAATTGGCATGAAACATTCAAAGTGATAAAAAGCAAGGACCTACAACCAAGACTATACCATACAACAAGGCTATCATTTAAAATTGAAGCTGAAATAAAAAGCATCCCAGACAAAAAAAAAAAGCTAAAAGAGAGCTCATTACCCAGGAATGAGTATTGCAAAAAATGCTAAAGGGTCAGCTTTAAGAAGAAAAATATATATAGAGAGGAGTATAGGTATAAAGACTAAAATATGTACCTATCAATAATATCTTTAAATGTAAATGGATTAAATGCTATCAAAAGATTCAACAGGAGGATATAACCCTTATAAACATATGTGCACTCAACATAGGAGCATCTAAATATATAAAAAAATATTGGTGGACATTAAGGGAAAGAGCAAAAACAATACAGTCGTAATGGGATTTTAACACCCCACTTACATCAATGGATACTTCTTCCAGATAAAAAGTCAACAAGGCAAGAGCAACCTTAAATGACATACTAGATTAGATGGATTTAACTTATATCTGTAGAACATTTCATCCAAAGCAGCAGAATATACATTCTTCTCAAGTATACAAGGAATATTCTCAAATATAGACCACATGTTAGGACACAAAATAAGGCTTAATAAAGTCAAGAAGATTGAAATCATATCAAGCATTTCCTTTGACCATAATGGTATGAAACTAGAAATCAATTACAATAAAAAAACTGAAAAACATTCAAACACACAAAGGCTAAATAGCATGTTATTAAACAAAGAGATCAAGGAAGGAATCAAAAGTTACTTGGAGACAAAGAAAATCAACACAAAACAATCTAAAATCTATAAGACACAGCAAAAGTAGTCCTCAGGGAATTTCATAGCATTATAGGCCTATCTTAAGAAGCAAGAAAAAATCTCACAAAAATAACCTACTCCTACACTTAAAAGAACTAGGAAACATACACATACACACACCAAACAAAGCCAAGAGTAAATAGAAGGAAGGAAATAAAAGTGATTAGAGGACAAATAAATGACATAGAGACTTAAATATATATAAGTATATAAAGGATCAATGAAACCAAGAGCTAGTTCTTTGAAAAGATAAACAAGATTGATGAATCTTTAAACAACTTCATCAAGAAAAAAAGAGGGAGGACTCAAATAAATACAATCAGATATGAAAGAGAAGTAACAACTGACATGACAGAAATACAGAGGATTCTAAGAAAATACTATGAACAACTATGTCAACAAATTGGACAACCTGGGTGAAATGGATAAATTCTTAAAAAACATAAAATCTTCCAAAACTGAATCAGGAAGATAAATCTTGAATAGATCAATCACAACTAATGAAATTGAAGCAGTAATCAAGAGACTCCCAAAAAACAAAATTCCTGGACTGAATGGCTTCGCAGGGGAATTTTACCAAATATTCACAGAACTAACACCTATCCTTCTCAAACTATTCCAAAAAATTCAAGAGAAGGAAAGACTTCCAAGCTCTTTTTATGAGGCCAGCATTATCCAAATTCCAAAAACAAATAAAAACACTACACAGAAAGAAAATTACAGGCCAATATTCCTGATAAACATAGATGCTAAAATCCTCAACAAAATATTAGCAAACTAGATCCAGCAATACATAGAAAAGATCATACACCATGATCAACTGGGCTTTATTCCAGGGATGCAAGGTTGGTACAATATTTTCAAATCAATAAATGTGATACATCACATAAACAAAATGAAGGACAAAAATCACATGATCATTCAATAAAATCCATCACCCATTTATGATAAAAATTCTCAGCAAAGTGTAAATAGAGGGATCACACCACAACATAAGAATATACATATATGACAACAGTGTGGTGACAGAGGGGGTAGGGGTAGGTGGAGGTGGCAAAGGGGAGATAAAAGGAAATAGAAAGAGACTTTGCTTTGGGCGATGGGTGAACAGTGTAGTGTGCAGATGATGTTTTGTTGAATTATAAACTTAAAATCTGAATGATTTTGTGAACCAGTGTCATCCCAATAAATTCAATTATAAAACATACAACTTCTTCTAGAACCACTGTCTCCATCCTGGCCATTGCTATGAGCAGTTGTTGTTTTCATCATTTTATCATCATTTCTTCATGTTCCTGGGAACCACTCCACTTTATCTCATGGGCTCCCAAGATGTGGGGAGATAACAATATTGCCCTGGGCTTGTACAGCACTAGAAACTTTCTGTATGTGAATTTCAAAATATTGTCTCTATCAGTGTCTACAATAATGTGTATGTGAATGAGTTAATTTTCCTTTTTAGAAGATGAATCACAGGTCAAGAAACTCACCATCCAGTGCTTTTCAGTCCTAAATCAGAGCTCTTCCTACTAAGCCAGTAGTTCTTCTAACCTGCATTGAGAGAAGTACCTGAGAACTTGATAGAAATGCTAATGCTGTGGCCAGACCTGCTGAATCAGAAACACTGAGGGTGAAGCCCAGGGTTTTTCAACAAGCCCTCCATGTATTCTGATGCATTTCATGAGGCCAGTGATTCTACACACTGGATGTACATTAAACTCATCTGTAAAATATTTAAAAAATATTTATGCTGGGGCCCCAGTCCCAGACCAATTAGTTCAGAATCTCTGAAGGCTCGGACTTCAGTATCTTTAAACACATATCCTCAGGTAATTCTAATAGCACCTAGGCTCAAAAGACCCACTGCTCTGGAAGATGAAGAGCCTATGGAGCCTGTGAATTCCTTCTGATTTAGTCAATAGGCACTCCCCCAAAAAGGTAAATTATATGAACCTGATTAGGCACACAAATGTTCTATGAAATTTAGAAATGCTATTTATTAACCAACTCTGTGCATTCATACAAAATGTGCCCATGCAAATATAAAGCCCCTACATAGAAAATCATTATAGCTAACCCTGAAAAAAATGTGCATGACAATATAGATGCACACATTACCCAACAAGCAATGCAATACTCACAGGAACCAGCACATTGACTGATTATCGCTAGGCATTGTGCTAGCTAGCTGCTTCATAGTTATTGACAATATTAGCTAAATTCTCACCATAGAAAAGCATGGACCACCTACATAAGGATAATTATGTATTACTTTTTTGCCCCTCTGAACAAAGTGAAAGTTGGTCCTTACACAGGAAAGGCTCCTAACTACCTATGGCCACTCACATCACTTTAATCATAACAAGAAAAAGATTTTGCAGCTTTTTCTCAAACAGGGGCAATTAGCTATTCCTGAGATAAACCAGTTTGAGTTCTCATATTCAGAACAACTGATGCAGTGTTGAGGGGAGAGAGGAGGAGGAAAATTAGGTCATTACATTAAACTGTCATCTCATATTTCTCATACATTCCTATTTGGTCATATACTTTCTCACAGAACCAAAGGATTTTGACTACATCAACCTTTGTAGCTGGCTATAGATCTCTTTTTATTTTATTTTTTTTTATCCTCACCCGAGGACATTTTTCCATCTTTTGCACAGATAGAGTAGGTGGGAGAGAGAGGAAGAGAGAGAAACATCGACGTGAAAGGGACACATCGAGTGGCTGCCACCCACACGACCAACCAGGGCCGGGGACAAACTGCAACCGAGGTACATGCCCTTAGCGGGAATTGAACCTGGGTCTCTCCGGACCGCAGGCCGATGCTCTAACTGCTGAGCCAAACCGGCCAGGGCTAGATCTCTTTTTAATTATGAGTAAACTGAGGCTCCAAGTGTCTAAGTTACTGGCTTAAGGTGACAAAACATGTAAGTGGCATGGCCCAGGATAGCTGAGTTCAGAATCTATGGTGTTTTTTTGTTTGTTTTTTCTTTTTTTTTTTTTTTTAAGGCTATCCTTGCTTTAAGAAACAGGGCTAGTGACGTAGTGACAGCTTTATGCAGAAGGAAGCAGCATAAGCAAACCCAGAGAAGCATTACCTTTCAGTTCTACAGTGGTAAACACTGAACACTTCACAGTGTGCTAAATACTCCCCTCACCAAGCAACGCAGTGCGTGAGCCGCTAACACACGTCCAAGGCACAGCTCATTCATCTGGACAGATCTAGCATCAAGTGCTCCTATAAATAGCTTCATTATCTGAAATAGAAACTCATCTATCACCATTCTAATTAGAATGTGACTAAGGAAGTCAGTATTTAACAAGGCTTTTGTAATATTTGGTGGTTACAATAATAGCTTTGAAGTTCCAGGACGAAAATCAGTTTTCGAAATTTCTTCTCATTTACTATCTCTTACTCTCCATTATTCTCAGTTGCCAGATATTCCCTAAACCACTGTTTTTGAAATTTAATAATGGTGATACATTTTCAAAGAATCTGGAAAAACAAGAGCACAAAGAATAAAAAAAACATATGCTCTTCTGTCAGAGACTCCCACTGCTCCCACTTGGGTATACATCCTCCCAGGCATTTTCTGTGCAGATAAGCATTTTTACCAGTTAGCATCATAATATACATTTTCTCCAACTTTCACCTAACACATCAGGATTCCCTCCATCAGATCATTATTTCATAATTGGGGGGGAGGGGGGTTCTACAATATTCTGTCACATGTACATACCATAATTGATTTAGAAATTTCCCACTTTACTGAATATCAACTGCTTAAACTTCTTGGTTTTTATGGGCAACACAGAGCAAAACATTATTGTATAGTAATTCCTATAGATTTCTGTGTCTTTTTTTTTTAATCCTCACCCAAGGACATTTTTTCATTTTTGTTTTTGTTTTTTTTTTGTTCAGAGTGGAAAGGAGAGAGAGAGAGAAACATCAATGTGAAAGGGACACATAGAGTGGCTGCCACCCACATGACCAACCAGGGCTGGGGACAAACTGCAACCGAGGTACGTGCCCTTAGCAGGAACCAAACCCGGGTCTCTCTGGACTGCAGGCCAATGCTCTAACCACTGAGCCAAACCGGCCAGGGCAATTTCGGTGTCTTTTTTAGGGAAAATTTCCCGTAGTGGATTTGCTGGGTCAAAAGATTTATAAAAAAATTAAGAATATGTCTTTATCAACCCTACTTATCTGCTTATAAATTACCAACTTACACTCCCATCAGAAGTGTGTTGGAGTGGCTTCTACCTTGCATCCTCACCAAAGCTTCCTATTAAAATGGTGTTTTTGCCAAATGATTGTTGGTAAATTATACTGCATTAAAATGTGCATTTCTTTGTCATTGCTTGTCTTCAAGGATCAGATTTCAGTATTATTTAAGGAGAATGAGTAAGTCTGGAAGTCAGCCAAAAAATATTCTTGTGCCTGCATGGGGAACTCTAAAAGTGCACATATCATCTTGGCTGGTAAAGTTTTCCTTTCTTTCTTTGTTAAATACCGATTTTTTAGAGAGAGACATAGAAACATCAATGTGAGAGAGAAACATCCATTGGCTGCCTCCTGCATGGCCCCTACCGGGGATTGAGCCCACAACCCGGCCATGTACCCTGACTGGGAATTGAACTGGGCCCTCTCTGCCCACAGGATGATGCTCAATCCACTGAGCCGCACCAGCCAGGCTAAGATTTTTCTTAAGCTTGTATACAAGAACCTGGCCAATCTCTTAAAAGATTACATTTATCTCAAAAAAAACATGAGAGGCTAGTGTGTGTGTGTGTATCTACATGTGTTAGTAACCACATTCATGGGGGAGAATTACTGTCTTTTGTCACCTTCCTCAAAGTTAAACAGCTCTGATAAGGAACTATTTGTCAAATAAAATGTCACTTGTGAAACACAATGGCCTGCCACATAAATGTGCTTTTTAAAAAATGGAATAATCGCCCTGGCCGTTTTGGCTCAGCGGTTAGAGTGTTGGCCTGCGGTCCGGAGAGACCTGGGTTCGGTTCCCACTAAGGGCACGTACCTCGGTTGCCGTTTGTCCCCGGCCCTGGTTGGTCATGCGGGTGGCAGCCACTCGATGTGTCCCTTTCACATCGATGTTTCCCTCTCTCTCTCTTCCTCTCTCTCCCTCCTCCTCTGTCTGTACAAAAAATGGAAAAATGTCCTCGGATGAGGATTAAAAAAATAAATAAATAAAAAAAATAAAATAAAATAAAATAAAAAATGGAATAATCTAATTTTACTTAATGAGTAAAAAGTCCATTAAAACACAAGGCAACCTCTATGGCAATCCAAGACTGTCACTTCTTACATGGCTAATTTACTGCAGTGAGAAAGGTAGAAAAGCATTTAAAATGCCGCACATAACCTTTGTTGTAAGCAATTTTTAAAACCATTTCTCTTTATTGTTGTAAGTATTACAAATGTTCCCCCTTTATTCCTCCACTGACCTACTCCAACCTGCTCTCCCCCTCCCCAGGCCTTCCCCACACTATTATCTGTGTCCATCGGTTATGTATATCTGCATATAAGTTCTTTGGTTTATCTCTTCCCACCCCCCAACCCCCTTCCCTCTGAGATTCGTATCTGTTCCCTACTTCCATGTCTCTCTGGATCTATTTTGTTCGTTAGTTTATTTTGTTCACTACATTCCACATATAAGTGAGATCATGCAAGCAATTTTGAATCCATGTTCTAGACTTCATGTTGACTTTAAAAAAAAATAGTTAGGGTTGATGTTGACTTAAATTGTGTAATAAATGTGCTAGAAAGTTGACACAATAAAGAAAATGGATTATAGCTGTTAAGAAAAATAGGCTGAGCAGTCCTCAAGGTGCATGATCTAACTCACTGTACCCAAGAAGGCTCTGTGAAATGTTAAAGAAATATAGAGTATAAGGGGGTGGAAGATTCTTCCAGGAGAGTAAACTGCATGTTACGTGTTGTCCTCATTTCTCTTGCTGGGGTGGGGGGTGTCTCAGTATCACTACGGTTCCATCCATTAATCCCAATGCTACAGAAGGAGCAGGATGTGATCACCCAGGCTGAGTGCTAAGCTCCTTTGAGCAGGCATTTTACCTGGATGAATGCTTTATCTGAACTTAGCAATTCACTCCATGACTACAGAGAAATACCATGTAGATTTTTAAGGTTTGGCAACTCCATAATTAATGTTTTTCAGATCACTGTGTGATTAGTAGGAATGCAGTTACCAATAGGCTGGGCCATATGCCATTAGATTTGCAATTTGCTTTTCTGCTCATCAAGAGAACCCTAAATTCTTGTTTTCTTATAACCCTGAATCTTAGAGCAAATCGAGAAGCAAATATTTCTTAACTGTGAGGCAAATAGCTAAGTGAAGTGGAATTGTTCAGTTTTTTAAAGTGTAATATCTAGGCTCTTTTTTCACACCTGCCGCAATGTTACATTTTTGTGTGTTAGTAATGGCTAAAAAATGTTCTGAGATTACCTAAGAGTTTAGCAGTAAGCATAAGCCAGTTTTATATATTAGTGAAATTAAGCTTTAAAACTGTTGAATTAGACCATGTTAGATAGGGCTTGACTAATCTCCAAATCTAAAATTTAAATTTGTTGATGCTGTGAGCAGAACCTGTAACTTACTTCTAATCAATAGAATATGGCAAAGGTGATGAGAAGTTGCTCCCCTATTATTTCATCTAAGACTGTCTTACTAGGGGACAGTCTAGTCTCCCTCGGTTGTTGGCAAGCTGTCAAGGGTCTTATGACCATGAGAAAATGCATTCTGCAAATGGCTGGAGGGCTTAGAAGCGAGATCTTCCTCAGTTGAGACCCCAGCCTTAGCCTTGCAAAGGACCCAGTGAAACCACACCCAAGCACCTGACCTGCAGAAACTGAGATAATTAATGTGTGTTGTTTTAAGCTATTAATTTTGTAGTAATTTGTTATACAGCAATAAAAAACAGCTGCAGATTTTAGTGTCAGCAGTGGGGCTCTGCTATCACAAATGCACGAATGTGTGGGAGGCTTTGCAGCTTCCACACAGCGGTGACTGGAGGCTGGACAAGTCTGAAGAGCAATGACAGAAAAGGAAAGAAAGCCGAAAATGTACAACTTCCTTGATAATGTGTAAGTTTATAAAAATGAACGAGCACTTACTGCTGAGAACAGAAAAACATGAAAACGCTAATTTTGGTTTAAAACAGTGAACACTGGTACAAATTGATGGACACAACTAAGCAGACTGGGTGCAGGTGTCCTTGGGAGGTCACATACCACTTTGTATCAATAAAGTGTTAATTTTTCTCAACACATTTTTGACTGGCTTCAAACAAATTTTAAATGATGCTTCAGTTCCTAAAATGAATACACAGTGTTAATAAAGAGAAGCTGATAACACCTTCAGAGATAAATGATAAGAGTAAGACCAAGATATGGGATCAATATAACAATTTTCTGAAAAAAATATTTAAAAAAAATTTAGAGTTAAAAAAAATGAGAAAGTTTGGTAAAGCATGACATGGTAGAAAATGCCAGCAAGTACTAGGTGTTAGGTTGGCAGTGGTAACAAAGTCTTCTTAGTCCCTGACATGCGAATGAGCTGCAGGAACATGCTGCGTGGGCCTTCGTAAAATGCACCTTTGATTGTTCAGCTAGCTGTGGAGCTGATGTGAGTGAGAGTGGTAATGTAGATTAAAAGCACCTGGTTATATAACAGCTTCTGTTCTTATAAAAAGTCAAAACTTTGAAATGAGATTCTGTACTTTTTTAAAAAGGCCTTCATAGGCAACCATTTATATATGTATTTTGTTTCCCATCTCCAAAACATGAAATAGTCCACACACTATATTATCAGATGGACACCTTGTATCATGTACACAGAAGCTATCTCTACAATGCAGAAGATAAGGCCTTTGATGTCATGTAAATGTTACCTCTGGACTAAACACATACAATACTGAAATTATTACACAAAGAATGCATTTACCATTTTTATTTTACTATGCAGAGACATACATTCACTGTGGGCTGAGTGATGCAGGTAGACAGTGTAATGGAGAATATATCTTTTTTGGAGTCTATTTATAACTAAACAGTAAATAGTTTAATTACAGTGGAAATTCTGTACAGTTTAAGGCTTGGCTCTGAACTAGGTTGTAAATATGGACCAGATTTGGAGAAAAAACCCTATTTATTTCAAGTAAAAGAAGAAAAATCAATGAAAAAATGTAAGAAAGAAGAAAAGAAGGGGAAAAAAAACGCAACAGGAACTCAACAGGTTTTTTGGAGTGAAATTTCATAATATTGTAAACTAACAAAAATACATATTTTCTTCTCCAAATTATGACAATTTACATATTTAGGATTTGATAGGAAATTCTGGAAAGCTTTCAAGACTGAACAGACTAAAATAGAGACAGGAAGAAATCACATTAATATGCTAAAATCAGTACTACCTTATAATGAATTAAATTAGATACACAAAGCAGGATTGGAAGCATTAAATATTTCCAGAGGATCAGAGAGTCATCACTGTTTATGGGTTAAGAGTAATAAAACCAGATGAAACAAGTACAAGATTCAAGTGTTTACTGAATAAACTCGGTTATTGGCACATCTAATCTGGGATAAACCTGATACACCAGACAGCTTCTAGCATTTTAGGATAATCTTCATTTATCTGTAAACAAAAGGTCTGTCACCTAAGAAACTGAAATTTTGTTTAGACTTTAATAATAATAAACTATAAAAGGCATGGATTGGTTATGTGTTACATGAGATCACGGTTTATATTGTTGGTTATGAACGTGCAGGTATAGCTGAAAACTTAGACACTTTGTGAAAATTAAAAATGCTGCTTTTTTGTAATTTTATCGTTGCTTCATGCAATATCAGTTTAGTGATGCTGATTCGGATTGCTTTATTACGGGAAGATCTTTCTGCCAGTGTCTTTAATTAATGGTCAAGGTTTGTTCTTCTGGATTGAAAATTTCCACGGGCAGATACAAGTCAGTGGGGTTAGAAGAGGGAACTCCATATAGGCTCTGGTTTTCCTAATGGTTTGCATGACTGGATTCCTGTGCAGGCTAAGTTATTCCTGTAGAAAAGAGATTTGATCAGTTACTCATTTGAAAACATCTGAGCCCAAGGTCACAAGAAATGTTATCTTGCAGGTCATTCAATGCTCTTCTTGACAAGATGCTGTAAAATACCAGTGTAAGTCACTGATAGGCTTTGTCTTGAATAACTACAGCATCACCCAAGTGGTTGAAGCTCTGTGGAGAGAATCTATTTTTGCTTTCTCTCTTCTAAATTACATTATTAACTTGAATCTGAGTGATTTTTTTTTAAAAAAATATTTTTATTGATTTTTTTAGAGAGATAGAAACATCAATGTGAGAGAAAAACATTGATCAGCTGCCTCCTGCACACCCCCCACTGGGGATCGAGCCCTCAACCTGGGCATGTGCCCTGACTGGGAATTGAACCAGGACTTCTCAGTGCATGGGATGACAATCCACTGAGCCTTACCGGCTGGGCAAATCTGAGTGATTTTTATGTTTTTCTTTAAGAGAGGCTTCTTGTCAATCTATGTTTCTTAAACTAATGTTAGAGAACTAACTTCATTTATACATGTAAAATATTTAAGAGACTTTTATCACATAGCCAAGTATGCAAGTAGCTTATCAGAAGCAGTCAGCATTCAAAGCCCTCCAGGGATGCGGAGAGCCCCACATGGCAGGTTAGTATGCATGACAAGTCTATGCACACACAGAGGATGCTGTCTGCTTGCAATGCCAACCACACAGCAGCGGAAAGGCATGCGCTTCCTGGAGGAAAGTGGGATCACAGGACTGAATTTTCCCTCCTCCAGAGCCACAATGCTACACTAGGGGAAAACGTTCAACCCAGAGAATACAGAAAATAGAAGACAGCCAAAATGAAAGTGAGTGCTCAGGTTTCAAATTAAAAAACAAAGCAAAACAAAAGCATAAACAGGTTATAAACAAACACAGTTGAAGAAAAAGCTTATAATGGGATAATGTTGCCATCAAAAGGAGTAAGGAGTATATTTATTTCCCTAGTATTTGCAACACACATATTGCATCTTTCAGAACAAAGCTACCTTAGTTCTGAGTAGGTCACATGGCAAGTAAAATCAAATCCGGCCTTGCAAAGCTGGATAATGAAAAGAGTACAGGAAATGGATCAAAAGGGAACACCAGCGAGATCATGCAAGCAAAGACTCCGCTTTTCCTTTATCCTCCAGCTGGCAGTGTACACAAAAGTCCTCAGGATGGAACCTCCAAATGTGACACAAACAAGTACCTGACAAGTAGTTTTCCATCCTTTTGGTACCCAGCCCTGCAAATGCCAGTGAGAGAAAAAAGGAAAGGGAGGAATCAGGTGAGGGATGAAGGGAAAGTGCCCCATGCCACATGCCCGCTGAGGCCAAGCCAAGTGAATCAGTGTCACCTCTTACCTGGGGTCAATCCTCTCCATCTTCCGGTGTGATCTCTGTCTCTTTATGGACCACTACTTTGGTCACTGACATGTCAGGGTGCTGCTCTTTGGCCTCTTTAATTGCCTGAGCCAGAGCCTATCCCCAGGAAATCACAGAAGGGCGAAGACAAAAAGGAGGTGGAACATGCATGATCAGTAGCAAGGTGGAGACTTATGAGCTAGATCTATATACACAATTTACAAATGAGGTACAATGATTGCAAAAGGAATCATACACTGTATATTGGAAAATTAATTCAGAAAACTGTTTAGATTACACGCTGAACTGTAAGAATGGGACTGGGAAGAATAGGGCCAACAAGTGTTTCTCTGGCTCTGACAGGGTGTTTACCATCTCACACACTACCTGGTCATGGTCGATGTCTGCATCACCCGTGATGACTATTCGCTTCTCAATTCTTGTCTCTGAAATGCCTCCTTTCACAGTCTGAAAGGAATAGACAAGCGTTATGAATTTGCCCACTCAGAAGAATAATCATTGTTCAATGGAGAGAATAGCAGAAGACGCTGACCAAGTTTGAAGTAACATCCTTCTTTTTTCTAATTTTTCAGTTACAGTTCACATACAATGCCATGTTAGTTTCAGGTGTATAACATAGTGATGAAACAGTTATGTAACTTATGAAGTTATGACACTGATAAGTCTAGTATCCACTCAACACCACACATAGTTATTATAATATCATTCATTAAGAACTGAAACATTAAGAACTGGCTGATTTGGCTCAGTGGTTGGAGCATTGGCCAGCAGACTGAAGAATCGTGGGTTCGATTCTGGTCAAGGGCATGAACCTCAGTTGCAGTTTGGTTCCCAGCCTTGGTCGGGGTTGTGCAGGAGGCAACCGATTGATGTGTCTCTTTCACATCGATGTTTCTCTCTCTCTCTTTCTTTCTCCTTTCCACCCTATCTGAAGATAAATGGAAAAATATCCTCAGGTGAGGATTAAAAAAAAAAGAATTGAAACAGAATTCAATAGTAGTTATTTTAAATCGTTAATTTCAGAAATGGGCATAGTATGGAGTCCTCTGATTTGGCTGGCTAGTGTTTCTGGAGCACCTGTCATGCACCAAGCATTCGTGTTAGGTAAGCAAAGGTTATAAGAATGTATATTCAGAAACAGAAACTAGCCTGTGAGGACAAATGTATCATAAAAATAGTAGTTGTGAAAGCTCCAACGCAGTATCCCGGCATCCCGATTGTTACATAACTATTTCCCTATGCAGCCAAACCTAGAAATTCTGGGTGAAGGCCTTCCTTTGATCAGGTCCCACTCCACTTACTTTGGTGATGTGGGTGGTGGTCGTGGAGCAGGTGGTTTCCGAGGTGATTGTCTGTGCACTCATTAGCACGCCTGGCTCCAAATCAGCACTAGAATCAACCTAAGCAAGCAAAGAAATAGACATCACACTCAAATATTTACAGTACCTCTCCAGATGTTTGCTGTTAATTTAGGGCATTATGATGATTTAGTTGTCTCTGATGATCACTGTGTGCCTCAGTCAACACCTGGCAGCTACCACTATTGGTAAAGACTGAACCAGACAGGGCCAGAGTTGACCATCATTAGTAAAACTGGGACTTTAGAAATGTAAGCAGTGGCTGGTTGGGCTAATATTTTTCCTTATCCATAGCTATGGAAATAGATGTCTGGGTCTTTTTCCACATTTTGAGATATAGGAAGACTTGTTTAAGCCATCTCCTACCCAACAATCAGTAATAAAATTATAATTACTGCATCACTCTTGATAAAGACAGTCTGGCTTGGTACTCTGAGTTTCACAAATCAATAATCATACAATTATGCCTGGCCTGTGGCTCAGTGGATTGAATGTCATCCCATGGACTGAGAGATCCTGGTTCAATTCCCGATCAGGGCACATGCCCAGGTTGCAGGCTCTACCCCCAGTAGGGGATGTGCAGGAGGCAGCTGATTGATGTTTTGCTCTCATATCCATATTTCTATCTCTCTCTCCCTTCTTCTCTCTCTAAAAAATCAATAAAAATATATTTAAAAATTAAAATTAAAATCATACAGTTAATCTAAAATGCACTAAGCCATTAAAGGGGTAAAACAAAGTGCAAGGGCTCTGGTCTTCACAGACTGTCTTACCTCTGATGATTCATATGTTATGGTTTTGGTTTCTGTGTGAACAACTGGCAATTCCTTGGTAGAAATTTCTAGCTTTGCTCCTCCCGGCGAAACACTGCCAAAACTGATGGTTTCTGTCTTCACAGTGGATGACTGCACCAAGGGAAAGTAGGAGAGTGGCAATTAGTTTCTACAAACAGTTTTGTTTTTTCTCCTCTCCGCTTGGTGGATATATATAAGCACAGGTTAGTATGACATAAATGTTTACATGTCCCATGAGGTTAGGTCAGTTAGGGACTGAGGCACACAACAGACACATGTCCAATAGTCTCCCAGAATTCCAGTGTCTTTACATAGAATGGTTCAGGTAAAAAATCATTTTGAAGGAAATAAACCAGTTTTATGTCCCCCCTCCTTGATCTCATAAACTAATCTTAATAAATTTTAAAAAATCAAAAATTAGCCTTTTAAAAAGTATTAACTTCTTAGAAAGAAGGAACAAGTAGTAAGACATAACGCCCCTGGCTCCTAATATTTCAAGAACCACAAGAGGATAAAGAATAAAGTCCTGCTATTTGGCAAATGCACAATCATGGTTTCTGGTCCTTTAGGATTACATTGATCAGAGATAAATTTATCAAATTCTCTAATATCCTAGCTGGACATGCATTTCCCAGGTTTACTGCAAATTACACTAATTACAATGAGAGCAGAAATCATTTCCTGGAACTATACATTATTAAGAATCATTATATATATTTGCATGAGACCCATAATTGCCACACATGACAGAAATAAGAGAAACAAAACGTACTTGAAAAAGATAGGAAATTAAACTTAATTCCATCATTATGCTTAACTAAAATTTAAGGACTTATATAAGTTTAGTGCTAAAAGTAACATTAACTACAAGTTACCTCAAAATGAGGTTTTTGTTCCAAAGTTTCAGAAATGTGGATTGCTCTACTCTGCTCCTCCTCTGGCTCATGGGAAGCAGTGGCCATTTCTTCCTGTTCCAGGACAGCTTTATCAGCCAACTCCCCCTTTTCCTCTTTAGCCCCCTCCGTCAGAGCAGAGCCCTCCTTCCCTTTAATGCTAGAAGCATCAGCAGATGCTGCTTGTGCTGCAGCATCCACATCATCTCCAGCCGCGTAAGAAGCATCCCCACTTGCATGCACATTCATCACATGTCTTTCCTCCACCAACACAGTTTCCTGCATAACCTTCTCAGTGCTAAGTGGCTGGGGGTGCTGGGTTGTTTCGGCCTCTGTGTCGCTGAACCCCGTCTTGGTTTCTGTTTTCTGCATGGGAGAAGATTGTGGTGTCAGTGCCATCTTTCCATAAACCAAAGGTAAAAAAACAAAAGACGCCACTCACCGGGATGCCTAAAGCCAGTGTCAAGTGCTTATAACCAGAAACACTCATAGAAAATATAAATTAGCTTTCATTCCTCCCACCAGAGTCTTTGATGCCTGCCCTCTGCACCAACACACACATTCAAATCTATGCTGCTACTTCAGCATATCCACAACAGAAACAAAATGCAATGTAAAACACAATTAACAAAAACAAACACCACCACCACCACCAACAACAAAAAAGCAATGTGGCATATTCACATTGGTTTTGGTTGCTTTCTTGGACCTAATAAGTGGTATAAAATGCTTTAAAAAATTAAATGCTATTAAAATTCCTCAACACCATTGCCATTTGAGTATCTGAAATATGTTCTTATAATGGAACTAAATGCATTTGACAGAGACGCCAAGCAGGCGCAAAGGAAAAGAACCGAACTCATCTCTGAGGTGTTTGAGGCAAAGCCTACATGGATGCAACACACACACACACACATGCAGCAAAAAGGCACAAAGAAATAAAGCAAGGCAAATAGGCAGAGTCAGGAACACCAAGGATGGAAGCAAAAGGCCACCTGAACCCAGCTCTGAGAAGAGGAGGAAACCCCTCCTATGAATTCTGTTGGTTTTCTTGCAGACTCTAATAAGCTGAAGATTTCTGAGCCGTCCATGAGCTTTTCACCAGAAGATTGCTTAGTCTGAGTGAACAAAGAAATGGAGAGTCAAGCACAGAGACAGGTACATACACAAGCTCATAACACATTCACAGCTGGTTAGACAAAGTTGGAGGCCGAGGAAAGAGAAAGGAGGGATGAAGGAATCTACCATACACTTTGGGAACGGAAAGGAATGAAAAATAAAATAGCAAATCGAGGTGACCATGAGCTCTTGTTTGGTAAAGCAGAGAGTTATTAGGATTAGGGTGGTGCCGGTTTAAGCAGGTCATTTTTTCCCTTCATTGCAAGCCACAGCAGCGCTATCCCATCTCGGGAACAGGGAGCTGGAGATAAAATGAAAAGTGTTTTAATGCTCACTGGACTAAGGTATTGACTTAATCATGAACAAAAGTAAAAAGCTTGGGTTGGCTGCTCTGAACATAAAGCCAAACAGCAAGAGAAACGGAAAGGTTCGGGGTAGAAGGGTGCTGCCCAAACACGTCATGCTGGAATCCGCCCCGGCGCCGAACGAAAGGCACTGGTTACCACGACTCGGGACGCCGACTCGGTAAGGTAGTGAGCAGTGGCGACGCTGAAGGCCGGTTCCTGGGAGTACCTCCACTCGGACAGGCTCTTCCTCCTGGGCCCGAAGAGCCCCACGCGCAGGGCCTGCCCCTCCGGCGCGTGCTCGGTTTTGCTCCACTGCACGCTGTCCAGGCCCACGTGCAGGGCCGCGTCCCCTCCCGGCCTCCGCGCTTTCTGGGGGTCGTCTTCTTCGGGGCTCTGCCGCCGGGACTCGGCTTCCTTGATGGGAGCCAGGGATTCTGACAGTCTCCGCTTCGGAGTGTGGACTTCGGGTCCTCTCTTGGATTTCTCATCAGTGATGGCTTCCAGGACCTCGTACTCTGTCATGCCAGGGATGATCTTCACTGACTCCGTTTTCTGAAGCGCTTCAAGCCTGGAGGGATGCACTCCCTTCTCTCCCTCCTTAGCTTTTTCCGTCATAGTGACGACTTTTCCGGATACGGTATCATAGGACTTTCCTAGAGTGTATATTTTCTGTTTGCTTTCTTCTTTCAATTGTATTTCTTGGGCCAAATCATCGAAGCTCTGCATTTCAATGGTACTAGATCTTAACATGTCTGCAGGGACGTCACCAGTTCTACTGCTCAAGGTCACCACCTTGTAAGTCACGATCTTTTTCAAATCACCATCAACTACCTCAGTAGGTATTTTGTCTACAATAACCCAATCCTCTGTGGCCTATATTTGAAATATAAAAGCTAAATTAGAAACTCTGATGATATCTCATTTCTAAAACAAGAATCCTTTAAGAAAATCAAGACAAGAGCTAAACTCATGTGACTGTACAGGGCTGGTGTTATCTAGTAATTATTGCTGCAATCTCATCTCATCTGAAATTTATAAGCTCTAACCTTCAATTCGGAATATAGTCTGCATGTAGAGCTGCAATTTCAGATTTTTTAAAATAGAAACATACATTGGTGTTAAATTTTGCAATGTACTTGATCGTATGTTAAACATCTGATTATTCTAGGTTTTAAGATTAAATAACATTGCTGAAGTGGTGGTATAAGTTATTTAGCCTTACTTGTGTGGACACAAAAGGACAGTTTTGATGTGAAACATAACGGTGTACTTCATATCTGTTGTTCTCACAAAGAACTTACCAGCATTCCACAAATTTCTGTGGATAGCATTTCATGTTTGTAAGTTATACTTCCTTATTTAGGAGACCAAGTCCATTATACCACTTATTATCCAACAAATATTAACCGTGTCTGTGTTCAAGGCATTATAATGAAATATTTCCCACTGTTGGGACATTGCTGGATCCTCTTGTAAACAGGCTACAGCGTTCCAATCTTAATTACAACTGAAGTTTATCGTCTCCGAACTTTCTTTGCCACTGTCCTTAGTGTTAGTTCCAGTAAGGCAGAAGAAGTGAACGTTAAGAAACTTGCATTTGGGAAGCCTAACAGCATGTGACAGGCAGTTGACTAGTCTAACAGGTTACAGAGGGAAAAGAAATGAAACCTGGAGTAGATGAGCACCTTGGTTTACATTTTAAACTAGAATGTTTTCTACGTGCATTAATTATCACTGTCTGAAAACTTGAATCTAGAAATATGTGTGCTTTAAGAAAAAGAATTGCAGATTGATCAACATGTTGGTGCTGGATTAAATGAAATGAAGTGAAAAATAACCTCTAGGGTCGATGGGACAGTTTTCTGGAAAATGACTTGAGAGGTAACCACAGAGCCCGCTGAGTCTCCTTCCCGAATTTTCTTTATCACACTTGGCTAGTGGGAAAACCAATAAAAGTTCAGAACTGTCAAAATCATTCAAAGTCACCTAAATTAATATCACATTATGGGTAAAACAAGTGGTGAAAAGTTCCAATAATACTCTTAGAAATGCCCACAAACAGACATAACCATCTAGGAGCAAAAGCCATAAAGAGATGATGGCTACCTGATAACTACTATGGTAAGAAAATTCCTCTTTCTCCACCCCAGAATCTAAGTAAAAATGATATACCTACCTTAGTTTTCAGGAAGGTAAATTTTAAGAAGAAAACAAAACTAAAGACATTTTAATGACACTGCATTTTGAAAAGCTTCCCTTTTGGAAAATTCCTTTATGTTTGTTTTTTTACCTGAGACTCAAGGAATGAAGAGCTTCCCTGCTGCAAAAATATAACTTTTTCAGAAATTTCTCTTTCTTCTTTGGTCTGTTTGAATAAAGGGGTTGGGTTGGAAAAGAGGAAGTAGACAGTTTCCAAAAAGGCAAGTTAGGAGAGAGTTCTTTTATTGTGTTATACAAATACCAGTCATTCTTTTTTCTGAGAAAGCTAATTATTGTTTATTAATTTGAAAAATGGTCTGAAGCCATATCTAAGTTGAATAGTTATTTCCAAAAAGTAACATGATTTTCTGAAACTCTAGTGTTTCTATGACTCAAATATTGTTCATCTCTACGAATACACCGTGTAACAGCAACACAAGGAGTGCCTCGGCATTTGAACAATGGCTACATGTCAGTTCAGTCATCTGCAACACCATAAAAGTGAGTATTAAAAGAAATATTAAGATTAAAAAAAATTAAGGTAGGAGAAAATTCCCACTTCTATTTTTGACAATATTTGATTGTATTTCCCATTTAAGTGCTGCTTGATAAAGAGTCAAGAAACACATACTGGTCACTGCATTAGCTACTAATTTGAATAAACTCAGTTATACTTAGGTTGACTTCTTCATTGTTCCACAAATAAACATAAAATACACTCAAGGTAATAGCTTTATTTGAACTTTTATAACATGGTAAAAGCTTTTAAAAAGTCAAGTTGAAAATATTTTGGTGAAAAATTAGGTATTTCAAATCATGCTTATTTTTATCATATCAAACTGAGAAATGTTAAAGTAAATATGTCATGTTATTCTTTTTATTCCTTTCTTTAGTACTAAATAGGCATACTTTAAGTGGCAATACACTAGTTACTGACTCTATCTCTGTGCACAGCATGCAACTCCACAGAGTATTAACAGAAAGGATATTTTGGAAGATGAATTTAAAAATAACAGAAAGTTCAAATTTTCTAGGAGAATGTTGCTTTTAAAATAAATTCTACTGTTGTAAACAATATAATTTTATGAGAGCTATTTAATAAAGAACAAATAAGACATTTTCAAAGAAAAAAAAAATCCCTGTCCTGCCCCACTTTGCATAAACATACTGGAAGAGACAAAATGTACCATGTGGAATCATTAAATGTGGGTTTTTGTTTGTTTCAATCATAGCCTCTTTTTCAAGCAGGAATAAGAAACTAGAAAGGTCAAAATTATAGGTACTTTTCAGAATACCACTGCTATACCTCTAATTATAATCACTGAGCTAAATATTTTTCCTAAGATGAAAGCTTAAAAAAACAAAACCAGCAGGAGAACAGTGGTATCCAGTGTATCTTGTTATCTGACATCAACTAATTTCAAAAAGGTCTGTGCCTATAACTGAAAATGTCCACACTGTCTGCATTCAGAACTGGGTATGTTCAGTAACAGAAAAGGGTAAGAAAAGGGGATAGATTTTAATATTAAACCTTCTATATGGTCAACCCCAACCCAGTTAATTCAGCTAACAGAGAAGAGCTACTGACAAAAAAAAGTTGATAACTGAAACATTTACTAGTATGACGGGTTAGAATAGAGTCAGATGTATCCTCCAACCATTTTGCTTAGTTACTAAAAAGTTCATCTCTGCAAACTGGGAAAGAAGGCCCTGCACCGGCATGCAAAAGTCAGGGGTGTATTTGCTCTTAGGGCAATTAAGGGTTTCTACAGAGCTGTGGCTCTCACTTCTGCCTGGGCCAGAGGTTTTCAAACTGAGCAGTGCATCGGAATTATGTGGCAAGCTTTTTAAATAATAGTGATGTGTGGGGTGCACCTCAGTATTTAAAACTTTCCCCCACACAATTTTAACATGCACTTAGAGTTGCACCCCAAGACCTCGGTGGAAAATCAGAGAAGTCAGATTCAGAGGATGGAGGTGATTCTTCCTGTTCATAAATAGATGATCCCTCGTGAATGGGTTTTTGTCCAATTTGAGGTTCTTCTAAAACCTGACTAGCAAAAGTATAGCTTGACCAGAAAGCAGACAAATGCACAAACAGAACAATTCTAGTTATTCACGGCAGTTATGTTCTATAAAGTCACTACAAACAATGAATTAGTGAATGCTGCAACACTGACCCATTGGGAAAATACAGGATTAGGTTCCTGTGAACCTCTGGCCACATCAAGACATAACTTTGTTTTATATGTGCTTCTGTATAAAGATCTTATACTCACAGTGAACAACACTCTTAACGTAGTCATGTAACAGGTAGTTTCCCATAAAGCACTTCGCAGCCCTCTAGTGCTTAGCTGAACATTAGACCACTTCACTACTATGCCTGGGGGCCATTTTTAAACAGCAAAATCACCAGGAAAACACAAAAAAGCAAAAACGTGGCACTTAAATAGGCCATGTAAAGGACACTTGTTTACAGTATGAGCTGAAACAAGAAAGCAGAACACTGTCTTTCATCCTCAGCTGGGAACATATGCACTGAGCTACTCAGATTTTTGACCACCCAAGTCTGTCTGCAAGTGATGGTGAGAGTCTGTTAACATTGATTCTAGGGTGACAATAAATTTTAGTGAGTAAGCAACTGTGCAAATATGGAATCCATGAATGAGGACGATGGACTGTACTAAGCTTACACACCTGTAAAACCAGCTACATTAAAAAAGGAGAACACTATTGGCACGGTGTGGAAACTTTTAATATTTAAGTAACCACAAAGGAATATGCCTCTAACGTGGACTAGGCCGAGGTGATCACAGGTTGTCATGAGAAGTAACTGTGGAAAGATGATGTACCTGGAACTCTTCACATACCACACATCTACCCTTCCTATGTTTCCTGGGCCCTACAGGTGCATTTGTCTATTTTCCAAAGTTAATGAGCACTGATATTATCTGCTACTTTGGGTCATATCTTTGCTATTTGACTGCTAATAAGTCAAATATTTGAAATTTGAAACTAGTGGCAATAAAATTCTCATATTATAGTAAACATACATAATACTCTTAGAGTATCATTACCATTACTAGCTCAGTATTTGTACTTCTCTTAATTTTCTTCTAATCATAAACATGTAGCATTTTATAGAAATATATTTACTGCCCTGGCCAGGTGGTTCAGTTGGTTAGACTGTTGTCCTGTACACCAAAAAGGTTGTGGGTTGGATCCCTGGTCAGGGTGCATACTAGAGGTTTTTAATTGATGTCTCTCTCTCACATTGATGTCTCTCTCTCTCAATCTCTCCCCATCCTTTCTCTTTACAAAAAAAAAAAAATCAATGAAAATGAAAACATATCCTCAGTTGAGGATTAAAAAGAAACATTTACTTATGAGTTAAACACACCGTAGATAAAGGAAAAAAAATGGTCACATTAAAAATCAGTCATAGATTTCTTTTCTGTATTTTATCACCAAGATTACCCAAAAAATTCAACTAAGCTTGTGGGGGGTCACTGAATCAAAATTTCTTCATCCTCTGACACAAACAATATTGCTTTATTTGGAATGTCAGTTTTAAAAATTAAATTATTTCCTTTTAGGAATAACTGAACTTTCTAAATTGGTCAATTACTATTTACTTATTTAAAGAGGGACATAGTAAATAACAGAATGATATCAAATTAGTAATTTACTTAAAAAATACCTCCCTTCTAAAATAAAAATCTTTTGGTTATGTTTGTAAGTGGACATGTTTTGTATATGCCTAACTGGGAGGATAAAATGATCTTTTGCACTTTTCACAAAACACAAAACAGAAGCCATGGTCCTAATACAGAAACTGGCAAGAATTTAGAGCACACAAACTTTCTGGATTGTTCTTAGGGCCCTCAAGTGGAGTATAAAGTTGGATGTCATCAAGAGTCCTGGACAAGGGTTAGAAGGGAGCCCCTAGGCCACTCTGCCCAGCCCTAAGGTCAAGGGAAATATGCCGAGCTCTGACCCCCCTACCCCCCAAGGACTTCTCTTCCTCTTGGACTTGAAACTCCTTAAGGATGCTCTTTCTGAGCTCCTTTGATAACCAGGGTTAATCAGCGTGGTTTTGAAGTCCTTTTTCACGTCCAGCCAAGTCTTTCTACAGTTCCCTCTGTTTGTGGTGGTGGTGGAGCACTGGAGCACAGCCTCTGCCTAACAACTTACGAGACACTGGAAAGCAGTTACTAAGCCAGCCTTCGGTTTTCTCCAGTCTAAATAACAAGCTGCTTTACTCTTCTGCAGAGGACATGTTTCCAACCTTTAATCATTAAAATCAAACAAACAAATGCTTCCTTGCGCAGCTTCTCTGCACTAACACAGAAAAGGCATTAACATCCAGGGGAAGTTCACTATGTTCAAAGTATCACCTTTTCAAGTTATTAATGTTTTCTGGGTTCATCAATGTCATCCTCTAAGAATTAGAGGATTTAATAAGTGAAAATAATATTTTTGCTAGTCTAATGGCCTAGCCTTCTAAAGTCCCTTGTTTATTAGCACCAACCATTGACTTCTCTAAACATCCACCTAAACTTCATTTAAAGTGGCTACCACCTACCATGTCCCTTACTAACAGACTGGGAAGAGGCATGGCTTTTTTGGTTTGTTTCCATTATGGCTATTTATTTTTTGTTTTTGGAACTTAATCCAGTGTCTGCCATTCTCAGAGCCAAAATGATCTTCCTTATTTCCAACAGAGATAGTAGACATACAGTAAGCCAAACCTGACCAATTATAATGCAATTTTATGCAATCACAGTTAACAAGTGGTATTCTTACTAATGCAGGGACTACAACATTTAAATCAATTGGAATATGACATTTTTGTCTCTTGAAACTCAAGTAATCTGAAATTTGTGTTTAATGGTAAAGAAATACTTTCATTAATTCTGTAGAAAGGGGCCCTTCACAAAATAATTCAAATAGATATATGCTTCATCGCTTTTTAGCTAGGATTGCAACTGTCATGAAGCTAGCATAATGGTTGTGGTCACTTTTGATAAATAACTCTTGAAGGAAGTTTTAAAAATGACCAAAATGAGTATGATTACATTCTTTTTTTTCACTGCAAGGACCCAAGCATCGCAAGTTTAAAGAATTTTTCTCCCATAAAGGCTGAAATTTTAATTTCTTCTGTTTCAGCTTCCTGGACAAATATCTCACAATAATGGAGTCTTGATAAGAAATTGATCAATACGATGCTAGAAAAATGCAGCTTTAAATAACTTCTTTTGAAAGACAGGTAAAGAAAGGTAATGTCTAATCATTGACAGATTAGCACCACTGCTATTTGTGGGTCCCACAATGTAAACACCAAAGTCACTAACACCAGCTGAACCTCCCTACACTCTGGCTGCAATTTAAAGAGAGCTTTCTTATATAGAAGTGTCTCACTTAAAAAGATATTCTGGCCTTACTTTCCCTACTAAAAATCAAATAAAAACTAGTTATAAATCAGTTAAAATACCAGTTATATGTATAAAATTCAGTTATAATAAAAATAAAATACTGATCATATCAGTAAAAGATTGGTGTAGTATTCCCAAAATGAAGTATGTCCTGACATTCTATCAACTTCAGGTCACCATTTAGTCAGACATTAGACAACCTGAATAGGCCTCATCTTGCAAATGATGAGAAGAACTAATAAGTTTTCAGGGCATTTCTTAATGCAGCTGAAGACGCATATTCAGAAAAAGTGTCAGTTCATTAGGATTGCACCTCAGTTTCTCTTGGCTGTGAAAACTAGGTTTAACAGTTAGAATAAGCCGATGTGCACTGTAACTTCCGTGGCTCCTAAGCACCATCTGATGTGACTGACCCACTCCTTAGCCACCTCATCCTTTTACTTTTCAGCTTTTATTTGGAGCACTGAGTATGTCAGCTCAGGTTACACATAGACAAGTAGTGAGATTCTCTACTCAGAAGCTTGCCAAGTCCTTTCCCCAGGCACAGACCCAGTAGAGAAGTGAGTCTAGTGAAGAGGAGACAACCAACAGCCTGAATACTGACCTCTTCAGGTACAAGTGGTTCTATCATGGGTGCATCCTCCTGCCTGGCGGCTAGTCGGACTGGGGAGGTAGAAAGCCTCTTTTCCCATTCATTCATGATGGCAGTGTCTGTGGAGGTTTCTAAAAAGGTTCTTTTCAGCTCACTAATATTGGTTTGATGTTTCATCAGGTCCTCTTGAGTTTTATCTAGCTCCTATATTCAGAACATAAAGAATCCAACAGTCAACATTTTACATTTATTTCCCTTTTAGCTCTCTCTCTCTCTCTTTTTTAAAAGCAATGTCAATTTCATTAGTAGTCAAAACAAAAGTTTTGATTATGGCTCATGACACTAACACAAACACTCTGGTGAAAATGTGCTATTTCCAAGGAAAATAGAAGAAAAATAAATCTAGTTCACGCAAGCATAAAAATTAAGAGTTTTAAAAGGTAAACTGTAAAGCATGTAATTCACATGTAACCAGAGAGAATTAAAATAAATACACACACAGGAAAAGAGAGAGGAAGGAAATCAGAGAAGGGTGAGAAGTCATCCCCACTTATTCATAGGTGAGAGCACACAGTTCATGCATCATGGTGAGAGCCCACAGGTACTCCACAAAAAGAAATCAACACACACAAACATGCACTGGTATATATGCATACCAACCTCTAACATAAGATTACTATGTTTGACATACACATTTTCACCCTTTATTCGCTTAATCAGACTATTCTGAAAAAAGTGGAGAAGAAAGGGAAAGGTAAGGGACAGGGTAGTCACTGGAATAAATGCCATCCTCCACACTGCACCAACACGGTAACTGTCTATGGAGCATGCTGGAAGACTTGAACACCACAGACGAACAATGGCTTATCACACATGATTTTTGCTATTATTTTATTTTTCATTTTCTACCTGTGCCTTGAGCTCTGCATCTTCCTCCTGGTCCGACTGCCAGCATCAAGAAAGAGTGGGAAATAAAGTCTTACCATGCAAATGACTTTGACACTGAAGAACTACGGTCTATATAAACCTGCCAGGACAGCCACTAGTCTGCTCTTGCTTACGAATGCTATTTCTTCTATGCAAACCACAACATTCTCACACATAAAGTACAAAGCTTCACAGGAAGGCAGGAGTAAAAGACTCCTTGCTCTGTGGGTCTTTGCCACTTCCACCTGGGGACTTCCGAGCGTGATGAGTGTACACACGTGCTTGGGAGGGGACAGGATGTGCCTGCTGGGCTGTCCTTAAACATGAGAAACGGTTCAGGAAGCATGGGGAGCCCCATTAAAATTCAAATTCATAAGAATGGCTATGATTCCCCAACAATAAGAACTCCTTTGTAGTGTATGAATCCTCACAGTAATCCTATGAGGTTAGTTATTATTATCACCAATTTGTAGGCCAGAGAACAGAGGCTCAAAAAAATTTAACAGAAGGGTTCTCACATCTAAAGACTTCTTGAAACCTGTAATTTCTGGAACCCGTATACTTAAGGAAAAAAACAACTTGGGAGGGCAGAAGAATTTCTGTGGGGTAAGAACATTTTTATAAAAATCAACCATCATTAATATTTTTGAGTTTTAAAAACTCAAAATGTAGACAGCACAATTTTTGAGTTTTTAAAAAATACAAAATATTTACCTAAATGCAATTTTGTTATCTTTTTTTTTTCTTCTAATTTCAAGGACATGTCTAATCTTTGAGCTGGTATCCGAGTACCCAAACTAGGTAAGTAGGCCAAGCCACATGTGCTGGGCCCAGAGTAGAACCATAGGCGAGAAGAGGGAGAGGCCTGAGCAGTGGCTGGAAGCAAGTCGGTCTACCTGGGTCTCAGTTTCCTTATCAAACAAGAGGACAAGACCGCCTACCCAGCATGCCCCACCCTGCACTGCTATAATGCTGGTTCCTGAAAGAAAAGGGGAAGTGTTTAAAAAGCATGAGAGTGCACAGGTAACTAACAGTGCAGGTAACATGCTAATTCTTAAGTGTGTGGCGGGTTCACACCTCTTTATTTATTTTTAAGTCTCACAATCTACCTGTGTTCCATGTATTTGTTTTCATGCTTCAGATGTTCTACAACAAAATTCTTAAGTGGTATATAAACTTAAAATATTATTAAAATATACTTAATTTATAGCACTTAGGATTACAATGAAATTTATTAAATATATTAACATGTAGCTACATGTAACTAATAATTCTTATAAAATCAAAATGTACTGTTATATTTTGTCACAGATATTAACTTTTTAATAAATTTACATAATTATAGAAATTTAAATTAGCAACTCATAGAGAAGATTTGAAAAACAACGAAAGCCACACACACACATACACACACACACACACACTGTATCCTAAAGATTTAATAAAATATTTAATATTAATAAAGATTTAATAAAGTATTATTTGGGGTTTAAATATATATCAGTATCCAGTCAATAAGCTCCTCCCCATTCATCATGGTTAGATATGTAAACAGCCTCTCATTTCAGATAGGGGACTATATTCAAAATAAGTATTATCAGTTTAGCCAAATGGTTCTCAAAATGTGATCCTAACTAAAATGGACAGAATCACCATGGTCTGGGGACTTTTCAGAAATGCAAATTCCCCATCCCCACCCCAGACCTCCTTCTGAATGAGAAACATGAGATGGGACCCTCCAGAGGATTCTGATTCAGGTCAGAGTGTGAGAACCACTGGTCTAGGCAATAGAAAATATTTAATCCTTACTGTAAAGGTTAGAAATCCTCTCCACCCTAAAAGCTAATATACAAAGTTCCTAAATGCAGAGCCACCATGCTCAGTTATCACACCAACCTCAGTGGCAGTGGTTTCCCCATCAGCCGCGGTGTCCGTGCGCTCGCTGTCGGTCTATAGATCACAGAAGTGATCAGGTTCCAGGAGGAAGGCAGGAATAGAAAACAAACCCATCTGGTTAAATGGGGCAGGCCAAAGAGTTCGTTCCCTTTCTCTGTGATCAAATCATACTACCTTCCCACAAGAACGCAGGGTCAAGCAAAAGCAAAAGCAAGGCCAGAGCTAGGTTTCCCCAGCGGAGTCACTCAGAGGAAGACAAGCGGCAGGCAGTCTGCGGGAACCGCAGAAACTGCATTTAGCCAATTTGACCCGTCTGGTTTTGTCTCAGGAAAACCAATTGTCCTTTTCCCCCCTTTTAACTAAAACCCCAAAGAAGATCTCCTAAAAATTAATGTAAATAAATTTGATGTCTATATATGTTTTTTATTCTAGTAATATTTCATACATTTGAAAGGTAAATTAAAATTATTTAAATAAAAAGCTACTATAACAGTCACTGGACTTTCAGCTCCTCATTTATACCATTTTGATCATTTACATCCACTGAGGACCATCAGGCTGTCTGCATTACCTAGTAATTACAAAGAGCACATGCCAGTGGCTCACAGGCACAGGTCTTCTGTAAGCAAAAATGTGACTCAACCTTCAAGTAGCTTTGCTAACTAGGAATTTTTAAGATTATATGATGTGTTTATTTTGTGCCATCCTCCAATATAAAGAGATATATCAAAGTATGTATTGAAACATCTCATCCTCTCCCCCCAAAACCCATGGAATGAAGCAAATAATAATAGTATTTTTTTAAAAAAGAGAGAGAAACATCTACTTGGAAACAAATAAAACAAAGCACAGCATTTGTCAGAGCCTAGGTTTTCAGGGGAGAATTATATCAGTAATTTCAGGACTGGTTTTTAATGTTTCAGAGGGTTATGATTTAAAAGAAAAACTATTTTCTCTGGAGGAGAGAAGAGCCATAGCCATTGAAACTAGGACAGCTAAATGCCCTAATACAATATTAACTGACTTTCCTTTCACAAACATCAACTAAGTATTATTAAATTCCCTTGAGCAAAGATGTGTTATTAATATTTTGAAAACAAAAATAAAAACTGGGGGCTCTAAGGTTGTGAATCTGCCTCAAGAGAACCTCTCGCTCCCAAGAACAAGGAATGTCAGGAAGAGATGATTGGGCCAGTGTTGTTTATGCTCACATAACTCTGCTAGACAGATTTCTTGGCACTAACCCAAACTTTCATTTTATATATTCCTAAAAGGAGATGGAATTTGTGCAGTGGTGCACCTGAGGTCACCATTCTGGCCACCTGTGACCATGTTTTAAGTGGAAAATAACTTTCAGTAGGTTGGTAAAGAAAGTGCGTTGATATATTTTCATGACCTGACCACCTTAGCAACCTCGGGGGTCGGGGGATGGCTATTAATTTTCTTGGGTGATCATTGCTATGGCATTACCATGGCTTTACCTAGTGACAATCTAGGGAAAGGTCAGTCTGAATTAGGGAGAGATAGGTTATTGTCCAAGGGTACAGAATAATTCAAAATCTTAAACTTTCAAGAACAAATAAGAATGACTTGTGCTCAGTACGCTAACTAATTGTGTCCAATATTTTAAAAGTTCATGAAAGTATTTCTCCTCCTACCTATTATTTTCCTGTGGCTTTAAATTTTACATCAGGAACTTTCCAAGCATCTTGGCTTTAGATTACAATTGTGGTGAAGTGTGAGGGGTCTGAGCTCAAATCTTGCTATTCAAATCTGTGACACACTGGGCACATTTCATGTTTTAATCCCAATTTCCATCTAGTAAAACGGTGAAAATAACCCTAACCATATCAAGCAACGGATACTAAGTTATTTATATGATGTCTGACATACACAAAACTAAAAATACCTAAAATAATTGTAAAATATACCACTATTTTTCCTAGATATACACAAATAAATAATAGCTGAGGCCATTCTAAACACCCTCAAATTCCTACTTAGCACCTAGTCAGTCAGCCACTCAACAAACAGAGTGCCTGGTCAATAAACAGTTAATAGTTAATAAATGAAGTTATAAAGGCTGAATAAAAGCTTTTACAGCAACTGTTACTAAACAAAACTGCAAAATGTATAGCACATCATGAACTATCACATAATAAATACTATGTTTACACAATTTAGAATGTTAAAATCAAATGATCAATTTTCCTCCAGATTTGATTTTATCTTTTTGTTTTTTGCATTATCAAAAAATTCCTCAGAAATTCACATGTAATTACATTCTATGGTATGATGAGCTAAATTCATCTTATGTTTCTTGATAGACAATTTGATATACTGTCCCTTCTTATTTGACCATTCTGAAGGTACAAAAGAAAAAAAATTATTGGCCAACAGCTTCACGTTTGAAATGATTAAGCCTTTCTACACTGGGCTTGACTCTGGAGAAAGGCCAGAACTAATTAATTAAGCCACCACAACGGGTGAAAAATGTAAGCAGTGATGATAAAATATTTAAGAATTATGGCCATTAGTTATTTTGCAAAATGGAAGTCACAGAGCTGACCTGTATGTTTCGAAGTTACCCAGTTTAGCTGCCAAAGTGCTTGAGGCCTGGAGAATGAAACAGGCCATGTAAACAAATGAGTATTTTTTTTTTAACTGAATGACCTACATATGAGTTCTCCAGCTCAGCCTGAACTAAAGTGCACAGCTCTGAACACTTGGCATTAAGAGATGACACTGAACAGATGGCCAAATATGAGGTCTTGTGTCAGGAGAGCTGCCCTAGCTGGCCGAGGCTGCAGAGGAGGGCTGAGGAGACTACAGCAGCCAGAGCTGGTTCAGGGTCTGAGAGGTTTGCAAAGACAAGGAGAGTCACGTACTGGGAAGCTCCAGTCCCGCAGCCACTAGCTTGCAATGAGTACTGCTGTGATTTGTTTTGCCGATGTAATGCAGACATGCCCAAGTTGAACACTGATGCTCATGCATTGATTACAACAAGATATACACCCTGGATTAGGCACAAGGTCTGTGTGGTTCGCTACACATAAGTTCAGTTATTCAGAATCCAGAAAGTATAAAATGGCAATCTTTCTGCTTTATATTAGCCTGATGACTAACTCCATTGCTAAAGGAAAAATCTATGGCCCAGTTGGAAACAGCTATAGTCTTTGTAGATAAAATTGTGTTCTTAACTGTTGTATGTTCTAGTCCTATATTATTTGATAATATTGCCACTGTGAGAAAGAGTGCTATTAAAGCCTAAAATTTAAACTATTTTTCTCTTAAAATATTTTCCATGTATGAAAATGGTTATACATATATTTGGAACTTAAGTCACATATGACCCAAGATCCTTGAAAAGGGCTCTTAGGCAATATTAAATTGAAAAGCTTAAATTTTTATTTCAAACATCTGTGAAGCCATTCCCATTTTTTTTTCCTTCTGCTGCAAGGAAATGGTCATAATACCACTAAATATAGATACTTACATACCCTGGCAATATTATATACTCACAGGTGCAGCTCACATGATTTCTAGCTGAGCAAAAACTGAAAAGACTTTCTTTTTATAATGTTGCTCTTTGTAAAAAAAAAAATTTTTTTAATGCCAGGAGTGCTAGGCTTGTCTCTTGCCCCCAAACCCTTCTTTTGTGGGAACAGAAGAGCTGGAGGGGTCTGGGAGGTGTGGGCAGGAGGGTAGTGACAGCCAGGTGCCTCTGTTGGCAGGTTCTGTTCTTCTCCCCTGTGCTGTATTTGAAGCCTGCAGAAAGAAAAACTGCTGGGCTGTTCATACAGCTATGGAGTGGTGGGAAAGGAGAGCAATTAAGAGGAAAAACTTCTGGCTACAATGTCAGTTCGCCCAATGGCTTGGATGAGGGACAGGAAACAGGTAGTATGACTTCATGGATGGAGGCTGAAAGCCACAGAAGCACATCCAGCTTCCCTGGCCTTGTCAGCCTGCCTGAAGGGGTGTGGGGTTTGGGGCTTATGGTGGATTTGAAAGAATCATCCAACGTACGCATTGGCATTGCTAGTACTGATGAAATTTCAACTCATTTTTACAATGTATAGAGACCTTATGTGAATCTTTTCCTGACTGTGCTTGAAAACTGGTATTTTCAATGGCAGTTCTTTCTGGTCCTGTTTCCAGCCCTACCAATGACTGATGTTATGTGTGCATTTTAAACTGCTCAAACCTCCTTTCTGACCCAAAACATCCATGGACTCTGGCTCCCCTCTGTGAGTAACAAGGACAGCCTGGCAATGACAACAGAAGATAGCAGTGGGGACATTTCAGAATCTCCAGGGATGAGACGCATTCACAATTTTGTGTCATCAGCTGATGATGATGACTCAGCTCCTATAGTGGTGTTCTGTCCCATCTCATCTTGAGGAGCATTTCTCTAGACCAGTGATTTTCAACCAGTGTGCTGCAAGAATTTTTACAACATGTAGCACCTGACTATTTAGTCAGGGGCACTGACCTCTTTTTCCTTCGATTGTCAAATAAAAAATGACAACAGCCAATGCCGACACAACAGCTGTGAATGAATCAAAATTATACCCATATTTTTTTGGTCAGATTGGCAAAAAATATGATTTTTGGTGTGCTGCAGAATTTTAGTAATTAGTTTATGTGTGCCATGAGATGAAAAGGTTGAAAACCACTGATCTAGACCATATCATGAAATCAGGATACAGTAAGTCCTCACTTAACATTGTTGATAGGGTCTGTGACTTTAAGTGAAATGATGTATAATGAAACCAATTTTACCATAGGCTAATTGATGTAACAAAATTCAAATTCCTATGGCATCTCATCAACATTATAAGGAAAAGATGTTGAATGAAACTCTATTTGAAAATCAGCTGTACATTTTAGTAACACTCCCTAAATCTAGACGAAAGTTATGTATCTATCTGTGTGTAATTTACTTTATTAAATGGTAACTGAACAAAACCGTTAACTTAGCCCTGATTGTTACACAGCTACCAGGTTATTTAGAATTGACTTCTGGTGGAATCCTTCACCACGTGTGTAATTCAGTGGGTAGCAGAATGATTCCAGGCTGGGCTCAGACTGCTACATCCACATGGTGTTGTGCCTAACCCTGGGGCTAGGTTGTTCCCCCAACACACAAAATCTCTTCACAGATTGGCACAGACAATAAATGAGGCTCTGAAAGTAGGACCACTATCGCAGCAGCCATCTAACACTGTTTCGGACCAAAGCCCCAACCACGACAGGGAAGTGTGTTCTATGCCGAGGTACACACCTCTTCCTCTGAACTGTCACTCGGGTCATTGTCTAGTGAGGCAGTCAAGGAGGCCGCCTTGGGCTCCAGGTAGCAGAGGCACATAGCCAGAGGGAAGGAGAGAGTGAGGGCATATGGCACTGAGAAGGAGGCGGAGAGCAGAAAGAAAAAGATGAAGAGGAAACAGGGTACGAGGGAGGGTGAGCGAATCGGGAGATAATGCTGCAAGCTCTGGGGGAGGAGGTTGGTTTCAGACAGGTTGGGAAAAGAGAGGTACCCATCGTCATCTAGAAGAGAAGGGAATGACTCAGGGAGCTGCAAGGAGAAGGAGAACAGGGTGGCCCCTCTGCCAGTTTGCTGTTTGTAGCTAAAAGCCACATCTTGGTCCCCTAAGTGTGGCTTCCCTTTGCCGTCAGAGTCCATGGAGGGCTCTCTGGGCGTGGGCAGGGTGTCTTTAGAGGGTTTGAAACCTGGAGGCTGGTGGTCATTCTCCTTACACCTCCTACGGAGCTCTGTGGGAGATGTGGGGGGACAATGGACTGATGAGGGGGACAGGGGACATGAGTCAGTGCCAAGCCCAGGTGACTGATGTGAAAGAGACAGAGAGAGACAGAAAGCAGCAAACAGAGGTGCAAAAGGACAAAAAGAAAACTGCAATTAGTCAATTTTCTTATGGGTATCAATATAAAATTGTAAAACAAGAATTTCAGCACTAGGGTTATTCACGAATTTTAAAGTACTCAAGCTGCATGCCAACGCTGCCACGGATGGCTACCGTTTCCCCGCCAGACCATCAAACCGAGGTGGGTTTCTTCAAATGGTCAGAACGAAGGTATCTGGGGCAATCTCAAAGTCTACATGCTTCACATGTTCAAAACATCTTGTTTAGATCAACAACTCTAGAAAGTTTTAGGGTTTTGAGAGTAAATATAACTCTGAAAACTTAAAATCAAGACTTTGAATAGCTTCTCCTGATCTCTAGCTAACAGATCTGTTACTGTGGTTCAGATGGATTAAAAATAAAAATGAATGCAAATTTTGATTATGTAAAAAGAAATCTGTAGCATTACCTTTCCCTGGTTAGTCAATTACATGCAAAACAGGTGAGCTTCCAAATAAAAAAGTTTCTGGCCCCACTCCTATGTGACAAGCAGTTCCAATTAGTAAATTCAATAATTAGCATTTTAGGAAGTCTGACTCTCCACAAAAAATTGAAGTTCCTTTGAAAAGTCTTATTTTGACTCATTTATTTATGATGTAAATAGAACTTAAACTCCTAGTGGTTTCAACAAGCTAACAAGCAAAAACAATATGTTTTCTGGTAACAAGTATCTATTTGTGGGCCATGAATTATAGAAAAATATAATTTCCCAGTCTTCACGTTTTTCTTAGCAGTTAAAACGTATGTTGAACTCCCCTGGTTTGAGCTCTCAAGAGAATGACAAAGGCAGGCAACCCCACAAGGTGCGTCCCAGTGAGCTCCGGCTTCTGTGGGAAAGTGAGGCTCTTCAGGCCCCCTCTGGGCCTGGCATCTGAAAGGCCACCACGAGTCTCCTCCGCAGGCGGCAGAGGGCTGCTAAGTGAGGACAGGAAGAAGGAAAGCAAGCAAGTACCCCAAAGGACCTGGGCAAAGCGCTGAAGCTGCTGCAGCACAGGAGTTCAGTCGAGGTCACACAGAGCCTGAAGATAATTAGACTTCTGCTGCTCTCTGTGACACTGAGTGTGTGTGTGTGTGCGCGCGCGCGTGCACACAGACTCATGTTTTTCCCAGTGACCTGACAGCATGGAAATGACCTAACCTCCTCTGTGGTGGCTATCTAATTCTGACTTGGTAACTATAGGGACAAGGGGTAAGAAAAGGCACAAATGAAATTATATCATGGATATATTAGAATTTAGAATTGTCTTTTTAGTATTAGACAAGTATGTCTTTTCCTAACACTCACGTGACACTAAGCATTGTGTTTTAAACAAGACCCTGCTCAAATCTCATTCAACTGAGAATAATGTATAAATTATAAACTGACTTCTGCATGTAGATTATTGTTCCTGCAGTGGCAAAGGCCACCCACTCACCTGGGATGATCATAGCTGGGAAACACGCTTCCTCTCAAAGGAATAGAGGGACTGTTGTTCAGTAACTATTTTTAGTAATACATTTCATTTTCTTTAAAAAATAAGTACCCTCTATGTTACGTTTTGAAGAAGAAGAAAAATTAAGGTGTAAGCTTTCCTGTTGCTTATTAACGTGGTTCTTAAAAAACAGCTTCGCACTAGAAAATGAAGACAGGCAACCACCTACTTCAGCACTCGGTCTGGGTCACAGCCCTTCTGAGTCAGAGTGCTGGCTTCCCAGAGACTCAGACTATGACAGTTCTAGTTTTCTCTGCCGATTTTATTTTCCAATGGCATAAATGGAACAAAGTAGCGAATGCTTCATGCTATGTCATATGTGAGCAAATTGCTGATATTTAAAATCAAATAAAGTGAGACTGCCTGGATCTGTTTTTGGAGCAAACTAAGTCATTTCTATGCGCCACTTAATCATATTTTCACATCCATGAAAATCGTATGTTGGCATGGGTGATTTTAAGAAATCATGGAACACATTTGCTGTTCAGGTACACTATCTTTTCTTCATGTCCTATTTAAGACCTGCCTTGACTTAACTGAAAGGAAGAGTATAAAAACAAAATTCAGAACAAAGTGCATTTTAACAGCACAAGTGATCCTAACAATTTTGCTGTCATAACCTATCCTGTTTGGCAAATAATTTTATCCTAAAAAAGAGACACACTGGGTCATTTGGAATATCCTACCATAACTATAACAATGACAGGTTTTTGTTGGCATACCCTTTTAGCTATCACTGTTAAATTCTTGTCAAAAGGCGTATTTTTCTATAGAGTCCCAAGGAGTGAGTCCCTGCATATCAATCTATATCTGAAGAGCCTATGTGCAAAATAATATTTTTGAATCAAATTTACACAGGTTTTAACACAGCTGTAAGTTATACAGCATTTTTATTCTGCTATTTCCTTCCACTCTGTACTGTGCACACTTTTCCCCCACTGCTGTTATTATGTATAAACCTCCCAATGTTGTTGGACTTTCACGGAGCCGCCCTGCTACATACAAAACCCATAACCAGAAGTAGATTATCTGCTTGGCTTCTGACTTTTATTTTTCTAAAAAGTTGCTGTATGGTGCTGGACCACCAAAAATAAACATCGCATTTTAAAAAAATTAAATTTTGGGTAAAATGAAGTTACAAAATTTAATGGAAAAAACACCTTGGAGAAGTTGCTGCCAAATTCACTTTCCATGTTCCCTTGCCACCTTCTGCCTTAATATCACTTTTCAAAACATGCCCAGTCACTACTTTGATGAATAGATTATAATCACAAGAATAAGAAAGGAGAAACACTATAAATACACAGGCTATGGTCACTCAATTACCTGCAGTCAGAAGAATGGCAATGTCATTATACTACAAAAATATACACTCCTTGGGTAGGAGAATGGGGCCAGAAACAAAGAAAACAGCTTTAGTGATAGCTCTGAATGTGAGCCCAAATAGAAAAGTGTAATAGGCCAGTAAAAGTACTTTTAAAAAATACAGATAAGACAGCTGTTGAAAGTCTAATGTAGCACAACAGTTGTTAAATTAAAAAGGCTCAAAAAGTTCAAAAGGAATCTTTCAGAGGAAAAATGTTGACACAGGAATAATTTAAATTTGACCATAAATGTGACTTAAGCTCTGGCTAGTGTTGCTCAGTAGTTAGAGCATCGCCTATGCACCAACGGGTTGTGGGTTCAATTTCCGGTCAAGGGCACGTACCTGGGTTGCAGGTTCAATCCCAGCCCCAGTCAGGGTGCACGTGGGAGGCAGCCAGTCAATGTGTCTCATATCAATATTTCTCTCTCTCTCTTATTCTCTCTCTCTCCCCACTCTGAGCCCCCTCCCCACCTCTACTCTCTCTAAAAATCAATGAGAAAAATATCCTCAGGTGAGGATTAACAACAACAAAAATGACTAAGCTGAAATCTGAATTAGCCTAAGTCTTAACACATTCCTGACTTATATTCTCAGTACTATTTAGCAGTTGTCTAAAGTTTGAGCAAGCTCTAGGAGGCAGCCTGGGAGATGTACCTTTCCCTCGTGCCGTACTGCTGTGACCGGAGTGGCTTCCTCCGCCTTTTTCCGTCTGTCCTCTTCCTCATCACGCTCCTCCTCGGCCTTTTTCTCCGGAGTCACAGTGGTGATCAAGTTGGTCTGAGAGATGCCCTTTGTTGTGGTGTACTGGCCAGTACCAACCTCTGCAGCAGACACAGAATCCTTCATGTATATTTCATGGTTCTCATTCACTGATGCTAAAAGCAAATACAATTGAAGAAATTAAGTCTGAAATCGTTAAGTACAAAGACAGATGAATACCACTAACTGTCCCATTATAAATACCCCTATAAAATACCAGATTTCTTCAAAAGACAAGTCAGCGCTGCAGGTACCTTCTTCTAAGTGCTACCCTAGACTCCACTTTCTATGTCATCTGCATTAGTGTTTCAAATTGTTTCAAATGCTTCTCCCTTGAAGCCACCAGAACAGTTTCATCCCCTCTCAGGCTCCATGGTGAGGATGCATGTCAGGTGGATATGAGTATACGGCGGGAGGCTGAGCTGCCACAGAGCCTGTTACCCCACAGTAACTGTCTGGGTACCAGCACCAGACACTTAGTGGCAAGTTCCAAAACTAATAATATTTTCAGTAAACAAATAATCTAGTACACTTGACTTTGAACATATCTTTGGAAGTGCCATTTACCAAGGAGCACTGAAATAAAAAAAACAAACAAAACTGTTATTATTAATAACGGCTGAAAAGTCTCCTACAGTATACAAGCCACAAGGGTAATAAAAAAATTAACCGTCTTAGCAGAGATTATAAAAGTCAGATGGAAATTCCATTAACTGAAGTACAGAAATATTTTAATTTCTACTGCACTTTAAAAAGATATGCATACATATCTACCATGATATGCATATATTCGTTCATCTCTAATGTTTGGGAAAAATGAGACAAACATTGCTAATGAAATGCAGGCAAAGGCAAAGCATGCAAACATAAGAGATATAAGATACAGCCTTTCATCCCAGCTAAAATGTCTTAGTGAAAGAGATGTTTATTTCAGTTAAATTTTTAAAAATTGATACTCATTATTTTAGGTTTTAGATATAATATTTCAGAAACTTATAAATGCTGCTTTTCCAATACACAGTAGCTAATTACAGGCAAAATGTAATCTGCTTTCATATTTATATAAGTGTTAAGAAAATATTTCTGAAATCCTTTTAATAGTAAATCATTTCACTAAAATACCTTCACTAAGATATTTTATGTCTCGTTATACTGATGAAAAAGCTCGTATGAGACAGTTTCCTAAGGGGCCAGTTGGGCTGTTCTACAGAAGATGCAACCTTGCAAAAAGCAGTTTATATGCCAACATGCAGCCATGGCCCCCGGCTCAGCAGCACAGAAACACATTAGAACTGACAGGACCCCAAAGAGTAGAGACAACACATACTAACATCACTTTTGGGCAGGGAGGAAAAGACAGCATGATATTAGTGCATTTATTTCACAATTGTCTTCTCAGCAATCATTATCACACAAAAGGTCATGAGGTAAACAAAAGTCACAACACATGTGTTCCCTTGGGCACACATCACTGAACACAGCGGATGGTATTCAGGAAAAAAAGTGTGAATCTACAAAAGCTCCTCCAACACTGACTTATAGAACACACAGTTTACAGAGATTCTCTACAGGAGGAAGAAAAGCTTCAATGTTAACATGGATATGTAAGCACGTTAATCCAACCTGAAATAGTCCTAATAAACATTTTATTCCCAAAGTATGGCTCTATTAGATATCCTGAAAACAGGAAACTCATAGGAGATACAGAATGGTAATAAAGTCCTAGTCTACCTCACAAAAGCCTATCAAGATAATTATCAATATAATTATTGAGATAATTATAATTACATCTATAACAGGAGTGCTCTGATATACGTCTTATTCAGTTTTACAACAAACCTGTCAGAGGTGGCCTTACTCCCAACTTGACGCATAAAAACCAGACAGGGAGAGTTTAAATCATTCACCAACTACTGCCAGGTAGAGGAACAGGACTTCAGCCTGGATTTACCTGCGCCAGGTGAGTGTCCTTTCCACTTCACTAGTAACATACATAACATAGCACTAAGAACTCAATTTTCATTTCTTCTATAAACTGTTTATAACATCATCCATTAGGAAAATATAGTCTTTTTAATCAGGGGTTCAGGGAGTCTGTCACCCCACCAACAACACTGGGGTATCATGAACTGTGGCAAGCCGTGGCAGAAAGGTAGGGAGGAAGGGGATCCCAGGTACTTTTAATGTTTACTTATTTTTACTTATGTTTGTGCTTATTATTAAAATTGTACACATGCCAGAAACGTCTAACTGTGTATGTGCACAGGATAGGTCTTCTATAAAACAACTCATCTCCCGGTGCTCTGTGAGAAGACGGGGCCTGGCCATGGCTCGGTTCCTGAGCTAAGTACCACCTCTAGCTGCCATGTCTGGTAGCAGAAAGCAGATCTGCATGTAACTACAGATACAATACAAAACCGTCCCACAAAACAAAACCTACTGAAAACTCATGATTATGCCACTCCTTAAACATAGTATTTAAGTGATTCTCTCCCTGTTTTACTCATATATTTGACTTAATAGTAGATAACATTTACACAGTAATACTCTCCCAGTCCATCTGGTGCAGTAATTAATATTAACCAGGAGGATTTAACGTAAAGCCCTTTGCTGTTATTTGAATATCATCCTTTCTATAAGCCATTATGTACTGACTGATAAGTCACATTTTATTTATAAATTTTTTTTTTAGAAAAAGAGATACATTTAATTTACAGTTGTTTTTTTCTGAAACAAATGGTCTAAGACAAACCTGACAATCATTTAAGATCTGTTGGCAAGGAAACCAGATTACTCATAGAGTATGTGACTACCATGTATGGAATGAGAATCTTTCTCCAAATTCAGAGTACCAGCTTAAGAAAGCTATGTTCTTCATTCCCTAAGCACCAACCATTCTTTTAGATAATTTTATATAAATCGATAGTAACAGACATTAGACTCACAAAGGCACTTTTGCTTTTGAGGATGGGGGTTAAATCTGGCCACTCAGCCACAGACCAAGAAGTAAGTGCTTTCCATTTCTCACTATCCAAGAGGATCTATGTTTATTGAATGCTCATGGTGGCTTCATCCTGTTGGGCAGCCACAAGAGCGATGCCTACCTCCATCCAAGCTTCGAGACATGGTGTAACGCTTGCTGGATGAGCGTTCGAAGTAAGGGGCTGGGCGATCTATCAGTGCGCTGGCTCTCCTTGTTTGGGCTTGTGTTCTGCCACTATAACGAAACTTGGAACCCAAGGTGAGAAATTTCTTTGGAGGTGCTTCTGGTAACAACAATCTAAAGATATTAAAGAAAAAACAACAGAAAGAATATTAAATCAAATAATAAGAATGCTAACTTTTCATTCTGTTCGGAAAGGTAAAATGCTCTGTGTACTAATGCAATTAAATGAACCTGATTTTATAAGAAAAAATAATTCACACAGTACAAATCAACTAGGGATGCTATTGAGGCTATGAGCAAAACGAGGGTTGGGTAGGACTGGTGAACTTGAATATCTCATGTCACTGGAGAGTTTACGGTTCTATAAACCCCAAGAGCAAATTAAGTAGGTGATGGTAATGAAGAACAGTGATGATTTGTTATTGTGTAGACACAACTCCGGTGGCCCTAAGGAGTCCAGGCTATTGAGAAATTATTGAAATAATAAGAAATGGATCAGACACTTGAAGGTAAGAAAGGGATTGGACACTTGAAGTGGCTATCCTATAAAAAGAATGAAAAGACGGTAAAAATAATAAAGAGGATATGGGATAGATAAATATAGAAAAATTAAGGAAAACCCTTCATATTTAGTTAAGAGTTCTTTTAGGATTTCTTATTAAGAAATCTGGTGACAACAAACCTGAAGGAACAGAAAGGATATGCTTCCACATTCTTCTTCTCAACAACCTTTCTCAGTATAAGTGATTCCAGGAATTTTAATTTTTCCTTAGGAAAAAAGTAAAATGATCTCTCCCTACCTGAAAAATGTATGGTGTTCAACACATACTTTCCATAAACGCTTGGCAGCTCGATGATTTGGCAGTTTAAACCCAATGGTACTTTCAAATTGTTCAAACTATATTTAAAAAACATTGAAGAGTAGAATCAAGATAAAAATAATAAATAACAGAAAAGCAAATCATTTAAAAAATCATAATACCACCCATAATTTTTTTCTTTACTCAATCATTTGCTATATGCAGAATTCATGCTATACATATTCATTCATTAAAAAGAAAAAAAAAATCTTCTTAAATGCTGCAGATACAGACAACCACATTATGCATGTAGTACATGTTTCATGTGCCAGTGTGGACCTTATGAAAAGTAAATGCAAAAAGAATATTTGGATTCCTTCCAGGGATCAATTTGTCTGGATCTCAGTTTTAAGCCTAATTTTCATGGTTTCTCCATGACATCATGACGTCAAATGGAAGATACAGAAATAAACAAAAGGTTTACAGTATATAGCATTCTCAGAATGACATTTTCTCCTGATATTTGGTCTGAAAATATGCATGTATCCTAGGTATTTGATGACTTGGTATCAGGTATTGCTGATATTATTTGTGCATTATAAAATGGATCATCATGTTAAATGCTACCATCTCTCAATATTATATATAAGATTAGAGATTGGGAGAATACATTTTCATATTTCTCAGCATGTATAGTTCAGATAATACTCTATCAGCCATTTGATTTTCTAAGGTGAAATATCTGATTTCCTGAGTAATTATTTTAATATTATTGTAGACACTTATTAATTTTTTTATTTTCTAAGGACAGTATGCATCAAGCCACCAGAGGGCAATCATCTTAAACAGTAAAGGGTTTCCAAAAGAACACAAAACAAACAACCTGACTACTGATACAATCAATAGTAAAAGTAATTTATGTGACAAAGAACCAAGGAGAGGGCTCCTTTGCATGGCATATAAGATATACTTATGCTTGACCTCTATTTCTTGTTTGTTGAGAGGGACTGGTTAGGGAGAAGACTGGGAATACATCACAGATTACTCTACCTGCAGTTGCCTTTCCCAATTTCTTACTCACTCTGGAAGTTCATGTGCATACTGGTCATGAAAATCACTGCTGTCCAATGGGCCCAATCAAATGACAAAGCTAAGTACTATGGATCTTAACTAAACCACCCCCCATTTACTGATCCTTCATCTAATATGTACCACACATTATGCAAAGGTCAAGGGTTTTAAAAAATAAGAGTCAACTTGCTCCTGCAAGAAGATGGGAAGATTCTCTCAAGGATAATAGAGGCCCCTGCACTTTTTAATGTCTTCTAGCTCTTTGTGCTTTGTATTCATTTCTTGAAACCTCTTCAGAGACTTCATGCCACCAGTACTTTCTTCTCACTCATTCTTCTCAGCCTATAAATATGCTTGTAAAAAAAAGAAAGGGAACAACTTTCCCTGAGCCAGCTTCTGTCTGAGCCAGAGTCTTCTCACTCCTCACTGCTAAACGTCTGAAGAAGCCTCGGCTACTTCGCTCCTTACCTTACGGCAACCTGCCAGGTGCTCCTAACTGCTTCCTCAACTCTTCAATGTCTCAACAGGGTCTGACTGTCAACTCTGAGACACTTTTCTCAGTTCTTATTTGTACTTTCTCTGTAACATTTGGCACTACCAGTTAACCATGCACTCCTAGTCTCATCTCCTTGTCACCTGTGACTGATTCTGTCCCTTTTTACTTTTCTCTAGCTATTATTCTTAATCTCCCTATGTTTCCTCTTTGGCCTACCTCTCTCTCAAAAAGTGGTCTCCCCCACATTTTTTGTTATAGGGCCTCTTTTTTTTCTTTTTATCTTCTCTTGTTATTTGGATAATTTATTACATGCCCAAGGCCCTGATTAAAATGTATACAGTTGATGACGTTCTTCAAGCTCTATATTTCTTACTGTGTAAGAATCACCCCCTGAAAATTCCCAAAGGCATTTCAATCTTTGTTTCTGAAATCTACCCCCTTATTTTCTCTTGTCTCAAATATCATTTCCATTGCCTTCTCTTGGGCAAGCCAAAAACGTCTGATTATCCTGGACCGTCTCCTCTTTTTATCCTTCCTCCATCCTGTCTCCAAAACCTACTGTCTGCCTCTGAAATCTGTCTCAGATTTGCTCCTTCCATTCTATTCCCAGAGCTTCTGCTCTAGTTTAGGTCTTATCACATCACATTACTAAGTAGCTTAATTTTATTAAGAAATCTGTCATTCTGAAGTATTCATCTAGTTATGTCACGTCCTGATTTAAAACCTTCCATGGCTCACTGCTGTCTGCACTGCTCCAATTTTCCCTGCTGCCTCTCACAACTGTGTTCATTCCATGTCCATGGGATACTATCTCATCTGTTTCTATCATGGCATAATTCCAGTGTGTGAGTCTGCTTCTCTGCTAAACATAAAGTCCCTTAAGGACAAGATCATATTGATCTTTCTATTTCCAATGCCCGACATGGATGGTCCCTAGCAATATGAGATGCTTGCTTAATAAATGTTTAATAAATACAAATATATACAAATGTTAAATTTATAACTGATATATATATAGATATAAAAATATAAATATATTTATATAAATATATTTATATAAATATATCTATATATATATCAGTTATAAATTTAACATGCAAACTTTAGGACATATTTTTATAATTACTGCAATTTGGGTATTTGCATGAAAGGCTTACAGATTATTTCAATCTTCATAGACAAATATGACCTTATATTTACACTAAAAATGATTGCTTGCTTTGTAGTCTGATATTTTAATTGTACTTTCCACTCATGGGTAGGCTGATTTTGAAGACAGGAGATAATTCTATATTATGCCAGACAATGTTCAGAGACATAAATGAGATGCAATTTTAGGGCTTTGCCTCCATTATATCAATCATATTGATCAGAGATGGAGATATATATTATCTATTAGGCAGATAGAGCAGATATTTACTACCTATTATGAACAAACCACTAAGGAGGAGACAAATATAAGTCAATCACAGATGCTATTGTCCAAGAAATAAGGATTAGTTAACAATTTTGACTGTTTCATTAGCCTCTCTGATTTGAGTAAAAAAGGTGAAAATATATTAGGCTGTGGAACATTTACATAATTTACATTCTGTGTCCCTCATTCTAATCTTTCTTGTACATCAATGCACATTATCTCTAAGCTATTCACTTAAGGATGCTATCAGATTTGGAGGACAGAGAAAGATAGCATAGAGACAACAGAACAGGTAGAAAGAAATCTATCCTTTATTTGCAGAGGTTTAATGACTAAGACCTTCTTTTATTCCACAGCTTGAAATATACAAAACATTATTCAGGAATCTGGATTTTACATTAAAATATGTCAAAACAACCCTTTCAATTAATGTATGCCATGGGAAAAATGGAAATAAACTAATAAAAAAAAAAAGAACATTTTATTTCTTCCTGTTTATTGGATAAACCTACAATAAATTCTCTCAGGCATTTAGACATAACTCACCAACCATGTCCTGAGAACTTGTGAGCAGGTAATTAAAATTTTTGTTTGCTATTGGGTACCTTTTTTCCCCAATGTATGTGCAAATGTGGGGGTCTACTTACCTCTCCTGGGCGGATCTTGATGTAAAAGTTGTTCCGTTTGTATGAAATTTTTAGAACCTTAGGCCAGGCAAATCTATTTATCCGCAGTCGGTCGCGATATATTAACAGGCCACTCGCACAAACTCCTAACATAATTTCTACTCCTTCAGAATCCTGGAAAATAGCAGCAAGAACAGAGGATCTATATCTCATTTGTTTCCACTTATAGCTGGGTACAATATTTAAGCCTCCATGACAGAACCTATAATTGACTACCTGTAGCTCTAATTTAAATAAGAAAAATACTGCAGCCATTTTAAAAACATTACCACTCAATAATAGCCTTGTAATGAAGATATTACTATGGAGATTTGTTAGAGTGAAATCTGCTCACCCAGGTTTCTTAGACTTACAACAGAAACACTGCACATAAAGAAGGCCAACCGGTGAAAGTGTCAATAACAGAAATAATGGCCACAGTTCTCAGTTATGGAGTGCCAAGCACTGCCCTAACACTTTATATATATAACTCTTTTAATATTCACTAGGATATTTTGGGATAGATGCTATTATTATTCCCATTTCACAGACGAGAAAACTGAGGCATAGAGAGGTTATGTATCTGTCCCAGTTGAATGCAGGCAGCCTGGTTCCAGAAGTGGCACTCTTAATGAATATGTATACTAAGAGAGGGGCACTATCCTTTCTTATGAGTATTTTAGAGTTCGTTACTTTTAAAAGAACCTCAGTCTTTCTTATATACCATTATTGTAGAGTAAAATTTAAATATATAATAGTTTTTTTCCCTTACGTATGAACTGTACGTCTCCAACAGGCCCCCCAACACACATGCACACACTGCCCAGTGGTAATCACACTTAACAATATAAGTCACATAAATAAAGGTATATTTTATATATGTGAACAATCTTTTATAACAAAAGTGGGATCATGCTACATTTGCAATTTGCTTTGCTATATATTTAGGTCATTTCCTAGGGATGTGTGATGCCCAAAGGTCCCAGAGGTCTTCAGAGATGTTATGTCATGTTTGGGAGACAAAGTATAATATATGCACCATAAATGTATTCAGGTCAAATTAGTGTAGAATGAACATCTGCAGTGGCCTTGAGTGGGGTACAAACTAAGGACAGAGGCAGGACTGTGTGTGAGGCATAGGCTCCATCCCATCTCCCTGCTCTCACTAGCTGTTGGAAGCAGGGGGTACATAGGAGGCAAAGCTGGGGGCGTTTGTCACCTTCATCAGCAGGGCTGTCCCCAGCTGAGTCACTCTGTGGCACGAGCAAAGATGGGAGAGGAAAATAGCAGAATCCATAAAAGAGATTCTGACTCATCCTATTGTTGAAATTTACTTCCTAAAGCCTGTCAGTGAAAGGTACAAGATTAATATTTCCAGAATAAAAAAATTTAGTCCATCTCTGGAAAATATAAGTTTATAATTGCTTTAAAATAAAACAGTTTACCTTTGAAATATATCATTCCATTAGGTAGGAAGTTACAAGAATGAAAATACTTGATGGCAGGATATTACAACATAATAAGATCTGAGGAGAACTCTAAGACCAGAAACTGCCTGCCACTTACCATGGGCTCGACTTTGAAAGAGCGATATAAAGAGCTATAACCTGGTGCTGAGGAGTAGCTGGCATTGCTGGTCCTTTAGAACCAGCTCGTCTGCCACATGACAGTTCAGAGGTGACCACCTTATGCCATGAGCAGAAATATAGGCATGAGGGAGGACCATTTGAGTAACTGCTCTTTGATTTCCTTTCTTTTTGATAAAGAACATAAAGTTCAGAAAATATGCCTTTGAACTAAAGATGGAAAGAACATTTAAAACATTTTTCATTATTTTATCTATTTTTAAATCACTCTTTAGTGTCTTTGAAAGAAAACAGAATCCTTTCACTGGGAAGATCGGGAAGGCTCCTTTGCTCCTTTACTTTTCTCCTGTGCCCTCCCCAACGGGAACTTCTTTGTGCCCCATATCTTTCTGTGTGCACAATCGGTACTGCAATAAACTCTCACCACCTTCCTCCTCCTCATGACTGCAGCTGGATGAGAGCAAGAGCTCTAATCTTTGTAGCCACACAGTCAGGACAGTGCCTACCTAGCATGTGTCAAGCCATTTTATGTTTGGCAAATGAGGAAAGAAAGTATCAGTAAGTTTTAAATTGGATGGTGGTCTTCATTTTATTAATCACAAAGCAAAAAAAAAAAGAAAGACACTTTTTTCTCTCTCAAGTGTTTGGCCACAGCCCATAGTATTAAGGTTAGTTTGGTACGTCTTTTATGGTGAAAGCTCTATTGGCATTCTCTCTTGGAGACATGTGTGTTTGCCCGCCAGTGAACACATTTAATGCTCCCTTTATCAGGGGGTACTGAAGGAAGACCTGGATAGTCTCAGTCTATTGTAATTAAAATAAATGTGCATGCTATTCCCTTAATTTAAAATCACTGTTTAGCCCTGGCCAGTTTGGCTCACCAGTTAGAGCGTCGACCTGTGGTCCAGGGAGACCCAGGTTGGGTTACCGCTAAGGGCACGTACCTCGGTTGTGGTTTGTCCCTGGCCCTCCCACTCTATCTGAACAAAAAATGAAAAAATGTCCTCAGGTGAGGATAAAAAATTTTAAAAATCACTGTTTAAACTTTGCCATCCTTCATTATCACTTGGTCCATGGGATATTCAATATGGACTTATATCTACCTTTTAGAATCTTGTATGAAATAAATGACTCTCACAGAGCCTATTCAGACTGACATTAGATGACAAACAAGCAGAGACAGTCTTCCCAAGAGAGAAAACAAAGCATTTAGAAAAAGGTTTCCAAAACAAGGGAACTCCATCTAATATGGTATTTTATACAGAGCTGTGGAGTTCAAGATAGCAATTCAGAATTTCTAAATAGGTCCTAAAGCTCAGGGTCTTTTATACCATCCATAGAAGAAAGGCATCTCAGTTATGACCGGAAATTAGCTCTAATTTAATTCAGTAAATTTCCTTCTTAAAATGATAGAGTGTGGCTGCATGAGAAAATAGAGTCCATAACCAAATTATGTTATACTTAATACTCAGATAAAATACTATAACAGGCTGCATTTGCACTCCCTTAATTCTTTCTTTTTCAATTGGCATAAATTCAAATCATGTTATTGCAGCTATCTATTTTAATTCAGTAGTGATAGCAATGTTAAGTGATGGAAACACTGATATATCCTGAGTTGTACTTTCCTAAAAGCATGCCCTAATCTTTCATCTATTTGTTTTTCCTGGGCAGTAAGTGACTCATCATGTGCAATTCAAAATTAGCTCTCGATTCACTCAAATTTTTAGGCCATCTTCATTTCCTTCTTGTTTCCTTATCTTTTAGTCACCTAAGGAAAAACTCTAAGAGAAAATAGTGTATGTGTGTCCTTATTTTCTTTTTAAATTCTCATCCTGCCTTATATCTGGCATAAAATACAAACACCTTTGTTCTCTGACTGTAAAGTAAGTAAAAAAAAATATAATAAACTGGCAAGTAAATAGAGCTACACCTGCTGTTCTAATTATACACAAATGTCAAAGACCCTGGCATAATGCACCAGCCCATCCCTGGGATAAGCCCCAGCCAAGTCTCAGAGATTATGCTAGTTGGTGCTCGGGCCTTCAGCCGTTGGAAGTGCTTATTCTGTGTGATGCACAAAATGATCACAAACATAACCAGTCAAACCTGCATTCACTTAATGGCCACTATTTTCTGGTCCAAACACCATCCAGGGAGCATCAATAGAACCTACAGATCATAGATTTCCCTCCCATGGGACCTCAGGGTTGCTGAGCTGTTTGCCTGAACAGAGTTAGCTGAAACTTCATTTCTTGGCCCCAAACTTGACTGTGTAAGATAGTAGCTTGACTAGAAGCCTGTAACCTGTATGTTCTTGTGAGTCCCAGACTATGAAATTGGTAACTACTCTGTGTATTAGAAGTAAAGGCATATTCCCATAACTGGAGCAGTTACCTTGTCAGCCCAAATCAGAATAAACTGCCCCTGAACTTCAAACACTGATCTTTTAACACTGCTTAAGTACCAGAATCCATCCCTAAGATCCTAACACATTTCTTATGTTTTGATGATAACAGTTTTCATAAAGTTTGCCTGTACTTCCGCAGTACTTCATTCACAGCTGTTCCAATAACAGACTAACACTCATTCTCTCACTGCTGAAAAATACAATTCTATAAAAAGTATGACATGGACTAAAAGCTGCTCTATGCATCCTTACAACCTCCCCCCTCATACAGTCTAATTCCAGCTTCTTGCTTCCCAAGAACCAGAGCCAAGACACAGCTTTAACATTTCACCAATCACCCATCAACCAGACAATCCTTAGCTTGGGTGGTTAATTTTAGTTGAACTTAAAAATAACAATCTTATTTCAGAGGACTGGTTATTTGTCAGAATACCTCAACTTTGTAGATGGAGTTATTTAAATTTCACATGAATTTACTGAATACCTGATGAGTAACCACAACAGGGCCATAAATAGCACTTTACACATAATAGATATGACAGTTGGGTCTTGGACAATCAGCTAAGTTTAAACACATAGACAGAAAGGAGCGAGAAGGTACGAACAAAAATGAGCACATTCTGGCAAAGGGCAGAGACAGGGTTTGGCAGGAGCAAAGGGCACACACATGTCAGCCCAAAGTGGGAGATACAAGTGAGACAGGGAAGGCAGGGTGAGCTCAGAGCTTGTGGTGTGAAGATACATTTCCAACTGTCACAGGCAGGCAGAGGCTCAGACCACGAGGCATGTGAGTTTGAGCCATGTACCGTCAACTCCTCAGGAAAATATTAGAGCTAAATATGCTTTATCACTGGGCAGGCCTTAAAGGGCAAACACAGATTTGAATCCCCAAGGTTCTGGTTTACATGTACTGAAACAAAAATCACCAGCTTATAGCAATAACAGTACTTGAATTAAATAATATTAAATAAAAAGTTTGGGGGTTAAAAAATACATACCTTGGCATGATGTAAATCTACCCCATACATGGATAGTTTTTTGGCATTTTCCAAGAAATGCATCTCGGCTTCTGCTGGCGTCATCCCTCTGATAAGACAAAAAAGTGTTACAATGTTGCTTCACTTTTGCCTGGCCAGGCTCTAATATTTCCTACTTAGCTCCCTTGCTAGCTAATAAGCAAGCCTTCATAGAGGCACCAGCCAATTTGTGTTCAGAGGGAAGAAAAATAATAAGATGGCTTTTAAAGAAAACCTTATAAATAGATATTCTAAGTAAGAACCTAATTATCCCAGAACTGTACCTAGTGCAGAATCCTACTCTGCTCAAGTGTTGTCCATGATGCACTTGAGATCAGTCTTGGAAACAGTGGGTAGTGAAAGTAATGCTCATTCATCAAGGCCCAACTTAAAAAACGAACTGTTGTCAGGGTTTCTGCCACTAACCTGTGACTCTTGTGCAGCTCGATCACTTTATCTTCCAGTTCTTTAGTGTGATTTGGTGCAAAGCGGAACTCACTAATGTAATCATTCCCACATTCATCTGGGTCATAGTCTCCAAGTTCTGACTGGACAGTGTAGGAGCCCAACAGGGCAAGGGTGACAAAGGAGCAGGGCAGCCTTCCGGACACGATGTCATCTCGCAATTGTAAGCAGAGGTAGTACCTTCCAGTCATCAAAAGGACAAAGCAAAAAGCCAGCAATGGGATACAGGAAAAGGATGCCACTCAGTACACACTGTTCAGTAAGCAATTTCTCCCTATTGAATAATCAATCACATGATGACAAATTTTCAAGTGTCTATATTTTAATCTAGGTATAAGGGGAAAATACTTGGCCACAAAATACAATATTTAAGGGCAAGTAAAGACAAGTTAATGTTCATAATAAAACAGTTTTATTAATAAAAAAAACCTATAGACATACTCAGCTAAAACTTTTAAAATAACATTTAAAGCCAAATGAAAAGTCCCCAACACACTTCCTGAAATCTTTGGTTGGAGGTATTACAGTATAAAAATGGTGCTCTTAAATATAATTGTTAAGTCCCAACTTGACTTCAGGAGTCTCATTTGGATATCTAAAGGTCTTGCCATATGTCCAAGACACATTTCAGGTAACTCAACAGCTACGCCATCATAAACTCTATTCTCAATTTCCTGCATTCCTGGTGAGATAGTCTCTCGATAATAATGAGTGATTTCTGTTTCAACTTCTCATTTTTTTAGGATAACTTTCTAGAATCCAACTGATATGAAGACTAATTGAAGAATTACTACTTTAAGACCTCAGAACCTCGCCACTATAAGTAGACAGTTTGAAATTTGGGGACTATAAAACATTTTCCATATAATTTTGACAAGATAACATAAAAATATTTCCATTAATATTTAACTTATATTCTCTGTTATTTTGCTTTTAAGGTTTAGAGATATAATACTAATTGTGGAAGATTCCACAGTAAGTATTGACATGAATAAGTTTTAATACCTTTCATGGGCCAGCATATGGGTATAATAATAAAACACACCTGTATATTTCATATGAGAAATGAACTGTTAATCTGTTGAAGCTGAGGATTATGAAAAAGTCTTAAGGTCCCTGTACATATGACTTTAAGCTAATGATATAAGCATACTCTGTGTAATTCAGATATACAAATTTCTAATTAATTCAGGGCTCTACAAACATTACAAGTAGATAGAAATCAATCATGCACTAAATTTAAAATCCAGGTGCACATAGGCTTTACAATCACAAATTAGCCACAATTAAATAGTTCTCAATATTACTAAAGAGTATTTTAAAATATGAAATTATAAATTTTATAATTTAATGTGAAGAAATACTCTGGAGCTAGTGTTTACCCTTCACCTAAAATGTCTGTTAAAATTATTTTTAATCAGAGCAAGAGATGGAAACTTTTTGAGTAATTTCCCTTTTCTGAAAAGCCCTCCAAGGATGTGAGGCTTACACAGAAAATTCAGCACACACTGCACAAAATCGCTCTGGCTGGCTACAAACTTACTACCCACCAGGCTAGGGGTTCCAAAGTGGAATGCAGAGGAGTCATGGACGTGCCTCACACCCAGAACTGTTTCATAAAGGACACCTTCTCACACCTAGCGCCCAGTTACCATGCCAGAATATTTCTGTTGGATTCTTTTTTTAATGTCTTCTTTTTATAAAAATGAATTAATCATTTCCCTTGTAGGTCATGGAGAAAGTAAAGTAAGTCTTAAGTGTAAATGTGTTCAATGTGTACCTGTATATGAATGTGTATGTGTCTAATTTTTTTTAAAAGAGCTGCCAAGTAGCAGATTGGTTAAATAAAAGGCATAAGCATCCAAAGACATATTTTTTACTTGATTTTTTTTAATATACATATAAGTTATTATAATTACTTGAAGTTTTAAACCATGAGCACTAAGAATGGCTCTGTCATTTAAGGCTGAATCCCATCTGATTTACTGTGGTGAGTGGATGATAGTATCACAATTCTGCATGTCTTCCCACTAGGGTCAGGCAGACGAAGTAGCGACTTAGCACCAAAGATTCAAGAACAGATATGATTTGGCAAATCTCCTCATCAGATGTTTGCTCTCATTCAGCTGCCTTTTGTTTGCCATTTCAGTGTGGATGATTGTAAGGTTACCAAATGTAGGCATGTTCTTCTCTGGAGAATTTGGGAGAAGCATAACTCTCCCAAGATGCCTGCCTTTTTATAGCCAACTTTCAAATACCTGGTGATATCTTCAGATAGCTGGGCGGGGTCTGGTGGGTAAAATTTCACATTGAATGCAAACTGCCAAGCACCACCTGCAGAGATGAGAAAAAAAATTAGAATAAAACCTTAGAAAATCCCCTTATACTTATGACAGCTAGTGCTACCTTAACTCCAAGTTTTAAAACCCAGGCAAATTTTAATCATCCATCAAAAATAGGAAAGTCTCTGTTAAATGAAATCCAGAGAAGTCTGAAACTTCATCTAGTTTCTAATCTTCTCACCAATCAAATCCTTCACTGGCACTTCTAACTGGAGAGGAAATTGACTAAACTTCCTCCCTTTCTTAGGGACAATGGTATGCCTTCGGAAGAGGGGAAAAAGTGAGCAATACGGATAATCCTCAATCAGACAAGTCTGGAATTGACTAAGTCTATTGCTGTGAAGCTCTGAATAGCTCACATACCAACATTACAGACATAATCCCATTTCCTTTGTCCTTTCTGTTTTGTTATTGCAGGTCAAATCTCATTATAACACATGTCAAGGGACCATTTAAGGTGTTTGATTTTATGGGGAAGTTTTGTTGTAGTGAATATTTAGGAAGGGAGCTGTTCTATGGGCTGCTGAAATTCTTTTCTTATTCAGGGAGCTTTCTGATTAAAGAGATACTTGAGTGTATTTACTGTGCATCACCAATTCCCACACCTCTTTCTTAGCCCATGACTTGAACAGGTCCTCTTTACACACTGCCATTCTGTATCCTGCGGCATTTGTGTCCAGTCTCTCCATATGTCAGCTCACAGGCGCCTACTCTGCAGTAGTGTCCACACATATACTCAGAACATTATTAAGCCTTCCTAAGCTCTCCATTTAATATTATCTCTAATCATGTATGGTTTATCTTATAAACATAAAAAAAAATCTTTTCTTCTTTTCTACATTTTATCTTATGTGATCACTCCTTTAACTTATATTCATTTTGTTCTTTTATTCTGGCCTTTGAATGCAGCAATTCACGGAGTGTCTGGGCGTTCCTTCATTGGGACACTGCATACATCTGTTCCCTCCACCCAGTCACCACACTAAAAGTGCCACAGTATAGGTCCTGCTTGTATTCTGAATGCGCTGCTGAAAAATTCCCTCCAGTCTCCTGGCTGCTGTACTGGAAGCCTTTCTTCTATGCCACACATAGCCATGGTCTTCCTTTCCCTCTCTGTGACCTCACAGTTCAGCGCTTAAGTGTGTGTACTCTCCTAGGAATTCCAAACACTCCCTTCGGCCCATTGAGAAACTTCTGGAAAGTCCTTTTTTATTTTCTATGAGCCCTCCCCAAATATCCAGAAGGAACAGCATTGCAAGTACAGGCATGTGACAAATACTTAGCTGCCTAGGTTATCTACATAGAGTCCATTTATTAATTCCAGTTTCTTCTTGACACTACCATTCATATTACAGTTAAAGTTCCACATGGCAGGGTATACCGTGAAGTGCCTTATAAAGGACTTGGTATAAGACCAGGTAAAATTGAGTGGTTAATATTATTATGTTTCACTCATCTTTACTGTCGAATGTATTGCAGATGTCTCGCCATTATTGCCATCCTCCCCAATCTCACCCTCTTCCTACCTTCCCCATGCTATTGTCTGTGTCCATTGGTTTTGCATATATGTATAGAAGTTCTTTGGTTTATTTCATCCCACCCTCCCTCCCGACTTCCCTTTGAGGTTCATCAGTCTAACCAATTTGCATTTCTTAATTCTTTCATCTTTTTCACCCATATCCCCACCCCCCTCCCATTTGGCAAACAACAAAAAGTTCTCTGTATCTATCAGTCTGCTTCTGTTCTGCTTGCTCATTTTGTTTCTAGATTCAATTGTTGATCATATGTATTAATTGCCCTGTTATTGTTCATATTTTTGTTGTTCTTCTCCTTCAAGAAGACCCTTCAACATTTCATATAATTCTGGTTTGGTGGTGATGAACTCCTTTAGCTTTTTCTTGTCTAGGAAACTCTTTATACATCCACTGATTCTAAATAATAACTTTGCAGAATAATCTTGGTTGTAGGTCGTTGCTTTTCATAACCTTGAATACCCCTTGCCACTCCTTTCTGGCCTACAAAGTTTCTTTTAAGAAATCAGTTGACAGTCTTATGGAAGCTCTTTTGTAGGTAACGGACTGCTTTTCTCTTGCTGCTTTTAAGATTCTCTCTTTCTCTTGAACCTTTGGCATTTTGATGATGATGTGTCTTGGTGTGAACCTCTTTGGGTTCATCTTGTTCGGATTGCTTTGTTTTTTTATCCTCCCCCGAGGACATTTTTCCATGTTTTGTTCAGATAGAGTGGGAGGGAGTGGGAAGGAGGGAAAAAAAGAGAGAGAGAGAGAGAGAGAGAGAGAGACATCGACATCGACATGAAAGTGACACATTGAGTGGTTGCCACCCGCATGACCCAACCAGGGCCAGGGACAAACTGCAACCGAGGTACGTGCCCTTAGCAGGAACTGAACCCGGGTCTCTCTGGATTGCAGGCCGATGCTGTAACCACTGAGCCAAACCAGCCAGGACTGGGTTCATCTTGTTTGGGACTCTCTGTGCTTCCTGGATGTGTATGTCTATTTCCTTCACCAAGTTAGGGAAGTTTTCTGTCACTATTTTTTCAAATAGATTTTCAATTTCTTGCTCTCTCTTTTCTCCTTCTGGCACCCCCATGATGTGAATGTTGGCTTGCTTGAAGTTGTCCCAGAGGCTCCTTACACCAATATTATTTTAAAAGCACATAGAAACTTTACTGAAACGTAGGTTATAAGAATTCTAAGCCATAAAATACCTGTCAATCAAATATACTTCTAGTGATTATTTTCCCTCTGTTCTCAAAAATAAATTTTTAGAATAACAAATTCTAAAATAGTCTGATTTGGGTTTACCTTCCTATTACTTTCTACTCACTTCGTGTTAAAATGGGTCCCTTCCATGTCTACTACTGATGAGGTTCATAAAATGAGCCCCTCCCCCAACACCCCACACCTCAGCCACCCAAGCAAGTGAAATTAAAACTAATGAATTACTTATGGGAAATATATTTATTGCTCTTTTATAATTTTTATCCACTTCAAAGTATGCCTTGAATCCAATGACTAGATTATCAATGTAATTAAACAATCTCATAATAAATTCAGGATAAACACTCTAAACTGAAAACTAAAAAGTAAAAAAAGAGAAAAAAAAAATTTAAATGCAAAAATCCTTAATCCAGGAAAGTGAGTTTCAGACTGTAGTTGACCTAAGAAGCATCTGAGGTGCTTATTAAAACTGTCAATTCCTTAAAATATAAAATACATGTCAATTCCTGCTAGGGCCAGGTAGCTCAGTTGGTTGGAGCATTATCCTGTACACAAAAGAGGTTTTGGGTTCAACTTTCGGTGAAGACATATACTTGGGTTCTGGGTTCGATCCCCAGTTGGGGTGTGTATGGGAGGCAACTGTTTTTTTTCTCTTTCTCAACCCCTTCCCCTCTAAAATCAATAAAAAATATATATATATCCTTAGGTGAAGATTTAAAAAAATTAAAAAAACAAGCAAACAAAGACTTATATACATATATGCATAACCAATGCACATAGGCAGTAGTGCAATGAAGACATGGGAGGGGGTAGCAGAGGGTGGGGGAGCAAAAGAGGGGACCACTAGGGGAAAAAGGGAGGCATCTTTAATACTTTCAGCAATAAAGATAAATTTAAAAATAAAGGTCAATTCCTAGGCTCCAAGGAGAGACTTTTATTCCAGAGATCTGGAATATGCAGTAGGACCTTGTGCCTTTTTTCTTTTTTTTTTTATCCTCACCCGAGGACATTTTTCCATTTTTTGTTCAGAGAGAGCGGGAGGAAGAGGAAGAGAGAGAGAGAAACACTGATGTGAAAGAGACACATCGAGTGGCTGCCACCCGCACGACCAACCAGAGCCGGGGACAAACTGCAACAGAGGTACGTGCCCTTAGCGGGAACCGAAAACAGGCCTCTCTGGACCACAGGCCGACGCTCCAACCGCTGAGCCAAACTGGCCAGGGCCCTTTTTTCTTTTTTTGAACATATTTTATATATATTTTTTATTTTATTTATGTTACAGATGTTTCTCCTTTTTTACCCCATTGACACCCTCCTCCCCATCCCCCACACCACGTCCCGGGTTTTGTTGTCCATATGCCTATTGGTTATGCATACATGCATATATGTTCTCTGGTTTATCTCCCCCCCACCCCCCCCAACAACCTCCTCTTCTGTGGGATCTCAATCTATACCCTACTTCCACCTCTCTGGGTCTACCTATTTCTCAGATGGTTATTTTCATTATATTCCACAAATAAATGAGATCAAGTGCTATTTGTCTTTTACTGCTTGGCTTGTTTTGCTTAGGATAATACTTTCCAGGTCCCTCCATGTCATCTCAAAGGATGAGAGATCTTTCTTTCTTACAGCTACATACTACTCCATTGTGTATACGTACCACCACTTTTTTATCCATTCGTCTACTGATGGGACACTTGGGCTGTTTCCAGATCTTAGCTATTGTAAATAGTGCTGTTATGAACATGGGCATACATATATTCCTTCTGATTGGTATTTCAGGCTTCTTAGGGTATATTCCTAGAAGTGGGATCACTGGGTCAAATGGAAGTTCAATTTATAATTTTTTGAGGTAACACTATATTGTTTTTAATAGTGGCTGCACCAGTCTGCATTCCCACCAGCAGTGTACTAGAGTCCCCTTTTCTCCACACCCTCACCAGCACTTGTTGGAAGATTTGTTGATGACGGCCATTCTGACAGGTGTGAGGTGATACCTCATTGTTGTTTTAATTTGCATCTCTCTGATGATTAGTGATGTTGAGCATTTCTTCATATGTCTCTTAGCCATTTGTATGTCCTGTTTGGAGAGATGTCTATTCAGCTCCTCTGCCCATTTTTAAATGGAATTCTCTGTCTTCCTTCTGTTGAGTTGTATGAGTACTCTATATATTTTGGAAATTAACCCCTTATTTGATGTATCATTGGCAATGATGCTCTCCCATACACTGGGTAGCCTTTCCATTTTGATGGTTGTTTCCTTTGCTGTGCTGAAGCTTTTGAGTTTGATGTAATCCCATGTGTTCATTTTTTGCTTTGTTTCTGTTGCCTTAGGTGATGTTTCAGTGAAAATTCTGCTGTATATAATGTCCGAATTTTTGTTGCCTACAATTTCTTCTAGGATTTTTATAGATTCATGGGTCACATTTCAGTCTTTTATCCATTTTGAGTTTATTTTTGTGTATGGTGTAAATTGATGGTCTAGTTTCATTTTTTTGCATGTAGCTGTCCAATTTTCCCAACACTATTTATTAATGAGGCTGTCTTTACTCCATTGTATGCTCTTGGCTCCTTTGTCAAATATTAATTGAGCATAATGTCTTCAGTCCATTGCTGGGTTCTCTGGTCTGTTCCCGTGGTCTATATGCCTGTTCTTCTGCCAGTACCAGGCTGTTTTGATTACAGTAGCTTTGTTTAACCTGATATCTGGTATTGTGATCACACTTACCTTGTCCTTTTTCAAGACTGCTGTGGCTATTCGGGTTCTTTTTTGGTTCCATATGAACCTTTGAAGTATTTGTTCAGGTTCTGTGAAATATGTCATTGGTATTTTGATGGGGATTGCATTGAATCTATAGATTGCTTTGCGTAATATGGACATTTTAATGATGTTAATTCTACCAATCCACGAACAAGGTATGTGCTTCCATTTTTTTTTATATTTTCCTCTATTACTTTTTTCAATGTCCTGTAGTTTTCTGTAAATAGTTTCTTAATTCTTTGATAAAGTTTATTCCTAGGTATCTTAATTTTTTTGCCATGACAGTAAATGGGATTGTTTTTTCAGTTTCTCTTTCTGTGAGTTCATCACTGGTGTATCAGAATGCCATCGATTTCTTCACGTTAATTTTGTATCCTGCTACTTTGCCAAATTCATTTATTAAGTCTAGTAGATTTTTGATGGAGTCTTTAGGGTTTTCTATATATAATATCATGTCATGTGTAAATAATGACTGTTTCACTTCCTCCTTTCCAATTTGGATCCCTTTTATTTTTTCTTCATGTCTGATTGCGGTGGCTAAGACTTCCAGTACTATGCTAAATAAGAGTGGTGAAAGTGGGTATCCCGGTCTTGTTCCTATTCTTAAGGAAAATGCTTTTTGTTTCTGCCCATTGAGTATGATGTTGGCTTAAGGTCTTTCATAAAAGGCCTTTATTATGTTGAGATATGATCCCTCTATTCCCACACGGCTGAGTGTTTTTATCAAAAATGGATGCTGGATTTTCTCAAATGCTTTTTCAGTATCTATTGATATTATCGTGCGGTTTTTATCCTTCATTTTATTTATGTGGTGTATCACATTTATTGATTTGTAAATATTGTACCAGCCTTGCATCCCTGAGATGAATCCCACTCGGTCATGGTGAATAATTTTTCTGATGTATTGCTGGATTCGATTTGCTAGTATTTTGTTCAGTATTTTGGCATCTATTTTCATCAGGGATATTGCCTGTAGTTTTCTTTCTTTGTAGTGTCTTTTTCTGGTTTTGGAATTAGAATTATGCTGGCCTCATAAATTGAGTTTGGAAGTTCCTTCTTCGTGAATTTTTTGAAATAGTTTGAGGAAAACTCCCCATGAAGCCATCGGGACCTGGGCTTTTGTTTCCTGGGAGAGACTTGATTACCTCTTCAATATCCTTAGATCTCATTGGTCTGTTCAAATTTTCTATCTCTTCCCAGTCCAGTTTTGGGAGACTATGTGTTTCTAGAAATTTGTCCATTTCACTTAGATTGTCGAATTTGTTGCCGTATAATTGTCATAGTAATTGGTAATAGTTCTTTTGTATTTCTGCGATGTCAGTTGTTATTTCTCTTCTTTCATTTCTGATTTTGTATATTTGGGTTCTCTCTTTTTGTTTCTTGGTGAGTCTAGCTAAGGGTCCATCAATCGTGTTTGTCTTTTCAAAGAACCAGCTCTTTGTTTCATTGACCCTTTGAAATGTTTTTTTGGTCTCTATGCCATTTATTTCTGCTCTGATCTTTACTATTACCTTCTTTCTGCCTGCTCTGGGGGTTTCCTTTTGTTTGCTTCCTAGTTCTTTAAGTTGTGAGGTTAGATAGTCTATTAGAAATTTTTCTTGTTTCTTGAGGTAGGCCTGTAGTGCTATGAACTTCCCTCTCAGAACTGCTTTCGCTGCATCCCATAGATGTTGTGTTGTTGTGTCTTCATTTTCATTGGTTTCTAGGAAGTTTTTAATTTCTTCCTTGATCTCCTTGGTCACACATTCATTGTTTAATAACATGCTATTTAGCCTCCATGTGTTCCAATGACTTTGCATGTTTTTGTTGCAATTGATTTCTAGTTTCATGGCATTGTGATTTGAGAGGATGCTCGATATGATTTCAATCTTCTTGAACTTGTAGAGATTTAGTTTGTATCCTATTATGTGGTCTATCTTTGAGAATGTCCCATGTGCACTCGAGAAGAATGCGAATTCTGTAGTTTTGGGGTGTAATTCTCAGCAGATATCTATTAAATCCATTTGGTCTAGTGCTTCATTAAAAGTCTCCCTTTGCTTGCTAATTTTTGGTCTAGAGGATCTATCCAGTGATGTCAGTGGAGTTTTGATTGTATTGGAGTTTTGATCCCGCTATGATTGTACTGCTGTCATTTTCTCCTTTGAAGTCCTCCAGAAAATTTTTAATATATTTTGGTGCTCCTATATTGGGTACATATATATTTACCAAGGTATATGTTCCTGTTGGATAGATCCCTTCCATATTATGTAGTGGCCTTCTTTGTCTCTAGTTATGGTCTTCATTTTAAAATCTACTTTATCAAATATGAGTATTGTTACCCCAGCTTTTTTTCCTTTCCATTTGCTTGAAAGATTTTGTTCCATATCTTCACTTTCAACCTTTGTGAGTCATTTGTTGTGAGGTGGGTCTCTTGTGAACAAGATATAGATGAGTCAATGCTTTCTTATCCAGTCAGCTACTCTGGGTCTTTTTTCAGAGCAGTCAGTCCATTTACATTTAAGGTGATTATTGATATGTACTTATATTTTTCTTTTCTTTTTTTAAATCTTTATTGTTGAATGTATTACAGATGTTCCTCATTTTTCCCCAATGACTCCATCCTCCCCACTCCCACCTACCTCCTGCCTTTTCCAACACTATTGTCTGTGTCCACTGGTTGTGCATATAAGTTCTTTGGTTTATTTCATCCCATCCCCCAACCCCTTTCCCTTTGAGGTTTATCAGTCTAGCAATGAATTTGTACTTCTTAATCCCTTTACATTTTTCACCCATTCTCCTAACCCCCCTCCCATCTGGCAACCAACAAAATGTTCTCTGTATTTATGAGAATGTTTCTGTTCTGCCTGTTCATTTTGTTTGTAGATTCCATTGTCAATAGCTATGTATTCATTTTCATTTTGTTTGTTCATATATTTTATCTTTTTTTTTTTTCCAAAAGACCCTTCATCATTTCATATAATAATGGTTTGGTGGTGATGAACTCCTTCAACTTTTTCTTGTCTTGGAAACTCTTTATATGACCATCGAGTATAAATGACAGCTTTGCAGGATAGAGTAATCTTGGTTGTAGGTTCTTGCTTTTCATCACTCTGAATATTTCTTGCCATACCCTTCTGGCCTGCAAAGTTTCTTTTGAGAAATCAGTTAATAGCCTTGTGGGAACTCCCTTGTAGGTAACTAACTGCTTTTCTCTTGGTGCTTTTAAGGTTCTCTGTTTGTCTTCAAACTTTTGCATTTTGATTATGATGTGTCTTGGTGTGGGCCTCTTGGGGTTCATTTTGTTTGGGACTCTCTCGGCTTCCTGGACTTGTATGTCTGTTTCCTTCACCAAGTTAGGGAAGTTTTTTGCCATTATTGTTTCAAACAGGTTTTCAATTTCTTGTTCTCTCTCTTCTCCTGGCACCGCAAGATGCTAATGTTGCATGCTTGAAGTTATCCCAGAGGCTCCTTACACTATCCTCATTTTATGGATTCTTTTTTCTTTTTGCTGTTCTGATTGGGCGTGTTTTGCTTCCTTATATTCCAAATCAATGGTTTGCTTCTTGGCTTTATGTACTCTACTATTGAATCTGGGCAAATTATTCATTATTTCAGTTAGTGCCTCCTTCATTTCTGACTGTTGTGGGTTTGTTTTTTTTTTATGCTCTTGAGGCCCTCACTAAGTTTGTTGAGGTTTTCACTATGTTCATTGAGCATCCTTATAAGCAGTATTTTGAACTCATCATCTGTTAGGTTGCTTATCTCCATTTTGCTTGGTTCTTTTCTTGGGGTTTTGTTTTGTTCTTTCATTTGGGACCTTTTTCTTTGTCTCCTCATTTTGGCTGCCTCCCTGTGTTTGTTTCTGTGTATTACTTAACGGGAGGTATGGGGCTAGTTTAGACCAGATGCTGTTTGTTTGAAAGAATTTAGGAAAACCTGAAGCAGGATCCAAGACAGGCCAATCCTATGGTTAAGCAAGTGGCAACAGCTTGGGTTGGCCTGAAGGTTGGGTGGGGCAGGGCCTCAGGGAATCACCAGGGCGAGGTTAACAGTATGAGAGGTTGCTGGAGTCCCAGATATGGTGACTGTCTGACGCCCCAGGGAAGGGCTCACCAAAGGAACAAAGGCCTCTGACAGCACGTCTGTCCCGGAGAAAGCCCCCTCTCCAGCCCTCGCTCCATTGCCACATAGCTCAGTTCTTCCCTGTATGTCTCTGGTGCCCCTGGAGCTGCCTCCCCTCCAAGCTTAGAGGGAGTGAATCAAATAGGTCCATGCGCAGGCCCTTTAGGAAGCTGCCTGGGGCTCCAGCCGTGTCAGCTTCTCTGAGCCTCAGTTCCCGCTGGTTTTTCCAGCCAGAATTTATGGGGACTTCTCTTCCTGGCACTGGAACCCTGAGCAGAGTGCCTGGTGTGGGACAGGGACCCCTCAGTCCTCAGGGAGGACCTTCCCAGCCGAGGTGTCCTCCTGATTTTTATCCACCACACGTGGATGTGGGATGAGCCTATCTGCCTCCACCCCACCTACCAGTCTCGATGTGGCTGCTGCTTTAATTCAGTAGTTGTAGGACTTCATTCAGCTTGATTTCAGGCAGTTCTGAATGATTGTTGTCCTCTAGTTTAGTTGTAACTTTGATGTGGTTTTTGGAGGACGTGATACCGCATTTACCTATACCACCATCTTGACCAGAAGTCTAGTGTGGTTATATTTTTCTTCCTATTTTTTCTACTAATTACAGCAGTCCTTTTAACATTTCTTGCAGTGCTGGTTTGGTGATAATTTATTCCCGTAGCCTTTTTTGCGTGTATCTGGAAAGCTCTTTAATTGACCTTCTATTTTGAATGACAGCCTTGCTGAATAGAATAATCTTGGATTTAGATCCTTGTTTTTCATGACCTTGATTACTTCATGCCATTCCGTTCTGGCCTGTAGTGTTTCTGTTGAGAAGTCAGCTGAGAGCCTTATGTGTGTTCCTTTGTAGGTAACCTGTTGCTTATCTTTTACTGCTTTTAGAATTTTCTCTTTGTCTTTAATTTTTGGCATTTCAATTACTATGTTTCTTGGTGTGGGCCTGTTTGGGTTCTTCTTACTTGGGGCTGTCTGTGCTTCTTGAACTAGAATGCCTTCTTCCTTCACTAAATTAGGAAAGTTTTCTGTCACTATTTCTTCAAATATATTCTCTAACCTTTGCTCATTTTCTTCTTCGGGGACTCCTATGATACGAATATTATTATGTTTCCAGTTGTCCCACAGTTCTCTTAAGCTATCTTCCTGTATTTTCATTGTTTTTTTTTTTTCTTTTGTTTTCTGATTGGTTGATTTTTTTCTACCTTGCCTTCTAATTCACTGACCCTGTCCTCAGCTTCCTCTATTCTGCTGTTTAGACCTTCCAATATGTTATTTCTGGTATGTCATTCTTCATTTCTTCTTGGTGGTTTTTAATTTCCAATTGGTTGATTTTCAACATTTCTATGTCTTTATTCATGGTGTTGATGTCCTTATTCATGCTGTTGAGCTTCCTCAAGATCACGACTCTGAATTCTACCTCTGTTGACTTGCTTAACTGCTCTACATTTATCTCATCTTCAGTTGAGGTCTCTTGTTCTTTCATTTGGCTTTTGTTTCTTTGATTCACCATTTTGGCTATCACAGTGGGCTTCGGAGCCTGCCAAATATTCCCTGTGGGTGTTGGTGTTCTGCTGTTCGTGGCTCCCTCTCCTGGGTTTGGATGAGCGAGGGAGGACTCATGTTAAACACCACTGTCAAGTCTTACTTTCCTGGTTAGAGTTGCTATCCCAGGAATGGTTCAGTTATCCTCTAGGATTTTGTCTGGAGGCTATTAGTCTTGGTTACTGGAAGAGCCTTGGATTCTCAGTTGAATAAAACACTCCCTCAGGTGATCAATGTAAGGGGATTTCCTGAGGGTGGGGTAAATGCTGGTTTTAATGAGCTCCAGTTTGCATTTCAATGGCCCACCTGGGTGGGGTTGAATCTCCAAGGGAGGGGCCACCGCCTTTACCAAGAGCCCTGGGAAGGAGTAAGATGGCCACCGTCCTGCGTTGCTGCAACTCAGCAAAAGCTCTGAGCGCCTTCACAATCCTGAGTGTCCCCACACAGTTCTAGTCCAGTCCGCCCTCCGTCTGCCAGAGCCCAAGGTGAGTGGCTGTGGCTATTTTAGTGTCTGTCCCGGCTCTGGGCTGTGGAGCTGCTTGGGAGTTTAACCCCAGGGTGCTGCTCAGAGCAAAGGCTGCTGCTGTCTGTGGGCTCCCAGCCCCCCTCTCTTGCCTCTGCAATCCTACCAGGATTGAGTCAGTGTCCCTGGTTGTATGATCCTCACAAGCTGCTTTTCTGCTGCTTTTTCCCAACGATTTGTCTTTATTTTAGTTGTCTGGCCTTAGGAGACAGTCTGTGTAGCTTCCATTCACTCCACTGCCATTTTGGAATCTGGACCTTGTGCTTTTAATAAACCTCGTGTGGTTCTAATACAGTGAGTTTGGGGACTGCAATTTGAAAATCATTCATTCTAAGAAATCCACTCTCCTACGATATAACAGAAATAAGTACTGGGTTTTATAGGACATTACTTTGAAAGTGGGAAAGTTCAAGAAAACTACCTTCTATACCCTAATCAAGAAAACGAAAATCCAGCTAAATGGCTTATAAAACTTGAAAGTAATGACAGAGGCAGATTTAAGCTAAAATAGATATCCTGGTAAAGAACATGGCAGAAGCAGCTAACTGGGAAGATATGATTATGCAGTGAATGGGCTTACAGCCTGTATCTTCAGATGAATTCCTGGTTGGAAACAGAAAATGGAACACCATGAATGCATCAAAATGATACTACTATATGCTAATATAGGATTTTAAATCAAAAATTTATAATAGAAAATTGTGAAACTGAAGAGTCCATCATTAGGAAAAGAATTAAATTTTAGTCTTCTATTCCTGCCAAATCTTAAAATTTCTAAATATACTGCATTTATAGCAAAAAACTGCTATATATCATGTATTCTACATCATGACATTACTGTATTATAATCATATCATAAAATCCAGTATATTTAAAAATTTTGCGATCAGGTATGAACAAAAGATGACTGGAATTAGAATTTTTCATAAGAACACTGGTTTCAGAATTTTCTATTTCTCATAAATTAGTAACTTAAAATCTCTACCATTTTGATTGCTATTCTCTTGAGCTGTTATTTTAGAAACATACTGTGGGCCTAAGCATAAAAAAGATGGAAACATCTTTCATCATATTTAGGAACAGGAGGTAATGATACAATAATTATAATAGTTTGATAAAAAACAAAACAAAAAAAAAACTCTGCCTAGGGTGAATGTAAATGTTGTGGAACGAGGGCATGTTAGTGTATTAGAACAATAAGAAATATAGATAAAATACCAAATTCTTTAAAAATAAGTCCAATTTTTCCTTTCTCTCTTCCTTTATCTGTAAGACTGTCCGTTCATGCTGCAGTTACAACCATGGCCTGATCTGCACGATGAAAATATCCTTTAAATCTCAGGTTCTGACCGTCCCTTTAGCTTTCTCCCATTAAAAAGGAAGTGGAGGAGACAGGACAAATGAAGGTTAAGGGGGAAAAAATTCTAATAACAAAAAAAAAAAGAGAGAAAGAAAATTGACTGTTTACAGAGCCTTTCTTGTAACAGTATTATGACTTACTGTGGAACATTTAATATATTTTCAAAGTGCTTTGTAATTAGAATCATCCAAATACAAAACAGCATTTTATTAGTTAGATGAATACAGAAGACGTTAGGCACACAATGTTAGGAGATACATTCAGCACATCTGCATTTAAGAACTCCACAAAAAGACTCTTAGAATACAGTTATTATCTTTAAATTTTTATTAGGACGCTCTGGAACAAAAAGAGTGTTTTTACCTACTTACAACCATAGCTGTCCCTGGTTTCAATCACAACTTATCAATTACTCATTATCAAGTTTCTGGTTAGTGAATACATCAAATTTCTCAAAATGGAGATAAAGATGTTATCATTGTAATAAATAATCAGTATAGTGACTTTTTTCTTCTATTATGATATTATTTAGTACTAAATCATTTCAAAAGGCTCACTACTAATTTCTTCATATTAATAGTTGGCCTATTTTAATATTTAACACATTCAAAGGCACTAGAATATCTCTTCTCTTTTAATAGTAAGCTGTTGAAAATTTCAATGGCAATGTTCTTATTAATACACTGGTCTTAAATTTATTCAACAAAAATTAGTTTTCAGGAAAATATCTAGATTTATTTATAGAAATTAATTGCTCTTAAACATTAACTAGTTACTTAAAATTATAAAGATTATCCATGTTTACGCAAAAGTAAGAGGGTTAAAAACAAAAATTTTGAAATTCCTCTTTCTCAACACTACAATGCCATTTCTGGAGGTATTTATTGTTAATATCTTTTGTGCTAAAATTTTTTCCACACACCTATATATGCATAACTTTTTAAAAAAATATGATTTGTGTTACTAATGTCTCACTAATGAGAACTAAGACATATTTATTCTGCTTCATTCTATTTAATAGTTGCTTAGTATTTCAAGGTATGGCTATTCCATGAGTGAGTTAATCATTTCTTCATACATGTTGCTTGTAGTTTTCTGCTATTACAAATCATATTATAAGGAATTTTCATACAACACATACATTGTCCTCTCTTCTACATATGCTGAATAAATTTCTATAAGTAAAATTAGGAGGTTAAAGAGTAAGTACGTTCTACATTTTATAAATACTAACAAAAAGTACCTTCTTAAAGGATTGTATCAATTTACATTTCTACAGATTGTGTACATATTGCCAATACAGGGCATCATTAAAATCTCTGCTACCCTGAATAGCTGAAATATACCTCATTTTAACTTGCATTTAATTGTTAGTAAGATTAAACACCTGTTTAATATTTACTCGCTACTTGTATTTCAGTTTTGTGAGTTGCTCAGGCCATTGTTTTATCCACTAAGTAATAAGCATTTCTTGTCTTTAGGGACCAAGAAAAGAGGCTGTCACTTTAGTCTGACTAGTTACTCTATTTCTAACCTGTTAAATGACTATTACTTTTAGCTTTACTGTTATACTTTTGGGACAGCTGGGCTTAACATAACAATAATAATTAAGTTTGGAACTTTTAAATGATTAATTACCAACTGGAGCATCACTTGATTAAACCACATTTCATATCTGTGTATAGTCATTTTATTCCTAAGTTGTGATAATTAAAAAGAAGATCTGAGCAAGACTAAGCTGTGAAAAAAATAATTTGAGATCTTACTCTGTTTTTCAAAACAATGTATTCACACCAGCCATGTGAGTATGTATTACCAATTCAGACAACCCCACTCTTTGAAAATCTTCACATTTTCACATATAATAATCCAAAAGAACTTACTTCGAATCTGTTTTTTAATTTCCTTAGCAGGGTCCAACCAATTCTGAAAAGGAAATGACAGCTTGAATTTGAATCACAGAAAAGTGAAAATGACTTAATATTGACCAGGTACAGATGCGCACTCAGCATGTCTGAGAGTGAGTGGTTGCTGGAAGGCCTCCGAGCTGGGTCCTTCCCCACGTCCAGTGCCCCTCTGACAGGTTGTGCAAGGGCCCACGCACAGTTCTAATGAAAGAATGTGGTGCCTACCATTCATCTAACAACATTCTTTTCTTTTACAATCAGTGCCTTCAGGGAGTCAAGCTAGCAGAGAAACAGAGTAGATAAAAACAAAACAAAACAAAAAAACTGGATTTTCTGTTCAAATTACTAGACTAAAGATACAGGTAATTTGACATAATGCCATTCTAGCCATTCTAGCCATTCAGATCCACACAGTCAATTCAGGCACATACTTAGAAAACCTTCTAATAAATGAATGCTTGCGTGAGATTTATGATTCTCCTCATCAGAACACTCAAGTGTTTAAGAATGAAGTTAGACATTGTCCAGTGAATTAAGTAGATATTAAGATGATTCACTGCACAACACCAAAACATGTAACATCAATGAAAAAAATTTCTGTGACTCAGTTTCCAGCACCAATACAATGGAAATAATTTCTTCTTCCTTGTTTTTCAGGTAGTTGTGGGATTAATGAGGTAAAGCTCTGAAGAGACTGCATTATTCAGGTATAAGAGTCTAGAGTCTACAGAGGTATTTATTACATTAAACATTAAATACCCACTAACTATATGAGACAAGTGTCAGGTCAACAACTCTTCTCATATTCTTGATTTGGCAAGAACATGAAAGCATAATAAGATGAATTAATAGGATAGCAGCCTTGAACATGTTTTCTACGTATGTATCAATATATTTGATTTTCATTGGCTCATAGCCATTGAAATATAGCATCACAAAAAAAGCACCATATAAAACGCTTTCCTGGAACCATAAATAACTGAAGAAAGAGAAACACTGACTTACAGTTTCCATACTATTCAAGATTAAAGGAAGTTGCTAATAATTTCCTTTATGAAGAAATAAGGCGATTAACAGCATTTAGGGACTCATAGCAATAAATGTGGGAGTGTGAGGGGAGATAGAGAAAAGATTTATCATTTCAATTCTAGTTCACTTTCTGGCAGTAATGAGCAGCTCAAGCCCTAATATTTTGTACTGCTTTTAATTACTCACCTTCTGGTTTTCAGCATCTCGATATGTAAGCCCGAAGTAGTCTTTTTCTAACAGGTTAAGATGTTCACATACTTTATCAAACAGCACTTGGCCTCTGGAGCGTTTCTATGGAAAACAAAACAAAAAGAAGTCGACATACTCAACAAAGTTCTCTCAAGTGTTACAAATAAAAATAGGTAAAATTTAAAATACTGCTTGTTGTAACTACACAGTAAGTGATGATCAAGTGTGATCACCTATCGCCATCTCATTTTTAACAAGTACAAAGGCTCAGTAAAGCAGACCTAAGCGTGCAAAAGCCTGCCCTTACAAACAAATAACAAACATCACTAGTGTCCCTGGGTTAAGTACAGCTAACCTGCGGACTATTTCTAACACAAGTAGCTGGTAAATGATGTGGTGCTTGGAGGCCCCAAAAATCTTGTAAAATATAAAAATCCTGACCGTAAAAGAGAGTATTCAAGGGCCAACAAAAGCCATGTTTCAACATGCCAAACTTAATTTCCCATATTATCAGATTCTGAGCCTGAGAATTAACCCTATTCCTTGTCTTAGACTGCCCTTAAACTTTCTCTATCAATCCTTAAAAATTCTAGCTATCAATCAATTTCTAAAGACCATTAAACTAACTTCATTAGTTTATTTTTGGTTTTTGCCACAAACCTTAGTTTTGTATTACAGTATTTAACTTTCTCTTACTTTTAGAGAAAATCCTCCTATTAAATAAACATTACAAAATGTTAGGTTTAAAGTTTAGTTATCATTTATAAATATAAGATATAAATATATATGCTATATTTTTGGCCATTAAGCAGTCATTTGGAGAAAGTAAAAAGGCAGTCATCTAGCGAGGGAAAATCTATCAGTTTAATTTACTGTGATACACAATCATCATATTTTCATCTAATCCTTCAAAGGTCTTTCAATATGGTCTTGGATTCTAATATGGATTAACTGGCAAAAATTAAACTAAACTATTTTGTGTGTGTGTAGTACCAAGATGTCACAGCTAATATATTAAGCATATTTGTCTTTAAGATTTACTATATTAACAATGACAAATATGAAAACTGATAAGCAATGTACATGCCAAAATAATAAGTACATATTCAGAAGACCCCTATGCGGTGTGTATTACTGTGTAACCATAATTATATTGGAAATGAATCACACAGTCCCCTCAAACATGACTATTTAGGAAAAAGGATCAATTTTAACAGAAAAGTAAAGCTTGAATTGGAGCTTGCTAAATAATCAGTGATGTGTTTGAAAAAAATTTAATAATATATGAAAATAAATTATATATTAGCAAAATTACATAATAACATTGCTCAATGGATAGAAATAAGTGGTATGACAATGAAATGCTTGCTCACTGGTTTAAATCTTATTTATAGGTAATAGCATATTACTTCTGAATAATGCTCAACAATTTATCAAGTTTTTACAAAAAATTGGTTCTTCCAATGCTTCTATTGGTATTATCTCTGTTACCAAATAAGAACACAGAGGTTCAGAGAAGTTAGATGAGAGAGGCAGTTTTAAGTAATGGACATGCGCATCAGTAGGCAACTCTGGGTTTGAAAGTTCATTATGTTCCTTGCAGCTATGTGAACTTCTCTGGTTTTCCTTCTGTAAAATGTGTATGATACCACCTACTTCTTTGGAATGATTAACATTAAAAAAATGAATGTGCCATCACCGGCGCAAATTTGGTATCCATTTTAGAATCCAAATTTGGGCCGGTGATGGCACATATCAAGCACTCCACAAATGTCAGCTATTATAGCCCAAGTAACTGCCAGAAGGCAGCACACGTAATGTAGAAGTGGGCATTTTTACTGTTGGAGCACAGACACCACTTCCTGTGGTGTCAATAACTCTTTCAGAGCTATCAGCTACCTGCTTACTATCTAATTTGCTTTAGCTGGACCACAATATTTACACACACACCACACAAACACACATCAGTGTCTGGCCAAGTATTTTCTAAATGAGTAAAAACAAACAAAACAAATACCAATAAATAAACATTTCTCCTATCTCCTCTGACCCGGCAGACCACCGCCAGGCCTTCAATGGAGGAATTTTTTCTGAATGTCACTGGCTGCCTTGGGCGTTGTTTTAATTTGCTGTCTGCTGGCTGCTATATTTTTCCTTTTGTCTAACAGGTGACATTGATTAGATCAAGCATAGACTAATGGCTCTTAGTTTTCTGGCTTCTCACAATTTGATTTCTATTAATGACTCATAGCTATCTCTTGACTAGAACAGATTGTTTTCTTACTGAATATTTTAAACACTATGAACAATTCTTAAGATAATCTCAGTGGTCCATCTTTCACACTGAAGATGTTTTTTTGATGGTTATATGTAGACAATAAAATTCCTATCTGCTAAATATCATCACTACAATCAGCAGCTAGCTGGATGACATTAGAAAAGCCTTTTAAGTTATTTGGGCCTTACATTCTCATCCTTGAGTGAGAATGTAAGATTCTATGGAACAAGATGATCATGGGCTTGAGGCTGTATAACTGGCCCTCTTTGCTCATGGCAAACGTTACTAATGACTACAGCGCTCTTTCCCGTGGAGCCCAGATGCCGTTTCAGCACCCGTCTGCACACTGTGATGAGAAAGATGCTGCCAATGAATGGAGACGGGGAATTAGGACTATTTTCCAGGCCTGGACTGCATCCCCTACGTAGTCACTCCCCAACCTCCAAAATTCTTGATTCTGTTGACTTAGATGATTTTTTTCTAGCACATTATTCAATTTTTCAAGTCTTTTACTTGTACTTGTTGATATACATGTGTATCTTTAGGTAATAACATCTAACATATGACTAAAGTTCAATAATCAGATTGGAACTTTTAGAAACTTTGTTAAATATTTGACTTCCAAAGACATGATGTTCATTAAGTGATCAAATTTTTTTTTTTTTTTTTTATCCTCACCCGAGGATATTTTTCCATTTTTTGTACAGATAGAGTGGGAGGGAGAGAGAGGAAGGGAGAGAGAGAGAGAAACATCGACGTGAAGGGACACATCGAGTGGCTGCCACCCGGACGACCAACCAGGGCCGGGGACAAACTGCAACCGAAGTACGTGCCCTTGGCGGGAACCGAACCCGGGTCTCTCCGGACCGCAGGCCAACGCTCTAACCGCTGAGCCAAACTGGCCAGGGCTAAGTGATCAAATTTATATACAGCTGCAATGAGTAAAAAATTGAGAGTAAAAAAAATTAACAGAGTTATTCTAAATCAATGAATAATTTACCTAACCAGAGTAGACTAACATTTTTAGGTTTGTTTACTGTTTCTTGTGAGTTGTTAAGTTTTCAAGGATAACAAAACAATGGTGGACTGTCCTCTTTGTGCCCTCTTTATTCCACTGAAAAACTGTACTTGTTGCTGATAGAGTAAATGAGAACACTGTAGCTCAACAATCTGAAAGACCTTATATCTCCTAAGAATTATAAACTTCTAAACAATTCAAATAATTTTCATTTTTAACTACTTTAATTTGCGCTTTATTTTAAATGAAAAAATTTCCAAATTGACTTATGAAATTTTTCAGTATTAAAAGAAGTGTTTGTTGTTGGGTGTTTATTAACTTTAAGATAATAAAAAGACAAGCCACAGACCAGGAGAAAATATTTGCAAACACATGTCTGATAAAGGACTGGTATCTGAAATATACAAAGAACTCTTAAAATTCAACAAAAATTCAAGAAAAAAATTTTTTTAAATGGGCAAAGGATCTGAATAGACACCTCACCAAAGGAGATGTCAAATAAGCATGTCCAACATCAGCCCTTGCCAGGTAGCTGAGTTGGTTAGAGCATCATCCCATTATGCCAAGGTTATAGGTTCCATCTCTGGTCAGGGCACATATAAGAAGTAACCAACAAATGCATAAATAAGTGGAACGACAAATCAATGTCTCTCTCTCTCTCTCTCTCTCTCTCTCTCTCTCTCTCCCTCCCTCCCTCCCTCCCTCAAATCAATACATTAAAAACATTTTTTAAAAGATGTTCATGCCTGGCTGGTTTGGCTCAGTGGTTAAAGCATCGGCCTGCAGACCAAAGAGTCACAGGTTTGATTCTGGTCAAGGGCACATACCTCGGTTGCGGTTTGTCCCCAGCCCTGGTCAGGGTCATGCAGGAGGCAAACCAGTCGATGTGTCTTTCTCACATTGATGTCTGTCTGTCTCCCCCTCGCCACCCTTCCTCCCCGCCCCCCCCTTCCTCTCTCCTACCTTATCTGAAGATAAATGGAAAATATATACTTGGGTGAGGATTAAAAAAATTCTTTTTTGAAAAGATATCTGTTCAATATCATATGTTATTAGAAAAATTGCAAATTAAAAGAAGATAGCATTACACACCTATTATAATGGCTAAAATTCAAAATACAGACACTACCAAACACTGATAAAGATGTGGAGCAACAGGAATTCTTATTCCTTGCTGGTGGAAATGCGAAATGATGCAGCCACTTTGGAAGACAGTCTAGCAGTTTAAAAAAAAAACAAACTACACACACTCTTATAATATGATGATCTAGCCATCATATTCTTTGATATTTACACAAAAAAGTTGAAAATGTATGTACACATGACAACCTGCACACAAATGTTTATAGCAGCTTTATTCAACACTGCCAAGACATGAAAGAAATTAAGATGTCCTTCATTAGTTGAACGGATAAACTGTGGTACAATCCAGACAATGAAATATTATGTAGCACTAAAATGAAGTGAGCTATCAAGCCATGAAAAGAAATAGAGGAACCGCAAATGCCTACTACTAAGTGAAACATGCCAATAAGAAAAGGTTTCAAACTGTACAATTCCAACTATATATGTCATTCTGGAAAGGGCAAAACTATGGAGACAACAGAAAGATCAGTGGTTGTCAGGATTAGGTGGGGGAGGGAGAGATGAAGAGATAAAGCACAGAGACTTTTTAGGGAAGTAAAACTACTTAGTATGATACTATAACAGGGGATACGTGTTATTATACATATCTCAAAACCCATAGAATGTAGCACACAAAGAGTGAACCCTACCACAGCCTTTTTATCAACTCATCTACTGGTGGACAACTGGGCTGTTTCCAAACCTTAGCTATTGTAAACAGTTCTGCTATGAACATAGGGGTGCATATTGTGTTTCAGGATTCTAAAGATATATTCCTAGAAATGGAATCACTGAGTCAAATGGCAGTTGAATTTTTAATTTTTTGAGGAAACATCATATTGTTTTCCAGAGTGGCTGCTCCAGTCTGCATTCCCACCAGCAGTGCACTAGAGTCCCCTTTTCTCTACACCCTCAACAGCACTTATTGTTTGGAGACTTGTAGATGGCAGCCATTCCGGCAGGTGTGAGGTGATACCTCATAGTTGTTTTAATTTGCATCTCTCTGATGATTAGTGACGCTGAACATTTTTCATATGTCTCTGGGCCATTTTGTATGTCCTCTTTGGAGAAGTGTCTATTCAGGTCCTTTGCCCATTTTTAAATTAGATTCTTTGTCTTCCTTCTGTTGAGTTGTATGAGTACTCTAAATATTTTGGAAATTAACCCCTTATCAGATGTATCATTGTCAAGTATGTTCTCCCATACAGTGGGTTCCCTTTTCATTTTGATGGTTGTTTCTTTCACTGTGCAGAAGCTTTTTAGTTTGATGTAGTCTCATTTATTAATTTTTTTCCCTTTGTTTCTCTTGCCCTAGGTGATATATTGGTGAAAAGTCTGCTACTTGTGATATCTGAGATTTTGCTGCCTAGAGGAGTGGATAAAAAAGCTGTGGTATATTTACACAATGGAATACTATGCAGCTGTAAGAAAGCTCTCTTACCCTTTGAGATGACATGGAAAGATCTGGAAAGTATTATGCTAAGTGAAATAAGCCAGTCAGAGAAAGACAAGTTCCACATGATCTCACTTTCTTGTGGAATATAATGAACAAAATAAGCTGACAAAACAGATCCAGAGATATGGAAGTAGGGAATAGACTGACAAATCTCAGAGGGAAGGGGCAAGGCGGGTATAGGAAGAGAGAAACTAAAGAACTTATGTGCATATATGCATAACCAGAGGACACAGACAAAAGTGCAGTGAAGACAGGATGGAGATGGTGTTTGGGGGCGGTCAATGGGGGAAAAAAGGGAGGGACATCGGTAATGCTTTCAACAATAAAGCTAAATTAAAAAATAAAAAGAATAAAATACAAAACAAAACAAAAAAAAAGTGATCCCTAATATAAACTATGGACTCCAGTTAGTAATATGTGTCAATACTGGTTCATCAATTATGAAACACTGTAGCACACTAATGTAAAATGTTAAAAATAGGGAAAGATAGGCGAGAGGGAGGGGAGTATGAGGGGTTATATGAGAACTTTCTGCTCAATTTTTCTGTAAACCTAAAATTACTCAAAAAGCTTATTAATTAAAAAGGAAAATACTTAATGTCTTATTTTAAATTGTTAACATAATTTATTAAATACTTTAAAAGGCTAATAAAGTTAAATTCCAAATGATTTTACTTTACTTACAAATTTTATTAAGAGTAAACATTTTAGAAAATTTAAACCTCTAGGATAGGCTGCCGTCCTCCTCCATCCCAGGTACACACACACACTCACCCAGGAACTGCAAGTCTAAAATGCCCTGTGAGCGAAATCGAGACAATCTGGTAAGGAGCATAAGCAGGGCAACAAATCAAGGCAATTCCTCATGAGCTACACTGCCCAACTAGGTAATCCAAACTGCAAACAATTTCAAGGATGCTAGCTAAAGTTCAGGGACTTTCTTTGGACTAAAGTCAAGAGGATATGTCCATCATCACCACTCAAATACAGCAGATGAAATAAGCTTTTTTTCAGCATTGGTGGAACTTCCCACAAGTCAAAGGTCATTCAAGATGTTTACAATAATGTTTGTAAAACACTGGTTATCAGTGCATGGCTCATCAACCAGCATCATCTGGAAAGTCTGCATTAAAATTTTTATTTTTACTTGTCCACTTAGAGGGGCAATTTTTAAAAATTGATTTTAGCATGCTTTAGTATGGGGAATTTCAAACATTAAAAAAAAATAGAGCAGTATTATGAAAACCTGCATACTCATCACCTAGTTTCAGCAAATGCCCTGAGGATCACAATCTTGGTTCATCTATAGTTCCACTCAACTCATCCTCTCCCCTTATGCTGAAGCATCTCAGCAAATAATATTTTCTCTACATGTCTTAGTATGCAACTCTACTCTTTTAAAAAATGTAATCTCAATACCTTTATCAAATCTAAACAAAACAGCAATTAGTCCTTAATGTTATAAAGTACCTAGCCAATACTTTAATTTCCTCAATTGTTTCCTTTTTATTGTCTTTTTCAGTTTGTTAAATTCATAGACTGTATTTGCTGACATCTCTCTTTAGTCTCAGTCTGCAAATTCTCCGTTTATCTTGGTTTTCTGCTTGAAATCAATTTGTCCAAGAGACCAAGCTATTTGCTTGTAGAGTTCCCTCAGTCTACCAGGGGTGGGGAATGTCTGGCCCTAGGGCTGTAGAAGGCCTGAGAAATCAATGCCTGCTAACATCATACACCTCACCAAAGTGGCCTGACCAAATATGGCAGGCTAATTTTTAAGCTGATTAATTTTGTATAGCCCATGAATGATGTCATAAATATCTAAATGGCCCTTGGCAGACAAAAGGTTCCCCATTCCTGGCTGCTGTTTGCAGTCTATGGTATAATTTAACTCACTGTCTCCTGTATTCCCTATAAATGGTGGTTAAAACTAGAAGCATGATCAGATTCTGATTTGACTGATTTTCCTACGTGATGCTGTGTAATTTCATCAGTAGGCATAAAGCAAACCTTGCCTTTTTTGTGATATCAGCTAACGATCATTGCCCTAGATCCTTTAATGTGAAGTTGCAAGATGGAAATATTCTAATCCTAATCATTCCCACTCTACTAATTGAAGTGTGTCTATAAAGAGATACGTCTCTTTGTCAGAACTGTTTATCCAGTGACACAATTTGATGATGAAGTTCACGATCAATGCTCACTCCTTTACCTTTATCCATTTTCAAGATACGTAATGATTTGGCTCTCTAGCATCATCCAAAAGTCACCAATTACATTTTTTGTCTTGTATTATCACTATGAACTCATGGATTGAAACAGGTTTGATATGGTTCAGTCCATTATAGGTATTATCCATATTGATGCTCTCAATGTGCCCAAATGCTCTGCCTCTCATCCTTCACAAAGCTTCTCCAGGGCCATTTCTTTAAAGCATTTCCTGTCCACCCAGCCAAATGTGAGTACTCTGGGCATTATAGCACTTTACAGCACCAAGAGGGCCTTTCCATATTCTGCCTTACATCACAGCTGTCTCTCTGTGCACTTACCTTACATCCTACGGGTTATAAAGACATTCCCAGTGGCACCATGCCTCCTGTAATTAATCTTTTATAAAGACTCATTTTGGTCAAATATGATTAAGAGATTAAAAAGATAACAATGAAACTTTACATGGTTTTTTTCTTGCTAACATATCATATCCAAATGTCACAGAAGAAATATTTTTAAACTATTGGTTTTCAACTATGAACCCTGGGAGTACTAAAAAATGCCAGTGCCTAAGAACCTGCCTCAATACCAGTAAATCATGAGTATCTGAAGTCGGACCCAAAGCACCTGCATGTTTTTAAGATCCCAGATGATCCATGCAGGTAGAGGTTATAAGTTGTCAGATACACTTTAGGTTAAATTATGTCTATAACTTAAAAATTCTTAATATGATGACTATAAAGCAACATTTTGAGAAAATGTGCACCTTTTTCAGATTTAGTTTAGGCCCAAACCAGCTTCTTTTAGACCTCTTGGACAACACACTCATAACTGCATGATAAAATGTATTTACACACACACTTAAAATCTTAAGATACCCTTTTCAACAAATTTTCATGAGAAATTTAAGTTCACAAGAAATGATAATCAGCCAAATGCTGGAATAAAATTATACAAATGATACATGATAAATCAAACTGTTAAAAAAAACAAAAAGAAACCCCAAACAACAAGCTTGCATTTAAAGCTATGAATGAAATACAGGACGGGGCAAAAGTAGGCTAACAAGTTGTGAGTACACAAAACAGTTTATTCTTGTATTATTATTTATTACTGTATTATTTTCCATATGAATAACTGTAAACCTACTTTGCCCCACACTGTATATGAAATAGAAGTGTTTTTAAGGTTAAGGTTTGTGTTTTTAAGGACGGCATTTTCCCTTTATGGAGCTAATATATATATAGATTTCCACTCAAGAACCTGCTACATGACTCAAGAATGATGCAGGTTGGTTGATTAATGTCTTGATTCCCTCTTTGGAATACAGCAGAAGCATTAATTAATAGCAGGTTACAGAAGTGACTGGGAGGAACAAGCACAGGGCACTGACCCAGGGAAGGCCCAAGTGAGGAACTCTCAGGGTTACAGATGACCTGGAGACAGATAACCTGTCAGTGCATTCTCCGAGGTGAGCACTGCCTTAGTGCTCAAGACCCTAGAAATCATTTCCTGATCCATGCTTCAGACAATGTGTGCAGAAGCAGGAAGCACAAGATGTACCAAGTCTCAGCACAAGACTTCAACAGAATTTGCTTTTTTTCTTCAGTCTCACAAAGCCTGGTGAAGCTCTCTTCTAGCAAAAGCTAACTTGAAATTAGAGAAATTTGTAAAGTCAAGTAAAATAATCTAGTCTTAGAAGATAGGTAACAGTTCTTATCTGTCCAGAGCTGAACAATCATGAAGAAAATGAGGCAGAGCAAGCCTTTTGCCTGAGAACAGGAGCTAATTAACAGTCCCTACTTCTTAGGAAGGGGGTGGAGCAGGACCAAATCCATATCAGGATGTGTGCATATCCCTAAGGTTCCTCGGAACACATGCGTGCATTTCTTTAAACTATCATCCTGAAAAATGAAAGAACAAAAACGCCTCTTGTTATATTGCTTAGGCCTAAATCACCTATGTTCACACAAGGAAATATAAATGATACTGAGAACTTGTAGGAAAACTGATACTTTCATTCCCTTCAGCTATTTTGTAATTTGAGGGAGTGTTACTACTATAAGTCCTTATTCTTTCTATCACATATCTTTCTCAAAATAGACTACTTACTTTCTTTTGGATATAATATTTTCCCATGTATTCCTGTATTTTGTGAACTTGTATTTCTGCTCCCTGAGGACAGGAAACTATTCACCCTTATTAATACCCCTGATAGAGTGTCCTAAATACAGCAGGCATTCAATATATGTGCTAATTAGGTGCTACTAGCATGAATATGAAGAAAGAATTTCTCCCCACATCATCTTGGATTAATCTTGAAGTAAAAGGCCATCTTTTTTTTTTCCATGCTTTCTTCTCTAAAAACTGCATTTTTCCACACTGAATGTTTTTCCATTTTCTTCACTTCTAAAGGTCGACTGGAATTATCTTTATTTCTAAATGATTGAGTCACAATTTATGTGGAGTTTAGGAGCATCTGAGGAGCTCAGCAAACTATCCAGGCCACAGTTTGAGCCCAAATCAGACACCTAGACTCTGTATAAGTCATCTTTTCCTGGGTTTTCCTTTTTCTTGGTCAGATTCTTGATAGAAACACATTCTAACACTGTCTTTCCTACAATTTAAGTGGAGCGTGCATTTTTTTAAAACTCACATTTTCAAAATACCAACAGATTGTGGTCAACCCAGGAGCAAAAGATGATGGTTCCTGGTCTGTGACAACAGTGCATGAACCCTTTAGAGAGGTCTGAGGCTAGGCGGGTCTGAGACACATACATGGCACCAGTTGCACTCCATGTGGTACTTCCTTTTGTACTTTCTGGCTCAAGTGTGCTTTCTTTTTTCTGTCTTTTTGTTTTCTTTCTTTCTTTCTTTTTTATTTATTATTTATTTATTTATTTATTTATTTATTTATTTATTTATTTTATTTTTGTTACAGATGTTTCTCTTTTTTCCCTGCAGACACTCTCCTCCCTTCAAGTGCACTTAAAAAAAAAAATTTTTTTTTCTTTATTGATGTTAGAGAGAGAGGAAGAGGGAGAGAGAGAGAGCTAGAAGCATCGATGAGAGAGACCATCGAATGGCCGCCTCCTGCACAGCCCTCACTGGGAATCAGGTCCACAACCTGGGCATGTGCCCTGACCGGAAATTGTACCTATGCATGGGTCAGTACTCAACCACTGAGTCACACCGGACGGGCTCAAGTGTACTTTCAATGTCAAGTTTAATAACACAGTATAAACTCCATTATCTTATCCCTACCACCATGCCAGACACATGCCCATAGGGGCAGGACTCAGAGGGATTTTCCTGCCTACGAACTAATCCCAAATGTGATTCAGGCAGCATATTTATAGAGGGCTGACATGAGAGGCAGAAATCCAATTTCTTCTGTCTAGATGTTACATATATGCCCGCCCTTTGTTTTATTTCATTTTTCTTTTTATTAATTTATTTTTGTTACAGATGTTTTTCCTTCTTTTCTCCATTGACACCCTTCTCCCCATACCCCCACCCCCACCCCGTCCCGGCTTTGTTGTCCATGTCCATCGGTTATGCGTATATGCATATAAGTTCTGTGGTTTATCTCTTCCCTCCCTCCACCACCCCCTCTTCTGAGGGTTGTCAGTCTGTACCCTACTTCCACGTCTCTGGGTCTACCCTATTCCTCAGACTGTTATGTTCATTATATTCCACAAATAAGTGAGATCATGTGATATTTGTCTTTCTCTGGCCAGCCCTTTCTTTAAATTCATAAGGAATCAGCTTTCCAGAAAACATGATGGTTATTTCTTTCTAACATTAATAAGTAGATCGATAATTATTCTGCCACATTCCTCTTATTTTTATTATTTATTTTTGTGTTTCTGCCACATTCTCGCTCAGTTAAGGTAGCAGTGAAGATCTGGAATGTCCTGTTAAAATAGGAATATGGAACTACTTCCTGGTCTTACTAAGTTTATAAACAAAACAGTGATTCCCATGTCTAAATTATGTATGGATTATAATTCATCTAGCATTATTTAAGCATCTTTATTTATTTATTTATTTATCCTCACCCGAGGACATTTTTCCTTTTTTTTTCAGATAGAGCAGGAGGGAGAGAGAGGAAGAGAGAGAGAGAAACATCAATGTGAAGGGACACATCGAGTGGCTACCACCCACACGACCAACCAGGGCTGGGGACAAACTGCAACCAAGGTACGTGCCCTTAATGGGAACAAAATCCGGGTCTTTCTGTACCGCAGGCCGATGCTCCAACCGTTGAGCCAAACTGGCCAGGGCTATTTAAACATCTTTAAAACAGACTTCTCTACCTAAGTTTGTTTTCCCACCATTCTGCACTAAGTGAGGTATATCAGAAGCCCAGAGGCTAGGCCCCAGTGCAACAACTAGCTGGCTCTGTGAGGTTGAACAAGTTATTTAACCTTTCTCAGCTTCACTGTCTTCATTATAAAATGGAAATATTAGTAATTACTCATAGAATTGCTGCATTAAATTAGATAAAACAAGGAAAGCATATTGCCTAGTTCATGAGAAGAAAAAAAAACAATAAATGCAATAAATGCTGGTAATTATTGGTAGGCCTTCTTGATAAGGAGCCAAATAAATTTAGAATTTATAATGCTGAAATTTGGGATAGAAACTGACAAACTACTGAAAGCTTATTTCTTCTCTGTAGTGAAATCATAGAAAACAAAAATCACTAAATTGAGAAACGTTGAAAATATTATTATCAGAAAACAGAGTACATTATCTTTTACAAACACACATAAAATGGTTTTTAATATGTATTGGGTATAGCAGCACATTTTGGTACATCTTAGGCCTAAACATAAGACAGTTATATATTATCATATATATTGCACATAACACTGTCAAAACAAGAATGCATGTATTGACTGAGATTCAGTGCACAAATCATTTTAGTACATACATGACAATAGTCTCTTTCTGCACAGTAAGCCTTTCAAAGAGGCCTTTTTCTTCCATCACAATCTGTTTCTGCCTTCATTTGTTGCAGCAATTTCAACCTCTATTCGAAATTAGAATTTGCACTCATAGATATGCACTGTGGTAGATAATAGCTTCCCAGTGAAGCATGCTTCTTCTTGGCCAACAAAAACACTGGGCTTGGTTTTTACAGAGTTTCACATCACACATACGAGACGTTGGCAGCGAACTGTCAGACAACATTTCCTGCTGTTAATCTGCTAAGGATTCAGATCACTAAGCCAATGTGTGCAAAATGAATGCAGAAAAGGAAGCCAAAGAAAGGAATGTTTGAAAGAGGGACAAACTTAAATTTCCATCGTGGAAAACAACCATAGTACCTAATTCTCAATGACGTAAAGCTCTGAGAAATTTTTTCCTGTGAGGAAGTACTTAATGTGTTTTCTAAGACAATTCTCAAAATAAATAAATAAATAAATAAACCAAAAACCCAAATTGTGATTTATAATTCATTTGTTCAAATAAAGAGCTGTAGGCATTGCAAATATTGACAACTTTAAAAAATCCAATTAATAAGTATAGACTTGCGGCACTGTCACTATTCAAATCTATGTCATTGATGATCAAAACAATAACATTATCATTGCTTTAAAAAAATATGTACTAAGTAAACCTGTTCCTTTCCACCAACTCTTTTAGCCTCTTAATAGAGCTAGGCTGTAAGTGAGCAGGGAGAGAAAGGATATCGGGTTATTACAAAAACTACTGATATATATAAAAATGTAATTACAGTTGACCTTTGAACACAGGAGTTAGAGGGTACCAACTCCCTCCTCCCCTTCCTCCCCACAGTCTATAATTCACATATAACTTCTGACACCCTCAAAATTTAACTACTAATAGCCTACTGTTGACCAGAAGCCTTGCCAATAACATAAACCATTGATAAACACATATTTTGTGTGTTATATGTATTATATACTCTATTATTACAATAAAGTATACTAGAGAATTATGAAAATCATAAGGAAGAGAAAATACATTTACAAATGTATTTTTACATTTATAAATACATTTATAAATGGATATGTGCAGTTTAAACCAGTGTTATTCAAGGGTCAACTGTATATCATTTACCCGTTAAATATAAGCTTTAAATTAAAATGATATGATAATCTATGAAAGACATATAATGAAATATAAGTAAATATCTCATAAAAATAGGATAGGTGATCACACTTTATATGAAACAGATCAGTCTTATCTGCATTTGAGCATATCATAATTTGGCTTAGAATTTAAAATCCAATAGATAGGAGAAAAAGCCTTTTTCATTATTACATACTTCAATTCTCTATACATTTTCTTCAAATTTTTCTGACACATTTAATACTCCATATGAACCACCTTGGGCTACAGATGGATCTACACGTCAAAGGCTGGCACTGTTTCCTGACACCACTTTATCAGGGACATCCTGACTTAATGCTGCCTGAGCTCACAATCCAGGAAAGCCAGCACTAATCCTCTTTGCCTGTCAGTCTCCATTCCTATGAGTGGGTGTGGGGCGGAGGCTGCTCCAGCCTGCTGAGAAAGGAGGCCTGGTCCTAATTCTAGGACCAGACCAGACAGCCCCATCTCCTCAGGACAGCGAAGTTGAAAGAACTTGAAGCGACAAGATGTCAGCCTCATACAGTCCTCCCAAGAGCTCCTTCAACTGAGTGTAAGATAGCAATCTCTTTAAGTTTTGTAGTGAAATGTTTTAAAGCATGGATACCATTAAAAATGGTCGTAAATAACAATTACATAAAAATTGAAATGATATGGTCAACTGAATCAAGAAAACAAACTGCTTTTAAAGTAGGTACAGCCATTTGACCTAATAAACAACTATAACATTCTTTTATTTACAGGAAAACTTAAACCATTCTATTCAAGCAAAAAGTAAAATAATACACACTTATTGAGGTTATTCTGTTTTTGTCCTGCACTCACAAGAGAGTCGCTATCTTTCCTGGGGCATACCTGTCTATGCTCAGGGTTGAACCGGGAGATTCAGGACTGAGGGACTCAGATGATGCTGATCCCCCTTCTTTTAATGTTCATCTTATAAACCAGTCCTACCTGCTCTCACCTGGCTTAGCACGGACTGTGGGGCAGTTAGTAAAATGCCTAGACCTAGGATGCCCAGTAGGATGTGAAGTGAAATTCCAAGTCCGTCACCCTCGAAATTTTATCAACATTTTAACTTCAGTTTTTGCGGTAAAAGAACATTCTCACGGAGAATAAGTTCATGGGAAGATGAGTATGTGGCTATCAGACTTAGTAATGAGAGCCTCTCTGGGACACAGACAGGCCATGTGAATATGGTAAGATCCCCTCAGGACCTGGGAGGCCCTGCTGGCTTCCTCCTCAGTCTGCCCCACCACAGTGCCTACCTGCACTCTCCGCACTCCATCAGCCAGCCTCCCTTCCGTCCCTCTGCCTCCCAGGCTCCCTCCTGCACCCGTGAGCTTCACACCCGGGAATGGTCCACCTGCCCATCCTTGAGATCTCTGCTCCAGCTCCATACCTCAGCTCCATACCTGGTTCTTAAAAGCCTCCAGGACTAGGTCACATCCCAGAGAACCTTTCCATGGCTCCTGCCCTGCACTAGTCACAGTGGCAGTTCACACTGGTTGCTACGATCTGAGTACTATTAATATTAGCCTCCCAGGTAAGCAGTTTAAACTCATGATTAGATTCCCACGGTGCCCGGCAGAGAGTAGAATTGGTATGATTTTTTTAAATAGGAAAGAAAATCAAGCTAAGTGAATGCATCTGAGGTTGATTTTCTGTTTCAAAACTCTTCAAAAACTGCTGTGATCTTTGAAATTCGTTCATAACAAGTTTATTTATATTTTTCTACCACATGGGCATAATCTGCTCTGGCCAGATCTAGAGTGTTGAACCCCCTCCACCCCATTTTTGCAAGAAAACAAAACTTTATTTCCACACATAAAAGACCTATTCATTTTAAAAATTCTACCTCTAATGTTGCAGATTAACTTGCTGGAAAATTTCTCAGGTCCTCCTCAAGGGTCAAGTGGTCCAGAACCATGGCTGTACTCCATTACTTTCATTTGATACACATTTAATAAACCCGTCACATTGAAATAGACACACATAAGGTGGATCAGGGCTTTTAAGGACCACCCTTGGCTCAACTGCATTAGGGTAGCCTGATCTCCAAGGTATCGCCAGACCCGCATCTTCACACCACCTGCTTAGTAGGGCTGTCTTTTGATGAATGCCACCTGGATTCACTTTTTAAAATGTTATTTAAAACTCCTGGGAAAGCAGGAAAACTATTCCCTCTTCCCTATCTAACTACAGGAGAATAGAAAGATAAACATGTGGATAGCAGATTGGAGAAAACTATTAAGTATGCAATTGGTCCTGGTACTTAAAAGCCTTTCTAAAACTGAAATCAATATTTTTATAGCAGTCACAATATTTAATAGGCTTACTTACAGTTTAATAATCCCATAAAGGAAATAAACTCATTTACGTGTCTGACATGTTATTATTATTATTATTATTTTAATCTTCACCTGAGGATATGCTTTTATTGATTTTAGAAAGAGAGGAAAGGAGAGAGGAAGGGAAGGAAGGAGGGAGAGAGAGAGAGAAGCATAGATGTGAGAAACATTGATCTGTTGCATCTTGTATGTGCCTTGACTGGAGATCGAACCCACAACCTAGGTATATGCCCTGGTGTCCTGGCTGGCAATGGAACTGGCAACCTTTCGGTGTATGGGACGATGATCCAACCCACTGAGCCACCTGGCCAGGCCTAGGCACATATTTTGCTTTGAGATTATCTTGAAGAGTACAGAAAAAATTATATTGCTCAAGTTTGAAAGGTTTTCTGAGTTGACATCATTAAAGTCATGCTCTACTTAGTACAGTGTTGGGGTTTCTGCTATGGCCCAGATCCAAATGTTTGAGGCACATCTTTTTTTTTTATCCTCACCCAAGGACATTTTTCCATTTTTTGTTCAGATAGAGTGGGAGGGAGAGAGGACGAGAGAGAGAGAGAAACATCGATGTGAAAGGGACACATCGAGTGGCTGCCACCCGCACGACCAACCAGGGCCGGGGACAAACTGCAACCGAGGTACATGCCCTTAGCGGGAACCGAACCCGGGTCTCACTGGACCGCAGGCCAACGCTCTAACCACGGAGCCAAACCGGCCAGGGCGAGGTGCATCTTAACATCACCCTCAAGCACCTGCATGACCCATGTCCTTGTGGAAGGTGGGTGATGCTGTTCATATCAAGCCCTCACTTTTCCTGAGATGTCAACATCATCACTACTTCTATTGAAAATATAGTTCCCTACTAAAATGACAACATAAATAGCTGCACATCTAGCATACTTAATGAGGAACATAATCTCAAACTGACAAATCATTATTTAATGCTTATTAAAGATCTGACTGAGAGAAATTACAATCACTGAGCCTTTCCTGATGGCTCTTCATGATACACTCCTGGAATAAGCTAGCAGACAGCTCCAGCAGAGCATTTCTCTCCAACGACCAGACCCAGAATAAATGTGCTTGTTTTGAAAAACTGGGGAGTTTTTATCGTGTGGACACTGTGAGTCAAGGTTTCCTCCTCAGTGCCTGCAAGAGTGCTCAGATCACGAGCTTTGTGGTCTAAACTCATGCCCGGCTTCTTACTTTGTTTTTCGTGGTCCTGCTTTCTACTTATTTATATTCTTCTCATTATATTAAATGTATTTAAGTGAAACACTTTAAATCCCTATTAGAACATGGTGGGGTATTACTAATACAAGCCCCAAGATAAAATAAAATGTATTTTTGAAACAAATTACATTTACAATTTTGGTGGGTTGTTTTTCTTATGATGATGAATTCTTGACCGTTGTACTATCTGCAAGTCATGACATTCTGGATACTGTTTTTCCTAAAGGAATACCGGGACACAACTGAAGCATTTTGCTTTGGGTAATCATCTAAAACCATTCATGTGCTTTACAGGCTCAGGCTAATGGCATTTCCCTAAAGAATGTGCTGCTCTTTAGTGACTTTATTTGCTGTCACCATGACATTCCATACAAAATAACAAGTCTCTTTATTCCTTCTCGTTTTCCAAGCACCACTCTAAGCACCAGCCCCTTGAGCAGGCAGTGCCTCTGCACACCGCTGCCCGTTCCTATAGCACTGCTGGTGAAATGAGCTGCGTTCCTACATAAACCCAGGACTAGAGGGCATTTTCTTTCACCCTTATTAGAAAATGACTCTAAATGTACATACCAGTTAAAACAGCTGTCTGTCACATTGAACAAATACATTCCCACACAACACAAATGTTTTGATTGTTAAAAAAAAAAAAGAAACCTCCAATGATCCAAGCATTTCATGAATTAATATCTCACCTGCCCACTTTAATTTGCCATTTGCAGAGATATCCTGGACCTTGATTGCAGGAAACGGTCACTAAGCAACTAACAATATAGGGCAATCTTGGCAGAAGAAACAATAGGAAGACCTATATTCCATTTATCTAGAAACAAAATATCCTTAATAGTTGGCTGACAAGGGAAATAACAAGTTATAAGAAGTTAGTGTTACTGATGGAAATGATATGTGTTCCAACAAAAAACTCCCACAACTTGAAATCTGTGACCTCTTCTAGAAGAAACAAATAAAAAGCTTCAAGAGCATTGGTTGGTCAATACAACCCACGAAACTGAAGACAGAAAAGATCCTTTGCTTCTCTGCCATAGAGAAGGAACGGAGTCAGGCATTCAGCACTAGATGCCTGTATGCCCGGAACCAGGAGGAAGGGGGGCCGGAGTGTGGAGCGGAGAATACCAGAATGAAAAGCAGGGTATTAACAGTCCCTGACTGGAAAACTGCTGGGGACTGTGCATAAGGGGTTTATTTTTTTTCCAATTCAAGATAAAAACTTTAAGAAAATTTTCTATATAACACCACTCCTTCACTGTTTAGAGTATGCTTAAGGTGACTTAAAAATCACAATTATGCCCTGGCCTGTTTGGCTCAGCGGTTAGAGTGTCGGCCTGTGGACCAGAGAATTCCGGGTTCGGTTCCGCTAAGGGCGTGTGCCTCTATTGCAGTTTGTCCCCAGTTGGGGTCGTGTGGGTGGCAACCACTCGGTGTTCCTCTCTCTTTCTTCTCTCTCCCTCCTGCTCTATCTGAAGATAAATGCAAAAATGTCCTCAGGTGAGGATAAAAAAAATTAAAATAAAATAAAAAAATGTATAAAGTAAAAAAATAAAAGGAGAATTAGCAACTAACTGGAGCATAAGAATCTGTCACAATGAATGGCGACACAATTATTCCTCAATGTATGGTACCTTATACAATCCCCAGCTCCCTGTTTTCCACACCCCACAGTGCAGTGCCTTAGAGCGTAGTCCCGCACACCAAAGGGGTGCAGGTTAGACTCCCAGTCAGGGCACATATCTAGGTTTCAGGTCTCATCTCTTGTTGGGGCATGTACAGGAGGCAACTGATCTGTGCTTCTATCTCTCTTCTCTCTTTCCCTCTCTCTCTCTCAAAACAATAGAAACATATTCTTGGGTGAGAATTTTTTTTTAACTTAAAAAAAAAGATGCTGGGAATGTTTTTCTATGTAGACTCTTTCTTTGAGTTGTTTGAAGGAGACTTATTCAATCATAATTACTACTGTAATTTTCCCAAGGGGTCAGGCAAACCCAGTTCTTAAGCTGGAGATATTGGCAAAAAGGGTCAGGGGTTGGGAGTATGGAAGAACCTGAGGGTGGGGGTGGGAGTTTCACAAAGCACTCCCCACTCCCAATGTCTGTATTCCCCAGAGCTCTACCATTAGTGTTCTGTTCTTCTTACTCATTCACTGACTACCTATCTGCACAACCTCATTCATTCCCATATTTTAAAAACTATAAAGATAATGGCTCCCACAAAGTCACCAGCCTCACTTCTCTTCCAAACACCAAATGATCTATCCCATTGCATGGTAGATTGCTACTGTCATATTCCAGGCCCTTCAATTTCAATTGGTTTGAATTAAATTAATTATCTTCCCTCATAAATTTTTATTCTTGTGTTCTACATCCACCTATGCAGATGCAGTCACTCCATCCAGAAATTGAAAAATCATTATCACTTACTGTCTCTTACCACAACCCATGTCCTCCCACACACCCAATCAATCAAGTCTATTCAGCTTCATCATATTTAAGTTTAAACTCCATTCTCTCCCTTCTATCCCACTGCCCCTGCCTTGCAGCATCTCTTGCCTGCTTCAATGCCATTGAGCCAATTAGTGTGCCTGTTATGAGTCTCTTCCTCTTCAATTGTTATTTAATAGAAACATGTTTTAAAAACACAAATGGCCAAACAACTCCCCCATGTAAAGCCCCTCAGAAGTACGCCATCACCTACTGTGAAAGGTGCAATTCTAAAACGGATCTAAAAGTCCTGCCTCCCAGATGGACACACCCTGCATAATCCCTGAAACTGTGGGCAGAGTGGCTCTTACTCCTGTGATTAGGTTACTGGATGGCACAGCTGACCTTAAGAGAGGGACATTATCAGGGTGGACCTGACTTAATCATGAGAGCTCTTTAAAAAGCAGTTTTCTCGGGCTGGTAGCAGAAGGAGAGGTCAGAGAGATCCAAAGGAAGGTAGAGGAATCCAAGGTGAGGGGGGGTCTTGCTGAGACAGAGGGCACCTCACCACAAGGACCCAAGACTCTGCACCCAAAAGTGGTCCCCAGCCAGAAGCCAGCAAGACAGTGGGGACCCTCAGTCCTACTACCAGGAGGAAATAAAATCTGCCTACTGCCCAAAGAAGTATGAAAGTGGATCTTTCCCTAACCCAGTCTCCAGATGAAGATACAATTGGTGAAATACTTGATTTCTGCTTTATGAGACCCAGAGTAGAGGACCAGCTGAAAAATGTGAAATGATAGATGATAAATGTGTCAAGTCTCCAAGTTTATGGTAATTTGTTAAACAGTAACAGAAAATCAATATATCCAAACAACAGCCAACCTTGCTAGCATGCCAAACCCATCCTTCCTGACTCTTCCTTGCCTTCCTTTCTAGCCGCATCTGTCTCCTCTGCCCCAGATATTTCTATACTCCAAGCTTACTTTCCACCTCTCCTTATCTGCCCAATTTCTAAACAGAATTATGTAAATATCCTGAGCATAATTAGAATTATTCTACAAATTTATAAATAAATATGTGAATGCCACTCAACTTTAGGTTGCCTTAAATACCACCACAGAAATAGCCAACATTCCCCAATAATTAATATCTACCACATATCTCACTTATTTGTGAAACATAAGGAACAAAATAAGCTGTCGACCAAAAGAGATCCAGAGTCATGGAAGTAGGGAACAGACTGACAAACCTCAGAGGGATGCAGGGTGAGAGGGGAGGGAAGAGATAAACCAAAGGACTTATATGCACATATGCACAACCACACACGTTATGTTGGGGAAAGCAGGAAAGGAGTGGGAGTGGGAAGAAGGGAGCCAATAGGGAAAAAAGGGGACATATATAATACTTTCAACAATAAAAAAATAATAATAAGTAAATAAAAATTTACAGTGATTGGACTGTGCTTACCATTTTTAACAACATGAACCACTGTTGAGGGGTCTTTTCTCCTAAAAGGGGTGTTTACAGCCAGCTAAAGGTCTATAGTCATGCTTCTTACATATCAACCCTTAGATCCTCAGAGAGAAAGAAGAACGCAAGAAACGTGATTCCAAACGCCACTCCCAATGTCTTCTGGCAAGAGAAATTCTCTGCAATAGCAGAGGATCTGTCCCAACATGAAAAAGGGGTGTCAGGTAGGTTTCCATCTCTTTCTTTCTTCCCAGCTGCTTCTGTTGTGTCCCTAGTTGTTTTATTAAAACGTAGCATGCCACAGAACTCCTAATATGATGAGGCAAAAAAAAGATTCCCATATCCTACACTTGCTATAGAAGGGCACATACAGGGTGACCTGCATTTTTAAAGACACTTAAAATAAAACAGAATAGTAAAGAAGCCTCTTCAAATAAATGTCTTAAAGTTACCAGTAAGAATTCACAAAATACAGTGAGTTGAGGCTAAGTGGAACTGGAAAGAATTTCTGTGCTGACTTCCAAAGAAACTAGAGATGAAGGAAAAGCTGGGTGACTTCATCAGACCCCTTCTCTAATAGCCTTCCCTACACAACTTGAGGGAGCTCATTATTGAAGTGAAGGAACACTACCTCATTTGCCATAAAAGGTGAGTCAGTTCAGGATAACAGACTAGCACTAAAAGCCAGAAATGGAGTGTGCGTAATTTTTTCAGAACGTATTCAGGCTTGTTAAACACCTACTGATTTCTGACACAAAAGCAATAGAACATTAGCTGCATCTTCTGTCTAATCTCAGCCGGTTGAAACTGGGCAGAGTGAGGAAAAAGCAGATTTCCTATTTTCCAGGTCAGTTTCTCAATTCTAACAAGCTTCTAGGTAAATGGGGTTTAAATTTTAAATACAAGCACAGTTACTTCCCGTTTGTATTTTAGAAAATCATTCAGCATTTCCCAAATTGCCAAATTAATGATTACCTGATGTGAAACTGATGTGAAAACAGATAATATTCTTACACACACACACACACACACACACACAACCTAGAAATGGAAAGTCAAGATGAAATCCATTTTCTCAGATTTAAGAAATACTTTGCAGTTGAATATATTGTTAGGTGATAAGAGCAAATCTCTAAATAGTGTGGAGGTTATGATCCTGTGGTTTTGTTATTATTTAAAACAATATTTTTAGAGCAGCTTTAGATTCACAATAAATTTGAGGGGAAGGTACAGAGATTTTGCATATCCCCCCCCCATTAACCCCAGCCTCCCCCATTATAAACATTCCCCACCAGAATGGTACATTTGTTACAATTGATGAACCCACACTGTCACATCATAATCACCCAAAATGTACAGTTTACATTAGGATTCGCTCTTGGTGTTGTACATTCTATGGGTTTAGAGAAATATATGATATATATCTAGCATTATGCTATCACACAGTGTAGTATCTCTGCCCTAAAAATCCTTTGCGCTCCACTTATTCATCCCTCCTGTCCCCACAACCCTGGCAACTACTGGTCTTTTTACTCTCTGCATAGTTTTGCCTTTCCCAAAGTGTCATATAGTTGGAATCATAAGGTAGGTAGCTCTTCAGAGTGGCTTCTTTCATTAGTGACAAGCATTTAAGGTTCCTCCGTATCTTTTCATGGATTGAAAGATCATTTACTTATAATGCTAAATAATATTCCTTGTCTGAACTGTTAACACAGTTTATTAATACATTTACATACTGAAAGATTAAATAAAAAACCTCTAATGCAGTGTGGAGGCTATGTTTTTCTATGCTAAAAAACCACCAGTCTATAAAATAGTTTATATTTATATTCTTATAGACAAGGCGTAGAAGGATATCCTTCATATTTTATGGAATGGAAGTTCCACAAAGTTAGAGAACTTTTCAAATGTGATAGCCACCGTCAGTCACCAGGGTCCCTGGCACAAGTAAACACCATTCACTCCGCACCACTCTCAACAACCCAGTGTGCTGCAGGTTACAGATGAGAAAACTGAGGACTTCAGGGAATAACTTAAAAACAAATGGCAAAGCCAAGATGCCACCCAGGCTGTGCTAGTATGACATACTGCCTCCTAATGTTGAATATTCGTAAACTCAAATTCAACTCTTTATAGGGACAACTGGGCCAACTTACTTCCTTAACAACAATCCTCCAGTCTGATTGGATTTGTGATATTTCCACAGATATTCAGACATTCAATTGTTAGGGTAGCTATAAATTATAAGTTTCATAAACACATTTTTAAAAGCCTAGGTGTAAGTGATCCTTTTTTTAAAAAAAAAAATTAATCCTCACCCAAGGACATGTTGTTATTGATTTCTTTTCTCAAGAGAGAGAAAGGGGGTGGGAAGAGTGAGAAACATCGATCAGTTGCCTCCCTTACACACCCAAACCGGGTTTTGAACCCACAACCTAGTAATGTGCCCTGTCCAGGAATCAAACCCGCCATCTTTTGGTATATGCGATGACACTCCAACCAACTGAGCCACCTAGCCAGGGCATGAGTGATCCTTTTAACAGAAACACTAAATGCTGGTTCCTCTACTGGGCAAATGAATTCATGATAAAATTAAGTTCAACAGTTTCACTATTCTGTCTTATGGAACCTCAATATTGTGAGTAGCACAGCATAAGCATAAGAACTGACAGAACAAAGTCCTTAGCGGAAGTCCCCAGCTATTTAAGAAAGTTAAAATTTGTCAAAGCTGAATCTAATTTTTAAATTAGTCTAGAATTTTAAAATGGCCCTTTGTTTATTGGGCCAACTTATATACTAGACATGAAGCTGCTTGTCTGATATGAAAACCTTAAAATATAAAACCTTAGCAAGAATGACTAATAATGACCCTTTTCAGGTATCAACAGCCTTAGATGAAGCCTGCATTGAAAGCTAACTATATTAGCCTTGAAATAAGTGCCCAAAATGGCTGCTGTAATTTATTAATTTATTGCCATTTAATATTAGCCATGGCATATGTGTAACTAACCAAAAGAAATTAGAAAGGGAGCTATTTAAGTTCACTACGTAACATTTTAGCAGAGCTTTTCCCTCTCTATACTTCATCATCAGTTTTTCCATCTCCTACTGAATTATTTAATTGCTGTATCTAAACAGCAAACAAGACTGGACTGAAATACCACTATGACAGATTTTCCCTTCTCTCTCTGTAAAAATTAACATGACCACAGGAATAGTAAACCTACAAAAGGTATTCATAAATGCAGTTTTATATCTCCTTTTACGTTAAAAATGTTTTTCAAACTGAAAGCACCATATTCACCTCTCTTCACACGCCAGCCGGACACTGGGCCATGAGGCAGACGCGCCAGCCAAATCCTAACGCTAATCACTGCCCGTCTATGTGCGCTTCCTTTCTGGACTGGGTCGGCAGGTGTGTGCTTGCCAGCAGTCGTATGAAAGCAAGTTCTCTGTAAATATCTCACCACATCCCCATAATAGGGCCTTCAACTTCATTCTGGACCCCAGTCTTCCCAGAGCCTTCTGTATTTTGCTGAAAACACATGCGTGCAAGCACACACACATGCACCACACACACATTTGGGGGGAACTGAACTAGAGCCCATGTTCTCCTCTAACTCTAAGAACATGTCATTTACCAGCCTTCAACTCTAGTCAAAAAGAGGTCACAGGTGTTCTCATAGGGCTCAGAATTAGGAGACAAGGTAAAAAAAAATTCCAGCCTCTGAAATGGAAGGTAACAACAACATTTATATGAAATTCAAGAGAAATCTTCCCAGCTTATTACCACCTATGAAAAGATGTTCTAATCTTGTAGCCCATACCAGTAGCCTGCTTCCTAAACTTCCTGAAGGGCCAAAAGTACTTCCATGAAAAGAAAGGCATTAATTTAAATGCTAATTAAGGGGAGAGGCGCTATAATCTTGAAAATTATAACCTGTCTTTCATGGGGGAAATGCTGTAATTATAAAATGAACTGGCAATTGATCACAAAAATTGGGGGAAAATATCAGTGTATGGTGAAAACTGTTCCTCTCCAGAAGGGATAGCTAGGGTCTCTATATTAGCCTTTCTGCTTTGAGGGGACTATGTGATAACTGTAGAACTTGCTTAAATTCATTCCATATTAAGAAAAAGAACTAAGCCAACCTTTGAACACTGTTACACATACCACTTGAAAGAGCTTCTGTATTATCTCTCCAGCTATTTTCCTCCTGCTCAAAAGTATTGTTTCCAAGTTTTACTCTTCACATAGTACCTTATTTCATGATAATATAATTAAAACCAAAGACATGGTGATCACTTAAGAACAGTGTCTACTACACATGTGCTTTAAGATTTCAAAGCCTTCCAGCCACATAGGAGAGGAGGGAAGAAGGGAGGTGAAGGGCAGAGATGGGGGCAGAAGATGAGAAAGTGAATAGAAGACACTCTCTGGTAGTCTCACTTCCTTCTACTTACCCAAAAATGACATATATAACTACCTACATAATCCAAATAAATTGATCAATTTTGATGTCAAAATCTTACAGAATTACAAATAGATATTCAAGAACCTAATTAATAGTAGATCCTTCTCCTTTTTCTCTTTTCTTCCTACTATTCCACAAGTCCTTGCTGGAGGTAAACACTACATTTTGGTTTGTTCCTCCTGCTGCTACAGACTTTGGATGTTCTGATGCCACAGTACAGAGACCTCTGGAGCAGAGGGCCAGAGATATGGGTTCTGGCCCTTCTTTGCCCTCTCTAGGCTCTGTCCTCAGACAAACCATTAACTGCTCTAGGCCTATTTCCTTATCAGTAAAATGAGGTAAATGCAAAATTATTTCCAATGTCCCTTCAAGATCTAAGATTGTGTGACTCCATGGCTAAGACATCTGTGCTTGAAGTCTCCGACTCTTGATTTTCAGTGCCTAGAACATAATAGGCCCTCAAGAAATACTTTATATTAAGTCCCCTGAAAAATTAGTAAAACTCTTTGGCATCTTTTATACACAGTGTGATATTAGTTCTATGAACTGTAATTGTTGTAAACAAGAAAAAATAATTTGCATTAAGAAAGTATTCAACAACTCAAACGAGTCACTCCCTTGTCAAAAAATATTTTGGTGTCCACTCTGCAAAATGATCAATGGGTTCTAGAAAACACAAAGATTTTAATGAGGTGCCTGATAGAGACTACACCTTAAGCAATTTTTTGAAGCTGCAAGCTTAGTTCCACTTCTAGAGAAGGGCCTAGAGAAGGTCACCGGTAGCAGACATTCCTGTGCTGGGACCAGGGGGCCAGCTAAACCTGTGTGAGTGGAAGGCTATGGTTTCCACCCAAAGGACTAGCTGATGTCTACCATGCCAGGAAATTCTTCCTGAGGAAGGAAATGAGGGATGATGCCTTAGACTTCCTTTGCCTCTGGGGCTAGGGCTGAGTTACAGTGGGTGTGAGCTGGCACCTGGCACGTGGAAGCGGAACGGGTACCAGGCAGGATGACACTGATTAGGGACTTGAGAGCAAGGTTTGGGCCTGTCACTCCTAAGAATGGCGCTTGAAGAAACAGGTGTTCTTTCTGTTACATGGTCTTTCCCCAAATCTCAAGTTAAGTCTAAACCCAGATGTACTAAGGGAAATTATTTCTGGAGAAACAGTCAAGAGAAAGCAGGACCCTCCCAGACACCTACAAAAGGTGTCAGTGGCTGGCCCACCCACCATCTCATGAGTCAATGGCAAAAAGGCCACCAACAGAAAAAAGAAACGTAAAAGATTTCTTCTAGAACATATGTGAAAACTTTCAGAAATAAAGTTGAGAAAGTTTCTAAAGGAGGTAAAATGTATGCATGTAAACTGGATATAAAAATATAAAGTATAACCTGAAATTTTAATCACAGGATGGTAAGAACTAGAGAACTTGGATTACTTTCAAACCTAGGAGATTACGTCCTTCGTTAAATAGATAATAAATATCCACTATGTGAAAACCAACCTCTGTGTTGTACTAAGTACAAAGGTAAATACAGCACCCACTCCAGGATGGCAAGGCAAAACACACCCGGAGAGTGTTTTGGCTGTGAATCCGCTCTGCCTGAACACAGAGTAGGGAAAGTTCATGTCACCCAATCAGCAACACAAAGTGATCCGAAAACACAATGGGAAAGAGAAGAGTTGGGGGAACAGTCAGTTAAAGAGCAAACCTGCTTCAGCACCATGATGTTAGGATATTAATATTTCAAAATAAATTCCCAGTCAGGCCTTAACACCATGAGACAGCTGTGATGAAACCCAAAAGAACTGCTCAGTGATTTTAACCTTTGGTACAGCATCGTCACCCAGTGTGCACAGGCACTCAAGTTCCAAAATTCACTCAGCTTCCAAAACACAACCCACCGTACGGTGACACACCAGAGGGTTTCACTGGTTGTATTTCTTGACATATATGCTCACAGTTTTAACCTTAATATTGTGTAGAGGGTTTATTAGACCATGTCTATACTCCTGGATGAACTATATTCGAGTTTATTACTTAAATAAATAAAACCCAAGGAAAGTAGCTTTAATAATTTTAGTAAAGAGGGTTTGCATTAATGAGGACAGATCTCTACACCTTGGGAAAATTTAACACTAACTATGTCAGGTAAGTGAGAAGGTGCATGTTACAAGTCCTTGGATGTAACTGTTCCTATGGTTGCACCAAAGAGCCATCACACAAGGAAACCAAGTTAATTAAAACCATCCCATCCTCAGGAGTTCCCAGAGGAATCGATGCTCAAGCAGGAAAGCCACTGCTGGTAGACGGGGCCATTCAGTTATGACCAGTATGATAACAGATGGTATGATGTGGTAAGACATCCAGCTGAGCCAAGACCCACTGAGAGGTTCATCGAATTTACAAATTACAGAATCAAAAACTCTGACACTGACGTAGCTGTTGAATGAACAATACTTGCACTGGTTTGAACAAAAATCCCTATATTTTACAATTTATTATTATTTTTTATAATCCATGAAAGGCAACAGGTGCACTGATCAACTTTCTGGATAATGGCGGTTCTCTTTGCTGTCCAGTCAAGAACTTCCTAAAGGATCGCAAGGTACTTTCATCACATAACATCCGCAGAAGTCGGAAAATTAAGACACTGACTGATTTTTCAACCGAATCTCAGAAGTGTAGTATGTAAAATAGCACAATTGATTTAGTCAGTTAATTGACTCACAGGCAACACAAAGCATTTGGAAATTTTTTTAACAGTCCCTTCCTGACCAGTAGTTAGAAGGTGACCAAAGCACACTTAGGACACAGTGTCATAAATTTTCTTACCATCTCTGGTTCTTCAGAGGCATCTCTGAATAGTTATCAAGAAATGCTTGTTGGAGTGAACACCAGTTTCTGTGCCTACTCCAGATCTGGGACATTCTGGAAGACCCTGCATGGCTTCAGTCATGGAGCTCAGTCAACCAGTCAGCCTCTACACAGGAGAAACCTGGGGGGCAGGCTTTTATGATTTTTTTGCTGCACTTATATAGCTCTTTTTGAACTGCCCCAGTCTGAATATAAATCTCTCTGCAATGTAGCTGATACACCGGCATCTTCCCCTGGAGTGCTACTCCGTGTGGATTTACCTGGGTCTCACAACACTACGTCCCCTTCACTACTGAATCATCCATAAGTAGAGTAGACTGAGGTCCCACATGCATGGAGACACATGGCAGGGCCCTTGTGAGGAACACTTGCATGGTAAGCCCTTTGCCACTTTTCCAGTCAAGTTCTGGACTCCTCCACCAATCTGGTTTAAACTACATCATAAAATGGTTTCAACATTTTCTATTTGCAGTAACAAACCTATATTATGAAATATAGACTCAAATTTCAGATCACGTTTGACTTATTTTCCTGAGACAAAATCAGACTATATTAGAATGGTATCCAAATAATTTCTATTTGGATGGTCATTAGGAAATATGATGTGTGCTAATCAGTTAGACTCAGTGAGTTCACCAATTATGGAAGCAATAGAACTAAAAGAAACACTATTTCCTCTATTGTGTGTGACTGGGGTATCTTTTCTTTATTTTCTCTTTTAAATTTTATGTTCAAGAAATATACAGCAATAATGATAACAAACTGGCTAGAAAGTTGCTTGTGTTCTTTAATGGCCAATAAAATAAGGGAATGACAGTATTAGTGATTTTGTTGGCATACATGAAAGTTTGTTAACATTCAAACATTTCTTAAACATATATATCAAATTACTTATCTTATAGTTTACACATAATAACATATTTTTATAGTTTAGATAATCAAGACTAAGAGTTTGAAAAATTATTTGGGAAAAGGTCTCTCAAACAGAAAAAAACACTGAATTCTACAATGATCTCAGCCTACTGCTAGAAGGAAATTAGATAAAGTCCCTTAGAAGCATCTCTGGATGGTATAAAGAAATGCCTGTTGGAGTGAACTCCACTGTTTCTGTTTACTCCAGATTTCGGGCCATCTGGTGACCCTTCACCATCCTATAATTCTCCAGGAATACGCTCAAGTCAGAATTCACTGTTCTTATTATTGTGAGTAAAAGCCTACCATTTATCAAGCATAATGCTACATCCCAGAAAGTGTTCAAATAAACTATCAGCTTTAATAGTCCCATCAAGGCCTTTTTGAGACAAATATTTTCACCCCCATTTTCCTGGTGAGGAAACGGGTTCAGAAAGTTTAAGAAAGTAACCTGAAATTGTGGGTTACAAGTGAGCCAATACATTTTTGCACCCCAATCTGCAGATTTGGAGCATTCCAATCTCATGTGAACCAAACAAGACACCACGATGAGACCTCTCCAGCACAGGGAACCAGGGACGCACCGCCTCCAGTAAACCCAACGCTACACTTCCTGAAAGTGGCCTGCCTCACACGATTGTGTCTGACAGCCACACCCCAACTGCTGCTTTGTGTTTCATTTGTAATTGACTTTAACCCAAAGATGAGTTTCACCTAAACTGTCATTAAGTCTGACTGCCCCATCCCAAACATTTCTATTTTGTACTTAACCCTTAAAAACAGAGTAAAAGTTTTACCTCCTGCCAAATTTTATCTTATCCACACTGTCCACTCCACATGTGGACTCTGACACACTGACTCTTAGTCACTTTTGTTGTTAATCCTCACTGAGGATATTTTTCCCACTGATTTTTAGAGAGCGTGGAAGGGAGGCAGAAGAAAGGGAGGAGGGCGGGGAGGGGAAAGAGAAACATTGATGTGAGAGAGACACATCAACTGGTTGCCTCCTGCACAGGCCACAGTCAGGGCCAGGGATCAAACCTGCAACCCAGGTACATGCCCTTGACCAGGAATCAAACCTGTGACCCTTCAGTGTGTGGGTTGATGCTCTCACCACTGACCCACACTGACCATGGCCCCTTAGTCACTTTTAAGCTCTATATCATTTAAAATCTAGAACATTTATATATATATATATATACACACACACACATATTTAAAGGAGAGCAAAGACTGAAGGATATCTTCCCCAGGGTAAAGTTTTTCAACCTCTGTTTACCTAATACACACTCTGTACCTTACAGCTAAGGTTTACATTCCAATTTGTATCTAAAGACAAGAGGCAGTTTGAATGTTTTTCGGCTAGTGTCATATTCTCACCTAGAGAACAATGCAACCGATTCACAACCATTTTTCTTATTCAACAAGTCAGCTACAGATAAATCCATTTTACTTTACTACGTCCAAATCTCTCCATCTCCACAACAATGTCATTAGTGAACATATTTTTTTCTACTATTGAAGTCTTTTTCTAAAACTGAAAATATTCTGCTGGCAAGAGTTTTTGTGACAGAAAAACATTACTCTTAAGAATCTGTCAAATTTATAAAAATACTTTATTATAAAGGAAAGTAAATGACCAACACTGCCCTGCCACTCAAATGCTCAGTTACAGTAAAAGTAACACTGAATTGTATCCAAAGTTAATTACAATGAAAATTCTGTACTCAAAAAGACAAATTACCTGTAATGAATTTGAAGCATGGGATATAAATTAAATTTAGCAGAGTGATCAACATTGCACATACCTTGGTCAGTCCTGAGGCATTTATTCTCCCCACACGAAACACCACAAAATCTCCTTTAGAAACCTCTGATAGCGGGGACTCGCGGTCAAGATGGTGGCGTAGGTAAACGCAGTACCGCATCCTCCCACAACCACATCAAAGTTACAACTAAACTACAGAACAACCATCATTCACAACCACCTGAAATCAAGCTGGATGGAAGTCCTTCAACTACGGAATTAAAGAAGCAGCCACATCCAGACTGGTAGGAGGGGCGGAGGCAGACGGGCTGGTCCCACACCCATGTGTGGCGGATAAAAATCAAAAGGATTCCTCAGCTGTGAAGGTCCTCCCTGAGGCCTGAGGGGTCCCTGCTCAGGGTTCCAGTGCCAGGAAAAGAAGTCCCCATAACTTCTGGCTGGAAAACCAGTGGGAACTGAGGCTCAGGGAGGCTGACCTGGCTGGAGCCCCAGGCAGCTCCCTAAAGGGCCCACGCACGGACTTATCGGACTCTCTCCCTCTAAGCTTGGAGGGGAGGCAGCTCCTGGGGCACCAGAGACATACAGGGAAGAACTGAGCTGTTTGGCATTGAAGTGAGGGCTAGAGAGGGAGCTTTCTCCAGGACAGATGTGTTGTCAGAAGCTTTTGTTCCTTTGGTGAGCCCTTCCCTGGGGCAGCAGACAGCCACCATATCTGGGACTCCAGCAACCTGGTTCACACTGGTTGCCCCGCCCTGGTGATTCCCTGAGGCCCCGCCCCACCCAACTTTCAGGCCCACCCAAGCTGTTGCCACTTGCTTAACCATAGGATTGGCCTGTCTTGGATCCTGCTTCAGGTTTTCCTAAATTGTTTCAAACAAGCAGCATCTGGTCTCAGCTAGCCCCATACCTCTCGTTAAGTAATACATAGAAACAAACACAGAGAGGCAGCCAAAATGAGGAGACAAAGAAACAGGTCCCAAATGAAAGAACAGAAAAAATCTCCAGGAAAAGAACTAAGTGAAATGGAGATAAGCAACCTAACAGATGCTGAGTTCAAAATACTGCTTATAAGGATGCTCAATGAACTTAGTGAGAACCTCAACAAACTTACTGAGGGCCTCAAGAGCATTAAAAAAAAAAAAACAGTCAGAAATGAAGGATGCACAGTCAGAAATGAAGGAGGCACTAACTGAAATAAAGAATAATTTACCCAGATTCAATAGTAGAGTACGTAAAGCCAAGAAGCAAACCATTGATTTGGAATATAAGGAAGCAAAAAACACCCAATCAGAACAGCAAGAAGAAAAAAGAATCCAAAAAAATAAGGATAGTGTAAGGAGCCTCTGGGACAACTTCAAGCATGCCAACATTCGCATCTTGGGGGTGCCAGAAGGAGAAGAGACACAAGAAATCGAAAACCTATTTGAAACAATAATGGCAGAAAACTTCCCTAACTAGATGATGGAAACAGACATACAAGTCCAGGAAGCCCAGAGTCCCAAACAAGATGAACCCCAAGAGGCCCACACCAAGACACATCATCATCAAAATGCAAAAGGTTCAAGACAAAGAGAGAATCTTAAAAGCAGCAAGAGAAAAGCAGTTACCTACAAGGGAGTTCCCATAAGACTGTCAGCTGATTTCTCAAAAGAAACTTTGCAGGCCAGAAGGGAGTGGCAAGAAATATTCAGAGGGATGAAAAGCAAGAACCTACAACCAGATTACTCTATCCTGCAAAGCTGTCATTTAGAATCGATGACCATATAGTTTCCCACACAAGGAAAAGCTAAAGGAGTTCATCACCACCAAACCATTATTATATGAAATGTTGAAAGGTCTTCTTGAATAAAAAGATAAATAATATGAACAAACAAAATGACAATGAATACACAGCTATTGACAATGGAATCTACAAACAAAATGAACAAGCAGAACAGAAACATTTTCATAGATACAGAGAACATTTTGTTGGTTGCCAGATGGGAGGGGGGTTGGGGGAATGGGTGAAAAAGGTGAAGGGATTAAGTAGTACAAATTGGTTGTTAGACAGACAAACCTCAAAGGGAAGGGGGGTTAGGAGTTGGGAAGAAATAAACCAAAGAACTTATATGCATATATGCATAACCAATGGACACAGACAACAGTGTGGGAAAAGGCAGGAGGGGGGCGGGAGTGGGAAGGAGGGGGTAAATGGGGGGAAAATGAGGAACATCTGTAATACATTCAACAATAAAGATATAATTTAAAAAAAAAGAAAACTCAGATAGCTATGACTGGCTGCCAGGTAAACCTATTTATTTCATTATACTATACAATGGAATCAATAGAAAAACTCTTCTTGAAGTTAACAAAAAAAAAAAAGCTTCTCTTGACTTAGATCAATTTTTCCAGAAAGTGAATCCACAATGGAAAAATACAACCTCTTGCAAGGTTACAAAAGTCCTTTAAGCTTCATAGTAAAACACTGGTAGAAGTATATTACTGTATCTCTGCATTTCCAAAATAAACATCCAAATCAACAACTGAACACTCTGGGCTAAGATTTTAGCCAAAATCAAAGCCAGAAAAACGTAAGAAACAAATCTGTGCATGGCAACCTTAGGTAGGGTCCTTGAAACGTGTATTTCACTCCCCGCAGCAACCCATCGATATTTCTCAAGTTATATGATGACAAAAATTCTATAAAAATGATAGACTAAAAAACTTTTGATCTAATAATTTATTTTCAAAATACAGATACATTTTCTATGTTCCTGCAATCTGCAATAATTTAGTAATCCAACCCTACCCCCATCCTTACTAATATTATCAACATGAAGTGTGTTTGAATTTTCTGTTCCAAGAAAAGCATTGAGTGCTTGAGTGTATTACGCAAAATATGACAGGAATGATATGGGGGCTGCAGACAGAAAGTAGAAATAAGTGAATGTGGGACATGGGACATCAGGTGAGCTCGGTGCTATCTGTGTCATGATGAAAGAGGAAGAGAAATGTGGAGCACACAGGTGTACACTGCCCATGAGCCTGGGAGTGACTCTCCTACACCTAGTGGAAGAGATGGACTGGTAAGGATGTGGTGGGAAGGGCTGTTGCAGAGAGATGTGTAATGTCCCTGTGTGACAAAGGGCAGAGGCCTGGAGGTAGGAGGAACGAGCTCTTTGAATGAAAACGTTAATGTTGAAATGGGATCACCTTGCTAAAAGAGCAAGCTACTCCTTCCCAGCTGTGGGGAGAGGATGCCATGGGTGTGTGATTGCACATAGAGAGACCTGCTCTCTCAGCTTGAGTTCATTCCCTACACTGTTCTCCATTACACTTGGAGAACTCTGCAATCTCCCATCTCCATAGCTATGGACAGACTTAATTCTTGTCATCTGTTAACTTGGGCTTGCTAAACATCTCAGGCAAAAGTCATTCAACTATCTCTTCTCTAAGAGGAATTTGGTTTTTTTACTAAAAGAACACTGAGCTGCAATGCCCACCACAATGTACATTTTATAGATTACTCATTCTCTCGGCAAGAAAAAAGACATCCATAGTTCAAATTACTCCACTGCTCCTATGTACAGAAATCTCCAAGTTTCTACCATTAAACAATAGACTTGGCCAAAAAATATTCAAATAGTAAAGGCCAAATTCATTTAAATGATAACTTATAGCTAGGATATTAAAGAAAACTTGATTTTTAAAGGCCTCCAATTTGTTTTTCCTACCATGGTAAATGTTGGAGTTTTTGTTTGTTTGTTTTTTTAAAGAAGACCACATTTTTCTTTTGACTGTAACATTTAGGAGACATTATAAAAGTAGTTTTAGTAATTTGATCCCTGTTAGAGACTTTGAAAATAATTTTGTATTTAGACACTGGGTCTGAGTGATTTTCCAGAGTTCTGAAAAAGCAGAGAGGCATCGTGTATGTTTTATGCCAACATTCCCCAGCTCTCAGTATCTGGGACAAAAAAGTTTTAAAATATACACTTACCTCCACATCACAGGTATATTCTGATCCATCTAGAAGTATCACCTTGCACTGCATGCTTTTAGGCTTCTTGACAATCTTTAATGGAGATCGAGAGAGTTTACTGCTATATGATTTCTGAGAGAGTTTATCGTCTTCCAATTGCTGATATTCGAGCTGTTTTGCAGCTCCAGCAGCAAATTCCCGTTCCTTGTCGGTGCCCTGTGAAGAACAATGACTAGTTTTCATTGCAAGACAGGAAATAAATATTGCATTGCTCAGGCAATATTAGAACACCAGAAACAGGCGTTCCTATTTCCTAAAGGATGAGAGACATCTGAATTAGGATAATAGGAAAAGATATAAATATACAAATATTTACAATGCTAATAATTTTACCTAAATAACGTTTGCCATTTAGACGCAAGAGTAGGGCCTTATTTCAACTTGACACTAGGATTTACTTTTGAAGCACTAAGCAAATGCCATTGAGACTTCACTGAGCAAAGAAGAAAAACAAACAGAATTCTGGCTTTTTAGAAAAGGGCATTAGATAGTGTTGGTCTTTAAAATAAATCATCTAGATTTTACCTAATGTACTTGATTTTCTTCATTCACTGGATCCTTCTGTAACAGGGGTGGGGAACATCCAGCCCGTAAAATCAATACCAGCTAACATCACACGCCTCATAAAATTAGCCTGACCAAATACAGCAGGCTAATTTTATTTTATTTTTTTCCTGTTCACTTTAATCAATAATATATATTTTTCTTTGTCAAATTAAGAACTGGGGAGGAATAAAAGAAAGCCTCATATATTAAATTTTTAAATAGCTTCTTTGAATTCAAAAATAAGGATCAATAGGAGAGGCACAGGTTGTGGGCCTGGTCCCAGCAAAGCCACCAGGGCAGTTCTGCAAAGGAAGTAGGGTGGCAATCCACTTAAAAAAAAGTTCTCGAGGGGAAAACTATAAAATACTTAAGTTTCAAAAGCCAGACTATGTTCACACTCTCTGTTCTCTATCCCAGAGTGTCCGAATATAGTGTTTCAAGGAAAGTTTTCACTGATTCAGGCTTTGCAAACAAACATATGCAAATACATTCCTCATTAGCAGTCCCATTTTGGTGATTAACAGTAAGCAGTAGGCTTGGATTAGAGGTTCGATTTCCACTCGAATGCAGTTTGTTCCCTTCTTGGCAACAGAGCCACTTGCAGAGATCTGGAAATCATAAGCTTCCAAGTGGGAGGAGGTGCTGTTCTGGTTCACCTGAAAATATCCTTTCAGACTGGCTGGAGTTTTACAGTCCCCTTTTAAGACCTGGTGTGTGTTGTTGATGACAATGGGGTCAGGGCTGCCGTAGTTGGGAGGGTTTGCACAGGGGTCATAGCTGAGCCGACCCAGCATGGGGTCAACCTGGGCCATGTCCCTTACCACGTCCCCAGGGATGTGACCAGTCCACTTGGAGAGGGCTTCCAGGTTCACCGGCTTGATGCCTTGGTCTGCAGAGTGCTCAATCCTGGACTTGCTCCCTCAGACAGGAGGCAACGTGAAAGGTACCAGAGACATAGGGGGCAGAACTGAGTTGTCGGGCCTTGGGCAAAGGGCTGGAGAGGCAGCCTTCTGTCAGAGAGACGTGCTGGTAGAGGCCTTTGTTCCTTTGGTGAGCCCTTCCCCAGGGCGGCAGGCAGCCACCATATCTGGGACTCCAGCAACCTGGCTCACACTTAGCAGGCTAATTTTTAAGTTGATAATTTTGTATGGCTCACAAATAATGTTATAAATATCCAAATGGCCCTTGGTAGAAAAAGGGTTCCCCACTCCTGTAAATAGTCTAAGACCCATAACTGCCAAATACACATGCATAAGGTTATTTGATAAAATTTAAGGCCTACAGAACTTCAAGTATTAATCTTCTCCGTAATTGTACAACTGTTAAAATATTTGATTTAGCTCTAAATCAATTCAATGAAGCCAGCAGCACTGAAATTCATCACAAAGTAATCCCCTAAATCCACTTTCCCTCACTGTAAAGAGCTAGTATAAGAACAGATCAAATCTGTCCAAAAGCATTAATCTGCTTTCAAATCACAACAGTCTAGTCCAGGCTAGACTCAGGACTGCAGAGGACATCCTATGTGACAATAAACTCCTCCCTTGCATCACTCTCCTCGGAAACGTCTCTATCATATGACTGCCAATGTATTAGTGCAAATTCAACTCATGGGTCAGACTACCATTCCACTGGCCTGCAAACATACACTGACAGTCCAAAGAAAAACATGTTCTGAAATTGTATAGGCCCCTTGAATAAGCATGAAACTTCCTCTCTCATAAACATACTGTCATCCTAGTAGCTAAATGTCAGTAGCTAAATGTCATGGGCTGAAGAGTGAAGAGAGTATTGACATTCTATCATTTCAACTCTTCTTTTTTATTAGCCTCTACAATTTTACAACATTCTAATATAATCATTATTTTTCAGTGTATTTATTTTAGATTTTAAGTATAGATTATTGCTTTTATAGTGGTATTTTCTATCTTAATTAACACTCTAAAGATTACAAATACAGTCCTTTCCTCCACTACCTTGCCCAGGAACTCAAGGAAAAGTCTTGAGAAGTTCTTAAGAATAAAAAAACAAAACAAAACACCATTTGCTAAGTGAAGAAAATGAGACAGGCTAGTAAGCCAGGACAAGCAGAATAGAGAAACTGAGACAGATATTATGCAGTTTGCAGCCATCTAGTAAATCCTCTCTTCCCTAAACTAGGGACACTTAAAAGCAAGTGATTTACACTTCGCCTCCCTTACCAAAGGGTAAGCAGCTAAATCACCCTACTGAGGGAGATAGATAAGAGAAATCCAATTAATGCCATTTGTGCCAACCACACCCAAGGACACATGAAGTTAAGGGAATCTCATTTTGGCACATCAGCATAAAACTGATGAATATTCTATTGAGATCCTCCCCTAAACTCCCAGCCTTTAAAACCCTTCAAAAGGAAAGTCCCCGGGGAACTCTCCCTCCTAGCAAGATGCCTGTGCCTTTCCCCTCCTTCCCTCCTTCCTTCCCCACAGGTATGCATCTCCTAAACTCTAAAGGACCTCACAAAGCTTGCAACCAGGGCAGCAATGGGCAGCAGCAGTTCAACCCGGGATTAATCCCTGAACTCGTGCCCAAGGCCCCCTTTTCTTTGACTTCTTAGTGAGCCAAAGCCCAGCCTGGGCCCATTTCCCCACCTAGGCCCTCTCCTGTTATCCTGGCCCATTCTTGTTTCATTGCCCCAGCTTTAATATAGGACTTCTAAAAATCACTAGGACTTTGCTGTGAAATCTTTCCAGCAGGAAGTCACAAACCTACCCACTTACCACTGGGCATAAGCAGATGCCTCAGGGCCAGGTCCGCTTTCTGTTAACAAAACCAAGAAAAAACCAGGGAACCCAACTTCAAAGTCCAAAGCAGTTGAGAAGGCAATTCCCAGCTAAAACAAAAGAAAACCTGCTCTGGCAACTTGGTCTGACTTCTTTTTGACTGTTAATCTTTCCATATCGAAGCATTAAAACAATGCAAAAAAGTCATAAAACATTCATTCTGGCCTTAAGGTAGTTTAAGAAGTTTGGTAACCTTGGATTTTTATATCAATAACCATAACACATTTGTTAAATGCTTCATAATTTATATAAGTCTTTTAATTTACACTTTATCTCATCATAAAAAAAGTCAACAGAAGCTACATTTTTATCTAAATTTTACCTGGAAATAACCTTTCTATGTAGTAGGTAGATAAAATTTCATTTTTTCTCCACTAACATAAAAGTACCTGTATCAAAATGAACTTTCTTGGTTACTTATGTGTCAATTCCAGAGTCATCATAAACCACCAGTGTTCAAAGGGAGGCCTCTTCTCCTTATCACCTGAAACACCAACCCATCACTAAGGCTCTTAAGCACATTTTGAAAACTTTATCAGCTCTGGGAGAGCAGGCCAAGTTCAGCAAAGTCAAATGTCACAGTCATGCAATACACTACAATTTAAATATCAGTATCAACCATTTTAGCAAATCCTCTTCTTCATTTAATCCCCATAAGAGCTCTAGGAGGTTGGGTATTATTACCGTAATTTGCACACGAGGAAAAAGGAACAAAGCACCATCTTAACAGACTTTCTCAAGGTCACAATATTAGTAAACTGGAATTCAAATTCAGCCAAATCCCATGTTCTAATCATCGCTAAATATCCGAATGTACCTTGTTATATACCTCCAACAGAACTGGGCTCCCAGTATGAATCAAAGAATTTTAGGGTGGAAAAATCTTAGACAATTATCTTTTCTGATTTCTTCATATGTAAATAAGGAACCAAGGCCCAGAGGACCTGAATGTCTCCAGACCACTAAAATAGCTAGGGGAGGGGACAGAGTAATCTAGGTCTCTTGACTTTGCAACCAGTCATCTTTCCTGCTAAGGATCTAGTATTACTTCTCTTGTTTTGTGTCAAACATCTGACTATAGAAGATAAAGTGTGTTTAATCATATCATACCTAGGTACAGAAAATCTTCCTTCTCCACAATTATCCCCACTTTCATTTTTATTTCAACTCAGAGTTAAGAGGAAAGAATAAAGAAAGCCAGCTTAGTTATCTTAAATTTCTGAAGATTTAAAAACAAACCAACACTAACACCATTACTCCTCCACACACACAAAAAGGTAAAGGAACATTACGAAAACAACAGCTCCTTAGATTTTGTTTAACACGTTGGAAAAATAAACTTATCACAAAACATCTTGGATCAGACAGAGCATCTATTTATACAACATGATAATAAATGTTATTTTCAATACTATTTAAAAGCAAAAACAAAAGCAAAACTTAAATATCATGAGAAAAGAAATAAAATAATCAGGCTGTAAAAATATAATCTAGTTTAATGTTATAAAAATGTGTTGTGCCTTCCAAAGAATTTTACTAACATGCTGACTTCATGTCTCTTCTCTCACGTGGTCTAGAATGTCCAGCTTAACACATAAGGTCTGACCTATGAAAAGTACATCATTTTCAGGGGACTCTAGATTTCCTTCCCACATGTGAGTCAGCACTCTAAAACATGCTGATCCTGGTCTGATGTTTTAAATCAAAGAAATTTAAACATGGATTTATTCAAGGCCCAAGTGTAAACCATGCTTTACATTTTATATGGAAACTTTCAAAAGAAATATTCAAATTACACATGACAACTGAAATACATCTAGAAGTACTAGAGTTGAAAATCTACATGTATGTAGGGGTTGGGAAAGAGACCAACCTGAACATCCACTAAGAGTAGCTGGCAACATTAGGGTCAGAGTTCTCCTGGGAAAAACCAAAATAGCTCTAACCCCTTGGCTTGAATAAAAATCAAGAGCATAATTTAAGCTGCCAGTGTGGTGTCTAGCCTCCCTGTAAACCCAGATAAAACCAATAACTTGCAATCCAGATTTCAGTGAGTTTAAGAGCTTCAATCAAATGAAGGAGTTACCAAGCAAGGTTGTGGAATGTCATTCACTGAAAGCCTTAAAATAGTATAAATTTTCATTTGCTTTGGACCAGAAGGGGCAAAGCAGATGACCCCTCATAGTTTTCTCTAGTGCTAAGAGACCGAGGTCAGACCAGACCCTGACAAAGCTCGGTAAACATTATTTAATTGGTTTTCTGGGTGATGCCAGCTGCTGCAGGGCAGCGGGGCAGTGTGGGTCCCATGGGCTCACCTCCTTCCTCACGGGGGTGCTGTGCGCTGCAGCGGCTGTGAACTGCTCCAAGGCCTGGTGCTGTTCCTCTGGCCCCTGCTGCACCCCCTCGGGCCCCTGTGGACCTGCCGCCTCCTGGGGCTCAGCTTCCTGCTCAGGCTTGGATTCTGAGTCTGAGCCAGATTCGGTTGTCATGGTTGATTGTTCTGCAAGCACAAAAAGGGAAAGTCCCATCACTGGGTGCAATTACTTTCCCTAGGCAAGAAAACTAGGATGCTACATGGAAGGCTGCAGAGACAGAAAGATGGAGAAATGCTAACAAGTGAAGCGTGGTCCTACCGCACACAACTAACACACGGCTTGTGCAATTTAGCATGAATGGTTCAAAATTAACATTTAACTACAAGTAAAAGTTGACTTGTAATGATCACAGATTTTATTCCTATTAGATTTTTGATTATCTAATCATGGAAGTGCATATTTTTTCTCATTCCCTTTCCCTTTCTTATCTCTAGGGACCCTGTTCTGCCTCTCCCAACCCTTGAATCTCTTCATGCTTACATGAACAAATGCCCTTCTCTTTTATTTCTCATCGAAACCACAACTACAACAAAGGCTTCTCCATAGACAGACTCTGACCCATACTGGAAAGCACTGGCCACGGCTGCAGGGAAGCTGGACAGCATCACCCCCCACCCCTCACAAGTTCATTCTCATAGGCTTCCTCCTGGCTTCCTTCTACTTCCCTTGAATGCTGAAATGGAAACTTCTCATGAACTCAAACAAAAGATCTTAATTTATAATAATCTGCTCTTATATCCTAAAAAAAGACTTTATAAATATAACCACCATCTTCTAAGCATTTGCTGGTCAAGATACTAAAGTATGTTGTGCCTCAGTTTCCACATCTGCTATATGAGGGAGTTGACCATGATCATGTCTAAAGAGTTTATTTTCTGTGGTTACTTTTCCATCTACTAATAGATATGTCATTTTGTTTACAGCATTTTTAATTTTTTTTGCTCTAAGCAGCAACAAAGCTCTTATGCTTGTGGTTACCATGTCACTGCAAGTAATTTGTTGGGTATTTGGGAGCTACCTCAAAAACAAATATTTCAGATTGTCATATTTTTTTCCCTTCCTAACTCTAATTTTATGGTAAAAAATATCATGAGCAAAGGCCTAGTGTAATGCTTTAAGCACATGACGACACATTAGCATAATGTAAAATTATGCAAAATAAAACTCCACAGTAAAACTATTTAGTTCCTATCTTCACAATGGAATACGTTTAATAATGTGAAGAAGAGGGAAACATCATACATAAATACCAATCTATGTTATAAACTAAGTGCTATATCATTGCTTCTAGATAGGGTTACTTTTTACAAACAGCAGTTATTCTTTCTGTTGAATAAGAGACATATCAAATTGACATGTGCTCAGATGCCCAAAGTGTATGTAAATATCAAGTCCAAATTCAGAGCAAGCAGTAATCCAAATAAAACTAACACATTTTCTATTTTCCTCTTACTTTTTAGATTTTCAAGCAAATCTTGAAGGTAAATATCATATCCTCTTTTGTATGTTTATACTGAAAAGTGGAGCCCACAACTGAATTCCACCTTTCAGAAAGGGGGAGATTAGTTTTAATAGTTCAATTCACTGAACTCTTATAAGTACCAAATATAAGTCAAGAACTGCTTATAATTTAGAAACAAAGATGAATGTGTTATAAAGCCCTTCCCCACCCCAAGAAGCGCATAGTCTGTGGCAGAAACAGACACTCCCCAAAATCCATTTCTTCCATTTTCCTTTTACTAACTAAACTCAGTTATTGCTGGTACTTCTCCATCCAGCTTGAAACTACAATGAGTTGTGGCCATGTGATCAAGTCTGACCAGTGAGACAACAGAGAAAATGTATTCAATGTTTAGGTCATCATCACAAAGACAAGCCACTTGCCTAGATTTTCCTTTCCCATTAGCTGGAAATTAATGACTAACATGGTACCCACTGACCCAGTCATGGAGGCCCCAAATTTAGGAGGATGCCAGAGCTGCTCCTTCAGCCTGGGTCCCCTGGATGACTTCATGGCCTACAACCCACCTGCTCTTGATTGTTATGTGAGGCAGAAATCAACTTGTGTCTTGTTTGAACTTCAGTATACTAGCCCACACCCAATCTAACATACATTCTACAGACTAAATTCTACTAGTCATTCTCTAGTGGTACCCATCTTACTAAAACAAAGTAGCTTCTCTTCATCTTATTTCTTCTGTCAGCTACCACCATATTTCTCTGCTTTCCACCCATAACTTCTCAAAAAATTTGTTGACTCTTACTGTCTCAAACTTCCTCACTTCCTCTTTGTAACCACTCCAGTATGACTCCACCGGGATGGCGCCTGTGGTTGATGCCCGGACGATGCGCTCTTGTCTGTTCTCAACTCATCTGACCTTTTAGTGGCCTGTACTTGTCAACATGCTTCCATCTCTTGGGATTCAGAACTCACCACACTCTCCTGCAGACTCCTTTTCATTCTCTTTTACAGGCTTACGCATTATCCAACCTCTGAACATGGAAATGTCCTGGAAAACTCCATCCTAGACCCTCTTTTCTTCTATCTCTACATTCCCTTCCCAGTTTGTGATATCCTTTTCCAGGGCTTTAAATACTTTCCATAAGTCATCAACTCACGCATTTCTATCTCTAGTCCAAACTCTTTTCTGAGCTTTTAAAACTCCAACTGCCCACCTGACATTCTTCACAGGTAACTATTGATATTTTTCTATTCCTCCCCTTATCTTCCTCACCTCAAAAAGTGGCAATACCATTCTTTCACGCCAGAATTCCCTAAGTCACTCCTGACATTTCCCTTTCCCTTACTTTATCTAATATAGAAAAGTTTTGCAAACTATATTTTGAAAAATATATAATTTTATAAACACATATTAAAAATATAGTCTTCCAAAATAATGTGGGGGTCAAGGGCACTGAAACCCTTGCTAAGGTAAAAAAATCTGCATATAACTTTTTACTTCCCACAAAAGCTTAACTACTAATAGCCTACTGGTGACCTGAAGCCTTACTGATAATATAGTTCATTAACACATATTTTGTATGTTATATGTATTATATACTTTATTCTTATAATAAAGTAAGCTAGAGAAAATAAATGTTATTAAGAAAATCAAGAGAAAATACATTTACAGTACAGTGCTGCATTTACTGATATAGTAAGTTTACATCATCTATTTACAAGGTAAATCGCTTCAGTACCTATATCAATATTATCTTATAGGATATAAAACACAGTAGACATTATATTTATTACTAACACTAGACATCAAAAAAGAAAACATTGTGAAAAAGAAATGTGTGTTTACTTACAGATATAACAATGCACACATTGATAACAAAGAAGGAACAATATGGTTGCTTTATGGTAGCCTAGTATAATCAATACCAAATCTCCAAAAAAAGTTCTCCAACACATTTATTGAAAATAATTCACATATAAGTGGACCCTTGCAGTTCAAACCTGCACTGTTCAAGGGTAAACTGTGTATCTCTAATTGGTTTCCTGCCACTAAGCAAGCCATTATTTCTTTCCTGAATTCTCTCAATAACCTTTTCCCTGCCTCTATTCCTACCCACCTCTATTCTGTCTGATCTTCATAAAATATAAATCTAGTCTTATCACTCACTGCTGAAAACCCCTTATTAGTTTCCCAATATGCTTGCAGTTAATCTAAATTATTTAATTAGCATGGCCTTCAGGGCAAACCGAGGCCTTAACTCCCTATCCACACCCAGCAGCACTGCCTCTCCTGCTGTCCCACAGTGATCCAGCCACACTGTCTCCTTTCAGTTTCTAAACCACATCATGATGTTCTGCCTCAAGTTTTTTTAGACATGCTGTTCTATTTGCTGAGAACAATTTTTCCTCTGCTCTTCATGTGGCCAATTCCCCATTCCTCAAGTATTGGTCAAGAGAGGCGTTCCCTCTTTATACGGTTACTCTATTTGTGCCTTATTGTTTCCTTCCTATAATTAATCAAATTTTATAATTATTCAATCCTCCCTTAACCACCTTCCCTTACACTTAAAGGTATGAATCACGTGTTTATTCCTCAATATACCCAGTACAATAATCCCTCCTTATTTGCAGGGTATACCTGAAACTGTGGATAATACCAAAACCCATACATATTATGTTTTTTAAATACATACATAGGTAAGACAAAGTTGAATTTATAAATTAGACAGTCAGAGATTAACAACTAATAATAAAATAGAACAATTATAACAATACACTGTAATAAAAGTTATGTGAATGTGGTTTCTGTCTCTCTAAATGTCTGATAACTGATCTGATAACCGAGACTTAGTTATCAAGTAACGAAGTAACTAAGGGGCAGCGGTGGACAAAGGGATGGGCCACGCCCCAGGCAGGATAGAGTGAGATGTCATCACACTACTCAGAACAGCGAGCAGTTTAAAACTTATGAATTATTTACTTCTGAAATTTTCTATCTGATATTTGCAGACCACAGCTGACTGCTGATATCACGTACAGGGAACTACTGTATCAACACGGTACCTACAACACAGTTGGTACTTTAATAATTATTTGATGAGCAACTGAATAATAAAATCAACCCCATTATTTTATCTCTACATTTTAAAGTGTAGTAACTCTTCCTTATAGTCTTTAATAATTTTAATATCTCTTTTAAGTGTGTAAAGAATGGGTATTTTTATGCTTTATAGTAAATAGAACTCAGTTAAACTTTCAGAACCAAAATCTCCCTACAAGACAATAGACACAATTGGTCTGTTCACGGTCTAATACTTTTATCAATAGACCAAAGGGTTTTCCAAAAACACAAAAAGAAAATGTTTGGGTAGTTTAGAGAATATCTATAAAAGAGTAACCAAAAAGTCACTAGATTATGAATTAAAAACCAAAACAAAATAAATGACTACTTGAAAAAGCATATTTTTAAAAATACTTATTTTTTCCTAGACAGGAAAGTTCTTGCATATAAATTTTATTATTTTTTTTAAATTTGGATACTTTCAGTAGGGTTCTGTTATTATGTGTGTTTCAGCAAATAATGGCCATTACAATAATTAGATATCTAAACTGTTACAGACATAGAAAACCACGATCATATATCCAAATATAAACATCTCAGTTCATTTCACTTTCAAATCTACATATAATTTTTATAGATATAATACATGAAAATAATTAGCAGCAAATATGTTGGCATGTGTGTCCTGGATGTTTGTTTGTTTTTTAATCCTTACCTGAGAACATGCTTTTTATTGATTTTAGGGAGACAGGAAGGGAGAGGGGGAGAGAGAGAGAGAACACTGATGTGAGTGAAACTGGTGTGAGATGTGACAGTTGCCTAGCACATGTGCCCCAACCAGGGTATGGCCCTGACTGGATGGAACCTGCTACTTTCGGTGTATGAGGCTCCAACCAACCAAGCCAGCCACACTGGCTGGGGCCTGGATGACTGACTTAATCTTTCAGTTTCCTACTTCCTCTTCTATAAAATGAGGGCTTCAGACCTGAAATTAGTGACATTGGTGAGGAGGCTGTGTGGAGGGGTAGGAAAGGCAGGAAAGTCCCAGATCTTTCTGTTTAAGATAAGTTTCATCATCTTTCAAATTCCTTACTACTTTTTAAAACTAAGGAGGTTTTTACACAAATGTAGTTGTAGTAGATACATCTCATATCAGTGCACTCTAAACTTTAAAAAGTTGTTAAATATATGTTAAAATAGGAATCCTTCTAAACTCATGACATTAGCCTTTTGACTCACTATACATGAAATAAAAGGGCAAGCTTAGTAAAGAAATATCCCAATAGTGAATTTCAGTGTATTAATTCTAGTCATGAAACCATTTTGCACCTGCTTCTGTCTTTAATTCCATGCCTCCCTAAGGCAGAGAGCCAGCTATACAAAAACTGAATAAAAATGCAAAATGGATAGAGCCCAGAAAGCACCTATCAACTATTTAAACAATAAAATAATCTACCATTATTTTCTACATATGAATACACTGTGTAATAACACCTTACCTGTTATTCATCCCATAAACCACAAAACGTCAAACCTTAAATAAACTCCTATGTCCTTGACAAATATTTCCTATGTATATTTTTTTCCAGCTATATGTATAATATAATAAATTTAAAAATCATTGCTGTTTGTTTTTTGACTAATTTTAGTATAATAAAACTTCCAATGCTGTTGAGAGAAAGTAAAGTATTAAACAAAAATGTAAGGCTTTTAAATTCTGGGATCTCACTAAAATCAATATTTAATTCCACATATCTGAAAGGTAATCAGTTCATATTGTACCTATGAGTAAATGATATTGACGGCCTAGATCAGTAAATTCAATTTCAAAACTTTTAAAATAGTCTTCTTTTCCACATGCCAATATAAGCAAGCAATACACTGATTTTTAAATGTCAAACAAAATCATAAGCACCTAAATACAGTCTTCTAAGTTTAGCTCATTATTTTAATTTTACAGTGTGTACCTCCAATTTTGTACCCAAATGCCAAAACATTTTTAAAAATTAGATTTTCATAATAATTACATTGTTTTGGTTTTTCTTTTTCTTATACTTATTTCTTGCTTTCCAGGATGATCCTTGGTACTTAGAGTCGCACATTTCCCTTTCCAACTCCTAAAAATTACTTTTCCAATGTTCCCTTTTCTTGTGATATTTTCTCGATGGATGAAACATAGCTGTTGATTATTTCAGTTACTTAAATAAACACCATCACTTGCAATCCCAAACAGAAAGCAATACAAAAGGCTTGTGCTTAGCTTAGGAGTAAACTGGGCCCTTTTTAAAGTACTAAATTTACCTTATTGGGTTTTGCTTAAGCTAAAATGGTTTGGATGCCTAGACACTCCAAATCTTAAAAAGTAGGAGTAAAGGCATTCATTAGTTATGCTGGGGTGATGGCAAGAGTAGTCCTTTACTTTCTAAGAAACATAAACTGTGTTTCATTATGCCTCTCAGAGGGATGTGTTTATTAAATGACTGCCAAAGGAAATGGTAATGAGCTTCAAAGGCAGCATCGTGCAGGTGTAAATGAAATCATGTTCCCAATTCCCTATTCATTTCACCTATAAAAAATGGTCATTGTCATGCACTTCAGGTTTTGTTCTTTTTCAGCTCTAATTTTTTGTTCCACAGAAGCAATAAAAAAAGTCAGATTATCCTCGTTTCTTCCACTTTTGGAGGTAGCAATTCTAACATTCCCATCTCCTAACTAAAGGACTGCTAAATTAGTTTCTCTATTCAAATTTATCTGCCTCTCTTGCTGATATAAAAATTCAGTTGTGTTTTATAAAAGACATAAACCTAAGACAGTAGAGGAAAATGCTTAATATAAATCACGTATAAAACAGGACTCCTAAGAAATACCATTTACCTGCCTACAGTAATATAGCACTACAAAGGCCAATTTTTTTTAAAACAAGCTTTTTTTCTTTTTTATAATTCAAACATAAATTTATAGGAAACAAGAGGCTAGTAGACTACAGTAATACATACTCACTTAAATATTTATAACTACTGAATCCTATCCATCAGTCCACTAAAAACTAACAACTAAAAGACAGGAATATCATGTCTCCTCTATTGGATTCTTCCTATTTGCATTAAATGAAGACCAAAAAAGCCCTAGTAATACCATTACATTAATCTGGTGATTATTTATCAGAAAAGAGAAGACTGGATAATATAGGCCTGCCGTTTATACCACTTTGCCAGAAAGCTATAGTTGAACACTCCAGGTTAATTCCCCACTGATGGATGTAGGAAGGGACTGAACAAAGCAGTTAAGGTGCATGCCCAGTAAGGTGTGGGTGATGTGGGAAGGTGCCTACCTGTCAGTCACTCTTGGGAACAAGTCAGTGGCCAGAATAAACGTAGCCACTGCAAGGGTGCGAAACGTGAATATTTAATCTTCTGAACAAAGGAAGTTCCCTCTCTTGCCTCTTGGTCTTTGGCCCTTTTGCTGCCCGTGACAGCTGGCTTCAGGGGCTCCTAAACCCTGCATTTGCCCATGTGGCATATGGCCATGTGGGACCCATACAATGGACTGATGGCCTGAATCTAACCTGATGCTGTACTGGATCCAGCTGCAATATGTTTACTGGACACTGGCCCTACCTCTAGCTTTGCTGAACCCACAGCTGCCTCTTTTCCAGGCTGGACTGAAGGACATGGGATTTTTCAACCCAAAGAATATGATTTCAAGCAAATAAAAATCATTCATTCTCCCATGTGAGTCTTAGAAAATTCATTTTCTGAAGATATCACAAGAGCCCACACCACTAGCAATGAAGTATTATGGCCCATTGATTTCTCCGGTAACACTAGTATTATCCACCTATAAAAAAACACAAGAAACCAAATCAACCTGCACTTGGTCTTACATTCTGCTCTCTACAAATCCCATCTCTACCCCTCTAGTATGGCCCTACCTCTTTACTGCTCTTTAGAGCCATGCTTATGGAAAGAAGTTTCTTCCCATGCTGTCTCCACATCTTCCCTCCCATCCCCTCTGCAGAGTACAGTTGACCCTTGAACACAGGTTTGAGCTTCAGAGGGTCCACTTATATGGTGTTCTGTCAACTGGCCTGTACAGTTCAAACCTCTGTTGTTCAAGGGTCAAGTGTACTCCCCTTTATTCTAGTAAACCTTATTAAGGTTAAAAATGACTTCCCTACAAGCCAATAAATTCTATGCAACACCCTGGCTCATGTTCAAACTGTCCTGATTTTCCTTCTCCTTCTGGCTACTCTTTTCTCATTTCCATTTGCCTCTTCATAGTCTCTTTCTCATATTCTATTTCTCAACTTTGCAGTTCTTTAGGAATCAGCTGCACTCTTCAAATCCCTTTCTTGGAGAGCTCCTCCACTTTGTTTCAAATAACAGTGACAATTCCAAAATATAGGTTCCTTAATTTGTGACCTCCCTGAGCTTTAGGTCCATATATACATACAATTCTACTTCTGACCTATCTTATCTAGATATCTGAGAGGCACATAAAACTGAACAAGTGTCCATCCATACCCTTGATTCCGCCACCCTCCTAAGCCCCCAATATGCTCTGCTTCAGTCTTCCCATTTCAGCAGGCCAGCCCCCATCTGTCCAGTGCTCATGCTTCATTAGGGATGCCTCTCTCCTTACTCCCAACTTAATCCACTTCACTTCTGTCTATTTCATCTCCGGAGTTGTGTTTAAAGAAAGGAGGAAGACAAAAGAAAATTCTAGGCAGAAGTTCCCAATCTGTTCACAGCAGAACAATGCAAAATCACATGTGCAAGGGCATCTGGTCTGGTGCAGCTGGAATGTAAGGTGTGACGAGAGGTGCTGAGACCAGCCAGGCAGAAGTCAGGTCCTGCAAGGCAGTCTCATCCTCATTAAGGAGACCTCGTCTCATTATACAGAGACCACTCTGGCAGGTATGAGGATGACTAGCATCAGAAAGGGTCAGCTGGCCTTTTCTATTGTTTTGGCTCAAAATAAGACCAAACTAATGTACCAAGCTGGCCTCGATGGGGCAGCACAGAAGAGTGAAATTCAGGGCTGGTCATTATAAGATATCTTTGAAAACTTGAGAACAGTTGAGAAACTAAATGTGACTAATGGCAGGAACAATTCTGATTATTTTCTTTTTAATAAGCTTTATGGTCATACTAAGTTCAAATCCTATTAGGACAATATACCTACCCCTATGGAGCCGACTAACTTTTTAAGATTATAAAAGAAGCAGAAGGCTGTAGTTTTTATGAAGATGACACAACAATTAAAAAATTACTTCCCAAATGACCATTATACACCTGCTGAGGATTACCAAGATCCATCAGCATAGGGACAATAATTTCACAATGGCATTGGCACATCTACAATTCAGTGTTGGGAATTTTAAAAACTAAACAAGACAAATAATAATAAGGCCACAGTCCCCTATTTCAAGGAATGTACATTCTGACAGGTTACCCTGAGAAGCAAATCAACCACAGTGCCCAGGGTGTGAGAACTATGTCCAAAGAAAGGGGCTTTCAACAAGTCTGTAGGGACACAGAGGGCTTCCTTGGGAAACAGTCCCTGTTTGATGGAAAAATAATTACTCACCTTTAGTCCCAAGTTTAATGACACTAGCTTTAAGCTTTAGATGAAATTAAAAATCACAGGTTACATTAGAAAGATAAAAGGAAATTGGGAGTAAACAAGTGCAAGAGGGGCGCCATGATGGGGGAGAGCCCTGATGGGGCAGGAGCGAATGAACCAGCCAGGAGAGAGCGTGTTCTGGCCTCGACTCTGCCATGCTCTGTGACCTCAATGGAATTTGGCTTCCCTTTCTGTTCTGAGATTCTGAAATTCTAGCACTCCTGAGAACCAGAGACACTGTTAGAGTAACAGCATGACATCTAAAGAAATTTTGTCCTCTAAGAAAAGTTAAGACAGATACTAACTGATCTTACTGACCAGTTCCAAGGGCATAAATAACTAGGGCAGGCAATCGCCAGCATTCTAGCAAGAAAAACAACCTCCCACTGGCTAGGCAGCTGCAGGCTTCATTAATTGAGTCTATTAGGGTTTCATTTCATTCCCTGAAACAATACTTTTACCCAGATCATCTGAGAAAGCTGAAGAAAACACTCTTAGTTTACTGTACATTAGAAAAACCTGGTTTATTTTCAGTAAGTTGTTAGCTTTTCTTTCTAAGTTAAAAATGTTTAGATCTGTGTTTAAGTAATTCACAGATGTAGTTTGGAAGACAGCCAGACAGACATGGTGATTATGACTATGTAATCATCCACCTTATCAATATGTATTCATATTTGCAAATCAAAATGGTGCCAAGTACTGGGGTATAAAGTTCTATACACCTTTGAAGTACCAATAGTATTTGGTTGTTCCCACAGCTCTCTAAATACATTTCAATAAACCAAGGAAGCAGCTGACTCCCTCTCTGGAGGTAGGGGGTCTTGTGCTAGTGAATATTAATAGAGTTCAGTGACAGCACTAATAATGGGAGGGGCAGGGTCCCTGAGGAGACAAAACTACATGCAAATTAAGTCTACAGAAAAAGTGGCAGAAGAACCAATTTAAGTTCTGTTCTGGATGTTTTAATTATCATCATTCTGTTAAAAATAAGGAAGTTCCCAAACTGGGATTCTTGAACTCCAGAGGTTGGGGAAGGAGCCTAAGGGTCTGTTTATTTTGCTATTGTAAAGGAGAGTGCACATTTAGCAATGACAGAGCTTTACACACTAACCATGTTTCTTTGTTTTTGGTTGGATATTTATCGGTTAAGGCTAGAAGTACTGCTACATTACTTTTTCATTCATTAGTATGTTCCCTCAACAAACATTTCTTGAATAACTGTTCTGAAACCTGGGAATATATCAGATAAAGACAGATCTCTGCTCTAGTGGAACTCCTATTCTAATAGAAGGAAAAAAGGAAACAAAGCGTGTCAGCTACAAAGAGATGTTATTAGATAATTCAATCTAAAGTAGATGGGTGGTTGCTTACATCGGGTGGTTAGGGAGGGCTTCTCAAAGGAGGATATGTTTAAGCAGACATTTGAGTATGAGAAGAATCTGCCATGTGAAGATACAAGAATATTACCCTCCAGAAAGGCTAAAGCCCAAGCCCTAAGGAGGAAAAGAGCTTGGTGTGGTCAGGGGACCGAAAGATGGTCAAGGAAGCTGGGACCCAGGAGGTACAACGTGAAGTAGATGTAGGTGGGGGCGGTGGAGCCACGGGTCTTAGTAAGCCAGTCTCTGAAGTTGGATTTTATTTGAAATGCAATGGAGCATTTTAACATGAGGAATGATAGGGTCAATGATACTTTTAAAAGACCACTCTGACTTCTGAGTAAAGGAGCTGAGTGGGAGCAGGGAGAGCAGTTAGCAGGCCATGGCGAAAGTCCAGGGGAGGGAAAATGCCGCAACAGGGCAGTAGGAGAGGAATAAAATCAGTGGTGCCCTTTTAGAGGCATCAGAACTTCTGATGGGACCTTGGCAAAGACAGAGAAAATGGACTGAACTGGCGGGCAAAATCTCTTACAAATGTTAGGTCTCATAAACACAGGGACCCCTAGAGGTGAGAAGGTTGCAAATGATGCATTCTCCAATAGGCAGGGGGCCCACCAACAAATGTCAAGTTTCAAAAGTTATTCTTCCAGGCAGTGCTCCATCACTTTTAACACAGGAAGTCATCAGTGACCCCCTATGTCATCAGCGATCATTTTTAAAATATGTTTTTATTGATCTTAGAGAGCAAGGCAGGAGGGAGAGATAGAAACATCGATGAGAGAGAACATCAATTGGCTGCCTCCTGCGTGCCCCCTACCAGGGATTGAGCCCACAATACGTGCATGTGCCCTGACTGGGAATCGAATTGGGACCTCTTGGTGCATGGACAACGCTCAACCAACTGAGCCACATTAGCCCGGCACCAGTGATCATTTTTAAAAACATCTAATTCAAATGAGAAGCAATGCCTGGCTTTATTAATAAATAATGTATTCTTAGGCTCTAAAATGATAGCTCCAGACTTCCAAGAAAAAAACAAACAAAAACAGATGATCACGGAAAGCTTTGGTCTTGTGGTATGCAATTCATTTCTAGAGTTCATCTGGGAACTAACTAATGGTTACATGGCCTCTGTACCAACATGCTCCTTTCCCACATAATCTGGCAAAAACTTTTTGTCTCCTTGAGACTGTAACATGATTATCACTGAGATGCTGTCATTATCAGGAACTGGACCAGGTAAGACTCCTGCTGGTGCTATAAAGGTATAATTTACATGTCTACATTGTCCACAGTTAAATCCTATCTTGCCTTGGGGTGGACTTAGAACCAATTCACAAAGCATAAGGCAGTGTTTCCCCACAACATATTTGCATTTTCCATACTGACCAGCGTTTTAATATTATTCAATAAACAGCAGAAATACTTTAAAAAGCTGGTCCTAGGAGAGGAAAATGCCAAATATATATATTTATTTTCAGTAGTTAACATGAATACTTGAATTCAGTTTCCTGATGGCTATGTTTATAGCAGTACATCAGTGTTCCTATCACTGAAATAGACTTCAGAATTGACTCTGACTTCATTTCCCTCAGCCAAAGGCACTCCCACAGTATTCTTGAGGTTCTAAGTAAAGAATTAAGTCAAAATGGAAATTTTAGTGCCAGTGCAATACATAAGAGAGTGTTCAGTGCCCATGTCAAACTGTATCCTGCACAGTGTAAGAAAATAAGCTAAAGCAGCAACTATTTTCTTCCATTTTTTTGTTAACCACTGATCACTCTTCCTAAGGAAGAAACTGTTGTTATGGCCTCAATGTGTGGATCATTTTTCAAACATGGCATATTTGCTTAACTTAACTCTCCATAAATATAAAATACAACCCTATGGTTTCCTAAAAAGAAAATTCAATCCCTTCTAAAATGCAATGGATCTTCATAAATTGAACAGTTGAAATAATTTCTCAGAAGTTTTTTGTTCTTTAATTATTATTTTTAAATTAACGGTATCGTGCTTGCAAAAGTAAAGGAAGTTGTTCATAGGGAACACACAAGTGTGTGGAGCTAAGACCCTCCCTTATGTCTTCTCACACAAGCTCACCTCCACCACCCTGAAGTGGACATTACCCCCACAGGACAGATGGGGACAGTGAGGTTAGTGTATAACTTGCCTAAGGTTATATTATAGTAAGCAGAGAGCCAAGAATGAATTCTGAGTTTTTGAGTGACAAAGCCCTTGTTCCACACAAGTTCTGCACTTTGGTACACCAATAAAATCTACTCTTAACCTCCCATTCCTATTTCAGAACTGGACAACTTTTCAAGGTTACTGTTTTATATGATCATCTGTAACTCCACATTGCTAATCTGCAACCTTACTGTTCTACTTAACATAAGTTGAAGTTCTATAAAATAATATTTTGTTTTAAAGACTATTTTCCCTCCTACTTACTTTAAAAATACAGACATCAAAAGTTTCTTCTTTTATAAAAAGAAGTTTCTAACCTAGTGTGAGCCTTCAGGATTCTGTCCTAGACTGCCATTGTATTCTGGGAAAACAAAAAAGTAAATAAATGATTATTGTTGCTTCTAGAGAAACATGAATGGTACTGGCTCTGCTTATTGATTCTCAAAAGTTATAACTTTCCACTGAGTGGCTTTAAGCCTCAAATGGATACACCTAAATTTTAATTAGTTCCAACTTCGAAAGTGTTGTTAGTGGAGGACCTTGAATTGACAAAAGCCAGTAAAATGTTTCAAGTTATAAATGTCCAATTTCATTGTTCAAAATTTTCTGAGAATTCCATGACTAAAATCAAAAGAGGAAAGAAAAGAAGATAGTGTATTTCCTCTGTATTCTTGGCCAATTCTATCTCTGGGAAGAACTTATAAGCAAAAGATATCTTTGGCACCTTAATGAAGGAGCATACTTTTCTATTACCCAACTTCTGACTCTGCACCTCTGAGAGGTGAGTTGTGAACCAGAGACAGAAAAAATTAAAACTGAGTCAGACTCTGTGTCTACCACCAAAGAAGAGTTCTTCAACTTCAAAAATGTGTCTCTCTTCCACAGAATCATTCATTATAAAAATAAGGGAGAGGTCATGGCTACAACTTCCAAACTTTGCATTTTAGTGAGGGGCAATATACCCTCTGATACCTGGGGACATCTGGCTGAGAATCCATAATCTAAGTGTTTCTCTCTCTCTCTCTCTCTCTTTTTTTTTTAAGATAGAGTGGGAGGGCCCTGGCCAGTTTGGTCCAGCGGTTAGAGCGTCGGCCTGCGGTCCGGAGAGACCCGGGTTCGGTTCCCGCTAAGGGCACGTACTTTGGTTGCAGTTTGTCCCCGGCCCTGGTTGGTCGTGCGGGTGGCAGCCGCTCGATGTGTCCCTTCACGTCGATGTTTCTCTCTCTCTCCCTCCCACTCTATCTGTACAAAAAATGGAAAAATATCCTCGGGTGAGGATTAAAAAAAAAAAATCAAATTAAAAAAAAAAAAGATAGAGTGGGAGGGAGGGGGAGAGAGAGAGAGAAACATCGACGTGAAAGGGACACATCGAGTGGCTGCCTCCCACACGACCCAACCAGGGCTGGGGACAAACTGCAACCAAGGTACATGCCCTTAGCGGGAACCAAACCCAGGTCTCTCTGGACCACAGGCTGACGCTCCAATCACTGAGCCAACCCAGCCAGGGCCTGAGTGTCTCTTTATAGCTGTCAATACCATAGGATTGAGGACAGCCAGATTCACAATAACGGCTATCTAAGAAAGACCTGATAGCAAATACCTGTGCTCTAACTCGCTGTTTGTCCAGGAAAATGTTGCATACGAATAGCCAATGAACAAATAATGAATGAAGGAACAGTTTGTGTTTCTGAGCCTCATGAATACAAGGCAGAACAACAGCTCTCACATATATTAGGAGCCCTATAAATTCAGATGATCAGCAGAACACGGATCTGGCCTGTCTCAAGGCTTTTATCTCCTAATAGCAGGTTTCATGCAGACACCCAAAACTAGTCACCAGGACATGTGGTGAGAGTGAGAAAGAAAGCAAAGGGGCCAAAGATCTTTCAAGGACCAGGAAGGTACGCTGCCTGTAAGTATTTTTATCTTATCTTATAAAGGAGTTCTGGGTAGTGAGTCATGAAGACTCATACAGCAGGAATCATGTTTGATCACATTAGTAAAGAAATAGGGGGAAAAGGTACTTCTATTGCTAAGAAGAAGAAACCAGATACATGGGAAAATTCCAGGCATTCTGTTATTGTTTTCATTCAATAATTACAAAATCATACAAAGTAACCATTATTGCACTGCCAGTGTGGCTTAGTGGTTGAGTGTGGACTATGCACCAAGAGGTCACCAGTTCGATTCCCGGTCAGGGCACATGCCCAGGTTGTGGGCTAAATCCCCAGTGGGGGACATGCAGGAGGCAGCCAATTGATGTTCTCTCTCACTGATGTTTCTACTTCTCTCTCTCTAAAATCAAAAAAGAAAAAAAAAGTAAAACAACAAGAAAGTAACCATTATTGACAGTCATTAAATATATAAATGAATGAATGATTGGTTATATCAGCTTCATTTAACATATATGTGCCCTAGGTAACATATATGTGGGAAGTCAGATCCAAAATCAGTCTGACCCCTAAACTCCTGGCTGCTTTGTGGTACACTGCACTGAACAGAAAGGAATACCAATTAATACCTCTCAACTCTTCCTCACATAGAATATGCTAACTTTGATCAATTTTTCTTTTTTTTATCCACATCCAAGGACATTTTTTTTCATTTATCTTCAGATAGAGTGGGAGGAAGAGAGGGAGGAAGAGAGAGAAACATCGATGTGAGAGAGACACATTGAGTGGTTGCCACCCACATGATCCCAACAGGGGCTGGGGACAAACTGCAACAAAGGTACACACCCTTAGTGGGAACCGAACCCGGGACTCCCTGGTCTGCAGGCCAACGATCTAACCGCTGAGCCAAACCGGCCAGGGCATCAGTTTTCCTTTTTAATCCTGATGTTTTCTAGGACACTTCTGTATTCCAAAACCAAATTAACAGAATTTGGTTTTCCCCACATTTTCATATTATGGAATCTTTGCCACCCCACAATTAACTACCAAGTGTTCACATCTCTTATCACACCCCTCATAGAGAGAGAAAATGAGAGCTCCTTTGACATTCTGGATCCTTTTATACTTTGGGTTTTGACAGACTACTAAAATTTTTCATCCTTCAATACAAATATGAGGCCAAGTACTTATTCTGTTTTTACTGTAATGCATCAGCTTTCGTCTGGCCCTTAGTAATGGATGAAGACTACAAAGAATGATCTTAAAATATCTCACTGGCACACAAATGAGCGGCTTGAGAATAGTGCCTCATCATTTCTCTGAAGGTGCGGAAGAGAGTTCTTTACCCCAGGGCTGTTCACTGGGTGCCTGTAGCACTGACAGGGTTTCCCACTGGCGCCTCAAATCCTTTGTAATTAAAGCTTTAAGGGACTGGCTCAGCCACCATCTTTCTTCCTGCCTCTGTGACTTAGTAGATAAAAACTCGGCAGGAGGTTAGAGTTGCCTTTAGGGGTTGAATTTCCCATGGAATGTACTAAAAATGACTGAACAGCTACAGGTGTGATGTTTCATTTATATTCTTCTTTTCTAATGGGCAACTAAGTCAATAAACAGCTCTTTCAATGTGTAAATGCACATATTTCCAGTTCAATGGGGATTAACTTAAAACCCTACAGACAAAAATAAATTTGAAGGAAAACTGAAAGACTGGAAAGCAGTTCATCTTAGATGCTTTTATAGGTTCATTATGGTCTAGGTTTTTTTAAAAAAAGGTTTAATCACAGCAAAACCTGCTTCACTTCCCATATTAATTTTTATAATTACTGCACTTTACACAATGAAATTAGTTTAAAAAATTTAACTTGTTTAAAATGAAAGCAAAATAAATCTGTCTAGCTGAAAGCTTTATATAGAATTAAGAAAGCCACCCTAATTCCCTACTTTAAAACTCCTGTATTCAGAGGAATCCTCAGATAGGCAGGGAAAGGGGTATTTGCTCCCCCAAAGTCGCCGTGGGGAGAGTCATGTTGGGAGGATGAGAAAAACTGCAGTGCAATGACACAAAAGGGAAACTGGGACAGATGAGAACCGAGGATGATGATGGTTTTCATACATTTACCAGGGAAACTCTATCTTTACTGGAAAGAGTCTCACAGATTTAGGGCAAAATGAGAGCTTCCTGGACTCCCACTGGTGTTTGTGATCTAGAGGAGAAAAAAAATGAAGGAACAGGGAAGACAAACTATTCCCTGAGAACAGGGAAGTAATGCTTTCTGATGGAAGAGATGGGCTGGACTGGCAACAGAGGCCATAGAGGTGGAGAGGATAATGCTAACTACTAACCCTAGACAGGCTAAGCCTAGACAGGCTGTGGATTAAGCCTACGGTTTTCAACATCCAGACTTACCACAAGAATATATATAGTTAAATGATAAACCAAAATGTTAAGAGTGACCATCTCTGGAGGGCCGACTATCTTTTTCTAATTTTCTGCAGAAGTACTATTTTTATCAGAAGATAACAAGTAAACAAAATATTTCTTCTTTAAAAATGTATTTATCACTTTTTTAAAATAGTCTTTTAGCTAGGTCACTTTCCTAATTTTTTAACTTAGTTTTTATTTTAAAAGATTTATTCTAATATAATTTGTTTTAACACATCTGAAATATGTCTATTTATCCTCCACTAATATTACTGGGTGCCATAATTCAGTGGGTGGAGCAAATTAGTGAAGGTTTAAGAGCCACAGAGGCTGATACTCAGAATCACCTGGGGCTCTGGTAAAACTGCATATTCCCCAGACCTACCTGCTAGGTGTAGAGAATCTCTGGAGTACAGATGCTTGGATTCCACCCCTACGAATTAAATCAGAATCTCTGGTGACAGTTTCTAGGCACAAGTAATGTTTAAAAGTTACGCTGGGATTCTAAAATGCAGGCTGGATTGAGAACACTGGGACAGCATTTCATTTTTTTTTCATCTTCACCTGAGGATATATATTTTTCCAATGATTTATTTATTTATTTATTTTAAGAGAGTGGAAGGCAGGGAAGGAGAGAGAGAAACATCCTGAGAGAGACACATCGATTGGTTGCCTCCCACATGACCCTGACCAGGGCCAGGGAATTGAACCTGCATTGCAGGTGTGTGCGCTGGACCAGAATTGAACCCTTAGTCTACAGGCAGATGCTCTAACTGCTGAGCCAAACTGGCCAGGGTAGTATTTTGTACTTTTAATAAGCACCTAGATGATTCTTAGACTGAAATTTGCTAACCACTGGCCTATAAGGAAATTAACAGGCCTAAAGCTATTCAGTGACTGCATCTGGAGACAGAAATGACAAGTAGATAACATATCATTGGCCCTGATCAAGGCCATCAATTTGTGTTTATTTTGATTACTGCTACAAAATCAGCCTAGCAATCTTACTGCTTTTTGCATTTCATAAATTATATGCCATTTTGTTTTTGCTGGTATAAGCAAAAGGTATATACAGACTATACATTTTTGAATTTTAGATAAATCTTCAATTCAATAATATATAATACTCATTACAAGCTATAATTCACAATAGCTATGTTTTTCTATCGCAGTCATGCTCCATCTTCCTCACAACACACTGTTAAGTATCAACTGGCAGAAAGAGCATAATCATCTACATTAGTTTGATTATTACTGAACATCTTCCTTAAAGTTGAGAAGATCTTATTTCCTCTTTTTTTTTTTCATTTTCACCAGATGATATTTTTCTATTTATCTTCAGATAGATTGGGAAGAAAAGGCAGAGAAAGGGAGAGAGAAAAACATCAACGTGAGAGGGACACATTGACTGGTTGCCTCCTGCACGACCCCAACCAGGGCTGGGGACGAACTGCAACCGAGGTACGTGCCCTTGGCCAGAATCGAACCCACTGAGCCAAACCAGACAGGGTTCATTTCCTCTTCTTTCCAAATAAGCACCCCCTTTAAAGTGAAATGGGCTTCCACTGGGGAGAGGACACTTGAAGGAAAAAAGAGTGAACAGAAAAGGGGGGTGGATAAAACCCTGTTAGTTATAATTCACAGGCTACCTTTGGTTCTTGCTTTAGTAACAACTCCAGTCTGGTCGCACAATATGCCTCTACCCAGTACTTTCAATTCAATTCCACAAAATAATTCTGAGCGCTTACCCCTGAGTCAGGGTCTTGGTCATCTAATAGAAGAGGTAAAAGATACATCAAAATCTTATTTATTTATTTATTTAATCCCCACCCGAGGACATTTTTTCGTTTTTTGTTTAGAGTGGGAGGAAGAGGGAGGGAGAGAGAGGACGTATCGACGTGAAAGGGACACATTGAGTGGTTACAATCCGCACAACCCAACCAGGGCCGGGGACAAACTGCAACTGAGGTACGTGCCCTTAGTGGGAACCAAACCCAGGTCTCTCTGTACCGCAGGCCGACGCTCTAACCGCTGAGCCAAACCGGCCAGGGTTTATTTATTTACTTTTAAAACGCCCTTATGACCAAACCTCTTATTTACCCAATCCCAAATGTCAAGAAAAATCTCAAATCCTTTCTATTTTTTTAAAAATTTACTTCAGAGCCCTGGCCAGTTTGGCTCAGCAGTTAGAGTGTCAGCCTGCGGTCCCAAGAGACCTGGGTTCGGTTCCCGCTAAGGGCACGTACCTTGGTTGCTGTTTGTCCCCAGCCCTGGTTGTGTTGTGCGGGTAGCAGCCACTCGATGCGTCCCTTTCACGTCGATGTTTCTCTCTCTCTCCCTCCCACTCTATCTGAACAAAAAAAAAATGGAAAAAATGTCTGGTGAGGATAAAAAAAAAAAAAATTGACTTCAGAGAGAGGGAGAGGGAGAAACACTGACTGGCTGACTCCTGCATGCCACCTACTGGGGATTGAGCTAAAAACCCTGGGCATGTGACCTGACCGGGAATTGAACCAGCGACCTCTTGGTGCTTGGGATGGCATTCAACAAACTGAGCCACACTGGCCGGGCTCAGATCCTTTCTAATAACATCTTTACTATATTCTTTCACCCTGGCAACCCTGCTGAACCTTCTCTTGAGTAGGGTGGGAATGGAGTCATTAGTGGGTTCAAGTGGATCTCAAGTACCTTCCACCAAATTCAGTCCATGATCTACAATGTCAGAACTAAGATCTTAGGAACACAGCACTTGTATAGCTTGGGAAACACTGGTTATGAGAAGAACAAAAAGAAGAACAAAAAGTAGTAACAAAATAAGGGCACAGATTGCAACCTACTCTCTATTGTTTTCTCCTGCTGGATCTTGGCACGTTTGGAATTGAGAGGCTATTTCCTTCTAAGCAATAACTTATTTTCAGTAGTCCCCCATCCCTTCCTTCTCCCTAATAAAACACAAAGGGCAGCCACATCCTGCACCTGCCTGACTCAATCCTTACTTTCATCCTCACAACACAAGCTGCAGCAATCATGGCCTACTAAGTGATATGTAGTTCTCCAAAAGCTCCACGCCCTCCAATGTGCTTCCCCTGGGTCTAGAAGCTACCAACCCACTGTCCCCAAGCACTAGTAAACCTTATGCTTCAAAATGCAGCTCTGACACCACCTCCACTCCAACAAGTTCCCCCTCCTCCCAAGACAGCCTCTGATGGGCAACCGCGGGACTTGTGCACATTCCTATCAAGTACATCTCACTGTATTTGTAAGAACATTGCTTCTGAGAGTTCCTGCTACCAGACATGGAACTCTTAAAAGCAAAAACAGGTTTTCACTCTCACTCCTTATGAGAATCTATCTCAAACCTAAGGAATCTAAAAGTGACCTCCTGAGCTTTCTCCCCCAAACCAGTCATCCCAAGTCTTCCCCCAGTGGCCAACCCCTCTCTCCAGGGTCTTCGGCCAGAGAAAATATAAAACAAACTAATAAAAATGTCCATTAAGTCCCCTCATAAACCCTGTAGCTCTACCTTCAAAATACCTCAGGACTGTGACCACTCCATTTCTGCACCTTCATGTCCATCATAACCACCACCTCCACCACGGTCACCCCCCTCCAGCCTCCTAACTGGTCTCCTGCCTTCTGCCCTCGTACTCTTCTTAGTGCTTTCCATAAAGAGCCAGGTTAGTCCTTTTGGAATATAAACAGTGTCCCCTTTCCACTCAAACTCCTCCAACTAGTCTCCATTTCATGAAGTGTGCATTGCAGTCTTACATCCGCCTTAAAAATGTTGCACAAATGCTCCCCCGTCTTCTCCTTCTCTCCCACTGACTCACTCTGGCAGCCTCCCAACCTCTCTACCACTATTCTGACACAGCAGGACACTCCCACCCAGGGTCTGCTATTCCTGCCTGGAATGCCCCCCCTCGTTCATGTCTTTGCTCAAATTCACCTTCTCAGTGTGGCCTTCCCTGTCAACTCCCTCCACACCCTATCCTCCTTTCCTGCTCTGTTTTTCTTCGTAACACTTATCACTAATCTAATATACAAAATATTTCACTTACTCATTTTGCTTTTTATCTGTCTCCTCCCACTGGAGGCTCCAAGCACCATAAGGACAGAGATTGTTATCTGTAATAGTCACTGTAGTAACCACATTGTCTAAAACAGTATCTAGCTCAGTGTAGGTGCTCAATGAATATTTATTATTTAATATATGGACTCAGCTTTGAGTCTTCAGGCCCTTGAACAGTGAGTGTCAGGCACTTAATAGGTGCCTAGTAGATTATGTTTGCTGAATTAGAACACCCATCTGCTAAATTCCTGAAATGCTATTTGAAATTGTGTTGTCCATTACAGTTAACTTTTATGCAAAATGGTACTATAATCAACATGCTTATTACAACTCCCAGAATCATTTATCACAAAAGATAGCCCAATCCAGTGAAACGAGATTGGACACTGACATCAGACAGACATGGGGTGGAATTCCTGCTCTACCAGTGTGATCTCACAAATCTCAGTTTCTTCATCTTTAAATAAGCTAACATCTACCTTAAAACTGTAAGGACTATATACATGATGTACAGAATATATCTGACATGTATCAGATCCCCATTAAATTATTATTGTTCTTTTTCTTATTAGTTTCTCAAAATGGTCTTTAAAAATTGCCAGTGTGGACTATTCTTTAATAGAACAGGAGTTGGGATAAAAGTCTAGATTTAAAAGAAGGCTTGGCCCACTGTGGGAAGAAGGGATATCCAGGTCCTGACCAGAAAAAGCACTGTCACTGTTATCTCTAGTGCTGAGACCTTGGAAATCAGAGGAAGACTGGAGCCTGTTACACCAGACATAATGCAGAGTTGCAGATGTTTCTTCAATTGGGATGGATTACTTTAGGGCCTCTCTAGACAAAGCCAAGAAACAGCATGAAGGTCTCTATATCTGGGGCCTAAGAACTGCTGGGATTTACCCTCCTCAAGTCCAGTTCTAAGGATGGCTCCCACAAGCATGACACCTTCAGGGCAGTTTGGATATTGGGGCTAAGTAAGGCCCAGCCACAGCACACCCTGGGCATGACCAGAATTAACAGTACATTCTAAAATACATTGCCCCGTCTCACGCAGAACACACCTGCTTCACATTTACCTAAAAAAGGAGCACTCCCATTTGGTGTAAAATCAAAAAGGCAAAAGTATCTATTATCTAGAAAAGCACTTTAAAGAATGACCCATCCATCCCATGTCACATCCCTTATGATGAGGTTCTGCCACTGGCAGATTACTGCTTGTCCAAACTTGCAAAATAAATAAATAAATAAAATAACCCCCAAGTAAACATACAAAAAACCAGAGCAACCAAAGAACACAGAAAATATCAGCGTGAGATCCAAAAGAAATCATATAACCCACTCAGCTTCTTTTTAGCATTACTAACGATTTGGTATGAGCCTTGTCTCTTTCAAAAGGAATTAAAATTAAAGGCCAAAAGGAAATTATTATTTAAAATGCGAAAGACTTTGAAAAGCACTGTTACTTTTGCCAAGTGATATCAATGATCTTCTACAAAGCGTTAAAATCTAACAAATGATAAAATTTTAGCTCTGTCACTTACTAAAGTTACTTAAAACTCTCTGCAGATGAATTTCTGTCACTTGTAAAGTGCAAATAAAATACCTCTTGTGACTGTTGAGAATTAAGTAAAATAATGCACACAGAGCAGCCTTTAACATAGTATAACAGATATAGGAGGCATTCAATAAATGGGCCATCATTATTTTTAGACCAGTGGATTCCTTTCATTACTACCTCCTTGCTACAATTATTTCAATTTTAGCGAGGAAAAAAAACATGAATACTCTTAAAATCCAAAGATGATCTGAGCAAAGTTTCTTACAAAATACTACCTCCTCCTTGAGAGATTTACAGGCCTTAAGGATTGCTAGTGCTAATAGAATCATAATTAATAAACAAATTAAGGGACCAGATGAACTCTGTCCTTGCCACTGTGTCAGAAAAATCACAGCAGCATCCATCATTGCTATGCACTTGTCAATTCCAGTAATGTGCTTACATGAACCTTTTTGAAAATCTCAGTTTGGGAGATAATTATCTTATGCCAGGACTCTCTCAGAAGGAAGATAAGGAAAAAGAGTTCAGTCAAAGGTTACGTGGGACAATGATGCCCTTGGTTAGCAAGGAAGACAATGAAATGTGTATCAAGGAACTACAACTATAAAATCATAATTAATAGAGCACAATTCTTATCTGATACTGTAAGTATTTTGTCTTCTTCATTTATCTTCCAGAAGGCATGATAAAAACAAAAACAAAACAAAAAGACTCCACTTTCCAAGCTATGTTCTCCTCCTGTGATGGGGAAAAAGAAAACAACTAACTACAGTATAATGTTTTAAAGATGTTTTTATTGTATTTAGAGAGAGAGAAAGGAAGCGGGAAAGAGAGAGAGAAAAACATCGATGAGAGAGAACCATCGATCAGCTGCCTCCTGCATGCCCCCACTGGGGATTGAGGCCACCTGTGCATGTGCCCTGATTGAGAATCAAACCGATGACCTCTTGGTACATGGGACTACGCTCAATCAACTGAGCCACACCGGCCAGGACAACCACAGTATAATTTTTATATTAACATTGTTCAATACAGCAGAAGATATAGCTCCCACTAAAATATACTGTTTTTCTAAAATTTGTGCAAAGTATTTGTATCTATTTTCTCCACATATTCCCTCATTCCCCATCACTGTGTAAATATATATAACCATATCTAATAAGAACTATAGCTATTTGATGTGTCCATTTTTAATAAGTCTGATAAGAAATATACAGATCAGTTAAGCAGAGACTACATATAAACATAAAAAAACACACTGGGGCCCTGGCCAGTTTGGCTCAGTGGTTAGAGTGTCGGCCCGTGGACCAGGGAGTCCGGGGTTTGGTTCCTACTAAGGGCACATACCTCGGTTACAGTTTGTCCCCGGCCCTGGCTGGGGTCATGTGGGTGGCAACCACTCAATATGTCTCTCTCACATTGATGTTTCTCTCTCTCTCCCTCCCTCTCTATCTGAAGAAAAATGCAAAAAGCAAATTGTGCTTAACAGTAATATGATACTTAGCGGATTTTCCTAATTGGCCTTGAAGTGCTGAACAGTCTCTAATGTCACAAAGACCAATCTAGGAGAGGCTTGATTTCAGAGTTCAGTTTCATAGACGTACTTGAAAGTAATGAAAGAGTCAATTTTCATAAACAGAGCGTAGCAATGCTGAGAAATTCTTTATAAACATGCATACTGGCTGGCATTTGCCTGAGAGGATGCTCTAACTCTGGGAAGAGACAAGAAGCCAGAGGACATTTAAGGAGACCAGCCCCAGTGGCAGAGGAGGACTCAGGTCTTCACATGCCCCAAGCAACCCCTTTCCTGATCTCCCAAACTGAACATTCATTTCCTTGAATTGAGTACTGAATGTGAAAGGATCACACCAATGCATCCATTCCTGGCGACACGTAGACATTGATTAGTCCAGAGTCATGGCAGCTGACTGGGATAGCAGAGATCTGAAGCAGAGTGTTAAATGGGATAAAAAGAACAGTTGGGAATTTAAACAGGAGTGGAGACATTAATCTTCCTATTTCACAGTTTGCTACTTAGAACCACACTAATCTAAAAAGAAGTGAAGGAGATCAAAATGTGAAGTCTGCAGGCCCCTAATAGCTTAAACCAGCAACACTAGCTCACACAAAAAACCGCCTTCTTTTCCAAAACACTCCAACTAAATTTCTACTAATGAAATTTTTGTTGTTTTGCAATTATTCTGCTTTGTTTTGGTATGTAGGATAATTATTCTAATTTTCTCCTTATAATCTTTCTTATTCATAACCATTCACTCATTTAATCTATCACTTAGTAACATCTCAATGCTATATGCTGGGTTCCCAGAGTCCGAGACTCTGATACCTTGTTTTCTATTTGGACTATTTTTTTATTTTTACCATTGAACAACTTATAATATACTGTAATCAGTAAAATAACTGAACACATACAAACAAGTCTCTGACAGCTAGCCATCAACCTAGACCCGGCTCAGGAGGAACCTGTACTTCTAGAACACACACTCACCCCCTGCTATAGATATGGTATTTTAACATGGAAATCAGGGAAAGCTGGTACTGTACTGCCATATTGTGAAATATGGCTTATACTTGTGAAAAAGAGCTCTTTTCACATCAGCAAAGTTATTAATGTAATATGACTACATAAGTATTGTCTAATTTTGTTATAAACTAGCACTGGGACTTAGGGAATGCATCTGTAGGGTACCTAACAACAGGCCCCATGTCACGTAGTCCAGGGGGGACATGATTTGACACCTGTGCTTATAAATGGTGTTAAGAGGGGCCCAGAGGTCCCAACTTTCTTCCTTAAGTACCAGGTAAAGAATCATCCCTCAGTCCGGCTGGTGTGGCTCATTGGTTGAACATCAACCCATGCACCAAGAGGTCGCCGGTTCAATTCCCAGTCAGGACACATGCCCAGGTTGTGGGCCAAATCCCCAGTGGGGAGCATGTAGGAGGAGGCCAATCAATTATCTCCCTCATTGATGTTTCTATCTCTCTTTCCTTCTCACTTCTTCTCTAAAATCAATAAAGAAAAAAAAAAGAATCATCCCTCATACAAACTAAGCCCAATTCCCAGGCAACTGGGAGTCTCTTGTCTGTGCTCAGGAGCAGTCCTCAAATTCTTAGAACACTGGCTACACTGCCCTGCCATTACCCAGTGCTCAACCTGACCACAGGCTCTTCTTCAGCAGGGAGCAAGCAGTTTTCAGTTTTTTTATTCCAGTGCCTAGAATACAGACCATATAAATGTGTTCTGAATAAATTAACTTAGTAGTTTTATTTTTTAAAATGCCCCATCAGCCCTGGCCGGTTTGGCTCAGCGGTTAGAGCATCGGCCTGTGGTCCTGAGAGACCCGGGTTCGGTTCCCGCTAAGGGCACGTACCTCGGTTGCAGTTTGTCCCCGGCCCTGGTCGGTTGTGCGGGTGGCAGCCACTCGATGTGTCCCTTTCACATCGATGTTTCTCTCTCTCTCTCTCTCTGTTCCTCTCTCTCCCTCCCACTCTACCTGAACAAAAAATGGAAAAATGTCCTCGGGTGAGGATAAAAAAAAATAAAAAATAAAATAAAATGCCCCATCACCCTAAAATTTAATAAGATAAAAATTATTAAATTTAGATTTTTTTTTTACTTAATGCTAGCTTCATTCATATACTCATTTAGAAGAGAAATAAATGAACAATTAAAAAATTTCACTGTAGGCATCATTATCCTAAAAATAAAAATAAAGTATTTGAAATAACCATATTTGTGTATTGTCCTTTTATTCAACTACTCAAAAATTTACCTCTACAACCCGTCAGCACTCCAGAAATTCTGGGATACCTTTTTTACAGTGAAAATACAATGAACCCAGTAATCCATTTTGACCAAAGTGCTTCATTCCCAATAAACCCAGAGGAAGAGTAGGTTATCATCCACGGGCCTTCCACTTCTTGCCTGCAGTAGTCTTTTTGGTAAAGCTGATTTGCATTTGGATTTCTACGATAAGGGAAGGAAAAAACAAAAACAAAAAACCAACAAGTATGTGAAATTCAAGTGAATCGATGTGACTTCTCTCCACTATCTCCTTAGAAAAACTGAGTTGAAGAGATAAAGGAACTGAACTTTGTTTTAATAGCTGTTTTTTATTTTGGAGTTTTTCTTGTAGGTATATACCAAAGGTAACCAAAGACTCCAATTTTGATGTCCCTCTTCCTTAAAGAGAAGAAACTTGGTTTCGACCCAGATTTATGGTTTTTGGTTCTTTAACTGTTTTGTGTGTTTTTTTAACAATAATTCTAAAAAAATCAGGATAATTTTTAGTCAAATATGTAATCTATATTTCACTACACTAAATAAGTTTTTTAGGGTTGTCTTTTCTATATTTTTCATATAAAACAGTAAAAGTAATTTTCAAAGTGGTGACTCGCAGTGCTTACTCTTCAAGGACGCTCCGCATTCCAACCTCCCAGACACAGAGATAGCTCTGGGAAGAAATGTGTGCCCGGAACAGGGCTGCAGAGCACCGTGAACCATCTTGCTAGAGGTTAGAAATGTATATAAAAATATGTACCCAAGTCATTTCCAAAGGTTTCCTGAATAAAGTAATATTTGAGAATAGCTTTCAATAAGACAAGGACATCACGTGGAGTTAGAACTTTCTTTTGGTCAAATTCAGCAACACAAAAAAATAGCTTTATAAAAAGCAGAGGGCAATTGGACTGGATTATATTGCCCAGTTGCTTTTTCCTTCAGCTAACAACATAGCACAATGTGTTAATGCTGTCAACATAATAATGAACAAAAAAAGTCACTGATATAAATTCCCATCCTCAAAGACCTCATAGTCTAAAGGGATCATAGACAAATAAAAAGGTATAAAATGGAATTGAGGAATGCCATGAGATGGGGAAGGAGGGTCACTCAAGCTAGGCTGGAGAGATTAGAAATTCCTTACAAGAGAAAGTAAAATCTGAGACCTCTGGGATATACCAAAGTGAAGAGGGTCTGGGTCTGGACAGGGGGCTGGGGGATGGCAAGGCAGAGGTGACTACAGGGGCAATCAGAAATCAAATCACAAAGAATTCATCAATGCTTAGAGAAGCAACAGAGGACAAGTTAGAGTTTAAGCCTTGGAGTAGTAATGTCCAACTGGTATGTCAGACACAGCATACTGGCTAAAGAGTGGAGAATGGTTTAGAGAGAGAAGTTGGGGTTGGAAGTAAAGAAAGGAAGACCAGAGGAATGCGTTATGATGATCCAGGAAAAAGATGAGGGCCTGAATATCTGCAACGTCAAAAAATGGAGAAGAGCTTTATCTCTCCCCATTATCTCCATCATAAACCACCTCCCTCCACACCCCACCCCCAAAATAATAATCTAAGTTTAAAATGGCTGCCTATGCAAATGCAGGTACAAGATAAATCTTCTAGTTCCCCACTTCCAAATAGTTTACCTGGTATGCCCCACCTACATAAAAATGCTGGATTCACCAGAAAGGGAACAAAAATGTATTCTGCAGAGAGGGGATCCACAGAATTTGGTGGGACAGAGGACAGGGCATCAAACAGGACACCTGGGCACTGGTGGATGCTGTGTACAGTTCTTTGGGTTGGGGAACACAACTGAAACAGTTAACAGTGCACTCTCCCAAGAATTTCTGGGTACCCTCTTTCTAGACACACAGTAGGATTGCATATCCTTGTCAGTATGGGTCCCTCAGTTATTACCATGAGTAAAGACCCCTTGCCAAACCACAGTGCACATACAGCTTGAGCAAGAAGGTAACCTTTGCTGTTTTAAGCTGCAGAGACTTGGGTTGTTATAGCAGCATAACCTCGTCCATCCTGAGCTGGAGAAGGCCACATGTCCAGAAAGTGAGGTGTCTGTGCTGTGTTTAAAGGGCATAGAATAAACAAAAGGGAGGATGACCAGATTAAATTGAAGGTTAGAAAATGGAGATTTTTCTCACATTTAAATACAGGGCAGGGCAAAGTAGGTTTACACTTGTGAGTACATAAAATACAGAGTTTATTACTGTATTATTATTTATTAATTATTGCATTATTTTTCATATGAACAATGGTAAACCTACTTTTGCCCCACCCCTTATTTATGGAGCACCTCCTCTGTGACTTGTCAGAAAACTGCTCACACCATAGTCTCCCTCTGTTATGGAGAAACAATACAACAGAGAGGACAAGAGTAATAACCCTACAGTTAGACGCTTGGGTTCAACTGACTCCATCATCAATCAGCTGTGTAACTTTGGATAAGTTGCCTAATGTCCCTGAGTCTCAGGTTAATAAATAGAGATATTAATCATCTCTGCATATCTTACCTGCTTATAAGGAGTAAATGAGATAATTCATAATATCTCTGGCACATATAAGTACATATTAAGTACTCAAACATTAACCATTATTTATTTATCTTATATATTTCAGATTCCTATATCCAATATGTACAGAATATATCTTATAGTAACAGTGAATTATCCAAAGTAGAAAATTAAGGTAATCTTAAAGTATGTCCTAATGGGAACTTGAAGATAAAAATGAAATTTTTAAATGTGAAATGCACATCAATAAAAAAAAAAGTAGTAATGACTTCAGTTTTGCTAATACAGAGGCAAAAGCATAATTATAAGGTTACAAAAGTGGAAGAAAATTAGCATTTTCTTCAATATGTCTTGTGTATTAAATTACAACTCTTAACAGCTACACAGCTGAATCGACCCTTATGCAATGATTATTTCAGTACATGTGCTGCTTCTTCCTTCCTGCCCCAGCCTAACTGAAACAGAATGCCAGACAGCTGCTAACACAGAGCCATCTTCACCACTGATCAGGGTGAAGTTCATGTTCCCTTTACAGGAACAAGAAAAGTCCAAGTTGATATATATATTTTATATCTGATGCCAGTCACAAATGGCACACGTTTTTGCACTTGTCATAAGAGTAATTTGAAAGTATAATCAAAATAAGACATCACATTACATATATGGTAAAAATATATGATAAAATTACTCTTGAAATACATTTCCTTCCTCCCGTAAGCATTACAGTCCACCTATAAATAATAATTTTTTTATTTTCAACGTCGTTTCCTCTTCTGTAAAAAAACAAGTACACAAACTGAGCTTTATTTGCCTCAGATAGTATTAATGTATGCATCCACTTTCGTTTTATTAAGCAACATCAAAATATTAATAAAATTTACAAATAATTTATATTTTCAGTGAACCTCTTATGAAAAATGCTAAGTGTGAGAAATGTATTTATTCAGAGTAATCATTAGCATTTTCTTGGTATTACTTTGGTGCTTGGGGTTTTCTCTTTTAAACAGAAGAAATATTTCTCACGCCATCTGCTTCTGACAAGAAAGTGAGAGTTACCTTGGTCCCAGAATCTATTAGTACAGACAGGCAAGGCTACAATGGCACCCAAAATATTCTGATATTCCAAATGACAGGTATATAACATTTATTTTCTATGTCATCTTTAAATCAACACGCATTGAATGGTCAAATGTTTCACACACACAATTTTGAACTACAAAAAAAAAAGTATGTGCTCTTTCCCTCACAGCGGTTTTTGAGCCAACCCTATTACAGTGATTGACCATCAATTTATTATTGCCAGCACTAAGTAGGATGATTTTCACAAGTGTCTAAAGTCAACATATGCTGGACAGGACACTTTATTTTATTCTATATGCACTTTGGCTCCCTGGTGCCCAAGGCAGACAGCTGTCACTTACATGCAGGCCTTCTGCTAACACTTTTTGTAATTCCTAAGGGGCTGCCCAGCCTATAATTAGACTTACCAGTTGCTGCAGTGCACAATGCTGGGTGGAATCAAGAGTTTTTGGCTTTACAGCATTCCCTAAGAAGTCCTCTTAAAGATCATACTGCTGGAATAACACTGGTAGGAATTCAGCTTGGAGAGCAAATACAAATTCTTTAACCATATGCCATGAGCAGGTCTGTTCCACGAGGAGGGAGCTTTGCTTTAAAATGAACTCTCAGCCAACCACAGGAGTAGGGAATTGAGACTAAGCATAAAAAAATGGGGAAGTACAAAACAATACTAGAAACTTCCTAATTCAAAGGTGCATAGAACATTAATACTGAGACAGCTCTCTCAGCCTTTTACATAATTCTCTTCTCCAGGCAGCGTCACCAGGATGAACTGAAATGGCACAGCAAGAAGGAACTAACAGCAGGCAAAAAATTTACCCTGTTTCAAAACCAAGGCTAAGAGTGCCAGAAAACATAGCGTGCAAGTCAAAGACAGCAGAGGAAGTCAAAAGTAAAAGACGAATAGAGGGCTAAATTGGAGCAAGTCTTTAAGACAAAGAGAAGTCTGATTTTTGAGAAAATGAAAACACTTTCCAAATGCAGAGCCCCATCCACTACCTCTCTGATTCTGGTCCAAGTTTTCTAAAAACAACTGCACAGAAGCAGGTTTTCTCAGCAGAGAAGGACCTGCTGCAATTGCAGAGGGAGGCCTACTCATGGCATCATCCTCAACCTCAGAAAGTCATCGTTCCCTGACTGGAAAAATGACTATTATAGTGAACTGAAACTCCCAAGTGCCCATAAAAAGTCAGCTACTCCAAAAGCTGATAACTGACACAGGGCCCTCAGAGGGGTAGATGCTTTTACTAAAAATAGTTCCAGGTGCTACAAATGCTTCTGGTCTGTGGACCACACTCGGAGCCCAGTCCAGGGGTTCAGTCTCACAATCTATGGGTGTGCTCCCCCTGGGCAATGCCACCTGCCACGACTGCATACCACTGTGTTCTTCAACTTAACAGAACAAGATAACAACTAAGACCAACGGCTCATCTATGTTGTGGGTTTTGAAAATGGCAAAGTTAAGACAAACATAAGAGGATATTTGAAGGCAATGTTTAAGGAATGGATGTGAGGACCAGCTCTTCCACCCATTTGAGGACCCTCCCTCTTAATTATTTATTGCTTCTACCTGAAGGAAGCATTGGGGAATTCCTGTTCCTCTTACTCTTCTATCGACCCGTGAAAGAACTTCCAAGCCAGAAATCACAGGTCAAGGAGAGACCAGTATGTCCATGCTGCATGCTGGTACCTGGCATGATCAGTTGTTTCCCATGTGACTTTTTCAAAAAGTGAAGTTTATTCCTTCCAGTACCAACAAACAAACAAAAAACATTTTGATGGAAAACACTGTGAGGGTTCCTTACATTCCCACCACTCCTTAAAGCCCAAATGCTCAACACTGAACTCCCAGCATTCCCCTTTCACAGCACGGGTCACATTACTGTCTTCAGTATCCGCTGGTACAAATTTGAGGAATAGTAAATTCATTTTAATATTAGCCTAAGCAAAATAATGAAACAAATCTGACTTTTTTTTTTAACTCAACAAAGTTTACATATTTACACTACTACATATTTCTGTGAACAGAGACAACCAAAAGTTGATTATTACATAAAATCTACTGATGAAAAGAATAGAAACTACATTAGGGGAAGTTGTAAATTGCCCATTACATTCCAAAATGCTACTTGAAAAGTGGTTATTGAAGCCAAAAATCCTGTTTTCCACATAAATGATGTCATAAGTTATAGTTACGCTTCAGGGACCGGCCGGAATGCACGTGAACCAGATTTTAGCAGAATCGCTGAAGCCCATGTGACTCCTTGCACTGTGCAGGGAGAAGCTATGGGCCAGGCAGTACTCTATAAACGAGCATATCAGTTTGTCTATTTGGTTTATGGCTCTAACACCAAACATTTTAAGCAATCCTTGGAACAGTTAGGCACTCAGTATTTGTGAGTGAATGAATAAGAGGATGCTGGTTGCAATCTGAGTCTGATAGGGTGAGGATTAGCATGATACCACAGAAAGAAAAACACAAGCAGGGCCAAGGAAAGAAAAGAGGAGAAGGGGACATGTATCAGTTGCTCCATCAAATGTTCTTGGAGGCTTAAATGCACTTAAAAATTAACTATGATTTTTAAACTAAAAGTCTTCCTCTCACCTTACTGGAGCCCCAGTATGCATCCACAGAGAACACAGTGTCAGGTTTTCTGTGTATTCCCCAGAAACGTTCTAGGCATAGTTAAGCACAAATATGTGTACACACGCATCCCCTTTAAACAAGAGAGGCATCTTATACACAGTTTGGCACCACGCTTTTTCCATCAGCACCACAGACACAGTCACCACCTCCCACCATTCAAAGACCTTCCCCTTTAGGATTCCAGACACCAGACAACTGATATTCCCCCTCCCTCCCTGACTGTTCTCACTCGGTCTGTACACACTGGATTCCTTGGAGCTCAATCATTAGAGCTCTGCTCATCTCCACCTACCTCCAGTCTGAAAAATCGAACCAATCTCATGGCTCGAGATATAATCACCATTATCCCTTACCTGGACCACTATACTGAGCTCCGACCTGGTCTCCTGGCCCTCTCTTCCCCTTCCCATGGAGTGTATTCTTTACACATCTTCTAGAGAGCATCCCTTAAAATATAGTCAGGACATGGATTCCTCTGCTCAGAAGCCCCCAAACACTCATCACACCCAGAGAAGGCAGAACCACACATGGCCCTATTTCTTCTCTGGCCTCACTTCCTATCACTCTCCCTTTGCCACTCCAGCCACTGGCCTCCTTGCCGCTCCTAAAGCTACCAGGCAAATCCTCACCTCACACCCTACACTGGAATGCGCTTCCCACCCACACCCACCGGCTGCCCTTGCTCTGCTCAGAACATTTCTTTTCCTAACTTTCCCTAGCTCTGCTCTCTAAAACTCCAACCCACCCTTCCTATCCCTCCTCCCTGCTTTATTTTGCTCCATAACACTTACCAGCCCTTCACATTCTATATGAATTTGTTTATTTTCTGTTTCTCACCTCCAGAGTAGAACCTTCAGGCCTGCAAGGATTTGTATCTGCTTGTTCACTATTCTATCTCCAGTTCCCAGAATAATGCCTAGCCCTCAGTAAACATTTATTGAATGAACTAATGAATGATTACCACATTTTGAATACAATTTCTTAACAGTTTCCTTATTAGATGAATACAATGATCTCCTTGCATTAAACACTGACTGGCTGTCCACTGTAGGGATGTTTAACATCATTTACGCAATTGGTCTCCTCCTGATGGACATTTAGGATTTTCTCATTCTTTAAATACTTAGAAAAAACACTGCAACAAACATCTTTCTACAAGGACAGATATTTGCAAATAAAAAGGAGCAAGTATGCCCTGGCCAGTTTGGCTCATGGTTAGAGCGTGGACCCGTGGACCAGAGAGTCCTGGGTTCGGTTTCCACTAAGGGCACGTGCCTCAGTTGCAGTTTGTTCCCGGCCCCAGTTGGGGTCATGTGGGTGGCAGCCATTTGATGTGACTCTTTCACATTGATGTCTCTCTCTCTCTCTCTCTTTCTCCCTCTCTCCTTCCCGCTCTATCTAAAGATAAATGCAAAAGTGTCTTCAGGTGAGGATAAAAAAAAAAGGTGCAAGTATTGAAATAAAAAAATTTAAAAATTGTTTTATATAAATATCTCAAAAGTTAACAAGAATAAACAGAAGCTCACTAAAAAGTGTCTAAACCCATTTGTTTGGCAAATTAGCAGGCAATCTGCTTGGCAAAGACGTCAGCTTGAATGTGTGTCAAGTGACATCCTGCAGGGAATTATTACAATAAAATTATAGGGTTGATAGGAGAGAAAACTTGCAGGGAAAACTCATGCTAAGCTTTGCAGACAGGGAAACATGACAGAAACAACAACAAATTCTCAACAGTTCTTTTTCAGTGAAAGCACAGCAAAAGGTGTCCCAGTGGCACAGTGCTATGTGCGGTCCGTGCACAGGTACAGAGGCGGGCGCACGCGGGGACGTCTTCCTGAAGACTGCAGAACAGCTCAGAACCTCGAGCGCAGTAAGGGCACATGGACTATGGCGAGACCTTCTCTTCAGTCCTGTTCTCCCACCTACATCTCAGTTACTCCTGTGTGTCCACGTTGTTTCCCATTCTACTTCATCTCAAAAATTCTGAGGAAAATAGTTATCACCTGTAACTGAGAATTGCTACACCTCAACAAATCAAATGCCCAGTATGTTTTAAGGTTGGTTTCTCTGAACCTGCTGAACTCTTTTTCCAGAAGAAGACACTGAAGCCACCAGCTCCCGCTAATCCCACACCTTCGGGTCCCTGAGGGGCTCTGCGGAACAATGCTGGGACCTGGTATGTTGGAGGACACCCTTGCCAGCGTCTCGTCCTGAGTTATGTAAGACCTCTGCCAGAGGTGATGTTGGGATCATCTTACATTCAACTGGGAGTCTCTCCAACACAGGACAGTCTTTGTTTTTCCTTTGAAAGGATTTACCTTCTTTTTCCTGCATTAGAGGTACATTCAGCTCAGTAATCACTGATCAATTTGTCCTCCAGTAGTTACCCAGAGCTACACACTGTTCAGTCTTCAAGGAAATATTCAAATGATGGACATCATGACTTGTAATGTGGAGCGCTATGCAAATATTAGTGAGTGCCAACCAATCCAAACCCAAAATGCCTGCGCAGATCAAAGCAGTAGATGCTGCTTGGGAGTGGGATTGTTCTATCCTTTTTATAGTTGTTTTTAAAATTTTTATTGATGAGAGAGAGAGAGAGAGACTGATTTGTTGTTCCACTTACTTTTTATGTTTTAATCCTCATACAGAATATTTTTCCACTGATTTTTAGACAGAGTGAAAGGGAGGGAAAGGGAGATAGGGAGAGAGAAACATCGATGTGAGAGAGACACATTGACTGGTTGCCTCCCACATGACCTTGACCAAGGCTGGGGATTGAACCTGCAACCCAGGTACGTGCCTTTGACTAGGACTGGAACCTGCAGCCCTTCTGTCTGCGGGCTGACACTCTAATCATTGAGCCAAACCAGCCAGGGCATGTTGTTCCACTTATTTATGCATTCATTAGTTGACTCCTGTATGTGTCCTCACCAGAGCTCAACCCCACAACCTTCGAGTATCGGTACAATGCTCTAACCAACTGACCTACCCGGCCACGGTGGGCTTTTTCTGTCTTTTGAGGCAAGTCCACAGTATCCTGCTGCATTTCCTGTTTCATAATAGAGTGACTAATAACAATTCATAGTAATCCACAATGTTTCAAAGGTATCAAATGAGAAAAGCCCCCAAAAGAAATATGATTCAAATTAAGGTGAAAATAAGGCCAAATAAACTAGGTCAGTGGATTTATTTCTGAGTTGTATAAATTGGACGTGTTTCTGAGTCATGGAGTATTAATCTAGAAGAGACTATCAAGCTGCCTGCCTCATAATAGAGGAAGTGAGCCAGATCAGAGTGGTGAAACACCTTCCGGTGAGAAAACACCAAAATACAATATACTTTCCATATGAATATTATTTTGCTACTGGGGTTACTCCTAATCAAACAAAAAATGAAATATAAATATTAAATATTCCTCGGCTTAAAATATCTTCCAAGAATTTAAACCCAATGATCAAAATGCTATTTAAAGAAGATCTAAAAATGTATGTGAGATCTGATTAATAATAAAACAACTAGTAGCATTTTATTTTTTTAATTTAAAAAATATTGAATTCAGAGTGAGGAAGAGAGAGAGAGAGAGCAACAGAGAAACATCAATTGGTTGCCTCTTGCATGTGCCCCGACAGGGGAGCGAATCACAACCTAGGTCTGTGCCCTGACCAGGAACTGAACCCACTACCTTCTGGTGTACAGGACTGTACAGAACAATGCTCCAACCAACTGAGCCACACCGGCCAGGGCAGCAGCACTTTAAATTAGCCTTTCCTCAACCATGGTACACAGAATAACACTCTTATTGACATCTATTATTTGGGGGAACAAAATTAGAAAATGCTCCACTAATAAACTTTGGTTTTATTTACCTTCCAGGTCATATCACTCATGCACCTCTTCCTCACCTCCCAAGGAAAAAGAATATAAAGCTGTAATGTCCACTCAGGAGTTATAGACCGGGGATAATATCTTCCAAACAAAGGTTTGTAGGCTTTAAGGTAACAGATCAGACTAGAGTATAAGATTCACATGGGTAGAGATTTTCTGTTTTGTTCACTACTATATAGAAAAGTATCTGGCACATAATTGGTACTCAATAAATATTTGGTGAATAAGTAAATGAAAGTAAATGACTAACTCAGTTGGCACCAAAATATTATTGTTATTAACTAATCATAAAATATTGAAATACTGACAACTAGTCCCAACATTAGCCATAAAAAACCTTAGTCATAACACTTAATATTAACAGTTAAAATTTTTACTTGTAGCAAGAATGCAATTAAATGTTATAAAACAATGAGCCTCAAGAGATTGTTTACAAGTAAAAGGGTTATCTTTGTAGAACAGAAACATTTATTCCTTTAATGCCAAAATAGATGTTTACAGTTACAGTATAATAATAAAACCAATGTCTATTCATAGATATAATGGTAATCCAGATGAAAGAAGATATGTCATGAAAGGTATACTCAAGAGACTATCTTTCAGAGATTGTATACATTTAATTTGTTGTACTCAGCTTCAAAATACTCAAGTGCAGTCATCAGCCTTTCAACATAAAATTTCATTAGAGTTTGAACCTTCAAAACACACATCTATTTCCTTAATTTTTTTACCCATGTCTAATTTCAGTGAGTTGATAAAATGAATAACTAAAATTGCTCTTAAAAATCATCCTAATTGAAGCCAAATCTTAAACAATGAATTCATAACAAAACAAACCAACAGATACAAAATAACAGACATTTTCCATTTTACTACAGTGCACCATAAATCACATTATATAGATTATATCTTAATATTGAAAGAGAAGTAATATCAAGGATGTAGCATAAAAAAATATTAGTTTAGCCTGGCCAGTGTAGTTCAGTGGATTGAGCATCGTCCCATGGACTGAGAGGTCCCGGTTCGATTCCTGGTCAGGGCACATGCTGGGGTTGCAGATGTGATCACCAGTAGGGGACGTGCAGGAGGCAGCCAATCAGTGTTTCTCACATTGATGTTTCTCTCTCTCTCTCCCTTCCCCTCTCTCTCTAAAAAATAAATAAAAACATATTTTTTAAGAAATCATCAAATTTAGCAAACAGGAATACACAAAATGAGTATTCCCATCAAAATCTTTCATGAAGACAGACATATGTGTATACTGTATACATTATACAAGGACTACAAATGCCCTGAAAAGCTGTGGTTTCCACACTTTTAGGTCTCACAAACTGGTAGGCTGACATTACTGAATGTGAGATTGTGTTACATGTGACTACTGAAGCAAAATGATCCATAATGACTTCCAAACAGAAGCTACTCAAACATGGATCCCTTCAAGCTCTCTCGTTTCACTCGAGTCCTTTGATTTCAGGCCATCATAGCCACCTCCTTACGAATTCTCCTTTTCTTACCCAGATTATTTAAACTGGGGTTTTGGCAACGGAAGCACTCCAAATTGGAAAAGGAATAATACTAGAAAAATTATATAAGTTAACTACGTATAATATTATTGCAAATTAAATTTATCTTCCATTTGAATTTTTAAAATATATCTAACTTAAAATTTTGTTAATACCTGCTAGTATAAGCTTGTTAATTGACCTTTTTGAGAAGGACTTTCCAAGATCATGTCCTTATTATTTTTTTGGTTTTAAAAATCTTTTCTTTAAAACAAAAGATTTTAAAATACGTATATATCTTTATAATACCCTACATATAGATATTTAAGTAGGTATTTTAAATATATGATTTATATGAATATATGTATATTTTAATTCACTTAATTCTCACAACAGATCTATGAAGCAGGTACTATTATTATTATTCCCAATTGAAGAAATTGAAACATAAAGAGGTTACTTAACTTTCCTCTCATGCAGTGATTGGCTGGGTTCTTTACTATTATACTATACTGCGAACAGCTACTTTCCTACTATTCTTAATAAATAGAAACAAAAAATATTTGGGCCATTTCCATTGGTCATTTGCAGGAAACAAAGCAGCTCCAGAAACCTTAAGGATTCTACTTTGCTAAAACATAACCCCATCTCTCTCGCTGACATCATGCTCTCTGGGCCAACCAGGAAGGCCACATTCTTGTGTAGAAACCACTCAGAAATGTAAGGCCACATTCCCTCTATCCACATGGAAGGGTCTGGTGGAGGATACATCAGAGTTGGCCTGGATCACATGCCCAGGAATGGAGGAGCTTGCCTGACAAGGTCTGGACCATCTTGCCTATCATTTTGTCCAGGAAGCAGGCAACCTACACTGACAGCCCCAAATAATCACAAGAAAAGAGTGAGGCACAGTTCTCCAAGGCAACGGAGAGAAGTGCTGGTCAGACTGAAGGATGCCCACAACAGAAGTTTACCCTGTGAGATCAACTGTCTAGCTTATTTCAGTTCTTCTTTTAAATCATTCATTGCAGGAAATCCAATTTTAACAACTATGCCCTACTTCATTTCATTCCGTTTTAAATGATGTGCAAAAAAATGATATGCAAAAGTGAGAGCAGTCAAGTAACAAAATTCCCCTGTTCATATCCTTTCTTACATTTGTTCCTTGCTGGGCCTAAGAACAGAGCCTGACAGCCCAGGGAGTGGCCTGTGCTGATGGTCTGCATACGATGCAGACAACCAAAGCAATGAGGAGTTTGTCCAAGAGGGATACCATGACCTAGGACAACTTTCACATGGACCCAACACTGCTCTATGGACTAGCATTTTGAAATCAACTCTATAAAGTATTAACAATCATTCTTACAGTAACACAATGAGGTCAACTTTACTACAATTCTCATTTTGGATATACTCATGCACATCAACTTCACATAAACCCAGTGAGGCTAGTATTATCAAACATGCTTTACAGGTGAAGAAGTGGAGGTTAAGAAACACTCGAGAACTTGTCAATGACTGTACTGCTAGTAAAAAGTGACTGAGCTGGGCTTAAATGTGGAGATTAAATAATATATAAAGAAAATTTACTGTATAACATAAATCTGATCTAAACTTCCACACTGATTATAATACATATAAACATTATATACATATTATAATCATAATACATATGCCTGGTTATTATATAGAAATTATGTATGTAATAATACAAAACATGAGATACATATCTTCTTAGAACTTAAAAGATGTAAGGAGGAGGATTTTAGACAGCACAGACCTTCTAAATCCTCTGTTACCAGAGACTATCTAAATTGATATCTTCTCGACCACTCAATAAACTTCCCTTTATCAGGCAGATGCATTAAAATCATTGCAGTGTCCTTAGTATCTTTTCCAAGAAAACACCTTCTTTAGGAGAAACAGCCAATGCATATTTAATGCTTATGAGGATTGTAATGACACTGGCATTTCTATTGAAACGTTTTTCAACCTCATTCCCTTTTCGGTATCAGATAAAAGAATGCCAAGAAACAAGACAGCTCTATCGGGCAATTCTATTTCACTCAAAAGCCATAAAAACAATTATCTATGTCATTACAGACTCTTTAAAAGGAGCTTCAAAACAACAAATTTGCTGGTTCGGGCCTGCAACAGAATCCCGACTGCTCATGCTGAAGAACATAATAGCTTCAAATTGAGTAATGGTTGCTATTAGACGTCCTAAACTCAGTGACACCAATTATAGACAGATCCAAAGAGGTGGACACCTGTGTGTCTTGGTAAACCTATTTGTGTGGGTCGTCAGCGGAAGTGGTTCACAGGGAATGATTATGGAGGGTGCAGGTCCTCCACCTTCAGTTATTAGAAAATTCTCAACTGATTATTTTCTTTACCACTCAATCAAACCCTTTATCAACCAGGCACATTCAACTCATCACACTGATTTTAGAGCCTCATCCAAATACAAGTCACTGTTAGCACAAGATGAAAAGCATATTCTGGAACTAAAAACAAATTTTACATGTAAAGAGACCACTTAATTTCACCAAGACCTTCTCAGTACCAGAAGCTAGATAAAGAGAAATTCTGGATCTTTACCCTCCAAAAGTCTAGACAGGATACTCAGACTTAGTGAAAAATTTAATTTCCTATGAAACTTTTCATTGGGTAAGAAATTCTTCAAAACTGAATTATAAAGATGTATCAAAAAGAAAACACAAATATCTATCTTTATACCTATAATTTCCTACAGTAGTCCAAATGAAAAATTATCATTTTTCTTTAATTAATTAGAACTCATGCCTAATCAAAACCTCATTTATCTACTTGGTGTTTAACTGAAGAGTTCAGAATTAAAAACCAACCGCACTTTGATTTTCCCAGCACTGAATACAAAGAGTGAAAATTAGAGGTGTGCAAATTATTTCCCAAATTACAGACAACAGAATATTCATTGGTAAGAAAAAAACCTGTTTACCTTAGACTGCTAAAATTAGAAAGGAAAGAAGGGGGCAGGCCAGATGATATGTCTGGGAAAGTATTAACAATGTGTTAAGTGTTAATTCTGGGGGAGGGGGACAATTACTCTAATAAGCAAAAAGTACCCCAAGTCCAAGTTAATTAAAAATGACCAGAACCCAACTATCAGCCTGGTAAGCATGGCTGAACCTATCGCTCAGTGAAGTGAGGTTTTGGTCTGTCACCCACACCAGTTCTCTCGTGTTCCAAGCAGATCCTGCAGGTCATTCAGGCAAACTCTTGTCTTCTCATCAGGAGTCTCACATTTTAAAGTTATATTTGCAATTGAATGTTAAATCACTTCAAACAAAACCATATCCATTGAATAAAATGTGAAAGATTTTTCTACAATTTTCATTCACAAGTTCATGGGCTTGTTTCATGTTATATTTTAAATAACTCCATTTAAATACTTACGGAGCACCTAGTATGTGCCTAGCACGATTCCAAGAGCTAAGTCTGTGGCAGTGAACTAAACAGATATTATCCCTGTCCTTACAAAGTTGATATTCTGGTTAAGGGAGACATGCAACAAACATAAGTAAAATATGTAGTAATATGAAGAAACATAAGCAAGGATGGGAAATAGTGTTAAACAGGGTGAGAGGTAGTGGAGGTGTATACGCAAGGAGCATGCTGTCTGTGTAAATGCGCTGGGAGACAATGTTCCAGGCCCACGGGACAGCAAGTACCACATCTCGCAGGTGGAAGCATGACCCTGTTCAAGGATGGGTAAGGAAGTCATGAACCTGAGGTTAAAGCATCTGGTCCTCACTAGTAAGAAATATATTATTGAATACGACAGACACAGATAGGACACAGACAGAGACAAACATAATGCTGAATGAAAAAAAAGGAAGGTGCAGAAGGGTATATACAGCATACCATTTAAAGCTTTTTAACCATTAAAAACAATACCATACATTTAGCAATAGATAAACAGTGATTTGGAAAGGAATAAAGAAATATTTGTGGTTATGATAAACACAAATTCAGAAGCTACTTCTGGGGGGTAGGTACAGTTGTGACGGAGTTGGGGTAGATTAAGCAATTTGGGGTAATGTTTTTTTTTTCCAAGTCAGATGCTGGGTAAACAGGTGGTCATGATACCACTATTCAACCTTTTTGTGTATCAGAAATACTTCCACTGTTGTTGAAAAAAAGAATCCTCAACACTGTCTCAGCATCCTCTGATTTCTTAGCTAACCATCCACGGGTTATTTTGGTGTTTATCTTTGAGTAATGGACAAGAAAGCACCAATATTTCTGTTCCACTTCAATCAAGAATATTTTACCACTGGTAGCATTACCTCTATTGTGAGGAGAAAGGGAGCAAATTAAGGGAACAAAAATGCTGTCATCCCTTCTCTAGCACTCTGAAACCATACATTAGAGCCTTTTATGGTCTGTATAAAAGAAAATATGGAAAATCTATGTTTAGCATTTTAAACTAAGCTGCCTGTCACAATTTTAAATACAGCCCCTTATCTACATAGGAGGTGGGTATATTTAGCAATGTCACCTTTATTTCTCAGTGTACTTTAGAAAAAGAGAAAACCATGGATAAAATATTTGCTTTCATACCTCACCTGTGCTTCTGGTTTTCCCATGAGCACCCAGGTACCCCAGCTGTGCATGTGTGTACCAGCTCTCCCATTTCCTTACTTTCCTTTCTCCTCCACCCACCATGTCCACTCCATCCTCAGGATGAACGGGGTCAAGGGGTGAAGGAAAGCTCAGAAGTAGAAGAACCTATGCACAACAGGGAACTTTGTTCTATTCTCTGAGCTCCTCCCTATGAGGTCGCCAACATCATCACAGCTAAATGCAAAGTTGTATGCCAGGCACAGAGTTGCCTGGATGCTCGATGGTCCTGGTCACTGCTTTTCCTGAAACACATTTTATCTCCCCCTTTCCCCTTCTTCTTTCCTCCACTGCAGATTCCCTTCCCTCTCCCTCTCTCTAGGAACTAATCTTCCACAGCTTTAATGACCATCTTATTCTAATGATTGTCTTGATCTTGAAGCTGAAACCTTCTGGCTTGCAGACTCCTGCGTGAAGACTCCTCCTGGGACCCTCAGGCCCAACTCCCAACCTCTACACCATCATCAGCTACACCATCATCAGCAACCTCACCATCACCCTAGGCCTCCGCAGGGGAGGCAAGCTCAGAGACCGAAAGTGGGGCCATTCCCCTTCTCCCTCACCTCCCAAACCCAACATGCCACCAAGCCTCCACCTGATATCGATCGCCTAAACATTTTTCAAATGGTTCATTTCCCTCCATCTCTACGACCACTTCCTTAGTTCAGAGCACCATTAAGTCTTTCCTGGAGAGAAATACTGCTACCGGCTGTCAGTACTTAACTACGTACAAAGGACTGTACAGTTTTGCTGAAAGGATTGGGTATATTGTGAAGTATGATTATTTTTGGGTATATTGTGAAGTATGATTATTTTTATTTTCCAGAAAAATTAAAGTTTTTAAGGTTAAATATTTCCCACAAAGCTAGACTGCCTTGGAATCAGAATTTACTAATGAGCTTACTGATTCATTTATTTACTCATTCACTCAAAACAAAAAACAAAAAAAACCTCAGTAACAGTAATTTTAACTATAATTGATACACTGTCTCTTAAAAAGTAAATTCCCTGAATTACTACAAGAGCTTTAGTAACTTTCCTAAAAATCACACTTGACCATGTCATCCAACAAAGCAAAACTCTCCAATGGCCCCACATCACCCTCAGGATGACATGGTTCTCAGGACTCTAAACTCTGACCTCAGCACCTCCAAGGCTCATCTCATCATCTCTCCAGTATCCCTGGATCCCATCCCATTCCTTAGCCAGATGCAATTTCCTTCAGATCCTTGAAGTAACGGAGCTCCTTTCCTTTTGCCTTTGCACACGCTGCTCAGCCACCTCAAACACCTCCACTCTCACTGCCCCATCAGGCCCTCCTCCTTCTCCATCACATGCTGACTCTAGGTCCTTGCTCAGGTCTTCCGGTGGACCTCTCCTCCCATGACCACACACAGCAGGGTCTGAGTCAGAGCTTCCTTTATGTTCATTTAGTGCTCCAACTCCCCTATCACAGGATGCCACAGTGGGTGCAACTGCCACGCCCGCCGGCAGGTACTTCTCTGTGCCCTGGGTGACAGGGAGCCTCAGGAGAGTGGCACTGCTGCTCATTCTGTTCACCCTGCTGTCACTAACAGCACAGTGTTGCCACCTAGGAAGTCCTGAGGATATACTCCACCGGTAACTGAACGAAGGGAGGCACGGAGCAGTGGGAGCCGAGCATGAAAGATGTTTCTTCTCCCAAACATTTGCCGTCGTAACCCCCTGAAAACACTGTTGGTTATCATCCGGTGTACTTGCACTGCTGGAGTGCTTTCACATCACAAGAGCTCTGCAGCAAACAGAAAGGGGTGTTCCGCACATGTACATGAATTCATGTCTCTGAAAAGTCGAGTGATTCTTTTAGTCAAGTCACAAGTAAATTCATGCCTTTGACTATGTCTCTCCTGTGTGCCCATCAGATACTTCAAAAAAAGACAATCTGGGACACCAAATATGGATTCTGGTTAACCAGACTTGCAGTTGAATGTGGGCTGGCATCAAAGACAGACCATTTGGGAACCTTCTAAGAAAAAGATTATGAAGTTACAAATTCACATTTAAGGTCATGCGTCATGAGTTTCACCTAAGTGGAATAGCACAAGAAATTAAACAAGAAAGAAGAGGATGTATATTCTAAGTAAAAATAATATCACAAGAAATATATGGTGCAGGAAAGGAGTGTCAAAAGTAAAAACTATTTATTAAGCAGTTAATGTGGGTCCATTGTAAGGCACTGTACTAGGCCGAAGACACAAAGATCTTTAAAGATTATTAAAGATGTGGTCCTGCTCGTTACTGCTCACAATCTAGAACTAATATCAGACTAGCAGAAAAGGGATGCTGTCAAGAAGACAATAAAATATTAAACATCCCCAAAGACAGTATCTAAAATAGCCCTCTAAACGCACAGTCACTGTGACCTGCTTCTGCTTCAGAGTATTCAGCACTATCTGAAATCATATTTATATGCTCATTACCTGCCCCCTGCTTAAAATACAGGGTCCAGGAAAGTAGAGGCACCAGGTACCAAGGTACCAAGGGTTATAAGCACTCCCCAAGCATCTGTGGAATAAACAAATAAATGGAGAAAGGAATGAACAAAGAAATAGAACTTTATAGTACGTAATTCAAAGTATCACGTTTGGCACATTGTTATCACTTGTCTGAAGATGGTTAAATGACCCATGCGTCTTGCTGGCTGTCTCTACCAAGACAGGGGCACAAATAACTCATGTGTCTTGCTGGCTTTCTCTACCAAGACAGGGGCAGGCTGTCAAAAAAAGCTTCTTCAGACCCTGTATTGCGACTATAGCCCCAAGGACTAGAAGTTCCCTTTGGAATCATCTTTGGATCCTAAGAAATTGATTAAATTTAAATGTGAACTACAAGTGACTTTGGTTTTGTTGTATTGCCCTTCTATGTGGCTTACGTGAGATATGCAACTTCTTGGATATGAGCGTAGAAAAAAATGCTAATTAACAGATTTCATAATGTAATCAAACAATTTATCATTTATTATCACTAAAAATAGTAATAATGTCTGTAAAGAAAACAAAGCTTACAATCATTTTAAGTTTCATGAATATAAGTTAAGGACTTCATAGTATCTTGAGAAAGTCTGCAACACCTGAATAGCTTTGTATGATTTGATCAGCAGAATCACATTTACTCATAGAAGCAGCTTTTCTTCACTATCTGATTTTACTCCATTTTTCTATTATCAATCATAACAAAAGAAAACTAACTCCAACTGAAGATGTATTGAGTCATGTATTTTCGCTCATATTCTCATTTAATATTCCTGATCATTATGCTATGTAATTACTATCATTCCTATTTGATAGATAATAAAGCTATACCTTAATCCTACTTCTTTTACCTTTTCTTTTTAACCCTCCCTGAGGATATTTTTCCATTTATCTTCAGATAGAGTGGGAGAGAGAGAAGGGGAGAGAGAGAGAGAAAGCATCAATGCAAGAGAGGCACATGCCTCCTGCATGACCCCGACCAGGGCTGGGGATCAAACTGCACTGTGTTACGTGCCCTTGACTGGAATCAAACCTGCAACTCTTTGGTCTGTGGGCGGACACCCTAAATACAGAGCCAAACCAGCTTTACCTTTTAAATTTTCTAAAGCCACAAAAGTGATAGTGAACTAGCCATAACGAAACCAGGTTTTCTCAGTCCAAGGTCAAGACTTGTTCCTTTATGCTAAACATTCTCTCAAAAATTAGTACCCTTTATTCACAGTGGATTATCTTTCCATATTATATGTATACCAGACAATAATAGCCAGTAAGCTGAAAAGTCATTAAAACAGGATCCCTTAAGACAGCAAATCTCAAAATTTGGTCCAGAGACCGCTTGTATAAAAATCCACTGAAGTACTTGTTGGACATACAATGCCTTGACTCAACACCAGACCTATTACATGAGAACTGTGGATGGGTCCCTAGAAATTGCTTTTTAGTAACTCCCCAGGTAATTCTGTTGCATATGACAATTTGAAAACCACTGTGGCTAATTCTTTGCAAACCTCTACTATTGTTATTTAGAGATGCAAAACTGACAAAATTGTGTATTCTTGTTGAGCATCATCTTTTGGATTATGGAGTTTGTGACAGAATGTCATAAATGAGAATTTATCTTTGGAGTCGCACAATTCCTATGAATAGGTCCCTAGGTACAAGCAAAGTAGGTAAACAACATTACCAGCTGAAATGGGAAAACATTCACTATGAGCCTACTCTCATTACACACCGTTCCAGATGTCTTTGAATATATAGGTCTCATTTCAACCTCCAGGTTGGCAGCATCATCACTACTTCACAGCTGGGGGAATTTGTCCTAGCTGAAGGTTAGCAGATGTTTCTATCTATATCTTCACTAACTTATATTTTCTTTATCATACAAAACAGCTATCTAGACTTAGAAAATCAAGGGGGAACTTTCCAAACGTCTTGAGCAGACAAATTAGTCAACCTCTAATTTTCCAACCCTATACTTAGTCCACTAAGAATATTCCTCTTGAAGTTAATAGAAGTCATCACCTAACACCACAAAATTATGGGATAAAATTAGACAAAAATCAAGAATTCTCTGTAATGAAATTCCAAAACCTTTCTATTATCTCTGTAATGTGAGCCCATTTGAGTTAGGATCATGAATTATTTTCCTAAACTGTATGGATACAGGGAAAACAAGACTGGATTTCAAGTAAACTTAAGATCAGTTTAAACCATGTGTTTATCAATAACATAACCAAGTGGCCCATAAACCTAGAGAATCTGCATGAAGTCTGTGAACTGATTTGCTAACTCTCTACTGCTGAGGACAAAGGAAAGATTCGAAATTCAGAACACAACCAAGAGAAGCTTAACTCCTACCTCTGGGAGCTCACTGTCCCCACACCTCCCAAACTATTCTGGACTCTGAAATGTCTAGACTCTGAATTCAGAGTTTAGTTCAATTACAGGCTTTCTGCTGCCCTTTGGGGCAAGTTGGGATACATGTGTGAAGATGGTGGGCACCTGGAACCTCAAGGTCAGACTGTTCTGGGGGAGGTCAGCTTTCTGTGAAGGGACTCCATTAAAGTTTAAATTAGGGGACTTCTGGTCAAGATGGTGGCGTAGGTAAAAGAGGTATCACATCCTCCCACAACCACATCAAAGTTACAACTAAACTACAGAACAACCATCATTCAAAACTGCCTGAAATCAAGCTGGATGGAAGTCCTACAACTACGAAATTAAAGAAGCCACATGAAGACTGGTAGGAGGGGCGGGGTGGATGGGCTGGTCCGACACCCATATGTGGCAGATAAAAATCAGAAGGCTACCTCAGCTGGGAAGGTCCTCCCTGAGGCCTGAGGGGTCCCCGTCCCACACCAGGCGCCCCAATCAGGGTTCCAGTGCCAGGAAGAGAAGTCCCCATCACTTCTGGCTGGAAAAACCAGCAGGAACTGAGGCTCAGGGAAGCTGATGTGGCTGGAGCCCCAGGCAGCTCCTTAAAGGGCCCGCGCATGGACTTATCGGACTCTCTCCCTCTAAGCTTGGAGGGGAGGCAGCTCGAGGGGCGCCAGAGACATACAGGGAAGAACTGAGCTGTTTGACACTGGAGCGAGGGCTGGAGAGGGGGCTTTCTCTGGGACAAACGTGCTATCAGAGGCCTTTGTTCCTTTGGTGAGCCCTTCCCTGGGGCGGCAGACAGCCGCCATATCTGGGACTCCAGCAATCTGGCTCACACTGGTAGCCCCGCCCTGGTGATTCCCTGAGGCCCCGCCCCACCCAACTTTCAGGCCCACGCAAGCTGTTGCCACTTGCTTAACCATAGGATTGGCCTGTCTTGGATCCTGCTTCAGGTTTTTCCTAAATTGTTTCAAACAAGCAGCATCTGGTCTCAGCTAGCCCCATACCTCTCATTAAGTAATACACTGAAACAAACATAGGGAGGCAGCCAAAATGAGGAAACAAAGAAACAGGTCCCAAATGAAAGAACAGAAAAAATCTCCAGGAAAAGAATAAAGTGAAATGGAGATAAGCAACCTAACAGATGCTGAGTTCATAATACTGCTTATAAGGATGCCCAATGAACTTAGTGAGAACCTCAGCAAACTTAGTGAGGGCCTCAAGAGTATAAAAAAAAAACAGTCAGAAATGAAGGAGGCACTAACTGAAATAAAGAATAATTTACACAGATTCAATAGTAGAATACGTAAAGCCAAGAAGCAAACCATTGATTTGGAATATAAGGAAACAAAAAACACCCAATCAGAACAGCAAGAAGAAAAAAGAATACAAAAAATGAGGATAGTGTAAGGAGCCTCTGGGACAACTTCAAGCGTGCCAACATTCTCATCTTGGGGGTGTCAGAAAGAGAAGAGAGAGAACAAGAAATCAAAAACCTATTTGAAACAATAATGGCAGAAAACTTCCCTAACTTGGTGAAGGAAACAGACATACAAGTCCAGGAAGCACAGAGAGTCCCAAACAAGATGAACCCCAAGAGGCCCACACCAAGACATATCATCATCAAAATGCAAAAGATTCAAGACAAACAGAGACTCTTAAAAGTAGCAAGAGAAAAGCAGTTAGTTACCTACAAGGGAGTTCCCATAAGACTGTCAGCTGATTTATCAAAAGAAACTTTGCAGGCCAGAAGGGAGTGGCAAGAAATATTCAGAGTGATGAAAAGCAAGAACCTACAACCAAGATCACTCTATCCTGCAAAGCTGTCATTTAGAATCGATGGCCATATAAAGAGTTTCCCTGACAAAACAAAGTTAAAGGAGTTCATCACCACCAAACTGTTATTATATAAAATGTTGAAGGGTCTTTTTGAAGTAAAAGATAAAGTATATGAACAAACAAAATGGCAATGAATTCATATCTATTGACAATGGAATCTACAAACAAAATGAACATGCAGAACAGAAATATTCTCATGGATACAGAGAACATTTTGTTGGTTGCCAGATGGGAGGGGGGATGAGAGAATGGGTGGAAAAGATGAAGGGATTAAGAAGAACAAATTTGTTGCTCAACTGACAAACCTCAAAGAGAAGGGGGGTGTGGGGTGGGAAGAAATAAACCAAAGAACTTATATGCATAACCAGTGGACACAGACAACAGTGTGGGAAAAGGCGGGGGCGGAGTGGGGAGGACGGGGTCAATGGGGGAAAAATGAGGAACATCTGCAATATATTCAACAATAAAGATAAAAAAAATAAAAAATAAAGTCTATTTTACCCAGTTAAAAAAAAGTTTAAATTAGAAATCAGGAAATATATGGCTACACACTGGTTGTTTTAGTTTGTTAAAACAAAATATTCGCACACACCAGAAAGATGTACACAACCATCCTTAGAGATTTTAATTTTGGTTACTGTCCTGTTTCACCCCAGCCCTCTGATGTATGTGTACAACAATAATGAAAAGTACAGGCAGTAAGTATCAGGAGGAGGTCATGGTCCTTCACCAGTACTGTACAGGATTCAAAGAAAAGACTTTCCATTAAAAATAACAATGTAGTTATACATTTGCAGACATGGAAAGGCTTTCTTTCCCAGGATGTACTGTTACAAAAAGAAAACAGGCCCTAGCTATTCTGGCACAGCGGTTAGAGCATCAGCCTGTGGACCGGAGAATCCCAGAGCATCCCAGGTTCGGTTCCCGCTAAGGGCACGTACCTCGGTTGCGGTTTGGCCCTGGCCCTGGTTGGGATCTTGTGGGTGGCAAGCACTCGATGTGTCTCTCTCACATCGATGTTTCTCTCTCTCTCTTCCTCCCTTTCTCCCTCCCGCTCTATCTGAAGATAAATGGAAAAATGTCCTTGGATAAGGATAAAACAAAAAGAAAATGATTACATATTAGTATTTCAGCCAGAGGTCAATTTATATAAAATATTACATACCTATCTATGAATCTATACCCATACAAAATAAAGCTACTGCTATTTAATAGGCACTTATGATATATCAGGTACTATGTTCAGTGTTTTGCATGTTTCGTATCATTTCATCCTCATAGCCTTGAGATTTAAGCATTATGGCCATTTTATAAATAAGCAAAGACTCAAGGAAGTTAAGAGCCTTAACCCATGTCACACAGCTATTAAATAGTGAGACTGGGAGCCCAACCCACTACAGTTCATTATACATTCAGAGAGGTGGTTTTGAAGAACATTTGCCAAAAAATATTAACAGTAGCTATCTCTAGATGATGAGATTTCTTCTTTTTGTTTTTCAGTACCATTAGAGCAGACATGCATGATTTTTAATATCTGAAATAATGTTTTAATTGGATGAATAAATAAGAATGAAAATCTCCCCATCTTCTGTATATCTTCATCTCCTACTCCAAACAATCCAAAAGTAATATGTAATCTTCAACTAAATATGACCACAAAAAATATATGTGGTAAGTTGCCAAATATCAATATTGAAAGAAAAATCATTACATTAAATTTCTAAAAATTTTTGGATAGTCCATTAACAAAAGTTATCCGTCTTCATCAGATAAATATTTTTCTTTCCTATTCAACTACTTTCAATAGCTCCCCACCACCAAGGAAAGTACAAAATATCCCTTAGTCTCATATACAGTACAAAAAATCTTTCCACAATCAGGTCCCAAATTCCCTCCTTAGACTCATCTCCTGCTACTCTCCATGATAAAGGCTACATTCCAGCTAAATTTAGGCCTCTTGACTTCTGGAATATCTTCTCAATGACTGACCATCTTCCAAGGACCACAATGGAAAAATCAAAAAGGAAAATAAAGATTGTTCAATAGATTTTTCCTATAAAGGGCTGCATATAAGAAACATAATTAATAATACATGGACTGGGCCATGTAAATAAGCAATGAACATCACAAAGCATTTCTGAAAATATCTGCATAGCCAAGTGACAAATCATATTTCATACAACTCATGAAACCATTAACTGCAAGTGACAACTTGTTATGTAGCACTCTGCCAATTAAGCTATGACTTATGTATTGCAGTTTTTATTTTCTAATTATTTAAAGAACTCTTTTAGATTTCTTCAGGTCTATTCCTTTAGACTTATTTATTTATGCATACATAACAAAAGTAATTGGCCAAGGTATTACTAAAAATTCTTCACAAGGTCTGAATCCAACTCTTATGAATTGCAGACCGACTCAATTATTGTCTTGGCTTTGATATAACACCATCTTCTATGTTTCTTCACTGATAATGCAGTATTTCTTATGAGTGTTCCACTAATGTTCCCAAGATTTTCTTCCAATTAGCTGACACCCAATTCTCCAATTTGTGATGCACACTCCCAATCAATGAATTAAGTTGCCAGCTTTCTCTCTGCCACAAGGCTGAGAGCAACCGTAAGACATATCCCAATTTCAGAGATGTTAAAATGTGAAAAAAAAAGTTTGTTTTAAAAACAATTAACGTTATTAAAATAACTTTTAAAACACACACACACACACAAAACCTGTTTGAGAATGTAAATATTCTCTATGAAAATAACCAAGAAGAGGCATCTACAACAAAATATTTTTCTCTTTTTAGTTCAGCATCAGGATCAGTACCATCGCCTACCCTAATCCATTTTTAGCTGTTGTCACACTCCAGTCTGATACCTCTTCTGAGTAGCCCTTCTACACTCAGGTCCTCCATGACACCAATTAAGCTGGCAGGGAAGAAAGTAGGCGGCCTGCAGCTCTCCCTTCAAAAAAGCCATTCTTTTTTCCTCTCGGTACCTGCAGCATTCTCTTCTCTGACTTGGCAAAACCTGCAGAACCTACGTAATTTGAGCTATGGACCAAGCAGCAAGCTCGTTGTGAAGAGGATGGTGCCCCTAAAAATAATGACTACATACATGAGTCCAGTAATTCTCATTTTTAAATAAAGCAGCAGTGCTTTTAAATCCTTTTCAAATAATTTTTGTAGTGAAGGGTAAGTCACTTAAAGGCCTCATTTTTTATTCAATTCCTTAAATATTTACTCAATGCTGTATTTAAACCTGTACTTGGTTGGGGGATGAAACTCCAAGAGAAATCAGTTCCTACTCACATCAAGCAATCACTCAGTATAACTAGAGGGAAAAACAAACACATGAGGCAGGTTAAATATCGTGTTTGTTTTCTAGATCTAATACAGACCTTTCTGCTTCTTTTTCTTTGTTTTACATTTGCAAGAAACAGCTATAAGAATAATTTATCAAAATGTCAGCAGTCTAAAAATTAAGTTGTCAGCTTTTTCTCTGTACTGCAAATTACGAAAGAATTAGGGGTTTGGTGCTAATAGAAGCTTACAATTCTAAAGTGTGCAATTTAACCAGTCATCGCCAGGTCTAAAAATGTAGTGCCAGAGACATTTCAACCGGGTGTTCTGCAGTTCTGGTACCTAATTTCAAGTTCTCTTTTCATGCCATTCTTCCCTTTGCTTTGGAAATGTGTTCTGGAATAGCTACAGTTAAGTAAGAACTGCCAGAGCTCCTACACATAAGACACTCACGTGAAAAAATGACAGTCATCTTACCAAAGAGGTATAGAAAAGTCAATGAAAGCTGCAGCTATTCTGTGGTTCTTCCTTTCTTTATGCTCCCATAACATTAAACTCAAAAACCAAAACATAAAATGTACTTCAGTTTCAGAACTTCAGACTTCCTCTTATAATTTATTCATCACTAATTTAAATGAAAAGTGTCTGTGATCATCTCTGCACTAGAATTCTAAGTTAGGATTAAAATGCTAAATTGTAAAATATTTTGCAAATAAAACAAAAACTTAAATAGAAATCAATTACCCCAAATCACTGCAGGTATTTTCTAAATTTGTGAAATCTGTAGCTGTTTACACTTTTCCCAATTGTCAACTGCAATCAGAACACTTAAAAATAAATCAGAAAGAACACTGTCTACCCAGAAAATAAACTATCATTATAGGCACCAAATACTTTAAAAAGACAACACCAATAATCTAAACCAAGAATTTAGCAAGAATGCTATTTCAGTACAAAGACTTGTAAGAAATATATTAACCCTATACATAAAAAATATACTCATTATTCTTGTTTTTTAAGAAAATTTTAAGTGGCCCTTTTTAAAAGTTATAGTATTCTTCTCAATAAAAGGAATATTCAATGATTTCTACTATTGCACCAAAAAAAACCTTTTCTTCCTTGATCTATGAAACATCTTTTCCCATTCATTCATGTCTAGCTTCCAATTCTCTAAACAATACCTTATAGCGAGGTTCAAGTTGAGAAAGGAGAGTCTCAATCATTTATCAGGCAAAGTTAAAGTCAGCAAGATGCTTCAGACCATTTGCTTTTGCCTGCCCCACCCTTGTTTCCTTTGAGCCATAGTGATGTCACAGCACTGGGCAGGGCAATGACTTCACTGCTCCAGTGCTTTCTTGTGAGCACATAACTCTTTGCAGCCAAGGCAAATCAAACGACAGCAGAACCCTCCAGGAGTGTATGATGTATTCCCAACAAATCAGCAGTTAGCTAGCCTTTTGAAAAAAATAGATGCAGCAATTGCACCATTAAAGATCTCTCTAAATGAAGTGGTGCTGAAGATATACTGACTCATGGTTTTCAATATAAGTCTATAATTTCTATAGTAAGTCATAATAAAGCTGATTTTGGGAGGAAAACTGTGGTTGGATACTTGGAAGAGACTATGGAAACGAAAGATGACCTGGGTAGTAGAGTACTTAAGAAACCTCTCTCTTGATTAGAGTCAAATTTTCACAGAAAAAAACCTGTATTTATTTTTCAGCCCATTCTTAGAATTCTATTTTACTGAAGAGGATATGAATTCTAATTTATGAATTTTAAGACTTTTTTTAAAGCACTAACTTAAAAGATGAATGTTTATTTTACATGTAAGAAAATCTCTTGGACAGCATGTTCCTACATACTAAATTCAACATACAGCAAATCCAGAAGGATTCTCAAAATAATAACAATATTATCTCTTTCAGTTACATGAAGGATTGCCTCTCTTCTACCTGTCTGGTCCCTTAATGTATTTGACCAAACAATTTTAAAAAACCAATGTACATATAAAATAGCATCTAATCAAGTAAAAAAAAATCTCTGATCTCCTATTGCAACACAATTCAAAGTTGGCCAAAGTCCAAGTACTGTACAATAACTGACAGAAATGGCTTTTAACCTAAATTGCTTTTATGCAGAAGAAATCACTTAAAAATTAAAGGTAAATATTTCAGAGACACTGACCTTTGACCTGTATCTTCCCGAACCTTTGCCTAAAAGGGATTTACAAATTAAAGTGGCTACTCTTCTTGTTACTGATACATGATTCACAAAACACGTTATATTTTGCAAGAAAAAAATTATTTGCCTGAAGTGTACTGGCTTGATAAACCTTAAGCAGTAACTTGTGCATCTTATATTTCCTTTTTCTAAACCATCAGAAAATGATAATGCAAATGAGAGGGTATTTGGTACTCTTCTATTTTATTTTTATCAATGCCTTCTGAAATTAACAGTCACACTTCTCAATTTAGAATTTATTTCTTCTCACAATTATTCCAACTACAGTTTTAAAAGTTTGATACCAAAATTAACATGCATTTTTTTTAAAACCTTGTCTGAGCCATGACATAATCACCTCCCATTCCCCAGAGTTCACACAAGCTTGATGTGCTCCCTTTCCTTAATAGGGCTTTAATGCTTAATTTGTTGTAATTGATGTTACATCCAGGGCTCCCAGATATATGCTGAGTTTAATCTTTTTAGCTTCCTTAATACTTTAAAAACACGTGTAAAATTCAAAAAGAATGTTTTTAACATTTGGCATGATTGACTCTTCCACTAGGGAAGTTAACGCTAGCAAGAAAAACTCCAACACACCTGGTCGCCTCGGAGAACCTAAAAGTGGGCCCCCAAAAAAGGGCAGGCAGGATATCTGCAAAAGCAATTCTACAAGACTAATGGAAAAAAAGCTGAAACACCAACTTAAACACGTAATGCAAGCATTTTAGCAGGGCTGTTTGGCCCTCTAAGGATTTCTCAGTCCAGCCTCCAGGAGTAATTAATAACACATGTCTTCTTTATCATTCTATTTGTTATGCAACAATCTCTTCCCAACTTTAACCTAGGACTTCAACTGGAGGAGAAAACCCTTGAAAACTTTGGACCCGTAAATATGAAAACCGAACAGGGAAAAACTCTCCCACTGCAAAGGACCACAATTACAATTTACTAGGTAACCACACCCTCCGCATTGCAGAAGCCACGAACTTGATGGCGGGGGGGGGGGGGGGGGGGGCGGTGAAAGAGAGAGGAGAAAGAAGGGAATGGGGGAGAGGGGAGGGGAAGAAGCAGAGAGCGAGATTAGAGGGGAAATCTGAGAAAGAAAGCCCCCAGAGCAGGAGCCAGGAAAACCCCGCCAAGAACTGGCTGCGACCACGACTCGAGCGGACGAAGCCTCGGCCTCCCCACCCCCACCCGCCGCAGAGCCGCTCTCGCAGACACCTCCCGAGGCAGCTCGCAGTCCCGCGGGCGCCAGGTGAGCCGTGCCGCTCCCAGCCCCTCGGCCACAGCAGGCCAGCCTCGGCCTCCCCGTGCAAGGGGGCAAGGGAAGGGAAAGCTGGGGCGAGGGGCTCCGCAGGTGCCCGGGTCAAGAGCAACGTCTTTAGAACGCTCCCTCCTCCTTCCCGGTCGCCGTCTGGGGGACGCTGCCCCAGTTCGAGGAAGGAGACAAGTTACATAAAATCGCTGGCCCCTCCGGAGCCGGGATGCTTTGTGCAGAGCGCAGCGCACCTGGCCCGGGGCCGTGAACCCGGGACCAGCCCGCAGCCAAGCCGCGCAGGGCCCCTCCGGCCCCCCACCCGCCCCGGGCGGCGCCTCAGTGTCGCCCCCCCCCGCCCCCCACCCTTCCTGCGAAGCTCGCCCGGCCCTCGCCCCCACCCCAAGGGGTAACTTAAAACATGGCGCCCCGAGCAGGAGATTTAGCCAAATGGACAGAAACGACGCGGGAACTGAGTCACCCTTTTCGGCCAGGGCTCCCAGGGCGAGCTCCCCAGGCCGGAGGCTGGTGCTCAGGCTCCGCGCGCCGCGCCGGCCCAGCAAATGCTGCAGCGCGGTGGCGGGCGGAGCGGGCGCGTCCCCGGGCACGGGACTGGGCGCACAGGCTCGGCCCAGCGGGGGTCCAGCGGGCGGACCGGTGAGGTCCCGGGTCGGGCCGGCGGGATCTGGGCTCCGGCGATTCGGGCTGCCGGGTACCGCAGGAACCACGCGTCAAAGGCGCAGCCCTGGGCGCTTCACCCCCGGCCTCCGGCTCATCCCCCGCACCTCGTAAACGGGAGACCCCCCTCGGATTCCCCCGCTCCTGCAGGCAGAAAAGTTACCTCGGCTGGGCCGGGAGCCCGGGCGCGCGGCGGCGGCGTGGGGACGGGCTCGGCGCACGTCCTCCGGGCTGTGCGCAGGAGGCGCGGGGAGGAAGCCGCAGACGCGGGCTGCTCGCCGAGGCTCCCCGCCCCCCTTTGCAGGAGACTCGAGGCTCGGTGGAGCTGCGGCGGGGGCACACGCCCAGAGACCGCGCAGAAAAAGCCAGCCTCGTCCTGACTCCGATTCCAGGCTGCGGGGGAGGGGGCCCCCGCAGTACTTTAGGACAGTTACGTGCTAACAGCCTTCTCCATCGTGGCGCGGGGTCAAGCTGGGGACGACGCCTCCAGATAGTTGCTACTAGTGTTAGTGTTTGGATGTCCACTTAAGATTATTGCCAGGGCCCTCTCCCCTCTTCTCAGCCCTCCTAGACACCTCCTTTGAGAGTGGAGGGGTGGGTGTTCCTGACCTTAGGTAAGTTATTTATTGGCTTAGGGACTGCTGAAATTTCTTTTTTTTTTTTTTTGGAAGTAAGAATATTCAAATTGTTGGCATCTTACATACATAAGCTCTCAAGAAATATTAAATTAATAGAGAAGACCCGAATTAAAGGTGAGAGAAGACCGTTTTCTGTCTTTCAGTAGCTCCCTTCTCCTTGTGTCTCCCCCTCCCCACCATAAATGTTCATAGTAACAGGTGGTCACCTAAGCTTTCCAGACTAACAAGAAGTCATCATTGATAAGCTTTACACTGAAATGGAGAGGCGGAGGCTCACACTCTGATTTGTAGGTGAAAAATTATTCCTGGTCATCTCACATCTAAGTTCTAACCAAGTACCCACGCATATTTATTAAAATGTTTAAGGCCCTCTCCGTGTGCTCTTTCCTAGTCACCCATCCAAGAGCTCACCGACTCCTGGAGAGGGAAAAAGGACTCACAAAAATACTGCATTTACTGTTGCATGCAAAGATGTGATGCAGAGATTATGATGCCTGTGGCAGAAATTAGTGGGTCTGGTCTGTCCCTAAGATTTGGCCTGAGTTTTTAGGAGAGGGAAAACAGCAGTAGAAAAAGGGAGGGGGCATTTTTTCAGATTTTATGGGAGAGAAGTTTGGAAAATTATAGTTACTCTGTTGCTGTGGAGTTTACAGACCTGTATTCTGTAGATGTGCCCACTTGGGAAATTTTTTGGGAAAATGTGACTTATTGGAAAAATAATCCATCGACACAGCAAAGACTAGAATGGATGGGCAAATGCCAGGAGCTGATAGGAAGTGACTATGACATTGTTCCAAGTAACAGCCATAACAAGAGCCTGAAGTGCCTTTAAGGTGACAGATAAAGGTGATAGATCAAATCCTGGATGATATATTTGGAAATCACCTGTATTAATTTCCTGTCAGGGCCACATGAGTGTTAGAGGCATATATATACATATCACCTCTGTACCTACATGGCTGCCTGTGTTGCATATATGATCTGTAAATGAAGAAGAGATTTATTTTTCTTTTTTGTGTGCACACTGACGTGTACTCCTTTAAAAGTGGACTTGGACTAATTGTATTGTTTACAACAAGCACTAAGTTGGCATTATCATTCAAGACACAGATGGTTTCATATTTTCATTCATTTTGTTGCTGTATTTTTGCTTTTTTTTCCATTGAAAGGAAACTGTTTTCTCTCTAATTCATGAATCAATCTTTCTCACGATGAACAAAATTAGCAATAGTGTACGAATGTCTGTTTTCTTGGGAGAAAATGTTAGAATCCTAAATATTATTTTTTAAAAGTCGAAAGTGCCTAGCTAATTATCTTAATATTCCATGAATTCAAAATTTGAAGTAAAAACCATTTTGCTTCCTAGTTTAATAGTAAATCTAGGACGCAATTTCTGTTAAACCCTTTGGGCTTAACCAGCACTCTCCATTATTCTTTGTTTTCCCGCACAGATTTGGAGAAAAAGAAATCTCAAACAAACTCAAGAGCACATAGCCCCATCAGTCAGTAACTTGCTTGCATCTCTGTAATAAACTCTCTTCCTTCTATCTTGTCAATATTGTTGTAGGAGCCCTCTTACTCATCTCTGTCTCCCCATAGTGCCTCACTGGGTACATTGCAAGCCACGCACTGAACATTTTAGTGAATGGACATCGAATAATGAACTAAGTTTTCACTTTACTTTGAGGATTCTGTTTCTCATGTATAAAATAAGCTACTATTACCAAAATTCTTTAGGCTTCAAAAATACTAGGGTTCCATTCTTCACAACAAATGAAACCATCAATGAAGTAAAAAGGCAACCAACTGAAAGGGAGAAGATTTTTGCAAACAATACCTCCGTTTAGAAGATAATATCCAAATATATAAAGAACTCAACAACAAAAATATAATCCAGTTGAAAATGGACAGAGGACCTGAATAGATGCTTTTCCCAAGAAGACATACAAATGGCCAACAGTTATATAAAAAGATACTCAACTTCACTAGCTATTATGGAAATGCAAATCAAAGCCACAATGAGATACCACCTCACACCTGTTAGAATGGCTACTATCAATAAGACAAAAAATAAATGTTGGAGAGGTGGTGGAGAAAAAGGAACCCTCAAACACTGCTGGTGGGAATGTCAACAGGTACAGCTACCATGAAACACAGTATGGAGGGCCTCAAAAAGTCGAAAATAGAGCTACCATAGGACTCAACAACCCCTCTTCTGGGTATTTTACCTGAAACATTTGAAAATGTTTATTTGTAAAGATATATGTATCCCATGTTCATTACAGCATTATTCAATGCAGCCAAAATATGGAAAAAACCTAAGTATTGTTTAATGGATGATTAGATAAAGAAGATGTGGTACATAGATACAGTGGAATACTACTCAGTCGAAAGAATGGATGAAATACTGCCATTTACAACAACGTGGATGGATCTTGAGAGTATCATGCTAAGCAAAATAAATCAGATGGAAAAGGACAAGAGCCATGATTTCACTCATGTGGGATATACAACAGAAAGCAACAAACAAACAAAAACAAACTCATAGACAGATAATAGTATGGTGATTACCAGAATTTTACTAATTTGGTGGTTACAGTATGGTGGGGGGGAGGATGAAGAGGGTAAAGGGGGACAAATATATGGTGATGGAAGGAGACTAGACTTTGGATGGAACACACAGTGCAAAATACAGATGATGTATTATAGAAGTGTACACTTGAAACTTATATAATGTTATTATCCAATGTAACCCCAATAAATGTAATAAAAATACCAGGGTTCTATAAATTAAAACAACATTATCACACCTTAATACCTGCTGAGTAAAAGCAATAATGAAAAATCTATTTACTCTCATGAGGAAATAAAACAATGAACTCTTCCACATGGAAAAGAGAAGGAAAGTACAAAGTAGAAAGCAATGAGGTGATGGTTGGATTTGCTTTCTTTCATGAAAGATTCACTTCTCCCTGCATCCCTCTCACTTCAAAAGAATTCTTTTTTTCTTCTCAGTATATAACCCCTCATGGTGCTTTTCCAATAAGTTACAGAAAAGTAGTTCTTGAGTCTAAAAAACTCCCTTCACGTAGTACCAGAGTTACTACAAATTTGGCAGGAGAATTCAGTCAGATTTGTAGTTTAATATATCCACATGGAAATAATCCATGAAACATGAGGAAACATTCCATGACTCCAGCCTAGTGTCAAGATGCCTGTTCTTGTTTCTTCCACCATACTAAGGCTTACCTTACAACTCTAATCTTATGTATGGATTTCTTGAAATTGCTCTAGTATATATAAGATACATCACTGAAGATCAGCAAGCCATCCAGAACTCTAGCCATGGTACAGAGAAAAGGAGCATAGCTAACTTCAAGTTAGATATGTGTGTAACTTAATTCCAAGCTGTGGAGACAGGATTCCCTATGAATCTCAACCCAACCACAAGCATCAATAGCATGCATTTTCACTGGTACTCACTGATACTCTGCTACCTGAAGAGCAATGATAACTCCAACCTGATAACCAAGGCAAGGACCCAGAATTTTCAGGTTTTATTATAGCCATATTGTCAGCCACAATGACAAGACTCCAGAAAAAAAATGGAGAATCTGCCCACTGGCACTTTGCCCTCAGACACAAGAATTGGTGGAATATCAAAGCTTGACCAAACTCTACAAACACAACTCTGTTAAAGCATGCAACACTCATTTTTACTCTCTGACAATCTCAGGCCACCCTTACCGAAAGAATTGTGATATTTAAAAATATCGACTTCCGGACAAGATGGTGGCATAGGTAAACGCGGTATCGCGTCCTCCCACAACCACATCAAAGTTACAACTAAACTACAGAACAACCATCATTCAAAACCGCCTGAAATCAAGCTGGATGGAAGTCCTACAACTACGGAATTAAAGAAGAAGCCACATGAAGACTGGTAGGAGGGGCGGAGGCGGACGGGCTGGTCCCACACCCACGTGTGGCACATAAAAATCAGGAGGATTCCTAGGCTGGGAAGGTCCTTCCTGAGGACTGAGGGGTCCCCGTCCCACACCAGGCGCCCCAATCAGGGTTCCAGTGCCAGGAAGAGAATCCTCATCACTTATGGCTGGAAAAACCAGCAGGAACTGAGGCTCAGGGAAGCTGATGTGGCTGGAGCCCCAGGCAGCTCCTTAAAGGGCCTGCGCACGGACTTATCGGACTCTCTCCCTCTAAGCTTGGAGGGGAGGCAGCTCGAGGGGCACCAGAGACATACAGGGAAGAACTATGCTGTTTGGCACTGGAGTGAGGGCTGGAGAGGGGGCTTTCTCCGGGACAAACGTGCTGTCAGAGGCCTTTGTTCCTTTGGTGAACCCTTCCCTGGGGTGGCAGACAGCCGCCATATCTGGGACTCCAGCAACCTGGCTCACACTGGTAGCCCCGCCCTGGTAACTCCCTGAGGCCCCCCCCCTCCCCCCCCAACTTTCAGGCCCACGCAAGCTGTTGCCACTTGCTTAACCATAGGATTGGCTTGTCTTGGATCCTGCTTCAGGTTTTCCTAAATTCTTTCAAACAAGCAGCATCTGGTCTTAGATAGCCCCATACCTCTCATTAAGTAATACACAGAAATAAACACAGAGAGGCAGCCAAAATGAGGAGACAAAGAAACAGGTCCCAAATGAAAGAACAGAACAAAACCCCAAGAAAAGAACTAAGCAAAATGGAGATAAGCAACCTAACAGATGATGAGTTCAAAATACTGCTTATAAGGATGCTCAATGGACTTAGTGAGAACCTCAACAAACTTAGTGAGGGCCTCAAGAGCATAATAAAGGACCAGTCAGAAATGATGGATGCACAGTCAGAAATGAAGGCGGCATTAACTGAAATAAAGAATAATTTACACAGATTCAATAGTAGAGTGCGTAAATCCAAGAAGCAAACCATCGATTTGAAATATAAGGAAGCAAAAAACGCTTAATAAGAACAGCAAAATAAAAAAGAATCCAAAAAAATGAGGATAGTGTAAGGAGCCTCTGGGACAACTTTAAGCGTGCCAACATTCACATCTTGGGGGTGCCAGAAGGAGAGAGCAAGAACAAGAAATTGAAAACCTGTTTGAAACAATAATGGCAGAAAACTTTCCTAACTTGGTGAAGGAAACAGACATACAAGTCCAGGAAGCACAGAGAGTCCCAAACAAGATGAACCCCAAGAGGTCCACACCAAGACACATCATCATCAAAATGCAAAAGGTTCAAGACAAAGAGTGAATCTTAAAAGCAGCAAGAGAAAGGCAGCTAGTTACCTACAAGGGAGTTCCCATAAGGCTGTCAGCTGATTTATCAAAAGAAACTTTGCAGGCTTAAGGGAGTGGCAAGAAATATTCAGAGTGATGAAAAGCAAGAACCTGCAACCAAGATTACTCTATCCTGCAAAGCTGTCATTTAGAATCAATGGCCATATAAAGACTTTCCCAGACAAGAAAAGGTTAAAGGAGTTTATCACCACCAAACCGTCATTATATGAAATGATGACGGGTCTTTTTTAAGAAAAAGATAAAATATATGAACAAACAAAATGGCAGTGAATACATATCTATCAACAATGGAATCTACAAACAAAATGAATAGGTAGAACAGAAACATTCTCATAGATACAGAGAACATTTTGTTGGTTGCCAGATGGGAGGGGGGTTGGGGGAATGGGTGAAAAAGGTGAAGGGATTAAGAAGTACAAATTCATTGCTAGACTGACAAACTTCAAAGGGAAAGGGGTTGGGGGGTGGGAAGAAATAAACCAAAGAACTTATATGCATAACCAATGGTCACAGACAATAGTGTGGGAAAAGGCGGGAGGGGGACGGGAGTGGGGAGGAGGAGGTCAATGGGGGAAAAATGAGGAACGTCTGTAATACATTCTACATTCAACAATAAAGATTTTAAAAAAATAAAAGTAAAAATATCTCCATATTCTTTAGTCCTTCAAGTTAACTGTTTTTCAACTTAAGCTGCCTTAGTAAAATGTCGACACTCTCAGTAACTGGTTGAGGCTTATTGTATGCTCAGTATAATATCAGGCACCTGAATTGCATATCAAGTCCTTGAAATCAGGACACAAAGTATTCAGCTACAGCATTACCAGGGACCATAAATAAGGGACATAGAGGAATGAATGCATAATTCAAAAGCAACAAGATAATTCTTGTGAAATAAAAATTTGTTTAAGAGTTTCTAGGTTCTAAGAATAGAACGGCTCATTAAGGCTTCCAGATGTTCTCTTTATTCCAGATCCCTGTACATCATTTCAGGCGTCTGTATACATATACAGCACAGATGCAAAATGAAATTTAAAGAACACCAATAAGTACAAATGCAGCACGAAAATCTACAAAAAATGTGTACATATGAGAGGGAGCAAGTTTATACATGCTACCATCATTAAAAAATAATAATTTCTACTCATCAAAATTTCATTATTTGCCTCCTTTCTCTGTACTCTTGTAAAAATATTAGTTATAAAGGCAGGATCAATATATATTTTGTAAATTTCATTATATTGAAATATACCCTTATTAAATTATTTTGTTTTCTCTATTTCTAATAAATTTTAGAAGTAAGTCTCAGTACTTTTTAATAGAATAATTTCTAACAAAATTTTAAGGTTTATTCTAATCCTCAGATCTTTATAAAATTTAAATGCTGGTTAATTCTATTCTCCTCCCATTAAGTAAAAATAAAAATCCATTAAGGATATTTTATATTTGGGTATTTTATACATATTGGCAAAATAGAAAGAAAGTTTGTAATCTGTAATATTATTAAATTCAACTCCCAAGCTATTCACTATCTGAGATCACATTGATATCCCAGAAACGATCAGTATTGAGTTACATCAAGACACTTAACATTTTAAGCACTTTTCCCCAAGAGACATAAAATAATGCCAGCAAGCCTCTCAGTCTCCTGTAAAATTAAAAATCATCCTAACCAGTGATTATATTTCATTCTAACAGCAATCAACAAGATTTAACTGAAGGAGAAAAATGGGTAATAAGACACATTCATTCAGATATCTTGTTTATTAATTTGTTGACTCTATCTCCAGGTTTATATTCCCATCTTTAGGCAAACATGTCCTAGTTAACTTGATAAACCAAGAAATTGATAGCTATAACTACACCAAGAAAAATATCATCTTTTTGATGCTTAATTTGATTCCTGTTTTCCAGTACATTTTTTTTTTCATTATCAATTCTAACTCAGTGATTTTCAACCTTTTTCATCTCATGGCATACATAACTAATTACTAAAATTTTGTGGCACACCAAAAAATGTAGCTTTTGCCTGTATAATGAAAAAATAAGTTTTTATTCATTCATACCGGATGGTATTGTTGTGTTGGCTGTTGTCATTTTTTAATTTTTTACTCAACCTGTGGGTCACGACCCCTTTGGGGGTTGAACGACCCTTTCACAGGGGTCACCTAAGACATAACAGTAGCAAAATTAGAGTTATGAAGTTGCAATGAAAATAACTTTATGGTTGGGGGTCACCACAACATGAGGAACTGTATTAAAGGATCCCGGCATTAGGAAGGTTGTGAACCACTTAGATTCTAAGGGAAAAGAGATCAGTGCCCCTGACTAAACAGTTAGGTATTGCAGTTTAAAAAAATTATTGTGGCACACTGGTTGAAAACAGCTGGCCTAACTACTTGCATACTTTAACAGTGTGGGTTCCACCTGGAAATGTGACTCCACTCTCATCCACAGCTTCCACAACGTTCTGGGAATCAATAAAAACGTCTAGCCCTGGCCGGTTTGGCTCAGTGGTTAGAGCGTCGGCCTGTGGTCCTGAGAGACCTGGGTTCAGTTCCCGCTAAGGGCACGTACCTCAGTTGCAGTTTGTCCTCAGCCCTGGTTGGGTCATGTGGGTGGCAACCAATAGATGTGTCCCTTTCACATCAATGTTTCTCTCTCTCTCTCTCCCTCCCACTCTATCTGAACAAAAAATGGAAAAAAATGTCCTCGAGTGAGGATAGAAAAACAAAACAAAACACAACAAACAAACAAAAATAACGTCTGGAATATTTGTATCCCTTGAAATAAATCCTGGTGTTTAATAGATCAAAGCCATTTTAAAGAAAACCTCTGCTATTGACTCTTTCCTGTTCAAGATGTTTGCAAGAGACTTGTCAGGACATCCAAGGTGGGCTTATTTGCGGATGATACAAATCTGTGGGTGCTGAAATTTCTCAATTCAGGCTGTTTGAGAAGAGTTTATGTTTTATATTTCCATGTTACTAATAATTTTGGAAAGTAAGAAAAATTTTGTGTTGTTAATTTTTTCCATTAATTTTTAGAGAGAGTAGAATGGGGGGGAGAGGGGAGAGAGAAAGAGAGAGAAAAACATCGATGTGAGAGAGAGACATATCAATCAGTTGCCTCCTGCAGGTGCCCCCAACCAGGCTAGGGATGGAACCTGCAATTCAGGTACCGGAAATGGAATCTACAATCCTTCAGTGCACAGGCCGACGCTGTAACACTGAGCCACACAGGCCAGGACGAGCAATAAAAGTTTTCACATCATTTATATTAGAATCACTTGAAGAGTTTGTTAGTAATGTAGATTCTTGGGTATAGCTCCAGAATAAGCAAATCAGAAGCTCTGGGGTGGAGCTTAGAGAGCAGGCACTGTTAACTAGCTCCCCAGGTGATTCAAAATCACACTCAGGTTTAAGAACCACTGATTTAAGTGATCAGTGTACAACACTAATCACATAGGTGACAAAGTTGGCATATTATTCAGATAGATGTTTAATAGAAATTGAAACAGAGAAAAGTGGTGGGAGGACAGCCTTATTCAGCCATATAAGTGAGCTGAACTGAAGGGAGCCTATACTACAATAGCACACATTTTGCAAGATTTATTGCTTGGATCCTGTCTTTGTATGCATCAAATTGCAAGAGTAGTTCATTAACAATAAGTATAGTAATAAATAACAATGAAAGATTGTTCTGTACCTAAGCCCAACAATAATTGGATTAGATGCCCATTTATTGAAGATTGCAATAACACTGCAACTCTGACCTTAATTTCTAAGTGCACAAAACATCTTTGCAAAGTTGCCAAGGGATGCCTCATTAAAATGAGAAATGGAGAACTAATTGCTGGGAGTTTTGGTTAAGTTTGAGATTTGACTATGCCTAACCCAGCAAATAACAACTTTAAATTATTAATACCATTTGGTATAATGTACATATGCTAACAAAACCCCCCTGTGCTGATTAGTGAAAACTAGTGAACCAAATTAAAAACATTGACCAGAGGCTACATCTTCCTACCCTTAAGCATAATATGAGGTATTTTGTTTCAGGAAAAAACAATATCCCTAATCTCATTAAATTAATATGTTGTTAATTTTATAAACCTTGTATTTTTTATATCAATTTGTCAGGTTATTTTGGCTTTATAGTTGATGAAACCTATAGCATGATAAAATTAAATCATACATATATATTTAAAACAAAAATAATTTAGGACAGCATGGGGGGCATTCAAAATATTTTCTTTCATTAGAAGGTTGTTAAAGAATTAGGTTTCAGCTCGATCAAAGAATCCTGCCATTCTAATATGGAACCAGGCTGTCTTATGAGCACTGGGCTCTCCAGCTATAATGTTCAGGGAGTGGATACCAGGTGACATCTGCCAATAATACCCCAGAAGTGATTCTTCTGTCAGGTAGGTACTTGGGCAAGATCATATTTAATGTCCTGTCCAACTCAGATCAAATTGTTTTCCACCCAGGAACCAGGACTTGCCCATAATTCTTTACGGTTGAGATAGCAACTCAAATGTTGACTTCATGAAGACATACTATTGCACAGATCTAGAACAAATACTCCAAAAATGTATATGGAACCAAAAAAGACCCTGAATAGCCACAGCAATCTTGAAAAAGAAGAACAAAGTTGGAGGGATCACAATACCAGATATCAAATTATACTACAAAGCCATTATAATCAAAACAGCCTGGTCCTGACACAAGAACAGGCATATAGACCAATGGAACAGAACAGAGAGCCCAGAAATCATCCCAAGCCATTATACTCAATTAATATTTGACAAATGAGTCAAAAGCATACAATGGAGTAAGGCAGTCTCTTCAATAAATGGTGTTGGGGAAATTGGTCAGATATATGTAAAAAATAAAAAATAAAATAAAATAAAACCAGACCACAAACTTATACCATACACAAGAATAAACTCAAAATGGATAAAAAACTTAAATGTAAGTTGTGAAACCATAAAAATCCTAGAAGAAACCATAGGCAGCAAAATATCAGACATCTCACATAGCAGAATTTTCACTAATATATGGACTAGTACAAGAGAAACAAAGAAAAAAATTAATAAATGGGACTACATTAAACTAAAAAGTTTCTTCACAGCAAAAGAAACCAGCATCAAAATCAAAAGGGAACCAACTTTATGGGAGAACATTTGCCAATGATAACTCATATAAGGGATTAATTTCCAAAATATATAAAGTACTCATACAACTTAACAAAAGAAAGACAAACAATCCAATTCAAAAATGGACAGAGGATCTGCGTAAACATTTCTTCAAAGAGGACATAGAAATGGCCGAGAGACATGAAAAAATGCTCAACATCACTAATCATCAGAGAGATACAAATTAAAATGACAATGAGGTATCACTTCACACTAAAGGGCACTCTGGTGTACTGCTGGTGGGAATGCAGACTGGGGCAGCCACTATGGAAAACAAGAGTTTCAGTAAAAAAATAAAATAAAATAAAAAATGGAACTGCCATTTGACCCAGTGATCCCACTTCTAAGAATATATCCTAAGAAGCCTGAAACACCAATCAGGAAGAATTTATTCACCCTTATGTTCATAGCAGTGCTCTTTACAATAGCTAAGACTTGGAAACAGCCCAACTTTTCAACAGTAGATGAGTGGATAAAAAAGCTGTGGTACATTTACACGATGGAATACTATGCAGCTATAAAAAAAGAAGGATCTCTTATTCTTTGGGACAGCCTGGAGGGACCTGGAGAGTATTATCCTAAGCAAAATAAGCCACTCAGAGAAAGACAAATATCACATGATCTCACTTATATGTGGAATCTAAAGAAACTGACAAACAAAATAGATCTAGAGACATAGAAGCAGAGAACAGACTGACAAACCTCAGAAGGAAGGAGGGTGGGTGAGGGAAGAGATAAACCAAACAACTTATATGCATATAGGCATAACCAATTGACACAGACAATAGTGTGGTGAAGGCAGGGGTGGACGGGAGCAGAGAGGAGGAGGTCAATGGGAAAAACCGGGACATCTGTAATAACTTTCAACAATAAAGATAAATTAACAAAAATATATACTGACTATATATATATATATATATATATATATATATATATATTTACATTGTTATTGAATACCCTACAAAACTCTGTTTTGAAGTTAATCTTTCATTGATGTGGTGCTTTTCTCTGTAAGTCTGAAAACAACTTTCACTACTTTCTCCCCACCCACATGGCTTTTCTGATCCATCAACTCTAATCCACTTGTCCCACCATTGCTCCTCAGACCTTTCTTTATCTCTGAGCCAGGTTTGACTGAGTTGTCTTAGGTAGATGGGCATGATGTTGTTTGAGTCTAGGTATAAAGATTCTAAATGAAACTACTATATTTATAAGTCTTTCTGAATTTTCCCCGGGTGTTCCAATGTCCATTCCCAAATTATTTCATTGTTTAACAAAATCAAGCAGGTATATACTGACCATCTTTTGTTCATGAATGTTATTATGGCTTGATGAACAGAGTACTAAATGATACCTTAAAATTTTTTTGTGTCCTTGAGCAAATTTCAACTTCTCTTGATATCAATATCCATTGAAATATTCTTTCCATTTTCTGTTTTATTAGAATAGAGTAGTGGTTCTCACCATGTTTGCATAGTAAAAGAATCACTTAGGGGAACTTTTTAAAAATAGCAACTGAAGTTAATTATCATGGCTGGGTGATAGATACATGTGGGCTTATTAGTATGATTCTACTTTGTGTACATTTGAAATATTCCATAGTGAAAATTTAAATTAAAAAATAATTTCACCACAGAGAAAAAAGCATCATTTATGGTTTTATTCCAAGTTCCTGTGTGAGTTAGAGAAAACGCACTTGAGCATTCATGATCATCTTAGGTGATGAATATTAGAAGATTATCTAGCATATGATTAGAGGGGTTTAATAGGAATTATGTCTAAATAAATATAATCCTAATGTTTTATGAATTGGAGCTAGTGATTTTTCCCCCAAGGGGTGTTCAGGCATTGGAATTCTACACCATGGTGTCCAGTCCAGGGATCACTATTTTTACTAAGAACCAAATTTGTTGAACATTTACCTTGTGCAAGGAATGGTTTTAAGAGCTACTCTATGAGAATATCTCATTTTACCATCACAGAGATAGATTCTGTCATTATCCCTATTTTACAGAGGAGTAAGTGAGGCAGAAACAGATTCAACAATGTGTCCAAGGTTACACAGGTATGACAAGTAGAGCCAGGATGCAAACTTGGGTGGTCTGACTCCTGTTATGTCTGTAACTAGATGGTCAAATATATACAGACATACACATGTACATATGTGGTTAAATTTCATGAAATTGGCTTTCAGTCTCAAAAACAGTAGTTTTACAGTACAATAATGTAGTGCAATGAAAGAACATTGAATTAACTATGAGTGCAGAGAGGCACTGAGTTAAGGAATGACTATTTCAACTGCCACAGACATGTCAGAGAACAGAAAGGTCCTCTGAAAAGTCTCTAAGAACATTAATATAGAAGGAATACTGAGGTTTTTAATAGTCTAAGAAGCTACTAGAAGAACTTAGGGCAAATGCTAATAAAATTTTAGTAACTGTTAACTTTTATCTAACACCTACTACCTGCCAAACACTGTTTTAAGTGCTTTATATGTATATTATCTCGTTTTACCTCATAGGTCTGTGAGGCAGGAATTCTTATGGTCCACATTTTACAGATGATTAAAACAGGCCACTGAGCAGCTAAGTAACTTGTCCCTGATCACACATTTGTGAAGTAATGGGACCAGGCAATTTTATTTTATTCTTAACCACAATGCTAAGTTCCTACAGAATTTCATATGTCCCATTGAATTTCCAGAAAAGTTGAACTTCCAGAAAAGAATATTAAATTTTTAAAAACTGTACTACAAATGGACTCTGTGTAGATATGTATCTATTTTACTAAGAAAAGCATTCTACTATTGTTTAGAGTTTGACAAAAGTTCAAAGGAGAAAGCTCTAATCTGTTGGTAAATCCTTGTGGCTCTATCTTCAAAATATATCCGAATCCAACTACTTCTCAGCATACTCACTGCTAGCACACTGGTGCAAGCCATCATCATCCCTGCCCCTGGGTTCCCATAACAGCCTCACCACATTTCTTTCTCCTGCCACCCTGGGACCTTTACAGTCCTTCTCCAAACAAAAGAGATTGTAATCCTTGTAAAATGAGCCAGATCACATCACTCAATGTTCAAAGCCCCCCCCAGGGCACTTGGACCTGTTTCACTGCCCTTGTGCAATCCAACCCTGCCGTTCTGGCCACGTCTACAGCCACACTCCTTGCTCACTCTGGCCTCCTTGCAGATCCTCAGACAAGCCAGTCTTCTCCTGTTCTTGTATTCTCTCTCCAAAATGCTAACACCCTCACCTTCTTCAAGTCTGCTCACCTGTTCCCTCTCACAGAGTCCTACCCTCAAACTTTATTTAAAACAGTAACCAGGCTACCCAGCAGGCCTACCCCCTCATCCTACTCTACTTTTTTAGTTCTTTAATATCCATCATTTCCTTATTTATTGTCTGTCTCCTGTCATTCTCTATGTAAGTCACGCAATGGCAGGGTATCTGGGCTCCTCTTGGCTGGGTGTCCTGGCCACCTGGAATAATGCCTGGCATGGAGAAGGTATTCATTACATGTTTGCTGAATGAGACAGTGAAGAAAGCAGCAGGGATTATAAAATAAGAGACTCTGGGGAGAAAAATGACTAGAGGAATAGAAAGTACAGAATTGAAGCCCTGACTTGTTGCTAAATAGTTAGAGCATTGGCCCACAGACCAGAAAGCCCTGGGTTCGGTTCTTGCTAAGGGCACATAGCTCAGTTGCAGTTTGTCTCCTGCCCTGGTTGGGGTCGTGTAGGTGACAACCACTCGATGTGTCTCTCTCACATTGATGTTTCTCTCTCTCTCTTCTTCCCTCTCTCCCTCCTGCTCTATCTGAAGATAAATGCCAAAATGTCCTCAGGTGAGGATAAAAAAAGAAAGTACAGAATTGAAGAGCTAGGTTGCCCAGGATTGAGAGTAGACACCAGAAGGAAGAGAGTCCAAAGAACTGTAAGTAAGAACAGTGGATATATGATTTAAAAAAAATAAAAGTGTGCATAGTTATATTCAATATACCTCCTCCAGACCCACTGGTGGAACTGATTTGGGCAAAATCTTCCAACCAACCATGCTAAAAGACTTCCCATCCTCACCCTGAACCAATACAGATGACACCAGTGAGGGACATCTCCCAGCACATCCTCAGACATTAAAGGAAAGAATGGTAAAGCCACCCTATTTTAAATGCCACTAGGTCATTTCTTAATATCAGGGTGGACTTAACAAGCACTTGTCTTCTCAGGACATATGACAGGCTCCAAATAGGACCCTCTTTACTCATCCGCACAAACAATATAAATGACCACTGCATCGGAAAATGTCAGGTCATCTGATGCAGAAGTGTCCAGGCTAATATTATTTTTCATATCAATTGTTGCCATGGTGACATTTATAAAGATTTAGCAATGACCACGCAGTGAATATTTTTAAGAGGCTGTTGGAGGAAAAGAAGTCACAATTCACCGTCTTCACAAATCACTCTCATCCCACTTGGTCTCATTAAGTGGCTCACTTCTTTTGATTGTACTTGGCATGCCCATGAAAGATGAGTTTTAGATTCTATTATTTCAAGCTTGAAGCCTGTACTGTGTTTTTCCATTTGGTCTGCATTAAGGCTTTATTCAGTGATTCACAGTGCCTTTTCAAAGGTCACCAGGTCATTCCGTCATCTGCCAAATGTCTCTTATTCCCAAGCCTCTTCCTCCACCAGGGCACCCAAGTTCTAAGGCTTCCCACCCCGTATCTACACTCTGTAAGAAGTGTCTAAAGTGCCAACTTTATGCAACAGCCATACCTTAAATGAATCTCAGCAGACAAACTATCTTAACCAGTCCCTCCATGCCACCAACCCCACATTAGATTTCAAGCTCTGTAAATGCAGCAGGTATCTCTTACTCCTATTTGTATTTTCCAGTATGGACATGGAACATTAACCCTGGGGGGGCACCCTGAAAAAACTCCCAGCACTAGGTCCTAGAGAGCTTAGTGAATGATGCCACTTATTCTCAGTCATGCAAATTAGAAAAATGCTAATGTCTTCAGCTACCTTACTCTCCCTCAACCCCTTATCAGATCCATTATCCAGTCCTTTGCATTTTATCTTAAACTCTTGGATCTATCCAAATCTCCTTCTCCCCATCCTTCATCCTGTAATAGTCTTGTCTCAGGTCTCTAATCCAGTTTCTCCGACATGTGAGCTCTCAGAGACATAAGGGTGATGCTATGGCCCTCTGCTTAGAACATTCCCAGCACATTATTCTCAGGGTGTCGACAATACCTTCTATAGAACACAACCTCAGTGCCCCGAGTTCTCTTTAGGCTCCTGAAACATATCCCCTTCCTCCATTCTCCTTAGACTGGCCACCTTCCTGTTCCTTTTTTTCAGGTTCCCTAATTAGGTCGCATATCCTGTGGCGGTGCCAGTCCTTCTGCTTTGCAGCATTGTAACCACTGCGTATGTGATTATTGGATGAACCACCATTTCCCTTCACTAAATGCAAGTCCCAATGGAGGAGTAGGGTTCCTTCTGATCACTACTGTGTCCCCACCTGGTGCACTGCCTGGCACATAGGAGACACTCAGTGAACATTTATGATAAACAAATATCCACAGACTGTCATTATTGGAAATGATACACTTTGTAATGGTTAGGTGTCTGCCTGCACAGTTGGTAGTGAGGGCTTGCTACTTCTCTACTGGATATAAAAGAAAAAACAAACACAGACACAAATCAACAAGGCATTTTGGACCTTGGACACTTAATTAAGGCTCACAGCGAGCATTCAAATAGTTATCCATATCATTTGCAAACATGACTGAGGAAGAACCCAAACTTGCCATTTTCCCTACGTGTCTGGTGGGAGTAGGAACATTTGGAGCCTGAAATGCTGCCACTAAAGGAGGGAGAGAGACACCGTGATTCTTCAGTCTCAGTATCAGCCTCTGAACTTCAGTACTGATTCCCATGAGCTCAGTGATTAATCCTGCTAGGGAAATTAAAGAGCAGAAAAGTAAAAGACATTTGTCTGGCAAACAGGGATGGGTGGAGGGAAAGCCAGGAAGACAGTGAGTCTCTATCCTTGGCCATCAGGTGGTGGACAGAGCATGAGGCTTGGAGTCAGCCCTCTGCCTCCTTCATGCCAGTGCCCTTAACCTTGGCTTGGCCCATGTTGCTTCATCTTTTATCTGCTTTTTAACTTCTAAACTGACTAAACCTGCTTCAAGGATCATTGAGAGGATTAAAGAAAATAATGGATGTAAAAAGCACTTAGTGAGCTCTGAGTGTCACATAATGGTGTGCTGCAGTTATGACGGCAGCTCACAATAATACCACTTGGCCATTCCCTCGGCCAGTGCAGCCCAGAAGTCCCCGAGGCCTCCCTCCTTCCGCCTCACTTCGGTGACCGCCAAGATTCAGAAGCTGAGCTGGGGTGCCCTTGGAGAACAGCCCTGAAGGAGGAGGGCTCTGGACTCTTGGCAGGTGTGTTGAACTTTAAAATGCACTTCAAAGAGGAGCTTGGAAGAAGCAGCAAGGAGCTCTTTAAAGCTAATCTGCTGACACTGCTAACTTGGTTCTGTTGTCTGATGGAAAGGGGGTTCGTGCAGAAATTCACATCTGCTAGGAGATAACAGGTCTCATATTTTTAAATAAACACACAAGAACTTATACTATATTAGCATGTCTGCTGGTCCTTATGTTTTTACCCCCAGCCTTACAGTCATGGCTGAAAGCATTTTTAAGGCTCTTATTTGAGAAGTTTTTTTCCAGAGCACATGCCTCCTTATTTGGGAATCACTTCAAAACTGCAAATACTCATGTTGTTCAAGATGGATAGTTTTTCGTTGTTTTTTTTTTATCCTCACCCAAAGACATTTTTCCACCTTTTATTCAGATAGAGTGGGAGGGAGAGAGAGGAAGAGAGAGAGAGAAACATCGATGTGAAAGGGACACACTGAGTGGCCGCCACCCGCACAACCCAACCAGGGCTGGGGACAAACTGCAGCCAAGGTACATGCCCTTAGCGGGAACCAAACCCGGGTCTCTCCAGACCACAGGCCGACACTCTAACCTCTGAGCCAAACTGGCCAGGGCTCGTTTTGTTTTATGAAGGGAGACAAAATGATTTGGCACCAAGCTAATGAAGAAGGTGGTCACAAAACCCTGAGTTTTGACTATAAACACATTCAACTGAATTCTGGAATGGTTTAATGTGCTAGTTTGGAAGAGTTAAAAAACTAGTTCCGGCAAAAAATTGAGCCACCAAACCATCTCCACTCACAAAAATAAGTATCATTTACTGAGCGCTTAGTATCTGCCAGGCCCTCTATAAGTACTTTCATACACTTTCTCACTTCAGATTCAGAAGACCCCTGAAGTTTATTATACCTGTCTTACATATGAGTGGTTAGATAACTGGCCAAGGTCAAAACCAAGTAAATAGTACAACTATACATATGGACATAGAAGAATTTATTTCAATACCTCCTCTACAAGAAGACAGCATTCCTTTGAATAAATGCACTCTGATGATTTAAAAGAAAAAAGAAAATTCATATCATATAATGATCAAGAAATGCAAAAATAGAACAATGCAACAAATATGCAGGATTAATGGAATCGAGGGCCTAAACAGGGCTTTACAAATGCACAGAAATCTCCAATGCCTATGGGAACCATGATGGGACCCTTCCACATGGGAAGCAGAAATGAGCCTACTAAAAACCTGGAAATGGGTAATAGATAATGGCATTTGTATCCAGATACCATTATGTTTGTGTGGAGAATTTAAACAGTACTATAGAATAAATGTGTATTATATTTAATTATATATAAGCTGCAGAGCCTAGGTATTAAGTGCCGAGTTTAAACTTGGCTCTGGAATCTGCTGGCTGTATAGTAAGTTATCTTTTAAGGCTTCAGTGTCTTAGTTACAAAGCAGGGATGACCAAGTCACCCTCTTCATGGGGTTGCTTGAGAATTCAATATGTTAAGCTCTTCCAGTTGTGCCTGGCACATAGTAAGCACATGGCAAATGTCAGCTATTACTATTAATATTCATGCAAAAGTACTTTACTTTACTTTCCCACCTAAGGGTTCTCATCTGGGAGAGGGTTCTACAGTGGTGTTTTAATTCCATTAGACTACATCAAGTATGAATCTTTTGAACTTTAGGAGTATTTTCTTTGCCAATATTACACAGTGTCCTCAATTAATTAAATGACAGTTATTAAAATGAAACATTTCCAGGGTCATTTCTGTATAATCTTTCAAAAAAAGAAGACATTTTTTTTACACTTCTTATGAAGATGAATATACTTCTTTTTTCCCTGTAGAGGACTTTGTGATCTTCAAAATATTTCACTACAGTTTTATTTTTATGAAGTTGAGACAGGCAAGTTATTTCAAAGTTGCAGATCAGTACAGTAGATGATAATGTTTTCTACAATGGAATGTTCTCCTATCATTAAGTCTGGACTTATTAACAGGCCTATTTACAAATTAATGGGAAAGGTGATTTTCCTGGTTTTATAATTTTTAACACCCATTTAATGCAAAGAGAGACAAAGTTATGTGCCCCTTGGAGTGTCTACCTTAACTGTAGAAGTTGCTGCTTCTGCCATCAGATCCCTGCTTCTTCCCCATATCCTACACCACCATAGAATGTTATAGTGGGGCTATCTGCAACCTCCTAGCTAACTCAACAGCCACCAGCCATAGGACCCTGAAGGCAAAGCTTCAAAACAGCAATGCAAACACATGGCAATTCAGTGTAAGTGGAATACTACAGTTTATTGATACTTTAAATGTGTCATGGATGAAATAGACTTTTGTCCAATTACCTGGTAAGCCAACCACTAAAACCATCTATTCATGGGAAAATGTCTTGAGAGTTCCAAATAATCAATCTACAAATGAACTTTTGGATGTAAATGTTTATAAATTCACAGTTATTTGGTTTAATTTGAAACCCTCTAGCAGTTCATATCAACCATGTAACATTTACTTTGTTACCTCTCTGGAAAAATCTATGAAGACTAAACAAAATTATTGACAGTTTCATTACTATCTTAGATTCTTTGTATGTGATCTAAATAAAATATTTTCAGCCCTGGCCGGTTTGGATCAGCAGTCTGAGCGTCGGACTGCGGTCCAGAGAGACCCGGGTTCGGTTTCCGCGAAGGGCACACACTTCTGCTGCAGTTTGTGGTTGGGTCGAGCGGGAGGCAGCCACTCGATGTGGCCCTTTCACATCGATGTTTCTCTCTCTCTCTTTCTCTTTTCCTCCCACTCTATCTGAACAAAAAATGGAAAAATGTCCTCAGATGAGGATAAAAAAAATATATATATATATATTTTTTTCACCTACCATATAATTGACAGTTTTTCCAGTAAGACCTGAGGAAATTAACTATACTGCACCCATTATGACCTTAGTTAGTATCTTTTATTATGTTTTTATATTTTGTCTTTGCAAATATTTTATTATTTTTTTAATATCTTTACTTTTTTTTTTTTTTTTTTTTTTTTATCCTCACCCGAGGACATTTTTCCGTTTTTTTTGTTCAGGTAGAGTGGGAGGGAGAAAGAGGAACAGAGAGAGAGAGAGAAACATCGATGTGAAAGGAACACATCGAGTGGCTGCCACCCGCACAACCGACCAGGGCCGGGGACAAACTGCAACCGAAGTACGTGCCCTTAGCGGGAACCGAACCCGGGTCTCTCCGGACCGCAGGCCGACTCTCCGGATAGCAGGCCAGGGCTACTTTTTTTTCTTTATTAATTTGAGAGAGAGAGGAAGGGTGAGGGAGAAAGATAGAAACATCAATGAGAGAGAACATCAACTGGCCGTCTCCTGTATGCCCCCCACTGGAGATTTGGCTCACAGCCTGGGTACGTGCCCTGACTGGGAATCAAACTGGCAAACTCTTGGTGCATGTTGCAACCACTGAGCCACACCTGGGCATAATTTATCTTTACTGTTGACAGAATTACAGAGGTCCCTCATTTTTTCCCCATTGACAACTTCCTCCTCACTCCAGCCCCCATTCTGCCTTCACCACACTGTTGTCAGTGTCCATTGCTTATATATACATGCATATCAGTTCTTTGGTTTATTTTTGCCTTATCCCCCCTTCCCCTTGAGGTTTGTCAGTATGTTCCCTGCTTCCATGTCTCTGAATCTATTTTGCTCATCAGTATTTTGTTAATAAGATTCCACATATAAGTGAGATTATGTGATACTTGTCTTTCTCTAACTGGTTTATTTCGCTTAGCATAATACTCTCCAGGTTCCTCTATGTCATCTCAAAGGGTAAGGCATCTTTCCTTCTAACAGCTGCATAGTGTTCCATTGTGTAAATGTACCACAGCTGTTTTATCCACTCATTCACTGATGGACACTTGGGCTGTTTCCAGATCTTAGCTATTATAAATAGCGCTGCTATGAACATAGGGGTGCATAAATTCTTTCTGATTGGTGTTTTAGGCTTCTTAGGATATATTCCTAGAAGTGGGATCACTGGGTCAAATGGCAGTTCAATTTTTAATTTTTTGAGGAAACTCCATGTTGTTTTCCATAGTGGCTGCCCCAGTCTGCATTCCCATCAGCAGTGTACTAGAGTTCTCTTTTATCCACATTCTTGTCAGCACTCGTTGTTTGATGATTTCTTGATGGCAGCCATTCTGGCAGGTGTAAGGTGATAACTCATTGTTGATTTAATTTGCATCTTTCTGATGATTAGTGATGTTGAGCATTTTTTCATGTCTCTTGGCCATTTGTATGTCCTCTTTGGAGAAGTGTCTACTCAGGTCCTCTGCCCATTTATGAATTGGATTGTTTGTCTTTCTTTTGTTAAGTTGTATGACTACTTTACATATTTTGGATATTAACCCCTTATCTGATGTATCATTAGTGAATATGTTCTCCCATACAGTGAGTTCTCTTTTGATTTTGATACTGGTTTCTTTTGCTGAACAGAAACATTTTAGTTTGATTTTAGTAGTCCCATTTATTAATTTTTTTCCTTTGTTTCTATTGCCTGAGGCAATGTATCACTGAAAAGTCTACTTCATGTGATGTCTGCAATTTTGCTGCCTACTTTTCTTCTAGGATCTTTATGGTTTCACAATTTATTTTTAAGTCTTTTATCCATTTTTAGTGTATTCTTGTCTATGTTGTAAGTTGGTGGTCTGATTTCATTTTTGTTTTTTTGCATGTACCTGTCCAATTTTTCCAACACCATTTATTTATTTTTTATATCCTCACCCGAGGACATTTTTCGATATTTTGTTCAGATAGAGTGGGAGGGAGAGAGAGAAACATCGATGTGAAAGGGACACATTGAATGGTTGCCACCCACACGACCCAACCAGGGCTGGGGACAAACTGCAACCGAGGTACGTGCCCTTAGCGGGAACCGAACCTGGGTCTCTCCAGACCACAGGCAACACTCTAACCGCTGAGCCAAACCAGCCAGGGCTCCCACACCATTTATTGAAGAGACTGTCTTTACTCCATTGTATGCACTTGCTTTTTTGTCAAATATTAATTAAGCATAATATTTTAATTGATTTCTGGGATCTCTGTTCTGTTCCTTTGATCTCTCTGCCTGTTCTTGTGCCAATACTAGAATATTTTTATTATAGTGGCTTTGTAGTATAATCTGATACCTGGTGTTGTGATCCCTTCAACTTTGTTCTTCTTCTTCAAGATTGCTGTGGCTATTCAGAGTGTTTTCTGGTTCCATATAAACTTTCAAAATTTTTGGTTCTAGCTCTGTGAACTATGCTGTAGCTATTTTAACAAGGATTGCACTGAATCTATATATTGCTTTGAGTAGTATAAACATTTTAATGACAATGATTCTTCCAATTCATGAATATGGTATATGCTTCCATTTTTTTATGTCTTCTTCTATTTCTTTTCTCAGTGTCCTGTAGTTTATTCCTGGGTATCTTAATTATTTTGTTATAATGGTAAATGAGATTTTGTTTTAGTTTCTGAGTGCTCATTATTGGTGTATTAAAATGCCTTCAATTTCTGGATATAATTTTATATCCTGCTTCTTTTCTGAATTCATTTATTAAATTTATTAGATTTTTGATGGAATCTTTATGGTTTTCTATGTAAAATACCATGTCATCTGTGAATAATAAGCTTTGGCTGCCCTTTATTGTTTTTTCTTGTGTGATCACTGTGGCTAAGACTTCCAGTACTATGTTGAATAAGAGTGGCAAGAGCAGGCATCTGTGTCCTGTTCCTGTTCTTAAAATATATATGTTTAGTGTTTGACCATTGAGTATGATATTGGCTGTAGACTTGTCATATATGGACTTTATTATGTTGAGGTATGATCCCTCTATTCCCACTTTGCTGAGAGCTTTATAAAAAAAATAGGTGCTGGATTTTGTCAAATGCTTTTTCAGCATCTATTGATATGATCATATAATTTTTATCTTTCATTTTGTTTATGTAGTGTATCACATTTATTGATATGCAAATATTGTACCAGCCTTGCATCCTTGGGATAAATACCACTTGGTCATAGTGAATAATTTTTATAATATATTGCTGGATCTGATTTGCTGATATTGTGGCATCTATATTCATCAGGATATTGGCCTGCAATTTTCTTTCTTTGTAGTGTCTTTTTCTGATTTTGGAATTAAGATTATGCCAGCTTCATAAAAAGAGCTTGGAAATCTTTCTTCCTCTTGAATTTCTTGGAGTAGTTGGAGGAGAATAAGTGTTAGTTCTTCTTTGAATGTTTGGTAAAACTCCCTGGTGAATCTGTCCAAACCAGAACTTTTGTTTGCTGGGAGTTTATTGATTGCAGCTTCAGTGTCCTTAGTTGTTACTGGATTGTTCAGGTTTCTGACTCTTCCCTTTTGAGTTTTGGAAACTTGTATGATTCTAGGAATTTGTTCATGTCGCTTATGTTGTACAGTTTGTTGGTATATAACTGTTCATAGTATTTTCTTATAATCCTTTGTATTTCTGTGGTATCAGTTGTTATTTCATCTCTTTCATTTCTGATTTTATTTATTTGGGTCCTCTCTCTGTTTCTTGTTGAGTCTGAGTAAAGGATGATTGATTGTGTTTATTTTTTCAGAGAACCAGCTCTTGGTTTCATCAATCTTTGTATTGTTTTTTAGTCTCCATGTCATTCATGTTTGCTCTGATTTTTATTATTCCTTCCCTTCTACTAACTCTGTGCTTTTCTTTTTGTTCTCTTTCTAATTCTTTAAGTTCTAGGGTTATATAATTTCTTAGAAAATTTTCTTGTTTCTTGAGGTAGGCCTATAATGCTATGAACATCCCTTTCAGGACTGCTTTCACTGTGTCCCATAGATTTTTGTTGTGTGTTCATTTTCATTTGTTTCCAGGAAGTTTTTGATGTCTTCCTTGACCTCCTTGATAATGCATCCATTGTTTAACAATATGCAATTTAGCCTCCGTGTGTTTGAATGATTTTGAGTGTTTTTATTGTAATTGATTTCCAGTTTCATGCCATCGTGATCTGAAAAGATGCTTAATATAATTTTAATCTTCTTGACCTTGTAAAGACTTACTTTGTGTCTTAACATGTGGTCTATCTTTGAGAATGTCCCATGTGTACTTGAGACAATGTATATTCTGCAGCTTTGGGGTGAAATGTTCTGTAAATATCAATTAAACCCATCTGGTTTAGTATGTCATTTAGGGTCTTTGTTTCCTTGTTGATTATTTGTCTAGAAGATCTATCCAGTGATGTCTGTGGGGTGTTAAAGTCCCCTACTATAATTGTATTGCTGTTAATCTCTCCCTTAAAGTTCTCCAGTAGTTTTTAAATATATTTTGGTGCTCCTATATTGGGTACATATGTTTATCAGGTTTAATGATATGTTTATCAGGATAATCCTTTTGTTGGATTGATCCTTATATTATTATGTAGTATCCTTCTTTGTCTCTTATTATGGCCTTCATTTTGAAGTCTACTTTGTCAGATATAAGTATTGCTATCTCAGCTTTTTTTCATTTTAATTTGCTTCGAAAATTTTCTTCCATCTCTTCACTTTCATCCTGTGTGAATCTTCTGTTCTGAGGTGGGTCTTTAGTAGACAGCATATATATGGGTCATGTTTTCTTATCCAGTCAGCTACCCTATGTGTTTTGATTGGAGCATTTAAGCCATTTACATTTAAAGTTATTATTTATAGTTACTTATTTGCTGTCATTTTTATTCTTTATGCCTGTGTTCTTCTCTCTCTCTCTCTCTCTCTCTTTCTTTTTCTTCTTCTTATAACTGCCCATTTAGCATTTCTTACAGTGGTGGTTTGGTGGTAATAAACTCCTTTAGCCTTTTTTTGTCTGTGAAGTTCTTTCTTTCACCTTCAATTTTGAATGATAGCCTTGTTGGATTGAGTAGTCTTGGATTCAGCCCCTCGCTTTTCATTACTTTGCATATTTTATGCCACTTCTGGCCTGCAGTTTTCTATTGAGAAATCAGCTGACAGTCTAATGGGAGCATCTTTGTAGGTAACTTTCTATCTTTCTCTTGCTGCCTTTAAGATTCTTTCTTTGTTCTTGATGTCTTCCATTTTAATTATAACGTGTCTAGGTGCGGGCCTTTTCAGGTTCATCTTAGTGGAACTCTCTGTATTTCCTGGACTTGTGTCACTTTTTCCTTCACAAGGTTAAGGAAGTTTTTTGTCATTATTTCCTCAAACAGATTCTCTATTCCTTTCTCTGATTCTTCTCCTTCTGGTACCTCTCTGATGCAAATGTTGTTGCATTTCATATTGTCCCAATGGTCCCTTAGATTCTCCTCCTGCTTTTTAATTTTTTCCCCCATTTGCTGCTCTAATTGGGTGTTTTTTTCTAACTTGTCTTCTATTTTGCTGATTTGGTCCTCAGCTTCTTTTAATCTACTGTTGAATCCTTCCAAGGTGTTCTTTAATTCAGCTATGTCATTCTTCATTTCCACTTGATTCTTATTAATAGTTTCTTTTTTCAAGCTCCCACTGAGTTTTTGTTGTTGTTGTTGTTGTTGTTGTTGTTGTTGTTGTTGTTTATCCTCACTCGAGGACATTTTCCATTTTTTGTTCAGGTAGAATGGGAGGGAGAGAGAGGGACAGAGAGAGAGAGAGAGAGAGAAACATCTATGTGAAAGGGACACATCGAGTGGCTGCCACCCGCACGACCAACCATGGCTGGGGACAAACTGCAACCGAGGTATGTGCCCTTACCAGGAAACAAACCGGGGACTCTCTGGACGGCAGGTCGATGTTCTAACCACTGAGCAAAACTGGCTAGGGCCCTACTGAGTTCTTTATGGTTGTCATTAAGTTGCTTATAATTCTCACTAAGTTGTTTGAGGACCCTTACTACCATTACTTTGAATTCTTTTTTTTTTAATTTTTTTTTTTTTTTTTTTATCCTCACCCGAGGATATTTTTTGATATTTTGTTCAGATAGAGTGGGAGGGGGAGAGAGAGAGAGAGAGAGAAACATCGATGTGAAAGGGACACATCGAGTGGTCGCCACCCACACGACCCAACCAGGGCCGGGGACAAACTGCAACCAAGGTACGTGCCCTTAGCGGGAACCAAACCCGGGTCTCTCAAGACCGCAGGCCAATGCTCTAACCGCTGAGTCAAACCGGCCAGGGCTACTTTGAATTCTTTATCTGACAAACTGCTTGCCTCCATTTCATTTATTTCCTTTTCTGGTGATACCTCCTTTTCTTTCATTTGGTGGTTGTTTTTTGTTTTAACAGTCTGGTAGTTTGAGGCACCCTGGGTTGTGCTGTCAGGTTGGTACATCCAGGGGCATCAGGCTGTGCCAAGGCCAGATCTCAGATCCAACCAGTCATCTGAGGGTGATGGTGGCTCTCAGAGGCAGCTGCAGTGGCAGGGCAGGTGGCTCTTGGTTGCTGTGAGGTCTGTGGGTTCAGTGGCTCTGGACTAGTGCATGGCCATTGAGGCTGGCACCTCTCATCTGCTGTGGGTCCAGAAGGATTGATGACTGGTGGCTTGCGTTCATGTGTCATCATGGGGTGCTTGGTTCTGGCTGCTGCACTGCTGGGGCACATGGGTCCTGAGCTACTGCTGCTGCTTAGTGGAGCTCAGCTCCCTAGGCACCACTGTTGCTGCCACTGGGTACAGGGCTCAGCTCCCTGAGCCCCACTGTTGCTTCAGGGCACTGGTGCCTTGGTGGCACAGCTTCTGTTAGCTGGCTGGGCACAGCAGTGGCCGCTGGCTTGGTGGTACAAGGTGCACTTATAGCCATGGGGTGCTGGGCCCTAGCCTCTCCCTGCTGCCTCCTCCTAAGGAGGACCCAATGGATCTTCCAAAATGGCACGGCCTTCTAGCTCCAAGTGGGATATAGCACCTTGCCAAACAGTGCACACGGTAGCCAGCTGATCCCCACTCCACAGTGCCAGAACCGTCTGACCTAAGTTCCACACTACTGCTCAGATGCTCATCCAAACTCACACCCACTCCTACTCTCTCTTGTACTCACTCACCCTCTCACCCACTCACCCCCACTCTAGTCTTACCCATCACCATGTTCTTAGTTGTTATATTTGAAATTTTACCTTTGTGCACTTTAAAACATAAAGATGTTATTTAGTCTGCCTTTATATTGCTTGGTTATGTTAGGCAGTTAGACAGAGCAAAGTGAGAGTGATAGGCCAGGTATAGAAGGTCACCAGGTCAGAAAGTCCTGGGTGCCTAGCAACAGGCAACATTGGGAAAATAAGGGCCTCACCTCCAGGATAACCTTTTCTCCCCTAGCATATCATTGGTCTTATGGTTTAGACCCCTGATCTTTCATATCACTGGTAATGTAGTTTGAACCCTCCCTGACCTTTCCTCCCCCAGCATGTTGCTAGTCATTCAGGTTAGACCCCTGTACAGGGGAAACAAAAAGGGGGTCAGAGAATATCCCTTAGGCATTAAGCCCCAGGACAATGAGGTTCTGATCCACATCAAATACATCTATGCCTCAATTGTATTTCAGCTCCAAGACCAGAAAAGCAGCAAAGCCAGACAAGCAATGCCATGGCTGACATCAGGATCAGCTGCATTGACTAATGACCCCTACCCTGGTACCAACCAATCAGTAGAAACCACAACTCTGAAAGGACACTCCTGAAAAGCTAATGCATATTCTATTGGGATTCTCCCCTGAGACCTCCAAATAAATACCCTCAAGCTGGAGGACCCAGTGCTGCTATTCTCAAGCATGCCCCCTGCCTTTCCCCACCCCCTACCCCCAGGTGTGTTTTCCTTGCCTCTCTCTCTCTCCTAAGCTGCAAGAGCCCTTCTTTTGATTCTACAACTTGTTTTATAAGCCCTTTTTCTCTACAGCCCACACCTTCTACCTCTGTGGATTTTTAAATAAACTTTCTCTTCTAGTTTGAGTCTTGACTCTGAATTCTTTCTTAGCCAGAAGGCAAGTACTGAGGTTGCTGAACCAAGGTCCAGTCTGACTCTACTGGTCTAACACCTGATGCCATTTCACTACCAACATGTTGATTTTTCTTTCATCTTATTTTGCATTTTGGCTCAAACACTATGATATTATCCAAATACAAAAACTATATGTACCTCCAGTGATTTTGCCTAATATGCTCCTTTCCCTACATGTCTGTGTGCTGGATTAGCTTTTTCTGCAACTCTGAGTTACATAAATGCTGAAAGTAATCTAAAGTGTTTGTATAAAAAGGTGATATAAAAATGGAAATAGCACAAGGGTTGATTAAAGCTAAACCTAAAATTAGATGGGTTTCCTTGATTAATGGCATAGCAATCGTCTGATGAGTGATGGATGGAGAACAACTACAATCCACGCTAATCTAGATTCAGTGACTAATTCCTTAAAATTAGTTTTTAAGAAAATGCTCCTTCAAAGGAACATGCAGAAAGACTACAATTTTGGCAACACAATCTACCTGATAAGAGTAACTTTTTAATTTTAACTTTTTCAAATTTAACCCATTCTGTAGGAAAAGACAACTGGTTACTAAGCAATGTCAAAGCCTGGGGTAAAGTACAAGTTCATTTAAATAGGAGAATTAAGCCTGCAGATCCTAAAAGTTCTAGAGAACACTGCAGGATGCCTGCTACATCACTCTGAAAATCTACATTTGTTCAGGTACATTGATCAGGAAGGGGAACATTTGCATATTTATTGAAAGAAAATTAAATGGCAATGGCAAACGTTGTTATGCGACTTGAATGTTACATTCCATACTTTACATAGCAATTTCCAAGGCTTTATATTGGGGGTGTGGGGGTGGAGGGAGAGAACAAAGAACTTCCTATTTTCTGTGGTTTTCTTATGGCTATACAAGGCAAATTCTTTCTAAGAAGTGCCAAGCTTCCAAAAAGTTAGTAATGGACTGAATGAGATGTCCAATGAGGAACTTTAATATTTAAGTATAATATATAGTTGTTATACTTAATAGTTTAATTAGCTTATCTTTTAAATAGTTTAATTAAAAATTTTTTTTCTTCATTTGCTGAACTTGTAGCATCCTGTGGTACCATAAAATAAAGAAGTATTTAAAAAAAAAAAAAAGAAGAAGGGGCATAAAAACACAGGAACCCTGGCTGGGTGGCTCAGTTGATTAGAGCATCTTCTCCATATGCCAACGTTTTGGGTTTGATCCCTTGTCTGGGCACATACAAGAATCAAGCAATGAATTCATGGATAAGTGGAACAACAAATAAATGTTTCTTTCTCTCTGTTCCTTCTTCTCTCTCTAAAATAAATAAATTAAAAAGAGAGAGAGAGAAAACACACAAGAGCCAATCTGAAAGAACTCCGAATGGCCAAGATTGAAACAATTTGAGCAAAAAAATAAAAAGGATAGTATTCGAGTATAACCCCAAGAATAAATATCCATGTGTCCATAGTGCTATAAATGAATGACTGAATACATAAATAAATAGATAAATAAATAAACAAATAAATAAATATTCCAACTAATAATTGTAGGATGAAATGAAGGAAATAGAAAAATCGCTATTAGAAAACCACAGGAGTAATTTCTGCCAGCATAATCCATAGATGATGCTAACATTAGTGGGTAAAAGTTTAAGTTTCTAACTATATTTCCCCAAATATTTCTTAATTGTAAAGTGATATATGTTAACCCTACAGTAGAGAAACCCAGCAGAACCACCTTAACCAAGTAATGAAAGTTAGTATCATCATCAGCAATAAGTCACATATATGTCAAGTGCACCCTGACATGATGCACTAAGATGGCACATCATTTATGTAGATTCTTTCCCAAAATACATCACCTCAATCTATTATGGGACAGCATGAGACCAACCCAAACTGAGGGACATTCTACAAAATATTTCCATGAGTTACTCTTTGAAAGTGTCAATATTAGAGGAGACTAGATTAGAGGAGACTAGAGAGATCCCAATAAGTCAATTAATGTGCAATGTAGGATCCTGGACTGGATCTTGGAACAGAAAAAGGACATTAGTGAAAAAATTGCAAAATCTGGACACAGTTTGTAGTTTAGTAAATAGTATTGTACCAGTGCCTATTTCTTAGTTTTGTTTAGCTTTTTAATTTCTTAGTTTTATTATTGTACAATCTGTATGTAAATTGTTAACACTGGGATAACTGGGTATGAGATATATGGGAACTCTCTACTACATTTACAACTCTTCTGTTAAGTCCAAAATTATTTCAATATAAAACATTAAGTAAATAGAGTAAAAAAAAAATTGCTTAGCTGCTCTGTATCCAGACAGAGTTGCATCTTGAAGGATGAACAAAAGTTAAACAATGAAAATAGAGATTATAACTAGTTTAGATAAAAGAAAAATTAGACATATGACCTGGCTCCATTCCTCACTCAACCAATCTTTGTGACCTTGGGCAAGTTACTTAATCTCACTAAGGCTCAGGTTCTTCATGAATAAATAGGGGATGAGGCAGGGTACCTATCTCGTAGAACTAGAAATAATGATTATATATAATAAGTTATATAAAGAGAGTAAAATATCTGGTACATTGTAGGAACCCAATCAATGTTAACAATGGCAATAGTGATGATGGACACAATATTGACAATAGTGATAATGAACAGTCAACCTGTCAGTCAACCCTTAACCCCTGTGTTGTTTAAGGCTTAACAGTAGATATGTTACTTGTCTAGTGGGAGAACTCTACCTAGAGTTCATCATAACTCTACTTAATAGAGTTGATTTCTTTTTCGAATAATGATAACATCTGTAGGGCAACTAAATTCATAATCAGAAATTTTCCCTTAAATGAACAACCATATAGCAAAATATTTATTATCTACTATAATGGTCTTCAAACTGGACTAGTATGGATACCTTTGAGAATACACAAATTTTTTTAAAGAAGTATGCTGGCATTTGTCTAGTTTTAATGTTCTCAACTTTCGATCTTAAAACTGATTTGCCTGAGAAAGTGATTGCCATCTGATGTTCTCCTTCCTTACCTCCTATTTCAAAATCCCTTCTGCCCACTAGACAATACAAAGGCAAACGGTCCCCATGCTTAATCTATACAGTGCATTGTCCCAGAAAAGTAAACCTCTATCATGCAGAAAGGGACTATATACAAGATTGACAAAGTAAATTTCTTCAACAATTGGAATTACTTCAGTGACTAATTAACAAACTTTGCAACTCAGGTAAATTATCATTTTTCTTTCAACCAAATTGAAGAACAGATGAAGTAGCTATTAGATTAATTTCAAGATTTGGGGGATTGTTTGCTATAATATGGTAATCCGTCCATTTACATCTACTTTTGTATTTCAACAATTTTGTTTGTGCTTCTATAAGACATGGAGAAAGAGAAGAAGAAACAGAGGGTGGGGAGAGGGAAGATGTTGCTGACCCACATGTCATTTTAGCAATACATAATACTTGCCCAAAGACACATGAAAAATGTAAATGATGCTCTGCCTATCTTATTAAAAGATAGATTTCCAATAACATTTTTTTATGTTTAATACTTTTCATAGTTTGCAATATAGTTGTGTTGTTTAGATCAAAGTGTGTACTACTAATAATTATAATAATCAGTTAATGCAGAAAATATTTTAAGAAATTAGAATGCTATGGTTACATAAAATAATAAATGAAGTTAAAATTTCAATTTCTATAACCATTCTGTTACAGAGAATTGTGATAATCAATAACATACTTTCAAGCATAAAAATATTGTATTAGGGTAATATTCTGTAAAGAAGTGGAATGAAAATACAAGTTTGAGAAAAAGAAATGATGCAAAACGTCTTTAAAAGGAAAGTTTGTTTCTGTATTTGTGATAGATGGTGACAGACAGCAAATGGCGACAATATGCAAGATACATATAAAAGAGTGATGTACTTGTTTGATTATAAAAAGCATAACATATGCACGATATCTAAAAGTACATGCTGTATAATCATTTAAATTTAAAGTAAAGATGATAGATGTGAACTTGAAAGTGTGCTTGGGGTGTGTAGTTTTTCAAAGGTTTTTTAGGTAGTGCATAAGCAAAAAGTGTGAAGACCATTGATCCTCAGTGGAGTACCAGCCCCTCCATATCCAAGGGCTTCCCTTCTCTCTCCACTATATGGTTTCTACCAATTCCTCTGGATGATTTTTTAAGAAGCCAAGTATGAGAGAAAGCAAATATGTTGACATATTTGAAGAATGTTTTTGAAACATTAAGTGTGAAATATGGATCTAGATTTCCCAGAGGTATAGCCATATTTGCTAGCTGCCCTGCCCACCCCAGGGTATACTCAAGCCCTAATTTAAATGTGAAACATCTGTGGTTGATACTGATTATTTGTCAACAGGAGAGACTAAGGAAGGTGCAGTAACCTTTCCCAAGGTATCTTCCTAGCAGTATATATTCAAAACATTCGCAGACACTCTCATGGAGGAATCATGTTAAATATTTTGATCTTAAAGAGTTCTTATTTTCAGATCCCTGAATTTCCAAAGTAGATGTTATTGAATATGTTGTGTGTGAACCACCTCTTATCAGACACTTAACAGAGCCCCAACATAGCCCTAACTTGCTTTAAATTCAAGGAATTGTATAAGAAAGTCAAGCTGAAAATTAGGAAATGAAAACCAAGACTTTCAATCATTTAAACTTGAGGAACTGTTTAAAGATCAAATGTAGTGCTTGTTACAGAATCTCCTAAGGAACATTTCCATAAAGACACTTTTACAAAATGTATCTTGGTTATAATCTGTAGATTTTATTGGGCAACATTTCCTTTCAACAGGACTGCATAGCATTGTAGAACAATTTTCAGTTATCTGGAAGAGGGATACTCAAAATTAGTCTTGTAGACATAAAGGCAAGTAAAGGAAGAAATAATGAAACAAAATAATAGCAGGCTCCACTTTAGTAAACATAATGTTTTTAGTTAGTCTGCTGCCTCTAGTATTTTTAGTAAATATTGGGACAGACTGTATGAAGTCAATCCAATGCCTAATGTCAATCAGTCACTTTTAATTCAGAATTACTGTCACTGCTGTGTATATGACCAAAATAGCAATTAAGAGTCAGCAGGGTCCAATTAGATTAAAATGTTTGTGAGGTGTAGTGTATAAAATAGTCCTCAAATTAGAGATGCCTCCCTTGTGAGTGAGCAGCCCACCCGAGGGATAAGAGGCAGGTATGAGAAGGAGAAGCCCATTCTTGGCCTCCGTAGGGGCAAATGCATTTTCCTACATAATTCATAACATCCTGATGACTAACCTAGAGATGTGTATTTCTCTTTTACAGAGGTGAAAACATTCCTTCCTTTTCTCTGTAAGTTTTCCAAGAACTGACAGCTTTCTGGACCTAACATTCAATGCCACAGAGTGGTGGATGTTTATCTGATGCCTCTTGGAATTCATAATATATTTTCTCACAGCAACATCCTACAAATCATAGGTATAATTAAACTGTGGTATTTTTACAGTCAAGTTCAGCTATACAAAACTCTCAGGTTTTTGTTACTCTAAGACAAACTTTGCTTGAGACATACCCCTAAAACACTTGTAGCTAGTGCCATTTTCTTTTGCTTGTTCATCATTTATGATTCAAGCTTTCTAAAAATTCACAATAAAGGAGCATCACTTTGTTGGTTATGGGATAGTTTGTCATTTTTATAAGGAGGCATAATGTAGTGCAGGATGTCTAGTGGTGGATGGGGCTAATGGCCCTATTGTAAAAGGCAATAGATGGTTGTGCTTTAAATTGTCTAAGAGTTTCCATATCTGCTCCAGATTGTCACCAATCACCTCTTACTTTTGTCTGTGTGCCTCCTTATACTTTCCTTTCTCACCCTTCAGCTCAAATAGTGAGATGTTATAATTGTATTTAAAGTGAGACCACATGGACTGTGGCTTCCTCTAACTGTTCCTATGACTAAGAAGCCCATGTTCTAAAATCAAGGGCTTTGTAACATTTATTTTGCAGTGGCATTTTCTAATTTCCTAAAACTTGGCACTTTGGAGAAGAGCATCATCAAATTATTCAATCTGGATAGGAAAGGTGCTGCTTTTCTATACTTCAAGAAGACTGAGTTAAATAGGTTTATAGTGACTGGCTTGGGTATTGAACTACCACTGATCATATTTTTAACATGAAAAAAATGTATTTAAAATTCTAAGTAAGTGGCTCACCAGCTTCTGGAATACAATCCACTCTTATGTTGGGAACTGTCTTTACTCACACAGGTTTTATTTCTCTACTGTTGCCTAGCAACTGAGATGTGGCAAGAGATGTCAGAGGTTAAGGAGCAGACTAAAGTCATTATGGAAAGCAAGCCTTATCAGCATTTTCAATCAAACTTTGTACTCCTTGAAATAAAATAGGTTTCATTGTATTGAATAGTCTGTATTTTTTCTTCTCAAATGCCTAGTTTTTAGAAACTTTTCCTTTCTGAATGTAAGTCCAGTACACATGGAGAATTTTAATTATGTATATTGCTTTGAGATGGACTTCTCTATTACACTGGCACACTTTAAAGGTTAAAGTGAAAAACTGGCATTCTGAAGTCATATACTATGTGAAAAGTGGCTGTGAATACATTTGAAAGCATTCCAAGAGTTATGAAAAATGCACATTGGCTGTAAATGTCCTCTCTTTGAACCATTACTTAATGTTAAATAAAATTCCATTTCCAAATACATTGGCTTGCTTATTAAAAAATTATTCTTTAGAGACAAGAATGCAAAATGTTCTATAGGTTTGCTTGTATCTTTTCTGAAGTGAGAAGGAGTGTTATCAAAATTTTAGCATCTCCTCTGGAATTTATTTTTTTCACCCTGTTCTGTATCAAACGCTAGGCCCCTAAGAATTTGTAACTCACGGATAGTTGATTGCATTTTAGCATGATGCATTTTGAGACTTGTTTTCCAGTGGGCATAACACAATATGCTTTGATGCCATTTCATTTCTAGGCAATGTGGTGGTTCCATCACTCCCAGACCAAATTTTTAAGTTTTCCAAATTAAAGGTTTAAAGGTAAGGCAATCTGAGTTAGAATCACATTCTATGTTGGTTTGAAGTAAATCCAGAAATATGTTTGGAGGACAAACTTTATCCTTTCTTGTGGGTCTCCCTCGTTTGTCTCTGAGTGAAGCCACCATGGTCATCCATTCATAACTGTGTCCTTAAATCTCTTTAGAGAAAATTAATTCTATCCTTTCTGGATTAATTCCCAAACACTGAACTCCCAGTTTAGTCAAAGATTCTAAACCAAGACTCTGTGCTAAATAATTCTTATCAAAAGTCTAATTGGGGCCTGGCCAGTTTAGCTTAGTGGTTAGAGCGTAGGCCCACAGACAGAATAGTTGTGGGTTTGATTTCCAGTCAAGGGCTGGGGATGTACCTTGGTGGCAGGATTGATCCCCAGCCCTGGTCGGGTCATGCGGGAGGCAACAAATTGATGTGTCTCTCTCACATAGATGTCTCTCTCTATCTCTCTCTTTCATCTTCCCTCATTCTATCTGAAAAATCAGTGGAAAGACATCTCTGGGTGAGGATTAAAAACAACAAAAATAGCAAAAGCCCAGTTGGGAGGAATATATTCATGAACATAATTGCCTGAAGAATATTGGGACTATTTCCCTACATTTTCTGAATTTTACTTTTGGATAGAACTATGTATTTAGAATCATTGGCTCCTTTAGAATCACTTCTACTCAGTCTAGATTGTGCAGCATGTAAATGAGCACATATTGATGAGGGAATAATCAATAATCATATGAGTCTCACTATTTCTGTTACAGGGTGCAGGTGAAGTTATTGTCCCTTACATTACACTTTAAGAGCATCTACGAAAGAAACTTCTTTTAGGTTGTAGTATTAGAAAACTTTGGGTCTTTATCTTACAGATATTTCAGATCTGTCACTGACCATATTTTCCTCTTCATTTTCACTGCTAGGAAACTGAGAGCCAAATCTGCAACCTACTTCTATCAGCTGCAGATATTAAGGTATGCATCCATCATACTCATCTTCCCCTGGTTTTACTTTTTCCTTTCTGCATATTCTTTTTTTAAAAAATATTTTTATTGATTTTAGAGTGAGAAGGGAGAGGTAGAGAGAGAAACATGTATGTGAGAGAGTAACATTGATTGATTGCCTCCTGTATGTACCCTGACTGGGGGCTGAACCCAAAACCTGGGCATGTGTCCTTACTGGAATCAAACCCGTGACTTTTGAGTACACAAGACAATCAATGCTCAACCAATTGAGCCACACCAGCCAGGGCTTTTCTATGTATTCTTTTAGCCCTGACTTCCTCAACCATTTATTCTATTTAACTAATGAGCTTTAGAGCAAGATAATCCTCTTGTTCTTAGTCCTCCATTTTGCAAATGCAAGTGGAATGAAGGGTACCCTATGCTGTCCCCCTACTTTTTGCTGGTGTGTGTCCTGACATCCAGAGATGGGGAGAGTTCAGAGTAGCAAGAGCTGGGAGGAGGGAGGGCACAGAGGAGGGAAAGAGAGAGCTCACTTTTGTGGCAGCAGGGATTGGGAGTACGTTTCTGTGGCTACAGTATTACTTCTAAGGACAATCAAGAAAGTGCCAGTCAGGAACTTCTTGCATTAAATCCAAAGGTGACATTTAAAATCCTGACATGTCCAATGTGTGTAACAGAGAATGTCATCTCCACAATGCACATTGATGAAGTAGTTTTGACCATGTTACTGTACAATTACTGTATCACCATTTGTCCACACAGATGAAATTCTAAAAATTATCCCAAACCTGGTACTATATTTTCTAACTCACAAGGAAGAGAGCACCTTCATTTAAAAACAAAAGCAAAAACACATGAGGTATGGAGAAAAGTTACTTTGACTAAGTAAAATGTTTCAAAAGCAGTTATATATCTCCAGTAAATAGGATTTGAATATTAAAAATTTTTCTTCATTGATTTTTTTTTTTTTTTTTTTTTAGTTAGAGAGGAAGGGAGAGGGAGCAAGAGATAGAACATTACTTGGCCGCCTCCTTCATGCCCCTCAGTGGGAATTTGGCCCACAACCTGGGCATGTGCCCTGACCTGGAATCAAACCAGACACCTCTTGGTGCCTGGGTTGATGCACAATCACTGAACCACATTGGCCAGGCAGGATTTGAATAATTAACTTAATAACTATAAGGAGGAGATATAACTATGGATTTTCAGAAGCCACTGAGGCTAAAGATATGGTATGGATCCGCCACATGAAATATGCCCATATTGTACACAAAACCAGTAAGAAAGGAATTTTGTTAGGTTGTTTGGAGGCCTTATACACATTTGTTTCACTGGTCTGGTGTGAAGACCAGTAGGCAACTCAATATTTTACATCACCCTAGCCATTTCCTATGTTCCTTTTCTAAATCTGTACCCATCAGGACTCTCCTCTCACATAGGAAACAAACCTACAGGGAATTCCTATTATAATCATTATTCATATAATACTTATAATAAAAAATAGCTTCTTGTGCTTTTTAAAAATCAAGATGATGTTAGACAACTCAGGTAAAAAACTAAACTACCTAATTTCAATAAGTGTAAGTGGAATACAATGCTAATTCAGGTTCTTGGGGAAAATTGCCTAATGTATATACCTTTTAATGACATTAATACTATTTTCATATTAAAATGATGTCTGTTAGCAAGGTTGACTAATACAAAGTCAAATTTTCCTCTCAACTCTTATTCCTTACTTATTTGATTTACTCTAATTCTCTAAGCATGATACAAGAATGTACCATGGACATGAACTTCATATTAGAATCAGATTTTTTAAAATGTTATTTACCAATATGTTGAATGTATTTCACTTATGGTTAAAAAATCCTAAAGAACTCCTCCGTCATCGCAGAGTCAGTATATCCAGAGTTTAGAATGCCTGCCCTTCCCACCCAGCTGCTCTTCATAAGTAATCCTCTCTGCCAAAACAAAAACAAAACCAAAAGCTGCCATGTATTTCATCTCCCAGACTTGAAAACAAGTCATTTTTGTATAGTTCTGCAAAAATTTCTGGATACAAAAAAATTGTGAGAAATATTTCAGAATTAGATATTTAAAAGAAAATATACTATGCTACAAAGATAGGAATAATACTCAAAATGTCATATGATAATCTGATAATAGTATTGTTTTTCAAAATTATTGTCATAATAGAAAATAAGTAAGAAAAATGAGCAAACCAGGGGTGAGCTTTCCTTTCAGCCAGAGCCCCACTTCCCTCAGGCTGAGGCAGGTGACCTGGACAGGAAACAACCCCTTCCAAAACATTAAGATCCCCTTTGTTAAAAACATAACAGGATTCAAAGATTCCAACAGGAGTCCACAGAAAAACCTCTGAGTATACAGCTGCGCCAGTATACATACCTTGCTAATTAGTCTCTTGTAATACCAATTTCTATTGAAATTCATTTTTCCAACAATCATTAAAGGCCTACAAAAGCCCCTGAGGGAGCCATCCATAAGACTCTTTAGCCTGAAACAGGCTCCTAGGCTTGGTGTATGGGCAACTCCATCCCTTTGAGGTCCAGGTATCATCCATGTTTTAATAAAGTTGCATTTACAATTTCTTACAAAATAAATTAAAATTATATTTCACTATTCTTCTGTGTAATTCCTGGCACAGAGGAAAACAAATGACAATTTGTGAATTGCAAAGCCTAAGCATGAATACATGACATTTGGAGAGCATTCTGACTTTTCTCTTAACTACTTCTTAAACGGAAATTGCCATCACAACCAAAAGCTGTTTCCAAAGTCTACGCATGTGTCCTTAGAGCAAAGAATTTCTGACAAATTGGTCAGACTGGTGTAAACTGAGAAGGACAAAGGGAAAGGTGAGATGACATTGAAGCTAAACTCCATCTGTTCTCAATTCCAGATTTCCCCCATAAAAACTGAGAAGCAGGGCTTTTAAACCAGAGAAAAACTAGGGAACAATTAGCATAGCATGAGTGAACAAACATTTTAAGAGGCATCACGTACTAAAGAATAATTTCCACATTTCCCTGGGAACGTATGTGTGGACTCGCTTGAATATTTATCAAATTCAGTTATCATCACTAAGAATGATCACTTCTATAAGTATATATTAATGTTAGAAATAGAAAAATGTTACCTCCAAATCCTAAGAGGGACTTTGAGCACAGATAGAGGCAGATGAAAGATGGCATGCTGCAGTGCAGCAACCTCAAAGTGAACGGAGCGCTGACTCTCCGGCTTCCATTCCCTCAGGAATATGCTCAGTGAAACACAGAAAGATCCAGGGTGGCGGGAGCAATCGTTTTACTATCACATCCAGATATTCTTCTTGAATTTAACACTCAAAAGCAAACCAGGAACAGGAAGCAATAACTGCACAGCATTTTACACTGTCCTTCAGCTTCTTCTCCTAATATTTTTCCTGGTTCCCAGGGTAGCTGCTCTGCATGACTGTGCAAAACACCAAAAAGTGCTGTGGAGCAGTTCCCAGCCGCAGGCAGACAGAAAGCCTAAAGTGGCACCCGTATTGAAAATTGTGTTGAATTTTCCGTTTAATCATGTATATGCATAGTTTTAAAATCCTTAGTTTTCCCAATTGTCATATTAATACACACTTCAAATATGCTTCAGAGAGGGCTATTGAGATCAATGTAATGATTATATTGATTTTTCCCCTTCATTTTGCTGAGGATCCGACTGAAGCTCTTTCCTTCTACTTTCCTTTCCTATATTTCCTCCAAGGGAGCCTGAGTTTATTTAACTTGCTTTATTCCCTAAAGCACAACATTAGCAAGACCACACTGGCCACACCAATAAACAGAGTCTCCATTAAGCAAATGGGGTAAACTCTAACAAAGCCAGTCCACTGAAAGGAAGCTCCAGTAGGACTGGGGCCTACATTTTCTGATTGTCTGTTATGCCATATGCCAGTATTTACGGTATCATATGTAAACATTAATTTAACCCTAAAATCAACCCTATGAACATTGTATTATCATCCCCCTTTTTACAGATGCAGAAATGATCTCAAAATGATCAAGTAAGTTGCCCAACATCTCCTAGAAACTAATAAGAAAATCACAAATGACTCAACAGAAAAGTTATCAAAAGACATGACTATACATTTCATGGCAGAACAAACATAATGCCAATAAGAATGAGAAGGGATGTTCAGCAGCATTAGTAGTCAGAGAAATGTAAATTAAATCCTCAACGAGATCATCATTTTACACTCATTCAATGAGCAAAAATGAAAAAGTCTAACAATTCCAAGTGTTGAAAGACTGTGGATACACATACCAATGAGAGTGAAAATGGGGGCAACCAACTGTGGGAAACAATTTGGTACTATATCCTGGAGTTGAACATTCACACATCCTACAATCTGGCAATTCTGTTCCTGCCCAAGGGACATTCTTGCACATGTGCCTGAAGAGCTGTGTTCAACAATGCTAAAAGCTCTGCCTGTAACAGCAAAATCCCGAAAACAGGCCAATGGCCATCAGCAAGAGAATGTATAGATAAACTACATATGTTACACATTAGAATATTAAACAACAGAACAAAATAAATGTAGTGCAGCATATCACAATATAGAGCAATCTTCCCAATAAAAAGTTAGTCTCAAAGGATTATATACATTATCTCCTTTTTAGAAAGTTAAAAACAATTTTAATGAAAAGTTTCCTTTTCAGAATACTTATGAATGCAATAACTTTGCATATAAAGAAATGTAAATGTAAAGGAATAACAAACAGGAGACTCAGGATGAGGTCATTGTTGGTGGAGACTGGATGAAATGAGCGAATAGTCCAATGGTTAGATTAAGTTTACTGTTAAAATCCTACTTTTGTTTGAGAGATGGTCACATAGGTGCATATTGCATTATTTGAAATGTCTAAATAATAACTATATAATAAAATAACATTGATGAGAGTGTATCCTTAACCAAAGATTATTAATAGTCTAGTTTTGTATATGTGAGGTCCTAAGATCATGTAAAAACGCAAGAAAAACAAACAACCAATAAACAAAAACTAGGCCCAGATTAGGTCCACCAGTCTCAAAGCTCATGCCACCACCAGGGCAGGCCACTCTTCTGTTCTCAACTAGAGATGTGCAAAAACAGTGCAAGTTACTCCCATTCACCCGTGATGATGGTGTGACATTGTGTATGGGTCATAACCAGAACTGATAACTTATTCTTTCAAGATTGTGTAGAAAGGCATAAAAGATATTACCAGTCTAATAGATACCTCTGGACAACAACACTGACTGACCTAGGCTGGAATCCTGGACCTACTACATCACTGGAGGGGAATGTCTCACTCTCACAGTTTCCTTGGGATGCAAGGATTAGTGATGATGATAAAGGTGATGATCATCATAATACTTTTTGCTGCTTATAAGGCAGAGCATTGCCAACATTTTTTATATCCCTCACTATAATCTATGAGCCATGAAATATTATTTCCAATTTAAATGCATAAATATACATGCATGTATAGAAACAAACACCCATGCATGAATAGATATATAGGTATAGGTATACATAGATATATACTCATATGTATAGATACACATATGTGTGCCGATACATTTGTTCATGAATGTATGGATATATATATATATATATATATATATATATATATGGACACATAAATATAGACACATCATATACACATGGATAGATTTATACATGTATAAATACATATCCACACATTGCCCAATTTATTACCTATTGTTAAAAACGTCCTGCTTCCTCTCCCTTCTGAGCACATCACATAGAATTGCCATGTGAGAAACAACTCAACTTAAAATGAATGAAATTGACTTGGAGCACCTGGCTCGTGATTGTTATGCTGGGCTCCTTGTTATAGCCATTGTGTGTGTTTTCAGCACCTGCTTGTTGGCATAGTCAGTCCCTCCACATTAGCAAGCACTTTAGCCTCTGCTCCTCTAGAGGATGAGGCCCACTTCTGTGACTAACCTCAGAGAGTGAACTGAGTGGAAGCTAATTAGTCAATAATTATAATCAGATCTCTCTAAATTTGGAAAAATCCATCAAGCCTTTTTGGTGTGACACAACCACCTGGACAAAAATATTATTTTATTTTATTTTATTTTATTTTATTTTATTTTATTTATATATATACATACAGCAGATGGAGTCTGGAATGTAACCAGTGCATAATGAATGGCAGCCATTATTACTATAAAAAGTAAGACTCACTATTATCATTCCTTATGTAGAATCTAGTTTTCTGACATTTGGTTTTTGATATCTTACCATGGTGGCTTTTCAGTTTTGGTGGGTTTACCCCTACAGTGTTTAAACATAAAGTTCTCATGGGTTCAGTTACAAGTGCATTCACTCCAATTAAATTTTAAGAGGCTACCGACTCCAGAGAATAATGAAAGAGTAAATAGGTTACAATTTTCTGTTGATGTAAATAAGTGAGGTCATATAAAACTTGGAAGTGGGATAAAGAAATGCTGAAAACAAACAAACAAACAAAAAACGTTACAAACTCTGAATCTCTAAAATAGATGAGAGACAGATATATTTACTACTAGCTGAAAAAGTGAATGGCACCCCCATTCCCCTACTCGCACCTACACACACACACACACACACACACACACACACACACACACATTCCATAATTTAGCTCTCTGACATTCATTAAATGCCACTCCGGTCTTCAAAACACAAAAAATGTAACTTTTTAAAAGACTAAGATGTGGTTTCACCTATGGCTTTCATATGAAAGACAGAAAAGGAAAAGGAAAAGAATCAAGACTTGGAATGAGTTTCACATCAAACTAGAAAATTTTGCTCTATGATATCTTCATAGAAAGCCCTCCAGCAATCTCAAGTCCAAAGGGTTGGCTCTCAGATCAAATCCCTAAGGCAGTGGGGCTCCATAGTCACTAAAATGTTGTTCACACATCAGAGGAAATGCAATAGAGGCTGTGATATAAAACCATGCTACAGCCCAGCCAGTGTGGTTCAGTGGTTGAGCATCAACCCATGCAACGAGAGGTTGCTGGTTCAATTCTTGGTCAGAGCACATGCCCAGGTTGTGGGCCAAATCCCCATTGGGGGCATGCAGGAGGCAGCCAATCAATGTTCTCTCTCATTTGATGTTTCTCTCTCTCTTTCCCTCTCCCTTCCTCTCTCTCTAACATCAATAAAGAAAAAACATTTAAAAATAATAATAAAATAAAACCATGCTACAAAAAGCGCTAAACACAGAAAAGACAGAGAAGCTGGAACACCTTCACAAACTTCATCCCACAGAGAGTTGAAAACAGGTAAAGGAAACGGTAGTAGAGGACAGAAATCGCAGCTGCCTCAAGGCTGGTTAGAGATCTGTGATTTAAATACATATTTCCATAGAGAATGGAATCACATCTGGAGCCTACAATTTAACTTCTCCCAACATTAAACAGATGCTTACTTTTAAAATGCTAAACAGTGTATGTTTAAGTATATTCTAAAGCTAATGTTTTCTAAATACGTCAAATGCAACTTGGTGTTTTTTGGCAAAGGCCCAAATGGTTTCCACACAAAGGATATTAGTACTAAAAAGGACTAAAGGAGTGAGCTCTTCCAGCCTTCATTTTAGGATGAGAGAAACTGAGTCCCAGGTAGCTAAGTGGTTTATTGATTCTACACAAATAGTTCGTGACTGAGCTGTAAGTATAATCTAAAGGGTAGTTTTCACTTTAAAATTTTTAACCTCATAAAAACCTAAATGTCCCATAGAATTACAGGAGCTGTCATAAAAGTACAAACTAAAAGCACTTTCCAGGGCCTGGCCGGGTGGCTCACCAAAGGGTTGTGGGTTTGATTCCCCATCTGGGCACATACTTGGGTTGCGAGTTTGATCTCCAGCGGCAGTGCATATAGGAGGCAACTGATTGAGGTCTTTCTTTCTCTCTCTCTGCCTTCCTCTCTGTTTCAAATCAATACAAACACATCCTCGGGTGAGTATTAAAAATAGATAAATAGATAAATAAAATAAAGGCACTTTCCAGGGATCCCTGAGGGACATGAGGTTGGCAGCGCAGATGCTGGGGTTTCAGCAGGGCCAGGAAGTGTCCCCGAGAAGTCTCTGGCTGTCCCAAAAGGGAGGTGGCAGATACCTCTGGGGAACTAAGAATGCTATGCCCTCGACACGCCCTACCTACCCCAGAAAGAAGCTGGTGAACAGAGAAGAGCAAGTCTGGAAAGGATTCTGGAATTCCTGAGACTAGGCAGAGAGATAAATCAGGAATATAATATTTTTTTATTTGTAGTGTACTATTTAACTCCCAGGCAGAGTGGCTGAGACCACCAGGACATGTAGAAAACACACAGCCACAGTCTCAACCACATGCCAGGCAAGTGCCCCACACACCTTAGCTCTTCTAAACCTCAGGGTCGTCATTTTAATCCAGGTCTGCTAAACCACCAGGGAGAACCCCCAGCTCCCATCATGACCCATTTACCGAGTCACTGTCTAAACAGGTCCTAAGAGCTGCACAGTAAAAAATAAATAAGCACTTCCTTTGTGTTTTCAGAATGTCATCTGGATACAGCTGACTACAGGGGGGGAAGTTTACTTCAAGAAACTTATGTCACAAGGAACTCCTCATTTCTAACTGGTACTTTTCTCTGAATATTTCAAAGAAATTCTGAAATCAGGATGTGAAACTGATTCATATATTTAATGTGATAGGGTTTTCTTCCTGAAAAGCTGTTATTAAGTTTATGGAGTAATCATACAGCATCTGAGAACTGAAGTGCTGTGCTATTTTTACAGATGATAAATGCCTTTGAAAATTTCAGATTAACTCTCTTAAGGGACATGATTCTAGAAAATAATTCATAAGTGCTTCCCCAACATGTTTCTGACCTGGACCATGCCTTTAGGTTCTCCATCCACAATGCCACTGGATGTGGGGATATGGCAAAAACTGGCAAAGAGGTGGGGCCTTTATTTCCCGGATTCAGTCTCTGAGGATCACCCAGGGTCTGCCCATCTGGCAGATCCAAAACCCTGGAATGGCTCTGTTGCAATAGAACGTCATCCCGTCTGACCGGTGTAATCTGAAAGCATTCAATATGTGGGGCAAGGTATATTTTTGTTGTCATGGTGTTGAGTTTAACATTTGCGGATCATCTAATATTTACTGGGAAGATTTGAACTTAAACATTTGGTTCATTTTATAGTTTTACAAAGTTACTGAAGGTCTCTGGATCCTCTTTTCCTCGTCTGTAAAGTGAAATTAATATATCTGCAGCATATGGCTATTGTTAGGATTGTTACCTGTTAACAAAAGTTACTGTAGGCTTCTTTGTGAAATAAAATGAAGCATAAAGAACAAAGAGAAAGATAAAAAGATTCTGCCACATAATAGGTGTCCAATAAATGTGAGTAATACTTATGCTTCTTCCTATCACAAAGGAATTTCAGCACTTTAATCAATAAATATGTATCAAAGCATTTCATCTGCTTCAAAGTGAAATCTGTAGCAAATTAAAACCCAAGGCATAGAGCTTCAAAGAGAAGGCTGACTTGAATTAAAAAATGAATGTAATACTAAGTCCAGCATGAGACGATGACTCAGAAAATTGGACTGCAAACTGGGTGACTCTCACTGTACTAGTCAATGGTTGCCTTGTGTGGAGGAGGGTGCTGTTTCCCAAAAATTAATAGAATGACCCTTTTATCCCTTCAGGAATCGTGCGATACTTTTCAAGAAAGAAGACTCCAAACTGAAATTTAAAAGAAAGGAAAAAATAAATAAATATGGTGGGTGAAGTGGATATGTTATAGTTTTTGTGCTTTTTGAGTTCTTATGATTTTGCCTGATTGTAGTTGTAAGTTACAAGAAGTGGATGCTGCATGTTAGCTGTGATGAAACGATTGCCAATATGAGACCCTCTCTCTCTGTGTTCCTGCTATTTCAATAATATAGAAAGATCTTAAATATGTATCTTGAAACATGTAATGCAAGAACAGGTCTATTTTGAAAATAATTGATTCTTAAAAAATAATAAAATAAGATAAAGGTAACTGATTCTAATGAATGTGTTTACCAACATCCATTTCCTCAAAGGGAGCACCAGAATCCTATCCTGCTAATGTATTCTCCATTAGGTACCCATATCCGTTTTCTACCTTGCTTTCTCAGGACCAGGGAGTTGGGGGGAGGGTCTACCCCTATGAACCACATCAGGCTGCCTGACCCTCTGACTTGGGTTTGCTTCGATCATCAGGACAGAAGACCTGCAGAAGAGAGAGGCTGGGGTATTTTCCCCAAACTTGCTTCCTGTCTAGGTGCCTTGTGTCTGCCACTGGCCATGTCTGCTACCAGCACAGTTCTTGTCATATGGTCCCTTCCTCCTACATGGGCTCTGCTAACACTGTTTACGCCCCTCACCGCTTCAGACTAAGGGTGGTGAAGGCTTTCCACCATTCTGGTTCTCAGCACTCCTTTTGGCTTCTGGAAACTCCCTTGCATTGCATTTTCCAAAATTCACATCTGCATGTGCCTCCTGCTGCCTGTGCTGGTCCTGATTGATACATCCACAAATCAGGCTAATGGGTACTGAAATTTGTTACTTACTTCAATAATTCAGATAGAGCAAAATTCTATATTTTGGCATATGCTATTTAAAAAAAGTCATTTATTTGACCAAGCCACACTAGACAGAGAAGCTGAAAGAATCCAGGATCATATGTGATGAATAAGTATCTAAATATTTTTCAAGTATCAGTGAATTTTATTGCATTGGTTTTTCTGTGTGTGGTACTGTGTGAGATAAATAGGATTTCATGAATGGTAATTTAAGTTACTTCCAAAGATAATTATTTGGCAGCTCGGTTATTCAGTGTGCTCCATGAAGCCTGACAACATGACACATTTACAGGCAGGTGCTGAAAACAGAGTGGGTGTCGAAACCTTGGTGTCCCAAGTTATTACAGTGACCATTTTTAATCTCTTCAGAACCCTCACAGTTCTTTAGCCCTTTACCTAGGCAAGAAGCAGCAGCGCGGCCTTAACTCATTAAAACAGCTCATGTAAAGTTGAATAAATTACATATTTTGGTTTACAACATTTTTTTTTTTTTTTTTTATCCTCACCCGAGGACATTTTTCCATTTTTTGTTCAGATAGAGCGGGAGGGAGAGAGAGGAAGAGAGAGAGAGAGAAACATCGACGTGAAGGGACACATCGAGTGGCTGCCACCCGCACGACCAACCAGGGCCGGGGACAAACTGCAACCGAAGTACGTGCCCTTAGCGGGAACCGAACCCGGGTCTCTCTGTACCGCAGGCCGATGCTCCAACCACTGAGCCAAACCGGCCAGGGCCGGTTTACAACATTTAAAAATTCATTAAAATAGGCTTTAGTATATATTGTAGAAATAAAATTTAACCTATGTAAGTCATTATCCCTGTCTTAAAGTGAGTAGTAAAGAGAATACTATGCAACTCTGAGGAAACAGAAATAACCAGGAAGAAGCAGGGAAGGGTAGAAATTAATCAAATGACTATGGGCCTTATAATTTGATGAGGACCATCTTGGGAAAGTGCTCTAGCAGCACAGACAGGAACATCCACACTATTCCTTCTTTCCCTTTCTGCTTCTGTTCCCTCACATGACATCCACAGAAATTTCCATATGATGTGAAAGTAACCAATAAAAGCTTAATGGGACCATGGAGAGAAAGAAAATGGGAGAGGAGGAGAGGGAGAGAGAGAGAGAGAGAGAGAGAATTTTAGTTCTGGAGAGAAGCTAAAGTTTATTTGTTTGACTCTTATACTCTGTTGATGACTTTAATTTAATAAAATAAAATAATTCTGTATGACAATGAAAATGAGAACTAACATGAAAATAGAAGAGCTGTACTTATCACAATAATTATATCCATATGATGAACATAAGCTTATTAGAAATATCTATTTCAATCCCTTAAGATAATACCTACCCTCAACTTGACAAAAGTAAAATGCAGTTCACACAAAGGAACACTAAAATAACGCATTTAAAAATAATATTCAGCCTCACAGACAATGAAGGCCACAAACATTTAAACAAATATGGAGTACCATCTCACATTTACTGAACTAGGAAACACCAATTAAAATAATAAATCTGTTGGCAGGAGTTGCAAGGAGTCCTGTAAATTCTTGTAAATGATTGCAATATACTTAGAGAACAACCATGCAGTAGCCAATAAGAGTCGGAACATTGATCACAGCCTGGGATCCAGTAATTCCAACTTCAGAATCAGAACCCTCAAGATGCAACTCAAAAGGAAAAAAAGTTGTGTGTACAAATATGTTTCTTAATCTGCCTTCAATGATGTGGAAATGACCTTTACCTTACTATAAGTGAGTAAGCTAAAAATGATATATTATTAATAAAATAAAATAATTTGAAATTTGAAATAGATAAGCTATATACATTTGGGAAAAGTATCTATGAAGCAATCTTGAGTGAGAAAGTAGAAATAAAATAGTAGATCCATCATTTATTAAATAGATATTTGTTAAATGCTTACTACTTTCTCACATCCCTAAGTTTGCAGTACTGGACCCATGTTCTTTTGTCATGAACATTTCTGTGTTAAGTATATTGGCCAATGTCACAAAGGTGTTAGTGGTGAACAAACATCAGGAGTCTGTCATTGACACTAAGCCTCTAAAAGCTAAAACTTATCTTTCCACTAGAATTAAAGCAATAGGTTCCTTTCTGTAGGCTTTATGGCAAGTTGGAAAAAACTATCTAAATAAATTCTTGAGACTTGCAGGTGGAATTCATGAATAAATATAAAGATTTAAATTTTTCAAGAAAATAAAGGGTAGTGTGAATTATGACAAGATGTATTTCCAGGCACCCAAATATTTATGACTTCTTAGTTTAGTAAAAAATGTGTTACTCTGTAGACAAGAAAGTGTATTTAATTTGAGAGATGGGTATTTGAATACTTGTGCTGTATTGCACTTAAAAAAATGTAGGCACACTGTTCCTATAAGTAATGAAATGAGTAGGCAGATGATGCTAGGGGTTTATTATGGTTAAATACATTTTTTTTTAAAAAAAGTTGATCATAATTTCCTCTTTTCCATTGAGGAAAATTCAAAGCTAATTTCATGGTGTCAACTCACTATACAGTGTACTCTTATAAATGCTGATAATTTTAGGAAACCATTAAAATATTTGGCAGTTCATATCAGACTTCTTTGCTTGAGAAAACCTTCCAGCCCACCTCCCGGGCTGACCCCAAAACCATTTACGATAGACTTACTTGAATCTGTTGAAAAGATTAGTAAGGAAGGTGTTTCATTTACAATAATATACATTGTTATTTATCTCTTACTGAAAGTGATAATGACAATACAAAATATAGCTATCAAGCAAGTAATTTAATTTATCTTTTCTGGGCATGTGGCTGTAAAACATATGAGGATATGGGGCTCCATTAGGCACATTTAATTATGTTTAGATGATTCTTTAGCTCTGCATAGTTTCACCCAAACTTGTTGTAAAAACATGATTGAAAACAAAAACAAAAACCTTCCTATAGTTGTATACTCCCCAGCTTTCTCATAAATAAGCTTTAATGATCCATTTCCCAAATTCTAAATTTTGCCAATATTTTCTTCCAATGTTTGAAAATGGAAAAGGTACACCTCTCCACAATTTTACATGCATTTTTTTTTGGTTTGGGGGAGTCTTTTGCTGCTGCTGCTGTAAACGAGGGCTCGTGCCAGCAGAGTGACTCTACCGCTTCAAGGACATGGATCAGGTTCACAGCCGGTGGCAGAGTGATCCGATACAAACACAGAGATCCTTTGATTATTTCAACTTCTTTTTTGCTAGCATTTTTCTCTTCCGTCACTGTTTAATGGAGTAAAATGTGTTGTCTTCCTCAGGGTAGACATTAATTTGAATTAAGAGGAGCCAATCGTAATCCCTATTTATTTTCCACTGAGGCAAACAGAGGAAGGGAGATGTGGGAGAAAGAAGGTAAGAGTAGAGAGAAAGAGTGATGATGTAAACTGCTCCCTTCCTTTGAAGCTGCCTCTGTTTCTGTCCCCATCTCTTCCTTCCCATTCTTCTAAAGATGATAGCGCTGGCCAGGAGGAGGCCCGGACAGGCACCCTGAGCTGCCTAGTGAGGTGTTAGGGGAGAGCTGTTCCCAAGGGCACTGTTTGAGGTCCCAGCCACCCCTGAGTCTGCAGGGTGAATGAACAGTGAGCCCAGAGAGAAGGAAGGCCCACTCCTTTGCCCCTATGAAATCCCACCTGGGCCACGATACATCTATCAGAATGGCTAAATAGAAAGTACTCACCACACCCAGTGCTGAATAGAATGCGGAACAACTGTAGGTCTCCTACATCGCTGGTGGGAATGCACAATGGGACAGCCACTCTGGAATTTCCTGCCTTGTGACCCGGCAACCCTATACTCCTGAGCATTCACCCCAGAGAAGTTACAACTTCTGTTACCAGAAAAAGACCGTACATGAATGTTTATAGCAGCTCTACTCATAATCGCCAAACACAATCTAAATATCCTTCAGTGAGAGAATGAAGAAACATGCTTCAGTCTATCCAGACAATGAAATACTACTCAGGATTAACAAGGAACAAATAACTGGTCCATGTAACAACTTGGATGAATCTCAAAGGCATTACGCTGAGTAAAAGAAGCCAGTCTCATAAGGTTACATGACTCCCTTTATATGACATTCTAGGAAACACAAAACTATAGTGACAGAGAAAAAATCAGTGGTTGCCAGGGCTCAGGTGGGGCATGGGTGTGACCACAAAGGATGGGCATGAGGGAGGTTTTTGTGGTGATGAACTATTCTGCATCCTGATTGTGGTGGTGGTGATGTGAATCTATACATATGAAAAAAAAGTACAAGCAAAAAGATAAATTTTATTGTATGATAATTTAAAATATAAAATTAAAATTAAAAACAAAGTTTTCTTTATCCTCACCTGAGGACACTTTTGCATTTATCTTCAGATAGACTGAGAGGGAGAAGGGGAGGAAGAGAGAGAGAGAAACATCGATGTGAGAGAGACACATCGACTGGCTGCCACCCACAAAACCCCAACTGGAGCCGGGGACAAACTGCAATCGAGGTACGTGCCCTTAGCAGGAAACGAACCCGGGTCTCTCTGGACCACAGGCCAATGCTCTAACCGCTGAGCCAAACCGGCTGGGGTGGGGGTGGGGGTTTTAATGAGGGAAAGAAAAATCACCCCAAATCTGTAATCAATTAAAAAAATCCAAAATGAAAACCCCATCTATCCATCATTTTCTCTTTCCTTTCCATTTCATGAGCATCAATGAAATCTATATACTCTAATGCCTCATTTTTCCAGCTTAGGAAAAATTATGAGATTTACTTGGGGGTTTGTCAAACAAAAACTTTAAAAAGATTTCAATATGTCATTTTCAGAAAGGCCGACACCACAAAAGAGATGTGTGATGTAATCTTTTACAGCCACTCCCCTTCCCAGAAAAATGAAATAATTGCCAAATAACCACTAGGCACTGTTGTCTGAGGGGCACTCCGGATTTCTTTCCTATGAAAGAATACTAAGCTAAGCATGGTCTGGACCTAAACAAAAATGCTTTAGATGATAGTGAATTTCCTCAGTGATTCTCACATTTGAAAACAGAGAAAAACAACAAGCTAATCAACTATTATGGTAAATAATTTACATAAAAAATTATGCTACAAAATAAACTCTGATTGCAAAATCATTCCAATTTTAACACATAAGTTAAACTGTTAACTGGCATTGCATAGATGGCCCCTTAATGTTGGAGCTCCTGGCTGGGCTGGCTGAAGGATGCTCTCGGGGTTGCTCCGGATAATCCTGCAGCATATACTCAGGAAAGTATAGCAGGAGGGGAGGCTGCACCAGCTACTTTACTTGGGAGCAGCAGACACAGTATCCAGACCCCAGGGAAAGAGACAGAGGAGGAGGGGCAGATGGATGGGGAGGCAGGAGTCTACAGAATTCACAGTGGCCAGTGATGCTATCTGCCTCTGGGAGACCCTCATAGGCATCATCAACACATAGCATTATCTCCACAGCTGTCCATCACTATGGAGAATTTGGGAGGCCTAAAAAGTCATACTACGTTAGCTGTGTTAGCTCCTGCTTTATATAAGTCTCTGGATGTTTTCAATTCAACTACCACTAAAAAGAAACACACATATCTTCTAGCTATATCTGTTGGCATCTTTCCATCAATCAATCACATCACCACCCAAATGTGACAGCTATGCAGGTATTATGAAGGCCAGGGCATCTCAACTGTAATTGCACTTAAAAATCACCTGGGAGCATTAAAAACCAATCCCCAGATATACGGACTTACTTTATGGGGCCAGCAGCAATATTTCTCACTCCCCTCTTGATTGTATTGATGAGAACCACTGTCAATTCCACACTATAGACCTTGGACAGTTGAGTTCTTTAGCATGGTATAGGTATGGTTTCAATGCATAATTTATCCCACTAAATTCTAAATACCTGTGACTCACTTTTCCTATGCTGATGCTAATTTTCATTAAGTAACACCTTTTGATTATTTTTAATGTACACAAAGTAAGGTTATAGAACTTCCCACTCTGTTTAACCTCATATTGACAGGTAGAGAGGAAAAACACATTTTCTCTTTAGGCGTTGGGTTGTAATAAAATGTACAAAAAGATATGATTTGCATTTTCTATAAAAGTTCATTTAATTGGTGATTTTAACAAGGGCTATTTAACTTTTGATTATGTCATCCTGGATCTGATTGTGAACTATATATCTTCCGCCTTCAGACAAGGCGATTGTATCATTTTCCCTCAATCAACTTTTAAGAAGGTAGCCTCAAAGCCAGCTCTTTAAATGTCTTTCTTCCCCTCTCAGAGAATGTAAGCAGCCTCTGTCAGTAATGAAACCCTAATTTAGTCTAGCAGTGAACACGAAGGATGAAGATTCAATCACATCAGAAAGCACTTTCCCACTGTCCTATTTTTCTCTGAAATTAAATAACAAAGAAATGATGTTGGGCTACATGAGGTCACGAAAATACAACTATTGTAATTATAATTGGAAAGGTCTAGAAAATGAATAGAAAATTATCTTTCTTACAAGAATTAATTAAAATCTTATTAAAAAACGAACAGGCCATGTCTTATGAGGAACTCTGAAGTATACAGAATTAAACAATTCACACTAGGCACACTGAGAGTAAGCAACTTAGTTACTAGTTCTCTAAAATGACCCATCTTTGGCTTCTTTAAAGTTGAAGTAAAAGTATCAAGAAAAATTATAAAAAATGTCTCAGGAAGAAAGTGGAGAAGGAGCCATGGGTTCCTCGGGGAAAGGCCCCTCATCAGCTGGGCATACTGAACAGACTTTCACCTCCAGCCTTTCCTCATACCAGCCTCTCAGCTTGTAAATGCCCCTCTAGCTCATCTCCAAAGATCAATGTATCATCTCTTTTGAGAATTTCCCTCAAATATTTTCTGGCAGAAAGAATTTGTGGCTCATTTGGTCCTTTCTTTGTTTACTTTTGCAGATAATTGTATGAAAACTCAGAATAGGATATATCCCACCATGACCTAAATCAGCACCTTCCCTATCAGTAAGTGTTTGATATGTACTTAACAAACAAAAACTGGAAGCAATGTATCTGATGGTTCTCTCCCTCGGAACCCCTAGCAATGTGCTTACTTTCCTTAATAATTTACAGAAAAATTTCTAAGTCAGTTCTTCTTAACCAAATCCATGAGGACCATGGATAGATGTTAGGAAATCTGTGAACTTCTTGAAATTGTATATAAATTTATGTATATTCTAGTATGTGACTCCCTTCCTACCCACCACCCCCTACCCTGGATCATCTTTATTGTTCTTTTTGAGTCTTTAAGAAAATGGTAATCCAAAAATCAATTTTTAAAAGTCACTGCTCTACATATATATTTGTATAAACTATAGGTATAAGAACTTCCTGAGATGGCTAAGCAATGAAACGAACACCTAAGGCAGTCTGTCCTCTGGATGTTTACAAAGAAAAATGTTCTGTTCTGGTTGCTCCACATGACTCTGAATTGTGTAGCATTGAAACTAGAAGGGCCTCAGAGATCATCTAGTTCGGTGGCTCTCACACTGTGGAATGCAGAGTCATGTGAAGGACTTGTCAGAACACTAAAGGCTTGGTCCCGCTCCTGCAGGTTATGGTTCAGTAGGTCCGAGATAGAGCCCAGAAATGTATTTCTAACCAGTTCTAGGTGATATTGATGCTACTGGTCTGTGGATAACACTTTGAGAACCACTGATCTAATTTATTTCTTCATGTTTTAATGAGTAGACTGAGACCTTCAGAAGCTGAGTGTGATCTACCCAAAGTAACACAGCTAAGTTGGCCATCTGGGACCTACCCATACTCTGATTAGCAGTGTATCTTAGGCAGGTCACATATGGGTCTCTGAAACTTGTAGGTGACCACCCCAGACACAAAAATGTGTCTCAGCTGGAACTAGTTGGCAATGGTCGTTGTATCTGATACCACTGAGGAAACGAGAGGAAGACATCCGTTAGTCTGCTCATCCCACACAGAGAGCTGAGAATTTTGTTTTTTCTACTTCCTTTAAATGACAAATCTCTTGTGGCAGTTTTATTGCTATGGCTAAAATATTCTCTTGAAACAAAAACATTATGTCATCTTTCTGACAATGCAATAAGAAGTTTCTTTTTATGGGGTCACTTTCATAGTGTTCTAAAGTGACATATTTTTTTCCAAAATTCTTTTCAGTATGTTTTTAAAAAATATTTTTAAGGCATATATTTCCCAGCATTTTGAAATCTCCTCTCCCAGCTCTTCCTACAGTGAAGCAAGACCAAAGATAAATGTCTTCAAAATTTGGCCTCACCAAAGTCTTCCACATTCTTGCCTTATCCCATCCCTGGGTCTAGCTTCATTCCTAATCTCCCCCGCTCCCCGATACCATCAGACTCCCCAAAGCCCAGTTTGGTTTTCACACCTTAGTTTTTCTGCTTCTTGGATCTCTGACTCATATACTGAACCTGTCCCATAACCTCCTTTCTGACTCAGAACATGCAGCTTCATCTCCCTATAATATGACTTGGCTTCAGGACACTCTCTTAGGAACAGCCTCTCTTGTCCTGTCTCATCCTATCTATAACCCTTTAGTGTCATATGTCGGACTGACCTTACTGGTTCCAAAGTGGTATAGAAAAAGGGAGCATAACATTATAGGTAGAATGTGCTTTACTCATCATCACAATATATCAAAGCGCTGAAAAGCATCTATAAAGCCTTCCTAGAATTTTTGTTTTCTTATTTTTTCCAGTCCCATAGTACCCACTTTCTACTGTTTAATTTATGAAAAACTTCAACTGTTCATTACACTTTAAACAATGAATTTCATATTAAATATATATATATATAATAAAACCTCATCTCTATTACATTTCTTCTAATAATAACCACCATAACTGGTTCTTTAGTGTAGTGTATTGAAAATCAGCCTCATCCTGTGGGGCCTGGAAGGATCGAAGACTGAAGGGGCTAAGCCATATGACCTAGGAGTGAGATGAGGCCTGCCTTCTTGTTAGTATCATTGTTTTCCACGTAGTTTTATCCCTCGATACCCTGAGCTGAGCGGACTCTATTTTCTGAATCTGGGCTTCACACCACCAAAGACCAGGGTCTATTTTTTCATGGACATCACATCAACATTACAACCATTTACTTGAGTGCCTGGGGTGTACCAGACTCTGCATGCACATCGTTTCTAATATTTGTAACAGTTGTGCCAAAAGTTGAGTAACTTGAAACTAGGTCTCATCTTACTTACACCAGCAGTTCTGAAAATGAGGCCCAGGAACACCTTGGGGTTCCTTGAAACTCTTTTATAGGTCAACAAGGCCAAATAATGATCTGAAAGGGCTATTACAATATGCTTCCCTTTTCCATGATATTTCTGTCTGAAGTTGGATTTTCTTAGTATGCTGCAACCAAAACAACATATCGTAACAGATTGAATGCAGAAGCAGATGAGAATCCAGTTGTCTTCTATCAAGTCAGATATTAAGAAGATGTCAAAAAATGTAAAATAATGTTACTCTTTTCACTAAATTGTTTTGTTTGAGAAAATATGGTTATTTTTCAAAAAATATGTTATGTTAACATACAATGGGTTTACTAATATTATTGTTAAATAAATTAATTACATGTTTTTAAATATTATTAGCTTTGATTTCTAAAATGGTGAATGTCACTAGGTAAAGCTTACCCAAACAAAAGCTCTTTGTGGGTCCTCACTAATTTTTCAGTGCAAAGGGGTATCAACCCCTAAAAGTTTAAGAACTGCTGCTTTGAGATAATACTCTTTTGATTCACGGTATCATGTCCATTCCAGAAGAAAAGTTCTCATTGCCAGAGAAGAGGATGTGGAAAAGAAGACCCTGTGATTTTAGAAATCCAAACTCCTGTAGCTCCTATTACCTGTAGCAGACAGCACTTAGTTAAATGTACAAGGGAATATATGACCGTAGGAAATATGACTGAAGTACTCAATCTCCTCCGTTAAATTGAGTTTCTAGAGGACATGAATAGTACCACCTCCCTTGGAATCTAGCACACATTGAGTCTTGAATAAAAATAGCGACTAACTGAAAATGTAAAGAAGAGCTGTCACAAAAGACTTTATGGAGTTTGATATAAGTTAGTATATGATACAGAGGAAAAGCACATATTATGGAGAGATGCAAACCTGAATTCCAATTCTGACACAACCTAGATAAGTTATTTAATTTCTCTGAGCCTCAAAGCGTCCCTAACTCACAGGGTGTTAGGAGAGGTAAATGTAGCAAATCTATATTATTCCCATTGGAACAACAGTGGGCTAGTTCTAGGATAAATGCTGCATGTCAGATGATCCAAATGCATGAGGAGACACTTTTTTCTTTCTTTCTATTTTTAAAAATATGTTTTTATTGATTTTAGAGAAAGGGGAAGGGAGAGAGCAAGAGAAACAGGGATGTGGGAGAGAAACATGGATCAGCTGCCTCCTGCACACCTCGTACATGTGCCCTGACTGGGAATCGAACCTGTGACCTCTTGGTGCATGGGATGGTGCTCAATCCACTGAGCCACACTGGCCAGGTGACACTGCACTTTTGGCTGTTGAGTTCATCATAAAATTAGGTTGTGTTCTTGTGTGTGTCAGTTTAGTATTTAGTCATTTAGAGACATGTACCTTCTGTTCTTGAAATTCAGTGACAATAGATATAAGCCCTGGAAATTCTCTTCTATGAGAAAAAATATTAAGAAATTGGCCTGCCTGGTGTGGCTCAGTTGTTGAACATCTACCCACGCACCAAGAGGTCGCTGGTTTGATTCCCAATGAGGGCACATACCCAGGTTATAGGCCCAATCCCCAGTGGGGGGCATGCAGGAGGTTGGCCAATTGATGTTCTCTCTCCCTCTTCCTTCCTCTCTCCCTAAAATCAATAAAGAAAAATAAAATTAAAATTAAAATAAAAATAAATTGAATACCACACTACAGTGATACCAAAGTTGTAGAAAAATTTACATTATCAACATTAGTACAACTTCACTTAGTGGTTGCTAACTTAAAAATCTGAATCTTAGCCCTGGGCGGTTTGGTTTAGCAGTTAAAGCATCACCCTGCGGACCAGGGAGTCCAGGGTTCGGTTCCTGCTAAGGGCACGTACCTCGGTTGCAGTTTGTCCCCAGCCCCAGTTGGGGTCGTGTGGGTGGTGACCACTTGATGTGTCTCTCTCACATTGATGTTTCTCTCTCTCTCTCTTCCTCCCTCTTCCTCCCTCTATCCTTCCTGCTCTATCTGAAGATGGATGCAAAAATGTCCTCGAGTGAGGATTAAAAAAAAATCTTAATCTTAAGTCTGGATGCATTGTAAACATTTTCAAAATGTAATTATATGACATTTTGAAAATTATTAAATACAAATGTCAAGCCCCTGTTTATAAAAATAAAAATAAAAATAGCAATTTCAGGCAATAACTAAGTTTACTCACTGTTAAGCCATCCCTAAGTGTTTCATTTAAGATTCTTGTCTTATTACACCACCAGAAAATTGGATCTAAATTCATTTACCACAGGCAAAGAAAATGTTTACGACTAAAAGTGCATTTATACATATAAGTAATGCAATTTTGCCTTTTTAAAAAAGGCATAAAAGTAAGAATTTGTGGAAAATGCGGGAATGAGAATATTTCTATGTCCTTACATTACATGAGTCACCTGAACCATAAAATAATTTTATAAAATTTCACTGTCTTTTGTTTTGCACACTTATCATAAAGGAGCACATTCAGCCAATTTTTGCCTCTCGTTACAGCCATACTGTTTTTTCTAACTTACACTAAAACTTACACTAGGTGGAGCCCCTTGTCCAAGATTTGGAATGATAGAGAAAAAGAAAGAAAAAAAAATTAACAATTGAAAGTAAAATCACAGAGACACTTATAGTTTTGATTTTTTAAAATGTGTCCTAAAATCTACAGTACCACCAGAAAAAAATTTTTCTTCCTAATAGTAAAAAACCATGATAGTGGATAGGACCATTAACATTTACTACAAAGAAGACTAGTGGCAAAGCTGTTGCTACAGTAACAGCTACAAGGTTCTGAATTCAATGCAAACATTATATTACCTTTGGGGCAGAGGCATAGAGCCCATGGGGGATAACATCTTTTTTGGATACTTGTAAAGATATTTTAACAATACTAATGATCTCACGTGTCTAAAGTGGACATGGTACTCAGATACTTCATGACATTTCAGTTAGAGATACACTGCTATTATAAACAAACAAATGACTCTTTAGAACACCAGAGCCCTAACAAAAGGCAAAACATCCAAAATACAGTAAAACCTGGAGGTTTTCCGTGATTCAGAAATATATGAAGCCCTAATTATGCATTTCTGGATGTCTGAGGAGGGAGGGGCTTCTGACATGAAAAAACCACATGTTCAATTATGGGTCCATAGGACTTACAGTTAAAAATAGGCCCTGGCTGTACTCCTGAGCCTCACAGTGGACTCTAGCTGGAGGAGATAAGACTTCTGAGATAACCTGCCAAACTTTGTGATTGCTCATTGCTGCAGGATAAAAGCACCACTATCTTCTCCACCGTTGCTAGGCCGGCTTTCCCTGTGCTATTTGAGTGCTGGCTTTCCAACCTTACGTGCTCAAAATGCAACTTTCAGGCTAGCAAGCAGCAAGGAGAATCCTTGCCCATTCTGAATACTTGTGCCGCCATAGCCAACACAGATCTATCAGTTTACTGGGCGAGAAAATGAGCTGGAGACTCTTTCTTTCTTTCTTTCTTTCTTTCTTTCTTTCTTTCTTTCTTTCTTTCTTTCTTTCTTTCTTTCTTTCTGTCTTTCTTCTTTCTTTCTTATCTCTCTCTCTCTCTCTCTCTCTCTCTCTCTCTCTCTCTCTCTCTCTCCCTCTCTCTCTCTCATTTGCCCAGATTTATATGAAATCTTGGATCAGGCAAAACCTACTTCTGCTGACAGCTGAATTATGTAGCAGAGTAACCTTTGAACAAGTACAAATCATTGACCTCATAAATTCTTCCCAAGAAAGTCCAAGAAACTGGTTGAATCCAGTTGAATCCAGGTCAGATAGGCATGAAGGCAGCCCTGTCCCAAAAATTCGGTTCCAAACATAACTGAGGAGTTATATTTGTTAACACAATTATGAAAAACAAATGTTCTTTGACATTTACTTTATATTTTCCATATGCAAGCTGATTTGTTTTGCAAGCTATTTACTAATAGTCTATTTATTACATACTCTGCTACCATAAGTGATTTATAGATGCAAGCTAATAGGAGTAAAGAATAGTATTTAGGAGTTGATAGTCTTCTTCAATGGCAGGTGATTTGTTAAAGAGAAACTGAGATTTGGATTTTTAAGCTATTTACTGGCTAAAATAAAGACTGGATGAATTGGACAAACTATATTAAAAAGAGTGCCTTTTAAAATACTTTTAAAACTGACAGAAGTTTTCATGTAAAATTAGTCATTATACTCTGTATATTTTCATACCAAGTTCTCATTTTGATGGTAAAGCTATGTTTCCTTCTGCTACAATTTAATAAAGCTTTTCAGTCCATTTTTAAATGGGGAAGAGGAGGCTAGTGCCATGTCTTGTAGTATAAAAAATACTAACACATTTCCCTCCTAAACACTGTACTTTCTCCATCCCTCCTGCCAGTCTGTAGCCAGTATTAATAATAAGAGAGTCATACAGAGTAAAGCTTAGATTCAAATTGTCCACTAAAAGATAAAGTTGAGCCAGGTACCTCAAATCTACTTCTAGCATGATTCAAAGGATGGGATGTTAAATCCAGTAGTAAGGATCAATACAGACTCAACAGATTTACAAAGTCCTTCTGTACTCCTCTCTTTCTCTCTAGGGTAACAATTTCAGAATTGTCAGAAGAGGAGAATGGGTAACTGATGTTTTAAATTTTTTAATAGAATTTTAGGACTGACAGGAAAATGATTGATAAAGAAAGCAATAGACTAAAATAGGTTTTAGAATAACTTTCTCTAGTTAATAATCTCATTCTCTATATGTCAGGGAAGAAAGAACTTGATGAATCAATTGTTTTTCATTTTGCTGACACTCAGTATTGGTCCTGAGAACAACTTCTTTTAGAGCAAAGTAATATTTAACCACTACCTTATCAACACTGCCTCATAAGCATAATTTAGAACTTTGCTATTGTAATTCAGTAAGCTTTGTTTTTTTTTCCCCCTTTTTACTGAACCTTTGAGAGAGAAACATAATTTCTTAGTCATCAGCACTGTCATTACCTTAGCAGTTAAAGATAGGGTAGAAAAACAAAAGAACTACATATACATAGAAGTAATTAAAAAGGAGAGTGGGGATCTTTCAGGGAAAAGAAGGTAAACAAAGGCACTTTCTTTCAGACACAGTGGAAATGGGCTGAGGTCCACCTCCAACCAGTGCAGGGCTTAGACTCATGGAGAGGGATCGAGGGTCCATAGGGGGCTTAGGGATGAAGGCAAGACCTGTAGAAGGTAAGCCCTGCCTGGAATTTAAATACAGTTCCATGGGGACTTTGCTCCCCTACAGGAATTAAACCTAAGAGGCATGAGGGTCATTTCATATTTTAGAGCCTGGGAGTGGAATAAGGAAGGGTTATGATTCTGATTTCAATGGCAACTATACATTTTGATAAGATTGCCCCTCCTTCCAATACAGAGGTCATCAGTTATAGAAGCTATAAAAGCTGAATGAGATATTATGTCAGGCAGAAAAGTAAAAGCTAACATTTCCTGGAAGAGTCAAACTCAAGTCTCTGAAGGTTCAAAGCTCAGCTTATACGACATCTCATTCCAATTTTCTTCTGCTTCATATTGTGATCAGCTGTTTAAATGTCCTCATCTGCCAGTGGTTCAAAATCTCCTAGAGATTATATATATATATATATATATATATATATATATATATATATATCTCCCACACTAGCTACTGCAGTGCTGTGCACCTTTTGGGTAGCTAATAAACATTTATAGCAAGAGTAGTAGAAGTTAAAATATTTGGAATAGTTACAAAAATTCATTTGCTGCTTTTAGGGTTGGGAGGCTTAAAGCTTAAGGGATCTTTCAGCATCATATCTCCTTTTTCAGAGAGAAATCCATTCCATTAAAACTATTTCTATTAATAGAGCAGATAGAAATTGTCCATGTGTTTCATTTCCTCCTCTTATCCCCAATTTCCCAAATTCATGAGCATTTTGCTCTTCTTCAGTTAATTTCACAAAAAATGCAGGTGCCTATAGGGTGGACATGATGATGTATTGCCCAGACCCCCTAGCAGAAATGAAGGCTTTATAATCCTCCAGTTGCTAGAAGTGCTGACAGAAGTATTCTCTCAGCTCTCTTAGGTACTGTCACCACTGAAGAGAGCCGCCTTGTCCAGGTCCTACCTCCTTCCAGGGTAGCCTGCATCCCAAATGACTCATGTTTGTGTCAGAGCCCTTGCTCTAATTAGAAACAATCTGAAAATCATCCCAGCTCCAGGGGACCTAATAGAGTAGGCTGAGGCCTTTGTGGGGACCACAACCCAGCCAAACTTCTCCCTCTGCCTTGTCCTGCTTTCTTCCTTGGTGGTGGTTCAAGGAACACTTGCTAATAACCACTTGGCTGCCAACGTCCATTTCAGTCAAGAAACAACCTGTGATAGCCTACCAGATTTTAGGCATCAAGCCATGAAAAAATTATTAAAGAATAAAGTGAAGTCCCATTTCTTTCCAATTTAATAAAACAATAGGGGGATATACAGGTAAACCCACCACTCCCTTACAATATGCAAAGACCTGTGAGAGAGACACACGCAGGGTGGTGTAAGGGTCCAACAGACTCACATCCAGAGGGTGGAGAGAGGAAGGTTATCAAGACAGGCTTCTTGTAGGAGCTGTGTGCAAAAGACAAGCAGGAATTACTAAAGACAAGGTAAGGAGTTGGAGGCAGAAGGAAGGAGATAAGAAAAATCACAGATAAAGAGAGTTGCTGGGATGCTAAAGGCCACACCAATGAGCATAGCAGGAGTGACACATGAGAAAAGGGCGGGGCCGAAGCCCAATAGACAATAATAGGCTCAAGGAAAATCTTCCAGGTCATCCAGATAAGCTTTGTTTTTCACCTTTTCATCTATACTTCCAGATTCCTCTAACACCTCACCTCTGCCAAAATTCTTTGGGAAAATGAGGCAAAAAAAAGCACAGACATTTTAGACGAATGAGCATGGTATGGAAACACCTTTATATATACATGTAATCATCTGCTATACATAGAATATGTCATTTTATAAGAAAAATCCCCAGCACATAAAAATTTTCAAAATGTATTATTTTATTTTGAAAAATAATCTTGTCTTTTTTTTCAGACCTCCATCACACAGGTAATATATAAAAAAGTAAATAAACATGAACTATTGAAGAGTAAATATGTTATTTGTTGTTATTAAAATAAGTGAAATGTACAGATTTAATCATTATTTATATGACTTCTTGCAAGTTTTGCTCTTATCATAATTTTGCTGTTCATTTGATAGTTATAAATATTTGTCATTATGGGTAAGAATGTTCATAGCATCATTACATACAATACAAATGTTGGAGCTTTTTTCCTCTATCCTTGCGTTCTTTCTTACCTAAAAACTGTGAGTAAAATTACATAAGCAAAGTCATTAACTAAAACCACAACTCACAAGAACTACAGAAACTGTTGATAAGCAGAATTATTATCTGTGCACCAGAAACCAGCAGGTAAGGGGACAGATAAGCAAGGTTTATGATTTTACACAATCCCCAGTCCCTAGCTAGTCATGGCATCACCCCCCCTTTCTCTCACACACACACACACGCGCACACACACACACTCACATACACACACACGAGGTAATACAGAATACAAGTGAGGGTAAACAATGTTGCCACAAAGGTAAACTTGAATCCAGTCTATTTTACTTTATAAATATGAGTAATTGTTAAACTTCAATACCTGGTTTATTACTACTAAAACTTTGCTTGTGACAATCACACAGATGACCAGCACTCACCAGGCTGCTGCAATACTATGGTAGAGAAGCTGTACTAGAAGCAACATAGAACCTCTGGGGTGTTTAAAATAAGAGAGAGAGGCCTGTTAGATTCACAGTTTTGATAGAGCCAGATGGAGGATGAAATAAAGATGAAACAAAAAGTTTAGCAAGCTGTAACAAACTCAGCTAAGATATGTTGGGGGTGTCTGTGTAGCTTGGGCAACTAGAAGTATTGGCATTCTGGCCAAACACTCCCATACAGTGGCTCCAGTAATTCCTATACTTGTCAATGGAGTACCTTGAAAGAGTCAAGCAAGCCCAGCTAGCTGACCAAGATAACCTTCTGCTTTTCATGGCTCTCTAATTTTGAAAAGGGCCTATTACCCTGACTAATTAAGCAGAAAATTAGCTATTAGAGAAGTAGCTCAATAACACTAACAAACAAGAGTTGAAAATCCAAAAGAAATTTGTAGGTACAGGGGTTTATCTGAATTTGGGAAAAATCCAGCTTCTTCTTGATTTTTCCCTCAAAAATTACTACTATAGTTCTATTCAAATATGATCATACTGCCAGATACAAAAATATCAACTTCTCTAGACAAAGAAATCATCTCATGGGCAAATCACTCTACTAACATAACGTGTCTTTTGCTATAATCACTCTTGCCCCTTTCACTCCCTGCCTTGACAGGATTGTCACTTTTGATTCGTGCAAGAGCTTTACATGACTGCCAGATAAAGACAAATTAGTTGTACATGACAAAGAACTGTTTGAGATGCACCAAAATTCTGTCTGTGGAGGTACAGGAGAGTCATAAAGTACATTAAACTGGTTAAAGGGCAATGTGTCTAGTGGAAATATTTTATGACTATAACCCTAGTGACTTTTGGCAGGTTAAGCTGTACTTCAGTTTGCTTATTCATAAAATTAGATGATAAACAGTTCCTGTGTCATGTGGTTGTTATGAAAATTAAACGAGATTCATAACCCAAGAGCTGGGAGACAGGAATCTCTTGAGGGTGATGCTGAGTGTGATGATGATAACATGTGATCATGCACCTTACCCAAAGTGACCAGTGTCAGTGTGACAAATCCACCAGCTACTTTAAAAAAAAAAAATTATCTCTTATTGACCAAACCTGTGACTCTTCAGGCTGCAGAGCCTACCTATCTTCCTTCTTATAAAAGGAACAAAAACAAATAAGAAAACCAAACAACTCAAGTCAGAAGATTCCTCAGTAGAAGGAGGCCTTAGAAAGAGGGGAAGGAGAGGCTGAGGGGAGGGCACACGTGCACTGTGAGAGTTGGTTAAAAAATAATAGTAAAACACCCTGCTCACTCTTGTCTCCTTCTAGGATCAGAGATTTCTGAAGTTTTGTGAGCATCTCACAAATAAAGTGTTACCTTCAGAGGGCTTTCAAAGTCCCAGACAAAAGAAGAATTCACAAGATTTGGCTCATGATCAATTTAAAAGAAGTAGATTCTGCCTACTGATTATTACTGGAAGAAAAAATGAGGTTGTGAAAGCTGATTGTTCAGCTGGTTATCATTTATAGAAGGAAGGAGATGAAAAGACCTGAAGAGATACACAGAGGAAAACACCCAGTGTGAATCCTGAAAGGAAATTTTATTTGTGGAACTGAAGAATCATACCATAACTCAATAAGCAAAACAGCTGATTAGATGATAATTGTGTCAAATCAACAACTCACAGCTCAACAGATTAAACTCAAATGACACATATTCCTAAGGATGTTTATGGGTAAGTAAATCATCTAAGATGAAGATTCCCAAATCATTTACACCAGAATAGAAAATCTCAGAAACACTGATGCCAAATTTCATGCTAACATTCAATATAATTTTAGATATTTCAGAAATAACAGATTGCAACAACAAATGTGTTTGCTCCCAGCAAGTGAAATCCTGCCACCTCAACTGGCTAAGATAGTGACATGGCAGTTTGAGGTATCTTTCGACAAAAGTGACTCAGGATGAGAGTGGAATTTATAATCCAGACAATGACTTCCCTGCAGAGGTAAACCTCAACAGATTCCTTTTTTCTAGGAATCAGCCCTGCAAAATACTTTAAGGAAAATAGAGATGATACTGGACCAGCCTCTTCTATCATATCATGCTAATCAAAGGTTTTTCTTGGAATCTTGCTTGAGTGTTAGAAAAAAAGTATTTAAAAATCTAATTTTTATATTCAAAACCTTCCTGTTTTCTAGTCTACATTTCACAGTATAAAGTACCCCAGCAGACATAACCCTGTTCCCCAGCCCCCATCCTGCATGCAGCCCAGCTGAGTGCCCTGAACGTTGTTATTGCTCAGTTTTGGAAGAACAGAATTAGAGTCTGAGATTTAACAGTTTTGCTACCTTGAGTTTTAAACCACCTACTAAGGACCAGTTGAAGAGGGAAGGCTTCATGTCAGGATTCATGACTCATTTAATATAAATCCATCAACAACGTACCATTTCCAATGGCCTTATATTAGAAAAATTGCCAATATCACAAAAATAAATACATTTCATCTGCCACAAATGTAGCTGTGAATATTTGGGGCATGTGAGTTATAGAAACAACTGAAGAGCCTTAGAAGACTCAGTTTCAAACTATGTGGGATATTTTCTAATGGCTTTGTAATATAGAACTATTGTTAGAGGTCATATAAACCCAAAAGAGAAAAAGAAAACCAACAGCAAAGGTCTAAATACCAATTTTGTCCTTTGCTATGATTCATCTTTGTTTCATTTGAGTCTGGGCGCTATAATAGCACCTTAGGACACAGGAGGTATGTGCACCCAGGCACAGGGATGCCCAAGATACTCTCCCATCAAACAGTTTCATTTGGCGATTTTCTTCTTCCACAAACAAAGAGAGAAACCAACAGCTTAAACATTAAGTTCAGGACTCACCCACATTATCCACATCCCCAACGCCCAGAGAAGACATTTTTCCAGATGATGGGCAGGTCCATGGTCCATGTTCCAAGAGGCAGTGAGACACACAGGGTATGCAAAAAGAGAGAGAAAACAATAGTTTAGGAACAATTCAACAACTGACGGTAATTTACCCCCATACTAAACATGATAATAATAGTTAGAAATCTTTTCTAGAATTTGCCCCACTGCGGAGACACCCTGGGCTAAGAAGAAAGTTGTGGTAGAAAAGCTGGATAATTCATGAGAGATCCAAAGAGATCTTTCATTAACATTTTCATTTAACAGTTGCAAATAAAAAGAAACACATGTAAGCCACATATAAGCATGTAATAGATGTTTCCAGAAAGATACCAAGAAAGAGTGTATGGACATATAGGGACATAACAATAATTAAACAAGTCTGGACTAGAATAGGAAGGAAGACCTACGGCAAGGTAAAAGACCTAGGCTGACTCAAATCATAATCAGAGAACTAAGTAAAATTACTTAAACATTCCAACAAGCATTAGACTAAACAAATTCTAATTATACACTCTCAAATAACATAAATTACAACCCATTTTAGATGTGCTGCTGGTCAGAGCCATCAAATTTGAATTCTTCAAAGAAAGGACCAAATAAATAAGTTATTATTATTACCCTTTATATAGTTCCAGAAAAAACGTACATGACTTACAATTTCTAGGCTGTACATGGCATAGACTGTTTTTCAATTCTATGAGCCATGATAGTTACTTTATTAGGGCAGAAATTTTACAGCGTAAAATCACATAAACATTTTCAAGTAGATGGAACTCCCCAGACTGAGCCTTCATTTAAAACAGTTTATTTGCCGTAAGCTTTCCACATGGGCAATCACCTTGGAAAACCAGGTTGTGTCAAGGTCATGCTAGAGGAATTCTGTGATCTTTGGTTCCATTACAGCCTCCTAGGCCTCTGCCTTACATATGTACACTACTAATTTGTTGCATCAAAAGCTACTGTCAACTCAAGAGAACTGAATGCAGGGAGGGTCTCAAAAAGATATTTGTTCATAGCAGCATGGTACACAATAGCCAAAAAGTGGTGGCAACCCAAATGTCCATTGACAGATAAATGGATAAACTAAATGTGATCTATACACACAATGCAATATTATTCAGCCTTAAAAAGAAATGAAATTCTGACACATGCGACAACATAAATGAACCTCAAGGACATTTTGTTAAATGAAGTAGGCAAGTCACAAAAGGACAAATACTGTCTGACTCCACTGATGTGAGGCACTTAGAGTACTCAAAGTCATAGAGGGTTGCCAGGAGTTTGGGGGAGAAGGGAATTGGAAGCTGTTATTCACTGGGAAGATGAAAAGCCTTCTGGAGTTTTCTTGCATAATGTGTGTGCAGATAACACTACTGGACTGTGCACTTAAAAATGGTTAATATGGTAAATTTTATGTGTATTTGACTACAGTTAAAAGCAAAAAAGTTGCTATCAGAATGGGAAACTATCTGACCACCTTGTATAGATCCAGTCTTCAAAGGAAAGCATGAAGGAGAGTGTAAGTCAATATTCAATATAAAGTGTTAAAAGACTTTAATTTGTAATAGAATAGAAAGCAGCCTAGCAGAAATTCAAGAACGTTGCCTTCCTTTCAGCAGATGGTAGAATGAGAGTAAAAGGCACTGGAAGAAATGACAGATATGCCTACAAAGACAGAGATGAGCCAGGCTGTCAGCACTCAGTCCCCACCTCAAACAGTGCAGGGATGCCACCCTCTCCTGTTCTAGCTAAGTTCACAGACACCTTGAAAAGTGCCATGCAACTTCTTCTTACAGTCCATTAGGTATTTTAAAAGTTTAACAACTTCGGTTGTAGATAGCATTTTGTTGAATCTACTTTCTCATTTCCTGATAATGAAGGATGAATTTTCTTCTCCTTCTAGACAAGCAGACTTTAATTGTATGGCCAAAGAATACAGTTGATCCTCCTGGTATGTTAACTATTTTAATTTGCTAAAGAATAAGAAAAGGAAATACATTGGTGAATATATGCGTCACTATAACAGAAGTAACTTTAAATATCTGCTTTCAATCACCTTCTGCTCACAATTTGTGTCACCGGGCCCTGTGTACCTGGGTTCTCTTCCAATGAGAGTAGACAACTTACACAGGGGAAGGACTTAGGGAATCAGAGGCATGGGTTCAGTGTCTTAAGGAACTGAGTACCCTTGAGCAAGCCACTAAACATCTCTGTTTCCCTGAGTGAAAAAGGAGGGACCTGGAGAGTATTATGCTAAGCGAAATAAGCCAGAGAAAGACAAATATCACATGAACTCACTTATTTGTGGGATATAATGAACAAAATAAGCTGATGGTCAAAATAGATCGAGACATGGAAGCTGAGAACATGGTAAAGCTGAGAGTTATGGTAAAGATCAAATTAAATGATGCTTGCAAACAGACCTTTGAGAAATACAGTGCAGTGTACATTTGGGGTGGGCTTTGGAATGTCCCTAACTGTTGTCTGCCTCTGGCAGGGATGCGCAGTTCCTTCACAGAAGAAGAGGAATGTCCACGTAAGACAGGATATGCTGAAGCCAGACTTCTTTTTCTACCCTGCCTGCCATCATCCCTGTCTTTCACCTACTGACTTATTCCAACCGAATCAAGGCTCGTGAGTCTAAAGCAGTGGTTCTTAAAGTGTAATCCAGGACCCTGGGTGGTCCCTACATCTCTTCTAGGAGGCCCGTGAGGTTAAAACATTTCCTAATCATACTAACCCATTATTTGCTTTTTCACTGTCATTCTCTCAGGAGTGTATGGTGGAGGTTTCTAGAAGCTACATGATGTATGATAGCTCACCCTCAGTTTCTAATGCAGAAGCAGACCTAAGAATCCACTCTCTTCTATCAAACCATATATTAAATAGATTTGTGATGCCACTCTTTACCCTAAATTATTTTTGTTTTGGAAAACATAGCTAACTTTCATAAAAATATTTATGTTAACATGGATTGGACTTTTATTGTTATTTTTAAGTGAATTAAAAATAAGTACCAAGACATTTTCAGTTGTAATTTCTAATGCAGTAAATACCAGTAGATACAACACCTAAAAAGAGTACTTTGCGTTTTTCAATCATTTTTAAGAATGTATAGAGGTCCCAGGACCAAAATGTTTGAGAACCACTTTCTAGAGCAGACGACAGGAGGGCAGATGACAAGCGGAGGCTGCAGAGGACGGGAGACCAGGAGCAGGAGCAGCCCCTGCAGCCGTGTGAAGTTTTCTGGTCTTTATCTCAGAGCAACACTAGGCTGTTCCTCAGTTACGGGTCCTTTCTCTGTATGTGACATTTATACAGAATCAGTCACTGCTCAAGCTTCCTTTCCCACCTTATAATGATTCATTATTTTAAAAAATGAACTCATAAATCTCCATTCTGAAACTCTATCACCCTATAATGATTCTCAAGGTTGTTTTCAAAAAGAGTAATTTCCCCTACATGGTCAGATGCAGTGTCTGTACCGTGCTTACCTTTAAAAGCCAACTTGGGGTTAATTTGGAAGTGGGAAATATTTATAGATGAGCTTCCTTTTTTATCTCCCAATAGGTGCCCATATTCCAGTGAAGCCAGAATCAGGGTCTGGGTTCCTGCAGGCTTATACTCTGGGGATGATGCTGCCCAGTACGGGAGGAAATGAAACTCCTAGTGAAAATGGCCCTTTCTAAACTCGGGGAGGCCCTATATGCTGGCAAACCCTCTCCGCTCTCCTTGGCTCTTCTGTACCTCTCCCCTCAGAAGCTGTTGCAAACTATTCATTCTCAAGTCCCCTCTGTGCTCCCTTCCCCCCTAGGAAAAAACTTCACTTCTCTCTTCACTCAGAAGCTAAAGGCAGGAAGTTATAGAGTTAACATTCATACACCAAGAAGATAAAATTTATGAGTTGTAACTTTAGTGTTGGTGAGATAAAAATAATTCTTTTAATATGCAGTTTCCAGGAATAAATAGCACTGAAAGCGTGATTATGGTTTTAATTACAAGAAAATAATTGTATGCTAGTAAAATCAGTGAGAAAAGACAGGTCTAAGCCATGTCAATGTATGGGGCTGTGTATGAAGAGGACCTATGGAATTTAGCCAGGGGACAAGGCTGGACACAGCAAAAATTTTATCAAAGTACATTGTCCAGGGACAGTGTGACTGAGAGGACAGCCTGTACCTTACAGGAAGCAGCCAATAAGGCGTTAGAACCTTCCATGAAGACGGAGAAGGTAAAATATCAAGTCCCTGGCTGATTATTTAAAAATGCTAAGGACATCTGAGCAAAAAAAAAGCATGGAACTCTACTTCTCAGTATATCTAATTGAAACATGATAAGAAGGTGCTTCTGTTTCTAGTGTGCTGTTTCTGAGGGGTGTGGAACAAGGGGAGAAACCATGATTACACAGGGACAGTCTGTCTTTCTTAGACTTTGGCTTGGGTGAGTCACTCGCCCTGTGTGCCTTGATTTTGTTATTTCTTAACATTACATATTACAGAGATGTGGTAAAGGCTAGAGATAAAGCTTTTTCCAGCCCTCAGATGAGAATACTTCATGAATAGAGCCCTTCAGGAGGTGGCTCTTCTCCTTTCATCCCCTTTTGTTCTATTACAACAGGCCACCCCGAAGCTGCTCAGCTTTTAGGTAACTATGATGTATATGCATACAAAAAGATGTTTTTCAAGAGAAAGAAAAATAGAAAGAGAGCAAATGTATTTATAGCAAAGATAGATGTCTGAAATTAATGACTATATTAAAAATAGAATCTTCTAACCATTGATGATTTGGTTGATAGCCTCCTCCCGGACATTGGATATGGTACCTTGATAGATGTGACATCTATAAACTCCTTTGACTTCAAGGCTTGCCTAGAATCTCCCTGTGATTTCATTTACCCTCTTCTTCTGATGGGTCCTCCTTACTCCCTTTCTCCAAAGACAGCCCTTTTCTGTGCTATGCAATCCTTCCCTTTACAAGTCTGTGTTGAGTGTTGGTTTAGTCAGATTTCAAATTCATTTGTTTATGACAAGTGAAGTTGTTTTAATCCACTTGTTTATGCCAAAGACAAAGAAAAAGTTGTTTCTAGAAGTAAATGGTTTTGATATCGAATGCAGTAAGTTGTGTCAGGATATCATCATTTCAAGTATCATCACTCATAAGCACTTTGCCACTTAGCTGCCAAGGGGCTTCACTGAGGGCTTATCAATAAGAACATGTGGAGAAGCAGTTAGGGCAAGAGGACATCCAGACTACAAATGCAGAGTTTGTGAGGATTGTTCAAGAGTTTTGGTATGGGCAAGGCACACTTTGCCGACTTAAACAGCTCTCCAATGATCTTGAGACACTTGCTGCTGCTGTGGCCAAGGTGACTCTTTGGTGGGCAAAGGTGCTAAGTCCTGCAACAGTGCCCGGAGATGACCTGGGAGCAGCCGAGCCTGTCCACCAGCACTGGCACCTCAGCTCCCTAGCATCATGCTCTAGCAACGAGGGACTTTCTGTTTGCTCTGGCAGCTGGAAGTCAGTTTACAGTTGGACAAGCCATCTTTCCCAAGAAGACAAACTCATATAAAAAGGTACACCTCTGTTAAATTTGGACTTTATTCTTTTTATCTTCCCTTGCCTGCAACAATAGTGTGATTAATCTGTCATTTGTTTGGAGTATGTTATTTCTTTATTGGTTTATTAAGAGATATTATCCTGCATGATACTGGCTTGTGAAATTATAATCCCCACAGTGAGCCTGTGCTAAATACATTGCTGGTGAAGACAGAACCAGTCTCTAAGTACAATTTTGCCAGAAACCCCGCCTTCCTGGGATGTCCTAGCTCTGTGCTCTCTGTTTCTCCTATGGCACTCAACCCCTCCTCCAGCGGTTTTTTTCTTTCTCTGGGTTTCCTCCCAATGCTTCCCCAACTTCTATCTGTGGTTTCTTCTCTTTCCATTCCTGGCAATCTCTCTTGGTAATCTAGTGGGTGCTTAAGGAGGATTATTGGCATCACAGTCTCCTGGTTGCCTTGCATAGAAATACTATTATACATCCCTTCCCTCACCTCTCCCACTTAAGCTTTACACCTTCAGCTCCCACACAGCCCACCCAAGTCACTCTGTCTCAAGCTCACTATATCTCTCTCTCTCCTCCCCCCACACTCTCCACCATTCAACATTTGTCTGACCCCCAAAGTCTTACTTTTCCTTCAAGTCCAGGTGAACACATCTTGCCTTGTGAAGCCTTCCTAGTCAGAACGTACTGTTCCCTCTTTTGTGTTTCCCCAAAACTAAGACAATCACTTAAAAGTGTGCATAAAATGTTTTTATTATGCAATAATTTCAGACATATAAATAGACACATGTAAGCTGTGAAGCAAAATAATAAATTGAACACCTGTAAACTCATCACCTAACAATAATAAAAATATTGCCAATATTGTTGCATCTGCCATTCAGTCCTCCACATAGGTTTTTCTAAAAAATATTATCAAGTTTCACATGGTTTTTAACTTTATTAAAATAGTATTATATTATTCAATCTTTTGCAACTTTGTTTTAAATCAACAGTATTAAATTTTATCCATATGGCTAGTTTAAAGCTATAATTCATTCATTCATTTTTGTGGTTGTATAATACCTTACTTTGTGAATATGCCATACTTTATTTATCCAATCTCCTATCCATAGACATTTGTGTTTTTTCCAATTTATTGCTATTTTGGATATTTTTAAAACATTTCTTGGTGCATATATGTGACAGTGTCTCATTGGTATATAATTATACACAGAATTACTATGTTGGATAATGTGCAATCTTTAGAAGATAAAGCATAATTGTTTTTCAGTATTGTTATCCATTTACCTGCTTCTCTCCAGTGATGTGTAAGATTGGACACTTTCATAAAATTCTTTTAAAATGTATTATTACCACACTTTATATTATGCTATTGCTGTTTACATACTTGTCTCCCTATAAGACAGTGGTTCTCAACCTTCCTAATGCCACAACCCTTTAATACAGTTCCTCATGTTGTGGTGACCCCCCAACCATAAAGTTATTTTTGTCGATACTTTATAACTGTAATTTTGCTACTGTTATGTCTTAGGCGACTCCTGTGAAAGGGTCTTTCGACCCCCAAAGGGGTCGCAACCCACAGGTTGAGAACCGCTGCTATAAGATGACAAGCATCATTATTTACTCACACTTTTATTCCTATGGTCTACATCAGTACCTCACTTGTAAAATATGTTAAGTGAAAATAAAACTGAAGTACATACAACCTGCATTTGATATGCGTTACAAGATATTCTACTTTTCAATGTACATAGCATGGAAGGATTATGGGGTTATTAATCCTTTGCACAAAAAATATGATTAATTCAATCAGATCACTTTCTTACTACTACCAAGGTAGATGAGCAAAACTAAGATAGTTTTATTTGAGAAAGAGAAAAGGTAATAAATTTGGAGCGCGGAGTACATTTTGGGAAGTAAGAAATTCTAATTATAAGCATGAAAGTATGACTCAGCATAGCATGTGGATACATCACTGGAGCCCACAGACATGGGCACAAGAAGACAGATGAGGGATTCAGGAAGGGAGTACAAAGCATGATATACTCATCCAAAGATTTGTGGCTTAGACTACCCATGTGGCTTCTTGTTCTAGGGTCTCATAACCACAGTTAGTAATAATTACACTTTTTTTTATAGTGTAGATCAAGTATTGTTGTCTGGCCTAGCCTGGAAATCTAACCATAATTTTTAACAACTCCTCCCATGGCAAAGAACCCAAAATTCCAACCACTGACAAATGCACCTTTGGAAAAATGACTCATTGGTAACATAGGGAATGCCTATATTCAGAAAGTAGGTCTCTGCCTTTTATCACTGCAGTCTTTTCATCCCCAGGGCACAAGAGCCAGAGGCTGAAGAAAAGAAGCATTTCCATGCTCTTAAAAACAAAATGCACAGTATCTATTAAACTATGCTTTGATCACCTCTTATCTTCTGCTTTGAAAAATAACTCAGAAAAGATATGCCAAACCTCTCAAAGTATGAGCTATGAAGGCATTTTTTATGGGGGAGATATAAAAAGTTTTTTTAAAGCCATGGGCTCAGAAAAGAGGAAGACTATGTCAGCATTGCCCAACTTGTGTCTAAAGGGCAGGGGATGCCACTAAAACCACATTTCTCTTCCTCGTGAATGCAGTTGAAAAATAAAAGCCTTCAAAATACTCAGAGGTCATTGACCTTGTCTTGCTCACATCTTTGATGCCGACTTTCACATCACGTGCAAACTGTTACTTTAGCAGGTCAATGCTGAAAAGCAAATTCCTGAATTCAGTCTGTCTCTTTGAGAACACAGAAGAGTCAACAAAAAGTGGATAAGAACTATGCCATAAATCTCTAGCAAGCAACCTCATACTAACACATTCAGCTTGTCTCTGCAACACAATCATCTAATCATCAGGAAAAGAAAGCATTTAGAACAGAATTCAGTGTTTTCAGCTCTGGTAGAACGCACATAGTCAGGGCACTTTGGTGTTAAAGGGATAATTGATGCTTGCTGAAGTCAGAGGGAGAAGTTTGTTAGAGATCTTTAAAATATTACTCTGATTAACTCTGCCACTTAAACATTTTTGAAAATACATAAACAGATGTGCTCTAATTTCTATCCTAGGTTAGAATGCTGAATCAAGGCATAGCTATTTGTATTTATTATTTAACTATAATTATTGTATATTACTGAACACCTACTATGTGCTACATGTAAAAGGACAGTTCTACAAAAATATTGCTCTTGGCTATTAAAAGAAGTTGTTTTTGGTGGGAGTGAGAGGCTAGAGTGATGTTAAGGGGCAATGGGCAGAAAAAGAAGAAAAACACATTTAATTGACTCATTAATTTTCTGTGAACACAGTGCAATCTGCTCTCGGGAGCCCGTGGTATACAGTCACTTCCATCCACACCCAGCATGGTGAAGTGTAAGGTGAAGAAATTATTCTTTCCCTTTTTTGTTTGTTTGTCTGTTTTTTTTGTAAATTTTTTTTTCTATTCTCAACTCTTATCCTCAATCTTGCTAAAATTATACTTTTGGTTACAGCAATAATTTTATGGGTCAGACACTTTTTCCCAAATCAACTCATTACCAGGTGGTACATTAACTGTACTGCCTCAGAAAGTGCTGGTGGTTCAGTCCAGCTGTTCTTTGAAGCATCATGTAAGCAGCTCACAGTTAAAGCCACTTGGTACATTCCTGCCCTGCCTACTGAACTTTTCTCTTCCACTAGACCAACAGCTAGTCAGATACAACCAACAACTCCCGTTCCTTATGTGAATGGAGGCCAGGAGAAAGTACTGTACTTTAGCCAGTATCTATCATTTTAATAGATTAAAAAAAAAAAACTATATATATATGTTTTTATTGATTTTTTAGAGAGAGAGAAAGGGAGAGAGAGAGAGAGAAACATTGATGTGAGCCCAGCTGGTGTGGCTAAGTTGTTGAGCATCGACCCGTGCACTATCTCTCATCAATGTTTCTATCTCTCTCTCTCCCTTCCTCTCTCTCTAAAATCAATAAAGGAAAAAACAAACAAACAAAAAACATTGATGTGCAAGAGAAACATCGAGAAGCTGCCTCCTGCAAGTCCCCCACTGGGGACTGAGCCCCTAACTTGGGCATTTGCCCTCACTGGGAGTTGAAACAGGACCTCTCAGTTCATGGGACAAAGCTCAATCCATTAAGCCACACCAGCCGAACCATTTCAATAGATTTTAATGGGAACCACATAAATACATAATTTTACTACAAGTTGTAAAGATTATCCAGAATATCTTTGAAATCATCCAAATCTATGGGGAAAGATGAAAGAAGACAAGAATAAAATGAAATTCCAGGTGATGTGGTTAAACAATAAAAATGTTAAACCAATTCAGAAAAAGAATAGATTAACTATCATCAGGTTAATGTGATCAGTTATCCAGAGAACAAAACTATGTTGCCTGTGCTTACTTACCATAATAATAACATTACTATTGCTATTGTTGTTATTATTTAGTATTTTTTGTATAATATACCTGGTGCAAAGTCATATTTTCATTTTCTCCTGTCAAAATTATGTTTTAATAACACTGACCTATAGAAAATATCATGAAGTTTATACTATGTTGTAGGTTTAAAAATAAAAAAAGTTTAATCTATGATGCTGCTTTAGGATTATAGGTTTGAAAGCTGAAACAGCTGTAACTTCATCATAAAGAAGAATAAACTGTCATCTAGGGAAATTAAGTGGTGATGAACCCACAATCTGGAAAATTACATCTCTACTTCTTTTTCCTGAAACACACTTAGATATCTTCTAACCATATTGTTTGGAGGGAAAAGCTACACTGAAGACAAAATACTATGTGAAATAACCTGAAAAATGAAGGTATATTAAAAGCATGAGACATAAAACAAAACACTTAGTGAAAAGGTTTGACAACTGGGTAACATGTACACTTAAGCAACATTACTCATTGTTGCATTATCTAATTCATTTTAATCTTTAATATATTTTTCAAAGGAAGAAAATAGCTAAGAATAGCACAAATTGCTCATCCTTTAGAGGTAAAATGTAGATGATATTGCAACATGATAATATTCCCCAAGATTCATACATTTTGTGAGAGAAAAGTATCTAAGTGATCCAACTTCCTAAAAGTAAGATCTCTACATTTTTAGCTTTTGTTATTCCAATATCAACCATAAAGAGAAAAAGTAAGGAGTCTCCTGGGAAAGAACCCAGGTCAATGAAGAAGAGAACCAAGGTGCACTACTTTGGTCCAGTGTCAGTGTGGGATGCTGTGCCGGGTACAAAAGCTTCCTGGCTACCCATCTAACTCTTAAGCCACTAAACTTCCTCTACCCATAGCCAAAGTAATCTTTCTATCTCTAAACTTTTGGTATTACCCTTCTGAATAAAGTCCTTCCATGGTTCCCCTTTGCTTATTTGATAAATTCCAAAATTTTGTAAGTTTACAAGTTGGATACATATGCTTAAGCATTTACTATGTATCAGGCATTTTATATAAAAACATGGAAATCATAACAGACTTGGGGTGTGACACAGAGTATATCTTGCTCTACCATTCATCCCAGCATCCAGACCCTTGAGTCTGAGTCCTGAATAAAAGGGTCACTTGCCTGCAATAACAGAATTCACCCAGTGGTACTCTTGTACAATGGTGGCAAGGCGAGGAGATGAATGCTGGACCTCAAGTGGTCACAGGGAAAGCACAGTGGACTGAGCAGCGATTGAGACCTCCCCTAATCCAGACCTCAGGAAAGCTGAGGAACATATCACCTGCTGGTACTTTGGGTGACTCTCTGTTTGGCTTGGGCCACAATGAGTTTAGTGGCATCCATTGGTGCCTTTGGGATTGTTGATGTTAAATGTCACTATGATAGCCAGAATAAGCGCAAATAAAAATGGTTGGATTCAGGCAGTACAGAGAGGATTTGATTTTGCGAGCAGTAGAGAGATCCTCATGGATTCCTAAGGCCAGTTAGGAGAAATCTGAGTATGGTTAGAATCACTATTGCTGCAGGTGGTGATAGAGTCAAAGAAATACAATTGTATTACAGGTATTTTTGGCCTGGGAAACATGGGTTACTCTTGTATCCACTATAAATTGAAATGCTCTTAAAAGAAAACAACCAGATAAGATCTAACCATTTGAAAAAAAATGAAGTATAGTAGTTTCACCTAATTATCTTAGTAATTAGATGATCAATGTAGATCCCTGCAAGATCAAAGAGTCTAAGGGAATTTGTCACAGGTTATTTTAGTGCAGACGGACCTAGATGTCTATGATACTCATTATTTTTCCAACATGAATGATGCAGATATAGAGGGGGCAGACCACAAAATAATAATTTCCATTCCATTTTGAAAGGCAGAAACATTTTGCAGTAGTATTATCAGGTCTATCATTCTAATTGCATTTTGCTTTGGATATTATAAAAAAATGTGAAAAGTGGCAAAGAGAAATTTACATTTAAATATATTCAGGACTAAAGTTTATGTTTCATTTCATTTTAAACTTTAAAGAATTTATTATTATTATTTTTTTCTTTTTTGATTTTTAGAAAGAGAGGAAGTGAGAGGAAGAGAGAGATAGGGATAGAAACATCGATGAGCGAGAACATCAATTGGTCGCCTCCTGCATGCCCTGCATTGGGGATCCGGCCTACAACCTGGACATGTATCCTGACCTGGAATCGAACCGGTGACCTCTTGGTGAATGGGTTGACGCTCAACTACTGAGCCACACCGGCCAGGCTAAAGTTTATGTTTTAATGATTAAAAATAAATAAATGCAGTCAGGATAAAAAGCTCAAAACATAAAGATTGAAAGTAAAGTTGAATTGCTAAATATGAATTTTCATACTGAACTAAATGTTAATAAAATATCATATGACACAAACAAATGGGTAAACTTGTTTGAGCACTATTTTATAAGTATTATTTCTAGTTCTTACAACAACTTGCTAGGTAGGTATTACTAAACTAGTTTTGCAGAAGATGAAACTAAGCCTGAGAAAACTTAGGTGATTTGTCCCCAGACATTCAGCTAGAACCTGCTGGTACTGGGGTGCAGCTAGGTGAGCGTGTTGCTTGTCTCTTATTTGTCAAATCCTTATCTCAGGGTCTGTTTCCAAGGGAATCCAGACTAATACTGATATGTGTATGGGTGATATGTGTGTATGGGTTGGGGACAGCAGTTTAACTCATAAAAGTATGGAAGGTAGTGAAGGTAGAGAGAATATTCTCCAAAAATGACAGCATTTAAACAATATTTAAAGATCCTTATTGGAAGTCATTCTTAAGACCCTGATGAAAGCATGTTTGAGGAATTGGCATAAAAGTACAACACTATGAAGCAGAGGAAACAGGCAAAGGGCATCATTTTTTGTGTATTCCCATTCCAGCATCCACCCATATTTGAATGTTTTCTCTTCTGCTCCAAAAGACAGTACTCTGAAACTTCCTAAACATTGGGTTGTATGTACTGAACACAACAGCAAGGCTGTCTGGCTCATTTTATATTGCATCGCCATGTTTATTATGCTCTTTAGGGCTTGCAGGGTATATATTTTTAAACATTCTCATTTTGTATAGATATTTTTTTATTCACAATGCAAACTAAGAAGGGCATCCAACACTCAAAGAAACAACTATTTTAGGTGGAATGCAAATGTATCTTAATCTGTTTTAAATCATCAGACCTCTCTAGCTTATCCAAATAATCTCTGCCCTACATGAACTCCTGCTTTGATGATCTAGTTGTGCAGAATTTTGTGGCTGCTGGGGGGAAAATAAATTTCTGTTTAAAGGAGAAGCTGAATCTCTGATGAAACGTTTGATTGTATTTGAATTAATTCTGGTGAACCTTCCATGCTGTACATTTATATTGAAAGGGTTATAGAGAAGGAGAGATTTGTAAGGCATAATGCTGATTTTTTAAAACTATCAGGCTAGGGTCTGGCCAATTTTGTTCAGTGGTTAGAGTGCGGTTGGTCCCTGGCCCTGGTCAGGGTCAAGCAGGAGGCAACCAGTCAATGTGGCCCTCTCACATGGATGTCTCACTCTCTCTCTCAATCTCTCTCTCTCAATCTCTCTCTCTCTCTCCTTCCCTCCCACTCTATCTGAAGATAAATAGAAAAATATTCTCCAGTGAGGATTAAAAAAAAAAAAAAAAAACACAAGAAACAACTATTAGGCTAGTAATGAAAACATCATGAGTGTATCACCTTATGATGTCATTTAGTTTTTTCCATCCTCTATGTGAGGTAGAAAATACTATTCCATTTGTCCATGAAGAAGCTGTGGTTGACAGTGGGTAAGTAAGCTGTCAGATGAACTGGGTTTATAACAGTGTCCTGATAGGAATTACACAAGTGTGGCAAATGTTTTCACACAGTGGATGACCATCTTTCCAGTTTGAAACATTCATGTAAACTTTATAAACACCATATGCCAAAATCTATAAAACTGACACGACAGCTCTTGATCACTTAGATCCATGCAATTTCTCATATTCCAGAAAAGGTCTGAGTATATAATGCTAACATTATAAAGAAGTGTCTAATTCCTAATTCTTCAAAACCTCAGTACCTGATCACACCTGTTTTTTTTCCTACTTGTTCATTCCTTGTGTGCAATGGGAGGTTTATAACTATTTGATGAGGATGGGTTTATGCTCTCAAGTTTTAAGACTGTTTGGAAGTATTTCTGTTCCTGGAATATGGAAGCTGGCAAGCTTTTTATAATGATTTGTTTCTCCACCTGTCCTCAAACATATCATGTATACATAAGGAACAGCTTAGTCTTTTCATTCTTCTACATCAGAAACATTTGAACAACCAGCCATGCTAATTAAGACATGTGTGACTGTATTTTGTAAATCAAGGAGCCAGGATAGGAAGCAAATGAAAAGCATCATAAAAGGGATTCTAGATCAGACAAATATATCAGCTCCAAACCACTAATTCTCGCACATATTTCTGAATGCATATAGCACTTAATGGGCATCTCGCCCAGCATATCTCATTTTTTCTTTCAGCCCAATCACTATCAGCTTGGCTCTGCACATGCAAGTCTGCTGTTGAAAGCTCTGTCCAGCTCACGTGACTATAAGCTCGTTTCTACAATGAAGAATGTTAATAATTATACAGATTCTTTCCACTACCAAAGCTTAAATTATTCATGTAATTAGACCAAAATGAGTAGAGGATGGTTTGTGACTTTTCCAGATAATCGCTTCTTTTCCACTTTGTCTGTATAGATGCAATCAAGGGCCGGCTACTCTCTCATATTGACTTGACTCAGGTTTAGAAGCTCTTTCTCCTTCTGCCATCATCCTTCTCAGGCAGCCCTGTGTAATCATTCACTCAATGAAGAGTGACTGAGCTCCCACTCTGGCACCACTTAGTGGTGACTACAAAAATGAGTAACTCCTCAGTCAATAGAAACACACTAACAAATAAAGTCAAGGTATGTGCCATGTGAGAGGGAAAAGCAGAGCTGCAGAAGGAAAGATGAGGAACAGAGACCTTCTAAGGGTAATCCAGAAAAACTTCATAAGGGAAGTGGTGTGTGAGTTGGGCCTTGAAAAGCTGGTAGGATTTCAAGATGAAGAGGATGAGGAGGGACAGTTCAGGTGAAGAAAATGGATGAGCAAAGGACATAGAAGTAAAGCTTTAAGGTATGCCTCGGACGTGGCGACAGGCGCAGTGTGTTTCCAGCTGGAGACACTGAATGTGAAGGTGGAGGACAGTGTTGTGAACATACATCTAAAAGATTCAGACCTTATCCTTGAGGAAGTAGGAGAGACTGGAGGTTCGGATCCAGGGAGTGATATAATCAAAGCTGTTCTGTGAAAGGATTGAACTGAGAGCAGAAGTGAGGGGAGGTGGGAGGAGAGTGGGCTAGGATGATTACCACATGATCTGAGCGGGAGGTGACAGAGCCTGGAGCAGGACTGTTGGTAATGTGACAGAAGGAAATGACAGTGGGAGGCACCACAACTTGACCACTGACACTTCTGTGGTGGGTGACTGTGGGGGAGCAGTGTGAGAAGAAGACAGCATAACATGAAGACCAGGGTTCCCGCCTGGTGACTCAGGACATGCTGCACTGGGGTGAGGGAAGAGAGCAGGAAATTGATGAATGACATTAGTAGATATATTCAGTCTGAGGTGACTGGAACAGCTGGGTAAAAATATCTATTTGACAGTTGGAAATGTTGAGACTAGATTTCTAATGGAGACTGAAGATAAAGATGGGTTAATAATTCATCCAGCAAACCTACACTCCTGATTCTAGAAAACCAGAAGCTCGTTGCCAGAGCAGCTAGGTGTTTTACATGTTTCTGACTCCTCACCAGGAAGCCTTTTATCCCTATTTTACTGATGGGGACACTGTGGCTCAGAGACATTACATAACGTGCTGGAGTCAGCAGTGAGACGGCTGAGTTCTGATTTATGTCCTTGTTTTTCCACCACTCTAAGAAAGGATAGCTCTCTCCTTCCTTTTAGTTCAGAGTTCTTGATAAGCACCACCATGCGTCCCTTTACCCATTCATCTCTTTCCTCCAGTTCTAATCTCTATTCACTCTACTTGACTGAAATCTTTTCTAACCAGCCCCAATTATATTCAGTGCCACTCCATGTCCTATCATTGCTTATAACCTAATTGCTGCTCACTCTTTCGTCATAGATGATTCCAAGACAGTGCACTTTTAGCTTCTACGCCTGGGATCCTGTCCACAGTCCCACCGGGATATGATCCCTTGTATTAACTTTGGGCTATGTGACCACAGCACTTTAGATCATATGCTGGACATCTATCAGACCTTTTCTACAGGTCATGTCATCATGATACCAAATGCTCCCAGAAAAAAGCACACATGCTACTTAACCAACATGAAAACAAACTAAATTATTTTCTTCTCAGCAATTTGATGGCTACTTTGATTTCTATATTACAGTTTCCTTGACTCCCTGGCAGTATGACAAGTCATAAACTTTTTAACAGCTATTTATATTTCTCCATCTTTACCGTGAAGAGCATGGTTTAACAGTTTTTAAAATGTCTAACCTCTCTAGCTGCTCTCCACTGAATGTCCAATTTTCTAATTAATTGTGTATCTTGCTATTCTTGGTTAACTAGTTCTAAATCGGAAAAGTCTATATTCCATGTGCTAGGTCTCATACCCTCCTTCCCAGTGCCTCTGATAACTGAATCACAAATGAATCCTGACAGTGTGGCAGGTGAAAATTATTATTTTCCTTCCAGATGAGGAAGTGGCCCCGAGTGGACTGTGACTCACCAGGCTCCCTGGATCTTTCTAGTGAACTATTCACAGCCAACTGCCTTGACTTAAGTTTTTGATTAATCACCTCGTCCTTGAAATCCAAACCACAGCACCCACCCATAGTAAAGTCTCCCTTGCTGCTGCTATTCAAAGTATGGGATCACTTTGCTGAAATTTCTTAAGTTTCTCATGTTTCTGTACATTAGCACTAAAATCATGTTTCCTTTTTGGCCAGCCAACTAGAATGTGTGGGCAGAGGCCATGTCATGTTCACCCCTGTGTTCCTAACATTTGAATAATGAATTATATAAAATGCATAGAATACTTGTGAAAGTAGTGATATCTTTGTTTCTGGTCATATTCAATCAGAGCCTGTTATAGAGGGATTTCAACCATGCAACTGTCATTCTGTTATTTCTAAATTTCCTAATAGCTTAAGTGCATTCTTATTTAAAGTGTCCTCACCAATCCCGGATAGTTTAAAAATGTATGTAACTAAACAGTGCACTTTACTCCTCAAAATGACTATTATAATTAATTTGATATTCTGATTTAAATAATGATTGATACTAAAATTATTAAATGCTTTTTTCAGGCCAAAGTTTTTAATTATAAGCCCCAGCCTATACATGTTTGTTGAACACCTACTATATACCAGACCCTAGGGATAAGAGAATGAGAAAGACAGAGCCCTGCCCTCAATAACTCACATTCTAGTAAGGATGTCTCCAATAATTTAAATATCTAGTAAGGGATTGAGAGGTAATAATCTAATTATAAAATTTTGGTTCTATACCTCTGCTCCTCAGAACAGAGACTGTTTTCTTGAAGTCACTACATGGTCTAAGATGCCTACTTTAAAGTCTTCTTTGGAAACTAATGTCACAGGAGATGGTCTTTAACCCCCTGGTGACACTTAAGTCTAAAAGGGAATTGACCCACCTGGGAAATGCCAATGGCAGACAAGGGAAGGGGAAGAAAGGTCATTTTAAAACCAACCTGAACTTGATTCCTTTCCTGCTGTAAATTAAATATAGAGATGTAAGGACCCTCCCGGTCAGCTCCCCCATATGCAGCATAATTACAGTTTGGGAGGCACAAACCCTACAGAGCCCTTCAGGAACTGCCCTCAGGAGAAATGCAATATAGGGGCCACCACCCAAACCTTGCTCTACCAGATTAGTCTGTTTCTAATAAAATGGAATTTAGATTTAAACCAGAATTAGATTTGGGATTTACAGTCATTTCTACTTTCATTCATTTCATGGCTTCCAGCCCTTTCTGGGTCCAGTTTTAATCCAGTGCACTTCTGAGGGAATGAGACAGGAGTTGTGGACGAGCTTGGGGTGGGGGTGGTGGGAGCTCTAACGCCCGGTCCCCTCGGGAACACGGGGCCAAGGGCCATGAGCTGGACCTCTGGACTGAGTTCTGTCTCCGGGATTGTTGGCGCTCACCGCCGCCCTATCACGACTGCGCCACCCGGATCCTGGTGTTTTTTTCCTGGCTCCTCTTTTGGACAGAGTCCCTTGCTCCGCAGAGAATTTCACCGTCAGCACCCCAGGCTTTCCCCGCGCGGTTGCTTCACTTTTGCGTAATGAAAAGCGAAGCCCGCGGCTGCCCTGAATCCGCAGCACCTGCGAGGGCTGTCACCAAGTGGTGCAGACCCCGACCTCAACTTCCAGCACAACTCGGGTGCAGGTGAGCCCGCAGCAGCCCCGACGCGCCCTCCCATGCCGGCCCAGGCCCCTCCGCATCCCACGGCTTCGGGGAGCCTTTCCGCAGCTGGTTCCCAACCGCCCCACCTCCGGTACAGCATGCTCCCCGCCGGCCCATGGGCCCACTGGCCCCTAGCTCTGTGGCCCAAGAAAGACGCGCCAAAGGGAGTTCGGTGCTTAGCTGCCCTAACTTAGACTTCAGAGTGACACAACGCCCTCCCTGGAGCGCAGCCTCCACAAGCCTCCACCCGAGGTCCTTACAGCTGCGCTGCGGAAAAATGAAATGCCTGGCGAACTGCGCTCCCGTGGATTTTGAAAAACCCCTCAGTCGCCTTAGGAGCTTCTCTAACCCCCACCCGCACCCTGTGGCCAGATGATTTTCAACCCGGGACGCGACTAGGTGGAGGCCTGTAGCTGGAACTGGAGGAGAGAGAAAGCCAGCAGCGCTGAGTTGCTGAGATGCAGCTGCGTGCCCCTTGCGATGAGGGGCGGGGTGGAGGATGGAGGACTCTTCCTCTTGGCACGGCAGGGGGAGCGGGATGCTGCTCCTCGAGGAGGAACACACACACACACACACACACACACACACACACACACACACACACACAATCTGCCACCAGCACGCCCACACCGCGAGCGGGACGCGGAGGTCAGAGAGTCACTGTTCACTTTAAGATTGGAGCTGAAACGCCTAGATGGAGGCAGAGGCTCTCGCCTTTTCTCCAGTGCTCGCACCATCGTAAGAGGCCTCCCAATTTCCCAGAGCGAGCGAGGTTTGGCTTCTGAGGTTCCGTTCATTGGACATGGGGTTCAAACTGCAGTGGGAAGGGGATGGATAAAGGGAGCACTAGGGATCGAGCTCGCGCTCATCTCCCTCAGCTCAGCGCAGAGAACTAGGCAGCTCCACTAGCCTCCAAAACCCAACTAGGCGGCCGGGGTGGGGAGCAGGACCCCGAGGCGCTCCAGCTCTAAAGCTGGCTGGGAGGGGAGTGACAGCAGCCACCACTTCGCGCATTGGCAAAGGAACGGGATCTCCGAATAGGTTGGGCAGCAGGCTCTGAGGGGTGGAGGCGAGAGGGGCGGAGGAGGAGTTGCCGAAGCCGGTAGGGATGACGTCCTCCAGCGCCTGGGAATCGCAGGGACTGAAGATTGGTGCGCTCGTCCGGCTCGGCGTGCTCACTCCCAGGGTTCGCAGAGACGCCGCGCCCCGCTCCCGATGCGACTCCGGAACGGTGCGCCCCGGAGCGATCCCCGCCCGCTTAAACTAGGGTGCAAGCCCTCCAATCACCTTAAAGGTCCTCTCTGCCTGTGTCTTGCCTCAGGGTGCCCTCCCACGAGTCCCTGCCGATTCCAGGCGGTTCTGGGTAGGCAGCCCCCGGCCGGACTAGCCTCGCCCCTTCCTCGCTTTCTCGCTCATCGACCTCGAACCAAGGGCAGGCGCTCGCGCCCCGGCCCCTGCCCACTGGGCGAGCCGGCATTCTGGCCTGTCGCCGGGCTGCGAAGAGGGAAGGGGCAATTGAAAGCAAAGGTGCTCACCCGAGTCACCGGGAGCCTTCCTCTCTAGGCACTCCGGAGCTTCTTCGCAGCCCCCAGGTACAACCTTCCTTGAAGAAAAAAAAGTAGCGCAAGGGCAGCAGAGATGTAGAGCTGCTCACAGGTACCTGCGCAGCGGGTTTCTATTTAGATTCACGAGGGTCCAGTATCAGGCTCGGCGGCGGGAAAGGACTCCCGGAAGCTGAGAGGGGCCACCAAACCCGGATCCTCCCGTAGCGGTAGCCGTGGCACCTTCAAGTTGCCACCTGCAGCGCGCGCCGGGTGCCTGTGACAGCCCGCACCGCTCTGGCGGTGCTGGCCCGCCCTCCCAGCCCTTTCTGCCTGTTCGTTGGCTGCGCCAGGCGCCCGGGCGGTCCCAGCTCCCCGGCCCGCCCTGCACCCGCCTCCGAGCCGCCGGTTCGCTGTATGAGTCTCCTAACAGGCCTCCTTGGGCTTTATAGTCAGCGAGTTCGGGAGCTGCTCAGGGGTTTGCAAGCAGGGGAGGAATCCGGTACGCGCGCGCGCGCGCACGTTCTCTCTCTCTCTCTCTCTCTCTCTCTCTCTCTCTCTCTCTCTCTCTCTCTCTCTCTCTCTCTCTCTCCTCTTTTGTGTAGGTTGGGGATTAGAGGAAAGAGAAAGGATATGAGAAATGCTCTTCCTATGTCTTAAGGGGACCCAGTAACTTGGTTTCTTTTGCTGGTGTTAAATTTGTGCAGTCTTTACAAATAGTGCAAAGATGAGAGCTGAAAAGGGGTTTGGGGCTAGTTCTTACAAAAGTACACAATCTCTAAACTATGAAGATAAATCCTAGAGTCTCTGTCTTTTCTCACTTAACCTGCACCACTGCAACGGAGGAGCCTCGAGTCCCAGCACCCGAAAACCATTGCCCACCCCCACTGGGGCCCAGCGTTTGGGCTAAGTGCTTGCTTGATTCTGAGGCTGCAAGTCCAGGCCACGAAAACTTATGCTAGTGCATGTAAGATGCCTGTGCTTTGTACAACTCTTGGCCTTTTAAATGAACATTATCTTTCTTTCTCTTCTCACTTTCATCCCGAAGACTGGGACAGGAGGTCACTGCCCAATCTCCCAGGGCATTCAAGCACACTCTTCACTCTGCCAATTAATACCTTCCGAAGTCATGCTTTCTAAACTAATTTGGTAAAATCTTTGGAGGAGAAAAGCTATAAAAATGTGAAAAGTGCTGGTCTGGAAAGCCATCTAATCAGTCAGAAACGTCTCATTCCTGGGTGTATCTATGCAAAAGAGGTACATTGCCAAGTATAAAAACATTTCAAAATAAACTTCCCAAAGAGTACATTTTATAGTTCATCCGGGAAGAGTCTATGTTTTGGGAGTAGAGTCGAGTCTCTGTTAAGGATGACAAAGCATGCACATGCAAACTCATGTCTAGCTGTGCTTTGTAGAATCCTTAGCAGGGTGAGGCAGGAGGAAATGAATGGGCTTTACTGGAGAAAGCCAGAAGGTGGCTCTTTACAGGGCATATTGGGGACAGTTGGCATCAGTTAAGAAACTGCTCCCTGTCAACTGTTGCTAAGTAAGTTGGATGGCTGCTTCTTAACACTAGTTCCTTGCATTTTATTTATTTTATTTATTTTATTTATTTTTTTATCCTCACTCGAGGATATTTTTCTATTTTTTTTTTTTGTACAGATGGAGTGGGAGGGAGAGTGAGGAAGGGAGAGAGAGAGAGAAACATCGACGTGAAGGGACACATCGAGTGGCTGCCACCCGCACGACCAACCAGGGCCAGGGACAAACTGCAACCGAAGTATGTGCCCTTAGCGGGAACCGAACCTGGGTCTCTCCGGACCGCAGGCCGACGCTCTAACCGCTGAGCCAAACTGGCCAGGGCGTTCCTTGCATTTTAAAGCAGATCTGTTTCATGAGATACTAACAACTTTGGGAATTAATAGCAAAGTTTTTCTCCCCATGTGGCCAAATGCATCCTTTTACCTCTCTCAGAAGAGGCAAGCTGGTCCTTATCTATCTTCTTGAAACCTAAGAAGACTTAGGTAATACAGTTCAGAGGCAAAATATTCACAAAAAGATACTTCAATACATTAGCTAGGTCAAGTGCTTACTTAATGAATTGCACTTTGAGCTGAAATTGGTGAAACCAAGGGTAGAGTGAAGGTATAAATGGCTCAGGTTTGAGTGTACATTGACTCAATTACTGGAAGAGTACTTGATAAAAATTGGGGGTCTGCATGGGGCTAGTGATTTAACCCACATGTACGTCTGATTGGTTTACAGCCAGGCAGAGCACAAACTACTGGACAAGATGTGTTTCCTTAAAAGTAGAAAGGGAGCTTAAAGACTTAAGCAATGAGAAAACATTCTCTAGGAAAGAGGAGAGGGATGAGAAAGAATTGAAAGAGAAGATGGGAGAGGCCGTTAACAGTTAAGATAAATCGGTGGACACTGTTTGATGTATTGGAAATGCCAGTGGATATTGTATGGTTCAAGATTCTAAAGGAGGAGAGAAAGGAAAATTGCTGGGACTTAGAGCCAATAAGTGTAGAAGCTGAGTCTTGGAGTGGTTTATGGTGTCAGCAGACTTAGGGCTGAATCCTGGCTCCAACACTTCTGGGTGTGATTTGTTTCATATGCATGCAAGGCCCATTGTTTAAGTTTCCTTTTCTTCATCTCTGATGAGGGGATGAAAGTGGCTCCTTCATTCTGTGGTAGGGATTAATTGAGATAATGCATCTACAATGCTTGGAACAATGTACATATAATAAGCATTTAATAAATAGCAGCTATTATTGTAAACAATATTTAAAAGGGGCTTAAAATTCACCTAATACTTTTGGAATTTGTTTCTGATAGAATATTTTTATCAAGTGTTCATTCTGCCTGTGCATTTCCTGTGAGGAGAATCTCACCCACCCTGAATGCATTCCATCTTCCTTACTTTGAGATGAAATGTGTACTACTACATTTTTTCTTTTTACTGGTGATTTTCTTTTTTTATACCTAGTGGTCATTCAAATGTCTAAACCTTATTTCACAAGAAAGTCCTCCAAATGTTTAAGACAAATAACAGATCCCATGTGTAACTTCTTTTGTCCAGGCTAGAATGTCCTGCCCCTTCAATCTCTCCTCAAATGATCATCTGGTCTCACAATTTATTACCCTCCTAATTGCGTCAACCTCCTAAAATAAGAATGCAGTGCTCTACCCCAGTCCTTCCACAAAATAGGTCCCCCTCACATGCTGTTAAGGCAGCCTGCACTTTTGTATACATTTTGAATGGAAGATCAACTCTTGATACCTTCTGAGTTGCCTATTAACTAAAACTCATAAATCTTCACATGTTACTGTTTTTCAGAATATTTTGGGTCCTAGTATTTTCATTCAGTGTTTCTTTTCTATAAAATTAGGATTAGACTCAATGACCAATAAAGTTACTTAAAATTACATAAGTACCTCCTTTTTTTCTCATTGACACCCTTTTCTCTGCCCACCCCCACCATCCTTCACCACACTGTTGTCTGTTCCATTGCTTATGCATATATGCATATAAGTTCTTTGGTTTATCTTTTCCCACACCTCAACCCCCTTCCCTCAGAGGTTTGTCAATCTGTTCCCTGCTTCCATGTCTCTGGATCTATTTTGTTTGTCAGCTTATTTTTTTCATTAGATTCCACAAATAAGTGAGATCATATGATACTTTCTTTCTCTGGCTGGCTTATTTCACTTAGCATAATACTCTCCAAGTCCCTCCATGTCATCTCAAAGGGTAAGAGATCTTTCTTTCTTACAGCTAGCTGCATAGTACTACATTGTGTAAATGTACCACAGCTTTTTTATCCACTCATCTATTGATGAACACTTGGGCTGTTTCCAGATCTTAGCTATTGTAAATAATGCTGATATGAACATGGGACTATATATATTCTTTCTGATTGGTGTTTTAGGCTTCTTAGGATATATTCCTAGGAGTGGGACCACTGGGTCAAAAGGCAATTCCATTTTAAAGTTTTTGAGACAGCACCAACTTGTTTTCCATAGTGGCTGCACCAGTCTGCATTCCCACCAGCAGTGCACTAGAGTTCACTTTTTTCCACACACTCGCCAGCACTTGTTGTTTGATGATTTGTTGATGGCAGCCATTCTGGCAGGTGTTAGATAATACCGCATAGTCATTTTAATTTGCATCTCTCTGGTAGTTAGTATGTTGAGCATTTTTTCATATGTCGCTTGGCCATGTCCTCTTTGGAGAAGTGTCTATTCCAGTTCTCTGCCCATTTTTCACTGGGATTGTTTGTCTTCTTTTTGTTGACTTGTATGAGTACTCCATATACTCTTAAAATTAACCCTTTATCCTATGTATCATTTGCAAGTATGTTCTCCCATATAGTGGTTCCCTTTTGATTTTGATACTGGTTTTTCTTTTTTTTCTGTGCAGGAACTTTTTAGTTTGATGTAGTCCCATTTATTAATGTTTTTCTTTGTTTCTCTTGCCCTAGGTGATGTATCAGTGAAAATTCTACTATGTGTTATGTCTGAGATTTTGCTACCTATAGTTTCTTCTAGGATTTTTATGATTTTATGAGTTACATTTAAGTATTTTATCCATTTTGACTTTATTCTTGGTGTAAGTGGGTGGTCTAGTTTCATTTTTATGCATGTACTTATCCAATTTTCCCAACACCATTTATAGAAAAGGCTGTCTTTTTTCCATTGTATGCTCTTGCCTCCTTTGGTAAATATTAATTGAGCATAATGTCTTAGGTCGATTTCTGGGTTCTGTGTTCTGTTTCATTGATCTATATGTCTGCTCTTGTACCAATTCCAGGCTGTTTTGATTACAATGGCTTTGCAGTATAACCTGAAATCTGGCATTGTTATCCCTCCAAATTTGTTCTTCTTTTTCAAAATTGCTATGGCTATTTAGGTTTTTTTTTTATTTCATGTAAACTTTTGGAGTATTTGTTCTAGATGTGTTAAACACATCTTTGGTATTTTAATAGGAATTGCATTGAATTGGTAGATAGCTTTGGGTAGTATGGACATTTTAATGATGTTGATTTTTCCCATTCATGTATATGGTATATGCTTACATTTTACTTATATCTTCTTCTATTTCTTTTTCCAATATCCTGTAGTTTTCTGAGAACAGGTCTTTTACCTTCTTGGTTAAGTTTATTCCTAGGTATCTTAATATTTTTGTTACAGTGGTAAATGGGATTTTTTTTTTTTTTCAGTTTCTCTTTCTGAGTGTTCATTATTGGTGTATAAAAATGTTGCCATTTTTGGATGTTAATTTTGTATCCTGCTAATTTGCAAAATTCATTGATTAAATATAGTTTTTTGGTGGAGTCTGCAGGGTTTTCTGTGTACAATATCATGTCATCTGTGAATGATGACAGTTTTACTACCTCCTTTCCAATCTGGGTGCCTTTTATTGTTTCTTCTTGCCTGATTACTGTGGCTGACTTCTAGTACTATGTTGAATAAGACTAGTGAAAGTAGACATCCCTGTCTTATTCCTGATCTTAAGGGAAATGCTTTTAGTTTTGGCCCATTGAGTATGATGTTGGCTGCAGGCTTGTCATATATGGCTTTTGTTATGTTGATGTATGACCCATCGATTCCCACTTTACTGAGAGTTTTTATCAGAAATGGGTGTTGAATTTTTTCAAATGCTTCTTCTGTGTCTATCGATATAATCATGTGACTTTATCTTTCTATTTGTTTATGTGATGAATCACATTTATTGATTTGCAAATATTTTACCAGCTTTACATCCCTGGAATATATTACATTAGGTCATGGTGTATAATCTTTTTAATATATTGCTGGATCCAATTTGCCACTATTTTGTTGTCTATGTTCATCAAGGATATTGGCCTGTAATTTTCTTTCTTTATAGTATCTTTATCTGATTTTAGAATTAGTATTATGCTGGCCTTGTCAAAAAAGCTTGGAAGTCTTCCTTCCTCTTTAATTTTAGAAATAATTTGAGGACAATGGGTGTTAGTTTTTCTTGGAATGTTTGGTAAAACTGCTGTGAAGCCATCTGGACCAGGGCTTTTGTTTACTGGGAGTTTATTGATTGCATCTTCCATTTTCTTAGTTTTGTTACTGGTCTGTTCAGGTTTTCTGACTCTTTCTGGTTGAGATTTGGAAGATTGTATGATTCTAGGAATTTGTCGTTTTCATCTAGGTTGTCCAATTTGCTGGTATATAATTGTTCATAATATTTTTTTACAATCCTATGCATTTCTGTGGTGTCAGTTCACCTGTTTCATTTTTTATTTTATATATTTGGGCCCTCTACCTTTGTATCTTGGTGAGTTTGGTTAAAGGTTTATCAATCTTGTTTATCTTTTCAAAGAACCAACTCTTGGTTTCATTGATCCTTTGTATTTTTTTTTTTTTTTTTTTTTTAGTCTTCCTTCTACTTACTCTGGGGTTTTCTTTCTAATTCGTTAAGTTGTAGCATTAGATAGTTTATAAGAAATTTTTCTTTTTTCTTGAGGCAGGCCTGTAATGCTATGAACTTTCCTCTCGGGGCTACTTTCACTGCACCCCATCGATTTTGTGTTGTTGTGTGTTCATTTTCATTAGTTTCCATGAAGTTTTTTTTATTTCTTTCCCGATCTTATTGGAAACCCACTCATTGTTTAATAACATGCTATTTAACCTCCATGAGTTTGAATTTTTTGAGTGCTTTTATTATAATTGATTTCTAGTTTCATGCCATTGTGATCCAAAAAGATGCTTGATATGATTTCAATATTCTTGAACTTGTAGAGACTTAGTTTGTGTCCTAATACATGGTCTATCTTTGAGAATGTCCCACTTGCACTTGAGAAAAATGTGAATTCTGAAGTTTTGGGGTGAAGTGCTCTGTAAATATATATTAAATCCATCTGGTCTATACCATTGTTTAGAGTTTGTGTTTCTTTGTTAATTTTTTGTCTAAAAGATCTATCCAGTAATGTCAGTGGGGTATTAAAATCCCCTGCTATGATTGTATTGCTGTTGATCTCTCTCTTAAAGCCCTCCAGAAATTTTTTAAATATGATTTTATTGATTTTTAAAGAGAGAGAAAGGGAGAGAGAGATAGAAACATCGATGTGAGAGGGAAACACTAATTAGTTGCCTCTTGCAAGCCCTCTACTAGGGATCAAGCCCGCAATCCAGGCATGTTCCCTGACCAGGGAGTGAACCAGGACATCTCAGTCTATGTGACCACACTTAGTCCACTAAGCCACACTGACTGGGCCCTCCAGAAATTTTAAAATATATTTTAGGGATCCTATATTTGGTGCATATATGTTTACCAGGGTTATATCCTCTTTTTAGATCAATCCTTTTACTATTATATAGTGGCTTTCTTTGTCTCATTATGGCCTTCATTTTGAAGTCTGTTTTATCAGATGTGAGTATTGCTACCCCAGCTTTTTCTTTTGTTTCCATTTGCATGGACTTTTTTTCCCAATCCCTTCATTTTCATCTTGTGTGTTTTTGTTCTAAGATAGGTCTCTTGGAGACAACATATATATGGGTCATGTTTTCTCATCCATTCTGCTACTCTGTGTCATTTGTTTGAAGCATTTGATCCATTTACATTTAAGGTTATTATTGGTAGGTACTTATTAATTGACATTTTAATTCATTATGCCTGTGCTTTTCTTTATTCTCAATACTACAGCAGTCCCTTTAACATTTCTTGCAATGCTTGTTTAGGGGTAATTAATTCCTTTAGCCTTCTTTTGTCTGGAAATCTCTTTATTTTACCTTCTATTTTGAATGATAGCTTTGCTCGGTAGAGTAGTCTTGGTTTCAGATCCTTGCTTTTCATTACCTTGAATATTTCATTCCATTCCCTTTCTGGCCTCGAGTGTTTCTGTTTAGAAATCAGCTGACAGCCTTATGGGAGTTCCTTTGTAGATAATCTGTTGCTTTTCTCTTGCTGCCTTTAAGGTTCTCTCTTTGTTTTTAATTTTTGGCATTTTAATTATGATGTGTCTCAGCATGTGCCTCTTTGGGTTCTTCTTGCTTGGGACTCTCTGTGCTTCCTGAACTTGTATACCTTTTCCTTCACCAAGTTAAGGAAGTGTTCTGCCATTATTTCTTCAAACAGGTTCTCTATCTCTTGCTCACTTTCTTCTTCTTCTGGTATTCCTATGATGTGGCTTTTGTTACATTTCACATTGTTTCACAGCTCTCTTAAACTTTCCTGTTTTTTAATTGTTTTTTCTTTTGGGTTCTCTGATTGAGTGATTTTTTTTTTCTATCATGTCTTCTAATTCACTTATCTGATCCTTGGCTTCCTCTAATCTGCTGGTTATTCCTTCCAATATATTCTTTATTTCTACTGTGTCATTCTCAATTTCTGATTGGTCATTTTTCATTGTTTTTATATCTTTCTCATGCTGTTAAGCATCCTTATAATTATGGCTCTGAACTCTATATCTGATATCTTGCTTATCTCCATTTCATTTAGCCCTTCTTCTAGAAAATTCCGTTGTTCTTTCATTTGGGGCCGGTTTCTTTGTTTCACCATTTTGGATGCATGTTTGGGTTTGTTTCTATGTTTTAGGTAGATCTGCTATGACTCTCAGCATGAGTGGGTAGGATAATCTTATGTCATAGGCGACCTGTCCTGCAGTCTCCCTGATCACCAGACCTCAATGCTCTAATAATGTCCCATGTGAGCTTTGTGTGAGCCCTCCTTCTGTGATGGAGTCTTGATTGGTTTTGGCCCATTCATGCATAGGCTTGATGCTCTGGCTGGCTTACAGAGATGCTACCCCACAACACATAGAGAAGGCTGCTGTGCAGTTGCTATCACATGAAGTGCAATTCACCTCATGAGGGTTTGGAGCCTGCCAAGCTCTCCCTATGGATATCAATGATGCGCAGTTTGTCACCCCCTCTGCTGAGGTTGGATGTGTATGGACCAGACCAAGCTGAACACTAAGGTCTGGTTTTACTCTTCCAGGTCAAAGTCCAGTTTCAGGCCCTGCAAAGATTCAAAGTGCCCAGAGATTAGCCTCTGCCTGCAGGCTGGCTATTAATCTTAGTCACTTAATATGCCTCAGGTTGTTGTCCTCCCCTAGATGTATATTCCACCCAGGGGAGTGTAATTCCAAAGGGTAGGGCAATTGCTAAAGCTGCTTTGATGAGAACACTGCCTGGGAAAGATGGCTTCTGCAGCTTGGGGGAATGACTCAGCACAAGGCTCCTGGTGTCTGTCTTCCCACCTGGCTCCCCAGGGCCCAGAATCCCAGACTCTCCTCACACAGCTCTAATCCACTTAGCTTTCCCTCTGCCAGAGCCCAAGGTGAGTGGCTATAGACAATTTAGTGTGCTGACCCTTCAAGAGGGTGCCATGTTTCCAGTCATCTCTCCCTTCCAGACAGAACCTATGATGCTTTTCACATCCAGGTGTTATGTGAGCACCTTTCCTGGTTCTGCTACTCTGGGCTAGGGCTCCAGATTTGAGTTTAGACCCCAGACTTCTCAGGTGGAACCCCCTGTAGCTGAGCTATCCCTTGGAAAATCCAGGTGCTGCCTGTGGGATCCCAGCCATACCTTTCATGCCTCCACAATTTCTACCATACTTGATGTGGGCTCCTCTTTACATCCTTGGTTATAAGGTTTCTCTCCAGCTGGTCTTTAGTTGGTTATTCCAGCTGATTTTTCTGTATTTTAGTTGTTATTTATGTTTGGCCTGGGAGAAGGTCAGTGTAGCTTCCATCAATCAAATTGCCATTTTTCTCTCGATTTACATTTTAATAATTCATTTTGAAATAATTTTATACAAAAATATGGAAAAATGATAGAGAAAACTCCTACATCTTTTTCTCCTAGTTTTCCCAGTTGCTATCATTTTACATTTGATTTTTCTTTCTCTCTTTGTCAGATAGATGATCGATAGATAGATAGATAGATAGATAGATAGATAGATAGATGAGATAGATACTCATGATCAATGTTCTTCTTCAGAGCTATTTAAGAGCAAGTTTAGACATGAATTCTCATCATCCTTAAATACTCCACTGTATATATTTTCCCCAAACTAAGGTTCTCTCCTATATTAGCTCAAAACATTCAATTTATAGAACCTGTTCAAATTTCACCAAATCTCTCTCTCCTATTTTTAGCCCAAGACCCGATCCAGGATCACCCATTACATTTAGTTGACATAACTCTTTATTCTCCTTTTATCTGCTACAGTTCTTCAATTTTTCTATCTTTTATGCTCTTGACAGCTTTAAAACCATATGCATTTCATTCTATAGATTTCAAAGTTTCATTTGATGTTTCTTCATCCCTGATGCAGGTCATGCATGCTTGTCGAAAATATCAAAGAAATAATGCTGTGCTCTTGACAGTGCATCCACATTGTTGAACCATCTCAGCCATGAATACATAATGGTCTTTGCGTAATGTTGAATCATCCCCCCATTGTGATATTAACCTTGATCACCTGGATTGGTGCACAGTGAACTTTTCCATTACAAAGCCACCATTTTCCCTTTTGTAATATATAACTTTTTGATAGGGATATACTCTGAGGATATACCAATATTCTGTTCTTCACAGAACCTTCAATTAACCAGTTTTAGGAGGCACTGATGACTCCTGCCTGAATAAACTACCACTATGATTATTACCAAATAACAGTCTTCCATTCGCATCATTCCTTTTGCATTTATTAATTGGCATTCTTCTGTAAAAATGTTTTCCTTCCCTTCATGTATTTATTTGTGTCAGTATAGATTCATGAATTCCCATTCCATTCAATGAGTTGTATTCTGTTACTTTTATTAATTTGATGCTCAAATTACCCAGATTTTTTTCAGAAGGTATTTCTTTCAAGCTGGCTCTTAGATCCCTCTGACATGTCTCATTGTTCTCTGGGCACCTTCTAACTTTCTGGAAGATCAATATATTCCAGATTCATTTTGTACTTTCCCTTTCCCAGTTCTGGAATCATCGGTTCTCCAAGGAACTCTGATTTCTTTTAGTGGAGGATAGCATTTAGAAATGAGATATGGGAACCCATCATGCTCACTACTAGTGGCATGTCATAACTTCTAGACTTTCTCAGTGAATAGAGCTAAGAAATACATGATAAATATTCACACACAAGCACACACACATTTATGTATATTTCTATATGTGTGTATATGCATCTATTTCTCCATATATCCAATTGTAAATATATATCTATGTAAATATATAGAGATCTATCTATCTATCTATCTATCTATCTATCTATCTATCTATCTTATCTATATCTATATCACACCAATATCTCGAATTTTAACCCAATGTGCATTAGGGTCTTTTCTTGTCTTCCCTCTTTCTATATTTATTAATCTCTTCTCTGACAGAGAAATCTGACTTCCAATATACCCTCAGTATATTGACTTATTTTCTCCAGCTCACCTTATGTAACAATTTTCTAACCATGTCAGCCACCTCCTCACCTCCTTGTTCCAGTGGCTGTCCTCTGTATTCGTAGCCTCCTGGGCCCCTGCCCTACTTCAGCCTCTTCTGTCTCAGTCTCCTGGGTCCCTGGTGCTGTTGTCAGCTCTTGACCATATCTCATCAGTAAAATTACTTTTCTGTCCTTGCACTAGTTCAGGTCAAAATTTTGAAGTTATCCTTGATAATACCCTTTTTCTCAAATCCCATACTAATCTGTAGCCAATTGTTTGTTTTGTTCTAGCCTCAGCTAGGTCCAGAATCTAACCTTTTATCTCCACCTCCACCATTACTACCCTTGTCCAGGTCAACATTATCTCTTGTCTCAACTACTGTAATAGCCTCCTAACTGGTTCCCTATGATAACCCTTGTGCTCCTAAAGACTATTATCAGCCCAGTGGCCTAAATGATATTTTCAGTAAATAAATCATATCATTTCACTTCCCTGCTCAATGGTTTCCACTTTGGCTAAATAAAAAGCCCAAGTTTTAACAAATTTGACTCTTTGCACCCAGTGTTTTCTTTTCCTCATCTCCTACTTCTGTCTACTTTGGGTCTGCTCTTTGGGTACACTGGGTCCATTCTGTTCTTGGCACATGCCAGGCATCCTCTTCCTTCTACCTGAGATCATCTTCCCCAAGTATCCAACCAGGTCTTTGCCGGAGTTTTTCCCAGTGAAGCCTTCTATGGTGCCGTATTTACAGTTTTACACACTCCTTCCTACCCACCTTCTTTCTGCCACTGCTTTTTTCTCTATAGGATGTATTATAATTCAATACAGTATATGTTGTCTTTACTTATTTACAGTCTGTTCCCTTCCCTTGCCTTGATTTTAGCCTCTTTTGTTTATTACTAATGCCCAGTGCCTATTTCAGAGCCGGGCATACAATATACCATCAATAAATATTTGTTAAATGAATGGATGAAATTGCAGAAACACACAAACATATTTATGACTAACTATAGATACACCCATATACTAAGTGGATGTCAGAGTGACTTGATTAAAACTAATAGGTCTTAACTTGAAAGTTTTCATGGAAAGGAATCTTTTATACACATTAAAAGCAGAGTATAATGAAAGATAATAATAAAATAAAGACAGAAAAAGACTCCTTATTTGATGAATATGAAGTAAAGTGGGTAATCTGGAAACAAGTGTTGGTAAGTTATCAACTAGCCATTTACTGAACCAAATGACTAAATTACAAACCACCAGGCATTAAAATACAAAGTTTTGCAAATACTTCTTTAAAAATCATGCAGTATGTTACAAGGATTTTAGACATTTTTCTCTTGTGAAACAGAAGTCTCTTGGAGCAAAAAGTACTCATTAAAGGAGTTCACAATACTTCAAATTTAACACTTTTTTTTTTTTTAAGGTGCTAACTCAGCTTATAAGGGAAATACATCTCTTTCTTTTATTTTTAAAGTCTTATGTCCAATGTGGTCCTTTATAAGCAAAAAGTTCTTAGAAAACATTTATAAAAACAAAATGCAAACACACATATTGGACAAATTTTCAGCATTGATTGGTCATCAGAATTTTTTTGTACCTTAATCTGCATACCTTAGAAGACTCTGAGTGCACAAATGAGAACTGTTTTGTGGGGAAATTTCACTGAGGCCAGTCTGACAATTATTTAATGACTATGCTTGGAGATAACACATAAGATAAAGTAATTTATATTCTGAATCACGAAATTAATTTTTCTATTTTCTGTAAATCTCCCCAAAGTATCCAGGTAGATATTTCAATGAAACTCAGTAAATTGAATGAAAAGCTATAACTCTGATCGAAATTTTAGATATTCTAACTTTTAAAGATTTCAGCACATCCTTAATGGAATAATGAGATAGTTAGGAAGAGGGTGTTTCTCTTAAATTTATCTCATTAGTGTGTATACGTCAAAATAAATTTTGAACGCTACAAAAATAGCTGTCTGGTTTGTGCATTAAGTCTCTTTTGAAAGGACGACCTTTCCACATTTTCTCGAAGGAGCCCTCATTGCTAACACAATGGCTGGCATTACTCATGAATGGCATCCTATGCTTACCAATGTACAACCTGGAGACTTGCCTTTGCAGCATAAATCTTTTCTTCCTCATGCTACTGTTCTGCTGCTGAAAACTTAAAAATGTTGAGCAAAAAGTCTAATGTAAAAAGTGTTCCAAATTTTTCTCCAATGCTCTTTCTCCACCAGCTGTGTGATCTAAGGATTAACCTCTTGGAATCTCAATTTTCTTATATAAATTGGCAATGACACTGAGTAATCATTGAACAGGTAGGATTAAGTAAAATAATCTGATGAAAGGCCTTTGAAAACTATGAAGAGCCATAAAAATGACAGTGCTATCATCACTGGCACTATCCTCCTCCTCCTCCTCCAACTACTTATATTGAATAATGACAGAAATTCTAAAATACTCGATGTGAAGCCTATACTTTTTTTTTTTAACAGTCAGGTGCTCTTATATTCCTAATCAGCTTTCCCCCGAAGTGAAGTCCTACTCTAATACTTAAAATTATTGAATCTTCAGCTATTTCTCTGTACTACAGAGCTTGTTAAATTTTGAATGGCATGAACTAGTCCCAGAATGATTTTTCTTTCTTTCTTTTTAAAGTACTTCTAAATTATAATAAAAATTTAACCGAATTGCTGAGAGCAGAAAGTTCTAGAGCAATTCCTGCCATTTGCAGCAAAATATCAAACAGCAGTGACTGATCAATAAACCTTCCACATAAATGCAGATCATAAAGTCATTGTGAAGATTCAGAACTTGATGTTTCCTTGTTCTTTGCTTGATGCATGCCAGCCTGGAAAAAGAAAACTTCAGATGCACAAACCTTTTAGATTATTTTCTCATCTGAGACAATGCATGCAAACTTAGCAATAAATAGAAGTTAATTATTTGAAAAGTGAATTATTGGCCAAATTTTACAAAGCAAGAAAATTTCAAAATACAATATGACTAATTTAAAGTTGGTAGCTGTTGATGCCTGTATCACATTAAGTCAATGCTGATTAACTAGACATAATATTAGTCTAATTTATACTTTTTCTCTCTTTTAAATCAGAGCCATATATATATATATTTTTTTTTTTGCCATGAAGAGCTACGTATTGTAGCTAGTTAGTGATATTTATTTTCATTAACTGAGATATAGTAAATTTTTATTCTTACTATAGGAGATCACTAAATACCTTTCAGTCAGCTGAAAACTAAGATCAGAAACCCAGTTTCCAAAGGAAGCAACCTTCTCCAATGAACTTGGAGTTCTGTTGGCATAAACCTTCTCCATTTTTGTTAAGGCAATTTAGTAATGATCATACTTTCTATTGTGCTTGGGTTGAAATGTAGGGCCACCATTTACCCAAAGGGCTCTGTTCCTGAAAATTGGGACATGACTTCTCCTTCAGTAGAGCACATCCCACAAGCACACAGCTAGTTTGTAAGAGGGCAAACAGCTGTCCTATCCCAGCACTCACCTTTCAAAACAACTGTCTATGTGCTCAGGTCCCACTGAAATTTAATAGAAGTGGTTCTGTGTTGCCAGGCCTCCACCTGGATTGTTTGCAAGCACTCTACTCTGGCTAGTGGCCCTGAGTTATTTGCAGGAGCAGCAGCTTGAGCTCCCTGAAATTATGTTTAGGGAGGGGAGGGAAGAGGGAAAGCTCAGCAAACACTGGGCCAGAAGAGGTGGTTGCATAGACACTGTGCAGATAGGAAATGGATTCTCTATGGATTGAGTTATTACATTTTCAATGTATATTTATAAACCTTTCGTGAAATTGGGGCCAGTTCAGGTCAAAGCCAATCAAATATCGATGGTGAGCCCTAGCCAGTTTGGCTCAGCGGTTAGAGCGTCAGCCTGCGGTCCGGAGAGACCCGGGTTCGGTTCCCGCTAAGGGCACGTACTTTGGTTGCAGTTTGTCCCCGGCCTTGGTTGGTCGTGCGGGTGGCAGCCACTCGATGTGTCCCTTCACGTCGATGTTTCTCTCTCTCTCTCCCTTCCTCTCCCTCCCTCCCACTCTATCTGTACAAAAAAATGGAAAAAATATCCTCGGGTGAGGATTAAAAAAAAAAAAAAAAATATATCGATGGTGACAGAATTCTATATTCTCAACTCTGTGGCTCCTGGGCCTTGTCAGTCTCTTTTATGACCTAGTCAATTATTTAGGTCTTGAGGTCATCCACTGGGGCAGGAGCTAATACAGAATTTTGCCATACCTGAGACCCTTTCGAGGAGAGATTTGATAGAGGTATGGACAGGTATTTCTGAAATGTGACAGGCTTCTTTGGAACTTGAAGGAGCTAGGTTACAAGTAGTTTCCTAAGCAGACACCCGTAGTTTGAAGGCAAGGGTTTGCTCCTGAGAATTGCTCAATCATCAGTTTTTAAGCAAACGTGTTAGGGTTCTTCAATTTCACATAATGTTGATCCGGAAAAAGAACCATGCTATTTTTAAAATATAAACCAGAATTTAAAGTCTATAAGAAAGAACATTTCTTCCAGTGTTTTGACTTTAAACCCATGTTTACGCAAAAACAGCAAGGATTCCTGTGGGGCCTGGAACTACCTGAGATCTATTAGGTTTGACGAGATTTACTTTCAGATTATATCTCGGATGTGTCTTCCTCTTCGATCAGTGTAGTTTCCAAACCTCCACTTTCCCTTGCCCAGGCTATCAGAAGCCTTCTAACTGCTGCACTGCTTTCCTCTGCAGCTGTGCTGCCCTCTGGTATCTTCCTCTTATACCAGCCAGAGGGATCCTCCTTTGTTTTGCACTTTTTAATAACCCTGCATTCACCTCAGATAAAATTTTAAAATGCCAACTGTAACCCAATCTGGGATTGCTACCTGCTTTCCTAGCAACTGTGTCTCCTCCCACTTTGCTCTGCCTTAGGGGTGGCTCATTTTGTTTTCCTGTTTTTTTAAAAAATGTCTTTTACTTTTCAGTTATAGTTGACATACAATATTATATTAGTTTTAGGTGTACAACATAGTGATTAGACATTTATATACTTTATGAAGTGATCTAGTACTCACCCGACGCCATATATAGTTATTATAATATTATTGACTGTATTTCTTATGCTGTACTCTATATTATCCCCTTGACTATTTTGTAACTACTAATTTGTACTTCTTAATCCCTTCCTCTTTTTTCACCCAGCCCCTCAAACTCCCTCTCATCTGGCAACCATAAAAATATTCTCTGTATTGATGATGAGTTTGTTTCTGTATTGTTTACTTATTTTTTTAAGAGTGCACATGTAAGTGAAATTATATAGTATTTGTCTTTCTCTGTCTGACTTATTTCACTTAGAATAATACCCTCTAAGCCCATCTACATTGTCACCAATGGTAAGAGCTCATTCTTTTTTGTGGGCAAATAATATTTTATTATAGATATAAACTATTTCCTTATTCAACTATCAAAGGACACTTAGGTTGCCACAATATCTTGACTATTTTAAATAATGCTGCAATAAACATAGGAGTGAATCTATTTTTTAAATTGGTGTTTTGGATTTCTTTGGATATATACCCAGAAGTGGAATTGCTGGATCATATGGTAGTTCTATTTTTAATTTTTTTTTGTTTTGAGGAAACTCCAAATTGTTTCCCATAGTAGCTGCACCAATTATTTATTTATTTATTTAATTACTTATTGTTAATCCTCACCTGAAGATATTTTTCACTGATTTTAGATAGAGTGGAAGTTTTTAGAGAGAGTGGAAGGGAGTGAGGGAGGGGTCGAGAGCCAGAGAGAAAGACTGCTGTGAGAGAGACACATGGATTGGTTGCTCTCCGTATGCACTCTGACAGGGGCCAGGATCAAACCTGCAGCCCAGGTATGTGTTCTTAACTAGAAATCCAACCTGTGACCCTTTGGTGCTTGGGCCAATGCTCTAACCACCGAGCAACTGGCCAGGGTGTGGCTGCACCAATTTCGAATCCCACGGGCAGGGCAATAACGTTTCCCTTTTCTCCACATCTTTGACAATACTTGTTTGTTAATTTACTGATGATAGCCATTCTGACAGGGGTGAGGTGATATTCATTGTAGTTACTGATGCTGAGCATCTTTTCATATGCCTACTGGAGGTATCGTCACTTTGAGTCTCAAGATTGTAATGAGCTCTTTCTCACCTCTGGCCTCCCACTCACTGCTATACCTGCCCAGCTCTCTCTTTTCCTTTCTCTTCATCTTACTAAGGTTTACTCATCCCATGAGGCCCAACTTACACTTTCTCTAAGAGGACTTGCTTCTCCTGGCACTTCACAATTTAAATTAGATTCCATGCAAGCTTCTGTAAGTTTCCCCACCCAACACTTACCTTTTATTGATTATTGACTGATTGATGCACTATAAGTTATCTGAATACAGGGAACCAGGAGGATTTTGTTCTTTCTATCTGTAATATCTAGAAAGAAGCTATCCTATGTGGCATCCAGTTCTGGAGCCAGACTGCTTGGGGTGAATTCTAGCCCAGAGTTTCTGACCTGGAGTAAGACACACAACACTTTTATCAACTTCCTTATGTGCAAAAAGTGGCCATTGAAGTACCTATCCCATTGCCCTTCCTTCCTTCCTTCCTTCCCTCCCTCCCTCCCTCCCTCCCTCCCTCCCTCCCTCCCTCCCTCCCTCCCTCCCTCCCTCCCTCCCTCCCTCCCTTCTTTCTTTCTTTCTTTCTTTCTTTCTTTCTTTCTTTCTTTCTTTCTTTCTTTCTTTCTTTCTTTCTTTCTTTCTATTAATCTTCACCCAAGGATATTTTTTCATTTTTGTTCAGATAGAGTGGGACAAATAGAGATGGAGAGAGAGAGAGAGAGAGAGAGAGAGAGAAACATCGATGTGAGAGGGACACATCAACTGGTTGCCTTCTGCACGACCCTAATCAGCAATCAGGGCTGGGATGAACCACAACTGAGGTATGTGACCTTGACCAGAATTGAACCCTCCACTCATTGATCCACCAGCCAACACTCTAACCGCTGAGCCAAACCAGCCAAGGCCTATTGCATTTTCTTATCTGTTCAATTGAAATGCCAGTAGGTCCTTTTCACCATGTGAAATTGTGAGGCTTCACTTATTTAATATGCATAAAGTGCTTAGAAAAATTCTGGGCAAATGGAAAATAATGTTAGTTATTATTTTAGCAGGACCTCAATGAGTATTCTTTTTTCTTTTTTTTCTTTTTTTTTTTTTTATCCTCACCCAAGGACATTTTTTGATATTTTGTTCAGATAGAGTGGGAGAAAGAGAGAGAGAGAGAGAGAGAGAGAGAGAGAGAGAGAGAGAGAGAAACTTCGACGTGAAAGGGACACATCGAGTGGTTGCCACCCGCACAACCCAACCAGGGCTGGGGACAAACTGCAACCAAGGTACGTGCCCTTAGCGGGAACTGAACCCGGGTCTTTCTGGACCGCAGGCCAACGCTCTAACCGCGTTGGCTCAATGAGTATTCTTTTTTTTTTTTTTTTTTATCCTCACCCGAGGATATTTTTCCACTTTCTGTACAGCTAGAGTGGGAGGGAGAGAGAGGAAGGGAGAGAGAGAGAAACATCGACGTGAAGGGACACATCGAGTGGCTGCCACCCGCACGACCAACCAGGGCCGGGGACAAACTGCAACCGAAGTACGCGCCCTTAGCGGGAACCGAACCCGGGTCTCTCCGGACCGCAGGCCTACGCTTTAACCGCTGAACCAAACTGGCCAGGGCTCAATGAGTATTCTTGATGGAGTAAATGAATTCATTCATACCTCTTTGATCATAGGTTTTCTCCTCATTTTAGATAACTTTTTCTTTATTTAACTTATATAATACAATATACAGAAAATAAAATTCTTCTGGTTAACATAACTAAGAATAATCACCTCACACCTGCCAGAATGTTCGCCATCAACAAACCATCAAACAACAAGTGTTGGCGAGGGTGTGGAGAAAAGGGGACTCTAGTACGCTGCTGCTGGGAATGCAGGCTGGTGCAGCCGCTATGGAAAACACTATGGTGTTTCCTCAAAAAATTAAAAATTGAACTTCCATTTGACCCAATGATCCCACTTCTAGGAATATATCCTAAGAAGCCTGAAACACCAATCAGGAAGAATATATGTACCCCTATGTTCATAGCAGCACTATTTACAATGCCTAAAATCTGAAAACAGCCCAAGTGTTCATCAGTAGACAAATGGATAGAAAAGCTGTGGCACATGCACAATGGAATACTATGCAGCTGTAATAAAGACAGATCTCTTATCCTTTGAGATGACATGGAGGGACTTGGAGAGTATTATGTTAAGTGAAACAAGCCAATTGGAGAAAGACAATTATCACATGACCTCACTTATTTGTGGAATATAATGAACAAAATAAGCTGATGAACAAAATAGACCCAGAAACATAGAAGTAGGGTTCAGACTGACAAACTTCAGAGGAGGGGGTGGAAGGGAGGGAAGAGAAAACCAAAGAACTTATTTATATAAGCATAACCAATGGACATAAACAACAATGCTTGGGGGGGGGTGAGGAGTAGGAACGGGAAGAGATTATCAATGGGGGAAAAAGGAGAAACATCTGTAACAAAAATAAATTAATTAAATAAAAATAAAAATAATCACAAACAACATCAGAAGTGCCAAATGCAGTATATATCCATTTGTAAGTTGTAATAGAAGTTTTCTGACACTGTGCTTTTCCTTCACAGTCTAGGCCTAAAATGATTACTCCCATAGGGTTCCAAATTAGGCACTTCTGTTTTTTCCCAGCCTTACTGAGATATAATTAACATATAATGTTATGTAAATTTAAGGTGTACAGTATGATGATATGATACATGTATATATTTCAAAATGTCTACCACAACAAGATTATTTAACATGTTCTTCATTTTGTGGACAAAAAGGGGCCACATGCTGACCTGACAAGCTCAGGGAGGGCCTGTGTGGTGGCGTTGCAGACTGAGAGACCTAAGTAACCACAAAGCATAATCTGAAATGAAAACTTTTTAACTAAAAGCAGTTTATGGTGGGTAGTCAGGTCCTGGACTAGAATCTTCCGACAAATGTCAATTTTCACCTTAATTATGCCTGTCTATTGTCTTTTTGCATCTAAGATAACATACCTTTGGAATGTCAAAGTAAATTCCTTTTCCCAGACCCCTCAAAGCACAGGCGTTGCTCTGCAGAGACCACAAATTCCCTCATTGTTATTGAGTTGTTGACTGTTAACTATCCTGTACCCACATATGTAAAAGATGTATGTGTCTATCATTTTACTTTTTATATAATCCTAGAGGTTTCCCCACTTTGCTTTCTCCCACCTCCCTAGTCTATCACCAGTGGATTTCACATAACCCACTACTCCTTCTCTTTTGATTGTAATGTATAAAATAAGGTGTAAAATAGCCTTTTTCTGGAGCATTTTCTCAACCCATTGAAATTTTGCTTCCTGGCAGTTGTCAACAGTTTGCCTAAAATAAACAAATAAAAATTAGTTATGGGTTTGAATGTTTCTTACTTTGACAATCTCAAAAAATTACCATTTTGTTGTGATGGTGAAAGTCCCACTCTCACAGCAACTTTCAAGTTTACAATAGAGATTTGTTAACTTAGCCACAATGCTGTACCTTAGATTCCTGAAACTTATTTATCTTAAAACGATAAGTTTGTACTCTTTGACCATCATTTTTCCATTTTCTTCACTCCTCAGCTTTCACAACCACCATTCTGGTCTCTGTTTCTGTGTTTAATCTTTTTAGATTCCACATATAAGTAGTATTATACAATATTTATCTTCCTCTGTCTGACTTATTTCATTCAGTATAACGTTCTCAAGGTCCATCCATGTTGTCGCAATATTAGTATTTCCTTTTTTTATATCTGAATACTTTGCTATTGTGTGTGTGTGCATGTATATGTGTGTGTATATATGTGGGTATATATGTATGTATATGTGTATGTATTTGCATCTTCTCTATCCATTCATCCATTAATAGACACTTAGTTTGTTTCCATGTATTGGCTATTGTGAATTATGCTGAAATAATGCTGAATGAATGAGTGCAGATATCTCTTCCAGGTAATTATTTTATTTCATTTCCTTCAGATTTATATCTAGAAGTAGGATTTGTGGGCCATTGGGTAGTTCTATTTCAAGTTTTTTGAGGAAACTCCATAATGTTTTTCACAGTGAACGTACCAATTTACAATCCCACCAACAGTCCCTTTTCTCCATATCCTGGCCAGCATTTGTTACCTGTCATCTTTTTGATAATAGCTATTCTGACACTCTTGAGGTGATATCTCATTGTGGCTTTGATTTTTATTTCCCTGATGACTTGTGGTGTTGTTAGTGGTGAGACGATGAAACCTCGGTTCTTGCCTTCTTGAAGGAAAGATTTCAATCAAGAGACAAAATGTAAAAAAGTAAAGAATTTATTGGCTGACACAAGAACACACTTAGGACAGTGAAATGAGGAAAGGCTTAGAAGAAGCAACAGGAGAGTCTAGGCTGGGCTGCATGGCTCGCTGAGAAATCAGAAAAGAAGGCCTTGGGGATAGGTTCAGGGGATTTAGCCAGGGTTGAGATGCTGCTGCCCATTGTTCCCCTGGTCACAAGTCTCCTGGGGTCCCTTACAGGGAAAGAAAGGGGAAGGGAATGGCACTGGCGTGTTTCCCTGGAGGAGAGCACACACTGGATCCTTCATCCTGAGTGTATTTATCTCTATCTTGCTAGTGGGAATCTTAGAGAAGGTCTCAGAGGAGGGTGTTAATAGAATATTCATTAGCTTTCCAGATGTGTTTTTTCTGGGCTGTGGTATCCACTGATTGGTTGGTGCCAGGGCAGGGGGTCATTAGTCAAAAATGCACCTGGTCCTGAGGCAGCCAAGATGTCCCTTGTCTGATTTTGCTGCTTTTCTGGGCCTGGAACTGAAATACAACTGAGGCCTAGATGTTACCTTTAGGGAGGAAAGGTCAGGGGGTCTAAACTGCATGATCAGTGATATGAAAAGTCAGGGGGTCCAAACCAACCTGACCAGTGATACGCTAGGGCAGGTGAGGTTACCCTGGGGGCAAAAAGACTTATTTTCCCAGTTTTGCTACTTGCTAGGCATCTGGGGCTTTCTGCCCTGGTGAGTTTCTGTATTTGGCCCAACGTCCTTGCTCTGCTCATATCTGTCTAACTATATATGACAATGTTCGGCATCTTTTCATGTACTTGTAGGCCATGAATGTCTTCTTTGGATAACTGTCTATTTGAGTCCTCTATCCATTTTTAATCTAATTTTTTAAAATTAATCAATCAATCAATTAATTAATTAATTAATTTATTTTTTGCTATTGAGTTGCATAAATGCCTTATATATTTTGGATATTAACCCCATATCAGATATGTGTTTTGCAAATATTTTCTCCCATTTCTTAGGTTGCTTTTTTATTTTGTTAATTGTTTCTTTTGTTTGCTTATTTGTTTGTTTTTGCCATGCAGATGCCTTTTAGTTTGATGTAGTACCACTTGTTGATTTTTGCCTTTGCTTTTGGTGTCATATCAAAAATATTATTACCAAGACTAATGTCAAGGAGTTTTCCCCTTTGTTTACTTCTAGAAGTTTTGTGGTTTTGGGTCTTATGTTCAAATCCTTAATCTATTGTGAGTTCATTTTTGTTTGTGGTGTAAGATAGTATTCCAATTTTATTCATTTGTATGTGTATATTCAATTTTTACAACACCATTTTTATTTACAAGACTATTCTTTCCCCAAAGAGTATTCTTGGATCCCTTGTGAAATATTAGTTGACCATTTGTGCATAGGTTTATTCTGAGCTCTCTATTCTGTTCCATCAGTATGTGTGTCTGTTTTTCTGCCAATACCATACTATTTTGATTACTGTAGATTTATAATAAAGTTTGAAATCAGGACACCAAATTTGGCACTTATATTGGTGGAAAAATGGAAGAAGGAGAATCTCTGTTAATAAAAAGAGAAGAGACATTTTGTTCTTTTTTTTTTTTTTTAGATAAGTTTTGTTATCACCATAATGTATTTATTGGAGACATTGCCATAGAGAAAATCAGTAAAAGAATTGCCAGCTTCTTGACTGATGTCAAGACAACTTGCCTCAAGTAATATTAGCCACCTACAATTTTGGTCTCTCTTTTTTCTTTAAATGAATAAATCTATTACATTAATCTAGACAAAAAGTGACAAATAACAAATAACATTTGTTTCTATTTATACCCTACCTTTCTAAAGTTGTAATGCCTCTTTTTAAGATCAATACATCTTTGTAGTTATTTTGCATAACTATCATTCATTACAATATATTTATTATTTTATGGTTTACAAAGTTTAGAAAAACCGTTATTACCCTTACACTAAAGTAGCCTGTTATGTGGGAATGGTTTTTCTAATAATATACCGATAACCATGATGTGAATATACAATTATTTACCTTAGAATTTGGCAAAATAATTGAGTACTTTTAAGATAGCGGTATAGCCTGGCTGGTGTGGCTCAGTGGCTGAGTCAACCCATGCACCAAGAGGTCGTCAGTTTGATTCCCGGTCAGGGCACATGCCCAGATTGTAGGCCCGATCCCCAGTGGAGGGCATGCTAGAAGCTGCCAATCAATGTTCTCTCTCATCGATGTTTCTATTTCTCTCTCTAAAAATCAATAAAAAGAAAAAAAATTAAGATAACAGTATATTGTATCCTGAAAATATTTTTAAAAAGCATACATATATGTGTGTAAACTTCACACTGAACATTGAAGAAAAATATCCTCTGGCTTAAAAATGCTAATAGTGTCCAAATTCTTTCAGGGCATGAGTTAGTTGGCTGCTTTACTGAGTTTTGAAAAGACTTTTGTACATAAAATTAACCTTAATTTAGTGAATCAAACTCATACTTGTTTTGATTAGAAGATTGGAACATAATTAATGTCCTGAGTTGTCTACCGGTTTACCTTGGAAAACTAAAGTTAGATGTGTAGAACCATTTTATATTAAAGGCCATTTTATTTGGTGTTTGGTAAGTTCCCTTTTTATTTAAAATAAGACTATATATCTTTCCACAGCTTCCCACTTCCCCATCCCCTGATTATGCCACTATCAAATGTGCTGCTTTAAATTTCTGACAAGCTTATGATTGTACATAATTTAAAAAATAAAAATAGAATCTTACTACACATACTGCTTGATAACCTGATTGTTTTTACTTAATAATTATTGAGAAAATCTTGCCACTCAGTAAGTACAATTTTTACTTATTTTTTTTTAAACCAGTCCCTAGGTCATATTTTCAAGGGCTCAAGTGCTAGCATACTGACTCTGCAAATTGATATCAAACATGAGTCCAAACAGTCCACACAGCTGCACAAATGTTGCAGTCAAACATGGGCATTAAACATTAGTCTTACAAAGTGTCAAGTTTTGCAAATAGCTCCCCAGCAAGCCAAGGACAGTCCAGGGTGCAAAAGTCTGTTGTTCATAATTTGATCATCTTTACAACACCTACATATATTGTGATTAAAATAATCTCTGTGTTCGAAGTGCAAATGTATATCTATGTTACTGCCCACATACGGATTCTTGCTTGCTGAGATTAAGCTACATCAAATGTAGTTTGGCACATTCAACGTGCCTAACCCTGGAAGTTTTCTTGACTTAGGCAGCCCAAAGCAAGGTTGGAACGGTTTTCCTTTGCTACAGCTTGAGTCCTCTTCCCCCACCCCCTTTATTGTAGTAAAATATACGTAACAAAAGTTGCCATCTTAACCATTTTTAAATGTATAGTTCAGTGGCATTAAGCACATTCACATTGTTGTGTAACCACAGTTTGATCCCTTTGGAGTTAAGCAGCAAGATCAACTGTACTAAAGGTTTCCTTTTGGGGATGCCCTTCTCTGTCCAATAGTGATGGATGAACACACATAACTAGAACTACCTGGAATTTCTGGATACTTGACATTTGATTCCAGATATTGTCTCAAGTGACTGTTTAGTATGATTTTGAGAGCTTTGTAAAAAAGCTGCTTGTATTAAGTTCATTGATTAGAAGATAGCTTTCGAGAACTTGGCCCTTAAAAGTGGGTACTTTATTTCTCTCAGCTTCCCAAAGTTCTGAAGAAATTAATAGTGGGTACTACTCCTTATTTTGTCAGGTAATTGCAACTTTGAGTGCAAAATACCCCACCAAACATGGTATTGTTTGATTACACAAAGAAGAACTAATCAGACTCCTTTTGTAAGACATGCAATGAGGCAGCTTTGAGACTAAACTCAATCATTTATTCTAGGAATGCCATCCTTGATGAGATTGAACAGGTGGGCTCTCTGGAAAGCCAGCATTCCCCACATCTGCCATTTGGATGCAAAAAAGAGCTCATGCTTTCTGTGCTCTTTAAAGAACAGAGACACACTCCGCAGATCAGAACCGTGTGCCTCAGATAGCTGTCCAGGCTCTTGAAAATGGTCAAGTGAACCTAGGCTGGCAACCCAAGGTGTGTGAACACAATTTTCATTTAGATTTTTCATTTTAATTCCCCATCTAGATCCATTCACTTTTGCAAATCATGGCTAGGACATTGTTCTTTTGTATCCACCCTTTCAGTTTGCTACTATTTGTGCAGAGAACTTGCCAGTTGTGTGTTTCAGCCTGGTGTTCTCACAGTGGTCTTTGGGAATATTAGAACTTTTATTACTTCTCCCCTGTTTTCTCCATCGCCCTCACCACCACTCCAGTGACATGGTGCATTCCTTCAGGAGGTTTCATAAGACACTGATTTCAAATGAACAAGTATTTCTTGAAATAACAGCTTTCAGATATTTTGGTTTCACAGTCTTTTTACATAATCAAAAGAGTTTTTGCTTGTGTGAATTATACCAGTATTTATCATATTAGAAAGTAAAAGTAAACATTTTTTAAATATTAGAATGGAAGCTGTCAGAAAAATGATATGGGAAACTCCACTATACACTCATGAGAGAATAAGAGTAAAAAAGACAATAATTTTTTAATTTTGTTCTGAGATTGGTTTTAACCTTGAAAGGGTCTCCGGTGCTGCCTAGGACCCTGAGAATCACTCTCCTAGAATGAACTTCTCTCTCTGTTCTTTTAAAACGTTGCTATTTGATAGCATCCAAAGGACATATTTTAGGAAAAGATATTTGGTAGCATTCTTCTTAACTTGGAATGTAGGTGGGAAAGGTGCTTGGAAAGGAAGACTTTTAAAAACATGCTTAAGCTACTTTTCTCATAGTTAGATTGTCTATTTTTTCCCACCTCCTACATCTCACAGTTAGTCCTCTGTCAGGATGGAATCTACAGTTACAGTTAAAGAACTCTAGTATGGAAATAGCAGATAAAAATGCATGTAAACTAAATTTCTGATTTCTACCACTGTGTTGAAGTTCAGTTAAGGGACTTTGTGGACATTTGAGCCTTGTGTTTGAAATGTAACCAAAATAAGGACTAAAAGTTTCTCCCTTGGACACTCCTGCTGCAAGGGACAGTGTGTGTGAGGGAGAGGTGGGGGCTCATAGATGGAATTGTTAAGAAAATGTCATCAGAGATGCTTCCTGCCAGATATTTCAGAGGGAAGCCACAAGAAACCCGAAGAAACTGAACTGTAACAACAAAGTCAACTAAACTCAAAGGGAAGGTAATGGATTTAGGAGTTAGAGGCATAGGGCCAGCATGGAGGGGTAAGTGTGCATAGATATGTATTTATATACAATGAGGTTATAATAATTAGTAACCACTCAATAATTCAGGCAAGACGTGACCTAGTGAGGTAGACAAGGCTGTATTTATAATTCAGGCTGTCTTGACTTCTACCAACTAACTGTGAGAATCTGGGTAAGTGACATAATCCCTCTGAACGTATTCTGTCATCTGGGGAATAGTGTTCTGACACCTGCTTTGCCACATGATTGCTCAGAGGTGAGATAATAGTTGTTTAAAGGTGATAATAAGTAAGATGATTAGGAAGTAAAAAGTCTCATCATGGCAGTGATGACAATGATGATAAGGATGATTATTCACTCTGTGCCCACAAACCACCAAAAGACAAAGAGTTAGAGGAACACCAACAATGTTGCTGCCACCTTAGTCCCCAACTTGGCCTTGACCACCTGAGATCATCATTACTATTCTGCAGGTGCGGCTGAGCGCCATGCTTCTTAGCATGACCTCAGACTGTAGGAGTAACAGGGAGAGCTCACACTATTGGAATCATTTCAAGACGAGCTCTGCAGCAGCCAGGAATGTGGCTCCTTCCTGGCCAGACTCTGCTTTCCAAAATCATATGTAAAATCATAGTATTGGTTGGAAAAGATCTTTCAGCAAAGGTCAATAAAAGCATTTATTGCCTTCCACTGAAAGTAAAACAGGGAAATCCTCTTGGCATTTTATGCTAAGGGATATTGAAAACAGGTCTTGCTCATGAGTTTTGTCTTCCCTGCCAGTATTACTGCATAGCTAAGTTAAGGTGTTAATGCTTCAGATGAGTCACTCATGGCAATGGCTAGACATTTCCTCATTATTTATTAAGAACAGTGTGACTTTTATTTCTTACCCATCCTCTCTCCCTTTTTTTGAACACTTTGCAACTAATTTGTCAGCACTGGCAAATTTCACTTATGTGTTACTTTCTTCATCTCTCAGATAATTAACAAAGGTGTAAAATATGAGGGGGAGAACAGAAAGAAGTGAGGCATGTTTCAAGAGTTTTTATAACATAAGACTACATTTAAAGATGTGGAAACAACATTTAAGATAAAGAAAATAGCACACTTCAGTAATAGGATTCTCCACTCTTTCCACCCAAGGATATTATTCTGAGCAACAATTGACAGAGACTTTTATTAGTGGAAAAGAATGACTTTAAATGTTCTATTGTTAATTAGATGCTGGTCAGAGTGTATGGGGTTACCTTCATTTTGCCAGGTGCCTCAGGGAGTGCCATCCGACCTCCAGGCAATCCAGGGGCATCTATGTAGGGTTCAAAGAGAAGCATGGAAGTCATAAGTGTTGATAAGCGTGTGGAGAAAAGGGAACCCTTGTGCACTGTTTTGGGGAATGTAATTCGGTGCAGCCACTATGGAAAACAGTATAAAGGTTCCTCAAAAAATAGAAAATAGAACTACCAGATATGATCCAAGAACCCAACTTCTGGGTATATGTCCAAAGGACCTGAATTTTGGATCTTCTAGAGATACCTGCAGGGTTAGTCACAATGACCAAGATTTGGAGACATTGGTGGATAAATGAATACACACACACACACACACACACACACACACACACCTCTTACATTTTCTCATAGTATATATAACATATATAGTAGAATATTATTCAGCAATGAGAAAAAAGAAATCCTGCTGTTTGTGACAACTTGGATGAAACTTGAGGGCATTGTACTAAGTGAAATAAGTCAGAGAGACAAAGACAAATACTGCATGATATCACCTATATATGGAATATTTACAAACCAAGCTCAGAGAAGAAGAGAGTAGAGTGGTGATTACCAGAGGCTGGGGGATGAGGAGATGTTAGTCAAAGTGTGTAAACTTCCACTTACAAGATTAACAAGTCCTAGAGATCTAATGTATAGCATAGTGATCATATCTAATAAAACTGTATTATATACTTGAATGTTGCTAAGAGAGTAGATTTGTAATGTTCTCAGCACTAAAAAGAAATAGTAATTATGTGGTGTGATGGAGGTGTTAGCTAATACTATGGGGTAATCATTTTGCAATCTGTAAGTATATCAAATCAACATGTTATATTCCTTAAACTTTTACAATGTTATATGAAAATTATATTTCAAAAAAGTTTGGAGAAAAAAAATTTAAAAAGAGAGAGAGGCAAAGAAGATGGGAAGAAACCAATAAAGTCACATTATTCTCAACTCACAAAGACATGGTGAAATATTTTGTTCTCTCTAGGGCTGCAAGTGAGACTGTTCTAGAAATGTCCAGTTTCACAGGAGCCTGCCAAGTGACACCAGCCACATTAACCACCTGGCTTTCCTTTGAAATTAGACAAACCCAAACCACCCTCACCTTGTTTTATCCAATGACCAAGAGCTATTATTCAACAATAACCAGCAGTGGGGACTTCCATGGACTTGCAACAGTGATGAAATGGGCACCTACTAGGTTGTATTCCATTTTGGTCACTGGAAACAGAGTGTATTCCCTTTAAGAGCATACAATGTATTTTTAAGGAATGCAGTAGGAATATGTGACAAACTGAACAAGGAAAGCTGGCAGCATAAGATGAAATGACGATGTGAGTGGTCAGACCCTGGAGACAGCACAGTGAGGGCTGGGAGGCATGGTGCCCCTGGGCCCCTGAGGATGATCTTTTCAGGGAAAGGGAAAAAAAAATACCAGGACCACCAACGTTTTAATTTCTAACTTTGCAGTGCTTTAAAACGTACAATTATAATATTCATAATGTAGTGCACTTATGGAACGTATAAAGGTATATATAAATGTTTTACCAAGGGGACCTTGTCCAGTAAAGTCGAGAGACCACTGCAGCAGGCAGTGAGAGCTGAAGGAGGCAGGGATGGAGGAGGTCAACGTGAGCTGAAGCCAAGGGGTGATGAGGGCGAAATTAAGTGGGCAGAAGAGAGAGGGGAGAATATTTTAGTCCAGGAGACAACACAAGCTGAAGAACAAAACTGAGGTGACCATAGAATAATCCTCACACTTGGGGGAGACTGACCAGTAAGGGGGAAGGAATGTATTCAAGAGTAGAGGAAATAACAAGCCAAGGTCTGTTGCCAGAGAGAGCATCGAATCCATTATTGCAGAGTGAAACCTGGCAGGTAAAGGTTATAATGAAAAAGGAGATTTGATATTTAGGAGTTTGGGAACTGGGCTCTGACAGGTCGAAAATCATGTTTATGAAAAAGTCACTTGCCAGCAGAATGAAGCCTAGGTGGAAGGGGGAGGCATAAGGTAGGAATTTTCAGGAGAAACAGTGGACTGAAAGTGGAAGCAGATTGTATTCAAGGAGTGAAGCAAGTCGTGTGATTCTGGGCAGGAACTAAGACTGCCCTCAAGTTCGTTGTCTAGGAGGACGAACCCAAAAGGGAACAGGAAAAAAAAAAAAACCAAACAATCTCAACCCCTTTTCCCATCCCATTTTCCTTCTCTTATTTTGAAAGAAAACTTTAAACCATAATTGCTTTGAATAGCAATTGTATTTGGGGTTTCTGTTGTTTTTTAAAATTTATTTCATGTGAATTCTCTGTTGCTAAGAACTAGAGGGAAAAAAAGAAAAGAATAAAAGAAAACTTTGACATAATTAATATTAGATTTTTAAAAATATAAGAACCAGAAAAATTATAAATAGCATAACAAAGAGATTTCTTAAGTTAGATCAAGAAAATAGCATTTAGTTATGTTTCCATGCAAACAATTGATAGTTTTTAAAACTCCTAATAGCCACTTAAAATCATCTGATAGGGAATAATTCTGTACCTTCATTGTTTAGGAGGGTGGACCCCAAAGGGAACAGGAAACATCTGACTCTGGGTCAGACAGACGCAGGTTTAAGTTCAAACTTTGCTCTTTACTCCAGCTGTGTGACCAAAGGAAGATACCTTTGACCTCTTAGATGTGTTTTCTCACCTGTAAAATGGGGCTGATAATACCTCATGAAGTTATTGTGAGGACTAAGGGATAATGCACTTAACACCCTTTGCAAAGGACTTGTCAACATAGTGCTTCAGTAAGTTTAAAAATTTTTTATAAAAATTTACTTTAGTTGAAACAGCAACGAATGTTAATTGGATGTGATGCTCCCTAAAAATAAACTCTGTAGAAAAATATATAAATAATAATTTTGGCCCTGGTGGTTTGGCTCAGCAGTAAGAGCGTCAGCCTGTGGTTGGTTCCCGCTAAGGGCATGTACCTCGGTTGCAGTTTGTCCCCGGCCTTGGTTGGGTTGTGTGGCGACCACTCAATGTGTCCCTTTCACGTCGATGTTTCTCTCTCTCTCTCTCCCTCCCACTCTATCTGAGCAAAATATGGAAAAATGTCCTTGGGTGAGGAATAAAAAAAAAATTAAAACAACAACAAAAATAATAATAATTTTGTGTTGATCTATATTTCTGTGTCTTTGATTTATTTGTACTTACTGTGTCATGCCTTTAAAAGTAAACGTTTAATTTTCACCCATGGTTTTTTTTTTGTTTTTTTTTTTTTAACTCTGCTTCTCCCCCTTCCTCCAGTGACTCATATTCCATGAGTGGTAATGGCATTCATACTTCTCAGGTTCGCAAACTTCAGCAGGGTTTACTGAAACACAGATGGCTGGGTCCTGCCCAGCGGTGCTGATAAGATCCCAGGCAATGCCAATGTTGCTGTTGTGAATCATATTTTAAGAACCATTGTTCTAGAAATACAGTCCCAAGGTGTTTTTGTCCAAGGTATATATATAAAGTTTGGATTCTTAGCTCTGCAGTTAACTCCCTCATCCCATCAGCTAAAGAAGAGTTGTTGTTAATGGTATGCCATGGAAATGGAAATATGATACATTGTTTTAATTTTCTTGATCTTAGCTTTGTTGCAGTTTCTCATATGTGGAAAATCAGAAAGTCATCTAAGAGTTTTTCTTTGGCCACCTGGGAAGAAAGTCAAGAAGTGCCAGCCCCTGTCTTCCTATATCCTTTAGTGTGGTAACTGGATGTTTCTCTGTAATTTTGTTTATCCATTGGTGGAAGGACATTTGGGTTGCTTCTACTTTTTGGTTACTGTAAATAATGCTGCTATGAACATGTGTGTACAAATATCTCTTTCAGTTCTTTTGGATATATACCAAGAAGTGGAACTGCTGAGTCTTACAGTAATATTACTTTAATTTTTAAAAGAATTTTCATACTGTTTTCTATAGCAGTTGAACTACTTTATACTTTTTTTTTAATCCTCACCAGAGGACATTTTTGCATTTATCTTCAGATAGAGCGAGAGGGGGGTGGGGAGGAGAGAGAGAAACATCGATGCTAGAGAGACACATCGAGTGACTGCCACCCACACAACCCCAACCGGGGCAGGGACAAACTGCAACCCAGGCATGTGCCCTTAGCGGAAACCGAACCCGGGACTCTTGTCCACAGGCTGACGCTCTAACCACTGAGCCAAACCGGCCAGGGCAGTTGGACTATTTTATATTACCACCAACAGTACATAAGGATTTCAATTTTTCCACATCCTTGCCAAAATTTACTGTTCTGTTTTATTTTTTTGGTAGTAGCCATCCAAATGGGTGTGAGGTAATATATCTCATTGTGGTTTTGATTTGTATTTCCCTAATGATCAGTGATACTGAGCATCTTTTCATATGCTTGTTGGCTATTTGTATATTATCTTTGGAGAATTGTCTGTTCAAGTCCTTTGCCCACTTTTAAATTAAGTTATTTTTTGTTGTTGAATTACAGGAGTTTCAAAAAATTCTGGATATTGCCTTGACTGGGTTGCTCAGTTGGTTGGGGTGTCATCCCATGCACCAAAAGGTTTCAAGTTCAATTCTTGATCAGGGCACCCAGGTTTGATCCCTGGTAGAGGCTCATGTGGGAGGCAGCTGGTCAGTGTTTCTTTTTCACATTGATGTTTCTCTCTCTGTTTCTCTATCCCTTCCCTCTGCCTTTTTCTCTCATTCAAATCAAGGGAGGGGCGTTGAGAGAGAGATGAAGATAGATAGATAGATAGATAGATAGATAGATAGATAGATAGATAGATAGATAGATGATAGATAGATAAACAGAGAAACATTGATTGATTACCTCCCACATGCTCCCCAACTGGGGCCAAGAATGGAACCTGCAACCAGATACATGCCCTTGACTGGTAATCAAACCTGCAATCCTTTGGTGTGTGGGCCAAAGCTCCAAACAATGAACTACACCAGCCAGGGCTTTTCATTTTTATTTATTTATTTTTATTGAATTTATTGGGGGTAACTTTAGTTAATAAAATTATATAGGTTTTAGAGGTACAATTTTATAATACATCATCTGTATATTGTATTATGTGTTCACCACCTTAAGTAAGTTTTTTCTGTCACCATTTAACCCCCTTGTACCCTCTCCTACCCGCCCCCCCCCCCACTCCCCTTTCCCTCTGGTAATCATCATATTGCTGTCTGTTGACTTTCCTTAAATTAGTGTCACATTTTTCTGTTTCTTTGCAGGTTTGTTGATTTTTTAAAAATTGGATAATGGAAATTATTAATGACACATTGTAGAGATTCTGGATTCGGTGGCTCTCTTCTGAAGGGTAAACTTTGTTTTAGCTGGCAAGTGACTTCTCAGGATTTGAACTCACAACTATCTCACAATTTGTGGGCAGCAGCTGAAATGTCTGCTTAGTTCTTTCAATTTCTAGTTCTTTCTTTTTGTCTGCCCCCCCCCCCCAATCATTCCCTGCCCATTCCCCCATACAGGTTTAATGTAGAAATCTACCAATAATTAAATCAGACATTTGAACAGAAATTTTTGTGCTCACCTTCTGAGGCTCCTTTCCTTCCAGAATTTTCCTCATATCTTCCAGCTTCTCTGTGAGTCTCTCACTGTCCTCTGGCACATTAACAGTAAGGCTGCAGATTTCTGTTGCCTTAATACACAGAGATTGAGGAGTGTACTCAAACAAAAAATTACAAACTTGTAAATCTGACCCACTGTAGGTGATCTTTCAAGGGTAGATTCCCATTCAGTTCTGCCTGCTTTTGGTCATTTCAGATAGTTAAAATAATTGTATTGTTACTCATTGTCCAAATTTTATAATTGTTATCTTAAGGAAAGTAAGTCTGATTAAGCTACTTCACCTGAACCCAGAGTCTATGAAACACTGAATTTTAAAAATTAATTAATTAATTTATTTTTGTTACAGATGTTTCTCCTTTTTCTCCCACTGATTCCCCCCTCCACCTGTCCCCACCTCTCTGCCCTGTCCCCAGCTTTGTTGTCCATGTCCATTGTTCATGCATACATGCATATAAGTTCTGTGGTTTATCTCTCCCCCACCACCCCCTCTTTTGGGGATTATCAGTCTGTACCCCACTTCCACGTCTCTGGGATTACCCCATTCCTCAGACTGTTATGTTAGTTATATTCCACAAATAAGTGAGATCATATGATACTTGTCTTTCACTGTCTGGCTTGTTTCGCTTAGGATGATACTTTCCAGGTCCCTCCATGTAGTCTCAAAGGATAAGAGATCTTTCTTTCTTACAGCTGCATAGTACTCCATTGTGTATATGTACCACAACTGACTTATTCATTTGTCTACTGACAGACACTTGGGCTGTTTCCAGGTCTTAGCTATTGTAAATAGTGCTGCTACAAACATGGGGGTACAAATATTCTTTCTGATTGGTGTTTCAGGTTTCTTAGGGTGTATTTCTAGAAGTGGGATCACTGGGTCAAATGGAAGTTCAATTTTTAATTTTTTGAGGTAACACCATGGTGTTTTCCATAGTGGCTTCACCAGTCTGCATTCCCACCAGCAGTGCAGTAGAGTCCCCTTTCTCCACACCCTCGCCAACACTTGTTGTTTGATGATGTGTTGATGGTGGCCATTCTGACAGGTGTGAGGTGATACCTCATTGTTGTTTTAATTTGCATCTCTCTGATGATAAGTGATGTTGAGCATTTCTTCATATGTTTCTTAACCATTTGTATGTCCTGTTTGGAGAGGTGTCTATTTAGTTCCTCTGCCCATTTTTTAATTGGGTTCTTTGTCTTCTTTTTGTTGAGTCGTATGAGCACTCTATATATATTGGAAATTAACCCCTTATCTGATATATCATTGGCAACTATGCTCTCCCATACAGTGGTAGCCTTTCCATTTTGATGATTGTATCATTCGCTGTGCAGAAGCTTTTGAGTTTGATATAGTCCCATGTGTTCATTTTCTCCTTTGTTTCTATTACCTTAGGTGATGTATCAGTGAAAATTCTGCTGTGTATGATGTCTGAAATTTTGTTGCCTACAGTTTCTTCTAGGATTTTGATGGATTCATGAGTCACATTTAAGTCTTTTATCCATTTTGAATTTATTTTTGTGTAGGGTGTAAGTTGATGGTCTAGTTTCATTTTTCTGCATGTAGCTGTCCAATTTTCCTAACACCATTTATTAAAGAGGCTGTCCTTACTCCACTGTATACTCTTGCCACCTTTGTCAAATATTAATTAAGCATATTGCCTTGGGTCCATTTCTGGGTTCTCTGTTCTGTTCCACTGGTCTATATGCCTATTCTTGTGCCAGTACCAGGCTGTTTTGATTACAGTGGCTTTGTAGTATAACCTGAAATCTGGGAATGTGATCCCTCCTACTTTGTTCTTCTTTTTCAAGATTGCTGTAGCTATTCGAAGTCTTTTTTCATTCCATATGAACTTTTGAAGTACTTGTTCTAATTCTGTGAAGTATGTCGTTGGTATTTGATGGGGATTGCATTGAATCTATAGATTGCTTTGGGTACTATGGACATTTTAATGATGTTAATTCTTCCAATCCATGAACAGGGTATGTGCTTCCACTTTTTTATATCTTCTTCTATTTCTTTTTTCAATGTCCTGTAGTTTTCTGTGAATAGGTCCTTTATTTCTTTGGTTAAGTTTATTCCTAGGTATCTTAATTTTTTTGCCACAATGGTAAATGGGATTGTTTTCTTAGTTTCTCTTTCTGTGAGTTCATCATTGGTGTATACGAATGCCATTGATTTCTTGACGTTAATTTTGTATCCTGCTACTTTGCCAAATTCATTTATTAAGTCCAGTAAATTTTTGAAGGAGTCTTTGGGGTTTTCTACGTATAGTATCATGTTATCTTCAAATAATGACAGTTTCACTTCCTCCTTTCCAATTTGGATCCCTTTTATTTTTTCTTCCTGTCTGATTGCTGTAGCTAAGACTTCCAGTACTATGTTAAATAAGAGTGGCAAACGTGAACATCCTTGTCTTATTCCTGTTCTTAAGGGAAATGCGCTTTTAAAAAAAAAAAATTTTTTTATCCTCACTCAAAAACATTTTTCCATTTTTTGTTCAGACAGAGTGGGAGGGAGTGGAAGAAAGAGAGAAAGAAACATCGACGTGAAAGAGACACATCAAGTGGCTGCCACCCGCATGACCCAACCAGGGCCGGGGACAAACTGCAACCAAGGTACGTGCCCTTAGCGGGAACCGAACCCGGGTCTCTCTGGACCGCAGGCCGATGCTCTAACCGCTGACCACACATACCAGGGCAAGGGAAATGTTTTTAATTCTTGCCCATTGAGTATGATTTTGACTGTATTCTTTCATATATGGCCTTTATTATGTCGAGATATGATCCCTCTATTCCCACATTGTTGAGCGTTTTTATCAGAAATGGATGCTGGATTTTGTCAAAGGCTTTTTCGGCATCTATTGATATGATCATGTGGGTTTTATTCTTCATTTTATTTATGTGGTGTATCACGTTTATTGATTTGCGAATATTGTACCAGCCTTCCATCCCTGGGATGAATCCCACTTGGTCATGATAAATAATTTTTTTGGTGTATTGTTGGATCCTATTTGCTAGTATTTTGTTCAGGATTTTGGCATCTATGTTCATCAGGATATTGGCCCATAGTTTTCTTTCTTTGTAGTGTCTTTTTTTCTGGTTTTGGAATTAGAATTATGCTGGCTTCATAAAATGAGTTTGGAAGTCTTCCTTCTTCTTGAATTTTTTGATATAGTTTGAGGAGAACGGGTGATAGTTCTTCTTTGAATGTTCTGTAACACTCCCCCATGAAGCCATCCGAGCATGGGCTTTTGTTTGCTGGGAGGGTCTTGATTACATCTTCAATTTCTTCTGTTGTTATTGGTCTGTTCAAGTTTTCTATCTCTTCCTGGTCCAGTTTTGGGAGACTATGTGTTTCTAGAAATTTTTCCATTTTGCTTAGATTTTCGAATTTGTTGCCATATAATTGTTCACAGTAGTTGCTAACAATCTTTTGTATTTCTGTGGTGTCAGTTGTTACTTGTCCTCTTTTATTTCTGATTTTGTGTATTTGGGTTCTCTCTCTTTGTTTCTTGGTGAGTCTAGCTAAGTGTCCATCAATCTTGTTTATCTTTTCAAAAAACCAGCTCTTTGTTTCATTGATCCTTTGAATTGTTTTTTTTTTTTGGACTCTATGTCATTTATTTCTGCTCTGATCTTTACTATTTCCTTCCTTCTACTTGCTCTGGGGTTTTCTTTTTGTTTGCTTCCTAGTTCTTGAAGTTGTGAGGTTAGATAGTCTAGTAGAGATTTTTCTTATTTTTTGAGGTAGGCCTGTAGTGCTATCAACTTCCTTCTCAGAACTGCTTTCTCTGCATCCCATAGATTTTGTATTATGTCTTCATTTTCATTGGTTTTCAGGAAGTTTTTGATTTCTTCCTTGATCTCCTCGGTAACCCATTCATTGTTTAATAACATGCTAGTTAGCTTCCATGTGTTCAGATGTCTTTGCATGTTCTTGTTGCAATTGATTTCTAGTTTGATGCCATTGTGATCTGAGAAGATGCTTAATAGGATTTCAATCTTCTTGAGCTTGTAGAGACTTAGTTTGTGCCCTAACATGTGGTCTATCTTTGAGAATGTCCCATGTGCACTTGAGAAGAATGTGAATTCTGTAGTTTTGGGGTGTAATTCTCTGTAGATATCTATTAAATCCATTTGGTCTAGTGCTTCATTTAGAGTCTGTGTTTCTTTTCTAATTTTTTTGTCTAGAGGATCTATCCAGTGATGTCAGCGGGGTGTTGAAGTCCCCTGCTATGATTGTATTGCTATTGATTTCTCCTTTGAAGTCCTCCAGTAGATTTTTAATATATTTTGGCGCTCCTATATTGGGTGCATATATGTTTATTAAGGTTATATCTTCCTGTTGGATAGATCCTTTCAATATTATGTAGTGGCCTTCTTTGTGTCTAGTTATGGCCTTCATTTTGAAATCTAGTTCATCAGATATGAGTATTGGGACCCCAGCTCTTTTTTTCCTTTCTGTTTGCTTGGAAGATTTTTTTCCATCCCTTCACTTTCAACCTATGTGAGTCTTTTGTTGTGAGGTGGGTCTCTTGTAAATAACACATAGATGAGTCATGCTTTTTTTTATCCAATCAACTACTCTGTGTCTTTATGGGAGCATTCAAACCATTTACATCCAAGGTGATTATTGATATGTACTCATTTATTGCCATTTTTTTGTTTGTTTTCACCTCTCTTCTCTTTTTTTTAATTATTATTATTATTTTTTTATTTTTATTTTTTATTGATTAATTTTTGTTACAAATGATTCTCCTTTTTTCCCCCACTGATTCCCCCCTCCCCCTTCCCTGCATGCCCCTTCCCCAGATTGTTGTCCATGTCCACTGTTCATGCATACATGCATATAAGTTCTGTGGTTCATCCCTCTCTCACCTCCCCACTCCTTAGGGGATTGTCCTCAAACTGTTATGTTCATTATATTCCACAAATCAGTGAGATCATATGAAATTTGTCTTTCTCTGTTTGGCTTGTTTCACTTAGGATGATACTTTCCAGGTCCCTCCATGTAGTCTCAAAGGATAAGAGATCTTTCTTTCTTACCACTGCGTAGTACTCCATTGTGTATATGTACCACAGCTTTTTAATCCATTCGTCTACTGATTGCCATTTTTGTTTAGTGTGGTTATATTTTTCTTCCTATTCCTCCTGCTAATTACAGCAGTCCTTTTAACATTTCTTGCAGCGGTGGTTTGGTGCTAATGTATTCCCTTAGCCTTTTTTTTTTTTCTTTCTGGGAAGCTCTTTATTTAACCTTCTATTTTGAATGATAGCCTTGCTGGGTAGAGTAGTCTTGGATTCAGATCCTTGTTTTTCATGACCTTGATTACCTCATGCCATTCCCTTCTGGCTTGTAGTGTTTCTGTTGAGAAGTCAGCTGAGAGCCTTATGGGGTTTCCTTTGTAGGTAACCCATGGCTTCTCTCTTGCTGCTTTTAGAATTGTCTCTTTGTCGTTAATTTTTGGCACTTTGATTACTATGTGTCTTGGTGTGGGCCTGTTTGTGTTCTTCTTACTTGGGCTCTCTGTGCTTCTTGAACTTGAATGCTTTCTTCCTTCATCAAATTAGGGAAGTTTTCTGTCACTATTTCTTCAAATATATTATGTGACCTTGCTCATTTTCTTCTTCTTCTGGGACTCCTATGATGTGAATGTTATTACGTTTCCAGTTGTCCCACAGTTCTCTTAAGCCATTTTCCTGTTTTTTAATTTTTTTTTGGTTTTCTGATTGGTTGTTCTTTTTTCTACCCTATCTTCCAATTCACTGATCCGGTCCTCAGCTTCCTCTACTCTGCTATTTAGACTTTCCAATGTTTTTTTTTAATTTCTGATATGTCATTCTTCATTTCTTCTTGGTGGTTTTTAATTTCCAACTGGTTGATTTTCAACATTTCTATGTCTTTACTCATGGTACTCATGTCCTTACACATGCTGTTGAGCTTCTTTAAAATCATGGCTCTGAATTCTAGTTCTGTTAACTTGCTTAACTGCACCTCATTTATCTCATGTTCGGTAGAGGTCTCTTGGTCTTTCATTTGGCTTTTGTTTCTGTGTTTCACCATTTTGGCTACCACAGTGGGCTTTGGAGCCTGCCAAATTTTCCCTGTGGGTGTTGTTGTTCTGCTGTTTGTGGTTCCCTCTCCTGGGTTTGGATGAGGCAGGGAGGACCCACTTTAAACACCACTGTCATGTCTTACTTTCCTGGTTAGAGTTGCTAGCCCAGGTAATGGTAGTTATCCTCTAGCTTTTTTGCCTGGAGGCTAGTAGTAGTGTTCACCTGAAGAACCTTGGTTTCTGAGTTGATTAAAAAACTCCTTCAGGTCCTCAGTGTAAGAGGATTTCCCAAGGGTGTGGCAGATGCTAGTTGTTAATGGGCCTCAATTAGCATTTCAATGGCCATCAGGTGGGGTTGAATCTCTGAAGAAGGGGCCACCGCCTCTCCCCAGGGCCCTGGGAAGGAGTCAGATGACCACAGTCCTGCATGGCTGCACTCAGCAAAAGTTCTGAGCACCCTCCAAATTTTGAGTGTCACCACACAGTTCCAGTCCAGTCTGCCCTCCCTCTGCTGGATCCCAAGGTGAGTGGCTGCTTCCAATTTAGCCTCTGTCTGGGCTCTGCACCGTGGAGCCGCCTGGGACTTTAACCCGAGGGCGCTGCTCCCAGCTAAGGGTGGCTGAGGCCGTAGGTCCCAGCCGAGGCCCCTGCAGGTCCCAGCCCAGGCCATTGTGGACCATGGGCTCCTGGCCCCCTCTCACATCCTCACAAGCCTATCAGGATTGATTCCTGGCAAGCCTATCAGGATTGAGTCAGTGTCCCTGGTTATGTGGTCCTCCAAGCTGCCTTTTGGTTGCCCCTTCCTGACGATTTGTCTTTATATTCGTTGTAATTCCAGTTTGGTCCTGGGAGATGGTCTGTGTAGCTTCCATTCACTCTGCCGCCATTTTCCTATAAAACACTGAATTTAAAAAATACTTTTCTGAGCATAAGGATTGTACATTTCAACTCATCTTAATGCTATAAGGAGGGAGATTTCTGGAAAATATTTTCATTGCTTATTAATCTCTAATATGACACAGGTAGACAATATATACTTTGTAGTCTCCAATGATTATGTCCCCACATGAAGCTTGTTTTACAGGTTTTACCTATACTGTGATAAATATTCTGTTTTGTGTGTGTGTGTGTGTGTGTGTGTATGTGTTGGAGGGGAGGTGATTGGGGTGGTCTGCAACACCTAAAGTTTTCTAAAGATTGAATGACCTTTTCTGCTTTTATAAAGGTCTACACTGTTAAGAAACTTGTTTTCTGCCTGGCTGGTGTTGGGCATCAACCCAAGAGGTCACTAGTTTGATTCCCAGTCAGGGCACATGCCCATAAGAGGTCACTAGTTTGATTCCCAGTCAGGGCACATGCCCATGTCGTAGGTCAAATCTCCAGGGGCAGGAAGCATGCAGGAGGCAGCTGGTCGATGTTCTCTCTCGATGCTTCTATTTCTCTCCCTCTCCCTTCTCTGACATCAATAAAGGAAAAAAAAAAAAAAAAGGAACGTCTTCTATGATTCCTATTTCCCCACATCTCTGATTATTTTATCTTGTACACATTATTTGTTTGAGATGGGAGACAGAAAAACATTTCTTTTAAAGCAGCTACTTCAAAAACTAATAATGTAATATGGAATTAAAAAGAAAATCTATATTGTATGGCACTTGTAATGTACATTTTGTAGCATTTAACCAAAGTTATGTTCAGAGAATCTGGAAAAAGTTTTTAAAAAGATTTTAAGAATATATTGTATGTCTAAATGAAAAAGAATCAGAAATTGAGGATATAAGTAAAGAGGGTTTGTTTAATTAATGCACTAAATAGAAATATTGGGTTTTTAAATGTGGTATTATGTGTCAAACTCAACCTTTAAGAAAGCAGACATATAGTTTTAATAGAATTCCCACATTGTTTTCTCATGCCAGCAAAAGAGGCATAGTCTATGCAAAAAAGGAAAAATATAATTTTATCATTTCCCATCATCCCTTATCATTTAATATTCATGTTAAAGATTTTTTTTAAAAAAAACCTCATTATTTTGTGCAATCTGGATAGCAGGTGTTTATACAATGCCAATGACTTCAACCAGGGTGCTTATCAGAATTATGTAGAGTCTTTTTCAAATATAAGACCTGAGCCCCCCTCTTTGATATGGATTTAGTGGAACTCAAGTAGGAATTTGGGCATCTGTTGTTTTTAATGTCTTATTTTTTTAATTAAGATTTTACTTTTGTAGAATTTTAGATTCACCGAAAAATTGAGGGGAAGGCACAAAGATTTCCTATATATCTCCTGCACCCCAACCTGTACAGCCTCTCCCATTATCAACATCCCCCACCAGAGTGGTACATTTGATATAACTGATGAACTTACATTGACACATTATCATCACCAAAAGTAGATAGCTTATTTAGGGTTCACTCTTGGTGTTGTATATTTTATGGGTTTGGACAAATGTAAAATGGTTATGCATCCATCACGACGGTATGATACAGAGTATTCATATTGTCCTAAAAATCCTCTGTGCTCCATCTATTCATTCCTACCACCCCCTCTGGTACCGTCTACCCAGAAACCATACTTATGTCTTTTCCAGATTGTTATATAGTTGAAATCATACAATATGTAGCCTTTTCAGAGTGGCCGCTTTCACTTTGTAATATGTATTTAAGGTCCCTCAATTTTTTTTTCCATAGTCTGATAGCTCATTTCTTTTTAGTGTTGAGTAATATTCTACTGTCTGATGTACTACAGTTTATTTATTCTTTCACCTACTGAAGCACATATTGTTGCTTCTACATTTTGGCAATTATGAATAAAGCTGTTATAAACATCCATGTGCAGGTTTTTGTGTGCACATGTTTTCAGCATCTTTGGGTAAATATCAAGGAGTGAGATTGCTGGATCATAAAGTAGGAGTATGCTTAGTTTTGTAAGAAACTGCTAAACTGTCATCCAAAGTAGCTCCACGCCCTCATCAGCATTTGGTATTGTCAATGTCCTGGGTTTTGGCCAATCTAATAGGAAGGACAAAGTATCTCACGTTGTTTTAATTTGTATTTCTCTGATGACATGTGATGTGGAGCATCTTTTCATTTGACTATTTGCCATCTGTGTATGTCCTTTTTTCCCCCTACTGTTTATAAACTTCATTTGTTAAGTTTTCTTACATTTGTCAAATTCACACTTTGCTGAATTTAATTGTCTCAGGTACTTCCAGCCCATAACAAGGCATATTTATACTCTGTATATAATCTTGGCCCATTCTATTCCTAGTCCTGAGTCCTTACAGAATATTCCTTCAAGAGTCTTCCTGTACACTGAAAGGGCTTTGGTTAGGAGTGTGGGCTCCCAGCCAGATTGTTCTGCTACTAGCTGGCTGTGTAAACTTGGTTAAGTCATGTATTTTTTTCTTGTAGATTAGAAACATTGTTTTTATTTATGCATTTTAAAAATTATTTTTATTAATTTATTTTTGTTACAGATGTTTCTCCTTTGTCCTCCATTGACACCCTCCTCCCAATTCCGCCACACCCCCCACTCAAAGCATTGTTGTCTATGTCCATTGGTTATGCACATATGCATATAAGTTCTTTGGTTTATCTCTTCCCTCTTCCCCACCCCTCTCTTCTGAGATTTGTCTGCCTGAACTCTACTACATTTCTGAGTCTATTTTGTTTATCAGCTTATTTTGTTCATTATATTCCACAAATAAGTGAGATCATGTGATACGTGTCTTTCTCTGATTGGCTTATTTTGCTTAGCATAGTACTGTCCAGGTCCCTCCATGTCATCTCAAAGAATAAGAGATCTTCCTTACAGCTGCATAGTATTTCATTGTGTATATGTACCACAGCGCTTTTATCCACTCATTTACTGATGGACACTTGGGCTGTTTCCAGATCTTAGCAACCGTAAACAGTGCTGCTATGAACATAGGGGTACATTTATTCTTTCCGATTGGTGTTTCAGGCTTCTTAGGGTACATTCCTAGAAGAGGGATCACTGGGTCAAATGGCAATTCAAGTTTTAATTTTTTGAGGAAACACCATATTGTTTTCCACAGTGTCTACACCAGTCTGCATTCCCATCAGCAGTGTACTAGAGTCCCCTTTTCTCCACACTTGTTTGATGATTTGTTGCTGTCAGCCATTCTGAAAGGTGTGAGATAATACCTCATAGTCGTTTTAATTTGCATCGCTCTGATGATTAGTGATATTGAGCATTTTTTCATATGTCTCTTGGCTATTTGTATGTCCTGTTTAGAGAAGTGTCTATTTAGGTCCTCTGCCCATTTTTTAATTGGGTTTCTTGTCTTCCTTTTATTGAGTTATATGAGTACCGTATACATTTTGGAAATTAACCTGATATTTGATGTATCATGGGCAATTATGCTCTACCATATAGTGGGTTCCCTTTTCACTTTGATCATTGTTTCTTTTGCTGTGCAGAAGCTTTTTAGTTTGATGTAGTTCATGTATTAATTTTTTCCTTTTTTTTACTTGCCTTAAGCATTGTACGAGTAAAAATTCTGCTGCATGTGATGTCTGAAATTTTGATGCCTACATTTTCTTCTAGTATTTTTATGGATTCATGAGTCACATTTAAGTCTTTTATCTATTTTGAGTCTATTCTTGGGTATGAAGTAAGCTGGTGGTCTAGTTTCATTTTTTTGCATGTAGCTGTTCAATTTTCCCAACACCATTTATTAAAGAGACTGTCTTTACTCATTGTATGCTCTTGCCACCTTTGTCAAATATTAATTGAGCATAGTGTCTTGGGTCAATTTCTAGGTTCTCTGTTCTATTCCATTGATCTATATGCCTGTTTTTGTGCCAGTACCATGCTGTTTTGATTACAATGACTTTGTAGTATAACCTGAAATCTGGTATTATGATCCCTCCTACTTTGTTCTTCTTTTTCAAGATCACTGTGGCTATTCGGGGTCTGTTTTGGTTCCATATAAACTTTTTGAATATTTGTTCTAGTTCTGTGAAATATGTTCTTGATATTTTAATGAGGGTTGTATTGAATCTATAGATCGCTTTGGGTAGTATGAACATTTTAATAATGTTAATTATGTTAATTCTTCCAATCTATAAATAAAGTATATGCTTCCACCTTTTTATATCTTCCTTTATTTCTTTTTTTCAATGTCCTGTAGTTTTCTAAGAAAAGGTCTATTACCTTCTTGGTTAAGTTTATTCCTAGGTATCTTAATTCTTTTTTTATTGCAATGGTAAATGGGACTGTTTTTTTAGTTTCTCTTTCTGTGAGTTCATTATTGGTGTATAAGAATACCATCAGTTTCTCAATGTTGATTTTTGTGCCCTGCTACTTTGCCAAATTCATTTATTAAGTCTAGTAGATTTTTGATGGAGTCTTTGGGGTTTTCTACATATAGTATCATGTCATCTGTGAATAATGACAGTTTCACTTTCTTCTTTCCAATTTGGATCCCTTTTATTTTTTCTTCTAATCTAATTGTTGTGGCTAAAACTTCTAGTACTATGTTAAATAAGAGTGGCAAAGTGGACATCCCTGTCTTGTTCCTGTTCTTAAGGTAAATGATTTTAGTTTTTGCCCATTGAGTATGATGTTGGCTGTAGGTTGTTCATATATGGTCTTTATTATGTCAAGATATGGTCCCTCTATTCCCACATTGCTGAGCATTTTTATTAGAAATGGATGCTGAATTTTGTCAACTGCTTTTTCAGCATCTGTTGATATGATTAAATGGTTTTTATCTTTCATTTTGTTTATGTGATGTATCACATTTATTGATTTGTGAATATTGCATCCCTGGGATGAATCCCTCTTGGTCATGGTGAATAATTTTTTGATGTATTTCTGGATCCGATTTTGTAATATTTTATTATGGATTTTGGCATCTATGTTCATCAGGGATATTGGCCTGTAGTTTTTTTGTTTTGTTTTTTTTTTTTCTTTGTAGTGTCTTTATCTGGCTTTGGAATTAGAATTCTGTTAACCTCTTAAAATGTGTTTGGAAGTCTTCCTTCTTCTTGAATTTTTTGGAATAGTTTGAGAGAATGGGTGTCAGTTCTGTGAATGTTCAGTAAACTCCTCTATGGAGCCATCTGGGCCTGGGCTTTTGTTTTCTGGTAGTTTCTTAATTACATTTTCAATTTCCTTAGTTATTATTAGTCTGTCCAAGTTTTCTATCTCTTTTTGGTTCAGTTTTGGGAGACTGTGGTTCTATAAATTTGTCCATTTTGCCAAGATTGTCCAATTTGTTGGCGTATAATTATTCATAGTATTTTCTAATGATCCTTTGTATTTCTATGGTGTCAGTTATTTCTCCTCTTTTGTTTCTGATTTTATTTATTTGGGTCCTCTCTTTTAGATTCTGGGTGAATCTGGCTAAGAGTCCATCAGTCTTGTTTATCTTTCTAAAGAACCAACTCTTTGTTTCATTGATCTTTTAAATTTTTTTTTTTTTTTTAGTCTTTATGCCATTTATTTCTGCTCTGACCTTTACTATTTCTTTCCTTCTACTTTCTCTGGGTTTTTCTTCTTGTTTAATTTCTAGTTCTTAAGTTGTGAGGGTAGATGGTCAATTAGGAATTTATCTTGTTTCTTGAGGTAGGCCTGTAGTGCTATGAACTTCCCTCTCAGGACTGCTTTCACTATTTCCCATAGATTTGTGTTTTGTGTGTTCATTTTCATTGATTTCCAGGAAGTTTTAAATTTCTTCCTTGATCTCTTTGGTAACCCATTCATTGTTTAATAACATACTATTTAGCCTTCCTGTGTTTGAATGTTTTTGAGTGTTTTTATTGTAATTGATTTATATTTTTATGCCATTGTGATCTGAGAAGATATTTGATATGATTTCAGTATTCTTATGTTCCTTTTCTTATTGCTTCGGCTTATTACAGCAGTCCTTTTAACATTTCTTGGAGTGCTGGTTTGGTGCTGATATATTCCTTTAGCTGTTTTTTGTTGTTGTTTTTTGTCAGAGAAGTTCTTTATTTTACCTTCTATTTTTGAAAGATAGCCTTGCTGGATAGAGTAGTCTTGGATGCAGATCCTTGTTTTTCATTACCTTGATTACTTCCTGCCACTCCCTTGTGGCCTGTAGTGTTTCTGTTGAGAAATCAGCTGAGAGCCTTATGGGGGTTCCTTTGTAGGTAACCTGTTGCTTATCTCTTGCTGCCTTTAGGATTCTCTCTTTGTCTTTAATTTTTGCATTTTATTACAATTGTCTTGGTGTGGGCCTATTTGGGTCTTTCTTGCTTGGGGCTCTCTGTGCTTCTTGAAATTGTATGCCTTTTTTCTTCACCAAGTTATGGTAGTTTTCTGTCACTATTTCTTCTCCAACCCCTGCGCATTTTCTTCTTCTTCTGGAACTCCTATGATACAGATGTAGTTACGTGGCATATTTTTCCACAGTTCTTTAAAGCTGTCTTTCTGTTTTTTATTTATTTATTTATTTATTTATTTATTTATTTATTTATTTATTTATTTATTTATTTATTTTCTCTTTGGTTCTCTGAATGGTGATTTTTTTCTACCCTATCTTGTAATTCACTGACCTGATCCTTGGCTCCTGTACTCTGCAGGTTATTCCTTCCAATGTTTTCTGTATTTCTGCTATGTCATTCTTCATTTCCACTTGGTGGTCTTTCATTTCCAATGGGTTGATTTTCAATGTTTCTATATCTTTATTTTTTTTTTTTATGTTTTTATATCTTTACTCATGTTGTTGAGCTCCTCATAATCATTACTCTGAGCTCTACCTCTGATAACTTGTTTAATTCCATTTCATTTATCCCTTCTTCTGTAGAGTTCTCCTGTTCTTTCATTTGGGATTTGTTTCTTTGTTTCACCATTTTGGCTGTCTCAGTGGGTTTTGGAGCCTGCCATATTTTCCCTGTGGGTATTGGTGTTCTGGTGACTGTGGCTTCTTCTACTGGGTTTGGATGAGTGTGGGAGGACCCAAGTTAAACACCACTGTCAAGTTTAACTTTTCTGGGTAGATTTACAGGCCAACCAAAGGTTCAGTCATCTTCTAGCTTTTGCCTGCAGTGTATTAGTCTCAGTTACTTGGTGCGCCTTGGGTTGTAGCCCTCGGCTGAATGAAAAGTTCCTCTGGTGTAAGAGGATTTCCAGCAGGTGGGGCACTTGCTTAACAGACTCAATGTTAGTGAGCTTCAATTTGCATTTCTTTGGCCTGGCCTGGTAGTGTTAAATTCCTGAGGGAGGGGCTGTTGCTTCTCCCTGGGGCTCTGGGAAGGGGTTCTTTGAGTAAGGTGGTTACTGTCCTATGAAGGAACTGTTCAGCATAAAACTCCCACTGTCCTTTTTCCCTGCTCTCTTCCCTGTGCCACAAGCCCCCAACTCTCTTCACACTGTTCCAGTCCAGTTTGCCCTCCCTCTGCCAGAACCCAAGGTGAGTGGCTATAGCTGATTTAGTGGTCAGGTCTTTCAGAAAGGTGCTGTTTTCCCCTGCACCTCTCTTGCCAGACAAAGCCTCAGCTCTGGTGATCTCAGCCAGGTGTTATGTGGAAGTCTTTCCCTGTCCCGCCACTCTCTGCTGGGTGGCCACCCCTCTGTGACTGGGAGCCACCACTTTGTTCTGGAGAGCCAGAACTCTCATGCCTCTGCTGTTTCTATCAGGCTTAACTTGGTGTCCTCTTTTTGTCTTGGTTGTAAGGGTTCTCTCCGGCTGATTTTCAGTTGCTTTTCCCCTATGATTTTTCTTTATTTTAGTTGTAATTCCAGTTTGGTCCTGGGAGATGGTCTGTGTAACTTCCATTTTTTCTTCTCAAGTCATGTAATTTTTGTGCTTCTGCTTTATCATCTTTTTCATAAGTTTCAGACATCTACAACAGCAAACTTGATGTTGATGCCTAATGTTCCAAAAGCACAGACGAATTGTATTCTTTACTAATTTAGTCCATCCACGTCATATTTTTTTCCTTTTTGCTAGACTTCCCTTTTTGTCCATTGTACAGTTTTGCAGGGACCAGGAACTTTTAAAAAGCAGTATTCTTCTTACAATCAAAGCATACTAGGAAACTATGGGAATCGGGTGAGGATCCTACCCACCCATGGGGGTTGACGTTTTACATGTTCTTTACTGAGGTGTCTGTTAAATTCTTTCGCACAATTTTTAACTGGGTTGTTTATTTCTTATTGCTGAGTTTTAAGGTTCTTTGTATATTTTGGATAACAAATCTTTATCAAATGTGTCCTTTGCAAATATTTTTTTCCCAGTCTATGGCCTATTTTCTCATTCTCTTAACATTATCTTTAACAGAGCAGAAGTCTTTAATTTTAATAAAGTCCAGCTTATCAATTATTTCTTTCATGCATTGTGTCTAGGTTTTCTCTTATGTTATTTTTTAGGAGTTTTATAGTTTTGCACTTTACCTTTAGGCCTGTGATCCATTTTGATTTAACTTTTGTAAAGGGTGTAGAGTTTGTGTTTAGATTTATTTTTTGCATGTAGTTGTCTAGGGGTATCAGCACTATTTCTTGAAAAACTTATTTTTGTTCCATTGTTTTGCCTTTCTTTTATTAAAGACCAATTTAATATATAAGTAACACCTATAGTTTTAAAAGGCCTCTTAGGGGATTCTAATGAACACCCTTTAGAAAACCCAAGGAAAAAAAATCTCACCAATAAGAACCCATAATAAACAATTACTCGCAAGTAAAGAAGTAATAGAATATTATGGTTTCACTGAAGTTAAATTTGGAATATTTCAGGACTTAAAAGATAGGTGCAGTGATGTTATATTTGAATGAAATTCAGCAAACCAAAGAGGGTCATTTTTACAGACTATTCTTGGTGTCATCTTCTAAAAAATTATACAAAAGACACATTATAATTTTCCTCTCATGATAGATAAACCTAAAAATCTAAACATACATTTTATTCTCTTTCATACCCTGTACATAGAAAGCCAGTTTAACCACAAAGAGAATTTAATATGCACAAGGCTACCTTCACTACCTGGAGGCAAATCTAGTTTCTGGTTGAAATCATGTTACCATTGTAGCTGTTTTTCTTCTGCTGATGGAAAGAGCACTTGCCATGATGGTAGATACTAAAATAGACATCTCAAGAACTGGATCACAGCCAGACAAAAATGGTAGATGTAGAAAAGGCCCTTGTGAAAAATGAAGATGAACACCAACTCCTGACCTATTTCCCATATTCTGGCCTCCCAACCCTGGAATTAGCATCTCATTCTCAGTTAAAACATTTGTAGAATAACACTCTTCATGGAAGTGTTTTGATTACAAGTACCAGTTACATGAATTGATGCATTGAGTTACTGTTTCCTTTGTAGACAGTAAAGTGCAAACCAGAAAGCAGAGAAGGAGGGTAATGTTCCTGGAGGGATAATGATGCCCTATGTTACAAAATTTGATTCCTATTGCTCTTGTTATAGAGAGTTATAACAAAGTCATCGATACAAATGTCATGTCTTTCTCAGTGACATCAAAGACTGAGAGGATCTTTTTCATTTATTCAATGATTGAGAAATGGGTGAATTGAGTTTTTACAGTAGAGTGGTGGAAAATATTCTGAAGCTAAGATTAATGAAATGATAGAAAATATAAGGAATTCCTGGAAACAAAATATTTTATAATATCAGAAAGATCTTACCTTACAGTTTTTTTCTCAGCCTGCAAATTTTTCCAACAGTCTTACATTTTCCAGTGTTAAGTGTGTCTGGAAAATTGTTATATCTAATACTAAGATATATTATATAAACTTCCATCAAAATCTTCTTACAATATCTTAAAGGTTGAATTAATGTCTTTCATGACACAAGTCTGATTCTAATTACACAATGCTTAATATTTTTTGGTAGACAACAATGATGATAAAGTATAAGATATTGTTATCCTTTGTAATCAAAATGACATTAAAAATGTTATATTTTTACAGGCATTTCTAATTTTAAATCAGTATCTGTGACATGTGACATATATGGGAACAAAACTAAGTGTGTATAACTGTTATATATTGTTCACTACAAGTAGATATTCCTCCAAAGTATTAAATACATCACTGTAACTCTCTATAGTGAGTTCATTCTGTTTAAACTGAATTCCAAGCACAATATTAGAGGGCGTAGGTCACACATTCTCAGGAATTTAATCTCATAGCCCTTAGAACAATAGCTGAAGGAAATGAGGAACACCTCCTTGTTGTTTTTACATTGACCATGTATTATCTGGTTATCACTAACTCTTTCCCTTGACTTAAATTCTGTGCAATGATCTAGGCCTCATCATTTGGAATGGGCCAAAAATTTAGATACAAAGACTTTTTTTCATTAGACTCAGAAGGTCATGATGTAGTGTTAGTAATTATTTCAGAGAAAGATTTAGCATATTTTATTCTGATTTCATGCTCTGAATTGGGCTGGATGAATATAGTTGACCTTTGAACAACATGGCTTTGAATGTGGGTCCATTTATATGCGAGTGTTTTTCAATAAATGCATTGAAAAACTCTTTAGAGATTTTCTTACTACCGTGAAATAATCATATTGATTACACTAGGCTACCATAAAGCAATCATATGACTGCTTCTTCATTATCAGTGCATGAATTGTTATACCTGTAAATAAATACAAATTTCTTTTCATTTTTGATATGTAGTGTAAGCAATATGTATAACATATACAGTGTTTTGCATCATATATGATAATATTGTTGTAGGTACTGACAGACAGATGGTTCACTTTGTAAACAGAGGACATAAAGTTGTAGTATCAATAAATACAGTACAGTACTATAAATGTACTTTATCTTCTTTATGATTTTTTAAAATAACATTTTCTTTTCTCTAGCTGTAAGAATACAATATATAAAACACGCAACAGACAAACTATGTGTCAAGTGATTTTATGTTATCAGCAAGGCTTCTAGTCCATGGTAGGCTATTAGCAGTTAATTTTGGGAGGGAGTCAAAAGTTATACATGTTGTTCAAGGGTCAGCTGTATATGCTTAAAGTTTGACAATTTATGAATAGAATAATATTACAAACACTGCCAGCCTCAAGGCATCTTCTTTCTGGAATGAGAATGGCTTCTAGAACAGAGGGAATACAATGTTAAATGGAAAATGGAATAAAAATAAAGTGTAATTGATTGTTTATGTTGTTGCAACAACTAGTTAACGTTACCTTCTAAGAACCTGTACCACAGCATTTTTCTGTGTGTGCTTTCAAGGTGATATAGTAAGTTTCTATCCCTCCAGTTCTGCTTGGTAGTGCTCAGAGCACCCAGATCCTGAGCCAATCTTGGCCTGATTAGAATGACTCTGTGTCTGAGTGTCTGGGGCTTGGGCAGAGAGTGGGGGAGGAGCGTCCTGGCAGGGAGGATGCATGTTTGTGAGTCTTGAATTTGTTCTGGAGCCATCAATCCAATGCTGTACAAGTCCAGGGAGGGTGGGAGTGTGCACACTGAGCTATGGCAATTTTCTAAGCCTCCTTGGAGTTTTCCCATTGATTACAATTCAACCTCTGGAATCAGAATCCTAGCTTTAAAGTTCAACTCTGCTTGTTACTGCCAGCCTCAAGGCATTCTCTTTCTGGAATGAGAATGGCTTCTAGAACAGAGGGAATCTGGGATTATGACCGTCCTGTACCTCAGTTTCCTTATTTGTAAAATAGTGTTCATAAGACTTTCCTCATAGGTTGTGTAGTAAATGAGTAAGTCTATAGAAAACTGGTTAACTATAGACAACACATACTAAATGAGACATAAATGATAGCTATTATCAATGGTGTGGGGATTAAGTAAAGTAAGGAGTGTAAAGCAGAGAGTAAACACTTGAGATATTAACTGCTTGAGCTTCTGTCTTGGTTTCTAATTTTCATCAAACTCTTATTGGGGGACTAAAGCTCTCTGCTAATCCCAGACAGCCTAGAGGGAGCTCTGATAATGAGCCTTCCTCTCTTACTGTTCCCTTCCTAGCGGTTCTACCCTTTCCTAGCCACTAGCTGGAGACCTTAGAGCCACAGTGCTTGCTGCCTTGGGCCAACCTTTGAGTCTGTCTATTCCCGAATCTTCTGTTATTTTATCCCTCTCTCTCCTCCCCATTCCCCTTGTATATTGACAATTGTTTGTGTCAATGTTAAGTTTGCCATACTTGTGTTTGAACTTTGCGATTTAGATGGCCAGCCACCAGGGACACACAATTATTTCATCCCCTACCCTGGCGAAGAGTCTGGCATTTTTCTCCACCAGCCTTTTCTCTGTCCCAGCATGCCCTGCAGGCGTGCTCCCTCAGAATTAAGTACGATTCTATCCTTCAAGATGAGGCACAGACAGAGGACTTTGAAATTGTAAAATACTTATAACATCAAATTTACTATTTCAACCATTAACTGTACAGTTTAATAGCATTTGGTACATTCACCTTTTAGTGCAACCATCACCACCATCCAACTCCAGACTATTTTCATTCTGCAAAACTGGAAGCCTATACCCACTGAACACCAGCTCCCATTCCCCATTCCCTTAGCCCTGACAAACACCATTCTACCTTCTGTCTCTATGGATTGGATTATTCTAAATCCTTTATATAAGTGGAATCATAAAGTATTTGTCCTCTTGTGACAGGCTTATTTCATTTAATATAATGTCCTCAAGGTTCATCCATGTTGTAGTGTGTCATCCTAACATTTCATTGTATGTATATACCAAATTTTGTTTATCTATTCATCTGTCAGTGGACACTTGGGTTACTTTCACCTCGTGGCTATTGTGAATAATGGTGCTATGAACCTGGAAATACAAATATCTCTTTAAGACTCTGCTTTTAATTCTTTTAATTATATACCCAGAAGTAGAATTATTGGATCATAGGTAATTCTACTTTTAATCTTTTGAGCGACCATGATACAGTATGCAATGCCAAACTTCTTTTCTTTGTAAAGATTGTTTTTAAGTTATTTTACTACATGTTCCACCTTGATATGAGTTATATAACTACATATTGCATTTCTACCATCCAGATTTCAGCTTAGATGTCGATACTTGAGATCTATGTTGCTAATATTTGTGATCATTTCATGATAGAAGAACTTTGGTTATAAACCTTACTAACTTTGCTGAATGAAATATTAAAATGCTACACCAAGAAAAGAGGAGACACTAGGACATCTGGAAATCATTAGCATCAATCAAGAAATTGTTGCCTTACAAATATTTCTCTGAGCATTCCTTGTAGTTACAAAAGCTAGCTATCTAGGAGACATGAAAAGGTAGTTTTGCTGAGTAAAGAGTAATTAGCTTAGACCCTAAGGAGAGCAGATGTTGGCTTTCATTTTCTAAATACCAGACTGGAAAGTCATGTATAGTGCTATCAAATTGTAATATTCCAGGCAAGACCCTATCAACTTTGTTCTCAGGCTTATTTCAAAGTAGAAGCTTTACCACCTGGAGTTTCTTGGTGACACATAGTCTAAATGGAACCATGTAGTAATGGGAAGGAGCAGAAACAGGAATTCCTTAGAGAGGAAGTAGTTCTTAATTCTTGTGAAAAATGGCAAATTGTCCACCAGGGATGAAGCCAAGTGTTTAAAAAATTCACCATTTTATCTAATCAGAAATTTATCTGAAATTTTATCACAGTGTTGAAATGATATACTGCATATGAAAGAAGATTCGTTGGTTTCATCCTCATCAGTAGTGTTCTATACCTAGAGGGGAATTTTAGGTTCATGACAATTTTTGTTAAATCCTTGAATATTTTATTCTGTAGAAAAGAATAAAGTAGAGAATATAATGTTTCCCAGGTTCTGTTGAATATGTATATTTTAAAATCTCAATTTCCAATTTCCAAAACAAGCCAATGACTTTTCATATGGCTTTGTAACCCTCCAACCTTAGACAAAGACTTTTAGAATTTATTTTTCATAGGAGAAAAATGACGAAAAGGAAAATGTTTCTGTTAAAATCACTTACAATACAATAAGCCATTAGCTTGCTTTACTTTTTCAGTGAAGGAAGATGTCAGTGAATAGTTTTTGGTTGCATGTGGGCCTAGATTCAGTTTTAAGTGGTTCGCCAGATCTATAATACCATAACTATGATGCTGATGTGCAATCTCAAAATCCAGCCCCTTGCAGTTTTGTTTTTTTCCATAGAGAAAATCTACAGTACATTTCTAATCACTAAGAAAATTTTCTCAAAGAATTATTATTTGACATTTTTTTTTATCCTCACCTGAGGACATTTTTTCATTTTTTGTTCAGATAGAGTGGGAGGGAGAGAGAGAGAGAAACATCGACGTGAAAGGGACACATCGAGTGGCTGCCATCTGCACAACCCAAACTGGCCCAGGGCAAACTTCAACTGAGGTACGTGCCCTTAGCGGAAACCAAACCCGGGTCTCTCTGGACCGCAGGCTGACACTCTTACTGCTGAGCCAAACCGGCCAGGGCTATTATTTGACATTTTAATTCCCATAGAAGCAAACAGAATATTGAATAGGCCAAGTATTGAGGGTACTCTCAAAAGTGTTTTGGAGCCCTGGCCAGTTTGGCTCAGTGGTTAGAACGTTGGCCTGCGGTCCAGAGAGACCCAGGTTTGTTTCCCACTAAGGGCATGTACCTTGGTTGCAGTTTGTCCTCGGCCCTGATTGGGTCGTGCAGGTGGCAACCACTTGATGTGTCCCTTTCACATCAATGTTTCTCTCTCTCTCTCTTTCCCTCCCACTCTATCTGAACAAAAAAATAGAAAAATGTCCTTGGGTGAGAATAAAAAAAAGTGTTTTTGGAGATTATACAAACACACACACACATATACACACTGATCCTATTCCAATAAAATACTGGAAGAAATGTGTGGTTGTTTCTGTTTTGTGTAATTGGTGCTAGTTCTCAATGTGCATCATATAGGAAAAATTAAGTGTTTTTTGTTTGTTTGTTTTGTTTTTTACTTACCCCATCTTAAAAGTTGGAAAAAAATATTTTGTTTCTTTTTTATTGAAATTCATATTTTAAAATTAGCCATTTTAAAATGAATAATTCAAGAACATCTAGCTCCAAAACATTATCATCACCACGTAAGAAGACCAAGTATTCATTAAACAGTCACTCCCCATTCTATCCTCCCCCCAGCCCCAGGCAACACCAATCTTTTTTTCTATCTCTATGGATTTACCTATTCTATATTTCATATAAATTAAATCATATAATATACTACCTTTTATGTCTGGTTTTAGTTTCACTGAGCATACTTTTTAAAATTAATTTATTTTTTATTTATTAATTTGTTTTTGTGATAGATGTTTCTCATTTTGCCCCCATTGACATCCTCCTCCCCTTCCCCCTGCCCCATCTCCAGCTTTGATGTCTGTGTTCATTGGTCATGCATACATGCATGAAAGTTCTATGGTTTTTCTCTTCCTCCCCCAAACCCCCCTCCTCTGAGGCTTGTCAGTCTGTACCCTACCTGTATGTCTCTGGGTTAATTTTGCTCAGCAGTTTGTTTAGTTCATTATATTCCATAAATAAGTAAGATCATGTGATATTTGTCTTTCTCTGCTTGGCTTATTTCGCTTAGCATAATACTTTCCAGGTCCTTCCATGCCATCTCAAATGATAAGAGATCTTTCTATCTTACAGCTGTATAGTATTCCTTTGTGTACATGTACCACAGCTTTTTAATCCACTCATTTACTGATGGACACTTGGGTTGTTTCCAGATCTTAGCTATTGTAAATAGTGCTGCTATGAATATAGGGGTACATATATTCTTTCTGATTGGTGTTTCAGATTTCTTAGGGTATATTCCTAAAAAAGGAATATACTGGGTCAACTGGGTCAAATTGCTGTTCAATTTTTAACTTTTTGAGGTAACACCATAGTGTTTACCACAGTGGCTGCACCAGTCTGCATTCCCACCAGCAGTGTACTAGACTCCCCTATTCTCCACACCCTCACCAACACTTGTTGTTTGATGATTTGTTGATGGCGGCCATTCTGACAAGTGTGAGGTGGTATCTCATAGTTGTTATAATTTGCATCTCTCTGATGATTAGTGATGTTGAGCATTTCTTCATATGTCTCTTGGCCTGAGAATACGTTTTTGAGGTTAATTCATGTTATATCATTTATCGTTCCTCATTCTGACTGAATAATATTTTATCGGTATATACATTTTATACTTTAATTTTTTATTTTTCAGTTACAGCTGATGTACAATATTATATTAGTTTCAACCCAGTGAGTAGACATTATATGTTACTAAGTGATCACCCTGAGAAATCTAGTACCCATCTGACACCATATATAGTTATTATAATATTATCAACTCTATTCCCTATGCTGTACTTTACATCCCAGTGACTATTCTATAGCTACCAATTTGTACTTTTTAATTCCTTCACCTTTTTCACCCATCATCCACTCAACACCTCTCCCATCTGGCAATCATCAAAATGTTCTCTGTATTTATGACTCTGTTTCTATTTAGTTTTTAGATATGTATAAGTGAAATTGTATGGCATTTGTCTTTCTCTATCTGACTTATTTCACTCAGCACAATACCCTCTAGATCCATTGAAGTTATTGCAGATGGCAATGTTTCATTTTTTTATATGGCTGAGTCATATATATGTGTATATGCATATATGTGTGTGTATATATATATATATATATATATATATATATATATATACACACCACTTCTTTATCCATTCATCTAGTGATGGACAGTTAGGCTACTTCCATAGCTTGGTTGTTGTAAATAATGCTGCAATGAATATATAGATGTATATGTGTTTTTTATTTAGTGTTTAGGGTTTCTTCAGATAAATATCCAGAAGTGGAATTGCTGGGTCATTCTTTGTCTCCTATTATATAGTCTTTATTTTAAAGTCTGTTTTGTTTGGTGTAAGTATTGCTATCTTAGCTTTTCTGCATGTTTGTTTATTTTCATTTTTATGAAATATCTTTTCCCATCCCTTTACTTGCCATCTATGTGTGTCTTTTGATCTGAAGTGAATCTTCTGTAGACAGCCTAAGTAAAGGTCTTGTTTTATTATCCATTCAGCCTCCATAGGCCTTTTGATTGGAACATTTAATCCATTTACATTTAAAGTAATTGTTGGTAGATATGTATATATTGCCATTTTATTATTCATGTTATTTATCTTTTTTCTTCTTCTTAAAGATCTCTTAATATTTTATGTACTACTTGTTTGGTGGTGATGAATTTCTTTAGCTCTTTCTTCTCTGGGAAGCTCTTTATATGTCCTTTGATTCTAAATGATAGTTTTGCTGGGAAGAGTAATCTTGGTTATAGGTCTTTGCTTGGTATTAGGTCTTGGCTATAGGTCCTTGCTTTTAACCACTGAATATTTTGTGCCAATCCCTTCTGGCCTGCAAAGTTTCTGTTGAGAAACCAGCTGACAGTCTTATGGGAGCTCCTTTGTAGATAAGTAATTGCTTTTCTCTTGCTGCTTTTAATATTTTCTCTTTGTCTTTAACCTTTGGCATTTTATGTATGATGTGTTTTGGTGTGAGCCTCTTTGGGTTCATCTTGTTTGGGAATCTCTGTGCTTCCTGGACTTGTATGTCTATTTCCTTCATTAAGTAATGGAAAATTTCTGTCACTATTTTTTCACATAGGTTTTCAATTCCTTGCTCTCACTCTTCTCTTTCCAACACCCCGACAATGTGAATGTTGATGTCCCAGAGGCTCCTTACACTATCTTCATTTTGTTGGATTCTATTTTCTTTTTGATCTTCCAATTGGGTGCTTTCTGTTTCTTTATCTTTCAAATCTCTGATTTGATCCTTTGCTTCATCTACTCCACTGTCTATTCCATGTAATATATTCTTAATTTCTGACTGGTTCTTTTTTATGTTTTCTATCTCCACTTTTATGCGTCCTCTTTGTTGAAGTTCTCACTAAGTTAATTCACTCTTCCCCTAAGTTTTTTAAACATCCTTATAATCAGTGTTTTGAACTCTGGATCTAGTAGATTGTTTGTCCCATTTTTTTTTGGTTCTTTCTCTGGAGTTCTGTTCTGTTTTTTTTTTTTTCTTTTTTTTTTTTCATTTGGGATATGTTTTCCTATCTCCTCATTTTGGCTGCCTCTCTGTGTTTGTTTCTATGTATTAAGTAGAACTGCTACATCTCCCAGGCTTGGTAGAGTGGACTTATATCCTGTAGGACTCAGTAGCACAGATTCCCCAATCATCCAAGTTGGACACTCCAGTGTGCCCTTCATGAGAGCTGTGTATGCCCTCCTGTTGTAGTTGGGCCTTGATTGCTGTTGACACCTCAATGGGAAAGATTGACCCCCAGGGCCTATTGACTGTGGCCATCATGGAGGATCTGTTGTGCAGGGGCCATCCTCATGGAGCAGGACTTACTTCAGAGAAACTCTAGTGCCTGTAGAGTCTTCCTCTTAAGTGTGTCATTTGTGGAGGAGGTTGGGTGATGCTTCAATGTTGATCTGAAGCTATCCACTGAGTGCACCGGCTCTGGTGCCTCCTGGGACATGCAGGCCACCCAGCATGAGCTACAAAGTGACCTGTAGATGGTGGCTTTTGTGCTGGGCTTGGAGATGCCAAGCTTTGAACCAAGTCAGGCTGCCACTAGTGCTGGGCCTGGAACCACTTAGCCAGAGGTACTGGGCATGCCAAGGCCAGATGCTGCTTATTAAGCTTTATCCATGTTGTAAAATGTATCAGAAATTCATTATTTTAAAAGGCTGAATGGTATTGCATTGTGTGTATATGCTACATTTTGTTCATATATTCATCCTTTTACAGACACTTGGGTTGTTTTCACTTCTTGGCTATTAAATAATGCTGTTATGAAGGCTTTTGTTTTTAAACAAAGTATACCTGAATTATTTTCCAGTGATGCATATAGAGTAAATTGATAAAATAGTAATAATTGTGGGGAAAAAGATTCAGGAAATATGGGTTTGAGATACAACTGTATCTTATATTCAATATGTACTTTGGGCAAGTGTAACCCTCTTTGGGCATCATTTCCTCACCTATGAAAACAGATGGTTGTTCTCCATCTCCAAGGTCTGCACATGATTCTAACTAGCACTCAAAAGGCAGCCTGACACGGTAGAAAATTAATGGTTGAATTAATACAGATGCTATATAATATCTTTATTAATTGGGCTGTTCTAGGCCTTTAAATGACCTCATGCACAGGGAATTTTTTTCTTAATATTCCCATTCTGGAAAAAGGAAGATTAAGGTCAGCAACTTCCAAAGGATTTAGAAGTGAAAAAATAGGAGCCTTTTTCTGTGTGGGAACCTACGAAAGGAATGCTGAGTGCTCTCTTCATCTTCCTCTTGTGAATTGACACATGCTTCAGAGGGTCTATCTAAGAGTAGAGCAATTTTCATTAGAATGTAAGTGAAATATTTTTCCTCTGTTGAATGCAACTTAGGGAAATGGCTACAAAAAGCTCATATTTAGAGGATGTTGCAGTACCTGCTGTAGACCCACCTAACATCGTCATGGCCTAAAAATTGTGTTAAATAATGCCTCATCATTTGACTGTGAAAACCTAAATCACCTTCTTGATGACCCAGGTTATTGGATTCCCATTCTGTTTCACATGTTATGAGTGAAATGGAGACAGAACCATCTTCCCATGTGTCCACAGAAATTCACTTTTCATACAGATTCTTTCAGTGTTTATCCTTTAAGGGTGATCCATATGCTCATTTGCTAAGAATCTAAAATAACGGTGTCCTCACAAAAGCACTTTCTAAATACACACAGAGAAGGGCTATTTTTAGAAAGAAAATATTGCACTGGTTGAAATCATCTTGAGCAAAGACACAATGTATCAAAGAAACCAGTTATTAGGTTTGAAAGTTAACTTTCAACTTATATAAGGTTTAAGTCTACCAGGTAAAATGGAGGACACACAGGATTAATATAAGATAAATAATGAATACTTTTTGTAGTTTAGGTATGTCCCAAATAGAGCATAGAACATTCTTAATACTAAAAAATAGTTATTTACCGAAAATTCAAAATTAACTGGACATCCCGTATTTTTATTTGCTAAATCTGGCAACCCTAAGTGAGCTGTATGAGAAAATATGGTAGATTTGTTTCATTTCAAAAACATCAGAACACTTAAGAGAAGGGGATTTATTATCTAAGAGGTTCTCATAAATATGGATGCTCTCTTAAATTATGCTTTACTTATTGAGACATAAAACTATGGCAGGCAAAGTCTTTTTTATACATTTAAAGATAAAGTCTTTTATAAAAAAAAAAAAAAAACACCTGAGCCCTGGCCGGTTTGGCTCAACGGTTAGAGCATCAGCCTGCGGTCCAGAGAGTCCCGGGTTTGGTTCCTGCTAAGGGTGCGTACCTTGGTTGCAGTTTGTCACTGGTCCTGGTTGGTCGTGTGGGTGGCAGCCACTCGATGTGTCCCTTTCACGTCGATGTTTCTCTTTCTCTCTCTCCCTCCCACTCTATCTGAACAACAACAAAAATGTCCTCAGGTAAGGATAAAAAAAAAAAACCACACCTGAAAGTCACAGCACAATAGATACAAATAAATACTCCCCCAGCACTAGAACATATCCAGAGTAAGTGCAGAAAGAATCAGGTAGCAGACAGAAGAATTGTTCTACATTCTATTTCTTTTATTTTTATGGGAATCTACATTTGTGGAATAACTCTAAACACCACTACTGAAGACAGATGTTTCTGTTCTATTAGCCCAGAGTTACATAATGAACTAGAAAGTGGATAGAATTATTTTTAAATGGAGAAAATGGTTTTGTAAGATGTAAAAGTTTATGGTAAATGGAAGAATTGTGGGACTAATAGCATTTTTACAAACCAATAATTTAAAGGCTTTAAAAGCCACCTAAATAGGTGCCTCACAAGTGGTTTGCTATTGCAGAAAGAACTCATAATATTTCACTTGGTCAGTGCCCCAAGTTCAACATTCCCTGCTACCTGTTTGTGAAGTCAACTCTTCAAAACTTGATCATTCATACTTGCCAGTGTGGGCTCAGGGCCACAGGACTGTCCATTAGTAATTGGCAGCAAGCCAGGACAATATGAGACAATGTGAGATTTCTTGAGCCAAAGAATACAATTAAACCAAAAGGACACATTGAACTGCATAGGGCTGCATTACTGGAAAATCGTAGCCTCCTAATCTTTCAGGGAAGAAAGGGCCCTGTTCTTTCTGAGTGCCAACTTTATGGATGGTGCAGTGTTGATGGGAACAAGATCCTGATTTTTAAATGTTTATTGATCAGCTATTTCCAAGAGAAGAGCTAGCATCTATTTCAAGAAGAAAAAGATTCTGCTTCATCCCCCCTCTCATAATTGAAATGACAGTGTGATGAGGCGGACCAGTAAAATATACCTCACTAGGTTGCCATTCTCATCTGATACAACTAAAGCTGATTCCCTGACCTAAATTGACTTCCTACTTGAAAATAATATAACAAATGAATAAGACAACGAATGTCCTGATCTGGGGAGGTTTTATGTCTTCCTTTCTGAAAGGTTGAAGAAGGGGAGCTGACTTACAACGATCTCTTTCAAGATTTAAAAATGGGGAAAGAACCCCCTCTGGTCTTCTTTCCTGGGGTCTTTGAAGAGAAAATGTAATTGATTCTCGACCCTTTCATTCAATATCTCTCTACAGTCTGTTATTTCTCTTGCCCAAGATTCTCTTAGATACCACCCTTTCTCTCTACCCTGCCATGGCCTTGTATCAGGCCCTTATCCTCATCACCTGTGTGACCTTCTTTAACTGCCCACTTATTGTCATCCTTCCCACTAACTGCTCTCACTCTGGTGTGTACTTTATAGTAATCACAACTGCATTGCTAAATTGTTCACTGATCATTACACCCATTTTATCCATGATGTATTCAAATCCCTCCATATGAGCCCTTTCTTACCTTTGCAGTATGTTTTCTAACATTTTCCTCACCCCTGAATGCTCTGCTCCAGACATGCAAATACTCCCTAAAGGTGCAGTGTTCTTTCATGCACAAACCTCCCAGCCCTCTGGCCTCCCTGGTAAATCCATTCTTGAAAACCTGGACCAACCAAGTAACTTGCTCAGCATGCAGCCACAACTCTACACTGTGGCCCGGCAGCTTTTCTTTATGGGTCTTGGAGAGATTAAAACCATTTGTACCATACTACACATCACAACATCATAGGTCTTTGGAAAATAACTGGCACAGAAAGGTAGGAAGGACCCTTTATATGTATACGTAATTCTCACCTCCCCAAGCCCTTTCTTCCCTAGGCCTTTCCCTTACCTCCAGAATAAAAGTGTCAACAAGAATGTCCTGCATATTCTTTAAGGACTGCCCTTACCATTTCAGCTCCATTGTGCCCCTACTCCCTCTCCACTCTGCTCCAGCCATGCTCCAAACCACATTCCTTTCATAGGGTGTGCAATCAAAGAGTTAGAATCTGAGTTGGATAGGGCATGTCATGTTCCTTGCCTAGGGGGTGCCAACCTCTGTCAGCCATCATCGCAGTAGGTGAACAGAAAGGAAAATCCCCAGACAAGTCCATGGGAGAGGAACCAGGGAAATCAAGAGTCCAAAGCCAAGGGTGGGGGAAGCCAGATACATTGGTTGTTACTACTGCGTTTTGCAAGTGTGGGAGTTCAGGCATTGGAGGTATAGAAACTATTAATAAAGTTAATCAGGGCTGGACACCAGGTGAAACCCATTATGCTGGCAAACACTATTTTCTGCCTCCATCTCAGTCATCGTCCTAAGTTTGGTTTTTACTTTATTGCAGTCAGAGCTTCCTTCCTCTAGGTCAGGTCCAGAGCCCACATATTCTTGTCAAATGAAAACAAAACTTTAATTTACTTTTCTGCAAATTATGCAAATTGTTTTAAAACACAGCTTAATGGACAAGGATATGACTTGCCTTTCAGCATGGGGCCACCTGTTCTCGGAAGCTCAGACCAGAATGTGAATGTACGACAGTCACTGCAGAGCTTTGCTGCAGAGAAAGGGGAAAAGCACAACACATCTTTATGAGCTTTTCCAGGGAACCAAGCTGGACAGTGTGCTTGATCAACATTTGTAATGCCAAATTAACTTCACAGGCTGGAGCTTTAAACACAAACAGTGAGACCCGGTTTCTCTGTGTGACCTGATCCTGGTGACAGTAGTGCTCCTGGGGCTCCGGTGCAGGGGGGCGAGCTGCCCTCAACAAACATCTTCCCTGGCTCAGAACCAAGGGCATGTCTGAAAGGGCGGGAAGATAATGGTTGAGCCTAATCTTACAGCCCAGCCCACCAGTTACCCTCAGCCTCCCAGGGCCAGCCTGTAAACTCCTTGAAAATCATCACACGGGTGAGCCCTTACCGAGGACCGCACAGCTGTGGAAGAGGAAACTGGCTGTGTGTGAATTTTGCTTCTTAAGTTTAAGGTGAAAGTGGATTCCATGAATGGAAACCAGGTTACCCAGCTTGAAACAAGTTCATTTGAAATTTGGTATTCCAAAATCCCCATGAATATGACTCTGAAGGTGTTTCCAAAATGCACTGAAACACTGGTTTTCAGATTAGACTTCAAGGAGTCCTCAGGCCTCACAAGGCCCGCTGAGTGTGAGTGTGTGTGTCTGTTCACGTATGTGTACACATGTACATCTGTGTTCATGTGTGTATGAACATGAGTGTTCATGTACTATAAATGTGTGCATGTGTGTTCATGTGCATATGGATATGTGTGCGTGAATGTGTGTACAGGTGTGGTAAGCACCCTGTAGTGGGGGGAGCTCTTTTGGGGGGATCTGAGATGTGAGTAGGTGCCACTCACTGCATTAATCAGAGCAGTTATGTTGAATCATTTTCATATTTAGTTGAGAAATGCAATTTTATTTGAATCAAGGGCTCTTCTGCTTGAAGGAGGGAGGAAATGAGAAAGAACAGAGACAAGAAGTGAGGAAAGGAGACAGGAAGGGTGAGAAGAAATGGGGCAGGGGAGGAAAAAAGAAAGGAAACAGAATATAAGAGGAAAGAGTTTTTAATCTCACTTTTTCCTCTCAGATACATTGCCATCATTCCCCCTGGGGGGTTGACACAAGTAGTGTGCCTTCTGGGTGGCGGAGGAAGGAAAATTCCCACCCCAGAACCCCAGAGTGTTTGTACCCAGATTATCATCTGGTGGCCACCTAGGCTTTGTTGCCGCATGCGCAGAACTGAGTTGCTGCCCCTGTGCTGGGTGTAGGGCTGCCTCTCCTACAAAGAGGACTAGGCGTATATGACTTCTGTCTGAACAGGGGAATAATCCACTGTACAATGACTAAACTGGTGCAAACTCACAATAGCTCCCAACTCCAGAGCTCAAGCTTGCTGGTCTAAAAGGTTCTTGGTGGATGGGGTGAATAAGGACTTAATGTTCTGGCATTTTGTCTTCCAGACAGTAAATGCTATATTGTCTTTTTGAAAAAGCCACAACTGTTTTTCCTTCTATTAATTTTTTATTGATTTTAGAGAGAGGAAGGGAGGGAGAGGGAGATGTGAGAGAGAAATACCGATTGGTTGCCTCATGCACCCTGACTGAGGATGGAATCCACCACCTGGGTAAATGCCCTGACCAGGAATCAAACCCACCACCTCCTGGTGCATGGGATGATGCCCAGCCAATTGAGTTGCACAGACCAGGGCTCTTTCTATTTTTAAATGCCCCTATGAGGGATCTTAGAGGGACAAGAATGCCATCCTCTCTGATAGTTCTAGGCACCACGGGCCAGCACCACTGAACACAATCCTCTGGTTACATCAATCCTTGAGAGAAAGTATATCATAGTTTTTGGTCTGATGGGATTCTCATCTGTGGAAATCATACACCTGTAATCTGTTGCAGACCTAAAATGTTTACACATTTGTTCTCACAACTGGGTATCACTGTTGCCACACCTCTGTTCAAGAATGAGAAAATAGGACTCAGGGAGGTAACTCGCATGAGTTAATCACAAGCATATGAGCAGGACAACCTGGAGTTCAGGTCTTCTATTCCAAACCCAATACACTCTTACTGCTTGACAATGCCCACCATCAGTGAAAAAATATGCAAGACTAATGAACTTCTATCTTAAACTCAATAAGCACTTACTGAGTGCAGATGGTGTGCAGATCATGTGCTGAGGGCTGGGGGCTATACTGCAGACAGGCAACAACCTTTGTCCCTCAGGGAGTCCCCAGTTGGAGGATGACAGTGAAACAAACAGACCATTAGGTCAGGTGATAGATGCTGTACCTGAATGCTGCAGATAAGGTGAGGTATGACAGGAGAATGTGAAGAGGGACCATTGGTGGAGAAAATCCTTCCTATCAGAGAGGAGGGTTAAGGACTCAGAGCACAGAGAACATGGGGTTGGGAAAACTGAAAGAAACTTTCCATGGGTCAGAGTGGAGAATCCAGGGTAGGAATAGAGTCTTGAGGGGCTACATGGATCCATCATCCAGGTTCTTTTAGCCAGGTTAATAACAGAGTTTGGATTTTATCCTATGGGCAGAAGGGAGCCATAAAAGCTTAAACAGAGATGACTTGATCTGGATGGAGCTTTGGGAAGATCCATCTGACTTCAAGGAAGAAATCCTCAGCTCACAGCCCATGGAACCTGGAAGGGCTGTGCACGGTGCTGGTGTTTAGAAATCACTGGCTGAAAACGTAATCTGGAATCAGCCAGAAGAAATAGAGAGACACATGATCAACATGAAAGAAAGGTTTCTTTACATTTTTTTTTTTTAATGGTTAAAATCTTAGACTTGTTAAAAAAAAAAAAAGCTCAATACCCTGGCTGGTTTGGCTCAGCGGTTGGAGTGTCGGCAGGTGGACCAGAGAGACCCGAGTTTGGTTCCCGCTAAAGGCACGTATCTCAGTTGCATTGTCCCTGGCCCCGGTTGGGGTTATGTGAGTGGCAACCACTCGATGTGTCTCTCTCACATCAATGTTTCTCTCTCTTTCTCTCCCTCCTGCTCTATCTGAAGATAAATGCAAAAACATCCTCGGGTGAGGATAAAAAAAAAAGTTAAATATTTTATGTGTCTCTCTTTGGAGTGTGTACTCCTTGAAGTTACTCCCTCACTACCCAGGACAGCACCATAAAAATGAGATAAATATTTCATAATGCTTTACATTAGGATCCTAGTGCCTTAGAAATGCTCTCCATCCACACCTAACTCAGCCTGGGAGCTTGTTGAAAAGGGTCAGGGCACGTCCACCTGGCTTCCATCCTCCACCCAGAGCACCGAGAGGCCCTGATTGTACACCGAGGGAAGTGCAGGCATTTTAAAGACAGGAATTCAGTTTTCTCTCCTCTTCTATCTTTAGCTCCAAACTTAAATACGATCTTAGAACTGTTGAGATCGTGAGGCCCAACTTCTTACTGAAGACAGGAAGGATCAGAATTGGAAGTAAAGGGTTCCAACACTAAATACAGAATTAAGAGTAAAGGGTCTTAACATTATTTATTGTTATTATTAAATGGCTTTGTGAAATGGGATGGGGAGGATTGTGGATTAGAATAAATGGAAAACACTTGAAGGAACCATCATTAAAATGTAGCCACAACAATTCATTAAGCCAATTGTTTTGCAAATTACTTGTCTATCTCCTTCCTTACAACCCTTCCCTAACTTGCTGAAATTGAAAAAAAGTACACACACACACACACACATTCACACACATACAGATACATATACATCTTTTCTTTTCTTTTTCATTCTCTCTCTCTCTCTCTCTCTCTCTCTCTCTCTCTCTCTCTCTCACATTTATCTATCTAGTATTGGATAGGGAAAAGCTTTGGTAGTAAAAATCCCAAATTTCCTAAAGAGATTTGGAATTGCATTATAAGAATTTGAGGGGCATCTGGTAGCATGCAAATCACTCTGGGTTTTACCTGCCTATAAAAAGGGCATCAGTCCAAAAGTTGGAGAGCTTACACACACACACACACACACACACACACACACGCATATGAGATTGCCTCGCTTCTTATTTTGTCCTGATAATGCCCCCATGTTACTCTCTCCTTATGTGCATTTTGCAAACAAACCGAACAATGATGCTTTATTTCTTAAATTAAATTGTATTTATATATACAAAAGCTAAAGATCTTACAGAATCTGGGGATTAATTTTTCTTCCTAGGGATCTAACTAGCTAAGGATTTTTTGTTAATTTTAAAAAACAAGTTGTAGTTATTTCTCTATAATGATATAAAAATTGATTTAAAAATCTAAGAGCTTATTTTAATAGTCATTATAGATTTAATAGTCATTGTAGATCTAGATACCTGTGTTCTAAAGTGTACATTAAACATTGTTAACATAAAAGTAAATAGCTGGCAAAAATATTAGTGTGATTTTTCTAGCTAGAACTACAAATTATCAATAATTCTGCAATGTGGCCACAAACCCAAGGTTCTCTAAGTGCTGGTTAAACCAATATGAACTTGATTCTCTGTGACTCCCCCTACGCACAGAAATAGGAACATCTCTAAACCCGAAACCTTTTCTGTAAATCCCAGTTGGGAGCCCTGAAACTACCACAAATATGTAATTTCTAAGACAACCAACGGAGAAAAAGAAACAGAATGACAGCATAAATTTCTGTATGTTTGTGGCCCTTCTTTGGCTGTTTGAATCTTTGGAGCACACATGATCTTCCCTGTTTGGGTGACTGCCATGGGCGGGAATGTTCTCAGAGCATAAAGGGGAGCTGTTCTGCTTCCAAAGTTTTCTGATTCCATGTATAGAGGCTACCTTTTTGTTTTCACAAAGCACCTTTGTGTGGAATTCCTTTTTTAAATAAGCTCTCTAATATTTATTTTTATTATTCTGTGATTTTACAAGACATTTTAAAACATCATTTAATACTGGTAAGTGGCAGTGATATTATTTCATCTAAGTTGTTTAGGCAATTGTCATTGCCTGAAAATAAAAAAGAGGGACATTTGCATAGCAGTAAGTACACATAGGCAGAAATCACTGGAATTATCCCACCACAGATGACTCCATTATTAGCACAGGATGAAGAAATAGGAATTATCACCCCCGATGTTGAAAGACAAATAAAGAGCTGGCATGTCAGCAAGTATAATTCTTATGAATGAAATTATTTTAATAGTTCTGAATATGGACAACTTCACAGGGCATTTGGGAAACCATCCCAAGAATATCAATGTTTATTTCATAATTATTTTGAAACTAAATAGAATTTGGTGTTAATACCTTTATAAATAAAGAATTAGCCCTGGCTGGTTTAGCTCAGCGGTTAGAGCGTCAACCTGCGGTCCAGAGTAGACCCGGGTTCGGTTCCCGCTAAGGGCATGTGCCTCAGTTGCAGTTTGTCCCTGGCCCTGGTTGGGTCGTCCGGGTGGCAACCACTCGATGTGTCCCTTTCATGTTGATGTTTCTCTCTCTCTGTCTCCCCTTCTCTCCCTCCCACTCTATCTGAACAAAAAATGAAGAAAAAAAAAAAAAGAATTAACCTGAGCAAATAGTTGTAGCTGTTAATAACTCTAACTACTTGAAATCTTTTTCAATGATGAAAGACATTAGAGGTGGAATGCACATTTTTTTCTTCAAAGGCAAATTTCCAACAAGTCCAGGTCACAGTGATGCAAGAATTTGAGGATGAGGTCTGGCAATATCAACTATCAGTTGTGTTGCCAGGGTCTTACATGGCTTGGGGAGTACTCAAGTCACAGATGCTGTTGTATGGCAGCACTGCCATCTCACTGTAAAGGACCATGACACCTATTATTACTGGGACAGAGAACATCTTATTCCAGTGCCTATTTATAAAAATGCTGTGATGCTCTACACTGTTCCACAGTCTACCTGGAGACTCTGTGGCCAGTTTCACTTCCCTTTCACCTTTAAACACCTTTAAGCACCTTTAAGCTCAGATATACATAAGCCTTGGGACCACCCCTAACACAGACAAACAGTTGTACAAAGCGGGAAGATACCTGCTGGTTCTTAAAGGCATGAGATATGAGTTTCTGAGTTCACTTGGGCCAATGCTTGTTTGTTTTTTCACCAGGATCAGTCCCATGTATATATTCCAAGCACACACTGTCTTAGGACTTCCTTGCTACCCAAATTGTAGTCCACAGATGAACAGCATCCACATAATTCAGGAACTCATTCGAACTGAAGAATCTTGGGCCCCATCTGAGACACTGGATCAGAAGCTTCATTTAAAAAGGACTCATATCATATGCATCCATGCATTATTAATTTCGAGAAGCATTAGCTTTCTCACTTTCTGGATTCTGTACACTTAACTGTCTCGGCCACTAAAACTCAACTTCATTTTATAATATAGACCCTCACATGCTGGTTACCACATGCTTGGTTTCCTTTGGACCAAGTAGCTGCAGGGAAATGCATATTTATTTACAAACATGGAGTAAGTCGTCCTTGTTATTCTTCTACTTGACTAATAGAACTCTTTCACTATCTACATATAGCTGAACCCTAATTATTTGTAACCTTATATATAGTTCATAGACAAATAATTTCAACATAAATTAAATTTATAATTATATTTCTCAAATATCATAAAGTGTTCCATTTTTTAAAAAATCACCGTTTCTCTCACATTTACTTTCTTTACATAGCACATAGTACTTCAACCTCCCTCTTCTTCATTCTTCCTGAAAACTCCTCCTTCAAAGATCAACCTAAAACTTCTTCCACAGTCCTAAACTACCTATCGCTTCTTCTTTTAGCCCCCTTTTTTTGCTTGCTTATTTCCCTCAATTCTGCATCTTGAAAGATAAACAAACCAGGTGGTCATGATGGAAACTTTCTCAAACAGGACCGGCAGGTTTGAAGGAACTGAATGAACAAAGGTCACAGTGCCGAGAAGCCTGGGAACATCTGTCTGTTAATTACATTCTCTCTGTTCCACGTCCCCCTGCCTGTCTATATTTCTCTATAATATACATTTGTGTCATAGACAACTAGCACTCATCAGATCTCAGTTCTCACCAGATTTCAGAAATCCTTTTCTCCCTAAGCATTCGGCTAGGAGATACTTCCCAGCTTCCTTGATTCTAGGTGGGGTCATATGATTAGTTCTCAGCAGTGAAATGTAAACCCAGTGGTGGTGTCTGTCACCTTAGGGCTGAGGTATGTCTGAGCAGACCTTCTGTCTTTTCTTTTATTAACTGTTTAAATGTAGAGGATCTACTGGAAAACTCCGAAGTCCAATGGCAATAGTTCTTAAGCAACGATGGGGGGAGAAGGGGTTGGGAGGGTAATAGGTGCTTTTTACCCTGAGATGTCATTTAACAATAGCTGGAGACTTTTCAGATTGTTGTAACTGAGGGATGATACTAGTATCTAGTAGGTCAAGGCCAGAGATGCTGCTAAACGTCTTACAATGCACAGGATGCCCCTGGGTGACAAAGAATGTTCAGCCCAAAATGTCAATAGTGCTGAGTTTGAGAAGCCCTGTCTTAGAGGATGGTGGAGACACTAGATGGAAGGAGCCTGGTTTCTTCATGGAGCACCCCAGGACCCGACTGCTGCCATGCATGGGGCTGTGAAAGGAGTAAAAATAAAGTTTGAAAGTGAAGACATTGATATTTGAACGTTGTCTATTTTAGCTGTGGGCCCATCCCCACTGATAATATATAGTTCTACTTAGAACTGAGACAGGGTGCTCCTGGTGGTCTGCTGTACAGACCCACCTATGCAAGCTTTATTGGAATGATCCATCTTATTCAGAGACTTTGAAATAAGCTGAGCTTTGTTATGAAAATTGCATTTTTCAGTTAGAAACAATAGACATTTACCATAGCCTCCTGCATTTCTGTCACTACATATCAGAGCTGACTCCAGGCTTAAAGCAGGTGCCTGTGGCTATCAAAGAATCACGAGTCCCCAGCAATCTCTGCACCCCCATCCTTAGATAAGTATGAAGCAAATTGGTCTCAATTACCTGTATGAAGAGGCTTGATTTCGGATTAACGTCATGGTACCACCTCCACTTCAATCCTTTTTCAAATAAAAGAAGGAATATTCTTCCATGAATGCAGCCTAAAAATATCATTTTGATTTTGTAAACATCATAGACAACTGAAAGAGAAGCCACATTATTAACAAGCTCCTATGGTCTGGAAAATAAAAGGTAAATGTCTTGCTGCAGTATGACTGTAATTGATGGTGTGACCACCAAATTGACTCCTCAGTCCTGGACATGAAGACGTTGACACTGAGTTAGGTAGGTGACCTACCCAGGCGGAAGGGAGGTGAAAACTCACATTGCTCCGCAGCCCTGGCTGCCAGCTGCCTCCTGCTGCTTTGAGAAGCCACAGTCCCAGCGTCACGGTTGTGACCACCTTTTTCATTGATAAAGCATTTGCTGCTCCACTAGGCGATTAGAGAATGAAGCTCCGCAGTGTCATATTGATCTTCTCTGTTAAGATGTGTAATTAGCTGTTAACATTTCATTACAATCAAGGTTTACCCAGGTTCTCCATGACCCTTGACCCATGAAGTTCCCAGACCTCAGAATGCTGTGAGTTAATTAATTTTGTTGTCTGATGTGAAGGTGTAAAATATGAAACCTGGAGTCTTGATAAGATGACACTCACATTATTTTTCATATTAAGGAAACTTTATCAGGAACACTAACAGAGAAGCAACTTAACAAAGCAGTTCTTTCTAGTCTCAATAGAGAGGCACTAGGCTTGCAAATAAATGTAAAAAAAAAAAAAGCATTATATTTAGTTATGTCTGAATATAACTGTTGAGTATCTTTCTTCTGGAAGGAAAAAGATGCTAATTATTCCAAAGAGAGAAATATCTCGATGTGTAACTTTGACCATGAATACAGTCACAGGCATGCTCAAGTACTAACATAGCCTCACGTAGTCTTCCTACCCCCAAGCCAGGTCCTACCATCTGCTCTGGAAAAGGGCAGAGCAGGCGGCAACAAGGTACTTCCCGGGGGAGGTGGGGGGGAGAATCCAGTGATGGATTATGGACAGAAGACTAGAGTGTGTCCTTTGAATTCAAAGATGAAATGACAAAGTGAGAAGGCAGGGGCTCCTCCAGTCCTCTGCACACACCGGGCAAGTACAGACTTCCTGCACACGTAGCCACGCTGTTCTTTCAGCCTCTCTCAGTGTTCGTAGCCCTGCTTTCCCTCAGAAGGCTTAAAGCCTCTGATGAAAACGAGCCTTGCTCATTTTTTCCTATTTGTACTTTTATTGCAAACTCACACTCACAATATTCCTCCCATTGAATGAAGGGACATACTCATTCAGAATGACCCTAGGTCCAATCCACTAGAACTGTGTAAGGGCAAAAAGGGATTTAAGGAAAGTCAATTGCATGTACTCCAGAGTGTCTTGGTGGTGATGGGCTTCCTGAAACGGATGAAACTGGGGAAGACTCAATATCATGTTTGGGTATGTTTAAGTTTTAGAGTCTTATAGAAAATGGTCCAGGGTAAGAAAATGGTCAGGGTAAGAGGCTGTACCTGAATGAAGAATACAGTCACTTGATTGGAAAGTCAAGGTATGTTTATAGGGTAGAAAGGGTTGGTTAAGAAAAGAAACATCTTGGTGCTTAGTTAGCTATCATTGACTAAAGATCTTATTGTATTTTCCACCTTTACTATCCTTTCCTTCATCCCGTCTTCACTTCTAGAATGCCTGCTGTGGAGTTTCTCTGACTTCATTCTCCTCACTTCTGCATCCATTACTGCTGGTCACCACTCTGTGGAATCCGGAGAACTTAGAATAGTCTGGAGCTCTGCCTTGGGAATCGGACCCATTTATTTTAAATTGCAGTTCTACCACTAAGTGACCATTTGTTCTTGGACAAGCTATTTCACTTTTCTGAGCTGCATTCTCATCTGCAGAGTGTGGATAATAATAGTATCTACTTTATAGACTTTTTGTGTGAATTAAAATAAAGAATGTGTGCAAAATGCTTAGCAACAGGCCTGGCATGTAGCATGTATTCCAGAGACAATAATCAGTAGAGGACTTGTTTATGGTTAGTATTATTATAATTATTACTATCATGAGACTGGTCAGCTCTACCTACAAAAATGTCTCTGGAATCCAGCCAGGCTGACTTACCTCTTGGCTGTCATCCTGGTTCAGCCGCTGCTGTCCCCTCATCTGGACTACTGTAGTGTTCTTCTGAACGGTCTTCCTGCTTTCACCCTTTCTTACCTGTTTCCCATACAGCAGCCAGAGTGATCTTCTGAAGTTTGCTTTTATTAGATTATAAGACTCCCCTGCTGAAAACCTCCAATGCAACTAGAAGAGATTCTTGCCTTGGCCTCTGCCCATCTCCTCGATCACTCCTCTCAGTCGTCTCTCCGGTATATTCCTTCCTAAGCCCCTCCACACTTGCCTTCTCTTGCCTGGAGAGCTCCGTTCTGGGTATTTGCATGCCCACACCCTCCTGTTGCTGGGTAATCAGCTCAAGTGCTACCCCTGAGAAGGGTAATTCCTGACCATTTCATCAAATAATAAGTTGGACTGTATGAAATCTCTGGTATTTGACCATTATTGACCTATAAAAATGGCAACTTTATAGGATTCCACCTAATACATCTCCCCAACACTCCTTCATCCCATCACTAGATCATCTGTACAAGGTTTACTTTTAAATATTGGACATTATTGCACTTGCAATTATATGTGTATGTTGAGAATAATAAGAATTCTTATATTGAAATATATGCCTCAAGGGGGCATGTACTGAGTATTTCTTCTTCATTTCTGTATGCTCAACACCCAGTAGGTCCTCTGCAGATATTGTCAGCTGTAGTATGAATGAAGGAATGAGTGACACCAGGCTTGGTATGCCATCTTCCTGAGGGTTGAATTTTTCTATTCCATGTCTTGGTTTGTCAGTATACTATCTGCACATCATGTAGGTATGACTCTGTCAGGAATGCAAATAGATTCCATCTCCTACAAAACTCTTATAAATGGGTACTGCCTATCGATGCACAATGTTGAGAAGAATTTTGAGGCTGCACTCAGACTCAGCAGAAAGATACCTCAATGGATTAGCTGCAGGATCTTCTGTGGGTGAGGCACTCGCCATTGCAACTCTGAGAAATTTATACATGGGAATATTTCTCAGTGCAGGTTGGGACAGAGTCTAAGCTTCCCTTGTCCAATGACAAGTTCGTGGTGCTGTCCTCTTTATGTGAAGTAGCCACACCTTCTCACACATATACTTTGAAGGTCACTTGTTCGTATCCAGTAGCTTCTATGTAACTTACTGGGAAAACTACAGATAGTATTTTTGTGCTAGCTGTTTTTTCAGTTTACAGTTGCTCTCATTTACCGTGGTTAATCAGTTCCAGACTCAACTGCGATGAATGAATTTCCGTGAAGTAGGATTCATTATTTATACACGGTCGTCCCTCACCACTTTGTGCTCTGACTTCGCAGTTAAAACCGCAATAGAGTGAAGCCGCGAAAGTTGGAGCATGAAGTGGTGAGGGACAACTGTACCTAGAAGCCATAAAATATTCTAAACAAATCATCTCCAGATAATTTTTATATTAGACATTTTATGCAAGACTATATTGTTAAGATAGGTGCACTAGAGAAGACACCAAGGAGAGATTTAGTAAAACTTAGACAGCCATAGTTGCTTAATAGCTTCCAAATACTACCCTTAGGTTTCCTAGAATAAGAGGTTTAAGGTATAGTCATGGAGAAAATACCCTGTTGCATACTTCCTGCTGGCTAAATTTTTAAAATTTCCATCAACTATAGAAAAATTATGGAAAACGTATGATTAGATGAAAACATCGATTTGGTAACTAGATCTGTTTAAACTTTGAGTCCATCAAGCACCTAATGAAGTAGACTTGGCCTCCTCCACCAGGCTCCAAACACAGATCTCTTTAAGATTTATTTCCCGATGACCAAGTAAGTTGAGACCATTGAAGGACTTAATCACAAACACTTGGAAAACATTGCCTGCCAGGTGTGCTCTGATGCCATATTTTAAATGAGTTGTCCCAGCATACTTCTCTGGGCTCCTGTCCAAATTCTGTCACATTCACTGGGACAAAAGGGTCACATGGATACCTGCCTTTCTCCCTCATTTCCCTGCAGGAACTCCTGTCTCCATCAGGCTGCCATGCACCTTTCCTCAGCCACACTGCGTGCCTTCCCTCTTCACCTCCGCCTTTCAAGATCTAACCCCACATACGCAGTTAGTGTGATCCATTTCAAGTAAACACAATTTCTCTGTCTCTTCACAGTTGTTCAGTAATGAGCATTTGTTTAACTGGCTAGCGAGTGAAAAGCCTTGCCTTGCAGAAAGGGATCTCCTTTTACTTTGGGCTATGAATAGACCACCTATTTCATTTTCACTTATTTTCTCCTGCTGTTCTTCAACATTTCTTCTAGTTTGTAATTAAATTCCATCAGGTTTTTATAGTACTGGGCTTGACTTTGTGTGTGTGTGTGTGTGTGTGTGTGTGTGCATGTCTCACTTTAGTGAGAATCCATGTTCTTAGAAGCAGGAAAGGATATTCTTTAGACCTCAGAACAGGGAAAACAGGTAGCAGATTGCTATGTCTTGGAAGTTTCTTAGTTAAATAATTGCAAAAAGTAAGAAGTAGAAGAGTGAGATGGAGTAAGGAAGAGGAGGGTGGGAAAAGATAAAGGGAGGCCAAGGATATTCCTGAAATGCCAGAGTCTAGTACAGTGCTTATTTTAAAATAGATGCTAAATACATGCTTGGTTAATATAGAGAAATACTCAGTCTTGCCAAATTGTTCCAAAGTTGTAAATCCAGTTCTATTTCTTCTAGTACTCTTTTCTTCTCTGCATTTATGACTCTACTTCCAAATGCAGAATCTTAAGGATACCAGTCCAAACTAAAAAGCAAAGCCTTAATAATCAGTTCTCATCAGTGTATAGACTGATCTTCATCCACCCAACATCCAAAACTAATAGTGAACTCCAGCCTCAGCACAGTGCATATTTTATACTAAAGTTAACCACATCGTCATTGATTTGGAAGTTGCTTGTCAGATTCACAGCTGATAACAAGAACCTTTAAAAAACATGAAATCTTAGAGTTGAAAATCAATAGTCAACATGTAGTATTTTCAGTAGAAACATATAAATGTATTTATTTAAGGAGAAGCATCCTGTAGAAGTACTCTAAGTAGAGGGTTGTTCTCAATTCAGTGAACAGAGCCCTGCTGTTCCCGGTCAGGAGCAAACTGGCTGAATGAGATGCTAGTGAAAACAGAAGCCCATGGCAACACTCAGAATCAATGGATCACCAGGATCATCAATGGATCATAGACGTTCCTCAATCGAGAAGGGTGCACGCATACATTTTTGATGGACTTTAAAAATAAAAATAAAAGTGCATACTTTCAGGCAGGTGCATTCTTTTATAGTCCTAGTAGATATGATTTCAGAATCATCACGTCAATTCAATGCTTACTGAGTGTGCAGCATGATCTTCTGGAGAGTTCAGTATTTAAAAAAAGTTAAAACCCAGTGTCTCTTTTGTTTTTGTTTTTTTGTATGGTCTCAACCTATCAACACCTTTTTTTTTCTCTAGAGTGTGTCTATATGATGTGATCATATACCTATGCAAAGCAATGTTCCCATTTAACCGGGCCGGTTTGGAGAAACAAGTTTTCCCCCTGCTATCTGTTTATTACAGAAAATATGTCCAGTATATAAAAGCACAGAGATAAAATTAACAACACATACATAATCTTACCACCAAAACAGGTCTGTTCTTTCTGTTGTTACATTTGATATTTGCTCTTCCATGGCTTTAAATATAGTATTATGATTTTTTTATAATGTTGTTACTTGATTAAAATATATATGTATAAATTATACAGCAAGATGTTCTAGCTAATTAAAAACTGCAATATTGCCTGCTTTCAGGAGCTGATGTGACCAGGGAGAAGGTAGCCATGGTACTGGGCCTAGCAGGAAATGGGAATGGAGAGTCGTGGATGTGTCTCTGAAGCTATGGAGTGCAAGGAGCCTGTTCCTGTCCTTAGGTCACAAAATAGTTTACTGGCTGGTCTGTTAATAGCACAGATATTACGTTTTGCATCTGATACTCACTTTGTATATGGTATTAGAGAAAGATTTTGTTCTCTTTCTCCACATTTAGTGAACCAGTCTCCAACCATCATCCACTAAACAACTTCTCATCCGTCCCCGGCTGACCTAGGAGGCCATAGTGGTCATCTGGGATGAGCTGTGTATGTATAAGGATCTGTCTCAAAGTTCTCTTTTTGGCCAATTTGTCTGTTCTTGTACCAATATTATAATTTAGTAATAAAATATTCTATGGTTTTTAGTAAAGTTTAATAATCTTCTTCATAAGGATCTAATGTATTTTTGTCCAATATTTTATTATAAAATTTTCAGACATACAGAACTGCTTTAAAAATTTTATAGTGAACACATATATCACTAACTAGATCCTATCATCAGCTTTGTATTTTACTTATTTTATCACGCAATTATCCATCCATTCCATCTCTCTATCCATGTATTACTCTCATTTTCAGTGTGTTTTAGAGTAACTTGTAGACATCAGTATACTTCCCCATAAGTATTTTAGTATGTATATCTTTAAATAGAGTTCAACTTATTTATAGTTGAACTTTATTTATATGAACTTCCAATGGGTTAAACTTACCCACAGTGAAAAAAATCATAATAATGGAATCATACAGTGTATACTCTTTTGTGTACAGCTTCTTTCACACAACTTAATGTTTTTTAAGATTCATCCATGGTGTTTCAAGTACCAATACAAATTGGCTATTCATTGTTGTATAGCTGTATTCTATTGTACACATTTACCAGCTTGTTTTTTCATTCTCTTGTTAATAGACACGGACTTTTCTCAGTTTGGCGCTTCTATGAATAAAGCTGTATGAACATTCTTTCTCTAGTCTTGTGAACTAGACTAGTCTTGGTGAACACATGTTTTCGTTTCTCTAGGAATGGAATTGCTGGGATATAGGTATATATTTAGTTTCATTAAAAAAATAAACTGCCAGAACTTTTTCTAAAGTGATTGTATAATTTTGTATTTCCACAAAAACTTAATGAGAGTTTCAGTTGTTCAACAACCTCAAACGTAAGTTTGACATTTGAGGAAAGATAATTAGCCATTCTGTCAGTGTGGAGTCATATCTCACTGTGGCTTTAATTTCCATTTTCCTGACAGCCAATGATGTAGAACATTTTTCATATTGCTTATTGACCATTCATACATCTTCTATGGTAAAATGTCAGCTTAACTATTTTATTTTTCTTTTAATCTAGGTAGGAGATTGCCACCAATCAGAGCGTTCTGGGTGGGTGATGATTTTCCTCAGCACTTGATGATCACAGTGCCTTCTCTTCTGGTTTCCTTCCTTTCCATTAAGAAATGAGGGATTGGTCTTACTATTGCATTTTTGAAGATAATACATCTTTTTCTTCTAGATGGTTTAAAATTTTTTCTCTTGATCTTTGTTTTCAGCACTTTGAGATATGTCTCTGTATGAGGGTTCTTAGAGCTTCTTGTATTTGCAACTTGATGTTTTTACAGTTTGGAAAATGATTTTAGTCAGTATCTTTCTAAATAGTCTTTCTGCTCCTGCTGAAAACAAAAATTCCGGCTTTATCTATTTCTTCCGGATGTTCTATGAGTGTTACCTGATAGGGTTTGAGGTGCATTTAGGTACATGTGCATGTGAGTATCATGTCTTCTTGCTCTGTTGTTTCACTTACCAGACAACCCTATGAATGTTTCCTATTTATATTTCCTACTGTCAGATAGTTAAGATTTCTTTTACTTCAAATTTACCTGTTTCAACTTTTTGAAGCATTTTATGATTTATTCTGAGAAAGATAGTCTATTCAGTACTAAAATGTAGAAGTCTTAATGGGAAGGAGGAAGGCAGAGTGTAACTCTTTCCATCATTTTTCTATATCTCTTTTGTTTAAAGCATCTTCTTGCAGACAATATACTGTTTTGTTTCTGTTAAATTCAACCTGAAAACTGTTATTTGATGTGTAAGTTCTGCCATTCTATTTTTATGTACTCCATTTTTATTTTTTTGTTTTCTTCTTTCATGTTTTCATTTAGGTAGATTGGGTTTTCTTCTGATGGTTTAAATGCTAAACAGTCTATTTTTGTTCTTTTGTGTCTTTAATCTAAAATTGTTGATAATTATTTATCCCTATTATTTTTTTTAAACTCAACTATATCTTTATTTTACCCCAGATTTAGTTTTAGTTTGCGCCATTTATTTTGTAAATTTTGTGTACATGTCTTTCTTTTTTTATTAATTTATTTTTGTTATAGATGTTTCTCCTTTTTTTTCCCCATTGTTGTCCGTGTCCATTGGTTATGCGTACATGCATATGTCTTTCGTTCATTTTCTATTACAGCATTCATTGTGTTCTGTTTTTTGTTTGTTTTTGTTAATCCTCACCTGAGAATATTTTTCCATTGATTTTTTTTATTTGTATTTTTTAGATATAGTGGAAAGGAGGGGGGGAGAGAGAGAGAGAGAGAGAGAGAGAGAGAGAGAGAGAGAGAGAGAGAAGCATCGATGTGAGAGAGACACATGGATCGGTTGGCTGCAGCACAGCCATGACTGGGATCCAACTTGCCACCCAGGCTCGTGCCCTTGATGGGGAATCCGACCCGTGGTTTCTTGGTCCTTGGTCTGGGTCTGAGCCAAACTGGCCAGGGCCTTTGTGTTCTGTTTTTAAGAGGGCTTTCTAAAAGGATAGCAATCATTTGTTACACATTTATATTGAAAAGACTTTTTTCCTGCTAATCATTTGCCTTTCAATTTTGCTTTTTGATAGTTAATTTTTTATATTGTCAAATCTATCAAATGTTTCCTTTATAGTTATTTTCCAAATATATTTTTTATAATTAATATTCTAACTTTTTTCTTCCTTCTTCCTCCTCTCTTTTCTTTCTTTCTTTCTTTCTTTCTTTCTTTCTTTCTTTCTTTCTTTCTTTCTTTCTTTCTTCTTTCTTTCCTTCTTTCACATTTAACACTCTAAAATATTTTAGAATAGCAACCGAGGTACATGCCCTTAGTGGGAACCAAACCTGGGTCTTTCTGGACTGCAGGCCGACGCTCTAACCACTGAGCCAAACTGGCCAGGACCAAACTTATGGTTTTTAATGAGAAAATTTGATGCAGAAGAAGAATAAATATCTGCCCCAAATGATGGGCAGGATTTGAACTAGGGCAGACTGACTCATGCCTGTACTGTCCACTGAAATTAGAGAATACTGTGAGAATGAACTAATTTACTGTTTGTCCTGAGAAAGGTCTTGGAACAGGTAAGTGAGCTAATACAATGACAGAACAACCCATACTGTTCTGTTCAAAGAGGGGACCCTGCTTTACCTCATTCAGGACAGATCTGATAGCACCTTCTTCTGTGTGTGCTGCTCCTTGCGTGTCTCAAGTCCACGACAGTTGTATGTCAACTGTTTTCTAAATGTCTTGTCTGAAACATACATTCCTGGTTACAGACACTGGCTAAAACAGAGCATTTCAGCAAAGTACTTTAGAATTTAAAACAGTGTTGAAGGAAAAAGGAATGTGTGGTGACAGTTAGTGTGAAAGGTCATGATTAAGTACAGGTCCCCACAGTACAGCACCAGGTCTGCTCTGAAGGAAAGGAATCATGGGAGGCTTGGGTGTCTCAGGCAGCCCTTGACTGTTCGAGGGAGACACAAACTCAGGTTAACACAGAACAGCGAAGGAGTCCACGGATTTCCAAAGCTGCTTTCTCCTGAAGATCACAGAGTTGGGAAGGACACACTTTCTCATGAGAGAGGCAGGGAAAAAATACTCAGAGGTAGTATCTGAAGATTTTGGCGGGCCTCCTTGGCATTCCAACAAAAACCAGGAGAGTGACCTGCTTCCACTTAAACAGCCGGGACAGTCTTCTTGCCACAAGCCTGGGCACCAGCTGTCTCTTGGAAGCCACATACACAAAGTATCTAGCAGTACTTGCTTTGTGCATAGAGAGGCAAGGCGTGAGGCTGCCTGGCTCATGTGTTTTGCAGCCTTTACCCAAAATATAGCTTTCCATTAGCATGACTGATGGACTAGCTCCCTGATGTGGGACTCTGTTGTTGGAGGGCCAAAGGCAAAATGCTCCCTCCCATCAGCCCATTAGCACAGGCAAGGGCCTGCTCATCACTGACCTCTTGGTCTCAGAGGGAGTGGTGTTTGGGAGAGCAGCTATCCCCCAGGCAGATCGTGTCACTAATAAAACCTGATGGCTACGAGACACCTGAGACCCAGGATCAGGAGGTCATCCCAGAATGATGGCACTCAGAGCTTGGTCTGAGGTCAGTGGAGATTAAAAGACAGAACAGTGTGACAGAGAAAGATAGAACTACAGCCAGAATGCCTGACTCTCAAACTCACCAAGGGCTGCTGGCCTTGATGTGCCTGGGGAGTTCTGCCCTGGCACCATAGAAAGAAGGCTCTGTGGTACAGAGTGGCGGGGGTAAAAACATCATAGGTCTGAAAAAATATGCTGAGAACTGCTGGTCCCAACTCTGAGCTCCAGAGGAAGGAGACTTGCCCAACATCACACAGCTGTGAGAGGCAAGGTCTTGATGTTCCATTTGGGCAGTCATTCAAACTGCGATGCTGTGGGCAGTAGCACAGCTATACCGCACTAGAGCTGAGAAAGCTCTCCTTGTGAATTCCACTGATTTTTCCCTTTTAGAATAGCCCTCTGAAAGAGGGGTCCACGGCCGATGTGAGAGCAAAGTTTGCAGTTAATCCCAGTGCTCAGGGGGTAGCTTTGCTACTGACAGGCATCCCCATGTCCTCACCTACTTCATCTCCCTCTCAAACATCTGGGTCACTTCTGGGATCTGCTTTCGGCCCTCCCCATCCTCTCTGAACTCTGCCCTGACCATCTATTCTGACCTCGTCTTCCTGTTGTGATGGGATGATACGACGTGGGCAAGGCGGAGGAATGGACTGTTGGCAGAGGGAACCTCAGGAGCACCACCACGAGGGTGGACTCAGTGCAGCCCTCAGCACTCGGTCTGCCTCAGCCGCAGGGCCCTGCTGCCTCTACTTGGATCGTTCTAATATCAAGCATGAGTCACACCTGACGACTGACAGGGTCATCGTTTCTTAGAACTGAAAGATCTTGGTACCTAGGGGAGGGAAACTGTAAATCCTCAAAGGTAATTACTAAAGAACACAGTCTTCAACTGTCAGCTACTTAATCCTAAGCAAAGACAAGGCCTTTTTAAATCAAGTGCGGTATTTGCAGAGACTACGCACTTCAGTGCAGCTATCTAAAATCGAGTGCCACTGCTTCCCGGGGTCAGCCAAGTCATGGGAGAAGCTCTTCCCTGAGGCAGGGTTCAGACTCTTCTGGGACGCTTCTGAGGTGTGCAGCTCTCACTACTCCGACTGGTCAGTGACTAAAGCACACTCCCCTTCCCGCCCTTCATTTTCTTAGTCAGGCAATAAGCAAATGCTTATTTTATGTCTAGGACAGTGTATCTTAATGTTTATAGTGCATCCGAATCATGTGGATGGACAATCCCACTTCTGGGTATTTATCCGAAGGAAATGAAATCACTACCTCGAAGAGATAGCTGCACCATCATGTTCACCGCTGCATTATTTACAGTCGCCAAGATGTGGAAACAACCTAAGTGTCCATGGGTGGATAATTGGATAAATATATGTGATGTGTGTGTGTGTGTGTGTGTGTATATATATCTTAAAATGTTATTCAGCCACACACAAAAAAAATCCTGCCATTTGAGACACATGGATAAAACAGGAGGGCATTATGCCAAGTGAAATAAGACAGAGAAAGACAAATACTCTATGATCTCACTTACATGTGGACTCTTAAAAAAAACAAAAACTGAATTCATAGATACAGACAGCAGATTTGTGATTGCCAGAGGTGGAGTGGGGGATGGGCAAAATGGTCAAAGGTGGTCAGAAGGTACAAACTTCCAGTTATAAGATAATTAAGTTCTGGGAATGGAATGTACAGCGTGGTGACTATGCTTAACAATACTGGACTGTGTATTTGAAAGTTGCTAAAAGAGTAGATTTTAAAAGTTCTCTTCACACACAAAAATATAACTGTTATGATGGATGTGTTAACTAACCTTGTTGTGGTAATCATTTTGCAATATATACAAATACCAAATATTATGGTGTATATCTTAAATTTACACAATGTCATATGTCCATTATACATCAATAAAGCTGGGGGCGGGGGGAGAACATCTGAAGTGCTTATTAAATCACAGAATTCTAGGCTCCATTCTATGGGTCTTTGATTCGGTAGGTCTGGGGCGGGGCCTGAGAATGTGTGTTTCTAACACATTCCCAGGTGGAGTTGGTGCTACAGGCCCAGTGTTCACACATTGAGAATCACTAATATGAAAGATGAGCTCTGAAGATTTAAATGCAGGTTTGTCTTAGTTTGATTTCTCTCAGGAGCTGAAACCGAGGCAAAGATCGCCAGGCAGGGGGTTTATTTGGAAGATGACTCCAGGAAGCCCCGAGGGGGAATGGGGTCATGAGAGAGTGAAGGAAAGGCAGTCAAAGGTCATATCAGTGACCTCCTCAAGCCATCTGGGACAAAATTCCACTGAGGCGGCCTGGGACATAGTGCAGAACATGTCTCTGAGTCTCCCTCCTGGGGGAGACCTGGGCGTTCCTCCTGTCAGCCCATGTCTGTGGGCTTTACCTGCCCAGCACTGTGGCCCAGGCTGGGCAGGTGCAGGTCAGAGGACGGCCACTATAGGCCATGAGTTGGTGTTAGTGGTGTGGTCAGGGCTGCCTGGAAACAGCAGGGCCTTGGGTGGGTCACTGACAGGCATTGCCACACAGACCTTCTCTTAACTTATATCGCATTTGACGAAATAAATTATACATACAAACATTTTAAATAATTCCAGAGAATATTAAAATTTCAAAATAAATTGCCATGTTAAAAATTTCCCTGTGTAATTTTGGAACATAAGGCCAGTTTTTTTTTTTCCATGTCTCAGTACTTTAATTCTCTAGGAAAGAAAGTCACCTTCCTTTGGCTCCAGACTTTTCCATTAGAGACTGGCCACCATGGAAACAGGATACCTGTTTCCAAAATTAGGACAGAAACCATGGAGCCCTCCAACACGCCTCCCTCAATGCACAGCACCACCTCCACAGTCATTACCACCACCACCACCACCGTGCGAACACGTGCGCACACACACACACACATGTGCACACACAGTTACCAGGCTTGCTGAGCTACTCCCTTTTCTCTTTCTCCAGTGCCACAGGCTCTGTGGCTGGTCAGATTCCTCCAGCCATTGCCAGCCCTCACCCAGGAAGACTGGCCTCTGCAGAGCCCCAGCTTGCTCCTCTTTCCCGTTGTCCACCTGACGCACACCTCGTCTGAGTGGGCGAGGCACTGGAGGATGGTGCTGCACTGAACTACATTTATCAGGCTTAGAGCTTACAGGCTGTGTGACCTTCAGACAAGTCACGTGACCTCTTCAACCTCAACTTTCTCATCAGTAAAAGTGGGAGAGTATCTGTTCCCTCTTCAAGGAATTGTGGTGAGAGATAAAGGCCATAGATGTCCTAAGTGTTCACCAAATATTAGTCCCTAAAACAGTGACTTAGATTTCAGAGTTGCTGTAAGGATTAAAGAAGATCATGTCTGTAAAGTGACCAATGCAATTTTCAGCGCACAGTAGGCACTTCCAAAGCAGTGGATGTCATTAATAGTCACTGCTCTGTGGGAGCAGCTGTGATGAGTATTTGCCCACGTGTTGTGCTCAATTCAATGCTAGAGGATTCTGATCCTAAAAGGCACCTGCCTCTTAGAGCTTGCCCAGTCCTCCAGGCCAGGACTAGCTTCTCCCCATCACCCAGAGCACGTGAGCAGCATTGGGTGGCCTCATGATGGTGGGCAGGGACCACCCAGCATCCTTTGCTCTCACCATCCTGCCTGAGGATACTAATTCCTTGCTCATAATAAACATGCTTTGCTTTAATGAACACACATTATACTGAATTAAATAAATATTTCACTTTCTTTGCAGACCATGAAATTACTCAAATTTTAGTCTGTTATATTATAAAAAGATGTTTTTAATTTAATAGGTTCCACAAAATTAAGTAATTTATAAACACGTTTTCAAACTTTTTGAAGGCAGATGAAAGAATAAAATGGCATGTTAGGAAAACTCGTCTAAGTCACAGTTTGGGGATTCAGGGCAGGAGGACTGGCAGCCCTCCCAGCGACTGAGTCTGGAAGCAGACTGCCTCCTCTGGGGGTGGCAGCTTCCTGTCCCAAGTGACACAAGATGAACCCCTCATGCTTAGCTAAAAGGCCAGCTGGACCAAAATAGGCACCTACAAATATATATTTCCAATCCCTTTCCCAACACCAAATTAGAGACTTTCTGTAACCACATTATAAAATCCAGAAGGAAAAGATGTATCTTATCATGTGGCAAAAACATAATCAGTATCTGTTGAATTGCTAGAGATATCTGACATTAGGCATGAAATGCCTACACGAGTCTACAGAGAAGCAATGGAAGGAATGTGGGGGTATTTAGGCTTCTCTGACTCCTGGAAATTACGGTGTCAATGGCTTGACAGAGCTCCTTCAAGGTATTAATTGCCAAAGGGGATCAAATCTATTTTAAAGAATAATTTACATATATGAAGTACACATGTCCTAACAATATAGCTTGATGGTTTTGTGCCTATCTGTGCAGCCACCATCCAGGTCAATATTTAGGATGTATCCATCACCTCAGAAAGTTCTTGTAGGTCCCTTTCCTGTTGATACCACCACTCCACCCTCCGGGGTAGCCACTAATTTGCCATGGATCACTGAAATTGTTGAGCGTTGAGATTATATAGTATATATTCTTGTGTGTCTGACTTCTTGTTTAACGTAACATTTTTCAGATTCACTCACATTGTAGCATGTATCAGTAGTTCCTTCTTTTTTATAGTTGAGTAGCATTCCATTGTCTGTATATACCACAATTTGTTTATCCATTCACCACTTGATGAACATTTGGTCTGCTTTTAATTTTTGGCTATCATGTATAAAACTGGTATGAATCTTCTTGTACAAGTGTTCTTTGGGGGATATATATACACTCATTTTTCTTGACTACATATCTAGGAGTGTTATTGCTGGGTCATCATGTGGTTAAGTGCATGATTAACTTTATTAGAAACTGCCAAATAGTTTTCCAAAAATGGTTATGCCATTCTACATCCTACTAGCAATAAATAACAATTCCAATTGTTTCACATCTTTGCCTAGTCAAGTCAACCTTTTTAAAAAGTCGATTAATATTTTGTTTTCTATATTTATTCCCTGTGCTTACAGAAAATGCTTGCTTCTTATGGAAGGCCTCCTATATACTTATTAACCATACTTTAAATATCACAACAACTTTACCAAGTAGGAATTTTTATTTTCCATCTGCAGATGAAAAGAGTGTAATAAATACTCACATTCTAATGGCTAAGAAGGGGCCACACTAGGATTCAGTCTGTACTCTGGGCCTTGGGGCAGCCGAGGGAAGAGGTGACAGGAGCCTCAAAGGGCACCTCTGCCTTTCTGCTAAACCTGCTCTTACTGGGAGAGGGCTAAGGCTCCAGGACTCATATTTACAAAACAGTGTGACCTCAATTCTCTCTGTACTCAGATATCAAATGAACCTGTTGGTAAATTAACTTGTCTTGAAGACCTGCAAGAAAAATGCCATCATTTATGTTGCTTATATTTTTTTAACCTGTGTGAACACAGATTTCAGTTTCTAACATCACTGAAATTGGTTTTGCCACTGTGGGAGATAACTGGAAAAAAAAAAAAATGTGAGAAGGCTGTGAGAAATTAACCTTGAAAATTCCCACACTGGCCATTTTGTAGTAATGGTCTTCCACGTCGTTTTAAAGAATCGGGGCGAGGGGCATGGGCAGGTGGGTTTGGAAGGCTAAAGGTTTCCGAAATCAGTAGTTCTAATTCAGGTCAGTTGGTGGAGTTTGCTTCTGTAAAATGGTGTATTAATCAGGGCTCTCCAGAGAAACAAAACCAACAGGGGATACATATGGAGATTTATTATAAGGAATTGGCTCATGGGATTATGGGGGCTGATTTTCTGCACCCACGGTCTGCTGGCTACGAACTAGAGCCTAGGAGAGCCAGGGTGTAGTTCAGTCTGAATCTGAAGGCCTGAAAACAGGGGGAGCTGGTAGTGTAAATTCCTGTCCAAGGACAGAAGACCAGTGTCCCAGCTTAATAGGCAGGCAAAGACTAATTCTCTTTTCTTTCACCTTTTGTTCTGTTCAGAGACTGGATGGTGCCCACTCACACTGGGGACAGCAATCTGCTCCACTGAGTCCACAGATTCAAATGCTTACCTCAGCCAGAAACACACTGACAGACACACCTAGAAGTAATGTTTAACCATATCTGGGCATCACTTAGTCCAATTGAGTTGACACATACAATTAACCATCACAAATAGAATCTGCAGCAGGTATGGCCTGAGCAAGCAATGCTACAATTCTAGGACAAATAGAAAGGTCATTTTGTTTTTTGTCAATACAATATATGTTACAATTTGTTTTTAAGCCATGGGGGGAGATCTGACTTTTGTTTATCAACTTTTGGCACCAGTTGCTTACATTCTCTCTCTCTCTCTCTCTCTCTCTCTCTTTCACATATTCCCTTACTTAATCTCCACCCTGCCCTGTAAGAGAGGGATTTTTATGTTCATTTTTCAGGTGAGGAAGTTAAGGCTCAGAGAGGTTAAATAACTTTGCCATGGTTACACAGCAAGGGCAGAACTATACTTTTATTCAGATCCATCTAACTTCAAAGTCAGGACTCAGTCCGTTATACTATACTCTCTCTGAAACAGAAGTTTTTGTTACATATTTAGATAAATTAAGATTATTTGCTTTAAAAAAGAAAAGCATAAATGTTTAAAAAGCCAGAGTATCCCTGATGTACAATGTGAATCAATGTTGCACAAAAATCATACTTAAAAATTTCTGGACAACATTTATTATTTTTATTTATGAGGTACTTTCATCTACAAAAGTGCATGAATCTATGGGCTCAAGAATCTGAACAACTATGAGTTTAATTAGAAAATTAATAGCTTTTTACTATGATTCTAAATGAAAAACAAAAACTCCAATTGTCTGGGCTCCACCTAATCAAGACCGCTTTTATACATGCAACAGTGAATTGCAGACAGGGAACAGGGAGACATTTCTAAATCTCAGCTCCTGGAGTGTATCAGGGTTCACCCCCATCCAGTCCAGCTCCTATAGCTTCTAAATCTCGGTGCAAAATCTTTTAACTGACACTCGGGAATGATAGGCAAGAATTACTCTGGAACTTTCTGTCCTGGGAGAAAGAGTCCATGGTGTTCACTCTTCTGTACATTCAAAGACAGAATGAAGTAGTTTACTTTAGAAATGTTTCAATTACACTGATCGAATATGGAATTAATAGAAATAACCCATTGCCCAAACACATCTGTGCTCTCAAACTTGTTGGTAGCTGTTGTTTTGTAGTCAAATGTATCCTTCTGGTGACACTGACAGTAAAGAGATGAAGCTGAGGGTTGGACTGTGACCTGAGTAGACCTGAGCCCATAAACCAAAGGCTCTGTAGGTCAGAGTGAAGGAGCAGTTGGAAGGAAGCCAAATGTAGCACCAATTAGCTTCCCAGAGTTAGTCACCAGGCCTACACTAATTATTTTTAAGCTGAGAAACACACATCTTCACATGTATATGTGAGAGCTATCATAAAGGCTCCCTTTGCATGCAGGAGGGGACAGAGCTGGGCTGCCCCTCCCGCTGCTGATGGCTTATCCTCAGGGGAGCTCAAAGTCTAATCTTTTGTTCCTGAGAGATTGGCTTTGTGGTTTTGCTGTTGCCATTTGTTTTACCATCTGAAGTGCTAAATTTACTCATTTCTAGTTTGTAAAGTGAAGGAGGCATTTTGGTTTAAATCCCCTGAGGAATGAAAGCAGAAAGAAAGAAATGGGAAATGCATTAATGTCACACACCAAGAACAAACATAATCGTGAGAATCCAGGCAGGGGCACGTGCATGGTTCTGAGAGCCACTGACCGAGCATCGTCCTTGGAATAATTAAAATGTATGACTCATTATACTTCTCGTTGAAGAGAATTCGCCCAGGGACTCAGGCATCTTGGGAAATTTCATCTTGTCTTTCAGGCTACAGCAAGTAATTTAGGAGGGTCCTGAAATGGTAAGTTACTGAATCTTTATGGCAAATTCAACAAAACCATGTCTTCAATGTCCATATAACCATATCTAATCACTCTTCAAGGCCCATTCAAATGCACTTTCTCCTCTCCCCCACCTCTTGTTAAAAGCAGTGTTTCTACCTCTAAACTCACAGGATAATTTATCTAGCTCAAGAGTTTGCATCCTTTTGCCTGGAACACTTCCTAAGTGCCTTAATGATTTCGGTTCTATAAAACAAAATGTGTGTTATTAAAAGATATCCGAGCATTAGGTATTTATTTAATAGTAGTAGTAAAAGCAGTAATCTCTACATATAACTTTATTCTAAAGTCATAGAGTACCAGCTTTAAAAAAAACCAGACAAAAGCATTTCTAGAAAACAAAACAGGGTATTCAATTGTGTTTGGTACAAACCTGGACCCCCAAAATTACCTGGTCTGGATAATTCTTTAACATTTTTTTTTTTTAGCCAGACCCCTTGTATATTCTCCACAAGCCTTTATCCTTATGCATATTTCTGCATATTTGGTTGAATAATAGAGCGGAGCTAAGAAAATAACAGCTGCATGTTTTTTAGTTGTTTCTAATGACTTTCTTTTATGTCTGTCTGCGTTAGAGTTCTTTCCAAACACAAAGAAAATAAAACAAAACAAAGAGAACCCCGTAAAATTAAATCGTGCCAGGCATTTCTAGGCCTGAATATAAAAGATTGCTTCATTTTTCTTATATAGTTCACTAGCTTTCTAATCTTAATTAATGACTGTAGAAAGCTTCAGAATTTGTTGTTTAGTATTTCTGGTCACATTGTGCCTGGGGCTTGATTCCCTTACTCAGGCACACAATTGTTATTATTTATTAATACTCAGTGAACATCAGCAATGCACTTCGATGCCACTGGGAAACTGGAATTAACTATGATCATTCTCCAATGAATTCAACCTCTGAATGTGAAAGGATTCAACCCAAAGGAGGAGCCTGTTTCCAGAAAGCAAGGGTGGCACCGTGACATGGGCTTAGGACGGCACAGTTTGCCAAGCTGGCTCTGATGTTTGTGGGTTTTATGATATTTCCAGGTAAGCAATTTGGTTTTGCTTGGTTTCAGAGGAAGGTGTGAAGTAGTGAGCTGCAGGGGCCGCGGTGGTGTGAATCACCGGAGGCACATTCTCTTAGGCTGAAGAAGAAATGTTCTCTAACCTTGCAGGGAAATAAGACTTGAATCTATGAATTTAGTTTCGTTTTATCTTGACCATGGGTGAGAACCAGTGAGTAAGAGAATGCAAAGGGGAAAGGGAAGGGAATGAGTGCTCACACTCAGAATGGGGGATGGGAACAAGAAGAGGAGTCCTCGATGGCAAAGTTACAATTTGAAGAGATATTAGATAATAGCAAAAAGTCTAGGAAGGAGAAGTTTTGTTTCTTAAAATTGTTTTATTTTTTATTGTACTACACTTGTCAGTAAAATTTACAGATTTCAAGTATACAACTCCAATGAGTTTTGGCAAATGCATGTATGCATGTGACCCGCAATCCTGTAAGATTTAGAATGTTTCCACCACCCAGAAAGTTCCTTTGTGTTCCTAACTAGCCAATCAACACTCCCTACCCTCTTATCCACCACAGTGGACACCGCTGTTCTGATTTCTCTCTCCATCACTTCTTAACTTTCACATAGATGCAATCACATACTACCTACCCTTTGGTGTTTGTCTTCTTTCATTCAGCACTTTTTGAGCCCCATTGATGTCATTGTATGTGTTGGTCTTTATTTTTTATTTTTTATTATTATTTTTTTTTATCCTCACCCGAGGATATTTTTCCATTTTTTTGTACAGATAGAGTGGGAGGGAGAGAGAGGAAGGGAGAGAGAGAGAGAAACATCGACATGAAGGGACACATCGAGTGGCTGCCACCCGCACGACCAACCAGGGCCGGGGACAAACTGCAACCGAGGTATGTGCCCTTAGCGGGAACCAAACCAGGGTCTCTCTGGACCACAGGCCGACGCTCTAACCGCTGAGCCAAACTGGCCAGGGCTGTGTTGGTCTTTATATTCTGAGTAGTGTTGCACTGTATTGTTTTAGTGCACTTTTAAAATCCATTCTCCTTGTGATGTTCATTTTTTTGTTTTCCAGTTTTGGCTACTATTAATAAAGCAGCTGTGAGCATTGTTAACAAATCTCTTTTTTAAAATATATGATTTTATTTCTCTTTGACAACAGCTAGGAGAAAAATTTCTGGGTATAATATAGTTATACTTTTAGTGCTACAAAAAACTGCCAGAGTTTTCTAAACTGATTGTACCCTTCTACATCCTGCAGGCTATGTATGGGAGCTCTCGTTGTTTTGCATCTTATAGCTCCAACTTTGGTATTGTCAGTCTTTAAAATTTTCATTCTCCTAATGATGTGGGATACTTTTTAATGTGCTTATTGGTCATTTCTCTGTCCATGTTTTTTTTTTTTTGACATTTTATATTGGTGAGTTTTCTTCATATTATTGTGTTGTAACAGTTCTCTGTGTATTCTGTATACTAGTCCTTTGCCAGAAAGACCTAAAAGGAATATTTTCTGGTAGTTTATGGTTTGTCAATTTATTTTCCTCATGATTCTCTCTTGTTGAGCAGAAATTTTTAATTTTGATGAAGTCCAATTTATCCCTTTTTTTCTTTGGGTAGTTAATACTTTTAAGGTCCTATCTAAGGAATCTTTGCTTACTTTAAGATCACAAAGATTCTCTAATATGTTTTCATCTAGAGACTTGTAGATTTAGCTTTTATATCTAGCTCTAATGAATTTTGGGGTATAAAAGCTACAATTGTGAAGTAGGGGTTAAGTCCTACTTCTTATTCCATATTGATTTCCAGTTTTTCTGCCACCATTTCTTTCTCCATTGGATTTCTTTGAAGCTTGGTGAGGCCAACATTTGACTAGGAAGAAGTCATTGGTAATCTCAAAGGAAAAAAATTGGGGTGTCTGGAGAGATGCCAAGAAAAGGAGAAGGAAGGACCTTAACAAGACAAAGCACTAGAAGCCACATTATAGAGTCTGAGTTATAACAAGCAGACACAGTAGAGAGATTACAAAGGTATAGATCACATATCTAAAGAACTTGGCTATAAAAAGAAAGGTTAAAATAGCACAATGAGTCAAATAATCATGTCTTGGTCAAGATATCAGAGGGATATTTATTGTCAGGTTAGGGAAATAATAAGGTTAAGGTAGGACTTTAAAGGGCTTTGGCTGGAAAATAGCTCAGATGATCTTCCTTTTACAGAGACTGACATTTTCTTAGAAAGTTCTCTGGCATTACATTGAACCCAGGAAATACACATTTATGGTGCAAATATCTGTTCAAAATAAAAGACTTGCTTGGCAAAAGTATGTACAAATAGTGAGTGGTCTGAGTTAAATACTTAGTCTTCCAGGCAGGCTAGGAGCAGAGCCTCTTGGAGCTGCTGTGTCTGTGCCTTGTGAAGACACCACACATGTCCCTTTGGCTAAAAGAACCATTGGATGACAGTCCCATCAAACATTTCACAGAATGGGCAGAAGAGATGCCAAAAGACAGCGATCACCACCTGCTTTTCTACAGGAACATTTTCCTGAAACATTTACATGGCTAAAGAGGATGGTGCAACTCTTTTCTTCAAATCTGTAATTGAGTCCTGTAAACCCTAGTTGCTCTCCTGATCCCACAAGCGACACTTTAAGGGTCTATTACAATGTGTTCCCCAAAACATCTACTCGCAAGAGGAAAGGAAAGAATAATTGCATTTACTGATTATTAACTGACTGTACACCAGGCAGGATTGTCACATACAGTTGTACAGGCTGTGCACTGCACAACTGCAAACACCAGGAAACACCGTTTCCATCCCAGCTCAGTGCTGTGCTGGTGGCCTTGGTGTAGAGTGTTGCTCTGCTTTTTGCAAAAGTAGGTTCACTGAGTACTTGCAACCATACTATGAGATTGGCATTATTATGTCCATTCTGTAGATGAGAAACCTGAGGCTCAGAGAGGTAAAACCACTTGGCCAAGGTCACTCAGATGGTAAATAGCAGAGCTATAATATGTAGATCTGTTGGTTCCAAAATGTTGTATTTCATGGCCTTAAATATTGCACTGACAAGGTTCATCTTTAGAAGGCAGGTAAGTAGACTGTTTGGGATGGAACAGGTAACCTTCAGGAAGTGTATGGAATCAAAAACGCCATTGGACTGGAAGACAAAAGGGATAGAGAAATAGGAACTGCCAGGGTGGCTAGAGGGAGATGAAGAGGTGGAGAAAAATTCTGGGTTGGCAGAGGCTGAAGGAGCAGATGGCCCAGCAACCCAAGCACACCCACCCAAGGAGCCAGCTACAAAACACTACAATTGGCCCTGCCGTGACTGGCTTGGGAAAATGCCAGATTGGTTTAGCCACTGAATTAGGGAACCTGAGGTAAGGGATACAGGGGGCTGTCCCATTGCTCAGAAACAGGCAGAAATGCCCAGCCTTTTGGGAATGAGCTGTGTCCTCTCAGGAAGGCAACCTGGCTCAGAGTTAAAAATAAAGGCTCACAGTTTAGAGGTCAAATTCTGATTTACTAGGTGTGAGACTTCAGGAAAGTTATTGAATCTCACTTTCTCATCTGTGAAATGGGATTGTAGTATCAACCTGAAAATTTATTCAAATGATTAAATGAAGCAATAAATTCCAGTTACTCTGTGGCTTAGGGCACATAGAATGAAACATGGTGATAACAGTCCACTTATCAATCCTCTGAAGCTCTTGGCTTGCAGGTCTCTGCTGGCTTGTGTCGTGCTCCAGGCCCAGCACAGGGAAAGATGTGAGAGCTGCTGGGGGTGAGAGGAGTTGCCTTATTCTACAGCAGGCTGTCTGTTCTCCTATAAAAGTTTTCTTTGTCTGTTACCACTAGACCTCTATTTTCAGAATATGATGCATATCAGATAACATTCTACAGTGGCTGCAGTGACAAACAGAGCTGTGTCATCTGGATTCCTGGCCTGAGCGATTCCAACTGTGAGCCTGTAAAAAAACAAAGTTGGATCTTAACCATTTTTGCAACTTCAAAACTTGGAACCTAGAAGCCCCTCCATAAGCGTTGACTGGATGGATGGCCAGTTAACACAATTACTTGTTTGGCCCCTGCACTTGAGACCTAAGGCTGGTGAGTTTCTGTGGATGTGAGTAAGGAGGCATTGTTGGCCAGAGTGCTGCAGTGGGGTGGGAGACCTGCATTTAGTTATGGGCTTCAGAACCAGATTGTCATTGCAAGCCACCCTGGTGGGTGCTTTATGAATGCTTCGAAACCATGAGCTGCATGAGCAGGTGCCTGGAGGTAGCAAGCTGCCTATATTCCGATGGCAGATATCCCAGTGGGCACCTGGAGCACACATCCCCTTGCACATGAGCTGCTCTGTCGGGCACAGAAACACACCTTCCCTTTTCCTGGGCAGTGAAAGAACAGAGCTTGTGAAAGCGATGGAAAAGCAAACAGTGTTGCACCGTGGGGAATCCTCTCTTTCCTCATAAAGCAGCATGGGTCCGGCTCTGCTTTTTCATCTGGATTAATCACTGGTCAATGCCAAGGAGACCAGTTAAACACTTGAGGGAGGAGGTCAGATCCACAAGGTGAAACAGTAAATAGTAAAACTTGGGAGATATCTTCTAAGCAAAATGAGGCAGGAAATGAAGAATGCTTTTAGATTTCCAGTAAATGTAATGCTAAAATATTCAGCCATTTGGATATTGCCATGTTATCAATCCAATTAACCTTGCTTCAAGCTACAGCGTTCAGAGATACTGATGGGTTACAAAGCAATATGCAATATCCCATTGCTGATTATGATCCTATATAACAGAGAGAACACAGCTCTTGAGTTTCAGAGTTGTGAAAAGAGTGAGATTCAACTCTCAAATTATGAAGGCAGTGATAACCTACAATTTGGTTGCAAACAAATATGATTTTTATTTATTTAGCAACATAAATTTGTCAAAATTGTCAATATGTGGGACTCCATATACCGATTAGCAGTGATAATGAACAGGAGTTTCAATAATCTGCAGTTGAAATGACCCCATTAGTAATGAAATAAAATTGGCATACTGAAATGGTTTCTTGAAAAAAGATTATTTTTTAAATAACATCTACCGAATTTTATTATGTTTTTTTTTTTTCAGTTGCTTTGTATAAATAGAGAAACAGGTGATTCTCTCATAACAACTCTATTTTCTAAAAATTACATTTTCTGCTAAAGGTAAGAAGTGTAAAGAAAGATTGTATCAAGTGCAAGAAGTGTTGTAAGTCTTACCATTGCTGTGTTTGAACATTTCCAGATGTTGATTTTATAAATATTTTATTTTATTTATATATATATATATATATATAAGACACGTGGGAGAGAAATTACCAAAATATCCGGGTAACTATTAGGTTTTTGGTTTTACTTCAATTTGCTATATCTATGTATTTATCTATGTATCTACCTGTATGTGTGACAGAAACATTTCTCATCACTCATTGCATTGGTAACTCTTCACAAGTACGACTGCAGCTGAAATTCTTATTAATATATCCACTCTCAAGCTTCAACGTGTAAGGCTTATTAAAACGTTGCCAAGATAGAACAGAATCCAAAAGAAATTCAATTTGGTATTTCTGTTTCAATTAAATATAATTTAAACATAAGTTCAGCAATCCTCAGCAAAAAAACAAGGTGAAAACTTTCAAAATATTTCCTAAAGTCTGTGGAATTTAAATCTCTGCTTTGAAGGAAAAAGGAAGCGGTTCCCATTTAAATGTTTTCCGAAGTCACTGGAAAATTAAAAAGAAAAAGACCTATAATATTTGTGTTACTTATTTCAGGCTTAGGAAGGAAATGACAGAGTTCAATCTTTTCTTCATAAGATATTGTCCCGTAACTTTTAAACCTAATTATTATTACTTATGGAAAATGAGATGTAGTCATGACATGGTTTATAATTTAAGTATATGTGAGAATCAAAATGATTTGAGGTCTTGAGATAAATCATTGGAGCTTTGGCTTAATTGAGTTAGGTGGTGACTTGAGCAAGTGAGTTCAGTTTTGATCAGAAAACACCAGGGTGTCTTTATGGAGGGGAATGTGCCAGAGCAGGGAAACAAACACTTTCCTCCTGAACAACCAGTGATGAAGATCCAGAGGAGACCCAGGGGAGGAAGTGAGATGGGCCAGACCAAAGTTGTCCATTGTCATGGTGATGGCTCCTTGCACACCTACTCATAACAATAAAGGCTATCAGCACTAGGGCCCTGTGTGACACCACATCTCCAGATGTGGGTTCTATTTCATCTGCTAGCTCCAGATGTGAGTTCTATTGCATCTGTTAGCTCCAGATGTGGATTCTATTTCATCTGCTGGTTCCAGACGTGAGTTCTATTACATCTGTTAGCTCCAGATGTGGATTTTACTGCATCTGCTAGTTCCAGATGTGGGTTCTATCGCATCTGCTAGCTCCAGATGTGAGTTCTATTGCATCTGCTAGCTCCAGACGTGGGCTCTGTTGCCCATTCAGCTGAAGATCTTAGAGGCCAAAGCCTTAACTGTGAAAGACTGACACATTGAAATGATCTAGAATAAATATGTTCTGAGGACTTTGTTAGGCATTATGGGGAGTGTAGTAAAAGAAGAGATTCCTGACTAACGGGGTTTGCAACAACTCAGAGGAAGAATGTGAACAAAGAAAATCAGTAACATAAGGTAGAATGTGACAAATGCCTGAGTGACAGTGACATGAATTATAACCAGAATTAAGATGAACAATGGGGAGAGGGAGAAGGAGAAAGAGAAGAAAGCAGAAGTTAACTAATAGATGAGGATCTAATGTATGACATAAAACTTATTTGGGGGATCATTTGTAAGTTATATAAATGTCTAACCATTTTGCTCTACACTGGAAGCTAATATACTATTGAATGTCAACTGTAATTAAAATAAATAAATAAATAAAAACCAACTGCCTCTGGAAAAAACACACACATATTTGTTATATGCAATATAATGACAGCACCCATGTGTAGGTTAGCTGCCTAGAATTATAGGCTGTGGGTTACCTAGGGTGGGGACTAAGTATTTTCTTTCTCATTATGTCTATAGTCAGCCTATAATTCAGTACCTGACTTGACATAAGGCAGCCCTCTGTAAAAATGTGCTAAGTAACTGTAGAATGAATCCATGCATGTGGACGAATGGGTGATTGTAGATTGTGTGAGGGGTTATATTGGAAGGGGAATGGGTAAAAATGAGGTGAGCCCAACTGAAGGAGAATTTCTAAGCAGAAGAAATGCAAGAGGAGATATGAGGTGTGCTAAGAGCCTCAGAATGATGCTGGAGAGTAGGGTTAGGATTAGGAGAGGGAGGAGTGTAAAGGAGGCTGCGAACTCTGGCTGGGGACAGACTAGACAGCTGACCCCTTTGTCACCTAGCTAAGTTCCACCCCTGCTCCAGGACTTGCTTTGATCTGTCGTTCTCCCTTCAGAGCTCTCCCTGACCTCCCAGGCTGGGACCTCACCACCCTGGCGTGCTTCTTTCCTGCACCCATCCTATAAGCCTGCCGTTGTTTATTCACAGGCTCTTCCCACTTGGGTGAGACTGGGTACCTCTGTGGGAGGGACTGATATATTATTCATCTTCAAAGTCTCAGCACCAACAAATACCAGTTGGGTGAACTACCAATGATGAATACCAATGATAAAGTTCCACTGAAATTTTTAAAAGAGAGAAGGGATGTGATTAAAACAGTGCTTTCAAACGTTTTTATGGAAGGCAGAAGACAGGTTGTCAGGTAGAACCTTGAAGGTTTGTGGAATCACTCATAGCAAGAACTAGGGTTGAGGTGAGTGTGGAGGGGGTGGGGCTAGTATAGAGAACATGGGTTAGACAGAGCAGAACCGACAGAACTCAGTAATTGAGAGCAAAGAGAAATAGGCCAGTTCAGAAGACCCAGGAAGAGAGTCTGATTGCAGCCGGAGGGAGAGGTAAAAGCAAAAAATAAAAATAAAAAAGCTAAGAGGAGGCTGAGTATTTAGGCAGAAGAATCTAGGAGGAAGAGAAGGCTCATAGGCTGGAGAGAGCAAAAGGGATCTGAACGAAGTCAGATGGACTGCACTATAGCAGATGCATAGGGAGAGACAGACATGTCTGAGGCAGAGACAGGGACAGGGACCACATGTGTCCTGCAGGTCCTGCAGCCAGAGCCTCAAACACATGAGAGCAGGAGTTCTCCAGCCCTTCTTAGGGAAGCAGCCCAAGTGTTCCCCCAGCTTCAGATTTCTACTCACTCCAAAAGGATGGCTGTCTTCCCAGTGCATAGAGAATGGGAGGTTTATAATGGCCTCCGCATCTTAACAGGGAACAATAAATAACTGTAATTTCCAAAAGCTGGTTTCTCTTAAGGGAACATACACAAGCATTTGTAAGCCAATGCATCACTGGTTCCCTTTGAGTTTCTGCTGGAAAATGGAGCAGAGAAAACCTGGTGGGTTTATTTTTAGTTCTTGCAGGGATGAATGACCAACCCCTGTGGTTTAACGATTATTTGAGTATTCCTTTTGGCAGCAATCTGAAAAATCAATCTATGGTTAGCACCGCTTAGCCTGTTCAAAACTGATCATTTTAATGTATATTTCCAGACAGGAAAGCGATAGGCTGGCACCAGGGAAGGCAGCTTGCCTTAAAGTCCATATTATGAAGGTCTCAGCCATGCTCTGACATAGTGATATCTGCCTGGACTCTGGGAGAGACAGACTTCCTCTATGCTCCTCCTCTTATCTGTCTGTGAAATGGGACACTATCTCTCTCATGCTGCCTTCACAAAGAAATTATAATGATACATGTATCCTAAAAAGGGGTTCTTTTTGTTCAGTCCTTAAAATAAAAGGAAATAGAACTGCATAGACTGACAAAAATGATGTCCAGGATGACAGGGGGGAAAAAAAAAACAAGCTGTATATGTACATGTATATATATGTTGCACAAACTGTGTATAAAACATATATATAGACACATGTTATCCATTTTATGAAACAATGGCAATTATTATGAAGATATTCATGTACGTATAACATTTACTTTTTTTTTTTTATCCTCACCTGAGGACATTTTTCCATTTTTTGTTCAGATAGAGTGGGAGGGAGAGAGAGAGAGAGAGAGAAACATTGACATGAAAGGGACACATCGAGTGGTTGCCACCCTCACAACCCAACCAGGGCCGGGGACAAACTGCACCCAAGGTACGTGCCCTTAGCGGGAACCGAACCCGGGTGTCTCTGGACTGCAGGCCGACGCTCTAACCGCTGAGCCAAACTGGCCAGGGCAGGTAACATTTACTTTTATTTCTTACATTATTTTTTTTTTTTTTTTACCATTTGCGTCTTTACAAGCTTATATTTCTTTCACAATGAGAAAGAGTTTCAGTGCAAACAGATGAATGAAGAAGGCTCTCCACCTGTGGAAGCCCATTTTGCTCCATTGATCAATGAATACTCTTCAGACAATGAAAACTTGCTTCATTGTCTCTGGAAAAACTCTGACATGGCTAGGGTTGCAAGACCATAGATGGCCTTTACCCCTGACAACTTACTTCGAGTGTTCTCACTTTGTTTCCCAGGGCTCGAATGGAGAGCAGAGACGCGCTCTCAGCTCATGCAAGGTGCCCTGCACGACCTCAGTCTGTTAACATGTTAAAGTCCACTAAGCTCTCCTCCAAGGGAAAATGTCTCCTCACTAGGAATAAGCAAATATTTAGTAAAGCACACTTCTTTGCCCAAACATGGTTCGAGAGGGTTTTTTTTTTTTAATTTTTATTTCCAGAGAGTAAAAGAAATAAGATTTAGCACAACTTATGTTTCTCCAAACACAAAAACAAGCACCAGGGCAGTGGCAGGTACAGGGTTAGACCCGGGGAGTCGGGCTCTGAAGGGCGTAGAGGGTTTCTTAGAGCCGGCTTCAACTCAGCCTTCTGCACCGTCTGGGTCTGTTGGGACTTGGGGTGCAGCTATGATGAGCAGTAGGAGATTAGTGCACCTCTCTCTGCCAGTTACTGCTGACAAAAGTGAATTCTGCTGTGTGGCAGATAATATTCCTAGGAGGATGATACAAACACATGTTCATATCCACCCCTGCATGGAAGATGTGGCCGGAAACTCATTCTCAAAATCGCAGGCTCAGTTTCCTAGAGTAAAATATTTGAATCTAGTTATCAATTTTGATTTGTGGTATTCAAAATTATGGGCACTTCTCTTTCGCTTCTGTTTACTTTGACTCATAAAGGAACACTGCATCTAACAGCGTCCAGGTCTTGGACTCTAGAAATTTTGGTAGTGCCCTGATATTTCTTTGGAAATCTCGAGAACCTTCATCAAGCATTAGTAGGAGCTGGTGATCTTCACAGGAACCCCTGAGAGAAAAGTTCTATCTCATACTAGGTTTAGTGTGAATTATTTACAGAAAATAACATTTCTTTTTTTTTTTTATCTTCACCCGAGGATATTTTTCCATTTTTTGTACAGATAGAGTGGGAGGGAGAGAAAGGAAGGGAGACAGAGAGAGAAACATCGACGTGAAGGGACACATCGAGTGGCTGCCACCCTCACGACCAACCAAGGCCGGGGACAAACTGCAACCCAAGTACGTGCCCTTAGCGGGAACCGAACCTGGGTCTCTCCGAACCGCAGGCCGACGCTTTTAACCGCTGAGCCAAACTGGCCAGGGCCAGAAAATAACATTTCTAAAGAGACATCTCACTTCGCTGCCATATCTAGTCCCCCAATTCCAAACACGTCTCGGGGTCAAAGCATAGGATCTCCCGGCATAGAGCCGCCAAAACGTCTAGGGCCATAGCTCAGGCTAAGAGGGGGATGAGAACGAAAGCGGACGTAATCCTGTCCACATGGAGACCAAGGCTGGAAACTATGAGGAGATGGCCACACATCACACAATTAGCTGTTAGCAAGCTAAGGGAACCAAACCAACCCTTTACCTCTCACTCAGAGTTGCTTCCACTACTTCAAACTGGCTGCTTACCAGGGGTGCAGTTTGCTACATCTCAGGGAATAGTGGCATTTTTAACAAGGCCCTTCTGACACACAAAGATTTTACCCTCAGGACTGATGCTTACTGTGGGAATTTCAGACATCGTCGGAAACTGCACAGGGAGATACTTGGGCCGGCAGACCTCTTGGCACTCTTTCAAATCACTGCCCTTGGGTGGTTATTCTGCTTGTGTTGCTTTCCCTTGGAAAACCCTTGCTTGCTTTGCAGCTCTGTTAGGCTTGAATGAGACACCATATATGTGCGCCTTCAGGGTCCTGGATGCACACTCAGCCTTCTTTGATTAACTGATGAGAAGATCCAATGCTGTGCATGTTGCCTTTATTCTGCATCAGGTGTACATTTTCCCTCATCAGAAACGTTCGGCCAAAGCAGTGAAGTATTGGAGGTGGCTCCTGCCAGCTGACCAGAGACAGACTTGTGCATCCCGCCCCAGCTCAGTGAAATTGCTATATTGAAATTGGACATGGCGAAATGTTTATATCATGAAACTCAATATCTGGCCAACATGAAAATTGGGGATTTTTTTGTCTCAGAGAACCTGGTTACTAGCACATGTTTGGTCCCAAGTATGCATTTTTCTACCATAGCAAGAAACTATTTATTTTGTAAACTATTACCAACTTGTGCTTGATATATGTAAGTATACAATAGATATTTGTAAAGGAATGAATGAATAAACGAGATATTTTTTAGATATAACCAGTGTTTCATGCTAGTGTTGACTCAAACTGGACATTAAAATAGTGCTAATTTTGGATTTTCCATCTTTTTTTAGTTTTATCTTGTATTCATGTTGGTTTCTCAAATGCTGGTTTGGGATGTAGGAGCTTTTCCACATCTCTCCTTCTAGTGCCCCTTTTGCAGGCAAGAGAAAAATCAAACATTCCCTCTGTTAAAATGAGGAAGCATTATGTAGTTTCCATGAAAGGTAATTTTGACTTTGTGGTACAATATAAAGGAAAACATTTTTATATATTACAGGTTATTTTTAATTTTAAAAGAATAACCAAATCCCAACTGGAAGAGCTAAACTATCTGACATGGTCTCATTGATATTCTGCTTCTCTGATTACTAGCTCAAGAAATTTTGAATCACCTTTAAAATTGATGTTCAAATTTAATATAATTTTGCTTTGTATCTTGTTCCAGTAAAAGTTTCATATTGGTTTGCTTGTAGGGAGCCAAGAAAAAAAAGCAATTTTTGCTTTGGAAAATCCTGTGAATATTTATATAGTGGCTCTCAGCTGCAAGGAATTTAAGAAGCTTAGAAGAACTTTGAAAAGTTTTTAAAGCAGGGAGTCACTGTAATACCATGAATAGGAATACATTCAGGTCAAATTTGAAATTGTGTGAGTGGTTACTATTATTCTGTTAGACCTGGACCCACACAGCCTTTTAAATGTTGCTGGAGTAATTTGACGTGGTGGTTTTTACTTAAAGAATTCTATTGGAGAACATCTGCACTAGTTTGGTATGTCTATTAAACTTCTACTTCAACAGGCTGAGAGTTTGGGTGTTGGTTTTTCATAAACACTTGTCAAAATCAGCAAAAAGACTATAGACCAGATATCATCTCTCATGAAACTTAGCCTCAAAATTCCATTGTTCTTAGTTGACTCTTACAAAGATAATATTGATTGAAGGAAGCTAGAAACAACAGTTTGCATGCTATATTATTTCATTTATATAAAGTTCAAGAATAGGCAAAACCCATATCTGGTATTAACAGTCCAAGTAGTGGCTACCCTTTCGGGGAACAGTAGTAACAGCAGTGACTTCCAGAGGGCTAGTAACGAGCTGTCTTCTGTTACACAGTTGTGTTCACTTTGTGAAAACAGATAAAAAAGTGTCCTTGTGATTTGGGCACATTTCTGTACATAACTGATATTTCAAGACAAAATTTACTTTTTAAAGATTGGCTAGTCCCTGACTCTCTTTGAGATTTTAAAGAATTTCAGAGTGGCTTGCAAGAGAAAGTTAATTAAATGAGGTTGCTTACTGAAGAGCAAATGGAATCCCTACATAGAAAAAGTCTTGGGCCTGGGCAGTGTGGCTCAGTGATTGAGCATTGACCCATGCACCAAGAAGTAGCCAGTTCGATTCCTGGTCGGCTGGGGGGGGGGGGGCGGTCATGCAGGAGGCAGTCAGTCAATGTTCTCTCTCATAGATGTTTCTCTCTCTCTAAAAATCAATAAAGAAAAGTTATTTATTTTTTTAAAAAGAAAGAAATAGACTTGATCTTACCAGATAAACTCTATCATTTGAGTCTACAAAAGAAAAACTTTTACTTCATGTGGGTCAGCATTTTTTTTCAAGGGACAATTTCATGTCCCCTCATGCAAGTAGTTCTTTGTGAATAAGAATCAAATGCTGTCTTTCAACTCTTTAAAACATTATTGGAAAATATAAAAGACTTTAGGGGTCACAAATAGCTCTGTAACAGCTTTAGAGAATCCTTTTCTGGTGTCTTTCCATCCCATCCTAAAATCTGCTTGGGAAAGCTGAGCTAATTAGAAGTGGCCAGCTAGCATTTCGTCAATAAATAGCTTGGCTCAGCAGACAGTTAATGCAATTCCAGATCAATAGGAACGCTGAGAATTATTTCTTCACTTCCTTCTATGGCAAGTAGAAGTCCATGAAGGACAGAATGTCAGCCTCAGTCGAGGAGGACTGGAGCATTCCACTGTTCTGACCCGAGATGTTGAGAGACAGCACATGTAAACAGTTCCAAGCTCCTTATTGATGTAATGTCAGATTTTCATTTTAAATGGAATTGGCTGTAAGAAAATTTTGCAAAAAAGGCCCAGTCTTCTCAACCAAAAGTACTTTCTTTTCCTGAAGAGAACCATTAGAAATGGGCACTACACGGTCACCAGCAGAAACTACAGCTTGTAGGAAATGATAGGTAATTATCTTTCATAATCTTACACAATAAAGGACAAATTGAAAGAACAGTAAGAGATAGGAGGAGACATTTTGGAGGAAAGATGTTAAGATTTTTCTTCATGTGACCTTCTAATAATTCATATGGAATGCTATTTGGTTTCAAGTTTATGGCCATATTAGAGTGAAAATGGAGCTCCTCAGTATCATATGATCGAAGGCCTCGCCGTGTCGGTGTTCACTGTGACCTGGTTACAAGGGCTTTGTGCCTTGGGAAAGCAATGACGCAGATACTAAATGGGGAACAATACATTTCCTAAAACTAATAACCCATCAAGCCAGTTAAAAAGTCTAGATGGAAGTGTGATGCTATCTTGATTTTCGAGAAGTTAAGGCAAAATGCAGTAAAATTATAGACTTTCAGAATTCTTACATTTCTGTGATTAACTTCAAACTGATAACTGAAGTAGATTTCTGTTCCAAATGCAGTTTGAGAACTCCTGTTCTGAATGTCAGATGTGGAAAGACATCCATACCTCAGGAGCAGTTCATGCTCTACTTATTTCCTTGGAAACTCCCACCTCCTGACAGCACATTTCCCTAGGGGTAAGCAATCTGGAACCAGAGAGTGTTCTTTTTATTTTTCTTAAAAAAATAAAAAGACTACAGAATTTCTCTCTCTGAAGGTAAAAGTGAATTCAATGGCAATGTCTTCAATTCAAGGAAAATAAAAGGACAGATCGGTTATTTCATCCAAATTTCCCATGCATGCTTGTTTTTCCCTCACAGATTTTTGTTCTCACATTATTGCTGCACAATCATAATGGAATACTGGCTCACTTGGACTGAATTCTCAGCATTTCCCATTAATTTGTTTTTCCCAGATTATAGTGGTATATCCCACCATAGGGATGGTCTTTTGTGTTGATTGACATGTTTGCAGATATGTGTAGTCATGTGAACAACAGACTCTACCATTGTCAGGACCACAGATGTCCATGGAAGCAAAGCCTCCTGTGTGAGGGCTCATGCTTACACCTAACTGCTGGTTTTCATTTTGCATGATTTTGACAACTTTCTCCCTGTGTTCTTCTGTACTTCATACATATCTTGATGATAGCAAGGATTGCGTTCCTGTGCACATGCTTTTTTCTCTGCCCTATTACTCTCTCTCTCACTTCCCCAGCAAGTGCTTTCAAGACCTGTTCTCAGGTTAAATGCCACCTCTTTTTGAAGCCTGTCTTCATCTTTCTACCATAAACTGGTCTCAAAGAATCCTGTTATCTGTTAAACTCTCTCAGTTTTTCCTTCACAATGCTAATTCTTCTACTTGCCTTTTTCCAGAATTGTGTTTGTCTATTTCCCTCACTAGACTGTAAGAGCTGTGAAGTCTCAGACTGTGCCTATTTGTTCATCACCCCATCCCAGGGCCCCACATGGTGCCTGCTACATGGCTGTCACTTAGGAAAGATTTGCAGATACTTTTCCTCTACCCTACACGAAGGCTGTATGTCCAGTACAAACCAGTATGATCAGAACACTATACCAGAAATGGTTATAGGTTGGCCAACAATTATTTGACAGAACTTGGCTGCTCTTTTCAAAATGATGTTTGGTATGGGTAAAATAAACTTGAATAATTTCTTAAGATGACTGAGTGTGAACCTAAACCAAAGGTACCAAAACTTTCTTCATATTTTGTCTTCCAGGTAGGGCTAATTCTGCTATAAATACTCTGTTCTACTGTGATTAAAGCTGGGTTTTATATTCATGAAATAATAACTTCTAATAAATTAAACAAAATTAATGAATTTTTACAACTTACATCCCTCCTGTTAACAGGGCTGGCTGGACAAGGGTAAGAAAGTTATTTATCTCTTCTGCACCAAAATCTACCTTTTCTTCCTCAGTGGCTCCCATTTCTACTTCCCTCAGGCACTCAGACCTGTTTTGGTATACTTCCTCCTTGTTTAAAAATTATTATCCCTTCTAAGTATGTCCACAACATTAGAATCAAAGTAACATAATGCATTTCATTGTCTTCATTTACATTTTTGTTTTTGTCCTCATTTAAATTTTAATATACGAATTTGATTATATCACTCCCTCATGTGGCATCTTCTCCTTTCGGAACTCTCAGCCCTGCAGAGCAGTGTCTTGAGACCCATCTTCCAACTCTGCTGCATGCAGTGAACGTTCTTCTATCCTGGGCCAAACTCACGATTGCCTCTGACCAGTGCAGACACCTCCTTTCTTGCAGCACATTCATTCATGCTTGCTGTCTCAGTCTTGTTCCATTGCCTCTGTACTTATATGTCTCTCCTGAGACAGTGGCAGATACTCCTCTTGCCATCTGTATCTCCAGCCCAGCCCTGGCAGGGCCTGGCCCAGGGTAAGTTAAAAATCAACACAGTGAATGAAGAGCTGGAGCACTAAGGGTGGAATTTCAGGGATCAGCCAGCTTAGAAATGTTATTTAGGGACTGCGGTGTTGTTTTCCAAAAAACTGTACCTCCCAAGCAGCTGTGTACTCTGCCTATGCTTTTTATTACCCAATAAGAACTGTCCATTATTTTTACAGTTTTTTTGTTTTTTTTTGGTGGTAAATGTCACACATACTTGCAGGGCATTGGCTAAGGATAGTTCATCACTTAATCAATCAGTGTATTTATAATTATCTGATGTGTACTCCACTAAGTAATACCGTAGAGCAGCGGTTCTCAACCTGTGGGTCGCAACACCTTTGGGGGTCGAATGACCCTTTCACAAGGGTTGCCTAAGACCATAAGAAAATACATATTTCCAGTGGTCTTCGGAACCGAGACACTGCTCCTCTATCCATCTCCAGGAGGGTCTGCCCACACACAGATATGCCCACATGATGACATCATCATGCCAACCCCATCACATACACCCTGTACAAATACAGGTGTATGTGACAGGGTTGGTGCCATAATGTACTTATGCGGACCAGTCACACATGAGTAGAGAGCAGCTACTGTGTAGAAAGCAGCTACTCTGTTAAAAGCAGCTACTGTGTTGAAAGCAGCAATATTGGAGGTAAAACGACGCTTCATGAATTATAATTACTGGGTAAATGTAAAATCATGTACTGTAAAATCATCAACTACTGCAAAATATATAAATATATATATATATATACACACACACACATACACCATGGAAACTTAATCTGGATGCTGATCTGTCTTTTTGTATTCAGCTGTGGTTGATGTGAATACTGCCCCCTTGTGATAGTAACAGGTATGTTAATAAAACAAACAAACACAGAGAATGGTAAATCAGAGGAAACTTTAATGAACTGTATTGACTAAAATATGCCATATATTATCTTTTGTAATATTAAAGCTATTGTTATATATTATTTTCATTAGCAAACCATCCCATGACAATGGATCATGTAGAGAAGAACATAAGAAAAGAAAATATATTGAGGATTTACTACAGTATGGTTTTACCTCAATAATTGCAGCAGGAATTGAAAAACCACAATGTGTTATTTGTAGTGAAGTTCTACCAGCCAAATCTATGAAGCTGAACAAACTAAAACACCATTTTAATAGCAATCACCCAAGTTTTGCTGGCAAGGATACCAACTATTTTAGAAGCAGAGCTGATGGACTGAAGAAAGCCAGACTTGACACTGGTGGCAAGTACCACAAACAAAACATAGCATCCGTTGAAGCTTCCTATTTGGTGGTACTCAGAATTGCCAGAGCTATGAAACCTCACACTATTGCTGAGGATTTACTGTTGCCAGCAGCCAAAGATGTTGTTTGAGCTATGATTGAAGACAAATTTGTTACAAAATGGAGTGCAATTTTCTTATCTAACAACACTGTCCGCAGAAGAATAGATGACATGTCTGCTGATATTCTTTTTTTTTTTATCCTCACCCAAGGACACTTTTTCATTCTTTGTTCAGATAGAGCAGGAGGGAGAGAGAGAGAGAGAAACATCAATGTGAAAGGGACACATCGAGTGGCTGCCACCCCCACGACCAACCAGGGCCGGGGACAAACTGTAACCGAGGTACATGCCCTTAGCGGGAACCGAACCCGGGTCTCTCTGGACCGCAGGCCAACGCTTTAACCACTGAGCCAAACTGGCCAGGGCGATATTCTTGATCAGGTAATCCAGGAAATTAAATCTGCTCCACTTTCAATATTTAGCACCCAGCTTGATGAATCTACAGATGTTGCAAACTGTTCACAGTTACTGGTTTATGTGAGGTATATTAATGATGGCAACTTTAAAGATGAGTTTCTTTTTTGCAAACCTCTTGAAACAACAACTACTGCATGTGATGTATTTGACACAGTTGGTTCATTTCTAAAAGAGCATAAGATCTCTTGGGAAAAGGTTTGTTGTGTTTGCACAGATGGTACTCCAGCTATGCTAGGATGTAAATCTAGATTTCAACATTTGGTACTGAATGAGTCACCAAAAATTGTCGAAACTCACTGTATGATTCATCGGCAAATATTAACAATGAAAATGCTGCCACAAGAGTTACAAGAAGTAATAGAAAGCGTCATAAGTTCTGTCGATTTTGTAAAGGCGAGCACTTTAAACAGTCGACTGTTTTTGCAACTGTGCAATGAGTTGGATGCACCACATAATGCTCTACTACTTCACACTGAAGTGAGATGGTTGTCGACAGGAAAAGTTTTAAAACGTGTTTTTGAGCTTTGTGATGAACTCAAAATGTTTTTTAATCAGAAAGCAAGACCAGAGTTCGAAGCACTTTTCAGTGATAAAAGTAAACTGCAGAAAATAGCTTACTTGGTTGACATCTTTGCCATCTTGAATGAGTTAAATTGATCACTGCAAGGACCAAATGCAACATGCCTCAATTTGTCGGAAAATATCTGATCATTTCAAAGGAAACTTCAGTTTTGATGAAAAAATTGGATGAAAGTAAAATTTACATGTTGCCTACCTTATCTGCTTTCTTTGAGGAACATGACATTGAACCAGACAAAAGAATTACAATGATAGTTTCTGTGAAAGAACACTTGCACATGCTTGCAGACGAAACTTCATCCTACTTTCCAAATCTACCTGACACCCCATTTGCACTTGCCAGAAGCCCATTCACAGTCAAAGTTGAAGATGTGCCTGAGACAGCACAAGAGTTCATTGAAATTATTAACAGGGATGCAGTGAGAACTGATTTTTCTACAATGCCAGTTACAAAATTCTGGATCAAGTGTTTGCAGTCATATCCTGTTCTGTCTGAGACTGTGTTGTGCCTTCTTTTTCCATTTCCAACAACATATCTTTGTGAAACAGGGTTCTCTAGCTTTCTGGTTGTCAAGTCTAAATACAGAAGTAGACTTGTTGTGAAAGATGATCTTCGCTGTGCCCTTACAAAGACTGCCCCGAGAATTTCTGATCTGGTGAGAAAGAAGCAATCTCAACCTTTGCACTGACATTGGCTTTTTACGCATACTGTCGCAAAATGTAGCAATGTAGTTTACTGTTGTTATATTTAGACTGTTGCCCATGCTACACCATGCTTCAAGACAAAATTTCATTTATTTGTAATTAGAAATAAATATTTCATAATATATAATTACATATTGCTTTTGTGATTAATCACTATGCTTTAATCTGTTCAATTTGTAACAATGAAAATACATCCTTTATATCAGATATTTACATTATGATTCATAACAGTTGGAAAATTACAGTTATGAAGTAGCAACAAAAATAATTTTATGGTTGGGGGTCACCACAACATGAGGAACTGTATTAAAGGGTTGTGGCATTAGGAAGGTTGAGAACCACTGCTGTAGAAAGTCAGGTTGTCTTTCTCACCTGCCTCCTGAGAGACTGCCCCTGACATCATTACTTCATCCACGCTGTGCACTCTTGGCTGAATGAAAGAACCTGGTCTGGCCTGAGCTGCCTCTATTCCCCCTAGCCTGTCTTAAGGTCTGCGAGAAAGGTTACAATACTCCATACACTTCTGCTGCTTGGAAGTCTTCTCCTCCTCAATTGTTCTACCTCCAGCTACTTCCTATTGGATTTGAGTGAACAAGCAGATGAACTGGAAGCATAAAGACAGGGGGACTCTCTGAAGCTTTGTCATATTAGCAATCCAGTGACAAGGAAATAGCAGGGTGATCAGAGTCAAGCAGTTAAAATGGCAGCTCTGCAGCTTTCTGTGGCCCTGGGCACAGCAAATAACCCTTCTTCTGTGGGACAGTGGCCTGGCTAACTCAGCTCATGGGGGACACAGGGCAGTGCATGTGGATGGGCCTGCCTAAGTGTCTGACACCATTTATTTCCATTCCTAAAGGAGACACTTGGGTATCAGAAGCCATGAGTTCCTGGATTGGGACTTGTGCAGATACTAGGAAACATTTAGCAGTGGACTAAACTTATTTTCTCTATCTCCGCCTCTCCCACCCTTGCCTTATTTTTTTCCTTATTAAGTCTTTACTCACAAAACCTCAAAGTCCTCCTGGAAAACCTGTACCATAACTACACCTACCTGCTAAGAGTGTGTAGTTCCTTCATGCTACATTTCTAGAAGCTAGCAAGAGTCTACTCCTAAGCTTTCTGAACTGTCAGGCTTCTCACTGTATGCTCCTTAGGGCAAGAATGTAGCATTTTTGTCTTGTTGTTATTCAGCTGGGCTTCCATCGTAAGGAAGCTTAGATATTTATACCACTGTATGAATAATGAACAATGACTATAACCTTGCCAGAGCTGGCAACCTAATCAGTCCAGCTTGGATAGAGATCCAAGTGTGTGTGTTGGGGGGGGGGGGGGGAGTATGTGAGCATATGTGTGTATGTATGTGTGAGGGGGGAGTGTGTAAGCATGTGTATGTGAGTGTGTGGGTGTGGGTGTGCATGGAGCCCTTAACAACAGCTCCAGGGACCAAGCTATATATTTATAATGGTGAAGAATTCATCTCATCTCTGGGTTCTCATGGAACAGGTCACCAAGTTCTTAAAAATCTATTGTGCCCTTGTGGAACTTGCAGCTCTTATCATCACTGTTTCTTTGTGGTTTTGTGTTTTTCCAAAACAATCTGATTGCTTTATTTTTGTTACAGATATTTCTTCTATCCCTCCATTAATCCTATATTTCTAGGCATGAGCATTTTGCCCTGACGCTCGCTGCTCATGTTCACTTCCCTCCCCAAATCCTCATCAGAGGATTCAGCAAAATGTTTAACACTAGTTCACGAGGCTTCACTTCTGGGGAAGCTCACCAGCCCCTCTTCTTCCATAGCTTCTGGCCTTCAAAAGAAAGATGAGGGAGAATATTGTCACTGGGTTGGTGAACAGTTACTCTACGCCGGGCGGTGTGGCCAACACTAGACCTTCATTATCTCATTTCATCCTCACAACAACACTGGTAAAGGTACAGCTGTTTTGCCCTTTAAGAAACAGGAAAATAAGTCAGGGAGTTACAGAGCTGGCCCAGTGCTACAAGACAATCTGGTGCTGGGCAGACTGCAACTACTTTCGACTCAGACCCAGATACAGTTTGGAGTGAGTGGGAAGGGGAAAATCAGGAGTCAGGTTGTAAGGAAACTCAGACAGCATCCAGCTTGCTTCACTAAGGAGGAAACGAAAGCCCAGGTTGATGAATCTGCAAAGATGCACATTTCTGAGGGCAGAGCTAGGACGACTATGCAAATGTCCAACCCCTACTCTCCACCCGCCCACCCCTCTAACAGTGCTTACAACCATTAAAGCCCTGTGTGCTCATTCTTGGACTCTGCAGATTGGTGATGATTAATAGCTGTGAAACGAGTCTACTGCTTTCATTTTTTCTGCTGATTTTTGTCATAGTGACTCTGGAGTGCCAACTTCTGGTCAGGGGAGGAGAGGCCTTAGAATCATAAGAAATACATCAAACAGGATGCCTTGCTTTGATGTACTAACCTGAGCAGAAAGCTCTGTACCAAATTGCAAAGTCCATTTTACGGAACATTTGTTTCTTGTCTTGCACTTATAGAAGTTGTTTTCTTTCCAAAGGAACCTCTAGGTTCAGTGAACTATAGTTAAATTTATGGCAAAAATAATAGTGACAATGGTAGTAATAACAATGAAATGGATTTGTGTAGCTTATCAAGGATGGAGAATGATAAGGAGGGTCACAGTCTCTAATCAGCTAATCAGAAGAGAGTTATATGTTGGAAACAACCTAGTTCCTCCCTGTATGTTTATCTTCAAGCTCTTGTAGCTTCAGGAGAAAACAGTTATGTAAGAATCTCCATGTATATGGCTAAGAGGCTTTTCATCACATTGGTTTCCGGTGAACTCTACTACAAGTAGAGTTGCTGAAGGAAGCAAAAAACACTCCAAAATAGGTCTTTCTTTCTTGCCAGTGGCCCAGTGTTTAGAGCTGGCAAACTCACTGGGCACTGGATAGAAGGGGATGTGCTTATTCCTTATGTCCTATGTTTTAGATTGTAAACATATATTTAGTTGCATTGTCATATTTTAAGAATCAAAAGGGAAACACATACATGATGGTGCTCTTTTCCCACTAGCTGTCTTCTCCCTTCCCTCCCAGCCTCTCCAAGTGCTTCTGGAATGATTAGACAGCTGTTGAAACAGTCAGCGTGGACTTCAGGCTGGGCTACTGTGAGCAAGGTTCACAGTAACAGCTAGGGCTGCTTTGAGCAACATCAACAACAATTATAATGACTTCTTGAGTCCCCATCATTGTAGTGCCATTGCTGGGAACGTTGTGCATTGTGCACTTAATATTTATTTAAATCATATAGGAGATTCTTGGCTGTCTATATGTATTATATCAAAGTGCTGGTTGGAGGCTCTTTTGAGTAGAAGAGAATTGTTAACCTGTAGAGACTACACCATTTTATTGGGGAGCTGCTGAATCAGTGTCTATTGGTCTTTTTCACTGGTTGAGTTTTCATTGGTTGAGAGGAGTCCTGCTATCCCCTTTCTTGTGACACAGCCCTGCTCACCATGATTCTGGTAGCAAATAGGGCAGGAAGAGGGTTAGGGGAGTGTCATACCCCAATACACAGACTTTCGTTTTTTTTTTTTTATCCTCACCCGAGAACATTTTTCCATTTTTTTTGTACAGATAGAGTGGGAGGGAGAGAGAGGGAAACATCGATGTGGAAGGGACACATCGAGTGGCTGCCACCCGCACGACCAACCAGGGCCAGGGACAAACTGCAACCGAGGTACATGCCCTTAGCGGGAACCGAACCCGGGTCTCTCCGGACCGCAGGTGGACGCTCTAACCGCTGAGCAAAACCGGCCAGGGCCAATACACAGACTTTCAATTACTCTTTCTAGTTTGGGTGTGATGCTATGTCCCCAAGCTTGGATCTGCCTGGTGTTCCAAGCCAATAACATCTTTTGTTCAAACTCTTTAAGGAAGAAACTGCCATATTTCAATGAAATGGTAAGAGGAGTAACCTGGCTAGATGAATCAAGGAGGAAAACTGGAGAACTGGTGTTTTGTTTTAAGTCTTACCTACACCTTTGCCTTCAGAGGTTCCAGGTGTTGGTGGAGGAGGACCAGGACCAAGCCAGGTCTACCCCACCATGGTCTGGAAATAGGTTCTTGCAGTGTCACAGGAAAGGATTTCAGGGACACACACATAGGAGGATTTTAAGTGATAGTGGCAAGATTTAGTAGAGTGAAAAGAGATAGTGCACCTTTGGAGAGGCAGAGAGCAGGCCGTAGGAGCCGCTGCCTAGACAGAGGAAAAAGGAGAGTCCCCTACCACTGGTCATTACTGTCCTGGTTGCAAGTATTGTGGGGACCCTTAGAGTTTAGGAGAAAAGAAAGCAAACAGTATGTGCCTGAGAAAAGAAATTGGGCATGCTTCAAGAAGGCACACACAGAGCGTACATGCCCTTGCAGAGGCTGCCGCACTCAAGAAAGCACTTCCTAGGCACTCAGAGGGTAGAGCACACTCACTGGCCCCAGGAACACCAATGCCTAATCCACGACCAGGTGGTTCAGCTCCATCTTGCTGTGGAGGAAGTCCAGCTTCCTAGGCCTCAGGCCTACTATTGTGCCCACCAGGCCCAGGAGGGTCAGGGCCCAGAGCTGCACTGCCATCAGCCTTGGCACCCAAGGTTCCAGTAGTCCAATGCAGTCTCTTTCCCAGCTGGTATTAAAATTCTTAGCTGTGTGACCTTGGGAAAGGTATTTGACTTCTCTGTGCCTCATCTGCATATCCACCATCAAGGCTCGATGGTCCCTGGGTTAAGATTGGTGCCGCTCTCTGGCCAGCACCAGACTGTCGTGGAGATGATGGGCCTTTATTCAACTTCTATATATATCCTTGGGTTTGGGAAATAATAGACTTTCTTTCAAATTATTTAATCTCTTGCTTGGTTTTTCATGGGGCTTTGCCTGTATCCTCCCCCTATCCAATCCCTTTTCTGGGTTTCATGCCTTTATCTTATCCAATCTTTTCCCCAGATTTTCCCAGGCAACTTCTCTCCCCCTTTGTGGTTGCCATTTTGGCTTCTACTGCTCATGCCTCATAGTTCTGCTTCGTCATTTGGCTTCTACTGCTTAGGCACTTAGTGAAAAGAATTTCCCTTTGCGTTTTTCCCTTCTCCCATTAACCCAGCAGAACAATGCTGGTTACTCCCTGGGGGTGACTGAAAAGCATCTTGTCTTTCCTACCTCCTCAGACACTGGGGGTGACTGTGAAACTGTCCTTTCCTAGTCGATCACATTTGACCCGATGTCTGGCTCCCTTTTCTTTCATTAATATCTAACTAAATGCTTACTGTAACACAGGTACCTACAATCTCTGAGCATTTCTGCAGGCCAGTGTGAAGAGTGAACTGGCTCATTATTGATTTTCCCTCCGCAGGCTGAGTTTTCAGCCAATTATCTTTGTTTCATAAGTTTTTCAACAACAAAAATATTTTAAACACTATACTCTGTTGTCACCTTGGTTCTTATAACTTTAACACCTCTCCTATTTTAAAAATGTTCACTGTAATTACATTAGAATTTGGAGAAGAAGAGGACTTAATGTAAATTTCAATGTGCCATGTTTAACTGGATTTATCTTTACTTGACTCAAAGAGGTAAAAACCTGCATAAGGCCATACAGCTCGGTATGTGGCATGGCCAGAATATCAACCCTTTAGGAAGGAGAAAAGAGAAAGATAAAGGAATCAGAGCTGATGTTGTCCATGGTATCTGGTTAGAGGATAATGAGTATGGAAAGATGAGATGGTCATGAAAGTGTTGCTATGAAACATAAAATAGAGGTTAAGGAACAGCAGCATTTAGTGTCCTTGAACAATAAATGAACATGTATGGAGACAATCATGTGTTAGGATTGAGGCTGAATTCTGGAGGCAGTGGTTCATAAGGCAGAGTTTTGCTGCCTGTCTTTAGGCAGCTCACCATTTAATGAAATTAAACAATACAGTGCAGCATACTCAGAGCACAAAGGAGGGACATGGGCACTTAGCCTAATTTTGAGTAACTAAACAATTGAGTCTTCCAACCACTACCAGAGTCCCTTGTTCTTTCACTCATTTGTCCTTCATGTCAATACCATCTTTGTCATCACAATCATTATTATTAACATTGTAAACTATTTATACAAATTCTACTATTTGCCTAGTACCATGGTAGATGTTGTACATAGCTTTTTTTTTTTTTAATCCTCACCCGAGGACATTTTTCCATTTTTTGCACAGATAGAGTGGGAGGGAGGGAGAGAGAGGGAAACATCGATGTGAAAGGGACACATCGAGTGGCTGCCACCTGCTCGACCAACCAGGGCCGGGGACAAACTGCAACCAAGGTACATGCCCTTAGCGGGAACCGAACCCGGGTCTCTCCGGACTGCAGGCGGATGCTCTAACCGCTGAGCCAAACCAGCCAGGGCTGTACATAGCTTATTTGATTCAATTCTCACAACAATCCAGCAAGATAGTCATTATCAGTTTGAGAAAACTGATACCTAGAGAGATTAACTCATCCAAAGTCAACAGGAAGCAAACTTTCTGGTCTGTCCCCTTCTTATGACTTAAAAATAAAATTGATTTTGAGAGAGAGAGGAAGGGAGAGGGACAGAGAAAAAGAAACATCAATGTGAGAATAGAACATTGAACATTGATCTGCTGCCTCCTGCAGCCCCCTTCTTCCCCCCCCCCCCGCTCCCCCCCTCCCCCCCGAGGACTAAGCCCACAACCCAGGTATATGCCAACTGGCAATCAAACTGGCAACCTTTTGGTGCACAGGATGATGCTCAACCAACTGAGCCACAGCAGCCAGGGCCCTTCCTATGACTATTTAGATGTCTCTTCTCTGGGCCTCCCTAGTACCCAGTGAAGATCATTATTGTGCTTAGCCATCATAAAAGTAAACATTTTTTAATGTATATATATATTTCTGGATGTGTGCTCCCAGAAAGTATTTCTTATTTATCTCTGTATACCTAATGCCTAACTCAGTACCTGGCACAGAATTAAAACTCATTAAATAAATATTTATTTACATAAAGCAAAATCAGAATTCAAATCCAGATTTTTCTAATTACAAAGCTCATACCTTTCCATTGTGTAATACTCTCCTTCAATTCAGGCTTTCCCACTTCAGTGTTCCCTGTCTCCCTTGTAAACAGAGGTTCACCTTTTGCTCAATGTTACCTCTGCCCTATAAATGCTGAGTCCCTGCTGACAATCATCTTCCTCTCTCTGGGAAGACTTGTGATTAAACCAAAAAGCATAGACACTTCTTTTTCAAAACCAAATAAATGCCTTTGGGAAAGCCCCTAATTGCCTTCAAATGTAGTCACAACATAAACATAAGCATCGAATCAAACTTTTTAAAAAAATAAACATTTACTATGTTATGGACAAAGACTTAGGATTTCATCTGTTCTATGAGATTTTCATTTTAGTAGAATCTTTTGAAACCAGATCCACAAATCATTGTTACTATTGTCGCTACATGCATGGCAATATCCTGCTTAAACAGAACCCTATGTTCAAATGGCACCTGTTCTGAACCTTTAGTTTGTCTGCTCAGAGCTGCAGAAGGCTACAAAGATAGGCGATGCTGGGAACCTGACTCATCAACAGTCAATCAAGAGGTTGTCTTTCCTGGAACATTCCCCACAGTTCATAGGAGCTTGAAACCCAGGTGTAAACAGCAGATGGAACTGATGCTAGTAGGAAGGCACTCCTGCCCCTCTGGTTCTTTGCCAAGTCCTTTTTCTTTGCCAGGTTTGTAAATGCTTGTGTGTGGAGGCAGAGTGGAAGAGCCACAGACCGGAGACTGGGGATACCGCGAGTGCTGGGTTATATTCTGGCTGTGCATTTGAAACTGTGACCTTGGCAAGTTTGAAGCATCTGAATCCTAAATCTCTCTTTTCTCATCTGGAAAATAAGACTAGCAGTGTTATAACGAGTAAATAAAGAACATATGAAAAACATTGACACCCTTCAGGCAGATCATGTTTGGGCAATGCCTCTTTGTTCCCCTTCAAAGAAGATAAAAATGGCATGTAGAGATGTCATGAACCACCCACCCCCAGATATCCCGATTCAGTGTGAGGCTTGGGCACCTGTACACCTTTAACATGTTCCAGTGAAATCTGTGGGGAGAAGTGTTGCCTTAAGTGAGGCCAGGAACCAGTTTTCTCAGTTGAGAGAAAATGTTTTTCTCCCAATCTGGAATTTAAATGGAGTATCAAGTTCAGGATGTAGCAAGCAATATCACTTTCTATTTTTAAAGCATTTTACAATAATTATGCTTATTCTTTCTATAACCTTGAGGACAACTTAGGCCTCAGGAGCTGTACTTTTCTACTTGAGAACACGAATACAAAAAGATTAGCTCAGAATGTCAATGGCAGCAACAGGATTAGAATCCAGAACATTTATCATCCACAATAACTGAACACTATAGTCCTTACTCAAGCAAAATATCTAACAACCATCAGAATAATTGACTGCACTAAAAACTCTGTCAAATCAGCCTCATAAAAAATTGTTTTACTAGAATATTATAAGTTGGCAACACTAAGAGCAAATATCAATCTTATGATTTGTATTTAAGAATAAGCTGAAAATCTCACTCAAACATTTGTGGGAATTATTAAGGACTAGTCCTTCAACTTAGATTTCTAGGGGAAACAGAGCCAAACTCTATGTACAGGTGAAAGAAAATTGTATTAAATATAGGTTTCAAGGTACAAAATAGGGAGATACTAACAAGAGATCTTGGGAAATTCCAAGAGTTTTTATTCAAATGAAAAAGTTACAAGTCTGCTTTAGTAACTGACCAGGAAGCTTTTCTTCCAAGTTGCCATTTTATTCTGAACTCAGTAAGAGTTTAGTATTTCATGTTTTTTTTCAAAACTGCTTTATATAAAAAAACAAATTAGACAAACAACAGAACAGTTATGTCGACACTATCATCTGATGGAAATTTTGTTTAAATGTGATTTTCTGCCTATTCTTCTGTTAAACAGATGAAAAGCATGAAGACAATGTACAACCTTGTACAAAACTTATTTGCTGAAGGTTATGAAGAGGCTACAAGAATTCAAAAAATAAAACTTTTCCTATAACACAATTACCTTTCAAAGGTATTTTTGTACCATTCTTTCTCAGCTCCATATAAAGGGATGAAGAATATAGTGTTCACCACTCTAGGTGATGCAGCTATATTTTCTGCCGTGAAATATCATAAATTATGTCATAATATAGAGGCATTTAATCAGAGTTATTTAACACATTGTAACTCACCAATGATTTTTGCATTCAGCATGTTTCAAACAGCTGAGCTTTAAAAATGTAGAGATTTGTTTACCACTAAATAACCATGGGCTTCTGCAGCTGTGCAGTCCCCTGAATGTGGTTTGCATATGTAGCTTAATGACTCCTCAGAAGCAAGACAGAATCACAGAAACAGCAGCAAAGAAAAATACCCAGCCATGAAGGTGGGACCCCGCAAAGCACCCTGGGTGAAAGTCCTCAGAACTAGCCTGAAGGAAAGCAGACGGCAAGCCAAATGTAAAGCAGGCCCCAGGCCTTGGATGAATGTAGTGGGCCCTCTTATGTCTTATCTTGAATTCTTGGGACTGTGTAGGTTGGGAAACTCAAGGAGTATTGTTTACAGAGTGATTTCTTATCAGTCTGAAGCACAGGTATGAATTACATAGTGAGGCCACAGGAAGGCTCAAGCTGCCCAATTCTGTTACCATGACAACCCCCTCACCTCCTATCTGACATGAAATTTCCAGTGTCAAGGTTACTACCCTAGTATCAATAGGAACGGGAAGGCCATTGTCACCAGAAGGAAAATGCTACCTGAGAGGGACATAAGCTGTTTCTGAATTTTTCTGTTTTTTTTTTTTCTTTAACTATATGTTCACCTTTATCACAGAAACAAAACAAGTCCTCTTGAAAATTTGGATAACACATAAGCAGAAACCATTTAGAAATATTCAAGCAAACGAAGAAGATATAAGAAATCCCAGTGAGACTTCCGGTCAAGATGGCGGCGTAGGTAAACGCGGTATTGCATCCTCCCACAACCACATCAAAGTTACAACTTAACTACAGAACAACTATCATTCAAAACTGCCTGAAATCAAGCTGGATGGAAGTCCTACAACTACAGAATTAAAGAAGCAGCCACACCGAAACTGGTAGGAGGGGGCGGAGGCGGGAAGGGCTGGTTCCACACCCACGTGTGGCTGATAAAAATCAGGAGGACACCTCGGCTGGGAAGATCCTCCCTGAGAACTGAGAGGTCCCCGCGCCACATCAGACATCCCACTCAGGGTTCCAGTGCCAGGAAGAGAATTCTCCATAACTTCTGGCTGGAAAAACCAGGGGGAACTGAGGCTGGAGCCCCAGGCAGCTCCTTAAGGGCCTGCACACGGATTTATCGGACTCACTCCCTCTAAGCTTGGAGAGGAGGCAGCTTGAGGGGCGCCAGAGACATACAGGGAAGAACTGAGCTGTTTGGCATTGGAGCAAGGGCTGGAGAGGGGGCTTTCTTTGGGACAAATGTGCTGTCAGAGGCCTTTGTTCCTTTGGTGAGCCCTTCCCTGGGGCAGCAGACAGCCACCATATCTGGGACTCCAGCAACCTGGCTCACACTGGTAGCCCTGCCCTGGTGATTCCCTGAGGCCCCCGCCCCACCCAACTTTCAAGCCCACCCAAGCTGTTGCCAGTTGCTTAACCATAGGATTGGCCTGTTTTGGATCCTGCTTCAGGTTTTTCTAAATTCTTTCAAACAAGCAGCATCTGGTCTCAAATAGCCCCATACCACTCGTTAAGTAATATACAGAAACAAACAGGGAGGCAGCCAAAATGAGGAGACAAAGAAACAGGTCCCAAATGAAAGAACAGAACAAAACCCCAAGAAAAGAACTAAGCGAAATGGAGATAAGCAACCTAACAGATGCTGAGTTCAAAACACTGCTTATAAGGATTCTCAATGAACTTAGTGAGAACCTCAGTGAACTTAGTGAGGGCCTCAAGAGCATAAAAAAGGACCAGTCAGAAGTGATGGATGCACAGTCAGAAATGAAGGAGGCATTAACTGAAATAAAGAATAATTTACACAGATTCAATAGTAGAGTACGTAAATCCAAGAAGTAAACCATTGATTTGAAATATAAGGCAGCAAAAAACGCCCAATCAGAACAGCAAAAAGAAAAAAGAATCCAAAAAAATGAGGATAGTGTAAGGATCCTCTGGGACAACTTCAAGCATGCCAACATTCGCATCTTGAGGGTGCCAGAAGGAGAAGAAAGAGAACAAGAAATTGAAAACCTGTTTGAAACAATAATGGCAGGAAACTTTTCCTAACTTGGTGAAGGAAACAGACATACAAGTCCAGAAAGCACAGAGTCCCAAACAAGATGAACCCCAAGAGGCCCACACCAAGACACATCATCATCAAAGTGCAAAAGGTTCAAGACAAAGAGAGAATCTTGAAAGCAGTGAGAGAAAAGCAGTTAGTTACCTACAAGGGAGTTCCCATCAGGCTGTCAGCTGATTTCTCAAAAGAAACTTCGCAGGCCAGAAGGGAGTGGCAAGAAATATTCAGAGTGATGAAAAGCAAGAACCTACAACCAGGATTACTCTATCCTGCAAAGCTGTCATTTAGAATCGATGGCCATATAAAGAGTTTCCCTGACAAAAAAAAGTTAAAGGAGTTCACCACCGTTATTATATGAAATGATGATGGTTCTTTTTGAAGAAAAAGATAAAATATATGAACAAACAAAATGGCAATGAATACATATCTATCAACAATGGAATCTACAAACAAAATAAACAGGCAGAACAGAAACATTCTCATAGAACAGAGAACATTTTGTTGGTTGCCAGATTGGACGGGAGTTGGGGGAATGAGTGAAAAAGGTGAAGGGATTAAGAAGAACAAATTGGTTGCTAGACTGACAAACCTCAAAGGGAAAGGGGTTGGGGGGTGGGAAGTAATAAACCAAAGAACTTATATGCATAACCAATGGACACAGACAATAGTGTGGGAAAAGGCGGGAGGAGGGTGGAAGTGGGGAGGAGGGGTCAATGGGGGAAAAATGAGGAACATCTGTAATACATTCAACAATAAAGATTTTTTTTAAAAAGAACAAAAAAATTAAATAAAAAAATAAATAAACAAACAATTAAAAAAAAAAAGAAATTCCACTGATTCCACAATCCAGATATAAGCGCAGTCAGCCCCATGACCAATATCTTCTCAGCCCTCATTCTTTGTAAGAACACCCTTCTACATATACTTTATGTGTATGTATTATGATTTCCTTAGGATAGAATCCTATAGGGCATTTCATTGTTTCAGATGTTATCTATGTTTTAAATCATTTTGATAAATATTATAAAATTATCATCCAGAGAACTAATTATTTTATATTTGCATCAGAAGAACATGAGAATGACCATTTCCTAACACATTTGCTTACAGGGAATATTCTATTTAACTTGCTAATTTGAAAGGTGGAAGTCATTTCATAGTTGTTAAAATTCACATTACTTTAACATTCCCTTTGAATGTTCACCTCCACTTTCTATCCCTCGGGATTGGTCCTCAGAAAGACTCATGAACTATCCCCTTTTCTGTTAGGCTCACATTTTCAGAAAGAATGTTACTGAAGAATTAAATTAAAACAAGAAGAAATAATTATAGAAAACAAAAATAGCATAAAAATACTTATATGTATGAAAAGTAAGCTGAGGATTTTAGAAATGCTTAAGATTAGAAAAGAACTTTCCAAAAATCTGTATCTATCTTCCTTGGATCATTTCCTTCAAAGATAATACAATTGTTCAAAGTGAATTCATGTTGCTGCTCCACATTTCCCAAACTGTTAGAAGTCTGCCTTCTCAATTATAATGTTTCTCTGTTTACTAGGTCAACATGTTGAAAACTTGTTCTGATTAAGAGTTTTTAAATGTGGGTCTTGATAGTTACACACATCAGTAAAACTTTTAAATCACACTTTGTTCCATATTTATCAAATTGTCTCTGTACAAGAGGAATAAGTTTACAAGGAATTTTGAACAAATTCCAGACGGATGTTGAATGAAATTGCAGAAACTCCATGGCTTGAAGGAAAAGGCCAGAGTCAGTATCAGAATATATGGTTATTTTATATGAGAGAGCTGCACTTGTGAGGCACATTCTTTATGGTCAAAGTAAACCCTGGTCTTATACAGGGTTTGGGGAAGACGGAGTCCAGTGATTGGTAGACTCTCACTACTGCGAGTGTTTAGGGATTCGTTGACCTCTGTGTGGAAGCAAGACTCCTGGAGAGAGAATCTTGCTGGTTGGTTGACTTTCAGATACATAGGGCAGTCACTGACTTTCAAATGTGTGGAGCTGTCACTGGTTGGCTGACTCATAAGTATGTCTAAGGAAGGAGCTGTCATTGACAGCTTGTGAGTGTTTGTTCATGGCTTCCAACAACTGCCAAAGAACAATCAGTCTTTTCCTTTCTTGAATTTGAAGGACAGGAATATTTTATTCTAACTTAGTTGCCTTATCTTTAAGATTTAAGCTTTTTTCACCAATAATAAGCAGTTCAGTAAAAATGAACAAACTAGGGACCCAACTGAATGGCAAGAGTGTTTAAGTTCTGATATTTGAGCTTCAACTACTTCTAGAGTGTTTTGTAATAACCTTCAGATTAATGTCTCAGAATAAAATCAAAGAGTAATAAAATTAGGTATCCCTTTGAAATTATATGTTGATCTGTATTTTTCTTATTGGTGTTGAGGGGGGGTGGGTAGAAACTGAAGCCCAGAGAGACATCTTCACATTCCTAAAAGATGCATCTTTCCCTGGTTTCCTACCCCCCTTTTGGCAATGTATATTGGCTAGGCACCAGTATCATTTGATGGGAATCTGGTCAATAAATAGGAAGAAAAACTATAGCAATAATTTATTTATTCAGAGTAGTTTTATATATTATTTAATAAAATGTAAACTAAATAGAAAATGCACTATTAATGTAACATTACATATTCTTTGATCTTCTATATACAAAATGTTTTGTTCTTATTTTCTAAGAGAATGGAAAAGTATCGAAAAGAGGAAGAAAGAAATTTGGTCAGAAATTTGGAAGAAGAATATGAGGTCAAGGAAGGAAGAACTGGAATGAGAGAAAAAGTGAAATATGAAGATGCAGGCAGCAAAAATAGTCCATAAAAAATAAAATATTGATGTGATACACAAAGTCATTTGTTTATTTATCACAGGGATACAGATAAATTGACAGTAAGGGAAATAGGATTTGGCATAGGGATAACCTTAAATAAAAGTTGATGGCTTTCATCTGAGGAGGTTCACATCATGCTCCTGCAGTTTGCAACAAAGAAAACAGTAGAAGAACCTGGTGGTAGTTTTTCATTAAAAATAGAGCTTATATTTTTTCATTACTCTGCATTGGCAACATTCTCTCTCTTCTAATCCATATCTATAGTCTCTACAATGGTCTTCATTTTTTCACTTTTGCCATCTTCAACATAGCAACCAGTTATCTTTTTTAAAGACATATATGATTAAGTCACTCTCCTCCAGAGAATTTTAATTTCTCTTGGCATTAAATCCAAAATCTTTAGCATCAAAATTTAGCCTTTTGAGAAAACTGGATTTTATTGATGATTCCAATAGGCAAACACTATGACTGTCTGGGGAAACCTGGGGTATTTAGTCATCCTACCCCTAGGGTCTTTCTTAATCCTGCCTATCTTTCAACTTTTGCTGTTTCTTCTCCCCCTCACTCACCATGCTCCAGCAACGTTGGCCTTCTTTCTGTTCCTCAAACACTCAATTCCTTCTCACTGAAAAACATCAGCATGTTTTGTTCTCTCTAATTGGGACATTTATGTTCCTACTGGCTGACATCTTCTCATCCTTCAGGTCCTGCCTCTTGATCCACAGAACAAACTTCCTTGACCACCCAATCTAACTCAGGTGCCCCTGTTATACTCTCTCACTGAGCCCTTTATTTTTCCTTCATATTAGTTTCATAATTAATAATTGTGTATTCATTTTTGTGGTTGTTTGTTTAGTGTTCATCTTCCTCTTTAGATTGTGTGTTCCCAAAGGCACTTACTGTTCCTCTGTATTCAAACTTTTAGCATTGAGCAAGTTACCTAGCAAGCACTGAAGACATAAGAAATATTTGTTAAATGATTGATTAAATAAATATGTGGATGGATGGTCAAGAAGGTGGTTATAAATATGTGTAGGATGAGAGCAAAAATACTTTAAATTATGTTTCTGCTGGACCTAATAAAAGACATCAGAATTTCCCAAGTAATATGACTCAGTTAGCTTATGCTCAGTTATACTGCAGAAAAAACAGCCTCAGACTCTCACCAGGTGACAACAATAAAGGTTTATTTTATGCTCACATTACATGTCTGTGGTGAGTCAGCTGAATATTTTCTTCATCTGGGACCCAGGCTGCGGTAACAGTGCTTATTCCAACAATACTTGAGAGTGTGGCAGAGCAATGAGTCAACTTTTAAAGCTTCTCAGAAGGAGCACACTTCATATCTGCTTCCATTTCATTGATCAAAGCAAATAACAAGCTATCAGTGGGGCAGAGATGTTTAATTATCTCACAGGAAGACATCCATAGAAAGGGACATATAGGGAGAGAAATCACTATTGTGAAATATAATACTATCTACATATCTAACATATAGGTGTCTAACACTTTGGGTAGATAAAGTAAAGAGAGTTTTCTTGCTTGCATATTTTGTAAGGTCTGATAGATTAACAGAAAGCGTGATGCCTTTAACTTTGCTCTTGGGAAAACCAGGATCCTACAAGCTGAGGCAACACCCACACTGAGAGAGTGAGCACCCTGACTAGTCTGATATCATGTTGCCCCTCTGTGGGGTTTTATTTCATTTATACCCATGCCCAGCCCTTTGATTCATATTCTGATGCTTATGGCATTCTCTGATCTCTTTTTCACTTGTAGGAGTTCTCCTAATGCTAAAGTTAGGTTTTTCTATGGAGGAGAGAAATTAATGCAAATGGGAAGGAAACCCAGCCTTCTGTTTCTAGGAGAGAAGGCCTGTATTTAATAACTTCCACAGACCATTAATATCTCATTTCTTAGAGGAAAATTAATGTTCAACTAGGTGGGTCACAATCACTCTCCTGACTCCTAGTTCTGGCGAAACAAGACTCTAATAAGGAATTAAATTCAGGCCTCCTGGGTAAACCTCATCCTTTCCTCATTTTTGAATGAAATGGACAGAAATCCTGAAGAATTAAGAGGTAGGTGAGAACACAGAACTTATACAATATTTCAATTAACATCTGCTTTGTCAGAGGGAATCTAAAATTTTTAGACATAATCTGAACTTCTTTCTGGAAATGGGGTGATGTTTAAAAGGGAAAAAGAGTGTGTGACTAAAAATGGAATAGAATGTGGCTGAGACAAAGCCTGAGGCAGACTAAAGAGCCTCTTTAAAAATGCCTACGGGCAGCAAATGTGCAAAATAAAGACTTTTGTTTTCTTCTGGCAATTGAGGTTTCGATCCTATAACCTTCATACATATTTAACAACAGTTGACTTCAATTGACTCCAAATACCTTCAACCCCATTTAACTTACCTCTATTTCCCCCAAAACATAAAGTTAAAACAAGAAGAACACAAGTGATAGCAAAATAGGCTGAAAAGGCAGTAATTGGGTAATAGCAATTCGACAAGCAGTGCAAGTCCATAGCTATGATCGCCCAGGGAAATCTTGGAGGAGAGGAACATCCATCCATCTTCCGGATGTGCCTGTGTTGTGCCATGTCTGGCTTATGAAACAGTGAACTATTTCTGAAGCTTTAGAGAAAGATGGCCAAACATGTCTTCATTTTATTAAATTTTCTGTTTTCAGCTTTATCTGTGTGGTGTTCACTATCAGAGAAATGTTACATTTTCAAGGAAAACTAACAGAAAGGTGGTTATTCCTGAGACCAGTAACACCCACCAGTGAGCTGTGGTGTCAGACATTGTGTAGTTCAGCTGTTACCATTAGCAAGTAACTAAGATAAATAAGAATCAAACCCAAAATTCATCTATTTTAAATGTCTTCAATAAGACCATTCCCTTGATGAATCCCTTGGGACAAACTAGCTAAGTGATAAAAATAAATAAATAATAAGAAGAAAAAACTAGCTGGGAGCAAGAGTCAAAAAGCAAATTGAACAAAGCAGCTAAAGATGGATGTCATGCTGACTAACATGCTGGCTTTAAGCATCAGCTTTACTGTAGTGTCTTCATGGGCTTTTTAAGACTCAAACAAGTTTGATTTTTGTAAAGCAACCTGGAGTCTCAGATGTTGTATGATCTTTCCCTGCTACTTGCTTAATTCTGTTGATAGAAACTCCTTTACATTTAATTGTTGAGATTTAGAGGTGAAACTAGGTTTTTAAAGTTAATATGTTTAATTGGATTTTAACACTTTATTTGCCTAAACATAGTATAGTTACATGTAACTATTGTAAGATATAAATCTTTCTCCCAATTGCTCTTTTTTCCTAAAATTCCTGAATCTAGCTATCATACCTTTAACTTTTACCTATGCTATTCTTCTTTCCACTTAAAAAAAAAAAATTACATCAGCTTTATGGCCAAAGAACCTTAACCTCTCTACCTCTCTACCTTAAGCCCTCTACCCCTTAACCCCTCTATCCCTCTACCCCTCTACTTTTACCCCTCTACCCCTTTTGTACCCTGTGCATTCACTACCACTGTGTCAAGGAAAAACAGAGCATTATTCCATTTTTTTGCACCTCTTTGTAGTTCATATTTTATTGTATTTTAGAATTCTGGGTACATGATATATCTCTCGGTCACCAAGGAGGTATTATCCTGCAATGGTTTCTAACAAGGGCTGGCAATTTTTTTTTTTTTTTTTTCTGTAAAGAGCCAGATAGCAAATATTTTAGGCAGTATTGGCCATATGGGTAACTTTTCAACTCTGTCATTATAATGTGAAAACAGTCATAGACATTGAATCAAATGTGCATGTCTGTGTTCCAATAAAACTTTATTTACAAAAGCAGGAAGCTGATGAGACTTGACCTATGGTGACCCTTGGTGCAGAGCATGAACCTTGGAGCCATACTTCCTCACTTACTGGCTCTGTGCCCTTGGCAAGTCACTAACCAACTCTGTGCCTTAGCCTTATCTTCACAGGAATAATAATAACAACTTGTTCAGCCTTGTGAGACACTCCAGGCAGATGACCCAGTTAAGCTGTGCCCAGATTTCTGACCTACAGAAACTGCAGGATAATACACATGTGTTATTTTTAAGCTATTAAATTTGTGGTAATATTGTTATGTAGAAATATTTAACACAATATTAAACCAATATTGGATTATAACAGAAATTATTAAACATAATTATAATGATGTCTTATAAATGATTGGTTTATGAATATTAAAAGTATTCAAGAATTGATTTTTAATGAAATCATGCTGGGCAACTTGGTTCACTGCCAACATTATGGTAATTAATAATCTACAAAAGCACTTGCATAATCCAGCCTTCTTGGAAATTCAGTTCTCAAGTAGAATTCTAAATCTAGAGACAGTATTAGAGAATGAACAAATTCAAAAAGTTTGTGAAATAAAAGAACATAACTAAGAAAAACTGAAGAATGAAATATCATGACTACTCTATGATTGGTTGGCTTATGACACTGAAGTAAGAGTCTTGGTCTGAAAAGTGGACAAATGGTAGCTGGGCTTGATGGGAGTCCATACCAGTGCTCCAATTTCATTTAAACATGGCCTCCTAAAGAGCTGTGGTCAGTGATTGGTCTGACAGGGAACATAGAGAATAACAATCATCCTCAGAATGAGTATCCTTGACCTAACAGCTTTCTATATACTAATATCCTAAGCATCTAAGTTCCTATTGTTCAGTACATAAGCACTGAGGGAAGTAGGTCCTAGGTAACTAAATCATCATAAGGCATGTTTTATTTTGCCTATAAATGAGAATGGGCATGTGTATTTATGACTTGAATGGACCAAATCACTTTCTCCTGTGCTAGGGTAAAAATGTAAAATGCACCTTGCTAGTCCAGAGACAGATTTATCAAAGTCAGATTTCTTATACTTGCCAATGGTTTCCCCCACTTTTATAACCCAAGAAATGACAGGGTCATGTTTAAATGAAACAGGAGAAATTATATAGATTCAAGATGTGGGGTTATTCATTATAATGTATTTACCAGCTTATTGGGAATGGACCACAAGAGGAGCTGATAACATGAAAATGATGGGGATGCTTGAAACACTGACCCTAGCATATATCAATGGAGCATAAAGAGTTGGGCCCACCCATCTCTCAGTTGACTAACTTTATGAGGAGGTCAGACATTTTCAAATCCAGGACAATAAAACCCTACTGGATGGTCTGGACAGTCCAATGGAGGTGAAGAGTGAGGTTTTCTTCTACCCTCCTTAGAATCTTGGAGGACACACTACTAAGAAAGCGGGGGTGGGGGGTGGGGGTGGAGGTTATGATAAAAGAATAGCCTAAAAGCCACTCAAGGTTCTGTGGAAGTTTTAATACTGAAACTTCCTCTTGCTGATAGATAGCAAGCTTAGAACTGAGCTGTCAGGGGAGTGACTTCCCTCATAGTCAAAAGTCACAATATTATTTTCAGCCAAGTCTTCCCATGAAGTTATTTTTATGGGTTTGGAGTTCTGTTTAACTGATTAAAAGCATCAAATCTTCAGAAAATACCTAAGTTGTGTCTTGTAGTCACATTAATTTTGTTAGTATCTAGTTGGTAGATTGTTTCTACTTCCATAAAAATCATTTACAGTAAGAGGGGTCATCACATCTAGACTATTAAAACTCACTCTACCTACCTCTGATAGCATGACAATTGCAGTAGATGAATACTGTGGTACCATTGAATAAACTTGGAAGCTTGTCCTGCTCAAATTCATTGCTTGCTGTATTGGTTTCCTGGTTCTTTCCAGATTCAACAAAGACTTCCCAGGCATATAACAGTGGGCTGATGTTGAGTGGACATCAGCTATTCTTACCCCTGCTGTCTCTGTATGAACTAGACTGGAAAAGTACACTTATCTGAGAACTATGCTGCACCCGGAATCCCACTATCAGATCCAGCTGGGCTCCCAGAAATTACACTGGCCACTCGGTTCAAGGCTTGTCTGCTGATGGCGATCTGATTGTGTTTCTAGCAGCCATCTTGTGTTTGAAAGAATGTGCTCCGCTCCATGCAGTGTGCAGGTTGGCCTCACTACACACTCAGATTAGAGGTGGATCTGTAGGAAATTTATCGTGTGTGTATATGTGAGAACACAGTTGTAAATTCTGGTTTTTATGCTTGCAATTGGCTGTACTTTTTTTTAAAAAGTAATTAGATTAAACCAGTTCCTGGAACCGTAGAACTATAGTGCTTTAATTCAACACATTGGCTTTACTGCTCACACAACCAATCCCAAAGGTCAGAGTTGTGGCGTGTTATTTCTCTAAGAAGCCCCTCCCTTCTCAGTTCAAGCCAGTCACCCCTGTAACTATATAACTGCCTAGTTAACCCTGATCAATGCCTAATTACCCCTAGTTACTCCTGATCAACAGAAAGCTACCTTAAGCTACCCATCGGGCTTCCTGTCTTCTCAAGTCTCACTTTCCTGTTCCCTCAGGATCCACTTTCCTCTTCATCTCTCACCTGGAAGCCTGAGTGACAGAACTGTGTTTCCTACCAATAACCTGATGAAACAAGTGCATTCAAAATGAGAGCTTTGAATCCCATACCCCGAGTAACAACAATTCAGAGGAAGAATGAGCAGATGTGAGCTGGTTAGGGAAGCATACTCAATACCACTTAGCTTATATCCATGAGGGGTTCCAAGAAGCTTCCCCACCAACATGCTGGTTGTCCTGCTGTACTTAGAAGAGGGTTCTATTCCTGTTTGAATTGGGAAAGTAAATAAAATAGTAATATTTTCTGTTGCAACCCCGAAACACATTTCTTTTCTTTCCCATAGCAATATAATTGCCTCCTTTAACTCTTCCCTTTCTGCAGAGTTCTGAGAATAGTTGTTATGCTGCCCTTGATACTGAGAATTTTTCATGTTGGCATTTTCTGGTCTGTTCCCAAGTGGAATGGGTGGGCGTCCAAAGGCATGAGTTCCAATCTCAGGGTTATTATTATGGTGTATCATAGGAGTAACGTGTGTTGGATACTCCCTGACCCCTTTATGCAGGGGTAGGTCAATGTTGAAAGATGAAAAATAGATCTATTGCCTTGATCCTTCCAAAACCTTCCTCATTTCAGAAATATGTCTTGGATGAAGCTAGAATCACTTAACGCCTCATATTAGCATTTCTTACCTATAGCATAATAGTTCAGAAGACCTTTTTTTGTCCTGCAGAGCACCCTGTGCCCTTTCATACTGAACAAGGTGCACATCCTGCAGGGGACCTCCTCTGACCTTTTCAGGCTGGGACAGGCTCCTGCCTATTCTTCCATACGACTGTTTTCTCCTATGACTGTACCAATGCCATTGCATTATCATGCTCTGCTTCAGATTCTGTCACCTCCAACTGACTAGAAGCTCCTAGAAGAAAGGACTACTTGTGTCTTATTCCTTTTGTATCCCAGTGCCTGATACAGGGCCTGGTACATAGTAGATACTCAACACATATTTTTGAATGAATTAATAAATACATGACAGCAAAGAATATCAAAAGCAAACTGTTCTTCTGGTGAAAGTAAGAATTTCAGAATAAAATTGCCCCCCTGAATTACAACTGACATACACAGACGCTGGAGTCCCATTTCCTAGGAAGGAAAGTAGGCACATTTATGGTTGCTTGGGGACCAAACCTGAGCAGTCCCTACACACACTATGGTCATGGGCAGAAACAAAAACCAGCCAATACTGATGCCAGTCCTGGCTCCTTCACTGAGGCAAATCCCTCCTTACTTCCAGTCCAGTAGGCTAAGATTTCCAGGTTCCTGTTATCCATCTTTTAATTCTTCATGCATTATATGAAGATAATAATAATATTTGTCACCTTTTACCACTGATGAGTTCTGGGAAAGAATGAGGATGTAGGAAAATAAAATGATTTTTATTTTCTTGAATATTATCTGAAGAACAGAGACATTTAATAATTCTTCTCAATTTTATTACTACTCTCCCTCCCATACTCTGGGCAACTCTTACTCCTATTTCTATATTCCTTTCCACTGAACTAAGGCACACCCTTAGTGCTTTTACACCCAGGCCGGCAAATCCTTCAGACAGGAAGCTGCACAGAGACTTTTTCATTTGTAGGAAGGCTGTCTCCAACTGGGAACCACCCCTCCATACAGGGCCAGGACACTGAGTGAGAGGGAGCTGACAGAGGTGAACTTAAGGATTTCAACATGTGAATTTTTGGGGCATATGATTCAAACCATAATAGTCTCTGAGTTTCATGTTGGGGCTTTCCACAAATGTCTGGTATAGGATATAAGAGGTTGTCCTCTTATATATAAGATAGGTCACTGTAAAGCTGAGGAGACTCCATATGGGTGGGGCTGGATGATGGCCTGTTTCTCTATATGGAGTTTCACCTGGGCCATTGTATCACCATGTTAGTATCTATAGGTCTTTTCTTGTGGACTGATCAACACATCAACAACTCTCTGTCTCCTACCTGGAGAGTAGAGACCTGGACACCAGCATTCTGGGACCTAATTACAGGAAAAGGGCTGAGGTTACCAGCATGCAATAGAGGAACCATTATTCAGTTCCTTATTTTCCATATACTTTACCACCCTCATGTGGGTCTGTTGTCCTCCAGTCCAGAGATTCCTGTGTTGCCTTTTCCCAAGAACAAATGCCCAATCTTCTGATGGGTGGCAGTGAGGACCAGCTGCCCGAGTCTTCAGAGCAGAGGAGGAATTCACAGGTCTACTACTTAACACATTTCAAGCCAGTCTTTCTTTTCCAATCCCATATTTACCCCGCTTCCAGAGTTACCTTGGACCACCAATTCTTCTGGTGCAAACCAAATGGTATAACAGCCTTTTCTTTATCTAGATAGAAGGAATGCTGTTCCCTTAGTTCTTCTGATTCACATATCAATAACCCATTTTCTTTTCAACTTCCAATTTTTTATCTTATCTCTCTTCCCATTTTCATTGCCCTTGTATATTTATGCCATTAAAAAAATCCCTTACTATCTTACTATGCTTTTAGCAAAGTTTCAGTAGGAAGGCACAGGTAAACACATATATTCAATTTACCCTGTTTGACTAGAAACTTCTTGCACCCTCTTTGTGCTTAGAATAGCCAGAGTTGGTTTCCGGCACATGTAACCAGGAATCCTGCTGGCAGAGGGGCACAGGTGGAGGCAAATGGAGGGTGCTGGAAGTGCACAGTCACTGTTCCCTCCCCATACATACATACACTCTATACCTCAGTCTGTTTTCAGCCAAAGTAGTTGCAGAAGGCCATAGAAGCAGGCTGTTTCTTTCCTCTAGGTCTTTGCTTATATTTCTCTCTGTCTGGACTAATACTCTATTATCCCTACCCTGACTGCCAGGTAAACACTCACCTTCCAAGAGTCAGTTCAAGACTTACTGACTCCAGAAAACCCATTCTAATTCCTTCAGGCAGAGTTGGCCCTTCCACACCCCTCTCCACCTCCCCCCCCCCCCCCACCGCTCCCCCTCCGCACACCATGTGCATAATGGATTTTTATTGTACTTGTCTGTTTAGGTGTGTCTCCCTTTTGACTCAATTGAGGCCCTTTCTGGTGGAAACTGTTTTATTTGTCTTCATATTTTCAGTGCCTGACAGATAAAAGGTTTCTATTCATTTTTTGATGTTCATGAAATAATGAATCCATGAGGAGATATATCTGAGAGAAATAGGTCATAGTATGCTTTCTGCATTTCATATCAGGAACACCACATGAATAATAGCATGTTTGTATGCAATGCTACAGTTCCTGGGAAGATGTGGAATTCTATTTCTTCCTCAGTGTGAATTATCCTTGAAAGTTGTTAAAATGCCTCAGTTTCTCAAAATTGATTTCTCTCCAGAAGGTTAACAGAATGGGCCAAAGGGGCAGACCGTTTTCTGCCAGCTTCTCCCTGGCTATGCAGACACACAAGAACAGCCCTGATTCAACTGCAAAATAGCCTTGAGCTCGTGGAGGACATGTGGTAGTATAAATTTGGGCATCATTTTCAGAAGAGACATAGTGATCATGTTCATCAGAGGGTCCCTTGGATACTGATACATTTTATTGGACCAATTTCATTCCTCTCTCAGGCTCCTGTAAAATCAGGGCTATGGTATCCCTCATACATCCAACTTGGATGGGTGAACTAGGCATGGGCATGGCAACGTGCTGGGGCTCAGGTGGAGAAGACACCTGTGCACTCAGATGGCCTCCGTCTACCAGAAACTTCTGATGATGATGGCAAGTTCACTGGCTAGTTCCAGTAGTGATCAATTCAGAGTGTCATTCGTATATCATTTATTTACCCAAAATATAATGAGCCTCAATATTCACTACACAAATTGTTAAACAATGAGAAGATAAAGCAAGTAAAATTCCCCATAATTAGTAAGAGTTCACTCTTTGCCAAGCATTGTACTCAGTGTTCTATGTGATGACTCATTTCATACTAAACACCAGGGGCCAGGAAAATAAAGGAGGAAATAAGACTTAAAGCAGATTATATGGATGGGGAAGAAGTCTGGTCTAGGCAACCCTCTGTTGCCTGCTGCACACACGGGACATTGTCTCCTCCCTTCTGAAGCTATTCCCTGGCTCTTCTTGACTCACAATTATCTCCTTGCTTTTTCTTCCTCTCAAGAAGATTTGATTGAGGGAAGAAAATTATACTCTTGGGGCCAGAGAATTATAAACAAGAGCCCAGGAGAAGCTCAGTCATTAAAGTATTAAGTTTCACATGGATTTGATCCCTATGCTAATAAAGCTATTCAGGACTCTTGCTAAACTCACACCGCCCTCCTTTTTGTTTGAAGGGCTCACCATACCCAGTGCATATATCATTCAGTGGTCACTAGTTTCCACTTGAAAAATAGTATATTAGAGGTTTTAAAAATCCCTAATACTCAGAGATCTGTCAGCCTGTTGTAACTTTCAAGGCTAGCAACAGGGGGTTCACAGAAGGATGTTTTTTTCCACTTTCATGAGTGGAGATGCATATCTTGAGAACTGATTTGCCTGGTTTTAATTTTGGACTAGAAAATACTGATAATCATGTCCTTTAAAATATTTGAGCCAAGTCAGAAAGCAGTAAGTGGCAAGATCATCTTGTGGAAAAAGCGCCAGTCTCCAGGGACTTATGTCTTAGATGTACAGCTCAGAGTAATTTACAGAGGTTGTCTTCCCTTTATGACTGAGCCTACAATTTGCTTTCATAAAGTCTGATTCACAGGAGGCCATGAATGAGGGTGATGCCTTTGCTTCTTAGCTTGGGGCAGGTTAAGAATGATTAATGGCTTTGGGATAAAATATTAGTAGTTTAAAAAAGTGGGTTTTAGGTTAGATCTGTTATGAAATTGAGCAGATAGGGCAAAGTCTCTTACATCAGGAAGGACTATATTAGTTTGCAGTTTAATGTACTGGTAAAAAAGAAGAAGAAGAAAAAGAAAGGAAGGGAGAAAGGGAGCGAGGAAGGAAGAAAAGAAGGAAGGAAGGAAGAAAAATAAATAAAATATTTATTTGAAAATAGCACCCAAGCCCCTCTTAGCATAGCTTGTAAACAATTAACCACCTCCATAAGCACCTAACTGAACAATATCAAAATTATAGTGATAAAAAAGGCATTTTCTGTAAAAGTCAAATGACATCAGTATGCTGGAAACCATTTAAAACAGAAAAGCCTTCATCTTGGAAATCAGTGAGTTCCTCTCGTCCAGTGTGGTATAAGAAAAGGTTAGGCTGCTGCAAAACTGTCTAACCTAGATTCAGGGATTCACGACATCCAATGCAGAAAACGGGTTTGCTCATACCCACGCTCAGAGGGGAACCATGGAACTGATGTCAGGAGAGAAAACTGGGTGTCGTGGTCAAATATCAGTGTTTACCTCTGTTTTTCTTAAAAGAAAAGTTTCTGTTTACTCTCCAAAAATTTATTTAAAATAGATAACATTTTTATTATGCTTTACATTTTTAAAGATTTAATCAGTGAGTAAAATGTGATTCAGACTATTCCAAAGCTACCCAGAGTAGCTGAGCCGGGACTAATCTATTTCCTAACCTACTTCTCTTTTCACTTGCTACCCAAATTAGGCTGCTTTCTTATTTCAAGTGTTTTTTCTTTAATGATTACCTGTCATCTTTCCCATATTTTTGAACAGCATCACCACCTAACCTTCTCTGGGAGTCTTAAAACTGCAGCATGTTTAAACACTCTAACATTTTCCCATTTGACTAAAAAAAATCACTAGTAAACTATCCATCTCTCTTTACATTTTGCTTAATCCTGTGTGCAGAGAGAAGCAGTTCATGCCTTTTCTCTGATTTTCTTCAGCACAATCCAGGCAACCTTGCACACACCCAGCAAGGCGGAAGTACGGCTTGCAGTTGGGAAGACAAAGCTACACGCCAGCAGTCCCTGGGAACACCTGGCCAGCTTCTCATCCACCTGCAATTCCTACAACAATCCCACAGATGGATGATATTTTTAATGAATAAGGAAACTGAGGTTCAGAGATAGATTAATTTACTTGCTCAACCACATACCCCCAGGAAGTATCAGATCTCACATTTGAACACAGGCTGACCAGTCACCTCAGTAAGTGTGCTTTGCTCTCCAGACTGCTGCTCCTTCAAGGGATAAGATACTGCTGAAAGTGTAGAGTCACATGTTGAAACCAGGCATGGATCTTTCTGGGGATTACAGTCTAAAAGGGATAAATGGTAATAATGACAATAATATATTTGTCATCTCTCTGTAAAACAGAGAGGAGACCAGCATAGAGTCTTTCACATCTAGAACACTGTAGGAGCTCAATAAACTTTTAGTAATTTCAAAAAGGTGGAACGAAATGCAATTCAAAGTGGAAGAGGACACTGTGTAACACCTGCAAGTCTTACAGTCTTGCTAGGGAGACAGACGTGCCACTAACTAACTCTATTCAAATTAGAGCCATGCTTCTTAGCCTCCACTTTATATTCACAGGAGGAGGTGCAGAGGGAGACACACAGTGGGTAAAGCTTATAAGAAACACCAATAGACGGTGCTCATGCGAGGCCAATGAAAGCAGAATCTCTGGGTGGGACCTGGTGGGTCTTTCCAAAGGCCTTCAGATGGTGCTAATGTTTTACTAAGACTGTCCAGCACCAGGGCATACATTACTGCATCTATCATGAGGGACAGAGCATGGAAGTATCCGCACAGCAGTGGATGTGATGGGTCAATCTGAAGGGAAGTATGTTTGGAAAGGGTCTGTAATTAACACCGGTGACATTGCCAGGAGATGGACACTGGTCAGGAAACCAAGGAGAAGCAGGGAGTCACCTAGAATCATGAGTCAGAAGCATAACCTGAGGACTGAAGGCCAGGCTTGGGACTTCCAGAAGGCCAGCACTGATCCCAGAATGAAAGGCGTGGCAGGAACAGAGAGCAAATTCAGTTTGGCACTGGAGTTTGAGATGTGATGGTAACTCCCTGTAGGCAGCTGGATCTGATCTCTGGGAGCCTAGCATGGATTGACACCTTTCTACATGAAGGCGAAAACAAAGCCGTGCTCTTTTGTTTGGAAGTCCTGCTCCATCTGTCTGGGACTCAAGGGCCTCCTTTGTGAAATAAAGGGGTTGTCTAAACATAGCAGTTTCAAACAATGCCTTTGGCGTAATAAGCAATGGTTCTCAATTTTATGAATAGGAGTCTCACTGAGGAGTTTAGCAAAATGAAGCTTCCAGGCCCATCCTGAAACTGTGACTCAGTGGGTTGTGGGTTGGGTATGAAGGTAGAACTGTGAGTCTCTAGCAAGAAGCATAGGATCTTTGAGAAGCTGCTTAGGGACACCACTGGGGGCCTCGGGGACTGCAGGCTGGGTCTGGGGCCCTGATGGCCCTACAAAAAACAGAAGCTCACTCTGTCAGGTTTATATATTGGACTCTGCAAGACTTGCTTTGAAGAAAAGTTTCCATTAAGAATAGCAAGTGGAAGTTGAGAACCATTATAGTAGGTGATCTCAAGGTCCCCACCAAATTCCAAACTCCTATCAACCTCTGTGGAGGAGATTCCCAAAGGACAAGAAGGGGGAAAGCACAGGAGCAAAGACTAAATTGGGGACAGTGCTTTTAAGGAGTGGAGAGAGGAGATTAATGTCAAGGAAAAAAAGACAAAATTTTTCAAGGCTTTAGTTTTCAAATGTTTTTGAAACCCACATGCCATACAGACAAACCAGTGAAATGGCAAGTATCTGGCAAGGGAGCATTTTGTGAAGGGTTGGCTGTTAACCCCAGTTGTATAATGTAGGTGAGTAGTTGATGATGGAAAATGAGACATTATCACCCAGGATGGGAAAATAGCTTCAGGGTAGCCATTACTAGAGAAAACATTCTTCTACTTGCTTCCAGCGAAAACTGTACAATCTCTTTAGTTACAGAAACTATTTCCAGAATGCATTTTGAGGGAGGCATTTGAGGAAAAACACTGGAATATTTTGCATTGGGAGAGAATTGTACTGCTAAACATTTTCAGCAGCTCTGGATTCTGATATAGATTTCTCAAATAGCAAAGGGAAAATATTTGAGAGAACAATAGAAATAGTATTAAAATATAGACTTTGAATAATCTCAGAAAAGTCAACTGATAACTCTCTTCACAGTGTATTACTGTGATACAAAGAAGCAGCCAGCTTGACATGTACCCCTGGGTCCTATATGCTCTCACAACTCCAGATGGCTGCTCGTCTCTCCATCATGTAATTGTCTGTGTCCTCATCAGACCGCAAGCTCCCTTTGAGGGTGACTGCGCTGCATCCAGCACTGTCTCCAGCACTTAGCAGATTCTGTCAGATAATGGGCCTGGTTCTCATCAATATGGACCAGAGTAGAATGCAGGAAAAAACTCTGTAAGAAAGAGGATTTCAACAGAACCACCACTGAGATACTCCCTTATCACCAGTGGCTTAGGTTGTTCATACCAGAACCAACTGGTACATAAAACAGTATGCTTGCATATTATTTTTATTTTTACTTACGTTTGGCTTAAGTAGTAAGTGATTTCATAAACTCCATTTTGTCCATTCTATACTGGGTGCCAAGTCCTCTTAATCCAAGACCTTTAATTTCTATTTTAAGTCTGAGGCTCAGAGATCCCTTCAGGTCTTTTTAAAAGAAACCCTGAACCAGGTTACACAGCAATACTTTGTGGTCTATCTCTTGGTGCCCAGATAGGAAGAGGAGGCTACCGCCCCCTCCGGACACAGTACCTGAAGAACTACAGCATCCTGCACGCATCCCAGGGCCTCTGCAGCCAGATGCTGGGCGTGTGATTCAGAGGCCACCTCCCTCCCGTGACTCCTGTTCATTTTCTGCCACAAGTCTGGGGCAGATGTGTCTGAATGGCAGAAGCTGGTCACACACCTTTACACCATCTGCAAGGCAGTCTGAGAAAGTGACCCAGATTTCATCATGAAAGGCAGCCTCCACCTGCTAAGGAAGAGGATTCCCTAATTGGATTCTTACCTGCCTAAGTCAGGGCTGTCATATCATCACTCTCTCTTCCTCTCATTTTTACTTCTGTCTACCCATCTCCAAGTCACTCACTCTCCTGTTAGCAGCCTAACCAGACGTTTTCTTCTCTTTCTTGCTGTCATGTCATGACCTCACTATCCACGTAAATAGTCCACCAAACAACTTACCTCATAGCACCTCGAGAGCCTCAAATCCAGAGACTATGCCACTCTCGTCACTCACACCCAGACTTACACCAAGGAGCTTGTCATTGCTGAGGACTGTTCCCCTTCAGAACTCTGCACTCCTGTTTCCCACTCATGCCTGCATCACCACTGCACCTGCTCTTGTTCTGGAGAGAGGCCACCAGTGTCCATACCCTCCTTTTAGTCCCCCGAAGCCTCTTCCTTCCTAACACAACATGGCATCTCGCATGGTCTAAGAGCATGCTTAATGCCTTGGCACCCTTCTTCTTCTCTTGATCTGCCCAACAATAAGTCCACTCCATAAACTGTCTACTAAAACACCCAGGCTGCCAATCCTACTGGAGTAAATTCCTCAACCTGTTGGTTGGTGTCACTACAAATTCTTGGTCTCCTGTCTTGGCCAGGCCTTGAATGTAGAGAAACTATTTATTTGTTTGTCAACTACCATTTTAATCCTTTTCCCCTTTCCTCAAACTCCCTGGCCATTTCTACCCCTTTCAACACTCTCCCCCAGCAAGCTGCTTGCCTCTTAGTTTAGCAAGAAAATGAAGACAATAGAGCATGAACAATTTTCTATTCATATTGAAACCCACACTTCTTTCCTTTCATTTTCAGATAAAGCAATGCTTCTTTTTCAGTTCAAGTTCAATCCCTCTTACCAAACTTTTTTCCTATTGCCCCCTCCAAAAGTATTGCCCCCTTCATCTGCCTTATATTTTCAACTTCTCTTTCTCTTTCTCTCCTGCTAGCTCTTGCTTCCAGATTTTGAGTCACCTCCAGATGGTAAGAGCATCAGGAGGAGGGGCTTTGTTTTATTCATCTTTGATGCCATCAGCATTGAAGAGGTAACAAGCAATACATATTTGTTGGATTGAATCCTCTCCATTTCCATATATATTATTGGTAATACCTGAATCGTTTATCTTAATTAAAACCTCAACTTTGGCTAAGGACCCATGAACACAGAAAGATTTTAGCAGATTTATTAATCGGGGTCCTTTTATTTTCCACTTTATTTGTTCATCTGAACTCAGGTTACCTTAGTTTTATACTAGCATTTCTACTTGTTAGTGAATGATAATGAGTTTGAATTTCATAGGCATGTGAAAATCGCATTTTAAATAAGTATTAATATTAGTAATTATGCATGTCTTTTACTTCTAGAACAGACCCGTGCTCTACTATTTTTTGGACTAACGGTTGTTCTAATAAAAATGATCCTGGTAAGAATCATTTTGCACTTGAACCAATGTGCACTTGACCTTGGGAATGATAAGGGTAGAAGGAGAAAACACAAGCCAGAGCTTAGATTAACTTGGGCAGTACAGGACTTTGTTGGGGGAGGGGGGGAGTTACTTCAAAGATGAGTTATAAATTACAATTTAAAGTGGGTGTGACCCTGAGAGCCATAGGTCTGATACGCAGGGACCAGACCATGTCAGGAGGTTCTGAGCTCCTCCTAGAGAAAGGTCTACCAGTGCTCACACAGATGGAAATACTGACTTATTTGAGCCTATTAGTGTATTCTTTCACAAACTCTGTTTATTGGTCAGCATTCAACATTATCTAATTCTATACTTGTTACTCACCTGTTTGACCAGCCTATTCCTGTGTCTAAAAAAAAGAAGCTTCCCCATTCGTGCTTCTAGCACTTACAGGTTCTCTGTGCTGTATTTGTAACTTAGTGTGACAATCTGCTCTCCAGCACCCATCCACAGTGCCAGGCCATTGCTCTCTGCCTCCACCTGAGACTCAGATCTGGGGTCCACCACTGGGCTCAGGACAGGGACGTTTCCTTCATCTCACTCTAGGCTGAGCCAGGGTGTGCAGTCTGGCTCCTCATTTTTAAGACAACACCTTCCCCTTTTCCTCATTTCAAGTCATTGTGTTCTTTCTTATCTTCCTGGGCCTTCTGAGCAGGATCCAAATTTGCTTGACACTGGGGCTCTGCCTCATTTTGATCAGCCTTCCAAGGGCTTCTGTATCTACTGGTTTTTCCTGTGGCTAGGCCAGGCCCACTTGTTGCAGATTTCTCAAAGGTAGTTGCCAAATGCCTGCTGTCAAATTTCCTCTCACCTGCCAAAGTGCCACCTGCGGCCCCTTAGGCCTTCCTGACTTGGGTGGCCCATGTGCACACTTCAGCCCCTTTCCTGCTCCCGGTCTCCTCTATCCATTCCTGCTGCCCCTCTTACCTGTGATGGCACCCACAGGCACCTTCTGGTTTCTGGGGCCCTAAGGGCTCTGTATGAGTCTGTCTTGTTTTGAACTGAGTTCTCACACTTAGTGAGTCTGAGAAGAGAAGCGGGCATTAGCATATCAAACATGCAGTGTGTGCCTCCTTTTCAATAGCCACTCCGGCATGTTGTATCTGGCCAGGCCGAGGCCCCCTGAAAAGATGCACATGGGGAAAGGACAGATGAAATGACAACAATCTGTCTGCTCTGGGCTCCTTTTTCACCACTCTAGCACCTGTGAACTTTCAGAGAAAGAAAACCTGCCTTCCCCGCTGCAGAGAGTATGCTGAGAAAAGCCTAGTTGTGTGGCTGCCTGTTATTTCCCCCTTCAATCAACACAGTCATTTCTCTTCCAGCTTATGAGGTCAAAGTGTTGTAATTGAGTGAAAGCTTGTTTTGCTTGCTGCACAACAGCCAATAAGTCAAGTTACAAGGAAAAAAACTTTATTCAGAAATCCGGCAAGCCTAGGAGATGGCAGGCTATGGTCCTAAAAATCCATCTTGAGAAAGAATATAATTTAGGTTTCTTTTATGTCAGGGTCAGGGGGTTTGAGGTCAGAAGGTGACTGATGACTGCAGACATCTGGATGTCCGTGAGGTCCAAGGGGGATGTGAAACCTCTTACAATGGTTGCTGTGGTTTTAGTCACAGGTTCCTATAAATCTTTTGATAAACAATGATTATTTTTATACATATCTTCCTTATCTCCTTGGGGAGACAATTTTAAGCAGGGAGGCTGTCTGAGTAATTCCCAGGCTGTAGGTTAGATTCCTTTGATGATTAGTGTATCTGTGCCCAAGACTAAGCAGATGTTCCTGACTGACATGTTACACTCAAGTGAGATGGAGGCAGGAAGACGGATTGTTTTATTCTACTACAGTGTGTGGCTCCAAAAAGAAATACTAGTGGAAACAGGAAATCAGAAAGAGTTTTTATTTTATTTTTTAAAATCAGAGGACTTTTATTTTCTGGTTTGAAAATGGGGAAAGCCTGTTTTATAAAACATGCAATGTCATGAGCAGTTCATTACATGGATGCTGGGGTAGAAAGGGAAGGGCCAGAGTTTGAGTGAGAGAGAAAAACAGATTATCTTTCATCAGCACTAGGGAGTCAAGGACCTTTTCTGAGTAGAAAATAAGTAGATTTCTCTGCTGGGGTTGTGGCATTGGCAATAAGTATTTCTGAAGTCCTTGCTTTCACCACCAGGAGGACTCAATCTGCAGCAGCATTATCAACAGGCTTCTAAAATCTCATTATAACCTCAGAATCTTGGTCCATGTCTCCAAATCCTAACACATGTGCAGGAGACACAGTTATGTAATGATGGTTGTCACTTCAATGGTATTTTTTTTCAATACTCTTGAAACTTCTCATCATAGATTTTTATACCCTTATTCAGTCTCTGAACCTACATTCCCTACCTTGGAAAGCTGAATTCCTGACCTCTGAGTTGGTTCTTCTTAGTCTACTATTTCAGAAGAGATCTCAGGAGGTTCATTTATAGTAAATATCTGGTTCCTGCTGTGATGCTAAGAAGCAAGCCAATTTTCTTAACTTTTAATAAAGTCATCAGCAGAAACAAGTAGGCCTCGAAGGAGAGTGCAGAGAGGCATCTATCCTCAGTGGAAGAAGAGTTCCCTTCCTCATAACTGACAGTAAATAAAACTAATGTCTAATTAAGAGGTTGACATAGCTTAAAATATACCTCCTCTCTTGGGAATCTAATGTCTTGAATCCTAGTCTAGCAGGGCTCTGACTAGGTACATTTCCTGATCCAACCAGTCAATGACAGGATGTGCTGGACCTGGAAGTGTTGAGACCTCAAAGTTCAGGATGGAAAGAAGTTGAGATGGACAAGTGGAGAGTCTTACGCATGTCTGGCAGTGTGTTCCAGGCAGGGGTATACGCAGATAGGTAACCAAGATTTGACTTCAGTTCCCAAAAGGACAGATAGCAGCAAAACTTAGAGAAAAAGAAACTTTCACATATTTCAGAGAATCTGAACAAGATCATTACTGGATATGCAGAAGCTTAGTCACAAGGAAGTGGGGCACAAGTCTGGTTTCAGGTACTACAGAACAAGGTCGAAGGCAGAAGGCATTGCACATGCTCACTATCCACCACACCAGTGATCAGGGTGAGGGAACTACCCACCTAACAGAGTTCTAAGCTGTGCTTCTCTCTAGCCTGTAGCACAGCCGTAGTTCAGACCATCCTCACCCCTTGCTTAGATCACTGGAACGAAGCCTGCCCACTCTGCCTCCAGAAAGGCCTCCTCTCCACTGAAGCTCTCCGTGGCAGCCTAGAGGAGATATTTAAAATGCAAACCCTAGCAAGTCATTTTGCTACTGAAAATCCTTCAGTAGCTATTTCCCTGAGGTGTAAACCCAACTTCTTCATCATGCCCCCCAACCCCCATCATGTTGCACCTCTCTTCTCCACCTTAGTATTTTTTTTCAGTTAGAGTCAACTCTTAGAACCTTGGAAGCTTTTGCTCTCTTTCTTGCTCACAAGGCTACATACACCTGGAGTGAACCACTTTTTCCACTTGTAACCCTTAGTATGGTTAATCTTTACCTCGGCTTTAGATATTAGTCTAGCCTTCCCTTCCTTCAGGAAGCCTCCTCTGACCTTCCAACTTAGAAATAGTTGCCCCTACTTTGTGCCCTTAGATCATCCTACACAGTCCCTGTCACAGCTCTGATGACATTCTATTGCTATCCTGTTCAGTTTCTTCCACAACCAGGTCATATGGCCTTGAAACTCAAAGTGTGGTCCATGGACCACCAGTATTGACATCATCTGTTAGGAATGCAGAATCTCAGGCCCCAGTGAGGACCTACTGAATCAGAATTGGCTTTCTATCAGGGTCCCTGATTGGCTGAAACATGCACAAAAGTCTGAGGAGCACAACCCTTCACCACGTGCTCCCTGAGATCAGCCACTGTTCATGCTTGTCCTCTGTGCCCTTCACAGTGGCTACAAGATGGCCACACAATATGTCTTAGTTGAAGAGATCAACAAATTAACTAAGAAGAGGGCACTGGTTCTGAAATCACCCTAACGTTCTTACCAGTGAATGGGTGCAAGATTAGCTTGAATGAGTAATTAACAAAGTTTAAATTGGGGGTGAAGCCCATGTGGGACGTGGAGGCTGATGGAGCTGGAGCCTGGCCCTGCATGGACTCACCGCATGAGAGGCAGCACTATGGCTTAGTGGGGAGGGAGTCCTGGGTTTCGTCTGTGCCTTGTGAGCTGAGTAACACTGGACAAATCCCTTAATGTCTCTGGGCTTCATTTATTCATCTATAAACCAGGCAGATAAAAATGTGTCTTGCCTTCCTCACTGAAGTTTTAAGAAGATTAACTAAGACAATATACATGGAAAGACTTTATAAACAAGAATCAATTATACACCTAGGAGAAATCCTTGTTTGATCTGCCCTTTGATCCTCTACCTTAGCCCTGCACCAGCTCCGCAGAGCAATCAACCTGTGGTGGGTGGGGCCTAGCTCAGGGTGTAGGCCAGGCTGGCTGCTGGATACCTGCCTTCAGAGTCACTGCCAAAGCCAACAGCTTTTCAGGAGAGCTGTGCCAGGTGCAGGGGTGCTGGTGGCCCCGCCATGGCCTGGCCTCTCTCAGCATTGATTTTATTCCAGACATTCAATAGGGATAATGAGGAGCAAAAAATCTATCAGTCCCACATCAGCCCTATAATTCTGACCCCATTGAACAAATCTGATGATACTTAGCATATCAGCATGTTTGCTTTCTTTCCAGCAAACAGTCAAACATGATTAAACTCTCTCATTTCCATATTAATAGCACCCTCATGTGTGAAGAATGTAGGAAAACTCATTTCTGGAAATCTCATTTTTGATTTAAAATTTTCCAGTGTTGCAATAAACAGCAACACAATGGTGTTCGGAAATGTCCCTCCAGTCTGGGAGGTCAGAGGAGATGCTGTCCCCTTGCCGGAAGCTTCTTCTGGTGGTCAACAACTTGGTCACAGAATGCTTTTTTCCCCTTCAGATTCTTTTTTTTTTTTTTTTTTTGGTATGTGCCCCTAGTGGCAACTGAACCCAGGACTCTCTGGTCCACAGGCCAATGCTCCGACCTCTGAGCCAAACTGGCCAGGACCACCCTCAGATTCTTAAGGTTGAAACTTAACCCTGCTTCTTTTTTTTTATTTTTTTATGTTTTTTATTTATTTTTTTGTTACAGATATTTTACCTTTTTACCCCATTGGCACCCCCAACCCCACCCCCCCTCCACCCTGTCCCCGGCTTAGTTGTCCATGTTCATTGGTTATGCATACATGCATATAAGTTCTGTGGTTTATCTCTTCCCACCCCCGCACTCCCCACCCCCTCTTCTGAGGGATGTCAGTCTGTGCCCTACTTCCATGTTTCTGGGTCTACTGTATTCCTCAGACTGTTATGTTCATTATATTCCGTATATAAGTGAGATCATGTAGTATTTGTCTTTTTCTGCTTGGCTTCTTTCACTTAGGATAATACTTTCCAGGTCCCTCCATGTCGTCTCAAAGGATATGAGATCTCTCTTTCTTACCGCTGCATAGTACTCCATTGTGTATATGTACCACTGCTTTTTTATCCATTCGTCTACTGGTGGACACTTGGGCTGTTTCCAGATCTTAGCTATTGTAAATAGTGCTGCTATGAACATGGGGGTACATATATTCTTCCTGATTGGTGTTTCAGGCTTCTTAGGGTATATTCCCAGCAGTGGGATCACTGGGTCAAATGGAAGTTCAATTTTTAATTTTTTGAGGTAGCACCATATTGTTTTCCATAGCGGCTGCACCAGTCTGCATTCCCACCAGCAGTGTATTAGAGTCCCCTTTTCTCCACACCCTCGCCAACACTTGTTGTTTGATGATTTGTTGATGGCGGCCATTCCGACAGGTGTGAGGTGATACCTCATTGTTGTTTTAATTTGCATCTCTCTGATGATTAGTGATGTTGAGCATTTATTCATATGTCTTTTGGCCATCTGTATGTCCTGTTTGGAGAGGTGTCTATTCAGCTCCTCTGCCCATTTTTTAATTGGGTTCTTTGTCTTCCTTTTGTGGAGTTGTAGGAGCACTCTATATATATTGGAAATTAACCCCTTATCTGATACATCATTGGCAATGATGTTCTCCCATACAGTGGGTTGCCTTTCCATTTTGATGATTGTTTCTTTTGCTGTGCAGAAGCTTTTTAGTTTAATGTAGTCCCATGTGTTCATTTTCTCCTTTATTTCTGTTGCCTTCGGTGATGTATCAGTGAAAATTCTGCTCCGTATGATGTCCGAAATTTTGTTGCCTACATTTTCTTCTAGAATTTTTATGGATTCACGGGTCACATTTAAGTCTTTTATCCATTTTGAGTTTATTTTTGTGTATGGTGTAAGTTGATGGTTTAGTTTCATTTTTTTGCATGTAGCTGTCCAATTTTCCCAACACTATTCATTAAAGAGGCTGTCTTTACTCCACTGTATGCTCTTGCCACCTTTGTCAAATATTAATTGAGCGTATTGCCTTGGGTCCATTTCTGGGTTTTCAGTTCTGTTCCACTGGTCTATATACCTGTTCTTGTGCCAGTACCAGGCTGTTTTGGTTACAGTCGCTTTGTAGTATAACCTGATATCGGGTATTGTGATCCCACCTACTTTGTTCTTTTTTTTCAAGATTGCTGTGACTATTCGGGGTCTTTTTTGGTTCCATATGAACTTTTGAAGTATTTGTTCTAGTTCTATGAAACATGTCGTTGGTATTTTGATGGGGATTGCATTGAATTTATAGATTGCTTTGGGTAGTATGGAAATTTTAATGATGTTAATTCCTCCAATCCATGAACAGGGTATGTGCTTTCACTTTTTTATATCTTCCTCTATTTCTTTTTTAAATGACCTGTAGTTTTCTGCAAATAGGTCCTTTACTTCTTTGGTTAAGTTTATTCCTAGGTATCGTAATTTTTTTGGAGCGATGGTAAATGGGATTGTTTTTTCAGTTTCTCTTTCTGTGACTTCATCATTGGTGTACAAGAATGCCGTCGATTTCTTGACGTTAATTTTGTATCCTGCTACTTTGCCAAATTCATTTATTAAGTCTAGTAGATTTTTGACGGAGTCTTTAGGGTTTTCTATGTATAGTATCATGTCATCTGCAAATAATGATAGTTTCACTTCCTCCTTTCCAATTTGGATCCCTTTTATTTTTTCTTCATCTCTGATTGCTGTGGCTAAGACTTCCAGTACAATGTTAAATAAGAGTGGCGAAAGTGGACATCCCTCTCTTGTTCCTGTTCTTAATGGAAATGTTTTTAGTTTCTGTCCATTGAGTATGATGTTGGCTGTAGGACTTTCATATATGGCCTTTATTATGTCGAGATATGATCCCTCTATTCCTACATTGCTGAGCGTTTTTATCAGAAATGGATGCTGGATTTTGTCGAATGCTTTTTCAGCATCTATTGATATGATCATGTGGTTTTTATTCTTCATTTTGTTTATGTGGTGTATCACGTTTATTGATTTGCAAATATTGTACCAGCCTTGCATCCCAGGAATGAATCCCACTTGGTCATGGTGAATAATTTTTTTGATGTATTTCTGGATCCGATTTGCTAATATTTTGTTCAGGATTTTGGCGTCTATGTTCATCAGGGATATTGGCCTGTAGTTTTCTTTCTTCGTAGTGTCTTTTTCTGGTTTTAGAATTAGAATTATGCTGGCCTCATTGAACGTGTTTGGAAGTCTTCCTTCTTCTTGAATTTTTTGAAATAGTTTGAGGAGAATGGGTGTTAGTTCTTTTTTGAATGTTCGGTAAAACTCCCCCGTGAAGCCATCTGGGCCTGGGCTTTTGTTTGCTGGGAGAGTCTTGATTACCTCTTCAATTTCCTTAGTTGTTATTGGTCTGTTCAAGTTTTCTATCTCTTCCGGGAATAGTTTTGGGAGACTGTGTGTTTCTAGAAATTTGTCCATTTCACTTAGATTGTCGAATTTGTTGCCATATAGTTGTTCATAGTAGTTGTTAATGATCTTTTGTATTTCCGTGGTGTTGGTTGTTACTTCTCCTCTTTCATTTCTGATTTTGTGTATTTGGGTTCTCCCTCTTTGTTTCTTGGTGAGTCTAGCAAAGGGTCCATCAATCTTGTTTATCTTTTCGAAAAACCAGCTCTTTGTTTCATTGATCAATTGAATTGTTTTTTTGGTCTCTATGTCATTTATTTCTGCTCTGATCTTTACTACTTCCTTCCTTCTACTTGCTCTGGGGTTTTCTTTTTGTTTGCTTTCTAATTCTTTAAGTTGTGAGGTTAGACAGTTAATTATAAATTTTTCTTGTTTTTTTGAGGTAGACCTGTAGTGCTATGAACTTCCCTCTCAGAACTGCTTTCGCTGCATCCCATAGATTTTGTGTTGTTGTGTGTTCATTTTCATTGGTTTCCAGGAAGTTTTTAATTTCTTCCTTGATCTCCTCGGTGACCCATTCATTGTTTAATAACATGCTATTTACCCTCCATGTGTTGAAATGTCTTTGCATGTTCTTCTTGCAATTGATTTCTAGTTTCATGCCATTGTGATCTGAGAAGATGCTTGATATGATTTCCGTCTTCTTGAACTTGTAGAGATTTAGTTTGTGTCCTATCATGTGGTCTATCTTTGAGAATGTCCCATGTGCACTTGAGAAGAATGTGTATTCTGTAGTTTTGGGGTATGATTCTCTGTAGATATCTATTAAATCCATTTGGTCTAGTGCTTCATTTAGAGTCTCTGTTTCCTTGCTAATTTTTTGCCTAGAGGATCTATCCAGTGCTGTCAACGGGGTGTTGAAGTCCCCTGCTACGATTGTATTGTTGTCGATTTCTCCTTGGAAGTCCTCCAGAAGATTTTAAATATATTTTGGTGCTCCTATATTGGGTACATATATGTTTATCAAGGTTATATCTTCCTGTTGGATAGATCCTTTCAATATTATGTAGTGGCCGTCTTTGTCTCTAGTTATGGTCTTCATTTTGAAATCTATTTGATCAGATATGAGAATTTCTACCCCAGCTTTTTTTTGCTTTCCATTTGCTTGGAAAATTTTTTTCCATCCCTTCACTTTCAACCTATGTGAGTCTTTTGTTGAGAGGTGGGTCTCTTGTAAACAACATATAGATGAGTCATGTTTTCTTATCCAATCAGCTACTCTGTGTCTTTTTATGGGAGCATTCAATCCATTTACATTTAAGGTGATTATTGATATGTACTTATTTATTGACATTTTATTTAGTGTGGTTCTATTTTTCTTCCCATTTCTACTGCTAATTACAGTAGTCCTTTTAACATTTCTGGCAGTGCTGGTTTGGTGCTAATGTATTCCCTTAGCCTTTTTTTGTCTGGGAAGCTGTTTATTTGACCTTCTATTTTGAATGATAGCCTTGCTGGGTAGAGTAGTCTTGGATTCAGGTTCTTGTTTTTCATGACTTTGATTACTTCATGCCATTCTCTTCTGGCCTATAGTGTTTCTTGTGAGAAGTCAGCTGAGAGCCTTATGGGGTTCCCTTTGTAGGTAACCTGTTGCTTATCTCTTGCTGCTTTTAGGATTCTCTCTTTGTCTTTAATTTGTGGCATTTTAATTACTATGTGTCTTGGTATGGGCCTGTTTGGGTTCTTCTTACTTGGGACTCTCTGTGCTTTTTGAACTTGAATGCCTTCTTCCTTCACCAAATTAGGGAAGTTTTCTCTCACTATGTTTTTGAATATATTCTCTATCCCTTGCTCATTTTCTTCTTCTTCGGGGACTCCTATGATGCGAATATTATTACGTTTCCAGTTGTCCCATAGTTCTCTTAAGCTGTCTTCCTGTTTTTTAATAGTTTTTTCCTTTTGTTTTTCTGATTGGTTGATTTTTTCTACCCTGTCTTCTAATTCACTGATCCGGTCCTCAGCTTCCTCTACTCTGCTTTTTAAACCTTCCAAGGTGTTTTTCATTTCTGATATATCATTTTTTATCTCTTCTTGTTGGTTTTTAATTTCCAATTGGCTTATTTTCAGTGTCTCTATGTCCTTACTCATGCTGTTCAGCTTCCTCAAGATCATGGCTCTGAATTATAGCTCTGTTAGCATGCCTAATTGATCCACATTGATCTCATCTTCGGTGGAGGTCTCTTGCTCTTTCATTTGGCTTCTGTTTCTGTGTTTCACCATTTTGGCTATCACTGTGGGCTTTGGAGCCTGTCAAGTTTTCCCTGTGGGTGTTGGTGTTCTGCTGTTTGTGGCCCCCTCTCCTGTGTTTAGATGAGAGAGGGAGTACCCACGTTGAACACCACTGTCAAGTCTTACTTTCCTGGTAAAAGTTGCCAGCCCAGAAAAGGTACTGTTATCCTCTAGCTTTTTGCCTGGAGGCTAGCAGTCTAGGTTACTTGATGAGTTTTGGGTTGTCAGTTGATTGAAAAGCTCCCTCAGGTGCTTAGCACAAGGGGATTTCCCGAGGGTGGGGCAGATGCTGGTCTTTACTGAGCCTCAATTAGCACTTCAATGGCCCACAGGGTGGGGTTGGATCTCCAAGGGAGCTGCTGCCTTTCCTCAGAGCCCTGGGAAGGAGCAATGTGGCCACCGTCCTGAGTGGCTGCACTCAGCCAAAGCTCTGAGCGCCCTCCAGATCCCGAGGTCCCGACACAGCTCCAATCCAGTCTGCCCTCCCTCCGCTGGAGCCCAAGGTGAGTGGCTATGGCTGTTTTAGCCTCTGTCCCGGCTCTGCGCTGTGGAGCCGCCTGGGAGTGTGACCCGAGGGCGCTGCTCCCAGCTAAGGCCGCTGCTGGACCGTGGGCTCCCAGCCCCCGTCTCGCGCCCTCGCAAGCCTACCGGGATGGAGTCAGTGTCCCTCATTATATGGTCCTCCAGGCTGCTTTTTTGTTGCTTTTTCCCGTCAATTTGTCTGTGTTATAGTTGTAATTCCAGTTTGGTTCTGGGAGACGGTCTGTGCAGCTTCCATTCACTCCGCCGCCATTTTTTCCTCTTCCTAACCCTGCTTCTAACCGTTCTCTCCCTACTGGTAAGAGAGGAAAGGGCCTCCTGTAATCTGGGTAAGATACCAAAAGATGGCAAAAAAATTATTCCACCCCCACTACAATCTGAGATCCTTCCTCTTCTGGTTGGATGGTTCCATTTCTTCTCATTTCTCTTCAGATTTGGAGCTGAGTTCAGTTTTCAGACAACAAATGGAGAGAAACAGGTGCCGTTGAGTCCCAGACCTCCCCTAAACACATCTTTAAAAAAAATTTTTTTTCTTTATTAATTTTAGAGAGAGAGGAAGGGAGAGGGAGAAAGAAATAGAAACATCAATGAGAAAGAACATTGACTGGCTGCCTCTTGCATGTCCCCACTGGGGATTGGGCCCACAACCTGGGCATATGCCCTGACCGGGAATCAAACCAGTGACCTCTTGCTGCATGAGTCAACTCTCAACCACTAAGCCATACTGGCTGGGCCCCTAAACACATCTTGCAGGTGTCACACTCTCTTCCTCACAGAGATATGGCTGTTCTAAAGCCCAGTCCTCACCCTCTGTGACACTGCCAGGAGGTGGATATAGCTGCTGGCTCTAGAGGCAGACAGGGAGGGGTCTGTGTCTTAGCTCCTTCATGGGCAAGCCTTCTGGTTTTGAACAAGTGGCTTACCTAATATTGTTTCTTCAACTGTCAAAACAATATTTGCATTGATCTGCCTCATAAAGTTGTTATGAAAAAAGTTATATATAAAGCACTGAGCTCAGTGCCTAGAACACTGTAAGTGCCAAATTAAAGTTGGCTATTATTATTTTGTTTTTATTGTTTTCATTAAGGTATCACTATTCATTGTTTCTCCCAGCATCCATCAACAGCAGTGGGTAGAGAAGAGTTCCCAGCTATGACCCATCCATCTTGATCCCTTCGGCGACCAGTTGGCAAGAAAGAGGGAGATCTATATGGAAAGAGGATGGGCTTCTTCTCCCTCTGCTCTCACTCTGTGTTCTGGGGACAAGGAGATGAACGTTTTAGCCCAACTCTATCTCCTACCATTTGGGTGAATGCTCAGCTTCTTGAAACTCTAAAACTCAGGGATTTCTATTCCTGAATTGGATGCAGTGAAAGATGGTTTGTTTGTAGAGGGCTTAACAGGGCACTGTACGCTGGGCAGGACATTGAGATCCAACGAAAGTTAAACAACTTAATTAGGACCAGAACACTGGTCTTCTGGGTCCAGATTAATTGTTTTTCCACATGGTCCCATTGTCTCTCTAAAGACCAAGGAAGTCGAAAGACTGAGATAAGACATGGTCTCCCAAGGGCAGCGTCAAGGTTGGCCTCTGTCCAGCGGTCTCTCAGGACACTTTTCTGCCCAGATTGCAGTCTGGTCCCATATGAGTTTTGTAACTATTGCTTTCCCAACTTCCGCTGTCTGACCCTGTGCTTGGAATTATCAAACTTTATTCTCTTTCTGAATTCTGCCATCTGCATTCTAGCTTTGTGTGCTCCAGACAGTATATGACACTTGCTCTGTGAATCATTCCAAATAATTTGGGCTTTTTCTTACAAAACACAAAGCATTTGAAGGTTCTTTTTGGGTTTGAACTGGGGCTAAAGAGGAGGAAGGGAGGAAGGAGAGAGAGGACTCCTTATCTACTCTCTGCAGTTGTGCTGATTCTGGCCACATTGATTTCCAGATCGATCACTCTCTGGGAGCCTGCCTGGGCCCATCGCCCTGAGGCACATGGGATCCTTCCAGCGTCACCAGAGTGCTGTTTCATACAGCCTCGGTTTCATCTCCAGCACAAGCTCACAGATCCCTCTGTCTCTGAATATTTTCCTGGGAAACACCATATGTGTGAACAAAGTTTATAAAGCAGTATGTTTAAGAATAAATTTCAAGATGCTATTTTTCAGCAGCCTATGAATCACTTTTACTCATTTACAAAATAAACAGTTTGCCAGAGAAAATTACTTTTTGATGACCACAGAGAGAATAAAAGTCTTAATAATGAGGCTTTTCCTCCTGATAGTCATGAGCTATTCTGCCAGGGGGCATAAGAATGGGCAGCCATATAACTTATTGAATGCAAATCCATGAGTAATAAAAATATATATCACATGAAATACAGTAGACCCAGACTCTAGTTTTCAGAGCTGCATGGCATTTTGTCAAACAACTTGGACTTTATTTTGGTCTTTTACCAGGAGTAGGAAAATGAATATTATAATTAAAAAAAAAAAAGATTTTATAGAGTTGCTCTGTGCCTTGACTTACCAAAATGTGATTTATCTCACCACCTGGTAATAAAAAGCATGTCTGAGGGATACTTCCTGGGAGGAATGTTAAGTGAGAGCCTGGGTACTGATGTGAATGTGGTCTGTGTGTCCTCGACCGGAGGAGAGAATTCATGCGCAGTGGAGGTGGAGATGCCATCCTGTTGGTGGGGCTCAGGTGCCTTGTTTTTATTTTATCTTCTCTAGTTGCCTTTTTGTGTCTCTGTGATTGTCAGTGGAATCGTGCCTCTTCACCTCCCTGTGTTCAGCCTGTTGTTTTTTCTATTCTTATCTGGGGAAGAGAAACTGGGGCCAGCTAATGCTAAAAAGTAATCAGCACTACCTCATCAGGAGCGAAGCCAGTATTTAGGTCATTCCCGCGGATCAGAGCCCTTTGAATTGATTTCCTTACTTCTTCAGGGCGCGTCCAGACTGTGCCAGGGAGTTGTCTGGCGAAAGGCAAGTACATCAGGGAAACGTGCCTGGAATTGCTGACCGCTTCAAGATGGATTGCAGCAGGATTAAGAAACTGCAGGGACTGCTGACCACTTCAAGACGGATTGCAGTGGGATTAAGGAACTGCGTGAATGCTCTTCTTTACTTGCTGCAATAATTGTACAAATTATGCTGGCTTCTCTTCTCTAACAATACTTCTTTTAGAATTCCAGACAGGGCTCTGTTTCTAAAATCAATCCTGATTGGGCCACCAGGTATCAAACCTATCAAGCCAATTGAACTGAGTGATCAGTATATAAACCTTGTGTGAGACTTCAATGTTGTGAATGCTAGAGATGGGTTTTACACACAGGCACAGAGGGGAAATAGGGTATCAACTTTGGATTCAAAAGTTTGTCCCAGGCATGTGTCGAATAGAATTCTGAATTCCTGCTGACCACAGACTAAGAAACTTCTTGACTCAGGCTGGTTTGACTTAACACCAGCATGCAAGCCTATCTGGTGTACAGTGCAAATCTTTTTTTAAAAAATATTTTTCTTTATTGATATTAGAGAGAGAGAGATAGAAATATTATTGAAAGAGAACATTGATTGACCGCCTCCTGCATGCCCCCCACTGGGAATCGGGCCCACAACCTAGGCATGTTCCCTGACCGGGAATCAAACCAGCAACGTCTTGGTGCATGGGTCAGTGCTCAACCACTGAGCCACACCAGCCAGGCAATACTATTTTTTAAGTGTGAACATTGAGACAGCAGGAGCCAAATCCTATGTTTGGTGCGTAAGCAACAATCACAGATTATTTTATTGATTTTTATTTATTTATTTATTTTACTCTCTTCAGCTTTTCCTCAAGGCAGACCCTGGGCAGTGTGCAGCCAGAGATTTCCCTGGGAAGTAGTTTCCTGTGAGCTTGGAGCTTGGAGGTTGGGTTAGGACCAGTCAGTAGCTTGATATTGTTAAAGGCACTGTGCTTGCCTGTCTAGTGTAGCTCAGTGGTTGAGCATCGATCCATGCACCAAGATGTCATTGGTTCAATTCCCAGTCAGGGCATATGCCCAGATTGTGGGCCTAATCTCCAGTGCGGAGTATGCAGGAGGCAGCCAATCAATGTTTTCTATCATTGATGCCTCTCTCTATTCTTCTCTTCCTCTCCCTTCCATTCTCTCTAAAATCCATAAAGAAAATTAAAAAATATAGAGAGAGATTCTAAAATGGCAGTAGAGTGAATGGAAACTACACAGACCATCTCCCAGGACCAAACTGGAATTACAACTAAAATAAAGACAAATTGTTGGGGAAAAGCAATAGAAAAGCAGCTGATAGAATCATATAACAAGGGACAGGAAAAAAGGACATTGAATTGAACCTGGTAGGTCTGTGGAGGCACAGGAGGGTGGGCTGGGAGCCTACAGACAGCAGTTGTTTTAGCAGTGAGCAGCTCCCTTGAGATTAAAATCCCAAGCCAGCTCCACAGTGCAGAGGGCCTGGACTGTGCACTAAATTAGCTACAGCCACTCACCTTGGGATCCAGCAGAGGGAGGGTGGACTGAACTGGAACTGAGAGGACACCAAAGATTTGGAGGGTGCTCAGAGTTTTTGCTGAGTCATGGCCACACAGGACGGTGGCCATCTTGCTCCTTCTTGGAGCTCTGGGGAAAAGCAGCAGCCCCCTCCTTGGAGATTTAACCCCACCCAGATGGGCCAGAGAAATGCAAATTGAGGCTCATTAAAAATCAGCATCTGTCCCACCCTCTCGAAATTCTCTTATGCTGAACCTGAGAGAGTTTTTCATTCAGCTGAGGGCTTCAACCCAAGGCTCATGAAATACCTGAGACTAATAGCCTCCAGGAAAAAGCTAGAGGATAACTGAACCTTTCCTGGGCTTTCAAATCTACCCAGGAAAGTAAGACTTGACAGTGCTATTGAATGTGGGTCCTCCCACACTCATCCAAACACAGTAGAGGGAGCCACAAACACAGAACTCCAACACCCATAGGGAAAATTTGGCAGGCTCCAAAACCCACTGAGATAGTTAAAATGGTGAAACAAAAAAAACAAATCCCAAATGAAAGAACAAGAGAATTCTACTGAAAATGAGAAAAATGAAATTCAGTTAAGCAAGTTATCAGAGGTAGATTTCAGAGCCATGATCTTGAAGAAGCTCAACAGCATGAGTAAGGACATCAACACCATGAGGAAAGACAATGAAAGCCAACCATGTGTAAATGAAGAATGACATAGCAGAAATAAAGAACACATTGGAAGGAATAACCAGCAGACTAGAGGAAGCTGAGGATTGGATCAGTGAATTCAGAGCAGAAAAAAACGACATAGAAATAAAAAAAAAAAAAATTCAAAGGATCAATGAAACAAAGAGCTGTTTTTTTAAAAAGATAAACAAGATTGATGGTCCCTGAGCTACACTTACCAAGAAACAAAGAACGAGAACCCAAATACACAAAATCAGAAATGAAAGAGAAGTAACAACTGACACCACAGAAATAACTGCTGAGCCAAACCGGCCAGGACTACAAAAGATTATTAATAAATATTATGAACAATTATATGGCAACAGATTTTACAATATAAGCAACATTGACAAATTATAGAAACATACCATACAGTATCCCAAAACTGAACTGGGAAGAGATAGAAAACTTGAACAGACCAATAACAACTAAGGAAATTGAAGATGCAATCAAGACTCTCCCAGCAATCAAATGCTAAGACCCAGACGGCTTCACGGGGGAGTTTTACTGAACATTCAAAGAAGAACTAATACCCATTCTCCTCAAACTATTTTTAAAAATTCAAGAAGAAGGAAGACTCCCAAACTTGTTTTATGAGGCTAGCATAATTCTAATTCCAAAATCAGAAAAAGACACTACAAAGAAAGAAAACTACAAGCCAATATCCCTAATGAACATAAATGCTAAAATCCTGAACAAAATACTAGCAAATTGGATCCAGCAACACATTAAAAAAATTATTCACCATGACCAAGTGGGATTCATCCCAGGAATGCAAGGCTGGTACAATATTCACAAACCAATAAATGTGATACACCATGTAAACAAAATGAAAGATGAAAACCTTATGGTCATATCAAAAGATGCTGAAAAAGCATTCAACAAAATCCAGCACCCATTTCTGATAAAAATACTCAGCAATCTGGGAATAGAGGGATCATATATAGATATAATAAAGGCCATATATGAAAGACCTACAGCCAACATCAGACTCAATGGGCAAAAAGCATTTTCCTTAAGAACAAGAACAAGAGAGGGATGCCACCTTTCCCCACTCTTATTTAACACAGTACTGGAAGTCTTAGCCACAGCAATCAGAGATGAAGAAAAAATAAAAGGAATCCAAAGTGGAAAGGAGGAAGTGAAACTGTCATTATTCACAAATGACATGATATTATACATAAAAAACTCTAAACACTCCATCAGAAATCTGCTAGATTTAATAAACGAATCCAGCAAGGTAGCAGGATACAAAATTAACATCAAGAAGTCAACGGCATTCTAATACACCAATAATGAACTCACAAAAAGAGAAACTAAAAAAGCAATCCCATTTATCATTGCAGCAAACAAATTAAGATACCTAAGAATAAACTTAACCAAAAAAATAAAGGGCCTATTTGCAGAAAACTACAGGACATTGAAAAAAGAAATGGAGGAAGATATAAAAAATGGAAACACATATCTTATTCATGGATTGGAAGAATTAACATCAATAAAATGTCCATATTACCCAAAGCAATCTATAGAATCAATGCAATCCTCATCAAAATACCAATGACATATTTCAAAGAACTAAAACAAATACTTCAGAAGTTCATATGGAACCAAAAAAGACCCTGAATAGCAACAACAATTTTGAAGAAGAAGGACAAAGTAAGTGGTATCACAGTACCAAATATCAGCTTACACTACAAAGCCATTGTAATCAAAACAGCTTGGTACTGGCTCAAGAACAGGCACATAGATTAATGGAATAGAACAGAGAAACCAGAAATGGACCCAAAACATTATGTTCAATTAATATTCAACAAAGATGGCAAGAGCATACAATGGAGTAAAGACAGCCTCTTAAATAAATGGTGTTGGGAACATTAGACAGCTACATGAAAAAAAAAAAAAAATGAAACTAGACCATCAACTTACACCATACACAAAAATAAACTCTAAATGGATAAAAGACTTAAATGTGACTCTTGAATCCACAAAAATCTTAGAAGAAAATGTAGGCAACAAAATTTCAGACATTATACACAGCAGAATTTTCACTGATGCATCACCTAAGGCAACAGAAAAAAAGAAAAAAATGAACACATGGGACTACATCTAACTAAAAACCTTCTGCACAGCAAAAGAAACAACCACCAAAATGGAAAGGGAACCCACTGTATGGGAGTGCATAATCGCCAATGATACATCAGCTAAGGAGTTAATTTCCAAAATATATAGAGTGCTCATACAATTCAACAAAAGGAAGACAAAGAACCCAATTTTAAAATGGGCAGAGAACCTAAAGAGACACCTCTCCAAACAGGACACACAAATGGCCAAGAGACATATAAAGAAATGCTCAACATCACTAATCATGAGAGAGATGCAAATTAAAACAATGAGGTATCATCTCACATCTGTCAGAATGGCCACCATCAACTTATCATCAAACAACAAGTGTTGGCGAGGGGGTGGAGAAAAGGGGACTCTAGTACACTGCTGGTGGAAATGCAGACTGGTGCAGCCACTATGGAAAACACTATGGTGTTACCTCAAAAAATTAAAAATTGAAACCAGACTCAGTCATCCCACTTCTAGGAATATACTCTAAGAAGCCTGAAACACCAATCAGAAGGAATATATGTACTCCCATGTTCATAGCAGCACTATCTACAATCGCTATGATCTGGAAACAGCCCAACTGTCCATCAATAGGTGAGCAGATAAAAAAACTGTGGTACATATATACAATGGAATACTATGCAATTGTAAGAGAGAAAGATCTCTTATCCTTTGAGATGACATGGAGGGACCTTGAGAGTATTATGTTAAGCGAAATAAGCCACTCAGAGAAAGACAAATACCACATGATCTCAGTTATTTGTGGAATATAATAAACAAGATGGGCTGATGAACGAAATAGACCCAGAGACATAAAAAGGAGTATGGTTCAGACTAACAAACCTCAGAGTAGGGGGGTAGGGGGATGGGTGAGATGAACCAAAGAACCTATATGCATGTATACATAACCAATGGACATAGACAACAATACTAGGGGGAAGGGGCAGAGGGGACCCCGGGGGGGGGGAGGAGAAACATCTGTAACAAATATAAATTAATAAAAATTGGAAATAATAAAATAAATAAAGGCACTGTCCTTGTTGGCATCATGGTGTTGCTGGATACTACATGCATGTCCATGCATGGCCATGTACGCTCATATATGTATCACATGACACAGTGTGTTTATATATACCTATCATATAGCACTAGACTCACTTGAAATGCTGGAGTTCCCCAGTGCTATGTGGACAGGGCTGAATTTTATGCATCTTTTTATATCCCAGTGGCTAACACAGTGCTTACCCTCAATAGTTACAGAGATAATACCAACTGGTAAGAAAGAAGCCCAGAGTTAAAACTCTGAATTAACTTCATGCTGAACTACAACCCCTACACAATCATAATCAATTCACAATTAAAGCGATACTCTTAAAAAAGAAAATTTTATGGGTTAAAGGCACTAATAACATTATTTGCCTTCTGATACAGTATAGTATGAAGTACACAATATCTCCTGTGAAGTACTTTTTCCAAGCAACCTGAATTTAGTTAACATTTAGATCTAACTTACTTCACAGAAAAATCAGAGAGTAGAGGAACAAGCTAAATAAAACCAAAAAGAAACAATGGTACAAACTACACTGTGGGACACTTTATTAGGAAACTGGTCCAGTCTCTAAAATAGGAAATTTAAATTAGAGACTTAAATATTATTCTCAAAAACAGAGGACGAGGATGTGGGTTGTTCTTGATTATAAAAAAGATTTAAGAGAGATAACAACCAAATGTAGTGTGTGTTCCTTTACATGGGAGCCTCTTTTGGGGGTGGGGGGTGGCACATAAAAGATATTGGGGCTAACTGGTCAAAGTTAGAAATTAAATGATCTTGCCCTAGCCAGTTTGGCTCAGCGATTGGAGCATTGGCCTGCGGACCAGAGAGTCCCGGGTTCGGTTCCCGCTAGGGGCACGTACCAAAAAATAAAAAATAAAAAAAAAAAAGAAATTAGATGATATTTAAAAATTACATATAAAAAAGCAGTTGTCAGATATGGGTGGTGGGTGTTCATTGTACCAGTCTTTCTATTTTTCTGTTTGAAAATGTTATCCTAAAATATGTTAAAAGAAAGTATGATACCAATTTGATAAGAAGGAAAATGCCATTTTAATGCTCCAAGGCATGGAGGGAAGAAGCAATACGTGGGGTCTGGGACTTCCGGGGACCTCGGCTTTGTGGCCGGGCAGGTGCGAGGAGCACAGCAGGCAGTGCGCGCGGGAACGGCCAGCAGTGACGGCTCGGCTGTGGGGCTTGGACTCACTACTCGAGGCAAGAGGAGCCATGGAAAGCTGTTATTTATTTATTTATTTAAATTCTCACCCGAGGATATTTTTATATTCATTTTCAGGTAAGTGGGAGGGGAAGAGAGAGAGAGAAACATTGATATGGATTATATTTTCACATTTTTGACAGTGTCTTTTGAAGAACAAACCTTTCAAAGGTTCATGAAATCCAATTTATCTGATTTTTGTTTTGTTTTGTTTTGTCACTCATGCTTTTGGTCTCAACCCTAAAAATTCATTGCCTAATTCAAGTCACAAAGACTTTACCTTTATGTTCTTTTCCTAAGAGTTTTAAACTTTTAGCTCCTATGTTTAAATCTCCAATCTATTTTTGAGTTAATTTTTGTGGATATAGTGTGAAGGAGGGGACCAATTTTATTTTTTAGCATGTGGTTGTCCAGTTATCCCAGGACCATTTGTTGAAAAAACTATTTTTTTTCCCTATGAATAATCTTGGCACACTTGTTGAAAATCAATTCACTATAAATGTATGAGTTATTTCTGTACTCTAAATTCTATTTCACTGATCTATATGTCTATCTGCATGCCAGTACTATATAATCTTGATTATTATAACTTTGTAGTAAGTTTTGAGACTGGAAAGTATGAGTCTTCCAACTTTTCTATTTTGGGTATTCTAGGCCCCTTGTATTCCCATGTGTACTTTAGGTTCAGCTAATCAATTTAAAAAAAAAAAAAAAAGCCAGCTGGGGTTTTGATAGAAATTATATTTATTTATAGATTAATTTGAAAAGTATTGCAACTTAGCAATATTGAGTCTTCTAATCCGAACATGAGTTGTTTTCACAATTATTTAGATCTTCTTTAACAATTAGTTAAGTCTCTTTCTATGACATCTTACAGTTTTTAGAGTATACTTTTTGCATTTTTTTGTCAAATTTATTCCTAAGTATTAATTCTTTTTTTGCTACCTTTAGTAAAATTGTTTTCTTAATTTTATATTCAGGTTGCTCATTGTTAGTGTGTGAAAATGTAATTGATTTTTGTATATTGATTCTGTTAGCTTGCTGATCTTGCTTATTAGTTCTAATAGTGTCTTAATGGATTTCCTAGTATATTCTATATATAAAATATCATCTGTGAACAGAGATTGTTTTATATTATCCTTTACTAACTGGATGACTTTTATTTCTTTTTCTTGTTTGATTACCCTAGCTAGAACTTTCCATACAATGTTAAGAAAAGTGAAAGAAAAAAAGGACTTCCTTGTCTTGTTTGATTTTTAGAAGCAAAATATTCATTTTTCCACCAATAAGTACAGTGTTAGCTGTGGGTTTTCGATAGATAGCCCTTATTATGTTGAGGAAGTTTCCTTCTATTTCTAGTTTTTTAAATATTATTATCATTAAGGGGTGTTGGTTTTGTCAAATGCTTTTTCTTCAACCTACTGAAATAGTCACGTGGTTTCTTTTCCTTCATTCAATTAATGTTTATATATTGAAGCACCCTCACATTCCTAAAGTATATTTTATTGGTTATGACGTATAATCCTTTTGATATAATTTGGGATTCAGCTTGACAATATTTTGTTTGGGATTATTGTGTTATATTCATAGGAAATATTATTGGTATGTAGTTTTCTTTTCCTGTGACCTTTTTTTTTTTTCTTTTTTGCTTTTAACATATATATTTTTAAAATTTATCTTTATTGTTGAAAATATTACAGATGTCCTCACATTTTTCCTCATTGACCCCCTCCTCCCCACTCCCATAACCCACCCCTGCCTTCACCACACTATTGTCTGTGTCCATTGGTTATGCATATATGCATGTAAGTTCTTTGGTTTATCTCTTGTGACCTCTTTATCTGGTCTTGATTTCAGAGTATACTGGCCTCAAAAAATAACTGGGAAATGTCCACTCCTCTTCTATTTTATGAAAATTTGTGAAGAATTGGTGCTAATTCTTTAAATGTTTCATCCATGGCAGATTTCACCCAGAAAGCCATCTGAGGAAGGTGTTTTGTTTTGTTTTTTTGCAGTTTAGTTGAAAAATAATGGACATATATTATTGTATAAGTTTAAGATGTACAGAATGGTGGTTTGATTTACATATATTCTGAAATGATTATTGCTATAGATTCAGTTAACATTCATCATCTCATATAAATACAATATTTAAAAAAGAGGAGAAAATCTTCTTATAATGAAAAATCTTAGGATTTACTCTCTTAAAACTTTCCTATATATTATACAGCAGTGTTAACTATAGTCATCATTTGTACATTATATCCTAGTACTTATTTATCTTATATTGGGAAATTTGTACTTTTTGACCACCTTCTTTCAAGTCCCCCGCTTGCTATCCTCCTCCTCTGGTAACCACAAGTCTGATCTCTTTTCTATGAGTTTGTTGTTTTTTTTTAGAGTCCACATATAAGTGAGATCATACAGTATTTGTCTTTCTCTGTCTGACTTATTTTCCTTAACGTAATGCCTTTAAGGTCCAACCATGTTGTGGTATGAAGAGTTTTTTTCTTTTTATTACTAATTTAATCTATTTACTTGTTATAGATCTATTCTATTTTTCTGTTTCTTCTTGAGTCAGTTTCAGTATTTTATGCCTTTCAATTAAGTTACCTGTTTTATCTAAGTTATTTGATTTGTTGGTATAAAATTGTTTATATATGTTCTTATAATCTTGTAGTAATGTTCCCTCTTTCATTCCTGAGTTTACTAAGGAGTCCTTTATTTATTTACTTTTCTTGATCAGTCTAGCTAAATCCTTGTCAATATTGTCGATTTTCTTAAAAACTCAGCATTTGTTGATCTTTTTAAAGACTCAACATTTAATTGATTATGTAATTGTTTTTCTATAATCTATTTATTTGCTTCTGCTCTAGTCTATCATATTCTTCCTTCTGCTTATTTTGGGTTTAGTTTGCTGCTGTTTTTTTCTGTTTTCTTAAAGTGTAATTTTAGGTTATTGACTTGAGACCTATCTTTTTTTTCATTGGCTCATTCAAATTCTGAGCTTTCACTAAGCAGGGAGGGAGGGCTGTCAACAGACTTGTAAAAAGTGCACACCTGCTCTGCATCCACTTTAACAGTTGTTAGGTCACAGAGATTCCTGGTGGCAATTTATGACAATATTTTAAATCTAGAATGAGCCTCAGTAATCATCTCATTCTTGTCCATTCCATTTTCCAGGAACTTGAAGCCCAGAGAGATTAAGTGATCCTTCTCAAGGTCACACAGTCAAGGGCAGCATTAGTACTGGTATTTGTGCATGTCAGTCTAAGCTTTGCAACTTTTCTTAAATGGGAATCACTGGACCATGTCAACTGTCTCTTGACAACCATAATAGCCTCCTTATGAGGAAATCTCTTGGTGTCAGCCATAGAAAACAAATGCTTCAAAGTAATCCCATAAGAATATTCTGCAAATATTCTAAAGCGGGACAGACCCAAAGTTATACTTGAACCAGAAATGGTCTTTTCTTCCCTAAATACCTTCAATCAGAATCTTACAGAATATTATAATTGCTATTACTAGATATGGGCCATCATATGGAGGACTTAGAGGAAGGCATTAGGGAAGAAGACTTGATTCTAAACAGGTTTGTGTTAAAAGAGCTACTTATATATCATCTGCTTTAAGTCAGAATTGGTCCTGGAGCCTCATATAGGGCTGAGCTCCAAGATGGAGATGCAGTAATCCAAGTTAAAGGCTCTGGAGGCAGGAGTTATGCAGGTCATGCAATGATGCCAGGTGTCAAGACAGTAAGAGAACTGAGAAGCCTTTTTCAGAGAGAATTCAAGGCAGCAAAATGGAAAAGCCAAAACAGGAGCCTAGGAGCAAGGGCTTGGAGAAGTGTGGGAGAAGATAGAAACTAGAGTGGCAGTTGTGGGGCAGGGGATGGAGGAGGCACTGGTGTCAGCACCAAACCAGATGGACCCAAGGTTTGTTGAAAAATGACCTTGCTCTCCAGAAGCCAAAAGGAGACAATGAAATAATTTGGCTTTGTGGAAGGGAGGGCGCAAGCGAGATGCTGGTCCAAAGTCAGGGTAAAGACTGTGAGCATTCAACTTTAAATGTTCAGTGCTTGCCCCAACATGGGGGCTAAGCATTTCTCCCCCATGTATTTGCCCAAATCTTGCTGGCTGAGAAGCCTTCCACTCTGGGTCCTAGTACAACTATTTTCTCCATATGTTAATATGCACCTCAGTGAAAAACAGGTCTGAATGCTAGCTCTCTGTTTCCTAGCCCAGAGAATAAACTTTGGAAGCCAAGGAGGAGAAAAAGTAAGAAAAGCCTCCCTGCCCCCAAAGAGCTGTAGATTATAATGCAAGAGCCTGGGTTGAGCTGAATTAGGAAGAATTGTACTAGAGGTAGTTGATCTTTAGAAATGTCCTCCTCTTTCTACACAGCAGTTTCATTGGTGATCATGGATCATAGGTCAATGTCTTAGGTCTTGGTCTGCAGTGGGAAGGGTACAGAAAGGCTGTTCAGTACATGGTTGATCTTGAGCAAAAGGTCTTTGGTTCTGGTTCACAGAAGAGGAAATATTGAAGGCAAAGACCATGAATATCTCCTCAATTATAATTTTGTCTGGATTCAGCTTCCCCCTAACAGGTTTGCCCCAAGGTGGCACTGACAAAAACCAACTCTCCCCTGTGAGAAATGGAAACACATATCAGTGTTTCAATAGAAACTTAGCTTGCATTAGTAAGGAGGATGACTTCTCCAACGGCAACTGCTCCAATGTGCTTATTAGAGTTGGTAAATAGTAGGATTGTTTTTAAGGGAATGTTCTTGCTTCAATTCTTATTCAACCTATATTGAAAAAGCAGTAGTGAACACAGCAGAGTAACTGCTAAGATATTAGCAGGGACTCATTTAACATGTTGTCTGTAAGTATCCACCATGAGGACTTTGGGACATTGAATGGTACCTTCAATTTTGATTAAGGCAAGCATGAACATAGGGATGAGGGACAAGGTGGGCAAGAAGAGACCATTTGTGGCCCAGAGAGAAGGTTGAGGAGCATCCCTAAAATAAGATTGTACAAAGAGATTAAGAATTGTCATATTACTGAGTGTTTCTTTTACCCGCAAAGAGAATATTTACATCTATGATATTTCTGCTTCAAGATGAATTTAATTTCAGGCTGAGTCAGATTACAAATCAAATCTATTTAATGTAAACAGAAACCCAGTTAGCTTCCTTTCCACCTGAGTGACTGTGCTAATTAAATTCCAGATTTCTCTCCCCCCTCCCACCCCCTCTGTCTTTTCCTTGAGTCAGACTGCCTGTGGTCAGTTCACCTCATGATTTTCAAAATTGGAGATCAGCCTGAAAGACAGCCCCACATCAGGCAACCCTAGATGCTCTAGTTTAGGAGATCAACATCTCAAAGGCCAAAATCCACTCTCTTAACTTATCTGCATCATGGCCAGTGCAACACACATTGAGAAATATGTTTTCAACCATTACAGACTCTATATTATTTTTTGGAATGTGAATTAAGTTTTGTTAATACAAGTTTTAATATACAAAGCATCTTGCTTACTATCTCTTTGATCTTTACATTAAAATGACCCTGTGAGTTAGGTAAAACTGGTGTTATTATTGCTGAAGTTGAAAGAGGTTAAAGGGGCCTATTTAAGATCACAAAGCTAGTTAGTGGTAATGCCACAAATATAGATATGATGCTGTGGTTTGGGTTTTTGTTTGTTTTTTTAATCTACATCACTTAAAAGATTGAATGCTGCTAGCACTAGTCATAAATCTTAAGAGAATCTGGTTTTATAGTTAAAAATTTGAACCTAAATAATGGATGAAGAGAGTGTCTGAGAGGCTGGTAGAGTCCTTTTGGGTTTTACAGTATTCTGATAATTCTGTTTCAGGGTACACAACATGCACTTGGGAAGCAAAGTATCTCCTCTAGAGAAGGAATATGTTTGTGTTCATTCCCTTGGCACTCTGACTCACCCTGATGTTTGCCTTTTTGTGTTCCTTGGTGAAGACAGCATTGTGGACTCATGTCCACATGTGCAGACCATACAACAAAAATGTCCAGGCACACATTGCTGTCACCAGTATAATCTTTCTACAACAAACTTCTACACATGATGCTCCAATGGCTTTCCTGCTATCTACCAACATAATACAACCCTCTTGCTTAGCATTCAAGAACTCTCCTTGGAAACGTATTTCCCACTACATTTCAACATAAAATTTAGGCATACCCGGCCGGTGTGGCTCAGTGGTTGAGCATTGACCCAGGCCCCAAGAGGTCACCGGTTCAATTCCTGGTCAGGGCACATGTCCAGGTTGTGGGCCTGATCCCCAGTGGGGGGCATGCAGGAGGCAGCCAATTGATGTTCTATCTCATTGATGTTTCTATCTTTCTCTTCCTCTTCCTTCCTCTCTCTCTCAAATCAATAAAGAAAAAAAGTTTTAAGTATAATTTGTTCAGCGTTCCCTAACAATTATTTGTTTAATCTTGTACTGGTTTTTCTGGTCCATACTACTCTATTATTCACCTTCAAGGCTCAAACATAGAGGGGAAATGGAATAACATCCCCCTTTTATGAACATTCATGGCTTTCTGTCTACATTGATCTTGTTGCATTCTCACTTTTTATCTGTTACTCATACGTATGTCTCATCTTCCTTATTAAACAATAAAATTTAGGGGGATAGGTCTAAATCTAAAAACACTAGATTGGTTTTTGCATTGCTTATAACATACAGCAAGCAACACACCTTGCAAACAATTTTTGTGGTCACTGATTAATGGCCCCAAATATGTCCTTGTCATAATCCCCAGAACCTGTGAATATTAGCTTATATGGTAAAATGGACTTTGTAATTGAGTCATGAGACTAGGTTATCCTATATTATCTGGGAGGACTTAGTATAATCATAGCAATTCTTATCAGAGGAAGCCGGGAGGAGGCAGAGCCACAAAAGAAAGCCATGAGACAAAGGAGAGATGTGCTTTGAAGATGAAGGAAGAAACCACAAGACATGAATGCAGGTGGCCACTGAACTGAAAGGTAAGGAAATAGATTCTCCCCTCCAGGCTTCCAGAAAGAGTCTGTCCTGTCGACACCTTGACCTTAGACCAGCTAAACTGACTTTGAAATTCTAACTTCCAGAACTATAAACATAAATTTGTGGGGTTTGTGTGTGTGTGTGTGTGTGTATGTGTGTTTTAATCTTCACTAGAGGACATGTTTTTATTGATTTTTAGAGAAAGAAAGTGGGAGGGAGAGAAAGAAACATCAATGTGAGAGAGAAACATGGATGGGTTGCCTCCCATCTGTGCCCAACAAGGGATAGAACCCACAACCTAGACATGTGCCCTGGCTGAGATCGAACCCAAAACCTTTTGGTATATGGGATGATGCTCCAACCTACTGAGCAACCTAGCCAGGACTAAATCTTTGTTGTTTTAAACCACTGAGTTTGTGGCAATTTGTTACAACAATAGCAGGAAACTAATAGTATTTGAAGAAAAGTTCGTTGAATGAAAAAATTAAAAAATGATTGTAAGTGAATGAATGAATGAATGAATGAACTCAAGAGTTTCTGAAAGGCATTCCTGCTTTGTACTTTTTTCTTTCTTCTTATGTCTAAACACATGGGAAATATTACCACAGCTAAAGGCATTATTTAATATTCTTTAATATTTGGGGGAGCAGATATAATTAAAATGCAAAGGTTTTACCTGGGGTCCTGCTAAATTGTCCAGGTGGTGAACTGATCTCCCTACATCGATTGACTGCCATTGTAGAGAGGGTAAGACTTTAGAAAATGTAAGGAAAGACAGAACTTTCTGGGGATGAAGAATTTGAAGAAACTGGTTAACAGGGTCCCTGTAAGTCAGCAGAGGGAAGGTCTTGGTTAGTCAGAGGGCTGCCCAGTTGCAGTATCCTAATAGCCCAGATTTGACCTGGGAAAGGATCATGGGCAGGGTAGAGAAAGACAATAATCATTAAAATTATACATCACTTGCCCCAGAATTTTTTCTTGAACCAGCAGGATTTTTGCAGAGTCTCTATTTCTTTCTAAAGACAAATTTTTATCATTTTCAGGAACAAAAGTTCAGGATAAAAGTATTTTTGTTCAATGTATATCTTACTTCCCAATGACTGATATGCCCTCTTTTAACGTTAGTTAGAAACCAAACTAAATAAAATACTTGACTTTGACATATTGCAGTGATTTAAGAGAAATTTTCAACTCCAGTACCAAAAACATGAAACGGTACTTTAAAAGGCTGTTAGCATGGCCTTCCCACAACCTCTAGAGGATAGTGAAAGGCTAAATTAATCAAAATGATAATTGTGCTACAAATCAGTATTTAAGTTTATGTCTACTAAACTTGAATATAAAATTATTGACATCTCCTAAACCACAACCTAACTATGGTCTTTTTCAAAACTAAGCCATTTATGCCCCAACCAGGTGGCTCAGTTGGTTGGAGCATTGTCCCATACACCAAAAAAGGTTGAGGTTCCATTCCAGGTCAGGTCACATACCTAGGTTGCAGTTCGGTCCCTAGTTGGGGCGTGTAGGGGAGGCAACTGATTGATATTCCTCTCTTACATTGATGTTTCTCTCTCTCTCTTTCAAATCAACAAATACATCCTCGAGTCAGGATTAAAAATAATTATTATTATAAGCCATCTCTTATAAGACACACACACACACACACACACACACACACACACACACACACACTTGTCATGAGCTATTAGCTGAGAGGCGATCATCTCCCTTATTTTCTCAAATAGCATGTACCATTCATACAGAACCAGAAAATGATCCAAATGAAACTGAATGAGATTTTTCTTAGCTTCAAATGAATTGGAGAGAGAGATAATAATACTTTCTATTTTTTTTTCTATCCAACAAGCTCAGCTCTTACCTAAAAAACAAAAAACAAAAAATTCTTCCTAGTGTTTCAGATATAAATACATTATATTTAATGCAGTTTCTGAATTTTAATGACTTCTAATTCTTTTAACTGTTCAGAAAGGCATAGAGATTTTCAGCTCTCTCAGTCTGTTGAAATCAAGTCCACGAGCATCAGCAAAAGCAGAATTTTGCCTGGCCCTCTCAAACGGACCTTTTAGTCTTCAGGTCTCTGTGCTGGAACTACATCTCCCTGTCAAAGTAAAAGATTAAAAAATAAAAATTTTAATAACATAAAATTACTTTAATAAAACATCTGAGAAAGAAAGAGAAGGAGATAGAATACTTGGGTACAAGTTCCAAGCAAACATTTACACATAGATATAATTTTACACTATACTGGAATCATATTTTACTTGCTATTATGATTTATCTTTACCAGCACTAAAAAACATTTTAAATTAAGCTGCATAAAAATTTTTTCACACTTTCTACTTGAGTATCTATATGCATTTTTCATTGTCTCCTATATTACCTATGAAATTGCAGCTGTTTTATATTCCATGCCTACCCAGATACAGTTGTATGGTTAAAAATTGCAGCTTCTGTTTTCTTAACTCAGTAATGTTTAATTCTATGCCTCTTGGATTTCCTCATCTAGCAGGTTTTGCTCAGTTCCTCAATTCCTGTTTAGTTCTTGCCCATGAATCCATAACTATTGCCTTATTCTCATCAAGAGAGTTACACATACTTTATCTGTACTAAAAAGGGGACTCTAGTACACTGCTGGTGGGAATGCAGACTGATGCAGCCACTATGGAAAAAAATATAGTGTTACCTCAAAAAATTAAAAATGAAACTGCCATTTGACCCAGTGATCCCACTTCTAGGAATATATCCTAAGAAGCCTGAAACACAAATCAGAAAGAATATATGCTCTCCTATGTTCATAGCAGCACTATTTACAATAACTAGGATCTGGAAACAGTCCAAGTGTCCATCAACAGATGAGTGGGTTAAAAAAAACCATGGTACATATACATAATGGAATACTATGCAGTGGTAAGAAAGAAAGACCTCTTATCCTTTGAAATGACATGGAGAGACCAGAAGAATATTATTCTAAGCGAATTAAACCATCAGAGAAAGACACGTATCACATGATCTCACTTATTTGTGGAATAAAATGAACAAAACAAGCTGATGAACAAAATAAACCCAGAGACATAGAAGTAGGGTACTGACTGACAAACCTCAGAAGAGAGGGCAGCACGGATGAAAGAGATAAACCACAGAAACTATAGGCATATATATGTAACCAATGGACATTGACAATGCTGGGGGTGGGGGCAGGGCGGGATTGGGAGGAGGATGTCAATTAGAGGAAAAGAAGAAACATCTATAACAAAAATAAATTGATAAAAACTTTCTTAAAAATTAAAGAATGTCTGCTCATAGCCTGGTATTTCTTTAAACTACTGGTTTGTCTAACAAATGAATGACATCACAGATACTTCTTAAGCAAATAAAAATGATCTTCCCTTAAGATCACAGGTTCATGAGGACAGAGGAATGACAATATGCATAGAAAAATCTGTTTTACCAGAGTTCTAGAATTCTTTATTTTAAATAAAAATAATATAATATTAGGCAAAAAGTTTAGCTCTGACTAAGCCTATTTACAAAAATTGTTATCTTTTATCTTCTTTTGAATGCTTCTACAAGGGACCTCTGACCACAGTGTTTTAGTCAAAACATATGTTGGCAGCCATCTGCACAGTAGCACCAAATATGAATTTCAAGGAGAAGAAAGAAAGCCATATTTGGAAGATAACTCATCTACAGACTTTAAATATTTTAGAACAGATTGTTTCTCTGTAGATTCTGAGTAAGTTGTGAAACTCGGAAGCTGTCAATAAGTAATTTTGAGACTTTGACCTCTATTTTTCTGAGTTTCTGTGTCTATCATTTTACCTTTTTAAGTCTTCTTATTTATTTAGGAAATTGAGTTAAGCCCTGGCTGGGTGTTTCAGTTGGTTGGGGCACCATCCCACACAAAGGTTGTGGGTTTTATTCCCAGTCAGGGTGCATACCTAGGCTGCAGGTTCCATTACTGGTTGGGGCATGTACAGGAGGCAACCAATCAGTGTTTCTCTCTCTACCCCCATCCCCTTCCTCTTTCTCTAAAAATAAAATTTAAAAAACATACCCTTGGGTGAGGATTAAAAAATAATTGAGTTAATAATCTTTTCAGCCTATGAAGTGTTGGCATTATGAGGATAAAGATGAAATTACTCTGAATTACTTAAATATGATATTTATTCATTCAACAAATATCTATTGAGCACACATTTTATTCCTGGTGCTGTGTCAAGTACTGGGAATATCACTGTGGCCATGAAAGACCTTATTTCTGCTCTCATAGTTATAACATGAAGTATTTCTACTAACATTATTAGGACTCCTACTTTAACATCTACTTCCACTACTGCAGTATTGGTAGATGTTTAATAGAAATTATTATTATTTGTTTAAGCATTGACATGTTTTATGTTGGAACATCATCATTATTAAATAATTATTAATTATTCTTATAGAATTTTATATTGGATTAATATTATTGTATTGTTACTATTATTTATTAATTATTAAATTTATTTCTAAAACATCTGTTGGTGATTTTGTAGATAATGATACAATCACCCTCACTCCCATTAGTCAGGTTGAATATTTACTTTTATAAAAAAATTTTTTTTCCTTTATTGATTTATTTTAGAGAGAGATAGAAACATCGATGAGAGAGAACATCAACTGGCCACCTCCTGCATGCCCCCCACTGGAGATTGGGCCCACAACCTGGGCATGTGTCCTGACTAGGCATCGAACAGGCCACCTCTTGGTGCATTGGTCAATGATCAACCACTGAACCACACCAGTCAGACTAAAGTTTTACTTTTAATTTGATTGACATGGCACATCTCAGCCCAATATCTTTTAATATCCAAGACCAACAAGAACCATACACATAAAAAAAAAATAGAACAATCTTTAAAGAAATCAGGTATTACATCTGTACAAATGTATTTAGCTCTTACTTTTAATTTTCTCTTTATAACATTTTTTTCTTAATATGGAAAACAATGAAGGACAGGAAATTAGAATGTATTTACGCATTTACAATATACGAGACTTTTTACATCATCATTTTATTTTTTTAATTAATTAATTAATTAATTTTTGTTACAGATGTTTCTCCTTTTTACCCACTGATACCCACCCCTCTCCCTCCCTGCCCTGTCCCCAGCTTTGTTGTCCATGTCCATTGTTCATGCACACATGCATATAAGTTCTGTGGTTTATCTCTCCCCCACTATCCCCTCTTCTTGGGATTGTCAGTCTGTACCCCACTTCCATGTCTCTGGGACTACCTTGTTCCTCAGACTGATATGTTCATTATATTCCACAAATAAGTGAGATCATATGATACTTGTCTTTCTCTGTTTGGCTTGTTTCGCTTAGGATAATACTCTCCAGGTCCCTCCATGTCTTCTCGAAGGATAAGAGATCTTTCGTTCTTACAGATGCATAGTACTCCGTTATGTATATGTACCACCGCTTTTTTATCTATTTGTCTACTGGTGGACATTTGGGCTGTTTCCAGATCTTAGCTATTGTAAATAGTGCTGCTATGAACATGGGGTACATATATTCTTTCTGATTGTGTTTCAGGCTTCTTAAGGTATATTCCTAAAAGTGGGATCACTGGGTCAAGTGGAAGTTCAATTTTTAATTTTTTGAGGTAACACCATATTGTTTTCCATAGTGGCTGCAGCAGTCTGCATTCCCACCAGCAATGTACTAGAGTCCCCTTTTCTCCACAACCTTGCCAGCACTTGTTGTTTGATGATTTTTTGATGGCGGTCATTCTGACAGGTGTGAGGTGATACCTCATTCTTGTTTTAATTTGCATCTCTCTGATGATTAGTGATGTTGAGCATTTCTTCATATATCTCTTAGCCATTTGTATGTCCTGTTTGGAGAGGGGTCTATTTAGTTCCTCTGTCCATTTTTTAATTGGGTTCTTTGTTTTCCTTTTGTTGAGTTGTATGAGCACTCTATATATATTGGAAATTAACCTTTTATCTGATGTATCATTGGCAGTACCATAGAGTGGGTTGCCGTTCTATTTTGGTGGTTGTTTCTTTTACTGTGCAGAAGCTTTTGAGTTTGATGAAGTCCCATGTGTTTATTTATTTTTGTTTGTTTCTGTTGTCTTACGTGAAGTATCATTGAAAATTCTGCTGCACATGATGTCTGAAATTTTGTTGCCTACATTTTCTTCTAGGATTTTTATGGATTCATGAATCACATTTAAGTCTTTTATCCATTTAGAGTTTATTCTTGTGTATAGTGTAAGTTGATGGTCTAGTTTTATTTTTTTGCATGTAGCTGTCCAATTTTCCCAACACCATTTATTAAAGAGGCTGTCTCTACTCCACTGTATGCTCTAGCCACCTTTGTCAAATATTAATTGAGCATATTGTCTTGGGTCCATTTCTGGGTTTTCTATTCTATTCCATTGATCTATCCGCCTGGTCTTGTGCCAGTACCAGGCTGTTTTGTTTACAGTGGCTTTGTAGTATAACCTGAAATCTGGTAATGTGATCCCTCCAAGTTAACTTTGTTCTTTTTCAAGATTGCTGTGGCTATTCGGGTTTTTTTTTTTTTTGGTTCTCTATGAATTTTTTAAGTATTTATTCTAGTTCTATGAAGTATGTTGTTGGTATTTTGATGAAGATTGCATTGAATCTATAGATGGCTTTGGATAGTATGGACATTTATTGATGTTAATTTTTCTAATCCATGAAGAAGGTATGTGCTTCTACTTTTTTATATCTTCCTCTGTTTTTTTTTTTTTTTTTTCAATGACCTGTAGTTTTCTGTGTATAGGTCCTTTATTTCTTTGGTGAAGTTTATTCCTAGGTATTTTAATTTTTTACTGCAATGGTAAATGGAATTTTTTTTTAGTTTCTCTTTCTGTGACTTCATCATTGGTGTATAAGAATACTGTCAATTTCTTGATGTTAATTTTGTATCCTGCTACTTTGCCCAATTCATTTATTAAGTCTAGTAGATTTTTGATGGAGTCTTTGGGGTTTTCTACATATAATATTATGTCATCTGCGAATAATGACAGTTTCACTTCCTCCTTTCCAATTTGGATCCCCTTTATTTTTTCTTCCTGTCTGATTGCTGTGGCTAAGATACATTGTCTCATTTATATACAGTGCTATTCCATGATATGGGGTTACTATACCCATTTTGCAGAAGGAAAAGAAAAGGTTCTGGGAGACTAAGTGACTTCTCACACTCAGTTCAATTGGGCTCTAGAGCCAATGCTCATCCAACTATATCTGACACTTCTGGTCTACCACAGTCTGTTTAACACAACATGATATTCTTTTTTTTTGGTACATCCCCCTAGCAGGAAATGAACCCAGGACTCTCTGGTCTGCAGGTCGATGTTCCAACTGCTGAGCCAAACCGGCCAGGGCTCTTTTTTTTTTTTTTAAATCCTCACCTGAGGATATTTTTCTATTTATCTTCAGATAGAGTGGAAGAGAGGAAGAGAGAGAGAGAGAGAGGAAGGGAGAGAGAAACATCGACATGAGAGGGATACATCAACTGGTTGCCTCCCACACGACCCCAAACCACAACCAAGGTACGTGCCCTAGATCGTAATAGAACCTGCGACTCATTGGTCCGTAGGCAACGCTCTAACCACTGAGAAAAACCGAGGAGGTCACAACATGACATTCTTTAATATGACTCAGTTTCTATGCAATTGACCAATAGGGAATTGACAGCAATTTAAGACACACATTATGTTGGTAAGTAGGTGACTTTCCCATTGTGATAATGTTCTGACAAAATCAGGAGCCAGCTTTCTCACAATTAAATAAAAGCCTTTGCAGTGTAAGACCTTAATGAAAATGCTGGAGTCGTGCAGAAACACCTTCTATAGTGGCTGCTATAGTGGCTTCAAGAATGGTGACATGTTCCAATGTCCATTGTTCTGGGGCATTAACTGCATGAGAATCACCTGGAAAATTTGTTAAAACACAAATTGCTGGGCTCCTCCCCACCCCCTACCCCTGCCAGGGCTTTAGGATTCAGTGGGTCTAGAGGACAGCTTAAGAATTGGCATTTCTAACAAATGTTTTCATGAAGCTAAGCATCTGAGGGCCACACTTTAAGAACCAGTGCATATGTTACACTTTCTGGGGAAGCTGCAAATGCGGATGAAGAATATACAAAGACTTTTTTTCTGACGTCCACAAATATTGACTGATGAAGAGGCTACCTCCATATTATGTTTTATGTTGACGCCACTAGTCTCTATCAGTGCAAATGTCTTTAAAGGACCTACATCTTGAGGGAGGAAATGTGAGTCCCAGAGTCCAAGTGTTAGCGAGGGGAGCATGCCTCATCTCCCTCACTGCTGCTGGGGATGGGGTTCTTGGGGAACCACTGGAATAAGCATTTCCAGAGATTCCTATGGGAGGATGAGATATGGTATAAAACTTTATTTCCTACTATTTTTAAAAAGAGTTGCTGTTATTTTTGTTACCTTGTTGATTACAAAGTTGTATAGGTTTTGAGTGTTCTACTTTAACCTTATTGTTTCCACAAGTTCTATAGATTTTAGCATGTAATTTTTCAGGATATAAGGTTTTCAGGGCCACAAATATGGCATTAAAGTACAATATAGCTTAATTAGATAACTGATAAAATAATTAAATTGATAAAGTGATTATTAAGACTAAAAATAGCATTATAATGTAGGTTTACTAGAGCTATATAAAGAAATTTTTATCAAACCTAGTGATAATAACCCCAGAGTAGAAGATGAAGAAGAACCCACAAATGTAGGTGGAGTTGATGAAATAGAAGTTGTATGGGCCTAATAAATATACCTTGCAAAATTGTGTTAAATGTCTTCCCTGGACTTGTCAAACTATCACCTCCAGCAGCTGAGCTAGACCAGCACCCGGTATAAAGTTTTGGAGACTACTTAAGTAGGAGCAGAATACCTTCAGGTGTTTTCCTGATAAAACAAACTCCTCCATGTCTCCTTAAATTAAACAAGCCTGCTTTCCTTGAGCATATTTTGAACATAGTTTTTCTTTACAAATGGTTCCCTTTGGGGCTCTCTATCTAACTCCAGTGTTGCCAAGGAGATTGCATTCTGTTCACAAGGGACACCTGTTCATCCCCCCAAACAGAGCCAGTTGAAGGTGCTCCTGGGAGACTATACAGAGGAAGGAGAGGATGAGCAGCGCTGGTGTGAAGTGAGGAAAGAGCTTGCAGGAGAGCATCCCTGAAGTTTGTCCTGTGTCCTGACAGAAGCCTCACCATGCATCTTCCTTCCATCTATGAATAAAGCAAAAAGGCCACTCCCCAAAGCCAAAAATAGAGGAGATTAAAGAGATGGCTCTCATTCCTAACCTGTGTAGCTCGAATGCCAGTTTTCCATGTTCTCTATGCAATGTATTGGGGCCAGGTTCTCAGGAAGCCCACCTCTAGAGTGTCATCAGCACGTCAGTAGTTTGCACTGTCACCTAACCCTGGCTATATGGTTACTTAAGGGACTAGGAAGACTCCTTGATTATTTTCTTTTAGATTATGCCACATATGTTAAAAGTCATTATGCAATAAGTTCCGGAAAACCTCAATTGCCAAAGAAAAGGAAAGCAGCTTGTGTTTTAGGCAAGGAAAAGAAAAGCAGCAGGTAACTTGGTAGAATCTGGAATCCACTATTTATGGTATTGTTATGTTAGTGATTATTCTCTATCTGAACTATCCCATTTCTAAATTGACAGAATAGTATGGGGACAGGGTCAGTGCCTCAGTTGAGATGAGCTCCTTAAATGTTGTTGTTACATATTTTTAATATATATATATATTAAAATGTTCATATTTATGTAATTTAAAAATAAATTTTATGTAGAATATGTATGTATGTACATTTTAATATATATATTTTAAAATGTATTTTATTGTGGTAAAATATATATAACATAAAACTTACCATTTTAACTATTTTTTCAGTGTACAGTTCAGTAGCATGAAGTATAACGATGGTTGTTATGTAACCATCACCACCATCTACCTGCAGAACTTTTCATCTTCCCAAACAGAAACTCTCCATCCATTAAACAATAGATTCTCATTCCCTCCTTCCCATAGCCCCTGGTAACCACCATTCTACTTTGTTTCTATGAATCTGACTACTCTAAATACCTCATATAAGTGGAAATCATACACTATTTGGCTTTTTGTGACTGGCTTAGCATGATATCCTTGTGGTGCATCCATGTTGTAACATGTATGAGAATTTTCTTTCTTTTTAAGGCTAAATCATATTCTAATGTATGTAGAGAGCACATTTTGTTTATCTATTTACCCATCAACAGAGGTTTAGGTTGTTTCCAACTTTGGGCTACCATGAATAATGTTGTTATCAATAGTGTTGTACAAATATCTGTTCAATCCTTTGAATATTGTTTCATTTGGGCATTGTTAAGCACTGGTGCATGACTCAGGAACAACAACAACAACAACAAAAACAGAATAATTTAGAATTATTTCTCAGACTTCTTATCTATAAGCAGCATGTAATATTTCTTTTAATAAATCTCCACTGAATATTCTACCCTTTCCTCAGACTATAATCCCAAAGTACTAAATGGTTTTACCTGGGACATCCTTCTAGAAAACCAGTTTGAGTATGATTTTATCACTTTTATTTTCAGATAAGCATGGACTGTTATTAAAGAAATGGGCGGGTCCAATTTCCCAGTCACTAGTGAGAGTGGAGTTCTTGGGGAGCTGCTGATATAAGCATTTCTGGAGGCCCCCACAGGAGAATGAGATGTGGTAAAAGACTTTACGTGTGTTGAATTTTATACCTTGGATTGTAAAGTCCCAAATCTCTTAGTCTGGTCCTGGAAGAGGGATAGCTGGGAATTTAGTAGAGCTAGAAGTAGGGTTGGTGTCCAAAGTTTCTATTCCATGGTGAAACTGGGTGCAATGTAACATCAGGCTAGATTCAGTCCATTAGTCCATTGTGTGGAGTCACATGGCTGTGGGCCATGTGGGCCAATGCAGGTGAGCACCCCCCAGCCCCCCCCGCAATAGGACTCCCAAGAGGGCCAAGAGAACCAAAAACCCAGAGCCAACAGAGAGAACTTTCTTTGTTTAGGAGTTAAATATTTCAGATTTCACCCCCTTGCAGTGGCCACAACTATTCTGGCCACTGACTTGTTCTCAGGGGTGATTGACAGGTAAGCATCTTCCCACATCACCCACACCTTACTGCACATGCTTCCAAACTGCCTTTGTCCAGTCTCTTCCCCATCAGTCAGTGGGGAACAAACTTGAAGGGTATTAACTGCAGCTTCCTGACAAAGCTGTATAAATGGCATGCTTATGTTATCTTGTCTCCCCTTTACTCCTTTCCTGTGAATGATAACCAGGTTATTAATTGTATCAGGACCAAGAGGAGAATGATGACTAGTTTTCCTTTATGGATACTGAAAGGAAAATGTCTAACTATATGTATCCAGCCATTTCTGTGCTAGCTCTTCCTCATTTCTTCTTTGGGCATCATTGTTCTGGAACAAACACTCATTTTGGTTTAAAGTCAGCTACAAAACCAAAATATTTTGATTGGGGGGAAAGCTATTAAGTTTGCCAATAGACAAGGAAGATATTTTTTCTATAGTTCTGACTACAATTCCAACCCCATGTAAAAGTTCTCTCATTTCTGAAAAATGATTTCATCTCACACTTGGAAAAGAATAAATATTATATAATGTTGTACATTTAGAAGATGACCTAAGCAAAGTATACCAAACTGGAATACATTTACGAGGACAATCAAACCTCAAGCTGGGCATACTTTAAAATTACCTTGATACTGAGAAAAAAAACCATTAAGGCTAATATGAAAAATATAAATTTTCAATAAAGTAGAACCAATTCTCACTTAATTTTAAATAACACATTCTGTGTAAGACAATAATTGTTTATAACAATAATACAAGAAAATTCCCTGCCATCCAAATATGTCAATGAAATGTACAATTTTAATAATTTCTTAAAGCATTCAAAACGTTGATTTCTGAGTATCATGATGACATTGCATAATTAACCTTTTAAATGTCATATAAATCAGATAAAATAAAAGAATATTAATTTCCATTTGAATTGCACTTTACATATTTTTATAAATAGTTTGATTGAGATATAATTCACACACCGTACATTCACTCAAAGTGCACAACTCAATCATTTTTAGCATATTCACAGATATATATAACTACCACCCAGCCAATTTTTTGTTGTTGTTAATTCTCACCCCAGGATATATTTTCCATCAATTTTTGAAGAGAGTGGAAGGGAGGGAAGGAGGAAGGGAAAGATCAACGTGAGAGAGATACATTGACTGGTTGCCTCCCCCGTGTACCCCAACCATGATGGGGATTGAACCTGCAACCCAAATACATGTCCTTGAGCAGGAATCAAACCTGTGACCCTTTGGTGTGCTGGCCAATACTCTGGCCCCTTAGCCACTCCAGCCAGGGCACCACAGCCAATTTTAGAACTTTTTCTCACCTCAGTTAGAAACTCTGTACCCTTTAGCTTTCACCTTCCCCTACCCACTCCTTGAGCCCCTCAGCCCTAACCAACCACCAGCTGCTTTCTGTCTCTATAGAGTTTTTTATTCTGTCTTTCATATGAATGGAATTATGTAATATGCGGTCTTTTGTTCTCATCTTCTTTCAGTTACTATAATGTTTTCAGGGTTCATCCATGTTGTAGCATGGATCAGTGTGATTCCTTTTTATGACCAAGTAATATTCCATTGTATAGATATATCACATTTTGTGTATCCATTTTTCTATTGAACATTTGGGTTGTTGTCAGCTTTTGAATATAGTAAACAATGCATCTGTGTATAAGTTTTTGTATGTAGATATGTTTCCATTTCTCTTGGATATATATACCTAGAATAGAATTGCTGAGTCACATGGTAACTCTAAGTTTAATCACTTGAGGATCAGCCATTTTCCAAATGGCTGCACCATTCTACATTTCCACCAGCAGTAATGAGGGTTCTGATTTCTTCACTTCTCACCAAACTTATTAGCTGACTTTTAGATTCTAGTCATCTTGGGGGGGATGTAAAGTGGTATCTCATTGTGGTTTTGATTTGCATTTCCCTCATGACTAATGATGTCAAGCATATTTTCCTGTGAGTATTGGCTATTGGCATATATTTCTTGGAGAAATACATATTTCAATCCTTTGTACTTTTTTTTAATTAAAAAATTTTTTTACTCCTCACCTGAGGATATCTTCCATCCATCATCAGACAGAGTGGGAGGGAGGGAGAGAGAGAGAGACAGAGAGAAACATCAATGTAAAAGAGCCACATTGACTGGCTGCCTCTCACACGACCCGATCAGGACCAGGGAAGAACCGCAACACAGGTACGTGCCCTTGACCGGAATCAAACCCTCAAATCATTGGTCCACAGGCCGAGGCTCTAATCACTGAGCAAAACTGGCCAGGGCTGCACTTTTTTAAAATTTGGAATGTTTGTCTTTTTATTATTGAGTTGTAAGAAGTTATAGATAGGTAGGTAGGTAGGTAGGTAGATAGATAGATAGATAGATAGATAGATAGATAGATAGATAGATAGATATTCTACATACAAGTGCCTATCAGAAACATGGCAAATATTTCTCCCATTCTGCAAATATTTCAGTTTCTTGATGATTTCTTTTGAAGCACAAAACTTTTTAATTTTAATAAAATCCTATTTATTTATTTATTTATTTATTGCTCATAATTTTGGTGTCATATCTAAAAATCCTCTGCCAAATCCTAGTTCAGGAAGATTTACCCTTATGACTTTTCTATAAATTTTATAGTTTTAGGTTTTACCTTTAGGTCCCTGATTCATTGGTGTTAATTTTTGTATGCTGTGTGAGGTAAAGGTCCAATTCCATTCTTTTGCATGTGGCTACTCATCTGTCCAGCACCATGTACTGATAAAAATGGTTAACATGGGGCTAGAAGTACAATTTCCAGAAGAAAGAGAGTCTTCAGGAGAGAGCAATGGACAACTGTGTTAGAGGGGAAAAAAATGATGGATACTAGAACAATGAGATTCTAAACATTGTGGACCCAACGCAACAGCACATTGCCATGGACAGATTTGACAGAGAAAAGGTGTTTCTTCAATATTCAAGAGGAAGAATTAATTAAAAATACAGTGATGAGACAAGAAAATTATTAAAAAAAAAAAAAAAAGGTAGTCGACATTCTGCAGAAATTACTTAATTGCCCTTGCATCACTCTTGGCATGGCCCCCTCTTGGCCTTGGTGCGGCTGCTCTATCAGTTCCTGAACTTGTTCCATCACAAGCGGCATCACACTTGCTTTGGGTGCCGCTCTCTTTGAGGTTTCCATTGAAGCACTCGTTGTGGTACTTGATCCTGTAGACCTTCTTGCTTTGGCCGTTTTAAAGCTTATTTTTCTTGCAAGGGCAGAGGTGAGTTCTGACCCTACTGAGATTATTTGTAAATTTCTGTGATTTACTAGATTGAGATGGTACTTACTACAATTGCCAGTGACCACTGATTCTAAGCCAAAAATCAGAACATAGTATCTGATTTGAATATTGACTTAAAAGGAAAGGTTATTATAAAAAGTGACAGTTAAGGAATCATATTTTATTGGAAAGAACATTATATAGAGTAGGGATTACTGATTCTGAAAATGTTATCTTTAGATTTCCTGCTTCAGAATCTACCTGCAGGTTAAAATGCAGATTCTTCTCAGAATATGCCAGAATGTCTGGGAATGCACCTTAACACAATTCAATACACTTCAACACGTTCTTTTGTGTATGAAATTTTGAGAAGCACTAACTTGGGAGAGTTTATTTTCAGATTTGTCACTATAATGTAATACAATGTTTCAAACTCTATATTTGTATTTACCCATTCTGTGTAACAAGAAGAGGTTCCCTCTCTCTGAGTACCCAAGCATGGGTGATTTTAAAATTGTTCTATATATTATAAGACCAAAAATTATAAATTTAATTGTGTTCTTTTTAAGCTCTTCTGCTTTATATTTTTATTTAGGAGTTGTTTTTTTAATGTAAGTGGCTGACATAATCTCTGTCTCAGAATTCACCCCAAATTTCTACAAGTAATGTTGGATTTGACACTTCCTTGTAGGGTAGGGTGGTTGGTGCAAAATCTAATCTAATGGACAGGCACATTAAGTCTCAACAGATTCAGTTCAATATTCTTTAAGGGGAGCTGGCATGGAGCCTAACAGAAAACACTTAGCAATCTTTGAGAGGAAAAAGGTTTGTACTGGAAATGTTGTAATGTCCTATGATTATTCCAGGATGTCTTATTTATTACTACTCACTCATCTGCCATCATGGCTGTAATGTTTTAAACAAATTTTGCATATTAGGTAATGGAAGAGAGTATGGATGTGGGGGTACTTAAATTTAATTTCCATGATTGAATAGAGAAGTTAGTGGTTTAACCCTATGCCCTGCTTACTAAAATTGAACAGCAAGAGGCCATCCAAATTTATGGAAAAGGTCTCATGAGTTGGCAAGAGCACTGAATATTGAGTTTGACCTGAAGGAGGAAGTGAAAGCCCGAGTTGTGAGAGAAGTTGAATGAGAACTGTTGGAAAAGTCATTAGGGAAGTGACGTGTGTAGAAGCAAAGGGGAGGCAGGGTTGTGTTGGTTTGCTGGAGTTGCCAGAAGAGTGGCATAAACCGAGTGGCTTACCAAATATATATATGAGGGAGGAAGGGAGAGAGAGAAACATTGCTGTGAGAGAAATACATCCTATACATGCCCCAAAGGGGATCAAATTCACAACCTAGGTATGTGCCCTGGCCAGGAATCAAACCCACGACCTTATGGTGCACTGGATGACACTCCAACAACTGAGCAACACTGGTTTTAAGGCTAAAAGTCCAATAGCCATGTTCTCTCTGAAAGTACTAGGAAAGATCTGTTCCAGGCCCCTCTCCTAGCTTCTGTTAGTTCCTTGGCTTGCAGCAACTTAACCCCAATCTTCACATGGCATTCCCCCTGTGTGCATATTACTCTGCTTTCAAATTTGCCCTTTTTGACATGAGAGTACATGTCATATTGTATTAGGGGGCCCACCCTGCTTCAGTATGGCCTCATCTTAACTAATCACATCTGAAATGAATTTTTTTTAAATAAGGTCACATTCTGAGGTCCTGGGGGTTAGGACTTCAAAATATGAATTTTTGAGGGGCACAATTAAACTCATCACAAGGTACGTGAGAATCTGTGAAATAAATAGCCTAAGAAGAAAGGAAGTGAATAGTGAACATTGATGGTGAAAATTATCTTTGCATTTCTCCAATGTTATCCCAGGGCCCATCTTCTTATCTTTTGAGAAAAGAAATAAATATTCAATATTAAAGTAGAAAGATCCTGATAGATCATCTAATTACATATCTTATGGTATAGAGAGGAAACTGAAGTCTTCAGAGTTAAAGCAAAATGCTCAGAGTCAAATAGTATAGTAGCAAATCTAAAACAAGTCTCATTTCCTAGACTCTGTACCTTGTGTCTAGCTTGCCAGGAACTGGGATACTGTGAATAGCATTGCCCTTGAAACCAAACATTGCCTATCATTTTCTGCATGTTAAATTCAAAGGCCAACCCTTTCTGAAAGTAAAATCGGGCATCTCTTAATTTTCCCCTTTCCAGTATCCTTTACATTGACCTTATAACACTCCAAGGGCACAGATCAAAGTTTCATGCTGCAGCTTGGACAGCGCCCTGTGCTTTATGCACTGCTTCTTTGATTCTGCATCTCTCCTTCACAAGTTTCCTGTCCCCTTCTCTCTGAGCCCAGCGTGGCTCCACGGTGATGATCAAAACTGTATTACCTAATTTGTTCCTTAATAGGTGATAGGTAATATTTTGTGGTAATAGTCCTCTACTCCCTCTTCCTTTCCTAGGAGTCTGGGCTTTTTGAGTGTCTACCTTAGGAGAATTAAATAAGACCTATCATTTCTGTGGTTCATTCTGGCCAATTAAAGGGCATAGAGTCATTAGGTAAAATGGTAGTCATTGTAGTATTCTTCAAATTGCCAAGTGCTAGTCACCATATTTTTGTTTATTCTTAAGACTTTGGCATCTTGGATGGTCTGTGACAAATGTCACACACTGAGGAGTAAAGAGTTCCTGTGGCAATTGACATGCTGTTCAGCTTCAGGGCTTGTCTTGAGCTGTCTGGACAAACTCTAGTGTATCTAATCGCCCTGAGTTCTTTTCCTCCCAAATTTCATCTTTTTTAACTTATTCAAAGATGAGCTTGAAACAATATTTTCATGCTGCTTTCACTTTACTCTCTCTGTGCATAGGATTTCAAAAAGCTAAGTATTGATTAGGCAACTATCCTGGATTGTCTCAGAAAATATTCATTCCCCAAAACAAGCTTTTACCTTAAGTTGCTTTTGAAGATACATCAGTTTCACTCTATCAAATTTATAATTGGAAAATGGCATGAGATTAATTATAGAAATGCTTTTCAATTTCAGTAGTCAATTAGCAGGCAACTGTATGAAGACTATAATGATTACATTGTTCTACCAGCATTGCACTACAAGTCTTATTTTGGTACATTTAGATTTTTAGAAGAGAATCAGATTAGCATTATTTTTAAATAAATTTGACATTCAAGGGATGCATGAATTTACTTTGTATGTTGGATTATAAATTAATGCTTATCAAACTAACATTGATTTTCTTTATAATCTAGGACCATCATCAGAGACTTTTTTTCCCCCATGAAGTCCTGTCATGCTTGTCATTAGGTTCATGTGTAAGATATCAGAAGGGACACCAAATCCCATGGACCCTATTAAAAATATTCTTTCTTTATATCTGTGGAGCTCTGTACAAGTCTTAAAGATTTATCTTAGTCTCTTAAATGAGGGAATTGTTTTCTCTGCTCTGATCATAAAGGAAAGTAAGGGCTAACATAGGCTCTTGAAGTTGGTCCTGGAAGTGGTTTGATTTAAGTATCAAATTATTTTCAAATTATAATTTGGTGCTGCCAAACACACAGATCCTGAATGTACAGTTAGATGAGTGACAAATGTATAACCAGCATTTGAATTTAGATGTACATTTTTGTTGCTCTAAAAAGTCATATGACAATTTTCAACAGTATCTTGACAATTTTCAACAGTATCTTTTTCTATGCAGACCTACGGTGGCCCAAGTTGTCTGAGAGTTTGCAGGTATATTCACTTTGCCTCCTTCCTCTTTGGTGTTTGGAAATGAGAAGGGCAGAGGCTATTATTGATTGATATACTCACTAGTAGCCCTTAGATCCCTCAGACATTTGCTAGAATATTGGCTTTGGTATTTAAGAAACCAGGTCTTAACTCTTGGTTCTGCTTCCACTTAGTTATTTCAAATATCTGAGCTTTACTTTTCTTATCTGTAAGCTGAGGATGCTAAAACCTATCTCATAAGCTTATTCTGAAAATTAACTAAAATAAATAAAAGCACCCAACATTCAGAACATGTTCAGCTGATGTTCCATTCATCCTCTGGTTAAAATCTTGGGTGCTGGGTCTTTTCTCTCCCTCTCCCCCTTTCCAAACAAACTATTAAGACTAGGGTATATCCTAGTCTTTTTGGACACTGCTTTTGAAGGATATACTTTTTTAATCAGAAAAACTAATCCCTGCTAATTCATTAGTAAACTTGAATAATTTAGAGCACTTCGCCTCCCAGGTATATATTTGCATTTTAATTTAAGCCTTTAGGAGATGTTGTTTTAACTCAAATAAAGGGCTTTGAGCTGAAAGAGTCAGATTTGGAAATGGTATAATATTTGGGCCAAGGAGCTCTATTTCTCTCTAAATTTTAGACAGCGATCCATCTGCCTGTGTCCACAGCTGCCTCTGTTAAATGGAGGTGGTTTTTCTCAGGAAAAGATTATATGCACAGGTTGCAGGCAAATTTTGAACAAGCTGCTTTAAACAGATTCATGCAGGCATTAAAATCAGCCCCTGAAATCTAAGTGCTATTGCAAGGAGTCCACCTTTACACGATTGGAATGACTGTTGTTGCTGAGCAAACGAGAAGCAGAGATGTGAAGGTCAATACTCCAGGAGATGCAGACAGCAAATGGTGGCCGCTCCCTCTGCTCCTCACAGTGAAAAACCACCCTGTGGTTTCTACTGAAAGCACAAAGAGAATTATCAGGAAAGGCAGCTGATTAGCTTCCCATTTCAACTTACATTTAAATTCAGGTCCCACAATAAGTGTCTTCAAACATTCCATATGAGAGTGTGGAGGGCTGTCCATCTGTTTCCCTACCTTTTAAGCCCTGATCTGATGGGACACTGGCTATGCCTTTAACAAATTTTTTTTTTTATTTCTCAACTACAGTTTTCATTCAATATTATTTTGAGTTAGTTTCAGGTATACAGCATAGTGGTTACATAATCATATACTTTACAAAGGGAGCCCCCAGAAATTTCAAGTACACCTGGCACCATACATAGTTATTACAACATTATTCACTATATTTCCTATGCCTTGCTATACATCCCTGTTACTATTTTGTAACTACCCATTTGCACTTCTTAATTCCTGTATCCTTTTCAGTCTGTTCTCCATATCTATGTTCTTCCTCTGTGTCTTGCAGAAACTGGTAGCTAGCCTAAAAATCTCCCCACGTGTCTGACTATTCAGAGTGGGGTTCTTCCTTCCTATTATGGATTTCCAAGCCCTCATTGCTACTGTCTAGTCCCTGAATTTCTACCATTTGCTTTTCCTAGGTAAATCAATGCCTGTTCACCTTTGCTTTAATCTAGAAAACAGTAAAATTTGTCTTGATCATGTAACATACTCTGTGACTAAAGCAAAGTAGATTATCTTTCCCTGAGTGACTGTAGATTCTAGGTAAGATTAAGAACTTTGGAAACTCATACAATCAGGACCCCAAAGCAGATATTTGTCCCCTTTATCATCACTCAGCTCAAGACTGATGGTCAAAAGTGAGAACTCTTTTAACTATATATGAATTAGTTGCACTTATGTTTTCCCAACTCAACTGCTTCAATAAGCCATTTGAAAAAATACATTTAGGCATAACCCTTTCCTCCCCTTCATTTTTGGCATGATATTTAGAACCCAGCTGAACAAAAATCTCACAATCAGAATATCTTCCAGGGAGCTGTATATGCCTAACTGTGGACACAAGTGAAGTATAGTATAAAAAGTAAGAAAAACCAGATACTTATTACTATGAAATCTTTGGGTCCAAATTGCTTTCTTTATGCCTGTCTATTTAGCAAAAAGTTGGCAATGAAATATATGGGTGGGTTGAACCTTCAACATACAGAAAATAGTTAACTAGACCAATGAATTAGGGACTTAGGGGACAGTACATGGCAAAACATTGTGTTCCCTTGGCCATTAATCTAGTTTACAAAGAGCTGCCTCAGTGAGACTTCTTCATATTTGTGTTACTCTACCTGCCATTTAGTATCAGTTGTCAATGTCAATGGCATTAGCCAATTAAGCAACAAGATTAAGAGTAAAGAAACCCATCTAGCTTCAATAAAGAATAATATGTCAAAGCAGATGTTTCCTTCCTAATGTGACTGAAGTCTTCATTTTATTGGTGTTGAAAGAGGAAGAATGGTGATCAATGCATTTGATTAATATATGAGAAAAGTTAATGACCAATGAGTAATCAACTTTGCAGGGTATTTATTTATTTATTTATTTACTTATACTCATCTTGGAGCAATAATATGAATGTGAATTCACAATAATGTGAATGTCAGTATATATTACTAATACATGAGGTTGGGGATTTTTGGCAATACTCATTTTGAGACAAAATGCCAAGAAAAAATAGTGACCATGAAATTCTTGAAGCTTCCACTTGAAATAGGTCATTCAGTGTTTCAGAGAAAACCAGTTCTGCTGAACTATTCCTTTTTAAAGTTCAATATCCTGGTCTAATTTTATTAAGACATCTTTAGGTCCTTGGACTTTCTAAATGAATTGTGAAATAATTTTGATTGTCTAAATAGGCCAGAGGCCTCATGTTGACTCGGTGCTAGTACCCAAAATCTGTGCAGGCCCTATTATAGAAGATAAATGAGAGAAGTGTTTTTCACCTATCTGTCCTTGCTTTCCACAGAGTGAACTTTAAATCAAAATTTTAGTTTTATGTCACTTGAGAGAGTAATGAGAAGGGCTTTCAAGTGGAAGGAGAGCTATGATTAAAGCTTGTGAAGGGTTGAGAACAGATGTGTGACAAATGTGTTGCTGGTGGTGTTTTTTTTTTTTTTTTTACAAATAGTGTTGTGGATTCAGAATAGACCACATTAGTTGGGATAGAGAAAGGCAGGGTGATATACTTAGGGGACAGTAGGGGTAAATGTTTGATAAGAATAGTTTTCCTCCATCCATAAGTAAATTTGGTAGACAACTTTTTGCCATTACAAAAAAATCATGGGAAAAAATGTAAGTGGAACCCAATACATTTAAGCAATAATAGATCAGATACATTGCTACATGCAAAAGAGTCTACCAAAGCAAGACATAAAGAGCATTAAGATGAGAATGTAAAACTATGCCTCTTTTCTGGGATCAGAGGCCAGGGATCCTCTCTGGAGACCATCAGACCTCTGTGGATGCACAAGTCAAGGTCTTGTGTGGTTGTTCCATTCAGTATGCAGGGGGTTTCTAGAGATGGGTTGCCCAAGGGTCAGAAGCATTGGATGACTGAGCCTCAAATACCAAACATTTGCATCTTGGGAAACCTAGACTGGAATCCTTTCTGATTTCCCTCTACTTTGGTAGATAAGTGAAAGAAGAGCTATGCTCTGGGGCAAAGATCTCATCAGCCTCCAGATGTTTTTACAGAAAAGAGGGCTTTTCTGGGACTCACTATGCTCATGACCCAAAGTATTTTTATTAAAACATACACAGATTATAATTCATTATTATCTGAGCCTGTTCTGATGGTTATGTGTTTATAGGGATGAGCTCTTAAACTTGGAAGGGCCATAGTGTTTTTTCTTGCTGATACTTTTCCCCACATGGATTCATATATAGAGTATATTATTTCAAAGTCTTTAAAATACATATTTTAAAGGATATAGGTAAGGAAGAGGAAAATGGCTGCAGAGTGAATGGAAGCTACAAGACAATCTCCCAGGACCATATGAGAATTACAACTAAAATAAAGACAAATCATCAGAAAAGGAAACAAAAAAGCAGCGGGACAGGATCATATAACCAGAGATTCTGGTAGGATCTGCGGAGGTGCGAGAGGGTGGCAGGCTGGGAGCCCACAGACAACAGCAGCCTTAGCTGTGAGCAGTGCCCTCTGGGATAAAATACCAAGGCTGCTCCACAGCGCAGAGGGCTGGAACAGAGCACTGGATTGGCTACAGCCACTCACCAGGGGCTCCAGCAGAGGGAGGGAAAACTGGACTGGAACTCTGTGGGGACACCTGGGATTTTGAGGGCACTCAGAGTTTTTGCTGAGTCTCCTCCACAAAGAACAGTGGCCAGCTTGCTCCTTCCCAGAGCTATGGGGAAAAGCAGCAGCCCCGCCCTCGGAGGTTCGGCCCCTTCCAGGTGAGGCAAAAAAATGTGAATTGAGTCTCATTAACAACCAAAATCTGTCCCACCCTCTGAAAATCCTCTTACGCAGAACACCAGGGCTATATTCTAAGGCCCTGAGTAACTGAGACTAAGAGCCTCCAGGCAAAAAGCAAGAGGATAACTGAACCTTTCCCAGGCTTGCAAATCTACCCAGGAAAGTAAGACTTGACAGTGCTGTTGACCGTGGGTTCACCCACAATCATCCAAACCCAGTAGAGGGAGCCACAAACAGCAAAACACCAATACCCGCAGGGAACATTTGGCAGGCTCCAAAATCCACTGAGATAGCCAAAATGGTGAAACAAAAAAACAAATCCCAAATGAAAGAACAAGAGAACTCTACTGAAGATAACATAAATGAAATTCAGTTAAGCAAATTATCAGAGGTAGAGTTCAAAGCCATGATCTTGAGGAAGCTCAACAGCATGAGTACGGACATCAACACAATGAGGTTGAAACATTGAAAATTAAGCAAGTGGAAATGAAGAATAACATAGCAAAAATAAAGAACACATTGGAAGTACTAAACAGCAGAGTAGAGGAAGCTGAGGATTGGATCAGTTAATTAGAGGATAGGGTAGAAAATATCAACCAATCAGAAAACCAAAAGGATAAAACAATTAAAAAACAGGAAGATGGTTTAAGAGTACTCTGGGACAACTGGAAACATAATAACATTTGCATCATAGGAGTCCCTGAAGAAGAAGAAAATGGGCAAGGGTTAGAGAATATATTTGAAGAAATAGTGACAGAAAACTTTCCTAACTTGGTGAAGGAAGAAGGCATTCAAGTTCAAGAAGCACACAGAGCCCCAAGTAAGAAGAACCCAAACAGGCCCACACCAAGACATATAATAATTAAAATGCCAAAAATTAAAGACAAAGAGAGAATCCTAAAAACAACAAGAGATAAGAAACAGATTACCTTCAAAGAAACTTCCATAGTCTCTCAGCTGACTTCTCAACAGAAACAGTACAGGCCAGAAGGGAATGGCATGAAGTAATCAAGGTCATGAAAAACAAGGATCTGAATCCAAGATTACTCTATCCAGCAAGGCTATCATTCAAAATAGAAGGTCAAATAAAGAGCTTTCCAGACCAAAAACAAAAGGCTAAGGGAATACATTATTAGCACCAAACCAGCACTGCAAGAAATATTGAATAAACTGCTGTATTTAGTAGAAGAAATAGGAAGAAAAATAGAACCACACTAAACAAAAATGGCAATAAATAAGTACATATCAATAATCACCTTAAATGTAAATGGTTTGAATGCTCTGATAAAAAGACACAGTAGCTGACTGGATAAGAAAGCATGACTCACACATATGTTGTTTACAAGAAACCAACCTCACAACAAAAGACTCACATAGGTTGAAAGTGAAGGGATGGCCCTGGCCGGTTTGGCTCAGCGGTTAGAGTGTCAGCCTGCGGTCCTGAGAGACCCGGGTTTGATTCCTGCTAAGGGCGCGTACCTCGGTTGCAGTTTGTCCCCGGCCCTGGTCGGTTGTGCGGGTGGCAGCCACTCGATGTGTTTCTTTCACATCGATGTTTCTCTCTCTCTCTATGTTCCTCTCTCTCCCTCCCACTCTACCTGAACAAAAAATGGAAAAATGTCCTCGGGTGAGGATAAAAAAAAAAAGAAAGTGAAGGGATGAAAAAAAAATCTTCCAAGCAAATGGAAAGGAAAAAAAAGCTGGGGTAGCAATAGTCATATCTGATCAATTAGATTTCAAAATGGAGCCCATAACTAGAGACACAATATTGAAAAGATCTATCCAACAGGAAGATATAACCTTGGTAAACATATCTACCCAATATAGGAGCACCAAAATATATTAAAAATCTTCTGGAAGACTTCAAAAGAGAAATCAACAGCAATACAATCATAGCAGGGGACTTCAACACCCTGCTGACATCACTGGATAGATCATCTAGACAAAAAATTAGCAAGGAAACAGAGACTGTAAATGAAGCGCTAGATCAAATGCATTTAATAGTAATCTACAGAGAATTATACCCCAAAACTGCAGAATTCACATTCTTCTCAAGTGTACATGGGACATTCTCAAAGATAGACCACATGTTAGGACACAAACTAAGTCTCTAGAAGTTCAAGAAGACTGAAATCATATCAAGCATCTTCTCAGATCACAATGGCATAAAACTAGAAATCAACTGCAAAATTAACATGCAAAGACATTTGAAAACATGGAGGCTAAATAGCATGTTATTGAACAATGAATGGGTTACCATGGAGATCAAGGAAGAAATTATAAATTTCCTGGAAGCCAATGAAAATAAACACACAACAACACAAAATCTATAAGATGCAGCGAAAGCATTTCTGAGAGGGAAGTTCAGAGCACTACAGGCCCACCTCAAAAAACAAGAAATATTTCTAATTGACTACCTAACCTTACAACTTAAAGAACTAGAAAGCAAACAAAAAGAAAATTCCAGAACAAGTATAAGGAAGGAAATAGTAAAGATCAAAGCAGAAATAAATGACATGGAGAACAAAAAAAGAATTCAAAGGATCAAGGAAACAAAGAGCTATTTTTTTAAAAAGATAAACAAGATTGATGGACCCTTAGCTAGACTCACCAACAAACAAAGAGAGAGAACTCAAATACACAAAATCAGAAATGAAAGAGGAAAAAAAAAACCCTAATACCACAGAAATAGAAAGGATTGTTAATAAATATTATGAACAATTATATGGCAACAAATTCGACAATCTAAGAAAAATGGACAAATTTCTAGAAACATATAGTCTCTCAAAACTGAACTGGGAAGAGATAGAAAACTTGGACAGACCAATAACAACTAAGGAAATTGAAGAGGTAATCAAGACTCTCCCAGCAAACAAAAGCCAAGGCACAGACAGCTTGACGGAGGAGTTTTACTGAACATTCAAAGAAGAACTAATACCCATTCTCCTCAAACTATTCCAAAAAATTCAAAAGGAAGGAAGACTTCCAAACTTATTTTAAGAGGCCAACATAATTCTAATTCCAAAAACAGAAAAAGACACAACTAAGAAAGAAAACTACAAGCCAATATCCCTGATAAACATAGATGCCAAAATTCTGAACAAAATATTAGTAAATCAGATCTAGCAACACATCAAAAAAATTATTCACCATGACCAAGTGGTATTCATCCCACAGATGCAAGGCTGGTACAATATTCACAAATCAATAAATGTGATACACCACATAAACAAAATCAAAGATAAAAATCATATGATCATATCAATAGATGCTGAAAAAGCATTCAACAAAATCCAGCACCCATTTATGATATAAAAAGCTCATCAATGTGGGAACAGAGGGATCATATCTCGACATAATAAAGGCCATATATGGAAGACCTATAGCCAACATCATACTCAATGGACAAAATCTAAAAGCATTTCCCTTAAGAATAGGAACAAGACAAGGATGCCCACTTTTGCCACTCTTATTTAACATAGCACTGGAAGTCATAGCCACAGCAATTAGACAAGAAGAAAAAATAAAGGGGATCAAAATTATAAAGGATAAAGTGAAACTGTCATTGTTCACAGATGACATGATATTATACATACAAAATGCTAAAGACTCCATCAGATATCTACTAGACTTAATAAATGAATTTGGCAAAGTAGCAGGATACAAAATTAACATTAAGAAATTGATGGCATTCTTATACACCAATGATGAACTTAGAGAAAGAGAAACTAAAAAAAAAATCCCATTAACAATTGCAGAAAAAAAAAAAAATAATAACATACCTAGGAATAAACTTAACCAAAGAAGTAAAATACCTATTTCCAGAAAACTATAGGACATTGAAAAAAGAAATAGAGGAAGATATAAAAAGTAGAAGCACGTACCTTGTTCATGGATTGGAAGTATTAACATCATTAAAATGTTCATACTACCCAAAGCAATCTATAGATTCAATGCAATCTGCATCAAAATACTGATGATGTACTTCAAAGAACTCCAACAAATACTTCAAAAGTTCATATGGAACTAAAAAAGACCTTGAACAGCCACAGCAATCTTGAAAAAGAAGGACAAAGTAGGCAGGATCATAATACTGGATATCAAGTCATACTACAAAGCTACTGCAATCAAAATAGCCTGGTACTACCACAAGAACAGGCACATAGATCAATGGAATAGAACAGAGAACCTAGAAATGGATTCAAAACATTATGCTCAATTGATATTTGACAAAGGTGTCAAGAGCATACAATGGAGTAAAGACAGCCTCTTTAATAAATGTTGTTGGGAAAATTGGACAACTACATGAAAAAAAATTATACTAGACCATCAACTTATACCATATACAAGAATAAACTAAAAATGGATAAAAGACTTAAATGTGACTTGTAAATCCATAAAAATTCTAGAAAATGTAGGCAACAAAATTTCAGACATCATACGCAGCAGAATTTTCCTGATACATCACCTAAGGCAACAGAAACAAAGGAGAAAATGAACACATGGGACTACATCAAACTTACAAGCTTCTGCGCAACAAAAGAACCACCAAAATGGAAAGGCAACCCACTCTATTGGAGAGCATAATTGCCAATGATACATCAGATAAGGGGTAAATTTCCAATATATATAGAGTGCTCATACAGCTCAACAAAAGGAAGACAAAGAACCCAATTAAAAAATGGACAGAGGATCTAAAGAGACACCTCTTCAAACAGGACATACAAATGGCCAAGAGACATATGAAGAAATGCTCAACATCACTAATCATCAGAGAGATGCAAATTAAAACAACAATGAGGTATCACCTCACACCTGTCTGAATGTCCGCCATCAACAAATCATCAAACAACAAGTGTTGGTGAGGGTGTGGAGAAAAGGGGACTCTAGTGCACTGCTGGTGGGAATGCAGACTGGTGCAGCCATTATAAAAAACAATATGGTGTTACCTCAAAAATTTAGAACTTGAATTGCCATTTGATCCAGTGGTCCCACTTCTAGGAATATACCCTAAGAGCCTGAAACACCAATCAGAAAGAATATATGTACCTTCATGTTTATAGTAGCACTATTTACAATAGCTAAGATCTGGAAACAGCCCAAATGTCCATCAGTAGACGAATGGATAAAAAAGCTGTTGTACATATACACAATGGAGTAGTATGCAGCCATAAGAAAGAAAGATCTCTTATCCTTTGACACAACATGGAGGGACCTGGAAAGTATTATCCTAAGCGAAACAAGCAAGCAGAGAAAGACAAATATTATATGATCTCACTTATTTGTGGAATATAATGAATATAACAGTCTATAGAACAGGGTAGTCCCAGAGACATGGAAGTAGGGTACAGACTGACAATCCCCAGAAGAGGGTGTGTGGGGGCAGAGATAAACCACAAAACTTATATGCATGTATGCACGAACAATGGACATGGACAACAAAGCTGGGGGCAAGGTGGGGAGGGAGGGGGAGGAGGGTGTCAATGGGGGAAAAAGGAGAAACATCTGTAACAAAAATAAATAAATAATAATTAAATTAAAAATAAATAAATAAAGGATATAGGTAAAACTCTTCAGGGGTTTATGTGAAACTGAATGTGGTCTGGTAGATGATTAGTGGTTTCTTTATGAACCAATGCAACAGGTGAGCCAGAGGCAGGCTGTGTGTACCATTCATAGTGCACATGGTCCAAAAGTGCCCAGCGGGGGAAGTGTGTGGGCTGAAACCCATCCAACCCTCAACTGGCCATACCACGTGATAGGAGGAAAGGGGCATCTGTTTGCTGTTTGTCCACCCAGGAGGTACAATTCAATAAATGCATGTTATATGCAGGTGGAGGTCTGGCTGAGAAGCCCCTGTTGTCAAAGAAAAAGAAGTCACCCTCATTCAAGTTGAAATGGAAGGGAGATCAAAATCATCTCAGTCCTGTGTGGATTTATGAATTCACTGAATAATTATTTATTCATAAAGACTTTGAGGGCCTCCTGAGGGCCAGGCATTAGACTGGGTGCTTGGGAGACCACAGGGTCCTTCCTACACTGTAGGCAGCAGAGGGTAGTCACGTGAACAAAAGGAGTGATGCCATATAATTAGTGTTGTAACAAAGTTTATGGAAGACATGAACCTAGAGCCCAGAGGAGTTAGATTGACACTCAGCAGCATAATTAGGGTGGGTGGAGAAAAGGTAGGTCTCCTTCAAAACCCTATTCTCAGTCTTCAAATCAAGAATCCTGTGAAGAATAGTTCAGGATCTTGCTTCCAGCAATCCTATTCCTCTTGTCCTTCTTTGTTCCTTCTTCCTTGGGTGTTTTGCTTTATTCCAGTGACCAAAATCCCAAGTAATAACCCCTCTACAGCCCATCAAGCCCATCAGAGTGTATCTGTTTAGGGCCCAACCTTTTGATGCCACCTAAGCAAGAGATGAACTAATTGGACAAACGAGTCTATTCTAGCATATTAGTGGATGACTGCATTTTATCCATTCTGTCTCTAGGGCAACATGTATTTTAATGGGGTCCTCAAATACGTAACCTAAGAGATTCACTAATATAGGGGTTGCAAACTGGCAGGGAAGTTGTTTGGTAGCAATTGTTTCTCTGAGATTATTTTAAATCATAGCACATAAGCAGATGCTTTCTCAATAAATAAAGCTATGAAAAGCTTATCCCAAACCAGAAAAAAGTTAGTATTTAAAACTACAGAGCTCATATATTCATTAGCATAGTTTTTGAGTCCTCAAAAGAATTACTGAGAAGGTCTTTGAAGTATCAAACACTAAGCTTTTGCTGTATCAAATGCTATATGCCTGCAGGGATTAGTTCTGATTAGAAAATATTGTCCCTGGTCTATCTCCAGTCTTTAGTGACTTGCGCCTCCTTTCACTAATAGGCAAATGGCAGCTGGCCTCTTTGGAGAAGGTAGCAGTATTTGTAGTGAAACACTGTACATCGAAGACAGGGGACTTGGGCATGGCAGGCAAGAGGACTTGCTGTTCTTGGGCATATTCACAATATTACAACTGGGTGTTTTCATAAATTCTCTAAGGATAAGAACTCCTTTCTTAGCCCTGGGGACCTTAATGAGCTTTTGTTTTTCTTTGTCTCCCAGAAAGGAAGGGCAATCTGATAGCCTTCAGATATCTAATGGTTCTCCTTTGGTATGTGTCTTTCCCCAGGGCTGTTTTGGAGTTGGAACAGAGCAAAACTAAAGCAGATGGGGTTTCACAAGGTAAACTAGTTAATATGACATCATGGGGGGGGGCCACTTTCCCAAATGAGTGGGATATGCGAAGGCTTCTGGAGAACAGCAGACACTGGCAGGACTGCAGGCAGCGTGCCTGGCACTGCGCTGTCAACTGCAGCGTCAGTCTTGGTTCATCTATGACCTTAAATATGTTTAAATATTTTTTGGTGATCATGCCCTTATGTAATATTCATTCTGGAGAAAAAAGTTAAGGTATCTTTATAGGGAACAGAAGGGAGCTGTCCATTTCCCCAGTGTTCTGGGGAATTACCTGAGATGCTGCTGACTGTGGATCTTCATGCTCCCCACCCCTCCTCTCCCCTCCCCTCCCTTCCTTGTGGAAACCACTTCAGGTCGTGGCCATCCCTCAGAGCTTCCATCCATGGAGAAATCAAAAGCCAGAGAAATCCAGCTTTTGGCCACCTTCTGTGAAGGCTGCTGTCCATGGGCTTCTGAAGAGCCACTTAGCTGAGGGAGAAAGCCTTTTGCTAGTTGGGTGCAGTGACTCACATTTTACTCTCCTAGAGCTGCTTACTGTTTTGAGAGTGAATAATTAACTTGGAATGTTTTATTTGTTTTCCCTAAATAGCCACCTACCCCACAGAGAGGGGAAGTGATTTTTTTTTATCCTGTTAGTGAACATCAGGGTAGGTTTGTGCTACTAATGCCCCAGGGAGCAGCTATATTGGATGGGACTAAAACAGTCCTCAGAAGTAAGTTAGAACTCTACTTGGTACCTTGGACTCATCATCTGGATAGTAGAAAGTACGACCCAAATCTCCTTTAGAGGACTCCAATGAGTGGCTCCCAGAAGTTATGGGCAAGCTGTTCATCCACCTCTTCTTTCCAGAAGGCTTATTCTCAGGATAAGCTGTGGCTCCAAAGCAGATAAACAGAGAACGTTTGCTTTTGCTGGTCCTCAGTTCACACTGGCGAGAACACCGTCCCAGGATGGGCTCTGGGTTATGAGATGGGCACTTATAAGGCTGTAGGGAGAGAGAAGATAATATATCACCACCATGGCATTTCTTGACATTATTTCTTCTTGCCCCTAAAGCATCAAAGACAAACCCCAGGCTAAGCCAAGTTGGTACAGGAGAAAGAAGAGAGGAAAGATTATGGCTCAAGTACAGTTTCTTCCAGCTCCTTTTCATCCTCCTGGAACATAGCCCTGAGCTCCAGATTCAGAACTTGATTTTCAGTGGGCCTTCTGTGCCTTCACCTCCTTGGCACTGAAGGAGATACTCAAGGGCAAAAGATGCCACATGGAAGTTTTGCACTTAAAATAATAAAGATCATTTCTCTTAACCTCTCTTCAGCATCTCTCCTCACAAGTTAATCCTCACATTTGCCTCTTTTGTTATGTGTATATTAGGTTTCTTTTTAGAAAAAAAACTTCTTCTAATATTTGGCTTCCAAACTCAAATGATTAAAGTCACATAGTGGGATGACTTTTAACAGGAAGTTATATTTCCACCTGTCAACACTGAGCCTCAAATGGGCATTCTAGGGAGTGGCCATGCAGAGCCCCCAGGAGGTCCATGAGGCAGGCTGGCTTTACTCAGAGGGACCAGTTTCTCCCCAGAGCTGGAGAGGCCACCATGTTGAGGCCTTATCTCAGGCACTGCAGGAGGGTTTGTTGAAACAGGTTCTCAATATCTTTACCACAAATGATCAGTTGTGTCCAAGGCTTACATTCTAGTAATTTTTAATCTGAATTTTCTTTTTAAAGTTGACATGTTTGTGCCCTGGCCAGTGTGGCTCAGTTGGTTGGAACATTATCCCATGCACCTAAGGGTTGTGTGTTTGATTCCCACTCAGGGCACATACCTAGGTTGCTGGTTTATTTCCTGGTCAGGGCTCATATGGGAGGCCACCAACTGATATTTTTCTCTCACATCAATGTTTCGTTCCCTTTCTTCCTCTCTAAAAAAATGTCAATAAACATATCCTCAGGTGAGGATTAAAAAATAAAAATAAAACAAATAAATAAATAAATAAAGTTGACATGTTGGTGTCTCCAAAGCCATCTCATCTATGAAAAACATTACAATGGAATGTTTTCCTTGCACCTGCCCCCACACCATTAAGAAAAAACCAACTATCATGAATGGAAACAAGCAGTCCAATGAATTGCCCTAAAGTCAGAAGCAACTGGGAAGAGTCAACCAGTGAGTCCCTCAGTCCTCAGTGCCTAACCACTACCCTTGCCCATTCTGAAATGGAATGGATAATAGTCTCACATATTGTTGAACTGTGTTTACAGTATTGCTCCCCTATTGCTTTATGTATAGGGTGCCACAGCTTGTATCTGAATACCCCTGGGTTCAATGGATATGGTCAGTGGGATATGGTGTGAATTCATTTCCACCACCTCCTAGCAAACTTGAGCAAACTCCTTAAACTCTCTGAGCTGCCTTCTCTTCCCCTGTCATAAAGATCATTGTGAAGATTAAATTTGATTATTTCTAAAAGATTAAATTTGATTAGTCCTGACTCAAAGCAAATGCCCAGTAAATGAACTTGATGATTGTATTAATACCTTAGCCACACTCGCCTCCCCAGGACAGTGCTGAGTGATGGGAATATGTGCAGGCTGCAGGGTGAGGTGGCTAAGGTTTGGGAGCTGGGTCCAGACCATAGGCATAGCTTTATTCTTTCCTCTAAGCCCCAAGATGTACCCAAAATTGAGAGACCCAGAGGCAAATTTTATTATCAAGAGGTGGAACAATGTGAAAAGTCTTTTTGAAATTGTTAGGGAATAAAATAAAGGTTCCTTTTTAAAAAACAAATACTTTTGCAACTAAATCATGATCCCAATTCCCTAGACATTGTTGAAGGTGGTCAGAAGCAGCCTTAGGTTTTTGGCTTTTGCCTTAGGTTTTGTGGATGCGTTCCTCAGCACTCAGGACTATAAGGCACATGGGACCCAAGCTCCTTGGCTTCTCCAGGAGCTATTGCCTGTGTGGAGGCCACAACGGTACTGGTGTATACCCAGAGCTGCAGCTGTCTCTGCAAAAACTATGCCCTGGGGCCCCAAGAATGAAAAATGCTACTGAAGCTCCCTCTGTTAAAAAGAGAAGAGAGCCTCAGTGCTAACAGCCTCTATCTGGCTTATTCATAGCTTACCCTAATGGTAACTTGGAGCAGGGAAACAAGGGGCGTTATTCTAACTTACCATAGAGCAAATCCCTGGTACTCAGCCAACTGTTCAACCCTGGGATGCTGAAAGAAATACAGAGACCCAGGCCCCTCCCAGCCTGCTCAATGCAGTGCTCAGGTTGGGTCCTTAGGTGGTTTCAGGTGAGCAGCCCAGCTGGGAACCACAGGGTAAGTAGTGAGAATATCTCATTTTCAGCAGGACAATGGGCCATGTCTATACCAAGCAAGTAGAGGATTGCTCCATTGCTTTTCATTGCTGCCTTCCAAAGAACAAGTCAAGGACAGCTCAGAACCTGGGCATACTTCCTGGGTGATGAGCATTGTTCCCATGAGACCAATGGTGAGTTCCTGGCTCTTTTACTTGGTGAAATGCCTCAGTGAGCATATCCCTAGTGAAGGAGGGATCCTAACCTCAGCTACCCCTGGTGTAAACACTGCAAATATCCAGAGAAGGTGCCAGAGCTTAAATGCATTTAATGGGCCTTCATCAGCTCAGCTCAGAGTTCACAGGTTTGCCTGCATCACTTCAAAGCCACCTGCTTAAATGAAAAGCTGCCACATTAGACCTGCCCATTGAGTTACACCTGCAATCTTATTCTTTTTTTTTTTTTCTTTCTTTTATCCTCACCTGAAGACATTTTTGCATTTATCTTCAGATAGAGCGGGAGAGAGAGAAACATCAATATGAGAGAAACACATCGACCAGTTGCCACCCATACAACCCCAACCAGGGCCGGGGACAAACTGCAACTGAGGTACGTGCCCTTAGTGGGAATTAAACCCAGGGCTTTCTGGTCCAAGGGCTGACGCTCTAACCACTGAGCAAACTGGCTAGGACTACAATCTCATTCTTCTCCATAGCTGATATGTTCCTTCTGATGGTTTGTTCTATTCAGGTTAACCCTAGGAGCCTCTTAGGAGCTCTTGATTCTGCAATGCCAATTGTAGACAAAAATCTGTCTTTAATCATCAGATAATTCAGATGAATAGATATAATTGTATAGAAATCATTATCTTCTGAAAGTGGCTCTTACACGGAAGTGTTCTTATTAAGCACCTATAAAACACTTGGCTGAAGTATAAATGAGATTTCACTCAAGATTTGTAGTGAACAGTGACCTTTTCTGGCCTATAGCCCATGCAGCAATAATTTCTTAAATTTGAGCATTCGACCCAGCAGGTCATTATCACTTCTTCAAACCCATGGAATCATAGTATATGGGCCTCCAAATCATAGCTCGGTGCCCTTGTTATACACCCAAGGGAGTAAAATCACTGAGAATTTGTCAGTGGTTAAAACACAAACATGTATGCATGTACACATCTTATTTTCTGACTCCTAATGGAGTGCTTTTTCTTGACACTGTGATGCTTCCAATCTGATGTCTGAATCTAATGAAATTAAAATATTTGTCATCATTGTGTGTTAGTCAGGATAGGGTAGGACAGGCTCTGGTAGCAAAACCTCTTAAATCTCAGTGGTTTAAACCACAAAGGTTTATTTTTCAATCATTTCCCAACTGAGCAGCAGGCAGCTCACTCCAGAAACAAGGCTGCTGGAGGTGCAACCGCATGGACGTGGAGTGTTTGCCACAATGTTGGGATCTCACACATTTTAGGTATCAACCGGAAGCAACACTCATCACTTCTGCTCCCAATTGACTAGGAAGAACTGTGCCCAAGTGGTCTAGGATTCATGGTCTTCTGTGTACTGAGGAGGAGCGAAGAACCTGATGTAGGTGAGCACTAAGGTCTGCTGTTTTTAACAAGCGCTTGGGACATAGGCTCTGTGCTAAGTTGTAGTAGTTGCTGAGACTATTAAGGGGAGTTCTTATCTGGAGGACACATACACTGTGGGAAAAAAGGGGGTTTGGAAAGGAGAAAGGGGTTGGACTTGTACATAAATCAGTTACAACATGACAAATGCCATAATGAAAGTATTACTAGAGTACTGTCAACTTCAACATGGGAACAAAATGATGGGGGGAATTGAGAAAGGTTAATGAAGTAGATGGCATTTCGGTTAGGTCTTGAATAAAGTACAGTATATCCCTGGATGGTGTGGCTCAGTTGGTTGAGTGAGCATCATCCCATGCACCAAGAGGATGCTTTTTTGATTCATGGTCAGGGCACATACCCAGGTTGTGGACTTGATTACCAGTAGAGTGTGTGCGCGAGGCAGCAGATCAATGTTTCTGTCTCTTCCTCTCTCTCTAAAATCAATAAAAACAAAGTAGTATATTTCCATATGGACACACTATGATCTCATTTGAAATTATTCTTTTGCCTTTGTGAATGTTCTATTGAAGTTAGTTTTAGTTCTAGAAGCTTTCTGACAAAGATCCAACATTCTGTGCTTACTCAGTGCCAGAAATAGACTTCAATTTCCTAAGAATATATGAGCACAGTTTCCTCATCAGAATGAGCTGGAATTGTGTGACTCAGAAGGAGCTGGCCAGACAGTTTGGCTCAGCGGTTAGAGCATCGGCCTGCAGTCCAGAGAGACCTGGGTTCAGTTCCCGCCAGGGGCATGTACCTTGGTTGCGGTCTATCCCCGGCCCTGCTTGGGTCATGCGGGTGGTAGCCACTCGATGTGTCCCTTTCACATCGATGTTTCTCTCTCTCTCTTCCTCTCTCTCCCTCCGGCTCTGTCTGAACAAAGAATGTCCTCGGGTGAGGATAAAAAAAAAAAAAAAAAAGGAGCTGGCCAGAGACCAGGGAGGTGCGAATTGAAAATGCTAAGGTGACCACATTTTAAACATAAAATCAGAACAGGAGGGCTTACAGGAATTTGGTTTTTGAAAAAGCCATCAGGAAGATGCCATAATTTTGGAACTTCTGAGAAATTCCAGAAGTTTGTCACAATATAGGAATAGAATATGTCAAAAAAAATAATCCCAGAAAAGCTAAGATTTGTTGTCGCTGAAGCAATAAATATAGCCAATGACTTGTACAACATCCGTTTACTGAAGACTTTCCCACTCAAGACAGTTAACACAATTACTGCGGCTTCATTTCCTCCTTCCTTCAGAAATAAGAAAGATTTTTAAAAATTTTTTAATTTTAATTTAATTTAATTTTTTTAAATTTATTTTTATTAATTTATTTTTCTTACAGATGTTTCTCCTTTTTTTCCCTTTGACACCCGTTTCCCCATACCCCCCATCTCGTCCTTGGCTTTGTTGTCCATGTCCATTGGTTATGCGGTACATGCATATAAGTTCTGTGGTTTATCTCTTTCCTCCCCCACCACCCCCTCTTCTGAGGGTTGTCAGTCTTTACCCTACTTCCACATCTCTGGGTCTAACCCTATTCCTCAGACTGTTATGTTCATTATATTTCACAAATAAGTGAGATCATGTGGTATTTATCTTTTTCTGCTTGACTTGTTTCACTTAGGATAATACTTTCCAGGTCCCTCCATGTCATCTCAAAGGATAAGAGATCTTTCTTTCTTACAGCTGCATAGTACTCCATTGTGTATATGTACCACCACTTTTTTATCCATTCATCTACTGATGGACACTTGGGCTGTTTCCATATATTAGCTATTGTAAATAGAGCTGCTATGAACATAGGGGTACATATATTCTTTCTGATTGGTGTTTCAGGCTTCTTAGGGTACATTCCTAGAAGTGGGATCACTGGGTCAAATGGCAATTCAAGTTCTAATTTTTTGAGGTAACACCATAGTGTTTTCCACAGTGGCTGCACCAGTCTGCATTCCCCACCAGCAGTGTACTAGAGTCCCCTTTTTTCCACAACCTCACCAACACTTGTTGTTTGATGATTTGTAGATGGCAGCCATTCTGACAGGTCTGAGATAAAGGAATATTTCTTTCTCTTGTTTTCTTAGCAAAAATTTCCACCCAAATTCAGAAAGTGTAGTGATTTTAATAAAAATGATTAGTACAACTAACAAGAATTTTTATACCTAGGCACATATTGACTCCTACTCAAACAACCCTAGCTTGTATGAACCACCATAGTGTTATTTCTATCTTACAAACTAAATTATAAATAGCTGTGGGCCACAAACACTAACAAATGGTGGAACTGGGATTGGAACTCTGGATAGGACTTCAGAGTCTAAATTCTTAATCATTCCACCGTACCTCTTTCATTAAGTGGTTTAACTTCTGGAAAGGGTGAATGACAATGCCTTCTCTCCTATTAAAAAAATATAAGTAAGAGTCTGGTAGATTGGTTTTAAAATTACTGGACTGCAAATATCTTCTTTGCAGGTATCTAAATCTATGAGTCCTGTCTTTGTTTAAAATGATTTCTGGGCCCTGGCCAGTTCGGCTTAGCAATTAGAGCATCAGCCTATGGTCCAGAGAGACCCAGGTTTGGTTCCCACTAAGGGGGTGTACTTCGGTTGCAGTTTGTCCCCGGCCCTGGTTGGGTTGTGAGGGTGGCAACCACTCGATGTGTCCCTTTCACGTCGATGTTTCTCTCTCTCTCTCCCCCTCCCACTCCATCTGAACAAAAAATGGAAAAAAGTCCTCGGGTGAGGATAAAAAAAAAAATTTCTGGTAGTATTTAGCCATTTTTAAACACTTTCCTTGTCTTCTAAATAGATTCAGATAAGTGATGGGCACAATTTGTTTTAAGTCCTCATGGCAGCATGACTAGCAAGTCTATACCAAGGGTCAGCCCTTCCCATCTCTTACAGGGAAGAAAGGCAAGAGAGAAAGAGTGCTGATGACCTTTGATAAGATTGTGAGGTCCATTACCTGTATCTTTGTTCACAATCTCCTTGTAGTCAGTTACCTGTGACTATTTTAAAATACCTATTTATATCAACTTGAAGTCAAAATTTATCCACCTGTTCTATCTTTCCTTTGAACTCTGAAATAACTATATGTAATAAGTTGCTACTCATTACCTTTGCAGGATAATGTTTTCTCAAACTACTGAAGGCTCTCTAAGAAGACACCATTGACCTATTGCTTGTAGAAACTTCAGATTTGTTAGGAGGGAGGCATTTTTTTCATAAGAAAAACTTGTTGTTGTACCTTTTTCTATCTACTTTTTAAAAAATGCTAGCTTCAGGGTAGAATTTCTGGTTTTGAACCTAGAAGCCTCTTTTGCTGCACACAACTCATGCATGTTCCATGACACTTCTGCCTACACAGCCAGCCTGCGGCTTCTACTGGCGAGGCCAGGTGTGCACAACAGCGCGGGCTGGGGGTCCCACAATCTGGTTTTTCACGAAAAATAGAGATACTCAAGGGTGCCATCTGAAGAATAGGTAACTGAGAAGCAATAAAACACTTGTGAGCAAAAGTCCCTGAACTGGTGTTGATCTTGAGGAAGGCTAGTGATGGTAGGTGAGGAAATGTAAGGCAAGAATGCAGAAATGGGGTACCTGGTATGTGATAAAGACTTAAAGGGGAGATTTTTTGCTTTCTCCACATGTTATAAGGTGAGGATGCCTTAATCAGAGGTGATATAACAGTCACTCTATGTGACACTATTGATACTAAATAGAGCAATGCTAATTTTGACTTTTCAGTGTACATAATCAAGGGGCCCTTTCAATACCTTTGGCTATTCAATTGCTAATCAGGTTGCCTTTGCCTAGATGGTTGGAATAAATGTGTTCCTACAGCCCTGCACCCCATTTCAGTAACTGTTTGTAAATGACTTGTTTACCAGGAGTCCTGGAGAGAGCTTTTCATTGAATGTAGCCGGTACAGGCGGCGAAGGCTTTACATCCCACCTGACAATCCTCAAGCTATCCAGAGCAGCCTGGTGCAGAGAAATGATAATCAAGTTGATTGAATCATTATGACTGAGCTCCTTTTCAGCAGCTTTGATTTATTCTTTTGAGAATTACAAAATGGGCAATACCACAGAAAAAAGAGTGCCAGTATGATCTATGCTTTGAGATGCTGTTCCAAATAGTAGTGAGTTCCTGGAATTATTAACTCTCTAAAGCCCTGTGCCACCCTCCCTAAGCTTAGGAGCCTAGATGATTGACATTAAGGATGAAGTCTGGGATTACAGAAAAGTGCTCTGGCTCTTGTGGGAATGAAACCCTGACCTTTGTCTCAGTAGCAGCAGGCTTTAAGTAGCAGAGCCCAGTGTCATGCCTGACCCATGATAATTTCTTATATGATGACAATGTAATAAATATTTTTTGAATGAAGCTTTCTTAAAGCCATATGCCTCTTTATTATTATTATTTTTAATCCTCACCTGAGGACATTTTTGCATTTATCTTCAGATGGAGAGGGAAGAAGAGAGAGAGAAACATCGATGTGGGAGAGACACATTGACTGGTTTCCACCCACATGACACCACCAGGGCCAGGGACAAACTGCAACCGAAAAATATGGAACGCTTCACAAATTTGCATGTCATCCTTGCGCAGGGGCCCTGCTAATCTTCTCTGTATCGTTCCAAGTTTAGTATATGTGCTGCCCAAGTGAGTGCCCATATGCCTCTTCAAAATGAGTTCACCAACCTGTCCTGGAAACTCTTCAGTTTGGGGCAAACTGGGATGGTTGGTTCTCCTCCTTAAAGGCACCTCCCTAGGATCCACTATGATTCTTTGTTTGTTCAGTGGCCTGAATTTCTTGTTACATCAATTTTCTATTGTTAGTTACCTCCATTATCAGAATGGCCCCAGGGCACACATTTAACTGCAGGGAGGGGTAGGAGTGGAGTGGGGCGGGGCGGGGTGGTAAGTGATAAAGAGAGCAGGAAGATTAACGTCATAGGACTGTAGGGCTTCTTTCATTTACACTATAAATATTGTATGAAGTGCGGATGTAACTTTTACTGCAGCATGACGTGGGATTTGGCTGTTTTTATGGCTCATGGTTAAAGTCAGAAACAAGTCTCTGATTAGATTATTCTTTTCCCCCAGCAGACCCCTGCCCTTCACTTTTCCAAGAATCCTATCTTATTTATGCAATCAATCTAACTCAAACACCAGAATGTAGATCACAACCTAGAAAATGTATAAAAAGAAATATTCTGTTTGTTTTTTTACCCAAAATTATTTATAATCTAAGCTATTGACTTTGATAAGCACTGCAGGGAAAAGAAAGAGTTGAGACTTGCAAATTCTGTCTCTTTAAAAAGTATTATTATCTACATGTGGTAAAATCCATTGATGCTCTGTTGCGGTTGCATAAGAAAATGGATGGATTTTTAATGACTTCATTTTGTTGCTATTGCAAATAGCTAAATATAGTTGGCTAAAAAGCAAATTGAGCTTTATGGAACAGAATTCAATCTATTGGTTTTCTCCTTCTGGTCTATCCTAGTCAGTAATTTAATTATTTGTGGAACTTTTAAACTCAATTGATTCTCATGGAATTTATCCAAATTAGAGTGTGTTTGGTGTTACATTTATTTTATCTTTTGGTACTGGGTTAGCAATTAGCAACTTGGCCTTATTTAATCATAAAGAACTAACTCTATCAGAAATGTCTGTGTTGAGTGTTTAATGTCTTTAAATATATCCATTTTTAATATTCAAAATATTTAGCCTGCCTGTTATGTGGAAATGCAGTAGAACCCTTGGGTTCAAATTGGGGCACTCTTTTGGGGTCTTTTTAGCCCTTTATATGAATTTATTAAGTGGAAATTTAAAAATTCAACTGTGATGAGTAGGACTAAACATTTAAAGGATCCAATATATATAACATAGAGGGTGAACACTCATAAATCAGCAAGTCTGATGTTAAAAATAGATCTAAAATATTCTCTAGCTATTAGATGCCATCTACTGGTTGTAATTACTGTTGGACACAACTGGCCATGCAGAGGGGGAATGGTCAGGATCCTATCACTAAAATTCAAACAGTGTTTTATGGTGTTCACAGAGTCATTTTGTGCAAACCAATCACTAGATAAGCATAGGTACATTTTTAAAATCAGAGTCCATTTAGAAAAAAGCTGCTGTGAACTTAACAGCTTGCTTAGATTTTAACTCATATATGTAAATTATGGTTTCCCAGGAATATCTGTGTGGTTGGACCATCTGACTGCTATGGATTCTACAAACTACCTTCTTTCTAGATGAAGTATCATGTACAGGCATCTGGATATAGTTTTTTGTCATGGTACCTTAGTATATTTTGCAAAAACCAGTCAGATCCTAACTGTTCTTCATATAGATTGTGGCAGTGTGCCTACTAAGATGGCTTCTGTGCCATTGATTAACACACACTAGCTCCATCTGCATTTCTATATTTAATAATGATTAGTACTTGTAACTAGTATAAAGAAAGTCAAATATACATGCACTTCACGTCTGTAAATTCTAGCATTGGAGTATGGAGCCTATACTTATGCTCTAGGTAAGAATAAAAAAGTGCATTATGAATAAGAGTTAAAGTTTCCTGAGTATCTTAAATTAGAGGGAAAACTACATATAGCAAATTCTGCTAATGTTTTAAGACAAGAGGTTGTTAAACTACAGCCTGCAAACAAAATCCAACCCTGACCTGCTTTCGTAAATAAATTGTATTGGAACATGTCCGTGCCCATTTGTTTATACATTGCCTAAGGCTCCTTGTGCCCTGCAAGGCAGAACTGAGTCATTGAGACAGACACTGTATAGCCCCCAAGCCCTAAAATATTTACTGATGGGTTTTTGACATAACATTTGCCTACTCCTGTTCTAGAAATGTAGATTCTTTATTTCATTAAGGCTAGATTTTGCTTCAAGTTCTAGATCAGCATCTTTGCCTCAGTCAGCATAAACGCTGCAACAGCCATAGCTTGCCCTGCAAGTGACCAGTCCACCAAGAAAAGACCATTGCCTCTGCCCTTTTCAGTTTGCACAGACAGCCTCCTGGTTGGGAAACCCAGGCTGGCCTGCCCTTGGGCTCCCAGTGGACTCCATGGTGCCCTCTACGGCATAGTGAAGGGGGCTTTGTTCCTGAACAGGGCAGAGGGGCCTTCTCTTTCACCTTGTGGTTTCTACCTGCTGAAATACATGTAGGAACAGTAATAAAATTAAACTTAATGTTTACTGAACTGGAACTTCCAGAGAGGCTACCAAGGCCCATGTTTGCAATAAGTTGGTGAGGTGTCAGTAGCTTTGATTTGTGCATAGTGTGATCACTTACCAAAAACTTCACATGGTCCAAGGATAGGAGGATCCAAAAAGGGAAGAAGTCAGAAATATATGAAATGCAAAAACCCATCTGTCTTAATATATTTTTTTTAAAAAAAGGTAAAGTAAAAGAAAAGAAAGGCAAATAAGCCAATTAATAAGAATTTGGTAAAGTGATATTTTCATATACTATTGTAATGTGGAAGAAGTTAAGGAAACCCCTAAAGGTCATTTTTCAAATGCCACATTTATTGATATACTCGAGACCCTTCTTTTTGTTAAAATTTCTTATGTTGGTGCTAACAATGGAAAAACCACAGAATTTATATCATTTATTTCTAGGTACTTTTAGAGGCATTATCATTTATCCTCAAAAATGTTCTATGGTAAAGAGAGAGAGTTATTATTTATTTCCAATGTCAGGGGGGTGGAGGAGAAGATTCAGAACAGAATGCTTAAGAACTGAACTGGGAGTTCGGATGACAGCTATTAACTGGCTGCGTGACATTGGGGTAAGTTATCTCTTGGGGTGAAAATTCTCTAAGCATCAAGTTCTCTCAGCTGTAAAATGAAGACAAAACTGAGCTCGCAAACTGTCGGAAGGATCACATGAGATGATGTGTGTACACCTCCAGTTCAGCGAGCTCAGCAAACATGAGCCATGGGCTGGGTCACTGCGTGTGCAGGCCCGAGGCTGCTGTCCTTCGGAAGGCTTGCTTGCAAGGTGGCCTCCCGGCTCATAGCTGGGAACTTGACTGGTAAACAGTTTCTGACAATGATATAAAACTTCTGAACTGACAAGAGTGGCTCACTATGCCTCAGTTGTTTGTACGAGTATGTGATTTTGTGTGGATCACCTGCTTTCCTTCTGGGAGTCTGGAATTTTGGTTTGTATTAAGCAGAGGGTATCCACGTGACCAGCTCCCAGCAAAAACCTTAGACTTTCCTAAAGAGCACTTTGCATTCTCTAACCTTCCTGGGCAGAAACAGTACACACTTGTTGCTGGAGAAGGGAACATGCTCAAGTGTGCCCCCTCAAGGGAGGACAAAGGGTGAGAGCCTGCGCAGGGGTTCCTCCTGACTCTACTGTCTTTTAACAACTGGTTGTATATCTTGGCTACAAATCATCTTAGCCCTAAATAAAACTATATGCTGATTTCCTGTGTCCTTCTAGTGACTCTCTAAACGTGGGGGTGGTCTTAGAAACCCCTGACACACTCTATATAGTTTCTTTATATTTTAATGATAATTTGATTAGGCTAGCCCAGTAGTTCCTAACCGTGGCTATAATCATGAAATTAGAATTACCTGGGAAATTACACATGCACACACACACATGCCTCTCCAGGAGTTCTGCCTTAGAACAACTAAATTAGGACTTCAGTTGTGTAAGCCCCAGGTGCATTCCTTTTGGTTCTGACATTTACACTTGGTTCCTTTAACAGTTTCTAAGACTTTGTAGTAGTCTTTCTCTTTAGGTATGTTGTTAACCTTTTCCACTAGATCACTGGGCATCATTTTTTCTTTTTAATTTTATTTTGAAATCATTTTAGACATTCAGACAAGTTCAGAGAACAACACAGAGAGAACCTGCAAACCCTTCAGCCTGCTTCCTCTCATGTTCCCATTGCACAAAACCACAGTATGAGCAAAACCATAATGTCAACATTGGCATGTACCTGTTAGCTAAACTAGAGACTTTCTGTGGATATCACCAGATTTTCCAGGAATCATTTTTTTTTTTCTGTTTCACAATCCAATCTAGGATTTCACCTTGTGTTTAACTGTCATGTCCCTTAGTCTCACCACCCTGTGACGTTCCTCAGCCTTCCTTTGTTTTTCAAGATCTTGACACTTTTGAAGATTATGGGGTTTTGTAAATAGTCCCTCAATTTGGGTTTGTCAGATTTTGTCTCATTAGATTGACATTCTGCCTTTTTAGCAAACACTACAGAAGTGATGAGCTTTTCGCAGCATGTTATAACAGGGGGTACATAATGTTGATATGCTTTACATTGCTGGTGATGTTAACCTTGATCACTTGGTAAAGGAGGTGTCTTCTGGGTTTCTCCACTTTGAAGTTATTATTCTTCCCTTTGTAGTTAATAAACACTTTGGTGAGAAACACTGAGACTATGCAAATATCCTACTTTTCCTCAAACACTTATGTGCTAATTTTAGCGACCAGCGTGAATCTTCCCTGCAACGATACTAGCTGTGGTTTTCTGGGCATAATTTTATATTTCTCTTATTTTTCTACATTTATGAATTGGAATTCTGTAAAAAAGAGCTGCATCTTCTTCCCCATTTATTTATTTCATTATTTATTATGTCAGTATGGATTCATGAGTGTTTATTTTGTTCTATGGGTTATAACCAAGTACTATCTTTTTTTTCCCCTCAAATTGTTTGGTCACTAGGAACATTTTCATGTTGGTGTCTATACCTTCTGACATATCCCATCCTCTTTCCAGAACATTTTTTCATAAGATGCTCCAGTTTTATCTGGTATCTCCCCGCCCACCTCTGGAGTCCATCTGTTCTGGTAGAAGCCCTGGCTCCTTCCCTACAAGAATGAAGTGTAGCAGCCAAGCTCTGGGCTCTGGGCATGCTCACTGCAGCTGCGGCCCATGGTGTCCAGCCCCTCAGTGGATAGTTGGAAGTAGCTGTTGTGTACTAACCCCACATACATGTCCCTCTCTACTTTCCACATCCATTTGTCAAATACACATTAATGCACACAAACACTGTACCCAGGTCTCCAACTCTAATCAAACACCTCCAGGCTCGCTCTCGCCTCCTAACTGTCCTAGTGTGGAAATCTTTCTCTGACAGTGAGCAACCTGACTCCCATTATCTGCAATATATTTTCTTATTTGTTCAAACCTAGTGCCCATGTGAAGTTGAAGAAAAGTCAACCCCGTGAGAAACCAACAGAGTTCAGTGTTTTTGTGCTGTGCTTTGTGTCTTTATTTTTTGCACTTTTAGCAGAGCTATTTTAAAGCTCCTATCTGGCCATTCCAAGTCTGGGACATTTGAGTCTGCTCCTATTTTTGACAATACGTCACAGTTTTTTGCCCCTTTGTACATCTTAAAATATTTGTTTTTATTTTAATACTTAAAAAAATTTTTTTTTCTTTATTGATCTTAGAGAGAGAGAGGAAGGGAGAGAGAAAGAGATAGAAACATCGATGAGAGAGAACATTGATTGGCTGCCTCCTGCATGCCCCCCACTGGGGACTTGGCCCACAACCTGGGCATGTGCCCTGACTGAGAATCGAACTAGTGACCTCCTGGTGCATGGCTCCACACTCAACCACTGAGCCACACCAGCCAGGCTATTTTAATACTTTTAATAACAGAATGGTTGAGATAAAAAGGTTTGTTCCTCCTGGGTGGGGCTGCTAGAGTGAGAGGGGTAGTTGATTCAGTCTGGTCTGGAGTTGAGCTGAGTCTGAATTATGTGGCAGCTTTAGTTTGACTCAGTGCATCACCAGTTTCAAATGCAGGACCAGGGCTTGTTCTTCTGGAGGGCCTGGAACACAAGCTCTGCTGGGATTCTGAAGAACTCTTTTCCTTGACAACAGAACCACCAGCTTCCTTGATGGTAAGAGGCTTTTCTTTGCTTTCTGTTCCAACTGGATCCTTGGGGAGGTTCTGTTCTCCAGCCATGCCTCCCTCACACACATACTCTGCACCTCTGGAGAGCAATCCTGCCATGCTGCCTAGTGCCACCTCAAACTCTGCAGAGGCTTCCCATGCCTTAGAGGAGTTCCCCGCAGCTCCCTGCCCTCCATCTCCTTTGGTGGGCAACTAACTGCCTTGTACTTGTGGGAGGCACTTCATGTCTCAAGAGTATGGTTCTCAGCTCTTTGGTACTGCCACAGTCTTTGACATACTACCTATAGTGCACAGAATAATGGTCCTTCAAAGATGTTCACATCCTAATCCCTAGAAGCCACAAATATGTTAAGTTCCATAGAAAAGGGGAATTGTGATTGAATGTGGAATTAAATTTGCCAGTCAAGTGACCTTAAGACAGGGAGCTTATTCTGCATTATCGAGGCAAACCCAGTATAAACACAAGGTCCTTAAAAGTGAAAGAGAGAGGCAGAGGCTGCTGGCTTTGAAGGTGGAGGAAGATGCCACCAGCCATGGAATGAGGCAGCCGCTAGAAGCTGGAAAGGGCAAGGAAATGGACTATCTCCCAGAGCTTCCAGAAGGGAACGCGGTCTTGCCAACTTCTTGGTTTTAGCTCAGTAGGACTGTGTCAGACTTCTGACCTACAGAACTATAAATGTGTGTTCTTCGAAGCTAATTACTCTGTGGCAATTTGTTACTGCAGCAACAGGAAATAGGTGCACGACCACCGAGTTTTCAGTGAAGACCTATGAAAGTAAGCTGTAGGTGGGGAAAGTTTTGTTCTGTGGTCATGACTCTTGGAATTTGTATTATGTAAATTTGCCCACTTGTGGTTATTAAAAGTTCATTAAGAACTGGACTGGTGTCATGGGCTGAATTCTGTTCCCACAAAATTTGTATGTTGAAGCCCTAACATGCAATATCTCAGAAAGTGTATGTATTTGAAGATGAGGACTGTAAAGAGGTACTTAAGGTAAAATAAGGTCCTTAAAGTGGGCCCTAATCTAATTCAACTTGTCCTTATAAATGGACAAAATTTGGACACAGACATGTCTGTGCAGAGGAAAGAGCACGTGAAGACAGAGGCAGGACAGTCATCTGAAGGCAGAGGAGGGAGGTCTCAAAGTGAGAGCAACCCTGCCAACACCTTGACCTAAGACTTTGAACTCCAGAACTAGGAGGAAATTTCTGTTGTTTAAGCCACCCATCATATGGAACTTTGTTCTGGAAACCCCAGCAGACTTACAGCTCGTCTCTCCTTACCCCTCTCTTTCGGCCGCTCCATGGATGTAAAGCCTGGATGTGGATGTCTCCAAGCACTGGTGTTTTTTAAAACCTGTAATGTGTAGCCAGACGGAAATCCTCTTGGCTCGACCCTCTCCTAGTCTTCAGGCTCTGCTTTTTCCCAAAATTTAAGGCAGTAAGCAACCTTTGGAAGAATATCAAGTGACAGCCCCCTATTCCTTTGACTTCGGCTGAAGTCTTGAGACAAATGTTCTTTGACCTATGACGTAGGTAATTTTGGCCTCATTTTAGGCTACCAGTAAATTCTTAAGTTTTGGGGTGTTTTTTAACATAATGACTTTGCTTTTAAGACCAACATACTTCTGGAAGAATGCCAGACTACTCTATAGGCCCTGAGTTTCTGGGAAATAATTATAGTTATGTTACAAGAAAAGATACCAATCCAAATCTCAGTGCTTTAACACAATGAGGTACATCGAAACTGTTGATCTGACCCTATTTCTACTGTCCTTCATCCCTTTCATAGTTTATTTTCCATCTTACCGTGATTATGTGCCATGCACTCAACTCTTTGACCCCATTCTGGTCTCATCACATCTCCTCTGATAGCGGACTAAATCAGAATACATATTTTGTACATTTCTTCTCCCCAGCAAATCAAACAACTGAAGAAAAATGCATAAGAATGCTGACTGGACTTACTTTAAATTGATGACAAGTGGGACCTTTAGTGATTTTTTTTAAGTGATGGCTAATGGTAGCCAAAAGTAGAAATAATCTATCAACCTAAGATAGCTAAGCAAAATATGTAATATCCAAACAATGGACTATTACTCAGCAATTAAAAGAATGCAGTACTGATATGATAAATGAATGGAATCCACATATTTCATACTTTATTTATATAAAACATCCAGAAAGTCAAATCTATAGAGACAGAAAGTAGATTAGTGGTTGGCGAACTAGAGACAGGAATGTAGGGGGTGGGGGAATGGAAAGTGGCCATCAATGGGCATGGGTTCCTTTTTGGTTGATGAAAATATTCTGGAATTGGATAGTGGTGATGGTTGTACAATCTTTATAATACATTAAAAACCACTGAACTGTGCACTTTAAAATGAATATTTTTATGCCATCTGAATTATGACTCAATAAAAATAAACAATTAAATTTAAAAATCTCCATGTCAGTTTCTAATAACAATACACATTATATAAATCTTTCTTCTGGATTAACAACTAGTAATTCCTACATTTCTATTTTATATTAATTTTCTCATTATCAAAATGTTCAAAATATTTTTTTATATTCTCTGCTACCTTTTTTGTGGTAAACCTTTTCCTTTCCTTTTTTTTTTTTTTGGTTAAACCACACTCAAGAATATTTTTTCCATTGCTTTTTAGAGAGAGTGGAAGGGAAGGAGGAAGGGGAGAGAAAAAGAAACATCAATGTGAGACACATCAATTAGTTGCGTCTCGCATATGCCCCCCCCCACCCCCGGAGGCCAGGGATCAAACCTGCATCCCACGTATGTGCCCTTAACCAGGAATTGAACCCATGACCCTTTGGTGCATGGGCTGATACTCTAACCACTGAGAACACTGGCCAGGACAACCTTTTAAAAAATTAATAAAAGTTAATTAATTTTTTAATTAATAAAAGTTTATAATTTTAATTATAAAAGTGATTTTATAAGTGTGTACTGGAGTAAAATTATGATTTAGAAAAATCATTCAGATAGCTTTTTGATACTTCTAGGAACTTTCACCTTCTGAAGACAGAGAATTTTCTCACAGTTCTCCTGGAATGCATTGAATTTATATGCAGATTTATATATATTTTTAATTATTAATTACCAAGTGTTTTACTGTTTAAGGGAGAGAGCCAACCCTATTCAGAAACCAAAAATCTTCACTAAATAAGTGAATTATTATAGTTATCAGCAAGTTAGACTAGCATAGAAGAATCTCAAACAAGTGTCAAAGAGCAAAGTATTTAGGCACTGACAGATCGTTTAAATTCAGTTGTCCTGCTCAGCAGCCAGCTGTACATCAAGGCATTTCACTCTTCATAGGCCCACTCCTTAGTTTTGCATGTGCTTCTCATTCTTCAGGCATTTGCCAAACTGTCTCATACTTACCAAACCCTCGAAGCATCAAAGGTGGCATTGACAGTGAGGCGTATAGCTTTCGGGTGGACCACGTATTGGTTGTGCCAGTCCATGTTCTCCCAGATGGAAATCGACATGGAAAGTCAGATTATTCTCAGAAGATGACTTGGCAAGCAGGAATTGAAACGCCAGCAGATCTTAGCAACTCAATAATTGAGCTATGGTCATTTGGTACACTGTCTGCCCTCCAGAGGGATGTGAAATGGCCTGTGTGCTTGTTAAGGCACTTTGACCCCTGGTCACTATTAGAAAGAAACTGAAATCCATGCTATATAGCCTACCCTCCCCCGCCTTTCTTCTTCTCCTCTCTCTCTCTCTCTCTCTCTCTCTCTCTCTCATTCAAGATGACTTTGGTTGTTCTGTTGGTCTTTCAGGTTAGAATATAATATGTTGATTCCTTTTCTTTTAAATCACATTTCTTTACATAACTGTAGTAACTGTTATCCCAATTAGAATTTACCAATTTCTTTTTTTTTTTTATCCTCACCCGAGGACATTTTTCCATTTTTTGTACAGATAGAGTGGGAGGGAGAGAGAGGAAGGGAGAGAGAGAGAGAAACATCGACGTGAAGGGACACATCGAGTGGCTGCCACCCGCACGACCAACCAGGGCCGGGGACAAACTGCAACCAAAGTACGTGACCTCAGAGGGAACCGAACCCAGGTCTCTCCAGACCGCAGGCCAACGCTCTAACCACTGAGCCAAACTGGCCAGGGCACCAATTTCTTCTATCAAGCATTTACTATTTCTTGACTTACTTCTAGGACAGCTAACTTCTTTTCTTCAGGGTAAATTTTTCAAGTTTTACTTTTAAGAAAACTCTATTGAAGTAGAAGAGAGTACCATTCTCACTAGTAGCCCCTGTAATGATAATATGTGTTGTATAACTATATAGTAAAGTACTAGCCACTAAGAGTGATTGAGTTCTTGCTGTGGACCAAATAGTAAGCCATATATTTCATATGTAGTATTTTATTTAACCCTCAAAACAAACCTAGGAGGCACAGGAACTATTATTATTACCCACCATTTTATAGATGTAGAAACTGCGGTTTAGCAAAGTTTTGTCACCCATGTTAATAACATCTAGCCTTTACCCACCATGGTGGGCATTGATTCCATTAGCCCAACATTTCAGAGCCAGGCATTTTAAAAATATTTTTTCTTTATTGATTTTAAAGAGAGAGGAAGGGAGAGGGAGAGAGAGATAGAAACATCAATGAGAGAGAACATCGATTGGCCACCTCCTGAATGCCCCCCACTAGGGATCATGCCTGCAACCTGGGCATGTGCGCTGGCCAATTATTGAACCAGTGACCTCATGGTGCATGGGTCGATGCTCAACCACTGAGCCACACCAGCCGGGCAGAGCCAGGCATTTTTAAAGTAATTGGCATACAGCCTGAGAGGTTGTATAAAATGTAATTTCTCTAACAGCTCAAAGGTTTTGGTTGAACTTATACTTCTGTTTCAGAACTAACCATGTTATATTAGATTTTTACTGTATTTTTTTTTTCATATTTTAGGGGCATGATTTAGCTTGTGGTGTACCCCACTCTATGAAACAAGGAAAGTGTGTTATAATTAAAAAAAAAAAAAAAACATTGTATGCAACAGAGCTACCATATATTATAGTTTGATGGATACTTTGAGCATAGGCACTCAGGAAATAGAGATTCCAGGAAATGTTTATTGCTCAAGAACAGACAGGCCCTTAGTGAGGGTATATTCAGAAGGCTCATGGCCAAGAACCATAACAACATAGCTCATTATAGACTTTCCCCTCCTATTGTCGCTCAGAATCTACTCATCAGATCAGTGGGTCAGAAAGTAGATAGCCACTAGCAGTGATCCCTGAAAGTTCCTCAGGTTCCTACTTTCCTGTCAGATAGAAATGGAAACTGGGGAACACCTCAGACAGAACATTTGACACTTGGGGCCTCTGTTCTCTCCCATTGCTGGGACAATGTCCAGAGTCCATGATCGTGAGCTACACCCTAGCTCTCCACTGACATTTTCATATTTCCCTCCAGTTTTAAGTTCTATGTTTTTGTGTCATGTTTGAGTTCCTTTGACATTTCTCTTACAGTGAGATCATTTGCAAGCTATTTAAAACCATCTGGACTTCTGGATAATGGCTCTCATTTTAGTGTTTTTCTTACATTAATTTTCATATGTAGTGACTGTGGTCCTCCATGGGTACAAGGCAATGTCGAGGTACTTTTGGTTGTCACAACCTAGAGGACAGGAGCAGTGCTGGCATCCAGAGGACAGGAGCCAGTGACGCTGCTGAACATCCCAGACCACACGTGAGGCCCCACCCCCAGCAAAGAAATGCTTGGCTCAAATGTCAGTAGTGTCCAGGTTGAGAAGTCTTGATTTAGGGATAGCACTTCTAAAAACATTAAGGTTTTCTTACTTATGCTTAATTTTACTCTGTCTACATAGAGATTTTCATCATGCTTTAATATTCCTATTAATTAAATAATGCTTGCCTACGTTTTAATTAGCATTAAATAGCTTTTTCTACATTTCATGGCTATAAAAAGATTTGCTCTGATCTATATAAAGAATATGATGACAGTCCCTTTGGAAGAGAAATCATCAGTAAAATTGATCTGTGCTCCAGGCACAAGAAGAGTCAGGAATCTGGGTACTATCGCTGTGAATATTTCATATATCCAGCTCCTGGAAGCATAAAGCAAGGCCACAGAATACCAACAAAGATAGATTATTTGGAAGATATAAAAGATATGCCCAAGTGCCTCTCAATTCAGTCCCAGAAGCCAGAAATGTCAATGCGTGCTGCCACTCTATTTCCTGCGTAGCAGGGGACAATGAAAAGTCAAATGAAAATATTGTTACAGTTGAGATTGTTAGTTTCAAATGAGATCTTTATTATTGATGGAGAGACTTTGCTCTAAGCCAATACCCGAGCTTCTGCCAGTTCAACCAAATGCAGTCAAGGAAGGAGATGAGGGATAGAGAAAGCAAAGCTGACAGATGGCAATTTGTGAAGAGTTGAATCAACATAAATTATATCTCATCAGTGAGAAGAGAAAATGATGTGTTCCAACGCTTGGCTAACCACTGAGGTGGTGAGCGCGCCAAAGCACAGCAAGCAAACCTCTGGATATCGTTCAGCGCTGGATGCAAGTACAAAGGTAGAGAGGTGCCCCTTTGTCAGAAAGCCATCTGGATTACAAATCATGCATAGAAATCTATTTGAAACAACACAATAAATAAAATTAATGAACATTTTGGATATTGGAAGACATTAATCATGGATTATAGACAACCAGAAGGAAAAAAATTGCTGATATCTAAATATGACTAATATATCTATACTAGGTATAAATATCTATATAACTAGATACTTGTAAGAAAGTATCCAAGACTCACAAGTTCTAAATCGACCCCTTTAAAGTGCTTGAAATAAGTGTAAATGTTATTTTCTGAGGGTGGCAAGAGTTCATTTAAACCACACATAAAATGCTCAAATAATCAATTTTTTATCTTGTAGCTTTGACATTTTCTTCCTAGAGATCATATAATTGAACATAAATGTTAAGATTCCAAAATTTCTTAACTATCAAGGGAAATAGAAACGTCAACCTGTCAGCTTTTTACATACAATACAAAGTAAAATTATATATATATATTATATATATATATATTATATATATATATATATATATATATATATATATATATATATATATATATGAATGACTTGAAAGCATGGTAATTATAGCTTTGGGGGTAAAAAAGATCTGTGAATTCAAATATGACAAATATCAAGGGCATGTGAAATAAAAATGTTTAAACAAAATTTCTTAGTGAAGATTTGTTATTGCCTTACAAATCTGTTCGAAGTTTTCCTTCAGACATTGAAGCTTACAAAGCAGCCAGGGTGTCTGAACCAGCAGATGGCACCAGCGGGAAAGCCAGCAGTCTTCAGGTTTTTAGAGTCTAGAAGGGTAAACTTCAGAGTGAATGTAAAAACAAATTTTAAAACTCTATTTCCATTACATATGGAAAAGCAAAGGAACCGATTTTGGAAAAGGCAGACTAAGGTTTATGATATATTCTGCTTTTTCTCTCATGTTGAATTATTATTGACTATTGAACAAATGAGTTTTAAAAATCTTGAAGATTGTTTCTAATCCACAAATATATTGTCTCAAGCTTCCATTAAAGCAGTAATTTAGGGATGTTCAGAGCAATTGTTCAAAGTGGAAAATAGCAGGTGGCTAACTGCTCATAAGAAGCCAACAGTGTATCAGTGGGCTGCCTTTTGCAAGGAGCAGTCAGTGGTTCACAAAGAGTCTGGTTGCCCCCCTATGCACTTTCCCTACTGGAGGATTTGTACGGGACAAACACTTGCTATGGCAGAAAACAACACTGAATATTTAACAAAGTCGTCCTCTGCTGATGTTCCACAGCAGATGTGCTTACTTAGTAGAATGTCAGAAAGAAAATGTAGAGACAAACATGTTAAAAATGATCAGACATGCCCTGGCTGGTTTGGCTCAGCGGTTAGAGCATCAGCCTGTGGTCCAGAGAGACCCAGGTTCAGTTCCTGCTAAGGGCACATACCTTGGTTGCAGTTTGTCCCTGGCCCTGGTTGGGTCGTGCAGGAGGCAGCCACTCAATGTGTCCCTTTCACGTCAATGTTTCTCTCTCTCTCTCTTTCTTCCTCTCTCTCCTTCCCTATCTGAACAAAAAATGGAAAAATGTCCTCTGATGAGGATAAAAAAAAAAAAAAAGATCAGACATTCTCATAGCCTCTCCCTATAGGTGCCTCAGAAGAGTAATTACCTTGTGCACAAGGTGGAAATAAGATATAGAGAAAACATTTTTGAACAAAAGTACAAGAAATGATTTTACTCTTGGCAAGAATCATAAGCTCGAGATACATTGTTTTCTGCTACTTCCAGTTTTTCTTTTCTTCCCTTTTTTTCAAGATGAGTTCTCCATTATATACAAGACTTACAGAGGAACAATGAGTCTTTAATAATTCATGTCTTAGAGAAGTGAAAATAGAAGGCACACTTTATTATGAGGACATCAAATGGATTCTTTATTCTAGCACTTAGAAAACAATTCCAAACGGCCTAGTTCCTACTAAAAAGGCATGTTCTTTTTTTCTCTGCCTCAGAAACTTCTGATATTGGAGGGCCTAAGAGTCTTGGACAAGAATCCCTTTCAATTCCTAATGGTTGGTACTCCTTTGGAATTTAATTTTAAGATCTAGATAGAATTTTGTCAGTTGTCAAGAGAAGAAAGGAGGGGAAGAAAGAGGAAGAAAATAACCTGGGAGCCACAGAGCCGGCTCCCCTTCACGCTGGGGGTGTTCTGATGAGAACTGGCAGGGCGGTTGCCCAGAAGCAGCGCGTGAGGGGCATCGCTGGAGCCTCGGTGGAGAACATTCAAGTGTGTGCAGCTTCCTCTACCAAATTCTGTCCCTCGAATCTGAAATGGCAGTTGTGTCAAGACAAGTTTGCATTATATAAACCTAATTCCAATTTTGAAAATGCTGATTCAGAAACCTCTGTAACTCAGCAACAATCCATTGTATTTGTCCGTTTCTTTGGGAAGAGAATATCAGATCCAGGAAATCCAGTGGAAAAAAACAAGATATTTGACTTAAAAGACAAAATAAACATCTAGACATATAATGAAACTTCCGAATATCAAAAAGAGAATTTTAAATAAGCCAGAGAGAAAATGTAAAACTAAGGCCTACAGAGAACTGGCTATTGGACTGACTCTGGCTTCTCCAGTACAGTGGTGCCAGATGGTCGTGAGACAATCGCTCTGGGGTGGTGAGACCGGACCACCTGAAACTTTATATGCACAGAAAACGTTTTTCAAGGCTAAAGGCAAAATTAAAAACAAAACAAAACACTGAAACTGATGTTTTCCCAGGTTTTCTAGCAAAAACTCTCACTAAAATAAACACTAAAAAAAATTATTTAAGTCGATTTTTGAAAGTCTGGCTATACATTATTTATAACAAAAACAAGAATGCAAAGAATAGAAAAAGACATATCAGATATTTATCAACCAAAAATGTAAAATTTCATTAAATATGCCAGAAGAGAGTTGACATAGCTAGTGGAAAAAAACAAAACAAAAACACTTCACACAAACCCCACTACTAGTGGTAAAGGTTCTCTTCCAACTGATAAGAAAGTCATTCATCAGGAAGATATGCAATGTCAAAATTGTAACAGCATAATTTAATTTTTTTTAAATACAACTGCAGGGAGAAAACAAATACATGTAGATTTGAACACATCTCTCTCAGAAATTAATAGTTCAAGCAGACAAAATTGAATAATGATATAGAAGGTGTAAAAAGCATGATTAACAAGATTAGATGCATGCGACATTGCATGCAACAATAAAAGAATGGATATTTTTCTAAACACCTGGGAACATTTTCAAAAATTGACTGCCCAGAGGCATAAATCTACTTCAACAGAAACAAAGGCCTGCTGTCACAGAACCCATATTTTCTAACCAAAATGCAACTAAGTTAAAAATAAAAACAAAAATAAATAAATAAATAAATAAATAAATAAATAAATAAATAAATAAAAACTAAAAGAATTCCATGTTTGGAAATTATTATAGACAAGTCATGGGTCAAAGGAGAAACAAAAATACTGTGTCAGAAATGGTGAAATGCTTTGGTACTAACAGGAAAATTTATAATCTTTAATGCTTTCATCTAAGAGGAAAAGAATCAAAATTAAGACACTAAGCATCCAACATAAGAAACAAAAACAAAAGAATGCCCAGTAAATTTATCCGAAAGGAAGTAGAATGAAGGAATGTAATCATAAAAACAATAGCCACCATTAATTAAATAGAAAACGAACATAAAGAAGAGAATTAATGCCAAAAAATGAGTTCTCTGAAAAAGATGAATAGAACAAATGAGCCTCCGCAGAAGTTGAGGGGAGAGAGAGAGAAGACTAGAAATATTAAAATGAAAGGAGGACTCAACTACAGATACTTCAGAGATTTAATAAGTAAGAATCTTAAGCCCATTAATTAAAAATTTAGATGGAATTGATTAATTTTCAAAATAAAACTTGCCACATTGACTCTAGAAGAAATAGAAAATCTGAATATTCTCATAATCACTACAGAAATGAAATCAGTAGACAAGAATCTTCTTTAAATGAAATTTTAGCACATTCAACATTATAGGTAAATTCAAGGAACATTCATTCCAAGTTTACACAAACTCTTCCAGAAAGTAAAAGTTAGTATAATCTTGACACCAAAACCTTATTACAAGAAAAGGAAAAAAAAGAAAAAATTTCTTAAAATAATTTTATCAAACTGAATCCAACAGTGCATAAATAATCATTAATAAATATTAGATTATGACCTAGATGGGTTTATTTCAGTAACACAAGGTTAGTTTAACATTAGAAAGGTAATTCATTGAAATCCTCTTATTAACAATTGAAAGGAAGAAAATCTTATCACCATCTCAATAGACAGAGGAAAAAGCAGTTAAATACAAACTTTCTTGCCCTCCAGTGTGGCTCAGTGGATTGAGTATTGTCCCATAGATTGATGGTCCAGGTTCGATTCCTGATCAGGGCACATGCCTGGGTTGCAGGCTTGATCCCTAGTAGGGGGCATGCCGGAGGCAGCCATTCGATGTCTCTCTCTCACATCGATGTTTCTATCTCTTTCTCTCTCCCTTCCTTTCTCTCTAAAAAAATATATTAAAAAAATATTTCAAAAAATTTACTTCCATGACAAAATGTTCTACAAATGTTTTATAACCTGATAATGGACATTGAAAAATAAAAACCTGTAGGAAATATCATTCTTAATGACATATTGGAAAGGTTCTCTTTACAATTAATAACAAAACAAAAATTCCCTCTGTCATATATTCCACATTATACAGGAGAGTCCAATGAATACAATGAGGCAAGTGAAAAAAAATGCGTATGTTTGAAAAGGAAAATACAAACTCATTTCCAGGTGGTAGCATTGTCAAAGAAAATTAAAAATAATCTACAGAAATGATTGTTATTAGTAAGAGTTTAGGGAGGTTGCTAGGTACAACATCAATATATGAAAGTTAATTGTATTTCTGCATATAAGCAGCAATCAGAAAATAAAAATTTTAAATATTAAAATTTATAATAGTAAAATTAAAATACTTTACATTGAATCTAATAAAATATGTATAAAAATATGTGGATAAATTATAAAAGTTTATTGAAAAATGTTAAAGACAACCTACATAAATAGTTTTTTTCAGGTCCATGGAGAACGGTAATGGGCTATTCAATAAGTGATGGGAAGATAACTGATTATCCACATTGACAAAATTGGATCCCCAAACACAAAATAATTTCCACACGAATTAAAGACTGAAATGAGTGAGTTAAAACTATATAATATTGAGAAGATAATATAGGAAAACATCTACTTATAGGGAAGAATGCCTTATATAAAACAGATACTGTAAAGATTTATAAATTTGACTCTGTTAAGACATCAAAAAGTGAGTGACAATACCAACCAGAGACTGTAAAAGTAAATTTCCCGCATACATCATAGACCAAAAAAAAAAAAAAAGATTATCCAGAATGTTTAGCTCATGCCTAAAAAGATGGGCTAAAGACATGAACAAACATTTCACCAAAAGGGAAATACAAAAGATCAGGGACAAGTGACAAGATACTCAACCTTATTATTAATCAGGCAAATTGGAAGTAATAGGAGCAAGAGGAACGTCCAGCAATTGTAATGGGGGTGAACATTGTATGACCCCTTGGAAAGCAGCGTGGCCTTGCCTGGTCAAGCAACACGATTGTGCATTGTGGGCTGTGATTCTACTCTGAGAAAATTCTGCACATGTGCACTGGAAGACATCCTCATAGGAGCATTGATCATACTAGCATGAATAAATGAATGTATAGATAAATAAGCTCAAACAAATGCTGAAGGTAATGCAAATGTCCATCAATACAACGAATAGATACATTTTGATATATTCACAAGATGAAAGAAACTGAATAAACTGTATCTTTGCATAATAGCATGGATGATCTTAAAAACATAATGATGAGTGCTTACAAGAAGCAAATTTATAAAGAAATCAGTTCTGTGTGATTGCATTTTTATCAGTTAAAAAACACAAGACTAAACAATATATTGAAAAAGCATACACGCATAGGTGGTAAAACAAACAAACAAAAAAATGCAAGTCAGTGGTTAAACAAAAATGATGTGGTCACCAGGGGAGGTGGGAAGGAGAGTTGCAGTTGGGGTGGGGGTATGTGCAGTAATGACAAGTTCACTTTACTCGCCCAAGTACTTAGCACATGATTTCATTATTTGTTAACCATACAGATTTGTTTTCTATATTCTTTTTATATGTGGCATAGTTCACATTAGAAATTTAAAGGAATAAATCCCAACAATGTTAGAATCACAAATCTAAATGAATTAAATTCTCAAAATGGACTGAGATCATCATATTGGACATTTTAAATATAGTTTTATGCTATTTACAAAAGTTTTATACATATATAAATTCCTATTCTCTGCCAAGCTTGGTACTAGATACTCTACTTAATTTATTTAATTTAATTTTAAGAACCCTAAAAGCATAGGTAATGTTCTCATGTTTTATGGATGAGAAAACTAAGATCAGAGAGGTTAAATAACTTACCCATAGCTACTTAACTACAGTGATATCAAAGAGAGGTAATATTCAAACCAATTCTCTTTGCACAGCACTGTCTCCCATCCCATGACACAGGTGCCCCATCACAGAATTCTTGGGGCAGGAGAGGGAGGAATGGAGGGGGTGGAACAGGTTTTTTTCTGGAAATGTTGGACTACATGGTTGCTATAGGTATGGCAGCACACATGGAATTTAGACCAACTGCTGACAGAATCCCTGGGTTTGACACAAGGAGGGAGGGATAAACATGAAAATGCAAAACACTGAAAGGGAGAGAGTGGCCAGGCAGCCAAGGGAGAGTCCATGGACCAAAAGGAGGGATAAGAGCTGGGGATGATGGAGCACCACTCACAGAGACATACTCGAACAGCTTTTCTGTCTCAGGAATCCTTTGCACTCTCAAGATTACTGAGACCATCAAAAGGTGTGTGTGTGTGTGTGCATGTGTGTGTGTGTGTGTGTTGAAATTAAATTAGAAATTAAAGCTGATACTTTTTTTGTTTATATATATATATATATGTTTTATTAATTTATTTTTGTAAGAGATGTTTCTCAGTTTTCTCCCATCGACAACCTCCTTTGGATCCCGCCACACCCCCCCTTCCCAAAGCATTGTTGTATAAGTCCATTGGTTTGTCTCTTCCCTTCCCCTCATCCCCCTCTTCTGAGGTTTTTCCGTCTGTACCCTACTACTATGTCTCTGACTCTATTTTGTTCATCAGCTTATTTTGTTCATTATATCCCACAAATAAGTGAGATCATGTGATATATGTCTTTCTCTGTTTGGCTTATTTTGCTTAGCATAATGCTCTCCAGATCCCTCCATGTCATCCCAAAGGATAAGAGATCTTTATTTCTTATAGCTACATAGTACTCCATTGTATATATATGTACCACAGCATTTATCTACTGATGGACACTTGGGCTGTTTCCAGATCTTAACAACTGCAAACAGTGCAGCTATGAACATAGGGGTACATATATTTTTTCTGATTGGTGTTTCAGGCTTCTTAGGATATATTCCTAGAAGTGGGATCACTGGGTCAAATGGCAATTCAATTTTTAATTTTTTGAGGTAACACCATATTGTTTTCCATAGTGGCTGCAGCAGTCTGCATTCCCACCAGCAGTGTACTAGAGTCCCCTTTTCTCCACACCCTCACCAACATCTGTTGTTTGATGATTTGTTGATGGCAGCCATTCTGGCAGGTGTGAGGTGATTCCTCATAGTTGTTTTAATTTGTATCTGTCTGATGATGAATGATGTCGAGCATTTCTTCATATGTCTCTTGGCCATTTGTATGTCTTGTTTGGAGAGGTGTCTATTTGGGACCTCTGCCTATTTTTTAATTAGGTTCTTTGTCTTCCTTTTGTTGAGTTGTATAAGTACTCTGTATATTTTAGAAATTAACCCCTTATCTGATTGTTGGCAATTATACTTTCCCATATAGTGAGTTCCTTTTCAATTTTCATGTTTGTTTCTTTTGCTGTGCAGAAGCTTTTTAGTTTAATGTAGTCCCACGTAATTTTTTCTTTGTTTCTCTTACCTTAGATGTTGTATCAGTGAAAATTCTGTTCCATATGGTGTCTGAAATTTTGTTGACTACATTTTCTTCTAGAATTTTTATGGATTCACGAGTCACATTTAAGTCTTTTATCCATTTTGAGTTTATTCAAGTGTATGGTGTAAGCTGGTGGTCTAGCTTCATTTTTTTGCATGTAGCTGTCCAATTTTCCCAACACCATTTATTAAAGAGGCTGTCTTTACTCCATTGTATGTTCTTGCCACTTTTCTCAAATATCGATAGAACATAAAGTCTTGGGTCAATTTCTGGGTTCTCTGTTCTGTTTCATTGATTTATATGCTTGTTCTTGTGCCAGTACCAAGCTGATTTGATTACAATTGCTTTGTAGTGATACCCGGCATTGTGATCCCTCCTACTTTGTTCTTCTTTTTCAAGATTGCTGTGGTTATCCAGGGTCTTTTTTTGGGTCCATATAAACTTTTGGAGAATTTTTTCTAGTTCCATGAAAGATGTTGGCATTTTAATGGGGATTGCATTGAATATATAGATTACTTTGGGTAGTATGGACATTTTAATGATGTTGATTCTTCCACTTTTTTATATCTTAATCTATTTCTTTTTTCAATGTCCTGTAGTTTTCTCAGAACAGGTCTTTTACTTCTTTGGTTAAGTTTATTCCTAAGGATCTTAGGGGTTTTTTTTTGGTTTTGGTTTTTGTTGTTGTTGTTTGTTGTTTTACTGCACTGGTAAATGAGATTTTTTTTAGTTTCTCTTTCTGTGGGTTCATTATTGGTATATTAAGAATGCCATTGATTTCTTGATATAAATTTTGTAGTCTGCTACTTTGCCAAATTCATTTATTAAATCTAGTAGATTTTTGATGGAGTCTTTAGGGTTTTCTATGTATAATATCATGTCATCTGCAAATAATGACAGTTTCACTCCCTCCTTTCCAATTTGGATCTTGTCTAATTGCTGTGGCTAAGACTTTCAGTACTATGTTAAATAAAGGTAGTGAAAGTGGGCATCCTTGTCTTGTTCTTGTTTCTAAGGGAAATGCTTTTAGTTTTTTGCCCATTGAATATGATGTTGACTGTAGGTTTTTCATACATGGCCTTTATTAGGTCGAAATATGATCTCTCTATTCCCACACTGCAGAGTATTTTTATCAACAATGGGTGCTGGATTTTGTAAAATGCTTTTTCAGCATCTATTGATATGATCATATAATTTTTATCTTTTATTTTGTTTACATGGCATATCACATTTATTGATTTACAAATATTGTACCAGCCTTGCGTCCCTGTGATGAATCCCACTTGGTCATGGTGAATAATTTTTTTGATGTATTGCTGGATGTGATTTGTTAATATTTTGTTCAGGATTTTGACATCTATGTTCATCAGGGATACTGGCCTGTAGTTTTTTTTTCTTTGTGGTGTCTTTATATAGTTTTAGAATTACAATTATGCTGGCCTCATAAAATGAGTTTGGAAGTTTTCTATCTTCTTGGATTTTTTTGGAATGGTTTGAGGAGAATGGGTTTTAGATCTTCTTTGAATGTTTGGTAAAACTCTCCCATGAAGCCGTCCAGGCTTGGGCTTTCGTTTCCTGGGAGTTTCTTGATTACATCTTCAATTTCCTTAGTTGTTATTGGTCTGTTCAAGTTTTCGATCACTTCCCAGTTTAATTTTGGGAGACTGTGTGTTTCTAGAAATTTGTCCATTTCACCTAGGTTGTCCAATTTGTTGGTGTATAATTGTTCATAGTATTTTTTAATGATCCTTTGTATTTCTGTGGTGTCAGTTGTTACTTCTCCTCTTCCTTTCCTGATTTTGTGTATTTGGGTCCTCTTTTTTTTGTTTCTTGGTGAGTCTGGCTAAGGGTCCATCAATCTGGTCTATCTTTTCAAAGAATCATCTCTTTGTTTCATTGATCTTTTGTTTTGCTTTGTTTTGTTTTGGAGTTTTAGTTTCTATGTCGTTTATTTCTGCTCTGACCTTTACTATTTCTTTCCTTCTACTTGCTCTGGGTTTTTCTTTTGTTTACTTTCTAATTCTTTAAGTTGTAGGGTTAGAAAGTCAATTAGATATTTTTCTTGTTTCTTGAGGTAGACCTGTAAGGCTACAAACTTCCCGCTCAGGACTATTTTCACTGGGTCCCATAGATTTTGCATTGTTTTGTCTTCATTTTCAGTGGTTTCCAGGAAGTTTTTAATTTCTTCCTTGATCTTCTGGGTAACCCATTTGTTGTTTAACAACATGGTATTCATCCTCCATGTGTTTTTGTTGTAATTGATTTCTAGTTTCATGTTGTGATCTGAGAAGATGCTTGATACGATTTCAATCTTCTGGAACTTGTAGAGAGACTTGGTTTGTGTCCAAATATGTGGTCTGTCTTTGAGAATGTCCCATGTGCACTTAAAAAGAATGTGAATTCTGTAGTTTGGGGTATAATTCTCTGTAGATATCTATTAAATCCATTTGGTCTAGTGCTTCACTTAGAGTCTCTGTTTCCTTGCTAATTTTTTGTCTAGAGGATCTATCCAATGATGTCAGTGGAGTGTTAAAGTCCTCTGCTATGATTGTATTGCTATCGATTTCTCCTTTGAAGTCTTCCAGAAGATTTTTAATATATTTTCGTGCTCCTATATTGGGTGCATACATGGATATCAAGGTTATATCTTCCTGTTGGATAGATTGGTTCAATATGTAGTGGCCTTCTTTGTCTCTAGTTATGGCCTACATTTTGAAATCTATTTTATCAGATATGAGTATTGCTACCCCAGCTTTTTTTTCCTTTCCGTTTGCTTGGAAGATTTTTTCCATCCCTTCACTTTCAATCTATGTGAGTCTTTTGTTGTGAGGTGGGTCTCTTGTAAACAACATATAGATGAGTCATGCTTTCTTATCCAATCAGCTACTCTGTGTCTTTTTATGGGAGCATTCAATCCATTTACATTTCAGGTGATTATTGATATGTATTTATTTATTGACATTTGGGTTACTGAGGAGATCAAGGAAGAAATTAAAAACTTCCTGGAAACCAATGAAAATGAACACACAACAACACAAAATCTATGGGATACAGCGAAAGCAGTTCTGAGAGGGAAGTTCATAGCACAACAGGCCTACCTCAAGAAACAAAAAAAATCTTTAATAGACTATCTAACCTCACAACTTAAAGAACTAGAGAGAAAACAAAAAGAAAACCCCAGAGCAAGTAGAAGGAATAAAATAGTAAAGATCAGAGCAGAAATAAATGACATAGAGTCCAAAAAAAACAATTAAAAGGATCAATGAAACAAAGAGATGGTTTTTCGAAAAGATAAACAAGATTGATGGACCCTTAGCTAGACTCACCAAGAAACAAAGAGAGAGAACCCGAATACACAAAATCAGAAATGAAAGAGGAGAAGTAACAACTGACACCACAGAAATAGAAAAGATTGTTAACAACTACTATGAACAATTATATGGCAACAGATTCGACAATCTAAGTGAAATAGACAAATTTCTAGAAACACATAATCTCCCAAAACTGGACCAGGAAGAGATAGAAAACTTGAACAGACCAATAACAGCAAAGGAAAATGAATATGTCATCAAGACTCTCCCAGCAAACAAAAGCCCATGCTCGGATGGCTTCATGGGGGAGTTTTACCGAACATTCAAAGAAGAACTAAAACCCATTCTCCTCAAACTATTTCAAAAAATTCAAGAAGAAGGAAGACTCCCAAACTCATTTTATGAAACCAGCATAATTCTAATTCCAAAACCAGGAAAAGACACTACAAAGAAAGAAAATTACAGGCCAATATCCCTGATGAGCATAGATGCCAAAATCCTGAACAAAATACTAGCAAATTGGATCCAGCAATACAAAAAATTATTCACCATGACCAAGTGGGATTCATCCCAGGGATGCAAGGCTGGTACAATATTCGCAGATCAATAAACGTGATACACCACATAAATAAAATGAAGAATAAAAATCACATGATCATATCAATAGATGCCACAAAAGCCTTCGATAAAATCCAGCACCCATTTCTGATAAAAACGTTCAGTAATGTGAGAATACAGGGATCATATCTCAACATAATTAAGACCATATATTAAAGACCTACAGCCAACATCATACTCAATGGGCAAAAACTAAAAGCATTTCCTTTAAGAACAGGAACAAGAGACAGATGCCCACTTTCATCACTCTTATTTAACATAGTACTGGAAGTCTTATCCACAGCAACCAGACAGGAAGAAAAAATAAAAGGAATCCAAATTAGAAAAAAGGCAGTGAAACTGTCATTATTTGCTGATGACATGATACTATAAGGAGAAAACCCCAAGGACTCCATCAAAAATTTACTAGACTTAATAAATGAATTTGGCAAATAGCAGGATACAAAACTAACATAAAAATTGATGGCATTTTTATACACCAATGATGAACTCACAGAAAGAGAAACTAAAAAAATAATCCCATTTACCATTGCAGCAAAAAAATTAAGATACCTAGAAATAAACTTAACCAAAGAAATAAAAGACCTATTCGCAGAAAACTACAGGACATTGAAAAAAGAAATAGAGGAATATATAAGAAAGTGGAAGCACATACCTTTTTCATGGATTGGAAGAAATAACATCATTAAAATGTCCATACTACCCAAAGCAATCTATAAATTCAATGCAATCCCCATCAAAATACCAATGACATATTTCACAGAACTGGAACAAATACTTCAAAAGTTTATATGGAACCAAAAAAAGACCTTGAATACCCACACCAATCTTGAAAAAGAAGAACAAAGTAGGAGGAATCACATTACCAGATTTCAGGTTATACTACAAAGCCACTGTAATCAAAACAGCCTGTACTGGTACAAAAACAGGCATATAGACCAGTGGAACAGAATAGAGAACCCAGAAATGGACCCAAGGCAATATGCTCAATTAATATTTGACATAGGTGGCAAGAGCATTCAATGGAGTAAAGACAGTCTCTTTAATAAATGGTGTTGGGAAAATTGGACAGCTACATGCAAAAAAAAAAAAAAAAAAAAAGAAACTAGACCATCAACTTACACCATACACAAGAATAAACTCAAAATGGATAAAAGGCCTAAATGTGACTCATGAATCCCTAAAATTCCTAGAAGAACCTGTAGGCAACAAAATTTCAGACATCATACACAGCAGAATTTTCACTGATACATCACCTCAGGCAACAGAAACAAAGGAGAAAATGAACACATGGGACTTCATCAAACTCAAAAGCTTCTGCACAGCAAAAGATAGAATCATCAAAATGGAAAGGCAACTCACTGTATGGGAGAGCATAATTGTCAATGATACATCAGATAAGGGGTTAATTTCCTATATATATAGAGTGCTCATACAACTCAACAAAAGGAAGACAAAGAACCCAATTAAAAAATGGGCAGATGAATTCAAAAGACACCTCTCCAAACAGGACATACAAATGGCCAAGAGACATATGAAGAAATGCTCAACATCACTAATCATCAGGGAGATGCAAATTCGAACAATAGTGAGGTATCACCTCACACCTGTCAAAGTGGCTGCCATCAACAAATCCTCAAACAACAAGTGTTGGAGAGGGTGTGGAGAAAAGGAGATTATAGTATACTGCTGGTGGGAATGCAGACTGGTGCAGCTACTATGGAAAACAATATGGTGTTACCTCAAAAAATTAAAAATTGAATTGCCATTTGACCTAGTGATCCTACTTCTAGGAATATACCCTAAGAAGCCTGAAACACCCATCAGAAAGAATTTATGTACCCCCATGTTTTGGCTGCACTATTTACAATAGCTAAGATCCAGAAACAGCCCAAATGTCTATCAGTAGATGAATGGATAAAAAAGCTGTTGTACATATACACAATGGAGTACTATGCAGCTGTAAGAAAGAAAGATCTCTTATCCTTTGAGACGACATAGAGGAACCTGGAAAGTATCATCCTAAGTGAAACAAGCCAAACAGAGAAAGACAAGTATCATATTATCTCACTTATTTGTGGAATATAATGAACATAACTCTCTGAGAAATGGGGTAGTCCCAGAAACATGGAAGTGGGGTACAGACTGACATTCCCCAGAAGAGGACTTATATGCATGTATGCATGAACAATGGACATGGAGAACAAAGCTGGGGACAGGGCGGTGAGGGAAGGGGAGTGGGGAATCAGTGTGGGGGGAAAGACGAAATATCTGTAACAAAATAAATTAATTAATTAAATAAAAATAAATGAATTTAAAAAATACAAAAAAAAGGAAGTGCAGATTGGTAGTTACAAAATAGTCATGTGGATATAAAGTATAGCATAAAGAATATAGTTAATCATATTGTGATAACTATGTGTGGTGCCAGGTGGGTACTTGAAATATCAGAGGGAACACTTTGTAAAATATAATGATTGTCTGACCATCATGCTATATACTTGAAATAAATACATAGTAATATTGAAAAAAAAATAAAGTTAACATATTTCCATGTAACTTTATTGAAGAGAGGAGAGAGAGAAACAATAATATGGTAACAATAAGGAATGGATTTAATTCATATCTTATACCTGGAAATACAGAGTAAAACACTTATGTCTGATTCTGGTTCCACCACTGAGATACATTGTCAAACCTCTATAACATCAATATCCTTAACTATAAAAAGGGAATATTTATAATACCTATTTTATAGGGGTGTTGTGAATATAAAATGAAATTATCAGTGCCAAATACTTCCCATAGTTTCTGGCATATATTAAGACTTAATAAATATTAGATATTTTTACTACTATTGCATGTGAAATACCATTCAATTATACAAGCAATTAAAATAACATCAAGTTCAATTTATTTGCATCAAAATGCAATCAACAGCATATACAGCCTACTTCTATTTTTGTAAAGAACAAAATTTACCAAAAAAATTCTGTGAATATATAGACAAATTGTTAACTTTGAAGAGTGCAGGTTATTTACATATTTTTTTCTTCTTGTACATGTGTATCTTCTCATTTCTCTTTAACAGCTCTGACCTGCCTATCAGAATGTTTTCCTTAGGAACGGTGCAGCGTCCTGGCTGACAGCAGAGGGCGCTGACGCTTGTGAGTTTCTTTGGGCGCTAACGCTGACGGTGGAACCCACAACGAGCTGTCCAGGGGCTGAAGGAGACAAAAGCCTAAACCCATAGACAGAAAAAAAAATAGTACTTTCCAGTCCCTGAACAAATACCTGCACATCAGGAGCTACTGGTGCCAGGATCCCATCCCACACAATTCGTATCAGACTCAGCATTAAAAAATAAATATTTATTTCCCAGATCATTCTAATGTGCAGCCAGGGTTGACAATCCGGATGCGTAAAGAAACTGAAAGCAATTCGGGCGCCACAGGGATTGAGAGGAGGTATGACTGCTGCTCTCATTCCCTCAGAGACGAGGTCCAGCTGCAGTGGTGGGCCCTCGTCTGTCACCTACTCCACATCAGTGATCCCCTGTCCCTCCTTTCCCAGGCCCTCCTCCGCCTTCTCTGGGAAGGCCCTAGGCTGCCTGGTCTCCTCCATCAGCTGGGAACACAGAGCTGGGGGGTGGGGTTGGGGGCAGCGGGGACCTGGAGGGCCCACCGTCCTCACAGACCAGTCGACCTTGCCTCCTTCAGATGTTTCACGAGTTCCTTATGAGATGTTCCACGTAAGGAGGCTTCCTCTTGCCACTCCCCAGCCCTGGAGGATAGTCCTGTTAACGAAGCAAGTGCCTTGCCCACTGACTGCTGAACAGCCAGTTGTCAACAAGCCCTGCTTTGCCCAGCAGAGAACACTGCCTAGACGGGGACCCCTGCACTCTGAGTTCTTGTGCTCCACAATTTGGGGCAGGCAGGCCGGCTTAGAGAGTGTGACTGCTCAGGAAGCAGGAAGAAGAGAGAAGTGAGGGTGAAGATGGAGAGTGAGGTCACCAGCTCCTGCGGGCCCTCTCCCTCTGCCAACAGAGTCGAGAAGACTGGCTGGGCTTTCCTCATCTTCATCCCCAAGCCCCTCATGTGCATTCTGGCTGGTTCGGTCTTGGCATCTTGCTGAGGTTACACCTGGTGTGCGTGACGACAGAGGACAACACCCTGAGGAATGCAATCCCCTCATTCCACTAGCACTGAAGAGTAGAACCGCAGTCTCTCCTGGGTTTTACAGAGAGCCACATGTGGAGTGCAAATAAATAAAAATAAAATAAAAACCACATAATTTTTAACAGGGATTCTCCTATCTCGACTGTTATTTTTTTTTCCTTATCTTCTTCTCTTTCCCTCAACATATTCTGTCTGCTACTGACTCAAACAGCAAGAAGAGAAAGCAGGCCCAGTGATAGAGCATTTTCACTAGTAAAGGGTGATTTCCCCAGGAATCTCTGCAGAATTTCATTGATTTGGTTGTGTCGCTGGAAGAAGTAGAGAAATAGGTTTAGATGCCACATTTTCTGGGACCACTTCCAGTAGGCCTGTTAGAGAGATTTGTGGGTCCAAAGTGGAGAACACTGGGGAAAGTTGGCACTATCCACACCAACTGTCTCTTACCAAGTGGTTCAGTTACCTGTGGCTGCATAGACACCAGCCCAAACCGTAGTCACTAAGAACAGACATTTACTATTTCTCACGGTGCTGTGTGGTGACCGGGGTTTGTCTGCTCACCTTGCTGGAGCAGCTGAGACCACTGGGTCTTCGTAGCTACTTGATCTCTCAAGGCAGGATGCCTGAGGGCAGCATCCTGAGATGACCTGGTAGATGGGCTCAGGGAACAGGGGCAGAGTCAAAAAGACCCCTGGAAACCTCAGCTCTAGAACCTGGAAATTCCTTCCTCTGTGCTCAGTTAGTTAAGGCAAGTCCCCGGTGGGGAAACAGACCATCTCTTGATGGAAGAAGTGGCAAAACATCTGTGGCCATATTTAATACATCACAGCATTTCTCATCCGGGGCACCAATTGACATTTTGAGCAAATTAATTCTTTGTTGAGTGGGGTGGAGAGGAGGCAGAGAGGGCTGTCCTGTGCAAATAGGGTGTTTAGCAGCATCCCTGGGCTCTACCCACTAGATGCCAGGAGCACACTCAACACCAAAAATATTCTTACACATGCCAAATGTCCCTTAAGGGCACAAAGTTGCCACCAGTAGAGAACCATGGATCTGCTACAAGAGTTGATTTTTTTTTTTTTTTTAAAGGAGAATTTTCTGTTACTTAGTATCAGCACCTATTTTTTGGGAACAACACTGACTCAGATCTGCTTGTGTAAATGAACATCCCATCTGGAATAGCTCCTTTGGCTGGAACAATGAGTTCACATGCCAGTCTGTGAACGCATTCAGTGACCCTCCTGAGCAACGTGAAGTACGTCATCCTACGTGACATTCATAAGCATTAGGAAGCAATCCACAGCCACATGCACTGACTGTTGTCGGGACCTGTGGAGCCAGGACAGGCCAGGGATGGCCACTTCAAAGATGAGGAAGAAGAGGCTCGGTGTGTGGATGGGAACAGGAGAGGCATTCTACCGTTCACTGGGACCTGAGTTACTTCCCTTTTGTTCACACACACAAACGAAAAATCTACTACCTGCAACATTCCTAAGTCACAGTTTTGGGAAAATATTTGTGAAGTAGCATTTCTTGTGGCTACTCTTTATTATCTCAACAGTCATTTCTTCCCAAGCTATTATTAATTTTCAGTTTTCTTATACTTCAGTGTTCCTTCCCCCTTATATCAGAGCTGCAGTCATCATTGCAAAATAACAGGAAATTTTAACATCTCCACAAGCTGGATGTGTTTCTGGTTTAAAAGGGGGCACATGTACCCATACCCTAACAACCAGGTTGTTTTCCAGCTCATCAGGGCTGTTTGTGATGGTGAGAATCTCAGCTGAGAGGTGTTTCTGACACCATTATTTCTTGAAAGAGACTGAAGGACCCAGCATCTTTATGTTCAGAAAGCATCCCATTTTGTCATCTCAGTTCTTTGATGTTGCCAGAAATCACTGAACTGTGAGAAGCTGACGGAAATTCATATTTCACAGAAAATATATTTTTGCTCAGTGAAGAAGGAGCATACTATTGGGTAGACCTTTCTGCGTATGGGACTGGACACATGGAGAAGCCAAGAGTAAAGACCACCATGGAGACTCTGCTGAAATATTTTATCCCATGGCTAAGCCCTTTCACTGCTTACCTTAGAGATAAAGAACTCCAAAAAAATGTGTTTCTTTGGAAAAGAATCTGATTTTGGGGAAGTGGAGCCAGGTTGCACGCTAACACAGTTGCAGCCTTGCCTTCACGGGTTTGCTGAATTGCTGCCAGATTTTAATTGGAACCTACACATGAAAAAGAGACTCTTTTGACTGTCTATAAATAATCACAACACAGAGGAAATGTAGCAGCTATGGAAATAGTGACAGCAAATAAGAACTTCCTTTGGAAAGCTGCAAAGTCTTTTATCTTTCCTTTCTCTCTTTTCTGTTTACTCCTTATCAACTTTTCTTGTTGGTTCATATCCCTGCTTCCTTGTACCCCAAACTGTCTCATAAACGAGGTTTGTAATTCTGTCAATGCTGTATTTGCTCACTTCTGTTTTTCTTCATTGCTGGGCTATGGTATAGTTTGCCTTAGGTTTTAAAAGTTCTGGTGTCTATAATTCAGAATTCCACTTTCAGTGACGTATTGGTGTAAGTCCTTGTTTTCTATGGGACAGGAGCATCCTAGATCATTGACATCACCACACGGGTGTTCTCCACCTCCTCCGAGGTTGTGTGCTGTATGCACATGTTATTTACCCCAACTGCAAGCCCTTGAGATCAGGGGTCACATTAGATCCGGGGGTTAAGACTGGCTGCTTGAAAGCCACATATATCTTATAATATTTGGAGAACCTGAGGACCAGTGCCAGTGAGAATATGTTAACTGAACATAATTTAACATTTAAAGATATTCAGGCAGAGCTGGAGCCCTCGTCTTCAGTTTTCAGTTTGTGCCTTTAGAAGGGTTAGGAGTCTAATGCTTGGGCAGGTGAGGCCAATTCTCCGGAACCTGCACATCAGGGTGCTCAGAGCAGCAGCCTCAGCTGGGAGGGCAGTTGTGTTGTGGGCAATGAAGGATCTGTATGCACTTTCTTGTCTCTATTTTCACGGGGTTACCGGGGCCACGATAGTCACCCAGTCAACTGAAGTTTCTGAGCTGTATGACCCTCTCACCCCTACAGCATTACAAAGCCCGAGAAGGGTTTAGATGAACACCTAAACAGAGGGGCACCCTCTCTGGCTAACAAACAACTGATGCAGGCATTTTGCATTCTGTTTACCAGAATAAGCATTTTCCTGGTAAAATAAAACTTCCTAGCAGTGAGCTGTGCTTGGAGCCATGGTACACCCAAAGGTGCTCCCCCAGTGTGGAGAGGAGACCCTAACAAAAGGCATGGCCAACAGACAATGAGAGCTGGAAGCTCTACCTGGATAATGAGAAACAGAACCCAGAGAGCAACCATTCACTTAGCCACAAATGTTTCAAGATTCATCTATTTTTATTAGGTTGTGTTTAAACTGGACCTTTATCACATAACACTTTTACATGTGTATATGTAAGAATGTATACATATATGTAACTATACTTATGTAAACTGGAAAGTCTATTTAATTCTCATTGAATTGAATAAGATCAATTCTTCTCTACCTTTTGTCTTTGTGAAGCCCCAAGTTAGAGCTCCTGCTGGTGTTTTAACAAATATGTGATGTGGACAGGGAAGAGTTTGGTGCCTGGAGTAAAAAGTTGGTTGAGAACAGACTTTACTGAAGGTGGCCCAAACAGAACTTCATTCTCTCTGAGTGCAATGGGCTGATTTGTGTTTCTCCAAAATTCACAGTTGAATCTCTCATCTCCAGTGCCTCAGAATGTGACTGTATTTGAAGATTGGGCCTTGAAAATGGTGATTGCGTTAAAATAAGGCCATTTGGGTAGGCCCTAAACCAATCTTACTAGTATCCTTATGAAAAGAGAGAGTTTGGGCAGAGAGGGACTCGGGGAAGACCCTGTAGAGACACCGGGACAAGACAGCCATCTACAAGCCAAAGAGAGGCTCAGAGGTAACCGAACCTGTCCACACCTTGGTCTTGGACCTCCAGTCTCCAGAACTGAGAATTAAAAGTTTCTGTTGTGTAAGCCACCCAGTTTGTGGTATTTTATAATAGAAGCCCTAGCAAACTCAGATACTGGGCATGGTCTACTGTATATTGGCACACTTAGGGTGATGAATATCAGTGAGAAGAAGGCTACTCACAGTGGTTGTGATGAGGCTGTGGTTCTTAACCTTGAAGCAAGAAGGTAGGTATGATCTCAAATCCCTTAGCATTCTGGCCTATACTTCAGGTAAGTCTGCGTTTCCCTTGAGTCCCTGATGGGAATAATAAGGTGCCTTGGAATTCAGGTAATTTTTTTTTTCATTTATCTTTAGATAGAGCAGGAGAGAGAGAGGGAGGAAGAGAGAAACATAGATGTGAGAGAGACACATCGAGTGGCTGCTACCCACACGACCCCAACAGAGGCCAGGGACGAACTGCAACCGAGGTACATGCCCTTAGCGGGAACCAAACCCAGGACTCTCTGGTCTGCGGGCCGACACTCCAACCTCTGAGCCAAACCAGCCAGGGTGGGTGATTTAATAGTAGTCTCTCTCTCTCCAACTTTTCCCTTCCTTCCCCCTTACAACTGCCCCTCTGTCCTGAGAACGTGTGCGTGTTCGGCTTTGTTATTTCCTTCTCTGAGTGACCATTTCCTCATCCCTGCACATTCTCTTGTCTGCACCTCCTTAGAACCAAAGGAAAATATATTTAAAAGGTGACTAACCAGAATTAATAGTAGAGTCTGGAGTAGTGGTTCTCAAGCTTGAGCAGGTGTCAGAATTGCCCGGAAGTGTTGTTAAACTTGTCAAAGCATAGGTTGCTGGGCCCCACCTCCACAGATTCTGATTCAGTAGACAGGGCTGGGGCTGAGAATTTGCATTTCTAACAACTTTCCAGGCTATGCTGATGCTGCTGGTCTGGGCCCATATTTTGAAAGCCATTGATCTAAGGCACTGAAACAAAAGGAACTAATCATTAGTTCATCTCATTCTCTGGCTCTAGTCTCAGCTACCTTTGCTCACCACAGCAAAGAGAATAGACATATTATTTAAAAATACATCTATACCTTAAATTAGAATTCTGTTGAGGTAGAATATATCTTAAAAGGTATCAGAACTAGAAGCCTAGATACATGAACAGACTGACAGATGTCAGAGGGGAGGAGATTTGGGGGACTGGATGAAAGAAGGTGAAGGGATTAGACAAAGAACATATATGCACACATAGCCCATGGACACAGACAACAGTGTAGTGAAGGCGGAGGGAGTAGGGGCAGATGCTGGGTAGAGGTAGGCAAAGGGGAGGGGACTGGGGGACATCTGAATAGTGTCAACAATTAAAAAAAAAAAGATACCAAAAAAGGTTACTTTGTTGTGATTAGATTTCCCTCAGTGAGGTTGCTGAGAGGGCTGGCCCTATCCAGTATGAAGAAATCTGAAATTCCATTTAGTGAGAGCTTCTCTTTGAGATAAGTGATCTACAAATATGCTATTTACTTTTTTTTTCTTTATGTATAGATATAAACCTAAAGAAGAAAAGTGTGTATCTATAAGCTAACGATGATAGTTTAATTTATATAGGGTATCTATTCCACAAAATATAACTATTTAACATGTTGAGCTACTGAGACAAAGAAAGAGCCAGTAGGGTCAAATTCTATTGCAAGTAAAATTGAAATGACTGTGTAAACTATTTTGTTCTATAAGAGTTATATATCACTTGCTAACTCAATGATCATTGATTCTGCTGGGAAGGAATTTTTGTGAAAATACTTAATATATTAGTAAACAACTTCATTATAAAGATTAGCGGTATCAATTTGTCAAAAATTCTTGTTAACTGGGAGTTGAGTCTACACATTGTCTCCACCATGTGTTCGTCCCCCCTGACATTGTGATGCTGATGGCGGTGCACACAGAGGCCTCTGAACCTCCCTGTGTTAGTAGAAGGTCTTTGGCACAATAGCCAACTCTAGCTAACTAGCAAACATAAAACAAAACAGATAATGAGAGGAATGGAAACTGGAATACTCAAAAAACAAACAAAACAAAAGAAGCAAAAAACAAAACAGGCTTAACACAGCAGGAGTCAAGGCAGCCCAGGGAACTTCAGGGACCACACTTCCTGGCGCCTTCTGTCCACAGCGCCACTGATAACAAGGTGACCCAACCGCTAGGGCTGGCTCCTGTCTGGTTCTCCTCCTTCACAACAGAGAATCTGACTGGCCAATCTCAGGACAGGCATCTACCCTGGATCAATTAGCTATGGCCAGGAAATCAATGTCACGTCGAGTAAGCCACACTGGGGACCCCCCACTATTAGGGATGTTCCTATGGTGGGTGGAATTGTTAAGTCAGGTAGCTAGCTCAAGTGGAATTTACTATACTCCTTTTTCATTTTACTCCCCAAGACTCTCCATATAATCTTTGATAAATGACACATTCCTTAAGATTCATTTCTACAGTCCTGCTCCAGGTTTTGCAAACTGTGTTTCCCCTGTTCATTCATAACTGCCATTTCTAATGCTCAGTACTTATAAGAATGTATCTGAATTGATTAATACTGAGAAGTAAATAACTGATAGCTCTTTGCTTAATATATGTTTATTTTTTAAATTGTGGTAAAATATGCATAACAAATTTACCATTTTAACCTTTTCTTTTTCTTTCTTCTTTTTTTGCTACGAAGGTGAAGACAATCCCTGGGTGCTTTTATTTTTTGTTGCTAATCCTCACCTTAGTGTATTTTTCCATTGATTTTTAGATAGAGTGGAAGGGAGGGAGAATGAAAGAGAGAGAAATATCAGTGTGAGAGAGACACATCAATTGGTTGCCTCCCTCACAAACCCCACCAGGGTGGGGAGTGGGGATCGAATCTGCAACTGAAGTATGTGCCCTTAACCAGGAATCGAACCCAAGACTCTTCAGTCTGTGGGCTGATGTTCTAACTGATGAGCCAAACTGGCCAGGGCCCATTTTAACCATTTTTAAGTTTCCAGTTCTGTGGCATAAAATACATGCACATTGTTGTGCAACCGTCACTACTGTGCATCTTCACAACTCTTTTACATTCCCAACTGAAACTCTGTTGCCCATTAAACAATAACTTCCCATTCCCCACACCCCTCTCCCCAGCCCCTACTAACCTCTAACCTACTTTCTGTCTGTATGAATTTGACTATACTAGGTAACTTACATAATTGGAATTACATATTATTTGTCCTCTTGTGATTGGCTTATTTTACTTATAACAATGTCCTCAGGGTCCACCCATGTTTAACATGTCTCAGAATGTCCTTTTTTTAAAATCCCCACCCGAGGACATTTTTCCATTTTTTATTCAGATAGAGCGGGAGAGAGAGAGGAAATGAAAGAGGGAGAAACATCAAAGTGAAAGGGACACATCGAGTGGCTGCCACCCGCAGGACCCAACCAGGGCCGGGGACAAACTGCAGCCGAAGTACATGCCCTTAGCGGGAGCAGAACCCGGGTCTCTCTGGACCACAGGCTGACGCTCTAACCACTGAGCAAAACCAGCCAGGGGCAGAATGTACTTTTTTTTAAGGCTGAATAATATTTCATTGTATGTATATGCTGCATTTTGTTTATCTACTCATCTGTTGATAGAAATTTGGGTTGCTTTTAACTTTTGGCTATTGTGAGTAATTCTGCCATGACAATAGGTGCATGCCATATATGTGTTTTTATCCTCACCCGAGGACATTTTTGCATACATCTTCAGACAGAGTGGGAGGGAGAGAGGAAGGAAGAGAGAGTGAGAAACATGGATGTGAGAGAGACACATTGACTGGTTGCCACCCACACAACCCCAACTGGGGTCTGGGACCAACTGCAACCGAGGTACGTGCCCTTAGCAGAACTGAACCCAGGTCTCTCTGGTCCATGGGCCAACGCTCTAACCACTGAGCAACCGGCCAGGGCTGCTTAATATATTTTTAAGTGTGTCAATTTAAGTCAGAGAAAATTATCTCAAGTCATGAAATTTCGGGACAAATTGAGGAGAAAGGGAAATAAGAGAATTAAACATTCCTTTGCTGCCAATTATTTCCACCCACTATCTATTCCATCTCTTTGGGCTGTGTATTCTACATATGCTTGTTTTTATACTTTTCAACTGGTAACACAGCCTTACTGTAGTTGGATTTCTTTTGTCACTACAATTATGGCATAAGGGAGAAAAGATTCAAATAGATCAAGATACCTAAAATAATTTTATCTGATCATTTATAATCTTCATGTGAGAATACATTACAACTTTTTTACTGTATAATTATTACTCACTTAGCTCCTTCTTTCTTGCATAGTAACCAAATGCTTTGTAAATTTTCTTTAAAATTAAAAGAATCTTTTTAAAAGAAAATATTTCAGACTGTTCATTGACTCATTCTGTGTGTTATGATTGATGGCAAAGGAATGGTTCTTGCCAGTGCTCTAATTGCTCTTGAAAAATTTGGACTATTTCTTCTCCTGGAAAAGGTAACAAACCTACAAATGTCCTAAGACAAAAGAGGTCAACTTGGTACAATGTTTGAAATTCAGTTTTTAGTTGGTCTGAAGTAAGAACTATCTTCATGATCACAAACTAGTAGTATGTCACTTTTGTAAAACTGGAATTACATTTCTAGGATTCTCTCCCATGCATGGCTCAAGTCAGAGCAGCCTAAAGACCCATGTGCAGAAGCGAAGCATCTACCACCACTCGTGAAAGATCATTAAAGATGTGAGCAGGATCCAGTTTGTCACAGATTTTCTCCACTACCTGTCCGGCTCTCTTTCCAACTGCTGACCTCACTGTCCAATAGTAGCCCCGGGTGGTTGGTGACAGACCTACGGAGGTAGTAATTAAACAGAGGCACAGCTCCCCTCTGAGTCCCATCGCGGCATTTGGAAATGCCTGGTTTCTCGGACTGACAGGGTGGTGCCTCCTCCGACCTTCTAATTTACTTCCTAAAGTGCACTCCCCCCAACTACTCTCACATTGTATAAGATCTAATTTCTACACACGTACTTTGTTCTGTAACTCATGGTAGTTCTGCTCTCTGATCAAACCCTGAATGATGATTACTGGCACTGAAAAGGCTTCAGGAGAAAAGAACCTAAAGGATGGGAGTCGGAAACAGGTTCTCTGACTGCATTAGATTTAAAGAAATTAATGACATGTTTCTAGAAGTAAAGAGGGCACTGGCAGTCCACAGCATTCAATGTCAAAGCAGTTACTTAAATTATCACTTGTAATCATCTGTAATCAATTGCCTCTAACAGACAAGGCTTTAGGTGATCAAATAACAGTTGCCATCAAACATTTTAGTAAAAATAAAGAGTATAATAATGTTTGTTGGCTGTTTTAAGCATGCTAGAGAGTTTAAGAAAAGAAAATTGAGCTCAAGACTTTAGGTTTGTTTCCAGCTTTTTAAGGAGCTATGGGTGTTCTTAAAGAAACATTTGTCTCCTTTAACTGCAGAATTAGAATTTTTAAAAACCAAACTCAAAGTCTAATCTTTCAGGAAGCTAAATTACAATACAGATTTAATACAAAAGTTTGCAGGGTTTCTTATAAACATAAAACCTACCAAGACTAAATCATGAAAAAATAGAAAATCTGAACGGACCAATAAATAGTAAAAAGATCGAATCAATAATAATAATAATAATAATAATAATAATGATCCAAAAAAGAAAATCCTGGACCTTATGGCTTCACTGGTGAATTTTACCAAACAGTTAAAGAAGAAATAATACCATTTTCTAACACATTTTTCAAAAAAAATGAAGAGTTCACTTTCTACCTCATTCTGTGAAGCCATCAGCACTCTGATACAAAACCAGATAAAAACACTACAAGAAAATTACAGACCAATATTCCTTATAAACATTGATGAAAAGAAAACTCAATGAAATATTAGCAAACCAAATTCAGCAGCATATTAAAAGAAATATAAACGACTAATGAGATTTTTACAGGAATGCAAGGATGATTCAACATCTGAAAATCAATTAATGTAATATACCACACAACAGAACAAAGGAGAAAACCATATGATCATCTAAGTTGATACAGAAAAAGAATTGTACAAAATTTAACATCCTTTTATAATAAAAACACTTAAACTATGAATAGAAAGTAAATACTTCAACATAATGAAAGCCATATATGAAAAACCCACCACAGTGAACCTCATACTCAATGGTGAAAAACAGAAAAGTGTTCCCCCTAAGATCAGAAATAAGGCAAGGATGCCAACTTTTACCACTGCTAGTCAATGTAGTACTGGAAGTTTAGCCAGAGCAATTAGGCAAGAAAACAAAATAAAAGTTATTCAAATTGGAAAGGAAGAAGTAAAATGATTTCTGTTTGCAGATATGATCTTGTTTGTTAAAAATCCTAAAAACTCTATAAAAATTATTAGAGTAAATGAATTAACAAAGAAGCAAAATACAAAGTCAACACACAAATAATATAGTTGCTTTCCTGTACACACACAAACAATGAACAACCTAGAAAAGAAATTACGGAAACAATTCCATTTATAATAGCATAAAAAATAGAATAAAATACTTAGGAATTAACAAAAGAAGTAAGAATGTATAAAATGAAACTTTGCTGAAAGGCAGCAATATTGCCCCACTCCAGGGTGTCCTGGAAGAATACTGCTGAAAGGAAATCCTCCTATGGGTAGAGTACATGCAGGTGTTTATTTTGCCCAGGAGGAGGAATGCCCGGAAGTATGACTCCGCATTTACTCAGAGGCTAAGTGTCAGGACTTAGAAAGAACATACTTGGAGAATTTGTGACCAGGGGTCTTGGCAAAGAGGTGTTATTAATAGAACTATTTGAATGAGCACAGAAGGTAAAGATATTTGTGTCCCATATTAATATTCACCAAAGAACAGGCTTGGAAGAGGAAGATTTTAATAATCAGGTAGACAAGATGACCTATTTTGTAAATTTTAGTCATGTTCTTTTCTTTGCTGCCTTTATTGTCCAGTGGGCTAATGAACAAAGTAATTATGACAGCAGAGACAACAAGCCCCTCAAATGGTGGGAAATGGATTAAATTGGACCACTTTGTCATGAGCAGAACCGTGTTTTAATCTCACAGAAATAGAAACTTATCTTGGATATAGATTTGCCTTCCCTACTGAAACTGCTTCTGCCCAGGCCACTATTTGTGGGCTTTTTCCACCATTAGGCTATTCCATAGTTTTGATTCTGACAATATAACTAAGTTCACAGCAAACGTAATGTAGCTCACACACCCCAAATTCACCAGTTTTAGTCATCTAAACAGCTGGCCTGATAGAACAGTAAACTGGTCTTCTGAAGACTAAGCCACGGCACTGCTGTGTAGCAACACTTTGCCAGGCTGGTGCATTGTTCTCTAGAATGTGGTATATTCTGAGTCAACAAACAACACGTGTTGCCGTTCTCCCATAGCCACGATTCATGTGTCCAGTAATCAAGGGATGGAAAGGGGAGTAGTTCCTCTCACTATTATCCCTGATGACTTACTAGTAAAATTTTTGCTTCCAGTAGACTGCAGCATTGGGCTCTGCTGGTGTAAAGATCTTATCCTCCCAAGGAAGGAATGCTTCCACCAATGGACACAGTGTTTCATCAAGCTGAAAGGTGAGATTGCCATGTGCCCTCTTTAGGTTATGTGTGCCAGTGAACGCACAGGCAAAGAAAAGAGCTACTGCATTCACTGATGTGATTCATTCTGATTGCCGAGGGGAAGTAGGTTTGCTACTACACCATGGGGGAAAGAGATCCTGATGGTTCTTGCTGGAATTCCCATGTCTTATAATGAAAAATTACAACGACCTGACAAGCAAGATTGTTCTTGGCATAGACTTTTCAGAAATGAAGCTTTGGGTCACCACCAAGAAGGAAATTACAATCAGCCAATGTGTTGGCTGAAGGTGAAAGGAATATAAAATATGAAAACTTTTTCTTTCTTTATTCCCCCTCCAGCCCTTCTTTTATCTAACTTAAGATACATTAAAAGTCATTAAGTTCAGCCAGTGTGGCTCAGTGGTGGAGCGTTGACCCATGTACCAAGAGGTCGCTGGTTTGATTCCTGGTCAGGACACATGCTCAGGTTGTGGGCATGATCCCCAGTGGGGGGCATGCAGGAAGCAGTCAATCAATCTTCTCTCTCATCCATGTTTCTATCTCTCTCTCTCCCTTCTCTCTCTCTCTAAAATCAATAAAGAAAAAAAATTTTTTTCATTTTTAAAAAATGTGGTTAACATTATTATACCTCAATGTTTAAGATACAGAATGGCAGAAGGTTGAATGTGACTTAGCTATAAGAGGAATAACCATCATTAAAAGGTGAATACACTGAATTTATATTTTCTTTTGGAGAGAGGGTGTTAGTGTGTTTTTCATTGTGTGAGAGATAGTTGTAACACATTAGGTAGAAGCATGATTTTCTCTATTTGGAAGTTAAATATGGTTATGGGGTGTATATGGATGCCAAGTTGACAGCAGATGGACTCTAGAGTTTATTTTAACCTAGTTAGGCTGGATCTACTTTTCTCAGTACCCTCGATGATTCTGAGCTAAAGTTGGCCCAAAGTCCAATGTGAAGAAGAAGGAAGCAAAGCAGCAGTGATGGCTCTTGGAAGGTCAGGTGAAGCTGAAGCAGACACAGAGGTGCAGGGGGTCCAACTCGCCTTTGCTGTCCTCCATCCCACATCCAGCTCTCCTTCCTGACTGATGACCATTTGGGAAAGCCGCAGCCCAGGCCCACACCCATAGCGTGGTAGACCCACCAAGCTGGTAGTGCACAGAAGTGGGAGACTTCAGTTTGTAGTCCCACCTTCATGGCTGGACATGCGTGGCTTCTTGGGTTGGTCTCTTTCTCTGATACTCCAAATTCCTTCCTGGACCTTCGCTTCCCCCAGCTCCAACCTACAACTGTGCAAGGTCCCATTCCCGTCCTAAATCCCATGTTGCATAACTGAGTGTTTCTCCTTTCTGATTGGACCTTGACTAATTTAAATGCTATATCAAAGCAAATGAAGGTATTTTGAGTAGTGAGTGATTGAAGGAAGAGTGTTTTCTCCAGGAAACCTAGATAATTGCTATGATTACAGTGCCATTATTGGCTAGTAGTAATAATAAGCTGAATAAATGGATAAAGCAAAGAAACAGTGGTTGGAGATGTGGCCAGCATTAGTACTTCTGGTCGAGAGAAATTGGCACTGACTCTTGCAATGGACATTGGTTCACATTTCCAGGATATAGGCCTGGCTGCATGAAAGAACTCAGAAACAACAGAGATTGAGCTTATGCTATTGATGGGAATAATGGTGATAGAAAAGAAGGTTTATTATCTAGATTAACTCACACACTGACTGGGGGCTGGGGAAAAGGGCAGTCTGAGAGAGTATTCATCTTTTGGGAATATGATATCTTGAAACGTAGCCTTTTTTTTTTTTTACTTTAAGAAGTACATATATCTATTCAACAATAGGGGGAGCAAGATGCAGGGAAATCTAAAATATTAGAACACGAAAAATACGGATGTCTGAATCATCTAGGGATAAAAGCATGAGAAAGTGATTTTACACAAAGCAGTCTGCAAATGGGGTGTTGATGTATTTAAATGCTGACTTCTATTTGAAATAATTTTGAAATTGCTCACTAGAGCTGTAGCATCCTAGCTCACAGTTCAAGGAAGATTAAAAAAAACAGTACATTGTCTTTAACTTAAATTAACTGGTTCGTCCTTTGACAGTGGTAAAATTCCCACCATATGCTAATTAGACACAGGCTTCAACCCTTCATTGGGGTCTATGAAAAACCAAGATAGAAGTGAAAATATTGTTTAAATAATACTATTTGTATAAACATTTTAGACATACTACAGTGTAACAAGATAAACTTTGCCATGTTTATTGCTATGAGTTTGCTTGTTTTGTGAATAAGACTTATATTCTGCCTTAAAATTCAAGAACAAGTTCATATGTTAGTTCTATGAAGACCAGAGAAAATCAAGTTCACTTCACGTGTATGACAGACAGCTCTACAAACAAATGTTGATGGTGTTAAACTTTGACAAGAGTTATTTAAATACTCTCCATAGAAAATATTTTCTTAAAAATACCCCAACTGGCATCAGAACAAACATAAGCTTTTTCAAAATCATTCTGACCATCTCTGAATTTTTAAGTTAGCATTGAGGGGGAAGGCAGCCTTTATTGTCAAACTGAACAACTTAGTTGCATAATGAATTATTCCTATTTTATTTTCATTTAAGTATGCAAATTTTGCCTGAAATTAATTCCAGTGCCTGTAAAGTTGACATTTGTGTGGTTCATTTCATTTTCAGAGCTTTTTTTGTGTTTTTTTTCCAGTCTCATTAAGCCCACCTGGCAAGGCCCAGAGCTCCAAAACATTCAGTTCTTCACATATGCTCATAATATTGATAATAGTAGGCATAATGAGAATATGTACTATTTGATATGAAACGCAAAATACAATATAAAAAATGACCATGGAAATAGTCATTTGAGCAAGTTTATTCCTAAGCCTGGGCTATGATCAAATTTTATGATACTGAAATTAAGTTTTGGTATTTGTTGATTTTCTTAAGGTTGCAGTTTATGTCATAATGACTATGACCTACTTTGAAGCAAGAGTTTCCTTACTATGCTATGCTTTCTTAACACTGTGCTATTTTTGTTCACAAACCTCACACCGAAGCAGTAAGCTGTAAAGATGATCTTGCTTTACGTTTCAGTGGGTTCACTGGTGCACATATGTGCACACACTAAACACACATCTCAGATCTCTGGTCAGTAAATGGAAACACAAAGTCCCAGGTATCCTTCCACTTACTACTTACTTCCATTATCAATCCTAATTTTTATTTCACCAGCCTGATTCCCAAATCTGTACTTCCAGGCTGAGACACAGAAATCAATCCCAGGCACTCATATCAGTTTCAGCACATTATGGTAAAAATGGTCCAGATTTTAAGAGGCCCTCCAGTTCATCTCAACAATCTCCCCTTCTCCTGCTTTTAAGATTGTATGGAGTGCTTACAAATCAAAAGATATAATGGCTGGATTATTCATTCTGAGATTCAACCTATTATCTTATCATTTTCTTCCATGAAGAAAGTATGCTAAATGATGTTGGGCAAAAGGAGGAAAGCATTAAAATATAGATCTTTCCTGCTGTTGAAGTTGGTCTTCCTAACGTGCGTGAATGAAATCAGAGAAGGATGAGGCAGGACTGTGGCACTTCTGGGACAGTGTAGCTTTCAGTGGATAGAAAAGGCTCTGCATTCAACCACCAGCTCCAGGGGCTGGAATTCAAAACAGTTTATTAGAATTGGAACTTACAATTTTCTTCAATGTGGGAGCATGGCTAAATAATTATACATCTCAACCATTGTATAAACCAGTTTAATTAACATTTCTCAGACATGTCACATTTATACAACCACTAAATAATTTTCTAAAATTATGTTGCGTTAGAAATTTCCACACATCAACTTGAATTATTTTTACTCATGGTCCTAATCATGCCTGAAATAAGTTTTTTCTTTTCATATCACTTTACTTATTTATTTATTGTACTATAATTTGGTACTTCCATTGAAGATGATTCATACTTACAGGCTGGCCAGATGCTCTGTTCAATTTATTTGTGTCATATTTAATTGCCATCGACTAAATCAAAGCTGGCATTTTTAAAATAAGTTATAGCATCATTAAATTTCTTTTTTATTCATTTTATAACAAAAGAAATCTTGGAAAGCATTTATTCCCATATCTCAATTTAGTCAGAATATACCATAAAAGTAAAAGCAAGTTTTTAGTGTCCAACATCCATGGGATTTAAGGAATGAGGATTTGCAAACATGAATTTTAATTGTGTTTGGCTTTTTGGAAGCACATGTTTCAAGAAGATATCATTCAATTTACTCTCTACTTGAAAAGATATTTAAAAATGGGGGGCAAACAATTACTACATTAGTAAAGTACTCAAATTACTTTTGGTCTCCTTTAACCCTGTTATTATTATTGTTGTTGTTTTTATAAATGAACTAATTTTTTCTTAAGTAGTAATCCTGAGAAGACTATAAATTAAAAACTGTTCTCAGGCATGAGGCTAAAATGAAATTAGGTCTACAAATGGAAGAAATTATACTATCAAATGTACAAACACTGAAGTAATATTTTGTGCTCCAAACACATTGAAATGTGTGGTTATATATGCAGAAGTATTAGTATTTAGGTCACTAGATTAGTCTTGAATTTGCTTGCTCTGTCAAGGATTCTATTTGCCACCTGGCACAATTTACCATGTCATGTTACCCATAGCACTTTATCTACCAGTATTTCCAAATTTTAAACTTCTTACCAATAAATGTCTCTCTTTGGAAAGGTTTATTTAGTGGCTGTGGTAGTAAAACTGCAGTTCATAATCTGTTGAATTTTATCTGTAATGAAAAGTGCTTTTGCAAAATTCTCACCTTTGTGGATTAAAAAAAAGAAAAATACATTTTATATTTTTGCCTTGACTATGTATATGCACTAAGACAATTTCAAAGAAATCAAACTGTGGGGCATTCAAGAAAACAGAATATTACAATTTTTGTACTTCAATAGAAAATATTTCTTGAAAAGTAGATTTTTTTTGTCCTATATTTTAGTTTGCACCTTCGTATGTAAAAGAAGTGTAGCATGCATTTACATCGTGCCAAACAAGTATTCTAGCTGAATCTGGTCTCAGTGAAGATCCCTGAATGACTGGCTATTTAGAAATTAAAAATCATAGTCTTTGCTGCCAGTGGGTAAAAAATACTTGTACATTTCTCATACATATTTGCAGCTAAATAACCTTTCCTTTTGCCTTGAACACATGGATGTGAGAAACAATAAGAATGAGATGCTTTATTAACAAAGATATATTATTTTGCTCAGATATAAATTGTTACAAATTATTGTAGAAATACATTCTGTATTTTGTTTTGTTAATATGTTTTTGCTGATTTTTTAGAGAGAGAGGAAGGGAGAGATAGAAACATTGTTGTGAGAGAAAAACATTGATTGGCTGCCTCCTGCACACCCCCTACTGGGGTTGGAACCCACAATCCAGGCATGTTCCCTGACTGGGAATCAAACTAGAATCTCTCAGCCGATGAGAAGTCGCTCAATCCACTGAGCCACACCAGCCAGGCCACATTTTGTATTTTGTAAAAGTACCCTGCATCCTAATAAATCCTCATAGCATGGGAAATCAACACAACATCATTCACCATGCTGGGAACATACAAACAGCATTGTCGAGTGGCAGATTTCTGCCTAGTTTTATCCCTTCATATCCCATATAGAGATTAAATACTTATTTTAAAGCAATAAATAATTCGGCAAAAATCATTCTTGCTCATAAAGTTAGCTTAGTACTTCAAAGGGTACTGACACGTCTCAGTTAAATTCTGCTAGTTGAGGTCAGTTATAAAAGGGGCATAATTAAATATATAATGGTAGAGAATATATATTGAGTATTTTAATGACCAAATTATTTTAATCTTAATTTCAAATATGCTTCCATTACTAATAAAAGAAGATACCTATCTATTGATGGATAGATAAATAGATAGATGACAGCTATTTGTGTGTGTTTCATTTTTTCAAAATAAACACCCCACTTTATCTGCAATTGTGGGGATATTAGAAAAAATAACAAATAGAAGTTGTCTTACGACGATCTAGCCTGTGAAACTGTTTGCCTTGCTGTGGTTGCTTGTGCTGGTTTCACTGTTCAAAATGCCTTTGCCACCTTTGTGTACCTAGCTCACATTTTCTTCATTTCTGAAGTTCAGCTGCAGGATCCATATCATAACTCTCTCATAATTTTTACACTGTTGAAATTTTTGGTTATGTGCCTATATCAACAACAATACTACTGTAAGATCCTGTGGCCTGGAATTGTGTCTTGCTCATAGTTTAATCCCTTCCGCCTACCTGACTCACAGTAGGCAATTAAAAGTATATCTTGAACTAATCTACAAATAAATGATCTATTTTACCAAGAGGACAGCAGCTTCACCTAAAGATGTTTACTCATACACGTGAAATTATTTTCTTTTAGGTTCTATCTATAAATAAATGGAGTGATAAGGCAATTATTCAAAAAAAGGAAAGAAAAAAAAAAATGGCCAAAATCCTATATTGAGACAAAGTAGTTTTTTGGCCTGTCTTGCTTCAATTGACCTAATACAACAGTTATGACTAATAAACATGTATTTTCTTCCTTTCAAAGTATATAGTTTAAAAATATTTGAGTTTCTCAACATAAAAGTAATTCTTTATAAATTTGCCCATAAGATTCTTTTACATTATGTAAACATTATTGATGGTTAGCAGTTTGTAGTATCAAGTGGATTTGTGTCAATAATACACTGTTGTGTTAAGTTTCTTAAATATTGAAAAAGATACAAATTAATGTCCAACCATGCATTTTCTGAAAGGATATTTTCTAAGGAATACAAGTTACTGCAATGTTTCATTTTATGACACCTGTCTACATACAAATCATCTGGAAATATGAGTAACCCCATGCTCACTTGTGAAGCTAAAAGCTTCCCTAGCAACTCTAGCCTAATAATCTTTTGTCTCTTTTTAAGGGATTCTCTGTTTCTTCCACCTCTGGGTCTGTACCCTGTTTTCCTCTCTTGTGATTGGCAGTCAACCTTCTTGCCTTTGATGGGACCGGTGGCAGTATGGAGTCAGAAGCACAGGTAAACCAGTAGGGGTTATTGAGACAGACACATGCTTTGTGATACTCCTGGTGAATCTGTATAAGCTTTTTGAGTCTGCTAACCATAACTTTATGATGGAAAAAATTTATCTTAATAATGGATCAGCTAGACACCCTGCTTGTCATGCTGGGCCACACCATAGGCTAGCATTGTTGATGGAGTAAGGGTTGGGAGCCAGTTTAAAGTTGAATAAATATAGTTCAGATGTAGAAACTCTACAGTGTTCCTGCTTGAGGTGAAGGCTTAATTTCCAAGGTGGCAGCCATTGATACTTCTACTGTGGTTCATACCCATAGGGACCAGTGCTTTTCTGATATCAGAGAAAAATAGATGGCACACACAAAATAAGTTGCTCATCAGGTATTTGGAGAGAGGCAGGTAGTTGTTGACTAAAGTTGTTGGTGCAAATGGACTACCCAACGTGTGGTGACTTAATATAAAATCTTAAAAATTTTGCCCTGGCCAGTTTGACTCAGTGGTTAGAGCATTGGCCTGTGGGCCAGAATTCCTGGGTTGGGTTCCTGCTAAGGGCACATACCTCAGTTGCAGTTTGTCCCCGGCCACTGGGGTCGTGTAGGTGGAAGGCGGTCAATGTTTCTCTCTCTCTCTTCCCTGCTCTGTCCCTCTCGCTCTATCTGAAGATAAATGCAAAAAATGTCCTTGGGTGAGGATAAAAAAAATAATAATAATAAAATAAATAAATAACATAACATAACTTTCGCATCCATTTAAATTCATTAATTTTGAAAATGATTAGAATGCTCTTCAGTGTTAGTCATTTGAAAACTCAATCTACATATTTATCCAATGGTTTTTTAGCAAAAAAAAATAAAAATAAATAAAATAATAGTCTGGGTCTATAGAATACAAACTCTACAACTATCAATTCTATTCTTTATTTGACTGTAAAATTATTTTTATATCTTGACAAAAAATACTTTTCTGATCAAAATACAAATGCATATGCTTAGTTTGTTTTGATTTTAGGTTGTTGGGTGTTTTTTAAGTTTTCTGACTCAAAAATATTTTCAGAATTGCTTCTTTAAAAAGACCCCAAAATGACTAAAGAGAAAACTAGTAAAAAACAAACAAAAACCCTTTTGTCCAGATAATTTAAATAAATCAACATGCACCTGCTCCTCACTTCAGGTCTCCGCAGAACCTTTCTCTCTGCCTGGCTCCTCTGGCAGAAAGGGGCTGGGATCTAGGGGTTAGCCTGGCCTTCCTGCCGTGACCAGCCTCAGTAAATGGGAATGGAATCATCATGGCCAAATACAGCCAACCAGGCCAGCTTGGGCAGTCATTCAGTATTATAGTATTTAGATTATGGGACTATGGGGAACATACATCTAGCTCTCATTAGTTCCATGTTCTATTGGGGGCACTGTGGCGGCCTAAGTCCTCATTTTTAAGGTCTTTTTTTTTCTCTCTAGTACACTTAAGTTATAAAAACTTTTCAGTGCAGAACTTTTATAGTAGTCTCTAAAAACTGAGTAGTAAATTTAGCCTACTAATTACTTTCCTGTATTTTGCCTTAATAATAGGAGTTAACATTTACTGAAGGCTTATTTTTCACAGAAGTTGTTCTAAGTTAAGTATATTAATTTATTTAGTCTTCATTAAAATAATTAATTCCATGAGCCAGATGTTATTATTCTCTCCATTTAACAAATGTGGAAACCCAGGTACAGTGGCATCCGAGTCGCACGTTGAACCACTATGCTATGCTGCCTTATACTTTAGATTTAAACCTAACATTATTCCTTTAATAAAAAGAAAGGCCATGTGTAATGATTTGGTTTAGCAATTGATTCTATTTTCAATAAAACTAGAAAACTTTTTATAACACTTTCTATGTGCCAAGCCTGTTGTAAGCACTCTACACAGGCATTAATTCATTTACTCTTTGCCCCAGCCCTGTGAGGTAGGTACTATTATTGTTCCCATCGTATGGGGAAGGAATTATGACACAGAGAGGTTGAGTAGCTTGCCCATGATCACCCAGCTAGTGCAATAGAAAAAAAAAATTGAGGGGTGAGTGTGTGTGTGGAATGCATATGTAAATTATTGCAATTATTTTAACATTCTACCATTACTGTTTGCCTTCAAACAAATTATTCCATCTTTCTAATGTTTAGCCACCTCATTTACAAATAATGGGTGGCAGTGGGAAGATTCCATGAACTCTAAAATTCCTTCCAATATTTCCTGTTGATTTGCTACAACAAATTCTGCAAAGTCACATAGAAAAAAAATCTTGTTTATGCCTGTCTGAAGACTTAAACGCAGCGTTTAAACTGGCTATATGTTCCAACACTGTGCATCATCTCCAAGAATGGTTTCAGGAAAAGGATCTAGCAGTAAGCTACAAATACAGAAATTATTTTGTTGATCTCCAGAGGTGCCAATTTCAGCTCAGCATCTGCCAATAGGTCCAGATAATCATCCACACTGTAATTCCTGGCTCCAACATTCAACAGCTGTGTAACCTGGGCAAGTCCGCCATCATTCTGCTCTGAGCATCTTTCTCTATGAAATGGGAATAATAATAATCCCACCTCAGTAGAGCTGCTGTGAGGAGAAATTAAAATAATGTGTAAAGCATATACAACAGTCCTTGACCTACGGTAAGTAATGAGTAAAAATTTAGCATTATTATTGCAGAAGACCTTTTCTCCTAAGAAGGGGAAAATTATGAATTCCAACTATTGTCATAGTTGTAGAGGATTTCTTCTAAGGTCTAATGAAAGCCCAGTCTTCCAAGATTTGGAAAATTGGGTTAATCCTTTTTATCTTCAGGAGCAAAAAAATAAAAATCCACTTAAATTACTCAATGGTAAAGATAGATATGACTTGATAGTGAACTATATTAGTTTGGTGAATTATTTAATTTCAGAGGGCTTGTGTCCACAAGATCAATATGAGCTAGAAGTTTTTATTTAACATGATTAAATTAATGAGGCAATCAGTATCATTAAGTCTAGTCTATTGGTTGGACTGGATTTTCTAGCATTTGTAAGGGATAGATTTAATGTGTCCTCCTCTTTAGTTAAAGAGGTAGTGGTTTTATTATTTACTAAATGTCTTTACAGTATATTTTCTGAGGACTGTAAACAGCATTTTAGAGCATTAGAACCTGTTTTTCCTTTTAAACAACTCATCAATACAGTATATTAATTACTCAGTAATTTAAACAACTCATCATATAGTATATAAATTACCCAGCATGCAAGGTAATATAGAAGAAAGACTAAGGAAATTTGAATTGTTTTTGTACTTGGAATAAAATAATTGAGACTTAAAATTTAACACCACCTGGAAGTCTGATTACACTTGCTTGTCACTTTTACTAGGGAAAACTCACTTTTGCTATATAGAAGAGCCAAGTAAATTAATCCATAGCTTTAGAGTTATTAGCTTACTACAGATTCAATCTGGGGATGAAGTACGTGTTTTAAATTGATTATAGAATGCTACAGTAAATAGTAGTTTATTAAGTATATTCACTTTGTAGAGCTGTGTATAGAAATATGATATGATTATATCCGGGACAAAACAAACCCCTTTAGGTGTTTAGGTAAAGCTTCCAGAGCTGAAGGGAATTATAGAGATATCATCCATCAGAGGCCCAGAGGGATTGAGTGAGTTGACTAAGGTTATATAGAGTAAGTGGATAGTCCAGAGTTTAGCAGAGGCTTTCTTGAGCTCAAATTGAGGGTGGTCCCACTCTTCTACAGCATGCATTCAGACAACAGATTATGATAATTAGTATAATAACCACTGTTTACTAAGTACACACTCTGAGCCAAGTACTCTGCTCAGCTCTGTACTTAGTACTCTTTGGCCCCCACCTCATAGCTCTGTGAGGCATGTTTAGTTGTTTCCATTTCATAGATCAAATGAATGAGACTCAGCATTGCGACTTGTTCAAGACTATGCAGCTAGCAAATGCTGAAAGCTGGGGTCCATCTCACCCCTGCATCTCCACTCTTTTCATTGGACCCACTGCTTCACCCACAGGGACCAGCATGGCCACAGCTGTGATGGATTTTCCTTTGAAATCAGTATTTTAACCTCTTGCAATGATAGCCTTGCTGTGTGCAACTGCAGAACTTGTATCCAAGTGGCTGAAAAATAATAATAATACCATTCTCAATATTAGCTTGCATTCAAAGGAAGACGGTATCAGAATGGTACATTGTTTGTCTATCGTTCTTGAAAATTAATTCACTGACTTTTAATAAAATCAAGTGTAAGAACCTACTAACTTATTAGAACATTATCTTTTAGCCCTTGTAGACCATGGATTCAAGATTATGAATTTAAAATAAAAAAATAAAAAATAGTCAACTCAAAGAGGATGAAATGGAATATTAAGCCTGGTGCTCTCTAAATTAATACATTGAGTTAAACTGGAAGTATTATTAAAAATTACGATGTATTTAATGCTTAGTTCTATTAGAAAGAGACATTCCTAAATGGTTAATACTATCTATATTTAAAAGTTAAAAATATACTGGAAATTGTTTGAGTGATGATGGCACTGAGCACTTTGGGGACAATAACTAAAATCATAGTAGCAGTGTCTTAGCAAAATATTTTAGATTTATTAGCTAAACTGTTAAATGTTTAGTGTGTTAGAAGCATTAGTTCCAAGGCAAAATGAGGCAACATTATATTTAACTGTTTTTTTTTGAAACTTTTTTTATTAAAAAAGATTTTTAATATTAATGCCATTTTCAATACAGGTGTGATAATACTCAATAAAGTATTGTGTACTTGATATAGTGAATTTAGGAATGTAACAGTCCACCTAGATGCTGGCTCCCTCCCTCTCCATTAGCAACCCTAGTAGCAAAATGTAAATATCCTTTTAAAAAATAGAGAGGCCTTTGGGCAGTTGGATGAGCAGAATGGGATGGGGCAAGGAAAGTGCTCTTTCCTGACATACTCGTGCTTTTGGCTTTGACTTCATCTAGTAATATCAGTTCTGAGAGAACTGAATCAAACCCTTCTATGACCCGCAAAAGCATAGGAGAAAAAAAGCTTGTCATTCACAAGCAGCTATGGACAAAACCAGCAGCAGAGTACAGGGTTGAGGAAATTAGGGATTCCAAAAAAAGTTAAAGTGCAGTTACTGTCAAAAATATATTATTTTGATTCTAAGAAAAGTAAGAGCATTTTATCTAATGAACTAGATTGCTGACCTTTTAATACATTTGGTTTTCATGGAACATACAATCACCATCGGACATAGAAGACTAGTTTGCTTTTTTAAAAAAATTGCTTGGAGTTATCTACAGGAATCTTGTGAACACAATTCAAGGATAACATTCTGCAGCTCTTTGGGTATTAGATGATTTCCTAGGATGAGTCCACAAAGAAAGAGGGAACTGTTAAATCCACTGATTCAGGTGGAAGTATTATCCCACTCCTTCTCCCGGCTCCCTCTTTCCCTAAATGCCAGTACTTTCCAGTTCTCCGTCCTCTACCCCGATGGCATGAGACCTGGAAATCATGAAGAGTTTCTCCTTGTTTGTAAACTGCCTCTGCACTGTCTGAGATGGCTGGACCCTGGGTGGCCCTTGGCTGGGATCTTCCGGGGGGCTCTCTGGAGGGCTCTGCTCCTCTGCGCCCTGGGAGGAGGTGGCCTCACAGTCTTGACTCTTACTGGCTACTGCGTCCACAATCGACTCTAAGGACGTGCCGGCCTCCCGCAGCGGGGTGTAGCCCTTATTGCTGCAGGGTAGGTCATCCGACTGAGAGCTGGGTGAGCCCAGTCTGGTAGGGGGCGAGTCCGCTGGTCGCAGTGGGGGCGAAGGGGAGGCAGCTTTGGCCAGAAGGTTCGAATCCAAGTCCGTGCTACACGGAGAGGGCGGGGGCTCCGGAGACAGCGGCGCGCGGTAGTCGGGGAGCCCACTGGTGCTGCGGCGCCGCAGGGCCCCATACTTGCCAGTCCTGGGCAGCTGACCGCCTTGCCCCCCGGGCTCTTCCAGCTGCCTGGGCGCCCAGTGCGCGCCACCAGGGTCGCCGCGGAGGTCGGTCAAGCTCAGGTCGAGTTCACCCCGCGGAATCTCTCGGGAGCCGCGCTCCCCAGGCGGTCTCTGCCAGCTGCAGCTCGCGCCCTCGGAGTCTCCGTCCCCGTCGCGGCTCCCTTGCAAGGGTAGCAGCGCGAAGGCGCTCAAGGAGGAGTCCACGAGAGAACTGGCAGTGCTCTGGCGCCCCCAGCTCTCGGGTGGGCTGGAGGGCCCTGGAGTGCTGCTGCTGCTGGCAGCCACGGCGGGGGTGGTGGCAGCGGCCACAGCAGCGGTGGCGGCAGCCCGGCGACGGCCGACCACGCATGAGCGCTCGCGGTAAATGCTGTACACGGCCTCTGCCAGGCTCGGGGGCTCCGGCAGGCAGCGGGAGGACGAGGCCAGGTCTGATGGGGACACTAGGTCCCTGGCCCTGCCGCCGCCGCCGCCGCCCAGGGCTGCGGGGTGGGGCCACGAGCCCCTGGCTAGCATCGCTGTCGCCCCGAAGGCGTCCCCAGCGCCACTACAGCTACCAGGCTTCAGCTCCAGGCCCCGCGACTGCACGTAGCTGAGGAAGCCATTGAGTGGCGCGGCCCCCGCGGTCGCCGAGGCGGGGGTCGAGGACGAGGAGGCAGCAGCAGCGGCTGCGGCGGCGGCGGCGGCCAGGTCTTTGGCTCGGAGGCTGTGCACGTCGATGACCGTGGAGTAGAGGTCTCGCAGGTTGATGATCTTGGTCTTCTTGTCTCGATTTTCGTGGAGCACCGCGTTGGCGCAGATGAAGAGGAAGATGCCGATACCCATGATGAGGGGCCCGAAGACCTTGAGCTTGTCAGAGTTCAGGTAGCCAGAGAAGACGCTAAAGAAGAAACTCACCGACTTGGAGGAAGATGGAGAAGGGGCGGTGGAACGCGCTGGAGGTGTGTTCCTGGGCACGCCCACGGAACTGGAGTTGACACCCTCCACAGGCCCCAGGAGGCCCTTAGACGTGTTTTTGCTGCTGCTATTGGCTGCGGTTGGGACGCGGTGGCCGCTGCTGGAGGGCAGCAGCTGCCTGCCCTCCTCCCTGTTGGCCCCGTTGGCTTTGGGCCAGTAGCCCACCACTGCCATAGCTATGCCCACCAGCAGCACCAAGATCCCGCAGAGGGCGATGAGCCCAGAGACCGAGCACAGCTTCAGCTTGCCTTTCACCACCACCACATCGTTCTTGCGCCTCTTCTTGGTTTTCCGCTTTCGCTTGGGAACCTGGCTAGGGGGGCGGAGGGGATCCTGCTTTCTGGCGGAAATCCTCAGTAGGCCGCCGGTGGCGATCATGGCGAGCCGGTGGAGTGCGGAGCTAGCCCCTAGGGCGGAGGCTTGTGCAGGGGGGGTGCCAGCTGCCCACTAGCTGCTCCGCCACCTCCTCCTGCTGCAAAGCAGAGGAAGACAGTCAGAGGGTATAGACTTGGCTGCAGCAACATGCCACGCGCTGCAATTGTCCCGCTCCCCCATTCCTCCACAAGTGTGTCCCCTACCCCAGGGCCTCCACCTACTAACGAAGTGAGGCATAGAGAAACCAAGGGTGGGGTAGATGGACTAGGAAAGGGAAGCTTTGTAGCAACAATTGATAGGAAGTGATAAAAACACGTTGAGAGAAGCCTCCTTCTCTCCCCCATGGCTCCATTCACACACACTCTATAGGTAATATTCCAGCTTGTCCATTTCAAACCCTCCTTGCTGGCTGCCAACAGAGTTCTGACCATTAGTAGAAACTAAATGTGGGGATTCAAAGTAGTCGTTGAGGAATTTCCAGGCAAAAGCCATTCCCTTTGTCCTACTAGAATCAGAAAATGCCCAAGGGAGCTGCCACAGGCATTTCAACTCTCTGCCTCAGCCAAGAATTTGTCAAGGTTAGGTCCAAAGTCACTAAAACAGCTACAAAAGTTACTATGGTATAAAGACAAAAGGAATTCATTGCACTGGATGAAAATTAAAGGTCATACATATGCTGGCAGGCAGACAGCTTATTTACCTCAGGTAATTAATAGAGAGTCCATTGCTGGGAGAACACCAGAGAGATGTGCCAATGTTCTGACAATAAATAGCTGCACAAAGTCGTCTTCCACCTATTACTGTTCCTACAGCTAAAGGCAAGCAGATCCCTCTCACAGCCTTTCATCATCTCTTTTCTGCAACATCTGGACAGCTTCTTGGGGTGGAATATTTAGTTTGAGGTAACTGGTTATGTAACTGAGCTCTTCCTTCTGGCCTCCTCTCCTCCCTCAGAGGAACTCCCTTATAAGTATCATATGCAAGATCTCCTCAGGGAATTTGAGAGGTCCTAGACTCCAAGAGAAAGATCTCTTGCTCTTGTGGGAAAATTACGACCTTAAATTTTTTTTTACCCGTCTGCCATAATAGCTTTCTGACCCCTTATTAATGTGCAACACTTTTAAGAATCCCAAAATTCAAATGAGTAAGCAATTAACTAGGTACAGCATAATAATGATGCCTTGTAAAATGACATTTCCCCAAGTGGGAACTCTTTTCTTCATCTTTTTCTCATGAGGTCATTTTTAGGAAGGGAGGGTGACAACAATCTGTGGAAATTTAGTTGTTTGTAATAAAGCTGAAGTTAGATAAATGCAGATATGTCTTTGTGGATATCTGTTAGCTTCTAAAAATTTCAGTCCCTCTGGATCCCCAGAGTTAGACATTTTTTGTTCCACTGATAGTGTTCCTTCCTATAATAGAGATGATAAAATTAAGGAGATTGCATGAATTTGAAAGGCTTAGATATCACTCACAAGCCTTTTGACATTTTATCCTTTACAAAATAATTCATGTTTTAGAATTAATTACCCTTTCAAAATGTGGGACAACTTAGGTAGAATTTTGCTCTTAATGGGTGCCTGGGTGAAGAGCTTTGACCCTCAATTCCCTCCATGATATCAATATAGGCAGGACCTTTTCTCCACCAGAGGAAAAACAAATGGTAATCAGCTTTTTACAATGTTTGCAAATCACTATCTCCTTGGAATTTAGTAGGTTTTCAGTAAGGAAAAATACTATGTAGGTTAGAGAGTGGTCAGTAGAGAGAATACATCTATGGCCCTTTATAATTTTCTCTTAAGAAGCTGCACCAGTGAGTACAAGATTGTTACCAAAAAAAAAAAAAAAAGTGGCTTACTGTCCATCTGACACCCCCTTAAGTAAGCATGTTTAGTATGTGGTTGTAACAAAGAGACTGCTGTTCTAAGTGATCTCTAGACTCTATCATCTTATCTGAAGATCTGTAGCTATTTTAAGAAGGATTTAGGAGCCAGACATTTTAGAAACAAAACCGGACTCAGTTGGCAGGTGGCTCTCCCAGATAGAGAATGGCTAACATTTTATTGGGCATTGGTAAGGTGCACCAGGATGCTGGGCATTTGGGGGAGGAAGGCCCCCAGGACTTTTGTCCTCAGAAATCAGCATTGGCTCTGGGTAGAGTGTAAGGAAGACGGGAATAAATTTCTGTCATCGTTTACAGAAGATTTTTTTAAAATGAGTTTAATTAACTCCCTAGTTTATTATTCCTCAGCTCTTTTGGAGGCTGAACTCTTCTAATGTACCATCCCCTGACATGCAATATAGACGAGGGTCAGATGTCACAGAAGATCCACCTTTGAGGCTGGATGAAGGAAAGCCAACTTAGCAGTCGAGGATGGTTACCCTCGAAATCGGTGCTGGTCTTTCCATGGTTAAGAAATGTAGGATAGGGAAATGTCTAAAAATACAACTGCTTCCAAGAGACATTCAAGTTCTGGGCTTATGATGGATTAAGCCCCACTCTGTGTGAGAGGCTCAGAGCCCACAGGCTGGGAGCGCCCTGCCCTGCCCGGGACTCAACCCAGGTCCTCGACCCCCGCTCCCTCATTGGCAGGGCAGCGAGCCCCTTGCCCTTCTTTTTTGTCTGCTTATTTATGTTGGAGTCACATGAGTGCAGCAGCTGGGAGTCCGCCTCTGGAAAGAAGACAGGCAGGAGAGAAGTGAGGGCAATCCTGAACTCGCTTTTTCTGGGCAGCGCATCCCGAATAGCCCGCCCAGGAAAATGACTCTCCCCGAACACCGGTCGGGGGTGCAGGCTCCGGGCATTAGTGGTGGGAAGGGGCAGCTCGGGGCTGAGGACAGACAGAATTGCTCAAAATGGCAGCACTAGAAGCAAACAATATCACTCACTTACCCGGTAAGACTGAGGCAGTTCGGAGCCAGCGATCGAGCGCTCAGGCGACACAAAGGAACCATGGAGAAACTTTTTCAGTCCGAACCGGCCTCAGAGCGCAGGGACAGCGCCGTGGGGCCCCGCATCGGAGCGCGACTCAGCAGCCCCGCGGGGGTGAGCGCCCACTCCAGGTTCGCAGCCCCCTCCGGCGCTGTGGCGGGAGCCATTTCCAAGAGTTTCCAAGAAGTGTCAGGTCCTCCGCATACTGCATCGTGCCTGCGAGCCGTTTTCCCCGCCGCCGCTCCTCCGCCCCCCGCGCGTGCCCTCCTGCCGCGCTCCGCGGCCGCCCCAGCGCCTCTTTGTGTGTCTGCGACGCGCCGGGCTCCGCCGGGTGGAGTGGAGCCCGAGGCGGCTCTCGCGGCTCGGGGCGGCCGGACTGGCAGCTGTTGCTAAGAGACCGGAGCCATGACACAGGGAAATTGCTGCAGGATGGCAGTCGGTACCCGGCCCGACTTCGCCCATCAGGGGCGCACCCGCCCCCCGCCCCGCCCCCCGCCTCCTCCCGGGAGCCCCCCCTTCCCCGGCCTCCTTCCGCACCCCACTCAACCACACACTTCTCTTCACCCGCCGCGCGTCCCTTCGGAAGAACTGCTTCCCCAAGGACCCGAAGGCGCGAGGGCACACAGAGGAGGGGGCCGGCGCTGGGCACGAGGGCCCGGGGTCGGAGGACGCGCGCGGGGAACACAGGGCGCGGGCGCCCCGGCCTCGGCCTTCCCCGCCCCCGTGGCTCCCGGGGACCGCCTTCGCCTTCGCCGGGAGCTTTGTTCTTTTTCTTCCAACTACCTGTCTGAGCAGCGGACCGGAGAGGGCCCAGAGAAAGGGCCGCCACTCCCGAGGGTCTCCCCACCGGCATCCAAGGGACGCTCTTGGGTGAGAGAGGGGTAGTGCCCCATCTCCTTCCCTCCCTTCTTCTCTCTTTTGTTGCTTCTACTCTTGGATACTGCTCAGCCTTTGCTGAGCACCGCCCCCCCCCCCCGCCCCAATTTGGGAGTTTGCAGTGTGGACGCGCAGCGAACACAGTAAGTTGTCCCCCAGCAAACTCAGGTCCGGAGTGGAGCCACCCCTGCGGGACTCATGGCAGCCTGTCTCCTGTCCCCAGGTTTCAGTGAAGCCGGGCTTTGTGACCGGCCACCCCGGGACCTCGGCCTCCCCGCTATGCGCGGGCGGCTGGGGCTCATCCGAGGTTAGAATCTGTTCTGGGCTCTTCCTTGGGCAGCCCCTCCTGCTCCGGCCGCGCGCAGTAATCAGCAAGCATTAAAAGGAAAACCTTAATTCTGCAGGAATCAGGGTTAGAATCAAAGAGGGGATGTGGGGGTAGGGAGGATGTCCAAACTCCCTACGTCATTTTAAGAACGGGAGAGAGAGATCCTTTCCCAGATCATCCCTGGCCTCTCAATTGTAAAGTAAAAATGACAAGGAAACGAGAATTTCAAAGTGGAATTTCCCCATGGAGTTATTGAGAGAGTAAGAAAGATTTCAATCATCTATTAAAACGAGGCAGCCAGGATTCAGAAGCAACAGAAGAGCAGATGAAGCAAGTGCTGTGTGAACTTTGGGGTCCAGACAGAAATATCTTGGTGTATGTGTGTGAGGAATGTCTGCTGTATATTCGGAGTTTTGCTGTTTAAGAAGCCACAGAACCCACACAGGAGGAGGGCTTTGGTGACCACAGTTCCAGTCACAAGATCGTTCCTCCATGTACACAGAATTCACCTGTGTTTAAGGCTAAAGTGTACACTTTTCAAAAAAGAACAATTAAAACACAAACATTTGCAAATTGAAAGAGATAAATGTGGACAATAATATATGAGGTAGGGATGGAGGTGGTGGGGAGACAGGAAGGGATGGAGGAGAAATGTTTCCCAAAAGGAACCCCTGCACCTGCCTGTTTGAAAAGTGGTCCCTGTCACCCTTTCCAAGCCAATTATGAATCTGGATGAGGATCAGGGTGTTCACTACCCCCTTCCTTCCACCTGCCTCATCCTACTCAGATGCAGAAGCCTAGAAAACAAGCCACATAAAGGGAAAGTTGTAAATCCCTCATTGGATTGTTTCCTTTTAGAGAAATCACTGCAAAGGAAAAACCACTGCGTCTTGTGGTCATATTTAAAGGGGTGTGTGTGTGTGTGTGTGTGTGTGCGTGCGTGCGTGTGTGTGTGTGTGTGTGTGTGTGTGTTTTCTCAGAGCTTCCAGACTTCTTGAATCCCAGTAATAATCTGGTGTTTTATACAAAGATGGAATCTGAGAGCTCATCACACAGCTGGCTGTCAGGGGCTATAGATGGCAACTTATATCCTTTGTGGGCCTTTATTTACTGACCTGTAAAAATTGGAAGAATATTGCAGAACCTCATTAGGATTTTAGGTGAATAAAGCCACTGATGGCTTAAAATTTCTGCATAAATTATAGCCATTACTTGCACATCTAAAACTCATTGGAGGGACTTGGAGAAGAAAATAATTCTTTTTTAGACAAACAAGCTTTGGGACAGAGCTATTTTTTTCTTATGTTGATGACTACAATAAGATTTATGGTTTATTAATCAAAGGCTTCCTTCCAAACTGAGCTCTTTGGAACTTTGAACTGTTCTATTTAACCAGAGTGTTAGCACCTTCAGTAATTTTCTTTGTTTTCAGCTCAGGGTATCAGAAAAAATCAGATAGATCATATCTGTTTCCAATAGTCCTGTATGCTCTCTATAATAACATAGTAACAACATACATTCTCGGGGGTTTCCAAGTTATACACAATTCTTTTGAAAGGAACAGTAATGCTCTTGGCCTTCCTGGAGTTATTTTCCTTCTAGTTTCACTGGCTGTTCAGTTTGGAAGGTTTCTGTGATTATGGGACACCCATTTTCATCCTGCTGAGAACCAAAGGGCTAAGGTCACCTAATTATAATAATTCACTAGTGTCTCAGGCACCCGGAGCTCAGGACAGCATTCCAAACATGTCCTTGCAAGACAACAATGAAGGCCTTGGGGTTTGGGGGAGGGGGGGGAGATCAGCTCCTTTAGTTGGATTAAACTCTGACCTGAAACCTTTCATTTGCTCTTTCTTAAAAATAATCCGTATGTGATTTATCAGTTTCATAATTTATTCACAATCCATTTACTTCCCCTGATCACTTTGTCTGGCTCACCTGCCTGTGCTCTTAGGGCTGCTCAGGAGGAGACAGCGGCCACTGTGGGCCCACTCAGGCCTCTTGGTCTCCAAGAGCATGCAGTGGGAGAGAGACTTCTGTCCGCAGCTCAGCAGCTCTGCCCTCTCCATATGCCCTGCGCTCGGGTTGTCCAGGTTGCAGAAACAGAAGTAGTTTAGCATGTTCTGGAACCAGTGTGTATCCTCCATTCAATTTAAGTAAGTAAATGACTTAACCTTACCTGCCTTAGTTTCCCCATTTGTAATTAAACAAAGACACTAATACCTACCCCACAGCATTGTTGTGAGGAGTACATCAGTTTAGTTCATGTAATGTAGCTCATTAAATATAGCTATAGTCCTTATTAGTCCTAACATCTTCTCCCAGCTTGTTATCCTCACTCTCCCATTCTGTTCATATTCGCCAGGATCTATGTGGGACCATTTGTACTTAACCTCTCTGAAATGAGGTGACCGGATCAGCTGCTATGATTGAACTGTGCCTGTCCACATGGTATATGCTACTTCACTCATTTGGCAATTCACCAAGGCCCTTTAATTTCAGTGTGCTGGAGAACCCAGATTTCAAACTCATGTCACTCTCCAGTCAAATTAGAAGTTTGCAAAAACACAACCAAGAGGACATTCTTTAGACTGAAGGTTTGAGGATTTCATAGGAAGGACTCTCAACCCTTTTTATGACATCTCTACAATAGAAGAAGGAAACCATTATTCCAAGGTTGAAAACAGAACATAAAATATTTCTCTCCTCCTCTTACATTGTTACTCCTTTGTACTCCTACCAACAAAAATAGCAACATGACAAACAAAAACATGGCAAAAGAAAACAAAAAACTAAGCACTAGATGCAGCAAATAATGTCTTGGGACATACACTGAAAAATGATTTGTTGTTTACCTGAAATTCAGATTTCACTAGGCATCTGTCTTTTATCTGCATCCCTACCACAATATACCTTGGTGGTCTTACAATTCTTCATGGTACATGTAAAGGATCAAAACAGCAGGGAAAAAACAAAACAAACAAACAAAAAAACCAGAAAATAAGAAATGCAACAATGGATTGAGACCTCATTAAATTTCTTTTGGAACAGAACAGGCAAGGGAAAAAAAACAAACAAACATTGAGCAGAACCTGGGTAGAGCAATAGAATTTAGAAGTCCAAGAACAGTACTTTCACAGCTGAGCCACGCTGGCCTTGGGGTTTCTCATAGTTAGAGGTTAGTCACATGGTTGGTGTTTCCAGCCCTTCCCCGTGGAACACTGCCATGCAAGGGAGGCTGGCGCCGGCGGTGCCTCCACTCCCTGGGGTCCCACAAATGAACCTGTAAGAGGTGGAATTCAGCATCATTTTCAAGAACTTCAGCTTGGAAATGAATGGTAAACTCATGCTAGTGTCATGGTCATGATCAAGCCTGTTTCTTGTGTTTCTCAAAGGTGTCAAGGAGTACAAGCCCAAATGCTTTTACCACAGAGAAAGGAAATGATGAAAAATCTGAAGAGCCTTTCTTAGAACACATCAGAAAGTGGCTTCTACCTCCATTCCAGATAAATGGCATGTGGCCAAGACAGCCCTCACCTCTGCCTTCAGCCCCATTCTTTCTTATACTACAAATCACCTGGCTCCCAATTAGAGACCGATCAGAGTTTGTTTTTGTACATTCAGTTTTCCTGTGTAGCTTTCATTTTTCTGCCATTTTCTATGTACACCATCAAAGCTACATTGTGCGCCTTATAAAATAATTGAGATTTGAGATGAGAAACTAGGGTTCCTTGGCAGGCCTGAAGCAGATCAAGCTGAGCTTGGGAAGGGCTTTGCAGAGAGGGCTCCATCAAGGGAAGAGCCAAGAGGAGACCCACAGCTACATTTGCTCTATGTCCACACTTAGGTCGCTTCTATTATTCCTTAAAATCTACAGGCACTGGGGATAAATGACTTGTCCTACTGAGAACTAATAGAAACTCACATGTCTGATCTCCTTTCAGAATTAATTGTGATGTGAGCTGCTGTGAGTACCTAGCAGGAAAGAAGAAACACACAGACAAGCAACTAGTTTTCAAAAATAAAGAAACAAAAGATTCCAAGATTAATGCTTGGGTGACAGGTCTGAGTCATCTAATAAGCATTTTATTAAGCACCTCTTGTATACCCAGCTCTTTGATTCTTGCATTTATTTACTCAACAAATATTTATTGAGTACCTTCTATGTTAGTTACCATTCTAGACATTGGAGATAGAGTGGTGAACAGAATAAACAAAGTCCCTCTCACACGAGGGAACAGATAACAAGCAAGTAAATGAATAAGCAGGAAAATTTAAAAATTTGATAAGTGATATGAAAACATTAAAAGAGGGTGCTGCGCCTGGCTAGAGGGGTCGCAAAAGGGAATAATTTATATTGGGTGGTCCAGGAAGCTCTCACCAAGGAGTGATGTGCATTGAGAACTAATGACTGAAAAGGAGCTGACCATTTGAAAGTATTCCAGAGAATAGAAAAGAATGAAGAAACATGGCCTTATTAGCCTACAATTTAGTTAGATTTTAATAAATCTAACTAAAATAGTGACCAAATGCAAGGCAGAAGGCTAATCTCTAAGTACTAGAGGACTTCGGAATAAAATGACCAGTGGGGAGAGAAAACTACAGTTGATTCTTGAACAAATAGGAGGTTAGGGGTGCTGACCACCCCCAAAGTCGAAATTCTCCTATAACTTAAGTCAGTCCTCCACATACTCAGATTCCCAACTGCCAGCTGGCTCACCCTTGAACAACTTGGCTTTGAGCTGTGAGGGTCAACTGAAAAAAAATTCGAGTACAGGTGCACCCGCACAATTCAAATCTGTGTTATTCAAGGGTCAACTGTTAAGGAATACCTCATGGATGTGGATCCCACCCTTGGCCCAGAACAGATTTGGATATGTGGTGTGCAGGCACAGAATTGGGCACGTGAGCAGTAATGATGTGGACATAACCTCTCTGATGGGTGTAAGAGGCCCAGGGAGTAGTGGGCCAACAATGACCTTCACAGGGATGTTAAGATGCTGAGAATGGGAAGGGGCCTTCAATGTGTGGTCTGAGGACCAGCAGCATCAACATCACCTGGGAGCCTGTTAGTTGTGTAGAATCTTAGGCTCCACTCAAACCTGCTGGATCAGAATCTGCATTTTAACAAGATGCCAGATGGTCTGTGGCATGTTAAATCTTGAAAACCATGCTCCAGTCCAATCCTCTCATTCGGGAAATGAAAGAATAGAATTCACCTGATCTCCATCTTTTGCATGCATGCACAAGAGAGAGAGAGAAAAAAAATTATTTTTAACTGTTTGTTTCAAATAGTGGCCCCAGAAGTGTATAATATTTGTGGCCAAATCTATGTTTCTTACCTAGGCAGCAGCATGGGTTTTAGTTCAAATAGAAGAGGAAAATTAAAACTTGGTTGCCTTTTGCAGGTTTATGCATCTGTATAGGAAATGGGTTTGGTGGATTTGAATTCTGAATGCAGTTTTTTAAAAGATAAAGTTTACTCTATAGGGATGGGGGTGAGAGGGGTGGGAAGAGATAAACCCAAAACCTTACATGCATTTATGCACAACCAATCAACACTGACACTAGGCTGGGGACACAGAAGGAGGGTGGGAGCAGGGAGGAGGGGGTCAATGGGGAAAAAGGGGGGACATCTGTAATACTTTCAACAATAAAAATTAATTAATTAGTTAATTAATTAATTTACTCTGCTCTTGGGTTACTATTGGGATTCAGACCATTTATACTCAAGTATTTTGGTCCTTCTAGCCATGTGATACTGAGCAAGTTATTTGCCTGCATGTAGTTGTACTGTCTACAAAGGATGAGTAATAACTTCTCTCTGGTAAGGTAGTTGTGAGGGAGAAATGGGCTCATCATCAGTGGCTGAAGGAGTAGCTGTGCGGGAGAGGTGATCTAGTACTCCATCAACTCCACCATCCAAAAAAGTCCCCCTGAATGGACATATAGAAGTAAAGACTAGGTACTTGCTATGTTCCCCATCCCACCACATCACTCTTCCTAAGCCTGTGCTAAAACTTTTGAAGCCACTACTGTAGTGTTGCTTGGGGTACAAGCACTGAGGCCTGTACAACATGATTCAGATGTTAGTGGTTGTGATAAACGTGGTGAATATTTATAGTGCTCATTGTGTGCACTAGGCTGGGTATCGAAGATGCAAGGGAAGGCAAAAGCGACCTATGAAGTCCAATCCAGGAGACAGGAAGAGTTTCCCCAAACTGCTTTGTAGTTCTGAGTGAGTCCCAGCTAGGTGGCAGTGGCTTCCTGATCTCCACTTCCTCACGTCCTTATCTTCTGAGTTGTGACACTCTTACAGATTCATTATGTTTGGAAGTAAGCCTGAGTTTCCTCAATCTCATGCTACTGGGATCATCATGTCAGTCACACAATTTGCTCCACTATTTAGGAATTCAAGTGGTGGGGCGTCTCATAACCGCACAATGTTTCGGAATCCTGATTGCTGAATTATTGAATATGTAACTATAGAATCTTAATGTTTGGAGCTCAAGATTGTTAGGAGCCAAGGGACCATAAAGAGTAATTAACGACACATTTGAAAAGGGTGTCACCCAGTTATGTTTTATTACACACACCTTTCGGATGATCCCATAGTAACATCTATAATACATTTATGTTCTTCATGGGTATAAATAGTCATAACAAAAAAAAAAAAACCTGCCTCCCCCAAATTACCATCACAAAGCATAACTATGTCTAATACATAAAACCAACAAATCAACACTAATAGCATATTTTTACCCAATGAAACTCTTCTGATCATATCAGAACCACGAAAGATGTTACATGATTAAAATGGGCTCAAAGTAACATTAATATAATATTTTTCTAAAGAGAAAATATGCACAGCATTTTGCACACTAAATTTAATTTTGAATTTCTATAAAATCTTACTGACAATAATCTGAGCTGGCTTCTTTGTACAGGAGCAGATTGAAGTATCATCACATCAGAAAAGCATTACAGATCTATTTTTTTCAGTGAGAAAGATGCAAACATTACTTCTTGACAGGTAAAGTGATCACACAGCTTCTTATAGAGGTGAAATATTGGTATGGTATATTGGAAATTGATATACAGAAGAAGCAGAGATAATGTTTCAAAATAGTCCTTTTTTTTTTTTATTCTTTGAAGCTACTCTTCCAAGGATCAGGGTTTGGCTGCAGAAAAATCTGTAGGGCTCTAAGTATTTACAGCGAATCATCTAAGAGCTTAATGTATTCACCTCGCAAAAGTGAAGCTGTTATAGTTCCTTCAAATTCCTCCCAATCACTTATAATGTCTGGCTTTTGATGACATTAATATTAATGAAATGATAGGAAATTATACTTTCTGGAAATTGAGTATCAATCAATGTTACAGCTTCACTTTTTTTTTTCTTTGCCAAGGAAATGATGTTTTTCCCATTTTCAGAGATAAATATATTATGATCAAGACTGAGAATCCACACCCAAGGGAGGAGAATTAGAAAAGATGGTAATTAGTAGCAGTCGCTTTAAAAAGCAGGACACCTATAACACTTTCAACAATAAAGAAAAAATTGTTAAGGAAGAGCTTACATATTAGGGTGTATATTTAATGGCTTGCTGTATAAGTGCTAGATATCAGAGAATATCTGCAGCTTACCTTTATAGGCAGTAGAGGAATTCCTCCAGGCACCTGCTAAAGCTGAGGGCATAGGTGAGGGGTGTTGGTCTGGTGGGGTAAGCAATCATGCTTCTCAACTGGGAGGTAGCTACGAGGCTCCAGGACTCCATCAAAAGAACTCGCTCTCTGATTTTCTGTGTCCATTTCTACTGGCATGTAGAGACATCCAAAAGTCAGTTAGTCTCTCTGTCTCTGAGCAAGGTGGGTTCTAAACGATGTCAAATGATAGTTTTTGTACTCTTTCCTGAGTGATGTTTCACCTCACCAGGTGAGCTGGAGTCTGAAGTTGTCCTATTTATTTAGAGGATGTAGAAAGTCAAACTACATAATTTGATTCCCTTTTTGTTTTTGCAGCCATAAAAACCTTAAAGACATATTGCATAACCTCTTGGACACAATACATATTAATGTACTATTTAAGTGACACAAAATAGTTGGTATTGGATGATGTGATCAAAGAAACTACAAATGACTTTTAAAGATTCCTTCCTGTCTTTGAGCTCTAGTATTCTCATTTAAAACTGTGGGAACTGGGGATAGGTCATTTACATAATGTTTATTAGGCCACTTTGTTTTCTACTTCACTTATATAATTAGAAACACTGGTTTATACAAAACAAAGCAAAATGACAGCATCCCAAAGCATAGAGAAGCTATTGGGTTTGGTATTATAACTGCTCTAAACTTTGCCCTCACTTGGATTAGTGATTATTAAACTTCTTCAGGAGGTGGGATGTTTTCAAATCTCAGAGCTCTTCTTGGAACATTTTGAAATACCGAACTTAAAATAAATTCATGTATGGTTTTGGATTGAGATTCTTACATAGAAATATAGTGAGTATCAAATATTTCAGGAATATTTAAGGAAGAACACCTTAAAACTATGAACCTTTACCTAAGTTTTCCCCTACAAATTGGAAAAGAACACAATCATTCAGTTGAGCCGTGACACACCTTGACCTAGTTATGGAACATCCATATTCTTCAGAATATAATTTTTAAAAGAATTTTTAATGAGGTACAGATTCCACCAAATGAGCATTCTTTGATTTATTTAGTCAAATCTTTATTGTAGGTATTCAGGGTGTTTTTATTTTTCTCATTAAAATGTTTCAATAAGTAATTTTGTACATTAAAAAAAGTATCATTTTTAAAACGTGGTCCTAGCTATCATGATGGTTAGGTAGCTAAGAATCTCTGTCTTCGGCCATCATTTTTGCTTTTGCCACTTGACATACTGATCTGGATCGCATTGCAAACACTTATTTGTCTTCTTGTTCTCTCTCTTCCTGGCCTCTTTGAGCAATGCTGCTTTTCAGGTTTCTGTAGCTCATTAACTACCTTGATTCTCTGGGCAATACCCCAGAGATATTAGTTGGCACTTTCCCTCAGTTGACTCACATATTTTTCCCTAGTGTAACTTCTCTAAGCAAATTCTTTGCTATCATGTCTCTATCCTTATGGGTGTCTATGACTCCTCCTCATTTTGTCTCACCATTGGTTAGGGTGCTGTTTACTCCCTTCTCATCATTAGTGAACTCGCAGAAGGTACAGGGTCACCAGGGGAATTCTCTTCTGGTTATTTGTATTTAAGCCCTCACTCTCCTCAAAGGGATAAATACCTAGCAGCCTGTTTTGTTTTAAGACAGAAAAAAGTGTTCAACCCACTTTGAGTTCACTTTTGAAAAAACATTTTATAAACTATTTTTCACATAAATCAGGTAATAAATAAGCTTATGTTGAATTCAAAGACCTCTCTGTATTTCTATTGGCATTGGACCAAAAGTGTTCATTCAATAAATGATCTAACAATGTTTCATCATAGTATCTCTGTGTGAAGTTGATAATGATGAACTGGCTGTTTGCAAAAATCTGTAGGAGGCTTTCCAGGGGGATCCTTCCTCCACCCCTCCCCCACTCGCATAGGGAGGGTCAGGCTTCGGGTCAGCAGCCCTGTGCCTCGGAGGGAAGCTCTCCTTCCGCTGCCAGAGTCCCTCCCTCACTACACAGCCTCTCCAGGCTTTACTTTGTTTCTTCTCAGCGGCCCCAGGGATGCCACTTGCCTTCTCTTAGGAGCCACCACCACCATCTATCTCCTCCTCGGGTTTTTCTCTCCCCAAACTCATCCTCAGAATGGGATGTCTCTTTCTGTCTACTACCTTTCTCATACCCTTCAAACAAATGCACCAACAATTTTCAGAGTTATGCTGTCAATCACATGGGCCAATAGCCTGCATAATATGTATATCTGAGGAATTTATAGAAATAACAGGATCTTATAATCTGGTAATACCATAAATGGGAGTCTCATTGGATTTCTTTTATTTCTGAGAATATGTCTCACCCATTCCCCCCTCCTTTCCTACAATTAGGAATGACTGCACAGATCCATTCTTTGTCATAACCCCTCTTCTCAGCATTGTGGGTCTAAAGAGTCTTTTTTTATTAATTTTTTTCTTTATTGATTTTAGAGAGAGAAGAAAGGAGACGGAGAGATAGAAACATCAATGAGAGAGAACACTGATTGGCCGCCTTCTGCATGCCTCCCTCCCCCACTGGGAATTTGGCTCACAACCTGGGCATGTGCTGTGACTAGGAATCAAACTGGCAACCTCTTGGTGCATGGGTCGACACTCAACCACTTAGCCACACCGGTCTGACAGGTCTGAAGAGTCTTAGGCGCATGCTAGTTTCAAAAAGGTGGGCCATTGCATCTCACAGACATTGCAGGTTGGAAAAATGGCCCTGGACTCAACCTGGAGCATTATTACTTCATTTCTCATTCTCATTCACTGAATACTGTCACCGCTCTACTACTCTATCAGCTATTTTAAGATATCAGGCAAATTGTCTCCTCATTCAATTAGAAAGTAAGCCCACTGAGAGTAGCTACTTAGTCTCGTTCACTGCTGCATCCTGAGCCTCCGAGAAAGTGACTGGCGAGTTATCTATCATGCACCTTCCATGTCCCATACAGTGAGTGGATTCATGGACTAACGGGAGTATACAAAAATCAATTAGAAATATTAGACAGCATCCTATTAACCAACGAACCCATATAAGTAGAAGAATTGGAAGGAGGTTCTAACACTAGAATAAATGCAGGAACGTGCCACTTTTCTGGATGTAAAGATTCAATATTGTAAAGATTCTAATTATTCCCTTAATATAATGCAATTCCAATAAAAATTGGACCTGTGATTTGCTTTTTAATGTATCAATATTATTTTACGGATCTAAAGAGACATGAAAACATGGTTGCACGTTAAACTTGTACAAAAATGTTCATACAGCATTATTTATTATAGTTAAAAAATGGAAACAACTCAAATACCAATCATTTGCGGATGGATAATGAAAATGTGGGGCATACATCCAGTGAAATACTATCCAGCACTGAAAAGGAAAAAAGTTCTGACAAACTATAAAAAAAAACATTATGCTCAGTGAAAATATGGGCCACAAAAGATGCTATATTGTAATCCATCACTCCGTTTATATGAAAAGTCTCAAAAGACAAATCCACAGAGAGAAGTAGATTTGTGGTTGCCCAGGGCTTGGAATGGGATTGAGGAGTGATTACAAATATGCAAAGATTTCTTCGTGGAATGATAGAAATGTTCTGAATGAGACTGTGGTGATGGTTGCACACCTCTGTAAATATACTAAAAGAACATTGAATTGTACACTTAAATAGATAAACTTTATGCTATGTAAATTATATCTCAATAAAGCACAATAGGTTAAGTTTACAAGTGAGAATAGGGAGCTATAGAAATCAAGGCATTTTTGAAACAAACAAACAAAAAAGTAGTAGTGATGAGACACTATTTCCATTGGGAAAAGTTTTAGAAGAAGAATTTCTGGATTAAAAGGTATACACAAATAAATAACAATAATTTAATAAAAATAAGAGCCCATGAGTCCACATTCATAATAAACAAACAAACAAACCTGGATCAAAACTTCACACCTTAAATACGAAGTAACCAAAATATATATTTGCTTATAAAGTAAACTGTAAAATTATAAAATGTTGAGAAGAAAATATATAAAAATACTTGTGGGACAGATTTGGTCTTGGTGAAGAGTTCTTAAATATGTACAATCCACACAAGAAAAATAGTCAATAAATTGGACCTCATCAAAATGAAAAACTTCTGTTTTTTGAAAGACTGATCTTATTAAGAGGATGAAAACAAACACTATAGACTGTAAGAAGATTCTTTTAAACCACATATTTGGCAAACAACTCACAGCTAGAATACATAAAGAACTCTTCAAACTCAACAGTTCAACAAATCCAGTTAAAATGGGTAATAGTCAAGAACAGACATTTCACCAAAGAGGATGTATGGATGACAAATAAGCCCACAAAAAGATGTCCAACATCACTAGCCATTAGGAAAATGCAAATTACGAACATTTTTATTTTATTTTTTCCATCGCCATTTATTCCCTTTATGCCTTCTTCTACACCCCCCACCACACACACACAGTCATGAGCTTTAACTACATTTCTACTAAAACAGGTGAAATTTAAAAAAAAATAATGACAAAACCAAATGCTTGTGATGATGAGGAGAAATAGGGTCTCTCATACATTGCTGTTGGGAATGCAAAATTGTATAGTCACTCTTAAAATAATAAGTTAGCAGCTTTTAAAAAATGAACATTCTCATAACATATGACCCAGCATTCACACATCCATATATTTATCCCAGAAAAAAAGAAAACTTATATCCACACAAAATGCTGTACACAATTGTTTATAGTAGCTTTATATGTAATAGTCAAAAATTGGAAACAACCAAAATGTGCCTCATGAGGTGAATAGCTAACTGTGGTACATTTTTACCATAAAATACTACAGGCATACCTTAGAGATGTTGACGGTTTGGTAACAATACCATAATAAAGCACGTATAGCAATAAAGAGAGTTGTAACCATTTTGCTGGTGGAGGGTCTTGCCTTTAATTTGTAAAAAACACAACACCTGTGAAACACAATAAAGCAAAGCACAGTAAAATGAGGCATGCCTGTCCTCAACAATAAAAAGGAACAAACTATTCATAGACACAACATCTTGGATGGGTCTCAAGAGCATTAGGCTGAATGAAAATAAAAATCAATTTCAAAAGGTTCATATTATATAATTCCATTCATAACACTCTCTAAATGCCAACATTATAGAGATGGAAAACAGATAAGTGGTTTTAGGGGTTACAGATGGTGGCCTGGATTCAGGATGATGGGGAGGAAGGGAGCTGGGTTTAAAAGCACAGTGGTAGAACAAGGGATATCTTTGTGGTGATAGAACAGTTTTGCAACTTGATAACAATGGTGGTTACAGAAATCTACACGTGTGATAAAATGGGATACACACAATGTTCCAATGTCATTTTCCTGGTTTTCATATTGTACTACAGTTGTACAAACTGTAACCACTGGGAAACACTGGGTGAAAGGTACATGGAACCTCCTTGTACTACCTTTGCAACTTCCTGTGAGTCTACAATTATTTAAAAATTAAAGTTTAAAAATTGGTAAAGAAAAAAAAAAGTATACCGGTACAAATGTCATATAATAATTAGAGTAAATTATTAAAGTTTTAATTTAAAAACTATAAATAATTAAAAATATACAGATGGGTAAATCATGAAAGAGATTTTAACATGTCAAGGTGATCATTTTTGTCAGAAGGGCAGATTTTTAAAATAAATCTTGCTAGGTTAGCTATTTAATTTGAAAAAAAAAAAATTAACTTAGGTTCCTGCTTTTAACTACACTCCAGAATGAATTCCAGGTGGATTCGACATTTAAAAGTTAAAAATTGAGACCATTAGAAAAAGTCAAGAAAATATGAGTGAATATATATTTGATCATAGGATAGTGAAACTCTTTCCAGCCAGGAATCGAAGGTCAAAATCATAAAGGAAAAAAATGATAGTTTGCACTACATAAAAACTTTTAAACATTGTATTTAATGAATATAAAAAAATTTTTAAGCAAAAACTGAAAAAATTGTATATAGGCAACAAAGAGTTGAAATCTTTAATGTATAACAATGTTTTCAATACCTAAAAAATCTTAATTAGAAATAATAGCCCTGGCCAGTTTTGCTCAGTGGTTAGAGCATCAGCCTGCAGTCCAGAGAGACCTGGGTTCGGTTCCTGCTAAAGGCAGGTACGGCAGTTGCAGTTTGTCCCGGCCCTGGTTGGGTCATGCAGGTGGCAGCCACTCGATGTGTCCCTTTCACGTCGATGTTTCTCTCTCTTTCTCTCTCTTTTCCTCTCTCTCCCTCCCACTCTATCTGAACAAAAAATGGAGAAATGTCCATGGGTGAGGATTAAAAAAAAAGAAGAAATAATAAATGGAGGGAAAAAATCTCAATTCATAAAATAAGAAGGTCGAATATCAAATAGACAAGAAAATGGTTAATTTCACTAACAATGAAAGGATAGCAAATATAAGAATAAAAATTGTATTTCAATACAATTATTCACCTATGAAAATGGCAAAAGAAATCTTTTTTCTAAAAGATAATATGCACTGTTACTCAGAAATGAGGGAAACATATTTGCATGCAGTGTGGTATGTTTTAAAATCTGTTACTTTTTGATTGAGCATTTCAACTTTTAGGGATTAAATTTACTACTAATGATAATAATGCCAAAACAACAACAACAACAACACAGCTCATATACAACACTTACTACATACCCGGCATTTCTCTGAGCACCGTGCATGAACTCATGTAACCTTCTCACAACAGTCCTAAGGTACGTTTTGCAGATAAAAAAACTGAGCTTCATAGAGGTTAAATCATTTACTCAAGGTCACATAGCAACGATTGCTAAATCCAGGATTTGAACACAGCAGTCAAGCTCCAGAGAACATGCTGTTTGTTAAGTAAAAAAGTATACTTCCTCTCTTTTTATAAAAATAATTAGAGATACATGCAAATATTAAGTACATGCCCTGGCCGGGTGGCTCCGTTGGTTGGAGCAGCATCATCCCATATACCAAAAAGGTTCATGCCCCAGTCAGAGCACATACCTGGGTTGTGTGTTCAATTCCCAGTGCATATGGGAGGGAGCCTATAGATGTTTCTCTCTCTTCCTCTAACCCCCCACTCCGTTCTCTCTCTCAAATCAGTAAATATATCCTAGGATGAGGATAAAAAAAAAATAAGTATATAGATGTTCATCGGTGTTTGCTTTAAAATGGTGAAAACTAGCCCTGGCCGGTTTGGCTCTGCAGTTAGAGCATCGGCCTGTGGTCCAGAGAGACCCGGGTTCGGTTCCCGCTAAGGGCATGTACCTTGGCTGCAGTTTGTCCCCGGTCCTGGTTGGTCATGCGGGTGGCAACCACTCGACGTGTCCCTTTCACGTCGAAGTTTCTCTCTCTCTCTCTCTCTCTTCCTCTCTCTCCCTCCCACTCTATCTGAACAAAAAATGGAAAAATGTCCTCTGGTGAGGATACAAAAATAAAATAAAATGGTGAAAACTAGAACCACTTCAATATTAGAAAGTAGAGACTTTGTTAGATAATGTAGGGGTTTAGGGGCTATCCATCATTGTGTGGAAAACCAGCATCCATCAATAATGCTGCAGTCAAGTTAGGGCTGGCAACTTTTCTGTCAAGACCAAAGAGTAAATATTTTAGGTCATGCCAACCATGGTCTCTGTCAGAGCAGTCAAGCCTGTTGAGCGCAAAAGCAGCAGGAGACAGTAGTCAGAGGAAGGCGTGTGATTGAGCTTCAGGGACTGTTTGCAAAAACAGGCAGTGGGCTTTAGCTGCAGGTTACAGTTTGCTGACCTCTGCTGTAGAGTAACTACATTACAGTTCTGATCTGAACTGTTCATACTATAGTAAAGTGAAAAAAGCAGGAGAGAACTTTAAATATATATGTAAATTTACATATACAAATACAAATGATTTTGGAACTCGATAGAAGTGTGCAACAGAGACTGCTGTCTCCCTCTTCAAAGTTGTTGTTAAACTCCTTTTGCTGTATTTGCTCTAGAAGTTGGGAGAGAAGTATTTATCATTGCAGTTTACAGCATGGAGCTATGTGACCCAGTTCTGGCCGAAAGGAGTTAAGGAGAAGTCTATGAAGGATGGTCTGCGAGGAAGCTTTTATGTTATTGACGAGAGGATACCTACAAGCCTGGGGATCATATCCAACTTGCTCAGGATAGTGGAGCACAAAAAAGAGCCCGAGTCCCTGGTGCATCCCTGAGCCAATGTCCCAGTTCTACCCTGCCAATGTCCTATATGTGAGAAAAACAAAAGCAAAAAATTCCGAATATGATTAAGTCATTATTAGTTGGGTGCATCCAAAAGCATTTCTTATTTCATACAAAATGGAAGGAAATTGTACATTCAGAATTTTGCCTTGGATAAATACTGATTTCTCAGGACTTCACTTTTCTATTTGCCAGAGACTAGAATCGAGGAAAACAAAGAGAAGAGTGTCAAATTCTCACAGCACTTATATTTTCAGTGGTGGAACTTCACTGCTAATATTATTTTACTTATTCTCTTTGCATATTTTTTTTTGTTAAACATTTCCAAAGTTTCCGTGGATACTTTGTGTAATTATACTATATATATGCACACACGCAGGGTGGGGCAAAAGCAGGTTTATGGTTGTTTGTATGGAAAATAATACATGGAGGAAAAAGGGGGGACATCTGTAATACTTTCAACAATAAAGATAAAAATAAAATAATACAATAATTAATAAATAATAATACAAGAATAAATTGTTTTCTGTACTCACAACTGTAAACCTACGTTCGCTCCACCCTGTGTGTGTGTGTGTGTGTGTGTGTGTGTATACACATATATTTTGTAAAGAAATTCTTGAACTAATTATGAGATATGAAATGACAAACCCATTTACAAATGATGAAATGGACATAATTATAGAAATATAGCATCCTGAACCCCAAAGAAAGTTTCTGGCAAGATTTATCACACACTTTCCATGTTCCATACAGTGAATGGATTAATGGGCAAAAGGAAAGTATACAAAACTAAATTAGAAATATTAGACAGCCTCTCATTAACCAAAGAGCCTATATAAGTAGAAGAATTAGAAGGGGGTTCTAACTCTAGAATAAATGCAGGAACATGCCATTTTTCTGGATGTAAAGACTCAATATTGTAAAGATACCAGTTATTCCCTTAGCATAACGCAATTCCAGTAAAAATCTGACAGGGCTTTTTTCTTTCTAAGGTATCAGATTGGTGGTTTCAGGGGTTAGAGATGGTGGGGATGAGGGTGGTTACAAGGCGGGATAAAGGAACCTCTGGTAAGGTGGAGTTAAGTATGCTGATTGTGATAGTGGTTACCTGAAGCTACATGTGTGATAAAACTGCGTACAGCTACACACAAACGTAAGTACATCTACACCCAGTGAACTTTAAATAAGCTCTGTCGTTGTACCAATGTTAGTTTCCTGGTTCTGAAGTCATAATATACTGATGCAAGATGTTTAACATTGGGGGGATCCCAGGGAAGGGTTCACAGAATCTTTCTAAACATTTCTTTGCAACTTCCTGTGAATTTGTAATTATTTAAAAATAAAAAGATTCTTTAAAACCTAAAAAAGTAATAAATAAAAAGAAATGGAGGAACATAAAACTTTGTCATATAGTCCAAGTCCTTTTAGGATTCTGAAGCTGGGAAAGAAGCAACGCTTACTTGTCTTGTGTTTAGAACTTATTTCTAGAGAAGAAGTTCCAGCAAAAGCGTTTTTCTAGAAGTTAGTTCTAACCAGTGTCTCTATCACCACTTGAAAATAAGTTAGGACAAATGCATCATTTATTATCTGTCAATGGTCAATGCTTTGCTTACCTGAGGCTCAGGGCTGGGAGAGTCTTAGAACCATTTACAACCTGATAGAACTGGCCTCAGTAAGTTAACATCTAAAAGCCACCTGGATTACTTCCAGGACTAGACTGATGTATTTTTTTTCTTCTAAAATGATTGGCTTCATAATGAAATAATAGAAGATAAAAAACATACACAACAACCCTGGTCGGCTTGGCTCAGAGGTTGGAGCATCAGCCTATAGACCAGAGAGTCCCGGGTTTGGTTCCTGCTAAGGGCACGTACCAAGAAAAAAAAAAAAAGAAGCCACTCCCAACCACCCATACCAAGGCAAAGAGAGGGCATTCATGCTTTCATGCTTCTATTCTTTAAAAACAAACAAACAAACAAACAACCACAACACTACAAACAATCCAAATACCAAGCACTACTTGAAGTGAGGATTAGAAAGAATTAAGGTAAAGGTTTTTGAGACAGTTATAGGTTCATCCCCATACACATTTTATTTTTTTGTTTTTAAGTATTTTATGGTCCTCTTGATTCTATGAAGTTTTTACAAGGTTTGCTTTCTTCCCATTATCAATGCGTTTTCCTATTGTTTTCTTCTATGCTCCATTGTGAGTTAAAATGAGTTGTCCTCTTAAAAATAAGAGTTGTCTTGTTATGATTTTGATTTTTTTTAGATATGTTTTTTATTAATTTTTAGAGAGAGAGAGAAGAGAGATGGAAACACCAATGAGAGAGAAACATGGATAGGCTGCCTCCTGCTGCCTCCTCACTGGGGATCCAGCTGCATCCAGGGCTGGGAATCGAACAGAGACCTCTCAGTCCATAGGACAATGCTCAATCCACGGAGCCACAATAGCCAGGCCTGATTTTGATCTTTAAAGTAGACTCAGAGCAGAATACTTGGTTCAGGATGCATTTCCTAAGCTCTTCACCTCCTCTGTTCCATCTCTTTTAAAAGTGCCTTCAGCCCTGGCCGGTTTGGCTCAGCAGTTAGAGCATTGGCCTGCGGTCCAGAGAGACCCCGGTTCAGTTCCCGCTAAGGGCATGTACTTCGGTTGCAGTTTGTCCCAGGCCCTGGTTCGGTCGTGTGGGTGGCAGCCACTGGATGTGTCCCTTTCTTTTTATTTTTTATCCTCGCGATGTGTCCCTTTCACATCAATGTTTCTCTTTCTCTCTCTCCCTCCCACTCTATCTGAGGAAAAAAGGAAAAAATGTCCTTGGGTGAGGATTAAAAACAAACAAACAAACACTGCCTTCAACCAACCCACCAACATCACTTGCACACTTGGGCGTCTGCATCTTTCCTTTGCATCCATTGCACTAAAGCTAGGGCTTGAGTAAGACTCAGGGGGCAGAATACATTGAGTGCCTTGCTTGTCTTAGGCAAAAATTTAAAAGTAGAAGAAACAGGGCTCTCCTCTAACATTACAGCCTTCTGGTTTTATCCCGTAATTCTAAAACAGGAAAGTTAAAATCCTTAGATCTGCCTCTTTATGACTTTCTAGGTGTGTCATCCAGCTAATTTGATCAATTAACTGACACTAATAGGAAACAGCTGGAACCACTGCTCTTAGAAGATTTATCGAGGCCCCCTGGAGACAGCACCCCTCCCTCCTGCTGCTTCTTTTGCAGTCTAATCCCCACAGTGACTCAACTGATCTGAATTTCAGATGGTGGGTATAGATGAGGTCAGGCTGCTGGGGGATTTATTTTTAAAGTTTGCAGAGACATCCTGGGTCTAAAGACCTATCTGAATTTTTAGCAAAAAATTTCGTATGCCTGAGAGGTGCCAGAGGACAATGAAGCAGTCTGTTTAGCCCAGGAGAGATAGTGCATGAATAATGGCTTCTCTGTACTCTCTTTGTCAGCATAAACATCATCTTGTCAGTTTGTTAGGACAATAATATCTAATAATAATTCTCAGCATTTGTCAACCGCAGAGATCTTCGCAAAACTAAGTTCATTTTCAAGACAACCCTGTCAGTAGGGTTTGATTTATTTCTATTGTACACATGGAGAAATTGAGGCAGCATTTTAAAGAGAAAAAGATTAATGAGAGTGAAAATTAACCCAGGGACAGTCTCCATATTTCTTCCCTCTAAGTTTGTTTAAAAAATGTTATTTATGAACTGTGTGAAGTGATTATAGCACCGAGACCACTGATTCGGTCAAGAAACAGCACCTGTGCTATAGCCCCCTTTAGTTTCCATTGGCCAGAGGTAGCAATTAAAAAGGTGAAAAGTCACAACTTTCATTTCCAAGTCTCCAGAGCTACCAAGTGAGAACAGGTGTCTGAGTGTAGCCTCTGGCCCAGGGTGTAAGCTCTTTCTCAGCAGACCTCCAGCCTCTTCTGAGGCGTACCTGCCCCTCCACTTAGAAATCTGGGAGCTGACATGGTGTGCCATGTTTCTTAAACGAGTTGGTTAAGACCTACAAGGTTATTTTGAAATAAAAATGTATATGCAAACTGACTAAAATAATGGCAGTAGGAAGATAGGGTTGAAGACTAGGATTGGGAAATGACCATTACTATGGTGATAACAGTGTGGGCGGGGCTAGTCCTGGCCTAATGTTAGGTGCATGGGAATTCCCTAGAGAGTTTGCTGACACACAGGATACTGGCCCTACCTCCAGGTTTTCTAATTCAGTAGGTCTGGAGTGGAACCTTATGATTTGCATTTCTAACAAGTCCCCAGGTCTTGCCAAGGGCTACATCTCTGTGGCCACCTGTTTTTGTAAGGCCTGAAGCTAATAATAGTTCCTACAGAAGAACCTTTGCAATTGATTCCATAATAGAAAACACTAACTTTGTGCCCCAGTTAAGTGAAATGCTGTTCTTAGCAAAAAGAATTACGTTCTTCTCATCAGTAGGTCTGTATTAAAGAAAATTATACTATTATAGTTTGAATTTCATCAATAAGACTGTGAAATTTCTATTTCCTTTGTTATATAAGTACCTACAAAATATCCTCAATCTTGCCTCTTGGTCCATAAAGCTTGAAATATTTACTCTCTTGCCCTTTACAGAAAACATTACCAGACCTCTGGGCTAGTGGATGCTGCTGATCTGGGAATGACTTTGAGAACCAATGCTCCAAACTGTTTTTATTAAATATATTAAATACGTCTTCTGCTCCCCAGCACAGCCGGTCCTGGTCCATCATACAGTGTTGAGAGACACACTCCTCAATGTTTGCCATTCCACTTCAGGAGAGGAATGTGTGGAGTTGAACAGAATGTGGGAAATGCCTTAGCATGTGTTTAGAAGTGTAGAGAAAAAGGATTAAAAAAATATGTTGGTTAGTCCTTAGCAAAATTTTAAGAGAGATTAATTCATTTTGGATGTTGTCCCATCTCTCATCTCCCTGCCATCCCAAGTTCTCAGCACTCTGGGGGTTCTCCTACTGTTCAGTGTCCCCAAGGTCTGCTCTCCACAGAGACCTTCCCCAACACACCCACAGCTCCACGATCACCTCCCACACTAAGTGGTGGGTAAGTACTCTGAAGAGTAAGTTCTCAAAATTTAAAGCCTGTAGCCTGGCCGATATGACTCAGTGGTTGAGTGCTGACCCATGCACCAAGAGGTCACGGGTTCGATTCCCAGTCAGAGCACATGCCCAGGTGGTGGGCCAAATCCCCAGTGGGGGGCATGCAGGAGGTGGCCAATTGATGTTCTCTCTCATTGATGTTTCTATCTCTCTGTTCTTCTCTCTCAAATCAATAAAGAAAAAGATGTAAAGTCTGTGATGCATTCAAATATTTATGGTGTGCATATTTGTTTCCTTTGTCATTTAACACCGGATTGTATGTTGCAGTATTTGGAAATTACTGCATTGAGAAATGACTTTCTTAAAAACCTTGACTTTTTTCCCACCATTCTCTAATTTTGCTATCAGTAGCAGATTCTTGATAATAAAAGGTGATCTTGGTGAAGTTTTCCACTGTGGCATGTCTTGAAGGAATACCATTTGACTTCAGCCTGCGGATGAAAATAGGCATTTTCTCCAAGGAAAGTTCTGTCATCGTGACTCTTCCAACCAATGGATGAGTCAGCTCAGGTCTGTTTCCTGCCTCTTCTTCATGCTCAGCCGTAGGAAAACCCTGAGGAAAGTAGAGCAATCTAACAACAGGATAAAGATTGCTTTTGCTATCACATTTAGCGTGTCTCATGGCAGAAAATTACTCGCCGTTTTGCCTTTTTCCTGTTGATATTTGGACCCACAATTCAGAAACTCCTGGCTATTTTGCAAGTTGGGGGAGAGAGACATATAGTGCCGTGAACCTGTGTTTCACTTTATCAGGAACACAGAGCAGAGCGAGCTCGGCCACAGTGCACAGCGCTCTTCACACCGTGTCCTCACACATGCAATGCTGTGATACTCAACAGCTGCTCAGAGGTGACTGTAAGGATTACAATAGTCAATGGGCAGAGTTCATAGGACAGTGCCTGGCACATGGCTTATTGAAAACTCTATAAAATTTAACTTTGGTATAACTTGATATAAGTACTTTACTAACCAAAAGTTATTTGTGTGTCTGCACTCCCCACTAAACCCATCCTTCCATCCATCTATCCACTGGATAAATATTTTTGAAGACCTATTATAAGCCAAGCGTTCACTTGGATTGGAGGATAGAGGGCGAACAAGCCAGATGAAGGCCCAGCCCTCTCAGAGATACATTTTTGTGGATTGCAAGCTCATGAAGAGAGAGAGATCCTATCCCTGTATCTTTACCTAGAGCCAAGCACAGCACTTAACCGAGATCTGCTTTAGGAGGGTTTATGAAAGAATGACTATTGTGCAATTGACACTTCTGAAAAATGAAAAGTCAGCTGTGGTTACATTTCCTCTCGGCTGCTACTGGGACGGGGCCACCAGTTAGAGCAGAATCTCTGAGATATGCTGCGGACGGAGATCAGAGCTGGCCATCTTCAGAGTTCTAGTGGCCTTGCTCTGCATCTGTGCCCAGAACGCTCTTCCAGTGGGCACAGAGGAGGAGTGATGGCCCCTGGAGAGATGGCGGTCATTCAGACAATGCTCTTCATTCATATTAACTGCAGTCTGTAATTCAGTACTGAAGTCCAAGTGGCAGCCACATATAACTTTTCCATATAACTAAATGTTCCTTTCAGTGGCATACTATACTAAATAAACTGTTCAGCTCTTAGTGAGTTCTGGGGAAGGAAATACAATATTATGTTGCCATGTGTACTGAGAGACAGAGAAGCTTTCAGATTATGGAGCAATTAATTAAAGAACAATCATGAAAATGTTCCTGATAATTCACTTCAAGCAGCTATTCACTGTTATGTTATCATTTCGGATAATATTCATGATTATTGTTTAATTGTTTTTAATATGGATGTACAGTTTTATGTAATCCTTTTGTAATTGAGAAGCAGTTAGAGGTTCAGGTGTTCTGAAATACTTTTTTATTCAATTTACCAACTTTTAGAAGAATCCTGTTATGTAATTAACCCAGATTATTAACTCAGACATATCCATTCTGTATTGCATGTAAATATAACTATAAACCTATCTGATTTCAATTTTAAGCCTTAAGACAAAAGCCATATTGCCATCTCTGTATAAGTCTAACTAAAGCTAATGGGTCCATAGTTCCTACTAGGAAAGTCCATTAGTTAGTCAACAAATGGAAATTGAGTGTTGGGGCTATTATACAAAGATTATATAGCTTTGTTTTTTATCTCTAGGCACTTTTAGTTTTGTTTGGAAAATAAGACAGATAGCATAAAATGATAACTAGCAATTTAAGGCAATAAATAGTGAGTGTCAAATAATAAAATAAAAAACAGTTGCTATAGAAAGCCACAGGAGACAGCAGCCGTTTGGTCATGCTTGGTAGCGACAGCCTTGCCCACTAAATCTTGTCCGTTCCATGAAAGTTTGCCTGGTGAGACCGCAGAACTTGGGTTGATTATGTTCCCCTGCTAGTCACAGTGTGACACGAGAGCCAGCTGCTCCAGGAATACCTGGGAGCTTGTCAGAAATGCAGCATCTCAGGCACCGCCGCAAACTGACCGAGTCAGAACTGCGTTTCAACACGACCCCATTGGTTCACAGAACATTAGGGGCTGAGAAGCACTGGTCTAGCAACTGGTAACTAGCTTTTTTCCCCACTGAGGGAAATTAGACTTATGCTTGTTAATCTCATTCTCACTCTAATAAAAAATAAAGAAAATCATTCAACAAGCCTTTATGTACCTCTGTGCGAGGGACTCGGTAGTTTCTTCTGGTTGCACTCTAAGTACTGTATACATAAGTACCCAATGATGGTTTGGGGTGTTCATTAATTCTGGTGACTGATACAGACAATGAGGTCCAAACACCGAATAGATTCTGAACATTCGGGGATATTTCCTCATCAAGTAGCAACCTCAGTCACCCCAAGAAAGGGAAAAGTTTGTTAGGAGCTCCTCCAGGCAGAGTGACTGGGGAGAAACTTGAACTTGAGACAGGGTCATAGCAGATACTATTTTGTCTGTGGTTCCTCCTGTGCTAAGGGCTGTGTCCACCAACATGCATGACACTTCAACTTGTGTGTCTAACAGGCTTCGCGATAATAAGCCTCCAAAGGAGAATTCTTCACTTTCTCTCACAAAACTGCATTCCCTTTAATCTTCCTCTTCTCGATAAACAGCATCACCATCCATCCAGTGTATAAGCCAAAAAGAAGGAGAAATCATTCTGAACTCTTCCATTTTTCCACCCACCACATCTAATTCATGAGCATTTTCATCAGTTCCACCTTTAGGACAGGATCTTGGCTACATCCCCTTCAGGTTGTCTCCACGGGCGCCAGCGCCGTCTCCCCGGGTCTGCGTGGGCTGCCTGTGTGGCCTTCCTGCTTCCCCTCTTGCTCTTGTCTGTCTAATCTCCATACAGCAGGCAGTGTGGCCATAGAAAAACGTCAGTTTCTTGACACTTTAATGATTTGCTATTTATATAATGATTTCCTATTTATTCATATTATTCATCTGCCTGAAACTTTAATGATTTTTTATTTATCTGCAAATACAACTGAAACCAACAATATAAGGCAATAAAAATAAGGCAAAAACCACTTGCCCTTAACCCTTACCCCATCACCCTCTATCCTCCAGCCAAACTGACCTTTTAATCATTGTTTCAATGTGCTCAGCTCCTTTCTACCTCAGGATCTTTGCATCTCTTCTCTCTGCCTAGAACAGTCTGCCTAGTTCTTCACATGGTTGTCTGCTGGTGTTTCAGAGCTGAGTAACTGCCGTATGTTAGAGGCTCTCCCTGAAGTTCAACTACTCAGCAACCCAACGTGTTTATTTATTTCATGATCCTGATGGCAATCTCCAACAGCATTTTTTAAGTTTTTGGTTTTGCTTACTTGAGTCTGCCTTTCCATCTGACATTAGAAACCTGCTAAGGGTAGAGAGCTCATCTCTCTGGTTCATCTCTATTTCCCCAGCACACAAATATGTGAATGAATGAAAGTGTAGTTTTAAATTTGTGTAACTGAATTTTTGACCTCTTTCTGAGTACATCTGAAGTACCTCTTTATTTAAGTACCCAACTTACAAAAGAATCTCGTTCTGCAATTAACAAGGTTACTAACACAGGTATGCACATTCTGTCTCTGTACCACATGTGGATATAACAAGGTGCCATATATCACTTGAAAGAAGGATGCAGGTGCCTCTAGCCAGCTGATCATCTGAAGGAAGGAGCACATGCCCAGCGTGCCGTTCTCTCTGCAGGTAGTAAAGGCTGTGCTTCTGGGATCCACTCCAAACAGCACGATGGCCACTTGTGTGTAGATGAGACTCCCTGAGTGGACCTCCAAAGATGTAATAGAGCCCTCCATGTCCCTAAACCCTAATGGAAAACCTAGGTGAATCTCTAGTCCTGACAGGAAGTGTAGGTGAATTCTTCCATCCTGACTTAAACATGAAGGAAATCAGCCTTTCCGTTTCCTTAAGTGGTTTAGATGGTTAGGTCCTTTTCAGCTCTAATAAAACTGGTTATATATATATAACCAGTTTACATGTCTAACACAATACTAAGGAGACCCACCCATATTGCAGATGTGATGGGCAGAATAATGCAGCCTCAATGCCTAATGCCTTTCAGAACTTTTGGATAGGTTACCTTTCATGGCTGATGTGGTTAAATTAAGGACAATGAGATGGGGAGATTATCCTGGATTATCTAAATGGGCTCAATGTCGTCACAAAGGTCCTTGTAAGGGTCAGAGAAGGAGAGGCGATGACAAAAGCAGAGTGTGGGAGTCAGAGAGCCATCTGAAGTGTGGGAGTCAGAGAGCCATCTGAAGATGCTTTGCTGCTGACTTTAAAGATGGAAGGAAGCTATGAGCTGAGGAAAACAGCAGCTTCTAGAAGCCAGAAAAGGCAACAGACTATCCTCTAATCTAGAGCCTCCAGAAAGAGCCAGCCCTGATGGTTTAGGACTTCTGGTCTCCAGAATGCTAGGATAATAAATACGTGTTCTTCTAAGCCAATAGGTTTATGGTGATTTGCTTCAGCAGCAATAGGAAACTAGTACAGTGAGAGTGGGTGGCAAAGATACATCCCTTCTCCGTTTTCCTTTCCATTTGTGAAGTACGCTGGTGTTCTAAAGTCATCTGCCTGGTCCTGATAGAGGTCATGAAAGTCATAGCACAGTAGCTCAAAACAGACCCACTTCATTCTCTCACTTAGAATCTCCTCACTCTTCATTTTACTAACAATCCTCCCATCTTTGTTAACTAGTTATCAGCCTACAGTAGATTAAAAATAACAAAAGATAAATTATTGGAGCACAAATAATGACAGCTACAGTATGTGATAATGAATGCCTTGCCTGTGAAAAAAAAAAAAGAAAACACACAGGAAAGTCACAGGAGGCAAACTAGTGGTAACCAGATGCTCAAGGGTGTGACAGCCCCTGGAGGTATCACTCGGTTACATCAGAGCATGACACTCACTGAATCACCACCCTGAAATGTGGAAAAAGACTGTCACGCCTAATGTAGGGAGGTGAGCTCTACATTCAAGACAGATAACTATCAAAATTAGTTAAAATAAAAATGATTTGATGTTTCAAGGTAGACAGTTATCGGGAAAGGTTTATTTATAATGATATTGAATAGTGCGGTGTTTTTAAAAAAAAGTCTATTCCTCTCATAAAGATCAGCCTCTGACGTGGCTTTTCTAGAAGATAATTAAGGACCTCTCTGTGGGACTTGATTCCTATATGCTTTCTGGAAAATGGTGTGAAGTGATAGATGGACTTTTTATTGCAGTTGGAAAGGCTGCTTCTGCCTTCTTACCATCCCCAGAGAATAGCTGTCGGCTGGAAGGGGAATTCTCAGCAAGCTTTGAAACTAAATGCTTACAATACAATTAGAGTCATAGCTGACATTTAAACATTTTTTATTTTTCATTTTCACCATCCGGTAAGTATTAACTAATTAAGCCTCATCAGGCACTGATGGAAAAGCATTATCTCCAATATTCTGCAGATGAAAATAGTTCATGTGATACTTCAAAGGTTCACCTAATGAAGTAAAGGAGGAAACGTCTCCCACTATGCCTTTTGCAATATTTTAGTTAAAAAATTTTACCTTTCAGTAACAATTGACATTCAATATTATATCAACTATATAACTCAGGGATCCCCCTCCTGATATGACATTCTACTGCAAAATTTTATTACTTTTTAGAATATGTTTTTATTGATTTATTTAGAGAGGAAGGGAGAGAGAGAAACATCGATTGGCTGCCTCCCGCATGGCCCCTGCTGGGGACGAGCCTTCCACTGACCCACACCAGCCAGGCTCTACTGCAGTACCTTAAAGCCATGGTGCTTCCATACATTTAACCAAAAACATCCAATGCATAGTTGTTGCCATGCATGTAGTATTATTTTGGTACAAACCTGGTACCGGGTTTGTGTGGTACACATATGTATGGTATATGCCCCATTCTGCCCTCCTCTCTCCTACTCTAGGCCACGCCCCATCATTTCTCACCTGGTTTAGGGCAGTGCATCTGTTTTCTCCTTGGCCCCTACAATCTTTCTCTTCGTAGCAGCTGAAGCGATCCTGTAAAAACTGAAATCAGATCAGTGCAAATCCCTGCTTACATCCTTCCACGATTTCCCGACACATTTACAATCCGGGCCCGTTTTCTTACCTTGACTTCAAAGCCCTGTGGTGTCTGGTCTCTGAGAGCCTCTTGAGTACTGACCCTTGCTCATTATACCCGGCTACACTGGCCTCTTTCCTCCTTTGAACATCCCAGGCCCGTGTTCACCTCAAGACCTTTCTACTTGCTATGTCTCTGATCCTCCCGTGCCAGCCTTTTCATGCCTCAGCTCGGCAGTCACCTCCGCAGAGGCCTCTCTTAACAATCCCATCTTCAGAGGCTGTAACTAGCACTGTGAGCAACAAAAAGCATATTAATTTGAAAATGTTGCTAAGGGTATAATAAGTTTTGGTCATTTGGATTTTTTTCTTAATTAACAGTGGTCCATAAAAGTGTTTGACAATAACATTTGATCCTGATACTTGAAGTTGCAAAAAGGATGAATTCCAGTATGAAAGAAAAAATAACCGTTAAATTGGGGCGCTTACTTTTTTTTTTTTTTTTTTTTAAAGCTACTTGATACTAAATATGATACCACTAGTATATCCTGACATAGTTATTAAACATATATGTTTAGAACATTTCTCAAAACTAACTGCATAGTGACTTTAATGTTATAATGATGTAAATACCTAGGGCAGAGTTAGGCATTAATTAATGGTAGTTCTTTGTCCTGGAAATGTGGGAGAACCTGATTTTCTAAGCTTCTCAAAGCCACACACAGCTGCATTTATTCACCAGGACTTAAGAAAGCATGGCAACATAATCAGGAGCTGTAAAGAAAAAAACATTATTATCAGTCTTATTGCAGGCTAGTTAACTACCACTCACATTGTGAAAGAGACTGTATTCTCTAAAATTTCCATTTGGAGAGCAAATAAGTGTACTTGTTATATCAATAAAATGTGAGACTGAAACCTTATAAATTGCAAAAATATTTGATGATCTCTGACAGAAAGTGAAAAAGATGTAGAATGTCAAAACCAAAATGTAGAAAAAATATATACTGTGTGATGGGGAAATGTGCATAACCGTACTGTCTTTCTAGGAGGGATCCCCGTGACCCAGTGGTGCTATTGTTTGTCTAGCACATCAGCACATCTGGGAGGAGGACCCGGGGAGAGCGAACTGCTCTGCGAACCTGCAGGGAACATCGGGAGAAGAATGCAAAGGGAGGTCCCGGAAGTACAGGAGTGGAATGAAGAGAGGAGGGTGGGACTACATGGGGAAAGGGTCAGTGAGAAAACTTGATAGGAGAGGGTAAACAAATTATGGCCAAAAAGATATATATTTAAGGGCAAGGGCAGACATATGTACTGTGAGATGCACTGCCATTTGAAATACACTGAATATGTGACTTTTTTTTTTTTTATCCTCACCTGAGGACATTTTTCCATTTTTTGTTCAGATAGAGTGTGGGGGGGGGGGTAGAGAGAGAGAGAGAGAGAGAGAGAGAGAGAGAGAAATATCAACATGAAAGGGACAAGGGACACATCGAGTGGCTGCCACCCGCACAACCCAACCAGGGCCGGGGACAAACTGCAGCCAAGGTACGTGCCCTTAGCGGGAACTGAACCTGGGTCTCTCTGTACCGCAGGCCGACGCTCTAACCGCTGAGCCAAACTGGCCAGGGCTGAATATGTGACTTTTTCTCATGATCCTCCAACCTTCAATAAAGCCAGCATTTTGTGTGTGTGTGTGTGTGTGTGCGCGTGTGTGTGTGTTGAGGAAGAAGCTGAATTTCACATCTGTTTAGCAAAACAAATGAAAAAGTGCTCACAAGAACATAAAACTTTCAGGAATTCATAGGTTTCTTGGCTTATACTTCCACAAGGAGTTCAACCTAATCTGATAGAGTCCCTAAGAGTCTGGACAGCCGTGGTGACGTTTGGGCTATGACTCCTTAGAAGCATCCAGGGGTTTGTGGTGGGAGAAAGTAGTGAAGGACTTGTTTTAGTGTAGTCTAATAATAAAAGTTGCTGGTGCTTGGCTGAGAATAACATTTATCTGGGAAGCCATAGTTTTTCTCTTATTGTTTTATACGTCATTATCTGGAGAACAGACTTTTTAATGCTGCACACCAATACCAAAACAGTTTTCATTATAGTTTTACAAAATTCTTACCTGTGAATATGTTCTGGATAATGGAAACATAAAAATAGTTTCACTGAAGAAACATGTAGTGTGATAGGATCAAGGTTTCACAATCATTTGAGAAATAACAGTAAGTGCTGAACACAGAGGTATTAGTCTTTCAAGCACTTGTTGGAATTGTTGGCACTATGCCAAACTCAAAGTGGTATGAACGGCAGCTATAACAAATATGAAGTCATTATATTTTAAATTTAATGTTATTTATTTCACACTACACTCTTTTATAGTTTTGAAAATATAAAACAGTTTTGAAGTAATCTGCTTAAAGGTTTTTTCCTGGGGCAGCACCAGAAAATATTAGAATTCAGTTGCATGAAAAGTGGGAGAGATACGTCATTCTAGGCTTTAGTCTGAACTTCTATTCTGTAAAGTACTGTGGTTCTTTATGAAGCCAGACAAGCTTGAGGCTTGTAATATCTCCAGTTATCAATGACTTTATTTCACATACATTTCATATATTTTAAATGTTCCCTTTGAAAACATTATTATGAAATGTTATATTAGAATGTCATTCTCCTGATAAAAGAAAAGAAGGTTTAAGTTTCTGTCTGGGAAGATATGACTCAGTTACTTGGAGAGAAATCTACTGTGCAAACAAACATAGTTACAAAAGACTAGGCTGCAATTGTATCTCTTTTCCTCCAGGAAGAAATCATTCTACTTCTTATGATATACAATGACAATAATATGAATCTGTATGACTTTCTGAAAATTTTTAGAAATATGCAGTTAGATCGTTAGTTTTAAAAGGGACCACTGTCTATGTGAAGAAGGAAGCTCACGTGTTTGTTGGAGCTTGAAATGAGTCATCATTATCTAACAACATTGAAAGTTAGAGAATACTGTTGCTTTATTGATCCTGACAGTGTAGCTTTCTGGAAAGATGCAGTTAGCAAGGTAGCTTATATATGGTGGTGGGTACACTGCTTAAGATGGAAGTAAATGGAGACAGTGATGAGACTCCCTGCTAATCCCCTCTCTACACGCCTCCCTCCCTTGTCTTTCCACGATCTCTAATTAATTGGACACACACACACACACACACACACACACACACACCTGCATTTACACAGCCTAGGAAACCTCAGAGATTTCTTAAGTTTTATTCACACTGAAACTCTCTGTCTAGTACCCATGGAGCCACAGGTTATAAAACATGCCAGCAAAGGGGTGTGAAACTCATTCCCAATGACTTGTCCCTCTCAGGTGGAGCAGGTCAGTGACTTCTCAGGTATAGAATAGCATTTGGCTGGACAGCACTTTGCAGTGATTCACACAAACAGCTTGCTCATGGTTTGTAAAGGACAGCTCTGATGCACCCAGAGCTAAATTAACACTTCTGCAGGCTTCATCACACTCAGCATCATTGCTCAAGACCCTACACTTCTTTCCTCGCAAAAACTTCAGAGTAGCTATGAAAGGGATCACCACTTATCTGGAAAATGAAGCCTACATGCTAGTTGGAGTTTGAAATGAGTCATTATTATCTATTGACATTGAACATTAAGGCATATTTCTGATTTATTGAATCTGACAGTGCAATAAAAATGAAAAATCAGCCCTGGCTGGGTGCCTCAATTGGTTGGAGCATTGTCCCATACACCAAAAATTTGTGGGTTCAATTCCAGGGGTGGGCACATACCTGGGTTGTATCTCTGGTCAGGGTGCATACAGGAGGCAACTGATCAATGTTTCTCTTTCATCTTCCATCTCTCTCTCTCCCTCCCCTTCCTCTCTCTCTAAAATCAATAAACATATGCTTAAGAAAAGATTAAAACAATAAAAAAAGCAGATTATTTGTATCACTGGAGTATGGTTAATCTAGTTTATTTTTTTAAGAAACAAGTTTGCTGCAAATAAATGCTTTTGGGCTTCTAATATTGATAAATATAATTTGCATTTATTGAAATGCTATTATGTGTCAGATACTGTACTTGGCATTTGGTATATGTGATGTTATAAAATCAATGCATTCTCTCTTTAGGGCTGATAGGCTGCCTTCACTTTAAAGATGAGAAAACTGCAGCTCAAGGATGCTAAGTAACTGGCCCAGTCAGGCTCCTTGTATATGCCAAGCAGGTGAGTTCGCTTTATAATCTGGTCTTTCCATTGTATGAAGTTTCCCCCTTGATAAAAGAAGGAATGCTGATCAAAAATTGTGGAACAAGCAACACGGTCACCAGGAGTCAGGGAATGAAGTGGAGTAGTATTTGTTTTGCTGTAGATAAAAAAATTGGATAACAGGAAATAAAAAGGTAGATGAAAATAGTTGCTGCTCCAGATGGAAAATTTTTGAGTTTATTTAATAGTTTTATAAGTGAATTGGGTTGGAGAGTACACAGTGAGATCTACCAAATTAAAGATGGAAGTGAACTGTCAAACTGACAGAAATAAACCATAGTAAGATCTCAGGAGGGTTCATGTGTGGGTAGAGAAATAGCAAATGAGCTCTAGCATGGCAAGTGTAAAGCAATATGCTTAAGGAAACAATACAAAGTTTGCTTATGGCACCTCTTGATTGTTTGAAATCTTATAATAGTTTATGTTTTAAAATGATATTTTTGATCCACTATTTTTTTTTTACCTTCATAAAGAAACAAAGAAAGATCAATTGTTAATTATTCTATTTTATGAATAAAATAAAGACCTATGTTGCTTCAGTGACTTCCCAATGTTACTCTGGTTGTTAGTAAAATAATTCTAACTAGAAACCACTACCATAGAACCCCAGTCCATACCCTTCCTCCTCCTATGTGTTCTTTTCTAGGATCACAAAGCTGGTAATATCAGGTTACATTTTCTTACTTCTACCATTTTAAGGTCAAGAGCTCTGGTTTTGGAGTCAGACATACCTGAATTCTACTCCCATTTTTGCTACTTGCCAGAGTACATGTCACAGAACAGGTTATTGAAACTCCAGAGAGTCCTGATTCCTTCTTGCGTAAAAGATCCAGAATAGCACCAGCCTCATGGAAGTATTTTAAGAGTTAAATGAGGTAAGTTATGAGTATTTAGCAGACTCCCTGGCACATAAGTATTTAACAAATGTGCATTGTTATTGTTGTAAATGGACAGGAAGGTGCAGTAAATTCACATTTTGAAGTACTAACATGCTCCAAGCATACAGTAATGATTGATAAAGTAGAAAAGAAAAGAAAGTGAACAACCACAGCTGGCTTAACATTCAGTATAAACCTCCCCCCAGACAAGAAATGTAACAACAATGCAGATCAGTGATTAGGCTAGAGATGTGGGCCAGTGGAGCTCCAGAACTGGAGGTAGGCAAGGGCAGAGGCAGATTGGCTCCTGCAAGAGCAAGAAAACTAAAGCTTCCCACTGCAAGAGCAGCCCATACCAGGTTTGCCGCTTGACGCCTGGGGCGAGCGACACAGTACTAAGCTGTCCTTTATAAGAAGAAGCATGAAAATTTCTGCCAACAAAGAAAGTTGTAGACCACGGGAGAGCAGAAATGGTGGGGCAGCAAGGAGCCCCATGAGATTCCCTGTTGACAGAGACAGTGAGGCTAAGATCATCTCACTGTGGCAGAGGGCTAAAAATAATACAAGACTTGACCCTGCGCAGTGGGTGCAGGCAGATGGATGAGGGTAGCACCCAAACTTCTGGACATGGAGTCTGGAACACAGAAGAAGGGAGAAATAAAAACAGAACAAACAAACAAATAAATGCTTCAAAATTATCCTGCAAACTTATTGGAGTAAAAGGTTTTTTGTTTGTTTGTTTGTTTGTTTATAAAACCCAAAAAGATATTTGATAGTAAGAAAGAAAGCAAAATAAATAATTAGCATGATTGAAGTTCAGGAGTTAAAATAGGCTTTCAGTCTGGGAAACACATTAACATTAGGCATGTTTAGAATGCTCAAAGAGTTAAATACAGAAATGGTATTTATAATAAGAAACTTAAAAATATGAAACAAAATCAGGCGGAAATACAAGGTCATGTATAGATATGACTAAAAATCAATTTAAAACTTCAGAAATAAAAGATGTTATTAAAATGAAAAACTTAATAAGTAATTTAAATAGTAGACTGGACACAAAAAGAGAATAATGGACTGGAGGATAGTACTGAAGAATTACAGCAGAATGCCAAAAGTTCAGATACATGGTGGATAAACTGATAGATCTAAAAACTTTCCAGAACTAAAGAAAGATAAGTTTCCTTGGGTTGAAAGTACTCACCAAATGCTCATAAAGGTAAATTGAAATAAATCTATGACTTGACATCAGAGCAAAAATATAGAATATCAAAAACAAAAAGAAATTCATGGACAAGAAGAAAAGACTGATTTTTGGCAAAGGAATGGCAATGAGAGGGACTTTGATAGATTTCAGAAAACAGTGGCCTTCTAATACTGATGGAAATCATTTTTAGCCTTAAATTTTATACCCATCTAGACTATCATTCAGGGTTAAATACAATATTCAGACATATGAAGACATAGATCTTCAGAAGTCATAGACCTTCACTGTTAAAGTTTACATCTTATCAAGAAGATAAGAAAAGTCGAGGAAAGACATGAGATAGAAAAAAAATGCAACAAAAATACAGGGATTAATAAAATATATTAGTAAATAAAACTAACAATAGATTATGCAGGGGTATGATTTTAGTACGGCAAAAAAATGTTTCCTGAATAGACAAATATACTATTTGGTGTATGTTCAGTGAAGTTTTATAGTTACATATTTAAATGTAACTATAAAAAATAACATAAATATAATATCTTGTTTCTAAACTTTCCATGGCAGACAAAAGTTGGAGATACTGAAAATTCTATCAATGCAGTAGAAGATAGGAGGAGGAAAATGAAGAAGTGGGTAATAAGGATAATAAAAGAAACCACAATGTGAGATGCAGATACTAGTTCAAATATGAGTAATTACAAGTATGATAACACCTATTAGTTTAAGGAAGAGGCTATTAGAATGAGTAAAAATCAAAGTTCAACAATATTCTGCCTTCAAGAGACATAAATAAAACAAAATGATACAGCTATGTAGAGAACAAAGACAAGAAAAATAATACATCAGGTAAATATTTATTAACCCAAATTTAAAAGATAGCAAGTATGCTGTAGCTAGTATAATATTATACTTATATTACTATTAGGCAAAATAGAATTTAAGGGAAAAATCATTAAAGAATATACCAGCAGCAAAGTATATAATCAGACATCAAAACTGTAAAAATTGTGAAGTTTTAAATATAAATATTAGGGCTGAGAGAGAGAAATGGTGGCTGTGCTCGGCCGGTGTGGCTCAGTGGTTGAGCGTTGACCCATGCAACAAGAGGTCGCTGGTTCAATTCCCAGTCAGGGCACATACCCAGGTTGTGGGCCCAATCCCCAGTGGGGGGCATGCAGGAGGCAGCAAATTGATGTTCTCTCTCATTGATGTTTCTATCTCTCTCTCCATCTACCTTCCTCTCTCTCCAAAATCAACAAAGAAAAATGACTTTTAAAAAATGGTGGTCAATTGAATGGAAGCTACACTGATCTTCTCCCAGGACCAAACTGGAATTACAACTAAAATATAGAAATACCAATATGAATAACCAACTGAAGACCAGCTGGAGAGAAACCTTATAATCGAAGATAAAAAGGGGAGCTCACATTGAGTTTGATAGAAATTGCAGAGGTGCAAGAGGGCTGGCTGGGCTCCCACAGGCAGCAGCTGAAGTTCCCAAGGGATGTCTCACCTGCAGGGGGGTTCCCCCTGAGCAGTCTTGGGTCTAAATCTCAAGCTTTGCACCCCATCCAAGAGTGATGGAACCAGGAAACCACATAATATCTGGCTGTGAAAAGCACCAGAGGTTCTGTCTGGCAGGGAGAGATGACTAAAAACAGGGCACCCTCTTGAAGGGCCAGCACACTCAATCATCTACACCCACTCATCTTGGGCTCTGGCAGAGGGGGAGCTAAGTGGATTAGAGCTGTGTGAGGAAAGTCTGGGATTTGGGGCTCTGGAGAGTGAGTTGGGAAGGCAGACACCAGGAGCCCTGTGCTGAGTCATTCCCTCAAAATGCAGAAGCCATCGTTCCCAGGCAGAGTGTTCCCTTCAAAGTAGCATTAGCCCAGGGGGGAGCAATTGCCCCACCTGTTGAAATTTCTCTCACCCTGCCCACTGGGTGGAGTTTATATCTAAAGGAGGACTAAAACCTGAGGTGCATTAAGTGACTGAAATGAACAGCAAGACTTCAGGCAGAGACTGATCTCTGAGTGCTTTAAATCTTTGATGGGCTTGAGACTGGACTCTGTCCTGGGAGAGTAAAACTAGACCTTAGTGTTCAGCTTGGTCTGGTCCATGCATATCCAGCCTCAGCAGAGGGAGACACAAACTGCACATCATTGATATCCACAGGAGGATTTTGGCAGGCTCCAAACCCTCATGAGATGAACTGCATTTCATGTGATAGCAACTGGACAGCAGGCTACTCACTGTATTAGGGGTTGAGCATCACTGTCAGCCAGCCAGATGGTCTAGCCCGTGCATAAATGGATCAATAACAATTAAGACTCTATCACAACAGGAAGACCCATAAAAAGCACACAAGTAACATTATTAGAGCATCTAGGTCTGGTGATCAAGGAGACTGTGCCACTGGATCCTACAGATCACCTACAACATAAGATCACCTAGTCTGGGAGCCATAGCAGATCTATGTAATCCAAACACACAGCCAAAATGGTGAGACAAATAAGCCCCAAATGAAAGAACAAGATAATTTTCCAGAAGGGCTAAATTAAATAGAGATAAGCAAGCTATAAGATATAGAGTTCAGAGTAATGATTATAAGGATGCTCAACACTGTGATAAAAGATATAGAAACAATGAAAAATGACCACTCGGAAATCAAGAATGTTATAGCAGAAAAAAAGAACACATTGGAAGGAAAAAACGGCAGATTAGAGGAAGCTGAGGATTGGATCACTGAATTAGATAACAGGGTAGAAAAAAATCACTCAATTAGAGAACCAAAAAGGAAAAACAATTAAAAAACAGGAGGACAGTTTAAGAGAGCTGAGGGACAATATAAAACATAACAACAGCTGCATCAAAGGAATACCAGAAGAAGAAAGTGAGCAAGGGTTAGAGAACCTGTTTGAAGAAATAGTGGCAGAAAACTTCCCTAACTTGGTGCAGAAAAAGGCACACAACTTCAGGAAGCACATAGAATCCCAAGCAAGAAGAACTCAGAGTGGCTCACGCCAAGACACATCATGATTAAAATGCTAAAAATGAAAAGAGAATTTTAAAGGCAGTAAGAGAAAAGCAGCAGATTACATACAAAAGACCTCCCAAAGGCTGTCAGCTAATTTTTTAACTGAAACACTCTAGGCTAGAAAGGAATGGCATGAAATATTCAAGGTAATAAAAAACAAGTACCTGAAACCAAGACTACTCTATCCATTGAAAATAGAAGGTGAAATAAAGAGCTTCCCATATAAAAGAAGGATAAAAAAATTTATCACCATCATTATTAAACCACCATGGCAAGAAATGCTAAAGGGACTGCTGTAGTAATAATAAGAAATATACAGAGAGAAATAGGTATAATGAATAAAAATGGCAAATTTTAATAAGCACCTATCAATACTAACCTTAAATGTAAGTGGATTAAATGCTCCAATAGAAAGACATAGGGAAGATGAATTTATTAAAGAAACAAAACAAAAAAATAAACATAACCCACACATATGCTGTCTCCAAGAGACCCACATCAGAACAAAAGACTCAGGATAAAAATGAAGGGATAAAAAATATTTTTCCATGCAAATGGAAATAAAAAACAAACAAACAAAACAAAACTGGGCTAGCAATACTCAAATCTGATAAAATAAACTTCAAAATGAAGGCCTTAAAATGTGACAAAGGAAGCCACTACGTAATATTGAAGGGACCAATTCAACAAGAGTATATAACCTGGTAAACCTATATGCATACAATATAGGAATACCAAAATTTATTTAAAAGCTTCTGGAGGGCTTTAAGAAAGAGATGGATAGCAGTACAATCACGAAAAGGGTACTTTAATACTCCAATGATATAACAGGATGGATATTCTATACAAAAAATTAATAAGAAATCAGGGGCCTTAAATGATGCACTTGACCAGATGGATTTAATTTATATTTACAGAGTATTTCACCCCAAAACTACAGAATATACATTCGTCTCAAGTCCACATGGGACATTCTCAAAGGTAGATCACATTTTAGAACACAAACTAAGTCTACATGTTCAAGAAAATTGAAATCATATCAGGCATCTTCTCAGATCATAATGGCATAAAACTAGAAATAGGTTCCAATAAAAACACTCCAAAACACTCAAACACATGGAGGTTAAAGAGCATGTTATTAAACAATGAATAGGTTACCAATGAGACCAAGGAAAAAATAAAATCTTTCTGGAAACTAAATGAAAATGAACACACAACACAAAATCTATGGGGCACAGCAAAAAGCTGTCCTGAGAGAGAAGTTCTTAGCATTACAGGCCTATCTCAAAAAAGAGAAAAATGTCTAATAAACTATCTAACCCTACAACTTAAAGAATAAGAAAGAGAACAAAAAGAAAAATCCAAAGTAGAAGAAAGGATATAATAAAGATCAGGGCAGAAATAAATGACATAAAGATTAAATAAACAATACAAAAGATCAATGAAACCAAGAGCTGGTTCCTTGAAAAGATAAAAAAGATTGATGAATCCTTAGCCAGACTCACCAAGAAACAAAGAGCAAGGACCCAAATTAATAAAATCAGAAACAAAAGAGGTGAAGTAACAACTGACATCACAGAAAAACAAAAGATTGTAAGTAAATACTAAGAACAATTATATGCCAACAAATTGGACAACCTAGGTGAAATGGAAAACTTCCTATAATCATACAGTTTTCTAAGTCTTATTGAGGAAGAGTCAGAAAACCTAAACAGACCAATAACAACTAAGAAAATTGAACCAGTAATCCATAAACTCCCAGCAAACTGAAACCCTGGCCCATTAGACTTTACAGGGGAATTTTACTAAACATTCAAAGAACTAACACCCATTCTCCTCAAACTAGTCCAAAAAAATGTTCAAGAAGAAGGAAAACTTCCAAGCTCTTTTTATGAGGCCAGCAAAATCCTAATTACAAAATCAGATAAAGACACTACAAAGAAAGAAAATTACAGGCCAAAATCCCTGATGAACGTAGATGCCAAAATCCTCAACAACACATTAGCAAATCTGATACAGCAATATATATATATATATATATATATATATATATATATATATATATTCACCACAACCAAATGGGATTTATTCTAGGGATGCAAGAATGGTACAATATTTGCAAATCAATATATGTGATATAACACATAAACAAAATGAAAGATAAAAATCATATGATCATATCTATAGATGCTGAAACAGCATTTGACAAAATCCAACACCCATTTCTGATAAAAACTCAACAAAATGGAAATAGAGGCATCATAACTCAACATAATAAAGGCTGTATATGACAAACCTACAGCCAACATCATACTCAATGGGAAAAAAACTAAAAGCACTTCCCTTAAGAACAGGAGCAAGACAGAGATGTCCTCTTTTGCCACTCTTATTCAACATAGTACTGGAAGACTTAGCCACAGTGATCAGACAAGAAGACAAAATAAAAGGCATCCAAATAGGAAAAGAGGAAGTGAAACTGTCACTATTCACAGATGACATGATATTGTACATAGAAAACTTTAAAGACTTCACCAAAAAACTAGATTTAATAAATGAATTTGGTAAAGTAGCAGGATACAAAATTAACATCCAGAAATTGATAGCATCTTTATACACCAATAATGAACACTTGGAAAGAGAAAGTAAAAACACAATCCCATTTCCCACTGCAGAAAAGAAAATTAAGATATGGAAGAATAAACTTAACCAAGAAGGTAAAACATCTGTTCTCAGAAAACTACAGGACATTGAAAAAAAAAAAATAGAGGGAGATATAAAGATGTGGAAGCATATTCCATGTTCATGGATCGAAAAAAATCAATATCATTAAAATGTTCATACTACTCAGACCTATCTATAGATTCAGTGTACTCCCTATTAAAGTACCAACGGCATATTTCACAGATCTAGAACAAATACTTCAAAAGTGTATATGGAATCAAAACGACCCCAAATAATCACAGATATCTTGAAAAAGAAGAACAAAGTAGGAAGGATCACAATACTGGATATCAGGTTATACAACAAAGCCATTGTAATCAAAACAACCTGATACTGGCACAAGAAGACATACAGATCAATAGAACAGAACAGAGAACCCAGAAATTGACCCAAGACATTGTGCTCAATTAATATTCCACAAAGAATACAAAAGCATACAATGGAGAAAAAACAGTCCCTTCAATAAATGGTGTTGGGAATATTGGACAGGTATATGCATAAAAATGAAACTAGACCACTAATTTACACCATACATAAAAATGAACTCAAAATGGGTAAAAGATTTAAGTGTAAGCTGTAAAAACATAAAAATCCTAGAGGAAAATGTAGGCAACAAAATCTCAGATATTACATAGCAGAATTTTCACTGATATATCACCTAGGACAAGAGAAAAAAAGGAAAAAATTAATAAATGGGCCTATGTAATACTAAAAATTTTTTGCATGGCAAAAGAAACCAGCATCAAAATGAAAAAGGAACCCACTCTCTGGGAGAACATACTTGCCAACGATACATCAGATAAGGGGTTAATATCCAAAATATGTGGAGTACTCATACAACTCAACAAAAGGAAGACAAACAATGGAATTAAAAAATGGGCAGAGGACCTGAATAGACACTTCGCCAAACGACATACAAATGGCCAGGACACATATGAAAAAATGCTCAACATCTCTGATCATCAGAGAGATGCAAATTAAAACAACTATGAGGTGTCACCTCACACCTGCCAGGATGGCCGCCATCAACACATCCTCAAACAACAAGTGCTGGCGAGCGTGTGGAGAAAAGGGGACTCTAGTACACTGCTAGTGGGATTCCAGATCAGTAAAGCCACTATGGAAAACAATTTGGTGTTTTCTTAAAAAATTTAAAATTTTCCCTGGCCAGTGGTTGGAGCATCGGCCTTCAGACCAAAGAGTCACGGATTCAATTCCAGTCAAGGTCATGTACCTTGGTTGCAGTTTGGTCTGCAGCCCCGGTCGGAGTCGTGCGCGAGGCAGCCAGTCGATGTGCCTCTCTCACACCGATGTTTCTCTCTCTCTCTCCTTCCCCCTCTCACTCTATCTGAAGTTAAATGGAAAAATATCCTCAGGAGAGTATTAAAAAAAAAATTAAAAATTTAATTGCCATTTAACCCAGTGATCCCAGTTCTAGGAATATACCCTAAGAAGTCTGAAACACCAACCAGAAAGAGCATATGTACCCCTATGTTCATAGCAGTGCTATTTACAATAGCTAAGATCTGGAAACAGCCTAAGTGTTCATCAGTAGATGAGTGGATAAATAATATGTGGTACATTTATACAACGGAGTACTATGCAGCTGTTAGAAAGAAAGATCTCTTACCCTTTGACATGACATGGATGAACCTGGAAAATATTTTGCTAAGTAAAATAAGCCAGTCAGAAAGACAAGTATCACATGATCTCAATTATTTGTGGAATCTAATGAACAAAATAAGCTGATGAATAAAATAGATCCAGAGACATGGAAGTAGGGAACAGACTGACAAACCTCAGAGGGAAGGGGCTTGGGGCCAGAAGAGATAAACCGAAGAATTTGTATGTATATAGGCATAACCAATGGACACAGACAACTGAGTGGTTAAGGTGAGGGGTAGAGGGCATGAGTGGGGAGAAGGGTGTTAATGGGGAAAAAAAGGAGGTACATCTGTAATACTTTCAACAATAAAGATAAATAAACTACAGGACATTGAAAATAAATAAATATTAGGGCTGAAAAAAAAGGCATGATTAGTATTTATAAAACTATGTCCTTGGGCTTTATTTTTATTCAATTAAGTAAATTTTATTCAATCTTAGCTAAGCACCTTCTTGAACTTTTAAAGTTCAGACTTACGAGGAAGTTATGTTTTTTTATGACTAGTGTTAAAATTTGGCCGATACGGTATATCTTGGCTGAAAAAAATAAATTCGGTCAACAAAATTCAGTTAGATAAATAAAATAGAGAGCCAAATTTGTCATTTAAAAATTGTTTTTGAACATTCTTAATTAAAAATGTTATAATTAAAAGAGGGCAACCGAACTCTTCTATTAAATTTGTTCCAGCGTCAAAGGCAGCGGGTTGCTCTGGATCTTCTTTCTGACACAAGATTGACATTGCTTACGTTATTCAACTGACTGCAATGAAAGTGTGTAAACTGTAGGCGTTCATCCAGTGTGACCCCTTGGTACTGTTATTAATGCTCATTAGTAGCTCATTTAGAGCTCCAGGATCAAGATCTCTCCTCTGAGAGGCTGAACTCTGACAATCCAACAAGTTCTCCATCAACGACACCTGGGGTAAGGCGAACAGCGTTCACTGGAAATGTGAATAGAATGAGCGTGTCAAGTACAGCACTTTCCCCTCACTCAGCTCAGTCCATGACCTCTTGCCTTAAATGGAAAGAACATTATTGTGTACTTCACCAGGTTAATGCACACAAATCTGGAAGCTTTTTTGCAGCTTTCATAAGAATTATTATTGTGCATGAGTCCTAGCATTTAGGTGTTTATAAACTTTTAGGGTAGGCATTTTCATTAACTAATTAACTAGAAAAGGTTCAGTTGATTGGAACGGATAAGAACTCATAGCCAACCCAGCTCTTCTCCTTGTGGTAGGTACAGGGATTAGGCTCAGGGTTGAGGAGGAGTAGCCAGGCATTGACAATGGAGAGCAGGTGGCGGGTAGTGCCTGCTCACACACTTACACCACTTGTCATACACATACCAGAAAGAGATAGATTTATACAAACTAAATTGACTTGTCACGAGCTCTTGGGTGTTTCAAGCTTGTTCCGTTTTGTAGGTCATTAGAGCACTGTATGTTATTGCATCTAAGGTAGATCCTGGGGAAACAGGGCACAGAAGAGGTTCTAGTGCAGCATGAGATGCAAAAGAATTGGGGCCAAGCAGAGGAGAAATCTTCAGATGGTTGACCCAAATTCAGATGCTGGAGCATTTCTTGTTTCATACTTATCAGAATGAAGTCCATGCCTCGAAGTACCTATTTGAATGATCGCTAAGGTCTTAACTGTCTGTAATTCTGATGTTCTGGCTCTCTTGGTACACTTAACAGTAGTCTGGTGGTGATAAAATTTGAGAAGTCTTTGAAAAATAACACTATAAGAGTTGTATTTTAGCCCTGGCTGGTTTGGCTCAGCGGTTGGAGCATCGGCCTGCGGTACAGAGAGACCCGGGTTCGGTTCCCGCTAAGGGCACGTACCTTGGCTGCAGTTTGTCCCCGGCCCTGGATGGTCATGCGGGTGGCAGCCACTCGATGTGTCCCTTCACATCGATGTTTCTCTCTCTCTCTCTCTTCCTCTCTTTCCCTCCCACTCTATCTGAACAAAAAATGGAAAAATGTCCTCAGGTGAGGATAAAAAAAAAAAAAAAAAAAGAGTTGTATTTTATTAGCAGGTCGATTGCCTTATATTTGTATTCCATATATTTGTTTTTTTCTGTCATGCTTTAAAAACAATTCTTGGTTCCTTGTGCAACTTTTCTGAGTCTTGGCCTCATGCTTCTGAAAGAAAAATAACACACAAACCCCCACCTTCCCCTGCAGTTTGCAGACTTGCTTTTGGATGTCCGTGAGGGGACAGACAGCCTCAGAATCCGTGGTTTGCTGGGGCTGCCCTGTCCTGGCTCGGAAGAGCTGCTTTTCCACATCTCTTTCCGGTTCCTCATTCAGCCAAGTCAGGTTGGTAGACTGAAACCTGTCATGATGAGAGTATTTACACCATGGAAATTGGCACACACTACACACTACAGACCAGGGCTTTTTTTTTTCCCTTTCCTGAAGCCAGTTGTTAAAGATTTATCAGCATTCCACTGCTCAGAATTCTCTTAGCCCATGGTTTATTTCCTATAAGACAACCTTCCAAAGCCTGAGGCAGGGTTCTCTGAAGGACTGCTCTGCTTAGAAAGTTGATGAAAAGTAATAACAATTACTGGAAATAATTTGACTGGAAAATAATGACATCAGTTGCATATAGTGGCTTATAGGCATTCATGTTTCTCTTAGCGTAGACTGAGTACTAAGCTTTATATCTCAAGGTTAATGTGAACACAGTTATGTATCTTAAAAAAAAAAAATCCTAACAAAAATGTGTCCTTTTACCCAAGATCTTGATTCTTTCATATTGTAAAATATTGGTTCCTCACCACATCAAATTATAAAAATTCTTGCTTTTCCTGTCAATTAAAGAATAAAGTATTTAATAAGTATTTATCATATGTAAGACAGTAATAAGTAATATGCTAGATACAGAGAATAACTGTAGAACCTCAAATTATTATCTTTAAGAAGTATATAATTTAGAGAAGCAAGACATGAACACATGAGAAGTTATGTAACAGAATTTCTGTAATGCTGTATAATTTGAATGTATCCAGAAAGTTTTCATCTTAAGGTCAGTCTTAAGACATTGGTACATCACACACACACACACACACACACACACACACACACACACACACCTCTTTTGAAGATTCTTATTAAAGGTTTCTGAAAGGTGGATGCCAGAAAACAGAGGCAGGAATTATATCTCACACCATAAAGTATAATTTTCTAAACATCATTTTGGATTATTTTTTGTCTTTCCCCGAATTATACTCTCATAGTATTCATCTATGCCTCTCCTCTTCCTGTTCCTGCTCTTTTTTTCTTTATCCTCCTCTCTCAGACCAGGTGCTGATGGTACACTCCCACCCTCCAGATTCTTTGACAAAACAAAGGTCTTTTGGGAGATCAACTTTCCTTAGAAGGGAAAGGAGAGAGAGGTTGTAAATTCATATGATTTCATGTGCTTCTACCACAAATAAAACTATTCATCTAGTATAAGGAACATTTGAAATCGGGGTAAGGAGTAGGGAATTTTAGATTCAGAGGAAATTGAAAGACAAAAAGATCATTTTGGGGGTGGAAAAGCTTCAGTGAGAGTCACAGTGAAGAGAAGTTCTCAGAATGGAGAGACAGGAGGCGGAGGGACCGGTGGGATGCTTTTCTCACCTGTGCTGTTTCTGGCAAGTCTAGGAGGTGGGCTCACAGTCACCCAGTGAAGGGAGCAGTCAGTGTCCCGGGTGTATGCAGATAACTATCTCTTGCTTTATAGGTTATCATTATCAAAGTGACCCTTAGTCCTTGACCACTGTGTCCTCTCCCCAAAGAGGAGGAGTCATCCGTGTTTCCTGTAGACGGAGTTAAGGACAGATAGATTTTAAACACATCTTCAAGTTAGTATAAAGTAGGGTCCTCAGATATTTGGATCTTAAGCAGGGATCTAACTGCCAATGTATTTAGTGGAAAAGTTTTTCCAAATAGTTCTAAGACAACAGTGTATTTGGAGAAAAGATACGCATGGGTTTTCCTGGCTGCGCACAGTTTTATGCATGAACCTTAATAACTGATGGGACAGTGGCGCTGTCAGGCTGATCAGATCACAACCATCAGCTACCACATTCACTGGTATTTTTTTGCATTTTTGTATCAATCAACTAGAGAAATTTTTAGAACAGTTTTTCCTCTTCCTGTCAATGCAAATTCAAATGACTTAGGTGTGGAGAGGCAATTCAGCAGCAGATTCTATTGTTGACAACTTTGCACAGTTCCTGGCTTGAGAATCTTGAGCCTCCTCCTCCTCCAGCCTGGCTGGTAAGTTTGGAAGTCTTGCTCCACCATTATGAGTCATTAATTATGAAGAACGAAAGTTACTTCAGTGATCCTCACACTTTCCTATGTCTTTGTGATGATAGAGCTGTCAGCTTGGGACACAGGGAGTCCAAAGTATTAGGGAATCACAGTATGAAGTCATTAAGTTAACAGCAACCTGATTCCTTCACTTTTGGGCCTGAACATCTATAATAATCTAAATAGCTTCTTTCCTGCTAACAACCAATAAGTCCTCTCACTCTGACAGTATCAAAAGGCACTTTAATCATTCAACCAAACCTCATCAGGGATTCAGGGATGTTTGGCTCATCTGGATTCATGACAACTTTTTCCATCATCAGCCACAGCTCCTTCTGTCCACATTACCCTGAGCAAGTTGTTTAATACTTTCCCGGACCTCAGTTTTGTCAGGTCTTAATTGAGTTAAGGGTACATTCCATGTCTTCCCAGGCTGTTCTGAACATCGAGATTAAATAGTATGTAAGAAATCACTTGGAAACTGGAAATCTTTATGTAATTATTAATGACTTGGATCCTCTTGACTGATGAGAATAAAAAGACCACATTGAACCACATGCTGGTCCCAGGAGCTGGCCTCAAAGTTCAATTCTCAGATATATTGTGTAGCATTTTTAGGATGATTAACATGCAAAAGGGTTAGGGATTTTAAAAAGAAGGTTATTCATTCTACCCTAGTTTCTAATATGTTTCCCTCAAACTCAGATAATTTTGTAGACTTGGCATATTATTATGTTTCTTTGACAGATACATTTTAAGAAAGAAACAGGGGTAAACCATTTCCTGTATTCACTGGTATTGTTTTCAATGCAGCCCTATTGAAGCCATGATCCACACAGAATACTCATGACCCAGTATATGAAAGATTATTCCCATAAAGAAACACACCATGATAACAAACATATTTTAAAATAACTCATGCCTGCAGCAACAATTTTTGTTTGTCATTTCTCAACCATCAATAAGCTTTTTGCAGTTCCAACCTGGATGCCTCCTTTTTTCTGTCCCCTTTCTCCTTATTCTGTATCACACAAGGTTAAGGACAGAGTTGGCAAAAGCAGAACTCTCCTGAGAGGGCCGGTGGAGAGCGTGCGCCTGGTGGGAGTGCCAGAGCCCTTATTAGAAGGTGAGGGGGATGTGAGGACGCGCATGCACTTAGAACGCTGACTCATCACAGGTATAACGATGCAGCAAGAATTCTTTCTTGAATCACTTCAGGATTTAAACATACCTGGGGCTGGAGTCCTGGAGTAGAGAGAACTGCTAAATGTCACTGTATGAGGAACCAAGGAGAACCCTGGAAAAGCAGAGAGAAGGAAGAATCGAGCAGGACACATTGATGGGAATCACCAGGAAAGCTTTGGAGGGGTGGGGTGATTCTGAATAGGACAGGATATTTGCCTCTGCACTGCCCCCTGACCCAGGTCCCTTGGACCCATGTGGGAATCCTGAGGAGAGCAGTTTACGATAAAAGAACAGGTGAAAATGGAAGAAGAAGGGATCAGAGCTGGGCCAGCAGCTTTGCTGAGACAGGAGATCCTGCTTCAACATGAGACACACTGTGTACCAGACATCAGGGCAGGCCGGGCAGACCTCGCAGGGTGCTGGCTCTGGTTGGCAGCTGGTGCCTTTGGCAGGCACAGCAGGAGTAACTGACGGTTTGCATGATGGAACCTGGAGTTGGGAAGCAAAAAAAGGCCAGTGCCCCAGACTAACCAAGAGAACTCATGGGGAATGTCCCAGGATGCCTCTAGAGGACGGGGTGGGGTGGGGTGGGGGGCCGGTTAGGCTTTTCCACACATGTCTTTTTTTTTTTTTTTTAATCCTCACCCGAGGACATTTTTCCATTTTTTGTTCAGATAGAGTGGGAGGGAGAGAGAGGAACAGAGAGAGAGAGAGAGAGAGAGAGAGAGAAACATCGACGTGAAAGGGACACATCGAGTGGCTGCCACCCGCACGACCGACCAGGGCCGGGGACAAACTGCAACCAAGGTACATGCCCGTAGCGGGAACCGAACCCCGGTCTCTCTGGACCGCGGGCCGACGCTCTAACCGCTGAGCCAAACCGGCCAGGGCCACACATGTCTTTTTTATGAATGTCTTTGTAGACTGTAACATCAGTGTGAGTGCCCTGAAATACTCCATTTTTCTCTGAGTTAATGACACACAGTTCATCAATATGTTAAAGTTTTAGTTCTTAAAATAATCACATAACTTTCCAAAGGAAACATAGAGACCTTGTAAAACCATTACATACTATGTCAGCAGATATGACCCAGACACCTGTCCTGGCTTAAGTTTTGCTCTTTCTTAGGTGTGTGTGGCCTTCACGCCCTTGTTTATAAGATAGGGGATTGATACAGATGATCTTTTAGCTCTCAGAGTCTTCTCCCCTTAGCCAGCCACACAGTTTAGCTACTTATTATTAGATTCAGGGCAGAAGGTTGTGTGCATAAGGAATAACCAAAAGGTAAAAATCTGATGAGAAGGCATGTCTGATTTAGGAGAAGGCTGAGAACTTGGGGAACATTGGATGAGGCTGACTGGAAACGAGGAGGAAGGTTTTGTGAGAAGGGACAGAGGCCCTCAGTGTTCAGGTGCATAGGGATGGATTAAGATACTGATAGAGAAGGTGCTCGGCAGAACTGTGGTGTGGTGGGCACGTCCTGTTGCAGCATCACAGCTGGCCCTTGGCAGTTACTTTCAATGTGGGACCCTAGCCCTGGCTGGTTTGGCTCAGTGGTTAGAGCGTCAGCCCGTGGACCAGAGAGTCCCAGGTTCGGTTCCTGCTAAGGGCAGGTGCCTCAATTGCAGTTTGTCCCTGGCCCCGGTTGGGGTTATGTGGGTGGCAACCACTTGATATGTTTCTCTCATGTGATGTTTCTCTCTCTCTTTCTCTCTCTCTCTTCCTCCCGCTCTATCTGAAGATAAATGCAAAAAAAAAAAAAATGTCTTCAGGTGAGGATAAAACAACAAAAGCAAAGTGGGATCCAAAGTTCTACCCATTGAGTTGGAGCTTTAGATACTGGAGCCTGCATGCCTGAGTGTCCATTGGAAAAGTTGGAAAAATATAGAAAAGTATGCAGAAGAAAATGTAAACGACCCACAATTTCATTACTTATAGGTAAAACTTAACATTTTGCCAAATACCATTTCTGTCTTTTCTTATACAGATCTGAAATATTACTCAATTGCAATGTACAATTTTACCCTACTTTTTTCTTCCCTTCACATATATGAAAGGAAATATAATATGGCTACTTAGCATTTTTAACATAGATTTATCACAATTAATTTGAACATTCTTCCTCTGTTGTGCATTTATATTGTTACCCATATTTTCTATTATAATTTTTAAACACACATATTTGTGCAGAAAACAGAAATCATATTTCTGACTTTTATAGATTCTTTGAAGCACATGCACATTTTAGTAGTTTGTTTTATATTTCTTCTAACCTTCTGGTGAATACTGGTTCTGTGTCTACTGAGGAAGGAGGAAGGACTGGACAGAAACCCTGGGGAGCTCACATGCTCACAAGGAACAGAGGGAGATACGTGCTTAGAACATGGTGCCCCACATGTCAAGATGTGGGAAGGTCCTGGTGTTGCCAAAGCACAGCAGCCAGGGCTCCTACCCCTGCACTGGGGGCCAGAAGACTTGATGAAGGGGAGATGTGCAAGCTCAGGCTGAGGATGGTAAGGAGCATCGGGAGCACTGGGCAGTGGGAGAGACAGACTGTATGGCAGTGAAGTGGGGTGTGAAAGTTTTGGGGAGAGAGAATAGTGCCTGCAAGTTACTGAAAACTGTGGAAGGGAGCACGATAATGCTGGTTATAAGGTATCAGAGAGAGAAGTCTGTAGAAACCAGCAGGGCCATATTACAAGAATCTTCTAAGTCATTTGAGGGTTTTAGTCATTATCTTGGGGACAATAAAGAGCCAAAGGAGTATCTTCAGTGGGAGAGGGAAGTGCCCAAATCTGTACTGTGTGAAGGTTTCTGGGGCTTCGAGGTGGAGAGCATATGAAAGGCGGAGGAGCCTGGAGGCTGTGCACGTACTCGAGGTGAGAAAATGTCCTTTGTTTAAGAGAGTAGCAGTGAAAGTCGGGGGAACTATTCCCAGGTGATAGGGAGTAGAACCAACAGGATTCAGTCACCGGTTAGACACAGGGAAAGTGGATGAGTACAGAGCAGATAGAAGGTCCTGAGTTTGTCTGACAATGTATGACTGGGTGGGTGGTGGTGCCAGCCAGGTAGAAAGGGTCTGTGGGCAGAGGGCCTGGCTGGAGGTGGGCAGAGAGCAGGGACTGAGTGCCTTAAGCTTAGTTTGGGGTATCCTGAATTTAAAGAGGAAATACAAGTAGAAGCAAAGTGAGCTCTCACATCCATAGTCTGCATGAAAATAGGTTGAAGACAACAGGTTCAGAAATCACTGAGGTGGACTGAGGGGCAGTCAATAGTTAGTCATCCAGGACCCCAACCCAGAAAGAGGGCTCAACACGGCCAACAAGATAGAGAACAATTAAGTTTGCACAAACTCTAATCAGGGAGGAATATTCTGACAATCAGTTTTTCTGAAGAGGATGTCTGATCAATTGTAGGGTTTTTGGCTTTTCTGTGTGGGCCATACAAACTTTGCCTTTAAATAAATGTTGGACAATTTTTTAGTGAGTATTTTGTTTGAAGAGGCGCCAATCGGTAGCCATCCTGCAGCAAATGCCTCAAACACAGCCTGCCATCCAGGTTGATGAGATGACCCAGCGCCATTCTCTGTGGTCAGGGTGGTGGGGAGGCTGGAACACATGGGCAGAGAAAGTGGGTGCAAAGGGGTGGCCAGGGAGGCAGAAGGCATGCAGGCATAAAACTAAGGGGTTGGTATTAGTGCACAGAGCAGCTGGTAAATCAGGCAAAATGATGACAGAAGAGTTTGCATTGAGTTTAACCACAAGGAGCTGTGTGGTCGTGTCTGGTAGCACAGATTCTGAGAAATGTCAGGGAGAATGCCAGACCGCCGGTGTCAACATGTATTATGGGGGTGAGGAAAGAAAGCCAGGCAGGCCCACATATCCTCCAACAGCTTCCCCTCCTGTGGGGGCGACGAGTGGGAACACGCCGCTTCACTGCCGCTGAGCCATGGCCTGTGTATCACTTTGCAAATGTTTCTGAATCAAAATACGGTGTTGTCTTATTTGAACTTCGAACCTTTATCTGATTACTAGTAATGTTGAATATTTTCTCTTATGGTTATGTGTACTTTTACTTTTTTTTTTTTTTATCCTCACCCGAGGACATTTTTTGTTCAGATAGAGTGGGAGGGAGAGAGAGGAAGAGAGAGAGAGAGAAACATCGACATGAAGGGACACATCGATTGGCTGCCACCCGCACGACCAACCAGGGCCAGGGACAAACTGCAACCGAGGTACGTGCCCTTAGCGGGAACCGAACCCGGGTCTCTCGGGACCGCAGGCCGACGCTCTAACCGCTGAGCCAAACCGGCCAGGGCATACTTTTACTTTTATTGATGCCCTTTGACATATTTTTTTATGCTATTCATTATTGTCTTATTCATTTTGAAGAGATATTTATATATCATAACCTCTTCGCATTTATATTGGGAGTAAATATGTTTTCCAGGGTTAATTTTATCACTGCTTTTAACATATAATACTATTTTTATTTTTATGTTATAAAATTTTCCAGTGGATTGTTGCATTTTAACAGAGAAGTGAGCAGCAGCAGTCTGAGCTACGGGCCAGGGGGTGTTACCCAGGGACCAGTGTGAACACAGCTTGGTACTAGGTTTATGAGAACACAATTGCAGACGCCCAGCCGGCTTGGAAAACCAGCATCCCCTGGCAGGGAGGAAGGCTCGCTGCGATCCCACAGCTGAAAATCATCACAGTGTTGGCTTTCACACTGCCCAGTGCCAACGGACACCGCTGTGGAGGGGTGGGGGTGCCCTGCGGAAAAGGCAGGGAGGCTCACAGACAGAGCTCAGACACAGGCCTGGGGGCTCAGAGGCCATGGAATCTTTAAAGCCACAAGGCCATCACCTGCTGCTTGGGCCCAGGACTGACAGCGTGGTCAGCCCTTCAAAGGCGCACTTGGATGCCTGTGGCTTCCTGTCTTGAATGTGGTGCGGGGGGAGCAGCTCCAGGTGCTCTGCAGTTCTCAAAGCCAAGAGGCGGAGGCTCCGCCACAGCTCATCGTGGTGGGAGGAGAATGGGTGGTGATGGACGGCAGTGTAGTTGCTACCAAAAAATCCTGGGGCACTATTGTTCACGATGGAGGTAACTGAGCCATTGCTGCTCACTTAGTCATTCATTTATTTTGAAATTGTTAACTGAGCACCAACCCTGTGCGATTCACTGTCACTGCTCCAGAGCTCGACATGGTTTGATTGGGTGAAGTAATTGTAGAGACCATGCTGGGAAGAACCTTCAGATGAGAGGCCCATGGACTGAATTCACACAGGTGTGCAGGGACCTGCACCAAGGCTCACTACCAGCACCTGGTCACCGGAAACGGCTGTCCTTACCCAGAAATCCCAGCACCAGACCTCATACATCCTGAGTGCTCAACCAATATTTGTCAACACAGGAACAGACCTGGATGTCTTTTCTGAAACCAAGCACTGTACTATTCATCGGTGTGCACTTCACGACCCCCTAATAGCACAAGGGTTTGGACCACACCTTCCGTACGCTGTCCCACCTCAGGGGACGTTACTTGGTGAGGCTGGGAGGGCAGTGCAATGGATGTCTCTTTATGTGGTCACTCTGCGAGGTTGACTGATCCCGAAAGGGTGTGTTAGCAACTACCTGGATGAGATCATCAGAAAAAAATTTGGAATGCAGAATGAGGGCAGTGGCGAATCTGGTGGTTTTTCTCCGTCTGTTTGTTGTTTCTTCAGTGCCACTTTGCTGCTGTGTTGCTGACATAGTTGTTGGGTGGTGTGGCCCATGTACCCAGAATACTTGCATTCAAATCAAATCCTACTTGTGTGACCTTGAGCAATGAAATAACCTTCCTGGGCCAGTTTTCCCATCTGTGAAATAAGAATAGTAAAAGTACCTACTGTGCAGAGTTCTGTGAGAATTAAAGAATTCGATGAGTGAAAAGGGCTATGTTATTATTATTTTTGTTATTACTATTATTATTATTATGAAGTGGCAGGGGCAGCAGCAGCCACCAAGTCCTATGGGGTCTCCACGGGAAGGCGGAGGACCCTGTAAAACTCCAGGCAGTCACAGCTCTGCTTTCTGGTCTGTGAATCAACACAGCCTGAACTTCCCAGAGAAGTCTCTTGGTCCCAGGCAGGAGGCAGATGGTGACTCTGTTCGTGCATAGACAGGGACTTTGCTATTTTTGTTTTCCTAAAGGGACAGAGGTTACCCTCCCCGCAGCACAGTGATGCTGTCTAGCTCCAAGGAGGAAGAACTGGTGGGCAGGAGAGAGGGAGCTTTGTCAGCTTTCTGCAAAAGAGGGAACTGAGGAGAGAGGAGAGAGGCGAGAGGGAAGCAAAGGGACTCGGTGTCTTCTCCCACCTTGGAGGAGTGGCCTCACTGACCTGCCCAGTCTGGCGGGGCTGCCTCTCAGCGCAACCTTGCTGTGGACATGTGGTCTATATAGCTTTAAACGAGTATTTCACAAGGAATAAGGTGACTTGGTCTTGTTTCCATCTGTCCTTCCCTCCCATCCTGTAAGCTGGGAGGTGAGCAGGATGCAGAGAAAAGAGCAGTGTTCTGAACCCTGTTTCACAGTGAGGACCGAGGGGGAAAATGGAAAGAAAACAGTAATGATTGCCTCCTCTGTTTTTTTCTTTTAAAATATGAAAGTAACCCTGAAACCATGATCTAGACACCATGTGATTTTTTTCTTACCACGCAAAAATATTTTAAGTAAAAGATGAGTTTTCTGGGTTGACATCTTTGTGTTTCTCTAATGTCTAGTGGCAGTGAGCTGTTGTCATTCCTGGAAATGGGAAGAGCAGCGCCCAGGGGATTAATTCGCCTGATTTGCCTTTTCAGGGATGACTGTGAAGTTCTTGGTTCTATGTCCAGAGTGATACTGTTGGCGGTGGCAGGAACAGCACCAGGTTTTAGACCGGTGGGGTCAGACTGGACCTGGGTTCAGCAACCTCGGTGCTTGAGTTCTGGCTAGAAGAGAGTGCAGAGCCAAGACTCAAACTCTAAGAGAACATTTATTTATAAAGTCACAGAGGTGGAAGAAGTAATTCATAGAAGAAATGGGCTTAGAAAACAACTTATAGAGGCAATGGAAGGGCCCTTGGAGCTTGGGAGTGAGGAAGGTAATGATAACTCGCTTGGGCGAAGAAGAGGGAGAGGGGAAAGAGAGAGGAGGGGGAGGGAGAAGGCTCTCCTCCCGAGGGAGAGAATGCTGGGTCCTCGGTCCTAGGGGTTTTAAGGGTGGAGAGTTTAGGGAAGGTCCCAGGGGGAGATCTCAAAAGAATATTCAGCAGCTTTTCAGGTGTGTTCTTTCAGGGTCTGGTCTCCATTGATTGATTGGTCTGTGAGAGGGCAGGAGGTCATTAGTCAATGCAGCTGGTCCTGAGGTCAGCAATAGGGTCACTTGTCTGGTTTTGCTACTTTTCTGGGCCTGGAGCTGACATACAACTGAAGCCTAGATGTTATCTCTAGGGTGGAAAGGTCAGAGGTCCAAACAGCATGACTAGCGATATGAAAGGTCACCCTGGGGCTGAGGTCCCACCCTACAGTTGTCCTTTGTTAGGCACCCAAGGCTTTCCACCCTGATGACCTCTGCACCTGGTCCATCGTCCTTGCCCTGCTCATGTCTGTCCAGCTGCCCACCTTAGTAGCTTCGGGCGTCGCTGCCCAGGAGAATTTCCGTGACGATGAGGCTGATGACTAAGATGTGCTGAATACATGGCAGCCACTAGCCGCATGTGGCCACCAGGCACCGAAGGCGTGGCTCCTGTGACAGAGGACTGGGTTATTTAAACTTAACTAAGTAAATTAAAACTAATTTAACCACTTTTAGATTTTAACTAATTACATTTAAGTAGCCGTAGTGCTGGCTGGTGTGGAGAGCAGCGTTGTGGGTGGCACGCATGCTTAGTGTTGATTGAATGCGTGTCATCCACACAGGGGGGCACAGGGAAGGAGAAGGTCTGAAAGTCCGGGGAGCAACGTCTGTCTTTCACAGCAGTGGAAGAAGAACATATCCAAAACTTATGTTGTTTGAATATTTGGGATGACCTTTTTGCTTCATTTTTCTGCTGTGAGAATAGTGGTCTACTCCTATTTTTTTTTAATTAATTACTTATTTTTTATCTTTATTGTTGAATGTATTACAGATGTTCCTCATTTTTCCCCCATTGACCCCCCTCCTCCCCACTCCCGCCCCCCTCCTGCCTTTTCCCACCCTGTTGTCTGTGTCCATTGGTTACATATAAGTTTTTTGGTTTATTTCTTCCCACCCCCCAACCCTCTTCCCTTTGAGGTTTGTCAGTCTAGCAATTAATTTGTACTTCTTAATCCCTTCACCTTTTTCACCCATTCCCCCAACCCTCCTCCCATCTGGCAACCCACAAAATGTTTTCTGTATCTGAGAATATTTCTGTTCTGCCTCTTTATTTTGTTTGTAGATTCAATTGTCAATAGATATGTATTCATTGCCATTTTGTTCTTTCATATATTTTATTTTTTTCTTCAAAAAGACCCTTCAACATTTCATATAATAACAGTTTGGTGGTCATGAACTCCTTTTACTTTTTCTTGTCTGGGAAAATCTTTATAAGGCCATCGATTCTAAATGATAGAGTAATCTTGCCTGTAGGTTCTTGCTTTTCATCACTCTGAATATTTCTTGCCACTCCCTTCTGGCCTGTAAAGTTTCTTGTGAGAAATCAGCTGACAGTCTTATGGGAACTCCCTTGCAGGTAACTAACTGCTTTTCTCTTGCTGCTTTCAAGATTCTCTCTTTGTCTTGAACCTTTTGCATCTTGATGATGATGTGTCTTGGTGTGGGCCTCTTGGGGTTCATCTTGTTTGGGACTCTCTGTGCTTCCTGGACTTGTATGTCTGTTTCCTTCACCAAGTTAGGGAAGTTTTCTGCCGTTATTGTTTCAAACAGGTTTTCAATTTCTTGTTCTCTCTCTCTTCTCCTTCTGGTACCCCCAAGATGTGAATGTTGGCATGCTTGAAATTGTCCCAGAGGCTCCTTACACTATCCTTCTTTTTTTGGATTCTTTTTTCTTTTTGCTGTTCTGATTGGGTGTGTTTTGCTTTCTTATATTCCAAATTGATGGTTTGTTTCTTGGCTTTACCTACTCTACTATTGAATCTGTGTAAATTATTCTTTATTTCAGTTAGTGCCTCCTTCATTTCTGACTGTGCATCCATCATTTCTGACTGGTCCTTTTTTATGCTCTTGAGGCCCTCACTAAGTTCGCTGAGGTTCTCACTAAGTTCATTGAGCATCCTTATAAGCAGTATTTTGAACTCAGCATCTGTTAGATTGCTTATCTCCATTTCTCTTAGTTCTTTTCCTGGAGTATTGTTCTGTTCTTTCATTTGGGACCTGTTTCTTTGACTCTTTATTTTGGCCGCCTCCCTGTGTTTGTTTCTATGTATTACTTAACAAGTGGTATGGGGCTAGCTGAGACCAGATGCTGCTTGTTTGAAAGAATTTAGGAAAACCTGAAGCAGGATCCAAGACAGGCTAATCTTATGGTGAAGCAACTAGCAACAGCTTGGGTGGGCCTGAAAGTTGGGTGGGGCGGAGCCTCAGGGAATCACCAGGGTGGGGCTACCAGTGTGAGCCAGGTTGCTGGAGTCCCAGATATGGCGGCTGTCTGCTGCCCCAGGGAAGTTCCTTTGTTCACCTAAGGAACAAAGGCCTCTGACAGCACATTTATTCTGGAGAAAGCCCCCTCTCCATCCCTCGCTCCAATGCCAAACAGCTCAGTTCTTCCCTGTATGTCTCTGGTGCTCCTTGAGCTGCCTCCCCTCCAAGCTTAGAGGGGGTGTGTCTGATAAATCCATGCGCGGGCCCTTTAAGGAGCTGCCTGGAGCTCCAGCCACCTCAGCCTCCCTGAGCCTCAGTTCCCACTGGTTTGTCCAGACAGAAGTTACGGGGATTCTCTTCCTGGCACTGGAACCCTGAGCGGGGCACCTGGTGTGGGACTGGGACCCCTCAGTCCTAGGGGAGGACCATCCCAGCTGAGGAATCCTCCTGATTTTTATCCGCCACACATGGGTGTGGGACCAGCCCCTCCACCTCTGCCCCTCCTACCAGTCTCGGTATGACTGCTTCTTTAACTTCGTAGTTGTAGGACTTCCATTCAGCTCGATGTCAGGCAGTTCAGAATGATGGTTGTTCAGTCGTTTAGTTGTAACTTTGATGTGGTTGTGGGAGGATGTGATACCGCGGTTACCTATGCTGCCATCTTGACCGGAAGTTCTAGTGGTCTACTCTTAAAGAGGAAAGAGGTCAAGACCACATCAGAACACAAAAGTACGTTCTCTCTTAGCATAAATAATATTTCTACCTAGAAGCCCTTCCTTCAGCTCCCAAATCTCAGGGTAGGATAAAAATTGTATTTTAGGATTCTGAAGTGATGACTACGGGACGTTTTCAGACCTCGGGTGAGTGAGAGTGCCCTTGAGCCCGAAGAGACAGAGCATTGGAATGAACACTGGAGTGGTCATAAGGCTGTTTTCATGGCCAGTGAGCCCCAGGGAAATGTGCAGATGGCCAAGAGCAGGGCAGCAGCTGCAGTAATGAACCCTCTAAGCCAAGGATAGTGGGTCCTTATGAAATAATGCTGGAGCGTTAAGTAAGTAAATGCAGAGTGTAGTCAGAGAACCTCTGAAACTAAGAAGCAAAACAAGGTCAGAACCAGGGAGAGTGAGGACAAGTACAAAGGACTCAGACTTGGACGCGGGCCCCAGAAGATCACATTTCTACTGTGGAGGGACTGGCTGTTAATAATCGTACTTGAACACCTACTATGTGTTGCAAATGTTGCATGCATCATTAAGACTGTGAGGCAGATAATGTTATTCTCATTTTATGAATGAATAAGTTGAGACTTCGAGTGATTGAAATTTAATATTCTCCTGACTCATCTGCCTGCTCCTCAGGCTTCCTTTTGAAATGTATCTTCTCTACCAGGTCTGTAAATATTGGGATTTCGGTCCCCTTCTCTTCTCATGCTCTTACTCACTCAGCAGGTGTTAACTGTGTATATTCTGGGAACATCATAATTTCCTCTCCAGCCTGAATGTCTCCTAACCAAGGAGTGGGAAAATTTACCAAAAGAATGACAAGGAATGAATCTACAGATAACAACATAAACATTTCTAATCTATTAACTGGAAAAGTAGGAGAACAAATAATGATTTATTGAACTGTTTTCCATTTAACCAAATAGATAAACCATTAACTGGCCCAATAGAGAAAACAAAATTAAAAATAAGAAATATTTCAAGAGGCCATTTTGCTTAAAGCTTGTCTACCCTTCTGAAAACTTAAACAAAAAATTAAATTTTTAGGAAAATGTTTATTTTGAACTTTAACACCACAGGAGACTCTAATAACTGGGGTTAGCAGACTTAGCAAATTAAAAAATAGGCCCTGGTTGGTTTGGCTCAGCGGTTAGAGCATCGGCCTGCGGTCCAGAGAGACCCGGGTTTGGTTCCCGCTAAGGGCACGTACCTCGGTTGCAGTTTGTCCCCGGCCCTGGTTGGTCGTGTGGGTGGCAGCCACTCGATGTGTCCCTTTCACGTCAATGTTTCTCTCTCTCCCTCTCTTCCTCTCTCTCCCTCCCACTCTACCACTCTATCTGAACAAAAAATAGAAAAATGTCCTCAGGTGAGGAGAAAAAAAAAAAAAAAAAAGGACCTCACTTAAATTTGAATTTCAGATAAATAAGAATTATTTTTAGCATGTCCCATGCAATGTTTAGAATACTTACACTAAAAAAATTAGTGGTTGTTTTCTGAAATTAAAACTTAATTTAAAATTTTATGTCCTGCATTTTATCTGGCAGCTCCATTAAGACAGATAAATCCAAGGAGAAACATGAACTTGTCAAAGGCTGAAAAACCGAGTTAAGATGTCCTCAGTGAATGATACAAATCTAATTCAAAGGGTACTTTAAATTCTACTTAAACTATTCCAAAACATAAGAGAAGATTAATAGCTCCTAAGTTATTTTTATAAAGTTGCAACACACTGAAAACAAATTTGATGATAGTAAAAAAACTGTAGGCTTATCTGTTAGGAATGTACATGACAAAACCTAACAGTGATTTTAACAGATATAGGGGAATGACATTTTTCCTCAAAACTGACAAACTTTTGATGAAAAAAGTAATTGAAAAAAATGATTGAAAGCGATTTTACCAAGTTTTCTGTATTTTTCTGTTTTACAATGCTTATTTATATTTTGTGCATAATTTTTAGCTATCAGTCATTAATATTATAGATGTTACTTTCTGGAATTATCTCATGTTAAAACTCATTTTGAAAGTACTTGTCAATGCAATTAGATAAGAGAAAAATATGAAGACACAAAATTATGACTATTTTTAGACAATGTAGTTATTTACAAAGAAAATAAAAAAGAATCAATGTGAGGGAGTTTCATTAACAACAGACAATAATTTGGTTAATATCCACATTCAGTAGCATTTCAATAAACATAATACGGCAAACTATCTCATTTATAATTGTGTAAAAATAAAACACTCCCTGGCTGGTGTGCTGGCTCAGCCGGCTGGAGCGCCATCCTGTACACTGAAAGGAGTTGGTCAGGGCACATGTCCAGGGCACATGTTTCAGGTTTGATCTCTGGTTGGGATGTGTGGCAGAGGCAGCTGATCGATGTCTCTCTCTCACATCAATGTTTCGCTCTCCCTTCCTCTTCCTCTCTCTCTAAAAAACAAAATAAAAATAAAACACTTAGGTATGTACAAGATCTAGATTTTTTTTTTTAAACTAAAACTTTCTTTCAGGACATAAAAAATAATTTTGGATAAGTGAAAAGACCTATCATATTCTTAGGAAGATTCAGTCCTGTAAACATGAGTTTATTTGAACTTCATCCATAGCTCTCTCTTCAAGGGGCTCTCTCGAATGAGACCCTGAAGGAGACTGTGTAAGTGCTTTAACTAGGGATTTTTGGAAATGGGATAATGAAGGTAAGTAAAATCACGTGACCAAACAATTCAAGTCATTCTCTATTTATCTATTATTTGATTTTCAGATCTTTCTCAAGGTTGAGAAAGCTATAAAGTTGCTTCTGATGATGGTGTGTGTAATTATTTATTGTTACAGAAAATGGAAAATGAAGGCAAAAAGGATTTGTGGGAACAAATATCTTGTACCAGCTTAATATTACTAATAAATTGAGTACATAAGTTTGAGTTTAATGTTTTTAAATCAGTGAGTTCTTATTTCCTTCTGAAGGAAGATAATATAATTGCCTGCAAGGATATACATTGATTATGAGCTAAGTTTCTCAGTCCCAGGCTGCTGAGTGAGCACACGTTTCCAATGACTCTTGAAGCTTCACACAGCCACCCAGACATGCACCTTCAGATCTTGAAAAGACTGTTGTAGACTTTTCAGTTTAAGAGAATTTACTCAGAGCTGAATAAATGAATGAATGAATATTACTTTTCTTAAAAGTGTGTATCTTTTAAGGCTAATTAATTTCCAAATTAAAATGTACCAAGATGATTAATTTTTAAAATTTGCTCATTAGGAGGCACCTAAAACACTGTAACAAAACCTGCTGTAGGTGATATTGTTGACTCACAAAAGCTCAGGTCTTTCCACCTTTTTATCAGACATGTTTCACCAAGACATTAGGCCTTTTAGTTCAATATGGCACTAGCAAATGACATTATTCATCTTTTGCTGCTAGAATTATTAGTTAAATAAAATTTGGGGGTGGCAGGATTACTTAGCATAGCAATGTGAAAATTATTTATATTTAAAATTTATTTATGTATAATAAATATTAAAACATGACTGAGCTAAAATCAATGAGTTTGTATTTAAAGCCTGGCAATATTTACGATTATCTGCCCGATGACAATTTTACTTAATTACATTAGAAGTATCTCTGATTACTTTGGGTTAACCTTACATAGAATCTAGAGGTAAAAAAGTCCAGAAATTTCCAGGTAACAGATTTTTAAATTGCCAATATCAAGCTGGTTGTCAAAATAACCTTCCCAACCTCGAGCCAGCCAGTTTGCAATATGTATGGAAGCAACCCTGGGTAGAGGACTGCTCTAGGTCCAGTGGGGAGATAGGAGACCGTCTCTGCAGTTTGCAATGACAGAGCAAGAACACAGATGTAGAAAGATCACAGCAACACCTGTGCAAGTATGTGCCTTGTGAGCCACACCGACATGCCAGGAGAATTCCCCCATCGGTACCACCTGACCAGGTTATTTATGAGATCTGTAACCAGCAAGGTCACACTTCCACTACCGAGACCCTTGACTTTTGTCCCCTTATCCCCTCCTATTCATCTTCATATTTTTATGCTTATGGTTTATTCTCTGTCTCCACAAACTTGAGTTCAAGCTCCACAAAAAGAAATATTTTAATTTAGTTATCCACTGATGCATTCTAAAATGGCCATAGTATCTGGCACACACTGAGCTCTCAATAAATATTTGTTGAATGAATAGATTTAGTCATTTCCACAATGGACAAAGACAAGAACATTTGCTCTGGTGAATTTGCTGACTCATTTGAAGAAAATTTACAAATCAATGTGGATTTGTGTATCTGTGATCTGTTTCCTTCTACTCATAGACTTAATTTTCCCAGCCTAAAATCCCAGAAAGAACAACTTTGATTTCAAACTAATAGTTAAACAGGCTTGTGAAAAAAAAAATCTATTTCTAAAAAAATAAAGTAAACTATTTGTTCTGGAGGATAACTTCGCAAATTGGCTGAAAAGCGAAAGAAAAAAGAATCCATCACCAATACCAAGTAACCTATTGGACTGTGTTTTCCTTTAATAACTAATTTTTTACTGGCTTAACTTTTTTGTTGTTGTTGGAGAGGCCAGGCCAAATAAAATTTGATTTTCGACTTCTTGGAAAGAACAAAACCAAACCAAATCCTCATTGCCTTCTAAAGCAAACTGTCAGAGCAGATTCGAACCTCAAATCATGGAACATGTAGAGAAACAGCCGCCTCCACGGAGGGACATGTCACACACCCCACCATCCACACTACTAGCTGGTGGAGCAGCTCACGCCTCTTGGAGAACAGACCCTATAAACACACTTTTTATTTTTTAATCAAATTGAGCTCATACTAACCAGTAGTTCTTGACATTATTTTCCTACTAAAAGACCTTTGAGGCCCCAGCATTTCACAATAAATACAGGCTCCTGTGTTTCCAAACAGTCCCCATGGGTATTTAATACAATTGTTATCAGTTGCTGTTCAACGATTGTGAAAATCCATTGTGGGGACATCTGGGCTCAAGGTTCAACCTGGGATTTCTTGGCACCTTGTGTTCATCCTGCATCAATTTGCCTTGATGTCTAGATTCCTCAAACAAACGGAACACAATCTAATTTCAAACTGAAGTAAATGGGAAATTGATGGGTGATGTCTTGCAGGAAAAAACACACTCAACTAGTCTGATCCCATGAAAAAACTATTTGGAGGATAAACTCTCAATATTTAAAACTCCAAGTCTCATTTCTGCACCTCTTGTTTTCTGTTATTTAATGGTGGTTCTTTTTTATTTCTTTAACCCCACAATCCTTTTGCCTCACTTTTCTCCATCTCTGTTTTATTCCTATGACCACAATCAGCAAGCAGGGATCAGGATATCAAAGCTTTGTCCCTCAACGTTCAGAGGTCCCCAAGGGAGGGACGATGCCTCTGTCAATGTGCCCATAGCCCTCTGCCCTCATCACTCAGGAGTTGAGTCTGCGTGGCTGCCAGCAGGCCCTCTGGACTTCCTGTGCATCCTGGCCCGGGCATTCGGGCACCCAGGCACTCACTCGGCAGTGGCAGCTGGGCTGTGCCTTATTGATCACTGGATTCAAAATTCATCCTCTGCCTACAAGGAATCAGGGTGCAGAGACTGGGATCAGGCACCCTCCCTGAGAAACCAAGTTGGGAATTCCAGTTCAGCAAGTGGCCCAGTCAGCTCGTTTACTCAGGTAACTCGGTTCACTTGACCAGGTTTCCTTTTGTCTTCCCAGCGGCACATTAAGGAGTTCAGACGTCCCGGCTCCCTGCTGCAGCTAAACTGAAGGGCAGGGAGAGTATAGCAAGGATATGTCTTTAAAGAAGTATGTCTTGTGAATATTTATATACTTACTATATTTATTCATAGGAAGAATATATAAGGATTCTGAATATTCAAAGATCCATTAATGAATAAATTCCTTATACATTTAAATTTAAATAAATTTATTATTCTCCTAATGTGGAGAATAAGTTTTCAAAAATAATTTACTTATAAGAGATAATATTCATGAAGAATGAATATTAGGCACCTGGGTAGGCACAGGCCTCAGGATCCAAGCTGGGCCTCACTGTGAACCCAGGCACTTTCCCCTACACAACCCAGCTTCCCACCCTCCCTCCGCAGATGGAGATGTCAGACAAAGGCGACTTGACCAGGAGCTCCCGGGGATGTCTGAGAGTTGACACTCAGCAAGGGAAAGATGTCACGGCCCACAGTTCTCCTGCACTGTCATTCCTGGAAACTGTATGGATGTGGGTTACATAAGGTCAGCACAGAGGGAGAAAACAGATGTTCAGAGCTGATGGAGACAGATTTTTCCTGGAATGTTGGTTGTTGAAAGTGAGAAATTTATTTCTGCAAAAATTGTTTGAAATTACAAGCATTCAGACAATGGTCTCAGAAGTCCTAAGCTCCCTTAGGATTCTTGCTAATGATCTCATTTCCAGTATCATGATGTGTACTTATGATGTATTGTCCTTTGGGGGAACTCTTTCTAATAACTCAGAAGTTTATTTTACTTTGTCTCCAACTCACTCATATTCCACGGGTGGGAATCAGAAAAGAGGAGAGTTTTTTAAAAGGCTGAGGCTGGTGCCTAGGGGCAGCCGAGGCCTGCACACTATCTGGGGCATTTCTGGATACTGCCTGGCTTCTGAACCAAAGATTTCAACTAATAGTGTTCCAAGTCTTTCTGGAAGCATGGGGAGAGGGAAGGGAGCAGGGTGGCATGGAAGCTGGGTATGAAAAGCTGAGTCAGCACAATAATCCCACACCTCCAACCAGGGTCTGCCTTGCATGCTCCTGGGCCCCCTAAGACATAGACACACTAAGAAGAGTGGGCCCCTTGGGGTCAAGTTTGATGCACATGAACAGGGTTTATATGCTGGATTCCTAGAAGAACATTCAAGAAATGGAGTGCTGTTGCTGTTCTTTTCCTGACACCTATTTAATGGCTACCATAAAGCATCAGGCACCTTACATGCGTGTTATGTCAGTTACGTTTACATACATGCACACATCCACAAAATAAAATTAAAAAACCCCCTTGGGGTAAGAATTACTTTCTTTTACAGAGAAGTTACCCTTGTTTAGGAAGTTGCAGAGCTGAGATTTGGCTTTGAGTTGGATTGGTTTGTTTCATTTATTGATCTAACAACTTATCATATGTCGATAAAGTGCCAGATGATTAAGTGGTAACAAGATGGCCATGGTCTTTGTCCTCACAGCCTCACTGGATTAATGGGAAGAGGCAAGCAGTAACAATGAAGAGTGAGGAGCAGTAAGATGGGGAGGCTCAGCTGCTGTGGGCCAGGAAGTGGGAGCCTAACAGTGAAGCTGTTAAGACTACTGAAGAAGGGGGGAGTGGGAGAGGTCACCTCAGCCAGAGGGATCAGCATGTACAAAGGTGAGAGGGGCCCAAGAGAAAGGTGAGTGTGGAGAAAAGATCGAGAGAGGAAAGGCGGGAAGTCAAGGCATGATCGCCTTCAGGGTGCTGGGCCCAGCAGAACCGCCTGCAAGCTGACTGGGCACCTCTCTTCTGTCTCCATGTTCAGTGGTGTCGTCTTGGTAGAAGACTTTATAGCTCAGAAATTGACAAAGGTACCAACGGTTTTAGTGTCCTGGCTTGAGCAACTACTGTGATGATGGTATGTTCACCCAGGTGAGGGGTACTGGGGTAGGGCCATCTGAGGTGCCTTTGGAAGATGTCAAGGTTAAGGTTTTGGGTGACAAAGTGAGAAAATCCAGCAGGTAGTTAGATACCTGGCTCAAGCTCTTTCTATCACGTCTTCTGGGAGCACAATAGTTCTACCCTAATCTGGCTTGGCTGCTACTGTTCTGTATCAGATCCTTCTGTTGAAATGACGTGTATTAAGTATACAAATCCAAATCTTGTGTCTTCCATGGAACCTCTACAATGAGCAATTTTGAGTGTTTTAAATTAAATCTCTCAAGTTATTAACAGCTAAATTTACTTCCCTAAGGAAATATACCCCAAGTGCTAAACAATGGCACCTTCTTTGCGGCGAAAGCAGGCAGCACAGCCACTCAGCCAGGGTGAAGGCAGCCTCCAGGCGTGGGCAGGCTGCAATACATACTCATTAAGGCAGGGAGGTAAAGGTTTTATTTTATCTGTTTATTATCATTTAAAATATATTAAAATTTTAACATAGAGAAGCAAGAATTTTAATTTGAACGGTAGTCTACAGAACGAAAACAAAACAAAGCTCCACAAAAACAAAAATTTACATCAACCAATAATATATTAAAATCCCATTTGAGTAAAGATCTAAAGAAATGTAATATCTGCAACACCTCTTAGAGAAGATTTTTTTTCAGCGACCTACAATTTCAGAAATTCTCCAAGCAGAAACAATTTTTTTAAACCATAAGATTCTTAACGAACCAAATGGGTATGGTCATAACTGAGTCTTTTCTATCCATTTCTTTCCTCTCCCCACTAAAAAGATGATGGTGCTCCACTTCCATTTGTAGCTCTCACTATAGGTGTGTACACAAAGAGGCGCTGTCTTTAAAACTGTGGGACTGGCTCCGAGTGGGTAACTTAAGTCCCAGATATAGTCACTTACACAAAACAAAGGTCTGATAACAAATCAGTATAGTTCAAACAAATAATAGATAGCAGGCTCCCTGCACTAGAGATCTTCCCTTTTAATGATGTGTCCCTGGAAAGAGGTACACAAGGCCCAGAGGTGCCTCAGCTCCTTATCACACTCACTCAGACAGACTGCAGGACACACCAGCTCTCCTGCAGCCCTCAGAGTGCCGGCCGGCCAGGAGCACTGTGGTGCAGGTGGGCATCTGGCCCGCCAGCCAGTGCCGCTGTCAGGACGAGGTCTCCTCGCAGCCCCACAGCCTGGAGGGCACAGCTGGTGGAGGGCCTGGCCAGCTTCTGCCAAACGCCCAGGCTGCTCTCCTGCGTTCCTGGGAGCACAACCAAGACTCGGTTAATGGAACAAGAAGAATTAATGAATCATGAAAACATGTGCTTATTATTATTATTTTTTAAAGATTCACACTTTCCTGAGTCAAGTACACAAAAATCTCATGAAATCTATTTAAAGCACCCGGCCTGTCTCTTAGACTCATTGTACCCAGATGGCAAATCTGAGCCAAGCTCAGATGTTCTGGTGAAAACATTAGCAATGTATTTATGAATTCTATTTTTCTAACATTTTACCACTTGAGAATTTTATGATTTCAAATTGGGAAATGGCTTCTTTTATGGGAGGGAGAAGAATAAAGGGGTATGTGTGGCCTTCTTTGGTCTGTTTGTGGCAACACATCAGAGCTGAAATGACCCCCGTGAGGGTAAAGACACAGACCACGCAGGTGCCTGGGCCTCTGTGTCATTGGCACTGGTCAGTCATCAAAATCCTCTATGTGTATAAGCCACAGCCATTTAAAAGGTCCAGATTAAATATGGATATGACCATGGGGACATTAAAATCCAATCAATGTGGGCCAACTTTATTGCTGAAAGAACCAAGTCCCAGTGTGGCGGCAGCTTGGGTGGTGCGGTTAGCCTCTGGCTTCTTGGCCTAAGACAGCATCTTCTTCAGTGAAGTCCTGGGAACTCCTGAACATGAGGATAGAATTATAAATCTTCAGTGCTGGGCCCAGTTTGATCTTCATCACCTTGACAATGTCTGTCTGTGTCAGAAGCAGGAAGGCTTTGCCATCAATCTGCTGCAGGTAAATAATAAACAGAAGTGACAGTGAGAGCCCGTGAAGCCTGTTCGCCCTGCAGGGACCGCTGGGTGCTGAGCTGTGCACTCTGACCTGAGCCCTCGGCCTCCCTGCAGAGCTCGGCCACGGCAGTGAAGGCCGCCCTCACAAGCCTGAGGTCCGGCCACTGCTCAGCCCCTTTCCCCCAGGACTCTGAAGCTAAATTCAATGAAAAAGGGGTTCACTCTGCTAAATATGAATTCAATATACACTAACTGCTCCCAGGCTGAATTTCTATTGTAACATTTTAAATATCTTGGCCTGAATTTGTATCAAGAGCCTTAAAAATAACCCATTTTCATCCACCAAGTAAATCTCCAGAAATTTCCCCGAGAGAACAAGGTGCAATGTGTGCGCGCTGGTGTTATTCATCACAGTGAGTTACTGAAAACAGCCCAGCATCACAAAGTAGCTGAAGTAAACACATTTTGTCTCACCTAGGACTAGGTACTAGGTAGTTACCAGAATTCATGTTTCAGTGAAACACTTAATGATTTAGGATATTTTTCATGACTTGTTAAGCACAGAACATGATATGATGATATAAAAAGATATGTTTTAATTTGTAAAGTTAAATGTGCATGACCGCATGTAGACATATCCATAGTTAAACTACTTAAAATCTTTGTACCAAATGCTAAGGGAAGTTATCCTTGGCTGGTGGAATAGTGGATGGTTTTTATTTTGCCTTTTAACTTTCTTGCATTTTAATTTTTTCAATGATTAATGGCATAATCAGTATGAATACATATAAATGTTTTATTTTTTGCTTTTAAAGCATACTGTGGTCTGAGATGTAATAGCTTTCCTGAAATTTACGTGACAGCGAGTGGCCACCATGCCAGCTGCTTCCCCGCAGCTTCCAGGGGCCCAGTGTGACCTGAGGTTGACCTCTGGAGACCGGGCGGGTCCTGCACCCAGGTAACCTAGTTACACAGACTGGCTCAGAATGAGTACTGGTCCCAGAACCAAGAGGACAGAATGAAAGGGTTTTCTACAGTAACATCTTTCCAAGAACCTAGCTTGGTTCTAACTCCTTTTAATTAGGAAACAAACCCCTGGTATTATTGTGTCACTGAAGAAGGGGTCACCCATGAATCCCTGGTGAAGGGTTAAAGTTTTGAAAAGCTTCCTGTGCATGTATGCTGTATTGCCTGATGAAAAACTATCCGTTTAGAGAATGGAACACCTTTCCCAAGTGTATTTCCGACAGTAGAGAAAAGGAGCTCCCTACTTCTACACCCGAACCTGGCTTCAGCTCCAGCATTTTCAGGCAACACCTACTGGCCAAATAGTCACTAAGAATAAGGTAACGATGGTGGTGATGGTGATGACAATAAGAGTTGATGTGTATGGAGCTATACTCTAATATCCTCTACGTGCTTGTCTAACACCCCATAAGGTGGGCGAGAACACCTGCAGGTAAAAAGCCTGATGACTGAGGTCACACAGGTTCTGAGAGACGATGCTGGGCTCACAGGCAGGGCGTGTTGGTCTCCAGAGGAGACTGGTCTATATCACTGCCATTTATTAAGCTCCAACTCTGGGACAAGAGCTGGGCCAGGTACTGTAAACATACTAATCCTAATTCTTAAAGGCCCCTCACAGAACTCCGTGCTTACAAAGGTGACACCACTGGTCATAAGTGCTGAGCTTGAGTGACTTGACCTGCAGAGAGCTGTATGGACATGGTGGGTCCTGTGTGTTGCTCAATGCAGAGTGGCCTGTCTGTGTGAGGCTGGGCCAGCTATGTCCACACTGTTCTGGGCTCAGGCAGAACCAGGAAAAGCCGAGGTTGCCATTAGCAGTTACCCAGACTGACACCCTAGTGACACAGATGCTGAGTTCTCTGGAAATACAGGGCTTGCTGGGTTCTGAGGGGTCCAGGACCCCAAACGCAAAGAGTATTTCTCAAGCCATACATGCCCCCGAACTCTAGATACAGAGAGTGTGTTGCCTCCCAGAGCCTCCAGGAATGCAGTTTTCTTGGAGAGTTCTAGAGCAGTGATGGAGACTCTGGAATCAGATGGATGTGGGCTGGACCCTGGCTGCCCTTTCCTCCTGATGCCTCAGGCTCGTCTCTGGTGAACTGCCCTGAGAGCTGTGAGGACCCGAGGACAATGGCTGCGCTGGGTGTGCACAGGGCTGCCACGTGGCAAGCCCACGGAAGAAATAATTGTCACTGCTATTTGCATTATTGTTCTGTAGCTGGTCCAGTCTCTGCTGCGGCCCCTGGAGCAATAAATATTAGTTCCAGGACAAATGGTAAGCAGTTTGGTATATTCTGTTGAGAGGAAGCAGGAAGAGAAGCCCTGCAGGAGGATTTTACAGCTTCTCTGCATTCCCCCTGAAGCCGCCGAAGACCCAGATTCACAGGGTGGTCCCACCTTCACTCTGCAGCAGACAAGCCCCTCTCCTCTCCGGGGCAGTCACAAGGTGGGATTCCTCCCTGCCCCCAGTATAGCCACAGTGCAGAGGCTTCAGGACACCTGTGAGTATTCATTAACGTGTTCAAATCGTCTATTTCTTCTGCATGCTGCGTGAGCCAGAGCACAGCAAATACACGCGAGCCAGAGCCAGGGGCTGGCCCGCTGCGCTGTACTGCTGGGCTCCTTCCTGCCGGGACCCCTTTCTCTTGCCTCCCAAACTGCTATTATTTATATTTAAGTAAACAGAAACAAAACCCTTCTAGGTCTAGAAATACAGAAATAGATATATAATTTTACATTTCTTACCTCTTTCTTAAAGCACTTTGCATGGTCTTCACCGCCCAGCAGAGACTGTACGAACTCAGCCACCTGCAGCACAAGGTGAAAGCCCGACTTAAAACATGCACTTTCTTGGGTTATAATTCAACACTGGGCTGAAACATACTTCAAATCCCGCAGACTCTTGGGATTTAAATAATAACTATCGAGCCACAGTAGCATTTGCCAGCTCAGAAATTAGATCAGCCTCTAGTATCTTTTCTGGCCTCTTATTTCCAGGCTGACCTACATGATGACAATGACAGTCTCCATCTGTGAGGAGCTCTGGCATTCTAGAACCTTCTCTCATCTGACCCTCCTGTCCATCCTGTGGGGTAAGAGAGGAGGGCAGGAGGGAGGGGCCCACGCATGGCACTCATCGGATGGCTGTCAGAGATGAGGACATCCGGGAGGGGCATCCGGGAGGTGTCAGTGGTCTTAATCTGGCCTTTGGGCAGACCCGAGGCTCAGGTCCCATCTCATTCATCCAAGTGTCCAGTTTCTCACCCAGCACCTGGCCCACAAAAGGAATCTATGCAAAATGAATTTCCACGTAAATAACCATGAAGTTGAATCCCAAAGAGGCTCAGTGACTTACTCAAGGTTATGCATGGCCATTAAATGCCAAACCCAATGGAACTCAAGTTTTCTGACTCCTAACCCAGAGTTTTGAAAAATTAGTTTCTTTGGCTGAATTTCCCAGCCTTACCTTTTCCCTCTTCCTCCATCCACACATGCCCTGTTAATTTCTTTTTTATTTTTATTTATTTACTTTTACTTAATTTTTGTTACATATTTTTCTCCTTTCCCCCCATTGACACCCTCCTCCCGCCCCTGCCCCCTGCCCCCTGCCCTGTTTAATAAGAGCCATTAGGCAAAGATCTGGCTAAGAGTTCAGGAAGCCATTGAGTGTTCCCAAGTGATACTTTTGGGGAGCTGACTGAACAGATGTGGTGGAGTGTAGACTCCTGACAGCCAGAATGGCCCCTCCCCACGCTTTGTAGGGTTGGTTTATTCTCAGCTTACAGAGTGGCCCAGGCCAACACACAGGGTGACCTGGGGCCCAACACCCATGCGCATGCTCCCTAGAGCTCTTCCTGTCGCGTCACAGCGATGTTTAGTCAGTCTAATGTGAAGATTTCAGAACCTCTCTTTAGGGGCCATCAGCATGCTGCCATCTGCTTTGCTTACCTCTGATACTGCAAGTACATTTTATCGTGAGTCATTTATGATCACCCTAAAGTGTGGGATGATGAGAATTATAAAAAGTCTTTTCAAACCAGCCACTTTGCTGCCATACAATGGCATCTTTAAGCCTTAGGGGCATCCGGGAGGTGTCAGTGGGCCTTCATCTGGCCTCCTTTGTTCTCACAATCCCCAGCCACTGCACCTGCGTCCAGAGCTCTGGCAGTCCAGGCCCCCGGAAAACCCAGTCTGTTTGCTGAGTTAATACGGTTTTTTGTTCTTGGACAGACTGGAAGCATGGAGCACGTGTTTGGCATTTTTCAGGGAGCTGAGGGAAGACTTGGAATACTGATGGTCAAGCTGGAGACACATGGACACTGGGGCAGGAGATGGCAGGGCTTACAGTGTTTCTGGGGCTCGGAACACTGAGGGGTAGTCCCCTCATTCCCCAGGCTATTCTTCTGGCCAAGTATGTCCCAACCACAGCTTCCTGCAAGGCTTCTGCTGGGTTCTGGGAAGGCTGGGCCTGTAATCAGGTGGAGTCTGAGCTTTCAGTGGTTTAAAGTGTGATTAGTGGTGGGAGGATAGCGGGAAAATGCTAGTCAAGGATGACTTACAAGTCACCGTGTGCATTGCCCAGTACGCTGACATCCAGGAGGGAGGTGGAAAGGCTATGGGCTTCTAGGAGGGACAGATGGCGTCTCAGGTGGGGACTCAGCGGCATACCCCAGCAGGTGGCAGCTGAGACAGGCACTGCTGGCTGTGTGGTATTCCATGGGGCAATGCGAGGTGGCAGGGTAGAGGAGACCTCGGCACTAAGCATCACAGGACCAAGGTCACAAGCAGGGTGCATGGCTTGGCTTGTGTGTCATCAAAAGCATAGTCCAGTTTGGCTACAGCTGCAGAGCAGAAGGGGAGGCAGGAAAGGCCGTGAGGGCTGTGGTCTCCAGAGTACCTTTGAGCTCCTGTTAGCAGGTCCCAGGGAGCCCTGAGCCACTGATGGGTCTCCACTGACCACACCTGGGCTACAGGCAAAGGGAAGTGCATGGAGAGATGGCCTCTAAATACACACTCTAGGAACTTCTGCTCACAACACAAGAGTTGCATGTTGACAGGTTGCATAGGTTAAAATGTCCTTTTCTGAGCAAACAAATAAAGGATCACATTTCCTCTTCTTAGTATTGTTAGCCAAAAAAGAATTGTCCTTGGCAAAAGTAGATTGTAGTTTTATTTATTCATTTTCTTCTCTCCGATTTTTATTTATTTTTGTTACAGATGTTTCTCCTCCCCTCCCCTGACACCCACCTCTCCATCCTGCCCTCCCACCCCCACAGCATTGTTGTCTATGTCCATTGGTTATGTATATATGCAGATAGGTTCTTTGGTTCATCTCATCCAGCCCCCTTGCCTCCCTCCTCTGAGGTTTGTCAGTCTGAACCATACACCTTTCTATGTCTCTGAGTCTATTTCATTCATCAGCCCACCCTGTTCATGATATTCCACGAATAAGTGAGATCATGTAGTATTTGTCCTTCTCTGATTGGCTTATTTCACTTAGCATAATACTCTCAAGGTCCCTTCATGTCGTCTCAAAGAACAAGAGATCTTTCTTTCTTATAGCTGCATAGTACTCCATTGTGTATATGTATCACAGCTTTTTTATCCACTCATCTACTGATGGACACTTGGGCTAAAGATAGTATTTTGAAATGGGAATGAATGATGTGTTAGACCAGAGTCAACAGACCAGAGCTCCTGAGCAAGGTGGCCCTGAGGGTGGCACTGGTGTACCTCTCCCTGTCCCACCTCCTGCCCTCACTCAGCCGGCCTCAGTCAGCAGCAGTGGCATCTAGTTTGCTTTACCAAGTGTCTAAAATTCTGTCTTTTCCAAAGAGATTCTGATTTCATTCTGTTTTTCTTTTTCCAAAGTGCAGAACAAGTTCCATGAAAGATATTGGGGCAGATTTTTCTGGCCAGAATTTTAAACTATCCAAAGGCCTTGATCATTATTCAGTGTCATTATTCAGTATTGTTAGTCAGTATTTAGTTTCCCAAGAGGAAGTTCTATTTTAAGCTTTACTAGAAAGCCCATTTTGCTACAAATTTCCAAATGTAAAGTGATGAACTTAAACACACCACAGAGTAGTACTGGAGAGTTTCCCTCTCAGTCTCTCCTTAAAAACTTTTCTCCTTCAGGTTTGTGGTCAATGTGGAGAATGGTTCAGAGATGGGCGTGACCTCCGTGAATGAGGAAGCTGCCATCCGTTGGCACCCACCCAAGACGGCTGTGTGGGCCTGTCTGCTTCTCCCAGGGAATGGCAGCTCTGCTGGAGTGGGCCAGGACCTTGGCCGTGGCTTCGGGAAGCACACCTGGTGTGTGCTGCCCTGCAGGCGGCTCCCTGAGGTCCTGAGAGCAGGTCCCACAGCTCGAGCCCCAGCTCGTTTGTGAAGGACACCGAGTGAAAAAGGGCCTCTCAGGATGACACAGCAGCCTGGAAGAGACTACAAAGGATGACACTGCAGGCTCTCAGATGAGCCCCTCACTTCCCCCGACTTACTTCCCCCAGTGTCCTCCTTTCCTGGCATCCTTCTGGAGCCAGCAGCCTTGTTTTCTTCGGTGGGGAGCAGCTTCCCTAGACCTGCCCAAGCGGTGGTGTTTTCCATTTTGCTGAGCCTGCAGCCGTGGCCTGACTGCACCGGCTCCGAGTCCACTGGGGACCGTGTTTCCAGACTGGCTCTCGGTTTTTAACAGAGGAGCTGCTATATGCCACCCCCCCTTCTTTGCTCGATGGTATAAGGCTGTTATGCTTAGTTAGCAATACCCTGAATTTTTCAGAACACTCCCTCCTGTGTAAAGATGGCCATCTTTAAAGTTAATGGACATTAAGGGAACACTTACTGGAGCCTGGTGCGATTTATGCTGCTGCTCCGAAAAGCATTTTGAAAATAAGAAATACAAGTACCCATATGTGAGCCAAACATACCTGAGTGATACTTGGGGGGTGCAATGTGCATGTAACATGTCACATGCAGCCTTCGTGTGGCCACAGACACCTGGCAGGAGGGTACTGCATACAATTTACCTGCCCATTCATTCACTCACTCACTCACTCATTTGTCAGACACCTAATCTGGGCAAGACAGTTTGCTATAAAAATGTAAAAAGATATAAAGATATTTTAGTCCTACTCTTAAACACCTATAGTGTTCTACAGAATATTTCCATGATCCAGAGTAAGAAATACACTTCACACTGACCATATCTTGAGTCTGTGCTCACACCCACCCATGTCTAATAAAGGTCTCACAAAACAATAACCTTTCCTACAATTACACACTTTCATCTATTCCTGTCTTTCATTTCAGAACCACCAAATTGACCTGAAAGCCCACCTGTGCTTTGACAAGCACCACTCCAGCAGAGACAGCCTCAGTGACAAAGGAGGTAAAAGCCAGCTCCCATGCTCTGGAGAATGTCACAAGGCCCTGCCAGGGCTGGGTCTCGTCACAGGTGACGGAGCAGAGCGGAGGCCTTGCTCCTGGCCAGGAAGGCAGACAGAAGGGAATGTGCTGCTTCACCGTCTAGCATGGACAGCACCCTCCCTGAGCCTGGCCGCATGGCCCTCACACAGACGCTCAAGTCCAGTTCCACACACCTGCCCCTGCCTGCTGGGCTTCCTCTCCAGTGGGGACGGAGCTCCAAACACCCCTCCTCCCATTCCCCTGCTAGCCTGAACTGCCTTTTCAAGTCTTCACTACCCTGCATGCCCTTTCTTTTATAAATCCTCATCATTTTAGAGAGAGAGGAAGGGGGAGAGAGGGAGAAGAGAAAGGAGAGAGAGACATTGATCTGTTGCTTCCCATACATCCTCTGACCGCCTGACCAGGGATCGAACCCACAACCTAAGTATGTGCCTGACTGGAAATTGAACCCAAAACTTTTTGGTGTGTGGGACCCTCCATCTAAGAGCCGCCTGGCGAGGGCCCTTGCACGCCATTTTTAATGTAGTATACAACAGCCGCGCACTTGGCTGTGGGTGCCTCTGGAATGCCCCTATGTGAGCTCCCTTCTGAGGACTGCCTGATTTTCAATGACACACACAGAACCATCACAAAGCCCACTTCCCACTCGTCAGATTCTTCTTGAGGACCTAGTTTGGTGCCAGGAAATGTGCTATATGTATGTGTGTGTATTTTTCTCCCCATTGATTTTTTTTTTTTACAGAGAATGGGAGGGAGGGAGAGAGAGAGAGAGAGAGAGACACAGAGAGAGAAACATTGATGTGAGAGAGACACATCAACTGGGAATCAAACTGTGATCCTTCAGTCCCTGGGCTGACGCTCTAACCACTGAACCCAATTGGCCAGGGCCAGGAAGTGGGTTACAGAGTGTAAGGATAGTGAATAAACTTAGGATGTGGTCCTGGCCCTCAAGAGCACCTCATTAGGTAGCTGTCAAGACTGAGATCTATGAATTGGAAAGCTGCCCAAGCAGTGTTCTCCGGGATGCATCTCCACAGGAGGCCACGGTAGGGAAGAATCAGGAGCAGGAACACTTAGTGAAGACAGCCTCTTTGATGGTGGTTTCATTTTTAACCTAGAAAATCTCTGAGGGCTCTTCCAGAGAAAGGGCTGGGGCTCCATATGTTCCCATTAGAGATGCAGGAGCGGCACCCTCCTCTTCCCAGGTCCCCGAGGGCACAGGGAGCCTCCTCCTCCCAGCCTCTCTAACCTGAGACCTGCCCTTGGACCAGTTCACCTGCTGCTCCTGTCCAGTGCGACTCGCAGCTGTCAGCGCGGCCGCTGCAGAGTCCTATCCACTGCTTAGGGTTCCTCACACAGTCATTCCTATTCTTTTCAAAACATTAATAAAACTGTTATTATTTTTGGCCCTCTTCTTAAGGGGAAAAATATACCTTGTACAAAATTTTTTCCAAATCCTGAGGCCCAATTCCACAGCCCAGGCATAGGACATTCCCAGGGGCTTCCCCTGACCTGTGTGCTCTGGACTCACCCTTTCCAGACGCTCGCCTTGCACTTCCTGCCCTGGTCCTGCTGCCCCCTCCTGTGGCTCCCTGGCGGCCACCTCCTGGGCGAGCATTCCCGGTCATCTTGTGTTTGTGCCACTGAACAGCTGTTCCATCCACTGGTGCATCCGCAGGGGTCTCTACCTCAAACTGTCCCTATTAAGTTCATCACCGTATCCTCCTGCCCCCAACTAGATCCTTTTCTCGAAGTTTCACTTCTTCTGAGGAACTATCTCCTGTTCCTTCAGATGGATTCTCGGGCCCTGTCCTCTCACACCTTACTATCCTAATGAGGTCCTAAGTAGTGCTGAGACTGAATGGAATCTCATCTGGCTCATTTCGTCATCTCAGCATCGATCGCTGGTTTTGATGATTTTGACTTTCCAATGTCTACTGGATCTGGGTGGATCCTCTCGTGGCTGTGTGCAGTCCAGGTCCCAGTTATGATTCCACACGGGAGCATGGCAGTGGCTTCTGGCTGTGCTCCTCTCCTTGGCCTCGTCTCTCTCTCATTCTTTGTGCAGATCTTTGACATTCTCATCTTCACAACATGACTTTCTGTGTACGAACCCATGACAGCTCAGAGTGCCCACTGACACACACATGCCCAGGCTTGAGGCCAGGCCCATCTCCCCCTCCTGGGTCACTTGGTTCTCCATCCAGTCCGCAGTGTGCAAGGCAGGGAACACATCAGATGCAGACCTACTCTCACTATGCGACCTTACGAAGTTATTTAGTCTCTGCTGCCTCAATTTCCCTATCTGTAAAATGGGCAAAATAAGACTACTTGCCTTACTACCATTACATTAATGCTGTTTGCTACCATTATCAGTGTCAGTACAGGGTGTGTGTGTACCGGCAGTCCTGGTGTGGCCTGCTCTCTCCCATGCAACCTCCTGGAATGGGAGCCCGAATGGTTTCCCTTCTTTTTCTGCTTAGCTATATCTCACTTTTGGTTTCTAAATCTAGTTCATAGTGCCCTTGTCATTCAACATTCACTCAACAAACATTTACTGTGTTATTTACTAAGTGCTGGAAGTAGCAAGAGGTTCTCAAGATACACACTGAGTGAGTGAACTCAGGTCTCTACTCACGTGGGCATGGATCAGACAAGCAATGCAGGGCAGACAGAAGATGCAGATGAAACAGGAGCACAGAGGATATCTGACCCAGCCCAGAGGCTTCTGCAGGAAGTGGGCACTGAGTTGCTGGCTGCTGGTGGCAGCAGGCAGAGTGGGAGTGGCATTTGAGGCAGTGTAGCAACGACAAATATGAGAACAACATAAAGGGGCTGGGGAGGAGCAGATTCTGTAGCCCCAAGTGGCAAGACCACGTGGGCCAGGGTGGGAGGTCAGACTGAAAACGCAGGCAAGCACAGACCATGCAGGGCTTAGAATATGTAGAAGAGGTTGCTAGGGAGCCAGGGCCTGTTTTAAGTTGGGCAGAGACACACCCGGAATTCTTTCTCCACCTCACTCATTTATTCTCAGGATGTAGTTGCTCTGTACACACAGTAGGGCTGGGGCTGGATCCAGGTAGCTGCCCTCCCAACGACATCTTTCTGAGCAGGACAGTGGCGGCATGAGGGGCCCAGAGCACAGCCACTCTCAGTCTTGGAAAAAGGTAAAACTTCAGATGAATAGCTTGAAAGGCAGGAACGAATAACTTGCCATTATGTCCTCAGCTGAACTCCCCATTGTGTTCAGTGTTGTTTCAAGGGCAAAACCGTACATGATTTGATTATAGACGCAATAGATGTTAATTCAGTTGGCTTGGTCATGAAGTTGGCGCATGCTTTGTAAACTGGTAAAAATTCATAAAGAGGGTAGAGGGCCATACTTTGCATACTCTTGAAGCAGCAGGATCACATTTAGTCATTTCCCCAAGCACCCGGCCAGTTCCTGGTGCCTTCAATCTACCCCCGGTTACCAGGAGCACGGGGCCCTTGGCAAGGAGTGGGAGGCGAGGTGGACAGGTGGGCAGGCAGGGAGTGCTGGGGAAAACGTCAGCCCCTCTGCTCCATGTGGAGGAGGAATGCTGGGCAGGGGGAACCCACCGGGCAGATTTTGTGAGGTGCCTGGGAAAAAGAGGAGGGAGCAGGGCGCACTCCAGACCTCCACATCGGGGAGGCCTTCACCACCCACCGACTGTCCAAGGCTGGACAGCAAGAATTACACCAAGATAAGTCAGGCTGACTGCAGTTAAGTGCTCAATGAGCGTTTTGTGACACATTCAACTCCTGCTCTAATCTTGTTTTTTTGTTGTTGCTATTGTTGATCCTCACCTGAGGATATTTTCCCACTGATTTTTAGAGAGAGTGGAAAGAAAGGAAAGGGAGAGAGGGAAGGAGAGAGAGAGACAGAAACATCGATGTGAGAGAGACACATCAATTGGTTGCTTCCTTGCATGACCCTGACTGGGGCCAGGGACTGAACCATAACCAAGGTATGTGCCCTTGACCAGAATAGAACCCGTGACCCTTCGGTCCACAGGCCAAAGCTCTAACCGCTGGGCCAAACTGGCAGGACTCTAATCTTGTTCTTAGAGTAATCAGGATTTTCCTTTATTTATAAAAATTAATTAAGGCCTGACTAGTGAAAATGATACCTTTATCAAAAGGAATGTCATTCCAAGACATCATCTTCCTCAAATGATAATTGTTTTTTAGTGCAAAGCATTTCTACAGCATTATAGTAAGCGATGGGCTTACCTGGTCCTTACTAAAAACCAATACTGTAAGGCACGTTGATATAAAACCAGCCTGTTTCCTCTCAGGCACAGCATCTTGTGCAATGCTGTGATATAATTTACTTTAAAATCTGTGACTTTGGATGGCCAAGTGGGCAGCACAGAGCTGCTCAGTGGTGAGAACACCGGATCCTCAGGGCCTTGTGGGGGCGCTCTCCCAGGGAAGATGCTGCTGAGGACAGGGGCTGTCAGGACCCCAGGCTGACAGGCTCACCTTTGGGCTTCCCCGAATTCCACCTGCAGGGTGGGACTGGAGGCCTGGCCCCTCTGCTGAATGAGCACAGGGCTTGTGGTGCTGAGATACGGTTGGGGAGAGGAGGGCAAATTTCCAAATTTCCTCAAAATCATGCTGTCTTCTCCCTCAAATGTGGATCTTACATTTGATACCGTGAATCCAGAGCCTAAGAGGAATTCTCAGATGCTGGGCACGTCTATCCTGGGGCCACGGGGCAGCTCCACTCACCTGGTCCACGGTCCATCGGGCCACCTGGCCGGCCTGGATGTCTGCCACGCCGGGAAGCAGCTTGCAGTGCTGCTCCCTGCCGAGGGGCAGGTCCCGGAAAGGCTGGGCAGACAAGGACGTCATGAAGACCGAGTGGTGCAGCGCCTGCTGCGTCCGCTCCGCCGAGTACTCTAAGGGAGGCAGGGTTGGAAGCACAGAAAGGGCGAATTAGTGACCAGCATCTAGGTCAGCCTCCCGTCGCAGAGGCCAGAGGCAGGTTCCACGAAGTGCAGACCCAGTGGAGAGCCTGGTCACTGGCCACACAGCAGCACTGCCAGCGGTCCGAGCGCAGCCCCAAAGACTGTGGCTAAACAAGTTCGCAGAATGTCCACGAAATGCTGTTGGATGCCAACGAGGAGCCAGGCTCCCACTGCCACTGGCTTCTCCCTCCCTAAACCAGGGGTCAGAGGGAGCACTGAGCCTCGCTGATGTGACTGTGAAGAGGATGGGCACACAGAGGTGCACACACAGGATTTCTACCTGGAAGCTGCTTCACATATCTCCAAAGAAGGAACAAGCCCAGGTCCACATCTGGCCTCACAGGTCCCCTGGGGGAAACTGCAGCCCAGGGTCCCCTTGAGAACCTGGGGGCAGCTGCTGCTGTAGCTCTCAGCCACAGCGACTTCACCGGGACTCTGGGAAAGCAGGGCAGTGACTGCCCTGGCACAGGCACCCCCTAGAGGCCGCTCTCTCTCCAGAGCAAAGCTGTGCCCCTGCCCCCGCCCGGCCCGCCTGGGCCTATGGCATGAGGAGCAATGGCTGCTGCTTGCCCGATTGGCTGCTGTCACCAACAAGACAGACTTCCTCTCGCCTCATACTTCTCCCCAGCCTTTCTGAACTTGTTTTCCACCTTCAAGGGTGACTATTCTTATGTTATATCCAACATTTAGGTGGCACCATGGGTCTCAATTCCCTTATTATTTTGCTTTGAATGTACAAATAGGTAAGGAGCAAAAACATTATACATTATAGTAATTTCAGAGAAAACACATGCCTTTAATACATTTTTTAAAATCCTTTCAATGCAAAATAAAGTTGTTGATATTTTAAAAGACTTTAAAGAGAAAGACCACAAAAAGAAGTACTTTAAGCCCTCTAAACACCTGCCTTTCCTAATGCAAATGGAAGGTTAAGTAAGCAATAGCCACATGATTTCAAGTCTCTTTTGATTATTTGTGTTTTACTAACAGAGTCTGAAAAGCTACTATGCAAAAATTTCCATCTCAAATTAGTTAACAGTTTTTAGCAGGTGAGGCTGACCTGCGCTCTGCAAGGTATCTGATGGTAACCAGAGAGTGCCTGTACTCCCTGGGCCTTCCTTCCCCGCCCTGGGCCCTGCACAGGTGTCCTGCATATTTACCAAGGCTTGCTGTCTACACAGATAGAGACAGCAAAATTTCGGCCTCCTCCCAGATTCTTATGCTCCAGTTGCAATGAGCAGCAAATTTGTCTCTAAATGCTGATTGTCCAACACTGACCTTTTTAGTATGTAAATAGATATCTCCATCCCTGTAGTGTAGTTCAGCCAACAGAGCAAGGCTGCAGGTTCTGAAGGGAAACATCACATCATCTTCGAAACGCCAGCATGTTTACAAATGTGAAAGTTCTTTAATGACGCTGTCGGGTTGGAAAAGGAGCAAGTACAAAACAAGCCCCGAAAACCTAGGGTGGGAGCGTCACAGAGCAGTCTGCAGCCCCAGCTATGCAGAACCACCAAGGAGGAGATTTACCAAGGGCCTTCCTGGGGAACCAAGAGTTAAAGCTATGTACTCTTAGGGATTAAGACCTGAGCCAAAGCCGGCTTTATTCTGGAAAAGAATCACTGTATCAATCAACTAATCAGTTGTTTTGGCTGAAATAACATGGACTTAAAAGAAAAAAAAAAATCATGTAGGTATCTCTAACTCATGCCCTTTGTAAATCAATTATGTATAGTATCAAAGTGTACAGGACTCTGAAAAGACACAATTGATGAATCTTGTGCTGTGGAGGTACAGAAATGTCGAGTGATGATGGTAAGATTCTAATAATTCACAAATAAATGCTGAAAGTATGTGATAAAACCATTATGCTCCCAAGCAATAAGATTTTCCACACCATAGTTTTGGAAGCAAATTGCCTTGGCTGCTGAGACATTCACTTGGAAAGAAACTGAGCTCTGGGAGACCAGGGACTTCAGTCAGCACAAGCAGCAAGATGACCTTTAGGTTACAACTGAAGTTGGGAGCTCTAGCTTCATGCTGCACACTTGAACTCAGGCTGGCTCTGTGCTTTCTATGGCTCCGAATTCTGTTAACTGTGTCCTTTATTAAATCAAACTATCTTTTTAAATAAAGGTGAAATCTAGAGTTTTCAAAGGATGAAGAGAACTTAGCAGGAACAGGCCCTTTTTGCTAAGGGCAGCGGGGAAAGGTCTGCAACCACCTGCTAAACTGCAGATCTCCTGCCTGGTGTCAAGTTCTCCAGGTCTGTTTACCTGCAACCTCAGGTTCTGGGGAATGCTTGTCAGCACTGAACATGAAAATCATTTTTTTAAATTATTATCAATTTTATTGTATCAAATTTATGAGATGGAAAGCCTGAAAGTTGAGTTTTTCTGCTCAGAAAGATTGAGTTAGGTTAGAGAGAGTCCCTGAGTAGGGAGTCTTGATAACCAGTATGTCATCTCTAAGACATGCCTGGGTTGCTAATACCTACCAGCAGGACTGGTGAGAGGGGGGAGGAGAATGTGCAGAAGGGCTTACTCAGTGTGGTCCCAGCATACTGTAACCACTTAAATAGTAGGTGCTACTCTAACCTTGCCTGTGAGCTCCTTGAGGTCAGGGTTAATTAGAAATTAACACAATGCAAGACTAATTTTCTAATAATAACAAAGAAAGGGAATGCATTTTGGAGAGTGTTTCATAGTGGATGCTGTGCCTTCTCTGTATCATTTACTATGCGTAATTTCTTCCAAAGCTAATGGTTTTGGGGTGAAATCTTCAGGTTTGGCTGAAAGAACGCTGGGATAGGCTTCCCTCGAAAGACTGTGCCACCAGGGGTAGGGGGAGATCCACACCAGCTTACCTGGTTGTGAATTCTGGTCCCTATGTAGTTGCTGAGTGACCTTGGGTGAAATACTTAACTCCTATGTATCACGATTTCCCATCTTTAAAATGCAGTAATAATATTATACCTCAGTGAGTGGTTGGGATTAGAACAGCTCCTGGTACATTAATAGTGTTCAGTCCATGTTAAATATTACATTACTGTTATAAGATGCACAGATATTGTAAATTGTAACAATAGTGAATATGGGAACATATACTATTTCCAAAGCCAGTGTGGCCAGACTGGCCTAAAATTCATGACAGTGAAATTCAGACTAAAACTTGGTATCTCCACGGCCGCATTCAGATTTCACACCCAAGTGGTCCTGGAATGACTGTGCAGTGGTCACCAAAATCATTTGCAGAAGGCTCAGCAGAAGGAAATGAGGGAACTCACAGGGCGAAGCCAATGCAGTGCAAGGCATCTGTTTCCCAGGCAGAAGATGCCAACATGCAGCACCCATGTAACCTGGTTAAAACATGCTCAGCCTGCCAGCTCTGAAATTCTGTGGCTCTTGAAGACTTCTAAAATGTGGGATGATTTGCATTATTTTTAATTCTGTGCACAAAATTAGACTTTTGAAATTATCCACTTAAATTTTTGTATACATTTTCATCTAATGTGAACACACTGATTTTAATTCTTACCAAGCCAGCACAGCTCATGTTATTTAGATCTCGCTAAATAGTTTTTCATGAATTCAACAGCATAAGCCTTTGATGAAGGGGTATACTGTTCTCAGAAACCATTTTCATTGAACCAAAAGGATCAGATTATTCTATCTTGGGACACCTTAAATAAACAGAGTCTTCTAGATTAGAAAAGGATATCTACCACGAGCAGAGAGCAGAAAGGGTCTTTTTAGCTGGGTAACTTCTGTATTTGTTCCACCCAACACAGCCGAGGGACACGAGCTGCGCCTTAGATATGCTGCATCACTACAGCAATGATTCTGACCCAGCTCCCCTAAAAGTTGGCCAAGGAAATTTAGCCTGTAAAAGCAGCCCTTCTACTGGAAGTTTTAATGTTTTAATTAATAAAAATGCCTTTTGGGCCAGAAAATGAAATGCGCATATACTCCTGGCTTTGCCTCTAACACTAATGCGAGAGTGACATTAATGACTATCGCTACATCGAAAGTGGCTTTATCCTTCCAGAAAACAGAATAATACACAAAATATTTGTCACCTCTGTGGTTTGCCTTTTGTAGAATAGTTTTATTGGAAGAATTCTTCTGCTGTGATTTTTCTCTCATTGGGCATTTCCTTTGGCTTCCATACCTTGTAAAACCAGGATGAAGTGTCAAACGATTTCAGTCCGGCGCGGAGAGCAGCGGGAGCACTGGCACATTCCCGAGGCGGGTCTTCAGCCCGTGACTAGTTCCAGGACCCGCGGAGGCCCTGGCCTGGAGCACCCGGAGGCTTGCCACAGGTCTGAGTCTGTTCAGTCTGTTCAAAGAGGAGCAAATACATAGTTTCATCTCCAAAAATGTCATTATCTTTCTTGCAGGGCGGTAACTTGTTGGAACCAAACTGACTCCCTGATGTCAGTTGCAGTGGTAAGTGCTGCCTGGGTCCACGGTTGAATGTGGAAAACCCCGGCCAGATGCAGACCATATTCTCCAAGTCCCTGGGACCGCCAGGCTGGGCCACTTATGGGTGGCATGTGATTCTGGGGCTGCCTTCAGGTGAAATAGCCAAACAAGTGGTGTACAGGACCCTCTGCTTCCCAATGCCACAGACTAAAAAAGCATTTGGCTACTAAAGGTCTTTAATTCACCTGAAAATTATGAAAGTAGGTCCCAGATTTCTTCTCTGCCAGCCCTTTCACTTGTCCTTCCCACACATACTCTACAAATCCTTCAAGGAAATGTTCTTTCAAAATATGGCTGTTTCTTCACAAAAATTCATGCAACAAAACTGAAGCAAGTGAGTCATAAATGCTAACCAGAGACTTCATGAGTGGGCCTCGAGTTATTTTTAATCCCACTAAAAATGGAGACCCATTTCACAAGTAACATTCCTTTCAATGAAAGGGGTAGCGATTCTGCTGTCCTCAGCTCCAAACATAAAAAAGGAAAAAAATAAAAATGTAGTCGGTTCCGATATACAGTTATGTGATTTCTTCTTGCCTGCTGTATAGTCTGCGACAGTCACTGACTGACTGTCATCACTATGCAGCACTTACTGGAAAGTTATGCTGTTGGCGGTGCTACAATCCAGTAACGAATTCTGCTGGTGAAGCAAGACAATGTTCAGACCAGGCTTTGCACTGGGTGATGTTTTTTCTTCCCACGATTACCTGTTTTCAAAGTCTTCGTACTTAATATGGTTGGAGTGTCATTTCTATGCTGCATCATCTTCTCTTGATTTTGATGGGTTTGGACTTAGTCCTGTCCTTATTTTCATTTTTTCCCCCTCTACGTTCCTCAAAACAAAAGTGAAAGATAGCAAGCAGTGCAAACATTATGGGAAGACAACTTTCCATGGCTCCATGAGACCAGCCTACAGTCTTTGGCACACTTCTGGTTCTTACATGCTCCATCACTCTATAACAAAACTAGTGGGTGACTCGTTTGCTCTGCTGCATTTTATTTTCTCATAGCCGTATCTCTTGGAATTCAAAATTAACATCTATAGAGTGCTTTATGATTGTAGCTATTAATTACCCTTCATCACAAGCCTGTTTCTTCCTGGTTTTATTTAAATGTGGGAGATGGAAGCACAATAGAGACAGGTTTCCCCAGGAACTTCCCGGGGGGCTATGAAGAGAATCACAAGTTGAATGAAGAACACAGCAGCCAGCAGCCATGCGTAGCCAGAAGCACTTGCAATGCGAATAGAGCAAACTGAAACGGGCTGTAAGTATAAATATGTCCTGAATTTTGAAGAGTTAGTAAAAAAAAATTGTAAAATATCTCAATCGTTAAAAAATCTTGACTTACATGCTAAAATGTTATTTTGGATATATTGGATTACATAAAATATCATTATAATGAATTTTACCTGTTTCATTCTATCATTTAATTTTATTTTTCTAGTTTACCAAGCACTTTTATTTTTTTGTTGTTGAAGGTATTACAGATATCCCCCCTTTTTTCCCCATTGACCGCCTCATTCCCACCCCCAACCCCCTCCTGCCTTCCCCAACCTAATGTCTATGTCGACTGGTTGTGCATACATGCGTATAAGCTCTTTGATTTATCTATTCCCACCCCTCTCACCCCCCACATCCCTCTGAGGTCTGTCAGTCTGTTCCCTACTTCCATGATTCTGGATTTCTTTTGGTCATCTTTCTATTATTTTAAATGTGGCTACTGAAAAATGTGATGTTCTGTATGTGGCTAGAGTTGTATTTCTATCAGGCAGTATGGTCTGGGAGAGTGCTGGGCCATGGCCTCTCTCCAGAGGTGGCTGGTCCAATGAGCATGACTCCCATGCCCGTGTGGCTCCGGTGGTCTGCACTCCACACAGCCCCTGCAACCCCAGAGTGGGAGAGGACAGGGACACCTGGGACCTTGGGCAGCCCATCGTGGCTACCTGAGCTCTCATGTCAGCTCCACAGCTGATTAGCTGTGGAGCTGCACAGTCTGTCTGGCATGCACTTACAGCTCCGTCCATGTCTGTTGAGGGGATGAGCACGTGACTGACAGAATGAACACTTGTGTCAGGAAAGCAGGAACTGTCTGATTACTGTGGAAGCAAAGAATGACTTTCAAAATCAGATTGGGAACCATTTAGATTTAGGGCCACTTTCTCTGACAGTGTCGCTTCACCCCCTCAAATCACTAAATCCTAATGGGGTTCGTGGCAACCCAGCTGCTCTCTTTCTTCACCAAGGCTTGAGCACCAGGGGGAGGAGTTAGGCAACAAAAGATCTGACGTTTCTAGACTCCCTGTTGCCATTTTCCATGCAGTCCTCTTCAATCAAGGAAAAGCCCGGCCTCCCTTGAGGTCCCTTCCTTCTGGGCTTTACAGTTCATTACCCCTTCTCAGGTACATGCTCCTTCGTTCAGTGAAGAATGAATGAACCAGCCCATGGCCCCTCTCAACTCCAGCAGTGCCTTCCCTCTGGGCCATGTGCCCCCCACAGAGGTGGGCGCCTTCCCTTGGTTCTCCTCCTGCTGCAGCTCACAGTCCTGTGTCTGAAGGCCCAGAAGCACAGCTCCTCAGTCCTCACGGGCAGCATCTGGCCCCGCAGCCTGCCGCTGGTCTTCCTGAGGAGGAGCCTCTCCCTCACAGCCCCTACTTGGCGGGCACCCAAGGGTTATCCACACCCCTGCTAGAAACCAGGCTATTTCATTTCCCCCCTGCATGCCTCTGTCCTCACCCCCAGGACCGTCAGCCTGCTCCTCTCTCTTTCAGGCTGCCCCCACGTCCCTTGGTCCTCAGGGTGCTTCTCTACCCACCCCATGCCTGCTGGCCTGAGGGACACAGCCTTCCCGGCTTCCCTTGCCTTGCTGCCTCCTCATGGGAGCTCCCTAAGTCCCCAACACAACAGGATAACAATGAATTAAGTCATTTAGTAATCAGGACAAATGGCAAATAACCCACACATCCGAGAATGGGACTCAGTCTCCTAATCCGTGAAGCAGTTTCGCCTCCAGTTTTTATTCCTGAGGGCAGGGCTTTAGTTTCAACAAATACCCTTTTTAAGGGGTCCCTAATCCCAGGCACCTATCCAGCAGGTTCCCAAACCCAGGGACTCAGGGTTCCCTGTTGCAGAGGCCCTCAGGCCTCATCATGGCTACAGCCCTCTCCAGCCCATCGGGGGTGAGCCATGCCTTCTCAGGCTGGCTCCTATGGGACCCCCACCTCTTGCTGCCCTTTACTGAAACTGTCTGTCTATGCTCCAGTCTCTGTCAGTGGAGTACAAATTCAGGGCAGCCATCTCCAGTCCACCTTCATGTCCCAGTGGGGGCGCAGCGCAGTGCAGGTGCGTGACGCCCGCTGGCCGCAGAGCCACCTGGGCAATGGCACCGCAGAGACCAATAATGCGGTGGAAATGCTCACTCAGTCCATGCCCGTGAAACAGTGAGTTTCCATGCTGTGGGCTCTCGTTTGCTAAATACATTTATTCCTGAAAAGGCTGGGAATTGCTTATGACATGGAATCTGACTACTCGATTTGATACTCAAGAGGCAGATATCCTCTGGCTTCATTTTAACAAAAATGCAAAAACATCCATTTTAACTTTTTATATATTAGTCATCTAATGAAAGACTTAGAGTGCAGAATGTTTTCTAATGGCTAAAGAGTAGCCTTTCAGTTTCATATCTGCTTCACACAGCTTGAGACATCATTAATTACCTTCTTTTGAGTGAACCCCACAACCAATCACCCAGCATGTATTTTCTATCCTCTGCAAGACCATTTTCTTCCCTTGTGAAAGGGAAACTGTAACTGAACAAAGACCAGAGTCAACTTGACTAGGGACTGGAGTAGCTCTTCTCAAGGCGGGCCCCTCTCCCTAGTCACTTCCCGTCCTGGCTCTCCACATGCAGCTCTATGAAAACAAGCCATGTTTGGGTCAACAGTCACAAATGGAAAGGCCCTACCGTCTCTACATGTGCCAATGATACAAATGGAAACACCACCAGGCATGAAAAAACAGTTCAATTCTACATTAACTCCAGCATTTGGATGGTGGTACTGGGTTAAAAATTGAAGGAGCATTCCATCTTTGAGCAAATGGATTTGGAAGCAAATCCCTTTGAGTTAAGGGCAGTGTGTGGGCACCCAGCGTGACTGGTACAGAAGCCAAGACAAGTCTGTGTGTCAGGCTCTTAACTTGCTCAGCCATTAATGTAGTGTTTGGGAGGAGCAAGTGAATGAATACAAGTCATAACCCTTAAAATCCTACACAGCCTACCTCTGGGGGAGCAGACACCATGTTATTTATCTTTCAACCCCTGTCTCCCCATATTGCACCTGGTACATAGGAAGTGCTCAGCAGCTGTTTGTTGACAAACAACAGGGCAGAAGAATGCATCCCTCCTGAAAGGCCTGAAGCTCCCCACTGTGCTCGTGCCTTGCTGGATTGTGCTTCCTTTTTCTCACAATGGCCCTGTTCCCAACCACTGGACACATTCTTTGAGCAAGGAGTCTGGGTGCTCGACCTGATCAGAGAAATCACAAGACCCACGGCTTCCTAGGCTCAGTGAGGCCCAGCTGGCCCAGGGTACAGCACTGTGCCTGCCAGCCAGGAGCACTCGACCCCAGTGATGAGACCTGCATCAAATGGAACACGCACAGCGGCCAGTGCCACAGGGGCTTCAGACAGCCCTGCCGGCAGCGTCTGGACTTCCGGGCTAGCTGAAAACCAAGGGGACAAATGTCTACTAGGCATCTCTTACTGTTTATTTTACTTCACATGTCTTCAGAAGGGGTGGTATCAGCCCTCCTGTACAGATAATGCAGTGGTCTCAGAGATACTAAGTGACTCGGCAAGGGGAAGGGCTGGAGGCTGAACCCGGCGGCCACCACGCTGGGGGCATTCCAAGGGTGGGTTCTTTCCCTCGCTGCCTGCACACTGCTGTCTAAAGGGTTGGAGGCAGAGTGACACATGGGGGTAGGGGCTGTGTATGGCTTAATAATCTCAGGAAAGAAGGAGCTGCCTCTTCTTTAATAAGGAAAGCCTCTATGACCCAGGCAGATCTTTGGAAGTACCATCAGATTTATCTCCAAGTACACATGCTTCCAGGGATTCAGCCTGGGACCCACGCAGACTTGACCAAAGCAGCACTGTGGGCTCAGGAAAGAAGAGGGACCCTGCGCTGGGCCTGGCAGGGGGAGAAAGCAGAGGTCCCAAGGGTGCTAGCAGGGCCTGGGACACAGCGCTGCTGCTCAGCTCTCCTCAACCCTGGCACTGAAAGCTGCTTCCTCCCTTGGCAAGGAGCTCAGCACAGATGCTGGCTCTCAGGCAGTGCCAAAAACTCTGCTCATGGAGATGCCGACATGCTCACAGGATTAGAGAAAGCATCCTGTACCATGGGACGCCCTGAGGTAGGAGTGACTGAGCTATGTGTCCTGGGAGCCAACATGTTTTCACAGGCTTGGGCACGCCATCCGCCCTAGGGGAGCTGTTCCTGCTTGCAAATGGTCCCGGGGAACTCTTCCAGCACAGTACAGCCCTGCTGGTGCCTCCCCTCCTGCTCTGGGGATCCTGTCCGGGGCCTGGGAGAGGCAGGACTTAGCGAAAGCTAGGTTGCCCCTCATGAATTCAAACTGAGCACCCACATTAGGTGTTTACCACATTGTTTACTTGTGATCCTTTCTTTTGTTGAAAATGCTAAATTACACTTACATTTAAGAAAACTGACTCCTGGATCGATATAAGACATGCAAAGACACCATACTTTTTGTTACATGATTCAAGTCTTGTGAGAAACTGGGTTCTAAGCCTATTCTCCTCAGCCATCTATTTTCTCTCCTAAAACATCACGTGATGCCAATACAAACAGATAACATATCTGACCTCTTCCAGTTTATTAGCGTTCAAGAAAATAGAAGCTTTTGCTGTTCTCAGTGTGTGTGTGTTTTAAAAAAAATGGAAAGGAGAAAAAAAACTCCAAATTTTTAAATGGCAGGAACAAGTATATGGCCCAAATTAAAAACAAATTACTAAGCAAACAGAAAATGAAGGAATCAAATCAGCCGCCACATTCCACATTCCAGCCTGCCTTTGAAAGTCGGGATCTGGGTGATGGACACATCAACTCTCAGCTTAGCAAGACCCATGCAGCCCTCTTCCCACACAGGCACCCACCCTCCGCACCGTGGTCCTTTTCTGCCACCCGGCCCTTTTCACATTTTTCTGACATGCCCTGTGAAGACCTGCCTTGAGCAATCTATTCTTTTCATTTAGCCAGTGGGTTCTCTGCTCAGTGTAGAGCTGACTTCTCAGATTCGCTGAGCTGTGAACAGTCAGAGGCTGTTCCTTGATGATATATGTTACCAAGGAGCTGAGAACATTGAATTAGTCTGAAGCAGTATCTCTGTTGCCTGAAATTCACATCCTTCCACTGGGATTCTGTGTGGAATTGTGGGACCAGAGGAACTACCACCAAACCATTCAGGAACCAGGCTGCGTACATCATGGAAAATGCCCAGCTCACAATTCATCAGCAAGCTTTTCGAAAATACAGATAGAAAAATAGGCTCTGCGCAGTTTTAAAAACCAACTAGGATAAAGTAAAGCTCAGAGGAATTAAGTTTGTGATCCTCTCATATTTACAGTACATATTTGATTCAGATGCCAATTTTACACATTCATAATATCTTGCAAAAATGACAGTCCAATTTCCATTTTTAAAAAATGCAAGAGATTGGATAGAAGCTGTCACTTATCACACACACGTGGGGAAGGGTGGGGATGTGGTGGGGTAAGATATAGTATGACTTATCCTGGAATTAGTTGACTATTGTTTCTCATTTATGTAAATATATCAAAAGATGTGAAATTTGGAAATTACACTTTTATGAGTATTAGTAAATGTAACTACTAAAATTTCCAGGTAACTTGTTCATAACCACTTCAAACCTATCCTATCAGAAATTCAAGTAGCAATTAAGGGGAAGTTGAGGAAATGGGCTGAAGGCTGTATCACCTCAGCAGAAATATAATTTCCTTGGGTTTTTTACTTCTTTCTGCACTTCTATAATGAAAGGAAAAATGGACAGGACTTTGCTGGGAGCCTCAATGTTCTCACATCAGAAGGAAACACAAACTTCTGTAAATTGAGGCCTTTATTTCCATAGTAAGCCTCTTTCTGAAGTAAATTATATTTGTATATAAAACTCTGTTCTACACCTCTGTGGAAGTGGAGTACTGAAACAAGGTCATGTTGAAGGGTTCTTCAGTCAGGAGAGAGCTGGACCACTGTCCGTGGGTTAGAGGAGCATGGTGGGAGCAGACTCCAAACAACAACAAAACCCTCTTCTTCGCTGTCAACTATAAGAGACAGGCTGCTAACGTCTGTGCATGTGTGTGGGTCAGTGGGGGTTAAAAAAAAACTGTTTGAAAAGAAGAGAACTGTAATGAAGCCAGTGTTTGAAAAAGTCTGCCTCAGGTAAGCTGTCACCACCCTCTTGAAACCCTGTTTGTTGTAACGGGTAATTCTAGAAACATTCTACAGAGCTTCTAATCAACCACTTGAAAGAGAAAACATTGAGAAAAAGTTGGAATGGTGATGGAATACAGTGGCAGCAATGAAAAATGTGCTTGAAATAAATAAAAAAACAGTTAGTTTCTGAGGCCAGACAACCCCTCCTGAGAACGTGTGAATTTTCAGGGAATGAGACTGCCCTCATTTTCCAGTCTTCCTTAGGGCTGATAACCTCAGACTGAATATCCCAATTACATAGTGAGGCTTCATGGTATCAAATTTTCTTCTACCCTAGAAATAGCAAGATCATCTGAAACTCATTTTTAAGGCCATATGAATTTATTAGGACACACTAGTGTAATTCTTTGGGGGGAATGCAAGGAAAATGATTGTGGCTGCATTTCTGAGTATGATGGTACTGATGAATCCTGATTTTAGAACATTCTCCACCACAAATCTATTGTTACAACTCTTACATACCACTAAAAATGGTGTCTCTTCAGTCGTTTTAGTGGCTTCCTCTTTTTAGTGGTTTCCACTGTTATTAGGAATTGAAGATGATGAGAGATGAATACATCTCCCAATAAAATGTTAAACATAATTGTGTAACTGCAACAATGCAAGAAATACTTGATATAATTGAATATTTGAAAAAAAATCAGAAATGTGATTTCAAAATATTTCTGAGGTAATTCCATTTCAGATTTTGAGCAGAAAAGGGAGGTTTATGGGTAGTCCCCATACCCCTCATTTAATTTATTCTATCAAAGTTAGCTATTGCTGATTGTGTTCCCATTTCTTTCTTGGTGAGAAAATTAATTGATACTAAAATAATTTGCTTGCACAGTGAATCTGAACCTTGTTTCTGAATTATTTTTCGACTCCGGCTTCCCTGAATCATGGTTAGCGATCTAGATGTCTTCAGGAGAATTTTCCACAGAGGAAAAGAAAGTATAGGTGTAGATTACTGGTCAAAATCATATTGGTCAGTTCTAGATGGAAAAAGAAGACTGCAGCTGAGCCTCAAAACTGCTTCCTTAATGACTAGGAAAACGTCCTCAACTCTTCCTTTCTGGGAGCCTCAGATAACAGCACTTCGGGAAGGAGGAACAATTAAATGAGAGCTTTTACCTGCTGGCTGAAACCAAGCAGCCTATTTATAAACTGTTTTGAAATTTAAGTAAAAAGCTCTTACCTACTAAAAGTTCAAATGAGAGAGCAAGACAAATGAGTGAAGACACAAAGGAGCAACACAAGCTGGGACGGAGTACATAATGGATCGAACCAAAGGCAACAATGTCAAAGAGGAACTAGGGAGTCAGTGGGAAACCAGAAGATGGATCTCAGTCAAGGTTGAGCTGAAACAGCCTTGGAGGGAGGATAACGTTACAGGTAAAGAGTGTGTTATTAACTATTGGGTAACATGTTCTGCTTGTTCTGTTCCTGATTACCATGAAAATCTAGTCCTCTTTCCCTTTGCCTTCCCAAGATGAGCCCGTCCTGAGGCCCAGCACTCATGTAGTACTTACTGGGTGCCAGGCACTATTTTTAATCTTTTAGGTGAAGCAAATGAGGGAGGGAGAGGGAAAGGGAGAGGAGGAGGGGGGGGGGAGAGAGAGAGAGATGAATTTGCCTAAGAAATCTTTTAGACTGTCTGGCTTCCTAGTCTGTGCTCTTGACCACTATATTATACTGCTATTATTAAGGAACTTATGGGTATTTAAGTTATAAAAAATATAGTCAACATATAGGCAGCAAATGGTCTGGAGATGAGGGTTTAGGAAGATAACATGCTGAAGAGTTATTTACCTACCTGGGAGGTAGGAGTCAGGCCTTGAGGTACGGTATCTACGGAGTGGAGTTTAGAGCCCATGGACTAGGACACAGAACACAGACAGCAGGTTATGGAGTAAGGGGATTGGGGTGGGAGGACACTACAGATGGCACACCAGGAGACAGGCTATTTCAGTGGACAGACTTTGTAGTTAGGGTCTGGGGATGGATGGTAAGGGTTGGAGCGGGACATAGTGTGAGAGTGACTGAGCATGCATAGCTAGGACCAGCCAGAACAAAAGGGTGCATAATGTAGTCTTGGTTTAGGTCTGCAACTAAGAGTGACCTGGTCAAAGACAGCAACCAATCCACAAAGACTGTACAAGTGAAGCAGCTAGGTCACCTGGGAATATAATAAGGTGCTGAGAGAGGCAGACAGAGAGGCATGCCTTTACTGGTCCATAGCGTGCTCTACTCTGACTACAGACCAGTAAATATATACAAACGAGGAAACCTTCTACCTGTAAAGTCTTTTACAGGTTCAGTGCAGTTCACATCCTATGGCATTTGAGTTCCACAACAATCTTGTGAGATACCCTTGTTCCTGAACTGCAGGTTGCCTAGGATTCATCCGATTTGTCAAGCCACAGAGCTAGCAAATGTCAGAGGTGGGAGTCAAACCCGCACCTGACTTCCCATCTCACTGCGCTTTCCATTAACTTAGTGCTGTTTTCTTATCTCTATGAGGTGTCATGTCAGTGTTCACATTCAACATCGTCGTAACATGAGGTAACATTTAATAGACCCAGAGGGAGGTTTTATCTCCCTGCCTCACCTCTGGTAGCTAAGTATTTTTCCCTTGACTAAATTTTAATATGTGCCCTTAAGAAAGATTTCAAAATAGGCATCGTTAGATTCTGCTAAAAGCAAAATGAGCAGTGCTGTGCCAGAGAGCCTGTCCCATGTTGGGGAACCCTGAGTGTGCTTCCGGCTGCTGTGACGCAGTGGCGCAGTGGGGAGCACTTTGGACGTGGGCAGAAGACTGGGTCAGACTCGGACTGCACTGTGCATTCACTATGTAAACTTCATCTAGTTGTCAAACTTCTCAGAACCTCCATTTTTCAACTGGAAAATAGAGTTAGTAACAAAGGATTGTTAAGGGAATTAAATCACTTGTATGGGATAGCACCGTATAAATGTTAGGAATTTTCTCGCCCTTTTTTGTTTTCTACATTCCCTTCCAGGTCAGGAAGTAGGTATTTCCACCCGTAAGTGGAAAGTTGGAACTGTCTGTTTATGACGCCTTAGAGATCTTGTGCTTTGCTGAGGCCTACATGTCCGCTGTCAGGCTCCAGGTAACCACACCTCAAGGGGGCCCTTGCACAGCAGCTGCCTCCGTGCTTCTAGAAAGGCTCAGGATGGGAGGTGTCTGAGTGGCCCTCATGTGGCCCCTTTCTTTCAGTCTGTCTTGACTTCCTTGGGGAGGAGAAAAGGTGTTATGAAGTGAAAAGTGGAATGAAGGGAGCAGAGAGGGGAGGGCCTATAGAATTGGTTTATTTCTCAAAGTGGAATGAAATTTAAGCCTTAACAAATTCACATTAACCTGAACACTTCCCCGCTGCCCTCCCACTCAGGCCCTGACTGCAGACAAACCTCAGGAGAGTGGAAATGTGATCAGAAGCACTGCATTACAGCTGAGCAGCAAGCGGACCTACTAACTAGAAGTGAGCTATATTTTAGTTCTTGCTATTTATGTCCATCTTTAGCATCAAACCACAATGGGCAACACAGATAAATGAAATCCCAAACCTCATCCTGGCCATTACTTCCAACTCCCTCCTCCTCTCTACCTTTAATGGTGATCATAATAAATAACATTATTTGATATGTTTCCCAACATCTCCCTCACTCAGGCTGCCTTTTGGTAAAATTTCACCCAACACAACAGAAATTACTAAAAGTAGGTTAGTGGAAAGGTGAGAAATAGAACTTTGAAAATAATTCTAAAACACTGTGGGATGTGGGGATTTAGCCAAATGAACTGATATACTAGGCAATTTAAATATAATTATGCCAATATTTTCTCTGGCAAGAGACTGCTTGTTAGATTTGCATTCAGTTTCACTTTCAGACTTAATTCCTTGTTTAAGAAAACCTGAGGAAAATTTTCCATTAGCTGTATTTTACGCAGACCCAGATCCAAAGACTAGCCAAGCCACATTGCAATACAAAATTAAGCATAATTACATTAAACTATTAAACTACTGTAAGCTATTAGAATTAATGAAATATTTTTACATAAAGCCATCACATAAATTACTCTGGTGATTGTCAGACCCCTAATCAAGAGAATCTCCCCGAAACACGCAGGATTTCACTTGCCAGAACACTGCAGCGCAGCGCTTCTCAACCAGTGTGCTGCAAGAAGTTTACAACATGCAGCCCCTGACGTTTAGTCAGAGGCACTGACCTCTTTTCCCTTACAGTGTCCAATAAAAAATGACAACAGCCAACACTACAACAGCCATCTGGTGTGAATGAATCAAAACTATACATATTTTTTTTTGTCAGATTGGCAAAAATATATTTTTTGGTGTGCTGTAGAATTTTAATAATGAGTTTGTGTGCCAGGAGATGAAAAGGCTGAAACCTGCTGCTGTAATGCATCAGCAAATCTGCGGATCTGGGAGGGACAGTGGTCCTACTGAAGCCCTGCATTAGAGAAAATTATCTTCTAATGATGTCCTTGTAAGAACAATTCTATGGCATAAACAGCTGAATTCCAACAGTAACAAGCATTATTCTAAAGTAATTAAAGTATTAATAAAATTTTAGTATATGTGATAATAGACAAGGTAATAAAAGCAATTCTATGATTGATAGAGGAGGGGCTCTGTATGATACATTCACTGTATTTGCTGGTGTCTTCCAAATTTTTGTTTCTGTAATAGGGAATGTAAATTGTATTTAGCTTAAGTTAGCATTTGAACTTAAATCCTTAGTAAAACAATGTAGTTTCTATAAAATGTTTTAAAACAATCTTGCTTATAGTACTCATTTTTCTGTAGATGAGAAAGGTGAATGTTAGGCCACTACACAAAACTATCTATCATACATCTTGAATCACCAATATCCAGAGCAATGAGGCTTCAGTGTAAATCCTGTCAGTGTATGTATCTATGCACATGCATATATATATATGTGTGTGTGTGTGTGTGTGTGTGTGTGTGTATGAGTGGGCAAAAGTAGGTATACAATTGTGAGTATGCGAAACACAGAATTTACTCTTGTATTATTATTTATTAATTACTGTATTATTTTTCCATAGGAACAACTGAAAACCTACTTTTGCCCCACCATGTATATATACATTCCCCTGCCCTTTGCTGTGTTTCACTTTCTTTTCATGTAGATGAGCTAGATCAGTGGTTTTTAAGTCAGATAAGAATCATCTGTGGAGATTTTAAAATCTGGTAATGCCCATACCAATTAAGTTGGAATTCCTGGGGGATGCAGATGGGGAGTGGGCACTGGTACTTCTACAAGTTCCTGTCAGCAGGGTTGAAAATCGCTAGCCTAGGCTCATCTCTGTCCTCACAAAAGGTATGTTCCCTTCTCTCCTCTCATGGGGGCTGCTTCTGTACAAAGACCCTGAAGGTAACAATAAAGGGGCAAACTCCGTGAGGCAGGTCCTAGCGTGGGCTCTCAGACCCCACTGTCTACAGGGGCCAGGCAGGCCCAGATAAGGACAGGTAAGACTGTGATTAACTGGAAATAAAGATTAGAAAAAAATTAACAGTAGAGGCAAAATTAGAAAATGTCAGAGTTAAAAACCTATGGAGACGGACTAAAAGAAGGGGGATTTAGTCCAGCGTAGAGAAGGCTAAGGGTTGACTTCAGTAGGGTCTTCAAATACAAGAAAGATAATTTTATAGGTACAAGAGGCACCGGGTCTTTACAGTTTATGCTGAAGTATGAATGATTGTGCTAGCTCTAAAAAAGTACATTGTTATTTTTCCTCTATTTATTCAATAAATACTTATTGAGTGCCTCTTACACACCACCCAGTTGTTAAATATCAGACTGTATTTACCCAGTGGGGATAATGTACTATGCAAGCACTGAGTGGGGTAGGACATTTTACAAGACATCATCTTTCTCTTCAAGGGGCTCTCTTGAACGAGACCCTGAAGGAGATTGTATAATTGATTTATCTAGGGATTTTTTGGAAATGAGATAATGGTGAGGTTGTCCAATTTGTTGGCATATAATTGTTTATAGTATTCTCTCATGATCCTTTGTATTTCTGTGGTGTTGGCTGTAACTTCCCTTCATTTCTGACTTTATTTATTTGAACCCTCTCTCTTTACTTTTCCTTGACGACTCTGACTAATAGTTTAATTTTGTTGATCTTTTCATAGAACCAGCTCTTAGTTTCATTATTCTTTTCTACCTATTTTTGTCTCTATTTCATTTATTTTTCCTCTGATATTTATGATTTCCTTTCCTCTGCTAACTTTGGGCCTTGTTTTTGTTCTTTTTCTAGTTCCTTTAGGTGCAAGTTTAGATTCTTTATTTAAGATTTTTCTAATTTCTTGAGGTAGGCCTGATTCATTATAAACTTCCCTCTTAGACCTACTTTTGCTGTGTTCCATTTGGAAAGATGCTTCCATTTTCCTTTGTCACAAGATATTTTTTTAAATTTCCTCTGATTTCTTTGTTTACCCATTGTTTTTCAGTAGTATTTTGTTTTGCCTCCACCTTTGTGGTGGTTGTTTTTTTTCTTCTAATTTTCTTCTTATAATTGACTTTTAGTTTTATACTGTTGTGGTTGGAAAGGATGCTTCATATGATTTCAATCTTTTAAAATTTATTGAGGCTTGTTTGTGGCCTATCACGTGATGTATCCTGGAGAATGTTCCATGAGCAATAGAAAAAAGTGTGTATTCTGCTGTTTTTGGATGGAATGTTCTGTATACATCTACTAAGTTCACTTGATCTAATGTGACATTTAATGACAATGTTTCCTTGTTAATTGTCTTTCTGGATGATCTATCAATTAATGTAAGTGAGGTATTTAAGTCCCCTACTGTTATTATATTACTGTCAATCTCTCCATTTATGTCTGTTAATATTAATGTATTTAGGTGCTCTTATGTTGGGTGGATAGATGTTTATAAGTGTTATATCCTCTTTTGGATTCATCTCTTTATCATTATGTAATGAATGCTTTTCTTTGTCTTTTGTAACAGTCTCTGTTTTAAAGTCTATTTTGTCTGATACAAGCATTGCTACCTCAGCTTTCTTTTCATTTCCATTCACATGGAATGTTTTTTTCCATCCTTGAACTTTCAGTCTAAATTTGAAGTGAGTTTCTTGTAGACAGCATATGTATCAGTCTTGTTTTTTTTTTTTTTATCCATTCAGCCACCCTCTCTCTTTTTATTGCAGCATTTAGTCCATTTGCATTTGAAACAATTATTGATCTCCTCTCAGCGTTTTGGTTAAGATCAAATGTAGTATTTGTGCTTATCAGTTTAAAATAATGATTGATATATATTATTGGCATTTTGTTCACTGTTTTCTGGTTGTTTTTGTAGTTCTCTGTTCCTTTCTTCTTTTCTTGCTCTTTTCCTTGTAATTTAATTATTTTATTTAACATTATGTTTGGATTCCTTTCTCTTTACAGTTTGTGTGTCTATTATAAAAGGTGTTTGATTGCCCTGATCAGTTTGGCTCAGTGGTTGGAGTATCAGCCTGTGAACCAAAGGGTCATGGGTTTGATTCCAGTTTAAGGGCACATTCCTGGGTTGCAGGTTCGATTCCCAGACCTGGTCAGGGTTTTGTGGTAGGCAACGAATCGATGTGTCTCTCTCATATCGACGTTTCTCTCTCTCCCCCTGCCCCCCGCCCCTTCCTCCCTTCCACTCTCTAAAAATAAATAGAAAAATCTCCTTGGGTGAGGATTAACAAATACAAAAATTAAAATTAAAACAAGATTTTTTATTGTAGTTACCACAAATTTCTCATATAACAACTTATTTACATAGCAGTCCATTTTAAGTTGATGATCACCTAAGTCAAATGCATTCTAAAAGCAATACATTCCCCACCCCCAACATTTTAGGTTTTGATGTCATATTTTATATACTTTCGCTGTGTTTGTGCATATCCCTTAACTAATTATTATAAATAGAGATGATTTTACTACTTCTGTCTTTTAACTTTCCTGCTAGCTTTATATGTCATTGATCTATCTTTATTATGTTTGCCTTTATCAATGAGATTTTTCTTTCATATATTTTCTTTTTTCTAGTTTTGGACTCCCCCCCACCCTTTCAATAAGTCCCTTTAACATTTCTTGTAGTGTCAATTTAGTGGTATAGAATTCCTTTAGTTTTTGCTTGTCTGGGGAACTCTGTCTCTTCTTCTATTCTGAATGATAACCTTGCCTGGTAGATTACTAATTGTTGTAGGTTTATCGATTTCATCACTTTGAATATATCACACTACTCCCTGCTGTTCTCTAATGTTTCTGCTGACTAGTTGTTTTTCTCTTGATGATTCTAAGACTCTCTATTTGCAACTTTTAGTATTTGAATTTTGTGTCTCTTGGTGTGGGTCTCTGTGGGTTCATAGTGTTTGGGACTCTCTGTACTACCATGACTTCAATGTCTGTTTCCTTCACCAGGTTAGGGAAGTTTCTACCATTACATCTTCAAATAGATTTTCTGTCCCCTTTCTCTTTCTCTTTCTGGGACTCCTATAATACAAATGTTAATACGCTTATTGTTCAAAAGTCCTTTTAACTATTCTCATTTTTAAAATCCATTTCTTTTTTGATGTTCTGATTGGGTTCTACTACCCTGTCTTCCAGATTATTGATCTGTTCTTCTATATCATCTAATCTGATATTGGGGTGATTTCTACTACCCTGTCTTGCAGATTACTGATCTGTACCTTTGTATCATCTAATCTGATATTGATTCCCTCTATTATTTTTCATTTCAGTTATTATATTCTTCAGTTCTGGTTGGTTCATTTTCATATTTTCTATCTCTTTGTTGTTCTCATTGTTTTTATCCATTCTTTTCCCAAATGTGGTGAGCATCTTTATGACCATTACGTTTTAACTCTTTATTTTGTAGAATGCTTATCTCCGTTTCATTTAGTTCTTTTTCTGGGGTTTTGTGTTATTCTTTCTTTTGAAATAAATCCCTTTTGTCTCATCATTTTGCCTGACTCTCTGTGTTTGTTTCTGTGTATTAGGTAAATCAGCTATGTCTCCCAGTTTTGTAAAAGTGGCCTTATGCAGAAGGTGTCCTGTGGAGCCCAGTGACTCAGTCCCCCAGTCACCCGAGTCAGGTGCTATAGGAGCTTCTCCTGTGTGGACTGAACACTCCCACCTGTTGTGGATAAGTTTTAATTGCTCTGGGTGTACTGGTGAGTACAGTTGGTTCCCAGGCTGACTGGGAGGCCCCGCTGCAATGGTAAGTGTACTGGTGGGTGGGGCTGGTCCCCCAGAGTGGGATCTACCTGGGGAGGCACCACTCCTTGCCAAGGCAGCCTACTGAGTGTGGTGAAGCAAAGACCACTTTGGAAGGGTCTTGAGAAGGGCAGGATCTCTGTAAAACACTGGAGCAGGGAAAATAGTGTTAGAGAGGTCAATGGAAAGTGTCAAATATGGCATCTGCTAGCACCAGGCCAGATAGATGGAAGAAGAGTAAAAAAAAAAAAGTAAAAAAAAAAAAGTGCCTGACAGCACTTCCATGCCTGGAAAAAGTTCCAAGATACCGGCACTCACCCTGAAATTAGTCATTGCATCTCCTTCATGTATGACCCTAGAGCTTTTCACATTACTGCCTCTTTGCTGGGACTCAGAGGAAGTGCGCTTATATATAAGCCCTTTAAGAACAGACTCTAAGTTTCGTATAGGCCTTCAGCTCTCCTGGATGTAAGCCAAATGTTGTGGTGGCTCCTCTTCCTGGTGCAGGCCACCTGGGCTAGGTAGCCGAATGTGAACCTTGGACACCTTTATCCTCAGGAAGTAACTCTGCGGTTTTGATATCCCTCTTGCCTGTGGAACACCACACTTGAGTGATGTATCCTGACTAGACTGCATCTCTGCCAGTCCTACCCATTTCAATATGGCTTTTTCATTATATCCTTAGTTGTAAAAAACCTGTTCTGCTAGTAGTCAGGTCTTTCTCAGCAATAGTTGTTCTATATGTAGTTTTAATTTTGTGTGCCCATGAGAGGGGGTGAGTTCAGCATCTTCACTAATTTGACTGCCTCTCCTCTCTCTGTGAATCTTAAAGCTGAGCTCATACTCTGACGTGCAATGAAGATCATGTGGATATCTTGCTAATAGAGAATGGATGGTTGGAGAGCTGAGATTCTACAACTGTTACAAGCTCGCAGATTATGCTAATACAACTGGCCTAAGAACCATACTTTGAGAAGCAAAGCCTTAAATCACATAGGCTAACCATAATCACATGACTTACCAAACAATAAGATTAGTTGTTCCCTGAAGGCAGCAGCCTTTTTTTCACTATGCCTGGCACATATTAGGAGCTCAATAAACACTTGCTGAACATCTCAGTGAACAATCAATTTGGATAGTTCCTACTACAGGGCAAGCAAAGTGCTGGGCAGATGCTGTAGGAGGTGGGTGTGGTAGGATGAGGAGACAGGCAAGTAAAGAAGATCTTACAGTCCATTTGGAGGAAAAACTATCACCATCCAGACAAGTGGAGGTGAGTTCAGTTTGCAGTTTCTAACATGGGAGCCATCAGAGATAGCACCTGAAAGATAAATGGAAGCTCAAGGGTGAAGTTTCGAATGTCAACCAGGGGGGTTTGGGTTTTATCCCTTTGGCTATAGGGAGGCATGAAAGGCTCTTAAAATGGGAAGTAAGAGGATGAAATAAAGATTTTAAGCAGATTATTTTGATAGTGATCCATGGAGGGTTGCTAGGAAGACACCCTTAGATTAGAAATCAAGTGTATTATAGTAGAAAGGTTACTTGTCCTGCTAGCTGCTGTGCCATCAATTTTCCATTCCTGCTACAGAAAACAAATATAAAATGGAAACTGCTTTGTAACTCTGCTCTTGCTTAAATGCCTAGTTATAGATTCCAGAGAATCTTTTACCTAAAGAAATCTATGTCTCCTTACAAGAACTAAACCTGAAAAAAAACAATAGTAAAAAGAAAAGGCAATATTTGGTTGCTATTAAGTCACACGAGAGACTTCAGGATACACTGAAAGTATCTTGTAGAATAAATGCAACTTACCTTTAGTAAAACTGAGCAATTTCATCTACAAACAAATAAAATTTAGTCAAAATGCCAGAATTAGCTGTTTGCCTATGAAAAAGAGCTGCTATTAAGAAACATGTCCTACTCCCTACATCCTATCATTATAAATTTTGTCTATGGGCATATATAGTAATTTATCAAATTTATTAAATAAAAATGAACTCAAGTAGAGCTATGAACAATATAAGCCAGAGCCACTGCCTTTAGAAGGACAGAGGGACTTTTCACAAAACCACAGCTTTCTGGAGGTAGAAGGAGCTAACATACCATTTGTCTGCCCCACTCATTTCACTGTAATGAAGGTCCTATAACACTATCCTATTTTTTCTTTGCTTAAATAAAGTAACTCTTTCTGTTTTGCCACAACAATGAATACTTATTTTACTTTGTTTGAAGCATATTGTTGTGGTAAGAGTAGGCATAGGTTTCAGAGTCAAAGAGATATGTGTTCCAATTCCAGCTATTCCAGAGTCAAGCTGTGTGAGCTTGGGCATGTCACTTAACCTCTCAAAACCTCACATTTCTTTCTCTATAAAATGTCATTTCCTCTGAGACAGCAAAGATAGTCATCACCTCAACCTAGACAGCTGAGTCCTGAAAATCCAGTAGATACCATGAGAATTCCTATCAGTCTTTAGTATGTTTCTCTATTTCAGAGAGAGGAAAGGAGAGGGAGAGAGAGAGAGAAATATTGATGATGAGGAAGACATCGACTGGCTGTCTCCTGCATGCCCCCTACTGAGGATTGTGCCCACAACCCGGGCATATGCCCTGACAGGGCATCAAACTGGGAACCTTTTGGTGTATGGATCAATGCTCAATCCCTGATACATACAGGCCGGGCTCACTTTATTTATTTATTTTTTTTCCAATGAATAAAGATGTACCTTTCTGTTCCATTATCCACCAGCGGTACCTTTTTACATGATAGTAACAGTAAAGGGTGATCATGAAGATTAAAGGAAGTATATGTATAAAATACATGGTAGCTAGGATTGAATAGTATTTTCTTTCTCCATAATTTAATCATCTCATTGCCTCTGACCTCATCTCATACCCCTGTTCACCTTGCTCCCATGTTCCAGCTACAGAAGACCTTTCAGTCCCTTTCCTCTTGGAATGCTCCCCACCCTTCTCTTTGTTTGGCTAACTCTTAGACCAGATGCAATGGAACTTCCACAGGCAGGCCCTTTCTGACTCCCAAATATAATTTAAGTTCTTCTCAATCCTTTACATTGCTTTCACTTTGTCTGATAATATATTATCCTCTTTATTCTTATACTCATACTTTATACTTAAATATGTGTATATCTGTATTCACTATTACGGTACACCTAGTGCTTAGCCCAGTGCCTTGCACACACTAAGGGCTTAATAAATACATATTATGCCCTCTACCTGTTTTTTTTTTTATAGGATTGTTTGTCTTCCTAGTATTGAATTGTACAAGTTCTTTATATATATTGGAGATTAATCCCTTATCTGATAAATTGTTGGCAAATATGTTCTCCCTTACACTGGTTTTCCTTTTCTTTTTAAAAATTTTTTTTATTGATTTATTTTTGTTACAGATGTTTCTCCTTTTTATCCCCATTGACACCATCCTCCCCATCCCCCCGACCCAATCTTCCTGATTAGTGTTGCAGGCTTCTTAGGGTATATTCCTAGAAGTGGGATCACTGGGTCAAATGGCAGTTCAGTTTTTAATTTTTTGAGGAAACACCATATTGTTTTCCATAGTGGCTGCACCAGTCTCCATTCCCACCAGCAGTGTACTAGAGTCCTCTTTTCTCCACACCCTCGCAAACACTTGTTGTTTGATTTGTTGATGACAGCTATTCTCACAGGTGTGAGGTGATACCTCATTGTTGTTTTAATTTGCATCTCTCTGATGATAAGTGATGTTGAGGATTTCTTCATATGTCTCTTGGCCATTTGTATGTCCTATTTGGAGAGGTGTCTATTTAGCTCTTCTGCCCATTTTTTAAATTGGGTTCTTTGTCTTCCTTTTGTTGAGTTGCACGAGTACTCTATATATTTTGGAAATTAACCCCTTAACTGATGTTCTCCCATACAGTGGGTAGCCTTCCATTTTGATGATTGTATCTTTTGCTGTGCAGAAGCTTTTCAGTTTGATATAGTCCCATGTGTTCATTTTTTCCTTTGTTTCTTTTGCCTTAGGTGTGGTATCAATAAAAATTCTGCTGCGTATGATGTCTGAAATTTTGTTGCCTACATTTTCTTATAAGATTTTTATGGATCCACAGGTCACATTTAAGTCTTTGATCCATTTAGAGTTTATTCTTGTGTATGGTGTAAGTTGATGGTCTAGTTTCATTTTTTTGCATGTAGCTGTCCAATTTTCCCAGTACCATTTATTAAAGAGGCTGTCTTTACCCCACTGTATGCTCTTGCCTCCTTTGTCAAATATTAATTGAGCATATTGTCTTGGGTACATTTCTGGGTTCTCTATTCTATTCCATTGATCTATCTGCCTGTTCTTGTGCCAGTACCAGGCCGTTTTGATTACAGTAGCTTTGTAGTATAACCTGATATCCGGTATTGTGATCCCATTTACTTTGTCCTTCTTTTTCAAGATTGCTGTGGCTATTTGGGGTCTTTTTTGGTTCCCTGTGAACTTTTGAAGTATTTGTTCCAGTTCTGTGAAGTATGTTGTTGGTATCTTGATGGGGATTGCATTGACTCTATACATAGCTTTGGGTAATATGGACATTTTAATGATGTTAATTCTTCCAATCCATGAACAAGTTATGTGCTTCCACTTTTTTATATCTTCCTCTATTTCTTTTTTCAATTTCCTGTAGTTTTCTGCAAATAGGTCCTTTACTTCATTGGTCAATTTTATTCCTAGGTATCTTAATTATTTTGCCATGATGGTAAATGGGATTGGTTTTTTAGTTTTTCTTTCTGTGAATTCATCATTGGTGGATAATAATGCCGTCAATTTCTTGACATTAATTTTGTATCCTGCTACTTTTCCAAATTCATTTATTAAGTCTAGTAGATTTTTGATGGAGTGTTTAGGATTTTCTATCTATAATATCATGTCATCTGCAAATAATGACAGTTTCACTTCCTCCTTTCCAACTTGGATCCTTTTTATTTTTTCTTCATGTCTGATTGCTGTGGCTAAGACATCCAGTACTATGTTAAATAAGAGTGGCGATAGTGAGCATACCTGACTTGTTTCTGTTCTTAAGGAAAATATTTTTTGTTTTTGCCCATTGAGTATGATGCTGGCTGTCGGTCTTCCATATATGGCCTTTATTATATCAAGATATGATCCCTCTATTCCCACATTGCTGAATGTTTTTATCAGAAATGAGTACTGGATTTTGTCTAATGCCTTTTTAGCATCTATTGATATGATCACGTGGTTTTTATTCTTCATTTTGTTTATGTGGTGTATCACATTTATTGATTTGTGAATATTGTCTTTTGTTGTGAGGTCGGTCTCTTGTACCATTCATCCCAGGATGAATCCCACTTGGTCATGGTAAAAAATTTTTTTGATGTATTGCGGGATCTGATTTGCTTGTATTTAATTCAGGATTTTGGCATCTATGTTCATCAGGGATATTGGCCAGTAGTTTTCTTTCTTTGTAGTGTCTTTTTCTGGTTTTGGAATTAGGATTATGCTGGCCTCTTAGAATGAGTTTGGAAGTCTTCCTTCTTCTTGAATTTTTTGAAATAGTTTGAGAAGAATGGGTGTTAGTTCTTCTTTGAATGTTTGGTAAAACTCCCCGGTGAAGCCATCTGGGCCTGGGCTTTTGTTTGTTGGGGGAGACTTAATTACTTCTTCAACTTCTTCAGTTGTTATTGGTCTGTTCAAATTTTCTATCTCTTCCAGGTTCAGTTTTGGGAGACTATGTGTTTCTAGGAATTTGTCACTTTCACTTAGGTTGTCGAATTTGTTGCATACAATTGTTCATATTATTTGTTAATTATCCTTTATATTTCTGTAGTGTCAGTTGTTACTTCTCTTTCATTTCTGATTTTGTGTATTTGGGTTCTCTCTCTTTGTTTCTTGGTGAGTCTAGCTAAGGGTCCATCAATCTTGTTTATCTTTTCGAAAAACCAGCTCTTTGTTTCATTGATCCTTTGAACTGTTGTGGTCTCTATGTCATTTATTTCTGCTCTGATCTTTACTATTTCCTTCCTTCTACTTGCTCTGAGGTTTTCTTTTTGTTTGCTTTCTAGTTATTAAGTTGTGAGGTTAGATAGTCTATTAGAAATTTTTCTTGTTTCTTGAGGTAGGCCTGTAGTGTTATGAACTTCCTTCTAAGAACTGCTTTCACTGCATCCCATAGATTTTGTGATGTTGTGTGTTCAATTTCATTTGGTTTCCAGGAAGTTTTTAACTACAGAATTCACATTCTTCTCAAGTGCACATGGGACATTCTCAAAGATAGACCACATGTTAGGACACAAACTAAATCTCTACAAGTTCAAAAAGATTGAAATCATATCAAGCATCTTCTCAGGTCTCAATGGCATGAAACTAGAAATCCATTGCAGCAACAACATGCAAAGATATTTGAACACATGGAGGGTAAATAGCATGTTATTAAACAATGAAAGGGTTACCGAACAGATCAAGGATTTTTTTCCATCCCCTCACTTTCAACCTGAGTCTTTTGTTGTGAGATCAGTCTCTTGTAAACAACATATATATGAGTCATGCTTTCTTATCCAATCAGCTACTCTGTGCATTCAATCCATTTACATTTAAGGTGATTATTGATAAGTGGTTCTATTTTTCTTCCCATTTCTCCTGCTAATTACAGCAGTCCTTTTAACATTTCTTGCAGTGCTGGTTTGATGCTAATGTATTCCCTTAGCCATTTTTTGTCTAGGAAGCTCTTTATTTGATCTTCTTCTTTGAATGATAGCCTTGCTGGGTAGAGTAGTCTTGGATTCAGATCCTTGTTTTTCATGACCTTGATTACTTCATGCCATTCACTTTTGGCCTGTACTGTTTCTGTTGAGAAGTTAACTGAGAGCCTCATGGGGTTTCTTTTGTAGGTAACCTGTTGCTTATCCCTTGCTGCCTTAGGATTCTCTCTCTGTCTTTAATTTTTGGCATTTTAATTACTATGTGTCTTTGCGTGGGCCTGTTTGGGTTCTCTTACTTGGGGCTCTCTGTGCTTCTTCAACTTGAATGCCTTCTTCCTTCCCCAAATTAGGGAAGTTTTCTGTCACTATTTCTTCAAATATATTCTCTAATCTTTGCTCATTTTCTTCTTCTTTGGGGACTCCTATGATGCGAATATTATTACATTTCCAGTTGTCCTACAGTTCTCTTAAACTGTCTTCCTGTTTTTTAATTGTTTTTTTCCTTTTTGTTTTCTGATTGGTCTATTTTTTCTACCCTGTCTTCTAATTCACTGATCCGGTCCTCAGCTTCCTCTACTCTGCTGTTTAGTCCTTGCAGTGTGTTCTTTATTTCTGCTATGTCATTCTTCATTTCTTCTTGGTGGTTTTTAATGTTTAATTGGTTGGTTTTCAGTGTTTCTATGTCTTTACTCATGGTGTTGATGTCCTTACTCATGCTATTGAGCTTCATCAAGATCATGGCTCTGAATTCTAGCTCTGTTAACTTGCTTAACCGCATTTCATTGATCTCATCTTTGGCAGAGGTCTCTTGTTCTTTCATTTGGCATTTGTTTCTTTTTTTCACCATTTTGGCTATCTCAGTGGGCCAAATTTTCCCTGTGGGTGTTGGTGTTATGCTGTTTGTGGCCTCCTCTACTGGGTTTGGATTAATGTGGGAGACCCACATTAAACACTACTGTCAAGTCTTACTTTCCTGGGTAGAATTTCAAGCCCAGGAAAAGTTTAATTAGCCTCTAGGTTTTTGCCTGGAGGTTATTAGTGGAGGTTTCTTGAAGAGCCTTGGGTTCTCAGTTGACTGAAAAACTCCCTCAGGTGTTCAGGGTAAGGGGATTTCCTGAGAGTGGGGCAGATGCAGTTTGTTAATGGGCCTCAATTTGCATTTCAATGGTCCACGGGTGGGGTTGAATCTCGGAGGCAGGGGCCACCACCTCTTCCCAGAACCCTGGGAAGGAGTAAGATGACCACCTTCCTGCGTGGCCGCAATTCAGCAAAAGCTCTGAGCACCCTCCAAATCCTGAGTGTCCCCACACAGTTCCAATCCAGTCTGCCCTCCTTCTGCCAGAGCCCACGGTGAATGGTTGTGGCTATTTTAGCTCTCTGTCCCTGCACCGCACTGTGGAGCTGATTGGGAGTTTAACCCCAAGGGCACTGCTCACAGATATGGCTGCTGCTGTCTGTGAACTCCCAGCCCCCATCTTGTGCTTCTGCAATCCTACCAGGATTGATCAGTGTCCTTGGTAATATGGTCCTCACAAGCTGCTTTTCTGTTGCTTTTTCCTGACAATTTGTCTTTATTTTTGTTGTAATTCCAATTTGGTCCTGGGAGATGGTTTGTGTAGCTCCCATTCACTCCACCGCCATTTTGAAATCCTTTTCGTTTTGTTGATGGTTTCTTTTGCTTTGCAGAAGCTTTTTGGTCTTTTTTTTTTTTTTTCTTTTTTTAATCCTCACTTGAGGACATTTTTTCATTTTTTTGTTCAGATAGAGTGGGAGGAAGTGAGAGAGAGAGAAACATCAATGTGAAAGGGAGACATCGAGTAGCTGCCACCTGCACGACCCAACCAGGGCCGGGGACAAACTGCAACCGAGGTATATGCCTTTAGCAGGAACTGAACCTGGGTCTGTCCGGACCGCAGGCCAATGCTCTAACTGCTGAGCCAAACCAGCAAGGGTGCTTTTTAGTCTTATGTAATCCCATTTGTCTATTTTCCCCTGTGTTTCCCTTTCCCTTGGAGACATAGCAAAAATATTGCTCTGATGCCCTGACTGGTTTGGCTCAGTGGTTGGAGCGACAGCCTGTGGACCAGAGAGTCCTGGGTTTGGTTCCTGCTAAGGGCATGTAACAACAAAAAAATATTGCTCTGAGAAAGATATATCTGAGATTTTGCTGCCTATGTTTTCTTCTAGGATTTTTATGGTTTTGTGACGTACATTTAAGTCATTTATCTATTTCGAACTTATTCTTCTTTATGCTGTAAGTTGGTCATCTGGTTGCATTTTTTTTGCATGTATCTGTCCAATTTTCCCAACACCATTTATTAAATAGACTGTTTTTACTCCATTGTATGTTCTTATCTCCTTTGTTGAATAAAAATTGACTATAAAGGCATGGCCTGAATAGACACTTCTCCAAAGAAGACATACAGATGGCCAATAGATATATGAAAAAATGCTCAACATCACTAATAATTAGTGATGCAAATTAAGACTATAATGAGGTATCATCTAACACTGGTCAGAACAGCAACTATCGATAAATCAACAAACAAGTGCTTCCGAGGATGTGGAGGAAAGGGAACCCTAGTGCACTGTTGATGGGAACACAGACTAGTCGAACCACTGTGGAAAACAGTATGGAGTTTCTTCAAAAAATTAAAAGTGAAACTGCCTTTTGACCCAGTGATCCCACTTCTGAGTATATATCCTAAGAATCCTGAAACACCAATCAGAAAGAATATATGTACCCCTATGTTTATAACGGCATTATTTATGCTAGCCAGGATCTGGAAACAGCCTAAATGTCCATCAGTAAGTGAGTGGACAAAAAAGCTGTGGTACATTTACACAATGGAATACTACATGGATGTATGAAACAAGGGGCTCTTATCCTTTGAGAAAGCATGGATGGACCTGGAGAGTATTATGTGAAGTGAAATAAGCCAGTTAGAGAAAGACAAATATTGCATGATCTCACTTACATCTGGACAAACATTGAATGATCTCACTTATATGTGGAATATAAAGGACAAAATTGGACCAGAGGCATGGATAAATAGAACAGACTGACAACTATCAGAGGAGAGAACGGTAGGGAGGACAGGAAGAGATCAACCAAAGAATATACATGTGTATATGTGTAGCCCATGGAAATAGACAATAGTGTGGTGAAGACTTAGGATGGGTGAAGGCAGGATGGAGGGTGGCAAAGGGAGTGGGAATGGGAAAACATCTGTAATAAAGTCAACAATGAAAAAATAAAAAATACATATTAAATGAGTGAATAAATATTAAGATTTTCTAGGACAGAGTCTATTTCTCATTTGTATCCCAAGATGTACAGGAGTTTTTGGTTAATAGACATTTAAAAGTTCTGCTGGCTGACTTTAAATGACTCTGCACAAGTCACATTATTAGTTATTTGATATTTATATCTTTTGTCTACACCAGAGCTGCCCATTCTTTTTACCTGTTTACTTATTCTCATATTAAACTACTATAACTAGAGAGGGGAAAGAGGAAGACAGAAGTAAAGCAATAACAGATACACAGCCAGACGTGTCAAAAATTGTTTTAACAAATTTAAAATAGCAAGGAATTATAACAATGCCCTATTTTTAGCTAGCCCACCTTTAAAATCTCTGTAATAAAAATTTAAAGTATCAACTTTAGTCACATTAGAATTTTTGGGGAAATGCTTTGGGACTGGAATCCTACTTAACTGTAAAATATTATGTCATCTGTAAAATATTATTCACCACTGGCTATCTCAGTCTGGGGTAGAGCTGGCCACCCTGAGAGATGGGAAGGGGAGCATCCTTGGCTTGCTTTTTCCCATGTTATTTGCAGGGCACTTTCTCATAGTTCTATTCCTTTCCCTTCCTTTTATCCAGGGGCTTCTGGGAACTAGATTTTTTTTTTATCCTCACCCGAGGACATTTTTCCATTTTTTGCACAGATAGAGTGGGAGGGAGAGAGAGGAAGAGAGAGAGAGAGAGAAACATCGACGTGAAAGAGACACATTGAGTGGCTGCCACCCGCATGACCAACCAGGGCCGGGGACAAACTGCAACCGTGGGAACTAGATTTTTATCAACAATGCATTCATTCATCCAAAGCTATGCCAAGCGCTTGGAAGACAAAAATACACCAGAATAATTTTTCACCCTCAAAACTAATAATCAATAGGAAAGGCAGGGCTGCAAAGAATTAGTTAAGATAGTGCAGTAAATGCAATGACAGAGTCATGTACTGAGTTCAAGGATGAGACAAAGAAGGAATGATGGCGGGTCATGGGAGGAAACGCTCACATTGGGTCTTAAGGCCAACAGACACTCACCAGGTAGGAGGGGTCTGGGGCCTGCCAGAAAGAGGGCCATGTGGCTCCATTAAGGAGATACAGAACTACATGTCATATTTGAGGAGCCACCATAAGTTGATATGATAACAGTGAACTCTGATGTGGGAGAAGATATGAGATATGAGGCTGGAGAGCAAAGTGTGTGCAGACAGTAAGACCCCCTAAGCCACATTAGCACTGTGAACACTTCCCTGAAGCTCCTGGGAAGCTGTGGCAGAGTTTTATGCATGGAGAACTCTTATCAGATTTAGGTTCTGGAAAGGTCACTCTGAGGACAGGGTATGGGTTGAAGGACTGTGAAACAAAGCAGATGAGCATTTTAGGTAGTCCACTGTGTCTAAGAGTTCTGAGAAAGGTGCTCTGGAGGCCTCAGGGCTTTTTTCTCTTTACTGCTTTTCATATCAAAGTTGTTTTAGGACATTTGTGATGTGTAAGGAAGACCTCATGACAAGGTTCTGTTTCCCATACTACATCATCTCCATATAAACTTCTCACTAGAGAGTTCCAGGCCTCCGAGCAGTGCTTTCTAAATAGATACCTTTGTCTTTCTGAATGAAATGAATGTTGCAGGTAAATCCAGGGACAACCACATGTTGACTGCACAGAGCCCGTGGCAGGTCTCTGCGAACTGAACTAATAGGGTTTCAGGACGTTCCATTGAATTTGAAAAAGAATATGCCCATTGTCATGGGTAAGAAAACAGCTTTTGATATTTCACCCTTTATTTCCAAACTTTAATACCCCCCCCCCCCACACACACACACACATACACAGTGTAATGACAAGCCATCCTGGATAAGCTCTTTGAGAGCATTAAATGTTTGTATTTTTTTAAATTTTATTTTCAATTTTCTTAGGATTAGGCACAATCAGTGCTGTTAATTACACCAAATGAGTACCTTTTGTAGCTCACCAAAGAAAATAATTCCACCATGAGATCCTTCAAACACAAATTTTATAAAATTATGCATTATAATAATAATTATACAATTCTCTTGGTTGTTTCAAACCCTGCAGTAAAATAATTAAAAAGTGGAATTGTAATTATAGCCATTCTTTCCTATAAGGACACAATGTGAATAAATACTGTTTTTTCCCCCAGTAGTTTTATTCATATAGCACAAGAATAGAATTTGCAATAATTCAACACACTTATGTATACTTCTAACTAAATATAATTCTTATTGGTAATTAAAAATAACATCTTTGCAATGAGAAGGTCTAGATTTTTACCTGTTAGTAAAGTTAAGTGAATACATGAATGAATGAGTCAGGAGCTATAAAAACCATGGACCGTGCTCGCTTTGGCAGCACATATACTAAAATTGGAACGATACAGAGAAGATTAGCATGGCCCTTGCGCAAAGATGACAAGCAAATTCGTGAAGTGTTCCGTATTTTTATTCAATGCAATCCCCATCAAAATACCAACAACATACTTCACAGAACTAGAACAAATACTTCAAAAGTTCACAGGGAACCAAAAAAGACCCTGAATAGCCACACTAATCTTGAAAAAGAAGAACAAAGTTGGAGGGATCACATTACCAGATTTCAGGTTATACCACAAAGCCACTCTAATTAAAACAGCCTGGTACTGGCACGAGAACAGGCAGATAGATCAATGGAACAGAATAGAGAACACAGAAATATACCCAAGACAATATGCTCAATTAATATTTGACAAAGGAGGCAAGAGCATACAGTGGGGTAAAGACAGCCTCTTTAATAAATGGTGTTGGGAAAATTGGACAACTACATGAAAAAAAAAATGAAACTAGACCATCAACTTACACCATACACAAGAATACACTCAAAATGAATAAAAGACTTAAATGTGACTCATGAACCCATAAAAATCCTAGAGGAAAATGTAGGCAACAAATTTTCAGACATCCTACGAAGCAGAATTTTCACTGATACATCACCTAAGGCAAGAGAAACAAAGAAGAAAATAAACACATGGAACTACATCAAACTAAAAAGCTTCTGCACAGCAAAAGAAACAACCACCAAAATGGAAAGGCAAACCCATTGTATGGGAGAGCATAATTGCCAATAATACATCAGATAAGGGGTAAATTTCCAATATATATAGAGTGTTCATAAAGCTCAACAAAAGGAAGACAAAGAACCCAATTAAAAAATGGGCAGAGGAGCTGAACAGACACCTCTCCAAACAGGACATACAAATGGCTAAGAGACATATGAAGAAATGCTCATCATCACTAATCATCAGAGAAATGCAAATTAAAACAACAATGAGGTATCATCTCACACCTGTCAGAATGGCTGCCATCAACATATCATCAAACAAGTGTTGGCGAGGGTGTGGAGAAAAGGGGACTCTAGTACACTGCTGGTGGGAATGCAGACTGGTGCAGCCACTATGGAAAACAATATGGTGTTACCTCAAAAAATTAAAAATTGAACTGCCATTTGACCCAGTGATCCCACTTCTAGGAATATACTCTAAGAAGCCTGAAACACCAATCAGAAAGAATATATGTACCCCCATGTTCGTAGCAGCACTATCTACGATAGCTAAGATCTGGAAACAGCCCAAATGTCCATCAGTAGATGAATGGATAAAAAATGGTGGTGCATATACACAATGGAGTACTATGTAGCTGTAAGAAAGAAAGATCTCTTATCCTTTGAGACGACATGAAGGGACCTGGAAAGTATTATCCTAAGTGAAACAAGCCAAGCAGAGAAAGACAAATATCACATGATCTCACTTATTTGTGGAATATAATGAACATAACAGGCTGAGGAATGGGGTAGTCCCAGAGACGTGGAAGTGGGGTACAGACTGACAGTCCTCAGAAGAGGGGGTGGGGGCGAAGAGATAAACCACAGAACTTATATGCATGTATGCATAAACAATGGACATGGATAACAAAGCTGGGGACAGGGCGAGGAGGGAGGAAGAGGGGGTATCAGTGGGGAAAAAAGGAGAAACATCTGCAACAAAATAAATAAATTAATTAAACAAACAAACGAAACAAACTTGGACCTAACAGAAATTAGCAGAGCCTCCCAGTGACTGAAGCAGCCTAGGATACCTGGAGAAGAATCACAGGCTCCAGCTCCTTGGCTTCATGCCTCTTCCTCTTCCAGAAACATTTCCCACCATCTCCTTCCCTCCCTGTTCCACAGTAATTCCTCTGAGTACTACGCACAGATGGGAGCCCCCTGCCCCAGCTTCCTTTGTCATGGACAACTCCAGGCCCCGGCCTGGCCACCTGTCTCTCTGTCCAGCATGAGCTGTAACTGCGTGGAGTTTGAGCCTGAGTCCTTCTGGTTTACTGCTTAGCACAAAGGAGGTGCTCAAAAAGATATTTTCTGGAGACTCTCAGACACCTTAGAAAATATTTTCCTAACTTACATTTAACAAACAGTTACATGGTGCTTATTTTGTACCTGTCACTCATTGTTCTAAGTCTAATAATTTTTTTCCTAATATCAGTTCCTCAAAATGACCAACCCCATTATAGGGGAGAAAAATGAGGCAGAGAGGAGTTACGTAATGTGTTCAAGGTTGCACAGTCACAGTAGGAGGAACAGGATTTGGAGCCAGGCAGTGTGGACTCAGACTTGGGGTGGGCACCCACTCTGCTGTGCTGGCCTCTTGCAGGGAAAGGGACCTGGGGTTTCTCTTGAGGCAGAAGCCATCTCCAGCCAGCCACCCTAGCAACAACATCAAGCCCATGAGGTAAATTGCTGCGATGAAGCCTGGCTGGGTATGCTGGCTGAGCTTTCTTAGGCTGAAGTAAAATTGCATCCTTATACCTCCATCCATTAGTCCCAGTTGTGCTCTTGGGAATTGCCTTGAAATAGTCCATTTTCTCTTCGACATATAAAATCATGATCTTATTGTACATGTATATGTCACACCTTTGTATGCCCTTACAAACAGCTCACAACTCAGATTTTTCCCCCAAAGCTGAGATAAGCCTCCTTTTCATCATCTTGATTTAGTGAAACTGCTATTATTAGAAGAGGCTGCATTGAGAAATGTGGTTTTTCAAAAATATATGTAAGGCTAACTTTCAAAATGGTAGGAAAATAGCCACATGGAGAACACCAGCTAGAGAAATGGCTGTATCCAGGGGGCTGTGGGTTTGATGCAAGGCCCTGACTGTCACCATCTGCGCTTTCCACAGGGCAACCGGGCCATGCAGGATGTGCAGGGCGAGGACACAATTCAGGACTTCTCAAACAAAACCGCAGCAGGCTCCCTGGATTTGATTAAATCCAGCGTCTCACCATTGTGTGTTCCACCAGGCTCCAGCTTCACCACCACGAGGAGTGAATGCTGAAGGCCAAACCTGAGACTTGGTTTTTTAAAATTCAACACATTACAGAGAGGCTATTTTTGAAAAGTTATTTACAGGGTGGCTTTTCTTATTTATGAAACTAAGAGAAATAGAAACTCAGAATTCAGCAAGGGTGAAGATAAAGGAAATGCATTGTTATAAAATCTAGATGTGTATCTTAGCTTTGCTTTTATAACTTTCCCTGAAGTTTGAATACTCATCTCTCCCATGTCACTTAGGGCACACCTCACATGTCTGTAGACACAGCTGGGCAGAGAGAGCAGAGGGAGAACCTAAAAGACAGATTTCAGGGTTGTAAGAACCAGGGCAGCGACAGGAAAGCAGAGCTAAGGAACAAACATATAATGTGCAGGGCTTGTGCAGGGGCTGGGAGGCATGGGGCATCCAGTGGTACCTCTTATTCCGAGCACTGCTGTTTCAGTTATTCTGAATCCCCATTAAGGAAGAAATTCTTGGGTATCACACATGTCAAGGTTAAAACACCATGGGAAACACGGACCTGGAACGGAGCCCAGTGAAGGTGTTGGGCACACTTGCCACTGCAGGTTTCTCAGGCACAGGCTGGGGTCTGGGCCCCATGCACTTGCTCTGTCTGTAATCATCCTGAAAATGAAGCCAGGAAATTTTCTACCTGAAATGGCTGAGTCTGACTGTGTCCAGTAGCTATGGATTAATATAAGTAGAGATTATGATGCACACTGAAGATGCTAAGAGCTAAGCATTTCAAGACCATTGATTAGGACCTGGAGAGTATTATGCTAAGCGAAATAAGCCAATCAGAGAAAGACAAATACCACATGATCTCACTTATTTGTGGAATATAATAAACAAAATAAGCTGATGAACAAAATAGATCCAGAGATATGGAAGTAGGGAACAGACTGACAAACCTCAGAGGCAAGGGGAGTGGACACACATAACAGTACGATGAAGGCAGGGAGGAGGGTGTCAACAGGGGAACAAGGAGGGACATCTGTAATAAAAAAAAAAAATTAATTAAAGAAGTTAATTGAGCCCTGGCCGGTTTGGCTCAGCAGTTAGAGCGTTGGCCTTCGGACCAGAGAGTCCCAGGTTTGGTTCTCGCTAAGGGCACATACCTCGGTTGCAGTTTGTCCCCGGACCTGGTTGGGGTTGTGTGGGTGGCAACCACTTGATGTGTCTCTCTCAGATCAATATTTCTCTCTCTCTCTCCCTCCTGCTCTATCTGAAGATAAATGCAAAAATGTTCTCGGGTGAGGATAAAACAAAACAAAACAAAACAAAGAGTTAATTGAAATCTTAAATTTCAGTTAATATAATTTAGCATATTAGTAAATTTTCAATATTATATAGTCTTGCATAAATATAATATTAAAATATTCTAAGATTAAAATATTCTAAATTGTCAAAAAAGACTACTGATTAACAATCTGGAGGCTTCAGAAAGCACACTGGGGACAGCAGAGTGTTGAGGGGAGGGTACTGTGGGTAGGAGGAATATCTTAAAGGAATAGGACTTCGACATTATTTTAGATATTAAATTCATGAATCTTTTAAATGGATAAAAGGAAATAAAGCTAACATCACCAATATTATAAACAGCTCATAATATTTTATTTTCCCTCCTGATTAAAACTCATTTAAATGCTTGGTAAATGGAGATTTAAAAGATGGGAAGGAAAACTACTAACCTAGGTGGGACAGATTTTAGAAATATTTTTCCCCAGTTATGTATTTCTTTCATAAGTTTAAATAGAGAATTTATCCCTCCCCACAAAATAAAAATAAATAAAATTAAAACCACAGATACAAAACAGCAACAAAAAGGCAAAGGCGTGTTTCTCCCAGTTGGCTATCTTGGCCCCAAATCTCTGCCCTGCTTAATTCCTCTGCCCTAAACTCCTCTTATCCAATCAATGACCAGGTTGGGTTGATGCTTCATCCTAAATGATTGATACTGTCAAATAAAAACAAAAAGAGACTTTATTCAAAAGGATTATTTGAAAGGGTATAAAGCTCTTGAAGGCTAGGCAAAAAGGGCTTTTCTTTAAAAGAGATTATACGAGGCACAGGATGTGGAGAGGTGGGATGGAAGGACCACAGGACCTGTTAGCGGCTCAGCTCGTTTTCCTGGAGGGCCCTTAGGGAGGGGCTGTCTGCTGGCTCAGGCTGAGGGTGACCCATAGTTTAGAGGCCTGGGGACTGAGAGAAACTTCTCCAAAGGTTGGTTCACAAGCCTCTTGCTTCCAATTCAACTAATCCATTATGAGGCAATCATAGGAATTTGGTGGGTCTGGGAATGGCCTTGTCATATGTGAACACTGGGGCACCCATGAGTGAGTGCTCTCTAAGTCATATGGCAAAGGGCGGTGCTTTGCTGTAAGCTGTTTCCCAGGACACAAAGTGTGGGAGAGTTCTTAGCTTTACTGTTTCCCAGGAGCACAGGGCTCAGGTGAAAAGAAAGTCCACACTGCAGTGCCTGTCCCCTCTCTGTCCTCACTGTCACCTCCTACCCAGCTACTTCCTGCAGTGCAGGCGATGGCCTCTGCCTCCAGGCTCTTCTATTTCTAAATCTCCTCCAACCCGCTTCAGGAATTTCTTCAGCATAAATCTAATAATGTCACTCTCCTAAAATAAAAACAAATTCAAACAATATGCTGAATTAAAATAATTCCCAAACTCTCTCCCATTAAGTCTAGGATGAAGTAAACATTCCTTAGCAGTGTGTTCAGGACCCTTGGCTCTCATGACCCCATTGACTGCCTCACCATGACTTTTTCTCTCTCTAGGAATCTCTTTTCTCATATTTATATTTGTTGACATTTTGCCCACTATTTAGGACCCAGTTCAAATTCTATTTCCTCCTGAAAATTTCTTTGATTCCCACAGAGAAAGACTCTTTTGCCCTCTTCCAGAATTAGTTTGAACTATTAGTTTGAACCTGTGAAAGTAGCATTTATCACATATTACGTTGTGTCTGTAATAATTGTTTCCCCTTCTGGGACCTCACTAAAGGACAACTTCTCCTTTTCCTGTATATTCCCCATGGTATTAACAGAAGATACAGCATTTAATGAAATGTGCTGAATGAAATGAAGAAAAAAATAAAATATGGTTTTATTACAGTCATTTAAAACATGCTAATCAGTAAGGAATATGGCTGTGAGCATTTCTCTTAACCTCCTAGAATCACACAAAAACAATGAAGAAAATAAACAAAACACCTCAAATTCCATTTTCAGTGACACCAGGAAGTAGATATATTCCCTAGATTCCAATATATCTGCAAAGGGGCCAGGAGCAACTGTTAACTGGCCAGAAGTTATACAAAGAAATGTGAGGAAAAGAAAGACCCAGTGGTGGCATATTTCTGTAATCACCCAACTCTGGAATGCAAACATATTCCTTGCTTCTAAAAATGGGGGCAGAAACGGGTGAGCAGGGTTAGTGGAAGATGCCCTCCTGGACTTAGTTTGTTTCAGTTAGAGGAGTCAGAGCTACATAAAGGATAATCCAGACAAGCTGTATCTGCAGGAATTATTTGGTCTGTGTCAGGCAAGAGGGAGAAAACCTTTAGTGTGAAGTCTGGGCCCATTCCCATCACTCTGCAGATATGTGCAAAAATCTAACACAATCTATAATAAGTGATCTAAAAACAAACAACAACAAAAAGAAAAAAAGAAAAGAAATTGATATGCTGTTGTGCAAAAATGTCATGAGAAAAATGTAGAAGAGACCAGCATAATCTATTATGAAAATGCACCCTGAAAATATGTTGTCACTGAGGAGATAGAAAGAGTGATCATATGTGTTGACATGCATTTAGAAACACAAAACAAAGCTTAGTGAAAGACCTAGCTCTATGAATGAAGGATACAATATAGAAATTCAATAATTCAAGGAAGATATAGCAAGTTGACAGGAAGAGAGGCAGGACTCAAGAAAGAAGTAAAAGAAGAAAACCATCACAGGAATGGAGATGACATTGAAAGGAACAAAAAAGGGATAACACATTGTGTACAATACACAGCAAGGAATATAAAAGATGAAAAATGAGAAATGCAGGCAAAATGAAATTTAAATTTAAAAAAGAATTTTAAAAAATTAGAGAAAATGATGCAGCAAATGCATAGAGCATCTCTGAGAAAAAACAAAACACTGAAACAAAATATTTAAATAACAATAAAAACAGCCCTGGCCAGTTTGGCTCAGCGGTTAAAGCATCGGCCTGTGGTCCTGAGAGACCCGGGTTCGGTTCCCGCTAAGGGCATGTACCTCGGTTGCAGTTTGTCCCCGGCTCTGGTCAGTTGTGCAGGTGGCAGCCACTTGATGTGTCCCTTTCACGTCGATGTTTCTCTCTCTCTCTCTCTAGTCCTCTCTCTCCCTCCCACTCTACCTGAACAAAAAATGGAAAAATGTCCTCGGGTGAGGATTTAAAAACAAAACAAAACAACAAAAACAAAACAAAACAAAACAAAACAAAACAAAAACAATAAAAACAATCCTTTCTTGAACATTTTGAATGTATATGCTTGAATATACTTGAATCTATATATTGAAAGGGTAGACCATGTACCACATGAGGTGAATCATAATTCAATAATGAGAAATATCTTAGTAAATTTATTAGAGTTTAAAGATAACACTCATTTGGGCAGCCAGGCATGCCTCAGGTATCTCCTCAAAACCTTCAAAAACAGAACAGAAGGGTTATGTCAGGAATAGGAAGTACCAGGAATCCATTTCCCTCTATACACAGCAATTGCACTGATAGAATCTGTCTGATGTAACTACTTTGGAACTGTGGACTCTATTTTAAGGCTTCTAGCTTCCAGAAGAAGGTTACATCACAGTTAATTTTGGTCATTTTTGGCTCTTACCATGGCAATAGCTATCCATTCCCACCCACCAGCCCCATGGCAGGCAGCTGTGCCAACATTCCTGGAGTGTCTTGCATGTGACTCTCAGGAGCTGAAAGTAGGTAATAAGGACTTTGTCCTTCAAATATCAAGAAAATGATTTTATTGCTATTTGCTGCTTCTGACTGTGGAGGTGTAGGAACAGAGGCCACTTTTGTTGTTGTGATCCCCACAGGCTGAAGTGACTTCCAAGGTATTTAAAGAGTGTGCCTTAAATTTTTTTTACCTTAATTTTCTCCCTTTCCCCTCTTGGAGACAGGAATTGAGGATTAGGACAAGCTAGAGCAACTAACCGTATATAAAGGAGAATTTAGAAAGTCACTGCCCAGGGAAATATGCAGGCTCAGAAAAGACTTGAGAAGACCTTAAGTTTATACTTAAGGCTGATCCCTAGTACAGAAATACCTTACAACAATTAAAAACAATAACAAAAACAAAACAGCAAAACTGTGGTAAAGGGGAAAACCTGATTAATAGAGATACTGTATTATGAGATTCAAACGTCTAGGTTTCAACAAAAAATCACAACGTATACAAAGAAATAGGAAACTATGTCCTATTCAACAGAAAAATACACATAGAAATGGTCTCTAAGAAACACCATATGGCAGACTTACTAGGCAATGACTTTAAATAAATTAAAAATGCTCAAAGAGCTAAAGAAAATGTGGACAAAGTCAAGTAAAGAATATATGAACAAACTGAAACATCAATAAAAGGACAGAAATCATAAAAAGAGAACTAAAATATTCTGGAACTGAAAGTATAATAATTGAAATAAAAAATTCACTAAAGTAATTAAAAACATCTTGAGTAGGCAAAATAAAGAGTTAGTAAACTTGAAGGTAGGACACTTGAAATTGTTAACTGAGAAATAGAAAGAAAAAAGATAAAAGTGAATAGAGTCTAAGGAATCTGTTGGATGCATCAAGTGGACCAACATATGTATTATGGGGGAAGTGAAAGAAAGAAGGAAAGTGAGAGAGAAAGAGAGAAATACAAAGGCAGATATTTTATTAAGAGAAACAATGGCTGAATGCTTCCCAAATGTCAGGAAAGACAAGGACCTACAAATCTAAGAATCCCATTGAACTCCAAGTAGAGACCTACAATAAGACACATTTTAATAAAACTACTGAAAGCCAAAACAAAGAGAGAATCTTGAAAGTACCAACAGAACAGTAACTCATTATGTAAAAGGCTCCTCAAGAAGATTATCAGAAGATATCACAGCAGAAACCTAGGATAGAGGCAGTGGTATGATGGATTAAAAAGCTGAAAGAAAAAAACTCAACTGAGAATTCTATATCCAACATATCTGTATTTCAAAAATGAGGGAGAAATTACGACAATGTCAGACAAACAAAAGTTGAAGGGATACACACTAAACCAGCCCTACATGAAATGCTAAAAGGAGTTCTTCAAGTTGAAATAAAATAATGCTAGACAGTAACTCAAAGGCACACAAAAATATAAAGTTCTCTGGTAAAGATAAATACAAATATAAAAATAAGTATTATTGTAATTTTGGTTTAATTCTAATTATATTCTATATGATTTAAAAAACTAACACATAATGAAACAATTATTAATCCATGTTTTTGGACACAGAATACAGGAAGATGTAATTTGTGATATTGAGAACTGAGAGGGGGGATGGGAGCAGGGAAAGAGATGTCAGTGGGGGGGGAGGACATCTGTAATATTTTCAACAACAAATATATACATATATGTGTGTATATATATATATATATATGTAAGAACTAAAAGGTCGTGATGATGAAGTTGTGTAGGAGCAGAGTTTTTATATGCTATTGAAGGTAAGCTGTTATAAATTCAAATTAGAGTGTTATAACTTTAGAATGTTAAATATAATACTGATGGTAACTAGAAAAGGCTACAGAGTATACACAAAGAAAAATGAAAAGTGAATTACAATGTTTCAAAACAAAAAATCAATTAAACGCAAAAGAAGACAATAATGTAGGAAATGAGGGTCAAAAATCCTATAAGGTATTAAAACAAATAGCAAATGGCAGAAGTCCCTTATTATCAGTAATTACTTTAAATGTTCCCTAATCAAAGGACAGATCATCAGAATTAATAAAAACACATGATTCAACTATATGCTGTTTACAACAGACTCATTTTTGATCCAAAGACACAAATAGGTTAAAAGTGAAAAGATGGGAAATGACATTCTATGCCAGCGGTTCTCAATCTGTGGGTCGCGACCCCTTTGAGGGTCGAAAAACCCTTTCACAGGGGTCGCCTAAGACATAACAATAGCAAAATTACAGTTATGAAGTAGCAATGAAAATAATTTTATGGTTCATGGTCACCACAACATGAGGAACTCTATTAAAGGGTCACGGCATTAGGAAGGTTGAGAACCATTGTCTATGCAAATAGTAAGCAAAAGAAAGTGGAGTAGCCAGACTATTGCCAGACCAAAGTGACGTTATATTAAAGAAGTTAACAAGAGAAAAATAAGAATTATATATTAATAAAAAGTTAAATACAGCAAAAAACATAGCAAAATAAACATTTACACACCTAATAAAGACCCTCAAAATATATAAAACAACAACTGACAGAATTAAAGGGATCAACAGACAATTCTAAAATAACAGTGGGAGACTTCAATACCAATGTTTCCATAATGGATAGAACAACCAGATAAGAAGATAAGTAGAGAAAATACTTGAATAACCCAATAAATCAACTAAATCTAACAGAGATATACAGAACATGCTACTCAACAACAGAATATACATTTTCTCAAGTGCACATGGGACATTCTCCAAGATAGACCATATATTAGGACACAAATTATCTCAATAGATTTTAAAAGATAAATATCATACAGAGTATCTTTGGTGACTACAACAGGATGAAATCAGAAATCAGTAAGAGCTGGAAAACTGGAAAATTAACAAATGTGGAATTAAAAAACATACTCTGAGACATTCAAGAAGTCCAATAGGAAATTGCAAGGGAAATTCTAAAATACTTAGAAACAAATTTAAATGAAAACACAACATACTGAGACTTACGGCATACAGTGAAAGCAGCGCTAAAAAAAAATTATAGTTGTAGATGTTTACATTAAAAAAGGAAGAAAAAACTGAAATCAACAATGACTTTACAACTTAAGGAACAAGGAAGTAATAACAGTGAACTAAACTCAAAGCAAGCAGGAAAAAAGCTTGTTTTTCAAAAAGATTAACAAAATTGACAGACCTTTAACTAAATTAACTAAGAACGAGAAAACTCAAATTACTAACATCAGAAATAAAAGTGAGAACATTACTACCAATTCTATAGGAATAAAAATAATTAAAATCAAGTACTATGAATAACTATGCCCACAAATTGAAAAACACAGAAAAGTACAAAAGTTCTTAGAAACATAAACCTATCAAGACTGAATCATGAAGAAATCGAACATCTGAATACACCTATAACTGTAAGGAGATTAAATCAGTAATCAAAACCCCTCAACCAGATGGTGTCACTGATGAATTCCATCAAACACTGAAAGATCTTACATAAACTCTTCTCAAACTTTCACAAAAGCTTAAAGAGGAGGCAATACTTTCTAATTCATAGGAAGGCATCTAAATTGGAAAGAAGTAAAATTATCTCTGTTTGCAGACAACAAAAATTTATATATAGAAACCCTAAAGAAATTCTAAATTGTGCAACAATAAACGAATGGATAAACAAAATGTAGTATATATATAGTATAATATTATTTGGCCTTAAAAAACAAAATTCTGATACATACCACAACATGGATGAATCTTAAAGACATTATGCTAAGTAAAATAGGCTGGATTCCAAAGCTAAATATTGTATGATTCCATTTATTTGAGATACTTAGAGTAGTCAAACACAGAGAGACAGAAAGCAGAACAGTTTACCCGAGGCCTGGGAGAGGTGAAAGGGTGTTATTTAATGAGTACAGGGTTTCAGGCTGGGATGATGAAAAATTACTGGAGAGGGATGGTGGTGATGGTTGTACAACAATGTGAACATGTTTGATGCCACTGGACTGTTTACTTAAAAATGGTTAAAACAATAAATGGTATGCTATGTATATTTTATCACAATAAAAATTTTAAACACTATAGTGGAGCTACATCAATGACACACTCCAGGAAAGTATGTTATGCCTGACTAAAGTGTCCTTCAAATATACAGGCTATAGACAGTTTTGAACATGCAAGAACTCAGGGAATATGTTTCCCACTAGTTCTTCTTAAAAATGTCACCAGAAGAGGAAAAGTACAATCAAAGGACTGGTGCTGAGCCACACCTATATTTAACTTTAGATCTAAAAGAGGATAAGGGTGATGGAATGGTTTATAAAACGTGCTAGACAGTAGAAAACACTGGAAAAGGAAGGGGGAATAAGATAAGAGGTAGAATAAGTTCTTTGTTTGCTAGGTGTATAAGAACTGTGAGTCAAAGGATATCACTTAAAGACAATAAATCAAGTAATAGAAGTACACACATGTTTAACAGTACAAAGATAAATATCAGTTAAGATAATATTACTGACTAAAATCTGGTGTGAAGGGGAGGAGGAGTAAACATTGATTTTTTATGGCTTAGAGTAGGAAACATGTAGAAGACGTCCTTTCAAGAGAAAGAAAGCTAAAATTTTTATATAAATTTAAAATTATAATAGTGAGCATTTAAAAACCAAATCTTGTTTAATTTTGAAAAAATCACATATGAAAATGTCAGAGCAACCAGATCATATATAAAAGACTTTAAGTAGATAATAGAAAATAAGAAATGCTGGGGGGGGGGGGGAGTAATCACAGAAACAGAATTAATTTACAAAAAACTACTTATTTCAAGTCTGTAAATACATTTAAAACGCAGATTAAATAGATAATTTTCTGCGAAAATATAATTTCTCCAACCTGCTCCCAGAGAAAATAAAAAATTTAAACAGAAGTATTTTCTTCATAGATGAAAGAGACAAAAGTACTGAAAATCTTCCCTCACAGTACACTCTCACAAGTGCTCCAGGTCACTGATCTGTGTACTTAAAAAGGTCTATCCAGGTGGTGTTTTTTTTAAATCCTCACTCAAGGACATTTTTCCATTTTTTGATCAGATAGAGTGGGAAGGAGAGAGAGAGAGAGAGAGAGAAACATCGACATGATAGGGACACATGGAGTGGCTGCTGAGTGGCTGCCTCCCGCACGACCCAACCAGGGCCAGGGACAAACTGCAACTAAGGTACATGCCCTTAGCGGGAACCGAACCGAGGTCTCTCTGGACCTCAGGCCGACGCTCTAACCACCGGCCAGGGCCACCCAGGTGGTTTCACAGGGGACTCCTACCAAGTGGTTAGAGAGCAAAATGTTCTAGTGCTATTTAAACTCCTTCAGAGCACAGGAAAAAGGGAAACTCCCACATTCATTTTATGAAGGTGTTATAATACTGATCCCCAAATTTGCCAAGGACTGCACACACATACACATCAAAGAAAACAACAGACCATTTTTGTTTATCAATATCAAAGCCAAAATCCTAAATAAATTATTAGCATGCGAAATCATGTACCATGACAATATGAGCTTTATCCCAAGAATGCAGAAACAGGAAATTTATTCATATCAACAAGTCTAAAAAGAAAAAGTATATGATTATCTCTATAAATTTTTTCATTTCATTTTATTTTTTAAATTTATTTTTATTGTTGAGAATACTACAGATGTCCTGCATTTGCCTCCCTTTGCCCCCTCCACCTGGCTCCTGTCTGACCCCAGGCCTTCACTGCATTATGGTCTGTGTCCATGGGTTATGCATATATGCATATATGTTCTTTGGTTATTCTCTGCCCCCCCCCACACACACACCCTCCCCTCTGAGATCTGTTCTAAGCTTCCATGTTTCTGGATCTATTTTGTTAGTTAATTTACTTTGTTCATTAGATTGTGATATTTATTTGTCTTTCTCTAACTGGCTTATTTTGCTTGATTTTTAAAAGGCTAAATTTATTGAAATTCAACAACCATTACTGATAAAAACACTCAATAAAGAAACTGACTGGTATAGTTGCTTAATATGATAAAATATCTCTATTTTAGTTAAAAACTTAGCTTCATGCTTATTGACAAAGCACTAAAAATAATTTCAAACAAATATGTGGACAAGGAAGATGCCTCCTATCACCAATATTACTCATTATAGGCATACTTGTCCTACAGGGGGCTATACCAATACATTTAGACAAAAGAAAGATATGAGAGAAGTAACCTTGGAAAGGAGAAGTTAAAACCATCATTACTGCAGATGGTGTAATTGTAAACCTAGAAAAACATGAGAATCAAGTAACAAATTCCAACAAAAAATAAGAAAATTTAGTAAATTAGCATGGTACAAAGGTAAAACACTGTATCAAAAGTGCTCATATACACAGATAACCACCAGTTAGAAGATATAATGGAAAAGCCCATTTAGAATAATCAAATACCTAGGAAAACATTTAATAAGAAGTGTGTTAAGACTTATATGAAGAAAAAATTAAAACACTACTGTGGGACACAAAAGAAGATTCCAGAGAACTTAAAAATCTCAGCATGTTTCTGTATAAATAGAATCAACATCATAAAGTTCTTATTTCTATCTAAATTAATCTCATACATTTTAGAACTCAATAAAAATACCAACAAACTGATTCTGTGGTTCATATGGAAAATAAAACCAACAAACAAATAAGAACAGTGATGAAATTTGATTAACAAACCAGATATCATAAAACTTCAATAATTAAAATGATGTGACACAGGTACACTAACAGACACACTAATTGAACAGAGTAAGAAGCTTATAAATAGACCAAAGTTATGGAAATTTAGTGCATGCTAAAATGGCATCTCAGATTAGTGAAATAATACAAACAGTGTTGAATCAACTGGGTAGCCCTCTGAATCAAAACCAAATAAAATAAAATAAAGTTAAATTCATAGCTGACATGACACATTAGGTAAATTGCAAATGAATACAAGATTTAATGTAAAAAATAAAAACCAATGAAAGTACTAGAAGAAAACATAGCAGGATTATCTCATGGAATAGGTAAAACCTTTCTAACTGGGGTTCTGGGGACACTGCTCCTTCTCTGTAATCATGTGCCTCCTCTCCCTCCCAGGAAGTCTGTGGCCTTGCCCTAGGTTTGGTTTCTGGTATATCAAGGGCAGGGGACACTTAATGGATGGTCCATCTGTATATGACACAGACATGTCAGATAATTAAAAGGATACAAAGTGAGGCAAATTTCTATCCAAGGGTTTGGATTCTGCATAAATTCCAAAACTAGGTACTGTTTGTTACAATTGCCTTTCTCTTTTGCCAATGCCTTTATAAAACCTGAAGTTTACTAATTCTAAGGACCAGGCACAAGTTAGTCTGTGTACTCTCTGACAGAAACCATTCCGACACACAAGCACCTCTCCTGTTTCTGCAGACCCCTTAGGAACCTATTTCAGGGTTTAACAGCTCTCAGGGGGCTGGGAATTCCTTCTTGCACAGCCAGAAACATTAGTGATTGTTTTTAGCAGAAATTCTAGGGCAGGGATGGCACACTGGGATGGCATACAGGTGTGGCAAGTATGGGGACCTGGTAGAGCTTGGGGAGATTCTCTGGTTACAGAAAGGCCACTGGGCAGTCAAGGACTGGAGGTCTGGGCAACTTACAAAGTAAGGGTGGCAGCCCTGGCCAGTTTGGCTCAGGGGTTAGAGGATCAGCCTGCAGACTAAGGGTTGTAGGTTCGATTCCCAGTCAAGGACATGTACCTGGGTTGCAGGTTTGATCCCCGGCCCTGGTCAGGGTCCTAAGGGAGGCAAGCAATTGATGTGTCTCTCTCACATTGATGCTTCTCTCTCTCTCTTTTGCTCTCTCTCTAATATCAATAAAGAAAGGTATTTTAAGAAATAATAAAATACAATACAATAAAATAAAATATAAAATAAAAAAAATAAAAGTGAAGGGTGGCAGAGTGATTTCAGGGTTGAAGCTTCAGGCTGTCAGTAGCAGTGTGTGCTTTAGAGGAGTAAAAATCAGCCCAGTATGAGGCCAGCCCCCAATTCCCCAGAGCAAGAAAATGGACTGGGTGAAGAAGTTGGGGTCAAGGCCAAATAGACCTCCCCAGGAGCCTCCCAATTTCCCCGTCCTCCAGGCCTCTCTAACTCATGAAATTATAACTCTGGTATTTCCAAAGTGCGCAGACAAGTCAAGGTTCTAGAAGCCAGTTTAAGTACAGGTACACAAGGATTCCTAGTGCATCCTCTATCTTTAATGTTCAAACTTATTTCATTTACTTCTATTTTTAACTAAAATGAAGAACAAAGCTGACTACCATCTCTTATATGACTCAGCCATGGGCCTACGAATCATATTTTAGTTAGTTTCTTATTTAGGATTTAAAAACGTACTTCAGCCTACCCCTCCCCCCCTTTACAGTTCTTGTTTGTGGCTCTTCAAAATCTGTATTTGCCTTTTCTGTCCTCATCTGAATTATAGTTATGATTAGCTATTCAACACGATTTTTTTAAGATAGTAAACTGAAGGTAATACATTTCTTATAAGAAACCTTTACTCTCTCTTTTTTTATAAGACAGGCATTAAAACTTAAAAGCCGGAACATGAAATAAGATGTACCAATGAAAATGTCACCAAGTGAGAGTTTAGATTTTAAAATGTTGCTAATCTAATAAGAAACACAGGATGAATGTGGAGTGTCAAGCAACTCTGATATGATCCATTTTATGCCTTTTAAATGTCCTCCGAATTTTACATAACAAATAGTTTGTGATTCATTTTGATCAGTAATGACTCAAATCATTAAAAAAAAAAATCAAATCCGCACAAGTAATTGGAAAGCAACCTCTCTGAAGCCTGTGAAAATGGTGTCACTAGTCAGTCGCTTGTGTTGTGGAGTCTTAACTCTGTGCCATTTCCTTAGCAAGACAAATCTGGTTTCAATCTGTGTGTCTTCAATTTTTATCAATGTTGGCCTAGATTTCCAAAGCTGAGCTAAAATGGAAATATTCTTTCCCCCCTTTAACCCATCTGTCTCCTTTTATTTATATAATATTTTTCCTTGAATAATTCTAAGTTTTTTAGAAAAAAGACAAAATGGAAGTAAATGCAAAATGTTTCACTGCAGAGGGAAACTTAGGATGTTCTCTTTAGCTTTAAACCCAACAGGGCCTCATGCCCACCCCAACGCAGTAAAAGCAGTGTGAACTGAGGCACCAGAGCCACACGGCTGCTTCTCCAGGGCTCCCCGTCCCTTCAGAGCCTCTTTGTCAAGTGCCTAGTGACTCCTCCCAGAAGACAGAGGACTGTTTCTGAAACCTGCTCATGCTGGCCTCCTTACTCCAGAGGGAGGTACTCGGGCTGGTGAATCACTTTGCTAAGTACCAGCACGGGAAGGGCTTTCAGTTATGCAGGCTCTGTTGTTACTGCTTCTGACAGAGGAATTGATCAAATTATGGTGTCTCATTGAGGGAACTTAAGAGCACATTACCAGTAAAAAATGATTTCTAAAGAAGACTTAATTATTACTATATGTGTTTTTAATGTTGGCTGAAAATATTCAAGAAGCTAAAGTGGCATATGACAAGTCCTCATTTAGTCTGTCAGCCATAATTGTATATTCGGAAAGATATAAGAAATTGGAAAGATCAAGAGGTGGTAGTAGATTCTTTTGACATTTCAAAATAATTGCCATATTTGCTGGTGAGGTCAAAGTTTCTGCAGACTGAAACCTCACAAAGATCGTTCTTATAATTTCAGAGAAAATTCGGAGGGGACAGGTGACAAGTTGATCTTGTGTTCTGACTGATCTACATCTGAATTGTTCTTTAATCCATTTCCATATTTCCTGGTCGCCAAGGCTTTTTAACTTCCTACTTAATTTATTCAAAATGAACCACTGTCTCCCCCTTCTCTTCTGGCCAGTATTTATTTACCATTGTGAAGGTGGAACCCATCGGTACCCCTGCCACACCCCACCATCTTCAGCGAGCAAGTGCCCATCAGTTCCTGGTAGACTGCACAACCTCAATACAGTGGCTTTTTAGAAATTCAATGAACCCCTTAGAGAAAACAGAGGCCACACTATTTCCCTGTGTTCATAATTTCTTGTGATAACACAAATACATAGTACAAAATAACAGAATTTGGGGTGAAGGAGAATTGTTAAAGAATTTTTTTTTTAAGCCAAGGAAAGGCCATTGCTCCCTGTTTAAACAATGGCCTGAGCTGCTTTTCCAATTCCCATTGCTGGTAAACTTTGCTTCTGGATAGAAACCTCTCTTTTTTGGTCCTTTAGCCTGAAGCACATTAAAATCAAGTATTCCTTTAAAACAGAATATGTTGGTCATGTGTGCAGGTGGACACTGCAGGTGCTGGTTCAGGTGCCTGCATTGCAGTGCGGTATACTAACATCTATAAACTAGATACACGTGACAGAAGAGGCAAAAACACGATGTCGAGATCATAAAGGAATAAAGATGAAGAGTTGAGGAATAGCCCTGGCTGGTTTGCTCAGCGGTTAGAGCACCGGCCTGCGGTCCAGAGAGACTCAGGTTCAGTTCCCGCTGAGGACATGTACTTTGGTTGCAGTTTGTCCCTGGCCCTGGTTGGGTCGTGAGGGTGGCAGCCACTCCATGTGTCCTTTTCACATTGATGTTTCTCTCTCTCCCTCCCGCTCTGTCTGAATAAAAAATGGAAAAACTTCCTCGGGTGAGGATTTAAAAAAAAAAAAAGAGTTGAGGAAGAGCTATCCTGAAGAGCTGTATGGAAGAGACACGGCAAGGGCACTGGGACTTTTCAAGTTATATTTACTTGCCAGGGAGGAGACAGGAAACCTCGTGAAACAAGGCAAACTGTCAGAAAGGTAATAAAAAAGAAACACAGATTTCAAGCCCCTAGCATAGAAAATAAGTTTTGAAAAGATATGCAAGCATCTGATTTTGAAGTCAGTTTTGCCAGAAATCAATAGGAGTGACCATTTTTCTCTTTTGATTAGTGCAATGCCAATAAAAATATATTGCAAATACTAAACACTAAAATCCTGGCATTTTTCACTTTAAACTCTAAAAACCCATGAGAACACATGCAGTCCCTCGGGGATCTGTGCACTTTGTTAGATAAGCTGCACTCTACTTCTCATGCAGGCTTGTCCCTCTTGTCCCACCTCTAACCCACTCTCCCAGCACTGGACTCCCCTCCTCCCATCTTTTCATCCAATGGGCAGCCAGAGGCCTTCACTGTTGCACAGTCCCTCAGGCCTAAAGGATCAGAGTGATCAAGTGGATCACTTCTGTACACGTTCACTCTTCTAAGGGGAACCAAATCAGCAAACCTTCCGCAGCCACTACCCGCCGGGCCCCTGTAGGTTCAATTCAGATGCTAGGAGCAAATGTCCTAGTTTGGGCTGACTTTCAATGAGTACCTAGAGGCAGGTAGTGGCAGGCAAACACCTGCCTATTGGCAACAGGAGGCAGTTTTTTAAAGGTTGAACATAATAGTGGAGAGAAAATTCATTTGCTCTTGTTCTGTGCCAGCTTTATCTCCTTCCAGCTTCTTAACACTATCTTTTCATCTACTTTTTCAGCTACACTTCGCTGGAACATCAGTCTTGTACTAACTCAGAACAGAGTGTTTAAAACCTTTAAGTTAAATACTTTATTGCCTTACTTGTTCCATGATGATGAAGATCTGTGCTCTTCTTCTGCTCCTTAAACTTCCAAGCAACTAGTGATTCCTGCTCAGGGTCTGACCCCCACCTTTCACTCATGCCTTTCCCAGCTCTAGGCCCACCCTTCACAGTAAACACCCATTGGTCCACGCTGTGTCTAAAACCTTCCTGAACTGGTCAAACATCCCCCTCACCTGGTGTTGAAGCACATGCACGCCTTCCCTCCATAGCTCTTCCACAGCTGTCATTTCACATTGTATTCATGTTTTTTATTAGTCTTCCTCTCCCACTCTAAGTACATAAGGCAGACAAGGCTTTCATTTTTGTCCACCACTCAATTCCTAGCATCGGGCACATATTAAACACCTAGAAATATTTGCTGAATGGCTAAATAAATAAAAGGGATTAGTCATATATATATGATATGCTCTCTGAACCATATTCTCTTTTTCTTCTAAGACTTTCCTGACAGAAAAGAAGGTTACTCAGTTTTCTTTATTAAATTATTTTTTCTGAATTGATTTTTGAAAGAGAGGAAGGAGAAGAAGAGATAGAAACATTGATGAGAGAGAATGCCACCCACTGGGAATTTGGCCCACAGTCTGGGCATGTGCCTTGACTGGGAATCGAACCAGCAACCTCTTAGTGCATGGGTCGATGCTCAACCACTGAGCCACACCAGCCAGGGACTTACTCTGTTTTCTATCCAGAAGCAAAGTTTACCAGCAATGGGAATTGGAAAAGCAGCTCAGGCCATTGTTTAAACAGGGAGCAATGGCCTTTCCTTGACTTAAAAACAAACAAACAAACAAACAAACAAACAAACCCAAAAAACTAGCCTGAGAGCAGGCAGCCTGGGGTAGTGGTCTATGAGCCAGTTGAGTAGATTTTCTTTTAGTCACTGGTTACAAATCCAGTGTGACCTAAAGAGACAGAATTCAATATTCTGGGCCTCAATTTCCCCTTTAATAAATGAAGCTTTTGCTCCTTTTGCCTCATATAGGACTACTGACTTATCTGAGACTGTTAGTGTGGCAAAATTTATCTTTAAAAGTGCTGTATAAAAATATGGTTACACAAATATAGTGCATTTTGAAAATAAAACACTTCATGGAACTTCTACCATCTTTTATAATTTCTCATACCATTACCAAATTCCCTTGAATGAGTTTCTTTCTCTTTAAAGGAGATATAGTTTCACAGAAGCTACCTTTTCAGTAAACAAATTATCCATCCACCCATCCACCCTCCAGGAAAATGGTTAGTGAGCACAAAGTAACACAAACAATACAATACAGTACAATGAGAGGAGAAGTAGGAGCTGCCATGACAGCAGGAAAGGGTTCCCCGGCCAGACCATGAGGTCAGAGAAGGCTGCCAGGCAAGTAAAGTCAAAATTGAGCTCTAAATCTGGACTCAGGAGTTAGTAGGTGAAGGGTGTGCATGCAGGTGACAGCAAAGAGGGTGGTGGGTGGGGTTGGACAGAAGTAAATGTGGAGGCCCAGAGGGGAGAGGAGCAGAGAGGTATCTACAACAGAAGGGCTGGTGGGAGCAGGGAAAGGACATGGGGAGAGGGGAGAGGGAGAGGGAGAGGCTAGAAGGGAATGGATGATGAAGGGTTTTATTCAGACAGCTTGATTTTATCCTAAAAGCAATGAGGAAATTTTGAAGAGCTTCAAGTAGAAACATTACATGATTACATTTGACTTTCAAAAATATGATTTTGGTCTACAGTGTCAAGAATGGGTTAGCGGGGGCCATGGTGAAAACAGAATGAACAACAAGTGGCCCTTGCAGTGATCAGGCTTGGTTTCAGGAAGTCACAGTAGGAATGGAGAGAAGTGGACGATGTAAAAAGGAACAGGACTCAGAAACAATAGGGTGATATTGGTAAAAGGGAGAAAAAGCACTGCTATTTTTCTGGCTTCTGGCTTCAATTTGTGGAAGGGGATGCCATATGACACAGAGCCTGGACAAAGAGCGGCTCTTTGGGGAGCAGTGAGAATGTGTAGGTTCTCAGAGACATACAAATGGAGTGTCCAGCAAACAGCTACATTTCTGGGTCTGGAGAGTGATGTGGGTTGAAGACACAGGTAGATTCAAAGTGTTCAACACATTGACAGCTAACTGAAGCCATGGAATAGATGATATTCCTCAGAGGGAATGTGTAAAGAAAGGAGAGGTGGGATCCTTTAAAAGGAGAGGGCCCTGAGTAACTCGAACCTTAATGAGGGGCAGAGGAAGATGACTCTGTAAGGAAGTTTGAGGGGCTGGTGATGGTCTTGTGGGAGGGGAGCCAGGAAAAGCTGGTGCTGATAAAGCTGCCAAGGGAGTGGGGTATAAATCATGTTGAGGGCGGCCCAGAACTAAGATCTAAAGCAAGGTGTGTTTCTAAACACTGTGACAAAAATGTGGAACTTGGATTTCTATATCCCTGGAGAGATGGGGCACCCTTAACGCCTTCCTTTATGTTGTGTCCTCTGGGAGAATTCCTTGACTTCTCCAGCCAGAAGTGACCACCATCTCCAAATACATGGTTGGGCAAAAGTAGGTTTCCAGTTATTTGTATGTAAAACAATACAAAAATTAATGAATAATAATACAAGAATAAACTCTTTTTCATGTACTCACAACTGTCAACCTACTTTGCCCCGCTCTGGAATTTCTGAGATGCTATCATCTACACTGAACATTGGGAATTAGAAAACACATAAAGTACGATCCTTGAGAAGAGAGAGTATTTACGTAAAAATAAGTCATACCTATTGTTAGAGTCTGAGAGTGCCCCGAGTCTCCCAGAGACCTTCACGGCCAAACAAAGGGCCAAAGAAAATTTTCCACTTGTCTCCTAGTTAAACCTCCTCCCTTTCCTAGCTTTTTTCCAAGGACATCTTGAGAGCATCTTGAGCCTTGAGAAAACCATCTGCAGGGTGTACATGCCAAGAATGCTTCTGCAAGGCCAGCTAACCTCTGATATCTGCTTCTGTATATCCTGCTTGCTTGCAATTTGCACCACAAGCCCCCTATAAAACTTAGCCATTTTAGCTTCTCGGGGCTGCTGCTCTCGGCTGCGTCCGTAGACAGCAGACCCTGCATGCAGGCTTTAGCATAATAAAGCACCTTCAAATCTAAAGGATTGAGTCTGAGTGTGGTCGATCTCCTGGGTTACAACACTATACTGAGTGAAGTTCACACTGCATGTCCTATGAATGTCACAGGAGTGCTCCTCTGGGGCAGTCAGAGGAGGCCTCACTGAGAGGAGGTTTGACTTAGAAAAACAGCATAAGGTGTATACTCTAGGCAGGGTTATCAGTGGGCACAATGGTGTGGAAATGGGACTCAGCATAGTTTATCTGGAAAACAAGGAATAGATCAACAGATCACATGGTTGGAAAAGGGGACTCTTGTAGGAGAACAGCAAGGGACATGGCTAGAGCATTTGAAGGGTCCAGGTGGAGGTGGTTCTTGAAAGACAGCTGGGATTTTGGACTTTAAGCCACAGATGATGGAAGCCAACTATAATTGTGACTCGTTGGACACCATTCAGCTCTTATCTGTGTAATGTTATCCATGTGATTATGACTCTAATTTCTTGTAAAGCAATCTGCAGTTAGGGGCTGCAGTGTGAAGAGGCAGGCTAAGCGGGGTCTCTATCGCCTCCCACTTTCCCCTGGGCAGAGCTGAGGCACAGTGTGGATAGAGGGGCAAAGAGCACATCTGAGTTATTATCTGGGGGGTGAAGCCCACTGATTCCATGGGGTATAAGGTGAAAACACACTCTGAGCCGAATCCTAGTCCTGCCTATACTAGAAATTAGGCAAGAAGAAAGAAAGAAATGACAAGAACTTGATGTGCTCATCAGAAGATAGCATTCCCCCACCCTCTAGAAAAATATTTCAAAAGCTGATTTTGAAAGACACATGTAAAATGGATTTAAACGCAGTTTCAGTGAAAACAGCTCTGGGCCTCCGGTGATGGAACAATCCTGGAGAAGTGACAGTGAGTGACACTGGCCCTGTGCAGCCCCAACAAGAGGAAAAACCGAGTCACGGAGCAGCAGCTGTGGATTTTGTTCATTTTTTATAGATTTTACACTATAGTTTTAAATGACAAATACATGTATGTCAGAAAACACTAGTGTCTATTAACACACATTTTCTGAATTGTGCTGGGCACAGAATGTAGGGCAGGGACACAGGGTGAAGATGACTCGGTCCTTGCCCGACACAGACCTGGGAAAACAGCCCGATACCATGCAGAGGCTACATAAGTGGGATGGGTCGAGGGCTGTGGGAGTGGAGGAGCAATTGATGCTGAGTGTTGGAACAGGGAAAGGTTGAGCAGAAGAGAGCTTAAAAAATGCTCCATTTTGGACTCCATTCCAGCCCTACTGAGTCTGAATCTCTGGGATGGGAGTGTTGTGAACAGGACTTTTTCAGACATTCCAGGGTTTTTCTTATGGACGTTACGGTTCAGGAGCCACCATTTAAGAGAGGAGTAGGAATTCAGTAGATGAGTAAAGGGAATTGGGGTCTAGTGACCAGGAAGATGGAAATGTGGAAGGGACAGATATGGTGAAGTCCTAGATGCACAGAGGCAGAGGAAGATGGGAGTGGGACTGAAGGCTGGTTGTAAAGACCCTTGACTCTCTGGCATAGGGAGTGATTCCTGACCTTCACTGCATTTCCAAATTGCCCATGGAAGTGAAAAATACATACATGTCCAGTTCCCTTTCCAAAATTTCCAAATTATAGTCTCCTTGGGGCTGAGGCATGAGCATGTGCATTTAAAAAGGTTACAAAGATTACTCTGACTGACAGCAGGTGCGTACCACCGCACAGGCCACGTACAACCACGGAGATTCCAAAGTAAAGATCAGATCCAGGTCCTTCTGTTTTCCACAGACAGCCAAATACAAGTCCTGACACAGAATACTGGCAGATTCTAGACTGGCAATTGCCATTGACTGTTCATAAAAATTTCAGTGCCATTTACTATACCTAAAAGTGAGAGATGAGAATGGAATGCAGTTCTTAAAAAGTGCTAAAACAAGAAAAGACCCTACCATTTCTTTCTCGCCCTGAATTCTGAAGGCAAATGGAATTTGTTCTTCCTGTAAATACCCTTCTAAGCATTTAACTAGAAAACTAATTCTTAGATAACTGGATAATTTCTTTAGAGAACTTCAAACCAATGCCTGCCTGCTCTCCAAAAGAGTGAAGGTTTTGGGGGGGAAAAACCCTGAGAACAAAGATTTTGATTAGCAGAGCAAAAGAGACCACTGCAAGGATTCCTGCAAAGCTGCCTAAACCTATTCAAGTTAATTAATGATTACATCTTATCTCAGGGACCCCCAAACTAACAGAAATCAACTTGTTGGTATAGAGTGGGAGGGAGAGAGAGAAAGAGAGAAACATCAACATGAGAGGGACACGTCGACAGGTTGCCTCCCACATGATGCAGGGGACAAACTGCTAACCGGTAAGCCAAACCAGCCAGGGCAACTTGTTGGTATTCTTTTTTTTTTTTTTTTTTAATTCTCACCCAAGGACATTTTTCCATTTTTTGTTCAGAGAGAGAGAGAACATCAATGTGAAAGGGACACATTGAGTGGCTGCCACCCACATGACCCAACCAGGGCCAGGGACAAACTGCAACAAAGTATGTGCCCTTAGTGGGAACCGAACCCAGGTCTCTCTGGATGCTCTAACCGCTGAGGCAAACTGGCCAGGGCTTGTTGGTATTCTTAAAGTGATGTGGAAGCAGCTGATATTTTGTAATATTATCTCTTAGAAAGTACTCAGATATTTTAGATCACCAGTAACATACAGAATACACTTAAAGGACACAGTTATTTCCTCAAGGAAAGAAAATGTAATACATGGATACTACCTACAGTTTTTTCTCAGAACTGTATTTCATAGCACATGACTTTAAATGCATTTTTACTGTTAAGGAGACAGCCACAGATTTTATACTTTTAAAGTATCCCTAAATATCCAAGGCTGGGAAGGCTGAGGTCCAGGGAAGAGGAGCTTATTATATAATATTATGTAGAATCAAAATTGTGGATGGATAAAGGCGACCCAGTGCCAGTAAACTCCTCTGTGCGTGAAGGCACAAATGCAAATGATTCCCTGGAGTTGTATTAAAAGGAGTTTTCTAGTATAAAGGCTGCCCTTTGGTTCTTAATAGTTTATTACAGTTTAATGGAGGCAAATGATAAATTATATATTAGGCCATAGTTCAGCAACTTTCCTCATGTAGACCCAGGCTGAAGTTGTAATTTTAGTCACATTAAAGAAATAGGTTCCTTTTTTCTCATTCATTTTCAGGTATATTCATTCAATAAGCATTGAATAAACACATTTCAATTAATTCAAATAATAAAACAGCTACTATCTACTGAGTACCTACTAGGTGCCATGTTTTCAATCCTCCCTATAGTTTTGCAAAGTTAGGTATTATTATTTTCACTTTTCTACAGAAGGAAATTTGGGTTCAGAGAAGATGGGTAATTTAACCAAGATGAAAAGGCTAATTAGTGGCAGAGCTAAGTCCAAAGGTGAAGCATCTTTTGCTGACTCATTTCAGTTTTTTTTTTTTTTTTTTTTTTTTTTTTTATCCTCACCCGAGGATATTTTTCCATTTTTTGTACAGATAGAGTGGGAGGGAGAGAGAGGAAGGGAGACAGAGAGAGAGAAACATCGACGTGAAGGGACACATCGAGTGGCTGCCACCCGCACGATCAACCAGGGCTGGGGACAAACTGCAACCGAAGTACGTGCCCTTAGCGGGAACCGAACCCGGGTCTCTCCGGACCGCAGGCCGACGCTCTAACCGCTGAGCCAAACTGGCCAGGGCTCATTTCAGTTTTTATTTTATTTATTTTTATTTACTGATTTGAGAGAGTGAGAGAGAGAAACTGATTTGTTGTTCCACTTACTTATGCATTCATTGGCTGATTCATACACACACACACACACACACACACACACACACACACCTTGACTGGGGATCAAACCCACAACCTTGATGTATCAGGATGACACTCTAACCAACTGAGCTACCTGGCCAGGGCCATCCTTCAGTTTTGAAAGACCAATTCAAGTCTTCTAGACAAAGTTAGTATTTCCCTTTTCTGTGCTAATTTGGTTGGTATATCGTTTCTATTGATTGTAGCTTTTATGTGATACTTATTTACAAGCTTTCCTCCTTATAAGGTAATGAGTTCCTTAAAGACAAGAGTCGTATCATCTTGACCATCTATGAAATCCCAGGGAGCAGTCCTTATTCCCTCATCCTTGAATGCCTACTGTGTGCTACACACTAAATTAGGACTGCAGACAGAAGAATAAAGGGGCCATTCTAGGCGACAAATGGACAGTTAAACAAGCAATTAAAATGAGAGTATAATAATGCTATAATAGGAAAGGCACAGGGATTACAGGGTTTGTGAGATTAAAGTGCAGGGCTACCTGCTTTACTGGGGTGAAGGAAGCATAGAAAAGGAGCTAGTGGTGGTAGTGACTAGAGTGAGGGTGTCTCGGTTGAAGTGACAGAGTTGATTCTAATTTAATGAGGTGTTGAGTGGAGGTGAGAAGAAGAAAGAAGTGGTTCTTGGGAGAGGAAACAGTATGTGCAAAATCAAAAGGTGAAAGAAAAAATAAGAGGGAAGGTGGTGGGGACTGATGGTGCTGGAAACATGAGCAAGGACAGACCGTGAAGGTCCTTGAAAGCTTATTCTTGTAAGGTTATTGGAAAGGCCACAAAAGGGACTTGAGCTTTGAGTAGTAGGATTGGACTTAAAGTTACTTTAACTGCAAAGGGGAGAATGAAACGTGGAGGAGGAAGCAGAGAGGCAGGAAGACCAGATAGGAAGACACGGTCTTGGTGTCAAGGTGAGACATTCTGGAGGCTGGATGAGGGTGATGGCAGCATAGAAGAAGAGAAGACTTTGGACGCAGAATCCATAGGTTTGGTTTCTGATTAGATATAGGTAATTAGTGAAACAGAAGAGCCAGGGATGGTCCTAGGGTTCTGGCTTGGGTAAGGAGATAGACAGTGAAGCCACTTTCTGATTTAAGCTCGGAGGGTAAGTTTAGTCATGGAGCAGTTTTATGTATGGAGTGGATGTGCTAAGTAGATGGAGGTCAAGAGTGGGTTATGAGCTGGAGATGGAACTTTGGAAGTCATCAGCCATCAGTAAGTGAGATTAGTCAGAGGTCAGTGGAGAAAAGAGTTCTATGGAATAATACCTAAAGTCAGAGAAAAAAAGAGGCAGCAAAGGATCTGGTAAAGAAGGCAAAGCCTGAGAGAAGAAAATGAGGAGAGGGACATGTCTTGGAAGCCAGAGCAGAAATTTTCAAGAAGGTAGGATTGGTCTCCCAGAGCCAAACCCCGTTTCTTTTGTCAAGTAAGTGAAGCCCTGGAATGTTCAATAGACTTTACAATGAGGAGGTCAGTGTCCACCTGGAGGAGACAGTGCCAGGGCCACGGCTACACTGGAAGCCAGTCTACTGCGGTCTGAGGACTTAGTGGGAGGAACTCGTCAGTGGCAAAGATGCATCTTGAACCCAGGTCTCCTAATGAAATACAGACTATAATGAAACTTCCGTTTCATCTTTTTGAACGTATTTCCACATAGCTGAGGGAGATGCTGCCAACAGGTCTATCTGCACGGTAGAATTATGCTTGGTGAGCAAATTCAGAAAAGGACAATGGAAAACTGGACTAAAGAAGACAAAAAGCTAGGACTATGAGTCATTTATTTTCAAAGACCATCTGTTGGCAAGCACAGTGCCTTACCTGCAGTTCCCTTTTGTCACCTGCAACAGGAGCTCCTCTCCAGTGGGGAGATGCTGCCTTCCATGGCACTCCCTGACTGAAAGCAGTACTGGGACTATTTCTGAGGTGTGAACAAAGGAGAAAACGTTGATCTTTAGGGTATCTGTAAAATCTCATTCAACAGAGACAAATGGAGGTAACTTGAGAGCAAAGCCTGCCCTGGCACTTGCTATTCCTGGTTCTCTTCTCCTGTGAGTGTAGCTTCTCCACCATCTTTATTGACTGCACTCCCAACCCCACCTCTCTCTGCTCTCCCGGCCCTTTCTTGTCTGGCACTGCACTCTCTTTCTGGACACTCCCTTCCTACTTCCTGCCTTTTCTTCTACGAAGATTTACTGACCACCTCCTAAGAGCTGTATAGTGGGATGGTAATTTTACAATTGAAGAAGATCAACTGGTGGTTCTTTACTCCGGGTGTACATCTGCCACCCTCTCCCATGTCTCAGATGTAGCTCTGAACCCCTGAGCCAATTACTGATGGACATTTTCTCTCAGATATTTTGGTAAAAAATAAAAAATTCAGGATGTCCCAAACTATCATTTTTATTTCCACCACAAAATCTACTTCTCATTTAATATTTTCTAGTTTTGGTGAATTATATCACCCTGCACCTGGCTGGGAGAGTCCTCAAAGACACACACAACTAGTCCATTTCGTTACCCTATGTTAAACTGGCAATGCAATCCCTTCAAGTAAACCCCTCGAGTATTTAGGGGTCTGCCCACCAGTTTCTTCCACCCTGTCCTACTTCCAACTTGCATTCCATCTTGACTGGATAACAGAAAAGCCTCCAACCATATGTCCTTGTTTCTCATCTTTCTCCTGCCCAAAAATCTTCCATCATGCTTTATTATTTTTTATTTTTATTTTATTTTATTTTTGTTACCGATGTTTCTCCTTTTTTTACCCATTGACACCCTCTTCCCCTTCCTCCCACCCATCCCCAGCTGTGTTGTCCATGTCCATTGGTTATGCATACATACATATAAGTTCTGTGGTTTATCTCTTCCCCCACTACCCTCTCTTCTGAGGGTTGTCATTCTGTGCCCTACTTCCATGTCTCTGGGCCTACCCAATTCCTCAGACTGTTATGTTCAGTATATTCCACAAATAAGTGAGATCATGTGATATTTGTCTTTTTCTTCTTGGCTTGTTTCGCTTAGGATAATACTTTCTAGATCCCTCCATGTCGTCTCAAAGAATAAGAGATCTTTCTTTCTTACAGCTGCATAGTACTCCATTGTGTATATGTACCACTGCTTTTTTGTCCATTCGTCTACTGATGGACACTTGAGCTGTTTCTAGATCTTAGCTATTGTAAATAGTGCTGCTACGTCCATGGGGGTACATATATTCTTTCTGATTGGTGTTTCAGGCTTCTTAGGGTATATTCCTAGAAGTGGGATCACTGGGTCAAATGGAAGTTCAATTTTTAATTTTTTGAGGTAACACCATGGTGTTTTCCCTAGTGGCTGCACCAGTCTGCATTCCCTCCAACACTGTATTAGAGTCCCCTCTTCTCCACACCCTCGCCAGCATTTGTTGTTTGATAATTTATTGATGGCAGCTATTCTGACAGGTGTGAGATGATAACTCATTGTTGTTTTAATTTGCATCTCTCTCATGATTAGTGATGTTGAGCATTTCTTCATGTGTCTCTTGGCCATTTGTATGTCCTGTTTGGAGAGGTGTCTATTTAACTCTTCGGCCCATTTTTAAAATTGGGTTCTTTGTCTTCCTTTTGTTGAGTTGCACAAGTACTCTATATATTTTGGAAATTAACCCCTTATCTGATGTATCATTGGCAATTATGCTTTCGCATACAGTGGGTTGCTTTTACATTTTAATGATTGTAACTTTCGCTGTGCAGAAGAATTTTAGTTTGATGTAGTCCCATGTGTTCATTTTTTCCTTTGTTTCTGTTGCCTTAGGTGTTGTATCAGTAAAAATTCTGCTGCGTATGATGTCCAAAATTTTGTGGCCTATATTTTCTTCTAAGATTTTTATGAATTCACGGGTCACATTTAAGTCTTTTATACATTTTGAGATTATTCTTGTGTATGGTGTAAGTTGATGGTCTAGTTTAATTTTTTTTGCATGTAGCTGTTCCAATTTTCCCAACACCATTTATTAAACAGGATGTCTTTACTCCATTGTATGCTCTTGCCTCCTTTGTCAAAAATTAATTGAACATAATGTCTTGGGTCCATTTCTGGGTTCTCTGCTCTGTTCCACTGGTCTGTATGCCTGTTCTCGTGCCAGTACCAGGCTGTTTTGATTACAGTGGCTTTGTATTATAACCTGAAATCTGGTAATGTGATCCCTCCAAATTTGTTCTTCTTTTTCAAGATTTCTGGGGCTACTTGGGGTCTTTTTTGGTTCCCTATGAACTTTTGAAATATTTGTTCTAGTTCTGTGAAGTATGTCGTTGGTATTTTGATGGGGATTGCACTGAATCTACAATTGATTTGGGTAATACGCATATTTTAATGATGTTAATTCTTCCAATCCATGAACAAGTTATGTACTTCCACTATTTTATATCTTCCTCTATTTCTTTTTTCAATAACCTGTAGTTTTCTTCGAACAGGTCCTTTATTTCTTTGGTTAAGTTTATTCCTAGGTATCTTAATTTTTTTGCCACAATGGTACATGGGATTTTTTTTTAGTTTCTCTTTCTGTAAGTTCATCATTGGTGTATAAGAATGCCATAGATTTTCTGACGTTAATTTTGTATCCTGCTATTTTGCCAAATTCATTTATTAAGTCTAGTAAATTTTTGATGGAGTCTTTGGGGTTTTCTACATATAGTATCATATCATCTGCAAATAATGACAGCTTCACATCCTCCTTTCCCATTTGGATCCCTTTTATTTTTTCTTCTGGTCTGATTGCTGTGACTAAGACTTCAGTACTATGTTAAATAAGAGTGGCAAAAGTGGGCATCCTTGTCTTGTTCCTGTTCTTAAGGAAAATGCTTTTAATTTTTGCTCATTGAATATGTAGGTCTTTCATATATGGCCTATATTATGTTGAGATATGAACCCTCAATTCCCAGATTGCTGAGCGTTTTTATCAGAAATGGATGCTGGATTTTGTAGAATGCTTTTTCAGCGTCTATTGATATGGTCATATGATTTTTATCTTTCATTTCGTTTATGTGATGTATCACATTTATTGATTTGTGAATATTGTACCAGCCTTGCATCCCTGGGATGAATCCCACTTGGTCATGGTGAATAATTTTTTTGATGTATTGCTGGATTCGATTTGCTAGTATTTTGTTCAGGATTTTGGCATCTATGTTCATCAGGGATATTGGTCTGTAGTTTTCTTGCTTTGTAGTGTCTTTTTCTGGTTTTGGAATTAGAATTATGCTGGCTTCATAAAAGAGTTTGAAATTCTTCCTTCTTCTTGAATTTTTTGAAATAGTTTGAGGAGAATGGGTGTTAGTTCTTCTTTGAATGCTTGGTAAAACTTCCCCATGAAGCCATCCGGGCCTGGGCTTTTGTTTTTGAGAGATTCTTTGTTACCACTTCAATTTCCTTAGTTGTTATTGGTCTGTTCAAGTTTTCTATCTCTTCCTGGTCCAGTTTTGGGAGACTATATGTTTCTAGGAATTTGTCCATTTCGCTTAGATTGTTGAATTTGTTACCATATAATTGTTCATAGTAGTTGTTAACAATCTTTTGTATTTCTGTGGTGTCAGTATTTTTTCTCCTCTTTCATTTCTGATTTTGTGTATTTGCATTTTCTCTCTTTGTTTCTTGGTGAGTCTAGCTAAGGGTCCATCAGTCTTGTTTATCTTTTCGAAAAACCAGCTCTTTGTTTCATTGATCCTTTGAATTGTTTTTAGGTCTCTATGTAATTTTTTTCTGCTCTGATCTTCACTATTTCCTTCCTTCTACTTGCTCTGGGGATTTATTTTTGTTTGCTTTCTAGTTCTTTAAGTTGTGAGGTTAGATAGTCTATTAGAATTTTTTTTTATTTCTTGAGGTAGGCCTATAGTGCTATGAACTTCCCTCTCAGAAGTGCTTTCGCTGTATCCCATAGATTTTGTGTTGTTGTGTGTTCATTATCATTGGTTTCCAGGAAGTTTTTAATTTCTTCCTTGATCTCCTCGGTAACCCATTCATTGTTTAATAACATGCTATTTAACCTCCATGTGTTCAAATGTCTTTGCATGTTCTTGTTGCAATTGATTTCTAGTTTCATGCCATTGTGATCTGAGAAGATGCTTGATGTGATTTCAATCTTCTTGAACTTGTAGAGACTTAGTTTGTGTCCTAACATGTGGTCTATCTTTGAGAATGTCCCATGTGCACTTGAGAAGAATGTGAATTCTGTAGTTTTGGGGTGTAATTCTCTGTAGATATGTATTAAATCCATTTTGTCTAGTGCTTCATTTAGAGTCTCTGTTTCCTCGCTAATTTTTTGTCTGGAGGATCTATCCAGTGATGTCAGTGGTGTGTTGAAGTCCCCTGATATAATTGTATTGCTGTCGACTTATCTTTTGAATTCCTCCAGAGGATTTTTAATATATTTTGGTGTTCCTATATTGGGTAAATATATGTTTATCAAAGTTATATCTTCCTGTTGGTTAGAGGCTTTCAATATTATGTAGTGGCCTTCTTTGTCTCTAGTTATCATCTTCATTTTGAAATCTATTTTATCAGATATTAGTATTGTTACCCCAGCTTTTTTTCCCCTTTCCGTCTGCTTGGAAGATTTTTTTCCATCCCTTCACTTTCAACCTATGTGAGTCTTTTGTTGTGAGGTAGGTCTCTTGTAAACAACATATATATGAGACATGCTTTCTTATCCAATCAGCTACTATGTGTCTCTTTATCGGAGCATTCTATTCACTTACATTTAAGGTGATTATTGATATGTACTTATTTATTGCCATTTTTCTTTAGTGTGGTCCTATTTTTCTTTCCATTTCTTTTACTAATTACAGCAGTCCTTTTAACATTTCTTGCAGTGTTGGTTTGATGCTAATGTATTTCCTTAGCCTTTTTTTTTGTCTGGGAAGCTCTTTATTTGATCTTCTTTTTAAATGATAGCCTTGCTGGGTAGAGTAGTCTTGGATTCAGATCCTTGTTTTTCATGACTTTGATTACTTCGTGCCATTCCCTTTTGGCCTGTACTGTTTCTGTTGAGAAGTTAGCTGAGAGCCTTATGGGGTTTCTTTTGTAGGTAAGTAACCTGCTGCTTATCCTTTGCTGCCTTAGGATTCTCTCTTTGTTTTTAATTTTTGGCATTTTAATTACTATATGTCTTGGCATGAGCCTATTTGGGTTCTTCTTACTTGGGGCTCTCTGTGCTTCTTGAACTTGAATGCCTTCTTTCTTTACCAAATTAGGGAAGTTTTCTGTCACTATTTCTTCAAATATATTCTCTAACCCTTGCTCTTTTTCTTCTTCTTCGGGGACTCCTTTGGTGCGAATATTATTACGTTTCCAGTTGTTCCACTGTTCTTTTAAGCTGTCTTCCTGTTTTTTAATTGTTTTTTCCTTTTTGTTTTCTGATTGGTTGATTTTTTTCTACCCTTTCTTCTAATTCAGTGATCTGGTGCTCAGCTTCCTCTACTCTGCTGTTTAGACCTTCCAATGTATTATTTCTGCTATGTATTCTTGATTTCTTCTTGGTGGTTTTTAATTTCCAAATGATTAATTTTCAAGATTTCTATGTCTTTACTCCTGATGTTGATGTCCTTACTCATGTTGTTGAGCTTCCTCAAGATTATGGCTCTGAATTCTATCTTGCTTAACTGCCCCTTATTTATCTCGTCTTTAGTAGAGGTCTTTTTTCTTTAATTTGGCATTTGTTTCTTTGTTTCACCATTTTGGCTATGTCTGTGGGCTTTGGAGCCTGCCATATTTTTCCTGTGGGTATTGGTGTTCTGCTGCTTGTGGCTCCCTCTCCTAGGTTTGGTTGAGTGTGACAGGACCCATGTTAAACACCACTGGTCAAGTCTTACTCTCCTTGGCAGAGTTGCAAGCCCAGGAATGGTTCAGTTATCCTGTAGCTTTTTGCCTAGAGGCTATTAGTCGGGGTTCCTTGAAGAGCCTTGGGTTCTCAGTTGAATGAAAAACTCCTTCAGGTGTTTGGAGTAAGGGCATTTCCAGAGGGTAGGGCAGATGCTGGTTGTTATTCAGCCTCAATTTGCATTTCAATGGCCACCAGGTGGGGTTGAATCTCTGAGGGAAGGGCTGCTGCCTCTCCCCAGAGCCCTGGGCAGGAGTATGATGGCCACTGTCCTGCTGACCACAAGTCAGCGAAAGCTCTGAGCGCCCTCCAAATCCCGAGTGTCCCTACACAGTTCCAGTGCAGTCGCCCTCCCTCTGCCGGAGCTCCAGGTGAGTGGCTGTGGCTATTTTAGTGCTTTGTCCTCACTTTGTGCTGTTGAGCCGCTTGGGAGTTTAATCCCGAGGGCTCTGCTCACAGCCAAGACTGCTGCTGTCTGTGGGCTCCCAGCCCCCCTCTTGTGCCTCCACAATCCTACCAGGATCAAGTCAGTGCCCCTAGTTATATATATGGTCCTTGCAAGCTGCTTTTCTGTTGCTTTTTCCCCAATGATTTGTCTTCATTTTAGTTGTAATTCCAGTTTGGTCCTGGGAGCTGGTCTGTGTAGTTTCCACTCACTCTCCACCATTTTGGAATCTCCTAAATCCTCCATAGTGCTTTAAAGCTCATTGGTGGAAACCACAAACCTGATCATGTGTCTCCTGAAGAAGTTTATAAACTTTCAGTGATTCCTGCAAGTTTATAAACTGTCAATAGGTTATAGTTGAAGCTCTTTAGCATTGCTCAAAAGGTCTTTAAAAATCAATACAACCTCATCATCCACTGTGTGCCAGGTACTGTGGTACTTGTATGGATTGTCACATCTAATCCCAACAACATATCTGTAAGGTACGTACCAAACTTTTTTGTTTTGCAGAAGTTAAGGAACAAGTAGATTAAGTGATTTGGCTTAGGGTCACTGGGCTACAGTAAGCCAGGAGTCAAACAAACACAGAGCGTATATATTTCACATACAACATTTTACTGTTTTTCACTTCTCTAAAGTCAACACATGTGCCTTCTGTTGGGAGAGTGTAGCTGTCACTGCAAGGCAGCTATGCACAGCAGTGACTCCTAAGACATTTGCTTGTTTGGACTCTTGCCATCCTCATTTCTGGCCTGGTGATAGTGCCCCCATTTCTGAACCCCTTAGGCCTCTAGTTACTTGCCAGCAAAACCGGATCATATGGGATATCTTGAGTATTCAGAGAGATTACAGATGTGAAGTTCTTAGGTGGCAATGCCTGATAGGTGGTCAAGCCTTGAGATAGGTAAGGTCACTCCCTGGACTCTGGACCTGCTACCTTCCTGGTTGCCGGCAAAGGTGTGGCTATACTGAAAGTTTAAAAGAAATCATTTATGTGGCTAGCCATACTAACTTCCGTGGGAGAGAATACACTGGAACAATTGCTCTTATTAGCTTTGGGGATGACAATAAAAACTGGAAAAGATGATTAAAGTGGGAAATGGTCTTTGCAGCTGAGTGCAGAGATTCAAGATGTGCAGAAAGATAAAAGAAAGCTCCATGCTTTGTAGTCCTTAAGCCTCAAATAGAAAAGACAGTAAAAATCTACAGAAAGTGAGTCAGCTTCTCTTTCCTTTTGATACAATGGGGAAGATTCCAGTGAAAAATGTTGATATAAATGGCTTATAGTCTGTGAAATAATTTCACTTTCTAAGAAATGAGGAGGTAAATAATTCAATATGCTACAAGCATTTATTAGGTACCTCTTTTTGTCAAGAGCTATACAGGACATTATGGGAAATACTTAAAATTGGGGAGGAGAGATTGTAATTTACTACAATTGCTTGGAAGAAATACTTAACAGAAAACCATTTTCATATACGATGATAACAATAAACTGTTTGCTGAGTGCTCTACTGGACCTCACCTATTTCACTGGCTGTAAGTCACGCTAGGGAATGTGATTATCACTTATTTACTACATGGCAACTGAGGCTCAAAGGCTTCAAGCAACTTGCCCAAGTTTATGTTGTTTAAAAGTGGCAGATGTATGACTTGAACGCAGAGTGCTCTCCATTCCCACACAATACAATGAAAATATGTAACTACTGCCGTTTTAAAAAGTCTGCTATTCTCATTTTAAAAACTCACCAGTGTGGTTTATTTATATCCTATTTCCCACATTGGAGAAAGTCATACTGAGCTTAAAAATAAACGTATCTCCACTTTATGCAATAGATGTATCCCTGACAAGTTGTCCATAAATCAACATTTTCTTAATAGAGTGCTATTTTTTTGTTGCTATATACCATAGATTTTTCAGAGATTAACTCTTCAACTTCTCATTTATATAAAATTTGTAACTGTTGTTTCTCTGCTGTAAGTTCCTGCTGTTTTCTTATTTGACAGCTTTCTTGCAACTCTCCTGATTTATTTATTTTGAAGTTTGGATGGTCACCTATTGGAATTCCTTAAAATGGGGCATAGCATGCATTATTAATATAGAGTTAATTACAACACCGTAGGGGATTCCCAATTTTCCCTTTCCTATCATCTCACAAACACTGACTGAGCAGCTAGCAATTTCCAAGTATTTTTATATCACAAATATAGCATTTACATTTACAAAAATGGCTTTTCAGGGCACAGAATACAAAATAAATCTGGCATTGTTATTTCCTAATATATTCCAGGATATTGCCTTGCTAAATTATAGTCACTAAAGTTCACAGAGACAAAATAACACAAACCGCCTACCTTTCCCCTTAAAAGGTACACTGGCTGAAAGATGCCATTACTTAAACAGCACTTCTGCTAATTAATTAGTGCTGGCCATAGTCATTTTTACTCAACTAAGAAATGAAGCCAAATAGTATAACTTGAATTTTTTTTTGTTCTGCTCTTGTTAAAATGAAAAAGGCCAGGATAAGCTCAGCTGAAGACTGTTGCTTACAATTCTTTTTTCTAATTATTTAAATCATTGGGTATTTTAAAAAGCCCTCATAATCAGTTTGGTTGTTGGTTTTATATGATAGGGTGGCTAATTAAAACTTTTGCACCTTGTGGCACATTCCAGCATATAGCTCATGATTGTGGAAAGGTCACATACTTGAAAACAAAGTTCAGTCCACCTCTTACATTTAGCCAAATAATCACAGAGGGAGCTTAAAAATAATTTCTACTCTTCCAAATGGCTTTTCTTGTCCCTGTTTACTCATGATTGCCCACCAAGAGCAGCCCTCTTGCACTGGCTGGTTTGGCTCAATAGTTAGAGCATCAGCCCGCAGACTGAAGGGTCTCGGGTTCAATTCCCACTCAAGGGCATGTACCTGGCTTGCAGGCTGGATCTCTGTCCCTAGTTGGGGTCAAGTGGGAGGCAACCAATCAATGTGTCTCTCTCACATCAATGTCTCTCTCTCCCTCCCTTCCTTCCACTCCATCTAAAAATACCTGAAAAAATATCCTCAGGTGAGGATTAACAACAACAAAAAAAGCACCTCTTTTCTGGGTGATCATACTTATGGGATCCTTCCCAATGCCTCAGCAATGTTACACTTTTGTGGAGGGCATCAGAAAACAAAAATTCTGGTTTGACTCTCGTAAAAAGCAAAATAAAACAAAAGCCCAGAAAAATGACATTCCAGAACTAGAATATCTAGCTAAGCATCACTGGATATCTGCGGCACTGACCTTTCAGGTAAATTTGAAAAACAAATCCACCTTAACGCACTGCTGCTTGGTTAAGAAAAGAACAAGCGTAGCTTTGCATCTCCTTGGAGGGGGGCATCTCTAAATTCAGACAGGGCATTCACTGGTCGGTGCCCCCTCCCCACAGCCCTCACCCATCTAATAGAACCCAAGCTGCATCTGGTCTTTTCAAAATGAACCATAACTTCAAGACAAACCTAAATCTTTTCATGCTGTCAGTGTCTGATTAGCCCATTTGCATATGCCTATATTCCAGTTTCTCCTATTTCTAAAAACATCTCCTCTTCTACACCTTTACTATGAGGAGTTCCATTCTGCTCATCAGGACTTTCAAGACTTCTCCGTATCTAAGTGTTGGTGGACGTTCTGCCTGATGTCTGGGAGGACACCCACTGCTGGTTACTTAAATCACAGCAGCTGCAGATAAGCACAAACTCAGTAAGTCACAGGCTTTTCCTCCTACTGCCCTTTCTGCAATAGACTTCTTTCTACTCTTGGAAGGGGATGTAGAAAATAGGTCACCATTTAAAAAGCCCTCCTGTGCACTGAAAGGTCACTGGTTCCATTCCCGGTCAGGGCACATGCCAGGTTGTGGGCTCCATCCCTGGTGTGGGGTGTGCAGGAGGCAGTTGATGGATGTTCAGCTCTCACGTTGATAGTTCTCTTTCTCTCCCTTTCTCTCTCACTGAAGAGCAATAAAAAAGCTTTAAAAAAATACAGCTAACACAAGAGACAAATACTAGTGTGCTTGGTTAGAGGAAAGGAAAAGACTTGATATAAATAATTTAAAGGAAGTCTTGGTCAGTGCACCCTTTGACTATTATTTTAAATAGGGTTTACTTTTCTTAATTAAAGTATTTTGTAAACCTTCACAGTGCTTTTCAGTGCCAGGGTCTCATCCCTAGGAGGGTTATTTGTATTTATATTCTTGCCCAATTTGCACTGACTTTAACAAGGGGCAAGAGTCAACCCTTATCAACTTTCTGAGAAGGTGGTAGACAATGCAAGGAGGCAGTCTGGTGGGTCTGTGGTAAACTAAAGGCAGCAGCTGGTTAAAAACTTACAGCTGTGGGGTCTTACCCTAGCTGCTCCTGCAGTGTGAAGGAGCTTGGGAGAAGTCATGAAAACCACCCCGTTTCCTCATCTAAAATGCCATACTGGGACCACAAGTAACCGCAGTGAAGAGGAATACCAACACAAGGGCTGTTCAGTGAGGTCTCATAATAATGAGTGCAGAGTATGATTACAAATAAGTGGCTGAATATCTAATATTAAATAATATTTAATATTAATTGAATATTTATGAAAGGTCACATCCAAAAACTGAAAATATCCAAGCAGAGGGGTTAAATAATTTGCCAAGGGTTGTACAACAAACTGATTTCTGAGCTAAGTTTAAACTCATAACTTCTCGCATTGATTTTCCTCACCCTGTGTTAAATTTAATTGTATAAAAGTAAGATGATCAGCACTTCTTCACCCAGGAGTCTTAAGTGCCATGAGTGCCCCACAGTAAATAATGTTCATGCGAGTAACACATAGGAGCATGACATTACAGGAGAAAGGAAATTATTTCATTCCTCACAAGATAACCAATTTTCAGATAATGAGACTACAGTAAAACATGCTCAGCCTCAGTATTACAGTAATAGTCCATATATTTTAAACTGGGTAATTTTAAACTTCTGCAATTTAAGCATTTTTTTTCTCTCTGAATGTTAAACAGAGTTTAGAGGGAAGCCAATAAAAGTTTAAATCACTAAAACTGTGACCCTGGCTCTTATCTGTGGGTTACAGATAAGCAAATAACTCTAAATGAATGAACTTTTACTTACATCTCTTTTGAGAAAAGGAATCCTTTGAGTGGCCTAAGTCACTCAGTGCCTGAAAGTTTCATTTTATGGTTTATGAAAAGAACCTAAATTAGTCTAGTCTGAAAAAGAGAACCACCCTTCTCTCTCTCATTGATGTTTCTCTCTCACTCTCCCTCTCCCTTCCTTTCTAAAATCAATGAAAACATTTTTTTTTAAAAGAGAGCCACCCAAGGCTAGCAAGCACCCAAGACACCCTATTTTAGGGTCAGCTTGACATTCATCTGGCACCTCCACAGATGCTCTGCTGGCTTTCAACTTGCAGCTGCACAGTCACAGTTGAAAAGAGTAAGTCGACATAATAGTATCGTTACACATCACACCATTTCTATAAAATTCAAAATGCCTTTTTGCCTTGACTTCTAGAATTAAAGAAAACAACAACAAAACTTGTGGTCTGCCTAGAAAATGTGTCAAAAAGAAAAAAGTAGTAGCTTCTGACACCTTTTATGGATTCCTAATCAAGAGTCAGGTACTATGCTATTTTACACCCCTAAGTTTACTCTGTCCTCCCAGCCATAGACTGATCGCATTGCCAATCCCGATTTTCAGATAAGCAAACTGAGGTTTGGGGTGAAAGTAAAGTAGTTTGCCCCATATATTTGGTCATAAACGGCAGAACTCGTAGGCCACTGCCATCGAGGGAGAAGGTCAGCCTGCACCATGGGGTCCCTGTCCTGTGGGTGCAGCCTCTGGAGCCCGAGTCTTCTGGGTCCAGCGTCATGCTCCAGGGGAGAGGGACAGTTCTCCAACCATGAGCCTCAGGGATAACCAGCTTCTGTGAGTTCTGGGACTGCATCCATCAAACCTGTCACCCCTCTTTTATATCAATCAGCTTCCAACAAGTGAGCCCCTGGACCTCATAAGGATCTTCAAATAATTCATTCCCTTAATTTCTCCCAATTTATTGACCTTCTTTCTTCACTTCCTTCCTTTTTCTGCTTAGATTTTGTAGACACTGTATTTTTATGTCTTGCAAACTCTGATTTTTTTCTCTGCCTTTTCATTACAACCATCTGGTCAAAACTGGGAAGAACCATGGTACCTGCTTTTCCTATGCCTTCAGAGACATCCTAATAGGGTAGATTGGTTCCACTGTAGATTCATAACCACCAAGCTCAAAGAAGCCTTCAGTACTGCCCACAGCCCACGGCACTCTGGCTCACGTGCTTTTCCACTTTCTGGGAACACCATTTCAAACCTCCACTTCCTTACATCCTCCTGTTCAGGTTTCCCCAACTGTTGCCTATCCCTGAACCTTCCCATCAGATGATCTGGCTACCCACTTTACAGAGAAAATAGAAGCCACAAACTGGAATGTCTTAGTCTTCACCAACCTGCGTTTACAGAAGCAGTCTCTAGTCCCACCTGGGGCTAATCCCACCTCCTTGAGCCTTCTCAGATACCGTGACCAGTGATCCCTCTGCCTCCCGTAAATTCATTCTGCCTCACCAGGATTCTTCCACTGGCTCTGGAACAATCTCAAGCACTTCTCATTAAAAAGACACACACACACATGAAACAACTAACAGATACCTCATCTGTCTCTAGTCCTCACCCTCTCTCCCTCCTGAGCTTCTCAGCCAACCTTCCTGAATAAGTGGTCTTACCCGCTGTCTTCATTTCTAGTCCTCCACTCACTCCTCAAGCACTTGAATCTCACCCTTGACTCCACCACAGTTCTCACTAGTGCCTTCAATGACCTCAACATCATTCAATCTAAGGAACGTTATCATAAGTCCCATATATATTTTTCAGTCTTCATCTTTCTTGACCCCTCAGCATATTCAGTGCTGGGAGTCCTTCTTCCACACTACCCAGAAAGGTGAATCTGCAGCCTGAATGTCACCTCTGAGCTCCAGACCTATCTATGTGTTACCTGACATCTCTTCTTGGCACACTCAAAACTCCACATTCTACAACTTCACATTTCACTCCTGCCCCTACTGTCCTCAAATCCCAAATCTGGTCCTTTTTAAGTTTCCTAATTTTAGTGAAAGGAGCCACTACCTTTTCAGTTGTACTTAATATCCCATCTCATCCCCAATATCCAAGGCCTGTGAATGTTTACCTCTTGAATACATCTTTAATATATTCTCTTCATCTCTTCCATACCATTACACAGCTCTGAGCCATTATCATCTCCATCCTGGGAACTTCAGCAGTTTTCCAACTAATCTTGTATCTACTCTGCCCAGTTCCCTATAACACACTCTCTGTTTTAAACTCACCAGTGCCTTGCAACCAGATCCTACCTCTCCAGGATCATCTCAAATTATGCTGCCCTCACAACCACCCACTGTCGCCACTCAAGCTACACTGGCTCTCTTTCAGGCCCCGGTACTCCTGTTCTGCCCCTGCTGCTTTGTTCCTTCTTCCCTCCCTGAGCCGTGTTGTCTTCTGCTCATCTCTTACTGCTTCGCTGAAATTTCCCTTCTTCAGTAACGTCATCTTGTTTCCTCAGTTACATCAAATCTTCTTATAATAAAAGCCTCATATAAATTCTTCTACATAGAACTTGCCACAAGTACAGGTTGATATTTTTAAAATATGGTCATCTGATTACTCTGCCTTCCCAGCTAGAATGTAATGCAATATTCAGTGAAGGTAGGAACTGATTCTGGTTTTGGTAAGCAATGTACTCCAATGTTTAAAACAATGACTGTTAAGCAGTAGACTATCTATAAATGTTTATTAAATAAATTAATGAATTCTAATACTTGTGCTGTTAACTATAACACAAATAGAAATATACGTTTTTTAGTTAAATTACAGAACAGTAAATTCTTTGATCTCACTTCCAAAATAATCAGGATTTTCTAGAGCTTATTAACTAAAAAACTACTTGCTTCTGTATTTCTTTCCTCTGATGTAGACACAGCTTGGCTGACTGTTGGAAACTCACAGTGCTGGACACAGAGTAATTGCTCCATACAACGTTTGTTCATTCTATTATAATTGACTGTCATTGAATCAAAGTTGGATGTTTCCTCAAGAGCACTAGTAAGGGATAAGTGCTTTTGTTTTTAGATGATGCTTAGAGTTGGCAAGATTTTCAACGTGTTTGGAATGCAGGGGCTCGGATGGCTGCTAAGAAAAATCCCTATAAGAATGCAATATGAGAACACTGATACTTACATATGGCACTAGTTCTGTAAAGCAGAGTGAGCACACTTTGCCAGTTCATTAACCTTTGATGAAAATACACACATAATTCAGTTGAGTCTAAGACCACAAATAAATGTGGTGAGGAGCTGGCCAATCCATCTCTTGTTTTTCAAACTGGCACACAGGAAGGTGTTTCTCATGCAGATTTAGCACAGGCTGGAGATCCCAGCCTCTGCTGCCACACTATTTATCAGGACATTATCCCACCATGCTGCCTTCAGGGGAACAACCAAGTTAGTGCTGGTGCCACTTAGCTGTTTGTTAACTGTGTGACCCTGGGAAGGTTAATTATACTCTGTGTGTCGCATTTTCTCAATAATTATAAATAACAACAATAATAATAATAATAATATTGTGGGGAGTGAGAGAAGTATCTGCTCGAACCTGGCACACAGTGATCACTCCTCGTTTTCACCCAATCTTCTTTCCATTTTATTTTCTAAATAATTTTTCTTTATTGATTTTAGAGAGAGAGGAAGGGAGAGGGAGAGAGACAGACATCAATGAGAGAGAACATCGATTGGCTACCTCCTTCATGCCTCCCACTGGGGATCAGGCCCACAACCTGGGCATGTGCCCTGACTGGGAATCAAACTAGTGATCTGTTGGTGCATGGGTCGATGCTCAACCACTGAGCCACACCAGCTGGGTTTCTTTCCATTTTTAAGTGGTTCATCAGAAGAGTAAGTTTTGCACAGAAAGAACACAGAATTGGCTTTGCTTCCAATTACATATATATATATATATATATATATATATATATATATATATATATATATATATTTACAGTTTGTCTTGACAATAGTTTTGCCTGTGAGTTGAACTTACACCTCCCAGAAGACTTTCTAAGAGTTTTAATAAGCCCCCAGAGCACCTGCAGCAGATCTAGCTGACAACCACACTGTAGCTTGGCAAGCTTTGCATCTTTTCTTTATCCATTATCCTGATTATTTTTTGGAAAAGAAGGGAGCAAAAACAACAATAAAAACTTTTCATCTTGTATTATTAAAGTGGCTACAGAAAAAATATTGCACAATAACCCCAATTTGTAATTATACAGAACACCTATGTAATTCTACTATGTTCTATATTTGTTAATAAAACTTTATAATCGGGACTTACGGTCAAGATGGTGGCGTAGGTAAATGCGGTTATCGCATCCTCCCACAACCACATCAAAGTTACAACTAAACTATAAAACAACCATCATTCAAAACCGCCTGAAATCAAGCTGAATGGAAGTCCTACAACTACAAAATTAAAGAAGAAGCTGCATGGAGACTGGTAGGAGGGGCGGAGGCGCGATGGGCTGGTCCTACACCCACATGTGGCGGATAAAAATCAGGAGAACACCTAGGCTGGGAAGGTCCTCCCTGAGGACTGAGGGGTCCCTGTCCCATATCAGGTGCCCGGCTCAGGGTTCCAGTGCCAGGAAGAGAAGTTCCCATAACTTCTGACTGGAAAAACCATCAGGAACTGAGGCTCAGGGAAGCTGACTCAGCTGGAGCCCCAGGCAGCTCCCTGAAGGGCCTGCACACGAACTTATCAAACTCACTCCCTCTAAGCTTGGAGGGGAGGCAGCTCGAGGGGCACCAGAGACACACAGGGAAGAACTGAGGTGCTTGGCACTGGAGCGAGGGCTGGCGAGGGGGATTTCTCCGGGACAAACTTGCTGTCAGAGGCCTTTGTTCCTTTGGTGAGACCTTCCCTGGGGCGGCAGACAGCCTTCATATCTGGGACTCCAGCAACCTGGGTCACACTGGTAGTCCTGCCCTGGTGATCACCTGAGGCCCCGCCCCACCCAACTTTCAGGCCCACCCAAGCTGTTGCCACTTGCTTAACCATAGGATTAACCAGCAGTCTTGGATCCTGCTTCAGGTTTTTCATAAATTCTTTCAAACAAGCAGCATCTGGTCTCAGCTAGCCCCATACCGCTCGTTAAGTAATACAAAGAAACAAACACAGAGAGGCAGCCAAAATGAGGAGACAAAGATACAGGTCCCAAATGAAAGAACAGAACAAAACCCCAGGAAAAGAACTAAGTGAAATGGAGATAAGCAACCTAACAGATGCTGAGTTCAAAATACTGCATATAAGGATGCTCAATGAACTTAGTGAGAACCTCAGCGAAATTAGTGAGGGCCTCAAGAGCATAAACAAGGACCAGTCAGAAATGATGGATGCACAGTCAGAAATGAAGGAGGCATTAACTGAAATAAAGAATAATTTACACAGATTCAATAGTACAGTACGTAAATCCAAGAAGCAAACCATCGATTTGGAATATAAGGAAGCAAAAAATGCCCAATCAGAACAGCAAAAAGAAAAAAGAATCCAAAAAAATGAGGATAGTGTAAGGAGCCTCTGGGACAACTTTAATTAAGCGTGCCAACATTCGCATCTTGGGGGTGCCAGAAGGAGAAGAGAGAGAACAAGAAATTGAAAACCTGTTTGAAACAATAATGGCAGGAAACTTTCCTAGCTTGGTGAAGGAAACAGACATACAAGTCCAGGAAACACAGAGAGTCCCAAGCAAGATGAACCCCAAGAGGCCCACACCAAGACACATCATCATCAAAATGCAAAAGTTTCAAGACAAAGAGGGAATCTTGAAAGCAGCAAGAGAAAAGCAGTTAGTTACCCTACAAGGGAGTTCCCATAAGGCTGTCAGCTGATTTCTCAAAAGAAACTTTGCAGGCCAGAAGGGAGTGGCAAGAAATATTCAGAGTGATGAAAAGCAACCACCTACAACCAAGATTACTCTATCCTGCAAAGCTGTCATTTAGAATTGATGGCCATATAAAGACTTTCCCAGGCAAGAAAAAGTTAAAGAAGTTCATCACCACCAAACTGTTATTATATGAAATGATGATGGTTCTTTTTGAAGAAAAAGATAAAATATATGAACAAACAAAATGGCAATGAATACATATCTATCAACAATGGAATCTACAAACAAAATGAACAGGCAGAACAGAAACATTCTCATAGATACAGAGAACATTTTGTTGGTTGCCAGATGGGAGGGGGGTTGGGGGACTGGGTGAAAAAGGTGAAGGGATTAAGAAGTACAAATTCATTGCTAGACTGACAAACCTCAAAGGGAGAGGGGTTGGAGGCTGGGAAGAAATAAACCAAAGAACTTATATGCATAACCAATGGACACAGACAATAGTGTGGGAAAAGGCAGAAGTGGGGGTGGGAGTGGGGAGGAGGAGGTCAATGGGGGAAAAATGAGGAATATCTGTAATACATTCAACAATAAAGATTAAAAAAAAACTTTTTAATTGTTCAAGATGTTAGCTAGCAAAACGCTGTAAAAAACCAGAGGTATCAGTTCAGGAACACAGTAAATACAATATTTTGAGTGCTAAAAACAATTATTGACAGCACTCACGCCACTTAATTTGATAAAATAATTATTAAGAGACCAAACTTCAAAGGTCATTACAAAGTGCGTAGACAGGACATTATTTAATAAGTGCTATAGAAAGTAACGCAATATTTGGAGGTCAAAAGAAGGGCTCAAAGTTAATTCTCTATACTCTTTTCTTCTAGATAAAGAACTTTGCATAATCTAACCTCTCACCAAATCCTATTTTCCCCACATGCTTCCCTACAGTATGTCAGAGAAATTCTTTAGAAACATGTAAAATCCTAGCTCATCTAGTCTTAGCCTTTTTCTTTAGGTAGAAACTGTGTAAAAACTAGTTACTTTCACCACTCTGAAAAGTAATAAACCTGTAGTCTTCAAAATGATAAAAATATTAACAATGTCACTGTGCAATTTGTACGATTTAAGAGCAAAGTTCCTCAGTCATTATAAATGAGGATGCTATCATTAATACCTGTGCACACTAATTTCTAAAGTATCTAATTTTAAGCAACTCAACAAAATGAATGCCTAATATTTTCCAAAATGCAAATAAAATCTGATTTCAGTGTGCACAATAGTGCTCAGATTTGTTATTCGAATAAGCTCCACTTTGTCCCCTAGTAGCTACATGGGCTACTGCTGTGAAGGGTAGAACTTCTGGTTTTTAATGGAATTTTTTTTTCTCACAGTGCAGTGGATTTGAAATGAGCTTTGGAAAGGGAGAAAAAAAGGAAAGAGAAGGATTTTTTTTTCTCCCAGTAGGTGATCTGTTCATAAAGGGGAAAAATTTAAAAGCAAATTTGTTGTGGAACGTGTATTGATTTGCTCTTAAATTCTGAATATGCTTCATATTAAAGAACCACGGCCATGTGACATCAACACAGCTGGTAACCTATTTGGTCTCCATCTATGCTATGACATGTATTCTTCTGCCTCAGGTCTCAGAGTGGGGGGCCAGGGAGCAGATATGAAAGGAAGTGGTGGCAACTGCTTTGGGCTCAGGGTTTGGCTGTGAGAGCCCTGATTTTGAGCTGGGGCCTCTTTCTCACCTGCCACACAGCACAAGTGTCCTTTGTGGAACTTCTTGTGCTCTTATTCCTGCTGCATCTTCAATATATACCAGTCAGCAGAATGCACAGCCCCAAACTAATTTGGTTGTCAGAGTAAAAGAATTCTGATTAAAATTTTACTGGTTCTAGCTAGAGCAGTAAGATGTCACTGAGGCCATCACAGTCTACACAGTATCTTTAAGAATTGTGTAGAGCCCTAGCCAGTGTGCCTTGGTTGGTTGAGCATATTCCCACACACCAAAAGGTCACCAGTTCGATTCCCAGTCAGGGCACAAGCCAAGGTTTCAGGCTTGATCACCAGTAGGAGTGTGTGAGGGAGGCAACCAATCAATGTTTCTCTCTCACACTGATGTTTCTCCCTCTATCTCTTTCTCTCTAAAAGATCAATAAAAAAATAAAAAAATAATTGTGTAGAAATCCTGGTGTATTTTCTTGGTAGGATGGATTCAGTGAATGAATGCAGCTGTTTCTTGAAAATTTCAGAAGTGAATTTAATTTATTCTGTAACTTTGATGGAGACATTGACCCTCATCCCGGGGAGCAGAATATCTTCCTGTATAGTAGTTCCCCCAATCCAGGTTTCCATTTCTGTGGTTTCAGTTACTCTTGGCAACAGCAGTTCAAAAATACTAAATTAAAAATTCCAGAAATAAACAACTCATAAGTTTTAAATTGCACACCATTCTGAGTAGCATGATGAAATCTCACACCATCTCTCTCCCAGGGTGTGACTCACCCCTTTGTCCAACGTTTCCACACTGTGTACACACCCCGACCATTAGTCACTTAGCAGCCATCCCAGTTATCAGATCAACTGTCTCAGTATTGCAGTGCTTGTGTTCAGGTAAGCTTATTTTACTTAATAATGACCCCAAAGTGAAAGAAGAGTGATATTGGCTATTTAGAGGTGCCAAAGAGAAGCCATAAAGTGCTTCATTTAAGTGAAAAGGTGAGTACAGTACAATAAGATATTTTGAAAGGGAGAACACATTCCTGTAACTTTTGCTGCAGTATACTATTATAACTGTTCTATTTTATTATTTGTTATTGTTATTCATCTCTTATTGTGCCTAAGTTATACATTAAACTTTATCATAGGTATGTATCTATAGGAGAAAAAAAAACATGGTATAAATAGGGTTTGGTACTATCTGAGGTTGCAGGGAACCACTGAAGGTCTTGGAAGGTATCCCCCATGGATAACAGGGGACTACTGTATTTTGCTGGGAGTCTGAAGGACTTGGCACCTGTGCTTATGAAAGGTTTCCTGAGGAATGCCACACAATGGCTTCCAGTATATTACATTAAAAATTCCTGGCTTTGCAGAATAAGTGTTAATAGTGTGGATAATTAAAAGTGGCAGTAGGTATCGCAGAATTCCCAGAGGGGTATTACAATATTTCCAATCAGTTAACCACTCTTCTCATTAAATGTTGAGGGTATGTATTTGGCCACTGAACTCTGTGCTAGATTATGGATGGACTTCCCTCGTAGCTTCTCAAATACCACACTGTTCAATGGCTATTTGGGAGTTCTTTGGAAAGCAATTGGAGGTAGTTTCAAAGCTTACTAAGTAAGAACCTAGAGAAACATCTGGCAATGACTAAAAATTTTTCTTTAATTCAATTTCATAAACAATTTTTCTTTGATGTTTTGTTTTAAAAATAATAACTATAGATACTGAGAACATGTTATTGATCAGAAATTCCTATTAACTGGTACTATCACATCAACAGAATTTTAAATGATGTTAGGTAATGGCTCAAAAGTTTATAAAGTTTCTGGAGTGCTTTCTGAATCATAAAGCAATACAATATGTTTAGCATATTTTCAGTATCAAATTAATTAAAATATACAGAGTATGGCAGTTGACATATAGCTAACTTTCAACTAATTAATATATTGAGTTACAATAATATGAATCATGCCTACACCTTGCCAGATGCTGGTCAAAATGAACAATAGGGTGGACTCCACTTTATATGCCTCTTGTGGAATAATAAACACCAATTTCCACACATTTAAGCAATGGCAAGAATAAAAAGGTCAAACACTCTTATTTGAGCTTTGCAGCTGAAAGGGCAGTGGGTTGAAAACGTATGTATTTTATTACATCTGACCTTCTGAGGCAAAAGAGAATCTCAATTTCAGTTTTGCAAATAGCTGACTCTTTTCTTACTTTGCCAATAGTGGAGAATTTTCTGTCTCAAGAGTCAGTGAGCAAGTAGGCTAATGGGCATAAAGAATTCTGACATCGTTAGTTTTTAGAGAAAGAACAACTCAACAAACTGGAAAATGTACAGCAATAGCCCCAAACCGGGCTATGCAAATTCACTGCCCAGATGCACATACTAGACTGGCTAGGCAGAAACCATCACAACTCCAGTACACAGTCTGTCAATTTATACTCCCCACAACAAATTTAATATTTGGAAGAACAAGTCCAATGTTTGAACATGTGATTATCATCCTATCCTTGCTAATTATGTCCTCCTATTTTTAAATGTTATAAAGGGATTTCTTATATATTTCCAGCTGGTGTGAGCTCTTTCAAATATACTATGCTGAGATAGTTAAGATGATCTATAATTTGTTTATGTGTATTAGTAATAAACCTGCTTGCATAGCTGAAATATAAATTTGATAAGGCAATAAACACTGTAGAGAAAGGGGCAAGGAGCATGGCTTCAGAAATGCTACAAAATTCATTCAGTACTGAGTGTCCACTGCAGAACTGGCACAAGGCCCAGAAAATGCAAAAATAAGCAGATTCCCAGCCTATGAGAAGTTCAAAGTCTAGCGGGCACATAACCATGTACAATAAGGGCAGGGAACTCAGCATTGTGCAAGAAGCCATGAGGAGGAAGCACACGTGCAAATGCCCTGCACAGTCTGCCTGCCGGGCCCCCCTAGTCCTGTCCTTCACACACTCATGCCTGTCTGATGGGACCTCTGGCAAAGGCACTGCCTCATTTCTGATGCTGCTCCTTAAGTCCCTGCTCTCTCCCGACCTTGGAGACAAATGTTCTCAGTGCTACACTGTGTTTGTCCATTCTTAGCGACATGTTTCCCACTAACGGCTCTCAAAACTCCATCTTTACAGCATTGTGCATCTCAGAGTGAGAAGTGATGGGCTGAGGCACCTGACTAGCCTGCATCTTTATGACCCTTTCGGCGAACAGACTGTCTCACTCCAGCTCCTTCATGTTAGGAGGCAGCACAGGGAGGTAGCCCAGGGTGTGGGCTCTGAAGTAAGACCTGGGTTCAAACCCTGGCTCCATCATCATTACTTGTGAACCTAAGGGTACATGATTCAATTCCTGTACCTTAGTGTCCATTCATCTGTAAAACAGGGAACCTCCAACATAGGACTAAGACTCTTATACCAGGTAATCCCAGTAAATGATTTAGCACACACAGTACTCATATTGTAAGCTAATGGATACAGTCAGCCAGCCTTCTTTTTCCCCTTGCCCTCTGCCCTGCCCTCCCCGATGTCCGATGCACATCTCCTCACTCTGCAGATGTGGGCCCCTGCATCATTGCCTTAGAGAAGTCCTCAATGGTCTTCTGGCATCCCATACTGCTCTTCCCTGGCACTTAGGACAGCTGAGCTCCATAACAACTAAGACCAGCTCTGCTCTTGTCCACTGTGGTCCCCTCAGGCCTAGTCTAATGCTGGGCATACACAAAGACTGTGTTCAATGGCCAAATGAACCATGGTGTGGCACCAAGAAGCGGCTCTGTGGAAATGCCTCAAGGCCCCTGCACGGTTAGGGAGGCAGCCCCACGTGGGTAGGCTTCAGCCTCTTTCCCCTCCCAGCAGCTCGGCTTTTATTTGTTTACTTCTAGGTTACCCCTCTCCCCTCATGACTCCATTGGAAGACACTAAAATATAGTTTAAAAACTATTTGTTTTCAAAATTCTTTCCAAGGACTTACATTTTTTTTACCTCAGGAATCTATGAGACAATCTGACTAGATAGCTCTACACTGTCTGCTATTGAAGATACAATTCAAAACGCACATCTCTATTTTCAGTGAATAGTTACCTCACCCTAATATTTACATGAAAGAAACCATTTTAAATACTTCAACTTCTCTAAGGAGTTTTCTAGAGGTAGTTAAAGAGGTTTTGAGCTTTGCTGGAATGAAGCCCCCACAGAAAATTTCTAGGATTTTGGCATTCATTCTAAGATTAATTTCTATTGATTAGTGACATCTGGTAATATTATGGTCATTTCACCCATATCTTTAAATTACTAGGCTTCACAGTTGCTAAGCACTGCCTGGAGGTGTAGGATTCTAAGCAGCTCACTCCATGTTGCCATACCCAGTAAACCACTGCGTGAGCAAGCACACTTGATAGTGTGTTCAAGATGCAGAACTGGGGCAGGCAGAGGTGACTTAGATTTTCAGAAAACATTCTTAATTTTAAAGCTAACCAGTAAATGGCACTCAAGCAAGGCCTGCTTTGAAAGCTTCTTATTCCTCAACACCTATGGTGACAGGAGAAAAAATAACTGATAGAGACCCAATGATGAAATAAGCCCCTGCAATTTAGCCAAATGCAAACCATCATCTGACAGATGTGTGTGTGTGTGTGTGTGTGGGGGGGGGGGGTGTTGCCCGAGGCTACGAAAATGGTGGCCACACCCAGATTCTCAGACACACCGGAAGGATCTTTCCGCTACATTCCAGAATGTGTGTGTGAAACACAGATGACTAAATTTTATCTTCAGCCTCTTCTCTGTATACGGCAACTCTGTGGGTTTTTTTTTTTTAAACATTCCAATATAAACTGTGAAAGTAATTGCTTCTGCAAGTGGCCAGAAGGAGATTATCTGGAGGTGTACTTATCAGCAAGGCTGAAACACCTTGGTATTTTAGGGAAGCAGCAATTTCCCCTATTTCTGTACTAAAGCATGGTTTTGGGTAGATATGTCCATATTTCTTTAAAATAAAAAAGACTCGGGCTGTAAAATTCATTCATGGTAAGACAGCAATTCTGTCATCTCCAAGGAGAAATTTCTGGCCAAGAAGAAAGGCACTCTTCTTAACAAAAGGAAGACTGTCATCACACAGAATAAGAATGTCAGAGACACTGACATGGTTTCTGATTTCAGACTTCAATGCCAACCTTTTCAACACAAAGCAAAATTACCAAAGTTTCTGCACAAGTTTGCTTTCATGTTTAAATGAGAACTTAGCAATGGTCAGAGAGAAAGCAAGTCACACAGCATCTATAACACACCCACCACCCAAGTCCGGAGGTCAAATTTAAGGTGTTTTTGATCCACCTCTGATGAATTTACAGAGAAAGGTTTGAGTATGGTCATACCTTCATATATTGCTTTATTTTTAACAACCTTTCATGTTAATTCTCTCTTCTGACCCTCTCAACTGCCACTTTCAGAGGTAGAAAAATGGTCTCCATTCAGTCTAAATGGCTGAGCCCCATCAGGCAGCGAGTTTGTGGCTGGGCTTAGAGACAGGTCTCCCAGCTCTTCTTCTTCTTCTTTTTTTTTTTTTAATCCTCACCCGAGGACATTTTTCCATTTTTTGTTCAGGTAGAGTGCGAGGAAGAGAGAGAAACATCGATGTGAAAGGAACACATTGAGCAGCTGCCACCTGCACGACTGACCAGAGCCGGGGACAAACTGCAACCAAGGGAAACTGTACGGGCCCTTAGCGGGAATCAAACCCGGGTCTCTCAGGACCGCAGGTCGACGCTTTAACCGCGTCAGGGCCCAGCTCTTCTTCTAATGGTACCTTCAACTGAAGCACACAGTGACTGAGCCTGTGAGCGTGTCATGACAAAATAGTGCTTCCAAAGGAAAAAGTTTTGAATTTGCAAGAAAAATCTAAACTGTATCTTTAAGCTGTAACAGCTGTGTGACCTTGGACAAGTTACCTATCCTGCAACTCAACCACCTCAGCAAGAAAATGGTAACCACAATCCTTTGGAGAGAAAATGGGCCAGTAAATATGAATCTGCTTTATAATATGGGAGCTGCTAGATGAATATGTTGTTATCATTATCATAGGGAGCACATTAATAAAATAGGTATTTGATGCCAGTATTATCAGAGTAGCTACATCCAGAATAACTCAATACTCTCACCTGTATTTTTAGTTTCTAGTTTCCTTAAATACTTGTTATTTTATTATTTACTTCCTCATAATTATTTTATAATCTGATTTTCTGCATATTAAAACCACTTGGCAGTCAAATGTTGAAGGAAAATGGCATCATCTAAAAAATGGGGGGAAAATGAGAAACATCCGTAACAAAAACAAATTAATAAATAAAAAAATAAAATAAAATTATTTTAAAGAGAAAAATAAATCAATTTAGAAAAGCATAACAAAACAATGAGGGAGGGAGAAATATATAAATAATAGAAAAAACTGTTGTCTTTGCTAATAAATAAAGTCTAAGACAAAAATGATACTGATATACCCCCATAAGGCAATGGTAACTGTGGCAACAAGAAGAGTTGCAATGTACACAGAGTCACTCAACCAAAGACCTAATTAATATATTAAATATATTTCATGTATATTTTCTTATGATACTAAATTATTTTATGCCCCTTATTTATGTGAAATTACTCACTTTAGTAGCTACTCCTTTAATTTATAAAGGGATGAAAATTTCTGTGTCTCCCAAATTATGTAGTAGATAAACATAACTTATAAAAATAACCTGTGTACTAGGATCAGCAACAACACTCATTTCCTACTTCTCATTAATGCCTTTTAAGTCTGAAGAATTTTGGTTTAGACATCTAACAAAACAACTGTCCAATGAAATAGCTAAGAATCATTTACATATATTTAAGACATCAAATCCTGATTATTTAGAAATAAGGTGTTTGACACTCCTACTTAAAAATCTTCTCTCTCTGCAATAATGGAATATCAAAATAGTAGTGTTGTCTGGGTAGAGAAATCCAGACAGTCTTTGGCTGAAGACCTTTTAAGAAAACAAATTCTACTCCCTCATTCTCTCAATTATTCCAGTCCTTTGAATCTTCTATCCAATCTTTTGCTGTATCCTTTAGAACAATCCCTGAGCTCTTCTATACTGACTATATATTTATGGAGTGTAATTCCCAAGTTAAAAAAACTGTTCTCAAAGAACAGGCATGTTCTCTCCAAGAATACTGAGTATTAGGGCAGTTTTTTTCCCCCAAGTCCTCGGTACCTATCATCAAGACAAAAAAGTGTCTTACACCATTGACCTGTTGGAGAGAAGAGGGGCTCCCTCTCTTTGATCCTGGGTACATTTTGGAGGTAAAAGTTCTCTGCTGTAGTCTGAGGTATTTCCCACTAGCATTTAAATTGGAGACATGGAAGAGAAACCTGGCAACGCCCTGGGAGAAATTATGAATAAAGGAGAGAAATGGTTTACTTTTGGGGAACCACTCTACCCTTGTACACCCACACGATTCTTACATGTTGATAGACTTTAAGAGGGAAATGTCCACATTCCTCAGATCTGACAATGGGAAGAAGCTGAAATTATTAGAATTCCCTAGAACATTCCCTGGGATGATAAATCTAGGAATCCCATTTTGGTCCCAAAGAATACTGTGCAGTATTGGAACACAAAGCTTAATTCTATTCCAGAAAAATGATCTGTTTCTCTCTTGTCTCTGGGTTGTCCACTCTTCCACAACTCTGAACAGTAAACAAGTAGAGGACCCTTAGGGTAGCCACAGGTGTCTGGCCACTATCCTTTAACAAAGTTTTGTTAAAGTGATTTAACTAGGTAAAGCTGTATTCTGATATCACCAGAGACAGTGTCAGTGTGGAGAAGAGGATGTGTCAGAGGCAGGTTCCAGTTCAAGAGGGTTACTTTTGGAATACTCTGAGGAAGCTGATGGCATGGCTGCCCACACTGCACCAGGCTTGGTGCTGCGGAATTTAGTTTTCAGAGTTGTCAGTCCCTCAAGACTTATAACTAAAAATAAGTACCTACTCATTAAAGCAGATTTATTTTTATTTAGACTTTTGCATTCTTGCACTATTACTTCTCTTTACAATTGGATTTTCAAAATATTTTGTCAATAACACTTATAATTCTTCAAAATCCATAACCTATAAACTATGCCTTAATTCCAACAAGAAAACTGGCTCTCTCACTTTCATGTTCTCCTGGAATTTAACAGAAAAACAGTTTACATGAAAAGAAGGGCAAAGGGAATTTTTGGAAAGATAATATAGATTAAACACCAAGCTAAAAAAAACCCAAAAACTCAAGATACCCTAGAAAGGAAGTTACAGGCATCCCAGAGCCCTCCACTCACTCCCTAGACTCTCAGAGCCTATGGGCTACGTGATGGCAGCTTCCAGCAGGCCTGGGGGCGTAGGTGTTTAGAGCATCCGGCAGGGAAATAAACTAGTCATTCAAATCTCAGCACCTCCAAAATCTATAACTCTACACCCCTAATCTCAGCCAGCCTCTAACTTGGGATAAAGTTCTTTGTCACTTATTTTTTTAAGCAAAATAAAGTTAACTCCTTTTTAATGAGAAATGTTTACTCTATTCTATTCTTTCTTGAAAAGTCTTACTATTAATATTTTAGCTGACACCTAGAGAAAATAGTAGAGGGCCTGCATGGAGGTATTATAAGCCTTGAGGCAGTCTCTACAGTCAACAAGAACCAGCACATTTGTATGTTGTCTTATGGCACTACAGATGTTATCAGGGCTATCGATATTTTTCTAGACTACAGTTGAGACTATTTATCTCATACTTTCATTATGCTATCCGTCTCCTTATGCTTAACTGTCAGACTATTCTCCTTGAGTTAATTGTGGGTACCAAGCTCCTGCCCTTAGAATCATCTTTTAGCCCACTGCAAATAATTTCCTTCCTCTTCCTAAAAACTCCAGCTTATCTCCGTCTCTCTATATGGCCCATGTTACTGCACCAAATACCGCTGAGTCATTACAAAGGTGCTTGAAAAATTCCTGTTTTATTTTTTAGGGCACTTTTAGGTTTACAGAAAAATTGAGCAGACAGAATGAGGGGTTCCTACATACCCGATCTACTCCTCAACCTCCCCAACAGTTTCCCTTAATATCCTGCATTAGTGTGGCATAGCTCTTACAAATGATAAAGCAATGTTGACATATTATTACTCTGAACGAAAGTCTACAGTTTGCATTAAGATTCACCCTCTGTGTTGTGTCGTTCCAGGAGTTCTGACAAATGCACAATGCCTTCAGGTATCAGAGGCCTCAGTTCCCTCTAGTATACTCTTACCTTTCCCTGTTGTCTTTGAGTTTCCTAAAGAAAGTTCTTAGGAACTCCTTCCTTTTTTTTTTTTTTTTTTGATTGCATTAAAATTAAGTTTCTTATTTATTTATTTATTTATTTTTGTTACAGATGTTTCTCCTTTTTCCCCCATTGACACTCTCCTCCCCCTCCCTCCCCGCCCTGTCCCCAGCTTTGTTGTCCATGTCCATTGTTCATGCATACATGCATATAAGTTCTGTGGTTTATCTCTCCCCCCCACCCTCTCTTCTGGGGATTGTCACTCTGCACCCTACTTCCACGTCTCTGGGACTATCCTGTTCTTCAGACCGTTATGTTTATTATATTCCACAAATAAGTGAGATCATATGATACTTGTCTTTTTCTGTTTGGCTTGTTTTGCTTAGGATAATACTCTCCAGGTCCCTCCATGTCGTCTCAAAGGATAAGAGATCTTTCTTTCTTACAGCTGCATAGTACTCCATTGCGTATATGTACCACCGCTTTTTTATCCATTCGTCTACTGATGGACATTTGGGCTGTTACCAGATCTTACCTATTGTAAATAGTGCTGCTATGAACATGGGGGCACATATAGTCTTTCTGATTGGTGTTTCAGGCTTCTTAGGGTATATTCCTAGAAGTGGGATCACTGGGTCAAATGGCAATTCAACTTTTAAATTTTTGAAGAAACTTAAAATTTTTAATTTTAAGAATGAACTCCTTCTTAAATAGAGTCTGTGTCTCTATTACAATATACTGTTATTATATTGGGGCCCTAACTGATGTGGAGGTCAAGGTTATTGGTGAGGGGAAATGTTAGAGTTTTATGATTAAACCCAATTTCTTTTTAACAGGCTTGAGTCCCTGGCTGTGAACTTCAGAAGAGTTTCTTGGCCTTTCTTTCTTCCTTCCCTACTGTGAGATATATGGCTGAAGGGCACTGAAGCTATCTGACTGCCTTTCCCAGAGGACACACTCCTGGTAAAGTAGTTTCCCTTGAGGGCAGGACCTCGATTCTCTGACGTATCTAAGAAGAGTGGCTGATTTTCAGTTTTTTCAGCTTTTTTCCTGCTGTGAGGATGGAAGTGATGACTTACAAACTCTTTACATGTCAGAATCCTAACCAACATTCGTTTTTTAACTGAATGATTCCCATGAGCAAATGATGTCAGGAAGAAGCCTGCACAAAGCCTTTTTGCCTCAGTTCCCTGTGAGAGCAAGTCCTTCAGACATAAGCCCTGAAAAGGCCCTTAAAATTCAGTATACATATAGGTTGTAACATAAGTCGGTTTTCTAAATAACATAGTACATAGTGTGACCATTCATAATTTTCCACGTTTCTCTATTCTTTATTATGTAAACTAAAAATGGTAGAATGTATTTTCAGCAAATTGAAAGAACACGTCAGTGACAGACTCTCCCCTAAGGGAGAAATTACACAGTAAGCCCGAGGGTCATTGCTGGGGATCATGAGGCCCTTCCAAAAGCTGGGCAATCACTGCTTGGGGAGCTGCAATCAGGGTCATCACCTGTCTGAAGTCATTGCCACACAGAGTAAGATAGACTCCTTGGACAGACAAAGCACTGATTTCAAAAACGAGTCTCCCCCGACAACCCCCAAAAGCAGATATAGGTATCAATTTGTAACTAACCTCATTCTCTCATAGGTAACTCTATGTAGCATGTTCCAGGATGAGTAGCAACAATTTATTAATTCAATGGTGATTAAAGATCTTTAAGCAGCCACAGAAACATTTGTGATATACTATACAACGGAAAGCACTAACTTCTACCATCACATAGACTTGCATCATAATTCTATTAATTAAATATTCCTGGTAATTAGATGCCCAGAGGGCTTTTAACATGTGTGTAAAATTAGTAGGTTTTTGTTAACTCACCTGCCACAGAGAACTAAGTGAAATAAAAAGATGTCCAAGATTTTTACCTTTTAAACCTACAGACAAGGCCCGTAAATGTGGATTTTGATATAATGCTTAAACCCATCTTGTATTCATTCTTTGGTTCCCTAGTTATAGTTTTTCTTTTTCCTGTTAGTTTGATAGTATTTATTTGCTTGCTCTTATTTTCCTCAGCTTCTCCTGACTCTAACTTTCTGATGATACCACAGCACTGTCTTTCCTCCACTGGATTCAGATCTTTCCAGAAGAAGGTGGCACCATAGCTCTAGGTGTGAAGAGAGTCTTGGACACACACACATAATACCATCAATGACAGAACTTTTATGTTTCAAGTATACAACAGAACTTCCTATATAGAGATTATTTAAATTAGTATAAAAAAATAAATTATTTTTAAAATGGTATTAAAACATTTTAAAAAATAACAATAAGCTGTTATAAAATTACCTTACTCCTCATCAAACTCAATTCCATATTAAGTAAAGATAAAGAGAGCATTAACAATCTTGAAAAAAGGTCAGTAGCAAAAATCAAAATTGAAGCAGGTAGTTCTCAAAAAGGAAGGAAAACAGTGGCTGCATCAATCTGCATTCCCAACAAAGACCCAGTGATCCCACTTCTGGGTATACATCTGAAGAAACCTGCAATACTCATTCAAAAGAATATACACATCCTTGTGTTCATTGCAGTGCTATTTATAATAGTCAAGATATGAAAGCAATCCAACTGCCCAACAATAAACAAGTAGATAAAAGCTGTGGTACATTCACACAATGGAATGCTAGTCGGCCATAAAAATATTGAAATCTCACCATTTGCCATAGCACAGATGGACCTAGAGGGTGCTAAGTGAAATAAGCCAGACAGACAGAGACAAATAACATATGATTTCAGTGATATGTAAAATCTAAAAAACAAAATGAATGAACAAACAAAATACAAAGACTTATAAATATAAAGAATAGATTAATAGTTGCCAGAGGAGAGGGGGATGGGAGGCTGGGTAACAAAAGTGAAGGGATTAAGAAGTACTAATTGGTAGTTACAAAATAGTCATGGGGATGTAAGTACAGCATAGCGAATATAGTCAATAATATTGTAATAACTATGTATGGTGCTAGGTGTGTACTTGAAATATTGGGGGGAACACTTTGTAAAGTATATAATTGTCTAGTTGCTATGCTGCACACCTGAAACTAATACAAAATAATGTTGATGTTAAGAAATAAAATTAAAAAAAGAAAGAAAACTAGTCCAGCCAGTGTGGCTCAGTGGTTGAGCATCAACCTACGCAGCAAGAGGTCACTGGTTCAATTCCTGGTCAGGATACATGCCCAGGTTGTGGGCCCGATCCCCAGTGGAGGGATGCAGGAGGCAGCCAATCGATGTTCTCTCTCATCAATGTTCCCATCTCTCTCTCTCCCTTTCCCTTCCTCTCTCTCTTAAATCAATAAAGAAAAAAAATTTAAAAAGGAATAAAATTATAGAATATAGTATATAAATAAATAAACAAGAAAAAGTCTCATATATTTGTAGATGGAGTCTCAAAAAAGGAGAAGAGAGAGAGAGAACAGAGCATAAGCAATAGTAGAAGAGATAATGGTCAAGAAAATCTCAAAGTAAAGAACAATACATACACATAAACTTGAGAAGCATTATGTGTCCCCAAAAGACAAATATAGAGATATGTACATTAAGCACTTTATAGTAAAACTGCTAAAAATAACAGGCAATAGTAAAATCTTATAAGCAGGCAGAGAACATAAGATATACTCTAAGACACAGTTCCTTCAAAGGAGACACAATAAAGCTACATCTGACCTCTCAAAGGAAACCATTTGGATCAGAAGACAATGAGAATTCATCCTTAAGGCCTGCAACAAAATTAACTGTCAATTCAGAGTTCCATAACCATAAAAAAAATATTCTTCAAAAGTTAAGGCAAAAGAATGACATTTCTGGACAAAGAAAAACTTTTTAAAAACACAGAAGATACTCTAAAAGAAATACAAAAAGGAGTTTTTCAGACAGAGAAAAAAGATGATTCTGTACAATGATGTATATTATACTAGGTATAATATCTACTACAAGAATATTTAACATGCATAACCAACAAGCTAATATGTGGAAAATAATATAATAAAATAAATTCTTGGTTAATAAAAATAAACCAAGAAATATAAAAGCAAACACAAAACTGTTGAGAAAAATAGAAAACAGTTATTAAAATGATATCTATAATCCCAACTTAACAGCAATAGCACTGCACACAAATGTATTGCGTATTCAAATTAGCCCTGCTGGGTTTGGCTCAGCAGTTAGAGCATCGGCCTATGGACCAATGAGTCACCAGTTTGTTTCTGGTCAAGGGCATGTACCTTGGTTGTGGTTTGTCCACATCCCTGGTTGGGGTCATGTGGGAGGCAACTAGTCGATGTGTCCCTCTTACTTCGATGTTTTTTCTCTATCCCTGTCTGTCCTTCCCTCCCACTCTATCTGAAAATAAATAGAAAAATATCCTTGGGTGAGAATTTTAAGAAAAATAAATAAATAAATAAATAAATACTCAAATTAAAAGACTACTATCACCAGATTGGATATAAAAGTTAATATCATATGCCAATTACAAAAGACATACTGAAATATAAGGACAGTGCTGATCGCCTTAATTTATGACAAGCAATTGGGTAAAGGAAGGCCTTTTAAATAAATGGTGCTGGATTAAGTGAATATTCATATAAAAGTGAATCTTGACCCCTATGTTTTATCATGTATAAAAATAATTTCTAGATGCACTTTCAATCTAAGTGTAAAAAAAAACAACAAAAAAAACAATAAAGATTCCAGGATTAAAAAAACACCCAAAGTATCTTCATGAACATGCAATAGGCAAACTTTTTAAACAGAACACTAAATGTGCTAACCAAAATAGAAATGATTGATAAATTATATTTAAATTTTGAATTTCTATTCATCACAAGGCACTACTAAGAGAATGAAAAAGCAAATCCTAGAATGGAGAAGATGTTTGCAATGCATTTATCCAACAATGGACTCATTTATAGATAGTAAGAATTCCTTACTATCAATAAGAAAAAAAAGCCTAAAAGACAAATGGTAAAGATACTTCATAAAATAAGATATTCAAATAGCAATAGCATAAAAATGTGTTCAAGCATATTAAGCCCAGGGAAATGCAAAATTAATTGCATAAGTAAATACTATTGTAAACCCAAAAGAATGACTAAAACTATAGAGACTGACAAAAAGTAACTGCTGGTGAGGATGCAGAGTGCCTGTAATCTATAATCCATGATGGGAGAAATGGACTGCTACAGCCACTTTGCTAGAGTATTTGACACCAAATCCTGAGGTTGAATTTATGCAAACCCACTGACCCAGAAATTCCTCTTTTAAGTATATCCCCTATAGAAATGCATACACATACCCACCAACTCACATAATAGAATGTTCCTAGTGGTAACATTGGTAAAATAGAGGGCAAAACTGCACAAACAACCAACATTAAAATGGATAAATACATTTTTATATCATCATAAAATTAAATGATATACAGTAATGAGAATAAACAAACCATGCTTTGAATGGATCTCACAAACATAATGTTAGCAAAAGAAGTCAGACATAAAAGGGTACATAATGTATGATCTCACTTATAAAATGATCAGCATAAGGATAAAGTAACTGATAGTGACAGAAATCAGAAGAATAATTGCCCTGGCAGGAGGCAGAAACTGCAAGGCATGAGGTGGGAGTCCAGTCAGCTTGTATTTCATGACCTAAGTGATGATTAAATGAGTGTGATCTGTTGTGTGCTTGGCTACAATTTTTACTTAAAAGAAAAGAAAAGAATCTAGCAGTGTATATGTGCTGACTCAGCAAGCTAACCATGATATATCAGCAAGTAGAAAAATAAAGTGAATTGTAGATTATCAAATATAATATGATTCTATATTGGTAGAAAAAACAAAAAGGTGAATTATTACATCCAAAATAAATCTATAAGCCATTTATTAACAATGCTTATCTCTTTCATTTTTTGTTTTACAAAACTTTGTATTTTTAAGGAAGTGAGCATTAGTTACACATTTGAGTCCAAAATAACCAATAGTAATAAAGAAACAGTTTTCTAGTTAACCATGCCACACTTCCAAAGGTGTTCCCTGGGGTGGCACAACGTGTTAGCCCTGACAGCATTACTGTCTGTGGTACCAAGTGGCTGAGTTTTAGATGCTCTGGTTCTAGAGTTCTCTTGGCGGGCATAAGGGCAGATCACGTAGGTGAACAGGTCCTTTATACTTAATGTAAATCACTTTCATTAGCCTCACTCATGTTCAAAGGAAATTTTGTGAAGTCCCTGTGGAACACTCATTAAGCAAAGGTAAAAACCTGAAAGGCCACTGCACAGATGCCCAGCTCAATCCCAGAGAAGAGACGTGGTACTGCCAAACATGTCAACTATATGTTCATGCATTATTTACTGAACAGAAGGCACAAAGGATAACTACCATTTGCCATGTCTTAGGTGTGACACTCAATGAGCTTGCCTGTAAACCTTTATTAAGACAAATTCCAACTTACTTCTTCCAATTTCACTACTAAACAGCCTTTAAATAATCATGTTTTCCTCAACCAATTTATATTATTATAAATTAATTATTCCCTGGCCAGTGTGGCTCAGTGGTTGAGTGTCGTCCCGTGCACCAAGAGGTCCCTGGTTCTATTCCCAGTCAGGGCATGTGCCTGGGTTTCGGCTCCATCCCCAGTGGGGGATGTGCAAGAGGCAACCAATCCATGTTTTTGTCTCATCGATGTTTCTCTCTCTCTCTCTCTCTCTCTCTCTCTCTCTCTCTCAAATCAATAAAAACATATTAAAATAAAACCTTTCTGTCATCCAATTTTACTTCTATTCATTGTTATGAGAAAGAAACAATGTTGAATCTCTATGAAGTATACTTATAAAATACTTAAAAATAATAGGTAGCCTTTTAAAGACTTTTTAATATTTTTAAATATAATAATTTAGACAACAAAAATGTTTCCAAAAACTGAAAAGATACCCAACACATGAAATCTATAAGCTACCTGTGTTTGTGTATACATGTGTATACAATCTCTAAAAATCAAAGGTATACTATTTTCCCTCATGGGAAAAATAGAGAACAAATTTTAGTCCATTTTCCTTAAAAAAATAATAATAATAATCCTAATGAATTAAGAAGGTGTTTATCCAAATCTATACCAGATCAAAAAACAAACACACAAAAAACAAAGGCAAAGATTTAGAAATTATACTTAGATTTATGGACTTACTAAAAATAAAAGGAAAATATTAAATAATCATTTAATATCACAACAGTGATATACTCTCATTATTTTGTCTCATGCAGGTTACAAACAGAGAAAACGAGCTTAGTTATAATAATGAGGATTAGGCCAATATGAGGAAGAACCAGTTTGTGTGACAAAGGCTAGAAGAGAAAGCAGGTGCTAAATACATCCTGTCAATTTTGCTGGGCTAGAGTAGATCCCTGAAGGCCTTTTCTCAACAAGAGAGGCTATGGGCCCCAGGCAGCTAGCTGTGTGCTGGGCATCAGGCAGGGTGCTTCCGGGAAGGCTCCTGTGTTATTACTGCTCTGTATCTGTGAACAGAGACTTTTACCGTGAGGAAATCAAAATGTTTTGATTAAAAAGCACAGTGTATGCATGAATAAATAAATGTATGTGGTTATAATCTTTTTTTAAAATGATGCAGTCCTGGCCTGTTTGGCTCAGCCGTTAGAGGATCGACCCATGGACCGAAGAGTCCTGGATTCGGTTCCCGCTAAGGGCACATACCTCAGTTGTAGTTTGTTCCCAGCCCAGGTTGGGTTTGTGAGGGTGGCAACCACTCGATGTCTCTCTCACATTGATGTTTCTCTCTTCCTTCCTCCCTCTCTCCCTCCCACTCTATCTGAAGATAAATGCAAAAATGTCCTCGGGTGAGGATATAAAAAAAAATGATGCAGAAAACAAGAAGTGCATATTAAACAAGTTAGGGATTTCATCTTTCATATCATGCACATGCATTTTGCTAGTGATATTTTCTATTTTTGCATGGATGATCCTCATTACTACTTTTACTATGTGAACTACAAAATTGTGTATCTGTTTTAACAGGAACATATACATAATTACTCTGTGGAGATATTTTCAAAAGTGTCAAAATATGAATTAACACACTGACACTTTTTTAGGGCTCCATGTAGCATTCCAAAAGATGTTGTTTACATTTGTATGAGGCGGTTTCTGAAGTATCAGTTATTTATTTTCTTTTCTGCAAAGTGCTGTTCAGAACCAGTTACATCACACAGAGATTCCTCTGCTTAGGAAGAAATGTGTAGATGCACAAGGAAACCAAAGTAACTTAACTGCCCTCTATTTTCTGAGGAAAAGATGACTCCTTCCTTTGTGGCTGATTTCTTCCAACCACAAGCTGAGCAGGTTAGCTTTGCTCATGGAAGTCACAGCCCTTTTGTTCAATGACTGCCAAGTATACTCTTTTCCCTTAAGACAAGTAGAATGAGTAATTGCAATGGAGATGACGTGCAGTGCTACCAAACTGGGCTAATTCGTTGTACTTTTGGCCAAGTCAGCAGAAAACTCACTAATTTCCTTTTTCTCTAAAAGATAAACAGACCTCCTATCATGTTTTGGGAGATACAAACCTATGAAACTACTATGGCTAAAGGCATAATTATACTAATTAAAAATTACCTATGTTTCAATCTGACCAAATAAAAATTGTTGCACTAAATTAACACAACCAAGGGAAAATTTATTCCTTGGCTTGCTACAATATAATCCCAAAATTATAGATGAAATTTTTGTCTACATTGAGCCTTAATTGGAAAGAAACATAATTAAATGAAAACATGTACTTCTTTTTCCTATACTCTAATAATCCCCCAGCTTTTAATAATTAAACTTTTTTACAATAATCTTCTTGCCTGTCTTACTAATGAGGTACATTTCCTGGTCCGCTGACTTATAAAAGTTCAATGAGACACTTCTGGTTTCCCTCTGTGCCCTCTGCAGATGGCAGAAAAAGATTTACCACTGAGACTTTTACTTCCACAGGTTTAGATTTGTCCTATCATGAGTGAGTACCACAGAAATCCCAGTCCTTTCACTTTAAAAATGAGAAAATTAAGGTTCAGAGCAGTGAAGTGACAGAACTTATTATTCCTAAGGTTGGGACTAGACCGCAAGTCTCTCGACTTAGAGGCAGGTTCTTCCCGTCATCCCCCACTGCAACCGTAAAACCAACCAAACAAACAAATAAAACATCTTCACAACAAAAAGTATAGTCTGTTTTTACCTCTGAAGAGATTGTCTAAGTCAAGATCTTCTTTTTCTTTGATTTTCAAACACTTTGCCTGCTGTACAAGTCTGGACAAAGAACAGAAATAAAATTTAGATTGATTATCCTGTGAGGCAGGAATAAATCATGACAGCAGCACACATTTAAATGGAAACCACATATAGAATATAAGGTTAAGTTAACATACTAACATTTCTCCTTTGGAGAAAGATTTAATTCACTTTAGGATGCATATTATCAAGATACTTTTATATACAGGATAGCCTACTTTTATTTGTTTAAATATGCTTAATATGTCCCAGATTGCAAATGCATCAGTCAGTAACATCACTGTCTATATATGGAAGACATGTTCCCATGGATTATATGTGAAGATGTCAATAAGCTTGCATTAAGCCACCTGCTTTGTAAGTGGGTTGATTAATAAACAACTTACATTAAAAACACACACAAAAAAAACACACAGAGTAAACAATGGTGAATTAGCTAGTATTTTGCTCCACAGAAAATTGTTAGAAAACTTCTTCAATTTAATATTTAACAATACATTTTTGTTCAGAAACTCTAACTCTGAAATCAAAACTTAAAAGGCCCTCTCTCTTCTATTATTGCCAATGTTTGTAAAACTCCCTGGAGAATAATCTCTTCAGATTCTCAGGAGGAGCTATTAGGGACTGTAGGTGGGTATATAATTGCTACTGACAATTTTAGCCCTTATTTTAATCAGAAGATTATATACATTGTGCTCGAACAACTGTATAAAGTAGTTTGGTAACACTGTTGAATGTCAGAGAGTTAATTAACTTTTAAATGTTTCAGTATGCAGTAAGGACTAATTTTGTAACTTGCATGGAACTTCATAAAAATTTGAGGCTCATAGTTTGTAATGGATATGGTAGGTTCTAAAATAAAACTTTCCCAATGTTGCTAATTAACTAATAATTAATTTTAGAGCGAACTCAAGATAGTTGATTAACTTATCTGTAATATTTAGGATTTTAATGAAAATTATAATACCTTGCTTTGCAAATATATTTTGTGATTGCACTTGGAGAGCAACTCTCTTGGCTCATGCTCACAGACAAGCCTTTGAGGTAGGCAGACATGCCTGCACTGTGTCCATTTCTGATTTAGACAAGGAATCTGATTCAGTTACTAAAACCTTACATGGAAATATAAGTGACTTGTACTATATTTGAGGTAATTTTATCTATATGTTCTATAAACATGTATATCATGATAGAAACATATTCAATTTATCAGTTAGATTTGTTTTAACAATTAAGACTTTTTTATTGTTGTTGTTACTTTCTCATAAAAACAACAACAAGAAACTGAAAAATAATTACTGAAATCCCATTTTGGGGCTTTAAGAGGAGGCTCTACATAGCTACTGTTGAGCATACTAACTCCGGGTAGTTAATCACCTGTGGTGCAGTGCAAAGAGCAGCACACTTAGTGTAGGAAGACCTGGCTCCATGGCTTAGTACCTGTGTCCTAAGTTTGTGACCCAGGGTGCAGGTGTAAATTCTAGAGGTCTCAGCTTCCCAATCTGCAAAATGGAGATAGTACTTGCCTTACAGGGTTTGTTCTGAACAATTAGTGAAGCAATATATTATAAAATAGGCTACAAATTCTTATGCATCATGGACATGCATAAAAATGTGTGGAATAATTTCATTAATTCATTATAGATAATTTTCATTATATTCTCTTTGTGTATATCATCAGGATTTATTTACATTCTTAAAGGAAAAATATAAACTACAGAAAGAGGGCTTAAATTTAAGCAGTGAGCATCTGGTGGAGAGAGCTAGTCAACATGGAATGCTGGAGGCATAATATGTGCACAAAGTAGTAATTTTGCAAAACTTAAGGTGGAAAAATATTTTAGCTCTGTGCACACATTTCTGGAAAACCTTGGTAATTTTCCCCCAAGCTTTAAACATTTTATAAAACTGATTTGATTTTTAGACCATCTTAAAGCATCCCTCTGCAATATATGCTGATGAAGAGCTTGGTTCTAGATTACAAAATTAAAGGATAGAAGTTAGTATGCCTTACATAATTGTGATGGGGATTTTAAAAAGAAACATAAAAATAAATCCACTAAATGTATTGAGTGGCTTTTTATTAATATGCCAGGTACTGCAATTAATCACAAATATGTTTTGATATAGTTTGTGCTTCCAAAATTATGACATTGCTATAGAGCTAAACCAAGGCAAACCCTGCAAACAGTTCAGATTCAGTTACATTTCCTGAATGAGGTAGGTACCTTCCAAGCACTCCCGGAACTCTAGATTTCATTTAACCTCATTTCATTCTCACAAAAACTATAAGGTAGGTATAGGACCTTTGTTATTAATAAAGAAATTGAGGCTCAGAGATATTAAACCAGTTGCCCATCTTGGGCACACAGTGAGATGATGGTGGAGCCAGGACATAAACTGAAGCCTTCATACTCCAAATTCCAAGTTTCTTTCTAGTGGACACACGATGTAGGGTTTACTGAGCATTTACAGAAGGCTTCAAGGAGATGTCACAAGCAGAGCAAAAGAAAAGGAGAGAGAATAATAAGAATGTCCCTGGAAGCTGGAGGGAGGATATTGCTTGGCACTAGACTAGTAGGATTACTTTGAAGAGGACTCAGCTGTATCTGGTCCAGAAAGAATGGGGATGTGGATGACTGATGGGTTTGCAAAAGTCTAGGGAATTAGACTGGAAGAGAACGAGCATAAGCAAAATGGGAGGGGGAAGTGTTCTGGAGACGGGAATAAGCTAATCAACTTATTTGGATGAAGCATCTGTGCTGTGCAAGGAAAGAAAAGATCAAAAGTGAGGCTGAAAGAATAAGTTGGAGACAAGCTGTGGAGAGGTCTGCATGTTGTTCTCAAGTGTCTGGGCTTTATCTTGATGGCAGTGGGAAAAGGCACTGAAGTGTTGCATCATAAAAGCCTACTGCATATAGTCAGTTGAAATGTTTGTATTTTAGCTAAAAAGATAGTATCATTGAAATTTGCAGGTATCACTATTTTACCAACAATTCTTGAAGCCTGGCTTATACATTTTGTATAGTTTTCAGAGCTTCAGGCACTCTAAGCAATATTCAAAATCTTTTATTAATAGTATTGCTGTTGCTGCAGCAGGTGTCAAGCTACTTGTCTGTCTGTCCTGACGCATTCTAGAGTATATATGACTTAGAGGATTACTGCTTCTTTTGGTGAGACCTGCCACCATCATCTGATAATCTCTGCTACCACTGTTTTTCCTCTTGTCTTTTCCTTAGGATTTTGCTACTTTCAGATGAAAAACAAAGAAGAGAGACTGCGTGTTCTCCGACCCTCTTTCTATGCTTCCACTACTTTGAATGTGGCAAATTAGTGGCTACCATTTCTGTGTTCAGTAAATGATAAGCCCTGAACTAGATACCTAACATGTAGGAAGTACTATGAACCTTACATTTATGTGTTGAAAATGACAGCGTAAATGGCTTGCCCAAAGTCACATAATAAGCAGACGAGTCAAAGTAAGAGAGCCAGAATTTGAATTTAACTCAGTGTAAATGTAGCTAGACTCCTTCTACGGTAGGAGTTGGCAAACTGTAGCCCACACATAAGATCCTGTCCATTGCCTGTTTTTGTAAATGGAGGGTTACTAGAATACAGCCATGTCTATTCATTTACTCACCGCCCAAGACGGCTTTCACACTACAGTCAAGCTGAGTAATTGTAGCAGAGATCTGGCAGAGCTTAACATACTTATTATCTGACCCTTTACAAAAAAAGTATGCTGACCCCTGTTCTAGAAGTAAAGTAAAAGGTCCCTAGGGCCAGAATATACATCCCACATGTCAATGTTTTACTTTGCTATTTCCCCAAAATTGCCTTAATAACTGTATTGACTTATTTGCTTAAAAGGCAAATACTGGGGTTTGACCACCTTTGACATTTAGGTACATTGTCCAAGTCCAATAAACATTTCTTTAGGCTTTTCCTACATGTAGGCGTTGCATTCAGCCAAGATGGAGCCTGTGTCAAGAGACTGAGCATCTAACAGGACACAGCTGTGTGCACTGCCAGCGTTCTCACGAAGGAGGCTGGGAAAAGGGCAACAACACAGAAATGCAGAAGGTGCTATGGGATCACAAACAGGAGAGGGATTTTCTGCTTCAAAGTCAAGAGATTACAAAAACCTTTCAGGAGAAAATGAGTCTGAACTGAACCTCAAAAGAAATTTTACTATGGGAAGTACTGAGAGGCACAAAGCGAAGGCACAGACATGTGGAGGAAGGGGTGAGAAGAATTAGTAATGGGGCGTGGTGTGCGATGAGGCAGATGTGCAGGCTGGGGGCAGATTACGAAGGCTGCAAAAGCTTCCTACAGATATACATACTGCATGCATGCTTGTATGTATGTATATTTGTATATGTGAATGTATTTATAGTAAAGCAAAATGGATCAAGGACCTGTAAGACTATCAATCTAAAGAAGGATTCATACAATATAATTAGTTTGTAAATAAAAAGTAATTAAACTTTGAAGAACACTGTATTATAAAGTATCAATAAATAACACATATGAAAATGTTTACTGCAGCATTATTTATAAGAGGAAAAATACTGGAAACAGCCTGAATACCTGTCAATAGGAAAATGAGTAAAATAAGTTAAGGTATGTCCACACTATGGAATATGATACAGTTATTAAAAATAATGCACTGAATCCACTTGTATTGCTATAGCAAATTATCTACAATGTATTGTTAAATAGATGAAATATATTTAGCTGATATCTTTTATCGTCAGATTTTCTTTGAGCTAGCAAACAACGGTTTCACAGGCTGTCCATAAGGGATAAGGCAAATTTCCTTATTCTTTGTGGGTACTTAGTTGTCTATGTCTTTACAACATTTCCATATAAAAATAAAAGTCCAAGACCAGATTATGTTTCTTCTGGTCAGAAGTGTGGATTTACTCACGGGTGCCTCATTTAGTCTACCATTATACACTTGGAATAAAATGTGTGTGTATTTTATTAAAGCCTCAGAATTTAATGTCAGCGTCCTTTCAAGATTTGTTCTCATGTTACCCTTTCAGCGATGCAGCATCTTTCCCAATATTTAACATGGTTATATTATAATCTACCCAGAGCGATTCAAGCTAACCTTCCAAGAAGCATTAACAGAAAATTAATGTAATTTTTTACAAAAAGAATGAGTGTATTTCTGCATATCTGTATGTATCCATACATACAGAAAAAGTGTAAAAGACAACATGACAATCTATTCACACATATAATCTCAGGACGTGGCGTCAGAGTTGAGGAGTGGGGAGTGAGAATTTATTATTGTTTTAAAACTTCTATATTACCTGATTTATTGCTAGGAATTTTGTCATATTCTTATAAGCCTTTAACTTCTGCTATTTGATAGGAAAAGGTCTGGGTATTATTAATATTTTTAATTTTTCTACTTATATTAATCTATATTTTCTCATTTTCCTATAATACACAAGCATTGCTTTACTTATGGAGAAAAAAACATGTTAAATGTCCTAACTTTACTTTTTGCAATAAATGAGAAATAATTACTGTAAAGCTAGATTAAGTATGTAGATGAGAAAAAAATATCCACTGGTGCTTGGTTGACAAATTTTTGTTTATCTGGGGTTCAAGAACACCAATGTTTCCTTTTGCAAAGAATCATGAATATTTTAGCACACTGTTCTACAGAAGTAGATAGGATTTGATTACTAAGAGCCGGGGCTAACCCAGGATTCCAGAAATCCAGAAATTCACAATAAATTATAAAATGCCTTAAGAGAATCAGTTCAGAAAAGTATTTTTTAAAGTTTTTAAGGCATACATTGGTTAGTTTATAACATTTCAGCAAAATGGTAACTTTGTTTAGGAACCACAGGGCTATAATGGAAGTGTCAAAGGAACTAAGACAAGTGGACGTGAAAGAGGGCCCGGTACTCTCCTCATCACGGTTTCTGTCTACACTCCTGAGTTGATCTTGACACACCTCATTTCATTTTTTTTTTAATATTGTTTTATTTATTGATTTTGGAGAGAGAAGGAGAGAGAGACAGAAACAGCGGTGAGAGAGAACATCAACTGGCCACCTCCTGCATATACCCCACTGGGGATTTGGCCCACAACCTAGGCATGTTCCCTGACCAAGAATCAAACCAGCAACCTCTTGGTGCATGGATCAACACTCAACCACTGAGCCACACCATCCGGGCCCTCATTTCATTTTAAATCTGCAAAATATTCAACAGAATCCTGCCCCCTTTTTTCTTCATGGCCTGGATCTGCTTATGGTCCCTAGGACTTTAAGATGGGTAATGGCTGAATGCATTTTAAGTGTTACCCTTCTCCTTCTTTCATGGCACACATTACAATCTGTGATTTTTCTCTTTAATTATGGTTTACTTGTATTTCACTCTCTACCTGAGATATACTCCTTGCAGGGATGGGACTATATTGTTCACTTCCATATCTCCTGCCACTGACATACCACATGGCAACAGTAGAAGCTCCATACGTATCTGCTGAATGAATGAATGAATGCTGATGCAATGAGTGAATCAACACGCCCACTGCCAAGACTGCAGGGATTAGAGTCATCTTGCTTAAGTACAAATATCTGTTCTGTCACTTTCTAGCTTGGGGTGATTTTCTTATCACTAAGTGAAAGCTGAAAAAGGACATGGATTTTAGTCTGTTTTGTTCACTGCTGTATCACTAGGACTTGGAATAGAACCTTTCTAAATATTTGTTCAATGGATAAATGTTGAATGGATGAATGGGTTCAATTTTAGAACCTGGCTATGGTCAGAATCTTGAATTCAGCAAGGTAGGTGTCATTCAGGTATTCACATGCCATAAATCAATCTTTTCTGGCTGAATCTTAATTCTGGGGTAGGAGGAGGTACAAAATAGTGAGCAGAGCAATGACCTGGAAGTCAGAGGGCTTGAAACGTTGAAATTAATGACAGTATCAACAGGAAAATGAATTCTTTAGCTTTGATATCCTTATTTCTATGTTGAAAAAGCTGGATTAGATAACCTTTTGGGTCCTTCCCCATTGCTAAGCTCCAGGATTGTCACACCTGGTTAGAGGTTCCTCAGGGTCCTCAGGGAGGGAACTTGTCTGGATGGCCTGCAGATTTTCTGTCCAGCCACAGTCCTCTACATGCTCAGGAGGAGCCTGGGTGTCTTCGTACTTTGATCACGGCTCAGCTGATTAAGGGTTTAATGTAGTTCCAGATGCTGAGTAATATTACAGATAAATAAAGGTCTGAATTTCTATGTTTGGTGTAAAGATGTGTGGTATGTATATATAATTAGAACTGATCAAATTGCAAGGCTTTAAAATCAACAATTTTTATAAAAAGAAAAAAGATATGTAACTACTCTTTAAACAGTCTCTACTATGTGCCAGGCCCAGTTATACAACTATACTATCTTATATCTATATTTATCTATATCTATATACCTGTAGTCAAAATCTAAGCCTCATATTTTATCTTTACAGTTGAAGAAATTGAGATTCTAAGAGGAAAACTAATGTATATATCTGAATCAGTCAACTAAGATTTACTAAGACTATAATGGAAAATTAATGAAGAAAAAAACAAAAGCAAAATGGAAATTGGTTCTTACTCTTTCCCAGCCTCCAATCTTTTTTGAGAAAACAAGGCACACACTAAACAAGTATTAAAAAGGCACATGTAGACACACATACATAAACTATGAACAAGAAATGAGATTATCTCTTACTTGATCCATATCCCAGGGCCTAGCACAGTCCCTGGCACACAGCCGTTGCTCAAACTACCTAACGTACTGAGTGCCTACTAGCTGTCTGGCATTATATTCGGTGTTAGAAATATAGAGACGTGCAAAACACAATCTCTAACCTCAAGAAGCTCACATGGGTTGGAGCTGCTATAGAAAACTTCAAGACAGAGACAAGCTTTGGAGAATGGAGAAGATATAGGCAGGAATAAACGAGGTAGGAATGGGAACAAAGGCACCAGCTCAGGAATAAAATCCACATTGTGATGATGACAGGGGTGAGCGGGACACTGGGTAGCCTTTATCCCCAAAGCAGTGAATTTATGTGAGAAGGAGTGAGAGAAAAGACAGATAGGTTAAAAAAATCTATTTTATAACTTGGAAAGTTAATGTGGAACGACCCACTAACGTTATTTTAATTCTGAGACTGGACCTCATAAGAAGGTATTTATGTTGCAGTTAATTTGAGTAGTGGAAATAAACTAGTTGGCTCGTGGCAGGGCTGTGCAATTTATTATGAGAATCATTAAAGAATGATTCCACTACATGCAATTCTCTCTGATCACCATAACTTTCCCCAGCCATTTTCATCATCAATATAGGCCTTAGGGAAGTGCATAAAGTTAATATTATGGCAGGCATTAGGAAAAACAAAGTAAGTTTTATTAGGCATTTTCTTGGATTTTCTTAATAGTAATGATTGAATATGACAGGTATTTTAACTAATGATGGTTCTACCAATTGTGTGAATTAAAATATATTAAACACTGCTTTAGAGAGGTAAAAGAAGTTATTAAAGAATACTTATGTGGGTTGGAAATGCCAGAAAAAAAAATGTCCTACTTTGGCCTGAAGAAGCTAGCTAACAGAATACAGGGGGAAGTTGGAAGAGTTGCATTTCAAAGTAATTTTCTTTATGATAAAACTTTTAATGAGTATAATTTTATTCCCTTATTAGAAATGAAAGCCTTTAGTATATTCAATGTGGAATATATATAGTATAAATAAGAATGAACAGTTTTGTGAAAACATAAGTAAGATTCTTCCCCTTCAGTAGTTCTATTTTCACAAAATAAGAAATCCATGCCTATGAGATGACCCTGAGAATCCTAGACAGCTATAGAAAACAGTCCACCTATAAACTCAGCCATGCATTTCCAAGTCCTAAACTGATGTTTCCGTTGCTGGCCTAACGTCGTTGAAACATGCATAGGTTTTGGAGTCAGGCAGTTCTGGATTCTAATTCCAACTTTCTACTGATTATCTGTGTGATCTCGAACACTTTGCTTAACCTCTCTAATCTTAAGGTACCCACATTATAAAAATCAGAGTTAACCAAGTGGTTGTGACAATGAAATAAAACTAACAGGATGATGTATAGAAATTGTTTAGCACAACGTAAGTGTATAATATTAATATTAGTTAATTATTATTGTTGCTATTTTTGGTGTTATTATTATTAGTTTACTGAACTAGGAATGTTCTGAATTTAATAAAAAGACCTATGTTTGGGTCCCAGGTCAGCTACTGGTAAGGATCTCTACTCCTTATCTATTAATGGCAACACTATGATGATAATAGTTTCTGCTTTGCCTAAATCACAAGATTATGGGAGCTCCAAAGGTAATGTTTCTGCAAACTATACACTGTTAAACAAATTAAAGGCTTTTTTCCCTTCTAGAGTATATACCAAAGTGAAGGACACTCAAGTAGAAGGTCATATACCTCTATTTAAAGCAGCATAAACATACTACTACTCTATTGTACAAGGGAAAATAAATATCTAAATAGTTTTTCAGTAATGGTGACCTATTGTGAACCTGACTCTTCAAAGTTGTATTAATATGTAATCTTACTACTATGAAGGTTAATTTTCTAAACATCTATCATTATATAATCCACTCAAGTTTAAAATTTGACTCTCTACTAAGAAAACGTGAGTGTAAATAGACTATTTCTACTACAAAATTATGGAGGCTAAATATTTACTAATAATTCCCTCTTCAAAGAACAAACATACTTTTTAAAAATAAACACAAAACTGGGATGCAGTTAAGAAAAAGACAAAATTCCTAAAATTGTCGGGCATCATCTAATTGATTTTGGAAGAATGTCAAGAGTGAAGTTTATATTTTGTACATGAATTGCAAGAAGTCTGGAGATTCTAAGGTGACAATTATTGCTTGTGTAAGAAATTACAAAAGGCCTATCTAGAGCCAGTGATGGAGGGATAGGTTGAGGCCAGTGGAAATTATAAATCTAGTTTACACTAATTTAGCCACCATGCTTACGATTGGACATGAATCAAGTAAAAATTATTTTTTCTTATCATGTAGAACAGATGGGATTTAAATATTCTCTCTACCTGTATCTGATATCTTATAAGATTAAGAGTCAAGATTTGGATTAGGGGAAAGGCAAACTCAGGAAATTAGTACAAGGAAACTTTTCATCTACTCATAATTAGACGTGTTATTCTTTGTTGATGTCCTCTTTTTACCTCCCACTGGAATTCTAGACCGTGAACAGGATGTCATGGAGATGGGGTACAAAGTGGGCACGACTGCCAGTACTACTTATCTAAACACTGTTGTGATGATTGGTTCAAAATAGAAGTGGATAGAGACTGGAGTGCAATGATGGCTTTGGGCCTGAAATTTGAAAGCAAAAGAAAGTTTAAGAATTCAAGACGTGTGCCGTGACTTCCCTCCCCATCCAGCAACTTGCATGTTCTGTACATACAGGAAATAGGATTTGATAGAACAGGATCATGTGTGACTTTTTGCTCAATTATCAACTCACCTTCTCTCCTTTCTCTTTTTATCTATAGTAATTATGTTTATCTGATACATTTCAATGCAAAGCCCCTTTAAAATGATAAAGCCCATAATAGTATATTGAAAAGAGCACATTCCTAAGAGAAGTTCAAGGCAGGGGAAGCCATATATTTGTGCTGAAAAGAAAAGTTTAGCTGACCTCTGAGAAATACAACCATGTAATCATTTTTTAGAGCAGTTCAAAGATCTGCTTAGTCTCTATGACTTTTGGCATTGAGGATGAAAGTTACAAGAGAGACTGAGTTTTTATTTGGAAAAAAGATAACAGAACAGCAAGGGTAAGGGCAAATGCATGTATGGAAATAAACAAACATTGTTCCTTAGAAAAGTTTTAAAACAATTCTCCCTCATGGGGCCAGTGTGGCTCAGTGGATTGAGCATCATCCTGTGGACTGAGAGGTCCTGGTTTAATTCCGAATCAGGGTACATGCCCAGTTGTGGGCTTGATCCCCAGTGGGGGGTGTTCAGGAGGCAGCCGATTGATGTTTTTCTCTGACATCGATGTTTCTATCTCTCTCTAAAACATCAATTAAAATATATTTTAAAATAATAATAATATAAAAAATTCTCCCTCAAAAAGGAAATGGAAAGGATGTTCACACTCTCAGCTACTTAGAGTTGTAAACAGTGTGGGTGTGAAGCCCAGGAAAGAACAACTAGACCTTGTGAAGATTCAACAAGAATAGTGGGTGTGTACAAAATAATAAAAATACAAGCTGCAGCTACAGAAACAGAGAGGCATACAGTTGGCCCTTGTTATTGCGGTTAATCAGTTCCAGACTCTACGGCGATAAATGAATTTCAGCAAAGTAGGATTCTTTATTTATACAGTCGTCCCTCGCCACTTTGCGCTTCGACTTTCGTGGCTTCACTCTATCGCAGTTTTTAGTATAGTATTTGAAAAAACCGCAATAGAGTGAAGCCACGAAAGTCAAAGCGCAAAGTGGCGAGGGACGACTGTACACATCCATAGGACATAGATCATGCAATGGAGGAGAGCAAATCTGCACAGTCGTGTGCACAACCATCAAAATCAACATAAGCTGCCCTGTCGGTGTGGCTCAGTGGTTGAGCATCAGCCCATGCATCAAGAGGTCGCCAGTTTGATTCCCGGTCAGGGCACATGCCCAGGTTGTGGGCCCAATCTCCGGTAGGGGTCATGCAGGAGGCGGCCAGTCAATGTTCTCATTATTGTTTCTATCTCTCTCTCTCCCTCTTCCTTCCTCTCTCTCTAAAAATCAATTTAAAAAAATCAAAATAAGCTATTTAACAAAAATGATATGCTGTATAACATTTTCATGAAGAAAAAATGAACAAAAATCTGCTGGATATAAAATCCATGTGAAAACTGTACCCTCCCAATGAATAGGTCTCCCCTTGGGAGTAAAGGGGTGCCCTTATTGGGACCGAAGAAGTAAATGGGCATAAAGTTGTTCCAATGCAAACTCTGCTCCCACAGAGAAGCACGCACATCTTCCCTGCGCGTCTGCCAAATGAAAAGGGCAAGGCTTTGGAGGTTGAGAACATACAATTGCCCTCAAGCAGCAGCTCTGTCAAAGCTGGCAGAGGGTCTAGTGTCTTTCAAGGGCTTGAATATGACTGCCTTCTGCCTGCAGATGGGTCCGAAAAACAACCACTTCTCTTCTCTATCTATCTGTAGTGTGAAGCTTTTCTTGGCTCTGTCTTTGTCTGGGCTCCGATTATTTACTTAGTGTTAGATTTTTCTGTATTTATTCTTCACAGCATGAAGAATCAAGCTCTTTTATAGAAAAGATGTTATTGAGAATATTTACTAATTTAGGCTAAAAAAGACCAAATAAAGTTGCATTTGCAGCTCTTTAGAAAATGATTATATGTAAATAAACATTGTTACCTGATAATTAAAATGTAAATTTACATTTACATCCTTTACAAAAGGATGCTGTGCTATCAAAAAATCAAATTGGAAACTATTCAAAGTCAGGAGAAATCTGTATCTGAGAGACATTTGGATTAAAGATGACAGAGACAAGTTAACAGGTAAAGAGAAAACCCTGATATGATTGGCTGGATACAGATACTCGGCCATATGCCCAAAGAATAATTTCTACAAAATGATTCCAAAGAATAAAGAAGTTTTCAAGGTAAAAGGAAATCTTATAAAATTTTACAAATGAGCTATGCTTTCTATTTGCTTACATATAATATATATACATTTACATAAAAATAAATTCAAATTTTTGATGAAGTAGTCAAAATATTTTTTCAATGAAGATCAAGGCTTAAATGAATTCTATGAGCCAGTGATCATAATAATTCCCAGAAATAAAAAATAATTACTTCAAAGAAATACAACAAATTATTACTATTAATAAATTTGTTCTTTTACTGTTCTACATGGTTTACTTTCTGCTTCACATTTTCAAAAACTTCCTTACCTGGGCTGACTGTTTGCCTTTTCATGTTTTCTGTTGAAGTTCAAAGTACAGACACTTTTCAGTTTTAAATGTGAAGAGTCTGGTTCCAAATTTGCCTGTGTTTGTTCTCTCAGACGATCATGGAGCGTTGCCTCCTTTTTCAAGTTCATGTCCGAATATGGGCAGCCAAAAGCACTAGTTTGTAATAAAATGAGGGCACAGTTGTCAGTTCATAGTGATAAATCAGTGACCAATGTCATTGGAACAGACCTACATCCAGTATTTTAAAACTGAGTAGACATTCTTCTTTCACTAAACACACTCAAATAAGTTCCTTTTCATATTGTCCTTTGAGAAAATTTTCAGGTTCTAGCCCTGGCCGGTTTTGCCCAGTGGTTAGAGCATTAGCCTGCGGTCTGGAGAAAATTTTCAGATTCTAGACACTGGTCAGCAGAGTATTGTAGGTAGAGTCATCAGAATATATAGTTTTTATAATTTTGGAAACTTAAAAATTTAAGAATAATATAAAGATGTGCTTCAAATGAAGCAATGAAAATATTATATAAACATGACTCAAAGTTTCCTCCAATATGTAAGCCCCAACTTGAATATTCATATCACAAAATATTATAGGTAACTAAAATGTTTACCAGTATCAGAGAATATTATGCTATTGTTTCTTAACATTCATATATCCAAAAATATTATATCTGGATTATGCTTAATCCTCCTGAAACTCGCTAGGATGTTTTGGGTTTGAATGGGAAGGGGTGCCTGTAGGTGAAAGAGGAGAGACTGGAGTCAAGGCTGAATCCTGAACCCTGGATGTGGTTGGAGCCTAACGGCAGGCGTGAGCAGAAGGATCGGCCAGGACAAATGGTGTTTCTTTCTATAGGCTGATTGACTGTCCCTGTTAGATTTCTGTGTGCACATCCCTGTCTGCAAAGAGGCCCCAAACCTCTGCTGCTGTTAGGAGGGGCCCTCCGCTGTCAGTGAAAGCACAGGTGCCACAGGAGGTCACCAGCACACAACCCTCGGTAAATATTTCCTGCTGGGGCTTCAGGCTTCAGTTTCTCTCCAGTGAAACAAAATTGAATCCAACTCATTACAGTTGTTGTGACCATAAATCTCTCCCCCTCCCCTAACCCCACACATAGAGCATTATGGTAGCTGCTATCATTATCACAGTGTTATCATCCACATCTATGGAAGCACAATGTTAAGTGCATTAATATTTAGACAGTTGGTTCTTTTTTAGGAATTCATTTCCTATTTACTGTAAATTTGCTGATACATGGTGCATAATAAATTCTTTATGAATGTGTGAAAGTTTTCTTTTGTTATTTTAAGGTCATGATAAAATCAGGGACAAATGCAGTTTTCCTCTATTATAAAGTAGATTGAGTTTTCCAGGGAAGGTCTATAATCAACCTAGCTTCAGAGGGATTGGAGTACCAACCTATACCTGGAACTTGGGATGAATCGGTTAGGATGGCACCAGAGGAGCCCATCATGTCTGGGGAAATCTGTACTGACATCATAGTGGATCAGCAGCCTTGGCTACAGAGAGAAGTGCCCCTTTACATGCATTTTCTATCACTTGTAATAACTGTCAATGATTTATTAGTTTATTCATTTATTGATTCAAAAACCCATTAAATGAACATCTGCTACATGCTAGGCACTTTAGAAAATATGAATCTAGCAAAGAAAAGAATAATATACCAATAAATACAATATATAATAAGAAAAAAAAAACGTTATCCGTATTGAGTGTATACTATAGGTCCATTATAACGCAATTTGTCTTACATATGTTATTTCTAAAATTCATTACTAAATACCCAAAGATGGTGTTAATGTTGTTTATTTTACAGGTGACAAAACAGGCTCAAACAGCATAAGCAACTTTCCTAAAAATTCCTGGCACATTCTTGGGAAGCCCTAATACTGATCACTTAATTATTAGCACCAATCAGGCGGCCAGAAGTGGGATGAGTTCTTTAACACCACCAAAAATTAAAGTAAAGAACATAAAGGAAACTGTGGCATAATTCTTGTAGAAAGAGAGCTGAGGCAGGTATTTACAGAGTAAAGCAAGTACTTGGTTTGCCATGGTTCATGGCTAGAGGGATATATGACAGTATATACTAGTCCTCTGTGAGGAGTGGAGATATGAGAAAGTGCTAATTCCAGTAACAACAGAGCAGGAGTGATCTGGTTAAGATGCAGCATACAAGACTTAAGGGAGATTTTAGAAAGAACTTTCTGCCGATAAAAGTTGAAAGACTCATCTAAGGGAGATTGAGAAATGTTTATTTGAAGCCCTGCTGAACTTTCATTGGGACCCTATTATTACTCAGAAACTTTGCTGACCATATAAAATATACTCTCAATTTGAGATTTTTTAAAATGATCATTAACTGTGAATGTCCGTAATTCCATATCATCACCCCACATAATGCGTGCTGCACGGTGCCAATGCTGTCTCTCCCTAGGGCTTGTCTGTCGTACTGCAGACTGCTACCATAGATCCTCTTGCTCAGGACTTGCTTAAGTTGGGAGATATTTTGTTGCCTTTGCCTTTATTCATAAATCAGCCCCTTTATCACTTAATCACTCGCCTATTTCCTAACTTCATTCTAGCTCCTCTTTGTCACTTGGGTGCTAAGGCATGAAAACTAGATGGAACTCTCCCAGCATCACTAGAATGGAATATTCCCGGAGGCTGAGAGGCAAGGGGTATGAAACATTATCTCCAGATTATATGAATCACAATGAAGTGTAAAGTTCAAAAGAATATATTAAATGATAAAAACTTATTTTTCAGAAGAAGTGCTAGAAAAGAACTTAAAAGAAGATAATGATGGGATACAAAAGAATGTACAAAAGAAGCGGGGATGAGGAGGCTTTCAGATATAATTGCAGGCTTCAGGCTGGGTCTGTGGTGAACAAGTTTCTGTATGGTGACATTGTGCTTGCTTGCATTCTTTGCAGACAGAGTTGTGTTAAAGAGAACACTACAAACACTTGCCCGACCTTGCAAATGCAGACCCTTGTGTGTATGTGATCTGCCCACGCATGGAAGAGCATGCGTGATTCTGCATAAATCTATACACAGAAAAACCCAACTGAAGTTATATTCCTAGGTGTGATACATCATTTAAAATTTACTTTTAATTTATTAGGCAAATACTGGGGAAAATGGTTCTAAAGACATCATCTCTTTAGAAAATTGATGACATAAGTGGAAATTTCTATGACTTAAAGCTCTGTCGATCAAGGTAAAATGTCAATTTCTGACCAAGAAAGAAATAGCATATTCAAATTGCACTCATTATAGATGGAGACAAGCAAGTGTAAACACTTCAGGCTGAAGTCCTGAGCAGCAATGTCCTGTGGGAGGCATGGTTCTTTGGACTGAGCACACCATTTCCTATCTCTCCTTAATTCAGCTTGTTTGTAGTTTTCAAGGAAAGAAGAGACAGCAGGAACCATTATGTTGACCCATATAAAATTGTAGTTTAAAAAAGTCTGAGACAGTAAAATACCAGGAATTTCATATGATTCAACTGAATAATTTATTTAACAATGTCAGCCCCAAGCTCATCAGTAGCAAAGCAGGAGAACAGAGGGTAAATGCAAAAAGCTTCGAGACAGTTGCAAACTTTTTAAGAGATTTTTTGACAGATCCTAAAACGGAGATCCTAATAGCCCTCTTACTTCATAAATAGAAGGAAACATAAAAATGACTGCAATTAAAAATATTGGTTTTGCTTTTCAGAATATTTAGTATACTTTTTAATATCTGAGGATAAATGGAAAAGTAAAAGTAAACTGTCAGTATATTTTTTTCCTTAAAAATCTGCCCTGTATTCCTCCTTTGAAGCACAGCGTTTCTGACTGATGCTCCGCGTTCGAGTTGTGATAAGGTTGGGGCCGGAGGCAGTGGTATGAACAGGTGATACTGAATCCCTTGCTTTTTGGGTCAGGCCCAGCTTCTGATTGCTCATTTCTCCCTTTCAGGGAAGGAAAGGAAGAAACCTGACTCTCTAGGTTGGTGCAGTTTCCCCATATTCCCAGGACCAATCTGATCTGAGGCTGGAGGTAAATTGCTAAATCCACTTGTTCATTCTAAAGCCCAAAGGTCCAAACCTGAAGCAGTACCCAGTTTGGACACCTGTGCTCATGCCTTGTTCATGAGACCTACTCAGCACTGTAGGCTGCAGGGCCTATAGCTTGGCATCTGCCTTAGTCCTTGTTCCTAAATGCCGTTTGCTGGCATGACTAGAATTCAGGGCCCTGCTAGGATGGAAACTCTGTGTTCCTAGTTTGTTCTCGCCAGCCCCTTCCTATGACAAGACCTCTCTCTCCTAATTTCAACCTAGGAAGCAATGGTCCACTTCCCAGATACAAGCTGGCCAGTCTGCCATGTGCTTCTCATCCTGAATTATTCCCTATTACTGCACTTTGCCCACTAATTGGGATCCCTTCCTTCTTGCATTTTTCTAATTTGCCAAACCCCTTGGACACCACATTTTTCACACACATCTATATTATTATCTTGTATAATTAACATGTTCATTATACCCAAGCAGCAAATTTGGTTCCTCCTCTCTAACTACCCTGCTCTACTGAAACTAATAGGCCATTTCTGTCAAATCCTAAGAGATGGACAGTTTGGACCCCAAGGTTTATACCTAAATTGTCACAACATACCTAATGGTAGCTTTCCCATCAGTTTACAGCTACGCCCTCAGGGTGGCCAGGAGGAGCCTGGGGCACCAGAGTCGAAGGCCAGTCCTTCTAGCCTCAGCAGCCCCCTCCAGGTTTTAAATCCCTTACTGATTATCATTTTCTCTCTATGACAGGACTTTAAAAGGTTAGGAAGCATTACAAATTTAAGCAGAATGGCAAATGTGAAATAGCCCCTTGAGTGCTATATGTCAAAACATAAATAAAAAATAAAAATAAACAGATCAGTAGTATTTCAGGAAGAGTCAAACCATTGACAACCTTTCTCCTCGTTCTGAAAAGTGAAGTCACCCAAAATAGGCAAGTGGCTCCCAGGAGGATCCTTGATCTAGGAATGTGCTCTCATATAGCCTGAAGTTAGGAATACAGTTAGACTCTGAGCTCTTCTCTGATGCACCTAACCCAGCCTGATGAAGCCTGATGTATTGTATATTCTAGTCTCAGTTTTTTTTACAAACCAATTATATTCCTTTTCTTCTAAGACCTAGACAAGATGACATAGAAGATTCATATCTTAGCTGTGAGGTTAGATTCGGAAAATCTCTTCACCTTTCTTAAAAGCACAAAGAATCACTTGCTGGAGGGTGTGGGTGCAGGCGTCTCATTTGGAAGAGTTCATGAAGTGCTGAATGGCTACCTCTGGGAGATCGTTAAGAGAGGGTGCTGAGACTCCACAGAGAAAGAGATTCAAGCAAGAAAATGGGAGAGAAAAAGATAAATAAATGCTGCCTGCCTTGCAATTTGGCCTTAGGCCCTAATGGCAACACCAGCCCCATCCTGTTGGCTGCTGCCCACATCATAAGACACCTGTCCCATAAGAAAAGCAGCACCCTCCCCTCACCCCATGTTGGTTCCCAGTAGACTGAAGACTGTTTGTTCTCATTGCCATTTAAATTTATAAGTATAACTCACTCCTTTGCAGTCAATATGTGGGTAGTCTAAATTTACACAGTATAAGAATGTTAAATAAACACCTTCTATTCTTAGGAGCTATTTGATTGGCCAAATAGTACTAAATGGCATAATAAATACTGAAATGCAGATTATTGCTATTACCTATAATACTTTTCATATAAATTTTTAAAAGCTAATATGTGACTTAAATTGTTGCTGATTTTACTTCTAAAAGGATTAATAGCAAGTGCAAATGATACATGTTGAAATAAAGACCAGGAAGGAAGAAGCATCACAGTATTTTAATATCTACTGAGGATGTAACACAATTTTTATTATATTGTTCTTGAACACAGAGATGGGCAAAACCCAATTGGTACATATGAGATTATAAGGTCTCAGGGTCAACTTTTTTCAAATTCCTGTGACTTTAAAATGAGATTTCCCAATATATTAAGGATACATTTTCTCTGATTCTGAGTAACTTTGTCCATAAAATAGCTGCCACCTTCACTTAATTGTCATTAAAGTTTCAGAAAATTTAATGTGCATAGTAAAAAGCACTTTATTGTTATATGACTGACCTATAAAAAACTGCACATATTTAATATATACAATTTGGTACGTTTGGGGATAAGTATACACCTGTGAAACCATCGCCACCATCAAGGCCATAAATACATACATCACCTGTCAAAGTGTCCTCCTTTATTATTTACTTTTCAGTGGTAAGAACACTTGCGAACTACCTCTCAGCCCACTTTAAGTCTACAAAACAGTGCTGTTAGCTACAGACACCATGCTGCATGGTAGATGTGCAGCACTCACTTATCTTGCATAACTGAACTCTGTGCTCTTTGACCATCGCCTTCCCATTACCCCCTCCCCGCAAACCCTGGCATCCACCCTTCTGCTGGGCTTTTATGAGTCTATTTAACCAATTAATTTATATTTTGAAGAGAAGTTTATTGCATCCTTTCCTAATAAAGACATTTTTACTGTGTGTCAAAGATATCCCTTAGATATGATGGTCCTAATGGCTCTTTAACAAATTACTTATTTTTTTATTGAATTTATTGGGGTGACATTGGTTAATAAAATTATATAGGTTTGACTGTTTTAGATTCCACACACGAGTGATAGTATGCATTACTTGTCTTTCTGTGTCTGGCTTATTTCACTTGGCATAATGACCTCCAGGTTTATCCATGTTGTTGTAAAAGGCAGAGTTTCCTTCTTTTATGGGCTAAGTAACTAACATTCTACTATATGTACATGTCACATTTTTTTATCCATCCATTCATTCATGGACATTTAGATTGTTTCCATATCTTTGCTATTGTGAATAATGCTGTAATGAGTGTGGGAGTGCAGCTATCTCTTCGAGATCTTGATTTCATTTCCCTTGGACACATACCCACGGTCGGATTGCTGGGTCATATGGTAGTTCTATCTTTAAACTTGTGAGGAACCTCAACACTCTTTTCCATAGTGGCTGTACCATTTTGCATTCCCACCAACAGTGCACAAAGGTTCCCTTTTCCCCATATCTTTGCCAACCCTTATTTATTTACTTTTAAAAAACAGCCATCCTAATAGGCATGAGGTAATGTTTCACTGTGGTTTTAATTTGCATTTCCCTGATGATTAGTGATGTTGAACACTTTTTCATGTACCTGTTGGCCTTTGGTATGTCTTTTTTGGAGAAATATCTATTTAGGTCTTTTGCCAATTTTTTAATCAGATTATTTGTTTTTTGCTACTGAGTTGTGTGAGATCTTTATATATTTGGATATTAACTCCTCATCAGATATATGGTTTGAAAATATTGTCTTTTATTCCATAGGCTGTCTTTTCACTTTGCAGATGGTTTTCTTTGCTGTACAGAAGCTTTTAAGTTTGATGTAGTCCTAGTTACTTATTTTTGCTTTAGTTGCCTTTATTTGTAGTGTCATAGACAAAAAAAATCATTGCCAAGACCAATATCAAGGAGCTTTTCCCTGATTTTTCTTCTAGTGAGTTCTACTCACTGTGTCAAGGTAAAAATTACATTAGATGCAGAATGCTAGTATAATACCTGGCCTACATACATTCAATAAAAGCTATTTCTTCCTAATCCTAATTTATCTCTCTATAATTCATAATACTCTGTTAGTTATAGGAGTTCAATTTTCACATTGCAGATGAATTTTAGAAAACGAAGGTATTATTTCTTTCCTTCCTTCTACTTGTTATAACTGTATGCTCTTAGAGCCAAACCGAAATTCTTTGCATGGCATTCAGAGAACCCCTCGATCTGACCCTAGCTGCCTTCTTCAAGTCATCTCCAGCTTCACTACCCACAGAACCTAAGCTCTGGTTACATCAGAACAATTGATGCTCTCTAGATTTTTTTTTTTTTATCTTCACCCGAGGACATTTTTCCTTTTTTTTGTTCAGGTGGAATGGGAGGGAGAGAGAGGAATATATATAGAGAGAAACATCGATGTGAAAGGGACACATTGAGTGGCTGCCACCCACATGACCAACCAGGGCCGGGGACAAACTGCAACCGAGGTACATGCCCTTAGCGGGAACCGAACCCGGGTCTCTCTGGACCGCAGGACGATGCTCTAACCACTGAGCTAAACTGACCAGGGCGATGCTCTCTGGATTTAAAACACACTTTCAAGTTTTATGAATACTTGTCTCATCATATTGTTATTTGTATATATCTATCTTGTATACTTTACGTTTCTTAAAATCAAAGGCCATAATTGTTCATATCAGTGTGAACTGAGTAAAATTGGCTGTCTTGAATCTCAGGACCTCAGCAGCATACCAATTTCTAAAGAAGTAACAGTCATAATAATAGTCATATATCCTACATGTAATTGCTTTTATGGATATCACTTGGATTGATGCCAAGCTGGATTTCAGGCATAAACCCCAGAAAAAAGACTTGACTATCTCAATCAGCATAGAACATGTGCCCAAACTCAGCCCAGTGGGCTCTTCTGTCTCCAGTCATCCTAATTAACTTTCCCAGATGGAGTCTTTCCTCCTTATAGAAAAATTAGTTTAGCCTTTTTTACCTTCTGCCATCTCTACCCATTGTTTAGATGACACAATAAAGGCCCAACTGCAGAGGTGGAGACCCAGCCCCTTCCTGGAGATTTAGCTCCTATCACAATTTAATCTACTAGGATTCCGATGTGGTTTTCAAAATATTCATAAATTTGAAACTGATAAAGACTAGAACACATGCCAAAAATGTGAACTCTATTGGTGTACACAGAAATAGAAAATAATTAAATGCAATTTCTATTTATTTTTGTTTTATTAGTGTAATTTCATTAATGTCTGTTCTAATATCAAAAAGTCAAATCCAACATATGACATTTACTAGGTATGCACTAGGAGATACTCCTTGATTGAGCATGTACAAAATGTTATCTGAACTATTATTCTGTTATATGTAATATTTTCAGAAACTATGCAGGGAAAAAAAAATGCATCAAGAATAAAGGCTGAAGTTTTTATGTGTTGTGTGTGTGTGTGTGTGTGTGTGTGTGTGTGTACTCTTTCCTCTAAAGCAGCGGTTCTCAATCTGTGGGTCGTGACCCCTTTGGAAAACACATTGGAAAACACATATTTTTGATGGTCTTAGGAACTGGGACACCGCTCTTCTATCCATCTCCAGGCGGGTCCGCCCACATGCAGATACGTCCACATACAACACGAGGAACTGTATTAAAGGGTCGCGGTATTAGGAAGGTTGAGAACCACTGCCAAGTATCTTAGTGCATGATTACCAGAAACTTCTAAGGTATAAATTATTCTGAGGAAATGTGATAGTATACTGAGTAGCACACTAATGACCTTTAAATTTTTATGCTGAAACCAACTTAGTATACTAAGTAAGTAATTTGTATAATCTATGCTTGGATAAGATCTGATGAATAGAGTCTGCAGTTTTAAATTTTCTAATAGCATACTCTCTACATAGTTAACATTAAGCAGTAAATTAAACAAATAAAGTAATTAATATGCTACATTATTAATTCAATCAAAACAAAACTGCAGTAATAACTATGTTTATATTATTGCAATGAACATTTTTGTAACTATGTACAAATTGTTTTCACCATTTTAATTTTAACATTTTGGTAAAGTGGTATGAACATGCCATAGAGAATTTTATAACTTAAATGGGCAAGTGCATTTTTATTTAGAATATTCTAGCTTGAAATACCCTTAATTTCTGCAAAGGTCTTTAAAATATATTTTCACCTTTTTATAAATATGCATTGTTTTAAAACAAAATTTCACTCAGAAGTGAAAGCATTTTCTGGACAGTTGCCCAAAGGGCACCTGGAGAAAAACTCAAGTAAAAAATGCTCCAAGCACAATTTTTAAAATCAAAGGCTAAAGGTATACATTTATTTGGCTATGGATCATAATGAAATAAATCCATCTTTAGATGACTTTAAATTCAATATACTTAATTTAAATAATATTGCAAAAATATATCTGGATATGCATAAAGATATGTGTAGATATTTATATATTAATATATACCCCAAAACATCTAACCCTTGTGTTAAATGTTAATAATGACCCAATGTCAACAGGGCACTTAGATGTTGTTTTGGGATATTCTTTCTTAAAGTAATAAATTCACAGTCAACTCGACCAACCTATGAGCTAAGATTAGGACTACAGTCTGTGTGATGAAAAAGGAAAACCTAACCAGCCCAGGTCAAATAGTAAAGCATCCTTCAGCTGCCTGAGCTAAGCAGTCCCAAACACTAACAGATAAAAGAGGGTCTACAGAAGTCCTACTATCCCTTCCTCCTCACCAAGTGATGTGCTAGGGAGTCTTTTGCAATACTACAGAAACATACATTTGGATAGAGGTGGCCTTTTATCATTTTACAAGTCTGCGAATAAAAACTCATTTGCAGGTTCAAATATGTATAGGCAGGTTTTCTATTAAAGAAGTTGATTGCTAATTCTCTTTCCTCTAAATTAGTTAACACCCAAAGGCTGTGTACTGTAATTTAGCATGTGTAAAGCAATATTATCCTAATTAGAAATAACCAATAATAGGAATCCTTCATTTAATCTTGAAGGGAGCTGTTTAAAACGTGTGGGTTTTTGTTTGTTTGTTTGTTTGGTTGGTTGGTTTTTTTTAGTAAACAACCCTGAGATATTAAAGACTTGGGACATCAGGGTAATTGTGGATAGAAATAAATGTCTTTCAAGAAAATATGATCAGAACTACTTTTCTTACCATAAATTATTCTAAAATATTATTCAAGTCATTTGTTTTAACCAACTGTTGAGAATCAACATGTAAAATATTATATAAAAGATGATTGGGCTATCTAAAATATTCATACAAAAGTTTTTATCCTGCTAAATTTAGGTAGTAAAATTATTTTAAAAATTAAAGAGAGATGCCATCAAAACAATTTGATTAGTCTAATATTCATAATATTATCAATAACAGGTTATGCATCTATAGTTTTCATTCTGTTTTAAACCCTGATTTAAGCTCTCTTATGTTAAATCATTCAGTTCTCACAATATCCCTATGAAATAAGTATTATTATAATTTGCATTTTACAGATGAAGAGACTGAGGTAGATAGGTTAAATAAGTCAATCAGGGTCACATAGCTAAGAAGTTGTAGAGATGGAATTGAAACTCAGGTAGCCTGACTTTGGGGGTCCAGACTTTTAAATATTATGCCCAAATGCCTCTGGATTAGAGTTTTCTTTGAATACATTAGAGAAAATAAAAATGATGAAACATCTGGCATAATACCTTGCACATACTAGATGCTTTACCAAATAGATACTGATGATAATGGTATATTTATATAACCTCTTTGGCCATGTTGATTATATAGAGAGAAGACCAATCAGGGAAATTAGAATACTTTGAAAGAATTTAAACTGTTGAATATATATATATATCCTCACCCGAGGACATTTTTCCATTTTTTGCACAGATAGAGAGAGGAAGAGAGAGAGAGAGAGAAACATCGACGTGAAAGGGACACATCAAGTGGCTGCCACCCGCATGACCAACCAGGGCCGGGGACAAACTGCAACCGAGGTACATGCTCTTAGCGGGAACCGAACCTGGGTCTCTCTGGACCACAGACCGATGCTCTAACCGCTGAGCCAAACCGGCCAGGCCATGTTCTTCAATTTCATCCTGAAATTGATTGAGTTGCTGCAAAAGTAGAACATGTGGCAAAAAAGGAATTCTTTAGAAACAAAGGTGCATTCTCTGCATGGAATAAAATGTAATGTGAAGAACTGGCCATCTGGATAATTTTTTTATTGGGAAAAGCTGTAATTTATAAGACTGTGAGAAAGAACAAGAAAATAGAGAAGAGATAGTCTTGACTTTTAGCCAAGAAAATATTTTAAAACTCCATCCTAGCATGTTTTTAAATGAGAATTTAAATATTTCATTCCCAAATATATACACACTAAGGTAGTATCGACTGGGTCAAATGCACCATTCTACCACTACAGCCACACAAGCATCCAATTAGTGTCCTGTTTTAGTGGAGGCCAGGAGTAGTCTGCAAAAGCTGCTGCCTTTTAATTCCATCCACAAATCTTTACAGAATGTGACCATGCACAGCTCTATAGGCACTATGGTAACCCAAATTATAGCAAAGATTCTATTTCAAAGGTCTTTAACCTCCCAGGCCAAAACCAAGCAAGCAAATTAAAAACATACAAAGCAAAATTAGTGAATGTTCTGGTTTACTGTATATATGTGTGTTTATATACAATGATATAATTATAGAAATTGAAATATATACTTATCAAACATTTAATATAGTAACCAGGCATTATGATAAGTATGTATCACATTACATGCATTATTTCAAAAAATAAATAAAATCTAGAAAGGGGATGTTTTCAGAAAATTGTGTTTGCTATTGCTGTTACTGTTTCTTAAATTAGAACCCTGGGTGGTATTGGGGCAAGTTCTTGAAATAGGACTGGCCTCAGTCCCAGGGGTGGGGACACAGACAAAAAGATGTCAGGAGAAGACCAATTGGGCTGGGAGCAAGACTGTGGGCAACACCTGCTCATGATTGGGGTGGGTGGTGAATCCAGAAATGCATTAGATAAAGGTCTGGAAGGCCACTGTGGCAGCACTGGCCAACAGGACTGGCCTGAGGGGGGACAGGGGCAGGATCTGGACAGCAGGCATGAGGGTCTGGATGTGAGCAGCAGGAACAGAGAAGTTCCTTCCTACACATATTGTAGAAAAGTTATCAGTGAGACTTGAAGACTTACTAAATTGGGTAATTATTAAAGAAACACTGAAGTTTAAATTTGTTAAGTGTGGTGATAAAGCTGGGTAAGGTAGAGTTGCTGATTTAAGGGATCAGACAATGTACTTTGTTTTTTGTTTTTTATTTTTTACTTTCTAAAATTTTCCTCCCTTGAAGGACAATGTACTTTGTTTCTAACATTGTAAACTGCATGACTGACAGTACAATTCTGCAGATGAGCAGAGACAGACACCACCCAGAGTGAGAAGTCAGACCGGAAGGTGACTTTAAGAGCACCACCTAAACTGAGGATGGATGCCTTCTCCATGGCTCAGCCTATACACACACTGTCTGCTGCTTACGTTTTGTGCATCCATTAATGTTGCCTGAAAAATCCCATTGTTGCCTGGAAATCTCCAAAGGTTTTGTCTACACTGCCCACTTCACCTTGCTTACTTTGCCTGGTGACAAATTCTTTTGGGTCACTGGATTAACCACTGAACCCCCCAAATAATCTCATGACATGACAAAGAGAAGGACATGATGTGACAGGTTTCCCACCCTGTACATCACTCATCACACTGTAGGACTTCCGGTGTGAGCAGGTAGACCCTCAGCCCTTCCGCACCCCACTTGCTATGCCAGGTATAGCAGGAGCACCCTGTGTGGTGGTCTCTGGCCTGCAGTTGTAAAAGATGGGGACATTCTTCATAGAGGTGAAAACGGAACAAGGATGTGTGCTCTCGTGATAAGGTGCACTGTTCAGACAAGAAAGGCATCACTGGTATAGCAGGGGAGACTCCAGGTGTGGCACTGAGGGTAACTAAAATTCAAAAAGGTAGAAAAAGTTTCTTTTGTCTTTAATTTTATCAATTACCATTAAAAAGAAAACTTGCTCGTACCAAAATGGTTTCAAAAAAATGTTCCAGTTTTACATTTTTTATTGGCAAATCTACCTAGATAAGCTGGCATTTTCAGTTCTCCAGATGTGTTAGTTTTGCAATCTAAGAAAGCTGAAACTAAGTCTAGTTTGCAGGAGCATGGATTATTCAGGTCCATAAATCTCTCTCGGTGTGATTTCCAGAACTGGATTTCACAGCCAGAGTCATAGGTTGGGAGTCTATCCGTGAGAACTAGTTGAAGCTGAGTCAGTTTCAGGGCAGGTGGGCTTTTCTAGAGCGTGGGGGCTCAGCAGCACCAGCTGCTCCACTCCTTTCCTCTGAGACTCTGGGAGAACATCCCCAACTTCTTTTATGGTGTAGTGAGGCTTTCAAGGGACTGAATCTATGCCCCATGTATATGTCTGGAGAGACCTGAAGAAGGAAACTTGGTGGAGGTAAATCAGGATTTCTTTGTAGTCTACAACATGAAATCTTCTTCTCAGTAGTATTACATACTGGCTTGTCTTTGATAAATGATCAATTTCTTTGTAGATCAGTGATGGGCCACTTTTTAAAGTGACACATGACGCCTGGCTAGTGTGGCTCAGTGGTTGGGCATCAACCCATGCACCAAAAGGTAACCAGTTTGATTCCTGGTCAGGGCACATGCCCAGGTTGTGGGCCCGATCTCCAGTGTGGGGCATGCAGGAGGAGGCCAATCTATGTTCTGTCTCATTGAGGTTTCTATCTCTCTCTCCCTCTCCCTTCCTCTCTCTCTAAAACCAATAAAGAAAAAAATAAAATAAAGTGACACTTGATGATGGAACAGTAAATTAACTCATGGCTCCACTCTGGAAATGGTTGCTCTTTGATTACATATAAGGCTCTCCCTGCTATGTCCTCTTTCTCACTTGGTTCCACATAGAGAGAGCTGATGAATAACCTATCTTCATATATAGAGGAAATGTCCTTTGGAAATCTTTATGCCATAAAGATTACTGAATGAAATGGAGAAAAACAATTTTTAAAAAAATCTTGAGCAGTACTTAAAATACAATAAAATGTAATTTATATTAAAAAATGGCAGGTAGCACTGGCTGGGTGGCTCATTTGGTTGGAGCATGGTCCCATATACCTAAAGGTTGCAGGTTCAATTCCTGGTCAGGACACATACCTAGGTTGTGGGTTTGATCCTCAGTCTGGGTGTACACAGGAGGCAACTGATTAATGCTTCTCTCACATTGGTGTCTCTCTCTCTCTCTCTCTCCCTTTCTTTCTAAAAAATTAATAAAAATATATCCTCAAGTGAGGATTGGAAACAAAAATATGGCAGGTATGTACTCTCATTTGGAAACTTGAAGAAAAATATAATGTCTAGGATTTCACAGAGGTATTTATGAAAAAAAACAATGGTTTGGGGAAAGAACATCTGTTCTTAATCAAATTCAAATTTAAATTAATAAGAAGTAATCTTTAAGATGCATGATTGACAAAATAGCTTTTTAAAATTTTAGTACATTTAAAAATAATCAAGTTATGTAGAAATTAGAGGGAGAAATTATCTACAATATCTCAGAATGCACATGGTAAGTGATGAGTTTTTCCATTAATGTTAATTATCTGGGCTTGGTTAACTTGATAGTACATCAGAAGAACAGAGTCCAAATCTTCTGTTTTTTATATTTATGCAATTTGTTTACATACTGCATCTTTCACTCAATGTTTCCCAAAAAGCAATGTCAAGATACATAAAATTATGAGAAAATACTTTTCAGAACTGGATATACTGATAACAAAACAAAGGATATGGATAGGAGTCTTTGGAGAAATAAAAATTACTCTCCAGTTTTCTTCATGTCTATGTATTATCTGATTGGTACTGAAGGCTAACATACTCATACATGAAAATGGAAACTGCTTTCTCTGTTTTCAGAAACTGTGAGGGAAGAGAACAAAGACTTAAAAAAAAAGAGTATATTCAAAAGAGTTCATAAAGCTATATTGTGTAACCACAAAAACTGATGAAGCTTTGTTGCATTTAAAGTAAAACCATGTAATTGGAGGGACATGTGGGAAAAGAGCAAATAAAAAGCAAAGCGTATTACCTTGAACTTATATAACACTTTACTTCCAAAATGTTGAAAGAATTACAAGTAAGTATTTAATAGTGGCTTGCCTTGGTTGCCTGGAGTCCTCCAATGGTTACTTTTTAGTTTGGTATATGTAGACAATAGTAATGTAAAAGGATCGCTCAAATACATTCACTGATTCACTTGTCTCAAGAGTACCAACCCACTGCCTTCCTCTGCTCCATGCCTAGACAATTTTCTCTTCATGTCCTACTAATAATGGACAACTCAAAGACAGCTTGAGTTTATTGTCATAATTATTTTTTCAAAAACCAAATATTTAAATCCTGGATAAAGGTAAATGTGAAATAAGGTGATTAATTAATTAATTTATTTATTTATCCTTACCCAAGGACATTTTTCCATATTTTGTTCAGATAGAGTGGGAGAAAGAGAGAGAGAGAAAAACATCAACGTGAAAGGGACACATTGAGTGGTTGCCACCCGCACGACCCAACCAGGGCTGGGGACAAACTGCAACTGAGGTACGTGCCCTTAGCAGGAACTGAACCTGTGTCTCTCTGGACCGCAGGCCGATGCTCTAACTGCTGAGCCAAACCAGCCAGGGAGAAATAAGGTGTTTTAAGTTGGTCCAATGTACACTTAAGCAAAGTATGGGGGGGGGGGGCGGTCCCGCCATTTGGAGTACATTTGCATCACCTCTGCAAGATCCACAATCTACCTGCTCAGAGATTAAAACCAAATTCGAATGTGAATTCCTCTCTTCCTTTCTCCCCTACTTCCTTCCCAAAATATTAATTGAATACCTACCATATGCCAGAAACTGTTGTAGGCACTGAAGATACTGCAGTGAACAATACCACATCCGTGCACACACGTGTATGGGTGTGTCCTCACCAAGGTAACTTCCAAGGAAGGAAGGGACAAGCCAAGCCTTCCCTCACCCAGACACTTCCTTTCCTTGTCCTCCTCCTCCACACAGTGCGCTTGCTGGACAGTGTGAACATCACTTTGCCACGGTGCCACTGCAGATTAATCCCTCCCTCTGCCCAAACCCTAGGTACTTATCTGTGCTTGTTCTAAGATAGTCTTCATTTTCTATTTTGTATTAAATCACCTGTATTCGTATATTTCATATATGTTCAACCTTATTAAACTACAAGCTCCTTGAGAATCTATATTCTCCTTTTATTACTTCTTGTGGCTTCTGTTATAGTCCTTGGACATAGTCATATTTCAGCCAATGTTTCTGGAATAAATAATTAGTCAATGTTACATACTAAATGTTTGTGCCCATCCCCCCTTCATATGTTGAAATCTTACATCCCTGCCAGATGGTATTAGGAGGGGGGACTTGGGAGGTGCTTAGGTCATAAAAGTGGAGGCCTCCAGAATGGGACTGATGCTCTCCTAAGACACTCGCGGAGCTTCCCTGTCCATCTCGTGTGAGGACACAAGGGGAAGGCCCTGGCTCTTGCCAGGAAGAAGGCCTCCACCAGAACATGACTCTGCTGCTCTTGGACTTCCAGCCTCCAGAACTAGGAGAAATAAATTTCTGTTATTCATAAACTACCCAGTCTGTGGTATTTTGTTATAGTACCCTGAACAGACTAAGACAGTAAAGGATATCATTTGAACAAAATTGCATTTTGAGAATTGCATCTCTCATGCTCAATAAATATTTGCTGTTTTATTTAGAGAAAATTTCTTCTATTATTTATTTATTTTATATTGTAACTCTAAATTTAAAAAAATTCTGAAAGCTATCTTATTACTTCCCATCACAAGCGTGCCAGGCACTGAGCTAGGAGACAGGGCCCAGTGGTGGTCAGCACACAGTGCTCACCTTCAGGGATGCTGTCCAGTGCTAGTGGAAGACAGGCCAATGGACCTGCAAGGGTGTCACTGGTATACTGGGGGTTGGGGACACAATGCTTTGGGAGTAAACATAAGGTCCCACCAGAGAGGGGAAACCACAGAAATCTAAGAATGGTATCAAAGTTGTGTTACAATGAATGGGGCTCACCCAGGTGAAGTGTATTTGGGAACAGGATTGCAAGAAGATGATCAACAGCAGGAGAAGCACTGTGAGGCCAGGCTCTGTATACACCTGAAGTTCAGATGGGCTGTTTTAATGTATTTGCAAGAAATGGGAGCCACTAAGTGGTGCTTCAAACAGAGAGGTGAGACAGTCAACTTCACATCTGGGAAATACCAGTCTGACTACAGCGAGGGAAACAGAGTGTGCTCCAACTAGGAGGGTACTGAATGATTCACTGAGAAAAATGGTATGAACTATACTACAGTAGCAATGAAAGTGGAGACACACAGACACATTCCAGACCATTCAGGAAGTAGGATCTATTAATAAGCTTGGGTGATCGAAGGAAAGAAGGGAAATGGGTTAAGAATTATTTCTCACTTTATAGGTTGGGTAACTGGATAAATGATCATACTACTTACTCACTAAAATTTTGGTGGGGCAATGAGTTCAGCTTTGACTGTGACAAGACTGAGGAGCCGAGCAAGCTTCCAAGAGTTGATGTTCATGGGGCAGATGGATGGATATTGGGGCCCTTGCTCAGGAGTGACTTAGGCTGGAGGTTATCTATTGGAAGCCATGAGTATTGAGGTGTCATTGAAGTCATGGTAACACACAAATCCATGAAATGACCCAAGGAGTTTTCTGAGTAAGCAGAAGAGAAGTGGTTTTCTGCCCTGTGCACAGAACCAGCTGGAGAACTATCAAACAACCCTGACACCTGGGTCTACCTTGTTCGGTAACGTCAGAATCTCTGGGAAGCGGAGCCCAGGCATCAAGTGTTTGTACAAAGCTTACCGAGTGATTATATTGCACCAGTGAAGTGGGGAGAGAGGAAGTCCTGGGAAGGGCCCAAAGGAAGAGCATTTTAGGAGTAGGTCACCTAAGAAGCTGTCGGAAGACTAGGAGAAAGAAAAGGAAAAGAGGAGGTAACGTCATGGACACTAGGTGAGGAAAGGTCAATAACAACTAATGGAGCAGTGAAATGGGAGAGAACTTGATACCAAAAGTGATGTGGAAAAGCAGAACCTGTGTTTAGAAATTACCACAGGGCTCAGTAGCAAGGGGGCAGCAGGTGACAGACACTGTGGCCAGAAGCCACATGACAGGGCACTGAGGAGTGCTGAAAGGCTGGCAAAGGGCACCCCACCCCTTGGGGTGTTTATGGTGAAGGGAAGGGGGACACATGGTGCCACAGGGTGTCTCAGGTGAAGGGCAGGGGACACATGGTGCCACAGAGTGTCTCAGGTGAAGGGCAGGGGACACATGGTGCCACAGAGTGTCTCAGGTGAAGGGCAGGGGACACATGGTGCCACAGAGTGTCTCAGGTGAAGGGCAGGGGACACATGGTGCCACAGAGTGTCTTAGGTGAAGGGCAGGGGACACATGGTGCCACAGAGTGTCTCAGGTGAAGGGCAGGGGACACATGGTGCCACAGAGTGTCTCAGGTGAAGGGCAGGGACACATGGTGCCACAGAGTGTCTCAGGTGAAGGGCAGGGGACACATGGTGCCACAGAGTGTCTCAGGTGAAGGGCAGGGGACACATGGTGCCACAGGGTGTCTCAGGTGAAGGGCAGGGGACACATGGTGCCACAGAGTGTCTCAGGTGAAGGGCAGGGGACACATGGTGCCACAGGATGTCTCAGGTGAAAGGCAGGAGGGGCGATATGCAAAAAGTTATAGAGGGACTTGAGTTGCAAAAAGATTTTTTTTTAATGTAAGAGATTACGGTATATTTCAATTTTTCTTTGTTGGATATATCCTATATATAAGGGAAAAATACATACATAATCTATTTAAAACACAATATAAAGCAAATGGCTGCATGTCCACCCTCACTGCCACTCGGGACCTCTTGGTGTGCGCTGCCCCTTCCTCCTGCCCTCATTTCCTTGCCTGTGTGAACAGTGCAGGGTCCAGCACAGCCCCTCGCAGCGCTTGTCTCTGCGGCTGCAGAACCTGACTTGATGGTGTCAGGCCACCGGTGCTGCTGGTATTGCTTCTTTACTTAACATGGTGCTTGTGAGATTCTTCTATGTCATTGTATCTGACTGTGGTTTGCCCGCTTTCTCTGCTCTTTAGTTTTCCTGTACATAGACGTTCTAAGGGTATGTTCAGGTCTTGCGGGGAAGATGCATTCAGAAAGGAGAATACTGATTTACAGATGCGGTAACAAGGGTGGGTGGGGTTCAGAGAGGAGCAGTGAGCAGGAGAAGGATTCCTCTGTCCTGTGGGAGGAAAATAGTTACAACCAGGTGGCTATTTTTTCAGTGAGGTAGGAGCTCTCTTTTTGGAGAAGAGAGCAGAAGAGGAGGAGTAGAGAAGAGAGGGAACATAGAAAGTATATGAAATAGCTACTGTTAGGGGAGTTCCCAGACTTCCCAGACAGCGCTGAGCCTGGGCAGGGGCGGCAGGGCCTGAATGCAGCCCCCAGAGTCTGGAGATAAAGGGCAGTGAGGACACACCACCTGGGTAAGAAGTCCTTCTGCAGCTACAGGTGTCCTCAGTAACATCAGGGGAAGGAGATAGTACTGTGCAATGATGAGCTTGAACAACCTATACAAAGCTTAGGCTCTGCCACTTACTGGTAGCCAGTAAGATAGCTAATCCTCCCAAACCAACCCATTTCCTCATCTACAATATGGTTATAATATCTATTACAAAATATTTGTTGTGATAATTACATACAGCATATATAAATATCTTGGCACACAGCAGTAGAAACCCAATTTTGAAGTGTCATTAAAATAGGTTCTTGCCCTAGCTGATGTAGCTCCGTGGTTAGAGTATTGGCCTGCACACCAAAGTGTCATGGGTTCGATTCCCGGTCAAGGGCATGTACCTGGGTTGCAGCTTCAGTTCTCCAGACCCACTTGGGGAGTGTGCAGGAGGCAACCAATTGGTGTGTTTCTCTCCCATCAATGTTTTTCTCTATTTCTCCCTCTCTCCCTCCTTCCTTTCCATTCTCTCTAAAAATAAATGGAAAAAAATATTCTCTGGTAAGGATTAATCAAAATAAAAAGTTCTCAATGGAATAACAATGAGACTGCTATACCACAATTGCACTGCTACAAAAGATGTATTCTCCATGTCCACATCCTGGACTAGCTGGAGAATGCTGAATATACTCATGGAAAGAATGTCTAATATGCTGTTTTAATAAATTGGAAGAAAAATCTAGCCCTTACATTTGCTATATCAGATGTACTTATAAAGAACATCAGTCAGCCACCAGCACAGGCAGCTGAGAAAAAGTCAACCACAGGGGTGCACAGGCTCAGACATGAATGCAAGATGGTATATCTGTCCTCTCAACTCCTATATGAGCAGCTATGAGGGCGCTGCCAGGAAGGCTAGAAAGGTTTAGGACTACAGTGGGAGAAGCTCTGGTCACTTCATCGGCATCATCTGTCACCTTCCTCCCCCATTATCACCACCCAACTCCAAGCTCGGGTATTTACAGTTAAGTGCAACCACGCACATGAATGCACGCGCTCATGCACGCTGCTCTATGTCCTAGCTACTCTCTCTTACTGCACCTTCCCTCCTTTCCCCCTTTGCTTGGTTAAATCTTACTCATCCTTCTGCAGTCAGAGATGATATCACCTTTTCTTGAAAACTTCTTGAAACTCTTAGACTAGATCAAGACCCCTCATATGACCACTCAGACATAGCTTCTCAAACATACCATTCTCATGCCATTTAATTAATAGCATAGGTATTATTCATCTCCTTCCCCAGACTGTGAGCTTCTAGAAACAGGAATAGATCTTATACATAGCACAATGCTTGGCATATAAAAGGCATTCAGTATGTATTTGTTCATGAAAGGATGAGAACTGTATGAGAAAAGAAACATAAGCCATCCTATGGATCTAAGTGATATATTTTTGTTAAAGACAAATAATTATTTTAATTACAGACACAAATGCAAAGTTTTAACTATTTTTAAATTATAAATTTTGAGTGTTTTTCTTTGAAGTTCCTAGCTATTCCATTCACAAGGACCCCTAAGACACAAAAATTTTATTGGCTACTTATATGGCCTTATTTTAAATAAAAAATAACACCAGAAGTAATTGATTGAATGAACACCAAGTGCTTTGTTCTTTTAGGGGCTTTCCATTTGTTTCCATGTGTTACAGAAGAGCAGGACTCTTGACACAAATGTTCACATCAAGGTACAGTTACATATCTAAATTTATATCCAGTCTTTTCCAATGAATCTGGCACAGTTTGGTTTGTTCCCAGAATAACATCCTTCTCTTCAAATCACCTTCTTTATGAGGCTGGTCTGCACGTGTCCAACGGTGGCACACAGCCAGCCTATCACCGAGTTTCTGCCAGTTACTAACAATATTAGTCATATGAAGTCACAGAAAATGAGAGAACATGGTTTTCTTTTGCCACCAGGAGCTTGCTTGATTTTTTAGAAATATGATAGTTAGGGATACTGTGTTGAAGTTCTTAGTACTTATGTCTCTGAACAAAATTTAGGACCTGTTTGGAGCTACTGTCCCAAGGAGCTATAGCCGCAACAGCTGCAGGGCCATGGAATCGCTGACCATACGCTGGCGGCCACAGAGGTGCTGCGCCAGCCGCAATCTCCTCAGGCTCGGGGTATAACCGCAGTTTGCTGCTCAGCAAAACATCGTTCTAGTTCTTTTTTTAAAAGTTTTTTTTTTTTTTTCATGTCTGAATTACCAGCAAAAAATTCTCAGATAAACATACGGGTGGCGGGGATGAGAAAGAAATAGGGCCAGCCTGTGAGCCTGCAGTTCACTGTTCAGGCAATACTCAAAGTAGTGGTACAGGCTACTTTATCCTCCTTCAGTTTTATCATCCGTGTCACAGGCTGGTTTAAATAGTACAGAAGCCCAGCCAAGTGCCACCTGACAGAAGACTACATGCCTCTTTCATGTGTGTGGGAGGTGTATGCTTAATTCCAAGATAAAACCATGGTTTTTCATGAAATATAAATTTTACTGGAAGGAATTTAAGGTCGCTTTAATTATCCTGATATGCCTCTCTGTAAGACCTGTGACTTGTTGTCTTGTCTAAGGAAAAGCCATTTCTCTACCTACCCAACATTAAATACAAAGGGAGCAAAACAGGCCGACAGCTGGAAAATGTACTCCAGCACACAAGGCTAAAAAGTGAGAGATCCTAATTCCTAATGAAGGGAAATGTCATCATTTTACTCTGTTCTGTTCGCTCATTTTTAATCCATGACAGAGGCATGCAAGGCAGATTAAAACCTAAAATGAGTACTGTGGACTGTGAAACCCCAATGGCTTAAAATAGCACAGGTACATTTTGAACCTCACTGAAGTGTGTGACTCTGAGGCCACAGAGTGGCCTGACTGTGGTCATTCACGGCCTTTGCACATGAGAGGCAAGTGAGACTGGAGGGCTTCCTTCTGGCTTGGTGTCGTGTCAGACTGCTGCTTGGTCTACTAAATTTGTAGGAAGGCTACTTCAACACCCTTTTAAATTTTTGAAAACTTTTTTTAATTGAAGTAGACTTCACATACAGAATGCACAGATTAAAACTTATCACAAACTGAACACATTCTCGGCACAAGCACCAGATCAAGGAACAGAATATTGCCCCAGAAACCTCTCCATTCCCTTTCTTCCAGTCACTCCCATAGGATAACCAGAGTCCTGAATTTTTATACAGTAGTAAATTTTACCTGTTTTTGTGCCCCATTTTTAAAAAAATCATTCAGTATTTACTACTTTATGTTTGGCTCAAATGTTTCAGCCAATGCTACATTTGTGAGCTCCATCCAGTATTGTCTGTAGAGTTTTTGCTGTGTAGCTGGCATCCACTGTATGAATATGACACAATTTATCTGTTCGATGTTGATGGGTGTTTGGGTAGATTCAGGTTGGGCTATTATAAGTAGTACTGCTATGAAAATTCTGGCACAAGTTTTTTAGTGAAGTTTTGCATACATTTCTATTGGGCATTTAACTTGGAATGGAATTGCTATACCGTTCTAAGTAAATTTAGGTAGGTACTACATAATTTATGCTTAAAACATTCTATAAAAAGTCTCTAAGACAAAAATCCATTTATTACATGCATAATTATTGGTTCTCCATTCATACTTGAACCTTCTGAAGCATGTATTATTATAACTAAGTCAATGCCATTGTACCTATCTTAATAATCAGCATGATGGTTTGTAGATACATGGTACCACATTATTTACTTTGCATTATTGCTCTGGAATTTATAATATAATTCTAAACCATCTTCAACTGCACCATTATCACTGAGGTATTTGGAATATTCAGTAATAACAGCTAGTTCTTATAAACAGGTAATACACCTCTTTCCATCTGGCTCCATATAAAGGCAGGCAGTAAATGTTAAAACTGACATATGTGGGTTCTGATTATAACAGCAGAAGTTGGAATATGATGTTGTATTATATCATCAAAATGAGAATAATCGAGACCAAGGGATAATAAAAATTATCATACCTAACCTCATATTTTCATAACTAAAGCTTTTATTTCAGATTTCTGATTTGTAAGGCTCTTTTTATTTTATTTTATTTTATTTTTTAATATCACCCATTCCTCTACCTCCCTCCCCTTTGGCAACCATCAGCTTGTTCTCTATATCTATGGGTCTGTTTTGTTTGTGTGTTTGTCTGTTTCAGATTCCATATATAAGTAAAATCGTATGGTCTTGCCTTTCTCTGATTTATTTCACTTAGAGTATTTGTCGGCTTTTTATTGACAGTTCATGTTCCACAAGATGTACTTTAACAGGTCTACATACCCAAGTGGAAGTAGACATTTAGGTAACTTATTTCTTTGTCACTTTCTATAACAAATTATGAGTAAGAACTACAGAGTCTCTCTCTCTCATTTATTTTGGAGCTAGGAATCAAAGTGTGTAGTTTGAAATGAATCCTGAAGATCATTTTGTAATATCTCTGTCACAAGTGAGAAAACTTTTCTTTATAGTCTCCTTATCAGCTGCTTATCCAGGTGTAACAGGCTTGTATGTAGTTTAGTACCAATTTCTCTTTCTGACACATATCTTTCTGCCAGTAGAAGAAAGAGCACCAGACAAATAATTAGAAGACATTGTCTTTAAAATCAGTCACTTATTAACTGTGCTGTAATGAAAAGATACAATTTGTCAAAGACTCACTGTTTTTGATTCAAAAAATAAAGATTTTATTTATTTTTTTAACCTCACCCGAGGACTTTTTTTTTTTTTTTTTTTTTTTTGCATTTATCTTCAGATAGAGCGGGAGGGAGAGAGGGGGGAAGAGGGAGAAAGAGAAACATCGATGTGAGAGAGACACATTGACTGGTTGCCACCCACGTGACCCCAAACAGGACCGGGGACAAACTGCAACCGAGGTACATGCCCTTAGCAGAAACCGAACCCAGAACTCTCTGGTCCACGGGCCGACACTCTAACCGCTGAGCCAAACTGGCCAGGGCAGATTTTAAAACTTATATTGTAGGGCTGCTCTGTATATTAAGATAATGCATGTGAAAACATTCTGTAACTGGTTAAATAGTATGAAAATAAAACATACTATGATTGTTGTTATCTTGTAAAAGACTCTTTGAAAAAGAAAAAATCATTAAAATTTTGTATCAAACTTAGTCTACCCTATTGTCTGTCTACAAGTAACTTCTGAAAATAGTCACGCACCACTTAACAATGAGGATACGTTCTGAGAAATGTGCCATTAAGCGATCTCATTATTGTGCGAACACCTCAGAGTATACCACACAAACCCAGGTGATATAGCCAAATACCTGGTATAGGCTATACCTGATACATGATAGAGACTATTACTCTAAGGCTACAAGCCTGTACAGTATGTTACTTTGCAAAACAACACAAAATATAAACAAGCATACGAGGAAATGATGCAATGAAAAGACATAGTAAACATGAGATGAATTAAGCTGCCACTGGCATAACATGGCACACTGTTCTACCGCAAACCTTTTTTCATAAGTAGAAAGAGTACACTCTAAAATAATGATAAAAAGTATAATACAGTAAATACATAAACCAGTAACATAGTTGTTTATCATTATCAAATATTATTTACTTGTATATAATGTATATACTATACTTTTACACAACTAGCAGCGTAGTAGGTGTGTTTGCACCTCGCATGAAACAATGCATTGTGCTGCAACGTTATAATTGCTATGATGTCACCTGGTGACAGGACTTTTTCAGCTCCATTATAACCTGATGTGAATACCATCATATGTGTGATCCTTTGCTGACCGAAACGTTGTTACATGACCCATGACTGTAAATTGTACTATCAACATTATTCTCATTCACAGAAGGCAGACTGGCCCTCACTCCATTATCTGCTGGGATTTTACCCATCACCTTTTAATAATGATATTTACTTAAAAAATTTAAAAACAGAGGCTCCAAAATAATGATATATTTAAGTTTAATATGTAAATAAGAAAAAACTGTATAGAGAGTGACAAACTTTCTAAGCTTAGGATGTTACCTCTTGGGAAAACTAATCAATTTTAATTTCCATTACTGAGTCCCTATGCATTTGGATTAGTTAGGACAAATTCTTCAAAAATTTGAGTAACTCCAGATAATTAACAACAAGTTAATTATAGAATTATAATTTTTTCCTGTGTCTAGCAGATAATGGAAGAATTGTTCATCTTGATTTTTGAGGTATTTTCAGGAACAGGGATGTTCCAACTCAGTTCCTTTTGCTAGCATCAGTCTTTCAGTTATGGACCTTACATTTGAAATATAGATCCTGAAAATTTTAATAAATAGTATAATCTACATATGGGTAAGTTAACAGCAACTGAAATAAGTTTTGTGCAGGAAGTATGCTATAGAGTTTAAGAGAATTACGTTCATATGTATCTCTTAAACAATATCATATATATTGTATCTAATTAGAAAATAAAAAATCACCTAGTCTAATCATTGTATTTTGCAAATGAAAAATCTGCAAAGTTTATATCATCTCTGAGGTCCAGAGATGATATAAACTTATCCTTGTCCATCCACCTGAAATTACAAGGAATATTCTTAACTTCCTTTTAATTAAGGGCTAAGCCCACTTGAAACTTTTTATTTTGAAAAAAATAAATGGAGAAATGATACTTTCCACTGTAGGGATGTTTATGTGTTAGGATAGACCAAGACCTTTGTCTCTAGAATCTCTCATGCTATCTGCTTAGTAGTAAATGGCGACAGCAAGAAATGAGAGGTCAGGAAAGCCTGCAAGGAAGTGTGATGCGATCACCATGGGGAAGACGCTCAGGGGAGGCGCAGAAGACCCAAGCAGCCATTTAGAACACATCTTCAAGCAATCCCCCAGTAGCCAGATGGAAAGGATGAAAAGTGAAAATGATGAGAGAATAGAGGAGAGGCATGAGGTGTAGAAGTGCTAGCATTGTAATAACCTGGTTATTATTAACAGGAAAGGAGCAGAGGGAAGACTAGATGGTATAGGCCTGCCATTTATACAGCTTTGCTAGAAAGCTGCAGTTTATCTCTCTCCAGGTCTATTCCCTGCAAATTGATGGGGAAAGGGACTAAACAAAGGCAATTTAGATGTATGCCCAATAAGATGTGGGTGATGTAGGAAGGTGCTTACTTGTCAATCATTCCTGGGAACAGGTAAGTGGCCAGAACAGGCGTTGCCACTGCAAGGAAGCAAAACCTGAGTATTTTAACTTCCAGACAAAGGAATTTTCAGCTCTCGCGTTTGGTTCCTTCTCTTGCTTGCCCGAGCTCCTGGCTCGCCAGCTGTAGGAAGAGCATTACCCTGCATTCTCCTACCTGGCCCATGGCCATCCATAAAATGGACTAATGCTGTACTGGACCTGGCTGCAACATGGAACAAAAACTCTGGACAATGGCCTGCTTCTAGCTCTTCTGAATCCACAGCTGCCCCTTTTCCAGAACTGGACTAAGGGACATGGGACTTTGCAACCCAAAGAATGTAGCACATACAAATAAAATCTTTTACCACATCTCATTCTCCCATGAGGCTTCTGAAAATGCTTATTTCAGCAGTGCCCCAAGAACCTCACTCCCATGAGCAATGGGGAAATCTGGCCCAATTATTTCTCCTGCAACAGATGAAGTGGACCTAATGTCATTTTATAACAATTTTGAAGAAAAGAATAGTTAGAATATAAAAAAACCTTTAAAAAATATTTGAAGAAAAAAATTACCTGATGTGGAGGACTTTGGCCTAAAAACTGTGAGAATATAGAATTACAGGTAAACTCAAAGAAAAAAAAAACTGTATCTAGACATACGCAGGGGATTTCACATGTATATGTAGAGATATAAAAGTACTTAATAGGAACCTCAATAAAAGTAGGGCCAGCATTAGATTTTGCCAACACTACAATAAAAACTAGGAAAGGATATGAAGGGATGAGGATGAAACTCTGAAAGAAAAAGTTGTATTTGGGGACTTATAGAGCAATATAATTCCCAATGGCCTTAGGACTAAACTTCCCCCCACAGGAGAACACAGACCAAACTTCCCGCCAGACCTGGCCAGACAGGAAAGGCCACTGGACACCAAGAACCAAAGATGTACCCAACTGCACATCCGCATTCCTGTAGACCAAACCCCCTGCCCAAACCCACCAACCAAGACCTCAAAACCCACTGACTGACAAAAGCTCCCCACCAGGGGATGCATATAAGGATGAAACTCCAGCTCCTAGGGGCTGCCATCATCTACCCAACACCCCATGGCTCAGTGCTGTGTAGACTTCCCTTTGGATATCCCCATCCCCTACCTCTTTACTTTATTTTTTAATCCTCACCCGAGGACATTTAATTTTTTTTTTTTTTTTTTTTTTGCATTTATCTTCCGATAGAGCAGGAGGGAAAAAGGGAGGAAAAGAGAGAAACATCGATGTGAGAGACACATCGACTGGCTTTCACCCACACAACCCCAACTAGGGCTGGGTACAAATTGCAACTGAGGTATGCACCCTTAGCGGGAACTGAACCCGGGTCTTTCTGGACCATGGGCCAACACTCTAACTGTTGAGCCAAACTGGCCAGGGCCCCCTTTACTTTTTTTTTTTTTTATCCTCACCCGAGGACATTTTTTCATTTTTTTGTTCAGATACAGTGGGAGGGAAAAAAAGGGAGGGAGGCAGGGAGGGAGGGAGAGAGAGAGAAACATCAACGTGAAAGGGACATGGGACATATCGCATGGCTGCCACCCACACGACCAACCAGGACTGGGGACAAACTGCAACTGAGGTAGGTGCCCTTAGTGGGAACCAAACCCAGGTCTCTCTGGACCGCAGGTCGACGCTCTAACCGCTGAGCCAAACCGGCCAGGGCAAAAAGTCTCTTCTTTTTTTTTGTACGTGCCCCTAGCAGGAACCAAACCCAGGATTCTCTGGTCCGCAGGCCGGGGCGGGCCCCCTTTACTTTAAATAAATCTGATTTTGTATCTGTTGTCTGGGATTGCTATTTAGCCTGCTGGTGAACCGAACCACCAACTTTTACCTTTCAATCTAGACTTAAAACATCTATCTCCTCTCAAATACCTAATGGGTGAGATACATTTTCTGATATGCAAAGATTTAAAATATAATATGCAGGCACCATAGACAAATGAAAACAAACCTGTAAACAGCTGTGTCAGAACAAGGAATGAGAGATACTAAATCAAAAAACGAGGGAATTGTGGCTGGAAAATACTGAGATTACCAGTAGGACCAGTAAATATATATAACCTGCATTGTTGTTTTAGACATGTTTGCCAAATTAATTGCCCTCCCCCTTTTTTTCCTTTCCAAAACTCGTAGATCTCTATTGCTTAAAAATTGGAAAGGAGCCCTGGCTGGTTTGTCTCAGTGGTTAGAGTGTCGGCCCACAGACCAAGGAGTCATGGATTCAATTATAATTCATTCCTGGCCCTGGTTGGCTTGTGCGGGAGGCAACCAGTTGATGTATCTCTCTCATGTTGATGTTTCTCTCTGTCTCTCTCTGTCCCTCCCACTCTATCTGATGATAAATAGAAAAATACCCTCGGGTGAGAAAACAAACAAACAAACAAACAAACAAAGTGGAAAGAAACAAATCATAAGATCTATAACCTCAAATTCAATTAATACAAGTGGGTATGATACATGGGTGTGTGTGTGTGGGGGGGATATTTAGCATTTCAAGTGTCACACACACAAAAAAAAGCCAAAGATTAATGTTCTCCTAATGGCTTTGATAGTTAAGTAAATGTAGGTTTCCAAATGCATCCAGAAAAACTTTAGAATAATCATTAGAATAATTAAAAGCCTTCCTTCTTAACTAGAAGTTATCAACAAACAAAATGTTCTGGAAAGAAGGAAGTAGAGTAAAAGTAAGGTCCTCTTCCTTGCCCACTACCCTCAAAAAAAAAAATAAAAACAAAATGCTTAAGGAATAAAACAAGTTGGAATATGTACAATTTATATAATAATTATAGCAATTATTACAAATGGGTCACTGTGTTATAAACAGGAAAAGACTCTTAGATGGGATTTTATTTTAAAGAGATTTACATGCTTTTGACATAAAGAATACCTAAATAAAATGACATGAAAAGCTAAAAAGAATGGAATAGGCAAAGATTTTAGGAAGACTAAAAAAAAATCTGTTTGCCATTATTAATATGAGACAAGGCAGAGATAAAAAAAAATTAAGATACTGTAAAAGTCATTTCTAACTAATATAGAATCCATAACACATAGGCTCAAGGTCATGAAACTTATCAACCATATAATATCTCATTATGTATCTGAAAAATACAAGACAATAAACTACTTCATATTTTATTGAAAACAAATAACAAAAAATTGTATGTCCTGTCTGATTCTACTTGTGGAAAAATATAACGTATATATGTGGGAGAAAAGCCTGAAAAATGAAACAGATTTAAAGCATATCACTTTGTAGTTGGAGTATGAGTGCTTTTTATTTATTTTTGAATACTTCAAATATTAACCAAAATTTTATTATTGACCATACATAGACTAATTTTGTAATAAAATAGTATCAATTTTTAAATAATGTACATGGTAATATTTCTACTTTTTTTTGTTAGTCCTGAATTGAGAATATTTTTTCCATTTTTTTTTTTTTTTTTTAGAGAGAGAGTGGAAGGGAGGAAGGTGGGGGAGAGAGAGAGAAAGAGAAATATCAATGCGAGAAAGTACATCAATTGGTTGCCTCCCTCAGGCACCCCAACCAGCGGCAGGTATGAAACCTGCAACCAAGGTACGTGCCCTTGATCGGGGAATGGAACCTGCAACCATTTGGTGTGCAGGCTGACGCTCTAGCACACTGGCCAGGGCAATATTTCTGCTTCTTTTAATCCTCAACCAAGGATATTTTTCTATTTATCTTCAGATAGAGTGGGAGAGAGGGAGCGAGAGAGAGAAACATCAATGTGAGAGGGGACATATCGATTTGCTGCCTCCTGCACAACCCTGACCAGGGCCAGGACGAACCGCAACCGAGGTATGTGCCCTTGACTAGAATTGAACCCATGACTCATTGGTCCGCAGGCCAACACTCTAACCATTGGACCAAACAGGCCGGGGCAATATTTCTTCTTTTTAAGAGAATACATTTTCTTGGTTTATATTTTACTTTGATTTTGGTTTTTAAGGTGATTTAAAATTACAAGATATCATTTTGGCCTCCAGTTAATTGCTATAAACTGTTCTTACACAGACATTAACCAAAGTCACATCTGCTTTCACCAAAATAAGTTTCGGCTTCTACAGTCTTGGAAATTCTTGTAATCTGGAATTTTGTACTTAGGAAAATCCTTAGAATGTGTCAAAGAACATAGTGTCTTTGAAAATGAACACTTCAGTTGTTATAAAACTAAGCATTCCATATGTAATCTTCTTTAAAGGTAGGAAAAAAGAAAACCCTGAGAATTCTTACATTATTATTTCCCAGTTCAGTAAAATCAGACATATACATTAACCTTCAAGAATTTTATAGTAAAGGGTAGAAGTGATTTAAAGACCTATGGCTGGCCTTTTGTTACCTCATCAAAGCTTTTACTAAATTGGGTAATTAATCATGTCATTTTGAGAATTAAAAGTGTTATCTGAAGTCAGATACTCTTTTTCCTTTGACTTATTAAAGTAAAAATACATCTGCAAGTTTATTTTTAAATTTCCACCCAGTTCAATTTCACTATGTGGTAACATAATGTCAAAAAAAATGACAGGCCAAATGACAAAGAAATCAGATAAATGTGAACACATGTCATTAAGGAACCCTCTTGGCACACTAAAAGTTTTAACTGAAGATGAAATAAATTAAGAAGTACTGTGAATATAAAATGAAAACCATGTCTTTGAGAATCCTTTCAACATAGTATTCCAATCAGCCATTGTAATTTCATAAAATTTACAGAGCCAAACTAAACAAACAAGTCATTACACAAAATCTTTTATTTTCTATGTATATTAGGAAGAAGGTGTGTAGGGGAACTCACTTAGAGGTGCAATATGGCTCCACCCCCAAAGTCGTCTGGAAATGTTGGACCCTCTGTTTAACCTTCTGTAACTGTTGAACTCTCTGTAGCCTCAGGCTTGGCTGACTACTCAGGAAAGCTGTCCAAAGGTAAACATCATGCTCCCAGGAAGGAGGTTAATGAGTGTATGGAGTATAATAACTGCCTGATGTTATCTGTTAATTTAGGAATGCATTGTTCTTTCTGGTGATCTATGTGACTACCTAACATATGGTTTTACTATTAATCCTCTATGAAAAAAGAGACCCTGTCCTGGGAGGGGGTGGATTCTTCCCTACTGCTCATGACTGGAAGTGCAGCTGCTTCGCCTGTGTATGTAAGTTTCTTTTATTAAAGTTCTTATGAATTAGAATAAGGCCACATGTTAGTTCTTCAGAATCAATCCTGAATTTAGACTTTTAGAGCTTTCTCCCAACAAGTTGCTATTATGAGGTAGATTAGAAGAACTGCAGAGAATCAGACATAAAGTAATATGCTATTAACTGAATTATTATTTTTGGGTAAACAAAGTTTTAAAAATAAGGTAGAGAAAATTTAGCAGATTGGAAATATGAACTTATTCTTTCTCCTTAATAAAAGATCCTCTGTCTTACTATTAAAAAATAAATAAGTGAAGGAAAGGGCATAAATGCATAAAGACAAAGCATGAAAGAAGACATGATAGCAGAAACAATAATTCAACACACTTTTGAAACTGGAAAATGGATAAGATAAGCTGAGAGGCAAGAGTCTGAGAGAGAGGATGCCATAAAGATATAACAGGAAACATTTGGAAGATCAACTCTGCTGAATAGAGCTTACTCAGAAGAAGAGGCCTATCACTGGGGACTAGGAGATCCTTGGTGATGGCCAGGTCCCTTGCCTGACCACAATCCATGAAGCTCACAAACTGGCAGACCCAAATGTACCACCAGCTTTCTGGTAGTAAGAATGCCAGGATTTAAGAAATGCCTTTAATATGATAGAAACAAGCTGACCAACTTAACCAAAAACAAACAAACAACAAAAAACAAATAAAAACACAAGTACCTGGTAAAAAGGTTGATCCAGGGAGCAGAAAAACAAAAGCCTCAACAATTGTCAGAGTTAAGAAAAGACACAATTAATCAAATAAGAACCAGATTCAATGAAAAATTAGAGAATAAGGATTCATTTTCAGAAACTGAAAATACAATCATAGGATAATTAAAAATGCCAATCAAATATTGAGAAAATATTCCATAGAAGAGAAGAAAATATAAGAAGTTTAATGCTAGGAGAGAAAATCCAAGTATCAGTGTGAAAAAGCAGAGCAAATAGGAAAGAGGGCATATTGAAGAAACAATATAGAATAAAGGACGTGAGTTTCCATATTGAACCAAAGAATGAATAAGGAAGAACAAGCCTTTTTGTGCATTGAAATTGCCAGTTCAGACTGGGAACCGGGGGAATGAGGACAGAAGGCTCCAGGAGGGTCATCTGCTTTGGAAAGGTGTTGGTTACTGGACCACTAGATCTGTCCGACTGCAGCTGAGAAGAGCTGAGTGATAGCTAAGCCGGAGCCTGAGCCTGCCTCAGCGCGGGGCTGAAATGGTCAGAAGTAAGATGGAGCAGTTTGTGTTCCAAGGTTGCACTGATGCAATGAGAGAGCAGTCTCTCAAAACCATCTGAAAAGCAGGAGGAGGAAGGAGGAGATGTTATTCTTGAAGAGAAAAGGCTACTTCTAAGAATGACAGAAGATGGTCTATGAAGTCAAGAGCCCAAAGGAGTTCCACAGGCCTCTTTCTTACATGAGCCCTGCTCTATATCACTGCAAAGTCTAGGACAGGGGGGAGCCATGCCCGAATCACAGAGGTGTCACCTCAAGCAGCCTTGTGAATCATGAGGTCTGGAGATATAATGCCTTTTGCCTTCTGGTTCCCTTAAAATGTCCCATTCTCCCCATTACTACATGTGTCTGGTGTTTCCTTTTCTTTCCTAAGTGTCATAGAATGCCTTTCTTTAAACTGTTCTTTATTTTTACATTCTAGTTTCTTCAGAAGTTCTGAGGTCAACCATTAAAGGCCACTTGGTTAAAAAAAAGTCATATCAGAAAATCTCAATATTATTCATAATTAGATACTATAAGTATAAGCAGTCAGACCTTATACTGGGTAAGAAAAGTTCAGGAAAGCTGCTGGAACAAGGTGGAACATGCCCATTGTGACTTTGTTCACAATGTTTTCAGAATCCAAGCAGGTGAAGGAGAATGAGCTACACACAAGAGCAGTATGGTGGGGCAAACCGGCTGTGGTGAAGTGGAAGAAGGGGCCCTGAGTGAGCTACTTGGGCACTCTTAAGGAGATGCTATTGTTATTTCAGGTCCAGTGCTACCGGAGAAGAAACTCCAGAGAGTGCTAATGGACAGGCCAACTGAAGCATTATGGTGTGGCTAACCTTGAGGATAAGATTCAAGTTTTGAAGAGGCACTAAGATAAACAGTTATTTAATCTGGAAAAACGTGCACTCAAAAAATCTATCATGAGAAGGTAGACATGGTAAACTCCCTTAGAGCTGTCCTGGGGAACTTTTTGTGCTCTCCGGTATGGTAGCCACTAGCCACATGTGGCTATTGAGCACTTGAAATGTGACTAAGTGAGGATTTAAAGTTTTAATTTTATTTAATTCTAATTATTGTTTAATTTAAAGAGATACACGTGACTAGTGACTACCATACTGGACTTTGCAGTTTTAAATTTAAAAACAAAAGAAAACAAAGACACACACACACACACACACACACACACACACACACACACACAGTAAAAGCCTGAGAAATAGTATCTGTAGCCACATACCCCTTGTGGTCCAGAAAGTGGTTCTATCAAGTCCAACAGGGTCCTCACCTAATACAGACCACTCTGCCAGTGAGGTGATCACTCCTCTCTCCTTCTCATCCTCTACAGGTCCTTTCCTCTCTTCTCCTCCTTCCCTCATAAAGCACTGCAAGTCTCCGCCAGGTCCAGCCTCACTCTCATCCACAACTCCTACGCCTTTGCACAAATAAGCAAGGTGTCTGCATGTCTTCAGTTTATTTCTTCCTATGAATACTATATTCTTCTTTTTTATGTTAATATAAATTTACATATATAACATTCCTGTATGCTATTTGGGAGTGTGTACTATTATTTTTTATACTAACACTTGTTTTGATTTGTTAGGAACTGTTCCAAATACAGGTTTCCAGAACTGCAACCACCTGATAAAACAAGTACTTCTATTTAGATTTCTTTTATTCAAACAAATGTTTTCTTGCTTCACACATTATATGATTTATTATTTTCTCTTCATACTTCTCTGAGATGTTTTTAAAAATATTTGTTTGTTAGACAAAATATTTGTTTGTTGGAGATATCTAAATTTATATATTCTATAACTAGATTACCAATATAAATAATTCATCTATCTATCATTTTACCAATTGATGGGACAAAAAAAAGCATTAAGAGCTTATATACCTTTTTTTTGTACTTATTTGTTTTGTGTTGTTGTTATAAGCACTATACTTCCCATACTGTTATCAAATATTTAAAACACAGGTATATTCTGAAATATAACTTCACACTTATTATTTTCTATTCTATCAAAGACTTATCTCCAAGTGAATAAAAAACACAGAAAAAGAAATAGGGGCAAGGTGAAAACAAGAGGGAAAAAGGCAAGAGGTTCTGGAATTTCTCTAAAGAAAGCAAGACTCAGCAATTATGTGGAGAAAATTCACGACGGGGTGGGACCTAGAGTGGCAAGTGTAGCCTATGGAGGTGCACTTAAAAAAATGGTTACAGAGGAGAAGCCCTGAAAAGTGACCTGGGTCTGGGCAGGGCTGCAGGTGTCCCAGAGGCTCTAGGAAAGCAGAGGTGAGCAGACAGTAGTAATGTCAGGGAAGGCTTTGGGCACAGAGAAGGCAGTACGCTAGGGAGAGGTCTGGCTCCAAGTAAGTAATGTATGATGCTACCTATAGCTGCTAATCTGCACAATGTTTTAATTTATTCCTGAAGTAATTTAATAAAGAAAAAAGTTACCTGTGATGTCCTGAATACCGTGGACCACGGATATGGCCTATTCCTCGGCACCCTGGAGTAGGACAGACAGCTTGACCTGGCAGGATTTTCACATCATTTGCTCCTTCAGGAAGTAAAAGAATATAACTTGAAAACACCTTTAGTAAAAACGAACTGGAAAGACTAAAATCTGTAAATGATATTCATTGAGACTTTACAAATTGAAAACAAATTATCACCAACAAACACTTATTGAGTACTTGTGATGTTTTATAAGATGATTTAGCAGAAAATATCATTGCTGTAATAGATAACACCATTAGCAACTAATACCAGAAGCAGAGCAAAATAAATCAACATTGAAGAAAAAAAAAAAAAAACAGATATGAGAATATTCACTTATCTCTTTCAGAAGATAATACTGGCAAAAGCAATACAGCCATGAAGTGAGAAAGTGAGGGGGTGAAGTGTGGGTTGTAGTTTCCCGTTATACTCCCACTAAACCACAGCAAGGTCCCCCCAAATACTGGACAGAAACTGGGCTAGTAATTGGGCATGCCAAAGACAGTGAGCATGCCCTGCCCATGCTTCCTCTTCAGCTGTCAAAGCCAGCTGCAGAAAGCACTGCCTGCCACACGCCACACACGCCACACACGCCACACACCCCACATACCACATGCATACCACACCCCCCACACCACGGATAACCACTTCCAGCCAAAGATGGGTTCTATCAAGCACCAGAGGCAATCCATCTACAAAGTGCATGAAGATTTAAACCCCCTTCTCTGTTCTGTGATCCTCCTCAGTCTGCTCTTCCTCACTTTCCCTTTTCCCCATCAACAGCAGCTCCTAGAATGTTCTATCCCATACTGTCATACCGTCTGGGCCCATTTCCCTGACAATCCCACACTTTCCTCCTCTCTCCCCAGCTCTCTCATTTTCATTTCCTGTGCAAACTTCCTATTTCCTGCCCTCATTTCAATATTTTCTCCATTTTCTAGCACTAACTTAATCTGGCAGTCAGTTGAAGAGAAGGCATTCTGCAGCTTTCTTCAAGAGAAATTGTTCATTTTCTCACACCCCACATATCTCAGAATTGGCCGGGAAGTCAGTGCCCGCTGTTCCTCACAGCATCTCTTCTAGACTACAGTTCTTTCCTATTCTTTAATACTCCTGTTCTGAGGCTGATGCCATGGGGCATCCTCAGCACTGGCCCTCTCATTGCTCGCACCCATCTGCCTCTGTCACCCCTGTCACCCAGAAAAGGCTTCAGCCCTCACTCACTGTGTTTCACTCTGACCCAACTCCAGCAACACCCAAGGCATCCTCAATACCCACACAATCCTCCTGTCCACTACGCTGCCCTCACAGAACCAACTCATCTCCAGTGGCTTCTTCCCTGAATCCATCTGAGCCTCTGGATTTTGTCATCACCAAAATGACATTGCTTCTAAAATCACTAGGCAAACAGCCCCTCAGACTAGAGAATCCCGACCTTCCAGATTGCTTGCTCAGGTATCCCACCCAACTCCTGATGATGTTCCCAACATCACTGGGATTTCCAGGCCACTGATTTCCCTTCTTTTCTCACCATCAGTCATCAGTCCCTTCTTGCCATAACTCTTCCCTCGTCTTAGAGTCCATCAACCAGTGTTTGACCCTCTATTGCAAATAATTTCAATTCCCTTTCCTCTCTGATCTTTTATCTTAAGTGGCTATGGGGGGAGGGGGTGAAGCCAACCATGGATCAAATGTATTATCCTGCTGCTCTGTTTTGTGTAACTAAGTTCTCCTGGGGAAAAAATTACACAACAGTGCAGATTGTTACCAAAACTACTTACTGTCTTCAATATCACCTGAACTCCTCTACACTCTCCACCCAGCTCCAATGACTGGCTCTCAGGAATGCCACGTACCTGTTCCTTTGCTGAGAAAACAGGAGCTTTCTCCCCTGTGCACCATCATTTCCTTCCCTCCTTCCATCACAACGCATGGAGAATTCCCTCTCCAGAGCAAACCCCTCACCATTATGTTGGGGTATTAGCTACTTCATTCTCCAGCATCTTTAGGCTATGGGATATTCTTATCACTCCTGGACTTTTTAAATCCTTTCTACCATCATTTAAACCTACTCCAGCCTCCCACATTATAAAAAGAAACAAAGACAGAAAACAAAAGCTTAAAACTCTACTTAAAATCCACATTTCCCTTTACTGCTGTTCACTCTTTTTCTCCCTCATAGCCAAACTTCTGAAGAAGATGTCTCTATTTCCTCACATCTCAGTCCTCAAACCACATCAGTCTATCTTCTAAGGTCAGTAATAACCTTTATGCATTAAGCCCAATATGCACTGCAGAGTATGCATCATATTTGCTGTCTTGGTACTATCAATCACTGTCTCCTCCTTGAATTGTTATTGTCCACCAGCTTTGGTGACATCATACTCTGACAATTTCCCTGCTGCATATGAGCATTCTCTTATCTTCCTTGCCAGCTTTTCCTCCTCTAGTTAACCTTAAAATGTGAGAGCCCCATGTTTTGTTCTTGGGCTATCCATTTCAACATTTTATTTACCAACTGTATGCTACAGATGCTCATAGGTTATAGCCCAGAAATTTTTTATGTTACAGACCAATACTTCCAATTCGATATATTCAATTTCAATACACCTCCAATGGTATCTCTCAAAGGCATTTCAAACACAACTTTTTCAAAACTGTAGTCATCATCTTGTCCCCCAACCTTCTTTTCTGCTAGAGATGCTCATCCCAATAAATCACATCACACTCCATTCCAGAAACCTGGAAGTAATTCTTTACATCTCTCTCCAATTGCACTCTGCCTCAACTTCTTATTGACTCTCAATCTCTTAAATACTGCCTATTTTTTTAAATCACTACTGTGACTGCCCTAACCCAAGTCATCATCTTCTCCTTGGAGAATTTCTGTAGCCATTCTTTTCTTTTTAATCTTCCCAGAATTTGGGAGGACACATCATTTTTTTTTTTAAATACTGATTTTTAGAGAGACAGTAAGGGAGATGGAGAGATGGAAACATCAATGAGAGAGAAACACTGATTGGCTGCCTCCTGCATGTCCCCCACTGGGGATTGAACACACAACCCAGGCATGTATTCTGAAAGGAATCGAACCAGCAAACTCTTTGGTGCATGGGACGATGTTCAATCTACTGAGCTACACCAGCTGGGCATCTGTAGCCATTCTTTACTCATTCCAATCTATTCTCTTTCTTGCAATCAGAGTGACATTTTCAAAGTACAAATCTAATCATTTCCTCTTAGCACCATGAAAGAGTTTTCATTGTTTGGATTCAGTCCAAATTCCTCAGCCTGGCCTACCTGATCTGACTCCTATCTCGTCAGACATATTAGCTCACTTGATTTTCCTCCATATTCAATATTCTACATCGAAACTGTCTTTTCCTGTTCCTTGAACCTACCAGGTTCTTCCACAAGGTAGGGCATGTGTGTGTTGGAATGACCTTCCTATTTCTAAGCCTGGATGACTCCTATTTACTTTCAGGCCACAGCTTGTATTCCACTTCCTCAGGCTACCTTCCCAGAGTATGTTAGATTCCCATTTTATATAACATTTCCCAAACTACAAATTGAATGATTATTTGTTTAATGTTTATCTCTGTTATTAGAATATGAGCTGTAAGCCTGATATTTCATTCTTGTGTCATCAGACCTAGTCTGACACATAGTTGGTGCTCAAGAAATGCTTATTAAATAAACATATGAGTATTCCACAGTCCTTCCCTCAAGATGCTCTTGGTCAAGAAAATAATCTTATGTAAAAACCGGAAATTGGCCTTGGCCGATTGACTCAGTTGGTTAGATCATTGTCCTGTATACCAAAAGACTGAAGTTTATTCCCAGTTAGGGCCCAAGCCAAGGTTGCGATCAGATCCCCAGTTCAAGTGCGAGTGGGAGGCAACCAATCGATGTTTCTCTCTCTCAATCAATAAAAACATACCCTTGGGTGAGGATTAAGAAAAATACCAAGACATTTGCATTATAGTGTGACTATGTTGAACAAAAATACTGACTGAAACTGGGTCCCACTGTGTGGTGATATTAGAATAAATATCAGAAAATTTTTTTATTAAATTTATCAAAAAATAAGAAAAGTATATCGTACACACTTTTTCTCTTACAACTTCACAAAATACCTTGAGGGATAAATATAAAGAAATAGTAATTTCCTGATTCAAAGGTAGCTTTTGGAAACTGCTTTTTAAAAAATCAATTTTTAAACTAATCGAAGGAACTGATGTTTAAAAATTGCAAACAAGTCCCTAGTTGAGGAGTATTCCTGTGTTAGTCAGTAAATAAAAGAATCTGTGAGAAAAGAAACATAGATAGATATAAACAGACTCTTCTCCAAACTGCACCTCATTATACACTACCAAGCCCACCATCACAAAGGCCTAGAACATTAAACCCATAAACAGAACAAACAACAGACAAAGACTTCTCATCAGCCAGCCCAGATGTCACTCTGTGCGAACAATATTCCAGTAAATTCTCAATGAATGCTACTTGGCATTTTTTTTTCTAGACTATTTTAGATTAAATTAAGGTTTAAAGTGATCTTTTAAATATTTATCCAAAGCTCTGATGGATGTCATGATTCTCTCTGTTAGATCTGTAAGAAGAGGTATGACCTCAACTATTGGGAGAATTATCACATTAAAAGTGTATCAAGGGAACATAACAAAAGAGTCAAGAAAAATACGCTACACAAATGCATGGAATCTAACAATTTCCTTGGTAAAGTCTGTATGAAATTTAATAGGTTAACTCAATGGTGAATAAGACTGAGAGCCATCTGTGGGAAAAGGAAACCTGTAAATTTTACAATCCTTCATACTATTGTCTCTAGGATAAAGGGAAATAAAATAAAACTAATTTCTATCATAGGTCTCCAGAAAATAACTGAATTTCACTGAGAATGTTTGAAATCATTTCTTCAGAGAGACTGTCCCTGACCATAGTCCCCTTTCTTGTTTTCTTTTTACCACTGTATTAGAAATTATTTTCCCAGTTTATCACCTGTCTCCCTTCATGAAAGTGAGGGCATTGACCTTATCTAATTTGTTTACCATTGCATTCCCAGCACCAACCACAGCAGTAATTGGCACATAAGAGATATGGAATAAGTATGTGTTTGGAATGAATAAAGATCAGAAAGACAACAACAATTAACACTTGTAGGTATTATTTTGGCTTATCCTGACCAGAATGCTGTGAAATAATCACTACTTGATTCTCATTCAGACCTTAGCATGCCTAAAATCAATCTGGTTTTCTATTTCAAAATATTAAGAGCTATTCACTGTATCAGGCAGCATGAATAAATTCTAATTTATTCCAGGTCTTCTATAAAATTTGTACTCAGGCAGGAGTTAATCTAATTGCAGACTTCTTACTGCCAGGACAACAAAGAAATGGAAAATATGCTTGTAAATTGGAAATTATCTGAGTAATGAACAATGCTTCACACTAACATGACACTGTAGTAAAATGTCCTCATGGATGCCCCGTCACACGGAACTACACGGTTGCCATTAGCAGCCAGGACAGACACTGTAGTTACCCACTCAACGTCCATTCCCTCTTTTCTTGCTGACTGAACCCTGACTTGATTTAGGGCAGCAATGTGCCTTACTAAAAATGTTGGCTTTCCCAGACTCTCTCACATCCAGACATAGTCATTTGACATTGTCCTGGATAATAAGACCTCAGGGAAAGGCAATGTGAAGATGTCTATAAATGATTTTTTTTTCCTATTAAAAGGGTAGAGATGACACTGGTGCTGCTTTGCCCATTTCCTCCTTCTTTGACCTTTTCAGAACACAAATGTAAGAGTTCACGAGGTGACTCGCACAAGGACCAACGTAGAAGTGTTGAAGAAGGCAGAGAATAAAGGAAGATTGAGCCTGAACCCAAGACACGCCTGGGGGAACCTCCCACATCCGTGTCTGTCATGGATAAAAAATAACTCTTTTTTATTAAACCATTATGATGAAAGAGCAATTTTATTTTGTAAAATCAAGTAATTGTTCTGAAACAAAGACTAGAAGTGCATGTGGGTATTAGACCTATTGTCATATGAAGATGCTGTAAGATATCAAGGGCAAATCAAGAAATAAAGAGACTGCACTCCTCTCCAGGAAATAAGAAAGTGAACTGTCTATTCAACATGGCCCAACGGGCAACTATGAGTGATATGTATGGAAAGACCTGTTATCCCACCCAGAATGTGTTGGAAGCTGAGATCATCTCCTTGCTTCTGAGCAGAAAGCAGTTTCCTCTTATAATTGTTATTTTATTTGGTAGAGAGCTGACCCAGAGCATAATGACAATACTAACACTGATTGAAGCAAATTAAGATAGACTATGTGAGCTTCAGATTGGTGTTGATCAGCATCAGAAAATAAGGACCAAGCAGCAGCAGCATTCTTATTTCAACACTATTTACCCTCTGCTGAAAAAGCATTCAGTTCAACTTGATTCATTTAGGAAGTGTTTTATAGAGAAATGTCATTCGCATTGTGTCTAGAGGACATAACAGAAAAGTGGAACAAATTTAAATGTCACTGATAACAGATAAGTTAAAATAATTGATTTATTGTTATTATTTAAAAAATAACCATAAGGGTTATTCACTCTTTTAAAGAAATATTAAGTGCCTGTCATATGCCAGACAGTAGTGCTAGGATTATGGCAGCACACCCAACAGAAAGCCCCGTCCCTTGGAGCTTACCTTCTGGTGCAAAAGACAAAATAAACAATGAAATGAGAAGCAGAATGTAATGTCAGACAGTGATGGTTGTAGGAAGATCTATAAAGTGAGTGAAGAAGAGAAAGTGACGAGAGGGGAATGGGATGCTCTTTAAGGCAGAGTAGTCGGGGAAAAAGTCCTGACATTTGAACAGGATCTTACACGAAGGGAAGGCATGAGACATCTGGGACAACAGACAACAGAAGGAAGGCCAGTGTAGCCGGAGCCCCATTGGCAATGGAGAGGGGCAAGAGATGAGATCATAGGGGTCAGAGTGGGAACACTGGAAAGTATGGCGAAGGACTGAATCAGTGAGGAAATACTGGGGTCCTGTCCTTTGACAAGCATTTACTTCTACCAGAAACTGGTAAAGGTCTTAAGACAGGCTCTGCATTGTGGCTGGAACTAGAGGTGCCAATGTAGCGATGACTTCCTACCTGCTATTTAAAGCCATGGACTAGATGAGCTCTCATAGTGAATTAGTGTCAATGGGGGAAAGAAGAAGCCTGAGGACTGCACTCAGGGAAACACAATATGTAAAGACTAAAAAGCATGAAAAAGGAGGCCAAGAAGGAGCAGCGAGGGGAAAGCCAAGAAAAATACATCCTTCATGGAGGAGCACATAAAGACAGGGTGTCAGTGGTTCTGGGGGTGGCAGTGTGCAGGGTGGGGTGACTGGAATAGGAACATTTTCACTGAACAGACCTGAATAGACCTGACTGACATTCAAAGAAGAATGGCAGAGGAAAAAGGGGAAAATGATAGCGTAAACTATTCTGAGGAGCTTTTTATATTAAAGGTGGTATAGAAGTGGGTTTGTCATCAAGCAAATGTTTTTTTTTAAATTTATTTTTGTAACAGATGTTTCTCCTTTTTCCCCCCATTGACTCCCTTCCTCCCTATCCCCTCCCACTCTGTCCCCAGCTTTGTTGTCTATGTCCATCGGTTATACGTACATGCATGTAAATTCTGTGGTTTATCCCTTCCTCTCCCCCCCTTCTGAGGTTTGTCAGTCTGCACCCTACTTCTATATCTCTGGGTCTATTTTGTTCATCAGTTTGTTTAGTTCATTATATTCCAGAAAATAAGTGAGATCATGTGATATTTGCCTTTCTCTGCTTGGCTTGTTTCACTTAGAATAATACTTTCCAAGTTCCTCCATGGTGTCTCAAAGGATAAAAGATCTTTCTTTCTTACAGTTGCATAGTACTCCATTATGTATATGTACCACAGATTTTTTATCTACTCGTCTAACTGATGGACACTCTTATTACTGTTTATGTTTGAGTGTGATGATGGGAATGTTTCAGTTGAAAGAAAATTTGAAAATGTAGAGAGAGGGTGAAATTATAGGAAAAGGTCCTTGAATGGCCCCAAAGTGATAGGCTGGTGGGCAGTCCGGACTGACTTCTGACAGGGCAGGGACTCTCGCCTGCGGCAGGGGAGGCAAAGCACATGTGTACAGAGGAGGGTGTACCAAGTCGATCAGGGTGTGTGTGTGGGGGTGACCAATTTCTCCCCTGAGAGCTTTTATTTTCTCACAAAATAGGCAGTAAGAGCATCATCTGAGACTAAGAATAAAGCAAGGAATGCAACAATATTAAACTTAGGAATAAAAAATAAGTAAGTAAACTATTCAAACATGCATATGTTCTCACTTCAAATAATTAAGGTTTCACTATCTTGTTTTGAACTGGAAATTTTTAGATTAGCATCCTGTTTTCTTTTCTACCCCGCACTCAGGAAATTTATATTATAGTTTGTTAAGAAGATTTAATGAAATAATTACCCTTGAATGTTTGAGAATGTGAATAATAAGCATATATTTCAAACTAAAATTATAGGTTAATCATGCTTATTCTCCATCTCCTAATAAAATTAGGGACAATAAATACCCATTGTGATACCATAATGAGTTTCTCAAAAGCAGAAAGAAATAGTATAACTAAACACCATGTTTGCTTGTACTAGATTTCAGGTTGTCAGATTTCATGATATATAGATAAAATAGAATAACTACTTTCTCAAATAAAAATGAAAAACAATTTTTAAAAGGTTACTAAAAATGTGAATGTTATACTTATGTGATTATACAGAAAAACCACTAAAGTATAGCAATGGAGACATTAGTAGAGGAAGGTAAATTGACCATCTACCTAACAGAGGAAAATATTTAGGAATGTGCTAGAGTCCTGAAGGACCAGTGAATACAAAAATGATGCTAATTCCACCACACAGAAACAATAACATACTAAGAAAAGAGTCCAAAAGCAATGGACAGCTTTCTAGATGTCCCTTCCATAGATTGGACAGAGCTTCTGGGCAGTGATGATAAAAAGTGAAACATGGTATATTGGGCTTTCCTCGGTATTTAAAAAAAGACAGCAGAGCAGCTGTCAAAGAGGTTTTTTTTTTAGCAAATATGATAAAATGCATTTATCATACATTGAAATTTAAACAGAGAAAGAATAATATGGTGGGTATGATAATTATACAAGGATCCCAGAAAAAGAGCACCTCATAGGTAATATGGGTACACTATCAGAGAGATCAAAGGTTTGCTGGAAAAAGGGATGACTCAACCTGGGTATTTGGACAAAACATCTTCGATCTGGTTGTATAAGCCACTGTAAGGACTAGGAACAAGACTGTGAGAAATGCGTGAATGGTGCTAACCAATATATGTTTGTAATGACAATGAAGCAGAAAAGAAGAAACATAGATCTAAACTGAGATATCTCTCATTCAAACATGTCATATTAGCATTTTAAAGTAAGGGATTTATACCATCAAGTTTACCACAATTATTTAAATACAAAAAACAGGGCTCTTTTTATATTACTAAATAGAATAGGACTTCATAAGTTGCCAATCTGTTTTGTTGCCCAGTTTTTAAACTTAAAAAAAAAAAATCAGGAAAACAACACTCCTAATTTATGCAGAAAAAACTAGGAGGGGTCCACAGACATAATGCTGAAGTACAGAACTGTAAGAGTAGAAAACACTTTAGGGATTATTGGCTCATACACACACACACAAATTGGTTTACATGTAACTAAACTAAATAGAATTGAACCTATATCTAACTGATAACTTTATTGTGAGAAACTGAGAGTAATATTGCATCTAAAAGTAATTAATACAAATACTATTTCACTAGATTGTCTTATCTCATTTTTTCATTATTTTAAAAAAAGAAATCAAAACAGATGTACTTTTTCCTAAACTTTAACTTTTATACAATTCTGTCTCAAAGATCATAAAAAAAACCCACAACCACCTAAAACTACTTTCTTTTGCTCTGAACCTCCTTCAGGTTGTTTTTTTTGTTTTTGTTTTTATAAATTATTTATTTATTTTTTTGTTACAGATATTTTACCATTTTTACCCCATTGGCACCCCCCTCCCTACCCCACCCCCGCCCCGTCTCCGGCTTAGTTGTCCATGTCCATTGGTCATGCATACATGCATATAAGTTCTGTGGTTTATCTCTTCCCACCCCCCCACCCCCTCTTCTGAGGGATGTCAGTAGGTGCCCTACTTCCATGTTTCTGGGTCTACTGTATTCCTCAGACTGTTATGTTCATTATATTCCGTATATAAGTGAGATCATGTGGTATTTGTCTTTTTCTGCTTGGCTTCATCCACTTAGGATAATACTTTCCAGGACCCTCCATGTCACCTCAAAGGATAAGAGATTTTTCTTTCTTACAGCTGCATAGTACTCCATTGTGTATATGTACCACTGCTTTTTTATCCATTCGTCTACTGATGGATACTTGGGCTGTTTCCAGATCTTAGCTATTGTAAACAGTGCTGCTATGAACATGGGGGTACATATATTCTTCCTGATTGGTGTTTCAGGCTTCTTAGGGTATATTCCTAGCAGTGGGATCACTGGGTCAAATGGAAGTTCAATTTTTTTAAATTATTATTTTTATTAATTTGTTTTTGTTACAAATGTTTCTCCTTTCCCCCCCATTGACACCCTCTACCTCATCCCTCCTGCCCCGTCCCTGGCTTTGTTGTCCATGTCCATTGGTTATGCATACATGCATATAAGTTCTGTGGTTTATCTCTTCCCCCCACAACACCCCTTCTTCTGGGGTTTGTCAGTCTGTACCCTACCTCTATGTCTCTAGGTCAATTTTGTTCAGCAGTTTGTTAAGTTAGTTATATTCCAGAAATAAGTGAGATCATGTGATATTTGCCTTTCTCTGCTTGGCTTGTTTTGCTTAGCATAATAGTCTCCAGGTCCCTCCATGTCATCTCAAAGGATAAGAGATCTTTCTTTCCCACAGCTACATAGTACTCCATTGTGTACATGCACCACAGTTTTTTTATCCACTCATCTACTGGTGGACATTTGGGTTGTTTCTAGATGTTAGCTATTGTAAATAGTGCTGCTATGAATATAGGTTGTCTTTTATATAAAATCAACTTTTTTTAAAAAAAAAAATGACTGATTTGGTACTAGGTTTATGTAAATAGATTATCCCCATCTAATTTAAATGAAAATGCTGCAAAACCACCCTAACTCTCCTCAATCATTCTCTCTCTCTCTCCCTCTCCTCCACTCTCCCTCCTTCCCACTTTACCTCATGCAACATGATATTAAATAGAAGCCAAGACTATGGCAACTTAGTACTTTCTTATTCCTAGGATTTTTCTTATTCCTATGAAGGAAGATAAGGGACAGTCCTAATACTGTAAGTATATCATGGTCCCTTATGAATTGTTTTTGGGGTTCCCCAGTCCTTAAAATGCTTTTCTGTTAAAAGTTCAATTTTCATTGAAAGTGTTACATATAATTTGCTGACAAAAAAAATCAAATTAGTTGCTGACAAAAATGTCATCTGTCCTCCTAACACAACATATATAAATATAAAAATTTAAGTGGGATAGATGACTATAACATTTTTCCAACAGCCTGTAAATTACATCTAAAGCAGAACCTATGACATTCATAATACCCCTCAAATTAGCCTTGACATAGCCATATTAAGAATTTTCATTACCAATAATCTTTTGGTCATTCTTAATAGAAACTGTTGACAGTTGCTTAAGAAGTTCATATATATATGTTGTGTGTGGTGTGTACAGGGTGGGGCAAAAGTAGGTTTACAGTTGTGAGTACATGAAATAGTTCATTCTTGCATTATTCTTTATTAATTATTGTATTATTTTCCATACACACAACTGCAAATGTACTTTTGTCCCAACCTGTATATAAAATTAATAATTACATTTTTTTGGGCTTCTACTCTAAACCTTACTCTACAATTAATGGCATTCCCATATTGAATGATGTTTAAATAGTTTTGGTTGAATTGCTATATTTCTAACAGGAAGAAAGTCTGTAACAAATGCTTGGATGAAATGAAAGGGGCAGATCACTCTCCCTCCAGTTTCTTCACTGATGGCTTTGAATTAGTCTGGAATGGACTTTAGAGAGAAAGACAAGGCCTGAGTATAAGGGTTAGTGCTGCTCCGAGGGAACTCCATGCAGGGAGATACCACAGACTACATTACCTACATGCTGCCTGACCAAAACGGCAAATAACAATGTTCACATTCATCACAGAATAAAGGTACCCCATTCAGGGAAAGCTCCCATCATAGGGACAAACCATCTAAATATTAACTTGCCTATGACTGTGTGACACCAAGAGTAGCATGGACCCCATGGACTGCCATTTCAGTCCAATCCAAAGCAGCAGGACAGCAATAGACCAGGCTCTGCAAAGCCAGAGGACATGGGAGCCTGAGAGTCTACTGGAAGAAGGAGAGAGGTCCCGTGACTGGCATACAGAGCAGGAAGGACTCAAATATGTTTAAATATATAAATTTTCAGATCCCACAAAATCAGAATTCTGGAGGTAAGCTTATGAATCTCATTTCTATTTTTTTTTTAATGTAATCTTTATTTTTCAACTACAGTGGACATATAATATTACATTAGTTTCATGTGTATAATCCAGTGAGTGATTGGACATTATATAACTTACTAAGTGATCACCCCAACAAACCTAGTACCCATGCAGTTTGGGAACTACTTACCTAGTCCATCCACTTATTTTTTCAAACAAGAAAATAAAGTTTTAGAAGGTTAAATAATCTGTGCCAGATCATAAATCATATTTTAGTGGTTAGCACAAGAATTCAAGGTTCCTAACTTGCAAATTTGTGCTCTTTTCACTTGGCTATGCTATTCAATAAGCTATAATTGCTTATAATTGAAACTTTTATATGTCTATGTACACAAATTTCTTATTTTTATTTATTTATTTATTTTTTTTAATCCTCACCCGAGGACATTTTCCCATTTTTTTTGTTCAGGTAGAGTAGGAGGGAGAGTGGAACAGAGAGAGAGTGAGAAACATCGATGTGAAAGGAACACATCGAGTGGCTGCCACCCACATGACCGACCAGGGCCGGGGACAAACTGCAACCGAGGTACGCGCCCTTAGCGGGAACTGAACCCGGGTCTCTCAGGACCACAGGTCGACGCTCTAACCGCTGAGCCAAACTGGCCAGGGCTATGTACACAAATTTCTTAATCCACTACTCTAACTCTAAAGGATGCAAGGGTAGCCATGAATGTCAAGGTAGTCAACTATGCACAATAAACAGAATAAAGTCTGGGTGATGCCATCACACTACTCAGCAATGGACATGGTAAAAAGCATGTGCACGGAGTCAGAGACTATCACTCCTCTCCTCAGTCCTCATGTGCTCCTCCCAATGGGAGTAGATCTCTGAGCTCGCAATGGTCCTAGTATTTATATATTTATTTATTCTCTCTTTTTTTTATCCTTACCCAAAGATATTTGCCCATTTATATTCAGATAGAATAGGGGTGAGAGAGAAAGAGAGAGAGAGAGAGACATCAATGTGAGAGAGACACAACAATTGGTTGCCCCCCGCATAACCCTGATCAAGGCCGGGGACCAAACCATAACTGAGATACATGCCCTTGACCAGAATTGAACCCTCAACTCTTTGGTCCATGGGCTGACGCTCTACCCACTGAGCCAAACCAGCCAGGGTGGTCCTAATATTTCAAATACGATATTGTTTTCATATAGCATGACCCTCAACTTGCCATCACATCACCTAATGTTGAACACGTGCTGACTGTTTAGTTCAATGACAGCGGATAACCCTCTGTGTTGGGCTTACTGAGACACAATTTTCAGTAACTGTGATTAAACACATTTTTTGCCTTCCTTGCTAAATTCAGAAGCTAACTCTAGTTTAAGATGTGACCCCACTGTTGCTAAAGTTTCCATGGCAGCCTGGCATTGTATAAAATTTAGTCGGGGATATTATACAAGTTGCACATTAAAGAAAGAAAATTTGCTTTCCTGCCAATACCATGCTGTTTTGATTATTACTGCTCTGTAGTGTAATCTGAAGTCAGGGAAGATGGATGGATCTTGAGAATATCAAGCTAAGTGTAATAAGTCAGATGGAAAAAGTCAAGAACCATATAATATCATTTATATGTGGGACATAAAACTGAAAGCATTAATAAACAAACAAGACAAATAAGCAAGCAAAAACTCACAGACACAGATAGCAGTATGGTGGTTACCAGAGGGAAAGGTGATTGGGGGAGGTAGTAAATATAAAGGAGGCAAAATAAATGGTGACAGAAGGAGACTTGACTTTGGGTGCTAAATACACAATGCAATATATAGATGATGTGTTATAGAATTGTACAGTGGAAACCTATATAATTTTATTAACCAATGCTAATTTTAGTAAATAAAATAAACTAAAAAGAGAAGAAAAACATGCAAAAACTGTATTTCTTTTACTCTGTTTTACAGTTCCTTAGGCCATAAAAGACTTCAATGGTCAGGAGTAGTCAGTTATGTAGAAGGTATGTATTACTTGGATGCATGTGCCAGTTTAGTATGCTATCAGCACTGTGTTCTTACCACTAATGGCTTTCAACTACTTGATGATTATAGAAATAACATTACATAGAGAGAAGATTTGTGAAGGGACGATTAAAGTAAAATTAGGAGTGTTCTAAAGAATGCTGCAGGGCAGGTGAGATGCAGCAGAAGACAGTCCAGCAGCCCTTCAAATATAATAGGGAGGAGCTACTCTGACTGGTCCAAGCACCTCTGGCTTTGCAACTGCAGCCCCTAGGGTGAGGAGCTCTAAAATATGTCCACCTGTGAGCAGGTCATGAAGGAAAGATCTATGGTCATTGGTGTTGTATGTGTAGGTGCAGGGTTGTTAGTCCAAAGACTTGTGCATGGTATTCTGCCCTCACTATAATCTCATATGTTGAAGTGAAACTTTCTGTTTTGGTAAGAAAAAAAATTCTAACTTTTACTTTTTGGTTTGAAATAATAGCAAAGCATGTATAAAAAGTGAAACAAAATGCCCTGGCTCAGTGTGGCTCAGTTGGTTGGAGTGTCATCCCATACATCAAAAGGTGGCAAGTTCAATTCCTGGTCAGGGCACAAACCCAGGTTGCCAGTGTGATCCCTGAACAGGGTACATGCTGGAGGCAACAGATGAATGTTTCTCTCTCTCTCTGTGTGTATATATATACACACACACACACACACACACATATATATATATATATATATATATACATATACATATATATAATATATAAATAAATATTACATGTTATATATAAATATTTTTAAAGTAACATATAAGCCAAGGAGTCTCAGCTCCTAAATATGCTACAAAATTTTCAGTTCTGTAAGTCTGCCATTTGCAGTGTTCACTGAATTGTAGGTTTGTGTATATTTTCAACTTGTTGATTCTTGGTTGCTTAAAATCCAAAGTGAAAAAACAAAACAGCTAGGCCAATGTGGCTCAGTGGTTGAGCATCGACCCATGCACCAAAGGGTTGCCAGTTTGATTCCCAGTAAGGGCACATGCCCAGGTTTTGAGCCAAATCCCCAGTGAAGGGCATGCAGATGCAGGAGGCAGCCAATCGATGTTCTCTTTCATCAATATTTTCATCTCTTTCTCCCTCTCCCTTCCTCTCTCTCTAAAATCAATAAAGAAGAAAAAAGTTTAAAAAAAAATCTAGAAAGAGCTTCTTTTTCACTGGCAGTGTGGCTCAGTTGGTTGGGCGTAGTCCCGTGCACCAAACAGTTGCCAGTTCGTTTCCAGGTCAAGGCACACGCCCAGATTGTGGGCTCAATCCCTGGTAGGGGATATGCAGAAGGTAGCTGGTCGATGTTCCACTCACATCAATGTTTCTCTCTCCTTCTCCCTTCTTCTCTTTCTAAAAGTCCACTTTTAAAAAATCTTTCTAAAAAAAAGAGAAACAGCTTCTTTCATTATGCAAATGTATGTTTATTTTACAATAAAATATTTGATATTTGATTCTATCTTCATTCCAGAAAGTCACTTAAGGATATAACTATTTATAAATTAAAACTGACAATTATTTTTTAATCTTTCTAAAATCATGGAAAACAGATGAACAAAATATCTTTAAGAAACTAATATAGCTAAGCCTGTCTTTAAAGCAACACCCAGAGTTGCCTTCCTTAACTTTCCATTCCCACTCCAATCCTCAAGTTTGAAAGAAGAGCTCAGTGTGAATAGGAGAGAGCATCTTGGGGATGTCTGTGGCACCAGGAGCAGTCTTTTGATGTCTGCATGACCTCCACCAAGGTCCTCCTCAGTGCCTGTCCACAGGGCCATCTCTCTCTCCAAGCTCCATCATCACTGTCACCAATGCAGAAAGCCCCACAGGACTTTCTAAGTCCAAAGCACAGTGCTCAGTATACTCAAGATACCAAGTAAATCTTTATTCAATGACAACAGCAACACTACCCTCCAAGATGGTAAAACCCTTCCTCTCAAGTACTATTTTCAGGCCCTCAGTGGATCACTCAAGGTTTCCATGAATCAGAACCTGTACAGGAATGTAGGGGCAGGAGTATACTAATCGCATCTCATCCTTTCCCCCTTCCCTTGAAGGTAATATAGTCTTCTGAATAAGGTTAAAACAGAGAAATCCTGAAAGGTCTCCTGCCCAACCCAGGATCTCCACTGGACATCCACACGCTGCCATCTACAAATCTGGCCAGATATGTCCAGCCACAAAACTGTGACAGGATAAGAACCTGTTTCAGCTAATTGTCAAACTACTGAGTTAGTTGAGACTTGTAGAAGTTAGTGTGTATTTGTTTAAAATGTCTATAATTATGCACAGAACTAAACCTTGTTTAGATACAATTTACCAATGTTTGTAATGGAAAGATGAATAGCCACCTTTTTAAAAATTTAATTTAATTTAATTTTTTAATCCTCACCTGAGGATATTTTTTTCTTTTATCTTCAGATAGAGTGGGAGGAGGAGAGAGAGAAATATCAATGTGAGAGAGACACATCAACTGGCTGCCTCCCGCACGCTCCGACCAGGGCTGAGGACCAAACTGCAACTGAGACACATGACCTTGACCAGAATCAAACCCACAACTCTGGTTCACAAGCCGACTCTCTAACCACTGAGAAAACCGGTCAGGGCTAATAGCCACCTTTTTACACCTCAACTGACCAGCAGCGAACAAAGTCATCTAGCTATGATGGGAAAACAATCTGTAAAATTGTTCTGAGCTGCCACCAGGATCTCAAAGACTGTTTTAGAACAATGTAAATGAATTCTGCCCTCACACCTCCATAAGGCAGAGTGCACAGAATAAGCACTTCAACAAGGGCTATTTAAAATAGATAATATCATTAAGACTATAAGTACATTTTGAAATGTATTATTTTTCCTTGATAAGTCTATCATGTAAATCTGTAATTAGGGACTTCTAAAATAGCTAACTTTTTTAAAAACACAATGTGCTGTAATTGTCTATTAAGTCAATGAGTACTTAGGGACTCTTAAAACTGCTGATTATGTGCTTGCTGTATTTTGAAAGAACAAGTACTAAAGATTCCTTATGAAATTGTCTTTAAAATAGAGCAAAATTGAAAATGTGCTGTTATCTGACTAAGTTAATCTTCATTTATTTCCTTAGAATGACAGGTATCCATCATATTTATTATTCCATATCCAGGCTGTAAGAAATCGACTCTTATTTTATAATCTAGGTGAATTTCCATCTCTGATGGAATAAAACTTTTCTAATTCAACAGGATCCCAAATGTTCATCAAAGAGGGCTTTATTAATTATTCATTTCTTAATGTAGATGAATGAATTTTATCTCACCTAACAGGATACACAATGTATTAGGTCATAGGGTATATTTACAAATCATTCTATTATACATCTGCTGTGTAAAGAAACAAATGAGATAAAAATTCACTCTATCTTTTATCAACTTATATTCTATTTTACTTTTTATGTTTAACAGTTAAATAAATGGACCATGTTCTCAAAGTCTTTAATTATCAAAACTATGTATATTATTTTACTTTTTATTGCTATTATACTAATATATACATTAACTTCATAATAATGCTTCATTTAACTTACTTTGTAATCAAGCATCATAATTAGTTCTAAATACAAATCAGATAGAAGCTATAGAAAGCACAATGACCAAATTATTTAGACACAGAAGCCAGCTAGAAAATTTCCTTTTTCTGCCTGTCAACTTTTTATTTATGAAAGTTTCCTTTGTCAGTAATTAATGAGGAGTGTTTGGCCCACATCTTTACTACTAGTCCTGACTAGACTAATTCAATAGCTACTACTCAAGAATTCATTCCATAAAGGTCACAGGCAAGAGTCCAAAGTGGCCTCTAGAGATGCATGTTTTGGCATAAGTGATGAACCAGCTCTTAGATAGAGAAATGAATATACTAAAATATATTTACTGGAAGCCAAACACTAGAGAAATGATGACAGACACAACACTCATCGATCCTCCACTCATGAAGCTTACAGTCAAAAAGCTAGGAAACAGACAATTAAAATAGTTACATATTGTGAGAAAAGGCAGTTGTGAAATGGATTATAATGGTGGTGGCTACTTTTAGATAATGTGCCCCGGGAAGGCCTTCCTTCCTCAGAAGAAACTATTTGGGATGAACTCTACAGGGTGAGAAAAAGGTCCTCTTCTCTAAGAGCACACAGACCATTCTGGACAAAGATAACATAGGCAAAGACCCTGAGTGGAAGGAAATTTGCATTTAAGAAATTGAAAGGAGTGTGTGAAGCAGCTGTCAGGTGAAAGGAAGACACACAGGTCGAAGGTATGTGTATTCACATTCTTCCTCTCTTGTTGAATTTCTCCCTCTGTTCTCATCACCCCCTTCTTCAGGATAATATTGGAGGGGGTCGTTTATTTATTAAGAAGAAGCCTCCAAATGAGGCTGGGGCAGGGACCAGCTTTTTGCTTCCTTTAGATCCCACATGGCAGGAGGTGATGACGCAGCAGTGGCCAGTGGCCAAGTCAATGAGCCCGTGGCTATACTTCTGCTTCGGCACAACTGCATGGGACCCAGAAGGAATCAGAAGTTCTTCTGTGCCTCAGTAAGAGACTTGAGGTCTCTGAAAAGACTGATAGGTAAGGCAAAGCCTAAGGTCAAAGATACAAAAGCCCCTTAAAGAGAAATTTGGGGTCTAGAGCAAACAGCTAGGACCACCCAACTTGGGGGAACTATCTTTAGAATGAACCCAGGGGACTCCTCCTAGGCCCACTAAGGATTCCTCTGTATGGAAAGGTAAGGCTCAATCAGCCCTTTTCCTAAAATTGTTGTGCACCCTGTGAGCTGCTAATCAGTACAAATGATGTGCAGTTAATTCAGACTCTCTTGGCATGAGGCTGTGCTGCAATGTTACCTAATTTTTTCATACCGTTTTCCCATCATGCCTCATGCAACTCTGCTAATGATGCACAATAGAGGTGCCACCCCTTTTTGGAAGCCAAGACTCAGTACTTCCACAGGCTTCTCCAAGGCTGGAACCTCATACCAGCTGGATCACCCACCTCTCTGTTTAAAAAGGGGTGACAGAGTAGCCTCACATGATTATAAAAGTATGTACACACTGTACGGTCCTGGCATATCAGGACGTTCATTCTGACTAGGGCCTAAGACTCACCTCTGCCTCCAACAAGCTGGGCAAACACTATGCCTATATGTTTCTGAATGACATGTTGGGACCTGGTGAGCTCAGAGGATTCTGTCAGTTTTATGCTCAACATCCACGTCTTTGGTGTCTCCCAAGGATAAAGGTAGGCTTGGACTTCTCAAGAATATGAATCAAATCCTTTCTCTTACATCTACTTATTTTCATACCTAAGCTGAAAGAGCAGTTTGCTGCTCTCAAGTATGTGATGCTTGGTATTCATGGCACAAATGGGCAGGCCAGGCTCCTCTGACAAATGGCACCTTCATGGGGTGCTCTACCTGGAGGGCTGAGCAGTCCACTATGTCACTCCTCACCCCCACCAGCTTTTGTCATTTCACGTCAGTTCTTTGCCATTTCAGAAAAAACACTCTACACACACCTGATGAGAAAAGTCTATTAGTTACCAAGTGATGCACCTGAGTCTACATTCAATTTAAAAACTGTTTTCTGGTTTTGTTCTGTTTTCTTTTTTTGTCTCTTACTATATCTCCCTTAATAGAGGCACTGGGGCCTGTCATATATATTTTTTTTTTTATCCTCACCCGAGGACATTTTTCCATTTTTTGTACAGATAGAGTGGGAGGGAGAGAGAGAAAGGGAGAGAGAGAGAGAAACATCGACGTGAAGAGACACATCGAGTGGCTGCCACTGCACGACCAACCAGGGCCGGGGACAAACTGCAACCGAAGTACGTGCCCTTAGCGGGAACCGAACCCGGGTCTCTCCGGACCGCAGGCTGACGCTCTAACCACTGAGCCAAACCGGCCAGGGCGGGGCCTGTCATATTTTTATTATTCTATCCCTATCTGAAAACATTAACAAAACATTTCTATGCAGTCGAATATTTTATTCTTTATAACTATCATTTATAAAAGTGTGTTTAAAACAAGGGCTGAAGGGGTAGGTAGGGTGAAATAAATATAGACAAATTACATTTATACAATGTAGGAAGTTAGAAAAACAAGCATATTGAATAAATATTCGCCGAGGGCTTGCTGTTTGTGGAGAGCACAGGCTTAGCCCGCAGCCCGTAGGAAGAAGTGGGCCACACAAGGTGCCGGTCACCATGGCAGAAGCACTCCAGTACGGGAGAGGGGTGAGCACAGAAACAAATACACTTATTGTATCATGTCCACCTGTAGAACGGCCATTCAGAAACACAAGGCAGCTGAAAGAGCTAAAGAATGGCAGGGCGGTTGTCTGTAAACAGCTCGACAGAGAAGGCATCGCGGGACAAGACTTGGGATCACATGGCTCCAAGTCCCGGAACGGGAGGGCAGAAGCAGAAGTGGAAGCATGCTGGGTGCTGGAGAGAGCGCCAGGGGGGTGCTGCCGCCCTGAGTGAGCAAGGACAAGAGTACAAAACCTCGCCAGGAGCTTCGGGGCCACTGCTGAGGGCCACTGGGTGAAAGGAAGATCTTTGGAACAAACCACTGGAGGGTTCTGGGCACAAGAGTGGCAAAAAACAAACAAACAACAAAAAAAGTACCTCTAACAAAAGGAAGAAGTGAGAATACAATACTGTAGGATGATGAGGATAAAGAGAAAAGTCATCTCCTGAGGACATCAAACAGAGTTTTGGAGACCAGGTGACTCTTAACTGCAAATGACTTCATCTTCTTAGCCCAAATGCTAGAAGGATTAGGCACAGGGAAAACACACTGTACCCAGAGGCAGAGGAGCCCTCAGTATGGATTCAGAGGAGAGGCAAAAGGAGCCCAAGAAAAGTACTGCTGCCTAAAACAGGGAGAAAGAAACAGTAAATTGTGCTTCACAGAGAAGGCTCCTATTAGAACGGGTTATATCTATTTGATCTGACAACTAGAATGCCACTGAACGATTCACTGAGAATAACTTTATTTCACTGGTGGTATATTTATAATTGTGATATTGTTATTTTAATAAGAAATATATCCCCATCCTGGCACAGAACTCCTAAAATCCTTGAATTTCCTGTGATGAGAGTAATAAGTGTCTTTTTTATGTTAAAGAGATGATGACTTTTGGAAAGTTCCTAAGAATGAGTGCTGGTTGCCTGTGGAGTCAACCATGTAATTAAAGGGGTGGAACCTTCAGCCCCACCCTAGACCTCTGAGGAGGGGAGAGGGGCTGGAGATTGAGTTCAATTTCCAGTGGACAATAATTTATTTATAACACCTATATAATAAAGCCTCCATAAAAACCCAGGAGGACAGGGTTAGTGAATCAGAATGCACCCATGTGCCACCATGCTGCGTCCTGAACATCATGACAGAGCCTCCTTTGTTCAGGACCTCACCCTATGTATTTTTTCATAAATGGTTTCCTGAGTTCTACGAGCTGCTCAAGCAAACTAATTGAAGCCAAGAAGGGTGTCATGGAAACCTATGATTTAGAGTTAGTTTTTCACAAGCAAAGGTAACAACTTGGACTTATGATTGATATCTGAAGTGGAGGCAGTCTTGTGACACTGAACCCTTCACCTGTGGAATCTGATGCTGTCTTCAGGTAGATAGCATCAGAATGGACCTGAATTGTAGGACATCCAGCTGGTGTCAGAGAACTTCGTGGTGTGAGGAAAAACCCATACAGAATTGCAATGATATACTCAGATTTTTTTTTAAAAGAACAATATAGTTCTTTAGTTCTTAGTTTAATGGGGCCTGCTTATCTTAAGCTTAAATCAATAATTCTAAATGTTTTGAAATGTCCTAAATGTTATTCAATATTTGTTCAGAGATCAGCAACTCTTTTATGTATAGCACGATTATAACAAGTACCTAGGAAAAAGCCACACTAGCTGTGCAAGTTCTAGGAAATAAAGTCAACTCCCAATTTTCTGGATCAATGAAAACAAACGGTGGTATGGGCAGCCAATGCTCCTGCGCTCTTCCCCAGCCCCACTATTTACTGAAGGGCCACTGTGTCTCCAGTAACCAAAGGCAGCCATTCAGACATTTGATCTCACAAGCCTGCAAGTCCCAGAGGTAAAGTAACTGTCCCAAAGGCACAAAGTCAGTCAGAACAGAACAGAATTTATATCCAAGATTTTCTAACTCCAAAGTCAATCACATTCTCAAGCGTGGTTAATATCCAAAACAAGAGATATTGGACATCCTAGTGCCCATTGAAGTGGGTGGATAACTAACAATAAAGAAAAAGAAATGTGCTCTATGTCAAAAAGTTTAACATCAAATGTGAGTGGGATCACAGTTTCCAAATGATGTGACTAAAAAGATTATCACAAAAGAATTAAGTAGATGACCAATGTAAGCATGGCTTTTTTGGTTCCGATACTTTTATATCTTTTTAAAGATACTCATGGAATGCAAAGCATGATAGAAAGATCTTGACAATTTAATAGTGCTACACCTTAAGTATTTAATTTTGATTCTAAATGTAGAAAAGGTCCACTGTGAAGGAGAGAGAGAGAGAGAGAGAGAGAGAGAGAGAGAGAAATTGTGCCCATGTGGCATGAGAACAGGACAGTTTCACCTGGCTATGGGATACAGGGCGACCTGCAGGTGAGCATCAGTGGCTGGGAATAGAAGCTAAGAGGAAATTGTCACCACCTGGCCATACAAACTGGTGTTCTTCCAGTTGAAGGAGAACATTTCAAGTTTTGATGGTTAAGAGGCTTTCACAGTGACCAGTTATTATTTCAAAAACTTCTATATTTAGGCCTTAGTGACTGAATATTATAAATTATTGAATATTATGATTATTGACAAAATTGGATTTTATATAAAATTATTATAAGGAAGAAACAAGAAAAGCAGTCATAAACTTGTTACAACAGTCAATGCTAGACTTTCAAACTCTGTTTTGTTGCAGTACCTAGACCAACCATTTGTTTCTACTTTCCAGTGGGAAAATAATTCAGTGACAAATAAATAAAATTTGGAGAACTCGTGTGTGTGTGGGGGTGTGGGGGTATGTTTGTGTATGTGTAGTTTTGTGTATTTCTGCACTGATAATATATATTGAACCATATTACAAGAATGTCTTAAAGTTTTAAACATTAACAAGACTAATGATGAACAATTATAAACCATAGGATTAACTGAACAATGTATAATAAACTATATTAATAACGATTAACCTAAACAAATTTATAACAAAAATGCAAGCACAGCACTAACAGAATATCATGACCAACTGAAGACAGCCAAGTACAAGTTATCTTCCCCCCAAATTATAGGTATTCCTATCCCGATTGTGAGTACACAAAACAGGAATCATGTAATATTGCCAACAAATGGAAGTCAAACTTCAGAAAATAATGAATTAAAATATTTTGAAAATTCTAGTCAGACACTAATTTTAGCATAATTTCAAATTTTGTGATCCTTAATAATTTCCAAAGTTTTATATAAAAATGATAATCTATGGAATGTTATGCAATTTCTTGATAGTAGCTAACACTAATTGAGCACATACTATGGGTCAGGTAGTTTTTGAAGTGTTATGTATATATTTATCCTATTTCATTATTATAATAGATGAGATAGACATACTTATATTATCTCCATTTTATAGATGAGGCCCAGAGAGGCACACAGCTCTACAAGCAGTAAAACTTACATTCAAATCCAAGTACTTTGACTTCACATCTCACACTTTTAACGACTAGGCTATATTGCCTCTAGAACTTGTATTTTTAGGTCCATTCTAGGCTCTTTGGAATTATCTGTGCAACTCATCCATACAATCATTTCTATAATAAGAGTGGCACTAATGCAATGGTGCTAGGGAGGGAGGAGTGCAGGTCAGAGATGGATTCTAGAGAAAAAACAGAATCCACAAGAAGTAATGACTGGTTGTATGTGTGGGGTGAGGAAGGAATAAGGAGGAAGCGGAGTCCAGAATGACTCTGAATAAGAAGTAGGAGCTCTGAAAGCAAGTAGGAATAACAACAGAAAAGCAAGTTTTTGGTCTGTGATGATGTTCAGGTTTGGGATAAGCATCCTGTAGGCTTCGGGATGCTTATGAAACATTCAGGTCAAGAAGTCAGTTAATCAGCTTGACAAAACAGCAGGCAATGGATGAGGTGGAGTGAAGAAAGCTGTCCCTATACCTGAAATGCTGATCCATCCTTACCTCTGTTTAAATCATTCCTATTTGAGAAAGTTATTGGGATGAGAGACTGAGGTGTGCATGTGTGTGTGTGGCGGGGGAGGTTTAGATAAAATGAGAACCATTTCCCTGGCATGCTAGAGTGCGAAATCTGCTAAAATAAAAAGTAGGATCAAAGAAACTACAAAGCACAAATGCTTCTTCTCCCAACTTGGTACTAAGCATGGCTCCCTGTGTTACATTCCCTGTGTACAGACCCTGTGCTTGACAAAGCACTGTAAGTTACCGGAAGATCTGCACCTTGCTAACTTTGTGGTTTTGGAAGAACCTAGCAAAACATAAAAATGCCTGTCATATTTTCAGGGATTCTTCTCATTTCTATAAAAAGTTAGAAAATTATTTCAAAGATATAGTTAGTCCTTTTAGATTTAAAGTTCAAGCATCGCCCGGCCGGTGTGGGTCAATGGTTGAGCATCGACCCATGCACCAAGAGGTCGCTGGTTCAATTCCCGATCAGGGCACATGCCCAAGTTGTGGGCCTGATCTTCAGTGGGGGGCATGCAGGAGGAGGCCAATCATTGTTCTCGCTCATCGATGTTTCTATTTATTTCTCCCTTTCTCTTCCTCTCTCTCTAAAAATCAATAAAGAAAAAATTTTTTTCAAAGTTCAAGCATCATTGGGCTGGCTCAATGTAAGATACCTTAATTAACAGAATAACTTACTAGCTTCATCCCAAGAAGCCACAAGGAGGGCTGCAGAAGCAGTGAGAGAACAAAACATGCAGGAATGGAGAGTGCCTGCACATGTGTCTAAAACCAGGGAATAGTCACAGCAGCCTGTTCTGATCAGAAGAATCCTTCACACAAAACATTAAGATACTTTAGTTCAAGGTTCATTAGAATTTAAAATGATTAATTTCCTCCTTAACTTTAAGTAGCTTGAAAGACAAATAATAAACATACCAATAAAATCAAGATTTTATAAAATTTTTACTATTTTTTAATTGCTGAAATTTAAAATATGTTTTTTCTAAAACAATCTGAAGTCTACTTTATAAAAAAAAATTAAGATAAAATGTTTAAAAACAAAACAAAACATACTTCAGCTAAAAGCAATGGCCAAAATTACATGGGTTTAGACCTGGCTCCATTTTCCAAACTAAAATGTAAAAAATAAAGATTCTTTTAGACAACACTATCAAAATTATTTCTTAATGATTATAACTTTTGATTTATATGAAGCATGCCCTTTGAAGCTTAATTGGGAGTAAATGGCTTTCAGTGTAGCTGTAGTGATGATTAATCAATTCACCTTTCTGATATTTAGCTTTCAAGTACTTATAATGACATAAAACAACAGCATTAAGGTAGGAATTCAGGCCAAATGCTTTAAAAGCAACAACAAAGACAAAATACTCACGATATGGCACTTCTAGCGGATGCCCTGTGACATCACACCATCCAATTGGGTGAATGTCAGGGCTGTCTGCATCCACCCAATAGTCATATTTGTGGTCCCAGCCATCAAAATGAACCTGTTGAATAATTAGTATGTAGTAATTAGTTTCACTAACCCTGTATCAAAATAATGGAAAACAGATCTCTAAAACTGAGAATGAAATTTTATGAATCACACATTATACCAAAACAACATTTAAAATGTGCTATCAAACAGCCTTCTACTCTAGCCACCAAAGGCTATTGTACCATTTTTTCCCCCAAGAATTTAAAGAAATTAGTAAAGAAAAGAATCTGTCAGGATTGATCAGAATTTGAAGAAATAAGACCAATCCATTTTCTTAACGAAGAAATACTGTAAGCATATTCCCTGTCCTGGAAGCCCCTGCAAGAGCCATGTCAACATCATCAGTAAGAGTCACCATTTGACATCAGTACAAGCCGGTTTGGCTCAGTGGTTAGAGCACTGGCCTGCCGACCAGAGAGTCCTGGGTTTGGTTCTCGCTAGGGGCACATACAAAAACAAAAAACAAAAAAACCCCAAAGCATATGCTTTCAGAAAACCCGAGGAAGAGGTAAGGCCCAGGTCCAGCAATCCTACTGGTTATCACTGTTTTGCATCTTACCTGCAAAATATGCACACACATGTACACCCATGACACACATATAGATACAGGTCTGAGAATAATTAAATTAAAATAAAATCCAATTTCTGAAACCAAAAACCAATATTTATTTTTGAAAATTATCAAATTCCACATTCTAGAAAATTCATATTGGATTAAAAATTTATTTTTTCAGACAAAAAATGAGAATGATAATATTTCATTATTTTTTTATCTATTTATTTTCATATATTCTTTTTCTGACTAACAAATAAAAAGCTTATTTTTTTCAATTGACAAAAACTCAAAACTTTTAGAAGATCACACTTTGAATAAAAAGAGAAAGATGTCTAGCATTATAATAAACCAACTGAAATATAAATTGGTTATGTAGGGCATAAGAGCAATGAAAGAAAGAAACAAAATAGTGTGTATTAAGTCCCAAAATTTCTCTCACAATCCCTCTTTCTAAGCAAGTGGTTCTCAAAGTGTGGTTCCCAGACCTGCAGCATCAGCATCACCTGGGCACGTGTTATAAATGCAGATTCTTGGGCCCTAATTCAATCCTGCTGAATCAGAAATTCTAAATGGTGGGACCTAACAACCTATGTGTTAACAAGTCCTCCAGATGAATACAATATATGCTAAAGTTTGAGAACCAATGATCTTAGAAATCACTTTCAAAAGAATATTTCCACTAAATTTAGGCTTCTGGACATGACAGAGTGCTCTTTCATAGTAATAATTACAAAAGGAGACAAAATATATGAAGTGACTGCTTTTAGATATTGGCCAATAGGCAGCACATAAATATAATCCCTAAGTATCCCAGATGAGTTCAGAATATCAGCATGGAGACAATTTCCTGATAACAGCACAGGGAAGAAAAGCATAAATAAAGCAGTTATGTTGTGTTGAGAAGACAGAGATGGCAGTTCAGAGCTGATGAAGCAGCTGGAAATTGGAGGACAAAGTATAGAGAAGACAGAGCTACTATCTAAAAGTCTATGAAGATTATTCATAAGACCCTGGTCAAAAACTGGACTACACATGTTTAAGGAAAGACCCGGTGAAGCCAAGCAGAGAGCACCTGATGCAGAGCTGAGAGTAAAACAACGATACTAGAGGTCACACATTCCTCGAAGAATAGAGAGACTAGGATGTAAAGATCTCAATAATTCCTTGAGAATTTGACTGAGACACCAAAAAGGTCATATTTTTGGAGTAGGAACCACGCCACTGTAAGAGCTACTGTAGACCAGCCCTAAAAAGGCTAAAATCAAGCTTCAACAAGATTAAGAAGAATTCCCAATAATTAACTGTCTGATAAAACAAACTCTCCCTTTTTAAAGGAAGGCAAATACTTGCAACTATGTATACTATGTCATTTATAATGTCTAATAAAGAATAATAATTTATTGGACACACAAATAAGCAGGTAAATGTGAGCCATAGTTAATTTTTTTAAATGCAGTCAAACCCATCAACTCTGTTTTACAGCTTATAGAAGTTCAGCATGTGAACTTCACAAGCAGACTCAGTTATCTATGTGTGACAGTATAGATGCTGTCACTTTCAGGCGGACCCTTGAGATAAAACCTGAAATGCCAGTGCAGTATCCCGGTGCAGTGTCTAATTCCTTGGTTCTTCACAGCCTTTGAGCAGTTATGAAAACAGAGAGACATGTACCAGTTGAATTGCATGCTGAGAGGCATCAATTGTCAAAAATGTGATGTATATTTATATTTTTACAGCTTTTAAGGTTTTAAACAAAATAAAATTTAACTTATACAAAATAAAACTTTAAAAGCAATAATATTATAAATAATAGTCTTTATCTTATATTATAGTATATCCAATGAAAGGATATCTTGTGGCCATGAAAATCATACATCATTATGAAGAGTATATAAGGGGAAAAGGGAAGCAATTCAACACGATTTTATGCAGTGGAAAAAAGTTTTTAAAAGATATTAAATTATAATTTATTATTATTGTTATATTATATTGAATATAATCATTAAAAAAAACTTAAAAATACAGTCAATAGAAAGAGACCCTAGGACAACTCAGATGTTGTAATCAGCAGACAAGGACTTTAAAGTAGCTTTTAAAATATGTTCAAGGACTTAAAATAAAAAATGGTCTTAATGAGTGAACAGAATAGTGAATCTCAGCAGAAATATGAAAACTATAAAAGAAAAACAAATGAAGTTCTAGAACTGAAAAGCAAAATATATAAAAAAAAATGTTTCTGGATGGGCTTAAAAACAGATTAAAGATGACAGAGAAATGAGTAAGTGAACATAAAAATAGATTCACAGAAATTATTAATCTAAAATGCACACAATAGCCCTGGCCGGTTTGGCTCAGCGGTTAGAGCATCGGCCTGCAGTCCAGAGAGACCCGGGTTCGGTTTCCGCTAAGGGCACGTACCGCGGTTGCAGTTTGTCCCTGGCCCTGGATGGATCGTGCAGGTGGGAACCACTCAATGTGTCCCTTTCTCTCTCTCTCTCTATCTTCCTCCCTCCCTCCCTCCCTCCCTCCCTCCCTCTCTATCTAAAAAAAAATAGAAAAATGTCCTCAGGTAAAGATAAAAAATAAAATAAAATAAAATAAATAAATAAATAAATATAAAATGCACACAATAAAACAGTTTAAAAATGAACAGAGCTTCAGGGAGTTGTGAGCTAATATCCACTGGACTAATGTATAGGTACCTGGAGTCAAGAAGAAGAAGAATGAAGCAGGAATAGAGGTTAAATAAAAGATGAAGGAATAATGTAAAAAAATTTCCCTATTTTGGCCAAAAAAGCCAATTCGCAAGCTTAAGGAGAACATCGAAACATATAGAGAGCACTGTCCATATAAAAATAAACTGATAAATTCAATTTTCCTCATAATCAAAAACTTGTGTTCTTCAAATTATCATTTAAAAAGGAAAAGCAAGCCAAAGACATTTGTAATGTATTTGACAAAAATATGTTCAAGGACTTAAAAGGAAAAATGGTCTTAATGAGTGAACAGAATAGTGAATTCAGCAGAAATATAAAAACTATAAAGAAAAACAAATGAAGTTCTAGAACTGAAACGCAAAATATATAAAATAAAAATGACAGAAAAAAAAAAAACCTCAACAAATAATAGGCGGAAGGTTGATAAATTCTTTGAAACCAGAAGGCTCATAAATGGTCGATAAGCAAATTTTAAAACTGTCAACACCACTACTCATCAAAGAAACTAAAATATGACATTATTGTACACCCATTCAAATGACTTAAATTAAATGACTGCCAATATCAATTATTGGTAAAGCTGTGGGGCTCCCAGAACATTCATACAATGTTGAGGAGGGAGGCTGTAAAATTATACAACCACTTTAGAAAGTGTTTTGCTAATTCATTATAAATTTAAATATGTGCCAAGTCTATAACTCCTAGCATTCTATCCAAAAGAAATGAAATTATAAAGCTATGTAAGCAAGTGTTCCTTGTAGTTCCATTCATAATAGCCAAACCCCAAAGCAACCAAATGCCCAACAACAGGTGAATACCCATTTACAAACAAGTATACAATATGCATAAAGTGAATACTACTCACCAATTTAAAAAAATAGTTTATACTTACATAAACATGCATCATAAAATAGACCATGTTGAGAAGAAGCAGACACAAAAGAATAAATACTCTATGATTCCATTTATATGAAATTTAACAACAGGCACAAAAATTAGATAAATAGTTATCTGGGAGGGGGTGGGGAGTGGAACTAACTACAAAGAACATTAAGGAAACTTTTGCAGTGTGAAAATATTTCAAATCCTGATTGGGGTAATGGTTCTCTAAGATTTACATGTATCAAAATGGACACATAAAATCTGTATATTTTATCATTTGTAAATTAGATTTCATTTAAGTTCACTTATTTAAAATATTTCTACAAGAGGAAAAAATGGTGGCAGAGTGAATGGAAGCTACATTGGCCATCTCCCAGGAACAAACTGGATTTACCACGAAAATAAAGACAAATAGTCAGGAAGGGGCAACCGAAAGGCAGCTTGGAGGACCACATAAACAGGGACACTGACTCAATCCTGGTAGGCTTGCGAGGACGCCAGAGGGGGCCGGGAGCCCATGGTCCGCAGTGGCCTAGGCTGGGACCAGCGGACTCGGCTGGGTCCAGAGGACTTGGCTGGGTCCTGTGGCCTCGGCTGAAACCAGCGGCCGCCTCAACTAGGTCCTGCGACCTCAGCTGGATGCTACACCCTTGGCTGGGTCCAGTGGCCTCGGCTGGAAGCTGCTGCCACCTCGGCTGGATCCGGCGATCTCGGCTGAGTCCTGCAACCTTAGCTGGGGCCAGCGGGTTTGGCTGGAAGCTGCTTCCTTGGCTGGATGCTGCAACAGCCTCGGCTGGGTGCTACACCCTTAGCTGGTGCCACAGCCTCAGCAGCCCTTAGCTGGGAGCAGCGCCCTCCAGTTAAAGTCCCAGGTGGCTCCACGGCGCAGAGCCTGGACAGAGGCTAAATTGGCAGCAGCCATTCACCTTGGGCTCCGGCAGAGGGAAGGCAGACTGGACTGGAACTGGGTGGGGACACTCGGGATTTGGAGGGTGCTCAGAACTTGTGCTGAGTGCAGCCACGCAGGACTGTGGTCCACTTACTCCTTCCCAGGGCCCCTCCCTCAGAAATTCAACCCAACCTGGTAGCCATTGAAATGATAATTGAAGCCCATTAGCAACCAGCATCTGCCCCACCCTCGAGAAATCCTTTTACACAAAGCAATTGAGGGAGTTTTTCAGTCAACTCAGAAACCAAGGTTCTTCAGGTGACCTCTACTAATAGCCTCCAGGCAAAAAAGCTAGAGGATAACTACCATTCCCTGGGCTAGCATCCCTAACCAGGAAAGTTAAGACTCTACAGTGGTGTTTAAAGCAGGTCCTCCCTGCCTCATCCAAACCCAGGAGAGGGAGCCACAAACAGCAGAACACCAACACCCACAGGGAAAATTTGGCAGACTCCAAAGCCCACTGTGATAGCCAAAAGGGTGAAAAACAGAAACTAAAGCCAAATGAAAGAACAAAAGACCTCTACCAAAGATAAAATAAATGGGGTGCAGTTAAGCAAGTTAATAGAACTAGAGTTCAGAGCCATGATCTTGAGGAAGCTCAACAGCTTGTGTAAGGACATGAGCACCATGAGTAAAGACATAGAAATGTTAAAAATCAACCAGTTGGACATTAAAAAACACCAAGAAGAAATGAAGAATGACCTATCAGAAATGAAAAACACATTGGAAGGTCTAAAAAGCAGAGTAGAGGAAGCTGAGGACTGGATCAGTGAATTAGAAGACAGGGTAGAAAAAAATCAACCAATCAGAAAACGAACAGGAAAAAACGACTAAAAAACAGGAAGACAGCGTAAGAGAACTGTGGGACAACTGGAAACGGAATAATATTCGCATCATAGGCGTCCCCGAAGAAGAAAATGAGCAAGGGTTAGAGAATATATGCAAAGAAATTGTGACAGAAAATGTCCCTAATTTGGTAAAGGAAGAAGGCATTCAAGTTCAAGAAACACAGAGAGCCCCAAGTAAGAAGAACCCAAACAGGCCCACACCGAAAAACATAGTAATCAAAGTGCCAAAAATTAAAGACAAAGAGAGAATCCTAAAAGTAGCAAGAGATAAGCAACAGGTTAACTACAAAGGAAACCCCATAAGGCTGTCAACTAACTTCTCACAAGAAACACTACAGGCCAGAAGGGAATGGCATGAAGTAATCAAGGTCATGAAAAACAAGGATCTGAATCCAAGACTACTCTACCCAGCAAGGCTATCATTCAAAATAGAAGGTCAAATGAAGAGCTTCTCAGACAAAAAAAAAGGCGAGGGGAATACATTAGCACCAAACCAGCACTGCAAGAAATGTTAAAAGGATTGCTGTAATTAGCAAGAGAAATGGGAAGAGAAAAAGAATCACACTAAACACAAATGGCAATAAATTAATCAATAATCACCTTGAATGTAAATGGATTGAATGCTCCTATAAAAAGTCAAGAAGTAGCTGATTGGATAAGAAAGCATGACTCATCATTATGTTGTTTACAGGAGATCCACCTCACAACAAAAGAATCACATAGGTTGAAAGTGAAGGGATGGAAAAAAATCTTCCAAGCAAACGGTAAGGAAATAAAATCTGGGGTAGCAATACTCATATCTGATAAAATACATTTCAAAATGAAGGCCACAACTAGAGACAAAGAAGGCCACTACATAATATTGAAAGGATCTTTCCAACAGGAAGATATAACCTTGATAAGCCTATATGCACCCAATATAGGAGCACCAAAATATATACAAATTCTTCTGGAGGGCCTCAAAGGAGAAATCGATAGCAATACAATCATAACAGGGGACTTCAACACCCCACTGACATCACTGGATAGATCTTCTAGACAAAAAAAATAGCAAGGAAACAGAGACCTTAAATGAAGCACTAGACCAAATGGATTTAATACATATCTACAGGGAATTACACCCCAAAACTACAGAATTCACATTCTTCTCAAGTGCACATGGGACATTCTCAAAGATACACCACATGTTAGGGCACATACTAAGTCTCTACAAGTTCAAGAAGACTGAAATCATATCAAGCATCTTCTCAGATCACAATGGCATGAAACTAGAAATTAATTGCAAGAAGAATATACAAAGACATTTGAACACATGGAAGCTAAATAGCATGTTATTAAACAATGAATGGGTTACCGAGAAGATCAAGGAAGAAATTAAAAACTTCCTGGAAACCAATGAAAATGAACACACAACAACACAAAAATCTATGGGATGCAGTAAAAGCAGTTCTGAAAGGGAACTTCATAGCACTACAGGCCTACCTCAAAAAATAAGAAAAATCTCTAATAGACTATGTAACCTCACAACTTGAACAAGAGAGCAAACAACAACAACAAAAAAACCCAGAGCAAGTAGAAGGAAGGAAATAGTAAAGAGCAGAGGAGAAATAAACGACATAGAGACCAAAACAAAAAACAAAAAAACAAAACAAAACAAAAAACAATTCAAAGGATCAATGAAACAAAGAGCTGGTTTTTCGAAAAGATAAACAAGATTGATGGACCCTTAGCTAGACTAACCACGAAACAATGAGAAAAAACCCAAATACACAAAATGAAATGAAAAAGTAACCACTGACACCACAGAAATACAAAAGATTGTTAACAACTACTATGAACAATTATATGGCAACAAATTCGACAATCTAAGCAAAATGGACAAATTTCTAGAAACACATAGTCTCCCAAAACTGGACCAGGAAGAGATAGAAAACTTGAACATACCAATAACAACAGAAGAAATTGAAGATGAAATCAAGACTCTCCCAGCAAACAAAAGCCCAGGCCCAGATGGCTTCACAGGGGAGTTTTACTGAACATTCAAAGAAGAACTAACACCCATTCTCCTCAAACTATTTCAAAAAATTTAAGAAGAAGGAAGACTTCCAAACTCGTTTTATGAAGCCAGCATAAACTAATTCCAAAACCAGAAAAAGACACTACAAAAAAAAAAAAAAAACTACAGGCCAATATCCCTGATGAACATAGATTCCAAAATCCTGAACAAAATACTAGCAAATCGGATCCAGCAATACACCAAAAAAATTATCCACCATGACCAGGTGGGATTCATTCATCCCAGGGATGCAAGGCTGGTACAATATTCGCAAATCAATAAACGTGATACACCACATAAATAAAATGAAGACTAAAAACCACATGATCATATCAATAGATGCCGAAAAAGCCTTCGACAATATTCACCATCCATTTCTGATAAAAATGCTCAGCAATGTGGGAATAGAGAGATCATATATTGAAATAATAAAGGCCATATATGAAAGACGTACAGCCAACCTCATACTCAATGGGCAAAAACTGAAAGCATTTCCCTTAAGAACAGGAACAAGGCAAGGATGCCCACTTTTGCCACTATTATTTAACATAGTACTGGAAGTCCTAGCCACAGCAATCAGACAGGAAGAAAAAATAAAAGAGATACAAATTGGAAAGGAGGAAGTGAAACTGTCATTTTTTGCAGAAGACATGATACTATATGTAGAAAACCCCAAATACTCCATCAGAAATGTACTAGACTTAATAAATGAATTTGGCAAAGTAGCAGGATACAAAATTAACATCAAGAAATCGATGGCATTCTTATACACCAATGATGAAATCACAGAGAGAGAAACTAAGAAAACAATCCCATTTATCATCATGGCAAAAATATTAAGATACCTATGAATAAACTTAACCAAAGAAATAAAAGATCTATTCTCAGAAAACTACAGGTCATTGGAAAAAGAAATAAAGGAAGATATTAAAAAGTGGAAGCACATACCTTGTTCATGGATTGGAAGAATTAACATCATTAAAATGTCCATACTACCCAAAGCAATCTATAGATTCAATGCAATCCCCATTAAAATACCAACGGCATACTTCACAGAATTAGAACAAGTACTTCAAAAGTTCATATGGAATGAAAAAAGACTTCGAATAGCCACAGCAATCTTGAAAAAGAAGAACAAAGTAGGAGGGATCACATTCCCAGATTTCAGGTTATACTACAAAGCCACTGTAATCAAAACAGCCTGGTACTGGCACAAGAACAGGCATATAGACCAATGGCACAGAACAGAGAACCCAGAAATGGACCCAAGGCAATATGCTCAATTAATATTTGACAAAGATGGCAAGAACATACAGTGGAGTAAGGACAGCCTCTTTAAAAAATGGTGCTGGGAAAATTGGACAGCTACATGCAGAAAAATGAAACTAGACCATCAACTTACACCATGCACAAGAATAAACTCAAAATGGAAAAAAGACTTAAATATGACTCATGAATCCCTAAAAATTCTAGAAGAAACTCTAGGCAACAAAATTTCAGACACCATATGCAGCAGAATTTTCACTGATATATCACCTAAGGCAATAGAAACAAAGGAGAAAATGAACACATGGGACTACATGAAACTCAAAAGCTTCTGCACAGCAAAAGATACAATCATCAAAACGGAAAGTCTACCCACTGTATGAGAGAGCATAATTGCCAATGATATATCAGATAAGGGGTTAATGTCTAATATATAGAGAGTGCTCATACAACTCAACAGAAGGAAGACAAAGAACCCAATTAAAAAATGGGCAGAGGAACTAAATAGACATCTCTCCAAACAGGACATACAAATGGTTAAGAGACATATGAAGAAATGCTCAACATCACTAATCATCAGAGAGATGCAAATTAAAACAACAATGAGGTATTATCTCACACCTGTAAGAATGGCTGCCATCAACAAATCATCAAACAACAAGTGTTGGAGAGGGTGTGGAGAAAAGGGGACTCTAGTATACTGCCGGTGGGAATGCAGACTGGTGCAGCCACTATGGAAAACAATATGGTGTTACCTCAAAAATTAAAAATTGAACTTCCATTTCACCCAGTGATCCCACTTCTAGGAATATACCCTAAGAAGCCTGAAACACCAATCAGAAAGAATATATGTATCCCCCATGTTCATAGCAGCACTATTTACGATAGCTAAGATCTGGAAACAGCCCAAATGTCCATCAGTAGACAAATAGATAAAAAAGCTGTGGTACATATACACAATGGAGTCCTATGCAGCTGTAAGAAAGAAAGATCTCTTATCCTTTGAGACTACATGGAGGTAACTGGAAAATATCATGCTAAGTGAAACAAGCCAAACAGAGAAAGACAAGTATCATATGATCTCACTTATTTGTGGAATATAATGAACATAACAGTCTGAGGAATGGTGTAGTCCTAGAGATGTGGAAGTGGGGTACAGACTGACAATCCCCAGAAGAGGGGGTGGTGGGAAGAGATAAACCACAGAACCTATATGTATGTATACATGAACAATGGACATGGACAACAAAGCTGGGGATAGGGTGGGGAGGGTGGGAGAGGGGCATATCAGTGGGAGAAATAGGAGAAATATCTGTAACAAAATAAATAAATTAATTAATTTAAAAAATAAAATAAAACATTTCTACATTCAGCTGCTTTCATATGGGTCTTTTCAGATCTATTACTATATTTTAGTTATTATGATGTTTCAGCACTCTAGATATAGCCACCTGCCTCATATTACCAGACAACTAAATATTCCAGTTGTGAAAAGGCAAAACCTGCGTTCCTTCTAGAAAAATGTTGGTTGCTTTGGATTTGCCAAAAGAAAGAAGTTGATGTAAGTTTGTATAATGGATGGTGTAAGAAAAATTTCTCAAGCTTTAAAATTTCAACCTATCTAATTTCAATATCCTTCTCTTTTGAGTCTGCAGTGCAACTGTTTATATTTCAAAAGCAAGCAAGTAAGCACCCTGTAAGCACAAACAAGATGGGCCACATGGTCCAGCAAGATTCTGCTTCTAGAGCAAGGCCTTTCATTTCAGGTACAGAGCCTGCTCCTGGGAATCCTGCTGTAAAAATGAGTCTAAAATTGAAAAAGTAAAAAGATAACATCTTAAATTTTTTTTTGAAAGCTGATACAAGATTTTTATGTACTCCATTCAACATTTTTCCTTTTGTTCATTAAGAAATATTAAATTGTCCTTTCCAAAGCTGTATTTAACTACTTACAATGAAAGCATGGGAATTAAAAATATCCCCTTAATCCAACAATGAGATGCTCCCCATTCCAGCAAATGCAATCTAAACTTGCAGTGTATAATGCAAATCATACCCAGATAGAGCATTATGAAAGATATTTTCCTATCTTAGAATTTTTATATCTCTGGGGTGAAAATCCAATTTTGAGAATTCTAACCAGATGGTCAAGTTAATAAAGAAGATTGGCATTTTAAGAATATTTACAGAGTCCTTTTTCAAAGCAAAGAATCATGTTGAAAACCAAATCGTCTCCAGCACTGTATTTCATAATATTTATATATTTTTTCTCATATTTAGGATTGAATAAACCTGAGTTAACATATAGATCCTTCTTGCTCAAATTTTGATAAACTGGAATGCAAAGGTTAAATAACAATTAACTGCTGTCCCAAGTTTTTATCCTTCAGTGGACAGTGATGCTTCCTGATGGTAGTAATATTATATGTATGAGTTATTAATGACTGGGAAAAAACTTAGACGTTTAAGAACTAGATCAGCATATAAAAAGCCAAGATACACTCCTTAGTGTAAATCTGAAGCTGTCAATCCTTTGGACTGACTCCTTCTTGTTTTGTCCTATTTACTGATCAACACTGACACCAGGAACTTTCTTTCCAGTGAGCTTTACCACTTTGCCAGAGTCATCTTTGCTGTCTGCATGATTCTTAGCACTGTGGCTTACATAGTCAGACTTCAAAAACCATTGGCTCAATAAGATGCATAATGGTCATCACTCCTTGCTGTTCCTTTTGACAGATGGAAAATATGCAGTTATTTATCTAGGAACACTGAAGCTAAATTTAATGCTCAATAACAACACTTTTATTGGCTTAAGTTATTAGTACACTTGTTTGTTCCGCCTATATAGTTTTTAACATTTTAATTTCCATTTATCAGGATTATTGGATATGTGTATCTTACTGTCAGAGGCCTCCCATCTATTTTAAAGGCTTATGGTGAAAGCATTATAAGAACATATATGATGTTAACTTATTTAAAAAAGGGTTGACTGTACCTGAACTCTTCTAGATTTAATTGAATACATTTTCCATTAATTAAACTTAGCTTTAAACTTCATTCTAAAATGACGAACTGAGCCTTTATATGTTATCCCAACACCACTCACTCATAATCATTGGTGCTAATAAGACAACGGTAAATCTTCTTTCCTATGATGCAGGGCTCTATTGTGGGATGGTGTTGGGGGGGGATCCAGGAATAGTACTGAAGCCAGACATCTGTTCAGCTGTAGGTCATACCTTCATAAAATACCACCACAATCCAAGAGCAAATGTTGGGTATGGCAGGGGGACTCACTTTTATTGTGTGCTTAACATTCCAGGCTTAGTTGAAAAATATATGTATTTCTGCCCGGCTAGTGTGGCTTAGTGAGTGAGCATCGATCCATGTACCAAGAAGTCACCAGTTCGATTCCCAGTCAGGGCACATGCCCAGGTTGTGGGCCAGATCCCCAGTGGGGGGCATGCAGGAGGCAGCCAATCAATGTTCTCTCACATGGATGTTTCTATCTCTCTCTCCCTTCCTTTCTCTCTGAAATCAATAAAGAAAAAAATAAAATATATGTATTTCTCACTTAATGTCTACAATACGTTGTTTACATAGATGATGAAAGTAACTTTTTTAAAGGTTTGCCAAAATCACACAGCCAGTAAATGGCAAAACCAGACTTAAGCTGAAAACAGTTTACTAAGAAAGCCATACAAGATGCTAGCCTGTGAAGATATTTGGGACTACTACATCTAAGAATCTAATGTAGCAGAGATAAATTACATTTTTAAATACAAAAAGGCATTTTCCTAGTGAAAATAAAATAACATGGAATAACACAAGACTGCATTCCAGAACTACCTCTACTTTGCATATTAAACATGAATTTCACATTGTGTCAATCTGTTTACATGTAGTCTATCCAGGCAAGAACAGAAGAGGAGAGAACACAAAGGAAAGAAATTATAACAGAAAAGGGTATATATACTTTTAAATTTTACTTTCATATGTTATCTCCATTTACATATGAAGCTACTGAGACAGGAAGGATTGAAAAATGTGCAGCCATTTCCAAGTCATTGTAATTTAAAAACCCGGCCATGAGCCTACAGTTTTGGAACTGAAGGCCCCCACATTCCTTCCCACTGTTTCCACACCCACTCGGTAAATTATATCAATTCTCCTTCCCTGTTAATCTACCCAAAAGCCCATCTGCTCTTTCAACAAATACAATTGCTCTGTCTTCCTTCTAGTCCACTCCTATAAGTATTTTAGAAAAAATATCTTTTAATCTCTAAATTGGAAAATTAATAGTATTCACTACAATTATTCTAAAATTATTTTCACTTTTCAACATTACTGCCCAAATTAATCATATCTCTTGGGCAATGTTTTCAAAATTTAGTAAGCAAAATATCAACCATACCTTGCTACCACCAGGATTCTAATTCTTTGAGAAGGGGGCGGGGGTGTCAGAGTGATGCCTGGAAATTACATTTTTTTTAAACTATACATCCTAAGATTATTCTGCAGAAAGTGGTTTTCAGATAAAACTGTTTGAAATGTTTCTTTAGGTTACTGCCATAGCAACAAGGTTGTTAAATGAACTTTCCATCAAATTCACAGTTCTATATAAAGCAATCAAGAGTAACCTAACTTATTTTTTTTATGTCAGCTCTTTTTCTAAAAAATTTTTTAAATTTATTTTTAAAGAGAGAGGAAGGGAGAGAGAGAGGAAAACATCAATGAGAGAGAATATTGATTGACTGTCTTCTGCATGTCCCTCAATGGGAACTGGGCCCACAACCTGGGCATGTGCCCTGACTGGGAATCGAACCAGCAACCTCTTGGTGCACAGGTCAATGCTCAACCACTGAGCCACACTGACCAGGTGTAAATCAGCTCTTTTTTAATTTTGAAAGACAATGAGCCTAAGGAAAAACCTGGTTGAAAGCCTAATACAGAGAACATTCAACTCCAAATGTTTCCATTTGTGATAAATATGTCTAAATAAGTTTCCATTTCTCTCTTTCTATGGTTATTGGTATAGCAAATGCAATTAGTTTTTCCCTTAAGAAATGTTTTCCCCATAAAGATCCCCACAAGAAATATAAATTCCACATTTCTAACAGAATCCCCAGGGCTTTACTTCTTGTTAAGAAATCCTTAAATATTTTATCAGAGTTAGGCATAATAATAGCCACATTCAGAGCTCCATGGCCACATGTCTGTGGGTAATATCTTGGGAAGAAAAACTTTCTTCATAAGTAGTGTGAGGACAAACAATCTCAAAATCAGTTTATAGTTATAACTAACATAAATATCTTCATAAGTTCTGCCGTAAGATTTATAGAGTGTTAAGCATGGAAGCAGCATGGGCTACACAATCACTGTTAATAGGAAGGCCAGTTCCTTTCTGAGTATTCACCAGGTTGCTGCTCTCCTCTTCCATTCAGGACACCGGCGCTTGCAGGAGACATTGTTCCAACATGTGCTCTCCATATCTCCTCACTTTCTGAATTTCCACTTTGGATAGTTCATCAAGTCATTGAGGTTTTGCTACTAAATCATACATGATTTCTTCTTCTTCTTATTATTATTATTGTTTTTATTTTTTTATCCTCACCCAAGGACATTTTTCCATTTTTTGTTCAGATAGAGTGGGAGGGAGAGAGAGAGAAAGAGAAACATTGATGTGAAAGGGACACATTAAGTGGTTGCCACCCGCACGACCCAAGCAGGGCTGAGGAAAAACTGCAACTGAGGTACGCGCCCTTAGCAGGAACTGAACCCAAGTCTCTCTGGACCGCAGGCCGACGCTCTAACCACTGAGAAAACCGGCCAGGGCTATACTTATTATTGATAAACCACCAACTCAAAAGAACTTGAGCTGCTTACAGGAACCGAAGATAGAATTTCTAAATAATAGTAGGACATGAAGCATATGAAAAAGAAGGCTGATTATATCTTGAAGGACTATTTAATATATTGTCCAAATGGGACATTTTTGAGGATAAGAGAGAGTACTATTAATGATTACACAATTACAATAGGCATAATCCAGGACTAATCCCAGGTAGGTCATTGATATTTAATTACTCTTGATAGTTTAAGGATGATTGCTGTAAATAAAGAATTCCCATAAAACCAATGGCAAAGGGAAAATATTATACAAATCCAATTATAATGTGAAAAAAACACACTAGTTAGTCTAAAGTTACAAAATTGTCACTTATAGAAATAAATTGTACAGACATTTATATAGGAACATTGAAGAACACAATGACAACATGATGTAGTGTATGAAAGATGATTTATGTAACTACACAACCCACACGGGTGGGATCAGCAAAACGAAAATGTAAATATAAACACACATACAGGTATATTTAGGAAATGACCACTATTTCTAAAGTTTCTGAAACCATGAGTAGGTTATATATATATCCTACCCATTCTTATAATTTACCTAATTAGTACATCAGTTTTATTAACAGCAAGTTCTGAATTAGTCGTATAAACAACTGAGTTTTTATCGTGAATAGGTGTTGAATTTTGTCAAATGGTTTTTCTACATCTATTGAATGATCACGTAATTTTTCTTTTTTTTAGTCTGTTAATGTGCTGTATTACATTAATTGATTTTCTAATGTTTAGTAGAGTTGCATGGCTTGGATAAATCCTATAGATAATGGTGTATAGATTCTGTTATTCATTGTTGGATTTGATATTCTTATATTTTGTTGATGATTTCTGCATCTATGTTTATGGCAGATACTGATCTGTAGTTTTCTTCTCTTGTCTTTGTGTGGTTTTGGTATTAAGGCTAAGGCTGGCCTCACAGAATGAGTCAGAAAGTATGCCCTCTTCTTCTATCCTCTGAAAGAGATTGCAGAGAACTGGTATAATCTCTTTCTAAAATGTTTGGTAGAACTCACTATTGAACACATGTGGGCCTGGAACTTCCTGTTTTTGGAGGTTATTAATTGTTGACTCAATTTATTTAATAGATATAGGCCTGTTCAGATTGTTTATTTCTTCTTGCATGAGTTTTGGCAGATCATGTCTCTCCTACATCTCACTACCACATTAGTAAAGGGATATTTATAGCAGTTCCTTTTACCTTGTACATTATAGCTGGCTTAGGTTATCAAATCTGTGGGCACAAAGTTGTTTATATTATTCCCTCAAAATCCTTTCAATGTCTATGGGATCTATAATGATGTACCTTCTTTCATTTCTGATATTAGTAATTTGTGTCCTTCCTCTTTTTCTTAGACTGGTTAGACGGTTATCGATTTTATCATCTTTCAAAGAAATAGGTTTTAGTTTCCTTGATTTCTACTGATTTCCTGTTTTCAATTTCACTGACTTCTATTATCATTTTTATTATTATTTAATTATTCTTTCCTCCCTTATGCTTACTACTTTGGACTTAATTTGCTCTTCTTTTTCTAGTTTCCTAAGGTAGAAACTTAAGATTACTGATTTTATATCTTTCTTCTTCCCTAATACATGCACTCAGTGCTATAAATTTTCCTTTAGGCACTGCTTTTGTTGCATCCCACAAATTTTTGTAAGTTGTATTTTTATTTGCATTTAGTTCCAAATGTTTTTTTTTAAAGTTCTCTTGTGATTTCCTTTTTGAACCATATATTATTTAGAAGTATGTTATTTAATCTCCATGGATTTGGGGGTATTCCAGTTATCTTTTTGCTTTCAATTTCTAGTTCAATTCCACATTGTCTGAGAACAGATATTGTATGGTTTGTCTTGTTTTAAATTTTTAAGTGTGTTTTATAGCCCAGAATGTGGTCTTATCTTGGTGAATATTTCATGTGAGTTTAAGAATGTGTATTCTGTTGTTGTTGGGTGAAATCCAGTTGAATGATGGTTGAGTTCAACCACACCTTTACTGATGTTCTGCCTGCCAGATCAGTCCAATTCTTAAAGAGGGATGTTAAGGTCTCCAATTATGATAGTGATTCTATTATGATAGTGATTCATTTATTTCCCCTTGTAGTTCTATAGTTTTTGTCTCATGTATTTTGATGCTCTGCTGTTATATGCATATATGCACACATATTAAGAATTGTTAGCTCTGTTTGTAATTAATATAGCTAAGCTACTCTGCTTTCTTTTGATTAGTGTCAGCATGGTCCATAAATTTATTTTTAATGTTTTTTCTTTTTTTTTAAATTAATTAATCTATTTTTGTTACAGATGTTTCTCCTTTTACCCCCACTGATTCCCCCCTCCCCCTCCCTCGCCACCCTGTCCCCAGCTTTGCTGTCCATGTCCATTGTTCATGCATACATGCATATAAGTTCTGTGATTTATCTCTCCCCCACCACCTCCTCTTTTGGGGACTGTCAGTCTGTACCCCACTTCCACATCTCTGGAACTACCCCATTCCTCAGACTGTTATGTTCATTATATTCCACGAATAAGTGAGATCATATGATACTTGTCTTTCTCTGTTTGGCTTGTTTCGATTAGGATAATACTTTCCAGGTCCCTCCATGTTGTCTCAAAGGATAAGAGATCTTTCTTTCTTACAGCTGCATAGTACTCCATTGTGTATACGTACCACTACTTTTTTATCCATTTGTCTACTGATGGACATTTGGGTTGTTTCCAGATCTTAGCTATTGTAAATAGTGCTGCTACAAACATGGGGGTACATATATTCTTTCTGATTAGTGTTTCAGGCTTCTTAGGGTATATTCCTAGAAGTGGGATCATTGGGTCAAATGGAAGTTCAATTTTTAATTTTTTGAGGTAACACCATATTGTTTTCCATAGTGGCTGCACCAGTCTGCATTCCCACCAGCAGTGCACTAGAGTCCCCCTTTCTCCACACCCTCACCAACACTCGTTGTTTGATGATTTGTTGATGGCAGCCATTCTGACAGGTGTGAGGCAATACCTCATTGTTGTTTTAATTTGCATCTCTCTGATGATTAGTGATGTTGAGCATTTCTTCATATGTCTCTTAACCATCTGTATGTCCTGTTTGGAGAGGTGTCTATTGAGTTCCTCTGCCCATTTTTAATTGGGTTCTTTGTCTTCCTTCTGTTGAGTTGTATGAGCACTCTCTATATATTAGACATTAACCCCTTATCTGATATATCATTGGCAATTATGCTCTCCCATACAGTGGGTTGCCTTTCCATTCTGATGATTGTATCTTTTGCTGTGCAGAAGCTTTTGAGTTTGATGTAGTCCCATGTGTTCATTTTCTCCTTTGTTTCTGTTGCCTTAGGTGATGTATCAGTGAAAATTCTGCTGCGTATGATGTCTGATATTTTTAAATTTTTTCTTTATTAATTTTAGAGAGAGAGGAAGAGAAAGGGAAAGAGAGATAGAAACATTAACTGGCCGCCTCTTGCATGCCCCACACTGGGGATTGGGCCCACAACCTGGGCATGTACCCTGACCCAGAATCGAACCAGCAACGGCTTAGTGCATGGGTCAATGCTCAGCCACTGAGCCACACTGGTCAGGCTGTACATACATTTATTTTTAATCCTTACATGTATTTATATTTAAAATGGGTTTCTTGTAGACAACATATATTTGGAGTAATGTTTTTTGATCTACACTGACGATCTCTATCTTTTAATTGGTGTATTTAGACCATTGACATCTAAAGTAATTATTGATATAAGTGAATTGATAACTACCATATTAATTGTTTTGTATCTTTTGTTTTTTTCTTTGTACCTCTTTTAGTCTTTCACACTTTCTCTGCTTTTGTAGACTTAAATGAGCACTTTATATGATTCCATTTTCTCTTCTTTCTTAGCATATCAATTATTTTGTTTTTAACCTTTTTACTGATCTACCTAGAATTTACAACATACATTTAAAACTAATCCAAGTCCACTTTCAAATAATACTTTACCACTTCATGGACAATGTGAGTACCTGATAATAAGAACATAATACTAATTCCTTGCTCCTATCTCCAATATCATCACTGTCATTCACTTGACTTATATATAAGCATACATAAACATGTATATGAACACACAGAATAGAATATATTGTTGCTATTATTATTTTGAACAAACTATAATCTGTCAGATCATTTAAGAATAAGCAAAATATGCCCAGCCAGTGTGGCTCAGTGGATCGAGCATCATCCCAAGGACTGAGAGGTCCCGGTTTGATTCCCGGTCAGGGCACACGCCTGGGTTGTAGGCTCGATCCCCAGTAGGGGGCGTGCAGGAGGCAGCTGATAGATGTTTTCTCTCATATATATGTTTCTATCTCTCCCTTCCTCCCTCTTAAAAAATAAAATAAAATAAAAATCAATAAAAACACATTTCTTAAGAAAGAATAAGAAAAATACCAGTTTATATTTCATCTTCACTTATTCCTTTTTCAATGCTCTTCCTTTCTCTTATGTAAAGTTTCTAATTCTATCACTTTCTTTCTCTCTAAGGAATTTAACATTTCTTACTAAGTCTACAGGCTACAAATTCCCTCAATAGTTGTTTGTCTGAGTAAGTCTTTATTTCTCCTTTGTTTCATAAGGATAATTTTGCATACCACAGGATTCTAGGTTGGTGGTTTTATTCTCTTAACTTTGTAAATATTTAATACCATTCTCTTCTTGCTTGCTTGATTTCTAAAGAGAAGCTGGATATCATTCTTGGCTCCTCTATTATAAGGTATTTCTTTCCCACTCTGGTTTCTTTCAGAACTTTTTTTTAAACTTTGATTTTCTGTAGTTTGAAAATGACATGCTTAGTTGCTTCATTGGAGTTTTTGTTTTTGTTTTCTTAATTTATCCTGTTTAATGTTCTCTGTGTTTCCTGGATCAGTTGTTTTTGTTTCAAATAGTTCTTCTGTTTCTCTCTTCCTCTAGTATTTGCATTATGCACATGTTAACATCTTTTGTAACCTTGCATATTCTGTTCTTTTTTTCTGTTTGTTCTCTTCACTTTTCATTTATGGGGGTTTCTATTGAGATATCCTCTAGCCCAGAGATGTCCAGTCTACTAATAAGCTCATCAAAGGCATTCTTCATTGTTGTTACCATGTTGAGGGTTTTTTTAAAAATCTCTAGCATTTCTTTTCGGTTCTTTCTTAGACTTTCCATCTCTTCTGCTATCTACTTCATCCATTAGGATCATTAGGATCCTTAGCCTATTAGCCATAGTTGTTTTAAATTTCAAATCTGATAATTTTAACATTCTTGCCATGTCTGGTCCTGATACTTGTTCTGTCTCTTCAAATGTGTTTTTCTTGTCTTTTAGTATGCATTATAACTTTTTTTCTTGATAGCCAGCTATGAGGTACAGGGTAAAAGGAACTGCTGTAAATAGTCCTTTACTAATGTGGTAGTGTGTGGAGAGAGCATGTGGGGGGTGGGGGGGGGAGCACATTCTACAGTCCTGTGATTAGATCTCATTCTCCAGTGAGCCTGTGCCTCTGGACTGAATTTCACAAGTACTTCTCAGCTCTGCAGTTCTGCCCTCCTCCCTTGGGTAGGATAGGTTGGCTAGAGCTGGCTAGAGTTAGGTATCCCCCCTACCCTCATCAGTTAGGCTCTGATAAAAACCCAGGCTCTCATTCACTACTTTCTCCTGGGGGCAGGTTTGTTAAGAAGGTAGAGTTCCAGTATATTTAAAAATGGTTTCTTTTTCCTACCTCCAGACAGATATAAGAAAGAAGATTTCTGATATGTACTATGGTTGAGCTCCTGGTTGAACCTGCTATAGTTAAATCTCACAATATTGTGGGGGACCTCTTTATGAATGGGTGCCCTAGAGTTCTAACTCTGAGTTTTCCTTATGGAGTGGAGCCTCCAACAATTCATCGACTGATGTTTAGGTTGGCCTACCCAGCAGCTTCTTCCCACAGTGGTCTCTGCTCCCGAGTCTCTGTCCCTGTCAGCCATAACTCTCTGTATTCCCATCTGTCCCTCCAGTTTACGGGCAGTGGTTTTCCCTGTGAACTCCCCTCACTATCAGATCCAAGAAGAGTTGTCAATTTTTCAGTCTGTTCAGCTTTTTTACTTGTTGTTGGGAATGGAGTGGTGACTTCCAAGCTCCTTACATGTGGAACTGGAAACTGAAAGTCTCTACTAATTTTTTGTCACCAGAACCAGATGATATTTGGAGCACAGAACTCTGTTTGTTGGACAAATGAACAAGCAAATTAATGATGAATTCAAATATGCCCATTTAAAGTATGTAAACATTATCAAACAAATATATCTAAAGGACTCATTTAACTTTAACCAAAATCTACTAATTTACCCATTTATTTTACAGATTTATATTCTAAACTGCCAACTTTTTTTTCTTCCAAGTAATAAGATATAGAAACACGTGAAAGTGCCTGAAATTCTTTAAGTCATTTTTTCTTTTAGAAAACAAAAGTGGACACATGTTCCTCCTGGTTATAATAACCAATGTGTTATGGGTAAATAAAAATTCTGATCTAACTAAAATTGTGATCTGTCTATACTGAGAAGATGGATGGGGTGAAGAGCGTGTATATGTGCAGGAAATGGGGGGAAGAGAATTCCATTCACATAGTGAGAATTCCACACAGAAGTTACGTTATACAACAAGCTTATGTTAGAGTCACAGATATAAACTCCATAGCAATTAGCTAAAATAAATAAAAGTGGTTGTCTCTACAGAGGAGAAATGTGGTAGAAGGAGGTCCTGGGACAAGTGTTCTATAACAAAACTTTTTTCACTTTGTGTAAGTATAACTCTGAAAAGAATAAAAACAAAGATTTTAATATAGGCAACCTGGTTAATGGCTGTGTCACTGCAACATAAGGAATGCAGGGAAAGGTACAGGGTTTGGATTCTGTGTTGATTTACTTTTCTTGAAGGGGGAATATAATAAATTCCATCTTGATCATATTAAATTTGAAGTGACTACAGGATATTCAAGTCTCACAGACAAATGAAAATTAGATCCTAGATCTTGGTTGAGAAAGATAAGGCACAGAGTTAGGAGTCACAAACACAGAGTTGGCAGGTGAAGCCATGGGAATATATGTGCTGATAAAGAAGCAAAGTGAAAAATGGATAGGAAAATAAGTACTGTTAGGTAGAATATTCTCTTCTTCCCTCCAGATCCACATTGTGCCAAGGAAACTGACCTTTGTAGATGGCATCAATGTCCTTTGCCCTTAGGTTAATAGATGAATTTTGGCTAATGAAAAGCAGCAGCAGAGTTAAAGAAGATAGGTAAGACAGGTAAGGGGCTTATTCCCAGGCCTCCTTTCCTACCAGAGAGCATGTTGGCAGCAGCTGTTTGTCAGTTCCCTACCTGAGGCCATGCTCCAGCCCTAGAGCTTCTCCTGCAGCTCCCCTTCTCTCCAGGTGTGCCCAGCCTCATTCCTCACTGGTTTCTCTCAACCCTACCCAAGATGTCATAAAGAGCCCCCTACTATGGTATGTACAATGTGCCACCTCTTTCTAGCAAGACCCTGATTGATAAATAAGTTTACCATGTAATTCTGAGGAATTTTATTACAAAACTGGAAGAATGAGAAACAATAAAAATCCCTTAAGAAAACAAGGTAGAGCCCTGGCCTGGTAGCTCAATTGGTTAGTGTTGTCCTGATACATCAATGTTGAAGGTGCAATCCCCAGTCAGGGCACATATAAGAATCAACCACTGAATGCATAAATAAGTGGAATTAAAAAAATTGATGTTTTTCTCTCTCTCAAATCAATGGGAAAAAAAGATAACAAGGTAGATAATGAAGACAGAATGGTCAAGAAGCCAAGGGAGGCTATTTCAACAAGGGAGATGTGGTCAACTGTGCCATGGCCCCAGAAGAGACACAAGAGAACTTAAAAAGCCCAGGTAACCACAGCAACAGCACAGGGCAACGGAATCTTGACTGGCTCAATCTGAGGACTGATGAGGTGGCAAGAAGGGAAACAAATGTAAAACACACTTTAATAATCTTGTGGCAATGGTAAGAACAGTGGTGGAGCTTCCTCAGGAATGAGGTGGTTAGGACTACGGAAACAATACTAGGTTAAATGAAATACCCTGTAGAGAGTGACTGAAGATGGGAGTGGATGAGATAAACAAGTGAAACCTTCTCAGAAACAAAAAGTGGCTGCTTTCTCCGAAGCATGGAAGACAAACAATATGGCAAAGCGAGAGGAATGAGAAGTTGAGATTTTAACACAAGGTGGTTTCTAATTTCTCAGGAAAATCAGAGGTAAAGTCATCAGCTGAAATAGAGGGTGGTACAAGATCAGAAAGGCAAGCTGGGAGAGCAAATTATAAATTGGCAAAGGCACTATTCTTTGAGCTGAAGTTTTCTTCTTATTGTGGATAAAGTCTGAGGAAGGGCAAGGTTCAAACAGACACTGCACTGAGAAAGACCCAAGAGGTCATAGGCGAGCACCTGAATGATGGGCTCCCAGGGTGCTCTGGAGAGGGCAGCCCCGGGAGGCTGGCAGACCTGGAGAGTTGGTGAGGGGACAGTGAGGGGACTGAGGTCCGGGTGAAGCTGTAGTGCAAGAAGCAACAGGGAAAGCTAAACAGATACAAGGTTCTGATGAGCAACTGTGATTCAAGAGTTTAAAATCTTAAAAAGGAAGCTGTTATGTGTGATGCCACAGCCCAAAATGTAGACATGGGATTAGGGGGCAGGAAGTAGATGATACTCAAGATTTTGGCATCAGCAGTCTTTGCCTTCTCTGATCCAATGTGGGTTACAATGACGTGGTGAAAACAGAAGTCCACTTAGAAAACTTAAATTACCACCTATTCATACTTAGAGTAAGTGCTTGTCAAACCTGGATGCTTATTTTTAGCAAATATACTGGAGGCATCACTGTTTATAATAGTTTAGCCTCTTTTTTAAAATTCACATCTATTACTGAAAGTATTACAGATGTCCCCTTTCTTCCCCCATTGACCCCCTCATCCCCACCTCCTCCTACCCCGCCTTCACCACACTATTGTCAATGTCCACTGGTTGTGCACATATGCATGTAAGTTCTTTCATTTATCTCATCCCATCCCCCTTCCTTCTGAGGTTTGTCAGTCTGTTCCCTGCTTCAGGTCACAGCATGGATAGAGACCTGCAGAATACTATGCTAAGCAAAACAAGCCAGCCAGAGAAAGACAAGTACCACATGATCTCACTTATATGTGAAAGCTAATGAACAAAATAAACTGTTTAGCCTCTTTTTAAGAAACAAATCTTGTATTTCACTACAACGTTACCCAATTCAAAGATTTTCATCTAAAAAGTCAAATTATAATAGACGAAAATCTTGGTTTTATTTCAACAATATCTTATATTTAGTAGATTTCATTTACATAATGATTATATTATGCCCTATGAAGTACATCCCGTCATTAAAATAAAATAAAATAAAATATTGCTTCTAACAAACAAGAAGATGGAGCTCAAAATCATGTTATGAATTTAAAATTCTGAATAAACTGCTCATGTTTTCATGCACCATGCCTTCTGAAACAGGTAATTCATCCAGTTGACTGCAAGAGCTTTCTCTGTTCATGTCTAACTGAGCAATTATCTCAACCAGAACAATGCATTCTGAAAATGGATTAAATTTCTCAAAAAAATAAATAATGTCCAAGCTAGTGAATACCTTTCAAACAACAGAGGAGAATGAATGTTTGTAATTAACATGTTTGCTAATGTTTTCTTACATTTTGGTTCATAATTCAATATCAGAAGCCTAAATTAGTTCTGGTGAAATAATTGGTACAGAAAAAATAAAACTAGTCAAAACCTGGCTTTTGCCCTCTAAACTTTGGCATGTCATGACAGCTAAGTACAATGAAGATTAAACACATCATACAAAGATCTAATAATCTAGGACTAGTCCTCTACTTATTTTAGATAAAAACCAAAAAATATCATTATTATTCAGCCAGAAACTATTTCCAATGTTTCAGTACATATGTTCCTAAGTATTTATGCCTATCCATTTATTCCATACCTTTCTCCCACTTTTCCATCTTAAAAGACTACAGCCTAGAATGTGAAATCAGCAGCTATTGGTCCACTAACAGTCCCACTAACACAGATCATACCCAAGGGTATTAATAACAAACTAATTATATTTTGAATTACATGTATAATTATGTACAAATATATTTTAACATAATTATACATACATGTATATGTATCATTTGTTTATATACTGTATAATATAATATTATCAAAAGTTTAATTATTTATTAATTAATAATTTAAAACTGCTATAGGTATGTTAGGGAGTTCTGCTTCTGGGGAGGATGTATACATTAGGACAGGTCAATTAGAAGTATTACAACTAGAAAATATCTAGAAACTAACTACTACAAAACTATAAAACCATACTTGTTTAATCAACTGTAGATGCAAAGAAGTCTAAATGATCTAAATACCTGACAAGGCAGGGCCCCTTCCTAAGTGAACAGAGATCATCAGAGGCTTCACAGAGAAGGAGAGGATCAAACCTAATATAGGTGACAGGATTTGGCTGGAAGAAAAAGCAGCCAGTGGAGCTGTTAGAAGCATGTGAACTGGCCAAGTGGACTGGAGTCTGGAAGAACTCTAGACCCAGAGCTGGTTCTCTGGAACCTGAGTGTTGCCTGGGGAATGGGAGGCTCTGGGGAGGGCTGGAAAAGCAGAGAGATCTCCTGCAATCTCCTGGTCCCAAATCACTAGAGACAGGGCCTTGTAATGCATACAAGGAAGAGTTATCTTTCAGTACATTGAAACCAGACATGAACTAAAACTAACCCTGCAGCCTGTCCCAAACCCAGTTCAATTTCTAACAAAATAAAAGTGATCAGTCCCTGTATTAGTTTCCTAGGGCTGTCATAACAAATTATCACAAAATTGGTGGCTTAAAACAACAGAAATGTCTTCTCTCACAGTTCTGGAGACCAGAAGTCTGGAACTGCAGTTCTGGCCGGGCTGCGATCCCTCTGAGAGCTCTAGGAGAAAATCATCCCTTGCCTCTTCCAGCGTCCCATGACTCCAAGTGTTCCTCACCTTGGCCTCACTCCACTGTCTCTGCATCTTCTCTCTCATATAAGGACACTTGTAATTACATTTAAAGCCCATGTGGACAATCTGGATAAACTCATCTCAAGATGTTTAACATAATTATATCTGCAAATACTCTTTTCCCAAATAAAGTCACAATCACAGGTTCTAGAGATTGGGAGGTGGCTATATCATTTTGGGGGCTACCATTTAATACACTAAAATCCCTCACACTGGCTGCCTAATAGAAGAAAAAGCATGGCCTCTCTGGAAGAAAATAATTTAGTCTCTATAATTCTTCTATACACAACATACAGCATATATGAAAATCTGTAAGATAGATAAAGAAACAGGATAATATGACTCATAATCAAAAGAAAATACAACCAATAAAAGCAAACTTACAGATGATACAGGAGCTGAAATTAGCAGTTAAGGACATTAAAGTAATTACTTTAAATATGTTAAATGATATAGAAAAAAAGGTAAGCAAATGGATAGAAAAGATGGAGAAATTCAACAGAAAAGTATACTATCTATAAAGAACAAAATAAATATTCTAAAATTTAAAATTCCATATCTAAAATTAAGAATTCATTGATGGAGCTTAACATCAGACTAAAAACAGCAGTTGAAAGAACAAGATATATGAAAAAGATCAACAGAAATCTAAATTCAAGAACAAAAAGATATAATAAAAATAAAACAGATCTTGAGAGATTTGGGATTCTCTCATTCTAGTACATTTGTAACTGTTATCCCAGAAGGAGACAGAAAATGAATACAATCAATATTTGCAGAGTTAATGGCTGAGATTTTCCCAAAATTTATGTTGAGCATCAACCCACATATTCAAGAAACTGAATCAATTTCAAACATGTAAAATACAAAGAAAGTATTTATATTTTAAATACAAAGCAAAAAATACACATCAAGTCAAACTGAAAATGAAGTGAAAGATCCAGAGATTACCAGATTAAATAGAAAGCAAGATGCAACTATTTCTGATTTTATATCTGTTATATATCTGCTTAAGTCTATAAGGAGAATTAGGTTGAAAATAAAAATGTTGAATCAAAGAAGTCTGACACAAAAGAGTACACAGTGTATGATTCCATTTATAAGAAGCAAAAAACAGGAAAAATTAACCTTGGTAAAATAGAATTCAGAATAATGTTTACCTCTAGAGATATATGGAAGGAGGTGATGGTACTGATTAAGGGGAGCTTAATAGTACATTTTTGAGTGATAAGAAATGCTGTCTGTTTTGACCTGGATAATGTCCTTATGAGAGAGAAAGGGTGGACAGATATGTTAAAATGTACTGAGCTGTATACTTAAGATGTGTACTTTTTACTCTCGATAAATTATCCTTTAGTTTAAAACAACAGGAATGGGTCCACAAATATTTACTCCATTGAGACATGCTTACTAACCTGATAATGAGACAGATTCAGAATTGATAGAGCTCTAAAATAATCATTCATTTATTTATTCAATACACCAATAATAACTGAGTGCTTGCTACATTTCTAGGACTATTTTAGGTATTAGGAATATACCGGTGAACAAAAGAGAGAGAGAAAAAAAAAAACCTTGCCTTTGAAGTTTACATTCCAGTAGAGATAGTTAGAAACAATCAAATAAGTGAATTTTTCAGCAAGTTAAAAGGTGGTAAAAGCTGGAAAAAAATAGAGCAGAGTTAAGGGGATTAGGAGCGTGCCAGTTGAGAGTTACTGCAATTTTAAATAAAGTGACACAGGGAGGCTTAAAAGAGTTACAGGCATTAGAGATTTGGATAAATAAGGAAGAATATTATAAAGAGAAGAGCCAATGCAAAGATCCTTAGGCAGCAGCCTGCCATGTTTAGGTTTAGCAAGAAGTCTAGTTTAGCTGGAGCAGGGTGAGCAAGATAGAAAATAGTAAGGGTTGGGGTCAGAGAGGTGACATTGCTGCCATATCAGGTAGGCCTTATGGATTTTGGCTTTTACTCTTGGGAGAAACAGAGAAGTACTGGGTTTTATGCAGAAGAGTAACATAGCTGAACCGTGTTTTACAAGAATCAGTCTGCCTGCTGCATTGAGACTACTGTGGAATTCATGCTATTAAAAGAGGGGGAAAAGCCCTGGCCAGTTTGGCTCAGCGGTTAGAGCGTCGGCCTGCGGTCCCGAGAGACCCGGGTTTGGTTCCCGCTAAGGGCATGTACCTCAGTTGCAGTTTGTCCCCGGCCCTGGTTGGTCGTGCGGGTGGCAGCCACTCAATGTGTCCCTTTCACATCGATGTTTCTCTCTCTCTCTCTTCCTCTCTCTCCCTCCCGCTCTACCTGAACAAAAACTGTCCTCGGGTGAGGATAAAAAATAAATAAAAATAAATAAAAAAAAAGAGGGGGAAAAATATAAAAAAGTGAGAGACACTGAAAAACTGGTAGGATGGAGGAATTATAGGCCCTGAGGAGTTTCAAGAATGATAGGGTATTTAGTGGCAAGAAGTTGAGGTATTTAGGGAATTACCTAGGAAAAAAATGGTAGTGGTCAGAAAGTTGGATGCAAACACATTGTAATTATAAGAGTCACATTATTGTCATTAACAATATTCATTATAATTACTTAAAATATGATAATATTACAATAAATATACTAATTATTGTCATTAACAATAACGTGCTAAAGCATGGACTAAAGCATGACAATAGGGTCCAGTGATTGAGGTAGGGTGGAGGACAAGATAATCCTAGAAAAGAAAGAAGTCCAAGGAACCGAGAAGACAGTATTGGAAGGATCATCTATGTGTATATTGAAACCATCAAGAAGAATAAAGTCTGAGGTAGCGTTGGTGAGAGTGGTCATAAATCGACAGCTGAAATAACCAAGAAATGAAGGGGCGTTGGTAGGTGACTAACTGTGAGTAGTAATGATGAAAAGATCTTTGATGACATAAGAGTCTAAGCTGGAGGGAAAAGGAGAAGGTCTGGAAATAACAATGAGAAGCAAAGAACACAATTCTCTCAGCTCCAGTCCCTATGGGGCCCCCAGATGGAGAATCCTGCAGAAGAGGGAGCCAGATTTTGTCTAAAGTAGAAAAGTGATGGGAATGTTCAGAAAACAGATTCCAGAGGGCACACAACAAGGACCGGCAATTAGGGATAAGGACGCGTTGAGAGGTGACTGGGGAATCTGGGCCTCTTGATCAAGCTGCCGTAAACAATGAAGAAGAAGAGTACAGTTCCTGGTGGAATCAAGTGGTGAGCAGTGGCAAGGCTTGGGGATTGGGGGGTGGTTGAAGAATGGTTACCGAGCCTTCTTTTTGGCTTCTTGGATAAAGGTGAGGTACAATGAGGAGATTGGTCATATTCCCAGAATATGGGACACTCTTGAATACACTTAATAACTACTCTTTCACAGCAGAAATTCAGTGCATGGCCCCTAACTCCTCCTGTTTGGCCAAAAGCACACCTGGGACTGATGAAGGCAAATAAGTCCTCCAACCTTGCAGATAGGCAGGAAAGCACTGCTGGAGCTCTTGGTGCTCACTGTAGTATTTTGAAGGGAAGAAGAGCTATACCCCATTAAATGTCCTCCAGTCAAGCTTTCCAAAATTAAATTCAGGAAAGGAAAAAAGATTTGAGCCTATTTAAATCCTTCCTACCAGAAAAAATTCAAAGAAACTGCAGTTTTAAGAATTTTAAGTACCAGTGAGTGTTAAATTCTAATAAAAAGTGATCAGCTTCATGCTTTAATGAAATTCAGTAGCACACTTGCCCAAATTGCCCTGAAATAGGTAAATATTTCACAATTCAGCTAAGGAAAGTGACTCAGTGAAGAACTCTGAATGAGCCTGCTCTCTCGAAGGGGGTGCGTGACGGGCACAACAGCCACCTGCCTCTGAAAACTAGCCTAAATGTCATATATATTTTGAACAAATGCCACATGTAGGCTGCTAAATGCCACCATCATAGTCATCTTTGCTGTTTCCTTTACAAATATTTTCTCAGTAAAGTGACAACTATAGCATCATAGTTATTACCAACTTAAAAGCAAGCACAGTAGGAAGTGGCCCATTTAATTAATTATAGCCCATGTGCTCTGCAGCCTAGACTTCACAATTATTCCAGCAAAACCAGAACTTCTAACAGAAAAGTCTCCATTTCCCCACTCTATGTGCTATGGTCTAGAACTTGGAACTGAAAGTCACTGAGACTGCCCAAGGGTCAGTAAGGGCACAGGCCCTAGCACCTTTTCCTTCCTGGGGTCAAGACAAAAAGTCTGCACGCACATGCAGTGGACACAGAGAGCTAGAGAGAAACCCTGATCTCCATTCCGCACTAGAGCCCTGCCTATGTCAGTGGGGCAGAGGAGAGCCCTCACTGCAGACATGCTGCTCCTCACAGTGCAGGGCGGTAGAAACACCGGAGTCCTTCCAAAACAGACACAGGGAAGCCAAGTCACCTTTTGCTAGCCAAGTGACTCCGAGTGTGATACTTATGTAGCTTAAACTTCAACGTCCTCACCTATAGCAAGGAGGTAATGATGCCAAACTTGCCTAAGTGCAAGGTTTCCTAACTATCATTTGTAGCATATGGAAGTGCCTGATGCAGAGGAGGCATCAGTAAGTGGCCATCATGAATGATGATATTATCATGTAACAATGAAAAAAATGCCTGGCCAGTGTGGCCCAGTTGTTGAGCATCGACCCATGCACCAGTAGGCCACCAGTTCAATTCCCAATCAGGGCACATGCCCAGGTTGTGGGCCAAATTCCCAGTGGGGGGCATGTAGGAGGGGGCTAATTGATGTTCTCTCTCATTGATGTTTCTATCTCTCTCTCCCTCTTCTTCCTCTTTCTCTAAAAATCAATAAAGAAAAAAATTTTAAAGAAAACAATGAAAAAAATGACAAATTTTGGAAGTGACAGTGACACAAAATTGTATTGCTATGGTGGGAGCAATACAATTCCTCAGGAAACCATGGTCGGAGGTTCTCGTTGATGAGCAATCAGTGTGTGTTCTGGCACTGACAGCAAACCCTCCTGAGCTGTGCTAGGAGGTCCAGGCCCTCAGTGGTGGGTGGTCCAAAGAAGGGAGGCAGGTTCTCACCTGGTCTCAGAATTTCCCTTCACTTGCTTGCATGGAAGTCTCCAGAGCCTGTGCACTCCAAATATGGGGCATCAAATATCGCATCCCCTATAGGGGACTACGTAATTGCTTGGTAAAACTAAGAGCTAATTAATTTGTCAGGGTTTTCTGTTCAGTGTTGGAGTTACCTGTGGCTGAGAGCAGCTGCAGTGTATCAGGTGACACATTCCATTTTGGGGTACTCACACACTGGGAAAATTAGTCTCTTACAAGTCTCAGACTATCTGAGGAACATAAACACAAATGTATGCAAATGGCAAACTCAGAAAAGCCTCTCCAAAATTTTTGCAGTTAAAAATGGAAGACATTTATTTTTATTATGAAAACATTATTTTAGGAATAAAGTATTTTGTACCTAGCAAAAAACATTCTTAAAAATTCCATATAATCTCTACTCTTGCTAAGTTTAACTTCTGCAGATGCCTATTGCTTATCTGATTGGTCTTATTAGCTAGTCCCCACCGTAGCAATACAATTTTGTGTCATTGTCACTTCCAAAATTTGTCATTTTTTTCATTGTTTTCCAGTGCTAGAAAAATAAAATGGAATTTTGAATAACTCCTTGCAAACAAACCCCAACAATGTAATAACACATTTTGGTGGACATGGATGGTCAGCAGATGAGAAGCAGAGTCAATGTGCTTCCAGTCTCCAGGGCACTGCTCCTTGGTCTTCTCTATTCCATGCCCTACTCACCTTACCCATGCCGTCCCTCATTCCCTCTCCCTGGCTCGCACACTTCTCTCTCATCTCCATCCCCCAGTCATAGAGTCACTAGCTACAGCACCTAGCACACATAGGCGATGTCCATATCACTGATGACTTCACCGATGCCTATTTTCCACCAAGTGCAAGAAATGCCCTAATTAGTCCCTAACCTGGAGCTCCTCCTAAATAAAACCTTGGAATCTTAATTTGACTTTAATACACATAATTCTTACTCTTAAAATTTGTGTCTTAGGTTCAAATTCTAAATAGATTAATCACTAGAAAAGTCAAATCATTTACAAAAAACATTTTCTCCTATGGAACTATCTATCCAAAAGAAAATGTTCAAAGTCTTTTAAGTATCAAATCTTCTCCAGGTGAAAAATGCATAAAGAGGAGTTGAGAGACATAAATGCAAAGTCTGAATCTTCTGAGCATTTGACAGCCTCAACAATAAGCCCAAATTAGGGTTAGGCTAAGTGTTAAAATTAAAATCATCATCATCATCATCATCATCATCATCATCATCATCATCCCAAGTATGTCCCAGTGGAGATGAAGAAATGGCTCTGACTTCAGATCTTTATCCTGGTGATTTGGAGACAGACAGAGACGGTTTCTAATAATAGGGTGAGTGGTGCTATAGTGACTGTACAATATTTCATCTGACCAGTGAGCCGCCTTCCTTTGGAAGTCTCGACCTCTACAACAATAGATAGCAAGACTCAGTCCCATTCCAAATCTTCCCCAGAGGGAACAATGGGCCACTCAGAAGATTGTACATTCTGGCAACAATGATGGGTCTAGGGGTTGGCTCCTGATCCCGTCAGACCCTCCCCATGACTTTTCTGATCTCTCTGATTGAATAGGGAAGACTATTGCCATGAGTGGGGGGAGTCACTGTGCTGGAACAATGTGAGGATGGGACTGCTGGCAGCTCTGCCACCTCTAAATGGAGAAAGTCCATTTTCAGGAGGAAAGGTTAACACCTGAACTGGGAAGGAAAGGTGGGAGACGAAGACAGAGAAAGTTCTGGAGAAAAAGATCTGAAGGAAAAGGAGTGAGGGAGCAGGAGGAAGACTGACAATGTTGTTTGAGACACTGGGTTCAGCGATGCTCCTTACCAGGTCTACATACATCCGCCCATCCCAGTGAATCAATAAATCCTGCCCCCCTTTTTTTAACCTGTGCTAGGTTAGCCCTCTATTTATCTCACTTGCAACAGAGGAACCTTAATATATATTACTTAAGCAATCCCTTGAAAATTAAAAGTTCCATCCAAAGGCATGGCCAAGAAGGGCCCTGGGTAACTTATAGATATCACTACAAAATAAGACCTCAAAACAGCTGTTGAGAGTTAACTTTGGTAGAGAAAGTCCTGGTACTTAAACTATGCTCGACAGTATTAACAATACCTCGTTCATGGTCCCAAGTGGCTGATATTGGCCTTTCTCAGGTTATGAAGCTTTAGACTGAAGATGCTTCTGTTGTCTTTTCATGGTAGTGACCCGGACTTCCATTTAGGGTTATAGCCAGATCCAAATTTCTACAGGTATAAATTCATCTGCTATCCTCTAGTATTGGAAGGAAGGAAGGTAAAGCTCCAATGCTAATGAGCATGCATCAGGCGCATCTATTATCAAGTGCAGGTCAGATGAGCTCAGGTCTAGGGTGACATCACCTTATTTCCCCTTCTCTATTCACCTATTCCAGTGCCTACTCAACTACAGGACATTGGGGGGAGGGGAACAAAAACAAGACAAAACAGAGGAAGACATAAAAAAAGGAAGAATATATGATGCTCATGGATTAGAAGAATCATCATCATTAAAATGTCCATATACCCAAAGCAATCTATAGATTCAATGCAATTCCTATTAAAATACCAACATCATAATTCACAGAGCTAGAACAAAAAACCCCAAGTTTACATGGAACCAAAAAAGACCCTAAATAGCCACAGCAATCTTGAGAAAGAACAAAATTGGAGGGGTCACAATACCAAATATCAGGTTATACTACAAAGTCACTATAATCAAAACAGCCTGGTACTGGCACAATAACAGGAATATAGATCAATGGAACAAAACAGAAAACCCAGAAATCGACCCAAGACATTATGCTCAATTAATATTTGACAAAGGAATTAAGAGCATACAATAGAGTAAAGGCAGTCTCTTCAATAAATGTGTTGAAAAAATTGGACAGGTAAATGCAAAAAAAAAAAAAAAATGAAACTAGACCATCAAGTTACACCATATATAAGAATAAATACAAAATGGATAAAATACTTAAATATAAGTCATGAAACCATAAAAATCCTAGAAAAAAAATATAGGCAGCAAAATTTCAGACATAAGATGAAGCAGAATTTTCATGGATACATCACCTAGGGCAAGAGAACCAAAGGAAAAAATTATTTCCAGTACCTCTTAATTCAGCTTATTTCCTTGATTATCATCTCTCTTTTTCTTAATGCTACTGTGATCTCTCAAGCTAATGTAAATAATGCTTTCATCTTTCTTCAGTCTGTCAGTGCAGGTATTTTATTGCTGAAGAAAAAATCATACTATTCATTGTAGAGATACCTTCACAATGAAAATGCAAGGAAAATAACTTGGATATAACACAATACCTGCACCAAGCTTACCTCAGGGCTGCAACTATTCACACTTGACATTAATAAAGCAGTTATGTACATTTGTCTATTTCATTTCCCCACCTGGTAATTTGATTTATACTCTGTTTATAAGACTTCTGATATCAGGAAAAAATAATACATTTTTTCAAAACCCAGAAATTCTGCTCTACTCTCAATATACTTCACTTATTGTAATCTTTATTGACTTTTCAAGTCTAACAGAATCTTTACCTCATTTCTGCTTCTTGAGTCATACTCTGACCACTGGTTATATAGTAGATGTTTTTATAGAAATGATTGTAACCATGAGTCTAAAAACATTAGTTTCTATTGTGCTTTTTGCTTATATTTTCTTTGGTGTTTTTCTCCCTTGGATCCCACCTGCTTTCAGCTTCAGCAAATTCAATGACATTCCAAAAAAGCCTAAACTCTATATAATTCCACAAATCAGTCAAAATTGAAAAGAAATTATCATGTGTTGTAAGAAATATTAAATAAAGGTCTCTCAGCCTTTTCAAAGTGAACATGGCATCCAGTGTCTAACTGAAAAGGAATTTAAATTTTGACAATGTCGTGGAAGACAAAACCCAAGCAGTGCAGAGACTCAGAGCAGAAGGTTCCTGTGCTGTGGACTGGAGCAGCCGGCTACCTTGGTAAGCTGCTCTTCAGGGCACTTCTCCCTGCACTGTGGGGAGGTCCCACCATTTCGGAAGATCCTGGGTCATCCCTGGGAGGAGCAGGGGGGGCGGCTAGGGACCAGCAACCTGAGCCTACAAACGCACCTGGCACCATTGGACCAGTGGACACTCTGTGTCAACACAGACCAGTGCACAGTAGTAGAGCTCCCAAGGTGCCGGTCACGGAAGCTGCAGACAGCCAGGAGCCCAGCACCATCCCCCATAGTAGCAGCCCAATCAGAGTCCAGATATACACCCATCAACAAAGGCTGGGGAGTAGACACCCATGCCCAGGTAACAGAAGCACAGACAAGCAGCTGAGACCCAGCCCCAAAAACTACAACAAAAGCTGAGCTGGAGTTGAGCCCCACAGGGCAGCAACACACCCCAGCCTCCAGCTCCAGGACCTGGGGCTCCACAGAGGCCTGTGCAGTCCAGCAGCACACAAGAGCTGTGGAAAGCTGAAGCCTGAGAGGGACTGCTGGGATTCCTGCCTGCCTATAGGATCTGCAGGGTTCAGGGGCACCAGAGAGGCCTGTGCGACCCAGCAGGGACTGTGCCATCTAGTTACCCTCAGGACCTGCAGGGTGCTGAAGCACCAGAGAGGCTTGCGTGATGCAGCAGGGACTATGCCATCCAGTTACCCACGGAATCTGTGGGGTGTTGAAGCACCAGAGAGACCTGTGCCACCCAGCAGCCCATAACATAGGAATAGAGCCGGGTCCCCAAAGGGACTGTGCAATCCAGTTACCTAAAGGACCTGCAGGGTGCAGGGTGCAGGGGCACCAGAGAGGCCTGTGCAACCCAGCTCCACACATAATAGGCATAGAGGATGTGAAAATGAAGGCAGAGTAAATGGAAGCTACATAGATCATCTCCCACGACCAAACGAGAATTACAACTAAAATAAAGACAAATCCTCAGAAAAAAAGCAACAGAAAAGCAGCAGAACAGGACCATATAACCAGGGACACTGGTAGGATCTGCTGAGGCACAAGAGGGTGGTGGGTTGGGAGCCCAAGAAGAGCAACAATCTTACCTGTGAGCATCTCCCTTGGAGAATAAAGCCCAAGCCTGCTCCACAGTGCAGAGAGCCAGGACAAAGCGTTAAAATAGCCACAGCCACTCGCCTGGGGGCTATGGTAGACTGGGCTGAAACTCTGTGGGGACAACCTGGATTTAGAGGGCACTCAGAATTATTGCTGAATTGTGGCCACAAAGGACAGTGGCCAGTATGCTCCTTCCCAGAGCTGTGGGGAAAGCAGCAGCCCCCCCTCCTCCCCGAGATTCAGCCATTCCCAGATGAGGCAAAAAATGCAAATTGAGGCTCATTAACAACCAGCATCTATCCCACCCTCTAGAAATCCTCTTATACAGGAGAAGAAAAAAAATAGCGGGGGAGTGAATGGAGCTACACAGACTATCTCCCAGCACCAAACTGGATTTACAACGAAAATAAAGACAAATCGTCAGGAAGGAACACCGAAAGACATCTTGGAGGACCACATACCAGGGACACTGACTTAATCCTGTTAGATTTACAAGGAAGCCAGAGGGGGCTGGGAGCCCACGGTCCGCAGCAGCCTGGGCTGGGACCAGCGGACTCAGCTGGGACCAGGGGACTCTGTGGAAAGCTGCTGCTGCCACCTCGGCTGCGACCTCGCCTGAGTCCTGTGAACTCTTCTGCATGCTAAGCCCTCAGCTGGTGCTGCATGGACTGACTGAAACCAGGGGACTCAGCGGGAAGCTGCTGCCGCCTCGGCTGCAACCCCGGCTGAGTCCTGCGAACTCTGCTGCCTGCTAAACCCTTGGCTGGTGCAGCAAGGACACGCTGGGACAAGGAAAACTTCTGGAAGTTGTTGACACCTTGGCAGTGTCCCGCAACCTCGGCTTAGTACTGTGGTTTCTGCTGAGTGCGACACCCTCGGCTGGTACCACAGCCACTGGAAGCAGCACCCTAGGGTTAAAAGTCCCAGGCGGCTCCACGACAACGCAGAGTTTAGACAGAGTCTAAACTGGCAGCAGCCATTCACCCTGGGCTCCGACAGAGAGAAGGAAGACTGGACTGGAACGGTGTGGGGACACTCGGGATTTGGAGGGTGCTCAGAACTTTTGCTGAGTGCAGCCACGAAGGACTGTGGTCATTTTATTCCTTCACAGGGCCCTTGGGAGAGGCGGTGGCCCCTCCCTCAGAGAGTCAACCCCACCTGGTGGCCACTGAAGTGCTAATTGAGGCCCATTAACAACCAGCAGCTGCCCCACCCTCAGGAAATCCTCTTACACTGAGCAATGAGGGAGTTTTTCAGGCAACTCAGAAACCAAGGTTCTTCAGGTAACCTCTACTAATAGCCTCCAGGCAAAAAAGCTAGAGGATAACTACCATTCCCTGGGCTAGCAACTCTAACCAGGAAAGTTATGACTTGACAGTGGTGTTTAAAGTGGGTCCTCCCGGGCTCATCCAAACCCGGGAGAGGGAGCCACAAACAACAGAACACCAACACCCACAGGGAAAATTTGGCAGATTCCAAAGCCCACTGTGATAGCCAAAATGGTGAAAAACAGAAACCAAAGCCAAATGAAAGAACAGGAGACCTCTACCGAACATGAGATAAATGAGGTGCAGTTAAGCAAGTTAACAGGACTAGAATTTAGAGCCATGAGCTTGAGAAAGCTCAACAGCATGTGTAAGGACATGAGCACCATGAGTAAAGACATAGAAATGTTGAAAATCAACCAGTTGGAAATTAAAAACCACCAAGAAGAAATGAAGAATGACGTATCAGAAATTAAAAACACATTGGAAGGTCCAAAAAGCAGAGTAGAGGAAGCTGAGGACCAGATTAGTGAATTAGAAGACAGGGTAGAAAAAAAATCAACCAAACAGAAAACCAAAAGGAAAAAACAAGTAAAAAACAGGAAGACAGCTTAAGAGAACTGTGGGAGAACTGGAAACGGAATAATATTCACATTATAGGAGTCCCTGAAGAAGAAGAAAATGAGCAAGGGTTAGAAAATATATTCAAAGAAATAGTGACAGAAAACTTCCCTAATTTGGTGAAGGAAGAAGGCATTCAAGTTCAAGAAACACAGAGAGCCCCAAGTAAGAAGAACTCAAACAGGCCCACACCGAAAAACATAGTAATCAAAGTGCCAAAAATTAAAGACAAAGAGAGAATCCTAAAAGCAGCAAGAGATAAGCAACAGGTTACCTACAAAGGAAACCACCTAAGGCTCTCAACTGACTTCTCACAAGAAACACTACAGGCCAGAAGGGAATGACATGAAGTAATCAAGGTCATGAAAATGGATTTAATAGATATCTACAGAGAATTACACCCCAAAACTACAGAAGTCACATTCTTCTCAAGTGCACATGGGACATTCTCAAAGACAGACCACATGTTAGGGCACAAACTAAGTCTCTACAGGTTCAAGAAGACTGAAATCATATCAAGCATCTTCTCAGATCACAATGGCATGAAACTAGAAATCAATTGCAAGAAGAATATACAAAGACATTTGAACACATGGAAGCTAAATACCAGGTTATTAAACAATGAATGGGTCACTGAGGAGATCAAGGAAGAAATCAAAAGCTTCCTGGAAACCAATGAAAATGAAGACACAACAACACAAAATCTATGGGATGCAGCGAAAGCAGTTCTGAGAGGGAAGTTCATAGCACTACAGGCCTACCTCAAAAAATAAGAAAAATCTCTAATAGATTATCTAACCTCACAACTTAAAGAACTAGAGAGAGAAGAAAAAAAAAAAGAAAATCCCAGAGCAAGTAGAAGGAAGGAAATAGTAAAGATCAGAGCAGTAATTAATGACATAGAGACCAAAAAAACAATTCAAAGGATCAATGAAACAAAGAGCTGGTTTTTCGAAAAGATAAAGATAAACAAGATTGATGGACCCTTAGCTAGACTCACCAAGAAACAAAGAGAGAGAACCCAAATACACAAAATCAGAAATGAAAGAGGAGAAGTAACAACTGACACCACAGAAATACAAAAGATTGTTAACAACTACTATGAACAATTATATGGCAACAGATTCGACAATCTAAGCGAAATGGACAAATTTCTAGAAACACAGTCTCCCAAAACTGGACCAGGAAGAGATAGAAAACTTGAACAAACCAATAACAAAAGAAGAAATTGAAGATGTAATCAAGACTCTCCCAGCAAACAAAAACCCAGGCCCAGTTGGCCTCATGGGAGGAGTTTTACCGAACATTCAAAGTAGAACTAATACCCATTCTCCTCAAACTATTTCAAAAAATTCAAGAAGAAGGAAGACTTCCAAACTCGTTTTATGAAGCCAGCATAAACTAATTCCAAAACCAGAAAAAGACACAACAAAGAAAGAAAACTACAGGCCAATATCCCTGAGGAACACAGACGCCAAAATTTTGAACAAAATACTAGCAAATCGGATCCAGCAATACACCAAAATAATTATCCACCATGACCAAGTGGGATTCATCCAGGGATGCTGGTACAATATTCACAAATCAATAAATGTGATACATCACGTAAATAAAATGAAGAATAAAAACCACATGATCATATCAATAGATGCTGAAAAAGCATTTGACAAAATCCAGCATCCATTTCTGATAAAAATGCTCAGTAATGTGGGAATAGAGGGATCATATCTAGACATAATAAAGGCCATATATGAAAGACCTACAGCCAACATCATACTCAATGGGCAAAAACTAAAAGCATTTCCCTTAAAAACAGGAACAAGGTAAGGATGCCCTCTTTTGCCACTGTTATTTAACATAGTACTGGAAGTCTTAGCCACAGCAATCAGACAGGAAGAAAAAATAAAAGAGATCCAAATTGGAAAGGAGGAAGTAAAATTGTCATTATTTGCTGATGACATGATACTATACATAGAAAACCCCAAAGACTCCATCAAAAGTTTACTAGACTTAATAAATGAATTTGGCAAAGTAGCAGGATACAAAATTAACATCAAGAAATCGATGGCATTCTTATACACCAATGATGAACTCACAGAATGAGAAACTAAGAAAACTATCACATTACCATAGCGGAAAAAAAAAAAAAAAAAAAGAAAAAGAAATTAAGATACCTAGGAATAAACTTAGCCAAAGAAATAAAGGACCTGTTTGCAGAAAATTACATGTCATTGAAAAAAGAAATAGAAGAAGATATAAAAATGTGGAAACACATACTTTGTTTATGGATTCGAAGAATTAACTTCATTAAAATGTCCATACTACCCATAGCAATCTATAGATTCAATGCAATCCCCATCAAAATACCAATGGCATACTTCACAGAATTAGAACAAGTACTTCAAAACTTCATATGGAACCAAAAAAAGACCTTCAATAGCCACAGCAATCTTGAAAAAGAAGAACAAAGTAGGAGGGATCACATTCCCAGATTTCAGGTTATACTACAAAGCCACTGTAATCAAAACAGCCTGGTACTGGCACAAGACCAGTGGAACAGAACAGAGAACCCAGAAATGGACCCAAGGCAATATACTCAATTAATATTTGACAAAGGGGCCAAGAGCATACAGTAAAGACATCCTCTTTAATAAATGGTGTTGGGAAAATTGGACAGCTACATGCAAAAAATGAAACTAGACCATCAACTTACACCACACACAAGAATAACCTCAAAATGAATAAAAGGCTTAAATGTTTATCATGAATCCATAAAAATTCTAGAAGACATGGTGGGCAACAAAATTTCAGATATCATACGCAGCAGAATTTTCACTGATACATCACCTAAGCAACAGAAACAAAGGAGAAAGTGAACACATGGGACTACATCAAACTCAAAAGCTTCTGCACAGCAAAAGATACAATCAGCAAAATGGAAAGGCAACCCACTGTATGGGAGAGCATAACTGCCAATGATATATCACATAAGGGGTTAATTTCCAATATATAGAGAGAGCTCACAAAACTCAACAAAAGAAAGACAAAGAACCCAATTAAAAAATGGGCAGATGAACTCAATAGACACCTCTCCAAACAGGACATACAAATGGCTAAGAGACATATGGAGAAATGCTCAACATCACTAATCATTAGAGAGATGCAAATTCAAACAACAATGAGGAATCACCTCACACCTGTCAGAATAGCTGCCATCAACAAATCATCAAACAAGTGTTGGTGAGGGTGTGGAGAAAAGGGACTCTAGTACACTACTGGTGGGAATGCAGACTGGTGCAGTCACTATGGAAAACAATATAGTACTTCAAAAAATTAAAAATTGACCCTGGCTTGTTTGGCTCAGTGGTTCGAGCAATGGCCTCCGGTCCCGAGAGATCCAGGTTCGGTTCCCGCTAAGGGCGCGTACCTCAGTTGCAGTATGTCCCCGACCCTGGTTGGTCATGCGGGTGGCAGCCACTCGATGTTTCTCTCTCTCTTTCTGTTCTTCTCTCTCCTTCCCATTCTACTTGAACAAAAAATAGAAAAATATCCTTGGGTGAGGTTTAAAAAAAAAATTGAACTGCCATTTGACCCAGTGATCCCACTTCTAGAAATATACCCTAACAAGCCTGAAACACCAATCAGAAAGATTATATGTACCCCCATATTCGTAGCACCACTATTTACAATAGCTAAGATGTTGAAATAGCCCAAATGTCCATCAGTAGACAAATGGATAAAAAAGCTGTTGTAGCCCTGGCCGGTTTGGCTCAGTGGTTAAAGCGTCGGCCTGCGGTCCTGAGAGACCCGGGTTCGGTTCCTGCTAAGGGCATGTACTTGGTTGCAGTTTGTCCCCGGCTCTGGTCAGTCGTGCGGGTGGCAGCCACTCGATGTGTTCCTTTCACATCAATGTTTCTCTCTCTCTCTCTGTTCCTCTCTCTCCCTCCCACTCTACCTGAACAAAAATAGAAAAATGTCCTCGGGTGAGGATAAAACAAAACAAAACAAAACAAACAAACAAACAAAAAAACCAAAAAAAAAAAAAAAGCTGTTGTACATATACACAACGGAGTAATATGCAGCTGTAAGAAAGATCTCTTATCCTTTGAAACTACATGGAGGGACCTGGAGAGTATTATCCTAAGTGAAACAAGCCAAGCAGAGAAAGACAAATATCACATAATCTCACGTATTTGTGGAATATAATGAACATAACAGTTTGAGGAACGGGGTAGTCCCAGAGATGTGGAAGTGGGGTACAGACTGACAATCCCCAGAAGAGGGGGTGATAAGGGAGAGATAAACCTCAGAACTTATATGCATGTTTGCATGAACAATGGACATGGACAACAAAGCTGGGGACAGGGCAGTGAGGGCGTGGGAGGGTGTATCAGTGGGGGGAAAAGGAGAAACATTTGTAACAAAAATTAATTAATTAATTAATTAATTAAAAATATATAAATAAATAAATTTTGACAACATTGGGCTGGTCACATGTACTACTGAAGAATAATTATTAAAGTCCTGAACTATGGACACAATCCTCTTGGTCTGGTGAGGTATCATCTATTTATTATGATCACAATCCCAAAAATTTATTTTACTGTAAAAATGAGATGGTCAATTTAAATTTTTAGGCAATTTTCAAGCTTGACAACTAATTACTGAGTAATTATTAATTTTGCCAAATGTTTAACCAGTTTCTCTTCTCTCATCTAAATTATATTTCTGATTTCCAAAACAGGAAAAATCTGTTCAACCTTTTAAGTTTGTGATATTTGCTAGTAATGTTAAACAGACAGCAGAATCCCCATCTTGAGATACAAATTGACAAAGAAGATGCAGGGATCAGATATGGATGATTCCCAAATCCAGTACAGAATCAGCTTCCTGGGGACAGCTAATCAGCCCTTCTGCCCTGCAGGGAACTTCTTCTGCTAAACTACTGAAGACCCTAGAGTTACACTTTCCAATACAACAGTTACTGCCCATGTGTGGCTATTTCCATTTAAGTCAATTAACCTTTCTTAACCACACTCACCACATTTCCAGTGCTCCACAATCACATGTAGTGAGTGGTTTCCTCACTGAAGAGAGTGAGAGAGAACATTTCCATCATCTTGGAAAGTTCTATTGGACAGCGCTACCCTAGATGATTTAATTACCACACAGTGCCTATTGGAGTAAACAGGAATACAACTTACCATCTGGACAAGTGGGCAATTACATTTTGAAAAAGGGACACTAAGCCCTTTTGCCAAGAAATGGGAGCAATTGCAGAATTAGGGGAGGTTTCAGCCACATTCTCCACAGCTCTAAGTAGAATGGGAAATCTGAAGGAGAAAGGGTAGACACTTGGGGTCACAGGGGAATGAATCTCTATGACCTTATCCTTGAATAAATGTAGGTTTTAGAGGCAAATGAAATGGAAACATTAAAATGAGCTTCTACAGAAGAGAATCACTGTTCTAGCATCAAATTGGCTCATGGATGGTGATAGATGAATTATAATTAATGATCAGAACAAATGTGTCTCTAGGCTCTCACTGCAATACTTGAGCCTCAAGGCAACTAAAGAACTTCAGAGTTTGGGAAAGCAAGGCGCCAGGCAGGAATGCCAGCAGAGTGAAGGACAACCCTGGCAGGAGAAAGCTGCCTCAAAGCCACCATGGAACCTCAGAGACAGTGCAGAATGGTGAACGGGACACCAGGAAGCATGCTGCAGAGTTCAAGGCTGCACGTTTCCTAAAAACAGCCCAGAACACCGTGGTGTCAAGTTCTTTGTTCTTTCAGGAATCTTGATGCACATGAGAAATAGTGTGGTGCACAGGAGAAGACGTAACAATATTTTGTATATATATCAATTTGAGGTTTAGGGGTTTTGTACTTACTAAGATAGACCATGCTAATACTAGTGGAGGGACGTTTTAATACTGTAGACCCAGATTATCAGAGGAACTTGCCTCACAGGCTGAGAAACAGAGAGATTAACTTGGGTTTCTGGATGGAGAGGCTTAAGCCAAGTGAAGTGGGTCACCCTCAAAAGCAATGTGGACCCTTCATCCTGCTGGCAGTTTTTGATATTAAAGTTACATTCATTTTAAGAGAGAGATTATTTTTACTAGAAAATCATTGGCAACCATTGCTATTCCGAATTCTAACCATTTTTTTTATCCATTATGTATCCATTACAATTCAACAGCCTCACTGTTTGTCATGTTATTAGCATAATGGCCCCATGACAAGCTTTGCTTCTTTGACACTCTTATAACTGCCATGATTCATTATGTCAATATTCCAAGAGAAACGATTACATACATTGAAACAATGCATGATTTCAATTATTTAAACACTACAACATTGTTAGTCAGGTTTATAGTCACCATGTTGCTTATTAAAGGTATATAAGTAATACAGAAGCACCAATGAAACCAATTTTCCATGTGGTGTTATGAATAGCTACTGTTTTGCAAGAGAATATGTAGAGGGTATCTAGTTAATACCAAGGATTAATGCATATTTGTTTTGATAAGTAATCCTTAATAAACAGTAATTTACTGCCAATAAATAACCTATCTGTACATTTTTTTATGGACAGGTCACATTCATTCATTCAGCAATAATTTATTTGGCACCTGTGAAATGCTAGGTACTGCTGTATAGGTTCTGGGGATATCAGGAGTACATGGGTAATCATGAGAAAAAAGTGCTTCTTACATTAGCTTACATTCTGGTGGCAAAGCAGATAAGGAAACAAACAAATATGTGATCACAACCATAAAAAAGCCATTAATCCAATGACAAAAATTAAATTCATGTAAGAAGAGAGTGAAATGCTGTAGATAGCAGAAATAATGTTCCCATTGCAATAAGTAAAACTTCTGGCCCTGGCCGGTTTGGCTCAGTGGTTGGAGCGTCAGCCTGCGGACCAGAGAGTCCGGGGTTCAGTTCCCGCTAGGGGCGTGTACCAAAAAAAATTCTGAGTGTGTGTGTTCAGACATTGATAGAAAGGCAGATTTGGCCATAGGGACATGAACAGTTTTATTTTGCATTTCTTCTATCTCTCCAGTGAATGAGAAGCAAGGTTATGAGAGGAGAAGGAGGAGAAGGCTGTGAGGAGAGAGAATGTGTGGGACAGTTTTCTAGTAGAATGGGAATGAGAACTGGTTTGGTAAAAGCATTAACATTACAAAAAGCAACTTTGGGTTCACTTGGACATTTGTGGAGAATAATTTAAAGTCAGGCCCTGGCCAGTTTGGCTCAGCGGTTGGAGCCTCGGCCTGCGGACCAGAGAGTCCCGGGTTCGGTTCCCGCTAGGGGCACGTTAAAAAAGGAAGGAAGGAAGGAAGGAAGGAAGGAAGGAAGGAAGGAAGGAAGGAAGGAAGGAGGGAGGGAGGGAGGGAGGGAGGGAGGGAGGGAGGGAGGGAGGGAGGGAGGGAGGGAGGCAGGGCAGGCAGGCTCTTTATTTTTCTTCAGCCATAGGGTTCAATTTGGCCTCAGAAATTTGTAAAAAGACAATTATATGAAAAGGTACAAAAATTATATGAAAAGGGGCAAAAATTACATTCCTCATGAAGTAAGGAGCTAGAGGACCAGAAGCACAAGGAGAAAGCCCATTCGGAAGGAGGAACCAATGCAGTTACTCAGCACTTGTCGAAAACACGTAACACTAGCTGCTCCACTGGAGGTTCTTTATGCAAAACCTCTGAAGTCAGCCCATAAATCTATTAATTTTGAATGTCCTCAAAAGTATCTACATGTGGCTCATATGTACAAATACAGTACATATTTTCTTTAGACTTGTAAACCCTGAGAAAGAAGATACCTACTTAAGGGGCTCTCAGTGGCTTAACTGGGCTCAAATTTTTTAAAAAACAGCTCATAGCAGCCATTTCTACACAGGGGCCTCCCATGCAATCTGCACTTCAGGAGAAGCCTGCACTAAACTACCTGCCTCCTGCACTGACCTGCCTGCTCCGACTATGTATCTGCCATCTGAGCCAGCCCTTATAAAGGAGTTCCTGGAATCCTGTTTCAACCAATAGGACCAAGACTTTCCCCATCCAATTGGAGCTGCGCAGCTATATCCCCATCAACATTTTCACTGAGCACACAGTGGATCTATTCTGACCAACCAGGACAGTGCCTTTTGGACCAATGAAACTTTGAGGACTTGGAGTCCTCAGCTGCATGAGGATGGACCAATCACGGACCTAGGGTGGGGACTTCCATCTATATAATTCAGCACCCCTCTAGCTATGGAAGTGCACTGTCCCTTTCCACAGGACTGAAGATTATGTGTCCTGGCTGAGCTGAAACACCAAAGATGTCTCAAAGGAGCAGAGTGGAGCAGACCAAGGCAGGAGCAGAGCAAAGCAGAGCAGCACAGGGTGGAGTGGGGCAGACCAAACTGGAGCAGGTGGAGCAGATTGAAGCAGAACAGAGCTGCCTAGATGGACAGGGGCCTCTCCCCAGAGCTACCTTGCTACAGTGCTGTTCCATAGCCTTGCTAATTAATAATCTATCTGTAACACTACTGAGCTGTTCTCACAGCTGTGTTGTATCACAATTGAGTTATTCACACTGAATAGTTTCCTTCTTCATCACACCCCAAACTGGGGATTCCTATTGGTGTTCATGGTGTCAATGGCCATTGGTTGACAGACTTCACTGCCCATTTATACATTTGGTACATTCACATAAAATGAATACAACTTCCATGTAGTAGAAAAAAACCCATCTGTTGACATCACAAAACAAAGCTTTGCTGAACAAAAACAAAAACAAAAAAACAAACAAACGTGAAAAACAAATTTCTTCGATTTCCCCGATTCTATCATGCACATTCTATCATGTACCACGGTGGTAAGTATAAAATCAAGATGTACCTTACAATCAATTTTAAGAACTTTGCCAGCTGCCAATTCTAGAAGACAATAATGAAATAGCTGTTATTGTTCATATGATTTTAGGTGTAACCAATTCTCCAAGAAAGGATTATGGTATTTTCAAAAGCAGAAGACAGGGTAGAATATGACCCAGTTACGGAAAGTTGAGAATGAAGCAAGCATCATTTTCAACTTAAAAGAGAAACTGTTAAAACTAAATCAGTATCACTGGCCAAATCCTGGTATTTTTCTATTTTTTCCCCCTATTTTACAGTGGTCTCTGAATGTGATAAAGGACAGAATAAGGCAGGATGGAGGAGTAAGTTGAGAGTAAATTATGCAGAATATAGTAGGGTACATTAAAAGAGTTGATTCTTCTTTTTACCAGAATGCAACAGAAAGACAGTGCAGGGTCAGGTGAGTCATGTGGTTCCAGCCACATTTTTAAGATCAGTTTGGCATTTTGTGTAGCTTGGATAGACAGGGTCGCAAGTAGATGCAAAGGATCCAGGCGAGGAGGCAAATGTAGTGGTTCAGGTGAGAGGCTATTTTGGCTTTCATGGAGATGGAGAGAGGTAAAAAGACTAGGGATATAGTATTTGATTTAGAATCAACAGAATACAGTGGCTGACTATATGTGGTTGTTCAGAGGTGAGTAAACTTTAGAAATGACTCCCGGGTGTCTGATCTGAGCAATCTGGTGGATAAGGCTAACATTTATTAAGTTCAGGATACCTAGAGAAGATACAAGTTTTGTCTGTGTATCAAGGAGTTCAGTATGGGACATGTTAATATGGAACATACAAAAGATGTCAAGTAGCACTTAAATATGTAACTCTGGAGATCTGAAGAGAGGCCATGGCAAAAGACACAAATTTGAAAATTACAATGGAACCTCAGTTCTCAAACTTAATTAGATTTGTTCGAAACTGATTCATTTTTTTCCCCATTAGAAATAATGTAAATTTAATTAATTTGTTCCAGACCCCTAAATAGGTTTTAACCTTTCTTATATACAGTACATGTCTAATTTACTGTTTAGTCCATGAACAAACACTTCTTAAATGTATCAAACCAACCCTGCGAGCCTTAAGCAAATCACTTTCAATACTCATTCCAGGGGTATCTTTCAGGAAGTCAGCATCCAGCCTCTTCGCATTTTCACATACCTTTGCCTTCAAAATGCTGTCATTGGCTAACTGCTTTTTGTTTATCCAAATCAACAAGTTTTCCACCTCTTCAATTGCTTGTGATCATTGTTTTTTTCACACCCTTAGCAACATTAGCACTATTGATGGTCTCCTTATGTTCTAAAATTGTGCTAATCGTTCATTTTGCCAGGAACAAAAGCAAAAAAAGCAAACACACACACAAAAATATTCACAGCACAATTTCCTGAGATGTTAACAAGCGAATATAAACTGACTCATATTGGCCCGTTTTCTCCATTGTTGCCTGAGGGACACTTTTTGTCATGCTGATATGTCAGCATGAAAGGTTTGTCAGGTAGAGAATGAAAGTTAACCAAGACATTTTTTCCTTGAACAACTTGGTCCAGAACCGAACCATTGGAGATGGGAGAAGTTCCAAAACCAAGGTTTCACTGTATTAGCAAATAAAAAATACTGACAACCAAGGGAACAGATGAGCTCACTCAGGGAAAGAGAACCCAACAGAAGTTCTCAGCCCAGGCAGAGATTTAACATCACCTGGGAGAGCTTACAAAGGACCATGCTGGTTTAAGTAAATCAGGCTTCAGAGCCACCAGTGTGGAAAGGAAAAGACAAAAGAACCAAGCCTTGGGCAAGAGATTAGGAAGAGAAGCCAATGAGAAGACTAGAAGGGAGCAAAGAAGCAGAGAAGAACAAGGCAAATGTAATTGCATAGAACCTACAATAATAATACCCCACATCCTCCAAAAGAAGAGGACAGACAGGGAAACACTGATCATGCCATTAGGAATCCAAAGACCAAGCGTTGGCCTCTCAATGCTCTGACATAAAGCCTTGCATTGGCCACCAAATTAGGAAGCATACATTCCAAGGAGTTAATTAGTAGACTTAGTTTTCCTACAACAGTGTCACAAGTGGGAGGAATTCCCAGAGAACCACCAAGATTTTGATGATCTGATGTTTGCTGAATTCAGAGTCAATGTGGAGGGCAGCACACCTAACATTCTCCTCTACCCATATGGATAAAGGTATTAAAAAGTAGGGCAGAGGACAATAAGCATTCCTTGCTTGTGTTTGAGAACAACTATGTGGGGCTTTTGTTAAAAAGCACATTCTGACTCAGCAGGTCTGGGGTGAGGCCTGAGAGTCTCCATTTCTCCCAGGTGATGATAAATCTCCATTCTGCTGTTCTAGAAACCCCTCACCTCTACTAAACCCTTAAAATGCCATGCCCAGTCTGCCCTAAAGCCAGGATGTGCAATCTTACTTGAATACTTTCAGCTTCCCTGTTTCAAGTTTGTGCCTGGATGGCCTCCCAGATCATCAACCTGTGCACTGGGGCTATCATCCTGCACAGTTTACACCTCTGGACCCCATCTTTGGTTCAACCTAGATTTCCTCCCATTTGGTCCTATAACCCTGAAACACAAATCAATCCTCTTAGTGTACAGGAGCCACACAGCCCTTCTTTTTCCATCAGGCCCCTTTAGGGTTGAGGGAAGACAAGCCCCCTGAGTGTGGCCTGCTCCTGATGGTTCCATGGCCCAGTACTAGTTTTGCCAAGGAAGCAAGGACACCTACATTACACGTGGAGGCCTGGTATAGAAAGTGCAAGAAATAAGCCTCTAGTAGAAAAAAGAAGATCCATAACAACTGTTTAAGCTGCAGGCCCACAACTTGCTGTTCCCTGTTTCCCACAGCTAAGCCCTGATATTTCCTACAGCCTTGCAACTTCCCAAGAGTCCTCTGCATACATGTCCAAATACACTCTTATATAGACCACCTGCCCAAGAGACTTTCAATTTAAACCAAAGATACATGCATACATACATACATACATGATGCATATACATATAATAAAACATTAAATTGGAAGACTCCTTTGTCTCTACATAACAGTAAATAAAGGCATTTGGTGTTTGGAAATGCAAATAAAACAAAGCATGTTATATACTTTTTCTAACAGAAGAGAAACTGTTCTTGAAAAGCCATCTGCCCCTCACCATCCTTACTGACTGTATTTTCAAAGCTGACTGTATTTTCAATGAATATTTACAGTACCTTTTGGTTTGTGCCATACATTATATTTTGAACTGTAATTTAACCTATCTTCCCAACTAGATTTGTGAATTCTAAGTCTTAATCTTATCATAACACTCACAGTTGTCAAAATGGTCTCTTGTACCTTAGGAATGTTCAGTAAATACAAGCTGTCTGTTACATAGAGGTCTCACCTCTTTTAACAAATACATTAATTTTACCTAATACTCCTGCAGTAGGCAGAATGATGGTTCTCAAAAATGCACACATTTTTGTTAACTTTAACTTCCATTTTACTACCCCCAGCTTCTTATTGTTTAACCTCGCCCCATGCCCCTTATTCCAAAAAACCAAAGCTTATCGCTCTGGCCAGGCGGAACAGTATCCTGAAACCCCCACCCAAACCTAAACAGCCGCTGGATGCTGGACGAGAAGAACAACTCTCGGAAAGACCCCAGCCCTGACCAATCAAGTACTGCCGCGACGCCTGGGCGGGGCAACCCCCCACCCCAGCCCTAAGTTTAAAAACCCTTAGTCTGTACTAACCAGCTGCTGCACTCTACTTGGAGGCACCCCTACAGGTATTTCCCTCAATAAACCTGCACTTCCTGGTTACTCAGCTCCATTCCCTGAAACCTGTGAAATGTTACTTTATATGGCAAGAGGGCTTTCAGAGTTATGATCGGGTCAATAAGTTTGAGACAGGGGAGATTATCCTGCATTATCTAGTGGGTCCAAGGTAATTATTAGTGGGAGGCAGGAATGTCAGAAAGAGGTTTGAAGATGCTACACTGCTGGCTTTATATATGGGGAGTATGGAAATAGAGGCAGCCTCCAGAAGCTTGAAAAGGCTAGGAAATGAATTCTCCCCCAGAGCTTCCAAGAGGAATGCAGCCTTGCTGAAACCTTGATTTTAGCCCAGTTGATACTTCTGACCCAAAGAACTGTAACATAACAAATGTGTGTTTTAAGCCACTAAATCTATGGTAATTTGTTACAGTAGCAAAAGGAAAATAATACAATTATATTTTGGAAATAAATTAATATGATGTAAAGATCTACTCATTCCCTTCTCATTGAAGAATCTCCTTTCCCTGAGTCCACCACCCTTTCTTTTTTTTTTTTTATCCTCACCCGAGGACATTTTTCCATTTTTTGTTCAGATAGAGCGGGAGGGGGAGAGAGAGAGAGAGAGAGAGAGAGAGAGAGAGAGAGAGAAACATCGATGTGAAGGGACACATCGAGTGGCTGCCACCCGCACGATCAACCAGGGCCGGGGACAAACTGCAACCGAGGTACATGCCCTTAGCGGGAACCGAACCCGGGTCTCTCTGGACCGCAGGCCGACGCTCTAACCGCTGAGCCAAACCGGCCAGGGCCACCACCCTTTCTTATATGATAAGAAATGACATAGACATTGGAACAATTTATTCTGGGATATTTTCATTCACTGATTTATTTTTGATAGATATACTTCCAGTGGTAAAAAGAGAGTGCCTATAAAGCAGAACACAAGGAAAAGATATGATGTTCAGCATAATTAGCCAAGTATCAGTATTAGTAAGGGCATTTGGAATGTCAAATCTGCAGCTGGTCAGAAATAGTTCACTTCTGTTCAGGAAACAGCAGAGAATGTGTATGTCTCTCCAAAGCTAAGAAAATTCAACAGATTCACTTGTTAGCTCTGAAATAAGACAGTCAGTCCATATTATACTATCTGACTGAAGGTCTGGGAAACCAGGGGCTTCCTTATAACAGCAAGAAAGGATATCATACTTTCTGAGTAAATATAAAGCTTTGAATGAAGTGACAAGAGTATGGAGATCAAGTCCGCACTCAAAAGTCCTGTAACTCCTGAAACACAAATGTAATTTAGCATTTGTATAACATGTAAGTGCATTTTGCAGCAGAGCAGTCTGTAGCATTGTTCAGACACTCAAAGAAACACATAACCCCAAAGTCAGGGTTAAGAACAACTAGTTCTACAACAGTCATCTTTTATCAAAGAGGTTTCTACACAGACAGTGTTGTGCATGAAAACTGTGAAATGTTCTATTTCTAGTATATCTAGTTCTTGACTAAACCAATGCCTCCAGCCAAATAATCGCATGTCAGGATCCCATCAGATCACACAAGTCAGGCTGGTAATCGGAGGGCTGGTAAAGATTACCTAAGGATTGCCAGCAGTGGTTTCAGAATAGGGTATCTGACTCATCGCCAAGGCTGTTTTTCACTGCTGTGCTGGTGGGCCTGTGTTTCTGTTCTGGATATATTGACTATAAAAAATGGAAGAGGTAAGTCTCCACTTACAGTTTTTGGGGAATACAACCTAAACCCAAAGAAGCTTATTCTGTGAAAGATCATACATCATTTTGGGGCTTGACTACATTCACAATGAAAATCAAATGAATGGATGGTAATCAATTAATACTAGGAAAACATTATTTTTTTAATTCTAGAAGCTGTTAATTATATGGTAGGTGTCATCTCTTCTACTTCTTTTTACTAAGTATCTAAAACAAAAGTGAAAATTAAATATAAATGTGGCTTAGTTCAAAAATCAAATATTAGAAAAAATAAAGCAAGGATACAAAACAACTTCTACTAAAGGTAACAACCTAATAAGTTCGTCTCAGAATCTAATCAGTATAGTGTGTCTATGAAGATAGGAATTGGCAAATTATAGTCCACAGGCCAAATAAAACCCTACCACCTGTTTTGGACCATCGCACTAGCTAAAAATGGTATATATTTTTAAGCAGCTGAAAAAAATTAAAAGAAGAGTATTTCATGACACATGGAAATTATATGAAATTCAGTTTTATAAGAGCACAGACACACTTATCTGTTTAGATATTGTTTATGACTACTTTGGGGTGTAACCACAGACTGACCAGTTGTTGCAGAGACCATATGGCCCACAGAGGCTGAAACATTTACTCTCTGGCCCTTTAGAGAAAAGCATGCTGTCCTATGCATTAAGAGCTCAGGATGAAGAATCATGACATCTGGTTCCCACCTGGTTCAACCACTTACAAGCTGTGTGACCTTGGCAAGTTGCTTAAGCTGTTTGCCCCTGTTTCTTCACCTATACCTGCCATATAGAGTTGCTGAGTGGATTAAGAGAGTAAGAAAATATATAAAGCATGAAAACAGCAGCATGTGGGTACCGTATTCAAATTAGTCATCACTGATATTATAATTATTGCTGTAGTTTATTGTTACTGTAATTATATTAATGAACCTGTACCAGGAAAAGCATTCTACCATGTATTTTCCTAAAAATCATGGCTGACACTAATTCATACTTTTACCTACTCTAAAAATTATTTTTCCATTAATTAGTCATAATATTTTTGAAAATTGTCCCAGTCTCCTTCCAAAATGAAAACAGTAAAATCAATCACCGTGGCACTGGAATGACCATTATTTAAAAGTTTAGTTCGAAAGACATCTTATCCTATCCTCATATTCCAAAACCATTTTAAAAAATGCATCCTGGACTGCCGTTCAAGATAGTGGCATAGGTAAATACGGTACTTAAATCCTCCCACAACCACATCAAAATTACAGCTAAACTACAGAACAACTGTCATTCAGAACCTCCTAAAAATCTAGTCCTAAAAGTAGAGACATAAAGAAGAAGCCACAAGACTGGCGGTAGGAGGAGCAGAGACATGGTCCCATACCTACATGTGGTGGGTAAAAATCAAGATATATATCTTGGCTGTGGAGATCCCCCGTGAGAAGTGAAGGGCCCCAGGCCCATACCAAGCCTCCCAGCCCCAGATTCCAGTGCCAAGAAGAGAAGTCCCCCTAACTACTGGCTATTAAAAACCAGCAGGGATTGTGGCTCAGTGAGACAGAGGGCTTCTGGAGTACCAGGCAGTTCTTTTCAAAGGGTCCACACAAAGTCTTACTCAGACTCACTTCCTCTGAGCTCCAGTGCTGGAGCAGCAGATTGAAAGGTACCAGGGACATACAAGAATTATCTGGGATCAAGGTGAGAGTTGAGGGGGAAGCTTTTTGCCAGACAAAAGTGCTGGCAGAGGCCACTGTTTTCTGAGACACTCCCCCACCCACAGGCTGGTGGGTAAGCACCATATCTAAGTCTCCATCAACCTGGCTATTCACCCTGTCCTGGTGATTCCTTGAGAGCCTGCTCCACCCAACTTGCCAGCCCACCCAAGCCGTTTACAGTAGCTTTTCCATACAAATGGCCTCTCTTGCTTCATGCTTCAGACTTTCCTAAAGTCTCTTAAACAAGTAGCATCTGGCTTCTGCATATCCCATACCTCTTGCTAAATGGCTCCAGGCATGGCACTAGCAGCAGCCAGCCTAGGTTTGCAGCTTGCCACATCCAACCCCAGCACAAGTATCAGCCATCTGCAGATGCTCTGTAGCTCATGTGGAAGGCCCCAACCAGGGCACAGGTGGTGGCTGACCTTGCACCTCCCAGGAGGTCCCAGAGCCAGTGCATTCACTGGGCAGCTTCAGACCACACTGGATTACTACCCTACCACCTCCACAAGTAAAACACTCAAGGGGTGGACTCGGTGAGCATGAAAACCCCACTAAAGCAAGTAAGGTCGACTCCTGCACAGCAGCTCCTCCACTGTAGTCACAGTTGGTCCTCACAGGTGATCAGCCAGGGGGTCAATCCTTCCCAGTGATGTGAACAGAAATCAAAGCTCAACTACAACCTGTTGGTGCACATGGCCCACACAGGAGTGCAATTGGAGCAGCCAGCTTGAGTAACTGGAGAGGCTGTGCCACTGGGCCCTATAGGACACCTACCACATAAACAAGGCCATTCTACTAAGTCCAAGAAACGTAGCAGCTCAACCTAATACGTAGAAATAAACATAAGGAAGCAGGCAAAATGCACAGACAAAGAAAGAGGTCCGAAATAAAAAAACAGCACAGGTCTCTAGAAAAATAACTAAAAGAAAGGGAGGCAAGCAAACTACCAAATACAGTTCAAAGCAATAGAAAAAAAGATGTTCAGGGACCTTCAAGAGAACTTCAAGAAACTTATTGAGAACTTCAACGACATTAAAAAGCACATGGAAACTATAAAAAAAGAATTAGTCAGAAATAAAGAATACATGAACTGAAATGGAGAATAATTTATAGGGAATCAACAATAGAGCAGATGAATCCAAGAATCAAATCAGTTATTTGGAATATAAGAAAGCAAAAAAAAACCAATCAGAACAACAAAAAGAACAAAGAATACAAAAAGTGAGGATAGTGTAAGGAGCCTTTGGGACAACGTTCACATCATGGGGGTGCTGGAAGGAGAAGAGAGAAAACAAGAAATTAAAAACCTATTTGACAAAATAATGACAGAAAACGTCCCTAACATGGTGAAGGAAACAGACATACAAGTCTAGGAAGTATAGAGAGTCCCAAACAAGATGAACTCAGAGACTGACACCAAGACACATCATAGTTAAAATGCAAAAGGTTAATAATCTTAAAAGACTAATAATCTTAAAAGCAGCAAGAGAAAAGCAGCTAGTTACCTACAAGGGAGCTCCCATAAGGTTGTCAGCTTATTTTTCAACAGAAAATTTGCAGGCCAGAAGGGAGTGGCAAGAAATATTCAAAGTGATGAAAAGCAAAGACCTACAACCAAGATTACTCTACTCATCAAAGCTATCATTTAGAATAAAAAGGACATATAAAGAACTTTCCAGACAAAAACAGGTAAAGCAGTTCATCACCACCAAACCAGTATTACATGAAATATTAAAAGGTCTTCTTTAAGAAGAAAAAAAAAGATAAAAAATGGAAACAGTAAAATGGTAATAAAAACATATCTATCAAGAATTGAATCTAAAAAACAAAATAAATGAACAAGCAGAACAGAAACAGACTCATAGATACAAAGAACATTTTGATGATTGCTGGATGGGAGAAAGACTGGAGACGTGTGAAAAAGGGAAAGGGTTAAGAAGTACAAATTGGTTGTTACAGAACAGTCACAGGGATGTAAAATACAGCATAGGGAATATAGTCAATAATATTCTAAAAACTACGAATGGTGTCAGATGAGTATGAGATTTCTCAGGATGATCACTTAGTTATATAATGTCTAATCACTGGAGTGTATACCTAAAACCAATATATATTGTATGTCAACTCTAGTTGAAAAATAAAAATGATTTCAAAAAATGCATCCTGGTTAGAGACAGTGGCAAGTAAATGATATATTCCAGATTTGGTTCCCTTTTTGACAGATAACTAAACTAGGACTCTTGAGGGTCAAGTGACTTTCTTGAAGCACCGTAACCCTGACACAAGTCAGTGAAAGCACAACATTCATTCATGACTTGCATTTGGACCTGCTCTGTACTAATCCACCTGCAGGGTTTGTCTGTGTGTGTGTGTGTGTGTGTGTGTGTGTGTGTTCTTTATTGATTTTAGAGAGATATGAAAAGAGAGGGAGAGAGAGACAGAAACATTGGTGAGAGAGAAGAACATCAAGAGGCCGCCTCCTGCATGCCCCCCACTGGGGATTTGACCTACAACCTGGGCATGTGCTCTGACCAAGAATCAAACCAGTGACCTCTTGGTGCATAGGTCGATGCTCAACCACTCTAACTATAGTGGCCGGGCCCTACAGGTTTTTTCAACCAAAGCTTTAAACTTTTTAGTCTGAGTTAAAATTCCAAGTAGCTTATAGTCGTACAAGTAGACAATTTATCATGACAATTCCTCTTTGTCATGATGCTCTTATTTCATTTAGAAATGCCACAAATATATCCAGTTAATGCATTAAGTATAAAAAGAGTCACTAAAGAGACTCAATTTATTAATGATTCAGTAGAACTTCCTAAAGCATCAATTTGGAATTCATTTATAATTCATTTCACATCTTAGCTGCAGTTCCCACATGGCAAATATTTATCAAATGTTACTATCTTAATATTTATTTGTAGAAGAATAAATTTTTTTCCAAATAAATGCTAAACTTCCTAAAAGCATTCATCCATCTATTGTAATTTAATGTACATTTCCTGATAAGGTGACAGTAATAGGCTTCCAGATATACAGAGTACACTGTGCAACCAAACAAAAGAATAAGTATTAAACATAATAGCTGGCTATAAATTAAACAAGATGCATGCTGAGTCATCATAAATATTTATTAGAGAGTAACCATGGTAAATAATAAACACAGTAATCAACACAGGGGAAAAACAGCATATTAAAACCCTGCCGTGGCAAAAAAAAAACTTCACAACTCACCTACCAATGAAACATACAGGACCAAATTAATATTTTCATTGTGAACATCAGAATATCTGGCCTGATTATTACGAGTGGACTTATGAGAGCTAGAGTGTAGAATATCTTGCATCAGACTATCTCTGCTCCACATCCCAACACTGACAATTCACAGTCACTAATTACAATGGATTATCACAGTTATACGGTAATTGCTAAAATAAGAGATCAATGGCTTTAGATTTAAAACTACCTCTGTTTAAAACCCAGCTTTTCCACTACTGGTTGTAAAACCTTGGTAAAACTACATAAATTCTCCATGTCACCTGTGAAGAAGAAATAACACCTCCCTATAAGAGTTGTTGTGTAGCTAGACTTATTGTAGTGATCATCTGAATCATATTGTACAAATGAAATTAATATAATGTTAAATGTCAACTGAATCTCAAAATATAAATTAAAAAAAGAACTATTGTTAAGAAAAGTTGCAATATATAACACAGTTAGCTAAATACCTGGAACAAAGTCAATATATAGTAATGTGGTCTTCTTATTCTACTATTTCTACTTCTGTGATTTGAGACTTGCAACACTACATCGACTACTGGTAATACCTCTACCACTGCAAGCACTAAGCAAAAGTGACTGCATCCCACTCCTGTTGGCCAAGATATTATTAGGGATCACATATAAACTATAACAACTTGGACTCTTTGATCTGAACATGCAAAGCCTATTAGAATAGCTAAAATTAAAAAGAAATAAAAACAGACAACAAATGTTATTGGAGGATATGGAGAAATTGGAACCTTCATATGCTGCTGGTATGAATGTAAAATGGTACAGTCACTTTGGAAAACACTGTGGTAGTTCCTCAAAATGTTTAAGAGTTACCATATAATCCATCAATTCCACTCCTAGATATATACCCGAGAAATAAAAACATACATCCACACAAAAACATATGTCCACACAAATGTCTATCAATGATAAAAAGATAAACAAAATGTGGTACATTCTTACAATGAAGTACTATCCCAAAATAAAAAAGAATGAAGCACTAATATATGTTACAACACAAGTGGACCTTGAAAACATGTTAAGTGAAAGATGCCAGATACAAGAGATGCCCTATTATGTGAAATATTCAGAAGACCAAATCCATAAAAATAGAAAGTAGATTAGTGATTGCCAGGGTCTGGATGAAAGTGTACATTTATGAGTGATTGCTAATGGATACAAGCTTTCTTTGGAGAGAATAAAAATGTTCTATACTTAAATAGTGGTGACAGTTGCACAACTCTGGGAATATACTCAAAATCAATACATTTTATAATGTCTGAATTATATCTCAGAAAAGCTGTTATAATGAATAACTGTCTGAAGACTGGCTAGAGAGAAGCCTTATAAATAAGTACGTAAAGAGGAGGCCATATGGAGATGGGTAGCAGGTGTGGAGGAATGAGAGGGATGTTCAAGCACTCATGGGCAGCAGCTGAAGTTCCAGCAGGATATATTGGCTGTGGGAGACTCCCACTTAGAAGTATGGGGTCTAAACCCTAAGCCAGGCTCCCCAGCCCAGAACACAAGAACTGGAAAAGGTGCCTACACAACATCTGGCTGTGAAAAGCATCAGGGTTTCTGTCCACCAGGGAGAGATGGCTAGAAATGCAGGCATCCTCTTAAAAGCCAAAACATGAAGTTTTATTCACAGCTACTCACCCAGGGCTCCAGCAGAGGGACAGCAGAGTAGACTAGAACTGTGTGAAGAGAATCTAGGGTTGGTGGCTCTGGGGAGAAAGCTGAAGGGTCAGCCACCAAGATACCCATGTTGAACCATTCCCCCAAGCTGCAGAAGCCATCTTTCTCAGGCAGAGCATTCTCCTTTCGGAAGTATCAGCCTTTGGAGAAACAATAGCCCATCCATTGGAATCCCTCTTACCCCACCCTGCAGAGTTTAAGCCTTGCTGAGGAGTACAGCCCAAAGCTTTTAAATGACTGAGACTAACAGCCTGAAGGCAGAGAAGGATCTCTGGGTGCTTTGAGACTTTTGCTGACCTGCCCCTGGGCCCAGTGCTGGTAAAAGCTGGCCTTGCTGCACAGGTTGGGCCTTCCCACATATACCCAGGCCCAGAAAAAAGAGTCACAAACTATAAATTGGCTCCAAACAGGTTTCCCAGGGCCAGTCACACAGTGTCTGACACTGGCCTTACCCACAGTCCCTCTGAAGAGGCCCCAAACCAAGACTCCCAATGGCCATGTTCATACAAAAACAGAGCAATATCAAATAAGCTTCACAAGAAGTATATCCACAAGGAGATCTTGGCAGGCACCAAACCCTGCTATGGGGAATTCCATTTCATGTGAGGAGCACAGCAGGTTAAATGTGGTGTTGAGGGTTGAGTCTCACTGTCAGCCAGCCTGAGGGTCAATTCCACACACAAATGGGCCAATAGAAATTAGGCCTCAATTACAACAGACAGGGCCACATAACATGAACATGGGACATTCTTAAAAGCACCAGTTCAGGTGAGCAGGAAAACAGTACCACTGGGTGTCACAGGTCACCTATTACATGGAGCCACCCTACCAAGACAGGGGGTCATAGCAGATCTACCTAATACATAGAAACAAACACAAAGAGGCAGCAAAATGGGGAGACAAAGAAACAAAAGAACAAAAGAATTCTCCAGAAGAAGAATTAAATGAAATGGAGGTAAGCAATTTATCAGATAAGAGAGTTCAGAGTAATGATTATAAGTGTGCTCAACAACATAAAAAGAACAAAGAAACCATATTAAAAAAAAAAAGTTAGAAATAAAGAATGCTATATCTGAAATAAAGAATATAGTGGAAGGAATAAACAGTAGGCTTGATGAAGCAGAACACTGAATCAACAACTTGTAAGACAAGGTAGACCAGAACACCCAATCAGAGCAGCATAAAGAAAAATAATTTTTACCCTGGCCGGTTTAGCCCAGTGGTTAGAGCGTTGGGCTGTGGTCCAGAGAGACCCGGGTTCAGTTCTTGCTAAGGGCACATACCTCAGTTGCAGTTTGTCCCCGGTCCTGGTTGGGTCGTCCAGGTGGCAGCCACTCAATGTGTCCCTTTCACGTCCATGTTTCTCTCTCTCTCTCTCCCTCCCTCCCACTCTACCTGAACAAAATATGGAAAAGTGTCCTCGAGTGAGGATTAAAAAAAAAAAAAAGAATTTTAAACAATGAGAAAAGTTTAAGGAACCTTTGGGACAGTATGAAGTGTGACAACATCCACATCATTGGGGTACCAGAAGTAGAAGAGAAAGAGAACAAGGGATCAAGAACCTATTTGAAGAAATAATGACTTAAAACTTTCCTAACCTGGTGAAAGAAAAAGACATACAAGTCCGGGAAGCGCAGTGAGTCCTAAACTAGATGGACTCAAAGAGGCCCACACCAAGACATGTCATAATTAAAATGGCAAATGTTGAAGACAAAGAGAGAATCCTGAACGCTGCAAGACAAAGGCAGCCAGTTACCTAAAAGGAGATTCCCATATGATTGTCAGCTGATTTGTCAACAGAAACACTTCAGAACAGAAGGGATTGGTATGAAATATTCAAAGTGATGAAAAGCCAGAACCTACATCTAAGGCTACTTTACCCAGTGAGGCTATCATTTAAAATTCAAGGAAAAATAAAGAGCTTCCTAGACAAGAAAAAAGCTAAATGAGTTTGTTACCATCAAACCACTATTACAAGAAATGTTAAAGGCTTTGTAAGGAAGAAGAGAAACAACAGAGGAACAGAGTTAAAAAAATTAATTGGCAATAAATACATACCGATCAATAATCATTTTAAATGTAAATGGCTTACATGCTCTAATCAAAAGACATAATGTAGCTGAATGTATAAGAAAACAAGACCCATGTATATGCTGTCCTCAAGAGACCCACGTCAGAATGAAAGATACACACAGACTAAAAGTAAAGGGATGGAAAAATATTTTTCATGTAACTGGAAAGGGAAAAAAAAACTGGAGTAGTAATACTTACATCTGACAATATGGACTTTTAAACCAAGGCTATAGTAAGATACAAAGAGGGATACTACATAATGATAAAGGGGGCAATTCAACAACCTTGCAACATTTATGCATCCAACATAGGAACACCTAAATATGTAAAGCAAATTTTGATAGAAACAAAGGAAAAGAGTGACAGTAATACAGTTATAGTAGGGGATTTTAACACTCCATTGACACCAATGGATAGATCTTCCAGACAGAAAATCAACAATGAGGCAGCAGCCTTAAATGAAACACTAGATAAAATGGGTTTAATTGATATCTTTAGAGCATTTCATCCCATGTTAGTAATAAAACAAGTCTCAATAAATTTAAGAAGACTGAAATAAGCATCTTCTCTGACAATAATGCTATGAAACTTGAAATCAGTCACAAGAAGAAAACAGAAAAATGCACAAAGACATGAGGCTAAATAACATGTTACTAAACCATGGATTAGTTAACATGAGATTAAGGAAGAAATAAAAAACTTCCTGGAAACAAATGAAAATGAGACCACAACAACCCCAAATCTGTTGGATAAAAGGAAAGCAGTCCTAAGAGGGAGATTTATAGCACCACAAGCCTATCTCAAAAAACAAGTAAAAGCTCAAACAAACTTAAAGAACCTTGAAAAAGAACAATAAACAAAGCCTAGGGTAAATAGATGAAAGGAAATAATAAAGATAAAGCATAAATTAATGAAATACAGTCTAAAAAAAAAACCAATACACAAGAAAAATGAAACCAAGAACTGGCTCTTTGAAAAAATAAATAAGATTGACAAACCTTTAACCAGACTCACGAAGAAAAAAGAGAGAGAGGACTCAAATAAATTAAACCAGAAATGAAAGAGGGGAAGTAACAACTAACACAAAAGAAATAGAAAGGATTGTGAGAAAATATTACAAACAACTATATGCCAACAAACTGGACAATATGGATGAAATGGATAAATCCCTAGAAACATGCAATCTTCCAAAACTAAATCAGGAAGAATCAGAGAATCTGAATAGACAGATTATAATTAGTGAAATGAAGCAGCAGTTAAAAAAAAAAAACAAACAACAAACAAAAAAGTCCCCAAAAAACAAAAGCCCTGGATCAGATGGATTTACAAGGGAATTTTATCAAGCATTTAAAGAACTAACAGCTATCCTTCTCAAACTACTCCCCAAAAAGCTGTTATAAAAATATAATTAGTCAATCACATAAGGGCAACTATATATTTGGAGAATGGCAGAAAGGAATAAAGTCAGTCTTTACTGGATATGCTATTCTCTGCCAGGAAGTGCCAGTACCACCCACAAACGTACAGGCAGAATGAGCAATGCAGTTCAGCACAAAAGACAAAGTAGGTAAGGTTACAAGTGAACTCTGCTTGCCATCCCAGACATCTGCTATCTCACTCTGAAGTAGTATATTTACAGTAAAAATGAGAACATAAGAGTAGAAGGGTAGAAGGAGTAGGAAGACTATAAGCTCTCAAGTTGAAAACCTCTGTTTAAAAGCCAGGGTTTAAAATGTTGTTCTCGATATACTAGCGTGTCACCTTGGACTGATTACTTAACCTCTCTGGACTTCACTTTCCTCTACTATAAATTGGATATAACAATAGTACCTATGTTACAGCAACGCTGTGAGGATACACCATGCATGTAAAGCCCTTAGAAGAGTGTCTGAAGAAACTAAGTGCTACCACAGTTATATCACCATTACTAATATCAATATTGTTGAACAGACTAACTCTACTCTCAATGGTCAAACACCACCATGCCTTTCAATCACATATGCTCAGATTAGCCTTCCCCAGGGGAATTCCAAACTCTGTTTTGTTCACCAAGAAGTATGGACTTTCTCCTTCTCCATCTACTGATGACATGTAGCTCCATGAGGCCCCTTTAATAACAAAGAAAATAAAGGCACCCAGGGAGAGCAGCAGTGGGCATTTGTACTAATAATAGCATTTACCACTGAAGTGCCCAGAAAGAGTCAGGCAGTTTCAAGTTTTACATACATCACTTCACTGAATTTTCACAACAAGCTTATGAGGTAGGCATTATTAACCCAATCATTTTATAGATAAGAAACATTCAATTAAATTTAGTAACCACCAAGTTAATATCACAGTTAAATAAGAGCTAGGGCTGGAATTCAAAACCAGATCAGTTTGTCCTATAGCACTTTCCAGTAAATTATTTCCCGTGGAAGAGTAATTGGGAAATAAATAAAAAATGAGGGAAGGGCACTTTTTGACTAGCATAATCATTCCACACAATCAAATAACAGAATGCCAAAATACATTTAATGCCATTCACTCATTCATTTACAAGTATAATAAGCATCTATTATGTGCCAGTGATAAAAAATAGTCTTTCAAAGATATTTAAAGATGTTAAAAGACTTCAACAATTATATATGTGTGTGTGTGTATACATAAATATACACACACACACACGTATATATCTAACACATTAATAAATAAATAGATGAATTTACTGGGCAAAGAGGATATAAGAAAAGATCAGCTGCTTGCCCAATAGTCCCATCTACTACCTTCGACCTCCTTAATCAAGAATTCAGATAAAAAAACCTGATGCTCATTCTCATTGCCTTTTTCTCCTTGGGAAAACTGATGGATGAAATTTTAAGCCATACTACTAAATCTTCTCTGTAGTTTGTGCTATTCAGGAAAACTGCTGTCCCACAGACAATTTTTCCTCATGGGGCAGGACAAGCATTTACCCAACTGCAGAAATGACTAGGGAAGGGTGGAGAGCGGAGAGCGGAGAGTCCAAGGCAGGATCTCCCAGGAATGAGCTTCGAAAGGGCAGAAGCTGCTTGTGAGACCTCAAGTATTCCACAAGCCTTAAAATATTTCTGTCCATTCAAGACTGATATATTCTGACAGATGGAATGGTATGTGGAAGCAATTCATTTCACATTTTATGAAGCACTGTTTCACATGGTAGAGATTGTCATTTGCATAAACACATCTTAATTAAGCCCTAAAATCCTAGAGGGATTTCCATTATGTCTAAACCACAGAGGTAACTCATATGGTTCAGAGGTACAGGATACTTTTCAACTCTTCTTCCTCTAATAAAGGACAAAGCTATTAACAAAAAAGAAAAAGACTAAGAAGTAGATACATGGAATATATCTTTGGAACGACCAGCTATAATCTTGGAGATGTAAAAAGATCAATGCTGAGATGGTAAGTAAATATAATAAATTCACTTTAATAGCTAAAGTTTTTCAAATGATATTTTAAGGTGATATTCTAATCCAATATCACATAACATTCTGGCAACAACCACTGGATACTATTTTACTCATCTTAGGAATCACAAGAAAATAGTCTGTCCATTAAAATTCTAAATAAGATTTGATGTACTCAAGATTGAGCTTTTCAAATAAATGCAATAATTTTATAATAAGAATTAAACAAGTGCCCATCAGTAGACGAATGGATCAAAAAGCTGTGGTACATATACACAATGGAGTACTACGCAGCGGTAAGAAAGAAAGATCTCTTATCCTTTGAGACTACATGGAGGGACCTGGAAAGTATCATCCTAAGTGAAACAAGCCAAACAGAGAAAGACCAATTTCTTTTTTTTTTTTAATCCTCACCCGAGGATATTTTTCCATTTTTTGTTCAGACAGAGCGGGAGGGAGAGAGAGGAAGAGAGAGAGAGAGAAACATCGATGTGAAGGGACACATCGAGTGGCTGCCACCCGCACGACCAACCAGGGCCAGGGACAAACTGCAACCGAGGTACGTGCCCTTAGCGAGAACCGAACCCGGGTCTCTCTGTACCGCAGGCCGACGCTCCAACCACTGAGCCAAACTGGCCAGGGCGAGAAAGACCAATTTCATATGATCTCACTGATTTGTGGAATATAATGAACATAACAGTTGAGGAATGGGGTAGTCCCAGAGACGTGGAAGCGGGGTACAGACTGACAATCCCCTAAGTAGTGGGGAGGTGGGGGAGGGATGAACCACAGAACTTATACGCATGTATGCATGAGCAGTGGACATGGACAACAATCTGGGGAAGGGGCAGGGAGGGGAGGGGGGGAATCAGTGGGGGGAAAAAGGAGAATCATCTGTAACAAAAATTAATCAATAAAAAATAAATAAATAAATAAAAAAAGAATTAAACGAGAATTCAGAGAAAAAAACCCCTGATGCTAATTTCCATAATAAAATTTATAAAGTAATTGCAATCCAAAAGTTATTCCCACAATAGGTGTCATCAGAGTCAGAACAGAAAAAAACAAAAAACAAAACACATATATAAAAATGTAAGCAATATACTTAAAATTAAATTTAAAATAAAGTATTAATAACAAGGTATATAGAAGAAAACACCTATAACATATTATTCCTGAATAGTGTTTAGCACATTTTTGTTTTCACTTGTCAGAAGAATAAAGGATATTGACAATATCTGCTGTTGATAATCTATGACCAAGCCAAATACTCATCTCTAAATTTTACTAAAATATATGAACTAATTATTCTCTATGATATGAATTAAAAAGGGTTTTCAAAGTAGGCACATAGCAAATGAGATTTCTTTTAAATTATTTCAAACTTGTATACACCTTTCTTGATAGTACCGATTAAAATTAGTTCACTTCAATCATGTTATTATTGTGAAATTGTGCTAGGATAGAAAATAATTTTTGAACTATGATATGCTGTAAAAGATTTATTGAATTCCATAATGCTTTTTAGTTCTCTGTACAAAAAAATATGAAAAAGCTTTAATTTTAGGAAAATTTTGAAGATATAAGTATTTTTATAAAAACAGATGTCACAAAAAGGACAGTATAGAATTCTGTTAATCAAATCCTTACTTCAAAATCTAACCTTTTGTTTTAGTTATAGTAACTAAATATATTTATTTACTTATTTTTGATCTGACAACAAAGACTTAATTGTTCTTGACAAGCTGTTAAATGACAACAATTTCAAGAAAAATCCTATCTTGGCAAAAAGGAGCTTAAGAAAAAGAAATAAAAAAGAGAAAAACGTATAAAGTCTAAACATTCAATCCAAACAGGAACGTATTAGAATCCCTCTCAAAGTCAGTTAGTTGTGTCTGATCTTAGATTTTCCATATTACAAGACACCTCAGCTGAAAATCTCTCTAACCAAAGACATTTAACTACAGAAGTCAGTCGAAGTTTTATTCTTCGACTGTGCCGAGAAATCAGAGCCTCCGAAGCCAGCATGGCAGAAAACATGAGGGGAAATGCCAGTGTAATAATGTAATAATCTAAAACATGTACCTTTAGCCTTTGGTCATCAACATCTATAATCGTAGCAACGCGAATTAACCTGGGGTTTCGTTTATCCACAACTTCAAGTTTCATATTTGGCAGAAAACCATGAGGCAACCGCTGTAACATTACAAGTTCAACAAGTCATGCAAATTTCAACAATTCAGTTATACTATTAAATTTTTCCTAAAATACTAATTCTCTAGTTTTACATTCAGATCTTTAGTACAAATGGAATTTAGTTTTAAGAGCACATAGGACTTTATGCATATTATTTAATCCAGTTTCATAAAATCCAGTGAGGAGAAAGAATTTTTTGATCATTTTCAAGACAGCTAAAAAGACAAAGACAGATTAAATAATAAATTCACTAATGATCACACCAAGGTTCTAAAAGGATCTTATCATAGTTTATCTATTGGTTTAGTCTTTTTTTCAAAAATTAACTTTATAAATTAATAAATTATTGACTATTCTCACTACCTAGTTGCAGAGTGTATTTCCCAGAAGGGAAAAGTATTTAGAAAGGATAACCACAGTACTTTATAAATTTAAATTTTGAAACAATATTTAGATAAAACCTTCATAATTTCAACTGTCAAACTAATATAAAATCATACCACAATGTAATTTAAAGCCATACAAAAGGTATACTTTTGTTACTTTATCTGTGATATATGTATGTTAAACTTTATTAATTTAAGGTTTCTTCCAAGACTTAAAATGCCAGGAACCAGGAGTCTATAATGATGAACACTCAGACAATAACAAAGAAAATCGAGTCAGAAAAAATATACCAGGACTTATACTGAAACTAAGAAAATTTAACGAAATCAAAGTCAAAAGACATCTCTGACAGTATTTATAGGCTGGCAAAAAGTTTCACTTGAAAGCTACTAAACATAAAGGTGCTCAGTTGACTTTATTAAAACTAAAAATGTACTGAATTCGTTAAGTCTAGAAATAGCAATAGTAAAATAAAATCCTCATAATATGTGAGTAATAAACAGTTAAATCTTTCTTCAATATCTGTTTGTTCTTTTTTTCTCTCCAGCTTTTGTGAAAACACATTTTCTTTCTAAAATGCATTATCAAATCTACTAAACAGTATACTGACTTAACTAGGTCTCTGATCCCTGAAAATGTTTCTGTTCTCCTAAGGTCACTGGCCTGACAACAAAGATGTCGCTTGTACTGCAGATGCTAAAGTTTGAGGTAAATCCAAAATAATACCAGAGTCTGGAAATTGCCTTTTTAGCTAAATTTTATCATAATTTTATTTTCCTGTAATTTTCCTTTTGGAAAACAAAAATGAATTTTTTGACAGAAAGCAAGAGAGAGAAACTACAAGCAACTGGTATTTTTGCTAACTTAATTTTTAGAATTCTTAAAACCCTCTCTAATACTCCAGAACCTCTAGCCTTCTTAAATTAATTATACTTCTTTCCCCAAATCCAGCCTAGTATAATCAATTTTTTTAAAAAAATGAAACAGCATTTTGTTTTAAACCCTTTTTGATCCCCAGAAACTTTCAGTAAATGAAATCTCATGTAGAAGCTTGCTATATAAAATTCTGATTAAAGACAAGCTGGGGAATACACCATTAGAGTTGAAAGGGAACAAAGGTTGAAAACCACTGGTGAAGAAAGTATATTTTTCTAACTATACTATCAATGCACTTTGTTTTTCAAAGAACTGTAATTTATACTTAGGTCAATCCTGGAATAAATAAGCAAATTCAAATTTGAACTTTAAAAATCGGTATTCTAACAAATTCTAACAGCAATATTTCCCTCAAAATGCATAAAACGTAACGCTCAGGCTACAAACAATTCCTCTATTTTATTATGACACCACTGACATTCCAACAATTCCCAGGACATGAAAGTTGTGGACTTATAAAACCGGAAATGAAGGACCCACTCATCAGAGGTTGGTAAGGGGCTTACAAAGGCACTAGTGTGGCACTCCTGTGTTTTTGAAGGAGGGAAACTGTCACCTACATTTATGTACCGGAACAATAGTAAATTAGTCACCTCCCTTGTAATTTTAAATTAAAACAAGGTAAATTGGTCATAAAAATAACACTTCAGTTTTAAAAAAAAATCTAGAATAATTTAAAACTGTCAAATAAGGGCATGACTCAACATGGACATTATTTAAAGTTGAGAATGTAAATGGATACAAACTTACCATTTTAAATACTTTGGCAGGAACAGCACTAGTTTGGGTAGCTTCCAGATATTCTGTCCAGGAAAAATTTTCTGGATCAGGATAACCTGAAAAATATATATAAATATCAAAAGATTACTCATTGGTATTTTGATTCCCATATACTATAAGACATCTGATAATACTAACACTTACAGTTATTTGAATGCTCACTTTTAGTCGCCCCTATGTTAAGAATATCACATATTTACCTAATCTAAGTCTGTGATGACCTCTGAGAGGGCTGTTTTGCCCCACTGAGGCACATGGGCACTCATCCACTCAACAAGGTGAGACACGTTGGCCAAGACCAAATGGTGATGTGAGTATTTGGCAGAGCCAGGGCACATCCAGAAGGCCTCCTGCAAGTGTGAAAAAACTCCCAGTCTGACATCAAACCATGAACTGAAAATCTAATTCCTCTAATAATGCTCCATTTATTAGGGTTTTATTCTCATATTTAAATCTCTGTAATTATAATTTCCAAGGTTTGCTATTATCTTTGCAATTTAAAGATGTATAGGTGAAAAATTGTATAAAGCACTTTATTGTTTTTAAAGATTTCCATCTAATTGGGTTTTTGTTTCTCTATTTTTGTGTCATTTTATTCCTAATTACATTTGCCAGGGGACTGTCAACATTGTTGTGTTTTTTTCTCTTTCCTTTCAAGAAATAAGTACTTAGATTTATTCATCAGCTCCATTGTTTTCTTTGTCTTTTCTAATTATCTCATTGCTGCTTTTACTCTTACTCCTTCCTTCTTTGTTTCCCTTAGGTTTATTTTATACTTGTCTTGCCAAATTGAACTATAAATATAATTTCTTTTCTTTTTTTGGATAAAAGAGTCATTTAAGACTACGAACTTATCATCATTGTCCCCGAATACAGCTTTAGACCTTTAGACAAACTTTTACAAAAAATATTTTTCTTTTACTTTCTAAAAACCAATTATAATCTTTGTCATCTAGATTTAATGATTTACCAGATATTTACTTAGGAGATATCCCAAATGTTAAATTTTTGTGGTTGTAAAATATTTAAAATAATAACTAGTTTTTCACATGGCAGTTTCAGAATGTGACACTGGCTGTACAATCTGTTTGAAAGACCTTAGTTCTTTTTGGTGTAATATAGGAACAACATTTAAACATATTGAAGGTATCTATGTTTTAAGGTATAATATCAACATGCATAATTCAATCTACATAGCTATATTATATAAAAATCTGTTTATTTCTTATGGAAGCCAAAAGCCTGAAATGGTATGCTAAAATCGCTGAAATAATTTTTCTGTACAGTTCTCCAACATTTCTGATCCTTTTTCTTCATATTTAAACATTGCTAAAATAAAACATATTTAAAGAAAAAATTACAAACCAAGTAGACAGCATGAAAATTTCTCACAAAATTAGCATACCTGTGTCACCAGGACCCAGGACACACCCTCCTATTGTGCAACCACAAGCCCACTTTCCTCAAAGAGAAACTCCTATCCTGGTTCCTAATCTTTGAGATCAGTTCTGCTTGTTCTATTTTTTCCTTTGTATAAATGGAATCAAACAACAGGCACTGATGGGTTTTGTTCTACATTCTGACTGTGAGGTTCATATAGACTGCTGTGTGCAGAACATTTGTTTTCATTGTTGTACAGTAGTCCATTAGTGAGTCTCACAATTTATTTATCCATTCTACTGGTGATGGTCATTTGAGCAGTTTCTATTTGGGGGCTATTATGGAAAGTGTTGCTATGAACAGCCTAAAGAATTCTCTTTGGTGACCAGAAATATAGATTTTGGTTGGAATGAATGCTGGATCATGGGATATTTTGTTTCATAGTTTGATGTTATATTATTTAGCATATAAAAGCACATGTGTCGCCCTGGCTGGTTTGGCTCAGCGGTTAGAGTGTCGGCCTGCGGTCCGGAGAGACCCGGGTTCGGTTCCCGCTAAGGGCACGTACTTCGGTTGCAGTTTGTCCCCGGCCCTGGTTGGTCGTGCGGGTGGCAGCCAGATGTGTCCCTTCACGTCGATGTTTCTCTCTCTCTCTCCCTCCCACTCTATCTGTACAAAAAATGGAGAAATATCCTCGGGTGAGGAAAAAAAAAAAAAAAAGCACATGTGTCTAATGAACAAATTAAAGTGATGAACAAAATAGATCCAGAGACATGGAAGTAGGGAACAGACTGACAAACTTCAGAGGGAAAGGGGGGTGGGGGGCAGAAAGAGATAAACCAAAGAACTGATATGTATATATGCATAACCAGTGGTCACAGACAACAGAGCAGTGAAGGTACGGGGGTGGAGGTTGAGGGGTAGGAGCAGGGAGGAAGGTATCAATGGGGGGGGGGGGGCCTCTGTAATACTTTCAATAATAAAGATAAAGAATTTTTAAAAGCACATATAATGTTCACTATTAACTGCACTTTGTATTTTATAGAGAGAATTTCCCTTTGAAGACATTTATTACATTTTGCCTCAAATTCCTTTTATTAAAAATGCCATCCTGTTATTTTCTGTTTATGTGTACCTGATAAAATTTTGCCCTTCTTTTTTACTTACATATTATTTTGTTCCAGGTGTAGCTTTTATAACACCTTCTAAATGAGTTTAAAAATCATTTACATTTAGTTTCCTAACTGATTTATTTTATCTACCTTCTGTAATCATTTTTTAAGCTAGATTTATTTTAGAAAGCTCTCAGGGTTTCTTTTGCTTTTTTGTCCTTTTTTATATGAGTCATGTTATATTCCTTATGTCTCAATAATTATTTCTGCACTTGCATTTATTTTTATAGCTCATATTTTTAAAAAGTTGTCCAATCTCAATTGTTGTATTTTGAATCTCCACATGTCTGCATAGGTTCTAAATATGCTCATACCTTGCCCCTTCAGTGATGGGGTCTCTTCCTTGCTGCTCCAGCTTTCTCACTCAGGAGCCTGACTAGTAGATTCAATGGAACAGTGGGAAAATAAACAGTGTGGTGCATTAAGGAATAAATGCAAAGTCAGTAAAAGAAGAAGTAATTAGTCCTGCTCTAGCATGCTGCTATGAGAATTATCCTTTTCCCCATTTTTTTTTGGGGGGTACATGCCCCTAGTGGGAAACAAACCCAGGACTCTCTGGTCTGCAGGCCAACGCTCCAACCGCTCATCCAAACCAGCCACGGTATCCTTTTCTCCAATTTTTGTCATCAATAAATAAAAATACAAGGCTGTGGCTGTTTCAAATAAGTCTTAAGCAATAATTGCCTTTATATAATCTCTAGAAATTGTGTAAAATTGTGCATGTGTAAAAAAGGCAAAACATGTGTTATGTATATATTCCCTGTTCAATGAACCCAAGGAACAGGAAAATGTCTTATAGCCTAAGGAGGTTTGCAAAGTCATCTACTCTCGCTTTCTTCCTCCTGGCCTCGGACCTGAGTTCTGCTAGATTTAGTGGGGCCAAAGAAGGGAAATGGAGGAAGGGCTAGGGAACAGACCCATTCACACAGCTGCATGGCAATACCACAAGAGAAGTTCAAATTCTAAAAATTTAAATTCCTACTTAAAACAAAAAAATATATATATGAGACCAATACATGGAACAACAATATCCTTTAACCTTTTCATTTGTCTCAAAGAAAAGCAACCTCTAACTGGCTTCCATTTATTGGTAAGCAATGTATTAAGTACTCCATTTACAATGTCATTTGTTCCTCACATCTACCTGTGAGGTATATCTTTTTATCCTCATTTTATAGGTGAGATTCAGAGAGCTTAAGCATTTTTCCAACTATTATACAGTTAAGTAGAAAGAATGGGATTTGAACCATTAAATCTGACTCCATTACCTACATACTTAATCACTGCTTACCCCCAGTACTATAACCTACAGCATCCCGGAACCAAAGTGATCTATCCCTTCTGCATTTCAGGACTGAGTATGAGCGCCCCTGGAGGCCAGCACATAGTATTACAGGGTGAGAGGGTTGGAGATTGCATTATACTAAGTGTAAACCTATTTATTCATGTCCTACCTCATTCCACACTGGTTAGAGTTTAAAACTGCAGAAATAAAGAATATCTAAAGAAAAATGAAGTCCAAGCTGTAGCCATGGGCACAGGTAGCTAAACCAAACAAGGGAAAAGGGTCAGGCACTGGGATCAATGAACTACAAAGCAGGGCATCAGCCAGGCAGCCCCTGTAATTCCCCATGGTGCCAGCAGTTCTCTGGGAGAAGAAAAAGATCTGAGTGACAAATATCTTCCTTCATGTCAGAGAATAACTAGAAGGCAACTAGATGGCAGCAAGAGGAGAGATGAGGTGTGGTGGAGTAGAAGAGCTTCTAGAGGTGGAACCTTCTAAACAGCTGAGAACCGTTTTAGAAAAAGCAGTGGGACTACTTGGGCTATGGCAAATATGCCATGTTATTCATGGGCTGAGGGAAGTGGAGGCCTCAAGAGGGGCCACAGAGGGAGCCCTGTGTGAAAAATCTGGGGTACATAAAAGCCAATTCCAGAGCTTTGAGTTCAAAGAATTTATTGTCAAGAAAATGTCCTTAAACAGGATATAAATGTGGGGTGGGTACAAAAAAAAGAAACTAAAGGTCAAACTGTTATCAATGAGGTGTCCTCCATGTCCCTACCTGTTGCTGGTGGAAGTTGGCTTCTTGGGGTGCCGAGGGAACAAGAATTTCCTTAGGCTTCCATGGGAGGATGAGGTATTGTGGAAAGGTTTACTGATTATGTAACATTAAAGGGGTTTCCCTTCAGGGTCCCATTTCCCTCCATATGTCCATGGGAAAAGTCCCCTTTTGTCTTCAGCAGAGCTGGGATTGAAGCCACTGTCAACAGTTTCCATTCCATGTGAGGCACAGTCCAATCCAGCCTCTGGCTACCTTGGCTTGTCTTCCCAGCTTCAGTCCACTGTGTGTGGGGTCAGCATGGCCATGGGCCATGCAGCTTCCAGGGCCACACAGCAGGCTGGCATGGGTCATAAAACAAGTGCAAGAAAGCAGAAGAAAAGCAAGAGGAATAAGAGAACATGAATTCCTTTTTCTGGAGATTATGTGTTCCCAATTTTTTGCAGGATTTCATTGGGATCCACCCTCCTAGCCAATGACCTTTGTTCCCAGATTAGACTGACAGGCAAGCACCTTTCCTATGTCATCCAGACTTCACTGCACATGCATCATTTCTCCCTTTGTTGCACTCCTTCCCCCAGTGATTTTCAGGGAATGGACTGGTGGTTTCCCTGTGGAGCATAAAGTTTCATCTTCCTGGTGCAGCTGCCCAGAGGACCATGCTTATAATATCTGGCCTCCCCTCTTTGCTCCTTTCCTATTATTAATATTAGCTAGCTAGTTACGACAGTAAAAAAATCTGTCATAACAATACCAAGTTAAATGTAAATCATTCCAATGGATTTCAGTATCACTCAGGGAAATAGCAAGTCCTTATAATGACCTGCAAGCCCCTACAAAATGTGGCCATTACTGCCTTGATCTCACCTCCCTTTCACTCCACTCCTTCTCTAACTAGAACACAGCAGACTGTTTCATTCCCCATGCTCTTGCACTTGCTATTCCTTTACCAGGAAAGATCTGTCTGTGGATCCACCAGACTCCCTACCTCATGTCCTTTAAGTCATTGTGCAAATGTCACATTCTCAGTAAGTCCTTCCTTGAACTCCCTGGACAATATAGGACCTTCCTCTTCTCCCCTTCCAGAATATATGTGCACTTCCTAAATTCATTACCTGCCATACTTTTCTCCATGGCACTTATCACCACTAAATGTATTACATATTTTACATATTTACTGTTTCTCTTACTCTACTAAAACACAAGCTTCCTTGTGATAGAAATATGTCTGGCCCTGGCTGGTTTGGCTCAGCGGTTGGAGCATTGGCCTGTGGTCCAGAGAGAACTGGGTTCGGTTCCCACTCAGGGCATGTACCTCAGTTGCAGCTTGTCCCCGGCCCTGGTTGGGTCGTGTGGGTGGCAACTACTCGATGTGTCCCCTTCACTTCGATGTTTCTCTCTCTCTCTCTCCCTCCCACTCTATCTGAACAAAGTATTGAAAAATGTCCTCGGGTGAGGATAAAAAAGAAAGAAAGAAATATGTCTGTTCACTTCACTACTATTTCCTCTAAGCCTAGTACCTCACAGATTGTTGGCACTCCATAAATATTTGGTAAATATTTTTGAATGAAAAAAATGTATTTCCTAAAAAGTTTGCATTTAACATTGTGGTGGTCAACAGTGAAAAGAGGTATGAGCCAAACTGATATTGGTCTAGTTTCAAAATATTGAATTGAACTATGATATAAAGTTGTTTGCCTGCTGGTGCTGGTGGTCTCAGAGGTATTAGAACAAGATGATACTCCTATATCAAAACTCACTAAGGTTCCAAACACCACTAAAGACTGGATAATGCCAAGAGATGGCCACCTGATCTGTGGCATCTGTGCAAGGCAAATGTATATTCCTCAACTGTTTGCTCCATATAAGACCGGCCAACTTAAGTGTGAGATTGGTTATAAGCTCTTCTTATAACAACATCCTCCATTATTTCCCCTCCAGAAACAATAACGTAAGCAGAAACATAATTTTGCCACTGGAACATTATTTCTAAAGATCTGGGATCATGAATAAATAGCACAAGTCCTTAAGTTCCTGACATCCTGGTCTGGGCAACCTAACTCAGGGAACCCAAAGAAGCATGACAATCGTAATTATACCAGTGGCCAATCCAAAAACCAAAAATCATGGGTGTCCTAGGACAAGCAATTTTTAAGTAATGGACAACAGTCCCATTTAATAACCAGCAATAAAAAGGGATCTAATAAGAATCTTACTGAGAAGAAAGTTCAATCAGAATAGACAGAATATGGATCATAAACACACATGCTATATGGACTTAAGAGGACACTTCATCTAACTCATTATTTATGAGGAAAGTAAGACCTGGCATTTTAAGTAAATTGTCCAAGGCAAGATAACTAATAATGGAATCAAAACTAGAACGCAGGTCTTCTGACCAGCAACCTGATTTAGAAATCAAGATTTCTAAAGATCCATTCTGATGTTCAGTGAGTGCTCTGCAGGCTGCCAGGCTCTAAGGCCAAGAGAAAGCATCAGAAGAGAAATGAGGGCCAATTAGTTCCAGTGAAGCTCTCACTAGTTTTTCCAATATTTTAAGAGCCTGGATTTTCTAAGAAAGCCCCTCAGAAACAAATTATTTTCTGTTTTGGGTAGCTCTCTCCAGGCAGAGCAGTAATTCATCTAAAAATCCAGGCCTCCCCATGATAAAGATTTAGGAAAGTTCCCACTGATGGTATGTTGCACTCCACTCTGGAGGTTCTGCACACACAGAGAGGCTCTTTATGAAAATGATCTCAGCATCAAGTTATCACTAATTATTCTATGTTAGATGGTGGTGTACTATTTAGTACAAGACAGAAGAAATATAAAAGGACAACCAGTTATTTTAACCACTGTTAAGCCTAATTCAGGTCTATCCAATTTTATTTTTAAAAAGATATGTAGAAACTGCCCTCACATTTATGGTACCTTAGATGGCAGAAGTTTTGGAGTCATATTCAGTTCATCACAATTAGTTAAAATATTCTTTTTGGAAAAGTAATACAAGTCAGACCCCTTAATATTTATAACAGGATGTCATGTTTGTTACTTGATCATAAATCAGGTCTGAAAGCACAGGAATAACTCTTTGATCTAGGGACTATCAGTATCTCAGACACTTGCCAAAGAGCTCATTCTGTAATTGATTACTTTGCTCAAAATATGGCTGTAATGAGGAGTATTCAGAACAGACTATGGAAACAGAGTCTCTTCTATGTCTAGTGAAATCACCAGAAATCAACCATCTGTGCTACATGGCTGAGCTCTGAGCAGAACTGTCTTTGAAAAGGTCATGGCACCTACACTACCTAATATAACTCAATGCTTGGGAACTGGCAAGCGTCTGTGATGGAGTGATTATCTGCTTCTCTCTCTCTTTCTCTATCAATAACCAACAGTATGGAAAAACATACTGGTTATTTTGCTTCTAATTTTCTCTCAATTTCACTTACTACATAACATTCCACTGAGAAATTTCTATGACTAACTTAAAGATCTTCATATGTTGTCTTTTCTATTCTTTGTTATGTCCTCAGCTCTTAGCTGTGCCTCACACTTAGTGGGCACTTAGTTAATATCTGTTCAATTAATTAATTAGTAATTTATAATTTTCTTTGAACTCCTACTTGCTTATGTCAATAGAATTTTTCTATAGGAAATAGCACAATGCCATTTAAAATATGTAATTCTTTGTGTGCCTAAACAAACTTAATAGTTAATGCTATAATTAAATAAAATGTTTATACTATAAATTTTGCTAATGTAATTTAGCTTTGCAAGGAAACTATTAAGTAAAGTTAAATTATCAAAACATTAGTTTGCTAAAATATTTCTGTGTCCTCATCAAACATCTAGAATATTTGATAAGTATGTCCAGCCAATTGAGTCTAGAAAATCTAAAAAAAATAATAGCTGTTGTTCCTACAAAATACATTTCATTACCTCCCAAAATATTAATTATTATAGCTTTATTCTGTGAAACTAAACTTGCATTTGGCAGTCATTCACAAAAAATCTGAATGCTAGACTTCCCATTTAAAATGTAAAGATAAGTCCAGCCGGTGTAGCTCAGTGGTTGAGCATCGACCCATGCACCAGGAGGTTGCCAGTTCGATTCCTGGTCAGGACACATGCCCATGTTGTGGGTGATCCCCCCTGGTCAGGAGGCGGCCAATCAATGTTCTCTCTCATCGATATTTCTAGTTCTCTCTCCCCTTACTTCCTCTCTCTGTAAAATAAAGAGAAAAAAATTATTACATAAATAAAAATTTTTTTAAAATGTAAAGATAAGCATAAATATTTAGTTCTGTTCCCTTCAAATTGCCACCAGAATATCAATAAAGACATTTTTAAGTAATTTCTTATAAATAGAGAAAATGCCAAATTAATTTTGATACAACACATCATAGAAAATTGTGTAGTCTTTATTAAAAAATAATTGGAACTATACTAAATAAATTAAAAGAGATATGCAATGAAACATAATTAAACAAGATTAAAAAGATGAAAAATATGTATATAATCTCATTTTATAGCACAAACAAGGATTTAAAAAGGAACATATGAGTGTATGAACATATGAGTGTATGAGTGTGTATGTGTATATATATATGCAACTGTATGGGAATTAAAAAAATATGTATAGCATAAAATGTCTAGTGGTTCAAACTATTTTCCTTTTTTCTCTTGGGCAAATAGCTGAACTACATTTCCTGGACCCTTGTGCCATGAAATGCAGTTATGTAACTAAGTTCTGGCCCATGTATGTAGGTAGAAATGATGCAAGAAGCCACTTCGACTTTGGCCCCTAAAGCTCTCCCCTGTGCAACGAGAAGTTCTTTGCCCAGTCTTAGACTTAACTGAAAGTTTCCAGAGGACCTGGAAAAAACCCAGCCCCAGAATAATTGCATAGAACAGAACTAATCCCTATTGACCATCATTGTCCTATGACAGGAGCAAGAAATCAATTATTAATGTGTCAAGGCACTACAATCAAACTACATTTTTGGAGCAGTTTGCTATGCTAGTTAGTTCATGGTACTGAGTATTTAATAGAATTGACGAGTGAAATCATCAAGTCCAAGGATTATTTATTACTAATTAAATCTGTATATATAAATTATTTTATTTGAAATATTTTTGAAAAGAAATGTCATTTATTGTATATTTTTATATACCAAGACTTGTGGATAAAATGTGAGCAAAATAAACAGTCTATGCTAACATCATATTCACAGAAAACTTTGCCTATATTTTGAGAAATCTGGTCTTGTTTAATTTTAATTTTTCACATTTGAATTTTGTAACATGGTTAGAGATAACTTCATGGAGGACAATATAAAAATATTTATCAAATGCTTAAATTTTTTTTCTATACGCTGTAATTCAATAATTCCACTTACAACCACAAAGAAATAGCAAATATATATAACCATTTCTTTAAAAGTATGTCTTCCATCATGATTTAAGAACTGGAAAAAGTTAATGTTCAATACAAAGGAAAAACCTAAATAAATTGTATTGTTGTCATAATATAAATAAGTATGCAATCATTGACAGCTAAGTTCTCAAAGACTATTTAAAGAAAGTTGTATTTTCAAGTAAAATGGGGAAAAGGCTTAAAAGCGGTATGAATACTAAGATCACAATTCTAATTTTTATACGTATATATGGTCAAGTAAAATGTACACTGAAAAATAGTAAGAGCATAATAATGACAAGCTCTGTCTAGTGGTGAGATTAATATTTTAATTTGTTCATTATACCATTTCTTATTTTACACATTTCCTACAGTTTTATAATAATAAAACTATATAATTAACCTATTTTTAAAAATGTTTAATTATAAGAAGTGCACTGCTTCACTTCATTGGTCATTATGTATAGGATTCAATGCTAAAACAAAATTTGATTCATAAAGAGTAGAATTTAGTTGACTGAGCACTCTTGACAGCAAAAGAGAATGCTATCCTTTTACAGTGAGACTATTTAATGTGTTGGGAATTCACTCTGCGTGAGATGCCTTGGGGAAATGGTGTTATGATTTGCAATCAAGTTAAAGAACAAGAGAAAAGAAATGATAACTTGTGCTGCAACAATAGGATCACTTACTGATGGGGTCTCAGTAATATCATGTGGGACTAGGGTGGTAGAATGACTACCTGAGGCATAGATACATAACATAAAACAATATTGCACATTGTATCAAATGGCCACAAAACAACGGTCCCACACTTATTAAAATGTGCAAGTTTAATTTGTTTTCTCCTTTTGAGTGCCTTTTTGTTATCACAGTAAATTGCATTTACTATAGAACATGATATTTACAAGAACAGAGATCCTTGCAAAGTCAGGAACCAAATTTACTTCCCTGGCCCATCTATTCAGAGCCCTCCAGATGGCAAGAAAGTGTGAATAAAGAGCATATTCATGCTTTCATTCAGTCACTTGCCAAATCAAGTAAGTAGCCATTGTAAAGCATCTTACCTCTTCCTAGCCTCATTCCCACAGCCCTGGTGAAGGCCTATACCTTATTTTCACATATCATGAATCTCCCTAGTAGTCTTTTAATCCACCTTGCGAACCTGACCTACTACTGTCAAATAAATGCTCGCTAAACATGGTTACAGCGGAGATTTCACTATCCTCTCCCTACTCTCACTTTTAAAGATCTTTTATAAAATGGCCTCAATATACCCATCCTACTAATTCTTTATTAATGCTCTAAAACAGTTTGGACTCCTGACTTCCAGAAGTATAAGATTATAAATTTGTGTTGTTTTAACACTAAGTTTGTGGTAATTTGTTACCAAGCAGTACACAATCATATAATTTTCTCCATGAAGCACTTCATGCTCTTAACTATTCTCCTTGCTATCATCTATAACAGTTATTTTTAAAATATTTTTTCCTTTATTGATTTGAGAGAGTGGAAGGGAGAGGGAGAGAGAGAGATAGAAACATCAATGAGAGAGAACACTGATTGGCCGCCTTCTGTATGCCCCCCAATGGGGATCAGGCCCACAACCTGGGCATGTGCCCTGATCGGGAATCGAACTGGCAATCTCTTGGTGCATAGGTCGATGCTTAACCACTGAGCCACAATGGCCAGACTATAACAGTTATTTATAAACACACCAAAGAGTCCCTAGTAGACTTTCAGCTCCCTGAGCTCAAGGAAGGCTGCTCACCGACCTTTCTATCCCATATTCCCACACCAAAGTCCTACATAATGATAGAAACAGATTATAAAATAATAAATATAGAAAGAACAATGGATTTAGAAAATCACCATTTGGTAAATGTCGTACTAATAATTCATCTGATGAACATGTACATATGCTAAAAACTAGTGGGTGAAAGTTTAATGAAAAATAAAATATTTACATAACCTCAACATAACTCTCCGGCAAATAGGTATTCATTACAAAAGGAAAGGAGTAATTTTACAGTGGAGAAACTTGGCCACAGCACTTGAATCAAGTGCCAAAGTTAACATTAGCAGGAATTAAGCAGCCCGAAATCCTGCACCATGGAAAGGATGCAAAGAGAACCCAGTACCGCTCTGAGACTTTGCTCTTTCAGGTGCATCATGCGAGGAAGCATCAGAAAAACCAGAGGACCGGCCTCTACTCTTCAACAGTGGCAAGTTCATAAAAATCAAGGAAAGACTAAAGAACTGTTACAGATTGAAGGACACTACAGGAACATGACAAATACAATATTTGGCCTCAGATTAAACCTGCTTATTTTTCTGTATTCTTATTTGTTTGTTCATAGAGGATATTATTAGGTGACTGAAAAGACTTTTAGGTTGGCAACTTCATCTCAAATGATTTGCTTTAAGTTTTTGTTTTGTTTTTGCTATTATAATTTCTGATTCTTTAAAATGATTTCAAATTTTACATAAAGTAAAATCATTCACCAAATCATAACTCAGTCTGAGCCAAATGTTCTAAGTCACTTCTGCAGCCCAGCACATTACTCAAAATGCCCATAATCCTGTTTGTCAGGAAATTCCTGCCATCTTGCTTTTGTGTATACTGTCACTTCTACATATTCTATTCCACCCCACATCTCAGTGAAGATTTTGCATATCCTTCTACTACAAACACTGCTTCCAATATCAAGATGTCCACGTATAAAGTTGAAATTTATGTCTCCTCCTCCTGTGTTCTCAGCGCTCTACTGAAAGTTTCCTTCCATTACAATCACAAACAGGACATAAATCAGCACAGTGAGGATGAAACAGCAAAGAAGTTCTTGAAGACAACTAACAGGGCCTACTACCAAATCCCCAACATGCAACATGAGAGGTCCATGATATCTCTGGACCTCAGTTCTTCAACTATGAAACTGAAAAAATTGACCAAAACTTCACAAAGTTGCCATGAACACAGTTAAATGTGTGAAGTCATACAGGTCATTTAAGAAAAATGAGGGGAGAAAAAATGGCAGCGGAGTGAATGGAAGCTACACAGACCATCTCCCAGGACCAAACTGGAATTACAACGAAAATAAAGACAAATCATCAGGAAGGGCCAACCGAAAGGCAGCTTGGAGGACCACATAACCAGGGACACTGACTCAATCCTGGTAGGCTTGCAAAGATGCGAGAGGGGGCAGGGAGCCCACAGTCCACACGGCCTGGGCTAAGACCAGCAAACTCGGCTGGGACCAGGGGACTCGGCTAGAAGCTGCGATCTCGGCTAGAAGCTGCGATCTCGGCTGGGTCCAGCTGCCTCTGCTGGAAGCTGCTGCCACCTCAGCTGCGTCTGGCGACCGCTGCTGGGTCTTGTGGCCGGGCTGGGTGCTACTCCCTCAGCTGGGTCCTGCAAACTCGGCTGGGTGCTACGCCCTCGGCTGGTGCCGCAGCCTTGGTCGCCCTATGCAGGTAGGAGTGCCCTCAGGTTAAAGTCCCAGGTGGGTCCACGATGCAGAATAGGACAGAGGCTAAATTGGCAGCAGCCACTCACCCTGGGCTCCGGCAGAGGGAAGGCAGACTGCACTGGAACTGTGTGGGGACACTCGGGTTTTGGAGGGTGCTCAGAGATTTTGCTGAGTGCAGCCACCCAGGACTGTGGTCATCTTACTCCTTCCTAAGGCTCTGGGGAGAGGCAGCAGCCCCTCCCTTGGAGATTCAACCCCACACAGTGGCCATTGAAATGCTAATTGAGGCCCATTAACAACCAGCAGCTGCCCCACCCTCAGGAAATCCTCTTACACTGAGCACCTGAGGGAGTTTTTCAGGCAACTCAAAAACCAAGGTTCTTCAGGTGACCTCTACTAATAGCCTCCAGGCAAAAAAGCTAGAGGATAACTACCATTCCCTGAGCTAGCAACTCTAACCACGAAAGTTAAGACTTGACAGTGGTGTTTAAAGTGGGTCCTCCCTGCCTCATCCAAACCCAGGAGAGGGAGCCACAAACAGCAGAACACCAACACCCACAGAAAAAATTTGGCAGACTCCAAAGCCCACTATCATAGCCAAAATGGTGAAAAAAAGAAACAAAAGCCAAATGAAAGAACAAGAGATTTCTGCCGAAGATTAGATAAATGAGGTACAGTTAAGGAAGTTAACAGAACTAGAATTCAGAGCAATGATCTTGAGAAAGCTCAACAGCATGTGTAAGGACATGAGCACCATGAGTAAAGACATAGAAATGTTGAAAATTAACCAGTTGGACATTAAAAACCACAAAGAAGAAATAAAGAATGACATATCGGAAATGAAAAACACATTGGAATGTCTAAAAAGCAGAATAGAGGAAGTTGAGCACTGGATCAGTGAATTAGGAGACAGGGTAGAAAAAAATCAACCAAACAGTAAACCAAAAGGAAGAAAAAAACGATTAAAAAACAGGAATACATATTAACAGAACTATGAAACAACTGGAAATGTAGTAACATTCGCATCATAGGAGTCCCAGAAGAAGAAGAAAATGAGCAAGGGTTAGAGAATATAATCTCTAAGTTGTAGAAGGAAGAAAGCATTCAAGTTCAAGAAGCACAAGTAAGAAGAACCCAAACAGGCCCACACAAAAACACATAGTAATCAAACTGCCAAAAATTAAAGACAAAGAGAGAGTCCTAAAAGCAGCAAGAGATAAGCAACAGGTTACCTACAAAGGAAACCCCATAAGGCTCTCAACTGACTTCTCACAAGAAACACTACAGGCCAGAAGGGAATGGCATGGAGTAATCAAGGTCATGAAAAACAAGGATCTGAATCCAAGACTACTCTACCCAGCAAGGCTATCATTCAAAATACAAGGTCAAATAAAGAGCTTCCCAGACAAAAAAAGGCTAAGAGAATACATTAGTACCAAACTAGCACTGCAAGAAATGTTAAAAGGACTGCTGTAATTAGCAGGAGAAATGGGAAAAAAATAGAAACACGCTAAACAAAAATGGCAATAAATAAGTAAATATCAATAATCACCTTAAATGTAATGGATTGAATGCTCCCATAAAAAGACACAGAGTAGCTGATTGGATAAGAAAGCGTGACTCACATATATGTTGTTTACAAGAAACCCACTTCACTACAAAAGACTCACATAGATTGAAAGTGAAGGGATGAAAAAAATCTTCCAAGCAAATGGAAAGGAAAAAAATAGCTGGGGTAGCAATACTCATATCTGATAAAATAGAATTCAAATGAAGGCCACAACTAGAGACAAAGAAGGCCACTACATAATATTGAAAGGATCTATCCAACAGGAAGATATAACCTTGATAAACATATATGCACCCAATATAGGAGCACCAAAATACATTTAAAATCTTCTGGAGGACTTCAAAGGAAAAATCGATAGCAATACAATCATAGCAGGGGACTTCGACACCCCACTGACATCACTGGATAGATCCACTAGACAAAAAATTAGCAAGGTAACAGAGACCTTAAATGAAGCACTAGACCAAATGGATTTAATAGATATCTACAGAGAATTCCACCCCAAAACTACAGAAGTCACATTCTTCTCAAGTGCACATGGGACATTCTCAAAGTTAGAACATATGTTAGGGCACAAACTAAGTCTCTACAAGATCAAGAAGACTGAAATCATATCACGCATGTTCTCAGATCACAATGGCATGAAACAAGAAATCAATTGCATGAAGAATATACAAAGACATTTTTTGGAAGCTAAATAGCATGTTATTAAACAATGAATGGGTCACCGAGGAGATCAAGAAAGAAATCAAAACCTTCCTGGAAACCAATGAAAATGAAGACACAACAACACAAAATCTATGGGAGGTAGCAAAAGCAGTTCTGAGAGGGAAGTTCATAGCACTATAAGCCTACCTCAAAAAAACAAGAAAAATCTCTAATAGACTATCTGACCTCACAACTTAAAAAACTAGAGAGCAAACACAAAGAAAACCCCAGAGCAAGTAGAAGGAAGGAAATAGTAAAGATCAGAGCAGAAATAAACAACAAAGAGACCAAAAATACAATTCAAAGGATCAATGAAACAAAGAGCTGGTTTTTTGAAAAGATAAACAAGAGTGATGGACCCTTAGCTAGACTCACCAAGAATCAAAGAGAGAGAACCCAAATACATAAAATCAAAAATGAAAGAGGAGAAGTAACAACTGACACCAGAGAAATACAAAAGATCATTAACAACTACTATGAACAATTATATGGCAACAAATTCGACAATCTAAGTGAAATGGACAAATTTCTAGAAACACAGTCTCCCAAAACTGGACCAGGGAGAGATAGAAAACTTGAACAAACCAATAACAACGGAAGAAATTGAAGATGTAATCAAGACTCTCAGCAAACAAAAGCCCAGGCCCAGATGGCTTCACGGGGGAGTTTTACTGAACATTCAAAGAAGAACTAACACCCATTCTCCTCAAACTATTTCAAAAAATTCAAGAAGAAGGAAGACTTCCAAACTTGTTTTATGAAGCCAGCATAATTCTAATTCCAAAACCAGAAAATGACACAACAAAGAAAGAAAACTACAGGCCAATATCCCTAATGAACATAGACGCCAAAATCCTGAACAAAATATGAGCAAATCAGATCCAGCAATACACCAAAAAAATTATCCACCATGACCAAGTGGGATTCATCCCAGGGATATAAGGCTGGTACAATATTCACAAATCAATAAACGTGATACACTACATAAATAAAATGAAGAATAAAAACCACATGATCATATCAATAGATGCCGAAAAAGCCTTCGACAAAATCCAGCATCCATTTCTGATAAAAACGCTCAGCAATGTGGGAATAGAGGGATCATATCTAGACATAATAAAGGCCATATATGAAAGACCTACAGCCAACATCATAGTCAATGGGCAAAAACTAAAAGCATTTCCCTTAAGAACAAGAACAAGACAAGGATGCCCATGTTTGCCACTGTTATTTAACATAGTACTGGAAGTCTTAGCCACGGCAATCAGACAGAAAGGAAAAATAAAAGTAATCCAAATTGAAAAGGAGGAAGTGAAACTGTCATTATTTGCAGATGACATGATACTATACGTAGAAAACCCCAAAGACTCCTTCAGAAATGTACTAGACTTAATAAATGAATTTGGCAAAGTAGCAGGATACAAAATTAACGTCAAGAAATCGGTGGCATTCTTATACACTAATGATGAACTCACAGAAAGAGAAACTAAGAAAACAATCCATTTCCCATTGCGTCGAAAAAAATTTAGATACCTAGGATTAAACTTAACCAAAAAAATAAAGAACCTATTCGCAGAAAACTACCGGTCATTGAAAAAAGAAATAGAGGACGATATAAAAAAGTGGAAGCACATATCCTGTTCATGGATTGGAAGAATTAACATCATTAAAATGTCCATATTACCGAAAGCAATCTATACATTCAATTCAATCCCCATCGAAATAGCAATGGCATACTTCACAGAATTAGAACAAGTACTTCAAAAATTCATATGGAACCAAAAAAGACCTCGAATAGCTACAGCAATCTTGAAAAGGAGGAACAAAGATGAAGGAATCACATGACCAGATTTCAGGTTATACCACAAAGCCACTGTAATCAAAACAGCCTGGTACTGGCACAAGAACAGGCATATAGACCAGTGGAACAGAACAGAGAACCCAGAAATGGACCCAAGGCAATATACTCAATTAACATTTGACAAAGATGGCAAGAACATACAGTGGAGTAAGGACAGCCTGTTTAATAAATGGTGCTGGGAAAATTGGCCAGCTACATGCAGAAAAATGAAACTAGACCATCAACTTACACCATGCACAAGAATAAACTCAAAATGGATAAAAGACTTAAATGTGACTCATGAATCCATAAAAATCCTAGAAGAAACTGTAGACAACAGAATTTTGGACGTCATATGCAGCAGAATTTTCACTGATACATCACCTAAGGCAATAGAAACAAAGGAGAAAATGAACACATGGGACTACATCAAACTCAAAAGCTTCTGCACAGCAAAAGATACAATCATCAAAACGGAAAGGCTACCCACTGTATGGGACAGCATAATTGCCAATGATATATCAGGTAAGGGGTTAATTTCCAGTATATATAGAATGCTCATACAACTCCACAAAAGGAAGACAAAGAACCCAATTAAAAAATGGGCAGAGGAACTAAATAGACACCTCTCCAAACAGGACATACAAATGGTTAAGAGACATATGAAGAAATGCTCATCATCAGAGAGATGCAAATTAAAACAACAATGAGGTATCACCTCACACCTGTCAGAATGGCTGCCGTCAACAAATCATCAAACAACAAGTATCGGCGAGGGTGTGGAGAAAAGGGGACTCTAGTACACTGCTGGTGGGAATGCAGACTGGTTCAGCCAGTATGGAAAACAATATGGTGTTACCTCAAAAAATTAAAAATTGAACTGCCATTTGACCCAGTGATCCCACTTCTAGGAATATACCCTAAGAAGCCTGAAACACCAATCAGAAAGAATATATGTACCCCCATGTTCATAGCATAACTATTCACAATAACTAAGATCTGGAAACAGCCCAATTGTCCATCAGTAATGGATAAAAAAGCAGTGGTACATATACACAATGGTACTACACAGCTGTAAGAAAGAAAGATCTCTTATCCTTTGAGACTACATGGAGGGACCTGGAAAGTGTCATCCTAAGTGAAACAAGCCAAACAGAGAAAGAGAAGTATTATATGATCTCACTTATTTGTGGAATATAATGAACATAACAGTCTGAGGAATGGGGTAGTCCCAGAGATGTGGAAGTTGGGTACAGACTGACAATTCCCTTAAGAGGAGGTGGTGGGGGAGAGATAAACCACAGAACTTATATGCATGTATGCATGAACAATGGACATGGACAACAAAGCTGGGGACAGGGTAGGGAGGGAGGGGGAGATGGGAATCAGTGGGGGGAAAAGGGAAATATCTGTACCAAAAATTAATTAATAAAAAAATAAATTTAAAAAATAATATATACCAAATAACTTAGAAATAAAAATATTTTCATTTTTAAATATAAAAAAAATGAGGTACAAAACTACATTTCCACTTTATACTCCATCTAATGGCTATAAACAAAAACACAGACAAGTATTAGCAATGATATAGGGAATCTACAACCCTCACTCACTACTGGTGGGCATGTATAATGGTGCACTTCCTGTGGTAAGGAGTCTGACAGCTGCTCAGTAAGTTGAATGTAGAATTAGTATATGATCCAGGAATTCGACTCCTAAATTTATACCCTAGAGAACTGAAAATATATTCATGCAAACACTTGTACACAAAGATTCATAGCAACACTATTTAAAACAGCCAGAAAATGTAAATAATCCAAATGTCCATTAACTGATGGATAAATAAATAGTGGTTTACCTATATAATAAAGTATTATTTACAATTAAAAAGAAGTAATGTTGGTACATGCTACAACATGGATGAACTCTAAAATCATTATTATGCTATGTGAAAGAAGCCAGACACAAAAGACCACATATTTTATTATTTTATTTACATGAAATATTCAGACTAGGAAAATACATAAAAACAGAGAGTAAATTAATGGTTGTCAAAGGCTGGAGGCATAGGGAATTGGGAAATAATAGCTAAATAGTTCAGGGTTTCTTTTGGGGATGATGAAAACATTCTAAAATTGATGGTGGTAATAGTTACACAACTCTGTAAATACACTAAAAAAATATGAATTGTACATTGTAAATGGATGAACTGTATAGTGTGTGAATTACATCTCAAAAAAGGATTTTATAAAAACATAAATGATTCCTTCCTTCAAGGCAAGCATCATATTTTATTCTTATTTGGTTCCTCCCTCTATAAACACAGAAGTCACTATGGAAATGTTTATTGAATTGAATTTAAAGTTAGGTGAAATCAACACTTCAAATGTGTACAGCAATCTACATTTGGAAAGGCACTCTATGCAAGAATGTCATCCTTCCTAAGGGACGTGATCCTGCTATCAGTCAGACGAGCCCTGACAATCATCATGGTTCTGCAGGGCTTCCTGTCCACCTGTCCAGATCGAGAGGGAGGCTGTCTGGGGTGGAGGACTCATCATTGACTAGAGAACAGGTTTTCACACATGGAAGAATGCCAGTAAAACAGTCTTTGTAACACTGTGTTTATTGGTAAACAAGCCACTCCAAGCAATACTGCAGTATACAGAACTAGAAATTTAATACACATATAAAGCAATCTGACTTAGTTTTAAAATAGCAATGCCATTCATAAAAACTGAAAAAGCAAAAAATGCAACTTTCAGCTGACAAATATTTAATATTATTTAATAGACAGACCTGATTTTTAACTGTACAGAGCTGGTTATACTATGTACCACCTAAAACTGTGCTACTAGATTTTACTTTAACATAAGGATCAGATTTACCCACATGTGTAAGGAGGTGATTCTTAACTAGTCGTCACCTGCCCATCACAAATGAAAATCAAGATCTCCCTATGAGGTCCAACAACCCTTCTAGAGAGGAGCTTCTCTTCTTCAAATACTAACATTTATGTTATTAGGGTTTTCTATATGTCTACCTAATACATTTTTGTCATTTTGTAACTTCAGCTAAAATTCCAGGAGATTGATTCTGAAAGAGGAGAAGCCCCTGCCATAGTTTTTAGCCCTCTCTAGAAAGATACTGAATAGAGTATGTAACACCTTGGATTAAATTTATATCAGTGAAAAGCACCTTTGCATTTTATAATTTATAGAAGAAGTGGACTTTTTCTTCCTCTTTATCTCTGAAGAGGCTCTTTAATCTGGAATCTATGAGAACCTGAGTATACACCAGGGGCAACTATACAGAATAACACATGCTGTTCTACTTTCAAAAGCCTTAACTGCTCTCAGAAGTGCAATTATACATACACACACAAACACACACACACACACACACACACACACACACACACACACAATGACGAATATAGCAAATACATTTTTTTCTGACAGCAATAAAACCATAAAATAAAATATAATGCAATAATCTATAGGCATAAATGATGTTTAAAATATAAATTCACTTTAAAATAACTATGGCTAACAAATTTTAGAGCCAAATTATTAACAGAAACAAATAATTCAAACAGGCAATATTAATTTCTCTTTATTTTTTACTATATATAAAAATATAGTAAACTACTTATGTACACGGCATTCTATTAACCTGCCTCACGGATCCTTCTACTATCTATGACTTCACATTCTTCCTTTCTTTTCCAGTTAATAGGGACGTATCATCTTTGGTGCCCTCATATATTTTTTTTTTGTTTTCTTTATTGATCTTAGAGAGAGAGGAAGGGAGAGGGAGAGACAGGAACATCAATGAGAGAGAACATCAATTGGCCATCTCCTGCATGTCCCTCACTGGGGATTTGGCCCACAACTGGGGCATGTATTCTGACTGGGAATCAAAATGGCGACCTCTTGGTGCATGAGTCGATGCTCAACCACTGAGCCACACCAGCCAGGCAGTGCACTAATATTTTCATATAAACATATAGACCAGAATAATCATAACTCATCACAAGCTTTAAACAAATTTTTTATTGCTAAACTTTGCTTTAACTCAATTTTTGCTCATAGTTCCTTTGCATATATTTTCATTATATTCTACTCTCCTGTTCACTTTACATATCACCATATCAAATGGGAAGTGCCCTGGGGTACAATGAAAGATACCATGAAGGGTCAACCCCTGTCAACACCATAAGGGGAAACCCCTTTATGACACAGCTGAGTCCCCCATAAAGACAAGTACTGTGGATGCACATTATAAATAGCCAAAATTTTGACACAGTTTTCGTACTGTTTTTCATTAGCACTCCCAGCAGCCTTAGATACTCTATCAGGAATAGGAACATTTTAAAAAGTGGATGAGATTATAAATATAGACGCAATATTCCTTAACAAAATATTAGCAAACCAAGTGCAGCAACATGTTGGAAATATGTGTGTGTCTCACACACACACAAATTTGTGAGATTTATCTCAGGAATACAAGATTGGTTCAGCATAAGAAAAGCAATCAACATACAGTAATAACACAATATTAACAGAACAAAGAACCATACCTTGATGATAAAACACATTAGGAATAGAAGGGAACTTCCTCAATCTCATAAAAGGCATCTACAACAAACCCACAGCAAATATTGTACTTAATGAGGAAAGATAGCATTCTTCTAAGATCAGCAACAAGAAAAAGATGTCTGATATTGGCACTACTATTCAACAGTGTACTGAAAGGTCTAACAAGAGGAATTAAGGAAAAAGTAAAAGGCATCAAAAATAAAAAGAAGTAAAAGTATCTCATCTTGCAGATGACATAATTTTGCATATAGAAAATATTAAGAAATACACACACACATATGTATATAAAAGAAACTATTAGAGCTAATAAATCAAAATCAGCAAAATTCAGAATACAAGATCAATGTACAAGCCCTTGCTAGTGTGGTTCAGGTGGTTGGGCATTGTCCCATGTACTGACAGGTTGCTGGTTCAATTCCTGGTCAGGGCACATGCCCAGGTTGTGGGTTTCACACCCAGTGGGGGGCATGCAGAAGGCAGCTGATTGATGCTTCATTTTCACATTGATGTTTTACCCCCTCCCCTTCTTCCTTTCTCTCTCTCTAAAAATCAATTTAAAAATATTTTTTTTAAAAAAGATCAGTGACATCACCTAAGGCAACAGAAACAAAGGAGAAAATGAACACATGAGACTACATCAAACCCAAAAGCTTCTGCACAGCAAAAGATAGAATCATCAAAATGGAAAGGCTACCCACTGTATGGGAGAGCATAACTGTCAATGATAGATCAGATAAGGGGTTAATTTCCAAAATATATAGAGTGCTCATACAACTCAACAAAAGGAAGACAAAGAACCCAAGTAAAAAATAGGCAGAGGAACTAAATAGACACCTCTCCAAACAGGACATACAAATGGTTAAGAGACATATGAAGAAATGCTCATCATCACTAATCATCAGAGAGATGCAAATTAAAACAACAATGAGGTATCACCTCACACCTGTCAGAATGGCCGCCATTAACAAATCAAACAACAACTGTTGGTGAGGGTGTGGAGAAAAGGAGACTCCAGTACACTGCTGGTGGGAATGCAGACTGGTACAGCTACTATGGAAAACAATATGGTGTTTGTTACCTCAAAAAATTAAAAATTGAACTGCCATTTGACCCAGTGATCCCACTTCTAGGAATATACCCTAAGAAGCCTGAAACACCAATCAGAAAGAATATATGTACCCCCATGTTCATAGCAGCACTATTCACAATAGCTAAGATGTGGAAACAGCCCAAGCGTCTATCAGTAGACGAATGGATAAAAAAGCAGTGGTACATATACACAATGGAGTACTATACAGCTATAAGAAAGAAAGATCTCTTATCCTTTGAGACAACATGGAGGAAACTGGAAAGTATTATCCTAAGTGAAACAAGCCAAACAAAGAAAGACAAGTATCATATGATCTCACTTATTCGTGGAATATAATGAACATAACTGTCTGAGGAATGGGGTAGTCCCAGAGATGTGGAAGTAGGGTACAGACTGACAATCTCCAGAAGAGGGAGTGGTGGGGGAAAGATAAACCACAGAACTTATATGCATGTATGCATGAACAATGGACATGGACAACAAAGCTTGGGACAGGGCGGGGAGGGAGAAAGAGGGGGGAATTAGTGGGGGGAAAAGGAGAAACATCTGTAACAAAAATAAATTAATTAATTTAAAAAATCAGTGTTCAAAAATAAACTTATTCTATTAACAAATAACAATTCAAAGATGAAATTAAGTAAATTTCATTTATAATAGCATAAAAAATATAGACTAAAGATGTTACAAGAAAACTACAGACTAATATACCTTATGAATATACAAAACTTAACAAAATAGTTGCAAATGGAACCCAACAGCACATTAAAAAGATTATATGCCATGAAACAAAGGGAAAATCATTCCCACATGGTCATCGCAATAGATGCAAAAAGAAAAAGAAAGCATTGGAGAAAGTCAACACTCCTTTGTGATAAAAACACAAAAAACTGGGAATATAAGGTAGCATTCTTAACATGCTACAGGGCATTTATAAAACAAAAAACAAAAACCCACAGCTAACATCATTAGTCAATGTTGAGAGACTGTAATCTTTCCACCCTAAGATTAAAAAAAGACAGGGATGCCAGCTTTCACCACAGCCATTCAACATTCCTAGCCAAAACAATAAAGGCCTTCAAAATGGAAATATGAATCTTTTCTCTTTTGACAGATTGCCCAATTTTATTTAAGAAAATACCATGAAATCCACATGAAAAACCTATAAGAGCTAATAAATTATTTCAGTAAAGTTATAAGATTCAAAATCAATTGTGTTTCTCTATACCAGAAATAAACATTTCCAAAAGAAAATAAATAAAACAATTTCATTTACAAAAGAATAAAATACCTAGGAATAATTTTACCAAAGAGATTAAAAAAAATCTTATATACTGAAAACTAAAAAGCACTGATGAGAAAAATTAAAGAAGATATTTCAAAAAGTATAAAGACATCCCATGTTCATGAACTGGAAAACTTAAAATTGTTACAATGGCAATCCTCTCTAAAGTAATCTACAGATTCACTGCTATCCTATCAAAATCTCAGTATCATTTCTCCAAAAATAGAAAAACCAATGCTCAAATTTATATAAAACTGTAAGGAGCCACAAATAGCCAAAATAATCTTGAATAAGGAAAACAAAGTTAGAGGATTCACACTTTCAGACTTCAAAACTGACTACAAAGCTACAGTAATTGAAACAGAGAGCTTTGTGCAATAATACAAGAAAGAGAAACAAACGGTATACAGATTTGGAAGGAAGAAATAAAACTTGTTCACAGATGACATGATTGTCTGTGTAGGATCTCCAGTAGAACTGATAAAAAAAAAAATTTCTGGAACTAATAAGCAATTATAACAAAGTTATAAATTACAAGGTTAATATATAAAACTCAATCACTTTCCTTTAAAACCAGCAATGAATAAGTGAAATTTGAAATTAAAAACACAATATCATTTAAATTAGCACCCAAAATAATAAAATATAATATGCAAAAAAATATGTACAAGACCTACATGAGAAAACACAAAAGTCTGCTGAAATAAATCACAGAATTAAATAAATGGAAAGATTCCATGTTAATGGATAGGAAAATGAAATATTGTCAAGATAGCAGTTCTTCCCAAATTGGTCTACAGATTCAATGAAAGCCCAATCAAAATCCCAGCAAATCATTTTGTGGATAATAACAAAAGGATTCCAAAGTTTATGTAGAGAGACAAAAGACTCAGAACAGCCAACACAATACTGAAGGAGAGTAACAAAGCTGGAAGACTGATATCACCTAAGTTTAAACATCACCAGTTACAGTTACAGTAAACAAGATAATGTAGTATTGGTGAAAGAATAGACAAAGAGATCTATGGAAGAGAATAAAGAGCCTAGAAATATATCCATATAATACATTCAGCTGATATTTGACTATGCAGCAAAGCAATACAATGGAGTAATGGTCTCATCAAATAGATCTGGAATAACAGGATATCCACATGCAAAAAAATAAATCTATACACAGACTTTACACTCCTCATAAAAATTAGCTCCAAATGAACCACAGATCTAAAATGTAAAATGCAAAACTATAAATTTCCTTGAAGATAATATAGGAAGAAAACTAGATCATGTTGGGTTGGTGATAACTTTTCACTAATTAAGTAATTAATTAAATTGGTTGATTTTAGAGAGAGAGAGAAAGGGAGAGGAAGAAAGAGATGGAAACATCGATGAGACAGAACATCGATTGGCCACTTCCTAACATGCCCCCCACTGGGGATTTGGCCCACAACCTGGGAATGTGCCCTGACCGGGAATCAAACCAGAGACCTCTTGGTGCATGGGTTGATGCTTAACCCCTGAGCCACACCGGCTGTGGTGATAACTTTTTAATATGAGACCAACAACATGATTCATGAAAGAAATTTTTGTTGTTAATTCTCACTCAAGTATATTTTTCCAATGAATTTTAGATAGAGTGAGGGGGGGCGGGGAAAGAAAGAGACAAAGAAACATCAATGTGAGAGACACACATCAATTGGTTGCCTCCCACACGACCCTAACTGGGGCTGGGGATCAAATTTGAAACATAGGTATGTGCCCTTGACCAGGAATCAAACCCACAACTTTGATCATGGGGAAACACTCTAATCACTGAGTCAAACCAGCCATGGCCATGAAAGAACTTAATAAGATAAACATCATTAAAATTAAAAATTTCTGCTCTGTTAAAGACATTGTTAAAAGTATGAAAAGACAGCCAAAGACTGGAAGAAAATATTAGCAAAAGACATATATAACAAAGGATTTATTCAACATATAAAAAACTCTTACAATTCAACAATAATAGTATCAACAAACTGATTAAAAAATAGGCCAAAGACCTTAACAGACACCTCTCCAAAGAAGATTCACAGATGGCAAACTAACATGTGGAAAGATGCTCATATTATATGTCACCAGGGAAATGCAAATTAAAACAGCAATGATACCACTACACACCTATTAGAATCCTGAAAACCTAAAACAATGACAATACCAAATGATGGTGAGGTTGTGGAGCAACAAAAATTATTATTCATTGCTGGTGAGAATGTAAAGTGGTACAACCACTTTGAAAGACAATTTGGCAGTTACTTACAAAACTAAACATACTCTTACCATATAATCCAGATTCATGTTCCTTGATATTTACCCAAAGGAGTTGAAAACTTATATCCATACAAGAACCGGTATATGGATGTTTATAATAGCAGCTTTATTCATAATTTCCAAAACTTGGAAGCAACCAAGATACCCTTCAGTAGGGGAAGGGATAAATATCTGTGGTACATGCAAACAAAGAAATATTATTCAGCACTAAAAAGAAATGAGCTATCAAGGCATGGGAAGACATGGAGAAACATTAAGTGCATATTACTAAGTAAAAGAAGCCAATCTAAGAAAACTACATAATGTGTGATTCCAACTACATGGCATTCTGGAAAAGGCAAAACTATGAAAATAGCAAAAAGATCAGTGGTTGCCAGGGTTTGGGGATGGGAGAGATTGACTAGACAGAGCATAGAGAGTTTTGGGATAGTGATGATACTCTGTATGATACCATAATGATGGACACATATCATTATAGATTTGTCCAAACCCAAAGAATATGCAACACCAATAGTGAACCCTAAGTAAATGATCTACATTTGGATAATAATGATGTGGCAATTTAGGTTCAACAATTGTAACAAATGTATCACTGTACTGGAGGATGTTGATAATTAGGGAGGGAATTCATGTGTGGGTGCAGGAGGTATATGAGATGTCTCTGTACCTTCCTTCCATTTTGTTGTGAACTTTGAATTTTTCTAAAAGAATAAAGGATTAAAAAAACAAAAACAGTGTGGCAGGCACATAATAGAATCAAGAATCTATAAATGAGTCTAAACATCTATGACCAGTTGATTTTCAACAATAGTGTCAAGACCATTTGCTGGGGGAAAAAATGCTCTCTTGGGGGGAGGGGGGATATAAAGAGATAAACCAAAGAACTGTATGCATATATGCATAACTAATGGACACAGACCATGGTGTAATGAAAACGGGAGGGGTGGGGCTTGGAACAGGAAGGAGGGGGTCAGTAGGAGGAAAAGAGGGTTACATCTGTAATACCTTCAACAATAAAGATAAATTTAAATAAATAAATAATAACATAGCCCTGGCCGGTTTGGCTCAGCAGTTAGAGCATCGGCCTGCGGTCCAGAGAGACCTGGGTTCGGTTCCCGCTAGGGGCATGTACCTCGGTTGCAGTTTGTCCCCGGCCCTGGTTGGTCGTGCGGGTGGCAGCCACTCGATGTGTCCCTTTCACGTCGATGTTTCTCTCTCTATCTCTATTCCTCTCTGTCCCTCCCACTCTACCTGAACAAAAAATGGAAAAAGGTCCTAGGGTGAGGATTAAATAAATACATACATACATACATACATAATAACATAAAATAAATGCTTCTGGGAAAATTCGATAAAGTTGAACCTCTCCCTCATTTCACATACAAAAATTAAGTCAAAATGGATCAAACAGAAATACAAGAGCTAAAACTATAAAATCCACAGAGAAAAACAACAAAAAAATAAATCTTCAGGGCCTCAGATTTGGCAATGGATTCTTAAATTCAACACCAAAGTACAAACAACAAAAGAAAAATTATATAAATTGGACTTCATCAAAATTTTAAACTATTGTACATCAAAGGACATTGTCAATAATGTGAAAATACAATCTACTGGCGGACTTGCAGTCAAGATAGGGGAATAAGTAACCACTGTCCTCGCCTCCACTCACAACCACATCAAAATTACCACTAAACTACAGAAAAACCATCATTGAGAACCACCTGAAGTTTAGTTGAATAGATGCCCTATAATGAAGGATATACAGAAGCAGTCCTGTGGAGACTTGTAGGGGGAGCAGAGACACAGAATAGGCTAGTCCCACACTCACATGTGACAGATAAAAATCGGGAGGGATATCTCCACTGTGGAGGCCCCCCTTGAGGAGTGAGGGGTCCAAGCCCCATACCAGGCTCCCCACTCCCCAGCTTAGTGTTCCAGTGCCAGCTAGAGAAGTCCCCATAACTTCTAGCTATGAAAACCAGCAGGGATTGTGGCTGAAGAGGTTGTGGCTGCGTGAAACAGGGCTGCTGGAGTGGCAGGCATTTGCATAGACTTACTCAGTACGGGACTCCCTCCCTCTGAGCTCCAGCACTGGGGCCACAGCAAGAAAAGAGCCAGGGACATATGAGGAGAAAGTAAATTGTTTGGCTTCAGGGAAAGGACTAAAAGGGCAGCTTTCTCCCAGAAAGAAGAGATGGCAGAAGCTATACTTAGTTTATTTAGCCCTGCTCCTTGTTGCAGACACTGCTAAGCACCAAGTCTGAGTCTCCATTAACTGGCTCACACTGTTTGCCTAGCAATGGTGATTCCCGGAACCCCTGCCCCACAGAACTTGCAGGCCCACCGAACCCACCTCCAGTGGCTTTTCCATACAAACAGCCTATATTAGATAGTGCTGTAAACATTCCTAAAATCTCTCAAAGGTTCACAAACCCCAAACAGGCAATCTTGGTGTACCCTTTACCTCTTGCTAAGGAGCCCCAAGCCTGATACTAGTTCACAGCTTAGCCTCTACCAGGCATCTACAAGCCCAGCATAAGTGGCAACCATATGCAGATCACTTTGTACATACCAGGTGATTCAGGCATGGCAGGGGTAGTGGCTGACCCTGGCTTGTACCAAAGCCCTTCTCAAGAGGCCCCAGAACCAACACACCCTATGGCCAGCTTCAGACCACACCAGACACCACTCAACCCCCTCCACAAATGCACACCCAAAAGGCAAACTTGGCACCTGAGCCCCTTAAAGCAAATCCTGCTCCTCAGGGTCAGCCCTCATACACAGCTCCTCCACTGTTGTCACAACAAGTCCTCATAGCCAATGAGCCTGAGGGTCAATCCCTCCCATTGATGTGCCAACAGAAATCAAGGCTCAATTACAACAGGAGGGGCACACACAACCCACACAAAGAAAACATCTGTAGCACCCAGCACAGGTGACCAGAGGGACTGTGCCAGTGGACCCCACAGGACACCCACTACATAAGGCCACTCTAACCAAGACTAGGAGACATAAAAGCTCTGTCTAATATATAGAAACAAACACAGGGAGGCAGCCAAAATGAGGAACAAAGAAACATGTCACAAATGAAAGAACAAAAGAAAACTCTGTAAATAAATATATACCTATCAATAATAACTTGAAATGTAAATGAATTAAATATTCCCATCAAAAGACATAGAGTGGCTGAATAAATAATAAAATAAGACCCATACATATGCTGCCTAAAAAAGACCCAATTCAGATCGAAAGACACACACAGACCAGAAGTAAAGGGATAGAAAAAGATATTTCATGAAAATAAAAATGACAGTAAAAAAAAAAAGGGTGGTGTAGCAATATTTATATCAGACAAAATAGACTTTAAAACAAAGTCTATAACAAGAAACAATTCCATTTCTGGCTATTTATCCAAAGAAACAGAAAATACTAATTCGAAAAGACATATGCGTTCATTGTGTCATTGTTTACAATGGTCAAAATATGGAAGCAACTTAAGTGTCCATCAATAAATGAATGGATAAAGAAGTGGTGCATATATACAATGGAGTATTACTCAGCCATCTATAACAACATGGATGGACCTAGACAGAATTATGCTAACTGACATGGGTTGGACAGAGAACAACAAATGCCATGTAATTTCACTTATATGTGGAATCTAAAGAACAAAGTAAATGTACATTTAAAAAAAACAGAAACAAACTCATTGCTACAGAAAACAATTTTGATTGCTGCTAGATGGGAGGGGGTTTGAGAGAATGGGTGAGAGAGGGAAGAGATTAAGATGTACAAATTGCCAGTTATAAAAATAGTCATGGGGACATAAGGTGCAACACAGGAAATATGGTTAATAACATTGTAATAACTGTGTATGGTGTCAGATGAGTAGTAAACTTATGGGATGATCACTTGTTATGTAAATTTCTAATCACTATGTTGAACATCTGAAGTTAATACAATATTTTATGTCAATTGTAATTGAAAAAATAAAAAAATTATGCCTGGTTAGTATGGCTCAGTGGTTGAGGGTCGACCCATGCACCAAGAGGTCGCCAGTTCAATTCCAGGTCAGGGCACATGCCCAGGTTGTGGACCAAATCCCCAATGGGGAGCATGCAGGAGGCGGCCAATGGATGTTCTCTATCTCTCTCTTTCTCTCTTTCTCTCTTTCTAAAATCAATAAAGAAAAAAAAATTTTTTAAGAAAAAATTATTTTAAAAATTAAAAAAACATTAAAACTTAGAAAATACATCTACATGGAAGAAAACACCTGCAAATCATTTATACAATATGGGCTTAATACCCAGAATATATTAAAACTCTTACATTAATAATAATGAATAGTAAATGAATATAATACTTAACTAATTTTTAAATAATAAAAAAACCACCCAATTTAAAAAATGGGCAAATAATTTGAATAGATAATTCTCAAAAGAAGATGTACAAATGGCCAATAACCATATAAAAAGATGTTCAACATCATTGATCATTAGAGAAAAGCAAATCAAAAGCAGAGAGAGATACTGTTTCACATCCAGTAGGATGGTTTTAATCAAGAAAACAGAAAATAGCAAATGTTGACAAGGATGTTAAGAAACAGCACCCATCATACATTGCTAGTGGGAATGTAAAATGGCACAGGTACTTCAGAAAACAGTTTAGTTCCTCAAAATAGCAAAGGTAAAATTATCATATGACCCAGCAATTCCACTCCTAGGTTTACACTCAAGAGAAATGAAGACATGTCTGCACAGAAAATTGTACCTGAATGTATAAAAATATTCTAATTAGTAAAAGAAGAACTAACAAGTACGTGAGGTTTAAAGGTAGGTTATTTGTAAGATTCTGCTTAAACACTGTATGTCAGGACAAAAAAATCCTCAGAATTTTAAGAACTCTTAGAGAAGATAATTTGATCCTGCAGGGAAAAATTTCCATCACTAAATTAGTCTGTGGTTAAAACTGTCACTCAGATTTCAGCATGGTGACAATATTTAAATAAGCAATTAATTCTACAAGTAAAAACTACAAGCCTAGATTGAGTTGTGCTGTTACTTTATTGACTTCAGGAACAAAATAGCCTCCTCATCACATCCAATCAGAGCCTTATGCCTCAGCCTCACCTGGGGTGTGGGAAGTTTGCTCCCCCTCAGTCCTTGGTACATGTTAATGACAGAAGGATTCTGGACCTTTAATTCTTAACATGCTTCCCAGACCCTTCCTAGACTCACACACGCCAAGAGACAGGGTGAGGGACTTAAACACCGAGTCCATCGGCGAAGTCTAGTGAGAGCAAGCTGCAAGCAGCACAGCAGTGATGTCCCTGGAGGAATACGGACAGGGGTCTGCAGGCACACCAACACAAACCACATTCTGAGATCTGACCAACATTTCACCCCATCTCAAAGATCTCAAAGAACTCTATCTAAAGTTAGCTTTAGCCAATTTTACAGAAAAATAAGACAAACAAGTCTAAAACTATCTGTGAATCAAAATAAGATATTGAAAAGATACTACATATTTTATAAAACCTTTAGAGACTAGTTGAATATTTTTTAATATGTTGTGGTTGTTTGTTTTGCTTGGCTTGTTGATTATCTTTAGTTCTTGAACTGTTCTCACTAAATTCAAGAAACTGATGAGGAATCCTAATATCTTCCTATATTTAAGAGGAAAAAAAATATTTAAAAATAGCAAAACCCAGAATCATTCAAATTAAAAGGCAAACATCTGCTCCGTTCTGGCATATTCCTTACTCTGTATTTCTTTCTGTACAAATTTTTATTAAAAGAAAATAGGTTTCTCCTGGAACACTTGTTATAAAAATGTTAATATTCCACAGCCACCATATCTAAGTCATTTTAAAATTAAAGACTAAAATTAAAATTAAAAATTAGATGCATCTTGAGAATACCATGCTGAGTAAAGTAGGTCAGATGGAGAGGGTTGGGAGCCATATGATTTCACTCATATATGGAATATAAAACTGAAAGCAACAGGTAAATTATCAGGACAAACAGAAAAACGGAAACTCATGGACACAGACATCAGTGTGGTGGTTACCAGAGGGAAGGGGATGAGAGTAAAGAGTAAAGGAGCCAAGTATATGGTAATAGAAGAAGATTTGACTTTGAGTGGTGAACATACAATGCAACATAGGGATGATGTACCTTAGAACAGTACATTTGAAACCTATATAATTTTATTAACCAATGTCATCCCTATAAATTTAATAAAAGAATGATGGATTTGATACAGCAAATCTCTAAATAATGTTTCTTAATATTTCTGTAATAAAAAACATATAATAACTAGAGAGTCCCTATTTCAATATTTAGCTGTCATTAAGTTGGTTGGTGAAGGGTCTGGCAAGCCTGGAGACTCCTTGTTAATTCTCACTTCTTAGATTTCTTATATTCAACTCCAAAGCTAAGTATAGTTAATAATCTGAGGTTCAATTAATAAATTAACATAAGTGATAAGATAAACTATGTAGCTAGAAATTTCTTGTTTTAAATGTTGAAACAGAGCAATGATACACATTTCATTGGATTAAAACATTTTAGCAACTTTTTTTAATGACTGCCTAATTCATCTTTATAAACACAGTCTATTTTCCTTATGGGGAAGGGTGTACAGATTTCAGACATTTGGGTTACTTGGTGATCAACAGAACTTTGCAAAGTATATCATCATACACTTTGTATTTAAATGTGGTTTATATAAATGAAAACAAGAATGGCCATTGCCACTCCCACACGATGATCTCAAAGAACACTAAGTCAGTCTACTCACCTTGGGGTGCTATCAGAGTTCTTCCATTCTCCTGACACCAACCAACTGGCTGGACATAAGGACTATTTACATCACACCTGCAAAAACAGGATTCAATTTAGATTCCATATTACTAAAGGCCAGAGAAAGAATTCAAGAGTAATGAACATTCTGGATATTAAGAGATACCATGGAAAATATTACTTCATAGCTAAAACATTATTTTACAGCTAAAGAGAATTAGAAGTAATTTTAGTACTATATTTTTTAAGCCGAGCATCCAAACTTCTCTTTTATATATCCTTCTTGCAATTTAAAAATATAAAATAAAAAGTATTTGACTAGGTCAGAAACTGCCAGTGAATTGCCTAAAGAATGGACATTTTAATAAACCTCTTCTACCACTTCTTGCTAGCAGCAAGAAAAAGTATTAATAGGCCAACCCAAATTTATGGGCAGCCCAATCAGACTCCATGATGCCATATTTCTTTTGTCTCCTTTTCAAATAATGCAGGCGATTCTACCTAAGACCCATGCAACAATTGACTTGGCCCTGCTTCACAGATCAAAGAGGAAAACAGGGACCCATCATGCACATGAATAACCACAGCCTCAGGCAGAGACTTTTCCGGTATCAGGACATACTATGAAGAAATGCTACTAAAATTATTTTTGCCATGCCCTCTTTCATATTTTAGGTTTTTCCCAGAAAACCCTTTAACTCGTACAATGTTAGTTTAATGGCAATGTAGCATTCTCTGCTCCCCAAAGGCTTTCAAATAATTCACTCCATTCTTCCTGAATCTTCCTTTTAAAAATATGACAGGGTTTAGTTCAACATTTTTCATGGGGAAAAAAATACTGCAAGTTCTTAACTCCCTCTTCACAAAAATGTTTCCCCCACAAACTAGACAAAAATACAGTGAAGTGCCCTGAAATGATCATGTTAATTCAGATGAGGCCTCATTAGGTACTCTCTCAGCCACTGAATTCCTGTTGTTCATAACTTTAAGAAGAGTAAAAGCAGTGACAGTACTGGAATGAAAAGGAATTCTTAACACCAAACATGAACACACAAAAATAAAACGCACAGTGGTGTCTCACCAGTAATCGTAACTATCATCCCAATTGTCAAAATGCACTAGTAAGCGATCTTCAACAATATCTGCTATGGTTGCCACACACACCAATGAAGGGTTCTTTCTGTCGACGGCCTCCAGCTTCATTCCAACCTGAAATTCTTTAGGTACTGGCCCGTTCTAACACAGCACCAGGAGAGAGGGGCACAAAAAGAAACAGGACACCAAACAGGACTGAGCCACTGTCAAAACTTCTATGACATTAGCATCAGAAAAGTCTATGGACGTCAACACTTACCCTCCTGAACGAAGCCAGCAAATGCCAGTAAAAATAATCCAACAAACTGTTCGGAAGTTTACATTCAGAACAAAGGTCAAGAAAGTGACATTTACATTGTCTTTCTTTGTCCAGGTAGGCTTTATTTCCCTTATCGTTGTCCTTTTCCCTCTTCTTCAGTTTTTAGAGTAATTTGGATTAATTTAAAAATATTATATTTACTGAATATATTAGTATCAAACAATTTCCTCTGCTTCCTATAGGTTTTTGAATAGTTTCCAAATACCATTGTTTTGGAAAAGTACTAAAGATATGCTCTTTAGCACCAAAACTATTTGCTTTGATAAGATCTGAAAATAGTGGCTTTTTCAATATTTAAGGAACACACATACTAATTCACAAATAGATTTATAGTTGAAAAATCCAAGTGCTTTTTTATTATCTGCACACATTTTTAGTATTAAAAAATACCAAGGACTATGATTTACAATAACATTACAGTGACAAAACTCCACTTTTGTATAGCTATAATTAGCCAGCCCTGGGATTTAGGAAATATACATACAATATCTGGGAACTAGAAGAGGTTTATTTTTCTCTACTTCTTTACTAACTATACTGATCCCTAATTTTTGTTTTCCTTTGGCACATTACATTTTTCAAAGAATGTTCTCATTTCTTTCTTTGATACAATCTATGAACCACATAGAGAAATTGTATAACACTGATATTGAGATCAGGACACTAAAGCTTGGAAAGGCTGGGTGATTGTCCTACACAGGGGCACACCCACAGGGGGCAAGGCTGACCTCTGACTCTGACTTCTGCACCCCTCTTACTGATGTGTGACCTCACAGCTGGGCCCATGGGCTCAGAGGAGGCGGGGCTACAACTTATCCTTATTCTGTCCTTAAGACTTGTTCTGTTTCTGGGAACACAGATGGTATAAGTGTGTTCTACCCAAATTGTCATATACCCCTTGAATCTGTATATAATGTCACCCTCATTGTCATTACACATAAATCCAACTAGGATGGGTATATTCAAAGTCTACCTGGGTATTTACTCATCTCAAAACACCAAAACTAAGTTTAAATGACTACCTCACTGGAAACACAGAAAAAGAAAAAAGAAAAAACATTTTTTAAAGGCATTTTAAATTTTAGTAGGCTTTATATATAGTTTTCAACTCTCTCCATTTAATGAAAGTATTTAATTATATATTTAAAGGGAATAAAAAGATGTGCTCATAAGAAACTAACATATTAAATGAGAAAAGTCAACAGGAAGCTAAGAATTCTTAAAAAATTAAAATACAACAAACTATATAGTGAATTTTTACAAGTTTAAGCTCAAGGAAAAATCTAATTTATACTGAGGCAGAAAATACTTACAGGACTTCTGTTTCTGAATAATTTCTTGGGAGCATTTTGCAGTTTGCAAGCCTTCAAATAATTCATCCAAACAAATTTATCTTTTCTATAACCTAAAAAAATGTATGGGTTACTCAAGATACCCACAAGATATAACCATATGCATACTAAATATATAATTCTTATTCAGTCTTCTTCCATAAATTAAATGTCCTTTAGCAGAACATAAAATATTTAAATTAAAACCCCTATATTCTTGCAATATTTTTATTATATGAAATTCAAATCTGTTGAGTGTGTTTTCCCATCATGCATATCATTCCCTACAAATATTTTTTAATTCATTAAGATATGGAGTTGGTACTCTGGTGGCTTGATGGGTGTCTCTTTTCCCATTAGGACTTTTAAAAATGGGCAAGGAAGGTTACAAAAGTTCCTGAGTTCATCATCACCCCTGAAGAAACCATGTTATTACTGAGGCCATCAGGGGTCCTGATGGTGTAACAATCCTGGGTGCCAGACACCTGGCGTAAATTACAGAAACACTTTCACAATACAAAGACCATTCAGCAGCTCCAGCTTTCTGATCCATAGCTTTATAAGTTTCCCATTAAAAAACAAAACAAAAACGTATTATCTTCCCATCCATGTGCCCTTAAGTGGCTCACAGGGTGCTGACCCACATAAAATGGGCTCAATAACTATTTTTTGAGTCAGTGTTATACTCAGAATAAAAGTCAAAACTCCTTTTACAGACGTCAAAGCTGTGGCTGCATCTCCAACTTCATCTCCTGTCTTCTCGCCTTTGCTGCTCTGTTCTAGTCACATTCATCTCCTTGTGGTTCCTCAACTGTACCAAGCACACTCTGGCCTTGGCACATTTATTCTTGGTTTTCTCTGTGACAAGTGCTATTACCCAGGTGGCCACATTGCTTTCACTCTCATTTTACCCATGTATCTATCAGATGTCACCTTCTCAGGCCTTTCTTCACCACACTTGGTTACAGAGTGTCCCTGTGATGTTCTTAATCCTCCCATCCCATTACTGCCTGACAATGAATCTTTATCTTTGTTTATTATTCCTCATCCCTGAAGAAAGAAAGCCTCATGAAGACAGACACGGTCTATTTTATTCAGTGCTATATCCCCAGTGCCTGCACAGAGTATGGGCTCCCAAAATACCTACCACATGAATGAGCCTATGTGTGGCCTGTTACCAGCTTCCATGAAATTCGGCAATTTTAAGGAACTCTGCCAACAGACTCAGTGACAGATCCCCAAGGATACCCTGAGTTCGTTACTAAGAATAAGATAACTAGATACTAACTCTAGAATTTTCCACGGTAACTAAATCATCTCATATCCAAGCAGGAGAACTTATACAGAAGTTTACTGTGCAAAGAAATGAGACCATTGGCATTTCAACTGGTCAAATCCTCACCTCACTACACACAACAAATACAAAAGCCTTTAGTCACATTTGCCAGTCCCAGGTTCCTCTAGCATGTAACAAAAGACAAAGATGAGATTTTTATTTCTCATCCAAAAACAAAAACAAAACAGTGAAATTGTGTTCACTCATATATCCTGTTCTCCAAGATTTCTGTTGGAAACAAATGACAGTGAGTCAAGTTTCCAAACTGGACAGTATCACTGATTGAGATATTTCATTTCAATCATGACTTAACATTCATTTCTTCACTCCCTGCAAGGCTTAATAAACTTTATGTAAAATAAAATGCTTTCATAAAACTTTAATTCTACCCTAGTTGCTTTATCAGAATATATGGCTCAAGTAGTCATTGATGCTTTTCTTTTAAAGACATTTATTTCTAAGAATTGTATCCTCACAGATTTACTACTTTTTGAGGATGAAACTTACATTTTGGAAACCATATCATACCAGGCTCTCATTATTTCATGAAATGTTGTTAAAATAAAATTGAAGTAACAACTCACTCTTTCCATCCTCACTTACCCTTAGGGATGTGCAATTCATGTTTGGTCTTTCCACACCACCCTATTGGATGAATGTCAGGGGAACCAGCATTGGTCCAAAAATCGTAGCAGCTTAAATAACCATCAAAATGAAGCCTTAGACGATAACCACACACCTGCAAAACGGAATGTTTGCAATCATTCATTGTGTCATGTATTTGAAGTATACAAAAATTAACAAAATATTCATACATTCTGTCAATGCTATGCACATATGTGAACCAATCCATCCATATAATGTGTTTGTATTAAAGAACAAGTTTATAGACAACATCTAAAGAAGACAAAACATTGACAAAATACACTGTCTTTCAAGTACCTAAAACATTTTCTGCCAAAATAATTACCGTTTTACTCAGTCTAGGAATCTGAGGTCAATATATATGTCTATTAATCAATGTGTTTATTTATTGACTCAATACCTGTCAAATATTCCTTTCAGAAACCCCATCTCCTACTGTCTGGCTTAGAGTCATATCTCAAGATAGAATAAGTTAAAGTACAAAGCAAATCTCAAATGGATGTGGCCTTATTTCAATTCTAACATATAATTCCAGCATACTTAATATATGAAATAATAAAATAGTCTGAGAAATACATCTTGCTATATAAGTTTAATAGCTATAATCAATCAGTAAATTAAGTGAATAGTGTGTTCTACATTTGATGTTATTAAAAATATACAGGTCTTTTATCAACCTAGTAACATAAAATGTTTAGTAAATATCACATTTTATAAGCCATTTACTTTCATCAATGGCTCTTCACTTTATGTAATTTTCAAAAAATGCATATATTTATAGAAATATATAATTCATATGCATGTATATTTTCATATGCATTTCTCATTAATTCAGCTAAATCTTTAATAATTATGTCTCCTTTAATAGACAAAAGTAACATCATGGAATTCACTGGTTGTTACCATCCTCAGGTGTAAACTATTTGCCAATTAAATCAAGACCACCTCCTAGGGATGAAGAACTTATTAAAAAACTAATCTTCAGGGGGAAAAATCATTAAGAAACATATTTCACCCATCACTGACTAAAATAAATCCATAATGTACTAAAACTTGTTTAGAACAGAAAGTACTCAATTCATTATTCTCTAGAAAATTCTCTTCTGTCACTTCACTGTGCAATTAGCTCAAGATGATAACACCATCTCTTACCTCAGCTATAGAAAGCACACAAAATACAGATGGATGTCGGGGGTCAATGCCTTCTAATCTCATTCCAACCTGAAAACCATTTTCGTACTCTGGAAAGGATTGGTCCTATGAAATTTCATGATATAACATTAGCCACTGAAATATATTCACAATTTGATATTAAAACACTCGATGTGGCTATACATACAATTAAGAATTTACTGTACTAGTTTGGAAACTCACTACTAGAGCTAAAGATAGAAGATGCTCTTACATGACCCTGAAAGATGGTTTGATCATTTTTATGTGCTTTGAAATAGGTCATCTACAAAACTTATGCCCTGTAAATTCCCCATTTATTCCTTTTGCTCATTTTTCATTAATGATTTGAAGAAGTTCTTCCTACTCTGGAAACAATCCTTTGTTGATCATAATTATTTCCTATTCCCAGTCTGTGACTTGGCTCTTCACTTTTTTATGATGATTTTGTTGTAGGAGAATTTTTTAAAATTTTAATATAGTAAAAATATCAATTACTTCCTGTACAGTTTGTACATCTAGCTTATGAAATCCCCAGCAACCCTGAACTTATACAGATATTCTCCTAGTGATCTTTTAAAATTTTGTTCTTCATATTTAAATGCAACTGAAATTTTTTTTTTTAATGGTGTGAGGTAGGGGTCTATTTTTTCATATGGAAAAACAAGTATTGAACAAAAATATTTGGTATAGTCCACTGACCTGCAAAGTTATCTCTATGATACATATTTGTAGGTCTATTTTTGGCCTTTTTATTCTGTTCACTGGCTTATTTACATATAATGAGTCTATCTGGAGAGCAATCTTAATTACATTGAGTTTTATAATTCAATAACTTGTCCTCCATTTAATTTAATCATTTGATTTGTCCAAGATATTTTAAATTTTCACACAGACTACAAAAATGCTTTGTCATGCTTATTTCTGTGTACCTTTTAGTACTTTTTGCTATTGTAAATGAAATCTAATTCATAATAGATTTTCTAATTTGTTCTCATTCACTATTATTCAGTATAATACTGGTCCTATTTCCCACAGTCTTGTTGAATTATTATTAGTTTTGAGCAGACAGTTTCAAGCAGATTCAGCATTACTAGTCAATTTACTCTTAATTGCAAATAAACTTATAAGTACATTAATTGAAAATGATGATTAAAATCTAGTTCAAGTGGACCTTTCTAATCAGTAATGCTATTACTATTTATTACTGCTTAACATATGAATGCCTATTTTTAAAGTGAAGTTTATTCTTAAAAAGAAAAAAAACTTTTCATTTGAAAATATCAAACTTAAAAGTTGCAAGAACAAAACAATAAAGAGAATACTTATAGTCTTTTCCTAGGTTAACATTCCACCTCATTTGCTTTATCATTTCCATTTGCTCCCTCGCTCTCATGTCTGTGTGTATATAGAAATAGATATACAGATATGCATATACATATATGTACATATGATTTTTTCTGAATCATTCATGGGTCCTTTACCTCTAAATACTAAATATTTTTCCTGAAGAGCTGTGTACTTTCCCTAATAATAAAAACATTCCATTTCACAAAAATAGCTAATTTATCAGCCTCTGTAAACTTAATATTTATACAACACTTTTAACTAATCTTCCATTCATATTCCAATTAATCTGATCTATCCAAAAATGACTTTTACAATATTTTTCCTCATCCAGAATAGGATTCATTCTAGGGTCAGACATTAAATTTAGCTGACATGACTGTTTAGTCTTCCTTAATTTGGAACATTTTCCATAGCATTTCTTTGTCTTTTATAACACTGATATTTTTAAACAGCATAGTCTTTCTCCTCCTCCATTTTATTAAAATAGAAGGTTTCTCATTTTGGATTTGTCTGATGGTTCCTTAGGATTAGTTTCAGGTTATGCATTCTTTTGCCAGTAGACTACATAGGTGATGATGTGTCCTTCTCAGGATATCACATCTGGAGCAACATGATGCTCGTGTGTCCCCTCATTAGTGATGTTAATTTTGATCACACTACAGTGTTGTCCAATTCCTTCACTATACAGTTACATGCAGATCACACATACACATGCATACATACATAAACATGTATACATGTAGGTAAATCTATGCATACATATATATTTTTATAAATTGTAAGTTCAAACAGATCCATCTAATTCCAAACATCCTCAAAAGGTTTGTTCTGCCTTTTTCTATCCATATTTGTATTTCCCCTATAACAAGGGCAGCACACTTACTCATGTGCTAAATCCTATAATGTATCTATTACAGTTTCAGAATGATTTTACCCACACTACTACAATAAATAAACCTACAAAAGAGTTCAGGATTTGTTTGCAATTTTTCCTCCCTGCTCTCCTGTCATCTACAAATAAGGTATATTCTTTTTTTTCTTTCTTTCTTCAATGCAGTTATGGTATTCATTTGAAATACAGTTGAGTTCATTTGTTTCCATTTGTTTTCAGTACCTAACAATTTTTATATTTTAATATGTAGAATATTAACATGCTTCCAAAAGTTAAAGCTATATAAAAAGGTACTCAAAGAAGTGTCTCTCTCTCTCCCATATCCTATCCACTCCATTCTACCTCTTGTGCATAACCAACCTGGCTGGTTTCTGGTTTATCCTTCCTGGGTTACTGTTTGTAAAAATAAGAAGTTACTATTTTTGTAATTTTCCCTTCCTTCTTATAAAAGGTAGCACACCATACATGATGTTTTATTTCTAATGTCCCTTGGAAACCACTCCATGTCAGATCACAACAACTGTCCACATTCTTTTTATAGCTGTATTGTACTCAACTGCAGGTAGGTACCACAGTTTATTCAACCTCCTTCTATACTTGGGTGCATGCCTTTTTTATAGAAACTGAAACTGTTTTAAAATATTTATGAATTGGCTTGTAAAATGTCATTTAAAATTTTCTTACATTCACAGATTATTTTAGAAGCTTCCAAGGAAAAAAACCTCAAAGATGACAAAACCCAAAAATGAAATAACAAGAATGAGTGATTTCTCAGGAACATTTTATTTCTACAAAAATAAATGTCATTTGTGTGTTTAACTCTCTCAGCCTTCTTCTCAAATCTACTCTGTTTTCCAGCAGACTGTATTTAACAAGTTTTTTGTTACTCTTTCCTATCACTGCTTTGAAATTTCTCAGTTAATTTCAAAAGCACCACACACACATATCCATTCATACACATATACATAAATATACACACAACACTGATAAGAAAGCAAAAGGGAAGAGGAGAACTCTGGGGGAGTATATTAATAGTGCTGAAGAAAAATTTAAGAAGCTGTAGAAATTGAGAGAACATTTTTCATGTTTCAACAAAATTGATACAAAACTGAAACCAGTATTGTATTGAGCAGACTATACCTTCTCATCACATATGAACAAATTCAAAACACTGGCAATAATTCATAGCTGAGAGTTAAAATAATCAACATTACCCTTGTCAGCATTTCAAAATGGTTTCTCAATTAAACATCTGGGAGCCTTATATAATGTTGCAAGGAATACTATATGGCTAAAACAGACAGAGCATTCTTTTGAGGATTTCAAATAAAAAACAAAACATTTTTAACAATCTGAAAGACAATATTTAGTGAGAAATAGCACTGCCTTCATCCATCTCCTTTCTGATAAATGTTTTTTTCACAGGATATTTAATGGGTTTTTTCCTTCTAAAAATCTTATATTATATAAACATAATTTGATAGTTGTATTTATAAAATTATATTTTATGATGAAGAAATGAAACTGAAATCACACACTTAAAGCAAACAATTAAGTTTATTCAGTCACAAAAATCATACGATTTGCAGACCTGACTAAAACTTTTAAGATAAATTAACTCAAGCCCAGAGAGGTAAGTGACTTTCTAAAGGCCACACAGCCAGTTTGGCAGCAGAGCATCACTGAGGACCAAAGTATTCTGAAAGCCTGACCACCATTTGTTCCACATAAGAAGACAGCCAGGGCAACAACACAGGCAAAACAAAATGTGGCTCCAGGCCATGGAAGGCCTCAAGGACCTTTCCAAGGAAGCGCCATGTGCTCTCAGGTACAGAAGTTAAGGTGTTCTGTTTTGTCGTCTTTTTCAAGAATTGTTGCAAAATAATGCTTTCTAGTATAAAATTGATAAATTTGTCACTAATAATGGAGAAGGATTATTCAATGTTCCATACCTCAGAGCAAGAGTAGGTACAAATTATATACTATTATTTAAAAATGAGTCAGAACATTAAGAAAAAATATATAAAACAAAGCACCATGCCAAGAGTAAACCAGGTAGGCTATTGGCAAAATTCCTTTATGAATTATAATGCATAAGGGCACTTACTATCATGTGTGTGTGCCAGCAGATCTTTGGCCCATGGGGGGACCAAGGCACACACGTACAGCATGAACAGCTCTCAGACACCTGACAGACAGGTGTGAGAAATTCTGAACATCATCTTACCTGTTTACCACTCAGAACCCCATTACAAGAGCAGAGAGATTATACTTGCAATGATTATTTTGAGCCATTATACAGACTACAAGAGGTTGGTGGCCATCATAGCTAGCAGATAGGTGTGTTACAGAAGAGTGTCAGTATGCTAAGTAGAAGATTCTATCTGAATGCCCATAGGCATGCTATTTTATTCACAGGCAAGAGCTGGCAGTCAACAATATTTTCCTTATCTTAATTCAATATTGAAATAAATGAAAAAAATTGGGCATGGAATGGAATCACAATCACTGAGGTACATATTTTTAGTATGCTATGCAAAAAACTGGGCAAGTACCACAGGTTTCCAAACCTTCATGTAATGGCTGTCAAAGGGAAAGATGTTCATAGGAATTTGATATGCAGATGTTAAGAACAAAATTTCTTGTAACACCAAAATCCACTGCCTTGAGTTTAGTGGCCTTCTTAAATGATTAATCTCAGCAACATCTTTAGAATCTCAAATGGTCTCAATGTGTATCTCCAGGGCTAAAATGTCACAATTTTAAATGTAAAAGGTGAGAGTATCAGGAAGTCTTATGTAAGCAAACTGTGAAAGAAACAGCTTGACCACAGAGAATTTAACTCTGTCAACACTTGATGATTTTCTCTACTCGTGTAAAAAAAAAAAAAAAAAAATCAATCATGTTATTGGTAGCCTAAAACTAATCCAATTACCGCAGAAAGGAACATAAAGAAACCTTTTTCTGAAACAAATACAACCAAAGAGAAAGTTATGAATGCATCTGCAGCTCTCTCTATAGTAGACAAAATTAGCCCACCCAGTTTTGAGCGTGATATTTTTCTTGATTTGGCATTTGATGAAATAAAAAGAGTCTTGGTTTATGTTTGATCTGAATACTCAGGATGATCCAGATCTATCTGAGGAATCACCAAACATTTACTCTCATATTGACAACCTATAATAGTTAGATACAATTTTTTCATTAAACAGAAATGAAGAATAAGGAATAAGAAGAAATGGTTATTGAGCCTGAGCTAACCTTTATAAAGATGACTATTATCCAACCAGCATTTATGAAGCAGTTAAATCTAGGCCAGATCCTGTTCTAAGCACTTTACAAGTATCAACGCATTAAATAATCATAAAAGCTCTATGAAATAGGTGTTATTACATATATTATACAGATGATAAAACTGGGGCATAAAAGGTTATGTAATGTGCTGAGACACCACTGTGTCTGGCTTTAGCATATGGGTTGTTAGTTACTCTGGTAGATTGTTATGAAAGGTTAAGGACAACATTATCCCACTCATTGACTAAAGACTTCATAATTTTTAAGCTTTTATTTTATAGTTAAAACTTAGAATGAGTTTTTTAATTATCCAGAATTGGTGATCTGAGTATTGGTGGTCTATGACGATAAATGATCCCCGGATGCCAGAAGTTTGAAAACAGTGCCAAAGAAAGTGCATACCTCTATACAAGGAAATTTAATACAAAATAAAGGTGGCATTGTAAGTCAGGAGAGTCTAGATAAATGGCATTAGGACATATGGTTATCCACTTGGAGAGAAAAATGAAATTACATTTCTATCACAACAGCATTTATAAAAATATATATTTTTTTATTTTTCTCCTTTATTTATTTTTTTAATTTTTGTTACAGATGTTTCTTTTTCCCCCACTGACAGCCTCCTCCCCATCCCCTGCCCACCCCATCCCCAGATTTGTGGTCTATATCCATTGGTCACGCATACATGCATATAATGTTCTGTGGTTTATCTCCCCCCTGCCAACCTCCCCTACTCTGAGGTTTGTCATTCTGTACTCCACCTCTATGTCTCTGGTTCCATTTTCTTCATCCATTTCTTTACTTCATTATACTCCACAAATAAGTGAGATCATGTGATATTTGTCTTTCTATGCTTGGCTTACTTCACATAGCATAATATTCTCCAGGTCCTTCCATGCCATCTCAAAGGATAAGAAATCTTTCTTTCTTACACCTGCATAGTATTTCATTGTGTACATGTACCACCACATTTTTTTCTTTTTTCTTTTGTTAATTAATTAATTTATTTTTGTTACACATGTTTTTCCTTTTCCCCCCACTGATTCCCCTCTCCCACTGACTCCCACCCTGTCACCACCTTTGTTGTCCATGTCCATTGTTCATGCATGCATGCATATAAGTTCTGTGTTTATCTCTCCCCCACCAACCCCTCTTCTGGGGATTGTCAGTCTGTATCCCACTTCCACGTCTTTAGGGAAACTCCATTTCTCAGACTGTTATGTTCATTATATTCCACACATAAGTGAGATCATATAATACTTCTCTTTCTCTGTTTGGCTTGTTTCACTTAGGATGACACTTTCCAAGTCCCTCCATGTCATCTCAAAGATAAGAGATCTTTCTTTCTTACAGCTGCATAGTACTCCATTGTGTATATGTACCACTGCTCTTTTATCCATTCATCTACTGATGGACACTTGGGCTGTTTCCAGATCTTAGCTATTGTAAATAGTGCTGCTATGAACATGGGGGTACATATATTCCTTCTGATTGGTGTTTCAGGCTTCTTAGGGTATATTCCTAGAAGTGGAAACACTGGGTCAAATGGCAGTTCAATTTTTAATTTTTTGAGGTAACACCATATTGTTTTCTATAGTGGCTGCATCAGTCTGCATTCCCACTGGCAGTGTACTGGAGTCCTCTTTTCTCCACACCCTCATCAACAGTTGTTGTTTGATGATTTGTTAATCGTGGCCATTCTGACAGGTGTGAGGTAATACCTCATTGTTGTTTTAATTTGCATCTCTCTGATGATTAGTGATGTTGAGCATTTCTTCATATGTCTCCTAACCATTTGTATGTCCTGTTTGGAGAGGTGTCTATTTAGTTTCTCTGCCCATTTTTTACTTGGGTTTTTGTTCTTCCTTTTGTTGAGTTGTATGAGCACTCTATATATTTTGGAAATTAACCCCTTATCTGATATATCATTGGCAGTTATGCTCTCCCATACAGTGAGTAGCCTTTCCGTTTTGATGATTGCATCTTTTGCTGTGCAGAAGCTTTTGGGTTTGATGTAGTACCATGTGTTCATTTTCTCCTTTCTTTCTATTGCCTTAGGTGATGTATCAGTGAAAATTCTGCTATGTATGATGTCTGAAATTTTGTTGACTATAGTTTCTTCTAGAACTTTTATGGATTCATGAGTCACATTTAAGTCTTTTATACATTTTGAGTTTATTCTTGTGTAGGGTGTAAGTTGATGGTCTAGTTTCATTTTTTTTTTTTTTTTTGCATGTAGCTGTCCAATTTTCCCAACACCATTTATTAAAGAGGCTGTCTTACTCCACTGTATGTTCTTGCCACCTTTGTCAAATATTAACTGAGCATATTGCCTTGGTTCCGTTTCTGGGTTCTCTGTTCTGTTCCACTGGTCTATATGCCTGTCCTTGTGCCAGTACCAGACAGTTTTGATTAGAGTGGCTTTGTAGTATAACCTGATATCTGGTAATGTGATCCCTACAAATTTGTTCTCCTTCAAGATTGCTGTAGCTATTTGAGGTCTTTTTTGGTTTCATATGAATTTTTGAAGTATTTGTTCTAGTTCTGTGAAGTATTTCATTAGTATTTTGATGAGGATTTCACTGAATCTGTAGATTGCTTTGGGTAGTATGGACATTTTAATGATGTTAATTCTTCCAATCCATGAACAGGGTATATGCTTCCACTTTTTTACATCTTCCTCTATTTCTTTTTTCAATGTCCTGTAGTTTTCTGCAAATAGTTCCTTTATTTCTTTGGTTAAGTTTATATCTAGGAATCTTAATATTTTTCCTGTGATGGTAAATGGGATTTTTTTTTAGTTTTTCTTTCTGTGAGTTCATCATTGGTGTGTAAAGTTGCGATTGATTTCTTGACATTAATTTTGTATTCTGCTACTTTGACAAATTCATTTATTAAGTCAGGTAATTTTTTGATGGAGTCATTGGGCTTTTCTACGTATAGTATCATGTCATCTGCGAACAATGACAGTTTCACTTCCTCCTTTCCAATTTGGATCCCTTTTATTTTTTCTTCCAGTCTGATTGCTGTGGCTAAGACTTCCAGTACTATGTTAAATAAGAGTGGCAAACGTGGGCATCCTTGACTTGTTCCTGTTCTTAAGAAAAATGCTTTTAATTTTTGCTCATTGAATATATAGGTCTTTTATATATGGCTTTTATTATGTTGAGATATGATCCCTCTATTCCCAGATTACTGAACGTTTTTATCAAAAATGGGTGATAGATTTTGTTGAATGCTTTTTCAGCATCTATTGATATGATCATATGATTTTTATATTTCATTTTGTTTATGTGGCGTATCACATTTATGGCTTTGCAAATATTGTACCAGCGTTGCAGCCCAGGAATGAATCCCTCTTGGTCGTGGTGAACAATTTTTTTGATATATTGCTGCATCCGATTTACTAGTATTTTGTTCAGAATTTTGGCGTCTATGTTCATCAGTGATATTGGTCTGTAGGTTTATTTGGTTGTAGTGTCTTTTTCTGGTTTTGAAATTAGAATTAGGCTGGCCTCATAAAACAAGTTTAAAAGTCTTCCTTCTTCCTGAAGTTTTTGAAATAGTTTGAGGAGAATGGGTGTTAGATCTTGTTTGAATGTTTTGTAAAACTTCCCCATGAAGCTATCCGGGTCTGGGCTTTTGTTTGCTGGGAGAGTTTTGATTACATCTTCAATTTCTTTGTTGTTATTGGTCTGCTGAAGTTTTCTCTCTTCCCAGTTCAATTTTGGGAGACTATGTGTGTCTAGAAATTTGTCCATTTACCTTAGATTGTTGAATTTGTTGCCGTATAATTGTTCATAATATTTGCTAACAATCCTTTGTATTTCTGTGGTGTCAGTTATTATTTCTACTCTTTCATTTCTGATTTTGTGTATTTGGGTTCTCTCTCTTTGTTTCTTGGAGAGTCTAGCTAAGGGTCTATCAATCTTGTTTATCTTTTCAAAGACCCAGCTCTTTGTTTCATTTATCCTTTGAATTGTTGTTTTGGTCTCCATGTCATTTATTTTTGCTCTGATCTTTACTATTTCCTTCCTTCTACTTACTCTGGGGTTTTCTTTTTGTTTGCTTACTAGTTCTTTAAGTTGTGAGGTTAGATAGTCTATTAGAATTTTTTTCTTGCTTCTTGAGGTAGTCCTATAGTGCTCTGAACATCCCTCTTAGATCTGCTCTTGCTGCATCACATAGATTTTGTGTTGTTGTGTGTTCATTTTCATTGGTTTCCAGAAAGTTTTTAATTTCTTCCCTGATCTCCATGGTAACCCAGTCATTTCTCAATAACATGCTATTTAGCCTTCAAGTTTTCAAATGTCTTTGCATGTTGTTGTTGCAATTGATTTCTACTTGCATGCAATTGTGATTTGAGAAGATGCTTGATATGATTTTAATCTTCTTGAACATGTAGAAACTTAGTTTGTGCCCTAACATGTGGTCTATCTTTGAGAATGCCCCATGTGCACTTGAGAAGAATGTGAATTGTGCAGTTTAAGGGTGTAATTCTCTGTAGATATGTATAAAATTCATTTGATCTAGCGCTTCATTTAGAATCTGTATTTTATTGTTAATTTTTTTCTAGAAGATCTATCCAGTGATGTCAGCAGGGTATTTAAGTCCCCCACTATTATTGTATTGCTGTTGATTTCTCCTTTGAAATCCGCCAGAATATATATATATATATATATATATATATTATATATTTTTTTTATCCTCACCTCACATTTTTCCATTTTTTGTTCAGATAGAGTGGGAGGGAGAGAGAGGAAGAGAGAGAATATCGACGTAAAAGGGACACATCGAGTTGCTGCCACCCGCACGACCAACCAGGGCTGGGGACAAAGTGCAACTGAGGTACGTGCCCTTAGTGGGAACTGAACCCGGGTCTCTCTGGACCACAGGGTGATGCTCCACCCGCTGAGCCAAACCCGCCAGGGCCAGAAGATTTTTAATATATGTTCATGCTCCTATATTGGGTGCATATATGTTTATCAAGGTCATATCTTCCTGTTGGATATAGCCTTTGAATATTATGTAGTGGTCTTCTTTGTCTCTAGTTATGGCCTTCATTTTGTAATCTACATTATCAGATATGAGTATTGGTACCCCAGATTTTTTTTCCTTACCGTTTGCTTGAAAGATTTTTTTCCATCCCTTCATTTTCCATCTATGTGAATCTTTGGTTGTGAGGTGGGTCTCTTGTAAACAACATATATGTGAATCATGCTTTCTTATCAAGTCAGCTACTCTGTCTTTTTATCGGTGCATTCAAACCATTCACATTTAAGGTGACAACTGATATGTACTTATTTATTGCCATTTTTGTTTAGTGTGGTTATATTTTTCTTCCAATTTCTTCTACTAATTACAGCAGTCCTTTTAGCATATCTTGCAGTGCAGGTTTGGTGTTAATATATTCCCTAAGCCCTTTTTTTGTCTGAAAAGCTCGTTATTTCACCTTCTATTTTGAATGATAGCCTTGCTGGATAGAGTAGTCTTGGATTCAGATCCTTGTTTTTCATGACCTTGAGTACTTCATGCCACTCCCTTCTGGCCTGTTGTGTTTCTGTTGAGAAGTCAGCTAAAAGCCTTATGTGGTTTCCTTTGTAGGTAACCTGTTGCTTATCTCTTGCTGCCTTTTAGATTATCTCTTTGTCTTTATTTTTTGGCATTTTAATTACTATGTGTCTTGGTGTCGGCCTATTTGGGTTCTTCTTACTTGAGGCTCTCTGTGCTTCTTGAACTTGAATGCCTTCTTCCTTCACCAAGTTAAGAAAGATTTCTGTCAGTATTTCTTCAAATATATTCTCTAACCATTGCCCATTTTCTTCCTTTTCGGGGACTCCTATGATGCAAATGTTATTACGTTTCCATTTGTCCCACAGTTCTCTTAAGCAGTCATTCTGTTTTTTAACTTTTTTTTTTTTTTCCTTTTGGTTTTCTGATTGGTTGATTTTTTCTACCCTGTCTTCTAATTCACTGATCTGGTCCTCAGCTTCCTCTACTCTGCTGATTAGTCCTTCCAATGTGTTCTTAATTTCTGCTCTTGAGCTTCCTCAAGATCATGGCTCTCAACTATACCTCTGATAATTTGCTTAACTGCATCTCATTTATCTCATCTTCATTTATCTCATCTTTGATAGAGATCTCTTGTTCTTTCATTTGGGATTTGTTTCTTTGTCTCACCATTTTGGCTTTCTCAGTAGGTTTTGGATCCTGCCAAATTTTCCCTGTGGGTGTTGGTGTTCTGCTGTTTTTGATTCCCTCTACTGGGTTTGGATGAGCCTGGGTGGGCCCAGATTAAACACCACTGTCAATTCTTACTTTCCTGGATAGATTTGCAAGCACAGGAAAGGTTCAGTTATCTCTAGCTTTTTCCTGGTGGCTAGTTGTCTCAGTTACTCAGTGCCTTGGAATGTAGCCCTGGTGTTCTGCATAAGAGGATTTCCAGAGGGTGGGATAGATGCTGATTGTTAATGAGCCTCAACTTGCATTTCTTTGCCTCATGTGGGAAAGGCTGAATCTGTGAGAGTGGGAGGCTGTTGCTTTTCCCCACAGCTCAGGGAAGGAGCACACTGGCCACCGTCCTTTGTGTCCACAACTCAGCAAAAACTCTGCGTGCCCTCCAAATTATGGGTGTTCCCACAGAGTTCCAACCCAGTCGACCCTCCCTCTGCTGTAGCCCCCAGGTGAGTGGCTGTGGCTATTTTAGCACTCTGTCTAGGCTCTCTGCGCTGTGGAGTGGGCTTGGTCTTTATTCCCCAAGGGTGCTGCTCACAGATAAGACTGCTGCTGTCCCTGGGCTCCCAGCCCGCCACCCTCTCATGCCTCGGCAGATCCTACCAGTGTCCCTGGTTATATGGTCCTGCCCTACTGCTTTTCTGTTGCTTTTTACCAAGGATTTGTCTTTATTTTACTTGTAATTCCGGTTTGGTCTTAGAAGATCATCTGTGCAGCTTCCATTCACTCCGCCTCCATTTTCACATCCCCTAAGCCTATCTTGTGCTCAGCTAGGTCTCACAGGCCTCTCTGGTGCCCCTGCATCCTGAAGGTCCCAGAGGTATCTGGAGCGCACAATCCCTTTGGGTAGCACAGGCCTATCTGATGCTTCAGCACCCCGCAGTTCCCGAGGGTAACTGGATGGCACAGTCCCTGCTGGGTCCCGCAGGTCTCTCTAGTGCTTCAGCACCCCACAGGTCCCATGGGTAACTAGATCACACAGTCCATGCTGGGTCGCACAGGCCTTTCTGGTGCTTCAGCACCCTGCAGGTTCAGGAGTAACTGGATTGTAATGTCCCTGCTATGTCCCACAGGGCTCTCTGGTGTCCCAGCACCCTGCAGTTCCCACGGGCAGGCAGATGGATTGCACCAGTCTCTCCGGCTCTGGCTTACCACTGCTCTTGTGGGCTACTGGACCGCACAGGCCTCTGTGGAGCCCCAGGTCCTGCAGCTGCTGGCTGGGGAGTGCTGCTGCCCCATGGGGCTCAACTCTGGCTATGCTATTGCTGTTGTTTTTGGGGATGGGTCTCAGCTGATGGTCTGTGCTTCTGTTGCCTGGGGATGGATGTCTGCTCCCCAGCCTCTGTTGCTGGGGGTATATTTTGACTCTGATCAGGCTGCTACTAGGGGGATGGTGCTAGGCTCCGGGCTGTCAGAGGCTTCCACAACCAACACCTTGGGAGCTCCACTACTGTGCACAGGTCTGTGTTGACACAGTGTCCACTGGTCCGATGATGCCAGGTGTGCTGGTTGGCTCAGGTTGCTGGGCGCTAGTGGCCCCCACTGCCTCCTCCCAGGAAAGACCCAGGATCTTCCAAAACGGTGGAACCTCCCCGTGGTACAAAGAAAAGATCCCTGAAGGGCCGCTTACCATGGTAGAATGCTGCTCTAGTCTACAGCACAGGAACTTTCTGCTCTGTGGCTCTGCAGTGCTCAAGTTTGGCGGTCCACCATCATATCCACTCACACTCTCTCACACACTCGCTCACACATTCACTCTCCCTCTGGTCCAGCCCGCTGCCATCTTCTTCTGTACCACAGCTTTTTTATCCACTCATCCACTGATGGACAGTAGTGTTGTTTCCAGAGCTTAGCTATTGTAAATAGTGCTGCTATGAACATAGGGGTACATATATTCTTTCTGATTGGTATTTCAGGTTTCTTAGGGTATATTCCTAGAAGTGGGATCACTGGGGTGAATGGCAGTTGAATTTTTAACGTAACACCATATTGTTTTCCATAGTGGCTGCACCAGTCTGCATTCTCACCACTAGTGTACTACAGTCCCCTTTTCTCCACACCCTAGCCAACAGTTGTTGTTTATTTGTTGATGGTGGCCATTCTGACAGGTGTGAGGTGATATCAAATAGTTGTTTTAATTTGCATCTCTCTGATGATTAGTGACGTTGACCATTTTTTCGAGTATTTCTTGGCCATTTGTATATCCTGTTTGGAAAGGTGTCTATTTAGGTCCTCTGCCCATTTTTTTAAATTGGGTTCTTTGTCTTCCTCTTGTTGAGTTGTGTGAGCACTCTATATATTTTGGAAATTAACCCTTATCTGATGCATCATTTGTTATTATGATCTCCCATATAGTGGGATCCCTTTCAGTTTTGATGGTTGTTTCTTTTGCTGTGCAGAAACTTTTGAGTTTGTCCCATGTGTTCATTTTTTCCTTTGTTTCTCTTGCCTTAAGTGTTGTATCAGTAAAAATTCTGTTGCGTATGATGTCTAAAATATTGTTGCCTGTATTTTCTTCTAGAATTTATATGGATTCACGAGTTACATTTAAGTCTTTTATCCATTTTGAGTTTATTCTCATGTATGGTGTAAGTTGGTGGTATAGCTTCATTTTTTTGCAAGTAGCTGTCCAATTTTCCCAACACCATTTATTAAAGAGACTGTCTTCACTCTACTGTATGCTCTTACAACCTTTGTCAAATATTAATTGAAATATTGCCTTGGGTCCATTTCTGGGTTCTCTTTGCTGTTCAATGGATCTATCTGGTATTCTTGTGCCAGTACCAGGTTATTTTGATTACAGTAGCTTTGTAGTATAACCTGATATCTGGTAATGTGATGCCTCCTACTTTGTTCTTCTTTTTCAAGATTGCTGTGGCTATTTGGGGTCTTTTTTCGTTCCATATGAACTTTTGAAGTATTTGTTCTAGTTCTGTGAAATATGTCATTGGTATTTTGATGGGGATTGCATTAAATCTATAGATTGCTTTGAGTAGTATGGACATTTTAATGATATTAATTCTTCCAATCCATGACAAGTTATCTGCTTCCACTTTTTTATATCATCCTGTATTTCTTTTTTCAATGACTTACAGTCTTCTGTGAAGAGGTCCTTTACTTCTTTGGTTAAGATTATTCCTAGATATCTTAAATTTTTGCTGTAATGGTAAATGGGATTGTTTTTTTAGTTTCTCTTTCTGTGATTTCATCATTGGTGTATAAAAATGCCGTCAATTTCTTGATGTTAATTTTGTATCCTGTCAATTTGCCAAATTCATTTATTAAGTCTGGTAGATTTCTGATGGATTCTTTAGGGTTTTCTATGTATAACAATATCATGTCATGTGCAAATAATGACATTTTCACTTCCTTCTTTCCAATTCGGATCCACTTTATTTTTCCTTCATATCTAATTGCTGTAGCTAAGACTTCCAGTACTGTGTTAATTAAGAGATGCAAAAGTGAGCATCCCTGTCTTGTTCCCGTTCTTAAGAAAAATTCTTATAGATTTTACACATTGAGTATGATGTTGGCTGTAGCTTTTTCATATATGGCCTTTATTATGTTGAAATATGATCCTTCTATTTCCACATTGTTGAGCATTTTTATTAGAAATGGGTGCTGGATTTTGTCAAATGTTTTTTCAGCATCTATTGATATGATCATATGGTTTTCATCTTTCCTTGTGTTTATGTGGTGTATCACATTTATTGTTTTGTGAATATTGTACCATCCTGCAAGCCTGAGATGAAACTCACTTGGTCATGATGAATAAGTTTTTTGATGTATTGCTGGATCCAATTTGCTAATATTTTGTTAAGGATTTTGGCATTTGTGTTTATCAGGAATATTGGCCTGTAGTTTTCTTTCTTTGTAGTGTCTTTATCCGGTTTTGGAATTAGTATTATGCTGGCATCGTAAAATGAGTTTTGAAGTGTTCCGTCCTCTTGGATTTTTTGGAATAGTTTGAGGAGAATGAGTATTAGATCTTCTTTGAATGTTTGGTAAAACTTCCCCATGAAGCCATCTGGGCCCGGGTTTTTGTTTGCTGGGAATTTCTTAATTACATCTTCAATTTCCTTTGTTGTTACTGGTCTGATCAAGTTTTCTATCTCATCCTGGTTCAGTTTTGGGATACTGTTTGTTTCTAGAAATTTGTCCATTTCTCCTAGGTTGTTGGCATATAATTGTTCATAGTATGTTTCAATGATCCTTTGTATTTCTGTAGTGTCAGTTGTTTCTTCTCCTCTTTCATTTCTGGTTTTGTCTACCTGATTCTCTCTTTTTGTTTCTTGGTGAGTTTGGCTAAAGGTACATCGATCTTGTTTATCTTTTCAAAAAACCAGCTTTTTGTTTTATTGATCTTTTGAATTTTTTTTTTTTTTAGTCTCTATGTCATTTATTTCTGCTCTGACCTTTACTATTTCCCTCCTCCTCCTAGCTCTGGTTTTTCTTTTTGTTTACTTTCTAGTTCTTTATGTTGTAGTGTTAGAAAGTCTCTTTTTGTTTACTTTCTAGTTCTTTATGTTGTAGTGTTAGAAAGTCAATTAGGAATTTTTCTTGTTTCTTGAGGTATGCCCATAGTGCTATGAACTTCCCTCTCAGAACACCTTTCACCAGGTCCCATAGATTTTGTGTTGTTGTGTGTTCATTTTCATTGGTTTCCAGGAAGTTTTTAATTTCTTCCTTGATCTCATTAGTAATCCATTCATTGTTTAATAACATGCTATTTAGCCTCCAAGTGTTTGAATGTTTTTGTGTGTTTTTATTGTAATTGAATTCTAGTTTCACGCCACTGTGATCTGAGAAGACGCTTGATATGATTTCAATTTTCTTGAATTTGTAGAGACTTGCTTTGTGTCCTAACATGAGCTCTATCTTTGAGAATGTCCCATGTGCACTTGAGAAGAATGTATATTCTGCAGCTTTGGGGTGAAATGTTCCGTAAATATCAATGAAGTCCAACTAATCTAGTTTGTCTTGTAAGGACTCTATGTCCTCATAATTTTTTCTTTAGAAGATCTATCCAGTGGTGTCAGTGGTGTGATAAAGTCACCCACTATGGCCCTGGCCAGTTTGGCTCAGTGGTTGGAGCGTCGGCCTGCAGTCCACAGAGACCCGGTTTTGGTTCCTGCTAAGGGCACGTACTTCGGTTGCATTTTGTCCCCGGCCCTGGTTGGTCATGCGGGTGGCAGCCACTTGATGTGTCCCTTTCACGTTGATGTTTCTCTCTCTCAATCAATATCTCTCTCTCTCTCTCTCTCTCTCTCTCTCTCTCTCTCTCTCCCCCCCCTTTCCTCTCTCTCCCTGCCACTCTATCTAAACAAAAGGAAAAATGTCCTCGGGTGAGGATAAAAAAGTAAATCACTCACTATGATCATGTTGCTATTGATCTCTCCCTTGAAGCCCTCTAAAAGCTTTTTAATATATTATAGTGCTCCTGTATTTGGTGCGTATATGTTTAGCATGGTTATATCCTTTTGTTGAATTGATCCTTTTAATATTATGTAGTGTCCTGGCAGGTTTGGCTCAGCGGTTAGAGCATCGGCCTGTGGTCCGGAGAGACCCAGGTTCGGTTCCCGCTAAGGGCATGTACCTAGGTTGCAGTTTGTCCCTGGCCCTGGTTGGTCGTGCGGGTGGCAGCCACTCGATGTGTCCCTTTCACATTGATGTTTCTCTCTTTCTCTCTCTCTTCCTCTCTCTCCCTTCCACTCTATCTGTACAAAAAATGGAAAAATGTCCTCAGGTGAGGATGAAAAAAAAAAAAAATTATGTAGTGACCTTCTCTATCTCTTATAATGGCCCTTGTTTTGAAGTCTATCTTGTCAGATATGAATATTGCTACACCAGCTTTTTTTCCATTTCCATTTGCTAGAAAAATTTTTTTCCATCCCTTCACTTTCATCCTGTGTGAGTCTTTTGTTATGAGGTGGGTCTCTTGTAGACAACATAAAATATATGGGTCATGCTTTCTTATCAAATCAGCTACCCTATGTCTTTTGATTGGAGTATTTAAGCCATTTACATTTAAGGTAATTATTGACAGATTGTTATTTGTTGCCATTTTAATTTTATGTCTGTGTTTCTCTGTCTCTCTGTCTCTCTCTCTCTCCCCCCCCCCCCCCCCCCCCGTCTCTCTTTTTCCCCTTCCCTGTTTCTTTTTCTTACAACAGTCCCTTAAGCATTTCTTGCATTGCTGGTTTGGTGATAGTAAATTCCTTTAGCTTTTTTTTTACCCATGAAGCTCTTTATTTCTCCTTCAATTTTGAATGACAGCCTTGCTGGAAAGAGTAGTCTTGGATTCAGATCCTTGCCTTGCATCACTTTGTATACTTCATGCCACCCCCTTCTGGCCTGCATCGTTTCTATTGAGAAATCAGCTCACAGTGTAATGGGAGCTCCCTTGTAGTTAAATTTTTGTCTCTCTCTTGCTTCTTTTAAGATTCATTGTCTTTAATGTTTGCCATTTTTATTATGATGTGTCTAGCTGTGGGTCTTCTGGAATTCATCTTGCTTGGGGCTCTCTGTGTTTCCTGGATTTGTGTGGCTTTTTCCTTCACCAGTTTAGGGAAGTGTTCTGTCATTATTTCTTCAAACACGCTCTCTATTCCTTTCTCTGATTCTTCTCCTTCCTGTATCCCTGTAATGTGAATGTTGTTACATTTTATGTTGTCCCACAGCTCCCTTAAACTCTCTTCCTGTTTTTTAATTTTTTTTTTTCCATCTGCTGCTCTATTTGGGTATTTTTCTCTACCTTGTCTTCTAAATCGCTGATTCAGTCTTCAGCTTCTTCTAATCTGCTATTGAACCTTCTAAGGTATTTTTAAAAACCATTATGTCATTCTTTATTTCCTCTTGATTTTTATGCATAGCTTCTACCTCTTTTTTAAGCTGAAGTAGTTCCCCAATGAGCTCTTCAAAATTCTTACTAAGTTGCTTGTAGTTCTCACCAAATTTTTTGAGCACCCTTAAAATCATTGCTTTGAATTCTGTATCTGACAAGTTGCTTTTTTTTTATTTCCTGTAGTTCCTTTTCTAGTGATTCCTCTTTTTCTTTTATTTTGGGTGTTGTTACTTTGTCTCCTCATTTTAGCCGTCTGGTAGTTCTAGACCCAGTGAGGGATGTTTGGATTGTAGGCTGTTCACTGCATATCAAATAAGGCTACTGTGCCTCCCAGACTGTTTTCTTGTGTGTTGCTTCTTGCCTGCTGCGTATCCTGGAGGATTGACTACTGGGGGCTGGTATTGGTGTGTCTTGGTAGGTGCTGCTGTGGATCATGTGGGCCCCTCTGGAGCTGTGTTCCCAGCTGGTTGCTGGTGCCACCTGTAGCTGTATAGCTCAGACCCTGTTGGAGCTGCGCTCCCTGCCCCTAACGTGGGCAGCTTGTTGCACAAGCCTCACTGGAGCCTTGGCTCCTCACCGATCTTGTGGGCAACTGGATTGTACAGGCCCCGTTGGAGCCCAGACTTCCCGCTGATCCCGCAGGCAGCTGGATCACACAGTACTTTTGGAGACCCTGCTCCACGCCTATCTTGTGGGCAGCTGGGTTACACAGGCCTCTCTGGTGCCCCAGCACCCAGCAGGTCTGGCGGGCATCTGGATCACGCAGTCCCTTTGGAGACCCAGCTCCACGCCTATCTTGTGGGCAGCTGGGTCGCACAGGCCTCTCTGGTGCCCCAGCTCCCAGCAGGTCCCGTGGGCAGCTGGATTGCACTGGTCCCTTTCGAGACCCAGCTTCCCACCATTCTTGTGGGCTACTGGGTCGCACAGGCCTCTGTGGGGCCCCAGATCCTGCTGCTGACAGCTGGTGAGAGCTGCTGCCCCGTGGGGCTCAGCTCCTGCTCAGCCCTTGCTGTAGTTTTGGGGGATGGGTCTCGGCTGCTGGTCTGTGCTTCTGTTGCCTGGGGATAGATGTCTACTCCCCAGCCTCTGTTGCTGGGAATATATCTCAACTCTGATTGGGCTGCTATTGTGTGGGATGGTGCTGGACTTCCGGCCATTTGCGGCTTCTGCAACTGGTACCTTGGCAGCTCCACTACTGTGCACTGGTCTGTGTTGACACAGGGTGTCCACTGGTCTGATGGTGCCAGTTGCACTTGTGGGCTCAGGTTACTTGGCCCTAGCCACTCCCACTTCCTCCTCCATTTTGGGATCTTCCAAAATGGTGGGACAATCACGGAGCAGGGAGAAGCACCCTGAAGAGTCACTTACCGCGGTGGCTGGCTGCTCCCCATTCATAGAACAGGAACCTTCTGCTCTGCATGTGTACACTGCACGAGTTTTGTTACCCACATTCACGTCCACTCACACTCTCTCACATACTAGTTCACTCTCTCACACACTCACCCTACCTCTTGTCCTGCCTGCCGCCATCTCTCCCAAGCGCTCTTCTTTATAAAAATAATTTTAAATGGAAAGAAAATAGACAATACAATGCAGCTATTACAAAGCAAGACAAACTTCCAGTCAAGATGGCAGCATAGGTAACCACAGTATCACCTCCTCCCACAACCACATCAAAATTACAACTAAACTACAACACAAACTCATTCAGATCCACCTGAAATCCAGTTGAACGGAAGTCCTACAACTATGAAATTAAAGAAGCAGTAGCAGCCACACTGAAACTGGTAGGAGGAGTGGAGGCGCAGACAGACTGGTCCCACACCCACATGTGGCAGATAAAAATCAGGAGGGACACCTCAGCTGGGAAGGTCCTCCCTGAGGAGTGAGGGGTCCCTGTCCCACATCAGGAGCCCAGCTCAGGGTTCCAGTGCCAGGAAGAAAGGTCCCCATCACTTCTGGCTGGAAAATCAGGGGGAACAGAGGCAGAGGGAGGCTCTGCTTGCTGGAGCCCTAGGCAGTTCCTCTTAAAGGACCCACACACAGACTTACTTGGACATGCACCCTGTAAGCTTGGAAGGAAGGCAGCTTGAGGGGCACCAGAGATATACAGGGAAGAACTGAGCTGCTTGGCCTCAGGACAAGGGCTGGAGAGGTGGCTCTCTCCTGAACAAATCTGCTGGCGGAAGCTAATGTTCCTTTGGTGAGCCCTTCCCTGAGACTGAAGACTGCTGCCATATCTGGGACTCCAGCAACCTGGCTCACACTGTTTGCCCAGCCCTGGTGATTCCCTGAAGCCCTACCCCACCCAACTTTCTGGCCTACCTAAAGATGTTCCCAAGGTTTTACCACAGGATTGGCCTGTCTTGGATCCTGCTTCAGAGTTTCCTAAAATCTCTCAAACAGCATCTGGAATCAGCGAGCCCCATACCTCTTGTTAAGTAGCCAAGGCCTGGCACTAGAGGCAGTCAGCCTTGGTTCACAACTTGGCTTTTCCTGGACACCTCCAAGCCCAGTACAAGAAGCAGCCATTGGCAGATAACTCTGTAGCTTAAGCCTGGTGGCCCCGGATAGAACATAGATAGTGGCTGACCTTGCCCCAGAGCCAGCACACCCAGTGGACAGCTTCAGATAACATTGAAACACCACCACCCAACCACTTCCACGAGTGACACACTCAATGAGTGGACTCAGTGGATACTAGAGCCCTGATGAAGTAAATCTTGCTCTGTGTGGTAGGTCCCTACACAGCTGATCCTCCAAGGTAGTCAGAGGCCAGAGGTCAGTGGGCATAGCCAGTCCCTACAGCTGATCATCCTGAGTAAATCCCTCTATTGACATGCCAATAGCAATCAAGACTCAATTACAACAGAAGGGTTGTAAACTGTAAACAGTCCACACTAGGGGTGCACCTTGAGGGCCCATCTGGGTGGATCAGAGAGGCTGTGCCACTGGATCCTGCAGGACACCTAAAATAACAGGCCACCCTACGAAACCTAGGAGACATAGCAAATCTACCTAATACATAGAAACAATCACGGGGAAGCAGCCAAAATGAGGGGACAAAGAAACATGTCCCAAATGAAAGAAAAAAACAAAACTCCAAAAAAAGAATTAAACAAAATGAAGATAAGCAATCAGATGCAGAGTTCGGAAATAAGGTTATAAGGTTGTTCAAGGGACTTAGTGAGACCTTCAAGGAACTTAAGGAGACCTCCAAGGAAATTAGTGAGAATATCAACAACATAAAAAAGGACCAGTCAGAAACAAAGGATGTACTAACTGAAATAAAAAATAATTTACAGGGAATCAATACTAGAGTAGGTAAAGCCAAGAAGCAAACCATCGATTTGGAATATAAGGAAGCAAAAAACACCCAATTAGAACGGAAAAAAGAATCCAAAAATATTAGGATAGTGTTAAGGAGTCTCTGGGACAACTTCAGGCATGCCAATATTCACATCTTGGGGCTACCAGAAGGAGAAGAGAGAAAACAAGAAATTGAAAACCTATCTGAAACATTAATGACAGAAAACTTCCCTAACTTGCTGCAGAAAACAGACATACAAGTCCAGGAAGCACAGAGAGCCCCAAACAAGATAAACCCAAAGAGGACCACACCAAAATACATCATCATCAAAATATCAAAGGTTAAATACAAAGAGAGAATCTTGCAAGCAGCAAGAGAAAAGCAGTCTGTAACCTACAAGGGAGTTCCCATAAGACTGTCAGCTGATTTCTTAAAAGAAACTTTGCAGGCAAGAAAGGAGTGGCAGGAGATATTAAAGGTGATGAAAAGCAACAACCTACAACCAAGATTACTCTATCCTGCAAAGCTATCATTTAGAATCGGTGGACATATCAAGAGTTTCCCAGACAAGAAAAAGCTAAAGGAGTTCATCACCACCAAACCAGTATTATATGAAATGTTGGAGGGTCTTCTTGAAGGAGAAGATAAAAAATATGAACGATAAAGTGGTAATTAATACATATCTACAACAATTGAATCTACAAACAAAATAAGCAAGCAGAACAGAAACAGACTCATAGAGACAGAGAATTTTTTGTTGCTTGCCAGATTGGTGGGGGCTGGGAAAATGGGTGAAAAAGGTGAAGGAATTAAGAAGTATAAATTGGTTGTTAAACTGATGAACCTCAAAGGGGAAGGGAGAGGGAGAGCAGGATGAGATAAACCAAAGAACTTCTGTGCATATATGCATAAACAATGGACACCAACAATAATGTGGGGAAGGCTGGAGGGGGGATGAAATTGGGGAGGAGGGATTTAATGGGGGGGAAAAAGGGAACATCTATAATACATTCAAAAATAAAGGTGCGTTAAAAAAAAAAGTAAAAAAAAAAGCAAGACAGCCAAGGCTGGTGTTGCTAAGTGGTTAGAGCATCAGCCCACACACTAAAGGATCTTGGGTTTATTCCTGATCAAGGTCACGTACCTGGGTTTCAGGTTCAATCCCCAGCCCCGACTGGAACATACACAATCGATGTGTCTCTCTCACACTGATGTTTCTCTCTCTTTCCTCCTTCCACTCTCTCTCAAAATCAATGGAAAAAATACCCTCAGGTGAGGATTAACAACAACAACAAAAAAGAGCAAGACACAGACCTGGTTCTGCTCAAGTGGCATCATAGCCATGATACACTGATGTATACAAATCGAGCATTAAACCAGTAAAACACAACTATTTACATGAACATTATTCACATATCTACATAACAACCTTTTAAACAGATCTGGAAGTACACACATAAAATTATTTTGAGTGGTTCACCCAGAAAGGGAAACCTGCAGAAAGAAAGCTCTTTTACTTTTATACTCTTCTGTCTCATTAAAAAATTGTAATGGTATTGTAATTTTTTTTTAATCAACACATGCAATCAACTGATGATGCTGCTACACAAGTAGGCAGGACATAGGTCACAAGAAAGCTTACATGTCTTGATAAAGGCCTTTTATTTTATTCTTAGTTGATCAAATACTAGAAAAAGCTTTTAAGCAGAGGAGAAAAATAAACCATCCTTGCATTTTATAAAGATTGTATTACTGGCAGTGTGGAGAATTAATTAGCAAGACTAGAAATAGAACTGATGGCCAAGAAGGCTTTTCATATCTACCAATAATTGAGAACTTCTCATGTGCCATGTACAACATCTAAATTCAGCTTATTTATGCCTTAAAATCCTTTGTATTGGAACTATAACAATCTCTATTTGACATATGAGGAAACAGAGGCTAAGGGGAGGAGGAGTTCACAAATGCTCCCATTACACAACTAGTCAGTAAAAACCTAGAACTTGAATTCAAACCTGCTCTGTGTGCTTAACTGCAAAGTTATATTAGGTTCCAGAACATTGCAAGAGTCTGGACACGTGACAATGGGGAGCTCAACCAATGCAGAGCACGAAGAACTGGAATGGAGGCATGAGGCCAGATTCAATAGCTATTTAGGAGGTAAAATGGGCAGTAGTTAATGACTAGCTGAATGCCGATGATGAAGAAGGTGGAGAGTTTAAATTGACACCCGCTCTGAGGCTTAGAAAAAAATTCCAATTTTCCATAATGTAATTATTTTACTTTTATCATGTTATCAAAACCTACTGATACTTTCAAGGACCTTATGGACAGCTCATTTATAACTATATTTTTGTACCTACTTTTCAATTCCAACTTTCTGATGCATGTTCTCCAGGTCTCTTGCAATGAATCTTTCATCATAACGTCTATTCACTGCAAAATACTAGAAAACTACAAGAGGTTATAAAATACTTTCCTTGCTTTTCCATCAAGAAGCTTTAGGATTTCACCTGAGCTAACAGTGGGATATACCAAGAATATTAGAACTCTTTCTGGCTTTCTCTTAATTTAATCACAGAGAAAATGAAGAACTTAAAATACACAGCACACATCATTCACATATATATACTTTTTTTTCTATTTCTGTTTAAACTACACCTTAATATATCTGTTTTTAATAATGAAATGGGTGGGACCCCATTTCTTCAGGGATTGCAGAAACCTCCTGAATTTTATATAAAATTTGTATGCAAATGGATATGAACACTTCTCTAAGGAGATTGCCAATAACTTTCATTAGATGTTCAAAAGGACCTAAGACCCAAAAAAAGATTAAGAACCACGTGGTCATTCCTTCAGGGAATCTGTCATCAATCAATCCACTGACTAAACATATGTAGGAGACGCCAATAAGTAGAACACAGCAGTTCCCTGCAGCTGTTCACCAGGCAGCAAGGCATGTCCAAATTCTGCTTTTGTCAAGTGACGCCTAATCTTGCCATTTGTTAACATAATGGGGAGAAATCATCACCTACATAATTAAACATAAAACCCTACAAAGCTTCAGTTAAGGTGGCAGCGAACTATGGCTGATTGTGTATTTTTAAACTCTCATTTTAGAGTACTTCCTCGTTATTTTGAACATTTTTCATAAATTAATTCTGAATCCCAAACTGCTGCCAAAATTATACCAAGAAGCATTCTACAAATAGAGAGAACAGAGAATTCATAGTATAACAAAAGTACACTTTGGCAAGCCAGTGAATGTAATTACTACTGTTGTTTCAAAATCTATTCTACTACAACCTCAGATTCAAAAATTCTCATTTCTCCAGAACCTAATGACCTATTAATAGTAATAGTAAGACACACACACAGACACACACACACACACACACACACACACATCCAGTCATCCGAACCTAAGAACTGACTGAATTATAGTCTTAAAAACAAAACAAAACAAAAAAAACAGAGACCAGAGTGGGTGAAATATTATTGAATTTTGGCATCTTTACACCAACACAGATCTTCATGAACAAAGAAAAAGAACCCACACAGTAATAAATAAAAAACTGCACGAATAGAACTTTTAAAAATCACTTAAAAACTTGTCTGATACATCACTGGTCATCACTGAGTGGATTCCACAAACCTCTGAGTCCAGCATCTAAAACACTGAACCCACACATTTTTTACCGAAGGACTAAACCCTCCCAGGCAAAAATGGCAAGGATACTTCTAATATAAATTTCCTTTAACTACAGAAGAAAAGCTATGAAAACTATCTCTCCTTGATTATGAATTTCACTATTTTCTTCTTTTAATTTCTCTTCCTATGAACAGCTCCGAACATAGCACCCAGCTTCCCGCTGAAACTGCAGATGAGCAGCCTTTACAGGGGTTGCAAGCCCCCTCCCCCCCCCTTCCCAAGAAGAAAAGAGCAGCCCTGACCTGGATGTCCAACTCCACTACTCCAAATCTGCTAAACCATTTCACAGTCCCCCTGGTACTTTGAATCACACCATTTCAGAGAAGTGGTAAAGTGTCTGAGCTATAAAATCAGGAGGTATCTTCAGTTTTGCCCCAGAATTTACAGCTTTAGAGAATATGAAAAATAAACATGAATGGGAATTTGCTCTGTTCTTCAGGGTCCCAGCAATTAATCAGCTTAAATGACTTCACATTGTAAGGCCACATTCTAGTTTTAAAACACACTTCCTTGTCTGCCCTCGATATGACTTCTGATTTAAACCCCAGCCAAACATCCAAATATAATACACGGTAGTTTTTCAAAAAAAAAAAAACAAACAATACACACAGGAAGAACTATTAAACATCCATGAAGTTATCTTAAAACTGAAGACAACAAAACAAATACAGAAGACAAAAATAAATAGGTAAACAAATAAGCAAACCCTTTAGACAAGTAAAAAGTAAATTTAGACTGAGGCTATATTTAATTCTAAGCATATCAGAATTTATAATAAATGAGGGATTTCATTATAGTTCACGCAACTACGAAAAAAGCCATGCATGATGCTCATGTGGCTTCATGATTAATATTTAAAGTACTGTCTAAAGATCTATATTAAAACTAAGATAATGTTCTATCTATCTATCAATAAAAGCACAAATAACCTGACATCTGACTGCACTGTTTTGGTTGGAAAGGCTCTAGGTGTCTCACAGTTTTACAGGGGGTTATAATAAACACGAACTTTCATAGTAGCATCTTGCTGTACCTGCAGAGGTAAGTACAAATCCAGATTTTATCAAAAACAAAACAGAGAGAGAGAGAGAGAGAGAAGAGAGGTTTTCCAAATTCTATTTAATGTAATGGTATGTTTATAAAAATCAGATTTTTTAAAAATAAAATTCAGGTCTAGATGAAGAAGTTATGTTTAGAAAGAGAGAGGGAGCTATTCCTTTCATTTTGATTTCAAGTAAGGAAGCTTGAGAGAACAGGAATGTGTTCAGTATAAGGCTCTCTTCCATCTTGGTCAATTAAGAGGTAAAATCAGGAAGGTGTCTTTCTTTCCCAAGTATTCCCAGCCCCTTCCAAAAATTCCCAAGTATTCCCAGCCCCATCATCCCACAAGTGGCTGGAATTTCCTTATCGGGACACAAAATAATTCTTTCTAAATCATAACAGATTAGAATAGATTTTAATGAGGTAAGAGAGATGGAGTAAGATACAAGAACAGAGTAAGGAATATCCCAGATTAAGATGACACTGATGAAGCAGGGAAAGAAAAGTAGAAACACCAAAGTCTGTATTAACAGTTTTGCCTTGTTTTAGGAGAGGAAGAAAGTCAAATGCAGAGATGTCGCTGTTTTCATCATGAAGAAAGTCAGTAAGTTATCAAGTTGTGAAGGCAGGAGGAATAATAACATGAGAGAAGGAAAGGTTGGAATGTCAATGTCTGCAACATTAAGATATCAGATGAAGCTCTATGATGGGTGGTTTTCCAACTAGGCACTGACCCTGAAGTACAGAAGAACATAAAACCAAGATCAAATTCCCTCAATTGGTAGGTCACAAGCAGGAGCATTACTGTGGTCAAACCAAGACAAGTTCTGACAACAATGCAGTTCAGGGAGTCCTGGCCCTGGCTAGTGTTCTGAATGAATGCTCTCAAGAAGGCATAGAGGAAGTTTTGGGGACAGCAAAGGATTAGGATCTCAGAGAAGAGTAATTTTAAACATTGTTTGCATTTAACAAAGTGAACTCTATGTCAGATACTATAGTATGCCAAATACTTCATTTACATTATATGTAATTCTTCAACTGTCCCTGAGAAGTGAGTGATACCATCTGTCATTTTCAGTTAAACAAACTAAGGGTCAGAGAAATGCATCATAGAATCCATCTTCTATAAAGTAAGGGTAAGTAACTGGAAGGACTTAGTGAGGCAGCATATGTAAAAGCACCAAGCAAATAGTAGGTGTTCAAAAAAAAAAAAAAAAAAGGAAACACAGTCAGTCTCCAAGGAGATTATAATTCTAATAAGAAACAAAATGCACTTACAGGTAATCACACAGAATGGCCTAAAAATTAGTGGTCAAAAATGTTAAATGCAAAAATGATAAACAGAACTACAATTTACAAAGATCATTATGGCAACAGTGTGCAGAAATGGTTAAAGGGGGAGCCAGCTTGGACGGAGAGATGATTTAAGAAACCTTTACTACAACTGATATGAAAAAGAGCAAGAGATTATTCCAAAATTATGGCAGTGGTGGTAAGAATAGACAGTAGAAACTGAAGTATTAAGAGGTAAAACCTGAGCAGACTAGATTTTCAAACAGAGCAAAGAAAGAGAAAAGGCTCAAGCTGGCCACCAAGGGACGATTACAGACAGCCATTCCCAGGAACAAGGAGCCCGGGAAGTCGACTCAGGGAAACGGGCGAAGAAGATGAGTCTGATTTGGATGTACTGAGTGTCAAGAGCTATGTGGCATCCAGGTAAGGAAGAAGACCAAGAGAAAGATCCAGGTGATTAGGAAAGCCATTGTGCCTGGGTGGAATGGAAGTTAAGGAGATAGAGGAGACATAGGGGAGCCATGGAGAAAAGGGCTCTAAGATTAAATCATAGAAGATAAAAAGGACCTTTCAGAAGAGCCTGGCAAGGCGTGGCCAGGTAGAAGCACAATCAGAAACTGACAGTGGACAGAGTTCTGGAGTGGAAGGAGTGTAAGATGAAACCAAACATGTGTCCGCTTTGAAATCCGAGGTCACTTCCATGGGCACCATTTCGGGAGATGGTGGGAATAAAGACCAGGCTGCAGGAGTTGGAGGAAGAAAAGGTTAAAAAAATCAAGAGAAAATATAGTCTAAAATTTCAAGAAGCTGGTTGGGTCTACTAAGGAGATGAGTTAGAGCAGGGGTGAGGAACCTTTTTTTGCCAAGGGCCTTTGGATATTTATACCATCATTCGCAGGCCACACAAAATTACCAACCAAAATTAGCCTGCTGTGTTTGGTCAGGCTAATTTGATGAGGTTTGTGTAATGTTAACTGGTACTGATTTCACGAGCTTTATATGGTCCGTGGGCTGGACGTTCCCCATCCCTGAGTTAGAGAAAAAAATGCAGAATAAATGGGCAGTATTTTTTCTTAAAGATAGAATAGACTTAAGTATATTTGTATTCTAAAGGGAAAGCCTCAGTCTGGCCGGTGTAGCTCAGTGGTTGAGCGTCGACCCATGCACCAAGAGGTCACCAGTTTGATTCCCAGTTAGGACACATGCCCAGGTTGTGGGTCCGATCCCCAGTGGGGGGCATGCAAGAGGCGGCCAATCAATATTTCTATCTCTCTCTCCCTCTCACTTCCTCTCTTCTAAAAATCAATAAAGGGAAAAAAATATGTTTTAAAAATAAATAAATAAATAAATAATAAAGGGAAAGGCCCAGAAGAGAAACAAAGTTACCTTATAATCAGGACATGAGATAATTAATGGACTGAGTTCTCTAGAAAATCAGAAATGGGAGTGATCCAGAGCACAGTTAAAGAGATGAGGGGCAGGGGCAGGGCACTACTTCCAGTACAACAGGGAAGGGGCGAGAGTAGGTGTGGTACCTGCAGTCTGCAGGAGAAAGCAGAAGAGGGTCTCACCTTACCCATTAAAGGAGTGACAGGAGTGAATAACTAGCTTCTGCTGGGACGAACAGAAAACAGCTAAAAGAACTGCCTTCCTAGGAAACAGGGAAAAGACAGCCAGGCAAACCAGAAGCATGGCCAGGCACTGTCAACCTTGGTGGAAACCACGGGTTTGCAGGGCTCCTAATTTGCAGCGCTTTGTGGTTCTTCACCAGCAGTGCTTGACGGCCTCAGTACGAAAGTTTAAAGGCAAACATGATTCATTCACAGCCAAGATTTAGGCAGGCATATATTAGGAAAAGATAACTGGGGGACGAGAGTTGAAGATACTGGCAAGAGAATGGCTGAAATGAGGAAACCAGGGGGCCTAGACTGGCTAGGGGCAGATATAAAGCAAGAAGGGAGAAAAAGGAAGAATTCAACAACTACAAGCCTTAAAAGAAAAACTGGTGTCATGCAATGACAGTGGACAAGATCAGATGCTGAAATTTAAAGTTCAACATTGCAGAAGAGGTTCAATTCTGCTTTATACAAGTGAGACCATGGAGCGGATAGACAGAATTGAAGAGGAGTTTAACGTCCCTGGGTGGAGGCACTCAGGACACTAGGGAGTCAGGTGGACTGTTACGTGGGCAAAGGAATGTCCAAGGATGAGAACACAATGGGGGGCATGAGCAGAGTGGCAGGGAAGAGGGGAGGCACAAGAAGGGTAGTGGTGTGAGCACACACATACACACATACACACACACACACACACATTTCTAAGAATGAAAACAGTGTTGATGAGATGGCACAGACCTCAAAGGAGGGCTGGGTGTGTCCATGAAAGGAAAATAATGAGCCTGCATTGAGCTACTAGAATGCTATGCCTGCTGACCTTAGAAGATGGAGAAGTAGGTCCGGTAGATTGGACTATGGGCTCTCAGGCAGCAGAGGCCAAGAGGGTAGGGGGGAGCAGGTATGCAGTCTGGCTGGAGAAAGGAGGGACCAATATGTTGAGCTGCTGAGGGTGTCACATTTGTTTTACCACAGGTGAGGGTAGGAGACTGCAAAGGTCACAGGAGAATATGGGAGGATGACGCCCCATGAGAAGTCATTCGGGCCAAGGGAAGGGGCAGGCCAGCACCACCAATGGAAAGGATATGGCACTTGTGGGTCAGTAGAACAGCAGCCCCCAAAGGAATCCATGTCCTGATCCCTGAACCTGTGAATATTGTATCTCATGTGGCAAAAAAGAGTTTTGCAGTTGTGATTAAGAATCTCGAGATGGAGAGAATACCTTAAATTCTGTATCCAATGTCAGCACAAGGGTCCTTATATGAGGAAGGCAGAAGGATCAGAAGAGAAATGACAATGAAAATCGAGGTTGGAGTAATGTGGGCCCACAAATCAAAGAAGAATGCATAGGACCCCTAGAAGCTAGAAAAGGCATGGAAACAGTCTTTCCCACAGCCTGCAGAAGGAACAAGCCTTGCTGACCCAGCTGCAACTTCTAACTTTCTGAGTTTTAAGATAACAAATTTGTGTTGCTTTAAGTCACTAAAATTGTGGTAATTTGTTACAGCAACAAAAGGAAATTGACATAACACCTTAGCTATATGGAATCCAAATTAAAACTATATTATTAAACCATAAAAAAATATATGAATAAACCCAAGAAAGCTTCTACTTTTCTCATGATAACTTTTATTTTGTTCTGAAATACCAAAGTTATTTTGAAAAAGTGTGGAAGTGTCTCTGCTTTGCAGGGGCCTAAGCACATGTTTAGCATATCCACTCTGCAATCCAACACTGGCTGGGGTGAGAGGGGAGAGAGGAACATCTGCCTAGAGATGAAAAGCAGAGCCTTCTGGGCCAGTGACCAAGGACAACAGGTATGTGCAGTTGGGGGGACCTGCTGTCACCAGAGCAGACAGGTTAGAGCTAGGGCAAGCTGTGCTCCCTCCGGCAGAGGCCTGACAATGCTGCAGAGGTGATTCGCCCTGAGTGCAGGGCTGGTAGAGGTGAAGATGTGGGTCTGCTACCGGCCAGGCAACACTAGGAGTAGGCATCTGGGCTTCAGAAGAGACAGAGGCCTTCAACCACAGACAGAAACTGAAATGTGAAGTGGAGGCAACAACAAGCAGCAGCCAGTGCATGGACGACTCTGACAAGCATGAAAGAAGCTCTGTGCTGATGCCCTTCTGCAGAGGGGGTTAAACTGGGGCCTTTGATTCCAGGCTGACATATTTGAACTTGATGTCATGGACAACAGGGTGAAAAGAATGCCTTAGAAAATTACAGTGTATGGTCAGATGATGGGCAGAGAGAGATAAGAGAGAAAACATTTTAATACCAATATCAAAACAAAAGAAAAATTATTTCCAAGTTTACATCAAATCAAGATAGGCACATTTCACTAATAATGAAGAGAAAATGTTTTAAATTTTCTGTCAACAGAAGGTGTTTATATCCTTGTATATTTATTATCCCAGATGGTAAAGTGAATTATAAAATATAAAACATTTTACTTTTGCCCTGGCCCGAGTTGTTCAGTGGTTAGAGCGCTGGCTTGTAGACAGAAGGGTCACAAGTTGGATGCCCAGTCAAGGGCACGTACCTCGGTTGCAGATTCTATCCCCAGCTATGGTTTGGGTCGTGTGGGAGGCAGCCAAATGTGTCTCTCTCATGTCGATGTTTTTCTCTCTCTCACTTTTTCAATCCCTCCCTCCCTCTTTCCCTTCCATTCTATCTAAAAATCAATGGAAAAAATATTTTGGGGTGAGGATTAAAAAAAATCTACTTTCTCTTATACAAAAAGAAATTTAAAACAGACCTGTAGATATGTAAAAACTAGTTCATATAAAAGTAATATAGATAAAATAAGAGCATTCTCCTTAACAGAAATACACATTTTCTCGATAGAATATATATCTGATTTGCATGATGAAACTGATCAGTGTGTGTGTGTGTGTAAACTTGAATATTAGTATGAAAATTATAAATTAAAAGTAAAGCAATACTTTAATGTATTTTGATAGTTTTCCATTCAGGATATGCAAACTATTTTAAGTGTTATTTTCAACATTTCAAAAGCTGAAGAGTTCCATTTCAGCTGACCTGAACACCATTATTATAATATTTACACAATCAAATGGACATTAATAGTCAAGAGTACAATGTCCATACAAAATTGAGTTCACTGTGATGCTTCTTGGAAGGCTGGTATCTGCCTTTTGATCCTATTGAAACCTATTTTCAATTATAAGTCACACTTACTTTTGTCTTAGAATATAAATGTTGAATTAAATTACCACAATACTTGAAAACAAGCACCTACTTAGATCATCAGGACAAACCAGAGATAATAATCAGTGCCTACATTCTTCTCACTCAGGGTTGGATGAGGTCCCTTCTCCCCATGGAATACCTAGTAAACTCATTACTGTACATTCCACTATTAACATTCTACTTCATATTGTTATCATGCTTTGTGGACATACCTCATATCCCAAATAGACGGCAAGACTTTCATAAATTCCTTAGTGTTTTAGTCTAGGTTTTACATGGTGCTTTGCACACACACATCCTTAAAAACGTGAGTAGCTTGACTGTTAAATTATGAATAAAGAGAATGGTACTCCAGCATGGCAGACATGTCTGCTTTGTCATGTACTAACACTGTCACCATCAGAGTTGACAGAGCTCAAAAGCTTGAGAAAGTCATATTTTAAGTCATTATTATTAGCCAAGGAATCATCAAAGACCATATCCCCACTTCGCTACTCATCTCCACTCAATGTACAGTCTCACAGGCTCTCTGTTTACATCCTCCAAAGAGAACCCACTCCTGTCTTTACATGTCCCAAGACTGTCCTTTCACTCAGTGCTTTCCTGTACCTCTTTGGTCAGATGTCTATAAAGTCAAGGGAGAAATGTTATATGACCCAGAGCCAATACATAGCATCCAATATTGCCATAAAGATTTATTTCAAGAACAGAAATCCCACATTTTCCCATTGGTGGCTTTTTTAGTTAGCACCAGATCACAAGAGAAAATCTGGGGGAGAAATTCTCTCCTCTGTAGGTGTTCTTATACTAGTTAATGAACCTTAAAGGATCTTAAAGGAGGAACAGATAATGTTAACACACTGACTGGCTGAATTGAGGGGGGGAATGCAGGAGCTAGTCAGAGAATCTAACACTTCACTGCCATCAGCCAAAACTTGCCTTGCTATGGAAATTAGAATAAACTTCATCCCTAATACGCAAATATCAGATTCCATCCTGGGTAGAGGTAAGAGAGGATCTGTGTCCTAGGATTCTGATCTGAGGACACAGCATAATGTAATTCCTAAGACACGGCATTATTTGTGGCCAATTTTGTTATATATAAGTTCTAACTGAAGTCACTGATTGTTCCTACATGGCTTCTGGCTGCCTTGAGGCCCTGGACAGTGAGTGATTCCATTCAAGCCTGACCTCTGTCCTCTGGGTGAAATTGCATCTCAAACCCTGGCTAGGCTACATGTGCCCTCAGGTGTCATGGTACCTGACCAACTTTGGCAAGCTCTTGGTCTGGCCCACTCTACCCTCCTGCTGAGCAGTGGCCACTGCAGCAAGGTCACAGGATGGATACAAGGGGAGAGGAAAAGGGTGGCCAAGAATTACACTGGCCTACCCCAGTCATTGCAAATGCCATTTAAAGACCTACTGTACTTAGAAGAAGAGGGTCCACGGAAGTCATTCAACATTGACTGATCGTATTAGATCACTGAAAAGAGCAGGTAGGCACTGTGAAAAAACATGAAAGAAAAGGAAGAAAAGATCCCTTTCCTATGGAATTCATATACTTTTGATGGAACAAAGACCCCAAGTCTCATCAAGTGACAGCAAGGTAAGGTAGCAGGGACCTGACTCAAATGAGAATTGCACAGTTCTTAAAACCTGCCACAGCAGACCTCTACCCTGCAACAAGCCTGAGGAGGTTCTCAAGCTACAGATTTCCAGGCTCCACCTTTGAAGTTCCAGTCTAGTAGGTCTCAGGAATACCCACACATCTGTGTTATGCAAAGTTGCACAAAAGTACCTGATGTGAAGAATGGGTTCACACTCAGTAAGGATATTTAGTGTTTCTTAAATGTGAGGTGCTAGCACTTGGGCTCCCTTTCCCTGTTTGAGCCACCTCTTCTTCCTATTCTATTGCCATGTCTAGGATTATAATTATTAGCCCTTTCACATAACAAAAAGTACTAGATTTAACTCAAGAGATGTCATGAAAAAAAAAGCAAATACAAAGTTTTAGCTTCTCACTGCTAGTTAAAATGCAATATAATGATGCAAATCTGATGTGATTTTTAAATATAAATTAGCCCTGAAATACTGAAAACACAGACTGAGAATAGGGCAATACAAAGTTTGGAATCTGGGTAAAGATGATCCCTTAAAGCTACAAGTCCCCAGCACCAGTAGTCACTTGGTCAAGTTCTGGACATCTTTACAGTCACATAGGACATGATTCAGGGATCTCACTGTCTCCTCTCACATGTTACCTGACCCTCCACCTCCATATCAAAACAGATCCTTCTAGCCTGATCCTTGGGTGGATATATGCAAGTAATATCAGCTAAAAAAAAAAAAAGAAAGACTAACACTTATTGAGTGTTTGTCCTGTGCATGTTGTATCCTATGTCCTTTACGTGTATAGTTTATTTAATCCTTCAACAACCCAAGAAAGTAAGTACTGTTCCCTACTTTATGGATGAGGAAACTGAGACACAGAGACACTGAATGGCTTGACCAAGGTCATGGAGCTGGTAGGTAATAGTACTGGTTTTCAAACCCAGGAGTCCAGCTCTAGAGCACACACTCCGAAACACTAAGGCTTTGATTTACTTGGTTTCGTCATTTTCTAGCACCTAAAAATCAAGTAAGTTTGTGTGCTCTCTAGACAAACAATTTAATTCTAATTAATTCTCTTAAGTGTTGATTGCTTGCAAAATATAAGATCTTCAGTAGTTCACCTGGGAAAACAGTTCAACGGGTGCTGCTATAGCCTTCTGTTCTTTCAAGTACTGACCCCAAGACCACGTGTCCTGTGCAGCCGCTGAAGGGACTAGGGGGAGAAAAAAACACAATGATTTTCTTAAAACAATTAACAACAGAAAAAAATAATAAAATATAATTGAAGATAAACCCATGAAGCAGAGTAATTAATTAACTTGGTAATTGGAAGACCAAGAAACCAATAAGAGCCTTCTCTCTCACTTTCTGTGAGCATTGAGTAAAATCAGCTGACTACTCCATATTCAGCTTTTCCTGTTTTAGAACAGGCTTCTCAACATATCCCACCCTCAGGAAGAACATTTCAAATAGGTACCCCCTTACTCCTTTCACAGAAGAGTGAATAGGTATAGGTTCTCTACAAGATGATATGGTTCATTTTAAGGTGAATGATTGCAGAACATTTTTTATAATCTCCTTTAATTTTACTTCTTTTTGGTGTGAATGTCAATTAGTACAACCTATCAGAAGGCAATGTGTAACATATGTCAAAAGCCTTAAAAATTATTCATATCGGTGAAACCAGAAATTCTAGGAATTTATCTTAATACAATTACAGTCAATGTGCTCAACAGACAAACAAGGGTTGTTATCCTAGAACTCTTCATAATAATGAAACATTGGAAACAAATTAAAGGTCCACTAAGAGAGAGTTAATAAAATGCATTGTAAAGACATGTTATTTTAGTAATTGGCTGTAAAATTACATTGTAGCACATTGTTTAATGGCAGAAGAAGGCTATATTAATAATACACAACTAAGTTGGGGAAAAACAATTTTAGAAAACAAAATGATCCTTTTTCATAAAATATGTAAAAGAAATAAAAATACTAAAATTATATAAATAGAAATCTTAAATGAAGTCATCTTTAGGTGCCAGGATTATAAAAAATTTCTTCCCAATATTCTTTGTTCTTCTGCTTTCCAAATTTTCTACATGAATACCTATCCATTATAATTCAATAAAATATCTGTAAATAATGATACTCTGGCAAAAGGACTAATAATTGTTTTAAATTTATATTCTATGCCCCAGTAATTCCTCCTCTATGATTAGCACATGCTAAGAAAGTAGTCATGATAAAACTTATTGGTAAAATGTACTTAACATTACAGAAAAAATGCAAAGCAAAATTAATATGGGAGAAAGGTTAAATAAATTATGGCACATATGTATAAATATATGATTATGACGTTATCAAAATCCATATTTTTAAATAAAATATCTTGAGAATTTTCTGTGATAAGTAAAAATCAAAATAAAGATACAGAACATGGGACAAGTTGGCTGAAGCCTAAAGAAATTCTGTCCGCTTGCTCCTAGCACCGGAACGGACTTGAGGTTATACTGTAGAACACCGGACTTGAAAAATCACCTGAAAATAGCTGATTGGAAATACCAGGAGCAGAGAGCGCAGAGAAGGGCCAGGAAAAGACGTGAAGTGGGTGAGCCAAATTGCGCAGCTGCGCAGCACTGCTGGAAAGACAGAGGGAAGCTGCTGTCCCTTGGGAGCGGGAGATTCAGCACCACACAGGGATCCCCAAAACAGAGCAACAGAGAAGGTAAGGGGAACCCATATAGCATTGGACAGTGGAAATCAGAGGTGATTCGACCCACAACGGGGTCTCAGACAGACTCTCCCAGTCTAAAAGTGAGTCCATGGCTACAGTCAGCCAAGGAAGCTCATGCTGACTATAATCACCTTGTGTGTGTGTGTGTGTGTGTGTGTGTGTGGCGGGGGGGGGGGGGGGGGGGGGAGTCAATAAGCAGATCTCTGGATCTGTGGAGAGGTCAGAGTGAGGAGATCACCCAGCAGTGAATCCGAGGGGCCAATTATTCACTGAAAGAACTTTGACAGGGCATAGTCAGAGTGCCCTGGGAAAGAGGCACAAGCCTCCCTACCTGGGATGAAGAAGAGGCACCCCTCACCCACATGTGGAACAGCTCTGGGATGGAAATCAGCACCCTGGTGGCTAGGCCTGGCAGCACTGGGGACTAAGACTTTTGGCCTGGTGGAAGCCTTACTGGAAGTCCCACCCAGTGAAGAAAGCCTGCAGAGCTAAAAGATTAGAGCCTAGCAGGATTGTTTTTACTCCTTCGTGTTTTTTTAAATTCTATCCTCCCCTACTTAGGGTGGTGATCAGGGGGTGCCTGCAACCCATGCAGAGCAGAGGCATTGAAAGGAGAGGAAGTGATTGACTGCCCCTCCTGTAAATTACAAGCACCACCCCCAATGCAAATTTGTTTGAACCATCCTGACCAAATCTGATACCCCTTAGAACTCAGTTCCTTGAGAAAAGGGAAAGCAACTCAGAACAAGTACATTCCAGGGGCAAGCTCTGAAGCAGACCCAGCCTCCAGGCTAGGGAATCCCCACCCACTGGACTACTTGAGGTCCTGCCCTGCAGGGATTCAGCCAGGTTTCCCAGGGGCAGCAATTTACATTGGTCTGCCCAAAAGGGTAGGAACTCACACACCAAGTGGCTAGATACAACAACATTGGAGCAAAATCCAGTGAGCTCCACAAATAGCAGTTCCAACGTTTTTGTTGTTGTTTTGGCTGTTTTGGTTTTAATTTTAATTTTTTTTTAATTTTATTTTATTTATTTATTTTTAGAGAGAGAGGAAGGGAGAGGGAGAGAGAGCTAGAAACATCGATGAGAGAGAATATTGACTGGCTACCTCCTGCATGTCCCCCACTGGGGACTGGACCCACAACCTGGGCATGTGCCTTGATCAGGAATTGAACCTGTGACTTCCTGGTGCATGGGTCAATGCTCAATCTCTGATCCATATCAGCCGGGCTAATTTTTATTTTTAATTCAATTTTTCTTTTCCTATGTTTTAGTTTCCTATTCTATATTTTATTTTATTTAACATGATTTTTAAATAATTATTTCATTAATTATCTACCTTCTATTTTTTATACTTATTCTATTTCTGGTCTCTGCCTTCACTGCTTTACTATTCTTTTTTCCCCCCTCCTCTAATTATTTTGGTCTTGCGCATTCTAGTATTTGTTGTGTGTATATGCATGTGTGTGTGTGTTTTGTGTGCTTGTTGGTCTTTCATCTTTTTGTTGAGGCTGTTGCTTTTATTATTGTTGGTGCTAATATTATTTCCAGGTTTCTTTTTGTTTTGGTCTAGTTTTGCCTTGTTTTGCTCTGTCAGAAGCTATATAATAGTTGACACGAAGGGTCAGAGTTAAGACTTACAGTTACAACCCTGAGGACTTAGCCCACCCACAAATGGGTAACAGCAAACAAGACCTAAATTCAATAGGAGAGCTCACATAACCCACACAGGGGTCATTCCTAGAGCACCCAGCTCAGAAGATCAAGGAGACTACTCCATTTGGTCCCACAAGAAGTCCACCCCATCAAGACTGGGAGGCAGAGCAGACTTATCTAATACACATAAACACACACACACAAAGAGCAAAACTGGAAAAATAAAAAAAGTGGCCCAAATAAAAAAATAAAAAAAATAAATAAAAAAAAAAACAAAAAACAGGAAGAATCTCTAGAAAAAAAGCTAAATGAAATGGAGGCAAGCAATTTATCAGATATAGAGTTCAAAGTAATGGTTATAAGGATGCTCAAACAACTTTGTAAGAAGTACATTGAAATTAGTAGAAACTTCATCAGCATGAAAACAGGTATAGAAACAATATATAAGAACCAATCGGAAGTGAAGAATGGCATAGCTGAAATAAAAAATAGAAAGAAACATCCAATCAAAACAGCAAAGAGAAAAAAAAATATTAAAAAAGCAAGAGGAGAGTTTAAGAGAGCTTTGGGACAATATGATATGTAACAACATTCACATCACCGGGGTACCACAAGGAGAAGACTGTGAGCAAGAAATAGAGGACCTGCTGAAGAAATAAAGATAGAAAGCTTCTCTAAACTGGTGAAGGAAAACATTACTCAAATTCAGAAAACACAGAGTCCCAATCAAGAAGAAGCCAAAGAGACCCACACCTAGATACATCATAATTAAAATGGCAAATGTTAAAGACAAACAAATAATCTTAAAGGCACCAAGGGAGATACAAAGTTACCTACAAAGAAGCTCCCATTAGTCTGTCAGCTAATATCTCAATATAAACACTGCAGGCCAGAACGGAGTGGCATGAAGTATACAAAGTAATGGAAAGCAAGGGACTAAATCCAAGACAACTCTACCAAACAAGGCTATTATTCAAATTGAAGGTGAAATAAAGACCAAAGAAAATAAAGGCTAAAGGAGTCTACTACCACCAAATCAGCACTGCAGTAAATCCTAAAGGTACTGCTGTAAGAAGAAGAAGCAAAAGAGAGAGAGAAGAAGCAACACAGGCATAAAGTATAAAAATGGCAACAAATAAGTACTTATCAATGATAACCTTAAATGTAAATGGCTTAAGTGCTCCAATCAAAGACAAAGGATAGCTGAATGGATAAGAAAACATGACCCATATATATGTTGTCTAAGAGAGATCCACCTCAGGAAAAAAAAAAGACTCACACAGGATGAAAGTAAAGGGATGAAAAAAAATTTGTCCATGCAAATGAAAACAAACAAACAAAAAAAGCTGGGGTTGCAATACACATATCTGACAAAATAGACTTCAAAATGAAGGTCATAACAAGAGCCAAAGAAGGCCACTATATAACATTAAAAGAATTGATCCAACAAGATATAACCTGGGTCAACATATATGTATTCAATACAAGAGCACCAAATATATTTTAAAACTTCTGGAGGACTTTAAGGGAGTGATTGACAACAATATAATCATAGTAGAGGACTTTAGCACCCCCACTGACATCACTGGATAGATATTCTATACAAAAAAAAAAGTCAACAAGGAAACAGCATCCCTAAACAACACACTAGATCAGATTAATTTAATTGATATTTACAGAACATTTCACCCCAAAGCTGCAGAATATACATTCATCTCAAGTGCCCATGAGACATTCTAAAAAGCAGACCACATGATAGGACACAAACTAAATCTCTACAAGTTCAAGAAGACTGAAATCCTATCAAGCATCTTCTCAGATGACAATGGCACGAAACTAGAAATCAATTACAATAAAAACACTCAAAAACATTCAAACACATGGAGGCTAAATAGCATGTTATTAAACAATGAATGGGTTACCAAGGAAGACATCAAAAGCTTCCTGGAAACAAATTTAAAATGAACACACAACACAAAGTCTACGGGACACAGTGAGAGCAGTCTTGAGAGGAAAGTTCATAACTCTACAAGCCTACCTCAAGAAACAAGAAAAATTTCCAATAAACTATCTAACTCTAGAACTGAAAGAATTAGAAAGAGCCCTGGCCACTTTGGCTCAGTGGTTAGAGTGTTGGACAGAAGACCAAAGGGTCACAGGTTCGATTCCCATTCAAAGGCACATACCTTGGTTGCAGGTTTGATTCCCGGCCCTGGTCGGGGTCATGCAGGAGGCAACCAATCAATGTGTCTCTCACATCAATGTTTCTCTCTCTTCCTCCTTCCCTTCCCCTCTATCTAAAAATCAGTCGGAAAATATCCTCAGGAGAAGATTAAAGGAAAATTAGAGAACAAAAAGAAAAACCCAGAGTTAATAGGAAAAAGTAAATAATAAAGATCAGAGTAGATATAAATGACATAGAGAAAAAAACACAATACAAAAGATCAATGAAACCAAGAGCTGGCTGTTTGAAAAGATAAACAAGACTGATCAACCTTTACCGAGACTCACCAAGAAACAAAGAGAGAGGAACCAAATTAATGACTCGAAAACAAAAGAAGTGAAGTAATGACTGATACCACAAAAATGCAAAGGATTATAAGAAAATACTATGATTTGATTTGCTTCATCAAATCTTCCAAAACTCAACCAGGAAGAGTCAGAAAATCTAAACAGACGAATAACAACTAAGGAAATTGAAGCACTAATCAATAAATTCCCAGCTAACAAAAGCTGTGGTCCAAATGGCTTCACTGGGCAGTTTTACCAACATTCAAAGAAGAACTAGCACCTATTCTCCTCAAACTATTTCAAAAATGTCAAGAAGAAGGAAAACTTCCAAGCTCTTTTTATGAGCCCAGACTAATCTTAATTCCAAAACCAGATAAAAATACTACAAAGAAAAAAATTATAGAGCAGTATCCCTGATAAACACAGATGCCAAAATCTTCAACAAAATATTAGTAAATCAGATGTAGCAATATATCAAGAAAATTATTCACCACAACCAACTGGGATTTATCTCAGGAATGCAAGGCTGGTACAGTATTCACAAATCAATAAATCTGACACACCACATAAACAAAATGAAAGATTTAAATATGATCGTACCAATTTCATATGATCATATGAAAAAGCATTTGACAAAATCCATCACCTACTTTTGATAAAAACTCTCAGCAAAGTGGGAATAGAGGAATCATACCTCAAACTAATAAAGCCATATATGAAAAACCTACAGCCAACATTATACTCAATGGGAAAAAAATGAAAAGTATTTCCCATAAAACCAGAAAGAAGACTGAGATGGGTGCTTTCACTACTCTTATAGCGCTGGAAATCTTAGCCACTGTAATTAGAAAAGACAAAATAAAGGGCATCCAAATTGGAAAGGAGGAAGTAAAATTTTCATTATTTGCAGATGACATGATACTGTACACAGGAAACCCTAAAGACTTTACCAAAAAATTACTAGATTTAATAAATTAATTCCGCTATGTAACAGGATACAAAATCAACATCCAAAAATCGTTGGCAATTTTATACACCAATAATGAATAAACAGAAAGAGAAACTAAAAAATAAATTCCATTTACCTTTGCAACAAAAAAATTAAGATACCTAGGAATAAACTTAGCTAATGAGGTAAAAGATCTGTTCTCAGAAAACTACAGGGCATTAAAAAAAGTAATAAAGAAAGATACAAACAAGCATATACCATGTTCATTCACTGGAAGAATCAACATCATTAAAACATCCATACTACCCAAAGCAAGCTACAGATTCACTGCAATCCCTATTAACATATCAATGGCATATTTCACAGATCCAGAACAAATACTCCAAAAGTTTATACAGAACCAAAAAAGACCCCAAATAAAGGCAGCAATCTTGAGAAAGAACATAGTTGGAGGAATCACAATACTAGATATCAGGTTATACTACAAAGCCATTGTAATCAAAATAGCCTGGCACTGGCCCAAAAACAAGCATATAGAGCCATGGAACAAAACAGAGAACCCAGAAATCGACCCAAGACAGTATGCTCAATTAATATTTGACAAAGGAGGCAAAAGCATACAATGAACTAAAGACAGTCCCTTCAATAAATGGTGATGAGAAAATTGGACAGCTACATGCAAAAAAATGAAACTAGACCACCAACGTACACCATACACAAGAATAAACTCAAAATGGATAAAACATGTAAATGTAACTCATGAAACCATAAAAATTCTAGAAGAAAATGTAGGCAGCAAAATCTCAGACATCTCATGTACCAAATTTTCAGATATATCACTCAGGGCAAGAGAAACAAATGAAAAAATAATAATAATAAATGGGACATCAAACTAAAAATCCTCTGCACATCAAAAGAAACCAGCATCAAAATGAAAATGGAACCCACTCTTTGGGGGACTATATTTGCCAATGATACATCAGATAAGGGGTTAACATCCAAAATATATAAAGTACTCATACAATTCAATAAAAATAAGACAAACAATCTAATTAAAAATGAGCAGAGAACCTGAATAGACACTTCTCCAAAGTGGACATACAAATGGCCAAGAGACATGAAAAAATGCTCAGCATCAGTAATCATCTAAGAGATGCAAATTATAATGACTATGAGGTATCACCTCACACCTGCCAGAATAGCTGCCATCAACAAATCATCAAACAAGTGCTGGTGAGAATGAAGAGAAAAGGGGACCCTAGTACACTGCTGGAGGGAATGCAGACTGGTGCAACCACTGAGAAAAACAATATAGAATTTTTTCAAAAAATTAAAAACAGAACTGCCATTTGACCCAGTGTTCTTACTTCTAGGAATATATCCTAAGAAGCCTGAAACACCAATCAGGAAGAATATATGCACCCCTATGTTCATAGCAGCACTATTTACAATAGCTAAGATCTGGAAACAGCCCAAATAACCATCAGTAGATGAGGGGATAAAAAAGCTGTAGTATATATACACAATGTAATACTATGCAGCTATAAGAAAGAAAGATCTCTTAGCCTTTGACATGACATGGAGGGACCTGGAGAGTATTATGCTAAGCAAAATAAGCCGGTCAGAAAAAGATAAGTATCACATGATCTCAATTATTTGTGGAATATAATGAACAAAATAAGATGACAAATAAAATAGATTCAGAGACATGAAAGTAGGAAACAAACTGACAAACCTCAGAGGGAAGTGGGGTGGGGGATGGGAAGAGATAAACCAAACAACTTATATGCATATATGCACAACCAATGAACACATACGACATTTTAGAGAGGGCAGTTGGGGGTGAGAGCAAGGAGGAGGGTGTAAATGGGGGAAAAAAGGAGGGACATCTGTTAATACTTTCAGCAATAAAGATAATTTTTTAAAAAGTAAGGCTACATACCCCATGTTTGTAGCAGCACTATTTACAATAGCTAAGATCTGGAAACAGCCCAAGTGTCCATCAGTAGACGAATGGATAAAAAAGCTGTGGTACATATACACAATGGAGTACTATGCAGCTACAAGAAACACAGATCTCTTATCCTTTGAGACTACATGGAGGGTCCTGGAAAGTATTATCCTAAGCGAAACAAGCCAAACAGAGAAAGACAAGTATCATATGATCTCACTTATTTGTGGAATATAATGAACATAACAGTCTGAGGAATGGGATAGTCCCAGAGACGTGGAACTGGGGTACAGGCTGACAATCCTCAGAAGAGGGGGTGGTGGGGGATAAATAAACCACAGAACTTATATTCATGTATGCATGAACAATGGACATGGGCAACAAAGCTGGGGACAGGGCAGGGAGGGAGAGGAAGGGGGGAATTAGTGGGGGGAAAAGGAGAAACATCTGTAACAAAAGTAAATAAATTAATTTTTAAAAAAAGTAAGGCTAGCCTGGCTGGTGGCTCAGTGGTTGAGCGTCGACTCCATGCACCAAGAGGTCACTGGTTCAATTTCCGGTCAGGGCACATGTCCAGATTATGGGACTAATGCCCAGTGGGGGGCATGCAGGAGGCAGTCAATCGATGTTCTCTCTCATTGATGTTTCTATCTCTCTCTCCCGCTCCCTTCTTCTCTCTCTAAAATCAATAAAGAAACAAAAATTTAAATAAAAAGAATATAAAATGGTATATTTAATATAACCTTAAATTTTAAAATAAAAATTACATATATTAAAACTTTCACTTATTCAACATATTTATAAAGCACCTTCTCTTTGAAAGATACTATGCATATATGTGTGTCCACATATACAAACACACTCATAGAAAAGCAACTGGAAAGAAATAGCAAAATACTGACTATATACTTGGTCGGTGAGATTAATGTAAATATTCTTCTCTTATTTGTTACTTTCTATAGTTTTAAAAGTATCTACCAGTATTACTAATTAACCCTCCTTCCACACACACACACTCACACACATACACATACATGCATCCTTGGAGAAGACTGATCAAAATTTTTACATTTATCTTTCTGCAAAATGCTCCAGAAGGTGCTTTTAGGTAGAGGGTCAGATCTGCAAGAGCATTGGTGGTGACAGGTGGTAAGATACATCTCTGAGTCAAACATTTGAAACCTCTCAAGATAATAAAGCAACCTGACGGAATAACAAACATAAAAATCCACCAAGCTGTGCAGGAAAAATTCATGTAAACTTTTAATAATTTAAAAAATATTTTCTGAGCTCCTCTTAATGTGCCCAGAAATATGCTGCCTACTAGAATAAAAATATAACCCTGTCCTGTTCTAATAAATGAAAACTAAATAAATAATATATATTATTATTCCTTTGGCATCTATATATATCATTAACAAGAAAGAGAATACTTTATAGTCAGGTGATAAAAAAATAATACCAATTTATAGTTTTAAAATAGACACAACAGAGCATGCACATTAACATAATATTTACTCTATATCAGTCACAATATACTAACTTGGTATTATAACTAAGCAATATACTTTCTAAAGCATGAGAATTTTTTATTTTAATTGTCAAATAGGCTGATAGAATTGCCATCAATGATTTCTCTCGTTTTGTTTGAAAACAGTAAGATATCATAGTGTGATTTCCATCACAGCTCAGTCTGTTGGCCCATTACACCACTTAAAGATTTGCTGCTATATCTACAACATGAAATATTTTATTTTACTAAACAGAAAAAGCAATTTTACAAACCCTGAAGATGATCTGTTAAGATTATTCAACATCCCTATTTTCACATAAACATTTTACTACATTACAATTATATGCTTTACAAAAATATTATAGCAGTGTTGGCTCTAACGCAAATGTAGATATCTCATTTTCTAAAACAGCTGTGTTCTTAAAAAGATTGTGTGTAATTTCTCAAATTATCATATTTTCAATTGTTGTTTATTATCATTTTCACCAGAAAAAAACCATATCTAAGACCTTTTTTTATGATCACATAAGTAAGCAATGAACCTTTTAAAATTTATCAGGAAAATATAGTATCAAACAATAACAACTTTCAATGAATTAAATATTTTTGTAAAGCAAGAGAACTACTCAGCAATATAGTGCCTGCAAATGGAATACCAGGTTCACCTGCTCCTGGAGCCTGTACACAGCCCTTCGCTTGTCAGTGGTTCTAAACTATTCTGTCACCCTGTTGTCTCTTTTCACCTTGTTCATTCTTTTCTATGGGGATTACATTATCTGAAACTAACATTAGCAGAAATGAACTAGTTTGCTTATTTAGAATTAGAATGTAAGATCCTAAAAACAAGAGATTTTGGTCTTGATCATCATTGTGCCCCTACAGCTATAATCATGATAAATATCTGCTTAATGAATTAAAGGCAAGACAGGCAGGCAGAATAGTACTTTTGGCTTTCATGGGGGACATCTGTAATAGTGTCAACAATAAAAAGAAAATCAAAAAGTAAGTAAATAAAATAAATTCAAAGATATTTATTTTGACTAACTCATTTCTCAATTTCCTGGAGGGAAGAAACCAACTATGACACAGCACTGCTTCAGGTACCAAACTTACTCTTTTTTTTTTTATGCAGTTTTCTCAGATATACTACAAATATGACCTTTGTTTTATAGAATATTGGATATACATACAGGTTTGTAAATCCTAAATTCCTTTTCTTTTCAATATACACACTGGCCACAACAAAGTATTTCAATTATTACTCTTCTGTCAAACATTACTAATAGATAAATGTATTAGATTCTATATTATCCATCACTTAATAGACACCTATTCTATACCAGGTGCCGAATTAGGGTGTGTGTGTGTGTGTGTGTGTGTGTGTGTGTGTGTACGCACGCACACGTGCATTTATGTGTGTTGTATGTTTCCATTTATCCTTTACAACAGTGTATTTATAACATTATTTTATAATTTTAAGAAACTGAGGCTTATAGAGGCCACACATCTAGAAAAGTCTGGATTTAACATTTCTAGCCCATGCACACTATGTAACACTGCCTGACTTTAGCATACATAGTCAAGATGTAGCAGAAATGTTTATTAATAACTTTGATGCTTAATAGCATCATAAAATCAAGACTGTGAGGAAATTAATAAGGTCACTCACTGATGGTGGCTTTGGAAATTTAAGTAAAACTTTTGAAAGTTACATCGATAATACATATTTATTGCCAAAAATAATGTGTAAATACTCATTGATCTATTCATCCCAACATTAACATTATATTCTAAAAAATATATACAAAAGTAACAAAGGCTGCCTTTACAACAGCACAAAGTTTCGGGGGGGGGGGGGCATCTAAATATCCAACAGAGGCCAAATAATTTATGGTTATGAAGATCACACAATATGACTTTTGTAAATACAGTTACTTTAAGCACAATTAGAGCAGTTTATATGGACTTTAGCATTAGAAAGTATATGTTTACATATGAATAAAAACTATTAAAAAAAAAAATGAAGGTATCTAGTTAAAGATGAGATGTGTCAGCAATGCAGGACAAAGGCTAGAAGATTTGGCCAGTCAAGAACCCAGCCCTTTTTTATATTTAGTTTATTACTTACATAGACAGCAAAAAGCAAAAGCAGCTAGAGGGGCCAGCAGAGGGTGACACTGGAACAAAAGGGACCAGATACTGCAATGTAGACGCTCAGCTACCCTGTTCCTGAGGAGCCAATTGCAAGCTGCAGCTCTGCTGTTTCATAGTCTGCAGTTGCATTCTAAGGGGGCAGAAGGTGGGATGTGAAGCAAAATGCCTCCATCTCATCAGAACCCCAGGAGGCAATGAGAAACTGTCTCATGATGAACTCCTCGAGGAGGCTGGTAGGCAAGTGAAAACTGACCTACAGCAGCTCCAAGTTCTCATGTTCCAGGAGGATCACAGGGCATTCTGTTAAGACTTAGACCACCTGCAGGTAAGCCTTGTCTACCTGGCATATTTGGATATGTGCAACGTTATCAGGACACCATGGTAGAGCCATTCCCCTACAAAAGTGGATGGATGGTTTTGGCTTTAAAAAAATAGAAATACAACACCTTCCCTTGTGTTGAAATAGGCAGGGCCATCTATTTCTTTTCTCTGAGCAATATGAGGTAGGGTGTGTGTGTATTTCCTTTCCTCTAAAAGCAAGAAAGAGTCCTTCAAATGATGGAGGTATTTGGCTTATTTTGCCTCAGCCAAATTTGTAGACCTACAACTTCTTTCACAAAAAGTCGCAATTTGTGCCTGGTGAAATGACAGGATGATAAATTTACACTTTACCACTCACTGAATTTTACTTTGTTCTTCTACACACACCTTGAGATTTGTTGGACTATGCATCAGACTAGCAAGAGTGAAGTCTAGAAATTAAAAGCAAAGAACACATAAGAAAACATGGCATAGACAGCCAAAGTAAAATGTCAAGAAAGCAAGATGGTAGAAGCCAAGCTTATTGACCAAAGCAACATTACGATATGATAACAAATTGCTTCTAAGTGCTCAGCTTCTTGTTATGCTATTTCTACTACCAAGAGTTCATGTCACCATAGACATGTCACATTTCTGCAGCACACCTTTAAAAAAAAAACATGGCCATGAACCAGCGTCCTCCATTGACCATAATTATTTTTCTGGTTTAAAACCCCCTGAGGCATAGGCCTACAGAAACTATCAAGAAAGGGAGTAGATGAGAAGAACTGGAACCAGAGCTGCCTCCAGACCATTCACAGTGAGAATCAACTATATAAATAATGGTCCAAGCTGTGCAGTGTGAAGAGAGAAAATTCAACCATAGACTTGGCAGTACAGTAAGAGGACCCATTGCTAAGAAAAACAAATCTACCAGTGTGGCAAAACAAAGGAGTTCAGCAAAACACAAGTCAAGAAAGGGCAGGTTCCATGCTTGGATGGGTTGAAGGCTGGGCATTGACTAATTTTCTTAAGCATGTGTGCTTATGGGCATTACTTGATGAATGTACTGCCACACTTCCCCGAGCCGGACCATGCACTTATAGACAACCGAGCACTGAGATACACAGAGATTTAGCCCTTGGAAGTATTCCTTTTATAAAGCACTCACGATATCTAATGGGACTGGGCAGCAACATCCACTTTGTAAAAGGAGCGCACATATTCAGTATGACATATCCCAGACCAGATACCCCTTAATCATGAGGGAATTTTTTTAGATTATGTAAACCACAGTTGTATCCTATTTTATTACTTCAGATGTGAAGTTCTGAATAATTAAGTTTACTTAAATTAGTAAATATCTTTTACTTTGTATTTCAATTCTTGATATAAATACTCTTCCATATGTGTACACTAGCATTTTTGTTTTCAAACTTTCTTATAAAAATATAAAACATAAAAAGCATGGCATACTGTTTAAATATGTAAAGAGACCTAGTTGTCACCTAGTCCTATGATATTTTTTTCAAACCTTAAATTCTTCTCTAGCATGACTTCATTTTACTTACAAAGATATCCTATGAGGAGCTCTGATTTGAGAAGCCTCAAAGTGGAATTAGTCTGGTCACTTCACACTCTGCCCACTCAGAGAGCACAGATTTAAACATCACTAAGTACAAATGTCTCACTTTGGCAAAAAGAACATCCACTTCTAGGAAACTGCATACCATTTATTAGTAATTTCCTAACTAAAATTAAAAATGGCAGAGGGTGAAGAATAAATTATCTTTTTTTTTTTTTAATTCTCACCTGAGAATATTTTTCCATTTTATAGAGTTGGAGGGAGGGATAGAGAGAGAGAAGCACTGATGTGAGAGAGACACATCGATTGGTTGCCTCCCACACAACTCCGACCCTGGGCAGGAGACGGACGAACCACAACCAAGGTACATGCCTTTGACCAGAATCAAACCCAAGACTCTTGGGTCTGTGGGCTGACGCTCTAACTGCTGAGCCAAACTGGCCAGAGCAAAATTATTATTCTTTTTTTTTAAATTTTTTTTTCCTTTATTGATTTCAGAAAGAGAGAAAATGAGAGAAAGAGAGAGATAGAAACATTGATAAGCGAGAACATCTATTGGCTGCTTCCTGCATGCCCCCCACAGGGGGTTGGGTCCACAACCTGGGCATGTGTCCTGACCAGGAATCAAACCGGCAACCTCCTGGTGCATGGGTCGATGCTCAACCACTAAGCCATACTAGCCGGACAAAATTATTATTATTATTATTATTATTTTTTTTTTAATCCTCACCCGAGGACACCTTTCAATTTGTTTGTTCAGGTAGAGTGGGAGGGAGAGAGAGGAAGAGAGAGAGAGAAACATCGACGTGAAAGGGACACATCAAGTGGCTGCCACCCACATGACCAGCCAGGGCCGGGGACAAACTGCAACCGAGGTACATGCCCTTAGCGGGAACTGAACCCAGGTCTCTCGGGACTGCAGGCCTATTTTTCTTAAGGATAGAACCATGTAATCTTAAAACTCATATCTCAGAGCAATACCTTTCCAATTCCATGTGCTGTAAAAACAACTCTTCACATCAATATTTCAACTTAACTTCAAAAGTTACACTGCATATGACACCTTCAACTAACACCTTAGAATATGTGAGAAAAATCAATTGTGGTAGCAACCAACAGATTTTACAACATTCTTATATAAATAATGCCTTCTTTGGTGGTACCAACTAGAAATGACACAATTCTCCTAATCTTGACAATTTATCACTGCTGGGTAATAACCCCCTGAAGTAGTAGCTCCCTAAATAGACCTCACTTTTCAAACTCTCACTGTAACAAGAACTTTTCCCAAAACACTTTTCATTTGCACATTCAGGCTGCTTCTCATTTCAGTATAACTGAACTTAAAAAACATGCACTGCTCATCTTAGTCAAAGCAGGTACTGAATGTTGGGAAATAAACAGAGAATTTAACTCTTGTCCTCATATGGCATTTACTTTAGAGGAGAGACATACAGTGCAGATAAAGTCACCCCTAACCTAATATGATAGGACTCAATGTTTTGGTGAATAAACAGACAGGCAAGAGTTCTAATATGCACCAGTTAAGAAACCCAAACAATGTATCTGGGAACAAATGAAGAAAGATTAATTCTGAACAGAGAAAGCTTCCTAGAAGCCATTGTTTTTTGGGACAAACAAAAATTTAACAGAGAATCCAGGAATCTGGGGAAGAACAGCAGGAGCAAAGCAAGAGAGGCTGGAAAGGGAAGACCTCCTACAAATACTAGAGCCTTATTTAGTAAGCATTAACATAAAACTCACAGGGATACACAGACAGAAGGCTGGATCACCAGATTGGGAGAAAGCAAAAATAAGATCTTGGAAGTTTGCTTGAGGAGTCTGATCTTTATTCTGGTGGCATAGAAAACGATTAAAGACTGCTGAGTAGTAAAATATATCATTAGAACTTACTAATCAGTGCCAGGTAAGGATGAAACGATGTGAGATATGAAGACTAAAAAGACTGAGAATGACAACATGATAGTCTGCTACGAGTCAAGGTTATAGTGGTTATGTTGGGAGCACTAGGAAATGAAGAGTTACAGAAATTCAAAAAGGACTGAAAAAAATACAAAGCAGTCCTGAGAGCCCCACTCAGTCAAGCTGGAGATTCTGCAGAGGGGCTATTGGCACTGAGGGACTTTCTCCAGCAGCTCTTGGCAGTCTAAAAATGGGAGCAGATGGTGAAGTTTGCGGACAGCTGGGAACTGATGAGGAAGTGGCCAAGTGGATGAGAGACTCTAAGCCAGGAGAACATAGGATAAAATGTTTAAGGGACCCCAACTGGCCTGGGAGGCATATGACATCTGAAAACAACTGACAAGAGAACAAGAAGCAATGGAAAATCGAAAATACAAAATATGATTATTTTTTAAAAGCTTCCACAGATTTGAAGATGTGAAAAGAACTGAGTGTTATGAGAGTGTGATCAAGAAAAGGGTTTCAGAATTTGGTGGATCAACAATTTATTCAACATACATCTATATCCTAAGCTCAGATGCTGCAACAAGTTGACAGAAGAACAATGCAAAAAAATAACATTGAAAATCTAAGTTTAGCAGAGAAAAAAGGTGTGTGTAAGCAAGTTATTCTCGTTTGGTGGTGTCCAAATGTGGTCATTGCCTAGGAACTTTTAGAAATGTAAATTTTAGAGGCCATTCCCCAGGCTTAATGACAGAAACTCCAAGTGTGGGACCAACAATCTCTTTTCACACCCTCCAGGTGACTCTAATGCAGCTAATGTCTGAAAACCTCACAGAGAGACCAGTGTGGTGACTGCCAGAGGGGAAGGGGGTGGGACAGGCAGAAGAAGGTAAAGCAGGGATAAATGGCGATGGAAGGAGACTTGACTTAATATACAGATGACGTATTATACAATTGTACACCTGAAACCTATATAATTTTATTAAACAATGTAACCTCAGTAAATTTAATTTTTTAAAAAATTTAAAACAAAACAACACTGCCCTAGGTTGAGGGCCAGACTCCAGCTGCAGATGGCCCCAAAGACAGGGGCAGAATGAGAACGCTCTGATCAAAGCTTGTTCTTGAATTTCTATGAGTCTCCATCCTCCCCCAAAATGTATCTTGACAGTACAGCCCTTTGTTTTCCTTTCAAAAGAAAGACTCAAATTAAAACACCATGCTAAGAATTTTAGTCTTGAGCATCTGTGTGCTGAGAAGCCAGTGGTTTTTAAGCAGACAAGTACCAAAATACGCTTTGGACCTAATTCTCTTCTGCCCTTCCCATTGTTGGTTTTGTGGTTTACACTGTTTTAAACACACTGTTAGTGGCTCTTTTAGAGGTGATAAAATAGAATAAGGAGGGAGGACTAGTAATAGAGATATCATAAAGGAAGCTATCTCAGCAAGCAGGCATAAGATGATTAGATCTTGATTTGAGAAAGCTGCTACGAGGATTGAGAGAAGCCAAAAGAATTCAGAGGGATTTTCAAATGAGACTTGACCAAATTGGACAATGAGATGGGAAAGAGAGGACTTTGGCATTTATAGCTTAGGAGACTGAGTTTATAATTATGCCTGCCATTAAGCAAGACAAAACTAGAGGAGCAGGCTTAGAGAGCAAGGTGAATACCTTTGCAGAGATGCTGAATCTCTGAAATCTAAAGAAATCTAAAGGATATTAGGATGAACTGTCTACAAGGCATTAATAACAGGATTTTCAGAAGAAAGTTTGGGACTGGAAAGTTGGATTTAGTGGCAATCACTGTACAGGGGGTTAAAGCGTAGGCAGGGCATGAAGCAGGCAGGGCCCAGAACGGGCCTAGGGAACTAAAGTGTTTAAGATGTGGGTAGAAAAACAACAATCAGAGAAGGATAGTGAGAAGAGGCAACCAGAGAAACAGGATAAATGAGGGAGGAAATACTTTCAAGAATAAAGAGTACTCAATATCATATTTGATAGAAATGTAAAACAACACGAGGACAGAACAAAGACCACTGAATTTAGTAACTGGAAGGATATTAGTGGTCTTTACCTGAGACTCTGAGTACAGTGATTGACTAAAGATGGAGGAAAAAGCAGAGATCTGAAGCTGGACAAAGAAACAGGATCAAGAACAGGTAGTGAGTTTCATCTCAGGATGGTTTCTATGAGGAAACAGGAATAGGTGCTGGTCCAAGGAGATCTGGAGATGATCAAGAGAAAAGGCTGGAAAAATAGTCCAACCTTGTGATGAGAACACCTTTCACAGTTACATCTATGGAACTGTGTATGGAAATTATTGTCTCCAGAACTGACAAGCTCATAGAGCCATGAGATAATGGTGACTGAGGAGTCACATATGACAAGACAGAGAAAAACAATGTGAATCATGGACTCAACAAACAAGGTCTATGACACAGACTCTGTGTTAGATAGTAACGATTCATAGAAGCATACGAGAGAGTTTTGTCCTTAACGAGCTTACAGCTTAGTGGGGAAGCAGATAACTACTATACAACAAGGAAAATCCAACTGCACAGACATGAACTAAGAGCTATGAGAACAAAGTGGACAGAACAATCAGCATTGTCTTGAAGACGCCATTCAGTTTTCATTTTTTATTCAACAAATATTAATTGAATGCTTCTAATACCTTTATACACCATAAATTCTAGTGTGCAAAGACAGACAATAAACAAGATAAATAAGTAAAATACATAGCATATCAGATGGCAATAATATAGAGAAAATAAAGCAGAGAAATGGGTTAGGCAGTATGAGCAGGAAAGGATCTGTAATTTTCACATATGTTGATTTCTCAACAAAAACAAGAGGCAAGAAGACAATTAAATGATATATTTAAAGCACTGAAAGCCATAAAACTGTCAAATAAAAAAATTATACCTCGAATGTAAACATCCACCCAAAAATGAAAGTGAAAAAAAAAACAAAATTTTAGACTTAATAAAAACTGATTTTGATGTTTATCAGTTCTTCTACAGAATACAGTTTCCACTCTTGACTGAATATTTCCTCACACCTAGATAGTTCCTCCAGTCTCCTAAAAAACTCTAGTAAAACTTTTCCTTTTTCCTTTAAACATTTAAGTATTTAAGCTATTTGGAATTCGTTCTTATATAGGGTGTCCCAAAAAATATGTATACTGGGTGCCTGTAGATTCTATTACATTTGAAAATGAAATGTATTTTAATAAACACTGGCTTTATAATTATTCAAAATTGTGTATACGGCCCTGGCCGGTTTTGCTCGGTGGTTAGCGCATCAGCCCATGGACCAGAGAGTCCCGGGTTCAGTTCCCACTAAGGGCATGTACCTTGGTTGCAGTTTGTCCCCAGCCCCGGATGGGGTCGTGTGGGTGGCAACCAGTTGATGTGTCTCTCTCACATTGATGTTTCTCTCTCTTCCCCACTCTCTCCCTCCCACTCTATCTGAAGATAAATGCAAAAAAATGTCCTCGGGTGAAGATTAAAAAAAAAAATGTGTATATGTTTTTTGGGACACCCTATGGTAGATAGACAGTTTGGCAAGCATAATTTATGCTTTGTCCACCTGAATGTATTTACCATCCTTCTTATATATTAAATTTTGACATCTATTTCTGGTTTTTCTATTCTGTTCCACAGATTCTTAGACTACTACTATACAACCAGAATGTTGGGGATTTCAGTATAAAATTTCTTTATTTGAATTAAATTAAAACCAGTTGAAATTCTATTTTGGAATTGAAATAAATATTAATTTAGGAAGAATTAACATTTTTGTGGTAGGTTTTTTTCACTTTTTAATATTTATATGTACCAATAGGATTTTCTAATTGTGTTCATATGACACCCTGCACTTTTCTCATTCAATTTATTCTAAATATTTTATACATTTTGCTTTTATGGTGCAATATTTTTCCATTTTCAGTTTCCAAGTGCTGATAACTGACATACATCAAACCTCTTCAACATTCTTGTATTGATTCTAACAGCCTATAATTAGATTCTCCTGGGTTTTCTAAGTATAAAACTGTATCATCTGCAGAACTATGTATATAGTTTTATCTCTTCTTTCTAAAGCTTATGCCACTTATTTTTTTTATATTTCATTCAGTAAAAACTCCAAGACAATATTGAATATCAATGATGACAGTAAAATCACTTTATGAGATTAACAGAAATGGTTTTGATGTTTTGCTAGTATGTTTGCTACTATAATTTGCTAAATAATTTTTAAAGTATATTTAATCATATTTTATATCAGATTTTTTATTAGGAATGGCAGTTCAATTTTATCAAAAGCCTTTTTCAGTGTTAAAGAACATTATATGGCTTTTCTCTTTTAATTTGTTCATGTATGAATTATGTTGGCTGATTTTATAATATTAAGTTCTATTTCATTGCTAAATTTTATATTACTGAATAGTATATCCTCCTTGATAACAGGGTAGCATTTTTATTTAGAATTTCATATTTTTATTTATATGTGATATGAATTTAGTCTACAGATCTGTTTTTTTATAATATGTTTCTCAGATTTCATATACTGGCTTCATATTTTCATCATTTTATATGACCTGGAAGAGTTTGAACATTTGTTCTTTTAAAGGTGAAGAATAGTTCAGCTGTGACTCTGGCTGCACCTCATCTTCCAGTCTCTTCTACTGTATGACCGATTTAAATATTCAACTTTTTCTTGAGTATATTTTGATAATAGTTTATTAGGAAATTATCTAGTTCCCCCAGAGTTTCAAATGTGTTATATGTATTATTCTCTCTCACTTCTACTTTTTACAAAACTTCTCCCACATCTTTACTTAATTTTCTTTTTTCATTTAGTAATTAAGGTCAAGATGCACATGGAACATGTATATGGAAGGTTTCTGCTTTAGGAGAATGGGTAAATTGTGACAGCAATTTACAGAAGTCACCAGGAGAAAAAGTGGAAAATGAGAAGAAAATCGTGGTTGAAACACAGGGGAATCGCAACACTTTAATGGACGGTAGAGAATAAAGAACTAATAAAAGAACCCGGCTGATTTGACCCACTGATCCCACTTCTAGGAATATACCCTAAGAAGCCTGAAACACCAATCAGAAAAAAATATATGTACCCCCATATTCGTAGCAGCACTATTTATAATAGCTAAGATCTGGAAACAACCCAAATGTCCATCAGTAGATGAATGCATAAAAAAGTAGTGGTAATATACACAATGGAGTAATATGCAGCTACAAGAAACAAAGATCTCTTATCCTTTGAGATGACAGGGACCTGGAAAGTATTATCCTAAGCGAAACAAGCCAAACAGAGAAAAACAAGTTATCATATGATCTCACTTATTTGTTAACTATAATGAACATAACAGTCTGAGGAATGGGGTAGTCCCACAGACATGGAAGTGGGGTACAGACTGACAATCCTCAGAAGAGAGGGTGGTGGGGGAGAGATAAACCACAGAACTTATATTCATGTATGCATGAACAATGGACATGGACAACAAAGCTGGGGACAGGGCGGGGAGGGAAGAAGAGGGGGAATCAGTGGGGGGAAAGAAGAAACATCTGTAACAAAAATAAATAAATAAATAAATAAATAAATAAATAAATAAACAAACAAACAAATAAAAAGAGCCCGGCCGGTGTGGCTCAGTGGTTGAGCATCGACCCATGTACCAAGAGGTCACTGGTTTGACTCTTGGCAGGGCACATGCCTGGGTTGCGGGCTCCCCAGTGGGGGGCATGCAGGTGGTGGCCAATCGATGTTCTCTCTCATCAATGTTTCTATCTCTCTCTCCCTCTCTCTCTCTTTAAAATCAATAATAAAGAACTAATAAAAGAGAAAGCATAGAGACATACAAACTAGAACAAATTGTATCAGAATACAAAGAAAGAACAAAGGAGGAGGAAGAGAAGGGACTGGGTGGGGGAGAAAGAAGAAGTGAAGGAAGAGTAGATGGAGAAGAAAAAGAAGGTGGTAAAGAGGAAGAAATAGTCAACACCTCAAATGAGAGATCAATTCTGATAGATGAATATGGAACAGAAGAAAGAAGTCAAGAAGAAACTGTCAAATAGATGAAGGGGTCACTTTAACAACAGGACTGAATGAAGATCAGGATTCCTGAGTGGGCCTAGTTCTGTCACTAGAAGAGTGTAAAAAACTATGGAATCTGAAAAAAAATCTGAATATTGAAATAAGACCATATTGCAGTAAAGGCCTGAGGAGGGTGCAGGATCAGGGTGGAGGGAATCACTGGGAGAGGAAGGAGGGACATCTGTAATACTTTCAAGCATAAAGATAAATTTTAAAAGAATAAATATTCAGGTGAAGGTTACAGTAAAGAGCACATTTATATGCAGATTTCCCAATGTTATCTGATTTCCACCCCCTTGATGTGGGGCAGGAAGGTCTATGAAAATAATTTTCATCACTGAGATTCCTTAAAGAAGATCCATATAATTATAGGTTGATATTAAAATACTCTCCTATGAACACCATTCTGTAAATCATCAAATTAGCGTATGTCTATATAAGATGGTAATATTCTCTTTGGAAAGTGATTAACAACTTAGTTCCCTTGACCTTTTTCATTGTGTATCCTAGAGACATCTAATGAAATCTGTTAAATATAATGTAACTCCAGTTGTTATTGCTACTTTCATTAATTTAATTAGTTCTATCAGAATTTAGATTTTCCTCTATTCAAGATAGACTGTAATTAATGGACATACTTCAAATATTATTACAGACTGCTTTTTCTCTTTACACTAAAGGTTTTTTAAATAAATTATTTTCCAAAATTATATCTTAACTTCTCTAACCTTTTAAAACAGTAAGCATTCCCAGTGAATGTAAATTTAAAAACCATAAAAGAAGACTGTTTCTATTCACTAGCAGACCATTTAGGGCAACTAAGAGTAGCTTCATTAGCTGAAAGACAAATTAGCACTGTTTAAAGAAAAGTTTTTAAAACATCTAAAATAGTTTCATAAAATTAAAATCCTAGAAAGTGCATTCAAAGCCATCAGCTGGAGATTCCAATAGTCCCCCCCAGCCTCTTCTCTGCCGAGATCTTTAGAACTCTTTAGTCCTGACTTGAATTATAATGTTGTATAAATGCAACAAGAAAGTGCAATAACTATAGATCTGATGATTAACAAATCCTAAACTGTGTGCTAAAGGAGATGAATAATGGCATTTTTCTCTTAGCAATAAGTACAAAATAATTCCCATTTCCTTCAAAAAGTCCAATGTGATTCTGTAAGTTAGAACTTATGGTTGGCAGAACTTATGGTTGGACATCCCCAAAATGTCCATACTCTGATCCCTAAAAACTGTGACTATGTTATATCATATAGCAAAAAAGATTTTGCAGATGTGATATATTAAAGCCCTTGAGATAAGGAGGTTATCTTGGACTACCCAGGAGGGCCCAAAGTAATCACAGGAGTCCTTAAAAGTAGAGAAGTTTTCACAGCTGTGATTAGATGTGACTCCAACAGAAGGATCAGGGAGATGCTACGTTGCCAGCTTTGAAGATCAATGGGCCACAAGCCAAGGAGTGAAATGTGTTCTAGAAGCTGGAAAAGGCAAAGAAACAGGTCCTCCCCCTACCATCTCAAGAAGGAATGGAGCCCTCCCCGTGTTTCCTTTAGCCCAGAGCAACCCATGTCAAACTTCTAACCTATATTTCTGCTGTTGGAGTTGTTAAGTCATGCCTACAGGAAAATACAGAACTGTGCCTTAGAAATAATAAGTAATATTTAGTAAACAGTTCAAATTTACTACCATAAAGTTTCAAAATGCTTAGTAACTGTGAAAATGGACCAAATTATTATATTTAATTTGCTTAAAAAATAAGTCAAAATCCACAAATAATAAATTAGCTTGGACAAGAGTTACCACATAGTAGGTACTGCATTCTCATTCAAACAGGTTCACTGTAGATAATACAAGAATTATAAAATAATTAAGAGAATGCACCATAGCTAATATTCTTCTGTGTCTTTAAGCTGATGTTCAGGGAATTAATTTCTAATAGCACATGTAGACAGCATCAAACACTCTTAACTACCTTAGCATTTTTTTAAATACAGAAAGGTTATGATGTTAACTCTCCAAAACAGTTTTAAATATAGTCATAAAACTTCAGGGCTAGAAGACACCTAAAAAATCAGCTAATCATTTTAAAGCTGAAAGAAATTATTTCCCCAAGGTTTAGTTTTATCATAAATGTTTTATTTCATGGACCCATTACCTTGATAAGCCATAAATGTACACTAATTTAAATAACTGGTTTCAGTTCCCAAGGAACCTTTCTATATTTTAAAAATCATCAATAAAATACAGCTTCCTTGTCAAATTAAATCCTGAACTGAATTCATATTTGCTATTATAAAAAAAAATTATGCCAACTACCTGAGAAAAATAATTTATCCTAGGATACTAAGCACTGTGAAAACAACTACAGATAATTAAAAGCCCAGGGGAAAAAAAAAAGGCAAACCATGGCTTATATTTGGTAGAATACTTTTCGCCATATAGCAAAATTAAAATAGCAGTGTAATAAACTTCTAAAACCTTCCTTTATATAATTTCATGCTTATTTACGTAGGAAGGGATCTTTCTAGTTCAAAATCTCTGTCATCAGACAGGTTCGCTCTAGTCCCGACTAGGCAGAGAGCACAGTGCCAGGTCCTGGGGCATGCAGAGAAGAGCACACCACGCACGCCCCAAGGCGCCTGCCCACCCAGTGCTCCTTTCATGGTTCTGAAAACTCCACCTTAGTTCTTGCTGGCTTCTCTTCCTTTCCCCACCTGAGAGGTTATCCTCAGCCTCTGCTAACTGCTCCCCTAGAGAGGTCTCCCTGAACTCACAGGTTCATCTAGGACCCACACACTTGAAGACCACCAAATCCAAACCTGTTCCTTAGACTCCTCTTACCAGCTTCTGACCCAGACCTTTCAAATGTTCCGAAGGTCCTCAATCTCCACGCAAAAACCTAGCATTGTCCTTCAAATGTGGTCCACATGTTCCTTAAGTCAGTGAATGATATCTATATTAGATCCGGTGATCCCTCCTTCAACCCTTGCACTCAGCCAGTTACCAGGTCCTGTGGCTCCTACCTGCCATAGCTTTGGAATCTATCTCCTCCTCTCAGCCACTCCCTGCTCTGTAGTAGATGATCAGGCCCATCTCATCAGTTCTTGGTAGTACATTGATATCTCAGTTCATCTTCTGCCTAAAACCTCTCCCCATCCTGCTCCAGAGATCTCCCTGGAGTTCTCTCTCCACAAGACAGGCTATCACTCTCCTGCCCAAAGCTTCATGATCTCTTTAGTAACTATTGTACAATGTCCAACCAGCTAAGCACAGCATACAGGGTGCTTCTCCACTGACCCATACCAACTTTTACCCTCATCTACTACTTTCTCTCTTCACTTTCTCAACAAATAATTATGAAGGACCTACCATGTGCTAGGCTCTATGATCACATAGTGAACCAAAATAGATATGACCCTCACTCACAAGTTTTAAAATTTAGTGGGAAAGAATCCAATAACCCAGAATATAATTATAAACTATATTAAGTGATTTCACAGAATACAGCACGTTGAGAGTAGAGAACAGACAGTCCAGCCTAGCCTGGGAGATCAGAGAAAAGTTTCCTAACAAGAGAGGAGGGACATTCTAGACAGGAAGCATAGTAGGTACAGGCATATTGCAGCCAGACTTTAAATAACACCAGTACTGTCAAAACACAGGACACAAATGAGCATGTGGCTGGCTATAAGGCCAAGAAGACAAGAAAGAGCCAGATTCTGCAGGTTTTAGAGGCCTTAGTAAGGATTTGCTCATATCCTATCCAGGAAGCATTTGAACAGTTTTAAGCAAAGAAAATATAGGGATGTCAGGCTTGTGTTTTAAAACGAGCAATGCAGCTGTATTGTGGAGACTGGAAGATCATCTCAAGAGTAGGTCTTGGGACATCCAGGCAAGAGATGACAGGAATGACAGCTTAAACTCAAATGGTAGCAGGAAAGATTAAAAGAGTAGAAAGACTGAAGAAACAGTCCAGAAGCAGAAGCACTGATGACAGAATGCCCATGGGAAGTGAAAAAAATAACGTGTCGAGATGGTCATCCAATTTGTAGCTTGGGCATATGATGGGTGGGCCAGCTGCTAAACCAGGGAGTTCTTCATATCTCTAGAACTGCTAGGTCTGAGCCTTGTTAAAATGAGAATGACTTTAAATCAAATATAATATCTTTTATCCCCAAATAATTAGTATATTTCTCAAGCCGTCTAAACATTTGTACATTTTTATAAATCTATATACTTTTTATTTTTTTAATATGTTTTTTATTGATTTTTTCAGAGAGAGGAAGGAAGAGGAACAGAGGGATAGAAACATCAATGAGAGAGAAACATTGATCAGCTGCCTCCTGCTCATCCTCCTACTGGGAATCGGGTCTGCAACCTGCAACCTGGGCATGTGCCCTAACCTGGAATCAAACCAGTGACCTCTCGGTGCATGGGACAATGTTCAACCAACTGAGTCACACCAGCCGAGCTATATACCTTTTAAAACTGCTCAACTTACTAAAGATCAAACCTTTGCCACTACCATTTTCTCATGCTCTTCATTTTCATCAGAATAGTCACAAAATATTTGCAATAATCGTCTATTATCACTCAAAATGCCTTTCCAAAAACTTATTTTCTGTAGGTAGCTACATCCCAAAAAAAGCTTTTCAGGAAATGCTGTCAAAAACATATTGTGCCACTCACTTCCAGTTATGTGTGAAAAGAACAACCAAATGACTTTTAAATTAATTAATTAATTTATTTTTGTTACAGATGTTTCTCCTTTTTCCCACACTGATTCCCCCCTCCCCCTCCCTCCCTGCCCTGTCCCCAGCTTTGTTGTCCATGTCCACTGTTCATGCATACATGCATATAAGTTCTGTGGTTTATCTCTCCCCCACCCCCCCTCTTCTGGGGATTGTCAGTCTGTACCCCACTTCCACATCTCTGGGACTACCCCATTCCTCAGACTGTCATGTTCATTATCCAAATGACTTTTTAAAGGTTTAACTTATCTATCTGTTCCTCAAAGAAAAATAAGTTCTTTCTTCATTAGGTTAAAAATACTTTTTAAAAATGCTTCTTCACCCAATGCTAATATGCTCTAGAGTAAAAATTTTACAGCAGTTCTTTAGGCACCTCAAGTAAAATATGACAGCCTATACCAAAAAGACCCTAAAATTATAAAAAAATTAATACATAAATTTCCTATATAAACTGTTCAAGAATATAACATTGTTGAGTATCTACCAAGAGCCAAATAAATCATTAACATTTTCTCATTTGATCCTGATGAGTTTATGAAGAAATTGTAAAAATAAATAAAAGAAAACTTTATTCAGAATGGAGTCAAGAGCCATGAAAGGGCTCTCATGCACATACCACACATCTTAACTTACTCTGCAAATTTCAGCCAGAAGAAGCTTACTTTATGTACCCTTACAGGAAGAAGAAAGATTTTCTCCTTGCCTCACAACAACTCAGCCAATGGGAAGCTGCCACAACCCCAAACTCTCACTGTCCTCCAATAAACTTTTGATCAAAATCACCCTTCCCATCCTCCTCCCCACCTCTATAAAAACATGTTCCTCCCCTTATTCTCCAGACTTGTCTATGGCTAGCCATAGTTTGCTTGTCCCAAACTGTATTTCTTATACTATTCCCAAATAAACTTAGTTTTTCTCACTAAACCACTTACCTTTCTGTTTTAAAGTTGGACAAAATATCACCTATTACTACCATTTCACAAGGAAGAAAATTGAAGCTTATTGGAAGTCAGCAGCCAGTCGACTGGAAAAATCAAAATTTAAACAAGGTCTGTTTGATACTTCCTTTAAAATATCAAGTCATTGTTCAGAAAGAATAAGTAAAAGTTTAGACTTCTAGCCCTGGCAGGTTTGGTTCAGCGGTTGGAACGTCAGCCTCTGGACCAGAGAGTTCCAGGTTCGGTTCCCGCGAGGGGCATGTACCAAAAAATAAAAAATAAATAAAAAGTTTAGACTTCTAAAAGATAACATGTACCCTGGGCTCAAGACAAAACTATGGCCTAATACCAAAGGCCTGGGCTATCTGTCCTTATCTATCTGCCCAAGTGTCCCTGGCCTGAACATTAGGAAAGTTTCTGTGTTTTGTACTGTAATGTCTTTGTTGTGAAGTAAATGCTATGATAGGGGGAAGTTATTTTTTTTTTTAATATAGGGTTCAATTATACATATAGAAATCAGTAGAAAAATAAGATTCTGGTTGTGAATATGCCAAGTGAATGTCTATTCTATACAGTGAGCTACCGTGCAAATACAGCTTTGCCCTTAAGCACTAAAACAAGTATCAACTTTAGCAAAGCAGCAAGAACACATCACCACTCCCCATCTCTTTATGGCTTTTGAGAGAAATCCACAGACATTCTTTATAGGCTCCAGTATCAGACCCACATTTGTCCTGGGCATCTAGACCCAAACACAACTGTCATATGTGACTTACCTCTGTGTTCACAACTTTGAACTTTATATAAAAAATGCAATGGAAGAAAGTCAGCACTGGGGCCTGGGAGGTCAATGAGGGTTCACAGTTGAATTCAGGTTTGAAGTAGACAGTGAAATGAAAAAGTACCACTTACACAGAAAGGCGGACTTGTCAGATGACTACTAACAAAGTAATTACCCTGGTGCATAGAAGCCTCAACTATGATCCACTGACACACATCCCTCACCCTGAAGGAAGGAACAGACAGCTGGGAGACATAAGTAGGACCCCACATCAAACTCCTCACCACTCAGTAATTTTCTTTCCTTCTGTTCTCCTCTTCAAGAATAAAATCATGTGCTTCCTCATCCTCCTGGCCTTCTCCTTCCCCTTCTTTCTCCCTTTCTGCCCTATCTTTCCCCTTCTGAACAACTCTATTCTATAGCCATGTGGGCCAGGATAAGGTAGGCATCCACATGGGAGAAAGAGGGGTGTGGTTTGAAGAAAATATCCACACATGGGGAAGTTTACCAAAGTGTATCACAACTCAGCAGGGTAAGGGAAGTGTCACCACAGGTGGCAGAATGACACTGAGCAGGGAATGGATTAATCTGAAACAGCATTGAGGGCATCCACCTTGGGGAGTTAGAGCCCAAATGGGGCAAGGAAGGTACCTCCTGAATGGGCAGCCTGGTGCAGAGTGTAAAAGTACATTTATAGGGTGAGAAAGGCAGGAAATACGTTAGTACTCAAAGAATAAGAGACTTATAAAAAAGACACCACAACCAACTTGAAAGTGGGCTCCTACTGGCCAAAGTAGGGTCAATTTAAGCACCAAAATAATCAAAGAAATTGATTTAAATCTAATGAATAAAGCAAGGAATAATGAGTCCATATTGCAAGAGAGGAAAAGAGGAAAGTTAGTGAAAAATAAGATATTTATAGCTTATAATCGCCTCTTATAAATGATTTATTAATTCCGAAGAAAAAATTATAACTTCCCAGTGGAAAAACCTGGCAGATACCACTTTAATCATGAGATCAAATTTATCATCAGACATGGAACTAATCAATATAATGTGCCACCCAGATAACAGGATGAGAAGAAAAAAAAAAATCACTTCTGTGATATTCCCCCAAAGATGCATAACCTGAATCTAATCATGATGAAATATCAGACAAACCCAAAATGAGGGACATTTACAAACTAACTGGCCTGTAATATTCAAAGTGTCAAGCTTGTACAATTCCAGGTAAGGCTGATAAACTGGGCCAGACTGAGGAGACTAGAGAGACAGGACAACTAAGTGCACCACGTGTTCTCAACTGGATCCTTTCACTATAAAGGGCATCATCGGGATAACTGGTGAAGCCTAAATGTGGCCTGAAGTTTGGATGGCAGTAATGTATGAATGTTTATTTCCCACTTTAAATGGTTACACCTTAGTTGTGCAGCACGTTGTGGTCTGCATGAAATACATACTAATATATTTAGGAATGATAAGGCATCAGGTTGGCAACTTACTCTCTAATTCAGGAAAAATTTTTCTTAGTACTGTACTTAAACTTTTCCTTAAGTTTGATATAGTTACAGGTTCTTTTTAAATGTATTTTTAAAAAGAAAAATGCGTTCGCTCTACAGTGCTAAGACAACACAGAGAAATGAAGCAGCCACTACAACAGTCATGTCAGTCAATAAGCGCACAGTCCAAATAAAATATTTCACATGAAACAAATACGAAAATGCTCCCTAAGTAGCAACTTTCATCTCAGTAGCATAAAGTAATTATGATGACCAAAGACCAAATATGCTTTTAAAGAGCAAAGCACGTTAGCAGAAAGAACCCTTTGGTTCAACCTCAAAATGCAACAAGTCTCTGGCGTTCCGAGCAGAATGAGGAAGGCATGCAGGAATGGGCGTTTCACAGGGCAGGAGCTGTGGAAGCTGCTGGCAGCCAGGCCCTCCTTGGAACTCTGTGTGAAGGCTCAACAGGAGTCTCCACTGGAACAAAATGCTGCTCAGTGACATTTTCTTCTGCTAAATCAATCTAAATATCAGAGTACTGTTTCCTTTTCAGAGTTCAATACTCGTATTATCCACCAGGGACCTCTATCGACAGATGTAGTAGGATTTAGTGCTGCCTTTAGATGGCTCCTTTGCAGGACAGTGTGAGAGCATAAACAATCAAAGGCTTCTCAGCCAGTCTTCTAATGAGGTAAAAATTTTAATAAAGTGTCTGCTTTCAAAATAAATAATTCAGCATGGCCCATTAAAGTGGTCTTTATAAAACAGGGTATATGAATACAGGTTCTTGCCCTATCTTTGTGCTTTATATAGTTTTATTCACTGACATTATCTACTGACTGACTCCAGGAAGAAAACAAATGTGCTCCTTTCCTTGGTGAAAGCATATATTCTTCACGCCACCATGAATTCACCCAGAAGTGACAGAATACTACAGGAGAGGAATGGCAACTAAATTGATTCAATTCAAAGATTACCTTTATAAGTCATAATCAAGAGCAAAGAAATTATTTTAAAGTATATACTGACAATTATTTGTTACAGAGTGGCATTTTATTAACGTGCATATGGATGCTTCAATTATTGAAATTCCCCCACAAAATGTTTGTTTCTTAAGAAAGAATTCTCCTGCTTATCCTCAATGACAGTTTCATGGCTCAGTGAAAATGTAATTCTTTAATTTCAAAGTATCAGAATACCTAAATATTTAACTGTGACTTAATGATAATAAATTCATCTGACTAAAGTAAGTGGATCTGGTTTTTCCCTTTCTGATGTTGACATCCATTCTTAGGTAAGGAATTACATTGGTGGGAATGAACAGATCTCTCACAAAGTTTAAAAAATGCAGACATTAGTTCTGCTGACATATGATTATTTTGCAAGAAAGCACGTCTGTTATTACACTCAGAAAGTAAACTAGTTTCTCTAACAAAAGACCACAGGAATAATGCCCAAGGGGCCATCTTTAAGTCTTTTAGAATCACTTACTAAGCTACATCCCCTAGCACAGAAACTACTCCCTAAAAGTAAGTTAAGCACTTTTAAAAGCTGTGTTAATTCTTCTGTAAGCCATTTAGCTAATTAATGCTTCAGAGCTTTAGTAAATTATTATTCCAGTATACTAAACAACAGATCCTACTGAACGGATTGGACCTGATTATATGACTTCTAAGAGATGTCTAACAAAGTGGGAGATAGAGCATATGATATAACTGTATTTTTAAATGCCAGCTGTCTTACGATATGCTGAGAAAAAAAATGGAATAGGAAAAGAACTACTACAAAATAAGGAGATGTAGAGGAAATAATGAGGTTCTGAAGGAGCCAACAACTTGGATAAAGCCAGAAGAACCCTCCAGGCCAAAGAAACAATCCTTCAGACAAAAAAGTCTGGACTGTTCTATTTGCCTGGAGCAAAACAAGGGAAGGGGGGCAAGTGGCAAGTTACAGAAGCCTCTAATGATATTCTAGAGAAATTTCAGAGAAATTTTAGCTGGGGAAGAGCACGTATAAAAAGAATGAGTGGATGAAAAGTGACCAGGGACAACTCTAAGTTAGGAACTATATCTGAGAGATACCAAGAAGGTTGTGTACAGTTCATAATTGTTTGGCTAGGTTCATCAGTAAATGAGAGCAAGAAATCAAGGATGTCTCCAGGATTCTAGACTAACTGACTACAGAGTGAGAGATTGAACAAAGGGAACAAAGACGAATTCAGTTTACTGACTAAGTGAAATCTAAAGAGTAAGACAAATAAGAGCATGAAAGCTTCCAATGACGGAGGAGGTCACTTATTTCATTCAATCAAGAAAATATTAGTGACTCTCAGACACTGGTGAGTTGAGCAAACAGTTTCAGGGGAATGACTGAGTGTAGATGCCACCTGGTGGGGACATGATGAGTGGATGACAAGTGAGGAAATACTGTAGCTCTCAAGAAATATGGAAGCTACTGGCAACTTCTGGCCAGGAGAGAATAAGATTAATAGACTATATGGTAAAAGTAATATTTAGGACTGGATCTTGGTACAGAAAAAGGACACTAAAAAAACTAGCAAAATTTAAATAAAGACTGCAGTTCAGTGAATATTGATGTACTAATGTTAATTTCTTAGTTCTGACAAATGTCCTATGGTCGTAAAAGATATTAACATTAAGAGGGTGAAGGGTGTATAGAACTATCTTTGTAGTATGTTTGCAACTTTTCTCTAAATTTAAAATCATTCCAAAATAAAAGTCTACTTACAAAAAACAAAACTAAACTAAAAACAGATATTCCAACAATTACCCTCTATTCCAAATATTAAACTTTTAATGTTTAGAAATTTCTGAATTTACTTTTTTTTAATTTGTCTGACTGTAATACAATTACATACTAATTGTATAAAAATACTTGGAAAATATAAAAATATACTTTTTATCTCACAACTCAACATCTTTCTATTAATAGATATGTGATTTTTTTCCAACTATCATTGAGACTAATCCCCTGGGTTTTCTTTTTCCCTTAATTTTTTATCATAAGTTTTCCCCTTTTAAAGTTCTTCTAAAGTACTTCAGTGACTACATAGTTGTCTACAAACAATTTTACCACAGTGTTTTACCCATCCCAAATTTATTGGACATTTAGGTTACTTTCAACTTTTCTCCATTTATAAAAAGTACCATGAATATCATATGCATAAATTGAATGCTCACGCATACTGCATTAAGAGAAATTCCAAAAAGTGGAATTCCTGAGTTGAAGTAAATGCTAATTTAACACTTCTAATAAATACTTTCAACACATCCTCAAAAAATAGACCAGTATATTGACAGCCAAAGGTATTAGCATTTTTAAATTGTTATTTGGTACGTTAAAAAATGTTCAACATTACTTTTAAATTTGTATATTTTTGTTTTCTAGTGAGACTAAATATATTTAATATATTTATTTTTAGTCAGTTTTATTTCCTCTTCCATGAATTACCTGCTCATGCTCTTTGCCCATTTTTACCCTGAGATCTTAGGGTATCTGATTATTTTTTCTTATTCCTTTATATATTATGAACCTTCTGTCAGTTGTAATTGTTGCAAATATGTGCTATTTTGTTTGCTATTTCCATTTTAATTTTGTTCATTATGATGTTCTTTGTTGTATAATTTGAATGTGTATACATCTTACTTTATTTTATTATTTCTTCTACTGTTTTTATGTTTATAAAGATCTCACTGCCCTAACACTTAACCAAACAAATATTGGTATTAGTTAAAAAGAGCACTTAAAATTTAGAAGGGAAAAAGCCAGATCATTTATCCAATTGAAGAAATCAGTTGTTTTTATTTTGGAAACTTCAAATGCAGAGGTCTGGAATTACCTCGTGACTGACCAGGATTTTGGATAGCTCAGAGACTATCCAAAAGAACTAAAAATAATCAATTTTAGGGCATGACTATATCAAGAAAAATCTACTTCCAGGCAGTGCCCAAGGAAACATGCTATATTATAGCATTAGTATTTTAATTATTGGCAGTTACTTTCCCCATACCATTTCTAAGTAAGATTCTAGTGTTTTCTATCTTTGTTTTAATAAGTACAAAGAAGGGAGAACGTTAAAGTAGAAAGTTCACAAACAAACCATAAGTGCATAGGCTTTAGAATTTGCTAAATGGGGCCCTGGCCGGTTTGGCTCAGCGGTTAGAACGTCGGCCTGCAGTCCTGAGTAGACCCGGGTTCGGTTCCCGCTAAGGGCGCGTACCTCGGTTGCAGTCTGTCCCCGGCCCTGGTCGGTTGCGGGTGGCAGCCACTCGATGTGTCCCTTTCACATCGATGTTTCTCTCTCTCTCTGTTCCTCTTTCTCCCTCCCATTCTATCTGAACAAAAAATGGAAAAATGTCCTCGGGTGAGGATAAAAAAAAAAAAAAAAAAGAATTTGCTAAATGGGGATTCAAATCCTGGATCCACCACTAACTAGCAAAGTTTACCCAAAATAAATCAAATGACCTCTCAAAGCTTCATCATCTGTAACACATGGGTCAATGTTAATGACACAGATTGATCATTCAATAAATTATTTTGTAATGATTTCCAAAGACATGCCTTGCTGCCTGTAAAATCACTACCAAGAATTGTGTTTTTCAGTATAATTTTCTGTTCACATATAAATATGTATGTGTAAATAGTTTTGTTTTTCTTTTGTTATTATTTTTAAGACATAAGATTAATGATTAAATCACTTATTTTGCAAGTGGCTTACAGAAAAGCCACTTGCAAACTATAAGAAAACTATAAGAAAATCCCCAGTTTAATATTAGAACAATAGGCAATAGAAGGAATAGTTCCCTTTATCTCACTAAAAGTGGTAAAAACATAAAGTACCTCAAATGCCCCTCTGATAATTCATTGTGCATTTGAACTAGCAGTATGTAACGTCTGTCTGCATAAACCAAATCTCATTCTTCTTCTGAACATTGAGCTATCTATTTTCTACAGCTGGGAAAATAGCAACAACAATATCAGACTTGGAGAAGAATAAACCACTGGAACTTTTGAGAATGAACCACTAACTATAAAACAAGTCAATGGAAAAACAATAGCAAAAGTTACTTTCTGTTAGAACTGAAAAACTATTTAAGATAAACATGTAGTTGGCTATAATGAAACTATACTAAATTACTAAAAAATTTTAGTTTTGGAGAATGAACATTTTTAAATGGTTGGCCTAACTCTGCTTTTCTTTTGGTAGAATCAATGCTGCAACCATGGAATAAGAGAATCTAAAACAATTTATATTAGTGTGACAATATAGCTGCAGGGAATAAGCAATGGCACAATAAATCACAACCTCTCTCTAAGAAGAAAATAAGTGTTTTAAAAAAACAACACCACCCTGCTGTTAGGGCCAGGTACAGTCCAATTTATTTTTGGAATTACAGTGTTGCATAACTGAAGTATATTTCAACGAAGCTGAACATTAAGTTACATAATTATCAAACTACCATATTCTGTTTTGTGTGTTTGTTTGTTTTAGCAAAAACATGATGGGACTGAGGTGACAGCAAGCAAAGAAATTTAAAGTTGCATATTTTTTCTTATAATAAAAAAAATTTTATTTTAAAAATCATTTAAGTAGAAGTCAACAAATTTTCAATATTATGTCCCAAGACTAAGCGATATAAAATGATGTTTAAAAACCTAATTCTGCCCTAGCCAGTTTGCTCAGTAGTTAGAGCATCGGCCTGTGATCCAGAGAGACCCGGGTTTAGTTTCTGCTAAGGGCATGTACCTCCGTTGCAGTTTGTCCCCAGCCCTGGTTGGGTTGTGTGGGACGCAGCCACTCGATGTGTCCCTTTCACGTTGATGTTTCCCTGTCTCTCTCTCTTCCTCTCTCTCCCTCCCACTCTATCTGAACAAAAGATGAAGGAATCTCCTTGGGTGAAGATTAAAAAAAAAAACTAAATTATTTTTTGTCATTTTTTCAAGGTATTTTTAGTTTTTTCCATTATTAAACAAGAACAACTTGCTCAACAAACCTTTAAGGTACTTTAAAAGATCATTAAAGAAAAATTATCAAATTTATATACGTACTTTCTTCCCATGGAGAACAGCACAAATGTTAAACATTCAACTACATTTTACAGAAAGTTTAATAACAGTTGTCTGCTTATATAGTAATAATCACAAAATATATGAAATATATATTCCAGGGAAATAGCATCTACATTTTTTTATTTAAATTTAAAGCATCAGAGAATTAGTTGAATATTCAAATGCTGTATTAATAACTATAAATAAGGGATAGTTGTCTTAGAGCAAATGTACAATCTCCTCTAAAACATGGCTTCGATAGAAGAGTACAAATGCTTTCATTAGAAGAGTAAACCAATTTGGGAAAAGTTTAAGCAAACAATTATAAATAAACTAAGTAAGATTTCTTATTTTCTTGTTCACAGGGAAAGTTTACAAATCAAAAGTTGTTTTAAAGATAAGAACTTCAATTTTTTTATGTACATAGTATTTGAAAATCTTAGATGACATTGATAAAGTCTACAGAAGAGTATGCAGCACACTGTTGATAACTAATACTAGTATTCTAGACTTAAATTAATAAACCTAAGGCAACTAAAGCAATCTAATAAGAGTTTCATTTAAAAGTTGTTCATTATGAACTAAAACTATAATGTTTTGGGTTTTTTTTTAATCCTCACCCGAGGACATTTTTCCATTTTTTGTTCAGATAGGGTAGGAAAGACAGAAAGAAAGAGAGAGAGAGAGAGAGAGAGAGAGAGAGAGAGAGAGAGAGAGACATTGACGTAAAAGGGACACATTGAGTGGCTGCCACCCGCACAACCAACCAGGGCCAGGGACAAACTGCAACCAGGGTACACACCCTTAGCGGGAACTGAACCCAGGTCTCTCTGGACCACAGGCCAATGCTCTAACCACTGAGCCAAACTGGTTGGGGCTGAACTAAAACTATAAACAGTGGTGATATTTACCATGACTCAAAGGAGCTGCACCATCCCTGGGCCTTCCTTCTTCAGCTTGCTCCTAGAACACAGAAAACATGGTTTAGACCACATTTTTTGATTATTGTTTGAAACACTGAAAACTAACTTTTCTGTTTGCAGGAAGCCACACCATGAAAATCAATGTAATGAAGGGGACACTGTATCAGGAGTCAGTGCCCTCCAGGTGGGTGTACAAACCCCAGGAGGGACATACCATAATCCATTCAGACATGAAAGGAACCCTTTATTACTGTTGTGGAGAAGACAAATAATATTACCTTCTACTCCTCTAAGTTCTTCTGGTAGGACCAATAATCAAATTGATAGGAGAGGGATTAATAGGAGAAAAATAACCAAATGTATTATATATAGAGAGAGAGAGTTTCCGTAAAAACTGGAGACCCAAGGACAGATAGGCCAGTTAAGGCTTATATACATCTTGAGCTAAAGAGAAAGGGGTAGAGGGATTGTGGTTTGGGACTTCAAAGGGCAGGAAGGCAATTCACGTGGAAATGGGAAAGAAAATGTTTGGTATTTATTGTTTGCTGGACCATCTTTAACAGTGAAAATAGGAAGGACTTTTTTCAAAGGTGCCTTGCTAGGTTCCCCCCTATCACACCAGTTCATATTAAACTATAGAAAGAGAGCAGGTCCTCTATCTAAACTTTGGGGATCAGTTAAAGGGAAGGTCAAAGGTTTTTCCTGAGTCTTTTTGTTTCTTGAAAATAACCAGGCATATTTGGGGGTGGAAAACTCTGTTACCACTCATTGTCTTAATTTTTTTCTTGGCTAAAATACAAGAGAAGGTAAGGTCACTGACAGTTCATATGGACAAGAGCGCCTCCCTCACGAGATCCCTGGGTCTGACAGGCATACAAGAGGGAGGCTAACAGGAATGGCAAGTCCCACACCAGAGCCAAATCCTCCCTCCTATCTTTGCCTTCGGTCCACCAGGATCTACTACAGTTTGTAAGGCTTAACAAAATGGACAAATAACTTCAAAGACTCTTGAGAAGAAACCATAGACCAAACATGAAGAACAATAAGAATAACCAACAAGAACATGGCAGAGCTTCTCTCCATGGAGCAAGCAACTCCTCAGGCACACTTTCATGGCAGTCTCAAAGGACAGATGGCCATTTAGCAAAGACTAAGGGAATCACTTCTATTCTGAAAGATACTCACAGTAGCAAAGAACATCTGTTAATGGGAATCCAGGCAGGTATTTTATTTACATAATTTTGTGGCCATAAACAAAGTATGCCCCTTATAAAAATTCATAATAATCATAAACTTTAAAATTGGGGAACAGTTTTCCCAACTTAAAAATCTTCCAAATGAAGGGCTTTGGTGGATTTTCAACTCAGTTTTGGAAACCTAAATATGCAATACTTTGATTAGCTCCCAGGAAAAACTGATTGTCACCAGAGAAGGTAAAAATTCAGAACTGAAATCTACAAAAAACTTTGTATTACTGATGGGTGACACTGGAAAATTAGTATCATGATTTAGTAATCTTGTCCGACAATCATCTCTTCAGTTTATTCCTCTATATCTTTGGGATATGTCTTTTTAAGCTACGACTATGGTGACTGACCATCTCAGTTTGCTCAGAACTGACCTGGTCACAGTTCTGATGTCCCACACTTAGGGGAACGCCCCCAATTCTAGACAAACCAGGATGGTCAGTCATCTTTAGCTATGACACCCATTAAAACCAAATCTAAAAAATATAGACTTCAGATAATGATAACACAAAATTTGAATTAGGTTTTCAAAAAAGAATCATGCATATTAATAGTTGGCTGAGTGCAAACTCATTTTTAACAGTTAAAATAAATACTATTAATTTCATTTTTATATTATACTTTTTTAGTTTCGTTTTCAGTCTATGGCTTTAAGGTACAAAATACAATTTGTGTAGTAGTAAATTATATAACTTTCAAATAAACCACATATATCAAGATATGTGATTAAAGTTTCTTTATTGATGGGTAAAGCAAACCAACAAATTTGAAAATGACTGCATCAGGCTACCATTTGCCCATATAGGCAAATATATATGAAAGAAGAAATCTATGAAAAAAGTAAAGAAAAATCTTAAAACCCTAAACAAGTTAATTACCTATTTCAAAGCATTTATTAAATGTTTTTATAGGCCAAGAATTATGCTGGGTTTTAAGGATACACATAAAATACAATTTCCCGTGTTTGTGCAGTGACTAGCCATCATTTAACAGGAGGTTAGCATCTGCTAAATGACTAATGGAGACAAAATGAAGGCTGAGTTTACTCTGCTGTTCCCTGCTCCTTTACATTCTCACCCCCTGCTGTGATAACAGTGCACCTCCTGTTCTCACTGCCTTGCTCTGGGCTCACCTTTGCCTTCCTGCCTCAGTGCCTGTCCCTGAGCACAGTCCCCACTGCTGCTCTTCTGAGGTTCCACCTCACCCACCCTCTCTCTGTCTCAGTCACTCCTCTCCACCATCCAGCCCACTCTCAGCTGCACAAACATGACAACCAGTGTATCCGTATCTCCCTCCACCAAATGTCCAATGTACAGATCCAAAGTCCAGGGCGCAGCTTCATCTAAATGCTCTACAAGCTCCTGAAACTCAATAATTACAGAATGAATTAATTCATCATTTTATACTAGAAGCCTCTTCTCATCCCCTGTTCAAAGTCCCCTGAACTCACTATGCAGCTTCTTTTACCCACAATTACTCCTCCACCAGCTTAATCCCCTTTTGGTGGGCAGGATTCTCAGATGATACCTAATGAACCATGCTCTTGTAGAATCTTCTCCCCTGAGTGGGGGTGAAACCAGTCACTTGTGGTTGAAACCACAGAATATGGCAAAGATAAAGGCATAGTCACCCTCTCAATTGCATTACAATGTATAACTGTACTTCAGCTGACTGGAGTAAGAGGGTCCCCTGCTGTCCTTGAAAAGGTGGGCTGCTGTGTTGTGAGAGGGCCACATGGAGAGGAACTACAGGGCCTCTTGGAACCAAGAGTGGCCCCTGCTTGACAGCCAGCAAGAAAACAGAAAACTCAGTCCCACAACTACAAGGAACAGAATTCTGCCAACAACCACGAGAGCTTGTAAAAGGCCTCTGAACTCCAAAATTAACTCAGCCAGGCCAATACTTTGATTTGACCCTTTGAGACCCTGAGCAGAGAATCCATTTAAGCCATGCCTGGATGTCTGATTTACAGATTAGGTGAGGCAACAATAAATGAGTATTTGAAGCTGCTATGTTTGTAGTAATTTGTTATGCAGCAATACAAAACTACTACAGGCCTATTTATCCTATAGGAATCAGCTCAAAAAGCTTTCTTTAATCCTGTTTTCTCCCCCATGCAAAGTTGGGTAACCTTCTGAAGCCTTGAAATATCCTATACAAAGGTCTATTACTGGGCCTATTACATTGCACTACCATCATCTGTCCTACTGATGTCATCTGCCTTGATAAACTTACTGAAAGCAGACAGTGTCTTAATGTTTTATCCCCAAAACACAGCCTAACACCTAGTCTAGCTCAACAAATATCTGCTGAATAAAGGCATGAATTGAAGGTACAAGAATAGTATGTTCTGCCTGACAGATTCCACATTCACAGTTACTGTGGATATCTTTGTGCAACTAACAAGGTAGCATCCTGATAAAAACATATAACCCAGTGCTTCTCAATCTTCAGCATGCATGTGAACCACTTGGGAATCTTGTTAAAATGCAGATCTTTGTTCAATAGGTCTGGAGTGGGACCTGAGATTATGAGTCTCCAACCAGCCCCCAGCTGATGATACTGCTGAAGGTCTGTGAGCCACAGGATGAGCTGCACAGCCTCCACTTACCAGGTAGGGGTTGAGCATGGGAAAGCTATAACCCAATCCTATCCACCTCTCTTCTACTGCATGCAAAATGATGAACTGAATCAGATCTCATTTTTTATGATAGATCTATACCCTAATTTCATCCCTCTTTATCTTTTCAACAAAGAGGAAATTTACATAATTCAAAACAATGCAAGTTTCTTCTCATAAAGGTTCTACTGCAAAGAACTGAAATGGTAACAAAAAACAGTATTCAAGAGTTGATTATGTGAGCACCACAGCTACTGAAGCATTTTTATAATCACTGTATCATTCAAATATGAAAAGAAATATGTAATATGCTGTCTGTCACTCCATTAGTAGATTAGAATGTTTGGTTCACACTTCTTTATTCGCTATTGAAATTCTGCCTAGATAGAAGAAACATATTCCTCACAAAATAAATTACCTTTCACTTCAGAGTTAAATTACCCAAGTTCTTTATGTTCATATGTTTTTTAAATGTATCAAGATTACAGATATATACACCATATCTATATACACCACATATATACACCATATCATAATTTTATATTTCAGAATAAATTTACATTTCTCTTATGATATACTGACCTAGTTTTTGAATTTTGTAAATAAAAATTATTTAATATTATACAACACTGAGCAGAAAAATGCTCAGTTTGGGTGGAGAAACTAGGCCAAATCCCAAACCCACCCATAAAGTACTATGTATTCCCTGAATCTGATGAAAAAATGACATATATTCTCTAGACCTTATTTCTCTTGTCTGTAAAATAAAGGGGTTGTCTATAAAATAAATGTTACCCAAAGCTCCTATTAGCTTTAATATTCTTGCTTCTGTCTGAGCTAATTATTTCATAAATGTAATAGAGAATTAATTTTTTAAAAACAAAAGAAAATATTAGCAGTTTACCTAATTCTCCCAGACAGAACATTTAAGGAAATCAATATGAATAAAACCATTACTATGATTTCTCAGGTTTCAAACTTTAGTTCTGAAAACCGAAAATAAAGTTTTAGAGGGAAACAAAAAAGAGTGCTCTGAAAAATAGGAGATAATGATTTAAGAAACATAAAATTAAGTCTCTGCTGTGGTACATTTGCATCTGCCAATTTTAAATCCATCATTTTGGAAGAGAGTATCACGAGATGGGAGAATCACTAAAATGGTCCTGGAAGCATCATATGCTTAACTACAAGTTACAGTGTTGTTTTCTAATTAATCATTTATTTTCCTGACTATAAATTCCAACCAAGTGAAACAAAAAGTTTTCACCCACTGATTTGTGTTTGACAGCTTCAAGTCATCACCTTAGAACCCTCAGAAAATGCCCCTTCCTTTCCTACACTGTCAGCAAAGAGCACTGAAGGGCTCTGGAGCACCCTGCTGTTCCTCTTCCATAGATCAGAGTGTGATAGCTACTGGTTTCCTGAACTATAGAATACACTGAAATCCTATTTAATAACTCCAGTAATAAACTACCTTTGAATTTCACCTGCTGTCTCAAGTCCACTTTTCAAATTCTCTTTTGGTGTGATCCAATGTGGGATAAAAACTGAAGATAAATGAAATTAACCTTTCAAATACAAATTCAGGAACGGATTACTCTCCATTGCCCTACTGGAATTTAGATGCAAAGAGAGAGAGAAGGAAACGCTCTCATTTTGTTCAAACACTCAATGACATAGCTACGGTCGCTAAATGAAATCACTCTATAGTATCTGTATTAATCATGTTTTTTATTTTCTATATTTTATGATGTTCTGACATTTTGAAGGCTTTGGGACGGGGAGGGATTCTTCCTCCCAGAAAGACCTAATTCCTAGAGATAGCAAACAATTTGCCTGTTTCCTGCCTTTCATATGCAAATCAACCAATCCAGAGCCCATACCCCATTTGCCTCTTTTTATCAGGCTCTTGCAATCTAGGACACTATCCTTCTGCCCTAAATCATCTCAAACAAAAACAACCCCTATAGCTAAAGCCCAAGGAAATTATTCAAACCAGACAATCCTAAATTGGTTTAGCTTGCTTACCCTGCCTTGCCCATTCCTTCCTTTAAAAAATACAATAAAGCCCTGGCCTGTTTGGCTCAGCGGTTAGAGCGTAGGCCTGTGGTCCAGAGAGACCGGGTTCGGTTCCCGCTAAGGGCATATACTTCCCTTGCAGTTTGTCCCCGGCCCTGGTTGGGCTCTGTGGGTGGCGGCCAGTCGATGTGTCCCTTTCATATCCATGTTTCTCTCTCTCTCTTCCTCTCTCTCCCTCCCACTCTGTCTGAATGAAAAAAAAACAAAAACAAAAAAAAACACAATAAAGGCTTTTGCCCATATTTTCCCCTCACTCCTTCTGCCTCCTGGTCAACTTTGGTCCTTCACACAGGGTTCTGCGTGGTGCAATGTGCCCCTCCTCTTGAGGGTGACAAACTCTCTTTTCAATAGCTATTGTCTCTTGATCTGCTCACTATATCTGAATATAAACAAAATCCCAGATATATTTTAAAACAGTAGTTGCTGACTTATACAAAACAACAAAGGAAAAAAATTTCTAAAATAGCTTTCTAAATATCTTCCTATGATTCCTCCATATATGACTGCATTTCATTGGCTGATGCAAACTATTATCAGTCATGTGCAGGGCAAAAAAATGACTGAAAAAATTTAGAACTACTGAAAATAAGAAACCAAAGTTATCCCACGCTAAACATTTTCTCAATATCTACTTAAAGATAATACAAAATTCATTACACTCTGCCCAATCATGGCCCATCTTGTCAGTATATCAAGTCCAGCAGCCACAATAACAAGTATAATTTCCTCTGGTCTGACTTCAACATCCTCTAAGCTCAGCCACCCAGATTCACCACAGTCATTTTTACTATCTCTTAGGTACCACAGCTTAGACTTACTGAAATGGCAAGACCCTTAAAGATCTTCTAATCTAAGACTCTTGTTCTATAAACAAAGAAGCTGAGCTCCAGCCTGGTAAAAGATGTGTCCTTGGTCACAGAACTAATTATCACCAGAGCCAAAAACTGAAATACAAATATCTTGATGCCCCCAGCCCAATGCTCAGTTTACAATACTGCCAAGAGCAACATCTGCTCAGTCACACAAGTCATTATATTCTTGTCAAATATCACATATGTCATATTTGCTTTCAACCCCATACCTTTGCTCATGCTGCCTCCTTTACCCAGATGATCCCCACTATAACCCTCAACTTTCTTATCTCTCAAGGTTAGTTGCCAAAAGAGAACACTGGATGTTAAGTGCAAGTAAGTTGTACTCTCTCATACTACATTTTACCAAGTTAGATTTAAGAGCCGTTTGTTACAACAGAATTAAATATGCATTAGATAAATATTTTTTATTTAATAAATTAAATATAGCATTAAACATGTACATCTTATATACTCTTCATCCTTTAAGGTCAGACACAAGTCCCCAGTGATCCCCCCTTTTTCTGAAGGATGCATGTGCCCTAGAACAAAGTACTTGGTTGTATTGCATTATTCTAGATAAGTTAGTGCTCTTTTATTCAACAATATTAAGATCCTTTAGACAAAATATAATGTCTTATATTTCTAGTTCTCAAAGCTCATGATTCACTAATTAAATATAGAGTCATAGATTATAAGAGGTTCAGATGGAGAGGAAGAATGCTTGCTAACATGTTTTCAGTATCAGATATTTATATACACAACTAGGGACTACATATTTTATACTTGTAGAGTCAAATAAAATTTCCTTTTTTATTTGGGGAACTTGCATTTTAGGAAATTTGCAATTTTATAGCCTACATATACTTTGGGGTTTTATGCCCAGAACACCCACATTCACAGCAAACATCTATGAAATCACCTTGAAAAAAAAACAGAAAGATTAGTTTCCCCATTTTCATATGCCTGCACTTTCCCAGTCAGTTCTAAAGATGGAGGGTGAAAAAGGTGAGGAAATGGTGCCAAAATGACACTTGTGTCTGTACTGGATGTTGTGAAAAAGCACATGGGACACAGTGTAACAGAAGCAGGGCAACACCTCTTTGCAGAACTGCAGCCGCACTACAGAGACAAGCACAGTAAACGGAAGTTCACCCATACAGTAAATTTTAGAAAACAAACGTTAAGAAATCTTAAGGAAAAGAGGCACTCTAGCAGATGCTGTCACAGAAAGTATAAATGGGATCACCTCTCTGAAGGATGACATGAGAGGCTCATCAAAATTTTAGATGTACATGCTCTTCAGTACAATTCTACTGATAAGATTTTACCTGTGAGTCAACTACAAAAGTATGTCAAGACATATGAAGAAACAGTTATAACATTGTGTGTAACAACAAAAATAAAAATCACCTAAATGTTTACAGCAGTTCACTCTTTAAATAAAATATAGTACATTCACAGAATGAAATATTGTGCATCTCTGAAAACAACATCTGAATCTCCAAAATATACATGTTCAAGTGCAAAACAGCAAGATACAAGAAAGAAGTAGAATGTGAATCCATTTGGACATGTGTATATGTGTATATATTATGTACATATGTATAAATATGTGCATAAAGAGTTTAGGGGTTCTCCTGGCCAACCGGCTCAGCAGTTAGAGCATCGGCCTGTGGACCAAGGAGTTGCGGGTTCAATTCCGGTCAAGGGCATGTACCTCAGTTGCAGTTGGGTCCCCAGCCCTGGTCAGGGTTGTGCGGGAGGCAAACAACTGATGTCTCCCTTACATTGATGTTTCTCTCTCCACCCCACCACTCCCTTCCCTCCCACTCTATCTGAAGATAAATGGAAAAATATCCTCATGTGAGGATTAAAAAAAAAAAGTTTAGGGGTTTTTTAGCTTTCTTTTTTTGTCTTTGATTCCTATATAGATACACAAGAAAATGTAAACAGTGGTCACACATTTAGGGAAAGATTTGGGGGTTTAGCACATGTGTTAGTAGGTACAAAGAACTTACATTATTATTTTAATACCTGTGTACTACTTGATTTTTTAACTATGTCCCCATACATTGAAAGTTACAAATAAATACTTTTGAAACTCAATGAAGAAATACAGAGAAAATATTATCTAGGAAGATATCATTGAAAGATATTAATATCAGCATATGAAAATTACTTGATATCCAAAATATTAAATTATTGCCTTAAAAGTAGATGTTTAGAAAGCTCCCAACTTTTCATTAGTTTGATGTTTTATTTAATTTGCCATGCTATTTTGCTTGGTTGACTGAAAATGTCACTTATAAAATCATATGAAAAGTTTACACAGAAAGTAAAGGATGTTACTGACATTTCAGTCAAAATTCAAACAAGATTATAGTGATAGAACTCAAATAAGATTGAACCCCTTTCTCTCCACAGTGAATGCAGCCACAGATGTGAACCTGCTTACTGTATCAAACTATTAAATTTACCTAATGAAAATGTATACTGTAACTGGCAATGAGGCCCAAACTGACAGTGTAATGCAGAATTCTCTTAAATGTGTATCTTTTCAATTATCCTATGTGGACAGCCTTTAAAATAATTGTATGTTCTAAATACCTCAAAACTCAAATTAGTAATATGGTCCTTTGAACTGTCATTTTCTTGTTATTAATCAAAGAAGTCCATTTGCATGAAGATGTCATTAAACACCAGGAACATCATTCAACAGGTACTTTTAGAAATCCAGTTATGCAAGGCATCACACTACAGCAGCACTTACATTAAGTGCTAAGCAGTTCTAGAGTTCAAAAAAGGGAAAAATCTCAAATTGGGATGAAAATAATGATAAAACCATCAGCATTAAGTCAGAAACCGAGTTGGGCTATGAAAGAATACTGGGATTTGTGCCAATACAGAAGAGACAGAAGGTTACATATTCATGTTGTAAGGCAAGATAACTGAAGTGCTGAGAAGGGGCAGTAATAATTTAAAGAGAAATGATACTAAGAAAAGGTAGAAGATATGTTGGATAGGAGAGGTGGTCTCGAATGTTTTTAAAAATTAATAAATATGCAGCAGCCATTATAAATTATAACTACAGCACTATTAGTAGATAAGATATGTCTAGCCATTTTCCTAGGATAGTGTTTCTCAAACATGAGCATGTATCAGAGTCACCTGAAGGGTAAACTATAAATTGTAAACCCTATCCCCAGTGTATCTGATTCACTGGGTCTGGAGTGAAGTCCAAGGATTTGCATTTCTAACAAATGCCCAGGGGTGCTGATGCTACTGATCTGGAGACCACAGCTGGAGAATCACTACTTAAAAATAACTTGGAACACATCAAATACCCTGACTCTCCAGAGAGCATGACACAGCAAACCAAAAGTACTAAGAAGAATGGCATCCTCAGAAACCTGACATAGGTGTAGGCCTTCCCAAATCTGGTCCAAGCAACCTTTTAGAGAGTAAGCTCTCCAGGATACATTTAGAATACTCAACTCTCATGAAACTAGTCTGAGATTAAACCAGTCTGGACTCAAGGGGAAATGGACCGCAGCACCACATAACCACCCCACCTCCCAGTGAGCGAACCTGATCTTGAAAAAACAGCTCTTTAGCTTGACACAGACCTATATTTAACATTTTAAAACCAACCCAGACTACATAATTGCTTGACATGTCTCATTTAATGCGTGGAGTTCATCACACCACACCCAACCTGGCAATGAACCAAAGAATGTATAACACTGTGTCACTTCACCAGCTGTAATGTGTAAATGTGTAACCACAACCCACATGAAGACTCCCAAACTCATATAAAAATAAATAACGAGAGCCCATGCATAATGAAAAGGCTCTAATGGCCCACTAATCCCAAAACAGTTACCACAGAGGTCTCCGGGTCACTTCTGGCCACTTTGAAATTTGTAGGAATACAAAAAGTTGTCAGAAAGAAACAGCACAGATAACTAGAGGCATGAAGGACATGATACACTCTAGTTGTTGAGATGTCACTGTGAGGTATTTTTGGATAAGATTAACATTTTAAAACTAGACTCTGAATGAAGCAGATTGCCCTCCACAATGTGGATAGACCTCATCCAATCAGTGAAAGGCTTTATTAGAAAAAAGATTGACTTCACCTGAGGAAGAGGAGATTCTGCCTCCAGACTGCCTTGGAGTATAGACTGCAACATCACCTTTTCTGGGTCTCCACCCTGCCAACCTGCCTTGTAGATTTCAGACTTGATAGCCCCCAGAATTTCATGAGTAAAATAAATCTCAGTATTTCTTTCTTTCTCTAGATGATAGATAGATAGATAGAGAGAGAGAGAGAGAGAGAGAGAGAGAGAGAGAGATATACATACACATACACTTACCCATATACTTCATCATTATCAAGTAGGGGCAGGAATGGTGAACAGCAATTGTGACAGGACTGCCAACTATTCCTACTCAATCTATTTCTCTGCAGTTCACAATCTCTTTCCATTACTTGACAGTGATCAATTCTATCTAATGGAAAGGTCTCCTTTCACTTTTAAAATGAGGAATACCTTTTAGATATACCAGACTATAATGATAGTTATATTTTATACCACTATCCATAAAACTCAACCAGAAAGAACCAGTTTTGAGTGATTGAAAAAAACACCACCACTGTGGTTATATAAACTATACAATTACAGGGTGAATTCCCACACTGAGCACAAACTATAAGTAAAGGTCCAGAAACTGACATCTTACCAAGCATCCATCCAGATTCAAATGCTCTTTGGAATCCATACTAAGCTTCCTCTTCCTGTTGGGCTGTTTCATTGCCACTTTAACACTCTTTATCAGTCTTCTGCAAAACAGTGCCACATAAAAAGATCAGGATTTTGTTCCTTTAGAAGTACAAAAACAAAAACAAAAAACATGCTTTCAGTTACAGTTCTTACAACTGTCTGCCATAAATACTCTGATAAATGAGCTAGAAAAAATTTCACTGTTTGTTTTATAGCCTCTAGAGTAACAATACATTAATGGAGAAAAGAGATGAGTTTTCCACCGCATCCAGAATTTATATCACAAAGAGAACAGGTATTAGTTCTTTTTTTTAAACTTATCTTTGTTGTTGTATTACAGATGCCCCCCCTTTTCCCCATTGTTCCCCTCCTCCCCAATCCCGCCCTTCTCCTGCCTTCCTCACACTATTGTTTGTGTCCACTGGTTATGCATATATGCATAGAAGTTCTCTGGTTTATCTCTTCCTGCCCTCCCTCCCCCCTTCCCTTTGAGGTTCATCAGTTTAACAACCAATTTGTACTTCTTAATTCCTTCATCTTCTTCATCCATCCCCCCAGCCATCTCCCATTCGGCAAGCAACAAAAAGTTCTCTGTATCTATGAGTCTGTCTCTGTTCTGCTTGCTCATTTTGTTTGTAGATTCAATTGTTAATAGATATGTATTTATTGCCATTTTATTGTTCATATTTTGATTCTTCTCCATCAAGAAGACCCTTCAATATTTCATAAAATACTGGTTTGGTGGTGATGAACTCTTTTAGCTTTTTCTTGTTTGGGAAACTCTTTATATGTCCATCAATGATAAATGATAGCTTTGCAGGATAGAGTAATCTTGGTTGTAGGTCATTGCTTTTCACCACTTTGAATATCTTTTGCACTCCTTTCTGGCCTGCAAAGTGTCTTTTGAGAAATTGGCTGATGGTCTTATGGCTGCTTCCCTGTGATTGTTTCTATGTATTAGGTAGAGTTGCTCTGTCTCCTAGGCTTCCTAGGGTGGCCTATTGTTTGTTGTAGGTGTCCTGTAGGGTCCAGTAGCACAGCCTCCCTGATCACTCCAGGTGGGCCCTCGAGGTGCGCCCCTAGTGTGGACTGTACACCCTTCTGTTGTATTTGAGTCTTGATTGCTGTTGGCATGTCAATGAGAGGGATTTACCCAGGTTGATCAGCTGCAAGAAGTGGCTGTGCCCACTGACCACTGACCTCTGATTCCCTTGGAGGATCAGCGGTGTAGGGGCCCAACACACAGAGCAAGATGTACTTCAGCAGGGCTCTGGTACTGACTGAGTCCACTCCTTGAATATGTCACTTGTGGAGGTGGTTGAGTGGTAGTGCTTTGATGTAGTCTGAAGCTGTCCACTGAGTGTGCTGGCTCTGGGGAAAGGTCAGCCTCTGCCTGTGTTCTACTTGGGGCCACTGGCATAAGCTACAAAATGATCTGCAGATGGCTGCTTCTTGTGCTGGGCTTGGAGGTATCCAGGCAAAGCCAAGCTGTGAACCAAAGCTGGCTGCCTGTAGTGCCAGGCCTGTAGCCCCTTAATGAGAGGTATGGGACTCACTGAGACCAGATGGTGCTTGTTTAAGAGATTTTAGAAAAATCTGAAGCAGGATCCAAAACAGGGCAATCCTATAGTAAAGCCACTGGAAACAGCATTGATGGGCCCAAAGGTTGAATGGGGCAAGGCCTCGGGGAATCACCAGGGTGGGGCACACAGTGTGAGCCAGGTTGTTGGAGTCCCAGATAGGCTGCCTTCTGCTGCCCCAGGGAAGGGCTCACCAAGGGAACAAAGGCCTCCCACAGCAAGTCTGCCCAGGAGAAAGCTGCCCTTCCAGCTCACACCCCAGTGCTGAACAATTCATTTCTTCCCCATATGTCTCTGATGCCTTTCAAGCTGCCTCTCCAATGCTGTAGCCCAGAAGGAGTGAGTCTTGAGTAAGTCCATGTATGGGCCCTTTAAGAGGAGCTGCCTGGGGCTCCAGAAGCCTCAACCTCCCTCAGCCTTAGTTCCTGCTGGTTTTATAGCCAGAAGTGATGGGGACTTCTCTTCCTGGCAGTAGAACCCTTAGCAGGGAGCCTGGTGTGGAACAGGGACCCCTCACTCCTCAGGGAGGACATTCACAGCCAAGGTAGTCCCGATTTTGATCCGCCATACATGGGTGTGGGACCAGCCCGTCCTCGCCTCCCTCCTACCAGTCTCAATGTGGCTTCTTCTTTAATTTCGTGGTTGTAGGACTTCCATTAAGCTCGATGTCAGGCAGTTCCGAATGATGGTTGTTCTGTAGTTTGGTTGCAATTTTGATGTGGTTGTGGGAGGAGGCGAGACTGCATTTACCTACGCCGCCATCTCAACCGGAAATGGTATTATTTCTTTTGGTCTAATTTCTCATGGCCTTTTTGATTTGTTACTTAGCTGACCTAACCAATTAGGATTTGCTGCAATCTCCTTGTACAACTTCTGTACTCACATGGTCTGATTGTCATCAAGGGTCAAAGCAAAGGTATTCTTGGTAAGACGTATTAGTCTTACAAGGCACAGCACAGCAATCTGGAACAGAGAAAATGAAAAAATTTTCACCAATCCAATTTATCATAATCATTCTTCAGTGCACTAATAAACAGTAGTAAACATTCTCAGACAAATTATTTGGAATGAGTTTTTTGATAGAGCAGGTGAACCATTTTGAAGAACCAACCACTAGTAAGTACTATATAAGTATCATTCGAGCTATATAATTCAAAAAGTCATTCACTCTGAATAATTTTAACTACAATTGACATGTAATTTTTTTAAGTTTAATTATCATCTATAGTCCCCAATATTTTAGAATCATATATCCAACTTCTTCCCTATCTTCATCTGAATAAATGACCCTAAATACTACAAACTGAACATATTCACAACTGAGCTCATCATGTCCCCTCTCACTTCCTTCCAGTTCTACTCTCTCCTCCTAGTTGCACTAATGACACCACTGGCCACTCATTTACCCCTATCTGCCCCTTACAGTTGTTCATACAGTGCACTAAACAGGAGCACCAAGCTAAGGAGCAAATGGAAGTTGAAATCCACCTTGAGCTCTGTACACACGCCATTTCCCCTGCTACAAGGTTATTACATTTGCCAGGAAGAAAATGCATCTTTTTCTAATTCAAAGACAATTTTTGGGCTAATGGAGACCCTGACTTTGCCTGAACCAGAGACCTAGTAGTTAAAATCATTTAACCCTTTACATCACACCCCACCCCACACTATGTAACCAGGTTCTGCTGATTCGTAATCTACTAAACATTTCCTGAATTCATCTTCTCCCTCTATTCCTATTAACTCCCTGACCACCTCCAACCGTATGCTACAGTAATGGACTAGTCTTGCAGTCCTTTAGAACACTTAACATGCCTGCTGCTTCGCAGAGCCACACTTTTGCTCGTCTCTCAACCTTGGAATAACTTCCCCATCTCTCTCTTACTCATCCTTTATGACTCAACTAAGATACTTCATATCCCTGAGAAAAGTCTTCCTTGCTTACTTGTGGACCAAGTGTTATCTTACTTAAAATTCCTTGTATCTATATTTATCCTTGTCCCACAATTCAACACTTCACACTATGTTTTTATTTGTAGATATGTTCCCCTTTATGACAAACATTGTGAACTACAGATCCTTATTTTCCACTGTCTAGATCAGTGATTTCTAACAAGTGTGTCTCAGCAAGCACACCGGTGTGCCACAAGAATTTTTAAAACATGCAATACCTGACTATTTAGTCAGGGGCACTGACTTTTTCCCCCTTAGATTGTTAAATTAAAAAATAACAACAGGCAACACAATAGCCATCTGGTGTGAATGAATCAAAATTATACCTACTTTTATTTCAGATAAGCAAAAAATATATTTTCTGGTGTGCTGCAAAATTTTATTAATTCGTTTTTGTGTGCCATAAAAAACAGGTTGAAAGTCACTGTTCTTGATAGTACTTGGCTCACAGCAGACTCTCAATGTGTTTGTTCCAACTGCATAAACATGTCTCTGAATTACAAGGAAGCCTCAAACGCCTTAGGTACAGTGGATATTAGTTTTTGATCCATACATAACTCCTTTTAAAATGCTGTATGACTAGAGTGAGCATAGGTCTCAAAATTAACAACTCCTTTCCTTTTTTCTTTCATATATAAAACAAAAACAAAAAACACTACCTCATATCCATTTGCTTCTTGTCAGATAATATTTTTATCCTTAAAACAGGTACCTACCTACTAAATTCATTTTGTAAATTTAAATACAATTTACCATGCCTAGCTGCCAGTAATAGTCTGAACATCTATGCAAATGAACAGCTTAGACTTGATGCCTTTAGCAAAATATGCCTACATAAGACACAAGCACTGTCAAGGATGGCTTGCATTTCACAATTAGTAATATCTGAGGGCTTCTCAAAGTTGGATATGAAAAACTTAGAAATCTTTGCAATTTAAAGTGCAGCCCGTAAGATAAACAAACCTGAAATAATTTTGGCTAGACAAACAAAATAAGAAATAAGATTTAAATTACTAAAATCAGAATGAGAGAGGTTACATCAATAATGATCTTAACATAAATCAAAAGGATTATAAGAATAAAACTATGCTGACTTCCTCGTCTATTCCAGGGTAGGGAACCTTTTTGCTGCCAACAGCCATTTGGATATTTATAACACCATTCAAGGCCCATACAAAAGTATCAACTTAAAAATTAGCCTGCTATATGTGGCCAGACTAATTTGGTGAGGTGTGTGATCTTAGCTAGTATTGATTTCCAGGGCCTTTTACGGTCTGCAGACCGATGTCCCCCTTGCTCTGAGCCACCCAGAACTAGTAGTAAATTCAACTAGCAATCAAACCCAGTCTTTTCTTTTAATATTGCTAACAAATTATAAGATTATAATTCATTATAATCTTGTAAATCCATCACTAACCAAAACATTGGTATGTGATACATGACAATATGTAATAAGTCCTAAGGAATCAACTAAAAACTATTGATAACTAATAAATGAGTTTACCAATGTTGCAGGATACAAGATCAATACATAAAAATCAGTTGTATTTCTATACTCAAGCAAATAAGCTAAGAATAAATTAAAACAATTCCATTTACAACAGGATTTAAAAACAAAATAAGTATAAATTTAACAAAAGAGTACAAGACTTGTAAACTGAAAACTACAAAGTATTGTAAAAAGACATTAATGAGGAAGAAAATAAATGGAAAGATATTCCTGTTCATGGGTTTGAAAACTTAATTTAAAAATATCAATATTCCCCAAATTGATCTCAGATTCAATGCAAACTCTATCAAAACTCCAGCTAGTTTTTGCAGAAATTGAAAAATTAATCCTAAAATTAATAAGGAAATCCAAGGAAGCCAGAATAGAGAAAGCAATCAAGAACAAAAGATAATAAAATTAGAGGATTCACACTTTCTGATTTCAAAACTTCCTACAAAGCTCCAGTAATCAAGACAATATGGTACTGGCATGAGGATACACATACAGACCACTGAATAGATTGATGTTCGAGAAATAAACCCATGTATCTGTGGTTAAATAATGTTTCAATAGGGGTGTCATGACAATCCAGTGAGCAAAGAACAGTTTTCCCAACAAAAGGTGCTGTGACAACTAGATATTCACATGCAAAAGAATAAAGTTGGACTCCTACCTCACACCAATACACAAATATTAATGAAAAGTGGATCACAGACATATATAAGAATTAAAACAATAAAACTCTTAAAAGAAAATACAGCAGTAAATCTTTGTGCCCTTAGGTTAGTTAATGGTTTCTTGGCTATAACCCCAAAGTACAAGCAACCAAAGAAAACTAGGTAAAGTGAACTCAAACAAAATTAAACATTCTGTGCTGGAAATAATACTATCAAGTTGTGAAGGACAGACAATAGGGCAATAAAACATAAAGAACATGCAGCTAAAGTACTGTGAAAACTTGTAGTTAAAAATTTCCCACTTGGTAGACCTTGCCCTGGACCCTAAGAGGATTACAGGAACTAGGTAGGAGGGAAAGAGATAGGCATCAACCGGAGCTGACCACTATATTGTGCAATAGAACTGCTTACCCCACAGACACATGGCTAACTGCAGATACCCGCTTCTCTACATGCTTGCTTGCTCGCAGACCCTTAGCCCAATTTCTTAACAGGGGCTAAGAAAACTATATAAGCAACCCACCCCCTGAGCTCGGGGCTGCTCTCTCCTCTGCGTAGGATGCGACAGTCGCTGCGCAGCTAATAAAGCTCTCTTAATTTGAACCCAGTTCGGAGTCTGAGTCTGGTCTGTCTCATTGGTCTACAACAATGTAAGTGAAAGGACAACCTCCAGAATGGGAAACAATATTTGCAAAAGATCTTTTTACAAAATATAAAGGAATTCTTACAACTCAATATTAAAAAGATAACCCCCCAAAATAGGCAAAGGATTAAAACAGGCATTTCCCAAAAAAAGTAGGATGTGCCAATAAGCACATAAAAAGATACTCAACATCATTAATAATTAGGAAATGTAAAATAAAATAAAAAAACATAAGAGACCATTTCACATCCTCTGAGCTAGCTATAAGCAAAAAGAGAGTAACAGGTATGTGGAGAAATTGGAACCCTCACACAGTGCTGGTATAAAATGATACAGCCACTTTGGAAAAGAGTTTGGCAGTTCCTCAAAATATTAAATGAAATGAACCAAGAATTCTACTCCTAGGCATATACCCAAGAGAAATAAAACATGTATCTACAGAAAAACATGAACACAAATGTTCAAAGCAGCATTATTCATAACAGCCAAAAAGTGAAAGCAACTCAAAGTTCATCAATTGATGAATGAATAAACAAAATGTGGTGTGTGTGTGTATATATATATATATAAAAAACATGGAATACTATTCAGAAATAATGCATAAATAGATGAACCCTGAAAACACTGTAAGTAAAAGAAGCCAGTCACAGAGGACCACTCATTATTGTGTGACGGCATTTACATGCAATGTCCAGATTAAGCAAATCCATAAAGACAGATTCCTTAGACCTGGAGGGAGGGAAGAGGAAATGGAAGTGACTGTTAATGGGTATGGAGTGTCTTTCAGAGAGGACAAAATTGCAATATTAGCTGTATGCCTCTGAAAATATACTAAAAAGTACTGAATTGTACGATTTGAATGTGTGAATCATAGGGTACCCAAATTATATTTCAATAAAGGTATTTTTAAAATATAGTTACTGATACCACAAAAAGAAAACTGGAGACATAGAATAGACTGAGACTGGGATAGTCAAAAAGATTGCAAATAAATTGGAAAATGTCACTGAAAAGAACATGGAACAAATAAAGTTAATTTGTTTTTAATAAGACAAAAAAGATAAATTGGTCCAGTATTATGAAGATGGCAATAATTCTGAAATTAATTTATAAGTTAATGTGATTCTAATCAAATCCTAATATCTTAAGATATATTTAATAAGGCAGTATGATACTTGTATAGAGAGAGGCTGAAGGACCAATGAAACAGATTAGAAAGCCCTGAAATAGGTATATATGAAACTTCATTATCAGAAGAGGTATAATATCAACTATGGACTTTTCATATATGGCCTTTATTTTGTTGAGGTACTTTCCCTCTATTACTAATTTATTGAGAGTTTTTGTCATGAAAGGGTTTTGAATTCTGTCAAATGCTTTTTCTGCATTTACTGAGATTATGTGATTCTTAACCTTTTTCTATTAATGTAGTTTACCACATTAATTGATTTTGTATACTGAACCATTTTTTTTTATGCCAGGAATATATCCCATTTGGTCATGGTGTATGATTCTTTTAATGTGCTATTTGATTCAGCTTGCTTGTCTTTTGTTGAATAGTTTTCCATCTACATTCATCTGGGATATTGGCCTGTGGTTTTCATTTCTTGTAGTGTCTTTATTTGGCTTTAGTATTGGGGTAATGTGACCTCTTAAAATGAGTTTGGCATTTGGAAGTAGTCTCTCAGGTTTTTTTGGAAGAGTATGAGAAGAAATGGCATTAATTCTTGTATAAATGTTTGGTACAATTCACCAATGAAGCCATCTGGTCTTGGGCTCTCTTGTTGAGAGTTTTTTTGATTACTGAACCAATCTCCATAGTAGTTATAGATCTGTTCCAGATTTTTTGTTTCTTCATGATTTAGTCTTAGTAGGTTGTACATTTCCAGGAATTTATCCATTTCTTCTAGGTTATATAGTTTGTTGATGTTAATTGTTCATGGTAGTCTCTTATGGCTCTTTTTATTTCTGTGGCAATGGTTGCAATATTTCCTCTGACATTTCTGATTTTATTTATTTGCATTTTCTCTGTTTCTTAATTAGTTTAGTTAAGGGTTTGTCAATTATATTGTTTTTATCGTCTCAAAAATCAACTCTTGCCCTGGCCGGTTTGGTTCAGCGATTAGAGCGTCGGCCTGCGGTCCTGAGAGACCCGGGTTCGGTTCCCGCTAAGGGCGCGTACCTTGGTTGCAGTTTGTCCCCGGCCCTGGTCGGTTGTGCGGGTGGCAGCCACTCGATGTGTTCCTTTCACATCGATGTTTCTCTCTCTCTCTCTCTCTCTCTCTCTCTCTCTCTCTGTTCCTCTCTCCCCCTCCCACTCTACCTGAACAAAAAATGGAAAAATGTCCTCAGGTGAGGATAAAAAAAAAAAAATCAACTCTTAGCTTCATTTTTTTTCCCTATGATATTTCTATTTTGTATGTTTCTGCCCTAATCTTTATTTTCTTCCTTCTGCTAACTTTGTTTTTCTTTTTCTAGATCTTTGAGATACAAATTTTGCTTGTTTATTTAAGCTTTTTCTTCATTTTAATGTAGGTATTTATCACAATAAACTTCCATCTTAGTACTGCTTTGGCTGTATCCCATAAGTTCTGGTACATTGTACGTTCATGTCTTGAGGTATTTTCTAATTTCCTCTTTGACCCAATGGTTACTCAAAAGTGTGTTATCTCTAGCCCTGGCTGATGTGGCTCAGTGGGTTAGAGAATTGGCCCATGGACCAAAGGGTTATAGGTTCCATTCCCTGCCCTAGTCGGGTGCATGCAGGAGGCCACCAATCCATGTGTCTCTCTTATATCGATGTTTCTCTCTTTCTCTCTATCCTCCCACCCCTCCTCCCCCACACCCCCTCTCTCTAAAGAAAAAAAAAATCAATAGAAAAAATGCCCTTGAGTGAGGATTAACAAAACAAAAACAAAAAAGTATTATCTAATTTCCACATATTTGTGAATTTTCCAGTGTTCCTTATGCACTGATTTCTCCTTGCATTCCACTGTGATTAGTAAAGATACTTGGTATGATGTCTTTTAATTTGTTAAAATGTGTTTTGTGACCTCATCTGACCCATCCTAGAGAAAGTTCCACATCTACTTAAGAAGAATGTATATTCTGCTGCTATTGAGTAAAATGTTCTTTATGTATCCATTAGGTCCATTTGGTCTACAGTGTTGTTCAAGTCCTCTGTATCCTTACTGATATTCTGCTGGGATCTTACATACATTATTGAAAGTCAGGTATTAAAATGTCCCACTACTACTGTTATTGTTATCTATTTTTCCCTTCATGTCTATCAGTTTGTTTTATATATGTAGGTTCTCTAATGTTATATATATACACACACACACACATATATATGTATGCATACACACACACACATATCTTAGTGACTTGACCCTTTTCTCTTGTCTCTTATGACAGTTTTTTTTTTTTTTTTTAAATCCTCACCGGAGGACATTTTCCCATTCTTTGTTCAGATAGAGCGGGAGGGAGAGAAAGGAAGAGAGAGAGAGAAACATCGATGTGAAAGGGACACATTGAGTGGTCGCCACCCACACAACCCACCTAGGGCCGGGGACAAACTGCAACCGAGGTACATGCCCTTAGCAGGAACCGAACCTGAGTCTCTCTGGACCATAGGCCGATGCTCTAACCACTGAGTAAAACGGCTAGGGCTCTTATGACAGTTTTTTATTTAAAGTCTATTTTGTCTGATATAAATATAGATACCCTGTTCTCTTTTGGTTACCATTTACATGGAATATCTTTTGCCATCCCTTCAGTTTTCTCAGTAAGAATTCTTGACTTTCGTATAACAGAAGTAAACATCCTTACTCTTGCCATGTCTTCCATTTGGACCAAATGCATTCGACTTGGGCTTGGCCTATGACTTACTTTAGCCAATGGCAAATGCAATGTGAGCTGAGACCTGAAATGTGCTTGTACGGCTAGTCTTGACCTCATTGCATTGCAACTATGCACCATTTAAAGAGCATGCTTTAATTAATCTTTGCTTCTTCAGAGTGGGCCCCAGAATGAACACAAGTAGAGCACACCTGAGCATTATTCACACCCTGCATCCAAGTCCAACATACTAAGAGCCTGAAACCTTTTAAAACCATCCAGGCAAGACCAACCTAGATCAGCTCAATCACAAATCACGTAAAGATTTATTAATGTGAAAATAAATGTGTGTTGTTTTAAAACACTGAGTTTTGGGATGGCTTGTGATGCAATATTTTTGGTAGCAATATCAGTCAGATATAAAAATCTGTATAGTGATTTTTATCTGTATGGTGAGGGGGAGAGCAAACTATGAACAAGTATTTCACACAGAAATTTATAAAAAGTTTCTCAACCTTGTTAGTAATAAGGGAACTAAAGCATAAAATCACAAGATACCAATTCATGGCCATTAAAGTAGCAAAAATTAAGAACTCTGACAATACCAGATGCTGACAAGGTTGAGGAGTAATGGAATTCTCACACTCTGCTGGCAGAAGATAAACCAGTTCAACCACTGGAAAACAACAGTTTGACATAAACATGAAAGGTGAAGATGGTCCAGCAAATCCCATCACCCCAGGACTCCGGCAATTAACACTCTATTAGGAGATAAGTTCATGTTAACAGAAGGAAAAATGGAAAAAATATCCAAATACCTATGTACAGGAAACTGAAAAAATAACTTGTATTATATTCATGAAGTATAACATTACATAGTGAAAATGAATGAACTACAACTAAATATGCAAGAACATAAATATTAGCAATAATGTTGAATGAATAAAGCAAACCAGAAGACTATATAGAGAACTACATTTTTAAAACACAAACCCAGCAAAAGCACTTCATATATACCTTAAAAATACATACAATTTTTTTGTAGTTCATATGTCTTTCTGTTTTTATTTCAATTTTTAAAGAATTAAGCACTTTACTGGCAGTTGGGTGTCCTTATCAGCATCTGAAATACAGCCGCTTGGTCACCCACTGGGTGTTTTGCTCTCTCCAACCATCCTCAGGTGATCACATTCTTGTCACCTGTATCTACAGAAAAGGAACCTGTGTGCTCTGCCCACTTCATGGACAATTCCCCAACAATGATTATAACTTCCTGACAACCAAGTTGATTTTTAATTTCAATTGCTCTGTGTTTTAGTTTCTGAAAGTTTAGTTTCTGAAAGTACTTCTTTTTCATATTAGTAAATTCATTTTCTTACCCTGTTGTGCCCTATGCTTTAAGCATGCCAGTTTTAAACCACATGTCTCTCAGGTTGCTTATTTCTGTACTTTTTTAGTTTTTTGGAGTGCCATTTTCCTTGTTTGCTCTTCTCTCATGTGTTTCGTTTCCTTTCATTGCCCACAAATGGTAACCTCGAGCCTCTTCAGCATGTTGTCCTCTGTGGCCCTGGGCCCCTGTGCATGCTTCTCTAGAACAAAGTTTTGCACTTGACCTGCTGGGCCCTGGAAAAATTTTAGTCCTGACTAATTTTTCTTAATAACTTGGTAGAGATTTCTATAGAGCGGGTAAACTCAGACTGCACATGCACATCGGGCAAGACTTGGGGCTTTTCTTTTTTGATGTATATTTTTTTAAAATTTTTTAAACTTATCTTCATTGTGAATATATTACAGATGACCCCCTTTTATCCTCCATTGACCCCCTCTTCCCCACACCCGTGCCCCTCCTGCCTTCTCCACACTATTGTCTGTGTACATTGGTTATGCATATATGCATAAATTCTTTGGTTTATCTCTTCCTGCCCTCCTCCCCCATTCCCTTTGAGGTTCATCAGTCTAACAACCAATCTGAACTTCTTAATCCCTTCACCTTTTTCACCTATCCTCCCAATCCCCCTCCCATCTGGCAACCAACAAAAAGTTCTCTATCTATGAGTCTGTTTCTATCTGCTTGTTCATTTTGTTTCTGGATTCAGTTGTTGATAGATATGTATTTATTGCCATTTTATTGTTCATATTTTTGTTGTTCTTCTTTAAGAAGACTCGTCAACATTTCACATAATACTGGTTTGGTGGTGATGAACTCCTTTAGTTTTTTCTTGTCTGGGAAACTCTTTATGTATCCATTAATTCTAAATGATGGCTTTGCAGGACAGAGTAATCTTGGTTGTAGGTCATTTCTTTTCATCACTTTGATATTTCTTGCCATTCCCTTCTGGCCTGCAAAGTTTCTTTTGAGAAATCAACTGACTGTCTTATGGGAGCTTTGTTGTGGGTAACTAAATGCTTTTAAGATTCTCTCTTTGTCTTTAACCTTTTGCATTTAATGATGCCATGTCTTGGTGTGGACTTCTTTTGGTTCATCTTGTTTGGGACTCTCTGTGCTTCCTGGACTTGTATGTCTGTTTCCTTCACCAAGTTAGTGAAGTTTTCTCTCATTATTTTTTTTTTTTAATCCTCACCCGAGGACATTTTTTTTTCCATTTTTTACTTAGATAGAGTGGGAAGGAGAGAGAGGAAGAGAGAGAAACATCGATGTGAAAGGGACACATCGAGTGGCCGCCACCCACACGACCCAACCAGGGCCGGGGACAAACTGCAGCCAAGGTACATGCCCTTAGCGGGAACCGAACCCGGGTCTCTCGGGACCGCAGGCTGACGCTCTAACCGCTGAGCCAAACCGGCCAGGGCTCTCATTATTTTTTCAAATAGGTTTTCAATTTCTTGCTTTCTTCTCCTTGTGGCACCCCCATGATGTGAATATTGATACACTTGAAGTTGTCCCAGAGACTACTTACGCTATCCTCTTTTTGGGTTCTTTTTTCTTTTTGCTGTTCTGATTGGGTGTTTTTTGCTTCCTTACATTCAAAATCTATGCTTTACGTCTTGGCTTCACTTACTCTACTATTGATCCCCTGTAAATTATTATTTCAGTTAGTGCATCCTTCATTTCTAGTCCTTTCTTATGCTCTTGAGGTCCTCACTAAGCTCCTTGAGCATACTTATAACCAATGTTTTGAACTCTGCATCTGTTAGATTGCTTATCTCCATTTCATTTAATTCTTTTCCCAGAGTTTTATTCTGTTCTTTCATTTGGGACATGTTTCTTCATCTCCTCATTTTGGCAGCTTCCCTGTGTTTGTTTCTATGTATTAGGTAGTGTTGCTCTGTCTCCTAGGCTTTCTAGGGTAGCCTATTATAGTAAATGTCCTGTAGGGTTCAGTAGCACAGCTTCCCTGGTTACCCCAGCTGGGCCCTTGAGCTGCACCCCTTGTGTAAACTATGCACCCATCCACTGTAATTGAGTCTTGATTGCTGTTGTTATATCAAGAGAGGGATTTACTTAGGCCGATCAGCTGCAAGGACTAGCTGTGCCCACTGACCTCTGACTAACTTGGAGGATCAGCAGAGCAGGGCCCACCACACAGAGCAAGACTTACTTTAGCAGGGCACTGAGTCCTCTCTTTAAGTTTGTCACTCATGGAGGTGGTTGGGTATTGGTGCTTCAACAAGGTCTGAAGCTGTCCACTGGGTGTGCTGGCTCTGGGGCAAGATCAGCCACTGCTTGTGAAGCAGGCCACTGCTTGTGTTCTACCCTGGGCCACAAGATCTAAGCTACAAAGCAATCTGCAGGTGGCTGCTTCTTATGCTAGGCTTAGGGGTGCCCAGGCAAAGCCAAGCTGTAAACCAAGGCTGGCTGCTTAGCAAGAGGTATGGGGCTCGCTGAGGCCAGACGTTGTTTGTTTGAGAGAATTTAAGAAAATCTGAAGCAGGCCAATCCTATGGTAAAGCCACTGGAAACAGCTTAAGTGGGCCTGAAAGTTGGGTGGGGCAGGGCCTCAGGGAATCACTAGGGCAGAACAAACAGTGTGAGCAAGGTGGCTGGAGTCCCGAATATGGCACCCACCTTCTGGCACCGTGGGGAAAGGGCTCATCAAAGAAACAATGGCCTCCACAAGTACATCTGTCTGAGAGAAAGCTGCCCTACAGCTCTCGCCCCAAGGCCAAACAACTCAGTTCTTCCCAGAGTGTCTATGGTACCTGTCGAGCTGCCTCCTCCACATTGGAGCCTGGAGGGAGCAAGTCTGAGTAAGTCCATGCATGGGCCCTTTAAGGGGAACTGCCTGGGACTCCAAAAGCTTCAGCCTCCCTCAGCCTCAGTTCCCACTGTTTTTACAGCCAGAAGTTATGGGGACTTCTCTTCCTGGCACTGGAACCCTGAGCTGGGAACCTGGTATGGGATGGGGACCCTTTGCTCCTCAGGGAGGACATTCCCGGCTGAGGTGTCCCTCCTGATTTTTATCCGCCACACGTGGGTGTGGGAGCAGCCAGTCCATACCTGTGCCCTTCCTACCAGTCTCAATGTGACCTCTTCTTTATTGTCATAGTTGTACAACTTCCATTCAGCTCAATTTCAGACAGTTCTGAATGATGGTTTTTCTGTAGTTTAGTTGTAATTTTGATGTGGCTGTGGGAGGAGGCCAGTACTACATTTACCTGCAATATATTCTTAAGGGGAACCTTATTTTGAAGAAGCAAGGAAATGACCAGTATAAAATTCAGCACTGTGCTCACTTTGGCAGCACATATACTAAAATTCAGCATAGCAGTTTGAGGGGAAAATTAACAGTACAGTGATGTTTTCATTCTTCAGTTGAATGTTGGCTTCACAAGTGTATGTTTTTTCTATTATGTGTCATAACTGACATATAAAATATGTTGTTTTGTATATATAAAATATTATAGAATTTTTTTTAATCCTCATCCGAGGACATTTTTCCATTTTTTGTTCAGATAGAGTGGGAGGGAGAGACAGGAAGAGAGAGAGAGAGAAAAAAACATCAATGTGAAAGGGACACATCGAGTGGCTGCCTCCCACACAACCCAACCAGGGCCCGGGACAAACTGCAACTGAGGTACATGCCCTTAGTGAGAACCGAACCCAGGTCTCTCTGGACCACAGGCCGACACTCTAATTGCTGAGCCAAACCGGCCAGGGCTAAAATATTATAGAATTTTTAAGGCATTTGAAATGGTGCACCCTAGTCACCCAATATAAGAGAAAAACTGGCAGAGGTTAAAGAATGGACACAATACTTTCTCTGTTAACTGAACAGTCCATTTTTTCTATTTCTAAATCCCTTTCTCAACAGGATTTGTTGCTTTTCTCTTATACTTAGAAAAAAAATCTCACTAGACCCGTTCTGAGCATGTACTATGTGCAGTTAGCAAAAGTCAGATAGGCCAAGAGTATGTGTTGCTCCTACCCACCTTCGTCAGACCACGCTCTTCTCAAGGAAGAGGCTGTGACTGAACCAGGGTCATTAGCTTCCTCCATGCTGTTTAACAGATACAGGACATAAGCTGAACCCTAGCATTTCTAGCTCCACTCAAAGGAAATTTCATCAGGGACAGAAGATGGGGATGCAAATCATAAATAAGGGAGACTGACTCTGGTTCTCATAAGCAAAAAGACATGTGCTGGAAGAATATCCAGAGCTCAGAGATTTAACATCTGTGGCAGAATCAGGTAGAAACAAAGAAATGCATATTAAAAATAATTCCTCTTACACCCATGAATGTGACTGGCAAATTGTCAGACAGAATGCTGCAGTAGTAACTCACATACTGCTAAATTTAAATTGGTATAACTGCCAATTGGATCCAGCTCTTTCTAGATAGATAGAAAAACTCTAACACATGTACAAAGGGATATGTTACTGTGGACACAGTAATTGTTTCAGGAATAGAAATGCAACCTTAAAAAAGATTCAATTCTAGGATTCTGATTGGAAATACTGTACAATAGAACCTTTCTTCTGAGAATGTTAAATTAGTAGGAATCTGGAGCTTCAGAGGCCGCCACATAAAAGAGCTTCACTGAGACCAAAGCCAACACAGAAGAAGGCAGAACCAAGCATTGAGAGTGATAAACCCCTAGGTCCAGCCATATCTAATCCAACACCACACCAGGACTTAGTTTTCTTAGCTAATAATGTATACTTTCTGCTTAAGACAGTTTGAGTTGGATTTCTGTAATGTGCCACTAAAAGAGTCTAGACTACTAAACACTTCAAAAGCAAGAATGCTGCAGTGACAGAAACAACAGCAAGAGGACAACTGCTCTCAACATAGTTCCACAATTTAAAACACCAGTGAAGATTTGGGTTATAATCCCATACTCCTTTAACTCATTAGCATACTCTGTAAATTCAATCTGGATTTGTAAATGTTTTAGCACTCTTCCAATCATCTTAAAAAACCTCATAAAATTATGAAAAATTTCAAAACAAAAAGGCTCTCAATCTGAAATTTAAGAAAATATGGCATTTAAAATTTTAGGGAAATTATGAAATAGCACACAAAAAAAGTTTCAGTTAAAGCTTTAAAAGAGTAGGAATCAATACTAGTGATAATAAATGGCTTTTGAAAATGCAGAGGCAACAGGTGAGATTTTGATGTAAAAAAAACAAAACACCTCGTTTATGAGTAAGAGATTAGCATGTGGGGGAAGGAAAAGGGTAGGGTGGGAAGAGACATGTAAATCTCCCAGGCAAATTAATAGAAACAAGTCATCTTTTTTTACTCAGCTACTTTCAGAGTATCCTGTGCCTCTTTATGTTCCTAGTCACTCAATAATGTTAAAATGATCTTTCCCATAACCCCTAAATATCAAATATTAATGTCAAGCAGTGTACTAAACTCATCCTTTCTCTCCATTCTGACAGAAGACATAGAACACATATATATAGAGTAGGCATTATTAAGTGGCAATAACACATACCAATGTATGCCATATTTGATTGCTAACAAAATACATTTTATATATTTACACACCTGAAATCAGTATGTTCTTGCAATGCTGCTAGCCAGGTAGCACCTCTTATCTAATTATCACTGCCTGCTCGTGCACAGCTGTGACTACCTCCTGGCAGATGGATAAAACAACTGTAACCCTCTGATGGTAAAAAAAAAAAAAAAAAAAAAAACACTTGTAGATTATTTGAAGAAGGAATAGGAGACCTACTTGTCGTCAGATAAACCATTTGATAATACCATCAAAATGTTCCGAATGTATGCCAACTGCTTGGAGGAACATCCCAGAGACAATATTCAAACACTCTTCTAAGAAATAATTCAACATGTACTCTCCTGAAGGCACACAGGGTGATAATGTGTGGGAAAACGAATATGACAATGAGTAAGTCAAAACTGACTCAATAGCCTTGGATTCTGAAGGTGATTAAGTTTTAGAAAGACTATCTAACTTTTTAAACTCATATTTTCTTGTTTGAGTATGTATGTTATAAATAATTTAAAATATATGTTTAAGCATAGAAGATCTCTTTCAATAAAGTGTAAATTCTTAGTGACAATAAAATACCATATAATTGCTTAATTAGCATTGTTTTTTCTTACTCTGGCCCTTAAAATAATAGAGCAGGTTATAATCAATAGTATCTTATATTAGATAAAATGGAGTAGTTTCTTTAGAAAAGTCATACATAGCAAATCTACCTTCTAGTTGTGGAGGTATGGTTTGTTCTGGGGTTAGGATATTTACTTGTGATTACCAAAAAGATATGGGCTGATTTCCTTAAAATATTGCTCATGTACTTTTAACTCTCTGTTGACATGTCTTTGAATATTTATTCTGCTAAATCTGTGCTTAAGGTTAAATAAGATCATTTCATTTATCTCTGAAATGCCCCGTTCAGACATAATCAAAATCATTGAAAGAAAAATAGAACCCTGACAATACCAAAAAGCATGAACTAATACCTTTCCTTGAACCATTAACATTTTACCTTTGTCTCTCCAAAATCTCTTTCTCAGGTACCAAGGCACTCAGAAATCAATTACTCTCTTAGAGATAAAAATAATATGCTTCTACAGTACATTAATGAAATGGGTATTAGAGTTTCCTGACTTCTCTAAAATCATTAGAAGTTTACAAATTAAAACTAATGCATGTTTCTTTACTCAAATGTAATACCTTAAAAATCTCTGTCAAATTTGAGTTATTCTTCAAAAAGCCTTAGTTACTTTAATTCCTAATACTTTGCAATTAATTTATTAATCAAATTTAGATGTTAAAGGCTTAAATTAAAATCATAGTTCAGATCTGTGATGTCATGTGTTTCTAAAAGCCATTCAGTTTTGCAAATAAACATTTATTGATGACACTGAAATAGATTAAAATGCTTTATGACAGACCAGTGCCTTGTTGAGTAACATAAAGAAAAGCTAAATAAAATACTAAACTGAAAAAAAAATCAGAGAGGTATAAATGTAGAGAGAACAAGAAAGGCTAAGATGACAAAAACCCTCAGAGAGGTTAGCTGTTGATCTTCATTAACATTTTCCTAGTTATATTTGTACGTGTGAAGAACCATGGTGGAGTTTACATGATCTTGTGAGGCTTACAGGGTCAAAATTGAAGACTTGAAGGCCCTTAATTACATTACCCATTTCACTCTGATATGAAGCAAGGTGAAGAGTTAAAAGCTAAGCCATAAGCATCTGAAAGCAACATAGAGTTTTCTACATTCTCACAGTAGTGTAAAGACAAATATTAAAATTAAAGACTCAATAAGGAGAAAGAATGAACACAACAGATTCTCAGTTAAAGCCCTGGTGAAATATGCATAAAGAACAGGGGCCAATCAGAGACAGATTGAGATTTATGGAAACTATAAGCAAACTTCAACTCTGCTAGATTAAAGTTATCAATTCCCAATTTTTCCGCCTTGCAAAGGTTAAGCATAAACACCCTCTAGAGCAAGATAAAATCGATTTATAACATTTAAAGCCTTTATAATTTTTTAAACACAGTGTCTGGCATTCAATCAAAAATTACTATTTATTCTAAATATAAGATAATTTAACAAAAACACACAAAAAAACAAAATACCACAACAGGTGATACAGATATTGGGACTAAAAGCCAAGGATTTTTAAATAACTATAATTAATGGGTTCAGGAAAATATGTGAAAAAATAGAGTATATCACCAAATATTTGAAATAAATAAAAGAACCAAACAGAAACTCTAGAACTGAGCAATACAATGTATGAAGCTCATTGACAGATGGATTTATGGCAAATTGACATTGCAGAAATCTGGATGACAAATCAGCAGAAACTGAAGCATGGACAGGAAGAATGAAAATCACAGAAAAGGGGTTTAAAAGATATGTAGCACACAAGAAAAGAATGAGAGAACTTGTAAAAAGCAATGTGTGAAGAGAAAGTTGCCAAAAATTTTCCAAAACACAATGAACTACTATCCACAACAAAGGATACAAGAACCACATTGAACCTGGCCAGTGTGGCTCACTGGATTCAGCATTATCCCTGGGACTGAGAGGTTCTGGTTTGATTCCCAGTCAGGGCACATGCCCAGGTTGTGGACTCAATCCCCAGTAGGGGACATGCAGGAGGCAACCGATGGATGTTTCTCACATCTCTCACACTGATGTTTCTATCTCTCTCTCCCTTCCTCTCTCTCTCTAAAAAAAAAGAAAAGAAAAAATACATTAAAAAAGAAAGAACCACACTGAAACAGGTACAAGACTCAGAGAGACAATCTCTCACACAAAAATAATAATAATAGCTATCCCCAGCACAGTGACCCACAATAGAGAAGGATCTCACTAGACAGGTGCTTCTCCCCAAGGACCAAAGGGTTGGTGCCCCATATCTAACACCCCTACCCTTGGGAGCTGCACTAGAGAGACAAGCCCCAAAACATCTAGCTTAGAAAATCAATGCGGCTGACAAAGATATCCACTATCATCGCTATCAATATTATACTAGATGCCCTAACCAGTGTGATAATGCAAGGAAAAGAAATAAAAAGCATAAGGACAGAAAAGAAAGAAAATAAAACTTTCATTGTTTGTAGGCAACTGAATTCCAAACACACACACACACACACAACCAAAACTCAAGAGAATTCACTACCTACTAGAAATCAGTAAAGTTACCAAGACTGCTAGATACAGGTCAATGTAAAAATCAATTCTGTCTCTACAAATTAGTAATAAAATTTTGAAATAAAATTTTTAAGTGTCATTTATGTGGCATTAATTAATATTAAAAATCTAATACTAAATATAAAAAAGGATAAATGAGACCTCTACGTTGAAAACTATAAAATATGATTGAGAATAATTGTAAAACACTAAAGTAAATGAAAATAAAAACATGGATTGGGAAGTTCAATATTACAAAGATGACAACTCACCCCAAAGTGATCTACAGATTCAATACAATCTAATTAAAATTTTAATATGTGTGTGTGTGTCTTTAAAGAAATTGATAAACAGATCCTAACATTTACATGGAAATACAAAGGTCTAAGAATGAGAAAAAAATCTAGATGGCTTACACTACCAGATTCCAAGACATAATAAAGCTACAGTGTAAAATATGACAGGAAACACCAACAGAAAGATAAATAGGCATCACTGGAACAGATTAGAGAGTTCAAAAACAGACATGATTTATGACAAAGGTGACACAATTTGAAATAAGAAACTGCAATAGGGTGTACAATAGAGAAAAGATGGTCTTGATCACTGGCTATTTATATGGTATAAAAAGAGTATTTCAACTCTACCTGACCCATACACCAGAAGGAACTCTAGATGTAGATATCTAAATGTAAATGGTAAAATGATTTAGGTTTTAGAAAAAAAAAAAATGTTGGCAAGTATCTAATGACTTTAGGTAAAGATTTTTTAAACAGTATACAAAAGGTAGCAACCATAAAGGGGTAAAGTATATATCCTAGACTACGTTAAAATTCAGAACATCTATTCATTAAAAGGCCCCATTAAGAACGTGAAAAGGCAATCCAAAGAGCAGAAGAAGAAATCTGCACCACATAAGTCAAACTGAGGATTCATCCAGAAAATATCAAGAATTTCTACAAATCAGTAAGATATCGATGACAATCCATAGAAAAATAGCCAAAAGTTTTGAATGAGCGTTTCACACAAAAAAAATGACATACAAATCAACAGTAAACATCTGAAAAGATACTTAACTTCAGTAGTCATCAAGGAAATTCCATTATAATCACAAAGTGCTACCATCATACAGCCACCAAAACCGTTGAAATGAACAAGAAAAACACATCAACTGCTAGATAAAATGTGGAGCAATTAAAATTCTAATTTACTACTATCAGGCATTTAAATTAGCACAACCACTTCAGAAAACCATCTGGAAGTAACTACTACTAAGACTGAATGTATACATCTCCTGTGACCTAGCCATTCTATTCTTTGGTGTGTGTGTATATATATATATATATAACAGAAATGAATGAATTTACCTAAAAACATGTACAAGTTGTCTATAGCAGCACTATTCCTAATATCCCAAACCAGAAACAATCAAATGTCCACTCATAGGAGAATGAATAAATAAAATATGGTATATTCATACAATATATATTACATAAATTTTTTTAAACTACTGCTAAATAGAACATGAATGAACCTTACAGACAATATGCTAAGCAAAAGAAGCCAGACATGAAAAAATACATTCTGTCTGATTTGACTGATATAAGCTTAAGAATAGGCAAAACTAACTTATAAAGAGTAATCATTGGTGAGATGGGCATTGTGCTTTGGGATTAACAGGAGTAAAAAGAGGACTTCTGGGGTCCTGGTAAAGTTCTATTTCTTGATCTGGGTGCTGATGTTCATGTGCTCACTTTATAAAAATCTATTGAGCTGTGTTCTTTTTGTTTTGTTTTAGCACTTTTTAAATATGTTTTTATTGACTTTTCTTAGAGAGAGGGGAAGGGAGAGAGAGATAGAAACATCCATGTGAGAGAGAACCATCGATCGGCTGCCTCCTGCATGCCCCCTACTGGAGATAGAGCCTGCAACCTGGGCATGTGCTCTGACCAGGGATTGAATCAGGACCTCTCCAGTCCATGGGAAGACGCTCAATCCACTGAGCCGCACGGGCCGGCCTATTGAGCTGTATTCTTTCATATATAATTTTTTTATATTTTATTGCTCAATAGAAAGTATGGTTATAAGTGTGTTGATTCACAAATGATCCTGGAAAACTAGCTATCCACATGAAAAAGAATGAAGCTGTTCCCTTACCTTACACCATATACAAAAATTAGCTTGAGATGAATCAAAGGCATAAATATGACAAATAAAACTATAAAACTCTATAAGTGAAAGCTTCATGACACTGGATTTGGCAACAATAGATAGAAAAAAATAGATAGATGAAACCAACAAAATTGAAAACTTCAAGAGAGTGAAAAGATAACCTGTGGAATGGGAGGAAATATTTCCAAATCATATATCTAATAAGGGATTAATATCCAGAATATGTAAAGAACTCATAAAATTTAACAATAACAGCCCTGGCCAGTTTGGCTCAGCGGTTAGAGCGTCGGCCTGCGGTCTGGAGAGACCCGGGTTCGGTTCCCGCTAAGGGCACGTACTTCAGTTGCAGTTTGTCCCCGGCCCTGGTTGGTCGTGCGGGTGGCAGCCACTCGATGTGTCCCTTCACGTCGATGTTTCTCTCTCTCTCTCCTTCCTCTCTCTCCCTCCCACTCTATCTGTACAAAAAATGGAAAAATATCCTCGGGTGAGGATAAAAAAAAAAAAAAAAAAAAATTTAACAATAACAACAAAATTTAAATGGGCAAAGGATCTGAACAGATAGTTCTCCAAATAAGGTACATTAATGGCCAGTAAGAATACAAAAAGATGTTCAATATCACTTATCATTAGGGAAATACCAAACCACAATGGCATACTACTCCATACCCAGCAGAATGGCTATTATAAAAACAAATAGAAGGTAAGTGTGGCAAGAATGTGGAGAAATGAAAAGCCTTGTGCAATTCTGGTGGAAATGTAAAGCAGCACAGCCACTGTGAAAAACAGAAAGATGGTTCCTCGCTCTGGCCGGTTGGGCTTAGTGGTTAGAGCGTCAGCCCACGGACCAGAGAGATCCGGGTTCGGTTCCCACTAAGGGCACATAACTCAGTTGCAGTTTGTCCCCGGCCCCAGTTGGGGTTGTGTGGGTGGCAGCCAGTTGATGTGTCTCTCTCTCTCTTCCTCCCTCTCTCCCTCCTGCTCTAACTGAAATGTAAAATGTCCTTGGGTAAGGAGAAGGAAGGAAAGAAGGAGGGGAGGGGAGGGGAGGGGAGGGGAGGGGAGGGGAGGGGAGGGGAGGGGAGGGGAGGGGAGGGGAGGGCAGGGGAGGGGAGGGGAGAGGAGAGGAGGTTCCTCAAAATTTCAAACGTAAAATTACCTTATGATCCTCTAGTTATACACCCAGAGGAAATGAAAACAAGACCCAAACAGAAATTTGTGTAACAATGTTCACAGCAACATTATTCACAATAGCTTCAAGATGGAAACAACCTGAATGTCCACTAACAGATGAATGGATGAACAAAATGTAGTATATACACACAATGGAATAGTATCCAGCTTTAAAAAGGGAAAAAAATTCTGACACATGCTACAAAATAAATGAACCTTGAAAACATTACACTAAATGAAATAAACCACATACAAAAAGACAAATACTGTATGATTCCACTTAAATAAGGTGTCAAGAATTGTCCAATTTATAGAGACAGAAAGTTGAACGATGGTCACTAGGAACTGGGAGAGGAAGTAATGAAGAGTTAATGAGCACAGTGTTTCAGTTTGGGATGATGAAAAATTCTGAAAATGCATGGTGGTTAGTGTTGCACAACAATGTAAATGTACTTAATACCACTGAATTATAAATTTTAAATGGTTAAAACTGTTAATTTTATAATTTGTATATTTTACCACAATTTTTAAATTTTTATTTTTAAAAAGAAAAGGTATATTGAGCATCTATGATTTTCCAGTCACTGTACAAACTGCTGCAACTACAGTGAATAAATTGTATGTAAAGAACTCATAAAATTTAACAATAACAAAATTTTAAAATGAGCAAAGGCCTCAAAGCATTCGCCTCCAAATCTCTCAAAATTCAGAGCACCTGCTCACTTAGAGTTTACAACAAAAGATCCCAACGCATCACAATCATTCATTCCCCTTGTAATTCTATCCTCTTATCCAAATCAAATATGCTCAACCTTATGCATCAAATCTCTGGCTCACTATATATCCATTAGTTAGTGTATTCACCTAGAACAGTCCATTCCACAAGTAGGCACTCAATAAATTTTAAATATTATTATTCATTCCAATTTGTTGAGAACTTATTATGATAAAAAAGAGAAGGTAAATATTCTCATAGTAGCTAAGAAAACTTCCATATCATATGCTCTATCTTCTGATCTGGAAAAATAAAGAAAAGTGGTTGGTAAGATTAATATGAATTATATTGTGACCATTTATCATTTGTAGCTCCCTAACATCTAAGTAATTTCCCATATTGTGAGTCTTGCCTTCCCCAAGGCAGAGGCCAGAACAACTTGAACCACAGACTCTACTGAAAGTTAGGATACAGGCAGAGTAACCTTGCTTCTGCTAATGCAATGCACAAGAAAGCTGTATCACGGATGATGAAACTTCTCCATCTGTTCACTTCCTTTCCTACATGCTGATTTTTTTTTTTTTTTTTTTTTTTTTTAAAGATACAGTTGCTAGCTCAAAGCTGGAATAAACTAAAAACAGACTTTGTTTGGCATTTTAAACTATCAAAAATATTTTTCTTCTTAGGTTTCATTTTCTCCTAATTGTTCTTCACATCTTTCTAAAGAATAGTTAAATACCATACAGAGTTTACATAGATTCTTATTTCAAAAGCAAAATATCTCCTGTCACCTTCTAGAATAAACTAATAAATTAACTAAAACATAATGCAAATTATAACTTATCACAAATACCACTTAATGCAGTATCTTTTTAAACACACAGATTCTGTTTCATAAACTTTCCACATATTTCACCTCTAATAAACACATACTTGAAAAATTATGATGGAAAATATAGTGACTAGCTGCCATTGACATAACTCACAGCACAATACATATCAACAAAACCCACCGTTCATGAGGTAGCTCTAAAACCTCAACGTTGAAAAGACCACGATTAAAGCCAAGAAAAATGTGTTTGCTGAAAATCGCATGGGTATTCTACTCATTTTCAGTAAGCATTTTTACTACAGAATTTTAATATTATGCATGATGAGGCAAAAATTCAATGGAATTCAGCAGATGTGATGAAATAAAGGGTACAAAAATATGAGTGAGGTGGTTCTTTTAATGAATTTTGTCGAGACCACTCAACACTTTTCTCAAAAGAGTTTTAATAAATTAACTCTTTATTCAGTCAAAATGTTTTCAATAGCACTAGTAAGGTAAGGATATTTGTGGGGAGTTTTCTTTAAGCCTAGAAGCCAAATTGCTAGATAATGGTAACATCCTTCCATTCTGTCCACAGAACACCTCAGAAGAACTCAAGTAAAACACAAGCCCACTGCAAAGAATCCTAACCAAAAGAAACAATCCAGCTAGAAACATCATCTGCACGTTAAAGTTCTAGGAAATGTACAACTATAGCTCTAAGAAAAGTATTACTTGATTATGTCAACGACATAGTGCTGGCTTCAATAAATTAATCTCAATGACTTAAAATCTATATTGTATGCAAGTCAACCTCCTGCAATATTAAAGCTCCATTAACTTATATTACTTATGACTAAACAGTGAGATACATAAATTAAACTTTATCATCCTCATATTATTCTAATTTGAATTATTTTTCTTTATCCAAATGTATAAAGATCAAAATAGTGAGATCTTACTCTAGTACTATGTGCATGCTAAGTGATTCACTCCAGTAGGGTTGGCCACTCTCATTTTCCTGAGACCACAACCAAAGGCCACCTTAGTCAGCAGCAGGGTTGGGACCTCTGGGCCTCATCCACTGTTCAGTTACTGAATGACAACCTCAAAAAATCCCAAACTTCCATTCTTTTCACCTCACCCTCATACTATTTGTTCCAAGCTCTCTTTCCACTTACTAATAAAAGCCACACGAGTCATCCGGACTTTTTATGTCTATACAGTTTAAATCAAAATAGGTCTGTGCTTACACAGGACCTGGTGCAAGATAACATATACACTACAAAGAATGCCCTAAGAAGCAGAAGACATCGCTCCTGTTCATGGGAAGCACAGGCCAGCTTCAGAGAGAAGGTAATCAATATAACAAAGACCAGAATTCTTCCAAACTTTATATATTCTACAACTTAAATATCTGTATGCACATCCTTCTCATATATGGATATTTTCCTGAAGTTCTAGATCAATCTAAATATACTTGACTTTTGCTGTAGCTCCTTTAAAGCACTGATAACTTATAAAATTAGTTCCACTTGAAACTTCATTTTTGCCTGCTTAAGTCCATCCCAAAAATTGTAATTAAGAAACCCCATTTATCTTATTTTTATTTATTTAATTATTTATTTTTAGAGAGAGGGGAAAGGAAACATCCATATAAAAGGAGAACATCAATCGGCTGCCTCCTACACGCCCCCACTGGGGATTGAGCCCTCAACACAGGCATGTTGCCCTGACTAGGAATTGAACCAGGAACTCTCAGGCCATTGAATGATGCTCAATCCACTGAGCCACACTGGCCAGGCTATCTTAAACACAAATGGTGGTGACAGGCTGAAGTTTTTCATACTACTTTATATTATGTTACTATCTCATTAATCCTTGGAACATTACATGAAATTCCTAGGAGTTTATTAAGTAGAACATCCTAAGAGAAAATTTAGAAATAAGTAAGAGCACTAAACAGAAAATGCTGAACAGCTGGATAACTAGTACATTCTTTCCCTGGGCAGCTCATTTAATTTTGATATCTTTTCTATTATACCATCCAACCTCATCACCCTTAACCAATGATCTACTCAAATTCCAGGTAGTAAAGATTCGACAAAAAAAAAAGAGATTTTTTTTTTTTTAAGTACAGTACCTAGATTTTTTTTTTCCTTTATTAATTTTAAAGAGAGAGAGAGGGAGAGAGATGAAAACATCAATAAGAAAGAATATCGATTTGTCGCCTCTTGCAACACTGGGGATTTGGCCCACAACCTGGGCAATGTATCCTGACCAGGAATCGAACCAGTGACCTCTTGGTGAATGGGTCGATGCTCAACCACTGAGCCACACTAGCCAGGCAGAGATTGTTCTTCTTAATATGAATGCAGGAGTCCTCCAAATGCTGATAACCTGACTTTAAAGTACCCTTATCAAATACTACCTACACATAAGAAATTGTGAAAATTTCTTTCAACTACTGGGCCCCAACTATCATAGTCAGGACTTTTGAAAAAGTAATTAGAGAAAAGTCACACCATGCATAAAGGACAGAGATTGGCAGGATTTTCTGGTCACTTGATGGATAAATCAGTTACCTAACCATTACAGATTGTGTAAAATTGTCATACAACCATCAAAATAGAATCACTTACACATTTATCCATTAAAACTTTATCTTTAGGTTGACTTCATATAATATTTCAAAGTTCAAAACATAATCTCATTATCTCATTGTCCTCTTGCATTTCATGTGAAAACACAAAACCGCAGCCACTAAAAAATTTCCTCAACTAAACCATGGACAGATGAAAATAAAGCAGGGCAAACTTCACAAATGGTAAAGACTTTTACAGTCTCACCTACCTTTCCCCTCTATCAAGGTGGAGAAAGTAATCTCAAACAATGCAGCTTTGCCCCGGCCGGTTTTGCTCAGCGGTTAGAGCATCGGCCTGCGGTCCAGAGAGACCCGGGTTCCATTCCCACTAAGGGCACGTACCTCGGTTGCAATTTGTCCCCAGCCCTGGTTGGGTCCTGCGTGCAGGAGGCAGCCGGAGGCAGCCACTCGATGTGTCCCTTTCACATCGATATTTCTCTCTCTCTCTTTTCCTCTCTCTCCCTCCCCCTCTATCTAAACAAAAAATGGGGGGGGGGGCATTGCAGCTTTAAGCCAGGTACTCACTTCCCTGCTCTGGGAATTTATGACTTCATTTATAAAATAAATGGGTTACACAACCCTAGAGAATGATCTTTAAGATCTCTTCCAGGTCTAATTTACACTGTTGTAAGTCTATTTTGCACAATGTCTTTAATCTTCCAACTCAGCCTATTGTGTAAATGGTCTACACACTGACAATACTCCAAAAGTAAAATCCCAACATAAGAAATGTTTGACTTACTTCTATTTGTTCCAGAAAGCAGTCCTGTGTAGAAAAGAGAGCACCTGGATGCAGAATCAGAAGTCCCATTCAAGTCTTAGCTCTACCAGTTATTAGTATAATCACCTTCAGCAAGACAACAAAACTTGCTAAATGTTAATCTTGTTTCCTACAAAATGGAAATAATTCTTTATCTACCACAATCTTGGAACAGGTAAAAATTAAGTTAATCAAGGGGAAGATGGCAGCGGGCAGGACCAGAGGGAGGGTGAGTATGTGAGCTAGTGTGTGAGGGAGTGTGAGTGGACGTGAAGGTGGACCACCAAACTCATGCAGTGCAGAGATGCAAAGCAGAAAGTTCCTGTGCTGTGGTTGGAGCACCCGGCTAGCACAGTAAGCAGCCCTTCAGGGCACTTCTCCCTGCACTGTGGAAAGGTCCCACCATTTTGGAAGATCCTGGGTCTTTCCTGGGAGGAGGCAGTGGGAGCAGCTAGGGCCCAGCAACCTGAGCCGACCAGCACACCTGGCATCATCGGAACAGTGGACACTCTGTGTCAACACAGACTTGTGCACAGTAGTGGAGCTCCCAAGGTGCCAGTCACAGAAGCCTCAGAGAGCCCAGAGCCCAGCACCATCCCCCATAGTAGCAGCCCAATCAAGATATACCCCCAGCAACAGAGGCTGGGGAGCAGACATCCATCCCCAGGCATCAGAAGCACAGAGCAGCAGCTGAGACCCATCCCCAAAACCTAGAGCAAAAGCTGAGCAGGAGTAAGCCCTAAGGCAGCAGCACTCTCCAGCCACCAGCAGCAGGACCTGGGGCTCAACAGAGGCCTGTGCGGTCCAGTAGCTCAGAAGAGCAGTGGAAATCTAGAGCCCTAGAAAGACTGGTAAGATCCAGCTGCCCGCCCGTGGAAACTGCAGGGTGCGGGGGCACCAGAGAGACCCATACCACCCAGCAGGGACTGTGCGATCTAGTTACCCGAGGGACCTGTGGGGTGCTAAAACACCAGAGAGGCCTGTGCAACGCAGCTGCACACAAGATAGGCATAGAGGATGTGAAAGTGGAGGCTGAGTGAATAGAAACTATGCAGACGATATCCCAGGACCAAACGGGAATTACAACTAAAATAAAGACAAATCGTCAGAAAAAAGCAACAAAAAAGCAGAACGACAGGACCACGGACACTGGTAGGATCTACAGAGGGTGAGAGGGTGGTGGGCTGGGAGCCCATGGACAGCAGCAGTCTTAGCTGTGAGCAGTGCCCTTGGGGAGTAAAGACCATGCTCACTCCACAGCACAGAGAGCCAGGACACAGGGCTAAAATAGCCACAGCCACTCATCTGGGGGGATACAGCAAAGAAAGGGCAGACTGGGCTGGAACTCTGTGGGGACAGCTGGGATTTGGAAGGCACTTAAGAGTTGTTGCTGAGTTGCGGCCAAGAAAAAAAAACAGTGGCCAGTGTGCTCCTTCCCTGAGCTGTGTGGAAAAGCAGCAGTACTGCCCCCCCCCCCCACACACACACACACACTCCCAGATATTGAGCCTTTCCCATGTGAGGTGAAGAAATGCAAATTGAGGCCAATTAATAACCAGCACATATCCCACCCTCTGAAATCCTCTTACGCAGAACACCAGGGCTACATTCCAAGGCACTGAGTAACTGAGACAATTAGCCACAAGGAAAAAGGTAGAGGATAACTGAACTCTTCCTGGGCTTGCAAATCTACCCAGGAAGGGAAGACTTGACAGTGGTGTTTAGCATTGGCCCAACCAGGCTCATCCAAACCAAGTAGAGGGAGCCACAAACAGCAGAACACCAACAAACACAGGAAAAATTTGGCAGGCTCCAAAACCCATGGAGATAGCCAAAATGTTGAAACAAAGAAACAAGTCCCAAATGAAAGAACAAGAGAACTCTATCAAACATGAGACCAAGGAAATGCAGCTAAGCAAATTATCAGAGGTAGAGTTCAGAGTCATGATCTTCGGAAAGTTCAATAGCATGAATAGTTTATCAGCATCATGAGTAAAGATACAGAAACATGGAAAATCATCCAAGTGGAAATGATGAATGACATAGCAGAAATTAAGAACACATTGGAAGGATTAACCAGCAGAGAAGAGGAAGCTGAGGACTGGATCAGTGAATTAGAAGATAAGGTAGAAAAAAATCAACCAATCAGAAAACCAAAAGGAAAAAACAATTAAAAAACAGAAAGACAGCTTAAGAGAACTGCGGGAAAACTGGAAACATAATAACATCCGCATCATAGGAGTCCCCAAAGAGGAAGAAAATGGGCAAGGGATAGAGAATATATTCAAAGAAATAGTTACAGAAAACTTTCCTAACTCAGTGAAGGAAGAAGGCATTCAAGTTGATGAAGCACAGAGAGCCCCAAGTAAGAAGAAACCAAACAGGCCCACACCAACACACATAGTAATTTAAATGCCAAAAATTAAAGACAAAGAGAGAATCCTAAAAGCAGCAAGAGATAAGCAACAGGTTACCTACAAAGGAAACCCCATAAGGCTCTCAGCTGACTTCTCAACAGAAACACTACAGGCCAGAAGGTAGTGGCATGAAGTAATCAAGGTTATGAAAAACAAGGATCACATTACCAGATTTCATATCATATCAATAGATGCTGAAAAACCATTCAACAAAATCCAGCACCCATTTCTGATAAAAATGCTCAGCAATCTGGGAATAGACGGATCATATCCCAACATAATAAAGGCCATATATGAAAGACCTACAGCCAACATCATACTCAATGGGCAAAAACTAAAAGCATTTGCCTTAAAAACAGGAACAAGACAGGAATGCCTACTTTTGCCACTCTTATTTAACATACTACTAGAAGTCTTAGCCACAGCAATCAGACAGGAAGAAAAAAATGAAAGGGATCCAAATAGGAAAGGAGAAAGTAAAACTGTCATTATTCTCAGGTGACATGATACTATATGTAGAAAACCCCAATGATTCCATCAAAAATTTACTAGACTTAATAAATGAATTTGGCAAAGTACCAGGATACAAAATTAATGTCAGGAAATCGATGGCATTCTTATACACCAATGATGAACTCACCGAAAGAGAAACTAAAACAATAATCCCGTTTACCTTCACAGCAAAAAAAATTAAGATACCTAGGAATAAACTTAACCAAAGAAATAAAGGATCTATTCACAGAAAACTACAGGTCATTGAAGAAAGAAATAGCGGATGACATAAAAAAGTGGAAGCACATACCTTGTTCATGGATCAGAAGAATTAACATCATTACAATGTCCATACTACCCAAAGCAATCTATAGATTCAATGTAATCCCCATCAAAATACACAGGACATACTTCACAGAACTAGAACAAATACTTAAAAGTTCATATGGAACCAAAAAAGACCTTGAATAGCCACAGCAATCTTGAAAAAGTAGAAAAACGTTGGAGGGATCACATTACCAGATTTCAGGTTACACTACAAAGCCACTGTAATCAAAACAGCCTGGTACTGGTACAATAACAGGCATACAGACCAGTGGAATAGAAAAGAGAACCCAGAAATGGACCCAAGGCAATATGCTCAATTAATATTTGACAAAGGTGGCAAGAGCATACAGTGGAGTAAAGACAGCCTCTTTAATAAATGGTGTTGGGAAAATTGGACAGCTACATGCAAAAAATGAAACTACACCACCAACTTACACCCTACACAAGAATAAACTCAAAATGGATAAAAGACTTAAATGTGACCCATGAATCCATAAAAATCCTAGAAGAAAATGCAGGCAACAAAATTTCAGACATCATATGCAGCAGAATTTTCAGATACATCATCTCAGGCAACAGAAACAAAGGAGAAAATGAACACATGAGACTATATCAAACTCAAAACCTTCTGCAAAGCAAAAGATACAGTCATCAAAATGGAAAGGCTACCCACTGTATGGGAGACCATAATTGCCAATGATATATCAGATAAGGGGTTAATTTCCAATAGAGAGAGAGTGCTCATACAACTCAACAAAAGGAAGAGAAAGAACCCGATTAAAAAATGGGCAGAGGAACTCAATAGACACTTCTCCAAACAGGACATACAAATGGCTAAGAGACATATGAAGAAATGCTCAACATCACTAATTATCAGAGAGATGCAAATTAAAACAACAATGAGGTATCACCTCACACCTGTCAGAATGGCTGCCATCAACAAATCATCAAACAAGTGTTGGTGAGGGTGTGGAGAAAAGGGAACTCTAGTACACTGCTGATGGGAATGCAGACTGGTTCAGCCACTATGGAAAACAATATGGTGTTACCTCAAAAAATTGAACTTCCATTTGACCCAGTGATCCCACTTCTAGGAATATACCCTAACAAGCCTCAAACACCAATCAGAAAGAATATATGTACCCCCATGTTCGTAGCAGCACTATTTACAATAACTAAGATCTGGAAACAGCCCAAATATCCATCAGTAGACGAATGGATAAAAAAGCTGTGGTACATATACACAATAGAGTACTATGCAGCTGTAAGAAAGAAAGATCGCTTATCCTTTGAGACAACATGGAGGGACCTAGAAAGTATCATCCCTAAGCGAAACAAGCCAAACAGAGAAAGACAAGTATCATATGATCTCACTCATTTGTGGAATATAATGATCATATAACAGTCTGAGGAATGGGGTAGTTCCAGAGACGTGGAAGTGGGGTACAGACTGACAATCTCCAGAAGAGGGGGTGGTAGGGAGAGATAAACCACAGAACTTATATGCATTTATGCATGAACAATGTCTATGGACAACAAAGCTGGGGACAGGGCAGGGAGGGAGGGAGAGGGGGGAATTAGTGAGGAAAAAAGGAGAAACATCTGTAACAAAAATTAATTTAAAAAAAAAAGAATTAAGAATTAATCATGGAATCATAATCTGTTATTTCTAAGACTTGTTAAAATTACTAAGCCTTTTCTAATTGAAAGGAATTTTACTAAATGTTTTACAGATATTACATAATTATCCAGGGTCCCTATTTTACACACGGGGCAACTGAGTGTTAAGTAACTTGCCCATAGTCACATAGCCAGTAAAGGACAGAACCAGGATTCAAACTAAATTATCTTCAAAAGCCCAAGTTCTTAACTCTTACTATGACCTTAGAGTTTATAAAATGAGAAACCCTGAACACTAAATCTCTCTTCTTGGTTTGTTTTAACAAAGTGAATGTACTGATATTTGTAACTGAAAGAAACGTTTTAACTTCAATACAAATTTTTTAATATCCAAATTTTAAAAGAGATCCTTTCCCCCCCTCCAAAGTGCCTATGAAATAAACGTGTTTGATGGAAACAGGTTATGAAATACTGACCCAACTCAATCCTCTTACATTACAGAGAAACTGAAGTGCAAAAACTCAGAGACAAGGTCATACAAGGAGCTGACCACAGACTCAGATCTGGAACACCACATCCAAATCCACTCCCAGGGTTCCCATGCCATGCCCACTGACAAGTGACAAGTACCCTCTAAAAAGTAAGGCATTTTTAATGTTACCACATGTGCAAAGCAGACTTCTCCAAAACCAACAAAGTTTTAGAACAGAGTACCAAAAGAAGATTTACCCAAACAGGAAGAAAGCTGTAGCAAATGGCAAGGTTTTGTGGATAAGAAAGTAACCAGCTCCAACATCATAGCAGTTACTCTAGTTTCCTCACCCCACAAACCTGTTGTCTTTAAGGCATATCTAAGACCTTGGAAGATCCAGCATGGCTCAAGCTTCAAGAGCCTTTCTGTAGTATAAGCTCACAATTTCTACACTCAGCAAACTTGATTTTTCAAATACTCAAACTGCCCTTGTTTCACAAAAAGTAGATGAAAGAGCAGTCCCCAGGGAAGTCAGGGGGCTGAAGGGGAGAGGGGGGGTACACTGCATTGTTCTCCTGGTGGTTCCCACTTTCTGCTGGAAAAGTCTGTACAAAAGTACAAGAGGCAGGATCATACCAAACTGAAGGGATTAATATGCAGTTCTCACTTCTAGGCTGTTAAATATGCGATTTGACAGTCCTGATAGGATTTCAGGTGATGAAAATGCCTTGCAAATTAAAAGCATTTTGGTTGTTCTGTATTTACAGATAAAAATCTAACACTTCTATTTTGTGCCAGTTAGCCTCATAGCCCAGTCCTACAACATAAGCAGCTTATTTACTCAGCCATTTAAGACATTCTGAAATGATTTAAAACACAAAATTGTGTCATTTCCTTAATTCTCAGGTCAATATATAATGATAAAGCATAACCTCAAACAACTCCTTAGTATATTGCAGTATAATGTTTCACTAAACTTTTTTTTTTTCATTTGTACCTCTATAGCCCTTTCAAAAGGAAATGGTTAAGCCATGACATATTGGGGTGAAAAGAAATTATTTTTACAAAGCCTTCTAAGTACATTGTTCTAGAGAATTCAGAAGGGGATTTTACAATGAGTAAAGTTTAATCCTCATAAAAATTCCCAGACAGTAATAGGGAATGAGACTCCAACACTGTGGAAGCACTAGGTGACCAAAGCCGATAGCTATTCAAAGAAGAGAGCTTGAAAGTGTTCTACAGATTTATATTTCAACCACAGAGATTGAGCCTTCTCTGCATCCTAACTCTCCAAGTTCATCCACATCGGTGGCAAACAGAAGGCAGCAAACACAATGGCTTAAATGGCTGTATGCATTGGGCAATAGTGGTCTTTCCTTTCTTTCTCTCTTTGTGTTTCATAATAACTTAAATATGAGTTGATAATTCACAACCACCACATGACATATTAATAACAAGTTGGCAAGTAAAAGGTAATTCTGTCTCATAAATACAAAACTTAATATAGAAATAAAACTAAGAAGAATGTTAAGAAAGCCAAATTAGACAGATTAAATCAAGAAATAAAACTAAGAAGAATGTTAAGAAAGCGAAATGAGGCAGATTAAATCAGTTACTCTTCTGGAGGTTTTCACTTTGCTAGAATCTTACATATCAAACATTCAAAAACTTTACAAAAGCTAATCAATTCTGAAAGGGGATTTATCCTTTGATATTATAGAGAGGTGAACTGAGAAATGCAAGGTTGAGAAAAAAGGATAACATTAGACTATGAGATAATGATTTAATAATACCTTAATTGTGTATGTGTGTGTGTGTGGTTAATCTGCTTTCACATATGTGAACTGATTTGGTACTCTCAAGAGTGATACTAGGTAGGTAGACTGGAAAATGATGATGATTATAACAATAACCAGTAGTAATAAAAGCAGCAGCAATTGCAACAACCCTTATTGATCTTTTAACTATATCCTGAAATATGCCAAGCATAGGACGCCTATGAGGACAGTGAAATTCATACCTCCATTAAGAAAAATACTCAGGGCCACTGTAGCTCAAGATAGGAGAGCAAGGACTCAAACAGATATTCTCACACTAAATTCCAGTATAAATTGTAATGACAGTCTGCCAGACACTCCTCCCAACATTCCGTTTTTCAGAATTATCCTCTCTTCTTCACCCTCCACCATCCATCCATATTTTTATCCTAGGAGTTGCCCTGTGTGCACGTCATCTTAGCCGTTGGTGTCAGCTGATGGGTCCAGGAGGGCCTCTGCTCCCAAATTAGACAAATCAGATTACTCCCTAAAAATGTGTAACTGGGCCTGCCCAATGTGGCTCAGTGGATTGAGCACTGTCCCATGGACTGGCAGTCCCAGTTCGATTCTAGGTCAGGCCACATGCCTGGGTTGCGAGTTCGATCCCCAGTGGGAGTATGTAGGAGGCAGCCGATCAATGTTTATCTCTCACATTGATGTTTCTATCTCTCTCTCCTTTCTCTCTAAAAAAAATTAATGAAAACACTTTTTTAAATATTTGTACTGATTTTAGAAAGAGAGAAGGGGTGAGGGAGGGAGAGATAGAAACATCGATGAGAGAGAACATCGATTGGCCGCCTCCTGCATGCCCCACACTGGGGATCAGGCCCACAAATTGAGCATGTGTCCTGACCAGGAATTGAACCAGGGACCTCTTGCTGCATGGGTCGACACTCAACCACTGAGCCACACCAGCTGGGCAAAAACATATTTTTTTAAAATGTGTAACTAGAATAAGGAAGATCAGATTAATCTTTCTCTGGATAGCCAGATTATAACATGTAGACTAAGAATTGTTGGTAAAAACTATTTTCATTATGTGGAAATAGAGAAAACCAGACTGTGGTAAGAAAAGAACGTGAAGAAGATATGTAAAGAGATGTATAAGTAGTGTTCAACAGTGAACCAATCCTGCGTTGTGTTCCTTAGGGGGCAATCCTGTCCCTGGATGCCATAAACACCTCAGAAGCCTTCTAGTAAATATACCCTCTTACCTCAGGCTACCTCTATTTGGTTCCCTGTTTCAAGCAAACAAAGGTTCTAAGTAGTAGAAAATAAATGGTATGAACAGGTACCAAGCCCTATACCAAGAGACCTCATGGATTCTGCCTTTATATTTTGTCTACTCAAGTACCCTTCTCTCCTTCTGTAGCACTCTCTCTATTGGAAAACCGTTCCTTCCACTTTGCCGGACATGTGATTCCAGTGGGGGATGCTCCCCAAGCCCTGGCTATGCTTCATTAATATAACCTACAGATTCTACAACTTCCCTGTGAACTGTCTTTATAACTATTTTTAAACTGGGGCTCAGAGAAATTTAATTGTCTTGCCCCAAATCACAACACAAATAAATAATACCACCAGCGCTGAACCCAGGTACCTTGGACTTTAAAAAATCTGTACTTTTTTTCAATATATCCCTTTCCCTCCCTTGTGACTCATAACATCTTAGTTTCAACTTATGAACAACATTTACTGATCACATTCTGTACATGGATTGCAAATAGGAAAAGAAAAGCAATAAAATAGGGGAAAATAAATGCAATTTTTTATTAGAAATGTCACAATATACGCAGTATTCTGAATTTTGGTGGGGAAGGCAGATGGGTGTGTGTGTTTTATATACTCATGCCCAATGAAAGTGTTCATCTACCGTGAACTACAGCAAAGTAACCTCTGTTCTGAAACACTTTCCCCATGACTCCTGTAAAAATAAAAAAATAGTTTTCTATGAAATCTTACAGAAATAATTGTCTACAACAAATAGCAGGGACATAGTTAAATGCTACACACAGACATTTTATCCCTAATGGAAAAAATAAATTTAAAAAGAAAAATGACCCAATATGTTCACAGAACCATTTTTCAGCTGGTAAACTGTGGCAGTTAACAAGAAGTGGATTTCATACTTTGTTTAACCTTGTAAGCCTTTCTTCAAACTTGTATATGAAAAACCCAGGTATAAAACATCTAATAGCAGACCCTACCCTTTCAGTAGCTATGCTCCCCATTCACACATCCAACCAAGACTTTATGGTTGCCCCAGTGTACATCCAGGAATCTCTGCATTTTCTCTGAACACCTCCAAACTGAAATATTATGAAAGCTAACAATCAGGAAAAGTATACTCAAGTACATGTATTATAAAACAAACTGAAAGCTGCCCTGGCCAGTTTGGCTCAGCGGTTGGAGCGTTGGCCTGCGGTCCGGAGAGACCCGGGTTCAGTTCCCGCTAAGGGCATGTACCTCGGTTCAGTTTGTCCCCGGCCCTGGTTGGTCGTGCGGGTGGCAGCCACTCGATGTGTCCCTTTCACATCGATGTTTCTCTCTCTCTCTCTCTCCCTCCTGCTCTATCTGAACAAAGAATGAAAAAGTGTCCTCGGGTGAGGATAAAAAATAAAAAACAAAAAAAACAAACAAACTGAAAGCTAATGTTAAATGTTACAAAGGAGGTGGTTTTTACTATCTAATATAATCATGAAGCTACTTTTGAAAACCCAGATATAACAGTAAAAATAGTAGCAGTTATGGATAAAAAAAACTATGGTACATTTACACAATGGAATACTATGCAGCTATAAAAAAGAAGGATCTATTACCCTGTGTGACAGCATGGATGGACTTGGAGATTATTTATGCTAAGTAAGCCAGTCAGAGAAACACAAATATCACATGATTTCACTTATAGGTGGAATCTAATGAACAAAATATACTGACAAACAAAATAGATCCAGAGGCATGAATGCATGAAACAAGACTGACAAATCAGAGGAAAAGGTAGGGGGTCAGGAAGAGATTAACCAAAGAACATATGTGTATATGTGCATAGCCCACGGACACATACAACAATGTGGTGAAGGCCTAGAGTGAGGCAGGGGCTGGGTGGAGGGGGGACCAAGAGGGGAGACAATGGACATCTGCAACACTGTCAATAATTTAAAAAAAAAAAAAATAGTAACAACTAACTTGCCAAGTGCTTACTATATGCCAGAGTTTCAAATACTTTACATGAGTTCTCTCACTAAAGCCTCATCATAATTTTAGATTCCAGTTACCGGTAGCTATTCCCACATTGCAGAGCAGCAATTTTCAACCCTTTTCATCTCATGGCACACATAAACTAATTACTAAAATTCTGCAGCACACCAAAAAATATATTCTATTTTTTTGCCAATCTGACAAAAAAATAGGTATAATTTTGATTAATTTACACCAATGGCTATTGTTCTGTTGGCTGTTGTCATTTTTCTAGTTGACAATCTAAGGGAAAAGAGATCAGTGCCCCTGAATAAATAGTCAAGTATTACATGTTTTAAAATTCCTGTAGCATACCGGTTGAAAATCGCTAATATAGACTAACACGCTGGGACTTACAAAAATTAAGGGACCAGCCCAAGGTAACCAAGCCAGTGAGTGGAGGAGCCTCATACCGAACCCAAGCAGTCTCTATGGAGAGTTCCCACACCAACCCAACTACTGAGCTACACTGAATCATATTACAAAATACAGACAGTGAGTTTCAAAAGTAGTATGTGTTTAATCCACATAACTAATAGCAGTAAATCTTACTCCAGGAAGTTTAGATTACTTATTATCATCACACTCCCTGAACCTCTAATATCTGAAGAGAAAGAGAGGGAGAGGGAGAGGGAGAGGGAGAGGGAGAGGGAGAGGGAGAGGGAGAGGGAGAGGGAGAGGGAGAGGGAGATGGAGAGGGAGATGGAGAGGGAGACGAAGACGGAGAGGGAGACGGAGAGGGAGATGGAGAGGGAGAGAGAGAGATGGAGAAACAGAGAGAGAGAGAGAGAGAGAAGCAGGGAGAGGGAGAAAGGAAATCTTTCAATTACAACAACATCTTCAAACAGCAATTGTCAAAGTATGGACTGAGGATCCCAGGGTTCTCCATGACACTGTCAGGGAGTCCTCCGTTTTCCACCCTTGTCATCTATGTATTTTCTTTACATGCTTCAACCAGCCCAACACAGTGAAACAGACTGAATGCAGAAGCAGATATGAGAATTCAGCAGTCTTCTATTAAGACAAACACTTAAAGACATTAGCAAAAAATGTAAAACAATGCCATTAAATATTTTTGCTTTAAAAATAATTATTTTTCATAAAATATTATTTATGTTAACAAGTTCACTGTTATTTTAAATTAACTAACAAATTTTTAAATATTTTTCAATTTTAATTTCTAAAGCAATAAATATTGATATATAAAACACACAATAATTAAAGCACTTTTCTTTCTTTTTTTTTTATCCTCACCCGCGATTCCATTTTTTGTTCAGATAGAGTGGGAGGGAGAGAGGAAGAGAGAGAGAGAGAGAAACATCGACGTGAAAAAGACACATCGAGTGGCTGCCACCCACACGACCAACCAGGGCCAGGGACAAACTACAACCGAGGTATGCGCCCTTAGCAGGAACTGAACCCAGGTCTCTCTGGACCCGCAGGCCGACGCTCTAACTGCTGAGCCAAACAGGCCAGGGCAATAAAAGCACTTTGGGATCTGTAATATCTTTAGAGTATAATAGGGTCCTGGGATCAAAATGTTTAAGAACTCCTATCTTAAAATGTACTAATCATTTCTTTATTTTTTACAAGGGACAGAAAGCCCACAATTCAGGCCTAAAGCTTCAGTGTAATTTCCTAAGTGGAGGATAAGAGTCCCTGGGAACTTTTTTTTAAACCAAATTCTTCATAGTAAAACAAACACACTGCTAAAACTTCAAAACTGATTAAATTAGATGACCCCATAAATTTATGCACATATTCAGTCAAAATAATGCATTTCTCAAATGTAACCAAAAGAATATATTTCTGTGGCTGGCCAAACATATTTAAAATTAATTAGTATTAATTAAACACTAAAAAGTCTGTCTATCATATATACTTTCTATATAAATACCTAGTAACTTCAAAACTGTAATCTCAGACTTTAGTAGCTAAGTCTTTAACATCTAAGCAATTCAGGTTGATAGCTAATATTTACAAACAAAATTTTTTTCCCAGGACTCTATGGTTCGCAGGCTGACGCTCCAACCGCTGAGCCAAACCGGCGAGGGCTACAAACAAAATTTAAAGCATCTTTCAAAAGCAGCTACATAGAGGTCACTGTTGACTTCCATTCCAATAAAAAAGACTAGTAACCAAGTGTAAGGGCAGTTGTTTGGTTTTTTTAAACATAGCATGGCAAGAAAAATCATAAGTACAATATAAGTTCTCAAATTATATAAAATTTTAATTCATGCTGCTATTACTAAAATATGCTTATATGTATTCTAAACTTGTTTGAATATTTACACTTACAAAAAATCATCATTGCCAAAAACACCTATTAAAGACTAAGGTGATCACCTGGCCGGTGTGGCTCAGTGGTTGAGCATTGACCCAGGCACCAAGAGGTTGCCGGTTCGATTCCTGGTCAGGGCACGTGCTCAGGTGTGGGCCCATCCCCAGTGTGGGGGCATGCAGGAGGCAGCCAATCCATGTTCTCTCTCATCAGTGTTTCTCTCTCCCTCTCCCTTCCTCTCTCTCTAAAAATCAATAAAGAAAAAAGACTAAGGTGATCATATCATAAGGTAAAGTATTTATGAATGTTTTATGCAACAGACATGCTTCCCTCGACAAAAAGTTTTAAAAAAACAAAATGTATAAAAAATCATATTTTAAATAGGTAAAAAGAGAGAGAGATAATGCACAGAATGAGACAAAATGATCAAAGAAATACATTTTCCAATGGAATATCCAATAAATAAAGATATATGTTATAAAATCAAAAAACATATAAGTAAATTAATCATAAATGCACATTGAGATTTAGGCTAATTTAGAATGGCTCTAAATTACTGTCTGGATCCTCTTCAGAAGAAGACAGAAAGGGGGGTATCTTCTACCATTACTTTCCTATTTGAAAATAGACCTTGTAGCCATCTAAACAAACTGTTTAGACTTCTCTTACAAAGATAAAGCAGCAACAATGATTTGAGTCGTCAGTTAAAGAAAACAATGACCACAGAGCAAGGAAAGCTTGTAAGTCAAGGAAAGAACAAAATCCAGGCCACTATCTCCTAATATAAATTGGCTCCTCAGCCCCTTCTGCCTTGCAAAAATGCCAGCTTCTGCCTTGCAAAAATGCCAGCTTTTAAAATGTTACTTGAAAAGATGGCAGCAGGCAGGACCTGAGAGAGGGTGAGTGCATGAGAGAGTGACCTAGTGTGTGAGATAGCGTGAGTGGATGTGAATGTGGACGACCAAACTCATGCAGTGCATAGACACGGAGCAGAACTATGGACGGGAAAGCAACCAGCTACCACGATAAGCGATAAGCGGCTCTTCAAAGTACTTCTCCCTGCACTGCAGGAAGGTGCCACCATTTTGGAAGATCCTGGGTCTTCTCTGGGAGGAGGCAGTGGGAGCATCTAGGGCCAAGTAACCTAAGCCCACCAGTGCACCTGGCACCACTGGACCACTGGACACCCTGTGTCAACACAAACCAGTGTGCACAGTAGCGGAGCTGTCAAGGTGCTGGTTGCAGAAACCACAAAGGGCTGGGAGCCCAGCACCATCCCCCACAGTAGCAGTCTGATCAGCGTTGAATTATACCCCAGCAACAGAGGCTGGGGAGCAGACATCCATCCCCAGGCAACAGAAGCACAGACCAGCAGCAGAGAACCATCTCCAAAAACTACAGCAAAGGCTGAGCAGGAGCTGAGCCCTACTGGGCAACAGCACTCCCCAGCCGCCAGCAGTGGGACCTGGGGCTCCATAGGGGACTGCACATCAAAGCTGCCCACAAGAGATGTGGGAAGCCAGGGATCCATAGGGGCTTGTATGACCCAGCCGCCCACTAGAGCAGTGGAAAGCCAGGGATCTGAAGGAACCTGTGTGACCCAGTGGCCCAAGGTGATGGCAGGGAGTGCCACTCCAGCAGGGCCTAAGCAATACAGCTATACGTGGTGCCAGAGACCAGCAGGGAACACAGCTTCAGAGGGGCCCAGGCAATCCAGCAGCAGCACCTACCAGGACACACCATTAGCAGCCCCTAGTAGTCAATCCTCAAGGACCCACAGCAGGCAAGAGGCAATATGCAACAGAACAGTCTGGGAGGCACAGTAGCCTTATTTGATACACAATGAGCTGCCTACACATCCAAAATGCCTCACTGGGTCTAGAGCTACCAGATGGCTAAAATGGGGAAACAAAGAAACAACACTCAAAAAAAAAAGAAAAAGAAATCACTAGAAAAGGAACTACAGGAAATAAAAGAAAGCAACTTGTCAGATAAAGAATTCAAAGCAGTGATTTTAAGGGTGCTTAAACAATTTGGTGAGAACTACAAGCAACTTAATAAGAATTATGAAGAGCTCACTGGGAACTACTTCAGCTTAAAAAAAGAGGTAGAAGCTATGCATAAAAACCAAGAGGAAATAAAGAATGACATAGCTGGCCCTGGCCGGTTTTGCTCAGTGGTTAGAGCATTGGCCTGTGGTCCAGAGGAACCGGGGTTCAGTTCCCACTAGGGACACATATCTTGGTTACAGTTTGTCCCCAGCCTGGGTTGGGGTCATGTGGGTGGTGGCCAGTTGATGTGTCTCTCTCACATTGATGTTTCTCTCTCTCTCTTCCTCCCTCTCTCCCTCGCACTCTATCTGAAGATAAATGCAGAAATGTCCTCCAGTGAGGATTAAAAAAAAAACAAAAAAAACAGAAGAATGACATAGTTGTTATGAAAAATATCTTAGAATGATTCAATAGATTAGAAGATGCTGAAAACTGAATCAGCAACTTAGAAGACAAGGTAGAGAAAAACACTCAAATAGAGCAGCAAATGGAAAAAAAGTTTAAAAAGCAGGAGAATTTAAGGGAGCTGTGGGACAATACAAAACATAACAACATTCGCATTATAGGCTTACCAGAAGAAGAATCAAAGAGAGAACCTGTTAGAAGAAAAAATGACAAAAACTTTCCTAAACTGGTGAAGGAAAAAGTCACACAACTCCAGGAATCACATAGAGTCCCAAGCAAGATGAACCCCAAAAAATCCACAGCTAGACACATCATAATAAAAATGGCAAACATTAAAGACAAAGAAAGAATCTTAAAGGAAGCAAGAGAGAGACAGAAAGTTACCTAAAAGGGAGCTCCCATTAGACTGTCAGCTGATTTCTCAATAGAAACGCTGCAGGCCAAAAGGGAGTGCATGAAGTATACAAAGTAATACAAGGCAAGGGTCTGAATCCAAGACTAGTCTATCCAACAAGGCTATCATTCAAAACTGAAGAAGAAATAAAGAGCTCAACAATGAAAAAAGAAGCTAAAAAAATTTACCACCACCAAACCAGCACTGCAAGAAATGCTGAAGGGATTGTTGTAAAAAGGAGAAGAAACAGAAAGAGAGAGAGGAACACAGGCAAAAAATTAAAATGGCAACTAATAACTATCTATCAATAATTACCTTAAATGTAAATGGCTTAAATGCTCCAATCAAAAGACATAGGATAGATTGCTTTCTTCAGAAGCAAGCAGTTAGTGAGAAGAAAAATGGCAGCGGAGTGAATAGAAGCTACACAGACCATATCCCAGGACCAAACTGGAATTACAATGAAAATAGAAACAAATCGTCAGGAAAAAGCAACAGAAAAGCAGCTTGCAAGGACCATATAACTAGGGACCCTGACTGGATCCTGGTAGGTTTGCGGAGGCACGAGACGGGGAGGCCAGAGACTGCAGTGGCCTCAGCCGCTGTAACAAAAAAAAATTAATTAATTAAAAAAAAAAAAAGACATAGGATAGCTGAGTGGATAAGAAAACACGACATATATATATATATATATATATATATATATATATATACACACACACACACACACACACGCACACATATATATGTGTGTGTGTGTATATATATACATACACACACACATATACACACACATATATACATATATATATAATGCAGTGAGACCCACCTCACAACAAAAAACTCACACAGGATAAAAGTGAAGGGATGGAAAAAAATTTTCCAAGCAAATGGAAATAAAATAAAAACGGGTGTTGTAATACTCATATCTGACAAGATAGACTTCAAAATGAGGGCCATAATAAGAGACAGAGAAGGTCACTACATAATATTAAAAAGATCGATCCAACAAGAAGATATAACCCTGGTAAATATATACGCACCAAATATGGGAGCACCAAAATATATTTAAAAACTTCTGGAGGACTTCAAGGGAGAGATCAATAGCAACACGATCATAGTGGGTAACTTTAACACGCCACTGACACCACTGGATAGATCTTCTAAAGAAAAAATTAATAAGGACATAGAGTCCTTACAAGATGAACTAGATAAGCTGAACTTCATTGATATTTACAGAACATTAACCTCAAAGCTACAGAATATACATTCTTCTCAAGTGCACACGAAACATTCTCAAAGATGGCCACAGGTTAGGACACAAAGCAAGTTTACAAACTCAAGAAGATTGAAATCATATCAAGCATCTTCTCAGATCACAGTGGCATAAAACTAGAACTCAATTACAATAAAATCACACAAAATCATTCAAACACTTGGAGGCTGAATAGCATGTCATTAAACAACAAATGGGTTACTGACGAGATCAAGGAAGAAATTAAAAACTTCCTGGAAACCAATGAAAATGAACACACAACACCACAAAATCTATGGGACACAGCAAAAGCAGTCCTAGGATGGAAGTTCATAGCACTACAGGCCTACCTCAAGAAACAAGAAAAATTCCTAATTTACTTTCTAACCCTACAACATAAAGAACTAGAAAGTAAACAAAAAGAAAAACCCAGAGCTAGTAAAAGGAAGGAAACAGTAAAGGTCAGAGCAGAAATAAACAACATAGAGACTAAAAAAAAAACAAAAAACAAAAAAACAATTCGAAAGACCAATGAAACAAAAAGCTGATTCTTTGAAAAGATAAACAAGATAGATGGACCTTTAGCCAGATTCACCAAGAAACAAAAATACAGAAACCAAATAAACAAAATAAGAAACAAAAGAGAAGTAACAACTGACAACTGACTCCACAGAAATACAAAGATACAAACATACTACGAACAATTATATGCCAACAAAGTGGGCAATCTAGGAGAAATGGAAAAATTTCTAGAAACACACAGCCTCCCAAAACTGAACCAGGAAGAGAGAGAACACTGGAACAGACCAATAACAACAAAGGAAATTAAAGACATAATTATGAAACTCTCAGCAAACAAAAGCCTAGGCTCAGATGGCTTCATGGGAAAGTTTTACCAAACATTCAAAGAAGAGCTAATACCCATTCTCAAACTATTCAAAAAATCCAAGAAGAGAGAACACTTCCAAACTCATTTTATGAGGTCAACATAATCCCAATTCAAAAACCAGATAAAGACATTACAAAGAAAGAAAACTACAGGCCAGTATCCCTGATGACCACAGATGACAAAATCCTTAACAAAATATTAGCAAATTGGATCTAGCAATACATCAAAAAAATTAATCACCATGGTCAGTGGGATTCATCCCAGGGATGCAAGCATGGTACAATATTCGCAAATCAATAAATGTGATACACCACATAAACAAAATGAAAGATAAAAATCATATGATCATATCAATAGATGATGAAAAAGCATTTGACAAAATCCCGCACCCATTTCTGATAAAAATGCTCAGCAATGTGGGAATAGAGGGATTATATCTCAACATAATACAAGCCATATATGAAAGACCTACAGCCAACATCATACTCAATGGGCAAAAACTAAAAGCATTCCCCTTAAGAACAGGAACAAGACAGGGATGCCCACTTTCACCACTCTTATTCAACATAGTACTGGAAGTCTTAGCCACAGCAATCAAACATAAAGTAAAAATAAAAGGGATCCAAATTGGAAAGGAGGAAGTGAAACTGTCATTATTTGAAGATGACATGATATTGTACATAGAAAACCCTAAAGACTCCATCAAAAATCTATTAGACTTAATAAATGAATTTGGCAAAGTAGCAGGATACAAAATTAACGTCAAGAAATCGACGGCATTCTTGTACATCAATGATGAACTCACAGAAAGAGAAACTAAAAAAACAATCCCATTTACCATCGTGCCAAAAAAATTACGATACCTAGGAATAAACTTAACCAAAGAAGTAAAGGACCTATTTGCAGAAAACTACAGGTCATTGAAAAAAGAAATAGAGGAAGATATAAAAAAGTGGAACCACATACCCTGTTCATGGATTGGAAGAATTAACATAATTAAAATGTCCATACTACCCAAAGCAATCTATAGATTCAATGCAATCCCCATCAAAATACCAACGACGTATTTCATAGAACTAGAACAAATACTTCAAAAGTTCATATGGAACCAAAAAAGACCCCAAATAGCCACAGCAATCTTGAAAAAGAAGAACAAAGTAGGTGGGATCACAATACCAGATATCAGGTTATACTACAAAGCGACTGTAACCAAAACAGCCTGGTACTGGCACAAGAACAAGCATATAGACCAGTGGAACCGAACTGAAAACCCAGAAATGGACCCAAGGCAATACGCTCAATTAATATTTGACAAAGGCGGCAAGAGCATACAGTGGAGTAAAGACAGCCTCTTTAATAAATGGTGTTGGGAAAATTGGACAGCTACATGCAAAAAAATGAAACTAGACCATCAACTTACACCATACACAAAAATAAACTCAAAATGGATAAAAGACTTAAATGTGACCCGTGAATCCATAAAAATTCTAGAAGAAAATGTAGGCAACAAAATTTCGGACATCATACGGAGCAGAATTTTCACTGATACATCACCTAAGGCAACAGAAATAAAGGAGAAAATGAACACATGGGACTACATCAAACTAAAAAGCTTCTGCACAGCAAAAGAAACAATCATCAAAATGGAAAGGCAACCCACTGTATGGAAGAACATCACTGCCAATGATGTATCAGATAAGGGGTTAATTTCCAATATATATAGAGTGCTCATACAACTCCACAAAAGGAAGACAAAGAACCCAATTAAAAAATGGGCAGAGGAGCTGAATAGACACCTCTCCAAACAGGACATACAAATGGCCAAGAGACATATGAAGAAATGCTCAACATCACTAATCATCAGAGAGATGCAAATTAAAACAACAATGAGGTATCACCTCACACCTGTCAGAATGGCCGCCATCAACAAATCATCAAACAACAAGTGTTGGCGAGGGTGTGGAGAAAAGGGGACTCTAATACACTGCTGGTGGGAATGCAGACTGGTGCAGCCGCTATGGAAAACAATATGGTGCTACCTCAAAAAATTAAAAATTGAACTTCCATTTGACCCAGTGATCCCACTGCTGGGAATATACCCTAAGAAGCCTGAAACACCAATCAGGAAGAATATATGTACCCCCATGTTCATAGCAGCACTATTTACAATAGCTAAGATCTGGAAACAGCCCAAGTGTCCATCGTAGACGAATGGATAAAAAAGCTCTGGTACATATACACAATGGAGTACTATGCAGCGGTAAGAAAGAAAGATCTCTTATCCTTTGAGACGACATGGAGGGACCTGGAAAGTATTATCCTAAGTGAAAGAAGCCAAGCAGAAAAAGACAAATACCACATGATCTCACTTATATACGGAATATAATGAACATAACAGTCTGAGGAATATAGTAGACCCAGACACATGGAAGTAGGGCACAGACTGACATCCCCCAGAAGAGGGGATGGGGGGTGGGGGGGTGGGAAGAGATAAACCACAGAACTTATATGCATGTATGCATGACCAATGGACATGGACAACTAAGCCGGGGACAGAGTGGAGGTGGGGTAGGGTGGGGGGTGCCAATGGGGTAAAAAGGTAAAATATCTGTAACAAAAAAATAAATAAAAATTCATATAAAATAAAAAATAAAAAAAAGAAAGCATGACTCATATATATGTTGTTTACAAGAGACCCAAATCACAACAAAAGACTCACATAGTTTGAAAGTAAAGGGATAGAAAAAAAATCTTCCAAGCAAACAAAAAGGGGAAAAAAAGCTGGTATAGCAATATCATATCTGATGAAATAGATTTCAAAATGAAGGCCATAACTAGAGACAAAGAAGGCCACTACGCAATATTGAAAGGATCTATTCTACATGAAGATATAACCTTGATAAACATATATGCACCCAGTACAAGAGCACCAAAATATATTAAAAATCTTCTAGAAGATTTCAAAGGAGAAATCGATAGCAATACATTCATAGCAGGTGACTTCAACACCCCACTGACATCACTGGATAAATCCTCTAGATGAAAAATTAGCAAGGAAACAGAGACTCTAATTGAAGCACTAGACCAACTGAACTTAATAAATATCTACAGAAAATTACACCCCAAAACTACAGAATTCACATTCTTCTCAAGTGCACATGGGACATTCTCATTGATAGACCACATGCTAGGAAACAAAATAAATCTCTACAAGTTCAAGAAGATTGAAATCATATCAAGCATCTTCTCAGATCACAATGGCATGAAACTAGAAGTCAATTGCAACAACAACATGCAAAGACATTTGAACATATGGAGGCTAAATAGCATGTTATTAAACAATGAATGGGTCACTGAGGAGATCGAGGAAGAAATTAAAAACTTCCTGGAAACCAATGAAAATAAACACACAACAACACAAAATCTATGGGATGCAGCAAAAGCAGTTGTGAGAGGAAAGTTCACAGCACTACAGGACTACCTCAAGAAACAAACCAACAAAAATTCTACTAGACTATCTAACCTCACAACTTAAAGAACAAGAAAGCAAACAAAAAGAAAACCCCAGAGCAAGTAGAAGGAAGGAAACAGTAAAGATCAGAGCAGAAATAAATGACATAGAGTCCAAAAAAACAATTCAAAGGATCGATGAAACAAAGAGCTGGTTTTTCTAAAAGATAAACAAGATTGATGCACTAGCTAGACTCACCAAGAAACAAAGGGAGAGAACCCAAATACACAAAATTAGAAATGGAAGAGGAGAAGGAACAACTGACACCAAAGAAATACAAAAGATCGTTAACAAATATTATAAACAATTACATGGCAACAAATTCGACAATCTAAGTGAAATGGACAAATTTCTAGAAACACATAGTCTCCCAAAACTGGACAGGAAAGAGATAGAAAACTTGAACAGACCAATAACAACTAAGGAAATTGAAGATGTAATCAAGACTCTCCCAGCAAACAAAAGCCCAGGCCCTGATGGCTTCACGGGGAAGTTTTACCGAACATTCAACACAGAACTAACACCCATTCTCCTCAAACTATTTCAAAAAATACAAGAAGAAGGACGTCTTCTAAACTTGGTTTATGAGGCAAGCATAAATCTAATTCCAAAACCAGAAAAAGAAATTACAAAGAAAGAAAACTACAGGTCAATATCCCTTATGAACATAGACACCAATATCCTGAACAAAATACTATCAAATCGAATCCAGCAATACATCAAAAAAATTATTCACCATGACCAAGTGGGATTCATCCCAGGGATGCAAGACTGGTACATTATTCACAAATCCATAAATGTGATACACCACATAAATAAAATGAAGAATAAAAACAACATGATTATATCAATAGATGCTGAAAAAGCCTTCGACAAAACACAGCATCCATTTCTGATAAAAATCCTCAGCAATGTGGGAATAAAGGGATCATATCTCCACATAATAAAGACCATATATGAAAGACCTACAGCCAACATCATACTCAATGGGCAAAAACTAAAAGCATTTCCCTTAAGAACAGGAACAAAACAAGAATGCCCACTTTTGCCACTCTTATTTAACATAGTACTGGAAGTCTTAGCCACAGCAATCAGGAAGAAAAATAAAAGGGATCCAAATTGGAAAGGAGGAAGTAAAACTGTCATTATTCATAGATGACATGATACTATACGTAGAAAACCCCAAAGACTCCATCAAAAATTTATTAGACTTAATAAATGAATTTGGAAAAGTAGCAGCATACAAAATTAACATCAAGAAATCTATGGCATTCTTATACACCAATGATGAACTCACAGACAGAGAAACTAAAAAAAAAACAATCCCATTTACCATTGCGGCAAAAATATTAAGATACCTAGGAATAAACTTAACCAAAGAAATAAAGGACCTATTTGCAGAAAACTACAGGTCATTGAAAAAAGAAATAGAGGAAGATATAGAAAAGTGGAAGTACATACCTTGTTCATGGATTGGAAGAATTAACATCATTAAAATGTCCATACTACCCAAAGCAATCTATAGATTCAATATAATCTCCATAAAAATACCAATGACATACTTCACAGATGTAGAACAAATACTTCAAATATTCATATGAAACCAAAAAAGACCTTGAATAGTCACAGAAATCTTGAAAAAGAAGAACAAAGTAAGAGGGATCACATTTCCAGATTTCAGGTTACACTACAAAGCCACTGTAACCAAAACAGCCTGGTACTGGCACAAGAACAGGCATAATGGCCAGTGGAAAAAAAGAGAGGACCCAGAAATGGACCCAAGGCAATATGCTCAATTAATATTTGACAAAGGTGGCAAGAGCATACAGTGGAGTAAAGACAGCCTCTTTAATAAATGGTGTTGGGAAAATTGGACAGCTACATGCAAAAAATGAAACTAGACCACCAACTTACACCCTACACAAGAATAAACTCAAAATGGATAAAAGACTTAAATGTGACCCATGAATCCATAAAAATCCTAGAAGAAAATGCAGGCAACAAAATTTCAGACATCATATGCAGCAGAATTTTCACTGATACATCACCTCAGGCAACAGAAACAAAGAAGAAAATGAACACGTGAGACTATATCAAACTCAAAACCTTCTGCACAGCAAAAGATACAATTATCAAAATGGAAAGGCTACCCACTGTATGGGAGACCATAATTGCCAATGATACATCAGATAAGGGGTTAATTTCCAATATATATAACTCCACAAAAGGAAGACAAAGAACCCAATTAAAAAATGGGCAGAGGAACTCAATAGACACCTCTCCAAACAGGACATACGAATGGCTAGGAGACATATGAAGAAATGCTCAACATCACTAATCATTAGAGAGATGCAAATTCAAACAACAATGAGGTATCACCTCACACCTGTCAGAATGGCCGCCATCAACAAATCATCAAACAACAATTGTTGGTGAGGATGTGGAGAAAAGGGGACTCTAGTACACTGCTGGTGGGAATGCAGACTGGTGCAGCCACTATGGAAAACAATATGGTGTTACCTCCAAAAATTAAAAAATGAAATGCCGTTTGACTCAATGATCCCACTTCTAGGGATATACACTAACAAGCCTGAAACACCAAACAGAAAGAATATATATACCCCCATGTTTGTAGCAGCACTCTTTACAATAGCTAAGATCTGGAAACAGCCCAAATATCCATCAGTAGACGAATGGTTAAAAAAGCAGTGGTACATATACACAATGGAGTACTATGCAGCTGTAAGAAAGAAAGTTCTCTTATCCTTTGAGATGACACGGAGGGACCTGGAAAGTATCATCCTAAGCGAAACAAGCCAAACAGAGAAAGACAAGTATTATATGATCTCGTTTATTTGTTGAATATAATGAACATAACAGTCTGAGGAATGGGGTAGGCCCAGAGACGTGGAAGTGGGGTACAGACTGACAATCCCCAGAAGAGGGGGTGGTGGGGAGAGATAAACCACAGAACTTATATGCATGTGTGCATGAGCAATGGACATGGACAATAAAGCTGGGGACAGGGTGGGGAGGAAATGGGAGAGAGAAATCAGTGGGGGAAAAAGGAAAAATATCTGTAACAAAAATAAATTAATTAATTAAATAAAAATAAAAAATAAAATAAAATAAAAGTAATAAACTAAAAGTAAAAACTGTGTTGTTGTTTTTTATCTAGGAGACAAAGCTAAAGTATTGTTTTCTCTTTTTTTGGTGTATGTTTTTTTAAAGGCTCATTCTTCAAAATTTGTAGCAGAAACAGAACTATGTGTTTAAAAAGAGGATTTTGAAAAACTTGTTCTAATTTTTTCTCTTCACATGTACCAGTGGTCTTCTAAAGAGTGAAAGTAGAATAAAAGACCTCCCCATTTAGCCCATGAATACACAGAGCCAGCTGGACACGACTCACCTGCACATGGCTCCTGCACTATCTCCCCCAACAGCCAACTCTGGAACTAGAGTCTCTGGTTCAAATCCAGCTCTGCCACCTAAGAGCTGTGTGACTTAGACAAGTTACTCATCTTATGTGTAAAACACTACTAGTAATAGTTCCTAGCTCACAGAGCTGTCATGACAATTAACTGAGTTAATATTGGTAAACTGCTTAGAGCAAAGCTTGGCACATAGGTTTTGTAGCTCTCTTCATGAGTTTGTTTATGAAGACCCATAAAGACAGCTACAAAACAAAACCCCTTGTATCTCCCATTCTACACAATGGACAGGGTTGACACTTACTTCATTTGCAAAAGCCACATTTTTTTTGTAGGGTAATGCCTAACACAGTGTCAACAAATATGTGTGGGCAGATGGATACAAAAAGCTGAAGAAAGGAAGAAACCAATCACCTCTTCCATTACATTTTAAATTCCAAACAGCTTATTAAATTTAAATGATGAGAGTGGTAAACTGGAAACTGAGTGATATCCTCACCAATAACTGGTACATCCTTTCCACAGCCAGTCCTAGTTCTAAGGGAAGAACCACAAATCCACTCATTTGCCTATATCCGCCATGCCACTCCCTTCCCATAACAGTGGATAGCTTCCCATTTACACCATCATCCACACTTCCCATTGCCATTGCCCTCAATACTAGCTCTTCCATTGCCAGTATTTAGTGAGAATACTAAAACACAAGGCAACATGAAATTTCTAAAGAAGCATAAAACCTATGAAAAAATATTCAGAGCAAGGCTTTCAATTAATTTCATGTTTAAATGAAATTCAACTTAGACCCAAATCAATAACACTTTCATATTCTGAAGATATTCCCAATAATATATATTTTTTTAATGTTGGTTTACAAAAAACTTCTGCTTTAGTGTGTTTGGGAAATCTAGGCTACTACTGTATTATAACTCAAATTTGATCTGATGAATTAATTTAGATATCCATACAGAAAACTCAAATACTGACTCACTGGCGCTTTTCACTGGTAACTGCCTAGATTGCTGCATCAACCCCAATCATCACTTAACTCTAGTCTTTCTGCCCTCTAAATCCACTGTCTATATTTGGCCCTCAAATGCCCTTATGAACTCATCTCTGCCCTGCTGATCACCCTTCAGTGGCTTCCACTGTCCCAAGGTAAAGTCCAAACACTTGCTAACTCCCTACTCAACTCACCAAACCCTAATGCCGCCAGACCATGCTGCAAACTTACCTTGCTCTCTTCTCACCTCCTGTCTGGAACATCCTTCCCACCTCCATTTGCCCTTTGGGTCTCATTTCCTAGGGTGCCTCCCAGGTGAAGGAAACTTGCTATAAGCTTTCCATAGACAGCATTTTCCTTAACATGGCACCACATTGCATCACTATTTTTTTTTATCTGTCTTTCTTAACAGACTATAGGCTCAAAGAAAGCTTCTTTATTGTTGTTTCTCCAGCATCTGGAATAATGCCTGGCACAGAGGCAGTAGAAAATAAATATTAGTTTAATTGATGAGATGATGGCTTAACCACAACAGTTAAGATGGAGAAATAAAGAAAAATACAAACAGAACATGATAGAACCAAGTAGGACCTAGTGACAGAACAGAACACAGGCAAAAAAAAAAAAAAAAAAGGTCTGCAATGTCAAATATCCACCTTAGGAAACAGAATGAACAGTGTCATTCACCAAGAAATAGGTGCAAACTCAGGGAATGAAATAATGAGTTTAGTCTTAGACATGTTGAATTTGAGATGCCTCAAAACATCTGAGAAGTCCTAGCTAAAAACTCATCATCTGCCTGCTCAAGACGTGAACAGCTTCCCAATGCACTTAACTAAACTCTCAGCTCATCACTGTCCTACAGAGCCGGCAAGGTCTAGCCCTCGCTAACTCTCGGACTCATTTTCTACCATCTGTTTTCCCACTGTCCTCTGGCCACAGTGGATCTCACTGTCCCTGAGAAGTGACAAGAAAGGTGCTCTTCAGCATTCCTGAACTCACTATGCCCTCCACCTGGAATACTTTGCCTAGATCTTCACATGGCTTCCTGCTTCTCATTTCACACGTCTCATTTCAGATATCACCTCCTCTAGGAGGCCCTCCCTGTCAATCATAACAGTCACCCAAAGCAGCCCTCCCTGCCTGGGTCTGTTCTAGTTTCATCACTACATACTTGATCAACTTACTTTATTTGCTTGTTTTGCATATTTACTGTCTGCCTATCCTGCCTACATTGTAAACTCCACAAAGGCCCTTCATCCATGTTCTTTGGCCCCTCATCTGTGTTCTTTGCCAGCATAGCCCCCAGCACTTAGGAGAGCATCTGGCCTTTGCCAATAGTTCAACAAGATAGTTGAATAAGTGAACAGATGAACAAAGATAGCTAGACAGGCTTTGTCCTCCTCCTACCTTAGCACTGTAATAGTTGTGAAAATACAAAAGGTAGTACAAAGTGTCAATTATACAAGGAAACTAGAAATGCTGACTAGTTACCTCACAAATTCCAGGAAGAATTCTACCAACAAAAGGCAATAAAAAGCTCTTGAGAGGAACAACAAAGGGGAAAGGGAGAAGGGTAATGGATTTCTATTGCCTCCACAGGCCTCCTGTCTCCAGGGTCACAAACCTGGCTGACCACCAAGAATACTGTTTTTTGTTTTGTTTACTCATTTAGTTAAGTATTCATTCATTCTCTTATTGAATAAGTGACATATTCACCTGGTTCAAAGACTGAAACTATAAATAGATCCATATGGAGAAATCTCAGTTCCTCTCCCATCCCTGTCCACTCCACTGCCCATATCGCCTACACATACCCTTTACTGGGAAGTTTTCTAAGTGTTTTGCTTTCATAAGTCTCTTATGCAACCAGTACATGTATTGCATTTACTGGCTGCTATAACTGTGGAATAAAACCCTTCAAGTTAGACTATAGGATCAGATATAATTTTAAAGATATTACCAAATTGCCTCCATTTAGAGTATGCCATTTTATCCTTGGGAAATATTTAAAATAAAAATTCCCAGGCCCTACCTCACCAGTGTGGCTCAGTGGATTGAGCATCTTCCCATGAACCAAGAGGTCACGGGTTCGATTCCCGATCAGGGTACATGCTCAGGTTGCGTGCTCGATTTCCAAGCCTATCAGACCAGATATTCTAAGGGTAATGGCAAAAAAACTGGCTTTTAAAAGAAAAAAAAACAGTTCCCCTTGCCCTGGCAGCTTTGGCTCAGCGGTTAGAGCATCGGCCTGCAGTTCAGAGAGACCCAGGTTTGGTTCCCGCTAAGGGCATGTACCTCAGTTGCAGTTTGTCCCCAGCCCTGGTTGGTCGTGTGGGTGGCAGCCACTCGATGTGTCCCTTTCAGGTCGATGTTTCTCTCTCTCTCCCTCCCACTCTATCTGAACAAAAAATGGAAAAATGTCCTCAAGTGAGGATATAAACAAACAAACAAACAAAAACAAAAAAAAAAAAGCTCCCCTTGTCACTGTGATGATCAGTCATATTTGGGAACTGCTGTCCTCCCACAGAGAGGAGTAGTTTTCACCAATCAGAGGGAGGAAGCCATTGCTGTTTTACTGTGCAGGTCATGTTTAATAGGGTAGCTGGAACCCTTTGCCCATGACCTCTATATATAATCATTGCCTAGGTGATTACTCATACATACCCACATATATGTGTGTGTGTGTGTGTATTTATGTATACATACACATGCATATGCATATTCCTGTATTCATATGGAGTTGGAATCTCTCTGAAATGAAATACACAAAATAGTTACATGAGTGTCTTCAGGAAGTGAAAGAGGGTAGCCAAGGTGAAGGGAGGCTTCCTTCCCCTTTGAATTGTGTACCACATGCATATATTACCTATTGAAAAATCAATAAAGTTATAAAGCTCCGTCTTCTTGCACTGAATCTGAGACATTCACTTTAAAATATGTCCACAAAACACTCCTCACATTAAGAGGTGGAATCTGATTCCACACCCCCTGAACACAGGCCAGACTTAATGACTCACTTCTACTAGACGTGATGCTATATGCCTTCTAAGCATAAGTCATAAAGGATTTGCCACGTGATTTACTTCCCCTCTTTGATGTCCCCCTTCTGGGGAAAACTAGCCACCATGTTGTAAGGACATTCCGAAGTCTGTGCATATTTGGAGGGGGGCCACGAGGGATGCAATGTTCAAAAGGAAAGGAACTGGCAGAGACCTACCTGAAGACAGGGACAGGAGTGGGTCAGAGTTCTGGTAGAGCCTCAGCCTGGGGAAGAAGGAGGGACATGTCTTCTTCTGAGGTAGAAGAGAAGACAGGAGACACAGACACAGATTTTGATGTAGAAAGAAGGGAAGTTGATAAGTTCAAAGCAAAAGATCTCACTTTTTCTGTGGAGTTAGAGTATAATAAAAGCTGAAAAGAAAGGTAAAGATTTCCAACAGTTACTAAAATATAGGAAAGAGAGATGACTAGGTTACCATTCAGAAGCACAGCCTTTGCCTGGCTGGAGTGTCTCAGGGGATTGAGTGTCGTCCCATGGACTGAGAGGTCCTGGTTCGAGTCCCGGTCAGGGCACATGCCTGGGTTTCAGGCTTGATCCCCAATAGGGGGTGTACAGGAGGCAGCCGATCAATGTTTTGATCTCACATCATTGTTTCTATCTCTCTTTCTCCTTTCCTCTCTCCCTGAAAAAAAAAAAATCAATAAAAAACATATTTTAGAAAAAAAGAAGCACCATCTTCAACAAAGTTATAGAATTCATCTCTTTAAAATTACTACTACCACTTTCATTCAAAGCAACAGTGGTTGAATCACTTTTAGAGATATCCAAGAAAGTATCTCAGAGATTTAAAATTATTAGTTCATAGCTCTTCCAAATGATAAAGCTTAATTATTAGTTATTATATAAATTTTTTATCCTTTTGAAGGGAAGAGTGATTGTTCAACATTACTTTCAGAAAACTCTGTCCTATTCCTAAATCACTCTCCAAAAGGCCAGATGAATTCAATTCCAATATGGTCCATTTGCCAGTCCTTTAATTTCTATTATTATCTTTAGGAAATTACCAAAAGCTCACCTTCCTTACATCAATTAGAATTTGAACCTGTCCCTAAATAAGAGCCAATGCCATGAGTAAAGTCTTAAGTATCCCACATAATTCATCTCAATGATCACTCCACAAGTACCTGGCATGCCAAACACCAGAACAAGCACTAAGGGAATAAAAGGATTTCCTAAAAGCTCTTTCAATTCAGGAGGAGAGATAAGTCATGTATATAAATAACTGTAATACAAGACAGATGATAATAAACAGAATTACAAATAGCTCACTAGGCACACAGAGAAGGCGGTGTTCAAGTGCAACTTGGGAAGCGAAGGTTTCATTGAAGAAATTGCATTTGAGTTGAGCTTGAAGAATGGGAAAGATTTGAACAAGTTAAAAAAAGGAAAAAAAAACATTTGAGAAAATGTGAACATTGTGAACAAAGGTATAATAAGGAGGGGAGCATAATGCCTTAGCACAGATGGCATGTAATAAATGTTTGGGATGTCATAACTGACCAGAAACAATATAGACTAGAATCAAATATCAAGGACCAGGAACAATATAGCAAGATTCATTGGTTTATCCAACATGTATTTTACTAAGCACGAATAATATGCTAGGTACTGTTCAAGGCACAGAACAGCAAATAAAAAAGAATCCTGTCTTCATGGAGCTTATAATCAAGGAGTAAACCATAAACAGATAAATATATAATATATATGTCAGGTAGTGATAAGAGCTAAGGTCAGTCCAGCTGGTGTGGTTCAGTGGTTGAGCATCAACCCATGCACCAAGAGGTGGCCAGTTTGATTACTGGTCAGGACACAAGCCTGAGTTGTGGGCCCAATCCCCAGTGGGGAGGCAGGCAGGAGGTTGCCAGTAGATGTTCTCTCTCCTCGATGTTTCTCTCTCTCTCTCCCTCTCACTTCCTCTCTCTCTAAAATCAATAAAGAAAAAAAAATTTTTTTAAAGAGCTAAGGTTCAGATACATCTCTCTGATAAAGCAGAGTTGGAACGCAAATCTGAAAAATAGAGGGAGTGAAAAATTGACATATTTATGTAAGCAGTGTCCCCTGCAAAGAAAGTACAAAAGTTCTGATAGCTGCTTATTAGTCTGCTCAAAGTATAGCAAGAAAGCCAATGTGATAGAGCTGAGTAAGCAAGGAGGAAAAGGTAGAAGATGGGACCAGGGAGGCAGTCAAGAATCAGATCATGAAAGACCCTGTAGATCATAGAAAGGACTTGCACTTTATTATGAATAAAATGTGAATGAGATAAAATGGTGTAAATACAAAAAAGCCCTTAAGAGACCCTACGGAGGCAAGGGTATAAACAAGAGGCCAATTAGGAATCTGCAGCAGTAGTCCAGGTAAGAAGTTGGTAGCTTAGGTACAGATAACAGCAATAGAGGTCATAAGAAAGGATCAGATTCAAATTTAAAGGTAGAACTACCAGGATCTGGAGACAGACTAGATTATTGAGAAAGAAAAAAGACTCCAAAGTTTTAGCCTGAGAATACCCAAGAGAAAATAAGGCTGGAAATATAGCTTGAAAATGTCCACAGATCATCTATCAAATTAAAGTCTTGGAAGTCTCAATGAGATAGTGAGACATGAAAACTTGGGCAAATCATGTCATCTTTCTTGCTACCACTCCCTTGTACATAAAATACAGCAAACAACAAAACTGCTTCTCAAACTAGGAAATTCATGAGTACTGAAGCCACAATATAATCTTATAAATCTTAACAGAAAGTGAACTGTATTAAAAGAGTCAGGGAGTAATTTTTTTTTACCAGTTATGTTGATTAAAACTGGTATATAATGGAATGGAAGAGAAAACACTGCCTAGCTATACAAAAGTTTGAGTTTATGGGAAAAGATGTATATTTCTACGCAGCTAGCATTTGTCACACTTTGATGGAAGAGGTTGAGAAGTTCTGGTTTAAGTTGCATCTCTGGGCCCTTCTGCTTAATATTCTGTGTTTTAAACACATTTTACCAGCTTTTAACCTTTCAAGTCTTCTAGTGGACAACACACAGAAAATGTGGCTGTGGTTAAAAAATAAAATATAATTTTAATATCTTTCACAATGTTCAAGTGTAACTGAGAGAAGACTGAATGTAGAAACAGGGGAAGATAGGAGAAAAAGGAAGAGTCCAAATATCTTAGTCTTGAAAACTGGGGAGCCAACAGACACTGTCAAGAGTTGATGAGTCCTCTCTGAGTAGCTCAGTTGGTTAGAGCATCATTCCAATATGCAAAGGTTGTAGGTTTGGTCCCCGGCCAGGGCATATACAAGAAACAACCAATAAATGCATAAATAAGTATAACAACAAATCAATGTTTCTCACTCTCCCTCTCTCAAATCAATCAATAAATAAACATTTTTTAAAGTTGATAGTAGAAGAAATAATTATTTTGAAATAGGAGAGGGGGTAGTATAAATTAGGATAATTTTCATCCTTCCCTCCTGAATATGTCAACAGATAGTATATGAAAATTGATAAAACAATATATGGAGGTATAGACACATTATCTATAGTTATGAAGGTATAGAACAGCTAATCAAATAGCCAAAAATAGACAAAAGATGTTTCAATTCACTAGACTCAAGGTATTGTACAATGAAATAATAATTAGATATCCTTTTATACCCATCAGATTGATAAGAAATTTAAAAGGGCTCTGACTACAGACATGGAGAAGAAAAGGTACCTTCTAACTTGGGACTGGATATAGATGTAATTTTAGAAAGCAATCTGAGATTTGTAACATCATCAAGATGACAGAGTAGAAGGTCAGAGTCCCCATCCCTCCACAAACAGTAATTAGCTATCCAGGAACTATGTTAATAGCTCTGGGAGATCTCAGAAGTCCACTTAAGGAGCTTCATCAGCACAGTGAAGCAAAAACCTGAGAATAACCACACAAAAAGAACAGGAAAAAGTTCATTTTGCCTGCATCATCCCATCCCTCAGGCCACCACTGCTCAGCACCAAGATGGAACTCCCAGGCCCAACAGAGTTTCCACCTCCCGGGGAAAAGTAGAAGAGGTGAGTGACCAGTGTCCCCAGCCCTTCAGGATGCTGCACAAAGCATCTACTTTGGTTTCACCCCACCCAAAGATTGGCAAAACTGAGACATCTACAGACAACTAGTAAAATAAAAGGGCCACGAAGTACCAGCCACATAGTGGGAACAACTGGTCCTCAGTGTCCTGCTCTGCAGAGGATCCTGGGAGCCTTTACTGCAGAGGACCTAACAGCCCTTGCCCACATTATGGACCTCCACAGCTTTCATCACTGAGGACTTAGTCACAGCTTTTAGCAGACTGTTCTGCAGAGGACCCCAACAGCTTTTGCCACTGAGCAAACCAAGTCAGCAGAGCCACCACGGCCCCCCTATAGTTTTTGCTGCTAATGGCCCCATAGGTTTTTGTGTTCAAAGACATCAGCTACATGATACTCCCCACAACCCCACTCTTTAGCCACCCAAGCTATGCCACCACAGGCACCCCAGGCCCAGGATTTATACTGGCAGACAGCCCAAGCCTCAGTGGCTTTGCCACAGCCCACCCTCACTTCCACTTGTGTGCTCACAGCTAACCTCCGAAGATACAGGAGTGCATACTGACATCCCAGGCCCTCAAAGCCACTCATGCACCCAGATCAGGCCCAACTACTTTCACTACCATGCATGCACCTGCAGCTGGACTCTGCAGCCATGCACCTGTATACCCCAGGCCCAGATTCCTGTCACTGGCCTCACTGCTGTGAATGTGCTCACATCTAACCTCTACAGCTGTACGAGTACACACCAACAGCCAAGGGCCTCACAGCAGCATAGGTCCATATCTGGCCCCAATTCCTGTCACTGGCCTGCATGACCACACATGCCTGTAGCTAGCACCTGCAGCTCTCTGTACCTGCACCTGCTGGCCCTAACTCTTGTCACAGGCTTGTGCCACAGGGCACAGAAGAAGCTAGCCCACATAGTCACACACCTGAACTTACTGGCCCCAACTCCTGTCGCCGGCCACTACTGTTGGTGTTTCCATGACACCTGTGCAGCCACGTGAATTCACATCAACACCCTAAGCCCCTGTAGTTGCTCAAGTTCCCAGAGTTGGCCCTGTCTCTATTATAGTAATAATAAATCAACAGTCTATAATAGATACACAAAAGACACACCACCACCACCACTACCACAGAGTATCATTAAATTATAAAGAAAGATAGCAAGAGAGGAAAAAAGGATTTATAAAATATCCCCAAAAATAACAAAATGGCAATAGTATGTACATACCTACCAATAATTATTTCAAATGAAAATGGACTAAATTCTCCAATCGAAAGACATAAATTGAATAAATGGAAAAAAAAAAAACGCAATTGCCTGCTGCCTACAAGAGACTCACTTCAGTTTTAAGGATACATATAGGCTGAGGGTGAAATGATGAAAATTACATTGCATGCTAATGGAATCCAAAAGAGAGCAGAGATAGCTATACTTAAATAACATATACTTTATGTCAAAAACTGTAATAAGAAATGAAGAAATTCATTATATAATTATATAGTTGTCAATTCATCATGAGAAATAATAAAAATAAATATATACATATACCCAACATAAGGGCAAGTATATAAGCAATGATTGACAGATCTGAAGGAAGAAACAGACAATAATACAATAGTAGTAGGAGAATTCAATTCCTCACTTTCAACAATAGTTAGAATATCCAGACAGCATATTAATAGGAAACATTAGCCCTGAACTACACTTTATATCAAGTGTATGACCTAAAAGACATATAGAGATATACCATACCACAGCAGCATAATACACATTCTTCTCAAGAGCTCACAGGATAAATCAAGTGTTAGTCCGCAAACAGTCTCAACAAATTTAATAAGACTAAAATCATATCAAATATATGTTATAAACAAAATGGTATGAAACTAGGTATCAATAACAGAAGAAAATCTGAAAAATTCACAAATAGGTAGACTGAACAACACATTCCTGAACAACCAATGAGTCAAAAAAGACATCAAAAGGGAAATAACAAAGTATCTTGAGAAAAAATAAAAATAGAAACAGAACATAATAAAAGTTATGGGATACATTAAAAGCAACTCTAAGAAAAAAATTATAACAATAAATGGCTACATTAAGAAAAAAGAGCCCTGGCTATGTGGCTCAGTTGGTTGAAGCATCATCCTGTATGCCAAAAGGTTAAGGGTTTGATTTGTGGTCAGGACACATACCTAGGTTGCAGGTTTGATCCCCTGTCAGGCCACATACAGGAGGCAACTGGTCGCTGTTTCTCTGTCACATCAATGTTTTTCTCTCGCTCTCGCTCTCTCTCTCTCTCTCCCTCCCTCCATCCTAACTCACACTCTGAAGATAAATGGAAAAATATCCTCGGGTGTTTAAAAAAAAAAAAAGAAAGAAGGAAAAAAGCACCCTGGCCAGTACAGCTCAGTTGGTTGTGTGTCGTCCTGTACACCTAAGTGTTTCCAGTTTGTTTCCCATTTGGGGCATATGTCCACGTTGCATGAGGCAGCTGATCAGCTAAATCAATGTTGCACCGTCACATCAATGTTTCTCTCTTCCTCTCCCTCTAAAAATCAATAACCTAGTCTTTTTTTTTTAAACATTTTTTTTCTTTATTGATTTTAGAGAGAAGGAAGGGAGAAGGAGAGAGAGATAGAAACATTGATGAGAGAGAACATCGAGTGGTCACATAACCAACACTGGGGATTTGGCCCATAACCTGGGCATGTGCCCCGACCGGGAATTGAACTAGTGACCTCTTGGTGCGTGGGCCAACGCTCACTCACTGAGCAACACCAGCTGGGCAATAAATAATCTATTCTTTAAAAAAAAAAAAAAAAAAAGGAAAAGGAAAAATTTCAAATAACCTAACTTTATATCTCAAAGAAATAGAAAAAAAAAGAATGAACTATGCCCAAAGTAAGAAATAACAAGGATCAAAGTAGAAATAAATTACAGACTAGAAACACAATACAAAGGATCAATAAAACTGATCAATAAAACTAAGAGTTGATTTTTTTAGAAACATAAACTTGCAAACCCTAAACTAGACCAAGAAAAAAAGACTCACATAAACAAAATCAGAAATTAAAGAGACATGGTAACTGATACCGTAGAAATACAAAGAATCGTTAGAAATTACTATGAACAGTTATATGCCAACAAATTTAATAACCTAGAAAAAATAAATTACTAGAAACAGAGACCAACAAGAAATAAATTCCTAGAAAAATATCAAGATTGAATCATGAAGAAATAAAAAACTTGAATAGACTGATAACTAGTAAAGATATTGTATCAGTAATCAAAAATCTTGTGAAAGAAAAGTCCAGGACCAGATGACCTCACTCCTGAATTCTACCAAACAGTGGTTCTCAACCTTCCTAATGCCACAACCCTTTAATACAGTTCCTCATGTTGTGGTGACCCCCAACCATAAAATTATTTTCGTTGCTACTTCATAACTGTAATTTTGCTATTGTCATGTCTTAGGCAACCCCTGTGAAAGGGTCATTCAACCCCCAAAGGGGTCATGACCCACAGGTTGAGAACCGCTGACTTAAAGACTTAATACTGGTGTTAAACTCTTTCAAAAATTGAAGAGGGAGGAGGTTTTTTCAAGATGGCAGCGGGCAGGGCCAGAGGGAGGATGAGTGTGTGAGAAAGTGAGCGAGTGTGTGAAAGAGTGTGAGTGGATGTGAAGGTGGACGATCAAACCCGAGCAGTGCAGAGCCTCAGAGCAGAAAGTTCCTGTGCTGTGGATGCAGGCAGCTGGCTACTGTGGTAAGCGGCCCTTCAAGGCACTTCTCCCTGCACTGCAGGAAGGTCCTACCATTTTGGAAGATCCTGGGTCTTCCCTGGGAGGAATGAGAAGGTGGGAGCAGCTAGGGCCCAGCAACCTGAGCCCACCAGCACACCTGGCACCATCGGACCAGTAGACACTATGTGTCCACACAGACCAGTGCACAGTAGTAGAGCTCCAAGGTGCCAGTCAAGGAGACCACGGACAACCCGGAGCCCAGCATCATCCATGATAGTACCAGCCTGATCAGAGTCGAGATATACCCCCAGCAACAGAGGCTGGGAAGCAGACATCGATCCCCAGGCAACAGAAGCACAGACCAGCAGCTGAGCACCAACCCCACAACTACAGCAAAAGCTGAGTAGGAGTAAGCCCTATGGGGCAGCAGCATTCCCCAGCTGCTAGCAGCAGGACCTGGGGCTCCATAGAGGCCTGGGTGGCCCAGAAGCTCACAAGAGCAGTGGGAAGCCTGCACCCCAGAGAGACTGATGTGATCCAGCTGCCTGCCCACAAGAACTGCAGGGTGCTGAAGCACAAGAGAGGGCTGTGTGACCCAGCAGGGACTGTGTGATCTAGTTACCTGTTGAACCTGCAGAGTGCTGAAGCACCAGAGAGGCCTGTGCTACCCAGCAGCCCATAACATAAGCTTAAAGCCAGGTCCACAAAGAAACTGTGCCATCCAGTTACCCATGGGACCTGAAGGGTACGGGGGCATCAGAAAGGCCCAGCCACGCACAAGATAGGCATAGAGGATGTGAATATGAAGGCAGAGTGAATAGAAGCTATGCAGATGATCTCCCAGTACCAAAAGGGAATTACAACTAAAATAAAGCCAAATCCTCTGAAAAAAGAGCAACAGAAAAGCAGCAGGACAGGACCATAAAACCAGGGACACTATGGAGGCATGAGAGGGTGGTGGGCTGGGAACCCAAGGACAGCAGCAGTCTTAGCTGTAAGCAGCACCCTTAGAGAATAAAGACTAAGCCCGCTCCATAGTGCAGAGAGCCAGGACAGAGCACTAAATAGCCATAGCCACTCACCTGGGGGCAACAGCAGAGGGAGGGCAGACTGGGATGAAACTCTGTAGAGACATCCAGGATTGGGAGGGAACTCAGATTTGTGGACACAAAAAACAGTGGCCAGTGTGCTCCATCCCTGAGCTGTGGGGGAAAGCAGCAGCCCCCACCCGCTAGGAGATTCAGCCTTTCCCAGGTGAGGCTAAGAAATGCAAATTGAGGCTCATTAACAACCAGCATCTATCCCACCCCTCGAAATGCTCTTATGCAGAACACTAGGGCTACATTCCAAGGCACCTAGTAACTGAGATTACTAGCCACCAGGAAAAAGCTAGAGGACAACTGAACCTTTCCTGGGCTTTCAAATCTACCCAGGAAAGTAAGACTCGACAGTGATGCTTTACGTGGGCCCACCAAGGCTCATCCAAACCAAGTAGAGGGAACCACAAACAGCAGAACACAAACACCCCACAGGGAAAATTTGGCAGGCTCCAAAACCCACTGAGATAGCCAAATGGTGAAACAAAGAAACAAGTCCCAAATGAAAGAACAAGAGAACTCTATCGAAGATGAGATCATTGAAGTGCAGCTAAGCAAATTATCAGAAGTAGAGTTCAGAGCCATGATCTTCAGGAAGCTCAACAGCATGAGTAAGGACATCAGCATCATGAGTAAAGTTACAGAAACACTGAAAATCATCCAAGTAGAAATGAAGAATGACATAGCAGAAATAAAGAACACATTGGAAGGATTAAACAGCAGAGTAGAGGAAACTAAGGACTGGATCAGTGAATTAGAAGACAGGGTAGAAAAAAATCAACCAATCAGAAAACCAAAAAAAAAAAAAACAGGAAGACAGCTTAAAAGAAATATGGGACAACTGGAAATGTATTAACATTCGCATCATAGGAGCCCCTGAAAAGGAAGAAAATGAGCAATGGTTAGGAAATATATTTGAAGAAATAGTCAGAAAACTTTCCTAACTTGGTAAAGGAAGAAGGCATTCAAGTTCAAAAATCACAGAGAGCCCCAAGTAAGAAGAACCCAAACAGGCCCACACCAAGACATAGGAAATAGAATGCCAAAAATGAAAGACAAAGAGAGAATCCTAAAGGCAGCAAGAGATACGCAACAGGTTACCTACAAAATAAACCCCATAAGGCTCTCAGCTGACTTCTCAACAGAAACACTACAGGCCAGAAGGGAGTGGCATGAAGTAATCAAGGTCATGAAAAACAAGGATCTGAATCCAAGACTACTCTATCCAGCAAGGCTATCATTCAAAATAGAAGGTCAAATAAAGACCTTTCCAGACCAAAAAAAAAGGCTAAAGGAACATATTAACACCAAACCTGCACTGCAAAATATGCTAAAAGGACTGCTGTAATTAGTAGAAGAAATAGGAAGAAAAATAGAATCACACTAAAAAATAAATGGCAATAAATAAGTACATATCAATTATCACCTTAAATGTGAATGGTTTGAATGCTCCCATTAAAAGACACAGAGTAGCCCTGGCCAGTTTGGCTCAGCGGTTAGAGTGTTGGACTGCAGTCCAGAGAGACCCGGGTTCGGTTCCCGCTAAGGGCACGTAATTCGGTTGCAGTTTGTCCCCGGCCCTAGTTGGTCGTGCGGGTGGCAGCCACTCGATGTGTCCCTTCACGTCGATGTTTCTCACTCTCTCTCCCTTCCTCTCTCTCCCTCCCACTCTATCTGTACAATAAAATGGAAAAATATCCTCGGGTGAGGATAAAAATAAATAAAATAAAATAAAAGACACAGAGGAGCTGACTGGATAAGAAAGCATGACTCACATATATGTTGTTTACAAGAAACTGACCTCACAACAATGACTCACATAGGTTGCAAGTGAATGGATGGAAAAAAATCTTTCAAGCAAACAGAAAGCAAAAGAAAGCTGGGGTAGCAATACTCATATCTGATAAAGTAGATTTCAAAATTAAGGCTATACCTAGAGACAAAGAAGGCCACTACATAATATTGAAAGGATCTATCCAACAGGAAGATATAACCTTGGTAAACATATATGCACCCATATATTAAAAATCTTTTGGACAATTTCAAAGGGGAAAACAACAGCAATACAATCATAGCAGAGGACTTCAATACCCGCTAACATCACTGGATAGATCTTCTAGACAAAAAATTAACAAGGAAACATAGACTCTAAATGAAGCACTAATCAAATGTATTTCATAGATATGTACACAGAATTACACACCAAAATTGCAGAATTCACATTCTTCTCAAGTGCACATGGGGCATTCCCACAGATAGACTACATGTTAGGGCACAAACTAAGTCTCTACAAGTTCAAGAAGATTGAAGTCATATCAAGCATCTTTTCAGATCACAATAGCATGCAACTAGAAATCAATTACAACAAGAACATGCAAAGACATTTAATAACATGGACGCTAAATAGCATGTCACTGAACAATGAATGGGTACCATGGTGATCAAGGAAGAAATTAAAAACTTCCTGGAAACCAATTAAAATGAACACAAAACAACACAAAATCTATGGGATGCAGCAAAAGCAGTTCTGAGAGGGAAGTTCATAGCACTATAGGCCCACCTCAAGAAGCAAGAAAAATATCTAATAGACCATCTAATCTCACAACTTAAAGAACTAGAAAGCAAACAAAAAGAAAACCCCAGAGCAAGTAGAAGGAAGGAAATAGTAAAGATCAGAGCAGAAATCAATGACATGGAGACCAAAAAAACAATTCAAAGATTCAATGAAACAAAGAGGTGGTTCTTTGAAAAGATAAAAAAGATTGAAGGACCATTAGCTAGATTCACCAAGAAACAAAGAGAAAGAACCCAAATACACAAAATCAGAAATGAAAGAGAAGAAATAATAACTGACATCACAAAAATACAAAGGATCATTAACAAATATTATGAACAATTATATGGCAACGAATTCAACAATCTAAGCAAAATAGACACATTTCTAGAAACACAGTCTCCCAAAACTGAACCAGGAAGAGATAGAAAACTTGAACAGACCAATCACAACAAAAGAAGCTGAAGATGTAATAAAGACTTTCCCAGCAAACAAAAGCCTGGGCCCAGACAGCTTCACGGGGGAATTTTACCAAACATTCAAAGAACTAACAACCATTATCCTCAAACTATTTCAAAAACATTCAAGAAGAAGGAAGACTTCCAAAATCGTTTTATGAGGCCAGCATAATCCTAATTCCAAAACCAGAAAAAGACACTACACAGAAAGAAAACAACAGGCCAATATCTCTGATGAACATAGATGCCAAAATCCTGAACAAAATACCAGCAGATCGAATCCAGCAATACATTAAAAAAATTATTCACCATGACCAAGTGGGATTCATTCCAGGGATGCAAGGCTGGTACAATATTAACAAATCAATAAATGTGATACACCACATATAAAAATGAAAGATAAAAATCATATGATCAGCCCTGGCTGGTGTTTCAGTGGTTAGAGCTGGCCTGTGGTCCGGAGAGCCCCCGGTTCAGTTCCCGCTAACGGCAGGTACCTTGGTTACAGTTTGTCCCCGGCCCTGGTTGGGTCGTGCGGGTAGCAGCCACTAGATGTGTCTCTTTCATGTCAATATTTCCCTCCCTCTTTCTCCCTCCCACTCTATCTAGACAAAAAATGGCAAAAAATCATATAATCATATCAATAGACGCTGACAAAGCATTGGACTAAATCCAGCACCCACTTCTGATAAAAACGTTCAGCAATCTGGGAATAAAGGGATCATATCTCAACATAATAAAGGCCATATATGAAAGACCTACAGCCAACATCATACTCAATGGGACAAAAACTAAAAGCATTTCCCTTAAGAACAGTAACAAAACAAGGATGCCCACTTTTGCCACTCTTATTTAACATAGTACTGGAAGTATTAGCCATAGCAATCAGACAGGAAGAAAAAATAAAAGGGATCCAAATTGGAAAGGAGGCAATGAAACTGTCATTATTCGCAGATGACATGATACTATATGTAGAAAACCCCAAAGACTCCATGAAAAATTTCTAGACTTAATAAGTGAATTTGGAAAAGTAGCAGGATACAAAATTAACATCAAGAAATCAATGGCATTCTTATACATCAATGATGAACTCACAGAAAGAGAAACTAAGAAAACAATCCCATTTACTATCACAGCAAAAAAAATTAAGATACCTAAAAATACACTTAACCAAAGAAATAAAGGACCTATTCACAGAAAACTACAGGTCATTAAAAAAAGAAATAGAGGAAGATATAAAAAAGTAGAAGCACATACCCTGTTCATGGATTGGAAGAATTAACATCATTAAAATGTCCATACTACACAAAGCAATCTATAAATTCAATGCAATCCCCATCACAATACCAATGGCATACTTCACAGATCTAGAACAAATACTTTAAAAGTTCATATGGAACCAAAAAAAACCTCGAATAGCCACAGCAATCTTGAAAAAGAAGAACAACGTTGGAGGGATCACATTACCAGATCTCAGGTTATACTACAAAGCCACTGTAATCAATCCAGTCTGATACTGGCACAAGAACAGACATGCAGATGATTGAAACTGAACAAAGAACCCAGAAATGGACCCAAGGCAATATGCTCAATTAATATTTGACAAAGGTGGCATACAGTGAAGTTAAGACAGCCACTTTAATAAATGGGGTTGGGAACATTGCACAGCTACATGCAAAAACAGGAAACTAGCCCTGGCCAGTTTGGCTCAATGGTTAGAGTGTCAGCCTGCGGTCCACAGAGACCCGGGTTCGATTCCCGCTAAGGGCATGTACCTTGGCTGCAGTTTGTCCCCGACCCTGGTTGGGTCGTGTGGGTGGCGGCCACTCAATGTGTCCCTTTCACATCGATGTTTCTCTCTCTTCCTCTCTCTCCTTCCCGCTCTATCTGAGTGAAAAATGGAAAAATGTCCTCGGGTGAGGATAAAAAAAAAAAAAGGAAACTAGACCATCAATTTACACCATACTCAAGAATAAACTCAAAATGGATGAAAGACTTAAATGTGACTCATGAATCCATAAAAATTCTAGAAGAAACTATAGGCAACAAGATTTCAGACATCATACACAGCAGAATTTTCACTGATACATCACCAAAAGCAACAGAAACAAAGGAGAAATGAACGCATGGGACTACATCGAACTCAAATGCTTCTGCACAGCAAAAGATACAATCATCAAAATGGAAAGGCAACCCACTGTCATAATCACCAATGATATATGAAATAAGTGATTAATTTCCAATATATAGACAGTGCTCATTCAACTCAACAAAAGGAAGACAAAGAACCCAATTAAAAAATGTTCAGGGGAACTCAATAGACACCTCTCTAACCAGGACATACAGCCCTGGCCAGTTTGGCTCAGCGGTTAGAGCGTCGGCCTGCCGTCCGGAGAGACCCGGGTTCGGTTCCCACTAAGGGCACGTACTTCGGTTGCAGTTTGTCCCCGGCCCTGGTTGGTCGTGCGGGTGGCAGCCACTCGATGTGTCCCTCTCGATGTGTCCCTTCACGTCGATGTTTCTCACTCTCTCTCCCTTCCTCTCTCTCCCTCCCACTCTATCTGTACAAAAATAAATAAATAAATAAACAGGACAAACAAATGGCTAAGAGACATATGAAGAAATGCTCAACATCACTAATCATCAGAGAGATGCAAATTCAAACAACAATGAGGTATTGCCTCACACCTGTCAGAATGGCCGCCATCAACAAATCATCAAACAACAAGTGTTGGTGAGGATGTGGAGAAAAGGGGACTCTAGTACACTGCTGGTGGGAATGCAGACTAGTGCAGCCACTATGGAAAACAATATGGTGTTGCCTCAAAAAATTAAAAATTGAACTGCCATTTGACCCAGTGATCCCACTTCTAGGAATATACCCTAAGAAGCCTGAAACACCAATCAGGAAGAATATATGTACCCCCATGTTCATAGCAGCACTATTTACAATAGCTAAGATCTGGAAACAGCCCAAGTGTCCATCAGTAGACGAATGGATAAAAAAGCAGTGGTACATATACACAATGGAGTACTATGCAGCTACAAGAAACACAGATCTCTTATCCTTTGAGACTACATGGAGGGACCTAGAAAGTATTATCCTAAGAGAAACAAGGCAAACAGAGAAAGACAAGTATCATATTATCTCACTTATTTGTGGAATATAATGAACATAACAGTCTGAGGAATGGGGTAGTCCCAGAGACGTAGAAGTGGGGTACAGACTGACAATCCCCAGAAGAGGAGGTGGTGGGGGAGACATAAACCACAGAACTTATATGCATGTATGCATAAACAATGAACATGGACAACTAAGCTGGGGACTGGGTAAGGAGGGGTGGTGTGGGGGGAATCAGTGGGGGGAAAAGGAGAAACATCTGTAACAAAAATAAATTTATTAATTAATAAAAACACTTTTAAAAAAATTGAAAAGGGAAGAACTCTTCCTAAGTCATTTTACCAGGTCAGTATTATCCTGATATGAAAGCCAGGAAGGGCAGTACAGGAAACGAAAATTATAGGCCAATATCCCTGATGAATGAAAATGCAAAATTCTCCAAAAAAATACTAGCAAACCAAATTCAATAGCACATTAACAGGATCATGCATCATGATCAAATGGGATTTATCCCTGGGACACAAGGATGAGTCAACATAAACAAATCAATAACTGTGATATACCATATTAACAGAATGAAGGATAAAATCATTTGAGCATCTCAAAAGATGCAGAACAACTGACAAATTTCAATATTCTTTCTCAATAAAATCTTTCAATAAATTAGGTATTTAATAAATGTACCTTCAAACAACAAAAATCGTATATGACAAGCCCATAGTTAACATCATGCTCCATAATGCAAAGCTGAAAGCTTTTCATCTAAGATCAGAAATAAGACAAGTGTGCCCACCCTTGCCACTTTTGTTCAGCACAGTGCTGAATTTCCTAGCCAGAGAAATTAGACAAAAATTTAAAAAGGCATGCAAATCAGAAAGGAAGAAGCAACATTATTTGTGTTCATATTACATGATCTTATATATAGAAAACCATAAAGATACCTACAAAAAGCTGTTAAAACAAATCAATGATTTCAGTAACATTGCAGGATACAAAATCAACATACAAAAATCAGCTGCATTTCTAAACACTAACCATGAGCTAAACAAAAAAGAACATTATTAAAACAATTCTATTTAAATAGCAGCAAAAAAAAATAAAATATTTAGAAATAAATTTAATCAAAAAGGGGAACTATACATAAGACACAAATAAATGGAAAGATAGCCCATGTTTTTGAATTGGAAGATGTAATACTGCTAAAATATCCATTTTACACTAAGTAATCTACAAATTCAATGCAATATTTATCAAAATTCCGATGGCATTTTTCACAGAAATAAAAAGATTATAAAATTTGTATGGAACCACAAAAGACCCCAAAGCTAAAGCAATCTTGAGTAAGAACAAAGCCAGAGGAATCATACTTCCTGAATTCAAACTATAATACAAAGCTACTGTAATAAAAATCATATGGCACCAGCATAAAAACATGCACATAGACCAGTGGAACAGATATAGAGTCCTAAACCCTTGCATATATAGTCAACTAATTTTCAAAAAAGGCAACAATAATATACAATAGGGAAAAGACAGTCCTTTCAATAGAAAGTGTTAGGAAAACTGAATATCTATGTGCAAAAAAATAAAATTAGACTATTATCTTACATCACACATAAAAACCACTCAGAATGAATGAGACTTAAACATAAAACCTGAAACTGTAAAATCCTAGAAGAAAACATAGCAGAAAAGGTCCTTAACATTGGTTTTATCATTAATTTTTTGGATATGCAACAAAAGCAAAATAAACAAGTGACACTACACTAAATTAAAAAGCTTCTGCACAGCAAAGGAAAGGCAACCAACAGAATGAAAGAAAACATTTACAAACCATATATCTGATAAGGGGGTAGTATCAAATCAACACATTATACACATTAAACTTACAATGTTATTTGTCAATTATATCTCAAGAGAGCTCAAAATAGAAAGAAACCCAAACTACATAACATAACAACTCATGCAGTTCAACTCAACAGCAAAAAAAAAAAAAAAAAAAAAAATTCAAATGGGCAAAGGACCTGAATAGACACTTCTCCAAAGAAGATATACAAATGGTCAAGAGATATGTGAAAAGATGCTCAACATCACTAACCATAAGAGAAATGAAAGTCAAAACTATAATGAGAGTACAGCCAGTGTCCCTCCGTGGTTGAGCATCAACCCATGCACCAAGAGGTCACTGGTGCAATTCCTAGTCAGGACACATGCCCAGGTTGTGGGCGCAATCCCCAGTCGGGGGCATGTAGGAGGCAGCCAATCAATGTTCTCTCTCATTGATGTTTCTGTCTTTCTCTCTCCCTCGCACTTCCTCTCTCTCCAAAATCAATAAATAAAAAAACGCCCTGGCCAGTTTTGCTCAGTGGTTAGTGTCGGCCCATGGACCAGAGAGACCAGGGTTTGGTTCCCGCTAAGGTCACGTAACTCAGTTGCAATTTGTCCTGGGCCCTGGTTGGGGTTCTGTGGGTGGCAGCCAGTCGATGTGTCTCTCTCACATCGATGTTTCTCTCTCTATCTTCCTCCCTCACTCCCTCCCGTTCTATCTCAAGATGAATGCAAAAATGTCCTCGGGTGAGGATAAAAAATAAATAATGGAAAAAATATATTTAAAAAAAAACTACAATGAGATATCATCACCTCACTAATTAGGTAAAATGGCTAAGTCAGAAGACAAGTGTTGACAAGGATGCAGAGAAAAGGGAACCCTGAACATGATGGTGGGAATGTAAAATGGTATAGCCATTATGGAAAATTTTTTATGGGAGCTCCCCAAAAAATTAAAAACTGGACTACTATATGATCCAGTAATCCTACTTCTGGATACATATCCAAAAAAAATAAAATCACTATCCCAAAGAGATATCTGCACTCCAATTTTCACTGCAGCATTATTCATAGTAGCTGAGATATGGAAACAACCTAAGTGTCCATCAACAGATGAAGAGATAAAGAAAATCTCTCCTCCTTCCCTCCCTCCCTCCCTCCCTCCCTCACACACACACACACACACACACGCACACATGCACACACACACACAAAGGAATATTATTCAGCCTCATAAAAGAAGGAAATATTGCCATTTGCATGAATGAATATGAAGGACATTATGCTAAGTGAAATAAGCCAGACATAGAAAGATAACTATCACAATGATCACATGACAATTTATTTGTGGACTCTAAAAAAAGAAAAATGTTCAATTCATACTAACAGAGAAGAACATAGTGGTTACCAGAAGCTGGGTGGTGGAGGAAAAGACGAGACATTGATCAAAGGGTACAAACTTTCAGTTATAAGATGAATAACTTTTGAAAACCTAATGTGCAGCATGATCATTGTAGTTTATAATAATGTATTATACACTTGAAATTCACTGAGAAAATAAATATCAAGTATTCTCTCCACAAACACACACACACACAAAAGCCTGAAAGGTATTAGATGTGTTTGTTTGATTTTGGTAATTATTTCACAAAACTTCATATTGTATAATAAGTATTCAGAATTTTTGTCAAAAATAAATAAATATTTTGCCTGGCCAGTGTGGCTCAGTGGTTGAGCATCAACACAAGCACCAAGAGGTCACTGGTTCGATTCCGAGTCAGGGCACATGCCCAGGTTGTGGGCCTGATCCCGGTGGGGGGCATGCAGGAGGAGGCTAATCAATGTTCTCTCTCATCGGTGTTTCTATTTATCTCTCCCTCTCCCTTCCTCTGTCTCTCATATCAATAAAAAACCTAAACAAATACCTTATTTAAAAAGAAAGCAACCTGAAAACATCTACTAATATCAACATACATATACCCATTAGCCTAAGAATCAACTCTTTGGACTCTATGTCACAAAAATAAAAGCATCAGCCCTGGCTGGTTTTGCTCAGTGGTCGGAGCATCAGCCCGCGAACCAGAGAGTCCAGGGTTTGGTTCCCACTAAGGACATGTACCTTGGTTGCAGTTTGTCCCCGGCCCCGGTTGGGGTCGTGTGGGTGGCAACAAGTAGATGTGTCTCTCTCACATCAATGTTTCTCTCTTTCTTCCTTCCTCTCTCCTTCCTGCTCTGTCTGAAGATGAATGCAAAAATGTCCTCAGGTGACGATAAAAATAAATAAATAAATAAATAAATAAATAAATAAATAAATAAGCCAGTGTACAGAATAAACAAATTAAGGATGGTTATTTTGGCATTATTTGAGAAGCAAAAAGTGAAAACAGTTAATGCTCAGCAATGTGGAAATGGCTGAATAAAAATACATTCATGGCCCTGGTCGGTTTGGCTCAGCGGTTAGAGCATCGGCCTGCGGTCCAGAGAGACCCGGGTTCGGTTCCCGCTAAGGGCATGTACCTCGGTTGCAGTTTGTCCCCGGCCCTGGTTGGGTCGTGCGGGTGGCAACCACTCGATGTGTCCCTTTCATGTCGATGTCTCTCTCTCTCTCTCTCTCTCTCTCTCTCTCTCCCGCTCTATCTGAACAACAACAACAAAAAAATACATTCATGGATGTTCAGTGCAGCATTATTTGAAGACCTGTTTCGGGAGGGGAAAACAGTGAGTGCCTAAGAATCTGGAAATTTCCGAATAAATTATTGTACGTCATGACAGCCTGTGTCCTCTGAGCCCAGAAATGCAGCAGAGCAGTGAGGTCCAGGTGTCAGCAGCTCTCCTTAACAGAGGAGGAGAGAAAATAAGAAATTGGAGAAAAAGTACTAAAACAGAAAAGAGGTCACCCAAAGGGAATAGGAGAACTGGGGGTAGGAAGAGCTGGGTGTGAAACTATTATCATAAACTTCTCTAGATTCTTCCATTTGCTATAGGTTTAAGTATCACTCTGAGCCTGGCCAGTGTGGCTCAGTGGATTGAGTATCATCCCATGCACTGAGAAGTCCCAGTTTGATTCCCAGTCAGGGCACATGGCCAGATTGTGGGGTCAATACCCAGTGGGAAGCATGCAGGAGGCAGCTGATCGATGTTTCTCTTTCACATCAATGTTTCTCTCTCTCTCCCCCTTCCTCTCTAAAAAATAAAAATAAAAAATCAATAAATATATTTTTTAAAGTATCACTTTGATAAAAAAAATTTTTAAATGTTTAAAATAAATCCTTTGAGACAACATGGGGGGACCTGGAGAGTATTATCCTAAGTGAAACAAGCCAAGCAGAGAAAGACAAATATCACATGATCTCACTTATTTGTGGAATATAATGAACATAACAGTCTGAGGAACGGGGTAGTCCCAGAGACGTGGAAGTGGGGTACAGACTGACAATCCCCAGAAGAGGAGGTGGGGGGAGATAAACCACAGAACTTATGTGCAAGTATGCATGAACAATGGACATAGACAACAAAGCTGGGGACAAGGCAGGGGGGCGGGGAGGGAGGTATCAGTGGGGGGAAAAGGAGAAAAATCTGTAACAAAAATAAATAAATTAATTTTTAAAAATAAAAAAAATAAACATTATAGAGCAAATCATGTATATTTATTTTCGCTGAATCAATAGCCCAAATATAATCATACATTATATATCTTAGTCTTTTAGATATGCAACCTATTTTGCTGCCCATTATGTCATGTGAGTTTTCCACCGCACTAATGGGGTTGAGGCGTAAGTGACTTACTCAAAACTGGTGATTAGTAAGAGGCAAAGATGAGCCCAGCTCACATGACTGCTGACAGGTTCATTGACTTTATGCCATGCCACCTAATCCTAATAGGGAGCATCAAAAGAATACATTGGGAGCAATCAGGAAAAAAAAAAAAAAAAAAAAGCATTCCAGTATTATTACAACTAATGCTAATGGTAGACACTAACATTTCTGAATATTTACCATGAGCAGATCCTGTTCTAAGAGCTTTACCTATACTGACTGGTGTTATTTTCACAACAATCGCCTGCCCCACCCAAGACCTTCTCCATCTCAGATGGCAACTCTCTCCTACATGCCAGAAACCATGGAGCCATGATGGAGTCTTCTTTCATCCACATCCAGTCAATCAGGAAATTCCTTTGTCTCTACCTTCACAGTATGTCCTGAATACAGCCACTCCTCACCACTGATATTGCTGTAGTCAGAATTAACTCATCTTCTACCTGGTTTATAATAGCTTCCCTACCTAGCAGGTATCCCTAAGTCTCTGTTCTCCACTTTACAGCCACCATGATGGTCTTAAAACAAAGTTATACATGTCAACCCTCTGTCCAAGCTCTGGCAGGGCTCCCCATGTCAATGTAAACACAAAGTCCTCACAATGGCTCATGTCTTCTCCCTCAGCCCCAATCTCTCTTCTCCACCCTCATTGCCTACTATTCTCCCCTGTCCACAACTATCTCAATACTGGCCCTCCAGCATGTCCTGCATCCTCAGACCTCCCCCAACGTCCATTCTTCTAGCTGCTCCCTCTCTCTGGAACTCCTTCCCCAATATCATCCCCTTTGCTAGGATGTCACCTAATGGAGGCCTATATCTGACTGCCTAACATTCCCAGCACCTCTTACCCTGCATTATTTGTTCTCTTTTCCATAACATTTATCACCTTTTAGAATAGTATTTGTATTAGTTGTTGACTGTCTCTCCCCCACTGGGATGTAAGTGCTACAAAGGACTTTGGCATATTTTGTTTACTGATATACCCAAAAACCTACAACAGTGCCTGACACACACTAAGCTCCCAGTAATCATTTGTGGAATAAGAAACTAGATATTATATACCAGATATTCAATAACTTAATTTGAAAGAGTGCTACTATAACTGATCCATCAATTTTGTAAATCTACCAAAAGCAAAAAACAACATCCTCAAAAAGAAACAGGAAGCGATCCCACCTTACCACCAAAAATAAACTAGCCCAATTCTCCCATATGCATACTCTTTTTAAGACTGTTTAATGAACATACATGGAACTATATGAAATACAGAAAAAGATTATTTGCTTACAGATTTTTCAAATGTATTCTCAAGAAAATAAATGTATACTCTCTCGATACACAAAAGAATGTAGCTCATTCTTTATAAAATTGATTGTTCTCAATATCTCACCATACATGCAGATTTCTTTCCCTAATTTCTGCTCCATTATTTTATAAAATACTACATGAGACGTTTACTTCCAGGATCACCTCCGATATTGATAAATGTTTATTAATCATGAACCAAGAGCCTCATTTCTTCCATCATATTATCCTAGGTGAGCTGACAATTGGTCTTATTTCTCTTTGTCATATTTCAACAAATATTTTTTCTGGGTTCTTGTGGCAAAGATGATCAAAATATTTGTCCTACCCATATTAACATATAAAGGGGAGAAAGGGGGAAATGTGTGTGCAGTGTACAGATATATCTAAAGCAAAAAGGTCAATTCAGTCCAGAGTCTGGGAGATTTCTCCTTTATTTTAAAAAGTATTATTAATAAAATGACACGTCTGACACAAAACTTGCGACAAGTGTGCCTAAATGCCCAATTTACTGTTCTCAGGACTAAAAATATGCATTGCAATATGTTTGGTGTATTAATTTTAATCATGTTTAGTAGTAGCAGCATTTGAAAAGCTGACATAACTTTCACTTTTGGAGGAGTAAAATCATAATTAAACACTATAAAAATCCTTATTTGCTCCAGAGCAGCTAAATCATAACCATATCACATGAGTATTCTATATTCAGTTTTCCTTTTGATTAGTTTTATAATTTAACCCCCAGGGATATTATCTGCAATAAAAAAGGAAGAAAGAGCATAACATTATAAAAGTATTTCTTCCCTAAGGTCTCATAATTAGCATTGAGCAAGACCAAGACTTGAACCCAAGTACTTCTAGTACTAACACTGGCATATCCACAATGCATATTAATCAATTTTTTCTTCTGTGTGGATTAAAAAAAATAATCCAACCCATATAAATTAAGAGACAAAAATACAATTTTGATCTTATTATAGTAAATATAGATGGCTCACATTCTGAAACTGAATTATTAGTATTTAAGAAATTAGTCATGAAAAAATATCTCCCAAATGAAGATTCAAACAAAGCACCTTTTTTTTAATTTCACAATTCTTTTAATATCACTCACACAATTTGTAAACAATTCCGTGTAGCCACACAGGTAGTTCAAAGCCTCCAGGAGCCCATCACGTAGACCATCTGGGCCTGCCACAAGCCTCCAGAGGAATTCTTGACTATGTGGTGTTGAATGATCACTGGGGACCTGGAACTTTGCAATGTGGCCCTGAGTATGAGGCGCTACCCAGAGGGGGAATGGCACTGTCCTTTCTACAGCCTAGACACCCTGGTGCTTATCTGCCACCATCCACTTGGTGGGCCCTTGTTGACACCTCTCACTCCACCCAGAAGAGTCCAAATTGCTTGGCATGATGGACTTAAAGAAGGTGTGGATTTCATGAGCATGCTGCAGCCAACTAATAAGGCAGCACCCTTTGATCTACCAGGTGAAAACCACTCCTGAGACTGACAGGCAAAGTCAGTCATCTTCACTAAGAAAAGAATGTGTTTCTCAGAATATATTTACTTATTCTTTTGAGAAATAAGCAATAATGCTGCAGTGTTTAAATATATCACCCATTTGGGGCAATATTAAAATATATATGTGTAACAAGATCATCAGTTTCTGACAGTTACTAAACAATAGCTATCTATGGACTATGTTCTAAAGGCTTTATGCTTAGAAAGTCATTTAATCTTCACAAGAACCCTTCTGCCATCCCATCTTACAGCTGAGGAAGCTGAGGGGCATTAAATAAGTTGCCCATGTTCACACAGCTATAAAATGTTGAGCAAGGAGTCAGAGCCAAGGGGGGCAATTCTGAACATGTACTCAAAGATATTTAAGTATAAAAATAGATGTTTAGGAATTCTGAGAAACTAAAGAAAACTGCTGGTGAATGGGCAGAAAAACAAACTAGACTAAGATAAAACTCGGATAAACAAAGACAGTGAGGAAAGAAGTGCAGCAAGAGGCAGGATGAATCAGAAAAGGACCAAGGCATCCACAAGACTCACCAACATACAAATTACAATACAGAGCATGCCCTTCTCTGAGCCCCACAATGCAGGACACTGGAACAAACACTAAAAACAGCAAACACATAATATTTTATTTTAAAAATTACTGAGACTTACAAGCAGCCTATATTATGTAAAGTACAAGCTGAGCAAACTAGTTGCTCCATTTTCTCAAGATCTATATGTAACTTCTTTTAAGTTATTTTAAAAAATCAAAGTACTAGAACAACTTGACATCCATCTTTTATATCAAGCGTCGCCCATAGAGCCCCAAATTGAAAGTTCCATATCAAGAAAGCAATTTATGTGAACCACTGATATCACAGTGTGATAACATAAAAATCATTTTTAAAATTATACTAAAACTTTTCACATCCGAGATGTTTCATCATAGTTCCTTTCTTCTTCTGTGTCTATTTTCTAAAGACTGCCACCTATCTCTTCTTGGAACAAAAAATCCATTATTCTGAGGTGATTTCCCTCCTACATTTTTGTTAAGAAGGTCTTCTTAAGAGGATATTACATATGATAGCTGGTTTCTTTTTTATCTCTTCATGGAAAAGAAACAGTTGACAACTCTCTAGAAGCTGACATATACTTTTATTGTATAGAAAACAGCCCCAAATCTGGGAACCTCTGCTTCAGATACTAAGTGTTATAAGAGTCATAGGACAAAAAGGGAATGAAATGAACTGACAAAGGTTAAGACACTACAGTGTGGAGTGGAAAGTTGTTGGATAGCTTTCCTTCTCTGCAGGTGGGACAACCACTGTTTGATATCCTGCAAGCAGGTGTTGAGTGAGGTATAACTCCCTACTCTCGGGTTCAGGACTACCTGGGCATCATGTTGGGCTTAGAGCATCTTCACGGAGCTAAGCGCTATTATCAATTCCTTGTATATCACATAGGCAAAGAAACTCCAGGATGCTCTGTACTTGCTGAGACAGCCCTTTCTCTCCCCGACTTCTTGCCTCCCTGCTCTTGGTGCACGTGCCAAAGTTTCAGACTAGCAATCTGGACCCACTTCAGTCCTGCAGATGTTTAATTTGTGCCGCACACTATTTAAAACCCAGGAAATTACACACATACACTTTAAATAATTGTATTTCTGACTGCAATTTGGCGGGGGAAAAACAAGCACACACATGGATTAGGCTTGGCAACAAAAGACTCAAACTCTGAAGGCACCAATCCACAAGCCCTGCAGGCATGCACTGCACCACCAGCCTAGGACTCCCACCCATCCTAAACCCAGGCCACTTCTCCTACTCAAGTTACCTTACCAGGGCCCCAGAAGACACTGGGGTGCTCAACCCTTGAAGCTTGTCTTGAGCAGCTCCAGAGAGCACCCCAGTGTTGGTTCAGAAGCCCTAAATTAGCCAGTCACTTTCTGCTCATGGGTTGGAAGATCCATTTCAGTTACAGATAAGTGCTGGATCTTCACCTCAAACTGGTGTCTAATTTACTTTTCTTATTTGTTTTTCATCTGGCTAGATCTAAATAAGGCTACATGAAACCTCTTTATATTTTAATTCCATTATGCAAACCTTTGAAAATAAAAAGGAAACAGTGCCACCTAACTCTGTAAGTAGCTGTGTTCTTAAGGGTTTTTATTACTGCACAGCAATTGTCAGTCATAAGCATTTATTTCCAATTCATTTTCAGCTCAACTGACTGAATATAATTTAGCAAAGAAAGCTCAGCAGTTGTCATCTTCAAAAGCTAGCAAAATGTCAAGTTTCACTATATTTACATCTTAGAAAATAACAAATTCAAACTCTTTTACGTAAGAGAGCTAATAGGGAGTTAACAGAGTAAGTTTTATTCAGCTAATCTTAAGACCTTTCTCAGAAATTTTTTTGTATGATATGCTGAAATATTCAGAATAGTTATCATTTTAGTCCCCTCATAAAATCATTTATTCTAGTACAGAAATTCTGAGTAGTTGATGACTTACAAAACAGTGTTTTATTTGATTAAAGATTTTTAAATAAAAACAAAGATCTCTTAAACATTCTGGACAGGAGATAATGGCCACTAATACTTCTGACCTTGAGAAATCACTGTGTAGCAATATCAGCACATGTTTTTTAAAAAGTAATAACTAAAATCCACAGGACTGTGTTCTAAAAATATCAAGTATTATAGAAATACCAAACTTTAAAAATACATCTTATATAGCATTAAAAAAAAATGAGAGGTAAGATTACCCTAAGTTAGAATGTTCTGCATTACAATCTTGGAAAGTTTTTTTATGGTAAGTCTACCAAAAATTAGATTATCAATAAGCCTTCCAGAACTCAGAGTGAGACTTCAGCAATTTGATATACCAATTTCCTCTGCTTCCTTTACTTCTAGTTTAGGTATAAAACCATGTTAGTTGATAAACCACTGAATGCATTCTGCCCAGGTAATTCCACAATTAGCCTATAGAGTAAAACAAGATAAGACACCAAAAAGACAACAATTAAAAAAAAAAAAAAAGTGAGAGGTCAGAGATAACATCAAAGAGGAATGACTGTAAAAATCTGTGAGTCTGATTCTTGTACACTAATCAGGAAGCTTACCAAAAGTTCAGAGGCAATGATCAAGAAAATGGCTTAGTGCTCGCCTCCAAAATCAATACATACCTCCTGAGAACTGTAATCTACAGACAGGTTCAGAGAGGCACCAGGCTTTGAACACTGTCCTCAGTATGAACAGTGACAGAGGCTAAACCCACTAGCCACCCTCCTACATCCCCATGTTTTCCTCATCCTCACAGTTTAGCATCAAAAGCTAAAGTTTACAATGTGTCCCCCATTTGCACACCTGGACTAGCATACACTTTTAACTTACCTGATAGGTTAGTCTTCTCTCACCTCGTTTGCATCATTAGAAAAACACTTCATAAGACCGCAAGCCTTACTCTTTAAACACGAACTTAAACTACATTTTATTCTAATTGTATAGAGGCAAGCAAACTGAACTGAAAGAGGAATATACCTTTATATCTCTCATTGACAATGGTCACCAAATCAATAATAAACCCAAAATTGTCATATACAAGTGTGAGTGTGTAAGTGTATAGGTGTATAATATCAGTTTATGGCCCATATTAATGTTTAGTCCTTACAAGTACATTTATAGAAATCACTTACATTCTTTTTTTTTCATTTTATATATTAAATTTCATTATCTGAATTTTGACTTTGTGGACATTTGAATTCTGGTCGCTTCTTACATCATATTCAAGACTTAAGAATGTACTGGAATTCAATCCCATCTCCATTCTCAATGCAAACCTCAAAACCTACCCCAGAGTAACAACGGAACTGGGCATATAAAGTAAAAATGAGGAGAAAAAATAGTTTGCATACAACGACTTGTATATTATAGCTGAACCATATGTGGGTAAATTCTATGTACTAAAACTAATTTTCTTCCTTAATTTTTATTTTAACATAAAGAAATGGAATAGGGTACTGCAAAGGTGAGAGTCTCATTTGACACTCATATATGTGAAAAACCCTGTTTATGCTTCTCTACATCTTGAGCATAACTCCAATTTATATATAATCAAAAAGTATTTAGTGTTGTTCCAGGATGCAATTGTGTGTAAACTAAGAAAAGGTCTTACTTTGTTTCATGTGAAACTTTAGCAAATCTTCACATTTAGAAAATCACGTCATTGAGCACAACACTGTTCAATGACTCCCCCTTCCATGATACAATCTACCTGCGTCAGCATTTTCGTTGGTCACTTTCACATATAGGTGAATATGCATATAGATACAGGCATCCAACTACTTACTTCATTTTATTTTCCAGACTAATCATGTCTAAAGGCTTTGAAATATGTATCATTTAGTATAAATTACCTTCCATTTATTTCTCTATTTTATTATATATGAGCATTATGTTGACTTTTTTGAAAGTATGGATAGGTAAGTTATTTACCTATTAATTTTATTTCAAGATACTAAGAGGGGTGTTCCAAATATGATAACAAAGTTGAAACCCCTGACCTATAACATTCATGAACATTATTCTACTTTGGTTCAACAAACAAGTAAAAAAGAAACAGAGGTGACAGGTACATGCCAGGCCATTCATTTAAGCTTTTATTTTATGCCTGGCAGAGGGTGGAAGTAAGTTCAAACTCTGAGAACAAAAATAAATAAATAACTCAATTTTCTGTACCCGCTTTAAAAGACTTCTTAATTTTTAGTCCCAGAAGAAAGTTCATCATTGCTTATATAAAAATTTGATCCTGAAGAGAAACATAAAGAGACCTACCCATATGTTTATTGAATTATAGAAACCTTCAATATGGAAATTTTGAATTGGATTAGATAAAAATCAGAATTTTAAAAATGTGAGTGAATCAGCCCTGGCCAGTTTGGCTTAGCAGTTAGAGTGTAGGTCCATGGACCAAAGGGGTCGCAAGTTTGATTCCCTGTCAGGGGCAAATATCTGGGTTACAGGTTTGATCCCAGCCCCAGTCATGATCGTGCAGGAAGCAACCAATCGATGTCTCTCTCTCTCACATCGATGTTTCTTCCTCCCTCCCTTTCTCCCACTCTATCTAAAAAAATCAATGGAAAAATATCCTTGGATTAACAACAACAACAAAAAAACTAAAATTAAAAAAAATAATAAAATAAAACATTGAGTGAATTAAATAATCTCTTAAAATAATTTATAAAGTATTTCTTTTTATTTTCAGTCCTGACATATTTAGTTGTTTAGCCTGAAGAAAAGTTGAAGAACTTTTTTAATGTGCATACAGAAGGGCCTGTGTATTTTGGAAAATTTATTATCTTCACTTGCAATATAACATTCAGTGAGAACATTCAAAGATGAGAACAGAGATTTTTCAACTTTAAGAAAGTGAACCTATCTTTCTTTTGTGCCATATGCTAACAGGAGCCCCATAAACAATGCAGATGTACCACAACACTGAAGACATCACTCATCCCCTACAGTGGGTTAAAATTTGGTGGTTTCTTCATCTTCTGACACAGGGTCTCTGCAAGGAGTGCTTTATGACCGAGCTGACAAAGACTAAAAATGGCATAAAGGGAACTCCACCCTGCCACTGTGCAACTTTCTACATCCAGCTTCCCATCTACCATCTGTGAAGCATCACAATGATGGCTGTCAGTTATGGACATGAAGGAAATAGTCTCATTCTCAATAACTTTTAGAAAGTATGGTCACCCTCTCTTTGTGAGCAGAGGCCCTGATATTTTTCACACACCTCATGTAGAGTCTGAGGGCCCACTCACTAGCATGCCCCATTTCCTCCCAACTTTATTTCCTGGGCAAAAAGGACAGAGTACATAGTGCCAATGCCTGGCACATAACAGGTCCCAAAAATGCTGCTGAATGAATAAATACAAAAACAGTGCATCTTTTCTAATGCAACACCGAGAAGCCTTAACTTTGAATATCAATCTCTGGTTGTGAGTTTCTTGGGGACATGACCAGCACCTCAGTGTCTGTTTTGTTCTTTCTCATCTCCCAGAGCCTAGCACATCCTTGGCCAAAGTAGACACTAAATAAATGCATATGGAATAAATAATTTTACTATTAGTTAGCAGATATGTATATTATGGCTTCATAATTCCCAACTGTTCAAACACACAAATAATTACTACTCTAGAATAAAATTCACCAAGCTATTGAACACAACTTTACTACAGAACTTGGCTGTGAAAACAAAGGTAAACATGACATGATTGAAAACTGCCTGGACTGAGGTACAGGAAGGTAAGGTCATAGTTACAAATCTGTCATTACTCAGATGGATAAATCAGGTGGGCTAATCAGGTCTTTCACTGGACTTTCATTTTGACATCTCAGCAATAAGACTTCAGTATTATAAATACATGTGATGAGATTTTTTATCTTCACTATTAGTAGAAATTTAAGAGGTAGGTAAAGAGCATAAAGCCATAATAAGATAGAACTCAAAATCAAGTAATTTTAAATATTTTACAACTTGTTTTAGCTTTCAAGGTGCTATTAATAATTTATATCTTTGCCACACTTTAACAGTAATGGCAGTTGTATTTGTCTAGTCATGTAAAGACAGAATAAACAGGAAAAACTTATTATCATTAAGAACTATATATATCTATCTATATATATATATAGATAACTATAGATATATAGTTCTTATATATATCTATATATACACCTTATATATATATATATAGATATAGATATCTATCTATTTATATATAGATATAGATATAGATATAGAGAGAGATATATAGATTTTTTTTTGCCCTGGCGGGTGTGGTTCAGTTGGTTGGACGTAGTCCCATGCACCAGGAGGTGGCTGGTACAGTCGTGGGCTCAATCCCCATAAGGGGTGTGCAGGACACAGCCAATTGATGTTCTACTCTCACATCCATGTTTCTCTTTCTCTCTCCCTCTCCCTATCTCTCTCTCTAAAAATCATTAAAAATGTTTTTTAAAAGATCTATATTTTTTTTTTAAATGAGGAAAATGAGTTCTGAACTGATCAGATGTTCCTTCAAGACAGTTTGTTATTTTATTCATATTCTGGCATAATGATTTTGACCTTGGGTACATTAAAACAACTGGACCTCTGATTTTTCATCTATAAAACAGGCTGAATCAGCTAAGTGGTTCTCAACAGGGGTGGGGATGGGGTTCTGCCCTCCTTTCCCTCACCTTAGGGGAAATTTGGAAATATCCAGAGACAATTTTGGTTGAATGAGGGGAAGTGCTACAGACATCTACTGGGTAGAGACCAGGGATGCAGCTGCTAAACATCTGATAATACACAGAACAGCCTCTTGGAATAAAAATTATCTAATGGAGAATTCCAACATGGCGGCAGAGTGAATGGAAGCTACATAGACCATCTCCCAGTACCAAACTGGAATTACAACTAAAACAAAGACAAATCATCAGGAAAAAGCAATAGAAAAGCAGCTTGCGAGGACCATATAACCAGGGACACTGAACCGATCCTGGTAGGATTGCAGAGACATGAGAAGGGGGCTAGGAGCCCACAGATAGCAGCAGTCTTAGCTGTGAGCAGTTCCCTCGGGGTTAAACTCCCAAGTGGCTCCACAGTGCAGAGGAGGGACAAAGTGCTAAAATGGCCACAGCCATTCACCTTGGTCTCCAGCAAAGGGAGGGCAGACTGGACTGAAATGGTGTGGGGATACTTGGGATTTGGAGGGCGCTCAGAGATTTTGCTGAGCTATGACCACGCAAGACTGTGGTCATCTTACTCCTTTCCAGGGCTTGGGGAGAGGCAGAGGCCCCTCCCTCGAAAATTCAACACCACCCTGTGGGCCATTGAAATGCAAATTGAGGCTCAATAAAAACCAGCATCTGCCCCAACCTCAGGAAAACTCCTTACACTGAACACCTGAGGGAGTTTTACATTCAACTGAGAACCCAAGGCTCTTCAAGTATCTGCAACTAATAGCCTCTAGGCAAAAAGCTAGAGGATAACTGAACATTTCCTTGGCTAGCAACTCTGCCCAGGAAAGTAAGATTTGACAGTGGTGTTTAACATGGGTCCTCCCTCACTCATCCAAACCCACTAGAGAGAGCCACAAACAGCAGAACACAAACACCCAGAGGGAAAAATTGGCAGGCTCGAAAACCCACTGAGATAGCCAAGATGGTGAAACAAAAAAAAAAAACAAATCCCAAATAAAAGAAAAACAGAACTCCATCGAAGATGAGAACATTGAAATTCAGCTAAGCAAATTATCAGAGGTAGAGTTCAGAGTCATGATCTTGAGGAAGCTCAACAGCATGAGTAAGGACATCAGCATCATGAGTAAAGATACAGAAACACTGAAAATCATCCAAGTGGAAATGAAGAATGACATAGCAGAAATTCAGAACACGTTGGAAGGATTAACCAGCAGAGTAGAGGAAGCTGAGGACCGGATCAGTGAATTAGAAGACAGGGTGGAAAAATCAACCAATCAGAAAACAAAAAGAAAAAAACAATTGAAAAAAAGAAGACAAGTGCCAGAAAAATGGCAGTGGAGTGAATGAAAGCTACACAGACCATCTCCCAAGACCAAACTGGAATTACAATGAAAATAAAGACAAATCGTCAGGAAAAGGCAACCGAAAAGCAGGGTGGAGGACCAGATAAACAGGGACAATGACTCAATCCTGGTAGGCTTGCGGAAACACTAGAGGGGGCTGGGAGCCCACCATCCTCAGCGGCCTCAGCTGGGAGCTGCGGCCTCGGCTGGAAGCAGCAGTGGCTTCGGCTAGGAGCTGCAGTATCGGCAGGGAGCTGTGGCATGGGCTGGGAGCTGCGGCCTCGGCCGGGAGCGAGAGCTTTAGCTGGGAAAGGGGCCCTCAGGTTAAAGACCCAAGTGGATCCAAAGCGCACAGCAAGGACACAGGCTAAAATAGCAGAAGCCACTCAATTTGGGCTCCGGCAGAGAAAGGGAAGACTGCACTGGAACTGTGTGGGGACACTGGGAATTGGAGGGTGCTCAGAGCGTTTGCTGAGTTGCAGGACTGTGGTGATCTTACTCCTTCCCAAGGCCCTGGGGAGAAGCAGCGGCCCGTCTCTCGGAGACTCAACCCCACCCCGTGGCCAATGAAAGGCTAATTGAGGCCCATTAATAACAGCTTAAAGACAGCTTAAGAGAACTGTGGGACAACTGAAAACGTAATAACATTAGCATCATAGGAGTACTCGAAGTGGAAAAAGATGAGCAAGGGTTAGAGAATATATTTAAAGAAACAGTGACAGAAAACTTCCCTCATTTGGTGAAGAAAGAAGCATTCAAATTCAAGAAGCACAGAGAGCCCCAAATAAGAAGAACCCGAACAAGTCCACACCAAGACACATAGTGATCAAAACGCCAAAAATTAAAGACAAAGAGAGAATCCAAGCAGCAAGAGATAAGAAACAGGTTACCAACAAAAAAAAAAAAAAGAAAGAAAAACCCATAAGGCTCTCAGCTGACTTCTCAACAGAAATACAACAGGACAGAAGGGAATGGCATGAGGTAATCAAGGTCATGAAAAACAAGTATCTGAATCCAAGACTACCCTACCCAGCAAGGCGATCATTCAAAATAGAAGGACAAATAAAGAACTTCCGAAACAAAAAAAAAGACTAAGGGAATACATTAGCACCAAACCAGCACTGCAAGAAATAATAAAGGACTGCTGTAATTAGCAGGAGAAATAGGAAGAAAAATAAAATCACACTAAACAAAAATGGCAATAAATAAGTACATATAAATAATCACCTTAAATGTAAATGGATTGAATGCTCTGATAAAAAGACACAGGGTAGCTGATTGGATAAGAAAGCATGACTCATCTATATGTTGTTTACAACAGACCCACCTCACAACAAAAGACTCACATAGGTTGAAAGTGAAGGGATGCAAAAAAAATCTTCCGAGCAAACAGAAAGGGAAAAAAAAGCGGGGGTAGCAATACTCATATCTGATAAATTACATTTCAAAACGAAGACCATAACAGGAGACAAAGAAAGCCACTACATAATATTGAAAGGATCTATCCAACAGGAAGATATACCTTGATAAACATATATGCACCAATATAGGAGAACCAAATACATCAAAAAACTCCTGGAAAAATTCACAGAAGAAACTGACAGCAATACAATCATAGCAGGGGAATTCAACTCCCAGCTGACATCTCTGGATAGATCCTCTAGACAAAAAATTAGCAAGGAAACAGAGACTCTAAATGAAGCACTAGACCAAATAGATTTATTAGATACCTACAGAGAATTACACCCCAAAACTACAGAATTCACTTTCTTCTCAAATGCACGTGGGACATTCTCAAAGATACACCACATGTTAGGACACAAACTAAGTCTCTACAAGTTCAAGAAGATTGAAATCATATCAAGCATCTTCTCAGATCACAATGGCATGAAACTAGAAATCAATTGCAACAAGAACATGCAAAGACATTTGAACACATGGAAGATAAATAGCATGTTATTAAATAACAAATGGGTCAATAAGAAGATCAAGGAAGAAATTAAAAACTTCTTGTAATCCAATGAAAATGAACACACAACAACACAAAACCTGTAAGATACAGCAAAAGCAGTTCTGAGAGGGGAGTTCATAGCACTAGTGGCCTCCCTCAAGAAGCAAGAAAAATCTCTAATAGAATACCTAACCTCACAAATTAAATAACTAGAAAGCAAACAAAAAGAAAACCCTAGAGCAAGTAGAAGGAAGAAAATAGTAAAGATCAGAGAAGAAATAAATGACATAGAGTCCAAAAAAAAACAATTCAAAGGATGATAAAACAAAGAGCTGGTTTTTCAAAAAGATAAACAAGATTGATGGACCATTAGCTAGACTCACCAAAAAACACAGAGAGAGAACTGAAATACACAATATCAGAAATGAAAGAGGAGAGGTAACAACTGACACCACAGAAATACAAAAGATGGTCAACAACTACTATGAACAATTATATAGTAACAAATTCGACAATCTAAACGAAATGGACAACATTCTAGAAACACACAGTTTCCCCAAACTGGACCGAGAAGAGATAGAAAACTTGAACAGACCAATAACAACAGAAGAAATTGAAGATGTAATCAAGACTCTCCCAGCAAACAAAGCCCAGGCCCGGAATGCTTCATGGGGGAATTTTACTGAACATTCAAAAAAGAACAAGCACCCTTTCTCCTCAAACTATTTCAAAAAATTCAAGAAGAAGGAAGACTTCCAAACTCATTATAAGAGGCCAGCATAATTCTAATTCCAAAACCAGGAAAAGACATTACAAAGAAAGAAAACTACAGGCCAATATCCCTGATGACTATAGATGCCAATATCCTCAACAAAATATTAGCAAATCGGATCCAGCAACACATCAAAAAAATTATTAACCTAGACCAAGTGGGATTCATCCCAGGGATGCAAGGCTGGTACAATATTCACAAATCAATAAATGTGATACACCACATAAAAAAATGAAAAATAAAAACCACATGATCATATCAATAGATGCCGAAAAAGCCTTTGACAAAATCCAGCATCCATTTCTGATAAAAACGCTCAGCAGTGTGGGAATAGAGGGATCATACCTAGACATAATAAAGGCCATATATGAAAGACCTACAGTGAACATCATATTCAATGGGCAGAAATTAAAAGCATTTTTCTTAAGAACAGGAACAAGACAGGGATGCCCACTTTCGCCACTCTTATTTAACATAGTACTGGAAGACTTAGCCACAGCAATCAAGCAGGAAGAAAAAATAAAAGGAATCCAAATTGAAAAGGAGGAGGTGAAACTGTCATTATTCGCAGATGACATGATACTATACATAGAAAACACCAACGACTCCATAAAAAATTTACTAAACTTAATAAACTTGGCAAAGTAGCAGGATACAAAATTAACGTCAAGAAATGGATAGCATTCCTATACACCAATGAGAAACTCACAGAAACATATCAATAATCACCTTAAATGTGAATGGATTGAATGATCCGATAAAAAGACACAGAGTAGCTGATTGGATAAGAAAGCATGAGTCATATATCGTTTACAAGAGACCCACCTCACAACAAAAGACTCACATAGGTTGAAAGTGAAGGGATGCAAAAAAATCTTCCAAGCAAATGGAAGGCAAAAGAAAGCTGGGGTAGCAATACTCATATGTGATAAAGTAGACTTCAAAATGAAGGCCATAACTAGAGACAATGAAGGCCACTACATAATATTGAAAAGATCTATCCAACAGGAGGATATAACTTTGGTAAACATATACGCACCCAATATAGGAGCAGCAAAATATATTTAAAATCTTCTGGAGGACTTCAAAGGAGAAATCGATAGCAATACAATCATAGCAGGGGACTTCAATACCCCACTGACATCACTTCATAGATCCTCTAGATAAAAAATTAACAAGGAAACACAGACTCTGAATGAAGCACTAGACCAAATAGATTTAATAGATAGCTACAGAGAATTACACCCCAAAACCACAGAATTCACATTCTTCTTAAGTGCACATGTGATATTCTCAAAGATAGACCACATGTTATAACACAAACTAAGTCTCTACAAGTTCAAGAAGATTGAAATTATATCACAAATCTTCTCAGATCACAATGGCATGAAACTAGAAATCAATTGCAACAAGAACATTCAAAGATATTGGAACACATGAAAGCTAAATAGCATATTACTGAACAATGGATGGGTTACCGACGAGATCAAGGAAGAAATTTAAAACCTCCTGTCATCCAATGGAAATGAACACACAACAACACAAAAGCTATGGTATACAGCAAAAGCAGTTCTGAGAGGGAAGTTCATAGCACTACAGGCCTACCTCAAGAAACAAACAAAAAAAATTCTAATAGACTATCTACCCTCACAACTTAATTAACTAGAAGGCAAACAAAAAGAAAACCCCAGAGCAAGTAGATGGAAGGAAACACGAAAGATCAGAACAGAAATACATGACCTAGAGACCAAAAAAAAAAAAAAAAAACAATTCAGAGGATCAATGAAACAAAGAACTGGTTTTTCCAAAAGATAAACAAGATTGATGGAACCTTAGCTAGACTCACCAAACAGAGAGAACCCAAATACACAAAATCAAAAATGAAAGAAGGGAAGGAACAACTGACACCACAGAAATACAAAGGATCATTAACAAATACTGTGCACAATTATATAGCGTCAAATTCAACAATCTAAGTGAAATGGACAAATTTATAGAAACACACAGTCTCCCAAAACTGAACTGGGAAGAGAGAAAATTTGAACAGACCAATTAGAACTAAAGAAATTGAAGAAGTAATCAAGACTCCCCCAGCAAACAAAAGCCCAGGCCTGGACAGCTTCATGGGAGAATTTTACCGAACATTCAAAGAAGAACTAATACCCATTCTCCTCAAACTATTTCAAAAAATTCAAGAAGAAGGAAGACTTCCAAACTCGTTTTATGAGGCCAGCATAAATCTAATTCCAAACCCAGAATAAGTCACTACAAAGAAAGAAAACTACAGGACAATATCTCTGATGAACATAAATGCCAAAATCCTAAACAAAATACTAGAAAATCAAACACAGCAATACATCAAAAAAATTATTCATCATGACCAAGTGGGATGCAACGCTGGTACAATATTCGCAAATCAATAAATGTGATACACCACACAAACAAAATTAAGACTAAAAACCACAAGAGCATATCAATAGATGCTGAAATAGCATTCGACAAAACCCAGCACCCATTTCTGATAAAAAGCCTCAGCAATCTAGGAACAGAGGGATCATATCTCGACATAATAAAGGCCATATATGAATGACCTACAGCCAACATCATACTCAATGGGCAAAAACTAAAAGCATGTCCCGTAAGAACAGGAACAAGACAAGGATGTCCACTTTTGCCACTCTTATTTAACATAGTACTGGAAGTCTTAGCCACAGCAATCAGACAGGAAGAAAAAATAAAGTATCCAAATTAAAAAGTAGGAAGTGAAACTGTCATTATTCACAAATGACATCATATTATACACAGAAAACCCTAAAGACTCCATCAAAAATCTACTAGACTTAATACATGAATTTGGCAAAGTAGCAGGATACAAAATTAATGTCAAGAAATCAACGGCATTCCTTTTATTTTTTTAATCATTTTTTTTATTAATTAATTTTTGTTACAGATGTTTCTCCTTTTATGTCACTGATTCCAACCTTCCCCTCCCTCCTTGCCTTTCCCCAGTTTGTTGTCCATATCCAATGTTCATGCATACATGCATATAAGTTCTGTGGTTTATCTCTCCGCCACCACTCCCCTCTTTAGGGGATTGTCAGTCTGTACCCCACTTCCACATCTCTGGGACTACCCCATTGCTCAGATTGTTATGTTCATTATATTCCACAAATAAGTGAGATCATATGAAACCTGTCTTTCTCGGTTTGGCTTGTTTCACTTAGGATGATACTTTTTAGGTCCCTCCATGTAGTCTCAAAGGATAAGACATCTTTCTTTCTTACAGCTGCATAGTACTCCATTGTGTATATGTACAACAGCTTTTTTATCCATTCGTCTACTGATGGACACTTGGGCTGTTTCCAGATCTTAGCTATTGTAAATAGTGCTGCTATGAACATGGGGTACACATATTCTTTCTGATTGGTGTTTTAGGCTTCTTACGGTATATTCCTAGAAGTGGGATCACTGGATGAAATGGAAGTTCAATTTTTAATTTTTTGAGGTAACACCATATTGTTTTCCATAGTGACTGCACCAGTCTGCATTCCCACCAGCAGTGCACTAGAGTCCCCTTTTCTCCACACCCTCTCCAACACTTGTCGTTTGATGATTTGTTGATGGCGGCCATTCTGACAGGTGTGAGGTGATACCTCATTATTGCTTTAAATTCCATCTCTCTGATGATTAGTGATGATGAGCATTTCTTCATATGTTTCTTAGCCATTTGTATGTTCTGTTTGGAGAGGTGTCTATTTAGTTCCTCTGCCCATTTTTTAATTGAATTCTTTGTCTTCCTTTTGTGGAGTTGTATGAGCACTCTATATACATTGGAAATTAACCCCTTACCTGATATATCACTGGCAATTATGCTCTCCCATACAGTGGGTAGCCTTTACGTTTTGATGATTGTATCTTTTGCTGTGCAGAAGCTTTTGAGTTTGATGTAGTCCCATGTGTTCATTTTCTCCTTTGTTTCTATTGCCTTAGGTGGTGTGTCAGTAAAAATTCTGCTGCGTATGATGTCTGAAATTTTGTTGCCTACTGTCTCTTCTAGGATTTCTATGGTTTCATGAGTTACATTAAAGTCTTTTATGCATTATGAGTTTATTCTCGTGTAGAGTGTAAGTTGATGGTCTAGTTTCATTTTTCTGCAAGTAGCTGTCCAATTTTCCAAGCACCATTTATTAAAGAGACTGTCCTTACTCCACTGTATGCTCTTGTCACCGTTGTCAAATATTAGTTGAGTATACTGCCTTGGGTCCATTTCTGGGTTCTCTGTTCTGTTCCACTGGTCTATATGCCTGTTCTTGTGCCAGTACCAGGCAGTTTTGATTACAGTGGCTTTGTAGTATAACCTGAAATCTGGTCTTGTGATCCTTCCAACTTTGTTCTTCCTTTTCAAGATTGCTGTGGCTATTCGAGGCCTTTTTTGGTTCCACATAAACTTTTGAAATAATTGTTCTAATTCTTTGAAGTATGGCATTGGTATTTTGATGGGGATTGCATTGAATCTATAGATTGCTTTGGGTAATATGGACATTTTAATGATGTTAATTCTCCCAATCCATGAACAGGGTATGTGCTCACACTTTTTTATATCTTCCTCTATTTCTTTTTTCAATGACCTGTGGTTTTCTGCGAATAGGTTCTTTATTTTTTTGGTTAAGTTTATTCCTAGGTATCGTAATTTTTTTGCCACACTGGTAAATGGGATTGTTGTCTTAGTTTCTCTTTCTGTGAGTTCATCATTGGTGTATAAAATGCCATCGATTTCTTGACATTAATTTTGTATCCTGCTACTTTGCCAAATTCATTTATTAAGTCTAGTAAACTTTTGATGGAGTCTTTGGGGTTTTCTATGTATAGTATCATGTCATCTGCAAATAATGAAAATTTCACTTCCTCCTTTCCAATTTGGATCCCTTTTATTTTTTCTTCCTGTCTGATTGCTGTGGCTAAGACTTCCAGTACTATGTTAAATAGGAGTGGTGAAAGTGCGCATTCTTCCTTGTTCCTGTTCTTAAGGGAAATGCTTTTAGTTTTTCCCATTGAGTATGATGTTGGCTGTAGGTCTTTCATATATGGCCTTTATTACGTCTAGATATGATCCCTCTATTCCCACACTGCTGAGCGTTTTTATCAAAAATGGATGCTGGGTTTTGTCGAAGGCTTTTTCAGCATCTATTGATATTATCATGTGGTTTTTATTCTTCATTTTATTTATGTGGTGTATCACATTTATTGATTTGTGAATATTGTACCAGCCTTGCATCCCTGGGATGAATCCCACTTGGTCATGGCGGATAATTTTTTTGGTGTATTGCTGGATCCGATGTGCTAGTATTTTGTTCAAACTTTGGCATCTATGTTCCTCAGGGATATTAGCCTATAGTTTTCTTTTTCTGTAATGTCTTTTTCTGGTTTTGGAATTAGAATTATGCTGGCTTCATAAAGCGAGTTTGGAAGTCTTCCTTCTTCTTGAATTTTTTGAAATAGTTTGAGGAGAATGGGTATTAGTTCTTCTTTGAATATTCGGTAAAACTCCTCCGTGAAGCCATCGGGGCCTGGGCGTTTGTTTGATGGGAGTGTCTTGATTACATCTTCAATTTCTTCTCTTGTTATTGGTCTGTTCAAGATTTCAATCTCTTCCTGATCCAGTTTTGGGAGACTATGTGTTTCTAGAAATTTGTCATTTTGCTTAGATTGTCGAATCTGTTGCCATATAATTGTTCATAGTAGTTGTTAACGATCTTTTGTATTTCTGTGGTGTCAGTTGTTACCTCTCCTCTTTCATTTCTGATTTTGTGTATTTGGGTTCTCTCTCTTTGTTTCTTGGTGAGTCTAGCTAAGATCCATCAATCTTCTTTATCTTTTTGAACAACCAGCTCTTTGTTTCATTGATCCTTTGAATTGTTTTCTGGTCTCTATGTCATTTATTTCTGCTCTGATCTTTACTATTTCCTTCCTTCTACTTGCTCTAGGGTTTTCTTTTTGTTTGCTCTCTAGTTCTTTAAGTTGTGAGGTTAGATAGTCTATTAGAGATTTTTCTCTTTTTTTGTGGTAGGCCTGTAGTGCTATGAACTTCCCTCTCAGAACTGCTTTCGCTGCATCCCATAGATTTTGTGTTGTATGTGTTCATTTTCATTGGTTTCCAGGAAGTTTTTGATTTCTTCCTTGATCTCCTCGGTGACCCATTCATTGTTTAATAACTTGCTATTTAGCTTCCATGTGTTCAAATGTCTTTGTATGTTCTTCTTGCAATTGATTTCTAGTTTCATGCCATTGTGATCTGAGAAGATGCTTGATATGATTTCAATCTTCTTGAACTTGTAGAGACTTAGTTTGTGTCCTAACATGTGGTCTATCTTTGAGAATGTCCCATGTGCACTTGACAAGAATGTGAATTCTGTAGTTTTGGGGTGTAGTTCTCTGTAGATATCTATTAAATCTATTTGGTCTAGTGCTTCATTTAGAGTCTCTGTTTCCTTGCTAATTTTTTGTCTAGAGGATCTATACAGTGATATCAGCAGGGTGTTGAAGTCCCCTGCTATTATTGTATTGCTATCGATTTCTCCTTTGAAGTCCTACAGAAGTTTTTAAATATATTTTGGTGCTCCTATATGGGGTGCATATATGTTTATCAAGGTTATATCTTCCTGTTGGATAGATCCTTTCAATATTATGTAGTGGCCTCCTTTGTCTCTAATTATGGCCTTCATTCTGAAATCTCTTTTATCAGATATGAGTATTGCTACCCCAGCTTTTTTTTCTTTTCCGTTTGCTTGGAAGGTTTTTTTGCATCCCTTCACTTTCAACCTATGTGAGTCTTCTGTTGTAAACAACATATAGATGAGTCATGCTTTCTTATCCAATCAGCTACTCTGTCTTTTTATGGGAGCATTCAGTCCATTTACATTTAAGGTGATTATTGATATGTACTTTTTTATTGCCATTTTTGTTTAGTGTGGTTATATTTTTCTTCCCATTTCTCCTGCTAATTACAGTAGTCCTTTTAACATTTCTTGCAGTGCTGGTTTGGTGCTAATGTATTCCCTTAGCCTTTTTTTTGTCCGGGAAGCTCTTTATTTGACCTTCTATTTTGAATGATAGCCTTGCTGGTAGAGTAGTCTTGGATTCAGATCCTTGTTTTTCATGACCTTCATTACTTCATGCCATTCCTTTCTGGCCTGTAGTGTTTCTTGTGAGAAGTCAGCTGAGAGCTTTATGGGTTTTCCTTTGTAGGTAACCTGTTGCTTATCTCTTGCTGCTTTTAGGATTCTCTCTTTGTCTTTCATTTTTGGCACTTTGATTACTATGTTTTTCGGTGTGGGCCTGTTTGGGTTCTTCTTACTTGGGGCTCTCTGTGCTTCTTGAACTTGACTGCCTTCTTCCTTCACCAAATTAGGGAATTTTTCTGTCACTATTTCTTTGAATATATTCTCTAACCCTTGCTTATTTTCTTCTTCTTCAGGGACTCCTATGATGCGAATATTATTCCGTTTCCAGTTGTCCCACAGTTCTCTTCAGCTGTCTTCCTGTTTTTTAATCGTTTTTTCCTTTTGGTTTTCTCACTGGTTAATTTTTTCTAGCCTGTCTTCTAATTCACTGATCCGGTCCTCAGCTTCCCCTACTCTGCTTTTTAGACCTTCCAATGTGTTTTTCATTTCTGATATGTCATTCTTCATTTCTTCCTGTTGGTTTTTAATTTCCAACTGGTTGATTTTCAACATTTCTATCACTTTACTCATGGTGCTCATATCCTTACACATGCTATTGAGCTTCCTCAAGTTCATGGCTCTAAATTCTAGTTCTGTTAACTTGCTTAACTGCACCTCATTTATCTTCAGTTGAGGTCTCTTGTTCTTTCATTTGGCTTTTGTTTCTGTGTTTCACCATTTTGGCTATCACAGTGGGCTTTGGTGTCTGCCAAATTTTCTCTGTGGGTATTAGTGTTCTGCTATTTGTGGCTCCCTCTCCTGGGTTTGGATGAGCCAGGGAGGACCCACTTTTAACACCACCGTCAAGTCTTACCTTTTCTGGTTAGTGTTGCTGGCCCAGGGAATGGTAGTTATCCTCTAGCTTTTTTTGCCTGGAGGCTATTAGTAGAGGTCACCTGAAGACCCTTGGTTTTTGAGTTGCCTGAAAAACTCCCTCAGGTGCTCAGTGTAAGAGGATTTCCTGAGGGTGGGGCAGATGCTGGTTGTTAATGGGCCTCAATTAGCATTTCAATGGCCACCAGGTGGGGTTGAATCTCTGAGGGAGGGGCCTCCACCTCTCCAGAGGGCCCTGGGAAGTAGTAAAATGACCACAGTCCTGCGTGGCTGCACTCAGCGAAAGCTCTTAGCACCCTCCAAAACCCGAGTGTCCCCCACAGTTCCAGTCCAGTCTGCCTTCCCTCTGCCGGAGCCCAAGGTGAGTGGCTGCTTCCATTTGAGCCTCTCTCTAGACTCTGCGTGGTCGAGCCACCTGGGACTTTTAACCCGAGGGCGCTGCTTCCAGCCAAGCGCGGCCGCGGCTGTGGCATCAGCTGACGGCTTTGCACTCAGCAGAAACCCCAGGACTGAGCCGCGGTAGCAGGACACTGCCGAGGTGGCAGCAGCTTCCAGCAGAGTCCCCTGGTCCCCACGAGTTCATGCGGCACCAGCCGAGGGCTTAGCACGCAGAGTTCACAGGACTCAGCCTTGGTAACAGCGTCCCGCTGAGTCCTCTGGTCGCAGCCAGTCCGTGCCAGTCCGTGCGGCACCAGCCGAGGCCTTAGCAGGCAGCAGAGTTCGCAGGACTTAGGCAGGGTTGCAGCTGAGGGGGCAGCAGCAACTTCCCTCAGAGCCCGCTGGTCCCCGCCCAGGCCCCTGCGGACCGTGGACTCCCGGCCCCCTCTCGCGTCCTCCCAAGCCTACCAGGATTGAGTCAGTGTCCCTGGTTATGTGGTCCTCCAAGGTGTCTTTTGGTTGCCCCTTCCTGAAGATTTGCCTTTATTTTCGTTGTAAATCCAGTTTGGTCCTGGCAGATGGTCTGTGTACCTCCATTCACTCCGTTGCCATTTCTCTTCTCTCAATGGCATTCTTATACACCAATGATGAATTCACAGAAAGAGAAACTATAAAAACATCCTATTTACCATCATGTCAAAAAAATTAAGATACCTAGGAATAAACTGAACCAAAGAAGTAAAGGACCTATTTGCAGAAAACTACAGGACCTTGAAAAAAGAAATAAAGGAAGATATAGAAAAGTGGAAGCACATACCATGTTCATGGATTGGAAGAATTAACATCATTAAAATATCCATACTACCCAAAGCAATCTATAAATTCAATGCAATCTCCATCAAAATACCAATGACATATTTCACAGAACTAGAATAAATACTTCAAAAGTTCATATGGAATCAAAAAAGACCTCGAATAGCCATAGCAATCTTGAAAAAGAAAGTCAAAGTAGGAGGGATCACAATACTGGATATCTGATCATACTACAAACCTACTGTAATCAAAACAGCCTAGTACTGGCATAAAAACAGGCATATAGACCAGTGGAACAGAACAGAGAACCCAGAAATGAACCCAAGACATTATGCTCAATAAATATTTGACAAAGGAGGCAAGAGCCTACAATGGATTAAAGACAGACTCTTTAATAAATGGTGTTGGGAAAATTGAACAGCTACATGCAAAAAAATGAAACTAGACCATCAATTTACACCATACACAAGAATAAACTCAAAATGGATAAAAGACTTAAATGTGACTCATGAATCCATAAACATCCTAGAAGAAAATGTAGGCAACAAAATTTCAAACATCATATGCAGCAGAATTTTCACTGATATTTCACCTAATGCAACAGAAACAAAGGAAAAAAAATGAATCCATGGGACTACATCAAACTCAAAAGCTTCTCCACAGCAAAAGATACAATCATCAAAACGGAAAGGCAAGCCACTGTATGGGAGAGTATAACCACCAATGATACATCAGATAAGAGGTTAATTTCCAAAATATATATAGTACTCATACAAGTCAACTAAAGAAAGACAAAGAACCCAATTAAAAAATGGGCAGAGGAGAATAGACACATCTCCAAACAGGACATACAATTGGCCAAGAGACATATAAAGAAATGCTCAACATCACTAATCATCTGAGAGATGCAAATTCAAACAACAATGAGGTATCACCTCACACCTGTCAGAATGGACGCCATCAACAAATCATCAAACAACAAGTGTTGGAGAGGGTGTGGAGAAAAGAGGACTCTAGTACACTGCTGGTGGGAATGCAGACTGGTTTAGCCACTATAGAAAACCCTATGGTGTTTCCTCAAAAAATTAAAAATTGAATTACCATTTGACCCAGGGATCCCACTTCTAAAAATAGACCCTAAGAAGCCTGAATAACCAATCAGAAAGAATGTCTGTACCACCATGTTCATAGCAACACTATTTACAATAGCGAAGATCTGGAAACAGCCCAGGTGTCCAAGTAGACGAATGGATAAAAAGCAGTGGTACATAAACACAATGGAGTACTATGCAGCTATAAGAAACAGATATCTTATCCTTTTAGATGTCATGGAAGGCCCTGGAGAGTATTATCCTAAGTGAAACAAGCCAAGCAGAGAAACACAAATATCACATTATCTCACTTATTTGTGGAATATAATGAACATAACAGTCTGAGGAATAGGGTAGACCCAGAGACGTGGAAGTAATGTACAGACTGACAACCCTCAGAAGTGGGGGTGGTGGGGGGAGGGAAGAGATAAACTACAGAACTTATATTCTTCTACGCATAACCGATGGACATGGACAACAAAGCCGGGTACAGCGTGGGGGGTATGGGAAGGAGGGTGTGAATTTGGAAAAAAAAGGAGAAACATCTGTAACAAAAATAAATTAATTAAAGAAAAGATTTAGGTATATTACAAAGAGTCAGAGAAAGAATTTACAATGACAAGCTCTCTAAAATAAATGTTCCAAGAAGGGAAGATCAGGGTCCAGAGTCAGGAAGAAGCTTATCTAAGGGGTAAGTCACACTGAAGAACACATTAAAGCCATCTTGGCCAAAACCTCAATAAATTAAAATACTTTTAACTTTAAAAAAATATTATCTAACAGTAGAGTTAGAGAAAAATTTGAATTATATTGCTTCCAAACTCCCTAAATTTAAAAAAAACTGTTGACTCTATGTTGTTAAATATGGAACAGCAGAAGCTTCTCCATATGCTATAGTTGGTCTATGATAGAAGGTACAGCTATGCTGAGCTGAAAGTTCTAGAACCTTGAAGGACAACTAATTTGGACATAAACCCAACTTAAAACCATGGCTACTAACTACATTTTGTGAATCATGTTGGTGATTAATATATGACTGTACCCTTCATAGCTTCCTTTCTTCTCCCTATCATCATGTACTCCACAGGAATGGGCATTTTTTTGTTTTGGACAGATGCAAGCTAGTTCTGAAGACTGACAATGATATTCTCCTTGCCCTCACAACAGAAGAACAAAGTAGCCCTAAAGATTAGGACTAAATGACAGCAGTAAAATGGATGGGCATTGTCATTCACACAAAACACAAAATGGCATCAGCTAGAAATGGGGAGCATCAGTACTGTATATAGGGTCCATCTACAAGACAGACACAAATTAACAGCTACTAATTTACATAGAATGCAAATAAAAAGTACCAAATATCTGTGGCATTCAATTAACAAAACAAATGAAATATACTCGTGGCCCTACACAGAACTTGGAAATTACCTATAAGTGTGGGATTTCTCCAAGTACGCTTAGCAAAAGGATGATCTCCTATGCAGGTCAAGACTTCTCAGTTTCTTGGTACATTAGCCTTAACAGTTCCTATTCTAAGCTCAATTGTGTGTTAAGCTGCCTAAAAAACATTCACATATCTTCTGGGACAGAAAGCTCACAGTTTTGGAAGAGAAAAGGGAAAAAAAACCTTTGTTCTAACCATCCTTAAACAATGAGTGTATAAAATATAGATTTGAAAATGCTGTGCCAGCATCTCTAATAATTCATCTTGGTAATGTCTTGGGCCAGGACTAAAGGATGCAGTGATAAGGAATTAAGAGATAATATCTGCCATAAAGCAAAAAGAGAAGGACCTGTTACATTTCCTTTGATATGTAACCACAATAATACTAAAATGAGTAGCCAAAGAGTCAGTGTTTAAACCCTAAATCTCGCTAGTTATTCACAGAATCCCAAAATGTTAGGGATTTTGTGAAATTTCTTTCCTGTCACTAATTGACTCAAAACATTCAAGCTTTTTGAATGTCTATCATGTGTCAGACAATTGTTAGCCTTTGGAAAGATATGGTGAACAGGTCTTCACTTAACCCCAAAAGTTCTCTGGGGAACACAGAAAAGGATCTGTCCTTCACAGTGAAACAACGAACACAAGCACACTATAGTAGGAAAGCACATGGGGGAGGGGGAACCCATTTAGGGAGACTCAGGGACTTCCTGGAGAAGGAAAATTCACAAGAAGGGCAGGTACGCTCCCTGTTCAAAAGCCCATAAGTGAGAGAAGACACTGTCCCCCCTCCAATCATACAGAAAGTCACGTGTCTATGAGTTACACAAACTCTTAGACAATTAGTAAAAAATATATATTTAAAAAATGGAAATATGTAAAAAAATTCCACAGAAACATGAATGAAAGCTTTAAAACGTCAAGGTTATACTCAAATTTTGAGAACTCTACCTCTCTACACAAGTATTACCTTGCAGTATCATAGGGCTTGACCAGCTCTCCACTCCTCACTCCCAGATTTAATCAAATCAGACTTAATGAGACAGGAACATGTGGAATAAGAAGTTGGTATGTTTGCTAGTACTCTCCATTATAAATATGAAAGATATTCATGATGAGTAGGAAAAACAGCCTGATTAAAAGGAAAGTATATTCAGCTAACCCTAGAGCTGACCCCACAAGTCATAGGCTGTGAAATGGCAGCCCACAAACTGCACCAGGTTGTAAACACGTTCTGTTTACTTAGCAGTATCCCAAAAAGTTAGAGCTAATATTTTTAAATAGAGTGACTTCACATGTTTTAAAATGGAGATTTCCAACTTGAGTTTTCTTTTTAATTACTGCCTGCTTTAGACCATATAAGATACCTAGTTAGCCACAGTCTCTTTCATTCCCTACTGTCTCCATAGCACTGTGGGGATTTTTCTCCCTCTTAATGTACTTGTACTTAAAGAATTTCTTATAGTAGACAAGTACCTATGCTAAATTTTCAAAGGTAAGAAAATGAAAGCAAAATCAAGAGGATTCTGTATTCTCGTCTATCTGCCTGCATTACTCAGTTCCCTTACTTGACTAGCTCCTTTACACATCTAAATTGGTGACCCTAGATTTAGGTCATAACTCCATTTGCCTAACAGCACCAAGTGAGTGAACATGCATGGCTAGATGTAGAACACCAAAGGCAAGGGCAGAGTATTTGCTTATCTGGGAACTAGGCCTTCCACTGGCCTCCGTGTTAACCTGGATTCATTTATGCAGCCTGGAGTCATATTTATAATCTGCTCCTTGGTTTTTATTTAGAAATGAACTACAACAATAATGACTAAAAGCAGTTTTTAAAAATCTGTCACTTAAGAAAGTCTCATTATTAAGTTCAATGTACTCTTAAAAGCTGGAACCATGAAGAATAAGCAATGGCTCATAATTGTTAGACCAGGGACTTTTGAGGAACTTGGAGAGTCGCCCAGTTGTTAGGATCGGTGTTGGGATGCCATGTTGTAGGGAAACTGAGTTATAAATGATCCATGCAGCATATCCAACAATTTAGACCTTCCTGGTCAGGACTGAAAATGCTACGACAAAGGCTGCTTGAAAACAGGCTCTAAGACTACATATATTTAGACACACTGTCCACTTGCAGACAGAGTGGTGGTTCATAGTCAGGGTGGCCATTAAGTCTGATGTGAGCTAAGCAGCAACAGAAAAGGGGAAAAAAACTGATGTTAAATTCCAGGAACATGTGCTTAGGACGGTGCTGGGTGCTTGACACATATCACACCCACACCAAGTTGCCTCCCTAAAAATAAGACCGGATAAAAATAAATGGTCAAAGCAAAGTTTTAAGGCCTGCTTCTCCCCAGTCTTACCCACCTATGAAAATTCACCCAGTTTTGCCCAGCTGGTGTGGCTCAGTGGTTGAGCGTCAACCAATGTACCAAGAGGTCACCAGTTCAATTCCAGTCAGGACACATGCCCGGGTTGCAGGCCCAATCCCCAGTATGGGATGTGCAGGAGGCAGCCAATCGATGTTTCTCTCCGATTGATGTTTCTATCTCCCTCTTCCTTCCTCTCTCTCTAAAAATCAATTAAAAGATATTTTTCAAAAAGGAAATTCACCCAGTTTCTTGTGCTAAAGATCAGGGGAGTAATCTCACTCAGATCATTGTCTTTTCTGTACCCTCCAATCCATCAGCAACTTTGTAAATTCTACCTCTAAAATACTCCTGAAGTTCCTCCACTTCTATCCATCTCCTTATCCACCACCTCCCTGGCCCAAGCACCAAGACTCCCACTTGAACCACTTCAATGGCATCCTAACTGGTCTTGCCACCTGCACAATATTCTGTAGACGGTAGCCAGAGTGGGCCTCTCCCAACATAAAGCAGATCATGTCACACCACTGCTCAGACTCAGCAAAGCCTTCCTGTGGCAAGAAAAATAGAATGCACAATCCTCAACATGGCTTTCCTGGGGCTTCATGCTAAGGCTGACTACCCCTCCAGCCACTGCCCCACCCAGTTCATGCCCTCCGAATGAGCAGGCCTTCTCTCCCTCCCTCAAGACCACCTTGAGGGCCTCACACACAGGCTTCTTTCTGCAGCTATTCATCTTTAGAGGAATCCCTTTTCTGACCCACAAAATCCAAATATGGATTAGGCACACCTGTTATTTTCTGACCCACAAAATCCAAATATGGATTAGGCACACCTGCTATTTTTTCTCTTAGTATACTTAGTTTGTCCTTAGACATTTATTTGTAAGATTGGTAATGTCTATCCCCTCACTAGACTATATGCTCCATGAAGGCAGGTGTTATGTCTGTATTCATCACCCCCCACACACACACACAGAGCACAACTGACACAAAGTGGACACACAGCAGGCTCTTTACTCATTTATTTATTTGTTTGTTTATTTATTTATTTTGCACACCAATTATGACTTTATTTAAAAATTAGCAAAAACTGTAGAAACACTGATATGTAACTTTCTAAATGCTGTATCTTTAGTATCCAGAATAGACAAATCTATAGAGACAAAAAGCAGATTGTAGTTGCCTAAGACTGAGAGGTTCAAGAAGAATGGAAAATTGACTTCTAGAATATAAAATTGATTGTGATGATGGCTTCACAACTCCGTGAATTATACACTTTAACTGGGTGAACTGCGTGGTATGTGAATTATGTCAATAAAGCTCTTTTTAAAAATAAAAATAAATATGCTGTATCTTCAAATTAGTTAGCAGACACCATCTTTAACTATAAGATCAGTCTTCCATGTAAAAACCAGACACTAAACTGTAAAACAAAAAATTTTAAAGACCTTCCTATTGTTTGAAAACAGCAGTTTCAGAAGAAGATTGTAAAAATACATAGATCTGTAATAAAAGAATTGGCTGGACAAGAGTACTCTACTTTCAATAAACAAAATTAGAAACGAAAGAGGAAAAGTAACAATTGACACCACAGAAATACCAAGGATGGTTAGAAAATACTATGAACAATTATACACCAACAAATTGGACAACCTAGATGAAATGGACAAATTCCTAGAATCACACAGTCTCCCAAAACTGAATCAGGAAAAGTCAGAAAATTTGAACAGACCAATAACAACTAAAGAAATAGAAGCTGTAATCAATAAACTCCAGGCAAACAAAAGCCTGGGTCCAGACAGCTTCACAGGGGAGTTTTACCAAACATTCAAAGAAGAACTAACACCTATTCTCCTCAAACTATTCCAAAAATTCAAGAGGAAGGAAGACTTGCAAGCTCTTTTTATGAGGCCAGCATAATCCTAATTCCAAATCCAGATAAAGGCACTACAAAGAAAGAAAACTACAGGCCAATATCCCTGATGAACACAGATGCCAAAATCCTCAAAAAATATTAGCAAATGGGAGCCAGCAATATTTTTTCTTTAATCCTCACCCAAGGATAGTTTTACATTTATCTACAGATACAGTGGGAGGTGGAGAGAGAGAAAGAAAAAAACATTGATGTGAGAGAGACACATCACTTGGTTCCCTCCTGCACAACCTGGATCAGGGCCGGGGACCAAACCACAACTAAGGCACATCCTCTTGACCAGAACTGAACCTGTGACTCTTTGGTCCATGGCTGATGCTCAAACTGCTCAGCCAAATTAACCAGGGCGATCCAACAATATTTTTAAAAAATTATTCACCATGGCAACGTGGGATTTGTCCCAGGGATGCAAGTCTGGTACAATATTTGCAAATCAATAAATATGGTATACCACATAAACAAAATGAAAGATGAAAATCATATGATCATATTAATAGATGCTAAAAAAGCATTTGACAAAATCCAGCACCCATTTCTGATAAAAACACTAGGCAAAGTGGGAATAGAGGGATCATATCTCAACATAATAAAGGCCATACATGAAAAACCTACAGCCAACATCATATTCAATGGGCAAAAACTAAAAGCATTTCCCTTAAGAACAGGAACAAGACAGGGATGCCCACTTTTACCACTGTTATTTAACATAGTACCAGAAGTATTAGCCACAGCAATTAGACAAGAAGAAAAAAATAAAAGGCATCTAAATTGGACTGGAGGAAGTGAAACTGTCATTATTTGCAGATGACATGATATTGTACATAGAAAACCCTAAAGACACCATCAAAGATATATTAGATTTAACACATGAATTTGGCAAAGTAGCAGGATACAAAATAAACATCCAGAAATCAATGGCATTCTTATACACCACTAATGAACACTCAGAAAGGAAAACTAGCCCTGGCCGGTTTGGCTCAGCAGTTGGAGCATCAGCCTGTGGACCAGAGAGTCCCAGGTTCGGTTCCTGCTAAGGGCACGTACCTCGGTTGCAGTTTGTCCCTGGCCCTGGTTGGGGTTGTGTGGGTGGCAATCAGTTGATGTGTCTCTCTCACATCAATGTTTCTCTTTCTTCCTCCCTCTCTCCCTCCCTCTATTCCTCTCGCTCTATCTGAAGATAAATGCAAAAATGTCCTTGAGTGAGGATAAAAAAAACTTTTTTTTAAAATAAATAAATATATAAAAATAGAAAGGAAAACTAAAATAAAAATCCCATTTACCATTGCAACAACAAAAAAAATAATAAGATACTAATGAATAAACTTAACCAAGGAGGTAAAAAAAAACCTGTTCTCAGAAAACTACAAAAAATTGAAAAAAGAAATAGAGGAAGATATAAAAAAAAAAAAAATAGAAACTATTTGTTCTCAGGAAACTACAGAACATTGGAAAAAGAAATAGAGGAAGATATAAAAAAGTAGAAACATATACAATGTTCATGGATTGGAAGAATCAATATCATTAAAAAGTCCATACTACCCAAAGCAATCTACAGATTCAATGCAATCCCTATTAAAGTATCAATGGCATATTTCACAGATCTAGAACAAATACTCCAAAAGTTTATATGGAACCCAAAAAAGACTCCGAATAGCCACAACAATCTTGAAAAAGAGGAACAAAGCAGGAGGGATCATAATACTGGATATCAGGTTATACTACAAAGCCATCATAATCAAAACAGCCTAGTACTGGCACAAGAACAGGCATATGGATCATTGGAACAGAACAGAGAACCAAGAAATCAATCCAAGAGAGTATGCTCAATTAATATTCGACAAAGGAGGCAAGCACATACAATGGAGAAAAGACAGTCTCTTCAATTAATGGTGCTGAAAAGATTGAACAGGTCCGTGCAAAAAAACTGAAGCTAGACCACCAACTTACACCATACACAAGAATAAACTTAAAATGGATAAAACATTTAAATGTGACTCATGAATCCATAAAAATCCTAGAGGAAAATGTAGGCAACAAAATTTCAGACATGACACACAGCAGAATTTTCACCAATAAAATGCATAAGGCAAAAGAAACAAAGGAAAAAATTAATAAATGAGACTACATCAAACTAAAAAGCACCATTGATGGTTTGGCTCAGTGGCTGCGCATCGGCCCATGGAGTAATGAGTCACGGGTTCAATCCTGGTCAAGGGCATGAACCTCAGATGCTGTTGGTCCCAGGCCATGGTCAGGGTTGTGCAGGAGGCAACCAGTCGATGTGCCTCTCTCACATTGATGTTTGTCTCTCTCTCCCTCCCACTCTATCTGAACAAAAGCAGAAAAATATCCTTGAGTGAGGATTAATTAAAAAAAAAAAAAAAAACTAGTCCTGGCCGGTTTGGCTCAGCGGTTAGAGCATTGGCCTGTGGTCCAGAGAGACCAGGGTTCGGTTCCTGCTAAGGGCAGGTACCTCGGTTGCAGTTTGTCCCCAGCCCTGGTTGGGTCGTGCGGGTGGCAGCCACTCGATGTGTCCCTTTCAGGTCAATGTTTCTCTCTCTCTCTCTCTCTCCCTCCCACTCTATCTGAACAAAAAATGGAAAAATGTCCTCAGGTGAGGATATAAAAAAAAAAAAAAAAAACTAAAATGCTTCTGCACAGCATAGGAAACCAGTATCAAAATGAAAAGGGAACCCATTCTCTGAGAGAACATATTTGCCAATGATACATCGGATAAGTGGTGAATATCCAAAATACATTAAGTACTCAAACAACTCCACAAAAGGAAGACAAACAATCAAATTAAAAAATAGGCAGAGGCCCTGGCTGGTTTTGCTCAGTAGTAAGAGCATCAGCCCGCAGACCAAAGAGTCATGAGTTTGATTCTTGTGGTCTGGTCCCTGGCCCTTGTCAGGGCCATCCAGAATGCAGCCAATCGATGTGTCTCTGTCACATCGATCTTTTTCTTTCTCTCTCTCTCCCCTCTCCCCACACTCTATCTGAAGATAAAAGGACAAAATATCTTCGGGTGAGGATTAAAAAAAAATTATAATAAAAAATGGGCAGAGGCCCTGGCCAGTTTGGCTCAGGGGTTGACCATCAGCCTGCGGACCAGAAAGTCCCAGGTTCCGTTCTTGCTAGGGGCACATGCCACCAAAAAAAAAAGAAAATAGGCAGAGGACCTGAATAGACACTTCTGCAAAAAGGACATACAAATAGCCAGGAGACATATGAAAAAATGTTCAACATCACTAATCATCAGAGAGATGCAATTTAAAACAATTATGAGGTACCATCTCACACCTGCCTGAATGGCTGCCATCAACAAATCATCAAACAACAAGTGCTGGCAAGGATGTGGAGAAAAGAGGAATCTAATGCACTGCTGGTGGGAATGCAGTCTGGTGCACCCACTATAGAAAACAATATGGTGCTTCTTCATGAAATTAAAAATGGAATTGCCATTTGACCCAGTGATTCCACTCCTAGTAATATATCCTTAGAAGCCTGAAACACCAATCAGGAACAATATATGCACCCCTATATACATAGCAGCGCTATTTACAATAGCTGAGATCTGGAAACAACCCACGTGTCCATCAGATGAGTGGATTAAAAAGCTGTTGTGCATTTACACAATGGAATACTATACAGCTTTTTTTTTAATCCTCATCCAAGGACATTTTTCGATATTTTGTTCAGATAGAGTGGGAGGGAGGGAGGGAGGGAGGGAGGGAGAGAGAGAGAGAGAGAGAAAGAGAGAGAGAGAGAGAGACATCGACAAGAAAGGGACATATCGAGTGGCTGCCACCCACATGACCCAACCAGGGCCGGGGACAAACTGCAACTGAGGTACATGCCCCCAGCGGGAACCAAACCCGGGTCTCTCCAGACCGCAGGCCGATGCTCTAATCACTGAGAAAAACTGGCCAGGGCAACAGCTTTAAGAAAAAAAAGATCTCTTACCCTTTGAGACGACATGGAGGGACCTGGAAAGTATTATGCTGAGCAAAATAAGCCAGTCAGAGAAAGACAAGTACCATATGATCTAACTTATGAAATATCATGAACAAAGTAAGCTGCCGATTAAAACTAATCCATAGTCATGGAAGTAGGGAACAGACTGACAAACCTCAGGATGGGAGGTGAGGGGGTGGGAAGAGATAAACCAAAGCACTTATATGCGTATTTGCACAACCAATGGATATAGACATTAATTTGGGAAAAGAAGGAAGGGGGAGGGAATGGGGAGGAGGGAGTCAAAGGGGGGAAAACGCGGGGACAGTTGTAATACTTTCAACAATTAAAAAAACAAGAGTACTCTGCTTTCACAGTATTCCTTTTTACTTCATATGCCAGTTATTGGTTATGCTGTAGGATTTAATGTTACAGCACAAAAAGACAACCATTTAAAAAAAAAGGTGGGAAAGGAATGTATATAAGGCAATATTTCTTTTAGGTATAATAAGCATAACGATGTTTCAGGAATACAAGATAAAAATTTCTCAAGGCTACCTTGATTCTCACTGTATAAAAACAGTAGGCTATGTACTAAGCTCCTCTCTGTGACTAGTAACTAATGCCTTGGTTGCCATACTGGTAATTTCAGGGGTAGTCATCTTGGTACTTGCCATGATACACATCTGGGTATTCTGCCTGATAATTGGTATCACTGATTTCTGACCCATTTGTTCCTGTTCCTTGGCTTCCATTGTGAATAACCGGTTCTGTTAGAGTGGCACAGTATTTGGGATCTTACACTTGCTGCCTGAGTTCACACACATTTATTCCTTTCTGGGAAGCCACTTTGTTGATACTCACCTGTAAAGAAACTGTCAAGTTGTCCACTGGTTGTAAGAATAGCTCTGGTCATAGATATCTCTTCTGATAACTAGCGCTAACATCCCCATCTGACTTGCCCTTTTGTTGGTGCCCATCTACAGACTAATTGTGGTCTGCTCACAAGGTTTTTCAGTTTGCATTTTGGGATCATAAAGGTGCCTCCTGGTCCCATAGGTTGTCATACCTAGCTGGAATATTTGTTGATTCCCATCTGCAAACCAATGATACTTTGGCCAGCTTTTAATTTTCCTTCATTACAATGTCATACTTGTTTCTTGGCATACTTCACTCCAGAGTCGATGGTGGTATGGAATCCTTTTGTTTTAGCCAGACTAGCTAGAGCCACCAGCATAGTCTGCAACCTGAGTCATGTTTCCATTCTCAAAAAGATTATTTGCTTCAAATACATCATGGGGCTTCATACCATAAGCCTGAATAGCTTTAATAAAGTTGCCCACATTCTCCAACTGAAGGCAGTTTAACGAGGAGTCATTGACCTTCTTCACCAAGCCTAGCTGTAGCTTGTTTATGAGTTCACAGAGGATTATGCCATCTTTCAAGCCCAGCTGAACGTTGGTGCCAATGCTCATGCCTGTCACCTCTTCTAGCCAATTGCAGAGATCTTCTTCTGTCTGATGATCATACTTGGAAGCAATCTCGCAGCCTCAGACGCCTGTCCGTCTAACTGCTACTTGCTGCCGCCACAGGAAGGGTCCCCATTTTAGGATTTTTAGGGCAATAATGATTTAATCTAAAAAGCTATGATTATTTTAAAAGCAATCATAATAGCTTACACACCAAAACACTCTGAATAAAAGTATCATACTGTCCATGTGGCTCTCTAGTTAAAAACATTCTCTCTAGCTGTATGGTAACAATGAAAAGATGCACACATTGCTGCTCCATCTCCCACATTCCCCACCTGACACTTTCCAAACAATTTATTTTCAATTATTAATTGTGGCAACAACCACACTTTCATCATTTAAGATCCATCTTAATGATTAGATGCATAAGCATTCTTCACAATGTGTAGTTTCATTGAGAATACTTCACACATGAGCTGATATCAACACAAAATGAATGTTCAGCAGGTGATGCTAAGCAGGGGGCTTACTGTCGTAATGTCCTCTCCAGAAGGCACAAACAGGCCAGGGGAACAGAGTGACAACTCTGATGGGCTCAGAGATAAAGTTTTATTTTTCTATTGCTACTGTGGAAATCGTATTTGCAAAATAAAATATGAATAAATTCTTCCAAGGTACTATTCAAAAAATAAATAAAAGTAGTGCAAGTGTTTAATCAAAAAATAAATAAAAGTAGTGCAAGTGTTTAAACATTACTTACATTTGTGAACTGAAGAACTAAAGAGCTTCATTTTTCCCAAGTATCTTCTAATTCATTGTTTTTGCTTTACTCTACTTAAATACGATATAATACCTACATTTACTTTGAAGTATGTGAACAGTCCTGTGGTTTAATGGACCCAAATAGTTTTCTTCACTTGGACATGTGTTCCTATAATAAACTGCCCTCAACATATGTTTACCAGTACTACAGGGGGAAATGCTGTGTAGACTACAAAACACTATTCAAATTAAAGGGGACATCTATATACTTAAAACAGAAAGTAAAACACTACCAACAACTCACACTGAAATCACCTCTTTCTAGCCAAGTTCAACTACATCTTCTCAGTTCATATTTTTCATCAGCAACTGATCAGACTTAACTGGGAGTGCCCCCTATGATGCTCCACCAACTTCCCTTACTGTGACACCTGGTTTTTCTCTCCCAACTAACCACTTCTTAGTTTCTCTCACTGACCCCTTCACTGGGTGTACCCCACAGTCATGGAACTGCTCTTTCCTCTCTGCTAGTTTATATACTGTCTTGAGCTTTTTCTTGTCACCTCCATAACAGCTGAATATTTCCTAGCTTGCCATCTCCTGGCCCAACATCAGAGTTATTCTCTCCAAATGTGCCTTGTCGGTGTCTCTTACAATATTCTAAAAACCAAACTTATCTGCTCCACCTTGCTCCCACCCCACCAACTTGGCCCTCCTGCTAACTTCCCCCATTTCAACAGCAACAGCAATTCTTTTTTAATTAAAATAATTCAAACAATTAACCCTTATCTAATGATGATTTTCAAATTCTCTTTTAGCTCTAGAGATAGGGAAATTGTGAGAGGCTGGAACTCCCCACTTCCTTGATCAGACTGTGGGTGGCCTGGTGCTTCCTATTCCACCTTCCTTCCAGAGACTTTCAGGTCACCCTCTTCTTCGCAGTGGGAACTTAAGGGCTTTGCATCTGTAAATCTTCCTTCATAATCAGACTGCTCATCCTGATTGCTGCTTTTATCGCCGATGCCTCTGTTCAGCAGCTGCCTGCTCACACATGGATTCAGTCCTACAAATACCTGTTGAGTATGCACTTAACCACATGTGAAATACCATGACAGGCACAGAACAGTATTATCAATTAAGTTAAAAAACTCTGGCTCTGGCGAGGTGGCTCAGTTGGTTGGAGTGTCATCTGGTACACCAAAGGGTGGCAGGTTTGATTCCCAGTAAGGGCACATACCCAGGTTTAGGGTTTGATCCCTGTGAGGGAGCTTGCAGAGGCAGCCGATCAATGTGTCTCTCTCACATCAATGTTTCTCTCTCTCTCCCCTGTCCTTTCTCTAAAAATCAATTTAAAAAAAGAAGAAAAACAACACACACAAAAAAACACCTCTGACCACAGTGCAAAAACATTCTGAATAAAAAGAAAATTAAAGACTTGTTCCTGCCCTTAAGGAACGTATGTGCTCCTTAAACACAGAAACTAAGTTATGAAAAATATATAGAACTGTTTTTATGATGACTATAGTTAATGGTGACTATAGTTAATAATACTGTATTATATATTTGAAAGTTGCTAAGAGAGAAGATCTTAAAAGTTGTCATCACAAGAAAAAAGTTTTTGTAACTATGTGTGGTGATGGATGTTAACTAAATTTACTGAGGTAATTATTTTTCAATATATACATATATCAAATTATTATGTTGTACACCTGAAACTAATATAATGTTATATGTCAATTAAACCTCAATATGAATAAACAAAAAATGGCAAAATCGAAGGTCTGAGCAATTAAAAAAAACAACTGTTTTTATATATACATTTATAAGTTAACCAGAAAAGTAGAAGTAGAAAGGAGGAACTCTTTTCTAAGAACCAAAGAAGACTTCATAGAGGAGTAATTACAGTGGATCATGAAGAATGAATACATGTTTTTTAATTTGGGAGGGTTAGGCATTGGTGGGGAGAGCATGTATATCCACAGTGCCCACTCTGGGCACTGCAAATAATCTTAGTTTTAAACAAATCATAATCACCCGTTTTCATGCATGAATCACCTTTCTACCTCCAAGGCCCCCATGCTGCTCTTCCTTCTCCCTGTCAATCTATACGATATACATTTCTGAAGACACAGTCCAAGGCCCAACAGTCTCTCCACATCCTTTTATGATCACTCCAAATCCCAAAGACCCTCTCCTTACCAAACCCTCTGGCCACCATCTATTTCACATCACTGGCATTTTATTTTAGATTGTTTTACTCTCAAATCCTATTTAGTTCCTCGTCATATTTTGTTCACAAGTGTTTTGATTGGCAAGTTTTATCACCCAAACACTTTTAGTGTTTTGTCATATGAATGTATGAACATATGTAGTAGATGGTTTACTGTGCAAACAACTATTGAAATTTTAAGGAAAATAAAGATGAATAAGAAGTGTAATTTAAGATACAAATCAAACAATTACTACAATGAAATATATAGATGGTAGATCTCATCTAAGATTCTTATAACTTAAAAATATGCCTATTTCTCCTTAAAATGAAGTTAAGGCAGTTCTTTAACTTCCCTTAATTCTGTCTTCACCAGATCAGCTTCCCACCATTGCCCTTTCTAGAAAACAAATTGCAAGCTCACTGCAGAGACCAAGTTTAATACTTCTTTTGACCCCAATATAGTTCAGCAAAGTGTTAAATAAACAATTCCGAAGTCAAGGAATACCTGCAATATGAATTTATCAATGTACCACAAAACCTGAGAACATAATTAATAGTGTTAAGGTTATCTTCCTTCCTACTCAACAATTACACACCAGTGCATATAGCAGAATCCAATCAATTTATATGCTCCAAAAACCTCTCCTCTTTCAACCCTTTCTCCACATTCTAAGGTACCTTGAGGAATAACAAAAGTTGCATTTTTAGCATCTTAAGAGCTAAACGCATTCAAAGTCTTTGTATTATCAAAGGTCTAAAACAAACTCCACCCACCACCACCTGTTTACCACTTTAACCTTTTTTTTTTTAGTTAAGTAGGCTAGAAAACCTTACTACTACACTTATTTAAGCTAAACTGACTCTGGGGCCTGTCAGAAGCATCTTCCAAAGTAGCTCCACACCAGTGGGATCCAAGTGTCATTGACAAGTCCAAGTGTAGACCAAATAACTCTGAAGTGAGATTGAGTCGTACTTTTCCACATGGAACTAGCCCAGAAAAGCAGATGGAGGTAACCATGCTGACTTCATCTACCTATCACACTCTGTAGTCTCGACGATAACAAAGACCAGCCCTTCTTTTTATTTAGTTTCCACTTCGGGCTCTCTAAGTGGATAAAGGCATATATAAAATAAAGCACGCTCTGTGGACTTCAATCAAGACGCCAGGATATAAAAGACAGCGGATAAAACCCACCCAAGTTCCCGGCTTCGCGAAAACGCTTACACCAGCCGCGCAGCTAACGGCAGCGCGGGCCCAGGTGTGCGGCGCGGCTCGCCCCGACCTCGGCCCATCTGCACGAGGAAGGCCACGGAGACTTCCGCGGGCGTGTCCCCTCGCAGTTTGGTCAGACACCGGCCAGACGTCCGCCCTGCGCTCACTTCCAAGGCTCCTACCCCCGGGCAGGGCAGAACTTGGGGTGCAGGAAAGGGAGGTGGGGTGAGAATGCGCTCGCGGGGTCACGGCCTGAGCCCGAGCCCGGCACACGACAGTTGGCGGAGGGGAAAACGCGGGAAGACCAGCGGGACGCCGGCCCCAAGAGGAAACAAAAGCCCAACGCCCACCGCGGGCGCCCGGCAGCGGGAGTGCGGCCCTGGGACCCCCCGGAGAGCCCCGTCCCAGCCCGTCGCCCCTCCGAGCCGGTTCCTCCGCATCCAGGTGGCGGCTCTCGGCGGCCCCGCCCGGCTCCGGCGAGCAGGACAGCGGGGCTGCGCGGCGGCCGCGCCCGTCCAAAGTGGGCGACAAGTGGGGCAGCGCCTCTCGCGGGGAGCCCGGCGGCGAAGGAGAAGGAGAAAGAGCAGAGTCGACCGGAGACACTCCTAACCGTCACCAACCCCCTGGCCTGGCCCCGTCGTGGGCGACGCACGCCCCCCGGCCCCAGCCCTGGCGACGACGGCCGTGGGCGCTCACGCGATCTTCCGACCAAACCGCCCCGGCGGCGGCGTCCTCCTTACCCCTGACAGAGCCGGGCCGTCCGCAGTGCTGACTGGCGACAGGCCGGGGCGCGAGCCGAAACGCCGAGGTTTGTCCAGTCCTGGTTGTGGCGCCGCTGGCACGGCGGTGCCCGCGGGAGGGGAGCGAGGGTGCACGCGCGGGGTGAGGGCGCGGAGCCTCCCCTGCCCGCCCAGCGCGCATGCTCCTGCCGCACCTGCCTCGCTCCGGGTTCCGCTCCCGAGTGGACGCGGGGCCCACCGGACTCCGGGCTCTCACGTGCAGGAAGGTGACTGCGGCATTACTTTCAAGTACCGTTTTCTCCTTATTTGTTCCCTGAGGAGTCCCCCAAATCTTGGCTACTTCCTGCCTAACCCCCCACACTGTAGTGTTGTCCCAGGGCCCTCACCCCTGCTTCGTCCTACCTCTTAGGGTTCACCTTACTGTGTTCTCTCTCCTCTGGATTCCTCTCTGTCTTGCTTCACCTTCCAATTTTGCAACCTCTTCTCAGAGCCTCGTTCCCGCTCTTGACTTCGCTACATTCGCTTATCCGGGTATCATTTCAAAATAAAAGAAGATTCTTTTCAAGTGAGAGAACAGAAGTTTACTGACCCATTACTAGCTGCTTAGGATTGAGCAGGAAACAGGAGCAACTGAGTTCCTGCCCTCAGATAACTTACAGTCTTACTGATTAACTTTAGCCTTTTACAAAGCATTGTCGCAGATCCAGAGAGGAACTTATTTTTTTTATTTATCTTTATTGTTGAAAGTATTACAGATGTCCCCACTTCCCCCACCCCCCAATGACACTCTCCTCCCACCCCCCTTCCCTTCACCACACCATTGTCTGTGCCCACTGGTTATGCATATATGCATATAAGTTATTTATCTCTTCCCCAGCCCCTTTCCCCAATCCCTCTGAGGAACTTACTGAATTTTTTTTTTTTTGGGGGGGGGGGTTGTAATTAAAAATAGTTGGTAATCGAAGACTGTATTTTGTGACTTTTTTAAAGATTTTATTGATTTTTAGAGAGAGGGGAAGGGAGAGGGACAGAGGGAGAAACGTCCATGTGAAAGAAACATGGATAGGCTGCCTCCTACATGCCCCCCTACTGGGGATGGAGCCCGAATTTAGGTATGTGTCCTGACCTGACCAGGAATGGAACCAGCAACATTTCCCTACACTGGAGGATGCCTAGCCAACTGAGCCACATGGGTCAGGGTGTAACTTTCAAATGAATTTTTTTTTCATGGAGGTGCTTTGTGTAAACTCCACAAATAATAGTTGGCAGGTTCAAAATAAATATTAGTTTGTTGCTTCCACCAAGAAATTCAATAATTTAATATGATTAACAATAATATCCAAAATTATCTTTTTGGTTGATTGTTGACTACCATAAACCAAGAACTAAAACTTTGTTTTTCTGGTGAGAATGGTCCTTTGGTAGTGTGGACCCTGAGAAAGAAGATACCTACTAAAGGCTCCCAGTGGCTAACTAGGCTCAAATTAAAAAAAAAAAAAAAACCCACAAAGCCTAGCAGCCATTTCTACATAGGCACCTGTCATGTAAACTGCACTTCAGGGAGAAGCCTACACTGAACTGTCTGCCTGCACCATGTCCCTGCCATCCGAGTAAGCCCTTACATCGGACTTGCTGGAATCCTATCTCAACTAACAGGACTGAAACTTTCTCCTTCTAATTGGGACCTGCACAGCTAAATTCCCTATCAGCTTCTTCACCCACCAATCATAGTAACTCCATTCTGACCAATCAGGACAGTGCCTTTTGGACCAATCAGACTTTGACGATTTTTAGTCCTCATTTGCATGAGGACACCCAATCAGGAAGTAGGGCAGAGACTTTTGTTTATGCAAGTCAGCTCCCCTCTGGCTCCAGGCACACACTTGCCCTTTTCACAAAGACTTAAGACTGGGTCCCCATGGCTGAACTGAAACATGAAGATGTCATGCCAAAACAGAGCGTAGTCTAGAGCATGCCATAGCAAAGCGTTGTAATTCTGTGAACACAGCCACACTTCAGGGTACCACCTGTTACACACTTGCTTACCTGAATACTGCATGAAATTAGAGTGGGACTCAGTTAGGTAGATGAGAAGTCACCCTCCCTGATATTTACATGAGCACAAATAGTGTGTTTTGTTGCTTTTGGTGAAGGACAAGTGCTTCAGTTATTGTGAAGTAATCCAATCCTACCCAGTGGTGTTTGTTTACTCTAAAGATTACGTCTTAGTGATGTAAACATCAAAATGTCCCAAGCAGAGAAGGGTTAAGGACATTTCTGGTTCCACCTGCCCCTTAGAAAAATCAATATCAATATTATACAAAGTCAAAGAAAGCAGAATTGAAATCTATATAGAGTGAATTTATTTTACCTTGTCTTCACTTTTTGGAGGAAACAGAATTATCATTATAACATGATATATGAATATATTTGGCTTACCTTTATGAAAAAGAAACACTATTTTCATGGGTTAGGTTTATATAAAGAAAAGGATGCATCAATAGAACAGTTGTGGGTTCGATTCCAATCAAGGGCATGTACCTCGGTTGCAGTTCAGTCCCCTATCCTGATCCCGGTCATGCAGGAGGCAACCAATCGATGTATCTCTCTCACATTGATGACACAGGCAGAGAACCTCATTCAGGGTTACTTAAATGTAAATGCATGGGTGCATATACTAACAACAAAATATGATTATATTCAAAGAAGCTGATATCTGTTTTAAACTACAGTTATTCAAATTATATAGAAATATAAGCAGGTATACGTTGGTACATTTATTACAGAATGTTTTTATTTTTTTATTGTTTTGTTTTATTTTTTTATCCTCATCCGAGGACATTTTTCCATTTTTTATTCAGATAGAGTGGGAGGGAGAGAGAGGAAGAGAGAGAGAGAGAAACATCAATGTGAAAGGGACACATCGAGTAGCTGCCACATGACCCAACCAGGACCGGGGACAAACTGCAACCCACATACATGCCCTTAGCGGGAACCGAACCCGGGTCTCTCTGGACCGCAGGCCAACACTCTAACCGCTGAACCAAACCGGCCAGGGCCAGAATGTTTTTAAAGCTATTGCAGTAAATTTCTTTTATTTGAACAACTGCAGATTAAAATGAAATAGCCACAGTGTTGATAATTGTAATGTTACAAATGGTCCATTATCAACTCATGGGGTTTACAACACTGATAGTTACTAGGCATTTTATTTTTACAATTTGGTTGAATCTGACAAATTCTAAGTAGTAAAATTGACGTTGACCAGATAGATAAGGATGGTTTATTGTTGATATAGGAAGCCGTGGTGGCAGAGTAAACACAGAAGAACCCCTTTCCAGAGCTCATCAAAACATAACAGAGTCAAGGCAGTTCTATAAAATATCCAGCTTTATGAGGTATTCGTGTCTGCCTATTGTAGGTGGAAATGGAACCTGCACATTCACCAAGGTAGTGATTGGCTTTATATAAGGAACATTCCATTTTAAAATTTGATGAATTTATTTTCTTTTCTCTGGTGGGGTGTTTTATTTTTATGTTTTATATGTTAATTTTATCTGCATATGTTATTTTCTAAGTAGAATTAAATTACATTGCTTTATTATTTGATCAATATAATAGGATTGGCTACTAAACAGATGGGTTTTTAAGACTCACAATTGTTTTCTAGCATATACTTAGGACCATTTGTGAGAGTTAGGAACAGAGCGAATTCCTTACACACTTCAGTGTGATTAAGAAGTTATCTTAACAGCGTTCTCTGTTTGCTCCCTAAGCAGATTCTCCATTGCAGCTAAAATTATTTTATTGGTCACTATTTTTATTTTAATCCTCACCTGAGGATATTTGTGCATTTATCTTCAGATGGAGTAGGAGGGAGAGAGGGAAAAAGAGAGAGAGAGAGAAACATCAATGTGAGAGAGAGACATCAACTGGTTGTCACCCACACAACCCCAACCCGGGGCTGGGGACAAACTGCAACCGAGGCACGTGCCTTTAGCGGGAACCAAACCCGGGTCCCTCAGGTCTTCAGGCCTACACTCTAACTGCGGAACCAAACTGGCCAGGGCTGTTGGTCACTATCTTTAACAAGCCTTATTATCAAATTTATTTTCATATTAATGCCATTATTAATCATTTTACCCACACCACACTATATTTTCTGTTCCGCATTATATTGGATGGCAGATTGTCCAATGTTAAACTTTCTTTAATGGCTTTAAATGTAAATAATTGCATAACGTTCTACTTATATGTAAATATTAGTTCAGAAAGAAGTTGTGTAAATAATATTGAAGAATTAAAACTAATTTTAAATGAGTCCTGGCTCGTTTGATTCAGTGGTTACAGCATCAGCCCACGTTGTGGGTTGGATTTCGGTCAAGGGCACAGTTTCGGTTGCAGTTCAGTCCCCAGCCCTGGTCAGGGTCATGCGGAAGGCAACCAATCAATGTATCTCTCTCACATCAATGTGTTTCCCTCCCTCCCATAGGATAAATGGAAAAATATCCTCAGGTGAGGATTTAAAGAAAAAAATGCTAATTTTAAATGATACCAAAAGCTTCATAAACAAGATAATATGTACATTATGCTATTTTGAATTAATGACTTAAAATATGTATAGAATTCTATTTTTACATTTACACTTTTTTAGTAGAACAAAGCTATCATAAAGAGGCATCAAACACTGTTTTCAGGTATAATCCCTCAAATTTTAAAATTCCAATTTATACGCAGTACAGTTAGCCCTTGAACAAAGCAGGTTTGAACTGTGTTGGTTCATTTACAGGCGGATTTTTTTCAGTTGACTTGCAGTTGAATTGACCTACATGGTCCAAACATGCACTGTTTAAGGGTCAACTGGCATTTAGGACTCTGAGTATTAGAAAGGCCAACTTAAGTTACACAGAGATTTTTGACTGGGAGAGCAGTTGGCTCCCCTAAACCCTACATTGTTCAAGGGTTGACTGTATTTCTAATGATGCTTAGAATCTCTATAAACTGAAGATGATAAGGATCCTCACGTCAATAGGCAAACTTCACTTCCCACTATAACCACTACTGAACAAACTAATAGGATTTAGAGAAGAGCATGAAAACTGCAAAAGGAAAGTGAGCAATTCCTTTAATTTCATTTTCATAGATATTGGTGACACAACCATACCATCTCCAGGATGAGAGATCTAGAAAAAGAAACATGAAATTTGCAGAGGCAGGCAATTCATATTTTCTTGAATAGCAATATGTCCAAAATAGCTGTATAGCTAGGCATGCATTCTCTAAAAAAATAGCAGTAGTATAATATGTAGAATACATGCTAGATGTCTGGAATGGTGGTGATTATTCCTGCCTCTGCCACCAACCAGCCATGGAAGAAGCCAGCTGGTTCCACCAGATATGTCTTACAGAATAGCACATACTTTAGAAATCAGCAACTTTGGGATCTAGGTCTAATTCTCAGAATTATGGGTCCAAAAACTTGATATGGGTAATGCTACCAGATGTGATCAGGCTAAGGCAACCAGCCAAAAATAAGAATGCTAATTATACTGACAGACATAAATACCGAAAATATCAATGTTTCTGGTCAGCACAGTCCCACCACTTATAGCCTACAAAGGAAGGCAAATTATGTTAAAAGATTGCCAAGTGGACGTAAGATCAGGACAGGGAGAGTTGGCTACTCTTAATGTGTAGTGTCTGACAAGGGACAACTGTCTGATAGAGCCATCCTCACAGAAGGATGTCTCCAGCCAAGAAACCCAAAGGCTGTGCTGGCTGGATATGATATGATACTTTTCACTAAGGTCCTGTTTCCTTTTGCAGTCCAGTCCTTGGGATATTTATTCCTTGGTCACTTTGACTCAATTTAGGCACTTTGAAAAACACCATCATTGTCCTGGCTGGTTTGGCTCAACAGTTAGAGTGTCAGCCCACAGACCAGAGAGACCTGGGTTTGGTTCCCGCTAAGGGCTCGTACCTTGGTTGCAGTTTGCCCCCACCCCTGGTTGGGGTTGTGTGGGTGACAACCAGTTGATGTGTCTCTCTCACATTGATGTCTCTCTCTCTCTCTCTCATTCTCCCTCTCTCCCTCCTACTCCATCTGAAGATAAATGCAAAAATGTCCTTGGGTGAGGATAAAAAAAAACCACCATCAGCAATATACTTACAATCTTTAGGGGAGGGCTACTTCTACAGAATGATAAAATTGTTTGTTTGTTTATTGGCTCTCTCAAAAGATGGCTTTTTCTTAACTTTTTCTTGACTGAACCTCAAGAATCCGAAAGTACCTGAACCGTTGTCCCTTATGTACTAACTACAAACCTGTCTGAATTATTTCCGTTTTAGGTTTAATATCCCTATTTTATTAAACGTTTAATCAAAACTAAAAGACCAGTTTTTTATTTAGTATATTATCTTAAAATTTTAATATTCTGTTAAAAAGAGAGTCCACTTTTTCTGGATTGAATATGTTCTTGTTCTTTTTTCATTTTAATGCACAAAATACAAAGTCTTACAAAATTCAGTCCTAATTTTAGATATATGATTTGATCTAAAATTACTACAGTGATAATTGCATGAAAAAGTAAATCATCTTCCTCATAGGAAAGGAAGTTGCATATTTCTTTAGACTTTTAGATTGCTAAGTGTATAAGATACACACACAAATACTTGAATGGAGCAAAGCTCATCAACTTAGTCTAGTTGAACCAACAATATAAAATATAAGAGTAAGGAAGTTGTTCTTAAGAAGTTTTTAAGCCTTCTATTTTAACACTAAAATTCTGAGCTCCTCGTGACCTCCTTGAAAAACCTCTCATTGACAGTTCTGATACCATCACTCTAACTAAACAGGAAAAAAGTAGAATAACATGTCTTTGTAAGTGTGGTGGATTAATTAAATGAATGGCCTCAATTAGTGGCCTCTCTTTATCCATACCCTTACAGTGTAACTTGGCACTGTTTCCATCATGTGGTGGAACAGATTTCCCCAATTCTTGAACCAGGGATGCCCTTGTGACGCTTTAGCCAACAGAAGGGGGTGAAGTGATGATATGTCAGTTCCAAGTTTAGACTTCAATGGCCTGTGCATGCCTGTTTCTGTCTTGCACCTATGTGATCTCCCTGAGAATAAGCTTTCCTGATGGAGAATGGGACACAGCCCAGTTGTTCCATTTGAGTCCCTAGATGTGTGAAATAGCATTAACCTATTGCCCCACCAACCTGCGAGCTGACCATAGGGTCATGAATGAATGTGACCAACAAAATCTGCTGAGCCCAAATAAGCAGAACCATACAGCTAACCTATATACTCATGAGAAATGATTATGGTGTTAAATCTCCAAGTGTTGTTTTTTTTAATACAGCCATAGCTATGTGGTATAAAAGTTTTATTTATTATAACATTAATGTTATGTCTTTTCTCTTGGAAAAAATCAGTAACTAGGTAGGTGTTCCTTTTCTCTAAAACTTCAATGTTTAGAACTTAAGCATTTCTGATTTCAGGGGAAAAATCATAGGAAGCAAATGCAGCTGTTTGTTTTGCACAAATGTGGAGCAGTGCATAGCATCATCACTCTCCCTTGTATAGTCATTCTCTCCTGTATACTAATACTTTCCCCTTAGTTCACGAGTGTTTCATCCTGAGTGATAGCACAGAAGCCCTCCTTGGATGTTTCTTCCCTCTTAGGCAGCCTTATTCCTCTTCTTCCTTTAATTACCAAACTCCTATAAAAACCTATCTATAATTTATACTTGGGCTTTAACTCCTATAATATGTAATATGATTTGTACTTGGACATCTGCCCCCGGTGCTCTACTTAAATAGTTTTCATAAATGGCTCTTGACTTGTCAAAATTTATTTCATGATCTAGTTGTCCACTTACTAGACTCCTCTATAACTTTTGAGGATACTAAACCTGATCTCCTTCAAATCCTGTTCCTTGGCCTTGGTCAGGGACAAAACCCCTCTGCAGTCACTTAGAAAAAAGGCAGCTTTATCAGGTAGAATCGGGAGTCTATTCAAACTCAATGTCTAGAAGCACAGCCTGACCTCACAAGGCACTGGGACCTGTCATTCCAGGTCCTCCTGTCTCTCAAGTCCTTTCTGCTCTCTGTTGGGACACTGTCTTTCTCTGCTTCAACAGATATAGATGGCCAGTTCTAGGCTCATGCCCCCCCATGCCCAACTTCATATCCCTTCCAATTCAAGCAATTAATAGACTGATTGGCTTTGTCAAATTCTAGTTTATCATTCCTGGGAGAGAAGACAAATTGGCCTAGTTTGACTGATATGTCTTAACCCATAAGTGGACAGGGATACATATTCAAAACGCTATAGATGTCCACACCCAGGATAGGTATAGTATAGGATGGGCAGATACTGTATTCCCAAAGCTGTCTCCCCAAAAATCCTCCTCAAAAACCTTTCATGGCTGTTCTTACCTACACTTCCAAGTCTAAACATTACCCTAAACCTTTCAAGGCCACCATGCTTCACCCCATTCAACACAACTTGCTCCATCTGCCCTCCTCCCAGCCATCACAGTGGACAAGATTCTCCTTGTTTTCAGAATGGCTGCAAGTTTTATCAGTTTGCCCACAGGGGCACTCTTCTATCAAGGTCTTTTTTTTTTAGAGATGAGAGACATCGATTGGCTGCCTCTTTGCACACCTCCTACTGGGGTTTGGGCCCACAACTGGGGCATGTGCCCTGATCTGGAATCAAACCAGGATCTCTCAGTCCATGGGACAACACTCAATCCACTGAGCCACACCAGCCGGGCAAGGTCCTTTTTTTTTGTTTTTTAATATTGAAATACAGCGTATCTTTGAGGATTCAACACCAATTAAATATCTTCCCTGAAGCATTTATTAATTTTGTTGCTTTACTTTTTTCTTCTACATACTCACAGCATTTTGTTTATGTATTTATAGTGGATTTACATTATTTTCAATTTTACTATAATGACTAAGTTATATATATAAACTCTGGTTTTCTAAAGAGAAGGACCCCATATCTTTAAATTTATGTTTAAATTTTTAATTATCTGTGGGGTTTTGCTTTTAGTATTTGTACTTTAAAAAAAAATTTTTTTCCAGAAAAAAAGCAGGAAATACTTGCAATCAATGTCCATGTATCCATCAATCAGAAGAAACATTTGTAAATACTTTATTTTTAAGAAATGAGACATTATATATAAAGTTGAATGTCTTTATAATTCCTTTATGTATCCCTCTCTGCCTCCTTTCTCAGAGGCAACCACTAGGATGAATTTGGTGCATGTCCTGTTATTATAAGCCTTTATCTTCATGATTTCTGAATTTTGTCTCTTTAAAAAAAAAATACCTCCTTTACTCAAGATTATAAAAGATAAGTTATTTTAAAATATTTTTAGTCTTAGTATATTAGTTAGGACTTCTAGCACTTATTGAACAATAAGGGATCGTGGGCAGCCTTATTTTACTCCTGATTCTAATAGGGATACTCCTAAAGTTACTATATTTACTGTCAGTTTTTATAGAAATGCTTTTTCAGATTCAAGAAATTTTATTATGTTGTGTTACTAAGTGTTTTTTTTTTGTTTTGTTTTGTTTTGTTTTTTGCTTGCTTGTTTATACATGAACAAGTTTGCATATTATCAGGTGCCCATGGAACTTCTATTGTGATAGTCATTTTCTTCCCTTTCATAATGACTTGTTTAATAGATTTTATTCTTTTATTTCTGGGAGGATCTTAGATATCTCTAATTTAAAGTCTTTTTAATAATGTTTTCTTATTTGTGCTTTATTGCTCTAAATTCCTCTTCCAATTTTGATTGGTTGGCTCTTTTTCTCAGTGTTAGTTATCCTTGGGACCTTTGAGCAGAGATCTGTGTTTTTCCTTTCCCTCTCTCCTCTGCCCTCCTCTTTGGCCTCCACCCAGCCCTCACCTTCTTGTCCAGATTGAGGTTCTTTCTTGGCAGCCAAGGCCTTCCATTCTGATATTGTGGGTACTACAGGCATATTCACCAAGACAGTGAGGAACTTGGCCCAGGACCTATACCTTCCTCTTCCTGGCTGCACTGCAAAAATGCAACAGAAGTAGCAGTTTTCTGGCTCCTTTAGGACTAGGAGAGAACACCCTAATCCCAGTTTTAGATATTGAGTCTGGCTCCAGTCCTCCATCATGCATAAAATGATGTTGAAAGGAATGGAAATGCCATTCATCTCTGACATTTCAGGACCTAGAAACTCCTGGTGTTTGCCCTGCATTCCACTGTGTATCTGCATTTGTGTTTGTGTGTCTAGAACATGCAAATGACTGCCTTATCATTTTAATTTGTTTTCGTGACTTTGTTTGCATCAGGATGGGTAATTCAAAGGTGAACTCCATGACTTTTCCAAGTTTGCGTTTCTAATTTTTAAGTTAAATTTATTAGGGTGACACTGGTTAATAAGATTATATAGGTTTCGAGTGTACATTTTAATGATACATGAGCTATACACTGCATTGTGTTCTCACTGCCTAAAGTCAAATCATCTTCCGTAACTATATAATTGGCCCTCTTTACCCTCACTGCCCCTTTCACCCCCACCCTTCCATTTGGTAACCACCATACGGTTGTCTGTATCTATGAGTTTTTGTTGTATCTTGCACAGTTCTTTGTACATAAGTACTCCAGAAAAGTTTTTGCAGAGCATTTAAACCCCTTCATCATGTTCAAGGGGAAGCTCAGTGAATGTTCATCAGGTACGTACTGTAGAAGAGATTCATTAATCAACACAGGCTTAATCTGAATGACCTTTAAGTATTTCTGTGTTGAGGACTTCAAGATTTCATCCCTGTATGCACGAAGAGAGTGGCTCCGAAGAAAGGTAGGCTCATTCAAACAACTGCCAGAACAGACAATAACTAAGTGCTCAATACATACCTGAGGATGAGAGGATGATATAAGAATAATTCCTGCATTTACAATTCAACCCTAAGGTACACATTTGATATTTCTTATATGTGTCTTCATTATTATATCTTTTTTTTCTGTCTGCCTCTACTAATCATTGTTATGGTGAAATGTCTGCAGGTAACTAGCCTATTTGTCTGTGGTTATGATCTTTAATCACCACCTCATCTCCCAAGCCAAATTAACTTTACCTTTCTTCCACCTCTTACGTCCATTCCCTTTCTTTCTTGTCTCTGTTTAGTGCTAACTCTTTGGCTTTGGTATATAGAATGAACCAGAGGCTATTAAAAGAGATTTCAACATGCAACTTGATAACCTCCATCTTCCAAAAACAAAATCTGATTGCCTATTTTAAATGTTAAATTATCTTACCTGAGGTTTCAATCAACACATACATTTTTATACGCACACTGGTTTCTATTATAGAGTTCCAATCCATAGGCTAGTCTTCTCTCATCTTTCTTCCACAAACTCTAATTTCAACCTGGAAATGAACTACCATGCAAATAAATAAATAAATAAATAAATAAATAGCAAACATGAGTCAAAAGATGGGACTCCTACTTTATCAGTAACAGTCTTAATAATCAAAGTAAAGTTTTGATATGTACCAATAAGTCAAAGTACCATGCATTGATTTGTGTTCATTTAATTGTTTCACTGTTTACTCAGCATATAGATAAGGTCATATATTCTACATTTATTTTACTATATCTCAATAGTATTTTTGACACTAATCTTCTTTATAGAAATTTTGGACAAAATTTATCCAGGTGTTCCTTTTTCATCATAGTTAACATTCCATTTTAAACCCCAGGGGGAAATTTTAGATAGCAAATTACAGTTGTGTAATACTGGCTTTTTGCCAATGTCTCTTTACTGCTTTCTTTCTAAGTATTTTATTCAGTCTTAATATCATGTTACCACGTTGAGTTATTAGCATCACTTTTCTTATGTTATGAATGGAAAAATAATTATTATTTCTTTGGTTTTCCTTTATACCTATAATGTCATTGATTGGGCTTTACAGATTTCTGACAATCAACCTTGAGAGAACATCCTATCTTAAATACCAGATATTTGATAACAGAACATTATATATTATTTTTCATCAAGTGTAAGTCTAATCTTTAGAAGATGATTTATAAAACTATACATAACTGTTTCCAAGGTAAAGTATAAATGTCCTTTACCTTGGAAAAGATTTACTGATTTTATCTTCTTTTTTGAAATAAAGTTTAAATGTAAAAATCTTATGAGCAAAACAAACATTAACTAACTCTCCCTCTTTTCATGACTAATGCTCTCATTCAAACCCTCCCACTCAGGGCGCACTGTTGAGCTCCACTTTAAAATGGGAGTTTGTGCCCCCCTTCCCAGGGGGGCAACCATGTCCCAAAGTACACAAAGATACATGGGCGTCTTTCTGGAACGTCAGTTTTTCTCTGGCTTTGGCAGGAAGGAATTAAATTATGTAGCTGATGACTTAAAACATTATTTTTATATTAAAATAAACATGGATAATATTATAAAATAGAGGCAACATGTGCCTGGATTTTAAGATAAAACAGGAGACTTCAAAAATAATTTTGCTCTTCTGGAAAAATTATTCACATCTTCTCTATCTCGAAGAGCTCATTTTATTTTTCTAATATTATCTTTTTTAGAATGTTACCTCCTCCATAATTTTATTTATGCATTCATTTATAACAAAATGTTTTTAGCAGGGTTACTAAGCTATATTGCTTGTGGGTTATTCCTTTGACTCATGTGTATCTTGATCCAGGTGGAAGACTAATCTTGACCATGCCATCAAATCATCTGTGGAGTTCTACATAAAATACAGGTTTGTAGTTCATAGTGACATGATTGTTATAAACTATTATAGTCAACATTAAAAAAGGATGTGGCAGCAGCTATATTCTTTACGAAATAAGAAATGAATCAACAACTATCACCATTGTAAAACTTTAACATGGTTCAGACTGGCTTATCTATTAGGAAAAACTGGTCTTTCCCAGCACATCATGTGGTCACTTACCAAGAGGATGAGCAAAATCAGAAACGAAAGGTGCTTTCTAATCACACCACATAGGCACAGGCATGTTGGTTTATTTATAAAATCATTACACTGCCGATAAAATTCCTGCGGCCTTGTTTTGTAAATGAATATAGGTCAACATAGGCAATTTTAAAGGAAAGAAAAATAATCTAATAAGCCCAACTCAATTTATTATTTTCCTCCAAATTATTTTCTTATCTTGTAAATGTTGTTTTTTTCATAATAGAAATCATGAAATCGTGAGATGATGTGTTCTGATCTTTAAAATTAATTTTAACTTACATTTCCATGTGTCAGCATGATTTTCACAGTTGACATTTCTCTAGCTCTGCAGTAATCTTCTTTTATAACATGACTTGTCTTGCTTTGCTATCTGATATTCTTAAACATTTTGGTTTTCTCTGTTATGTTTTTGTTTTTGCAAATATAAATAGCATCATTATAATTATTTATAAGTAAATAACTTTTTAATATGCTTATTTCCTTGGAGAATGTTTTATAGAGTAGGATTATTGTGCCAAATCATATTCAACGATTTCATAGTTCATGTTCTTTTGCCCAGCAAAAACTACTAAAACAGTTGAAAATATGACCAGGAACACATAAAATTTATGTCATTTAAACATTTAAGATGTATAAACATTTAAGATGTATAAACATTTAAAACGTATATCATTCTCAAATCCAATAATCCAAAATTTGACATTTTATAATTTCTATTTATTTAGCAAATGGGTATATAATGGTATCTTAATGTTGCTAAAATGTATATTTATTACATAATGATAGTGATATGGGTTAATCTGTGTGATGATTTCTTGTTTGTTAATCCCTTTCATTGAATGCTCAAGTACTCCTTTAACCAATTAGCAAATAAAATTTGAGTGTTAGCTGTTATAAATTTTTCTCAATTATTTACATATTTTAGAAAGCAAGCTTTTTTTTTTTTTTAATCCTCACCCGAGGACATTTTTTCATTTTTTGTTCAGATAGAGTGGGAGGGAGAGAGAGGAAGAGAAAAAGAGAAACATCGACCTGAAAGGAACACATTGAGTGGCTGCCACCCACATAACCAATCAGGGCCAGGGACAAACTGCAACTGAGGTACGTGCCCTTAGCAGGAACTGAATCCGGGTCTCTCTGGACCACAGGCCGACGCTCTAACCACTGAGCAAGCCAGCCAGGGCAGAAAGCAAGCTTTTAAAAAATATATATCAAATGTATCAAACACAGAGAAATGTATTAAAAATATATAAAATATACCCTGGAAACACCACATAGGGGGAAAAATAAAATACATTAGATGTAGCCCTGACTGGTGTAGCTCAGTTGATTGGAGCATCAACCAGGAAACTACAGGGTCATGAGTTTGATTTGGGTAAGGGCACATGCCCAGATTTTGAGTACAATCCTTGGCCGGGGAGCATGTGGGCGGCAACCAACTGATATTTTATTCTCACATTGGTGTTTCTCTCTCTCTCTCTCTTTTGCTCTCCCTTCTTCTCTCTTGAAAATTAATAAAATCATGTCCTCTGATGAGGATTTAAAATATATATATAATTGATGAAGCTGAAGCCCTTGCTCCCTGTCTAGAGCTGTCACTTCAAATGTGATGTTTACTATAACTATGCACATTTGTATACTATTCCTACATGTGTATGTAAACATAAAACACATAAGATATGTGTTGCATGGTTGTTTTATTTTTGTTTTGTTTTGTTTTTTAGCCTCACCCGAGGATATTTTTCTATTTATCTTCAGATAGAGTGGGAAGGAGGAAGGGAGGAAGAGAGAGAGAGAGAGAGAAACATTGATGTGAGAGAGACACACCAATTGGTTGCCTCCCGCACGACCCCAACCGGGGCCGGTGATGAACCACAACCAAGGTACGTGCCCTTGGCCGGAATCAAACCCAGGACTCTTTGGTCCACGGACTGACGCTCCAACTACTGAGCCAAACGTTTTTATATATATCACACTTTAATTTCACTTTTTTAATGCTTAAATATGCTATTTAAATGTTATTCACTTTAAAACATATATATCGAGTGTATTTGTAGTTGTATATTATTTCAAATTATTTAGTTTTATCTGATTGAAGACTGTATCAATTTCTATTTTTTAGATTATAAATCATAACTCAATGAAAATTTTCTTGCATCTTTTTTTATACATATTTATATGTATGCACGCACACACACACACACACACACACATACTGTGTATATACCTAGAATGTAAATGTATATGTACATAGCTAGAAGTGACATGGTTGAGTTTTTTTGCCTAATTACTCTGCAAAGAAGTTATATTTTTTCACCAATCTGTGGCTTTTTATTTCTATAATCACAAGTGAAGCTGAACATCTTTCTGTCTTTTGTTAGAACCCTTCCTTTATCATTGGTTTGCTATTTATTCATCTATCTGACTTCCATATATATGGTTTGGGACTCTTCTGGTTCATTGGTATAATACTCTTTCACCAAACTTTAGCTTTATTATCAGTTTGATATTTGATCAGATTATCCCCCTTTTGTTATTCTTCAAAAGTTCAGTGTCAATTCTTGGCTCTTGGCTCTTCTGTGTATGTGTGTAAATACACACACATAGACATATACATTTTAGAATAAGTCTATCAAGTTCCAAAACAAAATTGTATTTATTTTATGCATCAGTTAGCCATCTCTACAATTTTGAATTCTTAAATGTCTTAGAAATTTAGGGGTATCACATATCCTAAAGCCAGTGGTTGGCATAGTTCAGTCCTCAGCAACCGGGCTATGTCTGTTCTCCTACCTGTCTAAGCATTAGCTTGCTAAAATTCACAAACTGATGGGGTGAGCAGCAGCCCTTTTCTTCAACCTCCTTTTGGAATATGAGAGCTCCACCCTAGCCTGCTCTGCTCCTACTGCCTGTGAGAGCTCTTCAGCCCTCCTCCTTCACTCAGAACCTGGACCACATGGCTACTACCTTCTCATTCCAGACTTGGAACAAATTTAGTGGTTGTCTTCATTCCTATTCACTGCTCTGAGTAGCTTTTAAAGTTTTGATGCACTGAAGGGTTTTACTTGCTTATGAACCTGGGTTTTCTTTGGTATTTTTTTCATTTTTAATATTTTTATTCTTTATTGACTTGTTGCTAAGCATTTGAAACTATGGTTCAGAGCATGAATTCAGTGTGCCATTGTGGTAAAGAATAAAATTTTTGTTTTAATTGTGATATAAAAATATCAGTTTACAAAATGAAGTATGTTCCCCAGGAAAAATTCCAGGAATGGTCTCTGTGGAAGCCAGAAGCTATTCCTGACCTCCTTGGGCCCTACCATTTTACTCTGACTTTGGGATGAATTCTGTTGTCCTGTCATTCAAAAGGCAACTATACACTAAGAAAAATCAAGGAAATTTGTAAGATGGCTGAAACCTATAACTTAAAGAATTAGAAAGAATACAAAGAAAAACCCAGAGTAAGTAAAAGGAAGTAAATAATAAAGAGCAGAGCAGAAATAAATGACATAGAGACTAAAAAAAAAAAAAAAGGCAAAATATCAATGAAACCAAGAGCTTGTTGTTTGAAGAAATAAACAAGATTCAAAAACGATTAGCCGAACTCACCGAAAAACAAAGAGAGAGAACCCAAATAAATAAAATCAGAAACAAAAGAGGTAAAATAACAACTGACACCACAGAAATACAAAAGATTGTAAGAAAATACTATGAATAATTATATGCCAAAAAATTGGACAAACTGGGTGAAATGGACAAATTTATACAATCATACAATCTTCCAAAACTAAACCAGGAAGAGTCAAAGAACCTGAACAGACCAATAACAACTATGGAAATAGAAGCAGTAATCAATAAACTCCCAGCAAACAAAAGCACTTGTCCAGACAGCTTCATTAGGGAGTTTTGTCAAACATTCAAAGAAGTAACATCCATTCTGCTCAAACTATTACAAAAAAATTCAAGAGGAAGGAAGACTTCCAAGCTCTTTTCATGAGGCCAACATAATCCTAATCCCAAAACCAGATGAAGACACTATGAAGAAAGAAAATTACAGGGCAATATACCTGATGAACATAGACACCAAAATCTTTAACAAAATATTAGCAAATCAGGTACAGGAATATATTTTTAAAAAATATTCATCCCACCTAGAGTGATTTATCCCAGAGATGCAAGGATGGTACAATATTCACAAATCAATAAATGTGATACACCACATAAACAAAATGAAAAATAAAAATCATGTGATCATATCAATAGATACTGAAAAAGCATTTGACAAAATCCAGCATCCATTTTTGTCAAAAACTCTCAACAAAGTGGAAATAGAAGGATCCTACCTCATCATAATAAAAACCATACATTAAAAAACCTACAGCCAACATCATACTCAATGGGAAACAACTAAATTAATTTCCTTTAAGAACAGGAAATAGTACAGAAATGTCCACATTTGCCACTCTTATTCAACATAGTGATAAAAGTGTTAGACGCAGTGATGAAACTAGATGAAAAAAATAAAAGGCATCCAAATTGGAAAGGAGGAAGTGGAATTGTCACTCTTTGCAGATGACATAATATTGTCCATAAAAAACCCTAAAGGCTCTACCAAAAAACTACTAGATTTAATAAATGAATTTGGCAAAGTAGTAGGATACAAAATAAATATCCAGAAGTTGATGGCATTTTTATACACTATATTATGAGTGCATTTTATTCACAATAAATAACACTCAGAAAAAGAAACTGATAACACAATCCCATTTATCATTGCAACAAAAATATTAAGATATGTAGGAATAAACTTAACCAAGGAGGTAAAAGACCTATTCTCAGAAAACTATAAGACATTTAAAAAAGAAATAAGGAAAATTAAAAAAAAAAAAAAAAAGTGGAAGCATATACCATGTTCATGGATTGGAAGAATCAACATCATTAAAATGTTCATAATACCCCAAGCAACCTATAGATTCAATGCAATCCCCATTGAAATACCAATGGCATACTTCATAGATCTAGAACAAATACTCAAAAATTTTATATGGAACCAAAAAAAGACACTGAATGGAAACAACAATTTTGAAAAAGAACAAGATCAGAGGGATCAAATTTCCAAATATCAGGTTATACTCCATACTGTTTTATAATTAAAACAGCCTGGTACTGACACAAGAACAGGCATACAAATCAGTGGAACAGAACAGAGAACCCAGAAATGGACCCAAGACAATATGCTCAATTAATATTTGACAAAGGAGGCAAGAGCATACAATGAAGTAAAGACAGTCTCTTCAATAAACGGTGTTGGGAAAATTGGACAGGTACATGCAAAACAATGAAACTAGACCACCAACTTACACCATACACAGGAATAAATTTAAATGGATAAAAGACTTAAATGTAAGTCATAAAACCATAAAAATTCTAGAAGAAAATATAGGCAGCAAAATCTCAGGCTTCACACGTAGCAGAATTTTCACTGATACATTGCCTAGGGCAAGAGAAGGAAAAGGAAAAAATTAATAAGTGGGATTGTATCAAACTAAAATGTTTCTACACAACAAAAGAAACCAGTATCAAAATGAAAAATGAACACACTGTATGGGAGAACATTTTTTCCAATGATACATAGGATAAGGGGTTAATTCCCAAAATATATAAAATACTCATATAACTCAACAAAAGAAAGGTAATCCAATTAAGCCATGGGCAAAGAATCTGAATAGATAATTCTCCAGAGTGGACTTACAAATGGAGAAGAGACGTATGAAAAAATGCTCAACATCACTAATCATCACAAAGATGCAAATTAAAATGATATGAGGTATATCACCTCACACCTACCTGAATGACTACCATCAACAAATCCTCAAACAAGTTCTGGTGAAGATGTGGAGAAAAGGGTACTCTAGTACACTGCTGGTGGGAATGCAGACTGAGGAAGCCACTGTGTGATACAATATGGTTTCTCCTAAAAAATTAAAAGTGGAACTGCCATTTGACCCAGTGATCCCATGTCTAGGAATTTAGCCTAAGAAGCCTCAAACACCAATCAGAAAGAATATATGCACTCCAATGTCCATAGCACCACTATTTACAATAGCTAAGATCTGGAAACAGCTCAAGTGTCCATCAGTAGATGAGTGGATTAAAAAGTGATGGTACATTTACCCAATGGAATACGAAGCAGCTATAAGAAAGAATCTCTTTCCCTGGCCGGTTTGGCTCAGCGGTTAGAGTGTCAGCCTGCGGTCCGGAGAGACCCGGGTTCGGTTTCCGCTAAGGGCATGTACTTCTGTTGCAGTTTGTCCCCGGCCCTGGTTGGTCGTGCGGGTGGCAGCCACTCGATGTGTCCCTTCACGTTGATATTTCTGTCTCTCTCTCCCTTCCTCTCTCTCCCTCCCACTCTATCTGTACCAAAAAAAAAAATGGAAAAATATCCTCGGGTGAGGAAAAAAAAAGAAAGAAAGAATCTCTTATCCATTGAGATCACATGGAGAAAACTGGAGAGTATTATGCTTACTGAAGTAAGCCAGTCAGAGAAAGACAAGTATCATATGATCTCACTTATTTGTGGAAAATAATAAACAAATAAATTGATGAACAAAGTAGATCCAGAGACATGGAAGTAAGGAAAAGACTGATGTACCTCAGAGGAAATGGAGTAGGGGCGAGAAGAGATAAACCAAAGAGCTTATATGCATATACGCATAACCAATGGACACAGACAACAATGCAGTGAATGTGGTGGGAGGTGGGGTGGCAGAAGGGGGAGGAGAGTGTCAATGGGGAAAAAAGAGAGACATCTGTAATACTTTCAACAATAAAGATGAATTTTAAAAATACATCAATTTACTTCATATTTTGTTGCAATTTACTTTATAATTTAACTTATCCAACAGGTTTATTCATCTTTGATGTTAAGTTCTGTTTTTTAATATTCATGTTGATATCCATCTCAGAACCTGAATAACAATAACTGAATTTTTGTCTGATTTATTGGCAATTTAGTTGTATTTTGTAGTGTAACGTGTGTTTTTTAATAGATAGTACTAATGTGCATGTGACTTGGGAATATTGCTTTATTTCTCTGTACTTAATTTTCTTTTCTGCAAAACATGCATTGTAATAATGTATTCTTCATAGAGTTATTGAGTTAATGTATATAAATGAGTAACTTATATTAAGTAAAACGAACAGTGCTAGCCACCTTGTAATTTCTATGTGTTTATTGTTGTTGCTAATTCTATTAGTTCTCATAATTTAGTCTTTTCAAGCAGACATATGGTATTTGTCTCTTTTTGGTTTTTATATTTCTTTTCCCATGAAGATCTAATTTTTTAAACAAAATCTTATGTTCAAGTTGAAAATTTTTTAAGAATCAAATATTTTTGCCTATGCCTGAATAGAATCTCTTTTATTTTCTAGCTTTGTGTTACTTATATAGGGGAATACAATCTTCCTGAACATGTTTGTTCTATTTTTTTTTTTTTTTACTGTTTTGGGGGGGGGTTTACAAAGCTATATCGTAACATGATAATGATAGATACAATTTATTAGACTCTATGAATAGACACCGTTCGAGGATCACATAGTATACTCTATATTATTCAGATAATAAAACTTCTATGTCAGTTAGGATTAGGTTTAAATGTGAAAGCCAAAATTCAAAAGAATAGTGGCCTAAACAAGACAGAAATTAATTTCTATCCCATGTAACTGAAGACCAGAGTTGGGCTCTCCAAGGTTATATGACTAAGTTATTAGGGAGGAGGCTTCTTTAGTCACATTAGCCTGCCATCCTCAACACATGGTTTCTACCTCATGGTTCAAAGAGGGTGCTGGGGGTGGTGGCCAGCCATCACTTCCAAATCCTTGCTGGGAAATTTTTTTATAACTGATGTCTCTGTAACTGATGACCCAAATAGTTAATAGTATTCCCTGCCTAAGCAACAAGTTCATGACTAAACATCAATAGATTGTACTCTAGTTTGGTTATATACTTAAACAAAGAAAACATTCCTTGAATTCCTACTGCATTGCCTCATGTACATCGCCTCATTTCATCTTTACAGCAGCCCTTTTAGGTAGATATTCTTATCCCCATTTTACAAAGAAGTAGAATTTAAGAGATCCAGAGATACCAAAACTTTAATGTGGTTGATACAGGATTCAAGGCAGGTCTTGTGAGTCAAGGTGAGAATACTTGAACTTTTAAAATGTAATATTATACAGGAATTACCTCATAAGTAATAAGATGGGGTTTTTAATAAAATCTTAGAAACAAAGGAATTAATTTAAAATAAATTTTAAAAATACTACAGGTGCCCTGGCCGGTGTGTGCCTCAGTGGTTAAGTGTCTGCCCACAGATCGAAGAATTGTGGGTTCAATTCCTGGTCAAAGGCATGTATTTCAGTTGCAGGTTCAATCCCCAACCCTAGCCCTGGCCCTTTTTACTCAGTGGTTATAACATTGGCCCGCAGTCCAAAGAGTCACGGGTTCTATTCCTGTCAAGGGCACATACCTCTGTGGTGTTTCGATCCCCAGCCCTGGTCAGGGTCGTGTGGGAGGCAACCAATCTATATGTCTCTCTCATATCAGTCTCTCTCTCTCTCTCTCTCTTTCTTCCCCCCTCCCACTCTATTTAAAAAATCAATGGAAAAATATCCTTGGGGAGGATTTAAAAAACTACTACAGGTGATTATTTATATATGTTTACTAACTAAACTGTTGACATAGGGGTGTATGATTATTTGTTATATACTGAATCATTTCTGCATAAAATTTATATGTTGAAGTTCTAACCCCCAGTACCTCAGAATGTGACTGTATTTGAAGATAGGGCCATTAAAGAAAAGTAAGGTAAAATAAGTGTACATGAGTGGGCTCTAATCTAATATGACTGATGTCCTTCTAAGAAGAGGAGTTTAGGAAAAAGACACACATACCACCTGGAGACTGTGTGAGGACCCAATGAGCCCATTTGTACACCAAGAAGAGAGTCCTCAGGAAGAAACCAACCCTGCCAATACCTCTCTATCTGTTTTATGCCTCCTGAGTTACGTTATCTGATGGACTTCCAGCCTCCAGAACTGTGACAAAATAAATTTTTGTTATTTAAGCCATTCAGTGGTATTTTGTTATAGCAACCCTGGCAAACTTATGCATTACTTTTCATTAAAGTATCAATTCCACTACAAGAGGTCAGTAAATTATCTTTGCCTAAGGTCCAGTTCTTGTCTTCTGGGCCTCCAAGTCTTTTCATAGGTCATTTTAATAAAACTTCCGCTAAGAAAGAAGAAGAAGAAACATTCATAAAATGCCGATTCTGTGCTAGATACTAATGAGCTACCATTTAATGAGAACTTACTATGTTTTGTACACACAGCTAAGAACTTTACGTGGATTATTTCATTAAATCCTTCACATAAATCTGCAACTAAAGTGACCTGCACAATGTCCCTCAGCTAGAAAGTGATGGAACCAGATTTGAAGCCAGATAGTCTGACTGCACAGCCCCTTTGCTATGCTGTTCCTCCCTACCTCACTGTTCTGGGAGGGCCTGGAGGATCTCACTGCTGAGCACAGGGCATTACCCCTTCTGCCTCCTCCTCTGGTGCAGAGTTGACACGTGCTTGCACTGTGCATACTTTTATGCTGGATGTCCTCCTTGCTCTCTTCAGTGTTCCTTCTCTGTTCGTTCTTTCACAAAGATTTCCTTTCACCTGCTGGGCAGGGGAACAGAGGGAAACAGCCTTTGTTATTTTTCAAAAGATGCATCTTGCATTCAAACTGTTGTTTCCTTGGAAGGAAACATCCTTTATAGCATTTGAAATCCTTGAACTCTCCTCTCCTGCTACATATGGCGTATGGCTACTCAAAATTAACAATCTTTGGAAGTATTATTACCATCTCAGAAACCTGTCTATCACCACCCTCGGCTCCTTACAGCATCTCCTCTTTTCTAACATTTGAATAGAATCCTCCTTTCCCCCCTCCATATTTTTTTATTTTTGCAAGTTAATGTATGCTCCCTGATTTACATTCTCTGATGTGCTAACAATTCTTCAGAAATAATGATACTCAAATACATGGTCCACTCCTCAGTCTTCAGAGCTGCATCACCAATTATTTTTTAAGGTGGATGAAACATCAAATAGCTCAACCTAGTTTACTTTTATGTATAGGAAAAATGACTCAATTTTGTCTTACTGTAAACTTTGTTTTTAAAAATATCATTAAATGCTTATACATTTTATAACATATATGGAGTTGGAATGCGTCTCAGAAGGGCTGTGAACTGCATTTCTGAAGAATTTTATGCCAGTAGAACAATATGTGGTTGGCAAAGAATGCTAATAAATTGGATTCTGTCCCTATTCAAAGTTTTTACAGCCCCACTACTATTTTGGTAGATATATTCAGACATACCTTAAACAACATTTCCTCATAAATAACACTTTAAATCTGGTATAAGAGCCAGCACAGTGTAGGGAAAAAAAAAAAAAAAAGTTTAGCTGGGGAAACAGATATCTTCATTTCTATATGACCCTGAGCAAGAAATTTCAATACTCTGACCCTCAATTTATCCTATAAAATTACCAAAAAAAATTAAAGTCTTTTCTAATTCTACAGTTGATTCAATGTAAACAAAACTAAAACATTTTTTAAAACACTAATAAATTATATAAATTTTGAAGAATGAAATACTTATTATCACAGGAAGAAAATAAAGATTCCTTAGTAATCATTTTTACTGGTTGCTCTACTGCATCCTAAGGCATACACTATAAAAGAGTTAAAATGGTACCTTTTCTTTTGTAAAAATATTAAACAGAAATGCACACTTAATAACTAATTATTAATCATATGCTTTCTTTCCTAAATAATCCCTCAATAGCCCTGGCCAGTTTGGCTCAGCAGTTAGAGTGCCGGCCTGCGGTCCGGAGAGACCCGGGTTCGGTTCCCGCTAAGGGCGCGTACCTCGGTTGCAGTTTGTCCCCAGCCCTGGTCGGTTGTGCGGGTGGCAGCCACTCGATGTGTCCCTTCACGTCGATGTTTCTCTCTCTCTCTCCCTCCCACTCTATCTGTACAAAAAATGGAAAAATATCCTCGGGTGAGGATTAAAAAAATAAAAAAAAATAATCCCTCAATAATATGAATAATATTAATAATGACTATTTTTCTAAATGTACAAATTAACGTGCTTTCTTAAGCACCCAGCTAGCTGAGAGGGTATGCTGTGGACATTAGGAAGATCAAAAACTCTTGTCAACAATAAAAATATTATGAAAGAAGTAAACCTATTTTTGTTAGAAGAGAGAACTGAGAATACACCGTATCAAAATAAAAACATGTAGCAGAATAATATTTGGCATATTAATTCCCTTTGGGGCATCACTGCATTTTTGTTCTTGTGTTCCCAGGACCTCCTTCTTTTATTGCTGAATGTAAGTCTTTTGTGCTCCAGAGACTAGAAATATCAAAATTCATAGGAGATGAAAGACAAACAAAATGTTTGGTCCAGGTGTCAGCTGACAGGTCACCTAAGAGCAGTGTTTGTGCTCCTGAAGCTGGCTGCGTGGTGATTCTGGATCTGTGCCTCATGCTCTACTTCCCCCACTGAATGTCCCCAGAAAGTGTGCACACTGAGTGGGTCCAATGAGAGAGTCCCTAGAAAACCTGGAGAGCTCAAGGTAGAGATGACTTGCAAGACTCAGGAAAGTCACTAAATCCAGGCAGATGTGAGATTCTCCCTTTATTCTGCAACAGCTGTAAAGCAGTGGCAGCAGGTCTAGGCTAAGACAAATTGAGACAGTCCCACTGAAGGGCCTGGAGAAATCCTAAAGCTGCCCACCACCCCCAAAGGGGGATAACTGACATGAAGAAAGGCTGAGGCACTCAAAGGAGACTTGTGGTCAGGAAGAGGAAGACTGGCTTCCACAGTGGTGCTACACACTACTAAGCAGGTGTCAACAGTAGAAGGTGCCAATGGGAGGAATGGCCCCAGTGGGCCCCATGAGGTATGGGTGATAGCTCAGCAGATGCCAGCAAAAGAAAGAATTGGCTGAGCACAGCAGAGATCGTGTGCCACCCCAGGCGTGTAGTCTCATCACCACCCCCAGAGCCATGATTCCACAGCCAACCTCAAATGGAATACACCCTCTGGAAGAAGGCAAAATCAACAACTAACTAAAGTTTAAATCTAAAATACCAGAGAAATAATTGCAATTTATGTCATTAGACAGAATGATGAATGGAAATGTAGGTTAAGTATCATTCTTAGAAAAACAATGAAAGTTATACATGTGTACATACTTGCAAATGTTGAAAGTAAACGTTGTGTACAATGTACAAAGACACTGTATGTTGTCTAGACACCTCTAGAGCCAAAATTTAAAACCTGGCTGATTATCTTAAGAACAAACTTTTGTCCAGTGGTCACAACATCCATGATATAAGGAACATCTTCTTTTGGAATTCTTCCAGAACTGTTAACTAAATATTCACTTCTTTCTAATTATAAATTGATAAATTGTAGTTTTAAAATTATTACATTGATCTGAGAGTGAAAAGATGGCAGTGGGCAGGACCGGAGGGAGGGTGAGTGCATGAGAGACTGAGCAAGTATGAGAGAGAGTGTGAGTAGACATGAATGTGGACGACCAAACTCATGCAGTGCAGAAAAGCAGAGCAGAAGGTTCCTGTACTGTGGATGGGGAGCAGCCAGCTACTGCAGTAAGCAGCTCTTCAGGCTGCTTCTCCCTGTGCCAGGGAGAGGTCTTGCCATTTTGGAAGATCCCAGGTCTTTCCTGGGAGGAGGCAGTGAGAGTGGCTAGGTCCCAACAACCTGAACACACCAGTGCACCTGGCACCATTAAACCTGTGGACCCCCTGTGTCAACACAGACCAGTGCATAGTAGCAGAGCTGTCAAGGTGCCTGCTGCAGAAGCTGCAAACGGCCAGAGCCCAGCACCATCCTTTACAGTAGCAGCCCAATCAGAGCCGAGATATACCCCCAGCAACAGAGGCTCGGGAGCAGACATCTATCCCCAGGTAAGAGAAGCACAGATCAGCATCTGAGACCCATCCCCAAAAGCTTTAACAGAAGCTGAGCAGGAGCTGAGCCCTACCGGGCAGCAGCAACTTCCCAGCCACCAGTGGCAGGACCTGGGCTCCACAAATGAAAAAAAGAAGCTAAAGAAATTTACGACCATCAAACGAGCACTACAAGAAATGCTGAAGGGACTGTTGTAAGAAGAACAAGAAACAGAGAGAGAAAGAAAGGAACACAGGCATAAAATAAAAATGGCAACTAATAACTATCAATAATAACCTTAACTGTAAATGGCTTAAATGCTCCAATCAAAAGACATAGGGTAGCTGATTGGATAAGAAAACATGACCCATATATATACTGTCTACAAGAGACCCACCTCACAACAAAAGAGTCATATAGGATAAAAGTGAAGGAATGGAAAAAATGTTTCCAGGTAAATGGAAATGAAAAAAAGCTGGTGTACCCATACTCATATCTGACAAGACAGGCTTCAAAACAAGGGCCATAATAGAAGACAAAGAAGGTCACTACATAATATTAAAAGGATCAATCCAACAAGAAAATATAACCCTGGTAAACACATATGCACCAAATACGGGAGCACCAAAATATATTTTAAAACTTCTGAAGGACTTCAAGGGAGAGATCAATAGCAATACAATCATAGTGGGTGACTTTAACACTCCACAGACACCACTGAATAGATCTTCTACACAAAAATTTAACAAAGCCATAGACTCCTTAAAAGATTAACTAGATCAGTTGGACTTAACTGATTTTTAAAGAACATTTCACCCCAAAGCTGAAAAATATACATTTTTCTCAAGTGCACATGGGACATTCTCAAAGATAGACCACATGTTAGGACACAAACTAAGTCTCTACAAATTCAAGAAGATTGGAATCATATCAAGCATCTTCTCAGATCACAATGGCGTGAAACTAGAACTCAATTGCAACAAAAACATTCAAACACTTGGACACTAAATAGGATGTTATTAAACAACGAATGGGTTACCAACGAGATCAACAAAGAAATTAAAAACTTTCTGGAAACCAATAAAAACAAACACTCAACAACACAAAATATATGGGACACAGAAAAAGCAGACCTGAGAAAAAAGTTCATAGCACTACAGGCCTACCTCAAGAAACAAGAAAAATTTCTAATAGACATTCTAGTACTACAACTTAAAGAACAAGAAAGTAAACAAAAAGAAAAACCTAGAGCAAATAGAAGGAAAGAAATAGTAAAGGTCAAAGTAGAAATAAATGACAGAGATGAAAAAAACAATTCAAAAGATCAATGAAGCAAAAAGTTTGTTCTTTGAAAAGATAAAAAAGATTGATGGACGCTTAGCCAGACTCACCAACAAACAAAAAGATGACCCAAATAAACAAAATCAGAAACAAAAGAGGAGAAGTAACAACTGACACCACAGAAATACAAAGGATCATCAAAACTTACTATGGACAATTATATGCAAACAAATTGGACAATCTAAGCAAAATGGAAAAATTTCTAGAAACACAGAGTCTCCCAAAACTAAACCAGGAAGAGATGGAAAACTTGAACAGACCAATAACAACAAAGGAAATTGAAGATGTAATTAAGAAACTCCCAGGAAACAAAAGTCCGGGCCCGGACAGCTTAACGAGGGAGTTTTACCGAACATTCAAAGATCTAATACCCATTCTCCTCAAACTATTCCAAAAAATCCAAGACGAGGAAACACTTCCAAACTCATTTTATGAGGCAGTATAATCCTAATTCCAAAACCAGATAAAGATACTACAAAGAAAGAAAACTACAGCCCAATATCCCTGATGAACACAGATGCCAAAGTCTTTAACAAAATATCAGCAAATTGGATTCAGCAATACATCAAAAAAAATTATTCATCATGACCAAGTGGGGTTCATCCCAGGGATGCAAGGATGGTACAATATTCGCAAATCAATACATGTGATACACCACATAAACAAAATGAAAAATAAAAACCACATGATCATATCAATAGATGCTGAAAAAGCATTTGACAAAACCCAGCACCCATTTCTGATAAAAACGCTCAGCACTGTGGGAATAGAGGGATCATATTTTGACATATAAAGGCCATATATGAGAGACCTACAGCCAACATCATACTCAATGGGCAAAACCATACTCAATGGGAAAACAATCCCATTTACCATTGCAGCACAAAAAAAAAAAAAAAAAAAGATACCTACGAATAAACTTAACCAAAGAAATAAAGGATCTATTCACAGAAAACTACTGGTCATTGAAAAAAGAAATACAGGATGATATAAAAAAGTGGAAGCATATACCATGTTTATGGATTGGAAGAATCAACATCATTAAAATGTTCATACTACCCAAAGCAACCTATAGATTCAATGCAATCCCCATCAAATTACCAACATATTTCACAGAACTAGAACAAATACTTCAAAAGTTTATATGAAACTAAAAAGAACCTCGAATAGCCACAGCAATTTTTAAAGAGAAGAACAAAGTAGGAGGGATCACAATACCAGATATAAGATTATACTACAAAGCCACTGTAGTCAAAATAGCCTGGTACTGGCACAAGAACAGGCAGATAGATCAATGGAACAGAACAGAGAACCCAGAAATGGACCCAAGACAATATGCTCAATTAATATTTGACAAAGGTGGCAAAAGCATACAGTGGAGTAAAGACAGCCTCTTCAATAAATGGTGTTGGGAAAATTGGACAGCTACATAAAAAAAAAAAAAAAAAATGAAACTAGACCATCAACTTACACCCTACACAAGAATAAACTAAAAATGAATAAAAGACTTAAATGTGACTCATGAATCCATAAATATACTAGAATAAAATGTAGGCAAGAAAATTTTAGACATCATACGCAGCAGAATTTTCACTGATACATCACCTAAGGCAATAGAAACGAAAAAAATGAACACACGGGACTACATCAAACTAAAAAGCTTCTGCACAGCAAAGATACAATCATCAAATCAGAAAGACTACCCACTGTATGGGAGAGCATAATCACCAATGATACATCATAAAAGGGGTTAATTTCCAATATATATAGAGTGCTCATACAACTCCACAAAAGGAAGACAAAGAACCCAATTAAAAAATGGGCAGAGGACCTAAATAGATACCTCTCCAAACAGGACATACAAATGGCTAAGAGACATATGAAGAAATGCTCAACATCACTAATCATCAGAGAGATGCAAATTAAAACAACAATGAGGTATCACCTTACACCTGTCAGAATGGCCATCATCAACAAAGCATCCAACAAGTGTTGGCAAGGGTGCAGAGAAAAGGGGACTCTAGTACACTGCTGGTGGGAATGCAGACTGGTGCAGCCACTATGGAAAACACTATTGTGTTTCCTCAAAAAATTAAAAATTGAACTGCCATTTGATCCAGTGACCCCACTTCTAGGAATATACCCTACAAAGCCTGAAACACCAATCAGAAAGAATATACGTACCCCCATGTTCATAGCAGCACTATGTACAATAGCTAAGATCTGGAAACAGCCCAAGTGTCAATCATTAGATGAATGGATAAAAAAGTGGTGGTACATATACACAATGGAGTACTATGCAGCTGTAAGATCCTTTGAGACGACATGGAGGGATCTAGAAAGTATTATCCTAAGCAAAACAAGCGAAGCAGAGAAAGACAAATGTCACATGATCTCTCTTATTTGTGGAATATAATGAACATAATAGTCTGAGGAATTGGGTAGACCCAGAGATGTGGAAGAAGGGTACAGACTGACAATCCTCAGAAGAGGGGGCTGTGGGAGGAGGGAAGAGATAAAGCACAGAATTTATATGCATCTACACATAACCGATGGACATGTACAACAAAGCTGAGTATGGGATGGGGGATGGGGAGGAGGGTGTCAATAGGGCAAAAAAGGAGAAACATATGTATCAAAAATAAATTAATAAAAATTATATTAAAAATTTGGATTCTGGAGTCAAACTGCTTGGGTTGAAATTCCACTCAGCTGTTATTAGCTATGTAAACTTGAGCAAATTACCTAATATCTCTGTGTCTTAATTTTCTTCTCTGGAGAATAAGGCTTGTAATGATACTGGACTCTATAAAAAATGGAGCTGTTCAGCCTGATGATATTTCTCTCCCTCTGGTAAGGTAGGGATCATAGATCCTCTATGCTCCTTGGACCCCATACACTTTTAGGGGTCTTGCTGCCTTTAGCATTATTCTCTCCAGGAAGTACTGATTTTTCTTGATCTTTCTCTTTCTTCCCATCAAGTTTAAGGAACTTGCTTTCTAGTTTCAGTAGTATCTGCTATAACTAACTACAGTTGACTCTTGGACAATGTGGGAGTTAGGGGTGCCAACCCGCACACGGTCAAAAATTCATGTATAACTTTTAATGCCCTAAAACTTGACTAACAGCCTACTGTTACCAAAAGCCTTGCCAATAATAGAGTAAGCTAGAGAAAAGAAAATTTTATTAAGAAAATTATAAAGAAGAGTAAATACATTTTCATATTTATTGAAAAAAAATGTGTGTGTAAGTAGACCATGCAGCTCAAACTCCTGTTGTTCAAGAGTCCACTGTGCTTCCTCTGACCTAGGGAATCTTTATCCTTTGACAGTTTGTGTCTTTGTTTTGCAAAAGCAGCCAGCTTTGGAAACTTCTGGGTTTTTGCCCTGCCTGCCCTGTCTTCCTTGAGGCCATGAGCAGAGCTGGGCTTCTAACATGGCTGAGCCAATAGAAGGGAAATGGGGGAGTTGAGGAAGGAGGAAGGTGCCATCAAGATATCTAGTCAAGCAGTTTTCTGTTTTCTATTTATTAGGTGATTTGATTTTTTTTTTTTTTTATCCATCTGCCCCTTTAGATTATAAATTCCTCAAAGGCTGAACCCGCATTCATTTCCCTGGCCATTGTAACCAGGCAGCTTGCACAGTAACTGGCAAATGGTAGATAGTCAATAAAGATTGAGAGAGTAAATTAACTAGTAGAGCTGCACAGAGAACACTGTAAACCACTCATTTATCATATCTTTGAAAGAGTGACACTTTAACCTTCTGGAATTCATGCCTTCTCTCTAAATCTCATTAATTTCCCTATGTCCCTCTGCAGATTTTCCAGTGGTTCTCTCTTAACTGTCAATAAGTATTATCTCAGAGCTTATCTAACTTTCCTTAGTAAAGATGTCTATTTCCCTAGTATGCCTTCTAGAAAAGACTAATCACTAGTTAAAAACCTTTCCTATAGCTCTTTGCATACTTGAAAACACTCAGGTCATCCCTCTATGGATTTTTCCATACATCAAATTCAAACTCTAAATAATATTTTTTCATAAACCTAAATTTTTATTACTTTACAATTTGGCTGTCTTCCTTTTACTGGTTTAAGTCAATTTCTTCATGTTCCTTCCTTACTGTAGAATCCAGAAATGAAAACATCATCACAATTGTCTGGCTTTGCAACCTTTGCTCAACAGTCCTTCCATAAAGCACACTGCAGGTACTTACAGCACACTGACTGCTAGGGTCTGGCTCAGGGACTACTGGCTAGAAAAACCAAGATCAAATTCAAAGTCTGGCTCTGATACTTCCGTTCATGTGAATTTGAGCAAAAGATTTAATGTTGTTCAGTGATCACAACGCTGACTTCAGTGGGCTGTTGCGGGTAAATGAGTTAATGCGTTTAAAATAGTGGCTGGCCCAAAGTATGGGTTTAATACATATTCTTTCTTTATATCTAAAGTTAGATAAGCTCAGAAATATTATTTCTGTTGTTGTTGTCATTATTAACTACTATAACCTTTCAATCACAGGGTATTCAAAAGAATTTTAAAATATAATGAGTTATAGGAAGACTGCAGTAGGGAAGAAAGGGAAAGCATTGGTAGGAAACGGGCACAAAGGCTAGTGAGACCTTCAGGATTCTTGTCGACTTTATTAACTAAGTCTAGACTTTTATCACCAAGTCTAGCGTGGTTCTGGTTCATGTTAGATGTTCAATACGTACTTGTTGGAATGGATTAATCTAATGTACCCTCTCACCATTTATATAGCCCTATTTTCTAAAAGCAACTTTTTAAAAAATATTTTTTTCTTTATTGATTTTTAGAGAGGAAGGGAGAGAGTGAGAGAGAGAGAAATATTGATGAGAGAGAGAAACATCGATTGGCCGCCTCCTGGGGACCAGATCCACAACCTGGGCATGGGAATCAAATCGGCGACCTCCTGGTGCATGGGTCGATGCTCAAACACTGAGCTACATCAGCCGGGCAACATTTTATTTTTTTAATGCAAGTTTTCCCACTTACTAAGCATGTGACTAAGAGAAATGCAATTGATGCATCTGCTGCTGAGCCAAAGTGGCCAGGGCTGCATCTGAGTTTCTGAGTCATTTGTCAATTGGTTATAAAATTATAACATCATGAGTTGAAGTAAAAATTCAACAAGATAATGTTTTGGTATTTTGCATATGTTCAGTAACATTCTCTGATATTATTATTCTTACACAAAGCATGACAGAGATATAGTATTGTCCCTAGGAAATGAACTTACACAGGTTGAGAGGATAGCTCTCCAAAGAGTTTAGTAATATTTTATATGTTCCTTAGCTGCCACTGACCATAGTATTTAACAGATAATTTCAGGAACCACTGGGACATTTCAATTTGGGGAAGATGGTTCCTTCCTTCCTCCCTCCCATTTTTCCTTTTTCCTTCCTTCTTTTCTTTTAGCAAACAACAATTTTTAACCTATTAAATGACCACAGAAAAAACTGTCTCCCTGGAGGGACTATTTAGGAGAAAGCTTGCTGGAGCCTCTTCCTAGAGCAGCATTTTCGAAGCAATTTTGGGGAATTCCAGAATTGTTGCTATAAGAAGTATAACTCCCAGTTGGTCTGCAGGGGCCGCAGGCCACCAGGACCTGTATAGATGACTTGTCTCTCCACGGTTGCTTTGAGCTCAGCGCTGCGAAGTTAAATCTTCAGAAGCTGAGTCCTAACAGAGCACGAGGAATACAACACTGAGTGCCCCAGGCAGCACAAAAACCCAAAACTGATCACTAAGTAGCTCCACAAGTCGGACAGCAAGGTTCCGTCGTTCTGCTTAGCTGTCCTCTCACGCTCTGCTTCACAGTGTGGCAGGGCCCTTTGCGGAGATCTGACCCAGGCTCCAGGAGAGCGCAGCCAGCCTCCTTTCTCACTCAGGCCTCCTGGGGCCGCTCTGAATTAGTAGGTTCTTCCTGTAACACAATTGATATGTCCTTCATTTATGCTCTTTTCGTCTTATGGAGACTATTTTGGGGTCCTATAAAAATCCCACTTCTTTAATATGCTGCTCACATCCCTACTTCCGAAAGAAAACTACGGCATCAATGCAGATGAGAACGTCTTACACTGAATACCAGCAACTAACGCAACACCATATCAAAACCTCCTTCATGAACAAAATCACCTTGAGAATATAAGGAAAGTTCAGTTTTAGAAGATGCTTAAATATTGGCACATCATATCAATGGATTGAATTTTTTAAAATAATAATCTAAATAGCTACTGAAGAAGGAATTTGAACATCAGTACCTCCCTTTTCCTAATAAATTCATGGATGGAAATGAATTTAAGGATGCTGTCTCTCAGTAATGAAGACTATGTAGTATAAATCATAATTAAGGCCAACTATTAGAAACAGTCCCATGCATATCCAGAATAAAATAAAGAAGCCCAATATTACAATTACTATTTAATATTTTAGGTAGTGTTCATCAATAACAAGAGGTCATGAAACAAAAATTAGATGCACAGGTATAAAAAGGAAAAAGATAAAAGTATTACACTTTGTAGATAGTATAGCTTTAAGCCTGGAAATAGCCAAAGAGTCAACTGAAAAATTATGAGAATTTTACAAATTCAATGAAGTAATTATCTCCAAAGTAAATATACTAAAATTAACAGTGTTCATATATATCAGCAATGAACAGTTTTTAAGAAATTGTAATTGTAAAAAAGTTTCCATTTATAATAGAAACTGACTAGACAGTATACTTGAATACACAGTCTTAACAAAAATTGGTGTGTCCTAATGTGGAACTTTAGGGAGATTAGAATAAATGAAGTGGTGTAAGTGAGGATGGGGCTCCTTGGTCACTGCAGCAGCCTAGGAAACCAGACGCCAGGAATCTGCAAGCCTGCCAGGTGGTGTTGAGCCCCTCAAACTTTCTAGGCAAGTTTCCCTCCAGGGTTCTGGCAATCTCGAGTTCCTCTGACTGGTCCTTTGATCAGTCCACAGATATCCTCACTGCTCACCGCTCATCCACACCGGCTTCCTGCCGTGGCTCAGAGGTCACCTTCTCACTGAACCTCACTCTGATCATTCCATTAAAATCACACAGCATTCCCCCTTTTATTTCCTCTGTTGTACTTATCACCTAAAAATAGATTTATTTAATTTACTCATTTATTTGCTGTCTCCCCTTACTAATGTAAAATCCATGAAGGGAGGGATATTTTAGTTCATATTGTTCACTGCTGCATGAATGAATCAAAATAAAAGACAAAGAAAAACACTAAAATAAAACACTAAGTATGCTATGGTAATGATGTTATAAGTGATCTTTTCTTTTTTTGTTGTTTTAACTTCCTAAACTTTTTGTAGTTTGGGTTATTGCCTTTATTTACTAAAATAAATGTGAATTTATTTATTAAAATAAATGTGAATTTATTTTTAAATGATTATTGTTATGTTTAGCTAGCTTATCTCCCAAGTTGTTTGCTAGGGAAAAGCAATGTGCAGGGAACAAACAGGCTTATTATACAGGTTAAAAACAAAAATAAGCATACACTCTATTTTCATTAGGCTTCCTTTTTATTTCATTGTTTTACATCGTTACATGTTCTTAACTATAGCTGTTATCTGTGTCTTGAGACCACATTTTTATCTTCATCTTTTAATCACCATCATTTTTTCTAATGGATCAAACTTTTCCTATCTAAATTGAAAACCTCCAGCTAATCCCAAACTGAAATTAGTTGATAAGATTAATTGCATTTCATAGAAATGTTCTTAAATGTATATCTTTTATTTCAAATTGAATCTTTTTTTTTTTTCATTATTAATGCTCAGTGAATTTTGTGTTTTAGTTTTATCACAGCTGTATGACCTATTATTTTCACTCATACCTCTTACACATATTTTGGACTATTATATTTTTTAAATTGAGTTACTAAACATTAAAATTATTTATTAGGTGGTAGTTTTAAGAAACCTTTGGGATTTAAATCAGGTGAACGTTGATGATGGTTACTAGTAACTCCTGAAGAAAAAGATTTTGTCTGTACATATGAGGGTCAGTTTGGAACCTAGTCACCTGGTTGCTTGGAGGAGTTCTTTTTCTTTTAATTTTTTTTCTTTATTATTTTTTAGAGAGAGAGATAGAAACATCGATGAAAGAGAACATCGATTGGCTGCCTCCTGTATGCCCACCACTGAGAATTGGGCCCACAACCTGGGCATGTGCCCTGACCGGAAATCAAACTGCGACCTCTTGGTACATGGGTCAATGCTCAACCAGTGAACCATGCTGGTCAGGTTTGGAGGAGTTCTTCATATTTATGGCATACTCTGGAATCCCTTTTTAAATAGGTACTCCCATGAAAAGAACTTTGAGGCCTATTTCTAGCTATCCTCTTTTCTCTCTCTCTCTCTCTCTCTCTCTCTCTCTCTCTCTCTCACACACACACACACACACACACACACACACACACACACACTCTAGAGAATCTAAGTTTTTATTATACCTTGGTGATTATGTCCTGGGAATAAACATTTACATGACAGCTACATTTAATTTTATTAATATGTCCTTGTATTCTAATTTCTACATTTTCTGTAATTGTTTAAGATTTACTACTAGGCAAAGCCCAAGAACTTTTGGAATTAGATGATCTCATAGTGTTCATGAAAGGGCTTCTTAACCTTTCAGAAACACCAGACATTTCCACTCAACCAAGAATTAAATTGGCAGCTGTCTGCTTGCTCTAAGCAATGTTCAAGTGGCAGGAAGCCCTTGAAGCAGTCAGTTTCTGGACAATTGGTTATACATTTCCATTCAGAGACTCAAACAAGCCCCATCAAGGCCATTTTGTGAGGTCTTAACTCCTTTCTGTGTTCTCTTCACCCCTAAGAGCTCATGATGTGATCATCTGGCAAAGCAAGCTTGCCAAAAGATGTTTGCTTAACTGCATTCCCACCAGTGAAGCTATTACACATTTATCCTAAGGCAACATCTCAATGTCCAAGATAGAAATGTAAGTGTATGTAAAGATATGCTGCCTGATTAGACCATGACCTCATATTGTGACAGGCATCTCTCACAGACACCAGAGAGGTATTGTTGGACAGCCTGAGTCAGAGTGAGAAGGCTGTCCCCAATATTGATTCTTGTCTTCTCATATGAATGAATTTATATGAGACCTTGATTGCATTGTGATAAAGTGAATTTATTTAAAAAATTAATGCGTGCACATTTATTAAAGAACCAAGGCAATCTATACATCTGTCTTATGAAGCACAGATGTGTTCTTAGCTAATCTGAAGAGTGAGTAGGGTGGGGGTTTCTGCTTTATATACCCTCCTGTCTATATGTTTTTTTTAAAAAAAATTCCTCTACTAGATAATTCTGGTACAGATCAACTCTGAAGGTCTCCTCTTTTATTTGTTATGGCTTTTCCACAATTTGTGAGAGGCACCTGGCAATTAAACCCCAACTGTTGGCCTTCTATTTAACAGTGGGATGACATAAGACTATCTCCTCTTCCCCCTCCTCCCTACTGTTTTAATAGCATCATGATGATTTGCACTAAGTAGTCTCTGATTCCTCCTCCTCCTCTCCCCCTTCCCTTCTCCTGCCTCTCCTGCATTCTTTTGAGAAAAAGAGGTTTCAACACTTTGTTCTCAAGATAAGGTCCTGAAACAAGCAGCCTGTAAAACTTTTTGGTTTTGTTTAATTTTCCTGCCTCAGTTTCCCTATTCCACTTGTCCTGAAATTTTCCTAGATTTTCTTTGTCCTGTAACAATATCAGTGATCCACTATTACATTCTGTGTCCAGACTAGACCTGTGGAGCCCAGTTATACCTGTGATAGGCTATATGTAAGAGCAGAATGCAGGTGTAGGAAATCCCAGAGTTGGGCCCAAAAGGGAACTTAAATTGAAACTTTCCATCAGTCTAGAAACTGCTCCTAAGGAATGGTTATTAGTGAAACCAAGAAATGGAATCTGTGGTTGAGACTGCTAGTGTCTCCAGTTGTCCATTCTCTCTTTCTTTAGCCTCAATTTAAATTCTCACTTTTTGAATTCTCACTTTATGCCTCTTATCAATTGTGGAGAAGCCATAACAAAGTAAAGGGGAGAGCTTCAGAGTTCATCTGTACCAGAATACCTAGAAGAGGAATTTTTCTAAAAGATGGACCTGTGGCTACCCTGCTGAAGACTACATTTCCTAGCTCCCTTGCATATGTGGCCATGCAACTAAATTCTGGCCAATGAAATGTGAGCTGAAATGATGTGTGCAACTTCTGAGTTGTGTGCTTAAGGGGAAAGGAGATGTTTTCTACTTTCCCTTTTTCCCTCCCCACTGGCTAGACAGAAGTAGAAGCGAGGAGCAGCAGTGTAGAACACGAGTTGGAAGCCAAGTATTGAGGAGAACAGAATAATAAGCAGGACTCTAGTTTCCTAATACCACAGAGTCACTTTATACTTTCTGGGCTATTTGTACTCACACCATTATGTCAGCTAGACATACAGTTAGATCTTGTTAAAGCCACTGTAGTTTTAGTCTTTATCATAGCACTCAGACTTGTATTCCAACTAAAACAAACTGAAAGGCAAGACCTGGAAAGGTAGAAAATTAGTCTATCAAGTTGTTTTAGTTGTGTAGACATAAAAAATAGAAGATAAACTAACATCAAAAGTGAGAATTTTTTTTAAAAGTGAGGGAAGATCTCTTAGCTCAGGCTGCTATAACAAAATGCCACACACTGGGTAGCTTATTAACAACAGAAATTTATTTCTCACATTTTTGGAGGCTGGGAAGTCCAAAATCAAGGTCCTGGATCATTCAATGTCTGGGAAAGGTCTTCTTCCTGATTTACATATGGCCATCTTCTTCTTGTGTCCTTACATGTCAGAAAGGGGGGGGGGAGAGGGCGAGGGCGAGGGCGAGGGCAAGGGAGAGGGCAAGGGCGAGGGCGAGGGAGAGGGCGAGGGCGAGGGAGAGGGAGACGGAGACGGAGACGGAGACGGAGACGGAGACGGAGACGGAGACGGAGAGAGCGCGCTCTGGTCTCTTTTAAAGGGCACTAATCCAATTTATGAGAGCTCTACCCTTATGACCTAATTACTTTCCAAAGGTCTATCTTCAAACACCAACACATTTGAGTTTAATTTTAACATATAAATTGGCAGCTGTGGAGGGACACTAACATTCATTCATAGTAGATGATTAAGTTTAAAAAAAGGTTTCAGGACTTCCGGTCAAGATGGCGGGGTAGGTAAATGAGGTATCGCGTCCTCCCACAACCACATCAAAGTTACAACTAAACTACAGAACAACCGTCATTCAAAACTGCCTGAAATCAAGCTGAATGTAAGTCCTACAACTACGGAATTAAAGCAGCAGCCACATCCAGACTGGTAGGAGGGGCGGAGGCGCTAGGGCAGGCAGTGAGACAGGCTGGTCCCACACCCACGTGTGGCGGACAAAAATCGGGAGGACACCTCGGCTGGGAAGGTCCTTCCTGAGGACTGAGGGGCCTTGCTCAGGGTTCAAGTGCCAGGAAGAGAAGTCCCCATAACTTCTGGCTGGAAAAACCAGCGGGAACTGAGGCTCAGGGAAGCTGAAGTGGCTGGAGCCCCAGGCAGCTCCTTAAAGGGCCCGCACATGAAGTTATCAGACTCTCTCCCTCTAAGCTTGGAGGGAAGACAGCTCCAGGGGCACCAGAGATACAGGGAAGAACGGAGATGTTTGGCACTGGAGGAGGGCTGGAGAGGGGGCTTTCTCCGGGACAAACGTGCTGTCAGAGGCCTTTGTTCCTTTGGTGAGCCCTTCCCTAGGGTGGCAAACAGCCACTATATCTGTGACTCCAGCAACCTGGCTCAAACTGGTAGCCCCGCCCTGGTGACTCCCTGAGGCCCCGCCCCTCCCCGCCCCACCCAACTTTCAGGCCCACCCAAACTGTTGCCACTTGCTTAACCATAGGATTGGCCTGTCTTGGATCCTGCTTCAGGTTTTTCCTAAATTCTTTTAAACGAGCAGCATCTGGTCTCAGCTAGCCCCACACTGCTCGTTAAGTAATACACAGAAACAAACACAGGGAGGCAGCCAAAATGAAGAGACAAAGAAACAGGTCCCAAATGAAAAAACAGCACAAAACCCCCAAGAAAAGAACTAAGCAAAATGGAGATAAGCAACCTAACAGATGCTGAGTTCAAAATACTGCTTATAAGGATGCTCAATGAACTCGGTGAGAACCTCAGTGAATTTAGGGAGGGCCTCAAGAGCATAATAAAGGACCAGTCAGAAATGATGGATGCACAGTCAGAATCGAAGGAGGCATTAACTGAAATAAAGAATAATTTACACAGCTTCAATAGTAGAGTATGTAAATCCAAGAAGCAAACCATCGATTTGGAATATAAGGAAGCAAAAACGCCCAATCAGAAAAGCAGAAAGAAAAAAGAATCCAAAAAAATGAGGAGAGTGTAAGGAGCCTCTGGGACAACTTCAAGCATGCCAACATTCGCATCTTGGGGGTGCCAGAAGGAGAAGAGCGAGAACAAGAAATTGAAAACCTGTTTGAAACAATAATGGCAGAAAACTTTCCTAACTTGGTGAAGGAAACAGACATACAAGTCCAGGAAGCACGGAGAGTCCCAAACAAGATGAACCCCAAAGACCCACACCAAGACACATCATCATCAAAATGCAAAAGGTTCAAGACAAAGAGAGAATCTTAAAAGAAGCAAGAGAAAGGCAGCTAGTTACCTACAAGGGAGTTCCCATAAGGCTTTCAGCTGATTTCTCAAAAGAAACTTTGCAGGCCAGAAGGGAGTGGCAAGAAATATTCAGAGTGATGAAAAGCAAGAACCTACAACCAAGATTACTCTATCCTGCAAAGCTGTCATTTAGAATCGATGGCCATATAAAGCCTTTCCCAGACAAGAAAAAGTTAAAGGAGTTCATCACCACCAAACTGTTATTATATGAAATGATGAAGGGTCTTTTTGAAGAAAAAGATAAAATATATGAACAAACAAAATGGCAGTGAATACATATCTATCAACCATGGAATCTACAAACAAAATGAACAGGTAGAACAGAAACATTCTCATAGATACAGAGAACATTTTGTTGGTTGCCAGATGGGAGGGGGGTTGGCACAATGGGTGAAAAAGGTGAAGGGATTAAGAAGTACAAATTGGTTGCTAGAATCACAAACCTCAAAGGGAAAGGGGTTGGGGGGTGGGAAGAAATAAACCAAAGAACTTATATGCATAACCAATGGACACAGACAATAGTGTGGGGAACGCGGAAGGGAGGCGGGAGTGGGGAGGAGGGGGTCAATGGGGGAAAAATGTGGAACATCTGTAATACATTCTACATTCAACAATAAAGATTTTAAAAAATAATAAAATAAAATAAAAAATAAAAAAAGGTTTCAGAGCCAATTTTGTGAACACTAAAGATCCATCAGGGTGCTCTTTTTATACCCATCAAGGGACAACTACTTGATGGGATTGAGGTAAGATTAATGTTGAAGCTGGTGTTCCATGGCTCTTGCTTCATTGAGTAGGACTTTGGGTTTGTACTTTGGAATAAACTTAAATTCTTCTGTGTCATACAAGAACAAAAATGAATGGAGCTGAGTTATTCATCCTATGGCTAAATAAAATATACAATCCTTTAATCTTAATATTTTATATTAAATATTTTATATTAAATATGGATGATCCCAAGTCACTAGACTATTGACTCACAGTTGTACTTGTCATATAAACAATACCCTCTTTGAATAATATGCTAACACTCAATTTTTGTATTTACTTTTGGTTTACACAATCAGATCAGAAACACTAATCAATGGATAGGGAACCCTAGATTTTAGTCACAATAATATGCAAGAGTTATTTTCAGTTGTTTTTTTATGTGGGGCTAATGATAATTTGTTAATTATATTTCTAATTAGCTTTTTGATAAGGTCTCCAGTGTGTAATCACAACCAGTCTTTGTACTTTATTTTTTCATTCTTTGTATTCTTGTAGAATCTTGTGGAGTTTTCTTATGAGCCTGTAAAGACTAAGAAAACAGTTATTTTGTATCCCAATCAAAATGTTAATGACAAAATTAATTAGAATATAATGATACCCAGATTCTTATTAGAGTTGAGTTACTATATTAACCTTTGTGAAAATTAAGACATAAGGTATATGCTCTTAAAATATCTTTGATACAATAAAAATGACTGACTTCTGAGCATTTACTATATTATTAAAATATGTACTCCAGTTTTAGCCTTTTCTCTGTATAAAAGTTTCTCCTCCCCCAATTGAAAAGTACTTTGTGTGCTAGTTCTATTGCTATGCAGTTAACTCATATGATGGGAATAAAAGTTATGGTACTTTTGGTTTCAAATGGTCATCATGATAATAAGAAACTTGATATCATTGAGTTCTGATCGAATTCCAATATATCCGATGTATAAGAAGGCAGTAACTAAGCACCCTTTTGGGTCCTGAGGAGATGGTGTGCCCAGAACTATTCCTAGAAAATGACAAAGTGTAGTATCTGCTCAGGGCAAGCTCTTCGGGGCATCGATGGGTAAACTGTCACGTAAAAGCATAAACCCTAAAAATCCTCATGAAACTGTAAACAAAGAATTTTGAAGTTGATTTCTATGGTCAAGAGGTATATGTTAGACAGTTATAGGAAGTAGACAGTGAAAGGACATCTGAGAAATTGAAGGCAGAGGAAATCTTCAAGGTGGCACTGAAACTTAAAGGTGACACCCTTTTAACTCCAAATAGAACTATAGCTTCACACTCCTCAATCTGGCTAAGAAAGAAGTTTTGTAAAAGTAATTCAGTAACAGCAGTATTTTGCAGAGGGCATTCATATTTATATAAAGTCATATCTCTTGAGCTGTATATATCACATGATGTGTAAAATGCCATTGGAACTAAAAACTATAGTTATAGAAATTCTATGATAAAATTTATATAGCTGGGACTGAAAGTCTCTAAAGTTTGATGACTTAAATTGAAATAATTAAAACCAGAAGCTAAACACAGTTTGTACTAAGAGGTGGTAACCATTTAATCTGGACTAGATTGATATGGATGTCAACCAAGATGAGATAGGAAAGGAGACCAATAAACTCTGCAGATAAAGAAAAGGGGAAAAGAAGTATTTCTGAACAGGTATTTTCCCACCCATGTTGGCCTGAAGCATTAGCAGTGCCCTAATCAGATGCAATGGGTAACTCCAGAACACTGCCATGCTTAAACATTTTATATACTTTATGGCATTTACCTCTTTGTGTTTGTTATACCTTGTGGATTAGGTTCAATTAGTCATTTAGTTTGCCTAAGGCTGTCACACTTCAGGGGATAGCCTTTCAGATATTATTAATTTCTGTAGGAAGCAAAGCCATCCTTTTCATTTACTAAAAATTGTTTTTACAGCAATTCTTACTTACTTCCCCCTCTGATGTCATTCACTTTCTGATGTATCATTCTCATCAGCAAAGAAATATACTTGACACCCAGCTGGTATGGCACAGTAGTTGCGTGTCAACCCATTCACCAGGAGGTCATCAGTTCGATTCCTGGTCAGGGCACAAGCCTAGGTTGTGGGCCTGATCCCCAGTGGGAGGCATGCAGGAGGTGACCAATTGATGTTCTCTCATCAATGTTTCTATCTCTCTCTCCCAAATCAATAAAGAAAAAATATTTTAAAAAAAGAAATATGCTTGAAAAATTTTTTATCTTAAAACAAAAGAAAATAAAACTTTCTATTGACCCCAACTTCTCACACCACCTACAGTTCCACTTCATTAATCCCATCTACAGCAAACCTCCTTAAAAGTTGTCTAAATTCATTGTGTCCAACTTTTTTCTCCCTATTCTCTCTCCTTTATTTTATGGAAGTGAAATTTATATAACATAAAATTAACCATTTTAAAGTGAACAATTAAATGGCATTTGGTACATTCACAGTGTTATGCAACCACCACCTCTATCTAGTTCCAAACTCTTTTATCACCAAAGCAAACAACAAAAACAAGAAACCTATACTCTTTAAGGAGTTCCTCCTCAGCCTCCCTGCTCCCAAGTCCCTGGCAACCACTAAGTGGCTTTCTTGTCTCGATGGGTTTACTTTTTCTGTATATTCATGCAAATGAAATCATATAATATGAGGCCTATTGCATCTGGCTTCTTTTGTTTAGCATTATATTTTAAGATTTATTCACATTGTTAAAAGTATTATATTTTATTCCTTTATATGGCCAAATACTATTCCATTTTATGGATATACCAAATTATTTATGCATTCATCCATTGATGGACACTAGGGTTGTTTCCACCTTTTTAAAAAAATGTTTTTATTGACTTTTTAGAGAGAGAGGAAGGGAGAGAGAGAAACATCAATAGGCTGCCTCCTGCACACCCTCCATGGGGATAAAGCCTGCAACCTGGGCATGTGCCCTGACTGGGAATCGAGCTAGGACCCCTCAATCCAGTGAGCCACACTAGCCAGGCTCCACCTTTTGAATATTGTGAATAGTTCTGCTGTGCATTCATGTGTAAGTTTTTGTTTAAACATCTGTTTTCAATTTGAGTATATATCTAGGAGTACAATTGCTGAGTCATATGGTGACTCTATGTTTAACTTTTTGAAGAACTGCCAAACTTTCCACAGCATCTGAAGCACTATATGAGGTTCTGATTTCTCCACATCCTGGCCAACACTTGTTATTTTCTGTTTTGGTTGCTGTTGTTGTTGTTATATCCATTATAGATGTGAAGTAGTATCTTTATGCAGTTTGGATTTGCATTTTCCTAATGACTAATGATACTGAGAGTCTTTTCATGTGATTGTTGACCATTTATATGTTTTCTTTGAAGAAATGTCTATTCAAGTCCTTTGCCCATTTTTAAATTGTTGTTGAGTTGGAAGAGTTCTTTATATATTCTGGATATTAAATCCTTATCAGATACATGATTTGCAAATATCTTCTCCCATTCTGTAGGTTGTCTTTTCACTTTCTTGATAAAGTTCTTTGATGTGTAAAGGTTTTATAATTTTGATGATAAATTCAACTTTATTTTTTCTTTTGTTACTCGTGCTTTTATTTTTTATATTTAGACATCATTCCCAAATCCAATGTAATAAAGATGTCCCCCTATATTTTCTTCTATGGGTTTTCTGATTTTAGCTTCTTACATTTAGGTCATTGGCATATTTTGAGCTAATTTTTGGATATTGTGTGAGATAGAGGTGCAACTTATTTTTTTGCATGTCAGTATCAATCATCCAACATCATCTGTTAAAGAGACTATTCTTCCTCCATTGAATGGTCTTGGCACCCTTATTGAAAATCAATTGACCATATATGTGAGGGTTTATTTCTGGACTATCAATTCTATTTCATTGGTTTATATGTCTGTCTTTATGCTGGTACCACACTGTTTTAACTACTGTAGATCTGTAGTAAATTTTGAAATCAAAAAGTGTAAGTTTTCCAAGTTTCTTTTTCTTTTAAATATTGGTTTGGCTATTTAAGACCTTTTTGATTCCATATGAATTTGAAAATTGGCTTTTGCTTTTCTGAAAAAAAAAAAAAAAGTCACTAGAACTTTGGGAGAGATTACATTGAATCTATAAATTGTTTTGGGTAGTATCACCATCTTAATAGTATTGTCTTATTACTGATAAACAGACTTAACCTTTCCATTTATTGAGTTATTTAATTTATTTCAGCAATGTTTTCAGTGTACAAGTCTTTCACCTCCTTGGTTGAATTTTTTTTATAAGTGTTTGTGGTTTTTTATAACCATAAGTGGTTGAATATATTTAATAGCTCTAGCAGAGTTTGGTGTGTGTGTGTGTGTGTGTGTGTGTGTGTGTGTGTGTGTTATTTAGAATGTTCTATATATAGGATCATATCATCTACAAATAAAAATAGTTTTACTTCTTCCTAATTTAAATAAATTTTATATTTTTATCTGTTTAATACCTCTGACTAGAACTTCCAGTATAATGTTAAATAGCAGTCATGAAAGTGGGCATCCTTGTCTTGTTTCTGATCTTAAGGTAAAGGTTTTCAATCTTTCACCTTTGTGTATGATGTTAGCTGTAGATTTTTTTCATAAATGCCCCGATCATTTTGAGAAAGTTTCCTTTTATTCCTAGTTGTTATCCTTCATGATAAAAACTAGGATTTTTTTTCAAATGCTCTCTCTACATTAATTGACATAATCATGTTTTTTTTTTTTGTTTTTTTTTTTTTTGCTTTTTCTTTTATTCCATTAATGTGGTGTGTCACATTGCTTAAATTCTTATGTTGAACCACACTTGAATTCTGGGCATAAATCCCACTTGGTTATGTTGTATAACCCTTTTAATATACCCTTTGAATTCAGTTGCTTAGTATTTTGTTGGGAATTTTTGCATCTATATTGATAATAAATATTTGTTTTCTTTTCTTGTAATGTCTTTGGTATCTGGGTAATAGTAATTTCCTAGAATGAGTGAAGAAGTGTTCTTTCCTGTTCTATACTCTGGATGAGTATGAAAAGGATTGATGTTAATTCTTCTCTAAATATTAGTTAAAACTTGCCCGGCAGGTGTGGCTCAGTGGTTGTGCATCGATCCATGCACCAAGAGGTCATGGGTTCGATTCCCAGTCAGGGCACATGCCCAGGTTGTGGGCCAAATCCCCAGGAGGAGCTTACAGGAGGTGGCCAATCGATGTTCTCTCATCGATGTTTCTCTCTCTCTCTCTCTAAAATCAATCAAGAAAAAAGTTAAAAAAAAAAAAGTATTAAAAATATATACATATATTAGTTAAAACTCACCAGTGAAACCATACAGTCCTGGGCTCTTTTTGGTTGACAGTCTTCTTACCAGTTATTTTTCTTCTTGGGTCAGTTTTGGTAGTTTATGTGTTTGCAGGAATTCATCTATATCATATAGATTATCAAACTTGTTGAGGTGCAATTGTTCGTAGTATTCTCTTGTGATCATTTGTGTTTCTGTAAGGTTGATAATAAAGCCTCTACTTCCAATTTTAATTTTAGTTATTTAGACCTTCTTTCTTTTTTCCCTTTTGTCTAGTTAAAGTTTTGTCAATTTTTTGATGTGTTCAAAGAACCAACTTTGTTTTTGTTGATTTTCTCTATTGATATTCTCTTCTCTATGTTTTTTTTTTAGTTCCACTCTAATGTTTATTATTTCTTCCTTTTACTAACTTTGGGTTTAATTTGCTATTTTTTATGTTCCTTGTAGTGTAAGTTCAGTTACTGATTTGAAATCTTTTTTTTTTTAAATATATGCATTTATACCAAAAACATTCCTCTTAGTGCTGCTTTCACTTTATCCCATAAGTTTTGGTGTGTTGTGATTCATTTTAATCTGTTTCAAGTATTTTTAAACTTCCCTTGTGACCTCTCTGACCCACTGGTGTTGTTTAAGGGTGTACCATTTATCTCTACTTATTTGTGAATTTTCCAGTTTACCTTCTGTTATTGATTTGTAGTTTATTCCATTATGTTCTGAGAAGATATTTTGTATGATTTCAGTCTTTTAAAACTGATTGAGATTTATTTTATGGCCTTACATATAGTCTATCCTGAGGAATATTTCATGTACATTTGAAAAATGTGTATTGTGCTTTTTTTGGTAAAGTGTTCAATCCATGTCTGTTAGATCTAATTGGTTTATAGCGTCACTCAGGTTCTCTTTTTCCTTATTAATCTTCTGTCTAGTTGTTTCATCCATTATTAAAAGTGGGGTACTATGTATCCAAATATTATTGTAGAACTGTCTTTCTTTAATTCTTCAATTTTGTATTTGAAGGTTCTATTTTTAAGTGTGTATAGTTTATAATTATTGCGTTTTCTTGCTGGATTAACATTTCTATCAAAATGTATTGTCCTTAGTTGTCATTTATTAACTTTTCTGACTTTGTCTATTTTGTCTGACATCAGTAGAGATACGTCTGCTTTCTTTTGTTTACCATTTTCAGGGAATATACTTTTTCATGTTTTTATTTTCAACATTATTTATTTTATCTCTAAAAAAATTTTTTTCTTTATTGATTTTAGAGAAAGAGAAAGATAGGAGAAAGAGATAGAAACATCAATGAGAGAAAACATCAATTGGCTGCCTCCTGCATGCCCCCCACTGAGGATTTGGCGGACAACCTAGGCATGTGCCAGACCAGGAATCAAACTGGTGACCCCTTGGTAAATGGGTTGACACTCAACCACTCAGCCACACTAGCTAGGCATTTGTCTTTTATCTTAAGTAACTCTCTTTACAGACATTATGTAAGTGGGTCATGCTTTATTCATCCAATCTGCTAATATCTTCCTTTTGATTGGAGAGTTTAAACCATTTACATTTAAGTAATGACTGATCAGGAAGAATTTAGGTCTCTTATTTAGCCCTTTTCAGTATGTCTGGATTTTGTTCCTTGATTCCCTCTTTTAAAAAATATTTTTTTATTGATTTTTTTCCAGAGAGAGAGAAATAGACACATCCATGTGAGAAACATACATCTGCTGCGTCCGGCACACCCCCTACTGGGAATCAAACCCACAACTGGGGCATGTGCCCTGACTGGAAATTGAACTGGGACTTTTCAGTCCATGGAAAGATGCTCAATCTACTGAGCTGCACTGGCCGGGCTCAATTCCCATTTTACTGCCTTATTAAAATTTAGGTTATTTTTTAGTGTACCATTTTTATTTTCTTCTTTTCTTTTCTATATCTTCTTTTTTTGTTTGTATTCTTAGTGGTGACCATAAGATTAAAATTAATACCTTAAACTTATAATATCCTAGTGTGAATAATTCCAATTTACTTTCAATAATCCGCAAACACCCTCCTTTTATAATTTTAATCTCTCCCCCATGTATTATTATTACCAAAGAGTATATCTTTATATTATTTTTATTTATCTATGTATTTATATTATTATATTTATTTTAAATTTTTTTTTGTGCCCATTAATATAGATTTATAATATTATTCATTTGCCTTTTAAATCATATAATTAAAAAAACAGAAGTTATAAACCAAAGTACATTAATACTGGCTTTTATATTCACAAATATAGTTACCTTTACCAGTAAGTTAGAGGAAACAAAGGCAAGCACCTTGCATTTGTCCTTCAGGTAGGCCCACATAGGTCAGAGTAGATAAATACAGTTCTTTGAGAAAAAGGTCTTCTCTGCCCCCTCTAGAACCAGGGACTAGGGTCCCACACCTGGAATATGGGCTGTGGTCTTCCAGACTGCTGCCATATAAAGGTGGGGACAAAGACAATAAAAAACACACAAAGTTTCCTAACATCTTTTGCCGCTTTTTTGTAATTCAGCTTTTTTTTTGGTTGTTGTAAATTTCCCAGAGTTCTGACAAAGTTGATTCTGACAGTGTTTGCTTGTTTTTATGTTTCTATGAAGTGATGGACCTTGGAGCTACCTACTCTGCCATTTTTGCTGATGTTGTCCCTCCAGTTGTCTTTTAAAACATGTACTTTAAGCCCACTCCACATCCTCCCCATACCTGAGGAAGAAGCAGCTTTACGCTTGTTTGTTCATTGCTATCAAAAACAGTCACATATTTGCTCTCAGTAACAGCAACGTACACAGGACCCCCTCATCTAACCTTGGGACTCACTTCTAGGCCTTCCTCCAAATAGCTATCAGAATTAAATATCTCCTCAGATTATTTTAGTTATATCCCAAAGCACAATTCTTATAGGTCATCTACTTTCCTATACAAAAGGCATTCTCATCCCTATACTATCCTGTATATTCATTCTGCTGAGTGAATTTTTTCACTGCTCCTCACCTCCTCCCAGCACTTTCCTTGTGCTTTCTGGAACTCCCTCTCAAGAATCAGCAAATTCCTCCAACCCTTCTCTAAACATTCCCTCTACCACTGCCTTCATTGAAACCTGTCTGTCCTTTGGAGGCAGTAACCCCCTTCAGTCCTCTCAAGGAGAGGCTGTTTATACTCAAACTATAACGTTTGGGAGTCAGCATAAGAGCCCCTCCTTATTCCTCACTACCACTTCCTGATCATAGTTCTCCATCTTTTATTTCAGGTTTATGAAATTTAACTTTTAAAAGAAATAAAATGCTTAGTTGAAAATTTAAATCAGGTATACATTTAAAAGTAAATGCTTTTTCACCCCAGAACCCAGCTCCCCCAAGCCATCCATCAGCATATATATGTATGTGTACTCCCATAGGCACAGGTACACCTATGTACATGTATACACGTACACAAATAGACTGATACCTGCACTATTATACAAGCATGTGCACATGTAAACACAGTACATAAATCCCCGGTGCACGTGTAATTATATATACACATGCATATGCATACTCACATATATGTTGGGTTTTGTAAAATGAGATCATGCTATTCATACCTTCAATTTATCAATAAACCATTTTGAAGTATGATACATATGAATAGTAAAGTGCACAAATCTGCTTGATGAATTATCTTAAAGTGAAGGCACTCATTTAACACTTTTCCACTACTTAGTATTTTTACTTAACACTACATTGTGGAAATCTTCCCGATCAACACACATTGCAAATTCACTCTATATAGTGGGTCCATTCTAGGTTTGAATGCATGATTTAATTAACTAATCTGGGATCTTTAGGCCTGGTGCAATGATTATCCTTGTGCATGTCTTTTAGACCACATTTATGAGCATATCTGAAAGTGGAAGTTCTGGATTCCCTCACTGTCTTATGCCAATATCTCCAAAAGTTCCCTTGGCAGTCTCTCCTTGGCTGTTAGAGGAGCAGGGGCTTACGAGCTGTAAGGTTGCACCTGGCCTTTGTTACCTTGGGGCTCCATCATCCCCATCGATGTGCATGTGCTTAGCTCTGTGCCAGCCTCTGTCCCCGACATCCTATCCTGTATAAGAGCCACCACTGAATTCCTAGTGATGTTGCTGCCCTCTCATCAGGGTGAGCAGGATTTTTTTTAATTATTATTATTAATTTTTGTTACAGATGTTTCTCCTTTTCCCCCCACTGATTACCCCCTCCCTGCCCTGTCCCCAGCTTTGTTGTCTGTATCCATTGTTCATGCATACATGCATATAAGTTCTGTGGTTTATCTCTCCCCCACCAACCCCTCGTCTGGGGATTGTCAGTCTGTACCCCACTTCCATGTCTCTGGGACTACCCCATTCCTCAGACTGTTATGTGTATTATATTCCGCCAATAAGTGAGATCATATGATACTTGTCTTTCTCTGTTTGGCTTGTTTCACTTAGGATGATACTTTCCAGGTCCCTCCATGTAGTCTCAAAGGATAAGAGATCTTTCTTTATTATAGCTGCGTAGTACTCCATTGTATATATGTACCACAGCTTTTTTAACCATTTGTATACTGATGGACACTTGGGCTGTTTCCAGATCTTAGCTATTGTAAATAGTGCTACTACAAACATGGGGGTACATATATCCTTTCTGATTAGTGTTTCAGGCTTCTTAGGGTATATTCCTAGAAGTGGGATCACTGGGTCAAATGGAAGTTCAATTTTTAATTTTTTGAGGTAACACCATAATGTTTTCCATAGTGGCTGCACAGGTCTGCATTCCCACCAGCAGGATACTAGAGTCCCCTTTCCTCCACACCCTCGCCAACACTTGTTGTTGGATGATTTGTTGATGGCAGCCATTGTGACAGATGTAAGGTGATACCTCATTGTTGTTTTAATTTGCATCTCTCTGATGATTAGTGATGTTGAGCATTTCTTCATATGTCTCTTAGCCATTTGTATGTCCTGTTTGGAGAGGTATCTATTTAGGTCCTCTGCCCATTTATTAATTGGGTTCTTTGTCTTCCTTTTGTGGAGTTGTATGAGCACTCTATATATGATGGAAATTAACCCCTTATTTGATATATCATTGGCAATTATGCTCTCCCATACAGTGGGTTGCCTTTCCGTTTTGATGATTGTATCTTTTGCTGTGCAGAAGCTTTTGAGTTTGATGTAGTCCCATGTGTTCATTTTCTCCTTTGTTTCTATTGCCTTAGGTGATGTATCAGTAAAAATTCTGCTGCGTATGATGTCTGAAATTGTGTTGCCTACATTTTCTTCTAGAATTTTTACGGATTCATTGGTCACATTTAAGTCTTTTATCCATTTTGAGTTTATTCTTGTATAGGGTGTAAGTTGATGATCTAGTTTCATTTTTCTGCATGTAGCTGTCCAATTTTCCCAGCACCATTTATTAAAGAGGCTGTTCTTACTCCACTGTATGCTCTTGCCACCGTTGTCAAATATTAATTGAGCATATTGCCTTGGGTCCATTTCTGGGTTCTCTATTCTGTTCCACTGATCTATATGCCTGTTCTTGTGCCAGTACCAGGCTGTTTTGATTACAGTGGCTTTGTAGTATAACTTGAAATCTAGTAATGTGATCTCTCCAACTTTGTTCTTTTTCAGGATTGCTGTGGCTATTCGGGGTCTTTTTTGGTTCCATATGAACTTTTGAAGTATTTGTTCTAATTCTGTGAAGTAAGCCGTTGGTATTTTGATGGGGATTGCATTGAATCTATAGATTGCTTTGGGTAATATGGACATTTTAATGATTTTAATTCTTCCAATCCATGAATAGGGTATGTGCTTCCATGTTTTTTACATCTTCCTCTATTTCTCTTTTCAATGTTCTGTAGTTTTCTGCGAATAGGTCCTTTATTTCTTTGGTTAAGTTTATTTGTAGGTATCTTAATTTTTTTGCTGCAATGGTAAATGGAATTGTTTTCTTAGTTTCTCTTTCTGTGAGTTCATCATTGGTGTATAAGAATGCCATTGATTTCCTGTCATTAATTTTGTATTCTGCTACTGTTCCAAATTCATTTATTAAGTCTAGTAAATTTTTGATGGAGTCATTGGGGTTTTCTACGTATAGGATCATGTTATCTGCAAATAATGACAGTTTCACTTTCTCCTTTCCAATTTGGATCCCTTTTATTTTTTCTTCCTGTCTGATTGCTGGGGCTATGACTTCCAGTACTATGTTAAATAAGAGTGGCAAAAGTGGGCATCCTTGCCTTGTTCCTGTTCTTAAGGGAAATGCTTTTAGTTTTTGCCCATTGAGTATGATGTTGGCTGTAGGTCTTTCATATATGGCCTTTATTATGTCTAGATATGATCCCTCTATTCCCAGATTGCTGAGCATTTTTATTAGAAATGGATGCTGGAGTTTGTAAAAGGCTTTTTTGGCATCTATTGATATGATCATGTGGTTTTTATTCTTCCTTTTATTTACGTGGTGTATGATGTTTATTGATTTGCAAATATTGTACCAGCCTTGCATCCCTGGGATGAATCCCACTTGGTGACGGTGGATAATTTTTTTGGTGTATTGCTGGATCCGATTTGCTAGTATTTTGTTCAGGATTTTGGCGTCTATGTTCATCAGGGATATTGGCCTGTAGTTTTCTTTCTTTGTAGTGTCTTTTCCTGGTTTTGGAATTAGAATTATGCTGGCTTCATAAAATGAGTTTGGAAGACTTCTTTCTTCTTGAATTTTTTGAAATAGTTTAAGGAGAATGGGTGTTAGTTCTTCTTTGAATGTTCGGTAAAACTCCCCCGTGAAGCCATCAGGGCCTGGGCTTTTGTTTGCTGGGAGAGTCTTGATTACATCTTCAATTTCTTCTGTTGTTATTGGTCTGTTCAAGTTTTCTATCTCTTCCTGGTCCAGTTTTGAGAGACTATGTGTTTCTAGAAATTTGTCCATTTTGCTTAGATTGTCAAATTTGTTGCCATATAATTGTTCATAGTAGTTGTTAATGATCTTTTGTATTTCTGTGGTGTCAGTTGTTACTTCTCTTTCATTTCTGATTTTGTGCATTTGGGTTCTCTCTGTTTCTTGATGAGCCTAGCCAAGGGTCCAGCAATCTTGTTAATCTTTTCGAAAAACCAGCTCTTTGTTTCATGGTGCTCATGTCCTTACACATACTGTTGAGCTTCTTCAAGATCATGGCTCTGAATTCTAGTTCTGTTAACTTGCTTAACTGAACCTCATTTATCTCATCTTCGTTGGGGGTCTCTTGTTCTTTCATTTGGCTTTTGTTTCTGTTTTTCACCATTTTGGCTATCACCGTGGGCTTTGGAGTCTGCCAAATTTTTCCTGTGGGTGTTGGTGTCCTGCTGTTTGTGGCTCCCTCTCCTGGGTTTGGACGAGGCAGGGAGGACCCAGGTTAAACACCGCTGTCAAGTCTTAACTTTCCTGGTTAGGGTTGCTAGCCCAGGGAATGGTAGTTATCCTCTAGCTTTTTGCCTGGAGGCTATTAGTAGCGGTCACCTTAAGAACCTTGGTTTCTGAGTTGACTGAAAAACTCCCTCAGGTGCTCAGTGTAAGAGGATTTCCCGAGGGTGGGGCAGATGCTGGTTGTTAATGGGCCTCAGTTAGCATTTCAGTGACCACTGGTGGGGTTGAATCTCCGAGGGAGGGGCCACCGCCTCTCCCCAGGGCCCTGGGAAGGAGTAAGATGACCACAGTCCTGCGTGGCTGCATTCAGCAAAAGCTCTGAGCACCCTCCAAATCCCGAGTGTCCCCACACAGTTCCAGTCCAGTCTGCCCTCCCTCTGCCGGAGCCCAAGGTGAGTGGCTACTGCCAATTCAGCCTCTGTCCGGGCTCTGCACCGTGGAGCCGCCTGGGCCCTTAACCCGAGGGCGCTGCTCCCAACTAAGGGCGGCCGAGGCTGCAGAAGCTCCCAGCCGTGGGCATAGCACCTAGCTGAGGTCCCAGGACCCAGCCAAGGGCATAGGACCCAGCCCAGGTGGCCGCAGGTCCCAACCGAGGCACAGGACCCAGACAAGGGCGTAGCTCGCAGCTGAGTCCCCTGGTCTCAGCCGAGGCCATGGCAGGTCCCCGCCCAGGCCGCTGCAGACCGTGGGCTCCCGACCCCTTCTTGCATCCTCGCAAGCCTACCAGGATTGATTCAGTGTCCCTGGTTATGTGGTCCCCCAAGCTGCCTTTCGGTTGCCCCTTCCTGACGATTTGTCTTTATTTTAGTTGTAATTCCAGTTTGGTCCTCGGAGATGGTCTGCGTAGCTTCCATTCACTCCACCGCCATTTTTCCAAAATGAGCAGGAAATTTTTAATGGATGGAGTGTTTTAAGGGTTCTCTTGTGGAATATAATCCTCAGGGGACCTCCTGGATTCATAATATATGAATTACAGTATGCCCACTTCCCTCAGACTCTTTATGTGTTCTGCCTTCTGCCAGGACAACTCAGGCACGTCCAGTTCACTTTCTCCAGCCTTCAAAGAACTACCCTCATAGCAAGTTTGCTCATCTCTTGCAAGATTTAGTGAATAAACATACAGAATGTCCAGTTAAATTTGACTTTCAGATAAACAACAAATACTTTTTAGCTTAGTATGTCACAAATATTATAAGACATATGCTCTTATTTTTTCTAGCAACCCTCCCTGGGATCCTTGTCAGGGTGTTCAATCCTATGCCCCCAAAAATGTCCCCAGGTCAATAGATTCTTGCCTTTCCAGTCTTATATTCTGTCTCCTTTAATCAAGCATCCTTCAATACCAATACCAGGGGTACACCCCTTGTTCTTGTCAGGACTTTCCAGCTCCTTCCACACATATTCTCTTTCTCTCTTTATTAGGTCCAGTACATTCCCAAGCAGATTATGCTGGAATTTAACCATAATTATCAGCCTGGAGTCTAGGAAGGGAGGTGGAAACTACACAGCTTGTTTTGCAGAGAAGAGGCCTCTTTAGCATCGTGGAGCATGGGGAAGCACTGACTCTTCCTGGGGAAGAGTGGGCCTCCTGTACAGGTCAGAGGGTTCAGGCGGTCTGCAGAAACAGCAGCTTTTAACATTTGCATCCAGATGTTCCATTTTATGTTTCAGAATCCCAGGCTCTGCCAGCCAAGGTCCTCATTAGTGGTGTGCTGGTAAGTGTTTAACAACAATTCTTTGAAAAGAGGGGGAAATCCCCTGAATCTTAGTGTTTGCTGATTTTCATGGCACAAATATTCTACAGTGGCTGATTACAAGCTATGAATATGTCATTGAGCGTGGAGTGCTGAAGGCACACTAATAATCATGAACTAGGAAGAGCTAGGCCCTTTGCACAGCATATGACTGGTTGATTATTTAAACATCTCTAGAGCACTATGACTACATCAGGGCTGGAATCTATTGCATAGTTCTGTCCACTCTTCTGCTGCAGGAAATAATGGCCTCTGTACGCTACCAAAGAGGCCATCTGCCTCACACTTAGCTTGCTAATGGCCCTCAGTCTCCCATTATCCCTCTGCGGGGCAGCAATACAACTTCACAGTAACCACACAATTTTGCCATCCTTGTAGACATTGTTTCCCTCATATTTTTCAAATACCTGAATAATTTCACCTATAAGAGTTGTCTCCTTCCCTGGCACCTTCTCCAAGTCACCACCAGTAAGTCTTTAACAAGTGGGCTCCTCTCTGGGTTAGAGACTACCTTCATCTTACATAACACTCACAATGACATTCTTTTTGTCACTCTGGGAGGTAAATGAGCCAGTCTCCAAGCCCAATCTTACTATTTTCTTTTTTTTTAAATTATTTTATTTTCTTTTTTTATTACAATTGACATACATTATATTAGTTTCAGGTGTACAACCCAGTGATTAAACATTTATATAACTTATGAAGTGATCAGCCTGATAAATCTAATACACATCTGACATTATGTATCAAATAATTATATTATTGACTATGTTCCCTGTGCTGTACTTTGCATCCCCATGATGATTCTGTAATTACCAAGTGTACTTCTTGATCCCTTCACATTTTTCACTCATTTCCCCAACACTGTTGCCATCTGGCAACCACCAAAATGTTCTCTCTACCTATGAATCTGTTTTTGTTCTGTTTGTTCATTTATTTTGTATTTTACATTCTACATATAAGTGAACTTAATTGATATTTGTCCTTTTCTGTCTGAGTTATTTCGCTCAGTACAATACCCTCTAGGTATATCTTTGTTGTTGCAGATGGCAAGATTTCAATTTTTTTTTATGGCTGTCATATTTCATTGTATATATGTACCACTTCTTCTTATTTGTTCATTTATTGATAAACATTTAAGTTGCTTACATATCTTGGCTATTGTTGCAATGAACACATGGATGTATATGTCTTTCAGATTTAGTGTTTTGGGTTTTTTTGGATAAATACCCAGAAGTGGAATTACTGGGTCCTTCATTGTTTCTTGCTATAGCCTTTATTTTAAAGTCTGTTTTGTCTGATATAAGTATTGGTATCCAAAAAAAATTTTTTTTTCCATTTTCATAAAATATCTTTTTTCCATTTCTTTACTTTCCATCTGTGTGTGTCCTTTGATCTGAAGTGAGTTTCTTGTAAACAGTATATTTAAGAGTCATGTTATGTTATTCAGCCACAATATGTCTTTTGATTAGAGCATTTAATCTATTTGCATTTAAAGTAATTGTTGATAGATATGTATTTATTGCCATTTTATTATTCCATAATTTATTCTTTTTCTTAATTTATTCTTTTTTTCCCCTTATTTTTCTTAAAGAAGAACCTTTAATATGTCTTATAATACTAGTTTGGTAGTGATGAACTCCTTTAGCTTTTTTTTTTAATCTACAAAACTCTTTGTCCTTTGAGTCTAAATGACAGCTTTGCTGGGTAGAGTAATCTTGGTTGTAAGTTCTCATTTTACATCATTTTTAATATTTCATGCCAATCCCTTCTGGCCTGCAAGGTTTCTGTTGAGAAACCAGCCAACAGTCTTTTTTGTTGTTGTTAATCCTCACCTGATGATATTTTTTCCATTAATTTTTAGATAGAGTGGAAGGGAGTGAGAGTGGCAGGGGGGAAGAGAGAGAGACACATCAATCAGTTACCTCCCATATGACCCTGACTGGGCCTGGGGGTCAAACCTGCAATCTAGGTATGTGCCCTTGACTGGGAACCAAACCCAAGACCTTTTGGCCCATGGGCCAATGCTCTAATTACTGAGCCAAACCAGCCAGGTCTCAGCTGACAGTCTTCTTCTTAAAGAAGACCCGTCAACATATCATATGATACTGGTTTGGTAGTGATGAACTCCTGTGTCTTTTTCTTGTCTGGGAAACTCTTTATATGTCCATCGATTCTAAATGATAGCTTTACAGGATAGAGTAATCTTGATTGTAGGTCCTTTCTTTTCATCACTTTGAATATTTCTTGCCACTCCCTCTAGCCTGCAAAGTTTCTTTTGGGAAATCAGCTGACAGTCTTATGGGAGCCCCCTTGTAGATAACTAACTGCTTTTCTCTTGCTGCTTTTAAGATTCCCTCTTTGTCTTTACTCTTTTGCATTTTAATTATGTGTGTTGGTGTTGGACTCTTTGGATTCATCTTGTTTGGGACTCTCTGTACTTCCTGGACTTGCATCTATTTCCTTCACCAGGTTAGGAAAGTTTGTTGTCAATATATTTTCAAATAGTTTTCCAGTATCTGGCTCTCTTCTTTTAGCTAGTGTTGATACTCTTGAAGTTGTCTCAGAGGCTCCTTAAACTATTCTCATTTTTTTTTTTTTTTTTTTGCATTATTTTCTCCTTATGCTATTCTGATTGGTTATTTTTTGTTACCTTATTTTTCAAATTGCTGATTTGGTCCTCTGCCTCATCTACTCTACTGTTGATTTCTTGTAATGTATTATTCATTTTAGTTAATGTAGTCTTCGTTTCTGCCTGATTTCTTTTATGTGTTCTGGTTGTGTTTTCATGCTTCTTGTCTCTGTTGAAGTTCTCACTAAGTTCATCTACTCTTCCCCTAAATTTATTGAGCATCCTTATAAACAGTTTGAATTCTGCATCTAGTACATTGATTTCTTGTTTCCATTTCATTTACCTTTTTCCTGGAGTTTTGTTTTGTTCTTTCATTTGGGACATGTTTCTTTGTCTTCTCATTTTTTCTGCTTCCCTGTGTTTGTTTCTATGTATTAAGTTGAGCTGCTATGTCTCTTGGTCTTGGTAGAGTGACTTTATGTGGTAGGTGTCCTGTAGAGCCCAATGGCACAGCCTCTTCTGCCTGGGAGCTCCTGGTGTGACCCTGTCTGGGCTATGTACACCCTCCTGTTGTAGTTGAGCCTTGATTGCTGTTGGTGCACGGATGGGAGGGATTTACCCCTAGGCTAATTTGTTGTGAGAAGTGATAGCAACCACTGTGGAAGATCTGCTGCACAAGAGCCAACCAAATGAAGCGGGACTTGCTTCAGCAGGGCTCTGGTACCCAGTGAGTTCTCCCCTGAGTGTGTCACTTGTGAAGGTGGTTCAGTGGTACTGTGGTGTGGTCTGAAGCTGTCCAGCAGCTGTTCTAGCTCTGAGGCCTCCCAGGAGGTGCAGGCCAAGTTTAGTTGCTGCCTGTGACCTATACAGGGCCACCTAGCATGAGCGACAGAGTGATCTGCAGATAATTGCTACTTGTGCTTGGCTTTCAGGTGCCTGGGAAAGGTCAAGCTGTGAGCTGAGTTTGTGTGCCACTAGTGCCAGACCTGGGGAACTTAACAAGATTACACCAAGGCCAGATGCTGCTTGTTTGGGGTTTGTAAACCTTTAAGAGTGTTTAGAATAGTTTGAGGCATGAACCAAGGCAGGTCATTTATATGGAAACGCCACTAGAAACAGCTTGAATGGGCCTGCCAGTTGGGTGGGGCAGGATCTCAGAGAATCACCAGGATATGGTGAACAAGCTGATGGAGACTCAGATACTGCATTCACCTGCTGGCTCTGTGTGGGAAGGGCTCAGCACAGAAACAATATCCTCTGCCAGCACTTCTATCTGGGAGAAATTGCCCCTCCAGCCCTCACTGGGCAATTCAGTTCCTCCTTTATGTCCCTGGTGCCTTTTGAATTGCTGACCTAGTGCTGGATCTCAGAGTGAGTGAGTCTGAGTAAGTCTGTGTGTGGACCTTTTAAGAGGAATGCCTGGGACTAAGCCCTTATCTCACTCAACTACAATCTCCACTATTTTTTGAAGTTATAGGAACTTCTTTTCCTGGCACAGAAACCCTGGGCTGAGGATACTAGTGTAGGGCTGGGACCCTTTGCTCCATAGTGGGAATGTTCATTGTTCAGTTATCCAGTGTCAACTTTTAATTGCCACACATGGGTGTGGAACCAGCCTATTCTACATTTCCACCCCTCCTACCAGTCCCAACATGGTTTCTTTTTTATATCCTTAGCTATAGGATTTCTGTTTAGATAGATTTCAGGTGGATCTGAATGATGGTTGTTTTGTAATTTAGTTGTAATTGTAATGTGGTTGTGGGAGGACGTGAGTACCAAATTTGCCTATGCCACCATCTTGACCAAAAGCCCTGTCTATTTTTCTTGCACAACTCCTGGAACCATTAATATTAGCTCTGCTTCCTCATGAATGTCAGGACAGGATTAGATGTGTAAAATACTCATCAAGTGATATGCCTTTGAATTATAAATAAGAGAAAGTAGGAGAGGGTGGTGAGCTGTCCAACCATGATACTAGTCTGAACCCTGTGAAACAGAAAGAGAAAGAAGGATTTGGGAAGTATAATCACAGACTATAGTGCATTTCTAAGAAAGTTCCAGGTGGGCTGATGATGGAGAGCCCTCAGAGAAAAGTTGCATGCCAGAGAAATCCTGCATTTCACAGAAACAGCCTGCACTAGAATCCGGAGTATGCTACTGATAAGTGGGATGTGGGAAGGAGAAGGCAGCCATGCAGGTGTGGATCCAGGAGGCCTCAGTCAACCACACCCCCTGTAGCTGGAGATCTGAGCCTCACATTGCACAGTAGACATACCTGTGTTTCCCAGAAATTGTATCTAACTTGTATCTAAATGGAAATTATATCTAAAGACTTAATAGACTGAATTTAAGAATTTAGGTCTACAATGGATTTTTGGCAATGTTGTGGAGCTGATATCCCATTAATTTTGAAGACTTTTGATATCTGATATACCTGCAATTAGTGATGCTTATACTGACTCTTGGGTTCAGGCAGTAACAGCATCATCATTCAAGTACTGTCATCCTTATTACAATCTTTCTCTCTAGTGACCTTCCACCCTTACCATCTCAGCCATCCATGACCACCATCTTAATATGAAATCTGTCATTTCTGAAACTGGGCCATCTTCAAAACACTTACTCAAATGATCATTCCCAGCCTCATGCATCCATTCATCAAGCCCATTTCACAAGGGTTCTGCCTGGTTTGCTACAGTGTCAATAATGTAACTGTTTTCAATCTCATCAAGAAGTAAGTTGGGTGGAAAAAGGTGCATGTTTGTTTAGCATTTACCATCTTTCAGGTTCTAGTCTTACATTGCAAATCTTATTTAATTTTTACATAATCCTCTGAGACAGATGTGATTATCCCTATTGTACAGATAGTAAGTGCCAGAACTGGATATGAACTATTTCAACTGACCCTGATCCTGAAGGCTATATCCAGTTAATAGAGACAGCCTGGCAAGGCAAGCAGAGGATTTTATACTGAATATTGTAAGTAAAAGAGGAGCCAATGGGGACTTTTAAATAGGGAACTAATGTAATTAAAGTAGTATATTTTTAAAATTAGCCTGATGGTATAATTCAGGTGGGATTAAAGGAGGAGAAAACAGAAGTCAGAGAGACCATTGAGAAGGCAAGCACAATCATCTGGAGGCTTGTATGGAGGCAGATGTAACAGAGAACAAAAAGAAAGGGGCAGGATTTGGAAGAGGACATTGATGTTAAGATTTTGCCTGACATACCAAGGCTGTTGAAAGATTTAATAGACTCAACAATGCAGAGTTTGAGGCTAGGAGAACTGAGTTGACCTAGAAAGGATGGTGAGAGGGTGCGGCTGGCATGGGATGCACAGGTTGTTGTTGGAGTCATGAACATGGAAGTGTGCTTTGGAAGAGGCTGTAGGAGGAGAAGGCAGAAGGCCGGAGATAATGCTCTGGGGAACTTCCTCATTCAGAGGGAGGAGGGAGGAAGAGCAAAGATGCCAAAGCAATACAAAGAGCCGATGGGGGTGGAGGTGGGGTGGAAAGTAGGGGTTGGAGGAGACACACAGTGAAGGACCTAGACGCTAAGTGTGTGGGATCGAAGATTTTTAGATTCTCTGGAGAATTTGAAATTAAGGATTATATAGGCAATATTCAATTTAGCATGTTTGAATAATATCATTAATAATAGGGCTTTAAAAAAAAGAAAAGAAAAGAAATTTTTGCAATTAAGCCAGGGGTGTGACAGGTCCCACAAAAAAGAAAGACTAGATGTAGTTCCACAATTAAGATAAAAAGGCCAGTAATTATAGAACAGCCATGTAGGTCTTCAGACAAAGAAAAGTCCTGCTCAGAAGAAAGGTGCTTGGAGCCCAGCCACACATTTTCTCATCATTCCTGAACGTATGGATACTTTTAGAACATCCTGTCCTCAGCCAGCAACCTTGACTCCCAGCCCCTGCTCTAAAATTGCAGCTCTGTTGATAGCTACCTCTGACATACTGGCTTTGCTCCAGGACTGGGGCAAATAAATACCACTTGGTTTCTTTTCTTTGAAAATTGTGAGATTTTATTTCTTTTAAAGGCTTCAAACTCACACAATCCTTGCTGCTGTTTGAGCTGTCTCTACCCATGTTGTACTCTACAAATGTTTAGGTAAGAGCTCACTGGAGTTAAAAATCAGCTAAATGGATGTGCCAAGCACATTAAACATAATAAATAAGAAAAATGAAAACTTCACAGAACTGGAAATTGTTCATTGGGCAAACTAATTGCATAGAGCAGTCAGCCAAAAATCCTCTGTGATATTGTGACTTATAATAAGAATTTTATATACATATATATATATATATATATACATATATATATATATATATATTTGTCTTAGTTCCGATTTCTGGCATGGTTTCTAAAACCCTTGGAATTTCCTAAGTGATGAGAGCAATAAAGGTGTCCTGATATTCATAACAAGCCCCTTTTAATCACACTTGAGTTTGTCAATGAGATGACTTTGGAAATCCCCTAAGGATGAGGTCTGGTGCCAGAGGAACTGATGTGATTGGTGGAACCTTAGTACCACTGCCTGACCTCAGGGGAGAGAAGCAGAGATGAAGATTGAGTCCAATGACTAATAATCTAATCAAACATGCCTGTATGATGAAACCTTCATAAAACCCCCAAAGGATGAGTTTCAGAGAGCTTCTTGGTTAATTACCACATGAAGATTTAGCAAGAGTTACTGCTGACAGAAAACATGGTAGCTTCATGCCCTTTCCCCATGGCTGGTCTTATGCATCTCTACCATCTGGCTGTTTCTGAGGTATATCCTTTTATAATAAACTGGGAATCTAGTAAGTAACATATTTCTCTGAATATTGTAAGCCACTCCAACAAATTAATTGATCTAAGAAAGGGGTGTTGGGACCCCTGATATGTAGCCAGTTGGTTGGGAGCACAGGCAACAACCTGGGCTTCCAAATGGTATCTGAAGGGAGAGGGGGTTTGACAATCTTGTAGGACTGAGCCCTTAACCTGAGGGACTTGACTCTGTCTCCAGGTAGACAGTGTCAAAATTGAATTGAATTGTATAACACCCACTTGGTGTCTGAGAATTGGCTGGTGGTATGGGGCCAACCCCCAAACACACACATTGAAATTGGGTGAAGAACTCATACTCAAAGACCAAGCCTTAGAAGCCATACGTCAACAATCCTATCACTATTTCTAGCACTGTGTTCTAATGCAAAGTACAGTTTTGGGTTTTACTCCTATTCTAGTTTTACAGACAGTTATTTCCCAACCCACAATAAATTGGAAATAGTTGCTTTTGTGTGTGTACCTCTGGCTGACTGGGAGCAGGGTGGAGAAGGCCATTAGAGGCAGAGGCAGGAAGAAGACAGATAAGCAGGAAGAAGCAGAGCAGACAATGTAATAGTAAAGAGAAGATGAGAAACCCAAAACAGAAACAAGAACTGAAATGAGTAAGGTAGCCAGAGTCCTTCATTGTCAGAACCAACAAGATTGGTTGCCAAACAGGACCTCTGTTGCCATAGTCAAGGCCACACCAACAGCCTTTGACTAGCTCTGACTATTGCACAGGGCAAAACTGAAGTTCAGTGGGGACCCTCAGCCTTAAAGAATCACTTAAATTATATGCCCTATTTTTCCTGACAAAAAAAGATATGCTATATTTAAGAAAGCTATCCATCCAAAAATATTTTGAGGCATAATTAAGTACAATTTGGTGGCTACATTTTAAATTAGCTTATTGTACCACCACTAATATTGGATAAATGAAGTTTTATTATCATACAATTTCCCTGCTGTTTATAATGATGCTACATTGAGTAATATGAAATAGATGAAAATTGACGTTTTTGAACCTTGACATGAAAATTATTTTTTTTAATTAAATATGGTATATATGTATTAATAAACAGATTATGCCTCTTAGGTCAATTTCTCTGCACACAGAATCAAAATTTCTCATTGATTTAATTATTATTATTATTTTTTATCCTCACCCGAGGACATTTTTTGTTCAGATAGAGAGGGAGGGAGAGAGAGGAAGAGAGAGAGAGAGAAACATCGACGTGAAGGGACACATCCAGTGGCTGCCACCCGCACGACCAACCAGGGCCGGGACAATCTGCAACCGAGGTACGTGCCCTTAGCGGGAACCGAACCCGGGTCTCTCGGGACCGCAGGCCGACGCTCTAACCACTGAGCCAAACCGGCCAGGGCTCATTGATTTAATTATTAAGTTTATATGCTCAAAAACATTTTTAAATGTTTCATAAATATAATAAAATAAAGAGAATAATCCAGTGCTTCCAGAACTGGCAACCAGGTGGTATAGAACAACAGGAAGGACCTCAGGGGCTCTGGATCAAGTTCAGAGCTAGTCAAAGGCTGTTGGTGTGGCCTTGAATGAGCCGCTTTGTCCCTCAGAATCTCCGCTTACTCACTTATGAAGACTTCATCTAGGTGGGTGCTTTGTTCATTTAAGAAGCATTTCGAGAGCTGCTAGGTTTACCTAGAAAAAAACTAAGATAAGCTCTCTAACTTAATAGGTTATCAAAGACCCAATAATGAACAAAATAAGCTGATGAACAAAAAAGACCCAGAAACATGATGGTAAGAAACAGACTGACACACCTCAGAGGGAGGGGGGTTGAAGAGCAGGAAGAGAGAAACAAAAGAACTTACATGCATATATGCATAATCAATGGACACAGATAAGAATACTGTGAAGGTGTGGGTGCAGGAAGGAAGCGGGGAGGAGGGTGTCAATGCGGAAAAAGAAGAAGCATCTGTAACAAAAATAAATAAAAAAATAAAAACAAAGGTGAAACATCTCAAGTTAAAAAAAAAAAAAAAAAAAGAAACTTGTAACTATTTAGAATAGAACTATTGGGATCAATTAAGCCAGAAATTAGTTCAAGACAAAGGTCCTGACGATTTTAGTTGCAAAATGCTAAAAATACAAAATTACACACCTGGCCAGTGTGGTTCAGTGGTTGAGCATAGACCCATGCACTAAGAGGTTCAATTCCTGGTTAGGTAGGGCACACGCCCAGGTTGTGAGCCAGACCTTTGGTGGAGTGCATGCAGGAGGCGGCCAATCGATGTTCTCTCATCGATGTTTCTCTCTCTAAAATCAATAAAGAAAAATTATTTTTTTAAAACACACACACACACACACACACACACAAAATTACAAAATTCACTCACTGCTTAATGTCTACAGAAGAATCACATTTTTTTTCTCCTACCTAGAAAGTGCTCAGCTTGATTTAGCCTGGGGTCCATGCTGCCTCAGCACCACCTACTGGTTCCCGGGGGAATGGCCTGCCCACCTCAGCCCAGCTGGCAGCTTCTCCTCTCCAGAGGCGCCTCTTCATAGGAGGACCTGGTGAAAGGTGCTGGAAGGTAGGGCCATTGTGTTGTGGGAAGCTGGGAGGAGCACAAAGTCTGAAGGGTTAACACAGTTTCCCAGCCTGGCAGGACCTCACACAAACAAAATAATATGGTTGCTCTAAATATTTTAAGAAGAACCATTCCTTTGTTGTGTGTATAATGTAGGCAACAATAATACAAGATCACATAACCTAGAGGTGAAACCACAACCTAGGCCTGTGACTCCCCATCCTATACATGTTTCCCCTTAGATGCCTGGTGGTGGGTGGCTGAGGCAGGCCCCAGCCCACACTCCCCAGTGTACCCACCATGGCAGAGAGCCCAGTGCTGGCAGATGACCAATGAGTGCATAATTACCAGACAAATGAGGGCCCTGCCAAAGGGCCCCTCTTTTCTGATTTCTAAGGCCTTTCTTAGCACTTTACTAGGCTATATATTGGCTTAGTGATTTTCTATCAGGATTGTGTCTGGTTTGGCTTTGAAGAGAAAATGAAATATTGTTCTTGTAGAAAGTCATAAATTAAATAGTACTGTGCTACCTGGGTTCCTTCAGGAAACAGAGGCTGAGACAAAGGCCTATGTGTGGGTGGTTTATTTCATGGGAGGGGGTGTAGTACAAGATGCATAAAGCAGGGATGGAGGGAAAGCTAATACAAAAACATGCTCTCCAAGGGCTTCTGTCACTGATGCTCTGTCCAGCCCAGATCTTCTGAAAAGCAATATGAAATGTGTCTCAGAACTGTCTTCTGTTGGGAATGTAGGCTAGACTCCACCCTACATCTCCTGCCATCTAAATTCTGCAGGTACAAATACAGTGTGTGGACCGCTCCCTCCATCCTGCACCACAGCCTCTGGCAAGCCCAGGATGAAACAGATGAGGTATGCACAGGTGTGAGATTGCACCTGCTGGAGCAGTCAGGACTCAGAGAGGCAGCTCTGAAGAATCATGAAATGTATATAAGAAGTGCCCAGCTCAAGTGTGATCCTGTTTTGGCTCATCAATAAAATATTTCAGACATGTCACAGATGATTTATAACCACCACTCATGTTATTAAAACATTATTGATTGATTGGGTAGGTGGAAAAATGTGGAAGCTTTGCTGGGGCTGGAAATAAGGATGGGGTATATTTCAACTGGTATAGAAAAGAGGATCTCCAGTCACTTCACACCTGATCGGTGTGCTACCAGATTCTGATTTTAGCAGTCTTGCTGAGAATAATAATATTATATTTAGAAATCTGTCCTGGAAACAAAGAATATGCATGAATGGTTCCTAAAAATCTGAGATTTATGATTTATTTCGCTAATTGTGTCTAAGGATCCAAAAGGGCATTTTACCACAGAAAGGAATTAATTAAATAATTAATAGCCTTCTCCATTTAACACAAATAATTAAGAAGTCCAAAGGAAGTACAGGCTGCATTCCTTTACAATGAAAAACTTCCGGGTCGAATTCACAGCATATCAAGGGCAATATTCAATACAACTGAATTTCAGGACATGCAAACTATGTGAACATTCTCTTAGAACTTGTGATGACATGTTTTAACCCTGCGCAAAAATCACTGGATTTTTTGACATTGCCATTGAAAGATACATTTTGTGTTCTATTAATTTCTTGTCCAGGTGTACAAAGTGTGTTATTCCAGGAGCAAATCAATCACTTAATTGTTAGTGTGACATTTGGTGGGGAGGGAAATTCAAACTTATTGGCTCATTTATCATACTCATTTCTGAAGATTATCACACTGGTTTTAAATGCAAATGAGACATTATAAATGCAAAATACACTGAGATTTTTCTATAATGAGCACCAATCCCTGTACAAGTTCTTCTTTGTAATTTAGTATCTAAAACTCCCTTCTACATGAAAACATCACCTTATGTTGATATGTTGGCAATGAAATGGCACCAGATTGTTACCAGCAATTGGACCTCAGTTCAGCAACCTTGGTACTTGAGTTCTGGCTAAGAAATAATTCAGAGCCAAGACTCAAATACAAGCAAAAGTTTATTTAGAAAACCACAGAGGTGCCCTGGCCGGTTTGGCTCAGCGGTTAGAGCGTCCGCCTGCGGTCCGGAGAGACCCGGGTTCAGTTCCCGCTAAGGGCATGTACCTCGGTTGCAGTTTGTCCCCGGCCCTGGTTGGTCATGCGGGTGGCAGCCACTCGATGTATCCCTTTCACATCGATGTTTCCCTCTCTCTCTCTTCCTCTCTCTCCCTCCCACTCTGTCTGTACAAAAAATGGAAAAATGTCCTCGAATGAGGATAAAAAAAAAAAAAAAGAAAACCACAGAGGTAGAGGAAGTGACTGCAGAAGAAATGAGTTTAGGAAGCAAGTTAGAGACAAAAGAAGGGCCCTTGGAGTTTAGGAGAGAGAGAGGCAAGGAAAACACACCTGGGGGTAGGGGGTGGGGAAAGGCACAGGGCGTTCCCTGGAGAGAGAGTCACCCTGGGTCCTCTGGCAAGAGGGTATTTATGAGGAGGTCTCAGGGGAGGATCCCAATAGACTATGCATTAGCTTTTCAGGTGTGTCCTTTCAAAGTCATGGTCTCTGCTGATTGGTCAGTGCCAGGAGTCATTAGTCAATGCAGCTGGTCCTGATGTCAGCCATGGCATTGCTTGTTTGTTTTTGCTTCTTTTCTGGGCCTGGAGCTGAAATAAAACTGAGACTTAGATGACTTTGAGTGCGTGAGAACTTCATTGTCCTGGGAATTTGATGGTTATGGGCTCTTTTCTGGCTCCCTTGTTCATTCCGCCTCTAAAGGGGTCTAACTCACATAACTAGCAACATGTCAGGGAAAGAAAGGTCAGGGGAAGGTTTGAACCACATGACCAGCAATATGAAAGGTCAGGGGGTCGAATCCCTATGACCAGTGATATGCTAGGGGAGGACCTCACTGGGGGTGAGGTCCTTGTTTTCCCAGTTTTGCTCACTGCTAGGCATTCGGGGCTTTCCACCTTGGTGACCTTCTGTTCTTGGCCCATCATCCTTGTTTTGCTCTTGTCTGTCTAATTGCCTACCATAGATATAGTGGGGATCCCGCATAGCTGTTGGATTGTACCTTGGGATTTCAATATCTGCTATTAGCATTCTATGAGTTTCATATAAAGCACCAAGTTGTCGCTCCTCAAGCAGTTTTCCCTATAATGACTGTTTACTACTTGCAGGCAACAAGAGTTTCTGGTGCATTGAATTAGAAGGCAAGTGCTTTAGCTAAAATCTAAATTAAAACCATGGTTTCTCTACAAATCACCTGTAAAGATATAATTTAAATAGTTCCCTTTGATGTCTCTTAAATCAAGATGCATCTTAGATTTGACGTGAATATTTAATATCATATTGTCTGGTGAGCTTTGCAATTAATTCTTTTATACAATCAAGGAAATACTGTTCTAGAGTCGAGCAACAACACACAGATTCTCCAGTCTGGGAGGGTACATAGACGGAGTTTTAAAACAATGACATTTAAGGTAGTGTTTCTCAACGTTTTCCCCCTCCAGTATACCCGTAGGATGTGACCAAGACTATAAATATGGTAGAAATTTAAAAAGTCTCCTAAATTGGGTGTTTGCTTTTTTCTCCTCCCTCTCTCCCACACTTGTTGAACAACTACACTGTACTGCACACTTGCACATGGGGCCTTGAACATTACAGTCTGTTGAAATTGCAGCTGATGAACCCTAAAAGCCAGCCCTGCTCTAGGCGCACAGTAGAATAACTATTTTAATGGAGGGAAAGGAAATAAATGAATGAACCAAGTAATTATAGGTTGTGACAAGTGCTGAGTGATGAGAAAGTAATTAGGGAGGTCCCTGGTGTAGGCAGATCTTCTGGGAGAGGTAACAAGCAGAGACCCAAGGATGAGTGTGCCATGGAGTGTGACAGCGCATACGTTCTAGGCAGAGGCCGCAGGGGGAGTGAGTGCTTGAGGAGGAAATGTTGGTGTGTTGAGGAGCAACATGGACAGTGAGGTTCATTTCAGGCGGCCAGAAGGGTAGCAGATGAGGCCTGGGGGAAGGTTAAAACCAGTTCGTGCTTAGCCCTGGAGGCCATGCTACAGAGGTTGGATTTTATTACTGAAGCTATAGAAAATCATTGAAGGACTTTTAAATTATTCTATGAGCTACAAGACCTGAAACATTTTTCTTTTCTCTCCAGGGAAAGTATGCACATTGCCACTTGAAAATCTCTGGTCGAAGCCAGAACTTGATACCTAGCTCACTAATCCTTAAGTATTATGATTCCTTTTTTTCTTTTGTGGCTTCAAAAAGAGAAATTCTTAGCAACATCTTTCAGGCCTTAGCAACAACTCCTATATTTCTTCATAGCTTCTGGCTCTGTGATTTTTTTGTGATGTCAAAACCCTTGTCTCTCTATGCTTGAGGAGAGGATTACCTTCTTTTCTAAAAGATTCTGATCCTCTCTTTCTATCCACTTTGCCCACAACCCTCTCTCCATTCTCTTTTTGTTGTTGTTCTACTTATTTATGCATTTATTGGCTAATTCTTTTTGTTTTGGCTTTATTTGTTTATTTATTTATTTATTTATTTAAATTTATCTTTATTCTTGAAAGTATCACAGATGCCCCCCCTTTTTCTCACATTGACCCCCCCACCCTCTCTCACTCTCCCCCATGTCTTCACCTACTACTGTCTGTTATAGCTCACTATCCTTGGAATTCAGTAAAGAAAAACAACTTGTCCTTAAGCTGCCCTAATTGACAGCCTCGGGGATGGCAAGGTAAACAATGGGGAATGTTATAGATGGCTTTTAGCCCCATAAAAATTAACTGGAATTCGACTTTCACTGGGAATTTGAAAAGCAATATCCTCCAGGAAAAGGGAGGACAGAAACAGGCCCAAGGCCAGAGGGTCATGCATGCTCTGTAAATAAACTGATAGGGAGAAACTGAAGCTCCCTTTTACCCCATAAAACTGTAACTGTTAAAAATATATGTATTGCGCCTGGCTAACTGTTGCTATCCATCTCTGTCACAAGCTTGCTAGCTAGTATTTGTTTAACCCTGATTATAAAAGGGCTGAAAGTCTGCTGCTTGGGGCTGCAATTCTCCTCTGCGTAGGTTGGCTACAGTTCCTGCGTAGGTAATAAAGCTCACCTTGAATTCACCCAACTTTGTGTCCGAGTGAGGTTGACTCTCCTGGGTTACAACACTGTCTATGTCCATGGGTTATGCATATATGCATATAAGTTATTTCGTTTATCTCTTCCCGCCCCTCCACCCCTTCCCTCTGAGATTCATCAGTTTATTCTCTGCTTTCCTGTCTCTAGATCTATTTTGTTCATCAGATTTTTTTGCTCATTCGATCCCACATATGAATGAGATCATGTGGTACTTGTCTCTCTCAGCCAGGCTTATTTCACTTCGGGTAATATTATCCAGGTACCTCCATACTGTCTCAAAGGGTAAAAGAGCCTTCTTTTTTACAGTTGCATATTATTCCATTGTGTAAATGTACCACAGCTTTTTTATCATCTACTGATGGGTACTTGGACTGTTTCCAGTTCTTAGCTATTGTAAATAGAACTGCTATGAACATAGAGGTGCATATATTCTTTCTGATTGGTGTTTCAGGCTTCTTAGGATATATTCCTAGTAGAGGGATCACGGGGTCAAATGGCAGGTCCATTTTCAATTTTTTGAGGAAATTCCATACTGTTTTCCATAATGGGTGCAACAGTCTGCATTCCCACCAGCAATGTACTGAGGTACCCTTTTCCCCACACCCTTGCCAACACTTGTTGTTTGTTGGTAGCCATTTTGGCAGGTGTGAGATGATACCTTATTGTTGTTTTAATTTGTATCTCTCTGATGATTAGTGACATTGAGCATTTTTCATATGTCTCTTGGCCATTTTTGTGTCCTCTTTGGAGAAGTATCTATTCAGTTCTTCTGCCCATTTTTCAATTGGATTGTTTGTCTTCCTTTTGTCGAGTTATATGAGTACCTTATATATTTTGGAAATTAACTTCTTATCAGATCTCTTGTAGCAGAATTTTTACTGATACATTGCCTAGGGCAAGAGAAACAAAGGAAAAAATAAACAAATGGAACTATATCAAATCAAAAAGTTTCTGCACAGCAAAAGAAACCAGCATCAAAATGAAAAGGGAACCCACTATATGGGAGAACATATTTGCCAATGATACATCTGATCAGGGGTTAATTTCCATTCTCTTTTAAATGACTACTGAGCTAATTTGGAAAAGCAGCTTTAATTTGCATTGCTAACTTCTTCTCGCTCTGCTCTTTCTATATCCCTATTCTCAAATATAAATCAGGTTACAACCACTCAAGCAGTCTCTATGCTAAATGCAGTTCTACCCTTTCTCTTTCCCCAGACAGAATTTGCATTCCTCTCTTACTTTATCCCTCACCTTTTGGGAGAACTCACAACCACCTATTGAAGATTGGACTGTCAAAACCTTCCTTAGCATCTCCATAGCAACGGCTATGTTGCACCTGCAATTTTTGAAATTGCCGTGGCTTAAAGTTCCCCCAAAGAGTTTTCTGAGAAAGCCTGGATCTCATCTCATGAAAACAAACAAACAATCTTTTTAACAAGGCTTTCTGAATGTAGGTTTGTTTTCATATCATTCTCCTAATAAAATTATGGTCAGTCCTATGGTGATTAATTTTAGCTCATCATAGTAAGAAAGCTCAAAGCCAATGGCCAATAAATAATGACAAAGTTCTCATTCCTTCTGAAAACAAGTTCTTTTCCTGGATGGTACCCTGGAGATGATATGAAAAATGTTTTTCTTCTTCTCCAGTGAGGAAAGCACTTCTCCAGTATAAATAATGGAGAAATGAGTCAGTCATGCTTTATGGCCATTTGTGTTGTAACAAGTCATTAAAAACTGGGAGGCCAATGCAATACTTGAAGTCAAATTTCTAATGGCAGCAATGTTTCTGCATGATGCTTAGTACTGAAACATCTCCACTTTGCCCTGGTCGGTTTGGCTTAGTGGTTAGAGTGGCAGCCTGCAGATTAAAGGGTCACGAATTCAATTTCTACTCAAGGGCATGTACCTGGGTTACAGGTTCGATCCCCAGCCCCAGTCAGGGTTATGTGGGAGGCAACCAATTGATGTGTCTCTCTCTCATCAGTGTTTCTTTCTCCCTCCCTCCCTTCCACTCTATTTAAAAAATATAAATCAATGGAAATATATCCTTGGCTGAGGATTAACAAAACAAAAAAGAAGAAAGAGAATAAATATCTCTACTTTGAAATTGGTTTTCAAATGAAATGAGTTTTATCCCTTGAACTTCTAGGGAGATATATATATATATATTTTTTTTTTTTTCTGACTGCCCATCTTTCAGTCATTCACTGTGATTCTTGTTGATTAATCCTGGGTCATGTGCTTATCTCTAGAAAAGGACTCTGTTTAGTTGTGGAAGAATCACATGGGTTGGGATCAAGAATGTCTCAAAGGAAAATTGAAGTGCTGTTATCAGAAAGAGAATTTATGGCTAAGTTAAACAAACCACAGACATATACTGCAGTACAACATCCTAAGACCAATTTAGATAATTGCTGCCATTTTTATTGAGTGCCTACTACATACCAGACATTGTCTAGATTTTTTTTTTCAGTTTTTTTCCTTTATTGATTTGAGAGAGGGAGTGGGAGAGAGAGATAGAAACATCAATGAGAGAGAACATCAATTGGCCGCCTCCTCCATGCCCCCCACTGGGGATTAGGCCCACAACCTGGGCATGTGTTCTGACCAGGAATCGAACCAGTGAACTCTTGGTGCATGGGTCAACACTCAACCACTGAGCTACACTGGCCGGACATAGATATGATAATTTAAACAAAAACTTTCATAGCTGAAAGCTTTTCTGAAAGAAGTGGTTTATTGAGCCACATGCTAGCCAGAAAAGGAACAGATCTCGAGGCATGCAGTCTGAACCGCCAGCAGTGCTGGATGGGACATCTCCACTGTTCTGGAGCTGAGGGGCCTTCTTATGCTATGGGTTTGAGAAAGATGTAAGTTGTTTTGAAAGAATTTACTTTGTCTAATGATAAGGTGAGAAGAATAGGGGGAGGGAGAGAAGTGGGGAAATTTCTGGGACAGGTTAATAGTCCATAAAGAAGAAGTGTTTACCACTCTTAGATTGGCTATGGGCAATAGTCCAGAAAGTTCTTGTGTAAGCAAGATCCTGTGTAAGAAAGATACAGAGGTGTCTGATGTTTGGCTATTTCCTCTAGATAAAAGCTGAAATAGCCACCTGAAAGTTGATTCAAAGTTTCAACATACATTTGGGACTATAAGCAGTCTTTAGTTTCTGCCAATAGCTATTAACTGGTTAATCTCCTTTGTCTCTCTCTTACATTCTCTGGCCTGCTGTAATTAAATTTGGAACACCTCAGAATGTTTCTCTTATCAAATATATACATATATTAATTTTATTTTTATTTTAGACTTTATCTATTTGATCTTCTCTTGATATGTAATTCAATAACAAATATCTTCCTATTTTCCAAACATTCTAGATTGTTACCTATTTGACCTAAAAACTTCATTGACTGAAAACATCACATGATTGGGGGAGAAGAAAGGAGATAATTTATCTTAGAATTCTACCTATCTCAAACAACTGAGTGATTAATCCAACATTATTAAACTCCTAGACAATGTATACTCTTTCTCAGCATTGCCTGTAAGAAAGTGCTTCCAAATGATTACGCAATACTGAAATTACAGTGCTGTATATGTGCTATGGTCTGAATGTGTGCCCCATTCCTACATTCATCTTGGAAACCTAATATCCAAAATAATGGTATTAGAAGGTAGGACCCTAACCCTAACCCTAACCCTAATAGTGCCTTTGGGAACTGATTAGGCCCATAGCATATATTCTTTGTTAATGGGATTAGTGTTCCTCTCAGTTTCAGCCCCCCATTTATAAAATGGGAGTAATTAACAGTAACTATTTCATGGGAATGTAAAGCTTAACCGAATTAACAAAGCTAAATAATTTACAGTCATATTTAGCACATAGTAAGTTGTCAATAAATATTAAATATTATTTGTACAGTGAAGATGCTAGGAAGCTAATTTTCAAAGGCCAGAGAGAATTCATGATATATTGGAATGGATTATGTCCAGAAGATGTGAATTCTGGACTTACTTCTGTCCTGAATAATAATATCTTCTCTACCTATATGATAGGTTTATTTTTAATCTATAAAAATAATAAATTGAAATGATTTTATAATATTTATAGTGCTAAGCAGCTGTATCTGTTAGGATTTGTTTTTGCTACAATTAAAATAATCCCCTACAATAGCAACTTAAATAAGAGGAAATTAATTTTTTTCTCATGTTAAAAAAGTTTTGCAAATAAACAGTCCTAGGGCTTTTATAGCAGATCCAGGATACTAGGAGCTGAGAGATGGCAGGTTTTGAAGTCCTGATGCCATTGTGTGCCTGATGCCACAAAAGCCAAACTTGTCAGACAAGTGCTGGTGAAAAGGAAAGAAGGTTATTCAAATGCCAGTCACCTGAGAAGATGGACGACTCTTGTCCAAAGTCCATTTCTCTACCTCAGTGCAGGTAGAGGTTTGTATAAGGAGGGAAAGGGAAAGCAAAATGAAAATATCAATGGGAGGAGTTTGAAGTGTTCTCTATGTGCAGGCCAACACAGCCTATTCTGGAAAGAACCTTGAAATGGGTCAAGTGATGGTCTGTTGTGCATCATCCTGGTCTTTGTTATTCTGGTTCTACATCATCTTGGTTCTATGGCTGAAGGTCAGCAAATCTAGAACTGAGTTGACTAAAGGTCAGAGTCTGCACCCCTAGTTAGTTCCTAGGATTCTTATACAAACATGCTGTATATCTACAAGCCACATATTGGTCAGAGCCAACATTTACAGAAACAATGTCAAAAGAAAGGTGGGGTCCATTACAATTTCCCACTTCTACACAGGTAGTGGCCCTTATCTTTATGGGGCAAGATGTGTGGAAGCCCCACATGACACATCTAGTTACATCTTATTGTTGTAAAGGAAGATAAGACAAATAGTCTTATAGTTAGATAGCAATATGCCAAGCTAAAAATCAGGACCCATTAATTAAAGAAAAGAAGAAACATAATTGCATTGCAGGCAACTGGCAGTCTTTGCCACAGCAGCTTTATGGTGTCAGTATCTTTTATATACATATGATTTTTCTCAAAAGTGAGTTTTTATTCTCTCTCTTTCTTCTTTCTTCTCCTTCCTCCTCCCCCTCTTCTTCCTCCCTTAAAGATTATTTTTAAATATCATACAATTATAAATTAGTTGGTCAGTATTAGGGTGATAGCGTAGGGAGTAATCTGTATTTTTAAAATATTTTTCTTCTTGGAAACAAATGGACTCTTTCTGGGTCAAAATTATTTTAAAAATCTCTTTTAAAAAAATCATACTAAATGGCAGCAAATAAATATTCCAAACTTTCCAAAATGGCGGCAGAGTGAACGGAAGCTACACAGACCGTCTCCCAGAACCAAACTGGAATTACAACTATAACACAGACAAATCGATGTGAAAAACCAACAGAAAAGCAGCTTGGAGGACCATATAACTGTAAGGAATCGGGGGCGCCGCCGAATAAAACAGAGAAGAGACTGGAGAGCCAATCAGCCGAATAAACAGGGATCAGGCTTTATTGGGTGCACTCCGGGCGGGTTCACAGACTCCGGGGGTCGAGTCCTAGAAGCCGCGCCCAATGTAGGGGCTTGTGTCTTTTATATCTGCCTGTTGCAGCTGGAATTTGTCCCTTAGGGTTTGGCCCTGCGGGGGTTATGCATGGAGCCTCTGGAATATGAATAGATAAGATGGGAGTTAATCTATAGGCTCGAGGCAGGCCGTTCAGGGTGGGAGACAAGGCTGAGCAAGGAGACAATGGTCGAGCACTTTGCCTGGTGCCAGTTCCCCAGGCCATCGGACAATAACCAGGGACACTGACTCCATCCCTGTAGGCTTGCGAAGGCGCGAGACGGGGGCTGGGAGCCCAGGGTCGGCAGCTTGGCAGTGGCCTTAGCTGTGAGTGGCGCCCTCAGGTTACACTCCCAGGCGGCTCCACAGGCAGAGCCAGGACAGAGGCTAAAAAACCCACAGCCACCCAACTTGGGCTCCGGCATAGGGAGGGCAGACTGGACTGGAACTGTGTCGGGACACTCGAGATTTGGAGGGCACTCAGAGCTTTTGCTAAGTGGCAGCCACGCAGGACGGTGGCCATATTGCTCCTTCCCAGGGCTCTGGGGAGAGGCAGCAGCCCCTCCCTCGCAGATCCAACCCCACCCTGTGGGCCATTGAAGTGCTAATTGAAGCTCATTAACAACAACCATCTGCACCACCCTCCTGAAATCCCCTTATGCTGAGCACCTGAGGAAGTTTTTCAATCAACTGACAACCCAAAACCCATCAAGTAACCTTGAGTGCTAGCCTCCAGGCAAAAAGCTAGAGGATAACAGTACTATCCTGTGCTAGCAACTTTAACCAGGAAAGTAAGACTTGACAGTGGTGTTTAATGTGGGTCCTCCCTCGCTCATCTAAACCCAGGAGGGGGAGCCACAAACAGCAGAACACCAACATCCACAGGGAAAACTTGACAGGCTCAAAAGGCCACTGTGATAGCCAAAATGGTGAAACACAGAAACAGAAGCCAAATGAAAGAGCAAGAGACCTCCACTGAAGATGAGATCAATGTGGAGCAATTAGACATGTTAACAGAGCTAGAATTCAGAGCCATGATCTTGAGGAAGCTCAACAGCATGAGTAAGGACATAGTGACACTGAAAATAAGCCACTTGGAAATTAAAAACCATCAAGAAGAGATAAAAAATGACATATAAGAAATGAAAAACACATTGGAAGGTTTAAAAAGCAGAGTAGGGGAAGCTGAGGACCGGATCAGTGAATTAGAAGACAGGGTAGAAAAAAATCAACCAATCAGAAAAACAAAAGGAAAAAAAGATTAAAAAACAGGAAGACAGCTTAAGAGAACTGTGGGACAACTGGAAACATAATAATATTCGCATCATAGGAGTCCCTGAAGAAGAAGAAAATGAGCAAGGGTAAGAGAATATATTCAAAAAAATAGTGAGAGAAAACTTCCCTAATTTGGTGAAGGAAGAAGGCATTCAAGTTCAAGAGGCACAGAGAGTCTCAAGTAAAAAGAACCCAAACAGGCCCACATGAAGACACATAGTAATTAAAATGCCAAAATTAAAGACAAAGAGACAATCCTAAAAGCAGCAAGAGATAAGCAACAGGTTACCTACAAAGGAAACCCATAAGGCTCTCAGCTGACTTCTCACAAGAAACACTACAGGCAAGAAGAGAATGGCATGAAGTAATCAAGGTCATGAAAAACAAGAATCTGAATCCAAGACTACTCTACCCAGCAAGGCTATCATTCAAAATAGAAAATCAAATAAAGATCTTCCGAGACAAAAAAGGCTAAAGAAATATATTAGCACCAAACCAGCACTGCAAGAAATGTTAAAAGAACTGCTGCACTTAGCAGGAGAAATGGGAAGAAAAATAGAACCACACTAAACAAAAATGGCAATAAATAAGTACACATCAATAATCACCTTACATGTAAATGGATTGAATGCTCCCATAAAAAGACACAGAGTAGCTGACTGGATAAAAAAGCATGACTTATAGATGCTTATAGATATATGTTGTTTATAAGAGACACACCTCACAACAAAAGACTCACATAGGTTAAAAGTGAAGGGATGGAAAAATATTTTCCAAGCAAATGGAAAGCAAAAAATAGCTGGGGTAGCAATACTCATATCTGATAAAATAGATTTCAAAATGAAGGCCATAACTAGAGACAAAGAAGGCCACTACATAATATTGAAAGCATCTATCCAACAGGAAGATATTACCTTAATACACATATATGCATCCAACATAGGAGCAACAAAATATATTAAAAATATTCTGGAGGAATTCCAATGAGAAATAGACAGCAATACAATCATAGCAGAGGAATTCAACACCCCGCTGACATCACTGGATCGATCCTCTAGACAAAAATTAGCAAGGAAACAGAGACTCTAAATGAAGCACTAGACCAAATGGATTTAATAGATATCTACAGAGAATTACACCCCAAAACTACAGAATTCACATTCTTCCTAAGTGCACACGGGACATTCTCAAAGATAGACCACATGATAGGACACAAACTAAATCTCTACAAGTTCAAGAAGATTGAAATCATATCAAGCATCTTCTCAGATCACAATGGCATGAAACTAGAAATCAATTGCAACAAGAACATGCAAAGACATTTCAACACATGGAGGCTAAATAGCATGTTATTAAACAATGAATGGGTCACCGAGGAGATCAAGGAAGAAATTAAAAACTTCCTGGAAACCAATGAAAATGAACACACAACAACACAAAATCAATGGGATGCAGCAAAAGCAGTTCTGAGAGGGAAGTTCATAGCACTACAGGCCTACCTCAAGAAACAAGAAAAATTTCTAAGTGACTGTCTAACCTCACAACTTAAAGAACTAGAAAGCAAACAAAAAGAAAACCCCAGAGTAAGTAGAAGGAAAGAAATAGTAAAGATCAGAGCAGAAATAAATGACATAGAGACCAAAAAAACAATTCAAAGGATCAATGAAACAAAGAGCTGGTTTTTCGAAAAGATAAACAAGATTGATGGACCCTTAGCTAGACTCACCAAGAAACAAAGAGAGAAAACCCTAAGACACAAAATCAGAAATGAAAAAGGAGAAGTAACAACCAACACCACAGAAATACAAAAGATTATTAACAGCTACTATGAACAATTATATGGCAAGAAATTCGACAAACTAAGCGAAATGGACAAATTTCTAGAAACACACAGTCTCCCAAAACTGGACCGGGAAGAGATTGAAAACTTGAACAGACCAATAACAACTAAGGAAATTGAAGAGGTAATCAAGACTCTCCCAGCAAACAAGAGCCCAGGCCCAGATGGCTTCATGGGGGAGTTTTACCGAACATTCAAAAAAGAACTAACACCCATTCTCCTCAAACTATTTCAAAAAATTCAAGAAGAAGAAAGTCTTCCAAACACGTTCTATTAGGCCAGCATAATTCTAATTCCAAAACCAGAAAAAGACACTACAAAGAAAGAAAACTACAGGCCAATATCCCTGATGAACCTAGACGCCAAAATCCTGAACAAAATACTAGCAAATCGGATCCAGCAACACATCAAAAAACTTATTCACCATGACCAAGTGGAATTCATTCCAGGGATGCAAGGCTGGTACAATATTTGCAAATTAATAAATGTGATACACCACATAAACAAAATGAAGAATAAAAACCACATGATCATATCAATAGATGCTGAAAAAGCATTTGACAAAATCCAGCATCCATTTCTGATAAAAATGCTCAGCAGTGTGGGAATAGAGGGATCATATCTCGACATAATAAAGTCCATATATGATAGACCTACAGCCAACATCATACTCAATGGACAGAAACTAAAAACATTTCCATTAAAAACAGGAACAAGACAGGGATGTCCACTTTCTCCACTCTTATTTAATATAGTACTGGAAGTTTTAGCCACAGCAATCAGACATGAGGAAAAAATAAAGGGGATCCAAATTGGAATGGAGAAGTGAAACTGTAATTATTGGCCGATGACAAGATATACATAGAAAACCCTAAAGACTCCATCAAAAATCTACTAGACTTAAAAAATGAATTTGGGCAAAGTAGCAGGATACAAAATTAACATCAAGAAATCGACGGCATTCTTGTACACCAATGATGAACTCACAGAAAGAGAAACTAAAAAAACAATCCCATTTACCATAGTGCCAAAAATATTAAGATACCTAGGAATAAACTTAACCAAAGAAGTAAAGGACCTATTTGCAGAAAACTACAGGTCATTGAAAAAAGAAATAGAGGAAGATATTAAAAAGTGGAAGCACATACCCTGTTCATGGATTGGAAGAATTAACATCATTAAAATGTCCATACTACCCAAAGCAATCTATAGATTCATTGCAATCCCCATCAAAATACCAACGACATATTTTGTAGAACTAGAACAAATACTTCAAAAGTTCATATGGAACCAAAAAAGTCCCTGAATAGCCACAGCAATTTTGAAAAAGAAGGACAAAGTATGTGGGATCACAATACCAGATAACAGGTTATACTACAAAGCTACTGTAATCAAAGCAGCCTGGTACTGGCACAGAACAGTCATATAGACCAGTGGAACAGAACTGAAAACCCAGAAATGGACCCAAGGCAATACGCACAATTAATATTTGACAAAGGTGGCAAGAGCATGCAGTGGAGTATAGACAGCCTCTTTAATATATGGTGTTGGGAAAATTGTACAGCTACATGCAAAAAAAATGAAACTAGACCATCAACTTACACCCTACACAAAAATAAACTCAAAATGGATAAAAGACTTAAATGTGACCCGTGAATCCATAAAAATTCTAGAAGAAAATGTAGGCAACAAAATTTTGGACATCATACGGAGCAGTATTTTCACGGATACATCACCTAAGGCAACAGAAACAAAGGATAAAATGAACACATGGGACTATATCAAACTAAAAAGCTTCTGCACAGCAAAAGAAACAATCATCAAAACGGAAAGGCAAACCACTATATGGGAGAACATCATTGCCAATGATGTATCAGATAAGGGGTTAATTTCCAAATATGTAGAGTGCTCATACAACTCAACAAACAGAAGACAAAGAACCCAATTAAAAAATGGGCAGAGGAACTGAATAGACACCTGTCCAAACAGTACATACAAATGGCCAACAGACATATGAAGAAATGCTCAACATCACTAATCATCAGAGAGATACAAATTAAAACAACAATGAGGTATCACCTCACACCTGTCAGACTGGCCACCATCAACAAATCATCTAACAACAAGTGTTGGTGAGGTTGTGGAGAAAAGGGGACTCTAATACACTGCTGGTGGGAATGCAGACTGGTGCAGCCACTATGGAAAACAATATTGTGTTACCTCAGAAAATTAAAAATTGAACTTCCATTTGACCCAGTGATCCCGCTTCTAGGAATATACCCTAAGAAGCCTGAAACACCAATCAGGACAAATATATGTACCCCCATGTTCATAGCAGCACTATTTACAATAGAGCTAAGATCTGGAAACAGCCCAAGTGTCCATCAGTAGACGAATGGATAAAAAAAAGCAGCGGTACATATACACAATGGAGTACTATGCAGCGGTAAGAAAGATCTCTTATCCTTTGAGACGACATGGAGGGACCTGGAAAGTATTATCCTAAGTGAAACAAACCAAGCAGAAAAAGACAAGTATCACATGATCTCACTTATATACGGAATATAATGAACATAACAGTCTGAGGAATACGGTAGACCCAGAAACATGGAAGTAGGCCACAGACTGACATCCCTCAAAAGAGGGGGTGAGGGGGTGGGAAGAGATAAACCACAGAACTTATATGCATATATGCATAACCAATGGACATGGACAATTAAGCCGGGGACGGGGTGGGGGTGGGGTAGGGAAGGGGGTGCCAATGGGTAAAAAAGGAGAAATATCTGTAACAAAAAAAATAAGTAAATAAATTTATAAAAATAAAATAAAAATTTCAAACTTCAACTAATCATTTAAAAACTCACACTGTGGCCCGGCCAGTGTGGCTCCCTGGTTGAGCATTGACTCATGCACCAAGAGGTCGCCGGTTTGATTCCTGGTCAAGGCACATGCCTGGGTTGTGGTGCAAATACCCAGTGGAGGGCATGCAGGAGGTGGCCAGTCGATGTTCTCTTTCATCAATGTTTCTATCTCTCTATCCCTCTCCCTTCCTCTCTCTCTAAAATCAATAAAGAAAAAAAAATTGGAAAAACAAAAAACTCTCACTGTCTGTCTCCACAAGAACTAGGGGAATGAGGTTAATCAGAGCAAAATCCTTACTGTTTCTGGCAAAGCAATTTAGTGGCATTGTCTTTACAGATTCAAGACAGCACACATTGTACTCAGAGTTTGCACACTTTCTCTTTTTGTATACTTCCTTTAAAAAAACAAAAGGCCAAAGAAAAATGACATCAAATATCAATAACCAATAAAGAAAAATGCAAAAAAGCTTTCTTGTCAAATGGTGGTGCCAGCACAACAATCTGAATATAATTAATGCCACTGACTTGTACACTAAAAATGGTTAAGATGGGTAACAACTGCTTAGGAAATCTCCAATGAAACCCAGAAATAAGTGCTCCCAAAAATGTGAAGATGTTGGTGGATAAAATCAAAGCTACACTGACCTTCTTTCATGACCAAACTGGAATTACAACTAAAATATAAAATCATCCTGAATTACCAACTGAAAACCAGCTGGAGAGAGCCCTTATAATCAAGGATGAAAAAGAGGAGCCCACATCAACACTGGTAGGAAGTGCAGAGGCATGAGAAGGCTGGTTGGGATCCCACAGGCAACAGCTGAGGTTTGGAGTGATATCTCAGCTGTGGGGGTTCCCCTTGAGAAGTTTGGGGTCTAAACCCCAAGCTGGGTTCACCATCCCAGGTAACAGAACCAGGAAAGGTGCCCACACAACATCTGACTATGAAAAGCACTGGGGGTTTTGTCCAGCAGAGAAAGATGGCTAGAAACTCAGGCACCCTCTTAAATGGCCAACGCACCAAATTTCATTTGTAGCCACTCACCATGGGCTTTGGCAAAGGGGGGTATGTAAAGAGTGTCTGGGGAGAGAGTTGGGAAGGCAGCTACCAGTATCCCTGTGTTGAGTCATTTTTCCATGCTGCAGAAGCTATCTTTCTCAGGTAGATTTTCCCCATCAATGCAGCTTTAGCTAGGGAGGAAGCAATAGCCCCATCTATTTGAAATCCTCTCACCCTGCCTAGTGATATTTACGCATGGCTGAGACTAACAGTCAGCCTGCAGGCAGGGAGATTTTGGCAGGCTCCAAATCCTGCTGTGGCAAACTGAACCTCATGTGATAAGCATCTGCACAGCAGCCTGCACACTGTGTTGAAGGTTGAGCTTCCCAGAACAACAACAAAAGGCTAAATAATTTATTACCACAAAACCAATGTTGCAAAAAATGTTAAAGGAACTGCTGTACTAATAAGAAGAAATAAATCAAATAAACATAGACAAACATAGGCATAAAGAATTAAATGGCAATAAATAAATACCTATCAATAACCTTAAACATAAATGGATTAAATTTTCCAATAAAAAAAATATGGATTAGCTGATAAGAAAACATGATCCATGTATATGCTGTCCACAAGAGACCCACTTCAGAACTCAAGACTCACACTGGATTAAAGTCAAGGAATGGAAAAAAATTTTCTATGCAAATGGAAACAAACAAACAAAAAAGCTGTAGTAGTAATACTCATATCTGACAAAATAGACTTCAAAAGTAAGGCCATAACAAGACATAAAGAAGTTACTGCATAATACTAAAGGGACTGATCAAACAGGAGGATATAACATTGGTAAACATACCTATATCCAATATAGGAGCACCAAAATATATTTAAAAACTTCCAGAAGACTTCAAGGGAAAGACATAGAGTCTAAAAAAACAATACAAAAGATAAATGAAACCAAGAGCTGGTTCTTTGAAAAGATAAACAAGGTTGATGAACCTTTAGCCAAACTTATCAAGAAACAGAGAGGACCCAAATATATAAAATCAGAATTGAAAGAGTTGTAACAACAGATACCACAGTAATACAAAGGATTGTAAGAAAATACTGTGAACAGTTATATGCCAAGAAATTGGACAACCTAGATGAAATGGACAAATTTCTAGATTCATATAATCCTCCAAACTAAACAAGGAAGATTCAGAAAACCTGAACAGACTTTTGACAACTAATGAAACTGAAGCAGTAATCAATAAACTCCCAGCAAACAAAAGCCGTGGTCCAGATGGCTTCACAGGGGAGTTTCATAAAACATCCAAAGGAAAAAAAAAAAAAAAAATATATATATATATATATATATATATATAACAGGCAATATTTCTGATTAACATAGATGCCATATCCTCAAAAAAATATTAGCAAATTGGATCCAGGAATATATTTAAACATTATTCAACATGACCAAGTGGGACTTATCCCAGGGCTGCAAGGTTGGTACAGTATTTACAAATCAATAAGTCTGATACACCACATAAACAAAATAAAAGATTAAAATCATAGGATCATATCGATAGTTGCTGAAAAAGCATTCAAGATTCAGCACCCATTTTTGATAAAAACTCTCAGCAAAATGGGAATAGAGGGATCATACCTTAACATAATAAAGATTATATATGACAAACCTACAGCCAACATCATACAAAATGGGCAAAAACTAAGAGCATTTTCCTTAAGAACAGGAACAAGACAGGGATGTCCATTTGTACCACTCTTATTCAACATGGTACCAGAATTCTTAGCCACAACAATTAGACAAGAAGAAAAAATAAAAGGCATTCAAATTGGAAAGAAGGAAGTGAAACTGTCATTGTTTGCAGAAGACATGATATTGTACATAGAAAATGCTAAAAACTTCATCAAAAAACTACTAGATTTAACAAATTCAGCAAAGTAGCAGAATACAAAATTAACTTCTAGAAATTGATGGCATTTTTATACACCAATAATGAACTCTCAGAAAGAGAAACTAAAAAGAAAAAATCCCATTTACCATTTTAACAAAACAATTAAGACACCTAGGCATAAACTTAAGTAAGGAGATAAAAGACCTGTTCTCAGAAAACTACAGGACATTGAAAAAAGTAATAGAGGAAAATATAAACAAATAGAAGCATATACCATGTTCATAAAAATGTCCATACTACCCAAAGCAATCTATAGATTCAATATAATCCCTATTAAAATTACCAACAACATATTTCACAAATCTAGAACAAGTACTCCTAAAATTTGTATGGAACCAAAAAAGACCGCAGATAGCCACAGCAATCTTGAAAAAGAAGAACAAAATAGGAGGGATCACAATACCAGATGTCAAATTATACTACAAAACCACTGTAATCAAAACAACCTGGTACTGCACAAGAGTAGGCATATAGATCAATGGAACAAAACAGAGAACCCCGAAATTGACCAAGCCATTATGCTCAATTAATGTTTGACAAAGGAGGCAAGAGCATACAATGGAATAAAAACAGTCTCTTCAATTCATTTTGTTGGGTAAATTGGACAGGTACATGCATGCAAAAAAATAAAACTACACAACCAACTTATACCATAAACAAGAATAAACTCAAAATAGATAAAAGACTTATAGGTAAGTTGTGAAACCATAAAAATCCTAAAGAAACTGTAGGCAGCAAAATCTCAGACATCTCATGTAGCAGAATTTTCACTGATACATTACTTAGGACAAGAGAAACAAAGGAAAAAATAACAGATGGGACTACATCAAACTAAAAAGCTTCTGCACAGCAAAAGAAACCAGCATCAAAATGAAAAGGGAACTCACTGTATGTGAAAACATATTTGCAAATGATACATCTGATAAGGGGTTAATTTCCAAAATATTTAAAGTACTCATACAACTCAACAAAGGGGAGACAAAAAATCCAATTGAAAAATGGGCAGAGGACCCGAGTAGACACTTCTCCAAAGAGGACACCAAAACAACCAAGACACACATAAAAAAATTCTCAATGTCATTAATCATCAGACAGATGCAAATTAAAATGACAATGAGGTATCACCTCACACCTGCCAGATTGGCTACCATCAATAAATCAACAAACAAGTGCTGGTGAGGATGTGGAGAAAAGGGCACCCTTTCCTGGTGGGAATGGAGACTAGTGCACTCACAATGGAAAACAGTATGAAGTTTCCTCAAAAAAATTGAAATGGAACTGCCATTTGACCCAGTGATCCCTCTTAGGAATATATCCTAAGAAGCCTAAAACACCAATCAGAAAGAATAAATACACCCCTATAGTCGTAGCAGTGCTCTTTACAATAGCTAAGATCTGGAAACAGCTCAAGTGTCCATTAGTAGATAAGTGGGTAAAAAAAACTGTGCTACATTTACACTATGGAATACTATGCCGCTATAAAAAAGAAGGCTCTCTTATTCTTTGAAACAGCATGGAGGTACCTGGAGAGTATTATGCTAAGTGAAATAAGCCAGTCAGAGAAAGAAAAGTATCACATGATCTCACTTATATGTTGAATATAATGAACAAAATAAACTGATGAACAAAATAGATGCAGAGTCATGGAAGCATGGATTAGACTGACAATCCTCAGAGGGAAGGGAGGAGAGGGGCCGGAAGTGATAAACCAAAGAACTTATATACATAACTAATGGACACAAACAATAGTGTGTTGAAGGCAGAGGGAGAGGAGGAAGGGGGTCATTGGGAAAAAAAAAGGGGGAAACATCTGTAATACTTTCAACAATAAAAATTAATTTTAAAAATGGTTAAGATGGTTAATTTTATATTAGATATAATTTTTCCACAATTAAAATATTTTAATTTTTTAAATCAAATTATCAAAAGAATTCTAATTGAAGAAATTACTTTGGTTGCACTTCATCAGATTTTCTCCTTTCTGGATTCAGAAGCAACATTGTCATACACTATTTTTGTCTGTGTGTGTGCATACTTACACTCTGACTTAGTTCTGAAAAGATTGCTGGTGGCTCCATCTCTCTATGTAACTAATAACCAAAAATATGCCATACACAGAAGATCAATATGTGAAATTAAATAATTTGAAGGGTTCCAAATGACATGAAACTAAATTTCATTTGACTTGTTAATAATGAAATAGGCATGTAATCCAAACTCTTAAAGACTTGTTATCTTCAAAGTGCCAGTGTTCTATATCTTTATAGAGAGCTCTAGCTCTTTAGTTATAGTGCTAAGGTCTTCTACACCGCTGGTTTTCATTTAAATGAAAGCACTGTGAGAAGTCATGTCATTTAAGATGTGTGCATTTAGTATTGTTGGTCACTTTCTAACTTCACATGAGTGCGAATAGTCACATATGTGTTTCTTGTCTCTCTTGACCAATTACATGGATGAATAACTGTTTCTCATCAGAAAGTTAGACTGCTAATTGTATCAGTGACATGCACTAAAATGGGAAAGAGAAAAATCTTGTTTTATCATTGACCTAAAATATATTCATCCCAATATGGGATAGATGCACATCGTAAAGGTTACACACGTGAAATGTTAATGGCACTGTCAAAGTGTGTGTGCTAACTGCAGCTTCTGCTAAGTAAAAAAAAAATCACTGCCAGAAAAACAAGACAGGTTTCACATCTGTGACATGTTGCTGATAAAGTAAGAACAGCTTTATCCCAGTGAAACTTTTGACAATGTTCAAATCCTTGAAATTTTACAAAGAAAACTATTTTTGAGGTCTAAAAACTTGTTAAATCATAGCTGGGCTCAAAATGTCATAAGGAATAGTAAGCAATGTGTCACATTTTGCTTGAAATTTTTATTCTTACAAAAAGGTTCTATGAAGAGCGGCCTTAAATAAAGATAACTAAGAATGCCTATTACAGTATATTGTTTAATTTAGTGTGTCTGCTAAAAGGATTATTTACTCCTGATATTTTATAGACTACTCAGAGACATATTTGTTTATTTTATTTTGTTTTCAGGGATACTTTTGTTTTCTTCACCTGAGGACATTTTTGCATTTATCTTCAGATAGAGTGGGAGAGGGAGAGGAAGAGAAAGAGAGAGAAACATCAATGTGAGAGAGACACATCGACCGGCTGCCACCCAGACAACCGCAATTGGGGCCGAGGACAAACTGCAACCGAGGTACGTGCCCTTAGTGGGAACCGAACCCAGAACTCTCTGGTCCAGAGCTGCTACTCTAACCGCTGAGCCAAACTGGCCAGGGCTTTCAGGGTTACATTTTAAGTGACAAAATAATTTTTAATGAAGAGTAATCTGATGCTCTATATATGATGAAACAAAAGTATTTATGTAAGCTTTCTATCAAACCTTAACTGGAAAAACCGAAAAAATGGCGGCAGAGTGAACGGAGCTACACAGACCGTCTCCCAGAACCAAACTGGAATTACAACTATAACACAGACAAATCAACGGGAAAAACCAACAGAAAAGCAGCTTGCGAGGACCATACAACGCAAGACACTGACTCCATCCCGGTAGGCTTGCGAAGGCACGAGACAGGGGCTGGGAGCCCACGGTCCGCAGCTCGGCAGCGGCCTTAGCTGGGAGCAGCGCCCTCGGGTCACACTCCCAGGCGGCTCCACAGCGCAGCCGGGACAGAGGCTAAAACAGCCACAGCCACCCACCTTGGGCTCCGGCAGAGGGAGGGCAGACTGGACTGGAGTTGTGTCGGGACACTCGGGGTTTGGACGGCGCTCAGAGCTTTGGCTGAGTGCAGCCACTCAGGATGGTGGCCACATTGCTCCTTCCCAGGGCTCTGAGGAGAGGCAGCACCCCTCCCTCGGAGATCCAACCCCACCCTGTGGGCCATTGAAGTGTTAATTGAGGCTCACTAACAACCAGCATCTGCCCACCCTCGTGAAAGCTTCTTGGCTGAGCACCAGAGGGAGTTTTTCAATCAATTGACAACCCAAAACTGATCAATTAACCTAGACGGCTAGCCTCCAGGCAGAAAGCTAGAGGATAACAGTACGTTTCCTGGGCTGGCAACTTTAACCAGGAAAGTAAGACTTGACAGTGGTGTTTAACGTGGGTCCTCCCTCGCTCATCTAAACACAGGAGAGGGGGCCACAAGCAGCAGAACACCAACACCCACAGGGAGAACTTGACAGGCTCCAAAGCCCACAGTGATAGCAAAAATGATGAAACACAGAAACAGAAGCCAAATGAAAGAGCAAGACACCTCCACCAAAGATGAGATCAATGTGGAGCAATTAGGCATGTTAACAGAGCTAGAATTCAGAGCCATGATCTTGAGGAAGCTGAACAGCATGAGTAAGGACATAGAGACACTGAAAATAAGCCAATTGGAAATTAAAAACCAACAAGAAGAGATAAAACATGACACATCAGAAATGAAAAACACATTGGAAGGTTTAAAAAGCAGAGTAGAGGAAGCTGAGGACCGGATCAGTGAATTAGAAGACAGGGTAGAAAAAATCAACCAATCAGAAAAACAAAAGGAAAAAACGATTAAAAAACAGGGAGACAGCTTAAGAGAACTATGGGACAACTAGAAACGTAATAATATTCGCATCATAGGAGTCCCCGAAGAAGAAGAAAATGAGCAAGGGATAGAGAATATATTCAAAAAAATAGTGACAGAAAACTTCCCTAATTTGGTGAAGGAAGAAGGCATTCAAGTTCAAGAAGCACAGAGAGTCCCAAGTAAGAAGAACCCAAACAGGCCCACACCAAGACACATAGTAATTAAAATGCCACAAATTAAAGACAAAGAGAGAATCCTAAAAGCAGCAAGAGAGAAGCAACAGGTTACCTACAAAGGGAACCCCATAAGGCTCTCAGCTGACTTCTCACAAGAAACACTACAGGCCAGAAGGGAATGGCATGAAGTAATCAAAGTCATGAAAAACAAGAATCTGAATCCAAGACTACTCTACCCAGCATGGCTATCATTCAAAATAGAAGATCAAATAAAGAGCTTCCCAGACAAAAAAAGGCTAAGGGAATACATTAGCACCAAACCACCACTGCAAGAAATGTTAAAAGGACTGCTGTAATTAGCAGTAGAAATGGGAAGAAAAATAGAACCACACTAAACAAAAATGGCAATAAATAATACATATCAATAATCACCTTAAACGTAAATGGATTGAATGCTCCCATAAAGAGACACAGAGTAGCTGATTGGATAAGAAAGCATGACTCATCTATATGTTGTTTACAAGAGACCCACCTCTCAACAAAAGACTCACATAGGTTGAAAGTGAAGATATGGAAAAAAATTTTCCAAGCAAATGGAAAGCAAAAAAAAGCTGGGGTAGCAATTCTCATATCTGATAAAATAGATTTCAAAATGAAGACCATAACTAGAGACAAAGACGGCCACTACATAATATTGAAAGGATCTATCCAACAGGAGGATATAACCTTGATAAACATATATGCACCCAATATAGGAGACCAAAATATATTAAAAATCTTCTGGAGGACTTCCAAGGAGAAATCGACAACAATACAATCGTAGCAGGGGACTTCAACACTGGATAGATCCTCTGGGCAAAAAATTAGCAAGGAAACAGAGACTCTAAATGAAGCACTAGACCAAATGGATTTAATAGATATCTACAGAGAATTACACCCCAAAACTACAGAATACACATTCTTCTCAAGTGCACATGGGACATTCTCAAAGATAGACCACATGATAGGACACAAACTAAATCTCTACAAGTTCAAGAAGATTGAAATCATATCAAGCATCTTCTCAGATCACAATGGCATGAAACTAGAAATCAATTGCAACAAGAACATGCAAAGACATTTCAACACATGGAGGCTAAATAGCATGTTATTAAAAAATGAATGGGTCACCGAGGAGATCAAGGAAGAAATTAAAAACTTCCTGGAAACCAATGAAAATGAAGACACAACAACACAAAATCTATGGGATGCAGCGAAAGCAGTTCTGAGAGGGAAGTTCATGTCACTACAGGCCTACCTCAAAACACAAGAAAAATTTCTAATTGACTGTCTAACCTCACAACTTAAAGAATTAGAAAGCAGACAAAAAGAAAACCCCAGAGCAAGTAGAAGGAAGGAAATAGTAAAGATCAGAGCAGAAATAAATGACATAGAGACCAAAAAAACAATTCAAAGGATCAATGAAACAAAGAGCTGGTTTTTCGAAAAGATAAACAAGATTGATGGACCCTTAGCTAGACTCACCAAGAAACAAAGAGAGAGAACCCAAATACACAAAATCAGAAATGAAAGAGGAGAAGTAACAACCAACACCACGGAAATAAAAAAGATCGTTAACAAATACTATGAACAACTATATGGCAACAAATTCGACAATCTAAGCGAAATGGACAAATTTCTAGAAACACACAGTCTCCCAAAACTATTCCCGGAAGAGATAGAAAACTTGAACAGACCAATAACAACTAAGAAAATTGAAGAGGTAATCAAGACTCTTCCAGCAAACAAAAGCCCAGGCCCAGATGGTTTCACGGGGGAGTTTTACCGAACATTCAAAAAAGAACTAACACCCATTCTCCTCAAATTATTTCAAAAAATTCAAGAAGAGGAAGACTTCCAAACACGTTCTATGAGGCCAGCATAATTCTAATTCTAAAACCAGAAAAAGACACTACGAAGAAAGAAAACTACAGGCCAATATCCCTGATGAACATAGACGCCAAAATCCTGAACAAAATATTAGCAAATCGGATCCAGAAATACATCAAAAAAATTATTCACCATGACCAAGTGGGATTCATTCCAGGAATGCAAGGCTGGTACAATATTTGAAAATCAATAAACGTGATACACCACATAAACAAAATGAAGAATAAAAACCACATGATCATATCAATAGATGCTGAAAAAGCATTCGACAAAATCCAGCATCCATTTCTGATAAAAACGCTCTGCAATGTAGGAATAGAGGGATCATATCTCGACATAATAAAGGCCATATATGAAAGACCTACAGCAAACATCATACTCAATGGACAGAAACTAAAAACATTTCCATTAAGAACAGGAACAAGACAGGGATGTCCACTTTCGCCACTCTTATTTAACATTGTACTGGAAGTCTTAGCCACAGCAATCAGACATGAAGAAAAAATAAAAGGGATCCAAATTGGAAAGGAGGAAGTGAAACTGTCATTATTTGCAGATGACATGATATTGAACATAGAAAACCCTAAAGACTCCATCAAAAATCTATTAGACTTAATAAATAAATTTGGCAAAGTAGCAGGATACAAAATTAACGTCAAGAAATCGATGGCATTCTTGTACATCAATGATGAACTCACAGAAAGAGAAACTGAAAAAACAATCCCATTTACCATCGCTCCAAAAAAATTACGATACCTAGGAATAAACTTAACCAAAGAAGTAAAGGACCTATTTGCAGAAAACTACAGATCATTGAAAAAAGAAATAGAGGAAGATATAAAAAAGTGGAAGCACATACCCTGTTCATGGATTGGAAGAATTAACATCATTAAAATGTCCATACTACCCAAAGCAATCTATAGATTTATTGCAATCCCCATCAAAATACCAACGACATATTTCATAGAACTAGAACAAATACTTCAAAAGTTCATATGGAACCAAAAAAGTCCCTGAATAGCCACAGCAATTTTGAAAAAGAAGGACAAAGTATGTGGGATCACAATACCAGATATCAGGTTATACTACAAAGCGACTGTAACCTAAACAGCCTGGTACTGGCACAAGAACAGGCATATAGACCAGTGGAACAGAATAGAGAACCCAGAAATGGACCCAAGGCAATACACTCAATTAATATTTGACAAAGGTGGAAAGAGCATACAGTAGAGTAAAGACAGCCTCTTTAATAAATGGTGTTGGGAAAATTGGACAGCTACATGCAAAAAAATGAAACTAAACCATCAACTTACACCATACACAAAAATAAACTCAAAATGGATAAAAGACTTAAATGTGACCCGTGAATCCATAAAAATTCTAGAAGAAAATGTAGGCAACAAAATTTTGGACATCATACGGAGCAATATTTTCACGGATACATCACCTAAGGCAACAGAAACAAAGGATAAAATGAACACATGGGACTACATCAAACTAAAAAGCTTCTGCTCAGCAAAAGAAACGATCATCAAAATGGAAAGGCAACCCATTGTATGGGAGAACATCATTGCCAATGATACATCAGAGAAGGGGTTAATTTCCAATATATAGAGAGTGCTCATACAACTCCACAAAAGGAAGACAAAGAACCCAATTAAAAAATGGGCAGAGGAGCTGAATAGACACCTCTCCAAACAGGACATACAAATGGCCAAGAGACATATGAAGAAATGCTCAACATCACTAATCATCAGAGAGATGCAAATTAAAACAACAATGAGGTATCACCTCACACCTGTCAGAATGGCCACCATCAACAAATCATCAAACAACAAGTGTTGGCGAGGGTGTGGAGAAAAGGGGACTCTAATACACTGCTGGTGGGAATGCAGACTGGTGCAGCCGCTATGGAAAACAATATGGTGCTACCTCAAAAAATTAAAAATTGAACTTCCATTTGACCCAGTGATCCCACTGCTGGGAATATACCCTAAGAAGCCTGAAACACCAATCAGGAAGAATATATGTACCCCCATGTTCATAGCAGCACTATTTACAATAGCTAAGATCTGGAAACAGCCCAAGTGTCCATCGTAGACGAATGGATCAAAAAGCTGTGGTACATATACACAATGGAGTACTATGCAGCGGTAAGAAAGAAAGATCTCTTATCCTTTGAGTCGACATGGAGGGACCTGGAAAGTATTATCCTAAGTGAAAGAAGCCAAGCAGAAAAAGACAAATACCACATGATCTCACTTATATACGGAATATAATGAACATAACAGTCTGAGGAATACAGTAGACCCAGACACATGGAAGTAGGGCACAGACTGACATCCCTCAGAAGAGGGGATGGGGGGTGGGAGGGTGGGAAGAGATAAACCACAGAACTTATATGCATGTATGCATGACCAATGGACGTGGACAACTAAGCCGGGGACAGGGTGGAGGGGGGGTGGGGTGGGGGTTGCCAATGGGGTAAAAAGGTAAAATATCTGTAACAAAAAAATAAATAAAAATTCATAAAATAAAAATTAAAAAAAAACCTTAACTGGAAATACTTAAACACAGATAATTTGGGGATGAAATCTTTTACTTTTCCAGTACACACAGTCACACAGTATTAGACCTCTTCCCCACGCAATACAATCATCCTTTAAAAGTCTTCCATAGTGGCAACTGTGAAAGGGCCTGGAAGGCTTCCTCCTAAGATGAGGTGTTTGTATCTTGTCACTTACTCAGGGAGAGCCTTTTTTCATCCAGTCAAATAATTCTTACAAGTTACGCAGGATGTGAAATCACTCCTAGGTATTACACAACCAGGATTTTAATTCATTTTTAAACCACTGTTTCTGTGCTGAATTGGAAGATAATTCTGAACAGAGAATTATGTCCAAGAATCACATTATCTACATTTGTTTTACAGTTGAATTATATTATAATGGGACCCTTAAATATGACTACTCATAAACTAGTTATGAAATAGCAAAAACAACCTCTCCCGTCTCTTGGGGTTGATGTGAGGAATACATGAGATAAGCCACGGAGCACACCCCTGGCATGAGGCAAATCTTCAACAGGTACTGGCTTTTGTTAGTATTGTTAGAGGCAGCACAGCACCAATCCTTCTGCCGGAACAACTACATGTTCTGCATAAAATACACATATAAATGTTTTAAATTGTACTGATGAGCCACCATGAGTGAAGGAATCCTGGGCTAAACACTAAATGAAAGTTGGACCCAGAGGGGTAAGCAGGGCAAAGAATTAGGCTATTGTATTGAGGGCATGTGTGCTTCGTTTTTCTTTGTTTTGTTTTTGTTTCTGTGGAGGCTTATGAATACAGAAATCAAAGACCAGGCCCTGTATTGGGGGAATAGATGGAGGAATATAAAAATAAACCCCTGCCCACAGCTCCTGCATGGCATAACAGATGACAAGGACATTTTTCTTGGTTCTGACTGGGGACCTGGAGGTCAGCTAAGGAAAGGACTATAGTCCTTATAGGACGCCTCTCAAAATGAAGCAACAGGTATCAGCAGGGGCTCAGGAGGCAGGAAATTGGCCTTTGGAGCAGCCAGGTAGGGACAGAATTTTGCAAAAGGACACTGTTGAACTCTGCCAAAGGGAACTACTGGCATCATCTATGCACAGAACAAGTAAGTCTGTTGCAGATCAATATGTGAGAACAACCCCAAAGGAAAGTACAGATTTTCCCACTTCTTACCACCACCCAACACGGAGAGTTCAGAGTCAGGGACTGAAATGACTTTAATTTGAAATAAAGATGAGTGCATTGTTTGCATATCTAACTTTATTACTATAAATTTTATATCTATTGAGCTAATAATTATCGAGCACTTTGTGCTAAGAAAATGGGCTAGCTCATTATATATTATCTCATTTAGTATTCACTAGACTTATATAAGGTATACACTCTTATTATCCTCATTTCATAGATGAGGACATTGAAGCCTAGATATTTTAAAATTTCAGCATGGTTACACAGCTGGGAAGTAGCCCATCTGGAATTTAAACCTAGGCAGGCTTGTGTTCTTACCCACTATAATTTTGTTTTCTCTTGCAGGTTTTTGAGGTAGTCTGTATTCAAACAAACAAACAAAACTCCCTGCCTAAATCTGACACCTTTAAGGATTAAATCTTCAATGTGAAGGTAAGCAAGAGCTATATCTCCCCTTTCCTCCCTCAGTACCCAATAAAGAAATTAGCCTATCTCAAGTCTTGGTAGTTACTGCAGGGAAAAAAACCTCTCTCCACCCCACTTCTATATTTTATAGCCACCAATTGGACCTCACACGTTTTCAGTCTGAATTCATGCTATTGGGTTGGAGCAACAACTCTCAAGCCAGAAACTTAAATTCAAGTGATTCAGAATTGGGAAGGAACCCAGACAACCAGCAGCTAAATACTAACTTTCCAGAGTAGTTCATCTTCATCCCAGTCTCCAGAGAACTTCCACACATAAAGATTTGAAAAACATTCTCACCTAGCCAGTGCGGCTCAGTGGACTGAGTGTCCTCCCATGGTCTGAGAGTTCCCAGTTCAATTCCCCATCAAGGCACCTGCCTAGGTTTTGGGCTTAATCCCCCGTGTGGGGTGTACGGGAGGCAGCCAATCAATGCTTCACTCTAATAATGTTTCTATCTCTCTTTCCCTTCTCTCTCTCTAAAAAATTCACTAAAAACATATTTAAAAATGAGCTCTATCATCTATCTATCTATCTATCTATCTATCTATCTATCTATCTAATAATTAAAAATAACATTGAGGAAGAATCACAGAAATAAACACAACCATGTCTGCAAAGATTTCAGATATTATAATTAATAGATATAGAATATTAAATTGTGATTAAATATTAAACAAAGGGTTAAAATATATAAGGGGCACATTAGTCTTTCTATATCTGTCTATCTGTATATATCTAAAAACCACACAAGTCCATGCTGATACTTTAGATTCCAACCCAACACTCCAGGTTCATTCTAACCTTCTTTCCACTTTTCTTGTCTGTAACTCATTTCTCTGACAGTGAGAAACCTGGCTCTCACAATCCCCATTCTATTTACTATTTTCTCAGTTCTATCATACCCCTGAAATAGCTCTATAATCTCTAACTCATACCCCAATAGAAAACAAGTTTACTATCTTGTGTACAAGATTTGTGTACAATTCTTTAGTAAGGCTAAACTCACAGTATACAGCCAAAATACTCTTTTCCAGAGTGATTTAATTATGTCCCCACCCGGTCTCTTTCAGTATGGTTCTTATTTATTTATATTACTATTAGGCTTATTTGTTGGTTTGTATTCATTTGAGTTCTCCCACAACCTGGTAGATTTTAATTCCTTATTTATTTGGGGGCTATGTAAAATATTACCATGAACAAATTTTGATAAAACTACAAACAAGACAAAATTGACATTTATTACCATTTTATTCAACACTGTACTAGAGGTTTCAGTTAATATGTAAGGCCAGAAAAAGAAAGTTTAAAAGGATAGTTATAAAAAGAAAAAATGCTCATTACTTTCAAATGATATTATTGTCTACATGGAGAACTCAACAGCATCTATAGATTTTTTTTTTACAATTAATAAAAGTTTAATAGGATTATTGGCCAGAAAACACACCGCCCATTATAAAAACCAATAGTATGTCTAGACAAATGTTAACTAGATTTTTTATGATGATAATTTTGAAACATATACAAATATTGAATCATGATGTTGTTCAGCTAAAACTAATATAATGTTGTATGTCAATTATACCTTAATTTAAAAAAACACAATGGTATGTCTATATTTTAGTGACAAATATAAAATATAATAAAAATGCCATTTCAAAACTATTAAAACTTAAACTATATAGAAATAAACCTAACAAAAGGTGTAAAAGAATTTTATGAAAACTATATAAAACATTATTGAGAGATATAAAAGCAGACCAAAATAAATGGAGCTATATTCCATGTCCATAAATTGGTATACCTAATAACATAAGCATATCAATTCTCTCTAATATGACCTACAGATTCAATGTACTCGTCAAATCCCAGTGTGTTTTTCTTTTTTTTGGGGGGGGGGGGGATTCTTTGATGGAACTTGATGAGGTGATTCTAAAGTAGAAAATAAACAAAATTATAAAACACTCCTGAGAGAGAAGAATAAAATGGGAAATTTGCCCTCCTAAATATCTGCCTGTAATATAAATCTAAGACAATCAAGACAGTGGTATTTGCACAGGAAAATCATCAAATGGAACAAAATATCAAGCTCAGGAACATGCCCACATGTGTATAAAAAATTGAGTTATCGCACAGCTGGCTTTGCAAATCAATTGAAAAAGAATGTATTTTTTAATAAATAAAGATGTGTCCAGTGATTATGCATATCGACACAATGAAAAGGGATTCTTATTTTTGAACAGACAAAATTGACTCTAGGTATATTGAAAAATTAAATGTTAAATGCAAAACTATAAATTCATGGAAGATAAAAAGGAGTCTTCTTTTGTAATCTGGGGAAGGAGTTTTAAAAATAGACAAAATATAATAGATTATAAAGGAAAACATTGATGCATTTGACTAATTAAAATTAAGAACTTCTGTTTATTACAAGACATCAAAAGGGGGTAAAAACATAAATCACAGGAGAAGAGAGCCAAAGGGAAAAGATAGTTGCAATACAGATAACCAACAAGGGGTTAGCTTGACGGTCATATAAAGAACTCCTACAATCCTCCCACAAAAGCCAAATAACTATCTAGTAAAATGAACCCAAAATGTGAGAAAGCTGATAATAGAAGAGGAAAAACTGATCGACCACATTAGTAGTCAGAGAAATAAACATGAAAACAATGAAGTGGTATTTCACAGCCACCTGATGGCCACAAACGTAAAAATCCAATAATGTCCAAGTGTTTGCAGGATGTGGAGCAATTAGAACCCTTATACCCTACTTGGAGTATAGCTTGGCACAACTAATCTGGAAAACAATTTATTCATTAAGTAAAAATAATGCATACCTATTGGCCAGGCCAGTCCTAGGTATATACCATTGTTAACTTTTTTCCTTTTTTGTTAATCCTCACACAGTGATATTTTTACATTGATTTATTTTAGATAGTTGAAGGGAGGGAGGGGAGAAAGAGAGCAAGAGAGAGAGAGAGAAAGAGAAACATTGATGTGAAAGAGACACATTGGTTGCCTCCGAATTCACCTCAGCCAGGGTTAGGGATCAAACCTGCAATGTAGGTCTGTGCCCTTGACCAGTAGTTGAACCTGTGACCCTTCGGTCTACAGGCCAACACTATAACCATTGAGCCAAACCGGTCAGAGCTTATTAAATTTTATACATATACGTCAAGCTATATGCATAAGGAAATGTATAGCAAAAATATTCTCAGTAATCTAAATTATAGACAATAATAGAATATATACATCAATGGTGGTCTAATTATCCAAGGGACTATCATAAAGTGGTAAAAATTAATGTGTTATAGCTACATACACACACACACACACACCACACACATGGATTCTATCTCATTTACATAAAGTGCTATAACATGTAAAATTATATAACAGAATTTTTAGGGATGACATGCATAAAAAACTTTAAAGAAAGATAAAGCAATGATAAACACAAAATTTATGTGAGTGGTTATTTCTGAAGGAGGGTAGGAGACCAGACTATAGGAGCTTCTAAATCAAAGGTAAGATTCTATTTCTTAACCTGGGTGTTAGATGCATACGTGTGTGCTGTACTATTATTCTGTATACCTCACACATATTACAGAGTAATTTAGATCTATTGAGATTTAAGAAAATATTAAAATATTTTTTAAATTAAATTGCAGAATATGACATGCAGTATAATACCCTTGAAATGAACATATTCACCCAGAGCAACTCCACGCACCTGTGTGTGTGTCACCACACCCCAGATGGTCTGAACGACGTCTGTGCACTGAGAACAGCGCCTTACTTCTAAGAGAGGCTGCCTTGTGGATGGGGCCAAACCAAATTGGCATATTGTTATGGTTTTGAGTTTTCTACAATGAGAATATATTTTATACTAATGTACAATTAAAATGAATTTTATAAATTTGAAGAAAAGAAATTAGAAGAATTTAAAAGAAAAAGAAAAGGAAAGAGAAGAAGGATTTAAGGAGGGAAGAAGGCAGAAAGGAAGAGGAGAAAGAGGGAAGAAGGGAAAGAGGGAGGGAGAAAGACAAGCAAAAAATAAATTTAAAAATTCAATTGTGTGTGTGTTCATAACACAGGGCTAGAGAAGGAGAAACCAAAGAGGAAGCTGCCCCCATTGCTGGCCAGGCCCATAGAGTGCTGGGCCGCCTTCCAGCCACAGAACTGCAACCCAGACTTCCCAGGGAGGATCTTCAGTCAGCCCTTGGGGCGGGGCGGGGCGGGGTATGATTTGAATACTCAGATGCTTGGTGAGTCAGATGGTCCCAGGAGCAACCTTTTTTGCTTTCAAGATGTTTCTTTTAAAAGTATGATAATAGAAGAAAAGAAGATGGCGGTGGGCAGGACCAGAGGGAGGGTGAGTGTGTGAGAGAGTGAGCTAGTGTGTGAGAGAGTGTGAGTGGACGACCAAACCTGAGCGGTGCAGAGACGTGGAGCAGAAGGTTCCTGTGCTGTGGACGGGGGCAGCCGGCTACCTCAGTAAGCAGCCCTTCAAGGTGCTTCTCCCTGCGCCACGGGAGGTACCACCATTTTGGAAGAGCCCAGGTCTTCCCTGGGAGGAGGCAGTGGGAGCAGCTAGGGCCCAGCAACCTGAGCCACCAGTGCACCTGGCACCATCGGACCAATGGACACCCTGTGTCAACACAGACCAGTGCGCAGTAGTGGAGCTCCCAAGGTGCCAGTTGTGGAAGCTGCAAACAGCCTGGAGCCCAGCACCATCCCCCACAGTAGCAACTCGATCAGAGTTGAAATACACCCCCAGCAACAGAGGGAATGTAAAGTTCAGCAAAGGAAATATAGCCAGTAATATTTTAATAACTATGTATGTATGGTGTGAGGTGGGTAACTTGAATTACTGGGAGGAACACTTTGTAAAACATGAATGTCTAACCACTATGCTGTACACCTGAAACTAATATAAAATAATAATAAATGTCAACTCTAATTGAAAAACAAAATCTAAATACCAATTAAAAAATGTACCAGGCCAGGGTGCTGAAGCACCACAGAGGCCTGTGAGACCCAGCAGCCCATAACATAGGCATACAGCCAGGTCCCCAAAGGGACTGTGTGATCCAGTTACCCATGGAACCTGCGGGGTGCGGGGGCACCAGAGAGGCCTGTGCGACCCAGCTGCACACAAGATAGGCATAGAGAATATGAAATTGGAGGCTGAGTGAATAGACGCCACACAGACAATCTCCCAGGACCGAACAAGAATTACAACTAAAATAAAGACAAATACTCAGAAAAAAGCAACAGAAAAGCAGCAGGACAGGACCATATAACCAAGGACACTGGTAGGATCTGCAGAGGAGACAGAGGGTGGCAGGCTGGGAACCCATTGACAGAAGCAGTCTTAGCTGTGAGCAGTGCCCTTGGGGAATAAAGACCAAGCCTGCTCCACAGCACAGAGAGCCAGGAGAGAGTGCTAAAATAGCCACAGCCACTCACCCGGGGGCTACAGCAGAGGGAAGACAGACGAAGCAGGAATTCTGTGGGAACAACCAGGATTAGGAGGGCACTCAGAGTTTTTGCTGAGTTGCGGCCACAAAGGACAGTGGCCAGTGTGTTCCTTCCCAGAACTGTGGGGAAAAGCAGCAGCTCCCCCCCTCAGAGATTCAGCCTTTCCCAGGTGAGACAAAGAAATTCAAATTGAGGCTCCTTAACAACCAGCATCTATCCTATCCTCTGGAAATCCTCTTATGCAGAACACCAAGGCTACATTTCAAGACACCTAGTAACTGAGACTACTAGCTTCCAAGAAAAAGCTAGAGGATAACTGAACCTTTCCTGGGCTTTCAAATCTACCCAGGGAAGTAAGGCTTGACAGTGGTGTTTATCATGTGCCCGCCCAGCCTCATCCAAACCCAGTAGAAGGAGCCACAAACAGCAGAACACAAACACCTACAGGGAAAATTTGGCAGGCTCCAAAACCCATGGAGATAGCCAAAATAGTGAAACAAAGAAACAAATCTCAAATGAAAGAACAAGAGAACTCTATCAAAGATGAGATCAATGAAATGCAGCTAAGCAAATTATCAGAGGTAGAGTTCAGAGCCATGATCTTGAGGAAGCTCAGCAGCATGAGTAAGGACATTAGCACCATGAGTAAAGATATAGAAACATTGAAAACCAACCAAGTGGAAATAAAGAATGATATAGGAGAAATTAAGAACACATTGGAAGGACTAACCAGCAGAGTAGAGGAAGCTGAGACCGAATGAGTGAATTAGAAGACAGGGTAGAAAAAATCAAACAATCAGAAAACCAAAAGATAAAAACAATTAAAAAACAGGAAGATAGCTTCAGAGAACTGTGGGACAACTGAAAACAAAATAATATTCACATCATAGGAGTCACCAAAGAGGAAGAAAACAGACAAGGGTTAGAGAATATATTTGAAGAAATAGTGACAGAAAACTTCCCTAATTTGGTGAAGGAAGAAGGCATTCAAGTTCAAGAGGCACAGAGAGCCCCAAGTAATAAGAACCCAAATAGGCCTACACCAAGACACACAGTAATCAAAACACCAGAAGTTAAAGACAAAGAGAGAATCCTAAAAGCAGCAAGAGATAAGGAACAGGTTAGCCACAAAGGAAATCCCATAGGGCTCTCAGCTGACTTCTCAAAAGAAACACTACAGGCCAGAAGGGAGTGGCATGAAGTAATCAAGGTCATGAAAAACAAGGATCTGAATCCAAGACTACTCTACCCAGCAAGGCTATCATTCAATATAGAAAGTCAAATAAAGAGCTTCCCAGACAAAAAAAGGCTAAGGGAATTACATTAGCACCAAACCCGCACTGCAAGAAATGTTAAAAGGACTGCTGTAATTAGTAGAAGAAATAGAAAGAAAAATATAACCACACTAAACAAAAAAATGGCAATAAATAAGTACATATCAATAATCACCTTAAATGTAAGTGGATTGAATGCTCTGATAAAAAGACAGAGTAGCTAATTGGATAAGAAAGCATGATTCACATATGTGTTTTTTACAAGAGACCCACCTCACAACAAAAGACTCACATAGGTTGAAAGTGAAGGGATTAAAAAAAAAACAAAAAACCTTCCAAGCAAATGGAAAGAAAAAAAAAAGCTGGGGTAGCAATACTTTTATCTGATAAAATAGATTTTAAAATGAAGGCCATAACTAGAGATAAAGAAGGCCACTACATAATATTGAAAGGATCTATCCAACAGGAAGATATAACCTTGGTAAACATATATGCATATAAGAGCACCAAAATATATTTAAAATCTTCTGGAGGACTTCAAAGGAGATATCAACAGCAATACAATCATAGCAGCGGACTTCAACACCTCGCTGACATCACTGGATAGATTCTCTAGACAAAAAATTAGCAAGGAAACAGATACTCTAAATGAAGCACTAGACCAAATGGATTTAATAGATATCTACAGAGAATTACACTCCAAAACTACAGAATTCACATTTTTCCTAAGTTCACATGGGACATTCTCAAAGATAGACCACATGTTAGGACACAAACTAAGTCTCTACAAGTATAAGAAGATTGAAATCATATCAAGCATCTTCTCAGATCACAATGGCATGAAACTAGAAATCAACTGCAATAAGAACATGCAAAGACATTTGAACATATGAAGGCTAACTAGCATGTTATTGAACAATGAATGGGTTACCGAGGAGATCAAGGAAGAAATTAAAAAATTCCTGGAAACCAATGAAAATGAACACACAACAACACAAAATCAATGGGATGCAGCAAAAGCAGTTCTGAGAGGGAAGTTCATAGCACTACAGGCCTACCTCAAGAAACAAGAAAAATCTCTCATACACTATCTAACCTCACAACTTAAAGAACTAGAAAGCAAACAAAAAGAAAACCCCAGAGCAAGTAGAAGGAAGGAATTAGTAAAGATCAGAGCAGAAATAAATTACATAGAGATCAAAAAATAAAAATAAAAAATTCAAAGGATCAATGAAACAAAGAGCTGGTTTTTCGAAAAAATAAACAAGATTGATGGACCCTTAGCTAGACTCACCAAGAAATAAAGAGAGAAAATCCAAATACACAAAATCTGAAATGAAAGAGGAGAAATAACAACTGACAGCACAGAAGTACAAAGGATCGTTAACAAATGCTATGAACAATTATATGGCAACAAATTCAACAATGTAAGCAAAATGGACAAATTTCTACAAACACATAGTCTCCCCAAACTGGACTGGAAAGAGATAGAAAATTTGAACAGACCAATAAGAAGTCAGGAAATCGAAGAAGTAATCAAAACTCTCTCAGTAAACAAAAGCCCAGGCCTGGATGGATTCACAGGGGAAATTTACCAAACATTCAAAGAAGAACTAACACTCATTCTCCTCAAACTATTTTTAAAAACTTAAGAAGAAGGAATACTTTCAAACTCGTTTTATGCGACCAGCATAATTTTAATTCCAAAACCAGAAAAAGACACTGCAAAGAATGAAAACTACAGGCCAATATCTCTGATGAACATAGACACCAAAATCCTGAACAAAATACCAGCAAATTGAATCCAGCAATACATCAAAAAAATTATTCACCATGGGACTTCCGGTCAAGATGGTGGTATAGTTAAACGCGATACGCGTCCTCCCACAACCACATCAAAGTTACAACTAAACTACAGAACAACCATCATTCAAAACCCACTGAAATCATCCTGAATGGAAGTCCTACAACTACGGAATTAAAGCAGCAGCCACTTCCAGACTGGTAAGAGGGGCAGATGGTCGGAGGCCTGAGGGCCGGTGGTGAGACGGGCTGGTCCCACACCCACGTGTGGCGGATAAAAATCAGGAGGACACCTCGGGGTCCCCGTCCCACACCAGGTGCCCCGCTCAGGGTTCCAGTGCCAGGAAGAGAAGTACCCATAACTTCTGGCTGGAAAAACCAGCAGGAACTGAGGGTCAGGGAAGCTGAAGCGGTTGGAGTCCCAGGCAGCTCATTAAAGGGCCCACGCGCGAACTTATCGGACTCTCTCCCTCTAAGCTTGGAGGGGAGGCAGCTCCAGGGGCACCAGAGACATACAGGGAAGAACTGAGCTGTTTGGCACTGGAGCGAAGTGTGGAGAGGGGGCTTTTTCCAGGACAAGTGTGCTATCACAGGCCTTTGTTCCTTCCCTGGGGCGGCAGACAGCCTTCATATCTGGGACTTTAGCAACCTGGCTCACACTGGTATCCCCGCCCTGGTGACTCCCTGAGGCCCCGCCCTGCCCCGCCCCGCCCCACCCAACTTTCAGGCCCACCCAAGCTGTTGCCACTTGCTTAATCATAGGATTGGCCTGGATTGGATCCTGCTTCAGGTTTTTCCTAAATTACTTCAAACGAGTAGCATCTGGTCTCAGCTAGCCCCATATCTCTCGTTAAGTAATACACAGAAACAAACACAGGAAGGCAGCCAAAATGAGTAGACAAAGAAACAGGTCCCAAATGAAAGAACATAACAAATCCCCAAGTAAAGAATTAAGCGAAATGAAGATAAGCAATCTAACAGATGCTGAGTTCAAAATACTGCTTATAAGGATGCTCAATGAACTTAGTGAGGGCCTCAAGAGCATAATAAAGGACCAGTCACAAATGATGGATGCACAGTCAGAATTGAAGGAGGCATTAAATGAAATGAAGAATAATTTACACAGCTTCAATAGTAGAGTACGTAAATCCAAGAAGCAAACCATTGATTTGGAATATAAGTAAGCAAAAACGCCCAATCAGAAAAGCAGAAAGAAAAAAGAATCCAAAAAAATGAGGAGAGTGTAAGGAGCCTCTGGGACAACTTCAAGCGTGCCAACATTCGCATCTTGGGAGTGCCAGGAGAAGAGCGAGAACAAGAAATCGAAAACCTGTTTGAAACAATAATGGCAGAAAACTTTCCTAACTTGGTGAAGGAAACAGACATACAAGTCCAGGAAGCACAGAGAGTCCCAAACAAGATAAACCCCAAGAGGCCCACACCAAGACACATCATTATTAAAATGCAAAAGGTTCAAGACAAAGAGTGAATCTTAAAAGCAGCAAGAGAAAGGCAGCTAGTTACCTACAAGGGAGTACCCATAAGGCTGTCAGCTGATTTCTCAAAAGAAACTTTGCAGGCCAGAAGGGAGTGGCAAGAAATATTCAGAGTGATGAAAAGCAAGAACCTACAACCAAGATTACTCTATCCTGCAAAGCTGTCATTTAGAATCGATTGCCATATAAAGAGTTTCCCAGACAAGAAAAACTTAAAGGAGTTCATCACGAGCAAACCGTTATTATATGAAATGATGAAGGGTCTTTTTAAAGAAAAAGATAAAATATATGAACAAACAAAATGGCAATGAATACATATCTATCGACAATAGAATCTACAAACAAAATGGACAGGTAGAACAGAAACATTCTCATAGATACAGAGAACACTTTGTTGGTTGCCAGATGGGAGGGGGGTTGGGGGAATGGATGAAAAAGGTGAAGCGATTAAGAAGTACAAATTCATTGTTAGACTGACAAACCTCAAAGGGAAAGGGGTTGGGGGGTGGGAAGAAATAAACAAAAGAACTTATATGCATAACCACTGGACACAGACAAAAGTATGGGAAAAGGCGGGAGGGGGCGAAAGGAGGGAGGAGGGGGTCTATGGGGGAAAAATGTGGATCATCTGTAATACATTTTACATTCAACAATGAAGATTTAAAAAAAAAAAATTATTCACCATGAAAAAATGGGATTCATCCCAGGGATGTAAGGCTGGTATAATATTTGCAAATCAATAAATGTGACACAACACAAAAATCAAAATAAAAGATAAAAATCATATGATCATATCAATAGATGCTAAAAAAGCATTTGACAAAATCTAGCACCCATTTCTGATAAAAATACTCAGCAATCTGATAATAAAGGGATCATATTTTGACATAATAAAGACCATATATGAAAGACCTACAGCCAACATTATACTCAATGGGCAAAAACTAAAAGCATTTCCCTTAAGAACAGGAACAAGACAGGGATGCCCACTTTAACCACTCTTATTTAACATAGTACTGGAAGTCTTAGCCACAGCAATCAGACATGAAGAAAAAATAAAAGGGATCCAAATTGGAAAGGAGGAAGTGAAATTGTCTTCATTCGCAGATGACATGATACTATACAAAGAAAACCACAAAGAAGCCATCAAAAATTTACTAGACTTAATAAATGAATTTGGCAAAGTAGCAGGATACAAAATTAACGTCAAGAAATCGATGGCATTCTTAAACACCAATGATGAACTCACAGAAAGAGAAACCAAAAAACAATTCCATGTACCATCGTGGCAAAAATATTAAGATACCTAGGAATAAACTTAACCAAAGAAGTAAAGGACCTATTTTCAGAAAACTATAGGACATTGAAAAAAGAAATAGAAGGAGATATAAAAAAGTGGAAGCCCATACCTTGTTCATGGATTGGAAGAATTAACATTATTAAAATGTCCATAATACCCAAAGCAATCTATAGATATAATGCAATCCCCATCAAAATACCCATGACATACTTCACAGAACTAGAACAAATACTTCAAAAGTTTATGTGGAACCAAAAAAGACCCCGAATAGCCACAGCAATCTTGATAAAGGACAAAGTGGGAGGGATGACATTACCAGATTTCAGGTTATACTACAAAGCCACTGTAATCAAAACAGCCTGGAACTGCCATAAGACCAGGCAGATAGATCAATGGAACAGGACAGAGGACCCAGAAATGGATGAAAGACAATATGCTCAATTAATATTTGACAAAGGTGGCAAGAGCATATAGTGGAGTAAAAACAGCCTCTTTAATAAATGGTGTTCGGAAAATTGGACAGCTAGATGCAAAAAAAAAAAGGAAACTAGACCATCAACTTACACCATACACAAGAATAAACTCAAAATGGATAAAAGACTTAAATGTGATCCATGAATCCATAAAATCCTAGAAGAAAATGTAGGCATCAAAATTTCAGACATCATATACAGCAGAATTTTCACTGATATATCACTTAAGGCAAGAGAAACAAAGAAGAAAATGAACACATGGGACTACATCAAACTCAAAAGCTTCTGCACAGCAAAAGAAACAACCACCAAACCGGAAAGGCAACCCACTGTATGGGAGAACATCATTGCCAATGATATATCAGATAAGGGCTTCATTTTCAATACAGAGAGAGTGCTCATACGACTCAACAAAAAGAAGACAAAGAACCCAATTAAAAAATGGGCAGAGAAGCTCAATAGACACCTCTCCAAACAGGACATACAAACGGCTAAGAAACATATGAAGAAATGCTCAACATCACTAATCATCAGAGAGATGCAAATTAAAACAACAATGAGGTATCACCTCACACCTGTCAGAATGGCTGCCATCAAGAAATCATCAAGCAACTAGTGCTGGTGAGGGTGTGGAGAAAAGGGGACATTAGTACCCTGCTGGTGGGAATGCAGACTGGTGAAGCCACTATGGAAAACAATATGGAGTTACCTCAAAAAATTAAAAATTGAACTGCCATTTGACCCAGTGATCCCACTTCTAGGAATATACCCTAAGAAGCCTGAAACACTCATCAGAAAAAATATATGTACCCCTATGTTCATAGCAGCACTATTTACAATAGTTAAGATCTGGAAACAACCCAGATGTCCATCAGTAGACAAATGGATAAAAAAGTAGTGGTACATATACACAATGGAGTACTATGTAGCTGTAAGAAATAAAGATCTTTTATCCTTTGAGATGACATGGAGGGACCTGGAGAGTATTATCCTAAGTGAAACAAGCCAAGCAGAGAAAGACAAATATCTCATGATCTCACTTATTTGTGGAATATAAAGAACATAACAGTCTGAGTAACAGGGTAGTCCCAGAGACATGGAAGTGGGGTACATATTGACAATCCCCAGAACAGGGGTTGGGGGAGGAGAGATAAACCACAGAACTTATATGTATGTATGCATGAACAATGGACATGGACAACAAAGCTGAGGACAGGGCAGGGAGGGACGAGGAGGGGAGTATCAGTGGTGGAAAAAAGAGAAACATCTGTAACAAAAATAAATAAATTAATTAAATAAAAAATAAAATAACAGTATGCTAATAAACTGCTACAGAAAAAAGAAACTTTATCTTTTATCATTAATTATTCATAATATAAGTTTTCCCCAGAACACTGTGTCCTTAAAAAAATGAATTCTATTTTTCTAAGATGGAAGGTAGAACTTTAATCTAATATTTCCCTATGATAGGACCTCACTTCTTGCTAAACACTCAGTTCGGTGTCTTCGTGATTCTTCTCCTTGGCTGGTAAATGTTTTCCCCTAAGACAGTAATCAAATTCACAAATGATAGAATTTTTAAAGTTACTTTAAAATATAATAAAAGTACAGTTTTAGTTTTAAGGTAGGAAAATCATTAATAAAGACAAAAAGCCCGTCTGTAACCCAAACTATTTCATAAAGAAAGACGAACTTTAATAAAGCAGGGAAAATGGACTCACTTTTTTCAAGTCTATTTGTAAATGCAATATTATTTATAGTCTTCAGATGTGTAACCACAATATAATACAGGTTTGAAACCTTGATGGTCATCTACCCAAGGAGCCTTGTTCCATTTGGCTGACTTCAAGACAGTGATTGGGAGGCCAGCAAAGAGTCATCTTTGTCTCATTCTTTGGAACAGTCACATCTGTTATGCAGTTATGACAACTAATACATTACTGCATGAATTCTGTTTTGAATTTTTCATAAGTCAAATTATGTGTGCTTTGCAAATTAAATAATATTTTGTAGACATTTTAAGAATAAAAGTGGGGGTGGGGCGCAGAAAGGGAAGGAAAAGAAAAAAGGATGGAAATTGAGAAGAAAAGCAAACATTCTGATTAAATTTAAAGCTGAAGCCTAGACCTTTTTCCTTTTTATTGTTGAAAGTATTACAGATATCCCCCTTTTTTCTCCATTGACCCCCTCCTTCCCGCTCCTACCCTGCTCCTACTTTCCCGAATCTAATGTCTGTGTTCATTGGTTGTGCATATGTGCATAGCAGTTCTTTGGTTTTTCTCTTCTCACCTCTCTGTTCCCTACTTCCATGACTCTGGATCTCTTTTGGTCAACAGCTTATTTTGCTCATTATGTTCCACAAATAAGTGAGATCATGTAATACTTATCTTTCTCTAACTGGCTTATTTTTGTAACCTTTATTGTTGAATGTATTACAGATGTTCCTCGTTTTTCCCCCATAGACCCCCTCCTCCCCACTCCAGCCCCCCTCCTGCCTTTTCCCACACTATTTTCTGTGTCCATTGGTTATGCATATAAGTTCTTTGGTTTATTTCTTCCCCCCCCCCCCAACCCCTTTCCCTTTGAGGTTTGTCAGTCTAACAATGAATTTGTACTTCTTAATTGCTTCACCTTTTTTACCCATTCCCCCAACCCCCCTCCCATCTGGCAACCAACAAAATGTTCTCTGTATCTATGAGAATGTTTCTGTTCTGCCTGTTCATTTTGTTTGTAGATTTCATTGTTGATACATATGTACTCATTGCCATTTTGTTTGTTCATATATTTTATCTTTTTCTTCAAAAAGACCCTTCATGATTTCATATAATAATGGTTTGGTGGTGATGAACTCCTTTAAGTTTTTCTTGTCTGGGAAACTCTTTATATGGCCATCGATTCTAAATGACAGCTTTGCAGGATAGAGTAATCTTGGTTGTAGGTTCTTGCTTTTCATCATTCTGAATATTTCTTGCCACTCCCTTCTGGCCTGCAAAGTTTCTTTTGAGAAATCAGCTGACAGCCTTATGGGTACTCCCTTGTAGGTAACTAGCTGCCTTTCTCTTGCTGCTTTTAAGATTCTCTCTTTGGCCCTGGCCGGTTTGGCTCAGCGGTTAGAGCATCAGCCTGCGGTCCCGAGAGACCTGGGTTCGGTTCCCACTAAGGGCATGTACCTCGGTTGCAGTTTGTCCCTGGCCCTGGTCAGTCGTGCGGATGGCAGCCACTCGATGCGTCCCTTTCACATCGATGTTTCTCTCTCTCTCCCTCTTCCTCTCTCTCCCTCCCACTCTACCTGAACAACAACAACAAAAAAATGTCCTCAGGTGAGGATTAAAAAAAAGATTCTCTCTTTGTCTTGAACCTTTTCCATTTTGATGATGATGTGTCTTGGTGTGGGCCTCTTGGGGTTCATCTTGTTTGGGACTCTCTGTGCTTTCTAGACTTGTATGTCTGTTTCCTTCACCAAGTTAGGAAAGTTTTCTGCCATTATTGTTTCAAACAAGTTTTCGATTTCTTGTTCTCGCTCTTCTCCTTCTGGCACCCCGAAGATGCAAATGTTGGCACGCTTGAAGTAGTCCCAGAGGCTCCTTACACTCTCCTCATTTTTTTGGATTCTTTTTTCTTTCTGCTGTTCTGATTGGGCGTTTTTTGCTTCCTTATATTCCAAATCAATGGTTTGCTTCTTGGATTTACGTACTCTACTATTGAATCTGTGTAAATTATTTTTTTATTTCAGTTAATGCCTCCTTCATTTCTGACTGTGCATCCATCATTTCTGACTGGTTGTTTTTTATGCTCTTGAGGTCCTCACTAAGTTCACTGAGGTTTTCACTAAGTTCATTGAGCATCCTTATAAGCAGTATTTTGAACTCAGCATCTGTTAGGTTGTTTATCTCCATTTCGCTTAGTTTCTTTTCCTAGGGTTTTGTTCTGTTCTTTCATTTGGGACCCATTTCTTTGTCTCCTCATTTTGGCTGCCTCCCTGTGTTTGTTTCTGTGCATTACTTAATGAGAGGTATGGGGCTCGGTGAGACCAGATGCTGCTTGTTTGAAAGAATTTAGGAAAACCTGAAGCAGGATCCAAGCCAGGCCAATCCTATGGTTAAGCAAGTGGCAACAGCTTGGGTGGGCCTGACAGTTGGGTGAGGTGGGACGGGGCCTCAGGGAATCACCAGGGCGGGGCTACCAGTGTGAACCAGGTTGCTGGAGTCCCAGATATGGCAACTGTCTGCCGCTCTAGGGAAGGGCTCATCAAAGGACCAAAGGCCTCTGACAGCATGTTTGTCCTGGAGAAAGCCCCCTCTCCAGCTCTCGCTCCAGTGCCAAACAGCTCAGTTCTTCCCTCTATGTCTCTGGTACCCCTCGAACTGCCTCCCTTCCAAGCTTAGAGGGAATGAGTCTGATAAGTTTGTGCACGAGCCCTTTAAGGAGTTGCCTGGGGCTCTGACTGGCTTATTTTGCTTAGCATAATACTCTCCGGGCCCTTCTATGTCATCTCAAAGGATAAGAGATATCTCTTTATTATAGCTGCATAGTATTCCATAGTGTATTTGTACCACAGCTTTTTTATTCACTCATTTACTGATGGGCACTTGGGCTGTTTTTAGATCTTAGCTATTGTAAAGAGCACTGTTACGACTATAGGGGTGTATTTATTCTTTCTGATTGGTGTTTCAGGCTTCTCAGGATATATTCCTAGAAGTGGGACCACTGGGTCAATGGTAGTTCCATTTTAAATTTTTTGAGGAAACACTGTATTGTTTTCTACGGTGGCTGCACCAGACTGCATTCCCACCAGCAGTGTACTAGAGTCCCCTTTTCTCCACATCCTCGCCAGCACTTATTGTTTTAGGATTTGTTGATGGCAGCCATTCTGGCAGGTATGAGGTGACATCTCATAGTTGTTTTAATTTGCATCTCTCTGATGATTAGAGGTGTTGAGCATTTTTTCCTATGACTTCTGGCCATTTGTATGTCCTGTTTGGAGAAGTGTCTACTCACGACCTCTGTCCATTTTTTTATTCGATTGTTTTGTCTTCCTTTTCTTGAGTTGTATGTGTATTCCATATATTTTGGATATTAACCCCCTATCCAATGTATTGTTGGCAAATATGTTCTCCTTGAGAGTGGGTTCTCTTTTCATTTTGATGCTGGTTTCTTTTGCTGTGCAGAAGCTTTCGAGTTTGATGTAGTCCCATTTATTAATTTTTTCCTTTATTTCTCTTGCCCTAGGTGATGTATCTGTGAAAATTTCACTACATATGATGTCTGAATTTTTTCTGCCTGCATTTTCTTCTAGGACTTTTATGGTTTCTTGACTTACATTTAAGTCTTTTATCCATTTTGAGCTTATTCTTGTGTATGGTGTAAGTTGGTGGTCTAGTTTCATTTTTTTACATGTGCCTGTCCAATTTTCCCAACACCATTTATTGAAGAGACTGTCTTTTATCCATTGTATGCTTGAAGCCTAGACTTTAAAATAGTAAATAATTTTTGATTACTGATGCATCACTATTAAGCAATACAGACAACTTTTGCTTCCCATTGGTCTCTGATTTGGGTTTCATATTAGAGTCAAAATAGAATAATTAAAATGTGAAAAATCTGTTTCATCATTATTCACCATTGCACCTCATATGAGCTCTTTCTTCCATCCATCCATTTATTTATTCACTAAATATTTATTGAGCACCTACTATGTGTCAGGTACTGTGCAAAGCACCAGGTGTATATTGGAGAAGGTGCTGCCCTCATGGAGCAACCCAGTGTCTAGAGTGTTTCTCTCCTTCCTCTTTCACCTCTTTGCTATTCTCATATCCATTTTTCCAAGACCTCATCAAATACTATTCCTGACCTATGTTCCCACCTCCACTCCCATGTACCAGCTAGCCCACATCACAACCCATATGACACCCAGTCCAAAATATTTCACAGCAGTGTCCTGAGATACAGTTGCCTGGGGAGTTTTGTGGCACAGCACAATTGAGGGATATATATTTAGTTCTAATCTCAAGTTAGAAGCAAGGCTTCCTCTAAGGACTTAAGGATTCCCCATGGCCACCGCAAACAGACAACACAGCCATTAGGATGGTTGCACAATTCACAGATGGACGAGAGGAGCGGGCCAATAGGTCTCGACATATGCTCAGGGTAGAGAGACAGAGCTGCAGTATTCAATATGCAGCCATTTCTGGGTTAAAAAACAAGAACTGAAAACCATCTGTGGTCAAAACTGAGTGCCCTAAAGTAAGATGCAGACATCCCAGTGTCCAGATATCACAAAAGTGGATAATTAGCACCCTGGAGAAGGGCTTCCACCAGTTCTAGTGACAGTGGCCTGGATAAGGACAACAGCATTACCCTTTAGAACTAATGGTGCATAAGAGTGTGTGGTTCTCATTACAGAGTATAGGTTTATTCATTCTAAACAACTCCTTTCCCATTTGCAGTAAGTCCCAAGTTTAAAGAATATTTCTGGATGTTAGACACCTGAAATGGGTAAACCCTTTGACTATTAAGAGTCAAAGTTCTGATACCCAAAGTGAGGATATCAGGTGAGCAATCTCCCTTACATAATTTTGTCCTAAGGAACCAGGGTTCCATATCTGAGTGCTCTGGTCACTTTCAAGGGAATTTTCCACATGGGGCTTTGTGTTATAGTTACTTGTGTATTTAGCATGGTTCCCTGCAAATGTGCCAAACCCCATGTGGGCAGAACTACTTCAATTTTCCATCTCCTGTAGAGCTCAGTATACTAATAGTGGTGGTGGTGATGATGCTGATGCTGAAGATGCTGATGATGATGGTTGTGGTGAAAGCCAATATATGTAGTGTCCACTATTTGCCAGGCACTGTTCTAAGTGTTTTACATTTATTAACTCATTTACTCCTCATGACAACCTTTTGAGGTGGATAGTATAATTATCCCCATTTTACAGAAAAGGAAGCTGAAGGATGAAGAGGAATACAGTATCCAGCTTCTGGTAAGCTGTTGGTAAACACTTGCTAGATCAAATTCAATTTTACCCTTTTGAAATAGGCTGAGTGATATGAGTCTTAATCTGATTCTGACATATGTAAAAAATATATTCCTTATTCATTTTTACTGGTTTCAGACTTTAAAGTGTTTTCTTTGGTGTGTATCTGAGGCTGGCATGTGATGGTTTTAAAAAAAATATGAAATAAAACTCTTGTGCTGCATATTTAACTATTTCTACTGTTTAGTACCTTTAATGGCTTTGATTTATCATAATTAATGATGAAACTTCACTTTTGCTTTTCCATATTCTAAGCATATTCCATCTTGTGCTAGATGATAATTGTATTTTAACAAAAACCCTTAGTCTTTTTTTTTGTAATCTTTTTTCTTTTCTTTTTCCCAGAGGCTGAGATTGCTAAATCACTGGAATGGGGCCTCACATCACCTGTGAAGGTGAACCAGGTTGAATGCTCCAGCAAATTTGGGGAGGCCAAGTAGCTGGCTGCTATAGATTCATTTATCTCTGTGAGATAAATATGCAATGTTCTACAAGCTGATATATGCATCTGAGAAAATGTTAAGCCAGGTTGGGTGTTCGGTATGTCACTGACCTGGGCCCCGAGGCTAAGGTGACTAGATTCCATTCTTCTGTAGGCCTCTTGGCTAAGGCGACTAAATAACTCAATTTTTATCATCAAATGAGCCTCCTCGATATTTTTCCAATAATAGGTAAATTACTCCTAGAAGTAAAGGAGTTTTGCCTAGGCCTGTAGTTGCCCCACGTGTTGGGAGGCATTTGCAGTTTCCAAGTATAATTGCAGGCATTTGCAGGTATTCGTGAGCCTGGTGAATAATGCTAATTTTGACTTCTATAATTGCTGTCACACCCACTATTGAACAGGTCCTGGGGTGGGGGGGAACTTCTGTCTTTAAAATCGGAGGAGCAAGAAGAATCGTGGCTGCAGATCTGAGGGGAGGCTATGCCCTCCGGAGTCCGCGGCGAGAATAAAGCACTCCTTTACAATCTGGCTGTGCGTCTCTGGTTATCTCGCTGACACATTATAACATAACGTGTGTGTTTGTCTCTGCCACTGTGTTTTCTTGGGTGCATAAAAGTGGACACACAATGCAATATACAGGTCTTATAAGATAGAAGCCCATACATGAAATCTATATGACCATATTAATCAGTCACCCCAATAAATTTAATTTTGAAAAATTCTTACAGGACAAGGCAACTGGCCAAATAACTTTTGAAGATTTTCATAAAGTTTTGTGATTTCTTTGCCCTACGGTCACAGGGAGCCGCTAAGAGATGCATTTTTTTGGTATCCCTTGCATAAAAAATAGAATTAGCATATTAGCAGCCTTTTTATTAAGCTTGGTTATGTATCAGGAGTTTAAAACATCCTTATTTCAAACTGGCCTTAGGGAAGTCTGGCTAAAATCAAGACTTCGAGACAAATAACATGACACTAAACAAATTCTGAGGCTCACTGTTTATCTTTTTCCATTTTGGATCCCATATGTGTACTTTTTTCTAGACTATCTAGAATCAAATTGATGATTTTTGGCCTTCAAGGATACTCTGTGAGCACGGTGCTTGCTGGCAACGCCGCCCCAGAGAGCAAGGGGCACACTGACAGGAGCCAGGGCTGTGCACAGCCGCCTGATGGGGCTTGTTAACCCAGAGCTCTTCCCCGTGGCTGGAGGCGAGCCTTGAACTTTATACCAGAAAACTTCCTACAATCCCAGGTGTAGAAAAAAATAAATAAGACTCTATTTTTAGAAATTAAAATATAAAGTAAATGTCCTAAAAAGAAAATTTAAAACAATCTTCTCTCTTTACCCTGATTTCATTTTTGGCACCCAGAGAGGGGGATGGAATGTGGGGGTGTGGGGACTGTTACTGGTTCCAAACAAAGGTCCTCCTTTGGTAGATACCTTAGGTGGCCCATGTACACAGCAAACAGGTTTTCTAAACCAGAAGATGTGCCATGTAGTGTGGGGTAGAGTTTAAAAAATTGAAACTATGTGTTAAAATGTAAAGAATACTTTTTTTGTTTGTTTGTTTTTTTGTTTAGTTTCCCTGAGGCAGACCCTGAAACAAAGATTTGAACACAGTTATTTGAGGTGAAACCAGGAAACAGTGGTGGTGGGGGGATGGGGATGGGTGGAGGTGGGGGCGGGGGTGAAACAAAGAAGGGAAGGAAGCCCATAAAGTTCTCAAGCCACTAGGAGGCAGCATAGAGCACACCTTGGCGTTAACCCGGCTGAGGGGCAAGACAGTGAGGGTATTTATTCACCAGCTGCTGATCATCATTGGTTGAAGGCTATCTCAGTTTATCTTCCCGGAACTTCTGGCTTGCCCTGTGAGAGACCTAAGAGCCAAGTGTGTCCCTGCGCTTAGAAAACATCCCCTCAGGCGTTGTCACTGACGAGGGGCGGGGGTGAGGGCAGAGCACTGACCTTGGAGCTACATGTAGTTACTGCACATTGACCAGATGAGAAAAATGTGCTTCATAAGCCTTATTTTTCCCTCTAACTCACCTCCATGTGTTTTGTTTTTACTACATAAACCGCACCTTTACCGAGCCTGGCACTTAGATCAAACTAAGTTGTTGAATAAATGAATTAACAAAAAATGTATTTTTATGTAAGCTGAGATGATTGGTCTTTCCCTTTTTTTCTATGTGCAACTGAGGGATAGCACTGTGAGCACCTGCCTAACTGCTCCTGTGAGAAGTATTTTGAAGCTCTAGGGGCCTCGAGTGAGCAGCGCCTTCTCCTGTGACAGGTGTGGATGTAAGGGCAGGCGCGGGCCTTCCTTCTTCAGGATCTTGGAAAACCTGGTGCAGCAGTGGAATCGATCTCTCTTTGGCCGATTAGCCTTCTGACAGATTAGCATTTCGTACACCAAAGTTCAGGGCATGTCATGTGCAGGTGTTTGTGGGGATAGACCTGCATCACGCAGAACGGCTCTTTGGTGGTGACATTCAGATCTCATACAAATCTTGACTGGGAACCTACTGTGTGCTGAGCAGTGTGCCAGATGCCTGCAAACTGGTGATAGCATGTGATCTCTGAGGGTGCGCTGGAATTTCTGTTAATGGGAGGGAGTGTTGTTCTCAGGGCCCCCTGATGCTGGTTGGTAGTTTGGTGGGGATTATGGACACTGAATTCAACAAGGTCTAAAGATGGGTAGTCCCAAAACATAATTTGCTTGTTTAGCACAGACTTTAAAAAACAAACAAACAAAAAAAACTGAATGACATCGGGTAGGGCATGGTGGCTCCAATTTGTACCAGTTCCTACCTCCAAAGTGGGCGGAGTCCGGCACTTCACTTATGGAGGATTCTGGTCTGGCCTTGAGACAGCTTGGGTTTGCACCCTCTGCACGACAGCTTCCCACAGCATTATGTCCGCAGCAGCCTTCAGAGAGACAGGCGTTGTCTGGGCCAGCTCTCGCACCACGAACACCCCTTCTATGCTGAGAGTGAAGATGGGGGCACCTGGAGAAGAGGTGGTGAAGGGCCAGGTGGTGATGGGGAGAACCCTCTAGGGCAGCTTCCTAGCTTGAGAACCAACCTATGCACACTGTGGTTTCAACTTTCATGTTTCTCCTAGATCTTGTAACATCTGTTTTTCTTCCTCCCATCATCCCCACACATACCTTACCCTCAATGTGCCTCTCAACCTCCAGCTGCTGAAATTCTCCCCTTTTCTTGGTCCTAAAATTTAACACCCGTCTTTATTCTGCTCCTGACTAGCACCCGAGCAGCAGATTTCCAATCACAAGCAAGAGGGCACCAGGGCGTTAGTTTCTTTAATGTAGCCAACAACGGAGGGAAGTCAGGTCCAGCCCTCTCTGCACTGGAAGGGGAGACTTAAGGGAGTGTACACCTCAGGGATGGGGATGGGAATAGTGCTGCCCTTCTTATCTCAGGAATAAGACATACAGCTTGTGCCTTCATGTCTGGACCTTCACATCTCCTAACAAAATAGAACCGGCTGTGAAGCTGAAAAGTGAGAGGCAGCTGATGGGTGGTGGCAGCAACTGCAAGATCAACCGTAAGTGTGGTTGTCTGTTTTTAGTGGAGTTGGATGTGAAGAAAGGTAAATTATTAATATAGGAGATAAAGAGGTTTCAGATGAAAATATTGTGTAAGCACCATTTAAAAATAGCAGGATGTCACACAAACCTGTAGTGTTGAGATCCTGAATAGGAGATGTTATATACACCTGCACAATAAGGACGAGTTTTTCCACACCTGAGACTTTCTAACCAGCATGAGCCCATCCCCAAATCTGCTGATGTAGCATTTCTTTTGAAGGGGCACATAAGCCGCGGGATGCCATTAGAAGAGTGAGGATAGCAAACCTAATCCCCCTGGGACCTCTAAGATTACCCTGTATAATTGGGCCAGGAAATCCAAGTGACACACACTAGTGCTTGAACAAATTGCCCAGAATTGACTGCCTTCACTGCAGACTAATTTAATCTCAGAATTTTGCCTTCTTGGCAAAGCTGCCCTTCCCCAGAGAAGAAAAGTGAATTTAAACAACAGTTTTCACCAGATTCACCAGCCTACCCACTCCAGGAAAAGCTGATCATCAGAAAGAAAGGACTTCATTTTACATATTTGGCAAAGGGCTTGGTGTTTGTGTTGGCAGAAAAAATGATAACAGGCTGCAGGCAGCCACCCACCCACCCTTGAGGAGCTGAAAATGGTTTCTCAGACATTCAGTATACTCCTCCAGACTCTGCCAGTTTGGGGTCCCCACGACCCTGTATAAATGGTCAACTGAAGTGAGGTGGACCCCAGGGATACTTGTAATCCTTCCAAGATAACATCTGCCTTTGTTTTCTTTATGCACATAGATGTCCAGAATTAACATTATGCTGTTTCACACTCCTCAGAAATTTACACAAAATCATGAAGTGGCTGAAGGCTGTGAGCCGGAGTGTGGAAGCTGAACTGCTGGCAGGTACCTCGGTGATCCTCAAAGGTGCAGAAATGGAGGAACAGCAGTTGAAAAGCAGTCAAGAGCTGATAAATGAGTTAGACACATCGCTGTTTTAGAGAACACCTGCCTGTCTTCCGTTTGCTTTCCAAAGAGAAACTATAAACCAGTGTTAGTTCCTTGAAGCTATATAGTTGTTTTTGGATATTATCTTTTATTTTTTGTTGTTGAGGTATTATTGACATATTAGTTCCAATTGTACCACATAACTAATATTCAATATTTGTATTCATTGCAAAAGGCTCACCCCAGTAAATCCAGTTAATACCCATTCTTGGTGATATTATTTTCTTTGTGATAAGAATTTTCAAGATTCACTCTCCCAGCTATTTTCAAATATGAAATGGTGTTAACTATAGTCACCATCCTGCACATTTTATCCCCACGACGTATTCATTTTATAACTGAAAATATGTATCTTTGACCTCCTTCACCCATTTGTTGCTGACTTGGTATCTGTGGGGGCTGGGAGCTTACTAGTCCACCATCTAGTTGACATCAACCCTGGAGTTTTAAGAAATAGGCATTTTAGCAACAATAGACTCCCCTCACCAAAACCATCCCCACTTTCACTAGGAAAAGATGTCTGATGAATTTCTCTGCCTGTCCCTCCTAACTGTCCCCAACAACAGAGCAAGGACACAGGTAGCTACTCATCCTTCAAAGGTCCCTACCCAAATGTGTCCCTTTCTTCCTTGAGTTTGCCATGCTACTTAAAATCACCATTATTATTTTCATACATATCTGTGAATGGGTAAGAAACAAACTATTAGAAATGACACCAGCTGGATAAAGGATGAGGTACACATTCTTTATGGGCATATATCCCAATTATATTGGGTATTATTTACCAAATAAATCCTTTTTTCCTGCTGTACAGACTTTCACCAACAATACATTAATTATGTTATTTTCCTTGCTCTTCCCACAGAAGGACAATACAGTCCTCTCTTTCTTGACTAGTGCCCTAAAAGTCCCCCATAGGCCTTTGCTTTGAAGGACTGGATTACTGTGGAGGGGGAGGACTTGAAGTCCATGAAGGGGATTGTGACCCTAAGTCAGAAGGTTGTTGGATCAGGGCATAGAGAAAAAACTACGTGTGAAGTCCCAGGAGGGATGGAAATCTGAGGCTCACCCCAGCCACCTGGGGGTAGATGCCGGTGTAGAGATCTGCGATGGCCAGGCACTGACCACACGACCCAGGGGCCAGTCTGCTCCTGAGGGTATATGGTCAGCATCACGAGCTCCTGCTTTGATGAACTACGCTGGGCCAAATGAGGGGCCCCTGACTGGACTGACTGGTAACTCTCATTATCCCAGACCACCTGAGTTCCCTACCCTGGCACCACAGGAGTGCAAAGGGTGCCATGAGAACAGTGGGTACACCATTTTCCATCACCTAGGCCAACAGAGGCTCACCGCTGGGTAGGATTTAATGTAGAAAAATAAATTGTTCGTCGAGAATTGTGGAGCAATATATGTATAGATTATTTTCAAAATGGAGCTATAAATTGCTTTTTCACTTAATGCTATATTAGGATTATCATTTCATGACATTAAATATTACTTTATAACATCATTTTAAGACTGCATATTATTTTATTGATTAATTGTCTTTTGAAAGAAGAATTTGGGCGCCTGGCTGGTTTGGTTCAGCGGTTAGAGCGTCGACCTGCAGTCCAGAGAGACCCAGGTTTGGTTCCCACTAAGGGCGCGTACTTCAGTTCAGTTTGTCCCTGGCCCTGGTTGGTCGTGCTGGTGGCAGCTCCTCGATGTGTCCCTTTCACGTCAATGTTTCTTTCTTTCTCTCTCTCTCTCCTTCCCACTCTATCTGAACAAAAAATAGAAAAAATGTCCTCAAGTGAGGATTTAAAAAAAAAAAAAAACTTGTTGTACAGTAACATGGTGCATATATTCAAAGGACGGCACTTGGTGCATATTTGAGCCCAAGTTGACCTGTGTCCAAAGCTCAAGCTGTTTTTATTACATCAGAGGCTTAAATTTTTTTTTTTTTTACCACATTTACATTAAAAAAGAATAAAAGAAAGAAATTACATTTATATAGGTATCTAGTTTATTCATTCATTCAAATTCAAATATTTGTTGAGGCCTATGATGTACCAGGAGCTGTTCTGGACACAGCAGTAAACAAAAGAGAAAAATTCCCGTCCTCGTGAAGATTATAGTCAAGTGAGCAAGACCCGTGAAAAACACAAAAACTGAAAGTAAATCTACAGTGTTTAGATAGTAAAGAATGCTAAGGGAAGGGGGATATCAAGTGTGTGTGTGTGTGTGTGTGTGTGTGTGTGACGTTTAGATTGGGTGTCCATGGAAGGCCTCACTGAGATGGAAGATTGAGTCAGGAAGGGAGCAGCAAGCTGGACACCTCTCTGGTAGAGGGTCTTCCAGGCAGAGGGTAGCAAGGGCAGATCTCCTGCCGAGGTAGCCTGGTGGGATTAGGGAGCAGGGAGGAGGCCAGTGTGGGCAGAGATGGCAGAGCACAATGAGAGAAGTAGGCAATGAAGTGGTCCAGGGGTGGGTGGGTGGGGGGATGATTGAGTAGGACCTAGTAGGCTACGGCAAAAATGTTGGCTTTAACATTAAATGACATGAGAATTCAATGAAGAATTTTAAGCGAATGATATAACTGTGATGTGAGAGCAGACAGTAGCAGGGGAGAGTTGGGACAGTGGGTGAGGGCAGAAGCAGGAGATCAGTTAAGAAACAGTACAGTAACGCTACAGGGAAAGAGAAGGTGACTTGGACCAGAGCGAGAGCCATGGAGGACAAGGGAAGAGAGTGAACCACCACGTCCAGAGCCACTGGTCAGCTACGCAAGATGAGGGCTGAGAATTTACCCTTCAATTTGGAACTATAGTCGTCTTTGGTGACTTTATAGTAGTTTTGCTTGAGTGGTGGGCTCAAAATACTGAGGAAAGGGCAGTCACGGTAGACTGGAAGGAAAGAAATAAGAGTATTTGTAATAATGGGAAGATTCAGTAAAGAGAAAAAAAACAACTGGTGATGCAGGAGATTTTATATTAAGGAAAAGGCTATCCCGCCCTGGCCGGTTTGGCTCGGTGGTTAGAGTGTTGGCCTGCGGTCCAGAAAGACCCAGGTTCGGTTCCCACTAAGGGCACATACCTCGGCTGCAGTTTGTCTCCAGCCCTGGTTGGGGTCGTGTGGGTGGCAGCGAGTCGATGTGTCTCTCTCACATAGATGCTTCTCTCTCTCTCTCTTCCTCTGTCTCTCCCTCTTGCTCTATCTGAAGATGAATGCAAAAATGTCCTCGGATGAGGATAAAAAACAAAAGGAAAAAGGCTTTCCCAAAACAATACTTACCCTTGTGACATGCTCATGATTCATTCTGTTACTTCCCTCTCCTTTCCAATCTGTTGTGTTCCATTCCAGTCTGCGTGGGTCATGCCATATATAATTGGTTTCACAACTCAAGGGATTTTTTTGTTTTTTTAAAGCATTGTATTTCACCATACTACCTAATTTAAGTCCCTGCAATCTTTTTATTTTTTTGGTAATATGTATTCAAACCTATAGAGAATGTTTGTGAGTTTGAGCCAAACTGTTGACAATTGTCAAGAAGCAGAATCTCAGTAAATTGAGATAATGCTACAGAGAATGGCACTTTTGCACTTTATTTTGTACATTACAATAAAAAGAGAAGATGTAGTGGCTTACATGAAATCCACTGGTGATAGATTAGGGAGGTGGGAGAAAGCGAAGCAGGTTGTGGAGGGACCTCCGGGACTGGATAAAAATAAAATGATAGACACTACTTTTATATAGGTGGGTACAGGATAGTTAACAGTGAACCATTAACACGATAACAATAACAGTGAGAGGATATGTGGTCTTCAACCTGGTGTATTGGTTGTACCCTGAGATGTCTGGAAAAGGGGGAATTACCCTGGCATTCCAAAAGAATGTTATCATAGATGCAAAAGACAATAGACAGGCTTGGTTAAGGTAAAGATTGACCTTTGTCAGGGAAGATTCTAGCCTAGAACATGACTATCTACCATAAACTGTTTTTAGTTAATAAATTTTTAATTTCAGACCGTCCTTTGTGGTTACTTTAGGTCTTTGAGTTTGCAAGGCCACCATGCAGGCCTCCCCTGAGCTTGTCAGGTTAGCATGTGGCCCCTTTTTATCCCCAGTACCATAGAGAAACCTTTTCTCAGAAAAGTCTTGCTAAGACAGCTTACAGATACTTGAGAAACTCAAGAATATTTTGTTTTACCGACTGACTGTTTACACCTAAAACTCTGTAGACCCGTGTTACTCAAGCAGGACTTTTCAGTCCATGAAAGTGCTAACATCCCCTCCTCTGAGTCCATTCTTCCAAAGTCAGCCAGATGCTCAGGCTCTGGCTGATCTAAAAGAACAAGAAAACAGTAAGAATTGATGAAACATTCATCTTTTTGGTAATATTGTGCAGTCTTGATGTTTGCTTTCACCTTGATAAATAAATCTTTGACATTTTTTTAAATATTTTTTTTTTATTAATTGTTTACATAGAAAGGAAGGGTGAGAGAGACAGAAACATCAATGTGAGAGAGAAACATCAATGTGAGAGGAACATCAATTGGCTGCCTCCTGCACACCACCTATTGGGGATCAAGCCTGCAACCTAAGCGTGTGCTCTGATTGGGAATCGAACAGGGACCTCTGCGTTCATGGGAGGATGCTCAATCCACTGAGCCACACCAGCCGGGCAAATCTTTGACATTTTAACACACAAGTGACATTTAAATATGAATGGTTGGGTGAGGCTTCTTTTCTAGGACTATGAGATTTTTTAAATTTCATATGTGTGGGAATGTTAAGTTAATTATTCCTAGTGGTGAAACAATAAACAATAACACACACATGAGACTATTAAATGACAGGTATGTTAAAAATTAAAAGCATTTTTACAGCACATCTTGCTCACACACACACACCCACACCCCAAAATATTTATAACTGGAGCTTGGCACATATATTAGAGGCACTTGACAAATTTTTATTAAATACATAAATGAAAAAATGAATGAAGAAACAAATGTGTGAATGAATCAATGAAGCCAACCTAACTTACCAAGGTATGAGGTTTAACTTAACTTTTTCAGCCCGTTTTCTTCCTTTTCTCCCCCTGAATCTATTTAGAGAAAACAATTTTTACTATTCTCAAATAAGGGTGTGATATGAATATAAATTATAAAAATTAGCATGAACTTCAAAAAAGAATAAGTTGTTTTCAGAATGACAATGCTACTTTGCTACCTTTTTGCTTGGCTCCAAAGCTTCCGGTAAGCTTGCCTTGTGATAAGAACACTGTACATGAATTCTTATCTTAGAGAAGAAATAAAACATTCTTATTTAAATGGAGTAGAATTTGGAAATGTAAAGATGTTAAACTTGAGTAAACTAGGTTATTCAAATTTGCATCAACACTGTCATTCTTGTTCTCATTCTCATGTTGAGACATCAAGATGATATTGCTTCAGTACAGAAAATTAACTACAAATATAAGCACTGCATTCCTATAAGAACTCAAAGTTGCTAGCTAAGGGCTGATGCAATGTGCAGAATAAACTTGCTTCTGATGTTTCAGGTTTGGGTTGATGCCACTGGCCCATTATTGCTTGGGCACCTTGAGCTAATTTTCTAAGCAATGATGTACTTACACTGGCCTGACTTGCCCAGTTTCACTTGGCACAAAAAACATGAATCTATGATATGGCCAGCTAGGCTAAGGAGTCCAATCTATAGATATGGATCATGTAAAACAAAAGGACCAAAGCAAGCATCAACTGCACTAGATCAGTTCCAGGAGCACCAACCTATCCTTAGCTAAGCTAATTTAGGAGACACTAATATAATCACTCCTAAACATATAAGGCCATAACTGGGTGAAGGTCAACCTTTGCAGATTGGAACACAAGGATGGGAAGAAGAGAATAGGAGGGGTTCTGACTGGAGACAATCATTCTCTGACTTGCATGGGCCCAACTGACAACTTTCGTTACCAAGAGTTGGATAGTGAGTAATGAGACATAAAATTATAAGGCCACCATGATGTTGATGCCAGTGCTATGGAATGGGAGATCGTTGGCCTGTATTGGTCACTATCCTGTCAGAAAAGCTAGACTACTCCATTCAGGAGAGCTCCTTTCCAAAGCAGAGATACAGCAGACTCAAACATGAACTAATGAGACATGAGCTTTATAAATTTAGGAATCCTTGAGCTTTGGTAACATATGAAATCTTAGGTTATATGACTTAAGAAACTTTTACAAATAACTATTACTTACATCATTACCTAGACAAGGTCTCAAATTCCAGTGTGCACCAAGCTTGCATGAAGAGCTTGTTAGATCAGAGGTGGAACAGACCCAGAGTTTCTGACTCAGTAGGCCTGGGGTGGGGCCAGGTAAATTTGTGTTAGTAACGTGTTCGTCATTGTTATGGATACTACTGGTGGGTTGGGGGCATATTTTGAGGACGACTGGTCTAAAGCAAAAAGAAAGAAACAGGATCTTTTCTGGCTGACAAGTTGTTTTAGAGCAATTTGTGGTCTGCTTAAGTGAACTTCTGTAGGCAGTTCTTAAGAAGCAATAATATGTACACATAAATATTTAGTTTTGTTTGTTTTTTACTGTACTTGTATTAGTCAGGGTTCAAAGAGAAGGCAGAACCAGTAGGCGATTTTAAATATATTGTAATGTGGGGGCTAGTTAAACAAGTCTGAAGTCCATAGTGCAGATGGTCAGGAAAATAATATCAAGAGCAGGTTGGAGGGCCACAAGAAACAAGATGTTTGGAGGAGGCCTCAGATCTTTCTTACAGGGCACACCTGATTCAGTCAGGGTCACGAAGGATAATATCCCTTTTAACTGATTTAAAGTAAACTGATTAGGGATCTTAATCACATTTTCAAAATACCATCACAGCAGCCACTAGATTAGTGCTTGATTGAAAATTGGGACTACAGCTCAGCCTAGCCATGCTGATATATTCCAAAGCCATCACATACCTTCATACTGATCAGTCAGTTTGGCTTTTAAGAATAAACATTACATTTGGAATAAGAACATTTTTTCTTTTATTTACTACAAGCAGTCTGTAGCCAGCAGCTCTACACATTTCTAAAGGATAGTAATAACCCTTACATTGTATGTTTATAACTTTTTCTCAGCACCAGTAATAGTAGGAAACATACTAAGAAACAGTGAAAACAGCATCAACTTTGGAAGAGGGTGGGGCTTTATTCATACCCACCTCTACTGTTTTTACAAGTGTGTTCTTGAACAAGTTACTTAAAATCCCTGATCCTTTCCTTTCTCAGATGTAAAATGTGGACAGTATCTACCATGTAGATAACCATGTAGATACTGTGAGAGCGAATGAACATGGGATCAGTAGAATGCCACATGGCTTGTGGTGGGTGCTTGCATGACAGTTGTCCTTACCTCTGTGTTTTGAGTACACTTTTTCAGAGTGAGACTTTAGGACTCTCCAAACTGCTAGTCTGGATCAGTGGTTCTCAGCCGTGGCTGTACATGAGAATTGCTCAGGAGCCTTAAAAAACACCTGGTGTGACAGGCCTCCATACCTGGGATCTGAGTCTTTCTGGATAGAGTCCACATTTTGTAAGTGATTCTCATGGATAGTCAACATGAAGACCCAGACGAACCAGACGCCTACATCCCACCTTTCTATGTCATTTGTCTGGACCTGCAGCCTGGATGTCCCTAGCTCCAAAAGCACTCTAGTCACCGTTACAATGGTCTTTTCTTTGCAGTATTGGTTTCTAGAATTCCCTAAAGCAGAGGAAACAAAATCCAACTTGAAAAACCTTAAGTTACCATTTCTTTCACCTTTTCATTTGAAATCAATACAGGTGTGAATTTTAACAATTAAAATTAATTTTAGAAGTATTTATACTGCTAAAAATCTAATGAAGTTAAAATTTATTTTTCTAGTGTGATATTTGCATTTTTAAAGGCAGATTTTCTATTTATGTGATTTAAAAATGAATTTTTTTATGAATGTATTTATTTTATATATGACCATAAAAGATGAGCTATTTTAAATAATTTATATATTTTTTAATGGTGGTGAGAAACTTACAGACACATGCACCCATAAAGAGTAGGGAATACAGGGAAAGAAGATTTGTTAGTAAATATATAATTAGAAATAGGTATCAATCTATATACTACCACTAAATAATAAATAGTACTGTACTATATTGTGTCTTCTTTTTATTTGACTCATCTAGTATATAATATTTATTTTTTATCAGTATATAATATATTTTTATCATTTGATTTTAGACCGAGATAAGAGGAAAAATGACAAGGACAATTGTATCAGGATTGTGGTGGAAGCATATTGCAGAAGATATGACAAAAAATGGCATAAGCTAGTCTATTAGTTTCCCAAGGTTTGCCATAACAAATGACTTGGAGGCTTAAAACAACAGAAATTTATTCTCTCGGTTCTGGAGGTCAGAGTCTGAAATCAAGGTGTTGGCAAGGCACTTGGCAAGGTGTTACTTGCCTCTTCCAGCTGCTGGTGGCTCCAGGTGTTTTTTTGGCAGTGGCTGCGTCACTCCAGTATCTGCCTTTGTCTTGACATGGCCCTCCCCTCTTATCCCTGTGTCTTCTCCTCTTCTGTCTCTTTAAGGACACTTGTCATTGGACTTAGGGTCCACCCAGATAACCCAGGATGACCTCATCTTGAGAGTCTTAACTTTATTGCAAAGATTTTTCTATTTTTTTTGCAAAGAGACCCTTTTTGAAAATGAAGTCACATTCACAGGTTCTGGGGTCTGGATGTGAACATACCTTTTGTGGAGCCACCATTAAACCCATTATATGTCTCAGGTAAATATAAGTCCTCCTCTTTCGTTCTTTCCTCCCTGAGAATGCAAAGATTTTCACCTTCAGGCCGCATAGCCTCATTATTGCATGATGTTTGCTGTGCCTCTGGCAACGCATCCGTGTCCCAGGCAGGATGAGGCGGTGGGAAACGAAAAGTCCAAAAGCAGCAAGCAAACAGAAGCTCTCCTGGAAGTCCTGCCCAGTGACTCCAACTCGCATTTTATCTGCTGGGGCTGGATCACATGGCCATCCCTTCTTATAGACGATCTGGGTAAGTAAAAAATAAAAGAAAAAAGATCTTTCCAGCCCACTAATAGAGGAAGGTAAGGACATACATGATTGTGAATGGCTTGTAGGTGGTTGATCTTTACTGGCTGCTGTAACTGTTAAAATATAGAACATAATATTGGCTCAAGACCTAGATCTTTTAGGAACTGATCCAATGACATGCTGGAACTGGACTAGAATGCCCCCTTCCATATTCAGTACTATTTAGGTTTGACCCTCCTTCATTGATGCTGGATTGTTGTGTATATTTTCTGATATGTAGTTTGAGACTTTGGATTAAGGAGTACTGCCCAGCCGGTGTGGCTCAGTAGGTAAGCATCAGTTCATGCACCAAAGAGGTCGCCAGTTTGATTCCCAGTCAGGCCACATGCCCAGGTTGTGGGTCCAATCCCCAGTGGGGGGCATGTAGGAGGAGCCCAATCAATGTTCTCTCTCATCAGTGTTTCTAACTCTCTCTCTCTCCTTTCCTCTCTCTCTAAATATCAATTAAGAAAAAATATTTATAAATTAAGGGGTACCAACAGGGTTGGCAGATTTACAAATAAAATATAAGATACCCAATTAAATTTAAATTTTGGGTCAGTAAATCTTTAGTATAAGTATGTCCCAAATGCTTCATGGCACATATTTGTACTAAACAATTATCCATTGTTAATCTGAAATTCAAATTTAACTAAACATCTTCTATTTTATCTCAACCCTAGGTAGAAACCTCTCCTCTGGGCCATTCACTCATGCAGGAACTACTCAGAGGTGGGATTATTGATTAGGCCTAGCATTGTAAAAGATAAGCTTTAAAGTTGTTAACATTGATTGCAGCCTGTATGAGGTCTGTGGATAGATAGGAAGAAAGAAAAACTAATCTCTTTAAAACAGAAATATTTAGAATTCAAACATTAGTCTTGTCCTTTTGGGGACTCTCCACAGGCTGAGTAAGTTTATTCCGTAAGGAAGATGACCTGTTCGCCCATACTATGTAAATACTCTCGGGCTGTGGTAGAAGGTTCAGGTTTTTGGGTTTCTAGACAGTGAGCCTAATGTGTGGGTGCTAAAGGCTCTCAGAATAGACCATTATAATTAATCTAATCTAATTTTGCAACGTCTTTAAAATCTTCCACTGGGAATTTAGGGCCAGCCTTCAGGGTAAATAATTATAGACAAGCCTATTGTAATTGTTGTCATCCTTGGTCTTGGGACTCATTTTATCTAAAATACATTATTGGCACTTATGGTGCTTTACTACTAAAGAATGACTTTAACCCTGGCAGAGAAAGCCCCTGGAAAGAAGAATGAACTAATTTCATCTTCCGTGGGACTCATTTAACAAATTAGCTGTCTCCCCGTCACCAGTATGGGCTTTTACGGAGAGAAGTGAGAAAAATGGGACAATCAATATTACTGGAAAGAAAAAAATATATAAAATGAGACAAGAGTATTGTCTCACTAATTTGTGTGCTACATCAGGAGAAGGGAGCAATAAATCCTTCTCATTGATTTTAGAAAGTGTGTAATTGAGGCCCACGTTGATCATGAAATTGGTTAGACATTTTAAAAAAAATACACCTGGGAAAAAGCACTTGCTTTGAAAATGAACTTGGGCCAGTTGTCAATGTCAAGTCACTGCACATTTATAGGTCAGGAAGTGGGTGAAAATTGGATAAGAAAATTAGGGACTTAATGTGCAGATGTTGAATGTTCTGAAAGAAAAGATCATTTTAATGTAAAATCACTGGTCCACAGAATTGACACTGATTGGATTAGATGTATAGATCTGCCTCAAAATCCAGATAAATTCCAGGGGTGATTTTAAGAGTACACATTTCTATTTTCCAAATAATTTATTTGCATTTTTATTAATGTTCATATTACTCTTGCCAATTGATGTACTCTACAAAGGCATTTACCTTTATCACCAAAATAGGATCGCCCCAAATATCTTCTTTCAGTGGATTTGTGTACATTTACACCCTGTGACAAAAATAGTGCTATTTGTGCTTGGAAAAGCCTTGGTGTAACAATGGCAGTGTGGGCAATCCATCCCCCATGGCTGTTGGCCACGTCTGCCTATGGAGGGTCATTTGCCTTTTTCTCTCATTGCAGTGGCCACTGAAAAACCCCAGCTACTGAAACCTGGAATTTTCTTTCAGTGTCAGAGAGAAATTAATAAAAACACTTCAAATACAAATAGTTTAAAACAGACTTTTAGCTTTGAAATGTAATTCACAAAAAATATTGACTTGAAGAGGATTATCTTCTTTTGTTCATGTCTATAACATTTTGTCAGTAATTATATGTGTGGTTTTTTTTTGGGGGGGGGGTTTTAGGTCACATTAGTCTTCAACTTATTTTCTTTTTGAAAATTTAATTTAATGGTGAGCCAGCAGGGACTGGTCAACTAGAGGCCCACTGAGTATGCCATATCTAGTCAAAACTCATTGATCTTAAGTTTTCAAAATATTCTCCAACATAGAAGGCAGAAAAATATTTTGGGCTAGATATTGTCTTCTTCCTCTAGTATCAGTCTGAATTCTTGGAAAGGCAATAATGGACTAAGCTAAGGCAGCCCGCTGGGAGAGTGGCTTCAGGAAAGGTCTCAGCTGAGTGGTAAAAACAAAATGTTAACGCAGAAATAGTGAGGACGATTACTGTGATCACTGATTTCCTCGAAGGTCTTTAGGGTATCAGACGCAAGGGACAGCCCAATGTGGCCATCCATCTCATTTGCTTTGTGGCATGGTTTATAAAGGGGATGGCAGGATCTAGAAGGGCAACCAGAGGAAGTTGAGCTTGAGTCATCAGTTATGTGTCAGAGCAATCTTCTCATTACAACAACAATAACGGTGGCTACTATTTACTGACTTCCCATGATGGGCTAGACATATTTAAATACAAAAACTCAGGCTTTTAGAGATAAAATAACTTGCCCAAAGTCATAGTCATTTACTTCCTCCTCTCTCTCACTTCATGCCAGTGTCAGGGTCACGAATAGAATGTTAACCAGTCTAAACTACTACTCCCACCATTTTGTCTTGCTGTCTCTCCACACCACATCACCCTCACAGCATGTCCCCGTAAGCCAGAGGGACACTGAGAGCACTGCTAGTGGCTTAGTGGGTGTGTGGCTTGAATTCCCCATCACATCAGATTGCAGCACATTCAGCTGAACTGTCAATACAAACTAAACAATAAACCAATCAACAACAGAAAAAACAAAATGAAACTTAAACTATTCCAGAGAAAAGACTAAAATACCTTTCAACTTCCCCTATAGGAAATATCATAAAAGTATTAACATAAAAAGAGGTATTAAAGAGGATATAGCCAAAAATGTAAAGAAAATATATTATAGGTATGAATAGTTAATATAGTATGTAATTTTTCTAGACTTGGTGATTTTTATGCTAGTTTTTAACTATTTAAAAAATAATTTATTGTGATTTCTAATTCTAATTATTCACTTTTATACCCAATTTTGTATTTTTTTAAAGAGCATCCTTTAGAATGTATATATCAGCTTTAGCCCTCATAAACCTTCATCTAGCCCTGCTGACCCCTCACTAGGACCACCAGTGACAGATACTGGAAATACAAAAATTATCCCCCCCCCCCCATACTTTCTGAAACTACATTTTGTCAGGATCCTTGTTAGACAACTAAGTAAAATAGAACATAGTGAGTTAGATGATGATAAATGCTTAAGAGAAAAGTAAAGTAAGGAAAGAGAATGAAAGGGTATGGAGGGTGCATTTTGTAATTTTTAGACACCAGGAGGAAAGACTTCACTAAGAAAGGAGGGGTGAGGGGTGGGGCTGTCAGGCCAAGTGGGTGTCACGCAGAGGAAAGGGCCGGGACAGACTCTCAGAGGTGCACTGGGGGTTATAGTTCAGAGTATCTGGAAGACAGAGAGAGGGAGGGAGAGAAAAGCTGGAGGGCCAAGGAGCAGGGACCCACAGACAGTGCAGGGCCTTTGGCCATTATAGGGATGTTGGCTATTACTTAGTAGAAAGGAAAATCATTGCAAGGTTTCAGACACCAGGTTGACATAATCTGTCATAAAATGTTAACAGAATCACCCTAACTGCTGTTTTGAAAATAGACCGAAGGCAACGCGTGAGGAAGCTGGAAGACCAGTTGAAGCTATTGCAGTGACCTAAGTGGGGAGAGATGAACGGGACACAAATCAGATGGCTATGAAGCTGGAAAGAGATGACAGGATTCTGGATAGGTTTTGAAGACAGACCTGATGGGGTTTGCTGACATAAAAGCAGGGGCTTTGAAAGAAAGAAAGAAACCAGGGGGGATTCCCAAATTTTTTGTCTGATCAATTTGAAGCATGACATTGCCATTTATTGCAATGGGTAGGACTATGACAGGAGTGGGCTGCTTGGTCTTATGAAATCTGGAAGTGACGTCAAGTAGGCAGCTGAATATGTGTGTTCAGGAGAGCCATGTGGGCTGATATGAAGGGGAGCTTCCCATGTGAGTGGAAGCCTGTGCGTGGGAAAACTTCTTTCCAAGGTTGGGGAGGAGCTAAAACAGCAACAAACCTGGGCAGAACACTCATCTGACTTTCTGTCATTTCTGTTACTCAGCAAAATTCTAAACATTTTACAACCATTAACTCTTTCATCATATTCTCCATGTGACAATTAGTCCACTGTTTGTGGCCTCATGTTGCCAATAAACCAGTGAAGTATTAGGAATTTCTCACACTTTGCTGATTTCATCATCTTAAAATATTTCCAGATAGGTGTGGTGTATGGGACTCCATGGAAGCCAAAACCTGAAATTGTTATTTTGTTTTTGTGTTTTGAATTTTTGTCTCTCCATTTCCTAAACACACTGAAGGTTGAAGTTTTATTGTTATGACTTTCTTTGCACAGTTGGTGTGTACTAGCATTTAAAAATATTTTTAAATTAAAAAAAGAAAGAAAATTACACTGAGTCTCGAACAGGGTTATGCCCTAGTTCTCTAATACTTTCGCCATTTTCCAGGTGCTCGATGCTAAATCAATTACTGACTAGCTCCTGAAGAAATCCCAGCAAAGAAATAGATATATGAAGAGAAATTTTCCAAAGTGTATGTGTGTAACGTTCAGTCCTTTAAATTTTTTAAACTGTCTCCTTGAAACAAGTTAGATACTATACTTGTATCTATATGCCATGATATAGTGCTGCCTCTGGAAATATCTTAAGTAAGGGAGATTTCAGCAAGGACATTTACAAGAAAAAAATCAATTACTCAAAGAACCTTTTTGTTTGTTTTTTCATAATATAATACTGCATTTTAGAATATTGCCTATTAAAATTTCCAGTATGTACTTATGAATTCTTTTTAGATTTTGAGCCCCTAGTGGTTATTGTTTTTCTGATGTAGTCTAATTCCTTTAAAAAAAGAAATTCATCAATCCTGTTCCTATTTTTATCTTGGATTCCAAGAAGCTAAGAGGAAAGTTAATATCCCATTGTGTTTTAACAATTGAAACCTGACTTTGTGATATAGTAGAAAAAACCCATGCTTTGGAGTCAGATATAACTGGATTTGAATTCCAATCCAGTGCTTATTGTATGACATATTATTTAATTTTTCTAAGTCTCTGTTTACTTACCTGTGAAATGGGAACAAAGTATCTCTCCCAGGAAATATTAAATTAGTTCAAATATGTAGAGCATTTCCCATGGTGCCTTACTAATTAATGTTAATTTATCTTTCCATATAGATGACAATAATCTTTCCTTTTTATATAAAGTTTATTTTACTATTTTCTACATGCAATAGACACTTGATAAATAGTTTTATATTAAAATTTTAGTGTGAATGATTAATAATAACAGCTAACATTTATCGAGAGAATTCTCTGTTCCAGGCACTCTGCTAAGCGCCTTATAGGCATTCATTCATTCAGTCCTTGGAATAGCTCTGTGAGATAAGTCCTGTTACTTCCCCCCTTTTCAGGTGGTAGAACCTAGATACAGAAGGTTGAGAAACTTGCCCAGGGTCATGGTACCGGGTCAGGTTTGATCCTAGGCAGTCTGGATTTAGAGTTGGTGGGTGCCCTTACACTGCTCCTGCCTTTCAATAGAGCGAGTGCTGCCAATAAACACATTGTGAAGTTTTACACCTCATCAAAAAGCCTCTTTTTTAATATTTATTTATTTGGTTAATTCTCACCTGGGGATATTTTTCTATTGATTTTTATATAGAGTGGAAGGGAGGGAGGGGGAGAGGGAGAGAGAGAGACATATTGATGTGAGAGAGCACATAGATTGGTTGCCTCCCACACAACCCTGACCAGGGCCAGGGATCGAACCTGCAACCCAGGTACGTGCCCTTGACTGAAATCGAACCTGTGACTCTTCAGTCCTTGAGCTGATGCTCTAACCACTGAGCCAAACTAGTCAGGGCAAAGCCTTGCTTTTTTAAAGGTTCAGATGAAGTTTGTACATATATTAGAAACTCTGGAAGTTGTTTTGGTAATTTCATTATTTTAATTTTCCAAATGGACAAAACAGTGCATTCCATGCTGGCCTACCCTACATGAGAACCTCCTGTTTCTCTAATAAGGATTTGGATCGATTTCAGGAATAAATGAGGGATGTACTGAGTCTCCCTTAAAAGCAGGGCAATCAAGCACTGCACAGGGTCCCTGGTCCCTTCCTCTCTGCTCTCAGCCACACAGGTGCCTCTGAGCTGTATTTCAGATGCTCCTCGCCATGTGGCACATACTTTCCATCTTCCCTGTTGCAAATCGAGTTCTTGCTCTTTATTGCTTTTGCTCTTATTGAGCCATCACACACCCAGAAGCAAACATATAAAAAGCACATTATTACTGCAGTTTTACTCGGATAGAATGAAATCTGTGAATGAACTCCATAAATATACATTTGTAGCAAAGCAAGACACTGTCACAGTTCAGAATCTAGAGCCCAAGGAACACGAGAGAGACATGCCAAAGGAAAAAAAGCAGAGACCAGTGACACCAGGCCACCATTTAGTTGTGATAGGATTGTTAAGTTTCAAAGAAGAAACTACCTTGGTGTCCCCTGGCTGGCAGCCCTTAATTATATCCTTGCACTTATAGCAAGTAGAAGCCTTCATTTTTTTCTTTCAAGCTACATTAAAAAAATTATAATAATAAAGTGAATTTTTGGAATATGCTTCATTTTAGCATGTTCCCTTCTCACAAAATTTACTATTTAACTTGCAAGCAATGAGTAACGGAAGGCCCACTTGATCCTGACATTCACATGACTTTCCTCCTGACAGGACTGGGCTGGAAGAACAAGGGGAAAGTAGTGTATTGGTCACCAAAGGTACACTTTTTAACCCCAAAGCAACTGTAACTCTCTTGTTGTTCCACTAATCAGACAGTTAATGTTGATCTTAATTTATCTGAGAACAATTTTAGTGTAATGAAGTTCTCAGGCCCTGGCCTCTGAAACTATCAAGATAATGAGTATCTTCAGGATTTTAATCCTGTACTGTTTCAGTTTGCAAGTATATTGAACAGATTCTCTTACATCCTCCTCCTGCATTTGTATTTCCCCTCAACTATGTACTTGCCAATCCCCCTTCTCTAGATTCTAAGTAACTTGAGGCCAAGAAACTGCTGAGCCAGTATTTGAATCTATTTCAGGACCTTCCAAAAGCTCAATAAATATTATTAAACTGACATACACTAAATACATATTTCAATGCCTAAAGACTTTTCTTTTGATGGGCAATATTATGATTTCCTTTGAACCACCTTCAAATTTGTAAATTATATTATTGTTACCAAAGATAAACTAGAATTTCTGTCTTAAAGAGGAATGTATGTAAATGAGGATATGAATGACTATTTTTAATTTCATTAATCGAATGTACATTGCAGCCATCAATTTGCATTGTAAATATTGTAATTAGAACAGAAACAACCCATGGCAACTTAGTGAAATGGTTTAGAGAAAGCTTTTATTTTCTTAAGCAGCCTACATATATTTTTGTTACAGATGTTTCTTCTTTTTCCCCAACTGATTCCCCTCTCCCCCTCCCTCCCCAACCTGTCCCTAACTTTGTTGTCCATGTCCATTGTTCATGCTTACATACATATAAATTCTGCTGTTTATCTCTCCCCCACTACCCCCTCTTCTGGGGATTGTCAGTCTTTACCCCAGTTCCACGTCTCTGGGACTACTACCCCATTGCTCAGACTGTTATGTTCATTATATTCCACAAATAAGTGAGATCATATAATACTTGTCTTTCTCTGTTTGGCTTGTTTCGCTTAGGATGATACTTTCCAGATCCTTCCATGTTGTCTCAAAGGATAAGAGATCTTTCTTACAGCTGCATAGTACTCCATTGTGTATATGTACCACTGCTTTTTTAACCATTCGTCTACTGATGGACATTTGGGCTGTTTCCAGATCTTAGCTATTATAAATAGTGCTGCTATGAACATGGGGGTACATATATTCTTTCTCGTGGGTGTTTCAGGCTTGTTAGGGTATATTCCTAGAAGTTGGATCACTGGGTCAAATGGCAGTTCAATTTTTTAATTTTTTGAGGTAACACCATATTGTTTTCCATAGTGGCTGCACCAGTCTGCATTCCCACCAGCAGTGTACTAGAGTCCCTTTTTCTTTTTTTTTTTTTTTTCATCCTCACCCGAGGACATTTTTTGACATTTTGTTCAGATAGAGTGGGAGGGGGAGAGAGAGAGAGAGAAACAACGACGTGAAAGGGACACATCGAGTGGTTGCCACCCACACAACCCAAACAGGTCTGGGGACAAACTGTAACCAAGGTACATGTCCTTAGTGGGAACTGAACCCAGATCTCTCCGGACCGCAGGCTGATGCTCTAACCCCTGAGCAAAACGGCCAGGGCTAGAGTCCCTTTTTCTCCACACCCTCGCCAACATTTTTTGTTTGATGATCTATTGATGGCGGCCATTCTGACAGGCGTGAGGTGATACCTCATTGTTGTTTTAATTTGCATCTCTCTGATGATTAGTGATGTTGAGCATTTCTTCATATATCTCTTAGCCATTTGTATGTCCTATTTGGAGAGGTGTCTATTTAGGTCCTCTGCCCATTTTTTAATTGGGTTCTCAACAAAATCCAGCAGCCATTTCTTATAAAAATGCTCAGCAATCTCAGAATAGAGGGATTATATCTTGACATAATAAAGGCCATATATGAAAGACCTACAGCCAACATCATACTCAATGGGCAAAAACTAAAAGCATTTCCCTTAAGAACAGGAACAGGACAGAGATACGCATTTTCGCCACTCTTTTTTAACATAGTACTGGAAGTCTTAGCCACAGCAATCAGACAGGAAGAAAAAATAAAAGGGATCCAAATTGGAAAGGAGGAAGTGAAACTGTCATTATTCGCAGATGACGTGATACTATACGTAGAAAACCCTAAAGACTCCATCAAAAATTTACTAGACTTAATAAATGAATTTGGCAAAGTAGCAGGATACAAAATTAACGTCAAGAAATCGATGGCATTCTTATACACCAATGATGAACTCACAGAAAGAGATACAATCCCATTTACCATCACGGCAAAAACATTAAGATACCTATTTAAATGTCCATACTACCTACAGCAATCTATAGATTCAATACCATCCCTATCAAAATACCAACGACATACTTCACAGAACTAGAACAAATACTTCAAAAGTTCGTATGGAACCAAAAAAGACCCCGAATAGCCACAGCAATCTTGAAAAAGAACTACATAGAAATTTAGTCAGTTCTTATAGATGAGATATTATAATGCCTTAGCAAAACCCATCTATCTTGCTAATCCTTTCCCTAGAAAATGTGAAAATAAAAATGTATTGCATTTTATAAATATTTACTCAGGCCAGGTTTTTTTGGGTTTTTTTTACTATAAATCTTGTTTTTTCAACAAATCCAAGGACCAAATTGCCTGCCTGTTAGAAATGATTCTACATCTTCCTAATATTTTATGTAAAATGGATCTTAAAAATAACCACTAGATGGCAATGAATCAGCATAAAAATGTAGTTCTAGCCAGAAGATACCCATTAATAGTTCAAAAAAGTGAGAAGAGAAACATTCAGAGATGTTTAACACCTTCCTCTCCCTCAGCATCTACTAGCCTGGAGGATCCCAGAAACCGTGGCCCCACATGGGGCTGGTGGATAGGGGCATGATGAGAGGGGAGCAGCAGAGTAGCCCCAGTGTGAATTGAACAAGAGTTTTAGAATCCGAAAGACCTGAGTTTGAATCTTTGCTCTGTCAATTGCTAGATATGGGATCTTGGATGAATTGCTTTACTTAGCTGGGCCTCAGTTCCCCCATCAATGAAACACTACTATTAACACCTTATTCATGGGGCACAGTGAGGATCAAATGAAATGATACACGTGCAGCACCACATATGTGGAAAGTGCTTAATAAATGGCTGCTATTATAGTGCCATGATTTGTTTTCTGAAACCCATGGGGCAAGATTTGTTTCAGAATTAAGAATTCTAACATTTTAAAATAATAAAATAAAGCATAAATTATATATTTGTGCTCATTGGGGGATGGGGTAATATTCTATGATCAAACTTTTATTTCTGTAGAAAAATATATTTATACTAAATTAAATAAATATCTAATTATCAGTAAAGGTCAGTGAGTTAGAAAAATGCTTGGTGTTCAGGGCTTTAAGAGTTTTGGAGTCGTACATAGGAACTGTTTAGAAACCATTTCTTTGTGATGCTCTGTGTGTGCTGCGAAGTTTATTAGCACGGACGCCCTGAGCGAGGTGGTGAGAATGTTGAGCTGATCGCTTTTGTTCCCATGTGTCCCCATCACTCTGGCTAAATGATGATGATGTTGACTACTCTCCCTACAAGGTTTTGTTCTCAGAACTTGCACCTGACAACATTACTGCATTAAAAGCTGAGAAAATGCATAATTTTCTTACCCAAACAAGAGAACTCTTGATGAAGAAAAAGGCTTATATTTGAGCAGACATTAAGAGCTCACCATTAGAATGATAATATTTACCAAATAAAGTTATATTTTAACATTTTCTTCCAAGCAAGCTTTATTTTAAAAGCATTGATAGAGGTATGGTGACATGTTCTTGAAGGTATATCACCTAAAAATATTGAAATCTAGTTTGGGGAAGATTGAAATACGTCAGATTCAAATTTCTCCTTAGTATATTTTTAACAAAAACTTTTCAATCATTTCATTTGTGCTTATGTAGCCTCTCAGTGAACTGAATTGTCAGCTCTCAGGGATGGAAAACAGCCTTTCTCCGGTTTCTTCTTCTTTGTCATCTCTAGGAGACGTTTAACCTGGATAAAACTGTGTTTGAAGATGTATTTAACATCTGGCTTTCTTAGCTTGAAATAAGAAAGATTCCTCCATCATAGTTTAGATATTCTCAGAAAATAAATTAGACACATTTGGGAATTACATTAACTCTTTCAGACTGCAGATATATTACATACAGCCCAGGAAAAGAAATTTACCTCAATGGTTTGAAAGAGCTGGAGGTACAGCTTACAAAATGAGCTAATCTGCCTAAACAGAATCTAGAGGAAGATTTTTTCTGCATTTTATGTACATACAATCTAAAATGAAAATGGATTCTAAATAGCAGTAGCATGAATTAGGAATAATTTCAGCTATGTTTAACCAAAATTAATAGCAAGGGAGGGTGGGAGGGAGAACCATGACCGCAGCAGTGCTGTGTATAAAGCTGCCTATGATGTTTCTAAATAAACAGATTGGGCCATGCTGATACTGTGACAGGGAAGAGTAGACCTCCATCAGTGGAGGCTGACACTGGTCAATGAACAACAAACTGATTATGGGTTTCCCCCAGGTGATAAGTCTCCAAAGCCTGTAGGATAAAGCCTAACCTCCTTCTGAGGGCAGTCATGGACCTTTGCAACCTACCCTTTCCCAGTCTCATCTCCCTATTTAAAAGCCACTTTGGGATATTTGCTCAATGTCCTTGGATTTTCTTAAGCTGTCTCTAAGCCTTCACTTTGCTTTGAATGTCCGTTCCCCTCCTTATGCTTCTCTCTACTTTTCTGCTAGAATAGTCTTCTCATTCTTCCAGACTAGCACAAGTAAACACTACCCTGAGGACACTTTCTGAGCTGCCACAGTACATTGTATTTATTTTGTTCATCAGCCCACCTTGTTCATTATATTCCACAAATAAGTGAGATCATGTGGTACTTGTCTTTCTCTGCTTGGCTTGTTTCTCTTAGCATAATACTCTGGAGGTTCCTCCATGTCGTCTCAAAGAATAAGAGATCTTTCTTTCTTACAGCTGCATAGTATTCCATTGTATATATGTACCACAGCTTTTTTACCCACTCATCATAAACACTTGGGCTGTCTCCAGATCTTAGCAATTGTAAATAGTGCTGCTATTAACACAGGGGTACATATATTTTTTCTGATTGGTTTTTCAGGCATCTTGTGATATATTCCTAGAAGTGGGATCACTGGGTCAAATGGAAGATCAATTTTTAATTTTTTGAGGAAACACCATACTGTTTTCTATAGAAACAGTCTGCACCAGTCTGCTTTCCCACCAGCAGTGTACTAGAGTCCCCTTTTCTCCACATCCTTGCCAGCGAGCACTTGTTTGATGATTTGTTGATGGCTGACGTTCTGGCAGGTGTGAGGTAATACCTTATAGTTGTTTTATTTGCATCTCTCTAATGATTAGTGATGTTGAGCATTTCTTCATATATTTAAAAGCATTTGCATTGTTCTATGTTTTTGTCTGTTAAGCTGTGAACCATAATGCCTTTTAAGAGAGGAATACTTTTTATCTTACCTTTCTACCCTAGGACAGAACTCAGTACTTGAAAATTCATGGACATTTAATAAGTGTTTGCTATTACTGCTAAAAAGTTGAGTCAAGCATGGTCCAACTCACTAGTGTAAAACCTGTGGTGAATGTGAAAGAGAAGCACATGACTGTCCCTTTGCTACCCCATTCTACTCAATTTTCAGATGAGCAAAGTGGGACCAGCTCGAGATTACCCAGCTAACGCGTGCTAAAGTCTTGGCCCTGTGTCAAGTATCCAACTGCCAAGCCAGTGTGCTTTCCACGGCTCTGCCTCCTACGAATGAAAAGGCACAAAGACCACTTCACTCTAGCTTGTCAGCATCCCCATGTGGTACCACTTAATGGTTTTCCAAGTGACTCTGTGGATAATGTAAAATATGGTACGCTCTTGTTTCTTCTTTTCTTAACTGAGTAAGTTAATATTCCAGGGGGAATTTTTTAGGCATATGGAAGAATTATTAAAGGAAGTTTCATTTGCTAAATCTCAGTGGGGATGGACTGTTTCAGAGGTTTTGCTTTATATGCTTCATGCAATTCCAGCAGCCACTTTTCAAGAGATTGGCTGACGGAGGACTGGTGAATCAATGGATTCCTTGTATCTGTAGACACTCAGCAACTTCCCTTGACTGCAACAACACATTTCTCTTAGAGGTACTTATTTAAGTTTGTCTGTTTTCTTCCCCATTAATTTCAAATTCAACTGTACAAATAAAAAATATATCTGTTCAAAAATTTTTGATTGTGCAAATACAACACAAAATGTCCTGTTTTTCATCTAGTTGAGTGACTGGGTTAGTTTTCCAGCATGAGCTTGGCTATGATGAAGATTATGTCTTATGTCTAACTTGGTGAAATTCCAACTTTTTAGTTTGTCACAATTTTTGCTATATTCAATTCTCTAGTTACTTTGTGAGGATTTTTCTAAATGACTTTTTTTTTTTAAGTCAGCCAACGGGCATACAGTTAACATAAAGATTTCATTGTCTTTCTTAGATAAATTTTGTTCACCATATGGTTTGTCATTCTCAAAAGTATTATCCTGAAAATCCATATTTTACTAGGGCTATTCTAAAGGCTTTTATTTTTATTTTTTTTTAGTTAACAACTAAAAGTTTCTTTTTTAAATGCTTTATGTACAATATTTTTGTTTCTATACACTTAACATTTGTATTATGGAAAATTCCAAGTATGTTTAATAGTAGAGACAATAAGCCATCACATACTCATCATCCAGCTTCAGTAACTATCAGCTCATGGCCAATCATTTGTCCTCTGCACTCCTCCCCAATACCTACCTCTGAATTATTTTAAAGCAAATTTCAGATCATATCATATCATCTGTGAATATTTCTCTATGTATCTTTTAATAAAACAAGAATTTTCCTTTTGGGGACCGAAAAATGGCGGCGGAGTGAACGGAGCTACACAGACCGTCTCCCAGAACCAAACTGGAATTACAACTATAACACAGACAAATCGACGGGAAAAACCAACAGAAAAGCAGCTTGCGAGGACCATACAACGAGGGACACTGACTCCAGCCCGGTAGGCTTGCGAAGGCGCGAGACGGGGCTGGGAGCCCAAGGTCGGCAGCTCGGCAACGGCCTTAGCTATAAGCGGCGCCCGCGGGTTACACTCCCAGGCGGCCCCACAGCGCAGCCGGGACTGAGGCTAAAACAGCCACAGCCACCCACCTTGGGCTCCGGCAGAGGGAGGGCAGACTGGACTGGAGCTGTGTCGGGACACTCGGGGTTTGGAGGGCTCTCGGAGCTTTGGCTGAGTGCAGCCACTCAGGACGGTGGCCACATTGCTTCTTCCCAGGGCTCTGATAGAGGCAGCAGCCCCTCCCTCGGAGATCCAACCCCACCCTGTGGGCCATTGAAGTGTTAATTGAGGCTCACTAAGGACCAGCATCTGCCCCACCCTCGTGAAAGCCCCTTGGCTGAGCACCAGAGGGAGTTTTTCAATCAACTGACAACCCAAAACTCATCAATTAACCTAGACTGCTAGCTTCCAGGCAAAAAGCTAGAGGATAACAGTACGTTTCCTGGGCTGGCAGCTTTAACCAGGAAAGTAAGACTTGACAGTGGTGTTCAACGCGGGTCCTCCCTCGCTCATCTAAACACAGGAGAGGGAGCCACAAACAGCAGAACACCAACACCCACAGGGAGAACTTGACAGGCTCCAAAGCCCAGAGTGATAGCTAAAATGGTGAAACACAGAAACAGAAGCCAAATGAAAGAGCAAACCACCTCCACCGAAGATGAGATCAATGTGGAGCAATTAGGCATGTTAACAGAGCTAGAATTCAGAGCCATGATCTTGAGGAAGCTGAACAGCATGAGTAAGGACATAGAGACACTGAAAATAAGCCAAATGGAAATTAAAAACCAACAAGAAGAGATAAAAAATGACATATCCGAAATGAAAAACACATTGGAAGGTTTAAAAAGCAGAGTAGGGGAAGCTGAGGACCGGATCAGCGAATTAGAAGACAGGGTAGAAAAAATCAACCAATCAGAAAAACAAAAGGAAAAAACTATTAAAAAACAGGAAGACAGCTTAAGAGAACTATGGGACAACTGGAAACGTAATAATATTCGCATCATAGGAGTCCCCGAAGAAGAAGAAAAGGAGCAAGGGATAGAGAATATATTCAAAAAATAGTGAGAGAAAACTTCCCTAATTTGGTGAAGGAAGAAGGCATTCAAGTTCAAGAAGCACAGAGAGTCCCAAGTAAGAAGAACCCAAACAGGCCCACACCAAGACACATAGTAATTAAAATGCCACAAATTAAAGACAAAGAGAGAATCCTAAAAGCAGCAAGAGATAAGCAACAGGTTACCTACAAAGGGAACCCCATAAGGCTCTCAGCTGACTTCTCACAAGAAACACTACAGGCCAGAAGGGAATGGCATGAAGTAATCAAAGTCATGAAAAACAAGAATCTGAATCCAAGACTACTCTACCCAGCAAGGCTATCATTCAAAATAGAAGATCAAATAAAGAGCTTCCCAGACAAAAAAAAGCTAAGGGAATACATTAGCACCAAACCAGCACTGCAAGAAATGTTAAAAGGACTGCTGTAATTAGCAGTAGAAATGGGAAGAAAAATAGAACCACACTAAACAAAAATGGCAATAAATAAGTACATATCAATAATCACCTTAAACGTAAATGGACTGAATGCTCCCATAAAGAGACACAGAGTAGCTGATTGGATAAGAAAGCATGACTCATCTATATGTTGTTTACAAGAGACCCATCTCTCAACAAAAGACTCACATAGGTTGAAAGTGAAGGGATGGAAAAAAATTTTCCAAGCAAATGGAAAGCAAAAAAAAGCTGGGGTAGCAATTCTCATATCTGATAAAATAGATTTCAAAATGAAGACCATAACTAGAGACAAAGACGGCCACTACATAATATTGAAAGGATCTATCCAACAGGAAGATATAACCTTGATAAACATATATGCACCCAATATAGGAGCACCAAAATATATTAAAAATCTTCTGGAGGACTTCCAAGGAGAAATCGACAACAATACAATCATAGCTGGGGACTTCAACACCCCGTTGACAGCACTGGATAGATCCTCTAGGCAAAAAATTAGCAAGGAAACAGAGACTCTAAATGAAGCACTAGACCAAATGGATTTAATAGATATCTACAGAGAATTACACCCCAAAACTACAGAATACACATTCTTCTCAAGTGCACATGGGACATTCTCAAAGATAGACCACATGATAGGACACAAACTAAATCTCTACAAGTTCAAGAAGATTGAAATCATATCAAGCATCTTCTCAGATCACAATGGCATGAAACTAGAAATCAACTGCAACAAGAACATGCAAAGACATTTCAACACATGGAGGCTAAATAGCATGTTATTAAACAATGAATGGGTCACCGAGGAGATCAAGGAAGAAATCAAAAACTTCCTGGAAACCAATGAAAATGAACACACAACAACACAAAATCTATGGGATGCAGCGAAAGCAGTTCTGAGAGGGAAGTTCATAGCACTACAGGCCTACCTCAAAAAACAAGAAAAATTTCTAATTGACTGTCTAACCTCACAACTTAAAGAATTAGAAAGCAAACAAAAAGAAAACCCCAGAGCAAGTAGAAGGAAGGAAATAGTAAAGATCAGAGCAGAAATAAATGACATAGAGACCAAAAAAACAATTCAAAGGATCAATGAAACAAAGAGCTGGTTTTTCGAAAAGATAAACAAGATTGATGGACCCTTAGCTAGACTCACCAAGAAACAAAGAGAGAGAACCCAAATACACAAAATCAGAAATGAAAGAGGAGAAGTAACAACCAACACCACGGAAATACAAAAGATCGTTAACAACTACTATGAACAACTATATGGCAACAAATTCGACAATCTCAGCGAAATGGACAAATTTCTAGAAACACACAGTCTCCCAAAACTATTCCCGGAAGAGATAGAAAACTTGAACAGAACAATAACAACTAAGGAGATTGAAGAGGTAATCAAGACTCTCCCAGCAAACAAAAGCCCAGGCCCAGATGGTTTCACGGGGGAGTTTTACCGAACATTCAAAAAAGAACTAACACCCATTCTCCTCAAACTATTTCAAAAAATTCAAGAAGAAGGAAGACTTCCAAACACATTCTATGAGGCCAGCATAATTCTAATTCCAAAACCAGAAAAAGACACTACGAAGAAAGAAAACTACAGGCCAATATCCCTGATGAACATTGATGCCAAAATCCTGAACAAAATACTAGCAAATCGGATCCAGAAATACATCAAAAAAATTATTCACCATGACCAAGTGGGATTCATTCCAGGGATGCAAGGCTGGTACAATATTCGCAAATCAATAAACGTGATACACCACATAAACAAAATGAAGAATAAAAACCACATGATCATATCAATAGATGCTGAAAAAGCATTCGACAAAATCCAGCATCCATTTCTGATAAAAACGCTCAGCAATGTAGGAATAGAGGGATCATATCTCGACATAATAAAGGCCATATATGAAAGACCTACAGCCAACATCATACTCAATGGACAGAAACTAAAAACATTTCCATTAAGAACAGGAACAAGACAGGGATGTCCACTTTCGCCACTCTTGTTTAACATTGTACTGGAAGTCTTAGCCACAGCAATCAGACATGAAGAAAAAATAAAAGGGATCCAAATTGGAAAGGAGGAAGTGAAACTGTCATTATTTGCAGATGACATGATATTGTACATAGAAAACCCTAAAGACTCCATCAAAAATCTATTAGACTTAATAAATGAATTTGGCAAAGTAGCAGGATACAAAATTAACGTCAAGAAATCGACAGCATTCTTGTACATCAATGATGAACTCACAGAAAGAGAAACTGAAAAAACAATCCCATTTACCATCGCGCCAAAAAAATTACGATACCTAGGAATAAACTTAACCAAAGAAGTAAAGGACCTATTTGCAGAAAACTACAGGTCATTGAAAAAAGAAATAGAGGAAGATATAAAAAGTGGAAGAACATACCCTGTTCATGGATTGGAAGAATTAACATAATTAAAATGTCCATACTACCCAAAGCAATCTATAGATTCAATGCAATCCCCATCAAAATACCAACGACATATTTCATAGAACTAGAACAAATACTTCAAAAGTTCATATGGAACCAAAAAAGACCCCGAATAGCCACAGCAATCTTGAAAAAGAAGAACAAAGTTGGAGGGATCACATTACCAGATATCAGGTTATACTACAAAGCGACTGTAACCAAAACAGCCTGGTACTGGCACAAGAACAGGCATATAGACCAGTGGAACAGAACTGAAAACCCAGAAATGGACCCAAGGCAATACGCTCAATTAATATTTGACAAAGGTGGCAAGAGCATACAGTGGAGTAAAGACAGCCTCTTTAATAAATGGTGTTGGGAAAATTGGACAGCTACATGCAAAAAAATGAAACTCGACCATCAACTTACACCATACACAAAAATAAACTCAAAATGGATAAAAGACTTAAATGTGACCCGTGAATCCATAAAAATTCTAGAAGAAAATGTAGGCAACAAAATTTCGGACATCATACGGAGCAGAATTTTCACTGATACATCACCTAAGGCAACAGAAATAAAGGAGAAAATGAACACATGGGACTACATCAAACTAAAAAGCTTCTGCACAGCAAAAGAAACGATCATCAAAATGGAAAGGCAACCCACTGTATGGGAGAACATCATTGCCAATGATGTATCAGATAAGGGGTTAATTTCCAATATATACAGAGAGCTCACACAACTCCACAAAAGGAAGACAAAGAACCCAATTAAAAAATGGGCAGAGGAGCTGAATAGACACCTCTCCAAACAGGACATACAAATGGCCAAGAGACATATGAAGAAATGCTCAACATCACTAATCATCCGAGAGATGCAAATTAAAACAACAATGAGGTATCACCTCACACCTGTCAGAATGGCCGCCATCAACAAATCATCAAACAACAAGTGTTGGCGAGGGTGTGGAGAAAAGGGAACTCTAATACACTGCTGGTGGGAATGCAGACTGGTGCAGCCGCTATGGAAAACAATATGGTGCTACCTCAAAAAATTAAAAATTGAACTTCCATTTGACCCAGTGATCCCACTGCTGGGAATATACCCTAAGAAGCCTGAAACACCAATCAGGAAGAATATATGTACCCCCATGTTCATAGCAGCACTATTTACAATAGCTAAGATCTGGAAACAGCCCAAGTGTCCACCAGTAGACGAATGGATCAAAAAGCTGTGGTACATATACACAATGGAGTACTATGCAGCGGTAAGAAAGAAAGATCTCTTATCCTTTGAGACGACATGGAGGGACCTGGAAAGTATTATCCTAAGTGAAAGAAGCCAAGCAGAAAAAGACAAATACCACATGATCTCACTTATATACGGAATATAATGAACATAACAGTCTGAGGAATACAGTAGACCCAGACACATGGAAGTAGGGCACAGACTGACATCCCTCAGAAGAGGGGTTGGGGGGGTTGGAAGAGATAAACCACAGAACTTATATGCATGTATGCATGACCAATGGACATGGACAACTAAGCCGGGGACAGGGTGGAGGGGGTGGGGTGGGGGGTGCCAATGGGGTAAAAAGGTAAAATATCTGTAACAAAAAAATAAATAAAAATTCATAAGAAGAAAAAAAAAAAAAAAAAAGAATTTTCCTTTTTAAACATAAACACAATATCAAAAACCACCACCTCTTCCCACTAAAGAGTAATTCTATAATATTGTCAAATGTCCAGTCAGTCTTTATATTTCCCTAATTGTGTAAATGGTTTTTATAGTTTGTTTCTTTGAATCAGGATCCAGCCAAAGTCCATACATGATAGTTGATTCATCAGTTACTGAAGTCTTTCTTTAACTATGGGCTCTCCAGGCCTTCCCCACCCACCCATTCTCTCATAAACAGGGTTGTTTGTCCTCCACCCTTAGTTTTTAACAGTGTGGATTTGCTGATTACATCTCGGTGCTGTCATTTCACATGTTTGTTCCTCTATCACCTGTACTTCCTCTAAAATGGTAATTATATCTAGTTGCTTGATTAGATTCTAGTGCTTTTCTTTTCTTCTTTTGTTTTATCCCAAGAGTTCTTCATAGATAGAACTTCCACTAGGAGAGAGGTACCTACCATCTGGTTGACTTTCTTATACAGTGTTAACTACATTGATGATCATTGCCTGGATACCTGAAAAGACAGGATAAATGCTTGATTCTTTGCTTTTGATTACTAGTGCATGAGTTGCTTCACTGTCTTCTAAACACTAATCAAACACTAAACATAGTTGATATGTTTTAATCCTCTTCATTATTATTCTCATTGATGCCCTATGCTTAGCCAATATGAGAGCTTATTTAATGAGGATCCTGAAATTTTTTGATATACTCCTTTAGTTATATTTGATAGGTTCTTTGATATCTGGTTTGAAAAGATGTTGTAAGCCCTGATTCTTTTTAGTGAGCTATAGTATTTAGGGACCACAATCTAGGTTCTGTGTATACTCATTGCTACTGTATTAGTCATTGTTTCTAGGCTTTTCAGTAAACAGAACTAGGAAATATGCATTGCTTTTTTTTTTTTTTTAATCCTCATTCGAGGATATGTTTTAGAGAGAGAAAAGCATTGATGTGAGAGAGAAACACTGATCATTTGCCTATTGTTCGCACTCTGATGACCAGAGATAAACCTGGAACCCAGGTATGTGCCCTGACTGGGAATCAAACCTGCAACCTTTTGGTGCATGGGAGGATGCCCCAATCAACAGGGCCACCCAGCCAGGACTATATTGCTTTCTTTCTTTCTTTTTAAATATGTTTTTATTGATTTTTTTTTTTTTTTTAGAGAGAGAGAGATACATCAATGTGAGAGAGAAACATCAACTGGCTCCCTCCTACACTTCCCCAGTGGGAATTGAGCCCATAATCTGGACAAGTGCCCTGATCAGGAATCAAACCTTTTGTTGCATGAGATGACACTCAATCCAATGAGCCACTCTGGTCAGGCTGTATTGCTTTTTAACGATAAAATACATCAGGGGTTTGTATTGCTTTTTCCACTTTAAGTTCAGTAATGAATCAACCCTATGTCTTTGTCTCCTTTCTCCCACACCCAAAATTTAGTATTCAAAGATAGAAACATAATTACTTATTTATCTTATCTCACATTACACACAATCATCTCGGAGTAACAATACCAATACTCCCATCAATATTATGATTACTAGAAAAATATTTAAAATTATATTGTTGTTATTATTATTAGCTATTCTTCTTTTACCTAAGGTACAGCCCACTAGAGTTGCTCAAAGTAAAGTTATGATACCAACTAGATACTTAAACTCATGCTTAATGTCATATATAACTTAAAGATTTATATTTATTGCTTTGAGCTCAATTTTGTTCAGTTGCATTTATAAAATACCTTCATATTTCCTAGGTACATTTAGAAAAATCTAATATTAATCTCTGTCCCCTTCATCCTATTTCCCCCATCTTTCTATAAGTAGTAATTTCAACTGTTTTTGTTATATTTGTATCTCTATATTCATTGTTTCTAAAATATAAGCAAACACTATATATTTATATTTTATGTCAAATGTAAATATATATCTTTCATGTTTTATTCACATTTGCTCTTTAGTGTGTCTTAATGTTTAGAAAGGTGTGCATTTTAGAAATGGATATCTCATAACTTTAATCTTTCTTTTGGCTGTGGTAAATTCTGAACAAAATGATTTCCCCATAATTCTCAAGGCAGATGTATTAGTAGTTATTAATGACTGTAAGATTGGTGTATGCTTTTCTGAAACAATGTACCCATCCTGTTAAGACTGTTCACTTAGCAGCATGCCTTTTCCTTCTGATGGAACAAGTGTTTTTTCACAGCAAACATGAAACCAGCAGAAATATTTAGTAGTTGCATCTGTGTATTATTGAGGATTTAGTAAGAGTTACTAGATTTAAAGGAAAAACTACTGGATTTAAAGAAAAGCTACTAACCTATTTTCTCTACCATGCTAGTCACTGACATATTTTTCTACTATTAACTAAAAAATGTACCATTTTCTAGGAATCTTTGAGAAGCTGTTTTCCTAGTCCATCTTATCTTCATAACTTCCACTTTGATCATTTGCAAGCCAGAATCAATTTTTTAATTGGTAATATTGGTTACATGTGGGTCACTTTATGAAGTTTTCAGCAGATCACAGATGCATTGTCTTAGACCACAACAGATATTTGAGAATAAGATTGATCAGAGTTTCACTGATGTAGCATCAGTTCGATGCATCATATACTACCTTTCTGTCCTATTTAAAATTTCTTCCACACTCACATTTGTTTTTTCTCTCTTTTTCATTGTTAAAAGTATTGCAGATGTCCCCCCTTTTTGACTAGTGATAAAAAAGCACTCTTTAACATTTGTAAAATGTTGTAGGTTATCCTGACACTTTCAACAATAATGGTCGTATTTCATCTTCACAACACCTGAGCCTTATGAGGTAACTGGGGTAAATGAAGAAGCTTTGTTATCCCATGTGTCAGGCATGGATAGTGAGTCCCAAAGAGGGACTCAGCTTCCCAGTGTCCAGACATGTATGGAGCAGTGCAGTGGAGTGGAGTTTAAGTTTGTGGATTGGAGAGGTCTTATCATTTCATACATAGAGAATTCAATCTGCTTCCTCATGGGTGGGCACAGAAGAGCCCCTTCATATGTAAAGGGCTGAAGAGTTCCATCTCGGCAAGGTGCAATTAAGAACAGTAGTCCTCGGTAGAAGCTACACTGCCATGAGGAGCCTTTTGGAAATCTGAAGGGGGTCATTTTTAGTTGTATAATTTGGGGGGATTCTCTGGCATTTGTGGAATAGAAAGATAGGTGTCTGGCAATGCATGAGAATGTGCTATGAATTTTCCCATGTAGCTATGACTTTTGAATATAGTCCTGGACATTCATGTGTAGGTGAAAAACCTGTATTAAATATCTGAACCTAGAACTTAATTTCATGTTATGTCTAAAAACAAAGTGTTTTGCACCACTTTAATGCACACTAAAAATTTCAGGAATACAACTACCACAAGAATCAAGGAAAAACTGTTTTGCACAGAATTTACCAAGAGTTATTTACTATTTCAGGAAATGACATCAAACAACATCATTTATGTGTTTAAGTCCATGAGTCATCAATACAATACTCAGATTTTTTGTAGTTGCATTTAGAGTGGTTTTACATATAGATATGATATTTACCTACTTTTATCCTCTGGTGTGATTATTCCTAATCTTTTACATATTGACATATGTCATTATTTAGTATAAATTACATGATTCTCAGAGCAGTATATTAATTGTTTTAAACTTATGTGTGTAGGTTGGTTATGTTAACTATAAATTTTACTTCAGGTTAAAGAGAAAATTACAAAGTATTTTTATTAAAAAGGGGCATTAGGTCTTACAGTGTGGAGACCCACTGTTCTAGAAAACCTGCATTTTATCCAATCCAAGATGCTTTCAATTGTAAGATGTATCATGAAGTAAAATTTTAAAATGAGGCCAATTAAACTATGAATTATTTTCAGTTGCAAGATACATTCTGATTTTGGAGATGCTAACACATGCAAAGATGTAGGGCTTAGACCTGATGAGATATTGGAATGATATCAATTATAATAATAGCAATTACTGTTTCTTAAACATCTACTAGATTCTGTAAGCTTTACATGAATTCTCCCACTTAATCCTCACAACAAAAATGCAAAGTCAGCACATAAAGAAACAGAAGGATACAATATTTCCCCAAGGTCATGAATGAAGTATACAGTAGAATCAGAATTGGAATCTCAATTTGACTTTAAATACCATATTCATGTCTCTAGGACAAGCTGCTGCCTCTTTTTTTTTATTCCTCACCCGAGGACATTTTTTTCCATTTTTTGTTCAGATAGAGTGGGAGGAAGAGAGAGAAAGAGAGAGAAACATCGATGTGAAAGGGACATATCGAGTGGCTGCCACCCACATGACCCAATCCTGGGACAAACCGCAACAGAGGTACGTGCCCCTAGCAGGAACCGAACCTAGGTCTCTCCAGACCACAGGCCGACGCTCTAACTGCTGAGCCAAACCAGCCAGGGCCAAGCTGCTGCCTCTTAAGATGGAAGAAGTCCATAATTTTTCTTGACTTTTGAGAAAATCCAAGATATGTAGGAGCCTCTTTCTCACAATGCAGTTTCCCTTCCTTGAGCAGGGAGGGGCAGGACAGGTGTGCAGCTGCAGAAGGAAGGTGCTTCGCTTCTCCCACACAGGGTCAAGCTGAGAGTCATGGTGCTGTGCCAGGAGCACAGGTACACCTCACCCAACATGACCGCTCATCGCAGGGCTTTCAAATTCCTTTGACTATGTCCCAAAAGCAGAAATTTTTTTTACTTTAAAAAATTGAGATGAAATTCATATAACATAAGCTTAACCATTTAAAAGTATAAAATTCATGCCCTGGCCGGTTTGGCTCATCGGTTAGAGCATCGGCCAGTGGACCATAGAGTCACGGGTTCGATTTTGATCAAGGGCACCTACCTCGTTGCGGTTCAGTCCCGGCTCTGGTCAGGGCCATGTGGGAGGCAACCAGTTGATGTGTCTCTCTCATATCGATGTTTCTCTCTCTCCCTCCCTCACTCTCTATCTGAAGATTGATGAAAAAATATCCTCGGGTGAGGATTTAAACAAAAATAGAATAAAAAATAAAAGTTTAAAATTCAGATATATTTAGTACATGGACACTGTCGTGTAACTATATCTCTACTTCCAAATATTTGTATCACCCCCAAGGACATTCTATATCAGTTTAGCAGTCACTCCCCATTCCCCATAACTGCTAGACCCTAACAATGAAAAAACTGCTTCTTATCTCTAGAGATCTAGCTATCCTGGCTATTCCATATAAATGGAATCATATAATATGTGAGCTTTACGCCTGGCTTCTTTCACTTAGCATAATGTTTTTGAGGTTCATCTAGGTTATAGCATGTATCACTACTTCATTCCTTTTTTTTTTTTTTGTTACAGATATTTCACCTTTTTTACCCCATTGGGACCCCCATCCCCACCCCACCCCCGCCCCGTCACCAGCATAGTTGTCCATGTCCATTGGTCATGCATACATGCATATAAGTTCTGTGGTTTTACTCTTCCAACCCCCCCAACCCCTCTTCTGAGGGATGTCAGTCTGTGCCCTACTTCCATGTTTCTGGGTCTACCATAATCCTCAGACTGTTATGTTCATTATATTCCGTATATAAGTGAGATCATGTGGTATTTGTCTTTGTCTGCTTGGCTTCTTTCACTTAGGATAATACTTTCCAGGTCCCTCCATGTCGTCTTAAAGGATAAGAGATCTTTCTTTCTTACTGCTGCATAGTACTCCATTGTGTATATGTACCACTGCTTTTTTATCCATTCGTCTACTGATGGACACTTGGGCTGTTTCCAGATCTTAGCTCTTGTAAATAGTGCTGCTATGGACATGGGGTACATATATTCTTCCTGATTGGTGTTTCAGGCTTCTTAGGGTATATTCCTAGAAGTGGGATCACTGGGTCAAATGGAAGTTCAATTTTTAATTTTTTGAGGTAACACCGTATTGTTTTCAATAGTGGCTGCACCAGTCTGCATTCCCACCAGCAGTGTATTAGAGTCCCCTTTTCTCCACACACCCGCCAACATTTGTTGTTTGATGATTTGTTGATGGCGGCCATTCTGACAGGTGTGAGGTGATACCTCATTGTTGTTTGAATTTGCATCTCTCTGATGATTAGTGATGTTGAGCATTTCTTCATATATCTCTTGGCCATTTGTATGTCCTGTTTGGAGAGGTGTCTATTCAGCTCCTCTGCCCATTTTTAAATTAGGTTCTTTGTCTTCCTTTTGTTGAGTTGTATGAGCACTCTATATATATATTGGAAATTAACCCCTTATCTGATACATCATTGGCAATGATGTTCTCCCATACACTGGGTTGCTTTTCCATTTTGATGATTGTTTCTTTTGCTGTGCAGAAGCTTTTGAGTTTGATGTAGTCCCATGTGTTCATTTTTTCCTTTGTTGCCTTAGGTGATGTATCAGTGAAAATTCTGCTCCGTATGATGTCTGAAATTTTGTTGCCTACATTTTCTTCTAGAATTTTTATGGATTCACGGGTCACATTTAAGTCTTTTATCCATTTTGAGTTTATTTTTGTGTATGGTGTAAGTTGATGGTCTACTTTCTTTTTTTTTGCATGTAGCTGTCCAATTTTCCCAACACCATTTATTAAAGAGGCTGTCTTTACTCCACTGTATGCTCTTGCCACCTTTGTCAAATATTAATTGAGCATATTGCCTTGGGTCCATTTCTGGGTTTTCAGTTCTGTTCCACTGGTCTATATGCCTGTTCTTGTGCCAGTACCAGGCTGTTTTGGTTACAGTCGCTTTGTAGTATAACCTGATATTCGGTATTGTGATCCCACCTACTTTGTCCTTCCTTTTCAAGATTGCTGTGGCTATTCGGGGTCTTTTTTGGTTCCATATTAACTTTTGAAGTATTTGTTCTAGTTCTATGAAATATGTAGTTGGTATTTTGATGGGGATTGCATTGAATCTATAGATTGCTTTGGGTAGTATGGACATTTTAATGATGTTAATTCTTCCAATCCATGAACAGGATATGTGCTTCCATTTTTTTATATCTTCCTCTATTTCTTTTTTCAATGACCTGTAGTTTTCTGCAAATAGGTCCTTTACTTCTTTGGTTAAGTTTATTCCTAGGTATCTTAATTTTTTTGGCGTGATGATAAATGGGATTGTTTTCTTAGTTTTTCTTTCTGTGAGTTCATCATTGGTGTACAAGAATGCCGTCGATTTCTTGATGTTAATTTTGTATCCTGCTACTTTGCCAAATTCTTTTATTAAGTCTAATAGATTTTTGATGGAGTCTTTAGGGTTTTCTATGTATAATATCATGCCATCTGCAAATAATGACAGTTTCACTTCCTCCTTTCCAATTTGGATCCCTTTTATTTTTTCTTCATGTCTGATTGCTGTGGCTAAGACTTCCCGTGCAATGTTAAATAAGAGTGGCAAAAGTGGACATCCCTGTCTTTTTCCTGTTCTTAATGGAAATGTTTTTAGTTTCTGTCCATTGAGTATGATGTTGGCTGTAGGTCTTTCATATATGGCCTTTATTATGTCAAGATATGATTCCTCTATTCCCACATTGCTGAGTGTTTTTATCAGAAATGGATGCTGGATTTTGTCGAATGCTTTTTCAGCATATATTGATATGATTGTGTGGTTTTTATTCTTCATCTTATTTATGTGGTGTATCACATTTATTGATTTGCGAATATTGTACCAGCCTTGCATCCCTAGGATGAACCCCACTTGGTCATGGTGAATAATTTTTTTGATGTATTGCTGGATCCGATTTGCTAGTATTTTGTTCAAGATTTTGGTGTCTATGTTCATCAGGGATATTGGCCTGTAGTTTTCTTTCTTCATAGTGTCATTTTCTGGTTTTGGAATTAGAATTATGCTGGTCTCATAGAACATGTTTGGAAGTCTTCCTTCTTCTTGAATTTTTTGAAATAGTTTGAGGAGAATGGGTGTTAGTTCTTTTTTGAATGTTCGATAGAACTCCCCCGTGAAGCCATCTGGGCCTGGGTTTTGTTTGCTGGGAGAGTCTTGATTACCTCTTCAATTTCCTTAGTTGTTATTGGTCTGTTCAAGTTTTCTATCTCTTCCCTGTCCAGTTTTGGGAGACTGTGTGTTTCTAGAAATTTGTCCATTTCGCTTAGATTGTCGAATTTGTTGCCGTATAGTTGTTCATAGTAGTTGTTAACGATCTTTTGTATTTTCGTGGTGTTGGTTGTTACTTCTCCTGTTTCATTTCTGATTTTGTGTATTTGGGTTCTCTCTCTTTGTTTCTTGGTGAGTCTAGCTAAGGGTCCATCAATTTTGTTTATCTTTTCAAAAACCAGCTCTTTGTTTCATTGATCCTTTGAATTGTTTTTTTTTTTGGTCTCTATGTCATTTATTTCTGCTCTGATCTTTACTATTTCCTTCCTTCTACTTGCTCTGGGGTTTTCTTTTTGTTTGCTTTCTAATTCTTTAAGTTGTGAGGTTAGACAGTCAATTAGAAATTTTTCTTGTTTTTTGAGGTAGGCCTGTAGTGCTATGAACTTCCCTCTCAGAACTGCTTTTGCTGCATCTCATAGATTTTGTGTTGTTGTGTGTTCATTTTCACTGGTCTCCAGGAAGTTTTCAATTTCTTCCTTGGTCTCCTCGGTGACCCATTCATTGTTTAATAACATGCTATTTAGCCTCCATGTGTTGAAATGTTTTTGCATGTTCTTGTTGCAATTGATTTCTAGTTTCATGCCATTGTGATCTGAGAAGATGCTTGATATGATTTCAATCTTCTTGAACTTGTAGAGATTTTGTTTGTGTCCTATTATGTGATCTATCTTTGAGAATGTCCCATGTGCACTTGAGAAGAATGTGTATTCTGTAGTTTTGGGGTGTAATTCTCTGTAGATATCTATTAAATCCATTTGGTCTAGTGCTTCATTTAGAGTCTCTGTTTCCCTCCTAATTTTTTGCCTAGAGGACCTATCCAGTGCTGTCAACGGGGTGTTGAAGTCCCCTGCTATGATTGTATTGTTGTCGATTTCTCCTTGGAAGTCCTCCAGAAGATTTTTTAATATATTTTGGTGCTCCTATACTGGGTGCATATATGTTTATCAAGGTTATATCTTCCTGTTGGATAGATCCTTTCAATATTATGTAGTGGCCGTCTTTGTCTCTAGTTATGGTCCTCGTTTTGAAATCTATTTTATCAGATATGAGAATTGCTACTCCAGCTTTTTTTTTGCTTTCCATTTGCTTGGAATAATTGTTTCCATCCCTTCACTTTCAACCTATGTGAGTCTTTTGTTGTGAGGTGGGTCTCTTGTAAACAACATATAGATGAGTCATGCTTTCTTATCCAATCAGCTACTCTGTGTCTTTTTATGGGAGCATTCAATCCATTTACATTTAAGGTGATTTTTGATATGTACTTATTTATTGCCATTTTTGTTTAGTGTGGTTCTATTTTTCTTCCCCTTTCTACTGCTAATTACAGCAGTCCTTTAAACATTTCTTGCAGTGCTGGTTTGGTGCTAATGTATTCCCTTAGCCTTTTTTTGTCTGGGAAGCTCTTTATTTGACCTTCTATTTTGAATGATAGCCTTGCTGGGTAGAGTAGTCTTGGATTCAGATTCTTGTTTTTCATGACTTTGATTACTTCATGCCATTCCCTTCTGGCATGTAGTGTTTCTTGTGAGAAGTCAGCTAAGAGCCTTATGGGGTTTCCTTTGTAGGTAACCTGTTGCTTCTCTCTTGCTGCTTTTAGGATTCTCTCTTTGTCTTTAATTTGTGGCATTTTAATTACTATGTGTCTTGGTGTGGGCCTATTTGGGTTCTTCTTACTTGGGACCCTCTGTGCTTCTTGAACGTGAATGCCTTCTTCCTTCACCAAATTAGGGAAGTTTTCTGTCACTATTTTTTGAATACATTCTCTATCCCTTGCTCATTTTGTTCTTCTTCGGGGACTCCTATGATGCGAATATTATTACGTTTCCAGTTGTCCCACAGTTCTCTTAAGCTGTCTTCCTGTTTTTTAATAGTTTTTTCCTTTTGTTTTTCTGATTGGTTGATTTTTTCTACCCTGTCTTCTAATTCACTGATCCGGTCCTCAGCTTCCTCTACTCTGCTTTTTAAACCTTCCAATGTGTTTTTCATTTCTGATATGTCATTTTTTTTATCTCTTCTTGTTGGTTTTTAATTTCCATTTGGCTTATTTTCAGTGTCTCTATGTCCTTAGTCATGCTGTTCAGCTTCCTGAAGATCATGGCTCTGAATTCTAGCTCTGTTAACATGCCTAATTGCTCCACATTGATGTTATCTTCGGTGGAGGTCTCTTGCTCTTTCATTTGGCTTCTGTTTCTGTGTTTCACCATTTTGGCTATCACTGTGGGCTTTGGAGCCTGTCAAGTTTTCCCTTGGGTGTTGGTGTTCTGCTGTTTGTGGCTTCCTCTCCTGTGTTTAGATGAGCGAGGGAGGACCCACGTTAAACACCACTGTCAAGTCTTACTTTCCTGGTTAAAGTTGCTAGCCCAGGAAAGGTACTGTTATCCTCTAGCTTTTTACCTGGAGGCTAGCACTCGAGGTTACTTGATGAGTTTTTGGGTTGTCAGTTGATTGAAAAGCTCCCTCAGGTGCTCAGCACAAAGGGATTTCACAAGGGTGTGGCAGATGCTGGTTGTTAATGAGCTTCAATTAGCAGTTCAATGGCCCACAGGGTGGGGTTGGATCTCCGAGGGAGGGGTGCTGCCTCTCCCCAGAGCCCTGGGAAGGAGCAATGTGGCCACCATCCTGAGTGGCTGCACTCAGCCAAAGCTCTGAGCGCCCTCCAGATCCCAAGTGTCCCGACACAGTTCCAGTCCAGTCTGCCCTCCCTCTGCCGGAGCCCAAGGTGAGTGGCTGTGGCTGTTTCAGCCTCTGTCCCGGCTGCTCTGTGGGGTCACCTGGGAGTGTGACCTGAGGGCGCCGCTCCCAGCTAAGGCCGCTGCCGAGCTGCCTACCGTGGGCTCCCAGACCCCGTCTCGCGCCTTCGCAAGCCTACCGGGATGGAGTCAGTGTCCCTGGTTATATGGTCCTCGCAAGCTGCTTTTCTGTTGCTTTATCTCGTCAATTTGTCTGTGTTATAGTTGTAATTCCAGTTTGGTTCTGGGAAACGGTCTGTGTAGCTTCCGTTCACTCCGCCGCCATTTTTTCTCAGAATCTACTTCATTCCTTTTTAATGAATGATGAATCATGATTCATATATGGATATACCACAACTTGTTATCCATTCATCCACTGATGACTTTGTTTTCACCTTTTGACTATTGCGAATAGTGGTGCTGTGAACATCTGTGTACAGGTATTTATCTGAATACCTTTTTTCAGTTCTTCTGAGTGAAATTGCTGCATCATATGATAATTCTGTTTATCTTTTGGAGAATCCGCCAAACTGTTTCCACAGTACCATTTTACATTCTCTCTAGCTATGTATGAGGGCTCCAATGTCTTCACATCCTTGCCAACACTTGTAATTTTTCATTGTTTTTTTTAAAAATATAGCCATCTTAGTGGATGTGAAAAAATAGATTATTTTCCCATGCAAATACAAATGTATACATAAAAATAAAAATAATAATAATGAAAATAAGAATTTCACAGAATAGTATAACATTCTGATATTTTCTATTCTGCCCTGGTATAATCTACCCTATTTCATTTTTCTTAAAAAATGCTGGTTGCAGCTCACTATACTGATTTCACTATCCATTGCAGGGTCGTGGTCCACTGATGAAAATCATTGCACTGTTAGATGCACAAATTTTTATAGTAGCATTTTTTTGTGTTTACATGAAAAATAGAAATAATTTCTATTTTGTGAGTAAATAAAAGTTACAGCAAATAAAATTTATAATTATAATTTATTCTTCTAGCAAAGTATGTCTAATAACTCAATATTATTTGAAGAATCCTGGTCTGAAGGTTAGAAAGCTGGGGTTAATTCTGACCCTTAAACTTTCTTTGCATCCTTGGACAAAAAACTTCTCTGCAGTCATTTTCTGCAGCTGGTAAATGAAGAGAACAATGAGCAGCAATCTAGCTGAGGCGCGTGATGAAGCCTGGATACTAGCATAATGAATGTGATTATAGTTTGAAAGCAGTGAAATGCTACAAACAGTGAATTGTTAGTTAACTGTTATTACGGGAGCCTGCTTGTAGAGCACTAATCAATAACAATCAATAACTAGCAACAACCAGGACAGCCACATTCACTGGCTACTTACTATATACCAGGGATGGTTCTAAACCCTTTGTCTACCTTAGCTCATTTAGTCTTCATAATAGCCCTAGGAGGAAAGTACTGTTAACATTAGCCCATTTAACAAATGAGAAATCAAGGTACAAGGTAACTTGGTAACGAGTAACTTCAAATTCTCTAATATGTGGCACAATTAGTTTTGAACTCAGAAACTCTGCTTCCTGTGCCTGAATGCTTAACCACTAATACTATACTCCCTATTTAATTAAGGCAAAAATTAGAAGTTTATATTAGCATGTCTGAGCACTTATAAAGTTTCCCGCAGCAGTAAGTGTCTTTGCAAATTAAATGTTTACTTGAGAATAATCAGTGAAGAAAAAAAATGTCCTTTTTGGGAACATTTTTGTGGAAACAAGAACGTAATCCTCAAGTCATTGCAAGTAAGGATCAACTATCAGCTTCGAAGCTTATACATTAACAGAAGGTTTGTGGGTGTGTACGTGTAGGGGAGCATGTGTATTCACTCAGGCAGGCTTCAAAAAGACACGACCGGCTCTCCAGCAGGGCTAAAGGTGTGATTGTTCAGGGAGGCAAAGAAAATCCAAGGAGAGACGAGACCATGGCTTTGCTGTCAGAGTGCCATAGTCTCCAAGTGCTGCCACACTGACCCCACACTGACATTAAACATCCCCATCCCTGGGAACGGCCTGGCATCATGACAGCCTGTTCAGCCTGGCATGCAGAGATAAGATGAACTCGAGCCTTTGATTCCGGACACCAGCTAAGGCTCCAGTCAGCTGAAGAGACTGATGATTTTCAGCTGGAGAGACTAGGGACATGGAAACACTTGCTTTGATTTATTAGTTAGATCAGTTTGATTTACATGTTCAGGTGAGTGAGTATAAATGATGGAGGGAACGTGGTAAGTGAGAGGTGAGTCACTAATCCTTGTCTCTCAGGCTAGAGGCTGAGTCATCCCAAGGAGGTGCTCTCTCCTCCGCCCTCCCTGTAGGAAGACCTCACTGTTGGAGACCTTTCTGCTGAGTGCCGCCTGGGATGCTGTCCAAAATCTGTTTCGAATGAACTGTGCTGCCGGATTGAGCCAGGGCCAGGCTCCACTTAGGAAATGGGTGAAGGAGGCTAATTAGAAACAGGCCCCTCTGCTTTGCCAGCCGTTCTCACCGAGGCAGGAGGAAAGCCCTGACCTTGGGCTCCCACATGTCGCCTGGCAACGGCCAGATTATGCTTGGCTTCGCCCTGGCCGGGAAAGACCTCCACATCTGCATAACTGGAAAAGATTTTGTTGGCTTACAAATCTCTGTCTTTGTAATGTGTTGCTGAATTAAGAGGAATGGATGGTTTTTAAAGGTTCATCTCTTTCATTATTAATGTGGAAGGCCTTCCTGCTGACAAATTCAGATTTTTATGAGAGTTCTTTGCTGACACAGCCCTTCTTTGCCATCCACGTTCCAGTACAGCATGCATCCGCTTTACTGCGCGGCCCTTCCTGACCCAGCTGCCAGTGGGTGTTCTGAGTGCAAAGACAGACTCCACTGCTGTCGCTTACTTCCACCTGTGAATCTCTCTGTAGGTTTCAGAATACCTGGGTCTGAACAGAGAAGGTTCAAAATACCTTTTCTGCCTAGAAAACCCTTTGACGGTGGGGAAAGAAGGTGCCGCTTTCTCTTCACAGATATCTGGAATTCATCAAGTCTGAGGATTCCTCTCATCCCACTTTCCGCTAAAAGCTCAGGCATGAAAGAACAAAGGTTCACAGAGAGAGATCAGGACCTGGCACTAGGCACCAGGAATCCCTCCTGAAACTCCATCACTTAGCAGGTCTTTTACAGCCTATTTGGTATTTGGTCTGTTTTCTGTGCTTAATACTCATAGAGTATACTGCATAAATTCTCAGGTTGTTCAAAGATGAATGAAGAGTGGGCTGCCTCATGTAAATGGTTTATTCTAGATCACTCCCCCCCTTTTTTTTTTCCCCCAGTGTTTCTTTCTATTTATTTCCTCTTAAGCATATCTACTTCAGGAAGCGTGGAGAGAAAAGAGCCGGGTGGGAAAATCGTATCAAGTGATAATGACATGTCCTGATGGAAAAAATTCTGGGGCAAGCAGATTTGGGGGTTTACTGTTAAGCTAACATTAGGTTTCCTATCCTAACAAGATTTAAGCATCTTGGTTTTCTAAATGCTCTTTCATTTGTGTTCAAAAGAGGGGTGGACTGGGTTGGGGTGGGGTGGGGGCGGAGATATCTAACCCTTTTATTCCTGAGAAAAAAATCACCATCCTCCATACTTTGCCAACAAATCTTTTTTGTCCCACTTATTATAGGAGCTACAGTATCTACAGTTTGGGAAAAGCATGACCCTAGCTGAGGTGTTTGTTTATTTTGCCTTGGATGTTGTGTGTGAGAGAAGTGTGCATGTATACGGATATATGTGTATGTTGTGTGCATGTGTGCTAATTTAAGGTGAGGACATTATCAGATAGGTAAGAAATCATCTCCACTGTTTATAGGGAATTTTTATTCCCTATACCTTTTATAATTTTGTTCTTCATTTTGCGTTAAAGTATCAACAACCTACTATTTAAAAAATCTTTTCTGGATTTATTTAAAAACAATGAGATCTATTTAGCACTTGCTATTAAAGTTTCCTCTTAATCACTTACTTATAGCCCTTTGAAGAGTATATTTGCTCACTTGAGTTGTGATTTTCCAAAGGGTATTTTTAGTTAATTGTTAAAAACAGAAAGAAAATAGAGAGAGGGAGGGGTGGGGATGGGAGAGGAACAGAAGATGAGAAAGAAGCCTGCTCTTTTAACAGAATTCTGAAATAAAAGACTAAGACCAAAAAACCACCCAAACCATCATTTGTTTTCTGAGGCCGCTGATTGCTTTTTGTGGAGCAGTATGGAATATTTTCATGCTATCATAGGAAACAGCACACTGCAGGGAGGACTCTGATTTCTGTGGCTAAAATCTCTGCTCTTCCAGAAACGGAAACACAAATGAGGCCTGATGTGCTTCTGGTTAAAAACGTAATAGAAAAAATATATATATAATTTTTGTGCATAGAAAGAAACACATTAACATGAACAAATGACTATAAGTAAAACTGAGGTGATCTGAATAAGATCAGTGTCTCAGGGTCAATTTCCTGATTGTGATATTGTACTATGGTTTTACCACTGGGGGATGGTTAATAAACACATGGAACCTCTCTGTATTATTACTTACAGTTACATGGGAATCTATAATTATCTCAAAATAAAAAGTTTAATTTTTAAAAATTTAGAAAAGTAGAGAAGAAAAATACTGTATATTACTTTAAAAATATTTAACATTTGTATTTTGAAAGTAATTTAATTAAATACATTTAAAAGACAAAGTATACTTTTTTGTTTATTCTTTTATAAATTATTGGTATGTTATCATGGCACCTAAAAAATGAAAGGAAACAGTATACACTTAAACTAACAACCTAAATTATAGTGAGAAATATGAAGATACATTAAACAAAAATAGGTAAAAACTTCTGTTGAAGATGCATTTTACCCTGATTGGTAACATCTAGGTAGAACTAAAAATTTATAACTTTGTTTCAAATGGTAGAATTAGATAAATCCATTAGCCTTAATGGCTATAATAAAAGACCTTTGCCAATACAAAAAAAAAAAAAAAAAAAAATGGAACATGTTTGCTTTTCAGGGATGAGAGAGTTCTAGGAGTAACTGTGAAGACTCCAGAATGAAAAGTGGGTGTGATGAAAAGACAACGGTTACGCAGTGATGAAGAGAGTGAAAACAACAGAGCCTCTATCTACGCCTCTGTCTATCACACTCTTTATTGCCTTGTTCAGATGATACTTTAACTTTTTACTTTGAGATAATTAAGTTTTTTATTTTACATGTGTATATATGCAGATACATATAAAAACGTCATCTTATGTAATATCTGTGCACATGTAGTAATATTCTGCATGTTATGGAATAATATATTTTATTGAATGGACTAATACAGACAGATCCCATATACCTTTCCCTAAGTTTCCCCAATGGTAGCATCTTGTGCAATATAGTACAATATCATAACCAGGAAATTAACATTGGTACAACTCACCAACCTTATTCAGAACAAATGATGGTTTATAAAGCTAACACAACCATAGTTTTAAAGTTACTGAAACAATAGCTGATTAACTACTATCATACTTTCAAAAAAATCCATAACTTCCTAAAAATAACTATTTCTGAAATTTGTTTTTAATTTTATAGGCTTGGAGGACTTTACTTCCCTTATTCTTTTTCCTCTTACCTTTTGCTTGTTCTACTTTTTTTATTTTTTAAAAATGATCACAGGGCATTATGATAAAAATAAATTGCTTTTGATACTTTCTGACAAATATTTATGTCATTATAAAGCTTAGAGACAGATTATTTGTAGCAACATTTCAGAGACCAGACTTCATAGAAATGAAATAATTAAGTCCCCTATGACAGCTAGTTTACTGCCAGTTGAAGCCTTTGAGATTTTTTAAATCCCTACTACAAAACAACAAAGCTATACAGATAACCTGAAGTTGAGATTTGGTTTTGATGTATTATCTTGTAAGGTTTAAAGAAAGTGATGATGTTGTAAAAATAGAGATTTGCTTTTAAAATACTTTCCTTAAGAAAAATGAATTGGCACAGAAATATAAAGAATCATTAACAAATACTATGAACAATTATATCGCAACAAATTTGACAATCTAAGCAAAATGGACAAATTTCTAGAAATACATAGTCTCCCAAAACTGGACCGGGAAGATATAGAAAACTTGAACAGACCAATAACAACTAAGGAAATTGAAGATGTAATCCAGACTCTCCCAGCAAACAAAAGCCCAGGTCCGGATGGCTTCACGGGGGAGGTTTACCGAACATTCAAAAAAGAACTAACACCCATTCTCCTCAAACTATTTCAAAAAATTCAAGAAGAAGGGAGACTTCCAAACTCGTTTTATGAGACCAGCATAATTCTAATTCCAAAACTACAAAAATGACACTACAGAGAAAGAAAACTACAGGCCAATATCCCTGATAAACATAGACTCCAAAATCCTGAACAAAATACTAGCAAATCGAATCCAGCAATACATCAAAAAATTATTCACCATGACCAAGTGGTATTCATCCCAGGAATGCAAGGCTGGTACAATATTTGCAAATCAATAAATGTGATACACCACATAAACATCATGAAAGATAACCATATGATCATATCAATAGATGCTGAAAAAGCATTTGACAAAATCTAGCACCCATTTTTATAAAAACGCTCAGCATTGTGGGACTAGAGGGATCATATCTTGACACATAAAGGTCATATATGAAAGATCTACAGCCAACATCATACTCAATGGGCAAAAACTAAAAGCATTTCCCTTAAGAACAGGAACAAGACAGGGATGCCCACTTTCATCACTCTTATTTAACATAGTACTGGAAGTCATAGCCCCAGCAATCAGACAGGAAGAAAAAATAAAAGGGATCCAAATTGGAAAGAAGGAAGTGAAACTGTCATTATTTACAGATGACATGATATTGTACGTAGAAAACCTTAAAGCCTCCATCAAAACTCTACTACACTTAATAAGTGATTTGGCAAAGTAGCAGGATACAAAATTAATGTCAAGCAATCAACGGCATTCTTATACACCAATGATGAAGTTACAGAAAGAGAAACTAAAAAAACAATCTCATTTACCATTGCAGCAAAAAAATTAAGATACCTAGGAATAAACTGAACCAAAGAAATAAAGGACCTATTCGCAGAAAACTACAGGACATTGAAAAAAGAAATAGAGGAAGATATAAAAACATGGAAGCACATACCTTGTTCATGGATTGGAAGAATTAACATTATTATAATGTCCATACTACCCAAAGCAATCTATAAACTCAATGTAATCCCCATCAAAATACCAATGACATATTTCACAGAACTAGTACAAATACTTCAAAAGTTGATATGGAACCAAATAAGACCCCAAATAGCCACAGAAATCTTAAAAAAAGAAGGACAAAGTAGGCGGGATCACAATACCAGCTATCAGGTTATACTACAAAGCTACTGTAATCAAAACAGCCTGGTACTGGCACAAGAACAGGCATATAGACCAGTGGAACAGAACAGAGAACCCGGAAATGGACCCAAGACATTATGTTCAATTAATATTTGACAAAGTGGCAAGAGCATTCAATGGAGTAAAGACAGCCTCTTTAATAAATGGCGTTGGGAAAATTGGACAGCTGCACGCATAAAAAATGAAACTAGACCATCAACTTACACCATACACAAGAATAAACTCAAAATGGATGAAAGACTTAAATGTGACTCGTGAATCCATAAACATCCTAGAAGAAAATGTAGGCAACAAAATTTCGGACATAATACGCAGCAGAATTTTCACTGATACTTCACCTAAGGCAACAGAAACAAAGGAGAAAATGAATGCATGGGACTACATCAAACTCAAAAGCTTCTGCACAGCAAAAGAAACAACCATCAAAATGGAAAGGCAATCTACTGTATGGGAGAGCATAATTGCCAATGATACATCAGATAAGGGCTTAATTTCCAAAATATATAGGGTGCTCATACAACTCAACAAAAGAAAAACAAACAACCCAATTAAAAAATGAGCAGAGGAACTAAATAGACACCTCTCCAAACAGGACATACAAATGGCCAAGAGATATATGAAGAAATGCTCAACATCACTAATCATCAGAGAGATGCAAATTAAAACAACAATGAGGTATCACCTCACATCTGTCAGAATGGCCACCATCAACAAATCATCAAACAAGTGTTGGTGAGGGTATGGAAAAAAGGGGACTCTAGTGCAGTACTGTTGGAAACGCAGACTGGTGCAGCCACTATGGAAAACACTATGGTGTTACCTCAAAAAATTAAAAATTGAATTGCCATTTGACCCAGTGATCCCACTTCTAGGAATATACCTAAGAAGCCTGAAACACCAACGAGAAAGAATATATGTACCCTTATGTTCATAGCAGCACTATTTACAATAGCTAAGATCTGGAAACAGCCCAAGTGTCCATCAGTAGATGAATGGATAAAAAGTAGTGGTACATATACACAATGGAGTACTATGCTGCTGTAAGAAAGAAAGATCTCTTATCATTTGAGATGATGTGGAAGGACCTGGATAGTATTATCCTAAGTGAAACAAGCCAAGCACAGAGAGACAAACATTACATGATCTCACTTATTTGTGGAATATAATGAACATAACAGTCTGAGCTATAGTGTAGACCCATAGATGTGGAAGTAGGGTATGGACTGACAACCCTCAGAAGAAGGGCCTGGGGGGAGGGAAGAGATAAACCACAGAACTTATATGCATGTACGCATAACTGATGGACATGGACAACAAAGCTGGGGATGGGGTGGGGGGGATGGGGAAGAGGGTGTCAATGGGGAAGAAGGAAGAAACATCTGTAACAAAAATTAATTAATAAAAAGTAATAATAATAAAGTAAAATTTTAAAAAATGCAAAACCTATTCAGGTCATCTGCCCATTTAAAAAAAGAAAGAAAGAAAAAGAATAATGGGGGGTTGTGGGGCGGGGAGAGATAAACCACAGAACTTATATGCATGTACACAAAACCAATGGACATGGACAACAAATCCAGGGACGGTGTTGGGGGATGGGGAGGAGGGTGTCAAGGGGGAAAAAACAGAAACATCTGTAACAAAAATAAAATAAGAAAAAGAAAAATGACTTGGAGCGAGAAATTTAGTCTCATTTACATCCAGTTGAGATTGGACTCCAAGAAGCTGTTCCCGGCCATGGCAGCTGTCCACATGACAGTAAGGCTCTTCAATAAGGAAGAACTGGTGAGTAAATAGTTTCAAGTATTCAAGCAGAGGCCTTCTTCTTTCTTTCTTTTTCACTGTTGAGTAGGAAGAACACTTACAGGAGGGAAAGTGACGGGTTGGAGAGTTAAGAAAGGGCCCGTTGTACTCGAATGCAATGCTAAACTGTGAAGAGTTTTAAGCAGAGGATGATGAAATGATTTGGATTATGGTTACAATGAATCAAAGGGGGCAGGAGAATAAGGAGGGTGGTAATAGATGGTGGCTGGGTTGATGTGACACCAATGGAGGTGGGAAAAAGTGTACAAATTTGGAATAAATTTAGGTCATCACATCTGTTAGATTTGGTGATAGATTGATAGAAGGAGATGTTGAAAAATGTCTTAGGATTTTTGGTGTAAATAACCAGTTTGATTTAGGTGCCATTTAATGAGATAGAAAAAGGAGATGACATTTGTTGAGAAGAAGACAATAGGAGGGACCATTGATGGGAAAAATGAGTTCAGCATTGAATGTACTGAGTTTTTGTGCCCCTTCAGACAAATGGAATTCACTGGTGGCTTAGCATAGGCACTTTGTTAGTCTGGAAGGAGAGAAGTCAGATTGGAGGGAGTCACAGCATGAATTACAAATAAGAAAGTTAAGAAAGCGTTTAATACCTATGAAGGAAACAAAACAGAGTAATAGTAAATGGCAAAATAAAGAACTGGGGAGTAAATAGTTTCAAGTATTCAAGTAGAGGCTTTCTTCTTTCTTTCTTTTCTTTTTTTTTTTTTAGATGAGTGATACTACAACAATAATTTGTTTGTTTGTTTTCTCACCTGAGGATATGCTTATTTATTTGAGAGAGAGAGAGAGAGAGAGAGAGAGAGAGAGAGAGAGAGAGAGAGATGTGAGAGGAAAACCGACCAGTGGTCTCTTATAAGTGCCCAAACAGGAAAAAACCCACAACCTAGGTGTGTGCGCTCACTGGCAATTGAACCCACAACCTTTTGGTGCACAGGATGATGCTGCAACCAGGTAAGCCACACAGACCAGGGCTACAGCTACAGTTTTTAACCTTGATGTATATTAGAAGCACCTGTGGAGAATTTTAATTACTGATGATCAGGCCTCCTTCCGTTATAATCCAATCACAGCCTTTGTAAGGTAGAGATCAGACATCTGTATTTTTTAAACTACACAGGTAAGTCCAGTGTGCAGGCAAGTTTAGTTTGTGAGCCAGTGTACTGAATGTGCTTTTAAATCATGTAAGGGACTTTTTGAAATGCAGATTCTTTTTAAATTGAATTTACTGGAGTGACATTGGTTAATATGATCATATAGGTTCCAGATGTGGGTTTCTATGTTATAAGATCTGTACATTGCACTGCAAATTCTGATTTAGAGATCTGGAGAGGGGCACAAGACTGCCAATTTTTAATGAGCTCCCTGCTGCTGCTGCTGCTGCTGCTGCTGCTGCTGCTGCTTCGTGGAGCTCCTGTACATCTGAATGAGAACGGCCCAGAAGAGAAAGAGGTTCAAGATGCAGAGAGGGCCTAACCCAAGAGAAGAGATGGAATGCCAAGCACCTGCGGGGGGCTTGGGTAGGAGGAGGAACATTGTAACTGGACAAGAGAAGGAAGACCAGGCTGGGTTTACATATTTGGTGGTAGGAAGACTATGGAGTTCTGGCCTAGTGGTTTTGACTGTCATAGTTTCCTTTCACACATTTTTTTTCTTCTTTTTATTTTCTTTCTTTGTTTTAGAACTCTGCCGCCTCAAACTAATCTCTTTCATAGGCACATTGCCCCTTTTTGTAAGGGTTAATGTTGTGGTACCTGAGGGTTGGCAAGAACCCTAGTAAGTCATTTACCCTGTACATGTCCCATATTACAGATGGGGCCCAGAGGGTCATCTCATCACATGAGGGCAGGCTGAGACTGCATATAAGGCGGGTGATTCTCTGAGCAACTTAAAAAAATTTTTTTTATTGATTGATTTTTAGAGAGAGAGATGTCTATTTTTTGTTCCACTTATTTATGCATTCATCAGGCTTCTGGTATATGTCCTGATCAGAGTTTGAGCCCAAAACCTTGGTATATGGGGATGACACTCTAACCCACTGGGCCACCTGGCCAGGGCTTCTGAGCAACTTTTATAGAGATCTCTGTGTTCCTCCTTTGCAAGGTTAGGACTAGCCTGAGGCACTGTGCTGGGGCTGAGCCCCCAGATGAAGATTTTGTTGTCTTGGTCACTAGGGTTGGGAGGTTAAAAGGGAGCTGGGCAGGAAAGTGAGGCTCCAATGGCTGGTTGCCAGGAGTACTCCTGGTCACCGAGCTACTCAAGTCACAGTATGTGCCGAGTGAATGGCCAAACATGAGTGAAAATACAAGGCTGCGAAGCACAACATTAGGAACTGAGGCACATGCCAGATGAGGGAGAACCTGCAGAGAATATTTTGAATGACTGACCGCTTCCCTTAGATTAAGACTTGAGGACTATCTTTTTTTCCTACTTCTGGCACATCTTGGGGAAAATATCCAGGCAGCTGGTCAATGTGAAGCTACTATAATGATGGTATTGCCATTTACTGAGCATCTGCTTACCACATGTCAGCCATTTTATGTCTTATCTCAATTTATCTTTACAACAATCCTATGCTGTAGGTATTATTATTATTTCCATTTCACAGATGAATAAACTAAGGCTTTTAGAGGTTAAGGAACTTATCTCAGTCACATTCTTTTAAGTGGTAGAACAGTATTTAAACTCAAGCAGGCTGACTTAGACCTCATGCTCATAACTCATGGTATACTGCTCTCTATAAAAGTGAGCTAATGAGATGGGTACTGCTGGGTAACAATCCTCTTCACAGTTCTTGACAGGTACCATCACCTCCATTATTTGGACAGGTAAACTTAAGTAGCGAGAGTCGTGGAACTTAAACTCATGTCTGCTCGATCCAATGCATGTGCCCATTATTTCATGTTTGTAGAAAAGAGCCATACTAGGAAAGGGACAGGAAAATAGTTTGTGAACTCTCTAAAGATGATCTCATGGCTCCCAGAGAAAAGCAATGAAAGGTTTAATGCAAATCAGTAACCCCCCCCTGGGCTATTGCCCAAACAACTTGCCTAGCCAGCTGTTTTCTTTTGGATTTTGTAATGGATACTGGGGTGCTCCACCCAGATCTTAACTTCAGAACTAGACATATTGGCAGCTAAAGGTCCTCCTCAGAGTCTCTCTTTATAAATTGTCAGGCTGAAGATTGCTGCCTTACCCCATGTCATGCCCCCTTCTATAGGTAGATGGTGTGGGGCTGGGGCGGAAAGGAGGGCAGGGAGGGAGCGTGTAATGTTCTGGTGCCTTTGTTTCGAGGTAGGGCAGCTCTGAGCTTTGCTCCAGGGCTTCCTTTGGGAGAAACTCAAATTTTCTGCCTTTTTTATACTAACATCACAGTTCAACTCCTTCCTCTGCCCAATCCTTCCTTCTCTCCCCCACAGTGTTGATCTTGAGGACTCTTCTCAATGAATTTCCAGCACACACTCTCAGCACACAAACTGTAGAGACTCTTTTCGGGGAAACAGACCTAAAGCTGTTCTTTCATGTCATGATATGAAACACAAGGCCTACAAAAAATGTGCTTCCAAAGATTTTGTTTTATGTTTTATGTTACAATTTTTGGTATCTGTGGGTTTAGGGAAGTCAGTTAAAATATCACATATATGCTCATCAAAGTAATATTGTTAATCCAAATTTTGATAATGAAAGATTAAAAATTATATATATATAATCTTTATTGTTGAAAATATTACAAGTGGTCCCCCTTTTCCCCCCACTGACTCCCTTCTCCCTGCTCTTACCCCTTCCTGCCTTCTCCATTTTATTTTTTAAGCATTACAATTGTGACAGTTCTGTTGTATGTTCACTGACTTGCTTTTTCTGACACATTACCACTAATAAATAAAAAGCAATAGGAAAATCATTTGTTTATTATATAAAACCCTGATGGAAATTTTATTATAATTGGATTTCTGCTTTCCCTTAATATATAAATACTCAACTGTTTCATAGAATATGAAACAGTGGGAATCATTTGCAAGTCACAGCATTTAATGTGTCTAGGAAAGATATATTTAACCTCCTCTCCTATAGAGAGAGGCAAAGAGATGATATGCTTCGTCGGATGGAAAAGTTTAGGATTTGTGAAACCTCCAAGGATAGATGGGGAGGGGAAGGTGATGACGAATGTCCTGAAACAACCTCCTACCTTCTGACTTGAGAAGAATAGATCAGTGAGAATGAAGGCCAGGCAGGGTGGCGTCAGGCCCTGTTATACCACGAATGTGACAGAACCCAGCTTTTTGTTTAGTGATGTCATCAGCCTTAGTCCACCTTCTCAAGGTTGTACAAACACCATATCTAGATCTAGATCATGACTGTCCTGAGGGTTAAAGCTTTAGCAGGGTTACTGATTGCTTCTGATTCCCAAACTAGGTGACGCAGTAGAATACTTCAATCCTGCCTATTAAGTTTTGTCCAATTTGATGAGCAAATTAGGTTTTTATCCTGTTGAGAAAGGTTTCATTTTGAAACTGTGTTAAAAGGCAAACTATTTCTGATTTGCATAAAAGGAAAATCCACAATAAACTATTTTAAAGGTTTATTTTTAAAAGTTTTACATGAAAAACTCACATTTCTCATAAATAAGTACATTGTGTTTACAAGTTTCACCTTGTAATGCAACCAGTTGAACCAGTTATTTTGTATCAAGAGAATGTTATGCAAAGTCCAATACTTAACTTGGTCATGTAAACAAACAAGGCAAGCAAAATGCTTCAGAGTGTGCAGAAAATGTAACGTGGTTAGAGCAAATCTCCTACATATGGTAGCGACCTTTAAATTGAGAAATAAGTCCCAGAGATAATAAATACTGTCAATACAAACATAGGAAAGTATTTGGTTTAAACCCTTGTGAAGCTTATTAAAGTTGTGTACAACTTTGTGCTCTAAGAGTTGTTTTGTGCTCCAAGCAGCTAATATATTGCTTCATATTCGTGGTATCTTACCTTCCAGTCATTAGACCAAAAGTGAGGTACCACGGTTGTATGGAGGAACAGCAGAAGTACCTCCCCAGGTATGCTTCAGGTGACACTAAAAAGAAATTTTAGAAGGACATTGTTAGGAAATCATATTTCCTAATGAAATAAAAACCTTCAATATTTTTGAAATTAGAGACATACAAAGCTTTTTACTGCTACCTAAAGTCATCATCATTGCTCAACAATTTTCTAGCAGAGGGAACAGAGACAGAAGTTTGGTCAACTGAAATTCAGGTAGTAAGTATGGAAGAGAGGACTACCTTGAGATCAGCATTCTGGACCTCAGCGGTGAAGTCCAGTGTATGTGTGTGATAATGATCAAGGGCTCTTAATGAAACCTAATATTTCAAAGTTCTCCTAAGGAAAGACATGTACATTAAATGCCTACTACAATGGCCAGAACATGCAGAGGCCTCAGTACATGTCAGTCCATGACTGTAGATGGATGGAGATGTTTCCTGTCTGGGTGCCTAGAATGGACTGATTACAATCAGGCTTGAATTATAGCTATAGAGAATTCTGAGCAGAGTTCTCTAATAATCGATTGCTCTTGCAGTAGATAGACTTTACAGATAGATACTTTGGAAACTTATTAAATAAATGTTTCTTTCTGGCTGTTCTGGGCTGTGCTCAAGGATCTGTTGGAAGTCTTAGAAGCTGAGCAGAATTCCTCTAAAGCAGAAAGATTAAAAACAATAAAGAGCAACACAGAGGAGAAAGGGTGTGGGCTTCTTCCCTATATGTGCATAAACAGACGGTATGGCGGTCATCAATGGTGTTTAAACAAGTTTTCTTGTCTAACAGATTTTGACGTTTTTATGACACATTCTAATACTGAAATTTGAGAAAGACTATCCCGGGTTAAGGAAGGAGCTTATTGCTTCCACTTCTGATGGGCCTTCCCTTCAGTGTTTACCATTATGTTCAGAAACGATAGAGATCTCAAGTAAGATGAGGCTAAATCATATGAGAAGATCTGAATAGGTGCCTCTTTATGAAACATGTTAGTGCAAGTTCCATTGTTCTAACTGTGTAGGCAGAAGAAACAATTGAGATACAGGATTTTTTCCCACTCTTGCTAGATAGGACCACATTAATATCCTTCAATATCAAGAATTCACTCTCTTGTGGATTAGGGAAAGGTGACTTCTATTTCCTTTTTCAGTCTATTGTGAAACCTCAGTTTTTTTTCTTCCTACCAGAAATAGCAAAGGTGGTTAAATCACAGTCTATAAAGACTGACATTGCCCGCAGTGACAACATGGGAACCTGGTAGGTAGTATTGATGGGAGCATTTGGACTTAACTGATCAAGAAAAAGTACTTTTAGGTTGTTTGCCTTTGGATGGCTTTCCTGTGTTAAAGAAAAGCAGCTTTTGACACTCAAGGAAAATAAACTGTCCTAGTTCATACAGCATCCCTTTCACATGACAAAACTGCCTTCACAAAAGGAAGCTCACGGACTTGGAGTTTTTCTGAATGGAAGGATGAGAAAAAGGGAGAAGACTGAACTGGGGATCAAGTGAGGAAAGATCTCATTCCACCTGAGCCACGTGGTAGTTTTAGACTCCTTTCCTACCCATATCAGCTTCCTCTCTATGGTTCATAGTTTAAAAAACTAAAAGTAGAATAAATCAAGTTCTAAAATTATATTATTTTTGTGGACTCTAAATACTCATGCTTTCTTTAAAAATCCTCACCGAGGATATTTTTCCATATATCTTCAGATAGAGTGGGAGGGAAAGGAGAAGAGGGATAGAGAGAGAAACATGAATGTGAGAGAGACATATCGACTGGTTGCCTCTTGCATGACCAGGGCCGGAGACTGAACCACAACCAAGGTATATGCCTTTGACTAGAATCAAACCTGTGACTCTTTGGTCCTTGGGCCTAACTGCTGAACCAAATTGGCTAGGGCTAGATAAGCATGCTTTTTCAGTCTTAGAATTAGGAATGCCATTTGCATCTATGAAAATTAATAATCCAAGCAATAAAAGTGATAAGAAATAGGACTTTGCTAAGGTAGAAGTGGTCTGTTTTTATTTCCTTTCTTATATTTGCTACTGGATGGGGCCCAGAGCTCTGTGGATTCTTGCATAGGTGTACATCTGGTAATGAATAAGATGAAAAGACAATTTCCTTCAAGAAAACTCTCCCTTACAATACTTCATGTACATCTATACCCTTTTTTCACTCTATACTCAACTTTGAATGAACACTGTGGTCTCAGCCAAAAATGAGTAAATCCAGCATTAGTCATAACTGTCTTATTGCACCCACACGGAGGAAGCCCACAACTTTCTCCTCCATGTTGCCTTATATTGTTTTGAATCTTTTTACTTCAGGGGGATTCTGCCCAGCTTCTAAGACTCCGAGAGTAGCCAGAAAAAACATTTCTGAAAGTTTCTGAAGTATCTATCTCTAAAGGGTTTGACTCCAAGAACAACCAGGTACCAAAAAACTGTGCTTGGAGTTTTCTGAAGCTATAACCCAAACCTGACTGTGATCAATCCATCCCAGACATCAGACAGACAGGCAACATCTCCATTATCTACAGTCATGGAACAATAGATATTGAGGCCTCTTCATGTTCTGGCCATTGTATTAGGCATTTCATGTACATTTATTCATTTCTTAGTTCCCATAATAACATGGTGAATTAGGGGATGTTTATTTTCTAGAAAGTTTAGGTAACTTGCCCAAGATCCCTGGAGCCTTGACCTCTGGTTGCAGATGCAGTATGCTTAACTACTTGGCACACAGTCGTCTGTATCAGGATTGGCTGGTTAAGAGGATCTCAATGTGTTTACCTTAGAAGACGGCCTTGAATCCTCTAGGGCCTGCTTGTTCCATGCAGTTCCCCGAAAAGAACACCCAAGGTGAAACTCCAGCTGGACAAAAGAGGAGGAAAAATAGAAGACAGAATTCCAGAAAGATAGCTCATCATCATTGCAAACATGTTCTGGCCTTTTCCTTTAAAAAATCATCTTTTTTAGAACACTTTTATATTTGCAAGTTCCGTAGTTGTGGGGTGACAAAACTTATTTAAAAGTCTTTGTAATGAGAAAACTTTAAGAGAAATATATTCAAGACTAAGAAGGCAACCTCTCTACGTCCTGTTTAGTTTCTAGCATACTTGTTTGCAAAACAAGCTTCAGCCTGCACATGCCTAGTTTGGGCAGCCAGTCTTAGAAAACATTCAAAACTGAGCTGTCCCAGGGGCTTGTTTACAGTTCTGCAAGAATAATGTTTGTGGATTGCAACTTGCCAGAGGACATGATGTCAGGCATGATATGAAGAGCAAGAAACCTTGAAAATAAAAAATCTTCAGGTTTTTTGTTTTTTTTTTTCTTTTTAAGTGTTTCTAAACAATGAAACATAGAAATGGAAAATAGCATTTACTATTATCTCATTTAATTCTTCAACAATCTTAAGAGTATTTTTATCTCCATTCCCCAAGAACAAAAAGCTTCAGAGGTCCAGGGAAGAAGAGTCACTTGCCCTGCCACCCATGATTCTGGGGTGAGGCTGAGACTTGGGATGCCCCACAACACCCAGTGCTGGCTCGCAAACACCACAGAGACTCAGGAGAATACAGTGTTCTTTAGAACTCATGTTTGCTGGACACCTGACGATGTCCTTTTAAATATTACTTAAATTATTTTGGCATAATAATTCCACTGATCTCATTGAAAACAAAAACTTTAAAATCTCTACAGAAGGCTGGGTCACAGGTAATTTATCCTTTTTTCTCAGTCCTTGATGAAAATAAAATTAAAAATCTTGATTATGTGAGAGAGTATTGGTGCCTTACTTTAAACTTAGCATCTTTTTTCACGTTTAAATAGAATTTTAAATTAAATGTATTGAGGTGACATTAGTTAATAGAATTATATGTTTCAAGTATACAAGTGTATAATACACCTTCTATATACTGCCTATGTGTTTACCACTCAAAGTCAAATCTTCTTTGTCACTATATATATATAAATTCTCACCGAAGGATATGCTTTTTACTGATATTAGAGAGTGGTGGGAAGGAGAGTGAGAGTGAGAGAGAGAGAATGGGATGGCATTCAACCAACGAAGACAGGGCCACCAGATACTATTTTAGAGTAGTTTTAGGTTCACAGCAAAATTGAACAGAAGGTAGAGTTCCCATAGCCTCCTTCATTATCAACATCTCTACCAGAGTGGTACATTTGTTACAATAAATGAACCCACATCGACACATCGTTATCACCCAAAGTCCATAGCTTGCTTAGGGTTCACTCTTGGTGTTATACATTCTGTGGGTTTGGACAAATGTATAATGACATGTATCCACCATTATAGTCTCATACAGAGTATTTTCACTGCCCTAAAAATCCTCTGTGTTCTGCCTGTTCCTCCCTCTGCACTGCACCCTGCCCCTCACTCCTGAAACCATGGATCTTTTTACTATTTTAATAGTTTTGCCTTTTCAGAAAGTCATATAGTTAGAATCATGTTTCGTAGCCTCCAAGTTGATTTATTTCATTAGTAATGTGCATTTAAATTTCTTCCATGGCTTTCCAGGGAGCTCCATAGCTCATTTCCTTTTAGTGCTGAATAATATTGCATTGTCTGACATACCACAGGTTATTTATCCATTTGCTTACTAAAGGACTGCTTCATGATTTTGGCAATCATGAATGAAGTTTCTATATACATCCATGCGCAAGCTTCTGTGTGGACATAATTTTTAACTCATTTGGGTATATACCAAGGAGCACAATTGCTGAATCATAGGGTAAGAATATGCTTAGTTTTATAAGAAACCACAAACTGTCTTCCAAAGTGGCTGTCCCTTTTATGTTCTTACCAGCAATGAATGAAAATTACCGTTGCTCCACATCCACCAGCATTTTGGTAGTGCCAATGCTCTGGATTTTGGCCATTCTAATAGGCATGTACTGAAGTCTCATTGCTATTTTAATTTGCATTTCTTTTTTTATTGAATTTATTGTGGTGACATTGGTTAATAAAATTATGTAGGTTTTAGGTGTACAGTTCTATGATACATAATCTGTATATTGCATTGTGTATTCACCACCCCAAGTCAAGTTTCCTTCCATCACCATTTATCCCCCCTTTACCCTTTCCTATCCCCCACCCCCTTCTCCTCTACTAATCACCATGCTGTTGTCTGTGTCTATGAGTTTTGTTTTTGTTTTTTGCTTAATCCCTTCACCTTTTTATTTATTTTTTATTTTTTTAAATTCTTACTTGAGGATATTTTTCCATTTATCTTCAGATAGAGTGGGAGGGAGGGAGGGAGAGGGGAGAGAGAGAGAGCGAGAGAAACTGATGTGAAAGGGGAACGTTGATTGGTTGCCTCCTGTCCAATCCCGACTAGGGCTGGGGACCGAACTGCAACCGAGGTATGTGCCCTTGACCAGAATCAAACCTGCAATGAATGAAAATTCATTTGGACCACATACTGACACTCTAACCACTAAGCAAAACCTGACAGGGCAATCCCTTAACCTCTTTAACCCAGTCCCCCAATCTCCTTCCCAGCTGACAGCTGTCATTCTGTTCTCTGTGAGTCTGTTTCTATTTTGTTTGTTAGCTTATTTTTGTTTATTAGATTCCACATATAAATGAGATCATATAGTACTTGTCTTTCTCTGACTGGCTTATTTCACTTAGCATAATGTTCTCCAAGTCCATCCATGCTGTTGTAAAGGGTAAGATTTCCTTTTCTTATGAAGAATAGTATTCCATTTTGTACACATACCACAGCTTTTTTATACATTTCCCCAAGGGCCTATAATGTGGAGCATCTTTTCTTGTGCTTACTTGTCAATTATATATCTTTCTTGGTGAGATGATTGTTCAGGTCTTTTGCCCATTTTCCAATCAAGCTGTTTATTTTCTTATTGTTGAGTTTTATGAGTCTTTGCATATTTTGCATAACAATCCTTCATCAGATGTATCTTTTGAAAATATTTTTTCCCAGTCTGTGGCTTATCTTCTTATTCTCCTGACAGTGTCCTTCAAGGAACAGAAAATTTAAATTTTAATAAAGTCTATCTTATCAATTATTTCTCTCATGGATCATGCTTTTGTTGTGGCATTTGAAAAGTTTGGGATTAGCCCAGCCAGTGTGGCTCAGTGGATTGAGCGTCATCCCATGGACTGAGAGGTACCGTTCAATTCCTGGTCAGGATACATGCCCAGGTTGTGAGCTCCATCCCCAGTAGGGGGCGTGCAGGAGGCAGCCAATCAATCACATTGATGTCTCTCTCTCTCTCTCCCTAAAAAGAAAATCAATAAAAACATATAAAAATTATTTTTTAAAGTTTAGGATTATTTTTTTAAAACAACAATATATATATTTATGATAGTCAAAATTTATTCGTGCAGCTGTCCATAGACGATTAGATTTAGAAAACATAATTTAAAATGTTTTCAGGCCCTTATAATAAATTAGTTTTGATTTCGATAAGACATTAAATATGAATGGGTGAGAAGTGAATATTTATAACCCCTCTTTTGTGAGTTCCAGAAACTTGGCAGCAATGCCTCCTAATTCACTAGCTTTTCTGAGTCAGAAATTACCTAGCAAATGATCATACAAAGATGTGAAGTCAAGTGTCATACTTCATTAAGCCAAACTGGCAGCCGCAGGAAGGCCAGACAACAACCTTATCTAAATGTCTGACAGATTTGGAATTTTTCTTGCCATGAACATTTAAACATATTATAGGTTCATTGTCCTGGTATCTGTCATACAGAAAGGTGCCTCCCTCCACTTCTAATTATGCTGCAAAGGTTGCAGAGAATGAGTCATACTCAGGGACAGACACCACAGAAGGATTTCAACAGCGCGGTCTTCTGAAGTAGAGAAAGCTGTGCCTGCCCCCAGAGATCGGCCTATAGAGTTTTACTTTGTTTTCCCTCCGCTACCCACTATCACTATCAATTTATGAATACTCATAAATTGAGGACAGTCTTTAGGAAACAACTATAAAATAGGGTCAACAAACCAAATCCTTAGGGGTATGAAATATTAATGTGACAGGAATTTCTGTAATAAGAAGCAATTTAATATTCCTTGCATTACATAAACTAGAGTTTTACATAAATAACTCCCAATTCCAGGCCTCCCCTCCCCACCCCTATGTTGGAAAAATGCTCTGAATTCTTTCCTATCAACTCAGTCTAATTGCATAGGTCATGGGTGAAATATATTTTTAAGACACGTTGCAGCTTAGTTGATCAAACAGCTTCAGAAGAAAAGTGCTTTGAAAGAACTCTGCATGGGGTGTCACCAAGCAGTCATTTTCCACTTATCAAACCAATACAACTGCAAACAAGTCAATACCTGTACCCAAAGGAAGACGTCAGTGCTTGTCTAAGAGAGTGACATGTTGTCCTCCCCCAATGAAAACTTTCCTGTAGGATTAAATCATTGATTCAAAATTGGGGAGACTAAGACAGTCAGAGTGTCAGTTAAGAGTCTTTTGACTGCAAATCTGACTTAAAATGGCTTAAATAAGGAAAAGTGTTGACTCAATTGGAAGTCTAAGATGGGAGGGTTTCAAGGTCACTTCATCCAGAGTCTGTGTCTTGAGCTGTTCCCTCCCTCTGGTGTTGCCCTTGACTGGCTTCACTCTGTGGGAGCAGAAATGGGGAAAATAGTCCTGGGCCTCATGTCCATATATACTGCAACATTCTGGTGGAGAGGTTTCTGAAAATTCCAGTACCAATTAGACCATGCACAGTGGGACTGTCATGCACTAACTGGCTTCAGACTGAATGCCTTAAGCCAATCTTTGTAAAAAGGAGCCTAAGATGACCTTGATTGAGCTAAGATAATTAGGGCCCCACCTCTGGTGTGGAGGATGGGTCAATTTCCCCTCTACCCAGGTCCTACACAGTGGTGAGGGATGTTGGAGAGAATCCCTCAAAGCCCACATATATTCATGAAATCTTAGTCAAAATTTCACATATCACAACAAATATCTAAGAACATTATGTTCTTTATTCTTTTTCTTTATTCGTATTGACACCATTGCCGATGTCCCTGTCAACCCTTTCCCCCTTTACCCAGCCCCCACACCCCCTTCCCTCTGTCCATCACCACACCATTGTCTGTATCCATGTGCTATGCATCCATGTGCTATGCATATATGTTCTTTGGCTACTCTCCTCTCTTTCTTTCACCCAGAGTCCAGACCATTATGTAATTTTTTTGGGATTTGAAAGGTTTTTCAAAGAAACTGACTTCAGGAATATAAAGCCAGCATTATCAGCAACTTTAGGCTTTAAGCATAATTAAGAATGTGTGTTTTCTATTTCTGTGTGCTATCATTTTATTCTTGTACTGTGACAACCCCCTCTTCTCCCCTGTGGGCCACTCCCTTTATACCCTGCAAACCTCTGGGCTCTCCCACCCTCTCTCCACAGCAGCCCCTGCTGATGCACCTGCTCCACACAGGCCTGACCAGCTGGGAGCAGAACTGCCAACTCCTTGCTGTGGGCCCTGTCAATGCCTCTTGCTTCCTCCCTTGGGATTCTCTGTGGATACCTATGGGAACTTGCTGGGCAGTGTGCGGGAGTCAACTCCCATGGCTACTCCCGGGCCACAGTTGACCAGTGGGGGATGGCAGCCTGGCACCATTACTTCCCTTTCTGCCCTCTGGGCGGACAGTTCAGAGGCTCTGCAGGCGTACTGTGTCACTTCCCCTCCTTCCCCTGCCCCTCACTTTTGCTCCCTCGGGACCTTAACACTCAATAGCAATAAATGAATGAATGAATCATCTATATAAATGTACAGAGTGGGGCAAAAGTAGGTTTATAGTTGTTTGCATGGAAAATAATATAATAATAAATAAATAATAATACCAGAATAAAGTCTATTTTGCATACTCACAATAGCAAACCTATTTTTGCCCCACCCCGTATTCTTAATACAGAGAGAAAGGTTATTCAGTAGCTTATCATCCAGTAAGCTTGCATGCATTTTTTTGTTCAACTAATTGTTTAGTGATTTTATTGACAGTATTTATGTTGTAATAAACTATTTCCTGAACACCTTTGAAATCTGGCAGAAAATATTAGCAAAATTTGAGCTGTTGCAATTACAGGTCTAAGAAAGACCCATTCTATTTCATCCGTATGGAAAAATTCTGAGCAGAATTTTCCTTTATTTATAATTCATTTGTGGTTATTCCTTGGGGGCCTTAGAAGCAACTCATTTGTTTTGAAAGCCTCTTTCAAGTTTAAAATTCTGAGTGAGTAAAGACAGTATCTAGGCACATAGAAAAAATGCTCCTTATCTTGAGTGGTCATTAATGGAATCACTCTTGAGTCTTAAAAAATGTGAGTTAGTAAATACAGGAGGGAAGTAATGATTCATTGTTGCTATTTCCATCATCCAAAACAGAAAACTACTAACATTTAGTGTTTTATTAGATACTTTCCTATTTGATAAATTAACTAATAGGAATGAAACAGTAATCAGGAGTGTCTCTTTGGAGACAGAATATTTAGTAGTGATGGGAAGGGGCCTTTAACAGGAAGGTGGTACTCATTTCAGAAGCAACCCAAGTAGACGCAGTGGATAGTCTCATTCAGTTAGTGGCAACTTGTAAAAAGGGTTACTAGTTGCTGGGTCCTCTCAGGTTATGTTCTTTTCCTGGTCACCATCACCAGCACTGAGTTGGGATGGCAACTTAGGGTGTAGAATATGAGTGTAGACAGGAAGAAACTCTAGGGGCCAATTTTTTATAAACTAGAAAGAAAAATGTTTTGGTGTGACAAAGCAAAGTAACATGTAGTACACTCTTTAAGCTCAAATGTCAAGTAGCAACAACATGAAATCAATGGGAAAAACAAAAGGAAACTTCAATATAGGCTAAGTATTAAGTTTTTAATCCTAAAATGTTGCAACTTTACTTTGTCCTCTCCCAGTTTGCACAGTTGAATGTTTATCTTCAGTATAGTTGATTTGTGGGGAAAAAAACAAAATCCACTGAAAATTCTGTAAGTCTTATTTACTCAAGAAGATCAATTACCACCCCCATAATGAAAAACATCTCGAATCTACTTCTTGTTGACATTGTAACTTTGGCCTTCTCTTTCTGAAATAATCATAGTAGTCATTCATTGCAAGCATCCTATCCCCCTTTCCCTAAATCACCGTGTTTATTTCATCCACACTCCCTTTCCTGAGCCAGTGCCTCCGCTCGCCAGTGCCAGGCAGCCCAGGTTCCACATCACCGCAAGTTACTAAAGCTCTCTAGGCCTCAGTTCCCTCGTCTATGAAACGGAGATAACAAGAACAATAATAGCTACTTCACTGGTTATTAGGATTAACAGACATATAATAGCTCATTTACTGAACATCTACTATGGCAGCCATAGCCCTAAGTACTTTGCATAAATCACCTAGTTTACTCCTCATAACTATAGCATTTACCTCTGAAATAAAAGCTATTATTATCCCATTTAACACGTAGGACAAATTGACATTTAGAGCAGTGAGATAACTTACCCCCCAAACCCACCTACTATGTGCTGCAGGTAAAATATGAACTCAAGAAATCCCACTCTCAGGCCTTCCCTCGTAATCATTACACTCCTATATCATGAAATTACATTTGTAACAGTAGTGTACACTGCACTTGCTCGGTAATGCTTGTTACTTATTTTCTTTCATAACTTTATCATAGTTTTCAGAATTCAATCTAGGCAGCAAGCATGGAGGGCCACCTAAATGCTGCAGGCTGTTCCAAGCCACTGTCTGGGCCACGATGGCACCCTGGCCATTCCTGTGGGTAAGGCCTAATGGGACACTAAATGCTACCTGACCTGCCTCTGCCTCTGGCCTCTTCTTCATTGGGAACAGGAGGTCATCTCTCTGCCCTGCGCCCTGACTACCAAATTCACAAGAATTCGGTAGGAACCTGATGAACGGGAACACATGAATGTCTGGGTGAATCAAACAGCTTTGATCTTTCTCTATAACAGTAGTTTTCTCCACATTTCTTTTGAAAGTACACCTCTGCCTGAGCATTTCTCTGCCATAATCTTGTTGAGATCAGTGGTGATATTAGAGGTGATAAAGACAATGGAGATCTGTGGTAATATTTTTTTCAAACCAACTACAAAGTCTTCGACATTTAACTAGAAAAGCACTCTAAGTTTTTGTTGTTGTTGTTGAAAACAAACAAAGACAACCAACCCAAATGATATTTTAATAAGTTTTTCATAATGTTAATAAAAATAAAGTAAGATCTCTTCAAATGTTTTATCTAAAAAGCAGATGAGTGCATTTCTGAAAGTTCACAATCTTTATCTATGTGGGTTCAGGATACTTCTTCAATGAGATCAAGATCATTTGTTTTAGGTGTCGTGCAGTTTCCAGTATTGTTTCTCCCATGTTCTGATAGTCGTATTTTATACGCTGTCTGAAAAAGAGCTGAGGGCACTCTCTGTCATCAGCAGGCAGAGGTGAGCACTGTCATCTCCTCTCAACTTTCAGCTTTGTTGAAATAATTCAGAGATATGCATAACTTGATAGATTTATTATTAGCTCAGCTGCTAGTCATTCTGATGCACGACTCCACTGAAGTTCTTGGGAGTTGATTATCAAACATGACTTAGTATAAATCTGGATGAAGTCAAGTCACAAAAACCGGTCTCAGAGCACTTTTGCCTCATTTCAGTCTGAAGGCATGCACCATGTCCCCTCCGTCACCTCCGGGCTCCGGGCTCACCGACCAGTTCAGTGGCCCTGAAAGTCAGGTGCTCAGATCCCAGTCAGAGTGTAAGAAAAAAAACTTAGACTTCCATTTTTAGTAACCTTAATACTTTTAAAGTTCCATTTTTGTGTATATTTAACAATGTATATAATGCATTTTGAAAGTAATATATATTTATAGCATATAAATAAATGTACATGTATTGAAGATGTTCAAAACATTTCTACCAGGGGGGTTCATCCCCAATTTAAAAAACAACAAAAACAAAACAGGTTTTAAGCAATAGAAGATATATGAGAAGCTAGTAGGCAGCCAGAGAAAGCCAGATGTTTTTATTGGCGGGATGTCATGTGTATGGTTCCACCCCATGACTCCCCACATTCTACTCACCCCCCCCCCCCAGGCTCAGGCAGGGTGCAGACCTCTGCAAGTGGAAGCAGTGAGGTATGGTGAGGGGGTGGTGTGACTATCAGAAGCAAGGTCCGGGCACTTTAAGAAGTGAGGAGACTTTAGACAAGAAAAATGGCAATCCACCCAAATTTTTGTCTTTCTAAAATGTAAGTCTGCTTCAGTTTAACGTTCTCAAAAAGAAGAAGGATGATGTCCTGAGGGCAAATCTCCATCTTAGTATCATTGTTTTTATAAAAATTCTGAAATGGTTTAAATTCCCAAGCTTAATCTTTTTAGAAAGTCTCCCATATTATCATTATGTTGTAGAACACACCTGTGAGGGGAATGAAGGAACATAAAACACCAAGTCCTTTTGTAATAATTTTCAAGCTCTTTTTCTCTATTTCATACTGAGGAGAGGGGTGAGGACCACTTCCAAGGAAGACCTAGGAAGCTGAGATCCCAAAGGTTGTTGTCAGTTTCATTGCTGCTAATCCTACATGAGGTTGTCTTTCTGTGATCCCACCTGTGCCTGTGGTGGAGGGAGGCTGGGCGACCTCACATGGCAGTGTAGCGAGGTTGGAGTGAGCTAGAACAGGATGTCCTTGCATGGGCTGGCTTCTTCACGTCTTTACAAATGGTCGGGAAAGTAGTTAATTGGCCTATCCATTATTTTCCCCCAAGACAAAGACTCTTAGCCAGCTTTGCATTCCTTTCCTTCTATCCAGTCATTTACCTTGCCGGAAATTTTATTATCCTTATTTAACCTTTATTTTTCAATTAAAAATTGAAAACCATTATTTAAGAAAAAGATTTTATATTTTAAGAAAAATAAAAAAGAGTTGAACAGAAATTATCCAAGGTATATGAAACTGGCTTTTTTTTTATCCTCACCCGAGGACATTTTTCGATATTTTGTTCAGATAGAGTGAGAGGGAGAGAGAGAGAGAGAAACATCGATGCGAAAGGGACACATTGAGTGGCTGCCACCCACACAACCCAACCAGGGCCGGGGACAAACTGCAGCGGAGGTACGTGCCTCTAGTGGGAACCGAATCCAGGTCTCTTCAGACCACAGGCTGATGCTCCAACCGCTGAGCCAAACAGGCCAGGGCTGGCTCTTTTTTTTAAAGGGTGATTCAGTGTCCCAAGGCCAGATATTTTGAACCTCATTTCCGGTGTCAGACAGGAAGGAAATCTGCAGTTTAACCCTGAGTGAGAGGCAGGTTATGCAGTCTCAGAAGTTTTGAATTGAGATCAGGGCTAAAATAATATAAATTATTAATTTTAGAAACACTTACTTCAGTTGTCAGGGGAAAATCCTCAGAGAAGAAGAGAGAGACAGGGGATAGAATAGACTGGAGAACAATTTCCTCCCAAGTTGTTGGGCTGTCAAAGCTATTTCACATGGGATGGTCAGGCACCTGATCGTCATTAGAGTCATTCACTGCTAGGAAGCTTGTATTATAGTTCAGGACATAAAGAAATAAATCTTGGTATAATACCAGGCAAAGAAAAATGTAGAAAGCCTGCCAGCATTTCCAGACCATTAAATTTCCATCTTATGAATGGATGAAGAGGAAAATGTTAATACAGAAAAGGCCATGGCTATAAATTCAGTGTGTGGGCTCACTGAGCCTTCTGCTCATCAAGACACTTTGGAAAGGATGATGGTCAGTTGATATCACTTTAAGTAAAAGAGGATATATTATTGATGTTCTGATAAGTGCCTTTGAAATGTACTGGAAAAAAACACACTTTTATCTGCTTAATATACTGAAGAAACAAAAAATTTAAAAACATAAACCCAAATGTATGTGACTTAGTATGACCAGATGAGAAGGAAACTAAGTCTGTTCAAAATTTCAGGTTTGGCTGGCCGGTGTGGGGTTGAGCATCGAACCATGCACCAAGAGGTTGCCAGTTGGGTTCCCAGTCAGGGCATATACCCAGGTTGTGGGCCCGATCCCCAGTGGGAGACATACAGGAGGCAGCCAGTCGATGTTCTCTCCCATTGATGTTTCTATCTCTCTCTCCCTCTGCCTCTAAAAATCAATAAAAGAAAAAAAATTTAATAAAATTTCAAGCCAGTCTGCCTTTAAGGGTGTTGGGAGTATTTCATGGCATTTGCAACGTGGAGGCTATATGGAGAACTGGCTAGAAATGATTAAATCGGAAGACAGTCCACATACCCTTCACCTGTATTGTAGATTTTATGTTCCTCTAATTCCTAAGGCTTTGTTCTTTCTCCTACACCTCCTGAAAATCATTTAGTATGTTTTGGGGAACCAGCCACCTTCTTTGGACATGCAGCTACAAAACAGACAGGCTGAAGGGCAGAGGGAGGACAGTGGCTCCTGGTGGAAAGACTGCTTTCCGAGCTCAGCTGACCACCTGAATAAGAAGAGTCCTGCTCACCCTGTTCCACAATGTATGGGTGATTTTATAGCCACAAACTGTTTGAAACTTCTTTCTACATCAATGGTTAGTTGTCCCATTATTTGGCCACATCTAGAAATAGGCGTTTTGTAGTCCCTCACAGCTATAACCAGGCTGGCCTGTGCAGGGGTGAACCCTACGATAGGCTGGCCTCTCTGAATTACTCCAGTGCGGAGCAGAAGAAAGCACCTGTCCAGGCCACAGCCCAGGAACTGGGTCAACATTCCCTCTACAGTCAGCCTTTGCAGAAACGCAATTTGCCTGCTGACAAGAGAAGCAACTTAGCTGTGTGTCTTTACTTAACGTCTCTGTTCAAAACCCCTGAGCCATCCCTGATTCCTCTTTCTTCTTCACTAAACGGGGATTTATAGAGTATAGTGGTTGGGACAAAAATAGGTTTACAGTTCTTTGTATGAAAAATAATTCAATAATTAATAAATAACAATACAAAAATAAACACTGTTTTACATACTCACAACTGTAAACCTACTTTTGCCCCACCTGGTGGTGTGTAGGAAGCAATATGCCAGCTGCAGGGAAGGGCACGTGCCTTGACAGCAAATGCATGGGCCATATTACAGCTCACCTGGGGCTGTCTGGTGCTCCAGATCACCAGGTGAGATGTGCGTGTCCTTGCTCCACAGGGCACAGTCACAGCTGTGTGACTGCAGTCATGACCAGGAAGCACCGTAAAGCTGGGGCTCTTTCTACACACATTTCCTACCTTACCCCCACCTCCCATTGCGCCAGGCAGCAAAGGTTGTCTATTCACACAGCCTAAGTCTCCTTCGAGTCCTTTCTCCTGCCTGCCAGTTTTTAGTCTGGTCTTTTATAATTATTCCGTGGGCTATTCCAGCATCTGCAGCCTGGTGTCCTCCCTCTTTGCTCTTCCATCTCCTTGCACACCACTCCCACCACAGTCTTCCCTCAGCACAGACAGAGAAGACGCTTCTTTTCTGGTGCCCTAGCTTCTCCTTACTAAGGCCTAATGTATCATTCCAGTGGTAGCGATGACTGCCATCCGAGGTTCACCGTGCTGCCTAGTCAATCTTTAGTCACATTCCACCTTTCCCTTTTTCTATGCCTTTCTTCATTCTGATCTTTATTCTGGAAATTCCAACCTCATGTCTTCGGAAAAGCCTGCCTATTCTGAGTTACTGTGTAACCTCTGATCTCCCAGATTCCTTTGTATAGACCTCTGGTGTAATACGGAACACACTGAATGAACTGTTACTCACCTTTCTATTTCTTACTAGTACACTGTGAGATCCCTGATATGAAGAACATTTTATTACCAGCCCCATGACCAAGCCCCTGGTAAAGAGCGGTAGGTGTTCATTGGTAAAGAAATCCTCCAGTGTGCTCACTACGAAGTCAAAACTCAGTCAAACCAGACTGTTTGCTGTTCTTGTAACAATGAGCGTTTTAAAAGAGACTATTTCGCCCTGGCCAGTTTGGCTCAGCGGTTAGAGCGTCAGCCTGCGGTCCGGAGAGACCCAGGTTCGGTTCCCGCTAAGGGCATGTACTTCGGTTGCAGTTTGTCCCCGGCCCTGGTTGGTCGTGCGGGTGGCAGCCACTCGATGTGTCCCTTCACGTCGATGTTTCTCTCTCTCTCTCTCCCTTCCTCTCTCTCCCTCCCACTCTATCTGTACAAAAAATGGAAAAATATCCTCAGGTGAGGATAAAAAAATAAAAAATAAAAAAATAAAAGAGACTATTTCTTTTAATAGACTTACCCTTTCATAGTAACTGAGGGGAAGTGTGGTACATAGTACAATCAACAGTGTATTTCCAGAAAAGGTAGAGTAACCCATCCTAGCACTTAAACTGTAACTATCACTTGGGTTTGGGATTAATAAGTTTATCTTAAATCGATAAAGAGTTGTTAGGGATAAAAGACTGTGGCAGTACAGAAATTTAATTGCTTGAGATGTTTTCTTTCTCCAGAATGGAAGCCAAATAATGAATAGAACAGAAGGGAATTCGCTGGCCAGAGGGTCAAGCTGTTTGTGGATATCAACCACAGAAGCCTCCAGGCAGTGCTGACAACAGCTCTCCAGGGAAAATGGGAGCCTCAATTTGTAGCATTTGCTAGTTTCCATAGTGTAAATACTCCCATGATGGCCAGCTTCAGGTATCAATGAAAAGTCACTGAAAGCAGAGCTGGGAGCTGGTACGAGCCTACTCTAGTCTGGGCCAGTAGTGTGTGCATTGGGAGGCACTCATAGGATGCAAATAAAAATGCCCACAAGTTTGCCCTTGTGAGCGTTGTTATTGTTATTTATTTGTTTGTTTGTTTTGGTTCAGAAGATGGAGTTCAGTGTCAGACCAAGCTCTGCCATAGAGGTTTGGTACTGGCCGAGTGGCCGAGCCCTGTAAACTTCAGTCTTCTCCCCTGCAGATAGCACTGGTCACACTAGTAACAACCTAATGGGGGTTGGAGAAGTCACACGGCATGCAAACGGCTTCAGGTAGCGTTTGGGCGCATGGTGGGCACTTAGCAAATATCACCAGCTGATGATGCCAATAATAGTCCTTTGTTTTCAGCTGTGGGTGAGCAGGGCCTTTTCCTTGGGATTCAGGTGCTTAGTTTTGGTGTGTCATTTACCAATTTCCTGGTTTGTCCCTCTGGCTTCTGCAGACCCCAGTTCCTGTTTATCAGACTGGTCCTTTGATCCCCTGGACTCGTTTTTCATCTTCACCTTTGTGGGTCCCCAGGGGCTGGTCAGTTGCAGACTTTGTGTAACTCAACCTTCTGCTGGATGTGCTGTCTTCATTCCCATTTCACTTTGTTTTCAGGAATACTCTGAGCACGTTAGCAAAAATAGATAGATGATCACTTTTAATAAAATAACTCTTGGATGTTATTATCATTTCCCCTTTTTAACAGCATCTAATCTGAGATAAAGTCTGACGTTGTCCCTAAGACTGAATTTAAGACCTAGTGTCCTTTAACAAAGTACAGATCCCAACTACGAATTTCCTTTGAATTTATAATAATAATGTTAAATAAACCACTACTTTCTTGGTGCACAGTAGTTTGTATATTATCAAATTTAATCTTTAAAACAACTCTATGAGGTAGGTATAGTTACTCCCAATTTATAGATGAGGACACTGAGGCACACAGAAGCTAAGTAATTTACTCTAAGTCACAAAACTAATGGGAAGTTTAAAAGTTTAAAATCAGGGCCCAGATGAATTTGCTTCCACAGCCCGGGCTCATGATTTCTCTGTTCTACTTAGTCTCTATTTATAACTATATTTAACTACTTTTTCTGAAATATGCTTAACGTTATACCGATTCAGTTCATTACAACCTGATGTAACACTAAATTCTTCTATAGTGATTTTTCCACTTAATTCCAGTGTGTTCCCTAGCATGTCATTACAGATAGAATGATCAAATAGCTTATTAATGATCTAACGAGTGACCAGTGGCCAACAAATGGTGAGCAAAAACTATAAGGAATTTTAAACCATGCTTTCTCTCTTCAGTAGACTCCAAAGGTCTATATCTTATCCTTGTCTTGGGTTGAAGGTGCAGTAAGTGTTAGTCACAGTAGAAATGTAGGTTGCCTGAACGTGAGATATTTCTGTGTTATGTAAAGTACGCTTAATTAATTTGGGTCTGGAAGAGATCACCAAAACTCAGAAATTGCCTAATGAAAAGCACAGCAAATAAGGTGTGAAGAATCCATTTGCATTATTGGAGAGGAACAGAACACAGCTATCAGCAATCCTCTCTGTCCTTTGTAGTGACCTCTGGGGAAAGGTTAAGGCAAGCAGGCAGCTGGAGGGCCACCCGTGGATCCTGCAAAAGGACAGAGGCTGTCTTCTATGGAAAAAGACAGAAAATAACTTTAACTAAGAAATCTCAGTAGAGAAAAGTAATTTTCTAATTATCCAGGTTTTTTTTCTTTTATGTAAATTAAGCTGTACAGTCAGCTGGAGGTACTGACATTTTCACCCTTTTTTTTTTTTTTAAGATCCTCACCTAAGGATATTTTTCTATTGATTTTTAGATAGAATGAAGGGAGGGAGGGAGAGAGAGAGAGAAACATTGATGTGAGAGAGACACATATATTGGTTGCTTTTCTCACAACCCTGACTGAGGCCGGAGATCAAAGCTGCAACCCCGGCCTTTGACCAGGAATCAAACCCAAGACCCTTTGGGCCTTTGACCAGGAATCAAACCCAAGACCCTTCTGTCCATGGGCTGAGGTTCTAACCATTGACCTACACCAGCCAAGGCTTTTATCCATCTTTGATAGTTGAAGTGTCTGCTTCTGTTGTCTGTCCTAGGACTTTTTAGTCACTAAGCTTCAACTGGTCCTGTCTTCTCATTGATTCTGCAGTCAAGCACCTAATTACAAATTCTTTTTTTCCCCTGCCTTTTTCCAGAAAACTTAGAGCCTACTGTGTTCCAGGCCCCACACTAGGCATTTTGCTATGTCTCCTCTAATCCTCTCAATAATCCCCTTACTGTGGAGAGAGCTGAAATGCCAAGGGATTAAGGAGCTTGCTTAAGGCCAAAGAGCTCGTACCTGGCAGAGCCGAGACTTGGTGCTCTGGAGCAAAGCACCTGTACACTTCCATTTACAGGGATGCTCACTTCCTGCCACCAATTTATTTTTTATGCCTGGCCACAGGCCAACGGAGGCACTTCTCTATTTTACACCTTGCATAGAGCCCACATTCAGTTCCATTTTTTTGCTTATCTTTGAGATTGATTTTATTTTTAAATGATAATTCATATTTGATATTATTTTATATTAGTTTCAGATGCACAGTACAGTGGTTAGACATTTATACAATTTATGATGTGATCCTCTTGAAAAGTCTAGTACCCACCTGACACCATACCTAGTTATTACAATATTATTGATTATATTCAATTTGTTAATTTAAAAACACCAACAATTCAGGATTGTGTCACAATTTTTTTTTCCTTTTTTACCCTTTTCTATTATTTAATATTTTAATTTTCTCTTCTTCTTTTTTTAAATAAAACAGCATTATTTCATAGGTTTGATGTTTTAATTAGTCTCTGATGATTGGAGAAATTTGCATCTGTCCTAGGACTCTCAGCCCAACTGCTTACTACCTATGAGAATTTGGTAAGAAATCAGCAGGAATAAATCCCAAACTGAGAAAACATTAATGGTCCATTAGTCACTTTCTGAGTACACAGTGACTCCTGGGAGTGCTGTCGTCCCGGAATCTGCTTCCCCACGATGTGGAGTGCATCCATACAGGCGGCTCCGCCCTGGCCGCACAGAGGCGTGGTGCAGTAACAGACGTGTTCGGAGCTATCCAGACTCGCTGCTGCTGCAAAGTAGGCATTGTTCCATATGAAGGAAGCACTCATGAGCCAGAAGAAAAAGAAAAATGGTCGTTATTGTACAACACATGAAAGGTAATCAAAACAGAAGGGGATTCTACTATTTTCTACATGTTTCTATTGGCTACTAATGTAACTTCATGGTTGGGTTGTAAGAAGCATTTTTCAATCTTATTCTTTAATTTTAATTAGACTCTGGTTTTTAAGGCAGAAGAGTTCAAATGGATCCAGTTGAAATAGAATACTGTAGACTAATGCCTTAATGGCAAAGGGTTATTTGTACTATATATAGCTTTACAAATGGACAATGTTATCAAAGCACAACTGGATACTTCCTGTGACTCTTTTTTGTTTAATGTTATACTGTTAAGCTCATGAGGCTCTCTTTCTGCCCCCATGTTAAAGGAGAGGTCGAGATTCACAGATGAGTTACTGGGGAGGTTCTCCACTTTTCTTTGTTTACACTTTCTAAACACCAGCAGTGTGCCCAATTCCGGGCTCTGTGAGCTCGTCAGAACTGAATGCTCCACAGCCCGTGTCGTCCGAATGACAAGAGTGCCTTCAGGTGCTCACGGCCAGTGGATGTGGAGGCCCAGTGAAGGGACAGCGCCCAGGGGTAGAGAAGGATGATTCACTTCCTGGGTGGAATTATACTGGGTGACTTACCGTGGTACTCTGGTCGGTGACCTACAGAGAGAAATTAAGTCTATCCAGTCACTGCCACTGACGAGGTCACCATCTGCTTTTAACCCAGTTTCTCACACTGAGTTTTGCTTGCTTCCTTTCTAGTGTTCCCATGCTGAACAGTTTACAAAATTGGACCATGTATTCCTTTATTTATTTAACAAACAGGTGTTGGGAATCTGATGTCATATACCTCTTATAATCTCCCTGTGTAAGTCCCAGCTAGCCTCTGTTTTTCCATGCATCTCTGTGCACATGTGTGCGTGTGTGCAGAGATGTGTATGTGTGCATGTGGTGTACACACAAGTATAGGGGATGCTAAGACAGCTTTGGAGTAGCTAAAGAGAGTTCTTAAGGCCACTTAAACTCCTATCTTCAGGAAAGTGGATTTCCTCTACAAATAGGCAACCAAAACAGATCTGAACTTCCAGAGCTGCATATACCTAAAGTGAGAGAAAGCTACTTAGTTAAATATTCAACCAGTTACTGTGTGCTTCTATTTCCTAAGGGATGTGTGTTCCGGAAGAGAAAACATTAGCATCCTATCCATCAAAGTAGAGAACACATTGTTTTATCTCTTTCCCTAGAAGTTTCAGGAATTTCCATTATATCCTGTCGTAATTGAAACATCCTTCAAAGATAATCTGCTACATGTTTCATCCTCTATCTTATCTACCATACATTCTTTATGCATATGCTTATATCAAGGACAAGATCTTTATTTAAAATAATATTGTTTGGAAATCAACAATTTGGCATCAGTTGACAAACCCTCTCACTTAAAATATTTATAGCCAGAAAACCCCCAATGTATTGCAGCATCTACTTGGATTTCTGATAAACTTTAAGTATATGATTGCTACATAGCTGGTTGCAGAACCTAATGGCAAGTGTATCTGATTTAATACACTTCACTGTTATGATTGGAACTCCCCCAGTCAGGCATATATCTGAGTTAGGCTGTTTCGCATTGACAAGACAGATCTAATGTAGGTGTTACAGTGTGGCTTATGGAGATGGCAAATGTTAGTGAGCCAAGAGTTGATGAACAATAGACAGAGAAAGGGTGGAACCCATATACTGTGTCCTTATATGGCTGTGAAGTCAGGAGAATGAACTAGGGTCCAGAGTAAATAAAGAACAGAGAGAATCTGGAGTTAATTAGAGCAGAAACTATCTGTGCAGTTTGTGGATGTGCACCTGGCTGAGGATCATGTTTGGATGGGATACCAGGGAGACAGACAGACAGACAGTCAAACATTCTGGATGTGGATTATTTTTCTTGGTCTGTTGCTCCTGGTATCATCTTTAGCTAAACAATATCATTTACTTGACCAATAGTTTCAAAATAAGCAACAAACTTTACAAACATATATCCATGCTTAAAATTTTAAAAAATAAATCTGTATATGCTTTATTGAGGACTTTAAATATTGTAGATTCTTTTTCTTCTCAAACCCTGGAAAAATTTCTTAGCATGCCATTGGGTATATTGCCTTTTCTATTGCTCAGAATGATAAATTCAGGGGCTATACCTTTAGTATATTATCATTTCGATATAATAGCTAAGAAATACTAGCAGGAAACTAATCTTTCCAAAAAATAGTCATGTTCACTTAAATGGTGGTCTATGCATTAAATATGGCCCATGGCATTCTGTAACATTTGTTTCTCGGCCTCTCAGTGTTTCCTTTTAAAATATTGAGTATAAATGCTGTTAAGTTGGTCAAGTGTCTTCCATTCATACAAGGGTTCTCCATTCCCAATCAGTTTAATCTTTGTAGATTTACACATATACCTAATTATCTGGCCTCAACACTGATAAATCCTCAATAAAAGCATAAAACCAGCGAACATTTATTGAAGGCTCACTATGTTGAAGGCTCAGCCCTGTGAGGTAAGTACTATTTTACCTCTCATTCTAATGTACAGTGAGAGTCTAAAAAGATTGCCAAAGGTCTCCAGATGGTAAGTGACAGAATCTGGTTACACACTCAGGGGGTTGGCTCCACCTTTACAATATAGTGAACAGCCAATGGCAACCCTTTATAGAGTGTTCATATTCAAACTGGGATCCCAGTACAGTCCAAGCTTTTCCTAGTTCTGAGTTCAGATTCAGAAACGTCTGAAACTCATGTGTACTTTTAGGGACATAAAAGTTGAATTGCCTGAGATCAGAGGGCTAACCAGAAAATATTCTCTTCTGGTAATAAGCCAAATTCTTTAGCCACCACCAGCCATAGTATTTATACAGTCCTGTGCAAAATAAAAACAGGGGGCCCCTGTTCAAAGAGAAAGAGCAAAGTGCTATTAAAATATAGAATATAAAATGCTTTTCTTTCTTTCTCAGCCACTCTTGACCTGTGATGGCAGATTTTGTTTGCATTTAACATGTTCCCTCTTGGGTGTGGTGACATTCCCAGGGTGAGTGCAGATTCCCAGGTACTTGACGGCCCTGCCCGGCAAGGCTCCTGAGGCCACTGGCTGCTGAATTCCCTCCCTCTAGCCACTGAACCCAAAGCTGTGAGCCTCAAGGTGGAGAAGTCCATCTGCCGTTCCCACAGGCCCATCACACAGCCCCCAGGGAATGGAGGACCAAATGAGTGAATGCACGGGTGGACTGTTTCATGAATCACCTTACAAGTATGAGAGAACTAAGGAAACCAGGGATCCCCCAAGGGACACATTGTGACACACACTGTGACCCAGATGCTTTTTTATCTTGGCTTCTTCAGACTCATGAGGCCTCCAAAAACCATAAGTCACGGATTCCAACATGGCGGCGGAGTGAACGGAGCTACACTGACCGTCTCCCAGGACCAAACTGGAATTACAACTATAACATAGACAAATCGACGGGAAAAAGCAACAGAAAAGCAGCTTGGAGGACCATATAACCAGGGACACTGACTCGATCCTGGTAGGCTTGCGAAGGTGCAAGACGGGGGGTCGGAGCACACAGATAGCAGTGGCCTTAGCTGGGAGCGGCACCCTCGGGTTACACTCCCAGGCGGCTCCACAGCGCAGAGCCGGGACAGAGGCTAAAACAGCCACAGCCACTCACCTTGGGCTCCAGCAGAGGGAGGGCAGACTGGACTGGAACTGTGTGGGAACACTCGGGACTTGGAGGGCGCTCAGAGCTTTTGCTGAGTGGCAGCCATGCAGGATGGTGGCCATCTTGCTCCTTCCCGGGCTTCTGGGGAGAGGCAGCAGCCCCTCCCTCAGAGATTCAACCCCACCCTGTGGGCCATTGAAGTGCTAATTGAAGCTCATTAACAACCAGCATCTGCCCCACCCTCGTGAAATCCCCTTATCTGAGCACCTGACAACCCAAAACCCATCAAGTAAACTCAACTGCTAGGCTCCAGGCAAAAAGCTAGAGGATAACAGTACCTTTCCTGGGCTAGCAACTTTAACCAGGAAAGTAAGACTTGACAGTGGTGTTTAACATGGGTCCTCCCTCGCTCATCTAAACACAGGAGAGGGAGCCACAAACAGCAGAACACCAACACCCAAGGGAAAATGTGACAGGCTCCAAAGGCCACTGTGATAGCCAAAATGGGGAAAAACAGAAACAGAAGCCAAATGAAAGAGCAAGAGACCTCCACTGAAGATGAGATCAATGTGGAACAGTTAGGCATGTTATCAGAGCTAGAATTCAGTACTGCAAGAAATGTTAAAAGGACTGCTCTAATTAACAGGAGAAATGGGAGAAAAAAAAGAGAACCACACTAAGCAAAAATGGCAATAAATAAGTACATATCAATAATCACCTTAAATGTAAATGGATTGAATACTCCCATAAAAAGACACAGAGTAGCTGATTGAATAAGAAAGCATGACTCATCTATATGTTGTTTACAAGAGACCCACCTCACAACAGAAGACTCACATAAGTTGAAAGTGAAGGGATGGAAAAAAATTTTCCAAGTAAATAGAAAGGAAAAAAAAAAGCTGGGGTAGCAATACTCATATCTGATAAAATAGACTTCAAAATGAAGGCTATAACTAGAGACAAAGAAGGCCAATACATAATATTGAAAGGAACTATCCAACGGAAGATATAACCTTTATAAACATATATGCACCCAATATAGGAGCACCAAAATATACTTAAAATCTTCTGGAGGGCTTCCAAGGAGAAATCGACAACAATACAATCATAGCAGGGGACTTCAACACCGCGCTGACATCACTGGATCGATCCTCTAGACAAAAAATTAGCAAGGAAACAGAGACTCTAAATGAAGCACTAGACCAAGTGGATTCAATAGATATCTACAGAGAATTACACCCCAAAACTACAGAATTCACATTCTTCTCAAGTGCACATGGGATATTCTCAAAGATAGACCACATGATAGGACACAAACTAAATCTCTACAAGTTCAAGAAGATTGAAATCATATCAAGCATCTTCTCGAATCACAATGGCATGAAACTATAAATCAATTGCAACAAGAACATGCAAAGACATTTCAACACATGGAGGGTAAATAGCATGTTATTAAACAATAAATGGGTTGCCATGGAGATCAAGGAATAAATTAAAAACTTCCTGGAAACCAGTGAAAATGAACACACAACAACACAAAATCTATGGGATGCAGCGAAAGCAGTTCTGAGAGGGAAGTTCATAGCACTACAGGCCTACCTCAAGAAACAAGAAAAATTTCTAATTGACTGTCTAACCTCACAACTTAAAGAATTAGAAAGCAAACAAAAAGAAAACCCTAGAGCAAGTAGAAGAAAGGAAATAGTAAAGATCAGAGCAGAAATAAATAACATAGAGACCAAAAAAACAATTCAAAGGATCAATGAACCAAAGAGCTGGTTTTTCGAAAAGATAAACAAGATTGATGGACCCTTAGCTAGAATCACCAAGAAACAGAGAGAACCCAAATACACAAAATCAGAAATGAAAGAGGAGAAGTAACAACCGACACCACAGAAATACAGAAGATCGTTAACAGCTACTATGAACAACTATATGGCAACAAATTCAACAATCTAAGCGAAATGGACAAATTTCTAGAAACACAGTCTTCCAAAACTGGACCAGGAAGAGATAGAAAACTTGAACAGACCAATAATAACTAAGGAAATTGAAGAGGTAATCAAGACTCTCCCAGCAAACAAAAGCCCAGGCCCAGATGGCTTCACGAGGGAGATTTACCGAACATTCAGAAAAGAACTAACACCCATTCTCTGCAAACTCTTTCAAAAAATTCAAGAAGAGGAAGACTTCCAAACACGTTCTATGAGGCCACCATAATTCTATTTCCAAAACCAGAAAAAGAAACTACGAAGAAAGAAAACTACAGGCCAATATCCCTGATGAACATAGATGCCAAAATCCTGAACAAAACACTAGCAAATCGGATCCAGCAATACATCAAAAAAATTATTCACCATGACCAAGTGGGATTCATTCCAGGACTGCAAGGCTGGTACAATATTCGCAAATCAATAAATGTGATACACCACATAAATAAGGTGAAGAATAAAAATGACATGATCATATCAATAGATGCTGAAAAAGCATTCGACAAAATCCAGCATCTATTTCTGATAAAAACACTCAGCATTGTGGGAATAGAGGGATCATATCTCGACATAATAAAGGCCATATATGAAAGACCTACAGCCAACATCATACTCAATGGGCAGAAACTAAAAACATTTCCATTAAGAACAGGAACAAGACAGGGATGTCCACTTTTGCCACTCCTATTTAATGTAGTACTGGAAGTCTTAGCCACAGCGATCAGACATGAGAAAAAAATAAAAGGGATCCAAATTGGAAAGGAGGAAGCGAAACTGTCATTATTTGCAGATGACATAATATTATACATAGAAAACCCTAAAGACTCCATCAAATATCTACTAGACTCAATAAATGAATTTGGAAAAGTAGCAGGATACAAAATTAACGTCAAGAAATCACCGGCATTCTTATACACCAATGATGAACTCACAGAAAGAGAAACCAAAAAAACAATCCCATTTACCATTGTGGCAAAAAAATTAAGATACCTAGGAATAAACTTAACCAAAGAAGTAAAGGACCTATTTGCAGAAAACTACAGGACATTAAAAAAAGAAATAGAGGAAGATATAAAAAAGTGGAAGCACATACCTTGTTCATGGATTGGAAGAGTTAACATCATTAAAATGTCCATACTACCCAAAGCAATCTATAGATTCAATGCAATCCCCATCAAAATACCAATGACATATTACACAGAACTAGAACAAATACTTCAAAAGTTCATATGGAACCAAAAAAGTCCCCGAATAGCCACAACAATTTTGAAAAAGAAGGACAAAGTAGGTGGTATCACATTACCAGATTTCAGGTTATACTACAAAGCTACTGTAATCAAAACAGCCTGATACTGGCACAAGAACAGAACTGAAAACCCAGAAATGGACCCAAGGCAATATGCTCAATTAATATTTGACAACGATGGCAAGAGCATACAGTGGAGTAAGGACAGCCTCTTTAATAAATGGTGTTGGGAAAATTGGACAGCTACATGCAAAAAAATGAAACTAGACCATCAATTACACCATACATAAAAATAAACTCAAAATGGATAAAAGACTTAAATGTGACCCGGGAATCCATAAAAATTCTAAAAAACAATGTAGGCAACAAAATTTCAGACATCATATGGAGCAGAATTTTCACTGATACATCACCTAAGGCAACAGAAACAAAGGAAAAAATGAACACATGGGACTACATGAAACTAAAAACTTCTGCACAGCAAAAGAAACAATCATCAAAATGGAAAGGCAACCCACTGTATGGGAGAACATCATTGCCAATGATATATCAGATAAGGGGTTAATTTCCAATATATATAGAGTGCTCACACAACTCAACTAAAGGAAGACAAAGAACCCAATTAAAAAATGGGCAGAGGAGCTGAATAGACACCTCTTCAAAAAGGACATACAAATGGCCAAGAGACATATGAAGAAATGCTCAACATCACTAATCATCAGAGAGATGCAAATGAAAACAACAATGAGGTATCACCTCACACCTGTCAGAATGGCCACCATCAACAAATCATCAAACAACAAGTGTTGGCGAGGGTGTGGAGAAAAGGGGACTCTAATACACTGCTGGTGGGAATGCAGACTGGTGCAGCCACTATGAAAAACAATATGGTGTTACTTCAAAAAATTAAAAATTGAACTTCCATTTGACCCAGTGATCCCGCTTCTAGGAATATACCCTAAGAAGCCTGAAACACCAGTCGGAAAGAATATATGTACCCCCATGTTCATAGCAGCACTATTTACAATAGCTAAGATGTGGAAACAGCCCAAGTGTCCATCAGTAGACGAGTGGATAAAAAAGCAGTGGTACATATATACAATGGAGTACTATGCAGCGGTAAGAAAGAAAGACCTCTTATCCTTTGAGACGACATGGAGGGACCTGGAAAGTATTATCCTAAGTGAAATAAGCCAAGCAGAAAAAGACAAATACCCCATGATCTCACTTATATACGGAATATAATGAACATAACAGTCTGAGGAATACGGTAGACCCAGAAACATGGAAGTAGGGCACAGACTGTCATCTGTCAGAAGAGGGGGTGGAGGGGAGGGAAGAGATAAACCACAGAACTTATATGCATGTATACATAACCAATAGACATGGACAACAAAGCCAGGGACGGGGCGGGTGTGGGGTGGGGCGGGGGGTGCCAATGGGGTAAAAAAGGAGAAACATCTGTAACAATAAAATAAAAAAACAAAAACAAAAAAACTGTATGTCACTTGAACATTTTGAGGGTTCCAGTGGCAGGTGAGAAGGTGACCAGAATCTAGAAGCACCAGAAGCAGTCACAGGTGTGGAAGTGTAATGGCGGGATGGAGCTATAAGGCAGACAGGTGAGGTGCATTCACCAGAGCTGCAGCTCTGAATGAACGCAGGGAGGAGGCAGAGATTCTAGAGAGCTCCTGTTTATATTCATACACAGAAGTGCTACTTCAATTCTGTCTGCCTCAGGTCCTCCTTAAAGCATGCAGATTGGATTATGACAACCTTGTTGGATGATTGTGAGAATTAAATAAGTAAATACATGTAAGAGTGCGTACAACAGTTCCTGCAACATAGAAAATTATATTCATGGATTCGATGTTATTTTCCATTATTTATTATTATTTTCAGTCAAAACTAACACTTGAATGCCTAGTCCATATTTAGCAATTGGGAGCTAATTGAAGGATTTTAAGATATCTGGTTCTGTAGGGCAAAAAATGTTGACAAAATATCTATCCTCTGCAAGGCAGAGTGAAAAGTGCTATGAGATATCCGAAGTCACATGATATGGCCCTTGCTCTCAAGGAATGTCTAGTCAGTGTGGAAGCGAAGAGTACTAGGAAGATGACAGGGTCAAGCGTGTTGTGTGGGCAATGAGTGCTTACAGGAAATGAGGTGAAAGAAGCCAAGGAGGACCCCACTGGGGGTTGAGGGCGGGTCCATGTCCATGGGATGAGAGGTCCCTACTGTCAAAGGATAATTTTTTTAAAAGTTAAAATCATAACTCTCTTAAAAATATTTCATGAACATATGTTCAATATTTTATTACAGTTATTAATGAGGGAATCATTAAAATGTAAAAGAAACTGAAATTCCCAGAGAGGATCCAAAAAACATATATAGGTGATTAAGAATGCTGAAATAAATGTGCTAGTAGATACAAAACTAGTCTCTTGCCCAGGTGGAAAAAAAAATCACTAGGATTACTATTAGTTTTGTAGAATGTATATATATATATATAGTTATAAATTATCTCAAAGACAATGAAAGGAACAGACCCTATATAATCAGATAATCCTGAGGAGTGTTCCTTGCCTTCCATTGGAAGATTAACCAGTGTGATGACTAGTTTTATGTGGCAACTTGAGTGGGTCACCAGGTGCCCAGACATTTGGTCAGGGCGGTTCTGGATGAGATTAGCATTTGAATAGGAAAACTGAATAAAGCAGAGAGCCCTCCCTGAGGTGGGTATGCCTTATGTCATCAATTGAAGACCCCGAGAGAACAAAAAGGCTGAGCAAAATAAAACTCCTCCTGCCTGACTGCTTTGAGCTGGATCATCAGACTTGAGCTGCCTCCAGACTTCAACTGAATTGTCAGCTCTTCTCTGGTCTCCAGCTTGCTGGCTTTGAACTGAAGCTGCACCTTGGACTCTCCTGGGTCTCCAGCTTGCCTGCTGACTGCGGATCCCAGATCTTCTCAACGTTCCTAATTGCATGATTCAATTCCTTACTGTATGTACATAATTTATGTTTCTTTGCAGAACCCTAACTAATACCCATTCTAAAGTTCGACCATTTTTCCTGACCCCTGCACACTAATGAATGGGCAGGGAGGTGTGGAGGAGAGGCACCAACGATGTCACCATAGACACTGAGGGGAGAGAGGACATTCAGAGGCGTAGTTGGCTGCCATTGCCTGGACTTGTGTTTTAGACAGTGGGCAGCCATCAGCAGACCAGAGGCTTTAGGATGAGAGCCAGCTCTTTCTGCTGAAGGGTCCATGCAGCCTCTAGCTAGTTGGTCTCATTAAGCTTTATCAGTTATTTGCACCTTGCTCAAGGTCAAACAGGCCTGTAAGTTCTTTTATCGGAGTCATTTCCTACTTAATAAAAGCTGAAGGCAAGACAATGAAGTAGGACTTGATGGGGGAGGGGAGTAGCTGCCTAGTATTTATCTACAAGGTTATAGGAAATTCTCTCACTTCATTTCTCGTGGATGTCACACCACCCTACAAGGTTAGCAGCAGTGGTCCCCATTTTTCAGAGGAGAAAATTGAGATATTAAGTTATTTTCCCAGGCAAAGCTTGGAGATTGAAATCTGGGTTTTGTACTCAGAGAAGGAGCTGGGATAGGAGGGCTGTTTGGGCCCAGGCCAAGGCCGAGGGAGGATCTAGGTGTTGGGGCTGAAGGGGAAGCATGATGAGGAAAGGGGCAGGTGCTGAAGACTACTGTGGCCTTAGCGTTGGTGCAAGGACACTTGGTTCCTGTCTGAGTGTGACTGTCACCAGAGAGGTAGAGGGGCCGGTGAGTCAATCAGAAGCCCCAAGAGCTCCTGCTGCTTCCAGCGGCGGGCAGGTTGCTTCACTCCTGAACTTCTGTTCCCTGGTCTACGACTACAGGTTCAGGCAAGAATACTCTCAGGTCTTTCCCAGCAGTGTGCTGCGCGGCTCCACGAAACGCAGGTCTGAGAACAGTGACGTCAGGGAGACCTGCTGGTCACAAGCCTGGGGAAAATGTTTTGTTTCTCTTAAATGTAAAATAAAAGCAAGTTCCATCCAAGGAAAAACTCAATTCACATGTAGGTCAGTTTGCCAAGTGTGGACAAAAAGGGGTCACGTGCTAACCTGACAAGCTCAGGGAAGGCCTGCGTGGTGGCCTTACAAACTGAGAGACCTAAGTAACTACAAAGGATGGTCTGAAATTAAAACTTTTTGTTGTTGTTGTTCAGATAGAGTGGGAGGGATAGAGAGAGAGAGAGAGAGAGAGAGAGAGAGAGAAACATCGACGTGAAAGGGACACATAGAGTGGCCACCACCCGCATGACCAACCAGGGCCGGGGACAAACTGCAACCAAGGCATGTGCCCTCAGCGGGAACTGAACCCGGGTCTCCCTGGACCGCAGGCCGACGCTCCAACCGCTGAGCCAAACCGGCCAGGGCTGAAATTAAAACTTTTTAACTAAAAGCTGTTTATGGCAGGTAGTCTTGTCCTAGGCCGGTATCTTTCCAGACAAATGTCAGTTTTCACCTTAATTGAGCCCATTGTCTTTTTGCATCTATGATAACATACCTTTGGGATGTCAGGGTAACTTCCCTTTTTCCAGACCCCTCAGGGCACAAACTATGCACCAGGGAGGAGACCACAAAAGCCCTCATTGCTGTTATTGTGTTAATTGTTGACTCATCTATCCTGCACCTGCCTACGTAAAAGAAACACCCTGTCTATCATTATTTTACTTTTCATCCAATCCCAGAGGTTTCCCGCTTTGCTTTCTCCCACCTCCCTAATCTATCACCAGTGGATTTCATGTAACCCATTTGCATCTTCTCTCTTGATTATAATGCATAAAATAAGGTGTAAAACTGCCATTCTCTGGAGTATTACCTCAATCCGCTGAGGTTTTACTTCCCAGAAGTTGTCGACAGTTTTGGCTCAAATAAACTCACAAAATTTTTCACAGGTTTGAATGTCTCTTACATTGACACAAGTATCTCTGCCCCGTGCTCCGGTTAATAAACACTGAATATTATTATGTTTTTAGGTTGTAATTTGTTGTAAAGCTTTTTAAGGGCATTTTTTATATTGGTCCTTTGTGTGACTGAAGCAAAGAGGCTGTGCTCCTGCTCTCTGGATGCCACTGACCTGGAGTCATTCACTGTTCAGCTGTCTCCTCGCTGGCCTATGGGCCCTGGGTCCCCAGCCCGCCTTCACTGTCACTGCAGCTTTGCTCAGACTTTTCTCCTTCCTTGTTGATTACAAAAACTCAGCTGGAGGCTGCTGAGTGCCCACCTGCAGCTGAGCATAAAATGAAAAGAAAGTCAGCCAGGAGCGGAGGAAGTGCTTGAGAAACCCAGGACTGGATCTGGGCTGGGTTACTACCACATTTTCAGTAGTAAACCCTCAGCCTGTGTGTTCCAGCCAACCCCCTCCTTAATCAGCATCGAGTCTCCATTCCCCGACTCCAGTGGTAGGGCATTGCGCCAGGATTGGCAGTGAATGTATCAATTGATTACCCAGAAGATCCAAAGCAATCCTTACTTTCTAAAGCCTTCTCCTAAGCTATGGCCTACTCAGGGCATTTTGTCTAAGAATCCCCAGGCATTTGTCAAATGTTATTAGTTGTATAAAGTGAACACAAGATTCAACAAGAAACTGGAGGTTGTTTTGATCATTCAGTAAATATTTAAGCACCTACTATATTGCCATCACTCTTTCAACAACAGATAATGCTGCTCCAACATCACACTTTGAATAGCCAGGGCCTGAGTGCTATCCGATAGTGGCTTGCAACATGTAGCGGAGAAACTGATGATCATCTTCACATTCTGGATATACTTTATAGAAGAGCCAACAGGATTGTTGATGAATTAGGGGTAAGGTGAGTGAGTGTAGTTGATGATGTTTTTAGAGCAAACATTGGAAACACAGAGGTACCAGTTATGAAGATGGGAGAACTCAAGAAAAATCAGTTTAGGGTTAAAAAAAATCAAGTTTAATTTGGACATATTAAGTTAGAGATGTCTGTTAGAAAACCCAGTGAAGGTCTTGAGTAAGCATTTGGGAATATAATTCCAGAATTCAGAGGCAAACTCACCAGGGCTCTGGCCAGGTAACTCAGTTGGTTAGAGCACTGATAGGCCAAAGTTGCAGGTTCCAGCCCTGGTCAGGGCACATATGAAATGAATGCATAAATAAGTGGAGCAACAAACTGATCTCTTCCTCCCTCCCTCCCTCCTTCCCTCTCCTCTTTCCTTCCTCTCTCTCAAAATCAATACACTAAAAGAAGAAGAAGAAGAAGAAGAAGAAGAATCAGCTTGTAGTTTGTATTTAAAACCCTGGGGCTGAAAAATAACCCCGGGGCTGGACAAGGTCACAGAGAGCATGAACGTAGATAGAGAAGCACCCTGAGGACGGAGCCTTGGGGTTCCAGTGTTTGGAATGTGGGAAGATGGGGAGGCTCCAGCAGGTCTGAGAAGTAACATTCAGTGAGGGAGGTAAGATCACACAGCAGTCTGGAAGTCAAATGAACAAAGCGTTTCAAGAAGGAGGCTCATCACCTTCAACCAATGCTGTTGGTAGGTCAATAAATGAGGACTGAGCACGGATCATTGAATCTGCCAGTACGGAAACCATCAGTGGTCTTGATGGAGCAGTGTCAGGGGAGTGGTAGGGGGAAAAGCCTGATTAAAGTTAGTTCAGGAGAGAAAGGGAAGGCTAGAACTATAGGCAGAATACAGACAATTCTTTAAAGTAATTTTGCTGTAAAATTGAACCAAGAAATTGGGCAGCAGTTGGAGAGCGATTTTTAAAATGAATAACACGCTGTTATTCTGATGGGGATAATGCAGAGAAAACCAATGACTCATCAGGTGGGAATGATTTTGGAAATGATGTCCTGGAGTAGATGAGTGGGCGGGGCCAGAGATGAGCACATGGGCCTTTCTGTCACACTGTCAGAAGAGAGGAAAAGGGTGTTGGTACAAATGCAGTGCATGGTAGATTTGAAAATAGAAGCATGTTGAAGTTCTGTCCTAATCCTGTTTTGTTTTGTTTTGTTTTGTTTTGTTTTGTTTTGTTTCAAATAAGAAGCTAGATCATCAGCTGCGAGTGAGCTGTGGCCAGGAAATGAGACCAAAGTCCCTGCAGGATTACCAGTGCACATGTGAAGCAAATCCGCAAACAGACTATGGTACTGGGGTTGCTGAGGGCTGCAGAGGAGCCGCACTGGACGCCTGGGACCGTGTGAGGAGGCCTGCTGAAACCGGGCAGGAGGGGAAGCCCCCAGCTACGGTGACACTGAACTCGGGACCGCAGGCCGACGCTCTAACCGCTGAGCCAAACTGGCCAGGGCTGACACTGAACTCAATAGAGTTGCTGCGTTGGGTTTGAGTGGGGGCATGGAGTTCCTGGAAGAGGGACCTCAGCACTCTGGAACCCAGCTGGTCCACCAAAGTCATGTTCCCACTAAAAGTAAGGGAACAGGGCTGTCAGCACGGGAGTGCATTCCTGTGCTGCGAAAGGCACCAGCAAAGGCAGACTGTGGCGGCGGAAGCCCGGTACGTGGGATGCTAGCCTGGCTCTGTGTCCGTGAGGCTGCATGTGTCCCAAACTGGACACATGTTTCTAATTTGTCCACTCAGAGGGGAGCCTTTTGACTTTTTTAGTTGGTATGAAGTTGCCTTGTAAGCCAGGAGAACCCAGCTTCATGTCATTAGCTCTTTAGTATACTTCAGAGTATTTCCTCTAAGAGCTGAAAACAGTTTTACTGAATACTGTATACAACAAACAACATACAGTACTAAGCTCATTTAATCTTGGCAGCAAAGGTCTAAGTGAGCCTACCGAACCTTAGGCTGGGGCCCTGCCTCCACGGCGGCTCAGGGGTAGAACAGGAGGAAGCAAGGTCCTGGGTTGGAACTGGGAAGGCGCCTGGCTCCCTTGGGACTGAAGGCCATGCCACCCTCTCTCAGTTCCTGCCTGGTCTGCTGGGTGGGGAATTGTGAGCTAGCAAGGGACCTGGGCCCACAGTATGTGGTGTTTCAGGCTCAAAGCAGCAAGGCCAGATCATGGGTCTTGACCAGTGAGGACTGTGCAGTATCCTTCAGACCTGGACACAGAAAGAGAAGCTCAGCAAACACCAGGAGGGATGACTAAAGAGGCCAGGATTGCGTTGTACGTTTTATGAGGCCAGGGACCTGGGAGTTGGTACACAGTATGTGCTCAATCAATGTCTGTTGAGTGAATGAGTAAGTAAATGAATGGTCGTGGGAGTGGATAACAGGCGGTCTCTAAAGAGAAGGTCTGAACCTCTCCAGGACACTGCAGAGGGAAGGAGTGTGAGGTGTGGGGGCACGAGGACAGGGAACTATTGCTTAGGGTGGGAAGTATAAGGTTCTAGAAATTCTGACAGGCTGTTTACTGTCATTTTCATTACCTGCGCATTCTCTCTCAGGGTGGTATTGCTTGCAATGCAGTTTTTACACTGATAGCCAGCAAATGATTAGGTTGTTTAGAGCTTGAAAAGTTTGTTCCCTTACTCATTAAACTTTATGTCTCTAGCTGTTCACTGAACATTATCCTAATATTGCCCCATGAACATTACCACCTGTGCACCATAAGTACCATTAGATTGGCATTAGGACCTGCTAGGGAATATTTTATGATGTGGGCTGACAAACTCCCCAAACAGATGAACCTGAGACATGTGAGCAGCCCATAAAACAACCCTATTGGACTTTCAATGTGAATGTTTGACATTCACAATTAAAATGATAGTGTAACACCCTTTTGCACACATAAAATTTGACAAGCACTATGAGAACATCATCTTCTTATCTGATGTGCTAGCAAATATAACCACAATGCATTCTGCGTGGCAGTGGAAAGTAAATAGGTTTCACAACTCCAGCTGTGCAGTCCCCTGCAGCTGAAATCCTGGGACAATCCAAAAAACTTCTAATGTCAGTTTGTCAATGTCACTTAAAGAGTCTGTGAGGATTTACATTTATTTAGAGAGCTGACACTCACCAGATAATATATGAGAGTAATAATAGTCCTTTAACGAAAAAAAAGTAAAACAAAATTCTCTGTAAACTTTTCAATGTCAAGCACATACTACAAATGACTTGTATCTCAGAACACACTAGGAAGACACGTTATTTTTCTGTCTCTGATAGAAATGGCTACTACGCATGTCCTACAAACAGCTTTCTTGTCCACAAAGCCAGCTCCTTGGCTTGCTGGCTGGAGAGACACTACAGAGGAAGACTAGAAGATTGCACACATACTCTCACCTGACTGCAGCCCCAGCCCAACACTCCCTTATGGCAAAAAAGCATTCATTCATTATTTTTCAACCCATCAGATTTTCTGTTCTGCATTATAAAAAAATAAGTAGATGGTTACTATCATGTGGTTGCGGTTACTAAGGAATTTGGAATCACTGAATAATAGTGCAATTTATAAAATATAATGAGGAGTCACCAGAAACTGCTTGTAATATTTTCCAGAGAAAGGTTGAAAATTAAAGAAGCTTCCTTGGAATGCCTATCACCTGGAGGGCAGCAGCGCAACAGTCAGGTGGCAGACAGCACCCGACTCTCCCGGGCAGCATGGAGGGGTGGGTGGAGAGGCCAGGTTTAAAATCCTCGCCCATACTTCATCGGCATTATCTATGCTCTGAAATCTCCAAAGGAGCTAGACATTTCCTGAAATATGATTTAATTTTCAAATATCAGGGCTGTAGCTAGAAAATAGATTTTGGATGTATAATACAGTAGTTTGGGTTGGGTAGAATCTTGCTTCCTATTAAAAAATCATTTCTGAAATACCAGCTAACATAAAATGTGTGATGCTTGGTAAATGTGGAATATTGGATTCTGGGCAACTGGTCTGGCTGCCTGCAAAGCATGGCAACTCCCCTCTGAGCCGCCCAGTGCCTCTTCAATCCTTCTGTTCCAAAGAAGCAGCCATGCGCACATCTGGCGTTTAAAGCTAACAGGAAAGCAACAGTCGCCAAAACCCGACCTTCCACAGGAGGCAAGTGAGATGGAGGGCACAAAGAAATCACCAGACAGAATAAAAGAGAAGAGATCGAACATTTATTGAGTTCTCACTATGTGCCCGAGGTCTTAGATACCTTTGTCTCATTTATCTCTCATAATAACTCTGTGTGCTGGGTTTCATTGTTCTCAATGTACAGATTGGGAATTCAGATAGAAAATGTTGAAATGAGTTGCCCAATGTCACCACTGCATCTAGTAGAGTAGCTGGTTCTGAGGGTTTACCTGTCATTAATTACTCATGAAGGTAGCCCATTCAGACACCCCTTGTCAACAGGGAAGAAACCGCTGCCTATTTGGGGTTAGCGAGCACCTCCTCAGCACCAGGTACTGTGTTAGACATCAAGTCTAAACAATAAGGAAGGCTTAGTCCCTGAAGAAGGCAAGGGATCTCTTTCATCATAGATGGGAACCTCTGAATAAGACTCAGCTTTCTTCCTGTAACCATGTCCAAAGTCGTCCAAACATCACAGAAAGAGAGCTGCCACATAGTGAGTCTAATTTGTGTCAAGTATTGTTAGGTTCTTTAGAGAATCCAAAAGAAATAAGAATGTGAATGAACAAATATATCAAAAGGACCATTTGGAATTTACAACAGTATAGTACAAAGTAGTTTAGTATACCTTCTCCCCTACCTGAGTATGCAGCGTATGGACATTCTCAACTTAATCTACACCACCAGGACCTAACTTCCTGCCCAGTGTGGAAGCTTGGGAAATCCAGAGCCCCAAAAGTGGCACCATAAAAGACTTTTTGTCTACATACCACAGAGAAAAGAAAACAGCTTCTGAAGTTACTGTAGATATGGCACAATCTGTTTTCGACAGCAGATTTGGTTGATATGTGATATACTCAACACATTTCTCAGTGATTTCTGGAGTTTTCTTCTGGCTACCTTTAAAGCTCTGATTTCAAAGGGGAAAATCATTTCACCTTTTCAATTTTGTTTATTCAACCAAAGGGGAATAGTAGGCAACTTGACATTTACATTTTAACTCCTTATGCTAACAATTCCCCATTGTTTTCCAGAATTACAGCAACTGCTTGTTTCTAATCAATGTTTTTCCTCCAGGACTGTTTTCTCCTCCTGTCTACTGAGAAATGATTTTGGTTTCTCTCAAGAAGATTCTGTTACCTCAAAGTCAGCAAGGGCAAACCAGTATTGTTCTTTTATGAGGTCTTTAAAAATATTTTGATGATATTGCAGTGGTTTACTCTGATCAAAAGAATGAGGAGATGTGGTTGGGAAAGTGAAGTAAATATGAGATTAAAGCAGTTGTGTCTGTGAGCAGAGCAGACCTGCTGGGCCAGAGCCACTGTGCAGATGAATGTTCTATTAGCTGAGGCAGTCATTCCCAGTAGCCCCCCAGCTCCTTAGCCTGGTTGGTTAACTGAAATGTTACTTACTCCCCTCAAAAATGGTCACCAAGGGGATCGGCAATAAACAGTGTTATATTTTTTGGTAGACAATGAGAAATGCCAGGAAGAAAAAGGCCACTTAAATGCACAGCATTCCTGTGGGGCCCGCACCCCCTCCTCAGGCTCCCGCCTGGCACAGGAGCTTCCTGGCAGGCCTCCTGGGCAGCAGCTGCTCAGCCACCTGACAGCTGACGGCTTAACCAGCAGCGACTTGTTTCCGCTACATCCAGAGGTGACAAGGACAACAATTCCCAAGGGCCAAGTGCCAAAATGTAAAGAAGAAAGAATGAGAGCCACAGTTCGTGGGACAGCTAAGGCCTCCCTGGAACTCCAGACTGTTAACACCTCCTGGAGGGCGCTGGACTGTTGGTTATTTGAGTTGCTTGTTGGGTTCATAGAGTCTTGTCTTACCCCACCTGTCTGTCATATTTCAAGCAGCTTGTGGGTATAATGCCATTTGCTTAACAACTACGTGTGGGCTTTCCTTGTGCCTATACTGGGCTAGTGACATAAAGGAATGAGAAATAGTCCTTGTCCCAAAGAATATTCAGATGGGTGAAGTCAGCACCAGAAGTGAGTAAACCATATACTATAATGGCAACTGGGGCGAGTAGGAAGTGTGTAGAATGAGAGGGGAGAATGGGAACACCTGTGCCTTGGACTTCACCGGGGTCTGAGCGATGTAGGCAAGGCTGTTGTGGTGGGTGTGGACCAGGCTGTCCTGCGGGAGGCCAGCTGTGCCTTATGGGATGACGCGAGAGAGTGAGCTTCCACCTCAGCCGGGTGGAAGCAAGCTGGCCTCCACTCTCTTATGAAATGAAAGCTTCTGTAATTGCATAATCCCTTCCAGCTAAAAATGTTACATTTTCATAAAACATTTTTGTCTGTGTGGTTTGTACAAATAATGTTGACATTTGTGTGGCCAGTGAGGGTGTGAGTGTAGTCTGAAAGGGTCACAGTGTCACTTAGAGGTCCTCAATGCACCTTTTTTTCTTTTTTCTTTTTAAACAGGAGCTGTACTTTTTAAATTTTTAATTATTATGTTTTAAAATATGTTTTTATTGATTTTAGAGAGGAAGGAAGACAGAGAGAGAGAGAGAAACATCGATGAGAGAGAAACATATTGATGGGTTGCCTCAGCAAGACCCAGACCAGGGCCAAGGATTGAACTTGCAAACCAGGTATGTGACCTTGACCGGAATTGAACCCTCGACCCTTGGTTCACTGGCCGATGCTCTAAGCACTGAGCCAAACTGGCCAGGGCTGCTACTCCTCTTTTTCGTAGTGGCTGTAATGACGAATGAGGTTTGCCAGCGAGAGAGGGACTGCACGGAAAACACTAACCCTCCGATGATTCTATGGGAAAAGTACTATGATCTTCAATTTGCAAATGATAGGTCAGCTCACCTGTCGAAGGTCACACAGCCTCTGAGTGGCAGAGCTGGAATGGAGATGGAGATGGTCATAGCCCAGCACCTCTGTTCTTGCTCTTCACTTCCGATGGCTTCCTCAGGCTCACCATAAGTAGCCACAGATGGACGCTAGTTCCCTGCAAAGTAAGAAGCTTCACTCTGAAATAGCGGTAAAAAGAAAGTTAGCTCACAGGGTTCCAAAAACACTTTATTGGAGCTGGAATAAGGAACTAAAGAAAAGACAGAATCAGAGATAAAAAGGGCATGAAGTCTTATTACCAGGAGAGTGAATCTCTGAAGCAGTCCTGGAACTGCATTGTGGCTTCATATCTCAGTTTGGAACAGCCTCCTTGGTAGAGATGGGACAGAGATTCGGGAATAGTATAAAAACCCGCACCAGCTCTCTCCAACGTATTTATAGGCCTAACAAAAGCAATCATTGTCAATAATGACACTAAGCAAGTCTAACTGCAGCAAGGAGTTACTGAGCATTCTGAAGGGGTGGGAACTTCCTGGATAAAACATTTTGCCTAAATTCGATTTAAATTTAATAAGCATCTGTAGAGAATCTAATATATTTTGGGTACTGTGTGATTTCATATGTGCCATTTTATTCCCAAATTAAATGCAAAATGAGGCATCAGTTTGAGTAGAATTTAGCTGACTTATTTTCTATTATAATGTGAATTATAATCACTACTGTTTAACATTTTTTTTGCAGGAACTTTAGATATATTATGTCATTTTATCCCAAGATAACTCTGTGAAGTCTGAATAATTATTATTCTCCTGTAGATGAGAAAATAATAACCAATAATCAATTACTAATTAAATAAGTATTAATTATTAATTGAATAATTTTAAAATTATTCTTGAATCAAATAAATTAAGTTCTGTCCAAAGGTTTTAACTCTAGTGACGTGAAAGAGATGGACTTTAAACCAAAAAAAATCCCAACCAAAATCAAAATTAAATATCTACTGAGATGAGACTTTTCTAAAAAACAAAAATAGGTAAAAAATATGAAATCTTGCCAAATTGTCATTTTATGTCAGAAAAAGGGGGTTCAGCAGAAATTGACCCACACAAATAGAGTCAATTGATCTTTGACAAAGAAGGAAAGACAATTCAATGAAGAAAGGATAGTCTTCAAAATAAATGGTGGTGAAAAACTGGACATCCACAGGCAAAAAAATAAAAATAAAAACATAAAACAAATTAATGTTGATACAGACCTCACACCTTTTACAAAAATTAACCCAAAATGGATCATGGATCTAAATGTAAAACACAAAACTATACAATTTATATATAGATGCAGGAGAAAATTTGGGTAATCTTGGGTTTGGCAATAACTTTTTATTAAAAATTTTTTTCCTTTATTGATTTAGAGAGAGAGGAAGGGAGAGGGAGAGAGAGAGAGAGAAACATCAATGATAGAGAACATCGGTTGGCCGCCTCTTACATGCCCCCCACTGGGAATTTGCCCAAAACCTGGGCATGTGCCCTGACCAAGAATTGAATCAGTGACCTCTTGGTGCATGGGTTGATGCTCAACCACTGAGCCACATTGGCCAGGCTGGCAATAACTTTTTAAGATACAAAGAAAGAATTGATAAATTAGACTTAATTACAATTAAAAATTGCTCTGTAAAAGATATGGTTAAGAGAATGAGAAGACAACTATATCCAAAATATACAAATAATTATTATTTTTAAATATGTTTTTATTATTTTGAGAGAGAGAGAGAAAGGGAGAGATAGAAACATCCATGTAAGAGAGAAACATGGATCAGCTGCCTCCCGCATGTCCCCCACTGGGGATCAAGCCTGAAACCTGGGCATGTGCCCTAACTGGGAATTAAACCGGGACCTCTCAGTCCCTGGAACAACACTCAATCCACTGAACCACACCAGCTGGGCACAAATAAATCATAAAACTTAACAAAAAGAAGTCAAACAACTAAATTTAAAAAATGAGCAAATACCTGAACAGATACCTTACCAAAGAAGATATACAGATGCAAGTAAGCATATGAAACTACCCTCACCATCATATGTCATCAGGGAACTACAAATTAAAGCAACAGTGAGACACCGTTAGTCACCTATTAGAGTGGTGAATATCCAAAACACTGACACTACCACATACTGGCGGAGATGTGGAGTAACAGGAACTCTCATTCATGGCTGATAGGAATGCAAAATGGTACAGCCACTTTGGAAGACAGTTTGGCAGTGTCTTACAAAGCTAAACATAGTCTTACCATAAAATCCAGCAATTGTGCTCATATCTATCCAATTGAGATGAAAAATCATATCACACAAAAACCACCGAAAATTAGGAGAAACCAAAATGTTCTTCCATGTGTGAATGGATAAATAAACTGTGGTATATACACACAATGGACTATTATTCAGTGATAAAAAGAATGAAATGTTATGTTATGAAAGAGATGGAGAAAGCTTAAATGTATATTGCTAAGTGAAGCCAGCCTGAAAAGGCTACCAACTATATGATTCCAACTATATGACATTCTGGAAAAGGCAAAACTGTAGAGGCAGTAAAAAAATCAGTGGTTGCCAAGGTTTCTAGGGGAGGGGAGAGTAGGTGGAACATGGGGCATTTTTAGGGCACTGAAACTATTCTGCATGATACTGTGATGGTGGATATGTGTTGTTATACATTTGTTAAAACCAAAAGAGTGAACCCTAATGTGGACTATGGACTTTAGTTAATAATAATGTATCAACATTGTTCATCAATTTTTTTTTTTTTTGCAATTTTTATTAATTTATTTTTGTTACAGATGTTTCTCCTTTTTCCCCTGTTGACACCCTCCTCCCAAGCCCACCTCCCTCCCCAGCATTATTATCTGTATATCCATTGGTTATGCATACTTGTATATAACTTCTGTGGTTTATCTCTTCCCACCCCCTGTCCACTCTTCTGAGGTTTGGCAGTCTGTACCCTATTTCTATGTCTCTGGGTCTATTTTGTTCTTTAGCTTGTATTGTTCATTATATTCCACAAATAAGTGATATCATGTGATATTTGTCTTTCTCTGATAAGCTTATTTCACTTAGGATAATACTTTCCAGGTCCCTCCACGTTGTCTCAAAGGATAGGAGATTGGTTCATCAATTTTAACAAGTGTACCACGACCACACTAATGGGAGATGTTAATGGGAAAACTGTGTGTGTGTGTGTGGGGGGGCACGTTATATGGAAACTCTCTGTACCTTCTGTGCAACTTTTCCACAAACCTGAAAATGCTCTAAAAATTAAAGTCTATTAAAAGTTTTCTTTAACCCCACTGAAGTGAGAAGAACTGCCAACCTTTACCCTAGAGAAATGTGGAATTCAACTAAATGTTGGTAGGTATTCCCAGATAGGACAGGTAGACCTCTCACATTGGGATTGCTGTCTTATTATTAGATTAGACTGTACTTTCCTTCAGATACTGTCTCCTTTTTGGGATATAACAGGCTGATTGTAATCGACCTTTTGATCAATGAGACCAGCATGCCTACGGTTCACTAAATGGAAAAAATGGGACCTGAATACCCCCATTCTTTCCATTTGCTGTAAGATGTGTGTCTCACGGACACATCACTGTCGCCACTGGAACACCAAGGAAGCTACTCTAGAGTATATGGCGGGAGGGAGCAGAGTGTAGGCTATCAAGATGGGTCCAGGGGAAGAGAGCCACCCTGGGAATCAGAGCGGGTTTCTCCTGGGCAGCAGATACAGGTGTAGATGGAGAGCTCCAGGAAGAATGTCCTTCTGACCACATGCTAGAAGAGTACGGTCGGAAGTTGGAGCCCTCTTCCTCATGACAGGTCTTTGAGTGCCTTCCTGAGAGACTCAGGTAAAATACAAATTGACAAGAACTTTAGTCTTTCTTTTATCATATTGCAATTCTTTTCTGAAATGGTCCCAATACTTCAGCAAAGAAAAGCAATCTGGCCTGCACAGTCTGCTAAGCAATACTGGGGAAACCAAAGGGATTCGATCTAAGTAGAGGTGCATAATCTGGGCTGCCCACCAGAATGACCTGAGAAGCTTTACAAAAAGTACTGATGCCTGAGGTTCACCTCCAAAATTTGGCTGATGTGGAACGGGGCCTAGACATCAGGATATGAATTCTCTCCAGATGGTTCTAATTGCAGCTAAGTTTGAGAACCATGGGGCAGAAGCACAAGGGGCTTGTTCTACTCCACCCCCTCTCTGGCTCCAGGGGTGAAGGGCAGCTGTTGTGGAGCTGACTCAGCTGAGTTCCAGGACATGGGCAGTGATTCGACCAAGATAATCCACCCCAGGCTGTGGCAGGAAACCAGGCCCCCTCATGTTAAGGTAGGGATATCTAAAAGGGGACCCAAGGGAACTAGTAAGATCACATTTTCTACATTGAAAAGTACAAAAGAAGGCTTTTTGCCTGTGGTAAATGGCAAAACCCAACCTGACCCCCAGTCTGTGTCATTTGAAACCCATGCTCCCTTTCAAAGACCCGAGGGCTGCAGAGTTCAGTGGGTTTTCACCTGTCTGAGCATCTGGGTGTGGTCATGCAAGAGGATGCAACACGAACCTGGGGGCTCACAGGATTTATTTTCAAACATCTGCAAGCTTTTCCATGCTGCAGACTGCATTCATTGTAGAAGGCACAGGCTGACCACGCTGGTATTTGATTTGTGTGGGCAACAGGACTCGCAGTCAGGAGAGAGTACCAACCATTCTAGTTTAAGGTTTAAAAAAAAAAATCAGACAGAGAGCTAAAGTAGGCTATTCCAGTGGCACTCTGTCCAGTAATGCTCACCAAGAAGCAGGGAACAAAATCGAGGAGGGAAATCTTAAGTCATTGTTTCATTTTGTCAGAATTCAAACAGCGCAGTTTCTCCCTTAAGCTCTGACACTCGGTGGCCTCTGTCTCCTACACTGCACAAAGACAAAGCTACACCACACACACACCGTCCTTCCCAAGAAAGAAATCCTGAGGCCAGTCTGTTCACTAGCACGGGAGTGAGGCTGGTCACCACACAGTCTCAGGAGGTGACAGCAGTTGTATTTGGTGGCAACTGAGGCGGAATAGTCACCATCAGGGCATGTGGAACATTAGAACATTGCAGTTCGCTTTGGTGAGGGTCCCAATCCTTCAGTAAAGTCCAGTCTCACTTCACAGTCTAACCGACAGCACTGGGCAGGCCAAGGGGACTAGATTTAGGTAAAGATGCTTAACCCGGGCTGCACATCATGCTAACCTGAGACTTGAAGAATACGGATGCCTGAGTCTCATGCCTCAGCCTCAGCTCTCTGTCTTGTGTAACCGAGGTTCCAGACTGAAGCCACACATGTATTTGAGCAGCTGGGAAGTCACAGTGACTGTTAGACTTTGGGGGCAAAACTATTGTAATCTGCCAGTCTGACAGGTGAATGAACCAGTCTTTGAGGAAAATGTTCTGCCTACATCCTTTCCATCAATGCCCATTAATATGGTTGTTGACTGTGTTATTTAAGAAAATGATGGCCCAGCCCTGGCCGGTTTGGCTCAGCGGTTAGAGCATCGGCCTGAGGTACAGAGAGACCCGGGTTCGGTTCCCGCTAAGGGCGCATACCTCGGTTGCAGTTTGTCCCCGGCCCTGGTTGGTCGTGCGGGTGGCGGCCACTTGATGTGTCCCTTTCACATCGATGTTTCCCTCTCTCTCTCTTCCTCTCACTCCCTCCCGCTCTATCTGAACAAAAAATAGAAAAATGTCCTCGGGTGAGGATGAAAAAAAAAAAAGAAAAAAAAAAGAAAATGATGGCCCTGACCAGTTTTCTCAGTGGTTAGAGCATCAGCCCTTGGACTGAAGGGTCTCAGGTTTGAGTCCTGGTCCAGGGCACATACCTGGGTTGCAGGTCCAATCTTTGGCACTAGTCAGGGGACATGTGGGAGGAAACCAATTAATGTGTGTCTCTCACTTTGATGCTTCTTTCTCTCTCCCTCCCTCCCTCCCTTACACTCTATCTTTAAAAAAAAAAAAAAAAAATCAATGAAAAAATTTCCTTGGGTGAGGATTAACAAAAAAAAGGAAAATGATGGACAAAAGTAGAATTTTAAAGAACAATTTTTTTCTACTGAGCAAGAATGAATGGAAACTATGAAGGAAGATGTGATGCAGTTAGAGTTTGAAGAAAACATTTCCTGAGCACTTCCTATGCACAGGGAAGAAACACTGGCAGGACACTGCTGCCTGAGGGGCTCGTGATTTATGAAAGGCGACAGGAATTGACACACTCAAAACCCACCTAATGCCCAACAATATTCCAGGCTAACAGGTGAAGGTGGGTTTGTGGGAGTCTTCCAGATGGAGCAGATGCCTGAGCAAGGTCACGGAGGAGGAGCCAGCCGAGTGGAGAGCAAAGGAAATGCCCTGGGCAGGGAGACAGCGTGAACAGGAAAGAAGCGGAGAGGAGGAAGAGCTGGTGGATGTTTTCAGAAGTCCTAACAGTCTCCAGATCTGAGCATCACTGGTGTGAAAAATAAGACCTTGAGAACATTAGAACCAAGGTTGGTGACCAAGCACTCCCTCTTCTCACAATCCCCATTGTCTCCCTCCACCCTCCATAGACTGCACCCCTGCGCAGAACTCATGCCTGGCTCTGGGGACACAAAGTGCATTCTCGTTAGTACTTCAAAACTTGGCACGCTGTCACCAAGCCCTTTTTGAGTGCAGCTGGCTTCTCTCTTCTCTCTGCCTTTTCTACTGTGGAGTAGAAAGAACAGATTGAAGCCAGGTAGTGCCTGGTTTGAATTTCTCCTCCTACACCTGGCAGGTGGGTGGCCCAGAGCATGTGTCCTCCCCAGGTGCTCTGACTGTCCTGAGACTGTGAGGATGCCCTGAGCAGAGCACTCGGGGGGCGGGGGGAGGGGGGTACCCAGCAAGTCTGAGCTGGCCCTCCATGCCCTTCTCTTTGCTTCTCTCCAAGCCAGAGCCCATTTTAAGATGCCCCAGTCATTGTGCAAATACAGTCTTCAGGGTTCGGTTTCTCCATATTTCACCTTACAATTCCCACTGAGGTCCATGCCGGGCAGTGCGGCCTCAGTGACTTCACGTGCAGGAATTACTCTGGACTGGCCCTTTCTCTCAACACAATGTTCCCCTCACATTCTTTCAGCTCTTTCAACTGACATGCACCCTCCCTGGGAACTGCAGGTGTTCTTATTGAGCTGTGTGAACTTATCACTCTGATAAAAAGCAAACCATCCCATTTTATTCCCCCTACTTCCCTCCTTTCCCAGCTCTTGCACTTCCCCACTGACCTTCACTAATTGGCATGAACATTATCTCTTTATACACCCTTCTCCTGCCTCCCTCTGCCGGCTCCCTCCACTCCTGACAGGAACACCATAACTGTCCTCCCTTAGGATGGTGGTGTGTCCCAAGCTCCTTCCTCAGTTGTGTGAGAGAAGAGGTTGATAAGGTCTGCATGGAAGAAGACAATAGAACAACTTCTCAGTGGTTTCCCCATCCTTAGTTCTGATAAAATATCTGTCCCCCCCCAGCAGAAAAGACAAGGAAAATCAATCTAGACAAATTAAATATAGTAATTGATTTTTATTGAGCTCACTTTATCCTTGGTCTTACTCTATCATCTATTCTTAAAAGAGTTTGCCATTTTATGGCAAAAGATTTAGTGACTTTGGGTTAATTACTTGGGTTTAGGTAATTTCTTTTACAGTAAAGACAATAACATTCAATATAGTGAATCAAAACAATCTTAATACAATTTCACTTGGCAGCTACAGGACCATCACCATGATCTATGTGCTTTCCATGTAGGTAAATAATGATGAGAAAACATTCAGAGCATAGCTGGCAGCAGTAGGTTTAAGTGCTTATCCTCAAGCAATTTTTCACAATGAATATTCAATTAGATTTTCAAAAGAAATGAGAAAATAGCAAAAGCATCATACAATGGCTTATTTCTTAATGTTTTCAAGTCACTTTATCTCTATATTTTTAGGGAGGGAATATGCAGACCCCCCCCCCTCAATCCCCAAAATAGGGCATAGCACAAAAACAGCCCATCTACGTTTGTATACATCAGATTTTATGATTTCCCAGGAGGCAGTGTTGAGTGGCAGGCTCATGGTCTTCCATGTGTTTCTCCTCTGCCCCACTCAAGTGCTTCTCCATGTTCCTGAGCCTCCGGCAGAACTAATTTCTTGAACAAATCCTTTCTTCTTTCTTGCCCTTTACTTCAGCCTCACCCTGTTCTCATCTTCCCCTGCTACCCAACCCTACTCACGAGCTCCCGTCAGAAGCACTTCATCTCTCAATAAACACACCATAACTTGGGCTGTAACTGTGACTTTATTCCTCAGACTTTGATATAGCCATTGTCTTAGTTTTGGGGCACCTAGAGCCAACCCTAAGACCACTGTTAGAATGTGTGTAGTTCATTTGGGAGATGATTCCAGGATGCAACATCAGAGGAATGGAGGGATAAAATAGAAAAGAAAAGGAAGCAAGTAAAGGTTCATTATCAAGCAAATTATTATTGTAAGTCCACAGTCACAGATATGATAACTATGTATGTGGCTCCCAGAGCACCCCCAGAGCAGGAGTTATATCTGAAGGGTGAGGGAGCATTTATACAATAGTTCTCACCAGCTATGCAGCCATTTATTGTTAATTCCTAACATTTCTAGCCTTTTTGTATAGGTAGAACAGTGGATTCCATTAGCTATAGGGAACCCCCAGGTGATGCAATCCAGATGCTTGCAGCTGGAAGTCCAGCAAGTCCACATTGTAAGGACAGGAATGTATGGGCAGGCATGGCAAGGTCTGCTCAGCCACTGTAGGGCTTACTTGCCCAGCTAGTGATGGCAAATACATTTCATATGGAGTGTTAACTCCAGTCAATTCCTATGGCTTTGTTGAGAAAGATTCAGAGGTTGTGTTAAAGGTCAGCAGGAGAGAGAACATGTGGTTGACCAGAGATCTCTGACAGGAAAGAGTTGGACAAAGACTGGTGATATCTTGCTTGATATTTGTTGTCCTGAATTCTGAAATTACACCTGAAAGGGGTGGGCAGAATCAAGTCCCCCAAGGGCCACAGAAAAACAAAAATGTCAAAGGGAAGGGAATCAGGACTCGTTGAAAGAACCCCCCCTAAAATCAAAGTTCCTGCAGTCGTCAGAAAGCCCATAGATTCTTCTTAGTGTCAGGTCTACTTTTTATTGAGCTTCCTAACATTATCTGGGCTTTTGATATGTCTGGGCAGAAGTGGGAAAATTCTCCTGAGAGAGAAAGAAATGAATTAGCTTGAGTAATGGCAAGTTTTAGATGAAGATTGAATATTTTGTGTGATTTTTAAAAGTTTAAACCTACATTTTCCCCCTAGATTGAATATTAATTAATGCATTTATTTAAGAAGTCCCTTGCAAGTATCTGTTATAGCCCAGCAATTATTATATGCTCTTTAGAAAATAAAAAGATGAATGAAGCATAGTCCAGGCCCCCGCAAATCCTATAATCTAGGAAAAGGGACAATACACATCCTAGCAGGACAGCCTGAGACCATGGTAGTTGAGAGCACAGAATCTCTGGGCCTTCATATGAACCTGACACTTACCACTTGGGGACCTGGAGACATTTCTTTAATCTCTTTATGCCTCAATGTCCTCATTGCTACCTACCTCATCAGGTTGTCTCAGAAATTATAGGTAATACCTGTAAAATTAGAATAGCGTCTCAAGAATGGTCAATATGCGTTCACTCTGCTTTTCCTGTGAAAGCACAGATTAGGAGTATTTCATTTCCTATTCTGGAGAATCAGGAAGACTCGAAAGAGCAGCTGGTACTTGAACTGGGCACTGCTGGCTGAAGAGCATTTCACCAATGAGAAGGGGAAGAGGGTTCCTCCAGGCAAAAGAAAGCTACTTGCAAAGGGCAGAGGAGGGAAGCAGGGAGTCGAGGGAGCAGCCACCACTGACAGCCACACAGAGGGAGGAGAGAATGTCGCACTTTCTTTTCCTGGCAAGCAATAAACATGATCAAAACTATATTTTAAAAATATGATTCAGACAGCCCAGCCGGTGTGGTTCAGTGGATTGAGTGTCGTCCCATGGACTGAGAGGTCCTGGTTTGATTCCTGGTCAGGGCGCGTGCTCGGGTTGCGGGCTCGATCCCCAGTAGGGGGTGTGCAGGCGGCAGCTGATTGATGTTTCTCTCTCATATCCATGTTTCTATCTCTCTCTCTAAAAAAAATCAATAAAAACATTACATATATATAAAATTCAGACAAGAGAATCTATGAGTATACATGAATTGCTATAAAATTCCCTCACCCCTTCTCTCTAGGTGTACCAAATAAGCATTGAATGTAAAAGAAAAACATACCAACTCAAATTTCCTGAGTGACAGGCCAGTCTGAATCCATGCAGCAGCAACACAGGCATCCGTAATACCTCACACACGCTGGGAGCCACTCTGGACCCAGCTCCTCTGGGAGGCCAGTCCGCTTGGAGCTCGTGCCGCCAGATGGAACAAACTGCAGTGCGAGAGTGAGGACTCCAGATGCCTTTTGTCTGAAACATGCACAGAAATCAGCAGCTTCCTCTAAGGCAGCTCTGGAAAGCCAGATAAACCAACCTCCTTGAGTCTGATTAACAAAGTATTGCTTGCCCCAACTTTGGATACATTAAGTCCAGAAAAACAAAAGTTTTGTTGAAATGTATCTTTAACAGCTTGCAGGGAGCATTTGAAGGACAAGGTGAGGTAAGGGGAGAAGGGGAATATAAACTATCTCAATCCCACAGGAAGATTTCTCTGCTGTCCTAATCAAAGGCAGAGGTACATACTGTTCAAGCTGGAAGGATCCTCTGACTTGGGCTAATTCAGCTCCCGCATTGCCACGTGGGAGAACTGAGGACCCCGAGGGAAGGCAACCCAGCTTCCATCTCTCAGCAAATTCTTGGCAGACCTAGGACTAGAGTCTGGTTGGTAAATATGGGGAAGGATTACTCTTCTAATTGATTAAAAGACACTGAAAAGTAACACTGACTTCCTGATTGTTCTCACAGAGCTAAGAGCAGCACAGGCAAAGGGAGAGGACTGGGAGCCACTTGTGATTTTGTGTTCTGGAAGCCACACTGAAGGAAATAAAAAGAAGAGGTCACATTAATTTTAATATTGTATTCTACAGTTCATTAACTCAGTGTGTCTAAGATGTTACTTAAATATGCAATCAATCTAAAATGATTAATGAGATATGTTGTGTACTAAGTCTTTGAAGTCGGGGGTGTTTTACACTCAGGGCACACTTCAGTTGGGGTGAGCTATATCTCAAGTGCCCACTAGCCCCGTGTCTGGGGGCTGCCACCGTGGACAGGACAGGCAGAGACAGTGTAGCTTCAGCTGTTCCCCTGTGAGAGATTCACAGATATTTAGTCATTTATTCACTTAGTATACACAGGGCTCCTGTTTTGTGCTTCTCTCTGGATGTGAAACAAACACACATTTCTTGCTTTTAGGGACCTGAGAGTTCAGTGCAGGAATCCAACAATAAGTTGGCAAACATGCATAAGCAAAGTATGAACAAATGTGTGCATATGTGTATGCACATATACAAAATTAGTTCATTGGTTTCAAATTGAGGAAAATCCCGAAAGGGAAATGAGCAGGGTGCCATTAGACATCAATAAACAAGCAGGGTGCTCCTTCAGACATGAAGTCTGGGATCACTGTCCTAAGGCTCCCCCAGCTAAGCCCCAGCCGGGGGGCGAAGAAGCCAGTTGTTTGAAGAACCATCCAGGAGAAAGCATTCCAGCCTGAGCCAAGGACCTGAGGGAAAGAACCAGAAAAAAACCACTGTGGTGGAGTGAAGTGAGGGGGAACACTGGTGTTTTCTCCTGGGCTTGTTTACATGTTAGAGACAATGATTACATTTCATGCATTGTTCATTTTTCTGCTGAAAATAGAAAGTAGTTATGATTTGGTGGAAGCTGAGGTCTGGTTAGGAGGAGCAGAACAATGGCGCAAGGCCACGGGCAATTTCAAAGGAGAGTGGAGAGCCTGGCGCAGTCCAAGGCCAAAGCTATCCTTAAAAGCATGAAGGAGAGAAACGTAAACGAGGTGAGCATCAATCTTGTGGACTATATTGACGCATGACCCCTCTTCCTGTGAGAATCCCACCTTTCAGCACTAGAGTGAAACCCCAGGGGAGTAACGCCTTAGGGTTACCTGGGAGCTTGGCTCCTGGAATGCTCCCTTAGATCCCTTAGATCTTGGCTCCTGGAATCTTCCCATCCCAGGACCAGAAAATTCGTAGGCTAACTGCTAGGGCAGTCACTTAGCATTAGGAATAACCACAATGAAGTCATTTCAGAGAAATTAGTTGTCTTACCCTCCAGAGAAAAAGATCTCACATTTTCTCTGAATAATGGCTTCTAGTAATTTAAGCCTCTTCCAGGAAACGTCCCTTTCTGAGGGCACCTCCCATCTGAGTTTAGCAGCACCGCTGCAGGCTCTGAGGCAGAGCAGGCACCTGGAAGGGACTGGTGTGGGGACACGGGAGTGGGGGACACACAGGTCGCAGTGCAAGGCCCTCTGCTTGGTCTCAGTGGAACAGTGGAAATGGGTATTAAAGTGACTCACTTTCTCTAGAGAAATGTTCACATTTTCTCTCTTTTTAAAGCCCTTCTATGACTCTCTGTGGAATTGTCTAATTGTCTTTATGTTCTGCTTAACTTCAGCTGGGGAGAGCAGAACAAGTTGCTGGAAATTCCTATCAACAGAGACAAATCATTGGAAGGTGGACTGACTTCACTACTGAACAACACAAAGGGGTCATGCCTTCAAAGTATCCCCCGTCACCTCCCAGGCACGAAAATGCCACTTAGGATGAAGTATACATCAGGCCATGATCAGATACAGGATTTAAGTTTGATTCAGGCAGTGAGATCACCCAGCAGGACTCCAGGGTAACGAGCTAAAAGGACAGGTGAGTTTTCATGGGGGAGATTGGAAAGAGAGGGGAAGGAAGAAAAGAGAAAGCAAAGAGGAGAAGCAAGGCCTCAACACAGCCAGGGGCAGGCCTGTGAACCAGAATACAGATAGGGTATTTAGGAAGCATGAAGACTGTGAGAACCTAAGGCAAGTTGCCAAAAAGAGGGCCAGAAGTCAGCAACTTTTTACAGAGTTAAGACAAACCTCATCCATGTCACAGTTTTTCCTAAAGCCGGCCTGCAAGAAGTGCAAACCACTCGTGATGTCTGAGGTGCAGCCTTGTTTGCATCAATGCATCGCTCACTCATCACTCAACATGCACTTATGAGCGTCCACTCTGTGCAAGGTACCATCAAGTGCTGGCGATATTACTATGTCTTGACCTACACTTTTGAATGTATCTGGTTAACTTAGACCATCTTTCAAATGCCTCATATTTTTCTGCCATTTTGGTTTCCATTCATTTAGCTAACTCCTGCTTTCTCTGTTAGGTGATACTGTTCAGATACCTCAATATTTTTTTGATTGAGGTGGAAATATTACATGACATTAAATGCTTAGGTTTATTTAGCATCTATTACCAGCATCTTCATCTAGTCTAAATGATGGGAAATGGACCACTTGCTCTTCTCATGCTGCTTTGCAGAATGCTGATCAGAGAAGAAGCAGGGACTAGCATTACTCCAGCATCTACTACTGTGCCAAGCACTTTACTTATATTATTTCATTTGTGTCTTATAACAACTTTATTACTTTTATTTTTATAGAGAAACTCTATAAAAGAAGTTCAGAGAACTAAAGTAACTTACCTAAGCACTGACAGCTGATAAGGAGAAGAGTCAAAACTGCACCCAGATCTTCCTAACCCACCAAGCCAAGCTTTTCCCACCAATATGCAGGAATTTTCTGCTAATTTTAAACCATGGTGGTGGTTAAGAACACCTACTGTGGGTCTAGATAGCATGGGTTTGAGTCCCAATCCTGCCATTTACTAGCTGTATATTCTTGGGCAAGTAACTTCATCCTTCTGTGTCTTCGTGACTTCATCTATAAAATGGGTTGCAAATAGTGCCTTTTTCACATAGGCTGTGGATGAAATAAACGAGCTGATGTTGTAAAGCCCTTACACTGCTGCCTGGCACATAGTTGTTGATCAATAAACATTAACTGCTATAATTTCTAGTAGTACTTCAATGAAAACAGAAGTTACTGTAGAAGTATTCCATGGTTTTATTTTCAAAAGCATTTCTATATTAACTACAAGAGCTAGTTTTTTGCCTTCTGCCTTAAAGTCATCATGTATTTATTTTTGCTAAAATTCTTATTAATCAAAATTTGCTTTACCACTTAATTCCCAATATAAAGGAATAGTTAAGAAAACATGCTGCAGTTACTTAGTATTGTATTAAGCAATTTAAACTATGACAAAAGGATCACATGTCCAAACTGAAGACATAACTTTGAAATAATAAGTGAAAAAAGGAGGCGTGCAAAATTATGCAAATACTTTTGATGTGCCTATAAAAAAAATAGGCTGAGAGGAAAAGACCAAAATCATATCAGTCTTCATATTAGCAACCTGAAATTATGAGTAAGTTTTTCCTTTTTCTCTAACATTTTTATGTGATTTGATTACTTTGTACATCATAGTAAAATAATGCACCATTCCAATGCTTTCCAAAATATACATAAAAATGATCAAAACATCCTTATACAACCTGTTCTAATAATTTTAATTTCACATGTATGTGAGAGGGTGCGTTTTGTATGAAATAAAAGGCTAAGCATGTTCAGGAACATCACATGAAATGAATAAAAAACTTTGAGAAAAAATAAGAATCTAAGTCTTTCATAAAAAATAAATTTTCCTTAAGAGCTAAAATTGACTATGCTAAGAAAACACTAGAGGAGCCAGGAGGAAATCTGAGGCTGTTTACATTTCCACTGTGGAAGTGTTTCTGACAGATGGAGGCTTCCTCTCCTTCCCCCTTTCAAGCCTGCAGGAGCTCTGCCCAAGTCAGGGGCTGATGTGCTGATGTACTCTCCCTACCCCTTCCCATAGTGGGGGCTCCTCGGCAGTATTTGCTCCTTGAGCTCCAGCAGTGCCCCAGCTGGTCCCAAGATGGGGTAGGCCCTCACTTCTGTGATTTTTTGCCTATTCCCCTCCCCTCCCCTCCCCTCCCCTCCCCTCCCCTCCCCTCCCCTCCCCTCCCCTCCCCTCCCCGCCCCTCCCCGCCCCTTCCCTCCCCTCCCCTCCCCTCCCCTCCTTTGCCCTTTCCTGACATTAGTAGGTCAGTTCATGGTTGTTACTGGAAACTGGTGAAAATGTCTACCGCCATTGCTGGGCCAAGCAGTCACAGAGAAACTTAAGGAAACTTATGGTGGCCAGTCATTGCCCAGCATGGGGACTGTGCAAGAGCTCCGACATCTGATTGTCACATTTGAACTCACAGCTTCACCACTGAGCAGCTGGTTGATTAGCGGCAGGTCAGAGCAACTCGTGCCACCTCAGTTCCCTGTCTGTAAAGCTGGGATGACAAAGACAATATCTGTCTTACGGAGTTCCCATGAGGAATGAACAAGCTACTATTAAAGTATTGGTGTGGTCAGTGCTCAGTGAAAATTAGCTACAATTACTACCTTGTAACTCCTCCAGTTGTGCCCCTGAGATATTTGCCTCAGTAACCTTTTTCTGAATCCCTCTTAGCCTTTAAGCCAGTTGCAGCCCTTCCTGCCCTCCCACTCCTCTCTTTCCCTCCACTTCCACTAGACATTATTATTCTATAAAGGCAGGAAAAACTGGGCCTGGTAAACGTCAGTATGTTCATATCTACAGAAGGGCACAGCCACTTACCCAGAGCCCAGTGAGAGCCACCACTGGGTCCCACCTAAGCTCGACTCTCCATCTTCATCCTGTGAGACCTAGTGGAACTAGGCAGCGTGCCCAAATCTCTGCAACAAAGTGGTGCATCTGAAATATAAACCATATTGTTCAACCACACTCAAGTCCACATATACCCCAAATATATGTATTTCATGATTTTTTTCTTTCCTTTTCTCTTTAAGGGGATTGACAGCCCTGGCCGGTTTGGCTCAGCGGTTAGAGCGTCGGCCTGCGGTCCAGAGAGACCTGGGTTCGGTTCCCGCTAAGGGCACGTACCTAGGTTGCAGTTTGTCCCCGGCCCTGGTTGGTTGTGCGGGTGGCAGCCGCTCGATGTGTCCCTTTCACGTCGATGTTTCTCTCTCTCTCTCCCTCCCACTCTGTCTGAACAAAAAATGAAAAAAATGTCCTTGGGTGGGGATTGACAGACATGCCAAAGAATGAATTAGGTATCAGTAAGGGAGAAATGAGGGTCACACCAGCTGCCCCTGAGTCCCAGTGCCTCTCAGTCAGTCACCATTTGAGAGGCCTCCATGGCTGCCCAAGGGCAGAGTGTCCTTTTCTTTTGTCCTCCGTGCAGCTTCCAGGGTGCAAAGAGCACCCACACTCCCTGAGTGAGAGCAGGAAGAGGGCAGAGTCCTCTCTGGGTCTTCTACAAAAGACATTTTGCAAAGAAAATTTCTTAAGAAATTGTCTATAAATTAATAAATTGTGTTATCTTTTTCATTTACTCAGCAGCTTGTTCCATAAAGAGAAATCAGTCCAACGAACACAGAAGAATGCAGTAACCATTTACAACCATGCATTTAGACTAAAAGTATTATAAAATGTTTAACACATCCAATTCAGTAGAAGAATGTGATAAAAATAGACCAGAGACCACCAGACACAATATAAAGAGGAAAAAAGACTCAGGTCATCGGAACAGCTTTTGGGATCTGCGGGTGTATATTTTTTCTTTTTACACCAGGATTATCCTCAAAGGTCTGTTCTTCCAACAACTCTTCTCCCCTGATGGTTCTTGATGGCCCCTCTCACTTAATGGCCTCTTTGAAAACACATCTTCAGCCTGGAGTTCTGTCCCAGCCTCCCTCCCGGATGCTCCGTGTGGCTCAGACTTCGCAACATGAGCACATAGGAAAGCAAGCACTGGCAGTTATTTGTTTTGGTAAAATAGGTGGAAAGAAAGGAACTTTCCTGCCTAGTATGAAATCTAATAGGTATCTGATGACTGGGAGGTCAGCTGGGGCCAGCAGGAAGTGAGCCTGCTGCCTTCTGTTCCTCCCCCACCTGCCCTCTCGCCTTGGACGGTACCTCATATTACAGCCTGTGCTCACCAACTGAGACAGGTGCTGCTGGAGAGGGTGACGCTTTCCGAGAATGGCGAGAGTTAAGGAACACAGAAGGAGGCACTGAATGAAAGGTTGCATTCCAGAACATCAACGTGATTTCCAAGGCTTTTGCTGTAAATGGTAGTTAGGGCCTGGCTAAGCTAATTAACCCTATATCCTGGAGCTAGGTCTTATCACTCAAATTTGTGGACCTGTGAAAAAAGGATAGAAAAAGGAAATTTCAGCACATGGGATATCACAGAATATTCGAACCCGCCCACTCATGTGCAGTTTCCTGAATCTGATAAAAATGTGAAAATACCTGAAGTTCCTCATTGGAATCCAGCTGCCTCTATTTCTGAGCTGATTTCCACCTGCCTCCATTTTTGCCCATGGTCTGCAGAGCCTGAGTCCCACAGAGCGGCCCCTCCCTTACAACCATGCTCCCCCGGGCGGGCCATGCTATTCCCTCCCACTTGAGTGATCCATTTCTCAAAGTCCACTAATTTCTCCCAGGTGTTAGAAGAAAAACAGCTGATTAACTCAATCTATCCTAATATACGAATGATCAACAACTACTTAACTCTTCAAAGACCACATGCATTTTTGGACAGTTTGATTATTGACCCATGGAACCTCTTTGGTACGGAGCGAGAGAGGAAATGTGTCACCAGGAAGCTAACTGGCTGGCAGGCCTGCTCAGACGGAAATCCCTCGGACCTCTTCTTTTGTCTTTGTCCCTGCCTCCACTGTTGAGTCTGCAGTTTCTTCCCCAGCTCCAGGTGAGTCCCAGCCTGGTTCTGCTGGTAAGTGGCCACGGGTCAGTTGCTATTATGACCATTATTTTGTAAACACCACCTGTCATCTCCCTGTCTTCAGTTTCTTCATCTATAAAATGGAGCTTTAACATTGTCTACTAAAATAGGCGGTAGATAAATATTAGTTCCATTCTGTAATAAATCCGGTGTTATCAAGCCAAAGAATTACTTTCACCACATGGGAGGTACTCGGAGCTCTTGGAGAAACATGCTTTTGAAAAAGAATCTCAGTGGACTACACGGTTTTTATCTAACAGCATCTATTCCTACTTTTTCTGAACCCAATATAACCTCCCCTTTCCCCCATCCCATACGTACTCACCTGTACCACAGTCTGTTGTGGTTTGCATAGAACTCGTCTTTCCATTCCTTTCTAGAGATAAGCACACAATCCAAGCAACTCATTCTGTGCTACTGGGCATAGTTTTACTGAAGCCAACTATCAAACAGAAGAGAGCCAATGCTTTTGAGGTTTGCAAGCCCCCTAAATGTTTAAAATTTTGTAGCCTTGTGTTCTGTTAAATAAAGTGGAAATTTTGCATTCCACTTGAAAATATAACCATTGTGTTTTAATTATAAAAACATTTAAAGTTATATTGCCTTAATTTCTCCTCCACCCTCCACATTTTTGAGGAAATTGGTGCCATTTATCCCGTGGATTGCTTCATATCCCAGAGGTACATGTAGCTAAATTTGAGAAGCACACACTACGAGAAACCAAAACAAGATGTCAGCCATCAGAAAATCTTGTCCTGCTGCTGCTATGTAGCAGTTGATTTAAATGTGCAAATTTACCTTAAAAGGGATACATTTAAAGTCACACCCTAAAGATGTGGCCCTGCTGTGACATCGGATAGGTGTGCAGGTTCTGTGCAGAGCATCCCCGACCTGGGACAGAGATGGCGGGGGGAGCCGAGTCCCTGCTTCACAAGAGAAAGCTGAGGTTGCCGTTAGAAGTGCAGAACTGCTTGGGAAGATATTTCATTTCATCTCTCTTTTAACCTTTTCAGTGCTCAAAACAAAAAATGAGCAGTATATAAATGAGCACAAGGAATGATTAATTTTAAAAGTTAGACTTCTGCCTCTTTCTAGCAGTTATCTCATTTCTTGGATAGTTGCCTATTTGGCCTCCATCCTTTTTTTTTTTTAGGTTTTTCAATCTCCTCTCCCTAATCTGCCCTTTCTCTGTGGGGAGTTCCTGCTGTGACTAGCCAAACACAGGGAAAAGAATTGGAGGGGGAGAAGGTTATGTTCCCTTCTAGAAGGATCCATGAATTTAACCTCCTTTTGTATTTTAAAAACTGTAGCAGGATTTGCAAACCTTTCCAAGGTTGTGAAGTTTCCTATTGGCAATTAGAATATTTGATTATCATGTGGTAAGTGCACACTGGAATCGAATGCTAACAACCGAATGGGATTCTATTGACTGTGTTATTTCAACTAAATAAATTAAACAGTAGGGGAAGGTGGAGGTAGGAAGAGTTTTGGGGGATCAATAAATACATGATTAGCCTAAGAAAAGCCTTACTTACATCCAGAAATTATTCAAGAGAGAGCTATAGTTTTGACCAAAAGACAGAAAGATTTGAAAAAATATATTAACTTTAAATCCTTTACTTAAAGTGGAATAAATCATACTTGACATTTGAAAACTGCTGCTCTGGCAAAAAATAAAGGTACTAAGGTTTTCCAAATGTAAGGCTGAGATAAAACGTGAAGACTTCTTGAGAATTTGAAGCATAATTTAGAAACTTGGAGCAAAAACTCAGTTTCTTGGAAGATGCTTGGTAAAGAAAATATTCTTCTTGGCATGATGTGCTTCATTTTTGTTAGGGAAAAATTATTTTTAAAAAAGAAAAGGAAGGTTGAGAAGGGCCAGTTTGCATAAATGGGGCAGAGGCTGAAATAAAAAATAATAAACATTCCAAACACATTACTTTTTCATTTCAACCAAGTGGGAGGGAGCAAGCAAAGAAAAATGAAAAATAATTTAATCAGAAATTATTTGTTTTAAAGCAAAAGCCCTATGGATACTAACCAACGGGATTGTGGGAGGGTTTCATATCGTAGAGTAACCATCATTAGCGATAGAGTAAGCATGATACTGAGTGCTGAGATGGTATCAAAAGCCTAATCTGCCCAAATCCTGAGCTGAAGAATAGAAGTACCAATATCGATGTCAGCAAGAGGACTCTGAGAGGCACAGCAGCCTAAATTCTGTAATGTCTGGTTTATAGGATAATCTTCTCCACAGTTTCTCTGAACGGAGGTTGGGGGGAGGGGGTTTGCAAATCCTATATGAGTCACATGTCTGCTTGCCTATATACAAATACAAACATCCCAGTATTCCTAGATAGAATCAAAGAAACTGCAAAGTGTGTACAAAATCACAGCTGGCTGTTTCCCCTTCAAGTTTTCCATTTATACAGAAGTCAAAACCTGTTTGTCAGGTTTGGCTACAGCATGTTTCTAGAATAAAACTGTAAATCTAACAATGAAAAGTAATAACAGAAACTGACAGAACTCCAGCTTACCAGCAACTCTGGTAAAGTTCACAAACATTTTTGGAATATAGTCTTGTTTTTAACAGCTTTTTATTTGGCTTGAGACTGAATGTTCATTCTTTCCTTATAAAACTAAAAAATGAAATGATTTCAAATAGCAGGCTTATAGACATCATAGGGTATAGATACCATAGGGCATGAAAATCTCTCTCTTCAATTTAAATCTGAATCCCAACATGCTTATTACTTTAATTTGAGGAGTCTCCAAATTCCAGTGATTTTCTAAGCTCCACCTAGACGACCACACCCTTCTGAAGAGCTAGGAACAGCTTTATCTGACCACAGCATCCATCTAGTCTGTAGCATGCTTCAAAACCATGCGTTTGATGTTCCTAAACATGTAGCTATCAAATAAAACATTGTGCACAGTGAACCTAATGTCTGTCTTTCCAGACGGATAGGCGGATATATAAAACTTTAATTATGTAGAGTCTAAGTAACAAGAAAATGCAAATAACTGAACATTTTTCTGTGTACAGAAGTGAAGGGGAAGAAAACACAAGAATTTGATGTTTTAGTCAAAATACTATTTGTTCACGTTTCAGGCTTGGCAAACATTCGGGTCATCTTCCAGATCTCCTATATAGCTTTTAATACTTGCTCACCTCTGTTACCCACAAATGTCAGTCCCTGTACAGGACATTTTCACAAATGCTCTCTCAGTTATCACTCCCAAATAACTCTGTAAATGAGAGCATCATTGTGGGGTCTAGATCAGTGCTGGGACCTGGGAACCCTACTTCTCAGGTAACATTCTCTATGAGGGTATGGACTACTTCAAGGGTATGGACAATATCGAGGTTTTCATTTTAAAAAAACTTTTCTTTTAAATGTAAAAATATCACTATCTTCAACATATCTGTTTATCAAAAAATTTAAGCATTTTCTGAAATTTGTATGAAAATAATACAAAATTATAACATCAAATTTGCATCCAATGTTAAAAAAGAAAAAAGTATATTCATGTAAAGCAAATTCAATATTATAACTTTCTTTTTTTTTAATTGATTGATTTGAGAGAGCAAGCAAGCGAGTGAGCGAGAGGGAGAAACATCGATTTGACGTTCCACTTATTTGTTCATTCATTCATTGATTCTTTTCTTTTTTTATCCTCTCCCGAGGACATTTTTCTATTTTTTTTTGTTCAGATAGAGTGGGAGGGAGAGAGAGAGAGAGAAACATCAACGTGAAAGGGACACATCGAGTGCCTGCCACCTGTACGACCAACCAGGACCGGGGACAAACTGCAACCGAGATACGTGCCCTCAGCAGGAACCAAACCCAGGCCTCTTTTGACCGCAGGCTGATGCTCTAACCGCTGAGCCAAACTGGCCAGGGCCATTTGTTGATTCTTGTATGTGCCCTGACCTGAGATTGAACCCACAACCTTGGTGTATCAGACAATACTCTAACCAACTGAGCTACTCAGCCAGGGCTTCTACTACAACTTTCTGTCTGAAGAAGTGAAACCTATTATGACTGCCCTAAAACCCTGTAGCACAAAAGAGACAACCTGTCTTCACCAACCAACCAGACAAGCAGACAAACAGAAGACATAAAAAAAAAAAGCGGGGTGGGAGGGTGGGCGTTTGTACTAAAGTGGGATATATTTACAGATTCCCTCTGGCCAAAACAAGTACAGCAGAACTTTGAACAATGTCATTTCGTTCAACGTCGTTTCTTTATAAAGGTGATGAAATGTGTAAGAACTTAACTCTTTTTATATCAATTACACTTAGTTTATTATGGTAAAATTGCTTTCATTAATGTCATTTCACTCAAAATTGCAGAACTCATCTATGAGGTGAGGACTTAATGTATGCACCTCTTCAGGAATATATCAGCTGTTAACCCCCCTAATTCCTGTAGAGCTCCTTGTGGAGTAGGAGAGTGTGTTAAATATTGACATGAGAATGTAGAAGCATACTGCCCTGTCTAAGATTTTCTGCCCTGACACATCGATTAGAGGGATGAATCTAGGAACAAGAGACATAATGTCAGCAGATATTCCAACTGACCTCAGCATATCCTTTCTGGAAGCTTCCAACTACCAGGAGAAATTCATGGCAGAGAAAGCTAAGGAAATCAGGGGTTTTTAGAGCTGTAGTTAACATGAATGCGGCTGGACAAAATGGAATGGAAAGGTGTCAGGGTAAGTCATTTGAGCTCCTGTTAGAGCTGCTCTGTGACAGTGTTTTTCAGAGTATCTGTTTGGAACCCCTTCTGCCACCGTTCAGCAGTTTGAAGTGAAACACTCCTGAGCTGTGAACGTTTGATCCAAGTGCCGTGATGAAGTGGGTCTGTTGGACGGTCCTAGGCTGCGTCCCAAGGCTTGCTCAGTTGTCAGGATGCTCTGGTTTGATTGTTTGAGCCCCATTTTATTAAAGATCTTGTGAAGAAAATCCTTTCTTTAAAAACATTTTTCATATATGTTTAATTAGTATTGGAAGTGACCTTGAGAAGAGTTGTTCATCAGGGGGAAGAAGAGGCGAAGCGTTGCCCTGGCCCGCATGCTGCGCGGTGCTGTGCTGGCCACGGGAAGTGCTATTTACTGGACCTGTCGCAGAAGGTCAAATAGGGGTCTCCGTGTGAGAGCAAGCTGTGAACTATGGCAATGCAAGTAAACCAACTTTTGAAACTTCTTTGGTCTTAAGGGCAAATTCAATTTGCTCTATTGTTGTTTCTTTCAATAAAATGCTTGAAAAATCTGTCCTGAGACAGACTGTGAGCTGTGCATCAAATTGTCTTTAAACTTTAGGATTCTTAATAAAGAACAGTGCTCTGTTTGGGAGCAGTTTTGATACAATTCATGGCTAAAGAAATTCTCATAATGTATCTGACAAGGTCCTGTTTAAAGAGTATCCTTTCCAATAGGAACTCTGAACACTGTCAATCAAGGTATTCATTTAGTGTGACCAAAATCCTCATTTTATTTTATAGGACCTTCAGTTTTTCCTTATAAAATGCCTTCATCTTCCTGAAAAAGATAGAAAAACATTTGAGTGTCTTCGATGCACCAACTATTTTATTTTCATCCTCTCTGTAATCTTCCCACGAAGACTATGAGTTATCATTACTGTTAATTCAAACATTCTGAAAATGAGAAAAAAGCATTACAGCTTTTTGTAATGCTGTTTTTTGGCATATTGTCCATAATAAACTATGGTATTTGGGGAGATACCATTATTTTCATGAATCAATCTGAATTTAGAATCACTTATATTTTAAGATAAAATTTGACTTAATTATATATATAAAAAAGAAAGTGTGTGGTCTGCAAGTTCAGGCAGGACAAAGCCTACATGATTCCCATTCAGTCTGGCGTTGTGATGTGGCAAGGTTTCTATCAAAAGTATAAATACTAGTTCAAAGATTTCCAAAAAATTGAATCAGTATGTGGCAGTGCTGAAGATGTACAGGTAATGCTGAGTTAGAAATTGCTTTTTAAAACATTGATATAAAATTGACATATAACATCATATTAGTTTCAGGTGCACAACATGATGATTTGATATTTGTATACATTGTGAAAAAATCACCAGGATAAATCTATTTAATTTCCATCATATTACATGGTCACACAATTTATTTTCTTGTGAAAACTGTTAAGATTTACTCTCTTAGCAACTTTCAAATGTGCAACAGAGTATTATTAACCATAGTTACTATGATGTAGATTTTGTCCTCATGACATTTATTTTATAACTAGAAGTTCATACCTTTTGACTTCCTTGACTCATTTTTTCCACCTCCTAACCTCCACCTTTGGCAACCACCAATTTGTTCTCTGTATCAATGAGCTTGGTATTGTGTGTGTTAGGTTTCACATAAAAGTGAGATCATATGTTATTTTCCTCTCTCTGTCTGACATTTCACTTAGCATAATGCCCTTGAGGTCCATTCAAGTTGTTGCAAATGGCAAGATTTCATTCTTTTTGTAAATTTTGTTATGGCAGAATAATATTCTATTGTGTATATATGCCACAATTTATTTACTGATGTAAACTTAGGTTGTTTCTACATCTTGGCTACTGTAAATCATACTGTAATGAACATGGGGATGATAAATCTTTTTGAGTTAGTGTTTTTGTTGTTTTATTTTTTTAATATAAAGAGCCAGAAGTGAAGTGCTGGATAATATGGTGGTTTTATTTTTAATCTTTTGAGGTACCTCCATACTGTTTTCTTTTTTTAATTGTTTTTCTTTATTGATTTTAGAGAGAGAGGAAGGAAGAGGGAGAGAGAGATAGAAATATCGATGAGAAAGAACATCGATTGGCTGCCTCCTGCATGCCGCCCACTGGGGATCGGGCCCACAACCTGGGCATGTGCCCTGACCAAGAATCAAACCAGCGACCTCTTGGTGCATGGGTTGACACTCAGTCACTGAGGCACACCAGCTGGGCATACTGTTTTCTATAGTGGCTACACCAATTTACATTTTCACCAAAGTACATAAGTGTTCTTTTTTCTGTACATTCTCTACAAAATAGTTCAGCCTTAGTATTACTAATGATGAGTGGCCCATCTGCAGTCTTTACTGAATGTCTTAAGTGATCACCGAATACTCTCCACTCTGGCTATTCAGCTTGAGGACTGCTCTCCAACATGAATGAGATCTGGAATTGTTCAATTTACCGAGTCTTTCTTTGCCCACCTTTGTAGAGTCTCACTCTGTGCAGGTATTCAGCAAAGACTCGGAGCACATCTTCCAGATCTGTGAAACTATTTCTGTGTAGTTAGTTCCACCCTTTGGTGGGGCTCTGCCCTTCGGTCTCCAGTTGTCTCAGCTTCCATGACTGACTCCATCTCGTCATCTCAGTGGGGCGCTGTGGACCCTGTTTAGAGTCCCCCTACCTTACCCGTGTTGGGGAAATTGATCCTAGGCAGAAATATGGAGCAGTTGTAGGGTTTACTTTGTTTGTTTGCCTACTCTCAAGGATCATAGGCCTGAGCTGGCTGTTGTCCAGTGTCTGAAAACAAGCATTTTACGTACTTGGTGCAGCTTTTAATTGTTTGTGGAGGGAAGTTAAGTTTGGTTCTTATTATTTTGTCTTGCCTGGTTGTGAAAGTTTAAGATATTTTTATAATGTTGAGATTTCTATTTGTAGTCCTAATTAGATCTTTCACTCTTTGTCTTAAGGTTGACTCTAAAAAACAAATAAACCAAATAAGTATTATTTATCATATTAAAAAGTTATATACATTTTATTCACTATGGAATTAGAATTTGGCTATGTCCATGAGTCACATAGAATGAAATATAAATGCAATGCTGTGCAACTTACACTTGGCAGATTAGAGGAGAATCTTCCAAGCACTTCATGGTAATTACATTTGAATTTCTTTCTAGCATACATTTCTCCTGGTCATAGTCACCTATGACAATTTTTTATGGGAGTATATCCCATATTGTCCTCTGTCTTGGATTCTTCATTTGTAATTGCTTTGTTACAGCCTTTGACCAAGACTATCTTTCCAAGGACATTTATAAAGCAAATTTAGTGCCTTCCTCTGAGGCAGAGGGCAGATTTATCTCCTGACTAGGATAATAAACAGTCACGATGTTTTTATTACTAGTATTTTTTTTAATCCTCACCTGAGAATGCTTTTTGTTTTTTACCCATTGATTCTAGAGAAAGAGAGGAAGGGAAAGGGAGAGAGAAAAAGAGAAAGATCAATGCATGCCTCCCATATGTGCCCTGACTGGGAATCGAACCTGCATGGGATGACTCTCTAACCACTGACCCACACTGGCCAGGGCTAAACATGATGTCTTCTTTCAAGGGCAAGTTGGTCAGGTTTACAAGCTGCCCCTTATACAACTGAAGGTTTCCTAAGACCAGGGTCCTTTGACTATGATGCAAACCCAGTGTATAAACAGCACCTACCTGGGCTGCTCCACATCGCTCCTGCTGGACTAGGGGGACAAAAGGTAGCAAGGCAAACAGAAGCTCATGCTACCTGCTATGGCATGAATGATAAAGTCATGTGTCTCTCACTCTCACTTGGGAGTCTTGTGTCTTTTGTGAGCATCTATGAAACTGACGGGCTAACTTGTTAGCTTGCAAGCAGAGTAAAATCCTAGACCCTTCCCTCTTCTTGACAAGAACCTTTGAGTAATTTTCTCTTCAAATATGTGATGAAGATAAGATTGATGTATGAACATTTTGTTTTGTCTTCACATTTGATTGTTATTTTGGTTGAGTGAATGATTTTAGAATCAAAATAATTTTTCATTAGAATTTTGATTGGATTGTTTCATTTATGTTTAACAAAGTGTTTCTAATGAAAAGATTAATGCTAGTTCATTCTCATTTCTTTTTAGAGACTTGGCTTTCTCTCTAGAGCTCTCTCCACAAAGCTTTCAGATTTTGCTATCTTCAGCCTTGCTTGGTAGATAGTGATGCCAATCTAAACAATCTTGCCCTTTTTCCCCTTCTGTTACTTTTATATTTTTTCTCAATTTTCTTTATTTTTTCCTAGCTGGAACTCCCATTGGACACATTTTGGATCCCATCATGGCAACTTTACAACTTTAATTTTTAATATCTTTGTTTTCTGGTCAATATTTAAAAATATTTCCTTAATTTTGCCTTCCAGATTAATAATTTAATCTTCAGTTTTGTCCAGTTTTAAAATTCAGAACATCCACATATGTATGTATATATGTATTTTAGGCAATCGTGTTTTTGTTTTGTTTTGTTTTGTTTTTTAATTTCCAAGCTCACTTTATTCAAACCTCTAACCAATCAGAAACTACTTACTTTAAATCAATTTTACTTGGAATGTCCAGATGTAAGCCAGCATCATGCCTCAACTAGACTGTTAAAATAACCTCCTACCTCATCCTCCTTGCCCTCCCTCTCTCCAGATTCTGTTCTCCCTTCAAGCCAGAGTGATTTCTGTAAAATGTAATTATACCTTCCAGCGTCTTGACCTTGTACTTCTCAGCTTCCAGAACTATGAGCAATAAATATGTGTTGTTGATAAGCTACCCAGCCCAAGACTCTTTGTTATAGCTGACTGTACACACTGAGATACCTTGTTTAAGATCCCAAGTGTGACGTTCACTCCCTTACTCAATTCTCTGCTTTTTCTTATTTCATTTACTTACGACATCTTTTTTGATTAATTGATTGATTTGCTCTGTACCCTAGTGTAAATTTTATCTGTTGTGAATGCTGCTTTATCCCCAACCCTTAGAATTTGTGTCTGGCTTGTGACAGACACAAATACTTATTTGTCAAATAAGCGAGTAAATTAGTGAATAACCTCTTCTCAAACTTTTACCCAAATATCCTCTAGATTAAAACTTCTCTGAGATGTTGGTGACAATTTTCAAGGCTCTATTCTGTTCATTGAGCCAACTCTCTTTTCTCTGAGATCAGTTATTAGCATTATGCACCTTAATTTATTACTTGTTCACAGTTTTACTCAGAGATCTGATTTTTCTTCATAGTATGTTATTCTTCAGCTACATTTTCCTCTTCTTCCTTCTCTATTAATTTTATCCCATTCATTCATATCTTCCATCTATTCCTTAATATTTCTTGGCCACTGTTGTAAGCTTTACAAACATCTTGTTGGTAATTTCAGAGGAACGTGGATGGGCACAGACATGAGCACTCTGTCTGCCGTGGGTAATGGGAAGCCACTGCTGTCCTTCTCAGAGCTGATCAATTCATTCGTAATGGCTCCAGTTTGTCTACTTAGCTCTTTAAGAATATTTTAATGTAATAAATGGTGTTGAGGGATTGTTGGGCGGAATCTGTTTCCCTTCATAAATATTCTTGTCTCCTTTCCTGAGATTTCAGGATGAACCAGAACCCCCCATCCCCACCCCAAAGAAACAACAAAGGAAAACTTTTGTTAATTGAACATCTGTCTTGTGTCTTGAGGCACATATTTTTAAACTTGTCACATCAGCTTCTACAAGTGCTGCTCCCACTTTTAAACATCACTGAAACTTTAATTTTAACTACCTGAGTGTGTTTTCTGCTTTTATCTCATCTTTTCACCCTAAATATGAGAAAAACACCAAGTGACGTGAAGAAAACCATGACCAGTTTATAGGGGGAATGTATATCATCATTTTATGATCATTTATTTTCTATTTCCTTGTATTTATCTTAGTTTTATGTTCTTTGAAGCTGGATTAACTGTGTCCTTTGAACATTGGGATTTCTATACCAGATGAGCTATTTAATTAACCCACAATCCTTTATAGAACATTTTGAATCAATAAATCATCCCAGAAGTTAAACTAACAAATTAAAAGAAAATTTTGATATCAGGAGTTTTTTGCCTAAACTTATTTTCAGTTGATAAATAACATTCCAAAATAATTAAATCTTCAGTTGGTTATCTGAGCTTTTATAGTCTCCCAAAGTAGCAAGTATGATCCAAAAAGGAAGGCTGAACTGGAGAAAAGCCTCAAGCTTGATAAACAGTATTTGGAATAACTATACTCTTTTAAGCGATCCAAATGCAGTGTTAAATGAACTCACTCTCTGAATATATTTGGACAGTTATTTAAAGAATAAAATTTAAATAATACATTTTGTTTCCAATACATATGTTATTGATTCTTTCTCTCTTTCTTTCTTTCTTTCTCTTTCTTTCTTTCTTTTCTTTCTTTCTTTCTTTCTTTCTTTCTTTCTTTCTTTCTTTCTTCTTTCTTTCTCTCTTTCTTTCTTTCTCTCTCTCTCTCTCTTTCTTTCTTCTTTCTTTCTTCTTTCTTTCTCTTTCTTTCTTTCTTTCTTTCTTTCTTTCTTTCTTTCTTTCTTTCTTCTTTCTTCTTTTTTTAATCTCTATAGGTCTAAATGAGATGGAACATTCTGAATTAGAATGAACCAACTTGGATAACTATCAATATGTGGAGACACCAACATTTCTTCATAACTTTAAGTGATGGCATAGTACAGAGTATCATACTTAAGAAATCATTTCCATTTCTCTTTCATCTTTGTGAATTCTTTGTCTGCATGAATGTATTGTTCCTTAATGAGGACATTATCATTTTTCTCTTTTCTTAGCTAAAGGCTGTTAAAATCAACTGAGCTACTTAATTATGTGGGTGAGAGAAAATGCCCTAATTGGAAAGCATCCCCCTTTTGCACTTTTGGAATTTATAGTTTCATAGCTGTGGCTTAGGAGAAATTTAGCAGAAGAATCTCAAGGTGCTAATTATAGGGTTATATAATTTCCATATACATTTTAATTTCTTGAAACTTGATCTAGTGCAAACTGATGAGGGTAATTACTGGGGTATTTTAGGATTTTTCCCTTGTGATCAATCCAAGCATATCATTTATTTTAAAATGTGTATAAGTTTGTTCTAATGAAAGTATCTCAAAAAAGACATAAATATTATTATTTAGCATTCATGAGACTACATGGAATAATTATTTAATGGTGAATTGTAGTCCAGTGGTCTGGGCAGAGAATCACCTAGAGGAATCTTTAGGAAACACAGAGGCCTGGGCCTCCCCTCCAGACTCAGGATTTAGTTATCCTAGAGTGGGGCCTAGGCCTCTGTGTTCTTTCAGAGCCTTCTGGGCCATTCTGCTGAGCAGGCAGGTGGAGTCGACAATAGGGCACTGATATCACACATATCACATTTTATTTTATTTATTTATTTGAAAATATGTTTTTATTGATTTTTTTTTAAGGGAGAGAGAGATAGAAACATCAATGTGAGAGAGAAATACTGATCTGCTGCCTCCTACACCCCCCCCCCCCACTGGGGATCAAGCCTGCAACCCGGGCATGTGCCCTGACCAGGAATCGAACCAGTACCTCTCAGTTCATGGGATGATGCTCAATCCACTGAGCCACATATATTACATTTTAAAAACCACTGTAATTACAAAATAGTGATTTACCTATCAGAAACAAATTTCAGCAAGGGAAATATTGTAAGCATTTTTAAAATAAATGAGTGCCTTGGAAAATCCTTATTATGACCAAGATGAAATCCAAATTGCCACCATTTCTTTTTCCCTCCTTCCTTTCTTCCTCCCTTCCTTTCTGTCATTCTTTGGTAGTATTCAAATGATGTAGTCTTCCTAGCTATCCTAGGTGATTAAGAAGAAATGTCCATAATTTTTAATATTGCTTTTATATCTGATGTGTCTTTGTGCAAAATCTAAGTAAATCCCTCTACATTCTCACATATATTAAATGGGTGCAATGCTATTTCTATACACAAAGAATATAGTGTGTAATCCTTAGTATCAAGCTAATGAACCCCTGGGTTACTAAGGGCTTCCTAACTTTGTGTCTTTTCATCCTTTTTCTTGTTAAATTGACTCTCTGATTCGGTGGTCAGAGATCTGTAGTAATGTCTGGTGTTAGTCACAATCATGTAGTCATTTATTTCAATATTAATGTTTCTAATCACTAATTAATAAACTCTATCAAATACTACTTTTTACCTGGCTCAATTCCATTACAGTTGGGAGTTCTGAGTGCCACCAGGGCAACATGTCCAGTTGCCGGTAACTCTGGAAAGCAAATTTTGGCCATTTTTATATTAGTTATACAAATATAGGTGTATTTAGATTTAATAAAGGAAAAAGCACTAAAAAGTTCATTACACTTGCACTTGTATTAAATATTCATATTCAGGCGATCACAGCACAGTTCCTTTACTGACTTGATATACATGTATGTTAGAGAACCACTGGTGTGATTGTAATGAACTGATCTTCAAATTAAAGACACATAGATAAGCTCTGGCCAGTTTGGCTCAGCGGTTGGAGGGTCGGCCTGAGGTCCAGAGAGACCCGGGTTTGGTTCTCGCTAAGGACACGTACCTCGGTTGCAGTTTGTCCCCAGCCCTGGTTGGTCGTGAGGGTGTCATCCACGCAGTGTGTCCCTTTCACATCGATGTTTCTCTCTCTCTGTCTCTTCCTCTCTCTCCGTCTCACTCTACCTGAACAAAAAATGGAAAGTGTCCTCAGGTGAGGATAAAAAAAAAAATTCATATCCAGGCAATCACAGCACAGTTCCTTTATTGACTTGATATGCATGTATGTTAGAGAGCCACTGGTATGAGTCAATGGCTCATTGTAATGAACTGATCTTCAAATTAAAGACACATAGATAAGCCCTGGCCAGTTTGGCTCAGTGGTTAGGGGGTCGGCCTGCAGACCAATGAGTTATGGGTTTGATTCAGGTCAAGGGCATGTATCTCAGTTGCGGTTAGTCCCAGGCCCTGGTCCAGTCGTGTGGGAGGCAACCAGTCAATGTGTCTCTCTCACATCGATGTTTCTCTCTCTCCCTTTCTCTCCCTCTTCCTCCCTCCCACTCTATCTGATGATAAACAGAAAAATGTCAGATAAAAAAAAGACACAGATAAAAAGAAATCATGAAGTTAGATTTAAGCACCTCTTAACAAGCTTAAGTATCTAGCCTTTTCACGTATATAAGGATAAATTGTATATTATTCTGATTAAGAAGAGTGGTAGATTATGGAGTAAGCATGTACAGTGAATATGTTATGTGTACTCTTGTAAGTTTTTAAAATGGCGTATGTCAAAACAAGTTTCTGCAGTCATTAAGACATTATTCTAGAATAGTAACCTTTGGGGAAGAGTTTAAATGTTCTGCTAATATTCTGAATTTTTCTCTTAAAATGATGCCTAAAAAATTTTCTCTACGAATGTTATCAGGAAAAAAAAGTAAGATAATTCCAACCTCCACTTGTAAGCATGCCAGTTAGTCCACTATTGAATGCCAGGTGGCTAATTGTACCCACAGTAGTTTCTTTTGCCAGCATCAGACTGCTTTTCTACATGATCCTTTTGTTACCAAATTTTGCTTTTGCCAATGGACAAATTATGAATATCAATTGGGAATTTATGCTGTGTAAAATTAAGCCTAAATGTAAAACTACATTTTTTTATTTGGATGTGCATCCATATCTTACTTTCATAAACATAAAATCATTGAATTAGACAGAATGTGTATATAGAGCCTATCTCAAGCGTGTCATCAGTCACACAAGACACCGATATGCCAGTGGCCTTTGAAGAGTGCATCTGTAGCAATTAAATCAACTTTTAATTTTGTATTACATTTTCTGGAGTGTGTTCCATGGAATTTTAAAAATGTCCTATACAGAAAATAAAAGGTAAGGAGAAAAAGATAATCTGGCCATTTAAGTTTGGGAAATATTATCTTAGAGTTTTAAAATACAGAGGTTTGAAATTCCTTTGATGAGCAAATATTCTTTGTGAATTTCCAAGAGAACATCAGAATATGTAGCACTTCCCAAACGTATTTGACCATGTAGGACCTACAGATAATGCTGATTAATGAATCAAACTACATGTTTATTGAGATAATTTTTATTTCCATCTCCATATTATCATAATTATTATTTTTAACTTAGACCACAAGCTTGCCTGCATTCCAATAGTGATACAGATTTTATTTATCTCCTAAGTTTATATGCAAAGACAGTCTCAGTGGTTTAAAGCAGACAGCTAACTTTCCAGAGATTTTCTGGAAATTGGTACAACCCTGACTTGGACATACCACACAGGATCTAGGAATGAGCAGGTTATACGAGGTGGGTCTCATTAAGCCTATGGAGCCTTCATGGCTACAGAGTTGAGCCCATTTATATACCTTGGTTCAAGCCACAACATATTATAATCTTTCTATTAATAACCCTTACTAGAAACAGTTCAAGGACACAGCTTTAACCATGCACATAGCCCTTTGAATAGGACCTGCTCAAAAATTAATTTTCAGGAAGATATAATTTTCCATTATATCAACCAAAGGATATTTCTATTTTGTTTTGTTTTTTCTTCCCCCAAATTTTTCTGTCCCATTACCCACTCCCAAATATACACTTACAAAGTTCAGGTTTTACATGTACTGCTTCCAACTTCTGTTGAAGATAGGTTCTTCTCCCCTGAAGCAATCCAGGACCCTTGGGTTGATAGGGTTTGTGGGGTTCCAGGGGTGAACACAGAGGGGCTTCTTCACTATTTCCAAGGCATATCCAGATGCCCTTTTTAAAATCAACTTTATTGAGATATAATTACATACAATAAATGCACCCACTTCAATGGGTTTTGACAAATCATACCTCCATGTGCTCACCACCACAAATAAGATCTAGTACTCTTCTATCACACTTGTTCCCCTTTGTCATCAGTCTCCTCAACCCCTGGCCCCTTGTAACAACTGATCTGTTTTCTCTTCCTATAATTTTTCCTTTTCCAGAATATTGTATAAATAGAATAATACAGTACATACTCTTTGGGGTCTGGTTTATTAGTGTATGTAAATTGTTTTAGGGTCACCGGTGTTGTTGCATATTTAAACAGTTCATTCCTTCTTTAGTGCTGAGTAGTATTCCATTGTATGGATGTACTACAATCTGTTTATCCATTTACCTGTTGATGAACATTTCAAATGTCTCCAGTTTAGAGCTATTATTAACAATGCTGCTATGAACAATAGTGTTCAAACCTTTGTACTGCCCTATGCTTTAAGTTCTTTGGGGTGAACACATAGCAGTGGTGGATTGCAGTGTTGTATAGTTAAGAGTGAATTAAAATTTTTTTAAAATTGCCATTTTTCAAAAATGACCATACCTCTTTATATTCCCATTAGCAATGTATATGGTTCCACTGGAGCAAGTATTATTAAACAATCTTTATGAATAAGTATTTATAAAAATATTGTCAATAATTTTCATCTAAGCTTATATTTCCAGATGCCTAATTAAGCGTTTTTCATTGCTTTAACATTATTTTTATTTTATGTTGACCAAAGTTTACTTTTAAATGGTCAGTGCTAAAGAAGTTTTATGGGGGGCAAATCACATGAGTTTAAATATATTTTAGTTTTTTAAAAAGTACCCCTTAAGTATATAGAATTATTGAAAAGCTCAATTGTCATCTTTTGTCAGATATTTTGGCCCAGTCACCAGATAGAATTTCTAACCTCCTGCTATAAAGTACAGCACCCCAACCCCCATCAGGAAGAGTGAGATGTTGTTTTGAGGAGAAATAATATTTTATTTCACCAAAGCTTGGCTGTCTCCAGTGGGCATGTCTGGGAGATTGACAAGTGCCTGCCCAATATTCAGTCTTCTTGCTTTGTAAGAAAATTCTGCTTTTATTCGGTCTGGGGATGTGTCCAATGAAAAGACTATGCTTCCCAGACTTCCTTGTAGCAAGGAACAGCCTCATGGTTGGCTCTGGCCTGCAAGAAGTAAGACAAAATGTTGGAGGAAACATCCAGGAGGCTGCGGAAAGAAAGCTGTTCCTCTTTTTATATTCCTGCCTTCGGCTTTCTCATCGCTTGGCTGGTGAGGCAATTGCTAAAGCTTCAGAAGCCTTGTGATGCTCCTGAGGACAGAGTAGTAAGGTAAAGATGAAGACAGAAGCAGAAAGAAGAAATCTGGGTCTCGAAGAAATGTGTGGAGCTGCCTTCCTGGCCCAATTTGCCGAACTCAACTTCCATGATGTGAGGATAGTTTTATGATAACACAAGCTTATACACTACCATCTGGAATTTTTTCTTTTCTTCAGCCTGAACTAATCCTAAGGGCTGCTACCAGCAAAGTGGAGGCATGAGCACTGCTGCCAGCTACAGTGTTCCTGTACCTCTCCGAGAAGTACCACCTGCAGTACGGGGGTGGGATGAAAGCCAGCCAGAGCAGCTGGAAGCAGTAAGTAGCAATACCCACCATAGTAAGTAGGTCCTGATCTATGGGCCAATCTCGTTGATTCTAGCAGAGAGCTCTTTTTCAGATAATATGTTCATGAGCATTCTGGCCATCTGAAAAATAATTAAATCATGGACTTATTTCAGAAAAAATATTCCATGCAATCAGCATGGTATAGAGTATTGAACCAAAAATCAAGAAATTGGGGTTCTAGCGCTGTTTCCACACCCACCTAACTTAGAGCAAATTGTATATATATTCTGAGGTTATGTGAATAATTCCATTGCTAGCAGGAGTTACAATGTTAGTCTTTAATTGGATTCTTCTTTTCTCTCCAATGATCATCTAATTGTCGCTCTAGGTGAAGGTGAATAAGAAAGATAGTGGTAAGGTAAAGTAAGGTAAAAATCACAGGAAGATGGCAAAACAAGTTAAAAGTATTATTTTATGTAATAGCCTATGTTTATTATATATAATTTTATATAATATTATTTGCTAAAATGACTTGAGGCTAGTGAAAGTAAACACAAATAAGCTTATTTTGGAATTGATTCTATTCTAGTAGAATAGTGACGAGCAGCCAAGGTTAGTATCTTCTTTTCCACCTTCAATATTTGTTTGTGTCTTATGTGGGCATAGCACACTATCTTCATTAGACTGTAAAAATGGGCACAGTTCTTCACCCGTCCTTATATGCATGCCCTGGCTATCCTGCTGTTGCCTCTGTGACCCTGCTGGCAGCCAGCCAACCTCTAAAAGCTAGCTGCCTACCTTGCGGCTGACTTCAGACACACGAGTGAGCCCAGTCAGTACCAGAAGAACCACCCAGAGGAGCCTAGACTGCTGACTCACAGAATCATGATCTATATAAATGGTGATTGTTTCAAGCCACCAATTTCTGGGGTTGTTATTCAGCAAAGCTAACCGATACTTCTTCCTGTGAATATTTGAAATCATATTTCCTATATGTCCTTTTTCCTTCTCCAAATATGAAAGAAAGAAAAAAAGAACTAAGGAGGAGTCTTTGTAGTACAAAAATTCTTCCCACTGAAGCGGCATGTCTGGGGCAAGAAAACAATGGTAGGGAAGAAAGGTCTCTTCCATGTTCACCTTAAGGCCATCAGACTAACTGCATTTTTATTTTATTGTGCTGAAGCAAATGCCTATCACTGTATTTCGCCTTTCTTTATAAATGAGATTTTATTTTTTTTAATGCCCTGGCAGGCGTTGCCATGAGCACACTAGTCCCAAGTGAACTGCCAGTGCTTTAGGCACCTGGCCTGGGAGGCCTCAGAGAGAACCAGTCATCACCCCCATCACCACCCTGGGGAAATGATGGCCTCCGGCCACCCATTTCACAGCCACGGGCTCAGATGTCGGCTCACTTTCAATGGAGAAAAATAGCAAAATGCTTTTATTTTCAAGCTTCAATGTTTATTTTTGAAATATGTTTGTCTTCCCATGAAAGTCTTGAGATTTTTGTGGGTAAGTGCAGGTAGAGGTCCATTAAGTTATTTTCTGATGTCTCACCTCATCATGCAGCATGGACAGTGACTGTGGAGGGCTCATCACAAGTGGACTAGGAGGTCTGCACGGGAGGTCAATTTAATGGCGCTGTGAGAAACCCTCCCTCAAGGAGCTGTCTCATGCTGTCACCGCACCTCCATTAGCTCGTCATTTCTTCTGATCTTAAAGGTTTTTTTTTAATGTTTAAGGGTTCCTCATTAGAGTACAACTTCCCACTATTATAACTTAGTACATCAGCAAGAATTAGCTGATAGCTAGTCAGGAGGAGACCCCTGAAGAGCAGGCTGTAGGGTGGGTGGTGAGAGAGGCGGACAGTGCGCTCCGTGTGTCGCGCTGTGTTCAGGGTGCTCCACCTGTGCTTCAGAGCTACTGGCTGGAGGGCTCTGCCAAATACTCGCCACTGCCTCCCAGTCTCCCATTCAGCAGGTGACAATTCATGTTTATTCTCTGAGATCTTAGCGTTCCCTCATCATTACTTTGGAAGCACCTATATTTCATTATGGAGTTTGTGTTCCAGTCGTAGAATTTCATAAGGATTCTCAGAGGTCATCTCTTTTGATCCTCCCTCCATCCTGATTTTATAAACCAGGAAGTGAGGATCGAAGAGCAGAAGTTTCTTCTCTGGGCTCTGAGTCTCCCCACCAACTACCTTGCTCCTCTCCTTAAACACACACACACACCTAAGAATCCTGAGATTTGGAGGAAATTTTTTTAAAAAGGAGAGAAGGGGGAATAAAGGAGGGAGAGGGAGGGAAGGAGAGAAGGAAGGAAGGAAGGAAGGAAGGAAGGAAGGAAGGAAGGAAGGAAGGAAGGAAGGAAGACACTTCAATGGAGGAAAAGGCCTTAGGAGTAAAGATTTTTGCCAAATCTTCAGATCCTCAAATCTGGTGGAGGCCAGGGCTCTGGGTAATTGTGACAGCCCACCCACAGGTCAGTATGGAGTGGGGTTTGCGCTCTAGCTACATACTTGTCAGGTTATGACAAATGGAGTAATATTCTCCTTTTCCTCTCTCTATCTTAGGACTAGCGTGGGAAGTTCAATGATTCTCCTCACTGAAAGCTACAAACCTCAGACTCCCATCACTGGCTACTGTGGCAGCCGGAGAAGCCCGTGGCAGGTAATGAAGGACACTCTAGGAGGAACTTAATGGGATATAAAGAAATTGTCTTAGTTTGGGTCTTCTTTTTCTAAAAATTTTACTTAATATATGTATACATTTTATTAATTTATTTTTGTTACAGATGTTTCACCCTCCCCCCATCCCGCCCCGGCCAGGCATTGCTGTCTGTGTCCGTTGGTTACACATACATACACATAGGCAGGGCCCGAGATGAGGACTGGGTGCAGTGGTTTGTGCAGAGGGCGCTGGAGAAGTGGCAGGAGAGGAAGACCCAATGAATGCTGTGCGTGCCTCGGCGGAGGTGCAGAAAGACTCAGAATTTCCCCCCTAAAAGCCCCCATGCGGGCACTTAGACACCCACTTATGCCCCCTCCCCCCACCTACATACATACACTGCTAGCCAGCTCTTGAAAAAAAAAATAAAAAAACACTTAAAAGCCAAAAGGCCTTGAGGCAGAGAAGCAGTGAGTTTCACAGTGAGTGGTGGATATAGCAGCTTCCATCCCCACAGAGCCGCGAAGCCAGCCACATGGATGGGCTCCTGAGACCTGGACGCTGACTGAACTTCTACCAGGGGGATGAGTGCAGGCCCTTCCCTGCACCTGGGCGAGGCTCTGGTCCAGACCATACCTTAACTCCCGGATCCCTGCCTCCAATCGGAAAGATATAAGTAGGCTGTGCATTGGTGTGGCCTAAGAAAGATAGCAATTAGGATCTTGAAAAGTTACAAACGTCAAGTTAGAAAATAATAGTCCCCAGGAATGTTCTTGGGGTTTGACTGTGCTGACAGATTCTGATTCTAGAACGTAGAGTCTAGGCCAGCCTGGGAACGCCCCACTGTCCTGCACTCGGCCACCACCACCCCCCCCCCCCCCCCCCCCCCCGCGGTGCCAGGCCTCTGTGCCCAATGACAGCAGCCTCTGCCTATGTGCGTGTGCCCGGAGAATTTCCTCTTATCCACCAGCCTCATCCCACAGGTCACACTACGAGCCTAGCATCAAATGCAGTTTTTCCTTAAGAGACAAAACAGTAAAGTGAAACATCTAGGCTTGATGCCAAACTGCCAGCTTCAGATCCTACTTCTGCTGCCGGCCAGCCCTGAGAACTGGCAAGGCAACTTGTTTCCACTTCACGAGACAGGGATAACAGTACAGGAAAGCCTGCCTATGGTTGTCGAGAGGTTCAGTGAATAGCACAATATTTTCCAGCTCTTATAAAAAATCCACCAGTAGTTGTTGTGGTGATTCCCTAATTTTTTAAGCAGATTTAGTCTTGTCTCCAGAATTCCCCGGTATTCCCATTTCTGTTCTAGCATTTAACGTACTGTATTGGGATTGTTTGCCTGCCGTTCTCTCTGCTACACTGAGCAGCCTTGAGAGAAACCTGTCCTTTCTCTTTCTTCTGATCGTCAGAAGCTAACACAGCACAGTCCTGCACTGCTTCAGCATGAAGATATGTTTTAAGAAATACACTGAGTTATTTTGTCATGTGAATAGCATAGGGTGACTTAGACGAGCCCAGATGGTATAGCCTACTACACATCTAGGCTACAAGGTTTAGCCTATCGCTCCTAGGCTACAAAACTGACAGCAAGTACTGAATACTACAGGCAATTGTAACACAGTGGTAAGTATTTGTGTAATCTAACGCCCTGTGACGTTAGGACAGCTATGATGTTGCTAGGTCAGTGATTTTCAGCCTGTGTACTGCAAGAATTTTTAAAACACGCAATACTTGACTATTTAGTCAGGGGTACTGACCTCTTTCCCCTTAGGTTATCAAATAAAAAATGACAACAGCCAACACAATAGCCGTCCTATGTGAATGAATCAAAATTATACCTATTTTTTTTGTCAGATTGGAAAAAATATGATGTTTTTTGGTGTGCCACAGAATTTTAGTAGTGAGTTTATGTGTGCCATGAGATTAAAAGTTTGAAAAATGCTGTGCTAGGTGACAGGAACTTTTTAAAATATATTTTTAAGTTTCTTTTTTTCTTTTCCTTTATTAATTTCAGAGAGAAATAGAGAAACATTGATGAGAGAGAACATTGATTGGCTGCCTCCAGCATGCCCCCAATGGGGACTGGGCTCACAGCCTGGGCATGTGCCCTAACCAGGAATCAAACCAGCAACCTCTTGGTTCATGGGTCGATGATGAACCACTGAGCCACACCAGCCCAGCAGGTGACAGGAACTTTTTTTGTTATAGATGTTTCTTCTTTTTCTCCCCAGACACCTTCTTTCCTATCCCGCATCCCCCCACCACCACCCAGCATTGTTGTCTATGTCCATTGGTTACGCATATAGGAACTTTGTAACGCCATTATAATCTTATGGGACCACCGTCTTACATGCAGCCTGCCATTCACTGAAATGTCTTATGCTGCACATAACTATACTTAGAACATAGTAGGTCCTCCAAAATATTGTTTGAATTAATGAATGATTCAATTATTTCATAATACTTAGAGTCCCAATTTTGTTTTTTAATCCTCACCTGAGCTGATTTTTCAGAGAGAGGAGAGGAAGGAAGAGAGAGAGAAACATCGATTAAGGTTACCTCCTGCATGTGCCCTGACCAAGGATTGAACCCACAACCTAGGTATGTGCCCTGACTGGGAATAGAACCAGCAATCTTTCTGGTGTACAGGACAATGCTCCAATCAAGTGAGTCACCCAGCCAGGGCAAAGCCCAAATTTTTTAACATGGCATTCAGACACCATCAGGACTGTAATATAACTTTTTATTTATTTTTAAAATATGTTTTTATTAATTTTTAGAGAGAGAGGAAGGGAGAAAGAGTTACAAACATTGATGTGAGAGGGAAACATCGATAGGCTGCCTCCTGCACTCCCCTACTGGAGACTGAGCACAGCCTGGGCATGTGCCCTGACCGGGAATCGAAGTGGGACCTCTCAGTCCACCGACCCACACTGGCCAGGTTTAATACCACTTTTTAATCTCCTCTGCTACCATCCCACCTCCACATTTTATGTTCCATCCATAAAAATGCCATGTGCTATTTGCCGCCATAATTTGCACATGCTGTTCCCACCCCCACATAAACTCTTTCCCCTCTTGCTCTACTTGGTGAACTTTTTTTACTTCCTAAGGCCTTCCTTGAATGTTACCGCTTCTGTGAGTTCTACCACATGACTCCAAGTAACCAGTCAGAACATAATGCTTTTTGTATGCATTCTTCTAGTTCTTTGTTCTTTAGCACACTGCTTGTGAAAATAAATTGCGGTTGGTCACATGCATGTCTCTCTCTCTCCTTTAGTTTGTCAGATCCTCCTGGGATGAGAGCATCAAGGCTGCCAGCTATTCAGTAAATATTTGTTGAAGGTTAATGCCTGTGACTGCTGCTTTGGGTGATGTTTAAATTTCTGTCTGCCACATCTACTCAGGGTCCTGTAGGTTATTTCTCCTGCCAAGCTAATCAAAGGCATTCAATGGTACTAACTAGGTGGTCTGTGCCTGGTGAAGTCAAAGACCATTAAACTTCACCCTGGTGTTCAGTGAGCTGTTTAATAGGCCAGTCCTTTTGTTGTTCTTCTCTGTACTGTCTCCTCAAACTTGAGCCAATGGGTCTGTAATTTACTTATAGGGTTAATATGTGCTGGAAACCAACATGTTTAACATCCTTATTGACGTTTTCCCTAACTTAGCCGAAGTAATTTTTATTTATTTATTTGGGGGTGGGGGGTGGGAATAAAAATAACTTTATTTTCACTAACCTCAAACTAAAATTTATAATTTTATTCAAATTTGAATGCAGACAATAAAGCTCTGTGATATTACCAAAATAAATCACAGACATTTTTATATCATATTACACATATGGCAGATTTATCTTATCACTACCTCAAAATTATAGAAGGTAGTTAATTGACCCAATTTATTTGTATATGTTGTTTTTCCTCATTTATGTCATAGAAGAGATTTTGACATTGTTAAGAAACTGTAGGTTCTTATGGATAAATCTTTTTTTATCTGGATGTATCCTAACACTGTCTTGTAAAAATAAATAGTTTTTAGTCTCAGATTGATATTAATCTGAGAGATTTTGTATATGGGCACTGATATTTAGAGCCAGGTTTGGGGATGGAGAAAGAAGAGGAATAACAGACAAATATTCCCTCATGCAGGGCCCTGGAGCCCAAATGCTACTGTTGGACTCTATTAGCCTCCCGTTCTATTCAGTCCTCAGAGGTCAGAGACCAGAACACCCGACATGGACCAAAACCTCTGTTCTCAAGCCTCTGTTTTTCTTAACTTTTGTGTATCCCCCCCCTCCTTCCTACAAGCCTAAATTCTACATCAAAGTGTCTTGAGGGTTATTATTTTCTTGATTGGGCTTAGTCATATGAAACCAAAGAATAAACAAGTAATCCTCTTCCACGTTCTCTGAGGCTTAATATGTTCAGATATGTCTTAGATCTAATATCCAAAATCATGTACATTCACACATGCACTCACAGGCACTCATAGGATAAATAGCTTTAAGTAAGATACTGACATAAGCACCACTTTTGTGCCTGGTATTTCAAAACCAGTTTTTTAAAGTGTTAAAGCCTTGTACTAAGAAATATAACATGGATTTAAGCATTACTTTGTATTGATGTCTATGTTAAAATGAGTTGATAAGTCTTAACTTTAAGTATAAAAATGAGAAACATACTAAAATTTAAAAAACTGATATTTACAACATGAGATGAACAGATGCAGTATTTGATAACAACTTGTATGACAGGACCAGGATACAGTCATGTTGCACTGCCTCAGCTCTACAGTTACAGATAATCTTACAGAGGCATTCTTATCATGCAAAATGACAGACAGAGCCCGGTCAGTGTGGCTCAGTGGATTGAGCGTCGACCCATGCACCAAGAGGTCACCAGTTCGATTCCCAGTTGGGGCACATGGCCAGGTTGTGGGCACAATCCCCAGTGAGGGGCATGCAGGTGGCAGCCAATTGATGTTGTCTCTCATCAATGTTTCTCTCTCTCTCTCCCTCTCCCTTCCTCTCTGAAATCAATAAAAAGAAAAAAATTAAAAGTCAAAAAGACAGGCAGAAATGTGACCTTTTAAATGGTTGTAGTAACAATAGATTACTTTTGTAGAGTTAGTTATCTACAGAGATAGCTTCTGTGCAGTCTCATTCAGATCCTACCTTAATACTACTGGGTGGATATTATTTATAGAAAATTACAAATGAGGAAATGAAGCTTCAGAGTGTATTTAAGTAAATGCCAAAGATTATCAACTGGTAAACATATTGAAACTCAGATGTGTCTAGTTCCAAAACTTATGTAGATACAAGTATGTAATAATACTATCTTGTCTAATAATTGCTCTCTCTTATTTATCATCTTCTTACTAACTTCCAACCCCTCTGAGCAAAAGTAGACCAGTGTGTAAAGAGAAATAGATGGCTCAAAGGATATTAGGTTGAATATGGACTCAATTAGTTAACTATACTTTGTCTATGGTACTATTTCTTGAAGAAAAAGTCTAAAGAGACAGACTTAAGTGAGTGAACCCAAAAATATAGATTGTCAAGATTTATATTAAACCCTTTTCTCCTCATGTGTGGACTATTTTGCTATAATCTCCTAATTGATTTCTATGTCTCAATGACCTCATTTCTGATCTGTTTTGTATTCTGCCTCCAGGTAACTCTTCACAAAGCATGACGTTGTTCTCTTTATTTTTATTTTTTTATTTTTTTATCCTCACCCGAGGACATTTTTCCATTTTTTGTTCAGATAGAGTGGGAGGGAGAGAGAGACTGAGAGAAACATCGACATGAAAGGACGCATCAAGTGGCTTCCACCTGCATGACCCAACCAGGGCCGGGGACAAACTGCAACTGAGGTACGTGCCCTTAGCGGGAACCAAACCCGGGTCTCTCTAGACCACAGGCCAACACTCTAACCACTGAGCCAAACCGGCCAGGGCGCTGTTGTTCTCTTTAAAAACCCGTGGTTTATAATTCAGAGTTTAGCTCTCTCTCACTCTGAATAACTAGAGTATATTGTTTATATTACTCATGAAATACTTAACTTGCACCATCTTGTGATTTACCAATATGTACACAATTTATATTTCTTTAAAGAATGTAAGCCCTTTAAGGATTTAGCCCTTAGATATGTGGCCAAACTAAACACTTCATATATAATTATCAAAATTAGAACTTTCCACTATACAGCAAAAAATGCATAATTTTTTTTCTGTGGCTGGCTCTTCAAATGAAATCAACACAGTTATGCTGTACATTCCTGAGCACCTCAAATACTTCTTATCATCTCATCTTGGTTATTTACCCAGATCTCCCTCCCTTCTTTATTCTAAACCCCTATTCCTTGGTCTTTACTTCCACAATCCCATGACCCTCCCACTAAACTCTTGCTTCTTGCTAAGTTTGATGGCACATTTGACCTCCAATTATGATTCTCCAATTTGGATTATTGGTATCCTGTCTTGGAACCAGTTGTTATAAACTGTCTTATAACTGGTGCCAATAATTACAATCTTGTCTGTGATAGAACTACCACCACCTGAGTCAGCCCACCTGACTCCCTGCCAGGGAATGCAAATCCAATATATAGTTTGAAACATTTAAAGTACTTTGAATTCATTACCACTGACTACTAACCTGCATTTTATCATTAAAATATACATATTTTTCTTAGAAAAAATACAGGGTGGCAAAATATAAATTTACATCTAAGAATTTAGCCAATAATCAATCAATTTTAAAATACTTTGATATTTTTTATTACAATAACAGGACTCAAATCAGATAGCCAAATATACACATGTTTGGCTTGCTCTTTAAGAAGGCAGTTTAATTGAGTAAAGAACACTTTGGGAATGTGTTAAGTAAGGTCTGAAAAATTCCCACACCAATATTTTACATTTTAAAACACACATCCGTTAGTTATTCACATTTTGTTTCTTAGCAATTTTGAACAATTCACTCTGCTTTTAGAGAAAAAAAAGGGAGAAGAAAAGATGAAGCAAAATTAATGGCATCCAGGACTTCCAGAGCATGCAAACCACATAAGCTGCTGTGGGGGCCACAAACAAATCTCAGCACCTACTACGTATAGATTCCTGGTTCATTCACATAGTGAACAGAAATTACAGGGTAGCATGAATAGCCTGGTGTGAAACAATTATATAACAAACCCCCAGGCTGCCAGACCCAGAGTCTATTTCTGGTAGTTGGACTAAAAAATTATTAGGATCAAGGTGTTGCACCTTGCAGTCAGCCAGCCTGAGAGGAGATCCCACTCACAAATGGGACAACAATAATCAAAACCCAATTACAACAGGGGAGCCCAAATAACCCACAAAAATGATGCTTGTAGAGCATCCAGCTCAGGAGTTCAAGGAGATCACACCACTGGGTCTCACAGGACATTTACTACAAAAGGCCACCCCACAAAGACTGGGCACCCCATGAAGACTAGGAGTCACAACAGTTCTATCTAAAACATAAAAACAAACACACAGAGACAACTAAAATGGGGAGACAAAGAAACAGCCCCTAAATAAAAGAAAACAAGGAATTTCCAGAAAAGAGCCAAAGGAAATAGAGGTAAGCAATTTATCAGACATAGAGGTCAGAGTACTGGTGATAAGGATGCCCAAGAAACTTAGTGAGAACTATAAGGAACTTAGTGGGAACTATATCAACATGAAAAAGGACATAGAAACCATAAAGAACCACCATCCAGAAATGAAGAATGTCTGTCTGACATTAAGAATACACTTGAAGAAATTAAAAGTAGGATAGATGAAGCAGAGGATCAAATCAGTAATTTGGAAAACAAAGTAGAAAAAACACTCAATTAGAGCAGCAAAAAGAAAAAAAAAAAAACACTAAAAAAGCATGAGAATAGTTTACGGAAAATTGGGACAACATGATACAGAACAACATCTACATCATAGGTGTACCAGAGGGAGGAAAAAAAGTGAGCAAGGGATAGATAACCTTTTTGACGAAATAATGACAGAAAACTTTTCTAACCTGGTGAAGAAAAAAAAAAATCACACAAGTTCAGGAAGCACAGGTAATCAAGAAGAACACAAAGAAACCCACACCAAAACACATCTTAATTAAAATGTCAAACGTTAAAGACAGAGAGAATCTTAAGGGCAGCAAGAGACAGTCAGCTACCTACAAGGGAGCTCCCATAAGGCTGTTAGCTGATTTCTCAACAGAAACACTAGAGGCCAGAAGGGAATGCATAAAGTATTATAAGTAATAAAAAACAAGGATCTGAAACCAAGGCTACTCTATCCAATAAGGCTAGCATTCAAAATTGAAGGTGAAATAAAGAGCTTCCCAGACATAAAAAGGCTAAAGAAGTGTATTACCACCAAATTGGCATTACAAGAAATGCTAAAGGGGCTGTTTTAAGAAGAAGAAATATATAGAGAGATAAGCATAGACATAAAAAATTAAAATGGCAATAAAATAGTACCTATCAATAATAACCTTAAATATAAATGGATTAACTACTCCAATCAAAAGACATAGGGTAACTGAATAGATAAGAAAATACGACCCATATATATGCTGTCTACAAGAGACCCACCTCAGAACAAAAGACTCATAGCATGAAAGTGAAGGGATGGAGGAAAATTTTCCACACAAATGGAAAACAACAACAAAAAGCAAAGATATCAATACTTATATCTGACAAAATAGACTATAAAACAAAGGCCATAACAAGAGACAAAAAGCTGTCACATAATACTAAAGTGATCAATCCAACACAAAGGCATAACCCTGGTAAACATATATGTACCCAATATAGGAGTACCTAAATATATTTGACAACTCCTAGAGGACTTTAAATGGAGAGATAGATAGCAATACAGTCATAGTAGGGGACTTTAACACCCCACTGACACAACTGGATAGATCTTCCAGACAAAAAACCAACAAAGAGACAGAAACCTTAAGTGATACAATAGATCATATGGATTTAATTGATATTTACAGAATACTTCATCCCAAAGCTACAGAATATATATTCTTCTCAAGTGCACATGGAATATTCTCAAAGATAGACCACATATTAGAACACAAAATAAGTCTTTACAAGTTCAAGAAGGTTTAAAACATATTAAGCATCTTCTTGATGAGTGTTTTTTTATTTACCTTTTTACAATAAGTATTTATTACACTTAATTTTTTTTTTTTTTTTTTTTTTTTTTTTGTGGTACGTGCCCCTAGCGGGAACCGAACCTGGAAGTCTCTCTCTGGTCCACAGGCCGATGCTCAACCACTGAGCCAAACTGGCCAGGACCACTTAATTTTTTTTATTGGTCTTCAGGAGCATATATATTGTCATTATTTGTTCTTACAGAGCCTCTCTTACTCTCTTTCTAACATTAATTGATTAATTTTTAATTGTGATATAATTGACATAATATTGTATTAGCTTTTGTTTGCTTTGCTATTTAGATTTTGAACATTGTTACTTTTAGGTGTATAACAATTTTATATATGTCAAATATTATTCGCTATAACTAAACGTACCACAATAACTTTAGTTAGTTAACATTCACCACCAAACATGGTTACAATTTTTTTCCCCTTGTGATGAGAACTTTTAAGATCTACTCTCTTAGCAACTTTCAAATATACAATACAGTATTGTTAACTATGGTCATCACACTATTCATTATATCTCAGGACTGATTTATCTTATAACTGGAAGTTTTATATCTATGACCACTTTTACCCATTTACTTTACTCAGAAAGTATTAGGAGCAAAGAGTTTTACAGCAGAATCCAACCGGAAAGTAGAGAATCATCCTTGGGTAACACAGAGATCCTGCTAATGTTTTCTGAGAGTAAATTGTTGGAAACAAATGCAATTAAGGCTGAGATTTTGCAGAGATTTGTGCAATCGCTTGTAGAGTCTTAAAGAGCTAAAACAATATGAATGGTTGATGGAGTGCCTGTACTTCAAGTTTGAACACTGAGCAACTGAAGCATGAGAGAGACAAAGGATCCCCAGAGTCACTCTACAGGCTGAAGGCTTGTGCTTATCGGCAGGTAGTACGAATTGGATAGGGCAAACAAGTGAACACAGAGGAAAGCCTAGCTAAACTCAGAAGCTGATTTCCTTTGTTACACTTAATCAAGTGTTTTAGAAAGAGATAATACCAGACCCATGGCATATAACATTCACAGTTTTTATTTAGAAGTACATTTGAACAGTAGATACTTTTTTTTTAAGTTTATTTTAATCATTTTCATTTCTTAGTTAGCATTTTTGGTCCTTTTTAATAAAATGACTAGAAAAAGATTTCCTAAGTATTATGTGAATGATGGTATTTAGAAATTGGAGGACACAGCTGGCAACTGCACTTGTTCTGCTTTCAGCTGATAAAGATAAACCCTTTGGTCTAGATGAGCTTTGGGGCTTTGGTGGAGAAGGGCAGAGAGATGTTGGGACAAGCCTGTTGTTTTTCTATCCAAAGACACCAAGCAGAAGCATATTCAGACGAGACTGGGTGCATTCAGGGTAGTATGGCCATAGTCAAGCAGGAGTGTAGTCAGAACAAGGTTCTTTGTAGACACTCACAGCTGGAGCTGATGAGGAAGACAGAAGAAGCACTCAGTACACAAAAATATGCCAGATGACCAAAGGTATAAGATACGGTGAGCAGATTGCCTAAGTGGGAAAAGTGCCACAAAGAGCCAGTCAGGGTTAAGCCACTGAGTACCTTTTTTGTATACATACATTCCAGAAGATGATAAACAGCAGAAAGCCAGGATCCCTTTGATCAGGACAGTGGCAGTGTGCAGGGTCGAGGGTGTCTGGCAAGGTGCTTTTGTGACAGCTCACATTTTCCCATCTTTGTTGATATATCTTCATTCTTTAAAGAGCAACTAATGAGGCATCTGGCCCCCAGTTTTCAGTAAGTAGTATCTCTATGGAATGGTGCTCACATAAGGTTGTTTAGATTTAATGTCTCTCTAATTACATCCATATACAATCAGGTTTCTGATATATCTGTTAGCAAACCTGGCTATGGGAATCAACTTAGCCTTTACACCTTACCTCCTGAGCTTTGGGATGGTGAAGCAAACCGCTGATCTTTTACTTAGGTGGTGCTGTGGATTGGGAGAGTAGCTTTCCAGGGTGGGGCCTCTGTGCAGAGCCCATGCCCACATTCAGAGGAGGCTCATTCAATGGCAGCTTCTGAGCTGACTGCTTGTGGGAGATAGCTGATGCGTTTACTGGGTGGGAGACAACAGCTAAGGGAAAAAGGAGCTAAAAATTAGGACTAGAGATTCAAGGACAGGACTATAATTGGGAAGGGAAACAGAGCCTGGCCATCTGTCTGGGAGCTCAGGCTGCACTAGGGCAGGAGTTAGGGTGAGAGGCCCCTCTAGTGGGAGCCTAGAGTGGGGATCATTTCTCCAGAGCTTGTGCTCAGAGGTTACACCAAGTATGGCACCATGGCTACCCTCTGCCTGACAGGAAAAATCCCAAAGTCATCAACAGTTCCTCTCTACAACATCCTTGCTGACAAAAGTGGTAACAAATTTACCGAACAAAAATCTAATTTTTAAAAAGTGGGAAGCGGTATAAGATTGCAAACAGAAATGCTTCATTTCCCTCTTCTCTGACTTAGAGGTTATTAATTTTTAGGCTGAAAGTTCGGAACATTTCACATATAAATGACTCTTAAAACACCTCCTATGTGTTGCTTCTTAGCTGTTGTTAATGAATTTCTGCACCACCCTCCACTGTGAAACGCAGCCTCCTCCCTTGCACGTTTGTTTCCCTGTGTAGACGGCAGGGGTCCGGCAGAGCCTGTGTGAACAAATTACCTTATTAGTAGATGATCTCGGGCAGCATTTCTGTCTGCCCTCCTGAGCTAAGCTTGGCAAGAATTTATGTTGCTTTGTCCATCTTTCCCTCCTAATAATGAGATTCCATAGATCTGGTCATTCAAATTAATAAGCATCTCAACCTTCTATGGACCAGCCTCTCCCAAAACCATGGATTTACCGTGATAAGATGGATTAAGAATAGGTGGCTAAAGAGTCAGATTTCTTAATGTGAATTTATTTTGCCCTGGTTTGGGTGAAATACCAAAAGCACCTGGTAGCAACAATAAAAATTATTTATTTGCTTTATCTGATTTTCATAGGCTAATTTTTAGAAGACAGCAATTCTTCAATAATAATAAGCACAATTCTTTGAAAGCAGATAAGAAATTTAAGAGTATAAGGAAATGTTATTCTCTTCCTAAAGAGTGAGGAACCAAAAGGAAAACTGAAATACATCACAGGATCATAATCCTGGAAAGGAATCTAAACTCAGTGACCTGTCTGAATTAGAGGTTCACTAGTAGCCTATATACCAATCACCTGCCATCAAGGTAGACTCTGTACCAAAGAGTATGCTGTAGGAAGTGATCCGCACATTTACTTCCTGAGCACCAGGTGTGCGTGTTTCCTGCTCTCTAGACAACCATACCTGGGAATGGCTCAGCCCTCCATTTACAGCCTTGACTCCTCCTTCTCGTCCACTAGAGCAGTTAGTCACCAAGCTCTAAGCCTGAAGCAGTTTATTTCTCTACAAGCACATTTCTAGCCTCAAAAAGCCAGAGGAACCATTTACTAAGAGAAGTTTTGTAGAAAGTGGGTTGTATCCTCGAATTTTGTCTTGATCTGCCCTTCAGTTTGTTGGTAGCTCGTCTCATCTGTCTATCTCCACGCCTTCCCTCATCACCTCTGGAAGGCACATGCCCCATTTGCCCTGCCTATTGGCTCTTCACTTTATTTCATAATGTTTAGACCGTATCCTTCCCCACAGAAAACCTACATAAACTGGCAAACTGGCAACGGGATGCTCTTTGGTTTGATCCACAGCATCAGCCCCCACGTCATGTCCTTATGAACAGACATTTTCTTTCATCTGTACTTAGGGATGTGCCTAGTGACCTGGACCTAGGGAACTGGCTCATAAATTGTTGCTTTTTCCTTTCTTTCTCCCTCACAAGGGACTCCCAAGTCACTGGGGCACACAGCATGCTCTCAGTGAAGCATCTAATGGATAAACCAATGAGTGATCAAACATGCTAATGAAAGATAAGCCAGGGAGAAAAAAATTTAATTTTAGGTAACAATACATTCTGCACCTTGCTACCTTTCGGCTCATTTGCTTTAACCTGAGATCATCAGAAAGGGGACATGGGAAAGTTGTTGGCTCTCAGAAGCTCATTCACATATCTACAGACTAACACTTCGCTTTGAGAATTTGATGCCAATGAAAACTAAATCCCCACTGACTAGGAGCGTGAGCTTGCAGTGTGCCATGTCCACTTTGTTTTCACTGCCAGAAGCTCAGAGCCCAACTGTACTCAACTACAGCAACCATTATGAAGTGATTATACTAACCATATGCAAAAACTCTTTCTTTGGCCTTGAGTATTTAGTCCTCTTTTATTGACCTTCTCATGCATGTCTTTGTTTTGATCTTCCTCATTGTATTCAAAGAGTACACATATTAAAATAAATTACCCAAAGGACATCCTTCAAAAACATTGAGGTGTAGACTCCTCCACGACAATGTGCCATGGGATGGAGTTAGACACTGGACTTTTGTCAATCTGGAATGCGTTCAGCCTTTAAGACCCAAACTCACCATGCTTACAAGGCTCAATTCTCTGCACTGACGAGTCTCATTTTGTGAGCTGGAAACACTTAGGAAACAACTTTCTCATTTTGGGCAAGTCCCAGGAAATAAAATCATTAACATTAAAATGTTCTATATCAAATTGCTATATTACAAGCAACCCATAACAAGTAGAGCATAAAGAAAGCCCAAAGTAACAAGCTAGTTAGTATGCCATCCTTTCCTTTATTTCTAATTATCTCAACAAATTACCGATTCCTTAGAAGTTCTCACTGTTATTGTCTACCCTACAGAAAAGAGAAAATTTGCGGTTAGAACAATGTATCCCTGGTTTAAAGCTAATGTAAACCAGAAGTTTAAAATTCCAATCGTTTCGATAGTACTGAACTAATAAGGAATTCTAACTTGGAATTGTGTATCCCTCTAGGGGGCCATGGATTTCAGATGCTATTAAAGCCAAATTAGGTTTCATCATGGTAGTCTCTCTACTCCCCTTTTCAGGTATGTGTTACCTAGGAGCCTAGAGGCTCATTAATGATCCCCAAACAGATGGGCGTTCCCTTGATGTATTCCTCTCCTCTTGGGCAAGAAAAGCATGCTGCATTGAGCAATTTTGTGTGAAAGATTTCTTAAACACATCGCAGCTTTCACTTGCTCTTCAGCAGGGAGCTGGAACCTGGAAGCAGCAGGCTTCCAGCCCATTAAGGACTAAGCACTCTTATTCAGATCCTTATCCATTTGGTGGCACAGACATTCTTATTAGCAATCATTACTGTCTTCAGGAACATTTTACTCCACCTATTTCCTAGTTGGCTTTCCAGAGCCTTCTGTATTATCAGCAGTAGGCTAACTATTTTAACAAATATCCCCCCTCCCTCAAATATCAACATTTCAAATAAATTCTTATTTCCCACTCAAGTCATAGGTCAATGTGGAGAAGGACCTAGGGGTGGAAGGGGCTTAGGGGTGTTTCTCAGACTCCTTCCATGTTCCATCCTCTTCTAGTCCCTTGGTGTCCTCTCCTTTTGGTTGGAGGTTGGAGACTAAGGGCATGGAAACTGTGTGGAAAGCTTTTCTGGGTCAGGTCTGCAGGTGGCACCCTTCATTCTGCCCAAATTCTTGGTCATGTGGACACATCCATGGACAGGTAAATAGTCTGGCTGAGTGTTCTGAAGTGAAAGGAACTGGGGCCTGGAGAGAGAATGCAGCAGTCTCCCCATCGTATTTTGTTGCCCCCAATTTTCTATTTTCATATTAGCAATTTTTGGTAAATAGGCTATTTGCCGGGAATTTACCGCAGTAAGGAACAAGCTGTTCAGTTTTGTCTTCTTTCTATTTTAAGCCATGTTTCCAAAGTTTCTACCTTCACCTTCAGTACCTACCAGGACCTGTGATTTATTCCACAGTTTTGTTTGTTTCTCTCGCCCAGGTTTAAAGTGTCTTGATCAGAGGAACAACTCACATGTCTCTAGGGGTCAAGGCAACAGAATGAAGTAGGCTGTAAGAGAAAGCGAATTGCTGAGGCTGCCAAAAACAGGGAGTGCACCTCCCATGGACAGGAGGGGAGGGGCTGCTCTGTGGCTTCTGTCTAGTGTTCCCAAAAAGGAAGGTGGCCTGAGGTTGTAATAGCTTCTACTTGTTTAAGAGAACCAGCAACCCAGATTTTAAGTAAAATGTCTTCATTTGTAAATGTTGGCCACTAATTAAACTACCTTTAAACTTCTAAGCAGGCCATTCAAAATATATCTGAAGGCCAGACTCAGTTGGTAGGCTACCATTAGGCAACTTCTCTTTTAACTTTTCTGCTCTGGTGAGTCAAGCTAAGGGTTCACACGAAATCAGAGCACTTAACTATAGGCCTTTGCATGGAGCAGAAGTTCAGGGTGCCCTCTGCCTCCCCACAGGCCAGGTCTTAGGGGTATAAGGGTATTCATCTCTGGAAGGGTAATTAAGACTCAGAAGTCTACATGTTGAACAACAGCCTTGTTATTTCTTTGCAAATGTTACAAATACCAGATGTATTTGAAAAAGTCAAAAGTCTTTTTCATGGACAAAAAGGAAAAGGATGATGGATCAAATATGGATGCTACTGAGTAGGAATCTGTAGCATTTGTGTGTGGGGGGGGAAGGGGGTTGTTACCAAACCAAACCAGGCCCAGTTACTCAGTAGTTGCCAGTCAAAAGGCAATTCCAATAAGATTTCAAGGGAAGGAATGTGTTTATTACCAGCCAGAAGGCAAGGACGGGGGCGGGGTCACTTCCCCAAAGTTGTGTGCCCCTAAACAAAAGATCAAATTCATCTTTATTCAAGGAAATCATCCATAAATATCGAGATGAGCTTCATCATCACAACATGTATGGGTGGGGACATTCCTATTTATGCGCAGTCAGAAAATATGGCTATACATACACAGTATGTTTAAAATGGTGGGAATCTCTGCCCCTTGGGAGGGGGATTTAGTATTACAGTGAGGGTAGAATGAGAATAATTCACAAAGAGGTCAGTATGGAGTCCTTCAGGCTACGTTACCATCAGGCAGCTCCAGTCAGATTAACCCTCTGGTTCTGCAAATTATCCTGGGCTTCTCCCTGTGAAGACAGCCTGGCATTCATCAGTGTCAAGGTGGCAGAGGCATGGAAGGAAGTTTAACTAATTAAGTCTCAGCCCTCCTGTTAAACTCAGCAATTGCAGGATATGGTTACACAAACCTTATAACATCCAGGGGGAGCTAAATTAATCTAAGCCAAATTGTGAATTCTAAATAAAAGTTAAGTATATATATGTTTTAGGTTACAGTGTATAGTATGGTATGTGTAGATGTAGTACGATATGTGTGGTGTGGTATAGTATATATGTAGTGTATATAGTGTGTTGTGGTGTGGTGTATGGGATGGTGTGGTGTGTATACAGTGTGTGTATGTGTGTGTAGTGTGGTATTGTGGTGTGTGTGTGTTGAGTTGTGTGTATGGGGTGGTATGATGTGTGTGGTGTGTGCATGTGTATATAGTGTGGCATATGTGTAGTCTGTGTATGTGTATGTGGTGTGGTATGTGTGTATGTATGTGCTCATATAGTCAATGGAGGCTGTCTATATTTTTAGTCAAATTAGTAAGAGTGCCTGGTAGAAATACATAGTTTTATAGTATTTTATTTTTAAAATTACACTAAGGGGTAGTGAAAAATGAAAAGGAAAGAAGGTGGAGAAAGAAAGAAACATGGTCAACAATATAACAAAAACATTGCCTTAGAAACCATTTAACTGCCACAAAAAGACGTGTAGGAGTAGAAATGAGAATGGGACAGGTGGACACACACCGTGAGGACTTTCCGGCAATGATTTGGGGAGGCCTGCAGTGGAGCGGTTTCCACTCTCTAAGCAACACAGCAATCCCCACATGCTTCAGGGACAGAATGAGCCAGGAACCCCTCACCGAGCAGGAGGTTGGGAGATGACTTTAATAATTCCTTGCAACACTGAGATTCTGGGACCACCGGGAGAGAATTTGCAGAAAGAAAAAAAGGTTCAGTTACTGCATAAAGCAAGTCCCAAATTAAAAGGACAGAGAAAAATATTCAAATAAATACATAAACTCTTTAAAGAAATGATATGAATTAAGAGAGGAATGACAGATAGTAATCTATAGAAACTTGAGGTTAAAAGACACCACATAATTTACAGTTATAAAAGGAAAAGGAATAAGATGTGTGTATATGTATGTCGTGTGTGTGTGTGTGTGTGTGTGTGTGTGTGTGTAAGAGGCTTGCTTCTAAAAGCCCTTTCTATGAACAAGACCTGCCAGAGGTCTGACCTCTGTGCACTTTCCAGCCACGTCCCTCCTTGCTTGAGAGCCACATCTGTTATCCTCGCATATTGTCCACGGCTCAGGTTTCCAGCCTGAGACACACCATATGCATTCAGTAACAGATGGAGCATTATTTGAATTAGTTTGCTTAGAGTTATTTTGTTTTTATTCCCTTGCTAGCACTTTCTTTTAAACACCATTTCTTATAAACGGAAGTTTTGCACACATCTTATGTATCACGAACAGGTTTCGTGCTGTACATGTCTTCTCCACCATACAGCTCCAGTTTTAGACACTTTCCTTTTGAAAGAGACTGGTCTTCACAATGAAACTGCATTTTGTAACTAGCCACTTTCCAGAGTAAGTCTTTGAGACAGTGTTTTCAATTGCTTCAACCTTGTTATTTTTTCTATATTTAATTTATTAAAGTATATTGTGAAACTTAGTATAGACCTGGCCCATGGTGACATGAACCCTCAATAATTAAAATGTAAGTCATCAATTGAAGTTTATTTAATTTATCTAATTTTAACCACCTAAATTTTATTTTCTATAAATAAAAAGCTAAATATTTAAAATCCTTACGTATTTGTGAAAACTTTGAAAACTGCTTAACTTTCATTAACTAATGATACAGATTTCTGGTATATAGATAAGAACCTCATAAGGGCAGGGATATTTACTCTAAAACCCTGTGTAGGTAAAAGACAGGAATTTTCATGAACTCAGTAAGTTTGAGACAAAATCCCACTGACTTTTCTTTTTTCCAGAAGTTCTATTGCCTTCATTTTTCAAGGCACGGCTGGAGAACCACAAAAATCAAAGGTAAACTAAAATTTAAAGTAAGTCTTATATTTCTTTAGTTATATGCCATATTGGATTAAGGCAAGTGAACTCTTCTGAAAGAAATAGACAAATATAAAGTGCTAAAGAACTGAGTTGAAACGGAGAATTTACTTTTCTTGCCCCGTTAACACTACAATACACTCAGTGCTGAGGGCGGTTCTCCGCGTATGGTTCTGAATGTTCCACTTGAACAATGGAAATATCTGGAAAGGGACTCTCCTAAAATACCCATGGTCCCCATACACATTTGAATTCCTTTTTAGTTGCCATTTAGGGTTAGGAAGCCAAAGGAGAAAGCCAAGAACTTCGCATTCTCCCAAACCAAACCACTAGCAGCACCCACAATACTGTAGAGAACCATATCAAAAAAGAGGGGAGACCAGGGAAACCAAGGCACAGGGACACTAAGCAAAACTCCAGCTGAGCTGAACTGGATGGATGGGGCTTCCCATGCTCTCTCCAGTGTGTGTGCTGCTTCTGCTTATATGGGTAGCCGGGCATGTCTTCAGCCTACACAGGGACACACAAACACAGACAGAATGACAAAAATATTATGTCCATCGGTCATAGAATGGAAGAAGTTTTGTGAATTCCCTTTGGAGCAGTAGAAAATAAAGAGCAGTGAAATTCCCACTTTATCGAAAATTCCTCCTATATAAGAATGGTCCCTAAAAACTAATCCTAGAAAAATGTGTAGAAGTGCTTGCTGAGAATAAGACCTGAGATTTTATTATTTTCCTTTACTAAGGTAGTCTATTCAGGAATGCCTGAACTGCAATTGGTGTTGGTTCCAAGCTTATGTTTTATCTTTGGATGTATTAAGCAAGGAATGTCCGCTCGTCATGGTTAGCCCAATAAAATCTGGTGTCTTACAAATGTTGATGCGAGCCTAGCCGGTGTGGTTCAGTTGGTTGGGCGTCATTCCGTACACCAAAAGGTTGTCAGTTTGATTCCTGGCCAGAGTATATGCCAGGGTTGAGACCTCCATCCCCAGGCTACAGGGGGAGGGGCGGGGGCTGCAGGAGGCAGAAGGCAGCTGATCTATGTTGCACTCTCACATTGATGTTTCTCTTTCTTTCTATAAAAATCAATAAAAGTATATTTTAAATTTTTGATGCTATTTTTGAGCTATGAAATCCAAAAGAATAAAAACTGTGCATAGATTTAAGCAATTATCACAATTATAATTTTCATTATTATTTAAATTAATATTCAATAACATAATGCAATAGTAATGGTCTTGCAGGATGCTTATATTAGTTTAATTTAGCAAAATTTTGATATATTCATAGTGTTAATTTAATATAAAGCCTTGAGATTAAAAACTTTTGAATACTTAATAATTTAGAATTTGGGGCTACATAATACTTCTTGGTATTATAGACATTTTAGAAGTTCTTGCAAATGGACCCTGAGCTCCAACTTTGTGGGTCTAGCAGAACAGCCTGACTACTCATCCACTTTTAACCAAGGTACACACTTTTCATCTAGGAAAGTTCTGCTCTTCAGCAGAGCCTACTGCTGTGAGAGTGAAGAGGTACAACTGCCTGACAGGTCACCCCCATCCAGGGTTGCAGATGTCACAGCCAGATTCCCTCAGTCTATAAAGAGAAAAATATATGGCCAAGACACATGGAAGATTGATGCAAATCTGTTTCGAAGAAAATTTTCCTCCTACTTCATTCATTCACTCAGCCGTTCTTTTATTCCTTCACTCAGGAGATGTTTAATGATGTCAACTATATGTCCATTGTTTGCTCAGAGCTGCAGATGTTATTCTGAAGACTAAGTAGAAAAAAAAGAAAAAGAAAGAAAGCAGAGGAGGAGAATAAGGATAAAATGGCAGAAGACAAATAATTATTGAGCATTTATTATATGGCAGGTACTAAACTGAGCGAATTATCTGCTATCTCCTATCTTCTAGATGCATTATCTCATTGAATCCTCCCAATTTCTTCCACTAAATACTGTTGTTTATTTCCACTTTTCAGATAAAAAACAAAGTTTCACACAGAGTAAATTACTCCAAGTCAAATGGCTAATAAGTGACTGTTTTTGTTTTAGAACCCACGACTCTGATTCAAGAGTCTTTTTATCGTGGAAAAGAGCATGGTCTTTGGAAACAAATGCCAGTGTTCAAATTCTGGATCTGCTTCTTGTTGGCTGCGTAACCTTGGGAAAGATAACCTGCCTCTGACCCAGTCTCCTATGGACTTGTTATAAGATTAGATTCGCCAGTGTATGTAAAGCACTCAGAATAACACTTGGCACATAGTATTCACTACAGAGTTCTTTTATTATTTCAAAGCCCACACTCATAGCTATCACTTTCCTGTGTCTAGCAGAGGGTCCAGATCCATGGATAAGCCATTACAATGCCGTGTGCTAAGGGCTCAGGCAGAAGAGGTGTCGTGAGCTAATGTAACGTGCTGATAGTCTGGAGTCCACACTTGGAGCTTCAGGGAATGCTTCCTAAAGCAAGAGGCACCTGATCGGAATTCCTGAAGAAGGAGTGCGCTAAGGGTTCAGGGAGTTGGCACTTGTGTTCAGGGAAGGCTGTTTCTGAGAAACACAAGGTTAAAGTAATCAATTCAGGGAATTATTGCAAGTCCTTACTAATATTTTTCTGAGTACTGAAGCAGAAAAGAGCACACTTGACAAATATAGTGTAAACAATATTTACAGATATATGCTAATTATTGAATCTGGAATTAGCATTTCAGACTTTTGATAACTGTTGACCGGTACTGAACACTTAATATCCACACTGTGTATGCAGAATACACAGAATCGTCAACTTCCTCTTTTTTTTTCTGTTTCCTACTGGTCCTTTTTGTCCTTCCTTGTTTCTGACCCTTTCCTCCCCACTGGCATTCTCCAGTGACAGAATTCATATTAGGTTTAAAAACCTCTTTGTCATCTCAGTGTGTCTAATACCCTCAATGATGCCCCACTGGGAAGAAAAGACAGCGCAAGTAATGGAAAGCAGAGGAAAAGGGACATTTAGGGAAACACCACAGCCCAGTTACTCTCTAGCGCACCCTGACATGTGTTAACACTTACTCAGCATTTCTGCCTCCCCTGCACTCAGGATTTCCTTACCTTCTATAAAAACGCCTCAATATTCAGTAGTATTTTCCTCCAGAAAAGTAATAATATAATAAAATTAAAATATGATTTCAATCAAGGTTATTATGAACTCCAGCCTGATCATAGATGTAAAAACCCAGGAATGTGAAACCTGTGTTCCCTCACTTCTTAGTAAGAGAGGGCATTGTACGTAATCACTCAACTGAGGATTAGGCAATCCGCACAAAAACAAAGGGAGAAAGACATTGTTTTTGTTTGCCCTGGGTATAAATTCCCAACTGCTATGAGAAGAAAAATGCAGCATCTCCCCTGCAACAGAAGAAAAGCAAATGCTAAACATTTTTATTACAAAATTTCAACCACACAAAACAAATTTTATTTTATTTTATTTTATTTTTTGAAATTATTTTTATTACTCTATTTTTGTTACAGATGTTTCTCTTTTTTCCCCCATTGACATCTTCCACCCCATACCTCTGCCCCCCGCCCCGTTCGCAGCTTTGTTGTCTATGTCATACATGTATATAAGTACTGTGCTTTATCTCTTCCCCCCACCCCCACCCCCTCTTCTGAGGTTTGTCAGTCTATACCCTACTTCTATGTCTCTGGATGGAATTTGTTCATCAGTTTGTTTTATTTATTATATCCCACAAATAAGTGAGAGCATGTGATGTTTGTCTTTCTCTGATTGGCTTGTTTCACATAGGATACTCCAGGTCCCTACAAGTTGTTTCAAAGGATAAAAGATCTTTCTTTCTTACAGCTGCATACTATTCCATTATGTATATATACCACCGCTTTTTTATCCACTCATCTACTGATGGACACTTGGGCTATTTCCAGATCTTAGCTATTGTAAATAGTGCTACGAACACAGGGATGCATATATTCTTTCTGATTGGAGTTTCAGGATTCTTAGGGTCTATTCCTAGAAGTGGGATCACTGGGTCAAATGGCAATTCAATTTTCAATTTTTTGAGGTAACACCATAGTGTTTTCCATAGTGGCTGCACCAGTCTGCATTCCCACCAGCAGTGTACTAGAGTCCCCTTTCCTCCACACTCTTGCCAGCACTTGTCGTTTAATGATTTATTGATGGCGACCATTCTGACAGGTGTGAGGTAATACCTCATTGTTGTTTTAATTTGCATCTCTCTGATGATTAGTGACGCTGAGCATTTTTTCATATGTCTCTTGGCCATTTGTATGTCCTGTTTGGAGAGGGGTCTCCTTAGGTCCTCTGCCCATTTTTAATTGGATTTTTGTCTTCATTTTGTTGAGTTGTATGAGTAATCTATATATTTTGGAATTTACCTCTTATCTGATGTATCATTGGCAATTATGGTCTCCCATATAGTGGGTTCCCTTTCTGTTTTGATGGTTGTTTCTTTTGCTGTGCAAAAGCTTTTTAGTTTGATGTAGTCCCTTGTGTTCATTTTTTCCTTTGTTTCTCTTGCCCTAGGTATTGTATCAGTGAAAATTCTGTTGCCTATGATGTCTGAAATTTTGTTGCCTACATTTTTGTCTAGGATTTTTATGGATTCATGAGTCAAATTTAAGTCTTTTATCCATTTTGAGTTTATTCTTGTGTATGGTGTAAGTTGGTGGTCTACCTTCATTTTTTTTACATGTAGCTGTCCAGTTTTCCCAACACCATTTATTGAAGAGGCTGTCTTTACTCCATTGTACGCTCTTGTCACATTTGTCAAATAATAATTGAGCATGTTGTCTTGGGTCAATTTCTGGGGTCTCTGTTCTGTTCTATTGATCTATCTGCCTGTTCTTGTGCCAGTACCAGGCTGTTTTGATTACAGTGGCTTTGTAGCATAACCTGATATCTGGTATTGTGATCTCTTCCATTTTGTTCTTCTTTTTCAAGATTGCTGTGGCTATTTGGGGTCTTTTTTGGTTCTATATAAACTTTTGGAATATTTGTTCTAGTTCTGTGAAGTATATTATTGGTATTTTAATGGGTATTGCATTTAATCTATAGATTACTTTGGGTAGCATGGACATTTTAATGATGTTAATTCATCCAGTCCATGGATATGGCATATGCTTTCACTTTTTCATATCTTCCTTTATTTATTTTTTCAATGACCTGTAGTTTTCTGTGAAGAGGTCCTTTACTTCTTTGGTTAAGTTTATTCCAGGTATCGTAATTTTTTTGCTGCAATGGTAAATGGGATTGTTTTTATAGTTTCTCCTTCTGTGAGTTCATTGTTGGTGTATAAGAATGCCATTGATTTCTTGACATTAATTTTGTATTCTGCTACTTTGCCAAATTTATTTATTAAATCTAGTAGATTTTTGATGAAGTCGTTAGGGTTTTCTATGTACAATATCATGTCATCTGCAAATAATGACAGTTTCACTTCCTCCTTTCCAATTTGAATCCCTTTTATTTTTAATTCATGTCTAATTGCTATGGTTAACACTTCCAGTACTATGTTAAATAAGAGTTGTGGGCATACTGTCTTGTTCCTGTTCTTAAGGGAAATGCTTTTACTTTTTGCCCATTGAGTATAATGTTGACTCTAGGATTTTCATATATGGCCTTTATTATGTTGAGATATGATCCCACTATTTCTACATTGCTGAGCGTTTTTTGATCAGAAATGGGTGCTGGATTTTGTCGAATGCTTTTTCAGCGTCTATTGATGAGATCATATGGTTTTTATCTTTCATTTTGTTTATGTGATTTATCACATTTATTGATTTGCAAATATTGTACCAGCCTTGCATTCCTGGGATGAATCCCACTTGGTTATGATTTATAATTTTTTTTGATGTATTGCTGGATCCAATTTGCTAATATTTTGTTAAGGACTTTGGTATCTATGTTCATCAGGAATACTGGCCTGTAGTTTTCTTTTTTTGTACTGTCTTTATCCGGTTTTGGAATTACAATTATTCTGGACTCATAAAATGAGTTTGGAAGTAGTCTGTCTTCTTGGATGTTTTGGAATAGTTTGAAGAGAATGGGTATTAGATTTTCTTTGAATGTTCAATAGAACTCCCCTGTGAAGACATCCAGGCCTGGGCATTTTTTTTTGCTGAGAGTTTCTTGATTACATCTTCAATTTCTTTTACTGTTATTGGTCTGTTCAAGTTTTCTATCTCTTCTCGGTTCAGTTTTGGGAGATTGTGTGTTTCTAGAAATTTGTCCATTTCACCTTGATTGTCCAATTTGTTGGCATATGATTATTCATAGTATGTTTTGATGATCCTTTGTATTTCTGTGGTGTCAGTTGTTACTTCTCCTCTTTCATTTCTCATTTTGTTTATTTGGGTTCCCTCTTTTTGTTTCTTGGTGAGTATGGCTAAAGGTCCATCAATCTTCTTTATCTTTTCAAAAAACCAGCTTTTTGTTTCATTGATCTTTTGAATTATTTTTTTCATCTCTATGTCATTTATTTCTGCTCTGACCTTTACTATTTTTTTTTCTTCTACTTGCTCTGGGTTTTTCTTTGTGTTTACTTTCTAGTTCTTTAGGTTGTAGGGTTAAAAAGCCAATTAGAAATTTTTCTTGTTTCTTGAGGTAGGCCGGAAGTGCTATGAACTTCTCTCTCAGAACTGCTTTTGCTGTGTCCCATAGATATTGTGTTCTTGTGTGTTCATTTTCATTGGTTTCTAGGAAGTTTTTCATTTCTTCCTTGATCTCCTCGGTAACCCATTCATTGTTTAATAACATGCTATTTAGCCTCCATATGTTCAAATGTGTTTGCATGTTCTTGTTGCAATTAATTTCTAGTTTCATGGCATTGTGATCTGAGAAGATGCTTGATATGATTTCAATTTTCTTGAATTTGTAGAGACTTTCTTTGTGTCCTAACATGTGGTCTATCTTTGAAAATGTCCCATGTGCATGTGAGAAGAATGTATATTCTGCAGCTTTGGGGTAAAATGTTCTGTAAATATCAAGTAAGTCCAACTGATCTAGTTCGTCATTTAAGGACTCTTTGTCCTTGTTAATTTTTTGTCTAAAAGATCTATCCAGTGGTGTCAGTGGGGTGTTAATGTCACCCACTATGTTCGTATTGTTATTGATCTCTCCCTTGAAGTCCTTCAGAAGTTTTTAAATATATTTTGATGCTCCAGTATTTGGTGCATATATGTTTACCAGGGTTATATCCTCTTGTTGGATCGATCCTTTTAATATTATGTAGTGACCCTCTTTGTCTCTTATTATGGCCCTTGTTTTGAAGTCTATCTTATCAGATATAAGTATTGCTACACCAGCTTTTTTTTTTTTTTTTTTTTTTTTAAATTTGCTTGGAAAAATTTTTTCTATGTCTTCACTTTCATCCTGTGTGAGTCTTTTGTTGTGAGGTGGGTCTCTTGTAGACAGTATATATATGGGTCATGTTTTCTTATCCAATCAGCTACCCTATGTCTTTTGATTGGAGCATTTAAGCCATTTACATTTAAGGTTATTATTGATAGATAGTTATTAGTTGACATTTTTACTTTCTGCGTGTGTTCCTCTCTTTCTCTCTTTGTTTCTTCTTCTTACAACAGTCCCTTCAGCATTTCTTGCAGTGCTGGTTTGGTGGTGGTAAATTCCTTTAGCTTGTTTTTATCTGTGGATTTCTTTATTTCTCCTTCAATTTTGAATGATAGCTTTGCTGGATAACTTGCATTACTTTGTATACTTTGTGCTATTCCCTTCTGGGCTGCTGTGTTTCTATTGAGAAATCAGTTGTCAGTCTAATGGAAGCTCCCTTGAAGGTAACTTTCTGTTTCTCTCTTGCTTTCTTTATGATTCTTTCTTTGTCTTTAATGTTTGCCATTTTTATTATGATGTGTCTAGCTGTGGGTCTTTTGTGGTTCATGTTGCTTGAGACTCTATGCGTTTCCTAGACTTGTGTGACTTTTTCCTTCACCAGTTTAGGGAAGTTTTCTGTCATTATTTTTTCAAACAGGTTCTCTATTTCTTTCTCTGATTCTTCTTTTTTCGGTACCCCTATAATGCGAATGTTGTTACGTTTGGTATTGTCCCACAGCTCCCTTAAACTCTCCTCCTGCTTTTTATTTTTTTCCCCCATTTGCTGCTCTACTTGGGTGTTTTTTCTACCTTGTCTTCTAAGTCACTGATTCAGTCTTCAGCTTCTTCTCATCTACTAATGAACCCTTCTAACGTATTTTTTATAACAGCTATGTCATTCTTTATTTCCTCTGGATTTTTATGCATAGCTTCTACTTTCTTTTTTTAAGCTGAGGTAGTTCCCAGTGAGCTCTTCATAATTTTTATTCAGTTGCTTGTAGTTCTCACCAAATTGTTTGAGCACCCTTAAAATCATTGCTTTGAATTCTTTATCTGACAAATTGCTTTCTTCCATTTCCTGTTTTCTTTTTCTGGTGATTCCTCTTTTTGTTTCATTTGGGCATTGTTTCTTTGTCTCACCATTTTAGCAATCTGGTAGTTCTAGGCCCAGGAAAGGATATTGGAGTGTGTTTGTAGGTCAGTGTGTATTGAATAATAGTACTGTGCCTCCCAGACTATTTTGATGTGTGGCGCCTCTTGCCTGCTGTAAGTCCTGAAGGATTGACAAGTGGCAGCTGTTATTGGTCTGTCGTGCAGGTCTCGGCTCCCCAAGTTTTGTTGCTGCTTGGGCTGGGGCACTGCTCCTGATCAGCCTCTGCTGATGCTGCTGGGGATAGGTCTCAGCTGCCAATCTGTGCTGCTGCTGCCTGGTGTGCGTGGGTCTAGCTGATGCAGTGCTAGGGTGTGTGGGTCCAGCTGGTATCTTTCTGGGGTTTGTGGGGTCCCACTGGTATGCTTCTGGGGTGCATGGGTCTCACTGGAGTACTGCTGTGGTACATTGCTGCCTGGTGGGGCTCAGTTCCTGATCAGTTGCTGCTGGGGGCAAGTGTCAGCTCCCAGTTTTCACTGCTACTGCTGCTGCTGTTGCCAGGAGGTGCTCTCAGGTCCTAGTCTTTTGCTGCTATTGGGGGCTGAGGATGCTCCCCTCCTGGGATTTTGCTCCTGCTGTGGGGAGGGGCTCCACTCCAAATCCACTGCTGCAGTTGTCAGGGACAGGTCTGGGTCTTGGTCTGGGGCATCACTCCTACTCATCCTCTGCTGATGCCACTGGGGATGGGTCTCAGCTGCTGATCTGAGCTGCTATTGCCTATTTTGGGTGGGGCTCCACTCTCACCCAGTCACTGCTGCTGTAGGAGAAGGTGCTGGGCTCCAATCAGGCTTCTGTTGTAGGGGACGATGCTCAGCTCCCGGCTGGTTTCAGCTACTGCAGCAGGCACCTTGATAGCACCACTACTGTGCACTAATCTGCATTGACACAGTGGGGTCCACTGGACTGATGGCGCAAGTCACTCTGATGGACTCAGGTTGATTGACCCTAGCCACTGCTCGCTTCCTCCCCCCAGGGAAGACCGGGGATCTTCCAAAATGGTGGAGCCTCCCGGCCACGCAGGGAGAAGGAAGCTCACTGACACACTGCTTACCGTAATAGCTGGCTGCTTTCCATCCACAGCACAGGGATCTTCTGCCCCACATCTCTGCACTGCTCAAGGTTGGTCGTCCACACTTGCATTCACTCACATACTCTCTCTCACACTCGCTCACTCTCTTACACACTCACTCCCTCTGGTCCTGCCCACTGCCATCTTCTATTTAAATAAATTTTAGTTTAGCCCTGGCCAGTTTGGCTCAGCAGTTAGAGCATTTGCCTACAAACCAGAGAGTCCCAGTTAGGTTCCTGCTAAAGGCACGTACCTCGGTTGCAGTTTTTCCCTGGCCCCTGTTGGTGTCATGTGGGTGGCAACCACTCGATGTGTCTCTCTCACATCGATATTTCTCTCTCTCTCTCTTCCTGCCTTTCCCTCCCCCCAAAATAAAAATAAATAAATAAATAAATTTAGTTTAAATTTTTTTTCTGTATAAAAAGACTTGTGCTTAAAAAGAAAAAAAAAATTCCTGAAAAAAGGAGTATTCTTTGTGAATGCTGCCTAATTTTCTGTAAATTTTATTTTACCAGCGCATATGTACTCTTGCTTTGTTATTTGTGGCAAGGCAGCAAGGCCAGAGGTGTACACTGTCATTTTCTAGGGGACACTTCTGCTATCTGTAAGGTCTTTTAAGTGTGATGATGGTCATGACAGTTTCTTTGGTTGCAAAGAAAGAAAGTGTTGTTTGCAAAGTCCAGATAGAGTCCCTGTTCCTTTTTCTTGACCTTTCTATCCTTTTGCTCATTAGAACACAATCTCCTCTGAATCACTTTCTTTTTTTTTTTTTTATCCTCATCTGAGGATATTTTTCTATTTTTTTGTACAGATAGAGAGGGAGGGAGAGAGAGGAAGGGAGAGAGTGTGAGAAACATCGACGTGAAGGGACACATCGAGTGGCTGCCACCCACACGACCAACCAGGGCCGGGGACAAACTGCAACCGAAGTATGCGCCCTTAGCGGGAACCGATGAGCCAAACTGGCCAGGGCTGAATCACTTTCTTTTAATGGAACCTAATAGTACACCTGCAAAGTCACAGCATAATTTTGTGAGCTATATTTAAAAGCTGATTACATCCTAGTTGACTGATACATTTTTATTAGAAAACCTAGAAATGGCCCTGGCCGGTTTGGCTCAGCGATTAGAGCATCGGCCTGCGGTCTGGAGAGACCCGGGTTCGGTTCCCGCTAAGGGCATGTACCTCGGTTGCAGATTGTCCCCGGCCCTGGTTGGTCGTGTGGGTGGCAGCCACTCGATGTGTCCCTTTCACGTCGATGTTTCTCTCTCTCTCTCTCTCCCTCCCTCCCACTCTATCTGTGCAAAAAATGGAAAAATGTCCTCGGGTGAGGATAAAAAAAAAAAAAAGAAAACCCAGAAATGTCTCACAATAAAATTTGAAAATGCTCCAGACCAAAATATATACTTATATTAGCCATATTTTTACTTGTAAGTCACTGTGCACTGAAATTGTGCTCTTGATATTTTTATTCTATTAATTCATATAAGTATAAGCAATGAGGATAAAACTAGTATAACTAAGCAAAGTAGATAATTGCATGATCCTTCCCTGCTCTGAACACCTTTAGAGTTTCTGTTTATATACTTGGTGAGTAGTATGTCACAGCCAATTCACGGAGCATTGAGCTCCATAGATGGTCAAAGCCAAGAAGCACAACTGGAGATGTGTACTTGGGGAACAAATAACCAGTATCATTAAAATATCCATTATTATATTTTGCAATCTACATTGTTGCCCATAATGAGTGTACTGATCCGATTTGAAGCAGCCCCAGACTTCACTTTTCCGATGATGATGCCTGCTTTACAGCTTTGCTCTTTCCTCTTGGGCTATCATAATGTCAACAGTCACTACTTTGTATTAGTTTCAGTTTGACTTTTAAGAGTCCTTCTGAACTTGAGGTTCTTAATCTATTGGAGACTTTTAAGAGAAGAGATGGTGTGCTGAGGATGTATGACTTCTATTTTGATGCTCAGGAGCCTTTTTTGCTTTGTTCCTATTTCTCAGTGGTCATCTGAATAGCTGAGGTTTTCAGATAAATGAAGGATTTGCTGTACCAGGCCACAGTGTTTGAAATGGAAACTGTGTGCCTCAGAGTAAGCAATTCTGAATATGAAAACATGTTTCCTATTAAAATAATCTGGCTGTCTATATCTTAGACATACCATGGTTAAAACTAATTCTAATTCTTTTTTGACCAAAATCAAATGTTTTTACTATGAAAACATCTCCCCAAAATAGCTTTCTTTTCACTTGATGCCAAGTGATTATTACCTTATTTCTAAAATCTTTTACAGTTCTCATGCTACAAAAATATGACTATAGCAATATACAGCTCTTTATTTTTCAACACATCTGAACTTGATTTTAGCTAAAAACAAAGCACATATTTCAAGCAAATGAGCAAAACATTGACGCATATGAACAAAAGAACACTTAAATTATCATGGTTATTCAATCAGTTTGTGATTATGGTAAAACATTCCAGTATAATACATTTGTTGAACACATGGTTGGCAGTCTTCCAAAATAGTTTCATAGAAAATCAAGAGGGCAAGAACTCAAAGTGCTTTTTACATAAGTTTCTGCTAAGACTACAACATGGAAATGATATAGTTGTAGAAATATCAAGTAATAATTAGCTATTTTATTTTCATTTCACCTTTTACATTTAATGCAAATTTTAAAACTTTTGGTAGAAGCACCTAAATTAGAATCTACTGTAAAATATTCCTGGGCAAACTGAAGTGCAGGAACATCTCTGAGACATTGTACACAGTCCACGTGGAAGACAATTATTTCACCAAATCTCTTACTTTCTAGCCAATTTGGTATTATTGAACAAAATGAAGAACTAAATTAATTAGCCAGATATTTTTTTCTAAAATAAAGGCAAGTTTACTTTTTTTCCTGATTTCAATGATAATATATACTCATGGAGAAAATTCAAGCAATATAGTCTTCTATGGATTAAAGTTTTAATAAAATCCATATCACAAAACAATCAGTTGATTTTAAACTTGTGGATGTTAGGCCACTCAGAGTTAGGCATCGTAAACATTTAGAATATCTGTCTAACCATTTCTCTAAACACATACATACATGTATAGAAACACATAAACAATTTCAAATGAATAGAATTATATATATTATTTCATAATCTACTTTCAAAAAAAATATTTTTATTGATTTTTAAGAGAGAGAGGAAGGGAGAGATAGAAACATCAATGTGACATCAATCGTCTGCCTTCTGCACAACCCCTACTGGGGACTGAGTCTGCAATGCAGGCATGTGCCCTGACCAGGAATTGAACTGGAACATTTCAGTCCATGGGACAATGCTCAATCCACTGAGCCACACTGGCTGGGCTATTTCATAATCTGCTTTTAAATCAAGATGTTATGGAGATCTTTACCTGTCTATGAATATAGCCATAGGTCATCTATCAGTGTTCTTATACACACTAGACCATAGTTTGTTTAACTAATTCTGAATTAATAAATTTTTAGGCAACTTCTAGGATTTACTATTTAAAACAACAAATTCTGTGTTGAGCATCTTGCAAATCTGACAACTTCTCTTATGTGAAATGTTTATAAAATTCCTTTTATGTGTTGAAAACCCATGGACATATCCAATTAATGATGTTTTGTTTCTCTTGAGAAGTGGCCTTGCCATTGTCCATTGCCTGTGATTTTAAACAACGACTGCGAAGATCTGTGTTGCCCTTTCCAAAGTAGAAAAATATTTTTACTACAAGAAACAGAGCATATAATGTTTCAAATTTCCCTCTGAAAAGCCCTTTTTTGTCCAGATGGATATAGTTTTCCTTTTGTGTATGGTATTAAAATGATCCTGGAGTGAAGAACAAGATGCATTTCATCTGATATAGTTGAGCTAAATAGTGACAGCTTTGACTGTTCTTGTCTCTTAAGAAAGGACAGTCCTATATTTTAAGGAATTATGTTTGAAGCAGTAATGTTATTGTCAGATAAACTTTTACTTCTCAGAAAGAAAGGGTTTTTTTCTGGGTCTTCTTATTAATAAAAATAAATCAAATATTTGGATTGTTTGCTTTTACTTGCTTTAAAAATAAAAGTCAACAAAAATGTGAAGAAACATTTCTAAGGTCATTGAGTGGTTTTAAAGACTAGAATGAGGGCTTTATGCTAAAGGAATAAGTAGACACAATTATGCTGATTTGTTTTAAGAAGCTCCAAAGGGGAAAGAAAGACATTACTCTGAAACTGATGTAGAGAAGCCAAGAATCATTTAGAGCTTTCAGAAAACTGGGACAAAATCAATAGGAAAAATGGGTCTTTGTTTATAATGGAATTTGAAATTCAGAAATAAAGGTTAGTAAGTCTCTAGAGCTCCCTGAAGAATTGCTCAGTGAGTGAGTGAGTGAGATTTGGGGAGGCTGAAGAGAACAGAGGGAGGAAGGAGATGTAATAAATCTCAGACAGTTTCAATGAAAGAGGAAGCCGTGAGTAATTCCTTCAAGCAACTAGACTTTATCATGGGAGACATTCATGAATATTATATAAGGGCTTTTCAAGTGTTTTTCTCCTCCTTCGGGTTAGCTGAGTTTTGCCTAATGCTCAGTGGAGATCTGTGGCCTTTAATTTACTGTAGCTCTCTCTCGTTACATGGAGACCTATATAGAGTCTACTCGTATTGACTGATTGTTCTGAGCTCATTCCTAAGTGATAAGATTAAGTGGCTTTAAAATTCACCCAGACCTTCCATTCCTGGAAATGACCAGATGGTTTTAGATCAATCTTCCTGCAGAAAATAATGAAAATGGGGCTAGTAGTTTTTTTTCCATGGGAGAAATAAAGGGGTGTTATATTGGGATAGTGTACATGCTGGGTTTCTGGGGTCTGACAGTGTTCTCTTTCTTGATCAAAGGTTTCCCAGGTAATAATTACATCTCTTGATAAATCTGGGTAGTGACTACTTGTTTTTGCAATGTTCTGTATGTAATTTATGTGTCACAATAAAGAAATTTATTACCTAATCCAGCCCTCAACCTTCAGGCAGGTAGATGTTGCCCAATCAAGATACATTTCATTCTCCATGAATAACTGTATGGTCTTCCTTTAGGATCCAATCAGCACTCTCAAATCCCACTTCCTAGTGGCTTTAAAAATATTATATATCAAATTATTAGCTATAGGATCCAAGATAAAATATTGACAAGATTTCTATGAAAATTTTTGTCCAGAACTTTTAAGTTGTAAGGTGGTCAATTAGAATAATTTGTAATAAGTATAGTCTCTAATTTTTCTAAAACAATTTTGTTTTAGCAAAGAATTCCTGTTCTTCTCATACAACTGCTTTAAATTCTGCATTAGGAAGTTCTACTTTCTTAAAATTTCCCACACATCAAAAATTAATGACATGGTTTCTATTTTTATTTTTATTATTTTTGTTCTTTATTGATTTTAGAGAGAGGTAGAGGGAGACAGAAACATAAATGTGAGAGAGAAACATTGATTGGCTGCCTCCTGCACACCCCCTACTGGGGATTAAGCCCACAACCCAGGCATGTACCCTGACAAGGAATCGAACCAGGACCTCTCAGTCCATGGCCAATGCTCAATCCACTGAGCCACACCAGCCAGGTGTAGCTAAACTAATTTCAATACTTGCTATATACAGACATCATGCTAATTGTTTACAAACACTATCTCATTTAATACTACACAAATCCTGTGAGACAGTATTTAAGTATCTTGCTCAATATAAAACAGCTACTAATTAGTAGAGATGGGATTCAGACTCAGGTATATCCAACCTCAAAAGCATACCATAATCACCGAGTATGTCCTATGCAAGTCATAAGTAAACTGATATTCAATCATTAGAAATTGCATTAGATCCTTGGTGAAAATTTTATTATTTAGTTTTTTTCTGAAAAAATAAAATTGAAAATAAGATTAAAAAAAAATTGAAGTCTGATCAGTCATTTTCTTTTTTTTATCCTCACCCGAGGACATTTTTTGATATTTTTTTTTGTTCAGATGGAGAGGGAGAGAGAGAGAGAGAGAAACATTGACGTGAAAGCGACACATCTAGTGGTTGCCACCCACACGACCCAACCAGGGCCGGGGACAAACTGCAACCAAGGTACGTGCCCTTAGCGGGAACCGAACCCAGGTCTCTCCGGACCGCAGGCCGATGCTCTAACCGCTGAGCCAAACCGTCCAGGGCTGATCAGTCATTTTCAATTTGTGTTTCTTATATCCCTGCATTCTCTGAGTCCATATTTTTCTTGAGGAATTAGTTACTCCTACTATTTTCCTTTCCATACTTATGATATTTGGTCAAACAGCCTTTTCTAGAACATAAATTAATGTTTCATCCTCAAGTGAAATTGGACATAACCACTTTCAAGAAATGAGAAATTTATTTTTTAAGTGTAAAGGTAGAGCAGATTACAGTAAAATTATCTGATAACCCTATCTTCTTAGTTGATACAGGGATATCATGTCAAATTTGATTCCAAAGAGACAAAGTTATTCAATTCCTGTCCAGTCTTAAGTTTGGTGGTACATCAACCAGAATTTATTTAACAATAATGTATGTAGAGAATATGGGTACTACTGATTTTGGCCTATGAAAATTAACCAATAGTAGAGAGGGTACCCTGCCTGGTTTGGCTCAGAGGTTAGAGCATTGGCCACTGGACTGAAGAGTCACAAGTTCAATTCCTGGTCAAGGGCATGTACCTGAGCTGAAGGTTTGACCCCTGGCCCCAGTAGGAGTGCATGTGGAAGGCAACCAATTGATGTGTCTTTCTCACATCAATGTTGTTGTTTTTTTCTCTCTCTCTCCCTCCCTCCCTTCAAGCTATCTAAAAGAGTCAATAAAAAAATATCCTTGAGTGAGGATTAACAAAAAAAAAAAATAGTTTGAAGGAATAAAGTCAACATTCGTTAAACTGAAATGTTGAGGTGATTTATAAAGTTGCTTTATTTTATTGCTGATAGGATTCATTTAGATTGCTTAAAGTGATGAGTTAAATGGAGAAGGGGTCTACTATCTCTCTCCTAAACATCTTTAAATGTGGCACTGTTCTCTGCTTTTTCTACAGAGACCATCACTAGTCTTTATATCTCAAGGTCAGCTTATACTCTGTGCCCAACAATCCTTAAAATGTTTGGCATTTCCCTTTTAACATGCATAGTTACTTGAGCAACTATAGATTAGCACTATTTATATTTCATTTAAAAATACACAAGTCAAATAAGTGTATAGTGTGAGTCTACAGTACACATGGACAAAAGATCAGAAAAAATAGATTTAAAAAAAGGTTTTAACTCTGGAGAGTGAGAATATGGGTGATTTTATTTTATTTCTATTGTACTTTTTAGTAATTTCTAAATTTTTTAGAACAAGTATTCCTTTTTTTTTAAAGCACTTTTTTTTTTTTCTGAATAAAAGCAATATATGATCATTGTGAAGAAATTGAAAAATGCAAGTAAGTGTATGGAAAAAAGTAAAAATCACCTAGAGGAAACAACTGTTCATATTTTGGTATATTTCATTTTCGCTTTTTCTGTGCACCCAGATGTGAATGTACATGTGTTGAACATGAGTTGATACTGGGTGTTCAGTCATACATACTGCTTTTTTTTCTCACTTGGTAAGCTTTTTAACTTATCCTTAATTTTTGAAACACAATGTTTAACGAAGGAAGGGGATTATAGCACATTCCTCTACTGCTAGACATTTTAAGATTAACTCCAGTTTTTTTGTTATAAATAACGTGATGAAAAAGTTGTATACAAAGATTTAACCACATATCAGATTCTTTCCCTGGACCAGATTACAGAAAGTGGGATATGGATTGTTTTCATAATCAGAAAAAGTATGTTATTAAAATGATCAATTCATGATGGGGTCAAAAATACCTCCAAAGTATTGGGTATCACAAAAAGGTTTAGGAAATAAGCTGTCTCTTCTTTTTATCAGACATCACAGGCCAGGCACAAGCCTGCCAGTGTTTAAGGAAAGAAGCCAATGCCTGAGCCAGCTGACTATCTAAACTGTCTTCCTTTTCTAGGAGCGGAAGGTGGTAGGCTGAGAAAATCTTTCTTGATAGCAAGAAAAGAACCATATGCAATGGTTATTTCTAACACAGGGAGATTCCCAAGAGAACACTGCTTTTGCCCTTTTGCTGAGAGAAGCAGTCTGCTTTCCCTGGAGGGATAGTATGGCACAGTAGATAAAGCATCCTTAAAAAAAAAAGAAGCCAATATAGATGTGATGTCAAAACAAAGCAGCAGCCAGTAGGGTGAGAGTGTCTGAGCTGTTCCCATCCTCTGGCTCAGCCTGGAGGGAATGATCCTTGGCACCTCATACCAAGGGACCTTGTCACTTCCCCACTCCCACCCTTTCACCTCATGCAACCTCTAATCTTGCTAAGCAAACAGGATAAACTATACACAAGAAGAAATTTCTTTCAAACTATGATGTATTCTGTGCTTCGTGTCACCCACACCACTTTGCTAAAATATGCGGAGCAAATGCCTGGCTCAGACTGAGAGCACGTCGCAGTGGGAAACGATAGCCGCACGTAGGAAACGTCCCGCCTTCGCCGCGGAAGCACCTCGGTGTTCAGCTCAGATTCATGTCCTCCTTTGTATGTGACACGCTTCACATTCGAGGAAACAATTCCGATGGCATGCAAATAAAAGATGAAAAAGAGTGACGTTTTCTTATTTGGAATAAAAAAATTGTAGGAATTTAGAAAGATTTGAGATTAGCTTTAAACTTTCTGTCTGCAGTAAGATAGAAAGCTACATAAAAGTACTTTAACAAACGGAGAAAATAGGATAATTTTAAATACCTTTGAAATAAAATACTCAGTAACTAATCTTTATGGAATACTATAGTTTATAAATGTGTGTGTGTGTGTGTGTGTGTGTGTGTGTGTGTGTGTGTGTGTGTTTGGATAATTTTCCTTTAATAAGCAGTTACAAAAATTATATAAAATAAGTGCTTTCTGGTTTAGGCAAACTTTACTCCCTGCAGAAACAACAACAGTAAATTTTAGCATTAGACCACATTATCAATTATAATAATAGACATGAGAGATCTTGTAAACAATGGCTTTTCTTTGAGGATAGTGACAGGCCAAATCAATGCAGTTTCTCTCTACGTAGCTAAATTAAGAGACTGTCATCAATCAAGTCAAATTTGTTGAAATGTTCTTTATGTCAAACTGGCCAGGGCTAACATGGTGTAGCACTAGTTATATATAATAACTATCTTATTATAGTTACTATCAGGATTCTTATTTGTTTCCCTTTAAATCAGATGTTCTTAGTAGAGAGCAGAGTAGCATTTGATATAAAAAGAATGAGTTTATCAGGCTAGTTGTGACAAATGAACCACATTTAAATATATAAAAATTGGTAGGGTGTGAAACTTAAAATATGTCCAGAAAGAGGAAAATGAGTTACAAATAATAAGCACCAAAAGAGAAAGAAAAGTGTTCACATTAATATTCTATGGAGGAAATATTATTCAGCCTTAAAAAGGAAGAAAATTCTGACACATGCTACAATATGGATGAACCTTGAGGATATTGTACTAAGTGAAACAAGCCAGTCATGAAAAGACAAATATATGATTCCACTTATATGAGATACCTAGAGGAGTCAGATTCATAGAAACAGAATGGTGGTTGCCAGGGCCTGAGTTTAAGGGAGGGGGGTGTTATTTAATGGAACAGAGTTTGTTTTGCAAGATGACAATGTTCTGGTGATTGGTTGTACAACAGTGTGAATGTACTTAACACTGCAGAATGCACATTTACAGATGGTTGAGATGGCAAATTTTATGTTATGTATATTTTACAACAATTAAATAAAAATATCCTATCGGTACTAATTACTAACATTGTATTTTTTTTTTTATTCTCACCTGAGGACATTTTTCCATTTTTTTGTTCAGATAGAATGGGAGGAAGAGAGAGAGAGAGAGAGAGAGAGAGAGAGAAATATCAACGTGAAAGGGACACATTGAGTGGCTGCCACCCACACAACCCAACCAGGGCTAGGGACAAACTGCAACCGAGGTATGCGCCCTTAGTGGGAACCAAACCTGGGTCTCTCTAGACCACAGGCCTACGCTCTCACCGCTGAGCCAAACTGGCCAGGGCTAACAATGTATTTTTTAGAGGAAACCATAAACTGTTCATGTATATTTGATTTTCAAAATAATGCTGTGAGTTGGAAATTTATCTGTAATTCTTTCACTGAAAACTAAAGAGAAGAAGGGTTAATTAACTTTTTAAAGTCACAGAGCTAGTTAGTGTCAGAAATAGAACTGGACACCACAGTAACTGCTTCCAAATCCATAGCTCTGGTTGCGTAAGTATATATTTGTTCTACTTATATAAGTATATGTCATGCATATTTATCGTTACCACGGTGAATCATTCAGTTCAATTCAAAGAATATTTATTTATCTCTTAATGAACTTTATAGTTCTGTTTCTTTCTCTCTTAAACTCATTTCCCCCGACAATGCTTGTAAATCATTATCTCTATATTCTTAACAAAATGCACTAAGCAAGAAGTCAAAGTTTATTGCCTTCATTTATTGGCTGAGGATGTAGACAGGTTCACTGGCATGCCTCAAGTCAAATGAGCTGAAAGATGGCAGCAAGCTGAGAAGAGTTTAGTTCTCCTGATCCTGATTCTGTCCTCGGTTCTGTGCACCATGCCCTGGAAATATGAGTAGTTACGGATGAGAAAATATGAAAAGTCAAAATTATTTTTCTCATGGAGTCTAAATAACCTGTGATGATTTGTAATGTAGACCTGTGTTTGAGTGAATCCTCTAATTGTGTCTCATGCTCACCTCTTTGTGATCACATCACTTCTGCTTCCGTTACGATGGCAGTCTGCGCTGCGACCGTCTTCCCCTCATTCTGGCCCATGATGGGGCTGAGATGAGCATAGTTTAATATTTGTAGATGGTCCAAGTATGGAATTTTTACTTTTGGTGGCCTTGTCCTGCCACTCTATGCCAAATACCTTCTTGAGCTTGTACTGTGTGCCAGGCATTATGCTAGTATCTTATATCCATTTCCTCATTTAAAACTTTATGATAATATCATTATAATCCCTATTAAATAGGTTGGAATTCACTTGCCTAATTTGTAAAGTTGGGACATGACCAGGCCAGGATCCAAATCCAGACGGTTTAACTCCTGAGTCCTGATACTTAACCATCATACCACTTGCTATGAAAAGCCATGTGATCATCATATCTTGTCAGTCTCTACATAATAAGAATGCTGCTTTTTCTTCCGGTGCACACCTTTCCCATTCCATCTCAATTCAGTTCTCTCCTGCATCAATCATCACTGGACAGTGTTTAACCTAACAGGCAGAACCCAGTGGCAGTTCTCATTTCCCAAGAAATCTCATAAATTTGGTGCGATATTTCCCTTATCTAAACTGGTATTTGATCTCAGTCTTTTCAAGGCTCACCATCAGCCCCAAAACATCGAGAGAGAAATTGCCTGCTTTTTCAGATCCTGTCCTTTAAGGATACAGCCATCTGTCTACATCCCACAATTTCCGTGTCATTGAAACTGATGTCTGATAACGTTTGTAATCCTGTAAGACGAGAGAGTTTCTCAGGTGTCAAAACATATATGTGACACAGCTTTCTAAATCCCTTATTATGTTCTCAAACACAGCAGCATTAAAAAAAGTTGAACAAGACTTAATACAAGATAGGACAAACATAGGTTTACAGTTGTGAATTGGAAAGCAGAGTTTATTCTTGTATTATTATTTATTAATTACTGTATTATTTTTCATATGAACAACTATAAACCTACTTTTGCTCCACCCTGTACCCAGTCTGACTTCACTCTGTTCTTGATAGGCACTGAGTATTGTTAAACTTTTGAAAGTCACATTTTCAGTGTAAATCTTATTGTTTGAAACAGCTAATATTTTGCTTAATGTAAGATATCCAGCATTGACTAGTACTACAAATGCCCATGAAAATTTGAATTTCTACCAGGGCACCTGCTTCTAAATCTGTAGCTTTTGTATGTATATGTATATCACTCTGGGTAGGCAGCAATTGAATGCATTTTAACGTATATGCATCTACCAAATAGCCCTGTTTACACACACACACACACACACACACACACACAAAACATTAGATTTAACAATAGGGAGACCAAAACTATAATTTTTAATTTGCTAATTGTTTCTCAGAGTTTAGTAAGTATGAATTGCTGAGGTTACAACTACTTTGTCATCAAAAATCATGTAAGATATGATAATGGTTAGACAACTTAGACTGGACTTTGGAAAGCCAAGTTGCAAGAAGAAAGATTTCCTTTTTTAATTGAAAGGTCCAGATAGATACAGAATATATCTGCTAGAGAGTTCAAGGGCGGAGACGGAGAGACTGACACAGCAGTGTTGTTAGGAGTTTGTGAGATACAACATCTTTTGCTCTGAAGGTCATTGAAAGTTTGCACTGCCTTTTATTTTACTTTATTTTCAAACTTTATTGAATTTCTTGGGGTGATCAATCCACTGTCTTTTTAACTCAAACTTCTTGGAGCCTAGTGTTCAGTCTTGCCCTGACTGGCCCCTTCAAACTTAAATGTCTTTCCTTGACTTATAATCAGGTCATCTCCGACCTTCTGGGTTCAAGCCCCTTTCCCTTGAAATGGAGGGGGTTTCACCATTACTCTAGTTTGGGTTTAGGGTTGGAGAGGTGTATAAATCTTGAGCTGAGTCCTTTTATTCCCAACCATGAACAGGTTGTAGGGACTTCCCATTTCACACCATCCCTGCAGCTTGGGAGTCCATTGTTGCTCTCATGTGGCCCAAGAACTGAGGAAAGTCTCTAAGTACATACAGGACTTTTTCCTGTTTGACCCTACAACTGCTTTGGCTTCTCAGGACAGGAGAGGGGGTGCTCACTCAGATGCTAACAGACAGTGGGCACAAGATGGCCTCAGGCAACTCCAAGGGCTTGGTTGGCAGAGGCTAAATGAGGTGTTCATATTGATTTGGCTCCCCTGCACCAGGTTCTCCTCTTCACAGTCCTCCCTAGGTGGGACAGTCTCACTATGTTCTCTGACTATAGTTTATATATACAAGTACATGCCATGCTCTGCTACTTAGAGCTTTTGTTTTTAATTCTTAAAACACATTTCCACCATCTAAAAACAGAAACAACAAAAATATACTCCCAGTTCTTAATCAGATCTTTTTTTATCATTGCCATTTTTTATTAATTAATTAATTTTTGTTACAGATGTTTCTCCTTTTTCCCCTGCAGACACCCTCCTCCTTATTCTGCCCCCCCCCCCCCAAGCATTGTTGTCTATGTCCACTGGTTACACATACATGCATATAAGTTCTTTGGTTTATCTCTTTCCCCCCACTCCTTTCCTCTGAGGTCTGTCAGTCTGAACCATACTATTTTTTATGTCTCTGGGTCTGTTTTGTTTATCAGCTTTTTTTTTGTTCATTATATTCCACAAATAAGTGAGATCATGTGATACTTGTCTTTCTCTGATTGACCTATTTTGCTTAGCATAATACTTTCCAGGTCCCTCCATGTCATCTCAAAGGATACAAGATCTTTCTTTCTTACAGCTGCATAGTACTCCATTGCATTTATGTACCACAGCTTTTTTATCCACTCATCTACTGATGGACACTTGGGCTGTTTCCAAATCTTGGCTATTATAAATAGTGCTGCTATGAACATAGGGGTGCATATATTCTCTCTAATTGGTGTTTCAGGCTTCTTATGATATAGTCCAAGAAGTGGGACCACTGGGTCAAATGGCAGATCAATCTTAATGCTAAACAGAACCCAGCTTGCTGACCCCTCCTCCTTTTGAGGCCACCCCTCCCCATCCTGAAGAGGCCCCAGCAGACTTGGCACCACATGGGGGTGCGTTTGGTGGGGATCCTGCACTGCCTCTGCCTTGCATTCAGAAGTGGCTTTTAACCCAGAGTCTGCCAGGCTGATGCTCCATGCTCCTTGTGCCTCATCGCCTTGTCCACATCTCACCATGTTGACAAAGATGACGTGGCCGGGGATTGAAAATTCTTTGTAGAATATACGGAATTCTACCCTGGGAATAGGGCCAGACCACTGACAAACACTGCTGGCTTGTATGAGGCCGGAGACCCAGTACCCAAGTGAGCAGGCAGACCAGTCAGATGGGCCTGGATCTGGCTCAAGCCCTGGGCAGGAGCCAGCCCTGGTAGCCAGCTGGGCCAGCTGTCTGCCATATTAATCGTCCTCCCCCATTTACGTGTACCATTTCCTCCAAGGGTAAACTAATACCCATGTGCTCCTACAAAGATGACTGGGAATCTTGTCCAGAGATCCAGCCTGGACTCGAAATTAATGATTAAGCCCCAACCTGTGCCCATACTCATCAGGTACTGAGGGTAAAGTGATAAACAAGGTCAGGGATCCTAGTCTCATGGAAATTATATTCTAGAGTAGGGGATTAGGCTATAACAACCATACCAACTGACATTAAAGATAATTTCAGATGATAAAAGTGCTAAAGGAAAATAAAACATAATGTTATAGAAAAAGTGATGACAAACTACTTTGAACTGGGTGGTCAGGGAAGACCATTCTGTGAAGCTGGGCTCATAATGACAAGGAAGAGCCAGGTCAGCATGTTAATATATGGGCACAGAGCATTCCAACTAGAGATGACAACATAGATAAAGCTCCGAGGCAGAAAAAAGTTGGCTTATGTAATAGACCAGCGCATCTGGTCCATATTAGTTTTCTATTATTGCTATTCCAAATTGCCACATATTTAGTGGCTTAAAAACACACACATTTACTGTCATACAGTTCTGGAAGTCAGAAGTATCAATGGCTCTCCCTGGGCTAAATGTAAGATGTTGGCAGGACTGCATTCCTTTCTGGAGACTCTAAGGGGGGATACATTGCCTTGCTTTTTCCAGCTTCCAGGGGCTTCCTATACTCCTTAGCTCATGGCCTTCATCCTCCATCTTCAAAGCAACATGGGTTGAATCTTTCTTATGTTGCATCATGTTGATTACTCTGCTTTTAATGTCACCTCTTGTTCTGCATTCCTATTGTACTTTTAAGAACACTTCTGATTACATTGCACCATCCAGAAAATGGAGGTTTCCCATTTTAAGGTCAGTTAATTAGCAAACTTAACTTCATCTGCAACATCAGTTCCCCTTAATCATATAAGGTAACATATTCACAGATTCCAGGGATCGGGGTGTGTATAACTTGGGGAGCAGGCCATTATTCTGCCTGCCACAGGCAGAAAAGTGGAGAAGGAGATGAGGTCCAGCAGGCGGGCTAAGACCAGACTCTCTATGACAGGCTGTAGGTTAGGTTAAGGAGTTGGGATTTTTTCCAGTTGAAAGAGAAGGGCTTTGGAGGTCTTCAAGCAGGGCGTTGAAGTGCTCTGAATTGCATTTTAAAAGGAATTTTCTGTTTGACATGTGTAATTGGATTTATAGAGGTAAGAGTGGCAGCAGGGAGGCTAATTAGGAAGTAAGTGAATTTGTCTGGCCTTGGTTAGTTGGATTAGGTGATAGTTAGAAAGATGGAGAGAAGAAACTTATTTTAGGATGTATTCTGGAGATAAATGCTTGCTAATATATTTATATGAGGGTAGAATAAAGGGAAGAAAAAAATGAAGGATGAATCTTTCATTTACTAAGATGGAGAAAGTTAGGTAATGATCAAGTTTGAGGGGATGGGAATTTTTCCCCACATATTAACTTTGAGAGGCCCATTTGGTATTCAAGTGAAAATGTCAAGAAGGCAATTATATATTTCTTAATCTCAGTAAAAATGTCAGGCCTAGAGGGACATATTTGAAAGTCACAGCATAAGTGGGATTTAAGACCATGGGATCATGAGACACCTCCTAATGCTGTAACTACAGGAAAGTAAAGGGCCTAAGATCAAAAGCTAGAGCTCCAATATTAAGAAGTCAAGCAAAAGAAGAAAAGCCAGCAAGGTAGACTGAGAAAGTGAGCCAAGAGATTGTGTCCAGCTTTATAAGGAGAAGTGGTATGGGGGGATGATTAGCAGTTTGAATGCCAGTGAGAGATTTCGTGAAATCACAGAGAAGTGCTCGCTGAGTTCCCAGTATGGTGGTCACTGCTGACCTGAACAGGTTGAGTGGGATGGTGGGAATGGAACCCTAAATGAAGAGTGTTCAAGAGAGAAATGGAAGTGAGGTGGCTTTATAGACAGTTTGCCATGTTCTAACATGTGCTAGGCTCCATCCCAATGTGAGACCATTGCACATTCTATTTCCTCTACCTGGTATCTTTCCTCTGCCCTCCCCACCACACCACTGGTCCTTGTTAACTCACTCACATACCTTGTATCTGAGCTCTAGCATCACTTCCTCAGGAAGGGCTTTTCTGATGATCCCACTCTAACTCCGTAGCAGAAATCTTTCTGTCACAATTTTCTTTCATAGTACACTTCATGTTTTATAATTATGTAATTATGAAACCCCCAACTATATACACGTACACACACTACACACATGCCCGACAGTAAGCTTCATGGAGATGGGATGATTTCCCTTTGGCTCGTTATTGCATCCCAAGTAAGTAGCTCAATGCTTAGCACATAGTAGTTGCTCCACATTGAATTCATTTATTTAACTCATTTGTTGAATCAATGAATAAATTTATATTACTTTGAATACCCTGGATGAATAATGTAGTCTTGTAGTATTTTACTTTTTCTGTAGCTCATTGTTTACATGTGAAGTCTGGCAGCCATTCATGAAATAACACAAAGCTCTATCAGGAACACTTTGATTAACAGCTGATAAACATTTGATCTGAAAATGATTCAGCATCTTTTGCAAAAATTATTGGTGAAGAGCTTCATAAGTCAATTCAGCTTGACACTGAGGAGCTACATGCTCTTCCTAAAGGCTAGCAAACCCAAAGGCCAACACGAAATTGTTCCAAGGGTCTAGAAGACATTCTTTGTTTCTTACTATTTATTACTTGGGAGACCACTTAAACTCTGTAGGCCTCAATATGTTTATCTATAAAATGGAGGTCATTGCCCTTATTTTGTTCACCAAACAGAGTTGTTTAATCAAATGAAATAAAATATGTGAGAAATGCTTTGAAAAATTCGAAAGCTCTGTGAAAATCTAAAGTATTATCATTATGATCCCTTTTCAATACAATTTTATTATTGAAATGGAAAGATGAAAATACCCTCACTTGCTTTTCTCCCTTTTAAACTTGGTATCCTCTTAATGGTACTTACTGTAAAAGTAGATGGCTACAATAAACCTTTTATCACTTGTTCAGGGGCCAAACTCTCTAATATTTTTATATGGTTCTTGTTTGTATTGTAATATATTATCTGTTTCCTTTGTTCATTTACCTCTCATGGGAAGAAAACAAGTCATTTACGGACTTGGAATCTGCAGGCATAAAGTGTGCCCTTCCTGCTGAATCTAAAAACATAAAGCTTGAGGTGTTTCTTAAAGGTGCTGTGGGATTTGAAGTGAAGAATTTGAGAAAGGCGAATATTTCACCTAGCAAAAATCTGTAACTATGAAAAGCCTTTGTGCTATAAGAAATCTTTCTAGTTTATCTACATAATATCTAGAGTAAATGTAAAGTGATTTTCACAAACTATACAGAAAAATCGATTTCATTGCAACTATCAATTTCTAAGTGTGTATATATATTAACACCATACTTAGTGCAGTGATTAGAGTACAGAGTATAGAGATACAAAGACTTTGTGCAAACATCAAATTTACTGCTGTAAATGTGTGGCTATGTGCAAGTTATCAACCTTTGTAAATCTGTTTCTTCATCTTTAGAGTGTTGTGAGGAGTAAATGAAATAAGATAGAAAAATAATTTAGCTCATAGTAAATGGTCAGTAAAAATTTATGTTATTAGTGCTTGCTTTGGCAGCACTAAATATACTAAAACTGGAACGATACAGAGAAGATTAGCATGGCCCCTGCACAAGGATGACACGCAAATTTGTGAAGCATTTCATATTTAAAAAAAAAAATGATTTACGTTATTATATCTATGTTACATATTTAATTATAATGTATTTATAATAAATTTAGTATTAATATAATTATATTGTTTACATATAATTGTATCAATTAATATAATATATGCATATTATATTTTAGTGTTAATTTAGTAACATAATTAATATAATATTCACATATTATTATATATTTTTAGTATCTTCCTCTGAGGATTGAATTGTGTCCCCACTACCTAATTTATATATTTATATACTAACACTAAATACTTTAGAATGTGACCTTATTTGGAGATATGCTATTTATAGACATAAACAAATTAAAATGAGGTCATTAGGGTGGGTCCCAATCCAGTATGACCAGTATCTTTATGAAAAGAGAAGATTTGAGCCCTGGCTGGGTTGGCTCAGCAGTTAGAGTGTTAACTTGAGGAACAAAAAGTCATATGTTTGATTCTGGACAAGGTCATTGTACCTTGGTTGTGGTTCATCCCTGGCCCTGGTTGGGGTCATGCGAGAGGTAACCAGTTGTGTCTCTCTCATATTGATGTTTCTCCCTCTCTTTCTCTGTCTCTCCTGCACATTCACTCTATCTGAAGATAAATGGTAAAATATCCTCTGGTGAGGATTTTAAAAAAGTGGGGAGGATTAGAAGAATGATATGCACACAAGACAAAATACCATATGAATATGAAGGAAGAGGTCAGAGTGCTCTTTGTACAAACTAAAGAATGACAAGATTGCTAGTAAACCATCAGAAGCTAGGCAAGAGGCATGAACAGATCCTCTCTCATAGCCCTTGGGAGGAACCAACCCTTAATCTAGGACCTTTGGCCCCCAGAACCATAAGACAATATATTTCTATTGTTTAAGCCACTCAGTTTGTGGTACTTTGTTACAGCTGTCCTAGCAAACTAATGCACTTCCCCACTGGAAAATGAGTGATCAGATAGGTTTTAGGGGACAACAGCATAAGCAGGGATACTAAGAGCATTCTCCTGTGCTTCCTCCCATTGTCTGCTGCTGAAATCCTACTTATCTTCTCAGGTCTAGTCCAAAAGCCATTTCCATGACAAAGACTTTCCCATTCTTCTGATTAGAAGCAATGGCTTACCCTTTTGTGCTCACAACAGAGAGAGGCAAGTGTTTTTCCCTAGCTCATCCTTTCCCTCTACAATTCATTCTGCCAATGAAGCTAGATTATCTCCCTAAAACTTGCCTTCATATCCTAGTTAATTTTTCACTCCTGTCCTCCATGCATTCAATTCTAAGGCTTTTTAGTACAAGGATGTCTTATTCATTTGGGGTGTATCAGTTTCATTCCCTACCAGCTAGCACAGAGCACAGTGCTTGCATAGAACATATAGTAGATGCTCAGTAAATATTTAAGAAATTGAACTGATTTTCTAATCACGATTTCCTCCTTTTAACTGCACTGTGAAAGAACCTTTCAGAGAGGGAGGAACTAAAGTTAGTTGAATGACCAAAGGTAAGTACCTAAAATATGTTGTTTTGTTGAGGTTTGTGGAAAGGGAACTTGTGGCCAAAAAGCAGCCAGGGGCTATTAGGGAGTTCAGGGCACAGGGCCAAGCAAAATAATTTTGTCTGGTTGAGGTGGGGGATGGGACTAAATTTATAGCCTTGAGAACAGTTCAGGGCTGGAAGTCTGAAGGTTGGTCAGGTTAGGAATTCTGGCTGTCACAGAAGGAGGAAGGCAGGGTTACTGTGCCACAAAGATCAGGGCTGGGGGTTGTTTGGGTGAGGGAGGACTAGAGAGGAATTACAGGAGAACCAAATGTCACTTTTGTCCAGCCACTGCTTGGGAGGGAGGAACTGGGATAACGACAGAAGTGAACCCGAGGCCTGGGTACAAATAAGTTTGATGACCTTTTCCAAACCCCAAATCAGAACATGTGATAAGTACAAATGAATGTATCTGAACACTAATACAGAATATTTGAAACTGGAATGATTTAAGAAAATGTATCATAAATGGTTACTATGGTTACAGAAATGATAATTCGAGTAGGCCGAAAGTGATGTTCAATAACTACATTATCACGTGGGTTTCTGTTTTAGGTCCTGGTCAATTGGAAATTATAAAAAGAACTAAATTCATTTGGTCTGCAAAGCCCGTTACATTCCCCAGGTCGAGTCTCAGAAAGGTCTGAGTGCTGCAGACCCTGGTTGTCTGAGAAGTTTCCGAGTATTACTAGGAAAACTCCGAATGACAGGCAGTCATAGAACATTTTCACTTCTGCTTTAGTGACTCAAAGTGAATCAAGACATTGAGCCCTACTTCCCCTGAAGTTATGTGCTGTTGTTGGTATGTGTGCATATGTGGTAGAGAGGTGGATATAAGAAAACCAGCTGTTCTGAAAAATAGCAGGCACATACCATACAAACTTTTCCCCACTCTACTGTTTTCAGTTAACAATATGTATGCATTATGTATGTACCTATTACGTATACAGTATGTAGAGGTATTCTTCCTCCTTTTTGTAGCTGGATAATTCTCTATTGTGGTCTCAACCAGTCTGCTCTTGATGAACACTAAGGTTGTTCCTTTTTCTATTACAAATAGTATAAACAATAGCTTTCTGCATATATCCTTTCATACTTTCCCCAGTGTACCTTTGGTTAGATTGTTACACATCAAATTGCTCAGTTAGAAGATAAATGCTTATGTAGTTTTGCTAGAAATTGCCATATTCTGCCCATAAGGCTTGTACCATTTTGAATTTCTACCTGCAATATATGAATGCCTATTGCCCCAAGGTCTCATCATCATATTTCAGACTTTTTAATTGTTGTCAATCTGGCCCTGGCTGGTTTGGTTCAGCAGTTAGAGCATCAGCCCACAGACCAATGAGTTGCAGGTTTGATTCCAATCAAGGGCACGTACCTAGGTTGCAGTTCAGTCCCCGGCACTGGCCAGGGTCGTGGGGGAGGCAACCAGTTGATGTGTCCCTCTCTCCTTCCCACTCTAGCTGAACAAAAATGGAAAAATATCCTCGGGCGAGGATTAAAAAAAAAATTGTTGTCAATCTGTTAGGCAATAAATATCTGACCATAGTTTAATTTGTATTTCTCTTATGAGTGAAGTTGATAACCTACTTGTATAGTTAAGAACTATTTTCAGTTCTATGATTTATCAGTTAATATCTTTTGCTCATTTTTTTTTCAAAAGGGTGTTAGCTTATTTCTTCTCTATTTTAGAAATTCTTTATATTCAGAATATTGCTTGCTGTTTTCAGGGAAATTGCAGATATTTTCCTCTCAGTTTGTCATTTGTCCTTTTACTTTAATCATGGCATCTTTTCTATGTAAAAGTTTTTATATTTAATATTTTATGCAAGAAAATGTATCAATGTTTTCTCCTATTTTTTTTTCTGAATTTTGAGTTATAGTTAGAACATTTTTTACTACTACCAAATTACAAAGAAATTCATCCATGCTTGTATGTGGTGTAATTTTTTTACATTTAATCTCTGATCCTTTTGGAATTGATCTTACACTGTACGCTAGGCACTGCGCTTTGGGCCAGCTGGAGAGCGACGGGGGTGGATGGGAGTAGGGACTTGAGGGCAATGAAATAAGTACAAAGACATGTAACAAACCATTTCTGAATCAAAGTGCTATGACTAGAAAAAGAATCAAAACAGCTCTTAAGAAGAATGGAATAAATGGATATCATGAGTCTGTATGGTAAGATAATACAGTAAAAAAAATAGGTTCTCTTCAAATAAATTTATTGATTTACTTGAGAACACACAGATATTCTTAAAAGAGAACGAGATAAAGTGTGACAAACACATTTATAAAAAAAAGGAAACAAAAAAGTTTTATTTCATGGGATAGTCAGGAAAAGAATTTCAAGTAAATTACACTAGACCTGGTTTTTAAAGGGTGGATAAAACACAACAAAGTGAAGATAAAGAAGGAGGGTGGTTTTAGCAATGGGAGTGTTTGCGTGGCATACAAGTACTTGCAGTGTTCTTGAAAAAGTGGAAGAGTTCTTTGACTTGGTCATTGATCACATGTGTTGTGAGATGAAGGGATGAAAGAGAGGACTCAGTGATTCTTCTAGATGAAAGGTCAGAAAATGTTTTCTTAAACAGCCATATTGTAATACGATCTCTTTCACAATAACTCAATTCTCATATAGCATGAAAAAAGGCATAGACAATTTGTAAACAAGTGAGTGTGGTTGTGTTCCAATAGGAGTTTATTTACAAAAAGAGGTGGCGTCTGGATTTGGCCCACATGCAGTAGTTTGCCTGACCTGGATTGAGATTGGAGAGCAGGTGGGACTATGGGGTGTTGGAAACACAGCGAAGTCTAGAAAGTACAGAAACAAAGTCAAAGTGACATATTGTCTCTTTATTTTAGCATCCTCAATGTTCGAAGACTTCTAGTGTGGCTGTATCCACTATGTAATTTTACAAGAATGGTATGCAAATTTGCGATCGGAATCCTCTTGACATTTTACATTGAAAAACATGAGTTGTGAAATCAGAAAAGAATGATCTCATTTTGCTTTGCCCTACTGGGAGCAATAAAAACTATCTCTTCCAGAAACTTAGGTAATCTTATTTCAGTTACAAGGAAGTAGCACCCTGTGCCAGAGCTTTCTCAAAGTGGAGAATTTTGACATTGGAACTCAGCTGGTAATTAGCCAGGGATGTCATTTTGATGGTTAAACTTACAGAAAACTTAAAGGCTAATCAAGCATTATATAAAAGTTTAATGAATTAGATATGAGAGCAGAAGGGAAAACATCTTGATGAATAAAATGGAATGCCTAAATTGAGTTTGAAGGTGGATTAGATGAATTCTAAGTATTCTTCAGACTTTTGGATTCTACCAACATAAGCAGCTTAATAACAGCACCTATTAGAATATTTGCTTTTGACCAACTGTCAAATAATATAAAGGTTCAATTGTCTAAATGCATCCTTATTTTGGTAACAGTACAAATAATTATTAATTATATATTTCAAATAATTTATCAGTCTGAGTATAAATCTTATTAAGTCTGAAGGGTGATGACTATTAAAAAATGCTTATCATTTTAAAGATAAAAAGTTGATTCTACCTGGAAAGTATTATCCTAAGCAAAACAAGCCAAGCAGAGAAAGACAAATATCACTTATTTGTGGAATATAATGAACATAACAGTCTGGGGAATGGGGTAGGCCCAGAGATATGGAAGTGGGGTACAGACTGACAATCCCCTAAAGAGGAGTTGGGGGGGGGATAAACCGCAGGACTTATATGCATGTATGTATGAACAATGGACATGGACAACAAAGGTGGGGACAGGGTGGGGAGGGAGGGGAAGGGGGTAATCAGTGGGGAGAAAGGAAAAACATCTGTAACAAAAATAAATTAATTAATTTTAAAAAAAAGCAAAAAAAATGTGATTCTATATTTCTGAAGAAAAAATCTAAGAATAATTAAAATGACAACTTTCATCAATGAGCTAATGATGTTTCCATAATTATTGGTTTATTTTATTAAAAAATTTATTTTCTTTATTGATTTTAGAGAGAAAGGAAGGGAGAGGGAGAGAAAAAGGAAGGGAGAGGAAGAGAGAGAAAAATAGAAACATCGATGAGAGAGAACACTGATGGGCCACCTCTTGCATGCCCCCCACTGGGAATCCTGCCCACAACCTGGGCATGTGCCCTGATTGGGAATTGTGCCCGCAACCTCTTGGTGCATGGGTCGACGCTCAACCCCAGAGCCACACTGGCCAGGCAATTATTGATTTATATAAGAGTTGTTCAGTCATTTATTATATAATTATTTATAATTTTTAAAATTCACTAGTGGGAGTGAAGATCATTATTAAACAGGTAAACTGTGTCCAAACCATGGGGGTGATGGATGTGCCATGCCAGTGAACTGGGAAATAGAGACCAATGGGAGGGTCTTTCTCAGGAGAGTGGCATGATCGGACTTGTGTTTTAGATATGTGTTATTCTAATAGCAATGCAGAGCGTGGATTTTGGGGAGCCAAGACTGGTGGCCACATAGTGGTGTGAAGATTCTTGTAATGTCCACAAAACATTTGTCAGTACTGTAGTGATAGAAGGGATGGAGACAGGGATAGATTTGAGAATGAGTCAGTCGTTATTGTATGTGGGGTAGAGGAAAAGGAAAGAGTCAAAACACCTCTTAGATTTCTGACTTGGCAGACAAGGTGGATGATAGTATCCTTAACTGAGGCAAGGAACACTTCCTGACTTATGAAACAAAGCAATATTTTCAGCTTTCAAAGTTGGACATGAAGATAAATCTCGTACAAAGCCAAGCTGTCCAATATAAATGTAATGCAAGCCACAAACGTAAGCCACATACGCAATTTTAAGTTTTCTAGAAGCCACATTACATAAAAAGAAACAGGTGAAATTAATTTTAATAATACATTTTATTTAGCCCAGTATATTCAAACTATTATAATTTAAACTTGTAACAATATAAAAATTATTCATTCTGATTTTACATTTTATTTTATGGGAAGTCTTCAAAATCTGGTATTTTATACTTACAGTATATCTCAGCTCATCCTACTCACACATCAAATACTCAATAGCCACATGTAGCTAGTGGCTACCATATTGTACAGTGTACCTGTAGAGCGTTTTAATATACTGTACTTAGAATTCTCTTTCAGAAGAAAACCATATAGCTCCTGAAAATTGGCTAATTAACTAAAATTGGATAAATATTCAATTCAGAAAGAAACCATTTGGCTTAACAAAAGACTAGATGATCAGGAGATGTGACATCCACCTTGGGTTTTAATACTAGAAGTTGTGTGATCCTTGAGAAGTCAGTTTTTCTGCACTGGAATGACTCTAGGTTAGGGCTCTTATCACAGTTTATTTTTAATATCTGTAGTCAATGAACTGACTACTTTATGCAGCAGCAGCAATAGTAGTAGCAGGGGTACTGATAATGGTAAACCTTCTATTGTGTGCTGGGCACTGTTTTAACCACTTGATGCATATTAACTAATCTAATTATCACAACATCCTGTGCTGTAGATTTCATTTTCATTTTCATTTCACAGATCAGGACACTGAAGGACAGAGATGTTATCTTAAAAAATAGCAGAGCTGGTAGGTTGTAGCTATTCTGATTCTCAGGTTCATGCCTTTAACCACTATACATATTGTTTTCTTAAAAAGTGAAAATAAAATAAAATTAAGCTGTTATTTTCTTTCAAACATCACAAGCTTAAATCTTTCTCAAACTTATAAAAATTAATTTAAAGCCACAGCTAGTATGTTTTGGGTCAGTTTGATTAGCACAGATCATACAATATATACATGTTCATTCTTTTAAAAAAATTATCTTTATTGTTCAGAGTATTACAGATGCCCCCTGCCCTCCTCCCCATTGTCCTTTCTACCCAGCTCCTGCCCCCCTTCCCCACCCTATTGTCTACGATCTGGAAACAACCCAAGTGCCCATCAGCAGATGAGGGGATTAAAAAGCAGTGGTACCCTGCCCTGGCTGGTTTGGCTTAGAGGTTGGAGCATTGGCCTGTGGACCAGAGAGTCCGAGGTTTGGTTCCCACTAGGGGCACGTAACAAAAAAATTAAAAAAAAATTTTTTTTTTTGCCCTGGCCGGTTTGGCTTAGTGGTTGTAGCATTGGCCTGCAGCCCAGAGAGACCCGGGTTCGGTTCCTGGTGTACCTTTCACGTCAATGTTTCTTTCTTTCTCTTCCTCTCTCTCCCTCCCACTCTATCCGAACAAAAAATGAAAAAATGTCCTCGGGTGAGGATAAAAAAAAAAAGCTGTGGTACATTTACCCAATGGAATACTATGCAGCTGTAAGAAAAAATATCGCTTACCTTTTGAGATGACATGGAGGGACCTGGAGAGTATTATGCTAAGTGAAATAAGCCAGTCAGAGAAAGGCAAATATCACATGATCTCACCTATATGTGGAATTTAATGAACAAAGTAAACTCATGAATAAAATAGAACCAGAGTCATGAAAACACAGAAGAGACTGAAGAATCTCAGAGGAAAGGAGGGGGCAGGAAGAGATTAACCAGAGAATTTATATGCATATATGCATTGCCCATGAATATATGCACCCCTATGTTCATAGCAGTGTTATTTACATATTCATTTCTTTTTTTTTTCAGACAGAGTGGGAAGGAAGGTGGGGGAGAGAGAGAGAGAGAGAGAGAGAGAGAGAGAGAGAGAGACATCGATGTGAAAGAGACACATGAACTGGCTGCCTCCCGCACGGCCCCGACCAGAGCTAGGGACAGATCATATCCGAGGTATGTGCCCTTGACTGGAATCCAACCTGAGACTTTGGTCTGTGGGCTGAGGCTCTAACCTCTGAGCAAAAACGGCCAGGGCTACATATTTATTCTTAAAAGCCCCTTGTAACTAAGGAAAATGCCTTCTCTTTTCTTGTAGTAGCCCTTAAGCCAAGCTTCTTTACAGGTTAGAAAACAACAAAGGTCCAATAGGCAGAGAGATCTGAAATTGGATATTTCTCATTAAAAAGAGATAACTGTTCTCTCTATGCATATACCCAAAACTAACAAAGAAACAAAAATTGGATCAGTTTCCGCCTTTTTCTATATGAGAGAGAACCACAAGCAGTGGTATGCTGATAAATGTTTGACAAGTCTGTTTCTGGAAAAAAATGTATGTATTTTACATAAAATTTTATATATAGGATGTGTACCACACAATTTATAAATAATGACAAATATACTATACCCTTTTATATAAACTCCATTCAGCCAATTGATTCTCATAAAAAGCTTTAGTTGATTTTTTTTTTTTTTGCTGAACCTTTGTATCTGTCGGTAACCTATGATAGGAATTGATGAATGAGTGGTAGTTTGAACGTGAGTGTTGGTTGATATTGAGTTTGCATTAACTTGGAAGACAGCAGTGAAACAATCAAGATGTGTATTAGAGCCCTGGCCTGTTTGGCTAGTAGTTAGAGGGTCGGCCCATGGACCAGAGAGTCCTGGGTTCGGTTCCTGCTAAGGGCATGTACCTCCATCGCAGTTTGTCCCTGGCCCCAGTTGGGGTTGTGTGGGTGGCAACCAGTCGATGTGTCTCTCTCACATCGATGTTTCTCTCTCTCTCTTCCCCTATTTCTCCCTCCCGCTGTATCTGAAGATAAATGCAAAAATGTCCTTGGATGAGGATTAAAAAGAAAAAAAGGCCCTGGCCGGTTTGGCTCAGCGGTTAGAGCGTCGGCCTGCGGTCCGGAGAGACCCGGGTTCGGTTCCCGCTAAGGGCATGTACTTCGGTTGCAGTTTGTCCCCGGCCCTGGTTGGTCGTGCGGGTGGCAGCCACTCGATGTGTCCCTTCACATCGATGTTTCTGTCTCTCTCTCCCTTCCTCTCTCTCCCTCCCACTCTATCTGTACAAAAAATGGAAAAATATCCTCGGGTGAGGATAAAAAAAAAAAAAAAAAAAAAAAAAAAAAAAGAAAAAAAGGTGTATATTAGAACATCACTCTTTGGTAGATGACATGTCATTTCTTTGCTAAATCAGAAAATAATTTTTAAATAGTGAAATAATGTTTATTTTTTATTTATAATGTAGTGGCTACATTATAATATATATCATAATTTTAGGTTTAATCTGTATCATGAACAGTTTCTCCTTCACTTTTTAAATTCTAGAAGTTAACAAAACAATCAAGGCCTCATTCGTAGTAGTTTGCTGATTCCCCTAGTGTAAATACCCCCACCATGGCTAATTTCAAGCTACTGACATGAGGTCATTGAATTCAGAGTTGGGAAGAGAGTCACAGTAGCACACCATGATATTGTATTTCCACTATACAAAAACAATAGATGTAAATAACCTCAAGGGCATAAAAATAGTAAAATGTAATCAAAGGCATAAAAATAGTGAAATGCAATAAAATGCAGGTATGTTTTACCTTTGTTTAAATATAATTTATTTAATTGTAAGTTTATATAATTCAATGTTAATAACAGCTCTGCCTAATAACTGTCTCACAAACTTCCTAAAGATTTAATAACTGGCTTTTATGAGTCAGTATAAATCAGCTCCAGCACATCACCAGCAAAGTGTGAGGACCTTGTAAGCTGACTTAAAAAGAAGTGGGGTGGGAGCTGAGTGGAGGGGGGCCAAGGAGAGGAAAATGGGGACATCTGTTAGAGCGTCAACAATTTAGAAGAAAAGGAGTGCACAGAATAAATTACATCATCCAGCCTAGACACCCAGAGATTCAAAACCGACATGAGATTGTGCAGCTTGGATGAATGAGAGACAGGAGCTGTAGAAACAGGTAAGTATAGCCCATTTAGCGTACTCATCAAAAAAATTCTCGCCACTCTTTACCAGAATCTTGATTTTAATAACCAGTCAGAATCCATGCAGAGGGGGATATTTAACTTAGATTTTTATGAAAACATCAAAAGCATTTCTTGAGAATGACTAAATCCATACTCTGTAATAAGATCTGTGTACCATTTTGAACATGTAAAAAGGTGCAGAGTGTATTTTTATATGGGTGTCTGGTTCTTCCTCACTAAGGAATTGATGACAGCGCTTTATCTGTTGTGACTGAATGACCTGCTGGCCCCAGTCACGTCTTTTGCTACATGCCCCAAATTGCTGCCGTAACTCAGAATCTGCTCTGTTGTGAGATGTCTGCTTCTTGCCTCAAAGTCCTGGGTACCAAGTCATTTCTTATGCCTGTGCACACTGAGTTGTGAGACCTGTCTTGTCTGCCCGAGGAGTGACTGAGCAAGTCTGCAGCTCTTTGAGCCTTTCCCACATGCTTCCTGTGCACAATGTGTCCAGGCCTGGGATGCCACCAGGGAATGAACATTCTTCTACAGCATATCTGGGTTTTCTCAGTGTCTGGTTTTAAACTATTTTGGAGGACAATCTCTCCTTGACTGAGGTCTGTTATGAAAACAGGTTCTTTATAGCTGGACCATTTCCTGGACAACACTAATAAACATATTATATGAACCTTGCTCACCTTCCTAGCATATGCATGTAAAATACAAGTGCCTGGGATAATGTCACTTCTGATATCATATGGAATTTATTGAGTAAAAAAAAAAAAATGCCACAGTGAATCAGACCTCGGAACTATCCAACTCATGTTTAATTTTTTAATAGTGGGATTGAAGAATGACTTATGATGATAGAAGTCAGTCGGTTCCCTTTCAGCATTTTGGAACTTGACTGGTTTATCATCTTAATATTTCTTTTTATAAAGCATCTTCCTCAACTTGGTGGTTATTTAGACTGTCCTTTACTGGGCTCCCACCCAGCTCTATTATGTTTCTCTCAATTGACATCATGTTTCTGAGGTAAAATATTAGCTCTTCTGGTTTGAGATTTTATCTAGTCTTACCTTAGCACCCATAGGCCTCATTTATAAGCATGACATATTTTTATCCATAAAATATTAAGACCAATCATGTGAAAAATTATAATGCAGAAAACTCCTGGCCTCTACGCCTTACCTTATAACATACTCTTAGATTATAAGCTTTTTAAGAGAGAAATTTTATCTCCTTTATCTTCATGCAGTGAGTTTTACATTTTGAATACAATCATAAGTCAGATCTACCTTTATTCATCTATTCTTGAACTCATCTTAACTCTACCCTCCCACATCAAGAATACTCAGTGTCTTCTGATTTAAAGAAGTCTTTTTCAGGAAATCACTGTATTCAGGATTTAAGCTCAGTCGATCAAAGTTCCAACTTTTCATGGTTCTTCTCTTCTGCATGGGGGTTCTTCTCTTCTGCTTGGCATCCTGCGATTGTGTCTGGGCACAGGAGATGCTATATGACATGGTGGGGCCGGTGCTGTCCTCCAGGTGACTCGTCTGCTTTACTCTGGGGGAGGGTGGTTGTCCTCATTGTCCCCACTGCTGGTGGAGCTCCTTGCTCACTCTGCCAACAAAAGCAATGCTGCTTGGGGACTGATGTTTCCCTTGCTTATTAGGTCCCCACCTCAGAACTCGCTGGACCTGGGGATCTCCTGTCACCTGACTAGACAGACGCTTCGACTCCTCAGCTTGGGCTATCAACCCCGAGACCCTTTGCCATAGGTCATTTCATCTCAACTATGGTGATCCTGCTGGGACACCCCAAAATTGTTGGTCCCCCATGCCCTCCGTGACACTTTCTGGGAGGTGTGGGCCATCTGACACCCTCTGCAGGACTGCCTCATCCAGAGTCTGAGATAGGGAATGGCCCGTAAGCTTCTCCATCCTCAAGTAGAGATTGGATCGCCCCCCTAGAATACAAGTATCTCCCCTCTTTGCCATCTCTCCCAAGCTCTGAAAGTTTTCAAGTCCCCTCTGTGTGGAAGCAACGCTGTCCCTGTCATTCCATCACCACCCGCAGCCTACTTATCATGGTTAAAAATCTCTGCATTCAGTCTTCCAAATTCTGGTTTTGATATTAATGGGAAATTTTTGAAATTTAGGAAACTCAAGCGCTAAATTCTAGTCATAGAAACCCTAGTTTTCTTGATTGGTATATCTGTATGTTTTCTCCAGAGCCAATCTCGAAAGGGAAAATCTGACAACGAAAGCTTCAGCCATCTCCCTGTTCTAACCAGCACAATGCCTATCAGTTTCTGTACCTGCAAATGTAAAATGTTACCTGACTGTGTCTTTCTCTAAAAAGTAGGACTAAAGCCGGTGGGAGACAGTCCGATCGTTCCCCGAAGTGGGGTGTGGTGCAGCTTGTGCTCTGGAGCCGCGCAGTGCAGCCCCGCCGGACGGCTTTGAAGACAGCGCAGGCGCAGTTCAACAACAGTTGTACTGAGACTTGTGCTGGAGGGAGAGGGCAGCGCTAAGCTGTGCGGTGTCCCCTGCGAGCAATGACACCATGTTCCACTTCTTCTGTCTGTTTGGCACTCTCCTATGGAGACTCCACACTAAAGCAGATGTAATCTCTGGCTGAATAGAAAGAAGACCATATTGGGAAATACAAAAAGAAAGCATAGGGAAAAATTTCATAATATAATTTCACCATATTGGTATCCTCAGACCCCAAATGGCACCTTCCATATATGCTCTCAAGAAATGTATACATTTATAAACATGTTTAATAAGTGAATCAAGGAATAATAAATACACGAATGAATAGAAGAATTAGAACTACAGATAGTCTCTAACACACCGCCAATACTGTAGTTTTACAGATTGAAAGATAAGTAGGGTGTTTTTTCCCTTCAACAGCTACAGCCAAGTGACTCCACCCAGGAATGCCTCAGCACGGGGCACCTTCCTTGCAGCCGGAGGCGCACAGAAGCAGAGCAGCCCGAAGAGGGAAGTGGCTTATTTGTCCTGTGTCTACAGAGGAGAACAGTCCCAGTAAAAATTTAGGAAGCTGCAGGGGGAGAAAAATCATAAAAGAAATGGACTCTAAATGACTGCAGTTACTTAAAGGTAAATTGCTACTAATCAAGTTACCTTTAGAATTACATTTCATTTGGATCAGATTTGTGATCTGTAGATAACAGTTCATCTAATTTAGGAAATATACCCCTTTCCACCATTAGCAACTGAAATGAATTCAGAACAAAGGGATTCTAAATTCTTTGAGGCACCGTGATTAAGGATATAAGAATTCTTTCTCAAGTATCTCATCATCTTCAGTCTCTTTTCATTCTCTTTGAGAGGATATTTCTAAAAAAACAGCCAAGCCTCAGGTGACCATTTATTTCTACATGTGCTGGAAACAGGGACAGACACAATCAAGTTCATTCTTTCTCTGTGGAAAAGAACAAAACTGTTACTTGTTTTTAGGGAACAGACTATCATGATTCTTAGAACCTAGTTTTCATTCCAAGTCCTCAAAATTGTTTGTAAACATAAACTCATTTATTCCCACCCACCAAGTACCAGTCAGAATGAAGGAAATGAAATGAAGTAGTGAAACAATTACAAATACTGCAATCACTACTATTTACTGAGAGCCTGCTCTGATAAAGCAGAGGCTCAGAGATGTTACTTGCCCAGGTTCACAATGTAAGTCTGGGTGATTAAGAGCAGCATGCTGTAGCTGCTAAATTCTTAGACCCTGGTGCTAGATTAACTATGTTGAATCTCACCTACACCTCTTTTGAGGTCTGTGACCTTGGGTGAATTAACCTCTCTGAGCTCCGATTTTCTGCTGCAAAGTGGAGAGAATGACCATAATAGTACCTACCTGATGGGGTTAATGTAAGGATTAAGTGAATCAATGATTAGAATAACATGTGGCATCTAATAAATGCCATGTGAGTGCTGGCTATTGTTATTATGGTTGCAAGTAATAAGAACCCAACTCACATTAGCTTAAGCAGCAAAATGAAAAGTGGTAACATTTGCTTCAGACGAGCCTGAGGAAAGAAGTTCAAGTAAAGCGGTTCCATGGAAGTGGTCCAGCTTTAGCTATAGACTGATTCTTGTACCAATGCCTGAGTCACATGATAAGCACTGAGGCAGGGGAGCTGGGTGTGCCTGATCCAAGCCACATGACCCAAGAAAGGTTCCTGTGTAAAGGCACTTAGGGTGATGCCCCAAAGAAAGGTATATATATATATATATATATATATATATATATATATATATATATTATCATCTCTAGAAGGTGGAAGAGCACAGGCAAGCTTTACTACAACTGCTGTTGAATTGATACATGTCTGCCTTCAAAGCCTTTCTAACAAGGCTGCACTGCCCAGCTCCAGGGGTATGGCTTGCACAGCATCCTATTTTCTAAAACTTCTCTCTTAGGACTTTCCAGTCCTCCCACTTTTTGGATTAAGTCACAATAAGGTAACAACCCTGTACTTTCATTGTACATTTGTAGACATAAAAACTGAGGATTGAGTGACTGAGGATTGAGTAGAAGAGGGGTCTTTATTCATTAAATCATTGCTTAAGCCCCCTTTGGACCAGATGCTATACTCAGTGTGCTAGTAGCCTTCTGAGAAAGCAACCAGAACTGACTGGCCTGGAATGCCAGTGCTGTGAGTCAAGACTTCATCAGGAGCGTGCCAATATTCTGGCCTAGTAGCCCCGGGGCATCCGGGGTTTCTGTGACTTTTTTGAGCTGGGTAATAATCATCAATAACTAGGTACATCATTGAATAGTATTTCAAAGGACAAACATCAATTTCCTATCTACCAATGCCTACTCAGTTTCAAAACATGGCTTTGTTAACATAATCATGACCTTTTCCATAGGAATATGGTCTTCTGAGTGTATTGAAATGTCTTTATTAGCTGAATAATAATGGTAGCTTGAGCTTATTGAATTCCCCTGGAATATCAAATGGGTATCGGTAACAAAGTAGAAGGTAAAATAACAATTTCTTGAAAGCATAGCATAATAAAAGGAACATGTGTTTATTGAAAATTATGTACACAGTGATTTTACAAGTTATCCTTTCAAAATCCTGGCCAACAACTCTGTATAGTAGATAATATCATCTCATTTTACAGATGAGAAAAATCAGATCTCGGCGAGATTAATAAAGGCTCATGGTCCTATGGCACTGAATGGATGAAATGGTGTTTACTCAAATGTCTGTCCTACTGCAAAGCCAGTTTTCCTTTCACTGCACCCTTTTAGCTGCCCATTGCATAAACTTACTTTGAAATTATACATCCAGTTATATTTCTCCAGATTTAGTTCAGGTCATGTAAGTCTTATTGAATAGTGTAGTCTGGGCTCTGTTTGAGGACTGATTAGCCAATATGGATTTGAACTCTCCTATTCTCATCACAAAATCACAGGTCTATTTGATTTGTGAACTTTAGGAAATAAGACCCTCCTTATTCAGGGCCACATATAGGCAAAATCACAAAGTGAGCAGGTTTATTTTTGCTCTGGGCATCACTTCTTCATCTCACTCTCTGAAGACTTTGTCCTGGCTCAGGTTTTGGATGTCTTTACTATCCACGACCTTCTTGGCCAGTGCTCTCAGGCCAACCCTGCCTCCCTGAGGCTTCATCAACTTTTCTCTAGTGAACATTGATCATTTGTTGGCATGTTGGCATTCCCTCTTGCTACCTAAAAGCACCCAGATGGCAATTTGGGGACTTTTCCCTGCTTTACCATTACAGAAGGCAAGAGGGTCCCTGAGGGCTACGTCAGCCAGACCATTTCCTCTAACACCCAGGTCCTGCCAGGTGGAAGACAAGCACGCAGCCTAAGCACAGCCACCCAGTGCAGCATTCGGTACTTTGTATCTCGAGAAGAATGAAGCAAGGATGGGAGAGGAGTTAAAATTGGTTGATTTTTTATTTTTTAAGAAGTACCCTGCAAGACAGTCTTCTGGCAAGAATGTTTTCTCCTTCCTGCTCCCAGCCTGTTCTTCAGCTTTGACCTTCAGTCCTGTTATGTTCCCACAATCTTCATAAAACATTCTTCCTTGTTTCAGAATCAGAAATGTTTTTGTGGTTTCTAACCAAATAACTGTGGTAATAAATTTCCCTCCTCATATGGATTTGAACTCTCCTATTCTCATCACAAAATCACAGGTCTATTTGATTTGTGAACTTTAGGAAATAAGACCCTCCTTATTCAGGGCCACATATAGGCAAAACCACAAAGTGAGCAGGTTTATTTTTGCTCTGGGCATCACTTCTTCATCTCACTCTCTGAAGACTTCGTCCTGGCCCAGGTTTCTCCCCACGCATCTTACTGTCATGCCCTTCCCTCAGTAGTGGAAATCTACTGTGGTTCCATCACTTCCAGGTCAGGTGGTCTGTACTGCCTGGAATGACTGTTAACACAGCAGGCAACTGATAGCAGCAATGAGCTAGTGTCAGAGACAGGAGATTGATAGGGTCCTTTTCTCAGCTCCCCTGTGAGGCACTTACTTAATTCACTAAGCAAAACTTCTCAACAGTTATTTGGAACCCATCTTGGACTTTTGTCTTAGGGTTCTATTTGGGGCTTAGCATCTAGTCATTTAAATGGGCTTTCTTCTTTTGCAGGCTCTGGTGTACACTCTTCTCCAAAGGAAGTTGGGAAGTATAGATGTGGGTTAGAACAGCTGAACAAAGAGCAGGTTATACAGAGCCCAGAGGGGATCTTCTAAAAGCACAAGTAGATCCCGGTACTATCCTGTTTGAAACCTACAGCGGATTTCCCATCTGAACTGAAGGATAAAGTTAAACTCCTCACATGGCATTCAGATGCCCCAGTCCTTGGCCTCCCCCTTCAGCTTCATCACCAGCATTCTCTTCTTCACACCTATTTTCCAGCAAAGCTAAACTAAAGGTGCTTTTCTGTATGACCCACTCATTTCTTTTCTCTGGGTCTTTTTTTTCCCCAGTCTATTACCGCTCTCTATTACCTCTCCCTTCTTCTTATTCCTCACCGACTATGGACACCTTGAGTTTACCAGTTGTGATTCAGTTAAGACCCACCTCTAGCATTACCTCCTCTGGGGAGTGTTCTCTGATGACCACCTACTCCAGCTCCCAACCCCAGCCCCTGCAGAGACAATGCTTTTACATTCTTATTAATTTTTATATTCCTAGTGCTTGCATTGTGGGTACTAATGATGATTATTGTTTCTTGGAATGGATGGATGAATAAAGCCCTTACATATTGCAAAACATAACACTGAAGAAAATATTCCATAATGCAAGGCTTTATAGACCAAAGCTTCATGTCTATGGTTGGTCTATTTTCTTCTCCCACTCTGCGGGGTCCATTAATAGTGATTCATTTCCAATCAATACTGATTCAATTTACTTATAGAAGTCACTTATGTCACTAAGTTAAGTCACTTAAGTGACTCAGTATGCCCGTCACATAAGTAACAAAAGGCTTGACCTGGCTGACAGGCTCTCATGGTGACAGAAGCTGCGTAACCTGATTAACAAATTGATCATACAGCACAAAAAGATTACTGAAGAAAAATAGGCTGTGATATCTCTTTAAAAACTGAGGCTAAGAAAGCATGAGAAATGTCATGATGAGAGCACTCAGAAAATAAATATGTATAATTTAATTAGTGCCAATGGGTTTCAAAAAATAGTTTAGGAAAGGAATTCAAAATTTGCACATTGTCTTTTTTATACTTTTTTTCAATTTTTATTAATTATTTCTGTTACGGATGTTTCTCCTTTCCCCCTCCAGACGCCCTCCTCCCCATCCTGTCCCCCACCCCCTAGCATTGTTGTCTATCTCCATTGATTATGCACACATACATATAAGTTCTTTGGTTCATCTCATCCATCCCCTCCCACCCCCTTACTCTGAGGTTTGTCAGTGTGAACCATACTCCTTTCTATGTATCTCGGTTTTTTTTGTTCATCAGCCTACCTTAGTCATTATATTCCACAAATAAGTGAGATCATGTGGTATTTGTCTTTCTCTGATTGGCTTATTTCACTTAGCATAATACTCTCATGGTCCCTCCATGTCATCTCAAAGGATAAAAGATCTTTCTTTCTTATAGCTGCATAGTACTCCATTGTATATATGTACCACTGCATTTTTATCCATTCATTTATAGATGGACACTTGGGCTGTTTCCAGATCTTGGCAGTTGTATATAGTGCTGCTATGAACATGGGGGTACATATATTCTTTCTGATTGGTGTTTCGGGCTTCTTAGGATTCCTAGAAGTGGGATCACAGGGTCAAATGGTAGTTCAATTTTTAATTTTTTGAGGAAACACCATATTGTTTTCCATAGTGGCTGCACCAGTCTGCATTCCCACCAGCAGTGTACTAGAGTCCCCTTTTCTCGCCAGCACTTATTGTTTGATGAGTTGTTGATGGTGGCCATTATGACTGGTGCGAGGTGATACCTCATCATTGTTTTAATTTGCGTCTCTCTGATGATAAGTGACGCTGAGCATTTCTTCATATGTCTCTTGGCCATTTGTATTTTCTGTTTGGAGAGATGTCTATTTAGGTCCTCTGCCCATTTTTAAATTGGTTTTTTTGTCTACCTTTTGTTAAGTTGTATGAGCACTCTATATATTTTGGAAATTAAGCCCTTATCTGATGTATCATTGGCAGTTATGTTCTCCCATACAGTGGGTTCCCTTTCCATTCTGATGGTTGTTTCTTTTACTGTGCAGAAGCTTTCAAGTTTGATGTAGTCCCATGTGTTCATATTTTCCTTTGTTTCTGTTGCCTTAGGTGAAAATTCTGCTGCATATGATATTCATAATTTTGTTGCCTACATTTTCTTCTAGGATTTTTATGGATTCACGGGTCACATTTAAGTGTTTTGTCCATTTTGAGTTTATTCTTGTGTATGGTAAGTTGACGGTCTAGTTTCATTTTTTTGATGTAGCTCTCCAATTTTCCCAACACCATTTTATTAAAAAGGCTGTCTCTACTCCATTGTATGCTCTTGCCACCTTTGTCAAACATTAATTGAGCATAATAGTTTGGGTCCATTTCTGGGTTCTCTGTTCCATTTCATTGATCTATATGCCTGTTCTTGTGCCAGTACCAGGCTATTTTGATTACAGTAGCTTTGCAGTATTACCTGATATTCAGCAATGTGATCCCACCTACTTTGTCCTTCTTTTTCAAGATTGCTGTGGCTATTCATGGTCTTTTTTGGTTCCATATGAACTTTTGAAGTATTTGTTCTACTTCTATGAAATACGTTGATGTTATTTTGATTGGGATTGCATTAAATATATAGATTGCGTTGGGTAGTATAAACATTTTAATGATGCTATTTCTTCCAATCCATGAACAAGGTATGTGTTTCACATTTTTATATCTTTCTTTATTTCCTTTTTCAATGTCCTATAGTGTTCTGCAAATAAGTCCATTACTTCTTTGGTTAAGTTTATTCCTAGGTATTTTAATTTTTTTGCTACAATGGTAAATGGGATTGTTATTTTAGTTTTTTTTTTCTGTGAGTTCATCATTGGTGTATAAGAATGCCATCAATTTCTTGACATTAATTTTGTATCCTACTACTTTGCCAAATCATTTATTAAGTCTAGTAGATTTTTGATGGAGTCTTTAGGGTTTTCTATGTACAATATCATGTCATCGGCAAATAATAACAGTTTCACTTCCTCCTTTCCAATTTGGATCCCTTTTATTATTTCTTCATGTCTGATTGCTGTGGCTAAGACTTCTAGTACTATGTTAAATAAGAATGGGAAAAGTGGGCATCCCTGTTTTGTTCCTTTTCTTAAGGAAAATGCTTTTAGGTTTTGCCCACTGCGTATGATGTTGGCTGTAGGTCTTTCATATATGGCCTTTATATGTCAGGATATGATCCCTCTATTTCCACATTTCTGAGCATTTTTACCAGAAATAGATGCTGGATTTTGTTGAATGCTTTTTCAGCATTTATTGATATGCTCATATGGTTTTTATCTTTCATGTTGTTTATGTGGTATATCACATTTATTGATTTGCAGATATTATGCCATTCCTGGGATGAATTCCACTTGGTCATGGTGAATAATTATTTTAATGTCTTGCTGGATTCCATTTGCTAGTATTTTGTTCAGGATGTTGGCATCTATGTTCATCAGGGATATTGGCCTGTAGTTTTCTTTCTTTGTAGTGTCTTTATCTAGTTTAGGAATTAGAATTATGCTGGTCTCATAAAACGAGTTTGGAAGTCTTTATTCTTCTTGAAGTTTTTAAAATAGGTTGAGGAGAATGAGTATTAGTTCTTCTTTGAAAGTTCAGTAAAACTCTCCTATGAAGCCCTCTGGGCTTGGGCTTTTGTTTGCTGGGAGAGTCTGGATTATATCTTCAATTTCCTTAGTTGTTATTGGTCTGTTCAATTTTTTATCTCTTCTCGGTCCAGTTTTGGGAGACTATGTGTTTCTAAAAATTTGTCCATTTTGCTTAGTTTGTTGAATTTGTTGCCATATAATTGTTCATAGTATTTGTTAATGATCCTTTGTCTTTCTATGTTTTCAGTTGTTACTTCTCCTCTTTCATTTCTGATTTTGTGTATTTGGGTTCTCTCTCTTTGTTTTTTGGTAAGTCTAGCTAAGGGGCCATCAATCTTGTTTATCTTTTTGAAAACCCAGCTCTTTGTTTCATTGACCCTTTGAATTTTTTTTTTTTTTTGGTCTCTATGTTATTTATTTCTGTTCTTATCTTAACTATATCTTTCCTTCTACTTGTTCTGGTTTTTTTGTTGTTGTTGTTTGATTTCTAGTTCTTTAAGTTGTGAGGTTAAATAGTCAATTAGGAATTTTTCTTGTTTCTTGAGGTAGGCCTGTATTGCTATGAACTTCCCTCTCAGAACTGCTTTTGCTGCGTCCCATAGATTTTGTGATGTTGTGTGTTTATTTTCATTGGCTTCTAGGAAGTTTTTAATTTCTTCCTTGATCTCCTTGGTAACCCATTCATTGTTTAATAATATGCTATTTAGCCTCAATGTGTTCAAATGTTTTTTCATGTTCTTGTTGCAATTAATTTCTAGTTTCATGGCATTGTGATCTGAGAAGACACTTGAAATGATTTCAATCTTCTTGGACTCATAGAGACTTAGTTTATGCCCTATCATGTGGTCTATCTTTGAGAATGTCCCATGTGCACTTGAGAAGAATGTGAATTCCTTAGTTTTGGGATGTAATTCTCTATAGATATCTATTAAATCCATTTGATCCATTGCTTCATTTACAGTCTCTGTTTCCTTGTTAATTTTTTGTCTAGAGGGTCTATCCAGTGATGTCAGTGGGGTGTTAAAGTCCCCTGCTATGACTATATTGCTGTCAATTTCTCCTTTGAAGTCCTCCAGAAGATTTGTAATATATTTTGGGGATCCTATATTGGGTGCATATATGTTTACCAAGGTTATATCTTCTTTTTGGATAGATCCTTTCAATATTATGCAGTGGCCTTCTTCGTCTCTAGTTATGGCCTTCATTTTGAAATCTATTTTATCAGATATGAGTATTGCTACCCCAGGTTTTTTTTCCTTTTCATTTGCTTGGAAGATTTGTTTTTGATCCCTTCACTTTCAACCTATGTGAATCTTTTGTTTGAGGTGAGTCTTTTGTAAACAACATATATATGAATCATGCTTGCTTATCCAATCAGCTATGCTGTGTCTTTTTATTAGAGCAGTCAATCCATTTACATTTAAGGTGATTATTGATATGTACTTATTTATTGCCATTTTTGTTTAGTGTGGTTATATTTTCTTTCTATTTCTTCTACTAATTACAGCAGTTCTTTTAACATTTCTTGCAGTACTGGTTTGGTGCTAATGTATTCCCTTAGCCTTTTTTTTTTTTTTGGTCTGGGAAGCTCTTTATTTGACCTTCTGTTTTGATTGACAGCCTTGCTGGATAGAGTAGTCTTGGATTCAGATCCTTGGTTTTCATGACCTTGATTACTTCATGCCATTTTCTTCTGCCCTGTAGTATTTCTGTTGAGAAGTCAGCTGAGAGCCATATGGGGGTTCCTATGTGGGTAACGTGTTCCTTATCTCTTACTGCTTTTAAGATTCTCTCTTTGTCTTGAATTTTTGGCACTTTGATTACTATGTGTCTTGGTGTGGGCCTGTTTGGGTTCTTCTTACTTGGGGCTTTCTGTGCTTCTTGAGCTTGAATGTCCTCTTCCTTCACCAAGTCAGGGAAGTTTTCTGTCACTATTTCTTCAAATATATTCTCTAACCTTTGCTCATATTCTTCTTCTTTGGGGACTCCTATGATGCGAATGTTGTTATTTTTCCAGTTGTCCACAGTTCTCTTAAGTTGTCTTCCTGTTTTTTAATTGTTTATTTTTTTTACCCTGTCTTCTAATTCACTAATCTGGTCCTCAGCTTCGTCTACTCTGCTGCTTATTCCTTCCAATGTGTTCTTTATTTCTGCTATGTCATTCTTTATTTCCACTTGGTTGGTTTTCAATGCTTCTATATCTTTACTCATGGTGTTGAGGTCCTTACTCACACTGTTGAGCTTCCTCAAGGCTCTGCACTCTACCTCTGATAACTTGCTTAACTGCATTTCATTTATCTCATCTTTAGTAGAGTTCTCTTGTTTTTTCATTTGGGCTTTATTTCTTTGTTTTACCATTTTGGCTATCTCAGTGGGTTTTGGAGCCTGTCAAATTTTTCATGTGAGTGTTGGTGTATTGTTGTTTGTGGCTCCTTCTACTGGGTTTGGATGAGTGTGGGTGGGCCCAGATTAAACACCACGGTCAAGTCTTACTTCCCTAGGTAGATTTGCAAGCCCAGGAAAGGTTCAGTTATCCTCTAGCTTTTTGCCTGGAGACTATTAGTCTCAGTTGCTTGACAAGCCTTGGGTCGTTTCCCTCAGCTGAATGAAAAACTTCCTCAGGTGTTCAGCATAAGAGGAGTTCCTGAGGGTGGGGCAGATGCTGGTTGTTAATAAGTCTCAATTTGCATTTCTTTGCCCCAGCTGAGTGGGGTTAAATCTCCAAGGGAGGGGCTGCTGCTTCTCCCCAGAGCTCCGGGAAGGAGCCAGATTGCCACCATCTTATATAGCCATAAGTCAGCAAAGACTCTGAGTGCCCTCCAAATCCTGAGTGTCCCCACACAGTTCCAGTCCAGTCTGCCCTTCCTCTGCCAGAGCCCAAGGTGAGTGGCTGTAGCTAATTTAGTGCTCTGTCCTGGCCCTCTGCACTGTGGAGCTGGCTCGGGATTTTAACCCCGAGGGCACTGCTCACAGGTAAGACTGCTGTTCTCTGGGGGCTCCCAGCCTGCCCTCTGATGCCTTCACAGACCTACCAGGCTCGATTCACTGTCCCTGGTTATATGTCCCTTGCAAGCTGCTTTTCTGTTGCTTTTTCTCAATGATTTGTCTTTTTTTTTCTTTTTCTTTTTTTAAATTTTTATTGTTGAATGTAGAATGTATTACAGATGTTCCACATTTTTCCCCCATTGACCCTCTCCTCCCCAGTCCCCCCCTCCCGCCTTTTCCTACACTATTGTCCGTGTCCATTGGTTATGCATACAAATTCTTTGTTTTATTTCTTCCCACCCCCCAACCCCTTTCCCTTTGAGATTTGTCAGTCTAGCAGTGAATTTGTACTTATTAATCCCTTCACCTTTTTCACCCATTCTTCCAACTCCCTCCCATCTGGCAACCAACAAAATGTTCTCTGTATCTATGAGAATGTTTCTGTTCTACCTGTTCATTTTGTTTGTAGATTCCATTGTCGATAGATATGTATTCATTGCCATTTTGTTTGTTCATATATTTTATCTTTTTCTTCAAAAAGACCCTTCATCATTTCATATAATAACGGTTTGGTAGTGATGAACTCCTTTAACTTTTTCTTGTCTGAGAAAGTTTTTATATGGCCATCGATTCTAAATGACAGCTTTGCAGGATAGAGTAATCTTTTTTTTTTTTTTTTTTTTATCCTCACCCGAGGACATTTTTCTATTTTTTGGTACAGATAGAGTGGGAGGGAGAGAGAGAGAGAGAGAGAGAGAGAGAGAGAGAGAGAGAGAGAGAGAGAAACATCGACGTGAAACGGACACATCGAGTGGTTGCCACCCGCACAACCAACCTGGGGACAAACTGCAACCGAGGTACATGCCCTTAGTGGGAACCGAACCCAGGTCTCTCCAGACCGCAGGCCGATGCTCTAACCGCTGAGCCAAACCGGCCAGGGCGAGGATAGAGTAATCTTGGTTGTAGATGGTTGCTTTTCATCACTCTGAATATTTCTTGCCACTCCCTTCTGGCCTGCAAAGTTTCTTTTGAGAAATCAGCTGACAGCCTAATGGAAACTCCCTTGTAGGTAACTAGCTGCCTTTCTCTTGCTTCTTTTAAGATTCTCTCTTTGTCTTGAACCTTTTGCATTTTGATGATGATGTGTCTTGGTGTGGGCCTCTTGGGGTTCATCTTGTTTGGGACTCTCTGTGCTTCCTGGACTTGTATGTCTGTTTCCTTCACCAAGTTAGGAAAGTTTTCTGCCATTATTGTTTCAAACAAGTTTTCGATATCTTGTTCTCGCTCTTCTCCTTCTGGCACCCAGAAGATGCGAATGTTGGCACGCTTGAAGTTGTCCCAGAGGCTCCTTATTACTATCCTCATTTTTTTGGATTCTTTTTTCTTTTTGCTGTTCTGATTAGGCGTTTTTTGCTTCCTTATATTCCAAATCAATGGTTTGCTTCTTGGATTTACGTACTCTACTATTGAGTCTGTGTAAATCATTCTTTATTTCAGTTAATGCCGCCTTCAATTCTGACTGGTCCTTTTTTATGCTCTTGAGGCCCTCACTAAGTTCACTGAGGTTCTCACTGAGTTCACTGAGTGTCCTTATAAGCAGTATTTTGAACTCAGCATCTGTTAGATTGCTTATCTCCATTTGGCTTTGTTCTTTTCTTAGGGTTTTGTTCTGTTCTTTCATTTGGGACCCATTTCTTTGTCTCCTCATTTTGGCTGCCTCCCTGTGTTTGTTTCTGTGTATTTCTTAAAGAACGGTATGGGGCTCGCTGAGACCAGATGCTGCTTGTTTGAAAAAATTTAGGAAAAACCTGAAGCAGGATCCAAGACAGGCCAATCCTATGGTTAAGCAAGTGGCAACAGCTTGGGTGGGCCTGAAAGTTGGGTGGGGTGGGGCCTCAGGGAGTCACCAGGGCGGGGCTACCAGTGTGAGCCAGGTTGCTGGAGTCCCAGATATGGCAACTGTCTGCTGCCCCAGGGAAGGGCTCACCAAAGGAACAAAGGCCTCTGATAGCACGTTTGTCCCGGAGAAAGCCCCCTCTCCAACCGTCACTCCAGTGCCAAACAGCTCAGTTCTTCCCTGTATGTCTCTGGTGCCCCTCAAGCTGCCTCTCCTCCAAGCTTAGAGGGAGAGAGTCCAATAAATTCGTGCGCAGGCCCTTTAAGGAGCTGCCTGGGGCTACAGCTGCGTCAGCTTCCCTGAGGCTCAGTTCCCGCTGGTTTTTCCAGCCAGAAATGTTGGGGACTTCTCTTCCTGGCACTGAAACCCTAAGCGGGCACCTGGTGTGGGACAGGGACCCCTCAGGCCTCAGGAAGGACCTTCTCAGCCAAGGTGTCCTCATTTTTATCCGCCACACTGGGTGTGGGACCAGCCCGTCTAGCCGCCCCTCCTACCAGTCTGGATGTGGCTGCTGCTTTAATTCCGTAGTTGTAGGACTTCCATTCAGGATGATTTCAGGTGGTTTTGAATGATGGTTGTTCTGTAGTTTAGTTGTAACTTTGATGTGGTTGTTGAAGGACGCGATACCGCGTTTACCTACGCCACCATCTTGACCGGAAGTCAGCTGATTTGTCTTTATTTTAGTTTTAATTCCAGTTTGTTCCTGGGAGAACGTCTGTACAGCTTTTATTCATTCTGCCGCCATTTTGGAACCTCCTCACCTTTTTTATACTTTTAAAATATTCATCTCATGAAAGTATTTCCTCTTTATATTAAATGCAATTTTGCATTCATTCCCCCTCATTTTACCCAATCTTCCTAGAGGATTTTGGTAAAGCAATGAATGTATGTAAGGGGGAGTTTTGATAGAATTAACACATTCCCTGTTGTAAAGAACAGCTTTCATTTCCTGTAAGACAGGGCCAGTGTCTATGTAACTTCGAACTCTCTTGCTGAGAGAATGGCAGTCAGTGGCTGAAAGATTCAAGCAGCTGCAGCTGTTTTCCTGTTCTGGTATTAAATGATGTTCCTAGAAGCAATTTTGTCAGAGAAGTAGCCAAGGCCACAAGAGGCACTTTTCTTTTGTCCATGTTAAGGCTTTGCATAAATGCTCTGTTTTCTTGCCCTTCTTCATGGGTTGAATTTGTTAGATTGCTCCACACTTCATAACATTCTTGCCATGTCACCTGTACTCAGGGCCAGTCTGTGAGGCTTTCCCAGGTAAGTTTATTTGAATTGAATCTGACTCATTTCTCAGTAAAGGTTATGAAACGCCTTTGAAATTCCTAAAATCAGGTTGTTTACTCTTGAGGCTTGAACTCAAATGATGCTTCCAGAAAGACTGAGGTAAAAGGTGACGGCAGATAGTAAAAAAAATAGAGAACCAGCATCTATCAAGCATCCACGATATGCTTAGCACTGTGAAGGGTGTTTCAAAGATGCTATCTCATTTACCTTCTCAAAAGATATTTGAGGATACTCCCCGCTTTTCAAATTAGGACCCTGAAACAGACAGAAATTAATGTAAACCAGACAGTAGGTAGTAAATTCACAATTTAAACTCCAACTCAACTCTTTCTGATCCTGTTTGGTGGTCTGTCACTCTGCCTGCTCTGTTTATTTGGAAAGTCTTGTGCACTTGTAGTTCACGTGTGTCACTACCCTCCCATGACCATTTATGTGTATCTACCGACCAACTTACCCCCAGACAAAATACTACTTGATCTTCAGCACATTCTAAGAGCCGTTGGTGAACTATTCTTAGCAGTTAATGAAATAGAAATACATTTTGAACTACCTTTGTAATGTGCATTGAAAATACATGTAATTCTTTCATTTAGTACTATTTTCATCATCCTTATTATATGCTAGTGATAGCTGTCCTTTAGCATGCTAAGTGGGTTTTTGGAAAGCTGCCACAAAAAAAAAACATTAATCCTACCCATTTTATTACATTATAATGGAGGACTATATTTTGTATCTCAGCAAACCTTTTATGAAAGAGAATTATAATACTTAAAAGCCAGGATTCAGGGAGCCAGACTACCTGGGTTTGAATCCCAGCTCTGCCATGCCCTAGCCTGGGAAGTTTAGTACAGCGGTTTCTTCAACTGTACAATGAAGATGCTAACAGTAACGCTTGTCTGAGAAGGGTACTGGGAGCATTTCATGAATTGGGGTTCTGATGCCTAGAACAGAACCAGGCACATGGTACATACTCAACAGATGTGGGCTGTTCTATTTGTTTTACATGTGAAGAAACAGGTCTGTAGCCCAGCGCCCTGCCCCCAGGCTCTGTTTGTGGCAGAGCTAGTGTCTTTCATTCCCACTCAGTGCTGGGTGCTGAGCGGCATCCACAGCAGCACAGGGCAGGAAACCAGTATTTCCCTTTACTGTGCCCTACTCCAGATAAACTAGAAATGCTACTTCTGTGCTTGAATGTCCACTGTCCACCACTGGGGCAATTTATCAGCCCAGTTCCCAGATGAAGACTCCTTCCCAGCGTCCCTGGTTATCTGCCGCTGAAACGGCTATCACAGTCTTATGCTGTCGTCCTGTAGCCCAGTGGTTCCCAGCATGCAAAACACATCCACAGACCACCAGACCCACAATTCCATATCTATAATTCTGAAATTCAAAGATTTCTTAAATAGGAAAGCTTTTTTTAATAACTATTTGAGTACAAAACTTGTTCAGCCCTAACCTTATTTGGTGACAAAACACCCGAACTGACATGAGTATGTTTATTGTTTGTATTTATATTCCTCATGGTGTGCATATCATACAGTTTACTGCAGACATTCTGGAGTTTTTGCCTATGGGATATTGCCCCAGGTTTTGTAGGATAGTATCAGTCAAGGTCTTGGCAGGAAGAGACAGGGCACTCAGTAAAGACATTGTCTGTAAAGGTGTGGCAGAGTGAGGGACTAAGTAGGGATTTTCCAGGAGGGATTACTTGATGAACATAGAGCTGTTACTACCCCTAGATCTGAAGGGCCAGGTAGAGACAGTATTACCGGAGTCCAGAGAGTCCAGCATGGGAGAGAACTGCAGTCAGGAGCTATGGCCTTAGGTAAAAGAAACCAGCCAACAGCAAAATAGCAAAGAAGCCTGGGAAATAAACCTCCAGCCTGGTTTTCCTCCTCCCTCTAGATCTCCTGGTGGCACCTCCCTTTGGTTGCCCTGTTCCTGAAGCTAGAGGCAAGGCAGCTCATATGCAGACAGTGAGGTAGGCCACCAGGCCCCAGCAGGGTAGTGAGGGTGGCAAGGGGGTCTGGAGGGCAAAAGGAGAATATTTTGCACAGTGTATTCTATAATATGTAACATATGTACTCTACCATTTTTATGAAACTAAAAACTGCTTACAGAGTTGCATTTTATTGTTATATTTTATTAAGCATATATCCACATTTGAAAAATATTAATACATACATGTGAAACACTTTTTTTTTTACTTTGCAGTACCATATAGACATATGAACCACATGTAATAATCCCTTGACTACTCTGAAGAAACACAAATATTGTACTAGAAAGTGCTATTTTATCCACTGATTCATGATTGGATTCATATGTTCATTCATTCAACAGCTATACCTTATTGATTGGCTACTCTGCAGAACATGATGGGTTCTGGGGTATAACATGAAAAATATTACACTCACCCTCCAATAGCTTACAATATAGAAAAAGGCACTAATTTCTTGGAAAATAGTAATACAAGCCTGGGTTAGCAAAGAGTTTTATTTCAAAGTTATCTTGCAGCTGGGGATTCTGTTTTGAGAAGGATTTTGTGGGCACATCTGGGCTCAGTGGAGAAAAACAGTCTGATCTAATAGTTACATGCGACGAGGGCACAGGAGCAGAGCGTGTACACACTGCACAGTTTTGGTAACTGTGCCTTAACTACAGGATGGAATGAGAGTATTCCTACACAGAAGTAAGAGCAATGTTTCACAGGAGGGCAGAAGGAGAGGTTACTTTCAATCAGGAATGGTTTTATGGGGTTAGGTAGAGGGTTTTTAAGGATTTCCAGACAGGTAGGAGCAAAGGCAACCTAAGAGTGCAGGACAGGCTGGAATAAATAGGCAATCGCATAGGGTGTTGGAGTGAAAAGGATTTAGGTGACCAAAACATTATCAAGATGCTATTCTGAGTTCCAACTTTAGTTTATAGTAAATGTGTTATACCTGAGGACTTTGAGAAGGGGAGGTCCTATGTTTTAGGAAAATCACTCTACCAGCACTTTGAATAAGGTGAGGATTTAAGAGGGAGGTGATTGAAAGTAATCTATGTCAAAGAAGGATTGCCATATCTAGGCAAGAAATGGTGATGTGAGAACAAAGACAGTAGCAGTGGGGATGGGAGGAATGGTTGACAGACAATTTGAGAAAGAAATACAGATTTGATAATCCATTGGAGAGGAGTCAGAGTGACTCCAGGGTGTGTAAAATGTGAACATACAAGAGAAAGAGGAGGGTTACTGGAGACAGCATGAGGGCCACTACTGCAGTGCTGGACACCTTGAGGCAGAGTGATGGTCAAAGTGTTTCCAAGGAAGTACTCTGCAGGTATTTACAATTGTGAGTCTGTAGTTCAGAAAGAAAAAAGAAAAAAATACCAGGAGAAATCCCATTGCTAGAAAAAGTTCCACTAGTATGATTCCTTATGGTAATTCCAAATTTCAAAAAGCTATAAAAAGTACACACATAAAAAAAAAAGTTTGGTGCCAAAATGTATCGGTATGAGACTAATAATAGACTTTACTCCACTTAGGGTCAATTCTTTTTGCTAAAGACATAATATGTTTAAATATAGGGTGCTGTTCCAGATTGTATTGGACAGAGGGTATTCTGTTAAATGTTATTTGTTATTTGTTAAAACTAAAAAATATTTACAAATTCTGAAATGCATCTAGTTTCAAGGTTTTAGATGAGGCATTGTGGACATGTATCAATACTTACACTATTCCTTTATTTTAAGAAAGTATTTGTTTTGATGTATTTCGCATTACACACAGTAGGTAAACAGATGTCTCTTTGTGTCAGAAAGTTCTGGAGAATGAAGCAGTGCCTTTTTCATACACTGATGCTCGATAAGTTTCTTTACTCATAAAATCGGGATAATAATACCACCTACCTGATAGAGTTGTTTAAAGAGCTAATGTACAGTATCCAACACATGAGTATGTTGGTAAATGTTAGTTACTATCCCACCCTTTCTTTAATCAACAAAACATTTTCTAAAAAGCATTTAGGATGAAAAATGTTTTGCTTTCCCAAACTCTGAAATTGCAGTGAAAACAAATGTCTCCCTTGATGGATGAAAGGAAGTATTAGAGAGAACCACATTTTTTTTAGACCCTAGCATGTAGTTGGTGCTTTTAATCCCATGAGAAAGAAGAATAGTATTTACCACTTTCACAGACGTAGACACAGATTCTGAGACATTAAAAAGCATAATTTAGGTCATCCCTCAGTAAGGAGTGAAGTAATTTATCTTTCCACTCTAGCTAGCTCCCAGGGTAGTGTAAGAGACAGCAGGTAACACACCTTGTCAGGGTGAGAAAGACAGTCACTGTACCTCTTTCTAGCCACCCCCTCCCCTCCAACCCCCCTAGAGAGCTCTGGAAATAACAAGCATTCAGCCCATAATAATTAAGCCTAATTTTCAGACCAGCTGAAAGCAGTGCCTGTTAATTTGATCAGGATAGGGAGGAGGAAAGGGATGTGGGAGTGAGGTCAGAGACTGGTTGTTGTGGCATTGCGGGTGAGGGAAGGCCATGTTCTGCTCGCTGTAAGGGAATTACCTGCCCAAAAGGAAATCAAGTTTATTGTAACTTGACTAAGTACACAGCAACGTAATCCGGTTCCTCAATTTTTGATGTGGATGCTTTAAATGAGAGAGTGCCACATGTTCTTCTTTCTCCCCCAGCCCACAAGTGTAGACCTGGCTCCTCTCCTGGGCTCCCAGGGCACGGTTCTTTCCCCCACTCCTTGCTACCGGGCAGGAAATGTTCCTAGCTATCGGATAAGCCTCCCGTTGGAAGCGGGGCGGGTGGTGGTGGTGGTGGTGGTGGAGAGGTGAGAAAAGGAAAAGGAAAAGGAAAAGAAACAAAGCAAGAAAAAACTTTACAAGAGCAGCTAGCTTGAGCCCTGAGGATCGGGCCGGTTTCCAGTTTCCTAGAAACAGGGATCCCACCCCGCCGCCCGGACCTCAGCGCTGGGCGTGTTTTTCAATCTATGCTAATAGGGCAGCCGGCGGGCGGGGCGCTTTCCCTGACAGCCGGGAGAGAGCCCTAGGAGCTGGACGGGCCCTGCCTCCCCGCTGGTGACGGTCCGGTGCTGGTCCATGCTGGTTCCCGCCTTTGTTCTCGGGCGGGAGCCGGGACATGCGCGGCTGACGATGGAAGTGGAGGACTCGGGCGGCGTGGTGCTGACCGCCTACCACTCGTACGCCGGCTCCCAGCCACCCAGCTCCGAGCCGCGCTGCGCGCCCGGGGCCGCCGCCAGCCACACGGGCAGCAGGTACGAGAGCCGCTCCGCGGGCGCAGGGCTTTGCGGGCTTTGGGGGTTTCATCTTGCAGATGGGTTTTCTGCCAGGCCATACCACCACCATCACTTGATTGTTTCAACTTTTTGTGGACTGGATGAGTGAGTTACTGTTCTTTGTATTGTTCTTGATTGGGAGTGGACACAAAGTCTCACCCGCAAAGGCTCACGTCCTTGTTTAGCAGAGGTGAGCAGCGGAGTTGTGTTCTGGCTACAACTTGGTGATAGTGGGCATATGCCTTATTTCTGCCAGATTCACCCATTGACGAATTGGAGAATTATTTTGAAAGTCTTTTAAAATGAAACACAAACAGAAAGTGAAAAAAATTAGAGTACGTTATCCTACATCCTCGAATATTATTCAGAGCTTCTTTAGTAACTCCATCCACCTGAGCGAAAATGGACTGGAGGGAGAGAGTCTCCAAAAAGTAAATCTCACTAGACTTTTACAAAAACTTTATTTACAGATTAAAAACAACACATTTTCAATTGTATAAATACATTGGTATCATTATTTTATTATTGCTAATGTTGATTATATTCTTTAAATGCAATTATAAGGCTTCTTTTGGGTCAAGAGAGGTCTGTAACCATCTCATTATGTGCGTTTTAGAATTAATAAATCGGGAATCTGTGTTAAATTATTATATGTTTCCATCTCTTTGATGAAAGATGAAGACCAATGAGACTTCCATTAACTAAACCAGAAATGTTAGACTTTTAGGAAGTTTCTGTGGGTAGACAAAAATAATACACTAAAAAGTGAGATGGTTTGATATCTGACACATATTTAGGGGAAGTTTTATTTGTTTAAATGTGGCTATCTGTCTGCTATAGATCCATTGATGGTTTTCTTTATAAGTGGGGACTTTTAACGGTGAGCTTTTTGCATATTTATTTTCAGTCATTTATTTTCTTTCATACTTGTTAGTTATGTGATAATGATTACTTGTTTCCTAATATAATTGACTTGTGAGGGTTTCAACAGATTGTGAGTTTTATTTCAAGGAATATCCTTTTGGCTAGTATCAATGACAAGAACAAAATGCATTGGGATGAGATATGTTTTGGGCTTGGCTAACAAAGAAAATATTGTTCCTTCCAAAAAGAGCAGACTTAGTAAAATCTAATTTTTATATAAAGACAATGAGAAAATAACATTTTTCTTCCAACTGTCAGGGCTATGCACATTATTTTAAAGGCTACTTGAACATACAAGCTTGTATTTGTCTTAAGTGTGCTTTTGAAGCATAATCATTGACTATAATTGCTCAAATTGTGAGTACTAAATAGATATAAGTGATTTGAAGAGAAGCAGGGGGCCAACTTTGTACATTTTTAGATGGTCCTGCTATAGCTGTCCTTTCTGTAACTCCCAGCAGCTGTCTTGGAGCAATAGCCAGGTTGTGCCATTTGGGCTATCTGAAATGACATCCGTTTCCAAAGCAAACTGGAAGAGGAGTTCCATTAACTCAGCATGTGGTCTTGTGGAATGGTAATACGTGAGCAGACGAGTTGTGTCACATAGCTAATACATTTTTTACCATACAAGTTGCCAATTAGATTTATGTTGCTCCAAGTTTGCATGTTTGGTGACTGCCCTGAACTCTCTCTATAGGGACCTTTGTACCACTCATCCTCTGATGCAGGAGATAGATGACCCCTGCCCCTGCAAAGAAATCACTAGAGGATAGCTTAATTCCTTGGTTCCCACTCACAGCAATCAGAAAGAGGTTCCTGTATTTAGTGGAGCCGGAGGACACACCATCAATCTTGGGTCTGATAACAGAAATAATCAAGCCCAAGTTATTAACCTTTGACTCACTAACGTCTGATCAATACTTCCTTTCAAGTCAGGGAGCAAGATCTTATTGTTCTACTTATGAAGAAAGTACTCTCTTTCAAGAATATGCTTTTCTTGAAATTGCTTACACATGTGTGACGTATTTGAGGAGTAGTGACCAGTGTGGCGTTAGGAAGCATGGACGATTGTATCTAACTTTCCAAGTATCATTCTTCAGCTCTGGGTGGCATGGGTTCAGTTCAAAGCAAATCATCTCCTTATTTTCCAGTCTTTCATTCCATCTGACTTTATGTGCTTTTGTGGGGTTTTTTTGGCCTAAAATGTTCTCTCTCACTCGCACTCGTGCTCTCTTCACTGTTCCCTTCTCCTTACTGTTGTATCCCACGTGCCCAGAGCAGTGTCTGGCACATTGTAGCAGGTCAGTAAATATTTGTTGAAAAAATTAATGAATTCCTACCAGGATTATAAAACAGCAAGATAGCCCTGGCTGGTTTGGCCCAGCGGTTAGAGCATTAGCCTGCGGTCGCGAGAGATCCGGGTTCGGTTCCCGCTAAGGGCACGTACATCGGTTGCGGTTTGTCTCCGGCCCTGGTTGGGTCGAGTGGGTGGCAGCCACTCGATGTGTCCCTTTCACATCGATGTTTCTCTCTCGCTCTCTCTTCCTCTCTCTCCCTCCCACTCTATCAAAAAAACACACACAAAAAAACAAAAAACAAACAAACAAATAAAAAACCCAGCAAGATAAAATGGCAGGTTTTTAACAGGGAAGGCAACATTTTTGCACCTCCTGTGTGCCAGCAGCACACGAGGCATTAGGCATACACCGATGAATGAGACCAAGTCCCTGCCATGAGAATAGGGCTATTTTCCTTTCAGGTCAATAGGATTTTTAGAAAAAGAGTGAAATAAGTAGCAACATTTCAAAATCAAGAGGCTTCAGATATAAATCTGGACTGCCGGCTTCCCACAAAAAAAGAAAAGGAAGAACAAAAGATCCAGCACCTCAGGCCCCTGCTGCTGCCCACCCGCACAGCCAGTGGGTAATGGCTGCTCAGTTGCCCCCTTCTCCCTGTTAATCTTCACCTAAGCAGAGTGATCATTGCAATTTCTTTTGGTCTTGCCCATTTTATTTTATTAAAGTAAGTAGCCAGTATAAAGTGTACTTGCCAGTTTCTCAGGCTTGCGTTCAGACTACCAGACTCCACAGATCACCTACCCTACACCATTTATGGCCATGTGGCCTTGGGCAACTTGCTTCAGCTGCTCAGATAGGGTCTGACACCAGGGAAGCATCTGATAATTATTAGCTGTATTGTTTCTATTATCACTTCTAACCACAGTTGTTGATGTAAGGAGAGTAAAATAGTTTTGGTACAATCCCCAAAACTTACGCATGCAGGAAAAAGACTCAACAATACTAAGTATTTGTTGGGAGGAGGAGAAGTAATTATTTTTTTTCCACAAACATTCTATTCTTTACATTTTATCCTATTAAGGACAATGAGAATGAAGGATTATAAATTCTCAGTTCTGTTAAAACAAATGGTTGGAACCGTCTTTAGAATCATGAGATTTTTTAGAGGCTAAGCTTCTACACCCGTGTTCAGAATCCATAGTGACCATGTTGACACACATATAAAATAGCCTCAATTACAAAATGAAAAGTAGCTGAAGATAAATATGGATATATTGTTGTTTCAAAGGTTTTCTAAGTTATATACAAATACTATATACAACGTTTTATTGTGAAGGTATAGTGTTAAATGGCCATGAGTAATTCTTATGTTTATCTCATTATGCCATAAACTTCCTGAGAGGACAAAAATAGAAGAAGAAAAGAACTAACTCTCCCTCAAAAACAAACATAGAAGCTAACAAAGGTTATCCTAGGAATTCTAATTCTACAACAATGTTAAAACTTTTGTAAAGGGGATATTGTTTCCTAATATCATAACTATAATGAGAATGATTATATTAAAATGGAAATGATGATTGGAAAGTAACTATTTGGTAGAAAAGACTAAATTTAGGAACTTTCAATGACATTCTTTAGTACTTTCCTGGATTGAAATTAATTAAAAGACATCTAAGTGACTTTGTGGACATATTCATAAACACACCAAATTCTGAGACACAGTAGTTATGCTTTTTCTAGAGGATTCAGAAATAATTAGGGAAATAGGGGTCTTAAGAGAGAATAAGATATTTATAGGTCACTCTATGTTATGGTTGAAATCAGAGTTTGTGTCTCTGGTTTCTCTGTACAGTGGGTCCCTGCTGAGTGTAGGTACCTCCATGTGCGGAGCTAGTGGAAAACATCTGGCACATTTCCTTTGATCCTGTCATTTGGCTAAACATTTGGCCAGTTGCTTTGTCCATTTTTAACCTACTCAGTCCTCCCTGATCATTAATCCTTCATGTATCCACAACATTTAGAGAATTTAGGGTGTTATAGAGTCACTTTCATGTGGATAAAGATGACAACCTTTTCTTAACTTTTATTTTGATATAATATTAGACTTATGGAAAACTTGCAAAAGTCGTACAGCAAGTTTGTGTAAGCTTCTCCCAGCTTCCCCATAACCACAGTTCCATTATAAAACTGAAAATTAACTATGGTACAGTGCTGTTAACTCAACTATGGACTTTATCCTGGTCTCACCAGTTTTCCCGCTAGCATTGGGATTTTTCTGTTGTAGAATTGAATGTGGGATCCCACACTGGATTCGCTCATGGCTCCCAAACCTCCTCCAATCTGACAGTCTGTCCTTGTGTTTTATGACGTTGGCACTTTTGGAATACTGATTGGTTGTTTCCAAGGAAGTCTCTCAGTTTGGATTGGTCTGATATCTTCTCATGATTAAACTGAAGTCATGCATTTTGGGTGAGAATTCTGCAGAATGATGTCAGGCCCTTTTCACTACCTCATACTGGGCGTACATGATGTTAATGTTGATGTCAGCTCTGATCACCTGGTTAAGGTGGTGTCTGCCAGGTTTCCCTATTGTAAAACTACTGTTTCCCCTGTGTAATTAATATATATCATGGGGGAGGTACTGTAAATCTTTAAAAAGTCAACCAAATAAATATAAAAAGGTATCAATAGTTATTTAACCTATTTTTTTCCCCACAGTTTTCCCACAAAGTATACCGTAGAATGTTTTTTTTTTGGGGGGGGGGGTAGGGGGGGTTGGTTTTTGTTTTTCTTCTGGTCTGAGTTCATGTTCATGAAACTTCTAAAAAATAAATTCTCTAATTTTCAAAGTTTCATGATATTTTTGGAAGAAAAATTTTATTGTAGGATTAAGAGAAAATCATCACAAAGCTGCTAAGTGATATTCTGCAATTAAGATGGTAATTGTTAAATCCGACCTTGCTGGGGACTGTTACTGAGGCTTTCTATCTTCTCAGAACTCTGGATGTACCCGACGGAAAACGTTTTTTCCCTTTTAGTGTTCCTAAGATGTTACTTGAACAATTGCAAATGTGTTTTAATGAAAGCAAACATTCTAATTTGTATGTAATCAAAATTTCTTCTCATTCCATCCTTAAACCAAACCATTTCTAAATTAATTTCTGTTGTTTGTTTTCTCAACCTATGCTCTGTCGATATTAGTTCCTGCAAAGAATAAAAGTAAAATGTTATGTAGCAAAGCAAAATAATGGAATAAAATGTTTCTCAAAAAACATTTTGGAAATAAAATTTATCCATTTAAGCAATACACTTTGTTTTGCTTTTAAGTCTCTTTGGTGAAAAGTCAGATGTATCCTTAAATAGTGTAGAGACAAACCTTTTCTTAATGACTCTTATTATTAAGACAGCATGATTTAGAGTGCTGTAGTAAAAGCATCTATTGAGGTGTGTAAGTTCGCTTGCCTTAATAATAAATAGTTTATATTGGTGCATTGTTTTATTTCTTATATAATTTCAATAGTATCTATCATTGTTATTGTCCCCTTATTTTCAGGCAGCCCTGAAAGCCTTTGGCTGTACTCTGTTCTTTCTAATCTGGTTATTTTTAACATGCTTTGACATTACTTTTGATTAGATAATCAAGCTTGTTAGAACTATGTAAAGGAAATGCTATTCAAAGGACTAAAATGTAGCCCTGGTCAGTTTGGCTCATCAGTTGAGCGTCGGCCTGTGGACCAGAGAGTCCAGGGTTCGGTTCCTGCTAGGGGCATGCACCAAAAAAAAAAAAAGGAATAAAATGTATACTATAACAAGATTTTGATAGTATTTATTCTGGTTTCTGTGAGAGTTGTTTGTTTGTTTGCTTTCAGTTTCTTGCTATGCTCTGGTTACTTGGGTTAGTGAGGTTTATATGATGTATCATTCTTCATCCCATGAAGTTTCATGTATCCATTTCTTTGTGATTACTTGAGGATGTGCATCAAAACAAAATAATAAAGTTGCTTTATTCTCTAAACTGGTAACTAAAGAAAACAGTAGATTGTTTTATTATGCATTTATCTTCTTAAATATCTAGGGTTTATGACACATTCTTTGTGTATCAAATGTGTTAAATCACTCCTCACTAAATTAATATTATTGATAAAACTATCCTTTTGGTAAATGCCAAGTAATTCCAAGGGTGGGAGAACATATTCAAAGTGTCACTTAGAGAACCCACTGAAGTGTCTCATGTTACTCTTAAAAACTAATTAAACCTGTGCATTCCATTTCTGATCCCTTAGATGAATAGATGATGACTGCACACAAACACAATACAAAGGACAGGAAAGAGAAACGGATCAAAGACAGAGTAATATGTAGTTGTTTTTAAACTGTCAAACACTTGGAATTTATTTGTACTATTTTAGTAATTCTAAGTTGTGGTACTGATTATCTTTTATGTATAAGAGATAAATCTTTATATCTTTATTTGTACATCTGCAATGTATAAGAAAGATAATTCCTTTGAAATTTCCTGTTCAATATTCATTTATGAAAATCAATTTAGAAAAGTATGGCCAATGAATCTACCTTTCTATAAAGATCCTTCAAAAGATTTTATCTTTACAGATCAGTAGAGAAATCTGACAGGTGTTTAGAAAAAATGTTAAATGTACTAAAATGACATTATAACAAATAGTATGATATTTGCTCTCTTTCCTTCCCACTTTTCCCTGCCTTAATTACCACAATGAAAAATTCACACAGTAGATGAAATTAACATGTCAATGGTTGGAACTAAACCCATATTTAAGTGGCAGGAGATGAAAAGCCACACAAAAGAGAATAAATATAATCAAAGAAGCAAAGACTAAACTTCTGAAGATTCTTTTAATCATAGTAGCCAGAAGAGTTTTCCCTTCCATGACAGTAATCATTTGGTAATTAATCATGCACTGTCCTGTGGTGTCAGTGCTTAAAAAAAGGCCTAGTTTTATTGCTAGCTTACTGAGCTTGGCATATATTGTTTCATTTAGTCTTACAATAGTCCTATGCCAGGAAGAAACTGAAGCACAGAGAAGGAACCCACGATCACACAATGAAGTAATAGCAGAGTCAGGATTCGCACCCAATCCTTCCAAAACTGATGTTTTTTAAACCCGTTATTTAAATCTTGAAACATTCTTTAATATATTATGCATTTAGTGTTTTTATGCCTGAATTTGGTTGCAGGGTTATTTAGAGCAGGGACCATACTATTTATCCCTCTTAGCAACCAGCAACAACAAATTCCACGTGGTAGATGTTATTGATACTTAATTTTGGTTTAGTCTTTCCTTTTGCAATCATTTCTACTTTGTTTTAATAGAATAAGCTTAGAGTACAGTAGGTTAAAAAAGAATTCATTTAAGTAGTTTATTTAAAAATTTTTATCACTTGAAAGAAGTGCAACAAGATTAAAAAATGAAAACAAAACTATTCTTGCACTTCATGCAATCTTATTTAGGTAAGAGTATTTTAAAATAGACAAAATATGCTAGAGAAGTCATTCAGCTTGACCAAGCAATCAGTAACAGGAAATCTTTTTGTGGTTTTTTTGGGCAGTTTTTAATCCTTTAATCCTTAGGTTCATGTTCTCAGTAACTAGCTCTTAGAATTTTTCATTTTAGTTTTATTAATTGCTTTCTTTTTGAAGCACAGATTTCTGTGCTTCAAAATATATTTTTCACTCCATTCCTTGCAACTTGATTTATAGCATATGAATTCTTAATGTATGTTGAGAAAACACTCCAAAAGAATTAATGGGGCCTTCTTTTTTTGTCTCCCAATATTCAGTCAGGTTTTCACCTTATCTCTATTTGAAACAAACTGAAAGACCAAGCCAGGTCCTGGACTATACTTTTGTGAAGATCAGTTCTGTTCTAAATCTTGATCAAAAATTTAGGATAAGATAAGATAGGTTGTGGCAATCCAGACCCATGAGGATCCCTAGTGTCCCATAAGCCTGAGCACAATCCTTATCCCCAAAGGTTTCTGTTTAGAAAACAAATTCAGGGCCCATCACAGTCTTGAATCTCCTGGAGAAGTCTGATTCTGACTCTAGGCTCTGGACACCTGTTTATTTTTTAAGGTATTCATTTGGATAAACTTTGTTCTTAGGATACCAGACTACAGAAACTGCACAGTTGTTTTAGTTATAAACAGAGTATCTGGACGCCTCTGCTGACTGCCACATCCTTAGAAGTCTTCTCTAACTATTCTTACCAGCCAGGTCGTTCAGAGTGTGTTAGTGACAGGACCTGGGCATGATGAGAATCCAGCCATGAGTGAGGACTGCAAGGAACAGTCTTTGTGATGCCAGTGAAGCAGAGTGTGGAAAAGGGTCTTGCTGGGAGCCTCAGAAGGAATGACCAGCTGGTTGAGCCAGGCTCTGAACACCGCTTTCTGATCCCTGGTCACCGGCTCCCATTACCGGGGCACGGAGGCCCATAACATGGTCCACTGTGTTCTGGGAGGACAACAGCAAGGAAATCATGGATGCGGGAAAACTGACTTTCTGATGGGGAAACATTAAGAGGTAGAACTAGAGGAAAGGTGGTGATGATTGTGAGGATGGCATTTCCTTAACTTCCTTTCAAACACTGTCACAACTACCCGTACATATTGTCTCATTAAGTTTAACGTGGAGTCTCGAAAACACACTTGCTGCAACTTTTCCTTGGCATCTTAAAGAAAAACATTTGCTGACCTCAATAGAGTAAGCAATTAAATGGGAAAAAAGCTGACTGTATGTTTCCGCACATTCTGTTTTGAGAAACAGAGGATGCCAGCTTCTGTGATTTTTAACATACCACAACTTAACTTCTTTCCCCCCTCATTTATAAAATTCAGTGATTACAAGGTTGACTTGGCAACTGTTTTTGTAAAATCTGAACTGTGCTTAGTTGCAGAAAGGTCCGCTCGCGAGAACTCGCGCCTCCTCCGGGTGCTGGAAGCGTGTCGTTAGGGAAGGCAGGCCACGCTCTGCCTGTTTAAAGCTGTGTCATCCTTTGTGGGGCAGTGAGTCAACACCAGCTAAAACAACATGAGTCATTGCTTAGAAGAAGCCCGAGTGAAGCTGATTTTGATTATACCAATCCTAAACAAACATGATAGTCCTTTTATCCAGACTAAAAATGTTCTTATTGTGGGAGTTAAAAAAATTAGCACCAATTCTCCTTAAAGTTCCTGCAAGTTGCTACTCTGAGGACCTTTTTATGTGTCTTAAGAAGGGACTTTCTTCAGTTAACCAAATTTTATCCAGGTTTATTCTCTCTTCTCTCTCTTCCACTCTCCACCCCCACTCGGCTCAGTGGATTCAGATCATTGCCATCTTAATCTGGTTTCAGCACTTTGGGTTAAAATCTGTAAAGTAAAATTGTAATTTTATAACTTTGCTCATTCTGTTCCAGGTTCCCCCAATTTCTAGAGTATAAAAGATGAGTTTAAGGAGAACCATGACTGGAGGTAGAGAAATCATTTCGAGGGCTAATGTCATTCTTCAAGGACAGGTGATAACGGCCTAGACTAGGGTCTTGGAGATATAGATGAAAGGAAAGAATAGATTCTGTTAGAGAAACAAGCAATGAAGTTGGTTTGATTTCATGACTAAATACATACTGGGGACGAGGGAAAAATAACTTTAGGGTTAGGGTTAGGGTTTAGGATTTAGGCTTAGGGTTAGGGTTATTCTGATTTGGAGTATTATTCATTGAAATGGAGAATTCTGGTAGATGACTATTTCATGATTGCCACAAGGCACAGAGAGGTTAAATAACTTGTGCAATGTTGCAATCAGTTTAGTAACTGGTGGAGCCAGGATTCAATAAAATCAGGTAATTCCAACCTGAATAGAAGAGAGTGATGCTGTTTGGTTCATGAATTAAGACATCGGCCAAGATCATTGGTCACCAACTCATCAAGATTCTACAGTTGCCAGGCAAAGAAATGAAGTCAGCCAGGTACAGGTCATCAGGAGTAGTAGGGACTGTAAACAACAGGAGACCTCAGGCTTTGTCCAAAAAAGGCAACTGCTCCTAACCTCCAGCCAGTTGTCACATGGGCTCAGTATTATCAGATTTTCTTTTCAAGAGAAGATGACCTGCATAAGAAATCTTTCAGTTTGGGAGAAGTGTATAAAATAAGTTAAATTCTAGACATGCTGTGTTTGAGATAGCTACAGTTCCTCCAGCAGTTAAGAATTTGAATGTGCTGGTTCAGTAGAATAAAACTGGGGGCAAGTATGGATTTAGAAATCCTCAATGCAAGTAGTATAGATGAGGATGCCCATGGAAAAGGTAAGAAGAAAACAACAGGACCAAGAACTCCAGCATTTAAAGAGTTGGCAGGGCTCTGGCTGGTCTGGCTCATTGGTTGGAGCATGGGCCCATGAACAAAAGAGTCGTGGGTTCGATTCCAGTCAAGGGCATGTACCTCGGTTGCAGTTCAGTCCCTGGCCGTGGTTGGGGTCATGTGGGAGGCAACCAGTTGATGTGTCTCTCTCAAATTGATGTTTTTTTTTCCCTCTCTCTCTCTCCCCTCCCATACTATCTGAAAATAAATGGGAAGATATCCTTGGATGAGGATTAAAAAATAAAATAAAATAAATAAAGGGTTGCCTTCAGAAGGTCAGCGAGGAGGACCTGGAGTAGAAGAAGAGGCAGAGGAAGGGAGTGTCAGATGCCAGAGGAGGCGAATGGCAGGATTTATCAGTCTGCTCTTGCTACAAGTGGATGTACTGATTCCCTCTGGTGGAGGAGTTCCCAGACCTCAATAATAAGAGCTACAGCAATTTCAAAGAATAATTTTTGAAAGTCCAAGCAGGCTATGATTTTCTGTATGAAAAATTAGCACTAGAGGAGAATCCCAGCACTTTCCTACTGCCAATCACTTTAATGGCTCTAATGTGAAAAGGTAGAATGAAGTATTTTACTTTAATTTTCCCAATTTTAGTGATATTTTATTAGCATAATAATTATTCCACTTCTTCAACTGTTTTTTTTTTTTTTTTTTTTTTGTATTCAATTTGCTCTTATGGCATTTTTGAAACTTCTGAAATACTTACCAAGTTTCACCAGAACCACCAATAACGAACATTGTGATTTTTTGGGGAAAGCAATATCCATTTAAATTTAGAATGATAGTAAAACATTTTTCACACCTACAAGTTAAAATTTGGTTCACATATCAAAAATCATTTTAAACTTTGCTCAGATACATTTTATTTTCAGTGAATTTAGGACACCTTCTTCTAGGAACAAGGAAAGCAAAGGAATCTATTTATTTGTTGGGTTCTAAATTAAATCTATTTTCCCTGCCTTTAGAATCTATCAAAGGGAGGCAGGCAAATGGAAATCAGAGCAGCACTTTTCCAACAGATCAGCTAGCTGGAGAACATGGCTTTGTGTTTGCAGTGTTCATCTCCGACCAATAGCACAGACCTCCTCACAGCCACAGACCCCTCTGTCCCCACAGCAGGCAGAATGCTGTCCTGGACAGATGAGTTTTGCCCAGTTCTTTCTCCCAAACACCCTAATCAGATGCACCACGCCTTCTGCCCTGGGGATAAACAGTCCAGATGGAAACAATAAAGCAGGTTTTTTAGGTGAAGGTCCTTCCACACAGAAGCCTGTGGTCAGGGAATGGAGGCCCCTTTATAATATTCTTGACTGCCTTATCTCCTTTCCAGTTCACCCCACAAGGCAGGCCCATTACCCCACATAACTAAACCTGGATTCAAATCCAGGTCATAGGATTTCAGAACAGTGACCTTCATACTAAGAGGCTATGCCCCAGAGGCCTGTGGTTAAATGAAATAATCCCATTTAAATTCATTGGATGGGCAGTTAGGAAAGAAGAAATAATGAAGTAGCCAAAAAGGGCACCTTTCTGGGATTCAGGAGCCCTAGACAAGGTTGCAGCAGTGTTACCAAATGGTTGCTTGGCCATGATCAGATCATTGCATTCTTTGTTACTTAGTTTCTTCATCTGTAAAACCAGTTTAGCAAATCCTGCCATTAGAGGATCAAATGAGCTAATTCATAAGAGCACGTGGAATCAGCATCATGTCATCGTAAAAAATGACAGTTATTATTTGGGATGAAAGTATTATTTCAATAATCTTAAATAAAATAGGGAAACCAGACTTTTTCTGAATGTTTATATTTAAAAAGATGCTGTAGAGCCTAGCAGAGGTGGACTTAAATCCCAGAGTCCTCCACTCACTACCTGAGTAAACCTGGACAAGTATTTAATCTTTCTGAACCTTGTAGAGGATCAGAATATACCACCTAAAATTTGCCACTTTGGCATAAAGGTTAATTTGAGATGAAGGCAATTTGAAGTCAACAGATGCAGGAAGGGTTCTCCGCCCTCCCCTCATTTCCTGAAAGCAGGATATAAATTTCCCTTGGAGGAAGGTGCCCCCTCCCCCTTTAGGGAGAGAAGAGTGACTCCTATCATCAAAGATGGGTGAGATGAGCTTGCATAAACAGACCTTACTAAAATAGCCCTTAGCTTCCATTAGTTTCTCCCACATATTTTCTAGTCATTTCCCCATAATTTATCATCCCCTAAAGCCAAGATTCTCTCCCTTATTTAAGAAGGGTATGAAAGCTCCTAAGTATAACTGCTTCTTTGAGTTTCACTTAGTTTCAGTAAACCCCTGTGCATGTAAATGTTAATAAAAACTACAGCCTTTAAAAAGAGAGATAATTCTGGTGGATGAGCAAACTGTGGAAGGGGAGATGAGTTGAACACGTGGAATTTTGAGCTCAGTGTGCACGCCCAGCAGATAGTGACTATGCAATTAGGAACTTGGGATGGAGATCAAGGCTGAAAGTTCTAAGCTGTTTATTCATAGGAGACATCAGCATTTGGGAGAGAGATCCAAATGGGACCTGGTAAGATCTGTCAGGAGAGCACAGAGTGTCTATCGAGGCAGCAGTGGAACAAAGACAGAAATCTGGAGCAGCAGGAACACCAAGGTTAGGGAAGAGTACTGAGAATCTCTGATGGAGACCAAAAGGATAGCAGCGTTTGGGCAGCCGAGGCATTAGATTCAGAATGAGTGGACAACCATATGAAGAGTAGCTAAATGACACATAAGGTGAAGACTGAAAAGTGTCCACTAGATTTGTAGTGTGGATAGCAATGAAGATCTTTGATAGTGTGTCTTTGATAGAGTTGTAGAAGTGCAAGCCAGTTTGCTGCAGATTGAAGAGTAAATGTGAGGTAAGGAAACAGAGGTAGGAAATAGAACCTAGTAAAATTATTTATTTATTTATTTATTTATTTATTTATTTATTTATTTATTTTATTTTATTTTATTTTATTTTATTTTTTTTCCTTACCCGAGGACATTTTTCGTAAAGATAGAGTAGGAGGGAGAGAGAGAGAGACAGACAGAGAGAGAGACAGAGAGAGAGGAAGAAACATCGATGTGAAAGGGACACATCGAGTAGCTGCCACCCGCACGACCAACCAGGGCCGGGGATAAACTGCAACCAAGGTACGTGCCCTTAGTGGGAACCGAACCTGGGTCTCTCTGGACTGCAGGCTGACGCTCCAACCTCTGAACCAAACTGGCCAGGGTGAACCTAGTAAAATTTTAGCTTTGGGGAAGGTGAAGAGAGAAAAAGGAGACTGAAGGGGGCAAATTTTAAAACTTAGCAAAATCTATAAATCTGGTAAAGTCAGGAAAGAAACCTAGCATTTTAAACATGAAAGACTTAAACACATTTAGTCTCCTACTTAAATCCTTTGATAATAACATTCTTGCATATAGGATGAAACTTTATTGCTAGCCTCACAGTAGTATGTGAGCACCGTTAGGACAAAAATATTGTCTGTTTCCTTCATTGCTGTATTCTTAACCACCTTCCCCCGCCCCCACTTAAGGTCATTTAAGGGCAATTGTCTTAACAAATGGTGGCTGAGTAAACACAGTGCAGGCTGAAATGTGGAACTGTGACCTCTTATTGAGTCGAGAAGCTATCAGGGAAGTCTTCAAAATCAGAGCATCACTTCCTTTGTGAAGTGTTTACTGACTGCCCTCCACTTGAATCTAAGTTGGTCCCTTCCATCTTTGTGCCTCCTCTACCTCATACACTCTTCTAGTATTGCACATATCTCACTACTGTACTTAAGTAGCTGACTTCTCTCAAGACCAGGAGTTTGTTGACTCTAGGACCATGTTATTCATCACAGTCTCCCTGGCCTAGTTTAGGGCCAGGTACATACATGCTTACTGAGTAAATGAACAATTTATTAAATAGTAGTGAAGGTAATAATTCTATATATATGATGAGATGTTCATAACTTTATATTATTTTGACCCTAGAAGTAATAGAAATCTTGGATTGGTACTTTGTTAGAAATTATACTGTTCTGACCTTATATACTACCTGCTTTCCCAGAATCCACTGAATTAGTCTTTATTCATAGGATAATATAAACTCTTGGTAATATGCTATGAAGTGAAGAATAATTAATAAAAATCAAAACTGGCAACAATTATAAATGAGCATGGCTTGACATGTAAAACTGAGAGCAGCCTGAATAATTAATAGGTAAATATACCCTTCATTGTTAAAGGTTAAATTTTTTTAAGGGTCATTCACTCATTAAAATAAGAAGAATTCAAATTCATTCTTACAATAAAAGTGAACTTGAGCCTCAGTATACCATATACTGCAGTATCAGGCCCTTCAGTGAGAATAGATGAGCTCAGTAACAGGCAATTGCAGCTGCATCTGAAGTGTGGTTATTTGGGAGCAGCAGAGATGTCTCTGAATCCCAAGCATTAGCCCACCGGCAAGAGCCGACACTCGGTATTTGAATAGTTGAAAGAATGAGGAAAAATGCATGAGGTGCCCTAGAAGAGCAGAGAAAGTATGATGAACGCTCAGGGGTTACGTTGGTGAGAGTGAGAGAGGGGTTATGAAAACTCTGGGATTTGATAATGAAGTTGTCTTAAAAATTTGGTAAAGGAAATGAGAATGGGAAGAATATTTCTGGCAGAAGAACCAGTCTGTGGAAAAGGGACTGCTGCAGGCAATCCAAGTGCTGATAGGACCGAGGTCCAGGGATGTGAAGCCAGGAGGGAGGGTGGAGTCCACTCCCTGAGCACGTGAGGAAGGATTAGTCAGACTGAACTCGCTTACATGCCCAGTGTCTTCATTTCGATAGCGAAGGGGTTCCATCAGTTGACCTCTAAGGTCTCTACTAACACTTAAATTTTATTTTCTCTATTATTCAGTTGGAAATGAAGATAATTAGATAATCCTAGATATTTAATCAAAACTTTCAGACCTGTACACATTTTATAACGACACCCTTCCCGTTCTCATTTAACTTTGCCTATTAATCTCTTGGGTACTTATGCTCTCTTTGCAGTAAGCATAAATTGTGGTCTAATTGTAGTGCCTTTGGTTACTCTAAGAGTTGGTTTATTTTAATTAAGCTACCCAAGTCAGGTCAGATATTAATAAGATGTTTGTCTTTCAGCTTTTCTTTTGAAAAATATAGCCTGTCCAATAAGCAGAACTGATTTTTATTTTTTAGATGACTTTAAATTGATAGGGCAATTAATAGAAATGTTCGCTACTATTTAAGAATTCCACATTTAATTTAATTTATTTTTGGTTCTAGTTTAAAGAGAATATTCATTAATAATTTATTTTTTGAAAGAGAAATTTTATCAGTATTGTATATGCTAGATTTAGTACTTCTATTAACATTGGTACAAAATTAGAATAAATATTTAATACATTTTAAATAAAGTAGAGAAACATGTGAGCATGTTGTTGAACATTTTCTCCATATTTTTTAATAGTCCAACAAACACAGAGTTTAATAAAACAAATATTTCACTTGTTTCCTCATTTTCTCCTTTTGAGTTTTTTCTGAAAGACTAGGTTCTCAAACTGAGATATCTGATTGCATATTGCAATAATGTGCCCATGAGGAAATGGGCTAGAGGCCTAGGAAACCACCCACCCCCTTCTCCAGTGTTCTCCTTTCACTGGTCACCTCACTTTCTTACGTATAATGGAGGGAAAACTATATAATGGCAATGATTATAAAGTTCTCCAAGATTTCTGAATGCATATTTCCAAACAAATAGAAGGATCCTTTATTTAGTGACAATAGTTACTATATTAAAAATTGAGTTATACTCAATATACAGTAAAATGCCCAATTAAGTGTTCAGTTAGATTACTTTCACCCATGTAACTACCATTCAAAACAAGCTATAGAACATTTTCATCACCCCAGAAATTTCCTTCATGCATCTTTTTCTTTAATTACCCCCCACACACAAGTTTCTAACTTCTGTCACCATAGATTAGTAGTGCCTGTTCTTAGAAGTCATGTAAACACAATAATACTATATATATTATTTTGTGTCTGCCTTCCTTTATTTAGGATAATGGTGTCTGAGATTCAAACACATCATTTCATCAGAGCCTGAAAGTGGTAAAAGTGTACACAGACTCATTGGTGGTTTTACTTTATTATTGTACCTGATTGTCATCCAGCTGTCCTACAGGTATTGGCTGTTGCATAAAAGAGAAGCCAGGCAAGGGAGCAGGTTTAGCTAAAAACCCATCACAGTGTCAGAATCTAAAGACTTGTCTCTTCATGGGGACGCAGGCACAACTGGGGTGTAAGCGGATCTTTGGTCCCTGTTCAGGAGCCCTCTATTTTCCCTCTAGTGCTATCTGCTCAACACTTAAGGTGTTTTGCCTTTCCAAAGCATATGTACAATGTTTTAAATCTCTAGTGGTGAAATTCTGGTCCGATTCAGGGAAAAGGAGAGTTCTTTTTTTTTTTTTTGGTAGGTGCCCCTAGCGAGAACCAAACCCAGGACTCTCTGGTCCGCAGGCCAACGTTCCCACCGCTGAGCCAAACCGGCCAGGGCCAGGAGAGTTCTTTAGGCAGGAAGTCACACACCTCGTGAATATCATTTAGACCAGGGACTGGAAAAGTTTTCCTAAAAAGTAGCTTGGATTTTGCTGGCCGTATGTTCTCTGTGAGCAGCAATAGATAAACCAATAGATATGACCGTGTTATAATAAAACTTTATTTATAAAAACATTCAGTGGGCTGATGTGGTCCTTGGGTCATAGAACTGAGTCCCCTGATATAGACAGCTTCTTCTGCCTACTCATGAAGCTTGTACTGTAAGCTTATTATAGCAAAATACAGAGAATTAGTTCTCTAGAATACATAAAGCTAAAAGGAATTGGAGATTTCACCTATTACATCCTCTCATTTTTTTAATGTCTTTTTTTTTTCTATCCTCACCCAAGGACATTCTTCCATTTTTTGTTCAGATAGAGTAGGAGGAAGAGAGAGAGAGAGAGAGGGGGAGAGAGAGAGAGAGAGAGAGAGAGAGAGAGAGAGAGATAGAGAGAGAGAAACATCAATGTGAAAGAGACACATCGAGTGGCTGACACCCGCATGACCCAACCAGGGCCGGGGGCAAACCACAACCGAGGTACGTGCCCTTAGCGGGAACCAAACCTGGGCCTCTCTGGACCGTAGACTGACGCTCTAACTGCTGAGCCAAACCAGCCAGGGCCATCCTCTCATTTTTCAGTGAGGACTGAAGATCACAAAGAGTCAATGGAAGAACACAGATAATTCATAACACTCAAGTCTTTAGGGTTCTTTGCCCTATTCAGATTGTGATAGATAGGAGTCACAGTACCATAGTACCTCAAATATACTTTCGGACTGACATTTGAAGAAATTGTCTTAAACTATCTTAGATCACACATTTTACAAGAATAAGAGAGAGAAAGAAAGAGAGGGAAACAGAAATAGGAATTCAAGTGGTAGCGTTCTGGAAACTGAACCAAGTGTTGGCCAAGAAAGAATGAGAGTTACACATTTGGTAACCAGATTAATTAATGAAAATAAACAGTATTTTGACACTTTATCCAAATAATTGTTTTTATATAATAAATATGTGAGAGAAATAAATAAAAAATTAACTAATTCTCTCATTCAGTTCATTCATTCTTTTAAAAAATTTCTTTTTAACGAACATTCATTGAGTGTCTTTCCTGGAAGGCACTGTGAAAGATCAAAGCTAAATACGATGGGGTTCTTGTGCTTAGGAGCTTATACAGAAACCCAGGATAATTTTGAACCATGTCTCGTTTAGCTTTGTGGTCTCTGGAGAGAACACAGGGTTTGCTTCATAGAGGAAATGGTATTTGAGTCAGGCATGTGGATATAATGTGTAATCTGGATATATTGGTGCGTGGATGGGGTGTGGGGCAAAAAGAGGGTGTAAGAAGGGGCCAATAATTCAGCTTAAATGTATTGAAATTGGTGAGGGAAGTAGTAGTAGATCCTATATACATATTTGTAGTATTTTATTTGTGATCTGAGGTTGGCTCAATGAACAAGTTGTTGAAGAGATATAAATTGTTCCAGCCAAAGCTATGAAAATAAGTGAATAACTGTACCTCACTTTGGGAGGATGTCTTTAACTCTTTATAGATATCATATAGTCTATTGAAGTAAAGCATTAATTTGGAAAGAATCAGACTCAAGCCTGGCTGGTGTGGCTCAGTGGTTGGGCATCGACCCATGCACCGAGAGGTCTCTGGTTGGATTCCCAGTCAGGGCACATGCCCAGGTTGTGGGCTCTATCCCCAGTGGGGGGCATGCAGGAGGCGGCCAGTCGATGTTCTCTCTCATCAATGTTTCCATCTTTCACTCCCTCTCCCTTCTTCTCTCTCTAAAGTCAATAAAGAAAAAAATAAATAAATAAAAGAATCAGACTCAAGGAAAAACGTAATTCTTTTGGAACTCTCAGGTTATGCCCCACCCCCAAAGAAATTAAATAACTGATACAAATTAGTTTACACATTGGAAGTAGCTGGCTTAATAGTAATCACAAACATGTGTTGGAATCCTAGTGGTTCTGCCAAAATTCCAGTGTTCAGACTTCACATTTAGCAGAGACATATATAGCTCTAACCCCCAGTTAACTTGGCCTGCGACTGCATGACACAGCTGGGTATGGCAAATGACAGTTTTCCTAGTGTGTGCACCAGAAGGATGCCGGGCAGGCAGAAGGAGAAGACTTGAGATCAACAGTGATGAAACTCTGACCCGCAGAGGCATTTTGGTAATTCCATGAAGGCAAGAATGTTACTAAAAACAGAGCAGCTTCTGGAGGTCATCTCAGACTTGGTCAGCTGCAGTTAAGCCCGTGGCTGCTGGTGTTATGGAATGCACCCCTATTTGTTTGGGGAAAATGGTGAAAGAGATTCAGTTACAGGTTTTCCGCCTTCCTGGAATGACGCCACTCCTAGAATAGAATTCTCCACATATCCAAACATGATTGGACTTTGCATTCAGCAACTAGTCAATTAAATGATCCATTTACTGCATCAGTTCTTGCTTTGGGGAACTGTTTTGCATTTAGCATATCTTCTTTTTTTATGTTAGAATTAATTTATTTAAAGCCAAATTACAAATTGCATTGTCAAAATTATTTGATGAACTATTGAAGCAAAGTAACTTTTCACTAACTGAACATGTATGGCAGATGCTGTATTTTAATTTGGAATTTACATTCATTAGTCAGAGATATTCAAATGGAAGCAAAAAGTGATTTTTTTTTTTTTTTTGAGAAGCTAATAAAAGCTTTAGGTGCCTATGAAAAGTATACATATTATGCTATACGAATTTGCAGATGCATTTTCAGGTGATTTCATGGACTACAAGTTAAGAAGATGTTGGTTAAATTAGCATTTAAAATTTCTTCTTTTGCCCTGGCTGGTTTGGCTCAGCAGTTAGAACGTCGGCCTGCGGTCCAGAGAGACCCGGGTTCAGTTCCCACTAAGGGCACATACCTCGGTTGCAGTTTGTCCCTGGCCCTGGTTGGGTTGTGTGGGTGGCAGCCACTCGATGTGTTCCTTTCACGTCAGTGTTTCTCTCTCTCCCTCCCTCCCACTCTATATGAACAAAATATAGAAAAATGTCCTCGGGTGAGGATTAAAAAAATAAATAAAATTTATTCTTTTTCCATCTGGGATATCTTTACATTTACAGCTATGATGATCATTGTATGTGCCCAGAGAAACCTCTCAGAGCATTAAGAGTGTCCCTAGTACCTAGAGATTAGCTTTGAACAAGTGCGGAACACATTCGGTATAAATACAGCACATGGCTGAGCTGGAGAGAGGCTGCTAGAATGCCTGCAGTGTCCAAGGCTGCCACTCTGTGCTGTGTCCCTATAATCAGGACACTTCTGGGTGGCTTCGCCATGATGGGCAACATCTGTGGCTTGGGCACTTCTGGCTGATGAGAGGAAGCTGACAGGGCAGCATCTGGGAACGCCCTGCGCTCATGAGATAATACCTGTGTGAATAGGATATTTATGTTCTCAGAAGTGAAAAATGTTGGCAATCAACACTTAATGAGATCATGGGGCAAGAAGGGACTGAGTTTTAGCCACTTCTCAAGGAAGAAGTAGAGGAAACAGAAGCCTTTCCGTATTTCACACATGAGGGGGAGGCATTGTCTAGTTGTTGTCTAATAGGAAGATAAGGAAAATTAATCCCTCTCTTTTTGGCTTTCACACCTACAGTCCATGGCCCATTACCTGAGTGGGAGCCTGCCTGGTGTTTCTAGTACTTTCCTCCTCAGATGCCTATGTAGGAGTGTGATCTGCACATGAGACCACCAGCTTCTAGTCTGGTGTACTAAGATAGAGAGAAAAATGTTTGTTTGTGCAAACAAAGCATTTCTGAGATTGCGATGAAAGCTTCTAGCACATCTCTGACCAATGCTATCATAATAACACGAGGTGAAAATGTGTGCACTAAAACCAAGCAGAGTGAATGACTCATCTGTTCTGTTTACACCTCGCCCATTCAGTAGGCCCAGCCACAGTTCACCGAAAACAGAGATCCAAGAAAGGTTAGCTGAAGTCATGAGTAGCAAATTAGTAGCACATCTTTATAGAAAAGTTAGAAATGTAAGCACCGAACAAATATTACTGTGCTTTCTCCTGCACACAGTCCCTGGTAGCGTTGTCTCCCAAATTTCTGGACTGGACATATATTTCCTTACCCAGCGGTTCATATCCTGCCTTGACTCCATACAGCCTGTTCATTAATTGGTTCATAGGACATTTGAATTTCCAAGGGTGCTGAGAAAACCTCTAGCCTTATTTGTCGGACTCATCATATTTTCTCATACTGTTGTTTTGTCAGTATAACATGTGGCACCATAACATAACATCCTTCCGTCCAGATTGTCAAGTGGTACTATGTAACCAACCATGGGTCTTGTGGGGATGTTTGGCATTTATAGATTTAGGACTGCAGTCTGTTTCAGGCCTTAGGATAGAAGGTATATCTAAAGCAGTACGATCAGTCTGCCCTTCGAAAAGGAGTGTTTTAATGCTGGAAGATGTAATTATTTTGCATTGACATGTTATTCTCAAGTAGGAAAGTGTAGTACGTAGCTTCAAGGACATATCCTCAGTACACATTCAGAGTTTAGTGAGGCCCTTAGGAAGGTAATCTTTAAAATGTCCTTTCTCCCCCCCTTCCTTCCATCTATCTCTATTATAATTCCCCTTTCCAGTGTTTTGAGATATAATTGACATACGCTGTATAAATTTAAGGTATACAGCATAGTGATTTGACTTGCATATATTGTAAAATGATTACTGCAGTAAGTTTAATTAACATCTGTTATCTTATATAGAGACGGAAAAAAGTTTTTAAAAAAATATCATTTCTGCCTGACCAGTGTGGCTCAGTGGTTGAGCATTGACCCATGCAGCAGGAGGTCAATGGTTTGATTCCCGGTCAGGGCACATGCCCAGGTTGTGGGCCCAATCCCCAGGGGGGGCATGCAGGAAGCGGCCAATTAATGTTCTCTCTCATCAGTGTTTCTATCTCTCTCTCCCTCTCCCTTCTTCTCTCTCTAAAAATTAATAAAGGAAAAAAAATTTTTTTAAATATCATTTCTTCCCTGGCCAGTTTGGCTCAGTGGTTGGAGCGTTGGCCCATGGACCAATGAGACCCGGGTTTGATTCTTGCCAAGGGCATGTACCTCAGTTACCGTTTGTCCCTGGCCCTGGTCAGGGTCCTACAGGAGGCAACTAGTCGATGTATCTCTCTTGCATCGATGTTTCTCTTTCTTTGTCTCTCTCTCCCTTTCTCCCTCTCTCCCTCCTAATCTGTATAAAGATAAATGGAAAAATGTCCTCAGGTGAGGATTAAAATTTTATATATATATATATATATATATATATATATATATAACTTTCAGCTCAATTCTCTTTTCTGGGTTTTTTCTTTTGTTTCTTGGACTTTTCCTTTTGGAGAAGAGAACTTAAACTCACCATGCCCTTCAAAGTGCCCTGCCTTACTCCTCTTTGGTCTGTATACACAATAATAAATGCTAACATTTATTAGCTTCCTGTAAAGCCTGCAGGGTCCAAGTGCTTTGCATGTGTTAAAGCCCCCAAGGTTTTACTCCTAGGAGGTAGGTACTATTTTGCTTATCATTATAAAGATTTGGAAACACAGAAGGTAAGTAACTTGCCCGAGGAAAATATAATGGTCTCATTTCAAAACCCAAACTGCTGCTTCTTTTTAAAAAAACAAAACAAAAAACAATTGTGGTAAAATACACTTAATCTACAGAGCCTGTCATTCTTTTTTTTTAGGGAGAGAAAGATAGAAACATCAGTGTGAGAAACATCAATTGGCTGCCTCCTGCACGCCCCCTACTGGGGATCAAGCCTACAACCTGGGATGTGCCCTAACTGGGAATTGAACCAGGATCTCTCAGTCCATGGGGTGACACTCAATCCACTGAGCCACACTGGCTGTGCAGAGCCTGTCATTCTTAACCACCGCGCTCTGCCCCCTTTCTACACATCCTTTGTCCCTCCGTTGCTGGAACAGCCAATCTGCATTCTGTTCAATCCTATTGTCTTTGGGGATTGGGTCACAGCTTACTTTGCCTAGAATGCCTTCCCTAATACCTTTGCTCTTCTCTTCCAGTCTGGCTCTATTTTATCTCCGCTGTGCTCCCTGTGAAGCCAGGGCCAATGACAATTATGATGTTATTCTGTCGCTGCCTCCTGCACCCACACTGGACGGCAGCTCCCTGAGAACTAAAGCCATAGCTTATCTTGATGATCTCAGTGCCTGGTAACATGCTCTGTAAATGTTTATGGCATGAAGGGAAAGGAGCAACGTGCGCATTTTCTTTTCCAAAATTGAAAAACAAATTTTCTTTTCCAAATTGGACTCCTATTAAAATTTGTCACAGAAGACAGTGTCTTACAATAAGAAGTAGAAAATGAAATGCTGCTGAAACATAGGGAAATGCTAATCAGGGTCAGGTTCCACATAAGCAACAAGGTCAGTTGGTTATATTTTCACTTTGTCAGATTTTATCTCTTATAAAGAATAAAAAAAAAAATCACTAGAGGTGAAAGAGAAAGGAAATTCTTTTGTTTTTCAAACTGTAAAACTAGAGTTTCCATGACCTCATTGTGAGGCAATCCCTCTTGTTGAAGATAATATGTCTCCTGTTAAAGTGCAGCATCTAATTTAGGGCTCAGTGACTTGGGATGATTCATAGGATATCGGAGACTGTAATTTTAAAGACTGGAAAATGATGTCCATGAGGAATATACATAGAAATTGAGATTGTTGGGGCTGGAGCATAGAAAGGTTACATGAGCCCTGTCAATTGAATCAATAAGAAGAAATACCATCCAACTGGTGGGCACACACATACTCCATGGGGTGTCTGGAGTGTCTGTGTCTGCTGGGGTGTTCTAGTCCCAGACAGCACCGCCAGACCCAGCAGCATCATAGATTACAAAACACTACAGTGCTGTCTCTGTGATTGTGTGAACCGCAAGATTTGCTATTTCATTTTCTTTTCTGATTTTAGTTTGATTTCTGGTCCTTGAAATTCTCTAAGGTCATGAAAGTAATTGGCAATTGCTAAGTCAAGAAGCCAGTTTTCCTGTTATAAGAAATAGCAAAGTCCCTTCCATTTGGAAGACATGCCTACAAAACTTAAAAAACATTATTGCATCTGGGAAATTGAACTTCATAAAATAGTGCATAAGTAGAAAGGAAGGAGAGCTACATTTGTAGAACAGACCAATTTGATTATATTTTAACTATTAAATACATTAATTTTCCAGGTGGTCATTCTTTATTGTACATTTAACTTACATTAAATTATATTAAGAATTTAATTTTAGCTCCCTTTACAAATTGGCCAATGCTCATTCATCCTTGGTAGACTAATAAGATTTCTCCTCAGCCATGCTTTTTAATGATCCTAATTACTACTCTTAGAGGGAAAACATCAGTGGACTAAGTGGAATTCTTTCCCCTAGTGAGTTCAACAACCACAGTTTCTGGAATTGTCTTAAGAGAATGTGAACATTATCATAAATTATTGGATCTTCAGACCCAAATTCAAACAATGAAGCAAAACAGACACTTCTTCCTATTCTGATTGCATCATTGGCATCACAAGTCAATCAAGGACTAGTGCTTAACTTTAAAATTTTCTTGTGAGCTTTATTTTTTTTTTTAATCCTTACCCAAGAATATTTTTCCACTGATTTTCAGATAGAGCAGGAAGGATGGAAAGAGGGAGACAGAGAGAAAGAGACATCGATGTGAGAGAGATACATTGATTGGTTGCCTCCCCACGACTGCAACCAGGGCCGGGCCTCGAATTGCAACTGAGCTACATTCCCTTGACTGGAATTGAACCTGAGACTCCTTGGTCCATGGGCTGACGCTCCAACCTCTGAGCCAAACCAGCCAGGGCATGAGCTAAATCTTCTCTCCCTAATTCCATCTCTCACGGTCTTTTCTGTCTTCATTCGAGGCTATGGGTGTCTTTAGTTAACACAGACTCATGCAGTGCAATGAAGCTTCCAGGCTCAGCAAACCCACTGCTCAATCACTTCAGCCGCTGCACAGAGAGGACCAGGTCTGAACAGAAAGGGCTGCTGTGAAGCGGGCTCTGGGAGCTTCACTGGGTGCGAGGTTCATTCTTAGCCTGGGATTGCTGTGCGATGATACAACAGGCTTTGCCTTCACTCCACTGAAGAGCATGGGCAGGTAACAATGAGCTCGCTTGTTCCTCTCAACACTTCTTTATCATCTCTGGTCACAGTTCAAGAATGCGGAGGTTAGGTTCCTAAGAAGTGCTTAGTGTCATTGCACCACGTTCTTTCTTCCCCTCTGGGTATGCTCAGAGTCATTCTGTTTACTCTTGTCTTTGACCCACTTGTTGACGATGGGTTGTTTTTTTTTTCTGTTGTTGTTGTAAACACTTTATGTAGGAGTAGTGAGGTAAAAATAGTGCTTCAAGCCATTTCCCAATAAATCAATAGCTTTTGTGTCTTATAGAAACACCACTTAGTCAAGTGATTCTGAGTCTAGGCTATAGTTTGGGAGGGCCAGAGAAATAAAGGACTTATAATATCTACATGCTCTGTTTGAAATGGTACCAGTGGGCTTATTTTGTAGTTTCATTAGTCTTTGAAAGAGACTATTAAATATTTCTGCTTACTTTTAGTAAAATATTGTAACTGTAAAAGCTTAAAGTAACCCCCCCCCCAAAAAAAAGCTTAAAGTAAAAACATTACTTTGACAAGAGAACTACTTGTCTAATGGAAAATAAATTTCTTCAAATTAGCCTTTTAAAATGTTTTTAAAAGACATTTCTATTTTATCTAATGCAAAGTGACAATAAGAACAAGTATTGTATTTTCAGTGAGAACAAATTGAGATCAACGATTTTTTTCTTTGTACTCTTATCCGTGTTTATGATCGATGGGGTTAATGCAATCTTATGATTTATTCTATATCATATAATAAAGTTTCAGCTTATTCTATAACTATAGACTACATGTGGAACAATATAATATACAAAACCCCAGAAAGCATAAAGTTTGGTTTGAGATTGACTTTTAAAAATTGTTGTTAATAAAATGGGTATTTTTAAAAGTTAAATGAAAGGATAATATTTGGAGCAATGGGGTTGAATGAGTTGAATGAAGCATCTTATTTTTGTTTCTGATTTCAAGTTCTGATGTTTTCCTAGAGGCATGGCTCATGCATGATGCTGACTCTGTTTAATACAGTTTCATCTAGAAACATTTTACTCCAAGCTTAGTGATTTTTGTCTTGGTAAATATGGTCTGTACCCATAAAAGACAAAGAGGTTGTTGAAATTCTTTTAGTTTAACTGTAATACTGACACACAGAATCATTTTTTGTGATTAAGATATGGTCAAATTCTGGTCGACATTAAGTGAATATGTGATTACTTTAAGTATCGCATTAATAGCTCTAAAATATGTGATACAATTGATTCTCTGTTTGTAATAATTATACCAATTTCCTTGATGTTTACTTATCTTAGATAAAACCATTTTCATGAAGGAATAAGGTAATTAGGAAAAAATGACTGTTTAAAACATTATTAAAGAATAGAATATATACTTTATTTTTGGCTATGTGATTCTGAAGTTATGATTACATTTATTACTTCTTGTATAAAATATCCATTTCTTTCTATTGAATGTGATCTTCAGACCCTATTGCAGTTTCTCCTCAAAAGGTAACATAAATTTTACAGAGAACGTTTTAATGATATGTCATTATCACAGTGAAGTTAAGCCTATCTTTGGATAACTCAGAGCATTTAGTGGTGCTAACTCATGGTAGGATAAGGTATATTTCAGGGAAATTAAAGATGAATACAGTTCTCTATTGGGTATCATAATCAGAATAAATTTAAATACTAAGATCTTAAAAATCCATGCTGGCTAAGAGGGAACATTGTCAAATACCAAAATTTTCAAATAACTAAGCAGGATACAATGGGCAGTTGTCTCTTTTATAAAATTTACTACTGGCTTGGAGCAGCTTTCCAGAACTGGTGACTGATTGTGACCTCCAGCACCTGTAACCATATGAACTGAAGTAGGGTAAAGTAATGAAACCCAGTGCTTCAGAGCACAGGTAAACTGACCTTCCCTGGAGGGAGGGCAGTAATTTCCCCCTTCTTCTGGGTCAGTTTACCAAAGATCTTCCTAAGCAATATGGTGAATAAAGCCCAGGATCTGGGCAGCTTAATTTGCCAGCCATTTCCCAAGTAGACTGTACATGTGATAGATGATATTTGAAGGATGATGAACTTGATCCAAGGGTAAAGAGTGCAGGGAGTTTATGTAAGGGGACCAGAAGTAATTTTTCAGAAGAATTATAAAGTGAGACAGAGAAAGCGTAGGCCTGCGAAGGCGCTTGCTGAGCTGCAGGCTCTGTGGGAAGCACAATGCGAGACAAACTGCTCAGTGGCTCGTTTCCAGAAAGTGACAGTGGATTCCTTAAGGACAGAAATATGATTAGGGAGGTTATTATAGACTAGAAAACACTGGAGGAAGAGAGGCAGTGATTTGGCAAAAGAACTAGACTAAAATGAAATGTCTGAAGGTAGGAAGAGGCAGAAAAAGGAGAAATGGAAAAGACACTACCCAGCTTGTGATGGTAAAAACAACAGATTTTAGGATGCAGACAGGAAAGAGAATTATTAAAACTGCTCTGGTGAATGTGCCTCAGTGGTTAGAGCATATGTCCTGATCAGGGCATATACCCAGGTTGCAGGTTGATCCCGGGTCAGGGCGCACAGGGGAGGTAACTGCTCAGCGTTTCTCTCGTTCATCAATATTTCTCTCTCTCTCCCTCTCCCTTCCTCTCTTTAGAGTCCATGAAACAAACATATCCTCGAGTGAGGATTAAAAAAATTTTAGAAAACCATTGAAACTAAAGCACTTGTCAGTCTTTATGCAGATATTTATCTAAGAAGATGGCCCTGGCTGGTTTGGCTCAGCAGTTAGAGTGTTGGCCCACGGACCAGGGAGTCCCGGGTTCAGTTCCTACTAAGTGCACGTACCTCGGTTGCAGTTTGTCCCTGGCCCTGGTTGGGGTTGTGTGGGTGGCAACTGCTAGATGTGTCTCTGTCACATTGGTGTTTCTCTCTCTCTCTCCTTCCTGCTCTATCTGAAGATAAATGCAAAAATGTCCTCAGGTGAGGATTAAAAAAAAAAAAAGATGACTAAAGGATCATTTAAAATTCATGTGGTGATGTATCAAATCCTGTAAAATCTTTGAAAAGAAAAGCTCTCAATATAAACTCCCCCTTTAATGAGCATATAAGATTATAAAATAGCATTTATAGATATAATTTCATGTAGGTTTAGATGCACAGAAATATTATTATATACTATTTTTTTTGAGGTGGGGAAAGAGGTATTTGTTTTATATTGATATTTTTATCTTTTAAAAGTTTTAGAGTTAATCAGCAATCCTAATAAATTTTATTTTATTTAAACGTTTTTATTTATTTATTTATTTAGAGGCATCAATTTGTTGTTCCACTTACTTATGTATTCATTGGTCGATTCTTGTATGTGCCCTGACCAGGAATTGAACCTGCTACCTTGGCATATTGGGACAATGCTCAAACCAACTTAATTACTCAGCCAGGGTCCCTAATGAATTTTACAGGTAGAAAAAAAACTAAATGAAAGGTTTTTGTTAAATAGAAAGCTTGGGCATGAAAAGAAAAGAATATGTAAAGATAACAATAAATGATGGAAAGAGAATAGCTGCTGAAGTTGCTGTAAAGAATGACAATAATATGAAAAATAATATAATAAAGAGATCAGATCTGAATTTAATATAATTGACTTGTGCCAGTCACACTGGTTCTGCATAAATACGATGATTATTTTATTGTCCAGACTGGGACACTTTTGAAAGTGAAAGGAGGTGCTGTTAACAATCATGCCGCCTGGCCAGTGTGGTTCAGTGTTTGAGTGTCGACCCATGCACCAAGAGGTCGCAGGTTTGATTCCTGGTCAGGGCACATATCCAGGTTGTGGGCCCGATCCCGAATGAGGGGCATGCAGGAGGTGGCCAATAAATGTTCTCTCTCATCAATGTTCCTATCTCTCTCTCCCTCTCCCCTCCACTCTCTCAAAAAATCAATAAAGAAAAAAAAACAAGGCAAAAACCAATCATGCCTGGAAAATAGGTATAACGGGATTTTTTAAATCAAACCAGGAATGGTCATCCTATGCCTGAGTTCAAATACCACAATATGTATTTTATGTTTTCTAAAATGAACATCATTTCTGGACAACATTTGAGCAATTTCTCTTTATTATCAGTAAATACCAAAAATATCAGTTAAGTTAGTATATATCTTAACTATTATGGTTAATATATAAATTACAAAAAAATTGGAGCATTCTGGTCATAAGTCATTGCTGATTTCACGTTCAGATTCACCAATATTGAAATAATCAACTCTTAAGAAGCAAGTCAATAATGAGGGCAAGATTTCTGGAGCCAGACTGCCGGGACTGGAGCCCTGGTTCTTCTACTGATTGTAGTCCTGGGGCAAGTTACTTAACCTCTCATGGCTTAGCTTCCCCACAGGGAACAATAGTGGGGTCATCTCATAGGTTTATTATGAGAATTAAAAATACTAATGTAAGTAAAGACAGTAGAACGACCACTGCATTGTGAGATCAATGTAAGAATTGACTCAGTAGCCCTCCCTTATCCATGAAGGATACATTGCAACACCCCCAGGGATGCCTGAAATAGTGGTTCGTGCTAAACCCTACATATACTATATTTTTTCCTGTAGAAACATACCTATGATAAAGTTGAACTTCAAACAGGATGGTGAGAGATTTAATCACACTACTCAGAGTAACGTGCAATTTAAAACTTATAAATTGTCTATTTCTGTAATTTTCCATTTAATATAAAAACTGTGGAAAGTAAAACTTTGAATAAAGGGGGGCACTACTATAATCTTCTTATGTTTTATGAAGCATCATTTATTTTTTGCACAGTCCTTTGAATCAGCGCTTTCTGTCCCCCTCTCCCTGTTACACCTCCAACATCTTAAAGTGTTGACGACATAAATTGAGTAATGAAAACAACTCTCACAGAAATACCTAGCATAAAATATTCTTTCTGACCTTTTGCAGAGAATATGACCTATTTAATAGTTATCATACATGGGAAATAGTATTTTTAGGAAACATGGAAACTGACTAGTGGAATAAGCCATTCTTCTTGAACATGGTGAAGTTTAGGAAACAGGTGTTAAATATTCTGTAGAGATACAGAGAAACTGGGAGGGGGCAGGGCAGGATTGAAAGACAGAGAAACAAATGAAGTCAAATCTAGAGAAGTAAAGTGTCTCAAGAGAGATGAGTCAGAGGCAGAGAAAATGAGAATAGCATTACATATTGGGAAGAGTGTATTAGGAATCATAGGGACATATTGATGATTAATAGGAAACTTGAATTTATAATTATCCTGATGTTACCACCCCAGGGAAATAAAATTCATACAGATTTGGTAAAGGAATGTTTAAGTTGTGGTCAATGATCCACCTACCTATCCTACTGAATTAAGAATTAATCAATGACAAGGATATAGGAATTTTTCAAAATTTTGTTGTCTCTCTTTTTATGTCCTTCTCTCCATCATTCTAAAGATAATGGGGCTTGAGACACTGAAACAGGCTGATTAGCCAATCTTTTTAGCAATTTTGGTAAATTCTTTAAACCCTGGTGTCAAGGGTTCTTTCAGAGTTCAGTAGAATAAAACATGAACACAGACTTGTTCACCCTACAAAAGCAGGACTCACCCTCAAGCGCTCACTCCGTACGGCCCCAGAAAAAGTGAATGAACTCTGCCCTTGGATTACTGTCAAGTCAAGAGGCTCACAGGGTGGTTTCCCCAGGACTAGGTTCACAGCAGTTCAGTGTGGAGCTATACATTTTTTACTTCGAGGGACATTTTTCAAGAGCCTCTGAGTCCTTTCTTTGTGCTATGTTAAATAGCTGTTTGCCAAGTTTTGGGGGAAGCGGTTGGGAAAAAACCTGAAGCTTATGTACTCTTTTTTATACATACCACTGTATGAAACTGTAGATTTGCTAGGAGTATTTAGAAGATTCAAAGTCAGAAATTCCTGTGGCAAACATATTAATTACATCAGGTATTGGGCAGTGGAAGCATAAACAAAATTGTTCTTTGGTTTAGGGCATGGAGCCTGCTCTGGAGTCTGTTGCTTGCCTTCTAATACTGCATCAGAAGGCAAGACAAAGGAAGGGAAATGCAGATTTCCTTCTAGTGTGTTGGTCTAGTAGGTAGCCAGACCAGATAATAAAGTTTTATGGTATTTGTGATTTTTTTTATTTTTATTTTTTACTCTATATCTGTCCACTTATTGCCTTGGGTAAATGAGAATTGTGGTTTTTAATCAGATAAGATCAAAGGCAAAACAGGAAGTAATGATTTATTGTAAAAAGTTAGGAAAGAACATAGGACTGCTTTAGATTTGTCCTAAAATAATGTGGAACTTATTGCTTTATTAAATGGGTTTTTATTAATGAGGTATTTTTTATCCTAATTATTACATATGTGATACTGTATAATGTAAGTGTGAATAAAATACTGATTAAAATTAATTAAAATTTAACAGTTAGCAAGCTTTTCCTTTAAAATGATTACTTAGGTTTCTTCTAATTTTCATGGCACCACTGATGTCTTACATATGATTTGGAAGGAGGCAAATTTAGATGTCCTGGTAGATGGGGATTTAATTTTTACTCTAATCCTTTTAGACACAATTAATTACTCAGGTTTCAGAAAGTTTTATTAAAGAGTTGATAGACAAATTTGGAACAAATCAGATTTTTCAAAAAGTAAAGCTTAGAAACCAATAAGTAAATTCTAGTTCTCATTTAGATCATCCTATCAGTGATTATTGAAAGCCTCGATTTGGTATAGTTTTTATTATTTTATACCTTTGCTGAACTATATATAAAGTTGCAATTATTCTCATCCATTCTGTAATTCTCTAATTTAATATTAAAATGTTACTAATTTTTACACAATTATTATACATTACCTTGAGCTCTCTACCTAATATATTTAAGACTTTAAATAAGGCTACCATCAATTAATCAACAGACAACAAGTGCTGGGGAGGGTGTGGAGAAAAGGGGACTCTAGCACACTGCTGGTGGGAATGCAGACTGGTGCAGCCACTGTGGAAAACAGTATGGAGTTTTCTAAAAAAATTAAAAATGGAACTGCCTTTTGACCTAATGATTCCACTTCTGGGAATATATCCTAAGAATCCTGAAACACCAATCAGAGAGAATATATGCACTCCTATGTTCATAGCAGCACTATTTACAAAAGCTAAGATCTGGAAACAGCCCAAGTGTCCATCAGTAGATGAATGGATAAAAAAGCTGTGGTACATTTACTCAGTGCATTACTATGCAGCTGTGAAAAAGAGGGATTTCTTACCCTTTGAGACAGCATGGATGAACCTGGAGAGCATTATGCTAAGTGAAATAAACCAGTCAGAGAAAGCCAAATACCCTGTGATCTCACTAATATGTGGAATCTAATGAACAAAATAGCCCCAGAGGCATTGATGCATGGAACGGACTGACCAATCTCTGAGGGGAGGGTGGTGGGGTGGACCGGAAGAGATTAACCAAAGAACATATATGCATATATGCATAGCTCATGGACACAGACAATAGTGTGATGAAGACCTGGGGAGGGTCAGGTACTGGGTGGAGGGGGGCAAAGATGAGGCAAATGGGGGCTATCTGTAATAATGTCAACAGTAGAAAAAATTAATTAAACAAAAGCCACATGTTTATGAAATATCAATCTTGAATGAAGAAACTGAAATCTAAAACTCATGTATGACAGGAACTAAATATGGAAATTATAAGAATGAGAAAGAAAAGTAAAAAGTAACTAAAATTTAAGCACTCTCACAGAATGCTGTCTGACCTTGAAAAAAAAAAATTAAAGCTGTAACAGAGAAACTATGCTCCCACACCCAGCTTCAGAGTTCCCCTGCTAAGAGATAATCTGACTTTTTAAGTTTCTCCTAGGAGTTTCTGCTTGCCACTGTCTTTAAAGTCATAGTGTCTTGCAGTCAAAATATTGGTCACAGGTGGTTGATTATTGTCTCAAAAGAGGATTCATTAAGATCATAATGAGAACCTTGTTTGATTCAACAAGAAGGCTATGCTAATTGTTAGCTGTTTTCTAGGAGAGGGATATCAAAATATAGTCAGGCCCTGGCTGGTTTGGCTTAGCGGTTAGAATGTCGGCCTGTGGTCCAGAGAGACCCAGGTTCGGTTCCCGCTAAGGGCACGTACCTCGGTTGCAGTTTGTCCCTGGCACTGGTTGGGTTGTGAGGGTGGGAGCCACTCGATGTGTCCCTTTCACGTCAATGTTTTTCTTGTCCTCTCTCTCTTCCTCCCACTCTACCTGAACAAAAAAATGGAAAAATGTCTTCGGGTGAGGATAAAAATTATATCTATATCTATATCTATATATATATATATATATATCTCCAGAAATTTTAGAGGTTTAAACATGTGATCCAAAGATACGCAGTAGGAGTTCACACAGCATCCACTATGCTAAAAGATGATGCGAGTCTCCTCTGAAACGGAGTTATGGCCTAACTGTGTACACCAGTGTAAGTTCAGACTCACCATCCAACCAAACTACCAGTTTTGGAGACCTGCAGTGATTAGGTAAGGTTTTTATTTTTTTCTCACTTTACAAACATTGGACAACTTTAAAGGTTTGATGGCTATAAATTTGCAAATATGATTTTTTTCATCATAAATTTTTTTACAGTTTTTTTATACTATGATTGAAGGAAATATAGTATAATTCAGAGAACTATCAGGGCCAAGATCCTCTTTCTTGTCCTAAAATTAAGACTTTAATCCTTCCCTCTACCAAGAAATTCCTAGGGCCAGGTGAGGAACAGAGTCAGAATTCAGCAAGTAATCCATGTACAGGAATATCGTGTAATGAACATGAAATAAAGTGTTGAAAGCTAAATATACAACTTCTATGAAATTGTTTTAGAAAAGAATTTTTAAAACTAGTAAAAAGCTTATTTTCTACTGACATTTCTGTTGTTTTTGCAACACATTCTAAACACTTTCTAAAGTCACTTGTAGTTCCTTAGCAGTATAAAAGATTCATGACAAGAAAAGGGGATGAATTTGATAAAGCAACAATTAGGGTTGATTTCAAATTTATTATCTAAAGCTTATCTCAGTTTACTTTGAGCTACTGCAATAGAACTTTCCCTTTAAAACCTCTCTCACCATTACCGTTACTTTACATTCTAATCTTTAATTCATATGAAGGGATTTGTTACAGTTAGTCGAGGTCAGAGACTCAATCTCTTCCAAAGGATACAACACTGAAATGGGTCTTGTCCTTCCCTGGATTCATTTCACATTACTGATTTTTATCTAGGTGTAATTCAGAATACAAATGTGTAGGTACTATATATTCATGTCAGGGGTCCTTAGAATACAGGAAAATGAATTCATGAGATTATGCTTATGTCTGTCTACAATAACCCTTTTTTTCCCCAAGTTAAATTGCAGACTTTAAAACGCATGTAGACATACAGCAAAAAAGTGTATATGTTGTATGATTCCATTCATATATTGTACAAAAACAGGCGAAAGTAATCTATGGTATCAGAGTTCAAGATAGTGGTGCCTCTCGGGGTGGGAGTGGGAACAGAGTGTGGAAGGAACCTGGGGCCTTGACTAAGTTATGTTATGTCCTGAAGGCTCAGCTTCCTCATCTGTGGAAAGGTGTGTAACAGTGTGTAGAGAGTTCTTGGCCAACTAGTGGTGTATAGTCTACTAAGGGTTTAATAAGCACTAGGTACTATTAATAGCTAGTGGTCTACTGATAGTCCCACAGGTTTCTCAAATTCAAGAGATCCATTTTGACTTTTTAATCTTCCTTCACCATTCTCGACCTGTTTGCTGGTAACATGGGAATTGTTCTCCTTTTCCCTCCTGCCCCTCCTCACCAAGCCCTTCATTAGCTTTTCAGAGCACGTCAGCGCCTGCCGTCCCCATGGCATGACTCAAACAGCAGCCTTTCTCATTCCCTTACTTCAAATGCCTCCCAGGTGCTTATTCTGCTTCTACCCCCCCCCCCCAGAAAAAAACCCCCAAACTCCTTATGATGCAGAGGGATTTTTCTGAAATGGAGTTCATTTATGCCCCATACATGCCCTGCTTGAAATTCTACAATGGTTTTCTATTTTCCTTAGGATAAACTCCAACTACTTAATATTTAAACTATTTTATAAGGTGTTACAAGGCCTAATCTGCCTCTACTTCCCTGTCTAGATTCACCTCTTGCTATTTCTTCTCTATAATCTGTATTGCAAGAGGATTTAATTTCATCCATTTTCTTTTCAACATGCTACCCCATCCTCTTTCAATTTGCATGTTATTCTTTCTGTTAGAAATAGTTCTCTTCTCTGTGCTTCTCTCTTCCTCCCCCACTGTTATGTGCAGAATTGTGTCCCCCAACATTTACATGTTGAAGTCCTAACACCCAGTGCTTCATGATGTGACTGTATTTGGAGATAGGCAACTAAAGAGGCATTTGAGCTAAAATGGGGGCGTTGGAGTGGGCCCTACTGCAGTCTGATTGGTCTAATTAGAAGAGGAAATTAGGTCACATGCTGGCACAGAGGGAAGACCAGGTGAAGACAGAGTGAGGAGACGGCCATCTTGGAGCCAAGGAGAGAGGCCTCAGAGTGAAACCAACAACGCTGACACCTTGATCTCCGACTTCTAGCCTCCAGAACTCTAAGAACATCAATTTCTGTTAAGCCACTCGGCTGATGATATATTGTTGGGGCAGCCCAAGCAAACTGATGTATCCACAATGAATCTATTTCATTCTTTAGGACTGAGCTTAGAAGTCACTTCATCTTTCCTGGGTTAGACCAGGTGCCCTTTTGTGTGGCATCAAAGGTGCACTGACCATTCACTGTGGGCCCAGCCTTGTTCATGGTGTTTTGCCTTATGTCATCCACTTAGTCCTCAAAATACCTTTGTGATGGGGAGGTAGTTTTATCACCCTAATTAACTGATCAGAAATCTGGGAAAAGACAGATTGCCAGCCAATGTGATTGTGTACAGATGACCCAGTCTCTTTTTTCTCGGTTCTTATTTGTCAAGGTTGAATATTCTTACACAAGTATTAGAGTTTGACTCCAGACTAGCCTTATTTATCATGTCATAGCATTCCTCCAATGTAATTGCAAGAACTTGTTTAATTCTCTTATCCAGGAGCACAAAGTTTGTATGTTTTCTGCCCTTCTGTGGGCCAGTGTCCAGCACAGAGTGTGGCCTACAAATATATGTTTGGAGGCGCCCAGCTCTGGTGCAGATGAACTGCCATAAGCAACCTGCCCAGCCTGCACATGGGGAAGGAGAATGGCCCAGCACTCTCGAAGCAGAGGGCTGAACGAGCAGAAGTGTGGCCAGCAGGGCTCCAGCGAGCATGGCGTCTCTGAGCATCTTCTTTCCCCAGTGTTTGCAGGTCTGTTTATTTGGGGTCTGGGCGGGAAAGTATGAAAACAGACAAGTAATTATTGAGAAATAGTATATAAATAACCTATATCTGGTTGGTCCTCTCTTGGCTATTTTGTTCTATTGAAACATTAAATAAAGACAATTTTTTATTCAGAAATTTAGGAATGGATGATAAAATATAATTATACACAATTTAATTGGCATACAGGAAAAGTCCTCATAGAATAAAAGAATAAGATTGAGTAATTTCAGCCCTGGCCAGTTTGGCTCAGCAGTTAGAGCGTCGGCCTGTGGTCCAGAGACCCGGGTTCAGTTCCTGCTAAGGGCACGTAACCTCAGTTGCAGTTTGTCCCCGACCCTGGTTGGATTGTGTGGGTGGCAGCCACTTGATGTGTCCCTTTCACGTCAATGTTTCTCTCTCTCTCTCTCCCTCTCTCGCTCCCACTCTATCTGAACAAAAAATGGAAAAATGTCCTCGGGTAAGGATTAAAAATAAAAATTTTTTTAAAAAATGGAGTAATTTCAGTAATGGATAAATAGCTCAATTATTGAATTATTTGATGTAAAAAAAAATAATGCAAGTTGGCACATTTTCTAGAATTTCACAGGTACTTTCTACAGTCGAAGGTGCATTGACACTGGCACCCTGGCCCATGTTCAGATCCCAGGCATCCAGTGAAAGCTGGACCAGGCTAGTCAGAATTATAATTTTAAACTTAGAGAAACCTTTAATTCATTTAATTTTTGGTCAATATTGATTAAGTACTTAAAGTGTACCAGACAGCAAAGACATGAAGGTAATAAAACAGTCTCTGCCCTCAAAGAGTTTTCTGTCTAGTGAAAGAGACACCCATGAGAGCAAATATATGCAATGAGGGAGACAGGAGCCGGGATGCAAATCTGACCAAGACTAAGGGCTTGAAGGAGGCAGCAGCTGTTACTGCCTAGGGAGACAGGAGAGCCTTAATGGGCAGTGGCCTTTATACCAGGTTCTGAGAGAGAAATCCTTGAAACACATATAGCTCCATTTAGAAATAAAACCAATTATTTTAGACAGTTCCTTTAACACATGACATAAAACTTTTCTAAGTATAGGATCATCATAAAAAATTACTTTAATTAAATGGACATAGCCATACTCTAGTACACCTACTTTCTACTCTAGAGTTCATTTTTTATTTTATACTTTGTATGACATTATATTAACTACATATATTTTTAATCTACATTAAGTAATTCAATTCAACATTTTGAACACTTACATGTGCCAGGCACTGTTCTAGGCTCTGGCACACAGCGTTGAATTTCTTGCTCCTCAGTTCACAGTCTCACAGGGAGCCCGGTATGTAGGTAAGTCTGTTAGAGTGCAAGTGTTAGCCACCCCTCCTCGGAAAGTGTTCGACTGTTTAGTGAAGGAGCCTGCTAAGATTTCTTGGATGTAGCAACATTTGGATAGGATTTTGAAAGCTAAATAAAATTTGGAATTTTTTTAAAAAAGCAAAAAACAAAAACCAAGCATTAACTTTTAAATGTAGTGTTTATGGAGGATTTTCTATATATAATATCAAATGTAATTAATAAATGCATGGACCGACCTATGGTATTATGCATACTACAACCTGTGACAGAGGACATGCATATTTAGATCTATCTTGTAGTCATAAAGAAGCTACAAAAAAGCATCGTTTATTAATATTATCTATATCACCTTAATCTTTTTATATTCAGACTAATAAAATAACAATCCAGGAAAGAGAAGTAAGACTTCTTTATTTCCTGAGTAGCTCTGTTCAAAACATTGCCACATTGAATTTTGGTAGGACTGGGTCAGGGTACAGAAAATTTGTTTTTCCCATTAGGAATTTAGGATTAGAAAACCACAACAAAGAGTTTCATATGTTTTCTCTTAATAAAAAAAAAGACATTTAACTTAGGTGAAATGCAGAGTCAATCTAAGTTTTAGGCAAAGAGAAAGCTTAACAGTATCAATTTACCATGTATGTTTGTAAAAGAAAGGCTAATACCTTTTTATTTCCCATAAAACAGAGCTAATGGCCTCATTTTCCATGAATATTGATGCAAGAATCGAAATTCCATTTTAATTTTCATACAAAGTTAGCTTTCTAGAAAAGGAGCATTTCTATTTTACTAGTACCTCATCCCCGTCATCTGTACATCAATTCTTTTGTAGCACCGTGTATTTCTATATACAGATTCACAAATTGAAATATGATCTTTCATAAGTTAATGGCTTATATTCATCCATCACTCAACAAATATTTATTGAACCTATTAAGTACCAGGCCTTTTGGTACTGAAGATATAGTAGTATACAAAACAAAACAGACAATAATTTCTGCCCTCATGAAGCTTACTTTCTAGGTGGTAGAAAATAAGTTAAATAAATAAGTTAAGCTTTTAGTTAGTATATATTGTTTTGTGATAATTGCTGTGGGAAAACATAAAAGAGGGACACAAGTATAAGGGGTACCAGGGACCTAGATGAGGGGTTGTTGCAATTTAAAATGAGGTGGTAGGGAGAGATTCAATGAGAAAAGAGAATTTGAATTTAGACCTGAATAGATCTAATCTGCTGGAGAGAACAGCAAGTGCAAAGGTCCTGGGGTGCCTGTTGTTTCAACAAACAGCAAGAAGGCTGGATAGAATAAGGCAGGAGATAGTATAGTAAGAGACTCTGTCAGGGAGGTAATGGCAAGTTAGATAACATTGGACCTAGTAAACCATTTTAAGTTTTTTGTTTTTTTTACCATCATTTAGTTTAGTTATTCATCTATTTATTAAATTATTTGGAACCTCTATTTTGTATCAGGGATTATATGAACTGCCATGGAGACAGCAGGCTTGTAATTCTTGTCTTCGGATGTAATACTTGCTTTCAAGTAGTTTATGTTATAGCAGAAAGTTTCCTTAATAATAATATGAATAAGAACATGTACTGTGCTCTGTGTACTAGCCATTACCCCAAGGACTTATATATATTAACTCCTTTAATATCACAACATTACTACGACACAAGTACTGTTACCCATGACTGGGGAAACAGAGGCCACAACAAGGTCAAGTAACTTGTCCAAGTTTACGTGGGGAGTCATCAGTAGCACTAGGCTTCAAACGTAAGGACTTTCACCCCAGGGCTTAGCCCTTGGCCACAGTATGCACAGTCCGGCCTCTCACAGGAAGTAGAACACCTCCTACAAAGGTTTCCTCTGTGAGGGGGATGGCCGTGCAGGACAGTGTGGTGTGGTGTGATCCACAGACTCTAACAGATCTTACGTAACTAACCTCTTTACCCTCAGTTTTTCTAATTCTTAGAAATGGGGAGAATAACAGTTTATAGGTAAGTTGTCAAGATTTCATTATAGTTGATCCTTGAACAACATAGGTTTGAACTGCGTGGGTCCACTTCTACTTGGAATTTAAAAAATAAATACAGTAGCCCTGGCCAGTTTGGCTCAGCGGATAGAGCGTCGGCCTGTGGTCCGGAGAGACCTGCTAAGGGCATGTACTTCGGTTGCAGTTTGTCCCCGGCCCTGGTTGGTCGTGCGGGTGGCAGCCACTCGATGTGTCCCTTCACATCGATGGTTCTCTCTCTCTCTCCCTTCCTCTCTCTCCCTCCCACTCTACCTGTACAAAAATGGAAAAATATCCTCGGGTGAGGATAAAAAATAAATAAATAAATACAGTAAATATATTTCTCCTCCTTATGGTTTTATTAATGACATTTTTCTCTAGCTTACTTTATTGTAAGAGTACAATATACAATACATGTAACATATTAAAGATGTGTGAATCAACTGTTCATGTTATTGGTAAGGCTTCCTGTCAGCAATAAGCTATTAGTAGTTAAGTTTGGAGGAGTCAAAAATTATACATGGATTTTCAACTGTGAGCGAGGTTGACAGCTTAACTTGTGTTGTTCAAGGGTCAGCTGTAGATGGAATGGGAACAACACAGCGCAGCGTTTGGCCCAACCTGGGTACTCAATAAATATTTCATTTGTTTCCCCTTCTCTTTCCACAAATCATGTAAACATCACTCAGTAAATGTATTTGCCTTGCAGGTCTCCTAGACAAAGAAAATACTTGAGCAAGTATGATTTTTCTTGTCTTACAGCACAGGTTTACAAAGTTCTGTAAAAATGCAGCATCCCTTTCTCATTCCAACATGTGTGGGTCAGTTTTGTGTTTCAACCTGAATTGATTTTTTTTTCCCCTGCCGTGCACAGCTCTACCCTGCTTACCTTTCAATATAACACCTTCTCACATGCTGCTACTTCACTGTTTGCAAATGCTCTTGTAGCCTTGGGAATGTGCTACTGGATTACTGAAAAGGCTTTTCATCCCAGCAAGTTGACCTGCTGCTGAAAAGTTCACTGAAGAACTATATTATTATTTGCTCATTCGATATCTTTCCCGATTCAGCTTATTATACGCACAGAGATTTCACAAAAGTCATTCCCAGAAGTAGAAGACTTGTAAAAGTGTAAATTCTTGCATTGTGAAAGCGAATGTCGTAACTGGCACACTGGGGAATTACTCCTCAATTTGTACAGCATCAGAGGCTAGCTGTATAATCCTGGGCAGATTGCTTAACCTCTCTGTACCTCCATTTTTTTATCTGTAAAATGTTGGTAATAATAGTACAATATTATAGAGTGATGAGATTCTTAGTATAGCTAAAGCACATACAACACTAATCAGCATTAAATACAATGTTTTATTTATCATTATTTTAAGCCTGGCATAACATTGTGACTATTCATGTCTCTCTATTAAAGTCTAGCCTATGATTTGGCTTCCTAATATAAGAAACATAAACCCTTGAGAAAAGTAAAAATCATTTTACTTGTTAATGATCACTAATGATCAAAATTAAAGACAACCTATTAGGTAAGGCAAATAGCTTGTTTGACTTAAAAATGGAGAATCACACTTGATTTATTTGTTCTTCCTTGTTGAATGTGATTAAATAATAAAGGCTTCATTCAGTTTGTTTTCTGAAGAAGAATTACCAAAGGCTGTTGTTTACAACCCAAGCCCAAGAGCTGTTGAAAATGAGCAATGAAATCAAGCTTTAGTAGAAGTACAACATAAAAGCCACAGTCATCCTGTGACTTAATACTCTCGCTATGCAGTTGGGTTAATAATCCTTGGCACATAACCATTAATAGTCAAAGTTGGCTGTTGACAGCTTATTGTAAACAAGAACTATTTGCTATCCTGGATTCAGAGCACACTTCCTCCTGACAATCATTTTGTTTGTTTTGTTCCCAGTAATCATTTTGGGACCATTGGTGCTTTCAAGGAAGCTAGAGCTTCATTTTCAAACTCTTTTTTTCAAAAAAGAGATGGGTTGAGGTCCAGACATGCCTTAAAACCTATGTTAAATCTTGCTTTGCAATTAAGGGTGTTAGTTAATAATTTTCCCTAGTTTTTTGCAAGTACTGTTACTTTAGTAATATACATTCACCCTTCACTTTCTCCTCCTGCTATATCTGTTACTATGAGCTATCTTTTGGGTTTTTTTCTTTTACTGGCATAAGGACTTTTGAAAATGAAAATCTGTCAGCATTTTCCAGCTGAAAGAAGCTACAGTTATAACACTGGTGAGCCTGGATTCCTTTTGTCTGTTAATAAATTACTGCCACGTGGTAAGTGCAATAAAATCATCAGCCAGTATTTAAAATATTGTTAAAAAGACTATTACAAAAAGACAGAAAATACATAAGGAGTAAGTATTGAGCAACAGCTAATATTTCCTTTGATCTCTTTGTCTCAGACATTAATCTTGAAGTGTGTTTAGAAATGGCACTAGAACAATTCTTCTACTAAAGCAGAAACTGTCCAAGTTTGATAATCAACCAAAATTATAGAAATTTCATATTCTAGGAGAGTGCTTAACAACTTTGTTTAATACTGTCACTTAACTGCCTCCCTCTCTTGCTCCCCTTACCATGTGATCACCTTAACCCTGCTCATTTTTTCTCACTTTCATAACACTTATCTTTTAAAATACTACACGATTTACATATTTATTGTCTTTATTATCTCTGTCGTTAGAATTAAACTTCATGAGGGTAAGGAACTCCATGTTGTTCTCTGATGAATATCAAGTGCCAAGAATCATGTCTTGTATATAGGACTCAATAAATATTTGTTTGATGAATGAAAATTGTGACTAAGTTTTCTCTCTGTGTTGAGTCAAGTAATTTTTACTACATATTAAAAGGGACCATATTGGAAGACTCCGTGGGAATTATTTTCATTATGATGTTTATGTTTCCTTTTAGTATACTTTGTACAGATAAAATTTGAGAAGGCAATTATAAAATTCTGATTAAAATGCGCTTTAATTGCTTCTCATTGTTTAAGAATAAGAGCCACATCCCCCTCTCCAGTGCTCTCTGAGCTCCTCTCTCTTTCAAGCTGCTCACACACACCCTCTTGCCCTAACTGTCCTGCCTGTAATGTTCTTCTGGCCATTGACCTCACCACCCTCTGCACCCAGCTCATCCGTCCTTCTCATCTATCCAATCCCAGTGCAAGCAGCTCTATTCAGGGCAGCATTTATCACCACTTTGTAATTGTAGTTATTCAATTTGGTCTCCCCTTCAGACAGACATTTTTTTGAGAATATATCTGTTTTTGATCCTCATTGTACCTCTTGTCTCCCACACAGGGACTGGTACCAGGTGGGTTCATCAAAACCTTTTGTTGAGTAAAATGTTTCTTTTATGTCTGCACTAGCCTAAGTCAGAAAGAAGCATGCCATATGCTAGAAGACTTTCTCATGTCTTCCCTCCAGTTTCTTCCTTTGCAGGCTCTCTCCAGACCCCTGCTATCCCTACCCCCATCATATAAAGCTTACTGAAAAATTGTCTTCATTATCAGTTATGCAGCTATTATTAACATTTAATAGAAACAGGGAGAGCAAGAAAATCAAGTAGTTCAGTATTTCTGAAGAAAGGCACTTTAAGACTTGTATTGTTTTGTATTTAACATTATGGGTCTTAGACTCAGGACGAGACAAGTACAGGACCCTGATATTGAGATAAAAACCTTTATTATATGCAGTTACCTACAAAGATGAAGTCCATCATTCAGCTCCCACAGCCTGCAGTTGTTGCCACTATAGGAAGATTTATCATTTGCATAAAGATATCCTTCTGATGTATAAAATAGTTGGAATGGTGACTGGTTTTACCTTGAAGTTCAACAGGATCAATAACATTAGTCTCTTGCATCATTTTTATTCTTAAAATGCTCATTGGGTAAAAAGCTAAATTGACACTTATGGATATAACCTACTTTGGCTTTACTATTTGTTGAATGTCCTATGACATGAGGTATTTTTTTTTTATTTTGCAGAGACTCCATTATGTACATTGCATGGTGTGTATGTTGAGAAGTGGATGGTGGGGAGTCGCTTAGCTAATTATTGACTGGGATTATTATTGACTTAGCTAATTATAACATGGGAATCGTAACATAGCTTTATATTTTTCTCTGCTTTTTGAGTATGCAGAAACTTTCATGCTTGAGAGGGCAGAGGCTAAAGGTAAAGAGGAAGTAAAGTTGTTCTTAGCCAGAAAATACTTGGATACATAAAGAACTAGAGAGTTAAATTCTGTGTTGGTTTATATATACATGATGTAAACAAGCCCACTAAGAATTTTTTAATGAAAAAAGTGATGCTTAATTGTTTCAGTAACTTTTATTTAGTGAAAAAGAAAAATTGTGAAACTTGAAAGAAAAAGCACTTAATTTGTGATATGAGAGTTAGAAGTGTTAAGTTGTAAGATAGTCATTAGCCTGTAAAAACATTTTTTTTTTTTTTTAATCCTCACCCGAGGGTATTTTTCCATTTTTTGTACAGATAGAATGGGAGGGAGAGAGAGGAAGGGGGAGAGAGAGAGAAACATCGACGTGAAGGGACACATCGAGTGGCTGCCACCCGCACGACCAACCAGGGCCGGGGACAAACTGCAACCGAAGTACATGCCCTTAGCGGGAACCGAACCCGGGTCTCTCCGGACCGCAGGCCGACACTCTAACCGCTGAGCCAAACTGGCCAGGGCTGTAAAAACATTTTTATATTGGCCAATTGGGTATTCAGGTAGATCTTCAGAATATACCTGAAGAAGAGTCTACGAATAGAATCTCCTACATAATCACCCATTGCTTTATCAGCTGAGAAGGGAAACAAGTAAAGCAAACACTGGTTATTATTGGTCATAAAGTGAATTTGATGCACTTCAATAGCAATGTTTACAACTTTCTAAGGGAAAATTGAAAATAGTAGCAAGATTTTCACCATATATACAAATATGATAGTAAAGTGGTCATCTTTGTCCTCAAACTGTTTCTGATCACCATAAGAATAGCTCTTAAGAGAGGCCTAAAGTATTGTGCGAGTTCATAGAAAGATGTCTTCTCTTCTTGCTACAATCAAGGAAGGCCTCAACCAAGGCCTGAACTGGACCTGACATTATTGCAGCAGCTCATCTTCAGAAGCTTAAAGGCCCCACCTTCTGAGACTACAATCCACTCTCTCACCGGTTGGTTATGACTTATATGTTAGCCCAGGGTACAAGCTAAGACCCTTAGATTCTGTTTCTAAACCTGTCTTGGGATTCAATTATAACTTCTTGTAAGGTCATTCTTCATCCTATCTCATCAGTTTTTCTTTATTATCAACAGGGTTAATTAAGGATTTCACTGTAATAGAATCTCTATTCCTAATCAATTCAAGTCTGCAAGCAGTTATTTTACTCACTAAATGTTATATTTTAATCTAGGTGCTAAAGAAAAAACTGGTAACATTAGAAATTGTAGATAGTTGCTGTGTGCCTCCATTTTATTGCATCACCTTAATATAACAATGGCCTTCACCAGGAGGGCCTGTACTATTGAGTGTAAAGCAAATGACCAATGAAATTTTAAGGCTTTATCTCCAAGGGAGGACTTATAGTGACATGAGAAAAAATATGACTCAATTGTAATTGCTGCTATAGACTTTAGCAGTTGGACACAAGATGTTGTCATCTAGCACTAGATTTTATTTGCTTATGTTTCGTTGAGGATTTCTGAACAATGTTGGTCTGTACGTTTTTGTTCTTTGTGTGGTTTTCATGTTAGGGTGATTTTGACATCTTGAATGAACTGGGAGAACTTTCCTCTATTTTCACTTTCTGTGCAGGATTGATATTTTTTCATTCTTAAATTTTTGATGGCCTAGCAGGCAGGCTGTCTGCTGGGCCTAGAGTTTTCTTTGTGCAAAGTGTTATATTATGAATTCAGTTTCTTTAATAATACTGGCAGGTTTGTTTGTTCTGTCAGTTTTAGTAGTTTATATTTTTCAAGGAATTTTTTCATTTCACATGAGTATTCATAGAATTTCTTGGCATTCTTGGTTGTTTATAATATTCCATTATTATCCATTTTCTATCTATTGGATATTTAGAGACAGTCATCTTTTTGCTTCCTGAAACTGGTAATTTTTGTTTCCTCTCCTCTTTTTTGATTATAGTTACAAATTTATCAGTTTTATTCATCGTTTCAAAGCCCAGGTTTTAAAAAACATACTTTCTCTATTTTTCACCTACCTATTTTCTTTCATTGATTTTTATTCTTAATTATTTTTAGTCTTAATTTGTTCTTTACTAGCTGCCTAAGATGGGCATTAATTATAGAACTCTCTTTTATTTTAACATAAGCACGTAATGCAATAAACTTACCTCTAATGATTTGTTTAGTAGCATCCAATGACTACTGACTAATATGTTGTAATTTTCTTATTATTCAGTTAAAAATATTTTTTAATTTCCCTTAGGATTTCTTTTTCGATCTGACTTTTATATATCTCCCCCCCCCCCCCCCCCCCCACTGATTTCTAACTAAATTTTGTTGTGGTCAAAGAACATACTTTGTATGCGTTAAATCCTTTAAAATTTATTGAGGTGTGTTTTATGGCAATGCATATGGTTTATCTTGGCTATATTCCCAAGAACATAAGAATGTGTATTCTGATCTTTTGGGTAGGAGTATTCCATAAATATGCATTAAGTTAATTTTGTTGATGCAGTTATTTAAGTTTTCTATATTCTTCCTGGTTTTCTTTTTTTTTTTATCCTCACCTGAGGACACTTTTTGCATTTATCTTCAGACAGAGTGGGAAGGAGAGAGGGGGGAAGAAAGAGAGAGAAACATCGATGTGAGAGAGAACATTGACTGGTCGCCACCCACAGGACCTGGGTTGGGGTCGGGGACAAACTGCAACCAAGGTACGTGCCCTTAGTGGAAACTGAACCCGGGTCTCTGTGGACAGCGGTCCGATGCTCTAACCGCTGAGCCAAATCAGTCAGGGCTCTTCCTGGTTTTCTATCTACTAGTTCTATCTATTACTGAGGGGAGTATTTACATCAACTATCACTGTCATTTGTCTGTTTCTCCTTTCAGTTCTGAGAGTTTTTACTTCAAACATTTTGAAGACTTATGGTTCATGCATACACATATAGAGTTATTAGTTTCTCTTTATGAAATTAGCCTTCTATCATTAAAAAATATCACTCTTTGTCCTTAGTCCTACCCCACCCCCTTTTTTTAATCCTCACCTGAGGATTTTATTTTTTCATTTATCTTCAGACAGAGTGGGAGGGAGAGAGAGAGAGAGAAAGAGACAGCAATGTGAGAGAGAAACATCGATTGGTTGCCTCCTACACAACCCCGACCGGGGCCGGGGACTGAACTATAACTGAGGTACATGCCCTTGATCTAATTCGAACCCCAAACTCTTTGGTCCACGGGCCAATGCTCTAACTGCTGAGCCAAACCAACCAGGGCGCTGGCCATATCTTTTATATAAAGTTGTGGTAGCAATAAAGTTGTACCATTTAGACCTCTTTTCCAAAAACGAGTATACATAGCCCATACCCTCAGCTGTCACACTTTGGGGATCTGCCACATAGTTGCACAGTGGCTATGTTCTCAGCAGGATGCTGTTAGCCCATGTCTGAGCACAACATGAAACTATACCTGGGCCGTTTTTGCCCAATGCCAGTTCTTCTGATGGCAGATATCTGCTGGGGACTGCTAATTAGCCTGGCTGAGACTTTCTTGGACTTGCACCGAAGGTGAGGCTCTTCAAACCCAAACCTTTCTCCTCTTCTTTCACAAGTATCAGATCTGCATTCATATCTGAAGAGCTTTTCCTGCCCGATCCTGCTCCCTCTCACTCTTATCTGTCACAAGTGTTTCCTCCAATAAATTTCTTGAACCTCTGATTCATTTCTTGATATCTGCTTCCCCAAGACCCAAACTGACACACAAGTCTGCTTTGTCTGAATTAATATGGCCATGCAAGCTTTCTTATGATTACTGTTTACATGATAAATTTAGTCCATCCTTTTGCTTTTATTCTGTGTCTTTATAATTCAAGTGTGTTTCTTGTAGGCAGCTTATAGGGCTGGGTTTAGTCTACTATCTTGCTATATGTTTTCTATTTATTTCATCTGTTCTCTTCCCTACTGTTCCTCTTTCCTGACCTTCTTTTGGATTACTTAAATTTTTTTTTTTAGTATTTCATTTTATCTCCACTCTTGGCTTATAAAATAACTTTGTTGATTATTTTTAGTGGTCACTCCAGAGTTTACAATATGCCACTTTATCTTATCACATCCCACCTTTAAGTAATATTATATCACTTCATATATAATGTAAGAACCTTATGATTTTATGCTTTCATTTTCTCCTATCTGTCTTTTGTGACGTTGTTGTCATACATTTTATTTATTACATGTGTCAAAAACCTTACAATATGTTATTGTAAGGTTTTTAATAACATATTGTAAGGTTTTTGTTTTAAACAGTCAATTATATTTTAAAGTAATAGAAAAATAAGAAAATACTTTTTAATGTGTCCACATATTTACAGATTCCCACACTTTTATTCTTTTGCGTAGGTCCAAGTTTTCATCTGGTATTATTTTCTTTCTTCTTGAAAAACTTACTCTAACATTTCTTGTAGTACAGATCTGCTGGCCATGAATTCTCTGTACTTTTGTTTGTCTAAGATTGTATTTATTTAGTCTTTGTTTTTTGAAGGATATTTTCACTGGATATAGAATTCTAGATTGACCTTTTTTTTCTGTCAGTACTTGAAAGATGTCATTCTACTGATTTTTACTTCTGTTGTTGCTAATGAGAAGTTTGCAGTCATTCTTATCTTTGTTCTTTTGTACATAATATGTCTGTTTGTTCCCACTCTGCTACTTTTACGTTTTCTCTTTATATCTGTTTCCAGCAATTGCATCATGATATGCCTGGCTGTGGTTTCCTTTGTCTTATCTTTGTTGGGGTTCATTGAGTTTCTTGGATCTCTGGTTTATAGTTTTCATTGAATTTGGACACATTTCAGACATTATTTCTCTATATCATTTTTATCCCTCAGTTCCCATCCCAGGACTTCAATACACATATGGTAGATTACTTGATATTGTCCTACAGGTCACTGAGACTGTTCATTTTATCAGCCTTTCTTTCTTTGTGTTTTTCAGTTTGGGTATTTTCTTTTCTTCTCTTCTTTTCTTTCTTTCTTTCTGTCCTCACCTGAGGACATTTTTCCTTTTTTTTTTTTTTCAGATAGAGTGGGAGGGAGAGAGAGGAAAAGAGAGAGAGAGAGAGAGAAACATATACGTGAAAGGGACACATCAAGTGGCTGCCTCCCACACAACACAACCAGGGCTGGGGACAAACTGCAACTGAGGTACGTGCCCTTAGCAGGAATTGAACCTGGGTCTTTCTTGACCACAGGCCAATGCTCTAACCGCTGAGCCAAACCGGCCAGGGCTCTTTTTATTATTGAGATATAATTGACATATATATATTGTTGTTAATCCTCACCAGAGGATATCTTTTCTATTGACTTTTAGAGAGTGGAAGGGGGTGAGAGAGAGAGGAGAGAGAAAAACATCGATGTGAGAGAGACACATTGATTGGTTGCCACCTGCACTGCCCCAACTGGGGCTGGGGATTGAACCTGCAACCCAGGTGGGTGCCCTTGACCAATAATCTAACCCTCAACCCTCCAGTGTGCAGGCCGATGCTCTAACCATTGAGCAACACTGACCAGGACCATTTTTAATTAATTATTTTTTAATTTTATTTTTTATAACAGCTTTTTATTGCATGGATTCAAATACACAGCAGATCAATCATGTTCCCTGACATTTAACAATCATTTAATAAAAGCCTGTTAATGCATTCCTCAACACTATAATTCTAAGGGTCTTCCTTCAAATTCACTTTACAAAGCCTTGCACAAAGAAGAAGTTAAGCACCAGTAAAAAAGACTGTTGTTAGCAGTAGTTTTATTTCATCATCATCATCACTGTCATCAGTAAACATGCAGTTTCTTTCTTTTCTGTACATGGCATTGTAAAATGAGTGCCACATTCTGCCTGTGGTACAAAGTATATAAGTACAATATATCAATACAAAGTTGAAGCCATTAAAAATAACTTAGTAAGAACTACTAGGAGATAATTAAATCTGGAGTATTGATGGAATCTATGAACATTATAGTAAATGTTTTACTTGGGAAGGGGTGAAAGGGTTTTATGTGGGTTTTCTAAGTTGCTCCAAGTTTACTTTCTTTCTGCTGTGATCTCTCAATGCTGCAGAGCGTTGTGAACTGCATCTCCGTGCAATGCCACCGGAGATCCCAGAGCCATGGTAGACTGTGATGGGATTAGTGGACACTTCAGGGAGACCCTGATACTGTCTGCTGGCCCTCAGCCTTCCTGTTTCCAAATATGTTATATTAAAACCTTGTTCCTTGGTGAGTTCACTAAGCAGCTAGTTGTAATTTGTACTTGGAACTCTGAGGAAGCTTCTTTTCAGTAAGTTGAGCTTTTCACCAGGAGAATTCCTCAAGGAATACCAAGTACATCCTAAAGAATGCCCTCTTATGTTTGTTAAAGAAATGTGGTTCTCACCCTGGCTGGTTTGGCTCAGCAGTTAGAGCATCAGCCCACAGACCAGAGAGTCACGGGTTCGATTTTGTTCAGGGGCACGTACCTTGGTTGCGGTTCCTCCCCAGCCCTGGTCAGGGTCGTGCAGGAGGCAACCGGTCGATGTGTTGTCCTTACATCAATGTTTCTCTCTCTCTCCCTCCCACTCTCTTCCTTCCACTCTATCTGAGATAAATAGCAAAATATCCTCAGGCAAGGATAAAAAAAAAAAGAAAGAAATGTGGTTCTCTAAAGAAATATTACTGAATTTTGCAAGGAACTGCTCAACAGCATTTCTCTTGGCCTGCTTTTTGGTGCCCTCTTTCCAGTTTCCATAAATGACTTGAGCCTGCAAATTCTGGTATATTCTCTATTATGAGCAGTTCCTCCTTTCTGGGAAAGGGTATATTCAGGAAGTCTCCAGCCATGATAAATAGCCAATTCCTATAATGAACGCATAGGATTAAGTTGGTTCTGTGGTTGCTCGGAAGGATCAGGCATTAATGGGTGAGGAACTACAAAGCAAATACTTGCATTGGCCTTCAAAGTGCTTGTGGTAGCTTCGGCAGCTCTGTGTCTTACCAGCCTCTTACTTGTACCTGTGCCTGTGCAGGTATGTCACCAGTACTTACCCTGAAGGTGAAAGTGAGCATTATTTGCACATTGGATCTTGAACATTCACAAACCATCTGGGATACTCTTGGTCTTCATGTTGTATTTGTGTAATACCTGCATCGGTGTTTTCCCAGGCTTAGCTGTAATTATATTCCCCAAAGGAATAGGTCCTGCTGCCCGTGCGCTTCTGCAGTGGGGCCGCCATGCGATATGCTCTGGGACATGGTGAGGAGGGAGGGTCCTGGGCGGTAGGAAGAGCGGTGGCGTGGGGCAGCGCGTCTTTGCTCAGGGGCAGCCAGGCCCTGAGAGGGGTGTTTCAGTGCCAGCACCAATGCTGCTCCCTAACTTTTTTATTTTTAAATTGAGATATAATGGTATGGTAAGGTATTTTTTGTATTGTTTTGCCTTGAATTTACTGGTCTCTTTTTTTTTGGTTAACCCTCACCCGGGGATATAGAGATATATATATGTTTTCTATTGATTTTAGATAGAGAGGGAGGGAGAGAGAGAGAAAAAGAGAGAGAGAGAGGGAGGGAGAGAGAGAGAGAAACATCCACGTGAGAGAGACACATCGACTGGTTGCCTCCAGGGCCAAGGAAAAACCACAACCGAGGTATGTTCCCTTGACTGGAATCGAACCTGCAATTCATTGGTCTGTGGGCTAACGCTCTAACCACTGAACCAAACCTGCTGGGCTACTGATCTCCTCTTTTGCAGTTAATGTTATGATAATTCCATCTGGTGTATTTTCATTTCACATTTTTTGTTGTTTTTAATCCTCAGCCGAGGATATTTTTCTTTTTGTTAATTTTATTTTGTTTTTATTTTCGGTTAATCCTCACCAAGGATATTCCTCCATTGATTTTTTTTTTTTAAGTTAGTCATTATTTATTTATTTATTTTTATTTTTTTCCCCTTTGTTGATTTTAGAGAGAGAGGAAGTGAGAGGGAGAGAAAGATAGAAACATTGATGAGAGAGTGCATCAATCGGCTGCCTTCTGCATATCCCCCACCGGGGATCAGGTCCACAACCTGGGCATGTACCTTGACCGGGAATTGAACCAGCCACCTCTTGGTGCATCGGTCGATGCTCAGCCACTGAACCATACCAGCCAGACCCTTCATTTGATTTTTTTAGAGAGAGTGGGAAGGAGGGAGGGAAGAGGAGGGGAGAGAGAAAGAGAGAGAAACATTGATGTGAGAGACATACATCGATTGGTTGCCTCCCGCTCTTGCCCTGACCACGGCAGGGATTGAACTTGCAACCCAGGTGTGCCCTTGACCCAGAATGAACCTGTGACCCTATTGTTTATGAGCAAACACTCTAAACACTGAGCCATACCGCCCGGGGCTCATTTCAAATAATAATAATAAAAAAATCTACAAAGTCTTATTCATTTCAATCTTCCACTTATCTCCTCATATCTTTCTTTGAAATCTTTAAGGATATTTAGCATATTTATAGTTGTCTTTTTATGCTAATTTTTCAGCTCTGTCATTTCTGTTTCTGTGTCTCATTTTCCTGCTTCTTGGCATGTGTCAAAGTTTTTCATTGAGTGATGAACTTGTGATTTTTTTATTTGTTTTGTTTATAGTAAAGTTTTGTTGCTTTCTCTTAAAAGGTTTGTTAGGGCAGGTCTAACTCGGGCTGAGTTAGCCATGCCACTAAATTGATATTTTAAGTATCATACTACCAAAGAATTTTCTGATGCTGTGACCTTACGCCCCAGGTACTCAACAAAAATTTCCTATTATGGCTGGTAACAACTCAAGTGTCTCCTAACTCTTTGGCAGATCTGGGAATTGTTTACTTATTTACCTTTATTTGTTTTTGTTTTTGTTTTTTTTTCCCCATAATTGTGAAGCTGACCTTGTGCATATGTGACTTAATATTTAGCAGCAAACTTAAGGAAACACCTATACAATTTCTTGAGCTCTTTGCATAGATCCTTCCTGTATGGTACTTTCCTAGCAAATTTCATCTGCTTTAACCTGAGTGAACTCGGTTCTGTGTCCCCTGAACCCTCCGAGAACCCAGTGTTCTTGGGTTTCCTCTCACTGCACTGTGGGTCCGGAGTAGCTTCCAGGCGTAAAGGTAGGATGACTGTAGAACCCACTGCAGATGTCCCCCTTCCCTCATTGTGTTTTCTTTAATTTAATATCTATAAACAGTTTTTTGGATTTTTTTAAAACAGTCTTCTAGTTTATTTATAGTGGGAGGGCTAATTCAGTCCTACTTAATCCATCATGACCAGAAACAGAAGTTTTCATTTTTGTGAATATTTTGGTGTTTTCTCCTGCATACTAAGGAAGCCTTTGAGGCCATCTCTGGTGTTGAGAGAGAAGGAATTTTTCTGGAGAGAGAGAGGAGACTCCAAGGCCATTTGCTGTGCTGTGGATTAGCAGAGGATGTGATTAGACACAAGACCATGGTTGAGCATCCCAGAAAAGAAGGGGGTATGGCAACTGGGAGATTGTGGGTGGCTGGGCCCCTCTTCTTTCCCAGTCATCTTCCTAACTTCAGGGATATAAGTCAAGGATAACCTGTACATTCAGACTATTCCAAGAGAGCAATTTCCTGGCTGGAAAATTCTATATCTCTTATTTTAGGTATGGATAGCATTTTTTTTTTTCTCCTTTCAATGTCCATGGCAATTTAATTATTTCCTTTAATATTTTTCTTCTGCATCAGTGCTATTTATCGAGGACTTCCACAACTTAGCCACTCTGTTAAGGATTTGCATTCATAAATCTATTTAATTTTCACCATACCCCTATGAGGCAGGTCTAGGATGTTCTCTATTTTACCCATGAGGACAGCAAGGTTTGGAGGGGTGAAAACATGTGCCCAAGACCACTTAGCATGGGCATGGCTGGGTGAATTTGAGCCTATGTCCTTCTTGCTTCATGCCTGCAATCTTGACACTTGGCTGTACTTCCCCCTTTACCACGCACTACCCTCGTACTATAGCTGTCTCTTTACCTGTCTTACCAGATCATGAATTGATTGAGAATAGGAACCCTGTACTTACACATCTTGTGTCTTCAAAGCATCTAGAAGAGCCCTTGTCTACAGCAAGTTGAAAGAGAGAAATATTGTCTCTTTTTTATTTTTCATTTTGACAAAGAAATAGCCCTAAACTCTTAGTGAACTTGTTACTACAGAACTTCCTTATCAAGATTAATCTTTCATTGTGACTTTGTTTTACTCATTTTATTCCTAACCAAGCGTAATTACCAGAGTCAGCTGACAGGAAATCAGCTGTCTTTCTATACAACAACAGATGGCGAAAAGGAGAAGCTCATTGTTGTTCTGTTGTGCACGTACCAGTAATGGCAGACTGTGGAGTAACGTATTCTGTATTTGCTCCTTTTAGTCTTGCCTATAAATAGTCTCCTCTTACACGATTGATTATTATATGTTCTGTAGTATTAGATAAATGTTTATTAAAATCAAATATATGCTCTCAAATAATGATAGAAATAGCACAAGAAGACCCTGTAATCAGTAACTTTAAGTTATATTTTTATTTGCTAACCAAGTGACGCAGTGATATCTTGATTAAGTCTGTCAGTAGCCAGAGGAGAATTGCTTTTAGTCCAGGAAATAGCTGGCAGGTTTGTCCGAATTCCCAGGAGAGGATGTCAGAGGTTTCTGGGTGAGTGCTTACAAGAGTGCTTCCATTAGATGAAGAAGCAGCTTGACTATTGGATGACAGTTTCCACAATTCATCCCCCTTCCCCAGGGTCAAACGTGCATGTTCTAGAAGGCATTTAAGCACATCTGATAACCCTCCTCATTGAACTCGCAAACTCCACGTAGGCTGGTGTTTGTTAGGCCAGAGGCTACGTGTGAGGTGAGAAAGCCTTGCTGCAGAAAGCTGTCAAAAATCTATTTCAAAACTTTTTTGGAATATTTAATTACTCAATTAACAATGCCTCTAGGTGTAGCAAAAGTCCTTGAGAGGAGAAGGAGGAGAAGGGATGTGGCTAAAAACATCTTCAGTGTCTGAAACTTTGAGCTTAGAAAGACCAAGAGAGGAAGACACTAACGGCAGTGCATTCTGTCTCTGTTCTTCAGAGATTCATTTTCACTGGCCAAAGGCTATAGAACTTTCAGATTTTTTGATTATGAGGTGTTTCCTAGTATTTTGGACCTAAAATGACTTTATTCAGAGTGAGCTCCTGTAAATCTTTTCTCCACGTTTAATGCTTGCAAAAGGCATGTAGCAGGAGAGGTCTTGTTCTGTGAAGTGGAAGGCCCAGAGAGGGCAGAGAGGAGAGGCAGAGAAAGATGGTCATGTTCCTATTTCTCGAGCAAAGCAAGAGGAATCCTTAGAAGTAAGAGGGAATTATGTTTCACATGATCTTTATGATTCTGGATCCGCGCCTGGCCAGTGTGGTTCACTGGTTGAGTGACGATCCATGCACCAAGAGGTCTCCAGTTCGATTCCTGGTCAGGGCACATGCCCAGCTTGTGGGCCAGATCCCCAGTGGGGGCATGCAGGAGGCGGCCAGTCGATGTTCTTTCTCATGGATGTTTCTATCTCTCTCTCCCTCTCTCTTTCTCTCTCTCTCTAAAATCCATAAAAGAACAATTCTTTTTTTTAAAAAAAAGATTCTGGATCCTTCCTCTCTTGGTAATTTTGTGAAGTGGACAAATAGCCACTGAAGTTCCTATCTTTTGTACGCATAATACATTAATGGACGGCTATCAAAGAATTGAATTTAGTCTCTTAGTGGCCTGAACCGGCCCACATTGATTCAGACAACAATGTGAAAGCTCAGAATGAAATCTGTTGTTTCTGATCCCTGAGACTGGCCTGTCTCCTGGCATGTTATGTTATATTAAACATCAGTAGTTGTATCATAAGAACCACCAGGGACCACACATCTTTATCCTTCTTGTCTGGGCAATGCTTTTGAAGAAATCAATGAGTCCTTATCAAATCCTGCTGCCACCAAGCTAGGACTTAAAGGGCACCAGAAGAGTTTCTGTTGTTAACAGAACTAGGCCTGAGGAACAGTTTTAGTACATTCTAACCTAAGCTAAATTTTTTTTTCAGTAAATTCATATTGAATATTATACTTAAAATTCACAATGTAAGAAGTTTGTACAGTAATAATATATTTGAACAGGATGATCTAACAAAACATACAGTCATATTTATCTCAAATGTTTGTAAGCGCTCCAACTTGTTTTAAAATCTATTATTGTATTTTCCTGTGACGTTTCTCTGTATAAAATAGTTGTGGTTCATTCACTAATTCAATATATATATTTTTTGCAGATTTACTATGCATAGGGCATTTTGCTTGATTTGTCTGAAAGTATGCATTTGTCTATTCATTTATTTACTTAAATGTATTACATATTGCATGGCCAAGAACTGTTGTTGGTACTGGGAATATGTTAAATCAACTTTACCAATGAGGTCTCTGGCCCCCTTACAACCTTGGTGCCAGTGGGGAAGTCAGACAGTACACAAGCAAACAAATGCATACATATTTTGCAGAGAACAAAGGAAATGTATTTGTACTTTTAATCTAGCTATTAATGCTTGATGTTATGTAAAAGCAGCTGGGAAATTAGTTCAACATAATACAGCACAGACTGACTTATGTAAGGCAAAGTATAGGGTCTTTTACAGTCATTACTGCAGGTTTTACAACGAGCATGTGAATTACATATTAGTCCCATTTGTTCAGACAAAGAAACTAAGGCCCAGAGAGATTAGGTGAATTTCTTAAATTAAAACTAGTAAATTGCAAAGATTTTCCAATCAAACTCTTACCTCTGACCATAGTTGCATATATTTTTTTGCATTTTTATGTAACATATATTGGATTAATCACCCACAGTTTTTTTCCTTTCTATATTTCAGGTTAAAACTCTTTCAGGAGTAGAAAACCTTTACCAAACCACAACAGATAGTTCTTGCTTTTGACTTTTAAAGTACTTTCAAAGTCTCATATCTGCTTGTGGAGAAAAAAAGGAAAGGGAAGAGTTATTTCTAAAAATTGCCCTTGCACACTGATTTCACAAACCTCAGCCTTCTTAAAGCTTACTATACTTCGCAGTCTTCCTTAGGAAATAGATGAAAATTTGAGCTAGGACACAAACAGGAAGGCTCGGAGGCCACATTTATCCTGTAGGCCCCACCTCTTAAATAGCTACCGTGCAGTGGGAATTGGTTCTCCACTGAGGCCGAGGGCTCTGTTGACCTGTATTTCACTGGCTGCGGGGCAGAGGCACAGTGCTGTCCTGTCCTGGCAGTGGAGGCAGAGCTCGGTGTGAGGGGCATGTGGGCTGGAGGATGGCCTCCCCATCTCCGGGCCCGGGGGACACATGGTTGCAGAGATATTTTGGGTTTCTCCCTTGAGCATATCTTCCCTGAAGATTTTTAATCGGCTAAAAGGTAAGGTTCAGAGAACTTCCTAAATCAATAACTTGGGCTACAGACATTTTTCTGCAGTTTGGTTCTGTCTTTTAAGAGAAAAGAAGAGAGCAAACAGTTGCTACAGCTTTTAAAATAAATCAATTTTTAAGTGAATGCGTAGGTGGGGCTTATTGTCTTATTAGTAGATTACAGTTACATATTGTTCAGTGATAGTAAAACTGTTAAAGAAGATTTTTGTTATGGTGTGAATGTAAATGTCTCAAGGTCAGATATAGAAGGAAAGTAGATAAATCCTGTTGCTAATTTGGGTAGATTAGTTAACATAGGATCTTAATAGCCCTGGCTGGTGTGGCTCAGATGGTTGAACATCCTCCCATGCACTGAGATGTCCCTGGTTCGATTCCTGGTCAAAGCATATGCCTAGGTTGCAGGTTCTATCCCCAGTAGGAGGTATGCAAGAGGCAGCCAATTGATGTTTCTCTCTCTCTTCCCCCCCCCTCTCCTCCCTTCCTCTCTCTCTCAAATCAATTAAAAAAATTTTTTAAAAATAAAATCTTAATAGATGCATAAAAAAGAATAGCTTATGAAGTCATTTGATTCCAATTCCTGTTTTGGAGCTGGAGCTTTTAAACTATCTAATCCAATCTTTAATTAGATATAATTATCTAATTTTAGAAACATCTACTGAAGTGGACTCTGTTATCCACTCTTTAACAGAACTAATGTGTTTCTCTGGTCAGACTACCAGGCTCTCCCGCTGGTTTTCAGTGTGGGACAAAGGGCACCAACCGGAAGCGGCTGTGTTTGTTGCCCTAGTCCTAGAGAAGACAGGTGAGTGGGGAGGCAGTTTGTCTTATGTGCTTACCCTGCAGACAAGTGTTCTGCCTGGGGATTTGTGTGACCTGCATCTGTCCATTTCTTCTGTTCTTTTCCTGTCCTCTGCCTGCTCCTCCCTCAGGTACCTTCTTCGAGAAATTGGCACCTGTGTTAGATTGAACTCTCGAAGCCATGATTGGCCAGTGTAATAACAAGCCACGGTCTACTTCAAGAGACACAAATGGCCTGCTCTTCCCAGAAAAGTGTCCATAATATAGACTGACCTTTCATGTTTAACTTTTAGAATAGTTATCCATACGACCATTTTGTCAATAACTCGTTTGTCTTTCTTTTCTTTTGATAGTTGCTCAGGTCCTTTGTGTTGTCTTTCAGGAGGAAGGAGAAAGGGTGGTTTCGGTTGTTTATTTGAATTTCATTTCCTTTAAATTAGATTAGAATCATTTGCTTCAGGGCATTCTGGGTTCTTCTTAGTTAAGTAGCATCACCTTATATTGTACAATTGTGTTTATAGTTTATTGTTTTAAAATTATTTCACCAGTGTATTTTATAATTGAAGGTAATGTCTACTTTGGCCTCAAAGAGTCTCTTTTAAAATTGTGTGTGTTAAGAAAATCTTCTTAGATGAAATATTGCTTTTTTTGCACAATGTGGGGGAGGGATACGAGTTTCTGTTTGTTCGTTTTAACCTTCACCCCAGGATATTTTTCCATTGATTTTTAGATAGAGTGGGAGAGAGGGAGGGAGAGAGAGAAAAGCATCCATGTGAGAGAGACACATCAGTTGGTTGCCTCCCACATGACCCAACCAGGGCCAGAGATCGAATGGCAACCGAGGCACGTGCCCTTGACCAGAATCGAACCCGAAACTCTTTGGTCCCAGCACTGATGCTCTAACTGCTGAGCCAAACTGGCCAGGGCTGTTTGTTTTTAAGCTTTACCTCAGATTTCAGAAGGTGGTAAGCAAAACCAAGGTCCATGACAGGGCATAGATATCCAGCATGGTGTATAGGAATGGCAGTGTCTTCATGTGCTCATTGTTTGTGAAAATAATTTAACATTTATGTGCTTTGATGATTATTACTAAATGAAGAGAGTTTCTTTAACTTTAAATTTTGTAAATAATAAGGAATGATCATTTAGAAATTGTTTATAAGTTTCACATTCTACAGTTTCATTTTGATGGCCCCTATAGTTCTGCATGTCCTGTCTTTTACAAATTTTGTGAGGGTCTTGTTAAATTCTAACCAAGAGATTCATTGAGTAGCAACTATGATAATCAAAGGCAAGTATAGCAAGATAAGACTTGTGTTTACATTTGAAAATGTAAACAAAAGACTTTATGATCCTAAAGGTGAAAGGAAAAAATTAGATGAAAAAAGAGCACGGTTTAGCTTACCTGAAGCAGAATCTTTACAGATAAGGAATTCTGAAGACAACAGGCATAATAATTCAAGGGTCTGTTAGCCAAAGTTCTGGCAAAATTTTTAGGAAAAAATAACAAAATGGCTTATGAGGTGATCTAGAAGGATCAGCGCCCCTTTGCAATCAGTGGAATGACAGAGTGAAGAACAGATTTACTGGAAGGCCCCCTACTGACCCCAGCTCAGCTGAGTGCACAGTGTGTTTCAAAGCCTGTTTAAAATTCTGGAGATGGTGTTTTGAATGTCTTGCTGACGTAAGTAGACGCTACCTGGAAATTTTCCAAAAGCAGAAGGTGAAAGAAGTTCAGTCAAGATGTGTGGTATTATTATAGTAAACGTGCGGGGAAGCAGTCCTGGGAGACGGCAGGGCCTGGCAGCCTCTGAACCTGCGGTGTGGCCTGGCGATAAGACCGTTCACAGGGAGAGGATTGCCCCAAGAACAGCCACCCCGGGTGCTTATATAAACAGAAGGAAGGAAGGATTGAGAAAACAGAATTGTTTCTTCGTGATAGATAAGCCTGTGGATTATTTAAGGGGGAAAAAGACGATTGAGAGGAGTGTTTGGACAACATAGCGCTGATTAGAGGGCCATTTGTTGCGAGGTGACCTTAGTGATGAATAAATAAATGGTAGGTTTACAAAGCTCAGCTGCCACCACACTCACGGTTTGTAAATGAGCACAGTAAACAAGTCTTGTCTCTGTGAGCTACGACTGAAGTAATTTTCTATTTGTTGGATGTATTTAATTAAGTGAACATAAAGATTTAAATGTTTTTCTTTCTCTTACAAATATAGATATTAAAATGGGAGCCAGGTATGTAAACAATATTTTCTGCTTAGCCATAGACCTAGTTTAGACTTTCCAAGAAACCAACCTAGTACTTCACAAAAATCACATTTCAGTTACTTGTTTTTATTGATTTTTTTTTTTTTTTTTTTTTTAGAGAATTTTTATCATCTTACAAAACTGAAACTCTATACCCATTAAACAACTCCCCGTTCCCTCCCTCAGCTCCTCCTGGCCACCATTCTACTTTCTGTCTCCATAATTTTGACTGGTCGAAGTACTCATACAGTGGAATCATATAGCATTTGTCCCTTAGTGACTGGCTTATTTCACTCAGCATTATATCCTCAAGGTTCATCCTTGTAGCCTGTGTCAGAATTTCCTTCCTTTGTAAGACTGAACAACATTTCACTGTATGTATATAATTTTAGCTATTATTGTTAGTTTTAATATGTTTTTATTGATTTTTTTTTTTTTTTTTAAGAAAGAGAGGAAAAGAGAGAGAGAAAAACATTGATCAGCCTCCTGCTGCACGCCCCCTATTGGAGATCCAGCCTGAAACCTGGGCATGTGCCCTGACTGGGAATCAAACTGGGACCTCTCAGTCCATGGGCCGATTCTCAATCCACTGAGCCACTCCAGCCAGGCCATTTTAGTTACTTGAATACTTAACTACCTGAAACTTCGGAATTGTAGATGTTATCAGAGATACTTCACCCTGTTTTTCTTCTTTTTCCATGATTTGCAGAGCTCATTCCAAACAGTGCTTCCATAAACTTCAGAAGGAATGCTGGAGAAAGGGAGGCAATAGCGACCGCCAGCCCTGCCTACTGAAGGCAGGAGCAGAGCGGAGCCTGACCTGGTGGACGGGCTGTCGGCGCCGGCGCAGGACGTCTGCAGGAACTGTAGGAAGACTCAAGAGGGGTGCCCTTTAGACATATAAGTAAAGTGGAGGCAAAAGATTATTTTTAAATAATAGCATATTAAACATTAATAGTTTGTTATTTCATTCTTTGCCAACTTCAAATTATTTAGGAAGTATGAATCTTCTAGTATATTTTAGTTAAAATACTACGGAATTTATCACTTGATCTATCCCTAGAAGTGGCAGCTCATCTTCGTCCTTCTCCTCCCTCTCCCCACTCCATCCCCCTTGCTGACCCCTACAGTCCCTCTACCTCTTCTTCCTTACAAAAACAAACAAAAAAACACCCTAAAGCATAATCTCTTTTTGCAAAAAGGTAAAGGTAAATCCATGGAAATTCTTCACCAATTAGAGGTTGTAATCCCTTCAAAACTGTTTTCTAATTTATGAAATTGAAGAAATCAGAAAGCGATATTAAATAAACTCATCTTGAACTTTTTCAAGAATTAGTATAATTTCCAAAGAACAGAGGTATCTGAGCTGCCAAAATATCTACCACCAGAAATCTATAAATGTTGGTGGTGATGGCAGGAGTGGAATAATAGAATGTGTGCAGGTATTTCAGGAATACTGTTTCATTAAACTCCATGCAGAAGTGGCTATCCACAGTTTCCCGAGAAGGAAACTGAGGCACAATGAGGGTATGTGTGTTGACCAAGTCAATGCTGCTGATAAGTGGCAGGGCAAGAATGTGGTAGATTGACTCTGGGGCCTGGGCATTTTCTCCCACACTGTGCTGAGTGAATGACAAATTACTTATCTGTCTGTGTTTTTCAGTCTGGAGATAATAGAAAAACTCGCTGAGGTTTTGGTGGAAGTAGCTGCAGGACTTTGAACATTTCAGAGAGGCTGTTTCTCCTCCCTAATGGAACTCCCCTGTTCTCTGTTCTCAGACCATTTTTACTTTCTTTTCTGACCTACTTTCTTGAAGATGGTACCCATTCCTCTTCCCTAGTAATGTGCAAATCTTGTCGCTGTGCTTGTGTGTGTGGGGGGGTGGGGTGGGGTGGGGGCGGGGGGGAACGGGCATTAACTGTTGTGAGAAAAGAAGAGAAAGGAATCACTACCTCTTAGGAACTGTTTGAGAAGTGGTGTATTGCAGAGAATTATTGTATGTTCTTAAACCCTAAGTGGATTCACTAAGCATTTTCAGTAATCTGTTTGCAGTTTTGTTTACTGAAGATTTGGCTTTGGGGTGGTGACTTGACCACTTTGGATTTGTAAACTGGTTCATCTGTCAAAGTCCAGCTCAAATTCCATGCTCCTTTCTCCATAAAGCACTATCTCACCATTTCTCTCAAATTGACTTCTCCAAATTTGTAAAGACTGGGTTATCAGTATCTTTCCATTAATATTTATATACTCCCATACTCAGCAAGATGAGTGTTCTTTTTAAAAGCATTAACTTGTCTCTTTGGCTAGCAAGCAGGCCCCATGGGATACTGATTGCTTCTTTTACCTCAATAACATTCCTCCTCCCCCATAGCTAATACAGAGTTGGCCATTAATATTAGTTGATTTATTTATTCTATTATCCTCCCATTGGTTCTATTTTTGTATCATGAGTGAGTCTATACAGATTGTTCTTTACAAGACAGTTCTTGAAATATTTGAAGATAGTGACCATGCTTCCTCGGAGCCTTCTAAATTTCTCCAGTGCTTTAAACATTTCTTTCACATGTGGCATAACTGTTTGATTGTCTCTTATCCATTCTGCTCTGAATTCAGTCCTGCTTGTCAACATCCTTCCTTAACATGATGCCCGTAGCTGAATTCCAGTTCTGCTGCATTTAGGATATTCATCTCTCCTTTCTGTGTGATATAGTTCCATGCCACTTGCAGTCCAGTTAGTTTTCTTGGCATCCATGTGATGCTGTTGGCTTATACTGGCTTATACTGACTTCCACTTGGCTAACATCTTTTCATCTGCTTCACATGAGCTGTACTCCTGCCAGGAAGCAATCATCCTAGGCATGTGCAGCTGATGTTTCTGAACTTCATCCTCATTCCTCTTGTTTCATCCTGTTCGTTTCAGTCCATTAGTCCTCTCCAGGCAAATTTCTTGATTTTTGGATTATAATTCAAAATAGCCTGTTAGACTAATAAGTAGTCATGTCTGTTCCATCTCCACCAATCAGCATCTTGCATATCAGGTCTTTCTTGAGCTTTAACAGGGAGTACTTTCTTCTTTTTTCATGGACGTGTGAATGTTTCTCCCCAAACCACAGTTGTCACATCTGTAAAATGGAGGTAGAAGTACCTACCTTACAGGGCTACTGTGAGGATTGAACTGATTAGTATGTGTGAAGTGCTTAGAATGGTGCTTGACATATAGTAACCGCTAATAATTGTTTGCTTTATCTATAGGTACTCAGTAAGTGTGAATTTTAATGAAGATTGGAATAATTTATGAACATGATTTTTTTTGAATCCTCAAAACATAGCTATCCAAAGAAACATTTATAAATTCATGGAGACAGAACACTGTAGAGGAACAATATTTTCCCAAGGAGGCATAGTGAGATGGTCTCCAACTAAGGGCCAGACTCACAGACTTGTTGACTCACAGACTTGCAGTCAAATATTAGGTGACATTTTTATAAGCACTGTGCATATTTACTGGTATCAAATAGTGCAGGTAACCTGGCGAAATATGGCTTCCATGTTATGAACTGCATTTATCAGCATTATAATTAAAACACTTAATTGCTCAAAGCCTAATTTTAACTTTCCTGCCCATGAGCTCATGCATTGAACAGCATAACAAAAGAAATTGTAAAAATTTTTTTTTTCTTTTATGAAGCACAGTCTTTATTCCTTTGGGAAAAAACATCATGGTCCTCCAACATAAGAAACTCATGAATTTAATTCTTGGCATTTGCCATGTGGATTAGCAATATTCAGGGCGATAACTCACTGTTCTTTAATATTTATTGATAGTCTACCAAGAATCTTGTGTTGGGCTATGTAGTGTTGAGATGTTATGAAGTATAAGGTAAAATTTCTATACTCTGGTCTACTTGGAGATATGACTCCTAGTAAATAAATAAATAAGGCATATCATATGGAAGTTCTGTACTTAATGAATTACCAAGTCAGTGGTATAGAAAAGTGGGTATTATCAGAACCTCAACAGGACAGTTCTTAATTGCTGCAAATGTATTTCAATTTTCTTTTCACATTCACTTCAAGAATCTCTAGAGACCAAAGACTAGAAGTAACAATAACAATAACATATTTGCACAAAGTGTTTCTTCTTTGAAAATTTGCTCTATACTGCCCTGGCCGGTTTGGCTCAGCGGTTGGAGCGTCGGCCTGCGGTACAGAGAGACCCGGGTTCAGTTCCCGCTAAGGGCACATACCTCGGTTGCAGTTTGTCCCCGGCCCTGGTTGGTCGTGCAGGTGGCAGCCACTCGATGTGTCCCTTCACATCGATGTTTCTCTCTCTCTCTCTTCCTCTCTCTCCCTCCCGCTCTATCTGAACAAAAAATGGAAAAATGTCCTCGGGTGAGGATTAAAAAAAAAAAAAAATTAAAAAAAAAAAAAAAAAGAAAGAAAATTTGCTCTATACTAAATAATAGTGTTATATATACCTGATGATGAGGATTATCATAGATAACACATTCACTTAATACATTCTGGTGATAACCTTACGTTATCTCATTTTTGAGACATGGGAAATCAGTCTCAGAGTGGACACAGGTTATTTCTTAAGTAAGAGGTAAATCTCTGATTTAGTTCCCATTAGTGAACTGAAAAGCCCTTTCTTAACTACTAGAAGATCTTGTTCCCATTGACTCCTAATCAGCAGCCTACTTAAGGTATCCATGATTAGATCGTTATGAACAAACTTTGGAGTGGGGGATAGAGATGAGTTGGAAAAGGTAAGCTAAGGCAGGTTGTAAAGAAACATTTATACAAGCTAATGAGTTTGGAACATCTTATCAACAATTAGGGAAGCCACCCACATCAACTGATTATTAACAAAAGTGGCATTATAAAATTTTTATTTTAGCAACCTAATTCTAAGTGCATATAAAGAGTATTAAAGTGGGAGGAGACAAGATATTGGAGACAAGTTGGGTGGTATAATGCTCTAGATATATCATAAATTTTTACACTGGACATACAACAAAATCATAAAAGGTGGATTTGAGAGAGGGGTCTGAGGTAGACTTGCCTAGATTTGTAGACCTGTCCAATAGGGAGGGCAAAGAAGGGGAGGAGTAACAATGGCAGGGTGTTCAATGATGTCATTCCTGAGGCTGGGAAAAAGGAGTGATTACAGTTCGGAGGGGGCTGAGCTTTAGACATGATGAATTTCAGGTGAAGGAGAACATACTAAAGGCAGTTTGACATCCTGAAGAGTCAGGGCTCAAGAGCAATCAGATCAAAGATTTGTGAACCCTCAGCCTGTAAGTGTAACCATGGCAATAGGTAAGGTCATGGCGATAGGCTGGTGTGTTCCAAGTAGAAGGATATTGAAAGGGGCCAAAGGACTAAACCCAGGAAAGCCACAAATATTGAAAGCATGACCCTTTTAGCAGTGTTCCAGTCTGATGGGTGCAGTAAGAACTCTTGGATTGGACGTAGGTATTTCTGAAGCCTCTGTCAACATGTCCTTTTAAAGTAGCTTCCTTAGTGGCTAAGCCATTAGTTGTTGATTTTTACTAGTATTACTCTCTGAGGATTGACTCCAAACTTGGGAAATGGTTTGCTCTCTGTAAACTGACTAAGGATTGGTATAGTCTCATAAATTATTTGTTAGATATCCCAGCTTTTCTTTAGGACATTTTTCATAAATGCAGATTACATTTTTAGTTTTAAAATAAATTAGTGCAGTGATGAAATTCACATGAAATGATTGACAACCCCTTAATGAGCTCCAGGTTTCTTGTGAAATGTCTTGGAAACTTTATTGGCAGCTTCCTGGGTCCTAATATATGAGTGCTTTAATTCTGTTCTAACACTGTGGTGTTCTCTTTCAGTAACAAGCAGAAGCTTCTCTGAAAATTGGTTGTATTGTTCATTCATAGGCAATGACCACTGTATCAGAGGTAACAGCACTGTATGAGAAGTAACAACACTGCAAGTAGCCTTTGGGAAAGTACCTGACCGAAGGTACTGGGCAGAGTTCTGGCCTGAGATTCTACTGGCTGAGCTCAACTGCTAGATCTTCCTCTTACCAGCTATGGGTCACTGGGCCATTGATTCTGTTCTTTAAGCCTTTGTTTATCTGTAAAATTAATTATGATAGTACAGACAGTGCCTCTCATAGAATTGTTGAGGATTTTCTACAGGTATTTTACCTAATGGACACTAGGGAGCACTGCATGTAATTCCTGAATATTATCGCAAATTGACTACAGTCAATTTCTCTCTTTAATTCTGTTTTAAATAACTTTGTGAGTGCTGTACTCTCTGTGAATGTTTTTAACTGACTTTCCTGAATGTGATATAGTTCCTAGATCTAGTTTCTAGCTAGATGGTACCGTGAGTAATAGATTATCTGATAGTAGGGGATATTGGGCTATCATAGCAGGTCATTCATTGGAAGACTATATTTTTTCAGGGTATCCCTCCCTTCCTCTTACAGAATCACCACTTCACATCTGTAAGCAGAGCGCTGGCCTAACTCTGCAGCTTAAGCAGGGGTCAGAACATCTGAAGCAATCTGCTGATATTCTGGTATGTTCATTTCCTTTGTTCTCCAGATCAGGTCTCAAAGAACACTGTCTGAGTATTAAAGACATTTTCTTCTAATGTCATAACATAGTCATGCAGACATAAGAGCCCAGGCCTTTTCACAGGCTATTATAAAACAATCAGATTAACTTGGGTCTAGGTATTATTGAGGAGTGCACTGTGTCCTGCATATAAAAATCATCCTGCATCATGTTGTTGGGCAAATTTCCTGCAATATTAAATAGATGTAGAAGCTCTGCAAAGGTAAGCAGAACTGTCCTCTTTGGGCTTCTGATCAGGATTGTGGAATTCACATGATAGAAAATGAAAATATTACTGGCAAAATAGTCACTTTCAGGGATTGCATACATTTATCACATTTCCTTTGGTAGGAGAAAAAACTCCTACTTGGTTTTCATAAACTGAATATGAAGACTTTGTTTCTGTAAAATGTGTCTCCATGTTATTTTTATAAGAATTCTGCAATTAAAGTTTCAGTACATAACTCCCAGGGTACTAGTATCACATGATCCCCTAAACAGACATTTTATGAACATCTGCCCTGGTCCTAGGGCAAAGGTCACAGTCAGCAAAGACATCTGCCTAATCTTGTATAGGATTTAAACATCTTCCTCATTATCAAGAAAAGGTGTGTTAGTTAATGGTGAAGCTCCATTTGCCAAGGTGTGCATAGTCCTCTGACCATTCTTTATTGCTTCAGAATGACTCTGGTCTATGTGTGTCTTTCTTACAAATCCCTGGCAGAAATTCAACCATCTTGCTATAAAAGTAAATTGAAGAGAACCCAACACTTCACCGACATTGAACCTATGTGTCCCTAGTTTATGTAAGAGAGATTCTTATGAACTGAAATAGTTTGAAAACCTCAGGGAAATATGAGGACGCGATAAGACATTAGAAAGGAGATGTGAGCAGGAGGCAGGTCCTGCTTGTGAGCAGTGGAGTTGCCCATGACAGTCATCCTGTCATGTGTGTGAACACGGCTCAACTGCACCTTTCACCGCTTGGGCAGGACCAAGGACCTGGAGAGGCCCATGTGCTTCCAGGCAGGGCTGCCAATCCTTGAGCATGGACTGGACGTATAAGATCATCCCATCTCTAAATCTGACCTCAGTTAAGACCAAGGTCAAGGCCAGATGGCCAATCACAATCAGCTTTTTCATCCTTTGTAGAAGCCAGACCACAGGGCTGCTGTTTCTGGATAGAATTTGAGCTTAACTAAATATTCACATATAACATTTAAGCAACAGAGGCTGAAACACATGATTTCACAGTCACAGAATATATATTTATTTCTGGCAATACATTTGTATTCTAACTCTAAAATCCCACTCTGATAGACAGCAGAAAAACTTAATCTAGTCACAGCCACAGTCAGTTGGCGTCATCTAGTTTAGCGCTCTCTAAACTGCTCTTGGTTATAAATCAGGAATATTCAGGATCTTCCCCTTCATCCCTCCCCTTGTACTCCGTGTTGTTGCTTTAAGCCAGGGCCTCTACAGAGGCAGTCAGAGGACCTGTGTTCTGGACTCAGCCTCCCCTCCCCTGACTTTGCCCTGAACTGACACCCTGGGATCCTGGGATGTAATGTGAATCTGTAGGCATGGACATGACTCCCACTTGACTCCCTGTTATGAGCTACCCACTGAGCACCCTCTGCCATCAGGACCCTTATCTCTAGCCAGGAGAGTCTGTCAAACTGAGAACCAATCAATCTGCCTTTTTAACTTTCTCTTATAGCTGAAGCCAGCACCCCTTAGGCAATGCAGGGAATGCCTGACCCCATCTGCCTTAGCCCACCAAGCTCATCTCTACCTGTTATCGGAGGGATGCCCTCGATGTCCTCACCTGTTGCTGGTGGAAGTGGAACTTGTGGGGTGCTATGGGAATTATAACTTCCTGAGGCCCCCACGGGAGGATGAGGTATCGTGGAAAGCTTTACTGATGAGGTAACATTAAGGGAGTTCCCCTCCAAGGTCCCATCTCCCTTTATCCTGCCATGGAAAAAGTCCCCTTTTGTCTTCAGCAGGGCTAAGATCAAAGTCACTGCCCAGGGTCTTTGCTTCATATTAAAGCACAGTTCAGCATCTGACTATCTTAGCTTGTGTTCCCAGCTGCAATCCATAGTGTGTGGGGTCTGCTGGCCATGGGCCATGTAACTTCTAGGGCCACATAGCAGGCCAGCACAGGTCCCAGAACAAGTGAGTGCAAGGGCAAGCAAATGAGAGGAACAAGAGAGTGAGAACTCTGTTTCTGGGTTATAACCAGGAGCTCAACCAACACTTCAGGGTTTCACGTGCTTGCAGTGGCTCCATTTCCTACCCAATGCTCTTTGTTCCAAGTTAGACTGACAGGTAAGTACCTTTCCTACATCACCCCAACTTCACTGTGCATGTGCCCATCTTCCCCTTTGTTGGACCCCTTCCCACAGCGATTTGCAGGGAATGGGCTAGTGGTTCCTTAGGGAGTGGAAAGCTGCAGCTTCCTGGTGAAGCTGTCCAGATGATCATGCCATGCTTATATTGTCTGGACTCCCCTTTGCTTTCTTCCTATTGTTAATATTAATAACTAGCTAATTATGACAGTAACATACCCATTCTTCTTCTTCTCTTTTAATCCTTACCAAGGATATTTTTCCATTTATCTTCAGATAGAGTGGGAGGTGGGGGGAGAGAGAGAGAGAAAGAAAGAGAGAGACATCTATGTGAGAGAGACACATTGATTGGTTGCCTCCCGCACAACCCCGACCAGGGCCTGGGACTGAACCACAACACAGGTACCTGCCCCTGACTGGAATTGAACCCACAGCTCTTTGGTCCACAGGCTGATGCTCTAACCACTTAGCAACCAGCCAGAGCAACCCATTTTTCTTGTCCCTGTGACATGGGATGTCTCTGTAGTAGCGTCTCTTAGTAATTAAAGAAGAGAAGCAGGAATCAAGCCTCCTCCTAGATACTTTCAAAATTCTTTGGGAAACCTATAAGGACCCAAGTCCTGGCCGACGCACTAAGGCCTTATTCTAGGGGTGGGATACTGAGCTTATGGCCTCCAGCAGTTTATGATGCTCTTTCTTTCTGTCAAGGTTTCTTCCTTCTTCAGTTTGGAGTGGGGTGGTAAAAAATAAATTAATTAAGACTTGTTCTGCCAGTTTATATTTCTTTTCCAAACTAATTTCTCTCTCATTTGAGCTACAACCAAGAATTTAGAATCTTTGTTTGCTGTTTTTTTATTTTTAGTTTAGTTTTGTTTTCTCTTGACAATTCCCCTGGAACAAGTGAGGAACTGGCCACACTGCATCTGTCTCTTGGAGTATGGGCTTAAAGAAGGGGCCTGGAGGTAGCGAAGAGGAGACACCTCAGTCAACATTATATCATGACATCCTGGCAAAGGACACCCAAATCTACTCATCAATCAGAGTCCAGATTGGGTTCTCACGCCCTTGAGGTTTCAGACATTTGGGCTGCCCTCTGCACCTGGGGAGGACTGCTGTGCGGGGCACTGTCCCCAGTGTGACTGATGAGGAGCATGGTGCGTCCCTGAGATGGGAGATGGCACCGCTTCTTCGAGTAAAAGACACTGGTGTTTAATGTGTTGAAAATCCAAATATGAGTATTTTGCTCCTTCCATTTTTTAATATTTTCCCAAGAGCCTTGATTAGAATTCTAATGAGGAATCCATTTATTTGTGTGTGCGTGCACAAACACACACACACAACTAAAATCATGTTTCTCTAGCAAACTTCTGGTTGGATTTTTTTTTTTTAGGAGCAAACTATTTAGTCATGGTGGTTACTGTTTCTAATTTTCCTTGGGTCTGCTTTCATCTCCAAATCTTGGAAATCCACCAGTGATACTGTATCTAAATTCAAAAGAGGAGTCCAAAGGTTTTAGGCAGAGTGAAGGCTGGTTTTCTTGCCTGTCCCCAGCCTGCCAGTCCCGTTTCTCCAAGAGAACACTATAGGGGCCACTCTATTCTTAACTTACTGAGCTAGTCTTTTAATGGTTTACCAGTACTTCTTTGATGCCTTTGCCTCAGGCATTCAGCTTGTTTTTCTTTTATCCTTAAACCTGCCCCTAGTAACAAGCCCCTTGAGGTTCTTTTCTTCCTAAAGACTGCCTGCAGAAATAGAACAGACTCATTGCAGTCTTTTTCTGTAGCCCCCACAGACAAGTTCAGACTTCTTGTTTTAAGAGTAGTTACTTTTATCTACAGGAAATTATAAATTGCCAAATTGGCCCAAAGTTCTTGTATTGGATAGCTCCCTGTGTCCTTCAATCCACTCTCATTCTATCCCACTGTTCTGTGCTCTGTACAGCTGTCGGGAGCTCATCAACAGGCCCTCTTGGCCCTCTAGGTCCCAGTTGGGTCTGGCCAAAGACAGGCACAGGACCTGCTGGAAAGTAGGAAGGGAGTGAGACTGGGTTATTCTCCCTCCCTTCCCAGGAAGTGCCTATGTTCCTTTACTCCAGAAACCCAAGAGCTCTTTTCATGACCCCATTCTGCTGTTCCTGTTCTAGCTTTAAAATTCCTTGGTTCTGGTAACCTCTTCTGCCTTTTGCCACTTTTGGTCTAGGGATGGTTATAGCTCATCCTCCTAGTTGCTAGGTTAAGGTCCTTCATTTTATTCTTGCTGGTGTCCTCTAATGCTTCTCACATCACAGTGAAGTCTCCTCAATGACCTTGTTTGAGTTTGCTATCTACGTCTTCCCAGGACCCCAGTGGAATGCACACAGTTCCAGATTCTTGTGCACAGGTCCCAGGGCTGCCTTGCTTCTTGAGCTGTGTGTAAGCTGTGGATCAGCCATATATGTAACTCTGGGAGCTTTGTTAGAAGTGCAAACTCTTAGGTTCTGCCCCAGACTTCCTGAATCAGAAGCTGCATTTTAACAAGATTTCCAGATGATGTGAATGCACCTTAAAGATTGGGAAACCCTGCTCTAGAGATAAGCTTCCTTCTCAGGGAGTGAGTGACCAGTAACCCTGTTGTGTTGAAGATTGCCCCTCTGAATGTCATCTCTCATTTATGAGGAAAGCTCACAACTACACACATCCCTGCCCTCAAATGGATTTATTTAGTGAAGGAATGAAGACATGTTCATGTTACCAGTACCCCAATTGTTTTGTTGAGTGCATCTGCCTGTGCACACTGGCCCAAAGAAATGCACGAGCAGAATTAGTATAGAAAGAAAAATAGTTTAATATTGAATTGGGCAATATGGAGATGGGAGCTCATGCTAAAACCCAACTCCCCAGTGGCCTGTAGGTTTTATATAGGGTAAAATCATAAGACACCGTGGGTAAAGGGTTTGGTGTCCTGCTGAGAGCTGATTGGTCAGAGGTGAAGTCGGGGTAATAAATCATTTCTTCAGGTCTAGAGGGCAGTTCAGGTCTCTTCATCTGTCTGCTCAAATGGGAAAGTAGCAGGTGTCATTTCATCTTAGGGCTCAGGAACTGAAACATAACTTAGGTGAAGATGTTTTCTTTAGCTTGTCAGAGGTCTGGACCATGTGACTATTAGTCAGGTCCAGGCTACTCTCTTCTGCCTCAGGGGTTGCTGATTATCCTGGGGAAAGGCTAGGTGACTGAGGAGTAGCGGAATTGAGGTAGGTGGGGAGAGTGGGAGTGGGAGCCAGAGCCAGAGCCAGATGGAAACAAAGGCCAATTATCACAATTAAAGTTACTTTGCTTGATGAATGTGAGGAAGTCCCTCTGTAAAGTCCTGTAAAAGGAGTGTTTTCTCATTTCAGTCACATTTGGAAATCTTGAGTAAAGATATCTGATGGTAATCCTCTGTCCTCAAACTTCATCATAATGTCACATTTGACAAATAGCAGTAACTCCCCCAGGAACATCTAACAGTCTGTGGTGTCAGAGTTGTTGAGTTGTTTGTATTGTGGCAGATACTGAACAGTCAGAGCCCTTAATAAATTAAGAAGCTGATTTTTTCCAAGAGGAAATTCATGGAAAAAACAATCAACTGATTACCTCATAAGATGTCCTTGGAATTAATTTCAGTGCCTATTAAAAAATCTAAATTCCCCTTTATAAAGGTTCTCATAGGAGTTCCTAATTAGGTCCCCATCATATGTTCCTTGTAAGCAACACTCCCATTCAAGTCTCGACATAATTCATTTAAATGAAATAACACAGATTTTAAATTACCCAAGCAAAATGAGAGGACAATTTTTTTTATACCACTATGAATTTTTTAAAACAAATGTTGGCTTAGGGCTATGAATATTGATTTATTCATCCATCCATTCATTCATCATTCAAGAGAACCAGATGCATCACTCAAAATGGATTCTTTAAAAATATTTTTTTTAATTTTTATTAATTTTTTTAGAGAGAAAGGAAGGAAAGAGAGCTAGAAACATCCATGTGAGAGAGAGAAACATTGATTGGCTGCCTCCTGCATGCCCACTACTGGGGATTGAGCCTGCAACCCAGGCATGTGCCCTGATCGGGAATCGAATCAGGACCTCTCAGTCCATGGGGCAATGCTCCATCCACTGAGCCACACCGGCTGGGCTCAAAATGTGTTCTTTACCCACAGTTTTGCTGCCTTTTCCTGGCACTAGAACTGAGTGATAGAGAAAATATATCTTCATCATTCTAGGTTCTTGAGCACCAGTTCTTTCTTCGTTGGCCCAGATGATACCTTCAACCAGCCCTGTTGCTCCCTCCTCTCTGCTTCCTCTGCTTGTACGCGGCAAGAACTTGGATTAACTTCTCTGAATACTAACAGTTGATGCCCTGATTGTGACTCTGTTATTCTTACACCCCTGTTATGTCAGAATCCTTACTCTATGGGAAGTGTCTGAACCAGCCAGCTGGTCCTGGGAATTCCAAAATAAGCAGACAGAGTTGAGAAACCGAGAAAGGAACATTATTGTGTCTGTAATCTATAAATGACCTTCTGTGCACGTGTGAGCACTAGCCTAAGATGGGTATCTGCTACTACCACTACCCAGCAGAGGTTATGAAATCAATTTACTAGGTCATTACTAGTGTTTAAAAAGGTGGAATCAAAGAGGAAATACATCACAGCACATCACGCACAATGAGACTCGTGAAACTTGTGTTTGTTGCTTGTATGATATGTGTGTGTATTGGACTGAGATGTAAATCATATTTCTTGATATGGTTGAGCTTAAATATTTTTTGAAAATACTCCTGTAGGAGATACACAGCGCTTGAAATAAGAAGTTTCATTGGGGGTGGGGGTGGAATTGGAAGTAAGGCACTTCTCTTTAAATACAGCAGAAAGAGTCAATTAAAGAAAACAGCATTTTGAGGTCAAGTGACCAAGATAATAATATCTAGAGTTGTTATTTTGTACCAGCCAAATTGCACTATTAGCCACCATTGGTCACAAGTTTATGTATTATAAATTTCCCAATTTTATTTTCTTTTCTCCTTTTTTATTTTTTAGTGAAGAATTTTTGGAAAAGTATGCTGTCATGTATACTTAAAGAGAAATTTAAGAGGATTTTCCTAACTATGCCAGTCTAAAAGGGGCAAGTGTATACCCAAGTCAGGATACATTGTCGACAATGAGAGTAAAGACTAAGAACCCAAAGGAGAAAAGAAGCCCTCAGGAAAGGAGGGGCGGCACCGGTGTCCCCACGGTTATTTCACTGTGACCTTCTCAGCAGTACCTGCCCCCCAGGATACTGTCTTAGGACAGCTGACCACCAAGTTCTCTCCGTTCTTTGAAGTCATTATCACTATTAAGTGAATCTCTGAAAAATGATATAAGACTATACCATTTAAATTTTGATTAAAAGGATTAAAACAAATTCCTCCCACAGCAAGAACTGCTATTCACAGCTATTAAAATTTTGCTATGGGGGAAAAAAATCCCTAAAATAGCAAATTTTCATTTTACATTTTCAGTTCATTTATTTTTTTTTATTCTCCAGGCTTTTCTCTTTGACCTAAAAATATCAAAATGTTCCAATATAACCATTTATTCAGATTTAAATTTTGTGTTGAAAATATATTTTCAAAACAGGGAAAAAAAGCAACTAAAACAAAAGCCAGCATCCTTGGAGTAAAGAAAGTTATTTAAACTACACTGTGTTATTTGCCTTTCTTTGACAGTAAGAATAGATCATTTGCCCTCACTTTTTAAGAATGAGATTAACAATGAAGATAATCATGAAGAGACACATTTTCTTCTAGGGAATGGTCCTCAATTGGGGAAAACTGTTTTCATGGTCTCAATAGTGGGAGCTTTAAAAAAAAGCTGATGTCGGCTCCACCCCCTGGGATTCTGATACAGTTGACTGAGAACATGGCCCAGGCACTGAGATTTTTAAAATTTGTAATGTGCAATCAAAATAGTAATACCTTGAATATGGATCTTGTGTCTTGGCTTCCCACAGGTATTTCCATGGATGTTTTACTTCTCAAAAACAGTTTTAAGCAAAGTTGTGATTTTGTACTAAAAGTGTTAGGCACAACATCAGCTTTGATTCTCAGAAGTCCTGAGCAAAAGGATATGATCATTATAATGCTCTCTCTATACCCACTAACAAATTCCTCTTCAGAAGTGCATACTGTGTACCGGTGTCATCCACTATTGGGTGTTATATTTAGCTTTTATTTTTTGTTAAATATAATTTGAATTTTTGTTAAAAACAAAGACATTTTGCTAAGAATTCTTAGTCATTTCTTTAAACATGTCATTTTTATTAAACGTTTAAGAGTTTGGAAATGGAGCCCATGACTCCATTTTCAGGGTGAAAAGTATTAGGCACACAACTCTCAAAGACTTCTGTATTTTAAACACATAGGCATAAGAGATTGTTTTCCACGTAAAAATTTAATTCACCTTTTTAAATGATCTCCAGCAGTTATTAATCACTGCTTAATCCAACTGTCATTTCCTCTGTAACTTGAGTCGTTCTGCTTCTTTCACTGCGTTTTGGTCTTTCTGCCTTCTGTGTAGTCAGCAACTGCAGCTGGGCTTCAGGTTCTCCGCACCAGGTGGGTGGGCGTCTGAGGTGCTTGCTGATTTTCTTCCTACAGATTTTGGCTATATGCATTCATTTGGTCACTCATCAAATACTTTCTGAGTGCCTGCTGTGTGCCAGGTTTGTAATAGGGGTTGGGATACAAAGATTACTAACACACAGCATTTTCCCAGGAAGAGGAATTCTTGTGGCCATTTCTCTTAGACGAGGAGATAATCGGGAGAAGATCCACAGGAATGTTTGGGAGGAGAGAGTAGGTGGCTCCTATCTCTGTCAGCAAATGCTTCAGAGAGCTGATGGTGTTTGGATCGAATCTTAAAGATAAATATGTTACTTGACCTGGCAGCAAAGGGGGAAAGGATATTCCTGTCAAAGAAAACAGCCTTGCAGAAAATGCCACAGTGCATGGCTTGTTCAAGCAAAGGTGGCACTGTGTCTTTGTCAGTGAGGCAGTGCAGGGGCCGAGGCTGACAAACCAAAATTGGGAGAGAAGTCATCCGACCTTTTCACATGTTTGCTCCTTGACCTTTGCATAGTAGGGAGCCAGGAGAAAGGGAACTCCATGAACAGATACACACTAAAAAATTTATCTAATTGCAGTATGGAGGATGGACTAAAGGGAAAAGAGACAGGAAGCAAGGAAAATGAATTAAGAGACTGAACTGTGGTATAGGCACTATTGACAAGATTTGAAAATGACTTAAAATAATTATTTATAGGAAAACCATGAGCACTGTGGGAAATCTGGAAAATAAAAACATACTAGGAAGAAAATACAGATCATCCATAATTCTTTCACCAGAGATAGCCACCATTTAATGATTCATTCCAGTCATTTCCCCCTGCGCATTTCATATGCGTAAGATGTTTTTTGTTTTTTTTTTTAGTTTTCTTCTTTTTTTTGGTTACAGATGTTTCTCCTTTTTTACCCCATTGACACACTCCTCCCCATCCCCCCTGCCCTGTCCCTGGCTTTGTTGTTCGTGTCCATTGGTTATGCATATATGCATATAAGTTCTGTGGTTTATCTCTTCCCTCCCCTCATCACCCCCTCTTCTGAGGGTTGTCAGTCTGTACCTTACTTCCACATCTCTGGGTCTACCCTATTCCTCAGACTGTTATGTTCATTATATTCCACCAATGAGTGAGATCATGTGGTATTTGTCTTTTTCTGCTTGGCTTGTTCACTTAGGATAACACTTTCCAGGTCCCTCCATGTCGTCTCAAAGGATAAGAGATCTTTCTTTCTTACAGCTGCATAGTACTCCATTGTGTATATGTACCACAGCTTTTTTATTCATTCATCTACTGATGGACATTTGGGTTGTTTCCAGACCTTAGCTATTGTAAATAGTGCTGCTATGAACATAGGGGTACATATATTCTTTCTGATTGGTGTTTCATGCTTCTTAGGATATATACCTAGCAGTGGGATCACTGGGTCAAATGGCAGTTCAATTTTTAATTTTTTGAGGTAACACCATAGTGTTTAGATCCTGATTTTTTTAATTAAAAAAATGTTTTTCTTTATTGATTTTAGAGAGAGGGGAAGTGTAAGGGAGAGAGAAATAGAAACATCGATGAGAGAGAACATCGATTGGCTGCCTCCTGCATGCCCCCTGCTGGGGATCAGGCCCACAACCTGGGCATGTGTCCTGACCAGGAATTGAACTGGTAACCACTTGGTGCATTGGTCAGTGCTCAACCACTGAGCCACACTGGCCAGATGAGATCCTGGTGTTTTTTATTTGACACTATGAAAAGTATTTCTTTAATAAAGACACTCCATGAGCAAATTTTTTTTAATCCTCGCCTGAGGACATTTTTTCATATTTTGTTCAGATAGAGTGGGAGGGAGAGAGAGAGAGAGAAACATCGGCGTGAAAGGGACACATCAAGTGGTTGCCACCCACATGTCCCAACCAGGGCCGGGGACAAACTGCAACCGAGGTACGTGCCCTTAGCAGAAACTGAACCCAGGTCTCTCTGGACCGCAGGCTGATGCTCCAACCACTGAGCCAAACTGGCCAAGAAGAGCAAATTTTTTTTATATATCTTTATTGTTGAAAGTATTATAGATGTTCCTCCCCATTGACATCCCCCGCTCCACTCTCCACCCCCCCACCCCAAACTTGTCCCCTGGTTATACGTATACACATATAAGTTCTTTGATTTATTTTCTTCCCACTCCCCAACCCCCTTCCCTCTGAGATTAGTCAGTCTATTGCCTACTTCCATGTCTCTGGATCTATTTTGTTCAACAGCTTATTGTATTCGTTATAGTCCACAAATAAGTGAGATCATGTGATACTTGTCTTTCTCTGACTGGCTTATTTTGCTTAGCATAATAATGCTCTCCAGGTCCCTCCATGTCATCTCAAAGGATAAGAGAGCTCTCTTTCTTTTTTATCCTCAACCAAGGACATGTTTCCATTTTTTGTTCAGATAGAGTGGGAGGGAGAGAGAGAGAGAGAGAAACATCGACGTGAAAGGGACACATCAAGTGGCTGCCACCCGCATGACCCAACCAGGGCCGGGGACAAACTGCAACCAAGGTACGTGCCCTTAGTGGGAACCGAACCCGGGTCTCTTGGAACTACAGGCCAACGCTCTAACCGCTGAGCCAAATCGGCCAGGGCAAGATCTGTCTTTCTTACAGCTGCATAATATTCCATTGTGTACATGTACCACAGCTTTTTTATCTACTCATTTATTGATGAACAAAGGGCTGTTTCCAGATCTTAGCTAATGTAAATAGTGCTGCTGTGAACACAGTGGTGCATCAATTCTTCCTGATTGGTGTTTCAGGCTTCTTAGGGTATATTCCAAGAAGTGGGATCACTGGGTCAAACTGTAGTTCCATTTTTTAATTTTTTTGAGAAAACACCATATTGCTTTCCATAGTGGCTGCACCAGTCTGCTCTCCCCCCAGCAGGGAACTAGAGTCCCCTTTTCTCCACATCCTCACCAGCACTTATTGTTTGGAGATTTTTTGATGGCAGCCGTTCTGGCAGGTGTGAGGTGATATTTCATAGTTGTTTTAATTTCCATGAATGGGGATGCTGCCGATGGAGACCGGTCCACGGGAGCTTCACTGCAATATTGCTGCACATGACCTGAATTTCCAGAATGGTAAAGACAAACAAAACAGTGTACAGTTTTCTCAACATACATTATAATTGTGTTGCTGAAAAACTCTGTGTATAAAAGAAAAACTTTCTGTTAAGTGTAAAACTGAATCAGGCTCTAGGTTCTGACAATTATAAACAGGTCTTGCACCTGCGGTGAATGTCCACCAGGGTATTTGAAAGTCAGGTGTGACACAGGACAATTCTTTCTTGGCGCAGGACTGTCCACTGCAGTGTAGGACTCTTGGCATTCCTGGCCCTGCCAGTTAAATACCAGCAAGGCCCCTATTTGTTCCAACAATCAAGCTCTCCCACAGCATTCCAGAGCACTCCCTGTAGAGTGACACAGTCCAAGAGAGAAGCATGGGTTCTCAGCGTTAAATGCCCCTCCTTTGCGTTCTTTAGGCTTTAGAGCTCAGGCTAAGAAGCAGAGAGGGAGGAACAATAGTGTAGTAACTGTAACCTTTGTAGAACTCTGTGTTTCTCCCTCCCTGATCTGATGATGGAGTTCCTCCACAGTTTTTACATAAATTGCTGCAATCCCTTCCTTCTTCTTTCAACTATACATTCTTAGGTTAATTCATTAGATACACAAATGTTGCAGGTCCCCCTAGCAATGGCTCTAATCTAGCCAGTTTCCAGCCTATTTATAGACAAAATCTGTTCCTTACATCTGCTTCCAGGCTGATGTTCAAAATTACCGGGTTCAAACTTCTATTTTAAACATTAAGCAGAACATAAAGAGGATCGTGAAAGAAACACCTTAGTTAGTCTGGGTGGTTTGTGTGGCATTTATTCTCATCATTTGGATACAAAAGCTTTCCATATTTCTTCCCAAAAGACCATCCTAGTTTAAGTCACGTGAGCTTGAGCCAGTTAGTTTACACCTGGAGCTACCATTCCTTCCCAATTAAAATAGTTGTGAGACATGATAAATGTGAAATCTAAAATGCTAAATATATAAAATGCTAAAATATAAGTTCTATAGTTTTTATGGATTGTAATTAACACAGAAGACCTTGGCATGTAAGAGTAGGTAAGATTTTCTTATACTCAAAATAAAGACAAATGAGGAAAGTTGTTCCTCCAATATTTCATATATATATATATATATATATATATATATCACTTCATGTTTATTTTTTCCTTTTCTTTCTGTCTTCCCACATGCAAAGGAAATGATCAAATTTGGGGTAGATAGAAATGGTCTGGAAGAAAATTAAATTTGAAGCTCCAGAGGTTATGTTCTGAGTGAAAAAATAAGTAATTGCAGATGATTTTCAGAAAACTTTTTAAATACCCTTTTATACTCTCCCTCCTTCCCCATCTCAATTCCATGTGAAGCCATATTGTGAATTGTAGAACACAATTTGTGTTTCTTGGCAGTGACATTTAAAAGATGATAGGATGGTTTGTTTTCAACAGTGAATGATGTATATTGGCTTCCAAATGAGGATTTGATTTAGACTTGTCATTTGTTTAGGGAGACCCATGAAGGTTAAGGGCAGTCAAGAAGAATATCAGAGAATATAATGCACAATATGAATGGAAAATTTTACACCCAAACTCATTCATGAATATGGGAGTGTGTTGGATTACTTTCTCAAGGCTCTGTTAGATCATTCGTGTAGTGGATATGAAGGGGAGAGAGAGATTATATTTTGTAATTTGTGTACAATGATAAAAGTAATATTAAATCTTTATTCATTTCTAGTTAGGAAACATAAAAATATTATATAAACACTGCTAAGCTCTTTTTCCACTTAGTGTTCAATAATATTTCTCTTTTAGAAGAGTGTACATGATATGCAATTCTAGATGTATGGTGTTGTAAAACAGATACACAGAAAATTGTGCTTAAAGTAGCTGCCAAATTTGTTCTATCTTTTCTACAGCACATGATGGACAGTCTTCTCCCAACTTCCTCTGATCCTCCCCACAAACTCAGTTTCATAATAGACTAGCAAGTTTTGTTCAAATCTATTTTCCTGCATAATGCTGTAAGTAAATTGCAATGGTTTTTGATGAATGTTTTATCCTGACTTCAGAAATATTAAAGAAATTGTCGCTTTTTAAAATCAGCTCATTGACCTTTGGCATGTAATAGGAAAATGGAGCACAGTCCTGTGAATTGCACAGGGGTCTTGGAACTGACCAGTCGCTGCAGGAGAAACTTGATCCTTTCCCTGGCTGTTGACATCGTGTTGCTGTTCTGTGCCTCACAGGATGTAGCTGTGCTCCAGTAATGTAGTTTTAGAGTGCATTGTCTTGCTTAACTTGTGATATAAAAATTTCATAGAGGTTTTCAGTTTTTCTTGTGCATTGTTTACATTCACTAAAGGGTCTAAAGCCTTATTTCAAATCCTGCTTTTTATTCAAAGATCTTGGACTTTGGAATATTAAAATCACATGACCAACTTAATTGTTCAATTACAGTTTTCCTAGATTCGTGAAGGAAGATTAAATACATTTAAACTTTATGGAGAAATCAACTAAAACACTGAAATTTTATTTTCACAGATTGCCATTAGAGTATTTTCCTGCACATTTGTTTTATTAAAGGCTAAATTTTCTAAGTCCAGAAGGAGAACTCAGATCATTGTCCTCTCTAGATGAGAAACCGTTATACAAAGGTTCAGACACAGAGTATGAAAATAGCACAGGCAAGTTTTGAATGAGCCTCCCATTCTTCCTGTGGTCCAGCAAGGAAAAGTCAAGTCTAAGAGCTTCTTAGTGCTCTAGAGGGGCACAGCCTGTGGTCCTGTAGGGAAACGAGGAGCATGTTGTTGTCACTGTGGCTCCTCAGGAAACAGTCTGTTCCTTTAATGGACAAGGGAGAGGCTTTCTCCAGACCTGTCAGGCAGGCACACAGCAAATGCTCCTGCACCTCTTCTTTCTCTAGGGGCCAGGACAGCAAACTTCCTGTGTGAGGCCGGGGAAGTCCTTCCTGCTGTGCCGCATGAGCTCTGTCTGTTCAGCTCTGCCTCCACAGCAGGAATGTGCCATAGCCTGCACTTACACAAGTGGAAGTGGCTCAGGGTCGGTGTAGCTGGCGCTCTGGCAGACTGGATTTGTCCACATGTCGTAGTTCACTGACGCCAGGTCCAGGGCATGTGCCACCTTCTTACTGGGCTAGCTTGGATTAGCCCAGCCCTTACGGTGAAAGGAGGCATCTGGGGGCCTAGTTCCCATTCACAAAAACGGCGACCAGATATTTAGAGGTTGGACCTCCCTAAGCACTTGTGATATCCAGGTCACTGTCTGAGACATCCCAAGGAAAGTTTGAAAACATGTAGACAAGGAACAGTTATACTATTACATTTCCTGTGTAACATTGGAGTCTATATTCAAACGATAGCAGGTGGCAAAGCCAGATTGTTATATAAGGTTTATAGGCTTTTCCTATATTTGGAGACAGTCTGGTAAATGGACGGATAGAAATGCTCAACAAAAGGTATAGCAGCATGCAATGATGACATTACAAATATTCAAAACTCTTAGAAAGGCCCAGGTACTCACCAGGAACAGCAGGCCCTGGTAGAGACAGCCAGCAAGGTTCTACTGGCGCGCACTCGGTGGAAAGATGTTCTCAGCAGGTGGTAACAGAAAACGCACTCACACATGCATACCTACACTTATTTCATAGAATACTGAGATCACACGGGGCTTGCCTTTCTCCATTACAAATCTCCATCATCCCTTTTATTCCCAGTTGAGAAAAACAGGACCTCTGATAAGCTTGAACCTATATCTTCCTGTCCCCTTGGCAGGCCTGCTTGGTACCCCCACACTGCACACTCCCAAATCAGTCTCTTCTTTTCATAAAACTTCTTGCCCTGTGCCTTCAAAGACTCTCAGACTTTTCTTATTCTAAATCAGTAACCATTTATTTGAATATAACACTTTATAATTAACATGTTAGTCATTTCTACAGAAAAAGTTAGGTGTTCATGCAGGCTGAGAGATTCAGGGGTAACCAATACACTGTACTCTTTTTAAAGTTAATCTCCCTGTCTCTCTTTTTCCCCTCTGAATTCTATTAAGTTCATCTTTATTGTCTTTTTTAAAAAAAACCTCATTACAGCATCCTATAGGCCTTATAAATAATGGGATTGGCAAGTGAACTTATTTAACAAAAGGTCTATCAGACCTTTGGAAATAAAAGGGGCATAGTCCTCTCTCTGTAAAACTATCCATTTGTGTTTCCTTCTCCTTTTCATGTGTACACACACACTTCTGTGATTTTATATTTCATTCAAAATTAACTTGAAAGTTTAAATTTAACTAATGGAAAAGGAGAAACAAAACTTAGCCAGGGTGGCTGGTTGCAGAGTCCTGGAAACTGATGATGGCAATAAGATAAGGTTTATCTAGGCAGACCTAGGAGCTCACCAGAGGGGAACATTTTTTTATGTGTCTGTGTCCAGTAAATATTTATTGAAATTAAATAGGCTTTGGGTTCCTCATTGGTCTTTGTCTGTTCGTTTGCTGCCCTTCAGGTGTTGTATAAGGTTAACTTTCTGTGGCAAGATGTATCCACTTTCAAAATCTGTCTTACCTTGTGGAAGAGAGCCTCTTTTCCCTGCTGGCATCAGGATGCCCCACCTAAAGCAAGACTTTAGAAATGGAAAATAACCCAGGTCATTTTGATGCTTTTTGGAGTTTGTTTCATGTTGTTTTGAGAAAACATGGCTGTCAACTCAGAGATCCCTGCCTTCCGGAAGCTCGCGAGCCAGGCACCTCGCTGCCTTCGCTTCAGAATGCTGTCTGAGCTCTGGCAGCTGTTCCTGGGACAGTGTGTTCAACTTAAGGACGGTGGATTTCCATGAAAGTTTATGTGGTATTTCTTACCCTTCCATCTCTCCCTCTCTCTACTCTTCTGTTTCCTTTTCTTTTCCAAAATAGCATACCTTTGTTATCTCTTTGGAGTTGGCACTGCCAGGAACTGATTCCACAATTTGGAGGTCTGCGAGAGAAAGGAAATTAGAGAACAGTGATTAACCTCAGGTTTTTAAAAACAAGTTGTTGGCTTTTTTTTTTCCCTAGTGAAAACTTGAGTTTAAAGTAAAATAATTAAATGTAGAAGGAGAAAGATAGGTTTTATTTTGTTTAATAAAATACAAATTTTTCTACAACATATAAAAAAGAAATTATTAAATTATTAAACCTATAAATAATTTTCTGAAACATGTTTCTTCAATACACTATTTACTTAAGAAAGGATCGATATATACCTACAACTTATCCATCTTTATGCATTTAGTATTTATTCATATGAAACAGGCATCATGACAGGACTTATGATAGTCTGAGATGCCAAAATAAATCTCTTGCAATTTCTCATTTCAAGTAGTTGAAAATCTAATAGTTGAGATGAGTCATATCTTCAAGTCAATGTGTGAGTGGCATAGGTTGGCAGATAATTTCCATGTGGTATGATCAGGGAGAGTGTCTTAGAGAAAGTGGTACTTACTTTTATTCTTAGTTTATACATCATCCCCTTTCTTCTCTCAGCAATGTATACTGTTTCTTTTTTGGTGAAGTGTTCAAATCTTCAGCCCATTTAAAAAGTCAATTGTTTGTTTCATTATTATTACATTTTCAAAGTTCTTAAAAGATTTTGTATACAAGTGCCTTGTCAGGTAAGTGGCTCATGTTTTTATTCTTTTTAATAGTATCTTTGAAGAGCAGATTTTAAATGTTTTATTTTATGGATAGTGCCTTTTGTGTCTTACTGAAATCTTCACCTAACCCAGTGGTTCTCAACCTTCCTAATGCCGTGACCCTTTAATACAGTTCCTCATGGTGTCTGCGAATGTATCTGCATGTGGGCAGACCCGCCTGGAGACAGACAGAGGAGCGGTGTCTTGCTTCCTAAGACCATTGGAAATATGTTTTCTGATGGTCTTAGGCAACCTCTGTGAAAGGGTTGTTTGACCCCCAAGGGGGTCGCGACCCACAGGTTGAGAATCGCTGAACCCAAGGTCACAAAAATTGTCTCCTGTTTTCTTCTAGAAATTTTAAAGGTTTTAATTTTTACATTTAGGTCTATGATCCATTTTGAGTTAATTTTTGTATATGGTATGAAGATCTTTATTTTTGCATATGGATCTTCAGTTGTTCCCAAACTATTTATTGAAAAGATTATTCTTTCCTTACTGAATTGCCTTCACACCTTTGTTGAAAACCAGTTGACAACATATATGTGGGTATATTTTTGGACTCTATTCCATTGATTTGTGTGTCTGTTGATTACAATACTGTATTGCTTTCTCCCATAGCTTTATAATAAGTTTTAAATTTATATATGTGTTCTGATTTTTATTTTTTTTCACAGTTGTTTTGGTTAATCTAGGTTCTTTATATTTCCATATGAACTTCAGAAAACTTCTCAGTTTCTACAAAGAAAGCTTGCTGGGATTTTTATTAGGACTGCATTAAATCTATAAATCAATATGGGGAGAATTGACTTTTTTTGTTTTTGTTTACATTTTGAAGTGTTGAATTCTCTAATCCATGAACAAGTTATATCTCTCTATTTATTTAGTTCTTTAATTTCTCTCAGCAATGTTTATAGTTTTCAGTGTACTGGTCTTGCCTATTAGATTCATTCTCCTAAATAGTTCACATTTTTAATACTATTGTGATTGGTATTGCTTTTATTTATTTATTATTTTATATATATTTTAACTCATCTTTATTGTTGAATGTATTACAGATGTCCCTCCTTCTTCCCCCATTGACTCACTCCTCCCAAATCCCGCCCCCCTCCTGCCTTCCCCACACTATTGTCGGTATCCATTGGTTATGCATATATGCATAGAAGTCCTTTGGTTTATTTTATCCTGCCCTCTCTCCCCTCCCTCCCCTCCCTCCTTCCCTTTGAGGTTCATCAGTCTAACGACCAATTTGTACTTCTTAATTCCTTCATCTTTTTCACCCAGCCCCCAGCCCCCGCCCATCTGGCAAGCAACAAAACGTTCTCTATATCTAAGAGTCTGTTTCTGTTCTGCTTGCTCATTTTGTTTGTAGATTCAATTATTGATAGATATGTGTTAATTGCCATTTTATTGTTCAGATGTTTGTTCTTCTCCTTCAAGAAGACCCTTCAACATTTTAGATAATACTGGTTTGGTGGTGATGAACTTCTTTAGCTGCTTCTTGTCTGGGAAACTCTTGATATGTCCTTCAATTCTAAATGATAGCTTTGTAGGACAGAGTAATCTTGGTTGTAGGTCGTTGCTTTTCATCACCTTGAATATCTCTTGCCACTCCTTTCTGGCCTGCAAGGTTTCTTTTGAGAAATCAGCTGACAGTCTTATGGGAGCTTCTTTATAGGTTTCAAACTGCTTTCCTCTTGCTGCTTTTAAGATTCTTTTTTTGTATTTAACCTTTGGCATTTTGATGATGATGTGTCTTGGTGTGGACTTCTTTGGGTTCATCTTGTTTGAGACTCTCTGTGCTTCCTGGACTTGTATGTCTGTTTCCTTCACCAAGTCAGGGAAGTTTTCTGTCATTATTGTTTCAAATAGATTTTCAATTTCTTGTTCTCTCTCTTCTCTTTCTGGCACCCTTATGATGCAAGTTGGCATGCTTGAAGTTGTCTCAGAGGCTCCTTATACTATCCTCATTTTTTTAAATTCTTTTTTCTTTTTTGCTATTCTGATTGGGTGTTTTTTTGCTTCCTTATATTCCAAATCAATGGTTTACTTCTTGGCTTTACCTATTCTACTATTGATTCTCTGTAAATTATTCTTTATTTTAATTAGTGCATCCTTCATTTCTGACTGGTCCTTTTTGATGTTGATGTTCTCACTAAGTTCCTTGGAGGTCTCCTTAAGTAAGTTCCTTGAAGGTCTCGCTAAGTTCCTTGAATGTCTCACCAAGTTCCTTGAGCAACCTTATAACCAGTGTTTTGAACTCTGCATCGGATTGATTGTTTATCTCAGTTTTGTTTAATTCTTTTCCTGGAGTTTTATTCTTTTCTTTTATTTGGGACATGTTTCTTTGTCTCCTCATTCTGGCTGCTTCCCTGTGATTGTTTCTATGTATTAGGTAGAGTTGCTATGTCTCCTAGGCTTCGTAGGATGGCCTTTTGTTGTAGGTGTTCTGTAGGATCCAGTAGCACAGCCTCCCTGATCCACCCAATGTGGGCCCTTGAGGTGCACCCCTAGTGTGGACTGTACACCCTTCTGTTGTTATTGAGTCTTGATTGCTGTTGGCACGTCAGTGGGAGGGACTTACTCAGGCTGATCAGCTGCAAGGACTGGCTGTGCCCACTGACCATTGGCCTCTGACTGCCTTGGAGGATCAGCTATATAGGGGCCAATCACACAGAGCAAGACTTACTTCATCAGGGCTCTGGTACCCACTGAGTCTGCTCATTGAGTGTGTCACTTGTGGAGGTGGTTGGGTGGTGGTGTTTTGATGTGGTCTGAAGCTATCCACTGGGTGTGCTGGCTCTGGGGCAGGGTCAGCCACTGCCTGTGTTCTGTCCGGGTCCACCCAGCATAAGCTACAAAGTGATGTTCAGATGGCTGCTTCTTGTGCTGGGCTTGGAGGTGTCCAGGAAAAGCCAAGTTGTGAAGCAAGGCTGGCTGCTTCTAGTGCCAGGCCTGGGGCCACTTAATGAGAAGTATGGGGCTTGATGAGACCCAATGCTGCTTGTTTGAGAGATTTTAGGAAACTCTGAAGCAGGAGCCCAGACAGGCCAATCCTATTGTAAAGCCTTTGGAAATAGCTTGGGTGGGCCTGAAAGTTGGGTGGGGCGGGGCCTCAGGGAATCAATAGGGTGGGGCTAACAGTGTGAGCCAGGTTGCTGGAGTCCCAGATAAGGATGCGGTCTGCTGCCCTGGGGAAGGGCTCACCAAAGCAACATCAGCCTCTGCCAGCATGTCTGTCCAGGAGAAAGCTGCCTCTCTAGCCCTGGTCCCAAGGCCAAACAGCTCAGTTCTTCTGTTATCTCTAACATCCCTCAAGCTACCTCCCCTTGGAGCTTAGAGGGAGCAAATCTCTGCACAGGCCCTTTAAGAGGAACTGCCTGGAGCTCTCAAAGCCACAGACTTCCTCAACCTCAGTTCCCACTGGTTTTTTCAACCAGAAGTTATGGAGACTTCTCTACCTGGCACTGGTTTCCTGAGCTGGGCACCTGGTGTGAAACGAGGACCCCTCACTCCTCAGGGAGGACCTTCCCAGGCAAGGTGTCCTCCTGTTTTTTATCCACCACATGTGGGTGAGGGACCAACCCGTCCTAGCCTCTGCCCCTCCTACCAATCTCCATGTGGCTTCTTTAATTTCATAGTTGTAGGACTTCCATTTAGCTTGATTTCAGGTGGTTTTGAATGATGGTTGTGCTGTAGCTTAGCTGTAATTTTGATGTGGTTGTGGGAGGAGGTGATACCATGTTTACCTACGCCTCCATTTTGACCGAAGTCCCCAGGTATTGCTTTTAAATATCGATATCTAATTGCTCACTGTTAGTGTATAGAAATACAACTGCTTTTGTATATTGATATTTTATATATTGATCTTTATCTTATAACTTTGCTAAAGTGATTTATTAGTTTTAGTGGCTTTTTTCCTGTATTCTATAGGATTTTCTATATAGATGATCATATCTGCACATAAAGATATTTATTCTTTCCAATCTGGCTACCTTTTCTGTCTTTTTCTTGCCTGATTGCACTGGTTGAACTCTCCAGTACAATGTTGCATAAAAGTGGTGAGAGAAGTTTTCCAGGTCTTGCTCTTGAGCCTAAGCAGAAAACATTCACTCTTTTACCATTACATATGATATTAACTGTTTTTCTTGTCCCCCCCCCCCCCCTTAGATGCCTTTTACAAATTGAGGTAGTTCTCTTCTATTCCTAATTTGCTAAGAGAAGTTTTTTTGTTTGTTTGTTTTTGTTTTGTTTATAGGAATAAATGCTGGATTTTGTCAAATAATTTTTTCTGCATCTATTGTGACAATTATGTGGTTTTTATTTTTTACTGTTAATATATGACTTAAATGATGATGACTAAATATGATGAATTAAATGAATGAACAATTTTCAAATGTTAAATTATCCTTCCTGTCCCAGGATGAACTCATTTGGTTATGCATTATCCTTTTTATGTATTCTGGGATATGATTGGCTAAAATTTGTTAAGAATGTTTGCATTTACACATGTGTAAGGCATTGGTGGTGCTTTTCTTTTCTTTTAGTATCTATCTCATTCTGGTATTTGGGTTATCTGACCTCATATAATAAGTTAGTACATTTTTCCACCTCTTTAGTTTTCCTAAAAGTTTGTGTAGGATTGGTATTATTTCTTCTTTAAATGTTTGGTGAAGCCATCTGGATTTTAAGTATTCTTTGTGGCAAGGAGTTTCACTGTAAATTCAATTATTTTAACATATATAGGGTTACTCAGGTTATATATTTCTTCTTGAGTGAGCTTTGGTAGGTTGTATCTTACAAAAAATTTGTCTTTTACATCTAAGTTGTTGGACTTATAGGCATAAAGTTTACAATATTCTTATATTTTAATATCTGTAAAATGTGTAGTGATGTAACCTCTCTCCTTCCTCACTCTTTGTGTCATCACTCTTTTTTCTCTAATCTGTCTGGATATGGGTTTATTAATTTTATTGAGCAAGCATTTGGTTTTATTGATTTGCTCTACTGTTTTTCTATTTTGTATTTCATTGTTTTTAGTTATGATATTTTTTATTTTCTATTTTTTGCTTACTTTAGATTTAATTTGCTTTTTTTCTAGTTTCTTAAGGAGGAATCTGAAATCATTGGTTAAATAGCTTTTATCTTTTTTAAAAAAATAGGTGTTTAAGTGCTGTAAATTTCCCTCCAACTACTGCTTTAGCTATACCCCACAGCTTTTGTGTTGCTGTATTTATAGTTTTATACTTTATAATTTCATATTGCTTTCTCTTTTGATCCATTGATTGTTAAGAATATTTAGTTTAAAATTTTTCCAGCGTTTTTCACATATATTTTTGCTATAAATTTTTAATTTAATTCAGTTGTCAAAGAACATGTTTCTATGATTTGAATTATTTTAAATTTATTGACAGTTATTTATGGACCAAATATTAACTTTATTTGTAGTGGTATGAGTACACTTGAAAATAATGTGTATTTTGCTACTGGTGACTGGAGTGTTCTGTAAATGTCAAGTAAGTTATCTTTTATACCCTTACTGATTTACTGTCTACTTGCTCTATAAATTGCTGAAAAGGGTTTTGAAAATTTTTACTATAATTGTAATTTTTGTCTATTTTCTATTGTTTTTGTTTTATATTTTTTGAAGTTCTGTTATTAGATGCATAAAAGTTTAGGTTTGTTATTTCTTCTTGATTAACCTTTCTGCTACTATAAAATTATTTGATTAATCTCCAGTAATAATTTTTGCTCTGTAATTAACTTTTTCTGATATTAATATAGCATATATCCACCCAGCTTTCATTAATTTTTTTTTTTTTAGCATGATGTTTTTTTCTCTGCTTTTACTTTTGATCTCTTTGTCTTTACATTTAATGTGGATTTCTTGTCAATAGTGATTTTTTTTTTTTTGTCTTGCTTTATAATCTAATCTGACAATCTGTTTAAAAAAAATTTTTTTTTTCTTTTTTGATTTTAGAGTGAAAGGAAGGGAGAGGTAGAGAGAGATACAAACATCAATGAGAGAGAACATCGATTGGCTGCCTCCTTCATGCCCCGCACTGGGGATTCGGCCCACAACCTGGGCATGTGCCTTGACCAAGAACTGAACTGGTGACCTCTTGGTGCATGGGTTGACGCTCAACCACTGAGCCATACTGGTCAAGCTGACAACCTGTTTTTTAATTAAAAAGTTTAAACTATACACTATAATGTGATATGGCTGGGTGTAAATCTACGATTTCTATATATTATGGTATTTGTCTTTTTTACCTTCTTTTTGGGGTTTCTTTTGGATAAATTGAGTAATTTTTACTTAATAGCTTTTTGTTGTGTTATTCTAGTGATTACTTTAAACTACATATTATAATCTATAACTTATCATAGTCGACCATGCATTAATATGTGTCATTGCTTACTATATACTATAGATTAATATTAATATTATTGATATGAAATAATATTATATTATTTTTATTTTAAACAATCAATTTATTAGCCTTTAAGGAGATTTAAGTAATAAGATAAAACATTTTAATTTACTCCCGTATTTACCATTTCTTATGCTCTTCATTCCTTTGTTTAGATCTGTATTTCCATCTAGTATCATTTTTCTTCTGCTTTTGACAGCATTTCTTTAACATTTCTTGTAGAAAAGTTTTGCTACTAATGAATCTTTTATCTTTTTATATCTGATAAAAACTTTATTTTCCTTTCATTTCTGAAAGATATTTTTACTGAACATGTAATTCCAAATTGATAGTTGTTTCAGTATTTCAAAGGTGTTGCTCTACTGTTTTTTTACTGTATTGTTTCTGACATAGAATCTGCTGATAACTTTTTGTTTTTAGTTTCTGTGTTAATACTGTTTTTGAATGTTTTTAAGATATTTTTTTCTTTATGAGTATTTAAACAATTATGAAGTACCACAGTAAAGTTTTCTATGTGTTTCTTATGCTTTGAGTTCATTGAGTTCCTTGGGTCTGTGGCTTCAGAAGAATTTTCATCATATTTAGACATTTTATTTGGGTGTTTTTAAAATCTTCCATATGTTTACTTTAAGATATCAACTTTTCCTCTAGTTACTTGAACATACAGAATAAAGTTGTGATAGCTGTTGTAGTGTCCTTGTTCATTAATTCTATCATCTATGTCATTTCTAGGTCTGTTTGTATTGATTGAGTTTTCTCCTCATTACAGGCCATATTTTCCTGCTTCATTTGTTGCCTGATCATTTTATATTGGAATTAGTGTTCTGAATTTTATTTTGTTGGGGCTGAATATTTTTATATTTCTATAAATATTTCTGAGTTTTCCCCCACCAGGGACTTGAAAACTGTTTCATCCTGTTGTGCTTACTTTTAAAATTTGTTGGGTAGTACTAGAGTAATATTTAGTCTAAGTTTTCCCTACTCTAAGGTAACATGCTTCTGAGTACTCTATCCAATGTCCTGTAAATCATAAGGTGTTTCACTCGGACTGGTGGGAACACAAACTATTTTTGGCCCTCTGTATTTACTGGATATACTTTTCTCTAATCCTTCTGATGATTCCCACCGGACCTAGAGTAATTTCCATTATAGACTTTGCTGATCAGTACTAAACTGAAGACTTGAGGAGGATCATCTGAGGATCTCTACACTTCTGTCTCTTTGGAGAACTTTCCTCTCTCTATTTTATTCTCTGTGAGCTCCAGAGCATCCTTGAGTTCCAGCTCCATCTGTTCAACTCAGGCTCAGTTGGTTCCCTGTCCCAATACCATGGCCAGGAAGTTCTCTCTAGGTCTTAAGCTAGAGCCATTGTGGGACTCAGTTTGTTTGCTTCCTGTCTCTCAAGGATCACTGTTTTTAATTTTCTAACATCAGTATCTTTGGAATTAATATTTCATATGCTTTTATTTTCTTTATTTGAGGCAGGAGGTCACTTTATCTTGACTGAAAGCTGACACATTAATTAGACAGCCCAACATCTTTGATTGTTTCACAGAGGCTCTCTTTATTATTATTTTTCACTCCCTTTTCTCTGTTTGCTTCAGTTTGTGCTATATTTTATTGATGGGTCTTCAAGTTTATTGATCTTTTTTTTTCACCAATGTCAAATCTGTTATTAGTTCTACCCAGAGAATGTTTCATTTTACTTATTGTATTTTTATGTATAGAAATTTTATCTTTTCTATCTTATCTTTCTCTTTCTCTTTTATGTTTATGTTTTATTTTAAGCCCTTATTTATTTTGGGCATTTTTATTATAGCAGTTTGAACATTTTTTCTTCATCATCTCTGTGTCATTCTACTAAATGATTTTCTCTGGTTATGAGTAACTTTCCTTTTTCATATATCTGTTAATTTTTATTGACTACTTGAACTTGTGAATTTTAGCTTGTGGGTTGGTAGATTTTGGCTTATTTGTTGTTGTTGTTTTTAAAGAGTATATGAATTTATTATGGTAGACAGATATTTGTGAATTTTTAGGAAGTGGGTGCATTCTAGAGTGTCCTCTAGCTTGGGTAAATTTAGCCTAACTAGTAAGACGTGAGACCGCTAAGGTTTCTACTGTATGTCTGCTTTCTACCACATCTCTTTAGGTGGTATGAAGTCTGTTACTCTGTCATGGTTGAAAGCAGTAGTTCACCAGATATGTTTAATTTTGCTCCATAGTTTCTGTCATTCTGGTATTCTGGCTAGCAAATTCTAGCTGACTTTGCCTTCCTGAGCTTTAATATCTGTTCTTTTAACTCAGAGAAGCTGAGATCTGTTCAGTGTCTCTTTCTGTGCGCTTTATTCTGGCGGCCACTTCCAAATAGAGAGCCATGTCCACTGGAGGACGCACCTCATTTGTTTCCTTTCTCGCCGGCATCACAGTCCTGCACTATTGTTAAATTTAAAACAGTTGCCTCCTTAATTTGTCCAGTTTTCTAGTTGTTTACAGCAGTAGGTTAGTTCTGAACCCTGTTGATCTTATAGCTGAAAATGGAAGCTCACTTGTGAATTTTTAATTATACATCTGCATGCATGAATATATACAGTAATTTGTTTTTTAGCTCCTTTTGCCCTTCGCTCTAGGTTCCTTTTGTTCTTATTAGACTGAAAGCTCAATGAGGGCCAGGTCTCCTTTTGTTTATAATTGTGTCTATATTACCTACAAGAGTGTCTGCCACCTTGAATATCATACCCAGAACTAGTAGGTACTCAGTAAATAGTTATTAAATTAATTACCATTATCATATTGTAGTCAATAAGTTTCCACAGAAATCTATTTTTATTCTTCTCTTTGCACATTTTCTTATTCACCTTCACCTCTAAATCACGTTCAGATTAAATTCTTAGCTGTAGATCCTTTGCAGAAATACAGTTTTCTCTTTTCTGCTACTTAGTCAAAATTTGGGCTAATTACTGAGAAAGTTGGAGCTGAGTAGCGGAAGTATTTGAGTTTAATGGTCTGTATCTTCATGTGAATTCTGAAGCATTCACATACAAATTATTTTTGTAGTCTTTCATGGAGATAACAATAAGTGCATTCACAGAAGAATGCTTAGCATTCTATCAGCCCACACTGAGAGGAATGCAGCACAATAGGTTTGAGGAATTCCTTTCTTCAGGAGAGGCCACCTAAAATGGGTCTCAAGTCAACTCAAGAAAGGGAGGGAAGATTCCAAGCATAGAGAAAGCATGTGCAAAGGCCCCCAGTTCTTAATCTGTAGGAAGTGTGCTTGAGGAACTACATTATGTTGTCTTGAAGTCTCATCCAGGTAGAGATGTCCAGTGGGCTGTTAGATTAGTCTGAAGAAGTACTTAAGAATGGAATTAATGCCTGGGGAGGTACCAGCACATAGATTAAAGCTAAACTCTGACATAGGAAGAACTTTTGGGGGGAATCTATATAGATATCTAGAGCATAAAGAGATTTGTAATAAAGGTAGACACCAATATATAAAGATTGGTGGTAAAAAGGATTCAGAAAGTAGACAAAGAAGCACTGGTTAGAGAGGTTTAATGAGAATCAGGAGAGAGTAATCTCTTGCTAGGAGACAGATTTGTTTTTCAGTCTGACCCACAAAAAAGTGGTACTAGAATTACTTAGGGCAGGCACGGGTATGGTGCTTGTAAAAACGCATATACTCGAGCTCTCAAAATTTTCTGAATTGATATTTCTGTGAATAGGGCCTGAAGATATGCATTTTATGATGCCTTCTTAGAAATTTTCAACAAAATAAAATTATGAGCTACGGAGTAGCGTTTTAAGAAGGAAGATTCATCAACGCAGTCAAATATAAACAAAAGTACTAGTCCAATTGGACTGTAAAAGTATACACAGTTTCTGCCCATTTGAAGGAGATCCTGGATCCTGAACCTTACTGCTGCAACTAGGGCACCTTTTGTCAATTTTCAGCAAAATTTGTTAATATATTAATATAATAAACATTCACTGAATTGATGAATAAATCATCTTAAAATATTACTAATAACTAACTGGATATAGAAGAAAAAGCTTGAAGGAGAGGGGCAAAAATTGTCTTTGAACCAATATTGAGTTTGTTGATTGTCATGCATTCATTCCTCAAAAGTGGAAATGGATCTATCTTGTATTCGTTTGCAAAGTCTATTGAGCTCATTCAGTAAACATTTTCTAAGGCTTTGCTATGTAGCAGTCCCTTAATATGTGTCTATTGTGTATATCCAAATATATATCCTAGTACAACAGAGTTTACCTGTCCATCTTTATGATGTTCAGAAATGCAGAGGTATGTAGAAAAGGCTGAGGAAGCTTTCACTTGCTATTCTTCTGGTGTTTTTTTTTTAATTAATTTATTTTTGTCACAGATGTTTCTCCTTTTTTTGCCCATTGACACCCTCCTCCCGACCCCACCCCCCAGCATTGTTGGGTATGTCCATTGGTTATGCATACATGCACATAAGATCTTTGGTTTATCTCTTCCCTTTCCCCCACCCACCTCCTCTGAGATTTATCAGTCTGAACTGTACTTCTTTCTATGTCTCTGGGTCTGTTTTGTTTATTAACTTATTTTGTTTGTTATATTCCACAAATAAGTGAGATCATGTGATATTTTTCTTTCTCTGATTGGCTTAATACACTTAGCATAATACTCTCCAGGTTCCTCCATGTCGACTCAAAGGATAAGAAATCTTTCTTTCTTACAGCTGTATAGTGTTCCATTGTGTACATGTACCACAGCTTTCTTATTCATTTATCTATCGATGGACACTTGGGCTGTTTCCAGATCTTAGCTATTATAAATAGTGTTGCTATGAACACAGTGGTACATATATTCCTTCTGATTGGTGTTTCAGGATTCTTAGGAAATATTTCCTAGAAGTGGGATCACTGGATCAAATGGCAATTCAATTTTTAATTTTTTGAGGAAACACCATATTGCTTTCCATAGTGGCTGCACCAGTCTGCATTCCCACCAGCAGTGCACTATAGTCCCCTTTTCTCTCCACACCCTTGCCAACACTTGTTGTTTGATGATTTGTTGATGGCAGCCATTCTGGCAGGTGTGAGGTGATACCTCATAGTTGTTGTTGTTGTTATTGTTGTTGTTGTTTTTGCATTTATGTTCAGATAGAGTGGGAGGGAGAGAGAGGGGAAGAGAGAGAAACATCAATGTGAGAGAGACACATCAACTGGTTGTCACGGCATGACCCCAAACAGGGCCAGAGACAAACCGCAACCGAGGTACATGCCCTAGTGGTAACCGAACCCCGGACTCTGGTCCACAGGCCAATGCTCTAAGCTCTAACCACTGAGCAAAACTGGCCAGGTCTCATAGTCATTTTAATCTGCATCTCTCTGATGATTAGTGACATTGAGCATTTTTTCACATGTCTGTCTCTTGGCCATTTGTATGTCCTGTTTTGAAAGGTGTCTATTTAGGTCCTCTGCCCATTTTTTAATTGGGTTGTCTTCCTTTTGTTGAGTTGTATGAGTACTCTATATATTTTGGAGATTAACCCCTTATCTGATGTACCATTAGCTATTATTCTCTCTCATATAGTGGATTCCCTTTTTATTTTGATGTTTGTTTCTTTTACTGTACAGAAGCTTTTTACTTTGATGTAGTCCTATTTATTAATTTTTTCCTTTCGTTCTCTTGCCTTAGGCATTGTATCAGTAAAAATTCTGCTGTATGTGATGTCTGAAATTTTGTTGCCTACATTTTCTTCTAGGATTTTTATGGATTCACGAGTCATGTATAAGTCTTTTAGTCGTTTTGAGTTTATTCTTGTGTATGGTATAAGTTGGTGGTCTAGCTTTATTTTTTTGCATGTGGCTGTCCAGTTTTCCCAACACCATTTATTAAAGAGGCTGTATTTACTTCATTGTATGCTCTTGCCACCTTTGCCAAATATTAATTGAGCATAATGCCTTGAGTCAATTTCTGGGTTCTCTATTCTGTTCCACTGGTCTATATGCCTGTTCTTGTGCCAGTACCAGGATGTTTTGATTACAGTGGCTTTGTAGTATAACCTGATATCTGGTATTGTGATCCCTCCTACTTTGTTCTTCTTTTTCAAGATTGCTATGGCTATTTGAGGTCTTTTTTGGTTCCATATAAACATTTGGAGTATTTGTTCTAGTTCTGTGAAATATGTCACTGGTATTTTACTGGTGATTGCATTGAATCTATAGATTGGTTTGGGTAGTATGAACATTTTAATGATGTTACTTCTTCCAAGTCATTAGCAAGGTATATGCTCCCACTTTTGTATATCTTCCTCTATTTCTTTTTTCAATGTCCTGTAGTTTTTTGAGGACAGGTCCTTTACTTTTTTGGTTAAGTTTATACCTAGGTATCTTAGTTTTTCTGCTGTAGTGGTAAATGGGATTGTTTTTTTAGTTTGTCTTTCTGTGAGTTCATTATTGGTGTATAAGAATACTGTTGAGGACTTCCAGTCAAGATGGCAGCATAGGTAACCACAGTATCGTGTCCTCCGACAAACACATCAAACTTACAACTAAACTACAGAACAACCATCATTCAAAACTTCCTGAAATCAAGCTGAATGGATATCCAACAATTATGGAATTAATGAAGCAGCCACATCGAGACTGGTAGGAGGGGCAGAGATGGACGGGCTGGTCCCACACCCATGTGTAGCAAATAAAAATTAGGAGGCTACCTTGGCCGGGAAGGTCCTCACTGAGGACTGAGGGGTCCCCGTCCCACACCAGATGCCCTGTTCAGAGTTCCAGTGCCAGGAAGAGAAGTCCTCATCACTTCTGGCTGGAAAAACCAGCAGGAACAGAGGCTCAGGGAGGCTGAGGCTGCTGGAACCCCAGGCGGCTCCTCTTAAAGGGCCCACATATGGACTTACTCAGACTTGCTCCCTCTAAGTTTGGAGGGGAGGCAGCTCGAGGGGCCCCAGAGACATACAGGAAAGAACTGAGCTGTTTGGCATTGGAGCAAGAGCTATAGAGGGGGCTTTCTCTTGGACAGACGTGCTGTCAAAGGCCTTTGTTCCTTTGGTGAGCCCTTCCTGAGGCAGCAGATACCTGCCCTATCTGGGACTCCAGCAACTTGGCTCACATGGGTTGCCCCATTCTGGTGATTCCCTGAGGCCCTGCCCCACCCAACTTTCAGGCCCACCCAAGATTGGCCTGTCTTGGATCCTGCTTCAGGTTTTCCTAAATTCTTTCAAACAAACAGCATCTGGTCTCAGCTAGCCCCATACCTCTCGTTAAGTAATACACAGAAACAAACACAGGGAGGCAGCCAAAATGAGGAGACAAAGAAACAGGTCCCAAATGAAAGAACAGAAAAAATCTCCAGGAAAAGAACCAAGTGAAATGGAGATAAGCAACCTAACAGATGCTGAGTTTAAAACACTGCTTATAAGGATGCTCAATGAACTTAGTGAGAACCTCAGTGAACTTAGTGAGGGCCTCAAGAGCATAATAAAGGACCAGTCAGCAATGATGGATGCACGGTCAGAAATGAAGGAGGCATTAACTGAAATAAAGAATAATTTACACAGATTCAATAGTAGAGTACGTAAATCCAAGAAGCAAACCATCGATTTGGAATATAAGGAAGCAAAAAATGCCTAATCAGAACAGCAAAAAGAAAGAATCCAAAGAAATGAGGATAGTGTAAGGAGCCTCTGGGACAACTTCAAGTGTACCAATATTCGCATCTTGGGGGTGCCAGAAGGAGAAGAGAGAGAACAAGAAATTGAAAACCAGTTTGAAACAATAATGGCAGAAAACTTTCCTAACTTGGTGAAGGAAACAGACATACAAGTCCAGGAAGCACAGAGAGTCCCAAGCAAGATGAACCCCAAGAGGCCCACACCAAGACACATCATCATCAAAATGCAAAAGGTTCAAGACAGAATCATGAAAGCAGCAAGAGAAAAGCAGTTCGTTACCTACAAGGGAGTTCCCATAAGGCTGTCAGCTGACTTCTCAAAAGAAACTTTGCAGGCCAGAAGGGAGTGGCAAGAAATATTCAGAGTGATGAAAAGCAAGAACCTACCACCAGGATTACTCTATCCTGCAAAGCTGTCATTTAGAATCGATTGGCATATAATGAGTTTCCCAGACAAGAAAAAGCTAAAAGATTTCATCACCACCAAACCGTTATTATATGAAATGATGAAGGGTCTTTTTGAAGAAAAAGATAAAATATATGAACAAACAAAATGGCAACAAATACATATCTATCGACAATTGAATCAACAAACAAAATGAACAGGCAGAACAGAAACATTCTCAGATGCAGAGAACATTTAGTTGGTTGCCAGATGGGAGGGGCGTTGGGGGAATGGGTGAAAAGGTGAAGGGATTAAGTAGTACAAATTGGTAGCTAGACTGACAAACCTGAAAGGGAAAGGGGGTTGGGGGGGGAGAAATAAAGCAAAGAACTTATATGCATATATGTATAACCAGTGGACACATAACAACAGTGTTGGTAAAGTCAGGAGTGGGGGCAGGAGTGGGGAGGAAGGGAGTCAATGGGAAAAATAAGGAACATCTGTAATACATTCAACAATAAAGATAAGTCAAAAAAGAATACTGTTGATTTTTTTATGTTAATTTTGTGTCCTGCTACCTTGCCAAATTCATTTGTTAACTCTAGTAGATTTTTGATGGAGTCTTTAGGGTTTTCTATGTACAACATCACGTCATCTGCAAATAATGACAGTTTCACTTCCTCCTTTCCAATTTGAATCCCTTTATTTTTTCATGTCTAATTACTATGGCTAAGACTTACAGAACTTGATTAAATAAGAGTGGTAAAAGTGGCATCCCTGTCTTGTTCCTGTTCTTAAGGGAAGTGCTTTTAGTTTTTGTCCATTGAGTATGATGTTGGCTGTAGGTTTTTCATATATGGTTATTATTATATTGAGATATGGACCCTCTATTCCCACATTGCTGAGCATTCTTATCAGAAATAGCCCTGGTCGATTTGGCTCAGTGGTTGGAGCTTTGGCCTGCAGTCCAGAGAGACCCGGGTTCAGTTCCCGCTAAGGGCGTGTACTTCGGTTGCAGTTTGTCCCCAGCCCTGGTTGGGTCGTGTGGGTAGCAACCACTCAATGTGTCCCTTTTACGTTGATGTTTCTCTCTCTCTCTCCCTCCCTCCCTCCCTCCCTCCCTCCCTCCCTCTCTCCCTCCCTCCCTCCCTCTCTCCCTCCCTCCCTCTCTATCTGAACAAAGTATCAAAAAATGTCCTCGGGTGAGGATAAAAAAATAATAATAATAAATAAATGTTTGCTGGATTTTGTCAAATATTTTTCAGCATCTATTCATGTGATCATATGGTTTTCATCTTTCATTTTGTTTATGTGGTGTATCACCTTTATTGATTTGTGAATATTGTATTGTCCTTGGTTTCCTGAGGTGAATCTAACTTGGTCATGGTGAATAATTTTTTTAATGTATTACTGGATTCGATTTGCTAATATTTTGTTAAGGATTTTGGCATCTATGTTCATCAGGGATGTTGCCCTGTAGTTTTCTTTCATTGTAGTGTCTTTATCTGGTTTGGGCATAGAATTATGCTGGCCTCATAAAATGAGTTTGTAAATCTTCCTTCTTCTTCAATTTTTTTTTAATAGTTTGAGGAGAATGGATGTTAGGTCTTCTTTGAGATGGTTTGGGTCTGGGCTTTTGTTTGCCGGGAGATTCTTGATTACATCTTCAATTTCCTTAGTTGTTATTGGTCTGTTCAAGTTTTCTGTCTTTTTCCCCTGGGAGATTGTGTATTACTAGAAATTTGTCTATTTTACCTCAATAGTCCAATTTGTTGGGGTATAATTGTTCATAGTAATTTTTAACGATCGTTTGTATTTCTGTAGTGTCAGTTGTCACTTCTCTTTCATTTCTGATTTTGTTTATTTCGGTCCTCTCTCTGTTTCTTGGTGAGTCTGGCTAAAAGTCCATCAATCTTGTTTATCTTTTCAAAGAACCAGCTCTTTGTTTCATTGATCTTTTGAATTGTTTTTTTTAGTTTCTATGTCATTTATTTCTGCTCTGACCTTTAATATTTCTTTCCTTCTAATTGCTCTGGGTTTTTCTTTTGTTTACTTCCTAATTTTTTAAGTTGTAGGATTAGAATATCAGTTAGAAATTTTTCTTGTTTCTTTAGGTAGGCCTGTAGTGCTATGAATTTACCCCTCAGGACTGCTTTCACTGCATCCCATATATTTTGTGCTGTTGTGTGTTCATTTTTGTTTTCTCATAAGTTTTTTATTTCTTCCTTGATCTCCTTGGTAACCCATTCATTGTTTAATAACATGCTATTTAGCCTCCATGTGTTTGAATATTTTTGCATGTTTTTGTTCTAATTGATTTCTAGTTTCATGCATTGTGATCTGACAAAATGTTTGATATCATTTCAGTCTTCTTGAACTTGTAGAGTCTTAGTTTGAGTCCTAACAAGTGAGTATTTTTGAGAATTTCCCATGTGCACTTGAGAAGCATTTGAATTCTGCAATTTTGGGGTGTAATTCTCTGTAGAAATCTATTAAATCCATTTTATCTAGTGCATCATGTAGATTCTCTGTTTCCTTATTAATTTTTTGTGTACCAGATCTATCTAATGATGTCAGCAGGGCCTTGAAGTAATAATTCTGTTGCTTTGATTTCTCCTTTGAAGTCCTCCAGAAGTTTTTAAATGTATTTTGATGCCCCTATGTTGGGTGCCTATATGTTTACCAGGGTTGTATTCTCCTGTTGGATAGATCCTTTCAATATTATATAGTGGCCTTCTTTGTCTCTAGTTATGACCTTCATTTTGAAGTCTGTTTTATTGGTTATGAGTATTGCTACCCCAGCTCTTTTTTCCTTCCTGTTTGCTTGGAAAATTATTTTCCATCCCTTCACTTTCAACCTATGTGAGTCTTTTGTTGTGAATGTGGGTCTTTTGTAAACAACATATATATGAGTCATGCTTTCTTATCCATTCAGCTACTCTGTCTTTTGATCTGAGCATTTAATCCATTTACATTTAAGGTTATTGTTGATATGTACTTATTTATTGCCAATTTTGTTTATTATGATTATATATTTCTTCCTATTTCTTATGCTAATTGCAGCAATCCTTTTAACATTTCTTGCAGTGCTGATTTGGTGCTAATATATTCTCTCAGCCTTTATTTGTCTGGGAAGTTCTTTATGTCACCTTCTATTTTGAATGATAGCCTTGTTGAATAGAGTAGTCTTGGATTCAGATCCTTATTTTTATTACCTTGATTACTTCCTGCCATTCCCTTCTGGCTTGTAGTGTTTCTGTTGATAAGTCAGGTGACAGCCTTATAAAGGTTTCTTTGTAGGTAACCTGTTGGTTATCTCTTGCTGTTGTTAGGATTCTCTCTTTTTCCTTATTTTTTGGCATTTTAACTATTATGTGTCTTGGGGTGTGCCTGTTTGGGTTCTTTGTACTTGGGGCTCTCTGTGCTTCTTGAACTTATATATGCCCTTTTCCTTCTTTGGGGAAGTTTTCTGTCACTATTTCTTCAAATATATTATCTATCCCTTGCTCATTTTCTTTTTCTTCTGTCACAACTATGATGTGAATGGTGTATGTTTCATGTTGTCCTGCAGTTGTCTTAAGCAGTTTTCCTGTTTTTTAATTGTTTTTTCTTTTTGATTCTCTAATTGGGTGATTTTTTCTACCGTTCTTCTAATTCACTGATCTGACCCTCAGCCTCCTCTACTCTGCTGGTTATTTCTTCCAGTTTGTTCTTTATTTGTACTATGTCATTATTCATTTCTATTTGTTTGGGTTTCAATGTTTCTAGATCTTTTCTCATGCTGTTGAACTTCCTCATAATTATTACTCTGAACTCTATCTCTGATATCTTGCTTAATTCCATTTTATTTATCTCTTCTCCTGTAGAATTCTCTTGTTCTTTCTTTTGGAATTTGTTTTTTTGTTCTACCATTTTGGCTGTCTCAGTGGGTTTTGGGGCCTGCCAAATTTTCCCCATTGGTGTTGATGTTCCATTGGTTGTGGCTCTCTCTACTGGGTTTTGATGAGTGTGGGAGGACCCGTGTTAAACACCTCTGTCAAGTCTTACTCCCAGCCACCCTCTCACCTCGCAGTTCCTACCAGGCTCGATTTTGCATCCTCTTTCTGTCCCTGGTTATGCAGGTTCTCTCCAGGTTCTTTTCAGTTAGTTTTCCTCAATGATTTGTCTTTATTTTAGTTGTAATTCCAGTTGGTTCTGGGAGACAGTCTGTGTAGCTTCCATTTACTCTGCCACCATTTTTCCTCCTCTGAGTTTTTAACACTATAAATCTATTTTTTTCTATTACAAAGTATTTTTTATGCCTTCTTTTGAGAAATACATATTGCTTAGTTTTCTTTTTTCTAAGATAATAAAGCTAATAATTCTTTTATGAAAGAGCAGATTCCTCACAAAGTTACTCAAATAGTCATAATTAATATTCACAACCTTTCCCATAATTAACTTTTCATTAATCAATTGCTATAAATTCACATTTACAAAACATTTAAGAAAATTATTTTTTGTCAACTATGTGATTTTAAAGTTTGGCTGGGGACTGATATTTTCCTAAAAGAATTTTATAATAGAAATGGGAAACTAAATCATTTAGTAAAATTAGGGTTCATGAATGTAGTTGCAAAAGTCATTTATTGAATAGGAATGCCAAGGGATCAAGTGGAGATTCAGCCTTGCTCCATTAGCCAAGCCACATTTTCCCAGAGAGGATAAACTTTATGGAACTCATACACAGGTACCATATTGGCCATCAGGGGCCCTGGTATAATTTTATTTTAAAACTCTACTGAAAACAGATATGGGTAATTTTTCCTTTAAAGAAGAAGCTTTTGCATGGGAAATAAAAACAAAGAAAGAAATACTCATGTACTTTCATCAAAAATTTAAAAAGCCAAACTATTAAGTGGAGGCATCCTTTTAAATAAATAAAAATAAATAACATGAAATGCAAGGTAATTCCTTTGCATTATTTGTATTGTCTGGTTGTTGGTGTCAGTTCAGTGCCAACAAAAATCCCTAGTTTGGGATGTGGTGAAGAAAAAAACTTTATTCAGTGCAAACAGCTCAGTTGTGATACAGCACAGCTGTGGAACAACTCAATAGTATTACAGCTCAGTTATTATGCAGCACACCTGTGGAATAGCATGGCCGTGAGGCAGCCCTGAGGCAGCCCTGAGGCAGCCCTGAGGCAGCCCTGGGGCAGCCCTGGGGCAGCCCTGGGGCAGCCCTGGGGCAGCCCTGGGGGCAGCCCTGGGGCAGCCCTGGGGCAGCCCTGGGGCCAGGCCCCTCTTTGGCTGGGCAGCTCTGTTCTGCTCTGTTCTGCTCAGCTGTGCTGCACCTGCACCCGTTCATTCCACTCCACTCTGCTCAGGCAAGACATCTCCACTGTTTTATCTTTCCTGTTTCATCTTTGGTGTTTCAGCTCCAGCCAGGGAAATGCAGTCTTCAGTCTTGGGTGGAAAGGGAAAGTACACTCCCTGGGACCAGAGGTGAGCTGGCATATACAGACAGAAGTCCCCAACCCTGGTCCCAGTGAGGACTCCAAATCCTTGAAGTTTGATTGGTCCAAAAAATACAGTCCTGATTGGTCAGAATGGAGATGCTCTGATTGGTTGGTGAAGATGCTGATGGAGATATTGCTGCACAGCTCTGATTGGATGGGGAAAGCCTCAGTCCTATTGGTAGAAATAGGATTCCAGAAACTCCTTTAGAAGGCCTGGCTCAGATGGCAGGTACACAGTGCTGGCATGCTGTTCAGTGCAGTGCAGTACAGGCTTCTTCCTGAAGTGCAGTTTGCATGAGAAGCTCTTGTGTAGAAACTGCTAGGCTCTGTTTTTTGTTTTTTTGAAATGTGAGCCTGGCTAGCTACCAGGATCCTTTCTTAGTGGGTATCCTCTTTTTCGGGGTCCACGATATTTTTTAAAATGGATGAAAGCTCAACATATTGGCTCACAAGAGTCTATTCATAGAATTACTGATTATCATAATTAATCCCAGCCAGTGGTAAGGAAAGAAGATAACATTACTGGCAAGTGAGTGGCCAGGAAACCTTTGAGGAGGGAAAACTTTCTGGTTGGATTATTCTTCTGAGAAAGAAAAAGCTTCACCTGACTGGGATAATAGAAAAGAAGTCATTCTCCATTCCCTGTGTCATGAACTATTGATCAGGGTTTATAGTTGCCTGTCTGCTGTCAGGGACTAGATGCTAAACTACTAAAGCCATTGATCTCAACTCTGGTGGGATTTCAACGATACTGGAAACCCTCACTGCGTGAAGTGTCAGCCGGTATGAAAGTAGGTGTTTGATTTTCTTTGATGGAACTTACACCTCTTATCTTTCCAAGTTCATATTTAACATGGGCATTCACATTACTAGTCTGTACCTTTCTTTATCACCCTGTGAGGGGACTTGGAGGTCCCAAATTCTGACAGTTGTTCTTATGGCATTTTCTGTGTAAATTGTAGAGGGTGAGGTAGAGAATTAATTTAAATTTTCTTCAATTGGATTATAGTTGTTATTATTAATAATAAACATTAACAAAAATGTGAATTTAGAATTTATTACTTTATTTTAAACTGGCTACGATACTTGGAAAATGTCTCTCTCTATATGCCACAAAAGAAAGCTGAGTAAAAGAAAGTCTTAGCTTGTACTTCCTTGAATGGTGTTAAATAAAAGGCATGAATTGTTGATACTATTTCAAGAAACTAATAATGCTAATATGCCAATTTATGGATAAATTAAAAATGTGATTTATGTTTAATAGTGCTAATATAGTCCTTTCAGAGTAGAGATATAGCAGTTGTTTTTTAACATGTGATACCTGCCTATATGTTATACACAATTTATATAGCCAATGTATTTGATCTGCAACACTTGCCAATTTTATTATTTTTCAGGTTCTTAGAGAACTTTGTTTTTTGTTTTTTAATTCTCATTTGAGAATATGTTTTTATTGATTTTTTTTTTTAAGAAAGAAACATTGATGTGAGAGAGAAACACTGATTGGTTGCCTCCTGTATGTGTCCCAACTGGGGATCGAACCCAGAGCCTAGAAATGTGCCCTGACCAGGAATCGAACCCATGACCTTTTGGTGCATGGGACGATACTCCAACCAATTGAGCCACCTGGCCAGGGTGAGAACTTTGTTTTTATTTTTTAAAATCTTTATCTTATGGGATACTTTTGTACATAGCTCTCTTTGTTATTAATAAAAGTTTTAATTAAGGATATAATTCACAGCATATTTATTTATTTATTTATTTGTTTGTTTGTTTTTTTCAGATTTTTTTTTTATTGATTAATTTTTGTTACAAATGATTCTCCTTTTTTCCCCCACTGATTCTCCCCTCCCCCTTCCCTCCCTGCCCCTTCCCCAGATTGTTGTCCATGTCCACTGTTCATGCATACATGCATATAAGTTTTGTGGTTCATCCCTCTCTCACCTCCCCACTCCTTAGGGGATTGTCCTCAAACTGTTATATTCATTATATTCCACAAATCAGTGAGATCATATGAAATTTGTCTTTCTCTGTTTGGCTTGTTTCACTTAGGATGATACTTTCCAGGTCCCTCCATGTAGTCTCAAAGGATAAGAGATCTTTCTTTCTTACCGCTGCGTAGTACTCCATTGTGTATATGTACCACAGCTTTTTAATCCATTCGTCTACTGATGGGCACTTGGGCTGTTTCCAGATCTTAGCGATTGTAAATAGTGCTGCTACAAAGATGGGGGTACATATATTCTTTCTGATTGGTGTTTTATGCTTCGTAGGGTATATTCCTAGAAGTGGGATCACTGGGTCAAATGGGAGATCAATTTTTAATTTTTTGAGGTGACACCATATTGTTTTCCATAGTGGCTGCACCAGTCTGCATTCCCACCAACAGTGTACTAGAGTCCCCTTTTCTCCACACCCTCGCCAACACTTGTTGTTTGATGATTTGTTGATGGCGGCCATTCTGACAGGTCACAGCATATTTATAATAAAAATATCCAATTGATAATATATTGTATCATGTCCTTTTCAGAAATACAATGAGAGAAAAAAGGATAATCTTTAATGAAAAATTTTGAAACTTTATTATTTTTGTGGTGAGTGATTAAAGAATATAAAGTATAAATGAATCAGAAGACTGGTGATCATGGGGAAAGATCATGAGATTAGGCATCAGGACACCAAGTTTGTAGTTCTACTTCTCAGTAATTAGCAGTGTGATCTTGGATGAGATATACACCCATATAATTAATATATTTTAGTAATGTGGTAACTATACAAACGTTAATTTTATTTAATTGCCTTTTCTTTGGTAGATCAATAGACAGAACATAGTATATATTACTTTGAGTTAAGCATGTGGAGTTGCTTTACTTTTATAGCTAGAAGTGCAGAAAAACACGCCATCCTTCCCCCAGCCCCAGGAAAAGATTCTGTCATTCTGTGTGACAAGAGGGCTTGTTGCCCCACTTGATCCTCCTCCTTGGTAAATCACTGGGGTTGGGTGTATAATGTAAAGTTGTTCTTTTCTTCATTACCACATTCCCCATTTCTAGCACAGTGCTTGTACTCAGAGGTAATACATAGATGCATAAGAATTTAATTGCTGATGTGAATTTCACTTGGTTAAAAAAAAATTCCAGCTTTTAAAACCATTTAGAATATTCCTTGTTGAGTGACTGAGATTTGTTTGCTGTTTTAAGCCTCCCCCTAATCTACATTTTTCTGTATCCTTTACTGCCAACAGAGTGGTTCAGGCACACTTGTTTACCTTTGGATGGAAAAGCTTCATCAGCTTTCTCCTTGTTCTTTAGGTGGGGCCAGGCAGACCAGGAAAGGAACAGAAAACTGGGGTGATGGATGGCAGGATGAGGATGAGAGGATGCCAGAATGACATTGACAGACAAAGTCAGAGAGCCTGAGAAAGAAAGTTGGAACCTCCTCCCTGTCCTGGCTTTTATTACTCTGAAACTATAGCTTCCTTTTATCACCATTGTTTTTCAAGTGCTGTGCAAGACATCCAAGTTGAGCTTGTTTATATGCATGTTAGAAGCCAAAGATTACTGGGAAGCCAGAGCATAAAAACAAGGGATTTGTCCTCTTACTTTCTCTGAATGGCCTCCCAGCGAAGCTGAGAGAGCAAACAGCTGCATTCCTGGGACTGTGCCCAGGGCCTCATTCAGAGAGCAAGTGATTCATCTTGCAAGAGCCCTGCTGTAAAAAGTCCCTCTGTGGTCAGTACCCAAGACCATTTCCTTCTCTTCTTTCAGAAAGGGAAGGGGAAATCTTTGACTTTAGGTGTATTCTAGCTAAAACTCTTGGAATATATTCCAATGGGGAGCAATGTGAATGTATTCCCTATATATTTAGGCAGGGATATCTTCAGCATGAAGTTTAACTCCCTGCTATAAGGATCAGAACCACACCAAGATGTGAGGTTAGGCTCATAATTTGGCACTCTATAAAATTGAAAATTATTGTATTATACCCCACCCTCTTTTTAGGAAGCAGGCTATTGACTGTTCTTACTTGAATATTACTCTTAGTGGGATGGAAAGGGTGCCTATGTCACCTCACCCCAAATGACCTATTAAAATATTTTTTCCAATTATATCAGTTAAGAATGATTTTGGCTGCAAGTAACAATAGCAACAACAGAGATTAGTTTTTAAAATTAAGAGTTTATTTTTCTCACATTTCTGGAAGTCCAGAGATAAGCAGCATTTTACATTACTTCTGAGACCCAGGGCTGATAACTGTAATTTTCTTGGCTTTTCTCTCATGGTTGCAAGCTGCCTGCTGATGCACCAGTCATTTTGTCTACATTTTAATAAGGGAGAAGGAGGAAGAGAAGGGAAAAGTACACATATCAAGGGGGGAAAAGGATTTTACTGAAACCATGGAGAGGAATATTTCTTGTGTGACTTTGGCCAGAATCGTGTCAGATGTCCACATTTGGCCTAAGGGAGCTGGGGAAACAAGCACTGAGAAGGATGTTGGGTCAGAAAGGAGTTCTGATTGATCTAGTTTTATTTATCTCATTACATTTCTAGTAATATTTTAGTGACCCTCTGTTATTCTAGCACTTGTTATAGCCTGATCCTAAATCTAGTTATGAGCATTCTCCCACATTAGGTAAATTATAGCAATCACTTAACTACATGGTTTTACTATATACCATGCATTTTACATATATTAACTCACTTAATCCTTGAAATGTTAATTCCATGAAATGTCTATGATTAATATTTCTGTTATATAGGACAAGGATCTCAAGATCTGACCAGTTCTAAATGTTATTACTAAATACTGTTCTTGCTAACTGTTAAAATGTAGCACAGTATTTTGTAGATGCAGATATAAACAGGATGAGCTTGACAGGAACTCAACCAAATCAGTGAGTCAGCTGCAAAGAAGAAATCAATATGTAATTGACTAAATAGTGTAGACAAGCAATGGTTAAGCCTCACTTCTGGGAGACAGAGCTTTGAGTATGTCTCCTTGTTGCAAGTAAAGAAAACTACCTTGCAACAGCCACATCTCATTCTTGAATAGAATACCCCAAAGTGGTGAACCTCTCTAGTTTGGTAACATTCCTATTTTATAGATTAAGACATGGAGGCACAGGGCTTCAATAGCTTGTTTAAGGTCATAGATCTCAGAGGGGTAGAGCCTACATTTAAGGCTGGGCCAGTAGGCTTCAGTTTTTCCTCTAAATCCCTATGTTATATTCTTTCTCTGGTATAAACATATGTATAGCTATAAGCAAATATACAAATACCTGAAAGGACTTTTAAAATTAAGAAAGATTACTTGTAGGGAGGGTATTTGATCATGGAAAAGGTTTGAATTTATATACTGGCTCCTTTGTCACTAGTGTCAACTAAAGGTTGTTGGCATCAATTCAACACAAAAGAATGCCCAGTTTGGGGTATGTTGAAGAAAGAAACTTTATTTTGTACAAACAGCTCAATTTTAACAGAGTATGGCTATGAAAACAACAAGGCTATGGAACAGCTCAATTGTGATAAAATAGGCTATGAAAACAGCACTTCTGTTATAAGGTCCTGGGGCCAGGCGACCTGGGGTAAAGGGGCCATGAGGCCAGGCTCCACTCCTGCCAGACAGCTCTGCTCGGCACTGGGTCCACTCTGCTATTCTCTTGTCTTTTCTGTGCAGGTCTGCTCGTCCCCGCGCTGGTCTGTTCTGCTCTGGTTCAGCAAGACCTCTTTGGTATTTGATCTTTGGTGTTTATCTCTAGCCAGGGAAATACAGTCTGGTCTTTGATGGAAGGGGAAAGTGAACTGTCAGAGCCAGAGGGAAGGTGACTAATATAGACAGAAAACCCCATACCTTGTCCATGATTGGTGCCCTCCTGCAAATGAGGTCTCCAAATCCTTATAGTTTGATTGGTCCAAAAGGCACTGGTCAGAAAGGAGCTGTTCTGATTGATTGGTGAAGAATGTGATGGGGATATAGCTGCAGAGTCCCAATTGGATGGGGAAAGCCTCAGCCTAGGATTCCAGGAACTCCTTTGTAAGGACTGGCTCAGATGGCAGGAGCACAGTGCAGGCAGGCAGTTTAGTGCAGCAGCAGGTAGTTCTGTGCAAGCTTCTCCCTGAAGTGCATTTTGAGTCAGAGGCTCCTGTGTAGAAATGGCTGCTAGGCTTTGTTTTTTAATTTGAGCTCAGTTAGCCACCTGGAGACCTTCTTAGTACATATCATCTTTCTCACAGTCCACACTAGTCATTCATTCAGCAAATATTTCTGAGTTCCTGTTATTTGCCAAATATTGTTTAAATAAGACACACATGGTTCTTCTATATTCTAGTGAGCAAAATAGTTCCCCAAAATTCAAATAAGTGAATAAATTAATTGTATATTATTGATAAATAAAAAGAAAAATGCAGAAAGCCAATATGGTGGATAGCTAGAGGAATGCTATGTTAGTGTGACCAGGAAAGTATTCCCTAAGGAAGTGACATTTAGGTTGGGAGTTGAGTGATAAGAGTCATCCTGCCATGAAAATTGCAGGAAAATGTTTCAGGCAAACAAAACAAAACAATACAGTAAGAGAAAATTTTCTAAGAGAAGAAAGAGCTTGGCTTTTGGAGAATTGAGAGAAGATTAGCATGCCTAGTTCTAGTGCCAGAGAGAGTGATATAAGGTAATACGGGAAAAGTTCCAAGACAGATTATGCTGTGCCATGAAGTCATAGACAAGACTTGATTTTTATTGTACTTAGAATGGGAAGTTATGCATAACTATTTCTTCCATTGTATAATGAGATGTTTAATACTTACTTTGGCTACTTCATGGGGTTATAGTAAGTATCAAATGATGTAATGTGCATGATAGTAATTTGTTACATGTGAATTTCTCAATAAAATAAGATATAATAAATGCCCAGAGAGTAATTCTTAGCAAGAAGTATGTCTTTTAAAAATATTCTTTGTAAAATACTCAGAAAAACTAAACTTATAGTTAGAGCAAGTGGTATGTAAGCAGATCCAATGTTTTTTAAAAAATGTCAATATTTTACAGTGTTCTGTGGGACTGTAAACCGAATGTTTACAGTATTCTGTGAGAGTTTCAATTCTAGTTAAGACATATATTAGGTTGTAGCAAACTATCTTTCCCACTGTAAGAAGTAGAGAAAAAAAGATAAATGTGAAAATCATGTTTTTTGTTTTTTTTTTTAAACTAAAAAACTTTAATGGAGATATGTGGACACAAAGAAGTCTAAAGGAGCTAAATTCCAGAGAGGGAAGAGCTTTTCTAGGTGAACAGAATCTAGTGGTCATTTCCCTCCATGGGAATGTATCTCTCCTCGAGTCTGTGCACTGCTGGGCAGAGAAGATCACACCTGCATAAGTAGAAGGACTCTACTGGGTGAGGAGGCACCAGTGGAGTTGTTAATGGCTCTTTGCACTGGCCCAACAGATTGGAATTTGTAGAAGTGTCAGATGTAGCATTAGTTCTCCATAACCGATAGTTCTCCTCTTTGGGATTTTTTATGAGAACATAGCAATACAGGAGGCTGGGGGCTGAGCTCTAAAGCAGAGAGAGATTTCTGTAGTCCCATGGTGTTTATCCCCAAATCCTCCTAGTTAAAGGGACCTATAATACAGACAGGACAGATCTCCCCCTTGAAGCTTGTGAAACTGAAGGTGACCTAAAATTTATTAAAGTTGCAACCTAGCCCAGACCTAGCTCAACTCCTGAATGAATTGAAGTGATCTCTGCCTCACTTCAACTATCAGAGATAGGAAAAGGCTTGTTTCTGGAGGAAATTATTACTTACTCTAGTATTGTAGAGTTATTTTCAAAACAATGTCTGCCATACAACAAAAAGTTAGGAACTTTGTAAAGGAAAAGAAAAATGTGACCCATGAACAATTAATTGACTATATTTCAATATTAGCAGACACACTGATGGCACAGATGTTGACATGAAGATAAGAACTTTCAAATACTTGTGAATATGTCAAAGAAATCGCAGTAAAAATGGATTGAAAGATGAATAATGTCAATATAGAAATCAAGTCTCTAAAATGAACTGATTAGACATTTGTGATATGAGAAAACACATCAGAATTGAAACATTTGTTAGATGAACTTAACAGCAGACTGGACACATAGAAGAAAGGAAAAGTGAGCCAAAAGACAGGGCAATAGAAGATCTCTAAACCAAAGCACAGAAAATGGGTGGGGAAAAAGGCAAAACAAATTGTGAGGCATATTTGAGACAATATCAAATGGCCCAACAGCCATGCTTCTGGAGCTCCAGAGGAAGAAAAGAGAGAGAATGGCACAGAAGAAATATTTCAAGGGAAAATAGATAAGAATATACCAAAATTGATGGAAGATTCTAGAAGCTCAGTAAACCTAAAGCAGTATAAATACAAAGAAAATCACAATCTAGGCATATCATACTTTAACTGCTACAAGCAAAAGATAGAGAGAAAATGTTTTTAATCAGCTATAGAATAAAACAACATTATATTTAGAAGAACATCAATAAGATTTATAATTGACTTCTTCAGTACTAAGAGCCCAGAAGACAATGAAATGACATCCTTAAAAGGATTTTAAAAACAACAGAAACTCTCATCCTAACTTTCTAAGCACAATGAATGTATTCATTAAAAATGGAAATGGCTCTGGCTGGATTGGCTCAGCAGTTAGAGTATCAGCCCACAGACTAAAGGGTTGTGGGTTCAATTCCTAATCAAGGGCATGTACCTAGGTTGTAGATTCAATCCCTAGCCCAGTTGGGGTTATATGGGAATCAACCAACCAATGTGTCTTTTTCACATTAATGTCTCTGTCTCTGTCTCTGTCTCTGTCTCTCTCTCTCTCTGTCTCTCTCTCTCCCCTCCCCTTCTTGCCTTCCACTCTATCAGAAAATCAATGGAAAAATATCCTCCAGTGAGGATTAACAGAAAAAGAAAAGAAATGAATTAAAGACATATTCAGAAAGAAACATTAAACAATTTGTTGCCAACAGATTCAAAGTAAGTTCTCAAAACTGAAGGGAAATGATCTGTTATTGATAAATGAACATGAAGGATGGAATAAAGAGCACCAGAAAGACAATTTATTTAATTTTTTTTAATCCTCACCTGAGGATATTTGAAGGAGGGGGGGGGGAGAGAGAGAGAGAATGAGAATGAAACATTGACGTAAGAGAGAGCCATCAACTGGCTGCCTCCTGCATGACCCTGACCAGAGCCAGGGACAAACCGCAACTGAGATACATGCCCTTGACCGGAATTGAATCTGCAGCTAATTGGTTCGTGGACTGAAGCTCTAACCACTGAGAAAACCAGTCAGGGCTGCTTATTTAATTTTTAAAAAGATGATTAACTTAAAAAAAATGATAGCTATTATAGAATGCAGACATTGAAGAAGCAACACATGACAATAGTTAAATAGAGGATAGAGAGAATCATAATCTTGTAAGTTTTACATTATTATGAAATTGTAAAATACTAATTCAAAATATCACATGATCTCACTTATTTGTGGAATATAATGAGCAAAACAAACTGATGAACAAAATAGACCCAGAGACATTAGAAGTAAGGTACAGATTGACAAACCTCAGAAGAGAGGGTCAGGGGGCAGAGAAGAGATAAACCACAGAACTTATATGCATGTATGCATAACCACTGCATAGACATTAGTCATAGACAACAATGCTGGGGACAGGGTGGGGGGTGGGGAATCAGGAGGAGAGTGTCAATGGGGGGAAAAGGAGAAACATCAGTAACAAAAATAAATTAATAAAAAAATTAAAAATAATAAAAATAAATACATAAAAGAATAAATGACTTAAATACAAAAAAATAAAATAAAATACTAGTTCAGGTAGACAGTAATAAGTTACAGATCTCTAGTAATTATTAAAATATAATACAATACAATAATACCTTTTATTCCTTAAAAGGTAATTGAGGAAAATACAATAATAAACACTTTTAATGCCACTTTGAATTTATGATAATTACCATGACCTTAAAATCTAATCTTAAACCTAATGGTGTTTTCCCAACAAAAGTTGCTATGTAATACAATTGCATTCTTTTTTCCGTGTAATGTTTTCCTGGTTTTGTTTTGAAATTTTAAAAATACAGACAGTTGATGAAGCTTAAACTCTATTTATCCTAACATGATGAGGTATGCAACTACAGATTAAGACTCATCAAAGTGTTAGATGAGCCTGAGGATCACGATTATGTGATACTTCAAGAATGGAAGATTATGTTCTCTATTCCACCCTGCAAAGAAGGAGGAAATATTTTGATCCCTAACTAAAAGAGAGAACTCTTCCAAGTGTGCTTATCCCCAAAATGCTGTCTCCTTTGCCGAAAAAGAATAGTTTATCATTGCAATCAAAACATTCTTTAGGTGCATTGTCTCAGATGAAACCAGTGTGCTACTCAGATGCTCATGATCTATATTTCATCTCTGATCCCCCTTTCCTTGGTAGTTTTATGATGATCTCTTCTCTGAGATTCATGAGTGTACCCTTTGCATGAGTAAGAAACTGTGTACTATAACTAAAAGTATCATTAGCCCTAAATATATCTGTTTCTTATCTTCTAAGATTCACTTATTATTTCTCTTTGAAGATTTTCAGTGCTTGAGTATATCTGCATTTTGCTTAATTTCTAAGATAAATTATACTACTCTAAGATAAATTTTGCTACTCCATGCAGCCATTAGGATGATATCTTTGTATTGGCTTGGAAAAGATATCTATGACTTGTTTTGGAGTGGGGAAAAGAAAGCTGTGTGTAGAGCAATATTGATGTGATACAGACGATAGGAGAATTTCTGCATTAGTTGTATATTTTTTAAACTTTTACACTTATTAATTTTAAAAAACTTGGTTCATGTCTGCTGTTAAGACTGTACATTTATTCATGTCAAGCATATTAATATTTTTTAAAATAAACCTAAGAAATCCAGAACTAGAGAAAGTTTGGGACATCTATAAACTTTTTCTGAATACAGTATATGCAGGGCAGTAGGCTAAATGAGCACTGGTAATTGATTACAATTTTATAAGAAGTAGGTATTTATATACAATAACTCTGAATTTGTTAGTGTTTTTCAGTATTAGTCTTTTTCCAATAAAAATAAAAGACTTAAAAGCCTAAAAATAATATAGCTGTCTTGATACCTGTGTTAATTTCATCTGCATTTCACTCCCCAGAATATGTCTTGTCAAACTATAAAGAACTTTGTGAAAACTCTTATCACCTAATTATAAAACAAAGCAGCCTAAAATTATTTGTAACACACAGCACAATATATAAAATAAAAGAGGATATGTTATCTTTTCCTGAAATGCTTTGATTTTTTAAAAAATAAATTGACTACCTTGCTTCAGTTAATGTTCAAAGTTAGAATGACCTTCAATCTGGAACCATGAAAGGATCAATGAAAAAACTCCAGAAATGTTTACTGAAGGTGATTTAGAAATCTAGGGTTCCTAGAGGTACAGACAATATGAGGAAATGGATTTATTTTCTTATCTCCCTCTCTTTTTGTACTTTCATGAATCTCATTGTGTTTTACATGTGCTATAGGACATACTAAATTTGATAAGACATGACTACTGCTGCTCTACATATCAAAATGTAATTGTTCTGCCCCGGCCAGTATGGCACAGTTGTTTGGAGAATCATCCCATGCACGGAAAGTTCCCATGTTCAATTCTGGGACAGGGCACATACTAGGTTGTGGGTTCAATCCCCGGCCCCAGTTGAAGTGCATAGGGGCATATGGGAAGCAACCAATGGATGTTTCTCACATCGATTCTCTCTCCGTCTCTCTCTCCGTCTCTCTCTCCGTCTCTCCCTCCGTCTCTCCCTCCCCCTCTCCCTCCCCCTCCCCCTCTCCTCCCCTCTCCCTCTCCCTCTCCCTCTCCCTCTCCCTCTCCCTCTCCCTCTCCCTCTCCCTCTCCCTCTCCAAAAAGCAATGAACATATCTTTGGGTGAGGATTTTTAAAAATCTAATTGTTCCAAGTGGGTGATAATAACCACATTTGGACATTTCTATGCCATTACCTTTTTCCACTTGGGAGTTTTTTTCAGGGTGAAACAGCTCAGACCACACATTGGTTAAGAAGTAGTCTCGGCCTTTTGGTTCAGTTTCACTTAAACCTTAGAAAAACAAGGCAAGCCCTGGGCCCGTTTGGCTCAGCGGTTGGAGCGTCAACCTGTGGTCCAGAGAGGCCTGGGTTCAGTTCCTGCTAAGGGCACGTATCTTGGTTGCAGTTGGTCCCCGGCCCTGGCTGGGTCATGCGGGTGGCAGCCACTCGATGTGTCCCTCTCACATCAATGTTTCTCTCTCTCTCTCTGTCTCTCCTCTCTCTTCATATGAATTTTAAAAAAAGTGGAAAAATGTCCTCAGGTGAGGACAGAAAAAAAGAAAAACAAAGCAAGCTTGGAGGAGGTGTTTTGAAAGAAGTTGCATACTCATACCAAATTGGAAAATTAAAAGAAAAAAATAATGTGAGAACAAGAACAGAAGATTTTACCTGTATAAAGTAGTTATTTTTTGTGATTGTTGACTGAAGTGTTTTAGTTCAACATTTTGCTCTTAAAAAGTGTAATATTTGTCAATCATAGATCATAGACATCAAATATTTTTAAAATTTCTCTAGCTTTATTGAGATACTATGAACATAGAACATTGTGTCAGTTTAAGGTGTACGACCTGATTTGATACACATGTATTGTGAAATGATTGCCACAATAAGGTTAGTCAACACATCCATTACCTTACATAAAAATATTTTGTTTTATTTTTACATACATCACCAAAATCTCTCAGAATTCCAGATTTTGGGATGTCTCCCTTACTGTTTTTTAAACTAATATTTGTTGAGCATTTTTATGTTCTAAATGCTTCACATGTGCTAATTCATTTAGTCTTTGCAACAGCCGCATGAGAAATGTGCCCAGGAAGCCGCTCCGTTCCCAGCTGTTTGTCTCCTGGATAGGTGGTGGCCCTTGGCTAGTGATTACTGCAGCCCGCACTGCCTGCTCAGGTTGCACCCTTGCCTTGGCGGTGATCCAGTCCCCCCCGAAATGACTGGATCTCTGTGCGCCAGGTTGACGTCCCACTTTCTCATCCTGACAGGGCTTTCCATTGAATGTTATAAATTATTTTCTCTCACTATCTCATTATATCAAAAGCCAACTTAAATTTTTTAAAAATTTTGAAATTCCTTGTAAAATATATATAACACAGGCCCAGCTGGTATGGCTCAGTGGTTGAGCGTTTACCCATGCACCACGAGGCCGCCAGTTTGATTCCCAGTCAGGGCACATGCCCAGGTTGTGGGCCCAACCCCCAGTGCAGAGCATGCAGGAGGTGGCCAACCAATGTTCTCTCATTGATGTTTCTATCTCTCTCTCCCTCTCCCTTCCTCTCTCTCTCAAATCAATAAAGAAAAAAATTTTTTTTGTATATACATAACAAAATTGACCATCTTAATTATTTCAAGCACGTATTAAGTACATTCACACTGGTGCACAACCATCTACACCATCTAGCTCCAGAACTCATTTCGTCTTGAGAACGTAATAAACAACTACCCATTCCCTCCTCCCCTAAGCCCCTACAAACTACCATTCTACTTTTTGTGTCTATGAATTTGCCTACTGTAGGTACCTCATATAAGTGGAATTATACAGTATTTGTCTTATAGTGTCTGGCTTATTTCACTTCGCAGATGGTCTTCAAGTTTCATCCTTGTAGCATGTATCATAATTTCTTTTCTGTATCAGAATTTCTTTTCTTTTTAAGGCTGAATAATATTTCATTGTCTGTATTATATACCACATTTTGTTTATTTCATCCATTGACAGATGTTTGGGTTGGTTCTGCCTGGTGGCTTTTGTGAATGCTGCTGTGAATGTGGATGTGCAAAAACTTCTGAGACCTTGCTTTCAATTCTTTTGGGTATTTACCCAGAAATAGAATTGCTGGATCATATAGTAATTCTATGTTCAATTTATTAAGGAAACTCCATACTGCTTTCTATAACAGCTGTACCGTTTTACATTGCTATCAGCAGTGCACAAGGGTTCCAGTTTCTCCATATTCTCATCAACATTTGTTTTCTGGGTTTTTTTTTTGTTGTTGTTTTTTGTATGTTTGTGGCAATCCTAATGGGTGTGAACAGCCAATTTTTTACACTTCCTCTGTCATCGTCTTAGATACTTTATAGAGACAGACTGTATTTGTTTTGACTAATACAAATAACTTCCTACTTTTTGAGTATGTGAAAATTATGTAAGTGCTTTTGTGGTAAGTCCTAAATGGCCACAGAGTCATTATGAATTATAAAGAGTAGAAAAAAAAGGACCACCACTGGATAGAGATTATTCCCTGAAACCCCTCTTTACCACACTAACTTAATCTCTCCACTGATTTTAAACCTAAATTGAATTTTGTGATTTATGACATAGAAGACACTGATTTTAATTCACAGGTATTATTCTTTCCACAGAAAATCCATTCCTCGCTGCCGAAGAATTAACAGGATGCTCTCCAATGAATCCCTACATTCTCCTGCGTTCAGCCGCTCCAACTCACAAGCCTCTGTAGACAGCACCTCCATGGAAGATTTCTGGCGGGAAATAGAAAGTATTGAAGAGAACAGCATGGGAGGGCAGGAAGAGCAGGTACCGGCTGAGGTCAAACCTGCTGATGGTAAGGTGTTAGATTCCTTGTCTTGTGTGCTGACTTGCTGTCTTTGTGTGCTCTCTCTTGTTCTGCCAACAGGTAGAACTCATCTGATTAGTAGTTTAACAACTGAATTTATAGAATCCAGCATATCAGCTACCTCTTCCCACTGATTTATATCTACTGGACTGGCTCTAGGTGGCTTCTGTTCAAGGTGACATGACCTGAAGGATGGCTGTCAACAAATTGATCCCTTCCATATCACTACTTAGGGATGCTGTGCCTAGCTATTAATTTGATTAATTATCATCTATCAGACTAAGTATTCTAACTTTGATGGCCTTTACATCTGTATACTTGACTATTAATTAGAGAGAGAGAGAGAGAGAGAGAGAGAGAGAATGGGAATGAATTGCCAGGATAAATTTAAAGAAAAGTATCTTTGACTTTGAAGCATTTACTTGCTTTAATGTATTTAGAGAATATATTCTTCTGTAGTACCCAAAATAAAAGCTATATAAAATATACTCATTTTCAGTAAAACTAAACAGAAGAAGGTTGAGAACCAAAATAAATAAAAAATAATAAAATAGTATAATTATCTTTAGTGCCAAAGGGAGCAAGATTACTCATCTGGGATTAAAAGCATAATCCATCTCCTCCAGGTCCTACCTGTCAACAAGTAAATACACTAGAGATCCGAGAAAGACTGAAGGTAGTTCAGTTAGTAAGTATACAGGTATATATGTAAGAATGTTTTCATTAGGCAGTTATATAACACACACAAACATGTATAGATGTATGTACTTACATGTATTTACACAATGTGTATGCATATGTATTACATACATAAATACATACACATATTTATATCTATATTTCTATAATTAAAGACATTAATATATGAGTTCACACCTATACCTTCAATTTCAATATAATACCACTGGATTCATTGTACTTTTCTCCCTTAACATATTTGTGACTTCCTTCTTAGACATCAAGAAAACGGGCTTTCATTATCGTAAATCTATCTATCTGTTTATCTATCTATCTATCTATCCATCCATCTTTATTTATACTTATTTGATCAACCCCCCTTTATGTTACTAATTTTTCTCTACCTCTAGAGATTGCCCTTCTCATCTCAGGCTCCAACATTCCTTGCCTTGCTCTGTTCCAACTAATGACTTTAGGCTTCAGGACTAAATTTAGTGAGAAGAGAAAGTAGCCATCTGTTTTTTAAGAAATTAATATCCACATACTGAACATTTATACTACTTCCTTTTTTATATGTCCAGTATCCATCTTATGTTTTTAGCCCTTACCCATTAGCACATCTTACAGAGCAAGTTTACTGGTGATAAATTCTCTTGATTTTTATTCACCTGAAAATTACTGTATTCCACCTTTATTCTTAAAAGGTATTTTTGCTGGATTTCTAATTATTGTTTGACAAGGTTTTCTTTTTCTCTCAGGATTTTAAAGATTTTATCTTACTGTCTTTTGACCTCCGTTGTTTCTGATAAGGAGTCAATGTATTCATACTGTTTTCTCCCTGTCTGTAATGTGTTGTCCTTCTCTGAATGCATTCAAATTTTCTATCTTTGGTTTTTAGCAGTTTGACTTTAAGATGCCTAAGCTCACTTTCTCTTGTGTTTACCTACTTGTTGAACTAATTGGTTTTTCAGCAAATTTTAGAAACTTTTGGACATTATTTCTTCAAATTTTTTTTCTGCACTACTCTCTCTCTTCTCTGAAACCTCAGCTAGACATATATCACAAAATTTAACAATTCCCTAAGGTCACTGGCGAATGTTTCAATTGTTTAAAAATATTTCTCTATCTTTTCCATTGGATTATTTCCATTGATTATTGCAAGTTTACTGGCCCTTTCTTTTAAGGTCTCTAATACACTGTTAAGCCCTGTCAGCACATTTTTTATTTAATATATTTTAATTTCCAGTTCTATAATTTAAATTTTAGTTGTTTTATACATTTCATTTAAAAATATATTTTTTTCTTTATTGATTTTTTAGAGAGAGGGGAAGAGAGAGGGAGAGAGAGAATGGACACATTGTAAGAGCGAACATCGATTGGCTGCTTCCTGCATGCCCCCCACTGGGGACTGGGCCCGCAAGCTGGCATGGGCCCTGACCAGGAATCGAACTGGCGACATCTTGGTGCATGGGTCAATGCTCAACCACTGAGCCACACTGGTTGGGCAACTTTTCATTTTTGCTGAAAATTTATGTGGATTCATCATGAGCATGTTTTCATGAGCCTTTGTACTTGAGCATAGATATATTAACAGATGCTTTAAAGTCCTAGTCCAACATCAGTCATCTCCGAGTCACTTTCTATTGACTACCTTTTCTCCTGATCAAGTCATTCATTTCTTTTCTTTTTATTATATCCTTGATATTGTAACATTTTTTATAATCTAATAATATGGTGACTCTCTATTTTATTATCTCCCTCTAAGGGGGTTAATTTTAGTTCTAGCAGTTAATTTGACTAGACTCATACTTCCAAGTCTGTCTTCCCTGCTCTATGTAGCATCTATAATCTTGGTCATTTATTTAGCCTTCTAGCTGCTATTTTTTTAATAGGATTCTTGGTGTCTCTCATGTACCTTTTCAATTTAAGGTTTAATCAAGGATTTGGTCAGAGTTTATGCACACATTTTCAAGTTCTTTCCTATGTGGCTCTCTCTTAACAGTAATATGTCTGTCATTTTCCAGCTGTTCTGATATTCCCATACTTTATCCTCTGACTTTTTAAATAAGTATAACTGTGGTTTTCTGTTTGAGTTCTAGCCACCCAATACTGTAGGAGTTGGAAAATGACCTCAGTTTTAAAGTTGTATAAATGAGAATCTCACCCAGTGCATTTCCTTTTATCAAAATTTAATTGTTTTTAAGTTCCTGCAGGCACTTGGTTCCTTTTCATTACCTTCAAATAGTTACTCTTATGTAATTAGCTCAGAGTTCATAGTTGTTATACATGACTATTATTTCTGTGCAAGCTCCGCTACCTTTCCTGGAAGATTTTATTTCCTTTTTAATATGGTTCACCAACAAACTTACTAATGTGGTAGATTAGTACAGAATGGTACAACTTAGGTACAACTTTGGTTCACCTTTGCATTTTCTGTTCAAGGGACAGTTTATAAAACAAATAAGCAATAAAAACAGGAAAGTAAGTAAAAGATTTGCCTAGCTAGGAAATTGACCCTGTGCAGCATGTGACAGGGTTTTGTTCACATACCAATGATGCGATAATGTAAGCATCGTCCAAGACTCCTAGACTCATATTTTGACAGGCTATTTACAAATCAGTCTAAACTGCTTTTTAGAAAAAGCTCGTTCAGGAATGCTTGTTTAGTATAGTTCCCAGAATTGTATGTGCAGTGGATTTTCTGTTACAAGATGTTGTTATTCTGAATTCTTTATTATTTCTGTGCCTCTAATTTATAATAGCAATTGATTTTTATTGTGACTAATTTTACATTTTTTAATTTCCTTCTGAAAAATGAAAAGATTTACCTAGTGTTCAGAATAAGGAAAAAAGTAAGAGAACAAATATCTATTGAATACATGTTCTGTTCCAGGATTTTTTGACATTTGTCATCACTACATTGATAAAACAATCTTCGTAGCCACCTAATAATTTTGTTATTATTACTCCTATTTTCCCAAAAGGATACTGAGGTCAAGAGATATCTTAAAACTCTCCAAAGTCATTTATCTGCTAAATGGTAGCATTGGGATTTGAATCTGCCTTTGAGTGATTAAAAGCCCGGTGCTATTAAACCCCTCTTTTTCTACTATGATTTTAGTTTAAATATTCATATTTTATTATTTTTAGAATTGGTAGTCCAGATATAGCTTATATTTAGCTGTCTAACAAGGAACAAACCATAACCAATCTGCCAATTAACCTTACTGTACTAGAAAATACTTTAAAATTTGACTTATTTTAAAAATACAACACAGACTTTTTATTCATTTTAATAGGCTTTTTTCATAATTTAGAAAAAAAGGACAGTCTTAATATATTGAGTACTGATGTTTCTTATTCACTGATATGCACAGACCTACAGACAGACACACCATCCAATCGGACGCAGAATGTTCTAACCTCTTGGTCATGTTATTTACAGAAGGAGAACTCGAAGCAGAGTGGTTGCAAGATGTGGGTTTATCAACCCTGATCTCAGGTGATGAAGAGGAGGACGGCAAAGCCTTGCTGTCCACACTGACTCGAACCCAAGCAGCTGCAGTGAAAAAGAGATATAATACTTATAGTCAAACCATGAGAAAAAAGCATAAGCAATCTGTCAGGGACGTCAGAGACATCTTTGGAGTCAGCGAATCTCCAGTAAGTAAGGAACATAGCTCAAAAGGTTTTATATTGGCTGGGGGCGGGGGGGGGGGGGGATGATGAAGGAAGGGAACATGAAAAAAAGTATCAGAAAAGGCCATTCAGCCCTGGCCAATTTGGCTCAGCGGTTAGAGTGTTGGGCCGCGGACCAGAGAGTTGCAGGTTCGGTTCCTGCTAAGGGCACGTACCTCGGTTGCAGTTTGTCCCCGGCCCCAGTTGGTGTTGTGTGGGTGACAACCACTCAATGTGGTTTTTCACATCAATGTTTCTCTCTCTCTCTTCCTTCCGCTCTCCCTCCCACTCTATCTGAAGATAAAAATGAAAAAAAAAAAAAAAAAAGAAAAGTTCATTCACTCTCTAGGTCTCAGAGAAAATTAAAGAAGACAACACAGTCGAAAATTTTACAGATTTGAAACTTAAACTGTCATTCCTTATGTCCCATTCAGCAGTCTCCTCGACACTAAATGCATTCCCTTCTTCAGAGAAGTTGTGAAATAACTTTTGGACAATAAAGCAAGTTTTTGTGGATGGGATACACAGAGCCTTTGCTTAAATTTAAGTGCTGAATGAAAACAGGTGTTGGAGTCCCAGGAAAGTGGCCTCAGTATTATAAGCAAGTCTGGGTGTTTTTTTTCTTTTTTTAATGTGCTTGTTACATTTTATTTCTGTATTTTTATTTTTTATTTAGGTCTAGTTGATATACAATATTAATTATATGAGTTGCAGGTGTACAATATAGTGATTCAACATTTTTTTTAATTCATTTATTTATTTTTGTTACAGATGTTTCTCCTTTTCCCCCCACTGATTCTCCCCTTCTTCTCCCTCCCCGCCCTGTCCCCAGCTTTGTTGTCCATGTCCACTGTTCATGCATACATGCATATAAGTTCTGTGGTTTATCTCTCCCCCACCACTCCCTCTTCTGAGGATTGTCAGTCTGTGCCCCACTTCCACGTCTCTGGGACTATCCCCTACATCAAACTCAAAAGCTTCTGCACAGCGAAAGATACTATCATCAAAACACTGTATGGGAGAGCATAATTGCCAATGATGTATCAGATAAGGGATTAATTTCCAATATATACAGAGTGCTCATACAACTCCACAAAAGGAAGACAAAGAACCCAATTAAAAAATGGGCAGAGGAGCTGAATAGACACCTCTCCAAACAGGACATACAAATGGCCAAAAGACATATGAAGAAATGCTCAACATCACTAATCATCAGAGAGATGCAAATTAAAACAATGAGGTATCACCTCACACCTGTCAGAATGGCCGCCATCAACAAATCATCAAACAACAAGTATTGGCGAGGGTGAGGAGAAAAGGGGACTCTAGTACACTGCTGGTGGGAATGCAGACTGGTGCAGCCACTATGGAAAACAATATGGTGTTACCTCAAAAAATTAAAAATTGAACTGCCATTTGACCCAGTGATCCCACTTCTAGGAATATACCCTAAGAAGCCTGAAACACCAATCAGAAAGAATATATGTACCCCCATGTTTGTAGCAGCACTATTTACAATAGCTAAGATCTGGAAACAGCCCAAGTGTCCATCAGTAGACGAATGGATAAAAAAGTGGTGGTACATATACACAATGGAGTACTATGCAGCTGTAAGAAAGAAAGATCTCTTATCCTTTGAGATGACATGGAGGGACCTGGAAAGTATTATCCTAAGCGAAACAAACCAAACAGAGAAAGACAAGTATCATATGGGTGGTTTGTTTTAAATGGAGGTAGGGGTGGGAGAGTGAGTGGGGTAGCCTTTATGGCTGAGTAAATTAAAAAGGTAAACATTTGAAAGATATGAGCATTAATTAAATAGGAAAGAGAATGATTCATAAAAAGCATAAGGCAAGCATCACATGTTTTATGAGGAATGGCTGGTTGAAATTCTGGCTTACCCTGAGATTTCTAAGGCCACACTTTTACTTCTGAGTCTTTTAGTCATGTTCTCCTAATTCTGTGTGTGTTTTACTGCAAGCTCTGCCTTACAACTCATTCATTCATTCATTCATTGCATCATTGCAGTGTTGTGTTGCATAACTGCACCACTGAAGCAACAAATACTTAGTGGACACATTATCTGTGCAAGGTCCTATATTAGGTTATATGCAGATAGGATTCTTGGAAAGTTGGGGGTAATTATTATATAGATAAAAGGAAACTTGGTATTCTGTTGCAGTTACAAAGAAAGTTACCTGAAGTGAGTTAATCACTCTGATTTAGGTTTTTCATCTGTTTAATTGTAATATCAATAATGAGATAAATTAAAACTTCAAATATATTAGGTAGCTAGCACAGTTGAATACAGTTTTCAATTTGAGTTACTTTAGGCTTTCTGTAAGTCATATCTTCTCTTAGATATATTAATGGCATTGGGTAGTTGCCAGGGCAGCTCACATATACTTAGTTAACCTTTGCATTTGTGCTGACTAGCACTATCCTCTGTAACTTGCTGCAGTGTTAGAAGTGATCTATTTCTGTGCTGTCCAATAGGGTAGCCCCAGTCACATGTGGCACGAGCATTTGAAATATGTTTGGTGTGAATAAGGAGCTGGATTTCCAAGCTGAATACCAATTTCCTTTTATCTATTAAATAAAATAAATAATTTTATTTAATCTTAATTGGTTTCAATCTAAATACTTACACGTGGCTTGTAGCTAATGAGTTGAATAGCACAGTTCCAGAGTCTTCTGTGAATAATGATATATCTAGAGATAAGTGTGTTTTGAGCTCTGTGCTGTTTGAATTTTCAAACTCCTCGAAGCCTATGTCTTTCTGGGTGGTGTGATTTTCTACAGCTGCAATGAAATAAATGAGGTGATGCCCACAACTAAGGCAAGGGCTTCAGCCATGGGTTCCTGGCCAAGTTGTCTATTGAGGAAAAGGTTTACCCTGTTGGTTTAAATTCCCTGGGTCATTTTTCAGTTATCTTCCAGATCATCTGAGAAAGTCCTGAGAATTTGGCCACATGCCTTCTTTCCCACCATTTCCCGCTTCAGATAAAGGTTGTTGCTGGTTCCTAGCAAACTACAGAAGAGGAAGGTGTCCATTGGCTTCTCCAGTTACTCAAGAAAAGGCATGACTAGCCTCTTTAGTGTTCCTAAAACTTTGAACAGCTGGTAAAACAGAAACAGGGAGAAAAACAGATCTGTTTGTGCTCCTCCCTCTTTTAATTAGATCGTGAAGGGAAATGCAACATGGGCACTTACCTATTAGGGCTTTAAGTATAAAAAGAAATGATGAGCCCTGGCTGGTTTGGCTCAGCGGTTGGAGCGTCGGCCTGCAGACCAGAGAGGCCCAGGTTCAGTTCCTGCTAGGGGCATGTACAAAAAAAAAGAAAGAAAGAAAGAAATGATGAGTGCACAGGTGCAGTAACTGTTCGGTGTTCAATTCCAGTGAAGGCAGAGGGAAGGCCTAAGACAGTGCCTTTGTGGTGGAGGCGGCGGCCTAGGGTGGGTCAGGGAGGGGGTGTCTTCCTCTTGTCCTCTTCCTCTCCCCACTTCTAGGCTTGCTGCCGAAGCCCCAGTCCTAGGCTGAACTGAGAACGGGGTGAGGCAGGGAGAGGGGTTGCAGTAGAAGAAAGATCAGGTGCTCAAGGAGTGGAGGTCTGGTGCTGTCCTGGCAAATGGGACCTCTGGAAGTCAGTGGATGCCTGGCATTCGACACGCTGCTTAGAAGTTCAGTTTTCGCCCTGGCCGCTTTGGCTCAGCAGTTGGAGCGTCAGACTGCAGACCAAAGAGTTGCGGGTTTGATTCTGGTCAAGGGCACATACCTCAGTGGCAGTTCGGTCAGCAGCCTTGGTCCAGGTCGTGCGGGAGGCAACCAGTCGATGTGTCTCTCTCACATTGATGTTTCTCTCTCTCTCTCTCTCTCTCTCTCTCTCTCTCTCTCTCTCTTTGCTCCCACCTCCCACTCATTCTGAAGATAAATGGAAAAATATCCTCTGGTGAAGATTGAAAAAAAAAAAAAATTCAGTTTGTTCTTTGTTAAAATTTTAAAAGTGGTATTTTTAAAAAATATTGTACATTTACAATATATAAGGCCTAATGACCATCTTCACAGATATTTTTGTTCTCAAAAAAGTCCTCTGTGTCTCCAAGTAAAGAGAGATGGAAGGTTTTTAGGAATGTACTTAAATTTTTCAGTTTTCTATTTGAATTTGGCAGCATAAATACCAATTCTCCCTCCCTCCTTTTTCTCCAAGTATCTGTCCTGATCTGTGTGTGTGTCCCCCCCCCCCCCATTCTCATCCTCCTCCCGCTCCTCCTTCACCTCCTCTTCCTCTCTCTCTTTCTCATGTTCCTGGCAGTTCATGAAACTTGTCCCAACTGCTCCATCCCTCTGACCTTACTTTCCTGGAAATCTGATAATGTAGAATTTCATTTACCACCTGTTGTTCAGAACTGTTATGTGATCATCTTTAGTTGCAAGGGAGCCTGGGAAATCAATTTTTTATTTTTAGTTGGACACAAAAGTTTCTAAAAAAATATTCTGTTAACAATGTTAAGTGCCTAGGTTAGGGATAGGCAATTGCCAGTATCTGGTCTCCACAGAGACCAGTGTCTATCATCATCCTGGCAAATACTGGCTGATAAATGGCTAAATGAAGTAAGTGCAAGGCAGTCACATATATGTATAGCTCCACAAATATGTATGGATGTACACTTATGCATAACACGTAACTGAATGCACAGTGACCTTTGGGAGAATATGCCTGAATAAAAATGCACTTTCATTTTTTTCAATAGCCAGATGATTTTTGTTGTATCCCAACTCCTCTTTTGGATGCGACCCGGGATGAAGAAGGGATATCAACAATTCCATCCAGAAATGGTCTACTGGTAAGATAAAGCCAGGGGATTTAAGAGTAAGGAGGTTAGAAAAAAGTAATTATTTCAAGGCAATCAGAAATACTTGAAACAAAATGCCTACTTGTAACAAGAAAAAGGAGGCTCTTAAACTTGGGAATAAATAATTAAATAGTTTAAAATCACAAGGAACTACATGACCTACCTGAACCTACTATATCAGAAATCAAAAGCAACCACAGCTGCAGCTGCAGACACAGCCTTAAGTCAAAATGTGGGCGAGGTCATCAGCTAAACTGTTCTCTTTGCTGAGCGCGTAGAGAACCTTGTGCTATCCTCCATGTAGCCTCTGGTATTAATGTAATTCTCACCCTAAGAAGTATTTTGACATTTCACTTATGTTCTAAATGTAAATATTTTGGGGGGAGCAGCACAGTAGCATCTTAAACATATAGCAATAGGTGGGAAAAGTGCACTATCTAGCACAGGAGGTGGACATTTTCACTATGTCGCGAGACACGAGATGTTTCATTAGAGTGCACCTTGCTAGTTTTAGTAGAGTTTCGAAGAGCGAATGTGAGTTCATAACTGCCAGTAAAGCTATCTTAATAAAGAAGGATTTATTTTTTGAGACGAATCCCATGCCTTAATCTGTAGCACTTGGCATGTGGCCTGGGTCCTCTCACTGAAGTGGCATGTCCCAAGTAGGAAAAATAGAAAGTCATGGGTTTGCTGATATCTTTCTCCACTTGGCCTCGTGGCTATAAAAAATGTGCAGTGGGAGACTTTATTATACTTCGGTATGTTTCCTTCTCTGTAGCTCTGCTTTTGTTCCTTCCTAGCAGAAGAAGGGGGATTCTTTGCTATTATTAGAATAACTCTTATACCACCTTTGATCTGATGAAGATGATGATAATGATATTTAGATGTTTAGTTTCTATATAATTTATTTTCATCTCATGTATATTTTGCATGGGGCACTCTATCCTGGGTTACTCTTGGTCCCTTCTGAAATTCTGTTTAGTGTTAGGATGTGGCCAGTTTGTGCTCTGGCTGCCCTTCTGTTACTGAGGGTCAGCCAAGGTCTGGAGGTGGAGCTTGGTCAGTTGGGGCTGTGAGCAATTCTAATTTGCAGATTTTGTCTCTCTTTTTTCCCCAGTTCTATTGTATTTCTTATAAGAGTGCTAACTCTTTCTAGTCAGAGGTTTTTAAGATTTTCTTTGAGTTCGAAGCAGGTTGCCCCCTCAGGTCAAGGTGTCCTATGCACCTCACTCCCAACCAAGAACTTGACTCAGGTGCTCGGTGTTCTGTGCCTGCCCCGTCGTCTTTCACGCAGCCACGGCTGCTCCCCGCGGCCAGAGAGCACGTCAGAGGAGACACTGGTGTGTTTCCACATAATGGGTTTCACTGAGCCTTCACCCCACTGACTTCACCTACATTTTGATGGCCTTTTCTTCACCCCATAGGTGAGGAAGGGATTCCTGCCCTAGGTAATAGGGATGGCTGAACACGTCGCACCTGGCACTGGATGATAAGATTGACCTCAATAAATTAGTCACATATTCTCCCAGTCTGGGGGAGGAGGACACCACACAGAGCCCCATGTGGGGTGCACTTGGGAGCAGAGTGAATAAGAAGGGGCTGTAGGAGGCAGGCTTTGTAGGAACAAGAGGGTGAGGTGCCCCCTGGTTCCCATGGGGGACGTGATTGGCTTGTTAATACCATTTTACAGGCTGGCAAGAAACTGAAACCCACCACTCAGGGATAATGAGGAGCTGTGTCTGGTCCCCCGGATAAGGAGCACTGTCTGGCTGGGGTACCTTATCTGGGGGAGCAGAGTGGAAAGGGAACTTGCAGCTAGGCCGCTCATGGCCTTTCCAGTCTTTTCAGACGTCAAGGTAGCACAGAACAGTGGGCCTTATGTTAGGTCTTAAGCCACACTGACACTCACACCCCTAGCCCTTGGACTCTCATGATTAGTCTGGATTTATCTTATCTCTTTTATCACTTTTATTTATCACCTTTTATTTCAGTTTCTTGAAGGTCTTATCCCCTTTTAAAGGTCAATCGAGGGGAAGTGTGGTTGTCAAATGTGGTTTCTTCATATGAAGAAACATCTCACTGAGATGGAAGAGAACATTGAAGTTACTCCAGCCACAACCCTGAATTGCTCATAATTTTATAGAACGAGAAAGCAAGTATACCTGACCCTTGAACATATAAGTGAACCTGAGCAGTTCAAACTCCTGTTTTCAGGGGTCACTTGTACTGTTCTTTCTCACAGGAGGATGAGGGCGAGCATTACAGAATGACTATAGAGAGTAGAAAAAATATTCATTTGCGTAATCACATATATTACAAAATGTTACATCTTCTTAGAGGATTGTACTTTTTACCCTTTGTGCAAATCTGGCAAGAAATATCTTTGGATACTAAATTTTCATATCCAAAAAACTTATATCCTAACTTATTAGTATCAAAATGTTAGGCCCTAACTCAATGTCTTTCAGATATTTATAAATACTAATCTATTTGCTTTCACATCCAGCGTTAATGCTGAGAAGTCTGATGCCTCTCTAAATCTTGTCCCTTTATTGGTATCCTGCTCTCATCGCCCCATTCTGGAAGTGTGTGAGTTGTATCGTTATTGTCGGTGACCTGAGCTATCGTCAGGATGTGAAATCTTTTTTTACATCCTGATCAGCACTCAGGTTTTGGTTTCTGAAAAATGTTCTTTTCATTTCTGAACATTATCTTCCCATTATTTTTCTATTTTACTTTTCTCATTTTCTCTATTTTTTGTTTCATTGCTTTCACTGAGCCCACATCTCTCTTAAATTTGTTCTATATTTTATGTATTTTTTTCTGTTTGTTTTGTCCGCTAGTAAAGATTTCACCTATATCATTTTGTATATCCCTAATTCTAATATTTGCCCTGAGTGCTTATAATTAAACTGCTATAAATTTTTTAATTCAGCAACTATTCTGTGAATTCAAAAGAAATCTTTCTATTTTACTTGTTTCCTCCTGATTTATGGATACATAGCTTCTCAAACTCTCTGAAATTATGAAGCCATTGTAATAAGCAGCCTCTCTCCTCTCAATTATCTCTTTCTCCCAGGATGCTTATCACTCCATGTCTTTTTCAGGTTGTTAATTTTCTCCATGGCTGACTTTTATGTTGATTTTCTCCAATGACTGATGATCTTTGGTGATCAATATATATTTATTAATGAACTAGGTTGATTAATTAATGACTTAGGATATGTTATTGCTATATGATTTCCTGCCATTATACAGATATTTTCCCACTCTTTTTTTAATAAGAGGGAAAACTTTGGGTCCTGTATTAGCCAATAAAGTATGAGAACACTGTGTGAATGGAAGTTAGTTTAACAGCACACATGGATTAGTACATACCTCGCACACACACACACCACACACACATACACACACCACATACACATACCACACACACACCACATGTACACACACACCACACGTACACACACACACACCACACACACACACACCACACGTACACACACACACACACACACCACACACATACACACACCACACACACACATCACATACACACACCACATAAACATACCACACACACACACACACACTAGCACACATCTTCAGTGCCAAAGGGAGAATGGTAGTGAATGACTTCATTTTCTATCGCAGACAAAGCTGATGTTTTCCTTTTATTCTTCCAGCCATGTCTGCTGTGGAGGTCCAGAGGGACCTGATTAAATTAGTCTTTTTTGGTCCCAACACTGGACGTCTTTCCAAGGCAGGCAGCTTACTTCATTCAGAGTATCTTTCTCGGGTTCCTACATAGCTACTGCCTGCTGATCAGTATAAAGGAGGCTGTTGGGAGGTCAGCCTGGCCCCTCTGTTGAGAAAACGCTGTACAATAAATTATCCTGGCCATTACCCTGGGCCCCTTACTGCCCTTTGTAATTTTCACTGTGCTTGTTGTTGTTTGTCAAGTTGCTTTTTGTGGATCTGTTCTTTCCTCCCCAGCATGTTGTCTTATGCTGTTCTTAGTGTGAGAATTTCTCTGCAGTTATGAAATGAATTACTTACTGTTTATTTTTCAGGAATTTCTAACAATTTCTGATCTGTTATTAGAACATTTTGGTTTCCAGTGCCATTTTCAGATTGTTCTTATAAAAATATACACTTTCCCTAATTTTGAGTGATTGGAAGTGGTGTATCCTCAGTCCTTTGTCTTATTTTGGGGAATGCCATTGTATTACAAACATTGCTAAAAATCTTAGCGCATAAGCAAGAGACCTACAGTGCAGCCCATCATTGTCAGAATAGTCTCCAAATACTCTTCCTGCATAACGAAAACCAGACCTTTCCAATGTTCTGTGACTGAGAATGAAATAATTGTTTCAGTTACATGTTTGCGAGATGATCTAACGTATTTCCAATTTCATGGTTGAAAAAAATGGACTATTCTTGCTATTGATCTACAAATTATAGCAAAATATAGTCATAAAGTCTGCTATTAAAGTAGCCTAGTTTTATCAGTAAGCTACATGACTTAGGCCTAAAATTAGAGGTTTATTTGCCATACAAAATAAGAAATCTGAGGCTGGTATGGTTGGTATTCTTCACATAGATCTACCAGCTTTTTCATTTTTTCGTTCTGCTCCCCTTAGCATATGGGCTAATATTTAATACTTATATAATGTTTGGGCATCACAGGACCATGCCCCTGTTCTGGAAGAAGCATCAGCCAGTTGACTCCATCCACTTCAACAAGAAGACATTAGCCTTCCTGAATGCTTCACCAAGTACAATTCTACTCTTCTGTCATTGGCTGTAACCATCACATGATCTTACTGAGTCTTTTTAGTCAGACACACAGCATCTTGGAGAAAAATCATGATATTCATTAATTAAAGAAGAAAAGTGGATTTGGGCAGGCATTTAGCAGTGTCTTACTTTGAGACCAATTTCTATTATAGTGCGTGATATTTATGTTGATCAGTATGGACCAATTGGTGAATGGTGTTACCATTGCACAGGTAGTCATTAACTATACTTCCACATGGTCATGCATTTTACAGGTTCTAGTGTAATGAATAATGAATAAACAATCACATTGGGAAAGATATGCCTGGATAATAATTACTTTCGTTTCTCCCATTAGCCAGGTGATACCCGCGACCATCATACTACTCAGGAGGAAAAAGAGCTGCCGCTGGTTACCAAAACAAGTGGTTCCTCGGTAAGTTCTAGCAGGAGAACTGAGGTAGGGATGAAAGATGAGCCTTTTCTTCAAGACAATCATGCAAAACTTTAACACAATGCAACATAATTAAGATGGTTGTACAACCACCACTGACAACAAACCTAACTACCTTTAACTGATTTGTAGGAAGGCATTCAGCAGTAAATGAACCCATTAAATCCACAAGTAACTGCATGCTCTATAAAGAGAGATACATATCCAGAAAACCAATGATTGTGGGCATTTCTTTTTGATAAATCTAGTTCCTTTATATTTTTTTCTTTCATTATAAAAATTATCATAGGACTATTAGTTCTACTGAGTCACAGGTCCATCTGTTGGTTTCTCCGATCATTTCCTTTAGTGTCCCCCGTGCAGAGCGAACTTCAGACACCTTCTGTGGACAATGCTGTTCATCCTAGGTGTCCAGTACCCTCCGCTCCCCATCCCCTCATGTTTGCACAGAGCCCCTTCTCCCTGCTCACCCAAAAGAGGGCAACGTCAGGCAACTCAGGAGAATGATAAACTTCTATCAGTCTGCAAATGGGAAAAGTTTTATTTATTATTTTTCCCAGAGCCTGTTCCCTCCGTTGTTTCTGCTTGGTGTTCCTATCATAAGCTATCTTTTCTCTCCCTTGGTGGAGCTTATGTAATCTATTTTCACTTTTATTTTTCCATCCTCATAGTCCCTCTTCTGACTTCCTGCCGGTGAGATGATGTTGGGGAGAGACTTGCTGTGAAAGGGCAGGCATAGGTTGAACCCAGGTGTGATTATTCACACCTTCGGTCATTTCCCCTCATAATTAAGAGGAAATAATAGCCATGTTTTCCAAAATATTCTCCATTTACTTTCACCTTTGGTGCTATTTTATATGATGGGGAGAGAGTTGGATTTTGGAAAAGAGTCCACATTATTCCTGGAATATCTCTCTCCAACCATCACTCGTGTGATTGTTGCTGGGATTCTGTTTTCCTATTTTTTAGTTATGTTTTGCTGACTCTACTGTGTTTTAGGAGAGAGAGGCTTGCTCATTTGACATAACACTTCCATTTCATCCCAGAATATAATCCCTGTTGTTTATAGAAGACTCCTTTTGATATTAAAAATTATTCAGTCTATTCCATCCTGGTATTTGCAACCTTGAGTTCTTTTGATTTAACTACACAAATCCTCTAATTTAAAAAAACCCAACTTTCTCTTTTAAGAACATACCTTGAGTTTTCTAGTGGTAAAATTTTGTTGTCTTTTCTTATCTTTTAAAATAAGCAAAAGAGCCCCTGGCCGGTTTGGCTCAGCGGTTAGAGCGTCGGCCTGCGGTCCTGAGAGACCCAGGTTCGGTTCCCGCTAAGGGCACGTACCTCGGTTGCAGTTTGTCCCCGGCCCTGGTCAGTCATGAGGGTGGCAGCCACTCAATGTGTTCCTTTCACATCGATGTTTCTCTCTCTCTCTCTGTTCCTCTCTCTCCCTCCCACTCTACCTGAACAAAAAATGGAAAAATGTCCTCGGGTGAGGATAAAAAAAATAAAAATAATAAAAAAATAAAATAAAATAAGCAAAAGATTTTAATAGATACTTCATCAAAGAAAATACATGTATGGCAAATAAGTTCATGAAAATGTGGTCAGTATCATTAGCGGTTATAGAAATAAAGCCACAATGAGATATCTGTACATACTCTGTAACATGGCTAAAATTTAAAATATTGACTACACCTACTGGTGCTAAGGATGCAGAGCAACTGGAACTCTCAGATATTGCTGCTGGGAGTGTGAAGTGGACCATCCACTTTGGAAAATAATTTGGCAGCTTCTTAAAATGTTAAGCATATTAGACCCAGCCAAGCATATTAGACCCAGCCATTCTACTCATAGATAACATATATTTATACAAAGACTATCCACAAATGTTTATGACATAATAGTCCCAAACTGGAAATAACCCAGTTTTTTTCCTACAGATAAATGGATGAACAAATTTTGGTATATCCATACAATTGAACAGCAAAAAAGCAATGACTTATTTATGTATACAACAGAAATATACAATAAACTGTGGACATAGAATAAACTGTGGATAGATCTCAAAATAATTATGCCATGTGAAAGAAGACAGAAAAAAAATTTAGCTTATATAAAATTATAGAAAATGTAAACTAACCTATAATGAAGAAAGAAGATTAATGATTGCCTGGGACCTGGGTGTGAACAAGGAGAAGAGGAAAGGAGAGGTAACAAAGGCATGAGGAGATTTTAGTGGGGGGCTGGTTTTGTTCATGTTCATTGTAGTGGTTTCACAGGTCCGTATATTTGTCAAAATCTATCAAATTGTACACTTTATGCTACTTAAACATGTGCAGTTAATGCTATGTCAGTTTTACACAGTAAACCTGTTTAAAAAGTTCAGATAATGTTCTGTGATTTCATGAATACTTAATATGTTTATTTTGCAATAAGCTACTTACAATAAAGGAATAGCCTACTCATGTGTTATATGTGGTTGACCCTTGACTCTTAATCACCAATGCCACTGAATCTGAGCATTTACAAAAAAGGCTTGCAACCCAATTTATAATCATCACAAACCTATTCTACAAGTCACTACCTGTACAGATAAGAGAAAACATTTCCCATGTGTGCAGCTGACATAAATGAATTATTCAATTGAGATGTTAGTTTATTTAAAAGGCAGTCAGTCTAGTTTATTTCCAATGCCTTGAGGAAAATCAAATAGCTATACTTGCTATTGATTCGTAGTTCACTGCAAAATAGAATCATACCATCTGTTAATAGTTACAACTGTGTTGACTTCATAGAAAAAAAAAATCTAAGTAGCCTTGATGTAAACAAGTAAGTGTGTACTTTAAACACAAAACAAGAAACAAATGGTAGGTAGACCAAGGCTGGTTCAACTGCAATGCCAAACCTAGCATGAGTTTCTAACTTTTCCTTTCATGCTGCCACTTTAGCATGTGGATTTAATCCTTATACTTGCAAGATGGTCAGCAAAATGTGGATGACATGCTGATGTTCCAGTTAGGAACATGTGCCAACTGACTGTTCATTATTAACAGAAAACTTTAGCTCTTCTGGAAAACCTGCACAGTAAAATTTCTCTTATTTTTCAGTATATTAGTGTTTTTTCCCCTCATTTTAGTTGCCTGAATCTCATTCCTTTATACATAAGCATCTTGGGTTATTTTTGTCTACCCTCTCCTCAACTATTTTGAATTTATTGCGGTAGTTCTGAACGTTCACAAGGATCTGCTCTTTATTTCCTTTATCCTGGTCACAACTCAGTGAGGCCTTTCCTTCTAAGAACAGTTTTTTCTCTTTAGTTTTTGGACATCGTTGTCTGTTATGTCTTTAATTATTTTCCCCCATTTTCTATGCCCCACCCTCTAGAACATCTATTAAAGGTCATTGCTGTGCTTGAATTGAATTTCAGTATCTCACAATTTTTTACCATGTTAGTTTATTTGCATTGTGTTCTAAATTTCTTCAAAATTATGTTCAAGTAATTTTTTTCTCGGTCATTATTGTATTATTTTTTTGCTTGTCTCACATTTTTTTGTAAATATTAGCAAACTTAATCTTATTTCCCAAGAACAACTTTTTTCTCTTAGATGTACTCATTAATATTGCCTCATAGCAGTGATCCAGAAATCACTGTGAAGATAAGAATTCAATTATTTTTAAGGAATCAAATTATTCTGATGTGTTCTTTTTATTGAGGTATAATTTACAAACAATAAATGCACACATTTTAGGTGTATAATTTAATTTTAGCTAATGTTTTCCCCCAAGTAACCACAGTCAGTCAAAATACAGAACATTTCGTCACCCCAGAAATCTCTGTCAGATCCTTTCCAGTTTATTGTCCTCACACTCCAGAGAGACGAGCCCATTGTGATTTCTAACACCTTAGGTTGGTGTCACCTTTCATATAAATGAAATTATAACTATAATATGCACTTTTGTATCTGGCTGCTTTTACTCAAGATAATAATTTTTGACTCATCCATTTGTTGCTTATATTAGAAGTTTGGTACTTTTATTACTGATATTATTTCACTGAATAAATATACTATATTGGTATATTTCTCACCTATTGATGGACATTTGGATTGCTTCCAGGTTTAAGCTATTATGTGATGTTTCCATGAACATTCATGTAATATAGAGGATTGTATATTCTCTTTTCTCCTGGGTAAAGATACAACATGATTCATATTATTGGCAAACACAGAAACCCACAGCCCATCACTCAGGCTCTGAAAATCAACAAGGACTAATTTAATAAATAAAAAAGAAATTCTATTGTTTGCTATTTTCATTTATTTATTTTTTCTTTATCGATTATAGAGAGAAAGGATGGAAGAGGGAGAGAGGGATACAAACATCGGTAAGAGAGAACATCGATTGACTGACTGCCTCTAGTATGCCCCCCATTGGGGATCGGGCCCACAACCTGGGCATGTGCCCTTCCCAGGAATCGAGCTGGCAACCTCTTGGTGCATGGGTCGATGCTCAACCACTGATCCACATTGGCCGGGCTGTTTTTTGTTGTTTTTTTTTAAAGCATCTACAGACAGAAACAATAATAACAAATACTAGTTGTTTTTTTTAAATGTGTATTCTAAGTAGGGAATGTTCTCAACTAAGCCTTGGTCCTTGTGGGTGAGCACATAAAGAAAATGAACAGACTACCATGTAAATATTTTTTTCAGTATCAACTAGATATAAATATTTAGTTTTTTCCAGTTATTTTCCAAACATAAACATTTTGTGTGGAGGACATGTTAGCCTTTGGAATATGAGGCAATAAGTGATGCAAAGTGAAATGTGCGCCTGCGTGTGGGTACCGTCTGCTCAGGGAAGTGCTCATCTCTCCGTGGGGGCAGTAATATCCTCAGGTTTTAGGTTTTGCCTCCTGTGCAGGGAGAGCTTCTGACCAAGGCTGTGGATCCTGGTTGTTTTTTCCTGTTCAGCTTCCAGTCCCTCCCGCATTGCCCTATCTATCTGAATCCTGTAACAGCAAGAAAGTGAGTTGGTCCATCCCAGACACCATCCATGAAAACGTCGGGTGGAAAGTGTTCTATAAGGCAGAAGATACCAGCGCACTTTCAGGCAGAACTACAGCTCTCCAGGCCCCTAAAGTTGTCCGCAGAGTTAGTGGTTTATCATTGATTAGTATAGGAAATTGCTGTGTGTTTCCCTCTATAATAGATCAATTTTCCCAAAAGGCCAAAATTGTTGATTGTATATTCTAGTAAGTGTGGTATACTTAACTTTAAGATGCATGGAGGAAGCAGGTAGATTAGTAAACACGTAACCAGGGCAAAACCAATGAAGGGAATGAAGAACTCTAATTTATTACATGCAGTCAAAGCTGATCTTGTTTTTCAGCCTCCCCTCCTTGTCTTTTATTGTGGCTTCCTAGTCCCTTTCTCTTAGACCACTCTACTCATACTGAAAACAGACATACCCTCAAGGCAATTAGTTCATTTTCTGTGGACTGCATTTGGGTTTTTCCCCCTTGGGTTATATGTAAGGGTTATCTACATATCTAAGGGAGGGAGATCTACTTGGCTTCTCTTTTGCAAACAATTTTAACTATTTACCTGTAGCCTGCTCCTACTCTGTCTATACTCTGTTATTTGCTTGTTTTTCTCTTCCCTCCCTACAAGTTTCCTTTAAATATTTTTAAATTTTCTTTTTTAAATTCTGCTTTTTGGTAGAGATTTTTATTTTACCAGACCAATTTCATTTGCTTTTTATCTAGAAGTTTCTATCAATTGATCTGCTACAGAATTCTTTTCTGCTTTAAAGTGATGTTAAAAAAAAAATCTGTTCCTTTAAAAAATATATGTTTTTACCCAGCCGGTGTGGCTCAGTGGTTGAGCGTCAACCCATGCACCAGGGGGTCACCAGTTCCATTCCCAGTCAGGGCACATGCCCCCCCAATGGAGGGCGTGCTGGAGGCACCCAGTCGATGTTCTCTCCTATCTATATATATATGCAGTGAGTGATTGTCAATTCACTATGTTGACTTAAACTTTTTTAATTAGTTCTTGTGCTTTATTGGCTTCTTTAAAAGAAGTTTCTTGTTCATTTTTTTTATAAAGTAAGGCATACCATCCATCTATAGAAAATTTAGAAATATGGTCAAGCAAGGTTAATGACAGTTTTTAAAAAGACAAAATAGTATATGTTTTCAGATGTATAAATTATACTCCATTTTGTTATAGTTCCCTTTAGTAAAGAAAGAATATTCACATAATTTCAGTAAAGCCATTGTTCACTAAAGCAAAAATTTCTTTGTTCCTGCTTTATAAATGAAAAATGACTTGGTACTATTGCTACTGACTTCTGATCTCTGAAAAAGGTAGTTTTAGATTCTGTTAAGAGATAAGATTAAATAAGTTACCTTTGTGTTTGGCTGCATGTAATGAAAACTGAGGAGTTGATTTGCTTCTCATGACGAGACTTGGTCCAAGTCTGACAGCAGCTTCATGATGCCCTTTAGCATGGATCAACCACATGTGATCTGTCTCTGGCATTATTCCCTGTGGCCATAGTCTTTATTCATACAAGGTGTTTGGCAATTCCAGGCTTTCATCTATGTGCTGTGAGGAACATACATCAGCTGACCTTGTTCTTTTGTTCAGGAAAGCCATAGCTTTTCTGGAAACTCTCTTGGTAAAATTACCCTTGCACCTCATTGGCCACACATATCACATGATTACTCTTACTGGCAAAAGAACCTGGAAATCAAGTTCTGTAGTTTAATATCTAAATCCCTGGAACAAAACCAAGATATTGTTAAGGAACATTGAACTTGTGGCAGGCAATAGAGATGTTTTCCACAGAAGCCAGTGTCAGAGGGTGTTTAGGTGGCTCATAGCAAAGACCCTGAAGGGCTGGATGCAATTGTTCGGGCCCAGGCAGTGGTAACTTCATAGATTGCCACACATATCTAAATATGTATACATAGTAGAATACACAAACTCATTAGAAAGTATTTAACTGAATAAGAAAATCAATAAAAACTTTCATTTTTCCATTTAGACAGAGGGTGCTTCTCTCAGCAGTATTGCCTTGTCAGAGGGGTCGCAGGACGAAGAAGGGAAGTTTGCATCATCACCCAGGGGTGGCTCTGTGGTAAGTTATTGTATGCCAAGATAACTGCATGTCAGTGCAAAATGGCCAGTTCAAGGCAAAAAGAAGCAGTTTCTTTAAAACAGATTTTTAAAAAATTTAAACTAAGATTGCAAGGAAACTACAGCTGCCAGTACACCCAGAAACCTTGTAATAATTAGGAAGGAGACTCAAAACTGAGGAATGAATAGACTTCAGTTTAAAAGAGTACTTAATAGCCCAGCCAATGTGGCTCAGTGGACTGAGTGCCATCCCATGGACTGAGAGGTCCTGGTTTGATTCCTGGTCAGAGCACATGCCTGCGTTGTGGGCTCAATTCCAGTAGGGGGAGTGCAGGAGGCAGCTGATCAATGTTTCTATCTCTCCCTCCCTCTCTCTCTAAAAAAAGTTAATAAATATTTTTAAAAATTAAAAATAAAATAAAAGATTACTTGATAAATTAATACCACTGCAGCCAGAAACCAAAGGATATTCTTTATGTGTATCAAGCATGGAAGTATTTGTTAATTTGGTCCTTTTAGCTGAGTTTACACACATGATCTGGCTTAATTCTTCCATCTTAATACAGAAGTCCCTTTACCTGCAGAATAAATTAAAACTCCTTATTTTGATATTTAAGTTTTTTTATTATTGGTTACATTTCTAGCCTTGGCCCTCAGGACTCACCCATGCAAACCCTCCATTTCAGTCAGTCATTTGGCCTTGAATAACAGAACCTGTACTTTTCTTTGTTAAAACTCTCCTCATTTTCCCCTCCTCCCACTTCACTGGAGATCCTCACTTGGTGTCTCTGTGCAGATGCTCCGGCAGGACGTGATATAATGGACCAGAAGAAGCGAGAGGTCCTGTTAGATGAGGTCGTGGTTCTCTGGTGGCAAGCTGATAGACAGCATCAGAGAGCACTTCAGACAGGCAGACTCAGACTCAGATGTCCCTGCAGGGCAATAGTTTCACCTCTGTTGTCCATTTTGGGACACAGGATAGTTGGCATTCACATGCATGACACCACCCCCCCAGTATATCCCCATTATTCAGGGAGATAATGCTATTAGCCCCATGAAAATTAGCTTTTTTATTGTGTTTTTGGAGTTTTGGTTATGGATTTGTTTTGTTGTACAGTTATCACATAAGAAACATAAAATAATGTGAGTGACCTTTGCAGTGAGTAACATCAATAGCACTATAGATCTTGGCATAGAATGGGCTAAGAATAACCCACAATGTCTGAACTGGCTATAAATTCATCCCTTACTTTCCCATTTAAGACCATGCATTGCAATGCAAATCAGTGAGTATGTCTCAAATAATAATCTCCAGGCCACCCTATTTGTCAAAACAAAGTAAATCACTCACAAAATCTGTTAAGTACTGTAAGTGAGTCGTTACCTATAATAGACCTTACCACAATTGTGCTGTACCCCCGTGACTGGATTCCAGCTTTAGGATCCTTTATTTTCTGCCTCAGTTAGTGGTACCCATGTGCCCAAGACCTAATGTTAGCCTCTACTTCACTTACCCTCTCCCCCTCCACATGCCCCTCATGTTGAATGGTTCTAGAATATTTCTACTCCCCTCTTTTCCTACAACTACTTCCTTAGTGCAGAAACTTATCGTCTTCCTGTATTGCTGAAATAGCCCCTCAATTCATCTCCCGGACTTTAGCTTATACCCCTCAAACACTGTAAGTCTTGCTGAAAGCCCACAGGGGTTCCTCCCCACCTTCTAGTTAATATGAAAGCTCCTGACATGATTGGACCCACCCCCACCCCCCTCCCCACCCCGTCTGCCTTCCTAGCTGACTTTTCCATCCCAAGCATTTTGTAGAAGCCACAAAAAAAGACTACACAAGGTTCCAGGCACACACCAAGCAGAAACTGAAGCGTTTGCACAATTGAGTTGCTAAAGAAGACACAGTTGGATAGGCCTTGTTTTTGAGGCGTCTCCACAGCAGTTACATGACCGTGGTTTTACTTCTAGTAAGACTGATGGTAGTCATATTTTTTCATTTCTTTATTCTTTTCTGTTAGCTTCTCCATATCATTGGTTGCTTGATTCATTTATTCATATTCATTCATTCATTCATTCATTCATTCATTCATTCATTCATTCATTCATTTAACAAATCTTTACCAAGCACATATTGTCTGCAAATAGGATTCTTGAAAACTTGAGAGTGTAAGTGAAATAAATGATCGTATATAGAAATTGCAGATAGCGTTTCCTAGGGTAAGTTAATTACTTAGATTTTGGTTTTATTTTTTGAAAACTGTCTCTATAGTTTGTTTTTTAGATCTGTTATAAATTCACCCTTATTATTCTGCATCAGAATTTTCTTTGCCCTTCTTAGAAATGTTTTCTTTCAGATCAACTTAGAATAAGACTATTATTACCCATTAAAAAATATTTTTAGGACTTCACTGAGAATGTTATTGATTTTAAAGATTAATGTCAGGATAAGAATTCATATCTTAAATACTGAGTTTTCTCACTAAGAAACAATGGTTATATCTTTCCATTTATTTATATCATCTATCCATCATAAAAATTTTATAATTCTTTCCTACATTTTTTCTTACACGGTTTTACTGGTTAATTCTAGGAACTTATTTTCTTTCATATATATTTTTTAATCCTCACTTGAGGATATTTTTCTATTTATCTTCAGATAGAGTGGGAGGGGAAGAGAGAGAAACATCAATGTGAGAGGGACACATCGACTGGTTGCCTCCTGCACAACCCTGACCAGGACTGGGGTGAACCGCAACCAAGGTACGTGCCCTTGACCAGAATTGAACCTGCGGCTCTTTGGTCCATGGCCCGATGCTCTAACCACTGAACAAAACTGGCCAAGGCAGTTTTCTTTCAGATTATAAGTGGTAGGGATTTTATGATATCTTCTATTTTGTTTATGCAGATATATAAGTAAAATAATTTGTGGTTTTTTTTTTTTGTTTTTTTTTTAATTATCTCATTGTTTCCTTTCTGAAATTTTTTTTTCTATGAATTTTTCATTCGGTATTATAATTTGTGCAGATATTGTCTGAAATACTGAAAGTTTTGTTAACTCTATTTATCTTATTTCTCTTCCTTGTCTTATTGACTGACCACAATCACTTGTAACATTAAGTAATAATTATGGAGATCTTTAGATAAGTTTTTTATTTTCCCATGAATTCTTCTAAGTTTCATCATTAAGTAGAATATTTATTATAGGTTTCTGAGCCTCGTAGTTGCTTTTATCAGGAATGGAGGTTGAATTATAGCAAATGATTGTTCATTATGTATTAAAATTAATATATTCTTTTTATTTAAGCAATTCAGGAAATTACAGTAATAGGGTTTTTAATGTTGAACAATAATTTTGTTGCTTAAACCCTACTTGTTGTATTATATTATTTTTTCATTACACTGCAGAATATGATTTGCTACTGTTTTAGCACTTTTACCACTAGTCTAATAAGTGGTGTTAGTGTGTGTGTGTGTGTGAATAATCTTTTGTTGTTACCAGAGCTATGCTATCTTCAAATGTGATTTAAATTTTAATCCAAGATGTCATTGAAATCCCTTTATAAATTCACATTTGAATAGATTTTGTAATTGTTGTTATGTTTTTTTCAAAATTGATTGTATATTTTTCAGTGAATGTGCTTGATTTAAGTTCATCTCTGAGGAATTGGGCACAGTGGTTGCAAGATGTGGATTGATCATTTCTGACCTCAGGTGCAGAAGAAGATGGGGAGCCTTATTATCTGCATTGACTCAAGCACAGGCACCATTAGTACACAGAGTATAACACAGAGTTATATTACATAGACTCAAACCATGAGAAAAAACACCAGCAGCATGTCAGGAAGATCAGAAACATCTTTTGAGTCAGTGAGTTTCTCCTGAAGTATTGAACATGAGAAATGTTTGGTGTGGTGTTTCTATAATGTGAAGGAAATAGCAGAGAGTCAAAGGTTAGTTGTAAGAGAACTCAAGCAGGTAGTGCCAACCTTCCATAATATGGAATTTCAAATGGTAACCCCCCATACTCAACTCTCCAGTCCCAGTGCAGTATGACTTGGCAGCAGAGCAAGCTTTGGTGGCTGGAAAGTCTTGCCTTTCTCTACCTTTTACAGCCCCAGTGAAAAACTCTTGTGGTTGGGCAGGTAGAGAAACAGTAGGATATATTAGGGACAAGCCAGGGGAGTTTGTTTTAAATGGGAGTGGCACTTGTGCTTTAAGTAGATTAAAATCACTAGTACATTTTTAAAAATTATACTAGTGTTAATATGTGTAATAAGTGAATAGATGTCTCAAAACTGTGAATACCAAGCACCTAACCTTTTCACACAATATACTTCAAAGCTCGAGGTCCATTTATTGGCAGGCTGTCCTCCTTTTTCATTTTCACCATGTCTTTTCCCTGTTTTAACACATGAATGCTCTTTTGTTTATTTTGTTCTGCTTTGTTTTAACCCTCATCACCCTAAGTCTCAACTCCTCTACCTGGCTTTCAAAGCCTTCCATAATTTGAACACACCCTCTTGACTAACGTATCTTTCAGGTTTTTTTAACTTCTTGCCTCAACCCCTAGCACACTAGTCTCTCCTTGATCCCTGTAGCCGAGATGCTTCAGATAGTTCCATACCTGAAACTGATCTTCCACGTCTGGCCTGAGTCTGTCACCCGCCTCCTCTGCCTTTGAAAGTCCCTTTCCTCCGCCCTGCCTTCCTGCGCCAGTCCAGCCAGCTCTGCAGCAACCTCCTGGCCACACCTTCCTTTCCAGTCTCTCCAGTAAACACTTATGGTTGTATTATAGAAATTCCCTCTTAACAGTGGATTGTTATCTTTTAATGTTCCACAAATGTTACTCTGTTCTTCTCATTATAAATACTTAAGAGCAAGGATCACAATTTAAGCTTCTGCGTCCCCCAAGAAAGTCCCAGAATAATTTGCAAAGAGCACGCATTTATTCAGCACAATAGGCTAGCTTCTCCACTTTACAGATTAAGAAATTAACATTTAGTAGGTTAAAGTATTCCAAACCATCAGCCTTAAGCCCTATATAAATGTCCTTCAATATTTAAGAGTGTTCTGTCCCATAGGGGAGTTATTTCAAACTTTGATAAAACATTTCTTCTTTGGAAAACTTAAGGAAACCATTGAAAAGTGGTCCATATTTTTTAAGGATTTCAGTGTGTGGGTAATCTTTATTCTGTAGTGTTAGTTTTTAGAGCCACCAAAAATCTGACTGACAATGAGTTGTATGGCACTAGACATTTTTGTATTTTTATTCTTCTAATAATTATGTAATTAGGCATCTGTGTTTTAATAATTGGCCATATATTCACATGCCATTTACACAATAAGTGCGTCATCCTTTGAATTAAAATAGAAGTAAAATACAGGCTCAGAATTTGAGACTCTCTTATGTAATTTGTAGCACAATAGAGCATCTTTCATGAAGCAGGTGTTCAGTTATTACTAAATAAATGTGAGAATAAGATTTTCACTCCCACCCACATTCATAGATAACTCCCACATAAAAATGTATATTGATAGAAATTTTAAGATGTGTATATAATTGTTTTTTATTAGTACCCATCTGACCTGAGCAGTAACTTGCTTCACAGGGTTGTACAAAGAGATTCTCAGTTTCTGATAGTATTGCGGGGGTGTACAATGGTTTGATAGGATCTCAGTGAAGAAAGTAGCAAATTTATTAAGAGGAGAAACTGGCACTGGTCAGTTTGTCTCAGTGGTTAGAGCGTTGGCCCAAGGACCAAAGGGTCACAGGTTCGATTCCTGGTAAAGGGTATGTACCTGGGTTGCAGTTTCCATCCCTGGGCCCTGTCAGGGTTGTCCAGGAGGCGACCAATCAGTATGTCTCTTTCACACTGATGTTTCTCTCTCCCCTCCCTTCTACTCTATCGAAAAAGATCAATGGAAAAATATTCTCAGGTGAGGATTAACCAAAGGAAAACAAAAATGGGGAAACTGAACTAGAAAACATACTTAATTTTTTGACAGTTGTCATCACTATTTTATAGTAAAGGGATTAATATGTTAACATATAGTAGCTAATTCTTACATAGTATTATATAACGGATATTATTTCATGTGATTTGATATAAGATAAGTCATTTAGAGTTCATAATAACTGTTTCAAATATGTTCTGCTATCTACATTTTGCAGATTAGGAGACTAAGCTATAGAGACTTTAATAACTTGCTTAAAGTCACACAGTAAGTGGTAAAGCCAGGATTAAAATTCAAGCAGTTTGGCACTAGCATCCCTTTGAGTGACCACCTAGCCATGTGAACAAAATGACCAACTGCATCAAAAATAACAAATACTGTAATTGACAAACTTTGTGACACCAAGCATTGTCATTTCTATATGTTAGGAAAGATATGAGTGACATACATTTAAGAGCTATGAAGGCGGGCTTATTTTGACATAACTTAGTTCTCTTTTGAGATAACTGTGTGGACTGTGCAGCTCTGAAATGAATGAAGAAACACAGGAAAGTAGATGCAGGCTCTTCATGAAATCAAGCATTGCTTCTAATTCCTTGATACTATAGAACATAAATCAGATTAAAATGTAGGATAGACTGTATTTATGGTCAATGTTTTGTGTCCATCTTCCCTTGTTTCACAGTCTATCCTTGAGACTATTCCAGATATACCAGTTCATTCCAATGGATCGGCAGACCCCGGGCAGTCAATTCAGAGCTCAGTGAGTGGTAAGTGGCACAACCTCCCATTAAACTTAAGCTGGATCTTCTTTGTGCTGGCCCTCAGTAAAGTTTGCAGTGAATTTCCAAAGGGAAAGGGAAGTGTGTTGTCCCCCCATATGCACTGTCCCCAGCATGCACTCCTTTCACCTCCAGACCCCCGCTGTGTCACACCAGGCAACATTAAGAGAGCCAAACAGGAAGCAGAATCTTTCCCTCCTTCACTACAGTATCATTTAGAAACTACTCACTTGGGTATGTCTTTGATTTGGGGCCTCTGTCACAAGTAATCTGGATCCGCTTAAGAGCTGCAAGCAAGCCAGGAAGTAGGCCACTCTAATTATGCTTCCCAATAGCAGCAACATTAGATCTAGATGGACTTAATTTTAAGATCATAATATTATGTAGAAACATCCCATTTTGGGACTTTCCTCTAGTTATCTTCAATGCCTTAATGACACATAAAAATCCAACATTGAAAACATGACATTAAATAGAAAATCGATTTAGATAATGATTGTAGAAATGTATTCACATGCAAAGCTGATGACACTACCTTGCTGTTCAACTGGCATCATTCTGGGTGAGGCTGATGCCTTTCCTTGGACGTAAACATTCTAACGTGCGTATGGATTAACTCATAAATACTTGGTGCTTATATTAGTCAATGGTATTGATTGATTAAGTGGCATATTAAATATTCTATATCCTTTTTTCTTAGATGATGATTATCTGGAAAAGAACATTCCACCAGAAGCTGAAGAGCTGTCCTTTGAAGTATCTTACTCAGAAATGATTGCAGAGGCTCCAAAAAGAAATAAATGTAAGAAGTCAGATTTTAAGAAAGAAGACTATGTTTTAACTGTAAGTAAAACTTCCGTCATTATTCCACTAGCTTCCTGTGACTTCTTCATGGCACAAGCTAGGATTTTTAAAAACAATTTCTTTGTGTGTGCAGAAATGGGAGAGGCCAGGCTTCAGTGTCGTGTGACACTAGGGGTATCATTTGCTGTGTAGCCACAACCTGCCTGGCTGTTTCTGGCAGCCCTGGGTAGAGGAAGAGTTGTGAGGGTGTATGCTTAGATACTGTTGTCTAGATGAAATAGGATTTCCACCTGGCTTGTGTGCTTTCTTGCATTTTACATTCTTACTTACAAGTTAATGCAGATTCTAACTGTACACCTACTTATGCCTCTAGAAGCACATATCAGAGGAGATTATTGCAGAAAGTCACAGTCATAACAACAAGAAATGAGCGCTTACAGGACAGACACTAAAATTTAATAAAAGACAAATTAAGAATTTATAATATTATTATGGATGAGCAAGTAGTGCTCCATACCTCATTATCCTGAAAGCCTCATTATATATATCTAGGATATTATTTCCTGTAAGCCCATGTTACGCTGATCTATTTGCTACTCAATAAATGCATTTGTGAAGAGTTCATGATAGGGAGCCCTGAATATTCTGTGCTGATCAGGGCAGGCAGCGTGGTGAGCTGGGCTCAGGTAGTTTCAGAGCTAAAGGAATATGAGTCATCTAGAAACAGGCAGAGTCTGCCCCGGGGGCCTGGACCATTTCCAGACAAACACTCTGTGATGGAGAGGAAGAAGAGAGGCAGGGCAAAAACTGTAAGACTCACCGACACTGCATTAGGTATTCAGTTGTAATCATCTGTGTGATTGGTCCTGATTGTCAGCTGAAGAAACTGAGGCACAAAGAAACTAAGTAACCCATAGCTAACAGATGGCAGAAACAGGATATAAACCTATGTGTGTCAAACTCCAAGCCCTCTTGGTCCCTAAGCAGCCTCTATGTTGAAAGGCACAGTGACATTCAACAGTGGGAATCTAGTGGACTCTAGTTTCAGGGAGTGTCCTGAACCTTTAGAGAGAGCTGTCCAAGGAGGATGCTGGTTGCCATTCCCTTCATCCAAGTGTGTGTCTCCTGAGGTCTGGCTCACCCAGGGTACAGAACAGCCTCCCTCCAGTTGAAGAACTTCGCATGGGGCTTAGCATGCCATATTACTCAATGAAGGCTTGTGGTCTTGTTTATATTGTTATGTGTTATCATTATATGGGGCCTTGGTCTCAGAAAGAAGATAAAATAACCAAACATTTAAGAGCACAAGTTATGCTCCAAAACACATCCTACATTTTTTTTGTTTCACTTTAAAATACTTAGAGTTCCAAGGAATGAGTGAATGAATGAATTGGTGGATGGAGAACTTATATGCATGTATGCATGAACAATGGACATGGACAACAAAGCTGGAGAGAGGGCAGGGAGGGAGGGGAAGGGGGGAATCAGTGGGGGGAAAAGGAGAAACATCTGTAACAAAAATAAATAAATTCATTTAAATTAAAAAAAAAAAAGAATTGGTGGATGGTTTTAAAACCCCAAGGAAGCTTTAATTTAAGGAACCTCTATGGAGAATGTGTACTTAAAGCTTTGTAATTCAAATAACTGTGATATTTTTCTACTTTAGCAATTTTTTTTTCAACACCAGATTTTCTGAAAGCAAAGTATTTGTTGTATACTATATATAAATATATATATTATATAATACAATACTTATATTTATATATAATACTTATACTATATTATACTTAGATAATTATATATTTGTTATATAATACTTATATTTTTAAAATTATTATTACTTATATATAATACGTATAGTTATACTTATATATTAATAAGAAGATTTTGTTGTTTTGAAAGGTCTTATAGTCTCCACAATATTTCTGGATGTTTGAAGGATTTTTTGTTGTTGTTTTAGTATATTTTGATGTCTGGTATGGAAAGAGAGATATAGCACTATCATTGTCTTCAAAATGATAGTAGAATTATTGAGCACTTTTTCTGCATTTTTCTTTTTTAAGACTATTTGGAATAATCTAAATCTGATTTTAAAAGTAGAAAAACTATTGTGTCAGCAAGCGTGTGCAATCAGTTTCAATTTGGAAAATTATTTACAATCTTTTAAATGAGGCAGAAGAGAAGAGATGATGCCTGATTTAAGGACCGATGGTCCAAAATAAAAAATACATTGCAAGGTCTCCTGGGAGTACCTAGATGGTGCCTTGCATACCTGTCTCACCTGGGCCAGTGGTGTGTACATTCAGGTGATGCCTGGGATGTTTGTTGTTGACAACATAGGATGGTCTTTAGAAGAAAGTGGTTTTACAGTTGTGATGACAATGTTGTAGTATGCTCAGACCTCTGTTTTGCTTCATGTTTAGCATAGTAGTAACCTGCAGATGTTCTAAAAATTATTTTCATAATCTTTCTATGATGTAGCATGCTCCTCAGAGATTTTTCCCCCCAAATACCATGTCTTGCTATACAGATTTTGAATGTCCAGGTAGCATTTGAATGAAGGTACAATAATTTTCATTTGCCATAAAAAATAAGTATTCTTAATATGTATTTCAGAAATTTATTGTTCAGAAAACCAGATTTGGCCTAACTGAAGCAGGAGACCTATCGGCTGAAGACATGAAGAAAATCCGCCACCTATCTCTGATTGAATTGACGGCCTTTTTTGATGCCTTTGGAATTCCGCTGAAGAGAAACAAAACAGAGAAAGTAAAAGGAAGAGGTAATTAAGAGGACTGATTTCTTCTGATTGTAACACTTTGACACTTTGGAATAAGATAGTGCTTTTCTGATTCTTTGTTCTTTCTCAACTATTTTACAATGAAGACAATGGGATTTTTGGAGTTCCACTCACAGTCCTACTGGACAATGACCGAAAGAAGGACCCTGCAGTGAAAGTGCCCCTTGTGTTACAAAAAGTGAGTAGGGATAAATGAATGGGAAATTAATAGAGCTTCATGCTTGCAATATGCTGTTTGTAAACTTGCCAATGAATTGTCCTTTAGATTTAAAGACACTAAGCCAAGCCCTGTTAGGACTCAGGTCGTTGGTAATTTTCAGCATTCTTCCATGAAGCCCCATGACATTCCACAAGTACTTGGACCATTTGCCTTGTTGTGAACTTCTGGAGTCTGTTACATTGACCACAAAGCATCAGGGATAGATACAGATGCTCTGTCACGTGACTTCCTTTGGTTATATCTTTTTCCGATATTTTTTAAAAAATATTATTTGTGTATGTGTTTGTGTGTATTTGATTATTCTGTCTGAGATAAAAGATAACTAGTAATTACCAGCAATCTATTTACTGATCATACAAGTATTTGCTGAGATCATAGGTTGAGTGTTTCAAAATGTGTGTTTGTAATCATTTAAATGAATTTTCCAAAAAAGTTTAATAAAGTCTAAAAATCAGCTTGTTGTAGTTTTTTAGGTATGACTGGGAATATATGATATAGTTAGACAAAGAAGAATTTTGGTCTGGGAAGTTTTAAAAGTGATATTATTTGAACTATCATCTGCTAATATCTCTCTGACTATTGTTGGTGAATGGCACATTTGCTTTTAAGTCATGTTTTCTTATATGCAACAATTTACACCTAGGTATGCATTTATTTACCTAAGTATGCATTTATTTAACAGTGACATCCATTGGCACAATTAAAATTCCAAGCCCTAAACACAAATATTACTGAATTTTAAATTGAGTTTTTAAATGACGTGAAAATATTGACTGAGGAAACATATGTTTACATTATTCACAGTAAACATTCTCCATGTCTTCACTATGTTTCCAAATTTTGCTACCAGTACCTCAAGTTGAGCTACTCCTCAAATGGGAGTGATTAATTGGCTGCCAATGGGAGCAGGGGGGATGGCAGAAGAGGCAGGAGACATGCCATGTGCACAGGGGGCGGGGCAACTGCAGGACGGCTCTCCCGCACGGGCTGCATCAGTACCTTCCGTGTCCTGTCACATCTCATCAGCACTGAGTAGCCTGAGGTTGGTGTTACCATCTCCCTTCTACTGATGAGGCAACTGAGGCATAGTAGGGTAAGATAATTTACCCAAGAACACACAACTAGCAAGAGGTAGATGCAAAAAAGAGTATATAACCAAGGCCAAAGTTCATGGTGACACTAAGATTTTCTTTCCTTTCTTGAACTGGAACCAGAATTATGTCGTTTGTCCTCTGTGTACAGGACAGAGTTTTAAAAAAATGCATAAAAATCTAAGACGGAGAAGATTCAATACATGAATTTATGTTATTATGTAAGTGCAGAAATCTAGCACAGGACATAGTAAAAGGAAGGTGCGCAATAAATGATAATCAAACTACATCTGGATTTATATCCTATTAGCAACTCAATAAACGTCAGCTCTCATTCCATTCCAAATGATATGAAGTGTTCCTCTTTTAAGACAGGTTGAGGTATTACCTTTCTACTCCTATGGGAGAGTCTTTTCTTATGGATGTATTTTTCCTCCTAAATATCTATTTCTCTCCATACCTTAGTTTCAGGCACCATCATATTTTGAAGGAAAAATAGCAGAGACTCTGGATCCTGCTCTTGTGTGTAGCTGGGCTAGTATTTGTCCTTACCATGCCTCAGTCTCCTCAGCAGTAGGTTGAGGGTTCTAATAGTACCTTCCACATGGGATTATTGTGAGGATTTAAATGAGTTGATAGATGTAAAGTACTGAGAATTTTATTTAACACTCAAAAAGTACACAATCAATATTAGTAGTTATTATTATTATTTTAACACCATCCTCATCACCATGAGAGATCATGAAAGCTATAAACTTTTACCATTTCTATCTCCTTGGTCATATTTCTAGAATTCCTGTAGTTTCATAGCCAGAGTGGTTGCAAATAATGATAGTGAATTTAGAATCTTTTTTTATTGGTCAGTGTGCAGAAAGAGATGTAGTAATCAGATCCTAAAGTAGTTAAGTGGCAGCATGCTTGAGTGGCGAAGAACACAGGTTGAGAGAGCCAGTGCCATTGCTTTTATGGTGAATCTGGGGAAAGTAATGTGACAGCTCTAGGTCTCCGTTACCTCATTTGCAAATTGGAGGCTAATGTTAACCTCATGGGGTGGGCGTGAACACTTAAAGGTATCCAAGTACCAGGCACGCATATATGCTTGTTAATGTATCATCTGTTGTCATCAATAGTATTATTTCAGATGTTTATAATCATATTGGAGGTATTTATTTTTGTAATGTATCATTGCTTTCTAGTTTTTTGAGAAAGTTGAGGAATCGGGTCTGGAGTCTGAAGGAATTTTTCGACTTTCAGGATGTACTGCCAAAGTCAAGGTAACAAACATTTTCTCTTTTCTAGTTAGAGATCTAAGCTAGCTAGACCCAGTTCTCACAAGCATCGAGTATCGAGTCTTTGTTGTTTTGATACTAGCACTTGGCCCTACCTCATTTTCCTCCTAACCTATGATTACATGTTGTTTATGGTCCTGAGTTGTGTATCCTTTTAAATTAAAACAACAATAAAAAAACAACAACAATAACATGACCCATCAATTCATCATCAACGTTGCTGCTTGTCTTTAGTTTGAGGAGTTGAAATGTCTCATTACTGTTTTCTGGGTTAAACACTATAGTTTGCTGTGTTCCAGTCATGGAATTCATTAAGTCAATTATTATGCAAGCCCTAATTTTCCTGTAGTTGCTTTACATTCAGAAATATTCTTTGGCTCTCCTTTTAATGAAAGTTCTTATAAGAATTTGTAGGAATAGCCATAACCACTACAATACTCACTCAGCAGTTCTAAAACCTAATTCCATTTAAGGTAATGTTAGTTTCTACATATAAAAGCACTCGTGCGATGTGAGTCTTTTTATTTTGCTTATGTGGTGGCAAACTCTACCATTCAAGAAAGGAAAGAATTATTAGAAAAGAAAAGCTTTTTCATAAATTTCCAGAAGCTTATACCACTTTATCTACTAGTGAGCATACACAATGAAGAATTCCTTCCTGCCCCTGGATCACTCTCTGGCTGGTGAACATGGAAACATGAGCGTTTTGAATGATGAATCCCTCAGGGAGAGGGAGAAGTGAACCTGATTGTTTAGAACTATTAAAGTTCTAAAGGAAATGTATAGAGGCAGAAAAGTATATCTTCATAAAATCATTTTTGTACATGTTTTGAGACATTTTATTTCATAAGTCTCCAAGTTTTTATCTAGAAATCTGACAAGGTGTTTTTCTAAGTGGAAACAGAATAAATAGGCTCTGTCTATTGGAAGCACCAGAAAGCTGATGCTCGGATGAAGTTGGGAGAAGAGGGTTATTGCGGGATAGTGCTACTGAAAGACAATTCAGGTCTGACCATTTATCCCGTCCCATGCAGCAGTCCTGCACTGAGCAGAGTGGACCAAGCCCCAGCCCTCATGCCATATTCAGTCATTGCTAGGGCTTTCTGTGGAGGAGGGCCTGAGGCAGATCAGAAAGTCCTAACAGCTGGGGAGCTAACTACGTGGATTTTTAAAATTAATTAGCTAATCAATTAATTTTTGTTACAGATGTTTCTCTTTTCTATCCCTAGACACCCTCCTCCCAATCCCACCCCCATCCCACAGCATTGTTGTCTATGTCCATTGGTACATACATGCATATAAGTTCTTTGGTTTATTTTATCCCTCCCCACGGCCTCCTCCTCTGAGGTTTGTCAGTCTGAACTGTACTCCTTTCTATGTCTCTGGGTCTATTTTGCTCATCAGTTTATTTTGTACGTTGTATTCCACAAATAAGTGAGATCATGTGGTATTTATCTTTCTCTGATTCACTTATTTTTCTTAGCATAATACTCTCCAGTTCATTCCATGTTATCTCGAAGAATAGATTTTTCTTTCTTACAGCTGCGTAGTACTCCATTGTGTTATTATACCATGGCTTTTTTTTTTTTTTTAATCTTTATTGTTGAATGTAGAATGTACTACAGATGTTCCACATTTTTCCGCAATTGACTCCCTCCTCCCCACTCCCGCCTTTTCCCACACTATTGTCTGTGTCCATTGGTTATATGCATATAAGTTCTTTGGTTTATTTCTTTCCACCACCACCCCCCCCCCCAACCCCTTTCCCTTTGAGGTTTGTCAGTCTAGCAATGAATTTGTACTTCTTAATCGCTTCAACTTTTTCACCCAATACCCCAACCCCACTCCCATCTGGCAACCAACAAAATGTTCTCTGTATCTATGAGAATGTTTCTGTTCTGCCTCTTCATTTTGTTTGTAGATTCCATTGTCGATAGATATGTATTCATTGCCATTATGTTTGTTCATATATTTTATCTTTTTCTTTAAAAAGACCCTTCATCATTTCATATAATAACAGTTTGCTGGTGATGACTCCTTTAAGTTTTTCTTGTCTGGGAAACTCTTTATATGGCCATTGATTCTAAATGACAGCTTTGCAGGATAGAGTAATCTTGGTTGTAGGTTCTTGCTTTTCATCACTCTGAATATTTCTTGCCACTCCCTTCTGGCTTGCAAAGTTTCTTTTCAGAAATCAGCTGACAGCCTTATGGGAACTCCCTTGTAGGTAACTAGCTGCCTTTCTCTTGCTGCTTTTACGATTCTCTCTGTCTTGAACCTTTTGCATTTTGATGATGATGTGTCTTGGTGTGGGCCTCTTGGGGTTCATCTTGTTTGGGACTCTCTGTGCTTCCTGGACTTGTATGTCTGTTTCCTTCACCAAGTTAGGAAAGTTTTCTGCCATTATTGTTTCAAACAAGTTTTCGATATCTTGTTCTCGCTCTTCTCCTTCTGGCACCCAGAAGATGCAAATGTTGGCACGCTTGAAGTTGTCCCAGAGGCTCCTTATACTATCCTCATTTTTTTTGGATTCTTTTTTCTTTTTGCTGTTCTGATTGGGCATTTTTTGCTTCCTTATATTCCAAATCGATGGTTTGCTTCTTGGATTTACGTACTCTACTATTAAGTCTGTGTAAATCATTCTTTATTTCAGTTAATGCCTCCTTCAATTCTGACTGTGCATCCATGATTACTGACTGGTCCTTTTTTATGCTCTTGAGGCCCTCAATAAGTTCACTGAGGTTCTCACTGAGTTCATTGAGCATCCTTATAAGCAGTGTTTTGAACTCAGCATCTGTTAGGTTGCTTATCTCCATTTAGCTTAGTTCTTTCCCTGGAGATTTTTCTGTTCTTTCATTTAGGACCTGTTTCTTTGTCTCCTCATTTTGGCTGCCTCCCTGTGTTTGTTTCTGTGTATTACTTAACGAGAGGTATGGGGCTAGCTGAGACCAGATGCTGCTCATTTGAAAGAATTTAGGAAAACCTGAAGCAGGATCCAAGACAGGCCAATCCTGTGGTTAAGTAAGTGGCAACAGTTTGGGTGGGCCTGAAAGTTGGGTGGGGTGGGGCGGGGCTTAGCCTCAGGGAGTCACCAGGGCGGGGCTACCAGTGTGAGCCAGGTTGCTGGAGTCCCAGATATGGCGACTGTCTGCCGCCCCAGGGAAGGGTTCACCAAAGGAACAAAGGCCTCTGACAGCACGTTTGTCCCAGAGAAAGCTCCCTCTCCAGCCCTTGCTCCAGTGCCAAACAGCTCAGTTCTTCCCTGCATGTCTCTGGCGCCCTTGGAGCTGCCTCCCCTCCAAGCTTAGAGGGAGAGAGTCCGGTAAGTCCGTGCGCGGGCCCTTTAAGGAACTGCCTGGGGCTCCAGCCGCTTCAGCTTCCCTGGGCCTCAGTTTCCACTGGTTTTTTCAGGCAGAAGTTATGGGGACGTCTCTTCCTGGCACTGGAACCCTGAGCGGGGCACCTGGTGTGGGACAGGGACCCCTCAGTCCTCAGGAAGGACCTTCCCAGCCGAGGTATCCTCCTGATTTTTATCCGCCACATGTGGTTGCGGGACCAGTCCGCCACCGCCCCTCACGCCTCCGCCCCTCCTACCAGTCTCGATGTGGCTGCTTCTTTAATTCCGTAGTTGTAGGACTTCCATTCATCTTGATTTCAGGCAGTTTTGAATGATGGTTGTTCTGTAGTTTAGTTGTAACTTTGATGTGGTTGTGGGAAGACGCGATACCCCGTTTACCTACGCTGCCATCTTGACTGGAAGTCTACTGTGGCTTTTTTATCCACTCATCTGCTGATGGAAACTTGGGCTCTTTCCAGATCTTAATTATTGTGAATAGTGCTGCTATGAACATAAGGGTGCATATATTCTTTCGAATTAGTGTTTCAGGATTCTTAGGTTATATTCCCAGAAAAGGGATCACTGGGTCAAAAGGCAGTTCAATTTTTAATTTTTTGAGGAAACACCATATTGTTTTCCAAAGTGCCTGCACCAGTCTGCATTCCCACCAGCAGTGTACTAGAGTCCTCTTTTCTCCACACCCTCACCAGCACTTGTTTGATGATTTGTTGATGGAAGCCATTCTGGCAGGTGTGAGGTGATACCTCATAGCTGTTTTTATTTGCATCTCTCTAATAATTAGAGACATTGAGCATTTTTTCATATGTCTCTTGGCCATTTGTATGTCCTGTTGGAGAGGTGTCTATTTAGGTCCTGTGCCTATTTTTTTTAATTAGGTTCTTTGTCTTCCTTTTGTTGAGTTGAGTACTCTGTATGTTTTAGAAATTAACCCTTTATCTGATATATCATTAGCAATTATGCTTTCCCATATAATGGGTTCCCTTTCCATTTTGATGGTTGTTTCTTTTGCTGTGCAGAAGCTTTTTAGTTTGACGCAGTCCCATATATTAATTTCCTTTGTTTCTCTTGCCTTAGGCATTGTATCAGTGAAAATTCTGCTGCATGTGCTGTCTTAAATTTTGTTGCCTACATTTTCTAGGAATTTTATGGATTCATGAATCATGCTTAAAAGCCTTTTATCCATATTTAGATTAGTCTTGTGTATGGTGTAAGTTGGTGGTCTAGTTTCATTTGTTGCGTGTAGCTGTCCAATTTTTCTAACACCATTTATTAAAGAGGCTGTCTTTACTCCATTTTATGCTCTTGCCACCTTTGTCAAATATTAATTGAGCATAATGTCTTGGGTCTATTTCTGGGTTCTGTTCTGTTCCACTGATCTATATGCTTGTTCTTGTGCCAGTACTAAGCTGTTTTGATTACAATGACTTTGTAGTATAACCTTGATATCCGGTAGTATGATCCCTCCTACTTTGTTCTTCTTTTTCAAGAATGCTGTGGCTATTTGGTATCCTTTTTTGGTTTCATGTAAATTTTTGAAGTATTTGTTCTAGATCTGTGAAATATGTAATTGGTATTTTAATCAGGATTGCATTGAATTTATAGATGCAATCTATACTACTTTGGGTAGTATGGACTTTTTTAAAAAATGTGGAACGCTTCACGAATTTGCATGTCATCCTTGCGCAGGGGCCATGCTAATCTTCTGTGTATAGTTCCAATTTTAGTATATGTGCTGCCTATGTGAGCACAGTTTGGACATTTTAATGATGTTAATTCTTCCCATTCATGAACAAGGTGTATGCTTCCACGTTTAATATCTTCCTCTATTTTCTTTTTTCAATGTTCTGTAGTTTTCTGCAAATAGGTCCTTTATTTCTTTAGTTAAGTATATTCCTAGGTATCTTAACTTTTATGCACAATGGTAAATGGGACTTTTTTTAGTTTGTTTCTGTGAGTTCATTATTGGTATATAAGAATGCTATTGATTTCTTTTTTTTTTTTAATTCTCACCAAAGGACACTTTTTTGCATTTATCTTTAGATAGAGCGGGAGGGAGAGAGAAACAGTGACATGAGAGAGACACATAGAGTAGTTGCCACCCACATGACCCCAACCGAGGCCGGGGACAAACTGCAACCAAGGTACACGCCCTCAATGGGAACCAAACCTGGGACTCTCCAGTTTGCCAGCGATGCTCTAACTGCTGAGCCAAACCATCCAGGGCTCGTTGATTTCTTGATGTTAATTTCGTACCCTGCTACTTTGCCAAATTCATTTATTAAGTATACCAGATTTTTGATGGAGTCTTTTAGGGTATTCTATGTACAATATCATGTCATCTGCAAATAATGACAGTTTTACTTCCTTCTTTACAATTTTGATCCATTTTATTTTAAATTCATGTCTAATTGCCGTGGGTAACACTTCCAATACTATGTTAAATAAGAGTGGCAAACATGCCCTGGCTGCTTTGGCTCAGCAGTTAGAGCATTGGCCTGTGTTCCAGAGAGACCCGGGTTTGGTTCCCGCTAAACCTTGGTTGCAGTTTGTCCTTGGCCCTGGTTGAGTTGTGCGGATGGCAGCCACTCGATGTGTCCCCTTCATGTCGATGTTTCTCTGTCTCTCTTCCTCTCTCTCCCTCCCCCCCACCCCACTCTATGTGAACAAAAATTGGAAAAATGTCCTCAGGTGAGGAAAAAAATTAATTAAAAAGAGTGGCAAACATGGGCATCCCTTTCTTGTTCCTGTTCTTAAGGGAAATATTTTTAGTTTTTATCCATTGAGTATGATCTTGGCTGTAGGTCTTTCATGTATAGCCTTTATTATGTCGAGATATGATTCCTCTATTCCCACTTTGGTGAGCATTTTTATCAGAAATGGATGCTGGATTTTGTCGAATGCTTTTTCAGCATCTATTGATATGATCATATGGTTTTTATCTTTCATGTTGTTTATGTGGTATATCACATTTATTCATTTGTGAATATTGTACCAGCCTTGTATTCCTGGGATGAATCCCACTTGGTCATGGTGAATAATTTTTTTAATGTATTGCTGGATCTGACTTGCTAGTATTTTGTTCAGGATTTTGGCATCTATCTCCATTAGTGATATTTTCCTATAGTTTTCTTTCTTTGTAGTTTCTTTATCTGGAGTTTCTTGATTACATCTGCAATTTCCTTAATTGCTATTGGTCTGTTCAAGTCTTCTGCCTCTTCCCAGTTCAGTGTTGGGAGACTGTGTGATTCTAGAATCTTGTCCATTTCACCTAGATTGTCCAATTTGTTGGTGTATAATTGTTCATAGTGTTTGGAAACAATTCTTTGTGTTTCTGCGATGTCAGTTGTTACTTCTCCTCTTTTGTTTCTGATTTTGTTTATTTGCATCCTCTCTCTTTGTTTCTTGGTGAGTCTGTCTAAGGATTCATCAATCTTGTTTATCTTTCAAAGAATCAGCTCTTTGTTTCATTGATTTTTATTTTGTTCTTTTAGTCTCTATATCGTTTATTTCTGCTCTCACTATTATTTCTTTCCTTCTACTTGCTCTGGGTTTTTCTTTTTGTTTAATTTCTAGTTCTTTACGTTGTGAGATTAGATAGTCTATTAGAGATTTTTCTTGTTTCTTCAGGTAGGCCTGTAGTGCTATGAACTTCCTTTTCAGAACTGCTTTCGCTGCATCCCATAGATATTGTGTTGTTTTGTGTTTATTTTCATTGGTTTCTAGGAAGTTTTTAATTTCTTCCTTAATCTCCTGGTAACCCATTTATTGTTTAATAACATGCTATTTAGCCTCCATGTTTTCAAATGTCTTTGCATGTTCTTGTTGCAGTTGATTTCTAGTTTCATGCCATTGTGATCTGAGAAGATGCTTGATATGATTTCAATCTTCTTGAACTTGTAGAGACTTAGTTTGTGTCCTAACATGTGGTCTGTCTTTGAGAATGTCCCATGTGCACTTGAGAAGAATGTGAATTCTGCAATTTTGGGGTGTAATTCTCTATAGATATCTATTAAATCCATTTGATCTAATGTCTCATTTAGAGTCTCTGTTTCCTTGCTCATTTTTTGTCTAGAAGTTTTATCCACTGATGTCAGCTAGGTGTTGACATCCCCTGCTATGATTGTATTGCTGTTGATTTCTCCTCTGAAGTCCTGCAGATTTAAAAAAATATACTTTGGTGCTCCTATATTGGGTGCATATATGTTTACTAAGGTTATATCCTCCTGTTGGATAGATCCTTTCAATATTATGTAGTGGCCTTCTTTGTTTCTAGTTATGGCCTTCATTTTGACGTCTCTTTTATTGGTTATGAGTATTGCTACCCCAGTTCTTTTTTCCTTCCTGTTTGCTTAGAAAGTTTTTTTCGATCCCTTCACTTTCAGCCTATGTGAGACATTTTTGTTGTGAGGTGGGTCTCTTATAAACAACATATATATGAGTCATGCTTTCTTGTCCAGTCAGCTACTCTCTGTCTTTTGATCTGAGCATTTAATCTATTTACATTTGAGGTTATTATTAATATCTATTTATATATTGCCATTTTTGTTTATTGTGCTTATATATTTTTTCCTATTTCTTCTGCTACTTACGGCAGGCCTTTTAACATGTCTTGCACTGCTGGTTTGGTGCTTATATATTCCCTTAGCCTTTTTTTTTTTTTTTGTCTGGGAAGCTCTTTATTTCACTTTCTATTTTGAATGATAGCCTTGCTGGATAGAGTAGTCTTGGATTCAGATCCTTATTCTTCATGACCTTGATTACTTCCTCCCTTTCCCTTCTGGCCTGTAGTGTTTCTGTTGAGAAGTCAGCTGAGAGCCTTATGGAGGTTCCTTTGTAGGTAACCTGTTGCTTATTTCTTGCTGCCTTTAGGATTCTCTCTTTGTCTTTAAATTTTGGCATTTTAATTATTATGTGTCTTGGTGTGGGCCTATTTGTGTTCTTAGTTGGGTCTCTCTGTGCTTCTCGAACTTGTATGCCTTTTCCTTCACCAAGTTAGGGAAGTTTTCTGTCACTGTTTCTTCAAATATATTCTCTAACCCTTGCTTATTTTCTTCTTATTCTGGAACTTTGATGATGCAGATGTTGTTACATTTTATATTGTCCCACAATTCTCTTAAGCTATCTTTCTGTTTTTTTTTTTTTATTATTGTTTTTTTTCTTTTTGGTTCTCTGATTGGATTATTTTCTGCCCTGTCTTGAAATTCACTGATCCAACCTTGGCTTCCTCTACTCTGCTGGTTAATCATTCCAATGTGTTCTTTATTTTTGCTATGTCATTCTTCATTTCTGCTTAGTGGTTTTTTATTTCCAGTTGATTTATCATCAGTGTTTCTATATCTTTACTCATGCTGTTGAGCTTCCTCATTATCATTACTCTGAACTGTACCTCAGATAACTTGCTTCTTTGCATTTTATTTATCTCTTCTTCTATAAAGTTCTCTTGTTTTTTCTTTTGGGATTTGTTTTGTTTTTTTTTTTTCCCACCATTTTGGGGGTCTCAGTGGTTTTTGGAGTTTGCCAAATTTTTTCGGTGAGTGTTGGTGTTCTGCTGATTGTGGCTCCCTCTACTGGGTTTAGATAAGTGCGGGAGTGCCCCCATTAAACACCACTATCATGTCTTACTTTCCTGGGTAGATTTTCAGGCCAATCAATGGTTCAGTTATTCTCTAGCTTTTTGCCTGGAGGCTATTAGTCTCAGTAACTTGAGCCTTTAGCTGAATGAAAAAAATCCCTCGGGTGTTCAGGGTAAGAGAATTTACAGTGAGTGGGGCATATGCTTTGGGGCCTCTCTAGCTGTTAATAGGCCTCAATTTGCATTTCTCTGGCCTGCCTGGGTGGTGTTGAATTCCTGAGGGAGGGGCTGTTGCTTCTCCTCAGGGCTCTGGGGAGGAGCTCTTTGAATAAAATGGCCACTGTCCTGTGAGGGAGTGATTCAGCACAAAGCTCTCAGTGCCCTCCCAGCTCTCCTAACTCCAGAGTCTCTCCACACAGTTCCAGTCCAGTTGTTCTTTTTCTGCTGGAGCCCAAGTGTGTTGCTGTAGCTAATTTAGTGCTCTGTCCCAGCACTCTGAGCTGTGGACCTGGCTTGAGATTTTAACCCCAAGGGAAGTGCTCTCAGCTAAAACAGCTGCTGTCTGTGGGCTCCCAGCCCACCCTCTCGTGCCTCCACAGTTCTACCAGGCTCAATTTGGTGTCCTCTTTCCTCCCTGGTTATATAGGTTCTGTCCAGTGGCTTTTCTATTGGTTTTTCCTGATGATTTGTCTTTATTTTAGCTGTAATTACAGTTTGGTCCTTGGAGATGGTCTGCGTAGCTTCCATTCACTGCACCGCCATTTTATAATCTGAACTACCTGGATTTTCACAGATGATCAGCAAGTTATTTTTTGAGGAGATCAGAGAAAGGCACCATATTTTGTCAGTGGCAGAAGGGAGAAGAGCATTTGGGGAGTTGTGACTTCCCTGACAGTAGAGATTATAAATAGTGGCACAAGTTTATTTGAAAGACAGGAAAATCCCTAATAGCTCTAGGTTTTATACTTTCTAAATTGAATCTGCTTTCATTTCTGGATTTCATAGGTATGGTTGTTATGTACTGCTGAACAAAAATATCCTAGGTCTAAGGATGATGACTATCAATAGTTTTGGTTAAATCTTTAGTTATGTCCTGGCCAGTTTTGCTCAGTGGTTAGAGCATCAGCCTACAGACCAAAAAGTCTTGGGTTTGATTCCAGTCAAGGGCACATACCTCAGTTGTGTTTCATCCCTGACCCTTGTTGGGGTCATGAGGGAGGCAACCAGTTGATGTGTTTCTTTCACATCGATGTTTCTCTCTCTCTCTCCCTCGCTCCAACTCTATCTAAAGATAAATAGAAAAAAACATATATTCCTGAGTGAGGATTAAAAAACTTTTGTTATATCTGTATAGTCAGAGAATCAAAATGAAGTAAAAGAAACAAATTTTCTTAAAGAGAATTAGACTCTGTCCTTTGAAATATCCCTTCATAATTGGAAAGCTCTATTTGATCATATTCTTACTGGCTCCTGTGTGTGTGTGTGTGTGTGTGTGTAAGAAAGAGACAAAGACAGACACAAACAGAGAGAGACACAGACAGAGAGAGAGGGAGAAGGGGAGGAGCATAATAAATATGATTTAAAGTATTCTTTTTAAATAATCCAAAAGAGAAAACATTATGCAAAATTTCTTGTGTGCATGAATTTTAACATCATAGCAGAAATTACTTTTCTAAAGCTAATCTTTGACTGAAGAATGCTTTTCATAGGCTAATAATTCCTTCAAAGTGTTCTTATTGGTACATGCATTTCTGAATCACATTTAGGTAGAAGTTTCTTTTCTCCCCTAATCAGTTTTATGTAGTTTCAGCCTATTTATTTCCATCTCTTATTAGTCCAAAAAACCTAACCCAGATGTTTTTGTGGTTTGAGCTTTAGGAAAGCCAATATGAAAAACATCTAGGCCAGTGAAGAAAACAGAACATGGCAGTTACAAAGGCATTGTAACTCAATATAGTAAAGGGGTCTTTATTTCTCTCCTTGTTCAAACTTCAAACTTTTTTTTAATGTCATCTGTTAGACTATTTTTTCTAGGAATATGCTTGAGGAAAGACCTTTTGAAAAAAAACTCCATTATAATTATCTTCTAATTGTGCCAAGTGGATGATGCTAACACTAATGTATCAGGAACAATCCAACCCAGTCTGGTGTTTTCAAGGCTGGTAAGACCAATAAGAATATCACGCTGAGGGGAGCTGCTGGCTTTAGCCACACAGGGCCCACAACCTCGGAGACTGTTCCTGTATTTAAGGCCTCAGATCATTTGGAAACAATTTAATACTTTTGTGGTTTTCAATTTTTTTTTCCCTCAAAATGACAGAAATTTGAGCCAAACACTGGGAAATATATTTTATGGAAGAAAGTAGACTGTTGACATGTAAGGTGTTCTTTTTTGACTCATTTGAATTATTCTGAGGCTTCTCTAAATGTTCTATAATTAGTGACCTGATCTGCTGGTTTCCTTCCTGAAATGGTTTCTGAAGTTGAAGGCAGGTCACTTGCATTGTTATAAAACTACCTCAGAAATGGAAGCAGGCTGTATTTGCCAGAGGAGAATTAAGGACATGGCTCTGACCCTTGCGTATTGTTCTCATTAACACTGGACAAAAAGCATGGTTTCTTTAACCTTTAAATGCTACCTGCCTTTGGCGAGGTAAATTCAATACCTGACTTACATGGTTTCACATTTAGGACCACAGAAATATCAGCTCTGCTTTTATGCTTCCCAGTCTGCTCCACTTGAAACCAACAGAGGACATTCTTTCTCTCACTTTTGTTTTGCACTGACCATCCAGACAAATGAAGGGATGTTATTACCCAAATATCCACAACCACATCCGCGTGCATTTCCCATAGTAATACTATAGGTTATAGCCAAGAGAAGGGGGGCATGGTGAACAGTTGGTATTTATCGAGCAGCCCTCCCCCTGAGCTTCACATTGTATCATCTGATTTAATCTCTTTGAGGTCACTTTAATATCCCTATTATACTGGGAGAAACTTGAGGCACAGGCCATAAAACTAGTCAGTTGTGGAACTGAGATAAAAACATAAAGAATCTGGTTATAGAGCCTGCTCTTGACACGGGAGTCATGCTGCCCTTTAGGTGACAGGGAACACTGACAGGTTAGAATGATAGTCACATTAGTGTTTAGGTAGCTCCTAGCTCCTATGGCAGAGGTATGTACGAAATGAATTTAAATTATTCTGCCCTCACTGGTGCCTCCTGACCACTTGAACACCATTTCTCTTTTGCTTTACAGCAACAGTACCAAACAATGGATGAAAAACCGTTTTCTTCTTCTGTATTTTCTATTAACAACACCTCCATTTGCCCATTACTCCAGATAGCAAAATGAGATGAGAACATCTTGGACTGTTACTTCTCCCTCTGAGTCTCATGTTCAATTCATCGCTGATTTCCCCCCCCCCCCTTTTTACCTTTTGACCCTTTTGACCCATTTTCCCAACCCTACCAACCCACATCTTTGGCAACCACCAATCTGTATCTCTTTTTTTTTTTTTTTTTTTTGATGCCACAAAAGAAGTGAAATCATATAGTAATTGACTTTGTCTGAGGTATTTCACTTAGCATAATGCCTTCAGGGTCCATCCATGTTATTTCAAGTGGCAAGATTTCATTCTTTTTAAAATGACTGAATATATGCCACATACATATACTACTATTACTTTATCTCTTCACCCATTGATGGGCACTTAGATTATTCCCATATCTTAGCTATTGTTAATAATGCTGCAGTGAACATGGAGGTGTATATATATATATTTTAGTTAGTGTTTTTGTTTTATTCAGACAGGTTCCCACTAGTGAAATTGCTGGATCAAATGATAAATTTATTTTTAATTTTTGGAGGCACTACTCTACCATTTCCCATAGTGATTCACTGGTATACATTTCCACTAACAATGCACAAAGGTTTCCTTTTCTCCTCTTCCTCTCCAGCACTTGCTATTTCTTGTCTTTTTTATTATTGCCATACTAACAGGTTTGAAGTGATATCTCATTGTGGCTTTGATTTGCATTTCCCTGATGAATAATGATGTTGAGCATCTTTTCATGTGCCTGTTGATCATCTGAATGTCCTTTTTGGAAAAAATCTGTTCAGATGGTGTCCCCATTTAACTGGATTAAAGTTTTTGCTATTGAGTTATGTAAGTTCTTTATATATTTTGGATATTATCTCCTTATCTGATACCCAATTTGCAAATATTTTTTCAAATTCAGTAGTTTGTTTTTTCATTTTGTTAATGGTTTTATTTGCTTTTTAGAAGCTTTTTAGTATGATGTCACTCCACTTATTTATTTTTAATTTTGCTGCTTTTGCTTTTGGTGTCAGATTAAAAAATTATCACCAAGATCTATGTCAAAGAGCATACCACCTGTTTTCTTCTGGGAGTTTTATGGTTTCAGTTATCATGTTATGTGTTTAATCTATTTCCAGTTAATGTTTGTGTATGGTGTAAGAAATGGGTCAAGTTTCATTCTTTATATGTAACTGACCAGTGTTTCCAACATCATTCATTAAAGAGACTGTTCTTTCTTCATTGTATATTCTTGGCTCCTTTTGTCATAAACTAATTGATCATATATGTGTGGGTTTATTTCCAGGCTCTATTCTGTTTCAATAATATATGTGTCTGTTTTTAAGCCATATCATACTATTTTAAGTACTATTACTTTGTAATATAGTTTAAAATCAGGATGCATGATGCCTCCAGCTTTGTTTTTCTTTCTCAAGATCATTTATTTTGTGGTCCCATACAAAGTTTAGGATTATTTGTTCTGTTTCTTTGAAAAATGCCATTAGAATATTTGTAGGGATTGCACTGAATCTATAGATTGTTTTGAGTACTATAGACATCTTAACAATATTGATTATTCCAATTCATGAGCACAAAATATCTTTCCATTATTTGTTTCTTCAATTTCTTTTATGAATGTTTTTTAGTTTTTAAGATACAGTTCTTTCAGCTTCTTGGTCAAATTTTTTGAGATATTAGGAAGATATTTTTTGAGATATTTTATTATTTTTGGTACAATTATAAATGGGATTGTTTTCTTTATTTCCCTTGGTGATAGTTTTATATTAATGTATGGAAGCAACAGATTTTTGCATATTAATTTTATATCCTGCAATTTTACTGAGTTTACTAGGTCTAACAGTTTTTTGATGGTGTCTTTATATATATAAAATATTATGTCATCTGTAAATAGTGACAGTTTTACTTAATCCTTTCTGACTTGGATACTTTTTATTTTTTTTATTTATATATTTGTCTAATTTCTCTGGCTAGGACTTCTATGACTATGCTGAATAAAAGTGATAAGAGTAGGCATCTGTGTCTTGTTCCTTATCTTATACGAAAGACTTTCAACTTTTCAAAATTGAGCATGATAGTAGCTGTGGTCTTATCATATATAGCCTTTGTTTTATTGAGGTACGTTCTCTCTATACACACTTTGTTGAGAGTTTTTTATAAATTGTATTGAATTTTGTCAAATGCTTTTTCTGCATCCATTAAGATCTTATTATTATTATTTTGTTTGTATGTGTGTGTTTTTATTTTTTACTTTATTTTATTTTTTGTTACAATATCATTTATTAAGTAATCCATCTTTTCTCCAGTTATTTGAGACTACCTTATCACATATCAATTTTTTTTTATTAATTTATTTTTGTTACAGATGTTTCACCTTTTTTCCCCATTGACACCTTCTTCCCCATTGACACCTTCCTCCCCAACCCTCCCGTATCCATTGGTTATGTGTACGTGCATATAAGTTCTGTGGTTTATCTCATCCTTCCCCCCCTCACACCTTTTTCTAAGGGTTGTCAGTCTGTACCCTAATTCTCCGTCTCTGGGTCTACCCTATTCCTCAGACTGTTATGTTCATTATATTCCACAAATAACTGAGATCATGTGATATTTGCCTTTCTCTGCTTGGCTTGTTTCGCTTAGGATAATACTTTCTAGGTTCCTCCATGTTGTCTCAAAGGATAAGAGATCTTTCTTTCTTACAGCTGCATAGTACTCCATTGTGTATATGTACCACAGCTTCTTCATCCATTCGTCTACTGATGGACACTTGGGCTGTTTCCAAGATCTTAGCAATTGTAAATAGTGCTGCTATGAACATAAGGGTACATATATTCTTTCTGATTGGCGTTTCAGGCTTCTTAGGGTATATTCCTACGAGTGGGATCACTGGGTCAAATGGTAATTCAATTTTCAATTTTTTGAGGTAACACCATAGTGCTTTCCATAGTGGCTACTCCAGTCTGCATTTCCACCAGCAATGTACTAGAGTCCCCTTTTCTCCACACCCTCGCCAACACTTGTTGTTTGATGATTTGTTGATGGTGGTCATTCTGACAGGTGTGAGGTAATATCTCATTGTTATTTTAATTTACATCTCTCTGATGATTAGTGATGTTAAGCATTTCTTCATATATCTCTTGGCCATTTGTATGTCCTTTTTGGAGAGGTGTCTATTTAGATCCTCTGCCCATTTTTAAATTGGGTTCTTTGTCTTCTTTTTGTTGAGTTGTATGAGTAATCTATATATTTTGGAAATTAACCCCTTTTCTGATGTATCATTGGCAATTGTGCTCTCCCATACAGTGGGTAGCCTTTCCATTTTGATGGTTGTTTCTTTTGCTGTGCAGAAGCTTTTAAGTTTGATGTAGTCCCATGTGTTCATTTTTTCCTTTGTTTCTGTTGCCTTAGGTGATGTATCAGTGAAAATTCTACTGCGTATGATGTCTGAAATTTTGTTGCCTACATTTTCATCTTAGATTTTTATGGATTCATGGGTTACATTTAAGTCTTTTATCATTTTGAGTTTATGGTCTAGTTTCATGTTTTTGCATTTAAACTGTCCAATTTTCCCAACACCATTTATTAAAGAGGCTGTCTTGCCCTGGACGGTTTGGCTCAGCAGTTAGAGCATCAGCTTGCGGTCTAGAGAGACCCGGGTTCAGTTCCCACTAAGGGCATATACCTTAGTTGCAGTTTGTCTCCAACCCTGGTTCGGTCGTGCAGGTGGCAACCACTTGATGTGTCCCTTTCACATTGATGTTTCTCTCTCTCTCTCTCTCTCTCTCTCTCTCTCTCTCTCTCTCTCTCCCCCTCCAACTCTATCTGAACAAAAAATGGATAAAAATGTCCTCAGGTGAGGATGAAAAAAAAAGAGGCTGTCTTTACTCCATTGTATACTCCTGCCTCCTTTGTCAAATATTAATTGAGCATAATGTCTTGGGTCCATTTCTGGATTCCTTGTTCTGTTCCATTGGTCTATATGCCTGTTCTTATGCCAGTACCAGGCTGTTTTGATTACAGTATCATTGTAGTATAACCTGATATCTGGTATTGTGATCCTACTTACTTTGGCCTTCTTTTTCAGGATGGCTGTGGCTATTCAGGGTCTTTTTTGGTTCCATATGAACTTTTGAAGTATTTGTTCTATTTCTGTGAAATATATTGTTGGTGTTTTGATGGGGATTGCATTGAGTCTATAGATTGCTTTGGGTAATATGGACATTTTAATGACGTTAGTTCTTCCAATCTATGAACAAGATATGTGCTTTCACTTTTTTATATCTTCCTCTATTTCTTTTTTCAATGTCCTGCAGTTTTCTGCAAATAGATCCTTTACTTGTTTGGTTAATTTTATTCTTAGGTATCTTAATTGTTTTGTGGCAATGGTAAATGGGATTGTTTTATCAGTTTCTCTTTCTGTGACTTCATCATTGGTGTATAAGAATGCTGTTAATTTCTGGACATTAATTTTGTATCTTGCTACTTTGCCAAATTCATTTATTAATTCTAGTAGATTTTTGATGGAGTCTTTAGGATCTTCTATGTATAATATCATGTCATCTGCGAATAATGACAGTTTCACTTCCTCCTTTCCAATTTGGATCCCTTTTATTTTTTCTTCCTATCTGATTGTTGTGGCTAAGACTTCCAGTACTATGTTAAATAAGAGTGGTAAAAGTGGGCATCCCTGTCTTTTTCCTGTTCTTAGGGAAATGCTTTTAGTTTTTGCCCATTGAGCATGATGTTGGCTGTAGGTCGTCCTTTTTTTTTTTTTTAATCCTCACCTGAAAACATTTTTCCATATTTTGTTCAGGTAGAGTGGGAGGGAGAGAGAGAGAGAAAAAAACATTGACGTGAAAGGGACACATCTAGTGGTTGCCACCTGCATGACCCAACCAGGGCCGGGGACAAACTGCAATCGAGGTATATGCCCTTAGCAGGAACCGAACCCAGGTGTCTCTGGACCGCAGTCCGACACTCTAACCGCTGAGCCAAACCAGCCAGGGCGGCTGTAGGTCTTTCATATATTGCCGTTATTATGTCAAGATATGATCCCTCTATTCCCACATTGCTGAGCATTTTTATCAGAAGTGGGTGCTGGATTTTGTCTAATGCTTTTTCAGCATCTATTGATATGATCATGTGGTTTTAATTCTTCATTTTGTTTCCGTGGTGAATCACATTTATTGATTTGAGAATATTGCACCAGCCTTGCATTCCTGGGATAAATTCACTTGGTCATGGTATTGCTGGATCTTATTTACTAGTATTTTGTTCAGGATATTGGTGTCCATGTTCATCAGGGATATTGGCCTGTAGTTTTTTTTTTTCTTTGTAGTGTCTTTTTGTGGTTTTGGAATTAGAATTATGTGCTGGCCTCATAAAACAAGTTTGGAAGCCTCCCTTCTTCTTGAATTTTTGAAATAGTTTGAGGAGAATGGGTGTTAGTTCTTCTTTGAATGTTCAGTAAAACTCCCCCGTGAAGCCATCTGGGCCTCGGCTTTTGTTTGCTGGGAGAGTCTTGATTACCTCTTCAATTTCTTTTGTTGTTATTGGTCTGTTCAAGTTTTCTATCTCGTCACGGTCCAGTTTTGGGAGACTGTGTTTCAAGAAATTTGCCCATTTTGCTTAGATTGTCTAATTTGTTGCCATATAATTGTTCATATATTTGTTAATAATCCTTTGTATTTCTGTGGTGTCAGTTGTTACTTCTCCTCTTTCATTTCTGATTTTGTGTATTTGGGTTCTCTCCCTTTGTTTCTTGGTGAGTCTGGCTAAAGGCCCATCAATCTTGTTTATCTTTTCGAAAAACCAGCTCTTTGTTTCATTGACCCTTTGAATTGTTTTTTTTGGACTCTATGTTGTTTATTTCTGCTCTGATCTTTACTATTTTGTTTCTTCTACTTGCTCTGGGGTTTTCTTCTTGTTTGCTCTCTAGTTCTTTAAGTTGTGAGGTTAGATAGTCTATTAGAAATTTTTCTTATTTCTTGAGGTAGGCCTGTGGTGCTATGAACTTCCCTCTCAGAACCGCTGTTGCTGCATCCCATAGATTTTGTGTTGTTGTGTGTTCATTTTTATTGGTTTCCAGGAAGTTTTTAATTTCTTCCTTGATCTCCTCGGTGACCCATTCATTTTTTAATAACATGCTATTTAGCTTCCATGTGTTGAAATGTCTTTGCATGTTCTTGTTGCAATTGATTTCTAGTTTCATGCCATTGTGATCTGAGAAGATGCTTGATATGATTTCAATCTTCTTGAACTTGTAGAGACTTAGTTTGTGTCCTAACATGTGGTCTATCTTTGAGAATGTCCCATGTGCACTTGAGAAGAATGTAAATTCCTCAGTTTTGGGGGATAATTCTCTGTAGATATCTATTAAATCCATTTGGTCTAGTGCATCATTTAGAGTCTCTGTTTCCTTGCTAATTGTTTTGTCTAGAGGATCTACCCAGTGATGTCAGTGGGGTGTTGAAGTCCCCTGCTATGACGGTATTGCTGTTGATTTCTTTTTTGAAGTCCTCCAGAAGATTTTTAATATATTTTGGTGCTCCTATATTGGGTACATATATGTTTACCAAGGTTATATCTTCCTATTGGATAAATCCTTTCAATATTATGCAGTGGCCTTTTTTGTCTCTGCTATGTCATTCTTCATTTCTTTTTTTCTTTTTCTTTTTCTTTTTAAATCTTTATTGTTGAATGTAAAATGTATTACAGATGTTCCACATTTTTCCCCCATTGACCCTCCTCTTCCCCACTCCCACCCCCCTCCCGCCTTTTCCCACACTATTGTCTGTGTCCATTGGTTATGCATATAAGTCCTTTGGTTTATTTCTTTCCACCACCACCCCAACCCCTTTCCCTTTGAGGTTTGTCAGTCTAGCATTGAATTTGTACTTCTTAATCTCTTCACCTTTTTCACCCATTTCCCCAACCTCCCTCCCATCTGGCAACCAACAAAATGTTCTCTGTATCTATGAGAATGTTTCTGTTCTGCCTGTTCATTTTGTTTGTAGATTCCATTGTCGATAGATATGTATTCATTGCCATTTTGTTTGTTCATATATTTCATCTTTTTCTTCAAAAAGACCCTTCATCATTTCATATAATAACAGTTTGGTGATGATGAACTCCTTTAAGTTTTTCTTGTCTGGGAAACTCTTTATATGGCCATTGATTCTAAATGACAGCTTTGCAGGATAGAGTAATCTTGGTTGTAGGTTCTTGCTTTTCATCACTCTGAATATTTCTTGCCACTCCCTTCTGGCCTGCAAAGTTTCTTTTCAGAAATCAGCTGACAGCCTTATGGGAACTCCCTTGTAGGTAACTAGCTGCCTTTCTCTTGCTACTTTTAAGATTCTCTCTTTGTCTTGAACCTTTTGCATTTTGATGATGATGTGTCTTGGTGTGGGCCTCTTGGGGTTCATCTTGTTTGGGACTCTCTGTGCTTCTTGGACTTGTATGTCTGTTTTCTTCACCAAGTTAGGAAATTTTTCTGCCATTATTGTTTCAAACAGGTTTTCGATATCTTGTTCTCGCTCTTCTCCTTCTGGCACCCAGAAGATGCAAATGTTGGCACGCTTGAAGTTGTCCCAGAGGCTCCTTATACTATCCTCATTTTTTTTGGATTCTTTTTTCTTTTTGCTGTTCTGATTGGGTATTTTTTGCTTCCTTATATTCCAAATCGATGGTTTGCTCCTTGGATTTACATACTGTATTATTGAAGCTGTGTAAATTGTTCTTTATTTCAGTTAATGCCTTCTTCAATTCTAACTGTGCATCCATGATTTCTGACTGGTCCTTTTTTATGCTCTTGAGGCCCTCAATAAGTTCACTGAGGTTCTCACTGAGTTCATTGAGCATCCTTATAAGCAGTGTTTTGAACTCAGCATCTGTCAGGTTGCTTATCTCCATTTCGCTTAGTTCTTTTCTTGGGGTTTTGTTCTGTTCTTTTATTTGGGACCTGTTTCTTTGTCTCCTCATTTTGGCTGCCTCCCTGTGTTTGTTTCTATGTATTACTTAATGAGAGGTATGGGGCTAGCTGAGACCAGATGCTGCTCATTTGAAAGAATTTAGGAAAAACCTGAAGCAGAATCCAAGACAGGCCAATCCTATGGTTAAACAAGTGGCAACAGCTTGGGTGGGCCTGAAAGTTGGGTGGGGCTTAGCCTCAGGGAGTCACCAGGTTGGGGCTACCAGTGTGAGCCAGATTGCTGGAGTCCCAGATATGGTGGCTGTCTGCTGCCCCAGGGAAGGGCTCACCAAAGGAACAAAGGCCTCTGACAGCACGTTTGTCCCAGAGAAAGCCCCCTCTCCAGCCCTCACTCCAGTGCCAAACAGCTCAGTTCTTTCCTGTATGTCTCTGGCACCCTTGGAGCTGCCTCCCATCCAAGCTTAGAGGGACAGAGTTCAATAAGTTTGTGCGCGGGACCTTTAAGGAGCTGCCTGGGGCTCCAGCCGCTTCAGCTTCCCTGAGCCTCAGTTCCCGCTGGTTTTTCCAGCCAGAAGTTATGGGGACTTCTCTTCCTCGCACTGGAACCCTGAGCAGGGCACCTGGTGTGGGATGAGGACCCCTCAGTCCTCAGGAAGGACCTTCCCAGCCAAGGTATCCTCCTGATTTTTATCTGCCACACTTGGTGTGGGACCAGCCCATCGCTCCGCCCCTCCTACAAGTCTGGATGTGGCTGCTGCTTTAATTCCATAGTTGTAGGACTTCTATTCATCTTGATTTCAGGCAGTTTTGAAAGATGGTTCTGTGGTTTAATTGTAACTTTGATGTGGTTGTGGGAGGACGTGATACCGCGTTTACCTACCTCATTCTTCATTTCTTCTTGGTGGTTTTTAATATCCAGTTGGTTGAATTTCAATGTTTCTATGTCTTTACTCATGGTGTTGATGTCCTTCCTCATGCTGTTGAGCTTCTCAAGATCATGGCCTGAATTCTAGTTCTGTTAACTTGCCTAACTCCATTTCATTTATCTCATCTTCTGTAGAGGTGTCTTGTTCTTTCATTTGGGATTTGTTTCTTTGTTTTACCATTTTGGTTATCTCAGTGAGTTTTGGAGTCTGCCAAATTTTTTCCTGTGTGTGTTGGTGTTTGCTGTTTGTGGCTCCCTTTACTGGGTCTGGATGAGCATGGGAAGACCCATGTTAAACACCACTGTCAAGTCTTGCTTTCTTGGGTAGAGTTGCAAGCCCAGGAATGTTCAGTTATCCTCTAGCTTTTTGCCGGGAAGCTATTATTCACGGTTATTTGAAGAGCCTTGGATTCTCAGTTGAATGAAAAACTCCCTTAGGTGTTCAGCATATGGGAATTTCCCGAGGGTGGGGCAGATGCTGGTTGTTAATGATCCTCAATTTGCATTTCAATGGCCCATTGGGTGGGGTTGAATCTTCGAGGGAGGGGCCACCGCCTCTTCCCAGAGCCCTGGGAAGGAAGAAGATGGCCACAGTCCTGCATGGATGCAACTCAGTAAAAACTCTGAGCACCCTCCATATCCTGAGTGTCCCCACACAGTTCCAGTCCAGTCCGCCCTCCCTTTGCCAGAGCCCAAATTGAGTGACTGAGGCTATTTTAGTGTCTGTTGCTGCTCACAGCTAAGATCACTGCTGTCCATGGACTCCCAGCCCCCCTCACACCTCCGCAATCCTACCAGGATCGGTTCAGTGTCCCTGTTTATATGGTCCTCGCAAGCTGCTTTTCTGTTGCTTTTTCCCAATGATTTGTCTTTATTTTAGTTGTAATTTCAGTTTGGTCCTGGGAGATGGTCTGTGTAGCTTCCATTCACTCTACACCATTTTGGAATCTGATCATATTATTTTTATCCTTAATTTTGTTAATGTGATATATCATGTTGGCTGATTTGTATATGTTGAGCTATCCTTGCATCCCTGGAATAAATCCTACTTCATTATGATGTGTGTTGTTTTATTGATTTATCAATATATTTATTCTTTTCATGATTGTTGAATCTGGTTTGCTAATATTTAATTAAGAATTTTTGTATCTATGTTCATCAGGGATACTGGGTTGTAATTTTTTGGTGTGTGGCATTCTTATCTGGTTTTGATATCAGTGTAATGCTGGCCACTTAAAATGAATTTGGAAGAGTTCCCTTCTCTTCTGTTTTTTTGAAGAGTTTTAGAAAGATTGGTATTAATTCTTCTTGGAATGTTTGGTAGAATTTACCAGTGAAGCTATCTGGTCCTGGACTTATATTTGTGGGAGGTTTTTTATTACTGATTCATTCTCCTTACTAGTTATTAGTATGTTCAGATTTTCTATTTTGTCATGATTCAGGTGGTATGTTGTGTTTCTAGAAATGTATCTATTTCTTTTTGGTTGTACAATTTAATAGCATATAATTGTTCATAGTAGTACCTTATGATCTTTTGTATTTCTGTGGTATTAGTTATAACCTCCTATTTCAATTCTGATTTTTTTTTTAAGTTCTCTTTCTTTCTTGGTAAATCTAGGTAAATAAAGGCTTCTTAATTTTTTTTTTTTAAGTTCTTTATTTCATTGATGTTCTCTATTGTCTTTTTAATAGATTTCATTTATTTCTGTTCTAATCATCAATATTAACTTCCTTCTACTAACTCTGGGCTTTATTTGTTCTTCTTTCTCTAGTTACTTGAAGTATAAAGTTAGGTTGTGTGAGACTTTTTGGGGTTTTCTTTGAGGTCATCAATTAATTGCTGTGAACTTTCCTCCTAAAACTGCTATTGCCGTATCTTGCAAATTTGGTTATGTTATATTTCCATTTTATTTCTCCTTTGATTTCTTTTTTTTTCTATCCTCAACCGAGGACATTTTTCAGGTAGAGTGGGAGGGAGAGAGAGAGCAAGAGAGACATCGATGTTAAAGGGACACATCGAGTGGCTACCACCCACATGACCAACCAGGGACGGGGACAAACTGCAACCAAGGTACTCACCCCTAGCGGGAACTGAACCCAGGTCTCTCTGGACCGCAGGCCAATGCTCCAACCGCTGAGCCAAACCGGCCAGGGCTGATTTCTTTTTTGATCCATTGGTTGCTCAATAGTACATTGTTTAATCTCCACATATTTGTCAATTTTTGAATTTTCTTTGTGTCATTATTTCTAATTTTATAACATTATGGTCAGAAGTGATGCATTATGACATGCTTTCTGTTCTCTTAAATTCATTAAGACTTGTTTTGTGGTCTAACATATGATCTGCCTTGGAAAATGTTTCATGTGCATCTGAACAGAATAGATATATCTGTTGCTTTTAGATGGAATGTTCTGTATATATCTGTATATTACTAAGTCCATTTGATCTAAGGTGTCAAGTAAGGCTAATGTTCCGTTATTGATTTTCTGTCTGGATAATCTATCCATGGATGTAAGTGGGATATTAAAATCTCCTACTCTTAGTGTATTATTGTCTACTTATCTCTTTAGGTTTGTTAATATTTGCTTTATATATTTAGGTGCTCCTATGTTTACTGCATCAATATTTACAAATGTTTTATCCTATTGTTGGATTGTCCCCTTTATCATTATGTAAGCCTATCTTTTTCTCTTATTACAGTGTTTGTTTTAAAATCTATTTTGTTTTATGTAAATAAAGCTACTCCAACTTTCTTTTGGTTCCCATTTACATAAAATATATTTTTTTATATTTTCACGTTTAGTTTCTGTGTGTTTGTACTTCTAAAGTGAGTCTTTTGTAGGCAGCATATAGATAGATTTTGTTTTTTTCCTCCATTCAACCATTCTTTGCCATTTGATTGGAGAATTTTGTTCATTTAAACTTAAGGTAATTATTATTTTAAAAAAATTTTTATTTATTAATTTGTTTTTGTTACAGATGTTTCTCATTTTTCCCCCATTGACACCTTCCTCCCCTTCCCCCCACCCCATCCTCAACTTTGTTGTCTATGTGCATTAGTCATACATACATGCATATAAGTTCTGTGGTTTATCTCTTCCCCCACAAGCCCCCCCCCTCCTCTGAGGCTTGTCACTCTGTACCCCACCTCTATGTGTCTGAGTTAATTTTGTTCAACAGTTTGTTTAGTTTATTATATTCCACAAATAAGTGAGATCATATGATACTTGTCTTTCTCTTTTGGCTTGTTTCGCTTGCGATAATACTTCCCACATCCCTCCATGTCATCTCAAAGGATAAGAGATCTTTCTTTCTTACAGCTGCATAGTACTCCATTGTGTATATGTACCACTACTTTTTTATCAATTCGTCAACTGATAGACATTTGGGCTGTTTCCAGATCTTAGCTATTGTAAATAGTGCTGCTATGAACATAAGGGTTCATATATTCTTTCTGATTGGTGTTTCAGGCTTCCTAGGGTACATTGCTAAAAGTGGGATCACTGGATCAAATGGCAGTTCAATTTTTAACTTTTTGAGGTAAACCCATATTGTTTTTTACAGTGGCTGCACCAGTCTGCATTCCCACCAGCAGTGTTCTAGAGTCCCCTTTTCTCCACACCCTCGCCAACACTTGTTTGATGATTTGTTGATGGCAGCCATTCTGACAGGTGTGAGGTGATACCTCATTGTTGTTTTAATTTGCATCTCTCTGATGATTAGTGATGTTGAGCATTTCTTCATATGTCTCTTGGCCATTTGTATGTTCTTTTTGGAGAGATGTCTATTTAGGTCCTCTGCCCATTTTTTAATTGCTTTCTTTGTCTTCCTTTTGTTGAGTTATATTAGTAATCTATATATTTTGGAAAGTAACCCCTTATCTGATGCATCATTGGCGATTATGGTATCCCATATAATGGGATCCCTTTCCATTTTGATGGTTGTTTCTTTTGCTGTGCAGAAGTTTTTGAGTTGATTTAGTCCCATGTGTTCATTTTTCCTTTGTTTCTGTTGCCTTAGGTGTCATATCAGTGAAAATTCTGCTGTATATGATGTTTGAGATTTTATTGCCTACATTTTCTTCTAGAATTTTTACGAATTCACACGTTACATTAAGTCTTTTATCCATTTTGAATTTATTCTGTTTATGGTGTAAGTTGGTGTTCTAGCTTCATTTTTTTGCAGGTAGCTGTCCAATTTTGTCAACACCATTTATTGAAGAGATTTTCTTGACTCCACTATATGCTCTTGCCACCTTTGTCAAATATTAATTGAGCATATTGTTGTGGGTCAATTTCTGGGTTCTCTTTTCTCTTCCATTGATCTATCTGCCTGTTCTTGTGCCAGTACCAGGCTGTTTTGATTACAGTGGGTTTGTAGTATAACCTGAAATCTGGGAATGTGATCCCTCCTACTTTGTTCTTCTTTTTCAAGATTGCTGTGGCTATTCAGGGTCTTTTTTTAGTTCCATATGAACTTTTGGAGTGTTTTAGTTCTGTGAAGTATGTCGTTGGTATTTTGATGGGGAGTGCATTGAATCTATAGATTGCTTTGTGTAGTATGGACATTTTAATGATGTTAATTCTTCTAATTCATGAACAATGTATATGCTTCCAATTTTTTATATCTTTTCTTTATTTCTCTTTTTAATGACCTATAGTTTTCTGTGAAAAGTTCTTTACTTCTTTAGTTAAGTTTATTCCTAGGTATCTTAATTTTAAGGTAATTATTAATAGGTATATACTTATTGCCATTTTATTGTTTACTGGGTGTTTTGTAGCTTCTCTCTTCTCTTATTCTCTTTCTTTGTGCTTTGATGATTTCTTTAGTGGTGTACTTGTATTCCTTTCTCTGTCTTTTTTTAAATTTTATTTACTGTAGGTTTTTGCTTTGTGGTTACCATGACACTTAGATATAACAACTTATCTCTATAACAGTTTATTTTAAGTTGACAACAACTTAAGTTTGATTCCATTCTAACGCTCAATAATTTTCTTCTTCCCCTTCCATGTTTTATGTTTTTGATGTCACATTTTACATTTTTATCTTGTGTATTGCAATCATAGTTATTTTTACTATTTTTTAACCTTCACACTAGCTTTATAAGTGATTGATCTGTTACCTTTATTATATGTTTACCTTTCCAGTGAGATTTATTATTTCATATGTTTTGTTTCTAATTAGTGCTTCTTTTCAGCTTAAAGAAATTCCTTTAACATTTATTATAAAGCCCATTTAGTGGTGATAAGCTCTTTCAGCTTTTGCTTGTCTGGAAAACTCTACCTCTCCTTCAATTCTGAATGAAAACTTTACTGGTTAGAGAATTCTTAGTTGGTAGCTTTCTTCTCAGCACATTGAATAAATATATCATGCCACTCTTTTCTGGCCTGCAAAGTTTATGCTGAAATATCTGCTGCAAGTGTCGTTGGGATTCCCTTGTATGCAACAGGTTTTCTCTTGCAGCTTTTAATATTCTTTCCTTGTTTTTAACTTTTGGCATTTTAATTATAATGTGTCTTGGTTTGGGTCTCTGGATTTATCATATTTAGAACACTCTGGGTTTTCTGCATCTGAATGTCTGTTTCCTTCACCAGTTAGGGATAGCTTCAGACATTGTTCTTTAAACAAGATTTCTCCCCCTTCTCTCTTTTCTCCTTCTGGGACCTCTGCAATGCATATGTTACTTGTTTCATGTTGTCATATAAGCCCCAAGCTATCTTTACTTTTTTCTTTTGATGCACTGATTAGGTGAAGTCTTTGGTTTGACTGATCCTTTCATCTGCTTCAGCTCATTTGTTGTTGAACCCCTCTAGTGTATATTTTAGTTCAATTATTGTATTCTTCAGCTCTGTAACTTCTATTTGGCACTTTCTTATATTTTCCATCTCTTTGCTCAATTTCTCACTGTGTTCATTCATTCTCCTCCCCAGATTGGTGGGCATATTTATGACCATTACTTTGAACTCTTTATCTCTGTGTTGTTAATAGTTTTTCCTGAGGTTTTATCTTCTTTTATTGGAATATATTCTTTTGTTTCTTCATTTTGCTTGTCTGTCTGTTCTGGTTTCTAAAAAGTAGATGAAACAACCACTTCTTCCAATCTTGAAGGAATGGCCTTGTGCAGGTGATGAACCACATCATTCAATCTTGCCCCAGCTCTTTGTCATCTCTCAAATCTTTGTGCTTATCCAAGAAGCTTATTATGTTTTTACCAGCTTCCAGTTATTGAGGACCTATCAGTGTTCCTAAGGGCAGGATCTCAGCACCTAGATTCAGTTGTTTGGAAGCCAGACCCTCAGGCAGCAGCTTTTAAAAATGTACATATATATCCTTTGGAGTGCAAGCTTAAACCCTGTTAGCTAGGTGATCTGGCAGTGTTCGCTTGTTAACAGTTGCAATAACTCAGGCTCTAGATGAGAATATAAATTTTTTTCTGCAAGATACTGGTGAGCTGAAACAAGGCCAATGGAGAGTGCCAAGATGGTGTTATTAGCCCATGTTCCTTAAGAGCAGCTCCATAGTCTTCACTGATTTTTTAGATTTTCCCTCAATGCATTTCTTAATTCTTCCTTTCTATTACAACTACTTGTCCAGGTAAGTCTTTGATTATCCATCACTAAAAATGTTGCCATGGCCCAATAACTGATTTCCTTCCTTCTAGCCTGCTCTTAAATCAGTGCCAAGCACCACAGTCCCCCAAATCACTTTTGCATCTGGCTGTAAGAAAAGATAAATGTCACCATGTCCTTCCCTTGCTTGAAAATATTCTGTGTTGCCTCATTGCCTATAGAATGAAGTCCAGTAACCTCTGGTCTGTTCCTCAGTCTCATCTTTCTTTTTTTCCCCTTCATTGCCTATAATGGACCAGCAACACTGATCTAATTGGAGTTCCCCAGACCCACTGGGCCTTCTTGCATTTGTATCACTGCTTAAGCAGTTTCTTCTGTCCAGAACACCCTTTTATTTCTTCTTCCTCTGGCAAGCTCCTCATTCACTTTCAATACTTTGCCCTAATGCAGTTCAAGTCTCTTTCATGACTGCATAGAATTCAATGCATGTCCTTTCTCATAGTATTTAACACCTTCAAGTAGCATTATAGTATATGAAATAGTTGTATCCATTGGACTACAAGATGCCTAAAGGCATAGAATGTATCTTGTGCATCCTCATTTTCTAGATCTCAATCTATGTTCTCTATTCTTCTAGGAAGAGTTTTATATGTATGCTTCAATTCTTTACCAAGTGTATTTATCAGCAAAGGGTTGATTGATTTTGCTGTATGTTGAGAGCTTCTCAAGGATAAGAAGAAAAAACTTTTGATGTAATCAAAGGGTGCCTTGAAATCCTATCTGTCTCTCTATAAAAGATGTGTTCTCCTCCGGCCAGTTTGGTGCACTGGTTAGAGCATTGGTCCATGGACCAAGGAGTTGCAGGTACCTTGGTTGTGGTTTGATTTCTGGCCCTGGTTGAGATTGTGTGGAAGGCAACCAATTGAGGTGTCTCTCTCACATCAATGTTTCTCTCTCTGTCTCTCTCTCCCTCCCATGCTCCCTCCCACTCTATCTGAAAAATCAATGGAGAAATGTCCTTGGGTGAGGATTTAAAAAAAAAAAAAAAGATGTGTCCTGCAGGGCACCCCTGTTTTGCAGGCTCTGGGAGCCATGAGAGCTTTATTTCTCAGATGGTTAAATGTGCTGATCCTTGGGAGGAAAAGTCAGATGTAAAAACTTACTCTGGCTTTGCATATTTAAGGCTGGAAGAATTAGGCTTCTCATAGGAATAAAGCAGGGGCCTTAAAGAAATTGAGAGTTGTCAAAGTTGTCTTTCTAATTATCCTTTTTGGAGCAGTTAGAGTCAATCAGGGAACTGACTTACCTATATGCTAATAATGGTAAAATCTGTAGTTCAAGGGAGCAGTAGAAAGTGAGTTTGATTTTGGAAAAGAAACATGACGTATAGGTGGCACTAATAATCAAATGCATTGATAATGTGAAATGTACAACCTAAGTAGAATGTGTGGAGGCTCAGTGCCTTTTTTTTTTTTTTTTTTTACGTATTTACATAGTGTTCCAAATTTTGTGAAGGATTGGACAAGCATGCAAACATGTGGAAGACATGTGTATGTCTTGGCTTAAAACTTTACCATAACCACTCCAGGAAGATGTCATTGGCTTGCATGTTGCAATGAGATCAGAGTTTATTCTGAATGTGAACTAGCTGAGAGGTATGCATTCATGATCTAATTTAGAAATTCTAGATGACCAGGATGGAAAAAGGAAGGGATCATGAATAACAGAAATGTCAAAATCTAACAGTGCATTATCATGTGGGGACAGGTGGCATTCTGCCAAAACCACATAAAACTACGGCCCGAGTAAAGAATTCTTACATTTGTGTAGAATTAGCAAATGATTTCAAGATTAACATTGTTCTAAAAAGAGTCTGGAAAACCACTTTTAAAACTTAACTCAGAAATAACTATTTCAATTCCTTAATATTTTTTTTTAAGTTAGGTTTTTTAAAAGTTTGTATAGTGACAGTTTTTGGAGGGGGCAGTCAGGTGGTAAAAGCTCATTAAATATTGACTGTTTTCCTTTATTTTCAGCAATACCGTGAAGAACTAGATGCCAAGTTTAATACTGACAAATTTAAATGGGACAAAATGTGCCATAGAGAAGCTGCAGTGATGTTGAAAGCCTTTTTCAGAGAACTACCCACTTCTCTCTTCCCTGTGGAATACATACCTGCCTTCATCACTTTAATGGAAAGTAGGTGGAAGATGTTAAGTGTGAATGGACTAAGATATAAGATTAATAAAGTGACTCAGAGTAGAAGAAAGATGCATAATAAAATGTGATTAGAAGTGTATATTTGCTCTTGCCTGGCAATGGTTGGTGAAACATTGTGTGTGAAGGTAAACAGTTATCTCTTTACATATTTATATACCTAAGTATGATAGATATGATTGAGAGGGTTTTATAATCATTAAAAGGCAGAGGGGTTTGTAGAAAGAATAGACGCTTAGGATTTAAATTCCTGCGCAACCATCTGCTAGCCATGCAGTGAATTTTCTGAGCTTTCTCACTGTACCCATACTTTTCACTTGATAGTTGTGTGTCAGAATTGTTGTAGCTATTGAATGAACATCTAGAATAGTGCCTGGTGGGCAATAGTCCTTGAAAAATTATAAGGGAATAATTTGTCATGGTTTCACTTTAAGGGTTGACTATTTCGGAGGGAGCGTGTGACAAGAGAGAAATTTAGAAAAGTATAATGGAGCTAGGTAGTGGGATTTAACGACTAATCAGAGAGATTCAGAGATCACAGACCTAAATATGTACAGTAAATCCTCACTTGCCATTGATAGATTCTGCAGCTTTAAGTGAAACAATTATAAGGAAACCAATTTTACCACAGGCTAATTGACACAAACAAGAGTTAAGTTCCTAGAACAGCATCAATATTAATAACAAAACAATGTTGAAAGAGATGATGTTATTCGAGGACCTACTGTGCAAGCTTGTTGAGTAAATGGTGATTCCACATGGACAGCAAAGGTCCCTGGACAGATTGAGAGGACACACATTGAACAATGAGGCAGCCGCTGCTCAGCTCTGTGTTTCCCCATCCAACTGCAGCCAGTACGCTTCATTTAAGGGAGAGAATCTGGAAAGTGCCCTGAAAAGGTTCACAGAGGAGTCCACATTTCTTTGTATGACTTTGAAAGTGAAAAATACTACGTTACAGTGAATGATTTGAAACCAGCCAACCCCACAGGAAGCCCAAAGTTCAGGGCTGCTGCCAGCAGGGAAAATAGTCTTTTTGCCAGGTAGAGTAAGCTCTAGTTGTAATGAGGATTTCTGAAGTGAAGAACTGTAGACATGTGGGCATGTGTATTTAAGCTGCCCTCCTTTATACTCTGAAACATGGTCTGGAGAATATAGAGTCATTTCCACTCATATCATTACTTTCTCTTTTCAAACTTGGTCCAAATATTGCTCATAAAATTTAAAGACTAATAGTTCATCAAACAAATCTTAGATATTTTTGTGAAAACTTTAATAACTTTCTATGGAAATAATGGCCTCAGGAAAAAAAGACTTAACTAGAATGCAATAAATGAATTAAGTACAAAACTATTAAACACAAAACAGTGTAGGTTTCCTAAATTAAATGAAAATGGATTATTTGCCAGTTTCAATTTTAAATCTTAACAGGAACATTTTCTCTGAAACTGATGGAAGGTCAGAGTCTGCGTCTGCATCTATTATCTACCCTCACCAGAGGTTTCTTGGGATTACATTGGAAGAGTATAGACAGCCCCTAGCCCGCAGTATACTCATTAAAATAATGCTTTCTCTATCTCTAAATACTTGTACATACTGAGATGCGCTCCTGATAGATCCTGTTATTCAGTCAAATTCATGTCAACATGCATTAGCTGTTTTCAGAAACATCTTGCACCTGTGTCATTTTTGTTTACAAATTTGACATAAATTTCTAGAAATCCACATGGGGATTGTGCTGAGAAAATATGATACAGTCCTATTAATACTCCTTCCAACTGTTCCTTCGTTCCGTGGTCATTTATATTAGTCATCCACTGCTAAGCGCGGAGCAGACAACCTCGGAACAAGCCTTGTCACGGGAGTGTTCCCAGCATTGTGAAGCTAAGCGACTCAAAGAGCAGCTGACTGCCTTTCATCCACTGAACATAAATAGATAGATTTTTCTTCAACTTAAGAATTCCCTAGGGATTCTAGAACTTCCTGCCAGGATCTCTTCACGAAGAGACCATTTTGAGGAGAATACAGAAGGACAAAGGAAAACCTGGATGCCCTGGTAAAGTCCACATTTTTTCAGCCCAGCTGGTGCTGGATTCCCAGTTGCCGTGGGAGCGCCAGCCTTGAGAACAAGTATGAATGCCAACCGTCTGGCGCCATCTTCTGTCATTGTCAGGGAACAAATTATGAACAATCTCCAGAGATCCAGCTACAGTTGCCTTCCCTAAATGTCCATTTAAGGTCTAGAATGTGAGTCATTTATCATAATGAGCAAACACACGTAGAGGTAACTACTTACAGGCACCGATGTCAACACTCCACATATTAACTCATTAATCTTTTTTTTTAATGCCAGGCATTCTGTTTACAGAAGCTATCTTACCTAAAGTTTAAAGTTATCATTTGCTGATAATATGCCTTAGAAGTTGTTCATGACTGAAGCTTTGTTGGGTTCCCCAGAAGCAGCATCTAAGACTGAGATTAGTTTGTGTAGAACATTTCTTAGGGGTACACGCGGGTTCCACACGTATGCAGTGGAAGGAAAAGAAAGCAGCATTGGGCAGAGGATACAGCTGGGGAGTGATGCAGACTCAGCCAACACCTCATGCAACCCTGTGTTGAGCTCTGAAGCTGGGGCGGCCTTTCAGAATTATTTCCCATTTCAGTGAGAAAGTTGGGCATTTTTATTCTGATCAGGCCATGCCTGGACATAGACTGCACCGGAGAAACAGCATGACCCAGCAAAACAACTGGAGAGGGCAATTTCTAGGAACAGCCGACAGCTGAGGGACTCGGGCCTTCAGCCCTGAGAGTGGGATGCAGGCGTCATGCCCCACGTACCACTGACAGGCACGATATGAAAACAAGAGATTTTCCTAAGTTCCTGAGATACCCCCACATGAAGAAGAAAAAAAGAGTTTTTAGAGGCAGTCCAATATACAAAGGAAATCTTAGTTATGAAATAAAGCCCACATTTCTGAAGCTGAAGGGGCTACTCCATCCATAAACCACGATACACAAAAGCACCTTTTATTGATTTTGTTATAATATTTGTGTGTGTACATTTTTTTCCCATTCATCCATAAATGGACACTTAGAGTTGTTTCAATATCTTGACTATTGTAAAAAATGCTGCAGTTAACACTGGGGTACATCTGTCTTTTCAAATTAGTGTTTTTGTTTTCTTAGGATAAATACCCAGAATTTGGGTTATATTATATGGTAGATTTTTAATTTTTTGAGCCATCTCCATACTGTTTCCATAGTGGCTGTACCAATTTACATTTCCAACAACAGTACACAGGGGTTCTCTTTTCTCTACACCCCTGTCAACACTTGTTATTATCTTTTTAATAATAGCCATTCTAACAAGTGTGAGGCAATATTTCATTGTGGTTTTGATTTGCATTTCCCTGATGATTAATGATAGTGAGCATCTTTTCATGTACCTGTTGGCCATCTGTATGTCTTTGGAAAAATATCAGTTCCGATATCCGTTCCTCTGCCCATTTTTAAATCAGATTGTTTGGGGGGGAGTTGCTATTGAGTTATATGAGTTCTTTATGTGTTTTGGATATTAGCCCCTTATTAGATATAATGATTTGCAAAGATCTCTCACATTCAGCAGGTTGCATTTTCACTTTGTTGATGGTATTCTTTCCTGTACAGATGCTTTTCAGTTCGATGTGGATCTACTTGTTAATTTTTCTTTTTGTTGCTTTTGCTTTTGGTGTCAGATTCAAAAGTTCATCACCAAGACGTATGTCAAGGACCTAACTACCATGCTTTCTTCTAGGTGTTTTATGGTTCCAGGTCTTATGCATATGCCTTTAAGCCACTTTAAGTTCTAAGTTATTTAATGTTTATACCAGCCCAGTGAGGTTGGTATAATGACTACTTCCATTTTGCAAATGATATTGTAGAAGCAACAACAGGTTCAATAGCCGACCCAAGGTCACACTCAGTGACTAAGTAGTACCTGTAGGATTTGAATCTGGTTATAGAAACTATGTTCCTAATAATTATATTTTGCTGCTTCTTTATATGGAAACAAGATTTATTTTCTCTTGAATTGAGCTTCAAGCCTTCTGTTTATAGCCTAAAAGTAAAGCAAGGTCTGTGAAAGTACTTTGAAAAGGGAAATGTTATACAAATCCAGAATTATTTTGAGGATCTTTTTGGCCACCTGCCTGTACAGTGGCATCATGGGATGTGAAAGGGAGTTGACAGACTGTCCAAGCCAACAAATTTACATTGTCAGGCACAAAACTGAGTCCTTCCCACCGAGAGTTGTCAGGAGCCCTCCTATGCTACCAGATGTTAGCAAGAAATGCTGTCAGAACACATCAGTGGTGTTCAAAATGTGTGGTTATTTCTGTTTTCTTGTTAGGAGGGCCTCACATCAAGGTACAGTTTCAAGCCTTGCACCTCATGGTCATGGCACTGCCTGACGCCAACAGGGACACAGCTCAGGTACGTTGCACTGACCTCATTATTTGTCATTGGCTCTTACTGGTGAGAGGAAATGGCTCAGGTGGAAAAGATGACAAAATTACTAAGCTGGCTGAGCATGCAGTGAACCTGTTTCCCTTCCATGTTCCCACCGCTGTTCTCCTGAGACAAGAAAGAATGTAAATCCTGGAGTCTTCTTTGAATATTTTAGTTTCATTCATTCCAACAATTAAGAGACATTGAATGTCTACCACATGCTGGCACTGGGCTAGGTTAGGAGTAGGAAAAGCAAAGATGGAAGACTTAAATGAAATAATGTCAGAAGTAAATGAGAACATTATATAAATTATAAAATGTAATAAAATTATAGTTGTTGGTCAGCTGCCCACATCAGTCTAGTGGCAAAAGATCTGATGAGTGCCCTTGGCAAGGAAATTTGAAATGACTGATTTAAATAAATTGTTTAGATATTCATGCCTTACAATTTATGAATTCAATTCAATTTAAAGAATTCTACAATCTCTGAATTTTAGAGATTACCTGATAGGATCTTGTCACTTTACAGATTAGGAAAATTAAACTCATATTTCTCCATTAACATATAATAGAACATTTGATAGAATCCTTTTCCATAGTTTTTCAAACTAAATATCTCTCCCTTTATTTCAAATTAACTTCTTTGTTGTATGTTGGTAAAAATAAAACTTTCTCTTGCTGGTTTAATAGTGATTGTGTATACAATAGGAAATTTGTTATAAGTACAATAGGTGTTGAGAAACTTTGAAATGGGGTATAGATGAATTAGAAAGAGCCAATAATTTTTGAAGCCGGTCAACATAATGCTAAAAACTAATATAATTCTTAATACTACCTCTTATCAGTCATTTCAATTTGGTGAGGACCTTTCCTCCTACATAGTGAAAACATCTATGTTAATTATAATATATGTCAATTATATTATATCTGCAACCCATGGATAGGGATTGGCTATGGCATAGCAATATTTCTCTAATAAAATTTGCTAATTTTCAAAAGCTGGAATTTATTAGTTTGTTTTTAGCTTTGTCTAAACAATGATCTTTTATTTTTAAAAAAATGCATCTGGTATCAGGTATCTGAATCAAAATGTCATCTACCTTTTCATATAACTTAGGATGTAGCAATTATCAAAAAATTCAGTACATTTGTAACAGAAGAGCCTCAAAAAACATTATGGAACTTGTGAAGAATTACCCCCACCCCCCACCCCCCACACACACACACACATTCTAAACTGTGACTGGAGCGCAGATTAAAGATGGTGTAGTGTGGAGATCAAGAGCTCTGGTTCAAGAATCAGGTTTCTTCATTGCAAATTCTGGCTTTGCCCTTTAATCAACTGATGCTTGACAAAGCTGTCAATCCTTAGCCACCTTAGTTTCCTCATCTGTAAAACAATATTAATAATAGTGCCTACCACATAAGATTTGGAATGATGATAAAAATCAGTGGATATATATAAAGTACTAAGAATAATGCCTGGCTCACAATGTTAACTATTATTACTATTATGTGTTGTCCATTTTCTCATCACAAATTCTGTAGCAGAATTCAAACTTGGAAAACTAAAGAGGATCTCCTTTTAGGATGTCAGTCCTCATGGTGAATTTCAGAAGGTCTGTTAAGCATTTATACTTTGGTGGCTCAGCAAAACTATTATTAAGCTTTCTCAAAATATTTAAAACAGTTACATGTAAGCATTTTCCTTTGGTCTACTGAAGATTCCAAAATTGAAAAGCAATAGAAAAATAATACCCACTAAGTAAAATATAAAATTTTTTCAATTGTGTTTGCATTTGGGCCGAGGAATGAGTTACTCATTTTTTAAAAATGGATTTTCCTTTCTTAAAAAAAAAAGTTAAAATAGCTTTTAATAGTAATGCTTTAAATTAAGGATTTTTTTAGAATTAATTTTCTTCACAACAAAACAGTATTACATGTTTTGTTTTGAGTTTTTTTATATGAAGTGTTTTCCTAGTTTACTATTTAATTTTAATATATGTCAAACTTGTTTAAGACAAAAGAAAATGCAAGCTATTATTTAGAGACTCCAATATAATAAACTCCATAAAAACTGTTCACATTTCTCATTAACACTTTTAAGCAAGTAAAGGTACGTGACATTTAACCATTCTGTACTTTTGAGAATATTCTGACAATTTTCCCCAGGCCCAGTAAATGGGCATAGAAATAAATGACAGCAATCATTGGTGCCTTTTGGTAATTTATAGTAGTGTGACACAATGCTGTATCCTTTTAGGCCCTCTTGACATTCTTCAATAAAGTGGTTGCCAATGAATCAAAAAACCGAATGAGCATATGGAACATTTCTACTGTGATGGCACCAAACCTTTTCTTCAGTAGAAGCAAACATTCTGATTATGAAGAATTACGGTTAGCCAACACTGCAGCCCACATCATCTGCCTGATGCTTAACTACCAGGAAATCCTGTGGAAGGTGAGTCACAGCATGAAAACTATAAGATGCTCCTTTGGAGACCAGCACCCAGGAAACATAACGGCTCCAAGAGCAACCAGTACCCTTCGTCACAGGGAGGAAATAAGAGACTCTTACCCCAGGTTGCCTGTGCCATCTATATACATTCCTTAAGGGCTGCTCCTGAATTGTTCTCTCTTTTAAATATGAATCCTAATAGTTTTTCTAATTTTTACAAGGACCATGCCACAGTTCTAGGATACTGAGTGTCCAGGAGTTACCATAACTAAAGACAGAATCTACTGGTGAGGTTTAATTCAAGTGTTTTCCTTCTAGCCGTTATTTTTCTTCTCCAGGTTCCATCTTTCTTAATCAATCAAGTTAGAAGAATGAATGAAGCCACCATGTTGTTAAAGAAGCAGCTCCCAAGTGTCAAAAAGTTGCTAAGAAGGAAGACCATAGAACGAGAGGTAATAATAAATACAGATGCAAATATTGTTATTACCCAATTTTTTATTCCTCAAAGTGAGGCACAAAGTAGCTTGTAACTTAGAACCAGAAATTTTATATGCTCATAAAATGTCTTATGACTATAAACATTGTGGAAGTTTTGTCCATGGCAGAGCACTGTGGTCTTTTTATTTTGTTGTGCATTTTAGTTGAAGTTTTCGAAATATCTCTATCAAGATTATTTACTGTTTTATTTTATCAAGTACTTGAGGCTAAAATGGTTCTCACAAAAGCTGAAAGTCGATGTTTTAGTCCCTATGAACTAGATTTAAGATTCCAGTATTTAATAGGTCTAATCAGTAGAGAAAAGAAAATTCTTTAGTGATTGACTACTGAAAGAATACCTTATCCTCAAGTTGTCTGCTGTGAATTCATTACATTCTGAAGAGTAGTTGCATCAGCACAGTTGCTTGTGTGGAGGTGCATAATGGAAACAGGTTTTAGATGAATTCTCTTTATTGCTTTAATTTAATTTGAGGATGATTATGAGTGTCGGGCATAACATTTGACCTTGAAGATGATGGAGAGAGACATGAAAGTCACTTTGCCCTTAAAGAAATCTACACCTAACATAGGAGACATGTGTGCTCAAGAGCTGTGAATATGCACTGAGTGCCGGATCAGCTGTGCACACAATGTACTAGGGCAACACAGAGGAGAAGGAAATGTGCTCCAATGTGAGAAACTGTGAACAGTTTCATGGAGGAAGTGGCATTTGAGTGGCATGTTGAAGGACAGAGAGAATTTTGAGGGGAGAAGGGAAGGGAAAGCTCATCCAGGTAAAGGAATGGTAAGTGCCAAGACAGTGAGGGCGGTGATGCTAGTTGATTCCTCACAATCATGATGAATGGCTGTACTCCCTTATTGGTTTTAGGCAAAATGACTTCAGATCAAGCAGAGCCAAGAGATTTATATAAATTCACATAATGGAAAATTCATCATATGATTATTTTAAAATGTACAATTCATTGGATTTAGTATTTTCACAGTCATGCCACTATCACCACTATCTAATTCCATAATATTTTCATCATCCCAAAAAGAGACCCCATGCCAATTAAGCACTCACTCCTTATTGCCCCCTCCCCACAGCCCCTAAAAAACATTAATCGACTTTTTGTCTCTGAATTTACCTATTTTAGACATTTCATATAAATGAACCATACAGTATATGGCATTTTGTGTCTGACATCTTTCACTTAGCAAATATTTTCAAGGTTCATTATATTGTAGCATGTATTATAACTTTATTTCTTCCTTTTTATTTTATTTTTATATCCTTTGAAAAAATAACTATTGAGATATAATACACATATACAATTCATCCATTTAAACTGTACAGTTCAGTGGGTTTTAATATATTCACAGAATGTGCAGTCAGTTACACAATCAATTCTAGAATATTTCATCACCTCAGGGAAAAAACATACCCTTTGTCTAGCATTCCCCTAACCCCACCTGCCCCGTTTCCACCAATTAGCCATAAACAATAACTAACCTTTCTGTCTCTATAGAGTTTCCTATTCTGGACTTTTAATGAATGAAAAAATCAAATAATATGTGGTTTTTGTGGTTGACTTATTTTACTTACCATTATATTTTCGTGACTCATGAAACATATATACATCAGCACTTCTTTCTTTTTATGGCTGAAAAATATTCCATTATATGGATATACCACATATTATTTATCCATGGATGGACATTTAGGTTGGTTACACATTTTAGCTACTATGAATAATGCTATTATAAACATTCATATTCAAGTTTTTGTGTATATATATTTCAACTCCATTGGGAATATGTTGGGTTATATGGCAATTCTATGTTGAATCATCTGAGGAATTACCACTGCTTTCCAAAGTGGCTGCCCACTTTTACATTTGCACCATCAGTGTATGAAGATTCAGATTTCTCCTTATCCTCACCAACACTTATTATTATTGGAATTTTGTTATTCTAGCCACCTGGTGTATAAGAAGTGGTATCTCACTGTGGTTTTGATTTGTATTTCCCTGATGACTAATGATGTTGAGCATCTTTTCGTGTGCTTATTGGCATTTTGTACATCTTCCTTGGAGAAATGTCTAACCAGATCCTTTCTCATTTTTGTTTAAGTTATTGCCATTTTTATTATATTGTAAATGTTCCTCATATATTCTAGATACAAGTCCCTTATCTGATGTATAATTTGAAAATATTTTTTTCTGTTCTATGGGTTGTTGTTTCCTTTTTCTTTTTTTTTTTTAATAGTAGTTAATGCTTGGCTGGATCACCCCCCCACCCCCCACTGACACCCTTCTCCCCATTCCCAGCCCTCCCTGCCTTCACTACACTGTTATCTGTGTCTATTGGTTGTGCATATATGTATATAAGTTCTTTGGTTTATCTCTTCCTTCCCCTTAACCCCTTCCCTCTGAGGTTTGTCAGTCTTCCCTGCTTCCATGTGTCTGGACCTATCTTGTACATCAACTTAATTTGTTCATTATAGTCCACAAATAAGTGAGATCATGTAATACTTGTCTTTCTCTGATTGGCTTATTTCAATTAGCATAATACTCTCCATTTCAATTTTTTAATTGTGTTCTTTGATTCACAAAAGTTTTTAATTATGATGAAGTGCAATTTTATCTATTTATTTTGTTGATCATATTTTCTTTTATCATATCTAAAAATCCTTTGCCAAATCCAAGATCTTGAAGATATTACCCTATGTTTTCTTCTAAGAATTTTATAGTCTTAGTTTTTATATTTTTATCTTTGTTCCATTTTGAGTTATTTTTAGTATTTGAAATGAGGTAGGGGTACAAGCTTATTCTTTTGCATGTGGCTATCCAGTTATACCACACCATTTGTTGAAAATACTCTTTTTTCTCCAGTGAATGGTCTTGGTACTCTTGTTAAAAATTAATTGATAGTAGATGTGTAAACCTATTTCTACAATCTTAATTCTGTACCGAACCCGGGACTCTCTGGTCCGTAGGCTGACACTCTAAATGCTGAGCCAAACCAGCCAGGGAGTTACTTGGAATTTTGATAGGGATTGAATTGAATATGTAGATTAATTTGGAAGTATTGCCATCCTAATAATAATAAGTTTTCCTTTTCGTAAAAATGAGTTATCTTTCCATTTTTTAGGTTTTCTATCATTTTTTTCAATGTTTTGTTTGCAGTGTATAAGTCTTACACTTTCTTGATCACACACTATTTTTTTTATATTACTATAAATGAAATTGTTTTCTTAATTCATTTCTGGATGGTTGTTAGTGTATGAAAGTACATGGAATTATTTATATATATATATATGTAAAACAGAATTTTATATATATGTATATATACACATATCCTGCAATTTTGCTGAATTTATTAATTGGTTCTAAAAGTTTAGTTTTGTATGTGTAGATTCTGTAAGATTTTCTATATTTAAGGTCATGTTTTCTGTGAAGAGAGATAATTTTCCTTCTGCTTTTCAAATCCGGGTGCCTTTTATTTCTTTTCCTTGTTGAATTGCCCTGGCTGGAACTAGTAAAGCATTAAATAAGAAGGCAGGAGAGAGATCCTTATAACTCTGCCTGAACCTTCATGTTCTGCCGGGACAGAGCCTGAATGAATGTCACCTAGAAATGAGAGTTTTCTTTTCAGGTCTTTCCTGAATATGTGTACAGCCCTGGACATTCACAGGGCCTTCTGGATTCTTTGAAACATGTTGGCACTTTTCAGAGCCCTTACTCCTCAAACTATGTCATTCTCTGGGCTTGCCCCACAGGTTTTTAGTTAGTCTCCTGTTTTCCCCTACTCGTATCCACCGCACCAGGCAGCTGTGACTAACACATTTGCCTACAGATTTTTCAGCATTACACTGTTTTAGCACTGATCAAGGGCTCAGTTAGGCAGACTGAAGGCAGCCTTTGAAGCTAGTCTTCCAGGAGCCACCAGACTGGTCAGAACAAATCATTAGAATTCTTGGTGAGTGAGGTGTCTCTTGCTCCCTCTACTATCTGTACCAGGAATGTGGGCTGTTGTTTTCAAGGTTATCAGTGAGTTAAGGAACAGAGATGGGAAAGGTTTCAGTAAAAAAGCTGCAAAGCTTACTGTTCTTACCAAGATTCAGCTGTTTTTCTTACTTAGGCACTCCCTGGTTGCAACTTTGGGTTAGCATCCAGAGTTCTAAAAAGTTGATACTGACCATTTTTGCCAGTTTATTCATTGCTTTAATATATATATATACACACACACACACATATGTATATATATTTGTTTTTATTAATTTTTTAGAGAGAGGAAGGGAGACAAAGATAGAAACATCGATGTGAGAGAGAAACATTCATCAGTTGCCTCCTGCACGCCCCCAACTGGGGATTGAGCTCGCAACCCAGGCATGTGCCCTGCCCGGGAATCAAACCCAGACCTCTGAGTCCATGGGATGACATTCAAGCCACACCAGCTGGACTCACTGCTTTTATGGAGGGAGAGACCTTTGCACCCCTTCCTCTGCCATTTTCCCTCTGAAAGTGTTTGATGGAAAAGTATGCTATGTTCAGAGCTGAAACTGAAGTCAGGTCAGACTTTGCCATGCATGCCTGGGTGAATCAAAGTTTTTATCTGGGGGGAGCAGGGAGGAGGGTGTCAAAAGGGGAAAAAGGAGGGACATCTGTAATAAACTAATTAATAAATTAAGTATTTAAAAATTTTTTTATCTGAATCTCAACTTTATTATAAATTGGGGTGGAAAAGAGGAAGTAGTGTTATCTAGCTCACTGAGTTATCATTAACCTCAGCTCATACAATGTGTGTGTAAAGCACTTTGTAAATGAAACAATGCCATATGAGTGTCAATTAGTTTAATGTTTTAATTGTAAATTAGAACCAAGCAAGAATTTAAAAGTTACAAGTATCATGGAAGCATCACTTAAAGATGAAGAACTAGTCTTTCTTCAGTTCTATTGTACTATTCTAGGTTTTTAATTATTATTTGATTTAATTATTTAATTATTTGATTAGAATAGACAGTTCATTGAAAGGTTACAAAATTCAAAAGGTAAGAAAGACAACAGAGTAAAAATTGGCCACCTTGGCTTTCCACCAGAGAAAAACAATGTTACCAATGACAGGTTATATGTACACAGGAACTTGCAGGTGTATATACTTCCAGAGAAGCATTGTGCACATACAAGCAAATATGAGTAAAAGTCCTTCCCCTACTTTTTTTACATGAATGACTAACACACATAAAACACTGTCCTGCATCTTGCTTTACTGACTTAAGAAATCGTGGTGATTATTCCTCATCAGTACACAAAGCCTTCTTTTCTGCTTCTTTTGCATGGTATTCCAGACACATCATCATTTATTTAAGCCATCCCATATTATTGAGCAGTTAGATGGTGTCTAATCTCTTGCTCTTAAGATTTTTGCATCAGTGAATTAATTTGTTATATGTCATTTCTCACAAATGAAGCATATTTGTAGGATAAATTCGTAGGTTTGGAATTGTTGGATCAAAATACATATGCATTTTATAATTTGGTATATATTCCAAAATGTTTTTCATAAAGATTATACCAGTTTATACTTCTAGCAACAGCATGTGCTTGTCTTGCCAACATTAATTGTAAAAACTAAATGTGTTTTATTTAGGTTATAAGCCCCAAGACTTCAAAGGTACTACAAAAATCACCCTCTTTAAGAAGAATGGTAAGAAAACAAATAATATCCTTTCTTCCCTAATTATTAACGTTCTACATAGTATTTCCTAGCCTAGATCCAGAATATCTGTGTATAATATTGGTCATGATATAGCCTTCAAACAACATTTTCAGTGTGGCACAACTAACTGATAACTCCAAATGTGTGGTTAGGCATCTTTGCACAAGTGTGAATACTATAGGAAGTTCTAAGGAAAATGTGATTATTATGATCACAGGTCCAGTAATGTCAGGGGTATGGAATTTATGTTACTGAGGCTTCTGGGGCGCTGAAAAGCGAGGGATGTGAGATATCAAGGGTATTTTAAGAATACCATCTGGGGTGCAATGGGCCAGGGGCACTCTGCCCCATACCAAGTCTAAATCCCTTATATGCATTTCCTGCCATGCTCTCCTGATGCTTGCTGGCAATAGTAGACTAGACCTATAAGAACTGACACTATTTTAAAATACTTTGTATTCATTTTCTAGTGTCACCATAACAAAGTACCACAAATTGGATGGCTTAAAGCAATAGAAATTAATTTTCTCATAGTTTCTAGAGGATAAAAGTCCAAAATCAAGAAGTTGGTTTGGTTGGTTTCTTCTGAGGGCCATGAAAGAAGGACCTGTTTTTTACTTCATTTCTAGATTTTGGTAATGCCAACAATATTTGATATTCTTAGCTTGTCAGTGCCTTCCAATCTGAGCCTCCATATTTATACAGCAATCACCTTGTGTCTGTGTCTGTGTCTGTGTCTCTTCTCTTATAAGGACACTCGTCATTTGGATTAAGAGCCTCCCCTACTACAGTATGAGCTCATCTTAGCTAATTATATCTGAATGGCCCTATTTCAAAATAAGGTCATATTCTCAGGTATTGGGGGTTAGGACTTCAACATATCTTTACGGGAGACTCAAACAGCACATATCACATTCCTTCTAGGGTAAATATTAAGTCAGTTCACATAAACCTACATCAACAATACCACCTTTTGAGAATATACAGGTTTAAAATAATTACCTGAGAAGTAGCCAGACCCTCAAACATATGGAAATTTATTTCTGTTCATCTCTAGTTAGAAAATTAATCTTCAAACACTCAAAATTTTGAAGCAAAAAATTTTCCAGTCAATACTGACAAAACAGAAATTTATATTAATTAGAGAGCAACATTTTTTTAGTGTTTTGTTTAGATGGGAGCTCCAAAGTCCCACGCCAGTCATGTTGTATGAAAGCAGAGACATTCTCTTCCCCAGCTGCGTCCCTGCTCTGCTCTTCACAGTGTTCTTAACACACTTTGAAGGCTCAAGTCTCAGGTATCCATCTGGAATTAACTTTGGGCTGACTTAAAAAAGGGATATTTAAAAAGTCATATTTTCTTATTGATCCTTGAATTTTTCAGGTTGATATTAAAGTATATTAAAACATAGAACTTTTCTTTAGAACATTGTTCAAGGAAATGAAGTAATAGAAACATTAGTGTCTTTTTGTCATAATCCAGTTCTACTCCTCTCATGATTTTTAAGGCATTTCATAAGACCTAATATAGTGACAGTAAAATCCCAGATTAAGTTTTGTTGAATCTCCTGATAAAAAGAAAGCAGTGTTTCATTCTAATTAAACACTAGTCATGTTTACTTGTTTTCCTAAGTCACTGATTTTTATGTCTTAAGTACAATCATTGAACTGATTGATATTCATCCTAGTTTGACAGAATGTACTGAATTTTTCCTCATTGGCAGTCTGATGTGCCCGAAGGAGTCATAAGGGTCCATGCTCCACGTCTCTCGAAGGTTTCCATGGCCATTCAGCTCAATAGTCAAACCAAAGCCAAAGACATACTAGCCAAATTTCAATATGAGAACAGGTGAGTAAAAGCAATAAAGGTCTTTGTACAAAGATGATGAACTTTTACCAGATGAGTAACTTTCCAGGAATTGACAAATTTGGCCCTTTTGAAAAATTAAAACCAGTAAATGAAAAGTCAAAAGTAGAGTAAGATATTAGTAGACCACAAAATTGTTGTGGGTAACAGAAATTTTGTTTTATATTTTAAGGAATTTCTACAAGTGGGATTCTTTGTTTTTTTTTCTTTTATTGTTTTATTGAGGTATAATTGACATATATTCATTTCTGGTATATAACATAATAACTTGATATTTGTATATACTGCAGAATAATCACCACAGTAACTCTAGTTAACATTTGTCACCATATATATATATATAGTTACATATTTTTCTTGCAATGAGAACTTTTAAGGTCTACTGCCTTGCCCTGGCCAGTTTGGCTCAGCAATTGAGCGTTGGCCTGCAGACTAGAGAATCCCGGGTTCGGTTCCTGCTAGGGGCACGTACCACCAAAAAAAAAAAAAAAAAAAAGGTCTACTGTCTTAGCAACTTTCAAATATGCCATACAGTATAAACTGTAGTCATCATGCTGTACATCACATCACCATGACTTATTTATTTTATAACTGGAAGTTTGCATCTTTAAATCCCCTTCACCCATTTTTCCCACCCCACCCTCTTACTTTGGCAACCATCAATCTTTTCTCTGTATCTGTGAGACTGCTTTTAGTTTTTGTTGTTTTGTTTTGTTATATTCCACATTTAAGTGAGATTATTTGTCTTTCTCTGTATGCTTTATTTCACTTAGCATAATGCCCTTAAGCTCCATCCATGTTATTATTGCAAATGACAAGGTATGATTTATGATGGTTGAATAATAATCATATAACAATATTCATATAAATAATATATATATCTCCATTAATCAATAGACACTTTTTCTTATTCCATTTATCCATCAATGGACTTTTAGGTTGTTTCCGTATCTTGGCTATTGTAAATATGCTGAAATGAACGTGGCAGTACATATGTCTTTTTCTTAGGCACTTCCATACTGTTTTTTAATAGTAACTTCACCATTTTACATTCCCATCAGCAGTGCAAAAAGGTTCCCTTTCTTCACAGCATTGACAACATTTGTTATTTTAATTTTTTTTGTCTTTTTGATAATAGCCATTCTAATAGGTCTAAGGGTATATCTCATTGTGGTTGTGATGTGCATTTCCCTGATAATTAGTGATGTTGAGCATCATTTTATGTACCTCTTGGCTATTTGCATGTCTTTGGAAAAATGTCTGTTTAGATATTCTGCTCATTTTTAGTCACATTGCTTTTTTTGCTATTTAGTTGTATGAGTTCTTAATATATTTGGGATATTAACCCCTTATCAGATATATGGTTTGCAAATATTATCTTCCATTCCATGGGTTATCTTTTGCTTTTTGATGGTTTCCTTTGCTCTGCAGAATCTTTTTAGCTTGACATAGTCCATTTGCTTATTTTTGCATTTGTTGCCTTTGCTTTTGGTACCAGAGTTAAAAAAAATAATTACCAAGACCAATGTCAAAGACCTTACTGCCTACATTTTTTTCTAGGGGTTTTATAGTTGTAGGTCTTACCTTCAGGTCTTAAATGACTTTAAGTTAATTTTTGTGTAAGATTACAAATGGGATTCTTAACAGGAAACCTGTTCTATCTTGGTATCTTCATTTACTCATTGAGTTTTACTTTTTATTAGAAAAAAATTATAGCAAGTTAGTTTTATAGATCTCTTGATAGAGTTCCAGGAATATCATTATTTCAAGCTCCAATGGGCTTTAATATGCTAATATCAGATAAAGTTTATATAGTTAAGTGAACATCATAGCTGTTGCTTTTCTTAAAATATGCTTACAATAAACCTTGAGATTGGAATGATATTTACCAAAAAAATATTTTTGTATATCAGCCATAAATTGCCTTAAAAGAGCATAAATAATCATTTTTGTCTAGGCATGCTTATAAACATTTACCCTGAGATTTTTAAAAGATAGAATCACTATTTTAAACCTGCCCATTAGACAGCAGGTAAAGTTTGGTGGTCTCTAGTTAAACTCTGATGGTATCCTTAAAAAGAAGAATTAAAATCATATTAAAAAGGAGTATCCAGCCTGGCCAGTGTGGCTCAGTGGTTGAGCGTTGACCCATGCACCAAGAGGTTGCTGGTTCCATCCCCGTCAGGGCACATGCCCAGTTTGAGGGCCCGATCCCCAGTGAGGGGCATGCAGGAGGCCATCAATTGATGTTCTCTTTCATTGATGTTTCTGTTTCTCTTTCCCTCTCCCTTCATCTGTCTCTAAAAATTAATAAATAAAAAAAAATTTTTTTTAAAGGAGTATCCATGTTGAGCAAAAAAAAGCCAGTTGCAAAAAAATTACATACTGCAAGACTCCATTTATATAATATTTTGAAATTACAAAATTTTAGCAATGGAGATAGATTAGTGGATACCAGAGGTTAGTTAGGGAGAGATGATTGGAGGGGGAGGGTGGAGATGTGTGTGGTTATAAAAGGACAACATGAAGTTCAATACCTTTGTGGTATTGAAACTGGTATCTTGACTCTGGTGGTTGATAAAAAAAAACAAACAAAAAAAAAAACCTCTAAATAATTATATTGAACTTAATACACACACAAAGAAGTACAGTTAAATTGGTAAATCTCAATAAGATGAGTGGATTGTATCAATGCCAATATCCTGACTGTGACATTTTACCATAGTTTTGTAAAATCTTACCACTGGGGAGAACTCAGCAAAGAATAATCTGTATTATTTCTTATAATATATGCGAATCTACAATTATCTCAGTAAAAATTTCAATGGAAAGGAAGACAGGAATAGCCAATATAGGTAATCTATGCTGTTAGAAGTCAGGATGGTGGTTTTCTGTGAGGGTGAAATGTGATGTATATACTTTATGTTACACTTTGTAGGCTCATATATATATGAGCTTACAAAAAACAAGAGTAGACAGGCCAACAGGAACCCAAAACATTTACTCCTTTCTGTTGCTGGCCCTGACCCCTAAAATACTATAAATAGTTACCCCTGGGCAGTAATAGAAGGACTTGAAATTCTCTTCAAGGGATTTGGGCATCCGATAGATTTCTGCTTACAAAGTTGTCTCTGTATGCTCATGTAGACCCTTTGCAGGAAGAAAATTTTGGACATCCATGAGCCAAAAAAATAAATGATCCTTGATCTAAACCTCATATTGTATACAGAAATTAACCCCAAATGGATAACAGAATTAAATGTGAAACATAAAACTTTAGAAAATTACTTACAACAAAACTTTTGTGAAATAAAGCTAGTGAAGAATTCTTAGACTTAACATTGAAAGCATGATCCATAAGAGAGAAAAATTTATAAACTGAAGTATACACTGAAAGACCCTGTAAAAACGATGAAAAGACAAGCTAAAGGCTTCACCCTGGCCAGTGTGGCTCAGTCCGTTGTGCTTCGTCCTGTGCACCTAGAGGTCACCGGTTCAGTTCCTGGTCGGGGCACATGCCTGGGTTGCCAGCCAGATCCGCAGTGCAGGGCATGCAGTAGGCAGCCGATCGATGTCTCTCTCTCCCTCTCCCTCTCCCTCTCTCTCTTCCTCTCTCTCTAAAAAGATCAATTTAAGAATGTATTTTTAAAAAAGATTTGAAGAGAATATTTATAAACCACATAGTCAACAAAGGTCTGGTATCTAGACTATATAAAGAACACTCAAAACTCAACAGTAAAAACAAACAAACAAACAAACAAAACACCAAGAAGAAACAATCCACTTTGAAAATGAGCAAAAGACATGAACAGAAATTTCACCAAAAAGGATATACAGATGAAAAATGTTCAATATCATTAATCATTAGACACCTATGAGAATGGCTAAACTTAAAAAATAGAAACAACACTAATTATGGCAAAAACATAGAGAAACTTGATTACTCATACATCGCTGATGGGAATGTAAAATGATACTCTGTAAAACAGTTTGATAGTTTCTTTTTTTTTAATTTTTATTTTTATCCTCACCTGAGGATATTTTCCCATTTATCTCAGATAAAGTGGGGGGAGAGAGAGAGAGGAACTTGATGTGAAAACGACACATCGCCTGGCTGCCTCCCCCATGGCTCTGACCAGGGCCAGGGGTGAACTGCCACTGAGGTACGTGCCCTTGACCAGAATCAAACCCGTGACTCTGGTCCACAGGCCCACGCTCTAACTGCTGAGCCAAACTGGTCAGGACAGTTTGATAGTTTCTTATAAAACTAAATATGCAGTTACCCTGTGAACCCATCGTTCACACTCCTGGGCATTTATCCCAAAGAAATTGAGACTGTGTTTCCACAAAATGCTCTGTGTACAAATGCTTATAGCAGCTTTAGTTATAATAATCAAAAAGTAGAAAAAACGCAGGTGTTCTTCAACAGGTAAATAACTAAGCAAGCTACAGTACATCCACACCATGGTATGCTATGCTACTCAGCAATAAAAATTCAGCAACTTGGGTGAATATCCAGGGATTTAAAAAAAAAAAAAAAAAGTCAATACAAAGTGTTCCATACTGTATGTTTTCATTTACATAACATTTTGAAATGACAAGTGAATAGAAATGTAGAATAGAGGAATAAAGGATGAGAGTATGGATAGGGACAGGGAAGGGGGATGATATAACGGAGAGAGGAGGGATCTCGTGATGGAAATGTTGTATATCTTGACTGAATCATTAAGCATTCTGGTTGTGATAGTGCACTAATCTTTCAAGACGTTTCTATTAGAGGAAACTGGGTGAAGAGGACACTGAATCTGTCTGTATTATTTCTTACAAATACATGTAAATTTACAATTATTTTTAAAGGTTTAATTAAACAAAGGAGAATGCACAATTTTTCCTCATGATAGAGAGTGAGAACAATCTTTTTTAAGAAAGCAAGCTGGAAGTTGTTCCTGAAGCAGGATAGAGATTAGAAATGGTCTTTCCAGATGCTTCCACCCCAGCATTCTAGTCTGGGGTAGAAAAATTAAATTGGGCAATCATTTTATCTGACTTGCTTTTATTATAGGGCAAGGACATGCAATGAAACCAGTGTTAGATAGTTAGTAAAGCATTAATTAGTCAAGCTTAGAAATATGACAGGGGCTGAGGAGAGAATCTCATTCAATTTTGCTAAATATGGGAATGAAACCTGACTTCTGAAGCGAGAGTGATGTGGCCAATGACAAGGCAGTGGGAAGCATCCAGCTGCTCCTTGGCCAGCTGTGACATGGTCAGCAGCAGTTACCTCTAAAAGGAGTTGACAGTTGTGGCTAAACGGGCTCGGGTTGCTGTGGAAGCATCGCAGCATCAGTCTTGGTTTGGAAAAGTCCCAGCCTCTCTGTGCCTCAGATGCTTGTCTGTGTCAAACAAAAAAAATTGTTTTGATCATAACTTCCATCATAATGATGTCTTGTGGGGTGTATTTTTCTCAAGGCAGGATTGTTTGTTGCCATGGTTATTTAATCTACAGATTCACCTCAGATTATGAAAGGGTTAAATTATATTGCTTTCTCCTTTTTTCAGTCATGGTTCTTCAGAGTGCATTAAAATTCAGAACCAAAGGTTATATGAAATTGGAGGAAATATAGGTAAGGATTCTTTAACAATTTTTACTCCTAAATTCCCTGATTACTCTAAAAGAAATAAGATGCTATTATTATAAAAGTGTATTTTATAAGTTTCTTATATATAAATCAGTAAGTTTCTAATTTTTTTAATCTCGTGTAAGAACAATATGACTTTTCCTAAAAATGTTTTCAAAAGTTAAATATTTTAGTTGATATGGGCTAGGCTTTTGGGAGTTCTAAATGTGACTAAAAGTTGGAAAATCTCTTTCTAGAGATTCTTCAAAAACAAAGAAAAGAACATCATGGAATTTTCAAAATCATGACATCCTTTTTGTTTAACTTACCTATTTTCACTCGGAGCCCAAGGTCACCCTTCCTATTTCTCTGAGGGGGAGAAAAGGAATCCAAAGACAATTCTCTCTACTTTCTTCTGTTCCCATATCTTCTGCTTGCCTTTCTCACAGTCCAGAGGAAGTAGCTGTGCTCCATTTAGGATGAGCACCTCCTCTCATTTCCACTTCATGCCGCCCCTGCCCAGTAAGAACATTGATCCAGCTATTCTCCCATTCTCTCTTGTATCATCAGCTTTTTCTTCCAAGTGCATCATTTCTGCCTGCATACAAATTCTGGTACTGTCTCTCATCCTTACAAAATTCTCCCTTGACCCCTTTCTAGTCAACTCCACTTTTGTTCTGCTTTACAGCAAAAACTCCTCGAATCAGTTGTCTATGCTGTGATTTCCTCTTGTTCTCTCTTCAAACCACTCCAGTCAAGCTTTACCTTTCAATACTTCGTCGAAATTGCTCTCTTGTCTAGGTCACCAGAGAACCCTTATGTTGTGAAATCCAGCAATTCAGTATGTCTTTATAACTACCTGAGTTGATCTTTTCCTTCTTTGAAAAACACTTTCTTCACCTGGTCTCAAGGAAAATTCTAAGCTTCTGGCTTTCCTCCCACTACACTGGCTACTCCTTATGAGTCTCTTCTGCCTGTTACTTCTCATCCTCTTAATATTGGAGAGCTGTAGGGTTCAGTCCTTCCAACCCTTCTCTATCTACACTTAACTTCCTCGAGGAGCTTAATTCACCTCATTGCTTTGAATACACCATTATGCTGATACCACTCACATTTATATCCAGACTTTCCCTCAAACACGAACACTGAGTATTCAATCACTGGGCACACTCTGCCTTGGGTCTTTGCATTTGCTAACTTTAGCTCTGACCACTCTCAGATTGTTCATTCTCACCCCCTTGCCTCATTCAGGTCTTTAATGAATATCATCTTCTCCATCAGACCTTCCTAGATTATGTGCTCTCTGTTTTCCTTCCCTGCTTTGTTGTTCTCTAGTGTTCTTATACTGTCATACTCGCTTTATATTAAATTTGCTTATTTTCTAGTTGCCTTTACCACTTTTAGAATGTAAGCACCCAAAGGGCAAGTGTTTTTTACTGTCTGATGCATTGCTGTAACCCCAGACCCTAGAGTAGTTCCTGGAACATCATAATTCTCAATAAATATTTGATAAATGAATCAATCAGGCAAGCACTCAGATCTTGGTAGTTTTGTTTGAGACTTTAATATACATTTCAAACACATTGTATATAAAGATTTTCAAATGTGCCACATGGAGTGATCTTTTGTTTTTAATATGTTTTGATTTATTTTAGAGAGAAGGAGAGGGAGAGAAACATCTATTAACTGCCTCCTGCACTCCCCCTACTGGGGATTGAGCCTGCAACCCGGGCATGTGCCCTGGCTGGGAATCAGCAACTTTTGGTGCATGGGACAATGCTCCATCAACTGAACCACACTGGCCAGGGCATGGAATGATCTTTTTGTGTTATTTCCAGATCTCCTGCCTATGGGCATTGCATCCATGGTAAATAAACTAAAATGAACTTGCTTTTAATCTTCTCTAGTTGTGGTCAAGTTACTCTCTGTAAAACCATTAGAGGATATATATTACAATATAAATGATCAGTTTATACCTGAAACAAGTCCTTGCCATATTTTTTCTAATAGATGTGGTGAGTCTAGAGAACAAATAATTTGCCTGAGGTTGGTATGTCTGTAATTTCACATGGGATTTATTTGAAGTACTTAACAGTCAGAAAGAAACAAAGGAGGGAAGGAAACAGGCATGCTTTGCTAAGAATCTTTAAAATGTATCTACAGTCATGCTTTTGGTCAACCATGGACCACATATATGACAGTGATCCCATAAGATTATAATGGAGCAACAAAATTCTATTGCCTAGTGACATTGTAGCTGTCATGATATAGCACAACACATTATTCAAATATTTGTGGTGATGCTGGTGTAAACAAACCTACTGTGCTGCCAGTTGTATAAAAATATAGCACACATAATTATAGTGGTAAGCCATACCATCTAGATTTGTATAAGTACACTATGATATTCACCATCTAAATTTTTTTCTCATTATATATTTGAATTGTTTATTGCTTGTCCAGTGATCAGTAAAGGTATGGAAGGGTTTAATAGCTACAGTACTCTATAAAAATAAGGAAAGCACTTACTCTACTTACTTTTGGCAAAGAGAACTATATTGGTCTTATACAAATCTTACAAATATACTCATACCTGCGCATAGACACATGGAAGTGTTCACTCTTAAAAACATACTCTGATTTTCTTTTTCTTTTAGGACAGCATTGCTTGGATCCAGATGCTTATATATTGGATATATATCATGTAAATCCTCAAGCAGAATGGGTGATTAAACCACAATCAAGTTTTTGAAAGACCCTCAAGATGGCAGCCATTATGTATTATATGCCAAGAAAATTCTACATTACGTAGGGGGGGAGAAAAGCCTAATTTTGACATGTTTGTTTCTATAACCCCCTTGGTGCTTCTCAGCCCAAGTGGTGTCTCCTCACATTGTCAACATGAGCTATGGAAGAGGATATGGTTAACCATTTGAACTAAAGCGTTCTCATGATGGTTCCTTGGTAAGAATAAAGGAAAGAGGTTGTGATCCTTCCTGAAGAAAGACCAATCTAGAATAGGAACTCTAATTATTTCTAGTACTTTGACTTCACAGCAGAAATGAACTTGGTCCTATAGATAAGAAACACTTCTTTATGTAGCAAATGCTCCCAACACAAGAGGTGGAAAAAGACTTTTTTATACTTACTTTATATACATATATTGATCATTTTGAGCAAGAATGCCAGAAATAGCAGTAATTTCCACTCTGCAAAATAATGCAGATCTACTTTCCAACCAAGTCAGTTTCTAAAGTTATACATACAATATTTATGCTCTGACTTCCTCCTGAATAGAAGGAGGAGGAACTTCTGTTTAAAGACACTGTGTTGTTATATATGTTATACTATATCATGACAATCAGCATTCTGGTGCAAATGAACATTTCCTTTTCTTGAATTGTTGAAAATTGATATTTTTAAAGCTTATTCCCTTATGTGTACAGGGACCCCTAGGCAAGCTTAGTTTGACAAAAGGTATTCTCATGTTTTCATAACCTTCTGTGTAGTCAAAAGTCACAGAGCCTCTGTTTTTTTCATCATAATTATGACACTCAATGAATAGCTTTCCATGTGCCAGACATTGATTTCCTTTTCTGATGAAACACATCATTTTTTATACTTGACAACTGTACATAGTCACTTCTGCAGCCCCAGTTTCAAAATACAGAACTGCCTTCATCCAAGAGTGCTGAAAATACTGTTACATTCAGATTTTATATGCTGCAAAAGCAGGTTTTGTTTCTGTTCATCAATCATAGTCCTGGCCAACCACTGTGGATTAGCATCAGGCTTTAAAATCAGCTGCATATCTTGTAAGCAGAAAACTGTCTCCCTATCAAGATCCTGTGGAACCATTTTCCAGACCTGTGATTGATAAGAACATACAGTCTCTGTGATTCTGATTGAGAGCAAATCTAAAATATGCTGAAGGATCTAACATCTCTGCCTTTCATCTTGAGAATGCAGATATAGTCCATCCTTGTAGAATTAGCTAGAAATGGGACAGAGATCTCATTTATTCCACTTTGGATTAGAATTCACAGATTGTTATTTTGATGACATCATATCAATCTTAATGAGATTTAACACTCAAATGGCTCTTGCAGTTCAAACAAGAGTCAGAGTTGCTCACAATTGCAGAAAACATATCTGCTTACCAAGTCTCAAAACATAATGTGATAATTTAAGCCCAAATACAAAAGAAAAATTTTATATGCTACATTATGCCTTGATGTCTATAAAAATATTACTTATGTTCAACATGTAGATAATTCCATTTCTGGTCATTAAGATTTTGTTATATTTATATAGAAAAGTCAAATATCTATTCATTTTTTTGTTTGTTCATTTGAGAATTTTCATTTCCTTTTCCTGAAGACCCATTAGAAAATAAACATGGTTTGTAAGTTTATACTTACATTTCATTAGTTTTCAAGATATGGGTAATTGATGGCATGTGAGTTTACATAATGAATTTCATGAGTCTGAAAAATACGATTTTACGATTTTTGCAATTCAAACAGAAGTAAACATTTCACTTTTTGTAGTTGCTAGGTTCCAAGACATAAGATGGCAGTAATATATGCCTACCGACATGGAAGTCTTCAAGTTAGCTACCTTTCACTTCTATGTATATATGAAAACAATGGTTGATTTAGCTCATTGTGTTTCTTATCATTTAGAATAAATTCTGTCACGTTTATATAGAAAATTCATGAACCTATTCATTTAATTTTTTATTTAGGGATTTTCATTTCTTTTGACTGAAGACACATTAGAACCCATATATAGGTTCTAGAGATTTCAGGGTTTACCTCACTTGTCATCAGTTTTAAACAAATAGCTAACAGATGACAGATTAAAACAATAAATTTCTGAGTTTTTTTAGCCACTTTTGTGTGTTTTCATAGATCAAAGACTTCAATAAAGCAATGACTTTAAATTAATCACTTTAATGTGTTCAAGGATGTGTGACAACTTTCAGGTAACTGTATATATGGAAGGCCACATCAATACCAATATCATTATCCAATGGTAATTTTTATTCTTAGTCATAGGGTTAACTAACTGGTTAGAGAAGAATTTTCACTAGACACACAGACTAATTTTTATGTGGATAAAGAGGTTATTTTTACTAATTTTATCCTTAAAGAATATACAAAATCTTTCAATTAAAATTCAAAAATGCCTGCCACCTAAGTATTGAAAAACTATCTTTGTCTTATCAAGAGTTATTTAAAAGTAGTTATGGTCATCTGTAAAAATGAATAGCATATTTGTGAACAAAAGCAGTCAGATACTGGGCTTCTAAATTCTGTTTTTAATAGATTCCCACCCCACTTTGTCCCATGTGCCCTTGGTGTACAGTTAGGAAAATAATATCCAGGAAAGTACTAGAGAAAATTAACATTTAGGAACACTTATTCATTAAAAAAAAACTAGCACTGGCTCATTTTCTCCTTTTTTCTGCAAAAGAGAATCCCTTTGTTAAGCAGCTCACTTGGGGATATAATTCTTGGAGTGAATGATCTTCAAACAAACTGGAATATTCTTTATAATGTATACACAGTGTAAACTACCTCACTTGCCTTTCTTGGGAAAACAATTAATGGACTTTAACAATTTTTGTTACAAATTATCCCTGTATCTTTTTGTCATTTCAGTTAGCTTTCAGGGTACACTTAATATACATTTAATGATGTAAAATATTTTTAACAAAAGCTTTAAAGCCAAAAATATTCTAACTGATCTGTGCTATACTCTGAGAGATTGTGTGTCTTTTAGTCATTGTCTTGTATGTTTCACCATGTTGAGATGCAGGTTTTCAAGTGTAGGGATTGATACTCATTTCTCTTTGCAGGCATTTTTCAACTGCTTTTCCTCTATTGCATGTGACTGAAAAGTAAGATGAGATTAACATGACCTTTCTTTCTATCAAACATATTTCCACTGCTTTTCACAAATATATCACATGTCTGAAAAGACTGTATATTATGGGATTGAATAGTTTCTGACAGGCATTTTCAATTCTTTTTCATAAATGTGTCACTTATATATATAAAAAAATATGACATGGATTAAAATGTTTTTTTCAAGCATTTTCAATAGTTTTACACACACACCTTAATTTAAAAATAACATGTTTTCTTTTGGGCACTTTTCAACTGTTTTCTAAAACTGTGATTTGATTGAAAAATCATAATGTCACAAGGAATGCCAATGTTTTATGTCGTCTTCCATCTTAAAAGTTAATAATGGTTCTTTTGCCCCATCAGTTTTCATTGTTCAGTATAATATGTATGTTGCATTTTATTCATAAAAAAATAAAAGCACTGTTACGAGAGTTCTTATATTTAACGAAGTCCATCGTAGTGCTGATGAAAGAACAGAAGGTTTATGCCTGAGCCCTCTAAATCTCTGACGTTTACCAGGCAGATGGTGGTTTTGTGCAGAAGCCACGTGGCACTGTGGTCATGGTGGATGGCTGTGGGTAGGAGATAAGCAAACACTATTTCCTAAATTTGTTTGAGTTGGTGCTTCGGACAAGCTTTTAATAGGAGCTTTATTTATATTTTTATTTACTTAGTTATTTGTTTTTGTTACAGATATTTCTCCTTTTTCCTCCATTGACACCCTACTCCTGCTGCCCCCAGCCCCCTGTACAGTATTGTTGTTTATGGCCACTGGTTATGGATATACGCATATACGTTCTATGGTTTATCTCTTTCCTCCTCCATACCCCCCTCCTCTGAGGTTTGTCAGTCTGAACCAGGAGCTTTAAACATTTTTTAAAATTTTTATTTGTTTATTTGTTTATTTATTTTTGTTAATCCTCACCCAAGAATAATTTTCCCATTTTATTTATTTTTTTTAGAGGGAGTGGAAGGGAGGGAGGAGGGAGAGAGAGGGAGAAACATCAATGTGAGAGAGACACATCAGTTGGTTGCCTCACACACTCACCCCCAACAGGGCTGGGGATCAGACCTGCAACCCAGGTGCATGTCCTTGACCAGGAATCGAACCTGAGATCCTTTGGTGCATAGGCTGACACTAACCACTGAGCAACACCAGCCAGGGCTAAACAATTTTTAAAATAGATATAAAGAAGACATTTGACAAAATTCAATACCCACTTATAAATTTTTATAAAATTCAATATTTTACCATATATCTGTGCCAAAGCCAAGAAAAAAAAAAAAGAAAAGGCATAAAGATTAGAAAAGAAGAAATAAAATGGTCTGTATTTGCCAATTATATCATTATTGATATAGAAAAGCCTAAGTTATCTCCAACTACTAAAATAATAAGATAATTTGAAAGGTTATGACATACAAGATTACTACATAAAAATCAATTATATTTTTTATTAGCAGCAAACAATTGGAAAATCAAATTTTAATTGCCATTTGCTATAGCATAAAGAAACAAAACACACATAAATATGTTTAACAAAATGTAAGCAGAACATGTATGCTAAAAACTACAAGATATTTTTGGTAGAAATTAAAGAATAACTAAATGTATAGAAACACAGTATTTCTGGGTAGCAAGAGACGGATGGGAGAGACTTAGCGAGGTGTCAGTTCTCCACAAATAGATCTACACATTCAGTGCAATCCCTATCATAATGCCAGTAGGCTTTTCAGGTAGAAATTGATAAACTAATTATAAAATGTATATGAAAATATAAAGAAATCTAGAATATCTAAAGTAATCTTACAAAAAAAGAGAACAGAATTGACTTTAGAATGAGCAGTGCCAAAGCAATCTATGGGTGAAGGAAACTAAACAGTTGGTACCAGAACAACTGGATATCTATGTGGGAAAAAAAAGCTGACCACCACACAGGATACACAAAGATTTATCCAAAATGGATCGTAAAGCTAATTATAAAACCTAAAACAACCAGGCCTTCAGAGGAAAACAGGAGAAAAGCTTTGAGTTGGGAATGGGCATTGATTTCTTAGAAACAGAAAGCAATGCTAATAAAAGAAAATAAATAATAAATTAGACTTCAACAAAATTTAAAACTGCTGTGTATTCAAAGAGATCATTAAGAAACCAAATAAGCAAACCACAGATCAGAAAAAATATATATATTTGTAAAGCACATAGTTGACAAAATACTGCAATTCAGGATATATAAGGAACTCGCTAGTTAAAAAGACAAACAACCGATTTTTTAATAGGCATAGACTTGAACAGACACTTCAGGAAAGATGTATGCATCTGTCAAAACTCTGAATGTTTGCTTAACATTTCTGCATTTCATTTATGTAAATGTTGCCTGAAAAGAAAAAAATCTGTGAATAATATATAAATATTGAAGTTTAGGTAATGACATGCATACTGAAATATTTAGGGGAAAGTACTGGTGTCTGTAACTTATTTTGAAATGTGTTTAAGATAGAGTGATGAATGAATAGAAACAGTGATAACTGGATAGATATGCACCAGGCCAAACATAGTAAAATATTTATGGTAGAATGGGGTGGGTATACCAGTATTCAATTTAATAGTCTTTATGCTTGAAATTTTTTGTAGCAGAATTTTGAAAACAGAATTTGTATAGTTTATAGTTAATCATGCTGACTGGTGATATATTGAACATTTTCTTCCTAACAGTGGTTCTCAATTGGGGGTGATTTTGTCCTCCAAGGGATATTTGATGATGTCTGGGGACATGTTTGGTTGCCACCAAACATGGCGCTGTTAGCCTCTAGGGTGCTGTTAGCCTCTAGAGCAGCGGTTATCAACCTGTGGGTCGCGACCCCTTTGGGGGTTGAATGACCCTTTCACAGGGGTCGCCTAACACATAACAGTAGCAAAATTACAGTTATAAGGTAGCAACAAAAATAATTTTATGGCTGGGGGTCACCACAACATGAGGAACTGTATTAAAGGGTCGCAGCATTAGGAAGGTTGAGAACCACTGCTCTAGAGTGTGAGACACCAGGGATGCAGATAAACATGCTATAGTGCACAGGAGAGCCTCCACAACAAAGAATTATCTTGCCCTAAATTTCAATAGAGCTAAGCTTGAGAAGTCCTGCCCTAGGATCAAACAAGGAAAGGGTGTTTTCTTCTGCTATTTATATTGAACACTGTACAGCAGATCCTAGCTAGTGTAGTAAGCTAAGAAATAGGAAAGACAAAAAATTTTTTTCAAAGGAAAAAATAATACTGCTAAATTTTCCGGCAATATGACTGCATGATTAAGTAAAGAAAATCCTAAGTAAGGAATCTATTGTTAAAATTAGTAGAATTGATAAGAACATGTAGCAAGGTCGTGGATCAAGATCAATCACAAAAATCAATTGTGTTCTACATGTTAGCCAAAGACAACTGGGAAATAAAGTACAAAAGCAACACCGTCTGTTCATGACTTTGGGGTAACCAAAGATTTTTCAGACAATGATGTAGGACATTTTCTCAATTCCAAAGTTCTTTTCGAAATATGATTTAGGTGACAACAAAACTTAAAAGTAGGTTAAAGAGAATTTGGATTTTGAACAATGCTGAGGTTCCCCTTAGATGTTTCTTTTATCCTCCCCGCAGTATATTATACTTTCTCTAAATATCTTCAGACAAGTTAGGTCAGGGTAAGGAGTAAGGGCGGGGAGGGGGAACCAGGTGGGGAAGAGTATGCTTTTGAAAAGTTTTACCTGAGCTATATCAACTAGCAAGCATATGTGTACTCTTACAATTTGTTCATGAACTTCAAGCTAACAATAATTTCTTCAGAGTGTTTGCTCTGTGATCTCATCAGATATTTCCTCACTGTGCAGCAATTCATACAGAGGGATGAGTCAGGAATTACACTGTCCCTCGAATAATACAGGTTTGAATTGTGCAGGTCTGCTGATACCTGTACTGTTTCCATCTGCGGTTGGAAGTCTGTGGGTGCAGGGGGCTGACTGTGTGCACTGATCTAAGCTAGTTTATGTAGGGGATTTGAGCACCTGTGGATTTGGGTCCTGGAACCAATCCTTTGTGGATATCTAGAAATAACTAACTTTTAGGGGACTTATATGTGAATTTTTGACCACATGCAGGTTTGTACCCTTAACCCAGCATATTTTGAAGATCAACTGTACTGTTTTCCATCTGAGGTTGATTTAATCTGCAGATGCGAAACCCTGGGGGTACCAGGGTCCAGGGCCAAGTGCATATTTATTGAAAATAATCTGCCCCTAAGTGGACTCCTGCAGTTCAAACCCATGTTGTTCTATGTGGAACTGTATTCTCTTTGGTCTTTTGGTGCTCAGGAGAGCCACAACTGCTTATCAATATATTGCACTACCCATCAAATCAAGAAAAAGGTTTTCTGTTTCAGAAGAAAAAGGTTACAAAAATCATAGTTAAAAAGTATAGGTATGCATCATAAAGTGTGCCTGTCATTTACTAAAAGCAGCGCTCCCCAGCAGTAGAGCTATTCTGTTACCAGTCCCAGAGGAAAGGGGCTATAAAGTTAACTAAGGTCACATTTCCATACAGATGAAGAACACATTATATTAACCCCTTATGTACAGTTCAACCCGTGGTGTATGTTTAATCCCCTAAACATACAAATATACAAAGTCATATACATATGATCATTAGGGTTTGACTTTTTCCCATGGGACAAGAATCTCCCTATTGTCTCTCGATTAAACCATTTACTATATGTCCAATTAATCTTAATACTGCTCCATTATCTTTATCCTGGAGATTATAGGCATGTTTACATCAAATAATAGCACATGCCAGTAACACATCAAATCATAGCACAAAAGTATTTTTATTCAGTTTAGCAAAAGTATCCTGTTTTAAACATTCCAAACTCAGCGTGTTTCAAAGTGAATTTTTAAATTTTTATGTCAAAATCCATTCTACCGACAAGTATTTTTTAAAATCTCAGTTAACCCTGGCCGGTTTGGCTCAGTGGTTAGAGTGTCCGCCTGTGGTCCCGAGAGACCTGGGTTCGGTTCCCACTAAGGGCACGTACCTCGGTTGCAGTTTGTCCCCGGCCCTGGTTGCGTCGTGTGGGTGGCAGCCACTCGATGTGTCCCTTTCACGTTGATGTTTCTCTCTCTCTCTCCCTTCCACTCTATCTGAACAAAATATCAAAAAATGTCCTCAGGTGAGGATAAAAATAAATAAAAGTAAGGAAAAAAAAATCTCAGTTAACAGCAACTTTACTGTTTTAGTTCCTCAAGTCAAAACTGTCGGAGTCCCTTGCATCCTGTGCTCTGTCATAGCTCTCACATCGACCCAGCAGTCAAACGTCAGGGTGATCGAGTGTGAAAGCGTAGTCATATCCCAGTAATAGAAGAACACAGGCCCAGGTCCCCTGGCTTGAACTTTTAAACAGGTAAATGCTGTCACCTTTACCTTTTTAAAAAATTTTTATTTTTTCCATCATCATTTATTGAAATCCGTTGTATTTCCACCTCCACTCCCACTCCCACACCCTCCGGGCAGTCACCACACCGTTAAGCTAATGAACATGGTCACTTTTACCTTTTAAACAGCCTGTTTATCATAGGATACCCTTATCATAGAGATAATTTATTTGGCTCTCCCGGTAATTGTCACTAGGTATCAGCACAGGATTTGGGTTCGAGTCCAGTACTGGTTAGAGCAGCCAGAGCAACGGGGTGGTGGTGGTTGTGGCTGTGTTGTCGTCGTCATCGTCGTTGTCCTGGTCTCTTGTGCTGGAACTCTCCAGTGGACAGTTCTTCAGATCGTGCCCCTATGTGGGGACTGGGAGATAGAGGGTTTTTCAAGCTTTGCCCCTGTGCCCCGAGGCCGCGTGGACATCAGGAGTCCATTGCCCCAGCACCAGGCTGCACCACAGTCTGCCTTGGGTGATGGGAGAAAGGTCGGTGGGCGGGGCTTTTCCTGCCGCCCCGCAGGCCCTGGCTGCCATGCGACTTCACCTGCCTTTGGTTGCCTCCCCTAGGGCGAGCCCTGGGTTCCAGGGCCCCCACTGCGGACTGAAGCCTTAGCCAGGTGCTGTCTTTGGAATCACCACGTGAACGCAAATCCTAAACATGGAGACTGCGAACTTAGACGTGCCACTTCTGGGCCTTGCAGCTCCTAGGGCCTCGTGATCCTTCATCAGCGCTTTACTCGAGGTGAGACCTGGCCTTTGGCACAGAGAATGGACAGAAACAAGTGGATATGCTCTTTCTTGGTGCAACCAATTAATCCATTTGGGAGAGTAAGGAAAACTGTCATCCCATGGTACAGTTTCTGCCCTGTCACAAAGAGGCATTTTTCCTGCTTCATGGCTAATGAAGATGTCATTCCGAGGCACCCAGGTAATAGTTTGAAGGGCACATTCAGATTATCCCTCTCTATGGCTTTTGTCTAGAGAGTGTGTGCTCTCCTCTTACCAGCTGGGCTATCTGGTCAGGGCTATCTTGGAAGATTCTCACCCTGAGCCCATGACTTCAATGAGGAATCCTGCTGACTGTACCAAGTGACACGCGGCCTTATCTCAGCTCCAAAGATCTCTGCAAAATGTGGCTTGACAGCAAAGCATACAAGCAGATTGAAAAGAATCAGGAGTTCCAGGGTGCTGGGAACTCCCACAGACATATTTCTCTTATCTTCCCAGCAGTAAATTACATCATTTCAGACAGTATAGATGAAAATTAGGAAGGGTTCTGGGGAGAACTCATAAAAAGTTCATCAGTTTTATCAATTAATAATCACATGCATGCTCTGCAGATTATCATCTTATTCATGAATTTTTATAACAGCTCATTCTCAGTAGTTGCTCTGCATGTATATAACATTTTTACCCTGCACAGCAGTGGACTTTGCTGTAGTCCTTAGCTCCATATCCTTAGAAGACCGATTGGGAACAGGCTTCTCTACCACAAAGCCCTCACTATAACGGGACAACAAACATTTAGCCATAGAAAGAAATAATTGATACACAGGACCCATACAATTTAAGATTTCTGCTCAGCAAATATATAATTTAAAAATTAAAATATAAGCCACAGATTGGGAGGAATTTTGTCTGTGTGCTATATCCAAAATATATCCAGAACTGTAACTCAATAATGAAAAGGACAATTCCTTTTTTTTTAAGAACAAAAGACTTCAACTAACTCCACCAAAGTACAGAAATTGTCATATGCATAAAAAAACAGTCAGGCCTGGCCGGTGTGGCTCACTGATTGAGCGTTGATCCACGCACCAGGAGGTCGCAGGTTCAATTTCCGGTCGGGGCACGTGTCTGGGTCGTGGGCCTGGTCCCAGTGGAGGCATGAGGGAGGCAGCTGATTGATGTTCTCTCTCATCAGTGTTTCTATCTCTCTCCCCCTTCCTCTCTCTCTAAAATCAATAAAGGGGAAAAAAAAAAGTTAACATCATCAATCAGGGAAATGTTAATTAAATCACAGTGTGATAGCACATAACCATAAAAATATCCCAAATTAGCCCTGACCAGATAGCCCAGTTGGTTAGAGTGTCATCCTGACATGCCAAAGATGTGGGCTTGATCTCTAGTCAGGGCACATATAAGAAGCAACCAATGAATGCATAAGTGGAACAACAAAAGCGATGTTGATGTATATATGTGTGTGTATATACATATGTATGTGTGTGTGTGTATCCTTTCCTCTCTCTTAAAAAAAAAATACCCCAAATTTAAAAATAAACAAAGTTAAAAAGTTATAATACCAAGGGTTAGCAAAGTTATGGAGCAATGAGAATTGTCATACATTGCTGGAGAGAGTATAAAATGGGAGAACCACTTTGAAAACTGGTAGAATAGTATGAAATGAATCATGCCCTTACTCCATAACCTAGAACTTCAACTACTAGGTATTTACCTAAGAGAAATTAAAACACATATCTACACAAATACTTGTACAGGCATGTTTATAGCCATTTTATTCATAATTAACAAAACCTGGAGAAGGGATAAACATGGTTAATTCTTTTAATGGAGTGCTATTCAATAATAAAAAGGAATAACTAAAAATACATACAATGGATTTCAAAAACATATGTGAAAAAAGAGACATATGAAATTCAACAGCAGGAAAAATTAATCTATGGTGACATATGAAATTCAACAGCAGGAAAATTAATCTATGGTGATAGACATCAGGAAAGTAGTTGCCTCTGTGAAAGGAATTAACTGGAAATGGGCCTGAGGTAAGTCTGTTGGGCTATGATCACGCTGAACTACTTTGTACTCCCTTTCTCTCCATTGCTCCATGCCAGGGTCCCTCTGTTTCAGTGAGGCAGGGTAGATCTGTCATGTCCCCAACACCACCCACCTTATCCCAACAGTCCTATTACCACAGTCAAGGCATTTTGTAAATTTGGCTATTTTACAAGAGCTACCATTACAGACTCTGAAAAGCATAGTTACAACTGTTACCACAGACAGTCCAAGGGGCAGGCTTTATGATGCTGAGCCAAGGGTGCAGGTGCACCAGGATCCTGGGGTACCCTGTGGACTCCAACCAGCTCCCCTGGATGTGCAGGTGCTATGTCCGGCATCCAGAGGCAGGCTGAGGGCTTAGGCAGCCCCAGGCTTCCTGACTGCATTCTACAATCCACCCTCCACTAACCCTGATACTGTAGATAATCAGGATGTGGGGAGTCTCCCCCATTGGCCAAGATAGCACCAGGGGAGCTTCTTGCACTGAGTGGCCAAAGGCTAGAAAGATTGGAGCCTTGGCTGGTTTTGCTCAATGTTTAATGTCAGCCCATGGATTGAAGGGTTGTGGGTTCAATTCCTGGTCAAGGGTGTGTACCTGGGTTACAGGTTTGATCCCCAGCCACAGTCGAGGTTGTGTAGGAGATAACAGATTGATGTGTCTCACTCATATCATTTCCTTCTCTCTCCCTCCCTTCCTTCTACTCTAAAAAAAAAAAAAGATGAATGGATAGGGTGGGAGCATGCCAAAAGCTAGCAAGATAATTAAAGAAAAAGCCCTCTGTTCCTGTCCCTATAAGAGCCAAGGGCTTGAGCAGGAAGGCGAGATGGTCTTTGGAGTCCACCATTCTCTCAGGTCCCGGTACCTGAATAAATCTTTTTCCTTTTGCACAAGCACCTGTCTCACTAATTTGGCTTTTGGTACCACAGGCAGCTGTACCCTCTTGCTGTTTCACAACTACCTTCTTGAAGCCTCCCATAACTTTCTACCCCACTGTACTAAAATTTAGCCCTTGATTTTATAGTGTTTTAATGTGGATACACATATGCATCTTGATCTTAACAGCTAGAGCATTTTCTCCATTTTCACCTCAACATCCAGATCAACTCCTAAGTTAGCACTTAATATTTGATTTTCAACCTTTAGTCATGTATCAATCCTAAATACCATGAATTGTGTCAAGAGACAGTTGTACAGCAGACCAAAGGGAAAATTAATGCCTTATCATAGATCTTTTTGTTGGGCCCTACGCTCCAGGTCAAAGCATCAGTCTGTTTTCAGGAGCTTTGACACAAAAATTTGTATGTGGCCTTCCAGTGGTATTCTTGGGACCCATTCAAGGGATTGACAATAGAAGGGCCTAAGAAAATTGGAATTGAATAAAACTTTCATTGTTCTGTTCATTTTGAAATGTGGGTTACTGCTACCTACTAATATCCTTTCTTCATCTAGGACAGACACATTTCCTCTCTAGGAGCTTATAAGGAAACAACCAATCTGCTTTGTAATGTCCAGGATAAAATGAGATTATCAACTAAAGTTAAAAAATTCAAGGAAACAAAACCAGAAAAATGAACAAAAATTTAATGAAAAATGTAACATAATAAAGAATAAAAAGGGTAGTCTATAGGGTGTACGTGTAATTGATCATGTTTTTCTCCATAATTGGTTAATTCAATTAACCGGTACTTTATTGAGAATTTTCACATCTGGGTCCAAAAGTAAAAATGGTCTGTAATTGTTTTATAATTTCCTTACTTTGTTTTAGAGGCAAGGTTACATACCAGAGTTGTTGAATGTGTGGGGTCATATTCTTACTTTTTGTCTTTAACTTTGAAAAAGTGTGTTATTAATGTAAGAAACATTAAAATCTAGAGAGAATTTTTTGTGAGTTTATTTGAGCCAAAGTATCAACAATTGCCAGGAAGCAAAATCTCAGTGGACTGAGATAATGCTTCAGAAAATGGCAGTTTTTTTATTCTACACATTAAAATCAAAAGAGCAAACGCAAGTGGGTTACATGAAATCCACTGGTGATAGATTAGGGAGGTGGGAGAAAGCGAAGCAGGGAAGCCTTTACGTAGGTGGATGGATACAGGAGAGTTAACAGGCAACAATTAACTCAGTAACAGCGAGGGGGTTTGTGTCTCTGCAGAGTGGTGCCTGTGCTTCGCGGGGGTCCAGAAAAAGGAAATTCCTTTGACGTTCCAAAGATATGTTATCGTAATCGCAAAAAGACAATAGACAGGTTCAGTTAAGGTAGAGTGACCTTTGTCAGGGAAGATGCCGGCCTAGGAAATGACTACGTGCCGTAAGCTGCTTTTAGTTAAAAAGTTTTCATTTCAGACCATCCTTTGTGGTTACTTAGGTCTCTTGGGTTTGCAAGGCCACCACGTAGGTCTTCTTTGAGTTTTTCAGGTTAGCATGTGGCCTCTTTTCATCCACAATGTTAAGTGTTTTGAGGGTTGGAAGGGAGGAATTACCAAGGGGCAGAAAGAAACTTTTGGGGGTGAAGGATATGTTCATCACCTTGAATGTGTTGATAATTGCAGGGATGTATACATGCTAAAACTCATCCAACTGTATACTTTAAATATGTGAAGTTTATTTATGTCAATTATATCTCAATAAACGAAGGCCTGAGCTCTGTGTTTGGGCTCCAGAACGCGATGGTGCTGCCCTGAATTCCTAGGCCAACTAGACCCTGGGAGAGAATCATGCTTTGCCCACTGCCATTACCTAAGAAAAGAGTACCAGAAAGGGTTACCATGGGGAAAACATTAAAATCATTAGAATGGCAAGGACAATCAAGACTGATCTTCCTGTGCTTTTTCACAGTATTTAACACAGTCCAAGATTCCTCTAGCTAACAACTTCAAAGTTTATTTGAAAGGGAAGCACGTTCCCTTTAGTGTTGCTTCAACATGTACTGCCAGTCATCAGAATTACAGGTACCAGATTATAGTTAACACTGATGGCAGTGACAACAGAAATGATTTTAGGAGGCATATAGATTCCTCATACACACAGCCTGTTATGACACTTGGGAGTGGTGGGGGGAGAGGGCTTTTACTTCAGCCTCCCTGGGGCTCCAGATGAATGTGTCATCATGGCCAATGTTCCTCTTATGAACTATAAATGGATCTGAAGTCACAACTCTGACAGTCTTTTTTTTTTTTTTTATCCTCACCAGAGGACATTTTTTGTTCAGGTAGAGTGGGAGGGAGAGAGAGGAGAGAGAGAGAGAGAAACATCGATGTGAAAGGGACACATCGAGTGGCTGCCACCCGCACGACCGACCAGGGCCGGGGACAAACTGCAACCAAGGTACATGCCCTTAGGGGGAACCGAACCCAGGTCTCTCGGGACCACAGGCTGATGCTCTAACAGCTGAGCCAAACCGGCCAGGGCACAACTCTGACAGTCTTTAAGAAGGAATTACCAAAGCCAGTCTTAAACCATTTAAAGTGGGAATAAACTTGAAGCAATAAACATAAAGAAACCTTATATGATCTGTACCGCAACTATTGCAGGCATTAAAGGAGATAAAGTTTAAATTACATGTGATGGCTGGAGAAGAGCTCTCCTGCATCTCAACTTGTGCAAAGTTGATAGAGCTGCTGGCCTTCCATTTGGTAAAGGAAGACATTGCTGAGACAACCACCGCAGTGATGTCCAGTCTGTGTCTACGGAAACAAACAGGGAGACACTAGTGTTCACTGGGATAGAGCCCCACAGCTGCCCACACTTGCTGCTGGGACCCCAGGGGTGAGGTGTGCTGGCAGGCCACACACACCCGTGTGAATTGTGCCCTCCAAGATGGACCGCTCATGGATTCCTCCATAGGGGAGACGTGGCTGCTGCCTCCTCCGGTGGGGGAAATACCCTGTCCATCTTCCTTCAGTGAAAAACACTTTCTCAATATAAAAATGACAAAAATAAATCAGCAGAAGACTTATCAGGAAACGAAAGCACCAAATGACATTCTCAGACACCTCCACCTTATGTTATTCCTCCCTCCGGAGTACCTCTCGACAGAGCTATTCGCACCAGATGCAGAACTGCTGTTTCGGGAGGAAATGATGCGCCTGCATGCCTGGAGCAAAGGCTTTCGGCAAAACCTGCTCATTCAACCAACTCTCTCTCCAGGCCCTGGTGGAGAACCTCCATAAACTTTTACTAGAATTCTTTCCAGCCTGTGTCAGCTTCATCAAGCTCATCACCAGTTCTGAATACACTGTCACTGATTTCTACCAAGGACGATTGTCCAGGCAGTTGAGATGTGTTATCGAGAAAAATGTGCCTCTTCTTTCCCCACTGCTGGTGGGAATGGGGCTCTTGGGGTACCACTGGAATAAGCATTTCCAGAGGCCCCCATGGGAGGATGAGATATGGTAGAAAGCTTTAGTTCTGTGAAATTATATTCCTGGGTTTCCCAAATCCTATTTCGCTAGTCCAGTTCTAGAAGAAGTATAGCTGGAGTTTTGGTAGAGCTAAAATCAAAGCCAGTGTCCAGAGTTTCCTTTCCATGTTGGATTGGAGCTGGGTCCAGCACAGCAGCAGGTAGTTGCAGTCCATTAGTCCACTGTGTGGGGGTCCACATGGCCATGGGCCACATGGCACACAGGAGAATGCCAGGAAGCCAAGCATGAGCCATGAACCAAGCGTGCCAAGAGGAACAAAGAGCATAAGAGTACAAGCTTCTTTGTTCAGGGGATTATATATCCCAAATTTCCGTGCACTTTTAGTGGCCACGTCCATTATGGCCAACCATTTCTGTCCCCAGGTGTGACTGACAGGCAAGTATCTCCCCTATGTCATCCCAACATTACTGGACGTGGGTCGATCTTCCTTTCGTCCAGTACCCTCCCCCCAGTGTTTTGCAGGAAACATGCCTATAATGTCTGGCCTTCCCTTTGCTCCTTTCCTGTTATTAATAACTAGTTAATTACAACAGCATCAGAAGGCCAATTAAGATGATCTCTAGTGCCTTGGATCTTCCTGTGCTCCTTCACAGTATTTATACAGTCCAAGATTCCCCTAGCTAACACCTTTGAAGTTGGTTTGGGAGGGAAGCATGTTACCTTTACAGTGTTGCTTCAGCAGGTATTGCCACAGTATTGGGATTACAGGTGCCGGGTTATAGTTAGCACTGGACGTAGTGCCAACAGAAATGATTTCAGGAGGCTTATAGATTCTTCAGACACACAGCCTGTTAGGACATGTTGGGGGAAAAAGGGCTTTACTTCAGCCTTCCCTGGGGTGCTCTCTAAGGAGAATGAAGTCCCAGGTTGACACTGGCGCTGACTTGAGTGCTGTGGTTCCACCACGGCCTCCACCCTGATCCGTGGATGAAGTGACACAGTTCGTGAAGAAGGCAGCTCCTCAGACTCCGGCTCTGCTCGAAAACTCTTCAGCAGACATGAAACTGATGCAGGTTCTGCTGGGACTCAGGGGTCAACGTGATGATGAAGTACACAGGACTGAAGCTAAGGTCAGCATTAGTGCTAGGCCACCACATCAAAAGTCTTTATAAGACCTTGGTGTCCGTTCACACTGTATATACTTGTCAGGTGTACAGATGCCTGCTTAATTGAAAAGTGTATTTATTTCTCTGAACAATCTTCTTTCAGCAGAAGTTTCTCCTGAAAATTGTAAAACAAACATTACAATCTACTTCTCTAAAAACTACTAACAGTATGAGTATTAGCATACTCAAACTGGTACTTTTATGTATCTAATTTTTTTTCTTTATTGATTTTAGAGAGAGAGAGGAAGGGAGAGGAGAGATAGGAACATTGATGAGAGAGAACATCGATTGGCCGCCTCCTGCATGCCCCCACTGGGGATCAGGCCCACAACCTGGGCTTGTGCCCTGACCGGGAATTGAACCAGAGACATCTTGGTGCATGGGTTGACGCTCAACCATGGAGCCACACTGGCTGGGCTGTATCTAATTTTTTTACTGTACAATTTACTAATATACTTTATTCAGGAAACTGGAAAAGTTTCATTGATTTTGGTAAATATTTACATATAGAACAGCTAAACCCCAAAGAGTACGGTGTCAGATATTAGCAATTTCTATAAATAAAACCATAAAATGTTACCTTAGAAGAACACCTAAAGGTGTAACTAAATCATAGTTTCTCAACCTGACACTATTGACATTTGGGGCCAGATCATTCTTTGTTGTAGAGACCATTCTGGGCATTGTAGGACATGGAGCAGCATCCATGGCCTCTACCCACTAGATGCCAGTAGCTCTTCCCCTCCCTCTCAGTTGTGACAACCAAAAATATTTCCAGACAAATGTCCCCAAGGGGGACATGTGGCATGAGTTGTGTACTTGTTGTGCATAGAAGGACCGCCTTCAAATGTGTGTCTTTTTAGGTTTGGCAGCTGTAATCCAACATTGTATAATCTGTATGTATTTAGGATTCACTTGTTTATAATTTATAATTATTTTGACTTTTAATTAAGCCTTTTAATATAAATACACACACATATTTAGTAGCTACATTAGGCAAATAATATGTAAAGCAAACTGATAAAACCATACTGTAATTTGTGGAAAAGCACTGACTACTTTAGTCATAAAACTTTTTATATTTTTTAAAAATTTTAATTTTTTTTTGCTTCAGATATTTCTCCTTTCCCCCCATTGACACCCTCCCTCCCATTCCCACCCCCACCCCCACCCCCACCACTGTTGTCTATATCCATTGGTTATGCTTATATGCATAAGTTCTTTGGTTTATCTCTTCCCTCCCCCCTCCTCTGAAATTTATCAGTCTGAGCCCTTACTTCTATGTCTCTGGGTCTATTTTGTTCATCAGCCCACCTTGTTCATTATATTCCACAAGTAAGTGAGATCATGTGATACTTGTCTTTCTCTGACTGGCTTATTTCACTTAGTATAATACTCTCCAGGTCCCTCCATGTCGTCTCAAAGGATAAGAGATCTTTCTTACAGCTGCTTAGTGTTTCATTGCATGAGATTTACTTCCAAATTTCAAACAAGAATTCTTTGATAGTTTTGAATGAAACAGCTAACAGAGGCAGATATTTGGTATTACACACATAAATATTAACACTTTTGGGGTTTCATGTAGAATTTTTTGTCAGGATGCTAAGACCAAAAAACCATTTATAATTGCTGAGTGATTAGCAAAAGATTGCATAGGGGATGTTTGCTTAGAAACGCCGAGTGAAACAGGATTCAAGTACCACTTTCCACTCTGAAGTGTTTTGGAACTGGCTATTAAGATATAATACCAACTCACAGAATAAAGCTACTCATTTTTCACTGCAACTTGACAACTGCACAGATATTGCTACCAATGACAATTTTTTTTAGCATTATATAATTTGAACATGATATATATTGATAAGATCTATATTTTTCCAGCTTTATTATTGACAAATACAAGTAGCCCTGAATGCAATACAACTATGAAGGATTGATTACATTGTGACAAATGTGGTTTGGAATCTAAGTTTTGAGTAGTAGTGTGTTCTTATGGCCCAACTGAGAAAAACATTTTTAAGAGCTTGCTACTGACTATAATCAGTTTATAACTCCCCTCACGGAGAAAAGTCTTGCTATAAAATATGTTATCGAAACTAACAAGCAGTGACGCAGCAGAATTTAATGTGGTAAATTTAAGATTATTCCTTTTGTAATGTAATATCATGAAAGTTGAATCATAACTGGTCCTGCATGCTGTGTTAGGATCTTCATGGACTGGAAAAGTTGTGTCAAGAATGTCTGAACTACAAGACAGATTCTTTGTTTCTAAAAAATAAGAAACTAGTTTGGTTTTAATATTTTTAAGTATAAATTGGATAGTCAGTCTTGCTCATTTGTCTGTTATCTGCAATATCTTTAATGTTTATACTACCATGCAAGGAAGCATGGCAACATGTTTTGCCAAGGAATATATGACTAAAGGTCAAAACAAAAGTTAGATGTTTGGGAGAACCGTTTTACAGATTTGGGGCATGTTCCACAATTTAACAATAACAATCATTGAAGTAGGTGATTATTTTAATATTGCCAATCTGAAAAGTTATAAATATTTTATTAATTTAACAATGATTTAAAGGTCCTTTTTATTTATAAAAGATCCATGTGTAGGAAAATCATGGCTGTCTTTTATTGAAACATAATTTTGATAAAAGGTAACTGAAATGTAACTAAACATTTGGAACTAGGTATTGATGGAATGAAAATGAATTTTAAAAATATAGCATCACTTGTTTTGTTTTGTATCAAAGTTAAAAATGAATTATCTTGAACTTGCTGAATAATTTTAAAATCTTTTATATTCAATTAACATAACTCTATGAGACCAGTTTCTCTAGTGAGTTTTTTAAACAAAATATAAGTCATTTATATATACCTTATCCCCAAGAAGGAGTGTCATAGGCCCTTATATTAGATAAATTAACAAGAAGCACAATTGTACAATGACAAAATGTACAATAGGAATTCTCTATATCATCTATATAATTACTTTCAATGAATATATTGATTTAAAATTCTTTTCTTTTTTTCTCTGTTATAGTTATTCTAATGATAGCTAATAAAATGCAATTTCATTATGCTATCTTTAATTTTAAAAACTGGGTTTGCATTGTCTGTTTTTTCATGTAAATTTTCTAGTAAATAATTTTTCTATTTTACAAAAATATCAGTCCATAATAGATAGGAAAATTTTTTTAAAAAGCAAAACTGGTCCTTCACCATAGACAATTCAGAAGTACTAGTTGAGTGGCAAAATGTTTAACCACTACCGCCTCACACAACTCTCCTCTCCATGGTCTTTTTATTTAGGTCAGGTTTTCATCTGTATTTGTTACAATGCACCTTGTCTTAAATCTTCTGACCAACTCAAGGAATATTTACATATTGATTGGATTCTCTTGTAGGTAAAACGACTATTGAAGGCTCAGAGAAATTAAACTATAACCATGTAGGTAGAGTTGCTAGGATCAACAAATCTTACTGCTGGACTAGGAAGAAACAGTTCAGTCAGTATCTTGCCCAAATCTGGAGTCGGCACTCTAATAGACTGAGAATAAAAGAAACGTGGGGTGTAGGTTGTCAGGGCAGCGCTGGGAGGACGGGCTCTGCAGTCAGCATGCGCACATTCAAGTCTTGATTCTGCTGCTACCTGCTGTAGGACTTTGGGCAAATTAAGCTGTAATCTTCATTTGCAAAGGGAGGAAAAGAATATGTACCAGAAAGAGTCGATGTGAGCATTAAATAAGATTGCTTCTGGAAAGCCCCTTAAGAGCACTGGGACGGAGTCAGTAATCCTTAGTTCTAGTCATCATCACTGCGAAAACACTTTTACATGCTGCTATCAAATGTAACCTCGGCCACAGTTTATGAGGTAGCAAGAAGAATGTTCTTATCAACACTTTAGAAATGAGGAAATACAGGCTTGGACAGATAAATGACCAACTCTAACTCGTAAGCAGAGAGACTCCCATTTCCAAAGCCATGCTCTTCCCACGACAAAGCTCAGCCTTCCCGGCACATCACTGCCTGATCGCAGGAGTGGGGAGTTCACCGCTGCTTTGGCAGTTGAATCCTTACCTTCAATCAAGTCTAAATTGCTCTCCCTCTCGCTCCCATCTGTTGGGTCCAGCCATGGCTTCTGAAGCAAGAGAATAAAAAAAGGATATGACATCCTCGATTCCAGACAAGAGCCCGCCAGACGCCAACCCCACCTTAAACGTCTGGAGCCTCCCCAGCAGGGCCCATAGCCCAGGCCACCGCCGTTCTCAACTGTTCTTATCTGAAGATCACAGCCTCCTTTTGCTGCCCGCAACCTCTCCCCGCATTCCGAGCCCGGGGCCGCCAGGCAGGTCATCACAGACCTGTTCGGTGTCCCGGTCCCGCGCTGCCCTCGCTGACGGCGCAGCCCTCTCCCTCGTGCTTGGCCTATCGCTCGCCCTAAGCCCGCCCGGGATAAGAGTTATTTTACTCTAAAATAGAGGAAGAGAGATCACAGAGGTCACCTGGCTTCACTAGAAATACCCGCTGACTCCTGAGCGATCACTTTCTACATGTCTAGGGGACGACCCCTTGCTCCCAGCTTCTCTCCCGCACCTCTGCTGCCTCTGACCGGGCGCTCTCCTCCCCGAAGGAGCGCGGGGCAGCGGACGCTCATTTCAGCCTGGGGTGGCCGCGCAGGTCTGCTTTCTGCAGAGCGGGGCTCGGCCTTCACAGGAATGCGCCCCCGGGTCCGAGACCACCCCACCCGAACCTTCCCAACGACCCCCAACGGTTCCCAACGGCCGCCAACGGCCACCAACGGCTCCGCCAAAGCCACAGGCGAGCCCCCCGTCCCCCGCTCCCACCCGCCCTCTCCACTGCTCCCCGACTCCGCCCACTGCACTCCGCGGCCACGCCCACCGGGCCAGCCCTGCCCCATTGGGCCCTGGACAGCTTTCAGGTCAGCCCCCGACGTACAGCCCGCCCACCCCGCGTTTATTTTGGGGTGGGGGGCGGGGAGGCGCAGCCTTTCGGGCCTCTCCAGCCTTCACCCTCCTGACCTTCACCCGGTAACAGCCAGACTGGCCTGAGAGAAAGCACCTCGTGCTCCCTGGTCTGTTTTCCACACCTCACTTGACCCAGATGACTTGGCTTAGAGGAATTTTGCTACCTGTTTTCCCTCCCTATCTGCTTGAGAGTTGGGAACAGGCTGAGAGAACCATGAAACTGCCTAACTCACAGGGGCCAAATATTCAAGAGGCCAAGAAAGCTGACCTTGGGGACTGGGGAAGGGCAGGCCCTGGAATGATCGGAATGATCGGGTCATTTCTGCAGCTGCCTAGACGGGCGCCTCGTGTGCCTCCTGAGACCCATTGCCCGTGGTTAGGTGAGCTGGCAGGCTGGTCAGAAGGGCATATGGATCTGTCTCCTGGAGGAGGCAACGTCCCCTAGGCTGGAGCTGAGTCCCAGGCCCGCGGCCACTCCCAGCACCATTATCCTCCCTGTCCACTGGGCCAGATCAACACCCTGCCTCCCCTCCTCCCCAATTATTTGTACCAATTCTTTCAAAAGTAAACCAATACCCACGTCCCCCCCTCCCCCCCATATACAGACTGATCCAGAATCCTGTTGCAAAATGCAGGCCGGGCGGGGGTCGGGTGGTAGGGCTGGAAATTCAGGGAATGAATGGGGCTGAGGATCCGAGAGACACACCAGGAACAATGCAAAAGAGGCTTTCAGGAGAGATTCAGGGTCAGGGAATCAACCCAGGGCAGAGGTATGACTCCCCACCATGGCCTCCCCAGTTAGGAATTTGTGATCAGATCCCTCTGTGAGGTTTTCATAGAAACCCCTTTTCTTCCACATTACACCATCTAACACGGTGGCTGGCAGGTGCTAGTTGATCAATAAATATTTATTGAATAAATAAATGTTGTCTTTAACAGTATAAGATCTCATGACTTTCTTTTTCTCCATTGTTCATTACCTACATATGATCTCTGAGATCCATTTATGTAATAAGTAAAAATCCATCAGAATTATCTTGGTTAAGCCCTGGCCGGTTTGGCTCAGCGGTTAGAGCGTCCGCCTGCAGACCAGAGAGTCCCGGGTTTGGTTGCCGCTAAGCGCACGTACCTCGGTTGCAGTTTGTTCCCACCTTGGTTGGGGTCGCATGGGTGGCAACCATTGATGGGTCTCTCTCACGTCGAAGTTTCTTTCTCTCTTCCCCCCTCTCTCCCTCCCACTCTGTCTGAAGATAAATGCAAAAAAATGTCCTCAGGTGAGGATTAAAAAAAAAAAATTATCTTGGTTAATAATTTGCTCTAAAAATACTCCAGTATGGATTATTTTTAGTCTAAATTGTCCAAAAATAACTTTATTTGTGGGGTCAGTACTGACATTCAGAAAGTAGGTAGTTTCCAAAGGTTTTAGACCAATATTCAAACTACTTGTGTTCCCTGTTATTTATTAGGTGTGAAATATTGTAAGATATTGACACTCTGGGCCTCAGCTTCCTCCTTTATAAAATGAGGAATCTTACATTCTGTCTGTTGCATGGATCATTATGGTAAAATGAAATCATGTCTGTAAGAGCACTGAAAATTCTAGGACTCTTTCTAGAACTCTAAAACTATAGAAACTTATTTTTTATTTTCAGTAATTGATCCAGGCCCTATCTCTACCTTATGATTTGTTTATAGTTCACAATACCCATTTGGAATGGTGAAATACCCTCCTTTGCTCTCCCCACATTTGAGCTTGGTTTCTTCTTTAAAAATACTTGGTTTCTTCTTAAAGGTACTTAATAACAGGTGCAATTAATCCTTATATTGTCTGTGCAGGAGCTAAGGTCCCTACTGTTTTATTTGCATCCTGTATTAGATATAACACAACACACATTTCCTTTGTTACTTCTTGATGGCAAGAAAACAATTTGTGGATCGGAATCTTAAGGTATAAAATGTGCCATTCTTTACTAGTAACACATAATCTAAAAACACATGAAATCTGAAGCATTTCAGCACAATGCTGATCAATGCTCACCTGACAAAACCCACAAGACATTTTTGTAATCAGGAATAAGTATTGAATATATATTCTCATTTACACAATATGTATCATACCTATATATTTTTTACAAGCCACAGAAAAATCTATTTCATTACTTTATAATCTCCCTTTGTAAATGAGTATATGTATCAGTATCATATTTAGTGTGGTAATTAAAAGCAAGGAAGTGGGGAAAGATATGTAGTTATAAAACACTTTATCCGAGTCCATTAACTTCTATAGATGCCTCAATCCAAGGCTGGGAGGGTGAAGGGCAGGTCAGGTGGAACATGTTGATGTCCCAGAGAAAAGGGGTGGGAGAGTAATCACATGGCTTAAACAAATTAGGACTGAGCATTTGTTTGCGCTAGGGTGGAGGATGGTGAAGAGGAGTAAAATAGGTCAACGAAGGGTCACTTTTGCTAACCATTTAGCAGGTGGGACAAACTGAAATCACTAAGAAATAGGCTGAGGCCTGGGTAAAAACAGGTGACTATATTTTGTTAAAACATCAGAACTTGTGGTTAAATACTGTGAACCCTGAGAAAGAAGATACCTGCTAAAAAGAGCTTCTGGTGCCTAACTGGGCTCAAATTTAAACAAAACCAAAAAACAGAACCGAGCAGCCATTTCTAGATAGGGGCCTCTGCACTGAACTGGCTACTTGCACTGTTTCCGCCATCTGAGCCAGCCCTTATAAAAGAGGAATTCTAAAAAGGAGAAACATCTGTAACAAAAATAATTAAATAAAAAATAAATAAATAAAAGAGGAATTCTATCTCAACCACTAGGACTGAGGTTTTTCCTATCCAATTTTGCTGCACAGCTATATCCCCATCAGCTTCTTCACTGACGAATCAGAGCAGCAGAATAGCTCCACTCTGACCAATCAGGACATTGACTTTTGGACCAATCAAACTGCAAGAATTTGGAGTCTTCATTTACATAAAGACAGACAAATCAAGCACCAAGGAGTGACCTCTGTCTATATAAGTTAGCACCCCATGGCTCTGGGAGCGCACTTTTCTCTCCATTGAAGACTGTTTCCCCGTGGAGTTGAAACACTGAAGAAAGCAGCAAGGAGCTGGGTGTCTAGAAGGAGAGGGGTCTGTCTGGCCCCAGGGCGGACACACAGCTGGGCTGTTTTTGCAGCTATGCTGTATCACCATTGAGTTGTTTTGCACTGATAGTTTCTTTCTTTACAACACACCAATTTGGGAATTCCTGTGGGCATTGAATTGGTGCCAACACCATTGGTTGACAATATAAACCCTCCACAAGAGGTCCCCTTCAGCCAATTCTTCAAAGAACTTCTATACATAAAGATCTGAACAACATGAGCTCTACTATCTATCATTTATCTCTCTGTTATCTTTCTCTCTCTAAACAAGGATTGATAAAGAAATAATATATTAATAGCTTTTTGTTTTAATGAGTGGGCAAATTGGATATTTTACATTTTTCTAAAAATGTCAACTAAGCTATGTATATATACCCTCACTGGATATTTTTCCCTTTTAATTGAAGTCCCTCCTCCCCCCACTCTTCTTTCTAACAAAATGTAAATACCCTTGGCTGTTTCCTAAAACCAAGAGCATGGCCATCCCCTTATCTAACTTAGTGGCTCATGCGATTTTTCTCACCTTTTCTTTCAGTCTTATAATGTCTGATGAAATCGAACTTAGTGTTACATCTTACTAAAAATGCCAAAGCATGCTGGCTGCTAAATAGTTAAAATACTTTACATTTAACTTTTAGTTGTATGTAGGCCTTCACTGATTTCATGAGGTACACCTTAATTAAGGTGGGTAATTTGCTTTAATGGGTCTACTGATTAAAATTTTTTTTAACCGAAGTTTTAATTTTAATGACTAATTATCATTTGTACTCTGCAACTTGTATTTTAATGTTGCTTTAACAGGTTCTGAGCTTTTGTTGCATAGGGAATAAAAGCTGCAACTCTGCTAATTTCCTAAGGTAAACCGTAATTGGGCCACTCCCGCACATCTAAACATGGAATCGGATGACAACAGAACAAACAGAAATACAAAGTTCCACCACTCGGCACAGTTTATGACACGGTTTTTTTAGGGTTCAGTTGAAGGAGAGTGTAAACTTCTTCAAAAGTGAGAGTCAGTGGTTCAGCGTCAACCCATGCACTGAAGGTTGCTGGTTCAATTTCTAGTCAGGGCACATGCCCAGGTTGTGGGCCAAATCCCCAGTGGGGGGTGCTGTTATGCAGACTGTAAGGAGTGGTAGATGCATGAGAATACCCCTTCAGGGCTTCCTGACTCCATTTTAAATGAAGTTTCCTTTATTTTTACAGATTATTGGTCTGTAGTTTCTTACAGTGTCTTTGTCTTTGATGTTAATGCTGGCTTCATAGAATAAATTAGCACGTGTTCCCTCCTCTTTTATTTTTTAAATCGTGTGATTGATTACAGGAACAGTGGAAATACAAAGAATACAACAGACACTGTGCCAAAACTAATGATTTCTCAAAGAAGGAGTCATTTGAAATTCTTGCAATTAGATATATTGAATCTATTGTTAATTAAGAAGTACTGATTAAGATTGGGGGAGACAGTTAAAAGATAAATAAAGCAATTGATAAGGAGCTCTTTGCAATGTAAAGGATGCCCTAAGGTAAACCATGATTAATTGCCAGTGTACGTGATGAACTAATTCTGAAGTGGAAGAGATGTCTGTTGGAAGTAAGCTGGGAAGAATTCATAGGAGAGGGAGAATTTAGAATTTCACATGAAGAGAGGAGAGGAATAAATTATAGTTGGAAAAGTAGAAAAACAAGAGTAATGAAGTGGGAATGAGCCAAGACATGTTCATGGACAGAAAAGAGCCTATTTCGGCTAGAACAGAGGGTTCAGGGAGGTAAGGAGTTTGAAAAGGTCCTTTGAGGCTGTAGAAAACGGGAACTCCAGGAGGGTGGGTTTTATCTTCTAGAGCCTTCAGAGAGGCTAGAGGAGGTCTAAGTGACATGATCAAAGGGGTATTTTAGCAGTGCAAGCTGGCTGCACTGAGCAGAGCCCTCAAACTGGAAGAGATTGACACCAAGGTAGTAGGACAGATGATGTCAGGAGAGCATGACTTGGTGTGTTTTGTTTATTGCCCTATCCTCAGGCCAAGAGTAGTGCCTTTCATATAGTCAATGCTCAATATTTACTGAATGGATAAAAAAGACAAAGTAGCAAATAAAGTTGATAATGCAAAACACATTTTGAAAGAAAAAATAGCACTGAGTTACTGATTGGATATGAGTATCAAGATTATTCTAGCATTTCTAACAATGGGAGAATTTATAACCTATTGAGAAGAATGATGGTGGAACCAATGAAAATAGGAAAATCCAGAGGTGAAGCTAAGTTGGGGGGCTAGAAGGGGAGCAGGATATAGGCATGTTTAGACAGGGTGAGTTTGAGTTGCTGATACATCCAAGTTGAAATTTGTAGTAGACAATGGGAATGGATTTTGAAAAAGTCAGGACTATGAACATTTATTTTTGAATCTTTTGTAATCCTTTGCACCTAGGTTATATTTTGAACCTTAGAGATAGGATCTAAGATTAAAAATAGGAAAAGAACCCTGGCCAGTTTTCTCAGTGGTTAGAGCATCAGCCCATGGACCATAAGTCTCGGGTTCGGTTCCTGCTAAGGGCATGTACTTCGGTTGCAGTTTGTCCCCAGCCCAGATGGGGTCATGAGGGTGACAAACACTCGATGTGCCTCTCTCACATCAATGTTTCTCTCTCTCTCTTCCTCTCTCTCCCTCTCCCACTCTATCTGAAGATAAATGCAAAAGTGTTCTCAGGTGAGGATAAAAAAAAAAGGAAGAGCCCAGCCAGGGTGGCTCAGTGGTTGAGGGTTGACCCTATGCATCAAGAAATTGCCGGTTCAATTCCCGGTCAGGGCATATGCCCAGGTTGGGGGCCCAATCCCCAGTGGGGGCGTGCAGGAGGCAGCCAATCAATGTTCTCTTTCATTGATGTTTCTATCTCTCCTTCTCCCTTCCTCTCTCTCTAAAATCAATAAAAAAAAATTAAAAAAAATTGGTTCAGCGGTTAGAGCATCGGCCTGTGGTCCAGAGAGACCGGGGTCCGGTTCTCACTAGGGGAATGTACTTTGGTTGCAGTTTGTCCCGGCCCGGGTTGGGTCATGCGCGTGGCAGCCACTAGATGTGTCCCTTTCACATCTATGTTTCTCTCTCTCTCTCTTCCTTGCTCTCCCTTCGTTCTATCTGAATAAAAAAATGGAAAAATGTCCTCGGGTGAAGATAAAAAATAAATAAAAATAACAATAAACAGGAAAAGAAAGTCAATATTAGAAATTGAGGAAGCATCCACATTTAGGGGATTAGAAGTGAAACATATTAAAATTTATCTGAAAAAAACATACACTGCATGCCTGCAGAGTAAGTCACAGCAAAAATGTAATTTTAGTATTTAAAGAGTATTCTATTCATTATTAAAAATATAATATTGAAAATGAAAGTGATTGATGACCTGAAATGACTGACATGATTTCTCAGTAATTTAAGATCAGACTGGTAAAGGAAAAAAAGTATATAACTAAAATCAAGAACTGTGTTTTGTTTTCCTGCGGAAAAGTGACAACATAGCAATAAATACTATCTTAGACCCTCCCAACCTCACCCCTTCCAAAATTCATTCCCTGGCACATTCTCCTGGTTTTGGCGTGGGCCTATTAGAATTGTATTTATATTTCAAAATTTCCTTCCAGGGTATATTGAGTCAAATCACACAAGCCTTCTATCTGTCCTTACCTGCTATTGGCACAGGTTTTAAATGACTACAGTAAGGCCTAGCTAGGTCCTCAGTCAATTAAAAATTCATTTCTCATTACTTCATAGACAGTAAATTGGATAAATCTGAAACACATAGAAATTTCTCAATACTGGTATAAACAGAAATTTCAATTACCTTGGCAGCACCAGTTACAGAATATTTTGCTTAATGGAGAGCTGGTCCCTCGTGTCGTGTGAGAGCAGAGACAGTCTGTGCCCTGAAGAATGTTCACACACTGCTCTGCAGTTTTATCAGCATGTTTTGAGGTACCAGGTTCAAATGCCTATGTGAGATTTAAATTGGGCCTGCTATTAATAGCTATAGGTCCCAAGAGAGAGGTTTTGGGGAAGTTACATTTAAAAATTTTTTTCCAATTTTATTGAGATATATTAAGTACAATTTATCTTCTATCCATGGGATTCTCATTGCTCCAAGGAAGCTCGTTGGCTGAGCCTCCTAATCCTTTACTGCCTAAAGCCAACAAACATATTGCTGGAGCTTCTAACATTCCTAAACAATCCTCTTGTCCCTTATCACTGCCTTGGTTATCAGTCAAAGTCTTGCTCAACTGGCTGACTCTCCAGCCAGTTCATTGTTCCCGACGCACTGCTTTGTCACAGCATTCCCCCGTCTCATCTTCCTTCCTCCTTGTTTGACTTTTGGGCTCTCCACGATCCAGTCCCATCCACTCTGTTGTCTCTTCACCTACCTCCCCTCTGCCTCCAAGCATTACTTCCAACAGTTCCCTTTGTTTTAGCTTGGTGGCTTAGACCCATGTCATGCTCCCATACCCCCCTCTCCAGACCCAAACACCACTGTGCATGCGAAAGCACTTTGTAAATTGGACCACTTCCCACAAAAGTTGCTATTCACATTCTGCAAAACCTAGTTACAGCTACCCCTTTAAGCTTTCCCAGACCGGCTTATCTCATGATACAATTTAGCCCTTGATTTATAGTGTTCTATGGTAAAAATGCATATGCCTCCTGACCCCAGAAATTTTAATAGTGCATTTTATCTGTTTTCATCTCAAGATCTGATTTTGGACACTAAATTAGCATTTAATTCATGAGCCTGTGTTGAGATATGGTTATTTCATGTTCAGTCATGTAGTATATTATCCCTATTATAATACATCACTTTAGAGATGGTTGTATAGACAGACTGTATAGGAAAGTCAATACTGGATGATATAAACTGGGCTTTAATGTCCAGGTCAGAAAAAAGCAGCCTTTGTTTTCAGGGCCTCTACTACATAAAAAAGATTGCACTGGACCCTCTGAAGTATTTTTTCTGGGTGCAAAAAACTCTTATTCAAAGAGTTGACAAGTGTTAGTGGAAAGGACATTGTGGCAGAATCTGGCTTTCTTCATTACTGTCTTTTTACTTGAAATTCGTGTGACTGCCAGCACTCTAGTATTCTTTCTTCATCCAGAACAAGTTTTAGCTCCAATAACTTATTTGAGAATAGCCTGCTTGTACATCAGGATAAAATGAGAGTATCAACCTAAATTACAACTTCAGAGAGAATGGAAAAAAAGCAAAAAATGGAAAGATCTACAAAAAGCTAGTTAAAAATTTACCACATACTGCACAGCAAGGGAAACAACAGAATGAAAAGGCAACCTATAGACTGGGAGAAAATTTTGCAAACCATGTATCTCATAAGGGGCTAATATTCAAATTATGTAAGGAGCTCATGCAACTAACTCAATAGCAAACAAACAAAGAAACCCACAAATAAGCCTGGCTGGTGTGGCTCAGTGGTTGAGCATCAACCCATGCACCTAGTGGTCCCCAGTTTGATTCTTGGACAGGGCACATGCCCAGGTTGTAGGCCAAATCCTCAGTGGAGAGCATGCAGGAAGTGGCCAATTGATGTTCTCTCTCATCAATGTTTCTATCTCTCCCTCTCTCTTCCAATCTCTCTAAAATCAATAAGGAAAACAAACAAACCCACAAATAACCTGATTTAAAATGGAAAAAAGACTTGAAAAAAGTTTTCCAAAGAAAACATACAAATGGTCAACAAGTATCTGAAAAGATACCCAACATCACTGATCAAGGATACACAAATCAAACCTATAATGAGGCATGACCTCAACTTGCCAGGATTAACTAAACAACAGGATAATTATTGATGAGGATTTGGAGAAATGGAACCATTGCATACTGCTGGTGGAAATGTAAAATGGTGCAGCCACTATGGAAAATAATATGGAGGTCCCTCAAAAATTAAAAAAATAATTGAAATCAATATTGCAAAAGATATCTGCACTTCTATGCTCATTGCAGTATTATTCACAATAGCCAAGATATGGAACAAGGTAATGTCCATCAATGGATGAATATATGAAGAAAATACATATAACAGAATATTACTCAGCCTTAAAAAAAATAAGAAAACCCTGCTATATGCAACAACATGGATGAACCTTCAGGGACATTTTGTGAAGTAAAATAAGCCAGTCACAGGGCAAGCACTGCATGGTTCCATTTGAGGTGTCTAAAACAGTCAAACTCCTAGAAACAGAAAGTAGAATGGTAATTGCAGGGTGGAAGTTGTGGGGAGGAGGGGCAGAGTTGCTTTTCAATGGGCATAAACTTTTGGTTATGCAAGATGAACAAATTCTAGAGACTTGCTGTGTATAGTACACTTCAAATTTTGGTAAGAGGGTAGATTTCATGTTAGAGTTCTTATCCCAATAATAATAATAATAAATTACCACATCTGATTTCAGTAGACTTTGTTGCATGTGGTTATGAAGGAAGTGGGGCCATAATCTTTTATATCATTGGGGCCTCTCAAGTGGGGTTGCCAGATTTAGCAAATAAAAAATATAGGATATTGTACAGTATTAGGATATATACTACAAACATGTTGGTTGTTTATCTGAAATTCAAGTTTAACTGGGCGCCCTGTATTTCATCTGGAAACCTTACTCTAAAGGCCTGACTTCTGCCTCGCTGAGAGAGGCTAGGGAACCAGTATGAGGCCCAGCAGTGGGAGTGAGAGCCAAGTATTTGACGCGGAGATGTCTTTACCCTCTTGGGAGGACATCTAAACCCAGGTTGCTCTTCTCTGTGAAAGGCCAAAGATAAGAGAAGTGGATGTTTCATTGAGGGGATCTTTTAAGAGAGGCCTTGTGACTAGGTATCACCATGAAAGGCCCAAATTCTGTTTTAGGTCTATTAATTAGTGGGCAGGGAGAGTAGGAGGAAGGGAGAGGGAGAGGGAGGGAGGAACACAAAGTCCACGGCAATGCTACAATCGGCTCTCTCCTGGTTTGAATCACTTCCTCACCCAACGTGGTGGACCGAGGTCTAGAATGTCCGAGCTGTCACCTCCTGTCAATGGTTTCTGTAGAAACATGAACAGAAAGGCCACCCACAGTCCAGTGAGGGCCCCCTTGTGCATTTTCACTGCTGAGATGCAAATGCTCCTTGCCTGACCTAGCTGCCCAAGAGGCTGCCGTTAGACTGCAGGAGTCTGCATTCTTAAATCGCCAGGTGCTGCAGAACTCAGGCTTCCACGGTTGGCTGCTACCTTGTTCTAATATCTGAGTGCAGATGCTTCACTGGGAAGGAGCTGCAGACTGCCACAAGAGTTCAGAAACATGAGCAAGGCACAGAAGAGTGATAGGGAACGCGACCATAGTTGCCTTCCCTGTTTATCAAATTAAAATCTCTCACAGAAATAGAAATTGAATTTATCATCTTCCATATTGGAAAACTAGGTCACTGCTGAGAGATAGAGACCTCTTCTTCTCTTCGAGTAAGCATGTGACAAACGAAATCATTTTTCTAAAGGTTATGGAACAACAGCCATTTTGACCCCAGCCATGGTCACCGAGCAAAACTAAATACATTTGGAGAAAATAAAATACGATTTCAGAAATCTGAGTTTAAAAGTGCTTAGTTCATTAAAAGAATGTATGTGTGGCTTTGAAACTATCCTTCTTTTGGAATTATACTCTCCCAGAAAAAATAGCTGATTAAGGAAAACTGTCTTGTTCCAAGGGGTGAAAATAACATGACAATGAAAGATGAGTTAACTAGTTGCAATGCCTTTTTTTTTTTAATCCTGAAAAATGCTGTTATGTTTTGACTGAACAAGGATATAGCTAAAGGAGGTTCCGGCTCCTTCCTTTGCTCCCTTGACCCCCTATAACCTGGAGCCTGGATAAAGGCTTATGCGGCAAACAGCTGGCGCCCTCTGCTGGACAATAACCAATAACATTGCTTCCCTGCTGTAGAAATCAGAACTTAAAATTTGATAGACAGGAAACGAAAGTATTTTCTGTTCTAATCTAGTATTGTCTACAATAATATTTTATTTTCTAAAAGTTTAAAGAGCAAACTGTGAAATACTGTCAAGTAATTAACAGAATATGCAATGTTTACAAAAATTCATTAAGAGAACTTTAACAAAGAAAGCCAATGAATTCAATTTACATTTTAAACTATTTAATAGAGGTATTTGTTGTACATGTAGTTTTAGTTTGACATAAACACAAAATTTCTCTATGAAAACATTTAACCTGAGTTGGAAATCTGAACTGAAGAAATTCTAATTCACGAAAAAAATTCTCTTCAAAATATAAGCAATGATTGCTTTTCCCAGTTGAGGAGTTTCCCGGAAGTTCAGGGCTCAGTCCCAGGACAGGAATGAGGGAAAACTCCTTGTAGGTCAAAAGCTCTGCTGAAGTCACAGGACTGCACCTGCGGGCCCTTAATCAGGGTGAGCTTTCTCAAACAGCCCCGGAAGGAGGTCTGGCTGCTCAGGCAGTTCTGCTTTACACCCGCTGCTCAGGAAAGAAGAGAAGTCCTGCTTAATGTTGTTAAATGACATGGACAGTACAATAAGAACAAAAATAAGCTCAACATGTTTCTATATCAAAATTAGAATAATATTATTTCACATATGTAGCTTCTGTGACAAGTCAACAAAAACTTTTAACATGTAATGATTTTCAGGCATAGTTGTGACTTAAAGAGTCGTAAGACGTGTTTAATTTAGAATTTGTAACAGTTACTTGGAACATCTGAAAATGCATAATTCTAACCCCAAACCGATGTAAGAGATTAAGACACATGTGTTTGTTCTCTAAAGTGAGTATCCACCCCAAAATGATTCCTTATAATGTAAGTCATTTCAGATGACTTGTCTCAGGAAACTCATCCAGCTTACTTGACATCACTTCCAATGTTCTCCACGTTTGACCTAATCATCAATTTAGATGTGTAAATTATTTTAATTTTCCAAGAATTCCTAGGTATTTGAAATGGCCTTTCTAAAATGTAAAGGATTTGTTACACAAACCATGTATATTTGTTAATCCCTATTCTATATCCACCTGAACTAAGACTCCCCCTAGTGACAAAGCCCCTTGAAAGTGAGTGAGCAGAGCAGATCCCCATACTCACCAGGATAGCCGCCGACATAAATGGGATTGTTGGTGTCCACCGAGGTGGACTGGATGTGTGGACTTTCAGCATGAACGGCATTCCCGTCGACGACCAGCACCACACGGTGTTTGCTCTTGTTAGCTTGCAGTGTGTGCCATTTCCCATCGCAGAGCGTGTTGGCAGACTTGGGCTCATATGTGGCTGTTATCCTACCAGCACCATTGTTAACATGAAACAAGAGCTAAACAAACCACAGACACAAGCAAATATCTTCGTGAATGTTCCCATATTTAAGAAACACAGTCCATTTATATAAACTGCTTGAAGTGGATAAAATCCCAGCATTTTGTCAAAAAGGAGAGTGAACTATAACAACAAACATTCATTTTTAAAAATAGCTTCAGCCCTGGCCGGTTTGGCTCAGCGGTTAGAGCGTCGGCCTGTGGTCCAGAGAGACCCAGGTTCAGTTCCCGCTAAGGGCATGTACCTCGGTTGTAGTTTGTCCCCGGCCCTGGTTGGTCGTAAGGGAGGCAGCCACTCGCTGTGTCCCTTTCACATCGATGTTTCTCTCTCTCTCTCTCTCTCCCTCCCACTCTATCTGAACAAAAAATGGAAAAATGTCCTCAGGTGAGGATAAAAAAAATAGCCTCTTAAAGAATTCAGACGTGCCCTTGCCAGTTTGGCTCAGCAGTTAGAGCGTTGGCCTGCGGACCAGAGAGTCCTGGGTTTGGTTCCCGCTAAGGGCACGTATCTCAGTTGCAGTTTGTCCCCTGCCCCAGTTGGAGTCATGTGGGTGGTGACCAGTTGATGTGTCCCTCTCACATCAATGTTTCTCTCGCTCTCTTCCCTCCTCTTTCCCTACTGCTCTACCTGAAGATAAATGTAAAAAAATGTCCTTGGGTGAGAGATGCTATCTTATCCCTGCAATTTCAGAAAGGGCAATGGCAACCTCCCATGGGAACAAACCTGAGCCACTGTCTCAGCACTGTCCTGAAATCCATCCCCTTTACAGGATAACAGGAGCTGAGGGGTGTACTGGGGTGCCAGTTCACAGCAGTTGCTAGCCCTGTGAAGGAACATTTACCAACTCCGTTCTCACAGACTATAGATGATGTACCGCAGCAAGTGGTAATACGAAATCTAAGACTTGCAAGAGATGGCAGGGAGGAACTGTGTATACTGTTATAAGATTCTTATATGTGACACTCAACTCAGTATTACTTCAAGGTAGATTGTGACAAATTAAAGATGTATATTATAAACACTGGGCAACCACTACAATGTTTTAAGAGAACAATAAATAATAATTCAATAATAGCAATAAAACACACAATACATCAGACATTACAATGTTTGCAACTATTACACTTCTGATAACATTTTTCAGATGTCACATAAAAATGTGAAAATGAATCCACAATTTTCCAAAATTCTTTTCAAGTACAGATGAGGAAAAAAGTTGGCTATAAGTCACCATGGAGAGAAGCAGCAATATGGTGTAGAGGCCGTTTTGTTTGGACATGAAGATGAAGTGGGAAGAAGAGGTGAAGGGCAAGAGGTCAAATGACTCTTATATTCTCCCCACCCCCATTCTAGGGTCTCCTAGAGACACAGCCGTGTTGGGCAATAAGCAGAAAATGCTGGAAACAAGCTGTCCGTGTGCAGGAATCTAGAGCAGAGACTTGCTCCTTGTTTTCCAGTGGCAGTTGCTCAAGAAGAGTCAAGCACCTTAGTCCCACAACAACCTGAGCTGACCGCAGCGTAGTACGAAAGGTGGCAAAGAGCAGTTAGGTAGAGGGAGGACCCGAGACCACCACCCTGACTCGCCATGTCTTATGAGTGGCGTGGCAGGCATCCCCAAGCTCTCATCTGACCCTCTGGGGGATACTGAGGGTAGCTAAAGAAGAGGCAGCAGTGTCCGTGACAGCTGGGATGGGAAACCTGATCTGCAAGGGACAATGGCCAATCCCCAGGAGCAGTCCCCGCACTGGCGAGGCGGAGACCTGAGGCTGCTCTTGCCGGCCAGCCAGGGACAGCTGGCTAAGTGCGCACAAGGCAGAGTCTGCGACGAAGATGAGGAAAGTCGGTTATACCTCACCTGCTGTCAGGAGAGAGCACACAGAAAACAAAAAGGGCAATTCAGATTCCCCTCTGCCCTGGCTGGTTTGGCTCAGCGGCAGAGCGGCAGCCCGCAGACCACTGAGTCTCGGGTTCCATTCCAGCCAACGGCACGTACCTCGGTTGCAGTTCATCCCGGCCCTGGTCAGGGTCGTGCAGGAAGCAACCAATTGATGTGTCTCTTTCACGTTGATGTTTCTCACTCCATCCCTCCCTCCTTCCCCTTCTATATGAAAATAAACAGAAAATTATCCTCAGGTGAAGATTAAAAAAAAAAAAAAAAGGCTCCCTTGCCCTAAATTTTGCCAGTAAGATGCGCACAGATGGACCCAAAGGGGAGAGGAAGAATGAGAATCGGCAGGAACTCTGAAGGAGGCAGGTTTAAAACAGAAGAGACTAAAGTACTGTTAATTGTTGAGTTCATTTTGTTCCCAAGTTGAGGACTAGAGCCTGAAAAGCAAGAGCAGAATAGTTATAGAAAAAAATTTTTTGCATTAAAAAATTAAACTGTGGTCCATCATCCCATGGAATACTTCGCAAATAAAGAGAAATGAACTATGATACACATAACAACCTGGATGAACCACCAGAAAATGAGGCTGAGTTGTCCTCAGGAGGACACACACATACGGGACTTCGTTTGTCTAACAACCCTGAAATAACAGAGAGATGGGGAACAGAGCAGTGGTTGGCAGGGGTGAGGACGCAGGGGGAGAAAGAAAGAGGGGGTACCTCAAGGGAGACTTGTAGTAATGGTACAATCACATGTCTTGATTGTGATGGGGGTTATATGAAGCTACACATATGGGAAAACACATGTACACATATAACAGTAACTTAAACTCAGAGGATTGTGCCAATGTTAGTCTCATAGGTTTGCTGTTGTACTAGGACTATGCAAGACGCTGCCGCTGGAGGAGCCTAGGTGAATGTGAAAGAAGACCGCTCTGCACATTTCTCTGCAACTCCCTATGAATCTGTAATTATTTCCAAATAAATTTAGGAAAAATAAAGCATCAGTTTAGCAACTTAGTTTAAATGATTCAGGAAAAGTTCTTTGCATTGTAGCTGTAATTTTGTTTGAAATTTAATTTCAAAATCATTTAAAGAAATTATTTAAAAGTATTTTAGGATTATCTATTTTTTAATATTAACCGAACCTTTTCTCTGTTCTATTAAAGTGTATAATTGGAGGTGTGGGTCTAGGTGTTTCTGTTGCTTCTCAGCTGCTCTGTCTCTGACACTGGGGCAAGGGAGGGACCTCACTGAGATGAAGCACCTACCTTGCCTTTCACAATCTCTAATCCAATGGCATCCACTTTGGCACTGCTGATCCCCAGGAGGACGCCATTCTCTGAGGACGTACGAAACTCAAGTGTGATATTTACATCTGATCGAACTTTGTAGCCTTCTTTGACTGAAAAACACAAGGAGAGCCCCGAGTTATGGGTGAATCTCACCCAGCCCAGGAGGCCCAGGCTTGGAGAGAGCCCACCACCACTCTGTAGGCTGGTCAGGCAGGACATTTGGATCCTGACTGAGGCTCGGGAGACCTGGCCCCAGCTCTTTCTCTGGATCCAGATCCATCAGAGCAAGTCACTTCTCCCCTCTGAGCCTCAGCCTGCACATCTGTAAGATGAAGTGACAGTTCTAAAGACACACACTCAGCGGCGCTAAGCCAGACTGCAGCCAAAGCAGGCCCATCCTCTCATCTAGAGCCACGGGAAAAAGCAAAAAGGATATAACCAATATAATCCCTTCATCATCTATACAAGAATAGTTCATTTTACATACTAGGTGTTTTTTATTTTTATTTATCTTATTTTTTATTCTTAGCTGAGGATATTTTTTTTACATTAATCTTCAGATAGAGCTGGAGGGAGAGAGGGAGGAAGAGAGAGAGAGAGAAACATTGATGTAAGAGAGACACATTGATTGGTTGCCACCCATACAACCCCAACCGGGGCCGGGGACAAACCACAACAGAGGTCCGTGCCCTTGGCCAGAATCGAACCTGGGACTCTTTAGTCTGTGGGTGACGCTCTTACCGCTAAACCATACTTTCTAGGGCTATTTTTATTTTATTTTTTTATTTATTGATTGATTTGAGAGAGACACATACACATACATCAATTTCTGTTCTACGTATTTATGCATTCATTGACTGATTCTTGTATGTGCCTTGACCGGGAATTGAACCTGAAACCTTGGAAAATCAGGATGATGCTCCAACTCCAACCAACTTAGCTACCCAAAGCCCCCACTAGTTTGTTGTTGTTTTTTTTAAGTGGAGATTTAATTTAGCAAATTAGTCAGGTGATAAAAATGTTGCGATAAATTGAAGAGATCAGCAACAGCAGACAGTTGTTACCACACCCCGGCTGAAAAAAAATGGGAGAAGTTGGTGTTCCCAGAGCTCGGAAGCACAGAGTGAAGGAGAGACGTGTACTAGCTCCCCATCCTCCCTCCGGCCGCAGTCTTCCTCCTGGAAGCCTGCGGGCAGAGGAGCCAGAGAAGGAGTCCCTGTGATGGAAAGGAGAACCAGGCGGAGAGGAGCAGGGATCTGACACGAACTGCAAGTTAACCAACAAACGAAGCATCTAAAACGAAGAGGCAATGTCAGACACATGACCAGGGCTAGTTCTAAGTGTGAGGAATTGACGTTCCAAGGCAATTTAGAGATTTAAATTCCTCTACTTCTAATTCATTAATATTCTTAACAATCTAAATGGAGTTAATTTTTTTTTTTATCAAATTCGACTTGTATTTGGTTGGCTTGTCTATATGCTTCTGACTTTTCATTCAAAGGCCTTTTTGAAGTTGAACAGCGAGAGCTTGTCTTACATAAACTTGGGGAGGGTACAGATGGAACCAGGGCCCCATATTGCCAGGGACAGCACTGCCTGGGGCTGGACGCCTTTGCCAGGCATTCTGAATGGCACAAGAATTGAAGACTTAGACATTAGAAGTGGAGAAATCAGAATAAACGGGAACATTTAACTAAATGTGGTCTTGCTGCGGCCTTGTCCAGTGAGTCCTGCCCTATTACATAATTCTTAAGCCCATTATCGTCTTCGAGTACAGGTGAATCCCAAAGATTTTTCCTAAGATGGTTGATAACACGTACCAAGAGCTGCATATCCACTTCCTTCAAAGAAAGTTCCTTCTTGGGCCTCTGCATAGCACTCAGCTACTGCAAATGCAGACACTGGGCTGTCCTTGTCCAGTGGCTTGCTGTTCACTGTCACCTCCCCAATGCAAGCGGGGATGCTGTGGGTGATCTAAACCAAACGACATGAGTGGATGGTGGTGAACACAATAAGGGCAAGAGCACATTTTCCTATACTCAACAAAATACATTAAAATATCGTTTGGTTTTTAAAATCGAATTGCCACAATACTTCACATGAACGTCTAATTTAAAGCTACTTTAAGTATCTTTGCTAATATTACAGTAAATGTATTTTCTATTATTTTGAGTAAATATCGTGGAAATTTAGAATGAAGAGTTTTCTATTCTGCAAATACAAACTCCCTGAACTTTCCTGAACTGAACTGGGGCTGCGGCTGTGGAAAGAAAAATCAATGTTCATTAACAGGAGGGCTGGCTGAGCTTCAAGGAAAAGCCCGAACACACAATGTAGGGATGTGGTTTGAAAGGTTTGCATCTTTCAGCCAAACCCCAGGTCCAAAAAAGGGCAATTTAAACATAAACGCGTTTCTCTAAAAACAAACACAACGATGATAAAGGTAAAATGGGCCCCAAACAGAAAACGCTGCTTACATTTCCAATGTTCCTGGACCTGTAATCGGAGGGAAGTCCTCCTAGGTACAACTTTCCTTCCACATCCAGGGTGGTGCCATCGCCCACCATGGTCACCATGGGGGATTCCTGGCCATCAACTGTCATGAAGCCCTTTCTTTTAAAGTACTCTGTCTTGACCTAGAGCAAAATGAAATCATCATTTTTAAGGATCAGAAAACTTTAACAGATGTTTGTTTGCAACTCTGTTCATGATAGCTGAAATAACCTAATTGACATCCTGAAGGATGACCAAGAATCTTACACAGCTGGTGTTGTGGAGAGACTGAGCCTGGCAGAGGCGGGAAGCAGGCACAGGTAACGCATGATCTAGAGAAGAAAGTGTTCCAGAGTCCTATTGATAAGAAAGCAGGAGCATGATCCCAGGTTTGGCCCATTCAAGCCTTGGTGGGCTTAATTTACTTCTTGTGAAGTGGAGAACATTTTTGGTACTTTCATTTATTCCACCGATGTTTGCTGAGCGCCTATGAGGTGTCAGGCACTGAGCTAGGCCCTGGGGACATTCCAGGAAGCAGAAAAGGTCCCTGACTGCAAGGTGCTATGTTCTGTAAGAGAGATAGCAAACACAAAGCAAGCTAGAAATCCTAGGGAATGATCTCACTATGAGGATAGATGGACTGCAACTTGGAAGGAGTGACCAGAAACTTCCCGAGAGCATACCGTGTGCCACTTGCCATCACTGAGCAGCGCAGGGTGAGAGACCTTTGTTCTTCCTTTCCCAAGATCAAACATGAAGTGCAGGTGGCCCCCGTGCAGCTGGAGTGCGGCATAATCCACCTGGTTCTGGTGAGCCATGTAGTAAACCAGACCACTGGAGGCAAATGTTCGGATACTTAGCTGAACCGAGAGCCTGCAGAAAAACAAAAGCTTGGCCCTCAGAAGGGAATAAGCTTTCACATTTGCGTTCTAAAATAACCTCAAAGCGAGAACCCAATAATTATGCCAACATTTATATTTAGCATCTCAGGAGAGTGAGTCACTCATTTACCCACCAGTTCATTCCACTAATGGTTACTGTGTGCCTCTATCTACCAGGCACTGTTCCAGAGCTGAGGCTAAGGCGGTGACCAAAGGCAAGTTCCCTTATCCTATGAAACAAACACCAGAATATACCAGAGAGTGAGGCTTGGGTCGCGAGGTGGCCATATTAAGTAGTCAAGTAGGCACTCTGAAGGTGGTATTTCGGCTGAGCTCTGAGCGATAGACAGGAGCACGCACCTCAGACCTCAGCAGGAACCCTCATAGGGCCACGTGGGAGACGGCACCACGTGGGGGGAGGGAAAGGTGTGCGTGGTGCCCTTCCACAGAAGGCAGTGCGATGCTGCTGAAGCACACTGGGATAGGAGAGGGGGTGTGGCTCCGCCCTCATGAATGAGGGGCTCTGGGAGTCGGTATTCAGATTTTATTTTAAGTGCATTGGGAAGTCAGAGGAGGGTTTTAAGAAGAGTGAGACTTGATTTATATCTTAAAAGAAACTCCTGATGTGAAGAACAAATCAGATGAAAGCAGGCATCAGTCAGGCGGCTGTTTAAGTCCACGAGGCCTGGTGGTGGCTTAGGCTGGGGCAGGGGGTGCAGAGGAGGTGAACTAATGCATGAAATGTTCTAGAGGAAGAAGCAATAGAGCTTTCAGATGGACTGAATTTGGAGAATGAGAGAAAGAAAATAACCTTTAGGTTTGGCCCTTGGGCAACCAAGTGAATGGTAATGATGTCTACAAAACAGCAGAGACCACAAGAACAAGTTTGGGGACATTGTGAATTTCTTTCTGCTGTATTGAGGTTGAGGAGCTTGTCCCAATCCATGGAGATGTCAAATAGCCAGTTGGATATACAACTCCTGCGTTTCAAGTGAAGGTCAGGGCTAGAGATGTGGGTGTTGGCAAGTAGAAGGTATTTCAAAGCCGCCCTGGGAGATACGTAGAGGGGGCCCTGGCCTTCACTGATGGAAGAGGAGCCAGCAAAGGAGACTGAGCAGGAACAGACAGGAGAGAGCAGGACATCAGGAGCATGTGGGCCAAGGATGTCGAGTGGCCAGGTGTGCATGCTGCTGCTGAGGGCCCAGCAGAGGAGGCACAAGGGGACGTGGACAAGCGAGTCTCAGGACGACTCTGGCAGGAGCAACAGAGGAGCACACACACTGAAGTGAGAACAATGCAGAGATTAGCAGGGCCCCTGCGCAAGGACGACACGCACACTGTGAAGCGCTGCGTGTACATGAAAGAGCAGCAGAAAAGTGAGCGGAGGCTGACTGGATGGGCAGGGCAGGGAATGAGGGCTGAGAAAAGGCAGACAGCCACATAAGACAGCTCCTTCAAGAAATCAGTGTGCAACAGAGCCTGGGCAGCGTGTGTGAGGGAGTGGGGAGGGGTGTGGGGTCTCCGGGAGAGTTCCTGTTTTACAAGTTAGAAACTACTAGCCAGGGCATGGCTACAGGCACAGACTCTGGGGCTGTGTTGCCTGGGTTTGAATTCCAGTTCTGCTGTGTGACTGAGTGGATGACTTAATTCCCTGTGCCTCAGTTTCCTTGTCTATAAAATGAAGATAACAATGATTCTTTCCTCATAGGAGAGTTATGAAGACATAGGTAGGGTGTGTGTGTAAAATACTGAGACTGTCTGTGACACAGTGTTCGCTCTTCTTATCACTGATGACGAGAGTGGTGATGCTTGTTTTTATGCAGATGGGAATCATGCATGAAAGAGGGAGACTGGGTGCTGCCGTCCTCTCTGAGAGGACAGAGGTGACAGGCTCCGAAGGGCAAGCGAGAGGGAGAACAAAGACTGTCCCTCGTGGTGGCAGGGGAGAGGTGGAGGGCTGGGGACAAAGGCAGTGAATTGCTCTTTATGGAGGTGGACAGATGAAGTTCTCAATGAGGCAAGTCATCAGCTGGGACACAAAGAGGAGTATATCAGTTTTGAGATAAGAGGAGACACTATGAAAAAAAATAATTACATTGGAGAAATGTATTAGCTCCCCACATAGCCTGGGGCTCTGTGAACATCAAAGCAGGTGGACGGAGGCGTGTACTTCTGTGGCCTTGACCACCCGCTTGTGTTTGGGCCTGACTTAGGCTGAGTGTGGGCTTTCCTGAGGTCACGGTAGAAGAGACAAACGTGTTAAGGGAGTTTGCAAAGGAACATGTGTAAAAATGGCCTCTCTGAGTAAGGCATGATGATCATGAGGAAATGTGAGGACTTAGAGGTCTTGATGCAGCTGAGGAACTCCTGGGGAGAACAGAATGGAGATGAAGGGGTCAGCTAAACAGGATCCTTGAAGCAGAGAGTTTGGAGGTGGAGTGAACACGTATGAAGTAGTCGGGGGTGTGGGCAGGAGGGAGGGGGGCTGAGAGGGAAGGAGGAAAAGCGCTGACAGACTTGAGCCAGAGGACTGGGAAGGTCAGGCGTCAGGTGGCTGGGAACTCAGGGACTACGATGGCGGGAGTGGCGGAGAAAAGACACTCCACTGAGGTCTGGCGGTGATGGAGTTGATCACGGAGGGCAGCAACAAGAGACCAGGGCAGAATCGGGAACCATGACTTCAGATCAGCGAGGTTCCGAGCAGAGGAGGGCTGTGGAGTCGGAGGAGCCTCGGCCAGCCTCGGGCCTTGATCTGTGGCACGTGAGACGGCTGCGCCAAAGAAGGGTCCTTGGGGACAGGTGTGAGGGCAAGACGGAATGTGTAGACAGTGAGGGTGTGGCCCCAGGAATTTTGAGGGGCACAGTGAGAGAGTCTGGGTAGACAGTTTCATCAAATGAGTGAAGGCTTACAGGAGAATGGGGTGAAAAGTCCAGAATCTAGGCTCTAGATGATGATAGATCCGGGGTACTTCGGATTCCGGAATGAAGAATGATTTAGACAGATTCCTCCATGCTTCCCTGCATACGTACAAATAAGCTAAACCAGCCATTTACAAGGGGTGAACCCCACTTGCCCGCACTGTAAGCATCTGGTTTGCATGAAGGCTGCATTCCCATCTCCGCCTTCTCACTGTGGCCTTTTGGTTGCCAGTTGCGCACTCCAAAATAAAATGCAAGAAGCTGCTTTGAGGAAAGACCACTGCTAAAGAATACCTTCCTTTTCATCTGGCAACAGGACACCTCGTAAGGACCTGAGAAGAACACTCACCTCTTCCTGACAGCCAGCTGATTGAAGGGCAGCACGAAATGGCTGCCTTGCGCGAGGCCAAACTGGTGAGCGTGGGGGACACGCTCTGGGGCTCCGTCCATGGCACACTGTTGCTGTGAGAGACACGAAAGACTCAGCCATGTGCTGCCAGGATCCCCATTAACACATGCACATTTTTCCATAAAGAAAACATCTCAGAAGCAATTGTATCAGAAGACTAACCACCACAAATACATGTTTGCACTGATTTAATCTTTGCTTTAAATAATTTACTTGTCCGCCCTTTATCTTTCTGAGAAGGCAATTAGAGCTCCCGCTGTTCGCCTCAACCCCACTCAAGTGGTGAAGCCTTGCTCTGCCCCCCCAGCTGCAGCACAGGCCTGGGACACTGGCAGTGCCCACAGGGGACAGCAGGGCCTCCAAGTTTGATGCCTCTAGTTTGTCACAGACAGGAGAAGGTGAAGCCGACAGGAGCCAGGCTGGAAGGGGCTCCTAGACCCCCAGGGCAGAATGTGAGGAGCCAGAGAAGGTGCCTGGGCACCGGCAGTGCCAGACAGTGCCCTCTACACACTGACCTGAACTCAAGACTAGCCTGAAGGAACTGCTTTTCTCTTGACTGCACCATCATCTAAGTAATTAGGGTGCATGCTTTCAACCAAGGAAATAGAGAAACAGGAAAAGGGGAGAGAAAAAAAAAAATGACTGTCATTTAAAATATTTGGTCAAAACTGGCTTTTCCTAGATGAATTAAATCATTTTTTTAAAGCAACAGTGATATGTACAATGGCCTACATTAAGTACTTATTTTCATGTTTCTGACTAAATCCAAAGTGATCATGAGCCCTTACAGAAACCCGCCAAAAGCTTGTGGGCCCCAGCCTATGTGGCTCGGTTGGTTGGGCGTCCTCCCATGCACTGACCAAGGGTTGCAGGTTAGATTCCAGTTCAGGGCACATGCCCGGGTTAAGGGCTCAGTCTCAGGTAGGGGGTGTGCAGGAGGCAGCCCATCCTTGTTTCTCTCTCTCTCCCTTTCCCTCTAAAAATCAATAAAAAAAATCTAGGAGAAGAAAAAAATAGACACAGAGAGAGAAAAACTTGTAGTATGGCAGCCAGTGAGGGTACCTGAGTACCATACCCTGCAATCCGTAAAGGCTGACATGAAATCTGAGTTTGCTGAGGACTACACCCCTCTCTGCCTCTATGGTTTTCATCAAAGAGATGGCTCCTTAACTGTCCAGGCTCCTTTGCAAAGTGACTTCCAGCTGGTTCTGCCAATGGAGGGCTGTGCTGGGAGACTGGAGGGTAGTTGGGTGGAAAAGGCAAGTGTTTCTCCCTCCCTTTGGGCTCCTGCGCCCCCCCCCCCCCCCCCCCGGCACAGCCTGTTCTCTGCTTCCATGTCCCCCAGAAGGCTCACTCCCACAGCAGTCAGCTCCCAGCCTCCAGCCTCAGGTACCTCCCCCCTCACTGCTCCCCTGCACTTTAATTTCCTCTGGACTGTGTTCTTTTTCCTGACTGGAACTGCCTGATTCACTGAAGGAAAGTCCCTCTTACCGGACGCGGTACAGGCTGAGGCTCTGGCGGGAGCTCGCCGTCGTCTCCACGAAGAGCCCGCGTCAGCCCTTCTGAAAGCAAGCAGGTGTCCAAGTCCACTTGCTCAGAGCCAACCACACCAGTGAAATCCAAAAGTCTAGATACAAACAAAGTGTTTTAAAAATTGATTAAGAGACTACAAGCCAATACATGAATCAATGTCCTCTGATGAATGAACACTTAAAATCTTTTAAAAAACATTGATACATGACTGTTAGAGTATCTGAATTGACCATCTTTCAGTGACTAGGTCCAGATATCCTTATGTATTCTCTTGTTTGATGTTTCTGCTCCTCCCCATGTTGTCCACCCTGCCGTTCTTAAGAATACATCCCTCAGGAGTTGGCTCAACTGCGGTCACCTCCCCCTGCAGCCGTGGCTGGGCCACCTCAGGGCCAGATTCTGCCTCTGGCATTCACAACAGTGCACAGGGCTTCAGCTAAACCCTGCTTCTTTCTTATGGGTTTCCTCTGCCAGAAAGTCATGGATTACGCTTGTCCTAAGCCTCTTTACCCTGAAGCCCTGCAGCCTGTCCACGGCCTGCACATGCCCGACCGGCACACTCTGAGGACCCGGCTGCCAACACCCAGAAGTGGTTCTGCCCTACGGAGCTCCCGGCCTCGCAGCTTTCAGGAACACAGATGCTTAATCAATTATATCGAGCAGAATATTGGGTAAATAAATACATCAAGTACACAAATAACTAAACCCAGGTTCTGATATTATAATCGTGTTGAAACCCAAAGCAATGTTTTATTCTTTTTGCAAATTTCAAGGACTCTGAAGGGGTTCATTCTTTCACAAAGAAGGACACTGAAACCATGCAAGATTCAAGTCCTTGCTCAAGGTCACAAGGCAGCAAGTCAAGAGGGGACGTCAGTCTCCTGAGGCTCAGCGCACATTTTGTTTCTCCTGTGCAGACTCTGGTCTGCCCAGGTCTAAGCATGGCTTTCGTCCCCTAGCACGCTGACCACAGGCACAGGGTGAATAGGGAGGAATGAAATGCCCATGTTAATTCTCTTCCACATCATGAGCTCCACACAGGGGATGGAGACTTCCAGTTAGTAATTAGGCAGTAATTGTTTTAGAAGAAGCTACTAATAATTGGAAGCTGCAAGGAGCCTCATTATAAAGGCTCCTTTAAATCAGTGACCTCCAGACAAGAAACTTCCATCACAAAATCTCTACATTCTCTTAAATGCATGCCAAAAATATATTTGACTTCTGCTGTTTATTGATAGTCCTGTGGAACTAATGTTCAATTATTATTTTTTTTAATATGTGACCAGATCTATCTATTATTTTATTCTAATAAAACCCATTTGGGAGACTTTCATGATAGAACAATGGGGTTCGCTTCAGGAACTGGTAAAATTTTAGGCGATCTCAAACAGCACAATTCGATGGCAGATAGTGTCAGTACTCAATATTGAAAGATCCGGAGTCACAAACACACTGAGGGCACAGCTGTACTTACTCCATGTTAAAGATGAGGTTTCTGATACAGCCATGGAATGATCTTCTCATCTTGAGCACTGCTGCCCCCTCACCCTCTGGAATCCCCCCTATGTACAGTTTGGATACATTTATTGTCATGCTTTCCACTGATGGGCCCAAGTTCATTTCTACAGGATTTGTCTCATCCAACTGGACAGTGATAATTCTAAAAGGTCGAAGGAGGAAATAAAGGAAATACAATGAAAATTAACTATCCACTTTAATACATAATTCCACAAGTACTTACTAAATAATAAAAGTTCCCTGAAAATAAATTTTAACATGACATTGTGTGTGAATAAAAAGGTGAATCTTGAAAATTAAAACCTACAATTGAACATTCTCCAAAAATGAATGGAATGTTATTAAATATTATTAAATTCAATTAGTTTTTGGAGAGTATTTTTTTTTTACTTTACCTGTAATAAAATTCACAGTGTGCTTTTAAAACATTTGGTCTATTTGAAGGTAAATATACAGGAATGTTGATATTGCACTATTTACTATCTTATTCTTCACATTTTATTATTTACTATTTTACCATTTATTATTCATTGATATAATACTATTTGTCACAGAATTAACTTAATGTAAAGATAACTTATACTAAGCCTCAGAAAAAGGGCAGAGTTAAAGTTCAGCTATGGAAAATTCTGCAAACATGATAAAGCACATAAAACCATTCCTAAAGAGGTATTCTAGCAAGGCTGTAGAATTATTTTGGAACTATAAAAACTCCGACTGTTATTAGGAATCATCCCAATCATTTATACAAAAAGGAGCATTACAAGGTTCCTGCTGGGGAGCCTTCACAAGGCCACCATGCCCTAGGTACACAAATACCTCCCGCTCCTCGTCACAGAGACAGAATGCTCCTGTCCGTCGCCGTAGCTGCCCGTGGGGGCACGCAGGACAGCTCTTCTCAGGCTCGGTCCAGCCCCGGCACTGACATGCACTTCAATGTGGCCTTCAATCAGCAGGATGGAAAAGAAGGGCTAGAAAGATGCATAGAGAATGCCACAGAAAAAAAAATTACCCTATGATTTTTTAAATTATCACCTTATGAAGATGATGTGGGAATATTAACTCCAAGTAAGCAATGTCTTAAAAATATCACTATCTAAAACAACCATTTTAAATATTTTATATTACTTTCTAATTTCTATTCATATACTTTACATTCTATATTATGTTATTACCACACACCATATCAGAGATTTGTATTTCCATACAGTCTTCATACTTATTATTTATTGCTACATTATATACCAACAAATACATACATTGTAAGTGATTACTATTTCTCTTTTTTCCAGTGGTATTGAGATATAATTTACATCTAACACTGTATTAGTTTAAGATGTACACTTAATGATTTGATATATGTATATATTGCAAACTGATTACAATAAGTTTAGTTAACATACATGTCTTGGCTATTGTAAATAATGCTGCAATGAACATGGGGGTGCAGATATCTTTTCCAGGTAGTGGTTTCATTTCCTTTCAATATATACCCAGAAGTAGAATTGCTGGATCATACTGTAGTTCTGTTTTTGACTTTTGAGAAAATGCCATACTGTTTTCCATTGTGGCTGCACCAATTTACATGCCCACCAAGAATACAGATGGGTTACCTTTTCTGCATAGCCTTGGTAACATTTGTTATTTCTTGTCTTTTGGATGATTGTCATTCTAACAGATGTGAGGTACTATCTCATTGTGGGATCTATTCCTTTTATTGTTAAAAATTTAGGTAGTTTCCCCTGGCTTGTGTGTCTCAGTGGTTGGAGCATTGGCTCTCACACTGAAGGATTGAGGGTTTTATTCCCGGTCAAGGGCATGTACCTGGGTTGCTGGTTCAATCTCTGGCCCTGGTCAGAGCGCTTGAGGGAAGCAACCAATTGATGTGTCTCTCTCACAGAGATGTCTCTTTCTCTCTGTCTCTCCCTCTCTCCCTTCTACTCGCTCTAAAAATCAATGGAAAAAAATGTCCTCAGGTGAGGATTAATTAAAAAATTTAGGTAGTTATATATAATTTTTAATGAGCATGCATAATGAACATTTAACTTTTTTTCCTGTGAAATCATTTCTAATATTTATAAAAATGGGATTAAGGGTCAAAGAGTTTGAAAAAGTTTAAAGTTCTTAAAACTTTGTGCTATGTTGAAAGGAGGTCCCCCAGCAGAACTGCTAGCCTGCACGACCGCATTCCTTCTTGCTGACTTCACAGCAAACTTAGATTTGCAAGTGGTCCTCTTAAGACTGGTGGAAGAAAATAGTCTGATGGGTCCTCAAAAAGTTAAACATACAATTATCACATGACCCAGCAATTCTGCTCCTAGTGAAAACAAATACTCAAAATAATTTTGTATGTGAATATGCATAGCAGCAGTTGTAAAGGACAAACACATGACCTTGCCCTAAAGAACTATCTGCTAATAGATAACCACTGCATTGTATACATAACCATTGCTTTGTGTACACAGAAACTGATTGTTCCCTCAGGCATAACAGCTAACTGCAAATATCTGCTTCTGTACGTGCTTGCTTGCTCGCATACCCTTAATCCAAATTCCTTAACAGGGGCTAAAACAACTATATAAGCAACCCACCCCCTGAGCTTGGGGCTGCTCTCTCCTCTGAGTAAAGCTCTCTTAATTTGAACCCAGTTCTGAGTCTGAGTCTGGTCTGTCTCCTTGGTCTACAACACAGTATTCACAAGTAGCAACAACCCCAAATATTCATAAATGAACTAATACAAATTACACCATACATGTGGGGTAGGGGGGTTGGAAAATGGACATGTTTTGACTTTGTGTTAAGCACTCTCAACCTTGTGTTAATGCATTTTCAGAATCCTAGCTGGGGAGAGTGGGGGGGTGGGGACTGGAACCTGGCCCAGGTGTACTGAGTACTTCATTTGCATGTGTATAAGGGTTATCTTTTGGCTTCAAGGTCTCTTCCCATAAAAAGCAAGAGACAAAGCTAGGGTGTATGCAGTAATGCCATCTCAAGGATATAATTTACTTAAAAACACTTGTAACCTGGGGGTACCAATCTGCAAATAAAGGGGACTGTGTCCAGAGATCTGGAGCATTTGCTACCTTGCAAATCTCCCCCTCACTCCAAGCAGCGTGTCCTTGTAGTTTCATTGCATTGCACTGATCCCAGCAGGCTGAGAGACACCACGTATACATATAGCAGAATGTTAATTAGTCATAAAAAGAAGTACTGATATATGCTGCAATATGAATGAACCTTGAAAACATGCTAAGTGAAATACAAACATGCTAAGTGAAAGACACTAAAGATCACGTTCTAGAAACCCATTTATATGAAATAGACTAGATAAATTTATTCCCAGATACAGACAGAAGATTGGTGGTTCCTGAGGTGGGGGGTGGGGTGGAGTGTCTGCCTAATGTCATAGGCTTTTATTTTGGGTGGTGAAAATGTCTTGGAACTAGATAGAGGAGGTGTTCTTACAACATGGTGAGAGCTCTAAATGCCACTATATCATTCACTTTAAAACAGTTACTTTTACGTTATGTGAATTTCACCTCAGCTAAAAGAAAAAGACTGTTGGAGCCTGGAAACCAATCTGTCAGGGTTAGCCTTTCATCGAGTGGCTTGAGAGGTATTTGGGGTCTTCAGACTGGTGTTTCAGTCCTAGCTGTGACATGTATGTAGTATAGCTGTGTGAGCTTGGGCAGGTTAAACAGGCTCTCTGAACCCATTTCTCCTCTGCAGAATACAGGAAGCAGCATTTGCTCTGCAGAGTGGTTGTGATAACTGCACAGTCACGTCTGTTAAGTGTCTTTCATGGTAGAGGACAGCACTCTGTAAGCTGTAGCTTCCTGGCCTCTACTTCATTAAGATGATACATTAGCATCGTGTGAAGTTTCTTCAGATTATGTGGTATACGCAAGTTTAAGCAGAGGAAAGGGTAAATGTCACCTATGCTACTGAAATCAAATATTAATATGGAAAACACCAACTTTTCTCTCTTCTCCCCCTGCTGGTCCACGGCACTCATCACAGGCCGGCCACTTGTCTCTTACTGTTCCTTTCAGTCCTAGAATAATAGGTAAATAAAGTCCTGCTTCATGGAGCAGTATACTAAAAACCTGACAGAATTTGAGGACTTGCTCTTTTAGCCATAAGATGAAGAGAACCACTACACCATGTGGAAGGGAACTCAGTATGTGCCATCTGAATGAGTTTAAAAAGAATTTGAGGCAGACAGCAAGTGTCTTCTCAAAGCCAGACAAGGCACATGGTTTATGCAACACAAAGAGATCACTGATTCATAAGGAAGGACATTCAGCAACAGTCACTTTTACTTATAAAAATTGCATTCCCATAAACAATAGATGGTGATGCCCAAGTCATTCCCTTCCTGAGCTCGTGGCTCCTCAGTATCTGCGCTACTCACCCCTTGGGCCTGTGGATTCTCCCCTTGCGTGCCCAAGGCAGCCAGGATGACACCACTGCTGTTCGTGGTGGCAAATGTTGCCAATAATTCCAATTCTGGTGACAAAGACTTGGGTGGTAATTCAACGTAGCCACCTTTCAAGAAGCTAGCGCTTCGGATAGGCTGGTCACAAAGGAAAAGAAAGCACCGTCAGGTCCATCTGCGTGCCGAACCGCCCACGCAGGAGTTGCTGCTGACCTGCCCGTCTCTCCTCTTCACCCCCCTGCTTTGGTTTTCATTACTTTAGGTTGTTGGTAAATCAGTGGGCATGTATAGAAACTTATTTCAATATTAATAAAATGCCCCCCACCTCCAGTATGCAGCCTTTTCTCACTCCATAGGAATTTCTGAGTAAATCAAAGGTTGATCTGGATATTTCTAGGTTTTTGATACAGCCCACGTAGCTTTTGCTGGTGATGCCTTTCCTGAGGACATGAGAACAACAAAGATTATAATTCCATTGTATAAGAAAGACAGGGCACTGCAATAAGAAGTTATAGTGCAGAGATTACAATCCAGACTCCATGTAGACAGAACATTTGTCCCCATGGGGTCAAGGGCAGCCAATGTGACTTCCTAGGATCACATGACTGGAGAAGTCATTAACTGTTGCCCATACTGCTAATTCATGAACTTTGTCCTGAAGGAAATAATTACATTTGGTGCAGTCTGGGATTATTCACAACCCTATTTGTAGACTCCAAGTCAATAATACATTTTTTTTAGCAGAAGTTGCCACACCGCTGTGATGAGTGGAGGGAGGCTGCATGTGGTCAGGCTCATTTCCAAGATGGGGAGAGACTGCTAAAGTGCTACAAGTCATCACTGCGAACATCAGCTAGCAACGTGGTTTCCTGTCAGAGTCACATTTCAGTTCTCTTTCTCTCTGTGTTGAGCAGTGACCTGTGAATCATTATAAAACAGTATGATTTAGGGTAAATCTCAACCTTTCTGGATCTCAGTTTCTTCCCTTGTAAATGAGGAGACTGGCCTTGATGATAACCAAGTCCCTCCCAGCATGAGTCTGTGATTTGGGATGTCTTCCTAGAAAGGGGGCTCTGTCCTTTCATCCAATGTCTACACTGTGTTAGCAAAGCACAGAGGACCTGTGACACCCTGAGCACACCACGTCAGGGAGTGATTTCTGGAATCAGGGATTACGAGACAGCCTTCCAGTCCAGGCTGTCCTGGCAGACGGGTAAGACCTAGGGCATGTGACCAATTTCCAGAAAGTCAGGTGTGCTCATTTCTAAGACGGGGGTGGGGGTGTATGACTGTGGTTGTAAACTACATTCCTTGAAACTTTCAGAAACTTCTGGCAAAAAGTAAGGGGCTCGTGGGAAAGTGGGTTCTGGGCTGCTCAACCTATAGCAAGTGGAGTGGCTCAATTTCTGTGTCACATATCAGAACTGTGCAAGGACTCAGCTTCAGGGCGGGCGGGGTGGTACTACAGATATTCATTTGAAAACCACTGGGCTGGGCAACTCAGTTTGGACACGTGATGATCCCACTCCGTGGAAGCTATCATGCTTCAACTGTGGGCCTTTCATATGAGACTTAAATGTTAGAGCTTAATTTTCTAATAAAAAGTTATAAAACTGAGGACAATGAACTACAGAAAGCTTATGCAAATTATTAAAGTCACAAAGTGAAACATGAATTGGTATTATAAAAGGATTCCATTGCCTCTCTTCTCTGCCATCTTTCATCCAATTTACTAATGCTGGTCTTTCAACTTTCACATACATTATTCATTCTAATCACACAAAGGGCAGAGGGATCCAAATAAGTCTATAGAAACATGATTGCTTGCTTGTTTGTTTTTTGCCTAGAGTCTATTGCTCTAAAGTGTCCAGAGGGGAGTTTAACTTGTGATGGAAAGTGGGGTCTCCAAATATTACACAGTAAGAATTTCTAGATGTTCCAAAGACAATAAATGTAAAATTAGTTGTACTGCAAAGGCTTTATTCACTTCCCAATTAATATGACATAAAGTGGTTTGAATCAAAGTAGATGTTATGGGTTAAATTATGTCCTTCCCCAAATATGCTGAAGTCCTTACCCTCAGTATGTGAATATGACCTTATTTGGAAATAGGGTCTTCACAGATATAATCAAGCTAAGATGCAGTCATCAGAGCAGGTCCTAATCCAGTATGACTGGTGTCCTTATACAAAAGGAAATTTTGGACATAGACACACACAGTGTGTGGACACAGAACGTGTACATGCTGTGGAAAGCCTGATGTTACCAGAAGCTAAATGATTCTTTCTCGCAGCCCCCAGAAGGAAGCAACCGTCTGACACCTTGATATTGGACTGTAGCCTCTTGAGTGCTGAGAGAATGTGTTTCTGCTATTAAACAGTCCAGTCTGTGGCTCCTTGTTATGGCAGCCCTAGGAAGCCAGTAGAATTAGTTAGTAATTAAGGACATGAACAGTCTGCACTGTGGTGTCATACCTTGCAACTCTTGACCTAGGTAATCCACCTACATAAATTGGATCCTTATCAAGACGATTGAGATCAGAAGATGCTCCTGGGGTTTCACCTTGCTTGGTTTCCTTATAAATGGTGTTATAAGCATCAATAACTGCTAGGAGTCCTAATGGGAATCAAAAGGAATAGATAGGAAAATGAAAATTACTTCCTACACTAAAGTAAAACACCAACTTCTGCTAAGAAAGTTCATTTACAAAGACATGTTCTTTTACTTTCTGCCATTTTGACCAGCAAATGTTCTTGGCTATTAACTGAAAATCCTCTGTACAAGTTAATAAATCCAGAAAGAAAATAGAACTGATTTGATTCTTGATTTCAAACTGAGCATTTAATGTTAAACAATACATTTAGAAAGCAGTCTATGAAGTAAATACTCCTCCAGCAAAATATGAATCCTAATGCTTAGTATTCCAAAGAAAACAATGATTTTCTATTAGAATCTTATTTAAGAATACCCAGAAAGCTAAAGTAAGTTAAGACCACTGGTTTGGGAAATACTTCTATTCCTATGAGGGCAACTGACATCCTATCCACCCAGGTGTGCACTCACCTTGCTTCCGGTTTCGCTGGAAGGCGATTTTGTACCAGGTTCCATTGTTGTAGCGACGGTCTGTAACAAGGGCAAGAGGCCCTGAGCCCAGGTCAATTGTAACTTTAACTCTACCATGGACTAGCTCGATGGATAAAAAGTCTTTCTGTAAAAAGGAAAAGCAGTTACTTAATGGCTACATCATCATCACAGGATTTCCTTTCCCTTCAGGTCAGAGATGGCAGAAACCTTTAAGTCAAACTGAGAAGCCGGGCCTGGACCAACGCCAGAGGTCTGTGCTATGAGACTAAGTGTCCACAGAGGCTTTCTTGAATACTACACAGATATGAGATTAACTCAGTACTGTCCAAACCTACAATTCAGTAACACAAGTGGAATCTCTGTGTCTTTTTCATTGAGACTGACAAATTGACTAGTTCTAAAAATTTGATGAGACCATGAAGTACCAGTGAATGGATCTTAAATAAGGCCACCATCGGCAGAGTGAACATAGAACAAGATATATTATTTAAGCTTGAAATGTAATAACAAATGTTTGATTGATATCTATAATGATAGGAAAGCTATTTTCTACTTGGTGCTCTTCCAAATGTTCTTCAGAATCTGTTTTGATATAATAAATAAATTACTTAAAACGGGGACATAGTGTGGCATATATATGTATATATTAGTATATGCTCATAAAATAGTCATTAAACATATGCATCCTCATTGTAGTCTGACTGTACATACGTAGGGCCAACTGCCCCGGGCAGAGTCTTACAGTGCCATTTGAAGCGAGGTGGAGAAGAAGCCCGTTAGTTGAAAAGGTACTAAAAAGCATGATAATGTGTGTCACAGTCGTCCGGAGCGTCTTCTCCACGACAGAGTACCCACTTCCATCAAAATGGAAGGAAGAGTCTTCATTCTGGGGGCTGCAAAGCAGAGCAGTGAGATACAATGTGTTCTCAGGAAGGTAGTTCAGGAAACAATGACACAATTACTGAGTTCTCCTGCACAAAATCATGGTAGAGCTATTATTTCCATAGTTTGAAAACAAGTATAAATTATAATATCTTAAAATATGTTTGTCATGAGATTATGCAAGAAAAATCCCCAATTGCTTCATAAGAAAAAGTACGGTAGGCAGTATTCGCTGTAGCAAAAAAAATTTTTCCAAAGGATGGATAAGTGCCGTAATCATTTCTACTTATCAACTAGATTTCTGTTTAACTTCTTTTAATGTAATTATTCTTAGTTAATTCCAGTTCTTTCAGGAGAATTTCTATACTGGTATTTATCACCCTCTGTTGGTTTTAACTAATACATCAGTGAAAAGGGAATTACAATGGAAAATTAATGCGTATCATTGACCAGAAGGACCATTTAAAAGAAAACAGGCAAAGAAAGCCACAAAATTCTGCAGGATGAGCTTACAACAGGTTTATATAGAATACACCATGCCACTTTTTATTTTATTTTTTTTAATTGATCTTAGAGAGAAGAAGGAAGGGAGAGAGAGAGAAACATTGATCAATTGCCTCCCGCATATGTTTTCTAATCTTCCTTGAGCCTCAAAAGGCTGACTTCATACCAAATAAAAATGACCCAAAACTATTAAATTACAAAGTAACTTCATCTGGAACACATCATTATTGTGTTTAAAAATACTTATCTGGAATCTCATAGGGCTTGAAGATGAAACTTGGATTAGGGTGTTTTTTGGGTATGAGTTTGAACTTTTCCCCAGTTGAAGGTGTAAGAACCCAACTCAGTGCCACATCTTCAAGCAGAACAGAATAACCAAACAGTGACATTGTTTCCATTGGCAAAACAAAACAAAAAACAGCAGTGCTTTGTGAAAGCTGAGGGTTCCTTTATTGCTTCCTGCAATCTAACTTTTTCTAAAAATTTCTGTCTTGCTCTTTTAGGAAGTCTAACTTCAAGGAAATGCACTCTGCATAAACTCTTAAACTATGGCTTAATTATTAATTCTCTAATTCTTAAACCTGTGGCTTACTAGAAGCCTGTTCCATTGCTCTACTTGGCTGATCACAGCTTCATGTGGCTAAGGACATAGCCTCTAGAACCAGACTGCGGGGGTTCAAATCCCAGCTCCCCAACTTACTGTCTGTTGAACTCAGAAAAGTTACCTAACCTCTCTGTGCTTTATTCCTTTATCTATAAAATAGGGACAATGATAGAACCTCTCTGGGAGAGCTATTCGTGACTTAATACATGTAAAGTTCTGAACACAGTGCCTGGCATGTAGCAAATGTTCACTCCACATTAGTTCTGATGATTCTGCTGTGATCACAGGTCCTCCCTCCATGGGACCCCATTTCGCCTATTACAAGCTGAGCCTCAAAGATTAAGTACCTTGCCCAAGGACACACTCAAGAAAATGATTAGGCCAGGTTTCAAACAAATCTCCAGAAATGTGTCTTGTCCTGCTGTGCAGGCCTACCCCCTCTGCAAAGCACATGAATGGTCTGTTTCTCAAGTATGTGCAACTTTTGCTTCTGGCTTCTCTCCTTCAGCGGGTCTGAAGTGAGGCAGTCATGAAGGGGGATATGCTCAAAGGAGATGGTGTACTCAGATCAATGACACCTTTCTGGGGCTTGTCCCCCTGTGCGGCTTCCATTCTATAGCCAGAAGGCCCACAGGCCTCTGTGGACAGCCAGGTGCCTGTCTCTCAGGTGGGTCCAGCCTCGGTAAGAGGCCAGAATAAATGAAAGCAAGGTCCACCACAGCACTTCATGAGAGTTCTGCTGAAGCACCCAGCCCTGCAGTCAGGGGAGATACTCCCTCCCCAGCTTGCAACCCTGAGAGCCTAGAGGAATCATTAGACCTCAATGACCTGGATCTCACTCATGAGATGGGGATAATGCACCCTGCACTGTCCATACCAGGTGTGAGGCTATTATGGGAGTGAGATAATGCCTGGGCCCCAGGCCTGGGACACGCCTCACCTGCTGCCGCCCCGTTTGCCACGGCGCAGAGCACTTGTTAATGTTTCCATGTAGGTACATTTCCCTAGACCAGTGGTTCTCAACCCTCCTAATGACATGACCCTTTAATACAGTTCCTCATGTTGTGGTGGATCCCCGACCATAAAATTATTTTCGTTGCTACTTCATAATTGTAATTTTGCTACTGTTATGTCTTAAGCGACCCCGTGAAAGGGTCGTTCGACCCCCAAAGGGGTTGCGACCCACACATTGAGAACCACTGCTCTAGACCATGAGACACTGGAGGAGATAAACTTGTGTGATTAAGGTTGGCATCACCAGTACCTAGCAGAGGGCCCAGAACACAGGTGACTGACCTGTCCCAAAGGTCAGCCACACAGCCAGTGCTCATTGCAATAGCCACTCATAACTGATATAAGAATTTTTTTTTAGGATGATTTTTTTATATGAATTTTTATTTATTTTTTTGTTACAGAACTGATATAAGAATTAAAACCTGTTAATTAAAGTTTTCTTTTCCATATTTAGATGAGGACTGTTAGAATTGAAGAAAGTATTCATTGTTATAAACATATGCTGACACTATGTGAAGAATTGCAAATACATTTAGAGAGAAATTTAAAACACCAAAAAATTTTGTTTACTTGGTAGTATAAATTAAAGATAAATGTACATATTGATGTTTTTTTTTTAATCTAAGGAACATTAATGGACCAAACCAATGATTTAATAATGGTAAATACACACAAAGGCAAAATGCACAATAAATTTGAATCACTGGTCTGTGAAAATGGAATCAGTTACTGGAATTAGTTTATTTAGCTCTCTAAACTAAAGTTCTTTTTGTTGTTGTTGTTGTCTTTTAAACGAATTTTAGAGAGAGGAAGGGAGAGAGAGCGATAGAAACATCAATGACAGAAAAACATTAATTGACTGCCTCCTGCATGCTCCCTACTTGGGGGGTCAGGCCCACAAGCCAGGCATGTACTTGACAGGGAACTGAACTGGTGACCTCTTGGTGCATGGACAATACTCAATCCACTGAGCCACACTGGCTAGGCTGAGCTAAAGTGTTTAATAGGTAGGGGCGGTTACCTAAAATGAAGACAGTTAATCAAACTATAAACCTGGGCATAAAGTACCAGTTTGTGCCTATATCAGTACTTGCCAAAGTACGTTCTTTGGAACATCAGCAACTACAGAATGCTCCTTTTAAAAAGAATCTGGAGTCAAATGAGTTTGTGAAGTGCTGCAACTCTGGCCTCTCCCAGGCTGGGGTACAATGCAGTCTCACAGTAAAACCTGTTTATTTTTTTAACTCAATGTTTCCCAAACATGTTTGATCAGGACATACCCTCTCCTGCCACTTTTTTTAAAAATAGGAATATCTACTATATCCTGACAAATAGTTTAAAAAACATTATTTTTGGGAATATTGGTCAATATAATTCAAGAATAGCCAGCTGAGCCCGGCCGGTGTGGTTCAGTGGTTGAGCATCAACCCACAAACCAAGGGGCTGCTGGTTCGATTCCTGGTGAGGGCACATGCCCAGGTTGTGGGCCAAATCCCCAGTGGGGGCAGGCAGGAGGCAGCCAAGTGATGTTCTCTCTCATCGATGTTTCTATCTTTCTCTCTCTCTATCTTCCTCCCTCTCTCCCTCCCGTTCTGTCTGGAGATAAATGTAAAAATATCCTCAGGTGAGGATAAAAAAAAAAAGAATAGCGAGCTGATTTGTTCAGTGCCCATAAAAATATGTTTAATCAAATCTTGGTTTGATAGAGCTAATAAGTCAATTTGCCCTTAATGCTCATCTGGGTAGCCATTTCTCTACCAAAAAAGCCAGTTCTAGGATTAACACCAAGAGGATGGTAGCACCTGCTAATCTTTCCTCTCAGTAGAACCTCCATGGTTCAGTCAGTGGTCCAGGGTGGGTAGAAATATGGAAGGAGGACAGTTCCCAAGGAGAACAAAACCCATGGCCACGCAGAAAACTGACTTCTTCCTACCAAAAAAGGAGAAGAGTCAGCAATCATTAGCCTCACTCATTGCTGCAGTTTGAGGTTAGTGGTTTTAAAATAACCCTGAAAATGACTGATAAAAATTGGGAACATTATAACAGCTAAATTTAGTAGGGGGACATTTCCATATTAGAAATGTTCCATTTTGTTAAGATTTCCCCTTCTAAAAGTAATATTAATAATCTGGGGTCAGTGTAGGGGACAGAGTCGAGGGGTTGGAGCATTTTTCATGTTAGAATTTCTGAACTGCTGGGAAGACTTCCTTCCATGCCAGAGAAGCAGCATGAGGACAGAGTGTTGGATGAGCACCTCGGCGTATGTGCTCATGCCCCTGACGTTCAAGAGCAGCTGTCATTACCTCACACGGGAATATTATTTTGATGATATTTGCCAGTTAAAAAACCTTGGTTTCTTCAAAGAAGAAAATGAACACATGGGACTACATCAAACTCAAAAGCTTCTGCACAGCGAAAGATACAATCATCAAAACAAAAAGGCTACCCACTGTATGGAGAGCATAATTGCCAATGATATATCAGATAAGGGGTTAATTTCCAATATAGAGAGAGTGCTCATACAACTCAACAAAAGGAAGACAAAGAACCCAAATAAAAAATGGGCAAAGGAACTCAATAGACACCTCGCCAAATAGGATATACAAATGGCTAAGAGACATATGAAGAAATGCTCATCATCACTAATCATCAGAGAGATGCAAATTAAAACAACAATGAGATATCACCTCACAACTGTCAGAATGACCGCCATCAACAAATCATCAAACAACAAGTGTTGGCGAGGGTGTGGAGAAAAGGGGACTCTAGAACACTGCTGGTGGGAATGCAGACTGGTGCAGCCACTATGGAAAACAATATGGTGTTACCTCAAAAAGTTAAAAATTGAACTTCCATTTGACCCAGTGATCTCACTTCTAGGAATATACCCTAAGAAGCCCGAAACACCAATCAGAAAGAATATATGTACCCCCATGTTCATAGCAGCACTATTTACAATAGCTAAGATCTGGAAACAGCCCAAGTGTCCATCAGTAGACGAATGGATAAAAAAGCTGTGGTACATATACCCAGTGGAGTACTATGCAGCTGTAAGAAAGAAAGATCTCTTATCCTTTGAGACGACATGGAGGGACCTGAAAAGTATCATCCTAAGTGAAACAAGCCAAACAGAGAAAGACAACTATCATATGATCTCACTTATTTGTGGAATATAATGAACATAACAGTCTGAGGAATGGGGTAGTCCCAGAGATGTGGAAGTGGGGTACCGACTGACAATCCCCAGAAGAGGGGGTGTTGGGGGAGAGATAAACCACAGAACTTATATGCATGTATGCATGAACAGTGGACATGGACAACAAACTGGGGACAGGGCAGAGAGGGAGGGGGAGGGGGAAATCAGTGGGGGAAAAAGGAGAAACATTTGTAACAAAAATTAATTAATAAAAAATAAATAAAAAAAAACAAAAAACAAACATATTTCAAACAAAACAAAACAAACAAAAAAAAATCCTTGGTTTCTCACACATTTAGTGTCAAGAAACTATTCCTGGGACATTTAACTGGAAAACAATGGGCTATTACTGCAGGAAGAGATGAACATTGGTGAACATTCAGATTTATCAAGTATTTTCACATATATCATGTTATGTGTTCATCACCAAAATTTTGGGAGGTAGGTAAGATAAGTATGATGATTGTTTTCCTGTTCCCATGAGGTGTAGTGACTTACATCCCAAGTCACTGAGAGATTTGGTAGGGGAGCTGGCCAGGAGCCTGAGCAATTAAGATATCAAACCCAATGATTTTTTTAGTCCTAAGGCTCCAATAACCACGCTTTTGGTCATAACTTTTTAAGCAAACTAAGGAAGGTGGAAGTAGCAAATAAAAGGCTTAAACTACAAAGTCCCAAGCCAGGAGCCCCATGAGAAAGCAGACCTGACAATGACAAAGCTAAAACTTGCCCATGAGAGTCTAAACCAAATGCGAGTTGCTTCTAACTGATCTTGTCACAGTTCACTGTCAGATAGCTACCTGGACAGAGCAGCCCAATAGATGGGAGAAATCATATCAGATGTTATGTTACTTTTTTAATGGCAACGGCAATGCATTGCCTTAATTGTGAAAGTGCTGTGAGATAGTACTTGTATACTTATAGGGTTGTAGTTATTTTTATTATTATTATTTTATAAAATATTTTTGTTGATTTTTAGAAAGAGGAAGGGAAAGGGAGAAAGAGAAACATCAATCTAAGAGAGACACATCAATCAGCTGCCTCCTGCATGCCCCCTGACCAGGAAGCGAACCAGGATCTCTCAGTCCATGGGACATTGCTCAATCCACGGAGCCACACCAGCTAAGTGGGGTTGTAGTTGTTTTATCAGAAAATAACAGAGTGGGTGTTGAGCTTGGTAAGATTAAGTCATTAAATGCCCTCTATTATATCAATATATGCAAAAAGATGTTAGGTAGGTTTTCTCCATTTCCAAGTGCATTTTATTTCTAGAATTATAAAACCCAGGAATAGGAAAGTTCTTATTTATAAAAATTGATGGCAAGCATAAAAAAATCTCATCCTTGAAAGTATTTTCAAAATATATAGTGGTTTACCCAAGGCTTGTGGCTCTTTGAGACAGAAGGTTGTTTGAGCAGATGTCTGATGCTTCTCAACTTTATGATCCATGGTCAAAGCATATAGAACAAGACATCGCAATAGGAGTACTTTGTAAGGCTTAAAATAATACCCATGCTTCTGTTAGTAAATCTGCATCTTATCCTTTGCAATAAGGAGACTGACATCATAACTCTATCCATCCTTGACATACATGTAAGTTCTTCAAGCAGTTCTTAGATATTACATACCAGCTAACATACACTGCATTACATTGTGGGGGCATAGTACCTTCCGAAGCAGCCATGGCACTGGCCCTCCCTTTCAATGTAGTTCCACAGGCCGATCGGCTGTCCATTCAGGAAGGCTTCTCCCATGCAGCCTTTGAAATGAGTAACCTTCACAGCAGGAGACTTCTAATGTACATAAACAAACATAACCCACATATATTTGGTGAGAAGGAATACATTCTCTAACTACATGAAACTCCTCCCTGAAAGCTTAAATCTAACAGCTCCACATTTTGAGAAAACATTGAAAAAAAAAAGCCAGTTTTTAATCATTGAACTTCCTTCCAATTATGAAGTAGAACACTAGAACGAGTGACAACTGGATGGGATCTTAAAGATTACCTCAGTTCCAGGGTTGCTGGAGAGAAGCCTCTTTTCCAGTGAGAAACAGAGGCCCAGAGAATGTGGTCAGTGGTGAGGACCTGTCTGGCGCTGAGACTTGTACTCTCACGTGAGAGCGTGAACCAAGTCCACGTGTCTCAACTCTCCAGTGAGAGGGTAACTGATGTAATGAAATAAATACAATGGGCTCTTTCACTGAACACTGATTAGTAAAAGCCTACTACTAGAGTTAGAATAGAGATAAAGGAACTTCACAGAAATTAATGTGAACTGTTGAATATCTTATTTCATCATTGGAAGAGAAACCCAAATAGCAAAATGAACCACTGACTTCTTTTCCATTTATACGATTTATTAAGCATAATCCTTTACCATACAAAACCAACCCAACTCCGTGGATGAACCGCCATTAAGTAAAATAAGAGAAGCAAAAAACATGTCATCTGCCTAGGATATATTAAATAATTTAATTATATTAATTTTATTTATTTTTTGTTAATCTTCACCCAAGGATATTTTTCCATTGATTTTTTAGATAGAAATGGAGTGGGAGAGAGAGAGACACAGGGACTGGTTGCCTCCAACACAACCCCAATGGAGGCTGGGGATTGAACCTGCAGCCCAAGTACATGACCTTGACTGGGAATCAAACCCATGATCCATCGGTCTGGAAAGGCCAATGCTCTAACCACTGAGCAAACTGGCCAGGGCTAATTATATTGTTTTTTATTGAAATATATTTGACATATAACATTTTATAAATTTATATACAGGTAAAATCAATCAGTAGTGTTCAGATGAATATTCATAATGTTACCTTGACTTGTCCTCCAAGCCCTCCAACAAACATCAGTGTTGAGTTGTTTATGTCCAGAACATTAGCTGCTCCTAGGGATTTACTTGTTTTTGGTGGTGGCTTCTGAGTTGTGCTCATTTCCTTTACAGTCAATGAACCAATGTTTCCAAATCTAAGGGTTACAAACAGTGGCAAAAAGAACACTTTCAGAATTGCAAGTCGGCCCACATATGTACATACATGTTTCATACCCAGCCTCCATCTGCTTCTCCCCACATCCACTGCAATGGCCCCCAACTCGTCTCCCTGCTTCCAGGCTTTTCCAACCCTCATCCCTACTTTCTTCTCCAAAATCTGGTAGAGCAGTTTGTCTAAAATATAAATTTCATCGTGTAAAACAATCATAATGAGTTAAATTATATTTGAAGCTGTTTACTGCCTTTGATATGACCTATTTTTATTGATAACAAAGCAAAAGACAAAACTTCCTAAGAACAGCACACCATCAAAACCCAAAATGTTACAGAAAAGTCAAAAAAGATATACCTAAAGCTGCTTAAGAGTAGTTACCTTTGGAGAGAGGCTTGATAAGGAAGAATTCTGCTTTGTGCTAGAAGCTGAAGAAAATGCATTCCCTGCTTGTACCCTGTCTTCTGCCCTCGTCCGCTTGCATTCCACTGCAGCCACGGGGGGTTCCTGCCGCGCTGCCTTTACTCCCATGTACTGGGCAGAAAACATTCTACAGGGCTGGCTGCCTCACGCTTACACCTACCATTCTAAAGGTAACATAAGCTTTTAACTTTTTTTTTCTTTTATTGTTGGTTTTGGTAACAATGTTTCTTCCATAATAAGAAACTACCCCCCTATTTCTAACTTCCTAGAAGTTTCAGACTATTATGATGTTATAAATATGTAATTACTTGTAAGATACAGTTTTAAAAAGAGAGATGCTGGAGAACTTCCTACACTACCTGGCTATGTAGATACTGTGCCATTTGTTGTCATCAATGGGGAAGTCTGGAAATTCCAACCGTGTGGACCCGGAGCCCAAATCCCAGAGGAAGGCCACTTTCCCTCGACGCATCTCCACTGCCAGGAAATCAGCCTGGGTGCAGGGGCATGGGTTGGCATGAGTGTACAGGCCAGACTGCTTGCATGAATACTAAAACACCATAAAGAATGAATTCCTACAGCATTTTCCCCATTTGTTTAAAAAAAAAAAAAATTCTATTCTTTTTATCTTTCGTTCTTACCCTCCACCTGGAGCTGAAGCATAACTCAGAATACTGAGGGCAGGGGCCAGCCATGGCCACTAGTGCCCCATCCGGCACTGCAGGGCCCTCCACAATGCCTTCCACAAAATTCCCCTGGAAAACTCATTGGTGGGGGGGTGGGGTCACCAGTAATCTCCAAGGAGCATGACCCATTCCCATTGGCACAGCCAAAGTTATTAATAGTCTTCCACAGGGGACTTGTCCTCTGGGGACCCCTGGAATTTTGTTGGGTGCAAGAGCCTGGGTGAAGCAAGTTTGACAGTTGTGCTAGGCCTTAGGGTGCATGCCCCCACTGCTGGTAATCACCAAGATCGACGTTACAGATTCATCACTAAACCCAGGGGCTTCAGGGGTCACAGAAGGCTTTGCAAAGAGTTCATCAAAGCTTGTGATTAAGATAACAGACAGAGACACTTTTCCTTCCCCAATGTCATTTTCCTTCTCACAGGTACTGAATTTTGTAATTTGTTTATTTTTAATCTAATGCTACTAGTTTAGCAAAAGGTATTTCCCTTAGAAGAATTAGTGATTTCACCAAGACTCTATTGTTTTTTCATCAAAAAAGTGTCAATTCAGAAAACGTGTGCATTCATAAGAGATTCATTGTTGCTTTCTGCAGGTCCATACTCACGCTGGTGCTGCTACCGAGGTAGAAGAGAAGGTTATCGGGTTCGCTCGTCTTGACATTTAGTGTTAGGGTGTTATAGTTAGTTGAAGAAATCGGGGGCTGGTAGGCCCGGATACAGTCTCTGTCTGCAGACACAGCAACTTTAATCTGTAGAAGGGAAAAAATAGTGTCCCAATCACTTAGTGATGCATTGTGCCAGGAGTCCAGAAGCACTAATCCGAGTGAGATTTTCACAGTCAGACCCTTTCCTCTCTTGACAATACATGATGCTCCACAAAGTGAGAAATCAGATGGTGATGACGGTCATTTTATTGGTTAAAGTATTTAAATATGACAAAATCAGTCTTGAGGTTTTAAAAGAGTATTTTAGGCCCTGCCAGTATGGTTCAGTGGTTGAGCCAAGAGGTCACCGGTTCAATTCCCAGTCAGGGTACATGCCCAGGTTGTGGGCCTGATCCCTAGTGGGGGGCATGCAAGAGGCGGCCAATAGATGTTCTCTCTCATTGATGTTTCTATCTCTCTCTCTCTCTCCCTTTCTTTCTAAAATCAATAAAGAAAAAACATTTTTAAGCGTATTTTATGTAGAAAACTGTCTCTTCGTGTAAGACTTAATTCTTTAATGATAGGAGCTTATGCCAATCATCTTGGAATATTTAGACCTGACAGAGAGAATATTTGGTGATCATTTGTCAAATAAATGAAGGGATAATTTATTTATTCTTTCAGCAAATATTTATACAGCAAATATTACACTGCTACATTTTTCCCTAAGTAATTATTTGCATATACAGCTTATATTAACATCAAAGAGTATAATCTTGTATTAACCAGAACATTTGGAACCATCTGTTGGGCTCACATTTGTTTGGTGACAGTAACTAAAACAGATAGAAGCCGGAGCTTATGTAAACCTACATCCCTTTTTCAATAGTGAGTTCACCTGTGGGAGTGAGGGTGTCAAAGAGCTCAGAAGTCCTTTATCTTGGTGGAAAACCTTAGGCAGATAAATGTGAGACCAGAGTCACATTCATCTGCTGTGAGTTCCCAGTAGCGTGACAATGGCACATTCTCTCGAATGTCTTCCTTCCCTGAGACGCCTCTCCTTACGAGCACAGCCAGAGCCGTGGACTGTGGGTGGGACGGCTGAAAAATGTTTTCCCAGTGTGTGCTTCTCTGGCTGTCAAGTGTTTTCTGTCTTTAGTGACCTAGATGTGGGCGGCGCTTGCACATACACAGATTGTTACGTCAGGCCCCCAGAGGACAGGGCCCATACTGCACAAGCATTCTAAAGAATATGGGATTATTAAAACCAGCTGGGTAAAATGATGGAAATAACACCATATGCCACCAATAAAAAGCAGACTGATGTTAACCCTTAGACGGCTAATAGTTATGAATCTATAAATCTAGGCTACAGTTACAAATCTTCATAAAGACATGGAGTTCTTGCTAACAGCATTTTCGAACACGTATAAAAGCAGAAATCATAGAAAATGAGAGTAATTAAATATACTTAAGTGAATATGCGTAAGACAAGGTGGTGAGGAATAAGGGATTATTGAGAGCTGGTCAGTAGACGTTCTAGGGGACCCAAGGTGACAGAAAGCCACCTCTTCAGGAATTCTTTGGGACTTGGGGTTTCCGAGAGCCTCAGCCAGGGGCGCCGGATGTTCCTGAGAGAATCAGGGCCTGGCACTCACAGAAGCCGCTTGTTTCCGGGCCTGGCTGATCAGCAGCTTAATTTCTGACAGGTTTCTGCTCAGGTTCTCTTCTAGTATCTTCAAAGGCTTCAACCGATCAAATAAAAGGTTGGCTTGTATTTCCACATCTTTAACTTTTCTTCCAGCTAACAGACCTAAACAAATACAGGGCAGCAAGAGAGTTGGTAGGGTTGGGGTGAAAGACACAAGAGAAATGAACTGGTCATTACTAATGTACTGGACAAAATAGAATATCCTAATGATCAAATCCTTGAAATTTTGGTACATATGTAAAAAATGCACCGGCAACATGCATTACCGAAGGCCCTTCTCTTTTTTATAAATGTGAATCCAGATGTCAGCACATTTTTATTTTGTTTAGGAATTCTGTTTGTGCCCTGGCCGGTTTGGCTCAACGGTTAGAGCATCGGCCTGTGGTCTGGAGAGACCTGGGTTCGGTTCCCGCTAAGGGCGCATACCTTGGTTGCGGGTGGCAGCCACTTGATGTGTCCCTTTCACATTGATGTTTCACTCTCTCTCCCTCTCTCTTTTTTCCTCTCTCTCCCTCCCACTCTATCTGAACAAAAAATGGAAAAATGTCCTCAGGTGAGGATAAAAAAAAAAAAAAGAGGAATTCTGTTTGTGAACAAGCCACCACTATGCACTGGGCAAGCACTAGTATTCATTTGTAAAGTTTTTAATCACAAATGGGACAAACATTAACACTAGGAGAAGCAGACTTTCCTAATGGGAGGGGGACCGTGGCATACTGGTCATGGAGGAGTCCCGGAGAAGTTCGTTGGCTTCCTGTAAGGTGCCATTGACCCTGGACAGGTCCGTCGAAGTGTTCAACAGCTTCTGACTCAGTCGCACAGCGTCCTTTAGCGTGCTCCAAGCACTCTGGTTGGCAGATCTGGCCAGCTCTTTGATTTTGGTTCCTTTGTCTCTAACACCTGAAATAAATTTGTAGGCAAGCAAGTACTCCATAAAACGGCGCTTTTTGTTTCTAATGGCAATATTAAAGCTGCTTGTCATATGAGCTCCCTTTTAGGGATAAATGAAATAATTTTGTTTAAAGTTCTCAATATGATTTTAGTACACATGAGACTAAGCAGCTGCTAATCTCCATGCTCAGGATCTTATATAGTAAGCAGCTAAACTTCTTTATTTGGTCTCTTTTCTGTCACTCTTTGTCATATTCATGAAATCTTCTTTAAATCACTCCACGTCTGGATGAAGTTTGGGAATTTAAACACGTAGGTAGGCTGGACCTGTCGCAGACTAAAGAAGTGGTATTTTTTCACACCATCTACAGGCTCTATATATAACACCAGAATAAAGACTAAATGGTCAGTCACTTAAGATAAATTAGAACTCAGCTTTTCCAGAAAATCTGGGTGATGATGTCTTTTAATAGGCACTAGTATTCATTTTTAAAGTTTTTAATCACAAATGGGACAACTAGAAGAAGCTGGACAAAGAATATACAGGTATTCTTTCCACAATTTTTTTGCAAGTTTGAAATTCCAAATAAAAAGTCATTACGTGTTTAATCAACATATACCACGTTGTCCTCAAAAAGAGAGCTAAAGAAAGAAACATTCAGATCAAAAAATGCTCTGTTGATTTAAGGGAAGAAGTCCAATGTGCCAAAGTCCAGTGCTCCGGGGTAATTTGTGTGCTTGCAAGGTGAACCAGCAGACAGAAATCTAGAGATATTTGGGCATCTTGTAAGACTCTTTAAAAAATTCTTGTTAAAAAAATAAGAATCTAGGAAATGTAAATAATGTACACATTTTTTTTTTTTGGTATTACACTTTTAAAAGGTGATCTTTTTTAAAATGTTAATGAATATTGCATTTTCAAACTATCAATATTAAAGTGATCCAGTTTAGAATGCTTTATTGCCTCATGAAGATTACCAAGCAAGAATTTTTAAATTTCTTACATTTATAATGAATCTAACATTTTCCCTCAAAGTAGGAACATTCCAGCTTCTTAACTTGCTAACTTCTTTGAATGACACTACTTTCCTTTAAGGTATGTGACAAGCCCATTGTAAAAGTGAGCAATCAATATGGTAGCATAAAATCTCTAAGGCTTTTGTCTTCAGAATATAATTCTAGTATTTCAGTTCAGGTGTTCTGAACTTATTAAAAGATAGTGATCTTATCATCAAAGGATAAATAAAAAAGCAAAATGTGGTCCATCCATACAATGGAATATTATCTAGCCTTAAAAAGGAAAAAAGTCTGTAATATGCTTTATCATGTATGAACCTTGAGAACATTGTGCACAGTAAAATAAACCAGACACAGAAAGACAAATCTGTGTGATTCCAGTTACTGAGATACTTAGTCATCAAAATCATAGAGATAGAATGGTGAGTGTCAGGGGCTGAAGGGAGATGAAAATGGGGAGTTATTGTTTAATGGGGACAGAGTTTCAGTTTTACCAGACAAAAGGAATTATGGGGATGGATGGTGTGATGGTTGAACAACAATGTAAATGTATTTAATACCACTGAACTGTGCCTTTAACAACATTTACAATCTTGATTATTTTATGTATTTTACCACAATAAAAATATTTAATAATAAAATAGTAATCTTCACTTCCAAATCATATTTCTTTGCAAGTAAAAACTATCAATCCTGGTCTCATTCCAGCAACAGCTTGTCATCAGCCCCGAGGCAGGACTTCCTCATGTCCATGAGTAATGGCTGTGCAATGAGAAGGCGTTAATTGAATCAAGCACCCCCTCTCCACTTACCTTCAGGAACTGCTCCAAGTATTAAGAGTGATTCATTGGTCTGCCTAATAAGTTTATCAGCATTTTCTTGAAATGTGTTTGCTGTATTTTTCAGTTCTCTCAGTTCCAATGTGATACCTATTTAAAGGGGAAAAAGTGCTCCCTTTTAGGCTAACCTGATGAAAAGTTTCTTCACCCCTTTGACCACCTCCAGATTGACAGCTTTCCACAGAGACCCTCCCCAATGTTGAAAGTTTGTCCAGTAAGACTTAGCATCCCTGATTATAGAAATTGTATTTTTAGGTTGCTTGATCATTTTCCCCATTTTTTCTGCCATTATCACTAATATTTCTTCTTAAATTGCATGTCCAATTTAATTAAAGCTCAGATCGAGGTGGAGAATTGTGTTCCAGTCAGTTTTAATCAGACTCACTAATTTCCTCTCTACAACTAGACTGTGGTCACCTTTCTCCTCTGGCTTGTAAAACCCCAAATTGGGCTCCTGCCTGGTCTTCTCCCTCCCAGCCCCCCACCTGCTTCCCCAGCCAGGGCCCCTCTGCTTCCTGCTTCCTTCTGCCACGAAGCAGGTCCTCAACTCAGCCTCCTCCGGCTCTGATCAAAGCTGTTGAATTAAAGATTTCACTTTTAAAATTTCTGTTCATAACACACAATCACACTAGATTCTGAACATGTTAAGAAATAAATTATTGATAAAATCTTTGATGAACATGATGGTTCTGCTAAAACTTTAATTGGCAGGAAGTTCATGACTTCATGGCCTATGAAATACCTTTAGTTGTGTAAACTGAAACCATAGCCCACCAACATTAATGCTAGAGTCTCTGTTAAATGCTTTATGATGGAGAATTGTGTACATTCTATATGATGAGAGGACAACAAATTCTAAACTGTGTGACTCACAGAGAAACAGAAAGATACGTGCATTTTCACACCCTTGGCTCAGTCCACTGGGGAGGGATCCAGTGCTGGACTTGGAAGTAGTCTAAAAGGGGATGAGCCAGCTGTTCATAGACCACTCTTTACTCTGTAGGAGAAGACTTGATATTTTTGATCTATATCTTATAAAACATGTATGTTTCTCTTACACAACTGATTCCTGCTGCCATTTCGTTATGGACATGCCATCATGTTATTGGATAGCTCTCACATATAACAAATACTTGCTTACTGAAACTAAGAAAAAATAAAACTGCGTAGGTATTTTCTAAAAAATTAATAAATCAATTATGATTTAATTCAATAATTATGTAACAAGACCCTACCATGAACTTAACATCATTTTAGCCCTGTGAAAAAGGTGAAAGAAGTATCAGACGTGATACAGCTCTTCAAGAAACTGTAACCAGTGCGAGACGAATAGAGGAGCTCACTGATGATGATCTGACAATACCGTGAGGAACAGCAAGGCCCAGGAGCTAAAGCAGAGGACAGGACCTGGTTATCAAGGAAGGCTTAATGAGTCTAGGAAGATTGGAGGTGACTGCACATGAAAACCAGAGGTATCGCCAAAGGAAAGTTCAAAATTATGTAATGTTTATATGATAGCAAACTGGAATATTATTGTAACAAAGAAATGTCTTCAAATTGCTCCAGAAAAGGCAGTGTGCTCGAAGATGTAGTTTTTGTTTGTTTTTTGTTTTTAATTTTTCCATTGATTTTTAGGCGGGGGGTGGGGGGAGAAACATCAATGTGAGAGAGATGCATTGATTGGTTCCTCTCATAAGAACTCAACTGGGGCCAGGATCGAACTTGCAACCCAGGCACATGTCCTTGATTGTAGTCAAACCCTTGACCTTTCGGTGCACAGGCTGATGCTCTAACCACTGAGGAGACTGCCCAGGGATGAGAGGTGTTCTTATCAACACGGTCCAAGATAGAAACTGACCTTGATGCTTTCTGCTCAGGCTCTTGCCCTCTTTTAGAAACTTGGAACTGTGCTGGAGAGCTGCCTTCCCGTTGGACACCAGGGATTCTGGGAACTAGAGAACAGAGAGATTTAAGCATGGTGACTGGGGGGCAGGGTAGGGTCCTGCCGGAGATGATGGGAAAGGCTCTGTCAGAATAGACTCCAGTCTAGTCAACTAGATAACAGGCAGGGAGAGTTTAAATTGTCCTAATGTATTTGTCCTAATTTATGGGTGAGAAAGAACGCAAGCCATTTTTAAATATATAAAGACAAAAATCAACCTTTTTTTTTTTTTTCTTTTAATCCTCACCCGAGGATATTTTTCCATTTTTTGTACAGATAGAATGGGAGGGAGAGAGAGGAAGGGAGAGAGAGAGAGAAACATCGACGTGAAGGGACACATCGAGCGGCCGCCACCCGCACGACCAACCAGGGTCGGGGACAAACTGCAACCGAAGTACGTGCCCTTAGCGGGAACCGAACCCGGGTCTCTCCGGACCGCAGGCCGACGCTCTAACCGCTGAGCCAAACTGGCCAGGGCAACAAAAATCAACCTTTAAATAAAGATCTTCACCACAGGTAAGAAAAGATTCTTCCAAAACTGGCAGTTACAAAGCAGTCACAGAGATGCAGTGTACAGCACAGGGAATATAGTCAATACTATTGTGATAAATATGTTTTGTGCCAGGTGGGTACCTGAATATGGGGGAGGATCACTTTGTAAATTATATAAATGTCTAACCACTATGTGTCTAGTGGTTAGGTCTGTATGCCTAACACTAATAAACACTGAGTATCAATGGTAATTTTTAAAAAATACTTCAAGTAGATATCAAGTAGCAGTATAATTTTTGTAATAAGAAATGGTGAGATTGTCCTCATCTTTACATTTCTAGTGCCTAGTCTTCATAAATACTTACGACCTTAAGAAATTAAAACATATCACATGATGACAGAGACATAAACAGATTCCACCAGAAAGGAGCATTGACAAGCAGAGTTAAGCCACCGAGTGTTTGGTCAAGCACCTTCAGGAGCAATCTCCCACGGTGCCTACAGAAGAAAGGCACTCATTGAGCCCACGGGGCTTTTCTTACCAGGCTCGCCTCAGTCACAGTCTTGAGAGCATCTTTTGCCAGTTTTTCTGATTCTTCAATCAGGCTCCGAATTTGGGAATGAATGTGGGTTGCACTGGTTGCATTCAGGGACACATGTCTAACATTTCCAAGGCCACTATGAAATCAGCATATTTAGAGGTATTATGATAAACTAAAATTGAACTTGCCCACTATTCTTAAAAGCCTTCTAGTTTCTTTCCCTTTGAAACAGTATCATCAACAACGAATAACAACATATGGATTGTTATTTAACTTCAAAAGGATCTTGAGAAGCAATAACCACAGTGTCACTGTAACACTAGGAACTGCTGTTTAATTAATACCCAAAGAGAGGATGGCTGTTTCCCATCTTTTAGCCATTCATCAGTTTCTTTCAGCTGCCTTCAACATCTTTTGATCTCTGTTCCACCCTCCTGCATGTATCTGGGGTGCCATGTGTGTTTGCATTCATTGTAATCTCTCCTGTGAGGCAATTGCTAACTCTCAGAAAGCTTTCCTAAGCATGATACAAGGATGCTGAATTGTATTCCTTAAATGGTCTACACCAACTTGATGAAATTCACTAGAGGTTTTGAAGAGGATCAGATAGTATTTCAATCATCTGAACTTCACTCTTATAAGCGGGCAAATCACTTATGAATTTGCCAACTGGTAATGGTGCAATTTCACCCAGCCACTCTATCTTGAAAATAAAATCTGACAATCGATACCTCTTTGCCTGCTGTATAAGTCACTTCATTTTCCTCCCAACGTTATTGAGTTGGTTAATTCCCAAACCAGACATCAGCAGTTATTACTTGATTGGCAAGATCCGTTGATTTATAAACAAAAAATAACAATGTTGTTTAACTTTGTAAATCACACTCAATTACTTTTACTACACATACTAAGTAATAAAGGTTTTGCTCTAGCTATGTATGCAGTCAGAATATTGTTTCCTCTTTCAGGAAAGGATGAAAGATGATAGAAAGAGAGACAGTGAGTATCTGCTTCCATTTTTTAATTGCTGATTCCTGTGGCATCTATATACAGTAGAGCTCAATGCAGCACTTAATTTATACAATATCCTCTGACTGTTTAACTGCTGTCCTTGTGTGACCTAATCTTCTATGGCAGCATTCCTCAAATTGGAAAGATATTTTTCCCCTTCCACAAAACATACTCAACACAAATTCCCAATGTGTCCAGGTGTTTTCCATCTATAATTTATAACAAATTTTAAACAAATAAATCTACCAATTAACTCACAATATTGTGCAAATCACTGATAGGCCTAAAACACCAGTTAGCTCATTGCTGCAATTAGATCACCTGGGGATCTTTTTTAAAAATAATAAAGCCCAGGTCACAACTCAGATGAATTAAATCACCATCTTTGGGGGGGGGGGGGGGGGAGACTAGGTGGACAAAGGCATCAGGTTTGTTTTTTTTAATCCTTACCGAGGAAATGTTCTTATTGATTTTTGAGAAAGAGGAAGGAGGTAGAGGAAGAGACAGACAGAGAGAGACAGAGACAGAGACAGAGAAATTATCTGTGTGAGAGAAATATTGATCAGTTGCTTTCCATGACCTAACCGAGGATCGAACCCGAAACTTTCGGTATATGAGACAACACTCCAAAAACCTGAGCCACCCAGCCAGGGCAAGGCACAAGTAGTTTTTAAGATCCCCAGGTGATTCCAATGTGCAGACTAGTTTGGGAACCACTGGCCTAACACTGCTTCTCATTTAAAGACACTTTTAACAAGTGAGGACATATATCCAAAAATATAAGTTTAAATTATTGTAATACTATTGTAGACCTTCAGACAGTAGAAAATAATTGGGGGTGATATCTTTCTGGAGTTGGGACTGTCCCAACACTTCTATAGGTCGAGTGTGGGCAACCACAGCCCCCACCACTGCACAAAGACAGTCAAAGCATAAGTTCCAAAAAGGTAAGATTTGTAAAGCAGTTGATATCCTCACTCTGTCTACATTTAACCTAACAAAGCCCTGAGCACTTAGTAGATGTGTGACAAGGCCTTGATGGCTTGACATGGTAGCATTATATTTGCTTTAATGCCTAGTCGGTTCAGTTTGCATTTCTTATCCTACCTTTAAGCTGATAGTCAACTATGTTATCAGACGTGGGAGGAAATCCTCCTTACCATGTAAACAAAACAGGGATCTTCATTTTAAGAGAAAAGAAGAGTGACTCAACATTGTGATCAAAATAGCCATCCTTATTCTTTCTGATCAATGGATCTCAACTTCTGAAATTCCTGCAAAAAATGGTCTCACCTGTCCAGAGCACCTGCTCGTCTATGGAACTCAGCTGCACGATCCTCTGCTCTGTAGACAAGGTCAAGAGCTCTTCTTTTAGACATCTGCATGACCAGATCATCCACATGGAGCCTGATTTTGGCAGTCCACAAAAGCAGCTCATCCCGGTGATGCTCTAATTGCTACACAGAGAAATAAATACTGTGAACATTTATGGTTCTATTAACAATGTGTATGCATATTTATGAGATATGTCAAGATTCTTTGGAAACTGCATTGTGGCTGTGCTGAGTTGTAACTTACTGCTAGAGCACTTCGTGCAGCCTTGGCACGGGCAGTGGCGACATCGAGCAATCTTCTCCCTCTGGCGATTAGCACTGAGGTCAAGTTTTGTTCTTCTTGAACACGCAGCTTGGCATCCTGCAGCAAAAATCATTTTTAAGGATGCTTCAGAAAGCAAGTCAGCTTCCGAACACTGTGCCTGATGCTCTGTGCTATTAGGACTTGGGGCTGATTTTTTTAAGAAGCTAAAAACAGTATTATTTACATTGGGGGATTTGGTTATTAGCTTTACCTGAGGAGAGAGCAGTTAAGACTCACACTGAACTCTCGAAGGCTGGCATTGACAATGAGCAGGAGGCGGTCGCTTTCCTGTGTCTTCATCTCTGCTTCCCTCACGAGGGCTTCTGCTGCCTGCAGCTCATGGTTGTGTTTTGAAAGGAGACTGTTTGCTGCTTCTTTCATTGCCTTCAACTCTTCCTGTGGCTTTTGGTAATTTTTCTGAATCTGTGCCAATAAATCTCCAGCAGCCCTGACAAACATAGATGGTTCACATAGTTAGTAAATGAACAACAAGGCTCCTGTCACTGAAATGATAGCGGAAGGAATTCTTACGTACCTAGACCTAGTTTTGTAGTGTGCAGTAAAGGTAACATGGGCAGGAGAAGGCTGGCATTAGAAAGGCCTGCTTGCAAGGTCTGCAAAGTGCTCCCACTGTTCCCTAACGAACACAAGTGGCTCAGTGCCTCCACTGTGCAAATAATGTGGTTTATGCTAAACACCTGCTGTCTCTGGGAGTGTGGAATTTGGGCACATGCTGGGCAGACTGCCTACAGGACCAACCCCCATAAAAGCCATGGATACTGAACCTCTGGTGGGCTTTGCTGGGCAGAAACATCACCCACGTGCTGCTGCATTTTCATAGCTGGGGGGACGTGCACTCTGTGTTTCCTCAGGGAAAGGAAGCAGAGGGAAGCCTATATGGACACCTCGGTCCCTCTGTGTCTTCTTCCTCAATCCAGCTGAGCATCCTTACTACCTTGTCCTAAGGTACGCTGGCAGGAGTACAGCTAGCTCCATGCCGCATCCTGGGAGTCCCCGTGAAACTCTGAATGTGGTGGTGTCCTGGGGACCCTGACACCAGCATGATAAGCAACCAATTACCAATTCGTGTGCTAAATATTCCCACCAATAGCATTGCCACAGTGCAGCATGAATTACCAATTTTCTAAGGATTATCTTTAGAAAGCTGATAAACAATTCCTAAAATAATCCGCAAAATTTGAAATAGCATAACATCAGGGATTATCTATAGTAAATAAGAAAATGGAGGCCAGAGAAAACATTTTAAACTTTATTTTTTAAAATAAAAGATCTCTTTAATAACAATTTAACTAGCAAATGAAAAAGAGACCAGCAATCTCATCAATAACTTTGTTCTAATTAAAAACATAAGACCGACAATGAGAGAGAAAGGGTGAGCGCTGGGCCTGCCAGGGGAGGGCAGTCGGGCACCAAGGCAACAGGGTGGGAGAGGGACCCTGCCTTCTCCCCTTTTTCTCAAATGCTATTCAGAAAATAAACTTTTTGTAACTGGACTATGAGATCCTAGTGGGCAAAAAAATATTGTTCTTTGTATCCCCAACTGATAGCACAGTATCTGCCGCTGGAGGCTCACTCTGTTGAATGAATGAGTGAACTGACCACGGAAGGGTAACGGTGGGGGCGGACAGCCCCACAAAATGACGACCATGGATCTCCAGGGAATCTACATTTTTATTTTTATTTACTTATATATTTATTTTTGGTACGTGCCCTTAGCGGGAACTGAACCCGGGACTCTCTGGTCCATAGGTCGACGCTCCAACCACTGAGCCAAACTGACCAGGGCGGGAATCTCTATTTTTTTTTATCCTCATCGGAGGACATTTTTGTGTTTATCTTCAGATATAGAGAGAGAGAGAGAGGGAGGAAGAGAGAAAGAGAAACATCGATGTGAGAGAGACACACCAAGTGGTTGCCACCTACACGACCCAAACCAGGGCTGGAGACAAACTGTAAACAAGGTATGTGCCCTTAGTGGGAACTGAACCCAGGACTCTGGTCTGCAGGCCGACGCTCTAACCACTGAGCAAAACTGGCCGGGGTGGGAATCTCCATTTTTAATAAGCGTCCATCAACTTTTAACTGTGGCCAAGGGAGGAGCAAATGAGAGCTGAGGATGAGTGGGAGACAGGTGCAGGGGACTGTACCGAGTGGAAAGGGGGTGAAGCTGGAATCAAATATAGGACATTTCTACATTATCTGGGAGGCAGTGGGAAGCTAAGGAAGGGCAGGAGGCAGAGAACAGCACAGCTGAGCCTGAGGTGGCCACCTCAAGAATGGAGAGCCTGGGAGGACAAACATGGAGGTATGAGCTTCTTCACCTCCCCTGCTCCCTCCACTGGGCACTGCAGGTGAGGGAAGGTGTAGGTGGAAGGTCAGGGCATTGCAGGTGAGGGAAGGTGCAGGTGGAAGGTCAGGGCACTGCAGGTGAGGAAAGGTGCAGGTGGAAGGTCAGGGCACTGCAGGTGAGGGAAGGTGCAGGTGGAAGGTCAGGGCACTGCAGGCGAGGGAAGGTGCAGGTGGAAGGTCAGGGCACTGCAGGTGAGGGAAAGTGCAGGTGGAAGGTCGGGGCTGGGGAACATGGTTACAATCTCATGTAAGTGTAGCAGCATGGGCTCTGACCTAACAATCCAAATTCCACCCGTGCATCTTTAGGGGACTGGGTCTCAGAAGTACTTCCTTCTGTTTGGGGTTGGAAAACAACAGGGTTTACAGTCACACAGATTTAGGTTTGTGGTCAGGGTTCAGATTATCCTGGAGCTTTAACAGTGGGCAAGTTACTGATAGTCTATGAGCCTCAGTTTCCCCAGCTAGATTCTCCCCTCCCTCACGAGGTGGCTGAGAGGATCACAGGACAGAACACCCTCTCTGCTCAAGGAGGCACTCCCTAGAAGGCGGCCCCCTTCCCGCCTCCTGGGCCCTCGGCCTCTATGCTCCCCTCAGGCACTTAGTTCATAGTTCTCTCTTCTCTAGTAATTAGATGACTAGTTCTCCAAATCCCATGGGCTAAGTTCCTCCTTTTGTTTTTCACCTAAAAAAATCAACTACGATGTAAAAAATCGTATTCAATAATGACAAAATATGTAAGCTTAGCTCTCCTGTGTGTTGTCAGTAGAAGTAACATTGTTTTAAACAACCTTCTAGAAAATAATTATGAAATGCAAGTCAAGCGTCCTTAAAATGCAAAATCTTTGGCTAAAATTATTTCACTTCTTAGTATCTACCCCAATAAGATAAAAATGTGAAATATAGAAAAATATTTTTGTCTAAGATATCCATTACAACATCATTTAAAATAGCAAAATAGATTAAAAGTAATTTAAATATTATACTACCAAGAATGGAGTTTTGTGTAACTTCATTTAAGCCAGTATTTAAGGTATTTATCACAACCTGGAAAAAAAGACTGCTTGTGCCATATCAAGGGATAACTGTGAAAATACCAAGAAGAAAGCTGAAAGAAAATCACAAGCTCCTGATGACCATGTCTAACAATTCTTTGTGATCTCTCATTTCACAATGTGGTTTTCTTTCATTTATTTATCATTAATTTATTTTTGTTACAGATGTTTCTACTTTTTCCCCCATTGACACCCTCTTCCCGCTCTGCCCCCACCCCCGCCTCATTGTTTTCAATTAGAATTTGTAATACTAAGCTAAATCATTTTGGCATAATGTCAATCTGTCTTAGAGTTTACAGCACAGGTAGTAGCCACTGACTATATTTTCTTCCACAATAATCTATTTCACTATACTGACCTTCAGTAAATACAATATCGTTGTTACCAGACTGGGGACTTGGCCCTGAGTGGCTCTGCCTAGGGCCAGCCTGTGGTGTGTGGGTTCTTGACTCCATGCAGGCAAAATTTCACAGCATGAGTCCAGGTAAATTTTAGAGGATATTTATTGAAGCTGGGGACAGTGAAATGAGGAAGGGCTAGAGAAATGAGCCTAGGCTGGTTTGCCTTGGCTCCCTGAGAAGTCAGAGAAAAAGGGGCCTTGGGGACAGGTTCAGGGGCGTTGCGTGGGATGAACTGCTGCTGCCCATTGCTGCCCTGGTTGCAAGCCTCCTGGGGACCTTGGAGTTTAGGAGATGTACACTTGTGAGGGAAGGAGGGAGGGAAGCCGCGGGTGTGCTCCTGGAAGAGAGAGCATGCTGGGGCCTTAGTTTTTAGGGGTTTTAAAGGTTTGGTGTTTAGGGGAGGTCTTAGGGAAGGATCTCAATAGAACATTCATCAGCTTTACCAAAATAAGGTTTATTCTCTTAACGTCATCTATCCTTGGGTGTGGTTGGCAAATAGCATTTATTGGATTTCTGCTATATCTCCCTGAGTAGGGTGATATAAGCTATTTATCTTCTGGTTGGGGAGGAGAAGAGCAAACCATTTACTATAAAGTGTCGCTGGGGGAATTTCAAAATGGCGGCAGAGTAAATGGAAGCTACACAGACCATCTCCCAGGACCGAAGTGGAATTACAACTAAAATAAAGACAAATCATCAGGAAAAAGAAACAGAACAGCAGCTTGCAAAGACCATATAACCAGGGACACTGACTCGATCCAGGTAGGATTGCGGAGGCATGAAAGGGGGGCTGGGAGTCCACAGACAGCAGCAGTCTTAGCTGTGAGCAGTGTCCTTGGGGTTAAGCTCCCAAGCAGCTCCACAATGCAGAGCCAGGACAGGTGCCAAAATAGCCAGACACTCATCTTGGGCTTCGGCAGAGGGAGGGCGACTGGACTGGAACTGTGTGAGGACACTCGGGATTTGGAGGGTGCTCAGAACTTTTGCCGAGTTGCAGCCAGGCAGGATGGTGGCCATTTTACTCCTTCCCAGGGTTCTGGGGAGAGGAAGTGGCCCCTCCTTTGGAGATTTAACCCCACACAGTGGCGACTGAAATGCAAACTGAGGCTCAATAACAACCAGTTTCTGCCACACTCTCCAGAAATCCCCTTACAGTGAGCACCTGAGGGAGTTTTTCATTCAACTGAGAACCCAAGGCTCTTCAAGTAACCTCAACTAATAGCCTCCAGGGAAAAAGCTAGAGGATAACTGAACCATTCCTGGGCTTGCAGCTCTACACAGGAAAGTAAGACTTGACAGTTGTATTTAACGTAGGTCCTCCCATGCTCATCCAAACCCAGCAGAGGTAGCCACAAACAGCAGAACACCAACACCCACAGGGAAAATTTGGCAAGCTCCAAAGCCCACTGTGATAGCCAAAATGGTGAAACAAAGAAACAAATCCCAAATGAAAGAACAAGAGACCTCTACCAAAGATGAGATAAATGAGGAGCAGTTAAGCAAGTTAACAGAACTAGAATTCAGAGCCATGATCTTGAAGAAGCTCAACAACATGAGTAAGGACATCAACACCATGAGTAAAGACATAGAAATGTTGAAAATCAAACACTTGGAAATTAAAAACCACCAAGAAGAAATCAAGAATGACATATCAGAAATAAAGAACACATTGGAAAGTCTAAACAGCAGAGTAGAGGAAGCTGAGGACTAGATCAGTGAATTAGAAGACAGAGCAGAAAAAAAAATAAACCAATCAGAAAACCAAAAGGAATAAACAATTAAAAAACAGGAAGACGCCCTGGCCAGTTTGGCTCAGCGGTTACAGCGTCGGCCTGCGGTCTGGAGAGACCCGGGTTTGGTTCCCGCTAAGGGCACGTACTTCGGTTGCAGTTTGTCCCCGGCCCTGGTTGGTCATGCGGGTGGCAGCCACTCGATGTGTCCCTTCACGTCGATGTTTCTCTCTCTCTCTCCCTTCCTCTCTCTCCCTCCCACTCTATCCGTACAAAAAATGGAAAAATATCCTCGGGTGAGGATAAAAAAAAACAACAACAACAAAAAAAACAGGAAGACAGCTTAAGAGAACTGTGGGACAATTGGAAACATAATAATATTCACATCATAGGAGTCCCCAAAGAAGAAGAAAATGAACAAGGGTTAGAGAATATATTTGAAGAAATAGTGACAAAAAACTTCCTAATTTGGTGAATTTCAAGTTCAGGAAGCACAAAAAGCCACAAGTAGGCAGAATCCAAACAGGCCCACACCAAGACACATAGTAATCAAAATGCCAAAAATTAAAGACAAAGAGAGAATCCTAGACGCAGCAAGAGAAAAGCAATAGGTTACCTACAAAGGAACCCCCATAAGGCTCTCAACTGACTTCTCAACAGAAACACTACAAGCCAGAAGGAAATGGCACGAAATAATCAAGGTCATGAAAAACAAGTATGTGAATCCAAGACTGCTCTACCCAGCAAGGCTATCATTCAAAATAGAAGGTCAAATAAAGAGCTTCCCATACAAAAAAAAGGCTAAGGGAATATATTAACACTAAACCAGCACTGCAAGATATGCTAAAAGGACTGCTGTACTTAGTAGAAGAAATAGGAAGAAAAATAGAACCAAACTAAACAGAAACGGCAATAAATAAATAAATATAAATAATCACCTTAAATGTAAATGGTTTGAATGTTCCGATATAAAAACACAGAGTTGCTGATTGGATGAGAAAGCATGACTCATATATATGTTATTTACAAGAGACCCACCTCACAACAAAAAACTCACATAGGTTAAAAATGAAGGGATAGAAAAAAAATCTTCCAAGCAAATGAAAAGGAAAAAAAAGCTGGGGTAGCAATACTCATATCTGATCAAATAGATTTCAAAATGAAGGCCATAACTAGAGACAAAGAAGGCTACTACATAATATTGAAAGGATCTATCGAACAGGAAGATATAACCTTCATAAACATATATGCACCCAATATAGGAGCACCAAAATACAATAAAAATCTTCTGGAGGACTTCAAAGGAGAAACTGACAGCAATACAATCAAAGCAGGGGACTTCAACAGCCCGCAGACATCACTGGATAGATCCTCTAGACAAAAAATTAGCACGGAAACAGAGCCTCTAAATGAAGCACTAGACCAAATGAATTTAATAAATATCCACAGAGAATTACACCCCAAAACTAGAGAATTCACATTCTTCAAGTACACATGGGACATTCTCAAAGATAGACCACAGGTAAGGACACAAACTAAATCTCTACAGGTTCAAGAAGAATGAAATCATATCAAGCATCTTCTCAGATCACAATGGCATGAAACTAGAAATCAATTGCAACAAGAACATGCAAAGACATTTCAACACATGGAGGCTAAATAGCATGTTATTAAACAATGAATAAGTTATCAGGGAAATCAAGGAAGAAATTAAAAACTTCCTGGAAACCAATGAAAATGAACACACAACAACACAAAATCTATGGGAAAGTAGATTCTGAGAGGGAAGTTCATAGCACTACAGGCCTACCTCAAGAAACAAGAAAAATTTCTAATAGACTCTCTAACCTCACAACTTAAAGAACTAGAAAGCAAACAAAAAGAACACCCCAGAGCAAGTATAAGGAAGGAAATAGTAAAGATCAGAGCAGAAATAAATGACATAGGGACGAAAAAAACAATTCAAAGGATCAATGAAACAAATAGCTGGTTTTTGAAAAGATAAACAAGATTGATGGACCCTTAGCTAGATTCACCAAGAAACAAAGACAGAGAACCCAAATACACAAAATCAGAAATGAAAGAGGAGAAGTAACAACTGACACCACAGAAATACAGAAGATCATCAACAACTACTATGAACAATTATACGGCAACAAATTTGACAATCTAAACAAAATGGACAAATTTCTAGAAACACATAGTCTCCTAAAACTGAACCAGGAAGAAATAGAAAACTTGAACAGACCAACAACAACAAAAGAAATTTAAGAGGTAATCAAGACTCTCTGAGCAAACAAATGCCAATGCCCAGGCCCAGACGGCTTCATGGGAGAGTTTTACCGAATATTCAAAGAAGAACTAACACCCATTCTCCTCAAACTATTTCAAAAATTTCAAGAAGAAGGAAGACTTCCAAACTCGTTTTATGAGGCCAGCATAATTCTAATTCCAAAAACAGAAAAAGACACTACAGAGAATGTAAACTACATGCCAATATCCCTGATAAACATAGACGCCAAAATCCTAAACAAAATACTAGCAAATCAGATTCAGCAATATATCAAAGCAATTATTCACCATGACCAAGTGGGATTCATCCCCAGGATGCAAGACTGGTACAATGTTCGTAAATCAATAAATGTGATACACCACATAAATAAAACGAAGAATAAAAATCACATGATCATTTCAATAGGTACTGAAAAAGCATTTGACAATATCCATCATCCATTTCTAATAAAAATGCTCAGGAATCTGGGAATAGAGGGATCATATCTTGACATAATAAAGACCATATATGAAAGACCTACAGCCAACATCATACTCAATGGGCAGAAACTAAAAGCATTTCCCTTAAGAACAGGAACAAGACAGCGATGCCCACTTCCGCCACTCTTATTTAACATAGTACTAGAAGTCTTACCCACAGAAATCAGACAGGAAGAAAAAAATAAAAGGGATCCAAATTGGAAAGGAGGAAGTGAAATTGTCGTTATTTGCAGATGACATGATATTACACATAGAAAACCCTAAAGACGCCATCAAAAATCTACTAGACTTAAATGAATTTGGCAAAGTAGCAGGATACAAGACTAATGTTAAGAAATCAACAGCAGTCTTTTTTTTTTTTTTATCCTCACCTGAGGTCATTTTTTGATATTTTGTGCAGATAGAGTGGGAGGGAGAGAGAGAGAAAAAAAAATCGATGTGAAAGGGACATATCGAGTAGTTGCCACCCACACGACTCAACCAGGGCCGGGGACAAACTGCAACCGAGGTACGTGCCTTAGCGGGAACTGAACCCGGGTCTCTCTGGACTGCAGGCCGACGCTCTAACCACTGAGCCAAACCGGCCGGGGCTCAATGGCATTCTTATACACCAATGATTAAATCACAGAAAGAGAAACTGAAAAAACCCATTTACCATTGTGGCAAAAAAATTGAGATACCTAGGAATAAACTTAACCAAAGAAGTAAAGGACCTATTTGCAAAAAACTACTGAACATTGAAAAAAGAAATTGAGAAAGATATTAAAAAGTAGCAGCACACACCTTGTTCATGGATTGGAAGAAATAACATCATTAAAATGTCCATACAACCCAAAGCAATCTATAGATTCAGTGCAATCCCCATCAATATACCAACGACATATTTCACAAAACTAGAACAAATACTTCAAAAGTTCATATGGAACAAAAAAAGACCCCAAATAGCCACAGCAATCTTGAAAAAGAAGGACAAAGTAGGTGGGATCACAATACAAGATATCAGGTTATACTACAAAGCTACTGTAATCAAAACAGCCTGGTACTGGCACAAGAACAGGCATATAGACCAGTGGAACAGAACAGAGAACCCAGAAATGAACCCAAGACATTATGCTCAATTAATATTTGACAAAGGAGGCCAGAGCATACAATGGAGTAAAGACAGCCTCTTTAATAAATGGTGTTGGGAAAATTGGACAGCTACATGTGAAAAAATGAAACTAGACCATCAACTTACACCATACACAAAAATAAACTCAAAATGGATAAAAGACTTAAATGTGACCGAGAATCCATAAAAATCCTAGAAGAAAATGTAGGCAACAAAATTTCGGGCATCATATGCAGTACAATTTTCACTGATACATCACCTAAGGCAACAGAAAGAAAGGAAAAAATGAACACATGGGAATACATCAAACCCAAAAGCTTCTGCATAGCAAAAGAAACAACCATCAAAATGGAAAGGCAACCCACTGTATGGGAGAGCATCATTGCCAATGATATATCAGATAAGGGGTTAATTTCCAAAATATATAGAGTACAAATACAATTTAACAAAAGGAGACAAAGTACCCCATTTAATAATGGGCAGAGGAACTAAATAGACACCTCTCTAAACATGACATACAAATGGCCAAGAGACATATAAAGAAATGGTCAATATCACTAATCATCAGAGAGATGCAAATTAAAATAACAATGAGGTATCACCTCACACCTGTCAGAATGGCTGCCATCAACAAATCATCAAACAAACGTTGGCGGGGGTGTCGAGAAAAGGGGGCTCTAGTACACTGCTGGTGGGAATGCAGACTGGTGCAGCCACTATGGAAATCACTACAGTGTTACCTCAAAAAGTTAAAAATTGAATTGCCATTTGACCCAGTGATCACACTTTTCGGAATATACCCTAAGAAGCCCGAAACACCAATCAGAAAGAATGTATGTACCCCCATGTTCATAGCAGCACTGTTTACAATAGCTAAGATCTGGAAACAGCCCAAGTGTCCATGAGTAGACGAATGGATAAAAAAGCTGTGGTACATATACACAGTGGAGTACTATGCAGCTGTAAGAAAGAAAGATCTCTTATCTTTTGAGATGACATTGAGGGACCTGGAAAGTATTATCCTAAGTGAAACAAGCCAAGCAGAAAAATTTAAATACCACATGATCTCACTTATTTGTGGAATATAGTGAACATAACAGTCTGAGGAATAGGGTAGACCCAGAGACGTGGAAGAGGGCATGGGAGGGGAGGGAAGAGATAAACCACAGAACTTATATGCATGTATGCATAACCGATGGACACAGACAACAAAGCCAGGGATGAGGTGGGGGGGGGGGAGGTGGGGAGGAGGGTGTCAATGGGGTAAAAAAGGAGAAACATGTGTAACAAAAATAAAATAAAATAAATAAATAAAGTGCCCCTGGATTAGGGAAGATAGGATTTACTAGATGGCTGCAAACTGCTGTTTAAATATCTGGTCTCAGTTTTCCTATGCCGCTTGTCCTGGCTTACTGGCCTGTCTCATCATGTTTTCTCAGAGACACAGAGAAACAAAACCTATGGCACACTAGTACAAATATAGAGCTGTTGGCATTGATTATAATTTTCTCTGTTTGGAGGGACTGGCACTGGTCTCTTCATTTTCTTGACAGTAGTATCCCTCTCTTCTCGTATGACGTGCCACCCCAGTGAGTGCTCTCTTTTTGCCTCCTCCCACATGTCTTTTCCCCCTTCAGTACTTACTTCAGTTCAAGGGTGGCATTTTGGTGCAACTGCATGAAATGCCTCTTTTGTACCATTTCCAGCAAAGATGTCATGTTCTTCTGTATATTCTGAAGAGTAGAAGTAGGTAGCTGGAAATCTTCATCCAAGGTCTGATTTAGAGTTGTTGCCTTTTCAATAATTTCTATGGAGAAAATGTATCAATCATTCAATTAGTCTCTCAAATGTGGACAGCACTAAAATAGAAAAGTTTAGAACCTTCTTCAGTGAGTCCTGCTCTGTTTAGCTGAACCCGTTGAACCTCCAAGCCAGGCCAGGCCTGCTGTACATCCCAGTGTGCTCTGGACGTCCCTATCAAAACACTCCCGCACCTGGGATTACTGGGTTACTTAGGGTTATTCTTCCCCAGCACCCTACACTCTGTAAGGGCGGGGCTGTGGCTGTTCTGTTAGCTCAGCATTTCTGGTACCTGGCACAGATGTCTGCACATAAAATCTGCTCAAGAATTATTTACTGCATAAATGAATCATCAACACTTGCTACTACTCTTTATTAAGCATATTATTTGTTCTAATAATTTCCTTATCTTCTTCCCTATAAAGTTTGATTTGCATTGAATTCTGTACTCCTTATGCTCTTACACAATAATCCAAAAAGAAAAGCAAGTATACATTTCTTGAGGCTAGAAAAGTGAAATTACCAATCTAAAAGCCAGAGCAGACAGGACACCCCACCTGAGTAGTGACTAAATTACTCTAAGGTTGTGGTTGTACTTTGGGACCACACTGCAGCTCCCAATCACAGCAGGTCCTACGGTGGACAAAGGGATGGTGTCAAGAGTTAGCTCCGTGACTCCTTCGGCCTGGTTGCCTTGGCATCCATTTCGTTTGGCCAAGAGGACTGCAGTGACCTTAATGTGACACTTGCCCCTCGTACAAGCACATGCCCTAGCCTGCAGCCTCAGAGTCAGAAGCAAATGAAAGTTCCTATTGTGACAGCCCCATGATCAACAGTCTCCCTGGTCTCCCAGAACCTTTCCCCAAGTGTCCCATGGAGCTTCTCAAAATTCTGATTTTTTGGGGGTTTGGCCTCAGCTCAGGAATCCCAAAGCACTGTACCCACAGGACCTAAGAAAGCAGGTGCCCCAGGTCCTGTCTTTCTCTCTCAGTCTGCATCCTGCCTTAACTTCTCCGTGTGGCCCCTCGAGGCATGCCGGGTACTTTCTCCAGGCCTGTGAGTAAAAACCTGTCTATTTCATGTCTCCTGTGTTCTGTTGTTAGACCTTGGTTCATCCTCTGGCACCCTGTACTCCACTTAATAAGTGGTAATTTGACAAATTCATAACAAATGGTGAGGCACCATGTCTACTTGATACTTAGGACCTATAGAAAATAAAAAAGGAAACCTGCATTTTTAAAAGATAAAACTCTCAGTGAAAGACCATGGTATGGACACATCAGGATCCCCAAACTATGGAATATTCCACTTCTTTGGCTCTAGCAGGCAAGTGCCAGTCATATACACCTATTCATATGTTTTATAGAGTGAATGGGACTTATTCTTCCAAATGAGCATGGATTCCCCGAACTAGACACTGACCACACTACCTTGAATGCTTATCTTCAGTTTCTCAGTAAATGTCACGAGATCTTGACTCTTGTTGAGGATTCTTTCAGTTGCTCTGGCCACATGTTGGCTACTTGTTAAAACTCTAGTGAGCTGGTAGAAAACAGACATCTCAGGTTAGTTTGACTTGATTAACATTTAAGCTTTGATGTTCAAGTTGTCTCTTAAATAAAATATATTCCAGAACAGAGTAAAGATGCACACTATCATGTGAACCAAGGTTACCGTTTCAGGACTGGAAATTGACTAAGTGGTTAATGAAATCATTTACTGCTCACTCTGTGTGAGAAATGATGGCCTATTTTTTAAAGCAGCCCAAATTGACTATTGAACTACAGACTCTCTCAGGGTCTATTGTGAAAACTCTATTCACTTTAGGACCCGAGTATACAGAATATACAAAGAAAAATCTTACTTATTTTTATTGACTGTGAGAACACAGTCGAGGAGTTATAAACACAGACTCAGGCAAACCAGGTTTTAGGCCCAGTTCTGCCAATTGGAGACCTAGTCTGTAACATCTTGTAGCCTCCTCGATGACATGGGGTAACAGTAACACTTACCTCATGGGACTTATGAAGGTGAAATTTGATGATGTAGGTAAAGCTGGCAGCCTAGTGGCTGAGACGTACCTGACCTTGCCTGTTGTTTTTATTAGGAAAGGTATATTTTGTAAAAAGAGGTCAGTTGTAATTTACAGGAATGTAAGTAACTCAGACTAGGTCTAAAAATGTTTTATAGTCAGAATCCAAAGAGAATCTTCTTTAATGGATAAAATTTATTTAATCAGCTTACCACTTCCTACCAAATGTTTGTTCACTAAGGTACTTTGAGCTCACACCTAAACCTTTAAACACATCTCAAATTATCTCTAATTCTAAATTAAAAGGAGCCATAGTTTTTGTAGAGTGCGTCACTGTGTACGTGTGTGGATGTTGAGAGAAAAGAGTAGATGCATATATGTATAGATACATATTATATACATCTCCAAGTACATATGTGCATATATATGTGTATATGAAATTCATAAGTGAAAATTATAAATTTGACAATAGGCCCCCCTCACCATGTGTGAATGAGGACATTCTTTTTAGGGTCACTGAAACCACTCAGCTGACATGGATACACAGACTAAATTCCCTCTGACTCAGAGCATGCAGCCCAAAGCTGGCTTGTTGCTCAGACACCAGACGAGCTCTGGGCTGTGCAGGGAGAAGTCATGGTGTTGGGTGAAGTGCCTCTGAGCACCGTGCTCACCAAGTGATCAGTTAACACAACCAGCTTAGGAGAAGGAAGAAATCTCAAGGATCTTTCAATCCCACTGACCTCTTGATTCACAGGAGAAAATGATGGTCAAATGGCAAGACAACTGCCCAACTGCTCCCCCAGCAGAGGAGACACAGAAATTATGTCAGGAGTTGTCCCCACTGACGCATAGAAACTGGCCAGGTGAAAGCCAGTTTTATGGAAAAGTACTTGGAGCACAGGACCTGATCGGAACCTTTGAGACAGCCCCAAAGCAATGCTCACAAAGGCTGTGGGAACTGAGTACTTTAGGTGAAGAACTTACCTCCCTTTGCAGGTCATCTCTTTGTTCTGTTACACCTTCAAGCTGAGTTTTTACAAGTTCCTTGTGCGTATTTTCTTTTAATAAAGATTTCTACAAAGAATGAAGAGAAAAAAAATCACAATGCTTCCAAATAAATGCTCTGATTCACTGGTTATTAACTATTTTGTTCACAGAAGAAATTCTTCTTTCCTTGAAATTGCATTAAAAAATAAAGTGAATCACGTTTACTTAAGTTTTAATTATAGTAACATATCCCATCTGCCATCTTTTGCATTATATTTCCTGTATAGACGTGGACTTCAAGTCTGGAGTGTTGTGCAGACTCTGATACTGTGGTTCTTCTTGGGTGAATGTTGTTTAATTTCAACATCAGGGTTGCATTAACTTTAAGCATAATTGCTAACGCCTTAAAAACTTACTTTAAAAGGCTTACTGGGCTAAAGTTCAAAAGTATTAAGTAAAAAAAGTCTTCATAATTACTAAAAATTAAGTGCTTAAGTTATGCCAATACTCTTCTAACTTTTTACTTATGCTTGTATTTAAACCTTATAGCAACCCTATAAAGTGGTTATATTATTATTCAAGGTTGAGGGGGTAGTTAAGTGACTTGCTCAAGGTTGCTGTGTAGATAAATAACAAAAACAGTCAAAAGTTAAAAGTTTACATTCTTAACCTACTGTACACTTTACACATACATGGAAAGTTATTTAAAGGAATTGACAAGTGACTTAAATGGGAGCAAATTATTCAAAAATAGATAAAATTTGACAGATTCATTGATAGAGAGCAGGTAGGCTGACAGCTGTTAGGGGGCATGGGGGGATTGAGTCAAAAAAAAGAGAGATCCTGGGCCAGTTTGGCTCAGCAGTTACAGCGTCAGCCCACGGACCAGAGAGTCCCAGGTTCGGTTCCCGCTAAGGGTACATACCTTGGTTGCAGTTTGGCCCTGGCCCTGTTTGGGGTCATGTGGTGGTGGCAATCAGTCGATGTGTCTCTCTTACATCAATGTTTCTCTCTCTCTCTCCCCCCCTCTCTCCCTCCTGCTCTATCTGAAGATAAATGCAAAAATGTCCTCAGGTGAGGATTAAAAAAAAAGAGAGAGAAAATTATGGACACTGACAATGGTGAGGTGATTGCTGGAGGGAGGTGGGGATAGGGGGATAAATGGTGATGATGGAGACTTGACTTGGGGTGGTGAACACACAATAGAGTGTACAGATGATGTGTTGTAGAAGTGTGTACCTGAAACCTGCATAATTTTGTTAACCAGTGTTACCCCCAATTAATTCAATAAAAAAGAAAAAGAAGTTAAAATTTAAATCAAGTATGCATCTCACTTGATCATCTAAAATATAGTTATATGCCTGGAGCCCATGTGATAAAAAATAAAAGTATTTATTGATTTTTCTATACTGAGAGGAAAAGAGATTTTATCCTGTTTGGTTTTGTTTTTTAAATAAATACACATACACACACAAGCATGCCTAAGGAAATGTTTAGCCTAACAAAAGCTTTTAACTAAAGAAGGTACTCAGGGATGACTATCCTTGACACAGGGAAATAATGATCTAAAATTCTAATTTATAGGTTTTAAACAAAATTAAGAATAATATTTTTTCCAAGTAACATTAAAAATACTAGTGTAGAATGCTATCTACTAAGTCTATTTCTTAACTTTCTACCTTTTTTTGGAACCCAGATCCTATTTGACTAAACATAATATCTCTGGTGATATAACTCCAGAAATTTTTTTTCTTTGTTGATTTTAGAGAGAGAGGAAGTGAAAGGGAGAGAGAGACAGAAACATCGATGAGAGAGAACATCAATTGGCCGCCTCCCACATGCCCACAATCCGGGCATGTGTCCTGACTGGGAATCGAACCAGCGACATCTTGATGCACGGGTGGAGGCTCAACCACTGAGCCACACCAGCTGGACTAACCCTAGAGATTTTTATATAATCTTCCAGGTTAAAGAAAATACTGTGCCCTAAAACTCCAGTTAATAATAATACATTTACAGAAAATAGTTATCATTAGCATATTTCAATATCAAAGAAGATACCATCCAGATTTATTTCCTGTATTTGTATTATGACAGCTATTTTCAAATATTCAAAGGTCTTACATAAAGAGAAGCAAGTGCACTTTGCCTTCTACAAAACGGTAAAGAATGACCACGGGGTAGAATTTATAAAAAGGCATCTAATGAATAACTCTTCAACAATTAAAGTGGTCCCACAGTAAAACAAGTTAGTGCTGGATTGTGAGGTCCCTGGTCACATTCAAGAGAAAGCTGGATACCTCCCAGCAATACACACTGGGAATAAGAGGAAGTGGGGAGGACAGACAGACTAACTCCTATTGTCCAGACCAACTCTGTATCTCTCAATGACACGTGTTCTTTTCCATCTTTGTATTCCCAGTACCTACCTGGAGATATTTAGTTGTATTTTCCAGGTTTGACAAAATTTCATATGGGAGCGGGATAATACCAGTGAGGTTCACAGAAAGAGTGCTAGCACCAATATTGTCTAAGCCATCCAGTAGCACACCTACACATTCATCATCACACGCTAAAAGAAAAAGAAAGTCAAAATTAATGCGAAACGGTGCATGTTTTCCCGTGCGCATTTGCCATTTTGTAATAACATAAAGTCACGGTAAGAGCAAAGTACACTATAAGGTTTCCAGGAACCACATTCTTACGCCACCTCTCACGTACCATGAGAGGTAAGCAGAAAATACTAAGTCCCTATTTTCAGATGATCTGAGACTCAGATCAGATCAGTGACTTCCCGGGGTCACACAGAAAGAAACAACTGAGGTCAGAGTGGATCCCGGGTCTGGTGCACATTGTGTGACGCTGCTCCGACCTTTACAGTGCACCTGCTCGTCCCTGACTTGGACCAAGGGCAATGAATTCCAAGTGTGTTTCCTTGTAGAGCCATCATTTCCTCAGATAGTTTGCAGACGCACCTTCAGCAAATATAAATGAAGGAGACTGGGGAAAATTATGGGTGTGCTTTTGCTTAAAAAAAACAAACAAACACAAAAACAAAAGCAAAAAAGCTCTTGAATGCCATGATGCTGACATTACTTCCTCCCTATCTTCACCTATGAACCACTAAGCAGACATCCACAGATGACTACTTCATGTACTTGCTATTAAAGTAAATCAGAACTGGAAAAAATATGTCCACAACAGCCAAGAGCTGAAGCCATCATTGAAATCTGGTAACACAAATGACAACCCGCAAAGGTGTTTGCTCCCTCTCTGCGCCAACACTGGCTCCATTAAAGGGATATTGATGCAGATAAACTATGAAGTTGGAAATATGTGCTGCTTAGTGTGCTAGAGGGATAAAAGTTGTTATCCTAGAGCCTTCTGCCTCAGCTCCAAACGCACTATGAAAAGTTCCATTTGGCAGATACAATAGCAACCTGTGCTTAGTTAAAATAGGGCTTTATTCTGCAGACGCCATAGGGCACAGTACTAGGAAAACATTTGAGAGGAAAAACCACCTTTAAACATCTAGGAAAGAAAATACTCACAGATACAATTGCTTTCCACCAGAATGTGCCTGGGTTCACATTCCTCGCATCGGGGCCCGGTGGCCCCTGGCCTGCAGACGCACTGCCCTGACCCCCGGTCACAGTCACGGTGAACAGAGCCATGTGGGCTGCAGTCACACCTCTGGCAGGTGCCACCTGGCATTTGAGGGTTCCCATGATAGCCTGAGGAGCACCTACAGAAAGGAAAATATGGAGGTACAGACAATAGTATCAATGCCAGTAAGATAATATATAAACCATTTCTGCCAACTGAAATTCAAAGAACACAGGCTCATTTACCTCATTCTATACTGTATTTCCTAAAAGGAGGATGAGATGGTCACAGTAAGTGCATTTACTTATCTTAATACATAGGAGATTTTGGAGTACTAATCACATACAACCAAACTGACAATGACTCTCAAATCACTTTAGTAAACATGTCCTATAACATAAAAAAGCAGATGTGCCCAGCAATTCCATGTGATGACTCCACAACACACCTTTCACAATATTGTCCTTCATAGCCCAGCACGCAGGCATCGCAGCGGAAATCGCGATCACCTTCCAAGACACAAGTGGGACTAAAACTGAAAGAAAAAATTTTTGAATTTTCAGGTACACAACTTCAACTCTTTCTGGTGGTACTTGTTCATTACTCTAAGGGTACATGATACTGCCCTAAAAGTTAAGCGATTACAGTGCACAGTTAGGCAAGGTTTTTAGGGCTCAAATCTACTGGGCAAAAGAAGAAAAATAAATATGTAATCAGTACACAAGAGTGCACCTCTTGTATCCAGAAGACACTCATTAGACACCTGTCCAGTGACAACCATGTGAGTGGTGAGGGGAAGGAAATGGATCTTACAGATTTCACCTACGTAGTCACCAAACAAGAAAGCTCCGCAGGTGAAGGGTGTCATTCTGAGATTTAGGCAAAGAATTATCTCTGGCTTATTAGGTGAAAAAATGATTAAAGAGAGCTGTCCATGACTCTGAGCAAGCATGAGACACCAGCAGGAAGAACAGAGTGAGACAGATGCTGGTGAATATGATGGGCTATAATGAAAGGCAAGCAGGAAAAGGTGGGGTGAAGAAAAGTGGAGTGAGGATGGAATTTGAAAATGAATGAACCTAATGGTAGGGAGTCATGGGAAGGGCAATTTGAAAAAAAGTGATAGAGCCACTCATATAATTGATCCCCCAGACTCATGGACTTTAGCTTTTGGCTTATTCCTTCCTTTCTTTCCAATCTCTGCCTCTATGTTTTAAATGACCAGTGCACCACGCACCATTCTAGAGGCTCAGCTGGGTACTGCAAACCATTGGAAAAATCCACTGGGCTAGTCTGGGTTGTTTGGCTAATTATGAGAAGTTCTCAGAATGTGTGACAAGGTTCTCTATCAGCCCCACTTCATTTTTTTTACTTTCCCCCTCCTTAAACAGTGAAGAGACAGACTTCAGTGGAAACGTGAAGTGTGTAGAAAACAAAGCATGTATTCTAGGGCATACATAGAATGTCCAGAGCCTCACAGGCTCTTCCTAGATGGGTCAACTTTAATTTATTAGCATGGGCTCTGGGGAAAGTAGAACCTTTTTTGATGGAGAAAGTAAAATATTCAACATTACAGAAATATGTGAGTAGAAGGATGATATATTCTTCCAAATATTTCTATGGGCACATATAGCCATGGAGCTATGGATATAAATATATATATGAATATAAATGTTTTCCAAAATGGCATTACATTATATAGTCACAATTATGTAATTAATTAGCCATTTCTCCAATTTTGCAATATAGATATACTTTATTCTCTTCTCAGTGTCTGTGCAATATTTCACTCTAGGTATGTACCACAACGTCTATAATCAATCCCCTGTAGACAGGTATTTCAGTTCCTCTTCAATTTCTCATGAATACAGGCAATGATAAAACATATCCATCTTTCCACACATATGTGAGTATTCCTATAGTTTAGATTACAGGAGTGGAATTGATGAGTCAGATTTTATAACAGATTTAATACAAAACATTAATAGTAACAATAAATTTTAGGATGCTTGACAGTTTACAAGGGAAGTTTACACAGTGCTTCTCAGTTGGTATTTACCGTCAGCATCACTTTCTTGGGGACAACAAAAGACAGAAGATTAAAACAAATATTAAAAAGAAAACTTCATTTTAGTCTGCTAAATGTTGGCATTTGATCTATATGTGTTCAACGCCTTGTCAAATATTCTAAGCAATAATAAAATATTGTTTACGAATTACGTTTTCATTAAAACCAAAGAGAACCCACAAACATTCCAACTTCCATTTAATATTTCTGGTTCTTTTTGGTGTGCACATGATTCTGCACAGCATCATGAGACAAGGTAGAACCTGGCCCCACTGTCATCGCTGTGTAGCATTTCTGCATTTTGTTAGTTGTCAGCAAATATAATTTCTAACCCTGTTCCTTTACACAAACCAGAAACAGAATGCCTTATATCATTATTCATGAGATTAATAACAATCACCTCTAGGCACACTGGATACATAGGTTAGAGGCTAAAATCAATCATAAAACAAACAAACAAAAAAGACAAACCTGAAAGTCCTTTCTTTAATTGGTTCTATTCTCACACCCCAAAACAACACAGATTCTCTTCAAGTGCTTCTGAGAATTGAACACTTTTTCTTAAAATTAGCCTTTCTCAACACAGGGAATATTAATTAATAAAATTAATTAAAACAGACCACATAGAGACCCTGGGAAATGGGTCTGGAAATGGAATCATCCCCAGCTTCACTGGTGCAGGTGTACCAGTACACCTGCTCAGGCTCACCTGGCGGGGTGGCCACGAGGACAGGTGCACAGAGCGCAGTCGGTGGACAAGCCAAACACCTTCCCATAGTACCCAGGAGCACACACATCACAGTGGTCACCAGAGGTGTTATCGCTGCAGTTCTGGGCCCCATGTTTCAGAAGAAAAGGGAAACAATGGGAAATTGTTAGAAATCATCCTTACCTGGTGATATCTGAATACTACACAACACATTTCATGTCAGTTTATTTTATTTCTTAATCATTAAGGAAAGAAGCCATTTTTATTCATTTCTGTTAAATCATGAAAACATTGCCAACTCTGTGGCCTTTATTCATTATAAAACTGCGTTTATCCAATACAGCCTAGAAATGACCAAGACATTCTTCTTATGGAAAGTATCTGTAGAGCAGTTAGCTTTTGATCCTTAAAATATGAATCTAAAATATACAGTGACTTAAAAATGATTTGAAGTACACCGGTATTGCTTGTATGTTGGGGTTCAATGATCACATACAGGGAATTGAAAGAGTAGAAGTGAATGGATAAACGATTTAGGAAACACAGTGAGGGGAAAAATACAGGGTTTTAGAGCACCCTGAATAGATTCCTGCAATAACCAAGTCACTTCTACTTAAATTTATGTCATAATTTGAACCTAAAATTAGGCTATTTAAAAAGATTTAAGCTATAAGAGCAAGTAGGTCTTGACATCTGAGTCTAACACAAAATCTACCTTTGTTTGGCCCGGGCACTGGATTCTGTCCCATGCAGTGACCAAAAGCCCTGAGCAAACTCACAAACTGACTCAGGCTTTATCTTGGGCAGTGAGAGAGGATATAGAAAGAAACCTTCTGATATGTTTTAAAAACTATTTTTATGTTTTCTAACATTAAAAATGATTCCAGTATTTTTTATTTTAAAATTGTATTCCTATTTTAACTGATGAAAATAGATTTTACTGGGATCTACTTGGCCCCTAAAACTGACATCTCTTTAGAAGTAAAATTTTCAACCTCTCTCTTAAAAAGAAAATGTGTTAAATAGTTGTTTTAATGATATATATAAAAGGCTGATAAGGAGTAAATATTAAATGAAGAAACAGGATTGAAGCAGATTTTTTGGTTTTTGATTGCAAACACCAACTCCAACATTAAAAACCTCCTAACATATGAGCTCCCTGGTTTTCAAGATTCTAGAGAATCAAAGACAAGCTGCCCCAAAGAGCGGCAAACAAGTAAGAATCCGTTCATGTGAACTGGTATGTGGGATGAGTTAGTTGCTACGGGAAATGCACAGAGAACGCCTGCCAATTTTCAACGGGAAAAGTGGCATTTCCTATCTCTGAGCAGAGGGTAGCTGGGGAGAGGGACTCCCAGGGTATCTCTCTGCTCCTCAGTCTCCCCACCCCCTTCCAGGTGACCGTTCTGATCAATCACTTCTATGGTGACACCAAAGACCCAGTGACAGGAAGAGGAACATCCCATGCGCTGGATGACAAAATCAGGTCCAGAAAGGTCTTGACGTCCACCTACACTTTAACAAGTACACAGGGCAGGTTTACGAGATTTTGTCAAATGGAAGTGAATGATTGTACTATACCACAAAGAAGTTTAGTAAATGAAGACTGAAGAAGAAGGTAAGGTCCCAAGTTCAAAGAGCAAAAATCCAGGTGCTAAACTTGTGGAAAGAATGTAAGAGTCTTGGTGTGCGGTCAGCGTGGGAGAGGTCACAGGGACTGGGCACAGGGCTCCCGGCGTGCTTTCGCTCAGATGCCGACATTCACAGCTCAGAATGGTGGAGACTCAGAACCATCACAGGTAACCACCATGTCCATGTAAACTGAGGGTATCTGACTGAGAGGGCTGAATATTAAGAGACTTTGGATATTCAAAGTGAAAGAAGAATTTTATCAAGTATTTTTGCAAGTTACTTGTTAAGCTACTGCCACTTTTCATGAACAAATGTGAGCTAGTGGATTGTCTCAATGACTCCAAACATTAAAACTGTACCAACAGGCGGATGATCCAGGGGCACAAGTCCCAGGAATAATCAAGGCTGCTCAAATATGAGCTGAACTGCTGTGGGAGTGAGCTCCCCATTGCTGGAGGTGTGTAAAAATACACAACTAACAACTTGTTATGGATGTTGTAGGTTAGTCTTAGATTTGAAGGTGCTCTGACTCTGCTGCAACCCTGAAATTCCAAGCTCTAAGCCCAGGCACTATTTTCTGTCAGAGGGGGTTTGGGTTACAGCAATTAGCAACACCTTGTAGTGATAAACAGAACACACATCTCCCATAAGAAGGGGGAAGAGCAAGAAGCAAACTGTGTTATGCTCAATAGCATGAGATTACAGAACAATCTAGATTTAGAACCTTTGTCCAGTCTTCTGGCAGTATGTATTTCCATGGTCATTTTACTGCAAATGTAGTGAACAGCACCAGGGCAGGTTTCTTAGGGGTTCCAGGGCACTTCTGGCCAACCACTGCCCCCAGGGCAGGGTACTCTCTGGAAGCTATCCATCATTGTTTATGCTGGGAAGACTCGGCCAGCATCTTTCATGGACCAGGATAAGCAGCCTGTTCTTTCTTCCTAGATACAAATCGACAAGTCTGCTGAATATCTTGGAACTTTGTTCTGGTAGATTAGGGCCAGAAAAAGAAGGGTCATAATTTAATGTCCTGGGAGTGCCTAGTCTTGATAAATAGCTATGGAAGCAGTTTGAAAGAATTGATCAACTCTTAATTGTTCATGTGACCTTTGTCCCTATGATTGGCCAAGGGACCTTCCCAGTTAATTACATCTCACTTTAAGTTGCCTGAAATTAATTCTCCTTAAATCCTTAAATAATATTTCACATTTGCTCTATTGGCACTTTGCTTTTGCCTGAAGCATGAGCTGATTAGAGTGAATGTATTTTTCTTTTTTCCTTAATTTGTTTTTGTTACAGATGTTTCTCATTTTCCCCCCATTGATACCCTCCTCTCCTCCCCCCTCACCTGCCCCATCCCCAGCTTTGTTGTCTATGTTCACTGGTCATACACACATGCCTATAAGTTCTGTGGTTTATTTCTTCCTCCAACTCTCCTCTTCGTGGCTTGTCAGTCTGTACCCCACCTCTATGTCTCTGGGTTAATTTTGTTCAGTAGTTTGTTTAGTTCATTATATTCCATAAATAAGTGAGATCATGTGATATTTGTCTTTCTCTGCTTGGCTTATTTCACTTGGGATAATACTCTCCAGGTCCTTCCATGCTATCTCAAAGGATAAGAGATCTTTCTTTCTTACAGCTGCATAGTATTCCATTGTGTACATATACCACTGCTTTTTTTATCCACTCATCTACCGATGGACACTTGGGTTGTTTCCAGATATTAGCTATTGTAAATAGGGCTACAATGAACATAGAGGTACATATATTCTTTCTGATTGGTGTTATAGGTTTCTAAGGGTATATTCCTAGAAGTGGGATCATTGGGCAAAATGGCAGTTCAATTTTTAACTTTTTAAGGTAACACCATAGTGTTTTACACAGTGGCTGCACCAGTCTGTGTTCCCACCAGCAGTGCACTAGAATCCCCTTTTCTCCACAACCTCGCCAACACTTGTTGTTTGATGATTTGTTGATGGCGGCCATTCTGACAGGTGTGAGGTGATACCTCATTGTTGTTTTAATTTGCATTTTGCATTTTGGTGATTAGTGACATTGAGCATTCTTCATATATCTCTTGGCCATTTGTGTGTCCTGTTTGGAGAGGTGTCTATTTAGGGTCTCTGCCCATTTTTTAATTGGGTTCTTTTTTTTGTTGTTGAGTTGTATGAGCACTCAATATATTTTGGAAATTCACCCTTTATCTGATGCATCATTGGCAATTATGGTCTCCATAGAGCAGGTTCCCTTTCCATTTTGATGGTTGTTTCTTTTGCTGTGCAGAGGCTTTTGAGTTAGAATGTAGTCCCATGTGTTCATTTTTTCCTTTGTTTCTATTGCCTTAGGTGTTGCATCAGTGAAAATTCTGCTGCGTATGATGTCTGAGATTTTGTTACCTGCATTTTCTTCTAGAATTTTTATGGATTCACAAGTTACATTTAAGTCTTTTATCCATTTTGAGTTCATTCGTGTGTATGGTGTTCTAGCTTCATTTTTTTTGCTTGTAGCTGTCCAATTTTCCCAACACCATTTATTTATTTATTTATTTATTTATTTATGTATGTATTTATTTATTTATTTTTATCCTCACCCGAGGATATTTTTCCATTTTTTGTACAGATAGAGTGGGAGGGAGAGAGAGGAAGGGACAGAGAGACAGAAACATCGACATGAAGGGACACATCGAGTGGCTGCCACCCGCATGACCAACCAGGGTCGGGGACAAACTGCAACCGAAGTACATGCCCTTAGCGGGAACCGAACCCGGGTCTCTCCAGACCGCAGGCCGACGCTCTAACCGCTGAGCCAAACCGGCCAGGGCCCAACACCATTTATTAAAGAGGCTGTATTTACTCCACTGTATGCTCTTGCCCCTTTTGTCAAATATTAATTGAGCATATTGTCTTGGGTCAATTTCTGGGTTTTCTAATCTGTTCCATTGATCTATCTGCCTGTTCTTGTGCCAGTACCAGGCTATTTTGATTACAGTGGCTTTGTAGTATAACCTGAAATCTGGTAATGTGATCCCTTCTACTTTGTTCTTTTTCAAGATTGCTGTGGCTATTCAGGGTCTTTTTTGGTTCCATATAAACTTTTGAAGTGTTTGCTCTAGTTCTGTGAAGTATCTTGTTGGTATTTTGATGGGAATTGCATTGAATCTATACATTGCTTTGAGTAGTATGGACATTTTAATGATGTTAATTCTTCCAATTCATGAACAAGGTATATGCTTCCACTTTTTTATATCTTTCTCTATTTCTTTTTTCAATGTCCTGTAGTTTTCTGTGAAGAGGTCCTTTATTTTTTTGGTTAAGTTTATTCCTATGTATCTTAATTTTTTTGCTGTGATAGTAAATGGGATTGTTTTTTTAGTTTTTCTTTCTGTGAGTTCATCATTGGTGCACAAGAATGCCACTGATTTCTTGACGTTAATTTTCTATCCTGTGCCCTGGCCGGTTTGGTTCAGCGGTTAGAGCGTCCGCCTGCGGTCCGGAGTGACCCGGGTTCGGTTCCCGCTAAGGGCATGTACAGTTTGTCCCCGGTTGCAGTTTGTCCCCGGCCCTGGTTGGTCGTGCGGGTGGCAGCCACTCGATGTGTCCCTTCACATCGATGTTTCCCTCTCTCTCTCTTCCTCTCTCTCCCTCCCACTCTATCTGTACAAAAAAATGGAAAAATGTCCTCGGGTGAGGATAAAAAAAAAAAAAAAAAAGTTTTGTATCCTGCTACTTTGCCAAATTTATTAAGTCTAGTAGATTTTTGATAGAGTCTTTATGGTTTTCTATGTACAATATCATGTCATCTGCAAATAATGACAGCTTCACTTCCTCCTTTCCAATTTGTATTCCCTTTATTTTTTCTTCATGTCTAATTGCTGTGGCTAAGACTTCCAGTACTATGTTAAATAAGAATGGTGAAAGTGGGCCTTGTCTTGTTCCCGTTCTTAGAGGGAATGCTTTTAGTTTTTGCCCATTGAGTATGATGTTGGCTGTAGGTTTTTCATATATGGCCTTTATTATATCAAGATATGATCCCTCTATTCCCACATTGCTGAGTGATTTTATCAGAAATGGGTGCTGGATTTTGTCAAATGCTTTCTCAGCATATATTGATATGATCATATGGCTTTTATTTTTTCTTTTGTTTATGTGGTGTATTACATTTATGGATTTGTGAATATTGTACCATCCTTGCATGCCTGAAATGAAACCCACTTGGTCATGGTGAATAAGTTTTTTGATATATTGCTGTATCCGATTTTGTTAAGGATTTTGGCATCTGTGTTCATCAGGGATATTGGCCTGTAGTTTTCTTTCTTTGTAGTGTCTTTATTCGGTTTTGGAATTAGGATTATGCTGGCCTCATAAAATGAGTTTGGAAGTGTTCTGTGTTCTTAGATTTTTTGGAATAGTTTGAGGAGAATGGGTATTCGCTCTTCTTTGAACGTTCAGTAAAACTCCCCTGTGAAGCCATCTGGGCCTGGGCTTTTGTTTGCTGGGAGTTTCTTAGTTACATCTTCAATTTCCTTTGTTGTTATTGGTCTGTTCAAGTCTTCTATCTCTTCCTGGTTCAGTTTTGGGAGGCTTTGTGTTTCTAGAAATTTGTCATTTCTTCTAGATAGTCCAATTTGTTGGCGTATAATTGTTCATAGTGTGTTTTGATGATCCTTTGTATTTCTGTGGTGTCAGTTGTTACTTCTCTTTCATTTCAAATTTTGTTTATTTGGTTTCTCTCTTTTTGTTTCTTGGTAAGTCTGGCTAAAGGTCCATCGATTTTGTTTATCTTTTCAAAGAAACAGCTTTTTGTTTCATAGATCTATTTAATTGTTTTTTTAGTCTCTATGTCGTTTATTTCTGCTCTGACCTTTACTCTTTCCTTCCTTTTACTAGCTCTGAGTTTTTCTTTTTGTTTACTTTCTAGTTTTTTAAGTTGTATGGTTAGAAAGTCAATTAGAAATTTTTCTTGTTTCTTGAGGTAGGCCTGTAGTGCTATGAACTTCCCTCCTAGGACTGCTTTCGCTGCAGCCCATAGATTTTGTGTTGTTGTGTGTTTGTTTTCATTGGTTTCCAGGAAGTTTTTAATTTCTTCCTTGATCTTGTTAGTAACCCATTTGTTGTGTAATAACATGCTATTTAGCCTCCAAGTGTTTGAATGTTTTTGTGTGTTTTTATTGTAATTGAGTTCCAGTTTCATGCCATTGTGATCTGAGAAGATGCTTGATATGATTTCAATTTTCTTGAATTTGTAAAAACTTGCTTTCTGTCCTAACATGTGGTCTATCTTTGAGAATGACCCGTGTGCACTTGAGAAGAATGTATATTCTGCAGCTTTGGGGTGTAATGTTTTGTAAATATCAACGATGTCCAATTGATCTAGTTTGTCTTGTAAGGACTCTATGTCCTTGTTAATTTTTTGTCTAAAAGATCTATCCAGTGGTGTCAGTGGCACATTAGAGTCACCCACTATGGTCGATCTCTCCCTTAATGTTCTCCAGAAGTTTTTAAATATATTTCGGTGCTCCCATATTTGGTGCGTATGTGTTTACCAGGGTTATATCCTCTTGTTGGATTGATCCTTTTAATACTATGTAGTGACCTTCTCTGTCTCTTATTATGGCCCTTGTTTTGAAGTCTATCTTGTCAGATATGAGTATTGCTACACCAGCTTTTTTATTTCATTTCCATTTGCTTGGAAAATTTTTTTCCATCCCTTCACTTTCATCCTGTGTGAGTCTTTTGTTGTGAGGTGGATCTCGTAGACAGCATAGACATGGGTCATGTTTTTATCCAATCAGATACCCTATGTCTTTTGATTGGAGCATTTAAGCCATTTACATTTAAGGTAATTATTGATAGTTATTAGTCGCCATTTTAATTTTATACCTGTGTTCCTTTCTCTCTTTCTCTCTCTGTTTCTTCTTCTTCTGACAATAGTCCCTTCAGCATTTCTTGGAGTGCTGGTTTGGTTGTGGTAAATTCCTTTAGCTTTTTTTTTTTTTTTTTTGTCTGTGAAGTTCTTTATTTCTCCTTCAATTTTGAATGATAGTCTTGCTGGATAGAGTAGTCTTGGATTCAGACCCTTGCCTTGCATTACTTTGTACACTTCATGCCCCTCCCTTCTGGCCTGCATAATTTCCATTGAGAAATCAGCTGACAGTCTAATGGGAGCTCCCTTGTAAGTAACTTTCTGTCTCTCTCTTGCTTCTTTTAAGATTCTTTCTTTGTCTTTAATGTTTGCCGATTTTATTATGATGTGTCTAGCTGTGGGTCTTCTGGGGTTCATCTTGCTTGGGACTCTTTGTGTTTCCTGGACTTGTGTGACTTTTTCCTCCACCAGTTTAGGGAAGTTTTCTGTCATTATTTCTTCAAACAGGTTCTCTATTCCTTTCTGTGATTCTTCTCCTTCCGGTATCCCTATAATGTGAATGTTGTTATGTTTTATATTGTTCTGCAACTCCCTTAAACTTTCCTCATGCTTTTAAAAGATTTTTTTCATTTGCTGCTATGTTTGAGTGTTTTTCTCTACCTTGTCTTCTAAGTCACTGATTAGGTCTTCAGCTTCTAATCTACTATTGAACCTAAGGTATTTTTCATAACTGCTATGTCATTCTTTATTTCCTCTTGATTTTTATGCATAGCTTCTACCTCTTTTTTTAGGCTAAAGTTGTTCCCAGTGAGCTCTTCATAATTCTTATTAAGTTGCTTGTGGTTCTCATCAAATTGTTTGAACACCCTTAAAATCATTGCTTTGAATTCTTTTTCTGACAAGTTGCTGTCTTCCATTTCCTGTAGTTACTTTTCTGGTGATTTCCTCTTTTTCTTTCCTTTGGGTGTTGTTTCTTTTTCTTCCCATTTTAGTTGTCTGGTAGCTCTAGACATGCTGAGAGATGTTTGGATATGTATGCAGCTCAATGTATATCAAATAAGGCTACTGTGTCTCCCAGACTGTTTTGTTACATGTCACCTCTTGCCTGCTGTGGTCCTGAATGATTGACTACTGGGGGCTGGTATTGATGTGTCCTGGTAGGTGCTGCTGCAGGATCATGTGGGCCCCTCTGGAGCTGTGTTCCCAGCTGGTTGCTGGTGCCACCTGTAGCTGTATAGCTCAGGCCCTGTTGGAGCCATGCTCCCCGCTTGTACTGTGGGCAGCTGGATCATACAGTCCCTTTGGAAACCCGACTCTACGTCTATCTTGTGGGCAGCTGGGTCACACAGACCTCTCTAGTGCCTCAACACCCCACAAGTCCCGAAGGCTGTTGGATCGCTCAATCCTTTTGGAGACCAGCTCTATACCTATCTTGTGGGATGCTGGGTAGCACAGGCCTCTGTGGAGCCCCAGGTCCTGCTTCTGGTGGCTGGGGAGTGCTGCTGCCCAGTGGAACTCAGCTCCTGCTCAGCCTTTGCTGTAGTTTTTGGGGATGGTTCTCTGATGCTGGTCTGTGCTTATTTTGCCTGGGGATGGATGTCTGCTCCCAGTCTCTGTTGCTGGGGATATATCTGGATTCTGATTGGGCTGCGTAGGGGATGGTGCTGGGCTCCTGGCCATTTGTGGCTTCTGCCACCGGCACCTTGGCAGCTCTGCTAATGTGCACTGACTAATTTGTGTTGACACAGGGTGTCCACTGGACTGATGGTGCCAGGTACGCTGGTGGGCTCAGGTTGCTGGGCCCTAGCCGCTCCCACTGCCTCTTCCCAGGGAAGACCTGGGATCTTCCAAAATGGTGGGACCTCCCCGTGGCGCAGGGAGAAGGGCCCTGAAGAGCTGCTTACCGCAGTGGCCGGCTGCTCCTATCCACAGCACAGGAACCTTCTGCTTCATGGCTCTGCACTGCACAAGTTTGGTCATCCAACTTCAAGTCCACTCACACTCTCTCACACACTAATTCACTCTCTCACACACTCACCCTCCCTCTGGTCCTGCCCACTGCCATCTTTTCAATCCTGAATACATTTTTCTTCATAGTGTTGCAGCTATTTGCATCTTTATTAAGTCCACTTTACCTTGGATGACTGGGATAATTCTTTAATTCCACATATATAATGGGATCAGCAAAATGTAACACATATATTTTCACTGAGAAAAACCATGAAGTACTTCAGTTTCTGAATTCATCTGTGCACTGCTGTAATTTAGCAAATTCCCTTGTAGAAATTTCTTTTAAATTCCACATCAGAAAGATGCTTCTGAGTAAAAAAAGAGGAGATGGATCCAGTATGACTGGAGGCCACTCAGTCCCAGTTCCTTTATCCCCTTCCTGGTGACTGGGCCATACCCAGGACCACTGATGTTTTGAGCATCTCTTGCGGGACAGTTCATTTTCCTTCAATGAGGTATTTTATCTGAGGCAAGTTAGCCCTGGCACAATGTATACAAGATATTAAGGTTTCCAAATAAATTATTATAAAGGATGAGATTTTAGGAGTAGGTAAAGAATATCAGGTTATTCTGTGTTATCAATGAAAGTTTAAGCAAAATATGAACACAAGAGTTTATGCTCAGTCTGGGCCACAAGATTTCTGTCTGGGTCATGTGGTCCTTTTCAGTGATTCAAGTTCTCTTCATGTCCTTCAGACTAATCTTGGTTGAGGGGAAGGTGGCTGAGAAGCAAATACATACTAAGGCAGCCACAAGAATAAACATTTTTTTACAAATGCAGAAAGAGAGTAATACTTTACACAGAGAAATTAATTTTCAACATTGGCATTAACTTACTTGAAAACTGATTCTTCTACTTTGATGTAAAGTTCTCATCGACTTTGACTATAACCACCAGAACCATAAACAAGGTGCATTTAACCAATTCCCAAACTGATGCCCACAAACAAGTCCAAGGAAGCAAAAAATGTACAAAAGAATTTTTGCGAGCAATCTTAGACCATTTAGCTAGACCTTTCTGAAGGAAATATACATATATCTTACATTTAGTTAAATGTAAACTCTCTCTAAACCAAGGAACCGGTGTGACTTTGAACCTGTAAATTAAACGTTTACTACCTACCCTAGTTCTAACCTTCAAGCAAGCACCCACCCAAACAAGCATACCAGACACATCCCCGTTTCAGGATCACAGGTGTCACTGTGGTTGTTACAGTTGCAGGGCACACAAGGAGCAAGCAGAAGGCGAGGTCCCCTGTCACCACCTTCTGGAAGCTTGCCTCTGTAGTAACCAGGTGCACAGTCCTGAGAAGATGCAGAAGGAAAGGCAATGAATAAGCAATGTGATTTTTAAATGGGCAAAAACTTGAGTAGACATTTCTCCAAAGAAGATACACAATGACCAATAAGCACATGAGAAGATACTCAACATTACTAATCACCAGAGAAATGCAAATCAAAACCACAGTTGGACACCATCTCACACCCATTAGGATGACTATTATCAAAAACAGAACAGAAGAAAACAAACGTTGGTGAGGACGTGTGGAGGTGGAAGCCCTGTGCTTTGCTGGAGGGAACATCAAATGGTGCAGTACTGTGCACAGCAGTCTGGCAGCTCCTCAGATGTTATAACGGCCCTGGCCACGTGTGCTCAGAGGTTAGAGCATCAGCACTCGGATTGAAGACTCTTGGGTTTGATTGCCAGTCAAGGGCAAGTACCTCAGTTGCAGGTTTGATCCCCACCCCGGTTGGGGTCATGAGGGAGTCAACAAATCAATGTTTCTCTCGCTCTCTCTTTCTCTCTCCCTCCCTCTCTCCCATTCTATCTAAAAATCAATGCAAAAATATCCTCCGGTGAGGATTTAAAAAAAAATTTAAAACAGAATTAGCACATGATCCAGCAATTCGACTTCTGGTATAAACCCCAGAGAACTGAAAGCATAGTTTGGAGAGATATCTGTATACCCATGTTCATAGCAGCATGATTCACAATAGCTGAGAGATGGAACAACCCAAGAGTCCATTAACAAATGAATAAATAGACAAAACGTGGTTTACACATCCAGTAGAATATTACTCAGCCTTCAAAAAGAAGCACATCCTGATACATAGTACAACATGAATTAACCTTGAAGACATTATTCTAAGTGAAATAAGCCAGTCACAAGAAAACAAATACTGTCTTTTGATTACACTCATCTGAGGTAGGTAGAGAACTTACATCATAGCCTCAGAAAACAGAATGGTGGTTACCAGGGACTGGTGGGAGGGGGATGGGAGTTAGTGCTTAATGAGCACAGAGTATTAGTATTTCCAGGTGGATATTCTAAAGACTGGTGGTACATCACTGTGAATGTACTTAACACTACAAAGCTGTACACTTAAAAATGGTTAAGATGGTCAAATTTATGTTTATACATATTTTACCACATTAAAAAATTAATAGAAACATAATAGACACACAAAATTCTGTTCATCAGGGACTTCTGGTCAAGATGGTGGCATAGGTAAATGCGATACCACGTCCTCCCACAACCGCATCAAAGTTACAACTAAACTACAGAACAACCATCATTCAAAACTACCTGAAATCTGAAAGCTGAATGGAAGTCCTACAACTACGGAATTAAAGCAGAGGCATGGAGACTGGTAGGAGGGGCGGAGGCGGACGGGCTGGTCCCACACCCACATATGGTGGATACAAATCAGGAGGATACCTTGGCTGGGAAGGTCCTTTCTGAGGACTGAGGGGTCCCTGTCCCACACCAGACACCCTGCTAAGGGTTCAAGTGACAGGAAGAGAAGTCCCCATAACTTCTGGCTGGAAAAACCAGCGGGAACTGAGGCTCAGAGAGGTTGACCAGGCTGGAGCCCCAGACAGCTCCTTAAAGGGCCTGTGCATGGACTTACTTGGACTCTCTCCTCTAAGCTTGGAAGGGAGGCAGCTCCTGGGGCACCAGAGACATACAGAGAAGAACTGAAAGCTGTTTGGCACTGGAGCGAGGGCTGGAGAGGGGGCTTTCTCCAGGACAGACGTGCTGTCAGAGGCCTTTGTTCCTTTGGTGAGCCTTTCCCTGGGGCAACAGACAGCCACCATATCTGGGACTCCAACAACCAGGCTCATATTAGTTGCCCCGCCCTGGTGATTCCCTGAGACCCTGCCCCGCCCCACCCAACTTTCAGGCCCACCCAAGCTGTTGCCAGTTGCTTCACCATAGGTTTGGCCTGTCCTGTATCCAACTTCAGGTTTTCCTAAGTCCTTTCAAACAAGCAGCATCTGGTCTCAGTTAGCCCCTATCTCTCCTTAAGTAATACACAGAAACAAACACAGGGAGGAAGCCAAAGTGAGGAGAAAAAAAAACAGGTCCCAAAATGAAAGAACAGAAAAAGTCTCCAGGGAAAGAACTAAGCGAAATGGAGCTATGCAACCTAACAGATGCTGAGTTCAAAATACTGCTTATAAGGATGCTCAATGAACTTAGTGAGAACCTCACTAAACTTGGTGAGGGCCTCAAGAGCATAAAAAAGGACCAGTCAGAAATGAAGGATGCAGTCAGAAATGAAGGAGGCACTAACTGAAATAAAGAATAGTGTACACAGATTTAATAGTAGAGTAGGTAAAGCCAAGAAGCAAAACATTGATTTGAAATATAAGGAAGCAAAAAACACCCAATCAGAAAGGCAAAAAGAAAGAATACAAAAAAATGAGGATAGTGTAAGGAGCCTCTGGGACAACTTCAATCAAGCCAACATTCGCATCTTGGGGGTGCCAGAAGGAGAAGAGAGAGAACAAGAAATCGAAAACCTATTGTAAATAATAATGGCAGAAAACTTCCCTAACTTGGTGAAGGAAACAGACATTCAAGTCCAGGAAGCACAGAGAATCCCAAACAAGATGAACCCCAAGAGACCCACACCAAGACACATCATCATCAAAATGCAAAAGGTTCAAGACAAAGAGAGAATCTTAAAAGCAGCAAGAAAAAAGCTGTTAGTTACCTACAAGGGAGTTCCCATATGACTGTCAGCTGAATTCTCAAAAGAAACTTTGCAGGCCAGAAGGGAGTGGCAAGAAATACTCAGAGTAATGAAAAGAAAGAACTTCTTTTCAAAGCTGTCATTAAGAATCGATGGCCATATAAAGAGTTTCCCAGACAAGAAAAAGTTAAAGGAGTTCATCACCACCAAATCATTATTATATGAAATGTTGAAGGGTCTTTTTGAAGAAAAAGATAAAATATATGAACAAACAAAATGGCAATGAATACATAGCTATCGACAATGGAATCTACAAACAAAATGAACAGGCAGAGTAGAAACATTCTCATAAATACAGAGAACATTTTGTTGGTTGTCAGATGGGAGGGGGGATGAGGGAATGGGTGAAAAAGGTGAAGGGATTAAGAAGAACAAATTGGTTGCTAGACTGACAAACCTCAAAGAGAAGGGGGTTGGGGAGTGGGAAGAAATAAACCAAAGAACTTATATGCATAACCAATGGACACAGACAACAGTGTGGGAAAAGGCAGGAGGGGGGTGGTAGTGGAGAGTAGGGGGTCAATGGGGAAAAAATGAGGAACATCTGTAATACATTCAACAATAAAGATAAAAAAAATAGAAAAAGTAAAAATAAAATCTACAATCATAAAAATGGCATTTCTTAAAAAAAAAGTTCTGTTCATCACTTGGAGCTGCTATAACAAGCATATTTTAACTCAAAACCAGTAAATGGATGTTAATCACAGTTTCCCTACCTGACATGAGAACCCAGCCGTGCCAGGAGGGCAGAGACAATTCTCCAACAGCGAGGCCACCTGCCTCCCCATCAGCAGCCCGTCGGCCTTTCTGCCGACATCCATTGAAATGTTTGAGATTCTGTGAAACCGTTGTGTTAAGAAGTATTAGTGAGAGAAAACACTAACGTTTAGAAAGACACTTTGTAGAAACATAGTGATATTTGCACATGCCTTAAACCCAAGCATTCCAGCCAGTGTGGGTGTAGTTCCTCCTCAGGGTTATAAAGGAAATGTGTGAAGCACATTCATACTCTCATTACACAGTGAAGGTTCTCCGTCCACGTGTTAGCTTTAAAAATAGTGTGACAGCTCTGTCCAGTTTGGCTCAGCGGTTGAGTGTCAGCCTGTGGACCAGAGAGTCCTGGGTTTGGTTCCTGCTAGGAGTACGTACCACAAAAAAATAAAATAAAATAGTGTGACAGCCCTGGCCGGGTGGCTCAGTTGGTTGGAGCATTATCCCATGAATCAAAAGGTTGCAGGTTTGTTTCCCGGTGAGGGTGCCTACGAGAAGCAGCCGATGGATGTTTATTTCTCACATCCATGTTTCTTTCTCTCTCTCTCCCTTCCTCTATCTTTACAATAAAAGCACATCCTAAGGTGAGGATTAAAAAAAAATAGTGTTACAGAAAGTATACCTGAAAGACCTCTTGAAGCAGCAATTTGGCCAAAACTCAATGGCTGAAAATAGCAGAACTTAAACATTTTATTTTTTACATTTTATCCTCATTAAGATATTACCATTATATTTCATATCCACAGTAGTATGGGAGATGAGTGATCTGTGTCATTTTTCATACATTTCACACTAATATTAAAATTTGATAAGGTTTTGGTAGAGAACAGAAATACATATATTAATAAAGATAGGAGGTAATGGGGGTGAAGTGAACCAAATCCCTCCATTTTGCTTTCACGTAAGAAAAATAATTTTAAAATTCTAGAGGTTTCCAAGTACCTGCTTTGCTGTAACCCTTGGCCGTAAGATGCTTTGATGAGAATGTACTCGATGTTGCTAAGAACAGACATAAAATCTGAGCGTGTGACAGGTTTTTCAGAAACAGAATTAAAATATTTCCAATAATTCTGTGGATGAGAAACACAATGAAATTCAGAATGCAAATTCCCAGAAGCATATGAATTCACAAAGTGATTCATTTACATATTTTTCCAGAAATGAGCCCAGTTCTATGCATGACACTAAGTTTAACTGAGGAAGCTCTTCTGTCACCTTCCAGGGGCAGCGGCTATGCCACGCTCATTTATCCACACTCATCACCCACGGTAACCACACAGTGGACGGTCAGTCAGCATCTCCCCGTGAATGACCCAGATTCCAGCAAGTCCAAAGACTTCCTACCATTGTGTCCACACAGACTTGTGTACCAAGATAAAAGATTTAAATGCAATTCCCACTAAATTAACATAAGCCGAACATCCACATCTTGAGAATAAGAATTTGGGTCATTTTTAGAGACCTTGCTAAACCTCCTAAAATTCTGATCCCAGGGTCTCCGAGATCACCCTCTTACTACCAGCTTAGTGACTTCATTACACCCGTAACCAAGTTCACACGTTTGTTGGGTTTATATAAAAAGAGCGTGTGGTCACCTCTTTCATTTCTACGTCTTGCTCCTGTCTCACTCCGTTCTCCGGTGCGGGCGCATCCATGTAGATGACTTGCTTCCTGGTCCGGCCTCCTCTGATGAGCACTTGGGGCTCCAGGTTGAAGGTTCCCATGCCATTGGAGGAATAGAAGGCCACGCTGTACTTCAGTTTGCCACCATAGGCCATGAGCTACCAAACAGTGAATTGTTGTTTACTTCTCGGACACAGCATTGGTCTGAAAGTATTTCATTACAAGCCTGCTGCTATTTGGAAATCTTGTATCTTAAAAATATATCACATGGATGGAATATGTTATCTAGAATTTGTTTTCTAATTCTACTTAATAACAGATTAAGTTGACTCAAGCTATAGTCCTTTTTTTTATTAAGTAATATTTAAAAAAATTTTTCAATTAAATTTATTGGGGTAACATTAGTTAATATAATTTTCAGGTGTCAATGTTATAATTCAACATCTGTATAGTCTATTGTGTGCCCACCACCCAAAGTCTAGTTTCCTTCCATTATGATATAATATTTGAGCCCTCCACCCACTGTACCCTCCTCTCACCCCCTTTCCACTCATATGTGGACTATAATCCAGTTTTTTAAACCACGTTATTGAGGTATGATTGACTGGGAATGTGTGTGGCTCCAGGCTGGGTGGGCCTCACCTGGTCTCCCTGGAACTGTCCCGGCAGCCACCAGTAAAATGGCTCTTCGTGGACATGCTGCCTGACAGTCACAGCATCCAGGAGGACATCAGGGGCCTGATAATACACCCCTTGGGTTGTGCCCCTGAGGTTGCTTTGAGAAACCACACGCAGAAGAGGATGATCTGAGCCCAGCATTATCTAGTCACAGAAGGGAAGGAAAATGCACCTTAGGACATGAATTAATGCCATACCTTTGATTTGTCAGATTCTACCAGTATTTCACAGACAAAATAGCTTCATTATTAAAACAAGAATAATAAAAACTTTCCCTTTAAACTTAAACCATCTGGATTAAAATGAACAAAACATGCTATAAGCATTTAGGGTCAAACAGTTGCTCCGGGGACAACATTCAGTTATATGGAGGAGACTGTTGAGATATTACATGTTATCTTCTCTCCAACTAAAGCTTTTGATAGATCAGCTAAGGAGCAACACTGAATGCTTTTAGTCCCAGCTTGATCTATTTCTTTGGAAAATAGAAGCAGAACTCAGATTCATAACGAACCAAATTAGTGTCCCCGGATTTCTGATGCCGTAAGAGCAAAATTTAATGTAAGCACTTAACTGTTTGTCCTCCCTGCACAAACTCCCCAGAGGAGAGGCCTTGAAAAGAGAGCGTTTTCACTGCATGCCTAACTTACTGGTGTCCTCACATAGCCCTCCAGCTCTGAGCAGAGCCGTGACAGCCCGAAGCAGAAGCAGGGGGTGCACCCCAGAGGGTTGTCAGCCCGGAGAGCGTAGGTCCCAGCTCGGCACTCGCTGCATCGAAGGCCAAGGACATTTTCCTGAAGGGGAAAAATAACAGATTCATTTTTGCCTGGAAAAAAGAGACACGATTTCTGAAGAAACAGAAATGAAATAAACCAAACCATGAAAATAATTTTGAATCAACAAACATTCCTTAGGCAAGTTCCTTAACCTCTCTGAGGATCAGTTCTCTCAAAAATTCAATCAGTGACTCCTGAACAACAGCTGATGATCAGGATCATCCTGGAAGCTTCAGGAAAATACAGATCCCCTGACGAGACTCCTGGAGGGGGCCCTAGAATCCTCCTGGGGTCCCGGTGACTCTGATGGCCAGCCAGGGTGGAGAACCCTGGACCAGGTCCTGTTCAGACCATCTGTCATGAGAACTGCTATCATAAATGTGGGGAGCCAGAAATATTCAGATATTTCCATTACTCCCAGGTCAGAGGATATATATGTGTTTTCCCTTCCTCATGCCCTGTCTAATCAACCCACTACTGACTACTGTCTCTCTTGCATCTCGCCAGACCCAGAAAAAAAACCCAAGAAGGTGGCCAATGAACTTCTTATAACAATGCACAATGGGAAAACTAATGGACATATGTGGAATTAAACATGATGTTGAAATTTTACCTCCTGGGAAAATAAGAAACACTAATTTCCTTTCATCTGGCCAGCACATACATACAAAAGAATAATTCCTCACCAGCTTTAAATCACAAATCTTCTTGAGCCCCGTGTTATCTATTTTACCTGTGTATCCAAGACACATCGGCTACCTAGCCAACTGGAACACACGACGGAAAAAACTCAGTGTTTCTCAAATCAGTTCTATCATCTGATACTTGTAATAACCAGTCAAGATCCCATTTAAAGAAGCATCCACAGTTCTAGAAGAGCATACACAGACTTAAACTCAGACCTAGACGGCAGTATGAACTCATTCTGAGAAGCGTCTAAAAGCTAGCTGCTTAAAAGCCCAGAAGTCACGACGATGAGTGGGAGAGCGGAAGGAAGTGAAGCACCAAGGACCCACACCTTGCACGAGCAGGTACCAGTTTCCTGTGCACAGCTGCAAAGACCCTGTTCCTCATCACAGGTGTCCACCAATGTCCCTCTCTGGTCACAGTCACAGGCCACACAGTCTGGAAAGTCTCTGAAGCCCAGGGAGCACTGATGGCAGCTCGGCCCTCCAAAGGCGGGCTTACATGGGCAATGGCCAGTGAGCACATCACATCGCTGGCTGGCTGACCCTTCACCACTGCATGTGCAGGCCTGAGAGAAAAAACATTAAATTGATAAAAAGGCAGCTTTTACATTTTCATGTGCACACAGTGGGATTACAGAAAAACACTAAATGTGGGGACATTATACAAATGAATGAATCTGTCTCTCTATTGCTACACGGATTTGCTTTGCCACGTGCCAACAGGAGGCAGGGACCACGCTGCTGGACATCTGCACATCTTTGTGGCACATGCACACTAGGCCAAGACTGTGACCTGAAATCCAATCTTGTTAATAGGTCCAAATAGTCTGGTAACACTATTTTAGAAGCCAAGGAATTTTTCCATTTTCAAAACACAAACTATATCTAAGTTTAACTGAAGAAAATTACATAGAAAATTGGAACCTTTGAAGACTGGGCATAACCCCTGCCCAATAAAGTGATTTATGCTCTTGTCCTGAAAGATAGTATACATTGCAGAATATATTTAAAGGCACTAAGATAAAATTTTGATCTTCTAACCATCAATTCCACTGCTAGATTCTTGAAGAAAGTTTGAATAATGTATTTTAAGGGTGCTGCTCTTTTCACTGTGATGCCTACAATCCATATGAGTTTCACATGGAGCTTTTCAACAGGTGAAAGGCCAGTGAGCAGACAGAGGAAAAGGAGTGGAACTTGCTACAGCAAAGTCATCCTCAGCTAAGAAAATGCAGAGATGAGAGCGCACCTGGCATCCGAACTCCAGGTCGTGGCCCCAGTATCCGTCCTCACATTCTTCACAGGTTACACCTCGGGTGTGAGGAGGGCAGACACACTCCCCCGATTCTGGGTCACATGTGTTCTGAGTGTGAGCGCAGTCACAGGCTACAACACAGACAGAGGCTGGTGTCACAGGTCAGGGCTGGAGAGGCAAGAGCTGAGCTACAAGTTACTTCCCTTGTACTGATCACCTCAACCATGTTCCTAGAAGAGACCACATGATTCCCAAGACCCCTGTGTTTCGTGGGAGGTGGTTCTCCCAGTCAAGAGATGCTGCTGGAAGAGAGGCAATCAGAATACAGTGGGAGAGAGAGGAAAGACTGGAACAATCCTGGATGGGCAGGAAGAACAGATGGAGCTCGTATTTATTGAGCACTTTTTGTGTGCCAAATTGCTGTGTTAAAGACTACATACAACTTTAAAAATAACTCCTTTATGGAGATTACAATGAGTTTCTCTGCTTTGCAAATGAGGAAAGTAAACTAAGTGAAGCTGAGTAATGAATCTAAGCTCACACCATTAGTAGACCTGACCAAAACATATGGCTGTACCCACAACAGAGAAACAGAAAAAAGACATGAAACCCTACACGTGAAAAAGAAAAAGTAAAGAAACTTGATAGGATTAGAAGTCAAAAGAGGGTTCACAGAAAAGTCTAAGATTATGATATAGTCTCAACAATGAGTTTGAAAGCTTACGTGTACAGCCACCGTCCTGGAATGCATAGAAGCCACGCGCACACCTGTCACACCTTTTCCCAGTGACACTTGGTACGCAGTGACACTGGCCTTCCTCTGTGCAGGCATCCGACCTGGAGCCCGACGCGTTGCAGTTACAGGGCCGGCAGCCGAGTCCTGTGTCCAACCCATGATAGCCACGCTGTTTCACAGAAGGGGCAGAATCGTGGAAGCCAAAATACATTTTAACAAGTGAGTGATAACATTAGAATGTTTTCCAAATCAAACATAAGATGTTTTATAGAATCACTAAGTGGACATCATTCCACTCCTTTGTAAATGGAATACACCCTCTCTAGGTAGGGATGCACAGTTGTGTTTGGGGCGTTTGCTCTTTCTAGAAATTGCGGATTCGTTTAGTTTGAACTATGGTAAGGATGTCCGTTACAGGCACTGCTGACAAATACTTTGACTGTATGCACTGACCAGCAGGCTTCTTACCACGCACTGGTCACACTGCCGTCCGGTCACACGCGCTTTGCAGCTGCACAGTCCAGTCTCAGGGTGGCAGGCGTCGGAGAGAGAGCCCTTTCCATGACATTCACAGGCTAGCACACAAACATATCGCAGAATGAAAAATAAAACAGATATATTACTTTGCAATAACTTTAAATATTTTGTATTTTTCTGAAGAGTAAGCAAAAATAGAGTTGGTAGGAAAAACCATCACAGAGAAAAAACTACTGAAGCTATTAAGATAATAATTAGCAAACTAACTTGACCAATTTCATAAATATCTTGACATTTAAAAGATGATCCACCAATGTATATCCACAAATCTTCATTATAAAAACTTGCATTGGAGATTTGAAAATCAATTTTGCCACTTCCTCTCATTCCAATTATGTCTGTTTATTTAATATTTTAAAGCTCAGTAATACCAATCTAGTAAATCAGATATTTCATAGTTTAATGAAAATTATTTCCCTTTTCAACTCATGAGTCATTTGTAGTTCTAATATATTTACCTTCAGGCCAGACTTCAGTCTTATCTACACTTACGACGTTGATGATTAAAGCTACAAAATCCCCCACCTTTTCAAAGTGATGCAATTTAATGGATCCAAGAAATATTTCATTGATATTCATCCCACAGCTGTCAATGTGCACTTCACTTAAAATATTTAATATGCTCACTGACAAAATATCCTGGGGACATATACTATTTATGAGTGCTTGGACTCAGAAAAGCACCATCTCTGTCACATGGCATGGTGATGTGAAAAAGAAAAGACTGCAAATGACCTCACAGCCAAGCCCATTTCGGGTGGCAGCGCACGACAGTGGGAGGCAGAGCGGAGGAGACTGGAAACAGGAAGGCTCAGGCCAGAGGAAGGAGGGAATTCCGCCTCCTTGGCTGACTCCGGCCTCTCGGTCATGGAGGTTTCCTCTGGTGTCAGCCGGTTGACGCTACCAGCTCCTGTGAGGCGGTGAAGAGCTCTGGGCCTCACTCCCCGCTGCCCATTCCTGCTGTCCATTCCTGTTCCAGACTTTGAACACTCTACTAACTCTTTTTATTAAATATGCCCGTTCACTTCCTGCATTTCTGATGCTTTGACTTCAGGCGCCTTGCAGACTCCGGAGACTGTCCCTCGCAGAGCTAGTCTACACCAGCAGGCAGTAACCGCTACAGAGCCTTTCATATGCAAACCAGCCAGTCCAGAGCCCACAGCTCTCCAGTTTGCGTAGGCTCTCACGTCCCACTATCCGCCTGCCCTACTGACTCCAGGGCCACGCCTCAGACTGGCAGCCTTTGCCCCAAAGCTTGCGGAAATTATGGAAACCAGCCAATTCTAAACCTGTTTACCCTGCCTCACCCTTTCCTACCTGCAGAAACCACAGTAAAGGTTCTAGCCCACATTTCCCCTCCTGACCAACCGGGTGCTTCCCCACGGCAACCCCATGCTGGCATCTGTAACAAACACTCATCAATGGTAGTCAGCTCCTGATCCGCTGGCCTGGCCATACCTAAATAATAATAAAACCTATATTTTAAAATGTGCCCTGGCCAGTTTGGCTCAGTGGTAGAGCATCGGCCTGCAGATCAATGAGTTCCAGGTTCAATTTCAGCCAAGGGCACATACCTCGGTTGCGGTTCATCCCCGGTCTTGGTTGAGGTCATGTGGGAGGCAACCAGTCAATGTGTCCCTCTCGTGTCAATGTTTCTCTCTCTCTCCCTTTCTCTCCCTCTCTCTCTACCTGAAGATAAATATAAAAATATCCTCAGGTAAGGATTAAAATGTTCCTCAGCATCCAACCATTCACATCTGTCTCCCACTGAAAACCTCTCTCTCTCTCTCACCCTTAAGTTTCTCTCCAAGGTTCCATCTCCCAACACCCCTATCCTCTCCCTCTCTCTTTCCCTTCCCCTCAGCAGGCACTGTCCAGTGCCCTCCCTTATCTGCTAAAACGACACCTCCTAAAGTCTCAAGGGACTTCCCAGGTGCAAATTCAGTGAGCAGATTCTCAGTCTTCATCTTGCCATATCTTTCTATGAGATGGGACCCTCTAACCACTCTCTCTCCCCTCTAACCTCCCTCTTACCGAGGTTTCAGGACACCTCCTCTTTGGTTTCTCCTTATTTCTCACTTAGTCCCCTCTATGCCTCCCCCTCCATGTCTCACTTACAGCTTCCCCTTCCTCTGGGGAAAATTTAAAGTTCCTATGAGTGTGATCATAAAACACTGATGATGATAAAAAATTACATTTACCATGCCATTTACCAGTCAATGTGTGCCTGTCATGTTACAGGCAACATTTCATTTAACCTTTGTTTAGAAGCAAAGTACTATAATTTCTCTATTTTTCGGTGTGAAGTCTGAACCTGAGCACGATATGTAACTCGCCATATGTCACATAGCTCCTGCATCCTTCTATAATAACAATTATAACAGTGATTATCAGGAAAAGAGTGCTCATTTATACTGACTGCCAGGTGCTTTACATATATTTTAATTCTCATAAGAACCTCACTTAACGTATTTCACATAATATCAGAGCTCAGCAGGGTGCACACAAACTTTTCCTCCATCATCACCACTCTTTGCCCTGGACAGTTATGTCCAAATCCGCCTCTTCAACTACCACACGAACCTGACACTTCTCCAAGTTCTATGTCTTCCCTGATTCCTGATCTCCTGAATATTCAAATGCCTTCCCGGCAATTCCCTGTCAGTAATATTAAATATTGGGATTTTTACTTGGATCATCCTCATAAAATATGGTATTATATTAGTGTGTGGAAGAGATCTTTGGGAAATCCATAAGAGGACTCTGTTATAGATCTGAAAGGATTTCTAGTAAAATATCCTAAAACAGTTGTAGAAATGTATCCCATCAAAGTTAGGGATGAGGAAGGCGGAGCTGAGAAAAGAATAAAAACTGCAAACGCTCAGATACTGTAGAGAGCAGGGACCGTGTCAGCCCGTGAGCAGTGCCGCTGCCTGGGCCAGTCCGACCCATCCTAACCCTGCTCCCTCCACTTTTCTCATCACCACGAATATATCATCGGCACATGAAAACTTGACTACATAAGCCCGGCCAGTGTGGCTCAGTGGTTGAGCGCTGCCCCATGCACCAAGAGGCCGCCGGTGCGATTCCCAGTCAGGGCACATGCCCAGGTTGTGGGCCTGACCCCCAGTGGGGGGCAGTGGGAGGTGGCTAGTTGGTGATCTCTCTCATCGATGTTTCTGTCTCTCTTTCCCTCTCCCTTCCGCTCTCTAAAATCAATAAAGGAAAAAAAAATTGATTACATGTTAAATGATAATATTTTTTATATATTGGGTTAAATAAATTATTTTTAAAATGTATTTCAGCTGTTTATTTTTACTTTTTAAAATGTGGTTACTAAAAAATTTTAAATTACATGTGTGTCTTACATTTCTGTTGGACACATTAATATAGAAAAATAATTTTAAAACTAATAAAAAGAATAAAAATGTTTATTATTAGGAATTATAATAGCTACCGTTTATTTAATGTCTAGAACTTTAAATTTGTTTTCCCTTTGACTTCTCAGAAATGCCTTGATATATACATATAATTATGTCCATTTTATATATATGGAAATAGTGGCTCAGAGAGGTTAATACATTTGCCTAAGGCCACACAGGTTGTTGGTAATCAATTCTGGACTCTTCGAAACTTGATTGTGTGCTTCTCCTCTACATCACCACTTGTAGTTCCCCAATAGACTTGAACCATAAATTTTCAGCTCCTATCATAGTACTTAGAACAGTGGCTGGGAAGAAATAGATACCTAATATTTGACCAAGATGAAAAGTAATGACATGAGAGACTTCCGGTCAAGATGGCGGAGTAGGTAAACGCGGTATCGCGTCCTCCCACAACCACATCAAAGTTACAACTAAACTACAGAACAACCATCATTCAAAACGGCCTGAAATCAAGCTGAATGGAGTCCTACAACTATGGAATTAAAGCAGCAGCCACATCCAGACTGGTAGGAGGGGCGGTGGCGGTGGCAGTGACGGCCTAGTCCCACACCCAAGTGTGGCGGATAAAAATCAGAAGGATACCTCGGCTGGGAAGGTCCTTCCTGAGGACTGAGAGGTCCCCGTCCCACACCAGGACACCAGGTGCCCCGTTCAGGGTTCCAGTGCCAGGAAGAGAATCCCCATAACTTCTGGCTGGAAAAACCAGCGGGAACTGAGGCTCAGGGAAGCTGAAGCGACTGGAGCCCCAGGCAGCTCCCTAAAGGGCCCGCGCACGGACTTATTGGACTCTCTCCCTCTAAGCTTGGAGGGAAGGCAGCTCGAGGGGCACCAGAGACATACAGGGAAGAACTGAGCTATTTGGCACTGGAACGAGGGCTGGAGAGGGGTCTTTCTCCAGGACAAACGTGCTGTCAGAGGCCTTTGTTCCTTTGGTGAGCCCTTCCCTGGGGTGGCAGACAGCCGCCATATCTGGGACTCCAGCAACCTGGCTCACACTGGTAGCCCCGCCCTGGTGACTCCCTGAGGCCCCGCCCCACCCCACCCAACTTTCAGGCCCACCCAAGCTGTTGCCACTTGCTGAACCATAGGATTGGCCTGTTTTTTATCCTGCTCAGGTTTTTCCTAAATTCTTTCAATGAGCAGCATCTGGTCTCAGCTAGCCCCATACCTCTTATTAAGTAATACATAGAAACAAACACAGGGAGGCAGCCAAAATGAGGAGACAAAGAAACAGGTCCCAAATGAAAGAACAGAAAAAATCTCTAGGGAAAGAACTAAGCGAAATGGAGATAAGTAACTTAACAGATGCTGAGTTCAAAATACTGCTTATAAGGATGCTCAGTGAACTTAGTGAGAACCTCAGTGAACTTAGTGAGGGCCTCAAGAGCATAAAAAAGAAATCATGGATGCACAGTTAGAATTGAAGGAGGCATTAACTGAAATAAAGAATAATTTACACAGCTTCAATAATACAGTACGTGCCCTGGCCAGTTTGGCTCAGCGGTTAGAGCGTCGGCCTGTGGTCCGGAGAGACCCGGGTTCAGTTCCCGCTAAGGGCACGTACTTCGGTTGCAGTTTGTCCCCGGCCCTGGTTGGTCGTGCGGGTGGCAGCCACTCGATGTGTCCCTTCACATCGATGTTTCTCTCTCTCTCTCCCTCCCACTCTATCTGTACAAAAAATGGAAAAATATCCTCGGGTGAGGATAAAATAATAATAATAATAATAATAATAATAATAATACAGTACGTAAATCCAAGGAGCAAACCATCTATTTGAAATATAAGGAAGCAAAAAATGCCCAATCAGAACATCAAAAAGAAAAAAGAATCCAAAAAAATGAGGATAGTGTAAGGAGCCTCTGGGACAACTTCAAGCGTGCCAACATCCGCATCTTGGGGGTGCCAGAAGGAGAAGAACGAGAACAAGAAATCGAAAACCTGTTTGAAACAATAATGGCAGACAACTTTCCTAACTTGGTGAAGGAAACAGACATACAGGTCCAGGAAGCACAGAGAATCCCAAACAAGATGAACCCCAAGAGGCCCACACCAAGACACATCATCATCAAAATGCAAAAGGTTCAAGACAAAGAGACAATCTTAAAAGCAGCAAGAGAAAGGCAGCTAGTTACCTACAAGGGAGTTCCCATAAGGCTGTCAGCTGCTTTCTCAAGAGAAACTTTGCAGGCCAGAAGGGAGTGGCAAGAAATATTCAGAGTGATGAAAAGCAAGAACCTACAACCAAGATTACTCTATCCTGCAAAGCTGTCATTTAGAATCGATGGCCATATAAAGAGTTTCCCAGACAAGAAAAAGTTAAAGGAGTTCATCACCACCAAAGCGTTATTATATGAAATTATGAAGGGTGTTTTTGAAGAAAAAGATAAAATATATGAACAAACAAAATGGCAATGAATACATATCTATCGACAATGGAATCTACAAACAAAATGAACAGGTAGAACTAAAACATTCTCATAGATACAGAGAACATTCTGTTGGTTGTCAGATGGGAGGGGGGAGGGAGGAATGGGTGGAAAAGGTGAAGAGATTAAGAAGTACAAATTCATTGCTAGACTGACAAACCTCAAAGGGAAAGGGGTTGGGGGGGTGGGAAGAAATAAACCAAAGAACTTATATGCATAACCAATGGACACAGACAATAGTGTGGGAAAAGACGGGAGTGGGGCGGGAGTGGGGAGGAGTGAGTCAATGGGGGAAAAATGTGGAACATCTGTAATACATTCTACATTCAACAATAAAGATTTTTAAAAAAAAGAAAAGAAAAATAATGACATGAGCATTGTAAAAGCATTCCATAAACTTTTAATCTTTATAAAAATACAAGTTATTATAAGTTATTACATGATTAGATGATATGATAACCTATCAAGGTGGCCACACTAAAGATCAGGTTGATTGTTCCAGGGCTATAAGATCTTACTGATTTCTTGGAGAGTGCCTGTAAAAATATCTTTTCTGTATCGCTAGTACCCTCTTGTGTCTCCACATTGTAATAGCACAGTAGGCCTTCCACATTTATGGGAAATTATCCAAAAAAATCGTAAATGACATTTTAAATCTTTCATTCCTTTAAGAACTGCAAAAAAAAAATATGAGGACTGTGTTGGCCCTTCAGCTTTAATTCTGTCATCTGGGGCATAGGAAGATCTACTTTTCCTCAATGCGTGATTCTTCCTGATCCATAATTTCAAGGACCTAAGCAGAGCCTAATAGAGCAATGTGGGGTCGGTAGGTCAGGCACAGACTGCTAAGACATGCCAGTGTCTAGAGTCTCCCTATTGCCCACACATCCTGGAAGCCCAGCTGCTTCATGAAACCCCTTAGTGTCTCCCTCTCACACGTGACAGGCTGTGAGCATCCCTCTTCCTTCATCTCAGTCCCTGGGAGCAGTGCCCAGCACTTCGTAAAATCCTACTTTCCTCAGATGAAAGGGTGCATCTTTCTTAGGCCATCTGATCTTCGTGTGGAATAACAGATCAAGCTAACATAAGGTATTTAGGGACGGCTCGGATCTTGGGTCTATACCCAGCATGAACACAAGAATCACTTGATAAAGCTACCTCAGCTCTTTCTGACACCTGTAAGTAAATGGACTGACTTCACAGCCCATACACCCACCTCTGCAATTCTTAGCAGTCACAGCGTCGCCATAGAACCCGTCCGCACACCTCTCACAGTGGGCGCCGTCTGTGTTTCCAATGCACCTCAGACATTCCCCTGTGACGGAGTCACAGTGCCCAGTCTCCAAGGGGTCAACATTCCCACTGCAGTTACAGGGAACACAGGACTCCCCGGGCACTGTTGGGTTTCCATAGTAACCGTCTGCGCATCTGCATAAAAAGATCAAAAGAGGGATACAAATAAATGCAATTTCTCTAGTCATTACCCCGCCATCCAGGGGTTCTCTGAATGGTTCATCAATCAGACTGACTCTCGTTACATAGATTTACTGTGGAAGGTATGCACCTCCAAGTTCGAACATTCACAGATTCCCTTCGCTCATTGAGAAGAAGGAGGAATGTGTCTAAAATGAGCCATAAATCCAAGGGAATGAGCACCTGGCCTCCGGCCAGCTCAGCCTGCATCCCAGCACTCAGAGATGTCACTCTCCTGCGGACTGTAACCAGACTCGGCACTAAGACTCTCACGTGGGAATGGGCAACATTGGCTTTCAGGCTCCAGAAGACAGTAATTAATCAAACCACCCTCCCTTATGAACTTATTCAGAGTAATTGGATATTTAAATGTGTAAACAGCCAATCCTGACTCCTCACTGATTCCTGTTCTTACAGATGAGAACTCAGATTAGCTCAAGGAGCTCGAATGCCATTCTCAAAAAAGTCTCAGGAAGTTTCAACATTAATTTTTTAGTCGATATACTGGCTTTCCTCTATAATATAAAATAATAATTACATACCAAAACTCTAAAACCACACTTAACTACACATTTAATAAACACACAGAATTTATATGAAGTTTATAATGCAACTTTTGGAAACAGTGGAGCGATGCAGAGTACCTCTCGCACCAAGTTCCTGAGTATCCCAGGGCACACTGGTCACAGGTCACTTCATCTCCATCATCTAGGTGGCAGGTGGGGCTGAAGCTGTCAAAACAGTAGAAGTGAATGCAATTTCCAGTAGATAGTGTAAAATTTCTAAATAGTTCAAGGGCTTAATTTCTACTACTCATGTCCTTACAAACTTTCATCGGGTCCTCAATCCTTAGCCCAGTATCTAGGCCCCAGTCCTCACAACTCACCATCTGGGCACTGGACACTCTCTGCTTCTGTACCTGCTCATCTCTCAATCCAGAGTGTGCTTCTCCCCCCATTTGCCTGGGTTCACCTGGCTGGTCCCGTGACCACCTCAGCTGTCACCTTCCCCAGGAGGCTGCTCTGAGTTCCTCTCCTCTGGGCTCCCTGGCACTGGTCTGCCTGCTTCAGAGCCCCGTCCTCACAGGCCAAGAGTGAGCTCCTTACACGCTTCAGCAAACCTTTCCTAAAGGACCCCTCTGCTGATCAGGGGCCCTTCAAACTATTCCTAAGTCTTGGGGAGGCCTGTGAAGGGAGGTATGAGAGAGGATGAGAGTCCCTCACAATGTCATCACAGTAACCCTGACTGTATCTGTTTTATACACTGGAATTTCAAATAAAAATCCCCTTTGGGGGATTCTTTGGGTGAAGGTGGAGGAAGTCCTAAAGGTAAACCAGTGGTGGTGGGGGTTTCAAACCACTGGCCTGCAGGAAGCACAGGCCCAGCATGATGGATAAGGCCTTGCAGGTGGCCGTCTCCTCCCCTCCCCTCAGGCCTGTGCTCCGGCTCTCTCATTCCTCAAGCAGGGTCTGCTCCTGCTGCCGTCTCGGCACTCAGTTCCTTCTTCCTGAGCTGCCCTTCTCTGCTGCCTTCAAATTCCTTCTCATCCTTCAAATCTCAGATCGAGAGCTTCCTCAGAGTCATCCCGGGCCCATTCCCACCACACAGTGGACATTCCCCCAAAGTGTCATGACCACACTGTGGATTCCGGGGCCCAACAACCATGGCTGAGCAGTTTGATACTCAGAGTATTTACCACAATGCCCGTACATAGTTGTGCAATAAATAATTGTTGAATCAATTAAACGAATTCAGTCCATTCTCAATCAGTTGAATTTTAGTCATGAAATCAAAACCTTTCACAGCCAAGGGTCATGTTTTATTCATCTCTGTATCCCCTATACCTCCTAGCCCAGTGGTAGGCACACAATACACATTCGTGAAAGAAGTGATGACCAACTACAGACCCAAAAGGGGAAAAAATGTATGCAGATGTTCTTGCCATCACACAGCTTTCCTTGCCTAGTTTAATATGCCAAGCGTTTTATTTTTTAAAGAGAATCCATTCCTCATTTTTAATCCTAACCAATTAACAGTGGGTCAAATCACTCTTATTGCACACAGAGTGTACTCTGAAGATATCAGCGCACACCTGGATGGATGTTCTGGCCATGTCAGGTCGGCGCCAGGCTTACTTGTTGGAGGCTGAGGAGAGGGGGCAGGCGCAAGGCTGACAGTCCCCAGGAGTCCCTCGGGCAGGCCGCCCATGAAAGCCAGGCAGGCACTGCTCACAGCGGTCCCCAGTGGTGTTGTGTCCGCACGCCTAGGACACATGCAAGGAAACGACTCAGCTTGGGTTCTGTAAAGGGGTCTCAGATCCACCTAAAAACAACTTGAAGTACAAGTGAAAAAAAAGACAAAATGCTAAAACATGTCACCAAACTCTGTTATATGAGGAGGGGTTGTCTGCTGCCAGATTAACTAATAAAATTTTTAATTTGAATAAGTGGAAGCACACGAACTTTCATTTCTGACCACATCAGAGGGACTGATATTGCTGCCCTTCTGTAGGAGACAGTCAGCAAACGGCAGATCTGCCAAGCAGCTGCGTTCAGGCCCTGGACAACAGCAGGTCGGTGACTCAGAAAGAACGAAGACGGCGGGATGAGTCCTCCAGCCGCATGTCTTTCTGCCCAGAGACACTTAATGGGGGGGGGGGGTGTCTTGCTGAGTTGAGAAGACAGAGGCCAGAGTTTGGGGAGACCAAACCTGCTGGCATTTGGGCAGAGGACTGGAACTTCTTAGAGCAAGAGCTCCAGAAATCTTCATGGGAGACCCCTTCAAATAGCTACTGAGCACTAAGCTGCTGGAGCACCGACAGCACTCCTGGAGGTCAAAGAAAGACAGGTGACCTGTAATAAACACTTGTATTTCCTCCCTTTGTACCAGGGTTTCATTTAAGGTTGTCCTATGCTAAACTTAAACATGTACACAAATCACCTCGGTTAAATGTTGATTGTGAGTCGGGAGGGCGGACAGGGACCTGAGATTCTGCATTTCTCCCAGATGACACCCATGCTGTTGGTCCTCAGATGATATTTCGATAACAACGGCTTAGAGTCTAAGACTTAGACTCTTTTTATTTTTCCCGCCCCTCCCCCTTGGTTTTGATAATTAATACAAATCAATTGCAAATGCAACTGGTAAGCAATTACATGGTTGCCCTGAAAGTATTACACAAAATAACTAGTTTCATTAAAATACATTTGATTATGTACAATTACAAAATGTCTGTGATATGTTTGTTCTCTTTGCTCAAATGGCAATATGGGGTCTTTTTTCTCTTTGGGAAAACTATTAAGTAGTTCTTTTAAAGAACCTGCTGAGGGTTTGTTTCAATGTTTTCTCAGGTGTGAGCTGCCATCCCACTAAATGACCATCTCTGTTGGTGGATCTGGTATGTGACGGATTAAAGGCTCACCAGCTTGGGGAGGAAAAACATCTGCTCTTGATTGGAAAGGAGAAATATGAGGGCCGGAGACATGCACAGATGCATTTTATGCTCCTCTCTTTGCAAGGCAAAGAAATTGCCTTCTCTTTGGGATAAGAGCAGGGAGAGCTCGGAGAAAAGAATAAGGGCTAAGGTGACCTATGGATTCTGGGCGACTGTGCTGGGTCAGCATGGGTTCATCGATTGTAACAAAACGTAGCACTCTGGTGGGGGGTGTTGATTATGGGGGAGAATGTGCATGTGTGAGGGTGTATCTGAGAAATCTCTGTACCTTCCTATATGCTGTAACCTAAAACTGCTCTTTAAAAAATAAAAGAATAGAAACACTATGAAGAAATGGAAATTTCTCTCTAATTAACTATAAATAAAATGTATTCTGAAAGCTAGATTGCTATGTACAAGGCCAGGGGCTATGCACAGCTTTATAAAAGACAGAATGAAAGATTTCTTTTAAAAACAGAATAGAAAAAAAAAGTTAGATTAAACAGGTCTATGATGCTACCAAGTTTGATATTCCTTAAATCTCAATCTAAATTTTTATTACTTTTGCTCCTTTGAACATTAATTATTTAAAAAAGGAAAATAATTTTACAGTGGAAAATCCTGGCAGACACCACCTTCATTCAAGTGACCCTGGCTAACATTCCCAGGAGGAAGATGGTGACATCACGTACCCCAAACAGGAGGCACTGAGGGGACGTCACCTCCACATCCACCTGCCCCAAATGCATACCCTCAATCTAGTCATGAGAAAACAGACTAGCCCGTGGAAGGACATCCCACAGAATGTCCAGTGCTCTTCAAAAGTACCAGTCACGAAAGACAAGGAAAGACTAGACACGGGCAGCCTGAAGGCGGCAAGGCCACGGAGTGCAATGTGGGATCCTGGGTTTGAAAGAATAAGGGGCATGAATGGAACAACTGATGAAATCTGAGTGCAGTCTGTAGTTTAGTTGATGGGACTTGCCAATGTTAAAATCTTATCTTTGTTAACTGCTAGGCTATGCAAGATGCCAGTGAAGAAGCAGGGTGAAGGCGAAGCACGGAACTATCTATTTTTGTAACCCTTTTGTAAATTTAAAATTATTTCCAAAAAAAGTAAAACTATAAAAATTACCTTTTATGGTGATCAGAGCTTTAAGGGAAGTTGGTATTTGGCAGTTACACTTAGGCGTAAGTATACATTTTTGTAAATACATATTAATAGAAGCGTGCACAAATATTCTTTCAGCCTACCTGTAACTAGAGCCATAGGGGGCACTACCACGACCTGCTGACCACCCCAAGTGTTGGCAAGGCCTCCCTGCACAAGGCTGGCCTTGCAAACCCCAACGGCAAAGGGAGAGATGTTTCAAAGCAACAACCTCATCAAGCAGTGGGAAGCTGAGGAAACTGATCCCAGAGCACTGAGACTGTGCAAATTCTGTAGACGCTTTACTTACAGAACAAAGACATGAACAAAATGAATGTGTACTTATAGAATAAAAACAATTAGGTTCTGGAGGGAAAAAAGCTATCCCTGGCACCTTGCCAAGATCTCCATAGCTCTGATAATTTCCCCTAGCCTAGCCCTGTGGCTCAATCAATCTCTTGGAAAGAGCATGAAAATATCCCTGTAGGATGACTGGGGTTCAGCTAATTAGCATATGCATTCACTTAATCTGTGAGGAGTGAACCCATTAAAACTCAGGAGTGTGGCCTGGCTTCAGGCATAAGAGCCTGAAAGAATTCCTGATTGAAGTTAAAAAACAAGTTTTGCTCTGTATCTGTCCCCAAGTTCATTCTCAAGATTAATGACATATTTGTTAAGCCCTGTTTCAGCTCATATTGCATGAAAGAAGTACTTGTTTAAAGAGTTGATCCAAGCTAATAATAAAACACTACATATTGTACAAACAGTGTGATTATTAGTTTTATTATCCCTCTCATGATATATAATGTTTAAAAAATTCTTGCATTTGTATTTAAAAGATCTGATCCTTTTTATTTAATCAGTGGACAACATTTTCTAGCTTTATATGGCAATTTGTGGCTTTATCATCTTGCAAAGTAAATAACTATGTTTCGTTGTTCTAATAAAAATCTACAGTGAAATTATATTCTCCCTTTTCACTATCACCAAAGTAACATATTTTTCCAAAAAAAGAAAAATAGCAGGAAATATTTTATGACATGAACTTAAATCTGCAAATTTCCTTTGGGGTCTTCAAGGGCAGGGATATTTTCCTATGGAGAAATAGTTTTTTTAAAAAATCACTTCTGCACAGCAGATGATTTTGGGGTGGGTAGAAGGGGGGGGGTCTCAGGGTTTTGGTAAGACTCACAAAGCAAATGCCTTGAATATCACACTCAGCTGCATGGCCGTGGCATTCACAGGGCTGACAAATTCCTCCAAAAAGTATTCCATCCACGCGGTAATAGCCAGAGAGGCAGGACTGCAACAGAAGGACAGGCGACCCGTGCTGCTGAAGGCAACTCGGTCCATGATCAGACCATCTTCTCATTACTAGAAACATCACTGCTCAGTCTTCCACAAATAGAGAAACTTATTTCTTTTCCTTCTTCTCATTTCCCCCAAACATCTTTATCAAGGCATCATTCACATGCCTTTATAAAATGCACCCACTTAAGAGCATAATTCAAGCCCGGCTGGTGTGGCTCAGTGGTTGAGCATTGACCCATGCACCAAGAGGTTGCCAGTTCAATTCCCGATCAGGGCACATGCCCAGGTTGTGGGCCCGATCCCCAGTGGTAGGCACGCAGGAGGCGGCCAATCAATGTTCTCTCTCATTGATATTTTTATCTCTCTCTCCCTCTCACGTCTTCTCTCTCTAAAAATCAATAAAGAAAAAAAACATTTTTTAAAAAAGAATGCAATTCAAAGACTTTTTAGTAAATTTACCAAGTTGTGCAACCATCACCGTATTCCAGTTCCTTATTTCTTTTTAAAGGTAGAAACAAACAGACAAAAACTTAATGAGTCAGCATACAGCTGTGCAGTATCCCACTGCAGTAGTCTCAAAAATCATGTCACAACACACAGCTGTTTAACAATGTTCCAATTGGAATGATGTTTTCTCTCAACTTCATTTATTTCTTTTGCTTAAAATTAATTAAATGTCACTACCAAAGTGTTCAAATGCAGACCTGAGTCAAACTGCATCAGTTTAACTGAGCAAACGTTGGAGGTGTGCTCTGGGGATCTGAGTGCTGGATAGACAATGTGGACATTCAAGGATGTGCCACTCCCTGCCCATGAGGAGCAGAGAACCTCTCCAGACACAGAAATTCATTTAGCCCTTGTGACAACCCTGAAATATCACCTCTATTTCGTAGATATGGAATCTGGAACACGGGGCAGTTAGATAATGTGCCCACGGAGCCAGTGGAATGATGCAAACCCAGGCGTGCACACCTCCAGGGCGTGTCCACAGCCGCCCAGCTGCAGCAGACAGGAGGCCTGTTTAGAGAGCACACTGGGAAGTGAGTCATTTGGAGGCCAGCACATGCCCACCGGGGCATGGTGGAGGGGGAGTGGGTTTGTTTTTTATATAATTATAAGAATCCTTAAAGAGTATTTTCTTCTACACTTGGGAGAGTACCCTAACACTTCTACACAGCCATGCTCCCCCGTCTGCAGAGGGGCACTGAGTAGACACTGCCGGAAGCTCTGCATGGGGGCTAGAGTGCTACCAAAACTTCCATTCCTGATTCTTTACGTCAGCTTCCGAGTAAGAGTTTCATTAAACAATGAGTTCTTCTGCTTAACAAAGATACCTCAAAACTGAGCTTCTTGTCCCTGAGTCACCATCCCATGCACAGCAACACATTTCCCTCCAAAGCAGCAGTGCTCACTGCTGCCCCCTCCTGGTGTAGCCTCAATTTCGACTTTTGTGTTGCTACCTGCCTGCAGGCTCCAGGCTCTCCAATTCCTACAGGCCCTATATGAGGCAGCTTTAGAGTTGTTTTTCCATTAAGCATTATGCACTCAGGGATTAGGACCTACAAACATTTTTCTGGGCCTAAAAATAAATGTTTGAGATTTAAATAAAAGTTTATTGATTAAAAAAACAAACAAACAAAAAAAACCTGAGCCCGGCTAGTGTGGCTCAGTTGGTTGGTTGGAATCAAAGGGTCTCAGTCAGGTTCAATTCCCAGCCATGGCACATGCCCAAGCTTGAAGGTTTGCTCCCTGGTCGGGGCGAGTATCGGCGTGTACAGGAGGCAACTGATCCATGTGTCCTCACATTGATGTCTCTCTCTCTCTCTCTCTCTCTCTCTCTCAAGTCAATATAAAACATATCTTCAGGTGAGGATTAAAATAAAGTTTTTTTAAACCCTGAAGAATATTTAAAATAAAAATTTTTAGTTAAATATTCACATTATGAAGCATTAGGCCAACTTTATTAACTGCAAAATTTATAATTAATAAAGATTCATAAAAACAATTAAGGTTAAATGTTTTCACTTTGTAAAAAATAATTGCCAAGAAAACAAAAGCAATGCTAAATGTTCAGAATCATGATCAGTCATAAACAAGGAGCGGGATCACATGGTGCTTAACCCACAGATGAGGTGACAGAAGAGCTCGGAATAGCGTCCCTGGCAGAGGAACCGGATTTCCTGAAACAATACAGCTTCAATATTCCTATAGTCCCCAGAGTACAAAGTTTAAAAACACTGGTTTGTAAAGTTAATTCAAATGTGCATCATTACCTCACCTTCAGTGCAGTTTTTCCTACTTAAGAAAGAGAAAGAAGAAGGCAGGACAGGAGGAGTGTTACCTCACAGGAGATCCCTGCATAGCCTTGGGGACACTCGCAGCGCTCCACCTCGGTGGCCAGTGCCAGGTCTATAACATTAGGGCTAGCCGTGTCCAGGGAGACAGAATCCAACCTACATATAGAGACAGGGGTCGTTATCTGACGTACTAACAAACGGCATCTCACATGAACACAGATTGTTAAAAAAGACAAATTCAAACAAAATGGTGATGTGATTTTTTTTTAAGTAATTGAAGATTTTCATAATACATGTTCTAGCTGTCATTATTCCCCAGAAATGCCTTCAATGTTTGATGCAAAGACTACCTAACAACGGCCGTGGAAAGGTCTATGTCATCCATTCTCAGTTGAAGTACTTCAGAAAAATTAATCCATTCAATTGTCTATACAGTGAAATGGTCCTTAAATCAGTTATTCTACATTTGTGTTAGCTGTATCCAATGTTTCTGCTTAGCCTAGCATTGCTAGAAATTGATCTTCTCAAAGTAATAAAATGACTAAAGATAGACACATTCGCTTAAATAGACTGTGGAAAACCAAAGACCATTAACATGAGGAGGATAAAAACCAGAGGCAATGGGGTCTAGACAACTGTTATCAGGCGTTTCTCAGAAAGCCACCCTAGAAGTTTCTGACCCTGACCTCAAGTCTATCTCCTACTAGATACATTTGTCATGGACAACTATCAGGACATATTCAATAAAATTACAGTAATAAAAAATAACTTTAAGACAGCCAATTCTATTAGCTGTGCCCTTAAAATAATCAAATAGACTTTATTAAGTATAAAATATGCCCTGGCTGGTTTGGCTCAGTGGTTAGAGCATCAGTCTTTGGACCAAAGAGTTGAGGGTTTGATTCCGGTCAAAGGCACGCACCTCAGTTGCGGTTTGGTCCCCGGTCCTGTTCCAGGTTGTGTGGGAGTCAATCAGTCTGTGTCTCTCTCACATTGATGTTTCTATCTCTCTCTCTCTCCCCCTCACATTCTATCTGAAGATAAATGGAAAAATAACCTCCAGTGAGGATTAAGAAAAAAAACATAAACTATATAATAAATAAAGACAAGAGTGGTTTCCTCACCATAAGTTTTCTCTCCCTTTCAATACACACCTGTAAAGAGCCATTCTTGCAGAATTGTAGTTGGCTCTGATCAAGAGATGTGTCACATTTGCAAGGACAGTCATCAGCTGATCTCGATCTATCTCCCTTCTGTTTTTAAAATCTCGGAAGTTCTCAGGCACAAGTCTAACCACGTTCAAGTGCTCTTCATAGGGTTGCAATGACAGGCCCTCAGCCTGGGTGCTTAAAGTGAGTCCATTTCCCTAACATTTGAAAACAAAAGAAAATATATTTGCAATTCAATGTCATGATCAAAAAGTGAAAGCAAATAATATATTCATCAACATAGCTTTTTATTTGTGCATAGGTTCTTTTGTAATGGGGTCTATAACTCTTGGTCCAGAACTATCAGAGATGTGTCATTGTAGTCCTTAGATTTGGATAATAAATCTAAAAACTATGTCCTTTGCTTGGGATATCAGAAAAGATTCAAAATCATGCATTTGGCCACAGTTTTCCTTAAAGCAACCAATCTGACAGCCCTAATCTTCAGCTGAAGAACAAAGTAGAAAAAGTAAATAAATATACATCCAGCTTTTCATAAAATCGCTGTCAAATTTTCTGTTAAAAATTAAAAACTGCTGTTAACAAATTGTGTGTTTAGTTCGTAGTTTCCAAGAGCTGCAGGTTGGAGGTGGACTGGGCATTGACGGTAACAAGAGGTGCAGATGGTTGTGGCCACTCTGGGATGGGGAAGAGGAGGGGTGAGGACTGACGACAAAAATGGCACCACATCTCCTGTCTCCACGCTAGGCACTGCTGTCAAATCATTCATGTGGGGTGGCAGTGGGGCAGGGCGGCAAGGGGGACTTAAAGGGCCAAGAAGGTCACTTCGACATTGCAACAACTCATCTCCCTTTCAAATGTGACAAGATGGGTCAGCGGTGGGGATCAAAGGAAGAGTGACAGGTGCTGCCCTGAGGCAATCCCGGATGGGCCCAAAGACAGCATTCTCACACTCAGTCCCTCAGTATCCAGAGGAGGCAAATCACTGCTAAATGGCCACTTGGCCACGAGCTCCTTGCTACCGTGGCTCGCTTGGCCATTCCGCGTCATAAAACTGTTACTCCACTCAGCTCTTCAGCTCTGTGGCAAAGCAGTGGAAAAGCAATTACCTTAATGATAACATCAGCATGAAACATGAGGTCACTGTCCACTGTCTCCACTGGAATATCGTAAGACACTGTGTACTTCAGGAATCCACCGAATGCTGTCAGCTGGAATGTTTAAGGGAGAGTGAATGCCAAGGGGCATGGCCGCGGCCCCTCGGCAAGAGGAAGTGCTTGTTAGGAGCCATCCGGAAACAACCAGGCTTTGAAGTGTCTCAGTGGCCATGACATTAAAGGCAGTGAAAAGAAAGCCTATTATATAAATATTTTGTTTAATTGTTGTTACCAAAATGCAAGATGTTTAAATGTATGGAAGAAAAATGTAACTCCTTCTTAGAGGCCCCAAGGTAAATTACTATAAACACCTGCTAATCATATCATAGATATTTATTTCACTTAAATACTCTATGGGGTGAGGAGTTTGAACAACAACTACAAGCTCAAAACTTTGATCTTACTGCCCTGTTGTAGAATGAGAAACCTGGTTGGTCAGCTAAGGAAAGAACTAAAGACTTTTCTTGCTGATAATATATCCTTTGATGCAAAATAGACATTTTATTTTTGCCAAGTATGCTACAATAATGTAATGTTCAGAACCTAATCTTTATACCATAAAATTGGAGAGGTGATCTCAAGAGACAAAAAAGCAGACCCAAAAAAACCCACACAAAACTATCGACCTTTGTTGATATGGTCATATTATAAATAGAAAACATCTTCTATGATTATAATTTGATGGAAAAAATAATCATTTTCAAAAGTAAACACTACTTAAACATATGTAACACAATTTGTAAAATTAAATACAATCATCAAATTAACTAGAAATTTCCCAAGCTACAAGACCTACACTACTATGCAAACACAGCAATACATTAAAACAAACCAAACTCATGGCAAAGGTGAGCAGAGAGCTACATTTATTGGGAGAGATTTCACTGAATGTGTTTTCAGATTAATCAGAATCTGGAGAACAGGGTTATAATTGGGGGAAATAGGACTAAGTCACTGACGAGAAAGGTTAAATCATATTAATCAACTTTCCACTTTGTAAGGTCACCCTTTAGCATTTTCTTCAAATGGAAAGGATTCTATCTGCTCTTAAGTGTGAACTTTATGTGAGCAGCAGTCACCATGAAACCAGGGGGCAGTGCAGCAGCCCCCACCCACAACCTTTCCAAGTGTCTTCCGTATGTCAGACTAAGAATGTGACTGGCACTTCACTAAGGCCCAAGTGACCCAGGAGCCAGAGGAAAGGCAGAAGGCCTGTGTCAGGAGAAGGGACAAGACTTCATACAACAGACTGCCTATGAAGGGGCCAAGAACATAGTTCCTATTTTCATGAGGTAAGAAAAAGTCAAACAAGGATAAAAAAGACCATGTGAGTCAGGTGTAGGTAAACATGGTATAATTTTCTGTCAAATACTCATGTGACCAATAAGACTACTTAAAATGCCAACAGAAGTTCTTTCTCACTGTGCTCTGAGATCTTTGTGTAAGACACTGTTGCCAGAAGTACCTTATTTCCGAGGTAGGCCTCCGGGGCCGACCAGTAATACTTGGAAGTCAGCTGCTGCATGACCACGGTGTTGTTGATGCTGATCTGATGGCGCCCACCCAGTGCGTCCTGCTGAGATGCGATCTTATTTGGACTGATCAAGTCGGTGACTAGCCATCCCGACATGTCTTTCACCTTAAAAAAAGGATCCAAGAATTAAAATTTTTTTTTTTTAATCCTCACCCGAGGACATTTTTTTCATTTCTTGTTCAGATAGAGTGGGAGGGAGAGAGAGGAAGAGAAACATCGATGTGAATGACACATCGAGTGGTTGTCACCCACATGACCCAACCAGGGCCAGGGACAAACTGCAACCGAGGTACGTGCCCTTAGTGGGAACAGAACCTGGGTTTCTCTCGACCGCAGGCTGACGCTCTAACCGCTGAGCCAAACTGGCCAGGGCAGGATTCAAGAATTTTAGAATTTGAAGTAGAAGTCACCTTGGATTTAACCCAGGCTAGAGCTAGTATGTTCACAATGAAGAGACAGACCTGGAAAGCTTAGCCAGGGATGCAGTTAACACACGATGCCCATAGAACTTCAGGACCAGTGACTCTTTTACTTGCCAAAGGACTAGCAAACCTGAGAACGAGCCACACATCCCCCAAATCCAGATCAAGTATAAGCAAATAGGTGAGCAAAGTTGTGAAGATCACAGATACATATTGTAGGTGAAAAGATAGCAGAGAATTTAATAAATGCATTGAAAAAAATGTGTTTTGCTAACTATGACTTTTACTTATGTTTTTTGGCCAAATGCTGAAAAGTGTATAAAAATAGCCTCCAGATCCCATCCTCTCAATTTGTCACCTACATAAAAATGACAAGTGATTACACATAGGAACTGACCTCCATTCTCAAGTATTGCTAGAAGTTTCTCCTCCCTCCCCCAGGCTGCCCCACTCCTCATCAGCCTGACGGTAGGTAAGGGGGCAGGGGGAGATTCAGGGAATAGCACCCCCATCCCCGCCTGATGCTAAATGCAGGTCTCCTGAGATGGAGCACGGGGAGGAGAGTGGTGACCACGGAGAGTCCTCCACCCTGCAGCTCCCCCCTGACCTCCAGCCATCACACTCTCCTCTGGTAGTCACCATTTGGCAACCCCTTAAACTCATCCTCCTGGAACTCCTTATTCCCAAAACAAGTGGGGATCCCTTGCCTGCCCTCACAATCCCTGTGCCGCCTGCTGCTCTTCCCATCCTCTCCAGCTCCTCTGCGCTGCCCCACGCCCTGGAGTGCTTCCTGGACGGAGGCCAGTGTGGGCAGGTGGGCTGAGGTCTGACCCCGCCGCTGCATGCATTTCCCCACACAATAAATTCAAGCACAATGCCTTCTACAGCAAGGTGGTGTCCTCGTGTTGTGAGAGGGAAAAGGATGTGGGGACAAGCACGTGACCTAGAAAGAAACTTTGGCAACACTTTGGCAGTGGGCTGCCTCTGATTCATGCCCACAGTTGTTCCAAACAAATGAGAGCAGCATCACAGGGAAGGATCAGCCTGTGGCTTTATTACAACTTCTAGAGAACTCGTTTTAGGGGTGCACTTATTTATTTATTTTATACTTCTTTGAGGATATGTTTACTGATTTTAGAAAGAGAAGAAGGGAGAGAGAGAAATATCGATGTGAGAGAGAAACATTGATCAGTTGCTTCCCATACATGCCCTGACCGGGGATCGAACCTGAAACCTAGGTATGTGCCCTGACTGGGAATCCAACCTGCAACCTTTTTGGTGTACAGGATGACACTCAACCAACTGAGCCGCCCAGCAAGGGCAGAGGGGCACACTATTTAAATCCTGGTCCCTGGACGGTGCCGCACCTGACTGATGGGCCAGAGAAGACTGTCGCAGACATCGGAGACGCCAAAGCAGAAACACTCAGAGCAGCCCTGCGGGTTTCTTTCTTGCAAGTTATAAAATCCTGGCTTGCAACGATCACAATTTTCCCCCTCAACGTTTTCCTGCATGTTAGAGTAAAAGATTAGCTTTTGAAACCAGAAAGTGGGTAGAATAAAAATCACATTAACATAATATTAAAAAGAAAGGTGCTGGATGATTCAGAAAAACATGTAAATAAAAAAATGCTCGGAGTAAACGGGAAGGCTCATGATGTCAATATTTCCAGAACAGATATTTGTCATGTGATTTTACAGTCAAGAATGAAGCTAAGGATCTTCGGGCAAGGTCATTATATTTAAGTGGCTTTTCTGTATTGTTTTGTTCTAAATCTTCCATCTCTGCTGATCTTGCTAACATTTTAATATCTGAATAGGGCCATGTGATTATTTGTCTTACTTATAAATGTTCCAGATTATTTTCAGACATATGTCACATGTGCCCCAGACTCTGCTTACATGGAAATAAGGACATAAAATATAATTGGAAGTCATAGAATTCAGGGGAAATAGTTATTGATATCAGATAGCCAAATAATATGCCTTCCCGGCCATCTGCCTTTAATGAATATTCTTAGAAATTTAGTGTTTTCCTGGTTCTGCTCCAAACTCAAAGCTGAAAAACGATGCTATATGAGAGGTGACAGTCAAGACCTAAGAAATGCAGTATTTGGTTTTACCCAGGAAGTAACAGAAATGCCCCTGGAATATATGACATTGCCCAGAAGGCACCAGCAAGGAAACCCAGGTGCCCATGTAAGTCCAAGGACACACTGGGGCCGACTCACTGTGACACAATGTCATGCTTCTCAGGAAGGTGTGAAGGGAAAGGGAAGTTCTGCTTCCACTTCGCTGCTTCGCTCAGGAACTGATCACCGGAGGCAACGAAATGTTTTCCTTTCTCAGGAAACCACAGAGAAAACTCAGGGACAGCTTTAACCTCCACACGTACCTTGCAGAGACAAGGTTCTGAGCACGGGTCCTCGTTCACGCTGCCCGCCGGCCAGCAGTCACAGCGGACACAGGCTGGGTAACCCCTGTAGCCAAACTGGCAGTGGTCACATTTTTCTCCTGTGTAACCTTCCTTACACGGACACTGGCCTGGCCTTGTTCCTGGGAAGAAAAGATTGTAATGACCCAACAGGAAGGTAAAACATGTTTAAAATAGGGGTCAGCAAACTGTATCTGCAAAGGGCCAGAGAGTACATCGTTTAGGCTTTTTGACCAGCGTCTCTGTTGCACTCAGCTCGGCCATTATTGCTTGAAAGCAGCCACAGATAATACACACACAGATGGGCATAGCTCTCGTCCCATCACAGGTTATTTACGACGACAGGTGCTATCAGATATGCTCCATGGACCATAGTCTGTCAACCCCTGATTTAAACAAAGAAAACAGAGATGAAAGCACAGAGGCTGGTGGGAATGTAAAATGGAGCTTTGGAAAACCACTGGGCACGTTTTAAAGTGTTAAGTGTATCGTTACCGTAGGATCCAGAAATTCCACTCCCATGTATTTACCCCCCAAAAACTGCAACATACATTCAGCAAAACACTGTGTGTGAATGTTTGAAGCAGCATTATTCGTAACAGCCCAAAATCTAAACAACCCAAATGTTCTTCAACTGATGAATGGATATATAAAATGTGATATATATAGACAGTGGACTATTTATCATTCAGCAATAAACAAGATTGAAAGACTGATTCATGCTGCCTCATGAATGAACCTTGAAATCATGCTAAACGAAAGAAGCCAGTCACAATGAAAACCACATATTGTATGGTTCTATTTATATAAAGTGTTCAGAATAAGCAAATCTATATAGAGAAAAGTAGATCAGTGGTTGCCTAGAGCCAGGAGAAAGGGTGGAGGGAAATGGGGAATGGGTAAAGGGTGTCTTTATGGGGTGATGAAAATGCACCAGTATTAGATTGTGGTGATGACGGTACCCATGTATATGCCGGAAAACACTGTACATGTTAAATGGGTGTGCTCTGCTGTATGTCAGTGAACCACATCACAATATCAAGTTTTGGGGTTTGAAAGGATTGTCTGCTTTTCAAGCACAGAAGCAAATGGTTGAGGGCAAAAAGCCCTACCTTTGCTTTTAATGCCAGCTTTGAAACTTCCTGGTTGTGTAACCTCAGCCAAGTTTCTTAATTTCTCTGAGACAGTTTTCTTACCTGTAAAATGGGTTGTACGATTTCCATCTGCTATGGTTGAAAGTTAAAATGATACACACACACATTTTTAAATGAACCCAATCAAGGGTAATTGTCATGATCATTGTCATCATCTTCTCATTAACAGTGGTCGTTAAGAATCAATTCAAATGTGTGATTTACCCTGCACATTGCCAGTGGACCCCACAGTTGGCACTTCCTTTCCTGCTGGTCAGTATTCATTGTAACTGTGGGTGACTGACAATTTGATGGGGTCACAGAAATCTCTGAACAGATGCAATCTATTCAGGACACTTAGGTATTTGCCAGTGCATTGGCCAGTTTTTGAAACAAACAGAACACTGACATTAATAAAGTTAACTGAAGCATTTGCTTACTTTGTGAGATGAGATATGCAAGAAAGCCCTGTGTCTTCTAAGCGCTAAAACAAACAAACAAACAAAAATGATTTCTATTTACTGTGTTCCACATATGACTTTAAATAAGCCGTATTTCTTTTTTTGTCAAATGCTCAAGTAACCTCTCAAATGTCATTTCATCACCCAGCACTGCCATCTCCACATTCTATCTCACTTCAAGCATGATTCCTAATTTTGCTTTATGCCCATGGCCCTTAACCCTGCCTAGCATTACATCACACATGGATGTGTTTGTGGTAGAGTTTGCCTGTGAGCAGGAGCCTTGATCATCTTGTTCAAGTATGTGTTCCTAGGTCCTAGAAAACGGCCTGACTCATAGTGGGGACTTGATAAATATTTGGTGAACAGAAGAATCAGTAGCAAATCATACCACCAAAATGCTATGCAATGGTAGTAGTTCCACTAAGTATAAATTTTACACCAAAAAAAAAAAGAAAAAGAAAATAAATCAATTACAAGCACAACTTACCTTTGTGTAAGTCAGAATGGAGAGCATCCTTAATACAGACAGAACTGAGGGACCCCAAAGGGTCACAGTCACAGGGATGGCAAGGGTTGTGCTCATATGGAGACACCTAAAAGGCAGGGGTCATCCTGGATTATCTTACTAGAAATAATTGCAATAATATAAATGACAAAGTATGATTTTCTTTTAAAATCCAGGATGTGACGATTACAATGATTTGTATATCTAAGAGGTATAGGTCTCAGGAAGATAAGTCGAGCTCAGGCTAAAAAGTCCCAAACATCTTTTTTGATGGGGACAGCAGCTAGTTTCAATAGCCAAGTGTCATCCTTCCCCATTATCACTACTACCCTCCCGCCCCGCCCTGCTATCTCTCAGAGCCATATATAAGCATCACGTATACATGCATCTGGTCACCTATGACCAGACCACCACAGGGATTCATGTGACAACTGCATTTCAAGTCAATTGAGGACTGACTGAGCACTTACTATGGGCAAGACATAGCTACTTTTACTGGCTGACTCTGCACTGCGCTGACAATATTACAAAACTCTGAGACTACTTAGCAGTGGGCCCCTGAATTCAAGTTAAATAACAGTAAGTGAATATCCTACTGTGAGCAAAACAAAAAACAAACAAAAAAAAAACACCCCACAGGACTGACAGAGCAGGAAATTGATAGCTAAAAAAAAACAACAACTAGCATAATAAGAATATAAAAGAAATATTACAAAAAGAAATGAGTCTCCAATACTGAGGTTGACACTTGTCGAAGTCTCTTTTCCACCTTAGGAAGACAACAAAGCTCAGCTATGGCAAGAAACACTCTTACTCTGTGTGGTCTATAATATCCATCGATACAGGTTTCACAGTTGATTCCCATGGTGTTCTGCAGGCAATTTATGCAAACCCCTCCTCCTTCGTACTGTCCAGCAGTATTCAAACTTTTCTTCTGATTTGCAACACTTTCATCATAGTAACAGTCTTTCGCTTTATTGTGGCAATTACATTCTAGAAGAATGTTTTAACATCTCAATTAATATATGTTTTGTTCTATATAAAGAAAACACTTCCCTCCCTAGGTAAGTTTCTATGACTACAAATTAACTTAAGATTATGAAATGAACAATTTTAATAGAATATGGACAACTTTATGCAGGGCGATTAGAAATAGCTATCAGAATTATAAATGTGCATTTATAATTTGACCCATCACTATATCTCCTGGGATTATATCTTGCAGAAGTCCTTCCACTCTTCTCAGTGACATATGCAGAGTTAATCATTGCACCATCACTTGTTAACAAGACTGGTAACAACCAAAATACACATGAATAGGTAGCTGTTTTAATTATGTTACCTCCAGATAATGGAAGTCAGTACGACTGGGGTTTTTTGTTTGTTTTGTTTTTTATCCTCACCCGATGACATTTTTGCATTTATCTTCAGATAGAGCAGGAGGGAGAGAGGGAGGAAGAGAGAAAGAGAAACATCAATGTGAGAGAGACACATCGAGTGGTTGCTACCTGCACGACTCCAAGCGGGGCCAGGGACAAACTGCAACCGAGGTACGTGCCCCTAGCGGGAACTGAACCCGGGCCTCTCTGGTCCACAGGTCGACACTAACCACTGAGAAAAACTGGCCAGGGCAGTGCTACTGTGTTTTCGTTTTGTTTTGTTTTAATTTTATCCTCACCAGAGGACACTTTTGCACTTATCTTCAGATAGAGCGGGAGGGAGAGAGGGGGGAAGAGAGAGAGAGAAACATTGATGTCAGAGAGACACATCGACTGGTTGCCAGCCACACAACCCCAACCGGGGCCGGGGACAAACTGCAACTGAGGTACGTGCCCTTAGCAGGAACCAAACCTGGACACTCTGGTCCTCAGGCTGATGCTCCAACTGCTGAGCCAAACCGGCCAGGGCCAGTTTTTAAAAACAGCATTTCATATTGCTAATATGGAAAGATTTTTCTTTTAAGATGTATTGTTAAGTATAAAAGCAATTCATAGAATTGTACGCATTGCACGTCAGGTTTTGTGTATAAACTGTGAGGTTCAGGAATATGTCAATATATGCTCTACTTGCATAAAAATTTCAGGAATAACATACTAAGAAATAATAAAAAGTAGAAAGGATGGAGATAGTAATCTTTTACCATCTACTTTTATTTATTGTTAGATATTAAAATCTTTTTTAAATAGATTAAAAACATTTTTTTTATTGAACCTGGCTGGTGTGTCTCAGTGGTTGAGCACTGACCCATGGACCAAGAGGTCGCTGGTTTGATTCCTGGTCAGGGCACATGCCCAGGTTATGGGCCCAATCCCTGGTGGGGGGCATGCAGGAAGCGGCTGATTGATGTTCTCTCTCATCAATGTTTCTATCTCTCTCTCTCCCTCTTCCTTCCTTCCTCTCTCTCTAAATCCAATATTTAAAATAAAATTTTTATTGATTTTTAGAGAGAGAGGAAGGGAGACGGAGAGAGAAACATTGATGTAAGACATTGATCAGCTACCTGTTGCACACCCTTACAGGGAATCTAGCCCACAACCAGGGCATGTGCCCTGACGGGGAATCCAACCTGCAACCTTTTGGTGCATGGGATGATGCCTAACCCACTGAACCACACCAGCCAGGGCTAGATGTTGGTATCTTATGACTATATTTCCTATTTAAAAATTAAGTCCTAATTAATAAAGGATACATTAATCTATGGGAAGGAGAAACTTAGATAAAATAGCAAATCTATAAACATAAATTTAGTTCTCAATAGTTTAAATTTTATTAAAGTAATCTGCAGTTTTGAGAACTACTTAAATATCTTAAAAATAGTTATTTATTAATTACAAATACTTTAAGTCACCATAAACTTAAACATACTAAGAAGGAAAAAATTTCTACATTCTTCCAATTCTCAGAGGACTCACCCTCACAAATGTTACCAGAAGAAATGGTCCCAGGCCTCCAGGGCTGCTGATGGTACCCAGGACAACACCTGCTGCAGCTCTCTCCACAGGTGTTATGTTCACATTGACACCGTAGTTTCTAGACAACAAGGATACATCTGAAAACTTACATATATATTTTTCTTAATTTTATTTTAAAAAGAATCTCTCACAGTCAAATACATAGCAAGACTTTACAGTTCAGACTATATAAATATACTAAAGCAAACAGCATTATTTTTATTTTTTTGATTAATCCTCACCTGAGGATATTTTTTCCATTGAATTTTAGAGAGAATGGAAGGGAGGAAGTTGAGAGGTGAAAGAGGGGGCGGGGGAGAGAGGGAAAGAAACATTGATGTGAAAGAGACACATCAATTGGTTGCCTCCCACACACCGGAGATTGAACCTGTAACCCAGGTACTTGCCCTTGACCAGGAATCAAACCCACGGTGCGTGGGCCAAGACTCTAACCACTTACCCACCCCTGCCAGGGCAAACTGACATGAATTTTAAGAGCAAAATACACATGCATTACCTGGTTACAAACAGAAAGAGAGGCAAAATAAAGCAAAACTAAAATACAGGTTAACTAACAAACGTTTTTCAAACAAGAGACATTGACTTTAAAGGTTTTAAAGTTCCTATTAGTAACTTTTGAGATTCATCTACATATTTTTAGCATCAATACGAGAATAATCTCATTTAAGAGTTAAATGAATACAAAGATTAGAAAAAATAAGAAGTAACTTCATGTAAGTTGTTTAAAACAAGGGGGGGATGTCATCTTATTCACTAAATATTATGCTAAAATAGATCAACTTCATCTTGATTTTAGTACCACAAAATGGAAGAGGGAGAAAATGGGAGAGGGGAATCCTTCTTTTAAAAACTGTAAACATAATTTATAACTGCACGTGTTTTCACTGGCCTGTCTTACAGAAAGGAGAACTTCAATATTCATGAGGGCACTGAATGGTACACTTTAGAAGGATTAGAATGGTAAATTTTATGTTAGGTGTATTTTACCACAAAAATTATAGTAAGTAGTTAATTAGAAATATATTCCCCAAAGAAAGCAAAATGAAATTGTTGACCCAACACATACACATACACGAAACCAATTACATTATCAGAACATCTTTTTGCAGCATGTTTTTATACCTTTCAATATCTGCCATGAATAAAAAAAGCACAATGCAAACATAGCTACAACTTTTCTTTTGATGCGTTAGCAAAATGAGAAATACTAGAACTCACTTTCGTAGTTTCGTCCCATGGGCAGCTACTGGCATGGCCATAACAGATGCACATCCCTCCAACAGAAATGTCCTTTATTGAATAGTAATACTAAGGAAAAAGAAAGTTACATATAAAATTAAAACCACTTTAGTTTCAGTGAAAAGAAAATGTTGGCACTCCAACAAATATCCTAGTTGTTACTGGTAGTCCAAAAAATAATTAGATGTACATTAAAAAATATATCATGCACAAAGAACTTTTGTGTTCATTAAAATATATTATGTCCAATTAGCTCATCAACAGAAACCAAAGAAGTCTAACAGGGAAGGAAGTATGATGGTTGAAGCCTAAGGAAGTTCCATCCGCTTGCTCCAAGCATAGGACTGGACCTGAGGCTAAACTGCAGAGCATTCAACTTGAAAAACAACCTGAAAATAGCTGATTGGAAATAATGCAAGCAGGGAGCATGAAGAGGAGACAGGACAATAGCGAAGTGGGTGAGTGAACTGGCGCAGCCCACAGAGTGGCTGGGAAGACAGGGAAGGTGTGGCGATGCAGCTCATGGCCCCTGGGAGCAGGGGACTCAGCCCCACAGAGATCCCCAAACAGAGCAACAGAGAAGGGAAGCGGGCCTACACAGCACGGGACAGAGGGAGCCTGAGGTGACTCGGCCCACCAAGGGGACTCAGCACTATCCCAGGCTAAAAGCCAGTGCCTGGTTGCAGCGCCGGGCTGGAAAGCTCCCTGATTGTGGGACTGGAGAGCCCACAGAGCAGAAGGGCAGACCTCAGGAGGAGTCTGAGCAGATCGTACAGCAGCAAGTCCGAGGGCCAGGTATTCCCTGAAAGAACTTAGATGTGGGCTAGCCAGAGTGCCCAAGGAAAGAGGCACGTTCCTCCCCACCCAGAGCAGAGGAGCCGCCCCTTCCCCCACCCGGGGAGCCGCTCTGGGCTGGAAATCACACCCCAGTGGCAGGGCCTGGTGGCGCTGGGGATTTGGATGTCTGGCAGGGTGGGAACCTGGGCAGAACATTCGCCCAGCAAGAGCTGAAAGATTAAAGGGTCAAGCAAGGCATTTTGTTTGTTTGTTTTTGTCCTTTTTTAAATTCTCCCCTGCTTGGGGTGGTGACCAGAGGGTGCCAGCAACCTAGGCAGAGCTGAGGCATTGGAAGGAGAGGAAGAGACTGCCTGCCCCTCCTATAAACTACAGGCACTACCCCCAAAACAAATCTGTTCAAACTACCCTGATTAGACTTGATACCCCACAGAGCCCAGTGCCATGAGGGAAGGGAACACACACCAGAACAAATACATACAAATACATACAAATACATACAAATGGTGAGCCCCGAAGGTGACCCAGCCTCTGGGCCAGGAAAGCCCCATCCATAGGACTACCTGGGATCCTGCCCTGCAGGGCTTCAGCCAGGGGGCCCAGGGCCAGGCAGGGACAGTGATTCACATTGGCCTGCACCAGAGAACTGCCCAAGAGAACAGAGACCCACACCCAAGGGGGCCAGACCCAAGAACACTGGAGCAAAATCCAGTGAGCTCCACAAATAGCAGATCCAAGGTTTTTTGTTGTTGTTATGGCTGTTTTGATATGTGTGTTATTTTTATTTAATTGTTTTTCTTTTCTCCTTTTCCCTTTTTTTTAATGCTCGCCCAAAGATATTTTTCCATTGATTTTTTTTTTTCTTTTTTCAGATAGAGTGTGGGGGGGGCGGGGGGAGAGAGAGAGAGAGAGAGAGACAGGAGAGCCCACATAATGCACACAAGGCTCATTCCTAGAGCATCCAGCTCAGAAGATCAAGGAGACTACTCTACTGGGTCCCACAAGAAGGCCACCACACCAAGACCGGGGGGCATAGCACTCTTACCTGATACACACCAATCAGCCTATGCGTCCCAACACACCTCACCTGGTGCTAAATACCAGACTGCTAAAATGGCGAGACAAAGAAACAGCCCCCAAATGAAAAAAAAGAGGACTCACCAGAAAAGGAACTACATGAAATGGAGGCAAGTAGTTTGTCAGATAAAGAATTCAAAGCAATGGTTTTAAGGGTGCTCAAAGAACCTAGTGAGAATTACAAGCAACTTAATGAAAACTGCACCAGCATAAATAAAGAGGTAGAAGCTATGAATAAAAATAAAGTGAAAATGAAGAATGACATACCTGATATAAAAAATACCTTGGAAGGATTCAATAGTAGATTAGAAGAAGCTGAGGACCAAATCAGTGAGTTAGAAGACAAGATAGAAAAAAACACCCAATTAGAGCAGCAAATGAAAGAAAAAAAAAATTAAAAAGCAAGAGGAGAGCTTAAGGGAGCTTTGGAAAAACACAAACATAACATTTGCATAATAGAGGTACCAAAAGGAGAAGAATCAGAGAAAGGAATACAGAACTTATTTGAAGAAATAATGACAGAAAACTTCCTTAACCTGGTGGATGAAAAAGTCACACATGTCCAGGAAACACAGAGAGTCCCAAGCAAGATGAACTCAAAAAGACCCACACCTAGACACATCATAATTAAAATGGCAAATATTAAAGACAAAGAAAGAATCTTAAAGGCAGAAAGAGAGAAGCAGAAAGTTACCTACAAAGAAGCTCCCATTAGACTATCAGGTAGTTTCTCAATAGAAACACTGCAGGCCAGAAGGGAGTGACATGAAGTATACAAAGTAATGAAAGACAAAGGGTCTGAATCTAAGACTACTGTATCCAGCAAGGCTATCATCCAAAATTGAAGGTGAAACAAAGAGTTTAGCAGACAAACAAAAGCTAAAGGAATTTACTACCACCAAACCAAAACTGCAAGAAATGCTAAAGAGACTATTATAAGAAGAAGAAGAAATAAAGAGAGAGAGGAACACAGGCACAAATAATTAAAATGGCAACAAATAAGTACCTATTAATAATAACCTTAAATGTAAATGGATTAAATGCCCCAATCAGAAGACATAATGTAGCTGAATGGATAAGAAAAAAATGACCCATATACATGCTGTCTACAAGAGACCCTCCTCAGAACAAAAGACTCACACAGGATGAAAGTGAAGGCATAGAAAAAAAATTTCCATGCAAATAGAAATAAAAAATCTCTGGTGTAGCATACTCATATCTGATAAAATAGACTTCAAAATGAAGGCCATACTAAGAGACAAAGAAGGTCACTAGATAATATTAAAAGAATCAATCCGACAAGAGGATATAACCCTGGTAACCATATATGCACCAAATATAGAAGATCCAGAATATATTAAAAACCTTGTGGAGGACTTCAAGGAAGAGATTGACAGCAATACAATCATAGTAGGGGACTTTTCAATCAAGAAGATTAGAATCATGTCAAGCATCTTCTTGAATCACAAAGGCATGAAACTAGAATCAATTACAATAAAAACACTCAACCTTCAAACACATGGAGGATAAATAGCATGTTATTAAACAATGAATGGTTACCAATGAGATCAAGAAAGAAATAAAAAACTTCCTGGAAACTAATGAAAATGAATACACAACCAGAATCTATGGGACATAGCAAAAGCAATCCTGAGAGGAAAGTTCATAGTATTACAGGCCTACCTAAAGAAACAAGAAAAATCTCTAATAAGATATCTAACTCTATAACAAAAAGAAATATCCAGAGTTAGCAAAAGGAAGGACATATCTGATAAAGAACTAGTACACAAAATATGTAAAGATCTTTTATAACTCAATAATAAGGAAACAGATAACCCAATTTAAAAATAAACAAAAATTTGATCAGAAACCATAAATAATGCTCAAGGTTAGTTAACAGGGAAATACAAATGATCACAAGGAGATGCCACACATGCACATTAGAATGGCTGGCATGGAAATGACTAGCAGCCTGAATATGGGAAAGTGTGTGGTGCAACCAGACCTCACACACATTGCTGGTCTGCAAAATAGTGCAACTACCTTTTTTTTTTTTTTTTTTTTTATTCTCACCCGAGGACATTTTTCCTTTTTTTTTTTGTTCATATAGAGTGGAAGGGAACGAGAGGAAGAGAGAGAGAACCATCAATGTGAAAGGGACGCATCGAGTGGCTGCCACCCACATGACACAACCAAGGCCAGGGACAAACTGCAACCGAGGTACATGCCCTGAGCGGGAACCGAACCCAGGTCTCTCGCGACCACAGGCCAACACTCTAACCACTGAGCCAAACTGGCCAGGGCCATTGATTTTTTTAAAGAGAGAGTGACAGGGGGTGAGGGGGGGAAACACTGATGTGAGAAAGACACACTGATTGGTTGACTGGCTATCTCTTACATGTGCTCTTATTTGGCCACAATCAAACCTGCAACCCAGGTATACCTAGGTACGTTCCCTTGACCAGAATAGAACCTGCTACCCTTTGGTGCATGGAGCTCATGCTCTAACCACTTAGCAACACCAGCCAGGGCAAAGGTAGCATTTTTAACAAAGCATATACAATTATTTTTGATAAAATAAGAAAAAGGCCAACTTGGGAGGAAAAGGCCAACCAAAAAGAAGAGTGTATTTCCTTTAAACATGATAAACTTTTCACAATGGTCAAGCTCTACTATAGACTTACTCGTCTTGTAACAATAGGATCGAGGTCTTTTGGGTCACGGTGGCTAAGGGTCATAAGATCTGCATTGAGGGTTCTAATGCGTTGTAAGCGAAGGCGGATGTATCTTGCAGAAGTAAATTCTAACAACTTGGGAGAAAGATCATCAGCGCTCGGTCTGCCATTGATTAGTGATGTATGAATCTAAAGGCACCAAAGTAAACAAATGTCAGTTTTAAGTATGCAAAAATATAGCCCTGGATATTTAATTTCAGGACAAAATCTTTACAGATACTATCTAAAAATCAAGCCAAACAATTAGGTTTTTGCAGAAATCTAGCATTTGTTAACTACTTGTGAACATCATTAGCACATTAGGTCTTTATTTAATTTGAAGTTATCCATTCCAGGTCTCAGAGACTGCAGGAAATCTTTTAACAGAAGTACTTCTCCCAGTGTGGTGAGGGTATTGTAATGTGTATCAGTAGGTTAGGACTTCTCTGGAACAAATTCTAGATGCCATCATAGACCTGGGAGAGTGAGAAAGTGCCAGAAAGCTTTGTAATGCCCGCCCTCTTAAAGAACCTCTGCTCCTGAAACAATGCAGGGCTTGCTGCAGGCCTCGTGCTGTGCAGAGCACATACAGTTTTGTAGTTTATCTTATCAAGCCGGGTGCTGGAAGAATGGTTTGTTTGGGTTATACTCTGACTTTAATGAAGTGTGTACAGTGTAGGCGTGCTAAGCACTGAGCTGAAATACCTCACAAGCCATCTCTAACACCAGCAGAGAAGGAGAAGGTCCTGGAGAAAATCGGGAACTCTATCTCTTAGAGGCACTTCAGCTCTCTCTTTAATATTTCAACAAGTGTTCTTGCCCCTGTGACATGGGAAAGACTCAGCTCTGAGAAGGAGCTGTTGCAGTTACTAAGCAGAGCAGAGTGAAGACTGAGAGATCTCCTTGAAGGGAAGAGATCAATGAGGTAAAATGTATCACTTATGAAATTAATGTTCAGTCAACACCAGTCAATGATACATTGAATATATTTAGATAGTCATTGTACAGGTCTTTGTAATCTGTACTAAAGAGAGATTCATTTGAGTGTTTCGTGTTAGCTCTTGTGACGGTATGTGAACATTTGAGGTGGAGATGGAGGGAGTCCTGAGGTGAAACAGACACCACCCCAATGGGCACAGTACCTCTCCATGCTCAAGTGGCACCAGCCTAGAATAATACGAGGTGCAGATCACTTCGTCATCGGCCCTGTAAGTGGGTGGCCCCCGTCTGGGGGTTATATTGTACCGAGTCAAGCACTCCGTGTCACTGACTGCATAGTACTGCCAGGGGCTGAACTTGGTGCCATCCAGAGAACGCTCCAAAATCCAGTTTCCGGGTCGAGGGGCATTAGCAGCTTTGATGATGACGTAGGCAACCTGAAAAACCTGAAACAAAGACACTGAAAAACCTTAATCAAGAATCAGTGGCTCAAAAACCAAAGTTCTCTCAAAAGAACTTTTATACGATGATTGCCAATGTCTCTAGCACTTTGGAGGATAGTGCTTATGACAGTTAGCCAGAAATATGACTTGTGAGTGTTCTCCTGGTGACATCTGTTTTCAAAGTAAACTCGAAAAATACAAATAAATTTGCATTATTAATAGTATTAATATTAACGTCAGTGCTTGTTTTCTTGTTTCCAATGTCGTTCTCCATCTGGATTCTGAATGATAATAGTTGTATTATATTATATTAATAGTAGTGTTAAGTATATTTTTCATAGTTATTTGGAGACAACACATCTGAATATGAGAAAACATGTTAATTCACTACACATGTCTATTAGAATGGCTAACATTCAAAACACACACCACCAAGTGCTGGCGAGGGTGAGGAGCAACAGAAACTCTCACCCACTGCTGGTGGGAATGCAAAATGGTCCAGCCACTCTGGAAGACAGTTTGGTAGTTTCTTACAACGCTAAACATACTCTTACCATACAACCCAGAAGTTGCACTCCTTGGTATTTACCCAAATAAATGAAAAACTTCCATAGGTGAACAAATAAAGTGTCATACATCCAAACAATGAAATATTATTCAGAAATAAAAAGAAATAAGCTTTCATACAATCAAAGGACACAAAAACTTTAAATACACATTGCTAAATGAAAGTAGTCAATCTGAAAAGGTTACATATTGTATGATTTCAACAATATGACATTCTGGAAAATGTAAAACTACAGAGACAATAAAAAGACCAGTGGTTGCCAAGGGTTAGTGGAAGGGAGAAATGAATACGAGAGCACAGGGGACTTTTTAGGGCAGTGGAACAGTATGATACTGAAATGGTGGACATGTGTCACTATCTATGTGTCAAAACCCATAGATGTAGCACACAAAAAGTGAACACATGTAAATTCTGGACTTAGTTAATCCTGACATAATAACATGGGTTCATCAACTGAAACCAATTTTCCACACTAATACAAGATGTAACAGGGGGAGCAGAGCAGTGAGGAAGAATATGGGAACACTGTGATGTACACTCATTTTTCTTTTTTCTTTATTGATTTTAGAGAGAGGAAGGGAGATGGATTGAGAGATAGAAACATCAATGAGAGAGAACATCGATTGGCCCCCTCTTGCATGCCCCACACTGGGGATTGGGCCCACAACCTGGGCATGTGCCCTCACCAGGAATCATACCCAAGACCTCTTCATGCACTTTGTGACAGTAAACTTAGATTAGTAACTGAAGTTGGGTTTATATAAGCGACAAATAAATGACTTCTTCCATGCAAACTGCTTTTTTATTCAGACTTCCTCAAACCCAAATTGATAGAGGGGATTTTTTTAAACCAAAGTCAGTACTTTTTCATTTTTAAAATGCACATGTGACATAGGTATGTAAATGTGCATATACATATGTCTGTCTATGTCTATGTGTTCTGAAATTATTCACTTCTCCGCACTTATTGCTTCTGGGCTCTTTGATTTTTGTTTTTAGTTTCGCCCAATCTTAGTCCTCACCAATTCCAGAAATGCAAGAACACCTTAAAATTTACCCACCACAAACCAAACAACTTTACATCTATCTACTGAATCACTCCCTTTCTTGAGGATATTTTTTTATACTTTTTTTCAGATAGAGTGGAGGGAGATATACACACACACACACACACGTATATGTGTGTGTGTGTGTATATATATGTATATATGTGTGTATGTATGTGTGTGTGTGTGTGTATGTATATATATATATATATAGAGAGAGAGAGAGAGAGAGAGAGAGAGAGAGAAAGAGAGAGAGAGATTGATTGCCTCTGGCACGACTCCGACCAGGGCCGGGGACCAAACCACAACCAAGGTACGTGCCCTTGACCGGAATTGACCCTTGACCAGAATTGAACCTCTAACTCTTTGGTCCGTGGGTCAGTGCTCTAGCCACGCAGTCAAACCAGCTAGGGCAGGACAATTTTATCTTCGTATAATTACTCTGCTCATCTACAAGAAATGTACCCCCAACCAAGTTTCATCTTTGAGTGATGTTGAGTGTGGGACTTTGACCATCCCTGTTCATGTGCTATTTTCTTTTAGAATGAAACCACTGCTTCTAAAGCACATTAGAAGCAAAATAATAACTCTGTTCTCAGAGTTAAACAAGGAGGAAAATTAAGAACTATGTATTTGTTTCTAATGCTTGAATCAGTAACTGAATGTCCAATGTTTAAAACTTTAGAACCATCTTTATGAATTAAAGTCACTTTTAAAAATTAAAATAATGCACCCAGCCAGTGTGGCTCAGAGGACTGGGTGTCGTCCCATGGACTGAGAAGTGCCAGTCTGATTTCCCATCAGGGTACATGCCGGGGTTGCAGGCTCAATCCCCAGTAGGGTGCGTACAGGAGGCAGTCAATCGATGCTTCTCTCTCACATCAATGTTTCTCTCTCTCTCTTTCTTCCTCTCTCTCTAAAAAAATAATAATAATAAAAGCATATTTTAAAACAATTTAAAATAATGCAAATGCTGTTTTTTCCTAGCATAGACAACTCCAGAAAATTCTCCAATGAACATAATTATATGGTTTTTCTTTTCAACAGTTTAGTTTTTAAAAAAGAAAACAGTTCTCCCAATTTTATAAATTACATATTCCATAATTTATGTTTCCCTGATTTATGATATGTTTTATTTATTTAATCCTCATCTGAGGATATGTTTTTACTAAATTTAGAGAAAAAGGAAGAGAGAAAGGGGGGAGAAACATTCATCGATGAGAGAAACATTGATCGGTTGCCTCCTGTATGGACCCACATCAGATATTGAACCCAAAATCAAGGCATGTGCCCTGACTGGGGAATTGAACCAGCAACCTTTCGGTGCACGGGACAATGCTTCAACCAACTGAGCCACACTGGTCAGGGCTCTGATTTAGTATATTTTAATATTGCTGAAATCCCAAAATTTCACTGAAATATGTAGCAGTTAATTACATTGTCTCTTCTGGAACTAGTCCCCAAGAACAAGCAGAGATCACCTGATGGTGCTTCTTCCATTTCTGCAAAGATCCAACGCCCTCCTGGAACACCACAGCGGAATCCGTCCTTACAGCTTTCCCGTGTTTTCATACTGATGCCAAACTAACTGAAGGGAGAGCGCCCTCATCTTTATTCATCACTGTCCAATTAATTGCTTTGCCAGTATTTGCATCATAAAACTGGAACTCTGAGCTTGCGGGCCATGATTGCTCACCACGTCGAATATGTGAAATCAGACTTGGCAGAACAGAGGTGCCAAATGGGCCAGTGAGAGGCAGAAGGCTAAGTCATTTACAAATGAAATGAAATGTATTTGCCTTCAGTTTTCCAGTTTCACCTTTGCAAATGGAAAGAGCTAAGCATTTACCTCACGTGTGCCAAGACCTTTAAGTGTTCCATCTCATTTAATCCCAAACAACCCCGTGAGTTTTGAGTATTGTTCTTGTTTCACATATTTGGACACTGATGCACAGAATACTGGGGTGCAGGCCCCAGTAAGAAATAGGTGGTCTCTCTCCAGAGTTCTTAGCCACCATGAATGTTCCAGAGATTGTCCCCAAATGTCCACACACACCACACCTAAGTTTACTGAATTCATTCTGTAATGCCAGAAAAGAAAAGGCTCCTCCCCCCACCTGCGCCCTGGGCAGTGGAGAGGCCATGGTTCCAGTTACCCGCAGTTTCTGCCAGGCAGCCCTGGGAACCCAGCGGAGAGGGAAGGACAGTATGCAAGAAGCGACATCAAGGCATTAGCAGCCGGACTGTGGCAAGGATAGTGCTTTATGAGAAGTATTAGCTCTTCCTAGAGCTACATTCTTCTTATGAAGTACATATTGTTATTTCCTCCACTTTACAGATGAGGAAACTGAGGCGTAGAAAGATTAAGCAATCTTCCAAGGACCCTACAGATACTAAAATGTATTCTACAGATGCTGAACACAGGCAGGCTGTTCTCTTTCCCACTATGCCATACTCTATAATCTACAAGGAAAAAGAAGAAGGAAATCCTAAGCTCAGGCAACTGGTGAGAACCCAGTGTTTCAAACCTCTTACCTCAACCAGGAGCAATTATTTCAATACCATGTTCTTGTACTTTCATCAAATCCTTGCCAGCTTTTATATGAATTGCTTAGTCATATGTATTAAAATGATACCAAAGAGAAGAACAATCACAGTGGAAAAACTTCAGGACACTCTGTCGAGGAGGAATTGTTTAACTCTGGTCAGCTATGAACCTGGGCATTGTTCTCACAATCTCTCAGATAGTCTCTTAGCCCCCAAATTGCAAATCAGGAAACAAACCAAGAAGTGGACTGTGAGCAGTCCACCTGTAAAAGAGGGAAAGGGTGCTATGAAGCATCTAAACACAATTTGTCTTCATTTAAGCCATGTTGCTGGCTGAACTGCACTTCCCCAAAATATATATGCTAAAGTCCTAACTCATAGTACTTAATAGTGTGACTATGTCTGAAGACAGTCTTTAAGGAGGTAATTAAGTTTAAATGAGGTAATGTGATGGGCTCTAATCCAACATGACTGGTGTCTTTATAAGAAGAAAAGAATAGGACACAGACACACACAGACCAAGAACAACCCTGTGAGCACACAGCAAGAAGGTGGCCATCTGCAAGCCAGAGAGAGGCCCCAGAAGAAATCAATCCGCCAATGTCTTGATCTTGGACCTCCAGCTTCCAAAACTATGAGTAAATAAATTTCTGTTCTTTAGAAAGCCCTAGAAAATTAATACAAGCTCTAATTCATCAACTGTATATTGACAAACAAGTCTTACACATGTTTTTTAAAGTGAAGGATGCTCTGTTACTATATAGAATTTTAAACCTTGGCTCAAATGAAATCTGTAATATTTCTGTTGCTCCTTTTTCTTTTTTTCTTTTTGCATGGTTGACTAACCCATGTTTTCTCTCCATATAAGGTTGGCTGAACACAAATTGATGACACAGAGTTTTCAATGAATTCAGTCACTGCAGTCTTGCCAAACCTGCAGCTGATACAGCCATTTGAAAATGCACATTCATCGTGGTCTTCTGCCAGGAGGCCTTTGTTAATGATCACTGAAATGCACATGAATGGTGTCACAGAAATAAGGTAAACACACATCAAACACCAGTTTCTTTAAAGGAATCCAGACAGAAATTTTTGTGTGGGCCTTAGCTTAGACAGTAAATCCACCTCAGGCACAGAGATCTGAAAAATACAGGTAGCCTAATTCTCCTGCATCATAGGTCAATTTCAGACATACATGGGGAGATGAAGTCTCTCCCCTCTAGAGAAAGTCTGGCTGTTCTCTGCAGGGCTCCTGTGATCTGCAGCCCCGATGTGAGGCTACACCTACCTGCCTTCATGGCAGCTACTAAACAGTGCCTGGAAGAATGTCTCCTCTCTTACATAATAAAAATAACTTTTCACAGGCAGAAGAGATTTAGGTGAAGAGTCAAATTACATAAAAAAAAAAAGAGTTAAATGTATTTGAAAAGTCTGATTGCTCAATTATCCCTATAAAAGTGGTAAATTTGTGCTTTGTAAGCTTTATATTTTATGACATTATTAGAAAATAAAATTCAAAATAATAATTTGATTTAACATGTATTACTCAAAAATAAAGAAATAATTATGTACTAGAAGGCTAATTACTAATGGCAGATATCAATCATTTTTGGTTTTACAGACTGTTGATCATTAAAATGGCTAATCAATTGATAATAATGTGACATAGCTACCAGTAGGCAGAATGAGAGAAATGTGAGGCTTAGAAGTTTACTTGGCATGTGGGTTACATGCAAAACCTATTTTAAGTAACTCTTTAATGGGCAATTACCTTAACATGTAATTTCTATTATATTTTAGTTAGCTGTCTTACTGTTATCTCCTTATTTCAGTGCCAGCATATAAAGTTAACAAACAAAAGGAAATAGCCTCATGAAGAAGAAGAGAATTTTGGAATAATATCGATTTGTTTTTCTTTAAACTTGGTGCTGTGATTAAAAATGCAAAATGGACATGGCAACATGCATTCTCTTTTTCCGCTTTATTTTCTTCTTGCTTTTCCTTTTCGTGGGGTGCAGGAGGAGGAGGCATAGGCTGTCAGAGTGACTGTGAAAGACACCTCAAAAACCTGCATGGGAATTGAATGAAGAAAGGAGTGAGCAATGTTCCAGCAACACCGGAGGCTGTGGCTTATGAGGGTAGCTGCAGAGGTCAGTCCGACACACCGCCTCTCGTGTCACAGGCTGAGCAGACATGTACAAATCTGCTTGGTGGCCTTGCCCTGAGGCTCAGGGACCTGTGGGTCCTGAGAACAAGGTGACAGGTAAATGAACAGCAGAGACATGGCCCTAAAGGAGCAGGGTCAGCTCTTCTCCCAGCTGGAAAAATGACTGCTGCTCTCCTGGGAAGAGGAGGAGGAATGTTCAGAGAAACAGAGATGTTACTTTTAGAGAAACACCGCACTGGGATGTGAGGCTGGGAGCAAGGGACACCCCTAATGATTTTTCACTTAAGGTTCATTTAAGAAAGATTGATTGGACATCTACTTTGTAACGGAACCTGTAGCAGGGGTTACAAACACAGTGGTGACATGGAGGCATGGTCAGTATGGGTTGGATGATCTACTGGGAAAGACAGAGGTTGCTCCAGTCCTCGTGGAGAAGAACAGAGGTGTTGAAGGTGTTTGGCTGTGGCCAGCTGAGTCTGGACATCAGGGAGGGCTTCTCAGACGCATCTCTGAGAAGGGGAAGACTGACTAAGAGATGTCTAGGTAAAGACAGTAAAAGTGCAGAGAGACAGGGAGCAAAGACCCCTTGGGACCAAAATGTACTGCTTTATAGAAGCTGCAGGAGGCCTGGTTGGCTTTCTTTCCTCAGTTTCAGAGAATTTCTGGCTGAAAGCTTTTAAAATTTCAACTTCTTTTCACTCTATCTCTTAGACTTCGCTTTGACCTCTCATGCCCCAGTAGAACTAGCAATGGTGAGGAGTTTATAGTGTCACATCCCTTCTTCTCATCCTTTATCATGAGAAAACATCATCACACCCTGTGAAAATAAAAGGAGCCCCCAATCATTAAGCCTCGAATATCCAACGTGTGATACAATCAGGAAAAGCTGTGCAAATTGGTGCTTGACTAACTCCATTAAACAGTAACCTTTTAGTTATACATTTACAACACCTAGAAACAATGTGTTTCTTTCCTTTGGTCATTAAATTCAGTTGAATCCCTTTTCCTTTTAGCATTACAGATTAGAAAGCATTCTTTTGTCTCTGTAAGATTTCATTCTTTATAAGTGGAACCTTGGTCTATATGTTATTTAAATATTCTCATTTTTCTTTAGATATACCTAACTTAAATGAGCATCTATGATTTGTCAGGCATCAGAATGACAAATCATCACATGTAAAGCTTATTAAAAAGAGAATATATAAATAACGGTCTTATATAGAAAGGTCTTTGTTTATTTAAAAATATATGGTGGGGCCCTGGCCAGTGTGGCTCAGTCGGTTGGTCATCATCTTGTGTACCGAGAGGTCACCAATTTGATTCCCAATCAGGGTACATGCCTGGGTTTTAGACTGGATACCTGGCAGGGGGTGTGCAGGAGGCAGCCATTTGATGTTCCTCTCACACCGGTGTTTTCTTTCTCTCTCTCTCCTTTCTTCCCTCTCTAAAAATCAATAAAAAATATTTTAAAATAAATAAATATGTGTATATATATACATATGTGTATATATATAAATATGTGTATATATATATACATATATATAGTGGAAGGCGGTGATGGTTGCACAGAAATGGGAATGTGCTGAATGCTTCTGAGCTGTAATATATATATATATATTGTCCCATACACCAAAAGGATGCAGGTTTGATCACTGATCGGGGTGCATACAGGAGGCAACCAAATGATGTTTCTCTTTCACATCAGTATTTTTCTTTCTGTCTCCTTTCCTCTCTCTCTAAAAAATAGAATCCATAAAAACGTATCCTCAGGGGAGGATTAAAAAAAAAGACTGACAATTCTTATAGTCACCTTCTAGATATGGAGAGAAAAGTTGGGGGAAACTATTGTAACTGCACTAAATCAGCCACTTCATGATTTACTTTGTAAAACATGATTACGAATAGCCTACATTGTATCAAAAAACCATTACAGAGGAGATATATGGGAACTCTCTGTACCTTCCATTCAATTTTTCTATAAATTTAAAATATCTCTACAAAATAAAAGTCTATTAATTTTTAAAAATCAGAAATCTATTTTCACATATTCTAGTAGTTGTCGGTTAATCTAATAAAGCTTAAACCACCCCAGTTGGCTAACGTGATTTTAAGGCTTTACAAAATTTCTCAGGATGTCTTGGTTTGGACAGCTGTGGCTCCCAGCCAATGATCTGCAGGTTTTAATTTGCTCTCACAGCTTTTCCTGACCTAATTTCCCTACCTTTCGGTGCATAAAGGGCAGGCTAGAGCGAGTCCGCATTCTCCAAGTTCCGCGCAGATTGCAAAGGATCGCGGGTCTGAGGAAATGCATTGGCACAAACAGGAGGCCATCCAGGCACTAAACAGTTTCTACCTTTATCACAACTTTGGCAGCTCTGTCACCTCATCAAGACTAATGCTTACAGAATTAGACTCTCTGCCTCTCTCCCCCTTCGTTCCCCCAAACACGAAGTGATAGCCGATTACATTCTTTTATTTTCTAACAATCCAGAAAATTATAAAACCAAATTTAATGTTTTCCATGATTCAGGCTTAAAAGGAGAACTCCAAAGGGTGTTTTCTCTACAATATTTTCACTGCATTATTCATAATGAACAATGTGGATATACATTGCTATGTTTCTCAGAATTCTCACATCACTAGTATGGAATAATGATTAGGAAACATTTATAAAATGTACAGATATAAGGTATAAGGTATAAATATCAGATTTTAGTTACTTTCCCTAAGTATAATAGTTATTCTTCTGATAACTAACACCTCTCAAAATGATATTTAGAGTTAATTCAATTTTTGTCTCTTTTGTATAATATTACTTGAAAATGCTATCTTGCTATTCAAATATTTAAAACCATGTTACAAAGTAATGTAACTGCCTTAGTAGAGATTAATAATCATGACATAATTTATACATGTGAAGATAACAAATAAGACCAAAATTGTTTAAGCATCTGAATTCAACTCAGTGATCCCAAATATATAAACAAAAGAGTGACATGATGTAAATAAATAATATATATTATACCTGAATAAATGACTCACTAACTGAATGAATGAATAAATTATCTGCTGTTCAATTGGCAGAGAATTAAAAACAAAAGAAAACTATAATCTCCAGGCTGCTGAGGGGTTTGGTTGTAAGACACACATTTTCACTTACTGTTAGTGAGTATACAAATTGAACAACACAGGGTGGCAAAAGTAGGTTAATAATAATAATAATAAATATTACAATAAATAATAATACAAGAATAAACTCTGGGTTCTGTGTACTCACAACTGTAAACCTACTTCTGCCCACACCTGTATTTTGGGGTTGGGGGAAGTAAGTAAAGCTCATATTTGAAAAATGGTTAAGCTCTTTAACCCAACAGTCCCATCTCTTGGAACCTACTAAAAAATGATCAGCACCACAGCCACAAAAGCATTAAAATGTTCATAGCAGTATTATTTTATAAAAATGGAAACACTTTAAAAGTCCAGCAATGGGAGCAGGTTAAATAAGTTATCATGTACCCAGATGATGACATATTATTCTGCCATTAAAATCATTACAGGCCTGGCAGTGGGGTTCAGTTGGTTGGTCCCATGCACCAAGAGGTCGCCGGTTAAATTTCTGGACAGGGCACATGCCTGGGTTATGGGCTTAATCCCCAGTAGGGGGCATGCTCTCACATCGATGTTTCTCTCTCTCTCCCTCTCCCTTCCTCTCTAAAACTCAATAAAAAAAATTTTTTTTTAAATCATTATAGGAATTTAGATGCTGAAGAAATTGGTACTGTCTGGTCCTCCTATAGTAACCAACTAGAAACCTTGACAAAGTATATAATGATTGGTTCTAAAATATTGGACAACAGGCAGACAAGACAGTGATTCCTGGGAGAAGAGCTTTCTGCTTGGAGGCACTTTTTAGACAGTGGTTTATCAATGTCTTATAAAGTTAAATACACACATATCCTTTGGCCAGGCAACTCTATCTCTGGAGAAATAAAAACATGTGACCGAAAAAGACTTTATGAGAATGTTCATGACACCTTTATTTTTATTTACTTATTTATTTACTCACTTATTTTAGGGAGAGGGGAAAGGCGAGAAAGAGAGGGAAATGTCCATTTGTTGTTCCAATTATTTATGCATTCATTGGTTGATTCTTCCTCTAACCAACTGAGCTACCTGGCCAGGGTAGCTTTATTTATAAAAGGCAAAAAATACAGTAGCAACTAGTGGATAAATAAGTTCTGAAGATCTAATGCACAATACACTCAACAATACTGTATTAGAAACTTCAAAGATGCTAAGAGACTAGACCTTAATTATTCTCAATACAAAAAAAAAAAGAGATAATTATGTGACATTGATATCATTATAATAACCTGGTTATTATTTAACAGGAAAGGAGCAAGAGGAGACAAACTAATTTAACACAAGTCTATTCCCCGTAGATCAGTGGGGAAATAGCCTGGACAAAGAAAGTTTAGAGGCAGGCCCAGTGAGGGCTGTGTGACGTGAGGTGCCTACCTGTCCATCACACCTGGGAGAGAGTCAGCGGCCAGAATAGGTGTGGACACTGCAAGCAGGTGGAACGTGAATATTCAACCTCTTAGACAAAGGAGCTCTCTCTCTCTCTTGCTGCTGCACAGGACTGTTTGTGGGGCTCCCACACCCTGCATGTCCCCACGTAGCCCACAGTCATGTGGGTCCCACATAATGGGCTAATGGACTGAATCTAGCCTGACGCCTGATCCTGATCTGCATCATGGACTGGGCACTCTGGACTTCGGCTTTACTTCTAGCCTGGCTTAATCCTCAACTGCCTCTCTTTCAGGACTGGACTGAGAGACATGGGACTTCACAACCCCAAAAACGTAATTCCACACCAATATAAACCACCCATTCATTCGCCCATGGGGGCTTCTGAATATGTTCATTCTGACGGCATCCCAAGAACTTCCTGCCCATGAACATCGGAATGATCTGGCCCCCTTTCCTCCAGCAACAACAACAGAGGTGCTAGCTAGTGCTGCCGTAGTAATCAGACAATGTAATTCATAAGTGCATCAAACCAACAAGTTGTACATTATAAACTTACACAATGTTACGTGGCAATTACACCTCAATAAAAAATAATAATAAAATAGGCACTGAAAAAAGAACTGAAATAACCCAAACAATCTAACAAGGGTGTGGATAAACAAATTTTGATATATTTATGAAGTGAAATAAAAGAACAAACCACCAATAAAATGAATCTCACAGACATATGCTAAGATAAATAAGACACACACAAAAAGACAAATCATTTTATTCCATTTATATGATATTAAATAAATGGCAAGGTTAATCTAAAGTGGAAAAAAAATCAGAACAGTGGGTAATCTTGCAAAGGGGAACATTCTAGAGTGATGGAAATGTTTTTTATCTTGACAAGTGTGTGGTTTATACCTGTCTGTATTTGTCAAAACTCATTGAACTATATCCTTAAGATGTGTGTATTTCACTGTATAAACTATGTATCCCAATCAAAAGGAAAAATTAAAGAAACAGGATTGGATGAACTATTTTAGCTCCACAAACATGCCTTTCCTGTACATCCTTCCTCGTGCTCTGCTCCCTTCCTTAAAAAATAAAAATAAACCAAGATATATAAGGAATAGATGCATACTTTCTCTGTCCTAAGGGCTTTCCCTAGATGTCACCACTGTCTTATTCAGCAAGGAATCCTTAGACCCCAAAACCCAACAATCAGAGATGGTGAGTTAGTAATGTATACAGTGTTCTCTGATGTGATGGAATGTAACAATAGGTCATTCCTGATGATTAGAATTGCAAGCACTTTTTAAAAACCCTTTTTCCATATATTGTTCTGTATTTTTAAAAATTCTACTTTGATATCAGAACAAAGAAATTTTCTGTATAAAAAAGAAGGTGAACTGAAGACATTAAAAACACAGAACTTTTGAGGTATAGCTGAGGTATTCATGAGCTACTTTGTTTTTTTATTTGTTGCAGCTTTCTTTTTAAACATGAAGATGTTACAATTTGAGTAGATTTACTAAGTAAAAAGATAGGGAAAAAAAGCAAATGCTGGAATGGATTCCAAAAGCACTGCAAATATCAAAGAAATATTTCTTCGGAAATTAAAGCTTATCTTCTCTTTTAGCTTCAATATAACAGGAAGACATAATGATTTCAGAACGGACCTCCCCTTCTTTCCACAAATACACAAAAAGCTTTATTTTGAAGCCAAAACAGTTGGGGATCTGAAAGTATATTTTGACAGAGTCTTAAAAACTATTTTCCCTAATTCCCCAGAATTCTTTCCAAGGCCCAGGCTAAGAAGAACTGTTGAGTAAGATATACTGTAATAGTATGGCCATTCAAAACAGAAAGAGAAAAAATAGGGGAGAGGGTTTGGGAACTAAACTGTGTTAAATGGAAAAATGGTTTGGCAAACCACCATTGATAATACACAAATGATAAGGTTTAAAAATAAATCTTGTCAAGAAATGAAACTGCATATAGTTCTTAAAGCCTGGTCTCAGTTATTTTAATTTATTCGGCTCATTTGTCATTAACACTGAACAACTTAAAGTACAATATTTGTATCTCCATCTATAATCCCTGTTTGATCCTATAACTCTTTATGTCACTCTAATGTGTGGCATCTAAAAGATGAGCTGTGGCCCTGGACAGTTGCTCAGTGGTTAGTGTCGGCCCGTGGACGAGAGAGTCCTGGGTTCGGTTCCCGTTAAGGGCACGTACTTCGGTTGCAGTTTGTCCCCGGCCCCAATTGGGGTCATGTGGGTGGCAGCTAGTTGGTGTGTCTCTCTCACATCGATGTTTCTCTCTCTCTCTCTTCCGCCCCCTCTTCCTCCTGCTCTATCTGAAGATAAATGCAAAAATATCCTCGGGTGAGGATAAAAAGGAAAAAAAAAAAAAAAAAGATGAGCTAGTTAGGTATGAAATAAATGTTGTTTAAGTCATAAAGGTTTGTAGGGATTTCTAACACATAAATAAACAACCAAAAGAGAAGCTGTGCATGAGAAAATAAAATGAGGTAAAAATGTGAAAACAAAAAAAAATACATATCTATGAGAATAGCAGCTTCACAGAGAACAGGACAAAAAAGATAAAATTGTCTGAGCGACAAGAATTTAGCATTGCTTACTTCCAAATCGTAATGAAGGGCTTAAGATTTCTTCCAATCTATTCATTGTGTCAAACAACTTCAAGAAACAATTAATATTTTCTATTGGTTGAGACCAGTATAAAATAATAGAAAACTGAGAGTCGTTTTGAATAAATACAAGTACACAGGAAGAGTAATTTCTTCCAGTTTCCAGGAAGGGTCTGTCTGACCTCTTTCAAGAAACAGCCAAGACTCGTTTGTAATGAGAAGCTCCAATTTACATGCAATTCTTGTTCTTAAAAGCTTTCAAGGTTTTCAAGCTTAAGAATGTGAGATTTGCCTGTTCTTTTCTTATTTACCCTGTCAGTCAGTATACTTGGCAACACTGTCTATTTGGACATTTCAATAATAAACCTCAATCTAGTTCTGGTCAATTATTCAAAAAATTTTTGGAAAAACAATGGACTTTCAAATTAATGAGGTTTTATAAAACCCAGCAAACAGCAGCTCTTGCCTGAGGGTTTGCATGAAACAAAGGCCCTTCTGTGATTATGTTCCCACAACAAAGTGTTACTTCCTAATTAAACCTACAAAGAAAACAAAGCAGTTCTTCAAAAGGCAGCTTTATTTTCAATGTCATAAGAAATAATTTCCTTTTTCACAAAATATATTTAGTCTTTTAGAGGAACATTACAAATTTTTACTCACAAATCTGACCACTCCCAGTAAAAATTTCACCCAGGTTTAAACATTTTTTAAAGAAGAATGTAAAACACTGATTTATTTTCTTGGTTTTTTTTTTTTTTTTGGTCAAAATCACGTTAGGTAGCACCCAGGTCTATCAATCACAGCAAATGCATGAAAGAGTGTTAAATGCCTGCCTCAATCAAGGGGGGAAAGACCTTTTAAGCCACAATGCAACACGGGCACAGAGAATAAGGGGAAGGGCTTATGGAAGAATCTGAATACTCCCAAACCAGGAGGAAATTGTAAGAGCTCCTGCCAGTCTTCCTATAAAAGCATAATGCAAGCAAAAACATTGATAGGAGACCAGGAATAAATGAGATGAGACAGTCACAGGGTGTAGAAGGAACCAGAAGTCCTGGTTTTTATCCCAGCGCGGCACATGGAGCCACGTGACTCTGGGAAGCCAGTGAACAGCTTTGTGCTGCAACTTTCTTATCTCCAAAGAGGAGACCATCCATATTCCACAACTGTCGGGGAAAGCAGATGAAACAAATGGATGTGGGGAAAAATGCTATGTATCGTCTATAACCTATACTTATGTATGTATATGCATAGATTCCTACATACATGGTCAACTTATGATGGGATTTTATCATGATAAACCACTGTAAGCTGAAAATGCCATTAAATGGAAATGAATCTAATACACCTAACCTACCAAACATCATAGTTTAGCCAGCATACATTAAACATGCTTAGAACAATTACATTAGCCCACAGTTGGGTAAAATCATGTAACAAAGTCTACTTTATAATTAAGTGTTGAGTATCTTGTGTGATTTATTATGAGTTATCTTTCACATTATTGTACAGTTGAAATATTATAAGTCTAATGATCTTAAGTGTGGGACCACCTGTATAGATGAATTGTGCATGAATATACAATATACAGATTGTGTATTCATATACATATATAGATTCTATGTGCTATATATAGGTTATATACAATATATACTTCTATTATATATTACCAAATTTTATATTATTCCAAATCCTCTAATACTAAATTGTATATACTACATATAATCTATATTCTATATCTAGTGGATGAGAAGGGACCACATGCTCACCTGACAAGCTCAGGGAAGGCCTGCCTGACAGCCTTGCAAACTCAAAGACCTAAAGTAACCACAAAGGATGGCTTGAAATTTAAACTTCTTTTTTAATCCTCATCTGAGGCATTTTTTCATTTTTTGTTCAGATAGAGTGGGGGGTAGGGGAGAGAGGGAGAGAGAGAAACATCAACATGAAAGGGACACATCGAGTGGCTGCCACCCACACGAGATCAACCAGGGCCGGGGACAAACTGCAACCAAGGCGCATGCCCTTAGCGGGAACTAAACCTGGGTCTCTCTGGACCACAGGTCGACGCTCTAACCACTGAGCCAAACCCGCCAGGGCTAAACTTCTTTAACTAAGAGCAGTTTGTGGCAGACAGTTATGTCCTAGGCGGGCATCTTCCCTAACAAAGGTCCATCTTTACCTTAACTGAGCCTGTCTATTGTCTTTTTGCATCTAAGATAACATAGTTTTGGAACGTCAGGGTAACTTTCTTTTTCCCCAGACCCCTCAGGGCACAACCTATGCAAGAGGGCAGAAACCACGTATCTCCTCATTGTTACTGAGTTCATTGTTGACTGTTAACTATCCTGTACCCACCTAAGTAACAGAAGGATGTGGCCATCATTTTAACTTTTATCCAGTCCCAGGTTTCCCAGTTTTGCTTTCTCCCACTTTCCTAATCTATCACCAGTGAATTTCATGTAACCCACTTTTGTCTTCTCTTTTGATTGTAACGTATAAATTAAGGTGCAAAACTGCCATTCTCTGGAGCATTATCTCAATCCACTGAGGTTTTGCTTCCCGGCATTTGTCAACAGTTTTATTCAAATAAACTTACAGAATTCTTTACAGGTTTGAACGTTACTTATGTTAACTCTATATATATATATATATATACACACACACACACACACACACACACAGATTGTATTTACATATTTGTATGCAGTGTGTATGTATAGATTCCTATACAATACAGGCAATAAATATTCATTTTAAAGGGATACTCAAAACTAACCACAAACTTGTGATATAAACCTTAAAACTGATATGTATTCACTGCATTACCTCACTGACATCAATCTTTTTTACACTGTCAAGTTATAAACCACAGCAAAAAAAAAAAATCAAAATCGAAATTCTTATGGAAATGATGGGTAAGCCATATAGAAAACTAGTGATGCAACTTTAATTATATTGGGCAATGCTCATGCTATAAAACATCAGAACACAAGCATGACTTAAGTCATAAGTCAGCTGAAGGGATGATAACGCCCAATGACACAAAGCTCAGGCTCTTTTTTTTTTTTCTTTATTGATTTTAGAGAGAGAAGGAGGGAGAAGGAAAGAGATAGAAACATCGATGAGAGAGAACATCAACTGGCCGCCTCCTGCATGCCCCTCCCTGGGAATCGGGCCAACAACCTGGGCATGTGCCCTGACCAGAAATTGAACCAGAGATCTCTTGGTGCATGGGTCAACACTCAACCACTGAGCCACACCAGCCAGACAGAGCTCAGGCCCTTGAACCACAGTAAGTCCTTACCCTTGAGCAAATTCCCTAACTCTTGGTTTCAATTTTGTCATTTATCAAAAGGAGATAATAACAGAACCAAATTCATAGGGTAAGTATGATGATTCAATAACATAACACTGGTCAAGGGCTGAGCACAGGGTCTGGCCACATTCAGTATGCAATACATGATACTGCGGCATTAGTGAACACAGAAAAGATGCAAAGTCGAAAAGTAATATGCTGATATTACTAGTGACTGCTTCAGAGTGAAGAGACTACATTTTTCTGCCTCCTTACACTTACATGTACCTTCTACATATTTTTTGACAATGAGCCCATTTTACTTTTCTATCAAGAAAAAGAAATGAGCCCTGGCCAGTTTGGCTCAGCGGTTAGAGCGTCAGCCTGCGGTCCGGAGAGACCCGGGTTCGGTTCCCGCTAAGGGCACGTACCTCGGTTGCAGTTTGTCCCCGGCCCTGGTTGGTCGTGCGGGTGGCAGCCACTCGATGTGTCCCTTCACGTCGATGTTTCTCTCTCTCTCTCCCTTCCTCTCTCTCCCTCCCACTCTATCTGTACAAAAAATGGAAAAATATCCTCGGGTGAGGATAAAAAAAAAAAAAAAAAAAAAAAAAAAAGAAAAAGAAATGGAATTGACTTATGAATTTATTTTCTCAAAATCTACTTAATTGCACTTCTGAGCTAATTCTATTAGCTAACTTCAATTAGATTATTTCAAGGTCTTGGTTAGAGTTTCCCTTGGTGATAGCTGAAGATCTTTGGGACTACAAAGTCATTTGTGGATTACAAATATGACAGAAAGAAAGGAAATATTTGTTTAGCATGAAGAATCTGTCAGGTGCTCTACTAATATCTACCCTTCATTCTTTTTCTTTGGAATTTGTGTTTTTTTTTTCTTTTCTTTTTCTTTCTTTTTTTTTAGAGAGAAGAAGGGGTAAAGGAGATGGAGAAAGAGAGAAACATCAATGTTTCTGAGAGAGAACATCGACTGGCCACCTCCTGCATGCCCCCTACCCAGGCATGTGCCCTGATCTGGAATCAAACTAAGACGATGCCCAACCAACAGAGCCACACCTGCCACGAACACCCTTCATTCTTAATGCTATGGCATTCTACTTTGTAACTCAGGAAAGCATATCATCCAGCTATACTGTATACATCTTCCTCACACCACATGACCCAAAGTAGTAATAAATATATACATACATAAATAGAACTGCTAACATTTTTCCTCCACCATCTTCCTTTTTAAAGTCACAGTACCAAGGTTTCACCTTATGGCAGTCTCTAAATTGAGATCCAAGGACACCTAGTCTGTTGATGTATCAGAAGGCAGTCCATGATTTATTTCACCATAAGAATTCTAATTTTTTTATTTTCATTCCAAATTTTATCTAAAAACTTTCATTAAGTTTTATCTAAAAACTTAATATAAGCATATCAAAGATCTGTGTGTGTGTGTGTTTATGAAATGAGAGTCCTTTATAACAAAATTCTGCTCCAAAATTTTAAAGCTACGTCTCTGTGTTTGTCATTGCACAGGTAGACCAGATCACCTACTAAGAAGATAGTATTTGTGTGAGTTGCAAAGCAACTGCACATCTACCTTTTTATGTTGTTTTGTGAGGCTTTGAATGCAGGCACTAGCAGGAGGCTGACAAGCTAGAGGAGGGAGGCAGGGGAGCTGGAGGTGGCAGGCAGGGGGGCTGGAGGAGGTATTGCTCCTCTCTGTGTACCTGCTGCTCCGGTGGGAGCCCTGCACCCTGGCTACACCCTTTAACTGCAGTCTCCAGCCTGCCAGCACTCCTCATAGGAGCCTCCTCACCACTCTCACAGGTGGATATTGTCTTCCAAGCCTCTAGGTGCACATATCCCCGGTCTCCTCCCTTAGTCCCTCCTCAGCCCTGGCTACCTCAGTTCCCTTGGTTCCCTTCTCCTCTTCTCCAACAGTGTTTAACCAGTTCCTCATACTAGGCATGTCCCTTTAAGTACCTGGTGTGGTTTTTGATTTCCTGATTGAATCCTGGCTGATATATAACAGGATATATTTCACAGTATATCAACTTTTTAAAATTGTGGTAAAATATAGATAACACAAAATGACTGTTCTAGCCATTTTTAAGTGCACGGCTCAGTGGAATTAAGTAATTTACATTTTGTGCAACTATAACCACCATCTACTCCAGAACTTTTCATCTCCAAACTGATACTCTGCACCCATGAAACAGTAACTCCGCATTCTTTCTCCCCAGCCTCTGGCAACCACCATTCCGACTTCAGCCCCTATGGATGACTTTTAGGCACTTCGTTAAGTGGAGTCATACAGTATTTGTCATTGGGTCTGGCTTATTTCAGTTAGCATGTTTTCAATGACTGCCAATGTGTTGCATGTATTAGAATTTACTTCCTTGTTAAGGCAGAATAGTATTCCATTCTGTGCATATACCATATTTCATTTTTTATTGGACACTTGGGTTGCTTCCACCTTTAGCAATCGTGAATAGTGCTGCTATGAATATGGATGTACAAATATCGTTTTGAATCCCTGATTTCCATTTCTTTGAGGATGTACCTAGAAGTGGAAATACTGGATCACGTGGAAACTCTGTGTTTACCTTGTGAGGAATCCCCACGGCACTGCTTCATTGAACATTCCCACCAGCAGGGCACAAGGGTCGCACCTTCTCCACCTCTTCCCCATCACTTACTTTCTGTTTTTACATTTTTTATAGTTGCCATATTGATGTGTGTGATGTGGTATCTCACTGTGGTTTTGGCTTTATCTTCCCTAATGATTAAAGATGTTGAGCATCTTATCATTTTCCCAGTGTACTAACTTTTTTGTTGTTGATAATTCTCACCTGAGGATATTTTTCTATTGATTTTTAGATAGAATGGAGGGGAGGGAGAAGGGGAGAGAAAGAGAGAGAAATATCAGTGTGAGAGACACATCAACTGGTTGCCTCTGGCATGACCCTGACTGAGGCTGGAGATCAAACCTGCCACCCAGGCATGTGCCCTTAACCAGGAATTGAGCTCAAGACCCTTCGGTCCGAGGACCAGTGCCCTAACTGGTGAGCAAAACTGGCCAGGGTCAGTGTATTAATGTTTAAAGCAGTGTGTCTCAAATGGAAAAACCTTGGGGTCTTCTATTGAGAAAGTTTATCATGAGATATACCTAGTAATATAATTACTAGGGCCTAAAATAATGTTGACAATTATATAATTCAAGAACCATCAAATGTGCATGCTCTCTCTCTCTCTAGAATAATTTCTTTAAAATTTTAAGTTGCTACAAAAGGTCCCTGACTCACTTTAGTGGTGTTGTTATACGAAAGGAAAAGCTCTTAAGTCACCTGATAGTGAACAGTTTATTGCTGGAGACCACCCACACGTATGTTAGTTTTACATTTGTTAAAGTACCTCTTCAGCTTTATTTTTCTTAAAACAAAAATACCACACTCACCCTGGTGGGTTTGACTCAGTGGTTAGAGCATTGGCCTGTGAACCAGAGAGTCCTGGGTTCAGTTCCTGCTAAGGACACGTACCTCAGTTGCAGTTTGTTTCCGGCCCCGTTGGGGTTGCGTGGGTGGCAGCCACTGAATGCGTCTCTCTCACGTCAATGTTTCTCTCTCTCTCTTCCTCCCTCTTTCCCTCCCGCTCTATCTGAAGATAAATGCAAAAAAAAATGTCCTCGGGTAAGAATTAAAAAAATAACAATAAAATTTTTTTTAAAAATCATTAAGAAAAAAAAAATACCACACTCATTCAATCACCATAGATTTTCTTTTATAAAAATAAGATATTACTAAATATCTAACAGTGTTAAGTCTAAAATGTTTTGAGTCAATGTAAGAAATGAATAGCAGGCACTATTTTGAAGAAGTAAAGAAATAAATCTAATCAGCCCTCTTTTAATATGTTACTAAAGCAAATACTCTGGCCTGGCCAGAGTGGCTCAGTGGCTGAGCATCAACCCATGCACCAAGAGGTCGCCGGTTTGATTCCCAGTCAGGGCACCTGTCCAGGTTGTGGGCCCGACCCCCAGTGGGGGGCATGCAGGAGGCAGCCGATCAATGTTCTCTCTCATCGATGTTTCTATCTCTCTCTCCCTCTCCCTTCCTCTCTCTAAAACCAATAAAGAAAAATAAAATAAAGCAAACACTCTGTAGTTAAATCTTATTGCAAACCACACAACAATTATGGACTTTCTGATAATATCATTTTTTATCTTTTCTTCAGTTTACCTTTCGGGTAGCCAAATATTATACACAGAGGCTAATAAATGCCATAATTTCAACAGCATAATCAACTAGAGAATCAAGAATGAGATCAGTGTCTTCAACATTTGCAACACAGATTGAAAGTGACTAATTTGGTCATAACACCTCAGGATCTGACATGTTATTAAGGTACATGAACACATTTACAACATAAAGTTGTTATGACACCTAATTATATTAACGACTGTCTATAATTTTACTTTGGAAATGTGAACTTTAATTTTACACTTATGGGAGTGAAATAAAGAAGTCAAAAGACTTGTTTGTTGATTGTCATCTTTTAATTAGGCTGTAAACAAAAAACAGGAGGGAAATTGGGTGAAAAAAAGCATTAATTGACACTGCAATTATTCACTTAGTGTCTCAACTCTGCCAGAGCCTGGGCATGCAGGAGTGAGAAGACACCCTCAATGAAGGTTAACAGGAAAAGGAAAGGGGGGGGGGAGGAAGAAGGGGAGGAAGAGAAAGAAGACAGCTGTGGTCTCTGCTTTTGCAGAGTGTATAATCTAGAAGTTAACCAGTACCTGGCTAATGGCTGGCTTGACAGAGAAACACAGATTTTGACAATAGAAAAGTCATCAGTAGGTATAGCGGTGCTCTAGATCTGAGTGTCAGGGAGACCTAGGAAACAAGGATGAGATGTAAGAGAAAAAGGAGATAACGTATAAGGGAGAGTTGGCTGTCAATACCTATATGGGATTCAAATGTAGCCTCATTACGAGAGGGACAAGCAGGCTTGGATGCATTAGAAGTAGTCATTTAACCAAAATCTCATCAAGTCTTTAGAGCTAAGTTTAGTTTATAGGAAATACAGGGTATAAGGAGCAAGAAAAACCATAATGAAACAAACTGACAACCCCAGAATGTGGGCTATTCTACAAAACAACTAGCCTAATCTGTTTTTTTTTTTTTAAAAGTCAGTATCATTAAAAAAATTTGGAGGACAATTCATATTAGAAGAAATTTATGAAACATAACAACTAAATGCAATGCATGTTTCTCATTGGATCCTGGTTTGGAACAAAAACAAACACACACCTATAAAAGACATTGGTGGATAAATGAGGAAAAATGGATGTTGATGTAGAAATAGTTATTAGGAAATTACTGTTAATTTTGTTACAGGTGTTAATGGCATGGTACTTATTCAGAATAAATGTCCTATTTTTGAAAGATACAAAAAATACTGTATTGGTACAATGTCACAATGACAGCATTTAATTTGAAAAGTGCTCAGCAAGACAAAACAAACATAAAATAATGTTTAAAAATCCCTGAACCTCAGGGTGGGGTATATGCATAACACAGTAATATGCTTTCTATGTAATAAAAAAAGATCCACAATAAAAATGCTCAATAAATAAGAATATCTGAGAAAGATTTGCTCAGATGTAAGCATAATCACTTTTTTTTAAAAATGAAAGCACAGAAGAGATTTTACATTGTCTAAAAGGTAAAGAAATTACTGATCACTAATTATTTTAAATAATCTTAATTTAGAAGCTTATCTAAAAACACTAGAAATTAACTAGCAATTTATAACTATAAGTACAGTTGACCCTTGAACAACATGGGTTTAATAACATTCCCGTACTGTTTTTGATCCATGGTTGGGAATCTGTAGATGCAGAGGGCTAACTGTGTGCACTGTCTGCACCATTTATATAAGGAAACTTGAGTAACCCTGAACGTTGGTTTCGGAAAGAGTCCTGGAACCCAGACCCTGGATACTGAGGGTAATTAAGTTTTTGTGAAGTCAAAATTTACATGCGAAGTTTCTACTGTACGGGAGTTGGTCCCCTAACCCTGCATTGTTCAAGGGTCCACTCACATGCCTCCTGCTTGCCCCCTACTCAAGCTGAAGGCTTGCTCACAGAAGTACTGGATAGTACTTATTCATGGTCCTCATAGACAGCATGGCAAGGGTGAGACATGGTCAAGTGGTTTAACACTATACCCTTTTATTTCCAAGCCTTATTTTCTACAGTAACTTGGCACAGTGATAATAGCAAGATAATAAAACTGAAAGGCAGAAAATGCATGGATTTTGCACCCCCACACCACCCCCAATGTATCTGTTGACGTCTAGCACACAGCCTGACATAGAATCCCGAAGGAATGAGGATGCCCTACTGACATAGCTTCTAACAACATCAAATCCCATTGAAAGAATTTCACGCATTTTCTTAAAGATTCCTGGGAATGAGAAATGTGTCAAGCAATGGTACCATGAACTACTTCTACATATCACTTAACTTCACCTGGTGGAAAAACAGAGAGCAGGATGTAAACGTGGTAGGAAACAAGGCAGACTTTCCCAAAGGTCATCAGAAGACGACAGCTCAGCCACCCACAGACATTCTTTAACGGTTCTTGCCTTACCTACCTGTCTTAAGTCCAGCGTGATTGTGACCCAGTGATATTCTCTCCCATTTTGAATACTGGGACTTTGCCACCAGTTATTGGTGCCATCGATTGCATTTGATATTGGATGGCGTTCTGTTAAAAGAAAATAGAAACATAATACCCTGTAGGTCCATCCATGTTGTCACAAATAGCAAGGTTTTATTCTTTTTATTCCATTATATATATGTACCACATCTTCTTTATCCATTTGTCTACTGACAGGCACTTAAGTTGCTTCCAAAGCTTAATTATTACAAATAATGCTGTAATGAACATGGGGGTGCATATGTCTTTTCGAATTAAGGGTTTCTTCAGGTAAATACACAGAAGTGGAATTTCTGGATATATATATAAGTAGTTCTGTTTTTAATTATTTTGAGGAACCTCCATACTGTTTTCCACAGTGGCTGAAACTAAAGTAATACTTAATATCAACTGTAATTAAAAAATAAAATTATAAAAAATTATAAAGAAAGAAAAGAAAATGCAATAAAAACATGCATCTCTCTCAGCTTTTGGTTTAAATTTTTTAACTTCTAAACTGTATGCTAGTGGAAATGAATAGCAATGAAGGTGAACACAGTTTTCATGGTTTCCTAATAAGTCTTCATAATTGTTTCAAAAAGTATAAATTCCCACGGGCACTTTCAAATAGAAGGAGCAACACTTGCCTCTGGGGTTGGCGCTGCTGCCATCACAGACCCGGCACTGCGGGTTCCGCACGGGCCGACCGGGCACGTGTTCCACCAGTTTACAGAACATCTCAGGCCCCTTCTCCCCGCAGGTGGCATTGGTGATGATGTGAGCATTGCTGGCAAGATTGAGAATGGCAGGAAACAGTCCTGAAAGTAAAAATTCTCCAAATCAGCTCAGCCACTTGAAATCAAAAGGATGGGATTACTTCATCTCACTTTGCAGGTGAATCAAAAAGAGACTGTAAATCTCTGTGCTGAGTGAAGAAGTCTTACACAAAAGCAGTTACACACTGGTTTCATTTATATGAAATTCTAGAACAAGACAAACTCATCTATGAGAAAAACACTCTGAATACAGTGGCAGGGGTGGGGACTGACTGTGAAAGGACACAAGGGAACTTTCTGGGGTAATAAAATCACAGAATGTGGTTGTGAAACATCATAGCATACATGAGATTTGGGTAGATCGGTGTGTTCTGCTAAATGTAAATTTTACCTCAAACAATTAAGAAGAGTCATAAAAAATGGTGTCAATGTTGAACTGCTTAAGAGTAAAGTGTATTTTGTCCTTCAACTCACTTTGAAATGCATTGAAAAATAAATTGGATTGATGTATAGATAGAGACAGGTACAGGGACAGACAGGTGATAAAGAACATAGAGTAAAATGCTCATTGTAGAATCTCAGTAGGAAGATTGATGTTCACTGTACAATTCTTTTCACTCTTCTGATGAAAACTTTTTCATAATAAAATGTTGGGAAAATGGATTTTAAGACAAGTTTCGAATGATCCAGTGCACGTATGTGCCAATGAAATTCAAATGCCAGTCCCTTAAAAAAAGGGGCTTCCATTTTCTTCCCACTTTGTTCCAGTTGCCTCTGCTAATACTCACAAGGTCTTTCCTCTCATTACCTAGAATATTCTCTCCCCTCTTTCTTTCTGGCCTATTTCTTTGGTGGATAAAACTTGAGAGCACAAAAATCCAGTTTTCAAAATTCTCTTCAATTCAGTATTAATCTTTGCCTTCATACAGTTCTTTTGTCTCCAGTGAATTTTCTCTTTAAGCAGCTGGTTCAAATTATTCAGAAAACAATTTTTGGATGACTGTGAGAAAATAACTCCATTAGGTTCTTTAGAGATTTGACTTTATCTTGGTACAAGGGGATAACAGCAGTGAGATTGGGTCACGATCCAGAAAGGAAAGAGCAGGTGCCGTTGAAGAGGCATTCTGTCTGAGGGCACTGTGAGCAGAGCATGGGGAGGAGGGGTCTTAGCTAAGTGAGGTTTTTCTAATTTACTAGAACTTGATCTTCAAAGATCACAGAAGATAATCTTTTCTTTATAAAGAATATAAAGTCAATTTCATTTCTAAAATATTTCTTTTCCAGTGAAATTTTAAAATGCACAATTTTAGCCCTGGCTGGTTTTGCTCAGCAGTTAGAGCATTGGCCCATGGACCAGAAAGTCCCGGGTTCGGTTTTCGCAAAGGGCACGTACCTCAGTTGCAGTTTGTCCCCGGTCCCAGTTGGGGTCATGTGGGTGGCAGCCAGTCAATGTGTCTCTCTCTCTCTTCCTCCCTCTCTCCCTCCAACTCTGTCTGAAGATAAATGCAAAAATGTCCTCGGGTGAGGATAAAAAAATAAAAAAATAAAATGAGCAATTTTAGTAATATAGAAGAAATTCATATCTTCAATTTTGATTCTTTTAGATACCACTTAATCTTTTCAATAATCTGTCTTATAAATATTTTAATAATTTAATTTATAAAATAAAAATGATTATTTTTGTAGGAGTTGCTACATTAGAAAACTTACCATGCATCTAGCTAAAAAATAACTTATAGAAAATCTTTCAAAGACTTTTCATATAAAACAGAGTTACCTATGAGTAGTTCTTTCATAGCAGAATGACCCCATTCAAGTCAATAGACCCTTAACTTCACAATAGAAAATACTAATTGAATACCTGTATATTAGAGCATTATTATTAATTTGGAAGCATAACTCAGACATATCATATACTATGTTTAATGTTACATATATTTTTTTCATTTTTAACTTAATTTTTTAATCATATTCCTTTAAAGGGATTTATGTTTTAATCAAAGAGGCTTTATGAGGAAACAGACGAATTTTTACATCTAATTATGCAGTTTTCCAAATTATTATTATTATTTTGATATTTTGTTCAAATAGAGTGGGAGAGAGAGAGAGAGAGAGAGAGAGAGGGAGAAACATCAACATGAAAGGGACACATCGAGTGGTTGCCACCCTCACGACCCAACCAGGGCCAGGGACAAACCGCAATGGAGGTATGTGCCCTTAGTGGGAACTGAACCCAGGTCTCTCTGGACCGCAGGCTGACGCTCTAACCGCTGAGCAAAACCGGCCAGGGCCAAATTATTAGTTTTTTAATCCTCACTTGAGGACATGCTTAGAGAGAGGAAGGGAGAAAGAGGAAGAGAGAAAAACACATCAATGTGAGAAACATTAATCCATTGCCTTCCATTTGGCTCTAACTAGGGATTGAACCTGCAGCCTGGGTATGTGCCCTGACCGTGAATTGAGCTGGCAACCTGTCGGTGCACAGGACTATGCTCAACTAACTGAGCCACTCCAGCTGGGCCCAAATTATTATTTTTATCAACCACTAGTTAGACACTTATACTTTATGGAATGATCTACTTCTTGAAGTGACATGTAGTTCTTGGAAGTGGTACTTATATAGCAGGGAGAGCTGATATTTATTCTGTTTGATACTGAGGCAAATATTTATTTTCTCCATCCTTTATGACCATAATATTCTAGTTATCGGGTTCAAATGTATCTTATAAGTTAAAAGTTGAAAACACAATATGTTTTAGACTGCAGTGTTTTATCCAAATAGCTCAATGCCATGTTCATGGCTCTGTAGCACATGTATATGTTTAGATTTGCAGTACAATCAGCTCTCTCCATTCCCTTCTCACAGGCTAGTCAAGCGAGGAAAAACGCCAAGGTCACAGGAACTGACTTAACAATGCATTTCTTCATCAACAAATACTTTACCAGTTAACAATGTTCCCACTTTTTCTTTTTTCTCCCCCTCCAGTTGCCCCACATCAAGAGAACCCCCCACTTCCTGTCCAGAGCCGCCTCTGACCCAGGAGACCTTGAGTTATGGGGTGTGGGGAGTGGAGGAGGCAGGGCAGTCCTCAGGGCACCATGCTCTCTGTCCTCAAGGGTCCACACTTTGAGTCACTGAGGAAAAGAAGGTCAAACCTTGTGAATGTAAAAACATAATTTTAGTGAATAATATCTCAATTGTACTAATCAGCATCAGGTAGTTCTTGCACAAGAAACATTTTAAAGAACTTCCCTATTTCCTTGCTGGTATTCTAATTATGCTTTTAATATAATGAAATAAAAAGATAAATTCCTTTGTTAGCATGGCTGTATAGAAAAAAAATTAAATAATTAATTTCAAAACTATATCCTGGTTGTCTTTTACTAAAACTAAATACATCTTTCTTCTCAGATATACTAGTATTTGAATGAAAACTATTCACTAACAACTATTTCTTACATATTACATTTACTCTTCATAGTTATAGAATAATTATTATTCCTTGTTGCATATGCCCACATCTACTAGAAGATGAAGCTGGAGAAAAGATGTTCTAAAAAGAACATTTTTTAAAAGTCCACCAGGTTGCTGAGTCATTTCAAGGACGACCAAAATATTTCTGTGAGAGGGAAACTGCGAGCTTCAAGCAGGAGAAAGGGTAGCAACCCAAAGGGTGAGAAAGGGCACTGGGAGCAAGAGGCTACCAAGAACAAAAGTCTGATTTTACAAGTGGAAATCAAAAGCAGGACAAGGGCTGTCGCAGGATACATGTGACAGTTTTACCACTGCTGAGCTGTGCTCTCGTAAATCAGACCATTCATTTTTGTTGAGAGACATTATTTACTTTAGTTAGTGTTACTGTACTACTAATTTGTACTTTTCCCCATGCAGGACACACAATGGAATCATTTTCTGTCCCTGTGTTTGACCGGTAGCTAATGACTTTATAACGCCAAACTCCATCAAGCATGAAATAAATTCCTTCTCATTCACCAGTAGCTTTCTAAAAAATCCTTTCTTCACAGATTGAACACACTTAGTTTTCTTAAATGCATTTCAGGACCACATTAATCTGCTGGAAATTCCTTTATTATTATTAAGTAAAAAACAGCTATGAAGCTGGCAAAAATGCTTCAACACACAAATACTGACGATTTCAACCGAGAGACTTCCAGAGAGTTGAATAATTCATTTTTAGAGGTTTCTGGGTTTTCCCAATAGAAAATATTTCCGCCACCTTATAGAGAGCATCTAAAATGCTGACTGGCCCTGAGGCTCAGGGCAGCTTCTTTACCAATATTTCTAAAATGATTCAGGGCCAGTGGCTCAGGGACTTAATGCATTTGTGTGTAAGAGAAGTGACTGTTTTTTCTAATGAGTTTTTTTCTATTTTGGGGGAAAAAAAAGTTCTACAAAATGTTATTTGCCTCATCCATAATCATTGTGATGTTCTGGGGAAAAATGATTTGCAATTCTTAAAGGATCTGTGGCAATATTTCATTTTTTCTCAGCATGAAATGAAAGATTATAAATATTTTATATGATTGAATAATAAAAGTGGTTTCTGGTGTCAGGAGTTTTTGTTCTGAAAAACAGTCAAAACTACTTGTTTAGTCATGAAGAAATTTGGAAAAATAGAAATTTAAAGTTTTAGAATTGAGAAATCTGTAATTTTTAAAAAACATTCAAATAATTTTTTTTCCTGCATGTGCCCAGCTCTCACTTCCTTACTCTCACCTACTTAGCACGTAAATGTCAGAGAAGTCGGTACTGCAAATCAGCTATCCTGTTTAAGGGACTCTCTGAAACAAGGTAGTCACCTTACTGAACCATAAAAACAGCCTCTCAAATGGGCATTATTTAGTGAGGAATACTGGAAGCATCCAATACTATTCCAGGATATAACATCAAGTATTCTAATAACATAATTTTAAGGTATTCTCATGTTTAAGGTATTCTAATGACATGAATTTTAGAAGGATGCATGAATTCATATTTAGTAACATATCCATATGAGTCATGAAAAGCAGGTGAGAAAGTTTGATGAAGTTCCATAAATTTTTAATGAAAAACTCTTGTGCAAAGAAGTACCCAGGCACCTCCCTGGGACACCAAGATACAGGAGCTGGGCTACTCCTATCCTAAGGTTCTCCCAATCAGGAGGGAAAGCAAGACATCTACTCACAGATTCTGGATAAGTATAATGTTAAAAATGCAGCAATACTTAACAATAGATTAGAGGAGAGACTTTAGAATAAGAAATTCAGTTAGGCATAACCCAGGCAGATTTATGAGGGGATGTGCTTTGGCAAGAGCAGGTCTAAAACCCTTCAATGGCTCCTCATTGATCTTCAAATCAATTTCAATTTCCTTCCCTTTGCATCGTTCATATATACATTCATTCCCTACTCATTCTTCAAGCTAAGCCCAGGTCTCTCCTGAACTCCCCGCCAACAGAATTGTTCTTCTTCTGTCCTTCCACAAATCAGCATGCCCCTCACTGCACTTGCCATTTATAGAGATCACGAACTCTTCTCCCTCACTATCCTTTGAAAAATATCGACGACTCTTCTTTAACACGTGAGTTCCTTCAGGGCAGAATCATGTCCTGTTTGCTCTAGGTCAGCAACTGGCCCATGTGAATGCCCCATTTCTGGGGCCTGAATGAAGAAATGTTCTCTCACAGTCCTGGGGTATCAGCAAGTGCACAGAACCAGTAGCCCAAATATAGACCGTCACCTTGGTTCCACCACTCACCAGCAGTATGTCTGGGCGAGTCAACCTCTCGGAGCCTGTTTCCTCAGTTATTACATGAGTACCTCTATGAGCTCAGTTTTCCTCAGATACTATGATTCTAAAATTTTTTTTTTTAATCTCACCCAAGGATACTGTTTCCATTTATCCTCAGTCAGAGTGGGAGGGAGTAAGAGAGAGAGAGAGAAACATCGATGTGAGAGACACATGGACCAGTTGCTTCCTGCATGACCCCAACCAGGGCTGGGGACCGAACCGCAACCAAGGTACATGTCCTTGACTGAAATTGAAGCTGAGACTCTTTGGGTTTGATTAACCAAACCAGTTAGCCAAACTAACCACTCCAATCACTTAGCCAAACCGGCCAGGGCTATGATTCTAGAATTTTACTTTAATAGACTATCAGGTAAATTTGCCCACCATTCTCTCTCTCAGTACTTGGAAAATGAGAATAGCTTTTCTCCATTTAATGAATAGCAAAGAGAGCTAATTTAGCAATTCTTTGATCTTCTTGGATAAAATAACCAAATAGAAGTATAAAGTGGCATTATTTTCTTTGTTTATTTGGAAGTCACTCTTCAGAACATTCACCTCAAGAGGAGCAGAAGAGAAACAACTGATGTTTCACACAACCTTGATCCTACACCAAAGAACCCTCAGAGGCTGGCTTTGCTTCTGACCTAAGCTTATGGCAATACCCTTCCTTGATTCTTGCTTACTCCTCAGTGTTAAAAACGAGACAACAGGTCCAAAATGGAGATGCTCATTCTAAGCCCCATGTCATCAAACCAAGACTTAATTACAGTTTCTGGTTCTCCCAGGAATGGAATCTTAAACCAGTCACTCAGGAATTGCCTGATCAGCACTAGTTAGGTGATCCGAAGATAAACCTTTGCCATCCTCTAAAAGGAAAGTAACCTTGCAATAATCACCCTGTCTTTTTGTCCAGTATAACTTCCTTGTTCCCGCTCCATTTTTCCCTTTTGCCTATAAAAATCTTTCACTTTGCACAGTTCTTCCAAGCTCCTTTCTGTCTATTAGATTGAGTGCTGCCTGTTTCATGAATCACTGTATAAAACCAATAAGATCTTTAAAATTTTGAATTTTTTTTCAACACCAGTGCTTGTATGTGTGTGTGTGAGAGACGGAATTCTTTCAAAACAGTAAGTTCTATTTAATATGGCATATTTAATATCTATACTCTATGTGTCCAGGCTTAACATAGAAATGTCCATTCAAACCAGGTATTTTATATACACTTTATTAGAATTACTAGTGCTGATGGAAGGTGGTTTTGGGTAAGTAGTAGGAACAATGGCTTTTGCGTCAGATAGCTCCCAGTTTGAATTCCAAGTCTACCCCTTGCCAGTGAAGGGGCTTTTCCTGTCAGTCTCCTTATTTGTGCAATGAGAAGCACAGTGCCAAGGGATTTTTGTGAGCATTACATGAAATAATGTGGGTAAAAGGCCTAATACAATATCTTAAGGACTCAATAAATAATTGCTATTATTACTTTATATTATCAGTGGAGATCACATAGTACTGTATCTACCTTTAAATAGAAGAAACGCACTCAGCCCAGTGATGTGCAGCCTGAGAGACGCACCACGGAAACCCGGACCTGAGGCTCACCTCCCGCTCACTCCAAGGCGGGGCCGAATCACACAGAAGGCTGAGCAGAACTGCCAGCTCTACTCACACTTGTCACCTTTCCCAACCTCCCTCCCTCCCTCGTTCTCTTTTTTTCTCTTATTGTTCTTTCTATAGTTGCCTTTGCGACACTGTGTGTGTAGTTGAATCCCTGTAAGTTAAATGCACACTTGTAAATCACTGTCTTCTCTCATTGTTCTGCAAGCTGACAAGGGAAGGCATCTCTGAGAAGGTGACATTTGAAGACTTCTCAAAGTGACAAAGAGCTAGCCATGCAGGGGTAGCACTCTATTTTAATATATTTGAATTTCCTTGTAACAGACTTTTATGCATTTAAAAACATGCTGAGAATAGGTTTGTGAGCTGTGTCAAAGAGCACCAAAAGGCCAAGAATGCTGGTAGGTTTGGTTAAGGTGCTTTGGTTAAGGTTAGTGAGGGAGGAGCTAATGGTACAGGCAGCTCTGTTTGTTTCTTTTCCCCACCTCTTCTTCCAGGAACCTAGTTCCAGGACGTTCTCCTGGCCTTGGACGCAGGTGGATTGTGAAGGTGACTGGGAGGGACTCAGGCCAAGCCAAGGGTTAATGTCCTGCTTAGCTGAGGTCCCAAGTGACCTGACCAGGTGAGCCTGGAGCAGTAGCTACCTCCAGCTCAGCAGAACTAAATGAACAATGAGTCCTCAATATTATCTATGTGGCCTGAGCCAGAACTTTCATGATATATTTAACACCTCCCTCTAAGGAAATAAAGTCGCCCTCATGAAACATAAGTTATCACTGGTTTCTTGCATTTGGCATTCAAGCATGTTTTCAGGGACATATTCTTTATAAATGCCGAGGATGTGTTGTTGTTGGTGGGGGGGGGGGGGTGTAAAGACAGGAGGGTTTAAACCAAAATTACTTATAGTGGCACATTCCCAACCCCTAAAATATGTCCCAGGAGTCCACGAACAAGCTGTGGCAAAATTTGTCTAAACTCAAACATTTTATTTCCAGAAAATAGTACAAATATACCTGCATATTATGAAGTAGGTGTATTTGAAATAGAAGCATAAATGAACTTGTTTTGTTTATCAAATCCCAGAATTCTCAGTGTTTAAATAATAAAACATCAGAGCGAGTGTTGAAATACATGGAAGTCTTGCTTGTTTACTATGAAACAAACAGAGCTTTCATTTCCAGTGAGAACTATGTAAATGTTACTGGTTAGTTATTTCATTTCCCAAATAAAGAAAAATCTAACCCTTGGGAGACTTTTCAATGAAGGTGACTTGAGTCTCCTGTAAACATGGGGCCCTTCCGGCCCGAGAAGCACCAGCTAGGGAATTGGCTGCCCTCTCACCCCCACCCCGACCCCCAAAAGCAAATACTTGGTTTTTAGACGAAACTAATTTAATCATTGATGACTGTTAGTAAAATAAAAGCCTCTAGGGAGTCCAAGGCCCTTTCCAGCAGGGTGAGAAAAGGGGAGGAGGGGGGAAGGGAGAGAGAAGGACAGAAAGAAACCCTTCCACACACAAACAGTGAGGAAAGAGTAAAATGTAAATTCCTGAGAGTTTGGCCTTTAACATAGTTGATTTTATTTTGCACACATGGGAAAATGAAGACATTAATCTCAGAAAGCAAGAGGGGATGGCGAGTAAAAGGCCTTAGAAGGACTTTGCTAGACTTCCATCTCCATAGCAATGGGCTCACGGTGTCCTTGACAAGGACAGAGGTCTCACTGTAAGATAAGAAGCCTGTGAACAAGCAAGGCACAAACACTGTCTGGAGAAACAGGGCCTTATCAGGGTTCGCCCACTCCTTTCACAAAGGCGGGCTTAACACTCACATTCCATGACACTGCAGTTTTTAATTCAGCATAGAAGTTTTGTTGCAGAGAAAAATATAATCCATTCATCATGAAGTATTTCTCTCTTTTGTTGCCAAAAAATTTAAATTGCTATTGAAGGGCAATGCTTTAAATAATCCTACCTGATCAAAATCATAATTGCACACAGACACACCACAAAAGCATCTCAAAGTTCTCATGAATTTTTAAGTGGTATATTCTTCCCATTGCCTGGAAAGGCACTGCCCCCCCCCCCCAACTCCTCCAAATCTTTACAGGAGTGAACCCACTTAAAGGAAAATCAAAAAGCAAGGACAGCCTTTAAACTGAACATCATCAGCCATGTTGAATTATAATGCAGTTTCATGATATTTTATCATTTATATAATTCATAACGTTTGTACTGTTTATGTCATTTTTTAAATACCTAAAAACATCAATTAATTCAACATTTTTGTATTAGCCCAAACACTCCCAAAAACCATCAACTTTTCTACAGATCCTTCGAGGTCTTAACTAGTCTTCCCCTTTCCTCTGCCACCTCTGTGCTGTGTGGTGTACGTTTTACTTGCTTCTGCTCTAAACCTCTGGCACCTCTGTTTAGGAATGTGCCCAGGGCCACTTCAGAGGTGTGTGACTAGCACATTCACCCTTGGTTTAATGCTCTGCTGGAACCATCTTGAAAATTTTCATAATCTAAACAAGGGCCCCCACATTTTTATTTTGCACTAGCTCTTCAAATCATGTAACCGGTCCTGGAAGTGCCTACTGGTGGCTCCCATTGAGGTCCGTCCTCACAAGTGTCCGAGTACCTCTGATAAAATCATTTCGCATTTGAGATAGCGTCACCACCTCTAACTGAACACCAGCACAATGACCCCCAGGTGGCCGGACCCACTGCATAGCTAGAGGAATGTTTTACAAACAAAGGAATCATGTGAGCTATCTTTCCCCTTAGAGACCAACAGTGCACAAATATATTTAACAACTAAACACCCCCATCAAAAGTACATGGAGTTAAATTATCTTGGTATATTCTGACTGGGATAAATAATACTGTATTTTCTCAGTTTCAGTACCCTTGCTTTTTTCTGAAATTAGGCTGCCTCTTTATATAGATACATACATTTAATGCAATGGTTTTCCTATTTTTTTTTTTTTAAAAAGCTGTTACTATGTCTTATATTCACCGTCTCCAGTTCCTTGCTTCACATTTACTCTTCACTCGCCATGGCAGATTTGGCTCAGTGGTTAGAGCGTCAGCCTGCAGTCCCGAGAGACCCGGGTTCGGTTCCCACTAAGGGCACGTACCTTGGTTGCAGTTTGTCCCGGCCCTGGTTGGGTTGTGCGGGTGACAACTACTTGATGTATCCCTTTCACTTCGATGTTTCTCTATCTCTCTCTCCCTCCCACTCTATCTGAACAAAATATCAAAAAATGTCCTTGGGTGAGGATAAAAAACAAAACAAAAACATTTACTCTTCACTCAACTTCAGTTGGAATTCTGTTTCTTTAAATCACTAAAATTGCCCTTTTCAAAGTCTCCATTAACTTTCATTTTGTCAAACCCAATATACATTTTACCTTTAGTTTACTTGACCTCACAGTAGTTTTTGTCAAAAATGACCTTTCTCATCCGGACGGTGTGGTTCAGTGGATTGAGCATTGTCCCATGGACTGAGAGGCCCCAGTTCGATTCCTGGTCAGGGTACATGCCTGGGTGTGGGCTTGATCCCTGGTAGAGGGCATGCAGGAGGCAACTGATGGATGTTTCTATCTCACATTAATGTTTTTAACTCTCTCCCTTCCTCTCTCTAAAAAAAAAAAATCAATAAAAACATCTTTTGTTTTCTTCACTGATTTTTAGAGAAAGAGGAAGGAGAGGGAGAGAGAGAGAGAAACATCGATAAGAGAGAACATAAATTGGCCGCCTCCTGCATGCCCCCCACTGGGGATCGGTCCCACAACCTGGGCATGTGTCCTGACCAGGAGTTGAACCAGTGACCTCTTGGTGCATGGGTCGATGCTCAGCCACTGAGCCACACCGGCTGGGCAAAAAAAAAATTTTTGTAATGACCTTTCTTAAACACTATGTTCTTTTGGCCTCCATCACACTATAGACTCCTAGGTTTTCCCTCTGTCACACAGCTCATCAGTTATCTAGAGGTCTCCACCTGAACTGATTTCCTTGGAAAGCAAAAGAAGAGTCATTCAGGAAAGTGGTGCATTCTCATGGGGAAAGTGGAAAGAAGCATGCTTTTCCAAAAAGACACCTCCAAAAACAAGAGAAGCAACATAACATATACTGGGTTGAGGACAGACACTTGGGTTTCCCACCCCATGTGCCCAACTCTTGCTTCTTTAATATTATTAATCCTAATTTAGATAACGATATAAAAACGCATCATACGTGTGGGAAATGGATACACTGCTTTGTGGAATTAGTGGAATCTTAAACAATGGCCAAAGTAAGACTAGCACATGTTTAATAAGGATAAATGCTTTCTCCCAAATCCCCCGGCAAGCACAGCATAGTCTTGGCAAAGGTGGAAAAGATGGGATAGTTCCTGGTGGTAGCGATACACAATATGAGAACAGTGTTATGAAAAATGTTAACATGATCTAAAGTTGAATTAATAATGCAGTACTATTGAAGACAGAGGAAGATGACTTTTAGTGGCCACAAATTTAATAACCATAACTTAACTATGCACAAGAATATCATTCTGTGCTCTAGTTTGCAAAAAGGAAGTTGAAAATTGGAGCAGTGCTTCTCAAACTTTATATATACAGTTACCCAGAGATCTCATTAAAATGCAGATTCTGATTCTGCAGGTCTGGGGGGAGGAGGGAGCTGAGCATTTTCCAGGGTGGCTGCTTGAAGTTCAAGAGATTAAATGATCCCTTGGCTTTTTTCCAGTTCTAACACTCTGAAGTCAGCCAATTCAGCCAAACCTTGGCACAAAGATCATCAGCCTGATTAGTGAGATCATGCTTCCTCCAACAGCTTTCTGTCACTATTTAACCAGAACTCCAGACTTCCCATCCTGCATTCAATTATTGGAAACCTTTGACAACTATTTTTAGAGGGAATACATTGCTTCAGTGAAGACAAAAGTTTTTGGCTTCTGTAAAGAGGAAAAACTTTCAAGGGCTGCAAAATTCAACACCCAACACACAAAGTTGACTGAGCATCCAACAGGGAAATCTATTAAAGTAAACCAATGGTTTGATTTTTCAGCCCTGTTCCCCAGGAATGATGCTGTGACCGGCCTGGTTCATTCATATTAAAAAGGACGTTTTTGAAGACATGGTGAAACAGCCATAATATAATGTTAAAAATAAAAGGAGGACATTTACATAGCCCTATCTAATTTTTGACAGAGGGCCACCTTTAAGCCCAAGTCCTGCTGGTTACTGGTGTTCTGACCAGTCTGATAGGACAGAAAAGTAGGTGCCTCCAGGTGTCCATTCACAGAGGGCCTGCACGGAGGGCTTTGCACATGGTGGGAAGAGGTGGGTCAGACAGGACAGCAAGACATCTGTGCCCTGGCTGCCTCAGGACCTTGCATTGCAGGTTTCAGGAGATGGTCTGGGTCTAGGAGACAGATGGAGAGAGAACAGTTTTCAAGAGAGCCCCTGAGGGCCAAAGCAGGCCTTTTCTAGAAAGTCGGGCTCTCTCCCGATTCTGATGAAGAAAACAGCTGAGAGAAGTGAGGAAGGTCAAGGACACACAGCTTATCACCAAAGCAGTGCCTTTCAGACTCTCTCTCATTAAAATAAGATTTTTAATATCATTTTCCTTTTACTTCCTGTTATTCCCTATACTATATTTTTATCATGATAATATAGGCAGAGAAAATGTACTTTATTTCCACACGTTAGTAATGAAGAAATCAGAACCCAGGCCAGAGCACAATAATAGATTACTCTCAAATAAACCACATTTACATACATCTGTAATACATTTTATTGAAAGTAAACCACTAAAAACCAAATGGCCTTCCTTCACTACACACTCTATTACGGTTCACATACAGCTTCCCATTTAACTGCAACTCTTTAATTGATATGCAGTTGAACAGTGAGGTTTTTCCACTTAAATTCTCAACTGCCCCTTCCATACTGACAATGCTTCTTCCTTCCCAGTCAGCACCTCAGCATAGACCTCTACCTGTTGTTTTCTCCAGACACGTGGCTTTCAACCTGACAAAGTTGGCAAGTTTAGGGGCCTAATTTGTGCACAGGAGAAAATCAGCCTTCCTTCAGCTTCTGGGACTATACTCCCAAGCTGCCAAGACAGCACTTCTTTGATTGCAGGGACTGCAAATCCCAGAGTTCTTCACTACAGTGTGCTGACAATTACTCAAACTGAAGAGGTAAACTGAGGTTTGACTCAAAATGAACATCCATTTACACATGAACAGTAACTAGTACAGTATATAAAATTAAGATACTTCAGTATAGACCGGTATCACACATGTGTGTGCACATCTGTGTGTGTATGTTACTCATGTTAAACTACCCATAAACAGCTAGCATTAAGGTCGGTGATGCACCTTCCAGAGGAAGTCGGCTGGTGTTCCAATCAGAATGACTGCCCATATTCCAGAGGTGCCCGCAACAGTGTTCTGTTATCTGTCTCCATCAACATTAGCACTTTACTAACTAGCTAGGGGAAGAGCAGAATGAGTTTTTAGTAACACTGGTGGATTGTTAATAGCATGATGAATAATAGAAGTGGATTCTCATTAGAGAAATTCATGGTAATCAAGGTATCTATATAAATTAAAATACTTCAGAGGGACTTCAGGCAAAGGCAGGGCAAAGAGGTTGAAAATGCTGTGGTGCATTTACACAACGGAATACTACTCTACTCTAAAAAGGAAGAAAGTTTTACCCTTTGCAACAGCATGAATACACCTGGAGAACATTATACTGAGTAAAATAAGCCAGTCAGAGAAAGAAAAGTACCATATGATTTCACTCATATGGGGAATTTAATGAACAAGCTGAACTACCCAGAAACAGATCAGGGATTGGAGGTGGGGGAGTAGGGAGATGGGGTTGGGGTGTTGAGGGAGGTGGAGGGATTAAGCAAATAAAAAAAAGAGAACTCATGAACACAGACAACAGTGTGTTGATTGTGGGAGTGGAAGGGGGGTGGGGGTAGAAGAAGGCATAGAGGGGATAGGAAAAATAAAATAAAATTTAATTTAAAAAAAAAAGAAAACCTTCAACAAAAATGAGCAATTACATAACTGGACAAAATTTTCAAAAACCACCATTTCAAGACTCTGAAATCAAGTGAAGAAACAACAAATTGGGAAATTTTTATTTATGAACAGTGGCCAGGGTTTCAGGTCTGACCAGTAGAAGAGACCAACCCTCTGCTTGGGGCTGCCCCATGCTCACCCAGATCAACAGCATGATAAGCATGAAACCAGCAATTTTTCTGCTGGAGAACTGAAAGCTGTCTTGATTTGGAGCAGAGAATGGAAACACACGCCCAAGCCATAAACTCAGCAGAAAATGAATGGAGAAGACTCGCAGATCCACTAGCTTGAGGACAAGGTCCCAGCAGAAGCAAGCCATGGACATCTGGACCAGCCACACCCTTCCCAGGGAGATCCTGGGAGCAGAAGTGCCTAAGAAGGATAACATCTGCTCTCCATACATCCCAATATGTTTATTGAGAAAGAATAAAATATTTAAGAAAAAAACTTAACAAAATAAATTTAGTACCAATACACTGAAAGCTAAAACATTTCTGAGAAATTAATGAATATGAATGAAGAGACGTTTCTTATTTATAGATAGCAACACTCAACATTTTTAGACAGCAATTCTCCCCAAAATAATTAAATCTAATGGATTAAATCTAATTCCTATCAAAACCCCAGTTGCCTTTTTTTTTTTGGCAAGCTGATTCTAATAAAAATGTAAAGGATCTAGAACTGTCAAATCAATTTAGAAAAAGTAAACAAAACTGAAAAGCTTATACTATCTATTTCAAATCTTCTTTAAAAAGCCAAAGCTATCCAGACAGTGGGATATTAGCATAAGAACAGACATATGAATTAATGGAACAAAATAGAGGATCCAGAAGTACACACTTACATTTAAGGCCAATTGATGTTTGATTGATGTTTGGCAAAATATCTAGGCAATTTTATTTTATTTTTTAAATTAATTAATTAATTTATTTTTGTTACAGATGTTTCTCTGTCTAGGCAATTTTAATTTCTAATAAATGAACTTACCATGCACAAAGTTAACTCAAAATGGATCATAGACCTAAATGCAAAACTTATAGAAGAAAATAAAGAAAAAAAATCTTAGATTAGGTAAAGAATTCTGAAATATAACATCAAAAAGTCTATAAAATTAAAAATTCATAAAATGAACAATAAAAAATGTTTGGCACTCTAAACACACCATTAAGAAAAAGAAAGGGGCATCCCCCCTCCAGGGATCATGCCTGTGCCATTCTGTTTCCCTTCTCCTTCCCCCATAGGTGGAACTGAGTGAGATGGAGTTGGGTATTTCCCTTTCTCAGGTCTGCTAGGCTCTGATAATATACAGCAGAACAATTTGATCAAGAAAGGAAAAATGGCGCCCTGGCTGGTTTGGCTCAGTGGTTAGAGCGTCCGCCTGCGGTCCGGAGAGACCCGGGTTCGGTTCCCGCTAAGGGCATGTACCTCGGTTGCAGTTTGTCCCCGGCCCTGGTTGGTCGTGCGGGTGGCGACCACTCGATGTGTCCCTTTCACATCGATGTTTCCCTCTCTCTCTCTTCCTCTCTCTCCCTCCCACTCTGTCTGTACAAAAAATGGAAAAATGTCCTCGGATGAGGATTAAAAAAACAAAAAACAAAGGAAAAATGGCAGTGGAGTGCATGGATGCTACATAGATCGTCTCCCAGGACCAAACTGGAATTACAACTAAAATAAAGGCAAATCATCAGAAAAAAACAAGTGAAAAACAGCTGGAGAGAACTCATATAACCAGGAACAGAAAGAGGATGCCAAATTAAGCCTGGTAGGAACTGCAGAGGCATGAAGGGCAGGTTGGGAGCCCACAGACAGCAGCTGAGGGCTGTTTTAGCTGTGAGTGGTTCCCACTGAGAAAGCGGGGGGCTTTAAAAGGCATTAAATCGCTCAGTGGGTGTGACTCAGTAGTTGAGCATCGATCCATACACCAAGAGATTGCAGGTTCAATTCCTGCTCAAGGCATATGTCCAGGTTGTGGGCCAAATCCCCAGTGAGGGCCATGCAAAAGGGGGCCAATCAATGTTCTCTCTCATTGATGTTTCTATCTCTCTCCCCGTCTTCCTTCTTCTCTCTTTCTCTCTAATATCAACAAAGAAAAGATATTTTAAAAATAAATAAATAAAAAGCACCAAATCTGCTACAGCCACTCACCTTGGGCTCTGGTGAAGGGAAGGCAGACTGGACTGGAACTATGCGGAGAGAGTCTGGGGCTCCTGGCTCAGGAGAGAGCTAGAGGGAGGACACCGGGAATTTTGTGCTGAATCACTCCCTCATATGGACAGAAGTCCTCTTACTCAAAGGTCCCTTTCCCAGAGCCCTGGGAAGAAACACAGGTCCATCCCTCTGGAATTTAACACACCAGGCCAGGCCAGAGAAATGCAGATTAAGGCTCATTAACATATAAAGTCTGACAGGAAGCAAGTGCCCCACCCCCAGGAATTCTCATCCAAGTGCCAGATTTTTCACTAAACTGAGGGTTACAATTCCAGGCTCATCAAGTAACTGAGGCTAATGGCCTCCAGGCAAAAGCGAGGGGATAACAAAATATTTCCTTTGCCTGCAAATCTACCCAGGAAAGTAAGGCTTAACAGTGGTGTTTAATGTGGGTCCTCCCATACTCATCCAAACCCAGTAGAGGGAGCCATAACCAGCAGAACACCAATACACACAGGGAAAACTTGGCAGGCTCAAAGGCACTGAGACAGCCAAAATGGTGAAACAAACAAACAAACAAAAACAAATCCCAAATGCAAGAACAAGAGAATTCTACAGAAGAAATAAATGAAATGGAATTAAGCAAGATATCAGAGGTAGAGTTCAGAGTAATATTTATGAGGAAGCTCAACAGCATGAGTAAAGATATGGAAACATTGAAAATCAACCAACTGCAAATGAAGAATGACATAGCAAAAACAAACAACACATTGGAAGTAATGACCAGCAGAGTAGAGGAAGCCAAGGATCAGATCGGTGAATTAGAAGACAGGGTAGAAAAAAAAAAAAATCACCCAATAAGAGAACCACAAAGAAAAAAACAATTAAAAAGTAGGAAGATAGCCTAAGACATCAGTGGGACAATATGAAATCTAACAACATCCACATCATAAGAGTGCCAGAAGAAGCAAGGGTTAGAGACTATCTGAAGAAATAGTGACAGAAAACTTCCCTAATTTGGTGAAGGAAAAAGGCATACAAGTTCAAGAAGCACAAAGAGCTCCAAGAAGAACCCAAAGATGCTCACACCAAGACACATAATAATTAAAATGCCAAAAATTAAAGACAAAGAAAGAATCCTAATGGCAACAAGAGATAAGCAACAAGTTACCTACAAAGGACCCCCCGTAAAGCTATCAACTGACTTCTCAAAAGAAATACTACAGGCCAGAAGGGAATGGCATGAAGTAATTAAGGTAATGAAAAAAGGGATATAAATCCAAGACTACTCTATCCAGCAAGGCTATCATTCAAAACAGAAAGTGAAATAAAGAGCTTTCCAGTCAATAAATAAATAAATAAATAAATAAATAAATAAATGAAGCCTAAGGGAATATATTAGCACCAAACCAGCACTCCAAGAAATGTTAAAAGAACTGCTATAATAAGCAGAAGAAAAAGGCAGAGAAACATAACCATAATAAACAAAAATTAAAAACTCAAAAGACACAGTAGCTGAATGGATAAGAAAACATGACTCATACATATGTTGTTTGCAAGAAACCCACTTCACAAGAAAAGACTCATATACATTGAATATGAAGGCATGGAAAAAATCTTCCAAGGAAATGGAAAGGAAATAAAAGCTGGGGTAGCAATACCCATTATCCAATAAAATAGACTTCAAAATGAAGGCCATAACTGTACACAAAGAAGGCCACTACATAATATTGAAAGCATCTATCCAATAGAGGAGGATATAATCCTGTAAACATATATGCACCTAATACAGGAGCATGAGAATGTATTTAAAAACTTCTGGAGGACTTCAAAGGAGAAATAGAGAGTAATACCTTCATAGGGGGAGACTTCAACACCTCACTGACATCAGTGGATAGATCCACTAGACAAAATAACTGATAAGGAAAAAGAGACTAAATGATGCACTAGATCAAATGAATTAAATATCTACAAAGAATTACACCACCACACTGCAGAATTCACATTCCTCTCAAGTGAACATGGGACATTCTCAAAGATAGACCACATGTTAGTACACAAACTAAGTCTCTACAACAGCAGTTCTCAAACCTTGGATTGAGATGCCTTTGGAGGTCGAATGATGCTTTCACAGGGGTCGCCTAAGACATGATAGTAGCAAAATTACAGTTATGAAGTAGCAACAAAAATAATTTTATGGTTGGAGAGTCACCACAACATGAGGAACAGTATTAAAGGGCCACGGCATTAGGAAGGTTGAGAACCACTGCTCTACAAGTTCAAGAAGATTGAAATATCAAGCATCTTCTCAGATCACAATGGCATGAAACTAGAAATCTATTACAGCAAAAACATTCAAACACATGAAACCTAAATATCATGTTATTAAACAATGAATGGGTAACCAAGGAGATCAAGGAAGAAATTAAAAACTGCCTGGAAACCAATGAAAATGAACACACAACAATGCAAAATCTATGGGATGCAGCAAAAGCAGTTTTGAGAAGAGGAAAGTTCATAGCACTACAGGCCTACCTCTAGAAAAAAGAAAAATTTCTAATTGACTTTCTAACCCTACAACTTAAATAACTAGAAAGTAAGCAAAAAGAAAAACCCACAGCGAGTAGAAGGAGAGAAATAGTAAAGGTCAGAGCAGAAATAAATAACATGAAAACTAAAAAAAAAATTCAAGAGATCAATGAAGTAAAGAGCTGGTTCTTTGAAAAGATAAATAAGATTGATGAACCCTTAGCCAGACTCACCAAGAAACAAAAAGAGAGGACCCAAATAAACAAAATGAAAAACAAAAGAGGAGAAGTAACAACTGACACCACAGAAATACAAAGGATTATTAAAAAATACTATGAACAATTATACACCAACAATTTGGGTAATCTAGGTGAAATAGACAAATTTTTAGAATCACACAGTCTACCAATACTGATCCAGGAAGAGACAGAAAACTTGAACAGACCAGTAACAACTAAGGATATTGAAGATGTAATCAAGAAACTCACAGCAAACAAAAGCCCAGGCCCGGATGGCTTAATGAGGAAGTTTTATCGAACATTCAAAGAAGAACTAACATCCATTCTCTTCAAACTATTCCAAAAAGTCAAAGAAGAAAAAGATTTTCAAGCTCATTTTATGAAGCCAGCATAATTCTAAATCCAAAACCTGATCAAAACACTACAAAGAAAGAAAACTAGAGGCCAATATGAACATAGGCTAATGAACATAGATGCCAAAATACTTAACAAAATATTAGCAAATTGGATCCAGCAATACATTTAAAAAATTGTTCATCATGACCAAATGGGATTCATTGCAAGGATACAAGGCTGGGACAATACTCACAAATCAATAAATGTGATACACCAAATAAACAAAATGAAAGATAAAAACCATATGATCATATCAATAGATGCTGAAAAACCATTCGACAAAATCCAGCACCCATTTCTGATAAAAATGCTCAGCAATGTGGGAATAGAGGGATATCTTGACATAATTAAGGCCATATATGAAAGATCTACAGCAAACATCATACTTAATGGGCAAAATCTAAAAGTATTTCCTTTAAGAATAGGAATAAGACAAGGATGCCCACTTTCACTACTCTTATTTACCATAGTACTCGAAGTCTTATCCACAGTAATTAGATATGAAGAAAAAAAATAAAAGAGATCCAAATTGAAAAGAAGGACGTAAAACTGTTGTTATTTGCAGGTGACATGATATTGTACATAGAAAACCCTAAAGACTCCATCAAAAATCTACTCGATTTAATAAATGAGTTTGGCAAAGTAGCAGGATACAAAATTAACATCAAGAAATTGATGGCATTCTTATACACCAATAATGAAATCACAGAAAGAGAAACTAAAAAAACAATCTCATTTACCATCGTGGCAAAAAAATTAAGATACCTAGGAATACACTTAACCAAAGAAGTAAAGGATCTATATGTAGAAAACTACAGGATATTGAAAAAAGAAATAGAGAAAGATATAAAAAAGTGGAAGCACATACCTTGTACATTAATTGGAAGAATTAACATCATTAAAATGTCCATATTACCCAAAGCAATTTATAGATTCAATACAATCCTCATCAAAATACCAACAACATATTTCACAGAACTAGAACAAATACTTCAAATGTTCATATGGAACCAAAAAAAGACCCTGAATAGCCACAGCAATCTTGAGAAAGAATAAAGTAGGTGGAATCACAATACCAAATATCAGATTATATTGCACAGTTACTGTAATCAAAACAGCTTGGTACTAGCACAAGAACAGGCATATAGACCAGTACAATAGAACAGAGAACCCAGAAATGGACCCAAGACATTATGCTCAATTAATATTCGACAAAGGTGGCAAGAGCATACAATAAAGTAAAGACAGCCTCTTTATTTTTTTTTTAAATCTTTATTGTTGAATGCAGAATGTATTACAGATGTTCCACATTTTTCCTCCACTGACCCCCTCCTCTCCACGCCTGCCCCCCTCCCGCCTTTCCCCACACTATTGTCTGTATCCATTGGTTATGCATATAAGTTCTTTGGTTTCTTTCTTCCCACCCCCCAGCCCCTTTCCCTTTGAGGTTTGTCAGTCTAGCAATGAATTTGTACTTCTTAATCCATTCACTTTTTTCACCCATTCCCCCAACCCCTCTCCCATCTGACAACCAACAAAATGTTCTCTGTATCTATAAGAATGTTTCTGTTCTATCTGTTCATTTTGTTTGTAGATTCCATTGTTGATAGATATGTATTTATTGCCATTTTGTTTGTTCATATATTTTATCTTTTTTCTTCAAAAAGACCCTTCATCATTTCATATAATAACAGTTTGGTGGTGATGAACTCCTTTAACTTTTTCTTGTCTGGGAAACTCTTTATATGGCCATTGATTCTAAAGGACAGCTTTGCAGGATAGAGGAATCTTGGTTGTAGGTTCTTGCTTTTCATCACTCTGAATATTTCTTGCCACTCCCTTCTGGCCTGCAAAGTTTCTTTTGAGAAAGCAGCTGACAGCCTAATGGGAACTCCCTTGTAGGTAACTAGCTGCCTTTCTCTTGCTGCTTTTAAGACTCTCTCTTTGTCTCGAACCTTTTGCATTTTGATGATGATGTGTCTTGGTGTGGGTCTCTTGGGGTTCATCTTGTTTGGGACTCTCTGTGCTTCCTGGACTGGTATGTCTGTTTCCTTCATCAAGTTAGGAAAGTTTTCTGCTATTATTGTTTCAAACAGGTTTTCAATTTCTTGTTCTCTCTTCTTCTTCTGGCACCCCCAAGATTCAAACGTTGGCACGCTTGAAGTTGTCCCAGAGATTCCTTAGCTATCCTCATTTTTTTGTATTCTTTTTTCTTTTTGCTGTTCTGATTGGGCGTTTTTTGCTTCCTTATACTCCAAATCGATGGTTTGCTTCTTGGATTTACGTACTCTACTATTGAATCTGTGTAAATTATTTTTTATTTCAGTTAATGCCTCCTTCAATTCAGACTGTGCATCCATAATTTCTGACTGTCCCTTTTTTATGCTCTTGAGGCCCTCACTAAGTTCACTGAGGTTCTCACTGAGTTCACTGAGCATCCTTATAAGCAGTATTTTGAAATCAGTATCTGTTAGGTTGTTTATCACCATTTCACTTAGTTCTTTTTGGGGGGTTTTGTTCTGTTCTTTCATTTGGGACCTGTTTCTTTGTCTCCTCATTTTGGCTGCATCCCTGTGTTTGTTTCTGTGTATTACTTAATGAGTGGTATGGGGCTAGCTGAGACCAGATGCTGCTTGTTTGAAAGAATTTAGGAAAAACCTGAAGCAGGATCCAAGACCGGCCAATCCTATGGTTAAGCAACTGGCAACAGCTTGGGTGGGCCTGAAAGTTAGGTGGGGCGGGGCCTCAGGGAGTCACCAGGGCGGGGCTACCAGTGTGAGCCAGGTTGCTGGAGTCCCAGATATGGCAGGTGTCTGCCGCTCCCGGGAAGGGCTCACCAAAGGAACAAAGACCTCTAACAGCATGTTTGTCCTGGAGAAAGCCCCCTCTCCAGCCCTCGCTCCAGTGCTAAACAGCTCAGTTCTTCCCTGTATGTCTCTGGTGCCCCTCGAGCTGCCTCCCCTCCAAGCTTAGAGGGAGAGAGTCCGATAAGTCCGTGCGCGGGCCCTTTAAGGAGCTGCCTGGGGCTCCAGCCGCGTCAGCCCCCCTGAGCCTCAGTTCCCGCTGGTTTTTCCAGCCAGAAGTTATGGGGATTCTCTTCCTAGCACTGGAACCCTGCGTGGGGCAGCTGGTGTGGGACGGGGACCCCTCAGTCCTCAGGAAGGACCTTCCCAGCTGAGGTATCCTCCTGATTTTTATCCACCACACGTGGTTGCGGGACCAGTCTGCCACCAGCCCTCGTGCCTCCGCCCCTCCTACCAGTCTGGATGTGGCTGATGCTTTAATTTCGTAGTTGTAGGACTTCCATCACCTTGATTTCAGGCAGTTGTGAATGATGGTTGTTCTGTAGTTTAGTTGTAACTTTGATGTAGTTGTGGGAGGACATGATACTGCGTTTAGCTACACCGCCATCTTGACCGGATGTCTCAAGACAGCCTCTTTAATCAATGGTGTTGGGAAAATTGGACAGCTACTTGCAAAAAAATAAAACTAGACCATCAACTTACACCATACACAAGAATAAACTCAAAATGGGTAAAAGTCTTAAATGGGACTCATGAATCCATAAAAATTCTAGAAGAAAATGTAGGCAACAAAATTTTGGACATCATACGCAGCATAATTTTCACTGATACATTCACCTATGGCAACAGAAACAAAAGAAAAAATGAACACATGAAACTATATCAAACTAAAACACTTCTGCCCAGCAAAAGAAACAACCATCAAAATGGAAGGGCAACCCATTGTATGGGAGAGCATCATGGCCAATGATATATCAGACAAGGGGTAATTTCCAATATATATAGAGTGCTCATACAACTCAGCAAAAGGAAAACAAAGAACTCGATTTAAAAATGGGCAGAGGAGCTAAATAGACACCTCTCCAATCAGGACATACAAATGTCCAAGAGACATATGAAGAAATGCTCAACATCACTAATCATGAAAGAAATGCAAATTAAAACAATGATGAGGTATATCACCTCACACCTGTCAGAATGGCCGCCATCAACAAATCATCAAACAACAAGTGTTGGCACGAGTGTGGGGAAAAGGGGACTCTGATACACTGCTGGGGGGAATGCAGACAGGTGCATCCACTATAGAAAACAATATGGTGTTACCTCAAAAAATTAAAAATTGAATTGCCATTTGACCCAGTGATCCCACTTCTAGGAATATACACTAAGAAGCCCGAAACACCATTCAGAAAGAATATATGTACCCCCATGTTCATAGCAGCACTATTTACAATAGCTAAGATCTGGAAACAGCCCACGTGTCCATCAGTAGATGAACAGATAAAAAAGCTATGGTACATACACACAATGGAGTACTATGTAGCTGTAAGAAAGAAAGATCTCTTATCCTTTGAGATGGCATGGAGGGACCTGGAAAGTATCCTTAGTGAAACAAGCCAGGCAGAAAAAGATAAATATCACATGATCTCACTTATATACGGAATATAATGAACATAACAGTCTGAGGAATAGGGTAGACCCAGAGATGTGGAAGTAGGGTACAGACTGACAACCCTCAGAAGAGGGTGTTGCAGAGGGAGGGAAGAGAACTTATATGCATGTACGCATAACCAATGAACACAGACAACAAAGCTGGGGATGGGGTTGAGGGGGTGGGGAGGAAGGTGTCAATGGGGAAAATGAGCAGAAACATCTGAAACAAAAATAAGTTAATTAAAAAATGTAAAAACAAACAAAAAAAGAAAGCAGCATTCATATACATCTATAATGAACTCACAGAAAGAGAAACAAACAAACAAAAAATCCCATTTACAATTGCAACAACAAAACTAAGATACCTAGAAATAAACTTAACCAAAGATGTGAGGGACCTTTTCTCAGGAAACTACAGGACATTGAAAAAAGAAACAGAGGAAGATTTAAAAAAGTGGAAACATATACCTTGTTCATGGATTAGAAGAATTAACATCATTAAAATGTCCATACTGACCAAAGCAATCTACAGATTCAATGCAATCCACATTAAAATACCAACAACAGCCCTGGCCAATTTGGCTCAGCAGTTAGAGCGTCGGCCTGTGGACCAAAAAGTCACGAGTTTGATTCTGGTCAAGGGCACGTACCTCAATTGCAATTCCGTGCCAAGCCCTGATCAGGGTCGTGTTGGAGGCAGCTAGTCGATGTATCCCTCTCACATCAATGTTTCTTTCTCTCCCTCTCTCCCACTCTAACTGAAGATAAATATAAAAATGTCCTCGGGTGAGGATGAAAAAAAAAATACCAATGACATATTTCACAGAACTAGAACAAATACTCCAAAAGTTCATATGGAACCAAAAAAGACCCCAAATAGCCACAGCAATCTTGAAAAAAAAGAACAAAGTGGGAGGGATCACAGTACCAGATGTCAGATTATACTACAAAGCCACTGTAATCAAAATAGCCTGGTACTGACACAAGAACAGGAATACAGATCAATGGAACAGAACAGAGAACCCAGAAATTGATCCAAGACATTATGCTCAATAAATATTTGACAAAAGTGGTAAGAGCATACAGTGGAGTAAAGACAGCCTCTTTGTTAAATGGTGTTGGGAAATTGGACAGCTACATGCAAAAAAAATTAAGCTAGACCACCAACTTACACCATACACAAGAATAAACTCAGAATGGATAAAAGACTTAAATGTGACTCCTGAATCCATAAAAATCCTAGAAGAAAATGTAGGCAACAAAATTTTAGACATCATACGCAGCAAAATTTTCACTGATGCAATGCCTAAGGCAAGAGAGAATCAAAGGAAAAAAGGAATAAATGGGACTACATCAAACTAAAAAACTTCTTTCTGTATATCAAAAGAAACAAGCATCAAAATGGAAAGGGAATCCACTATAAGGAAAACCATAATTGCTAATGATACATCACATAAGCGGTTAATCTCCAAAATATATAGAGTACTCGTACAACTCATCAAAAGGTAGACAAAGAATACAATTTAAAAATGGGCAGAGAATCTAAATAGACACCTCTCCAAACAGGACATACAAATGGCCAAAACATGAAAAAAAGTCCAACATCACTAACCATCAGAGAAATGCAAATTAAAATGACAATGAGGTATCACCTCAAGTCCATCAGAATGACTGCCATCAACAAATCATAAAACAACAAGTGCTGGCGAGGGTATAGAGAAAAGGGGACTCTAGTACCCTGCTGGTGGGAATGCAGACTGGTGCAGCCACTATGGAAAACAATATGGTGTTTTCTCAAAAAATTAAAAATTGATCTGTCATTTGACCCAGTGATCCCACTTCTAGGAATATACCCTAAGAATCCTGAAACACCAATCAGAAAGAATATATGTCCTATGTTCATAGCAGCACTACTTACAATTGCTAAGATCTGGAAACATCCCAAATGTCCATTAATAGATGAGTGGATAAAAAAGTTGTGGTACATTTACTCAATGAAATACTATGCAGCTGTAAAAAAGAAGAATCTCTTCTCGTTTGAGATGACATGGTAGAACCTAGAGAGTATTATAGTAAGCAAAATAAACCAGTCAGAGAAAGACAAATATCACATGATCTCACTTATTTGTGAAATATAATGAACAAAATAAGCTGATGAACAAAATAGACCCAAAGACATAGGAGTAGGGTATAGACTGACAAAGCTCAGAAAGAAGAGGGAGGTTGGGGGGGGGGGGAGATAAACCAAAGAATGTATGCATATATGGGTAACCAAAGGACATAGACAACAATGCCAGGGGTGGAGGGAGGGGGGAACTGAGAGGAGAGTGTCAATGGGGGAAAAAGGAGAAACATCTGTAACAAAAATTATTAATAAAAATAAATAAATAATAATTAAAAAAGAAAATGAAAAGACAAGCCATCAACTGAGAGAAAATATTTTCAAGTCAAGTCACATTTCTGATAAAGGATTTGAATCCAGAAAATATGAAGACCTCTTCAACTCAATATTCAAAAGACAAAAAACAAGTGGTAAAAGTTAAACAAAATACTTATATTTTTCACTAAAGAAGATATATGAATAACTTATAAGCATATGAAATATACTCAAAATCATTAATTATTAGGAAATTGCGAATTAAACCACAAGATACTATTCACAATCACTAAAAAGTCTATAATCAGAAAGAGACCGTACGTAGAGTTGGGAAGGATGTAGAGAAACTGAAATGCTCAGATATTTTACACTGTAAAATGGTGTCACCACTTTAGAAAACAGTTTGATAGTTTCTTTTAAAAAGTGATATAAATTTGTCATATTATTCATATTACACTCCTAGGAATTTCACTCAAGAGAAGTGAAAACATCTACAGAAAAGATGTGTATGTTTACAGCATTACTCTTAATAACCCCAAATGGAAACAATCACAATGCCCATGAACTGCAAGTGGATAAACAAAATGTAGTGTGTCTGCACAATGGAATGCTTACTCAGCAATAAAGTAGAACAAACTACAGATGCATGCTACAGTACAGAAAATATTATGTGGAGTGAAAGATACAAAAGGCTACATTCTGTATGAGCACATATATACAAAATTTCCAGAAAAGGCATATCTAACAGTCAGAAAGCAGATGATACGTGGGTCTGGGGTGAGAGTGGGAGTGGACCCCAAGTGCACACGGCATGAGGAAACTTCCTAAAACCTTGAAGATGTTCCACACCAAGTTGTGGTGATGATTGTATACAGTAACACTCTAAATTTAATAAACAATCACTGAATTGTTCACTTCCAATTGATAGAATTTTATGGTATGTAAGCTTTACCCCAATAATACTTAAAATGTTTTTTAGATTCTCCTCACACTTATATATGTAGGGTAGAAAATCATGCAGCCTGTAGCCATCCTCTGAAGGATGGTGATGCTGCCTGATCCCTAAAATCTCCTGTATCCAGATGTGGTTTTAAAAAGTTGCTGATTGACAGGTGCTGATTCAAGGAAGAAGTCTGCATACAAAAAAGGACAGAAAAGCTTCAACTCTATCGAATTTATATGATATGGCCTATGACCTGTTTTGGACCTAACTGCTAATTAAGGTTTCTTAGTAATGTATAATATATAATCTGGTGTTTGGTCCAAGCTACGCTTTTGTCATCTAGTGGCAGGATTGCAGGGAAGTACCCAATCCTCAGGCAACGCCAACTTCTTCAGTGGGTACCATTATCTGCGAAGAAGACTCTAAACATTTTATATAACTAAATTGGCTTAGGTCAGTTGATAACAGAAACCAAAGGGATGTTTATTTTCTTTACTAGCTGACTCCTTCATTTTAGAATTATTATTATTATTTTCTTTATTGATTTGAGAGAGAGAGGAAGGGACAGGGCAAGAGAGAGAGAAACATTGATGACATAGAACTAAAGCCTCCTGCATGCCCCCGACTGGGGATTGAGCCCACAACCTGTGCTTGTGCCCTGACTGGGAATCAAACCAGAAACCTCCTGGTGCATGGGTTGACCCTCAACCACTGAGCCACACCAGCTGGGCCATTTGGGAATTATTCTAATATTAAATTTGAAATTATTTCATTTCTAGAAAACTGTCTGATGCACAAATTTTCAGGGAATTTTTGACCACCTAAAATGAGGCCCATCTTAATTTAGTCCATTAGAGTAATTAAAACAAAAGCAACGAAGTTGGAAACCACTAAGACATAGAAGGTGTTATGCTCCTATTTCTAATGAGAATAGGCCATTCTTTCATTCGGTAATAAGTGATTTTTATCATACAAAAATCCATCTTTGACGTAAACCGTGTGTGCCTTTGTCTTTCTGTTCCTGAGCAGACAGGATGGTTTAGCTCAGGATGCCCAGAGGAGAACAGCTGTTCCCCCGCTTAAACAAAGTCATCCAAAGGCAAGCAGGTAGGTTATTTCAACAACTCTATATGAAAATATAATCATAAGAGCTGGTCAACAAATGCCAACATATCTGAAATCATGCACAGGGAATAGTCTGAAGTGACACTCTTTAAAATAAAAGGAAACCCCACGCAGCAGAAATGTAGGGTTGAATCAGGTTTCTCTTTCTGTTTATGGTGATACTATTCTATAGCTGCAAGAGGAGTTATATTGGTGTATGAGACATTCAGAAAAAAAAGTATCTCCCAGATCTAAACTGATGAACACACTTAGTAGGATTCTTTGGGCACTTCTCAAGCTTACTTGACTACAAGCACTGGGGTGCAAGGTCCACTGGTAACTAGAAACTTGGCAAATACTTGTTAAATATGTGAGTTAATGAATTGCTGGTTTTAGATGCCTGGAAGTCAGTGGCTCCAAGTGTGAAAATAAATTTTGTTAAATATAATCTGAATTTCAAACCTATGTTAAATATATAAAATCAGTCAATACTTTAATAACAAAATAAATCCATTTTATTGTAGAACTCAATTGGGAGATGGAAATAAAACAAATTAATAATCTCTTAGTTATTAAGCCCCTCCTGATCACCAGAGTCCATGGCTCTTCTCTCTCCACATCCGGACCCTGTCTGAGAGCAAGATTCTTATTTCTGCTGCTAGGTTATCCATGATCACTGTGTTCCAGTTTAGAATGTGAGCTAAGACTTCGGGTCCCCCCGAAACTGCTCACTCTCTTCTCTAGTTTGATTACCTGGATTGTTCCTTGTTCTTTATCCTGAATTCCCATCTGGGTGTCCCTCTAAGGTCTCCCAGCCTTCTGGAGCCAGTACCCTGTCTTCTCCCTGCCCACTGCTTCCCAGATTATCACTCTGCTAAGTGACTTCCCTAATCCCAACTGCCTGTCCCTCTGGATCTCAAAGTAATGGCCAGTGGATTCCCTTCTAGCCCCTGCTGCTTGTCTGCATTGGGACTTTCACTCACTCACTCAACTAATATTTACAGAATGAACTCTAAATATCAGGCACCCTGCTAGGTACTAGAAATAAGAATAAAAATCTTTGTCCTCAAAGAAGAACAGGCAAGTTAACAAATATTTACAAAATGATGTGCTAGTCAGATGAATAGACAAATTGCTCAGGCCACAAGCAAGAGGAGAGCCTGTGACTGGGTGGACCTGGGTGAGTCCGTGTGCCACTAGTGAAATAAAGGGCTTTCCATGCATTGCAACAGTGTGTTCAAGGCTCATAGACATAAGGCCCATGTCACATTAGGGGAACCACCAACCTTGCAGAATGGCCAGAGTAGGGTGAGCAGTGGGTGACGAAGCTATGGAGAGGACTGAGCAGGGTCGGATCACAGAGCACCTCGTACGTCCTGCTCAGAAGAGACTGAGAAACCATTAACGCAGCTCAACAGGGATGGGCTGGCAACGTCAGTCCATTAACTCATGGGGAACTTCAGAGGCCGGCGGCTGTCCTTCTGGGCCCCTGGGAAACTGTTTCATCGGCCATATCAGACTTCATCTCAGCACCTGCAGCTGGGCTGGCACTTCCGTCTACATCTGCCCGACCCCGGCAGACCGGCCCGGGTCCAGAATCTGACTCTGTCGGTCTGGGGTTAGTCAGTACAATACCTCTTCAGGTACCTTTAGTTGAGGGCTGATCAGCAAAGTCAGTATAGTGTGTGTGTGTGTGTGTGTGTGTGTGTGTACAGTATATGTGCTGTATTTGTGGAGGTGGCTGAGGTGTGTGATGTGTGTGTGTGTGGTGGGGGTGCTGGGGATGTAGAAAGAAGAATGGCTCTTACTTTGTTGGGGGGGAACCAGAAGGGAAATAATAAGCCAAACATTGGAGGGAAACTTCTGAAGGAAGCCAGAAAAAGTTAAGTGCAGACTGGATCGTCAATTAAAGAGAAGGTCGGAGATGTACAGGAGCAGTAGGAGACTAACGACAGCAAGGCTTTGAAGTCTTCAACCTGAGAAGGTATAGACTCAATCAGGAAAGAAGGAAGGAGCCCATGGTGTGTCCATTTAGAGGGGTTGGAAAGGAGGGACTCGGCACCAAATGATGCCTGCATTTGGAACATACTTGATCTTATCCCAAAACATGAACAACTCTAAATGTTATATTTGATCAGGGGTATTTTTTTTTTTTTTATCCTCACCCGAGGACATCTTTCCATTTTTTACTCAGATAGAGCGGGAAGGAGAGAGAGGAAGAGAGAGAAACATCGATGTGAAAGGGACACATCGAGTGGCCGCCACCCACACAAACCAACCAGGGCCGGGGACAAACTGCAGCCAAGGTACATGCCCTTAGCGGGAACCGAACCCGGGTCTCTCTGGACCGCAGGCCGACGCTCTAACCGCTGAGCCAAACCAGCCAGGGCGATCAGGGGTATTTTTAAAAGAAAGAAGGGCCCACCTGTCTGGTGTGGCTCAGTTGGTTGCGCGTCATCCCATGCACCCAAAGGTAGCTGGTTTGATTCCGGGTCAGGTCATGTGCCTGGGTTGCAGGTTTCAGGCTCGATCCCTGGTAGATGTGCAGGAGACAGCTGATGTTTCACTCTCACATGGATGTTTTCTCTCTGTTTTTCTGTCTCTCTCTCTCTCTCTCTCTCCTTTCCTCTCTCTAAAATCGATAAACACATATTTAAAAAAGAAAGAAAGAAGGGCCTTCATAAGCAACCTGGTCAGCAAAGTGAAACTAACACTGCTCATTTATATAGGAGCTCGGTAATTAATAAACATCTACTGAGCACTCACCAATGACAAATACTTGATGAGGGTCTGCTGGGAAACAAAGAAGGAACTGACCTTCTCTGAGTGACATCGAGTGACAGGATTTTAGTGCAGGGATACCTCACAACTGCAGGTGTGTATTATCATCCCCCACTTCAGAGCAGTCAAAACAGCATGAAATAGATACAGAGCAGTCAGAATAGAATGAAATAGTAAACAAGGAGGGTGGAGCATCGGTATTGCAAAGCATTAGACGCAGACTGTGGCAGGCACAATGGGATCAGTGCCCGATCTGCACCTCATGGACAAGTTAGGGGTTACTACCAAGTACTGCACCCCCTTCCCATGCCTGCCCCGTGGTGCTAATTGCATTCACTAGCAGAACAAAGTTAATGTGTTAACTTAGTGACTCTGAATGCAGGCTGCACAGTGGAATCACCACCTAGGGAGCATTTTAAGATGCAAATGACCAGGCCCCACCCCAGACCACATCAGTTATAATTCCTGGGGTAGGACCTGGGCATGGATGTTAAAACTGAACATGCGGCCCAGAGAGAGAATGTCTGTATTAACTGTGCCTGCTCTCCTAGAGAGCACAGTAGAGCTAGCTACGCAAGTGAGCTCTGAGTTCCCATGAAAGAAAGGGAGCCTAAGAAAATAGAGGTGACCTAACAGGGTGTTTGGTGTACATGCTGTTTCTACAGCTCCAGCTAACAATGGGCACCTCTCTGCCCACCCCCACCTTTCCCTGCCCCACGACTTGGCCTTCTCCTTTCAACACAAACCTGCACGACTACAAGCAAGCAAAATATAGATGGCAACTTCCACCACTGTGACTTCAACCCCTCCACTCCTTCTTTGACTATTATTTCTTATGGAGAACTTTTTTCTTTTCAATAAATGCACTTTCAGTTCTGTGAACTTCAAATGTAAACAAATGCCCCAGAATCAGAGTGAGGATGGCAGCTGAGAATAGGCTCCTCAAGACTCAGGGTCCCAATATTTGTTCAGTGCATACATGAAGGAGTGAATAAATGAATGAGCAGACACAGGAAAAATTTAGAAAAATTGAATACAAGTGACAATCCCACAAGAAAATATTTCCTACCCCAAGAAAGCATGAAATATGTAAAATATCAACTCCTTTAAAGAAAAGTATTGGGAACTTCAAAAGTATATATAAGGTATTTCATATGTTAGTGAATATCTCAAACTCTCCCCATCCCAAACTTCTAGAATGAACAAGAGTAAGCTGCCAAAGCCGGAGGCGGGTTGAAAAGGTTGGGAGAACTAGATTTTGCACATAAACAAAGGTAGTGTTTGGGTGAAGGGGTCAAAAGGTACAAACTTCTAGTTATAAAATAAATAATTCTAGAGATGCACTGCACAGCATGGTAGCTACAGTTAATAACTGCGATATGTGAAAGTTGCTGAGAGTGGATGTTAAAAGCCCTCATCACAAGAAAAATAATTGTAACTATGTGCCGATGAATGTTAACTAGACTTACTGTGGAAATCATTTCGTAAAATATACATATATCTAGTCATTATGTTGTACACCTGAAACTAATAGAATGTTATATGTCAAGTATACCTCGATTATAAAAAGGAAGAAATGCCGGAATTGGAGAGTCAGAATAAAGGGATTGAAAGAATAGACGGTGGGAATTCTGATGGGGGCGAGAGTGCTAGCCCACCACAGGATACAGTCACAGGGACAGAAGGTAAGCCAAGTGGCAGAGATAGTTCTGGAAACAACTATTTAAAATAGAAAACCAAAGGGTCTGCTTCAAGAGGACCTAGAAAGATCTGATGTCTCTGGATATCAAAATTTGAGTACTTTTTTTGAAACATTCCAGGTCCCGCTTAGAATTGCTGATGGTAATCTCTTGGGTGCTATGAAACCTAGGAGGCTGGAGGACCTCATGCCCAGAGGGTGCCAGAGGGGGCTGGGTTTGCAATCCAAGGACTGGATGGGGTTCGTGTTGTTAAAGCAGCCCTGCCACCTCCAGAGCATTCGTGAATGTTACTGCCCTCCCACTGCCAATGGCTCGGCTCTTAGTACTAGAACCCTGGGCCCTCAAGTTATTTGACTGATGGCATGCAGGGCAAGCCATCTGAAAGAGGACCAGATGGCAACTCTGGCTGGTGGGAATTCTGACTTACCAAGTACAGTGCAAATTCAGAAATAGGACAGTGATACAGGCCATGACACCAAGGTTGTCCTAGGGCACTAAGTTGAGGACTGTGACAGGGGTAGGGGGGAGGGTTAGGTTTTAGGTAAGGAGTGGGGGTGCAGGTGAGGAGTGGGGGTGCAGTTCAAGAGAGGCAGTAATGGGAGCCAATCATGCAGCTGAAAGTCAATACACCACTTGCAGTTAGAGACGGAGATGTTCAAAAAAAAAGTGACGATAAGGTCTGGTTGTCTGTGACTGAATTTGGAGGCATTATGGAGGTGGTGGCCTGTGGGCAGGGGTAGGAACCCAGAGAAGCAGAGGGGTACATGAAGAAGGCAGTGCTGTGGCAGCACCCCCCTAGCTGCAATGGGACGAGATCAAGGGGAAGACTGCCAGCTTATTTAAGTGGCAATTTAGACAGCTGGCGATCATTTGCAGTGGTAATAGGGAAAAACAAAAGCAAATCAGGCAGTTCTTTAAGAAAAAAAAACAAAAATTCAGAGGGACGATTTGGATAAGGAGATACAAAAGAAAAGGAAAGGAAGATGAAGCCAAAGTCACGGAAAGAATGTTGCGACCGAGGAGAAACAGGGAGGGAGTCATTGGAGCAGGCAGGAATTCCTGTGCTGGGACTGTGACAAAAGAATTTTAGTCACGTTTTGTGAGTAAAATTCTGTCATTAGAGAAAGGTTGGAAGACATTTAAATGTGTGGTGTATAATGATCAGGTTTTCGGTGTGAGGTGGGTTTTTTTTCCTTTTAAAATATTTTCTTTTAATTAAAATGATCTACTAAACTTAAGCATCTTTTTTATTGTAGAGAATTTCCTGGGATTCTGGCAGGAAATTGTGGAGCAGTGGAACCAAATGCAGGAAACTCCTTAGCGAATGAGAAAAGATGGCACTTTCCATAAATACCGATGTGTCTAAATTTGACATTCCCACCAACAACACAGGAGGTTGTCTGGCACAAGAATTTGGGTCATACTGCCTGCTGGGCCAACAGATCAGACTTCAAGATAACTTCAGGAGTGAAAAGATTCAAACTTCAAATGGTGGATTCAGAAAAGAAAAAATGGGCACGCAGACTGCGTACCCGAACTTCTATGCAGGGTTTCTGGATTAGCACTGACATAAACGCATACCTAGGCAAGAATGCTGTCCACTCAGCTGATCGTGAATCCCACTGTCTCCATTGTCTGTCTCCTGCCCCCAAGCAAGACACAAAATCACTTACTTTCTCAAGTCCGGATCGGGGAAGCTTTCTTTGGGTTAACTGTTCCAATAGATTCTGTGCTGTTAAACAGTTACTCTGGGCATGGACTGTCACTCTCTGTATAAAGGACATGAAAAGGCAACCAAGCCTGGCCAGTGTGGCTCAGTGGCTGAGCGTCGATCCATGTACCAAGAGGTTGATGGTTCGATTCCTGGTCAGGGCACATGCCCAGGTTTTGGGCCCGATCCCTAGTGGGGGGCATGCAGGAGGGGTCAATCGATGTTCTTTTTCATCCATGTTTCTGTCTCTCTCTCCTTCTCCCTTCCTCTCTCTCCAAAATCAATAAAATAAAAAAATTTTAAAAAAGAAAAAGAAAGAAAAGGCAATGAGCCCAGCTATGGCAGTGTGGTGTTTCAGGCTGATATAGCTCCCAAGCAGGCATGTTCCGAAAGAATCCAAGTTCATGACCTTAACTGAATTACTTCTATAAAAGATCGTTTTCTCCTGATTAATTTTGAAATGCATTTACTTATTCAATTATTCATAGATACATATTAATATTAATATTTTAGAAATAAAGCAAATAAAATAATTATTTGCAAATACATAAAAATCTACATACATCTTTCATAGGAGACCACAGCTCTCTTGTTCATCCAAACATTTGTGAGGAGTGTAACTAAAAACTTCACCTAAGGTCTGCCATCAAGAGTTCTCTCTGGTTGTCACCAGTTAACTTTTGTATTCCAAGTGCAGGCTTAACTTTATTCACTGGGAATTATTTTTAAAAATTAAATGTCTCTGTCTGCCATAGGTATTTCAATCATAAGTCATACTTATTGGTAAAATAAATAACACAGTATCCTAAACTTCTAGTAGAAATTCTCAAATTTGACTTCTCTACATCATAAATCTCCTAAAACATAATTTTAAAAATTATTTACTGTTTAAGGCATAGCTTATTACTGCTATGGTAAATAATAGTTTTAGAAGAAATGCAATGTCATGAAGTCAATCACTGGTCTAGTTTTTACATTCTAAAAGATCTAGGAAGCATGGGTCCAATAACTTTCTGTGGAAGGCCATCCTGAAAAGGACAAGTTGGAGGTAGAAATTTGACAAGTATATACATTCATTAAGTGATGTATTACTATCCTGCAACAGGTACACTGAAAGAGTAGAATGGGGGAGGGCAGTGGAGAGAGGAATATCGCTCCATGTTTTGTCAGAAAATAACTGGTACCTCCCTTGCACTATTAGGGAAGAAGTAGGTTTCATGAAGTAGTTTGCTTTTGTGTTACATGAAGAAACATCTATGGAAGGATACTCAAGAAAACCAAAGTAGTGGTTGCCTCAAAAGAGGACAACAAAGTCAAGACTTAACCTTTTCCTCTACATCCATTCGTACATTTTGAATTTTGTTCCATGGGAATGGATTACCTATTCAAAAAATATTTTTAAGTTACTTGATTCATAAGTACGATATTAATTTCAATTTGACTCAATAAAGATAGGTGTCTATTAACTTTCAGGAAATCGCAAAGCAATGAATACACAGATGTAAATAAAACATTCCCTGCCCTGAAGGAGCCAAGCCAGTGAGTGAGGCAGAGTAGCGAGCCAATTGTTTACACCACCATGGACACCGGAAGCATGACAACGGCATTGGTGGAAAGCTCTGGGAGAGCATCCAGGGACCGGAATGCTTTCCAGGGTGCTAGAACCCAAACAGGAGATCTGACTTCACAGCCCTGTGCTGGCACACACTGGTGAACGACGAATAGGTGTATGTGTGCCCAAGATTATGTCCCTCAGCTCTGGGATAAAAGGCAAGCTGGGGTCTCAGCCTCCACTGTTTACCCCCCGTGTGATTCATGCCAGTGTCATTTGTATGTGCATGTTATAACGTGCAGGGTTTAGGAAGAGTTGGTCCAACACAGAGTCATGTTTTCAGTGGTGGCATTACTGAGGAAGGAGGGATGCCTGGTGAGAGAACCATCCCAATATTTCATGGGAAAAACAAACAACTGCGGAGCCTAGTCAGCAGTGGCGACAGAAAATGGGACACAGATTACAAAGATTTTCAGTTGGTTAAATCAACAAGTCTTAATGACCTAATGAATGTGGGCAATGAAAGAGGGAGGGGAGGCCAGGATAGCCAGCATGCAGGACCGACGAACCAGTAAGAGCACCATCGTGAATTGCATGCCTGTGACACTAGGGCATGCCCAACACTGTGGCAATGTTTTTCATGTATTATTTAATCACATAAATCCCATCTATTTTATAAACAGGAAGACTGAGATGTTAAGAATTGAGATATGTAAAGAAACTTAACCAATGTCATGGCTAATCAAAGTGACAAGTCCAGTATTTGAGCCCAAGGCTATTTGATTTCTAACCCACGCTCTAAACTTCTAAACAATTATATATACCAGAGAATGAAGCTTGGAAGAGGGCCTCCCCAATAGTTCTGTGGAAAAGAGCAATACTGTAATGATACTTGCAACTAATATTTACTGAGGGCGAACCCTGGGCTAGGCACTGTTCTAAGTAGTTTGATCACATTGTTTCATTTCATCATTAACAGCCTCTTCCAGGGAGGCACCATTATTATTCCCATTTTACAGATGATGAAACTAAAGTACAGATACATTAAGTAATTTGCCCAATTTCCCAGAGAATAAAACACTTAAAGAATCAAGATTTAGCCCTGGCCACTTTGCTCAGTGGTTAGAGCATCAGCCTGCAGTCCAGAGAGACCTGGATTCAGTTCCCGCTAAGGGCGCGTACCTCAGTTGCAGTTTGTCCTCGGCTCTGGTTGGTCATGTGGGTGGCAGCCACTCGATGTGTGCCTTTCACGTTGATGTTTCTCTCTCTCCCTCTCCCTCTCCCACTCTATCTGAACAAAAAATGGAAAAATGTCCTCGGATGAGGATAAAAAAAAGAATCAAGATTTACCTTGTCATTTTCCCATAGAAACTTTCTGTAGATGTGTAGATGATAATGAATATTCATAGGACTTTATGAATAAGTTATTATAAAATGATAGGGTGCCTCAAGGATGAATACCTTGAAATAAGTGGTCATATAAACGTTTTATGATAGTGGCTTATAAAGCAGTGCAATTCTAAGAGGGGCACGAGGCACTACAGAACAGTGTATATGTTGCCTGGCTGGTGTGGCTCAGTGGTTCAGCATCAACCCATGCACCAAGAGGCCACTGGTTCAATTCCTGGTCAGGGCACATGCCCAGATTGTGGGCCAAATCCCCGGTGGGGGGCATGAAGGGGGCGGCCAATTGATGTTCTCTTTCATCGATGTTTCTATCTCTTTCTCCTTCTCCCTTCTTCTCTCTCTAAAATCAATAAGGGGGGGGGGAGTGTATATGTTTATTTCATATCCTTGTCACATGTGAATTCTCAATCATGCTAGATTAACTACAGATGTAGACTTTATATTTAATGTCTGAAAAAGAGGGAGAAAAAAGGGAGTGGGCCAAAGTCCAAGAGATGTGGAGGTGTAATGTTTTTATTACACATATCTTTGTTTCCAACTGCTAAAATTAATATTTTCTTTTATTGGCCCTGACTTGGAGAATATAACTACAGAAAAGAGAACTGTGCCTTTAAAATCCATTCAGCCACACACACTTTACTACTGAGTACATTCATGCTAAATATGAATGCTATGTCATTTATGAGAATGCATGTAGTAGATTCATTCATGTAGTAGATTCATTTCTGTATACTTGGAATTGTCTTTTTGTTAGGTGGGGAAAGCACAGTTTAAAACAGAGAGTTGATGAGCCAACCTATGAAGCAACTATAATTCTATGTAATTGTGATTTGTGGATTTAACCTAACACACCACCTCTTATAATGTACTTATATACAACTTACTTTAAGCTGGTTACATTTCAAAGGAAATGAAGCCATTGGGTCATATACTATAAATCATAAGGTAATCTGGAGAGACTGCAGAAATGATAGAAGATTGCTAATAATCTAAATGCTATTAGATAATCATTGCTTTAAAAAATATAAGGTACCTCAGAGATGATACAGGTCGGGATTATTTTGTTATTTTATTATGACCATATTATACTATTTTACTAATTCATGATATCTACATGGGGCACAGATTTAAAAAAATCAACTCTCTCGCTGGGGGATGTGACTCAGTGACTGAGCGACGACCCATGCACCAAGAGGTCACTGGTTGGATTCCAGGTCAGGGCATATGCTCAGGTTGTGGGCCTGATCCCCAGTGGGGGCATGCCAGGAGGCGGCCAATTAATGTTCTCTCTCATCAATGTTTCTCTCTCTCTCTCCCTCTTCCTCTCCCTTCCTCTCTTTCTAAAATCAATAAAGAAAAGATAATAAATAAAAATCAAAACTCTCTCAAAGATGCTTGTTAGGAATGGTGATGGCCAACAGGGTGGGGACTGGAAGGTGGTGTGCAAGATTCAAAGGCTCCAGCTGTCAGTGGACTTCCACAGCATCTTTAAGCAGGAAAGCCCCATGTAGTCCACTTTCTCCAAACACCATTCATACTGCCCAGGCCAAGTGCTGAGCCCCTGCAGGGGCACGGAAAACATTCCCGGCATCTCCCCTGTCTAGGACTTTAATGTCTTGTAACAATAAAGTTGAGTCAAACCGTTCTCTCTCTCCACCCGGTGGGAAACCGGGACGTGTTCACTTTCTGCAACCTGAGAGAAATGAGTTCAGCTTGCCGCGTCAAAGCTTTCTCTCCCCCAGGCCGGCTCCTTTCTTTCACGGATAACTAACTATGCAAATTCCCCTCTCAGAGCCCTAGCTCTGCGCAGAGCTGAGCTATTGAAAGCTGTGTCGCCAGCTCCGGTCCAGTGCTTCCATCATGAACGCTGGAATGAATGAGATGGTCTCCGTTCTGCAGTTACTAACTCAGCACAATGCCAAAACACACATTTCCCCCCGACGGTATTTCTCATTCCACCTACCTATTTTTGACATGTGCATTTTTCTTTAAATGTATTTAATGAAATATGTATTTGTAGGCATATGCCCATGGTCATGTATGGTATACATTAAGATGTTTTCAACAAGTATTTGTGACCGCTTAGCCAAAAAGCAGCTACGCTGGGAAGACTTAACCCCAAGGGCAGAGTGAGCAATAGAGTTGTCCGCACATAGAAAACAGGATTTCTTTTTCTCTCTTGGCCTTGACACAAGCTGTGAATAGTCGCTTCGGGCTTCTGTTCTTCCTAAACCTTGCACTCCTGCAGCGAAGAACAGGCAAAATCCTCCCTTCGCCCTCCTGCTCTCTCATTCCAGAGCGACGACGGTCTGAACCCGCGGGTTGGCCCCCTCAGTGACCGCAGGCACAAAGAGCTCGGTTTCAGAGAGCGCATCTGTGCCCTGGACGCCGTGCGCTGGGGCCGCGCAGACCAGCCCCCCTGCACAGCAGCGGGCTGGGGGCGCGCTCCTCACCGAGGTCTCTCCCCTTCCCGGCCGCTGCCCGATCGGGCTCTCCACCGCAGGACAATGAGGGAGACCCGGGAAAACGCCTTTCCCATTCATTCCCCGCTCGCAGCCCTGAACCTGCCCTCCAGCGCCTGAGACCACGTCGGGGACCGCGCACCCCAGTGGTGCCCCACTGCCGCCACCCCTGCACTGTCCTCTTCAACGGCGCTCCGGTATCGCAAAAGTCAGTGAGTGGACCGCCAGAGCCCCAGGAACTTCAAGCTGAAGTTTCGGAGGAGGGGGCTGCTTCCATCAGAGGTGGCGTCTCCAGCCCTCTCCCGCCCCGCGCCGGGAAGACGCTTCTAGAGGCCTCGCGGGAAACCCACGTGTCAGATCCTCCAGTCGGAGGTGAACCGGGATGCATGCACCGACCTAAGAAGAGACAAAGCGTAGGGCTTTGTCCCGCAGCCGCCCCCGCTCGCGCTCGCAGGGGGACGGAGGACCGGACTCACCTCTCTGCTGGCACTGTGCTGCGACCCAGAGCACCGAGGCTAGGAGCACGACCCCAGCGCCACCCCCGCGCATCTCGCTGCCGCCGACACTGGGTGGCCCGGGAAAGTGGACCGCGCTGGTGACTTCGTCTGCAGAGGGCGAGTAGTCTGCTGCTTCCCGGAGGGGCACTTGCCCCAGCCCGCCTGCCCCTCCCACACGCACCCCCCTCCCCCCCCCCACGACCTCAGCCACGCCCGGCCCCTTCTTTCCCAGGCTCAGGCAGAGGAAGACCCCTCCCCCAGGGAGGTCCTGGTGCTCAGCCCGCTGGGACCCGCGGGGACCCGCCGCTCCCAGGCCACGCTCGAGCTGTCCGCAGGCCCTGCACCGTGTGCAGAGAGTCCCCCAACTGGAGATGGCGTGGGGGACTGACCTGCTGCAGCCGCCGGGTCCAAGTTGGTAGGGGAGGCGGAGAAAGTGGGCTGGGAACGGGGAGAACTTGCTGAAGTTGGCCGGGAGGGGTGTATTCGGAGAAAGTATTTGCCCTGTTGACCCTTCCAGCCCTATGGTGGCTCCGTAGCCCGCTCCAGCCCCGGGTGCTGGGACTACGCGCCACTGCCGAACACCATCGTGCTTCCCAGCCACACCTTCCACAGCCCCCGCCCCCCCTAGAGGGTGCCCCCAGGGCCTGGCCCCCAGCCTCCTCCCCCGAATGGAACCCAAGGCTGAGCTATCCAGAAGGTGGCCTAGGCCCTGGTCTGGAGCCTTCCCTCTCGGGAGGAGAATCTGAGTTCAGCTGACCAGCCTACCCCTTGGCTCCCGGCAGAGGATTTTGTGGAGATTCTTCTAAAAATGTATTGTAACTTAGTTCCCACTTTTTCTAGGCAAGGCAAGAAAGGGCACCAGAAAGAGGTCTCATACTTTTTGGAAGTTTAGTATTAACACTAGATTTCAACTGCTTTGTTTTGTTTCTGTTTTTAACTACATGTGGTCCCCATTAAAAACATTTTAATTTTCTCTGATTTTTTCTATTAAAATTATATTAATTACAATTTGCAGATTTCCCTTTCTCACAATACAAACACATAGGATAGTAAAAGTCCCTTTTACAGTCTCACTCTCTTATTTTGTCTTTTTGTGTATGTGTGTCTCATAGGGAGATAATTTTATCTCAGTTATGCTAATCAATTTAACAACTCTACCAATTCCGGTTTTTCTAAAAAACACTTTCCTAAACCCTTAATGTATAAATTATCATTATAATATTAGCAATTATTGTTTTAATTATAGTAGTACATAACAGATGGTAGAATTGGCACTTTAAAAGGGATGCAATATAATTGGCTGAGAAGATAACTCATCACCGTACCAAATTTAAAATACAGACATTTTTAACTAGTAAAATATTGAAGCATTAAGTATTTATCAAATAAATGATTAAGTAAATTCAGTATTTAATAAGTAATCAAGTATTAAGCATTTAAATATTCAAATACAGAATTATAAGTATTTCTGCACTGAAATGACTTTCCAGACACACACATATACATATCTTTTATAGTGTCTTAAGTGCATTCATATAGATTATCTCATGTGATCATCCCAGTTCTGTACTATAAGCAGATAGTCTTGTGTGAAATGTGAGGAAATGAGTTCACAGGGTACAAAGCTAGATCTCTGATCTGATTTCTGGTCCACAGCTCTCTAGGTTACTGCCCTGAGATCATGAGGATGAAATCAAAGGCAACAGGAGGAATCCCAGAGGGTTATCTGTCTCTGTATCCTGGGCGCCTACTAATTTAGTCCAAGCCTCAGCTAGATCTTATCTTTCAACTGCAGAAAGGAAACTCACACTTGTGGTTTCAAGGGAAGCAAAGGGTCAGCACATTTGGAGAGTGAATAGGAAGTGGAAGTGTCAAAAGTTTCAAGTTGGCACAATTTGTCACTGTTGAAGATTAAGCAGGAATATTTCAGTGCAAGAAGAATTTCAAAAGCCAGTTTAATGAATAAGCTTGGATAAGATGGAATAGTAAAAATGTCACAATTCATTGTGTCTTATAAAACCCAGCAGTACAACACTGGTGTCTGTGTCATGCTTGGAAATACCTAAATTACCTACAGCGTCATGAAAATTCAGGGGTACCCTGTTTAAGGTGAAAATAGTAGAAGAATGTTCATGTTGTATAAGAAAGTAGAATTTCAGCTCAACTAGACCCACAAAGATGCTTGCTTCAAAGTCACCTATAAATAATGAACAATGAAAATGCTTAAATGCCAAGCAATAGTTAAATGGTTAAGCAATTTATAGTAAATCAATGTAATATGCTATTTTGTAACCACTTTTTAAATATGAGTCTATGTTTGCATAAAACACTGTGGTATGTCAGGCAAGGAAAGCTGAAGGTAGAGCACACTTTAAGCAGTAAATCAGTTTCCCTTGTTGTCCATCTTGCCTGTATATTGGAATCCACCGAGGAATTTTAAAAAATACTGATACTGGTTCATAACAGACTCAGACCTAGAGATTCTGATTCATTTGAGATGAGGTGAAGCCTAAAGATTGAGGTATTTTTTTAAGGCTCTAGGTAATTCTAATATGCCACAAAATTTGAGAAACACCAGGCTAAACTGATCAGTTCCTTCATGGTAAGCAATCCAGGTCTGGTCATTGGTGTCTGGAAGGCTGGAGGAGCCAGCCTCAGAGGAGAATGGTCACAGACAAGAAGAGAAAGTGTAGCCTGGCAAGTGTCATTCTTGCATGCCCTGATACCCACATAGCAGGGATCCAGCCATGATGCTCAGAGTATGGAGCAGGAGTGCTCTCTGGAGGCCTGGTGCAAGGAAAGCTGTCCTGTAATTCTAAAGGAACTGAGATTTCAGGCAGGGACTTGGGCACAGGAGCACCAGGGTCCAGGTACTAGGCCTGGAGTATAAATCTGTGGGCTTGATTACCCAGGAAAGAGGTGAAAGGTCAATTACTAAAATTGGGTTACAGTGTCAGTGTCTGTCTAGGACAATGCTAAAGAGGTTGTGTGTAGGTTAAGCTCCTTAAGGTCCCTGGCAAGAAATAAGATGATTAGGAGACTAAGTCTTAGGAAGAAGGAGGAGACAAAGTAGGCAAATTAGGGGCTGTAGGTCATATAATGGTAGCCCAAAGAGGTGTACATCATAATGACAAAAACCTGGGAGTATATTATGTTACATGAAAAAATAGATTTTGCAGATGTGATTAAATAAGAGGTTTTATTTTCATAGTTTTACATATTATTCATTCATATTCCCAAACTGGAAGCAAGTCATGTGTCCATCAGCAGGAGAGTGGAATTAGAAATTATGGTCTATTTTACAATGGAATATTACTTGGCAATAAAACAGAATGAACCATTGACTCACATGAAAACACAAGTGAATTTCAAAAACATTATGTTAAGTGGAAGAAGTCAGACACAATAGAGTACTGTATAATTCCATTTATACGAAGTTTAGCAACATGCAAAACTAATCAAAATGACACAGTGGATGCCTGTGGCGAGACTGAAGATTGAATGGAAGGGGATAAAAGGGCAGCTGGGGCAATGGAAATGTTCTACATCCTAAATGGGGTGTTGGTTGGATGGGTGTAAACATTTACCGAAATTCATTGAATTATATACATTTAGGATTTGTTGCATTTTTCTCTATGAATAAGAGTCTTTAGATGAGGTGATTTTCTTGAATTATTTGGGTGGGCCACTTATAAGTGAAAGAGGGAGGCAGGAGAGTCAGAGGAATTCAGTGTGAGCAGAACTCAACCTGCCATTGCTGGCTTAAAGACAGGGACAGGCCCTGGCCAGTTTGGCTCAGCAGATGGAGAGTCGGCCTGCAGACCAGAGAGTCCTGGGTTTGATTCCCACTAGGGGCAAGTACCAAGAAAAAAGAAAAAGACAGGGACAGGGACCAGGAGTCAAGGAATGTGCAGTTTCTGGATGCTGGAGTGGCAAAGAAGCAGAGCCTCCAAGAAGAACCAGCTCTGAGAACACCTTGGCTGCAGACAAGGAAAAGTCCATTTGAACTTCTGACTTCCAGAACGGTAAGGTAATAAATTCGTGTTGTTTGAAGCCACTAAGTATATGTTCATTTCTTTTAGCAACAATAGGGGACTAATACATAAGGTAAATACTCTCAGAAATCAAGTGGAGATGGTGTTGTGGAGGAAAATAATGAGTAGCCATAGTAAAATCTAGGTAGATTCTAAAGATTCCATTTGTGTCTACGATAAAGAAAGGTCAGATAAAGAAAGAATTTGAAGTAATTATGTGAAGTATGAAGGAGAAAAAGAAAAACAATAAAAAGTCAAGGGAACCCACCATGTGGGAGAACATATTAGTCAATGACACATTTGATAAGGGGTTCATTGTCAAAATATATGAAGAACTTATACAACTCAACACCAGGAAGATAAACAACCTAATTAAGAATATGGGCAGAGGACCTGAATAGATACTTCTCCAAAGAGGACATACAGATGGTCAATTGACATAAAAAAAAAAAAATGCTCAACGTCATTAATCATCAGAGAGATGCAAATTAAAACCACAATGAGATGTCACCTCACACCTGCCAGAATGGCGATCCTCAACAAACAACAAATGCTGGTGAGGGTGTGGAGAAAAGGAAACCCTAGTGCACTGTTGGTGGGAATGCAGACTGGTGCAGCTACCGTGGAAAACAGTATGGAGTTTCCTAAAAAATTAAAAATGGAACTGTCTTATGACGCAGTGATCCCACTTCTGAGAATATGTCCTAAGAATCCCAAAACATTAATTCAAAAGAATATAAGCACCCCTATGTTCATTAAGTGTTATTTACAATAGCCAAGTTCTAGAAACAGCCCAAGTGCCCATCAGTAGATGAGTGGATAAAAAGCTGTGGTACACTGCCCTGGGCGGTTTGGCTCAGTGGTTACAGCATCAGCCTGCGGTCCAGAGAGACCTGGGTTCAGTTCCCACTAAGGGCACGTACCTCAGTTGCGGTTTGTCCCCAGCCCTGGTTGGGTCGTGTGAGAGGCAGTCACTGGATGTGTCCCTTTCACATCAATGTTTCTCTCTCTCTCTCTCTCCCTCCCACTCTATCTGAACAAAAAATGTCCTCGGGTGAAGATAAAAAAAAAGCTGTGGTAGGTACATTTACACAATGGAATCCTACACAGCCATAAAAAGAAGGAAATTTTACCTTTTACCTTTTGTGACAACATGGATGGACCTAGAGATTATTATGCTAAGTGAAATAAGCCAGCCAGAGAAAGAGAAGTACCATATAATCTCATTTATATGTGGAATCTAATAAACAAAATAAACTGACAACAAAATAGAAACAGGGACATGGATATGTGGAACAGACTGATAGCTGTCAGAGGGGAGGGGGAGGAGAGGGCTGGATGAAAGATGGGGGAGGGATTAGCCAGAGAACATGTATGCATAGTTCATGGGCAAAGGCAAAAGTATTGTGATAGCCAGAGGGAAGGGGACATGAAGGCTGGGTGGAGGTGGAAAGGGGGGGTGCATCTGTAATAGTGTCAACAATAAAAATTAAGTTTAAGAGAAAGAATAAAAAGTCATAGAGCATAGTAGTCGAGGAGAACTTTTGGAGCTGGAGAGGGACAGGATTGCTACCTGAGGGACTGTGAGGTTTGTAAGCTTTGGTCTTACACAAAGATTGGTGTGCTTTGAACTCTGTGAACAATTGGGCAAAGCAGCTATAAAGTGATTGGCAGGACTCTGTTTCTAGCCCAGATAACAGATGCCTAGTTGCCTCCAGAAATCCAGGTTTCTTTTCTTCTGAGCACTAGGTCACTCAGGTAGGAACTGCATTTCCAACTTCCCTTGCAGCTTGGCATGCATCTGTATTAGTTTGCCCCAGCTACTATGACAAAATACCACAGACTGGCTGCTTTAAGCAACAGAAATTTATTTTCTCACAGTTCTGGAGGCCAGAAGTGCATAATCAAGATTCTGGCCCATTTGGTTCCTGTTGAGAGCTCTCTTCCTGGCTTGTAGACAGCCTCCTTCTCATTGTGTCCTCATATAATCTCTCTCTCTCTCTCTCTCTCTCTCTCTGTCTCTCTCTCTCTCTGTGTGTGTGTGTGTGCGCGCGTGTGTGTGTGCGTGCGCGTGGAGAGAGAGAGAGAGAGAGAGAGAAAGAAGGAGAGAGAGACCTCCTTGCCCTACATGCTGGGTCTGACCCCTTTTCACCAGGTTAAACTCACATGCTGTTCCACATGCAGCCTCAATCCCACAGGTGCAGATCACACCTGGAGGATGTTGAAGCAACACCCATGGTTGCCTCCCGCATGACCCCGACTCCGACCAGGGCGGGCGACCGAACTGCGATCGAGGTATGTGCCCTTGACCAGAATTGAACCAGCAACTCTTTGGTCATCAGGCTGATGCTCTAACCGCTGAGTGAAACTGGCCAGGTAATTTTGAAATTAAAAATAGAAACTCATTAAGAAGGCTAAGCTTGATTAATGAAGACGCTACAATCTTACGCTCCTGCGTAGAACTCCTCTTTCTAACTTATTCTGAATTTCTTAACTTTGAATTAATTTTGATTGACATATTATGTCTTCATTATCTCATACAAGATTACTTTTTTTTTTTGCTACCCAAGGTTTCTGTTGCCTCAAACATTCGGTCTTATAGATGCTTGAATGTCAGAGAAATTTTTGTTTTTCAAAATGCTATTTGTACTATTTGTTTGCCAGTATACAGAACAAGATGAGTCAAATTATGACTGATGTTAAGAACCTAACATGACCTGGCTGGCCTAGAACTGCTTACCAAATGAGAACATTTTCATCATTCAATTTAGGCCTTTACCTTTGACAACATTTCTCAGAGTATATCTCTTAAGAAAATGTCTTAGCTTCTTCATTGTACAGGGCATCTATGGGATGGTCTACCCACACCCCCCTGTGATTTCTGAGAATTACCTTTCCATGGCTCTGTGGTTACTACAAGAAAATCCAACCTGTACAAGATGACCTTAGCTCATCCCACCTTACCCATGCCACCACCTGCTGTGGCTTGGCCAATCACAGTCATTATCTAAGACCCTGCCTAGGTAACCTACTCTTTCTTTAATGATTTTGAGTTGGGTTTTTATCCCTTGAAACTGAGTCCTAATTCACACTTTTTATATTGACATACTGGTCATAAAGAATGTCAGGTAGCATCTGTTTTCTGAGGCTTAATGATTTCTTTTTTTTTTTTTTATGCATACAAGTTCTTTGGTTTATTTCTTCCCACCCCCCAGCCCCTTTCCCTTTGAGGTTTCTCAGTCCCTTCACCTTTTTCACCCATTCCCCCAGCTCCTCTCCCATTTGACAACCAACAAAATGTTCTCTGTATCTATGAGAATGTTTCTGTTCTGTCTGTTCATTTTGTTTATAGATTCCATTGTTGATAGCTATGTATTCATTGTCATTTTGTTTGTTCATATATTTTATCTTTTTCTTCAAAAAGACCCTTCATCATTTCATATAATAACGGTTTGGTGATGATGAACTCCTTTAACTTTTTCTTGTCTGGGAAACTCTTTACATGGCCATCGATTCTAAATGACAGCTTTGCAGGATAGAGTAATCTTGGTTGTAGGTTCTTGCTTTTCATCACTCTGAATATTTCTTGCCACTCCCTTCTGGCCTGCAGAATTTCTTTTGAGAAATCAGCTGACAGCCTTATGGGAACTCCCTTGTAGGTAACTAGCTGCCTTTCTCTTGCTGCTTTTAAGATTCTCTCTTTGTCTTGAACCTTTTGCATTTTGATGATGATGTATCTTGGTGTGGGCCTCTTGGGGTTCATCTTGTTTGGGACTCTCTGTGCTTCCTGGACTTGTAGGTCTGTTTCCTTCACCAAGTTAGGAAAGTTTTCTGCTATTATTGTTTCAAACAGGTTTTCGATTTCTTGTTCTCTATCTTCTCCTTCTGGCACCCCCAAGATGCGAATGTTGGCATTCTTGAAGTTGTCCCAGAGGCTCCTAACCCTATCCTCATTTTTTTTGTATTCTTTTTTCTTTTTGCTGTTCTGATTGGGTGTTTTTTGCTTTCTTATATTCCAAATCAATGGTTTGCTTCTTGGATTTATGTACTCTACTATTGAATATAAGTAAATGATTTTTTATTTTAGTTAATGCCTCCTTCAATTCTGACTGTGCATCCATAATTTCTGACTGACCCTTTTCTATGCTCTTGAGGCCCTCACTAAGTTCATTGAGCATCCTTATAAGCAGTATTTTGAACTCAACATCTGTTAGGTTGCTTATCTCCATTTTGCTTAGATCTTTTCTTGGGGTTTTGTTCTGTTCTTTCATTTGGGACCTGTTTCTTTGTCTCCTCATTTTGACTGCCTCCCTGTGTTTGTTTCTGTGTATTACTTAATGAGTGGTATGGGGCTAGCTGAGACCAGATGCTGCTCGTTTGAAAGAATTTAGGAAAACCTGAAGCAGGATACAAGACAGGCCAATACTATGATTAAGCAAGTGGCAACAGCTTGGGTGGGCCTGAAAGTTGGGTGGGGCAGGGTCTCAGGGAGTCACCAGGGCGGGGCTACCAGTGTGAGCCAAGTTGCTGGAGTCCCAGATATGGTGGCTGTCTGCTGCCCCAGGGAAGGGCTCACCAAAGGAACAAAGGCCTCTGACATCACCTTTGTCCTGGAGAAAGCCCCCTCTGCAGCCCTCGCTCCAGTGCCAAACAGCTCAGTTCTTCCCTGTATATCTCTGGTGTCCCTCGAGCTGCCTCCCCTCCAAGCTTTGAGGGAATGAGTCCCATAAGTCCGTGTGCAGGCCCTTTAAGGAGCTGCCTGGGGCTTCAGCCACTTCACCTTCCCTGAGCCTCAGTTCCCGCTGGTTTTTCCAGCCAGAAGTTATGGGGACTTCTCTTCCTGGCACTGGAACCCTGAGCAGGCACCTGGTGTGAGACGGGGACCCCTCATTCCCCAGGGAGGACCTTCCCAGCCAAGGTATCCTCCTGATTTTTATCTGCCCCACGTAGTTGTGTTACCAGCCCACCATGCCTCCGCACCTCCTACCAGTCTGGATGTGGCTGCTGCTTTAATTCCGTAGTTGTAGGACTTCCATTCAGCTTGATTTCAGGCGGTTTTGAATGATGGTTGTTCTGTAGTTTAGCTGTAACTTTGATGTGGTTGTGGGAGGACGCGATACCGCGTTTACCTACCCGCCATCTTGACCGGAAGTCCCTTAATGGTTTCTTAAAGGGATGCTAGTATTTTATATTTAAAAGTCTGAGTTGCCAGAGCATAACTTAAATAATACACTTAAATAGCATTTAACAAGGATTTTACAAAAGAAAACCAACAGTGAAGAGACAAACTATCATCCACCTTCATATTTATATGAAAGAAGCACAGGAGATCCAGAGGGGAAAGACAAACTAGAAAAGAACATTTTTCTGAAAGTCAAGCAGTAAAGATTAAAATAAAATAATGACCAGCTACAGCAAAATCCAATCTTTTTTTAATTTGGCAAGAAATTGGTCATTGGGGAACCTGGCTAGCATGTTTTGTTTTGTTTTTTCATTGAGGAAGAGGAAATCAAATGAGGGGGGAGTCTGGAAGACAGCTGTTCACAAGGATATGTAAACAGAATTTGTCCCCTGGACCCTGCAGGATGTTCCCACCTGCTGGGTATCTGTAAAGTCAAAACCTTCAACAGGAAAGTTAGACTCTGAAATCAAAGTTTGCAAGAGTAGCAGCACAAGAAATGTATAGCTGAACATCAGTTACCTGATTAGTAAGGAAGACATTTATAATATTTTCACTATATCCCAATTTTTAAAAAACAATAGAGCCCTGGCTACTTAAGCTCAGTGGTTAGAGCATTGAGTTCCAGGTTTCACTCCCAGTCAAGGGCACATACCTGGGTTGCAAGTTCGATTCCTGGCCCTTTCAGGATTGTATAGGAAGCAACCAATGGATGTCTCTCTCTCACATTGATGTTTCTCTCTCTCTCTCTCTCTTTTCTTCCCTCCTCCACTCCCTCCCTTCCACTCTATCTAAAAATCATTGGAAAAGTATTCTCTGATGAGGATTAACCAAAATAAATAAATAAATATTAAAAGAGGAATAGACATTTATGAAGATACTTGCCGTTATGTTATTTCCATCTGTCCTGTTTTGGAGAAGATGCTACACACCATCACTGTTATTGCTGCTTCTTTCTGTCTTTTATTAAGTTCTCCTTCTGCCCACTCCTAATGGAGACAAATATCCTCAATATTCTGTACTTTCAGTTTTCTCAGTACTTCCTAGAAAATACTTCCATGTTTGCCTCAAGATCCCCATCTTGTGTCAATTTATGACCCCTTCTTCATACTTTTCATCAGGAAGCTAACACATAGTCAAATAAGTTATAAACCTGGCAACGGTCTAGTGACAGAGACAATATTCAAATTTTACAAAGAAGGCATTACTAGGAAATAGGATTTGTTATAGGAATGCACACTATTCTTTCATTAAAAGATCCTTTGCAGCATACAGCATGTTGGGAAGTAAGAAACCTTAAGATTAAAATTGTGTCTGGAAAATATTAATTTTGGCTTTTGAACTGATCAAACACTTTATCTGAGCCTCAGTGCTTTCCTTCTGCAATGTCTGATTAACAACATCTCTTACTAGAAGTAGTAGTTACTGCCTCTAATGACAGTAATAATAATAACAGCTATCTCGTATTGAATCTTGAAAGTGTACTTTGTACCTTTCATCTCACTTATTCTCCTTAAATCTCCAACTTGACCTGTCCCAGGACTGCATCATGGCAGCTGAATGAGGTGGGAGACACATGCTGACCAACCTCGCTTCAACTCATGTCTAGTCATTAAAGTTGGCCTGTAGAATTGCCTGGTTATCACACAGCCCACTCTAAACCATTCACTTTCCACTGACCAACCCCATCCTCTCAGAGTTCAGCCACATCTAGCTAGAATGCCCATATCCTCCTTTTCCCATCTGTTGAATTTCTGGTGATTCTTCTTCTTTTTTTAAAAAATTAATTTTGGAGAGAGAAGAGGGGAGAGGAAGCAAGAGATAGAAACATCAACGAGCGAGAACATCGATTGGCCACCTCCTGCATGCCCCCCACTGGGGATTTGACCCACAACTTAGGCATGTTCCCTGATCGGGCACCAAACCAGTGACCTCTTGATGCATGGGTCAGAGCTCAACCACTGAGCCATACCAGCTGGGCTCTGGTGATTCTTTAAGAGCCAACTCAAACATCTTTGCCCCTAGGAGTGACCATGCCAGGACTCACTTGCCCCTTCATGTTGCCAATGTACTTTGTAATATGATCTCTATTGTAACTAATCTATTAATTTTATTAACATATTTTTCACATTAAATAAGAACTCATGTTTTTTTTTTGTTGTTTTTTTTTTAATTTGCCTTAACATTTCTTACAGCATTTAAAACTTGACAAATATTTGTTGAATGTGATAATGATGTTGTTGCATTCAACAATATGTAGTAATGTTGTTACAGTTCCTTTGTGTGTGCTATGTTCCAAACATTATGCTAAGCATGTTACATAGACTATCTCAAAGTAAATCATCCCAAGTTGGCAGAAGGTAACATAAGCTATTAAGTATAAACTGAGTTCTCAGTTACAAGCAACACCAGCTAAGTGGCCATCTTAAAAAATTAATTAATTAGAGAGATAACAAGGAGGCAGGAAAAATGGGGTTCACAGAATCCACAGGAGCCTGGAGGATGAGGCTTTAGGAACACAGAGAAACCAAGAGAGGTAAAATGCTGGGCAATAGGATCATGGTCAAGGTCACCTGCAGAAACAGTACACCTGAAGGAGAGCACAGTAAGCCATCTGACCCAGACATTCATTTCACCTGTTTTACTTAAGGTCCCAAACCTGAGGCACCAGTAACAGATCAGCTGAGAATGAGATAGAGAAGAAAATATTTTACACAATAGGAACCCTCTCCACACCTCAATCCACAGAGAAAATAGTGTGCTAACAGAGAGAGACAATCCAAGTACCAAATGTCTTCTGCCAGTAGTCAGGAAGAGCTTTATGGGAAGAGTGAGACTGTAGCAGTCAATAAAGAATCAATGTAGCCTCTCAAAAAATAGCGGCGGAGTGAATGGAAGCTACACAGACCATCTCCCAGGACCAAACTGGAATTACAACTAAAATAAAGACAAATTGTCAGGAAAAAGCAACAGAAAAGCAGGACCATATAATCCTGGTAGGATTATGGAGACGTGGGAGGGGGGCTGGGAGCCCACATTCAGCAGCAGCCTTAGGTATGAGCAGCACCCTCGGGGTTAAAGTCCCAAGCAGCTCCACAGCACAGAGCCAGGACAAATGCTATAAGAGCCAAAGCCACTCATGTTGGGTTCTGGCAGGGGGAGGGTGGACTGGACTGGAACTGTGTGGGGACGCTCGGCATTTGGAGAGGGCTGAGAGCTTTTGCTGAGTTGTAGCCAAGCATGACAGTGGCCATCTTACTCCTTCCCAGGGTTCTGGGGAGAGGTGGTGGCCCCTCTCTCAGAGATTCAACACGACCCAGGTGAGCCATTGAAATGCAAATTGAGACTCATTAACAACAAGCATTGGCCCCACATTCAGGAAATCCTCTTATGCAGAACACCTGAGGGAGTTTCTCATTCAACTGAGAAAACAAAGCTCATCAAGTAACCACGATCAATAGCCTCCAGGCAAAAAGCTAGAGGATAACTGCACCATTCCTGGGCTTGCAAATCTACCCAGGAAAGTGACTTGACAGTAATGTTTAATATGGGCACACACAGGCTCATCCAAACCCAGTAGAGAGGGCCACAAACAGCAGAACACCAATACCCACAGGGAAAATTTGGCAGGTTCCAAAACCCACTGAGATAGCCAAATGGTGAAATAAAGAACCAAATCCCAAATGAAAAAACAAGAGACCTCTACCAAAGATGAGATAAATGAAATGCAGTTAAGCAAGTTATCCGAGGTAGAATTCAGAGCCATGATCTTGAGGAAGCTGAACAGGATGAGTAAGGGCATCAACACCATGAGTGAAGACATAGAAACATTGAAAATCAAACAATTGAAAATGAAAAACCACCAAGATGAAATAAAGAATGACATAGCAGAAATAAAGAACACAGTGGAAGGACTAAACAGCAGACTAAAAGAAGCCGAAGACCAGATCAGTGAATAGGAAGACAGGGTAGAAAAAGATCAACCAATCCAAAGACCAAAAACAAAAAACAATAAAAAAACAGGAAGACACCTTAAGAAAACTGTGAGACAACTAGAAATGTAATAATATTCACATCATTGGAGTCCCCAAAGAAGAAGAAAATGAGCTAGGGTTAGAGAATATATTTGAAGAAATAGTGACAGAAAACTTCCCTAATTTGGTGAAGGAAGAAGGCATTCAAGTTCAAGAAGCACAGAGAGCCCCAAGTAAGAACGCAAACAGGCCCACACCAAGACTCATAGTAATTAAAATGCCAAAAATTAAAGACAAAGAGAGAAACCTAAAAGCAGCAAGAGATAAGCAACATGATACCTACAAAGGAACCCCCATAAGGCCATCAGCTGACTTCTCAACAGAAATCCTATAGGTCAGAAGGGAATGGCATGAAGTAATTAAGGTAATGAAAAACAAGAATTTAAATCCAAGACTACTCTATCCAGCAAGGCTATCATTCAAAATAGGTCAAATAAAGAGCTTCCCAGACAAAAAAAAAAAAAAAAAAGGCTAAAGGAATACATTAGCACCAAACAAGCACTGCAAGAAATGTTAAAAGGACTGCTGTAATTAGTAGAAGAAATAAGAAGAAAAATATAACCACACAAAACAAAAATAGCAATAAATAAGTACATATCAATAATCACTTTAAATGTAAATGGATTGAATGCTCTGATAAAAGACACAGAGTAGCTGATTGGATAAGAAAGCATGACTCATCTATATGTTTTTTACAAGAGACCCACCTCACAACAAAAGACTCACATAGGTTGAAAGTGAAGGGATGGAAAAAAATCTTCCAAGCAAACAGAAAGGAAAATAAAGCTGGGGTAGCAATACTCATATCTGATCAAATAGATTTCAAAATGAAGGCTATAACTAGAGATAAAGAAGGCCACTACATAATATTGAAAGAATCTATCAAACAGGAAGATATAACCTTGATAAACATATATGCACCCAATATAGGAGCACCAAAATATATTGAAACTCTTCTGGAGGACTTCAAAGGAGAAATCCACAGCAATACAATATAGCAGGGCACTTCAACACCCTACTGATATCACTGGATAGATCTTCTAGACAAAAAAATAACAAGAAAACACAGACTCTAAATGAAGTGCTAGATCAAATGGATTTAATACATATCCACAGGGAATTACATCCCAAAATTGAAAAGGAGGAAGTGAAACTGTCATTATTTGCAGATGACATGATATGTACATTGAAAACCTTAAATACTCCATCAAAAATCTACTAGATTTAATAAATGAGTTTGGCAAAGTAGCAGGATACAAAATTAATGTCAAGAAATATACAGCATTCTTATACACCAATGATTAACTCATAGAAAGAAAAACTAAAAACACAATCCCATTTACCATCACAGCAAAAAAATTAAGATACCTAGGAATAAACTTAACAAAAGAAGTAAAGGACCTATTTGCAGAAAACTACAGGACATTGAAAAAAAGAAATAGAGAAAGATATAAAAAAGTGGAAGCATGTTCATGGATCGGAAGAATTAACATCATTAAAATGTCCATACTACCCACAGCAATCTATAGATTCAATGCAATCCCCATCAAAATACCAACGACATACTTCACAGAACTAGAACAAATACTTCAAATGTTCATATAGAACTGAAAAAGAATCCAAATAGCCACAGCAATATTGAAAAAGAAGGACAGCCCTGGCCGGTTTGGCTCAGCAGTTAGAGCGTCGGCCTGCGGTCCTGAGAGACCCGGGTTCGGTTCCCGCTAAGGGCGCGTACCCTGGTTGCAGTTTGTCCCCAGCCCTGGTCAGTTGTGTGGGTGGCAGCCACTCGATGTGTCCCTTCACGTCGATGTTTCTCTCTCTCTCTCCCTTCCTCTCTCTCCCTCCCACTCTACCTGAACAAAAAATGGAAAAATGTCCTCGGGTGAGGATAAAAAGAAAAAGAAAAAGAAGGACAAAGTAGGTGGGATCACAATACCAGATATCAGATTACACTACAAAGCTACTGTAATCAAAACAGCCTGACAGGCATATAGACCAGTGGAACAGAACAGGGAACCCAGAAATGGACCCAAGACATTATGCTCAATTAATATTTGACAAAGGTGGCAAGAGCATACAATGGGGTAAAGAGAGCCTCTTTAATAAATGGCGTTGGGAAAATTGGACAGCTACATGCAAAAAAATGAAACTGGACCATCATCTTACACCATACACGAGAATAAACTCAAAATGGATAAAAGACTTAAATGTGACCCGTGAATCCATAAAAATCCTAGAAGAAAATGTAGACAACAAAATTTCAGACATCATACTCGGCAGATGTTTTACTGATACATCACCTAAGGCAACAGAAACAAAGGAAAAAATGAACATATGAAACTAAAAAGCTTCTGCACAGCAAAATAAACAACCATCAAAATGAAAAGGCAACCTACTGTATGGGAGAACATCAATGCCAATGATATATCAGATAATGGATTAATTTCCAAAACATATAGAGTACTCATACAACTCAACAAAAGGAAGACAAAGAACCCAATCCAAAAATGGGCAGGGGAGCTGAATAGACACCTCTCCAAACAGGACATACAAATGGCGAAGAGACATATGAAGAAATGCTCAACATCTCTAATCACCAGAGAGATGAGAATTAAAACAACAATGAGGTATCACCTCATACCTGTCAGAATGGCCACCATCAACAAATCATCAAACAAGTGTTGGCAAGGGTGTGGGGAAAAGGGGACTCTAGTACACTGCTGGTGGGAATGCAGACTGGTGCAGCCACTGTGGAAAACACTATAGTGCTACCTCAAAAAATTAAAAATTGAATTGCCATTTGACCCAGTGTTCCCACTGGGAATATACCCTAAGAGTCCTGAAACACCAATCAGAAAGAATCTATGTACCCCCATGTTCATAGAAGCACTATTTATAATAGCTAAGATCTGGAAACAACCCAAGTGGCCATCAGTAGACGAATGGATAAAAAAGCTCTGTTACGTGTACACAATGGAGTACTATGCAGCTGTAAGAAAGAAAGATCTCTTATTCTTTGAGACGACATGGAGGAACCTGGAAAGTATTATCCTAAGTGAAACAAGACAAGCAGAAAAATACAAATACCATATAATCTCACTTATTTGTGGAATATAATGAACATAACAGTCTGAGGAATAGGGTAGACCCAGAGACACGTAAGTAGGGTACAGACTGACCCCTCAGAAGAAGGGGGGGAGAGATAAACTACAGAACTTATATACATGTACGCATAACCAATGGATATGGACAACAAAGCCGGGGATGGGGTGGGTGGGATGGGGAAGAGGATATCAATGGGGTAAAAAAGGAGAAACATCTGTAACAAAAATGAAATAAAATAAATAAATGTAAAAAAAAAAAGCATCAGTGTGATTTGGAAAGGCAGACAAAGCAGTTTGTTGGGAATAGCCTAAGCAAGGAAACAAAGACAGGCAGGATATGTTTGGATGAGTAGGGCCACAGGCCACTGAAGGAAACATGACTCATGGGCCTCTTCAGGTCCCCCGTGCTGGACCGACCTGGCATCCGCCTGAGCTGTTGGGCCCTGTGCTCTGGCCTCCCCTGGCAGCTGCTGGAGTTCTTCCTCCTTCTTATTCTTTTGGCCTTATGGAAACACCCCATGCTTCACTGTGTAAGATCTGTCACCTGAGGTAGCTACTGAACAGAATCAATGCTAAAATCCAGAAGTGGGGGCCGTTTTATTCTCTATGGGGGGAATGTTGATTAATAAGAAATGGAAGACAAAGGGAGATGGACTGAGAAATTCTTCCTGTTTCTCTCCACCTTGCACAGCTTGAAGGCCCGGGGTCTCCTTGCGGATGGGTTGAGCCTGCAGACACCCCACCAGGCCCCTCAGGAGTTCCTGCCACTCACCCTGAAGCATAAGCAGCACCTGACACCTCTCTCTGTGCAGCTTCCTGTCTCTCCTTCCTTCTTCACACTCTCCTCTTCTCTGTTGCCATGGATTTCACATTTCTTTTCTTTTCTTTTTTGGTACATGCCCCTAGCGGGAACCCAACCGGGACTCTCTCTGGTCTGCAGGCAGAGGCTGAAACTGCTGAGCCAAACTGGCCAGGGCTCACGTTTCAAATAAAACATCAGCATTTTAATCTTTGCCTTAGCATCTGCTTACAGAGATAGTTAGCTAAGAACAGACACCCTGGAAGGGAGTAATTCATTGAGAAGCAGGAAATAGGTTTAGACCAGTGGTTCTCAACCTTCCTAATGCCGCGACCCTTTAATACAGTTCCTCATGTTGTGGTGACCCACAACCATAAAATTATTTTTGTTGCTACTTTATAACTGCAATTTTGCTACAATTATGTCTTAGGCGACCCCTGTGAAAGGGTCATTCGATCCCCAAAGCGATCACGACCCACAGGTTGAGAAACGCTGGTTTAGACACTGCAGTGAGGCCACCAGGTTTAGGAAGAAACCAGGGTGAGGAATTAGAGCTTGAAACAAAGGTGATGTGAAATTATTATAGCGTCTGAAGCAGAGAAACAAGACCAAAGCTTTTCTAGGGAAAATCTATCTGCTAGCAGTGAAGAAAAAGAGTAAAATCAAGAGAAATGGAAGGTGAGCGGCCATGACAGTAACACGGTTGGGGGGTGGGACATAGAACAGTGTGGCAGTGGGATGGGGAATAGAGAAAATAAAGTGGGACTTCAAAAGAGGGAACATGACTTAGAAACTAATTGGATACAGATGATAAAGGAAATTGGGAATTTAAAATTTCCTTTGTGAGAATGAAAATAAAAATGGGTTAGAGGGGAAGGTGAGCCAATGGGAGAGGAAATAATGAGTGCAGTTGATTGTTGTGGTTCAGATGTTACCAGAGAGTCAAGTGGAGATGTTAGAAAAATAGCTGAGAATTCAAGACAGATGGAGAACTCAGTCTTCCCCCGATGATCATAAAGCTGCGGACCCGAGCAAGCTCACGAACAGCGGGGCTGCTCAGACACGGGAAGTGAGGAACGCCAGCCAAAGTGAGGCAAGGGCAGAGAGCTCCTGGCAGATGGTAGACAGTTGTCATAAGAAGGAGGCGCAGAACTGGGCCAGTGGAGGTAAAAATTAGAGTAAGGACATTTGGAGAGGTAGAAAGGACAAAGGCTGAAGTAGTGGCTACGGTGAATACTCCAGAATGTTATAGGGAAGATAAGTGACATTCTTTTTTTTTGGTACGTGCCCCTGGCGGAACCAAACCTGGGACTCGCTGGTCCACAGGCCAATGCTCCAACCGCTGAACCAAACCAGCCAGGGCGTGACATTCATTTTAATGAGCATTCCCTGCGTCAGCTACTTAATCCTCCCATGTTAGATGAACACTATTTCTGCGTTATGGGTAAAACAATAGAGGTAAAACTTAGTCAACGTCACACAGCTATAAAGTGTATCAGTTGGTTTTGCTATGTCACAAATCACCTCCAAACATAATAGATTGGAGCAAAAATTATTTTTCTCAAGATGATTCTATGGGGTGATGGTTTGGGCTGGCTCAGCTGGGTGCTTTTCCTGCTGGTCTTCCCTGGGCTCCTTCATGTGTTTGCAGACAACTGCAGGTTAAGGAACTAGGCAATTTAGGGGGAGCCACAGCTGGGATGCATGGAATGAACCTCAGAGTTCATCACTGTCAAAGGACACTAATCGATTTAGTGAATTAGAAATTAGAGCAAAGCCAGAATTAGAACAAAATATCCAAATAACAGGAATGGAGAGCTAATCTAATAATAGCAGTTACTGACAGCACATCATAGTGACAGCAATTATTAGAACTAACAACTATTGAGCGTTTGAATGGGCCAGGGACTGCTCTAACAGCTTTTGTAGATTATCTCATTTAATCCCCACAACAACCCAATGAGATAGGCATGGTTGTTGGCTTTATTTTTCTGTGAGGAAACAGGCACAAAATGCCTGAATAGCTTAACCAAGATGAATCCAGGAAGGGGGGTCAGGAATTTGAAATTTGGAAGAAAGGTTTAATTTAGAAATTCAGTCGTGGTATAGATACTTTATAATGAGCTTTAGGATGTGATCTGAATGGATACTGATTAATATAAAGAAAAAAGTTCTAAAGGTAAGGAGGACAGAAACTATGAGTCTAAGATACTGAAGGTTGTAAACATGGATATGACGTCAATAAGAATAATGATGGATAATAAGGACTAGAATAAAAAGCAATGCAAACCAAGTCCTGAAAGCTCTAGTGATATTCAGGATATGAAAAGGCTGCATGATACTGTGAAACAGAAACATAAAAGACAAACACAGGAGAGGATATTTTGTCAAGATATGAAAAAGTATATTGCAACTCCAAAACATCAGAAGCTTAAAATAACAAAGTCATCTTTCTTAATCATTGTGGATTAGCAGTGGTCTCTGTACACTCTGTAACTCGGGTCCAAGCTAATGAAGGCTTTATTTCAACACATGCTTCCATTATCACTGAGGCAGCAAAAAATGTAAATTACATGCTGGATCTTAAAGTTTTCATTTACATTGTATTGGTCAAGGCAAGTCACTTGGCCATACCTAACCTCAGTGGAATCCTGTCATGTGCTTGTAAGTAGAGGAGAACTAGAAACATTTGGAGAAATAGTACTAATGACAATGACAGAGAAATTTTTGTGGACTATGCTGAGATGTGATGGGCAGACAGATTAGAACAAGAATACAGATATAGGGATCCTAGCTGAGTGTGCAGAAGGGTAGTAGGCCCTTAGATAGGCATGAGCAGAGCAGGAATGATGGGCCAGGTACAGAAGGTCAACAGGGTGGAGAGCCCGGGTGCCTAGCAACAGGCACAACTACAAGCCCTGACACCAACACTCCCTTAAGCATTAACCCCCAGAGATGACATCTCAGGTCCAGAAAAGCAGAAAAACCAGGTGGAGCAATGCCATGGCTGACATCAGGACCAGGACCAGCTGCAATGACTAATGATGCTCTCCCCTGGTGCCAACCAATCAGTGGAGGCCACAACCCTGAGGAAACACACAGAGAAAGCTGATGAGTCTATTGAGATCCTCCTGAGTGCTCAGATAAAAGCCCTCAGGATGGAGGATCCAGCACTGCTCATTCTATGGAGCACACCCTCACCGTTTCCCACCTCCTTCTTTTGCCAGGGTGTACTCTCTCTCTCTTTTGTCCCTCAAGGTTCATCTCTCTCTCTCCCTCTTCCTCCTAAGCTCCAAGGGCCCTTCTTTTGCTGTAACTTGTTTTCTGAGTCCTTTTGTTTTATGCTTTACTTCTTCTACCTCTGTGACTTTCTAAATAAACTTCCTCTTATAATTTGAGTCTTGCTTCTGAATTCTTTCTTAGCCAGAACTCAAGTACTGAGGTTGCTGAATCCAGGTTAACACCTGGTGCAGTTTTTCCACTGCTAACAGAAGATGAAATGTAGCGCAAGAGAGAAAGATGGGTAGTAAGGCCAGGTTAAGGGTGAGCAGGATCAATTCAAGCTAGGGTCAAAAGCACAGTGAGGACTGCTTTCCAAAGATAATTGTGTAGATGGAGGATGATGCAAACAGGGTCGTGTATTATTAGAGCAGCTTGGGGGTTCTCCTGAGACCTCCTCCATTCCAGGAAACTCTATTGCATGTTAGGATTGGGAGGTTCTTTTCTTTCTCATCCAGACACTCTTTAAGTCTGTTCTGGGACTACATATTATCAATTCAAGGTATAGAATGAGTACTTCACTAGGGACAAGAAAGGCCTTAAGTAACAGAAATGACCAGAGTCACATTATCTCCAGGGCCCAGGTCTCCATAGCTAGGCACTGAGACCATTTGAAAAACCAAATAGTTCAGCTGTTAATCAATATCTAAGTTAGTCTCCTCATTACAATTCTTCAGAATGATTCCTAACAACTAAGAAATGAAAGTGCCAATGGCTACATAGTTTTCATTTTTTAATAAATGAAATCAGCAGGATGAACATAAATAAATCCAAGAATGAATTTATTATTTGCGAATTATCAACATAATAAACTGTTTTCAGTTACAGGTTTCCAAGAGAGTGCTATTCAAACAGATTCTTCTGTTAACCTTCTTGAGTGCCCAGGGCACAGCTTCACCTCTGTAACTCAGAGAGGGCTTTTAGGAAGAAAGGGGACTATTGAGACCATGAGGCCAGGTTTGTTTGTTTTTTGATTACCTACATTCCTAAGGTATTTAGGGCCTAAATAATCTACAAGCATGTACCAATTAGATCATCTTACTTAAATATCAGATGTTTCAAGTAAGCCTGTACCAGATCTCAGTCACCAAATGCCTGAATTCTCTAACTATAGTACTGCATCAGGAGTAGAGAACATAAGTTATGCATGACTTTATAACTCACATAAGAAATCTATGGTCCTGCAATCTACATAGAAACAGGCACCAGCCTAGGCCTATTTTAATGAGAACCATTGGTGCAAGGCAGACTTCTTAAATTTCAGCACAGACATCAGAGAAGAAAGCAAAATATATGTAGTGGGAAAAAATAAACAGATTTCAAGAGCAAAGCAGCATATGTCTTTCCTCTTTGAGAGTTAGGCCAAAAATGTCCTCCCTTCAAAGCCAGAAGGACAAGCTAACAAGCCAAGGATTGAAAACAAAATAACCCATATGAAGGAAAGGAAAAGAGAGAGTTTAAAGAAGGTCACATACCACATGTGCCGGTCACAATGTCACGACTGTTCAAAGGAGAGCTTAATCTGCCCTTCTCTAAATTGCCAGCTCATTGAGCTGGAGGATTTGCTTGATATGTGTCTTAATTGAATTGCTATTTTTTAATAACATTCTATACAGTTTTGGTTATCAGGAATAGTTCCATAGGCAATTGCTGCTATTCATGAAAGGCTGGATTTTAATTATGAGTTGAAGATCATATATGATTAATTTTAATAAGGACATTAGTGTTCATCAAAGCCTACATATATGACCCTGGGTTGAAGACACTACTAGTTATAACCCCGCCTTCCTTCTTGCTAACAAACCCTCAGTTTATCCAAGTTTAAGATTGTCTGTGCTTGAGGGAAGGCCAGCTCTTCTCATTCCGGGGAGTGAAGTTGGTAAATTCAGACTGATTAGGGTAATTCTATTCTGTTTGCCAGGATTGGCTTAGATAAAGGCTGGTGCCTCAGCTCTTTTTCTTAATCAGTTTATTGAAATATGTTTATATATATAATAAAATCCATCAATTTTAATTGTATAATTTTATATGGTTGACAAATGTAAACAATCTTGTAACAACTGCTACATTCATGATATAAGACATTTTCTTTATCCCCCAAAGCTTCCTACTGTCTTTTCATAGTCAATTTCTCCCCCCACCTTCTAGAGACAATTGTTCTGCTTTATGTCACTTTAGTTCGGTCTTATCTAAGTTGTCACACAAACAGAATTATACAGTATGTAGCCTTTGTGTTTTCCTCTTTCACTTCACATAATGTGTTTGCGATTCAACCATGTTGTGTAATTCAGCAGTCTGTTTCTTTCATAGCTGAGTAGTTCTCCACTGTTATGGCCATACCAAAACTTACTTATTAATTTGGGTGACTTAGATTTTAGCTCATATGCAAAAAGCTGCTGTGAACATTCAAGTACAAATCGTTGTGTGGGCACACAGCTGGTTTGGCTCAGTGGCTGAGCTTCAACCTATGCACCAAGAGGTCGCTGGTTCGATTCCCAGTCAGAGCATATGCCCAGGTTGTGGGCCCAATCCCCAGTTGGGGTCATGCAGTTGGAGGAGGTGGCCAGTCGATGTTCTGTCTCATCGATATTTCTTATCTTTCTTTCTCTCTCTCTCTAAAAATCAATAAAGACAATAAAAAAAAAAAAATCTTTGTGTGGGCAAGTGCTATCATTTTTCTTGATTAAATACACAAAAGTGGGTTTTTTGAATCAGGGTAAGTATACATGAACTTCTTAACAAGCTGCAGAAATGTTTTCCAAAGTGAGATTTACATAAGCAATATGTAAGATTTCTAAGATTTCCAGTTGTTTCACATCCTCACTTACATTTGGTATTGCCACTCATTTTCAAGTGGTATCTCAGTGTATTTTAATTTGCATTTACCAATGATAATAAATAATATGACATGATATTGAACATTTTTTTCATTTGTTTATTTGCCATTTGTGCATCTTCTTTGGTAAAGGGCCTGTTCAAATCATTTGCCTATTTTGTTTTTAATTTACTTGTCTTCTTTTTTTATTAAAAAAAATTTTTTTTGATTAATTAATTTATTTTTATTACAGATGTTTCTCCTTTTCCCCCCACTGATTCCTCCCTCACCCTCCTTTCCCGCCCTGTCCCCACCTCTATTGTCCATATCCATTGTTCATACATACATGGATATAAGTTCTGTGGTTTATCTCTCCCCCACCATCCCCTCTTTTGGGGATTGTCAGTCTACCCCACTTCCACGTCTCTGGGACTACCCAGTTCCTCAGACTGTTATGTTCATTATATTCCACACATAAGTGAAATCATGTGATATTTGTCTTTCTCTGCTTGGCTTGTTTCATTAAGGATAATACTTTCCAGGTCCCTCCATTTTGTCTCAAAGGATAAGGGATCTTTCTTTTTTACAGCTGCATAGTACTCCATTGTGTATATGTACCACTACTTTTTTATCCATTCATCTACTGATGAACATTTGGGCTGTTTCCAGATCTTAGCTATTGTAAATAGTGCTGCTACGAACATGGGGGTACATATATTCTCTCCGATTGGTGTTTCAGGCTTCTTAGGGTATATTCCGAGAAGTGGGATCACTGGGTCAAATGGAAGTTAAATTTTTATTTTTTGAGGTAACACCATATTGTTTTCCATAGTGGCTGCACCAGTCTGCATTCCCACCAGCAGTGCACTAGAGTCCCCTTTTCTCCACACCCTCGCCAACACTTGTTGTTTGATGATTTGTTGATGGTGGCCATTCTGACAGGTGTGAGGTGATACCTCATTGTTGTTTTAATTTTCATCTCTCTGATGATTAGTGATGATGAGCATTTCTTCATATGTTTCTTAGCCATTTGTATGTCCTGTTTGGAGAGGTGTCTATTTAGTTCCTCTGCCCATTTTTTAATTGGATTCTTTGTCTTCCTTTTGTGGAGTTGTATGAGCACTCCATATGTATTGGAAATTGGTGCTCTACACATTCAGAGAAACTTCTCTAGTAACAAACTATAGAAATGATCCCTGAAAGTATAGTCTTTAATTCTTTGTTTTCATCCTAAAACCTTTTACTAGTTTTTTTTAACTTATTATCCAGCCTAGAAACACTAGTAAAATGTTGAATAGAAGTGGTAGAGTCTTTCATGATTAGGTGTAGGTTTTTATTTATCCTCACTTGAGGACATTTTTGCACTTATCTTCAGATAGAGCAGGAAGAAGAGAGGGGGAAAGAGAAAGAAAAAAACATCGACATGAGAGAGACCCATCAACTGGTTGCCACTCACATGACCCCAACTGGGGTCAAGGACAAACTGCAACCGAGGTATGTGCTCTTAGCAGGAACCAAATATGGGACTCTCTGGTCTGTGGGCCGATACTCTCACTGCTGAGCCAAACCAGCCAGGGCAGCTGTAGGTTTTTTGTAGAAGTACTTTATTAGGTTGAGGAAGTTCCCTTCTCCTTCTAGTTGGTTGAGAGTTTTTATTATATAGATATTGATTACTCTCAGATACTTTTACTGCACTTATGGAGGTGAGCCCATAGATTTTCTTTAGTCTCCAATGCATTAAACTGACCTTGTATTTCTCAGAGAAACTCCACTTAGTCATTAAGTAATAACCTAATGTATTATATAATGTATTACATTTTATGTGTTACTGGATTCAATTTGCTGAAATTTTACTGAGGAAGGACATCAGTTAATGATGTTCTTTTATCATAATGTATATTTATGGTTGTATGATTAGAGTAATGCTGGCCTCCTCATCTCTGGTACCTGCCTCACAGATCCTGGCAGGCCTGGTCCCTACACTCCAATCTCAGTCTCCTCAAGTCAGCAAGGCCACAAGGCTTAGTTTTGGTTGTTCTCTCTGTGCTGTGTCCTGGAAACTCTCAGTAGACAGTAATCTTGAGCATATGTAAGGCTCATCTCACTTATCTCACAAATTCCAGTTCTGCATGGCCTGTTGTCCAATATCTGAAAATTATTGTTGCCCTGGCTGGTTTGGCTCAGCGGTTGGAGTATCGGCCTGCGGACCAGAGAGTTCTAGGTTCGGTTCCCGCTAGGGGCATGTACCAAAAAGAAAAGAAAACTATTGTTTTATATGTTTTGATCAATTTTCTAGTTGATGTGGGAGATTATATCTAGTTTCTGTTACTAAATCATGGCCAGAATGAGAAATTCTAGGACCTAATTCTGGCTAAGGAGACACACAAAGCATTCTGCTGAGAGCTTTCATCTGTTTTTTCTTATTCTTAAAAAAGGGACAGAGGAAGGGACAGATAACATCTAGTCTTTAGATGTTATCATGTAAGAATATGATATCTAGAGTTACATAGGTATCTTGTGACCACAAGTGTACTAGTCGACACTCTGAGTATAACAATAAAAATAGGCAAAGAATTCAGGTCTTTGATGATATTGCTGGGCTGTTGAATTATACAACCTGGAGCCAGCTACTCCCAAACTTCTTATGTGAGAAATCTTTTAAAAATTATTTAAACAAATTAAATTGTATTTTCTGTTACTTGCACCTAAAACTACCCTAATTAACTCATTCTTTTAAATATGGATATTACCATATTTTTGCTAGCTTTTTTACTCTAGGTTGTTTAGTCATTCTCATGTTTTGAAGTTGAATTTAATAAAAATTATTGAGTGAGATGTTGTGCCAACAATGACAGGAGACGTGGAGATAAATATCACCTGGTCTCTGACTTTGAGGCACTTATATTCTTGTATAGGAGAAAATAAAGTAACAAACTAATATTTGTGCTAAAGAAACAATAAAATACATGTCATAAAAGAAAAAAAATAAGGTTAATACAGCCTTTGGAGTGAATAATTGGATTAATTCAGTTGAGTCTTCAAGAATGTTTGCATAGGTCAAAACATTAGGTGACATAAATTATCTTGCTTTTCACAAGCCCCTGCTGTGTTATATATTTTAAATTTGCATAATATTAAGTAGTATATATAAGTGAAATGAAGGTGCAAAATGAAACAAAAAAGCAAAAGCTTTCCAAAAACAAATTTATCTATACTAATAATATATTTCACTTTTAAACTTTGGCCTAATAATAGATTGAAACATCTACATCAATAGAGGAATATATATATATATATATATATATATATATATGGAATAAATTTATTTCCTTTTGCTGCTACTACCTATTTTTTTAATTGATGAAAATAATCCTAAAGAGATCTTTCACTTTTTGGAAACAAGTATTAAAAAAATTTTTTTTTGAAGTGATTACAGTTATTCTATTATCCTCCACATTAGATATGGTTAAGAATATAATTAAATCATTTTTGTGGGAAAATTTCTGCTTGACAAAACATGAAGTTGAACTTTGCTTATACTAAGAGCCTAATCCTAACAATGCTACTTCTTTTTCCATTATGTGTATAACGGACTGAAACATGGCTACGAATGTGCTTTAGATTATATAGGAAATGTGATGGAAAAATCACCAGCATCATGAATTAATTGGGACTATCAACATCCAAGAAAAAGGAGAAAGAGTAACCAACAATCATGAAATCCAGGAAGACTTGGATTGAGATACAAGCATCTTTGGTGATGGCAGAAAGAGAATATTTTGCAATAATGCAAAAGAGTGTAAATGGCAGCAAAAGATCATTTCTGACATACAATTAAAACACAGGGAACAGGACAATCTCCCTCCTATATTTTTTGGGGGGAGAAGACAATTAAACATTTGAGAATTGTATGCTTTCCAAAGATGCTCTAAGCCTCTGATGTGATTTGCATTCCAAATACCTAGAACTGTTTGCCGCTGGACACCGAAAAAGTGATAAAAACAGAGGTATTAGTGTTGTCTGCTGATAGTAGATTCCAATGCAGGTACAGATTATAAAGACCTCTCACCTGGCCAATATCCTCCTTATTGTCCCTAGCCTCAACTACAATCTCCACATTACCACACACTTAAATGGAAAAAGTGTTAACACCACGCTAATAGGCCCAGTTCAAGTGCATGCTCAGTAATGTTAACAAAAATATTTTGCCTTTTTCTTTAGCACTTTGGAATCTACAAAGTTTTTTCCACATTCATTTATCTATGTTAAGCCACACAACAAACACACCTGGCATTATTGTCCTTATTTTATAGATGAGAAAATAGAGGCTCAGTGGTATTTCACTAGTTTATGCTTTTAGATGTTAAAATCATTATATTAGTTTTCTATTGTTGTGTAACTAAGTATCACAAATATTAGAAGCTTAAAGCAACATTCATTTCTTTTTTTATTTTTTTTATTCCTCACTTGAGAATATTTTTTTATTTATTATTAGAAAGAGTGAGAGGGAGGGAGAAAGAGAAACAGAGAGAAACATCGATGTGATAGAGTCACATCGACTGGTTGTCTCCTGCACGACCCGACCAGGGCCAGGGACAAACTGCACCTGAGGTACATGCCCTTGATTGGAATCAAACCTGCGACTCATTGGTCTGTGGTCTAATGCTCTAACCACTGAGAAAACCGGCTAGGGCAACATTTATTTCTTAAGTCACAGTTCCATAAGGCAGAAGTCTGGCTGGTCTCAATTGGGTTCTCTGCTTGGTCTCAAAAGTGGAAATCAAGTGTTGCCCAGGTTGGGCTCTTATTTGAAAGATCTAGGGAAAATCTGCTCACAGGCTCACTCAGCTCATTGGAAGAGTTCAGGTCTCTGTGGCTGCAGGGCTAAGCTCTCCATTTTCATGCTAGATGCTGGCTTGGGGTACCACTTAGATTTAGAAACCACTCTCTGGTCCTCACACATGTTCTCTTCCGTCCTCAAGCCAACAACTGTGTATTGTTTTTATGCTTCAAGTCTCTCTGACCTCCCTTTCTATGACCAGCCTAGGAAACTCTTTACTTTAAAGGGCTCATGTGATTAGATTAGCCCCACCTAGATCATTGCTCTTTGAACATGTTGTATACCATAATCACAGGAATGATCTTTCATCATAGTCACCATTTCTACCAGCAAGAACTGGGATTATTGAGGGTTACTTTTAGAACTCTGCCTACCACAATAATGAGTGTGCTTGGATTGGGGAGTGAAAGAGAAAGAGAGAAAAGAAATGACTTATCCTCAAGAACACCGAGGCTTGGCTTTCTGATGAAGTAAGCAGAGAGCTCATGGAAGAGAATTAGTATAAAAAATGGAAGAGAGAGAGAAAGAAAACTTAAACAGCTAGTTGGGCCTTCCCCAAGACAGTTTTAACAGCTCAATCCCTCATGAATATAAGACGGCTCAGTGACCCTGCCAACCAAATAAAAATAAAAAAAGTGACCTAGTCAATGGCTTGACCTATGGGATTAGTACTTCCTGTTCTGGGAGAAAAAAAGGGGTAGATAAGAAGGTGGATGAAGAGAAAAAAGTGTTCCTCTTTCCTTAACAGGGAACCAAGACTTTCTAAACCACACTTGTTCAATAGTCTTTTCTCCTGGAAATAAACCTTTATGTTCAGGACCCTCTAGGGATGAGCAGGTATATACTCCCTATTTGCATTGATTCAAAAACTATTCATTTTTTTCCTTTGTTTCTGTTGCCTTAGGTGATGTGACTGTGAAAAATCTGCTGCGTATGATGTCCGAAATTTTATTGCCTACATTTTCTTCTAGAATTTTTATGGATTCGCGAGTCACATTTAAGTCTTTTATCCATTTTGAGTTTATTTTTGTGTATGGTATAGGTTGATGGTCTAGTTTCATTTTTTTTTATTTTTTTATTTTTTGCATGTAGCTGTCCAGTTTTCCCAACACCATTTATTAAAGAGGCTGTCTTTACTCCATTGTATGCTCCTGTCTCCTTTGTCAAATATTAATTGAGCATAGTGTCTTGGGTCCATTTTGGGGTTCTCTATTCTGTTCCACTGGTCTATATGACTGTTCTTGTGCCAGTACCAGGCTGTTTTGAGTACAGTAGCTTTGTAGTATAACCTGATATCTGGTATTGTGATCCCTCCTACTTTGTCCTTTTTCAAGATTGCTGTGGCTATTTGGGGTCTTTTTTGGTTCCATATGAACTTTTGGAGTATTTATTCTAGTTCTGTGAAGTATGTCGTTGGTATTTTGATGGGGATTGCATTGAATCTATAGATTGCTGTGGGTAGTATGGACATTTTAATGATGTTAATTCTTCCGATCCATGAACAAGGTATGTGCTTCCACTTATGTATATCTTCCTCTATTTCTTTTTTCAATGTCCTATAGTTTTCTGCAAATAGGTCCTTTACTTCTTTGGTTAAGTTTATTCCTAGGTATCATAATTTTTTGCCACGATAGTAAGTGGGATTGTTTTTTTAGTTTCTCTTTCTATGAGTTCATCATTGGTGTATAAAAATGCCGTCAAATTCTTGATGTTAATTTTGTATCCTGCTAATTTTCCAAATTTATTTATTAAGTCTAGTAGATTTTTGATAAAGTCTTTAGGGTTTTCTATGTATAATATCATGTCATCTGCAAATAATGACAGTTTCACTTCTCTTTTTCCCATTTGGACCCCTTTTATTTTTTCTTCATGTCTGATGGCTGTGGCTAAGACTTCCAGAACTATGTTAAATAAGAGTGGCAAAAGTGGGCATCCCTGTCTTGTTCCTGTTCTTAAGGGAAATGCTTTTAGTTTCTGCCCACTGAGTATGACGTTGGCTGTAGGTCTTTCATATATGGCCTTTCCAAACTAAAAAGCTTCTGCACAGCAAAAGAAACAACCATCAAAATGGAAAGGCAATCCACTGTATGGGAGAGCATCATTGTCAATGATACATCAGATAAGGGGTTAATTTCCAAAATATATAGATTACTCATACAACTCAACAAAAGAAAGACAAAGAACCCAATTAAAAAATGGGCAGAGGAACTAAATAAACACCTCTCCAAACAGGACATACAAATGGCCAAGAGACATATGAAGAAATGCTCAACATCACTAATCATCAGAGAGATGCAAATTAAAATAACAATGAGGTATCACCTCACACCTGTCAGAGTGGCCGCCATCAACAAATCATCAAACAACAAGTGTTGGCAAGGGTGTGGAGAAAAGGGGACTCTAGTACATTGCTGGTGGCAATGCAGACTGGTGCAGCCACTGTGGAAAACAATATGGTGTTACCTCAAAAAATTAAAAATTGAACTTTCATTTGACCCAGTGATCTCACTTCTAGGAATATACCCTAAGAAGCCTGAAACACCAATCAGAAAGAATCTATGCACCCCCATGTTCATAGCAGCACTATTTACAATAGCTAAGATCTGGAAACAGCCCAAGTGTCCATCAGTAGACGAATGGATAAAAAAGCAGTGGTACATATACACAATGGAGTACTATGCAGCTGTAAGAAAGAAAGATCTCTTATCCTTTGAGACGACATGGAGGGACCTGGAAAGTATTATCCTAAGTGAAACAAGCCAAGCAGAAAAAGACAAATACCACATGATCTCACTTATATATTGAATATAATTAATATAACAGTCTGAGGAATAGGGTTGACCCAGAAACACAGAAGTAGGGTACAGACTGACAACCCTCAGAATAGGGGGTGATGGGGGATGGGAAGAGATAAACCACAGAACTTATATGCATGTATGCATAACCAATGGACATGGACAACAAAGCCGGGGACAGGGCCGGGGGATGGGGAGGAAGGTGTCAATGGGGTAAAAAAGGAGAAACATCTGTAACAAAAAAAAAATTAAAAAAAAATAATAAAATTTTACAGATAACAACAACAAAAAAACTATTCATGTGTCTGCACCCTCATAAGTGGATATATAGACTGTTTCCAAAATTCAGATCTTAGAGGAGTCTGTAATAAATATCATTAAACACATATATTTATACACTTCTCCAAACACACGCTACTTAGTGGTAATCTATACCCAAAATTTAAATGTTTGCATGAAAATGTTAACCAAGAACAAATTTCTCATTATTCTAATATTTTTCATTATGTATGAATACCAAATGCCTAACTGCTTACCAGTGTAGTTATGTTTTCATAACTAAAAGTTAGCAAAAAAGACTATACTAGATAACCAAGTACAATTGCACGCAGAATTTGACCAAACTTCAGAGGTTAAGGGTGGCACCCTCTCTGAGCCTGCCCTGACTTCTCATGCCAGCCACAAAGCACTCTCACCTCTGACCAACTGGCTACAAATTGAGGGGTTTCCACATACCCTTATGTTTTATAATTCACTAGAAGACTCACAGGAAAGGTCTATCCTTACAATTATAGTTTTATTATCAAGAAAGGATACAAATCAGAACCAGCCAAAGAGAAAGACACATAGAGAGAGGTTTGGGAGGGTCCCAAATGAGAGCTTGTGAATTTGGGATGTGTTATGCCCCAGCACATCAATGTGTGACAACAAGGAGAGGGTATTGTTAACCAGGGAAGCTCACCTGTGCCTCAGTGTCCACAGTTTTTATTGGGGTTTCCTTATGTAGGCATGATTGGTTGTATCATCACTCAAATGACTCAATTTGCAGTCTTAGCCCCTTGCCCAGAGGTTGGGTTGATATTAGGTGGCTCAAAGCCTCTACCCTCTAATCTCATGGTTGGTCTTTCTGATAGGGCTCAGAAGGAGGGTCTTCCTGAGTCACCTTGTTAGTGTAAATTGTCAGGTGTGGTTCCATGGGCCTAAGACAAAGGACAAAGAAACTTGAATCTCTCTAAAAATTTCAGAAGTTTAGAAGTTACCTCCCAGGAATACAAGACAAAGACCAGCCAAATTCTTTATCACACATATGATCAGATGAGAAAAGATTAAAACATCAGGTTCTGGTGATGAATCAAGAACATAATTGTCTTGCATTTTTCTCTGATGCCTAGTTTAGTCCCAGTATCTGAGGTATAAATCTCCTTTGCTGACATTCAGATTGCCCTTCAATATGTATTTACAAGATACTAATGTTCTACCAACTATATTTATAATATTACTCAAGACTTTTACTACATATCACTTTGTTTAAAATTTATTGAGCTTTTATATGTATATATACAGACATATATATTATGTATGTATATTAAATATATTTATAGATTGTGTATCTATTATGTACATATTTATTGGTCTCAATTTTCAAATTTGGGAAATTATATGATTGAGAGAGAGATTAGGGTCCTTTGGTTTTCCCAGATTGTATTCAATGAGTTTTTCCAAAAAAGAATATCAAGGTTCCTTTTCTGAAGAAAGAGCACATGGAATCTGGTGGGTGAAATCTTATGATGTGCATTAAAGCTTCATACTTTACCATGAGTATAACCCATACATATTAGTTTAGCCTACAGGGACCTACTAAGGTAGACAATGCCTTCCTCTATAAGCGTTTTATCATATGACTCTGGCCCCTCACACTATGCTCTTGTAAAGGACAAACACATGACCTTGCCCCCTGGATTTTAAGGGAATGGCAAGAACTCTCTGCTAATAGATAACCACTGTATTGTATAGATAACCATTGCTTTGTGTACACCGGAACTGATTATTCCCTCAGGCATAACAGCTAACTGCACATATCTGTTTCTGTACGCGCTTGCTAGCTGGCATACCCTTAATCCAAATTCCTGAACAGGAGCTAAAACAAGTATATAAGCAACCCTCCCCCTGAGCTCGGGGCTGCTCTCTCCTCTGAGTAGGATGGGACAGTCGGCGGCTAATAAAGCTCTCTTAATTTGAACCCAGTTCGGAGTCTGAGTCTGGTCTTTCTCGTTGGTCTACAACATTTGGAGGCCCCAGCGAGATAGACAAACAAGGTCCCCACATTGGCGGGTTGACCTCCTCAGACTCCGGGAGACAGGTCCATCCCAGGAGCGGACGGGCGGTCTAGGGGAAGGCCTCGGAGAAGACGTTCCTCTGCCCCAGACACCGTTCTGCCCTGGAATTGTCTCCACTCCTCAATTCCATCTAGAGAGCATCTGGAAACCCTGGGCCCAGGTTCGGTTTGGCAGACGGGATGTCCCTCAGGTAAGTCTGTTTCTGAAAACTCTGCAGAGTGAGAGGAAGTGGATCTGCTGGACGCAGCACATAGATCCAGCCCCAGGGCCATAGCGAGATGTCGCTTTTGGCCCCGGTTTGGTTTGCCTCGTTTTTTGTCTGTCTTATTTGTTTGTCCTTTTATGTTTAGTGTTTCTGTGCTATGCCGGCCTGTGTCCTTCAAAATGGGTCAGGGACCTTCAGGGCCTAGGACCCTCTTCAATGTCTCCTTAATAACTTCTCAAACTTTTCCAAGCGCGCTTCAGGTTACAGCATCTCAGCAGACCCTGGATTCTTGCGCACTTTGTGCGAAGTGGAGAGGCCCACTTTCCGGGTCAGTTGGTCCTCCCAGGGCACTTTTGACTTAAGCTCTTTGTTTGCAGTTCGAGGCGTCATCTACGGGACTCCCGGACACCCAGACCAAACTCCTTACATCGATGTTTGGATTGACCTAGCTACTGACAAGCCTAATTATATTAAGAAATGTTTGTGCCCTAATAGGTAGAAGATTTTAATTGCCCAGCTTCCGCAGAAGCCTCAGAAGCCCTTGGCTTCTGCTCCCTCCCAAAGGCTTTCCCCTGTTCTTTCAGGTCCCCCTCACTGACCCTGTGGGGCCACCCCCTTATCGGTCGCTGCCGTGGCTGGAGAGGCTGAAGCCCTTCAGCAGCTCAGTCCTTCCCATACACATGGCGTGGCGGCACCCCTTATAACCCTCCTCCACAGGCGCCAGACTCCTCGGCTGCCATCCTGCCCCTCCGTCAGGTTGCTCCACCACCAGGTGGAGACCAGACTCGGCCCTTCATGGTTTATGTCCCCTTCTCAACTAGTGATCTGTGTAATTGGAAACAACAGAACCCTTCCTTCTCTGATAAACCCCAAGGTTTAATCTCTCTCCTAGAGACAGTCTTCCACACCCATCAGCCCAGTTGGGATGACTGTCAGCAATTGTTGCAGGTCCTGTTGACCTCCGAGGAGAGGGACAGGATCCACAGAGAGGCAGCAAAATTTGTCCTCGGGCCAGATGGCCAACCCCTCACAGATCTGGCCCAGATAGGAGCCTACCTCCCAACTACCTGACCCAATTGGGACCCGAACCCTGGTCAAGGTAAGGAGGCTTTAACCCAGTATTGCCGATCTCTACTTCAGGGCCTCCGTGGAGCAGCCAAAAAGCCAACTAATCTGTCTAAGGTAAGCGAGACTGTTCAAACCGCAGGGGAATCCCCAGCGGCCTTTCTTGAACATCTCATGGAAGCTTATCGCCTCTTTACTCCCATAGACCCGGAGGCCCCTGAGAATAGACGGGCAATTAATACTGCTTTTGTCACCCAGTCGGCCCCAGACATTAGGAAGAAACTCCAGATATTAAAGGGTTTTGAAGGAAAGAATCTTAGTGAGTTAGTTGAAATAGCTCAGAGAGTATTTAACAACTGGTACGACCCAGAAACGGCCAATACTAAAAAAGTCACAAGAGTAATCATAGCTGCTCTTCAAGAGAATCAAAAAGGGCAACGGGGAAATAGGCCTAAAAACATAGGGCCAACCCCACGGAGACCTAGGCAACGATCTCGGCCACTTCTTGACCCTAATCAATGTGCCTACTGCAAAGAATATGGTCATTGGAAAAAGGACTGCCCTAAGAGGGGGGCCCAACAGAAACCTAAGAACCTCATCCGCCAATACCCGATCTCCATAAAAGCTAAACTAGGCATATTAATAGACTCAAGAAGTTGGCATTTTAAAGCCTTGCCAGTCGGCCTGGAACCCTCCCCTCTTGCTGGTTAAGAAACCTGGGACTGAGGATTTTAGGCCGGTCCAAGATTTAAGGGAAGTAAACACTCAGGTGGAAACCATCCACCCCACGATTTCAAACCCAGGCTTCTGAGCCTGATCCCTCCTAACCATGTTTACTATACTGTCTTGGACCTCAAGGACACCTACTTTTCAATTCCCTTATCGCCTCTCAGCCAACCCATCTTCACCTTCGAAAGGGTTGATCCGGAAGGGGGATTCTCAGGACAACTGACCTGGACCCGACTGCCTCAAGGATTCAAGAACTCTCCCACCATCTTCGATGAGGCCTTGAGCAAGGACCTCCAACTGTTCCGGGAAAGGTACCAACATGTCACCCTGCTACAGTATGTAGATGACTTGCTTCTACCAGCCGCTTCTCTTCCTGAATGAAGGAGGCCTCGAAGGCACTCCTACTAGAGCTAGAACACTTAGGATATCGGGTCTCAGCCAAGAAAGCTCAATTGTGCACCACCACCACGACCTACCTCGGTTATGAACTCAAAGAAGGAAAATGGTCGCTCTCCAATAGCAGGATAGAGGCGGTCATGAAAATCCCTACCCCCACGACCAAGAGACAGGTTCAGGAATTTCTTGGGGCTGTAGGGTACTGCCGCCTCTGGATTCCCTAGCTTTGTCGAGATCGCTAAGCCTCTCTATACCAGCACAAGGGAAAAGAACAATGCCTTAATCTGGACTGAGATAGAACAACAGGCCTTTGAGAAACTAAAAATGGCCTTAATGTCTGAACTGGCCCTAGCTCTGCCTGATATCGCTAAACCCTTTCAGCTCTTCATCTATGAGACTCAAGGCATTGCCAAAAAGGTCCTAACCCAATCATTAGGGCCCTGGAAGAGACCAGTTGCCTACCTATGTAAGAGATTAGACTCGGTAGCCTCCGGATGGCCCAGTTGCCTGCGAGCCATAGAAGCTACTGCTATTTTAGTTAAAGAAGCATCCAAGCTAACCCTAGGGCAAGACCTCCAGATTATTGGGGCACACTCTGTTGAGGCTCTGCTCAGGAGCCCTCCGTACTGGTGGATGTCTAACGCCCAGATCACCCAATACCAGGTACTCATCTTAAACTCCTCCCAAATCTAGTTTCTGAAGACCTCTGCCCTCAATCCCACTGCCCTGCTGCCTGATGATGACCCTCAGGCTCCCCTTCATGATTGCTCAGACATTCTTGAGACTCTAACTAACCTGAGGTCTGACCTAACTGACAACCCTCTCTTAACTCCAGAGCATGCTCTCTATACAGATGGGAGCAGCTTCATCCAGGAAGGAGTCTGATATGTGGGAGCAGTGGTAGTCATGCAAGATAAGGTCATCTGGGCCCAGGCACTAGGGCACGGGACTTCAGCTCAAAGGGCTGAACTAATTGCTCTCACTCAGGCTTTAAGATGGGCGAAAGGCAAGTCAGTAAACATCTACACTGACAGCCGATATGCCTTCGACACAGCTCATGTCCACGGGGCCCTCTACCAAGAAAGGGGACTCCTAACCTCAGGAGGAAAACAAATAAAAAAGAAATTCTTGCCCTCTTAGAGGTCATTTGGCTACCAACAAAAGTGGCCATTATCCACTGCCGGGGCCACCAGAACTCCGACACCCCTGAAGCTAAGGGGAATGCCTTCGCTGATCAGACAGCCAAGGAGTCTGCCCTAAGACCAGTGGGGCCACTAGAGATCCTTCCAGTCCTAGGGGAAAGCCTTCCCAAAGAGCCCTTCTATAGCCAAGAGGAAGAAGAACTTGGACGGAGGCTCAACTGTAACCAGGGGCCTCGAGGCTGGAGGCTTCTCCCCGATGGGAGGATCCTCTTGCCTGTGGCCCTAGTCAGAGAGCTGATCTCTCAGCTCCATCAGGGCACCCAAATGGGCAAGACTAAACTCTCCAGTCTCATAGCCTGGGACTTTTATGTCCCAAACCTCAACAGATGGATAGAATCTGAAATAAGGAGATGCCCTGCCTGTGCCCAAGTCAACTCTCACCCTCGGGAAACAACAGACCTCGGGACCCGAGAACAAGGCACAGTCCCTGGTGCTACTGGGAAATTGACTTTACTAAGGTTGCCCCTGACCAATATAGCTATAAATATCTGCTTGTTTTCATAGATACCTACTCCGGCTGGACTGAGGCTTTTCCTACCAGGACTGAAACTGCAACCACGGTAGCCCGGTTACTGCTCTCTGAGATAACATCCGATTTGGCATCCCTCTAGGTCTGGGATCTGACAATGGCCCGGCATTCATTGCTCAAACCACAAAATTGTTAGCTAAAGCTTTAGGGATTACTTGGAAATTGCATTGTGTCTACAGGCCTCAGAGTTCAGGACAGGTAGAAAGAATGAATAGGACATTAAAGGAAACTTTAACTAAGCTCCACCTTGAGACAGGCGATAACTGGGTTAGGCTCCTTCCCTTTTCCCTCCTTATCTTAAGGGTTTCACCCCATTTGAAATCATGTTTGGCTGACCTCCCCCTATTCTACCCAAAATCGGGGACGAGGTCTTAGCCAACCTAGGTAACCATAACCTCCTCAGGTCTTTGCAAGCAATCCAGAGGCTGAGAGAACAGACCCGACAGCCAATCAAGGACACCAGACCCCAACCGGGGATACCCCAGATACCACCACACGACTTTGCCCCCAGTGACTGGGTCTGGGTCAAGAAACATCAGCCTGTTTCCCTCGAGCCTCGCTGGACTGGCCCTTTTCCTGTTATCCTGACTACGCCCACCGCTCTGAAGGTAGCAGGATGGAAACTTTGGATTCACCACACTCAGGTAAAGAAAGCACACCCTGAGCAAATACCTGAACAATGGGCCTTACAGCGGACCGAGGATCCCCTGAAGATAAAGCTCTCCAGGGTTTCCTCCTAGTCTCTTTCCTGACTCTGATCACCAGTAAAGCACCTACCCAATTTAGATGCACTCAAGGGCGGCCACTGCTATGAAGGTACGAGCCCCCCGCCTGACCCTCAGAGTCCTACAAGGACAGGGGACATGCTTCATCATCGGAAACTACGACTTAAGCTCTTCCCCTTATGCAGACTCATGTGGGGATGCTACCACCCTGACCCCATTAAGCCCCTCATCACAAGAGACTTGGGTCTCAACTGCACCCCCCGGGACTTGGTTTGCTTGTGCCTTAGGACTGACTCCCTGTGTCTTTCCCATTGGAACCAAAGACTTATGTATTCTTGCTAACATTATTCCATAGGTTTATTTCTTCTCTGTTTAGCCTTAGGAGAAACCTGTTGCTTTTATGCTAACCAATCTGGTATTATTAGAGAAAGCATAAAATTAGTTAGACAGTGACTAGTGTTATAACTCAGTGCCATTGACCCAAACTCCCAGAGGCCTTCACGACAACCAAAGGGGTTGTCAGTTTACTCATTTACTGAAGAACATTCTTCACTAACTAATCCCTAAGTAATCGCTAACCCTGGGGTAATAACTAACCCTTGAGTAATCCTGGGGTCGGTGCCAGGGATAATCTGTTGAAAACATCTTGACCTTTGAGATGTCTGGGAAACTGAGTAACAGGTAATTAACTAACTGCTAAATTCCGCTTCTGTAACATGCTTGCTTACACGTAGCAACCCCCTTACAAAATCCTATAAAAAGGAGCCATTTTAGCTCTCCAAGGCCGCAGTTACTCCTGTGTGGGACATACTGCAGGTGCCTGCGGACTTAGCTCAATAAACTCCTTTTGTTAAACCCCATCTCGGCGTCTGAGTTTGGTCGATCTCCTGGGTTACAACATTTGGAGGCCCCAGTGAGATCACCTCGAGGTCCCCCTCTGAGAGGGGTCGACCTCCTCAGGCACAAGGCGAGGCGCCTCCATCCTCGCCTCTACAAATTTGATCTTCTGACTGCGGCCAGATTCGGCTTAGGGTCTTCGCGCCATGTGGTCTTGGTAAGTGGATCGATCCATTTGTTTCTTTGTGTCTTTGGCTCCGGAGCATTCGGCGAGGCTGTACAGGCGGGACGCCGCGCACTGTCTGCCTCTAATCAGAGTCAGGACGCTGACTTCTGATTTTGGAAGCCTAGGTGCTTCACTTTGAAGGTGTGTGTGTTCTGTGAGGGTGTGAGACTAGTCTTAGTGATTGTTCTTGTTTGTCTTCTGATTTTGTGTTCTTGTTATGTTCAGCCTCTCTTTCTGCTCTAACTGTTTCACTTTTAGGAGAGACACCATGGGTCAAGGACCATCCAGGAAACCGACCCCCCTTGAATGTCTGCTCTCTAACTTTTCCGATTTTCTCAAAAGGTCCTGTAATTACGGGAAGCCAGCAGACCCCAGCTTCCTGAGGATGCTATGTGAACTAGAGTGGCCAACCTTTGGGGTGGAATGGCCCTCGGAGGGGAGTTTTGACCCTAACCTCCTCTTCGCGTTCGGTTGTTTATAGGGTCCCTCACCCAGATCAACGGGTATATACAGATGTCTGGATTGACATAGTATTAGACAAGCCTCCCTATATAACAAAATGTAGAAGGGAGGAGCCCCAAAAGGGAATGAAAGCTAAGGTAGGAAACCATACCATTATGGTTGCAGCCCCAAAGAAGCAACCGAGGGGGGCAACCAAGGAGAGCCAACCAGAGTCCCCTGGGAAAGCACTCAAACCCCGGTTATATCCGGTCCTCCCAGGGGATCCTGAGGAATCGCTCCTAGAAGTAATGATGCCCCCGCCCTATGCAGGAAACGCCTCGGGCGGGAAGGCGACGGCACCCTCAGACGAGCCTCAGGCAAGAGCCCCAGGCCCGGCTGACAATGCCAGACTTTTGAGTCCCTCACATACATGGGACGGCACCCCTTATCAACCGGCCCGGGAACCGGACACCTCAGTCCCAATGCTCCCATTACGAGAGGTGCCCGCTGCGCCCGGCTCTATGGGCCCGGCATGAATGATCTATGTCCCTTTTTCAACTAGCGATTTATATAATTGGAAACAACAAAACCCCCCTTTCTCGGAGCAACCACAAGCTCTGATAAGTTTATTGGAGTCTGTATTCCGGACCCACCAACCCACTTGGGACGATTGTCAACAAATTTTACAAACTTTGTTCACCCTCAGAGGAGAGGGAGAGGATACGCGCTGAGGCAATTAAGGCTGTGGTCGGGGATGACGCTGGCCCCGAGGGCTTAGATGATGAACTGCCTCAACGACCCCCAGAATGGGATCCAAACACTGGGGAGGGGATGCAGAGGTTACGCACTTATCACCGAAACCTCCTAAGGGGTCTAAGGGGCGCTGCTAAGAAACCCACCAATTTAGCAAAAGTAGCAGCCACTATGCAAGGGAAGGATGAATCTCCCACGGCCTTTTTAGAAAGATTATTAGAGGCCTACAGAACTTATACCCACTTAGACCCAGATGCAGATGGGAATAGACAGATGGTCAACATGGCCTTCGTCTCACAGTCAACCCCAGACATCAGAAAGAAACTGCAGAAATTCGAAGGCTTTGAGGGAAAGAATAGAAGTGAGTTACTTGAAATAGCTCAGAAAGTTTTTCAGAACCGGGAGGATCCCATTAAGGAGCAAACTAGGCAACTGTCTCGAATCTTGCTGGCAACCCCTAACAAGAGACCACTAGCCACCTATAAGGGGAATAAGGAACCATCTAAAGATAGACCCCAACTTAAGAAAAATCAATGTGCCTTCTGCAAGGCTATGGGACACTGGAAGAAAGATTGCCCCAAGCTAATGGCAAGAAAAGCACAAGAAACCCCTGCACGCCTACTCCTAGAGACTGAGGAAGATTAGGGGGGGTCAGGGTTCCATCAATTTAGGCCCCCAGGAACCCATGTTAACCCTGACGGTCGAGGGAAAACAAACTGACTTCCTTGTCGACACGGGGGCCACCTATTCGGTCCTGCAGCAGGCCTCTGGAAAGCTCTCCTCCCAAAAGACATCGATTATAGGGGCAACAGGAAAGCCAAAAGCATACCCATGGACTAAAGCCAGAATCACTGATCTTGGGAAGGGCACTATCACTCACTCCTTCCTTGTAATGCCCGACTGCCCCTACCCATTGCTTGGCAGAGACCTGCTGCGAAAGCTGAAAGCAAATATAACTTTTCAAGACAATAGCACAACTCTAAGCTTAGGGAACCAACAACCTTCCACTATCATGGTTACAGTGCCCCTATCTGAGGAATATCTCCTTCAAGAGGAAATGTCACCTCCCACTGGGGAAAGTAACTCACAGGATGTCTTGACTAAATTAGCCATACAGATCCCTGAAGTTTGAGCAGAAACAAACCCACCGGGGCTAGCCTCTCACCAGCCCCCTATCATTGTGCAATTGGCCAGCACTGCTACTCCCATTCAAGTCAGACAATACCCAATTCCCCAAAAGGCCAAGGAAGGGATTGCCAAACATATTAAGAGGCTGAGAGATGCAGGCATTTTAATTCCGTGTCAGTCCCCCTGGAACACCCCATTGTTGCCCGTGAAGAAACCGGGAACAGAAGATTATAGGCCAGTTCAGGATTTGCGGGAGGTAAACAAAAGGGTTGAGTCTATCCACCCTACTGTGCCTAACCCATATACCCTCCTGAGTCTTTTACCTCCAGACAAGGTTTGCTACTCAGTCCTGGACCTCAAAGACGCCTTCTTCACCCTGCCGCTTGCTGCGAAGAGCCAACCCATCTTTGCCTTTGAATGGAAAGACCCTGAAGGGGGTTTCTCAGGCCAGCTTACCTGGACCAGACTCCCTCAGGGCTTCAAGAACTCTCCCACCATTTTTGACGAAGCCCTGAGCCGGGACCTCCTCAACTTCCGAGACAGCCACCCACAGGTAACCCTGCTCCAATATGTAGATGACCTACTCCTAGCTGCCCGGACCTCCGATGAATGCCTTGCTGCCACTCGAGCCCTTCTCATTGAGTTAGGCAAACTTGGGTACCGGGTATCCATGAGAAAAGCCCAAATCTGTGTCAAGAAAGCCACCTACTTGGGTTACCATTTAGAGGAAGGGAAACGCACCTTATCCTCAGGAAGAATTCAAGCAATCCTTGGGATCCCAAGGCCAACCACCAAAAGGCAGGTACGAGAATTTCTAGACGCGGTTGGATATTGCAGACTGTGGATTCTAGGGTTTGCAGAAATTGCAAGACCCCTCTGTTCATGTACGGGGGGGAAGGAACCTGATTTAACTTGGACTGAAAGGGAAGAAGAGGCTTTTGAAAGACTTAAACAGGCGCTTGCCTCAGCCCCTGCCCTTGCCTTGCCAGATACCACCAAACCTTTCCAGCTTTTTGTTGCAGAACGCAAAGGCATAGCAAAAGGAGTCCTAACCCAGACTCTGGGACCATGGAAACGCCCGATTGCTTATCTCTCCAAACAGCTTGACCCTGTTGCTGCAGGCTGGCCATCCTGCATGAGAGCAATAGTTGCAACTGCTCTCCTTGTCAAGGAGGCGCAGAAGCTGACCTTAGGCCAGGACCTCCAAATCATCGGAGGCCACACCACTGAAGCCTTACTCAGGTCTCCTCCTGACAGATGGATTTCCAACGCTCGCCTCACTCAATATCAGGTACTATTATTGAACCCACCACAGGTTACCTTCTCCAAGTCTACTGCCCTCAACCCAGCTACCTTACTCCCCGACGGGAATCAAGGAGAACTGCTCCACGATTGCCACTCGTTACTAGACTCCATAGAGGGAACCAGACCGGACCTCAAAGACGAGCAAATAACCAACTCTGACTATGACCTCTATACTGATGGCAGCAGTTTCATCAAGGATGGAACTCGGTATGCCGGGGCAGCAGTAGTCACCAACTTACAGGTAATCTGGGCTCAGGCCTTGCCCCACGGAACTTCTGCACAGAAAGCAGAACTGATTGCCCTGACACAGGCACTCAACTGGGCAAAAGGCAAGAGGGTCAACATCTACACTGACAGCCGCTATGCCTTTGCAACTGCTCATGTGCATGGAGCCCTATACCGAGAAAGGGGGCTCCTCACATCAGCTGGGAAAGAAATTAAAAATAGAGAAGAAATACTCAATCTCTTAGCAGCCATCTGCCAACCTAAGGCTGTGGCCATTGTTCACTGCAGAGGGCACGAAACCAAGCCTAGTCAGACAAAAGAAGGAAATGACGTAGCAGACAGGACTGCTAAACAAATTGCCCTAACTGAGGTAAAACCTATAGAAATACTCCCTGCTCTTCCCCTTCGGGAATTGCCCTCCTCGCCATCCTACAATGAAGAGGAGCTCAACCTGGAAAGGAAGTTAAATTGTTCAACAGAAAAGGGGAACTGGCATCGGCTCCCCGATGGAAGACTACTTCTCCCCAAAGCCTTGGGAATTGCTCTCATTAGAGATCTCCACAATAGTACTCACCTAGGCACATCAAAATTAATCTCTCTAGTCAGTAGACACTTCTATATTCCAGATCTCAGGACTATAGCCACTTCGGAGGTTACCCGATGTTCTGCCTGTGCACAGGTAAATCCAGGACCTCCCAGATCCCATGGACTTGGGGTCCGAATCAGAGGGCATGAACCAGGTGAGCATTGGGAACTTGATTTTACTGAGATCTCAACCAGCAAATTTGGATTTAAGTACTTACTAGTTTTTGTTGACACCTACTCAGGATGGACTGAGGCTTTTGCCACAAGGCATGAGACTGCTAACGTAGTTGCCAGACATCTCCTAACTGGGATCATTCCTAGATTTGGCCTGCCCTTAGTACTGGGGTCAGACAATGGGCCAGCTTTCATAGCCAAAATTTCCAAATTAATAGCAGAAGCTCTCAGAATAGGCTGGAAATTACATTGTGCCTATAGACCGCAAAGCTCAGGTCAGGTAGAGAGAATGAATAGAACTCTTAAGGAGACTCTTACCAAACTTAAGATTGAAACCGGTGATAATTGGGTAAACCTCTTGCCATTTGCTCTGTTGCGCTCCCGATGCACCCCATATCTCAAGAACCTTACCCCTTATGAAATCATCTATGGGAGACCACCACCTATTATCCCTAAGATTCACTATGACCACATAGGCGAATTATCTAACCAGGGGCTTCTCAAGTCTTTGCAGGCCATCGAAGTCATCAGAAGAGAGGCCCGCCTCTCAGCCAAGGAAAGAAAACAACCCACTGAAGCGGAACCACCCCCACTGGACATTGAGTCTGGTGACTGGATTTGGATCAAGAAGTTTAACAAGGAAACCCTCGAACCTACCTGGGATGGGCCCCACTTGGTAATTCTGACAACCCCCACAGCCTTTAAGGTGTCTAATAAGAGACCGTGGATTCACCACACCCAGGTAAAGAAAGCACACCCTGATCAGATCCCAAAGAAATGGGCTCTTTTCAAGGATCCCACAGACCCTCTAAAACTCAAGTTTACTGCATCCTCTTGAGTTTGTTGTGGGTCCCTACCTTCTGCAGCATTCCAACTAAACATACCTGGGTCCTCACCAGGACTAGAGATGGCTCTAGGCTAGCCATCAATGAGACCTTCCAAACCTCCCAGGTAACCCTTAAGACTGACTTTTCACAATTCTTCTATGACAACCTCTGTCACGGAGAATTTGGTTCCCGTCACACAACCCAACCAATAACTCGCTTTGGCTCAGCAAGTAAAACTTCAGTCTGTAACCTGGGACACCTTAACCATGTTCTATAGAGCACTAAGCATTATGGTTGTCCCGAGAACCCATTCCCCAGGCATATGAGGACTATATGTGGTGGACCGGGAGAATTTTATTGTAAGGTCTGGGGTTGTGAGACCCTAGCCCTTGAATGGTCACCAGGGGGCGGCAATGATGATGATATATAACCCTCCTGCGGGACCCCACACCCCATACCCACAAGGGAAAAGATGAAATAGACCCTACTTGCAAGAACCAAACTTGTAACCCCACCACTATTACTATAAAACAGCCTCTAAACTCAGCCTGGCTTACTGGAAAAACATGGGGATTGAGACTATATCTCGCTGGATACGACATTGGTACTTTATTCACCATCCAGCAACTTCCCTGGGTTCCTTCTCGGAGGGACCCGCCCAACCCTGCCGGGGGTCTACCCCCACGGCTTCCCATCGGACCAAACCACATTCTCAACCCAGTAACACCCACAGAGTCTCTAGAGAGCCGGAATAGGGCAACAGCTCCAGCCTTTGGGCCCCCTCAGGTGCCAACGCCACACCCCCTCAATTCCTTTAGCAACTCGCTTCTAACCATGTTAGATTCTGTTTTCTCCCTCTTAAATAGTTCTCAACCTAACACCACCAAAGACTGCTGGCTCTGTGTAGATCCAGCACCACCCTACTATGTTGGTATTGGGGCAAATGCCACAGGTACTCTAGCCCCCATGAACCAAACTTTTAGTGACTCAGACTCACCTGGGGAAGGAACCCTTGCCAACTGTGCCCGAGCCGGCAAGCTCACCCTAGGAGATCTTCAAGGACAGGGGACCTGCTTCATCCTTGGAAACCTCAACCTCCAAGCTTCGCCATACAAGGACAACTGCCTGACCAACACCTCTCTGCGAGCCGAAGGCTCAACCCCATGGACTCTGATTGCACCTAGCGGGACTTGGTTTGCATGCTTATCAGGTATCCACCATTGCATTAGCCTCGGGAATCATTCAGATCTTTGTGTTGTTATCTATATAGTTCCCCAAGTATATCTATATGCAGGGCCCACAGGTGCAGCCCATTTTCTAGCCTCAGACTATCATACTAGACTCCAGAAACATGTACCTATTCTGATCTCTGTACTGGCTACCCTGGGTATTGCTGGCTCCACTGCCCTAGGGGCGACAGCCCTCATTAAGAATGACCTTGCCCTTCGTGAGCTGTCAGCCACGTTTTCCCGCGATGTTGAATTACTCCAGACCCAAGTCAAATACCTTGAAAAACAGGTTGACTCCCTAGCCGAAGTGGCCCTCCAAAATCGCAGCGGTCTAGATCTGCTCTTCCTCAAGCAGGGAGGCCTCTGTGCTGCCCTAGGAGAGACCTGTTGTTTCTATGCTAACCACTCAGGTATCATCAGACAATCTATGCAAGAGCTGCAAAAGCGATTACAAGATAGAGAGAGAGAACATACCTCCACCTCATGGTATGAGAGTATGTTCAATTGGTCTCCCTGGCTCACCACCCGCCTCGCAGCACTAGTGGGTCCGCTCCTCCTCTTACTCGTAGCCTTAGCCTGAGGACCTATCATCCTTAACAGAATCACTGCATTTGTCAAGGAGCGGGTCCAATCAATTAAGCTTATGGTACTAGCCCAACGCTTACCCCTAATCCATGACTAATATAAATCAAGGATTTGATTAATTCACCAGAAGAAGTGGGGAATGTTATAACTCAGTGCCATTGACCCAAACTCCCAGAGGCCTTCACGACAACCAAAGGGGTTGTCAGTTTACTCATTTACTGAAGAACATTCTTCACTAACTAATCCCTAAGTAATCGCTAACCCTGGGGTAATAACTAACCCTTGAGTAATCCTGGGGTCGGCGCCAGGGATAATCTATTGAAAACATCTTGACCTTTGAGATGTCTGGGAAACTGAGTAACAGGTAATTAACTAACTGCTAAATTCCGCTTCTGTAACATGCTTGCTTACACGTAGCAACCCCCCTTACAAAATCCTATAAAAAGGAGCCATTTTAGCTCTCCGAGGCTGCAGTTACTCCTGTGTGGGACATACTGCAGGTGCCTGCGGACTTAGCTCAATAAACTCCTTTTGTTAAACCCCATCTCGGCGTCTGAGTTTGGTCGATCTCCTGGGTTACAACACTAGATGAATGAGAACAGGCTCTATCCACCTCTAAGAATTGGTATGAGAACCTCTTTAATTAGCCCCCAGGGTTCACTACTTTTATCACTGGCCTTGTGAGCCCCTTACTCCTCCTCCTATTAATATTAACTTGTGGCCCAATCCTAATTAATTGCTTAATGCAATTTTTTAGAGAAAACAGTACAGGGTGTTAAGCTCATGGTTCTTAGCACTCCCTATCAGGGGCTAGCCACAATGGAAGAAATTTCAGACACTTTAGAATCAAAGATTTGATTTAACCCTAAGACCAGTGGGGAATGTAAAGGACAAACACATGACCTTGCCCCATGAATTTTAAGGGAATGGCAAGAACTATGTGCTAATAGATAACCACTGCATTGTATAGATAACCATTGCTTTTTGTACACAGAAACTGATTGTTCCCTCAGGCATAACAGCTAACTGCAAATATCTGCTTCTGTAAGTGCTTGCTTGCTCACATACCCTAATCCAAATTCCTTAACAGGGGCTAAAACAACTATATAAGCCACCCTCCCCCTGAGCTCGGGGCTGCTCTCTCCTCTGCATAGGATGGGACAGTCGGCGGCTAATAAAGCACTCTTAATTTGAACCCAATTCGGAGTCTGAGTCTGGTCTGTCTCATTGGTCTACAACACTCTAGCCACAATGGCCTTTTTATATTTCTTGAGTGCCCAAATATTTTTTATTTACATCCTTAAATTTCAGGTCTCAATTAAAACACCATCCTTCTTTGTGAATCCTCTCTACAGTAGCTGGCCCCCTCCCCACAGTTCCTCTTATCATATTATTTTTCTATTTCTTCCATAGCATTTAGTAATTATCTGGTATAGTCCCCTCTCCAGTCATCCCTGTCAAATATAAGCTGCTAGAAGATAGGGATTTTGTCTGTGTAGTTCACTAACCTATCTCAGCACCTAGAAATCTGAGATAAGAGTTGGGCAATAAATTCAGGTTGAGTATATCTATACATCAAATTGTTAATGACCCTGAACTGAAGGCCTAGTTACTCATCCTTTCCCATTCTTTACTCATTTTTCAAAGTGTAGCCTTCAAACGACTTGTATCAGAGTCCTGGAGAATTGATTAAAAGTGAAGATCCCTCAGTTTTGTTTCAGATTGATAAACTGAGATTCTAGGGTTGGGCCATAGCAAAATGCACTTAAACCAGAACACAGTGGTTCTTAGAGAATCTGAAGTTTATAAGTATGGATATTTAAAGTATATTACTGAATACTTGACTATTACATGGTATTATAGTACTTCCCTATAAAAGATACAAAGAGTAAAATCTATACTTTCTACATCAAGTAGCCCACAGTTAAAGCCAGTACCAAATGGTTAAAAAAAAAAAAAAAAAAAAAAGGTCACATCATGGGGAGACAAAGCTATAAGGTTGCAGGAAGGATCTTTTAGTCTAAAAGAGACAATCAAATACAAAGTATGGACCTCAGTTGAATTCCGATTCAAAAACAAACAAACAAAATTCTACAAAGTCATTTTTGAGGCTATTGAAAATGTCTGAAATGAACTTAGGTGATACAATCAAATTAATTTACATTTTCTTAAATGTGATAGTGATGTTGAGATTAATTAGGAAAATGTCCTTATTTTTAGGATATACATATTGAAGCGTTTAGGAATAAAGTCCAGATAAAGCTAATATGGCAAAATGTCAATAATAGTTGAATTTAGGTGGAGGGTAAATGGGTATACCATTCTTTCAAATTTTAGGTATGTTTAAAATTTTTCAATATATAAAGCTGAAGAAAATTTAAATAACAGAAGGCTTTAACAATACTTATTTTTGCCCTGGCAGGTTTGCTCAGCGGTTTGAGAGTTCACCTGTAGACCAGAGAGTCCCGGGTTCGGTTCCCGCTAAGGGCTTGTACCTCAGTTGCAGTTTATCCCTGGCCCTGGTTGGGGTCGTGTGGGTGGCAACCAGTCAATGTGTCTCTCTCACATCAATGTTTCTCTCTCTTCCCTCTCTCCCTCCCGTTCTGTCTAAAGTTAAATGCAAAAATGTCCTCAGGTGAGAATAAAAAAAAAATACTTATTTTATGAGCTCATGGAGATAATCCATGAACTTTTCAAAGCTGAGCTGGCACAATCTGCCATAGCATAATTGAAGCAAATAAAATGGCAATACAATTACAAAAACAAAATATTCAAAACTAAAATAACCTGGCCTATGAGGTATATGGAGACAAATAACATAAAGTAATGGAAATTTGGGACATTAAGCATATAATAATCAGAGTAAACTTCAGGTTTTAAAATTCTAGAATTTATAGCAACATTTTGAAACAATCATAAAATGAAATATAGACTCAAATCTGTCATGATTTTGTGTAATGCTGTCATCATTCAAGAAATATTACTAACCTTTGCTATATTTAGAAAACCTATCAAAGAAGCTTTCATGTATTAGAAAAAGCACTTAACATCATAATTTTTAATTGCACTATTTATTATCTAAGCAAAAAATTAAATAGAACATAATAAAACATTAGCCCATAAAAGAAAAATTAAACCCTCAATTATAAGAAATTGTATTTTTGTATAGGTAGTGTCTTTGTACAAAAAAAGAGCAAAATAGCCAGTCAGAGTGCCATCTCTCAGCCTGCTGGGATCGGTGCAACTCAATGAAACTACAAGCACATGCTGCTTGGAGTGAGGGGGAGATTTGCAAGGTAGCAAATGCTCCAGCTCTCTGGACACAGTCCCATTTATTTGCAGGCTGGTACCCCCAGGTTACAAGTGGATTTAAGTAAATTATTTCCCTGAGATGGCATTACTGCATACACCCTAGCTTTGTCTCTTGCTTTATTTGAGAAGAGACCTTGAAGCCAAAAGGTAGCAAACCCTTATTCACATGCAAATGAAGCACCCAGCACACCTGGGTGGCCAGGTTTCCACCCCCCCAGGCTAGGATTCTGAGGATGTATTAACACAAGGTTGAGAGTGCTTAACACAAGGTTAAAAAAGTCCATCTTCCAACCCCCCAACCCCACACAGAGAAAGACAGGTATCATATGATTTCACTCATATGGGTAATTTAATGAATGAACTGAACTACGAAGCAAAATAGAGACAGACTTATAGATAGAGAGCAGGTAAACAGCTTGGGGGAGGAGGGAGTTCCAGGGGCCAGGGTGAACAGATTGAGCAAAAAAGGGAAAAAAAAGTGAGAGAATTCAGGGATATGGACAAGTGTGGTGATTGTGAGCAGGAAGCTGAGGTGGGTGGCGGTAGAAGAGGTCATAGAGGGGATAAATGGTGATGGACAATAAATAATGAATAAATAGTATTTTTTTTTTAAAGCAAAAGCAAAATATAAACATACATTTACAAATTTTGCTAAAAATACACAAATGGCCTGGCCGGTGTGGCTCAGGAGATTGAGCATCATCCCATAAACTGAGAGATCCTGGTTCGATCCTGGTCAAGGCACATGCCCAGGTTGTGGGCTTGATCCCCAGTAGGGGGTGTGCAAGAGGCAGCCAATTAATGTTTCTCTCTCACATCAGTGTTTCTATCTCTCCCTCCCTTCCTCTTTCTAAAAAAATCAATAAAAACATATTTAAAAATATATACAAATGAAGTCTAATTTGGTACATTTAACTAACTCCTTAAATACTCTACATTTAAAATGCATTTTTAACTTTTTGAGAAAACATTGTATTGTTTTTCATAGTGGATGCACCAGTCTGCATTCCCACCAGCAGTGTACTAGAGTCCCCTTTTCTCCACATTCTCGCCAACACTTGTTTGATGATTTGTTGATGGCAGCCATTCTGGCAGGTGTGAGGTGATACCTCATAGTTGTTTTAATTTGCATCTGTCTGATGACTGGTGAAATTGAGCATTTTTTCATATGTCTCTGGCCATTTGTATGTTCTGTTTGAAGAAGTATCTATTCAGGGCCTCTGCCCATTTTTTAACTGGATTGTTTGTCTTCCTTTTGTTGAGCTGTATGAGTACTTTATACATTTTGGATATTATCCCCTTATCTGATATATCTTGGCAAATATGTTCTCCCAAAGATTGGGTTCCTTTTCATTTTGATGTTTCTTCAAAAAATTAAAAATGAAACTTCCATTTGACCCAGTGATGCCACTACTTGAAATATATCCTAAGAAGCCTGAAACGCCAAGCAGGAAGAATATATGCACCCCTGTGTTCATAGAAGAACTATTTATAATAGCTAAGATCTGGAAAGAGCCAAAGTGTCCATCAGTAGATGTGTGGACAAAAAGTTGTGGTACATATACACAATGGAATACTATGCAGTTGTAAGAAAGAAAGATCTCTTACACTTTGAGATGACATGGATGGACCTGGAGTTTCTAAACTCATCCTGGTTAATCATAGAAAGATGTCCCTCATCAATTGGAGTTAAAACGGGCTCTTCTTTTATGAAATCGGGGTCAAAGTTACTAACATCTTCTTGGGATTTGATTCTGGGTCTGAAAGGTGGTTCTAGTTGGCAATGGTTCAGCTGGGTCCAGTCTATCTCCTTAAAGAAAGGATGTCTCAAGATGGCATGCTCATCGCCCTGAGCCAGGCTGCCCAAGCGCATAGTAGGGTTCTTGGTCATGAAGGATTTCAGGATCCCAGTGACATCTTCGTGGAGAGTATTATGCTAAGTGAAATAAGCCAGTCAGATAAAGACAAGTACCACTTGACCTCACTCATTTATGGAACATAATGAACAAAAGAAGCTGTCGACCAAAGAGATCCAGAGTCATGGAAACAGGGAACAGACTGACAAACCTCAGAGGGATGGTGGGTGGGAGGGGTGGGAAGAGATGAACCAAAGAACTTGCATGCATATATGTACAACCAATGGACACAGACATTAGGTTGGGGAAAGTGGGAGAGGGGTAGGAGCAGGAAGGAAGAGCCAATGGGGAAAAAAGTGGGGGCATCTGTAATACTCTCAACAATAAAGGTAAAAAAGAGTGCATTTTTTAAAGTGGATTTTCAGATGGTTACCCCAAAACATTGTAAAAAACCTTTGTTATTCTTTTAAATCTGCAATGAGTTCCATGTTTTAAAAAAAAAAAAAAAAAAGGAGAAAACTATATCTCAAGTAAACTCTTCATTTCCAAAAAATAAAAAAATACCATGTTATTTGTTTTAAATAATTTATTTTAACATTGCAGAAATCTCAAATGAATAAATGTAAATTAATGCATAAATTTAAAAAAACCACTGATTAGATCAAAGAAAAGTGAATACCTAACCATAGAAAAGGATGACTGGAAAAGTGAACCTATCAACTGACAGTGAAGCCCTCCTGGGAGCCAAAGGAACAAGCAGTATCAGTGTTTTTCTATTAACTTTCCCTTATAATAGTGATCGTTAATGGTAATTTACAATTAGTTCTAAATTGTATACTAATATATGCACAGAAAAAAGGTTAATTGTACATTAATATATGGTACAGATTAAATTATAAATTAATTTCAAAATTTATTCTTTAAAATATTCTGGCATTTAACAGAGTTGTCATTAAACATAGGAACTGAAAACTAAATGAATACTATATCTGATTATAAATGTGTTTTTCTACCATCGAGTCATCTGATCAGAATCATTAGACAAAATTTCTGAGATTTAAAATTACAATATAAATTAAAAGTGTCTATTCACAATTGTCATGGCTTCTGTCATCCTCATCATTTCAGAAGAACTGTGTAGTAAGAAATTTGGACTTACCCAAAATTATTTCTGGCCTAATATTTTTAGGAAGTCCCATTGATAAGAGTGTCTTTGTTATTCATGGCTGGTCCCTCAGACCACACTGGATAATTTATTTAATAAACTTTTATTGAGTTTTGAGAGAGAGAGATTTATTGTTATACTTATTTATGCATTTATTGGTTGATTCTTGTATGTGCCATGATTAGGGATCCAACCTCCAAGGTTGGCATATCAGGACAATGCTCTAACCAACTGGGCTACCCTGCCAGGGCCACACCAGATGATTTATGCTAACAGGAGGACTCAGGATGAGCCCTTGGAGCCTGCCTGAGGTCAACCAGTTCTCCAGGAAGAGGCAGGGCAAAAAAGTGGCTTCAACCATGTGGACAAAGAATCAGTGAATTGTGACAAGTAATAAAGTTTCAACAAAAATCTAGACACCACAGCACTGGTGAGCTTTCCTGGTTGGCAGAACTGTATGTGTACTATCACTCATTGTGTACAATGGCTGACAACTATAAAAGAGGCCTGCAGTTTGGACCCCTCCTAAACTCCCCACTAGTCTCTTTCTTTGTCTGGTTCTAATTTGTATCCTTTCTCTGTAATAGATGTGATTGTGAGTATAATAAAAAAGTATTGAGCTTTTTGTATGTATATATACAGAAATATAAAATATATGTCAACCAAGAAATACAAATATCAATGAAAATTGAAGTTAATGTATTACCTAGGCAGGAGCATCATAAATATGTCTTTTATTTCCTTAGAAAAATTTTCTAGAGTGAGATTTCTGTGTCTGAAAATATATACATTTTTCTATGGCAGTCACTTTGTAGAATGGTAGTTCCTCAAAAAATTAAACATAGAATTATCATATGATCCAGCAATTTCACTTCTGGATATACACCCAAAATAATAGAAAACAGAGACACAAACAGATACTTGTACACCCACATTTGTAACAGCATTATTCACAATAGCCAAAAGGTGGAAACAACCCAAGTGTCCATCGATGGATGAATGGATATACTTACAATGGAACGTTATTCAGCTTTAAAAAGGTGAGGAGATGAAGCAAAAAAGTAAAAAATAAACCAGACACAGAGGATGGTATGGTGATTGCCAGAAGGAAAAGGGGGTGGGAGGAAGTAGAAGGAGGTAAGGGGAGAATACATGGTGATGGAAGGAGACTTCGCTTTGATACAGATTATGTATTTTAGAGTTGTACACTTGAAACTGGTATAATTTTATATGTTACCTCAATAAATACAATTAAAATATCAAAAACAGTAACTCTAATAGCAATAAAGCAATACTTATACTTTTAGGAAAGGAAAGTAAGTTTGACACATGCTACAACATGGGTGAACCTAGAGGACATTATGTTCAATGAAATAAACCAAACACAGAAGGACAAATATTGTATGAGTCCACTTAAATTAGGTTCCTAGTGTAAGGAATCGGTGGTGCCGCCGAATAAAACAGAGAAGAGACTGGAGAGCCAATCAGCTGAATAAACAGGGATCAGGCTTTATTGGGTGCACTCCGGGCGGGTTCACAGACTCTGGGGGTCGAGTCCTAGAAGCCGCGCTCAATGTAGGGGCTTGTGTCTTTTATATCTGCCTGTTGTAGCTGGAATTTGTCCCTTAGGGTTTGGCCCTGCGGGGGCTATGCATGGAACCTCTGGAATGTGAATCGATAAGAGCAAGATGGGAGTTAATCTATAGGCTCGAGGCAGGCCCTTCAGGGTGGGAGACAAGGCTGAGCAAGCGAGACAATGGTCGAGCACTTTGCCTGGCGCCAGTCCCCAGGCCATCGGACATTCCCGACTCTGTGATAATGACAAAGGGGCGCAGGTGTCTTTCTGGCTACTTCGAGCTGGACAGGGGCGGCGTTAGGGGAGGGGGCCCATGTCGGCATGATCCGGGCCTGAGGATCTGGTGAGAGGTTGATAATGGCTTAGCATCATGATCTCGTGCACCGTCTGGCTGGTGAAGGCCTTCAGTCAGTTTTGTAGTAGGGAGGAGAGCAGTCGCAGGAGACAGGGTCCGAAGGCTAGGGCTAGAAAAAGGAGAGTTAGGGGACCCATAAGCGGCAAAACCCAGTGTGCCCAGTTGGAATTGAGCCAGGTGCTCCAAGATTGATCTCGCCTTTCCCGAATGCATTGTGCTCTTTCTTTTAAGTTATTGGCAGCACTTCGGACGAGGCCTGACTGGTTAAGATAGAAGCAGCATTGCTCTTCTAGGAAAACACATATACCTCCCTTTTCTGCAGTGAGGAGATCTAGGCCCCTTCGATTTTGAAGGGTGACTGCTGCTAAGGAGTCTAGTTGATCTTGGATGCTGAGAAGGGTGGAGGCTATTTCTTCTAAAGAATTTTGTAGGTCTTCAGATAGGATGTGGAAATATGATAGAGAGGTTCCTAACCCACCTGCCCCGAGTCCCAAAGCTCCTGTAATGCTTAGGGCAGTGAGGAGGGGTACCAGCTGTATAGCCCGTTTGTGTCTGCTTGTATTAATCAGGGTGACATTGGGAACAGGCTGGGAGGCGTCCTGGGGGACTATATTGATGTTGGGGGTGAGATATACCAAGGTGCAGGTGCCTAAAGAATTTTATAGGTCTTCAGATAGGATGTGGAAATATGATAGAGAGATTGATGGGTTTTCCATAAAGAGGAGATGGTATAATTGAAGTCTAGAGGGCCCAAGGTGGGCCAGGGCCTGATGGGAGAGGAGGTCGGTAGGGCGGTGGGGGGAGAAAACCTAGAGGGGCTGTTATAAGTTGATCTTCAGTGCCTCCGTGGTGAGTTCTGCCGCTGCTGCAAGGGCCCGGAGGCAAGGCTGCCATCCACGAACAGTGGGGTCCAGCTGCTTTGAGAAGTAAGCAACAGGGACCAGGGTGGGGCCGAGTGGCTGAACCAGGACCCCTATGGCTAAGTGATGTTTTTCGTCTGTATAGAGGAGAAAAGGTCGTTGGGGATTGGAGAGAGCAAGAGCTGAGGCAGAGCACAAAGCCTCAAGGAGGGTCTGGAAAGCCCGGTGGACCTCCTTAGGGGAGGTCAGGGGTCCTTCGGGGGTGTCTCTGGCTGCCTGGTAGAGTGGTCTGGCTAGGAGGGCAAAATTGGTGATCCAGTGCCTTAAGAACCCCATAAGCCCAAGAAAGGACTGAATTTCCATTGCCGAGGTTGGGGTTGTAAGTCCCTAAGGGCCTGCAACCTGTCAGAGGTGATTGCCCGGTGTGTCGGAGTGACAAGGAGCCCTAGATAGGTCACCGAGGGAGTCGCGAGCTGGGCTTTCTGTGCAGACACCCGGTAACCCTTGGTGTAAAGAAAATTGAGGAGAGTGGTGGTGGCTGAGATATTATCTCCTTCAGAGGGGGAGCAGATGAGAAGATCGTCTACATATTGGAGAAGAGTGGATGGGGACAGATCACATTCCCTGAAGTCCTGAGCAAGAGCCTGACCAAAGAGGCGCGGACTGTCTCAGAATCCTTGAGGGAGGACAGTCCATGTTAACTGTTGGGAAATATTGGAGACCGGATCTTCCCAGGTGAAAGCAAAGAGAAAATAGGAATCAGGATGTAGCGGGATGGTAAAGAAAGCATCCTTTAGGTCAAGAACCGAGAAATGAGTAGTATGGGGGGGAGTATGAGAGAGGAGGGTGTAGGGGTTTGGGACTACAGGGGAGATGGGTATGACCGCTGAATTAATTATGCGAAGGTCTTGGACAAGGCGGTACTGCCCTGAGGGTTCCTTGACAGGCAGAATGGGGGAGTTACAGGGGGAGTTGGTAGTAATGAGGGGGCCCTGGCTTCTGAGTTTAGATATAATGGGGTGGAGTCCTAGTCGGTGAGCCTGAGAGATGGGAAATTGGGGGCGATTGGGGTAAGATGATGGGTTTTTTAATTTGATAAGGATGGGGGCGTGATGTGAGGCAACCGAGGGTGTGTTTGTGTCCCAGAACCCAGGGTGGACTGCCGGTAAGAGCTGGACCCCGCCCTGGCCGGTTTGGTTCAGCGGTTAGAGCGTCGGCCTGCGGTCCTGAGAGACCGGGGTTCGGTTCCCGCTAAGGGCACGTACTTCGGTTGCAGTTTATCCCCGGCCCTGGTCGGTTGTGAGGGTGGCAGCCACTCGATGTGTTCCTTTCACATCGATGTTTCTCTCTCTCTCTCTCTGTTCCTCTCTCTCCCTCCCACTGTACCTGAACAAAAAATGGAAAAATGTCCTCGGGTGAGGATAAAAAAAAAAAAAAAAAAAGCGCTGGACCGCGGAAGCTGAGGCAGTAGCCTGGGTAGGGCCAGAGAGTAAAGCTATTAGATGCAGCTGCTGGGGGAGAAAAGAGATGGTAGTATGGAGTTTAGATAAGATATCTCTCCCCAAGAGTGGAACTGGGCAGGCAGGCATTACTAAAAAGGAATGGGAGAACGGGTGGCCTTCGAAGATGCAGTTAAGTAGGTCCGTTCGTTTGGGGGTTGTAGGGAGCCCATCGATTCCCATAACCGAGACCTGGGAAGAAAAAGTGAGGCCCGAATGGGAGGGGAGGACAGAGTAGGTAGTCCCCGTGTCTATTAAGAAGGAAATAGACTTACCCGCTACCTGGACCGTGACCCTGGGCTCGGCGAGGGTGACTGGAGTCGCAGAACCAGGGCTGCCTCAGTCGTCCATGAGCCCTAGTAGCTCCAATGCTGGGAAATCCTGGGTCTCATTTCCCCAGCATTGAGGTGCTGAGGATTGAGCCAAGGACGGGCAGTCCGACTTCCAGTGTCCCATTGGTTTGCATTGGGGGCAGGGCTTGGTAGGTGGCCTGGACTGTGGGCAGGCTTTGGCCCAGTGGCCTTCCTTGCCACATTTGAACAGGTGCCTGGAGGCGAGCGAGGTCCCCCTTTTGGGGCCTGGTGTCTTTTCGGGTCCCCTGCCGGCCGTAGGGCAGCTACCAGAGCCTGGGTTTGGAGGCTTACCTTCTGCTGGAGCCTCGCCTTGCGGGCTGCTTCAGCCGTCTCCTCCCGGGCATTAAAAACCTTAAAGGCCATCTTTACCAGGTCTTGGATGGGAGTTTCGGGGCCCTCCTCAACCTTCTTGAGCTTCTTTCTGATATCGGGGCGGACTGGGAAATGAAGTGGGAGGCAAGGACAGTGGCCCCGTGGGTGTGCGGGACCGGGTGTGGGCAGCGACAGGGGAACTGAGGGGATTATCTGGGGGGAGGGGGGGACGGAGTGTATCCAACAAAGCCTGAATATAAGGGACTTCAGAATCTTTTCCAGTGCCTTGTGTAGACTCAGAATATCTCAATTTGGAAAAATTTTCGAGGAGACACCCGAGGGGGTCTTACGGTCGGTCAAGTCTGGATTTGGAATTGCCCATGGCGACAGATTAGAGGGGCTTTGAGTGTCGGGAGAGCGGACATACAAAAGGCGTCCCTTTTGAATGTCCGTCCCCGGACGGATGTCTGTCCTGGATGGACAGGGTGGTCGTGAAGAAGCCTCAGGCGTCCCTAGAAGCAGCTTCAGACCGGGAGTTCCTGGAACTCCGGCAGAGAGGCGGGGGCGTCCCGACTTGGCCAAGGTTTGGACGGGAGAACCAAGCCCCGGACGGACGACAGATCAAAACCCCAGAAAAAAGTGAAACAGTTTTAGAGCCTGGCTCCGATGGGTTTGGAGACTGGCTCCGAAAACCCCAGAGAAAGAGTGAAACGACTTATGGTTTGGGAGCCTGGCTCCAAAGTCGGTGCTGGGTCGAGGGAGATTCCGAATCCAGAAGACTGGTGGCGGCGCAGGGAGAGGAGGGGGACTCTCGACCGGACCAAAAAGTCCGGGCCGGGTCACAAAACCCTCCTCCCGGGTTTCGGCACCAGATGTAAGGAATCGGAGGTGCCGCCGAATAAAACAGAGAAGAGACTGGAGAGCCAATCAGCTGAATAAACAGGGATCAGGCTTTATTGGGTGCACTCCGGGCGGGTTCACAGACTCTGGGGGTCGAGTCCTAGAAGCCGCGCTCAATGTAGGGGCTCACGTCTTTTATATCTGCCTGTTGTAGCTGGAATTTGTCCCTTAGGGTTTGGCCCTGCAGGGGCTATGCATGGAGCCTCTGGAATGTGAATCGATAAGAGCAAGATGGGAGTTAATCTACAAGCTCGAGGTAGGCTGTTCAGGGTGGGAGACAAGGCTGAGCAAGCGAGACAATGGTCGAGCACTTTGCCTGGCGCCAGTCCCCAGGCCATCGGACACCTAGAGCATTCAAATCCACAGAGAAAGAATGGTGGTTTCCAGGGGCTGAGGGAGGGTGTATAGGGAGTTATTGCTTAATGAGTGAGATAATAAAAAAGTTCTGGAGATTAATAGTGGTGATTATTGCACAACACTGTGAGTGTACTCAATGGCACTGAATTGTACATTTAAAAATGGTTAAAATGATAAGTTTTTTGGTTTATCTCCACCACCACCACCCAGCCCGGAAGTTTGTCAGTCTGATCCCTACTTCTATGTCTCTGGATCTATTTTGTTCATTAGTTTATTTTGTTCATTATATTCCACAAATAAGTGAGATCATGTGATATTTGTATTGAAAGTCAACTTCTGCTTTTCTCCAAAACAATTTGCCTTTCTAGCCTATTTTTCTTTGGGTGGAAAACCCCTATTACTGATTCCATCTGGTGAAACTCTATCCATCTTTTTAAAGGAGGTATAATCATAGGAGGACATAGCTAATGCCCGAGACATGGTGCCAAAAAAGGGAAAGAGCAAGGAAGGACACCGTGACCTCTCTCCCCTCACCCTTCTGGCTCTGGCTGATGTCTCTGAATGCCTGAATCCACTAGAGGCAAGGTAGACAGGGAGTTGAGTGTGGTCGCTGGGATCAGCCTCCTGGGGCATGAAACTGGGCAGAAAAAGGCAAGGAATAGAGCTGGGAGAAAGTGGAGAATAACCAACCCAACATGTAATAATGATGAGCAAATTTAAATATTTAATGATTGTTTGTTAATTTTTACCTGTAACATTAAATACAGAAAAAATGTAATTTGAGTGATCCATTGAAGTGTCGATTTTATAGTGTCCAGGGCAGATGAGTAGAAAGTTTCAGTTCACTAGTACTGACTTTTTGGTGTTGTGGGTCAAGCAGAAGGAATCAACATATTGAGGAATACATTGTTTACACTTCCTGTTCCCATGACTTAATTTTCTTTGAAATGTGAGGCTCTTGATTAGAAAGAAGGTGTCACATGAATGATTGACCTGATTACTTGGTTATCTGATATGAAATGTAAACATACTTGGGAAGTTTAAACAGTTTTACTTATTAATGTTCCAGAGGGACCTTTAATCAGGAGAGAGTTAGAACGCTTGAGGGCACTAACATGGTGCTCACTTGGGGCCTCTCCAAACAGCACAAGGGGGCCAAGAAACATACCAGGTGATCTTAGTTTGTTGGGCAGAGCTAATTCTGAGCTAATGGACTTACTTTCTCTGATCTCCAGAGCTGGAGCAGCAGCTCAAAAGTCACCAGGGACACACAGGGAGGAACTGAATTGTCTGGTTTTGTGGCAAAGCTAGAGGGGTGACTTCTCCCAGACCAAAGTGCTGGCAGAGGCTATTCTTTCTTTGCTGAACCCTTCCTGCCTTAGGGCCCACAGGCAGGTGCTACATCTGTGTCCAATAACCTGGCTAAAGCTGTCTGCCTGCCCTGGTGATTCCCTGAGACCCCACCCCACCCATCTTGCAGGCCCACCCAAGTCACTTCCAGTGGCTTTTTCATACAAACCACCTATCTTGACTCATATTTCAGACTAGTGGCAGTTTTTCTTGGTTTGTGGCTTGGCCTCTCTCGGGCACCTCCAAGCCCAGCACAATTAGCAGCCATCTGAAGCTCACTTTCTAGCTCCTGCTGGGTGGTCCTGGGCAGGGCACAAGTGGGGACTGACCTTGGCCTGTACCTCCTAAGAGGCCCCAAAGCTAGCACACCCAGTGGACAGCTTCAGACCATGCTGAAGTACCACCCAACCAGCTCCACGAGTGAAACACCCAAGAGTAGAACTCAACTGGCACCAGAGACCCATTGAAGTGAGTCCTGCCTTGAGGGGTTGGCCCCTACATAGCCACTCCCTCTCTGTCAATACAGCTGGTCCTCACAGGTGTTCAGCCTTGGGGGCCAAACCCTCCCATTGATGTGCCAACAACAATCTACAACAGGAGGGTGAACATAGCCCACATGAGGGGTGAAGGGGCACACCTAGAGTACCTCACTTGGGTGGCTGGGGGACTGTGCCACTGGGTCCCACAGGACACCTACCACATAATCCACTTTACCAAGATAGGGAGACCTAGCATCTCTACTTAATACATAGAAGCAAACACAGGGAGGCAGCCAAAATGAGGAACAAAGAAACAAGTTCAAAACAAAACTTCAGAAAAAGAACTAAAAAAAAAAAATGGACACAAATAATCTTCCAAATGCAGAATTCAAAACACTGCTTATTAGGATGCTCAACAAACTTAGGGAAAGAACCGATCAACTCAATGAGAACTTCAGGAAAGGATAGGAAACATAAAAATGGAGATAGAAAAAATAAAAAAGGACCAGTCAGAAATTTAAAAAAATACAATAATTCAAATGAAGAATACACTAGAAGGAATCAATAGTAAATTAGATGAAGCAGACAATGAGTCAGCAATTTGGAAGATAATGTAGCAGAAAACACCCAATCTAAACAGTAAATAGAAAAAAGAACCTCCCAAAAATGAGAACAGTTTAAAGGGTCTCTACGATAACTTCAAACATACCAACATTTGCATTATAAGGGTACCAGAAGGAAGAAAGAAAGAGCAAGAAACTGAAAACCTATTTGAAAAAAATAATGACAGAAAACTTTTCTAACCTGGTCAAGGTAATAGACATACAAGTCCAGGAAGTGCAGAGAGTCTCAAATAAGATGAACTCAGAGAGGCCCACAACAAGACAGGTCATAATTAAAATGCAAAAACTTAAAGACAAAGAGAGAATCTTAAAAGGAGCAAGAGAAAAGTTGTCAGTTACCTACAAATTCAGCTGATTTCTCAACAGTAACTTTGCAGGTTAGAAGGGATTGGCATGAAATATTCCAAGTGATAAAGAGCAAGGTCCTATAGCCAATATTAGTCTACCCAGCAAAGCTAAGATTTAAAGTTCAAGGAGAGCCCGGCTGGTGTGACTTAGTTGGGTGAGCATCATCCCATGCACCAGGAGGTCACCAGTTTGATTCCCAGTCAGGGCACATGCCCAGGTTGCAGGCTCAATCCCCTGTGAGGGGCACCAATTGTTATTTCTCTCTCATCGATGTTTCTATCTCTCTCTCCCTTTCTCCCTCTGAAATCAATAAAAACATAGTTAAAAAAAGATAAATAATATTAATAATAAAATAGCAATAAATATATATCTATCAACAATTACTTTAAATGCAAATAGATTACATGCTCCAATCAAAAGACACATGGTGGTAGAATGGATAGGAAAACCAAACCCATACATATACTGTCTACAAGAGACTCCCTTCAGATTAAAAGACACACATGGACTGAAAGACAAGGGATGGGAAAGATATTTCATAAAAATGAAAAAAAAGAAAAAGAAAAGAAAACAAAAAAGAAAGCACTGGGTAGCAATACTTATACCAGATAAAATAAACTTTAAAATAAAGGTTTGAGATTCCAACATGGGGGCAGGCAGGACCGGAGTAATGGTGAAAGGGTGAGTGGATGAGCATGTGAGGGAGAGTGAGCATGAGTGTGACTGGGGGTGGGCAGCTGCCTGTTGGTGGGGGACCCTGAGTGGGATATTAGGATACTCGAGGCAGAGGGACGTGTCAGCAGTAGCAGTGCTCTCCTGGCGGGTGCTTCTCCCTGCTTCTGATCAGAGAGTGAGCCATTTGGGAAGATCCATAGGGTCCTGCTAGGGAGGAGGCTGCAGGGAACTGCAGAGACCCAGCGCCCCAGACCACAGACAGACACTTCCAGCCCCATCACCCCTGCCCTGGCAGCAGAGTGCCCCACCACCCCACAGACACACCAGCAGCAGAGGGTCCCGTCACCCCCTTGGGATCTGCCAGCAGCAGAGGTGTCTGCAGTCTCTACAAGTTCAAGAAGATTGAAATCATATCAAGCATCTTCTTGGATGACAATGACATGAAACTAGAAATCAATTACAATAAAACACTGCAAAACATTCAAACACATGGAGGCTCGATAGCGTATTAAACAATGAATGGGTTACCAATGAGATCAAGGGAGGAATCAAACACTTCCTGGAAACTAAAGAAAATGAACACACAACACAAAATCTATGGAATGTACCAAAAGCAGCCTGAAAGGGGAGTTCATAGTATTACAGGCCTACCTAAGTAAACAAAAAATTTTCTAATAAATTATCTAACCCTGCCCTGGCTGGTTTGGTTAGTGGTTAGAGCATCAGTCTGCGGACTAGAGAGTCCTGGGTTCAGTTCCCGTTAAGAGCATATACCTCGGTTGCAGTTTGTCCTCGGCCCCGGTTGGGGTCATGTGGGTGGCAACCACTGGATGTATCTCTCTCGCATCAATGTTTCTCTCTTCCTCCTTCTCTCCCTCCTGCTCTATCTGATGATAAATGCAAAAATGTCCTTGGGTGAGGATAAAAAAAAAATTATCTAACCCTACAACTTAAAGATTGAGAAAAAAAAAAAAAAAGAGAAAGAAAAACCCAGAGTAAGTAAATTAACATCCAGAAATTGATGGCATTCTTGTACACCAATAAGGAATACTCAGAAAGGAAACTAAAAATAATCCCATTTACCATTGAAACAAACAAACAAAACAATACCTAGGAATAAACTTAACCATGATTGGAAGCATCAACAGCATTAATATGTTCTTACTACCCAGAGAAATCTACAGATTCAATGCAATCCCCATTAAAATACCAACTACATGTTTCACAGATCTAAAACAAATACTCCAAAAGTTTATATGAACCAAAAAAAGAGCCCGAATAGCCACAGCAATCTTGAAAAAGATGAACAAAGTAGGAGGAAATCACAATTCCTGATATCGGGGTATACTACAAAGCTACTGTAATCAAAACAGCCTGGTACTAGCATAAGAACAGATATACAGATCAATAGAACAGAGCAGAGGAACCAGAAATTGACTCAAGATGTTATGTTCAATTAATATTTGACAAAGGAGGCAAGACAATAAAGACAGTCTCTTCAATGAATAATGTTGGAAAATTTGGACAGGTATATGCAAAACAATGAAACTAGACCACTGACTTACTCCATATACAAGAATAAACTCAAAATGGATAGGAGACAAATGTAATCAGTGAAACCATAAAAATTCTAAAAAATGTAGGCAGAAAAATTTCAGACATCCCAAGTAGCAGACTTTTCACCGATAGATTACCCAAGCAAGATAAACAAAGGAAAAAATTAATAAATGAGACTACATCAAACTAAGAAGCTTCTGCAGAACAAATGACACACCAGATAAGGAGTTAATTTCCAAAATATATAGAGTATTCATACACCTCAACAAAAGGATGGCAAACAATCCAATTAAAAAGTGGGGCCCTGGCTGGTTTGGCTCAGAGGTTGGAGCGTCAGCCTGCGGTCCGGAGAGACCCGGGTTCGGTTCCCACTAAGAGCACGTACTTCGGTTGCGGTTTGTCCCCGGCCCTGGTTGGTCGTGCGGTGGCAGCCACTCCATGTGTCCCTTTCACATCGATGTTTCTCTCTCTCTATCTCTTCCTCTCTCTCCCTCCCACTCTATCTGTACAGAAAATGGAAAAATGTCCTCGGGTGAGGATAAAAAAAAAAAAAAAAGTGGGCAGAGGACCTGAATAGACACTTCTCCAAAGAGGACATACGAATGGCCAAGAGACATATGAAAAAATGCTCAACATTATTAATCATCACAGAAATGCAAATTAAAATGACTATAAGGTATCACCTTACACCTGCCAGACTGACAGCCATCAACAAATCATCAAACAAGTGCTGGCAAGAATGTGGAGAAAAGGGGACTCTAGGGCACTGCTGGTGGGAATGCAGACTGGTGCAGCCACTATGGAAAACAATATAATGTTTCCTCAAAAAAATTAAAAATTGAACTACCATTTGACCACATGATTCCACTTCTAGGAATATATCCTATGAATCCTGAAACACCAATCAGAAAGAACAATGCACCCCTGTGTTCAGAGCAGCGTTATTTACAATAGCTAAAATCTGGAAGTAGCCCAAGTGTCCATCAGTAGATGAGTGGATAAAAACGCTGTGGTACATATACACAATGGAATACCATGCACTTGTAAGGAAGAAAGATCTCTTACCCATTGAGAGTATTGTGCTAAGTGAAATAAGCCAGTCAGAGAAAGACAAGTTTCACATCATCTTACTTATTTGTGGAATATAATGAAAAAATAAGCTGACAAACAAAATAGATCCAGAGACATGGAAGTAGGGAACAGACTGACAAATCTCAGAGGGAAGGGGTGAGGGGGGTATGGGAAGAGATAAACCAAAGAACTTAAATGCTTATATGCATAACCAATGGACACAGACAACAGAGTGGTGAAGGTGGGCAGGGGTGGGGAGGAGGGAGTCAATGGGGTGGGGGAAGGAGGGACATCTGTACTACTTTCAAAACTAACTAAATACATACATACATACATACATACATACATACATACATACATACTATAACCAGACAAGGAAGAACTCAGAAATTTCACTTCTGGGTATTTATCTGAAGAAACTTGAAGCATTATTTACATTAGCCAAGATATGGAAACAACCTAAATACTGTACTTATCATAGTTGAATGGCTAAAGAAGATATGGTACATATATACAATGGGATATTACTCAACCATAAGAAAGAAAGAAAGAAAGAAAGAAAGAAAGAAAGAAAGAAAGAAAGAAAGAAAGGAAGGAGGGAGGGAGGGAGGGAGGGAGGGAGGGAGGGAGGGAGGGAGGGAGGGAGGAAGGAAGGAAAGAAATCTTGCTATTTGCAATAAAATGGATGGACCTAGAAGGTATTGTGCTGAGTAAAGTGTTAGAGAAAGACAATATTATATGATTTAACTTATATGTGGAATCTCAAGAACAAAATAAACAAACAGCATAACACAAACACACTTATAAATACAGAAAACATTTTGATGGTTGCTGGGGGGAGGGGATTTGGGAGGCTGGTGAAAAAGGTGAAGGGATTAAGAAGCACAAGTTGCACCCTGGCTGGTTTGGCTCAGCAGTTAGAGCATCAGCCTGAGGACTGAAGGGTTCGGGGTTTGATTCCCAGTCAAGGGCCCACATGCCTGGGTTGCAGGTTTGATCCCCAGCCCATTGGGTTCCTGCGGGAAGCAACCAATGGATGTATCTCTCTCATATCAGTGTTTTTCTCTCTCTCTCCCTCCCCTTCCTTCTTTCCACTCTCTATAAAAATCAATGGAAAGTATCCTCGGGTGATTAACAACAACAACAAAAAAGACACACAAATTGGTAGTTACAAAATAGTCACAGGGATATCAAATACAAAGTATAGCATAGGAAATATAGTCAATAATATTGCAATAACTAAGTGTGGTGTTTCATAACTTGTATAAATCCCTAACCACTGGGTTGTACACCTGAAAGTGATATAATATTGTATGTCAACTGTAAAAGAAAAAAACATTTTTTTAAAACTTTATATAAAATAATTTACTCCAGCCCTGGCCGGTTTGGTTCAGCGGTTAGAGCGTCGGCCTCCGGTCCAGAGAGACCCGGGTTCGGTTCCCGCTAAGGGCACGTACCTCGGTTGCAGTTTGTCCCCGGCCCTGGTTGGTTGTGCGGGTGGCAGCCACTCGATGTGTCCCTTTCACGTCGATGTTTCTCTCTCTCTCTTCCTCTTTCTCCCTCCCACTCTATCTGAACAAAAAATGGAAAAAAATGTCCTCGGGTGAGGATTAAATAAATAAATAAATAAATAAATAAATAATAAAATAATTTACTCCAATTTACTCCTGTGAACATGAAGTTTCTTTTCTGGGGTTATGGAAATGCTCTAATATTAGATTGTGATAATGGTTACATAACTATTAAATTACTAAAGATCATTGAATTTTACACTTAAAAGGAGTGAATTGTATTGTATATGGATTATATCTCAAGAAAGGTGTTAAACAAATACATTTAATCCATATGTAACTTCATGTACATACAGATACAAATAAATTTACTCTCTATATAGATACATGTAGATATAGATATAGGTAAACCTGGATATAAATAGATATTATGACATGGAGGTAACAACAAGAATAACTTCCTGATTATCTATTATGTATCATATATGTATCATATATATGTATATATGGTATATATATGATACATAATAGATATATATTATGTATATGATGTATATGATACATAATAACAGCAACCTTTCAAAATGGCATTATTCATCCCATTTTACAGGTAAGATTCCTGCAGCTCAGACGTGTCCAGTAACTTGGCAAGGTGTAAGTGGCAGACAGCAAGAGGCAGAACTGACCGTTTAGCTTGGGTAATCTAAGGCCTGTGCTCACCTGGGTCCACTTTACTGCCTTGGTTGTGAAAGTACCCCAAATAATCTCGTGGAAGCCAGAGCATCAGAGCTTACTAATATACTATCTTGGGATGTGTGCCATGAAAATACAGCTAATATCTGAAGGGAGGAAACAAAGAAAGATTTAGACTGTGGGCAGTGCCATTCTGTGAGCCAGAAGACAAAATATCTACTGTGAAGAGTCTCAACTGCGAGGACCGTGGATCCTCCTGCACGCCCCTCCCCCGCAGCCACGGCCTCCTCTGTCATTTGCTGGCACCTCTTTCTTTTTTTTAATCCTCACCCGAGGACATTTTTCCATTTTTTGTTCAGAAAGAGTGGAAGGGAGAGAGAGGAAGAGAGAGAGAAACGATGTGAAAGGGACACATCGAGTGGCTGCCTCCCGCACGACCCAACCAGGCCTGCGGACAAACTACAACCTGAGCCTTAGCGGGAACCGAACCTGAGCCTCTCTGGACCACAGGCCGCTGCTCTACCACTGAGAAAACCGGCCAGGGCTGCTTGCACCCCTTTCTAATCTGATCCTCATTCCACTCACATCCATTACTCAATGGGGGCCTTTGGATGAAACCTCCCCCCCCACTGCTGCTCTAAAATCCCCCAAAGTTACACACGTTTGTTAGAACTGTAGCAAGGCTGGGATGCCAGGGAGCTGCCAAAGCAAGCTCCACAAAACTGTTACTCTCTCAAAGGGTACGTATACCAGCCATGAGCGCTTGTAAAATGTTTTTTGGAGGAAGAAGGGTGAAAGCAAGAGCTGGAGGCTTTTATCATTAAATGTTGCTTAGGGTAAAGCTCATTATTTCTTCGCTTCACTTCCCCTCCCTCCACCCAGTTTTCAGTGAATAGAATTTATGGAAATGCAAAAGTCTTTTGTCATTACATTTTTATCTTAATCTGGAATAAATTATATTGAAAACATGCAAGTAGAGTAATAGAATTTTTTATGGGGAAGAGGACCTGAGTCTTCAGACTTCCAGACCACGAACAGTTTGTGCAGAGCACCACTAGATGGCACTGCTAACCCATGCTGTGGGAGAAACCTGTACTGGGCAGAGTTTCCAAACACTGTATTCAAATGTGACATGTGAATTCCTGTATGAAACCGTAGAGTGAGTGTACCGTTTCATTTGTCTTTAGTAATAGGCTATCACTAACCAAAAACACTATCTCCTGATAATGTATAGCACACTTAGAAACTGCTTAACTATCAAAGCCCGTGCCTACCTTGGGCAGAACACCACTTCTCCTCCAACCCTAGACACCTAGAATTTTCTTCTCCTCCTTTCAGCTCTACCTTCATCTTCCTCACAACCTTATTGCTGTCCTAAATAGCCAGAGACCTTGATCTTCATGGCTTCTGTTCGCAGGGATATAGACCCACCCGTACCACCTAGCCAACTCCCTGGAACCCTCCAACAGAGCTTGAAGCTGGAGTTCAGCTCCTCGCCTCTACCAGGCGGAGGGAGGTATTCCTGGCACCTCAGGCCTTCATGGGAACAAACATTGTTTGGCCAGTGGTCAAATGCTGCATTTTGCTTCCACTGGACTAGGGATTCAATGGGTTCAGGGAGCTGGTGGAGGACCTCACCACCAATCCTAACACTCCTGTCACCTAAAGAGAGTGAAACTCAAAGGGGGTGATTGACAGTTTTAAAAGGATCAAAACTCATTAATAGTAGAACATATTCAGTGTTCCGCACTGAGTGCTGTAATAGGGCTCTGAAGAAAGTGCTGTGGGGTGAGGCTGGTTCCTTTTCCCTGGTGGTGGAAGGCGTTGTGGAGGAGGTGACTCTGGGCTTGAAATCGGAAGCGTTCGCTCAGTGGAGGGGTGGGGAGGCATGGGGAAAGCCCGCGGAGTCCACTGCATGTTGCTGGGATGAGACATTCAGGAGGGTTTTGAATGAAGACTGAGTAGGAGATCGGCCAAACACAAGACTGAAAGGAAGCTGAGGACGGCTGTGCGGGACTGAGAATGCCCGCCTGATGTTTACAGGTGCCTGCAACACTAGCTAGGAGGAGCCAGGAAAGATTGCTCAGGTCACTCCTAGGTCGAACTGTGCCTCCCCACAAAAAGGCATGGAGTCTTAACCCTAGGACCTGAGAATGTGGCCTTATCTGGAAGGAAGGTCGTTGCAGAGGTAATTGGTTAAGGTAAGATGAGGTCATGCTGGGGCAGGTGGTCCCTGATGTAACATGGCTGGTGTCCTCATGAGACAAGAGACACAGGCAGAGAGGCCCACAAGGGAGAACGCCATGTAAGGAGAGGCAGAGGCTGGAGTTACCCAGCTGCAAACCACTGACTGGGGCAACCACCAGAAGCTGCAAGAGGCAAGGAAAGACCTCCTCCACCATTCAGAGGGAGCATAGTCCTACTGACACCTTCATTTAGACTTCTGGCCTGCAGATCTTTGAAACAATACATTTCTGTTGTCTTAAGACCCAGTCTGTGGTGCCATGTTACAGCAGCCCTAGGAAAGTAATACAAGGTCTTTCCCATCCCCTGCTTGCCTCCCGCCAGCCACAGAGCCTCGCCTGCAGGGTGCACCTGGCCTCACCTTCCCCATGCCCTCCGATCTTTGCCTCCGGGCTGGCTCAAAGCTTATCTCCCTCTGCTCCCTCCGGATGGGCAATGTCAGACGCCCCAGCTGTGTGTGTACCCGAAGAACCCGCAAGAATGGTCATCATGGGACCTCTGACACCTGGAGGGAGGGCACTGACACCAGATAACGACTTCGCACACATGGCTCCTTACACCTGTCCGTCTCCACCCCGCTGACAGCTGCCTGGCTGCCACCAAACCCACATCAGGCCGGAGCTATGGGAAGCTGTGATTTGAACAAGACTTACATTTTGAGTCCGGGCTTTCTAAGAATGAGACTGTTCCAATCCTTGAAAATGACAGTGAGGGCTTAAGGACACCGTGAGGCCTTGGAAACAGAGGTCAGTGCAGCTGTGACAACAGTAGGGGAGAAAAAAGTTCCTTTTTCTTGTTTCCAACAAGGTGAGTTCATCCAAAACTGAGTTCAACATATGGAATCTCTTCCTCCTACTGACTTTATTATCTTCAATTTTTGAAGAGTTGGCATTTTAAATTGTCCTAATGACATCAAATCGATCTTAATTATAACCTTTCCTCCCAGAGTACAGAGTTGTCTATGGAAGAATTTTTTAATTTTCTTAATTAACCTGCAGTGACTTTATTTTGCCAAAGGCTGTGCTTTGAAACCTTTACAAGATGTTTTTTACATTGCTACCCCACAGTAGTTAAAAATAAAGATAAAAAGCTACATATAAAGCCATTCTGCACTCAGTTCCAAGGGCACATTTGAGGATACATTCTATTGTTTTTACCTGCTTCAAAACTAATTGTTGATGATGACGATTTTATAAGCAAGCTTAAATTCATTAATATATGATTTTTTTTTTTTACTGTCTACTTTATCTTCCAAAGAAAGCTGTTAATCTTTCCTCTAAGCAGAGGCCATATCTCGAGTTCGATATGATTGGGAGGCAAGGGCACCGTCTTCCTGTTTCTCTTCATGCTTCAGTCCCTTCCAGCGTGGCAGACTCTGGAGAATAAGAAACTTCAAGTCTGTTGTAGGGTCTGAGAGGGACCCGATACTATCTTCACCTGGCCATTATGGCATATCCAAATGACAAAACTAAGATGATTTAACTGCAAAAGGTTAAGAGCATCCTATCTTTCCACTCGAGTTTGCCCTTTCCAGAACTTTCTTTAGGTTGGGTGGCACTGGGGTGGCTGTGGGCATTTTGAGGACTTGACTAAGGCAAAGCTGAGCTAATCTGGATTCAGGAAATGCAGATATGGGGTGTTGGTAGGGAATCCCTGGCCGCAGGCTGGTTCTTGATGGGTGTGACCCTTTAGGTGCTCTCTCTGGGGAGGGTCCTTGGGCTGCAGGGGACACAGGCCCTGAGGCTGACTGAAGCCCACATAGCTTGTCCTGCTGAGCTCGGTGTCCTGGTGTCCTCAGCCTCCTCCCACCACAGGCCTGGGCCTTTCCCTGCCTTCAGGGCTCCTAGGCACCTTCTCTTCCAGACCCTCAAGAAGCGTCCCTGCTTTGCCCCCGGCCCATGGCAGGCACTCAGCATTCCCTGCCAGGGCCTCCAGGCTGACCACTCGACTCTGGTCTGGAACTGATGAGCTCTGCGAGGGCTTTCCTGGAGACGCCTCTCTGGAGCTGCCCCAGGAGGGCAGGCGTGGCCGGGGGGTGGAAGGCAGTAACTCCTTTCTTTGTCTTCTAAGATTCCTTGAGAGAGGAAATTAGGAGACTTACTGTTTTTTTGCTACTGTCTACATGTCTGTCCACCTCTCTCCCCTGTGGATGAAGTATAGCCCTCCCTTATCTCACGTCTGCAGCGCTGACCATGTGCCAGGGTGGGAAGGCACTATTCTAAGCACTGGGCATATGTTAACTCATTTAACCTTTGCAAATATCTTATGAGGTGATCTAATATCATCACCTTTCTATGAATGAAGAAACCAAGGCACAGTAGTCCAAGTGATGGGGGGCAGCCCCACTCCCCACCATCCAGGCTTTTAAAGTCAGGGTTTACTCTGAGCAGTGCAGGCTCCCTTGCTGGTTCTGTGTTAAAACAGGACTGGAGGAACCTGGAAAATCCCGTCTCAAGACAGACCCTGGCTTTCAAGCCTCTACTTTTGCTGAAGAGAACAAGCCGTACCTTCTGGATAAGCCTCTCCTGGGTGGGAAGAGGAGAGGCATGTAAGCTTTCAGGAGGAAATTACAGCAACAGCTTAGTATTTCTCAGGCTCAGAAAGCTTTGGGAAGAGATAAATCCCAGTTGCATTTTGGAATATTGCATCATTTAAACAGATAGTTTCCGTGCACAGCATTTGGTTCAGCAGATGACGTCGTGTTCCTAACCAGGCGTGACTTTTGGATATTCTGGTTAAGGAGGGGAAAGCTCTCAGAGCAATTTCAGCTCACGTGAGATGCGCACCCCACCACTCACCTCACACAGGAGGGCGTCTTTGGGGAGCGGCCAGGCCATCCAGAGGGCTCCCTGACTGCTTCCTCTCAGTGCAACTGACGGCAGATTGTGTGTGTGATGGCTGAGTTTTACCACTAAAGATTCTCCCTGGGGGCAAAAATAAAATATAATGGTAACACAGCAGGGTACCTCAGGGTACTCATCAGACCATTTGCAACTTGACACCTGAAGGAGGGCAGCTCTGTAGGAGTAATTTGGGATCCAGGGAATGTGGACACCCACCTGCACGCCTGTGGAGAGAGAATGGGTGGGAGAGGGTCTGGGGTCTCCCAGGTTGGCCTCAATGCAGATGGGTGGGTGCTCAGGCACAAAGATTCCTCTTTTTCTTAAGGGAAATTACTTTATTTCTCTTTAAAAATAAGTTTTTATTGTTACAAAAGCATATATACATATTAAGAATATATACATATTAAGAATATATATATATATATAAACTGTATGTAAGAAAACAGATGAGCAGAAATAAAATAGAACCCCAAGTTCATACTGGCCTGGCAGTAGATTTTCAGTTCGTCCTTTAGTGTCTACCCTTTCCACAGACACAAACATGTTACCCCAATGGGATGGTTCTGTCCATGCTAGTCTGTGACCCGATTTTTTCAATGATGGTCTCCAACTCTCCATGGGTTTTCATCCCATCCATCGCTCATTTTGCATGCAAATTTCCCAAATAGTCCCCAGGTGTCCTTCACAGCCAGTTCATCCTGACCTGGATCCCCTCTGAGCATGCTCATTGCCCCTGGCTCGTAAGTTCCCTAGGTCTCCTTTAGCCAGAATATTGAGGGGCCCTGCTGGGGTCCTACAGAACATAGCTCCCTGATGTGTTTACTCCAGGGAGATACTTTGCTTTGTACCCCTGGCGTTTCCTGTAACTGAGAGCTGCATCCAAAGGCTTGGTAAACCAGTTGAGCGAGAACACATGGTTTCCTCACATGAGTCTGTGACCCAAAACTCTGTACAGCCCCCTGTTGACGAGGACTGGCTCCTGGACTCAGGCTCTCTGTCTTTTTATGTTTTATGTATGTTTATATGCATATATATGTATATATATGTTATTACTGCAGGTGGGAGAAATGAGAAGTATAAGGATCTACGCCTGAGGAGTCTACAGCCTGGATCCAAATGTCAGATCGGATACTGTCTTCTGTGATGTGTCAAAATCCTTCCAACCCCTCCACAAGTTAGAGACATATTTATGAGCAGCTAAATGACAACAGCAATACTGATCGACACAACAAGGATGTTTTGAAATCGAGGCGGGGTAAAAGTTGTATGAAAATGATTTGTAAAGTAGTTCAAGTTTCTGTACAAACACGAGCTCTTGGTGATGGATGGGATGTGGGAAAATAGGGAAAGAAAGGAAATGAAACTAACTTGTGGTTGCTGTGTGTCTGTGGTGTAAAATAACCCCAGTTCCACTAATTAATGTGACAATGCTATTCATATTCATGACACCCATTTTTTTGTTTGTTTCTAATAATAAAGAAGAAGACATAGGGCTGCTGGGCTGATGCTTACTTGGGGGTCCACCCTCCCCACCTCGCCGTACACCACCAGGTGGACAGGACGAGAAGGCAAGCAGGGCGCACAGCAAAGTTTCATCATGTTGACTGCAAGCGGGGAGGAGGAGGAGGAAAGGAAAAAAAGATTTGTTTTAAAATCTGTTGCTATATTTTAGCACCAAACCAATGCCTCTTTTGGCCTTTCTGTACTCCGGCTGTGCACCCAGGCACACCCAGAACAAGGAAGGCACTGAGTCAAGTCAATCCTGTTGAATGAAGTGAAAACCCCTTGCCTGTGAGAAGTGACTTCCAACTTCATCACCAGGCAGCCGTCACAGAGACCAAGGAACAGAAAGGCTCACCAGCTACATGAAGATGTTTAAACAAATGGCTTATTATATCAGTTCCAACCCCAGGACAAAAAGCAGGAAGAAAGAGATGGGACAGAGAGCCAGTCACCTAAGTCCTGCCCCCTCCCTCACTCCCACCACCCACGGAGGCCTTTCCAAGGGTTGTGTGGTTCTGGGGGCCAGAGCTGAGTAGGGAAGACACAAAGACAGTAGGTATGGCCACGCTGCCTGCCAGAGGGCCTGTGAAGGTGGGATTTACCACGTCTGCCCGTTACACCTCCTGAGTACTGAGTGCAGCCTCCACATAGGAAGGTCTGCTGGCCCTCCTGCATCCCCTCGGTCAGCACACAGACCGACCGCACGCTTTATTTACCCTGTGGTTCCTCACCAACTCCCTCTATATTCATTTACATCTTTGTTTCTCTTATTTTCCATAGCTGAATTGATTATCTTTAAATCATATAACAAACATGCCAGCAAGCCCACCTCAGTCCATGTCCACCCTGTCCTGAGCCAGCCTCAACCACAGACCCTCTCTCCCACTATGCCTCCCAGGGCTCTTCCAGCTGACGTCCTTCCTAACTTCTTCCGCAGAGAGTGCTCACCAGCAATCCATGTTTCACTGCCGCCGCCTTACAGAAGACCAGGAGACGGGGTGGTGAACACACAGTACAATGTACCAGTGATATATTACAGGATTGTACACCTGAAACCTGTGTAATTTTACTAATCAATGTCACCCCAATGAAAAAAAGACCAGGAGATCACAGGTGGGATGTAGGTTCTCTGAATTTTGCCCCCTCATCAGTGCTGCCCATGTCACCCTTCACTTCTTGTCAAATGAGGCCTACCACCCGTGGGCCTGAAAGATGATATCAATCAGTTACGCTAAAAATGTTGAATTGATGAATTGTCTCTTGCTTTAAGCAATCCTTCCCTTTTTTAAAAAACTCATCATTATTGTTGAATGTATTACAGATGTCTCCCCCCACCATTTTTCCCCATTGACCCTCTCCTCCCCAATCATGCCTCCCTCCTGCCTTTCCCACACTACTGTCGGTGTCCATTGGTTATGCATATATGCATAGAAGTTCTTTGGTTGATCTCATCCTGCCCTTCCTCCCCCATTCCTTTTGAAGTTCATCAGTCTAACAACCAATTTGTATTTCTTAATTCCTTCATCTTTTTTAACCATCCTCCCAACCTCCCTCCCATCTGGCAAGCAAGAAAAAGTTCTCTATATCTATGAGTTTGTTTCTGTTCTGCTTGCTCATTTTGTTTGTAGATTCAATTGTTGATAGATATGCATTAATTGCCATTTTATTGTTCATATTTTTGTTCTTCTTCGCCTTCAAGAAGACCCTTCAACATTTTGTATAATACTGGTTTGGTGGTGATGAACTCCTTTAGATTTTTCTTCTCTGGGAAACTCTTTATATGTCCATTGATTTTAAATAATAGCTTTGCAAGATAGAGTAAGCTTGGTTGTAGGTCATTGCTTTTCATCACCTTGAATATCTCTTGCCACTCCTTTCTGGCCTGCAAAGTTTCTTTTGAGAAATCAGCTGACAATCTTATGGGAGCTCCTTTGTAGGTAAAGAACGGCTTTTCTCTTGCTGCTTTTAAGATTGTCTCTTTGTCTTTAACCTCTGCATTTTGATGATGATGTGTCTTGGTGTGGATCTCTTTGGGTTCATCTTGTTTGGGACTCTCTGTGCTTCCTGGACTTGTATGTCTGTTTCCTTCAGCAAGTTAGGAAAATTTTCTGTCATTATTGTTTCAAATAGATTTTCAATTTCTTGTTCTCTCTCTTCTCCTTCTGGCACCCCTATGATGCAAATGTTGGTACACTTGAAATTGTCCCAGAGGCTCCTTATACTGTCCTCATTTTATTGTATTCTTTTTTCTTTTTACTATTCTGATTGGGTGTTTTTTGCTTCCTTATATTCCAAATCGAAGGTTTGCTTGTTGGCTTTACCTATTCTCCTATTGATTCCCTGTAAATTATTCTTTATTTCACTTAGTGCATCCTTCATTTCTAACTAGTCCTTTTTTATGTTGTTGATGTTCTCACTAAGTTCCTTGAGCAACCTTATAACTAGTGTTTTAAACTCTGCATCTGATTGATTGCTTATCTCCATTTTGTTTAGTTCTTTTCTTGGAGTTTTGTTCTTTTCTTTCATTTGGGACATGTTTCTTTGTCTCCTCATTTTGGCTGCTTCCCTGTGATTAATTCTATGTATTAGGTAAAGTTTCTATGTCTTCTACGCTTTGTAGGGTGGCCTATTATTGTAGCTGTCCTGTAGGATTCAGTGGCACAGCCTCCCTGATCACCCCAGCTGGGCCCTCGAGGTGCACCTCTAGTGTGGACTGTACATTCTTCTGTTGTAATTAAATCTTGATTGCTGTTGGCACGTCAATGGGAGGGATTTACTCAGGCTGATCAGCTTCAAGGACAGGCTGTCCCCACTGACTAATGGCCTCTGACTACCTTGGAGGATCAGCTGTGTAGGGGCCAACCACACAGAGCAATACTTACTTCAGCAGGTCTTTGGTACACACGGAGTCCACTCATTGAGTGTGTAACTTGTGGAGGAGATTGGGTGGTGGTGTTCTGATGTGATCTGAAGCCTTCCACTGGGTGTACTGGCTCTGGGGCAGGGTCAGCCACTGCCTGTGTTCTATCCAGGACCACTCGGCATAAGCTACAAAGTGATCTGCCAATGGCTGCTTCTTGTGCTGGGCTTGCAGGTGCCCAGGAAAAGCCAAGTTGTGAATCAAGGCTGGCTGCTTCTAGTGCCAGGCCTGGGGCCGCTTAATGAGAGGTATGGGGCTCCCTGAGACCACATGCTGCTTGTTTGAGAGATTTTAGGAAACTCTGAAGCAGGATCCAAGACAGGCCAATCCTATGGTAAAGCCTTTGGAAACAGCTTGGGTGGGTCCGAAAGTTGGGTGGGGCAGGACTTCAGGGAATCACCAGGATGGGGCAAAGGGTGTGAGCCAGGTTGCTGGAACCCCAGATATGACACCCTCTGCTACCCTGGGGAAGGGCTCACCAAAGGAATAAAGGCCTCTACCAGCATGTCTGTCTGAGAGAAAGTTGCCTCTCCAGCCCTTGTCCTGAGGCCAAACAGCTCAGTTCTTTCCTGTATGTCTGATGCCTTTCAAGCTGCCTCCCCTCTGAGCTGGAGCTCAAAGGGAACAAGTCTCAGCCTTCCTCAGCCTCAGTTCCCACTGGCTTTTACAGCCAGATGTTATGGGAATTTCTCTTCTTGGCACTGGACCCTTGAGCTGGGCGCCTGGTGTGAAATGGGGACCTCTCACTTCTCAGGGAGGACCTTCCCAGGGAGGATGTGGGTGTGAGACCAGCCTGTCGGAGCCTCCGCCCCTCCTACCAGTCTTGATGTGGCTTCTTTAACTTCGTAGTTGTAGAACTTCAGCTCGGTTTCAGGTGGTTCTGAATGATGGTTGTTCTGTAGTTCAGTTGTAATTTTGATGTGGTTGTGGGAGGAGGTGATACCACATTTACCTATGCCGCCATCTTGACTGGAAGTCTCTAAGCAATCCTTCCTTAAAATGCCAACGCTAATACATTTTGGGGAGATTATGAAAACCTACCCGGGAAACATATTTCTTAAGTAGGAGGACCTATCCACAGCCCTTCCTCTTCTTCCAAGCAGCAGAATGCCAAGATAGCATAGGTAGAGAAGAGGCAATGTTCTTAAGAAAGAGGACACCCACCCCCGAGTCAGGTCTGAGCCAGCCATCAAGCCCATGAGTCAGGGAGTGAGGGGCTTGGCTGCAGTCCTGGGAAACATTGCAGGGGTAAGAAAGAAAGTGGGGGTCTAGGGTGGGAGAGGCTCCTTGGGCAGCAACAGTATTCTCAAACAAGAAAGAAGCTCAGAGGGAAAGGTAATCTATCCCATTCCAAACCCCTCCCCCCACACACAACACACTATATGTACATAGACCACACACAGCACATATACATGTATATACAACAGCACAATATATACCACACAAACTATAACAATACAGATAACATATACATGTGCACAGACCACATGGACACATACCTGTACACACACCACAATACCACACAGACCACATACAACACACAAAAGCACACCACACACCATGCAACCACTCAAAATGTACACCACACAAAAAACACATGCACACACACAATACACACCACACAGATCACACATACACACATACATAGACGCACCCCTCCCCATTCCTCCTGCTTTAGATGCTGTCCACTGAAGCTGTGTGCGGAGGCTTCACTGCCATGCGGGTACCCTGAGGAGACAGTCCAGGCCACACAGATGCTGCACCCACCCCGAATGCTATTGGTCTTCCGGATTAAACAATTCTGGACCCAACTGCTGCTACACTTCCTGTTATGTAAGAAAAGAAAGTTCTATTTCCTAAGTAATATTTTAGTCATGTATTCTATTTGCAGCTGAAATCTGCCTAACAGATCTGTGAACAGATTATAAGTTTGGAGGATTTTGTCTTATATATTTTTTAATCATTTTACTGAACCCAATGAATTGACTTTTCCAAATTAGATACTAATGACATGTTGGTTGAGTAGGTAAGTGAAAGAGAGAGTATGACAGGGATGATGCAAGGGAGTAGAAAAAGATCACCTATGCATGATGCCACAGGAGAAAAAGAATAATAATAACAATTATTACCATATAACCATTCATATAAATCCTTTACATGTATCAATTTGTTTGATTTTCACAATAACCCTATGAGATAGGTGCTATTATTACCATCACCATTTAATACATGAGGAGACATACCCTGGTGTAAAATGAAAGGGAATGCCAAAACACTTAATAATCAAGAAAAATGTCTTATTATGGTATTTTAAAAATAAAAATTAACACAAAAATTATGATGAAGCTGAACAAAATATTAAAATTTTAGATAAAGACAGGATTTGACCCTGCACTTCTACAACCTGGCCTCACTTGCCTCACCCTTATGACGTAAAACATTTACCAAAAATGGAGGTCTGCCACAGTTGCTAAAATGACTTTTTTAAAAAAAAAAAACTGCATTAAAATATTATGTCTTGATTACTGAGTTTTTAGTGCCTTCTTACATTTTGTGCCCAAGTTAAGTGCCTCACTTTCCTCACCCTGGTCCTGCTCTGAGCAGTCAGCCAGGATTTGTGACAGACAGCTTAACCCTAACCCTGAGCTCTCAAGCAGTGGACTCACCTTTCTTTAAGAGGATTGGAGGAAAAGGAGCACTGGGTCATCCTTAAGGTGGTCTCCATTGTCCCAGAAGACCTTGAAGGTGAGGGAAGCATTTATTTATCTGCACTGGATAATCTGAATAATACATCTTTACATGGCCTGTATTATACTCATTTAAAGGAAAAAAATTTCTTATTACTATGCTCATTTTAAAGATTTGGAAACAGATTCAGTGACATTAAGCAATTTGCCTCGGTTTACACAGCTAGTAAGTGATTGGGCCAGGGTTTGACAACAAAGTCCACATGAGAACCAAGATATTTTCATGACTCCCAAGAGTTTTTGTAGCATGTGGTAAGTGTAGTCAGCTGAAACTAGACACATGCAGGTTTGGAAAGAAGCCAAAGAAGCCAAAGATACACAGATAGGGTAAACAGAGGCACGAGCAGAGCCCTGTGGGTGGGAGGGAAGGAAGGCACTAGCAGAGGAAAGAGGAAAGAATGAAGAGATGCAGTGATGAGGGGAACAGATCAGAAAATGCAGGGGAAGCCCCAAAGGTGTGCTTTAATTAGCATAGAACTTAGAACTGACTGTATAATTGCATTGTTCGATGGCAGTAACAACCTCATGAAGCACAGAGAATAGATCGCACAGGTGAGAAATGTCAGCTGGTTGCTAAGTGACTTGCTTGCCCTAGGTCACCATTCTCAGTTGTGATGCCAAGGCCTGCTGGGAGGTGAGCCCGGTGCTCTCAGCTCCACTCCGCTGCTCTTTCTAGTTTTCCAGTCGAGTGCCTCCGGGAAAGAGCAGGGGTGGAAATACCTGTTCATCAGAGGCTCGTGTCCAGTCTGAAGCGCAGGCCATTGCCGGGTCGGGTGGCTGGGGGCGTGGGTTGGGGATGGGGGTGTTGGAGGCAGACAGTGATGAAACGCAAATCACCTCCTATGAAAAGACATCCCCGTGGCGCACCATCCTCACTCTCTTTAAAGCTCAGCTCACTGAGCTGTAGCTTCTCAGAGCTTCTAGAAATCGCCCTTCCCAGCCTTGGCTTCTCCTATTTGATCTTCTGCTACATCCCTATATCAGAGGGTATATCTGATTTCCCTATGAATGTTAAAGTTCTTGAGGGTTGAGGAGAGATTCCGATGATATGAATAGCAAAAACTTGTCTCCTAGGCCTTGAGGTTGGGCAACTTGCCCTAAATCATTCCTCATGGACGAGCAGAGCCAGCGCGCATGCTCAGAACCAGGCTGCAGGTCCGTCCCAGGTTCGCCGGCTCCAGGCTCGGTTGAGAATCGGACCGGCTCCATCCCAACAGCTCCCGGTCTGCACTAACGTGGTTTCACTATCCCACTGTTTCCCTCAAGGTAAGTTTACTATTGCAGGAAGCTTTTCCCCAGAAAGTTGCAAATTGCTTTCTTTTTCCAAAATGTTACTGAAAGACCCATCAGCTTTTCAATAGAAATCATCAAAGATCTTTTATACCCCAAGACTTTTTCAGCCCTGCCTCAAAATCATGGCAGTGCTGCGTCCAGCCTGCTGCAGGCTGCGCCGGGGTGTCACTCCGCCCAGTCAGGCCCTCCGGCTGGCAAGCCCCGCAACCCAGACTTCAAGTCCAATAAAGATGCCAGGATGGCCTCCTCCCTCAGCACAGTGAGAATAAACACAGCTTTGTCTGCTTATCAACAGATTGTCTGGGTGATTTTTGGGGGGAGATGGAATTTGATAACAGAAACAAAAAAGAAAAAGAGATGAAAGAAAGAAAGATGAAATAGGGCCATTTCACTAGGGACATATTATGCAGTTGTAGTGACATTCTAGTGCCCAGTGCCAACATGGTACCTGGGACTTCCTTGTATGTACAGCAGGAAAATGGCAGTCAGCTACAAGTACAGCTCCCAGGTTAAATGAGCTGCCCTCATGTGGACCTGTGGAGGAAAGTTGCAAACTTGACACCCCCCCACCCCCCCCCACCCCCGCCCGTAGAAGGGAAAGTTACATTTGCTAAAGAACAGTCTTTCAGTTCCTTTCCGGAAAAGGTTCAGTTCTTCAGATTCCACAGCTCCTGCCTCATTTCCTTTCCCAAGATGGCATCCGGGACAGGGGTGCTCACTGAGCTCTCGGGGCTGCACCCAGCTCCTCAACAGCCTCTCAGCAATAGACACTGCTCAGTCAGCTGGCATCTGCTGCCGATGGTCCTCCTGGCTCATCTGGGTCAGGCGCAGCTCCCTGCCAGCCTTGCCCTACCTCCATCTCCAAGGAACGAAGTCTGACGAGGACTCCCATTCGTTCCCCAGTAGGGAGTCCACTCTCAGGTCTTGACCTGCAGAGTCTAAGCTTCTCTCTCACAGGAGCCCACCCTAGGGTGTCCTCTGGCATACGAGCTGCAATCCGTACCCTCACGTGGTCCACATCAGTGTGTGACCTTCTATTCACTTGTCCTTTCCTGCCCACTTTGGCACTCATTGCGCACAAGTGGGGACACCTGTGTTGGATCAAGGACACCCAGAAGTTCTCTGCCCAGCATCCTGTGTGGAAGTAAGACAAAAAACCTATTCTCAGTGTCCCTTCAACCTACGCACATGTCAGCCCTCCTCCAAAATGTCAGCCAGAGAAGTGATTTCGGGGCCTGTATTACTCTCAGGGCTGCCCCCAGAATACCTTAGACTGGGGGCTTCATGTACAGAAATATTTTCTTACAGTTCTGGAGACTGGAAGTTAAAGATCAAGGTGTCAGCAGGGCCCCTCTTCTTGGCTTACAGATGACTGTCTTCCTCCTGTGTCTTCATATGGTCTTCCTGCTTTACTAGTCTGGGTCCTAAATGCCTCTTCTTATAAGGACACCAGTCATATAGGACTAGGGCCCACCCATATAACCTCATTGTATCTTAATTACCTCTTTAAGGGCCCTATCTCCAAATATAGTGACTTTCCAAGGTACAGGGGTTAGAGCTCCAACATATGAAATTTGGGGGTGTGGGGAGAACACATTTCAACCCATCACAGTGCCCTTCTCTGCTATTTCCTATTCGCTCTGTTCTAGTTTCTGTACAACCTCCACAGGCCAAAGCCCCAATGGTCCCCCTCCTTTTCCTTCCTAGATGGGTGTTTTCTTATCATTTCCTTTTTTTTGATTTCCTCTTCTCCACTTCCAAAATGGCAAAATTAAAGCTGTTGGACATGGCTTACAGGGGAAATACATGAGGAATTCATTAGCTTGATATTTTTCAGTCTTATTTTTTTTACATCTATGTGGAGTTTTATGATACCTATGGATAAGCCTGGCAAAGTGGTTGAGGAAAGGAGGTTGATAAAAATCAACTTGCAGGAGAATAGCAGGGCTCCTGAGAGCAGATATGATTCGAGAAAAGGCAGGTGAGTGTGACGCTCACCAGGGCTCCTGGGAACCGTGGGACTGCTTGCTCAGCCTGCCCTACTAGGCCTCTGCTCAGCCTGTACTACTAGGCCTCTGTTCAGCCTGTACTACTAGGCCTCTGCTCAGCCTGCCCTACTAGGCCTCTGTTCAGCCTGTACTACTAGGCCTCTGCTCAGCCTGCCCTACTAGGCCTCTGCTCAGCCTGTGTTGTAACCCAGGAGATCGACCACACTCAGACTCCATTTTTCAGTTTTTGGGGATGTTTTATTACCTGCGCAGGGACTGCAGCCAACCTACACAGAGGAGAACTGCAGCCCCGAGCTCAGGGGGAGGGTTGCTTATATAGGGCAGGGCTCATTCAAGAGTTTAGCAGAGCAAGCAAGCTGCTTGTACAGAAGCGGAGGCAGTTAGCGATAAGCAGGAGGGAACGGAGGGGGGAGGGAGCTGAGGCGAAAGGGATCTGGGTGAACTGGGTCAGCATACATCTGTCCTGCTATTCATTCCATTATCCAAGTTTTAAAAACTAACAAATTCGAGACAGATATCAGCGGTCAGTCAGGTGCAATACACACATGTTGAACAGTTACAGTTTTATGGGGTAAAGGGAGCTTCAGTTTCTCCCTATCAGTTTCTTTACAGAGCATGCAGGACACTCTGGCCTTGGGACCGTTTGTGTCCTCCCTTTTCTTGAAGGATGTTGCTTTTCAAATTCCCAGTGAAGGTCAAACTCTAGTTAATTTTTATGGGGCTAAAGCCCTCTATAACATTCCCCATTGTTCATCTTGCTGTCTCTGAGGTTGTTAATTAGGGCAGCTTAAAGACAAGTTGGATTCTAAGCACAGTGAGCTACAACACCTGTACTACTAGGCCTCTGCTCAGCCTGTACTACTAGGCCTCTGTTCAGCCTGTACTACTAGGCCTCTGCTCAGCCTGCCCTACTAGGCCTCTGCTCAGCCTGCACTACTAGGCCTCTGCTCAGCCTGTACTACTAGGCCTCTGCTCAGTCTGCCCTGCTAGGCCTCTGCTCAGCCTGCCCTACTAGGCCTCTGCTCAGCCTGTACTACTAGGCCTCTGCTCAGCCTGCCCTGCTAGGCCTCTGCTCAGCCTGCCCTACTAGGCCTCTGCTCAGCCTGTACTACTGGGCCTCTGCTCAGTCTGCCTTGCTAGGCCTCTGCTCAGCCTGCCCTACTAGGCCTCTGCTCAGCCTGCCCTACTAGGCCTCTGCTCAGCCTGCCCTACTAGGCCTCTACTCAGCCTGTACTACTAGGCCTCTGCTCAGCCTGCCCTGCTAGGCCTCTGCTCAGCCTGCCCTGCTAGGCCTCTGCTCAGCCTGTACTACTAGGCCTCTGCTCAGCCTGCCCTGCTAGGCCTCTGCTCAGCTTGCCCTACTAGGCCTCTGCTCAGCCTGCCCTACTAGGCCTCTGCTCAGCCTGTACTACTAGGCCTCTGCTCAGCCTGCCCTGCTAGGCCTCTGCTCAGCCTGCCCTACTAGGCCTCTGCTCAGCCTGTACTACCTAGGCCTCTGCTCAGCCTGCCCTGCTAGGCCTCTGCTCAGCCTGCCCTACTAGGCCTCTGCTCAGCCTGCCCTACTAGGCCTCTACTCAGCCTGCCCTACTAGGCCTCTACTCAGCCTGTACTACTAGGCCTCTGCTCAGCCTGCCCTGCTAGGCCTCTGCTCAGCCTGTACTACTAGGCCTCTGCTCAGCCTGCCCTGCTAGGCCTCTGCTCAGCCTGCCCTACTAGGCCTCTGCTCAGCCTGTACTACTAGGCCTCTGCAGCAGGCGTACAAGTTGGGGAGGAAACATTCTGTGACTGATTCTGTAACCATTTGGACCTCTGTAAAAGACAAAACCTAAGAGAGGGAAATTTTCCCCAATTGGAGATCCTCCTGGGACTCTCAGAGATTCTAGAACAGGGGGAGGACTTCTACATGGGACCAAGATTCTGCAGTGACAAAATGGGATTAGCAAGCTAACAAAAATTCAGATCACAGGGATATTATGGGCTCTTTTGTACCTTAGGCTGTGAGGGCTAGGAATACCCAATTTCTTTTCACTGAAATGAGAAAAAAAAGGAAAAAAAAAAAGGATGCCTGGTTAATTGACAATATTTTCATGGCCATTTATTATTTAATAACCAGGTTTAAGACCATTTACCACATAACTTTTGACCTACTATCCCTTTCAACACATTTAATGAAATGTGTTTCTTATATGCAATTTTTATAATTTTACTTTCTATAGTATTTGATGATGAGCATGAAAGCAGCTGAACTTTCTTTAGATTTTCAAGGTATCTGATGGAGTTTATCAGCTTCTTTCTCATAGCTTTTTCACTACCCCCTGAATGATTAGACAGTGCTTTCATAACTGTGCGAGCACGAAGTGATAATGAAACACTTCTAATCAGAAAGTGGCTGAACAGAAGCGCAGAAATGATTGCTGGTTCAATCACTGAGTAACAAAGGACTGACAGCTCCCCCTAGTGCAGTTACAGGGTATAAATGTTTATTCTAGCTAATTTGGGAACCCCATTAAACCATCACAAGGTCAGGGTTTAAACCACATTTTACTCTATATTTTCACAAGTAGAATAAAAAACTGTAAGTTAAAATTCTAATTATCAGTTAGAAATAAGTTAAACACTATATAAATTATTCTTTTTGTAACTGAAAGACTTTATAACATCGTGCATTTATTTAAATTGTCGTACATCTGAAAAGACACAGATAAAAGTTAATTTTATCATTTCAGGACAGTCATTCATATTGACTTATCAAAACATGAGCATAGGATTTATTAGAATGGCAGATATTGATATACTACTGGTAAGACCAAAATATTTTTGACTAGATTTTCATGAGAAATTAGAAATAAAGTTAAATAACTGTCACTAATAAATTTGGAGAAAATTATAAAGTACCAAGAAAGAAACACATATTTAATTTTTCTTTTCAAAATGTTCTTCAAGTATGAACAATGCTTAGTAGAGATTGGTGACATTTTTGCTTAATTGCTTCATTCATCTAAATAGAAAATTATTCTGCATAATTTTAAGTTAATGTGCAACAAAAGAGAAAAGATTCCCCGAAGATGTTGAAAATTAAACTGAAAAGACCCAAAGGCTAAAATTATATGGAGCCACAAATTGTATGGAGAAAAACAAATCAGTAAGATTTGATCATTTGATGGAAAAAGCTTGACAGAGAAGAAATAATTTCTTTCAGATCTTACTCATTATTGAATATGAACATATGTTAATGATATTCATTCACAATTTAATTGCATTCACTTATCAGGTTAGAAGCAAGCTACTATTAAATGAAATCTAAAAATGTAAGCCATATAGAGTTGGTTAGCATTTAATATTAACCCACTATTTATTTTTTTGCAGTCAATAAAGTTAATAAAGAGAAGACCAAGCTTAAAACTAGAAAGGTGAAACTTTCAAAATTGTTTTGGGTTTTCAGGGAGAAATACAAATCTAATAATCCATGGTTAGCTACAGAGTTTCTGATATAAACATCCAGAAAAATGAGTCTTAAAGCAATTAGTTTTCATTAACAAAACTTATTGGGTCAACCCCCCCCCCCCCCCCAAACCCAAACGTCTTATCGTGTGTAATTTCTGGAAGGGGATCTAAATTTGGAGTCCTGGTTATGTCCAGCAGTGCTTATCTGGGCTTATTTACCCTCCCCAAGTCTGTTCAAATGCACCTGTCTTGACCACAGAAATGCAAGGGCGTGAGAAGAGCTCACTGTTTCTGGCTCGAGTTAATCATCTATTAGCCTGCCTCTGTGCCTCCTTGATGACCTTGGTTCTTTATTTTTTTTTTTTGTTTTGTTTTTAAATTTTTCTTCTTCTCTACCTACATATATTCTCTCAAAAACTTAGCTATGAGGACAAAAAAAGGAAGCACGTTTTCCAAAAGTAGCATTTTTCCAATTACCAAAAATTAGACTATGTTGCCATAATATGAGGATTGTTAAGATTAAGATGAAAAGACAAGAGAGTGCTTGTGATTCCAACAGTCCAGGTATAGATACCTTGACCATTTCGTCTGCTTATATGATTGAAATATGCTAGGCTACAAAATAATTATAACACACTGGAAAACCAACAAGAAAGTAATGTATACATGCAGGCGGAAAGCTAAGTGAAGTAGAACCTGAAATAGAAAGTAGATAGGAGATAGGTTTTAGCCCTGAGCACATTTCCTAATCCTGGTGCCTTGGTCTTTGGTTTTCATGGCTGGTCCAAGAAAAAGACTCTAATAGGAGACCCCTTTCCAGTATGATGGAACCTCAAATGATTTTCGTCTTGGTGTCAGGATGGACTAAACATACTGATCCCCATCCCCAGAGGATAGCAAGGCCAATTGCCTAGCTCAAGTACTTGGACTAGAATGGGAATAAATGTTAAAATTTACCACTACGAAGTGGCCTTATGCAAGTTTGCACCTTGAATTCACTCAGATTTGGTAGTCCAGAACTTTTCTGAATCATAATTTAGTTTCTAGAAGTCCAGGGTTGTTGGTGCCCTGAGATAACTGGCGAAAGCAGACCAAAGTTATCTTTGGGGACATTTACCTTCAACTGAGTCCTCAACTCATCCATTCATATAAAATACAAGAACTACGAACTCAATGTTAAAAATAACAAAATACGCAAGGAATCAAGGCACTATGATTGAAAGCCAGCAACAACAAAGCCAGCACAGTCATACTTACAAAGACTGCAGGTATTGGGATTATCAGATGCAGAATATGAAAGAAGAATGTTTAATATGTTTTAAAGAAATAACAGTGAGAGCTTAAAATAAAAAATAGGTTTTAGCCCTGGCTGGTTTGGCTCAGCGGTTAGAGCGTCAGCCTGCGGTCCGGAGAGACCCGGGTTCAGTTCCCGCTAAGGGCATGTACTTCGGTTGCAGTTTGTCCCCGGCCCTGGTTGGTCGTGCGGGTGGCAGCCACTCGATGTGTCCCTTCACATCGATGTTTCTCTCTCTCTCTCCCTTCCTCTCTCTCCCTCCCACTCTATCTGTACAAAAAATGGAAAAATATCCTCGGGTGAGGATAAAAAAAAATATATAGGTTTTAAAGAAACTGAGTAATCTCTAGACAAGAGATGTGCAATAAATGACATTAAAATAGTTGAAAAGGTTTAGCAACAGTTTATAAATAGAGAACTATGTACAAATGAGAGCTAATTCTGCTGAAATTATTCAGTTAGTACCTGAGAACAACTGATAGAATATGTAACAGAGATATACAGGCTAGAAGGAAAAATTCACTATAAGAATGGCTCAAAGGCAATATTTGAGAGGATAATTACTGTGGATTTTTCAGAACTGATAAAAAAATTCCAATTCACAGATTAAACCCCCACATTTCCAAATACAATGAAAATAAAATAAGAAACTCACATTTAGTTGTATTAATGAGACAAAGAAATCTTTTTAAAAACTAGAAAGAAAGCAGGTTAACTACAATTGAATGACATTTAGTTTGAGATATAATTTATTACTGGCAACAGTTGGGAGGCCCAGGACAGTGAAAGCGGACTTTTAGTGTGCTGGGACAAAACAGATATCACCTTAGAATTGTATTCTTAGCAAAAAAACATCTATCGAGAATGAAAATAATTTTCAAAACAATAAAAACGTTTCTAGCCATCAACCTTTGTTAAGAAAATTCTGAAGGGTGTATTTCATGAAAAAGAAAGTGATTCTAAATGTAGATCTGAAGTGGGAGAAGAAATGCTGAGAAAGGATAAGTCTGTGGAAGCACTGACTATATAAAATAATATCAATAGGTCCTACAGGATTAAAAAAACAAGGACGACAAATGTACTACAAAAGGAGTAATCCCACCAGCAGTAAGAGTTCCCTTTTCTCCACATCCTTGTCAACACATGTTCTTTGTTAACCTCTTGATAATAAAAATTCTCACAGGTGTGAGTTGATAACTCCTTATGGTTTTGATGTGCAGTTCCCTGAAGATTAGTGATACTGAGCATTTTTTTTTTATATATCTCTTGGCCATCTATATGTCTTCTTTGGAGAAATGTCTTATTTTCATATGCATCTACCATAAAAAACAGTATAAAGATTTTTCAAAAAACTAAAAATAGATTTACCACATGACCTAGCAATTTCACTTCTGGGTATTTATCCAAAGAAAACAAAAATTAATTTAAATATATGTGTGCACCCCTATATTCATTGCAGCATTATTTATAATAGCTAAGATATGGAAGCAACCTAGGTATCCATCAACAGATTAGTGGATAAAGAAGAAGTGGTACATATATACAACAAAATATTATGCAGCAATAAAAAAGAATGAAATCTGCAAATCTGCCTTGGTTGGTTTTGCTCAACGGTTAGAGCATCAGCCTGTGGACCAGTGAGTCTTGGGTTCAATTCTGGTCAAGGGCACATACCTCGGTTGTGGTTTGTCCCCAGCCCTGGACTGGGTTGTGGGAGAGGCAACCAGTCAACGTGTCCCTCTCATATTGATGTTTTTCTCTTTCTCCCTTCCTCCCAGTCTGTCTGAAAATAAATAGAAAAATATTCTTGGGTGAGGATTAAAAAAAAAAAAAGGATGAAATCTTACCTTTTGGGACAACTGGATGGACTCAGAAGGTATTATGCTAAGTGAAATAAATCAGATGGAGAAAGATAAATACTATATAATTTACTATATGTGAAATCTAAAAAGAAATCCAAAACCAATGAACAAACAAAACACAAACAGACTCATAGAAAAAGAGACTAGAGAGCTGGTTGCCAGAGGGGAGGAGGAGGGGGATGGGTGAAAAAGGTGGAAGGGGAATATAGTCAATAATATTGTGATAAGTTTGCATGGTGACAGTGATTACTAGAATTAGTTGGGTGATCACATTGTAAGGTATCAAAATATTGAATCACTATATTGTACACTAGAAACTATTATACAGTGGAACCTTGGTTCTTGAACTTAATTTGTTTCAGAAGGCTGTTTGAGAAGTGATTTGTTCAAAAATTGAATCTTTTTTATTCCATTAGACATAATGTAAATGGAATTAATCCATTTCAGATCCCCAAATGACTCAGTTTTCATCTTTCTTATATAAAGCACATGTCTAATATACTGTTTAATCTATAAATAAACACTTATTTTCTTAAATTTATCACACCACCCCCTACTAGCCTTAAGGGAATTTTTCATATATCACTGCCTCCGAAATGCTATCATTGGCTAACTGCTTTTTCCTTATCCAAATCAACAACAATTTTTCTTCTCTATTCAGTTGCCTGTGATTGTTGTTTTGTGAGCACTTTCACACTCTTAGCAATATTAGCACTCTTAATGGTCTATTCATGTTTTAAAATTGTGCTAATCATGGATTTCACCAGCAACAAAAGTATTCCCTCCTTTGCTGCTTGAGAGATGCTTTTTGTCTTGCTGAGGTGTCAGCATGAAAGGGTTGTCAGGTCGAAAACCAAAGTTTTGTTCCATAGCCCAGTCATTTTTTTCCCGTAAACAACTTGGTCAAGAACTGAATTGTTCGCCCTGGCCGGTTTGGCTCAGCGGTTAGAGCGTCCACCTGCGGTCCGGAGAGACCCGGGTTCGGTTCCCGCTAAGGGCATGTACCTCGGTTGCAGTTTGTCCCCGGCCCTGGTTGGTCGTGCGGGTGGCAGCCACTCGATGTGTCCCTTTCACATCGATGTTTCCCTCTCTCTCTCTTCCTCTCTCTCCCTCCCACTCTGTCTGTACAAAAAATACAAAAATGTCCTCGGATGAGGATAAAAAAAAAAAAAAAAAAAAAAGAACTGAATTGTTCAAGATGGGAGGCGTTTGAGGACTGAGGTTTGACTGTACTAATATTATATACCAACTATACTTAAATATAAGAAAAGAGAAATAAATTGTTTTTAAAAGGAGTAATCAAAGTTTTACAATGTTCCAGATTTCTTATATAATTTAAGAAAGTTGTAAAGATATTAACTCTAAACTTGGTTAAGTTAAATAACATGCCAACATTTTTGGGGTGACTACTGTATGCCACCTAAATGCCAAAGGCCCCAAAATTTATATCTTCAGTCCAGACCTCTGCTCTGAACTCCAGGCTCATATACCAAACTGTTTTCTTGACAGTTCCACTTGAATGTCTATTAGACAATTCAAACTCACCACGTCCTAAAGATAATTCCTTATCTGCCACCTCCACCAACTGAAAAAAATAAAACAAAAACCATCTGTCATAATTGCAAGCTTTCCAGTCTCATTTTATCGAAACTCTATCTTTCCAGTTTCTCAATACAAAAAAAAAAAAGTCTCTTTTTCAGTCCATCAGGAAGTGTGGATGACTCTATGTTAAAACTGTTTCCAGACCACATCCCACCACTTCCCATCGCTAGCATCCTGCTCCGAGAAAAACTTGCTGGGATACTTGTTGAGATTTATCAAATTACAGAGCATTTGGGGGGCAATTTACATTTTAACAATGTTGAATCTTTCAACTAATGAAAATCACTTCCTCTTAGCTATGTTTAATGGTTTTTAATGTACAATTCTTATACATTTTTTATCAAATTTATCCTTAGGTATTTCATATCATTGATCCTTTATTAATGGTGTCTTTTATTTAACTTAAATGTATAACCATTTGTTGCCAGGATTTAGGGGAAAAAAAAACAATTTTTGTGCATTGATATTGTATCCTGGAACTTTGGTAAATTCACTCATTGGTTATTTTAGGTTTATATAGTCTGTAGAATTTTCTGCACACCATTTGTGAATAAAGACTGCTTCCCTTCTTCCTTTCTGATCTAGAAGATTTTTCTTTCTTTCCCCTATTTTATTGTATTGACTAGGACCTCGAGTTCAATGTTGAATACAAGTAGTGACAGTGGACATCTTTTCCTTCTTACTGATCTGAGGGGGAAGTTATTTAGTCTTTAACCATTGAGTATAATGTTAGCTACAAATGATTTGTAGATGCTCCTTGTTGGGTTAAGGAGGTTTCCTTCTATTTCTAGTTTGTACAGAGTTTTTATAAGGAATAGATGTCAAGTTTTGTTAAATGACCTTTCCGCATCTATTGAGATGATTATGTAGTTTTTCTTTTTTAGTTTGTTAATATATGAATTATACTGATTGATTTTCATGTTAGATTAACCTTGCATTTCTGCAGTGGGACATACTGCATAATCCTTTTTATAAATTGATTAATTTAATTTGCTACACTTTGTTGAGAAGTTTTACATCTGTTCTTGAGGAATCTTGGTTTATAGTTTTCTTTCCTGTAATACTTTTGTCTGGTTTTGGTATCTATGAGTAATGCTGGTCTCATAGAGTGAGTGGCTAAGTATTCCTTCCTCTACAGTTTCATTGAAGAGTTTATGTAGAATTGGTATTATTTGCTCCTTAAATGTTTTTTATTTTATATAAATTTTATTGATTTTTAGAGAAAGAGAGAGAAACATTGATGGGAGAGAGAAACATCCATTGAGCAGTTGCCTCCTGCATGAGTCCCAACAGGGGATCCAAATCGAAGCCTGGGTATGTGCCCTGACCAGGAATCAAATCCCCCTTTGGTGTACTGGACCATGCTCCCACCAACTGAGCCACACTGGCCAGGGCTGTTCTTTAAACGCTTGCTGAATTTTAACCAGAGAGGTGAGCACTGTATAAAGTAAGAGCTTTGCAGGTGTGCAAGGAGGATCCCTCCAGTCTGCAGCTGAGTCATATATTTTTCTGCTTCTTTGCCTACTTACCATTTTCTGATAGGATAATACAAGGGTTGTGAATTTTATCTTATTAACATCCATATATTTTGTGTTACTATAAATATTTTTGAGATTTGTTCTGGAATGCCATTTATTTTCTTGAAAGGTCCTTTTATGATTTGCTTTTAAGCTTTGTTGGTGGGGTCCAAGCAGATCTCATTTTAAAGTTGTTCCGCTAATGAGGCAATGCTATAGGAGTACTCCCCCTTGTAGTATAAATTACAAGGTATTTCCACTCTGGAACACAAACTAGTGCTGGGCCGATGAGCTGAAGCAGCTGCTCTATCATCCGGTTAGGCTGTTCTTTTCCTGGCTGGGGTAGTGTCATCACATGCCCACATTGATCAGTGTCCGCTGCAGACGGAAGAGGGCCCTGCTGCAGATCTTGAGAGCTTTTTCTCTTTATGGAGCTCTCACTTCTCTAGTTCTCTGCCCCATAAACTCCAACTCCTTTGGCCTCCCCACACTCTCAGCATCATCTCCTGAACTCAGGGAAGCTGCCCAGCTACTCCTGCTGCTCTTCCCTTCCGGCAGTAAGCAGGCAATGGTAGCGCCCCCTTGTGTGTTTCTCCCATTTTCGGAATCATTGAACTGATGTCAAATGTCTGAAACACATTGTTTCATGTATGTGGTCCTGTTTTTCAGACATCCCATCTTTACAAAAGTGAAAGTCTCAAATTCACAACTTATACCAATTTTGATTTCCATGATTCTGTCTTTTCTGCTTGTCTCTTTGCTTCTAATTAGATGTTAGGATTCATTAAGTCAAAGCCATGTTAAATGGGAATCCAGGGTTTGGAGAAATAAAAGAACAGGAAATTAATACACTTAAAGAAAAAGCATTTCAACACATCTTTACTGGATTCCTTCTATCTGTATGGCATGTTACAAAAAACAAGTAAACAAACAAACAAAAACCCAGCTTTTCTGAGACTTCAGGATTACTCTGTGAAAGAGGATACCCCATTTCTTTTGTTTATTTTTTATCCTCACCTGAGGACATTTTTCCATTTTTTGTTCAGATAGAGTGGGGGAGGGGGGAGAGGGAGAGAGAGAGAGAGAGAGAAACATTGACGTGAAAGGGACACATTGAGTGTTTTCCACCCGCACGACCCAACCAGGGCCGAGGACAAACTGCAACCAAGGTACGTGCCCTTAGCGGGAACTGAACCTGGGTCTCTGGACCACAGCTGACGCTCTAACCTCTGAGCCAAACTGGCCAGTGCACCCCATTTCTTTTGCTCTTTGCTTCTTCCTTCATTTATTGCCCAAGTTTCTTTAAAAAGTACTTCCCCAACCAGACAGCTATGTTTACTGCTTGGAAGTTTTATGTATCTGTGATTCCTCCCTCATGGCTTCAGGCTTCCTGAGGCTGCTTATTCAACCACTCCACCCTGATTTGAGAAGAAACTATAAGGCCATTAGCTGCATCCACTTAGGAATGATCTTACAAAACCTGACTCTTGCCCTCATCTAAGTTCAATTACGTGTTCTGTTTTCCTGAATTTGCTGATGCTTTATTTTTGTCGGGCGCATGGGCTGCGGTGCTGGCCTTGTAAGAGCAGTGTGTGCCCTTGCAGGAGCATAACGTTCTGCTACATTTGTGTCACACATTTGCTACACAATGAAAGGCTGCAGCTAGGAGGTTCAAGGCAATGTCAGCTCATGGTGGGTGTGAAGCTCAGCTAGACTCCTCTGATTTCTGGAAGAAACATTACTTTAAATTGATCTGTCATTTGCAAAACCACAGACCCAATAAATATTTCTTTAGAGGTTGCTACCAGCCTTTACGGGGACATGGAGCTCTCTGAAGACTCCAAATCTGATCAAATTCTTAGACTTTTGACTATTTTTTGAACTGCCAACTGAATCAAATAGTTACTTTTCCTTAATATAAGCCTAGCTAAAGAAAGGGTTCTATGTCCCCTTAGAGGTATTCATGGTGCCCAGTTATGCCCTCTCATGGGAAAGGGAAACCTAAGACGTTTAGAAGGTGTGGAGACAACCACTTGTCAGTCTATAGTTGGTGAGAACCTACAAAGTGCACAGACCAAGGATACGAAGAAGAAAACTCTTGTTTGTTCACACTGTACTACAGTGATCCTTAATTATGTTCCTTGTGTTTATGTACCTTGTCTGTCTCCTCTTTGAGGTTGAGACCAGACTATGCAGTTTTATGTGACTGGTGAGGTACCAGAGCAGTGGCTCACAGACAGGGCTTCCTCGAGAACCAGGTGTCTGTCTGCACATGCTGCCTCCCTCTCCTGAACCAGCCCAGATGCCCATCTTAGCTCGTCTTTGAGTTCAGGTAAAAACACTAGCAAGCACTGTCAACTTGAGTGAACAGTGGAGAGGTAGGCGGCATATGAGATCACGTGCTCCTTATCAAACAGTACAAAAGTTCTACATAGACAGTGATGTTCTCCAAAGTGATTTCTAGCTACAGAGCTGGCTGTAGTGTCACCTCTCATATTCCCATTATCCCACACCAGGCCCTCTGGGTTCTCTCTCCTCACTTTGAGACTTCTTCTAGGGCAGTGGTTCTCAACCTTCCTAATGCCACGACCCTTTAATACAGTTCCTCATGTTGTATGTGGGCGTATCTGCCTGTGGGCGGACCCGCCTGGAGATGGATAGAGGAGTAGTGTCTGGGTTCCTAAGACCATCAGAAATATGTTTTCCGATGGTCTTAGGCGACTTTTGTGAAAGGGTTGTCTGACCCCCAAAGGAGTCACGACCCACAGGTTGAGAACTGCTGTTCTAGAGGGATCTTCACATGCCTTTCCCTTCTCTAATGGAAAGAAATTCATCATTGAGGTCCGGAGACCGAAAAATGGCGGCGGAGTGAACGGAGCTACACAGACCGTCTCCCAGAACCAAACTGGAATTACAACTATAACACAGACAAATCGACGGGAAAAACCAACAGAAAAGCAGCTTGCGAGGACCATACAACGAGGGACACTGACTCCAGCCCGGTAGGCTTGCGAAGGCGCGAGACGGGGCTGGGAGCCCAAGGTCGGCAGCTCGGCAGCGGCCTCAGCTATAAGCGGCGCCCGCGGGTCACACTCCCAGGCGGCCCCACAGCGCAGCCGGGACTGAGGCTAAAACAGCCACAGCCACTCACCTTGGGCTCCGGCAGAGGGAGGGCAGACTGGACTGGAACTGTGTCGGGACACTCGGGGTTTGGAGGGCGCTCAGAGCTTTGGCTGAGTGCAGCCACTCAGGACGGTGGCCACATTGCTTCTTCCCAGGGCTCTGAGAGAGGCAGCAGCCCCTCCCTCGGAGATCCAACCCCACCCTGTGGGCCATTGAAGTGTTAATTGAGGCTCACTAAGGACCAGCATCTGCCCCACCCTCGTGAAAGCCCCTTGGCTGAGCACCAGAGGGAGTTTTTCAATCAACTGACAACCCAAAACTCATCAATTAACCTAGACTGCTAGCTTCCAGGCAAAAAGCTAGAGGATAACAGTACGTTTCCTGGGCTGGCAGCTTTAACCAGGAAAGTAAGACTTGACAGTGGTGTTCAACGCGGGTCCTCCCTCGCTCATCTAAACACAGGAGAGGGAGCCACAAACAGCAGAACACCAACACCCACAGGGAGAACTTGACAGGCTCCAAAGCCCAGAGTGATAGCTAAAATGGTGAAACACAGAAACAGAAGCCAAATGAAAGAGCAAACCACCTCCACCGAAGATGAGATCAATGTGGAGCAATTAGGCATGTTAACAGAGCTAGAATTCAGAGCCATGATCTTGAGGAAGCTGAACAGCATGAGTACGGACATAGAGACACTGAAAATAAGCCAAATGGAAATTAAAAACCAACAAGAAGAGATAAAAAATGACATATCCGAAATGAAAAACACATTGGAAGATTTAAAAAGCATAGTAGGGGAAGCTGAGGACCGGATCAGCGAATTAGAAGACAGGGTAGAAAAAATCAACCAATCAGAAAAACAAAAGGAAAAAACTATTAAAAAACAGGAAGACAGCTTAAGAGAACTATGGGACAACTGGAAACGTAATAATATTCGCATCATAGGAGTCCCCGAAGAAGAAGAAAAGGAGCAAGGGATAGAGAATATATTCAAAAAAATAGTGAGAGAAAACTTCCCTAATTTGGTGAAGGAAGAAGGCATTCAAGTTCAAGAAGCACAGAGAGTCCCAAGTAAGAAGAACCCAAACAGGCCCACACCAAGACACATAGTAATTAAAATGCCACAAATTAAAGACAAAGAGAGAATCCTAAAAGCAGCAAGAGATAAGCAACAGGTTACCTACAAAGGGAACCCCATAAGGCTCTCAGCTGACTTCTCACAAGAAACACTACAGGCCAGAAGGGAATGGCATGAAGTAATCAAAGTCATGAAAAACAAGAATCTGAATCCAAGACTACTCTACCCAGCAAGGCTATCATTCAAAATAGAAGATCAAATAAAGAGCTTCCCAGACAAAAAAAAGCTAAGGGAATACATTAGCACCAAACCAGCACTGCAAGAAATGTTAAAAGGACTGCTGTAATTAGCAGTAGAAATGGGAACAAAAATAGAACCACACTAAACAAAAATGGCAATAAATAAGTACATATCAATAATCACCTTAAACGTAAATGGACTGAATGCTCCCATAAAGAGACACAGAGTAGCTGATTGGATAAGAAAGCATGACTCATCTATATGTTGTTTACAAGAGACCCATCTCTCAACAAAAGACTCACATAGGTTGAAAGTGAAGGGATGGAAAAAAATTTTCCAAGCAAATGGAAAGCAAAAAAAAGCTGGGGTAGCAATTCTCATATCTGATAAAATAGATTTCAAAATGAAGACCATAACTAGAGACAAAGACGGCCACTACATAATATTGAAAGGATCTATCCAACAGGAAGATATAACCTTGATAAACATATATGCACCCAATATAGGAGCACCAAAATATATTAAAAATCTTCTGGAGGACTTCCAAGGAGAAATCGACAACAATACAATCATAGCTGGGGACTTCAACACCCCGTTGACAGCACTGGATAGATCCTCTAGGCAAAAAATTAGCAAGGAAACAGAGACTCTAAATGAAGCACTAGACCAAATGGATTTAATAGATATCTACAGAGAATTACACCCCAAAACTACAGAATACACATTCTTCTCAAGTGCACATGGGACATTCTCAAAGATAGACCACATGATAGGACACAAACTAAATCTCTACAAGTTCAAGAAGATTGAAATCATATCAAGCATCTTCTCAGATCACAATGGCATGAAACTAGAAATCAACTGCAACAAGAACATGCAAAGACATTTCAACACATGGAGGCTAAATATCATGTTATTAAACAATGAATGGGTCACCGAGGAGATCAAGGAAGAAATCAAAAACTTCCTGGAAACCAATGAAAATGAACACACAACAACACAAAATCTATGGGATGCAGCGAAAGCAGTTCTGAGAGGGAAGTTCATAGCACTACAGGCCTACCTCAAAAAACAAGAAAAATTTCTAATTGACTGTCTAACCTCACAACTTAAAGAATTAGAAAGCAAACAAAAAGAAAACCCCAGAGCAAGTAGAAGGAAGGAAATAGTAAAGATCAGAGCAGAAATAAATGACATAGAGACCAAAAAAACAATTCAAAGGATCAATGAAACAAAGAGCTGGTTTTTCGAAAAGATAAACAAGATTGATGGACCCTTAGCTAGACTCACCAAGAAACAAAGAGAGAGAACCCAAATACACAAAATCAGAAATGAAAGAGGAGAAGTAACAACCAACACCACGGAAATACAAAAGATCGTTAACAACTACTATGAACAACTATATGGCAACAAATTCGACAATCTCAGCGAAATGGACAAATTTCTAGAAACACACAGTCTCCCAAAACTATTCCCAGAAGAGATAGAAAACTTGAACAGACCAATAACAACTAAGGAAATTGAAGAGGTAATCAAGACTCTCCCAGCAAACAAAAGCCCAGGCCCAGATGGTTTCACGGGGGAGTTTTACCGAACATTCAAAAAAGAACTAACACCCATTCTCCTCAAACTATTTCAAAAAATTCAAGAAGAAGGAAGACTTCCAAACACGTTCTATGAGGCCAGCATAATTCTAATTCCAAAACCAGAAAAAGACACTACGAAGAAAGAAAACTACAGGCCAATATCCCTGATGAACATAGATGCCAAAATCCTGAACAAAATACTAGCAAATCGGATCCAGAAATACATCAAAAAAATTATTCACCATGACCAAGTGGGATTCATTCCAGGGATGCAAGGCTGGTACAATATTCGCAAATCAATAAACGTGATACACCACATAAACAAAATGAAGAATAAAAACCACATGATCATATCAATAGATGCTGAAAAAGCATTCGACAAAATCCAGCATCCATTTCTGATAAAAACGCTCAGCAATGTAGGAATAGAGGGATCATATCTCGACATAATAAAGGCCATATATGAAAGACCTACAGCCAACATCATACTCAATGGACAGAAACTAAAAACATTTCCATTAAGAACAGGAACAAGACAGGGATGTCCACTTTCGCCACTCTTGTTTAACATTGTACTGGAAGTCTTAGCCACAGCAATCAGACATGAAGAAAAAATAAAAGGGATCCAAATTGGAAAGGAGGAAGTGAAACTGTCATTATTTGCAGATGACATGATATTGTACATAGAAAACCCTAAAGACTCCATCAAAAATCTATTAGACTTAATAAATGAATTTGGCAAAGTAGCAGGATACAAAATTAACGTCAAGAAATCGACGGCATTCTTGTACATCAATGATGAACTCACAGAAAGAGAAACTGAAAAAACAATCCCATTTACCATCGCTCCAAAAAAATTACGATACCTAGGAATAAACTTAACCAAAGAAGTAAAGGACCTATTTGCAGAAAACTACAGGTCATTGAAAAAAGAAATAGAGGAAGATATAAAAAAGTGGAAGAACATACCCTGTTCATGGATTGGAAGAATTAACATAATTAAAATGTCCATACTACCCAAAGCAATCTATAGATTCAATGCAATCCCCATCAAAATACCAACGACATATTTCATAGAACTAGAACAAATACTTCAAAAGTTCATATGGAACCAAAAAAGACCCCGAATAGCCACAGCAATCTTGAAAAAGAAGAACAAAGTTGGAGGGATCACATTACCAGATATCAGGTTATACTACAAAGCGACTGTAACCAAAACAGCCTGGTACTGGCACAAGAACAGGCATATAGACCAGTGGAACAGAACTGAAAACCCAGAAATGGACCCAAGGCAATATGCTCAATTAATATTTGACAAAGGTGGCAAGAGCATACAGTGGAGTAAAGACAGCCTCTTTAATAAATGGTGTTGGGAAAATTGGACAGCTACATGCAAAAAAATGAAACTCGACCATCAACTTACACCATACACAAAAATAAACTCAAAATGGATAAAAGACTTAAATGTGACCCGTGAATCCATAAAAATTCTAGAAGAAAATGTAGGCAACAAAATTTCGGACATCATACGGAGCAGAATTTTCACTGATACATCACCTAAGGCAACAGAAATAAAGGAGAAAATGAACACATGGGACTACATCAAACTAAAAAGCTTCTGCACAGCAAAAGAAACGATCATCAAAATGGAAAGGCAACCCACTGTATGGGAGAACATCATTGCCAATGATGTATCAGATAAGGGGTTAATTTCCAATATATACAGAGAGCTCACACAACTCCACAAAAGGAAGACAAAGAACCCAATTAAAAAATGGGCAGAGGAGCTGAATAGACACCTCTCCAAACAGGACATACAAATGGCCAAGAGACATATGAAGAAATGCTCAACATCACTAATCATCCGAGAGATGCAAATTAAAACAACAATGAGGTATCACCTCACACCTGTCAGAATGGCCGCCATCAACAAATCATCAAACAACAAGTGTTGGCGAGGGTGTGGAGAAAAGGGAACTCTAATACACTGCTGGTGGGAATGCAGACTGGTGCAGCCGCTATGGAAAACAATATGGTGCTACCTCAAAAAATTAAAAATTGAACTTCCATTTGACCCAGTGATCCCACTGCTGGGAATATACCCTAAGAAGCCTGAAACACCAATCAGGAAGAATATATGTACCCCCATGTTCATAGCAGCACTATTTACAATAGCTAAGATCTGGAAACAGCCCAAGTGTCCACCAGTAGATGAATGGATCAAAAAGCTGTGGTACATATACACAATGGAGTACTATGCAGCGGTAAGAAAGAAAGATCTCTTATCCTTTGAGACGACATGGAGGGACCTGGAAAGTATTATCCTAAGTGAAAGAAGCCAAGCAGAAAAAGACAAATACCACATGATCTCACTTATATACGGAATATAATGAACATAACAGTCTGAGGAATACAGTAGACCCAGACACATGGAAGTAGGGCACAGACTGACATCCCTCAGAAGAGGGGATGGGGGGTGGGGGGGTGGGAAGAGATAAACCACAGAACTTATATGCATGTATGCATGACCAATGGACATGGACAACTAAGCCGGGGACAGGGTGGAGGGGGTGGGGTGGGGGGTGCCAATGGGGTAAAAAGGTAAAATATCTGTAACAAAAAAATAAATAAAAATTCATAAAAAAAAAAAAAAAAAAAAAGAAATTCATCATTGAACCAACAATTGCCCCCCCCCCCACACACACACCTCTTTTATCACTGCTGTTCACCCGAACTATGAGCTCTCCAGGTAATAGGTTCCAACTTTTTTAGAAGGCACTTTGGTGTTCATCTTCTGTTACTTATACATTCCTTTGAGTCTCACTTTAAATCCAATAACATTTTCAAAATATTCTTTTCGAACACTGACAGTGATTTTCCCAAAGAGAATTATGCACTGAATCTTCTCCATCACTTTACATCAGAGTTCGAAGTACAAGGACAGATCACAGTGAGGTGGAATGACCAGAAAAGGCCAAAGGTAAAGGTAGAGTGGAGTTGGACCTTGATACAGGAGTAGGGTCAAGGGGTAGGGTGCAAAAGGAGACCATTTCAAGCTTTTTTTCTAAACTTTCAAGCTATTCATATGTCTTCCTACGTAGAAGCATGACAGAAAAAGCTAGATATGATTATCACATTCTCCAAAGTGTGATATCACATTCTCTATAAGCTCTGATGATTTCGAAGTCATTTAGGAAGATGTCAAATCTGCACTCCAGAAGGGACCTAGAGTAGAATGCATGGGAGAGAATGCATGGATCCAGGGATGTGTGTCATGTGATAGTGGTTACTGCAGTAAAAACGTGTTGAACCTATCTGTTACTTCTCCTACTATGTTATAGAATCACATTACATATGGGAATCAAATTATAAAGTTATCCTGCAAGGCAAAAATTACATATATAAAACTATGCACACATACACACACTCATTCACTCACACTCACACACATTCACATTCAACATATTTACATTAATTTACACTCAGTTACACACACACACATACAATTTTTTATTGATTTTTAGAGAGAGAGGAAGGGAGAAAGAGAAACATCAATTTGTTCCTCCACTTATTTATACATTTATTGGTTGATTTTTGTATGTACCCTGATTAGGGATTCAACTCCCAAACATGGCATATCAGGACAACACTCTAACCAACTGAACTACCTGGCCAGTGCCTACACTCACATTTTAATAAGGTGCTATTGATATGTCCAACACGACTAATCTTTCCCGCAGCATTGGGATAGCAAAGCAAGAATGTAAAAATTGAATAATGGTGAGTTCAAAGCATGGTGGGGGGATATCTAGTTACCATGAGTTATTCTGTTTCACTTGGCACTGTGCCCTGAAATTTACTCCAGCACATCCCTGTGAAGTTAAGACAAACATTTCCCATCCCACTCCAACTTAAAACATCAACCAGACATATGAGGCCAGTTGATCTTAATTTTTTATTTAAATGGACTTCTCCCATGAAGAATAACAAAAGATGCAAAAAGCCCAGATAATTTTGAATAAGGAGAAAAATATTTTCTACTTAATAAATTATATTGGGGTAACCAGATAGCTCTTTGGAAAAATAAAATCTAAGTTGGATGCTTACCTAACATCTAACAAAAAAATAAACAAATTTCAGTTGGATCAAAAATGAAAAGGCTTAAAAAACTGAAGCCCAATGTACTAATATATTAGAAGAAAACATATAAAAACATTAATGGTCTCTATAAGAAGGAAATCATACAGAAAAATATGATCCAAAGCATAAAAACTATAAAAGATGTTACTTGCTCTCTGTCTAACGAGCATACTTTTCATGCTCTCCTGTACTACTGCTTTGCTTTCCCCTTTGCATTTCTTTTATCCCAGGTAGTTTCACACTGATTCACAAAAAATGTTTGCTTCTCAGGGATTCTTTGGGTACAGAAAATAAAAATGAGGAGCCCCTAGCAACCTAAGGCCACACAAATTTTATGGCAACACTGATCTTATAAGAATCAAACAGTTCAAATCTGACCATTGTTCAAAGGAACTTTAAATTTTTTATTTAAAAAAGTGCGTGTGGATGTGCGTGCGCACGAGCACACACACACACACACACCACAAATGCCAGAATATCACAGGGTGCCAACCTGTTTTTTTTTTTTTTTAATCACTTTAATTGTTTAATTACAGTTGACATGCAATACTACACTAGTTTCAAGTGTACACCCCAGTGACTAGACACTATATGACATACTAGGCAATCATCCTGATAAATCCAACACCCATCTGACACCATGCATAGTCACCTGAATACCACTGATTATATTCCCTGTGCTGCACTCCATATCCCCATGACCACTAATCAGCACCTTCTAATCTCTTTACCCCTTTCACCCAACCCCCTCAACTCCCTCCCATCCAGCAACCAAAATATTCTCAGTATCCATGAGTCTGTTTCTGTTCTGTTTGTTCATTTATTTTGTTTTTTAGATTCAGTTGTAGATAGGTATGTATTCATAGCCATTTTATTGTTTATATTTTTTAATCTTTTTCTTCTTCTTCTTCTTTTTAAAGAAGATCCTTTAATATTTCATGTAATACTGATTTGGTGGTGATGAACTCCTTTAACTTTTTCTTGTCTGGGAAGTACTTTATATGTCCTTCAATTCTAAATGATAGCTTTGCTGGGTAGAGTAATCTTGGTTGTAGGTCCTTGCTTTTCATTACTTTGAATATTTCTTGTTAATCCTTCCTGGCCTGCAAAGTTTCTGTTAAGAAATCATCTGAGAGTCTTATAGGAGTTCCCTTGTAAGTAACTAACTGCTTTTCTCTTGCTGCTTTTAAGATTCTGTCTTTGTCTTTAACCTTTTGCATTTTTAGTATGATGTGTCTTGGTGTGGACCTCTATGGGTTCATCTTGTTTAAGACTCTCTGTACTTCCTGGACTTGTATATTTACTTCCTTCATCACATTAGGGAAACTTTCTGCCATGTTTTTACATAGGTTTTTCAATTTCTTGCTCTCTTTCTTCTTCTTCCAGCACCCCCATAAATGTAAATGTTGGGATGCTTAAAGTTGTCCCAGAGGCTCACTCCTTGCTTTTTTAGATTCTTTTTTCTTTTTGCTGTTCTGATTGGGTGTTTTCTACTTCCTTATTTTTCAAATCTCTGATTTGACCCTCTGCTTTATCTACTTCACTTTTGATTCTCTGCAATGTATTCTCTTTTGTTGTTGTTGTTAATCCTCATCTGATAATATTTTTTTCATTGATTTTCAGAGATAGAGAGAGAAACATTGATGTGAGAGAGACACATTGATTGGTTGCCTTCCACACATGCCCCGACCAGAGTTGGATATTGAACCTGCAATGCAGGTATGTCCCCTTCACCAGGAATTGAACCTGAAACCCTTTGGTGCATGAGCTGATGCTCTAACCACTAAACCACACCAGCTAGGTCCCTGTAATGTATTTTTAAAATTTCAGTTAATGTATTTTTTATTTCTGATTAATTCTCTTTATGTTTTCTAGTGACGTTTCTTTTTAAATTTTCAGTAAATTTAAAAAAAAAAGTATTTATTTATTTATTTATTTTAGAGAGAGATAGAAACATCAATGAAGAAGAAACATAGATTTGCTGCCTTCTGCACAACCCCTACTGGGGATTGAGTCCACAACCTGGACATGTGTCCTGACCAGAATAAAACCAGCAACCTTTGGTGTATGGGATGACACTCAGCCACACATGAGTGTAGGACCAGACAGTTCCTCATCTCTGCCTTTCCTACCAGTCTCAGTGTGGCTTCTTCATATCTTTAGTTGTAGAACTTCTTCTGTTCAGCTATATTTCAGGCAGTTCTGAATGATGATTGTTTTGCCATTTTGATGTCATTGTGGGAAGATTTGAGTGTCACATTTACCTACATTGCCATCTTGACTGGAAAGATCATACAGTTCTCAAAAAATTTCATTTCTATCCTGGAACAAAACATTCAGTTTATTGAGAAGGATTGAACACTTGATGTCTGCATCCTCATTTCCCCCTTTAGGATTGCATGAATTTATAGAAAATCATTGAATAATGCTTTATTTTAAAATAAGGAGGCCTTCCTTCCTTCCTCCCTCCCTCCCTCCCTCCCTTCCTTCCTTCCTTCCTTCCTTCCTTCCTTCCTTCCTTCCTTCCTTCCTTCCCTCCCTCCCTCCCTCCCTCCCTCCCTCCCTCCCTCCCTCCCTCCCTCCCTCCCTCCCTCCCTCCTTCCTTCCTTCCTTCCTTCCTTCCTTCCTTCCTTCCTTCCTTCCTTCCGCTTTCTTTCTTTTCTTTGTTGATTTCAGAGAGAGAAGGAGGGAGAGATAAAAACTTCGATTGGCCGCCTCCTGCATGCCACCACTGGGGATCAGGCCCACAACCTGGGCATGTGCCCTGACTGGGAATCAAACTGGTGACCTCTTGGTGCATGGGTCCACACGCAAGCACTGAGCCACACCAGCTGGGCGAGGTCTTTCTATTTAAACTCAAATCACTAGATAATTGCCCTGGCCAATCTTTCTCAGTGGTTAAGCATTGTCCTGTGGACCAGAGAGTCTTGGGTTTGGTTCCCGTTAAGGGAACGTACCTTGGTTGCAGTTTGTCCCAGGCCCTGGTTGGGGTTATGTGGGTGGCAGCCACTCAATGTGTCTCTTTCACATTGATGTTTCTCTTTCTCTCTTCCTCCCTCTCTCCCTCCTGCTCTATCTGAAGATAAATGCAAAAATGTCCTCAGGTGAGGATAATAAAATAAATAAAAAATAAATAAAATAAAATCACTAGATAAGAAATCTCTAAGTTAAAGAATATATCCAATTAAATGATGTGAATACAATTTAATTTATATTTCTTACTTCATTTTATTTATTTGTTTGTTTACTTACTTATTAATAGTATTATAGATGTCTCCCATTTTCTTCCTTTTGGCCCCCTCCACCCATTTCCCACCCCACCCTAGGCCTTCCTCATGCTATTGTCTATGTCCATAGGTTATACATATATGCATATTTGTTCTTTGGTTAATCTTTTCCTGCCCACCCCCCAACCCCCCATATCTGTTATTCTGTTCCATGCACTTATACCTCTGAATCTATTTTTTCATCAGCTAACTTTATTCTTTAAATTCCACTTATAAGTGAGATCATGTGATACATGTCTTTCTCTAACTGGCTTATTTCACTTAGGATAATAGTATCCAGGTCCATCTATGCTGCCTCAAAAGGTAAAGGATTGCTTATTTTTACAGCTGCATTTTTACACTATTCCATTGTGTAACTGTACCACAGCTTTTGTATCCATTCATCTACTGATGGGCACTTGGGCTGTTTCCAGATCTTAGCTACTGTAAATAACATTACTATCAACATAAGGGTGCATATATTTTTTCTGATAGATGTTTCTGGATTCTTAGGATATATTCCCAGGAGTAGGATTCCTGGATCAAATGGAAACTCCATTTTTAATTTTTTGAGGAACTTCCAAACTGTTTTCCACAGTGGCTGCACCAGTCTGCATTCATACCAGTAGTGTACTAAGGTTCCCTTTTCTTCACATTCCTGCCAATACTTGTTGTTTGTTGGTTTATTGATGGTAGCCATTATGGCAGGTATGAGGTGACACCTCATTGTAGTTGAGCATTTTTTCATATGTCTATTGGCTATCTGTATGTCCTCTTTGGAGAAGTGCCTACGAGGTCCTTTGCCCACTTTTTAATTGGATTGTTTATCTTCCTGGTATTGAGATGTATGATTTTGGAAATTGTTTGTCAGATGTATCACTGGCAAATATGTTTTCCCATACAGTAGGTTCCCTTTTCATTTTGTTGATGGTTTCCTTTGCTGTGCAGAATCTTTTCAATTCCTGGTCAAAGAACATGCCCAGGATGTGGGCCAAATCCCCAGTGCAGGGCATGCAGGAGGCGGCCAATCGATGTTCTCATTCATTGATGTTCTTATCTCTTTCTCCCTCTCTTCTCCGCTCTCTCTAAAATCAATACAGAAAAACTAAATAAAAGCATCTTCTTTAATCTTGTTCAGTTATAGCCTTCAGGACCAAATTCTGTCTGGTAGTTCCATTGGGAATTTTTTTTATTTTTAATTTCTATTACTAATAGACTTAATTAACATGTTCAGGGCAGCTAAGCATGTGTCAGGCCTTAAACTAAGCACTGTGAATGTACTAACTCACTCAACATGAGAGATAGGTGGCTTTACCATTTTTGCTTTACACATGAGGAATTCAAAGTCGAGACAGTAAATAACTTGCCCAGGTATTATAAGAACCAGTATTAAAACTCAAATTTGTTAAGTGCCAAAGTCCTTTCTCTGAACGATGGCTTTATACTGGGTCAAACTGAATAATTCTATCTCGGTATATGCTTGATAAGAAGCAAGAACCAGAGTGACAATTTTTTTGAAAAATGACAATAACAATAATAACTTATATCTGTATAGTAAAGTATGGTTTACAATGAATTATCCAATCTTTTATCTCACTGAATCACTTCCAAGACTGGTTGTAGATGGTTTCTTGTCTCTGTTTTATAACAAAGAACCTGAAATTCAGGGACAGAGCAAGAAGGCAAGTTGTCCAGGCAATCAGTGGAAGACCCGGGCCTCAAAGCCAAGTTCCCCCACTACAAATTGAGTCCTCCATTCGGCACCCAACATCATGATGACACCTGTCTCCTTTATATTCCTGTGAGGAAAGGAAGATTTAGAGCAGCGGTTCTCAACCTGTGAGTCACAACCCTTTTGGGGGTCGAACGGCCCTTTCACAGGGGTCGCCTAAGACATAACAGTAACAAAATTACAGTTATGAAGTAGCAGCAAAAATAATTTTATGTTTGGGGGTCACCACAAGATGAGGAACTGTATTAAAGGGTCGTGGCATAAAGAAGGTTGAGAACCACTGGTTTAGAGGCTCCATATTGATACCCAGTGTTCTGCATGCCACCCAAATTCTCCCTTTTCTTCCCCAAATCTTGTTTTAATTATAGGGAAAGAAGGCAGGCAACCATTCTCTTCATGAGGCACCTCAGAGGTGCTATTTTGAGGATTTAATTCTGCTTAGAATACAATATCACTGGGAAGGTAGCCAGGATTGAAGTACATCCCTGTCTTTGCCATCAGCTCTGTAGTTCTATAGGCATCACTCAATAGCACCAGATCTCAGTTCAATTATCAGTAAATTCAGGGACAGAAAGCCAGAGACCTGGGATTCCTCCCAGCTTTAGCATGCTAGGTCTTCATCAAGGCTATGTTGATGTTTAGACTTTCAGTTGTTTTGAATTACCAGATTAGAATCAAAAGTGGAAGAATACAGACTTTTGTTTGATGACGTACATGAGAGAGTCTTTAGTGTCTACTAGTTAAAAATAATTTTCTTGGCTCCAAAAAGATAGTTGTGAAACATTTTGGCAGGACTTTATATAGAAGAACTTGACTATGGTTAGCCTATTTTAAATAATACTTATTGAGGTTGTTGAAAACAGACTCGTTCTTGAATACTGCTCTAGAACAAGATGATGCTATATTAACTTAATTCAGAGTGCTGTCATACTCCTATAATGGCTTTTACAGACAATCACCTTCCCAAATCCCTCCCAGGGCTTACCTTCAGTGGTCATCAAACCCTATTTCTTTACATATTTACTACATGCACTTTCTTTATTTTCTTTTCACTTCGCTCTCTCACTCTCCATATATTTTCTATTTCACCCACTTTAACTGTTTATTCTACTTTTTGGAAAAATTCCTAGGGCTCAGTGTCTCATAGATTTTCAATAAACTCAAGAGTTTTATTGCTGCATCACTGGGGCTAATCTAGTTAGTTGGTAGAACTGCTGAATCAGTTAAACCTGCAAAATGCCATTCTTCAGATTATGCTAAGCCTTGCAATTAGTCAATAAAAATCATTACACTGTGAAAAGTCTGTTTAGCTCTCCAGTTGAAGCTTCAATTTTCCACCTGTCTTCTCCCATCATCTACTCTTCTTCCTGGATGCTGCTCAAGGGCAGTGTCTATATCTTGGTGCCTCCCCATAGCAGATGCCATGGTGTCTAATACATAGCAGTGATGCTGGATTGAATAAGACATAGAAACATTAGGTACTTAGTGAAGTAAATACACACAAACAGATTTGAAAGCAAGGAGTAAGAGACGGCCAAACAGATTCAATTCTTTTGATGTTGACTGCCTACTTTTCCCAATGTGCCTCTTTTTAATTTTATTTTATTATTTTATTTTTTGGTTAATCCTCACCCAAGGATATTTTCCCATTGATTTTTAGAACGAGTGAAAGGGAAGTAAGAAGGGAGGGAGGGAGGGAGGGAGGGAGGGAGGGAGGGAGGGAGGGAAGGAGGAGTAGGAGGAGGAGAAAGAGAGAGATAAACTTTGATGTCTCACATGGACTGGTTGCCTCCCGCATGCACCCAGACTGGGACTGAGGATTGAACCTGCAACCTAGGTATGTGCCCTTGACTGGCAATAGAACCTTTGACCCTTCTGTATGGGCTAACACTCTAGCCACCGAGATCACCAGTCAGGGCAAGGGGACATAATTCTCAAAGGTGAGGGTAGAAAACACGACATTCGTATTCATTTCAAAATAATCAAGGTCTTGTAAAAAAGAGTAAAATAAACAGAAATGTGATTCTCAAGTTACTGAAAGAAAAAACTAGAATCCCCAGGCTGAAAAGTTATATGTGAAATATATTCTTCCACTTATCATCTTTAGCCTTCACCTTTCCACCTCTCCCACACCCCTTTTCCTGAAAGTCAACACAACTACTTTGAGGACAAACATGGCCAGAGGGAGGTGGTGCAAAAGAAAGAAGCTCACACAGGGATGGCAAGTCACTGTTAATTAGAGACATCTGCCTCCACGTTGCTTCACACAAGGTCATTTGGCAATTTTTCCTGGCCATGAGTGATGATATAATGCAAGCTATTGTTCTGGGAAACAAAATCCCTTACACAATCAAACGTGCAGCCAGTCTTTGCTCTCAGCAGCATCATCCTAAAGAGACGGGTGGGTGGTTGGGTGCTGGGTGGCAAGTGGGTTGTGCTCTCTGTGTCTGCTGCTACACCTTCTCAGCCTTCCTGAGACTTTACATTTAAGCTCTTCTTAGCAATACAGTTTTCCCTGCTTACAAATTAATGCTTCCAAATTACAGAGAAAAAGTGTGGCCCATATTTTGAAGTTCCTAAAATAGCTCTCTTCACCCTCCTCCTTTCTGTCCCTTCCTCTCCTTCTCTCCCCTTTCTCCTCCCTCCCCACCCCTCTCCCCCCCTCTTTCTCTTCCTTTTCTCCTTCTTTTCTGTGTTCTATTAAATCACGTTTCAAATCATTTCTCTGGGCTTTTATATCTTTTCTTTTTTCTTAAAAACATCTCTACATGCATTGCAGAATGAGTGCCAAATCTGAAATAGCACTATATTCGAGGCAGCATACAAAAAGCATTTTTAGAAATATCTTTATCACAAGTGCTCTCCTTTTTAACTGACATTATTGGCATGTAACATTGTGTAAGTTTGAGGTGCACAACCAGTTGGTTCGACATGTTTATATATTGTAGTATGATTACTACATTAGCGTTGGCTAACACCGTTATCACCTCATATAATTATCATTTTTTGTGTTGAGTACAATTATAATCTAGTCTCAGCAACTTCAAAGTTTATAATACAGTATTGTTGACTGTAATCACCATGTTTATCAAATCTCCAAAACTTACTTATCTACTAGTTGCAAGTTTATACACTCAAATAAAATAATTAATAGGGGAAACATTGGAAGCAAATTTTCCTGAAGCTGATGCGGCATTTCCTATGAAAAGGGGGTGATAGGACCCAAAAGGAAGAGTTTCTTTAAAAAGAAAAAAATAAAAACACTAACAAAGACCATTCAAAAAAAGAAAGAGGTGAATGTGATTTTTTCACGCCATGAGGAGACAGTTTCTATATCTACTTTTTCTGTAGCCATTCTGCTTTTCCTGGTCTCCCTAGATTACAGAAACGGTTGTAAGAGTGAGACTTGTGTATTGAATAATATAAATTGGGGCACAAAAATGAAAGAGTTTTAGCTTCTCCAGCAGCTTCCTTCAACTATATTTTCCTTTCACTTAAAGACATCTTGGAGAAATTTCCTAGTTCTTTTGTTCCCTTCAGGTATTAAAAAATGTCCATTCCAATTTAAAACTTCAGTTTACTATCCTCTTGCCTCCTCATTACTGTGTGATTCTTACAATTTGCTCCTCACTGTCAGAGTAATCTCAATTTATTTAATTGCTCATCTTCATCACTTTTGTTTCCCATTCCATTACCTTTAAAAACCTTTTAAACAATTTGATTTGACCTAATTTGAAACTTAGAGGAAAAAGTTGCAAAATGATACAAAGAGTTCCAACATATACTTAACCCAGAATCCTCAAATAATATTTTACCTCCTTTACTTTATCATTGTTTTATATTTATAGTATTCAATAAATATATTTATATAATCATTTGCAAGTAAGTTATAGACATAATGCCTCTTTGCTCCTAAATATTTCAGTGTGCATTTCATTTAAAAATATAGCATTCTGTATATAATTATAGTATGATTTTCAAAGCATAAAATTAACATTGATGCAATTCTGCTATCTAATCCACAAACCTTATCCGAATTTCAGAATTGTTTCACTAATGTCCTTATAGTAAAATAAAAATTAATTTTTTCTTGTTCAAGATCCAGTCAAGGATCACATATTTTATGTGGTTGTTATTTCTTCTTAGGCTTCTTTTATCTGGAATAATTTCTTAGTTTTTTGTAACTTTGATGATCTTGCCTTTTTTTTTCCTTTTTAAAAACTTATCTTTACTGTTGAATGTACTACATATGTCTCCTTTATTCCCCCTTGACTCCCTCCTTCCCGCTCTTGGGCCCCTCCTGCCTTTCCACACACTGTTAGCTGTGTCCATTGGTTACGCATATACGCATAGATGTTCTTTGGTTTATTTCTTCACATCCCACTTCCCCACTTCCCTTTAAGATTCGTTAGTCTAACAACCAATTTGTACTTCTTAATCCCTTCATCTTTTTCACCCAACCCTCCTTTTTGGCAAGCAACAAAAAGTTCTCTGTATCTATGAGTCTGTTTCTGTTCTGCTTGCTCATTTTGTTTGTAGATGCAGTTGTTGATAGATATGTATTTATTGCCATTTTATTGTTCATATTGTTGTGCTTCTTCAAGTAGACTCTTTAACATTTCATATAATACTGGTTTGGTGGTGATGAACTCCTTTAGCTTTTTCTTCTCTGGGAAACTCTTTATATAGCCATTGATTTTAAATAATAGCTTTGCAAGATAGAGTAAGCTTGGTTGTTCATTGCTTTCCGCCACTTTAAATATTTTTTGCCACTCCCTTCTGGCCTTCAAAGTTTCTTTTAAGAATATGGCTGACAGCCTTATGGGACCTCCTTTGTAGGCAACTAACTGCTTTTCTCTTGCTGCTTTTAACATTCTCTCTTTGTCTCTAACCTCTGGCATTTTGATGATGATGTGTCTTGGTGTGGATCTCTTTGGGTTCATCTTGTTTGGGACTCTCTGTACTTCCTGGACTTGTATGTCTTCCTTCACCAAGTTAGGGAAGTTTTCTGTTATTATTGTTTTAAATAGTTTTTCAATTTCTTGTTCCCTCTCTTCTCCTTCTGGCACCCTCATGATGCGAATGTTGGTACACTTGAAGTTGTCCCAGAGGCTCCTTATACTGTCTTCATTTTTTTGTATTCTTTTTTCTTTTTACTATTCTGATTGGGTGTTTTTTGCTTCCTTATATTCCAAATTGATGGTTTGCTTCTTGGCTTCACCTACTCTACTACAGATTTTCTGTAAATTATTCTTTATTTCAATTAGTGCATCCTTCATTTCTGACTGGTCCTTTATTATGCTTTTAAGTTCCTTGAAATTCTCACTAAGTTCATTGAGCATCCTTATAAGCAGTGTTTTGAACTCTGCATCTGTTGGATTGCTTATCTTTGCTTTGTTTAGTTCTTTTTATGGAGTTTTGTTCTGTTCTTTCATTTGGAACACGTTTCTTTGTCTCCTCATATTGGCTGCCTCCCTGTGTTTGTTTCTATGTATTAGGCAGAGTTGCTATGTTTCCTAGGCTTCCTGTTGTAGTAGGTGTCTTGTAGGGTCCAGTGGCATAGCCTCCCTGGTCACTGAGCTGGGCCCTCAAGGTGCATTCCTTGTGTAGACTTTATACCCTTCTGTTGTAATTGAGTCTTGATTGTTGTTGGCATGTCAATGGGAGGATTGCACTCACTGATCAGTTGCAAGGACTGGCTGTGCCCACTAACCAACAACCTCTGACTACCTTGGATGATCAGCTGTTCAGGGCCCACCACACAGAGCAAGATTTACTTCAGCAGGGCTCTGGTACCTACTCAGTCCATTCCTTGAGTGTGTCACTTGTGGAGGTGGTTGGGTGGTGGTGCTTTGATGTGGTCTGAAGCTGTCCACTGGGTGTGCTGGCTCTGGGGCAAGGTCAGCCACTGCCTGTGTTCTACCTGGGGTCACCAGGCATATGCTACAAAGCAATATGCCAATGGCTACTTCTTGTGGGGGGCTTTGAGATGCCCAGGCAAAGCCCAGCTGTAAACCAAGGCTGGTTGCTCCTAGCGCCAGGCCTGGGGCCACTTAATGAGAGGTATGGGGCTTGTTGTGGCCAGATGTTTCTTATTTGAGAAAATTTAGAAAAATCTGAAGCAGGAGCCACTGGAAACAGCTTGAGTGGGCCCAAAAGTTTGGTGGGGCAGGGCCTCAGGGAATCACCAAGGTGGGGCAAACAGTATGAACCAGGTTGCTGGAGTCCCAGATATGGCGCCCATCTGCCAACCTAATGGGGGAAGTGCTCACAAAGGAACCAAGGCCTCCACCAGCAAGTCTGTCTGAGAGAAAGCTGCCTCTCCAGCTCTCACTCCAATGCCAAGCAACTCAGTTCTTCTCCATATGTTTCTGGTGCCTTTTAAGCTGCCTCCCCTCCAGAACTGCCTGGGACTCTAGCAGCCTTAGCCTCAGCCTCCCTCAGCCTCAGTTCCTGCTGGTTTTTACGCCAGAAGTAATGGGGACTTCTCTTCCTGGCACTGGAATCCTGAGCTGGGGGACCTGATGTGAGATAGAGACCCTTCACTCCTCAGGGTATCCCCCCTGACTTTTATCTGCATATGTAGGTGTGGAACCAGCCCATCCTCGCCTCCGCCCCTCCTACTAGTCTCTATGTGGCTGCTTCTTTAATTTTGTAGTTGTAGGACTTCCATCCAGCTCGACTTCAGGTGGTTCTGAAGGGTATTTATTCTATAGTTTTGTTGTAATTTTAATGTGGTTGTCTGATCTTGATATTTTTGAAGAGTACAGACCATCTTCATTGTAGAATGGTGCTCAGAGTTTGCTATTTTATTTATTTTTTACCTGAATTTTCTCTGTTTTTCAGCAAACTTAAAGTTGACAAAAGAAGGTACTCTTCCTATACATTCAAATTATGAGTCCACGATTTCTTACTTCTATTTTGAAACTTTTTAAAACATCTTTCCAAATAGCACTTACAAAGGCTTATTCATGTTTTATCATTATTCTCATGAGGAAAAAAAAAAAAGGAAGGAAGTAAAGGAAAATGTATAACTCATTTATTATTTTATACATTGTATTATTGAGTATATTTCTGGTAGAAGAGAATTATTTTCACTAGGCATGGCTGAGAACCAAATCAATTGAGTATAACTTTACATGTCTGTATCAATTATCCATTGCTTAATGACAAACCGCTCCCAAACTTAATGACTTCACGCAATGACTATTTTATTTGCTTATGATTCTTTGGATTAGCAAGTTGCATTGGACTCAGCTGGCTGGTTCTGCTAGACTGACCTTCAAGTATTCATGAAGATGCAGCTATCTGGTGGTTCAGCTGAAGCTGGATGGGCTACGATGACCTACATACCTGGTGGCTCATACTGGCTGTCAGCTGGGTGTCTCTTTTCTTATGGACTCCCATCCCCGAGCGAGTTAGCCTTGGCTTCTTTACATGGTAGAAATAGGGTAAGAGTGGGAGCTAAATGCAGACCTAGACAACTTACTGAAGTGCAGAAAATTGAAGCCATCACGCTTACATTCTTTTGGTCAAACGAATTCCCAGCATGGCCCAGATTCAAGGCATTGGGATATAGACTCCACCTCTTTTTTTTTTGTACAGATAGAATGGGAGGGAGAGAGAGGAAGGGAGAGAGAGTGAGAAACATTGACGTGAAGGGACACATCGAGTGGCTGCCACCCGCACGACCAACCAGGGCTGGGGACAAACTGCAACTGAAGTACGTGCCCTTAGCGGGAACCGAACCCGGGTCTCTCCGGACCGCAGGCCGACGCTCTAACCGCTGAGCCAAACTGGCCAGGGCTAGACTCCACCTCTTAATGAGACATGCAGGAAAGACACATTGGAAAAGAGTGAATGTGCAGAGTGGGAAGAGCTATTACAGCCAACTCTGCAAACCATGTACCACAGTGTCTGACAACTGAAATAACTTTCCACAAATAAGCTCTTGGTGCCAGGAGCCACAGGTCACTTTGGTATCTCAATATGACCTCCAGTTTTGCATCTTCATGTCATGACATCAGTTGAGATATACAGTGGGTGATAAGTATTGTCCTAGAAGCTATTTTAACCCCAGGATGGCTAGCAATAATTTAATTATACATGGAAGTAACAGAGAACCATATAAATACATCCCACTAAGCCCAAACAAGATGTGTTGCTTATACAAATTTCTTTCACCTGAATCCTCCAAAATGTTTAGATACTTTGATGCCATCTGAACCAAGAGGCAGTGTGATAGGAAGACAAGTGGGACTATTCTCATGAGGAAAAAAAAAGGAAGTAAAGGGAAATGTATAACTCATTTATGATTGTATTATTGAATACACTTCTGATAGAAGATAACTATTTTTACTTTTATACATTTTTAAAGAAATCCTCAGCCAAGAATATTTTTCCATTAATTTTTTAGATAGAGTGGGAGGGACGGAAGGAGAGGGAGAAAGAGAGAGAGAAACATCAATGCGAGAGAGACATATCAATTGGTTGCCTCCTGCATGACTCTGACCGAGGCTGGGAATAGAACCTGCGGCTGAAGTACATGCCCTTGACTGGAAATTGAACCCACAACCCCTCAGTTCTCAGGCCAACACTGTAACCACTAAGCCAAAATGGCCAGGGCTATACATTTTATTTGTTAAATGCCTCGACATGAACACATTACTAAGGTCTCACCTGGTGCTTTGAGACGTCTGGGACAAGTGAGGAGCTGTGGCATTTAAGCTGCTCTAGCTTCACAGAAAACCACCCAGGCCTGGAGTTCCTCAGAACACCTCATAGTGCAGACGGGCTCCTAAGACCACAGGTCTAGGCACATGGAGCCAGAAGCCTATGAAAGAAAATTTGGCTCTACATCTGAATATTTCATATGCTTACAAACTGATAGAGAAGATTTTGAGGCTCATAAGGCACCATTCTAGACTTACTCTTTTAGAGCATATTTCCTCCTCAAAAGGCAAATATATTTACAGGGATGTGAGCTGAACGAAAAGCTAAAACAAGCTGCACCAATTTACTGAACTGCAGAACAAATTGAATCCAAATATACAAATCTTTACAGAGCCATGAACCATGAAAAAGGCTGATTTTCTTTTCCTTTTAAAAAAAACAACAAAACAAGTTTTGCTTTCTTTGCCATAATGTTTTCATTAATTTTATTTTTGAATTTTAAAAAGCTCTGTAAATGAGATATGCATGATTTTCAGCCAAATTGAGCTGTGCAAAAAATAAATTTCCTGTTTTCCCATAACCAACCTGAAGTCTATCTCAAGCTCATATGGCTTCTTGGGAACTGAAAATTTACACAAAACCATCCATATAAATGTAATTAAAGTAGAAGATTTTGTAGGAATTTTGAGTTTAACTCAATCAAATTAAAACATGTATCCTTCTACCCTTGGTTGGTTCTGAGCTCTCTGTTGGACCTACCCTCTTACCTCGTAGGACAACCAGACAGGAGATTGGGTAACTCGCTTTATGATTTCCGGCCTTCAAAGTGGGTGGTTGACATCCCCTCAATTCTGTCCCCCAGGCAAGCCCAATCATCTGGAACTTAGCTGGGGCTACAGGCAGTGCCCAGAGATTTGCAAATATGTGAGCTCCACACTGGGAAATCCAGGTCCTGTTGTGGGACCCAGTCTGGTGCCCTTGAGAAAGTCACCTGCATTCACGACTGGAGCTTGCAAGGGGACAGCATAAGAAATGAGAATATGTAACCCTAGGACATGTGTTAATGTGGAAATAAAGTTTTACTTAGCTTGACATAATATATAACTGCAAAATTTTAAGCCTTTTCAGTACTTAATCGAGACTTCTTTCTATCCTTTTAAATTATTTTAAGAGCTATTTAAAATTCATTACAATATTAAATAATTAAATCTTGCAAAGGCCTAAATGTATAGTCATTAAACCTTTGGGGACCTGTAGCCAATGCCATGGATTTTTCTAAAAGTGTGACACTGGAACAATGAAATTTTCTTCAAACTTATATTGAGCTGAATCACTATTAAAGGCAGACAAGTCATTAACTTAAGTCAAATAACTCTCTAAAGATGATCTATTCTGAGAAAAGTGACGCTGAAAGAGTGCACTTTTCATTTCTTTTCTGTGATATTCAATTTCTTTCTCTTTTCTGTGATATTCAATTTCTTTCTCTTTTCTGCTCTATCTTCAGGAAACTTTCCCACCGTTTGCATCCCTTCCTCTGGTCTTTCCAAAATTCTTCCAGTTCTGCTGGGCACAGGCACATCATGCTCCGGCTACTTCCTCTTCCTTCTATACTCAGCCCCAGCTCCCACATGGCCAAACCGAGCTCCTGCTTCCCCTGCATTTGCTCTGTCCCCACCCCTTGCAGACCTTCCTCCTCCCTCTGGCTCTTCCTACTGTTACTCAGACATCGTTTTTATTACAGCCTTGTGTTTATTGAAACTTTGATAGATTTCAAGTAGGAATTCACTAAGGACATGGGGTTGGTAATCATTTTACTGTTTCCCCAGTAATTTTCCCTTCTTTGCATTCCTAGGACCTCGCACCTGGCCTGGGACAAAGCAAGCGCTTCATAAATGTGTGTTGAATGAATGCGAGGACCATGTTGCGTGAACACACCTGGCTTGCTCCCGACGAGTCTGCACCAGCCTGAGTGAAGTTTTCAGCTGAGCCAGACTCTTTTACTTTCTGTTCCATATTCCTCAAACTCCTGCTTCTTCCAGCTCAATTTTACTGCCTCTTTCTTTTGTGAAAGTTATTGCAATCTGCAACCATGCTGACTTGAATTTTCCTTCATGATTAATAACAAAAAAAGCATAATTAATTGTTGAAAGTGGGATTCACTAAACTTTTATATACAAATATTTTAAAAATTATTATTACATACAGTTATAACATTAGTAGAAATTAAAGACAAGAAAAAAACTTTATCCACACACCTGACACCCCCCAAAACCAGTTTCTCTTCTTCCTTGCTTCTTTCAGCTCTTACCCGTGTGCATATGTAATTTTGATATGGTTGAAATAATTTACGTGTTTTTAAGTTAGAAGGCATCTTAACTCACTTTTCTTTCAACTAAAGTGTGATCACTTAAAAGTCAAGTAATCAGCCCGGCTGGTGTGGCTCAGTGGATTGAGCGCATCTCATGGACTAAGAGGTCCTGGTTCCATTCTGGGTAGGGCACATGCCCAGGTTTTGGGCTCAATCCCAAGAAGGGGGTATGCAGGAGGCAGCCAACTGATGTTTGCTCTCACTTCAATGTTTCTCTCTCTTTCTTCCACTCTCTCTAAAAATTCAATAAAACACATTTTTAAAAAGTCAAGTAGTCACCAAGATAATATGTCGATGATAATGATGAGGATGATGAGGATGACTATCACTTAATGGAGCTGGAGCTCTGGGTCATTGTTATACACATTCTATTTCTAATTCCCAAAACAAACTCAGCAGTGCTGAAAATTTGCCTAAAGTCACAAAACCAGTAGAATAGTAACAGTAGTAGTACTTGTCATCACTACTGTTTACCAATTACTTGACTATATGCCGGGACCCAAATTGAGCAGTTTAACTGCTTCACTTCATGTAATCCTCACAGCAATCGCAATTTATTATCATTCCCATCTCTCAGAGAAGAAAACTGAGGTTTAGAGAGGCTAAGTCACTGGCCCCAGCTTACACAATAAGAAAATGACGGAGCTAAGAATTGACCCTAAGTTCTCTGACTGCAAAGCCTGACTCATAACCAAGGGTTTAAAACTGGGTGTGGAATCCCCCAGACTCCTGGGCTTTAGCTCTTTTCTCCTCCACCTTGTCACTTCGAAAGCGAGGCGTTTGTTTAGTTAACAGTTTATGTCAAATATGAAATTAAAACAGTGATAGCCCTTGGAGGAGTTTTTAATGAGATTTCATTATTTATCAAGCACATAAAGTAGGTACACACTGTGCATATTTTAAACTTCCCATTGGAAGGACATGTATCTTAGGTGGACACTATATGGTTCACTTGACTGAATTTGGTCTCTTAGCTTCTATTTGTTAGTTATTTAGAAATTGTTAAAATGTATTATTCTAAAATGTACCAATAATTTAAAACTTCTGAAAAGGAGATTTGATCTTTACTGAAGCCCTGCTATTTTGGTCTGAGAATATGTATAAAATCTCAGTTCTTAAACTCACCACCTTGCTTTCTGATATAAACTTAACATGCAAAAGGCAGGTTTGGTGTTTGATTAAAAGTGTCTCAACTTTTAATCAAAGCATCTTTTATTTTAAATTTTTAAAATATTCTCTTTTTATTTTTATTTATTTATTTATTTATTTATTTATTTATTTATTTATTTATTTTTATTAATTTATTTTTGTTACAGATGTTTCTCCTTTTTTTCCCATTGACACCCTCCTCCCCATCCCCCTATCCCATCGCTAGCCTTGTTGTCCATGTTCATCAGTTATGCCTACATGCATATAAGTTCTGAGGTTTATCTCTTCCCTCCTCCCCCACCCTCACTTCTGAGGATTGTCAGTCTGTACCCTACCTCCACGTCTCTGGGTCTACCTTGTTCCTCAGACTGTTATGTTTATTATATTCCACAAATAAGTGAGATCATGTGATATTTGCCTTTCTCTGCTTAGCTTGTTTTGCTTAGGATAATACTCTCCAGGTCCCTCCATGTTGTCTCAAAGGATAAGAGATCTTTCTTTCTTACCGCTGCATAGTACTCCATTGTGTATATGTACCACAGCTTTTTTATCCATTCATCTACTGATGGACACTTGGGCAGTTTCCAGATCTTAGCTATTGTAAATAGTGCTGCTATGAACATGGGGGTACATATATACTTTCTGATTGGTGTTTCAGGCTTCTTAGGGTATATTCCTATAAGTGGGATTACTGGGTCAAATGGCAATTCCATTTTTAATTTTTTGAGGTAACACTATATTGTTTTTTGTAGTGGCTGCACCAGTCTGCATTCCCACGAACAGTGTACTAGAGTCCCCTTTTCTCCACACCCTCACCAACATTTGTTGTTTGATGATTTGTTGATGGCGGCCATTCTCACAGGTGTGAGGCGATACCTCATTGTTGTTTTAATTTGCATCTCTCTGATGATTAGTGATGTTGAGCATTTCTTCATATGTCTCTTAGCCATTTGTATGTCCTGTTCGGAGAGGTGTCTATTTAGTTCCTCTGCCCATTTTTTAATTGGGTTCTTTGTCTTCCTTTTGTTGAGTTGTATGAGCACAATATATATTTTGGAAATTAACCCCTTATCTGATGTATCATTGGCAATTATGCACTCCCATACAGGTGGTTCCCTTTCCATTTTGATGGTTGTTTCTTTTCCTGTGCAGAAGTTTTTTAGTTTGATGTAGTTCCATGTGTTCATTTTTTCCTTCGTTTTTGTTGCCTTAGGTGATGTTTCGGTGAAAATTCTGCTGTGTATGATGTCTGAAATTTTGTTGCCTACATTTTCTTCTACGATTTTTAAGGATTCACGGGTCACATTTAAGTCTCTTATCCATTTTGAGTTTATTTTTGTGTATGGTGTAAGTTGATGGTCTAGTTTCATTTTTTTGCATGTAGCTGTCCAATTTCCCAGCACCATTCATTAAAGAGGCTGTCTTTACTCCATAGTATGCTCTTGCCTCCTTTGTCAAATATTAATTGAGCATGTCTTGGGTCAATTTCTTGGTTCTCTGTTCTGTTCCATTACTCTATATGCCTGTTCTTGTGCCAGTACCAGGGTGTTTTGATTACAGTAGCTTTGTAATATAACCTGATATTCGGTATTGTGATCCTACCTACTTTGTCTTTCTTTTTCAAGATTGCTGTGGCTATTCAGGGTCTTTTTTTGGTTCCACGTGAACTTTTGAAGTATTTGTTCTAGTTCTGTGAAATATGTCATTGTTATTTTGATGGATATTGCATTGAATCTATAGATTGCTTTGGGTAATATAAACATTTTAATGATGTTAATTCTTCCAATCAATGAACAAGGTATGTGCTTCTACTTTTTTATATTTTCCTCTATTTCTTGTTTCAATGTCTTGTAGTTTTCTGCAAAAAGTTCTTTTACTTCCTTGGTTAGGTTTGTTCCTAGGATCTTAATTTTTTTGCTGTGATGGTAAATGGGATTGTTTTCTTACTTTCTCTCTCTGTGAGTTCATCATTGGTGTATAAGAACCCTGGCCATTTGGCTCAACAGTGACAGCATCGGCCTGCGCACCAGAAACTCCTGGGTTCGGTTCCCACTAGGGGCATGTACCAAAAAAAAAAAAAAAAAAAGAATGCCATCAATTTCTTGATGTTAATTTTGTATTCTGCTACTTTTCCAAATTCATTAAGTCTAGTAAATTTTTTATGGGGTCTTTAGGGTTTTCTATGTATAATATCATGTCATCTGCAAATAATGACAGTTTCTCTTCCTCCTTTTCAATTAGGATCCCTTTTATTTTTCTTCATGTCTGATTGCTGTGGCCAAGACTTCCAGTACTATGTTAAATTAGAGTGGCAAGATTGGGCATCCGTGTCTCGTTCCTGTTCTTAAAGGAAATGCTTTTAGTTTTATGCCCATTGAGTATAATGTTGGCTGTAGGTCTTTTATACATGGCTTTTATTATGTTGAGGTATGATCCCTTTATTCCCACATTGCTGAGCATTATTATCAAAAATGGGTGATGGATTTTGTTGAATGCTTCTTCAGAGTCTATTGATATGATCATGTGGTTTTTATCTTTCATTTTGTTTATGTGGTGTATCACATTTATTAATTTGAGAATATTACCAGCCTTGCATCCTTGGGATGAATCCCACTTGGTCATGGTGAATAATTTTTTTGATGTATTGTTAGATCCGATTTGCTAGTATTTTGTTAAGGATTTTGGCATCTATGTTCATCAGAGATATTGGCCTATGGTTTTCTTTCTTTGTAGTGTCTTTTTTTTGGTTTTGGAATTAGAATTATGCTGGCCTCATGAAATGACTTTGGAAATCTTCCTTCTTCTTGAATTTTGAAAAATGGCTTGAGGATAATGGGTGTTAGTTTTTCTTTGAATGTTCAGTAAAACTACCCCGTGAAGCCAGGCCTGGGCTTTTGTTTGCTGGAAGAGTCTTGATTACATCTTCAATTTCCTTAGTTGTTACTGGTCTGTTCAAGTTTTCTATCTCTTCCTGGTCAAGTTTTAGGAGACTATGTCTTCCTAAAATTTGTCCATTTTGCTTAGATTGTCAAATTTGTTGCCATATAATTGTTCATAGTATCTGTTAATGATCCTTTGTATTTCTATGGTGTCACTTATTATTTCTCCTCTTTCATTTCTGATTTTGTGTATTTGGGTTCTCTCTCTTTGTTTCTTGGTGAGTCTAGCTAAGGATCCATTTATTTTGTTTATCTTTTCGAAAAACCAGCTCTTCATTTTATTGATCCTTTGAATTATTTCTTTGGTCTCTATGTCATTTATTTCTGCTGTGATCTTTACTATTTCCTTCCTTCTACATGCGCTAGGGTTTTCTTTTTGTTTGCTTTCTAGTACTTTAAATTGTGAGGTTAGATAGTCTATTAGAAATTTTTTCTTCTTTCTTGAGGTAGGCCTGTGGTGCTATGAACTTCTCTCTCAGAACTGCTTTTGCTGCATCCCATAGATTTTGTATTGTTGTGTGTTCATTTTCATTGGCTTCCAGGAAATTTTTAATTTCCTCCTTGTTCTTCTTGGTAACCCATTCATTGTTTAATAACATGCTATTTAGCCTCCATGTGTTCAAATGTCTTTGCATGTTCTTGTTGCATTTGATTTCTAGTTGCATGCCATTGTGATCTGAGAAGCTGCTTGATATGATTTCAATCTTCTTGAACTTATAGAGACTTAGTTTGTGTCCTAACATGTGGTCTGTCTTTGAGAATGTCCCATGTGTACTTGTGAAGAATATGAATTCTGCAGTTTTGGGATGTAATTCTCTGTAGATATCTATTAAATTCATTTGGTCTAGTGCTTCATTCAGAGTCTCTGTTTCCTTGTTAATTGTTTTTCTAGAGGATCTATCTAGTGATGTCAGAAAGGTGTTGAAGTTCCCTGCTATGATTGTATTGCTATTGATTTCTCCTTGGAAGTCCTCCAGAAGATTTTTAATATATTTTGGTGCTCCTATATTGGGTGCATATATGTTTATCAAGGTTATATCTTCCTGTTGGATAGATCCTTTCAATATTATGTAGTGACCTTTGTTTCTCATTATGGCCTTTATTTTGAAATCTACTCTATCAGATATGACTATTGGTACCACAGCTTTTTTTTCTTTTTATTTGCTTGGAAGATTTTTTTCCATCCCTTCACTTTCAACCTATGTGAGTCTCTTGTTGTGAGGTGGTCTCTTGTAAACAACATATAGATGAGTCATGCTTTCTTATCCAATCAGCGACTCCGTGTCTTTTTATCAGAGCATGCAGTCCATTTACATTTAAGGTGATTATTGATATGTACTTATTTATTGCCATTTTGTTTAGTTTGGTTATATTTTTCTTTCTATTTCTTCTACTAATTATAGCAGTCCTTTTAACATTTTTTGCAGTGCTGGTTTGCTACTAATATATTCCCTTAGCCTTTTTATGTCTGGGAAGCTCTTTATTTTACCTTCTATTTTGAATGACAACCTTGCTGAACAGAGTTGTCTTGGATTCAGATCCTTGTTTTTCATGACCTTAATTACTTCATGCCATTCCCTTCTGGCCTGTAGTGTTTCTGTTGAGAAGTCAGCTGATAGCTTCTTGGGGGTTCCTTTGTAGGTAACCTGTTGCTTATCTCTTGCTGCTTTTAGGATTCTCTCTTTGTTTTTAACTTTTGTCATTTTAATTACTATGTGTCTTAGTGTGGGCCTGTTTGGGTTCTTCTTACTTGGGGCTCTCTGTGCTTCTTGAACTTGAATGCCTTCTTCCTTCACCAAATTAGGGAAGTTTTCTGTCACTATTTCTTCAAATATATTCTCTAACACTTGCTCATTTTCTTCTTTTTTGGAGACTCCTATGATTTTAATATTATTACATTTCCAGTTGTCCCACAGTTCTCTTAAGCTGTCTTCCTGTTTTTTATTTTATTTATTTATTTTTTGGTTTTCTGATTAGTTGATTTTTTTCTACCCTGTCTTCTAATTTACTAATCTGGTCTTCAGCTTCCTTTAGTCTGTTGTTTAGTCCTTCCAATGTGTTCTTTATTTCTGCTGTGTCATTCTTCATTTCTTCTTGGTTCATTTTCAATGGGTTGATTTTCAATGTATCTGTGTCTTCACTCATGGTGTTGATGCCCTTACTCATGCTGTTCTGCTTCCTCAAGATCATGGCTCTGAATTCTACCTCTGATAACTTGCTTAACTGCATTTCATTGATTTCATCTTTGGTAGAGGTCTCTTGTTTTTTTATTTGGGATTTGTTTCTTTGTTTCACCACTTTGGCTATTTCAGTAGATTTTGGAGCCTGCCAAATTTTCCCTGTGGCTGTTGGTGTTTGCTGTTTGTGGCTCCCTCTACTGGGTTTGGATGAGTGTGGGAGGACCCAAGTTAAACACTACTGTAAAATCTTACTTTCCTGGGTAGAGTTGTAAGCCCAGGAATGGTTCAGTTATCCTCTAGCTTTTTGCCTGGAGGCTATTGATCATGGTTACTTGAAGAGCCTTGGTTTCTCAGTTGAATGAGAAACTCCCTCAGGTGTTCCTCATAAGAGGATTTCCTGATGGTAGAGTCGATGCCTCAATTTGCATTGTTAATGAGCCTCTCCCAGAGCCCTGGAAAGGAGTAAGATGGCCACCATTCTGTGTGGCCGTAACTCAGCAAAAGCTCTGAGTGCCCTCCTAATCCCAAGTGTCCCCATATAGTTCCAGTCCTGTCTGTCCTCCCTCTGCTGGTGCCCAAGGTGAGTGGCTGTAGCTATTTTAGTGCTCTCGTTCGGCCCTCTGCGCTGTGGAGCCAGCTGAGGATTTTAACCCTGAGGGCACTGCTCACAGTTAGTCCCACTGCTGTCTGTGGGCTCCCAGTCCCCCTCTAGTACCTCTGCAATCCTACCAGGACTGATTCAGTGTCCCTGTTTATATGGTCCTTGTAAGCTGCTTTTCTTTTGCTTTTCCCCAATGATTTGTCTTTATTTTAGTTGTACTTTCAGTATAATCCTGGGAGATAGTCTGTGTAGCTTCCATTCACTCTGCTGCCATTTTGGAATCTTCTCAAAGCATCTTTTAATTTCCTTTTTCCTTTATTGCCACTAGGCAAGAAGTGTGCTTTGCTGATCAGGCCCAAATGAGCAGGACTGGGAAAACCCTTCTTGGTCACTCAACTCAGTGAGGACAGACAGGAAGGTGCAGGGAAGACTGAGAACTGGGTTAGTTCGGTGGAGGGATTCCTGAGTGGAAAGGTATGAAATAATAAAGTGGTTCTCTTCCTTCTTAGAGGCAACCTTTGGAAAAGTTCCACTTTAAGTTGTGATGATTTAATGACATGCAGTGGCCAGCAAGGGTAGATTCAATGTTTCTTAGTGTTGCCCCAATGTTCACTTTCTGTGACAGGCTGGAACTACCGATGTCCAGATCCCGCAGAGTGAAAATGGCCTTGTTGGTGGTTCTCTTTTCCTGATGAATAATGTCAGCAGTATAATTCTGCATAAAAAGAAGTTTGATACTAAAAGTATCAAGTAGACAAACAAGGCATATTTGATTTGTTTCTGGTTACCCAGATCACATAAGGGTAGAGAAGCAAATAGTGTGGACAGGTTCATGACTAAGAGGCCATAGTGAGGGAGGAGCCAGGGTTCAAGGCACCCTGCATTGCTGATTTTTTAGGGTCTAGGGGAACAAACAAAGAGGAATAATATTTAGCTCGATTTGAGCCCCCAACAAAAGTATATAGTCTACCTGAGGAGGTGAGCAGAAAAGCTGATGATGTCTGTGGGAGAGGTCTTAACCTCAGCACTATTGACATGTGGGGCCCATAACTTTGTTGTGGGGCTGTAGGATGAACTGTAGGGTGTTAGCAGCATCCCTGGCTTCTTCCCACTAGATGTCAACAGCACTACTATCGCCCTCACAGTTAAAGACAAAACATCCCCAGACATTGCCAATTGTCCTTTGAGGGGCAAACTTGCCTCAGTTGAGAACAGCTGCAGTTTGGGGTGGGGGTGGGGTGAGTGATGTGTGTGGCAGAGGAAAGTCCAGCTGCTCTAGGAAATGAGGAAGGATGCCCTGGCAGCCTGGAGTAAGGTGGGGTGATCAGGGAAGGCTCTCTTGAGGAGGTGACACTGTGGTTTGTGAAGCGTGAGTGATGCTACCATGAGAAACAAGGTACCAGCATAAACAAGGGGACAGCATCCTAAAAATGCAAGAAGTGTGCAGGACAATCATTGACCTTCAAGGACAGCTTAAGCAGCAAGTTGGTAGGAGCAGACTTTTATAATATTCTGGCTACAATCCCAAGGCTAAATTGCAGTGTCCTCAGAAGGGCAGCAGGGGGCCCTTTCGCACGAGGTGTATTTGATTGCCCATTTGATCCACACAACAGGCCTATGAGGAGGACACATATTTATCCCACTCACAGATGGGGATGTACTGGGGCTAAACCTCACTTGCTCAATGCTGTGCAGCCTGCAGGAGAGCCAAACCAGGACCTTCCCTGAGAAGGTAACCAAGGCCTCCTCTGAAAGATGAAGTGGACTTGGCTTGTCTGACAAAGCTCTGTTTAAGGAGCTTCAGTGATGGATCTCCGTGGTTAAATTGGGACTGTGATCAGCCCATGCAACACGTGGGTAAAGCCCCCTGAAAGGATGCATAAAGCAGACAAATGTCAAAATATAGTAACAGAAAAGAAATTTAAAACAAACAAGACAGCCAAGTGCCTTTAAAAAAAATATTGATTTAGAAAGAGAGAGAGAGAGAGAGAGAAATATTGATTGATTTAGAAAGAGAGAGAGAGAGAGAAACATTGATTTGTTGTCCCACCTATTCATGCATTCACTAGTTGCTTCTTGTATGTGTCCTGATTGGAGATAAAACCTAAAGCCTTGGCATATTGGGATGATGCTATAAGCAACAGAGATACCCAGCCAGGGCCCGAGTGCCCTGCATTGTTCTCTCCTCATATCAAACTTCCTTTGAGACCCAAATGTTTGTTCATTTCAGTAAGCATTTATTGAGCACCTACTGTGTCCTCAGAATTGTTCAAGGGCTCTAGGGAAGACAAGGAGCTTGAAATCTAATTGAGCCAACAGCAAATGTGAGCGAATGAACAGAGTGAGACAGTGAACAAACCTGAGGAGAAGGGATTTTGGAAGAGAAGCTTGACTCACAAAGAAAAGCAGTACAATTTAGAGCTGCCTGACAACCTGCCCCTGAACCTCTCGCTCTAGGAACATGTGCCTTCCCCCAGGAAGAGCTGATTGCCTGCTGATCGGCTAAGTGGGAGAAGAGACTCAGGCATGCCCTGTACTGATGAAGATCCTCACACTGTGCTCTTGGAGTGGAACTGGCTGTCTTCCTAGTGTGCTGTCAGGTGTCCATTCAGAGGCTACATGTGGGGACTATTCTGTTCATTACAGAGACGTGTTCTATGCATTTTATGTGTATCAAGTCATTTAAACCTCACAACCACCTTGTAAAGTACTACAATTATCTCCATTTTACATATGAAGAAATGGAAGTACAGACAAGCTAAGTAACTTGCCCTAGGTCACACATCCTTTCGGGAGTTAACTCGGATTAAAACCAAGATGGTCAGCCACAGCAACTTGGGCTATGACATTGACTGTCAGGCTGCTGCTACCTTTCAGTGCAGATGCTCTTTGCTGGATGGCTGGGGCATGTTTTAATCAGAGTATTAATAAGCCACTTTACTAAGAAAACTCTGTACAGAGGAAAGCCAGGTATTCTCATGGTAAAAAGAGAACAGGAGTTAGATCAGAAGAACAGGTGTTGATAATAACGCTGATACTAACTAGTTTTGTAACTGGAGCATCAGTTAACCCCATTGAAGGATGGGTTCACCATATTTATTTATTATTTATTTGTTTATTTATTTATCTTTATTGTTGAATGTATTACAGATATTCCTCATTTTCCCTCCATAGACCCCCTCCTCCCCACTCCCACCCCCTTCTGCCTTTTCCCACACTATTATCTGTGTCCATGGGTTATGCATATAAGTTCTTTGGTTTATTTCTTCCAGTCCCCCAACCCCCCCTTCCCTTTGAGGTTTGTCAGTCTAGCAACCAATTTGTTCTTAATCCCTTCACCTTTTTCATCCATTCCTTCAATCCCCCCTTCCATCTGGCAATCAACAAAATGTTCTCTATATCTATGAGAATGTTTCTGTTCTGCCTGTTCATTTTGTTTGTAGATTCCATTGTCGGTAGATATGTATTCATTGCCATTTTGTTTGTTCATATATTTTATCTTTTTCTTCAAACAGACCCTTCAACATTTCATATAATAACAGTTTGGTGGTGATGAACTCCTTTAGCTTTTTCTTCTCTGGGAAACTCTTTATATATATGGCCATCAATTCTAAATGACAGCTTTGCAGGATAGAGTAATCTTGGTTGTAGGTTCTTGCTTTTCATTACTCTGAATATTTCTTGCCACTCCCTTCTGGCCTGCAAAGTTTCTTTTGAGAAATCAGCTGACAGTCTTATGGGAACTCCCTTGTAGGTAACTAACTGCTTTTCTCTTGCTGCTTTTAAGATTTTCTCATTGTCTTGAACCTTTTGCATTTTGATGATGATGTGTCTTGGTGTGGGTCTCTTGGGGTTCATCTTGTTTGGGACTCTCGGTGGTTCCTGGACTTGTATGTCTGTTTCCTTCACCAAGTTAGGGAAGTTTTCTGCCATTATTGTTTCAAACAGGTTTTCGATTTCTTGTTGTCTCTCTTCTCCTTCTGGCACCCCCAAGATGTGAATGTTGGTACGCTTGAAGTTGTCACAGAGGCTCCTTACATTATCCTCACTTTTTTGTATACTTTTTTTCTTTTTGCTGTTCTGATTTGGGTGTTTTTTGCTTCCTTATATTCCAAATCCATGGTTTGCTTCTTGGCTTTACCTACTCTACTATTGAATCTGTGTAAATTATTCTTTATTTCAGTTAGTGCCTCCTTCATTTCTGACTGGTCCTTTTTTTTATACTCTTGAGGCCCTCATTAAGTTTGCTGAGGTTCTCACTAAGTTCATTGAGCATCTTTTAAGCAGTATTTTGAACTCAGCATCTGTTAGGTTGTTTATCTCCATTTTGCTTAGTTCTTTCCTGGAGATTTTTTCTGTTCTTTGATTTGGGACCCGTTTATTTGTCTCCTCATTTTGGCTTTCTCCCTGTGTTTGTTTCTATGTATTACTTAATGGGAGGTATGGGGCTAACTAAGACCAGGTGCTGCTTGTTTGAAAGAATTTAGGAAAACCTGAAGCAGGATCCAAGACAGGCCAATCCTATGGTAAAGCAACTGACAACAGTTGGGTGGGCCTAAAAGTTGCGTGGGTGGGGGCCTCAGGGAATCACCAGGGTGGGGCAAACAGTATGAGCCAGGTTGTTGGAGGCCCGAATATGGTGGCTGTCTGCCGCCCCAGGGAAGGGCTCACCAAAGGAACAAAGGCCTCTGACAGCACATTTGTCCAGGAGAAAGCCTCCTCTCCAGCCCGTGCTCCAATGCCAAACAGCTCAGTTCTTCCCTGTATGTCTCTGGTGCCCCTGGAGCTGCCTCCCCTACAAGCTTAGAGGGAGTAAGTCTGATAAGTTCATGTGAGGGCCCTTTAAGAGGAGTTGCCTGGGGCTCCAGCCACCTTAGCCTCCCTGAGCCTCAGTTCCCGCTGGTTTTTCCAGCCAGAAGTGATGGGGATTCTCTTCCTGGCTCTGGATCCCTGATCAGGGTGCCTGGTGTGCAACAAGGACTCCTCAGTCCTCAGGGAGGACCTTCCCAGCCGAGGTGTCCTCCTGATTTTTATCCGCCACATGTGGGTGTGGGACCAGCCCATCTGCCTCTGCCCCTTCTACCAGTCTTGATGTAGCTGCTTCTTTAATTCCATAGTTGTAGGACTTCCATTCAGCTTGATTTCAGGCGGTTCTGAATGATGTTTTTTCTGTAGTTTAGTAGTAACTTCGATGTGGCTTTGGGAGGATGTGATACCTCTTTTACCTACGCCGCCATCTTGACCGGAAGTAAGAAGTACCCATATTTATTTATTTATTTCAATATTTTTTTCTATTTTCATTTTAGAGAGAGAGGAAAGGAGAGAGATAGAGATAAATATAGAAACATCGATGAGAGAGAACATAGATTGGCCGCCTCTGGCATGTCCCCACTGGGGATCAGGCCCACAACCTGGGCATGTGCCCTGACTGGGAATTGAACCGGCAATTTTTTGGTGCATGAGTCAACACTCAAGCAGTGAGCCATGCCTGCCAGGTGCCTTCACCATATTTAACATGAAGTTGACAATATTAACCTCACAAGTCTTCTAAAAATTATATAGACCATATAACAGTGTCTAAAACAGCCTTTGACACGGAGTAAATACTCTGTAAATGTAAGGTGAGTGAAAGATGAATAAGAGATGCTTCACAGGTGCAGCATTGACTGGCCCTGAAGAGAGTGCAAAGTTCATGAACAAGGACAAAATAAAATCAAACTCATGGAGACTGTTCAGTAAATGAATACAGAGGCATGTGGGGTATTTGTGTATAATACCTACCATTTAGGTAAAAGCTATCATTTACTGAACTTTTACATGGACCATCACTGTACTGTGCATCACATACCATCAGTAACTATGGATTAGAAAATTTTGTTATATACTTTGGATTTCATCAGTACATGCATTTTATAGATGCTTAACCCTGGGCTGTTCTGAGATGCGGTCGTCTAACAGAGCCTCTCCGCAGATGTCTGTGAAGCCTAGTAGAAGGCTGAGCTTCCTGCGAAGGTGGGGCCGGCTCCGAGTGCACGGCTCTGCCCGTCTCCCTCCGCGTCTGACTTCCCAGCACCCCTTACTTTTGCTTGCCTGGACTGTACTTTGGCCTCAAGCTCTGCTTTTGAGGAAACCTGGGCTAAGACAAATGAAAAAAAAAGTGTGTGTGTGTGTGAAAGAAAATACATTGAAGAAGATGTGCATGGAGAAAATATTTAGATTTACATACAAAACACACTAACTGGATTATCTCTTCTTGCTTTTCTATATTTTTTAAATTTTAAATCAGTAAAATGGTTATTTTAATAAATTTCTTAAACATACACATTTCTTTCTTTCAAAATTAACAGACATGGCATGTCTGTTCAGCTGAAAAGCCATTATGGGAATAAGAGGAATAATTTGCAATAGATATTATATTAGTGTGAATTCAGAAGAAGCTTTGGAATAGCATTTATAAGCTACTATTTTATAGTCTCACCATTTTAGTTTTATTTAAGATAAAAAAAATAATAAATGTTGATTTCTATATATTGGAATAATCTATTGAAATACACAGAAATGTAGCAAATACATCAAGCATACTAAATACATTTCAATTATTATATATCTTTCTTACATGTTAAGGACAGCCACATTACTTACCATGCCCTAGAATTTCAAAACTTTGTCCAACAATGCCCCATTCTGATACTTATTCCAAACTAAATCCACTCAGAGAGTCTTGAAAAGTCTCTCTTGGCAAAAGTTGGATGTGTGGTCTCCACAGTGAATCCTAAGACCAACAGCATTCTCTGTTACTATTTTGTTTTGTGTTTTAAATAAAAAGTTTATTTAAAAAGGAAGAGAAGATGGAAGGACGGGAGGGAGGGTGGGAAAAAGGGAGCCTGTTACTGTTTATTCCCCAGGGACCAACATCAATGTAAGCAAAACAGACACTGCCTCGGACTTGTGCTTTCACCAGAGCAGAGGTTGGATGTGACTTACACTTCCCTAAGTGGTCTCATGTGTGGTGAGAGTCCAACTCAGAGAGAGGAGGGGCTCTGGGAAATCACCCCCCTGCAAGGCCTGTTTCATAGATGAGGACAGGGACTGAGAGACCATGACCGTTCTCTAGGTGACCCAAGCTCTGACTGCATAACCATGGTAACTAAGTGGGCAGGATCTACATTTCAAAAAACTAGAAGAAATAAAGTCAGCTATTCACACAGCTCAGCCATTTGACATATGAGAACCTTGATAGAGAAGAACTGAACTATTTTTGGAGGGGATTAAATCCATTACGTCAAAGTCTTCTGGAATGATATGTTAACTTTTGCTTTTACTAGTTGTGATGGGGTAGAGAAAGCAGGGTTAATGCCTAATTATGTAGTTATTTCTATGCATGCAGTTATGCAGTCATTTCTTTACCTATGTTCTCTCCGGACCTAGTCTTTAGCAACTTGGAAAAAATAAGGCATAATCTAGCCATAGTTATTCCCTTGTTCTACAGGGCTAAGCCCAGAGTCTTCTTATGGTTCTAACAGGCTGTGAGCCTGACTGATTGGGTTTGAATTATGTTTCTGCTATTAACTAGATAGATAGATACTTGAACAAGAGCAAGTGACTTGATCTTGCATGAGTTACTTGACCTCTTCCTATCTTTCTTTCCTTATCTGTAAACTAAAGATAATTTTAATACTTCTATCCTGCATGTAAAGTGCTTTGTGCAATGCCTTTCACATAGTAAACATTCAATAAATGTTGGCTGTTGATAAGTGCTCAAAAAGTTATTACTGGAGAAAGTGTGCTAAGAGGAAAAGAGAGAATGGCCACAAAGAAGAAAGCTGCTGATTCTTGTTCGGACCATTCCAGCTCCTGCAGTTTCCCACATCCCAGGAACTCCACCATACTTTCTCATGCTCGTGAAAGAACAGAGGGAATGAAGCATAGCCAACTTTTTATAAAATAGAAGAACCCTACTGTTACATGCATGGTTTACTCCAAAAACTTAGGGTACAGATTTAGCTACATCACCCCCCCCCCCCCCCATTAACAGAACATTCAAGTATTCCATTCAAAATTTAAAGTCTCCACCTTTGTCAAGATTCCCAGGAGCTTACTCAGCTGAAAGGGGTCAGAGCTCTTTCAAATGCCAAGTGGAGTGAGGAATGGCCTTGCAGTGCTTCACACCTCCCGCCGCTGCTCCTGCCCAGACACTGGCCGCTCGGTGAATGGGCCCACAGATTCCCCAGGCAGCGCCAGGTCAGGGCCCAGCTCAAGCTCCTGGCTTGGTGATTACACTCTGAGACCATGGTCATAGGACCAGCTTCACTCTCCAGGACACACAACTGCTATGCCAGGGGCTGTGCACATGGCTGCTGTCAGCAAATGTCACATGCTTCCCAGCCAAACCAGCCCTCCCTACAGATTGCAAGCCCTTGTCTCAGAACTGGGTCATCAGCCCTGATATTGCTTCTCTCCTTAATCACTGCCCATTTTGATAACATTTTTTGTTTTTAATCCTCACTCGAGGATACTTTTTCCATTGATTCTCAGAGTGGAGGGAGGAGAGAGGGAGAGAGAGTGAGAAACATCAATGTGAGAAAGACATATTGATTGGTTGCCTCCCATACGAGCCCAACTAGGGCCAGGGATTGAACTGCAACCAAGGTACCTGCCTTGATTGGAATTGAAACCTCAACTCTTTGGTCTGCAGGCCGCTGCTCTAATCACTAAGCAAAACTGGCCAGGGTCTATTTTGATAACTTTTTTTTACCTATACCATGTGTCTGCCTCCTCCCCAGCTGTATCAGGGCTTCTGGGACAAAGCACCCCAGACTGGGTGGTTTAAAGAACAGAAATTTGTTTTCTCACAACTTGCATTCAAGATCAAGGTGTCAGTAGGGTTGGTTGCTTCTGAGACTTCTCTTGGCTTGCAGATGGCAGTTTTCTCCGTGTTCTCCCCTGTCCCAATCTCCAAATAGTCACATTCCGAGGTGCTGGGGGTTAGGATTTCAACATCTGAAATTTAGATGAGGCTAAATTCAGCCCACAACACCAACTATTAACTCTATTTACTTAGGGTATAAGTTAACACTTTCAAGGGGGCGAGTAGGTGGAGGGGAGAGGAGGAGGGAGGGGAAGAAAGTGTATGCACAGGGAGGTCTCTCCATGCTATTTTTTCAGAACTGTGGGCACCAGTGGTTACCTTACTAAAGCAGTCACTTAAGAAGCTGTTCAGACATTTAAAGTGCACCCACTAAACTCAGAACCCCCTGTAAAACAGAGGATCCCAAAGCTTCTCCGGTTGAAATGGGAGTGGGGGTCCAGATGCCCTTCATTCTCTCCTCACTGAATCAATCACCTCTGACAGGCACCATGTAAAAACCTTCGGCCTGCAGGATTCCAGGTGTCCAGGAGACTTCTCTTAATTTTTCACAACTACACAATTTACCCAAGTTTTAAATGAATGAGTATAATATTGCCTGTCAATCCTCCGCTTTGGAAACAAAAACTCTGTCCCTAGGATTCAGTCCAGCTCCGCTCTGGGGTCAGGATGAGCTCCAGCAACCATGTAGCCGGACGCCTGCCTTATTTTTTCACTTTGTTTCTTTTTGGAGGTGGGCTTGTTAATCACCTTGTTCAGCTGTGGTGCCCCAGGAAAGCTGACGGGAGCGTTAGGTAAAGCCTCCCTGTGACCTGCGTGCACACACCAGCCTATAAACCCAGGCAGAATGACAGTGACAGCTGCCTTGGAGCAGAGGGATTCGAGAGGTCAGTTCCACAGCCGCAGGGACAAGTATATCATTACAGCCCGGCTGCCGAGAGAGAAACCATCTGAGCTCTCTCCTTGTCCCACTGCGGCTGGGCGTCTTGGACACCTGACCCCAACCCTCCGCGAGCTTCCTCCGCTCGGACTGCCCGCCACCGACCTGTCCTCGCCTCCGCCGGCCCTGCCTGCCTGGGGCAGCCAGGCTTCCAGCGGCTAGGGTAGGACTCACCCCAACCTCTGGGCAACAGGGGAGAAAGGGTGGAAAGGAAAGCCAATGGGGGCCAGGCAGTCCAGCGCCGCTCCCAAGGACCGGGGCCCCGGGGGGATCGTGTTTCTGCGGAGGAGGCAGAAATTCTCCCCTTGGGATGACGCCCTGCTCTCGGGAAAGGACCCCCGGTCCCTGCTGAAGCGGGGCATGCGCCACATCAGCTTCAGCCTGGTCACCAAGGGAATGACGGACATCCCCGACTTTCTGTGGGGCTTGTCCGAGGTCCAGAAACTCAATCTGTCTCACAACCAGGTCAAGGTTCTGCCCCCCGAGGTGGGGAGGCTCACCCGGTTGGTGGTCCTGAACTTGTGCGGGAACCACCTGAAAAGCCTGCCACAGGAAATCAGCCTCCTCAGGGGCCTGAAGGTGCTGTTCCTCGACATGAACTTCCTGACCGACGTGCCGGCCGAGCTGGGCGCCTGCAGGAGCCTGGAGGTCCTGAGCTTGTCACACAACCGCCTGTCCCAGCTGCCCGCCAGCTTCGCCGACCTCTCCAGGCTCAGGAAGCTGAACCTCAGCAACAACTGTTTTGCTCACATCCCCATCTGCGTGTTTGCACTGAAGGAGCTGGATTTCTTGCACGTGGGCTCCAATCGCCTGGAAAACATCGCCGAGAGCATTCAGTGTCTGGGCAGCCTGCAGATCTTCATCGCGGAGAACAACAACATCCACTCCTTCCCGCGGTCGCTCTGCCTCCTCACCAGCCTGGAGCTGCTGAACTTGAACAACAATGACATCCAGACCCTCCCGGAAGAACTCTACCGGCTGTGTAGACTGGTGAGGATTGCTTGGAATCCCATGGACAAGGGGCTGCACATTTCCCACAACCCGTTATCTAAGCCTCTGCCAGAGCTGGTGGAGGGGGGCCTGGACTTACTGGTCAGCTACCTGAAGGACAAAAAGCACAACTGACTGACACTCTGTCAGCTGGGTGCTTCTCTGGTCTAAGCTTTCTCCTCTTACTGCTTGTGTTGATCAAAGCTTGTGTTAATATTTGCTCAATCGTAGTTGAAAGCCATTCCAGGTAGAGGTTTGCTTTACCTCTGTATGTTCCTAATAACTCCCATAATGTGTTCATCTCATTCTAAACATAAATGGTAACAGGACTTTGGTTTTCTCCAAAGAGAAATAATTGCTCTAATTTTCCTGAGGAGCAGTGTGATTCAACCCTTGCAATAATGGTCAGCAGGTCTGATTCAGTGGAATCCAAAAGTTAAATATTTACTAAATATATGCCAAGTATGATATGAGGCATTGGCAACTTCTGGTTTCAGTCTCTGAATTGGCAACCTGTAGCCAGGTAGCAACAGCAACACATGCTCCTGCCCCAGCTGGAACCAAGCACTACTTGGGACCAAAGAGTAAGTTGGAGCCCTGCTCTCTTGGCCATGACGGAATCAGACAGAGCTGTCCCCCTCGAGTTCTGGGGGGAACAATTAGAGGAAATTGTCTCTAAAATGACTGTAGAGTAACAATCAAGTTTTTTTATGTTTACATGTGGTGGTGAGTGACTGGGACAGCATGATGGCTTTCAGATAGTAAATACAAACCGATTTGAATGTGCAGCTTCAAACTTTTTCCCTGTCCTCTTGCAACCACAGTCATGTCCCGGAGCTTTTCTAAAGATGCCAGTCAATGCTCGTCATCCTTTCTGATGTCACTTCTCCGCCTTGGCTGGATTCACCCTCTCAGAGACAGGATAGTAATTGAGAAAAACAATGGCCAAAGGGCAGGAAAAAGGAGGTAAGGCATAGACAAGCCACACAAGCAATGTAATTACCCTTCCAACAATAGAGATGGTAATATTTGCCACTTGGCTTTCACATATGGATATTTAAAAATGACTTTAGTGACATTTAAAAGCTCTTTGGACAAAATACTGTAAAATATTAAATTTGTTTTGTTTTTAATTATAAAAGTACACAGCTATTAAATGTGACATCAGGGTGAGCAATTTTAGACTTTCTGCCACAAGGGTCATTGGGTCTTACTGCTGTCACAATAGCCAAGAGCCCCTAATGTCTTAGGGGCTGTCACTGTGTATTGAGAGTTAAAGAATTAGAATGAAGAGGTGGCAGTGGAGAACACGCAGCACCAATGGATTAGTGGAGAGCGAATTGTTCAGGTCTTGGCATTTTTGTTTACAGAACATAGCTGATAATTTCAAGACAGAATTTAGGTTTGTTGCCAAGACTTGTCTAACTTCTTAATAACCTTGGCTTAATTCAGTTAAACTTATATTAATTAGCACCTTCTCTTCTTCACTAGTGGGTTGGGAACCTGAGAGGAGAAAAGCCCTGATCCTCCCACCAAGGGGCTCACAGTGTGGTGAAAGGGACAGAAACCCACATGGGTTCCAGCAGTGTGCAGTGAGACAAGATTCCCCTCAAGAGAAATGTAAGTGATGGGCTGGAGTAAGGGTGACACACTGGAAGGTGTAGACTAGACGGAGCCTCAAGGTCTCAATAAACAAAGAACAGAAACCAAAGAACAGGACTGGGAGATATCAGTCAAACCCTTATTCACTGCAGCCATCGCACCCTAATTCCTGCCCCTCCGCCCTGTGCCCAATGTGGGAGAGAGCAGTCCGATGCTGGGTCAGTGGATCTGAGCACAGGCAGGTTTTGTGTGATGCTGCCATCTTCTAAGAACTGCTCAGCAAAGGGCCATATCATTTATTAATAGGACAGGTGATTTTTCCAAACAAACTTCAAAGTCAATTTCCCACTCATAAAAGACAAAAGCCAATTCCTGCTGTTATCATCAGATACTATAGTTCATTAGCATGTTTTCGCACGAGCTCTCTGCCAAACCATTGCGAACAGATCTTACCAGTGTCACTGGGCGGCAGCTGAAGTCCCCTCCAGTAGCAACTGGAGACCTGTCTCTCCCTGCCAGGCCCAAACAGGCACACTCCAGTATCCTCACCCACGTTAGCTTGCTAAGCCAAGACTATTTAAAGACATCAGTGGAGTTTTTACTTGACCTCATGACTCAGTTGGAAATAGCAGGACGAGCCCTCCTCTGCAGCGTAACCGAGCAGATCACTTACTGAGCACTAGCTGAAGCACATGCAGCTGTCAGACAAACACCGGCGGGTGCCAGGATCACGCCTGTTCCCTGTCTGCTGCTGAAGAACCACTTGGGCTCAAGCTGAATTTCCATGACCTTGCTATGGGCTGAGAGGCTGGCCCGGACAGCAGCTCCACGCTGTTCCTGCTGAGCAATCATTTCATTTCCTCTCCTTGCTTTTTCAGTCACTTGATCCCACAGCAACTCCACTCCAGGAAAAAAAACCTAACCATATTTTGAAGGTGACACAAGAGCTCATTATACTTCTCATATGAGGGGAAAAAAAGTGGTATCAGTTTGTTTGCAGGCTTCCATCAATGCTTTCAAAAATACAGTAGCAAGGGTTTCTTTGTTAACATGTAGCATTGAGGGAATCATGAAAGTAATAATGGTTGTCCAATGTGCTTTCAATATTGTCTTTGTGAATGCTCCTTTATATTGATAAAGGGAAGTGCTGAGTGAAATGTTGGGTAATGTGCTTAGTTACTGAAAACAGTAACATGCAGGGAGTTTGATACAGCCTTGTGTCTTGCTGTCAAACTCTACAGTTTGCTGATTGACTGTGAAATGCTTCTTGCATATCTTTTTGTAGTTCTAATACTGCCACATTCAATAACTCCCAGGTATTTCCAAGCTTCTGAAATCAAAGCACTGGAGATGACTGCATTGGCTGCGAAGTATATTTAGCTAAAGAATATGAACTAATTGGGTGCTTGTTGTGAAGCTGGCTGTTCTTGATGATATTGTGGTTTTCATGCCACTTGGCTGTCTGTATGGAGCAATCTCAGTGGTGTGTTCAGAAACACCATTTGAAGCTGTTGCAGTTTACAATCATACAATTAAGAAGAGATCCTATGCTCATAGGAAAGAAAGAAGACTTTGAAAAGACACATCTGTTCGGGAATAATATTGCTAAATGCATATAACTGCTGCACCCTAGAAAGAAGAATGTATTCATTACTTAGCCTGTTGACTTAATAAATGGCTAATAGAGGAAATATACTCCATTTTCAGGCTTTAGTTAATAGACTGCCATTCTGTAATAACCAAAGAAAGTGACTTCAGGACTCTGCACCTGCACTTCACAATGATGTAATGTTTGTGCCAAAAAGGGGTAAAGAGGGAATTATTTTCAGGGGTACATTAAACTAAACCCTTTTCTTTTGGTAATGGATTATTGCATTTTAAAATTCATATGCCTCAAAGCACATACTGAATATGCATTTGATGGCTGTAGCTATGTATTATAAACAGAGAAAGATTAAAAAACTGTGGGCTTGGTCACTGGAAGACATGTGGAGGCATCGACATGAACTGGGTTGATTTATTTTAGTAATATACAGAGACTAGGGGGACTCTGAACAAAGTTACTGAGATTCTGTTAGAAATGGTGAAAATAGAAGAGGAGCTCAGAAAATGGTCTAAAAAGAGAAAAAACAAAAAATGCAAACATTTGAGCTGTTAGATTTAGCCAATATGAAGATACTAAACACTCAATTATTCTATTAATATCCACTTAAGTAACCACGTGTGCTCCATCTTTTTACTCCACCAAAGAATGATTTCCAGTGCTGTGTAAGATATACTTGAGAAACACAAAACACTCAGCCTAGATTAAATGTGCAAATATGTACCAATACCCTTGATAACGCAACTAAGTACCAGTACTAAGTCATCCAAGAACAGCAAAATACAACCCTATCATATATTTTAAAGAAGCAAATAAACTACATAGAAACAGTAAAGCTATTATAAACAATAATGGAAACAATCTTGATCTTGTTGAGAAAAGAACTTTTTATGAGTGTTCTTTTTAAGTTACCTGTCAAGTTACATGTTGAGTCCAAAGCATTACTAATAAAAAAAGAAAGAAAAAGAAAAAAAGGACAGCATAGTAATAAAAGAGAAGCAAAGAGGGCTCATAACAAATCTGTAGGCATGTGGGCGTCATTAGGCAAGCATAACTGAGAGCTATTAGCATGAAGCTTGCTATGCAGATTTTTTAGTAGTGTCATAGGAATCTACTTGCAAGGAGAGAGCTTATTTTCTCCTGCTTCTAAACTTCCTCCTTATTTCAGCACAGGACAGAAAATAAAAGATGAACTGGAGTCCATTTGAAAAGTGTCAAAGTATTTCCTGATACCCTTGAGAGAAACACACGTTATAAAAACTAGAAGAGTATTAGCTTTGATAGAATGAGTTAGGCTGCCAATGGAACACCACATAATCTCCCATATTCTTTGCTCTTGAATAATTTGAGTTTCCTAGAAGTCAGTATGCCAGGACATTGCCACTTGGGGAAGTCTATTTTCTTCTGTCTCTGGAATCACATCCCCATCACCATAGGCATGCGTGAGATAGGAGGCCCTGTGGGGAGGCAGGAAAAGATCCGGACCAGAAGTTGGCCGTGTCAGCTGCAAAGCACTTACTCAGTATCTGTGCATCTTCAGACTGTGCAGGTGTGGGGCGCTTCACCTGGAGGCAAGCTCCCCACCCTCCACTAGGTCCCAAGCCCATGGACAAAGAAGATGAGGCGCAGCGGAACATAATGCAATCCTGTGATTACAATAGCCTTAACGGTAGTACAAACAAGTACAAAGGCATGTGGGTGAGATGGCAGGAGGGACAGAGGTGTGTTGTGACTAAAATGGTGTGGAGAAAACACATTCTAACATGACAATTATTGATCCAGTGGTTCCTTTGTTTTGCTTTGTCTTAATGGAAAATTTGTGACTCTCACTGTCCCATAGTGGTCTGCTTTGTAACTCCTCTGTGGATTTTTTCCCCTGCGTGAATCTATGATATTGGGCAGACATATGATGGGAAAGACTGCATATCAGGATAATTGTGACACCATGGGACATGGGCTCCACAAGTAATCCCGAGCCTTCCCTACCTCATTGTGCGGGGAGGTCTTTCCTGTGGGTTCTGAAAGGACCCAGGTTGGCAGTGGTCCTCAAAGCTGCTGCTCTTCTAAATCCCCTGTGGAACTGGAACAAAATAAAAAGCCCTGGGCCTCAATTGGAGAGATTCTGACTAGTTGGTCTGAGTGAGGCCAGGGCTTCTTTACTGCGTTTTTAAAGCTCAGTAGAGAATTCTGTTGCTGACTCTGAACTGAGAAATGCTGATATAGTGTCCTGCCTAAAAAATCAGACAAATGACTTTTAAGGCAATTGCATCAGGGGCTTACCAACTGAAAGAGGGCAGTAAAAGGTGGGAGGTCACTGCACTTGGCCAGCAGGTGAAGCTCGCTGGTGCCTCGTGATTAGACTCAGCTGAAGTCCCAGGTCCCTTTGGTATACTTTCAGATTCAGGAGGTCTAGGGCAGGCTTGTTGTTCTTAGCGTGAACCAGCAATCCAGGTGTTTCCTATCAAAAAGCAGACGGGAGAAAACCTGGCTTAGCAGACTGTGTGCCCCCTGGAAAACAGTGAGTGTATTCTAGATTCAGCTGCTACCGGGTGCTGCTGCTTTTCCTGACTAACTTTGGCCTAGACTTTGAACTCTGCTGACTTTTATCTTTGCATCCAGCATAGAGAAGACATTCAATAATAATAATAATTTCAATGAATGAATGAAAAGGTGAACCAGTTTACTAAAATGACTTGGCGTCTCTGGACCTCGGTTTTCTATATGTGGAACTCACTTTAAAATGAACTCTCTTTAAGCTTCTTTCAGATTTGAAACCCAGACTGTATTTTTTTGTGTTTTTTTATTTTTATTTTTTTGCTTTGTTTTCCCCTTATCAAATGCCTCAGTAAATAGATACCTGAGCTTATAATTATCGTGATTACTCAAGAAAGGCAAAAAGAATTGAGGAGATGGTCAAATTCAGTATGAGTGTTTTAATATCCCCATTTTGTACCACAAATACATAATTCAATTTTGGTTGACTTTCAAAAATATACAAAACACTAACCATTTATTAATGGTGAATCTGGAATTTAGCAGACTTCCAAATTGTCTGGATTCTATGTCCAACTTTTCATTAGATTGAAGGCTCAGAGGGAATATTTCTGTTTGTCTTGATTGATTGATTGATTTAAAACTCTTCCTGTATTTCTGGAAGAGAAAGAATTTCTAATTGTCTGCTTTTTCATTTTAAAAACACCTCATTGGATTTGATTTTATAATATTGTTTAGGCACTTAAAGCTGAAATCATTCCTGTTTTTTTTTTTTTTTTAAAGCATAGTGTGTTCCAAAGAGTAAGTTGAACTCTTGTAATAAAATTCACGCTTCTGCCACAGCGCCTTCCCTTTCTCATACACATGTGAGTCAAACCTGAATTTCGCTATAAATTTTCAAAAACATCTTCTGCAAATGAATACACTTAAAGCTGTAAAATAGCTGTTCATTCCATTTCTTTGGTTCTTAATAATATGCTCCTCTCTCTGCCTCCACTGTTATAGTCAAAGCCACAAATTGATGGTATCTACATTATGGGAATTCGAAATTTATGACTTTAATTTGTTTTTGACTAACCTTCCTTATAAGAGTTGGTAAATTACAATTGTGTTTGATAAGAATTCTCGAAGTGTTATGAAAAGATTTTTTCTTCACCAAATGTACTGTCTGGCATGCCCAGAACTGGAAAGAAAACACATCAAGGAGAAGAGCTGAAGAAGAATTGTTCCACATGTTTCTTTGGTTGTTGTCTAAAATTCAAAAGATCAACCTGGGCTTTGGCCCATTTGCATAACAGGAGCAGATGCCAAAGTTTGGAACATGTGAGTCCAGACTGTGGCTTGTTATTCTCTCTCTCAGAGCTGGAACAGTCAAATATAACTTTAAGCTCCACCTGTGAATAATTGATTTACCAGTAAAGCCTATGATACCTTAAATTTTTTTGCGTCAGATTTTTCCTTTGAGCCTTTAAGACATAAAGAATAGAGAAGGTGAAGGTAAAGGTACAATAGTAACTCTGAGCTAACAGTCAGGAAATTGTCTGAATTTTACTACTTCCATTACTCTAGCATTTCTGTATGTATGTACATGAACATTGCCTACATTTTTTTTTAAAAAATATTTTTATTGATTTTAGAGAGAGAGGAAGGGAGAGGGAGAAAGAGAGATAGAAACATCGATGAGAGAGAACATTGTTTAGCCGCCTCCTGCATGCCCCCTATTAGGAATTGGGCCCACAACCTGGGCATGTGCCCTGACCGAGAATCAAACCAGTGGCCTCTTGGTGCATGGGTTGACAATCAGTGAGCCACACTGGCTGGGTGATTGCCCCAAGTTTTTAGTAGTGTTCTAAGAAGAAATTATAAATTATCTCTGAGCCTCCTAGTGGTCTTCCTGCATTGTGTCTCTTTACTTCTTTTTGTTTATATCTTGGAAAAATGTCTCTTGGACTTTTCATGAGAGTCTAGCCAAGAAGGAGAAAAATATTTGTGTTTTCTCTTTTATACTTTTTATTATGATGATTAAACTTTTGTCATAATCTAGAAATCTGTTTACTCTCCCAGAAATGTATCTAATATGTTAGTTATAGAAAAATCTAATTCTTCATCTGACCATATAATATGATGGTTATAGAAAATCGAGTTTACTTAGTTTGCAAATGAAATTTTCAGGTTTTTATTGTTAATCTACTGCTACAAATATCACTTTAGTTGACCTTTTTGTATAGCTTAAGAAGTAAAGTACCTCTGTTTCTGATAGATCAAAATGAACAGGTTAATTTTTTTATGCCATATGAGGTTGGTTCATTCATAGTCATTCTCTACTGTGCAATGGCCAAGAATTAATTTGAAAAAATTACTTCACATGTATGCAGTAAAGGATTGACTCAGCAGGTTTGGGTTATTCACACTCTGCACATATCAAAGCATGGCCTTTGACCAACTCCTTGAAATGACCTCTAATCCCTTGGAACATCTTGACTGATAAGAGTGTCTTTGTGTACCTGGGTTACACCAGATAGTCTGCGCTCACAGTGTGACTTATGGAGGGTCCTTGGCAACACGATATCAGCCTGACTTCTGCAGAGGTTGGAGACTGAGGACCTAAGGTTGGGCACATGAGAGCTCCTTACCCATGTAACCAATTCCCAATAAAAACCTCTGTCCCTCAAGGCTCAAGTGAGAATCCCTAGTTGGCAATATGTCCTAAATATCACATTTTATTGTAGGGAAAATTAAGCACCATCAAACAACTACATTAAGAGAGAATGAAGGAAAATATGCGCTGGGCTCTCCTGGGTTTTTTCATATGCTCCTTTAACTTCATTGATTTTAACTTGTATACTTTAGTTATAGTAACCATTATTGAGTCTAACAGATTTTCTGAATTCTGTGAGTTTGTCTAACAAGTTGATGAACATGAGGGTAATCTTGGAGACACCCTCCCCACCAAAAAACAACATGGATTAAAGAGTAGACTTTATTAAAAAGCAAAAGAAGAGAAGCTACAGATCCTCTGATTCCCCTCCATGCTGATCATATGTGGTGAGTATGTCTTTCTGGGAGAGAACTCACCTCCCTGATGGTTCTCTCTTTTTATAGGAAAATCTTGAGCACAATAATCATCCTCCTATGGGGCCTGCCTGTCTCACTTTGATGCTGGGAGTTGTCTAAGAAGGCCAGCTGCAGAGGACCAATAAAATGTCGGGATGCATGGATTTGTCATAGGGATGGCTATCATCTGTCCCAGAGCAAACAACCTAGAGTGCCATTACCTGCTCTGGAAAGAAAATAAAGCCCTGGTTCCACTACCTTAGTGTTTAGGAACCTAGAGGGAGCTTCCATGTCTTTTGAACATTCTTGCTCCTCAAACAACTCTTTGACAAGATATTAGGCATATCACAATTTCCTCTCAAGTAGTATAATGCTATTCTATTAGGAAGTCATTTATATATCAATCTCAGTTACTCAAAATATAGCTGAGATCCCAGAGTTAATGTCATAAATTTTATTCATTTACTCATAGATAAGACCATTAAACCAAAAGATAAGGAATGAATTCATATATACATACATACATATGTTAGATACTGATAAATATACGGAGGAAAATAAAGCAGCAAAAAGGGAATGGGCTGGAAGGGTATTTGTTGTAGGTGGTCAGAAAAGTTGCCCAGAAAATCATTTCAGGACAGAGACCTATAGAAAGTTAGGGAGATAGCCAAGTAAGTACTTTAGAAGAAAATATTCTAAACAGGAGAGAAAGCATGTGGAAAGGCAGAAATGTGCCTGGCACGTCGATGGCATGGAGTGGGTGCAGGGGAGAGTACTGAGGTCATTTTGATGTGGGGATGACTCTTACAAGGCTTTAGGTCATTAAAAGGACTTTAGCTTTAGCTCTGAGTGGCATGGAAAGCCATTGGAGATTTTTTCAGTAGGGAAGAAACACGTGATAATTTACATTTTTAAAGGAGTTACTTTGATTACTGGATTGAGAATAGGAGAAAAACAAAAGCATTGAGATTAGTTAAAAATCTGTTACAATATTTTAAATAATGAATGATGGTGACTTCAAGATTGAAGTGGTGTATGTGATCTGATTATGGAGATATTTTGATGTTAGCTCTAGCAGAAATTGCTGATGGACTGGATGGGGTGGAGAAGATCCAGAATAACTTTAATGTGTTTAACCAGAGAAGTGGGAGGACAGAGTCATGTATTGCAAGAAAGATAATTTAGGAAAAAATATCAACATACTAATTTTGAGATGATACATAAATTTTCAAATGAGTCTACTGAGCAAACATTTGGATAAAGAATTTAGGGTTCTGGAGAGCAGTGTTGATTGGAGATATAAATATGGAAATCACCAGCAAAATATACAGGAAGAAGTCATGAAGAGATGTATTCATTGTGAAAACCTTCAATAAAAAATGGTGATTCTTTTTCTTTAAGTTTTGGTACTCAGAGTGCTATGCTCAGTTGGCTGGAAAATTCCCATATGTGATAATGTTTGTTTTTTCCACATGCTAGATAAATGGGATATTACTATATCCAGATCTCAGACCTGTATTCATGAAAACCCTTGAAATTACTGGTTGATAGAGAGGGAGGCATTCTCTAGTCACACAGAAGTTAAAAATTAGAAAATAGAAGGGCAAGCATTCCATGTAGACACTTATGCCCCATCTGCTTCTGTCTGCTCAATTACCCCTCTTCAGTGTCTAAACTGACAGGTTATTTTAATCAGCCATCAGAAATATACGCTGGCATCACTCAAGATACACTGAAATAGAAAAGTCTTGATTCATTTCCATTCTATTTTCTTTTCATTTTTAATTACATTTTTCTACTTTTCAATTCTATTTTCTTTTCATTTTTAAATACATTTTTCTATTTTTCAATTATAGTTAAAATCAATGTTATGTTAGTTTCAGGTGTGCAACATAGTGATTTATATAGCTCACAAAGTGATCACCCTGATAAGTCTAGTGCCCATCTGACACCACACATAGTTATTGCAATATTATAGACTATATTTTCTATTGTTGTTGGGTTTTTTAATCATTGACAGTATTACAGATGTCCCCCATTCTCTCCCCACACACTTTGCTCCTCCCCACCCAGCCCTCACCCCACCCCAGGCCTTCACCACACTATCATCTGTGTCCATGGGCTATGCATATACACATATACGTTTTTTGGTTAATATCTTTCTGAGCCCCCTTCCCTCTGAGATCTGCAATCCCATTTACCATTGCAACAACAATAAAAAATAAGATACCCAGAAATAGACTTAAAAAACATGTACTCAAAAAACTATAGGACATTGAAAAAAGAAATAGGGGAAGGCACAAACAAATGGAAACATATACCATGTTCATGGACTGGAAGAATTAACATGATTAAAATGTCCATACTACCCAAAGCAGTCTGTAGATTCAACACAATCTTATTAAAATATAATTGGAATATTTCACAGATCTAGAACAAATATTCCAAAAATGTATATGGAACCAAAAAAACACCCAGAACAGCAGTAGCAATCTTGAGAAAGAAGAATAAAATTGGAGGGATCACAGTCCTGGATATCAAACTATACTATAAAGCCACTGTAATCAAAACAGCCTGGTACTGGCCCAAGAACAGTCATACAGATCAATGGAACAGAACACAGAACCCAGAAATTGATGCACGACATTATGGTCAATTAATATTTGACAAAGGAAACAAGAGCATACAGTGGAGTAAAGATAGTCTCTTCAACAAATGGTGTTGGGAAAATCGAACAGGTACATAAACAAACAAACAAACAAACAAAAACTAGACCACCAACTTACACCATACATAAGAATAAACTCAAAATGGATAAAAGGTTTAAATGTAAGTCATGAAACCATAAAAGTCCTAGAAAAATACAGACAATAAAATCTCAGACATCTCACATGGCAGAATTTTCACCCAAACATCTCCTAGGGCAAGAGAAACAAAGGGAAAAACAAGCAAATGGGACTACATCCAACTAAAAATCTTCTGCACAACAAAAGAAACCGTCATCAAAATGGAAAGGCAACCCACTGTATGGAGAACATATTTGCCAATGATACATCTGGTAAGGGATTGCTTTCCAAAATGTACAATGAACTCATACAACAGATTAAAGATGCTATTATTACTCCATTTTCAGGTTGGAAAACTGAGCCTTGAAGAGCTTAAATTACTTGTAATCAGTAATGGAAGAACCTTGGCAATGACCATAGGTCTCTGTGATTCCACTGTTTTATGTGGTTCTCAAGTGCATTTTTTCTGATCTACCCAGGGAGGGCACTGGGGCTGTGACTACAGGGGACTCCCTCATTTTGCTTAGATATCTCCCTTACGTAGCACACAAATGATTTAACTCAGAACTTTATAAGAAATGATTGAAGTAAAGAGAGCTATGTACTATAGTTTATTTTTTATTTTTATTTTTTTTAGGCCATGCATCTTTTTTTATTAATTAATTTTTGTTACAGATGTTTCTCCTTTTCCCCCCACTGATTTCCCCCTTCCCCTCCCTCCCTGACCTGTCTTCAGCTTTGTTGTCTATGTCCACTGTTCATGCATACATGCATATAAGTTCTGTGGTTTATCTCTCCCCCACCACCCCCTCTTCTGGGGACTGTCAGTCTGCACCCCACTTCCACGTTTCTGGGACTACCCCATTCCTCAGACTGTTATGTTCATTATATTCCACAAATAAGTGAGATCATATGATACTTGTCTTTCTCTGTTTGGCTTGTTTCACTTAGGATGATACTTTCCAGGTCCCTCCATGTAGTCTCAAAGGATAAGAGATCTTTCTTTCTTAAAGCTGTGTAGTACTCCATTGTGTATATTATCCATTCGTCTACTGATGGACACTTGGGCTGTTTCTAGATATTAGCTATTGTAAATAGTGATGCTAAAAACATGGGGGTACATATATTCTTTCTGATTGGTGTTTTAGGCTTCTTAGGGTATATTCCTAGAAGTGGGATCATTGGGTCAAATGGAAGTTCAATTTTTAATTTTTTGAGGTAACACCATATTGTTTTTCATAGTGGCTGCACCAGTCTGCATTCCCACCAGCAGTATACTAGAGTCCCGTTTTCTCCACACCCTCCCAACACTTGTTGTTTGATGATTTATTGATGGCAGCCATTCTGACAGGTGTTAGGTGATACCTCATTGTTGTATTAATTTGCATCTCTCTGATGATTAGTGATGATGAGCATTTCTTCATATGTCTCTTAGCCATTTGTTTGTCCTGTTTGGAGAGGTGTCTATTTAGTTCCTCTGCCCATTTTTAATTGGGTTCTTTGTCTTCCTTTTGTGGACTTGTATGAGCACTCTATATATATATTGCAAATTAACCCCTTATCTGATATATCATTGGCAGTTATGCTCTCCCATACAGTGGGTAGCCTTTACATTTTGATGATTGTATCTTTCGCTGTGCAGAAGCTTTTCAGTTTGATGTAGTCCCATGTGTTCTTCATTTTCTCCTTTGTTTCTCTTGCCCTAGGTGATGTATCAGTGAAAATTCTGCTGCGTATAATGTCTGAAATTTTGTTGCCTACAGTTTCTTCTAGGATTTTTATGGATTCATGAGTCACATTTAAGTCTTTTATCCATTTTGAGTTTATTTTTGTATAGGGTGTAAGTTAATGGTCTAGCTTCATTTTTCTGCATGTAGGTGTCCAATTTTCCCAGCACCGTTTATTAAAGAGGCTGTCCTTACTCCACTGTATGCTCTTGCCACCTTTGTCAAATATTAATTGAGCATATTGCCTTGGGTCCATTTCTGGGTTCTCTGTTCTGTTCCACGGGTCTATATGCCTGTTCTTGTGCCAGTACCAGGCTGTTTTGTACAGTGACTTTGTAGTATAACCTGAAACCTGGTAATGTGAGCCCTCCAAAGTTGTTCTTTTTTTTCAAGATTGCTGTGGCTATTGGAAGTCTTTTTTGGTTCCATATGAACTTTTGAACTACTTGTTCTAATTCTGTGAAGTATGCCATTGGTATTTAGATGGGGATTGCATTGAATCTATAGATTGCTTTGGGTAGTATGGACATTTTAATAATGTTAATTCTTCCAATCCATGAACAGGGTATGTGCTTCCATTTTTTTTATATCTTCCTCTATTTCTTTTTTCAACGACCTATAGTTTTCTGCGAATAGGTTCTTTATTTTTTTGGTTAAGTTTATTCCTAGGTATCTTAATTATTTTACTGCAATGGTAAATGGGATTGTTTTCTTAGTTTCTCTTTCTGTGAGTTCATCATTGGTGTATAAGAATACCATCAATTTCTTGATGTTAAATTTGTATCCTGCTACTTTTCCAAATTCATTTATTAAGTCTAGTAAATTTTTGATGGAGTCTTGGGGTTTTCTACATATAGTATCATGTCATCTGCAAATAATGACAATTTCACTTCCTTCTTTCCAATTTGGATCCCTTTTATTTTTTCTTCCTGTCTGATTGCTGTGGCTAAGACTTCCAGTACTATGTTAAACATGAGTGGCGAAAGTGGGTATCCTTGCCTTGTTCCTGTTCTGAAGGGAAATGCTTTTAGTTTTTGCCCATTGAGTATGATGTTGGCTGTAGGTCTTTCATATATGGCCTTTATTATGTATAGATATGATTCCTCTATTCTCACATTGCTGAGCATTTTTATCAGAAATGAATGCTGGATTTTGTTGAAGGCTTTTTCAGCAACTATTGATATGATCATGTGGTTTTTATCTTTCATTTTGTTTATGTGGTGTATCACCTTTATTGATTTGCAAGTATTGTACCAGCCTTGCATCCCTGGGATGAATCCCACTTGGTCATGGTGGATAATTTTTTTGGTGTATTGCTGGATCCGATTTGCTAGTATTTTGTTCAGGATTTTGGTGTCTATGTTCATCAAGGATATTGGCCTGTAGTTTTCTTTCTTTGTAGTGTCTTCTTCTGGTTTAGGAATTAGAATTATGCTTGCTGTATAAAACAAGTTTAGAAGTCTTCCTTCTTCTTGAATTTTTTGAAATAGTTTGAGGAGAATGGGTGTTAGTTCTTCTTTGAATGTACGGTAAAACTCCCCCGTAAAGCCATCCGGGCCTGGGCTTTTGTTTGCTGGGAGAGTCTTCATTACATCTTCAATTTCTTCTATTGTTATTGGTCTGTTCAAGTTTTCTATCTCTTTCTGGTCCAGTTTTGGGAGACTATGTGTTTCTAGAAATTTGGCTATTTTGCTTAGATTGTCGAATTTGTTGCCATATAATTGTTCATAGTATTTGTTAACGATCTTTTGTATTTCTGTGGTGTCAGTGTTACTTCTCCCCTTTCATTTCTGATTTTGTGTATTTGGGTTCTCTCTCTTTGTTTCCTGGTGAGTCTAGCTAAGGGTCCATCAATCTTGTTTATCTTTTTGAAAAACCAGCTCTTTGTTTCATTGATACTTTGAATTGTTTTTTTGGTCTCTATGTCGTTTATTTCTGCTCTGATCTTTACTATTTCCTTCCTTCTACCTGCTGTGGGGTTTTCTTTTTGTTTGTTTTCTAGTTCTTTAAGTTGTGAGGTTAGATAGTCTGTTAGAGATTTTTCTTGTTTTTTGAGGTGGGCCTGTAGTGCTATGACCTTCCCTCTCAGAACTGCTTTCGCAGCATCCCATAGATTTTGTATTGTTGTGTGTTCATTTTCATTGGTTTCCAGGAAGTTTTTGATTTCTTCCTTAATCTCCTCAGTGACCCATTCATTGTTTAATAACATGCTATTTAGCTTCCATGTGTTCAAATGTCTTTGTATGTTCTTCTTGCAATTGATATCTAGTTTCATGCCATTGTGATCTGAGAAGATGCTTGATATGATTTCAGTCTTCTTGAACTTGTAGAGACTTAGTTTGTGCCCTAAGATGTGGTCTATCTTTGAGAATGTCCCATGTGCACTTGAGTAGAATGTGAATTCTGTCATTTTGGGTTGTAATTTTCTGTAGATAATCTATTAAATCCATTTTGTCTAGTGTTTCATTTAGAGTCTCTGTTTCCATGCTAATTTTTTGTCTAGAGGATTTATCCAGTGATGTCAGTGGGGTGTTGAAGACCCTGCTATGATTGTATTGCTATCGATTTCTCCTTTGAAGTCCTCCAGAAGATTTTTAATATATTTTGGTGCTCCTATATTGGTGCATATATGTTTATGAAGGTTATATCTTCCTGTTTGATAGATCCTTTCAATATTATGTAGTGGCCTTCTTTGTCTCTAATTATGGCCTTCATTATGAAATCTATTTTATCAGATATGAGTATTGCTACCCCAGCTTTTTTTTCCTTTCCGTTTGCTTGGAAGATTTTTTTTCATTCCTTCACTTTCAACCTATGTGAGTCTTTTGTTGTGAAGTGGGTCTCTTGTAAACAACATATAGATGAGTCATGCTTTCTCATCCAATCTGCTACTCTGTGTCTTTTTATGGGAGCATTCAATCCATTTACATTTAAGGTGATTTTTGATATGTACTTATTTATTGCTATTTTTGTTTAGTGTGGTTCTATTTTTCTTCCCATTTTTCCTGCTAATTACAGCAGTCCTTTTAACATTTCTTGCAGTACTCGTTAGGTGCTAAGGTATTCCCTTACCTTTTTTTTTTTTTTTTTTTTGTCTGGGAAGCTCTTTATTGACCTTCTATTTTGAATGATAGTCTTGCTGGGTAGAGTTGTCTTGGATTCAGATCCTTGTTTTTCATGACCTTGATTACCTCATGCCATTCCCTTCTGGCCTGTAGTGTTTCTTGTGAGAAGTCAGCTGAGAGACTTATGGGGTTTCCTTTGTAGGTAACCTGTTGCTTCTTTCTTGCTGCTTTTAGGATTTTCTCTTTGTCTTTAATTTTTGGAAGTTTGATTACTATGTGTCTTGGTGTGGGCCTGTTTGGGTTCTTCTTACTTGGTGCTCTCTGTGCTTCTTGAATTTGAATGCCTTCTTCCTTCACCGAACTAGGGAAGTTTTCTGTCACTATTTCTTCAAATATATTCTCTAACCCTTGCTCATTTTCTTCTTCTTTTCAAGGATTCCTATGATGCGAATGTCATTACATTTCTAGTTGTCCCACAGTTCTGTTAAGCTGTTTTCCTGTTTTTTAATTATTTTTTCCTTTTCGTTTTCTGATTGGTTGATTTTTTTCCTACCCTATCTTCTAATTCACTGATCCGGTCCTCAGCTTCCTCTAGACCTTCCAATGTGTTTTTCATTTCTGATATGTCATTCTCATTTTTTCTTGGTGGTTTTTAATTTCCAACTGGTTGATTTTCAACATTTCTATGTCTTTACTCATAGTGCTCATGTCCTTACACATGCTGTTGAGCTTCCTTAAGATCATGGCTCTGAATTCTAGTTCAGTTAACTTGCTTAACTACACCTCATTTATCTCATCATCGGTAGAGGTCTCTTGTCCTTTCATTTGGCTTTTGTGTCTGTGTTTCACCATTTTGGCTATCACAGTGGGCTTTGGAGCCTGCCAAATTTTCCCTGTGGGTGTTGGTGTTCTGCTGTTTGTGGCTCTCTCTCCTGGGTTTGGATGAGGCAGGGAGGACCCACTTTAAAGACCACTGTCAAGCCTTACTTTCCTGGTTGGAGTTTCTAGCCTAGGGAATGGTAGTTATCCTCTAGCTTTTTTGCCTGGAGGCTCTTAGTAGTGGTCACCTGAAGAACCTTGGTTTCTGAGTTGACTGAAAAACTCCCTCAGGTGCTCAGTTTAAGAGGATTTCCAGAGGGTGGGGCAGCTGCTGGTTGTTAATGGGCCTCAATTAGCATTTCAATGGCCACCAGGTGGGGTTGAATCCCCAAGGGAGGGGCCTCAGCCTCTCCCTAGGGCCCTGGGAAGGAGTAAGATGACCAGAGTCCTGCGTGGCTGCACTCAGCAAAAGCTCTGAGCACCCTTCAAATGCCAAGTGTTCCCACACAGTTCCAGTCCAATCTGCCTTCCCTCTGGTGGAGCCCAAGGTGATTGGCAGCTGCCAATTTAGCCTCTGTCCGGACTCTGCATTGTGGAGCTTCCTGGGACTTTTAACCCAAGGGCGCTGCTCCCAGCTAAGGGCAGCCGAGGCTGCAGCACCAGCCTAGGGCGTTGCACCTAGCCAAGTTTACAGGACTCAGCTGAGGGGGTAGCACCCAGCCGAGGCCACAGGACCCAGTCGCAGTCATGGGACCCAGCTGAGGCAGCTGGACCCTGCCGATGGCATAGCACCCAGCCGAGGTTACAGGACCCAGCCTAGGCGGTGGCTGGTCTCAGCGGAGGCCACAGGACCCAGCCAAGGGCGTAGCTTCCAGCCGAGCCCTTGGTTCCAGCCAAGTCCGCTGGTCCCAGCCCAGGCTGCTGTGGACCGTGGGCTCCTGGCCCCCTCTCACACCTCGCAAGCCTACCAGGATTGAGTCAGTGTCCCTGGTTATGTGTCCTCCAAGCTGACTTTCGGTTGCCCCTTCCTGATGATTTGTCTTTATTTTCGTTGTGATTCCAATTTGGTCTTGGGAGATGGTCTGTGTAGCTTCCATTCCAGGGCATGCATCTTGAGATTATCTACTGTAGTTTATTAATGGTTAAATTCAGTTTGTACATCTGAATGTGAATTTGAGAAAGAGATCATTAATATTTAACCATGACCATGGTAGTTTTGGGTATTACTACCAATTCCCCAAAAATGGGTATTGGTGAATCCTCATATAGGAACTGATCTACATTGAGTAACTATATAGTGATTTATATCTCCTAATTAATCTCTGCAAGAACCCTGTTCACTGGTTATTTTCTATCAATGTGGAGAGTGGGGCACAAAGAGTGCCCACAGTTACAAGTCAGGAGCAGCAGCCCAGAGGCGTGATGCCTCTCCTAGCCTCCAGGGGCAGCACTGTGTGCATCTCAGGTACCACACCTTGACACTACCGTAGGGACATGTCAGGATCCACTTGAACAGGAGGCACCATCTAAGGCAAGGACCCTTTGGGGATAATCAGAAGTCAGTGTGAGTCAAAGCTGGAGAAAATAAAAGAAAGAGGAGATGGGTAGGAGACAGTGAAACCTGAGTCCAGCTGGACTTCACAAGCTTCCAGGACCAGAGCAGGGGCTGGTAAATGAAGGAGACAGGTGGTGGGCAGATCCCTGCCCATCTTCATTCCTCTGGCCACCGGTCAAGAGCTTTTGGAGTAGTCTCTGTCCCACTTCTGGGTAAGCCTCTTCCTTGGACATTCAGCTTCGATTCTTCTTGCTTGCACTGTCCCTGCTGTCACTGTTAGAGTGGTCTTTTTCTAAAACAAAACCAGCATGTTCCTCTAAGAGAGCCCTTAGTTTCTTGCCATGATGGCCTGCAATTCAATCTTCCAGGAACAGCAGACTTGATATACACAGAGCGCATCCCCTCTGGTCACATTTCCTCCAGCCTGATCATTGAGTTCCTAGTGGTGGATGCCCAAACTCATACCACTCTGGAATCAGGGTGACTCTGATGTGTGCCTCCCACCCCAGGCTCCAGAGTCTCCACTGCCCTTGTGGGTACATTCCCAGACTTCCTCGTTGTCTGCTGGGAAAGAACTTCTTATCTGGGGTACATTCTGGCAGAGAGATCTCTGCCATTGACTAGGCAGCCTCTCCTCTCCTCACCTCTCTTTCTCCCCCAGGCATCTTCGTCTGACTCTCTGGACTGAGGCTCCAATGCTTCCGGTCCACCTTCCAGGACAGACAGTGTGATTAATTTCATTAAGCCCATTGCATTTCTGGCTCCAGAGCTTCAGACATGCCAACCTGTCCCTATTTAAAACTACCATTTCTGACTCAAACAGGTGTTCAAGACTTATAGTAATATTTTACTGATTATCTTTCCCAATAAACAAATACAAATGTTTTTACACTCTGGTTTCAGTTGCAGCAACTCTGTTAAAATATTTAGGTGTAAAAATCGAAGACAGTTTAAGAAGTGTTGTAGACAACTCAACCCTTCAATAATGCATTCAATCCTTCTAAAAGTGACGGTAAATCAAGGATGAAATGAAACAGTAAACAGAGTGAAGGCAGATTTAGCATATGGTGGCAGCTCTGTCACTTCAAGCCTCAGATGGAGCACTGGACCAAAATGCCAAATGGATTGGATGATGCTTGCACGTCCCAGATTAGATGCTTTGGCTGGTGACATAGAGCGTGCTTTTTGCACTATGTATTCTAAATAAATAAAAATTTTAAACATATGGCAAAGCTTAATCTCATCCCATGGGAATTGCCATGCCCTGGGATGTCCTTGTAAGACAGTCAAGTCCAGACACGCCATTCTGCAGTTTGCCCCTCACTGGGAGAGAGCAACAATGAAAAAGGAAGAGTTTGGCAGCTCTACCAGGCGGCCGGGGGTAGCCCACTGCAGAATCCTCATGTGCCAGCCCCAGCTCTCAGAGACAGATTCCACCCCTTACTGCTGTTTCATAACAGCCTCATTCACAAGCAGAGTTTTCTCAAGCTCAAGGCCCTTTGCTTCCGTGCCTTGCCTTCATGTTTCTTAAAAGTCTTCTTATGTAGGGTTCCATTTCCTCACGGCACTGTTCCCCAGTTCTGTTTCTGGGTCTGATTTCTATTCAGATTCCTCTGTAGTTATATCACCGTGCTGTGCGAAACCTTTATTGTCAGGTCCAAGTTAGCCACTGCTACTCTGATCCCAGGACTCTACATGGGTCTCCCTTCCCTTTTTTTGGGATGTGGTCCTAGGTGATATATCCCCACAGGTTGGAAATGCTGTTCTGGCATTCTTTGTTAAATGATTGAAGGGGAGGAGTGTCACTTGCCTCTTATCCTCTTGCTGTGCCTCTTATTTCAAGAGTCATGAGGTAGACCACCTGTCCTCCATTATATTCAGGAATATATTTGGACAAGGATAATTCCTCTACTGTCCTGGGGTGTCCATAGCCTCTGATGCTGACATTACAACCATCGCCTAAGTACAACTGTAGGTATGTCCTTGTGAGGGACACAACAAAAGATGGCACCTAATAGAGTGACCAGATTTTTCCTGCATTCTGTTGATGGCAGTAGCTTTGTGGCATCATGGATGTCCTATGGTAATGTGAAAATTTCCTGGCACAAACCCTTTGGCCTAAAATAGGTTCTTACATGTGGTCATCAGGGTCAGTTGTCACAGAGACCGTATTATAGGAGGGATTTTCCAAGTCTATTTAAAAGCTGTAATTAATTCTGTTAGATGAAGTAAAGTATCTCCTCTTATTGTTCCTTTTGAATTAAAGCAGGGTCAGCAAATGATGGCCTGCACACCAAATCTGGCTCATTGTCTGTTTGTGTATATGGTTTTATTGGGGCACAGCTATGCTCATTCCTTTATACATTGTTTCTGGCAGGGTCCACACTACAATAGAGTTGAGTAGTTGTATCCCAGACCCTTGGACTGTATCACTGATTCTGAGGCTTGTTTCTTTGTGAACACAGGACTTCCTCCGTGTTTTGTGAATGTGTTCAGAGCATGTGATCTTTCCTTCAGTAGGATTTTGATGATAGTATGATCATGAAAAAGAGTGATTTGTCCCAAAGTGATATACATTCCATCTATCATGGCAGTGACTTGAGGAAAGATGCTAATCAACTTCTGATTTTTCCTTTTGCCTACATATCTAACTTTAATGATTACAGTGTTCCAGAACTGGTGTTATAAATTCTATATGAAATTGAGATTTTTTTTCTGCTATTTGGTTCCATTTGTCCTGCCATCTATAAGTTTCTTTTTTTTCCTTTCTTTCTCTCTTTTGGATTTTTTTTCTCATTTTCCTTTTCCACATACTTGTTATGAAGTCATACAATATATTTTTCTAGTGCACACTTGCCAAAGTCTAAAGTTAATCTGTGTCTCTACAGCCCTATACAAGGTCTTTAAAATAATTATGACTACTTGACTACTTCTTTCCCTACTACTTATTACACATTTTTTCACATTTTAATTAATTAATTAATTTTAAATTCTCTTTCTTTCTTTTTTTTGTGGTACATGCTCCTAGCGGGAACCAAACCCGGGACTCTCTGGTCCGCAGGCCAACACTCAACCACTGAGCCAAACTGGCCAGGGCCATTTTTTTCCATTTTAGTACACATATACATTTTATATTTTGTGAAAGTTTTTTTATTTTAAAAATAAATTACACAAGAAGTTTTCATTATTGTTTACTATAATTTTTTTTTTTTTTAAATTCTCACTTGAGGACATTTTTCCATATTTTGGTCAGATAGAGTGGGAGGGAGAGAGAAACATCAACATGAAAGGGACACATCAAGGGGGTGCTACCCGCATGACCCAACCAGGGCCGGGGACACACTGCAACCAAGGTACGTGCCCTTAGCGGGAACTGAACTCGGGTCTCTCTGGACCGCAGGCCAATGCTCTAACTGCTGAGCCAAACCAGGCAGGGCTATAATTTATGTTTTAGTTTTGCCCACATATTTAGCCCATTTTTGTCTTATAATCTATCTTCTGGCTAGATATCCCATCTGGGAATCACATTTCTTCTTTAGCCAGTGCACACCCTTTCAAACTACCTTTGGTTAAAATATATTAAGTGTGCCCAGCCAGTGTGGCTCAGTGGTTGAGCGTTGACCCATGCACCAAGAGGTCACTGGTTTGATTCCTGGTCAGGGCACATACTGGGGTTGTGGGCCCAATCCCCAGTGGAGAGCATGCAATAGGTGGCCAATTAATGTTCTCTCTCATCAATGTTTTTTTCTCCTTTCCTCTCTCTAAAAAAATCAATAAAGAAAAAATATATTAAGTGATATTGAAAAATGCTATCAGATTTAATTTAGCTAAACATATCTTTGTTTTGTCTTCATTATTGAATTATAATTTTTCCAGGACTATAACTTGAGGCTTAGTTCTTTTTTTTTAATGTTTCTATTGATTTTTAGAGAGAGAGGGGAAAGAAGAGGAAGAGAGAGAAAAACATTGATGCAAGAGAAACATTGACTGGCTGCCTCCTGCATGCCTTCTACTGTGGATTGAGCCTGTAACCCTGGCGTGTGCCCTGACAGGAATCCAAATCGTTACCTCTCAGTGCATGGGATGATGCTCAACCAACTGAACTACACTGGCCAGGGCCCTGATTTATTTTCTTTTAGCACATTGAAATCTTTTATCCACTGTATGTTGTCTTCCACTGATGTTTTTGAAAAATCAGATGTCACTCTAATTACTATCTTTTTGGCACCTCATATTTTATCTGTGGCTGATTTCATGATATTTCCCCCCGTTGCTTCTATTGTTCTTCACCTGCATTATGATTATCTTAGTGTTTTATTTATCAGGCTTGATTGGGGTTCACTAGCTTCTTAAATTTGTACATTGATGTTTTTCCTTAGTTCTGTAAAATTCTTAGCAAATTGTGATTGTTTCTCTCAATTCTAGTCACCCTTGCTCCAACTCCAATTTAGTGTTTGTTAGATTTTTCTCAATCTGTCATAGATCTAAACCTCCTATTTTCAAATCACTTTTTCTTTCTAGGCTGAATTCTAGAACATTTCTTCAAGTATATCTCCTAGTTCAATAATTTATCTTCAGCTAATTTTGAATCTTGAATTTCAATAATTATGTTTTTAATGTCTAGAAATTCTATTTGGTTCTGAGTCCACTCTCGAGGCCTTTCTTCCTAATCATCTTCTCATTACTATTTTTCAATCCTTTTTCTTTCCATGTCTTTTAACCTATTAAACAAACTTACTTTTTAATCCATCGTCTGATAATTCCAACATGTAATGTCTTATCCCTGTTCTGCTAATTTTTGTTTCTATTGCCTCTTGCAACAGAAATGATTATCATTGTTACAATTTTTGACTGTGGGGTTTTCTCTGAAGGAACTGAAGGAATCCTTTGACACCTAGGTTGAAGGTGGAGAGGGGATTTATCCAGAGAGGATCTGCATCTGCAGTGCCGGTTCTCACCTTCCTGGGATGACGTAAGCTAATGTATATAATTGAAGCTTTAGACTAACTATTTGGTGCAGATTTGGGCTGCACACAGGCTTGAGGCCCAGTATGTTGTACAAATTCTAGGAGATTTTTTCTCTATGCAGCCCAACTCTTTAAGATAGGACATTTCTATAGCCATCCCCTGAAGAGAGGGATGTAGGCTTATTCCCAATTCACATTTATATTGATTATTAGCCATTTGGTTGCAGTGGAGGTTTTTTTGCAGGGCAAAGCACATACATCTCACCTTGGGTGGGCCCCAGGCTTTGTCTCCTTTTCCTACTGTCCTGAAAAAACTATAGACATGTAGGCTCAGGTTTATCTGTGTTTAGCAAATACTTTGATTTGGAAAATAACTGCCTCATTGGTTCCCTTCCTTTCTGAATTCCCACATGCCGGGTCACTGCTGCATGCATCTAAAATGTAACATAATGTTTATTGTGTTTGTTCTGATTATATTACAAATGCTCACCACAGACATTAAATGGAATGTAGAAGTATCAATAAGATAGTGATATGACCCCTGTTCCTGCCACCCAGAAGAAACCACTGTGCATATTTTGTTATATCTACCTTTATCCATTTTCTGGTATGCTATAATATTTTTAAATAGTTCAGAACACATTGCTTTAATTTTATTTATTTATTTCTTTAATTCTCACATGTGGATATTTTTCCATTGACTTTTAGATAGAATGGAAGAGAGAGAGAGAGAGAGAGAGAGAGAGAGAGAGAGAGAGACATCAATATGAGAGAGACACATCAATTTGTTTCTTCCCACATGACTCTGACCAGGGCCAAGGACTGAACATGCAACCCAGGTATATGTCCTTTACTGGGAATCAAACCCATGACCCTTTGGTCAGAGGGCCAGTGCTCTAACTGCTGAGCCAAATTGGCCAGGGCTATATACATTTGTTTAATTGGAAGATGATCATTCTTTTTTGAGATGTAAATTACAGAATAGCATTGTTTCTCTCCCTTTCTATTCTAAAATCATAGCAGATCAGTTAACTGCTTATATAATATTCTATATTCCTCAGTGTAATCTGCTGGATCTAATCAAAAGAATTCATTCAGAAAACCATGAGGGAGTAGTAATTGAAGAAACAGTGCCACTTGGTAAGGGGTGGTAATGTGTCCAGCTAGAAAAACCTAAACATTGCCATTCTTTAAATGCTGCTGCAGACTGTGCTTGGTCTCTATTTAACAGAAAGGGGCTGTGATGAAATTAGGACCGGGATTGAAAGGACCATCTTTAATTTACCAAAAAAAAAAAATATATGATTCAACTTACTAATCCAATTACAACTATGAAATTGAGCTAGGCCTCTGCGGGCTCATCTCTGATATGGAGATAGACTCGCACCCACCTCACATCCCATGCAGAGGCCTGAACGTACCCATCCTGACTCCCTGTGGTAGATAGGGGGTTTATGTCCAAGCTACTAAAATCTCCCAAAGTCTCCATTTGATCCAAAATATTCTCGTCCGTAACCATGATTTCCTCTCCACTAAAGCCTGAAGGAGACACAATATCCTTGTGGGTGGAGGTAAAGGGGTGCAGAACACAGTGAAAGAGGATTTCAATGAATGAACCTAAGGACACAGAGGTAACAAGGCAAGGCCCCTCAAATCCCTCCCTTTAGATCTCAGTGCGTCTGACAATAAAGTGTTATTTAAAAAAACTCATTCAATAAGAAGTCCTAGGTGGGTGTGCACTATGCTTTGACTCTTTATGAAGGATAACAGCCACTACACTTTATTTAGGTTAAGTAGGATCTCCCTCTATTACAAAAAGCATAGACTTTGGTGTCACAAAGACCTGAGTCCAAATGGTAGGTCAGCAACTTTCTAGCTGTGTGAACTCACAAGAGGTATTTAAGATCTCATCTATAACATAGTGGTAATAATACCTATCATTGCAGGGTTGCGGAAAGGGTTGAAAATGATCTCTCTAATGCACCTGGCACAAGGTAAAAGGCAGTGATTCCCCTGACTATGGTTCTATGAGTTCTGGAACCATTCCTTCATCATCATTGCTTCTACAGTAGCTATCATGTAGTAGTTATCCCACGAACAGTCACTGAATGGATGGACAAAGTAATCTGGTATAGAATGAGTCAAACTTGGAACAGAGGCAAACGTGCACTGCTATCCTTTTAACAAGCTCTCGGTGGGACCAACCTTGTTGATGATTTCAGGCTGGGTGTTCCAACTGCTCCAACGATGAAAGTTGTCACTTCACTGCCTGCTAAAGCCTCAGGCATCTGTACTTGGTGGTGGCCCTTATTTCCTTGCTTATTGCCCGAGTCCTGACTCCATCCAGCAGACTAACCAAATGTCCATTAATACCAGCTTTTGGTGCCCCCCACCTCCATTTGCCCCCTACCCACTGACTTCTCAGCCTGCCCACCTGCTCCACACGCGTAGCCAGGATTTACCACCTCCCACTTGACACTCGTGAGAATTAGGAAACAGATGGAAACAGAGGGAGGAAGTGTGTTTCCAGGTATGGCACGAGAGGCCATCGAAAGCCGAGCTCTGCTGTGAAAAATGATCAGATTGTGTTACCAGGAGGCAGATTTAATAAATCACAGCAGTGAGTCAGTAGGGTGATGTCAGATAAATGAAATATTTAACACGATATAATAATCCCACCAGTAATGTTAGAATGCTTGCATGTATTAACCTGGAGCACTCCCTGAAGAGACGGTGGAACATGCTGGGAGGCTTCCTTCTGAATCACGGAAGGGAGGGGAGTCAGGGAAGGGAGATTCTGTTTCCTGGTCTTCCCAGAGTGGTGAGAGTTATCCCTCAACCCAAAAACGCTTTCCTCTGATTAACAAATCTGAAAGAGAAGGGGGCAGGTGTGTGGAAAGAGATTAACCAAAGAATCCATATGCATAACCCATGGACACTAAGAGTGAGGCGAAGGCCTGGTAGGGGCAGGGGCAGGATGGACAGGGTCAAGGGGGGGAAAGGAGAGGACATCTATCATACTTTCAACAATAAAGAATAAAAAAACAAATAATGATTTTCAGGGCACCTAGTAAGCCCTCTCTTTACCTCTCCCTCGTGGACAGAATTTGCACGTTCCTTGCTCAGGTGGAAAAGATTGGTAAAGCACCTCTGCTTACCTTCCGTCTTTCAGTTTGGTGTTTGAACAGAGGAGACGCACAGTAGACACTCTGGGGGTTGGTTTGCTTTTTCATAAAACCTGGATCAGCTGAGGCTTTCAGGTTTCTATTTAGTGGCATAAAAGGAAAAAAAAAGAAAAAGAAAAAAGAAGCCTTTATTCAGAATTCCCAGGCTCACATAAAATAGAGTTGTTATTTCAAGATCAAACTGTTTAGATAATTAACTCACATCACTGTTATTAATTTATGTATTAAAGAGTTGGTATCCATTTCTGGATTATTTGCATTTGATAATTAAACAGTACTACCTCTAAGGGAGACAAAGACAGCTGGACTGTCACTTTGTCCCATTGGACAACTTTACTGGCTGAAAAGTCCTTCCATAGTAAAATCGTGAACTCACGAGGGCCTGATTACAACATGTGACACGGAGGGGTGTTGCTTCTGCCACCTACCAGTCACTCTCGAGTACCTCAGCTGGCCCTCCCTGCCCCCCTCGGAACTCACCACATGTGCCTCCCACTTGTCGAAGAGCTGGAAACCAAGCGGGAGGCCAGAGAGATGGCTCTTGGCACAAACAATTCATTAATCAGTTCTTTCAAATCTGGGATGAATTTTGGGGTTACTTTTCAATGCTTTTAGGTTATAAAAATTATATAATTAGCCCTGGTTGGTGTGGCTCAATTGGTTGGGTGTCATTCGATGTACCAAAAGGTTGCTGGTTCAAATCTCGGTCAGGGCACATGCCCAGGTTGCGGGCTCAATCCCCAGTAGGGGTAGGAGGCATGCAGGAGGCAGCCTATCAATGCTCTTCTCTTAGATCAATGTTTCTCTCTCTAAAAATCAATTAAAAATCTTAAAAATATATTTTTAAAAGACCCAGATAGCAACATCTGTCTGTGTGGTATTTCCAGAGCTTCATCTGTGGTATTTCTGGTTGACAGAAATAAGAGATGTCAATTATGTATTTGGTGCAGTGGTCAAATATCTATCAATGGCTGGAAATTAGTCAGCTCTGGTATTTGTAAGCAATGCAGGGTTTTGTCACAGCCTCCAGAGGTGAATAACTAACCATTTTACTGGCTGCATCAGTGAAATGTTTGTTTTGACAAGGAGCTGGCAAGAAGCATATTCCCTGACTTTGCAGAAGTGGCTAAAACAGCTGTTTTAAGATGTTCTTCTGAAATGTCAGATGATGGCAAACTATCAGCCGCCTTGTTGCTCTGGGGCCCTCCGTGCTTTCTGGAATAGGGAAAGCTGTAAAACAAGTGCAGAGGGGCATAGGTATCCACTGAACACTTGCTTTTTTGTTTGTTGGTTTGTTTCAAAATCCCCAAACAAAATAAAAATGGTTTATTGGTAACATATAACTTTGGAGGGTTCTGAGCTATTATACACAGACTTCAGGAGCATCTTTATTTCTTATGCCCAATTTATCCTTGATTGACCCAACCACTAGAGTTCCTCTGGGAGTGAAGGGCATTGTTCCTGATCCCATGGAGTACCCCTACTTTTCTGCTTATTTTGCTTTGATTTTTCCTAATTTTTCACTCTCCCTCACCATTGGCTCCTTCCTGTAGCACCTCACCAACCCTGTTTCTGAACCCCCTCTTTCCCAGAAACCTTATTGCCCATTCTCCATCTTCCTTTTAGTGGTTCCACTTGCAGCTGAAGCTTGGCCTCAATTCAACACCAACAGGAATCCCCATTTTGGGGTGCAATGAAGAAAGAAACTTTATTTAGTGCAAACAGCTCAATTGTGATACAGCACAGCTGTGGGTCAGCATGGCTGTAAGGCAGCCTTGGGGCAGGCTGGCCCTGGGGTGAGCCCCCCTCTGGCTGGAGAACTCTGCCTTGCTCTAGTCTACTCCACTCTGCTTGCACCCATCTGCCTCATTCTGTTCCTGTGCTGGTCTGCTCTGATCTTTGGTATTTCATCTTCAATGTTTCAGCACTAACTAGGGAAATCCAGTCTTCGGTGGAAAGAGAAACTGTGCTCTCTGAGCCAGAAGGGAGCTGACTTACATAGATAGAAGTTCCCACCCTGGTCCCTCACTGGTCTGTCTTCATGCAAATGAGTACTTCAAATCCTCACAGTTTGATTGGTCCAAAAAGCACTGCCCTGAATGGTCAGAATGGAGCTGCTCTGATTGGTCAATGAAAATACTGATGAGGATATAGCTGCACAGCTCCAGTTAGATGGGGAAAGACTTAGTCCTATTGGTTGAAATGTAGTCCCAGGAACTCGTTCATAAGGGCTGGCTCCAACTGCAGGAACACAGTGCTGGCAGGCGGGTCAGTGCAGAGGCAGGCAGCTTGGTGCAGGCTTCTCCCAGAAGTGCAGTTTGCATGAGAGGCCCCTGCACAGAAATGGCTGCTAGGCTGTTTTTTAAAATTTGAGTCCAGTTAAGCTACCAGGAGTCCTTCTTGGTAGGTATCTTCTTTCTCAGGGTCAATATGCTTTATATCTCCTTCAGTATTTGATCTTGTCTCAGCCACATCTCAGAAATATGTGGAAAATAATCAAGGAACATTCTAATAGAAAAAAAATAAAAATTATGAAATATTTCTATATAAAATAACACACTACTAATATCTAGTTGAAAAAACAGTCAATAAATATTCTTTAGCTCTCTGGATCAGATGTTTAAAGCCCTTGATTTTTGAGAGGACTGTGTCCTACAGGTAAGGCATCAGTGGGCTCTTCTTCCAGGAAGCTGGTCTGCAGAGATGAAGCTGAGAGGCAGGAGGGGAGGGGGCATCCCTGGTTTGCTCTGATAGGCCAAACGGAAAAAAACTGTTACCAGATGCAGAGTCCCAGAACAGATCCAAAGTGCCTTTTTAACCAGAGTCACCCACACAGGCCAGCAGTGGTTTGCTCACCATGCTATTTGAGAAAAGAGATCTCTCAAAGCCACAATGATATCTCTTTATCTTTTTTTTTTAATCCTCACCTGAGGACACTTTTTCATATTTTATTCAGATAGAGTGGGAGGGAGAGAGAGAGAGAGAGAAACATCGATGTAAAAGGGACACATCGAGTGGTTGCCACCCGCACAACCCAACCAGGGCCAGGCACAAACTGCAACCGAGGTACATGCTCTAGCGGGAACCGAACCCGGGTCTTTCCGGACTGCAGGCTGAGGCTCTAACTGCTGAGCCAAACTGACCAGGGCTCTCATTATCTTTTAAGCTCCCCAGGCACCAGAGACAAAGAGGAGAGTAAAGTATTGAGGGGGCTGTGATTGGTGGTCACGTTTGAAAGCTTTTCTTCTGCCTGAAGATTTTGGGGGCAGGGGAAAGAATGTGGTCATAATCTCTATCCACTTGATCATTTGGTTGACTTGGAGAATTAGTTCTTAGGTCGAAAGCCAAGCAGAGGGAAAAACAGCAAAACTGGCATTCCTACTCTGTGCAAGGCTAGTGAACACTATACTTTTCACTAAATGGTCACAATGATCCCGATTCATAAATGAAGAAAGGGAGGCTGACAGTGATTATGTACCTTGCTAGCTATGAGTAGACGCCAGAGCTGGGATGTTAACTCAGGATTGCTGCCTCCCAAAGTCTTTCTTTTCAGTGTCTAAGGCCCAACATGTCGAGAATCCAGGTCCCAAGGGCACAGGGCACAGTGAAAGACACTTTGGTCATCATTGGGGTTTCAATCAGTTGATTACAGTGTTCCCAGGCATTCACTGTGACAGCTGACCCAGGAGGGGTGGCCTCACACCCCGCAGACAGATAGGAGAGAGCTGAGACGATGGCCCATGCTCTCCCGCAGCACAGGCACGAGGGGGTCCCCGGGGGGGCCCGAGCCCCAGCTAGGGAGGAAAGTAGTGGTCAGGCAGAAGCTAAGGCTAACTGGACAGGCAATGGTAATTTGACTTTAAGTATTCAGAAGTTTAATAGAAGTTGCTGAAACTGGCATTAAAATCCTATTGATTTTTTTGCATTGCAGGTTATTGTCACAACTGGTTCTTTCTGCAGTTAAGAGGTTTTTGTTTTATTGCTGTTGAAATAATGTGTTTAATGCAAATTACTAATAGTGGTTTTTTTTTTTGTTTTTTGTTTTTGCTAATTTTCATTTAACCTCCCTCCTTACCTAATAGCCAGAAATTGTGAATAACCCCAATTATGCTGGAAGATAAAAGGAATCTTTGATTTCTGTTACTTCGAGCAGATGTTGTCCCTACTAGGCCTAGAATGGTGACATTACCAGCCCAGCCGAGTGCCCCAGGGCAGGCCTTTAATGGGGGGCATTTGTGTGGGTTTCCGGAATAGTGGTGGTGCCATGCCGGTAATGAAGCAGGAGTCTCCTATTTGAGCAGATTTTCACATTCTGCTGAGTCACCTTGGACTCCCCAGAGGGGTCGGGACCAAGAGAAGCACAGCATATGGTTCCCTCTGGATCTGCTCCGCACAGTGGTGCCCCAGCCACACAGGCCCAGATGGGCCACCCCACAGTGCAGCGGGCGCTTCTTCACCTCATTCTCACTCATTCCTTTTTGTCTGCTTATTGATTAGACACTTAAAACATCCAACGTTCAGTTCTCTGGGAGTTAGTTGGCGATTCAGTGGTTTTATTTTATATTGGTAGAAAGGGAAATGCAAATAAGTGTTCTAATTTAAAAAGTCATCTGTCCAGCAGCTCCTAATCCAGCTCCTAAGCTGCCACTAAAATAACTATCAACTAATAAGAAAAACTATATTCATAACCCCATCACTAAGACTGACAGGCAATTTCTTGCCAAGTTTGGGAAGAATTTCCACAAACTGTGGGACTAGTGGGACTCAGTGGAGAGTATAGCCAGCCCCTCCTAGCTGGGTCCCCCCAAATGGTCCTGCTGGCTGGGAGAAGACATGGATCCCTTTCATCCCTCTCCCTACTTCTGCCTGGTTCAGAAACTCTGTCTATAACACAGGAATCGTTAGCTTTGATTCTCAAGGTACAATCAAATTCTGTCTTCCTCCTCCCCATACAAGTGCTTTTGTTGTTAGATCTAGTCAGATAAGCTGGATATCCAAGGGAGAACCTGCATTCTGGAGAGAATAGTGGCCTCGAAGAAAGCCCCATTAAGGATGACAGAGTCTGGAGGAGCCCTGGTGGCGGAGCCTCCTGAGGGCTGTTACTGTTCAGATCCTCAGACTTTACAAGGGTCAGAGGGTCAGACAGTGAGGTAGGAAAGACAGCCTAGATGCAAGCTCCCTGGACACTGGGAGCTGAGAGGGATGCATATACCTCCTGCTCTTCCAAGGAAGATCCATGTGCACAGAGTGGGGTCAGGGACCTGGGGTGTGTCCAGTCTTTTTCTCTTGTTTAGCCAGAACTCTGTGTTCTTAGATGAGAAAACAGGAAAAAGGGGGAGTCCTTGAAAATATCTTAGACCAAAGGAAGTGAGCTGCATGCTAAAATTTCACTAGAAACAATCTTTTTCTACCAAAACCACTAAAATGTTTTAGAGAAAAGTTATCATCCTTCACAGAATGAAAATTTGTGTTGTCTTTTTGAAACAGGAACAAAATGTCAAAAGGAGAGTGGACTGATATGGAACAAGACAGAATGTGAAGGAAAGGGAGATGAAAGAGAGCAGTATTACAGGAAACTAAAAGTTCAGTGCAGAATGAATCCACCTAGATGCAGTGAGGAGCAAAAACGACACCTTGGAAACCCTGGTCAGTAGTGGGGAAGACAAACCCAAGACGCTCTCCCAGAATGGAGAGAAAAGGACATCACATGTAAAAATGGAACAGAAAGGTGAGATGGACTGACAGAAAAAGAGAGCACAGTGTGGGGATCAAAGAGCATGAGCTTCGGGGTCACAGATGTAGACTTGAAGCTCAGTCCCAGAATGTACATGGACCTGGACACATCTTTCATCTGCAAAGCAGTGATAACGATATCCACTCATAGTGCTATGGGGGATAGCAAGCAAATGTGTGTGAGGAATTAGCATAACATATGGTACATGTGAGCACTTAGTGTGGTTAAGAGGAGGGAGAGAAACAGAGAAGTCAGGGCTGTTCCCCAGGAAAAAGACAAAACAAGTGGAACAGATGGAATAATAATCAAAGACATAATGGGGGAAGGGGAGGAAAACTTTCCTGAGCCTGAGCTGAAGAAACGACCTGAGTTTGAGATTAGAAAGAAGTCTCCAAATTGAGGCATCAGTGACATGAGATGTCACTATAATCTTTTTGAATTGCTAGGGTCAAGAAAAAAAATTCAACAAGCATTCAGGCAGAAAAAAATAGGTTATCTACAGAAGGTCAGAAATTAGGTGAAATTAGGTGTTCTCAGAGAACCATGCCATACCAGAATCTGTTGCTAGCAAGTTTGCCATACTGAAGCAAAGCAATTACAACCCAATATGTATGCCCAGTTGAGTTATTTTTTATATGAAGAAGACGGAAAAATATTCCAGAATATTTAATGTTTAAGAAATAGGCCTTAAATGTACTATTCTAGTAAAAATTGATTGAAATGCCCTTTAACCAGCCACTAAATTAACCACTGTTAGTGAATGAATAATTGTGACATAAAAAGACTAAAGCTGAGCAATATTATCTGCTTAAAATATAGCATGAAACTTATAAATTTGTTATAAATTTAGCTTGAAAACATACTGAAAATTTCAAATTTTATGTAGAGTTATATTTGATAGAAAAATAATTTATCAAGAGCAAATTGGTCTAAAACCCTAGATTTTATTAGTAAACTTCAGGATATAGGAGGTGATTTCAAATTAAAGCAATGCTAAATACCTCCTTTTATGTGGGGTACATCAAAGCTACCATGCCATGGTTTTACTCTAGTAATTTGAAAAATATATGTGAAGTTATAATTTTGTAGCTTAAGATTTTATAGATTTAAAAAAGGATGTGACTTCCAAATCTTTGGAAAAGATATAAGCAGGCAAACCCTAGTACTTTGACAAAAAACTTAAAATACAGCCATTGAAGAGTCATTAAAAAAACAGTACATTTTTAATGACAAGGGAAATATGTAGAACTTAATTTATATACATAGTATGATTCAAAATTTAATATTTGTGTGTGTGCATGCATGTGGGCAGGGAGGTTAGAAAAAAAGACCAGAAAATGGGCCAACATTTATTGGCTTCTATAAAACATTTTGCTTATATATTTAGAGAAAACAATGTGACAACCACAACAACACCCCCAATGTGTAGACAGCCACCCAGGACATCACTGGGCCAAACTCTCAACTGTGGGAAGCTGGCAGGTGTGGATGTGGGGTCTTCCCCAAGAATTCCCTCAGCAAGCCCTCTGCTAAGCCTGCCCACTTCTGTTCCCAGCATCTCATCAGAGAACATGGACTCAGATGTTTGCTCTCATTCATTTAACTTGTAAATAAGGTGCCAACTTAACATGTATTCTTCCAGTGATATTTATTCCTTAATAGGGATACAATGTAAACAAATAGCTTTTTTTTTTTTTATCCTCACCCGAGGACATTTTTCCATTTTTTGTACAGATAGAGTGGGAGGGAGAGAGAGGAAGAGAGGGAGAGGGAAACATCGATGTGAAAGGGACACATCGAGTGGCTGCCACCCACAAGACCAACCAGGGCGGGGGACAAACTGCAACCGAGGTACGTGCCCTTAGCGGGAACCGAACCCGGGTCTCTCCAGACCGCAGGCGGACGCTCTAACCGCTGAGCCAAACTGGCCAGGGCAACAAATAGCTTTTTAATGGTGGGACTTCAAGAAGCAGGAGGAATACACTTGTGTGGGGCACACTGCTTACCCCTCTGAACCAGCGCCAACTTATCCATGTGGCACAGCAGGCACAGTGCCCAGGCCCACCATAGCTCCAGGGACCCATTAAAATGATTAAATTATGATTTCTTTTAAAATCAGAAAAAATTGAATATAATAACAAACATCTAATAATGAATCCAGCCTGTATTATATTTGTCTTATACCAATACAGTTGTCCAATGTGAATCTTAATATTTTTTATGGAATAAGGGGCACATGGAGGCAAAAATGCCTAGGGCTCATGAAGCCATAATGCAGTCTTGCCATGAATTCACAGCACCCTGAGTTCATTGCACCCTGTGCTGATGTACCTCTCAGCTCACACACTATTAAACACCTAGCATCCCAAGCTCGTTGCACCCCTGAGCTCATAGGATCCTTGAAATCATAGCCCCCTAAATCAGAGCTCCTGATCTCATAACAACCCAATCTCATCATCCCCTCTGCACTCTAGCACCCTAAACTCTTAGCACATCTGTGCTCATAGCATCCCTGAGCTCATTTCACTCTTAAACTCATAATACCCGTGAAATTATAGCACCCCAGAGCTCATAGCACCTATGAACTCATAGCACCCCTAAAGCACTATCTCATCTCATAGCACCCCTGCACTCATTGCACCCGTGAGCTTGTAGTGCCCCTGACTTGTAGCACCCTACTGTACCCTGTCATGCCTGAATCACCCTAAGTTATGAGGTGGCCCCTGTCATAAGTTATTATTCAAATACCTAATCAGTGGCAGGAAAATGTCACATTTATTGGCAAATTGGTGTTACTGAGCTATACAATGTTGTTTGTGTTCTCTTTTTCTGTAAGAAAAGATTTTAACATTTTTATTGTCCATTGTCTTACGCAGAACAAAGTACACATGTGAGTGGCCTGGATTTGGGAGTCAGGAGAGTCTGACCCAGTGTCTAATCTCTATCAGATGTCAGACCTTAGGGCTATAACTAAACTGGCCTGAGACTCAGTTTCCTATCTGTAGGATGAGGGTAACATTTACTTTTAGAGTTTTCATGTAGTTAATATGAAACATATGCAAAGTGCTGAAGTACAGTAGTTGCTCAACAAATGATTGCACAGCAGGTCATTTGATAGCAGTGTTGGGACCTGACCTGTTTCAAATTAATGATATTTCTGGAGTTTATCCATTTTAATGGGAAAAGCTGTAATGACTAGAAAGTAAAAGACACTTGTCCAAAGGATGTGTTTTCTAATGCGAGACTCATAATTTGGTAGAAAATGAATGAGTTAGGAAGATGTATTTGGCTTAAAATGTTTTCATGTTTATAAATATATCATGCATAACAACTAAATCACCTACTAAATTTCAATCATCATTTGGCATAAACCAGAAACATGTGGGTTTACTTAAAATGTAAAAAATAACCCAGTATAACAAAACCACAATTACTGGTGTAGATTTGTTCAACCATCACTCCTGGTTCTACAAATAGTTACTGAATACTTACTTTGTGTTCTAATCACTGAGGACTCAGTAGCGAATGGGACAAATTTCTTTCCTCCTGGCCCTTGCCTTCTGGGAGAGGCAGAAACCAACAAGGAAAGAAATGCATAGCACGGGGTGTTCCTGGGTGTTCATTACATCAGTTTGCATTATAACCACCACATATTATTTCAGATAGTGTTAACTTGTAGGGAGAAAAGTAAACCCAGGTTAAAAGTATAGATAGTAACATGGGTAGAGGGTTTGCAGAGGAAGCATTTTTTGACCAGTGTTCCGAGGAGGCAAGATTGTATTTATTCGTTCTCCCTCTTATTCGTTCTCCCTCGTGGTGCTGAAGACAAAGCCTGAGGCTCTCCAAGCCGTTTTACTAAGTCAATGTTATCAACATCATGAAAATCTCTAATATGACTGACATGCTTTGATTTTCTTTAATAATTTTTAAAGAATTACCTTAAGATACTTCTCCCTTGCCAAGGAAGCCTTCAGTTATTGTAATGAAAATGTTATATCACCATAGAAACTAATTTGACTTTATTGGCTTCTATTGCAAATGATGTGTGAGCATACTTGGAAGAGGAATTCTGGTCATTGATATCCCAGTTAACAGTGAGTCACTAAATGTCACATGTAGCAATGTTGATCTTCAGTTTTAGGAAATTGGATCACAGGAAAATATACTTGACACTAAAACTCCACGGAACATAATCCAATCATCGATGATTTAGAAGCACTGTAGGGTCTTGTGGTGTCTCCTGTGACTATCACTTGGTTCCGATCATGTGCCAGTAAAGAGGTAGCAGAGAGAGATGGCGTGAATACATTGGGATCATAATGGGGAATTTCGTTAGTGGTAGGACAGGGAATAAATCACATATCTATCAACAAAGCTGCGAAGTAAGTTCAACACAAAATAAAAAATGAACCAGTAAAAGGTTGAAAGGAGAAAACAAGACCCTTTCACATTGGAGACATAGTATCAAGTTGTCTTGGAGGTAATGTACATTGCTGGCTTTGTAAGCAGGACACAGCTATTATGGGCCAGTTCTCACACTTTCCTGGGCTGTGGGTGGAGAAGCTGAGCAGGCAGGAAAAGGAAGAAGCATGCCTCGCCTTTGGGCTACAGGTGTCTGAGATCACCTGTCCTCATAGCATCCCAATGAGCTGTGCTTTATCTGATGCCCTGTCTTTTCTGTTTCCTTCTGCCCCCTGGCTTGATCTTCGTTGCTCATCCACTTTGGTTTATTTTGTCTCTAGCTGACTTAGGCTAGACACATCTCTCACACACATACACCACTTGAAAAATTGTTTCTGGAAAGAATTATTATGAAACCCTTTGCTTTTTGGAGTAACACACGTGAGTCTGTTTTCTTCTTTTCCATGGTGTTTGCATTTTAATTTTCGTTTTAAATATTATCTAGAAAAGCTATATCTCTTTTTAAAGTTTGAGAAAATAATTGGGAAAAGTAGATTCCTGCCTCCCCACCTCCCCATCCAGGGAGAGCGTCAACAAATACTCTTTATCATCATCATCATCATCATCATCATCATCATCATCGCTCTATACCTTCAAAACTCTTTCATAGGCACCATCTCCTCCAAAACCCTAAATAGCATCTATAATCTGTCAACCACTTCACCGACTCTTATGGCTTTGCTTTGGTTCTTGTAAAAAGTATTCAGAAACCCTTTCTAGTTCTAACATCCTATGGTTCACTGATTCCACGGAACAAGTTCCTGTAATCTTATTTTATCAAATCCACAGCCACAACTATTTATTTCCATATGTTAACTGTTCAGTTTGGTTCCGTCTGCCAAGGGTTTTGCCAGAAAGTGTGGCATGCTTCCAATCTTCAGATGAAGTGAGTACCTTTCACAGAGCTGATGCTGGAGAGCACACTTCCCTAGAATGCCTCTGGATGTGCGGAAATAACTCTGAGCGGGGCCAAACACCCTGTGGAGACTAAATGACTCAGGCCAGCATGTTTGTGTGTCTTCATACAACCTTAACATAGAACTTTTTGCCTACAATTGTACCACTTTAGCATCAGCTTTGAAGTGACCACGACTTTCAGGTCTGCCAATGGACAGCAGGTGGCACTCTTGTGTTAGGAGTGCAGCTCGTAAGCAAGGGAATAACAAGGGAAAATTTCAGGAGTATTTAAAAATTTATTTACATATATGTTTTTCTCTGCCAAACCAGAAATGTGCTCCATTTTCTTTAATCAGGTTCACTTGCTTCCTACTGTGTTACTTCAGTTGGGCGATAGTCAATGAGACTCTCCCTGGCTGTTCCTTCCTAGAGCCTGGTATGAGGTTTTGGATTTGCCGAGTTCCGGCCTTAGTTGTAAGCACAGACCTGGCAGAGAACAGAAGTGCTGTGTCCACACCCAAAGCTGGGTGTCCCTGCCGGACACCAAGTGTTCTCCTGCAGACGCCCACTTGGCAGGGGGCATGTTGACCCCGGTGTGGAGACTGTCCACGGCCCTTTCCCAGTCTGAGGCAAGGGAGCCCAGAGGAGGGAGTCAGAAAAGGGCTTACCTAGAAATCTGGGTGGTGGTCCAGGTGACAAGTCAGGCAGTGTGCTGGGACCAGTCTCTGCTGGCTTCCCAGCAGGCCCCTGTGTTCACTCCCACTGAGCATGCAATGAGCATAACCTTAGGTCAGCTACCCAAGGGCACTGTGGGAATTGGTTCATTCATTCAGTCATCATTCAGCAAATACAGGCCTCCTAAATTTCAAAAGTGCTGTTTGCTAGTGGTGTCAGTCAGCAGACAGAAACTACGCTATAGTTATTTTGAGAGAATTTAATGTGAAGAATTGTACACTGTGCATAAAGTTGTTAACTAGGTAACTAAATAGACAAAAGATAACAGCAAGGTATCCAGGTATGGTGACGGGAGGAGCTGCCACCCTGTGCCTGGGGCATCCTTCCCGAAAGCTCAGGGGTGCGTGGTGCTGGTTCTCGGCCTCTGAGAAGGCTCCGCTCAGCTGGTGCTGGTCTCTGAGCCATGGGATGAAGGTGCTTCTGGGAGTGTCAGGAAAACTGCAAATCGGATTTGGCTGCTGCTATGAAGAGGGATTGCCACTGTTGGAATGAAGAATTGTGGGGGACACTCAGAGGATCAAGTTCCTCCTTCCTCCTCCCTCTAGCACCCTCCTGCCGAAAGCCCGATGGGTGCTGGGGGCACAGCAGTGATGTGGCTTCGGGTGCCAGTGCAGGGTGTGGAGAAAATAGATGAATCACCAACACAGACACACTCACTGCACTTCTTCCACCCCATGGGCTTCAACCCAGGACCAAAGGGCATGAGACTGGAAGATGGCCCTCTATTATGTGGTGTGGCTCCTAGCCTAGAGGGGAGAATATGTACTCAGTTGACTGATACACTTTTTTGTTTTTTATTGCTCATCAGAGAATATTTTTCTATTTATCATTAGATATAGTGGACAGGAGGGAGAGAGACAGAGTCAGAGAGAAACATCAATGTGATAGAGCCACATCAACTGGTTGCCTCCCACACGACCCAACCAGGGCTGGGGACAAACTGCAACTGAGGTACGTGCCCTTGACCAAAATTGAACCTGCGACTCATTGGTCTGCAGGCCAATGCTCTAACCGCTGAGCCAAACCAGCCAGGGCATTGACTGATTTACTTTCATTGTTTCTATGTGACTTAAAATTTCATTAAAAGTAGCACAGCTTATTTCCTCTTTTTATTTTGCAAATCTTTTCCTCATTTTATCTTTTCACCCTCCCCCATCACATCCTTACATTTTCTTAGCATGGTTTTATTTTTCACACAAATCAGATCCAAGGGGAGGAAAGCATGTCAAAATGTCATCGTGTGTCTTTTGTTAAATGTAAATGGACAAGGTGAATTGAATTAATGCTCTTTCAAACGAGACAGAGTGACTATACTTTCAACAGCTTTCATTATTATACTAACACCTCTTGTCAGACCTAATAAATTTGACACATATTGGCATTCCCATTCTTTGTTAGGATGTTGACTTACGCTTCTCCTTCTTTCTTTTTTTTAATTCAAGGAAAATAGAAGTGGAAGGGATTAGGCAGGTCTGAATTTAAAGGAGAGAAAACAGAAGTGAATGGAGAATTATTGTGAAGACCACCGGGTCATTGATTCTTATTTGGGAAAGGCACTGACCTAGGACAACAAGCAAAAGTGGGTAAGCACCAATCAGAACTGTACAGTGGCTGAAAGTTAGGGAGGTGGTTGCTGAAGGAAAGACATCAAACTAGAAATACTAAGATAAGGTTGGGCTGGGTGTTATCTGTTGGCAATAGATCTCTTTCTGTGGTTTTTCTCATGTTTCACAGGCCAGAAACTTGGAAACCACATTTCTCCTTCTCCCTTGCCAGGAATGTTCTGCACATGTTTTAAATTCCATCAGGGAGCTGAACTCACTTGCTAGTTGGCAGGTGAGCTGGTGACAGGAGCCACTGTGTTTCTTCCTCTGGAAGTCATGGCTGTGGTCTTGCCAGACAGGAGTTACCCAGCAGCTTGAGCCCCAATGTCTTGTTCACTTCAGGCCTGTAGAGGGTTGTCTGTGAGACCTGCAGAGATTGTCTAGGTTCCTATCTAGAGGAATATACCCTCTTCACTTTCCAACAGCAAACCCAAAAGTTAAGGTGGCCCCAGATTTTCCCTTCTTCAGGCTTCCAGTGGTTTTACAGGCACCTTAATCCTTCTATCTAATCACTTCCTGCTTGACCTACTAAGAGAGGTCTCGCCCTTCCTGAGCACATCCACACTGATCAGAGGTGTGGGGGAGTGAGGTCAAAAAGGTACATTCCATCATAAAGTCATTTTCTCTGATAAATTTATCTTTCACAATGTTTATCAGCTAGACAAGTTCTAAGAAGCTCAAGAGATTATATTCTCTACATATCTTGATGACCCAACTTAGATTTGAACAGATCTTGGGAGATTCAGAAAACTCTTGGTCTCAGTCCAGAATTAAAATAGGCTTATAGTATCTTTACTTAATAAGGGACAGCTGAGGTGACCATGGGGCAGAAACTGACTACCCTTTCTGCTGGTCTGAGCCTGGCTATCTCCTTCCTGCTGACAGCATAAACCAAGAGTCACGTCTCCTGCAGCACATAGCTCTGACTCAAGTCCTCTGAAATGTGAAATTTGATATCCATTCCTGGAATGAAGATTCATCTCTTTAAAAGCTGCTCACCATCTCACTCAGGTGTTAGTCCTCACATGGGCTGAACTGAGAAGGCCACATCAATTGTCTTCCCAGGAGTTCTTGACCTATAGGAAAAGAATTTAGTCCTTAAACTAAATTCTTTTAAATGTACTTGTCCAAAATATACTTTTGTCTTTACTCTATTTCCCATTCTTTATCTCTGTAAAAATCTGTCTTAAATATGCATTATCTTATGATTTTATAATTATAAAATATTATAAATTACAGATGGTTAAATAAATACTTTATTATTTCTCACTCATAATTTCTTGAATAATTTCCTTCCTTGAAAATACTGAAAAGTAAAAAGATTGTTCATTTGCCAGAATAGCAGTATGAAGGGAGGTCACCTAGTGTCTCTGGTCAAGGCATTTCTGAGAAGGGACCATGCTGAACTATGAATACCAACACTGCAAAGCTCTGGTCTGTTCACTTGGGTAATATATTTGGTGTCAGAGCTGACAGACTGGTTGATAATACTTTGTATTTGTTTTTCTTGTATTATCACATATGTTGTCCAATGGATAGGTCATGATGGCACTGTGAAGTGGGTAGAACAAGTAGGAGCATGCTCTCTTCTGACCACACTAAAAAGAGACACACTCTTCTCTGCAGTGTGAGAGCTCAGTTCTCCAGTGCAGCCAAGAACAGAATTAGAAAACAGTCTGCCCTCTAATTTTGGCATGGCCCTGGTAATCCTTGTGCTAATTACAGAGTAAGACATAAAGAAAAATTTAAAACCTTCAAGAAAAGTAGGAATCAAACACTTTCAGCTATTCTAAAACCCTAAAGGGTGAAGAGAATAATTACATCCTGTCACTCAAAAAGCTGGGATTCTAATTGACTGCAAACTTCATCCAGCCTTCCGAGTCTCTGGACAAGGGCCATGGCCACGAAGAACCCTCGGTGACCCCCCAAGCCCCACCTGGCTGCTCCTCTTCACAGCCCTACAGAACCAATGAGCACACCATGCGTGTTGGTGAGCTGACACGGTACCCTAGATGGCTTTCTATTTCTCTCAGTGTCTTGTCCTATTTCCTAACTAGATTGAAAAATCTGGACAAAAACTGTGTGCTGGAGAGCCACACAAAACACTGTGGCTATCCTACTGGTCAGCCCAGCTCACATGAGGTTGACCCAGGACACCATGTGGCTACCTCTGACCCCCTGCCAGAGCACAAGCGTATCCAAGCACAACTCCTGCAAAGGGAGGGCAAAGGCACAATCCTCACTGTAGGGCAGTGTCCCACATTTTTACAGTCACCCTCTTCTCCAGGAGCTAATTCTTGAGTCCAATACACACATGAATTAAAGAGGATTGTGAACTCATGGAATTGGGAAGACAGTAGGAGAAATGGCCTAAGGAAGAATGGGCAAAGTGATGCAAATAACATCATCATTCTCTCTCTCCCTTTTTCTCTCTCTTCAGCCAGGCTTTGCTTATCTTGGTAAGTTGGCTTCTTCTTTCCCTTCTAATTGAAACAGATCATACCCACCTGACATAGAGCGCTGCTGGAACCAGGCTTGTCATGCCAGTGAAGCAACTTCAGAGGAAAGGAACCTCTCCCTTCTGCTTCAATGGATATGATTCCCAGGGAAGGTCTCTCACTGGCCCAGCGAGGCTGGCACACTCACTGCTGTGACCAGTCATTGAGGATGGGGTTGGTGCCATCAACCTTCATGCCGGATATCATGAACTGAATAGAACCAAGGAAAAGAAGCTCTTCCCCAAAATGGGTGGCTGTCAGATTCACATTGAGGATCTACTATGGTGATTTTTTTGAAGAGTCAACATATCATTTGTGCAGTGAGTTGCTCCTACTAATAAAGGAAACAATGAGGAGAATGAATATTTGACCCCATTTTTGTACATCCTGGCACAAGTACTCACTGGCAAGTTCTTTTGGGGTAAGCAGCGGAATTCAGTTCAGAAGTCATCCTCTCCAGCAGAAACAGGCAGGGAGGCATCCTACATGAGTATTATGCCTGGCTCGCGCCAACATTATCTGTCACTCAGTTTCAGGAACATCTGACACACCTTTTCATGCTGAGAGCTAATTGCCCTATTTTCAAACCTGGAACTATCCCTCTCGAGATATTTTTCCAATCACAGTGATATATTTGTCTAGCCAGCAAGCGCTGCCAAAGCCAGAGCTATTCTGGAAAGGAGTTAGGGTGGGGAGCAAGGAAATTATTCAGTAACACAGTAAAACAAAAGAAAATTCTCTCTGAATCAGAAGTTACAAAGCAATTGCATACTTTCCTTAATGACACAAGTATAATAATAAAAATGGTTTGCTCTCCATTTTTAATTTTCATGAAATGAATACACTCAATCATGGAAGTTATAGGGGAGCTGCTTACTTCAAATAATGCAGTGAATACAGTACAAAAGTAATTAAGTGAGAACACAAGTGAAATAGAGCAGTCCTCTGTACCAACATTTCTTCATAACCAAATAAAAATAAAATGATCCACAAGAAAGACACAGGAGAAAGATTAATAAAAACCTAGACAATAGATATGCAAAAATAAGTAAGGTTCATCTTTGAACATTAAGCACTTCTATACCCTTCAAAATATTGTTTTAAACCTAAGAATGAGCACAGCTGGTATGGCTCAGTGGTTGAGCGTCGACCCATGCACCAAGAGGTCAATGGTTTGATTCCCAGTCAGGACACATGCCCAGGTTGTGGGTCAAATCCCCAGTGGGGGCATGCAGCAGACGGCCAATTGATGTTCTTTCTCATCAATGTTTCTATCTCTCTCTCCCTCTCCCTTCCTCTCTCTCTAAAAATCAATAAATAAACCTAAGAATGAGGAAACAATAAATTCTCACTTTAACCTGTACTTTTATTTATTACTGATAGTTACTGATCACTTTTTACATATAAAAACCTTCTTGCAAGAATATAATGAATACCAAACAAAGCATAAAATATTCATTCTTATCTTTCAGGATAGTAGAGCCTAGTTGAGGAATTATATCCAGCGTACACAAAACTCTAGAATTAGGTGAGGTGGATAATGTATCCTATGAGTAGAATGCATGTTATTTTCCTCTTGAGTTTAGAAGAAAAGAGAAATTAGGGCAATACTTTTTGGAGGTGCCATTTGTCCTTAACCTTGAAATGCAGACACGAATTCCATACATAAAGATGCTAAGGGGTGGCCGGGAAGGGATGTGCATGGTGAGGTGTGGCAAATAGTTGACTATGAAAGAAGCAAACATTCCAGTAAGAAGGTAAGAAGAGGCAGCTGGAAAGGGAAATGGCTAAATCATGGGAGCCTTAAGTGCTAGAATGAAGCTTTTCAAACTTACTATGTAGGTAGAAGGAAGCTGCTGAAATTTTTGAAAATGGGAGTGTACTAGTCAACCTGGTGATTTAGGGAAACATTTTTTATCCTTGGTCATGCAGAAGGACATTGTCATTAGAAAGGGAGAAACTGGGAGCATGGGAAGCTAATTAGAGTTTAGGACTTGTATCAGTTTGTTAGGACTGCCCTAACTATCTCAGACTGGGAGACTCAGACAACAGACATTAATGTTCACAGTTTTAAAGACTGGAAACCTGAGACTGAGATATCAGTGGGGTTGGTTTCTTCTGAGGCCTCTCTCATTGGCTTGTAGATGGTCATCTTTTCCCTCTGTCTGCACATGGTCTTTCCTGTGAGTGTATCTTAATTTCTTCTTCCTTTAACAGCACCAGTCATATAGGATAAGGGCCCACCATACGACATCGTTTTACTTTAATTGCCCCTTTAAAGGCCCTATCTCCAAATGCTGTTACATTCTGTGGACAGCAGTCTCTCCTTATCTGCAGTTTTGCTTTCTGAGGTTTCAGTTACCTGCTGTCAACTGTGGTCTGATAATATTTAATGGAAAATTCATAAGTTTTAAATTGCATGCTGCTCTGAGTATCACAATGAAATCTCACGTCATCCTGCTCCATCCCACCTGGGACATGCATCATCCTTTTGTCTTACTTCTCCACACTGTACATGCTCCCTGCCTGTTAGTCACTTAGTAGCCTTCTAGGCTCTCAGATCAATTGTCATGATATCACAATCTTGAGTTCAAGTAACTCTTATTTTATTTAACTATGGTCTAAAACTGCAAGAGTAGTGATGCTGGCAATTTGAATATTCCAAAGAGAAGCCGTAAAGTGCTTTGTTTAAGTGAAAAGGTGTATATGTATAGAGAAATTATAGTATAGATAGGGTTTGGTACTATTCATGGTTTCAAGTAAACACTGAGGGTCTTGGAACAACTCTTGGCGAGAGGTATGAGGAAGGGAGAAGGATGCCTGGTGAGGCTGTAGGTAAAGGTTGCTATTTCTGAAAGGTAGGGGATGAAAGGGAAGGAAGAAAAAATATAAATACAGTTACCATAGATAAAAGCTTTATTTATTTTTTTGTTTTTATTTTATTTTTTTATCTTTATTGTTGAAAGTATTATAGATCTTGCTCTTTTTTTCCCCTACTGACACCCCTTCCTGGCTCCTGCCCCCTTCCCATTCCCCTGCCTTCACCACACTGTCTGTGTCCATTGGTTATGTATGTATGCATATGTGTTCTTTGGTTTATCTCTTCTCGCTCCCCTCCCCGCCCTTCCCTCTGTGGTTTGTCAGTCTGTTTCCTAATTCCATGTCTCTGGATCTATTTTGTTTGGCAGCATATATTGCTCATTATATTCCACAAATAAATGAGATCATGTGATACTTGTCTTTCTCTGACTGCCTTATTTTGCTTAGCATAATACTCTCCATGTCCCTCCATGTTGTCTCAAAGTGTAAGAGATTTTTTTCTTACAGCTGCATAGTACTCCATGGTGTAAATGTATCACAGTTTTTATTCACTCATCTACTGATGGACACTTGAGTTATTTTCAGATCTTAGCTATTGTAAACAGCACTGATTTGAACACAGGGTTACACACCTTTCTGACTGGTGTTTCAGGCTTCTTAGGATATATTCCTAGAAGTAGAATCACTGGGTCACATGGCAGTTCTGTTTTTAACTTTTTGAGAAAACATTATATTATTTTCCATAGTGGCTGCCCCAGTCAGAATTCCCACCAGCAATGTACTAAATTACCCTTTTCTCCACATCCTTGCCAGCACTTGTTTGATGATTTGTTGATGGCAGCCATTCTGGCAGGTGTGAGGTGATACCTCATTGTAGTTTTAATTTTCATCTCTCTGATGATTAGTGATATTGAACAATTTTTTCATGTTTCTTGGCCATTTGTATGTCCTCTTTGGAGAAGTATCTATTCAAATGACACTTTTACTTTCTTCTTACCAATTTGGATGCCTTTTATTTTTTTCTTCTTGTCTCATCACTGTGGCTAAAACTTCTAATACTGTGTTGAATAGAAGTGGTGAAAGCAGACATCCCTGTCTTATTCCTGTTCTTAAGGGAAATATTTTTAGTTCTTTCCCTTTGAGTATGATGTTGGCTATATATAGCCTTTATTATGTTGAGGTATGATCACTCTACTCCCACTTTGCTGAGAGTTTTTATCAGAAATAGGTGCTAGATTTTGTCAAATGTTTTTTCAGCATCTATTGATATAATAATATGGTTTTTATCTTTCATTTTGTTTATGTGGTGTATCACAGTTATTGATTTGTGAATATTGTACCAGCCTTGCATTCCTGGGATAAATCTCACTTGGTGGTGGTGAATAATTTTTTTAATATATTGCTATCTCCAATTTGCTGATATGTTTTTGAGGATTTTGACATCTATGTTCATCCAGGATATTGGTCTGTAATTTTCTATTTTGTAGTGTCTTTATCTGGTTTTGGGATTAGGATTATGCTGGCCTTATAAAAAAAAAGCTTGAAAGTCTTCCTTTTTGTTAAATTAGTTGAAAGAGACTAGGTGTTAGTTCTTCTTTGAGGTTTAGTAAAACTCCCCTATGAATCCATCCAGACCAGTACTTTTGTTTGCTGGGAATTTATTGGTTATTGCTTCAATTTCCTTAGTTATTATTCTGTTCAGATTTTCTGACTATTTCTAGTTGAGTTTTGGAAGATGGTATGATTCTAAGAATTTGTCCATTTCACCCAGGTTATCCAATTTGTTGGCATATAATTGTTTACGGTATTTTCTTACAATGCTTTGTATTTCTGTAGCGTCAGTTGTTCCTTCATCTCTTTTGTTTCAGCTTTTATTTATTTGGTCCTCTCTCTTTGTTTCTTGGTTATTATGGCTAAAGTTTGATCATTAGATAGAAGATGCTTGATATGATTTCAATCTTCTTGAACTTGTAGAGATTTAGTTTGTATCTTAACATGTGGTTTACCTTTGGGAATGCCCCAAGTGCACTTGAGAAGAATGTATACTCGGCCACTTTGAGGTGAAATGTTCTGTAAATATCACTTAAATACAGCTGATCTAGTATGTCACTTAGGGTCTCTGTTTCTTTGTTAATTTTTTGTCTAGCAGATCTATCCAGTGATGTCAGTGGGGTATCAAAGTCCCCTTCTATGATTGTGTTGCTGTTGATTTCTCCCTTAAAGTCCTCCAGAAGTTTCAAAATATATTTTAGTACTCTTATATCAAGTGTATATATGTTTACCAGGGTTATATCCTTTTGTTGGATAAATCCTTTCAATATTATGCAGTGGCCTTCTTTGTGTCTTGTTATGGCCTTCATTTTGAAATCTATTTTATCAGATATGAGTATTGCTACCCCAGCTTTTTTTGTGTTTCCATTTGCATGAAAAATTTTTTGTCCATCCTTTCACTTTTATCCTGTGTGAGTCTTTGGTTCTGAGGTGGTTCATCTGTAGACAGCATATGTATGGGCCATGTTTGCTTCAGCTACCCTGTGTCTTTTTCAAGGCTTTTCTTGATAGGTACTTATTTATTGACATTTTTATTCCTTATGTTTTTCTCTATATATTTCTTATTATTATTACCGTAGTCCCTTTAACATTTCTTGCAATGCTTGTTTGGTAGTAATACATTTCTTAACTTTTTTTTTTTTTTTTTTTTTTTTTTTTTTTTTTTTTATCTAGGAAGGTCTTTATTTCATCTTCTATTTTGAATGATAGCTTTGCTGGATAGAGTAGTCTTGGTTTCAGATTCTAGTTCTTCATTACCTTGAATACTTCATGCCATTCCTCTGGCCTGTAGTGTTTGTTAAGACATAATCTGAAAGCCTTATGGAAGCTCTTTTGTAGGTAACCCATTGCTTTTCTTTTGATTTCTTTAAGATTCTCTCTTTGTCTTTAATTTTTTTGCATTTCAATTATGATGTATCTTGGCAAGGGTCTCTTTAGGTTCTTCTTGCTTGGGACTCTCTGTGCTTCCTAAACTTGTGTGACTTTTTTCTTCACCAAGTTAAGAAAGTTTTCTGCCACCATTTCTTCAAACAGGTTCTCTATTCCTTGTTCACGCTCTTCTTCTTCTGGTATTTCTATGTTGTGGATGTTGATACATTTCATGTTGTCCCACAGCTCTCTTAAACTGTCCTCCTGTTTTTTCATTATTTTTTTTTTTATGGTTCTCTGAGTGATTTTTTTTTTCTATCTGTCTTCTAATTCACTGATACAATTTTAGCTTCCTCTAATCTGCTGTTTATTCCTTCTAGTATATTATTTCTGCTATGCCATTCTTTATTTTTGATCGGTTGTTTTTTATTTTCGATTGGATATTTTTCATTATTTCTATATCTTTTCTCATGTGCTATTGAGCATTGTTTTAATCATTCGTTTGAATTAGATAGCTGATAACTTGTTTATCTCTATTTCATTTAACCTTTCTTTTGAAAAATTTTATTGTTCTTTTATTTGGGGCTTGTTTCTTTGTATTACTATTTTGTCTGCATCAGCTGAGTTTGGGACCTGCCAAAATCTCCTTGCAGATATCAACAATCTGAAGTTTGTGGCTTCCTCTGCTGGGGCTGGATGTGTATGGAAGGGACCAAGCTGAACACCAAGGTCTGGTTTCACTCTTCCAGGGCAGAGTTACAGACCAGGCAAAGACTCAAAGCACCCAGAGATCTACTCCTACCTCTGGGCTGACTGTTAGTCTGTCATTTAATTAGCCTCAGGTTGTAGTCTTTAGCTAGATGTAAACACCTGGGTAGGCAGGATGAGAGAATTTCCAGTGGGTGGGGCTATTGCTTGCCCACCCACCCTAGACTAAAGCTGCTTTGATGGGAAATTCTGCCTGAGAAGAAAGCATCTGCAGTATGGGGTAATCACTCAGTACAGGGACCTAAGCAGCAGCCTTCAGAGTTCTCTCCCCAAAGACTGCAGGCCAGGCAAAGATTCAAAGCACTCAGATATCCTCTGTCTGCCGAATGACTGTTAGTCTCAATGACTAATGAGCCTCAGGTTGTAGACCTCAACTAGACATACCCCCGCCCCATGGTGGGTGGAGTGAGAAAAGTTTCAATGGGTGGGGAAATTGCTTCGCCCCAGAGCAAAGTTGTTTTAATTGGAAAACTGCCTGAGAAATATGGCTTCTGCAGGATGGGGGAATGACTCAGCATAGGGTTCCCAGTGTCTGCCTTCCCAGCTTGATCCCCAGAGCCCCAAATCCTAGACTTTCCTCACACAGCTCTAGTCTACTCAGCCGTCCCTCTGCTGGAGCCCAAGGTGAGTGGCTGTGGATGAATTTAGTGTGCTGTCTCTTTAAGAGAGTGACCATGTTTCCAGCTGTCTCTCCCTGCTGGTCAGAATCTCTGGTGCTTTTTGAGCCAGGTGTTATGTGGGCTTCTTTCCTGGTTCTACCTCTCTGGGCTGGGGAACCCAGCTTGGGATTTAGACCCCAGACTTCTCAGGGGGAACCTCCCACAGCTGCTGCTTCTGGGAGCCCAGAAAGTCCCCTTGTGCCTCTGTACTTTCTACCAGACTCAATGTGAGCTCCTCTTTACATCCTTAGTTATAAGGGTTTTCTCCAGCTGGTCTTCAGTTGTTTATTCTAGATGATTTTTCTGTATTTGTTGTGATTCCAGTTTTGTCCTGGGAGAAGGTCAGTGTCGCTTTTACTCAATCCACCACCATCTTGGAATCAAAGTTTTATTTTTGTACAGAGCAGAGTTTAACACATTTAGAGACGAAGGGGAAGGAGGCAGGAGACAGAAACCAATGACGATTCAAGGAAGCATAGAATACAGTTTAATACAAGGAAAGAAATTTCTTCTAGGTATGGGGGTGGTAATTTTTTTAGTTAAGATGAGAGAAAATGGAGAGAGTGAAGATGATTACAAAGTACATTAAAATGTAGAAGATGGAAAACAAGGGAACTCACTCATGGTAATATAAATTTTTTTAGGAAAGCTCAAGGCAAGATGTAGTAGAAACATCTGGATTAGTTAATAAACTCGAATTTTATGTTTGGGAGTCAGAAAAACTGTTGGAGTCCCAGCTCTGCTGCTGGATCCTGAGAACTCCTTTTGTTACCTGTTTGCTAATGTCTAGAGCAGGAATATTACTTCCTCTGAGCACAGCTGAAATACAGATGTAAAAGCATTTTGCAAAATGGGACATCTTCTAAAAGCATTGGCTGTTATCATTCTATTTATTTATTATGAGTGTGAAGATTGGCAACAGATAATGCAAACCCTTTAGAACCATCTTGGGTCCAAATGGATCTCAACCTGCAGAGGTCTTGGGGTTCCCTCTTTGGATCACATTGCACTGAAATAGACCTATTCTCCAATGTTTGGGCAAACCTCCTCTCCCATGTGCTTCCCTCCTTCAACCATTTGACCATAAACGTGGTATTTTCACAGCATGATGTACTGAAGCATCTTATCACAGCATCCAGAGTAATCTAGTGCCCATACAGTGAGAGTTCACATGAAGCTAGCTGCTAACACTTTATAAATTACTTTAGTTTCTTGCATTTTTATATCAGAATGTCATATTCTCTTCTAATCTAATATGTCACTTCAGGACACAATGTCACTTTAAAGTTTTGAAATATTATAGAAAAAAATTTTTCCTTCTTTGGTACATATCAATGACTCTTATCTTTCAAAAATTGCCACTATTACTTTTGGATTTATGAACAGGTTGGTTTCCAGAAATTTTTTGAAGTCTTGGTTTTCCCAAGATGAAAATTTTCTATTACAAAAATTATATACATGTTGGTGAGGTTTTCAGGTGAACTTACAAAAATTTATACATATAACTCTAAGGAAAAATAGGACACCACAGCTTTACATCACCCAGTCCAAAGCAAGTGAAAGTGTTTCCTTTACTAGCTTTCTCAGAAGCAGAGAGAAGATTCTTTCCCAGAAACACTCCTTGCCCCATATTAGGTCATATGTCCATTTCTAAACACTTCCTCTGGGGATGGTATGTGTTTATTGACTAGCCCTTTGGGAGTGAACATGATGTAAGGTCTCCCTGAAACTCCTAAACTGAAATATAGAAGGACCAATAACTGAACAAAAAAGGAAAATGAAGGAAGGATGCTGGAGAGCCAAATACAGCACTCTATTCACTATATGTGTGCTATAGAAGGAAGCAAGAGGAAGCAGTGTTTTCTCTCTGGCTCCTTGTACAAGGCCAGGTAATAAACCTTGAATTTCACCTATCCTCACTAAATCCTTCTTTTCAGCATAGCCAGGCTCTCACTGAGGCCAGAGTTGTTCACATAAAAAGAATAACCTGTTCAGTTTCCCTGAGTTTTTCATGCCACCTATTTTCTCTTCCAATCCCCCAACCCCCATTGTTGCTGATCTGAGTTGACTAGTAAGAAGAGCTAAATAGAAGCTAGATACACTAAAGTCACTAACTCAAATATTCCTATTATTAAAGTAGATGATTATTTCTACCCCTAAATTCCAATAAATCACATACTGGTGAAATTTCAGGCTATATAAACATTGAGAAATAATAAAGAGAGGATGAAATGCAAGTAAAAATAATAAACAAACTAGCCGTGCCTGGGGTCGGCTATGTCTAGGTGTCTTCCTCTGAATACACTTTCCTTCCTACTCCTTCTATTTATACCACCTTCTCTTTCTCTAATTCTGAGTCCACTGACACTCTACAAGTTCTAAGGGGACCCCTGAGAGCATGCATGGCAGTGGCAGCAGGGGGAAGAAATAGGGTAGGGACTGCCACATTTTGATGTAAGTTATGGGCTCCTTCCACATGCATCTATCAAGTAAAGGTCACTGCATGGGGTTATAGGTAAATGACTAGGTAGGCATGTGAGGAATAATAGAAACAAACACGATATTCCATCAGCTATAAGTCATCATTTATTATAAGAGACATTATTTTTATAACACCAAGAGAGGAAAACATACTGCTAATTATAAAAGCCATCAGCGTTAAATATGAAAAAGAGTGCATTTTAGAATTGATGGAATACAGTATAGGCATTCTTTCCAAAACTAGATCATTTTCTAACTAATTTAACTGTAGTTTGAAATGAGTACATAGGAGTGATCATATGCCAAGAAGGTATCAAAGGAATCTCTCATTGCAGTTCAGGAGTAGCCTTGCAGGTGAAAATTCATAGAGTTAGTTTTTCTTTTTTACTAAAAAAATATAAGCAGATTTTTCCATTCTTGGGCCTTTTAAACTATTCATTAAAAAATCCACTAATAGCCCAGGCCGGTTTGGCTCAGCGGTTGGAGCATCGGCCTGCAGACCAGAGAGTCTCAGGTTCAGTTCCTGCTAGGGGCACATACCAAAAATAAAATAAATAAATAAATAATAAATAAATAAGGTTGCCCCTCCCTTTAAAAAATTCACTAATAGTATATGAGAGCATACTATATACAAGTTAGTGTGCTAGGCTCTGTGGAGAGTACAGATAAATATAAACTGTGATAACAATTCTTAAGATGTTTATAATTTAGTTGAGATAAGAAATTAAATAAAAATAAAAACTTAGAGGAGGCTATTATACAGGGTGGGGTAAAAGTAGGTTTAGAGTTGTTTGTATGGAAAATAATACAATAATAAGTTATAATACAAGAATAAACTCTGGCCCTGGCCGGTTTGGCTCAGCGGTTAGAGCGTCCGCCTGCGGTCCCGAGAGACCCAGGTTTGGTTCCCGGGTTCGGTACCTCGGTTGCAGTTTGTCCCCGGCCCTGGTTGGTCATGCGGGTGGCAGCCACTCGATGTGTCCCTTTCACATCGATGTTTCCCTCTCTCTCTCTCTCTCCCTCCCACTCTGTACAAAAAATGGAAAAATGTCCTCGGATGAGGATTAAAAAAAAAAAAAAAAGAATAAACTCTGTGTTTTACATACAACTGTAACCTACATTTGCTCCATCCTGTATTATGTTCCACATTATTCTGGAAGGATCACTATGGCTGGCACCACAGAGCAGACTTTGGACCTTCACTGTATCTTGAGGAACGGATACGATCTGGACAGTGGTGATAAGGGCTCTGTGTTCTACTAGGAGGGGGAAGAGCTCTGGTGTGAAAGTACATCTGAGACCTCCTGGAGCCAGCTGGTTGCTCATCCACTCCTTTCCAAACTCCATTAGGGAAAACAGCTGGACAATCAAAGACACAGTGAGTATACCGGTTTAGTTTCTTCTGCCTTCATCAGATTGCTTCTCTCATGATCTTCTGGGCAATGAATCTAAATGAGGTTCTTTTAACTCAATTCTTGCATTCTAGTTAATTGAATTATCTTTATGCCCCAACTACCAGTAACATATGATTTATTTGTAAAGTTGTTATATGGTCAGATTGGAAACTATCCCATGGCATTTTGAGAGTACTTGGTCAAGGATACAGGACTATTAAAACTCACCCTTGATCACAATTTCCTCTTAAGTCTCTGAGAATCTAGGACAATGATTACCAAATCAAGGGCTAAGAAATGTTTATGCTGCCTATGTCTTTGACCCAAATTTCATCGGAGAACTCTAATAGGCTGGGCTGGGTCCTGGCAAAGACTCATTTGTCCAGGACTGAGGCCTAACTAGCCACTTTTCCCTCTGCCCAAACCTGAATTTCCAATTATAATGCTGCACAAAGGTCAAATATATACAGTTCTGACAGAAAAGGACTGAAACAGAGAGTTCTCATTTCCCAGTAAAAGCTTACGCCTATCATCAAGCTCAACCCACCTGAAAATGTGACCTTATCAGTTGGGCCAGCTGGTCTCTTTGACAGTGGAGTCAAGATGACAGAGGCAACTCTCCCTTAGAGAGTTATGGGAGTGACCCTTATTTCTGACCCCAAAATAAGACTACAGTGGACTAGCAAAGGAATTAAACTTAAATCACATATGATTTTCTTTCTAATGAATATTGAAAAAAATAAATGACATGAAAATATAGGTGTTATAAAGATCAGAGAAAGAAGTAAAATGTCTCAGATTGAAATAAAAGTAATAATCTTCTCTTCAAAAGCAAGTTGGGGAGGGGAACAAGGAAGACCCCCCTGCAATATCAGAATTATTACAGCATTTCTGTACTTGGTACCCTTTGAGCCATTCAAATATGTACAACTGGGTTAGCTCCTGGCTTGAAATGCCAACTTTATACCCTTTGTACCCTCACTTTCACTCATGGCCCTCATCTACCACTGTCATGACTCAGCATGTCTGGCTTTGTCTAAAATGTTAACCAATTACTGAAAATAAGGTCATGTCATTCTATGGTAACAACAAATTATGGGTCATTAGTCTGAAAAAGGGGGGAGGGAGATTCTAGCCAAAGTTTTACTTTCCTGCTACATTATAAAAGAAAAATGGAGCCACTGAGATGTTCATTTGTCTGCACAGCTTCTGTAGAGTTTTAAGCTCCTATCCTCGGAAAAGAAATCACAGTGTAGAATGTGATTATCTGCTCAGCCCTCCTTGAGGTTTGACTGAAGGAGCTGAGGTAGAGGTTAGAGGCCTAAGTGGCTTTCTTCCTTTCCAAGGCCAAATGTTCATCTCAAAGGGTGCAGCTCAATAAGCAAAGGCAAACTCACATGTATTCCAGCTTCCACCTACCCACCCATCTCTCACAACTGCCCATTCTCTACTTCTCCCAGCCCCTCAGCCTAATGGTTCTTGCTTCACATGGCTATTTCTTGCCATAGCAAGAATATCATGAATATATCTATATCTATCTATATCTATATCTATATCTATATCTATATCTATATCTATATCTATATCTATATAGATATAATATAATTGATCTTACAACACACAAACACATGCACACATGCATGCACAAACATATCTTCATACATACACATACTTGCATGCACACATACACATCACACCTGCTCATACATATGCACAACACATACATACACTTACATGATTTTTAAAAAATTGTCAGAACACTTCCTTTTAGAAGCAAATATCTGTTTCTCCTTCCTATCATTTCCTGTTTGAGTTTATAGTGGATGGTGTTATAGTCAAATGATGTAAATAATATTCTCCAACTAAATGACAGCTGCTAGAAAGTTACTTCTTTATGGTTTTCGGAAGGCAGAGTTGGAGTGGGGGGAACAATGAAATATTTGAGCTTCTCAAACACCACTCTATTGATTTATGTATGAAAAATGTGGAATCTGTCAAAGCAAACAGACTATGTTAAATGTAAAATGTAACACCAGCTGTGGTGGCCACTGCTGCCAATATATATTTTAGGAAATCAATTTACTTTTAAATGGAATTTTAACATTGGTGAAAGGAGTCACATGGAATCTCGTATTTATATGAAAACTATCTTCAGCAGAGAGAAAAATGCACATGCTCTCATAATCTGCAGAGACAGGAAACTAAGCAAACTTCAAGAGACATGTTTGTTTTCTCAATGATTTACGTACATCTAGAAGAGGTGGGCAATGATGAGGAAGGAGGTGGGGAGTGGAGAGGGAACTGGGAAGGTCTGCATCACAGGTCTGCCAGCTCTCCTGTTCCTGGCCATCCATGACAGGTGCTTTTGGCTGGAGCTTCTTTCCAGTGTGAGTAGCCCTGTCTTTCAGGACTTGAGGAGCTGCCTTCCTCAGGAGAGATGGGAGAAGATGGTGACTGCAGAGAGCCACATCACTTTGCTGAAGATCTATGTGAAAGGGAGGTCCCATTCTCTAATTTAGCTCTGAATTAGAGCTCGTGATCATGGGTTTGTTACTTAATTTTTCTGGGCTCAGTTTCTTTATCTATAAAGTAAAAATGGCAATGCTCACTTTTCAGCATTTCATGAGAACTAAATGAGAGGACGTGTACAAGAGTTGTAGAGCCTAGTTAGTCAACAAAAAATAACTATTACTTTTCTCTTCTCTCCCTGGTTGAAGTGAAGACTTTTGTCTTGGTTGAAGTCCAAGAGTCAGGAAGATGAGGTCAACCCATTTTTTGATTCATAGGCACAGCCAAGGAAGCCTCTGTCTTCCTCAGAAGCAGTGGCCTAAGAGGAACTGAGACTGGTTAGTGTTAATGACTCAAGTAAGTTGGTTAAATCTGCACACTTAATTAACTGAAGCTCTGGTTTGTTTTGGCACGAGGGTACTTTTCCTAAGAGCTTAAATAAAATTGTATGAATAGTAAGCCAGAAAATCCTTGTGGTTGGGTTGAAGATTACCTAAGCAAATAGCAACTTTGATGATTGCACATTTTCAGTGCTGGGAAGGGATCCTCTCCTTAGGCAGACACAGCAAGTCCTGCCTCTCCCCTTCTGTGGAGCAGGGAGTTGACCTGGGAGGAGGGTCACAGAGTATCCTCTTCAAGAACAAGATTCCTAGGGTCAAGGACCTCCCATAAGGGAATTTGAGGTCATCTCTCCAGCTCCTATCTGATGAATAATCCCCAGCACCCTGTGGGGATCTCCAGAGACCATTGATGAGGGTTCCTTGTTTGCATCACACACAGGCCTGCTCAAAGACCCCAGGACTGGGGACTCATGAGAGATAGCTCTTCTCTTTGATTGCCCATCTTGGCTATTTACCTTTTTTAGAAATGACATGAAGAAAAAGTTTTATTAATATTATAATGTACAAAGTATTCCATGTGAATTAACAAGCATTCACACAGCCCATTTAGATTTTAATTAGAATCTGAAAATAAATTCTCCACTGTGAAATTAGTATCATTTAACCATCAAATTATGTTTCCTGTCCATATTGTTCCCATATAGTGGTAACTTTAATAAACATATCAATATACAATGGATTAACTGCTTTTAGTTTGATTCATGAACACTTATACATGCTTTTGAAAAGATTATAAGGAAGTCACTTAAGCACCACAGATCTCCTCCAGTCCCTCCTTGCCACCTCATCCACATAGGCTTTGGGGAGACATACACAATAGCACAAGGAAAATGGACCCACAACTCCTATCATCCTCAAAGGGCTTTTGACATGTTTGTGACTATGGTCTCTCTCTCTCTCTCTCTCTCTCTCTCTCTCTCTCTCTCTCTCTCTCTCCCCCCTCTCTGCAAAAAAAACAAAAACAAAAAAAACACAAAAAGGCAAAACAGATCCCAAATAATTCCTTTTAGACACATCTATCAGAATCACGGGAATTGTAGGGTCAATTCTATCTGTGATATTTTTTCCTTTCTTTTACACTGCAGGTGCGTTGGTAAATATTGTATTATGAGCTGATTACTTTTCTCAGTTTTGGCTCTAAAATGCATTTAATTCATCTTGTTTTGGATTTCAAAGCTCAGTGTTTCTGAATGTGCAAGCACTTTGAGTTTTCCAAACAAGCTTCTTACAGGCTATTATTTTCTGTCCTTAATCACAGTGGTGATTTGGTGTCATACCCACTCCAACCCAGTTTTCCTTGAGCCCCTACCAAATGCAGAGCTTGTGGCTGGAAATACAAGGCTGAGATTAAAAATCTAACTAATAAGGACCCAGGAATAGGCCTGGTGCTACTGTAGTTTGTACGTACCCTTCATCTGCACCCATGCTTCTCATGTCAAGAGATGGACCTCCTCTTACCCTCCTCCCTGTGTGTTTCTCCCTCCTTGAGTAGCACTTGACTTGTACCTCCAGCTCTGAGCCCACCAGTTCAGTGAACCAGGGTAAGCAACTTTTTTCCACCTCAATTTTCTCATCTCTAAAATGTTAATATAATTGTACCTATTTTATAAGGTTGTTATAGAATTAAATTAGTAATCCAGGAATATGTATCATGCCAAGCACATGCAAGCATTCTTACATCATCCATCATTATTCCTTTAAAGGTTTCTCCTCTAATGAAACATATCAATGCTTAAATCTGCATCTCTTGCCTACTATTGCTTCCCACTCCAGTCTTCCCTGGCCTCCAGCAACCAACATGGCTATTCTAACTTCTTCAGTCTCTTAACCTGATTTCCTGCAGGGGCATGAACCATTATTTGAAGACTCTCTGGCCCCTTCTCACCCATGAGGGGTCTGGCTGGCCTTTAGGACATCCATAATTCAGCCATCCTGCAGCTCTTGAGTGCTTCTTTCCCATTCCCAGCTGGTATTTCAAGCTCCCCTGATGACATCCAGCTATTCATTCACTTTTTGCCCTCCACTCAACCTTCCAGCCCTTCTTGATCTGGGATCTCATGTCACACACACACCCTGTTGCCCATCTAAACATTCTGGCTCTCTGTCAAGCCTGCCTGTGGGGTTTCTGCTCCAGTTTCACCTCTGCTGGCTGCTTACAGCTCACCTTTTGATCCTAGAAGGAGTCACCCTTGCTTCCTTAGCCAGCCCAGACCCCCAAATCCCAACTCAAACTGTTGGTCCCAGGACCCTACTTGTCCAGTGAAGGTGGAGAGGGGCTAGACAACCAGAGCGGATATTATCATTGTTACTTTACAGGTGAGGTAACTTCTGCTCAAAGAGCCTGCAAGGTTTTCTTGAATTCCACAGATAATGGCAGAGCTGGTCCTCTCACCTTGGATACAGTTTGAACATTAAATAATGTAAAGGTCATTCATATCTCCCCAAATTACTATTTGCTGTGCTATGCCAGTCAGCATACTAAGTATTGGCAGGGAATAAGGAAGGAAAGTGACTTCATTATAACCCACTGGAATAAGGAAGAAATAGACACATAGGCCCTGCAGGAGGGATGATAATTCATTAAACCTGGGGAAACTGTAAAGGGGAATTAGAAGAAGGAGATGAGATTCAAGTTGAATCTTTTAAAAAATGTATATATAACAACATTAATAAAATAGAATCACATACCATAAAATCCACAATTTTAAAGTGTATGGCTCAGTGTTCTAGTATAGTCACAAAGATGAATAAGCATCATTACTATCTAGTCTCAGAACAATTTCATCACCCCAAAAAGAAATACCCATGAGCTGCCACTCTTCATTTTGCATGCCCCTCAACCACTTATCTATTTTTGTCTCTATGTCTCTGCCTGTTCTGGACATTTCATATAAATGTAATCCTACAATATGTGAACTTTTGCATCTGGCTTTCACTCGGCCTAATGTTTTTAAGATTCATTCATATTGTAGCATATATCAGTACTTCATTCTTTTTGCCCATTATATGGATCTACCACATTTTGTTTATCCATTATTCAGTTGACAGACATTTGGAATGTTTATGCTTTTTGACTATTATGAATAACACTTCTATAAACACTGGTGTTTTTGTGTGGATAGATATTTTAAACTCTCTTATTTTTAAATCACCTGGGAGTGAAATTGCTGAGTCATATGGTATCGCGTTAATTTTTTTGAGGAACTACCAACTTGTTTTCCACTGCTGCTGCATCATTTTACATTTCCAGCAGCAATATATGTGTTTCAGTATGTCCACAGCCTTGCAACACTTACTATTAACTGTCTTCTTTATTATAGTCATCCTAGTAGGTATAAAATAGTACCTCATTGTGATTTTTTTTTTTTTTTTAATCCTCATCCGAGAACATTTTTCCATTTTTTGTACAGAGTGGGAGGGAGAGAGAGGAAGAGACAGAGAGGGAAACATCGACGTGAAAGGGACACATCGAGTGGCTGCCACCCGCACGACCAACCAGGGCCGGGGACAAACTGCAACTGAGGTACATGCCCTTAGCGGGAACCGAACCCGGGTCTCTCCAGACCGCAGGTGGACACTCTAACCGCTGAGCCAAACCGGCCAGGGCTCATTGTGATTTTGATTTGCATTTCCCTAATGAGAAATGCTGTTTAGCATCTTTTCATATGCTTTTTTGCTATTTTATATTTTAGAAACATGTCTATTCAAATCTTTTGTTCATTTTTAATTTGGGTTGTCTTCTTATGGTTATAAGGATTTTAAAATGCATATAATCCCCTTATCAGGTATATGACTTTCAAGTATTTTTTCTCATTCTATGGGTTGTCTTTTCACTTTCTTAATGGATCATTTGAAGCTGAAAGTTTTAAATTTTGGTGATGTCCAATTTATTTACATTTTCTTTTGTTGCTTTCAGTGCCATGCCTAAGAAATCATCATTTAATGCAAGATCACAGTAATTTATGCCTATGTTTTCTTCTAAAAGTTTTATAGTGTTAGCTATTAAATTTAGGTCAATGATGCATTTTAAAATAAATTTAAAATATTATGTGAGGTAGTGTGGTTCAACTTTATTCTTTTGTATTCTTCTGTACTTTGTAAAAAATCAGTTGACTACTGAGGACTTCCAGTCAAGATAGTGGTGTAGGTAAACGTGGTACTCGAATATTCCACAATCACATAAAAAATACAACTAAATGACAGAACAACCATCATTCAGAACCACCTGAAATCTAGCTGAGTGGAAGTTCTACAACTAAAGATTTAAAGAAGAGGCCACATTGAGACTGGTAGGAAGTCTTGAGACACAGAACAGTCTGGTCCCACACCCCCATGTGGAGGTTTAAAATCAGAAGTGGTATCTCAGCTGCAGGGGTCTGCCCTGAGGAGTGGGAGGGGGTCCCAGCCCCACGCCAGACCTCCCAGCCCAGGATTCCAGTGCCAGGAAGAGAATGCCCCTAACTTCTGGCTATAAAAAAGCAAAGGGGAGTATGGCTGAGTGGGACAGAGTGCTCCCAGAGTCCCAGGAAGTTCCTCTTAAAGGGCCCATGCATGGAGTTACTGGGACAGCAACTTGAAAGAAACCAGGGACATACAGGGAGGAACTGAATTGCCTGGCATCAGGGCAATAGCCAAGGAGGCATTTTTCTGCCAGATAAACGTGCTGGCAGAGTTTATTGTTCCTTTTCTGAGATACCCCAACACCACCACACACATACACACAGATTCCACAAGCAGGCACCATATCTGAGACACCATCAACCTGGCTCACACTGTTTGCCCTGCCCTGGTGATTCTCTGATGTGGGCCCATCCAAGCCATTTCCAATGACTTTTTTATATAACTGGCTTCTTTTGCTTTATGCTTTGAACTTTCTTAAAATCTCTCAAACTAGCAGCATTTGGCTTCTGCATACTCTACACCTCTTGCTAAGTGGCTATGGGCCTGGCACTAGTGGTAGCCCACCTTAGTTCACAGCTTTGTCTCTCCTGGGCACCTCCTCCAAGTCCGACACTAATAACAGCCATCTTATGATCACTCTGTAGCTCTGCCCCAGGCAGGATACAGGTGGTGGCTTACTTTGCACTTTCTGGGAGGCCCCAGAGCCAGTACATCCAGTGGACAGTTTCAGACCACATCAGGTTACAATCCTACCGTCTCCACAAGCAACACACACAAGGGTTGGACTTGATAAACACTAACGCCCCAATGAAGCAAGTGTTGATTTGTAGGGTTGACTCCTGCACAGCAGCTCCCTCACTATAGTCACAGTCACTCCTTGCAGCTGATTGGTCTCAGAGTCATTCCCTCCCAGTGACACCAGTAGCAATCAAGGCTCAACTACAGCAAGAGGGTGTACACAGCCCACACAGTGGTGCACCTGGAGAGCCCAACTCTGGTGATTGGAGAGGCTATGCCACTGGACCCTACAGGATGCCTACTATAAAAGGCCACTGAGATGTAGCAGCTCTACCTGATACATAGAAACAAACATAAGAAGCAGTCAAACTAAGGAGACAAAAAAATAGTTCCCAAATGAAAGAACAGCATAATTCTCAAGAAAAAGAATTAAATGAAAAAAATAGACCCAGAGACATAGAAGTAGGGTTCAGACTGACAGCCTTCAGAGGAGGGGGCGAGGGAGGGGAAGAGATAAAACAATGAACTTCTGCATATAAGAATGAGCAATGAGCCCTGGCCGGTTTGGCTCAGCAGTTAGAGCGTCGGCCTGTGGTCCAGAGAGACCTGGGTTTGGTTCCTGCTAAGGGCATGTACCTCAGTTGCAGTTTGTCCCCGGCCCTGGTTGAATTGTGCTGGTGGCAACCACTAGATGTGTCCCTTTCACGTTGATGTTTCTCTCTCTCTCTCTCCCTCCCATTCTATCTGAACAAAAAATGAAAAAATGTCCTCGGGTGATGATTAAAAAAAAAAAGAATAACCAATGGACATAGACAACAATGCTGGGGGGCAGATATGGGAGGAGAGTGTCAATGGGGGAAAAAGGAGAAACATCTCTAACAAAAATTAATTAAGTGAAAAAAAAAAAGAAGAAGCAAATAAAATCGAAGCAAGCAAACTCTCAGCTACAGAGTTCAAAACAGTGATTATAAGGATGCTCAAGGAACCTAGTGAGAACTTGAACAGCATGAAAAAGGACATCAAAGCCATAAAAGGAACCAATCAGAAATGAAGGATACACTAATTGAAATGAAGAATAATTTACAGGGAATCAACAATAGAGTAGATGGCGCCAAGAATCAAATCATCAATTTGGAATATAAAGAAGCCAAAAACACCCAATCAGAACAGCAAAAAGAAAAAGGAATACAAAAATATGAAGATATTGTAAGGAGCCTGTCGACAATTTCAAGCATACCAACATTTTCATCATGAGGGTACTGGAAGGAGAAGAGAGAGAGCTAGAAATTGAAAATCTATTTTAAAAAAAAATAATGACAGAAAACTACCTGAGCCTGGTGAAGGAAATAGACATACAAGTCCAGGAAGCACAGAGAGTCCCAAACAAAAGATCCCAAAGAGGTTCATGCCAATACACATCATAATTATAATGACAAAAGTTAAAGACAAAGAGAAAATATTAAAAACCACAAGAGAAAAGCAATTAGTTACCTACAAGGGCGCTTTCATAAGACTTTGAGCTGATTTCTCAACAGAAACTGTGCAAGTTAGAAGGGAGTGGCAAGGAATGTTCAAAGTGATGAAAATAAGGACCTACAACCAAGATTACTCTACCAAGCAAAGCTATAATTTAGAATTGAAGAACATACACAGAGCTTCCCAGACAAGACAAAGCTAAAGGAGTTCATCACCACCAAAACAGTATTATATGAAACATTAAAGGTTCTTCTTTAAAAGAAGAAAAAAAAAGATAAAAAATATGAACAATTAAATGGCAATAAATAAGATGGGAGGAGGGTTGAGGGGATAAGTGAAAAAGTTAAATAATTTAGAAGTACAAATTGGTAGTTATAGAATAGTCATGGGGATTTAAAATGTGGAAGACATTCGCCAAAAAACATATATGCATATATGCATAACCCATGGACACAGACAACACTGTGGTGAAAGCCTGGTCTACGGGGGCTGCAGGCTGGGTGGAGGGGTAAAAGGGGAGAAAATGGGGGACATATATAATAGTGCCAACAATAAAAAAATAAAAAATCAATTGACCATGGATGTGTAGGTTTATTTCTGGACTCCTAGTTCTAATTCATTTATTTATAAGTCTATGCTTGTGTCAATACCACATGTCTTGATTATTGTAACTGTAATAAGTTTGAAATTGGGAAGTGTAAGTCCTCCAACTTAATTCTTTTTATGCAAGATTGTTTTGGTAATTCTGGATTCTTTGCATTTCCATATGAATTTTAGAATGCGTTTGTCAATTCCTTCAGTAAGGCAGTTGGAACTTTCTTGGGGATTGCTTGAATATGTGGGTCATTTGTGGGGGACATTACAATCCTCTCAATACTGTTTTCTAAATCATAAACATGGGATGTCTTTCTATATACTTAGGCATTCTTAAATTTCTTTAAATGATATCTTATTGTTTTCAGTCTATGTAGAAGCCTTGTACTTCTTTAGTTAAATGTATTCATTTATTTTATTTTATTCATTTAAAGCTTATTTTTATTACTTTTATTTTTTTATTTATTAATTTATTTATTTTTGTTACAAATGTATCTCCTTTTTCCCACACTGATTCCCCCCTCCCCCTCCTTCCCTGCCCTGTCCTCAGCTTTGTTGTCCATGTCCATTGTTCATGCATACATGCATATAAGTTCTGTGGTTTATTTCTCTCCCACTACCCCCTCTTCTGGGGATTGTCAGTCTGTACCCCACTTCCACGTCTCTGAGATTATCCCATTCCTCACACTGTTATGTTCATTACAGTCCACAGATAAGTGAGATCTTTGATACTTGTCTTTCTCTGTTTGGCTTGTTTCGCTTAGGATTATACTTTCCAGGTCCCTCCATGTCGTCTCAAAGGATAAGAGATCTTTCTTTCTTACAGCTGCATAGCACTCCATTGTGTATATGTACCACAGCTTTTTTATCCATTCGTCTACAGATGGACACTTGGGCTGTTTCCAGATCTTAGCTATTGTAAATAGTGCTGCTACAAACATGGGGGTACATATATTCTTCCTGGCTGGTGTTTCAGGCTTCTTAGGGTATATTCCTAGAAGTGGGATCACTGGGTCAAATGGAAGTTCAATTTTTAATTTTTTGAGTTAACACCATATTGTTTTCCACATTGGCTGCACCAGTCTGCATTCCCACCAGCAGTGTACTAGAGTCCCCTTTTCTCCACACCCTCGCCAACACTTATTTGATGATTTGTTGATGGCGGCCATTCTGACAGGTGTGAGGTGATACCTCATTGCTGTTTTAATTTGCATCTCTCTGATGATTAGTGATGTTGAGCATTTCTTCATATGTCTCTTGGCCATTTGTATGTCCTGTTTGAAGAGGTGTCTATTTAGTTCCTCTGCCCATTTTTTAATTGGGTTCTTTGTCTTCCTTTTGTTGAGTTGTATGAGCACTCTCTATATATTGGAAATTAACCCCTTATCTGATATATCATTGGCAATTATACTCTCCCATACAGTGGGTAGCCTTTCCCTTTTGATGGTTGTATCTTTTGCTGTGCAGAAGCTTTTGAGTTTGATGTAGTCCCATGTGTTCATTTTCTCCTTTGTTTCCATTGCCTTAGGTCATGTATCAGTGAAAATTCTGCTGCTTGTGATGTCTGAAATATTGTTGCCCACAGTTTCTTCTAGGATTTTTATGGATTCATGAGTCACATTTAAGTTTTTTATCCATTTTGAGTTTATTCTTGTGTAGGGTGTAAGTTGATGGTCTAGTTTCATTTTTCTCCATGTAGCTGTACAATTTTCCCAACACCATTTAATAAAGAAGCTGTCCTTACTTCACTGTATGCTCTTGCCACCTTTGTCAAATATTAATTGAGCATATTGCCTTGGGTCCATTTCTGGGTTCTTTGTTCTGTTCCACGTGTCTATATGCCTGTTCTTGTGCCAGTACCAGGCTGTTTTGATTACAGTGGCTTTGTAGTATAACCTGAAATCTGGTAATATGATACCTCCAACTCTGTTCTTCCTTTTCAGGATTGCTATGGATATTCGAGGGCTTTTTTGGTTCCATATGAACTTTGGAATTATTTGTTCTATTTCTGTGAAGTATGCCATTGGTATTTTGATGGGGATTGCATTGAATCTATAGATTGCTTTGGGTAGTATGGACATTTTAATGATGTTAATTCTTCCAATCCATGAACAAGGTTTGTGCTTCCACTTTTGTATATCTTCCTCTATTTCTTTTTTAATGACCTGTAGTTTCCTGCGAATAGGTCCTTTATTTCTTTGGTTACGTTTATTCCTAGGTATCTTATTTTTTTTTGCTGCAATGGTAAATGGGATTGTTTTCTAAGTTTTTCTTTCTGTGAGTTCATCATTGGTGTATAAGAATGCCATCGATTTCTTGATGTTATATTTGTATCCTACTACTTTTCCAAATTCATTTATTAAGTCTAGTAAACTTTTGATGGAGTCTTTGGGGTTTTCTACATATACTATCATGTCATCTGCAAATAATGACAGTTTCACTTCCTCCTTTCCAATTTGGATCCCTTTTATTTTTTCTTCCTGTCTGATTGCTGTGGCTAAGACTTTCAGTACTATGTTAAATAAGAGTGGCGAAAGTGTGTATCCTTGCCTTGTACCTGTTCTTAAGGGAAATGCTTTTAGTTTCTACCAATTGAGTAAGATGTTGACTGTAGATCTTTTATATATAAACTTTATTATGTCGAGATATGATCCCTCTCTTCCCACATTGCTGAGCGTTTTTATCAGAAATGGATGCTGAATTTTGTCAAAGACTTTTTTGGCATTTATTGATAGGATCATGCTGATTTTATTTTTCATTTTGTTTATGTGGTGTATCACATTTATTGATTTGTGAATATTGTACCAGCCTTGCCTCCCTGGGATGAATCCCATTTTGTCATGGTGGATAATTTTTTTGGTGTATTGCTGGATCCGATTTGCTAGTATTTTGTTCAGATTTTGGCATCTATCTTCATCAGGAATACTGGCCTGTAGTTTTCTTTCTTTGTAGTGTCTTTTTTCTGGTTTTGGAATTAGAATTATGCTGGCTTCATAAAACGAGTTTGGAAGTCTTCCTTCTTCTTAAATTTTTTGAAATAGTTTGAAGAGAATGGGTGTTAGTTCTTCTTTGAATGTTTGGTAAAACATCCTCGTGAAGCCATCCAGGCCTGGGCTTTTGTTTGCTGGGAGAGTCTTGATTACATCTTCAATTTCCTTAGTTGTTATTGGTCTGTTCAAGTTTTCTATCTCTTCCGGGTCCAGTTTTGGGTGTCTGTGTGTTTCTAGAAATTTGTCCATTTCGCTTAGATTGTCGAATTTGTTGCCATATAGTTGTTCATAGTAGTTGTTAACGATCTTTTGTATTTCCGTGGTGTTGGTTGTTACTTCTCCTCTTTCATTTCTGATTTTGTGTATTTGGGCTCTCTCTCTTTGTTTCTTGGTGAGTCTAGCTAAGGGTCCATCAATCTTGTTTATCTTTTCAAACAACCAGCTCTTTGTTTCATTGATCTTTTGAATTGTTTTTTTGGTCTCTATGTCATTTATTTCTGCTCTGATCTTTACTATTTCCTTCCTTCTACTTCCTGTGGTGTTTTCTTTTTGTTTGCTCTCTAGTTCTTTAAGTGTGAGGTTAGATAGTCTATTAGAGATTTTTTTTTGTTTCTTGAGGTAGGCCTGTAGTGCTATGAACTTCCCTCTCAGAACTGCTTTCGCAGCATCGCATACATTTTGTGTTGTTGTGTCTTCATTTTCATTGTTTTCCAGGAAGTTGTTAATTTCTTCCTTGATCTCCTCTGTAACCCATTCATTGTTTAATAACATGCTATTTAGCTACCATGTGTTCAAATGTCTTTGCATGTTCATATTGCAATTGATTTCTAGTTTCATGCCATTGTGATCTGAGAAGATGCTTGATATGATTTCAGTCTTCTTGAACTTGTAGAAACTTAGTTTGTGTCCTAACATGTGGTCTGTCTTCGAGAATGTCCCATGTGCACTTGAGCAGAATGTGAATTTTGTAGTTTTGGCGTGTAATTCTCTGTGGATATCTATTAAATTCATTTGGTCTAGTGCTTCATTTAGAGTCTCTGTTTCTCTGTTTCCTTGCTAATTTTTTGTCTAGAGGATTTATTCAGTGATGTCAGTGGGGTGTTGAAGTCTCCTGCTATGATTGTATTGCTATTGATTTCTCCTTTGAAGTCCTCCAGAAAATTTTTAATATATTTTGGTGCTCCTATATTGTGTGCATATATGTTTATCAAGGTTTTATCTTCCTGTTCAATAGATCCTTTCCATATTATGTAGTGGCCTTCTTTGTCTCTAGTTATGGCCTTCATTTTGTAATCTATTTTATCAGATATGAGTATTGCTACCCCAGCTTTTTTTCCTTTTCATTTGCTTGGAAGATTATTTTCCATTCCTTCACTTTCAACCTATGTGAGTCTTTTATTGTGAAGTGGGTCTCTTGTGAACAACATATAGATGAGTCATGCTTTCTTATTCAATCAGCTACTCTGTGTCTTTTTATTTGAGCATTCAATCCATTTACATTTAAGTTGATTATTGATATCTACTCATTCATTGCCATTTTTGTTCAATGTGGTTATATTTTTCTTCCTATTTCTCCTGCTAATTACAGCAGTCCTTTTAACATTTCTTGCAGTGCTGGTTTGGTGCTAATGTATTCCCTTCCCTTTTTTTGTCTGGGAAGCTCTTTATTTGACCTTCTATTTTGGATGATAGCCTTGCTGGGTAGAGTAGTCTTGGATTCAGATCTTGTTTTTTATGACATTGATTACTTCATGCCATTCCCTTTTTTCCTGTAGTGTTTCTTGTGAGAAGTCAACTGAGGGCCTTATGGGGTTTCCTTTGTAGGTAACCTGTTGCTTATCTCTTGCTGCTTTTAGGATTCTTTCTTTGTCTTCAATTTTTGGCACTTTGATTACTATGTGTCTTGGTGTGGGCCTGTTTGGGTTCTTCTCACTTGGGGCTCTGTGTGTTTCTTGAACTTGAATGCCTTCTTTCTTCACAAATTAGGGAAGTTTTCTGTCACTATTTCTTCAAATATATTCTCTAACCCTTGCTCATTTTCTTCTTCTTTGAGGATTCCTATGATGCGAATGTTATTACATTTCCATTTGTCCCACAGTTCTCTTAAGCTGTTTTCCTGCTTTTTAATTATTTTTTCCTTTTGGTTTTCTGATTGCTGTTTTTTTTCTACCCTATCTTCTAATTAACTGATCCTGTCCTCAGCTTCCTCTACTTTGCTATATAGACTTTCCAATGCATTCTCTATTTCTGATATGTCATTCTTCATTTCTTCTTGGTGGTTTTTAATTTTCACTGGTTGATTTTCAACATTTCTATGTCTTTACTCATTGTGCTCATGTCTTTACACATGCTGTTGAGCTTCCTCAAGATCATAGCTCTGAATTCTAGTTCTGTTAACTTGCTTAACTGTACCTCATTCATCTCATCTTCGGTAGAGGACTCTTGTTCTTTCATTTGGCTTTTGTTTCTGTGTTTCACCATTTTGGCTATCACAGTGGGATTTGGAGCCTGCCAAATTTTCCCTGTGGGTGTTGGTGTTCTGTTGTTTGTGGCTCCCTCTCCTGGGTTTGGATGAGGCAGGGAGGACCCACTTTAAACACCACTGTCAAACCTTACTTTCCTGGTTAGAGTTGCTAGCCTAGGGAATGGTAGTTATCCTCTAGCTTTTTTGCCTGGAGGCTATTAGTAGTGATCACCTGAAGAACCTTTGTTTCTGAGTTGAATGAAAAACTTCCTCAGGTACTCAGTGTAAGAGGGTGGGGCAGCTGCTGGTTGTTAATGGGCCTCAATTAGCATTTCAATGGCCACCAGGTGGGGTTGAACCTCCAAGGGAGGGGCCTCCGCCTCTTCCTAGGGCCCTGGGAAGGAGTATGATGGCCACAGTCCTGCTTGGCTGTACTCAGCAAAAGCTCTGAGCACCCTCCAAATCCTGAGTGTCCCCACACAGTTCCAGTGCAGTCTTCCCTATTTCTGCCAGAGCCCATGGTGAGTGGCTGCTGTCAATTTAGTCCCTGTCCCGGCTCTGAGTGTGGAGCTCCCTGGGACTTTAACCGAAGGGTGCCACTCCCAGCTAAGGGCCTCCAAGGCTGCTGTAGCTCCCAGCTGAGGTTGCAGGACCCATCCAAGGTTGCAGGTCCCAACGCAGGCCACTGGTCCCAGCCGAGGCTGCAGGTCCCAGCCGAGGCCGCTGCGGACAGTGGGCCCCCGGCCCCCTCTCACATCCTTCCAAGCCTACCAGGATTGAGTCAATGTCCCTGGTTTTGTGGTCCTCCAAGCTGCCTTTCGGTTGCCCCTTCCTGATGATTTGTCTTTATTTTCATTGTAATTCCAGTTTGGTCCTGGGAGATGGTCTGTGTAGCTTCCATTCACTCCACCACCATTTTCCACAACTCAAATGCTATGGTAAATGAGATTGTTTTCTTTCTTTTTTTTTAGGACATTTTTTGTTTAGATAGAGTGGGAGGGAGAGAGAGACCGATACTTTAACCACTGAGCCAAACCGGCCAGGGCAAGATTATTTTCTTAATTTCACTTTCGGATTGCTTGTTACTAGTGTCTGAGAATATAGTTGATGAGTGTTGGTCTTATATCCTTTAATCTTTCTGAATGTATTTATTATTTTTAATACTGTTTGTGTGTTTGTGTGTGTGTGTGTGTGTGTGTGTGTGTGTTCTTTAGGATCTTCTATAAATAAGATTATGTCATCAGTGAATAAAGATAGTTTTATTTCTTTCTTTCCAATCTTGATGCTTATTTGCTTATTCTATTCTCGCCTACTCTCTCTCTCTCTCTCTCTAGAGCCTGAAGTATAATGTTGAGTAGAAGGGATGGGAGAGGACAACCATGCTTATTCCTAATATGGGGAAAACATTCAGCATAATCACTATGATTATGATTTTATAATTTTGTTAGCTATGGGTTTTATCAGATTGAGAAAGTTACCCTAAATTCTTAATTGTATGAAGTTTTTAATGTGGAAGAATGTTAGATTCTATAAAATGCTTCTTCTGCATCTATTGAAATAATCATGTATTTTATTGTCTTTTATTCTATTAATATGGTGCATTGCACTGAATAGTTTTTGTATGTTGAACCAACCTGTAGTCCTAGGATAAATTCCAGTTGGTTATGGTACAAAATCATTTTATATGTTGCTAGATCATATCTTCTAATATTTTGTTGGGGATTTTTCTTCTATACTCACTTAAAACAGTCTATCTCAGACTAATACTAAATTAATTTCAATAGTATACAAAATTTATTCCATTCCCTTCCCCACTACTTTTTATTTTTATAAAATGACATATTTATACCTTATAAACCCACTCAGATATTTTCATAATTATTGCTTTAAGTAGTTGTCTTTTATATCAGACAGGAGAAAAAAGAGTTATAAACAAAAAGGCATTTATATTATCTTGCATATTTAACTATACATTTATCTTCAACAGTGGCTTTTTGTTAATTTGTCTGTGTCGATTTAAGTTCTTTCTGGTGTTTTATTTTATTTTATTTTATTTATTTTTTTGACCAAAGAATTTCTTTGTCTAGTGACAAATTCTCTACTTTTGCTTTCTGAAAATGTCTTGGTTTCTCATTTGTTTTACAAGAATAGTTTTGCTGGATATTGAATTCATTGTTAACATTTTTTTTCTTTTAGTACTTGGGTATATTATCTTGCTAACTTTTTGTCACCATGGCTTTTGATGAGAAGTTGGCTTTTAAACTTGAAAATCCTATATATGTCATAAACCACTTCTCTCTTGTTGAAAATCTTGTTCAAGATTTTCTCTTTGTCTTTATTTTTTACAATTGTGATAAAATATACACAATATATAATTTATCATTTTAACCATTTTTAAGTGAACAGTTGGCATTAAGTATATTCACATTGTTGTGTAACCATCACCACTGTACATCTCTAGAATTTTTTCATATTCCTTAACTGGAACTCTGTACCATTAAATAATAATTCTCCATTTCGCCATTTCCCCTGGAAACCACCATTCTACTTTCTGTCACTATAAATTTGACTTTTATATATACCTCATGTAAGTGTAATCATACAATATTTGTCATTTTGTGTTTGGCTTATTTTACTCAGCATGATGTCTTCAAGGTTGCTCCATGCTATGATATGTGTCAGAATTTTATTTCTTTTAACACTCAAGAATTATTCATTTTATGTATATATCCCATTTTGTTTATCCATACATCCATCAATGAACATTTGGTTTGTTTCCACCTTGTGTTTATTGTGAATAGTGTTGAAATGAATATTGATGTCCTGCCTTGGCTTTGACAGTTTTACCATGATTTGATCAAGTGTAGATCTCTTTGGATTTTTCCTATTTGGAATCCATTAAGATTTTTTAATGTGTAGATTAATATTTTCCATCAAATTTGGGACGTTTTCAATAATTATTTATTCAAATACTCTTTTTGCCCCTTTTCTAGTCTCTCCTTCGGGAATCCCCTTATGCATATGTTGGAAAAGCTAGTGAGTTTTGACCTTTTTCATCTCATGGAACACATAAGGTAATTATTAAAACTCTGAGGTACACCAAATATATATTTCTTTTGCTAATCTGACACACAAAAAATAGGTATAATTTTGATTCATTCACACTGGACTGCTATTGTTGTATTGATTATTGTCATTTTTTAATTTGACAATCTAAGGAAAAAGAAGTCAGTGTCTCTGACTAAATAGTCAGGTATTGCATGTTTTAAAAATTCTAGTATATGCAATGATGTACTGTAGGTCTTTGAAACTGTTTATTTTTCTTTATTCTTTTTTCTTTGTTTCTCAGACTGGTAATCTAAATTGACCTGTCTTTAATTTCACTGATTTTTAAAAATTTTTTGCTAGTTCAAATCTAATATTGAATACAATGGTGGTTTTTGCATTTCAGTTGTTTTACTTTTTAACTCCAGAATTTCTAAATGGCATATTTTAATTTTTTTGCCCAGTCAGTGTGTCTCAGTGGACTGAGAGGTCCCAGTATGATTCCTGGTCAGGGCACATGCCTGGGTTGTAGGCTCAATCCCCAATACGGGGCATGCAGAGGTAGCTGATCAATGTTTTCTCTCTCACATCTATGTTTCTATCTCTTTCTCCCTTCCTCTCTCTCTAAAAAGAAAATCAATAAAAACATATTTAAAGAACAAATTATTTCTAATTTTTGTTGATATTCTGTATTTGGTGAGACATCATTTTCATCAATTTCTTTAATTATTTAAACATAGTTTACTTTGTTTTTTGAACCTATTTATAGAACGAATTTAAAGTATTTTTCTAGTAAGTCTGTTGTTTAGGGCTTTCTCAGAGAAAGTATGTATTGACTACTTTATTTTTTTTAAATTTTTTATGGGCCATAGATTTCTATTTCTTTTCATATCTCATTTTTGTTGCAGTTGTTGTTAAAAATTAGACATTTTAAGTAGTATTATGTGGTAAATCTAGAAATCAGATCCCTCTTCCTTTCCTAGGTTTTGTTGTTGTTGCTGTTGCTGTTTGTTTGCCTTGTGTTTTTTCTGGACTAATTCTGTAAAATTTGTACTCTTTGTTATGTGTAGCTTGGTTATCATACTGTTTAGCTAATGAATGGAAAGAGGCTTCCTTGAATACCTCAAATCAAAATGTCCCCACAGCTTTTGCTGAGGAACTCTGTGTGTATGTTGAGTCATGACTTCAATGGTACACTGTTTACAACTGTGCCTTAGCCTTTACTTTCTGCTCATATAGAGCTGTAAGGTCAGCCAGGGCTGAGAGTTTAGGTTCTTCTACATTTCAGGGCAGGCACACAGCTCTGCATTGCCTTTTAGATTCCCAGGAATATGTTGAAACTTTTCAAACCCACCACAGTTCTCCCCACACCCAGTTATGTTTTAAACATTTGTCAGCTTCTTATTAGTTCCAACTGCTAATGCTGTCACAGGAAGCTGCAATGTTAAACAACTGCTGCTGATTGTTTGCAGCAAATTACTGTATATTGTTGTTCATGCAGGTGGACTTCTGAATCAAGTGAAATAAAGTCATGTCCTAAAAGTGGCACTTTTCAGTGACTGACCAGACAGGTCAAATAGTAATAATTCTCTAAGAACGGAGTTTTGGGGAGCTCCAAATCCATTCTGCCTCCACCAGTAGCTGCTGGGGTACTAGTTTTTAGCTGTGACAGTTGTGAACCTGTTGGTTTTCAAGATAAACCACAAAGCTGATGAGAGAGGGATGGGATTAGGGCACATAAAAATGGTACACATCTTATTGTTCTTACTGAGATTCAGCTTTTTTGAATAAACTCTCCTCTGACTATTGCAAGCCTCTAGTTAATTTCCAGAATTTTTATAAAGTTGAATTTGACAGCTTTTGCTAGTGTTCTCATTGCTTTTATGGAGGAATGGATTTACAGACGTTTTTCCTCCGCTGTCCTGGAAAATAGAATCTTTCAATGCGAGTCAAAATCAAGAATGTAGAGAAGGCAGTGAAGTGTTCCAGGAATTGAGGATAGCAGCATAGAGGTCACAGGCATAAGAGAGTATTGTCCATTAAGGGTAGTAGCTTGGTGTGGTTGAAACAGAGGTTTCCCTTGGGAAATAATTGGGAAGGTGAGAGTGAGTATTTAGGCAGTGACCAAACTGCAAGTGGCATTTTATCCAGATTATTTACCTCTGGCTTTTAAATTTTAAATTTTTTATATCATAATAGGGGAAAAATGTGGTTCCAGGATAATTATTTTCTTTGTTAATTACATGTCTTCAGTTGTCTGTCTGCTCCCCAGTTCTTGGGCGTTGTACCTCACAACCTGCCACCTGTTCTTTCTTTCCTCCTCCACAGAATCAAGGGAGCACTATAAAGATCTGAGCCACCAGCCCTGTGCTGACCACTGAGAGGAACATGATTCTTAGCCCTTGCCTCATAATGCCATTTCTGCCTAAAACTAATGTGTGCTGTCTCAGGGTAAACATAAAGATTTTATGTTAGGTATATCAATGGAAGCAATACGATTAAAAACAGAAAGACAGGGAATCATCCAACAGTGTTTGAGAACTGAAATAAGCTAACTTCTATAGTATACCTTTCCTTCTCCTTGTATTTGCTCCCCACTAGTTCTGAAAACCTTCTTCATGTGATAGCATGTCCACTCACTCCACTTTAACTCGGCACCCTCCAGCACTGAACAATCCAAACTTACAGATTTATGACAAATTGCATGTTACCTGAGACGTGTGAGTTGTGAAGAGAACATTGCGTGGGGATTAACTCTGGCTCAAATCCATCTCATTCACTGTTGTGAGCTTTACTGCCAACTTTCCTATCTGTTATTTCAGCTCCCACTTTTGTTAGAATGCAGTGATTATCTTGGCCCCTTTTTGACCTAGTAAAGACTTTAGAAAAGTGATTTGGGATCAGAAAGCTTTAAGCTCTTTGAAAAAACACTTCCATTTATAGACAAGACTCTCTCATCATCTGTACAAGGATGAGTTATGGCTTAACAAAGATTTATACATATCATGAATTGTTGCTCTAGATTCTGTAGTTCTGCGTTAACAATCCAGAGAGGAAAGAATATTTATTATCATCATGACTTCAATTCAGATGAGAGACGACTCAACTGTAGCAATAGTAGGAAAGGACAGGATGGGGGAACTGACCACAGAATTGCTCTCTCAGGTGAATACCATCACTTACTCCAAACAGATCAGGCATTCTAGAACTAGATTTAGCCCTTAGAACCACATAAAGATGAGTTTCACTTTTATTTTTTTAATAAAAAAATAAAATTTTTATTTAAATTATTTTTAACTACTGTGAAAGTAAGTTTTCTATAAGAAATGCTCTCCAGGTCCCCCCATGTCATCTCAAAGGGTAAGAGATCTATCTTTCTTATAGCCACACAGTATTCCATTGTGTAAATGTACCACAGCTTTTATTTTTTAATTAATTAATTAATTTTTGTTACAGATGTTTCTTCTTTTCCTCCCTCTGATTCCCCCCTCCTCCCCTCCCCACCCTGTCCCCAGCTGTGTTGTCCATGTCCATTGTTCATGCACACATGCATATAAGTTCTGTGGTTTATCTCCACCCCCCCATCCCCTTTGGGGATTGTCGGTCTGTATTCCACTTCCACATCTCTGGGACTACCCTGTTCCTCAGACTGTTATGTTCATTATATTCCACTAATAAGTGAGATCATATGATACTTGTCTTTCTCTGTTTGGCTTGTTTCACTTAGGATAATACTTTCCAGGTCCTCCATGTCTCAAAGGATAAGAGATCTTTGTTTCTTACAGCTGCATAGTACTCCATTGTGTACATGTCACAGCTTTTTTATCCACTTATCTACTGATGAGCACTTGGGCTGTTTCTAGACCTTGGCTATTCTAAACAGCGCTGCTATAAACTTAGAGGTGCTTACATTCTTCCTGATTGGTGTTTCAGGCTTTTTAGGGTATATTCCAAGAAGTTGCATAACCAATGGACATAGACATTAGGTTGGGGAAAGCAGGAAGGGAATGAGAGCAGGAAGGAGGGGATCAATGGAGAAAAAAAAGGGATATATGTAACACTTTCAACAATAAAAAAGTAATTAATTAATAAAAAAAAATAAGGAATGCATAAAAAGAAAAAAATGCTCATGAGCCCTGCTACTATGAGCTGTCAATACGGAGCTCCAAGAGCAGGCCTGTATTTTACATGGCACATAGGTGGTAATGTTGAGGATAGCTTCCAGGGGCCTATATACCAAGCCAACAGAGATCAATTAGGATGCTGCTGGCTCACCTAAGCTGTGAGCACAGGATGGAGAGGAAGGCGCAAACATGTATAATAGGTTTACTTGACTGACTCCATGATTTCCTGGCTTGGAGCCATGTTGGAGAGATTAGAGTTAAAGATGGCCCCTGGGTTGTGATTTGAGTAATTGGAAGTTGGTCCCATTCACTGAGATGGTAAACAAGCCTGAGGAGAAAGATGATCTTGGTTTAGAATGCGTTGAAGCTGGCATATCTGGGCGACTCAAGTAACTGGGTCCCACAAGCAGATGAACATATAAGGAGTAAGAGAGTGTTTGCATTGTTTTGCCTGTTTTTTTTTTTGAATAATCATCATAGCAGCTAATCTTTGTAGAGCTGTTTCTGTGGGTCAGCCACCATTCTAAGTGCTTCACACATTTTAACTCAGGTGGTTCTCTCCAGAAGATGTAGATGTACTAGCATGTTGAAAGACTGAGAAGAAGTTGAAGATCTGAGTGCCAGTGGATCACGACTGGGGCCAAGTTGACAAGGAGGTAGAACACAGAAGCACAGATGGGGGATGGGGTGGCAAGGAGAACTCATCTGTTAAGACTTAAGGAAAGAAAGATGTCAGTGTGCTTACACTTATGAGGACTTGTGATGGTTGGTATATCCTTATACAAGAGGGGCAATGAATTGGGTGGGGCAGGGCAGAGAGGTTGAGGACAATATCAAGCTGTGGGACAGCCTCTGAGGGCAGAGGGACATGCTGAGCAGGAGACCATGTGTTTGAAGTGGCTGCCCTCTATAGCAGCCTGGGGTAGAGGACCACAGAGACATTTGGTTGTCCATCAAAAATCCACTCCCCATTCTTCCTAACTAATAGAGCCATATTCTGTGTAGAGAGGCAATGTGACAAATGATAATACATGTATTAGCCTCCTTGTATCCAGGGGTGGCCTGTGAGTGGCCAATGAGATAAAAGCCAAAGTCCCTAGATAGTCCTTCCAGAAAGGTTGATTTATAAAAATTATTTGTTTGTTTGTGGGCACATTCAGCTAGCACATGCCCTTTACTCTTTGACCCTTTCTCTTCCTGGAATGCAGACACAATGCTAGATGTAGAGCAGCCATGTTGGACCATAAGACAACAAACATGAGGACAAAAGCCACATACTAATGATGTCTGAGTGAGGAGGGAGAAAGAGCCTGCTGTGAGCACTGTACATGTACACATCAGCCCTGCATATTATTTTATGGGGGAGAGGAAGTAAAACTCCTATTTGATTAAGCCACCAGTGCCAGGTTTTATCACATACAACTAAATACAATCTCAACTGATACAAGAAGGAAAACAGATTATGGGATTGCTCGATTGAAGCTCTGCAGGACAGGGTGCTAGGGGTGGAGGGTCTTGAGGAAAGAGTGGCTATATAATCAGCCATGGGGTCTGGACTGGAGCAGGAAGGAGGAGAAGCCCGGAGAGAGCTAGAAAGTTGGGGGAATTGTGGGTCGATGACACAAAGGAGTTGGCACACTTAGTGCGTGAATGCCCAGATGCTATGGGAGAACAGGAAGTTGGACCTGTCTGCTGATTTCAGGATAGATGGAGACAAGATAGAATCACTGAGAAGCCATGGAAGACAGAACCCACTCCTAGCAGGGCTCACGATGGGTTACTTTCTCAAGGATGCCTAAGACAGTTCAGTTAAGATCAAAGCCATCTCTCTTCTCCTTTCAAAACTTGGTGGGTTTGTAATAATTTCATTTCAGTCCAAGAGGGTATCAATTGGCCCTGTTCTTAGACTTTAGTTACCCTTCTCTTCTTTTCCCCTCAAAGATAATTCCCTTTGCGGAGGCGTTAATGGACACTTCTCAGAAACCAGTAAGGCTCTATCTGTCAGTAATATTTCCTGCAGGACTGCAAATTTGAACCAGTCTCCACAATCCACAACCTGGTCATAAATCATTACACCTGCTTTTCCAAAGAAAATGTCACTTCCAGGACAGATATCCACTTTGGTTCTTCACAAGATGACAAATGGCCCCATACTGAGACAGCTATTACATAAACCAAACCAGAGCTTGCTGTATAACCAAGGGAGAGATCAGTGAATGAAGCGAACTGAGTGCCCACGGCACCAGCCCCACTCACAGAGCCCTCCCACGGGGGCCTCCCCCTGGTGCCCCACTTTGACTGAACTGCCCCTTCCCTGCATGCCCCTGCTCCTTGTTGCTCCCAGGGCATTATAAACAGGTAACTGTACCCCAGATGATTATGTCCCGACAGCAGCTACCTGTGTTTTCTTCTGGCTGCAGGATCTCTACAGCAGGCTCAAGAATCTTCTGAAATCTCTCTTCAGACCCATTAGTGGGCGAGTGGTAAAACGCTAAGCCTTAAGACTGGGTGATTTGTTACCCAGAAACATTTCATTTTAATTCCTTAAGAAATTGCTTATGGTGATTCTTGGGGAGTAAGAAAGCAAAATTAAAAACTATAGTTGAATCTTTTCATTCAAAACCAATTGCTGTTAAAATCACATGCTATTAAAAATCGACTACATTTTTTCCGGAATGCTTGACTGATTACACGCACAATTCTCTAGAAATATTGACGGATCTCAGGCTGGGTTGGTTCCCCAAGCACACATAACACATAATCCTTGGCAAAATTACTAAAGGAATCATTTATATGGGCTGGAAGACTGCAGTTCTCCTGGAGAATTGCATTATTTCTTATCTCAACGACACTGCTGTCACTCTCAAAGCGGGCTGGCAGCCTGGCTCCCTGGAGACCTCCCACCACCGGGCTGCTATGCTGGCTGTGCTGCCTCCTCGGTGGCCCTGGGACAGGTGTGAGATGGAGAGCAGAGGCCTTGGTCACTCCTTCCTCTCCAGAGAGTGCTCTGCTCCGCCCCAGTGGACACGAGGCCACACGAGCTCTGCTATGACACTCTGAGGAACAGAGAAATGGCCCAGAGTGCAGGTTCAGGACTGTGCAGGCTGGCCTCGGTTAATTTAGTTAGCGTCTGTCTAAGCCTGACATCCCTCCGCATCTAGAATATTTCTACTTGTCTCTCTCATTTGTTTCATAAAAGGATGAAATTGTATCAAGCAGCTAGAGCCAAGAACGTTATAAACTATTCACAAAGGTTCCTTGTCATTCTAGCACCTGAGACAATGTTCCCTGTGATGAGAGGGCAGTCCTGGTCCTTAACCAAAGTGGAAAACCATACGGTTCCTAAAATGCACCCAAATTTGGCTTGCTTGAAAAACGGATTCTCAAGTTATACATCTGGAGCAGGGAAGGGAAAGAGGTAGAAGGGGCTCTCTATTAAATCCATAGTTAAAATCAAACAAAAGCAAACTTCAACTAAATCTTCCTAACTCCTGATTGAATGTGCAGGAGCCAGATGTTCCCAGGAAGGAACCAAACACCTGCCAACTGGCCCCCCATTCCTACCCCAGGGGCATGTGTGTGTCAGATGCTTCCCAGAGTGGGTAGTGCTGGGAGATTTGTATATTATTTAAAATAATCATGTTTTAAAATTTTGATAAACACTAATTAATATATACATTGACAAAATTTTATAGCCTCCTGCTCTATATTTTTATTTCTTTTCCACAAATATTTATTAAACATCCCATCAATCTTCTGCATACCCTCCAAAATAGAAGAGAAATACCTCCCATACCTGCTGTATTTCTTCTTGCCTGGCCTACAGTGGAGCACCAGGAAGAATGCTGTTTATTTCTAAAGGACCCAATGGATATTTATTGAGCACCTACTATGTGCCAGTCACATGGTTCAAGTGGTAAACGAAAGAAAGTATCTACCTTTATGGGGTTTATATTTGGGTGAGATAAATACCGAGTAAACAATAAATAATGTAATTTAAGATGGTGATAGGTGCTATAAAAGGCATAAAGAGAAGTCACAGAGTAATTTCTGTGCCAGGTAGGAGCTGCTGTTTTAATAAGACCAATGTAGAATACCTCTCTGAAAAAGGAAGTTTGGATTACAATAATAACTGAATGATGGGAAGATCCAAGGTAGAGAGAACAGCATCAAACACTTAGGATGCTTTTAATTATAAGCAAAATCTCTACCCTGAAAAAAAGAACCTTAAATAGTAAGGAAATATATCTTCTCACATAATAAAGAAGTCCAGAGATACACCCTAAATCAGGGTTGGTTGATTCAGAAGTTCAACAATATGAAGAGGTCCTTTGTCCCTACTTGGCCATTTCATCCCAAGCCTGTTATCTTATGAGACCTTAAAACTGCTGCCAGCAGCTTTATCCACACCCATCTCTCCCCAGGTCTTAGCAGAGAGGATGCCCTTTTCAGATGCTCTCCTGTGAATGCCTCTCTCTTCTCATTAGCCAAATTTGGTTTAGCTTTTCCATTCCTGAGCCAATGCCTGACAACAGGAATAGAAATACTGTGAATGTTCTGGAATAATTCCATGGAAATGGATGTTGGAGAAGCTGTGAGCTCTCTGCTCTAGTCAGGTGCACTCTTGGCAAATTCAAAGAGCTGAAAGAGGCTGGTGAGTGAGGAAGCAGGGTAGGGGTGGTGAATTTATTTATTTAAAAATTTTTTATTAATTTATTTTTAGTTATAGATGTTTCTTCTTTTTCCCCCATTGACACCCTCCTCCCAATCACCTCCTCCACCTACTCCATCCCCAGTATTGTTGTCTATGTCCACTGGTTACACATACATGCATATAAGTTCTGTGGTTTATCTCTTTCTTCTCCCCCAGCCACTCTTCTGAGGTTTGTCAGTCTGTACTCTACTTCTGTGCCTCTGGGTCTATTTTGTTCATCAGTTTGTTTTGTTCATTATATTCCACAAATAAGTGAGATCATGTGATATTTGTCTTTCTCTGATTGGCTTGTTTCGTTTAGGTTAATACTCTCCAGGTCCCTTCATGTTGTCTCAAAGGATAAGAGATCTTTCTTTCTTACAGTTGCATAGTACTCCATTGTGTATATGTACCACAGCTTTTTTATCCACTCATCTACTGATGGACACTTGGGCTGTTTCCAGATCTTAGTGATTGTAAATAGTGCTGCTATGAACATAGGGGTACATATATTCTTTCTGATTGGTGTTTCAGGCTTCTTAGGGTGTATTCCTAGAAGTAGGATCACTGGGTCAAATGGTAGTTCAATTTTTAACCTTTTGAGGTAACACCATAGTGTTTTCCCTAGTGGCTACACCAGTCTGCATTTCCACCAGCAGTGTGCTGGAGTCCAGGGGTGGTAAATTTAGACTGCAGATTACATAGAAATCTGTAGGGGGAGCTATCCCATGGTTTAAGCAGTAAAGCCATTGAATCCAAATTACACTTAAAAAAGAGGTTACTCAATACTTACTGCCCAAGCTGCATCAGGAGAGCAGTCTGGAGACCAAGGAGAAGATAGAGACCAGGATCAACTGTGCCACATATTTTCCTGTTAGGTGCAAGGAAAAGAGTGGGTTTAACATATACCACAAATCGGGGAAACCTTCCAAATTCTCCAAAGAGCATAGAACTACAGAGTTAAAGGATAGTGACATGGTTTCCTAAATTAGGTAACCTTTAATAATAGCCTAAAGCCACAATGCAGAGTAACTTAACCTCCAGTTTAATGTCAAAATCATGTCACTACAATTATTTGTGACGGACAATTGGCCTAGGACTTCATTCTAGAAAAGGCCAACAGTCAAACCAAAGATGCTGGGAAAGTGATGTGATGCACACAAGAGTGTGAACCAAATGCCTTCAGTTTGGACCAGGAAAGGATGATGAAACAAAAGCCATCTGAAATAGCAGCAAGTCCCTCTGCTCTGAATCAATGAGACTATGGGTATCCATTCCATTATTCCGTGTTGACATAGTCCTTCTATGCCCTAAATGTGCACCATTATGTTATGGTGATCACATCAGAAACACATGGGGTGATTGTTCAAAATCCAGCTTCCCAGGCTGGACCCCAGAGCTAGAGAGTCTGAACCTTCACAGGTGGGCTCAGAGATCTTTACTTAACAAGATTCCTAACTGATTCCAGCAGTCAGTCAGGGATGGGAGCCCTTGCACCATGAGGGCCCTTTAAGAGGATCTGTGGCCAGGAAGAGATCTGGCAGAGAAGATGATGAGCTCGGAGGGCTGGAGAGAACAGGGGCCTCACTGCAATGTCTGTACTCCACTTTCACTCCGGCCAGCCTGTCTCCTTGGCAGTCTGGGAGACGGGCAACGACGTCTAAGTTTGCTTCCAGCTCTCAATGCTACAACTGTGATCTGCTATGGAGGTAGAAATCCTTATATTACTATGTTTGGTCAAACTATATTTGGTCAAGTTAGTGCTCCATGTTAGAACACAACGCACCAAAGAGTTTGTGCCTATGGTAGACATAGAAGGGGATAGTTAGCTGGATTGTTTTCCTGTTAGGTGCAAGGAAAAGTTAGTGCCCTGCTGTGGCACTAGCTCTATAGTTAAAATGTTAAGTGGAAATTATGAATATTATAGTACAGAAGAGGGTTCCCCCTTGCACCTTTGAAGTCATAAAAATATTCAACAAGGTTTACCAGCTGAATAACTCTTCCTTTTAAACCTAATAATATTGGCTACAGTACGACACACATCCACCATGGGAGCCCTGCCTGTGCCGTCTGAATCCCGACAATGATCCTGCTGGGTAGGGTCCCATTGCATGGAGAGAACACGAGGCTCCCCCAGGTTAGCTGGCTTGCACACACAGCAGAGGAGGATTCTGGCACAGTTGGTCTCAAGTCTCTAGGCCTTGACTGCTGCCTCCCAGATGGGTGGAGCTAGGAAATGCTCTGGCCCCTGAGCCAGATTTGGGGGTGATGGGGGTGAGCAGTCTCCCGAGCTAGCTGCACCTCCGGGATCTTGAGAATTAGATTGCTGTGGCAGCAGGATATCCCTCGAATCTGGGAGACTCTAGGGAGAGGCTCCAGTCCCTGAAGCACTCCCTGTGGGTCTGGTGCTGGCTCGGTCCCCTTCCCCTTTGGACTCTGCTCTACTTCCCCCGCCTGTTCTGAGCTCTGGGGGCTGACCTGTGGGGACCACTTCAACTGGCTGCCTTCCCCTCTGCAGACTGCTTAGTTTGGACCAGTGGGTGGTAGTGGCAGGAGGTCAGAGGGCAGGAGGAAAGTGATGACAAGGGGGACTTATTTCCAGATTCTTTTACTAAAGATCTATATCCTGTCTGCCAGCCCATTCCTCCAGGCCGGAGACCCGCTCCCTCCTGTGTCCTTTAGGTTTAGGGTGGCCCCCTGGCTCTGCTGTTATTAGCCCTGGTGCTCCAGCACCTCTCTCTGGTTTCCCTAAGGTGAGCCCCACCATTTTAAGTTGGCCGATCATGAAAAGTCCCGTTGGTCCTCCTTCAGAGTGCGCTGCCACTTCCCTGGCAAAACCCTGATTGGGGCGCCTTCAGGAGGAGGCCCCCAGCTCCCAGGAGGCACTTCCCCGGGCTCAGCAATCCCGTGCAGCGCCAGAAGGGGCTGGGTGAGAGTTGTGCTAGTTACGTGTATGAATGTGTACCAGTGTGTGAGCATGTGTGTGAACAAGTGCGTGTGAAGGAGTGTGAGCAAGCACGTGGGTGTGTGTAAGTGTGACTGTGTGTGTGCTTCCACAGCAGGGGATCAGGTAGGATTTCAGTGCAGGACTATAAAGCCTCAGGCAGAGCTTCATCAGTTGGCCTAAGCCCCTTCCAGGCAACATCCTCTTGGCCCACTCCCACCAACTGAAAGCCTCCCCTGCCTCCCAGGGACCCCCCCACAGCAGCACCCCTTGGGCTGCACCTTCCCCTTTAATAACAATGACCCCAGTGATTACTCTGATCCAGACAATATGCCTGGTGCTTTCTGCACCTTGGCCTTGGCCTTCACCGGGACTGGTGAGGTAATGCGGTGGTTCCCATCGCTGCCAATCCATCACACCTCCTCCCGGGGCCTGCTGGCCAGAGAAGGGGGCCCATGCTGGAGTTGGAAGCCACCAAATATGTCAGTTTTAGCAGTGTTGGTCCAAGGGTATACTTGAAGCCTAAACCAGCTCCATCAGAGCCTTGGTCTGGGCTCTTGTGTGTGGTGCTGGCAGAACAGCATTCTGCTGCCCAGGCCGGAACTGGTGGGAGGTGAAGCTCTCCGTGGCCTTGGCCTGCAGTGTGCAAGGCCCCATCAGAGAGAATGCGATAACATGAAGAGAGGACAGAAAGGACAAAGATTCAAACCAGAGCCCGTTTGCCCTCAGCTACACCTCTGCCCTCTAATATGTGAACCAATGCCCCATTTTTGCTTAAGCAAAGGTGTTTTGTTTTGTTTTTTTTCCTTTATTGATTTTATAGAGAAAGGAAGTGAGAGGGAGAGAGAGATAGAAACATCGATGTGAGAGAACATCAACTGGCCGCCTCCTGCATGCCCCCCACTGGAGATCAGGCCCACAACCTGGGCATGTGCCCTGACCAGGAACTGAACCCTCAACCTTTTGGTGTACCGAACAACACTCCAACTAACTGAGTCACCAGCCAGAGCTCTTGCTTAAGCAAACTTGAGCCAAGTTTCTTTCACTTGCAACAAAAGGGGACTGGATTTGTTCACAGAGCTAGCATGATTTTGATTTTACTGATGAAGACACTGAAGTTCAGAGGGGTGACCTGCCCGAAGCCCCACACTGGCACAGTCAGAGCTGAGACGGGACTGGCCTTTGCCACAGGCCCTGCTCTCAACACCTGTGCATTCTGACTCTCCGGGAATAACTCCCAGCCCTTCCCTCTGTCCCACCCAATCACACCTGTTCTGCAGCAAAAGTACACTATCCTGGAGAACCAGGGACTAAAAGGAACGAAGGCACATTGGGGGGCAAGGGCAGATGAGAAAGGGGAGCAGTTGTGGGAAGGAAGGCTCTGCCAGCACTCGGGATTTCAGATGACATGGATTTCGCTAAGCAGTGTGTTGGGGCTTCTGTGGCTGGAGAACAGCAACGAGCACCACACTGGCCCCAGGCTTGGTCGTTTCCACGTATCCCGAGGACTCTTACCCAAGGACGGAGGGCAGGGCTCAACTGTCTGCGATGGTCACTTACGTGTCATACCCTGGGGACACAAAGTAAAGAAATAAAACAAAAAGAAGCTGGTTTTCAGACCTAAGAGCCCATGAAAAGGAAGGAAACCGATTTAGGTTGTTTTCATTTTTTCAAAAATATAAAAGACACCACTTGTGTTTAAACTGGCATTCAAAGGCGGTTACACATCAATCCATCAGCAGCTGTAAAAATTCATGTTGATTGACTCCAGAAAAACGGAAGGAGAATAAAATCTGAGGAGAGATTGGCTTGCTATGTCATTGAACAGCCACAAATGTTTCCACCACTGAACCCTGCAAAGGTCAAATTGGATAAAACATATTCAGATACACTCAGATCATTTTGTATTCCAAATACGTTCAGAAGAAACACTGCTCTCTCTTGTGGCTGAAGCATTCTAGGGAGATGCAATGGGCCTGGATTTGTGGGTTTGCCTGTGTGCATGCTGAGTGGAGGGGAACTGCTGTGTGTTACGCCATCCTAACTCCCTGGCGGTGTGTGGAGAATCCAGGAAAATCTGCACAAGGCTGCTTGAGCAGACAGCAAAGGTGGTCTGGGCAGAAAGGGAAATTACTCGTCTCTGTGGTCGTTTTCTCACCACTTCCCTCCCAGCACTCGCCATTCCTCGCCATTATAATGGCTCAGGAGCTCATGGCTCTTTGCTTGAAATTTTCCTAAACTTTAACTCCTACCTGACTGCCTCCATCCCAGGTACGATGGTCAGTGCGACAGGCAGGATTTGGAGCTAAAGAGTACTCTGCCCCATATTAGTGTCCAAGTTACTCATCCTCTTTGTGCCTTGGTTCCCCATCTATAAAGAAATAAAAATGAAATATCCACTTAACAAGGCCCTGTGAAGTTGGATTGAGCTAATCAAATTGAAGCCTTTAGACAGTGCTTCGGACGTGGTCAACAGTAGAGGTAGGTGGTAACATTACCATTATTATCTTTCTCAAAAGCAATTTTCATTATTTCCCATTTGGCTTCAAAATCTTACCATCATTTTCAGATCTTTAATCAGAAGTATAGCATTTTAAGCTCTATCACTATCTCTAGATGCCCCCAACCTAATTTTCACTACTGTCCTAAAAACTAATTTGCATCCAGGAAATCTATCAATGTCTATATGCCCTCATTCGACATTTGTAGAAATTCCATTATGTGCCAGGTGCTGTGTTAGGGGAGGTAAAATAAAATGAACAATGCTTCTCTCTCTGGAGATAACAAAGCTCTCCCTCACTGCTCTGCTTTATCACAAGTCACCAGGGTCTCTCTTCCTTATTTTTTTATTGATACAATGGTATAGAGCTTCTGCCATCCACTGTGGAAAGATGCAACACCAGTAATGGTGAGAATACAATGAATGCATAGAAGTGGTGCAGGAATATAGCTCAGTGGATATGTTATTCTGTGTGTATGCTTGTTTGTGTGTGTTTGTGTGTGTGTGTGTGTTTTAATTCTCACCTGAGGATATACCTGTTGATTTAGGGGAAGGGAGAGAGAGAGCGAGGGAGAGAGAGAGAGAGAAACATTTATTGGTTGCTTCCCATAAGTATCCCAACCAGGGATTGCACCCACAACCTAGGTATGTGCCCTGAACCAGGAATTGAATCCAAAAACTTTTGGTTTGTGGCATGACGCCTCAACCAACTGAGCCACCCAGCTGGGGTCGTATTCTTGTTTCTGTTTTCGTTTTTGTCATGATGGCTAAAGAATTCAACATGAGAGTTCTGGAGTTGAAGTCTAATTTGTGACTGAACTGAGGTTTATGAAGGAGCAACAGCTCACAGAGGCACGGTGACTGAGCATCTAGGTTGTGTCCTTGGATTTTGTCAGCGAGCTTGGGGAAGGACAGCAGTGGCAGGCCCGCAGCACCTTCTTCTGTGCCCCAGAGCACCAGCACTAGTGACCCAGTCTATATCTGCCTGCAGATTACCCTCTGAGCCCAGGAGTGCAGGACATTGTCCTGTTGATCATGACAGCCCCAGTGCCTGTTAAACTAAATGTATGAAGAAAAAGAAGTAGACCATGCCCATACCTGTTAAGAAAACCTCTCAGCTTATATGAAAAGACAAAGGAAGCACCACTTCCTCAAAAAGATTCCATGAGAAAATAGAACTGCAAATATTTATTTCTTGTATGTGTTTAAGTGACGGAATTTGCCACTGATGCAAGCAGGCAACACAAAGTAACTTCTGCCCCAGTGTCTCTAAGGCAGACTGTGTACACACAAGCACACAACGTGATCAGTGGGTGAGGGAAGAAAATATAAGAACTTTATATTTACTTAATGCCAGCTTTTAAAAAATGTATGTGATATATACTTTATGACATACATAGTATATTAACACAATGATACATGTAAATATGTAGAAAATATGTGTGTATATTGAGAATGCTTACAATTTGTTGTGGAGAACAGTACAATACAAATGTTTGGAAAGTGTTGATCTGAATATTTATATATTGCATCTGAGTTGTATATAATTCTGAATGAGTCTTAGTAAATATTTAAGTACATATATGATTTGCCAATGGTTCTTCCCAGTTTCAAGGAAACTTCCTCTTCTTAAGATGGGTAAACATAAATTTTAAAGATGAACAAGTAGGCGGGTGGGTAGAGGGAAGGAAAGATGAAGAGTGCTTGCTTATACTTCTTCGATGTGGGGTCCTTGCATGGATCCCGAAAACCTCCAAAGATGCACACAACATACCCCTAAAAGGTTAAGGTTAAAAAGTGGGGGACATTTTTAGAGAAGGTTTTATGACATAATATAATTTAAGATGCTTAAAAGCATTTTATTCTTCAGATCATCTAACTGATTATAATGGTTCATGTGACAAGATTAGGCCATAGGAGGGCAATTGGACAGAAGAGGCCCCCACTGTAGATTTTCACATGGGCAAGAAGGGAAAGGAGTGTGCCAGTAGAAACAATGTGAAAATGATTATAGAATTGCTCTTTTTCTCTTTGCCATAGATGCAATTCAGTCCTAAATCAGAGGTGATGATGTTTAATACCAATCAGCATTTCTTTAGCCTTTAGACATTTACTGATGTTATTTAACTTTGAAAGCTTGTCAGAATTCTGATGATGGGCTTCAATTTATTTATTTATCTAGTGTAGCCAATAAAGTTCAGGGCTTAACAGAGTTTCTTATTTAGTATAGGCTATTGAAAAATATTTGTCCCATGAATGCCTGCCCTCCCCTGAGTTCAAGGAGCACTTGAATATGGAACACCTATTGTACTGGTGTGGTATTTATTCCCTAACACCAGCTTGGGTCAAGGGGCTAGGAAAACTTCTCCTCAGCCCCAAGTGTCTTGTCTTCTTCCCTGTTAAAGTTTCAGCAGAAAAACAAAAAAAGAGAAAGGAAATAAAACACCCCACATACCAGAATAAGGCCATCATGTTGATGAACAGCGGTCTTAATTGATATTAAAGGTTCTTTATGTTGGGATGACTAAGTTAAAAGTCCTAATCGATTGGAGACACTAGAGTAATAGGATCCATAGAGTCCCATTAGTATTGTGTTGACATATTAACTTATTTTTGTACTTGATGGGTAAAGGAAACAGATGAGAGCCTCACACTGTAGCACATCCAGGGTAAGATTTCTGACCTTAGATTTATGTTATCTAAAGCAACAAACCCAGCTGCCTACTGCATGGTCTGAATTACAGATTTTCCATTTAGCCGGACAATGCAAATCTGCTGCCACAGTTACCGCCCCTGAGCGCCCACAGTGTGCTAATGCACTTGTTGACCTTATCCTCTGGCTTTTCCTTGGATTTTGCAGTGGCAGAGCCCATGCCCTTGCCCCTGGAAGGTGCTGCACCTCGTCCCTTGGCAGAGCTGTCACCACACAGGTGCCAGCAATACTCTCAAGAGCGACTTCCCCTGCTATTCTGTTCATTGCTGCCTTCTCTCTTCAAAGGAGACTTTCTTTCATCAGAATTTTCCAATCTAAAGAATAATGAACTCAATTCTCCCTCTGTTCAGAGAAAGCACATCACCAAAGCAGAGCAGAGAGGAGCGTTTGAAATTTAACAAGTATTGGCTGAGCCCTCTATTGCACTTGGCACTTGGTGTGGGAGAGTGTTTGGTGCTGTACCACCACCAAGGTGTCTGCTCCATGATTTCCCCCCAGCTGCTTAAGTTCTGGTCCTGAAATTTGGAAATACAGTCTGTATCCTGCGTCCAGGCTCTGCTTCTGAGTCTTTCCTTTTTCCTTCCTTTTTATGCTCTTAATGAAAATATGATCATATTCTACAAACTGTTTTATGACCAGCTTTTCAAAAATGTAAAATACTTTAATTGCTATGGTAATATCTTTTTGAAAGTTCACATATTACCTAAGTAATAAGCTTTCAGAGTATTTCTAGATTATTTTCAGTACAGATGTAAACACAAGCATTAAAATATAAACACATGCTTAAAACTCAGAATAAAAATTTAATATACATTGTTTCCTGGAAATTAGTTTTTGTTTTTCTTTTGCACATTATGGATATCTTCCACATCAACAAATTACATTTACATCATTGTAGATGCATAGATCAGATTAGATACTTAAAATATTTGCTGTGTTTTACAATGAAAAACAAGTATAAGATGAACATTCTTTTAGTTGAATCTTTCTCTTTTTATTATGGAAAATTTCAAACATACACAAAATAAAGACAATAGTATAATGAAATCCCACATCTCCATTATTTAGCTTCAAAATTATCAACATGTTGCCGATCTGTTTCATTTATCTCCCCTCGCCCAGCACGCCCGCGCGCACGCACACACACACACACACACACACACACAGACACACACATACACGTTTCTATTTTTTCTGGAATATTTTTAAACAAATCTAACACTTTCTATATTCTTTCTATGGGACAGAAAGAAGTGTAGAAAAGGACCACCAGATAAAACCTAATTCCTCTTCTCTGTCTCACTCTGACTTCTCTGAGGGGTCCTTCCTATATGTGGGGAGGCTAAGCCCCGTCTCCCTGCTTTTCCTATGAAATTTGAGTTTCAGGCTTCTGGTACGCCTATTTTATAAAGTGACAGTAGGATGAACTATAGAATCAGAAAAATGTATGTTCTGCTCTTGCCTTTCTCAGTCACCGGCTTTCCAAATTTAATCAAGTAACTTAGCCTTTCTGAGCCCTAGAGTTGGAATGATAACAGTAACCAGCTCACAAGATTGTTCCGGGAGGTGAACAAGATCGTGAACATGAGTCTAGCACCAAAGCACAGTGCCTGGCACAGAGGAGAAAACACGTGGTCCATGTCAACCTTCTGCACTTAGGGAAGCAGGTCGAGCAGAGACTCCTGGCCCCTGAGTCCAGCAGCCACACCTTGACCTTGAAAAATGTGGCTCTGTAGCACAAGCATGTGTCACCAAGGCATGAAAATAAATACTCTATTGCATGTCTCTATCTCAGATCCATACCAGGCAGTCAGTTGTGACTGTGACATTGTCAGTCCAAGACAATTGGGGAAGTTAGCTATAAATATGCTCCAAATGTACATTGTCTATCCAAACTATATGACTACTTTATATATTTTGGAAATTAACACCTTATCAGATGTGCCATTGGCAAATATGTTCTCCCATACAGTGGGTTCCCTTTTCATTTTGTTGATAATTTCCTTTGCTGTGCAGAAACTTTTTAGTTTGATGTAGTACCATTTGTTTATGATTATTATTTTTCAAAATAGCATTTTATTTATTTTTTTTACTTATTTATTTTCGTTACAGATTTTTCTCCTTTTATCCCCCATTGACACCCTCCTCTCAATCCTACCCCTTACCCCCAGCATTGTCTATGTCCTTGTTTACAATTATATGGATATAAGTTCTGTGGTTTATCAATTCCCTCCCCCCACGTCCACCTCTTCTGAGGTTTGTCAGTCTGCACTCCACATCCATGTCTCTGGGTCTATTTTGTTCCTCAGCTTGTTTTGTTCATTATATTCCACAAATAATTGAGATCATGTGATATTTGTCTTTCTCTGAGTGGCTTGTTTTGCTTAGGATAATACTCTCCAGGTCCCTCCATGTTGTCTCAAAGGATAAGACATCTTTATTTCTTACAGCTGTATAGCATTCCATGGTGTACACCACACTTTTTAAAAAAATAAATAATTGCTTTTATTTCTTATTTTCTCCAACATTTTAATTGTTTACTAACATGTGGTATAACAGCTATTAATAAAACATTTAGTTTTAAAAATTTTTTAATATTATTTATTTTTTATTAATTTATTTTTGTTACAGATGTTTCTCCTTTTTCCCCTCATTGACTCCCTCCTCCTTATCCCCTCCCACCACCACATCCCCAGCTTTGTTGTCTATGTCCACTGGTTATGCATTCATGCATATAAGTTCTGTGGTTTATCCCTTTCCTCCCTCCCTTCTTCTAAGGAATGTCAGTCTGTACCCTACTTTTATGACTCTGGGTCTATTTTGTTCATCAGTTTGTTTAGTTCATTATATTCCAGAAATAAATGAGATCATATGATCTTGTAAGTAGTGCTGCTTTGAACATAGGGGTACATATATTCTTTCTGATCGGTGTTTTAGGATTCTTGGGGTATATTTTTAGAAGTGGAATCACTGGGTCAAATGAAAATTCAATTTTTAATTTTTTGAGGAAACACCATATGGAAAACATCCATAGTGGCTGCACCAATCTGCATTCCCACCAACAGTGTACTAGAGTCCCCTTTTCTCCACACCCTTGCCAGCACTTGTTGTTTGATGACGGCAGCCATCTGGCAAGTGTGAGGTGATACCTCATAGTTGTTTTAATTTGCATCTCTCTGATGATTAGTGACTTTGAGCATTTCTTCATATGTCTCTTGGCCATTTGTTTGTCCTTTTTGAGAGGTGTCTAGTTCTTCTGCCCGTTTTTTAATTTGGTTATTTGTCTTCCTTTTGTTGAGTTGTATGAGCACTCTCTATATTTTTTAAATTAACCCCTTATCTGATATATTGTTGGCAATCACGCTTCCCCATATAGGGGTTCCCTTTCTATTTTGGTGTGTGTTTCTTTTGCTGTGCAGAAGCTTTTAAGTTTGATGTAGTCTCATGTATTAATTTTTTCCTTTGTGTCTCTGGTTTTAGGCATTGAGTCTATGAAAATTCTACTGCATGTGATGTCTGAAATTTTGATTCCTAAATTTTTTTCCAGGACTTTTATGAATTCATGAGTCATATTTAAGTCTTTTATCCATTTTGAGTTTATTCTTGTGAATGGAGTAAGTTGATGGTCTAGTTTCTTTTCTTTTTTTTTTCTTTTTTTTTTTGCGTGTAGCTGTCCAATTTTCCCAACACCATTTATTAAAGAGATTGTATTTACTCCATTGTATGCTCTTGCGACCTTTGTCAAATAATAATTGAGCATAATGTCTTGGGTCAATTTCTGGGTTCTCTGTCCTGTTCCATTGATCTATATGCCTATTCCTTTTTAAAATTTTATTTCTTATTAACTTATTTTGTTACAGATGTTTCTCCTTTTTTTCACCCTTGACACCCTCCTCCTTATCCCACCAACCCCGTCCCCAGCTTTGTTGTCCATGTCCATTGATTATGCGTACATGCATATAATTTGTATGGTTTATGTCTGCCCCCCGCCCCCGCCAATATCCCCTCTTCTGAAGGTTTTCAGTCTGTACCCAACTTCCATGTCTCTGGGTCTACCCTATTCCTCAGACTGTTATATTCATTATATTCCACAAATAAGTGAGAAGATGTGATATTTGTCTTTCTCTGCTTGCCTTGTTTTGCTTAGGATAATACTTTCCAGGACCCTCCATGTCGTCTCAAAGGATAAGAGATCTTTCTTTCTTACAGCTGCATAGTACTCCATTGTGTATATATACCACAATTGTTTTATCCATTTGTCTACTGATGGACATTTGGGCTGCTCCAGATTTTAGCTATTGTAAATAGTGCTGATATAAACATAGGGGTACATATATTCTTTCTGGTTGGTGTTTCAGGCTTCTTAGGGTATATTCCTAGAAGTGGGATCACTGGGTCAAATGGAAATTCATTTATAATTTTTTGAGGTAAAATCATAATGTTTTCCATAGTGGCTGCACCAGTCTGCATTCCCATCAGCAGTGTACTAGAGTCCCCTTTTCTCCACACCTTCACCAACACTTTTTGTTTGATGCTTTGTTGATGGTGACCATTCTGACAGGAGTGAGGTGATACCTCGTTGTTTTAATTTGCATCTCTCTGATGATTAGTGATGTTGAGCATTTCTTCATATGTCTCTTGGCCATTTGTATGTCCTGTTTGAAGAGGTGTCTATTTAGCTCCTCTGCCCATTTTCTGATTGGGTTCTTTGTCTTCCTTTTGTTGAGTTATATGAGCACTCTATATGTATTGGAAATTAACCCCTTATCTGATATATCATTGGCAATTATGCTCTCCCATACAGTGGGTAGCCTTTCTGTTTTGATGATTGTATCTTTTGGTGTGCAGAAGCTTTTGAGCTTGATGTAGTCCCATGTGTTCATTTTCACCTTTGTTTCTATTGCCTTAGGTGATGTGTCAGTAAAAATTCTGCTGCGTATGATGTCTGACATTTTGTTGCCTACAGTCTCTTCTAGGATTTTTATGGATTCATGAGTTACATTTAAGTCTTTTATCCATTTTGAGTTTATTCTCATGTAGGGTGTAAGTTGATGGTCTAGTTTCATTTTTCTGCAAGTAGCTGTCCAATTTTCCCAGCACTATTTATTAAAGAGGCTGTCCTTACTCCACTGTATGCTCTTGCCACCTTTGTCAAATATTAATTGAGCATATTGCCTTGGGTCCATTTTTGGGTTCTCTGTTCTGTTCCACTGGTCTATATGCCTGTTCTTGTGCCAGTACCAGGCTGTTTTGATTACAGTGGCTTTGTAGTATAACCTGAAATCTAGTATTGTGATCCCTCCAAATTTGTTCTTCCTTTTCAAGATTGCTGTAGCTATTCGAGGGCTTTTTTGGTTCCATATGAACTTTTGAAATAATGGTTTTAATTCTGTGAAGTATGCTGTTGGTATTTTGATGGGGATTGCATTGAATCTATAGATTGCTTTGGGTAATATGGACATATTAATGATGTTAATTCTCCCAATCCATGAACAGGGTATGTGCTTCCACTTTTTTATATCTTCCTCTATTTCTTTTTTCAATGACCTGTAGTTTTCTGTGAATAGGTCCTTTATTTCTTTGGTTAAGTTTATTCCTAGGTATCTAACTTTTTGGCCACAATGGTAAATGGGATTGTTTTCTTAGTTTCTCTTTCTGTGAGTTCATCATTGGTGTATAAGAATGCCATTGATTTCTTTTTTCTTTTTTTTTTTTTTAAGTTTATTTTCTATTGTTGACATTACTACAGATGTCCCCTATATCCCCCACTTCCCCCTGCACCCAGCCCTGCCCCACCCCACCCCAGGCCTTCACCACACCATTGTCTGTGTCCTTGGGCTGTGCCTACATGCATATAAATTATTTAATTAATTGCTTCCCATACCCTTCCCCCTTCTCCCCTCTGAGATCAAAGTTGGATTTTTGGTCTTGAGAACTTTTAACTTAAATTGTGATAATGGTGTTAGGAAGAAGTATTTATTTATTTATTTATTTATTTTATTTATTAATTTTTGTTACAGATGATTCTCCTTTTTTCCCCCACTGATTCCCCCCTTCCTCTCCCCTCCCTGCCCCTTCCCCAGATTGTTGTCCATGTCCACTGTTCATGCATACATGCGTATAAGTTCTGTGGTTCATCCCTCCCCCACCTCCCCACTCCTTAGGGGATTGTCAGTCTGTACCCCGCTTCCGCGTCTCTGGGACTACCCCATTCCTCAAACTGTTATGTTCCTTATATTCCACAAATAAGTGAGATCATATGAAATTTGTCTTTCTCTGTTTGGCTTGTTTCACTTAGGATGGTACTTTCCAGGTCCCTCCATGTAGTCTCAAAGGATAAGAGATCTTTCTTTCTTACTGCTGCGTAGTACTCCATTGTGTATATGTACCACAGCTTTTTGATCCATTCGTCTACTGATGGGCACTTGGGCTGTTTCCAGATCTTAGCGATTGTAAATAGTGCTGCTACAAAGATGGGGGTACATATATTCTTTCTTATTGGTGTTTTATGCTTCTTAGGGTATATTCCTAGAAGTGGGATCACTGGGTCAAATGGAAGATCAATTTTTAATTTTTTTGAAGTGACACCATATTGTTTTCCATAGTGGCTGCACCAGTCTGCATTCCCACCAGCAGTGTACTAGAGTCCCCTTTTCTCCACACCCTCGCCAACACTTGTTGTTTGATGATTTGTTGATGGTGGCCATTCTGACAGGTGTGAGGTGATACCTCATTGTTGTTTTGATTTGCATCTCTCTGATGATTAGTGATAATGAACATTTCTTCATATGTTTCTTAGCCATTTGTATGTCCTGTTTGGAGAGGTGTCTATTTAGTTACTCTGCCCATTTTTTAATTGGATTCTTTGTATTCCTTTTGTTGAGTTGTATGAGCACTCTATATGTATTGGAAATTAACCCCTTATCTGATATGTCATTGGCAATTATGCTCTCCCATACAGTGGGTAGCCTTTCCATTTTGATGATTGTATTTTTCGCTGTGCAGAAGCTTTTGAGTTTGATGTAGTCCCATGTGTTCATTTTCTCCTTTGTTTCTGTTGCCTTAGGTGATGTGTCAGTAAAAATTCTGCTGCGTATGATGTCTGAGACTCTGTTGCCCACAGTCTGCTCTAGGATTTTTATGGATTCATGAGTTACATTTAAGTCTTTTATCCATTTTGAGTTTATTTTGGTGTAGGGTGTAAGTCGATGGTCTAGTTTCATTTTTCTGCAAGTAGCTGTCCAATTTTCCCAGCACCATTTATTAAAGAGGCTGTCCTTACTCCACTGTATGCTCTTGCCACCTTTGGCCATTGATTTCTTGACATTAATTTTGTATCCTGCTACTTTGCCAAATTCATTTATTAAGTCTAGTAAACTTTTGATGGAGTCTTTGGGGTTTTCTATGTATAGTATCATGTCATCTGCAAATAAGGACAGTTTCACTTTCCTCCAATTTGGATCCCTTTTATTTTTTTTTCCTGTCTGATTGCTGTGGGTAAGACTTCCAGTACTGTGTTAAATAAGAGTGGCGAAAGTGGGCATCCTTGCCTTGTTCCTGTTCTTAAGGGAAATGCTTTCAGTTTTTGCCCATTGAGTGTGATGTTGGCTATGGTCTTTCATATATGGCCTTTATTATGTCTAGATAGGATCCCTCTATTCCCACACTGCTGAGCATTTTTATCAGAAATGGATGCTGGATTTTGTCGAAGGCTTTTTTCGCATCTATTGATATGATCATGTGGTTTTTATTCTTCATTTTGTTTATGCTGTGTATCACATTTATGGATTTGCAAATATTGTACCAGCCTTGCATCCCTGTGATGAATCCCACTTGGTCATGGTAGATAATTTTTTTTGGTGTATTGCTGGATTCAATTTGCCAATATTTTGTTCAGGATTTTGGCATCTATGTTCATCAGGGATATTGGCCTGTAGTTTTCTTTCTTTGTAGTGTCTTTTTCTGGTTTTGTAATTAGAATTATGCTGGCTTTATAAAACGAATTTGGAACTTTTCCTTCTTCTAGAACATTTTGAAATAGTTTGAGGAGAATTAGGTATTAGTTCTTCTTTGAATGTTTGTTAAAACTCCCCCGTGAAGCCATCCGGGCCTGGGCTTTTGTTTGCTGGGAGAATCTTGATTACATCTTCAATTTCTTCTGTTGTTATTGGTCTGTTCAAGTTTCTGTCTCTTCCTGATCCAGTTTTGGGAGACTATGTGTTTCTAGAAATTTTTCCATTTCGCTTAGATTGTCGAATTTGTTGCCATATAATTGTTCATAGTAATTGTTGACAATCTTTTGTATTTCTGTGGTGTCAGTTGTTATCTCTCCTCTTTCATTTCTGATTTTGTGTATTTGGGTTCTCTCTCTTTGTTTCTTGGTGATTCTAGCTAAGGGTCCATTAATCTTGTTTATCTTTTCGAAAAGCCAGCTGTTTATTTTATTCATCCTCTGAATTGTTTTTTTGGTCTCTATGTCGTTTATTTCTGCTCTGATCTTTACTATTTCCTTTCTTCTACTTGCTCTGGGGTGTTCTTTTTGTTTGGTCTCTAGTTTTTTAAGTTGTGATGTTAGATAGTCTATAAGAGACTTTTCTTCTTTTTTGAGGTAGGCCTGTATTGCTATGAACTTCCCTCTCAGAACTGCTTTCACTGCATCCCATAGATTTTGTGTTGTTGTGTCTTCATTTTCATTGGTTATATCTTCCTGTTGGATAGATCCTTTCAATATTATGTAGTGGCCTTCTTTGTCTCTAATTATGGCCTTCATTCTGAAATCTATTTTATCAAATATGAGTATTGTAACCCCAGCTTTTATTTCTTTTCAGTTTGCTTGGAAGATTTTTTCCATCCTTTCACTTTCAATCTATGTGAGTCTTCTGTTGTGAGGTGGGTCTCTTGTGAACAACATATAGATGAGTCTTGCTTTCTTATCCAATCAGCTACTCTGTGTCTTTTTATAGGAGTATTCAGTCCATTTACATTTAAGGTCATTATTGATATGTACTTATTTATTGCCATGTTTGTTTAGTGTGGTTCTATTTTTATTCCAATTTCTCCTGCTAATTACAGCAGTCATTTAAACATTTCTTGCAGTGCTGGTTTGGTGCTAATGTATTCCCTTAGCCTTTTTTTTGTCTGGGAAGCTCTTTATTTCACCTTCAATTTTGAATGATAGCCTTGCTGGGTAGAGTAGTCTTGGATTCCCATCCTTGTTTTTCATGACCTTGATTGCTTCATTCCATTCCCTTCTGGCCTGTAGTGTTTCTTGTGAGAAGTCAGCTGAGAGCCTTATGGGGTTTCCTTTGTAGGTAACCTGTTGCTTCTCTCTTGCTGCTTTTAGGATTCTCTTTTTGTCTTTAATTTTTGGCACTTTTATTACTATGTGTCTTGGTGTGGGCCTGTTTGGTTTCTTCTTACTTGGGGCTCTCTGTGCTTCTTGAACTTGAATGCCTTCTTCCTTCACCAAATTCGGGAAGTTTTCTGTCACTATTTCTTTGAATATATTCTCTAAAACTTGCTCATTTTCTTCTTCTTCAGGGATTCCTATGATGCGAATATTATTACATTTCCAGTTGTCCCACAGTTCTCTTAAGCTGTCTTCCTGGTTTTTAATCGTTTTTTCCTTTTGGTTTTCTGATTGGTTGATTTCTTCTACCCTGTCTTCTAATTCACTGATCCGGTCCTCAGCTTCCCCTACTCTGCTTTTTAGACCTTCCAGTGTGTTTTTCATTTCTGAAATGTCATTCTTCATTTCTTCCTGTTGGTTTTTAATGTCCAACTGGTTGATTTTCAACATTTCTCTGTCTTTAGTCATGGTGCTCATATCCTTACACATGCTGTTGAGCTTCTTCAACATCATGGCTCTAAATTCTAGTTCTGTTAACTTGCTTAACTGCACCTCATTTATCTCATCTTCTGTAGAGGTCTCTTGTTCTTTCATTTGGGTTTTCTTTTTTTTTTTCTGTTTTTCACCATTTTGGCTATCACAGTGGGCTTTGGAGTCTGCCAAATTTTCCCTGTGGGTGTTGGTGTTCTGCTGTTTGTGGCTCCCTCTCCTGGGTTTGGATGAGCCAGGGAGGACCCACTTTAAACACCATCATCATTTCTTAGCTTTTCTAGTTAGTGTTGCTAGCCCAGGGAATGATCCACTTATCTACTAGCTTTTCCCTGGAGGCTATTAGTCTCGGTTACCTGAAGAACCTTTGTTTCTGAGTTGCCTGAAAAACTCCTTCAGGTGCTCAGTGTAAGAGGATTTCCCGAGGGTGGGGCAGCTGCTGGTTGTTAATGAGCCTCAATTACCATTTCAATGGCCACCAGGTGGGGTTGAATCTCTGAAGGAGGGGCCTCCACCTCTCCCCAGGGCCCTGGGAAGGAGTATAATGACCACAGTCTTGGGTGGCTGCACTCAGTGGAAGCTCTTATCACCCTCCAAAACCCGAGTGTCTCCACAGAGTTCCAGTCCAGTCTGCATTACCTCTGCTGGAGCCCAAGGTGAGTGGCTGCTGCCAATTTAGCCTCTGTCTAGACTCTGCATCGTGGAACTGCCTGGGCCTTTTAACCCGAGTGCACTGCTTCCAGCCCAGGGTGGCCGCGGCTGTGGCACCAGGAAAGGGTTTTGCACTCAGCACAAACCCCAGGACTTAGCCGAAGTAGCGGGACACTGCCGGGGTTGCAGCACCTTTCAGCAGAGTCCCCTGGTCCCCGTGAGTCCGTGCGGCACCAGCCGTGGGCTTAGCAGGCAGCAGAGTTCAAAGGACTCCTGTGGGGTCTCAGTGGAGGCGGTAGCAGCAACTTCCCGCCGCTGATTCCCCTGGGTCCAGGGAGTCTGTGCAGCACCAGCCGAGGGCTTAGCAGACAGCAGAGTTCACAGGACTCAGCTGGGGTTGCAGCCAAGGTGGCAGCAGCAACTTCCCTCTGAGCCCTCTGGTCCCCGCCCAGGCCGCTGCGGACCAGGGGCTCCCGGCCCCCTCTCACGTCCTCGTAAGCCTACCAGGATTGAGTCGGTGTCCCTGGTTATGTGGTCCTCCAAGGTGTCTTTAGGTTGCCCCTTCCTGAAGATTTGCCTTTATTTTCATTGTGAATCCAGTTTGGTCCTGGGAGATGGTCTGTGTAGGTCCATTCACTCCGCTGCCATTTTTCTTGTTCCCTCTTTTTGATTTTTATTCTTGTCTGATTGCTGTGGCTAAGACTTCTACTACTATGTTAACTAGAGTGGGGAAAGTGGGCATCCCTGTTTTGTTCCTGTTCTTAAGGGGAATGCTTTTAGTTTTTTCCCATTGAGTATGATGTTGGCTGTAGGTTTTTATATATGACTTTTATTATGTTGAGATATGATGCCTTTATTCCCACATTGCTGAGCATTTTTATCAGAAATGGGTGCTGGATTTTGTTGCATGCTTTTTCAGCATCTATTGATATGATTATATGGTTTTTATCTTTCATTTTGTTTATGTTGTGTATCACATTAATTGATTTGAGAACATTTTACCAGGCTTGCATCTCTGGAAAAAAGCTCACTTGGTTATTTTTTATTTTTTTAATGTATGGCTGGATCTGATTTGTCAGTATTTTGTTCTGGATTTTGGCATCCATGTTCATCAGGGATATTGGTCTGAATTTTTGTTTGTTTGTTTTTGGTAGTTTCTTTTTCTGGTTTTGGAATTAGAATTATGCTCGACTCATAAAACAAATTTGAAAGTCTTCCTTCTTCTTGAATTTTTTGAAATAGTTCGAAGAGAATGGCTATTAGTTCTTCTTTGAAGGTTCAGTAAAACTCCCCCATGAATCTGTTTGGGCCTGAGCCTTTTTTTGCTGGGAGAGTCTTGATTACATCTTCAGTTTCCTTAGTTATTATTAGTCTGTTCAAGTTTTCTATCTCTTCCCGGTTCAGTTTTGTGAGACTATGTATTTCTAGAAATTTGTTCATTTCTCTTAGACTGTCCAATTTGTTGCCGTGTAATTGTTCATAGTATTTGTTAATGATCCTTTGTATTTCTGTGGTGTCAGTTGTTACTTCTCTTCTTTCATTTCTGATTTTGTGTATTTGGGTTCTCTCTCATTGTTTCTTGGTGAGTCTAGCTATGGGTCCCTCAATCTTGTTTATCTTTTTGAAAAACCAGCTCTTTGTTTTATTGATCCTTTGAATTGCTTTTTTGGTCTCTATGGTATTTATTTCTGCTCTAGTCTTTATTATTTTCTTTCATCTATTTTCACTGGGGTTTTCTCTTTGTTTGCATTCTAGTTCTTTAAGTTGTGAAGTTGGATAGTCAATTAGAAATTTGTCATGTTTCTTGAGGTAGACCTGTAGTGCTATGAACTTCACCCTCAGAACTGCTTTGGCTGCATCACATAGATTTTGTGTTGTTTTGTGTTCCTTTTTATTGATTTCCAGGATGTTTTTAATTTCTTCTTTGATATCCTTGCTAGCCCATTCATTGTTTAATGACATTGTATTTAACCTCCATGTGTTCAAATGTCTTTGCATGTTCTTGTTGCAATTGATTTCTAGTTTCATGCCAATGTGATCTGAGAAGATGCTTGATATGATTTCAGTCTTCATGAACTTGTGGAGACTTAGTTTGTGCCCTAACATGTGGTCTAGCTTTGAGAATGTCCCATGTGCACTTGAGAAGAATGTGAATTCTGCAATTTGGGGGTATAATTCTCTGTAGATATCTATTAAATCCATTTGATTTAGTTCATCATTTACAGCCTCTGTTAGCAATCCTTGGCTTCCTCTACTCTTCTTGTTATTCCTTCCAATGTGTCCTTTCTTTCTGCTATGTCATTCTTCGTTTCCACTTGGTTGGTTTTCATTGTTTCTATATCTTTACTCATGGTGTTGATGTTTTACTCATGCTGTTGAGCTTCCTCAAGATCATGGCTCTGAACTCTACCTCTGATAACTTGCTTAACTTCATTTCAATTATCTCATCTTCAGTAGAGTTCTCTTGTTCTTTCATTTGGGATTTGTTTTATTTGTTTTGCCATTTTGGCTATCTCAGTGAGTTTTCGGGCCTGCCAAATTTTTCCTGCGGGTGTTGGTGTTCTGTTGTTTGTGGCTCCCACTAATGGGTTTGGATGAATGTGGGAGGACCCACGTTCAACATCAGTGTCCCGTCTTACTTTCCTGAGTAGATTTGCAAGCTCAGGACAGGTTCAGTTATCCTCTAGCTTTTTCCCTGCTGGCTATTATTATCAGTTACTTGATGAGCCTTGGGTTGTAGCCCTCAACTGAATAAAAAACTTCCTCCAGGTGTTCAGCATAAGAGGACTTCCCAATGGTGGGGCAGATTCTGATTGTTAATGAGCCTCAATTTGCATTTCTCTGGCACAGCTGGGTGGGATTAAGTGTCTAAGGGAGGGGCTGCTGCTTCTCCCCAGAGCTCCAGGAAGGAGCAAGATGGCCACTGTCCTGTGTGGCTGTGACTCAGCAAAAACTCTGAGTGCCCTCCAAATCCCCGGTTCCCCCACATAGTTCCAGTCCAGTCTGCTTTCTCTCTGCTGGAGTCTGAGATGAGTGGCTATAGGTAATTTAGTGCTCTGTCCCAGCCCTCTGCGCTGCAGAGCTGGCTTGGGATTTTAACCCTGAACAAGCTGCTTACAGCTAAAACAGCTGCTGTCTATGGGCAGCCAGCCTGCCCTCTCGCGCTTTCACAGACCTACCAGGCTTGATTCAGTGTCGTTTTCTTCTATCCTTAGTTATATGGTCCTCTGCAAATGCTTTTCTGTTGCTTTTTCCTGATGATTTGTCTCCATTTTTGTTGTAATTCCAATTTGGTCCTGGGAGATGGTCTGTGTGGCGTCCATTCACTCCACCACCATTTTGAAATCCTGTGCATTTTAAAAAAAATTTTATTCTTTATTGATTTTAGAGAGAGGGAAAGGGAAAGGGAGAAGAGAGATAGAAACATCGATGAGAGAGAACATCAATTGGCCACCCCTTGCATGCCCCCCACTGGGAATCAGAACCATAACCTGGGAATGTGCCCTGACCAAGAATCAAACCAGCAACTCTTGGTGCATGGGTCAATGCTCAACCACTGAGCCACACCAGCCAAGCATAATGTGCTCTTTTTATTCTCATCTTATCACAGTATACAGTGGAGTTCTTAGAGGCTACACAACACATAATGATTAACAGATTGAAAGCAGAAGCAGATAGGAGTAATCATCTATATTCTGTTGAATAAGACATTAAGTAGATTTTCAAAATACAGGGATGGGAAAAAGTAAGTTTACCAAAACCCCAGTGGTGAGTACATGAAACACAGAATTAATAAAGCTACTGTAATAATCATAACCTGCATGTTTTTTTTCCATATGAACAATTGAAAACCTACTTTTGTCCTATATACTTTTTAAAATGTATGCTACTACTTTTCTGACTTTATTGTTTAGTTTTAGAAAATGTTATTTTCATAAAATTGTTTTATTTACATTAATATGCAGTAGGTTTATTATTATTATTTTAAATAAATTATTTACTTTAAAACTTTCAGTATTCATTTATAATACAGTAAATATCAATAGACATTAATCTACATAGTGAAAGCCTTTTGTGGTTCTCAATTTCTTCTAAGGGTGTAATGTGTTCCAAGACCAAATGTATGAGCACCACTAGTCTAACAAAGGTTTGATGGAGCCTCATGGGGTGAGTGGAGACTGGAGAAGTCATATCAATGACAGGATGGTGGGTTGACTAGGGTGGTGGCTGTGGGGAGACTGAGAAGTGCTTAGATTCTGGACATATTTTGAAGGTAAAACTGACAGAAATTACTGATGACCATAATTAGATTTAATATAAAGACTTAACAATTACTTCTTGGTTTTGGTCTCATTAACCAGAGGGATAGAATTGTTGACTGAAGCGAGGAACACTGAGGGAGCAGGCTTGCGGTGGCAGGGGGAGGCAGGGCAGGGAGAATCAGGAGCTCAGTTTTCAACATGGTAAGTTTCAGTTGTCTATAGGTATTCAGGTAGAGATTTCAAGTAGATAGATGTGCATATAAGTCTGAAGTGCAAGAGAGGGCATCAGGCTGGAGATACACCTTTGTTCCCAATATAAAGGGTAATACATTAAAAAATGCTGAACATCCAGAGCTGGAGAGAAGAGGAAAGAGCAGAGAAGACAGAGAAGGAATAGGAGAAAGAGAAGAAATATGGATTTCTGGATTCCAAGAAGAAAGCATGTTAGAAGGAAAAGTGGTCAGCAGTCTTGAACAGTGAGTACTAACTACTGGGTTTACAGCTGGAGGTTAGTGATGCCCTTGATTATAGCCATTTCTATGGATGGGTAGGAAAAAGCTGACTGGAGTGAGTTGGTGGCAGAATGGAGAAGATGAGGATGAAAATTCAGTTGAGTTTGCTGTAATAGGAAGCAGAGAAATCAAGTGTTAGAGGAAGAGTAAAGCCTAGAGAGCATTTTTAATTTATTATTTCGTTTGATAAAGAAGGAGGGAAAGTATTCTTATTCTTTTTAAATTGTTATTAATTTATTGGGGGTAACATTTACTAATTTAATAATATAAATTTTAAGCATACAACTTATAATGCAACATTTGTGTACCTCTTATAACACATCTGTGTACTCCTTGTCTGCCCCAGCCTGAAGTCTAGTCTCCTTCTGTCACCACATATGTTACCTCCTTTACTCGTTTGTCCTCTCCCACCTCTTACCTTTAGTAACTATCAATAAGTTGTCTGTGTCTATGAGTTTGGGTTTTTGGTTGTATGTTTGTTTTATTTGTTCATTTGTAGATTTTTGTTTTATATCCCACATGAGTAAAATTATATGGTTCTTGTCCTTTTCCATCTGACTTATTTCACTTAGCATGACACACTCAAGATCCACCCCTGTTGTCACAAATCGCAGTATTTCATATTTTTTTTACTGAATAGGATTCCACTGTACATATATACCACATCTTCTTTATTCAGTCACCACTGAAGAGCAGTTTGATTATTTTCATGGCTTGGCTATTGTAAAAAATGTTGCAGTGAACATAGGAATACATATATCTTTATGAATAAGTATTTTCAATTTTTTCAGATAAATGAAATAATAGAAAAGCATGCTTTGACAAGAGAGAAAAGAGCCTGGAGAATTAATTGCATAAATAAATTCTTAGGAAGGAGAGAGGAATGGGTATAGTGAGAAGTGAAGGAGTTGGCCCTGCTCAGAGTGACGGGAGGGAGATGGAGAACACAGACGCAGTTGCAGGAGGATGGAGTTGAGCCAGTTCCCTTCTCTCGGCTTCTATTTCCTCAGTGAAATCAGAAGCAAGTGCATCATTGAGAGTTAGGCTAGGTTAGGAGATAATGAAACTTAAAAAAAAAAAAGAATGTGTGAGATAATTATTATGGTAGTTGTAAGATCACGTCACATATTCCTTAGTTCTGGATAAATGCTTGATTCTCTTTGTTCTTAACTATAGATGGGAAGGCAGTGCTATGTTTCACTGTGTCTTATGTGTCACCAGTATAAAAGGTATCATTATTTTCTATTGGTCGAGTGCACACATTTAGTAAGATTTGTCTTCCTATTGACAACCTCCCATATTTCCCATTCTAATCCTCAGGTCTGTGGACATGTTGAGGAGACACTACTTTATAATATATACTTTAATGTAGTTTTGATGACTAAAAATGAGAAATGGGTTCATACCTCTGGCCCACAGTTACCCATCAAAAAGCCTCGTGGAATTAGATAAATTATGTTGCCCTGTGCAATTTCATGCAATTTACGGAGGACGTGCCTGGAAAAACTGCCTTGTGTGTACCTCCAGAGCTGTAGTACCTGTAGATGCAGCAGTGCCAAGTGAGGAGGATAGGGAGGATATTAAGCCATGTGTTCTCTTTCCAGTCAATTTCTCCACAGGCCCCAGGGGCCTCCCTCTAGCCCTGGCAGCTAGCAATGATTCATCACTGTCTTAGGGGGAAGTCACCTTTGCAGAACCAAAGGCAATAAATTCTTGGCTTTTCAATTCAAGAGCCTGCTCTTTTCCCCTCCCTTCTCCAAGCAAGAGACGTGGACACTAGCTCCCTGCCCCCAACCCCTAGCTATACTGGGGGTGGTAAAAAGTAGTAGAAGCCCAGATGGTTGAGGACCCAGTGACAGAGGGAAATCAAACCAGCACACTTTGACAGAAGAACAGAAATATAGGAAGCTGGGTCCAGGGCTGGGAGAGTCTGCCTTAGTCTCAGGGAAGTCAGGGAGAGCTTTCCCAAGTTTCCTGAGTCCTAGGGGAGCCTGAGGTTAGGACAAGGAAGACGCAAAGTGGGGACAGCTAATTTTAAGTGATGGTGGAACTCCAGTGCATGCAGAAGGAATGACTCCACAGGAGGATCAGCGAGGACGTGTGCATGGTGCCGGGAGTGCCAGCACCAGCAGGCCAAGTCTCAGCATCCAACGCCAGTCCCTTCCTAGGGACACTGCAGCCCTTTGGAAACACATCAGGACTGAGTGACACACCCCGAAATGAACTTCCTGAATCCAGTCTTGAATGTGACCAAGTCTAATCAATACATAAACTGTATTTCTGCCATCAGGAGGCTTAAATTAGAGATTAATTAGGACACAGAAAAAAAGAGAAATTCACATTTCTACCCATCTGCATTACTTCTCCTTAGTAGCACATACAAAATGAAAATATTCGTTAAAGAAATAACATCTAAGTCACTAGCATCTTGGTGTGATTGATCTTATCACAGTGGCTCTCAAACATGGGAGGTTTTGCTCCCAGAGGATATGTGGCAATGTCTGGGGAAATTTTTGACTGCTACAGCTTGGGGAGAGGGGTTGTTTGCTACTGGCATCTAGTGGGAAGAGCCCAGGAAGGCTGTTGAACATGTACAATGCACAGATCAGACCTCCACAACAAAGAACTATCAAGCCCCTAATGTCAACAGTACTGAGGCTAAGAAACCTTCAATTTCTCTCCTGAATCAAAACATAGTGTCATCATAAAAGGATCAAATTCCTTAGGGAAGAAGATGGTCTCAACGGAAGGAGAATATAAATTGAAATAGAGAAAATAAATTCTAGCCTGCTATAGGTTTTGAAGTACCAGTAGTTTCAGTGTGGTAATGCATGATACCTAACACCCAGAGAAAAAAGAACTTCACAGCTAATTGCATCCTGCTTCCAATAGTACACAAAACAAACACCAAAAAATACTACCTGCCACACAATACAACAAAAAGACTAAGATTTCATTTCATCACCACCTGGGATGTGTAATTAACACCTCCCATGTTAAGTTTGGTGAGATTTGGGCCAAGTTCAGTTTACAGATTAGTGAGATTCTATCCTTGGAGGTTAGTGAGCTTCCTTCAATAGTCAAAGGCAAGATAATCCTTATAGTTCTTTCTCATCTACTTTTAAATACTACTCCTATTCTGAGGAAATTGCTTCATTGCTTTTCTTTTTGAAAGCCTGGTTTAGTGGTAGCTCCAGGCAGAATGACCTTACACACACACACACACACACACACACACACACACACACACACACAGTCTTCCTCACTCCTTGCTTCAGCCATTCTCCCTCCCAGAGTCAACAGCAGCTTCCAAATAGGCTTCCTGCCCCCAAGAACATGACACTAGAAGTTCATGTTCTCCACACCATGCAGAACATCAGGAGGAGCTTGACATCTGTCTTTATCTGGTAGAATGAAACATTTCTGGCAATGGAGGAATCAGCCCACTTGCTGTTGGGTCAGAAGCCACCATTCCAACATTTCCATTCCTCCTCTTCCCCATTTCTAGCATTTTGCACTAATGAGCTCATCACTTTCTGTACTCTGGCCATAATTTTTATGAGGCTGTCATTTTGGTTTCTTTACCACTCTAACGGATTGCTCCCTTTGGGTCTTCCTGACCTTCTCTTCCTCCTGATATTTTCATTTTTGTTTTTTCCCCTCATCCTTTGCTTCAGTCTCTGTTTTGGTCACTCACCTGGACTTCTTGGCCTCCTCCACCAGATTCTTGTCCCTATTCTGAATTCTCTCCTGAAGTCAAGGCATGAATTTTCAACTGTTTACTAGTCATATGACTCTTTCTGTCCAGTTTCATCACCTATAAAATGAGGATAATAGTACCTATGTCACAGGGATATCATGAAGAATAAATGAGGTAATAATCTACTTGACACAGAATAAGCATTTAAGAAATGTTGGCTATTATTATTATTATTATTACATTTTTCCACTTAGGAGCCCAAATGCTACCTCAAACTTATATTCATAACCAGACTCACCTTCCTCCAAAACCTGTTTCTTTTTCATTGTTTCATCCTTCTAATTACTCTACTCAGCATCACTAATGAAGGTGATCATATAATTTGTCCAAACTGGTGTACTTGTAAACAGAACATTATGTATAATTACACCAGAGCAGCCCGAATCCACAACAGTCCCTGGCAAACTAGAGAGATGCATGGTCCTTCCGTCTTTAAACATCTTCTCTTCCCATCACTAATGGGGCAGGTTCTCATCCAGACACCGTCGCCTCTCATTTGGATCAGTACCACATTCTCCTTGCAGAGCTAACCTCTTCTCTACATTTCCCTTTCCACTTTATCCTACATATCTTTCCTTGATATAAAACTTTCAGTTATCTAATAACAAATAAGGCATAAATTATTTACCTAGAGTTCAAGGCTTTCTAAGATCTCAGACAATATTTATACATTCATTGCTCAGAACCAGGCCAGTTGAATGCACCATTCTCTGCCCGCAGATCCATCCTGGACTTCCCCTTCCTCTTCCATGCCTTTCTTCTAGAATGTTCTTTTCCCTCCTTTTTTTCGAGACTCCCCATCCCCATCTCATCTTCAGAGATCTGCATCCTACCTTCCCTCAAAGCTCATTTCCCCACAAGCCTTTCTACAACCAACATGTGGAGGACAAGGCCCCTGACATCCAAACCATAACTTTCTCTCCCTTCAGCCTGTATCATATTTAATTTGTATATCTTTTTATGGCACTTGTCCCCTCCAACCTGAAATTAGTTACTCGGATTCATGCATTTATTTCCTCGCAGTATACTGTAAATTTCTTCAGAACAAGATGTGAATTGAATAATTTATCCAAGGAACTTAGTTTTAGGACTTGGTAGATGCTCAGTAGATATTTGTTGACTCTGTGATACTTCCATAAACTCTTGAATATTTTTTATTGACTGCATATAAAAATATATTTACTGAATTTCCTTACTGGTTTTGTTATTATATGGTTTCAATCAATGTGCAGTCCTCAGAAGCTAGCTAAAGCTCTCATTTCCTTTCTTCTTGTGTGTGGGGGAAACAGGACTTGAGGGATGCTTAGAGAGAGCTAGGAAGAAAATGTGAGGCTCATTAATATTTATATTAGGTAAACTGCCATTGGCAGCGGCAATTTGGGTTTGCAGATAGGCAAACTGAGGCTCAGGAAGTATAAAGTGGCTTTAGAGGCAGCCCTGGCCCTTCTAACCAATGCCAGGTGACTATTGCTTTTCTGCATTTTCTTCTGTCACAGCTGTTAAGACCTGATGTCATTTTATAGTGCTTGCCAGAAATTTATTCACACATTTGTGTAAGCTCTTCTGGGGATTCGCATATTTGAGCTTTCTTGCTATCCCCGCAGAATGAATGCTGTGACTCCCCTGGAAAGAGTTTGGGGCAACATCCAGGCCTTGAGGGAGAGATCTGAAAGGTCATGAAACCTTCTAGTTGTCCCTAAAATTTCTATTCTGCCTAAGGCTTGCCCTGAGGTAAACCTGCTTCCCTTGCTGATGTGGCTGGGGCCTGAGAGACCCAGAGCCTGGGCCACCTCCCAGTACCACCAAAGCAGAGCAGAGAGGAGTAGAGAATTCAGAACAAGTACCAAGTACACATTTTCACTTCCCATGTTGCCTGGGTCTTCCTGGCAGTGGCAGCAGCAATAATAGACTAACGACTCCTTTTATTCAGTACCTACTATGTGCCAGGCAGTATGCTCAGTCCTTTATATACTTTTTTTCTAAAGCTGTGATCATTGAGTGTTTGGATTTGCATGTAAGGTTATCTCAGCATATGACTTTAAAGATTTGCTGTGAGGCTCAGCTGGTGTGCTCAGTGGACTGAGCATCGTCCCATGGACTGGGAGGTCCTGGTTTGATTCCTGGTCGGAGCACATGTAAGAAGTGTTCTGTGGGTGTCAGCCTTTACAGATTTGGAACTGAAGGCTAAGAGAGGTCAAGTAAAGTGTTCAAGATTATATAGCTGGAAAGCAGAGAAGTTAGTGTTTAAATCTAGATCTATCTCATTTTCTCCATTACTGGTATTCTCCATTGTTGTTTAGGTGATACCATAAGTATGAGGTACACTACATTGAATGCATCACTGGTTTTAGAAGTATAATGTTCCCGATTCAGTACATATATTTGTCCCTATTCATATGACTGAAGGGATCCCACATGCAATATCAAGTGAGGGACTTTCTTATTATGATAAGGAAATATATACGGTAGCTGTTTTACAATAAGCAACTTTTATTTTTAAAATAGCAATTTTCTTTTTAAAAATTTGAGATCATATTTCTAAGATCCTTCGTGCACCAAAACCAAACCACAAGCCTTCTCATTCCCAAGTCGGCTCTCATATGTGGTAGTTCAAAGAATAGGATTGACATTTGATTTGTGGGGAGTCATCCCTTGTGGTCTGTGTGTGCATAACCTCTAATGTACCAAGACAGGCCCACCTTGAATCCCATCGAAGGGTCTACAAAGGCTATTACAGCTACTTCAACACACACACACACACACACACACACACACACACACACACACAAACATGCGCGCATGCATGCTTTAGGCAAACTTTCCAGAAGGTGCTCCCGTTACCACATCCAAGGACAATGTAGACTCAGGTCCCAGTGAGTATGAGTGTCCATTCCACTTCAAGTAAGTGGCTTATTCATTACACTTTGTTTTTAAATCCTCAACTGAGGATATTTTTCCATTTAGCTTCAGATAGAGTGGGAGGGAGAAAGAGAGAGAGAGAGGGAGATGAGAGAGAGAGAGAGAGAGAGAGAGAGAAAGAGAGAGAGAGAGAGAGAGAGAGAGAGAGAGAGAGAGAGAGAGAGAGATTAACCAGTTGCCTCCCACATGACCCTGACCAGAGCCAGGGCTGAGGTATGTGCCCTTGACCGGAATTGAACCCAAGACTCGTTGGTCTGTGGGCCAGCTCTCACCATTGAGCCAAACCAGCCAGGGCCTCATTTCACTTTTATTAGTAAAGTCTGGGTGTGGCTAACTACCTCTCTTCTAAGCAGTTCATCTATATCCTATTATCTGAAAGGATGACTCAGGTTTCTTTTCTGTTGTCTACTTACTGAAAGTGCCATGATGTAGGCCCTCAGTTCTCGACACTTGTTATGGGAGCTGGGACCACGGATTCGGTGTGGTGTGCCCTAATGCTCAGCCATGGCTGGGATTATACAATAACATTACTTTTCACAGTTAACTGATGACCCACTCAAGTAGGCACATGTTCAAAATAAATATCAGTGCAGCTTCCACAGCTTTGAATTCATCTTTGTCCACCTCGTCTGGATAGCACTGGCTCCGCAGAGCCAGGAGCACCTCCACAGAGACAAAGGCAGACACCTCAAATCCCGCTCTTCAACTTGGCTGTAAAGGGTCATTCGACTCCACGTTACCCCCTAGAACAGGTTCAGGCCAAAGAGTATTTTGCAAGATCTGGGGTTAAGTATCACTAGAATGATCCAAGGCAGTGTTCTAGAAATATCTAGATCATGTTAAAGGACCAGTTTGGGTTTTTGTATTTTGTTGTTCTTTTTTTAACAATTTATAATCTACTACATACTGATACTTATTTTAAACACAATAAAAATGACCCTGTCTGGTTTGGCTCAGCAGTTGGAGCATAGGCCTGAGGACCAGAGATTCCCAGGTTCGGTTCCCAACTAGGGGTTTGTACCAAAAAGAAAGAAAAGAAAGAGTCATGAGTCCAATTCTGGTCAAACACACGTACCTTGGTTGTAGTTCAATCCCCAGTTGGGGTTGTGCGGGAAGCAAGTAGTCAGTGTGTCTCTTTCACATCGATGTCTCTCCCTCCCTCCCTCTCTTTCTCCCTCCCTCCCTCCCTCCCTCCTTCCCTCCTTCCCTTCCACTCTATCTGAAGATAAATGGAAAAATATCCTCAGGTAAGGATCAAAAAAATACAATAAAAATAAATTATTAAAATAATTGAATTAAAAATATATAAGCCCTAAAATTAAAACTTAGGTTCAGAAGACATACAACGACTCTATCACATTTCTATAATTATTTCTAAATGCTTACTCTCAATTTCTGAACTCATCTCATGTACCTGAAACAAATTGCATATGCGCACTTTCTTCAGATGCAATTTGAATGTACTCAATGTATTGAGTAATGGACAAGTGTGCTCTCTTAGGACCCTCATTCCCACCCTACCTCCCTGCTCTGAGCAGAGCAGCCCAGCCCGAGTGCTCCTTCTGTGGGCTGAACAGTCTTCTGCTCTTAAATTATGACCCTGGTTCAAGAGCAGAGCTGACTGTTATCTACTCTGTTCCTGAACACACAGATCACAGCTTTTCTATCTGCACTGTTAAGAAGGGATGTTTTGCTGCTCTGATTAATTAATTATGCATCAATTAATTAATTTGTTGGCTTTAGTGAATTGAATCAATTATTTTAAATAATTTTAATTGCTAATATATGCATTATAACAAAAGACAAAAGCTGTTAGTAGAATTCAACATGAAAACCTCCCAGGATAGGGCATGGCCTTATAAAATAAATGGAAGTTTCCTGAAGTGTCTGTGACTGCCACACAGCCAATGGCACCTGCAGAAACGTGGAATTCTGTTTAAAGATTCTTTTAGAAGTGATCTTAAACTAACACAAATGAATAAAGTATGAGGATTTATTGAAAGATCACTGTCACCCAAAGAACCATCTCTCAGCCCCTGCTTGTGGGTCTCGTGGGAAAACTAGAAGGTTCCATGAGAGCAGAATCACCTCTTTTCAACAGCAAAAATCTCACCTGGAGCTCAGTGATGTGTAAATGAGGTGGGCCCTGGGTGTCTGTTATGAACAACAAGTGGCTGGAGGACTCTAGATTTTCTTCACTCCAGGGAAGAAGAGAAGTGAGAGAGTGGAGTTTGGACAACACTGGGCTGGGGGTGGGGGCAGGAGGGCTCCTTCAAGAGTCACCATCTTGTCTAAAAGCATGGAACCAAGAAACCATTGGTAGAAGAACACATAGACACAGCTCTGCATACCCTGAGGGGGGAGGTTACCCTCGCTCCTTCTTTTCCTGGGTTAACTCCATGGGGTATGAGAGAAAGAGAACAGAGGGAAAGTTAGAGGGTGGGGTTAGAGTAGTTGGCAATTTTCTCCCCTCTGTAACTTACTCAGCAGCCACAGGGAAAATCTTCAATAATGAGCCAAAGTAACTCCTTGGCTAAACTTCACCTACAGCAACATTTTCACTGGGAAGTTCAGAGCTGATCCATAAATAAGCCTCATTTTATAGACTGATTCCTACCTTTGAAAACTGTCCCAGGTGTCCAAAAAAGACGGTTGGTAATCAGAAGAATAGTGTATTTTAAAAGATATTCTCTGATTAATTCATTTATTGTTCGAACATTTGAAAATCTCCTATATGCCAGGCCATATGCTAGGTGTTGAGTTAAAAAGAGCAAGCTGTCACCCTAGCCAGTTTTGCTCAGTGGTTAGAGAATTAGCCCACAGACCAGAGAGTCTCAGGTTTGGTTCCCGCTAAGGGCACGTACCTCGGTTGCAGATTGTCCCTAGCCCCTGTTGGGCCCGTGTGGGTGGCAGCCACTCGATGTGTCTCTCTCATATTGATGTTTCTCTCTCTCTCTTCCTCCCGCTCTCCCTCCTGCTCTATCTGAAGGTAAATGCAAAAATAAATAAATAAATAACCTCGGGTGAGGATAAAAAAAAAAGAGCAAGCCATCTGTCTGTGTTCTCAACAGGATGAAAATCTGGTAACAAACAAATGGAGTATCAGGAAATAAATGCTACAAAAATGCGAAAAGGCAAATAATGAGGGCTATAATAACATACTGAAATGCCACTTAACCCAGGCAGGGCAGGAGTTAGCTCGGAAAAAAATTAGGTCAGAGAAGGAAGGTGGCCAGCCGGCAGAGAAAGAAGAAGAAGACATGGTGAAAGCCTTGCAGGGCTGGAGTATAGGTTGGCTGGAGATCCAGACTGGATCACAAGGTGACTAGAAGCCACTGAATGGCTTTAGGATAAAGAATAACATGATTATGTCTGTGTTTAGAGTGATCATCACAGCAGCAGTGTGGAAAAGGATTGGAGAAAGATGAAGACAATGAGCAGAGAGACAACCTAGTACAATTCAGGGAAAAGTAATGGGAACTCCAAATAACTAACCTGCAAGGATGGGGATGAAGACTTGGATGCGGTAATGATGTGGACACTGTGATGTGCCACTCAGATGCCCCATCAATGAAGCACTTGCTGCCCCAGTTACTGGGATGCAGTGAGCAGAACATATTCAGCTGCCAAGCCCTTCAAGGATTGCTGGAGTTACATAGAATTCCTCACCCGAGGTCACCTCTTATCTCACTGGGGTCCAATGACTGAGTGATGTGAAGGCTCGAAGGCTTGGCCAACTTGGTCCAACCCTGAAGGGTCAGTCTAGCTCCACTGCTCCCTGTGGAGTGACATGAAGCTGTGCTCTGCTCATCATCTCCTTCTGCCCACTCCTGCTTCATTCTCTTCCCTTCCCCAGGGCTGAGCACAGGAGCACACCCTAATAAACACCCCAAACACTAAAATTCATCTGCCTCTGCTTCCTAGGGAACTCAAGCTGCAACTTGATTCACAGGTAAGGAAGGGAAAAAAGTCAAGAACAATTCCAAGATTTCTAGCTTAGGTCATTCAGATAGGAAATAAAGGAAGAACAATTTTGGAAGGAGATCGCTGCATCCATTCTGATCACTGTCTTAATTTGTTGGTGACATCACAATTTTAATGTTTTCTTGGCATGAAACCCTAGTCACCTTGGCCCTTTCTTTATTTCAAACTCAATTGTCAATAAATCTTATCTAATATTTTCTTCATACAGCCCTGGGATTCAAGTCTTCTACTTTATTGCTACTTCTTACTTTTATCTACCCCATGTCTTATCACCTCTTTCCTAAATTGCCACATCAGCTTTGGAATAGACCTTCTTGGCCTCTGTCCCTAACCTCTTGTTTCTAAAAAGCTCCCCTAAAGGACCATTTTCATTACACTACATTCCAGCTTAGCATATCTCAAGGTTTAGAGCCATGTGATAGATACTGGTAAACTTTTATCCCAGTCCAGTTAATTTGGTTCCATTTAAGAGATGATGCCTGAGCTCCTACTATAATCCAGGCACGATACTAAGAGCTTGGGGATTCAATGTGAATAAGAGACAGTCTCTGCCTTCTAGGACTTCTCAATTTAGTAAAAGAGACTGGTATTTAAATAATAGTGAAACAGTATAATGAAAGCTTAGTTGAGACAGAGTTTTTTAATACAATACAGAGTAAAAAGGAATTATTTTCTGTCAAGATTCTTTTTGATGGATAGGAACTCTTTCTGATGTACCATCATCTGGCTCCACTCTGTGCATCCATTCTAATTTTCCCTCTCCCCAAGTTGGTGTATTCACTGCCTCTGGGTGGTAACCAGCCTCCAGTGATCCTTAACTTGAGATAGTCATGCTCTGTGTAGTCTCTCCTTACCTCACTCCCCAACACACACACATTGGAAAGGGATGCTTTCTCTGACCACCAGGATATTGTGGAAATGATGAAGTGTAGGTTCTGGGGCTAGGTCATAAGACCTTTTATTTTATGTGACTAAAATATATGACACCCTGGTTTTCAAGACACTGGACATCAGTCATAAAGGACAGTAATTGCTGAAAGGTGGGAAGCAAATTATGTGAGCCCTATGACTTTCTGATTTTATTGCTTGAGAGAGTTTCCAAGGCATAGCACAGGAAGGGGAAGAACAGGAGGAGCAGACTCACTGAGCTGAGGACACTGAGCTGAGAATCTAGGGAGAAGAAGGTAGCTCACATTTGCAGGACTGAATATTAGAGAGGAGAGAGAACTCCAGAGATCTGTAGGTCACCCCTGAGTGTTCCACAGAGTACTAATCAGCTCACATAGGTGAGGAAAACAACCCAAAGATGATGGAAAATAACCATACTTCTTATCTTAAAGGGTAAGAAGGAGTTGTACTTGACACTCACACAGAGCCAGAAACAGTGCCTGTTCCCACCAGTCAGAGAGAAGAACTTCTTAGTTCACGAAGCAGTGAGTAAAGCTTCAGAATGGCCTTGTCTCGGTGGTGAATGATAATTGGTCTTGCTCTTGTCCTACATAAAAATATCGTAAATGCAACACCTGAAGGGACCACAATATTTCCAAATAACCATATCCCAGAACAAAGCTCAAGAAACTATTGATAGGAAAACAAAACTATACAATACCCCAAAACATAAAATTCACAATTTTTGGCATCCAGTAAATAATCACCAAGCATGCAAAGTAGCAGGGATATATGACTCATAATGAGTATAAAAACAATTAGAACTGACCCAGATTTTCCTGGTCTGTGTGGCTCAGTTGGTTGGATGTTGCTGGTTTAATACCCATTCAGGGAACATGCCCAGCTTGTGGGCTTGATCCCCAGTGGGAAGCATGCAGGAGGCTGCCGATTGTTGTTTTACTCTCACTTCAATGTTTCTCTCTCTCTCCCTCGTCCCTTTCTCTCTCTCTAAAATTCAATAAAAAAATTTTTAAAAAACTGATCCAGGTTGTTATAGGTGTTAGAATTAAACAGACAAAAACAATCAGTTATTATAAATATATTTTCTAAGTTCAAAAAGCTAAGTACAGGCCAGAAGGAGTAGCTCAGTTGGTTGAGCACCGTCCTGTGGTTGCTATGTGACTTCCCAGTCAGGGAACATACCTGGGTTGTGGGTTCAGTCCCCAATCAGGGCATGTATGGAAGTCAACCCATCCATTTTTCTCTTTCACATTCTTTCTCACTCTCTCTCTCTCTCTCCCTTTGTCTAAGCATTTTTCTCAAGAGAGAATTTAAACAAAGTAAAAAAAAAAAAAAAGTTTTTTAAAAAAGCTAGAGACTTCCAAGATATAAAAATGACTAAATCCAACTTCTAGAGACTAAAACTAAAATGTCTGTGATAAAAAACGTTGATCAGATTAGTGGCAGGTTAGCTATTGCACAAGAAAACATCAATAAACTTGAAGGTGTAACAAATAGAAACTATCCACACAAGCATGGAAACAAGTATTTTTTTAAAATGTAAGGAGCAGCAGTGAGTTGCGAGACCACTTCAAGCACTTTAAAAGTGACATTGCAGTTTCCAAAGGAGAGAGAACAGGAGAGAAAAAAAAAACATTTAAAGAAGGAATGGTCAGCAATTTTTCAAAATTGATAAAAAACATAGACCTATAATCTCAAGAAGTTCAATTAACTCTAAGCACAATAAACATGAATAAAACTCCACCAAGGCAAACCAAACTAAAATTGTTGAAAACCAGCAATAAAGAGGATTTAAAAATCAGTCAGAGGAAAAGGACACGTATACAGAGGCACACAGGATGAGAGCAGCTTTCTTGTTGGGGGAAATGTAAGAGAGAAGACAGTAGAGAACATCTTCAAAGAAGAAAAGTCAACCTAAATTCTGTGCCCAGCAAAATATCTTTCAAAAATAAAGGCAATATAGAAATATTTTTAGACATACAAAGCTGAAAAAATTCATCACCCCAGGAGACCTGTACTATAAGAAATGTTAGAAGAAGTCCTTCAGATAGAAGAAAAATGATGCCAAATAAAACCTGGATCTACAGAGAAAGGAGGAGCACTATAAATGATAACAAATGATTAATAAAATTACTATTTTTTCTTATTATTTAAATATGTTAAAAAGATGATTACTTATACAAACACTAACAATGTATTGTGGGTTTTGTAACATAAAAAAGTAAAATCTATGATAACAATAGCACAGAGGCTGGCATGGAGAAATGAAATATTCTGTTTTATGACTTTATATATGTTATGGACTAAATACTTGTGTCCCTCCCTGCAATTCATATGTTGAAATCCTAACCCAGTATGATGGTATTACGAGCAAGGCCTTTGGGAGGTAATTAGATAATGAGGGTTCATCCTCATGAATGTGATTCACATTCTTCTTTTTCCTTTTTATTAAATTTATTGGGGTAAAACTAGTTAACATAATTATACAGGTTTCAGGAGCACAGTTCTACAACACGTCATCTGTACACTGTACTGTGTGTTCACTACCCCAAGTTAAGTCTTTGTTCATCACCATTTATGCCCCATACCCTCTTCCACCTCCTCCCACCCCAGCCCTGGCAATTACCACACTGTTGTCTTTATCCAGGTTCTTTCTCTCTTTTTTGCTCAATCCCTCTACCCTCCATTCCCCCGCCCCCAATTGCTGTCAGCCTACTCTTTATCTGTGAGTCTGTCTTTATTTTGCTTGTTAGTTCATTTTTTTCATTAGCTTCCACATATGAATAAAATTATATGGTGCTTGTCTTTTTCCAACTGGCTTAGTTCACTTAGCATAATGCTTTCCAGGTCCATCCATGCTGTCACAAAGGGTAAGATTTCCTTCTATTTTATGTCTGAGTAGTATTCTATTGTGTAAATGTACCAGAGCTTTTTTTTTTTTTTTTTTTATCCATTTGTCTACTGATGGACACTTGAGCAGCTTTCAAATCTTGGCTACTGTAAATAGCACTGCAATGAACATACGGGTGCATATATTCTTTTGAATTAGTGTTTTGGGTTTCTTCCCAGACGTTGAATTGCTGGGTCATAAGGGAGTTCTATTTTTAATTTTTTATTAATTTTTTTTTTTTTTTTTTTTAGAGAGAGAAACATTGATTGGCTGCCTCCTACACACCCCCCACTGGGGATCAAGCACACAACTCAGGCATGTGCTCTGACTGGGAATCGAACCGGGACCTCTCAGTTCATGGGATGATGTTCAATCCACTGAGCCACACTGGTCAGATCAAGTTTTAATTTTTTGAGATAATTCCATACTGTTTTCCATGGTGCCTGCACCACTCTGCATTCCCACCAACAGTGCACTGGAGTTCCCTTTTGTCCACATCCTCGCCAACACTTATTGTTTGTTGATTTACTGATGATAACCATTCTGATAGGTGGGAGGATTTGTGTTCTTATAAGAAAAGACAGGAGAACTTTTCTGCAGTCTCTCCTGTCCACCATGTGGGAACAAAACAATAAGAAGGTCATTTACAAATCAGGAAGAAAGTCTTCACCAGTCACTAAATCTACCAGCACCTTGACCTTGGACTTCACGGCCTACAGAACTGTAAGAAATATACGCATGTTGTTTCAGCCCCCCAGCCACAGTATTCTGTTATAGCAGCCCAAGCCACCTATGACACAATGTGAAGTGGTGTAATATCTCTTGAACGTAAACTAGGGTAAGTTAACAATGTTTACTATAAACCCTAAAGGAACCAGTCAAATAACAAAACAAGTAGTTAAAGCTAATAAGCCAATAATAGAGATAAAATGGAATAATAAATAATAAAAAGTATTTAGTTAGTTCAAAAAAAGGGGCAGAAAAAGAAGAAAAAAAATGGAACAAAAAAAAAAAAACAAGTAGAAAATAAACTGTAAGATGGTAGATATAAACCTGAACATAGACATATTCATAGTAAACATGACAGCTTAAAAGGTAAAACTTGTCAATTGTATAAAAAAGTAACACAGCTGCATGCTGCCTACAAAGAACACAATTTAAATATAAAGGCACACATAGATTAAAAATAAATGAAGAAGGATATATTTCATGGTAACATTTATCAAAAGAAAGTTGTGGTAGCTATATTAATTTCAGACAAAGTAGATTTCAGAGCAGAGAATATTACCAGAATAAAGAAGTTCATTTCGTAATGGTAAAGAGGTCAATTCATCAATAAGACATAATAATCTTCAATATGTACCTAATAATAGAGTTTCAAAATACATGAAGCGACAACTGATGGAAGTTCAGGAAAAACAAACAAATGAACAATTATAGTCACTTATTTCAGTATCCTTCTCTCAATAATTGATAGAACAATTAAATAGAAAACCAGTAAGGAAATAGAAGACTTGAACATGTTTATGAACCAACCTGACCTAATTCATATTGCTTCAAAATAGATCATATGCCTAAATGTAAAATCGAAAACTATAGAGTTTCTAGAAGGGAAGATAGGAGAAAAGCAATAATTTTGGTGAGGCAAAGATTTTCTAGATGTGACACCTAAAGCATGAACTATAAAAAAACAAATGATTAATTAGACTTCATTAAAAGTAAAGTCTGCTTTTCAAATAACACTATTTAGAGAATACAAACCTAAGCAAAAACTGAACATATCAAGTCGGCTATGGAAGAATCAGAAATCTCATTTGTTGCTGGTGAGAATATAAAATAACACAAACAACTTTGGAAACTGTTTTCAGTTTCTTAAAAAGATATACATTCACCTAGCACATGATCCAACCATTCTTCTCCTATATATTTACCCAAGAGGAAAAAAAAAAGATATATCCACACAGAAATATTCACAGTAGCTTTAATTGCAAAAGGCCAGACCAGGAAACAACTCACATGTCCCTCAGCAGGTGCATGAATAAACAAAATGGCAGCATATTGATACAATGGAATATTACTTAGCAACAAAAAAGGAAGGAAATTCTGATGTATACCAACAACATTGGCAAATCTCAAAATAATTTATGCTGGATGAAAAAAACATATGAAAAGAGTATAAACTGTATGATTCTATTTATATAAAATTATAGGAAATACCAGCTAATTTATAGTGAAAAAGCATATCAGTGGTTGTCTATAGGCAAGGAGAAAGGAAGAACGAACAGGCAGAATCACTAAGGGGTAAGAGGACACTTTGGAAGAATGATGAATATGTTTACTATCTTGATCATGGCAAATTTTTCAGTGTATCCTTATATCAAAACATCGAATATAACAATTTAAATATATACATTTGATTATATATCAATTATACCTGAATGAAGTGTTTAAGGTAACAAATAAATTGTTAAACTCATTAGTGACATAATAGTTCCAAAGAAGTCTGATCTGGCTATGTAAGCAGTCTTGCTAAGAACACATAAATTATTCCAGTCGTTCTCTGCCAGAAAGTGTGGCAGGTAAATGGGACAGCATCAGCGTTTTTCCCCAATTGCACCAGCAGAGCTGGCCTTTGTTTGCAACCTTTTAACCTTCAGCCCACATGAAAATTTTGCTCAGATTGAGCCAGCTTTTTCTAGATGTTGCAGGTCAGCACCATGTGAGTGCAGAACTGCCCCAGAAAACCCACATCATTATAAAAGCTATGATGGTTTTCAACTGGTCCAGAGAGCCCCTCTTCTGCCTGGCTTGCAGACAGGCAATTGTTCTTCTTTATTGCTATGTTCAACCTTACCAGCCTCTTGCCACCACTGCATCACCCTGATGATGCCGAGCACCATGTTGGACCATTTCCAGATACCATACGAGAGCTATGTCCTATTTACCTTGCCCTCCCTACACCAAACATAGTTCCTGGACTGAAAATCAGCAGTGAATACATATTTATTTTATGCATGAACAAACAAATGAATGTTTAATGTAAAAAAGATAATTTTCAAGGTAATTCTAATATGTAATCATACAGTGTAAACAGGTTGTGATATAAATCTTAATTATTAAGAAAGTTATAGAATTAGCAACATCTTTGTGAACAGAATAGTGATAGCTAACATATATCACATGCCTACTATGTTAGGCACTTTTCTAAACATTTCACTCATGTCCCTTGGAATCCTCAAAAGCACCTGTGTTAGTTTGCCAGGTCTACCTTAACAAAGTACCACAGCCCAGATGGCTTAAATAACAGGAATCTATTTCACACAATTCTAGAGGTTAAAAGTCCAAGATCAAATGTCAGCTGGGTTATTTTCTTTTGAAACCTCTCCCATTGGCTTGCATATGTCCATCTTTTTCCTGTGCCTTTACTTGGTCTTCTCTTTGTTCATGCCTATGTCCTAATTTACTCTTTTTATGAACACACTAGTTGTATTGAAATAGGGCTCACCCATGGGACCTAATTTTAACTCAATTACCCTATTAAAGACTCTATTTCTAAATATAGTCACATTCTAAGGTACTAGGGGTTAAGACTTCATATGAATTTTAAGGGGACACAATTCAGCCCATAATAGTATCTGTAAGTTCAGTTATACTTACTGTTCTCATTTTATAGATGAAAAAAACAAGGCAAAGAGCAGCTTCAGTGTCCAAGGTTATATCTTTAACAAATGTCAGAGCCTGAAAACTAAAACAGAAGGTTTGAACACTCCAGAACTGCATTCCATTTTTTCAAATCTTTGTTCATTTCATTATGAACAAAACAATTATTAAGGTTTTATGTTGGCCCTCACTGACTTAATCAAATTCATTTATAAATTTTTTATTAATTTATTTTTGTTACAGATGTTTCTCCTTTTTTATTCCCCATTGACACCCTCCTCCTCCTCCTCACCACCCTGTTTCCAGCTTTGTTGTTCATGTCCATCAGTTATACATACATGCATATAAGTTCTGTGGTTTATCTCTTCCCTCCCCTCCCACATCCTCTTCTGAGGGTTGTCAGTCTGTACCCTACTTCCATGTCTCTAGGTCTACTCTGTTCCTCAGACTGTTATGTTCATTTTATTCCACAAATAAGTGAGATCATGTGATATTTGTTTTTCTCTGCTTGGCTTGCACTCTCTGCTTGTACTCTGCTTAGCACAGTACTCTCCAGGTCCCTCCAGGTCGTCTCAAAGGATAAGAGATCTTTCTTTCTTATAGCTGCATAGTACTCCATTGTGTTTATGTACCACTGCTTTTTTATCCACTCATCTACCGATAGGCACTTGGGCTATTTCCAGATCTTAGCTATTGTAAATAGTGCTGCTATGAACATAGGGGTGCATATATTCTTTCTGATTGGTGTTTCAGGTTTCTTAGGGTATAGTCCTAGAAGTGGGATCATTGGATAACATGGTGATTCAATTTTTAATTTTTTGAGGTAACACCATAGTGTTTTCCATGGTGGCTGCACCAGTCTGCATTCCCACCAGCAGTATACTAGAGTCCCCTTTTCTCCACACCCTCGCCAATACTTGTTGTTTGATGATTTGTTGATGGCGGCCATTCTGACAGATGTGAGGTGATACCTCATTGTTGTTTTAATTTGCATCTGTCTGATGATTCGTGATGTTGAGCATTTCTTCATATGTCTCTTGGCCATTTGTATGTCCTGTTTGGAGAGGTGTCTATTCAGCTCCTCTGCCCATTTTTTAATTGGGTTCTTCATCTTCCTTTTGTCGAGTTGTATGAGCACTCTATATATTTTGGAAATTAACCCCTTATCTGATGTATCATTGGCAATTGTGCTCTCCTATCCAGTGGGCTCCCTTTTCATTTTGATGGTTGTATTTTTTCATGTGCAGAAGCTTTTTAGTTTGATTTAGTCCCATGTATTTTTTTTCCCTTTGTTTCTGTTGCCTTAGGTGATGTATCAGTAAAAATTCTGCTGCATATGATGTCTGAAATTTTGTTGCCTACATTTTCTTCTAGGATTTTTACGGATTCATGAGTCACATTTAAGTCTTTTATCCATTTTGAGTTTATTTTTGTGTATGGTGTAAATTGATGGTCTAGTTTCATTTTTTTGCATGTAGCTGTTCAGTTTTTCTACACCATTTATTAAAGAGGCTGTATTTACTTCATTGTATGCTCTTGCCACCACTGTCTTGGGTCCATTTCTGGGTTCTCTGTTCTGTTTCACTGGTCTATGTGCCTGCTCTTGTGCCAGTACCAGGCTGTTTTGATTATAGTAGCTTTGTAGTATAACCTGATGTCCGGTATTATGATCCCACATACTTCAATCTTCTTTTTCAAGATTGCTGTGGCTCTTCGGGGTCTTTTTTGGTTCCATATGAACTTTTGAAGTATTTGTTTTAGTTTTGTGAAATACGTCATTGGTATTTTGATGGGGATTGCATTGAATCTATAGATTACTTAGGGTAATATGGACATTTTAATGATGTTAAATCTTCTAATCCATGAACAAGGTATGTGCTTCTACTCTTTTATATCTTCTTTTATTTCTTTTTTCAATATCCTATAGTTTTCTGCAAATAGGTCCTTTACTTCTTTTGTTAAGTTTATTTTTAGGTATCTTAATTTTTTGCCACGATGGTAAATGGGATTGTTTTTTTAGTTTCTCTTTCTGTGACTTCACCAATGGTGTATAAAAATGCTGTCGATTTCTTGACATTAATTTTGTATCCTATTACTTTGCCAAATTCATTTATTAAGTCTAGTAGATTTTTGATAAAGTCTTTAGGATTTTCTATGTATAATATCATGTCATCTGAGAATAATGACAGTTTCACTTCTTCCTTTCCAATTTGGATCCTTTTTATTTTTTCGTCATGTCTGATTGCTGTGGCTAAGACTTCCAGTACTATGTTAAATAAGAGTGGTGATAGTGGGCATCCCTGTCTTGTTCCTGTTCTTAAGAGAAATGCTTTTAGATTTTGTCCATTGAGTATGATGTTGGCTGTAGGTATTTCATATATGGCCTTTATTATGTTGAGATAAGATTTCTCTATTTCCACATTGCTGAGTGTTATCAGAAATGAGTGCTGGATTTTGTCAAATGCTTTTTCAGCATCTATTGATATAATCATGTGGTTTTTATTTTTCATTTTGTTTATGTGGTGTATCACATTTATTGATTTGCGAATATTGTACCAGCCTTGCATTCCTGAGATGAATCCTACTTGGTCATGGTGAATAATTTTTTTGGTGTATTGCTGGATTCGATTTGTGAACATTTTGTTCAGGGTTTTTGCATCTATGTTTATCAGGAATACTGGCCTGTAGTTTTCTTCCTTTGTTGTGTCTTTCTCTGGTTTAGGAATTATTAGAATTATTCTGACCTCATAAAACAAGTTTGGAAATCTTCCTTCTTGTTGAATTTTTTTAAATAGTTTGAGGAGAATGGGTGTTAGTTCTTTTTTGAATGTTCGGTAAAACTCCCCGGTGAAACCATCAAGGCCTGAGCTTCTGTTTGCTGGGAGTACCTTGATTACATCTTCAATTTTCTTAGTTGTTAATGGTCTGTTCAAGTTTTCTTTCTCTTCCCAGTTCAGTTTTGAAAGACTATGTGTTTCTAAAAATTTTTCCGTTTTGCTTAGATCGTTGAATTTGTTGCCATGTAATTGTTCATAGTATTTGTTAATGATCCTTTGTATATCTGTGGTGTCAGTTGTTAATTCTCCTCTTTCTTTTTTGCCTTTGTGTATTTGGGTTCTCTCTCTTTGTTTCTTGATCAGTCTTTTAAGGGTCCATCATCTTGTTTATCTTTTCAAAAAATCAGCTCTTTGTTTCATTGATCCTTTGAGGTTTTTTGTTTGTTTGTTTGTTTTTGTCTATATGTCATTTATTTCTGGTCTAATCTTTACTATTTCCTTCCTTCTACTCGCTCTGGGGTTTTCTTTTTGTTTGTTTTCTAGTTCTTTAAGTTGTGAGGTTAGATAGTCAATTAGAAGTTTTTCTTATTTCTTGAGGTAGGCCTGTAGTACTATGAACTTCCCTCTCAGAACTGCTTTCACTGCATCCCACACATTTTTGTCTTGTTGTGTGCTTATTTTCATTGGTTTCCAGGAAGTTTTTAATCTCTTCCTTGACTTCCTCAGTAACCCATTGATTGTTTAATAACATGCTATTTAGCCTCCACATGTTCAAATGTCTTTGCATGTTCTTGTTGCAATTGATTTCTAGTTTCAAATAAATTGATCTGAGAAGATGCTTGATATGATTCCATTCTTCCTGAACTTGTAGACACTTAGTTTGTGTCCTAACATGTGGTCTATTCTTGAGAATGTCCCATGTGCACTTGAGAAGAATGTGTCTTCTGTAGTTTTGGGGTGTAATTCTCTGTATATATCTATTAAATCCATTTGGTCTAGTGCTTCATTTAGAGTCTCTGTTTCCTTGCTAATTTTTTGTCTAGATGATCTATCCAGTAATGTCAGCAGGGTGTGAAGTCCCTTAACCTGTATTGTATTGCTGTCAATTTCTCCTTTGAAGTCCTCCAGAAAATTTTTAATATATTTTGGTGCTCCTATATTGGGTGCATACATGCTTACCAAGGTTATATCTTCCTGTTGGATAGATCCTTTCAATATTATGTAGTGGCCTTCTTTGTCTCTAGTTATGGCCTTCATTTTGAAATCTATTTGATCAGATATGAGTATTGCTACCCCAGCTTTTTTTTCCTTTCCATTTGCTTGGCAGATTTTTTTCCATCCCTTCACTTTCAACCTATGTGAGTCTTTTGTTGTGAGGTGGGTCTCTTGTAAACAACATATATATGAGTCATGCTTTCTTATCCAATCAGCTATGCTGTGTTGTTTTATCAGAGCATTCAATCTATTTACATTTAAGGCAGTTATTGATATGTATTTATTTATTGCCATGTTTGTTTAGTGTGGTTCTATTTTTTTTTTTTCCCATTTCTTCTAATAATTACAGCAGTCCTTTTAAGTTTTCTTGCAGTGCTGGTTTGGTGCTAATATATTTCCTTAGCGTTTTATGTATGGGAAGCTCTTTATTTGACTTTCTAATTTGAATGAGAGCCTTGCTGAATAGAATAGGATTGGATTCATATCCTTGTTTTTTATGACCTTGATTACTTCATGCCATTCTCTTCTGGCCTGTAGTGTTTCTGTTGAGAACTCAGCTGAGAGCCTTATGGGGGGTTCCTTTTTAGGTAACCTGTTGATTCTCTTTTGCTGCCTTTAGAATTCTCTTTGTCTTTAATTTTTGGCATTTTAATTACTATGTGTGTTGGTGTGGGCCTGTTTGGGTTCTTCTTACTTAAGTCTGTCTGTGCTTCTTGAACTTGAATCCCTTCTTTCTTCTCCAAATTATAGAAGTTTTCTGTCACTGTTTCTTCAAATATCTTCTCTAACACTTTCTCATTTTCTTCTTCTTTGGGAACTCCTATGATGTGAATAGTACTACATTTCCAGTTGTCCCACAGTTCTCTTAAGCTGTCTTCCTGTTTTTTAATTGTTTTTGTTTGTGTGTTAGTTTTGTCTTTTTGGTTTTCTGATTGGTTGATTTTTTTTCTACCCTGTCTTTTAATTCATTGATCTGGTCCTCAGCTTCCTCTACTCTGTTATTTAGTCCTTCCAATGTGTTTTTATTTCTGCTATGTCATTCTTCATTTCTTCTTGGTGGTTTTTTATTTCCAGTTGGTTGATTTTCAATGTTTCTATGTCTTCACTCATGGTGTTGATGTCCTTACTCATGCTGTTCAGTTTTCTCAAGATCATGGCTCTGAATTCACATCTGATAACTTGCGTAACTGCATTTCATTTATCTCATCTTTGGTAGAGGTCTCTTGTTCTTTCATTTGGGATTTGTTTCTTTGTTTCACCATTTTGGCTATCTCAGTGGGTTTTGGAGCCTGCCAAATTTTCCCAGTGAGTGTTGGTGTTCTGCTGTTTGTGGCTCTACTGGGTTTGGATGAGTGTAGGAGGACCCAAGTTAAACACTATTGTCAAGTCTTACTTTTCTCAATCAAGTTGTAAGTCCAGGACAGGTTCAATTATCCTCTAGTTTTTTGCCTGGAGGCTATTAGTCTTGGTTACTTGAAGGGCCTTGGGTTCTCAGTTGAATGAAAAACTCCCTCAGGTATTTCCCATAAGAGGATTTTCTGATTGTGGGGCAGATACTGGTTGTTAATGATCCTCAATTTGCATTTCAATGGCTCACCTGTGTCATGTTGAATCTCTGAGGGAAGGGTCACCACCTCTACCCAGAGCCCTCGGAAGGAATAAGATTGCCACCGCCCTGGGTGGCCACAACTCAGCAAAAGCTCTGAGTGCCCTCCAAATCCTGAGTGTCCCCACACAGTTCCAGTCCAGTTTGCTGTCCCTCTGCTGGAGCCCAAGGTGAGTGGCTGTGGCTATTTTAGCACTCTGCTCTGGCTCTCTGTGCTGTGGAGTGGGCCCCCCTCTCACGCCTCTGCAATCCTACCAGGATCAATTCAGTGTCTCTGGTTATATAGTCCTTTCAAGATGCTTTTCTGTTGCTTTTTCCTGATGATTTGTCAGTTTGGTCCCAGGAGTTGGTCTTCGTAGCTTCCATTCACTTTGCCGCCATTTTGGAATTTTTAGAACTGGATTCTTGATACTTATGTTGTAAGGACTCACAACTGACCCCAGTGTTTTCTGTGGTGGGCAGAGTCTTAAGCTGGCTCCCAAAGCCTAATTCATCACAGCTGGAATTTACACAGTTGAAATACTGTAACTCGGGGTGCTCCGAAGACCCAGTGCTGAAAGCCTTAAGGTCTAAAGAGAAGTTGAAATTGGAAACTAGCATGGGGCATCCATGAGTAATAGCTCTTGGGCATTGGCTGGGTGAGTGGTAGCCAGGAACTTTGGTGGCTCTGTGAATTATAAGAAGATAGAGGATCAATGGATGTTTCTATACAAGGGTCTTTTATTAGTCAAGTAGTTTAATTTTGAGACTGCCTATATTTACAAAAGAGACAAAATGAATAGAGTAGAAAGCATAATTAACATGCCAGTGTGATCTTGAAATAATATGTGGATTGTTTTAGGGCTTTTAATTTACTTTAACTTTCTTAATATACTGTAATATACTACAGGATATATGCAATATACTTTTAAATCACTGGAGGCTTTCTTTTTTTATAATAATTAATTTCATAGCATGGCAATGTTTCTTAGACTGACTCTCTCTGGCAATAGACAGTGGGACTCCTTTTCTCCTCCACTTACAACGCACTCAGACACCTATCTATTCTCTAAAGTGTGTGTTCCTGGCCTGTTTGTATCCTATGTGATATTCAGGTTTGTCAACACCAACTTTTGCTTGGTTTCTATTATGACATAATGCAGGTTCTAAAAGGAGTTTGTAAAAGGGCCTATGCAAAAGCTGTTCATATTAAGGGATATCCTCCACTCATGCAGTTTATTTATTTATTTATTTTATCCTCACCCGAGGACATTTTTTCTATTTTTTGTTCAGATAGAGTGTGGGAGGGAGAGAGAGAGAGAGAAACATCGACGTGAAAGTGACACGTTGAGTGGTTGCCACCCACACGACCCAACCAGGGCCAGGGACAAACTGCAACCGAGGTACATGCCCTTAGCGGGAACCAAACCTGGGTCTCTCAGGACCGCAGGCCGATGCTCTAACCGCTGAGCCAAACCGGCCAGGGCTCACTCATGCAGTTTCATTCAACAAGTATGTACGTATGATTCCAGGCATGGGAAATGACTTTTAGTGCCATGTGACAGATAAGGACAGGCCTTCAATCTAATTTGTCAGCCTCCTGTACTCTTGCCCACTGAGGGATATGGTCCCACAGAGGTAATGCCCATGTGCAAGAAAGGCTGTGCTAGGTCTGCTGAGAAGAAAGTCTAGAATACATGAAATTTTGAGTCACTGTAAAAGTTCTCTGGTCGGGTTGGCCCAGCACCTGGCTCTCCACACTCAATGGTCGTTATGACAGCAAATTTTAACCTTTGCATGGGCAGATCAGAATCAAAAGGCTGGTTTATTTCTCCTCCACCAGAGGGGTAGAAGTTACTTTTAAAGTTGTAGCCCAAGTAAAGCTGAACCTTCAGGTTCTCAGTACAGCATCACATTCAAAAGAAACACCAGTTAGATATAAAAAGAAGCAATTAAAAACAATTTTTAAATTTTATCTTTATTCTTGAAAATAATACAGATGTACTCCCCGCCACCAACACCACTTTTCCCCTACTAACCACCTCCACCCTTCTCCTGCACCCCAGCCCCGGCCTTCACTGCACTATTGTCAGTCAGTGTCCAGGGGTTATGCATATGTGCATATAAGTTCTTTAGTTTATCTCTTCCCTTCCTGCTCCCACTTTCTCTCTAAGAGTCATCAGTTTGTTCTATGTTTCCATGTCTCTGGACCTATTTTTTTTCTCAATTTATTTTGTTCATTAGCTTTCACGCATAGATGAGATCATATGATACTTGTCTTTCTCTAACTCGCTTATTTTGCTTAGCATAATACTCTTTAGGTCCCTCCATGTCTTCTCAAAGGGTAAAAAATCTTTCTTTCTTATAGCTGCATAGTAGTCCATTGTGTATATGTACCACTGCTTTTTTATCCACTCATCTTCTAATGAACACTTGGGTTGTTTCCAGATCTTAGCTATTATAAATAGTGTTGCTATGAACATAGGGGAGCACATATTCTTTCTGAAAGGTGTTTTAGGCTTCTTAGGATATATTCCTACATGTGGGATCACTAGGTAAAATGGCAGTTCCATTTTTAATTTTTTGAGGAAACTCCAAACTGTTTTCCACAGTGGCTGTACCAGTCTGCATTCCCACCAGCAGTATACTAGGGTTCCTTTTTCTCCTCATCCTTGCCAGCACTTGTTTGTTGATTTGTTGATGACAGCCATTCTGGCAGGTATGATGTGTCCATACTGCCCAAAGCAATCAATAGTTTCAACACAATTCCTATTAAAATGCCAACAACATATTTCAGAGATCTACTCCAAAAATTTATATGGAACCGAAAAAGACCCCGAATAGCCACAGCAATCTTGAGAAAAAAGAACAAAGTAGGAGGGATCACAATACCGGATATTAGGTTGTACTGCAAAGCCATTATAATCAAAACAGCCTGGTACTAGCCCAAGAGTAGGCATATAGATTAATGGAACAGAACAGAAACCCCAGAAATCTACCCAAGACAGTATGCACAATTAATATTTGACAAAAGAGGCAAAAGCATAGAGGGGAGTAAAGACAGTCTCTTCAATAAATGGTGTTGGAAAAATTAGACAGCTATAAAAAAATGAAACTGGACCATCAACTTACATCATGTACAAGAATAAACTCAAAATTGATAAAATACTTAAATGTAAGTTGTGAAACCATAAAAATCCTAGAAGAAATTATAGGCAACAAAATCTCAGACATCTCACATAGCAGAATTTTCACTGATATATCACCTAAGGCAAGAGAAACAAAGGAAAATAAACAAATAGGACTACATCAAACTAAAAAGCTTCTGCACAGTAAAAGAAGCCGTCATCAAAATGAAAAGGGATCCCACTGTATTAGGAAAACGTATTTGCCAATGATACATCTGATAGGGTGTTAATTTCCAAAATATATAAAGAAGTCATACAACTCAACAAAAGGAAGACAGACAATCCAATTAAAAAATGGGCAAAGGACCTGAAATAGACACTTCTCTTAAGAGGACATACAGATGGCCTATAGACTTACAAAAAAATGCTTAATGTCACTAATCATCAGGGAGATGCAAATTAAAATTACAATTTAAATCACCTTACACCTGCCAGAATGGCTACCATCAATAAATCAATAAACGACAAATGCTGGTGAGGATGTGGAAAAAAGAGAATCCTAGTGCACTGTTCGTTGGAAAGCAGAATGGTGCAGTCACTATGGAAAATAGTACGAAATTTCCTTAAAAAATTAAAAATGGAACCACCTTTCAACCCAGTGATACCACATTTGGGAATATATCCCGAGAATTCCAAAACACCAATCAGAAAGAATATATGCACCCCTATGTTCATAGCAGCATTATTTACAACAGTGAAATCTAGAAACAGCCAGTGTTCATTGATAGATGAGTGGATAAAAAAACTGTGGTACATTACACAATGAAATAGCTGTAAAAAACAAAAGCTACATAGCTGTAAAAAAAAAAAAGAAAGAAAAAAAAAAAGTAGCTCTTACTCTTTGCAACAGCATGGATGAACCTGGGGATTATTATGCTAAGCAAAATAAGCCAGTCAGAGAAAGACAAATATTGTATAATCTTCACTTATATGTAGAATCTAATGAACAAAATAAACTGACAAACAAAATAGAACCAGAGGCATGGATACATAGAACAGACTGACAAATGTCAGAGAGGAGGTGGGTGGGGGATATGGGATAAAAGCAGGTGAAGGCCAGGGAAGGAGGAGGTGAGGGCTGGGTGGAGGTGGGCAAAGTGGGGAAAATGGGGGACATTTGTAATGGTATCAACAATTAAGAAAAAAATTAAAACTTTAATATGTCTTTATGTTTTTTTCTGTAAATTGTTTTTTCATATTTCTTTTTTTATTGTTGAAAGTATTACAAATGCCTCCCCCCTTTTTTCCCTACTGACCGCCTCTTCCCCACACCCATCCCTCTCCTGTTTTCCCCAAACTAATATTTGTCCATTGGCTGTGCACATATGTATACAGTTCTTTAGTTTATCTCTTCCCACCCCTCAAGCCCCACCCCTCTGAGGTTTGTCAGTCTGCTCCCTCCTTCCATGACTCCCACATTTCTTTTCCACTTTTTAAAGGGTGTTTGCCTTCCTTTGGATTTATAAAAGCTCTTTATATGGTAAAGGTTATTATGGTATTTTAATCGACAAAAGTCCAAAGATATAATTAGAAGGGGTTTTATTTTCTTATTTTATTGTAACACAAGTTTCTGATTTCATATATTTACAAGCATGGAGATTGGCTACAACTGAATGCGATAGTTTTGTTCATTCTGAATGTTGCCTTCTATTGTTGAATTATCTATCTCACCCCAAAGGACAGCACATGGTATTGTTCTTCCTCCTTTTTGACAATTAAAATATGTAAAATTTGGCCTAGAAAAAAAACTAGAAAAAAAACATCAATTTTCTATAATGAATCACCCACAAAGATTATTCTACTGTGTTACTGGCATTATATTTGTATAAAGTGGGAAGTTAAGACAATATGATTCATCAGCAAAAACATATTCCAAATGTCACATTTAAGGTGTCTTTTACAGTTAGCCAAAATGCGATACAGTAGGACCTTACATTTGTTCAAACTATTTTAGAGGGATGTTAGAATCTTTCCCCAGCTGTATGGCCCTCTTGCCCTCTATTTTACTGTACTAAATTAATCTTTGTCTCTTACTTCTCTCTTATTTATTATGACAAATTTCAGACATCAAAAACATGCAGAGACTAACTTATCAAATATTAATTTGTCTCTACTCAGCTTAACCAATGAACATCACAAAAGCAATAGGCACTCCCTGTACTGATCCTTGTCCCAAATATCCCATCCCCGCCCCACTCAGAGGTAACAGCCATCCTGCATTTGGTATTTATCCTTCCCATGCATGACTACTTACACGTGCAGGTACCTTTAAACAATATATAGAACTAACTGGTGTGTATTTTTTTAAGCTTATGTAAACAATACAATATAACATGTAACCTCTACTCAACATTATGGTTTTTAGATTTATCTATGTGGCTACTTGTAGCTCTAGTTAATTTTTTCACTGCTGTACAGTATCCCGTTGTGTGGTTTCCCACTGAACTTGCTCTCCTTGAAATGCATCTTTCACATTTATTTTCCTGTGCAAAGCCAGTAGATTGTCAGTATCTCCCACTCATTTCCACCCCCATAATTCCAGGGCATGTCAAAAGAGGAAATACCTTCTCCAGTGTTAACTTTGCAAAATATTGCTCAGTGCATGTTGGTTTTGTTGCTATTATATTACCCTTTTGTTTTACCTGCTATTCTCCCCTCTCCATCCTCTATCATTTTATACATAGAAGTAGAAATAAAATGGAAACTTTTTTCTGGAAGTCCTAATTCTTATCTCGGTTCCCTCATTTGTACACAGGTCATTGTTTACCTCCCAGAAAGGCTGCGGAGTTCCCAGGCTGATTTATACTTTACTCCTACTTTAGCAACACTGATACCAGGCCCTTGACCTCATGACTTGCTGTCACCAGCCACAAAGTTATGAAATGGAAGACACATATCACCAGAAACATAAGCTTTCTTGAGTTTTGGACAATTTTTTTCATTAAAAAATCTAATGGAGTTTTGTTTTTTGTTTTTTATCACAAATGAAACCCTTTAGTGTTTGAGTTTCTATCATAGAACTTCAGGCATCTGCAAAAGGGAGTGGAGGTCAGAGGGGTGGGAGTGTCTGCCTGGCAACACTGGAAGCGCATGGCTGCTGGAGTCAGAGAACGCCTACTCCCAGCCCAGCTTTGCTACATGCTGGCTCAGACACAGTGCAAATTACTTACTCTCTCTCAGCTTGCACATCCTCATTTAAAAAGGAAGACAAAGAACCCAATTAAAAAATGGGCAGAGGAACTAAATAGACACCTCTCCAAACAGGACATACACATGACTAAGAGACATATGAAGAAATGCTCATCATCACTAATCATCAATGAGATGCAAATTAATACAACAATGAGGTATCACCTTACTCCTGCCAGAATGGCCGCCATCAACAAATCATCAAACAACAAGTGTTGGCGAGGGTGTGGAGAAAAGGGGACTCTAGTACACTGCTGGTGGGAATGCAGACTAATGCAGCCACCACGGAAAACAATATGGTGTTACCTCAAAAAATTAAAAATTGAATTTTCATTAGACCCAGTGATCCTACTTCTAGAAATATACCCTAAGAAGCCTGAAACAACAATCAGAAAGAATATATGTACCCCATATGTTCATAGCAGCACTATTTACAATAGCTAAGATCTGGAAACAGCCCAAATGTCCATCAGTAGATGAGTGGATAAAAAAGCTGTGGTACATATACACAATGGAGTACTATGCAGCTGTAAGAACCAAAGATCTCTTATCCTTTGAGGCGACATGGAGAGACCTGGAAAGTATTATCCTAAGCGAAACAAGCCAAACAGAGAAAGACATATGAAAATATCATATGATCTCACTTATTTGTGGAATAAAATGAACATAACAGTCTGAGGAACAGGGTAGTCCCAGAGACGTGAAAGTGGGGTACAGACTGACAATCCCCAGAAGAGGGGGTGGTGGGGGAGAGATAAACCATAGAACTTATATGCATGTACATATAACTGATGGACATGGACAACAAAGCTTGGGACAGGGCGGGGAGGGGGGGAATCAGTGGGGGGGAAAGGAGAAACATCTGTAACAAAAATAAATTAATTAAAAAAAAAGTAAACTTCTTTTCAGGATCATATAGGATTAAACACATTACATATTCAGAAGCAGCACCTAGAGAGAGTAAATACTAAAAAACTGTTGTCTCATTTTCTTTCTTCCCTGATTGTTCACCCTGGAGTTCTGTTCATTTTGTTCACACTCAGATAAGACCTGACTACCTCTGCACCCCATCATTCAGAAGGTCTAGGAGCCCAGTACGATTGCATCCTAACGTCTAACTTCAGAAAAGACATCTTTGGTTTCTTAAAAATTGATTGAAAGAATCATAATAAAAACTAAATGAAGGTTACTGCTTGGTATAGACATAGTTCCATTAGAAATATTCCATTTTATATCTCCTTCCAGCCATGGCATAGAAATGGATCATAACAATGCCAAGCTCCTGAACCCATTTATACCTGCTCAGACCTGAGACTCAGCATAAACGCATCAGCCACCTCATTATACACAGCTCACACTCCCTGGAGAACCATGGCATCCCATCCCCCAGCTCCTAATCCTATTCTGGCTCTTAGCCAATGATCCCAACACATGTTCATTTCCTCAGTGTCTCCCACAGTCTGGATCAATGATCAATGCTCCAGCTTCTCTCATGTTTATAACAGTGCACCTGCTGCTCCTCCATCCAGGTGCCAGAGTTGCATTTCTTCAGAAGATTATTTGAGCAATTATACATTCATGAGTATATTAATCAGAATTTTTTCATTTGTAAGTGAAGGGAACTCAACTTAAATCAGCCCAGGGGGAAAGAGTACAGGCTGGGCTTTACTGGAGCCTGTAACTCTGAAGGCCAAAGGCAGGCTGGATCAGATGTGGTTGGATCCAGGGTTCCAAACACATGATCAGAGCATACCGCCCATTCCCACCTTGCATGTGTGTGTTTGTGTGTCTAACTTACCTTTGTTCTTCTTTCCTATTATTCTCATTCTTTCCTGGCACAGGCAGGAATCAGGAAAGGGGCTCTTTTTAGCTCAAGGCCCTTTGCTTTTAGTTCACAATCCTACAGAAATGGAAGGCTGTCCTGACTTAAAATCTAAAGGGGCATTGCATTTTAACACAAATGCAAGATCTCATGACAGATAATCCTGCCAGAACCATAGGAGTTCAGATATAGTGGGATCTAGAATAGAAAGAAAGGAGTTAGGTGGATGAAAAGCATCGCATATTCTAGGGTTCAAGAGATGTGCAAGATTCTATATTCTGATAGTGATAGAAATAAGAAGCAGTGTGAGCGACCATCTGAAATCGAGCCCAACAAGTGCTCATGATCCCCTTTCCCAGTATCTACAGGGATAAAAGACATTATTAGTGCTCAGAGAGCTTTCCTGTTGTCCTCCCTTCCCAGACTTTGGGACGATCACACTTCCTGCCCCTAGGTGAGTGGTGGCCATGTGGTTTGCTCTGAGCAATGAAATGGGAACAGAAGTGATGTGGTGACTTATAAGTGGAAGCATGTAAGAGTCATTCTGTAATTTCCCATAATTTCTTTCTTTGGAGCCACAGTCATGAAGGAATTCTTATGAAGAAAAGAAAGAGCCAAAGATTTAAGTGGCTTGAAAAGAGAAACCACTGCAGGGAGGGTGGCACCCTGATGGTTTTTTAAGTCACAGTGGGATTGGAAGTGAGAAAAAATCTTTGGGTCTGAAGCCACTGAGATTTGGAGGCTGTTACTGCAATGTTGCCTAACCTATCCCAATGCATGGAATTGGTGATGAAAAACTATGGAATTTTCCTTGTCAATAAAAACCCTGTGAACTTGGACATTTTACTTAGTTCCTCTAGGCTGAAATTCATTTTTTTTTCAAACTGTGTAAGATCATCACAGAGCATTGGCTGTTAGTGTCCATGGTGTGGAGTGTCCCGGCACCGAGAAACGGACGCTCCCCAGCATGCCTGGGAAGACTGATGGAATGCAGGCAGACCGGTGTCCTTGCTTTCCAGGCTAGTCATAAAACAGTCACATGATCTTCCTTGCTTTCTCCCTCTTTCACATCTGCAAAGCTAAGAACAAAGGACTCGATAATTATGGGGCATACAATGACAAGACCCCGATTTCTGAGTTACATCTAAGGAGAAACTTAGAGGATTTCTGTCCTTGAAATCACCCGACCCACACAGCAAAACCATGTCTACCCTAAATTATATGCCAAGTAAGAATTGTGTCAAGGAGCAGACCCCGCACACAGAGAAGGTAGGCTGGAGATTCCATGATTAAATGGGGAGCATGGGCCCCCTCAAGGCCGAGAGACTGACACCCAGGATCACTATTCCAAATTTCTGGCTTTTACTTACTTGATGATGACTAAGTACAACTGAGTGGATGCCTGCTTTGAGCGATGAAGCCTGTTCACACACTGCTTCCTACCTTGTCTTTTGTTTGAGTGTTTCCCTTTGTTTGTGAGGAGCACCTCTGTTCATCTGGTCTGGGCTCAAAGGACTGTCAAGAGTGTCCTTCCCCCGCAGGACGTTCTTTTCATGGCCACACTGGGCCAGGGCCAGCAGAGAGGCTGTGGCCCTTTCTCTTTCCCAGTCCCCCGACCCCCAACCCAGTATACACATTTCTCTTTTTCTCTTCCTAGTTGTTCCCAGATGCAATATTGAATAATTATAATAATAAATATTAACAACATTTTAAAAGGCCTTTGATCATGTTCCAGACTTACCTTTAAACGCCCTGAGGTGGGGGGAATACCTGTTATGAAAAAAAGTTTAAAAGCTTTAATTAGGGTTAGAAATTCAAACCTAAGTCATGATAGATATGTTCCATCCAGGATTTCAACCACATGCATCCAAATTCAAAACCTTTGTTAGTTCCAGTGTACTGTGTTACAGTCTAAACAGGAGTGTCTTCAGCTTTACATGTGCCAAGCATTGTGCTAAGTACTTTACATGGTGGGAAGGATATTATTAATCCCAATGAAATTCCTTCTCAAGTGGTAGAGTCAGTCCTGGAACCTTAGCTAGAGTTCAGAGTCCTTGGCTATAACTGTCTTTTTCTATTATTTGCTTTTCTGTTGTCCTGATTTTATATACTTCAGAGGATTGATGAAAGCCATAGAAATCAGGAAGGGCTCCCCCTTCTATAAACTGATCCAAGTCACAACAGGATGGAGTTGCCAGCATCCACAAGATGCTGAGAAGGAGGGAAGGAATTAAAGGCCGAATGAAACATACAAGCATCCCGGAAGTGCTAGGATCCACGATTATTATATTTCTGCTGGAGTAGAACTCAAGAATAAGGAAGCATGCTTCTCATCAGGTTTATTATAGAATAAACAATTCAATAAACACAAAACAAAGCTGCTGAAAAATGGCTTTAAAACAGTTTGTTTCATGAAGCAGAAAGGATTTCTGCAAGCATTAAAATAGCTATCATGAAACAATTACAGATGTAGGTGACTTCGGAGAAGCTCTGAGTTAGCAGCAGACCTTGGCCAAGAAGCTTGATGTGCGGAAAGGGCAAAGTCTATTCTTTATGTCAACAATGCCTCTTTTGCCTGTTTGCACACTGGAAGAGAAGGAAATACTTCTCACACAGCTGGGGAAATGCATCTGCATTCCTGTGCTTGTAATTGTGGAGGTTATTGTAATGGACAATAAAGAAATATCCCACAGCTGTACTGTGGGTTGAGGAAGTTGTGTTCAGATTCCCAATGCCAGAAAGACACTCAAAGAACACACTGACCCCTAACACATGTTGACCTTGGTCTCTGTGCTGGTCCCTGTGTGTGTGAGCCTCGTGACCATCATCTCGGGCCAGCACTTGGAAGGTCCCATTGCACAGATGAGGGAACAGCACATAGCTTACATAAGTTCTTCACAGCCTCTAAGTGATAAAACCCATGTCATTTGGCTCCTGAGCTCAAACACGGATCCACAGCTCTGTGCTGTGAGACCCAGGCATTGGGGGCCTGGCACTGCTGCCACTCTGTGCTGTGTCCGAACAGCCTGTCTATGGCCCAGCTTGGCCTTCGTCTCCCATGTGTGGACCTCATGGGAAGATTAGGGTAGCCCCCTGAGAGGGAGTGGCAGCCACACAATATAGGAGCCCGAGTGAATAGGCTCTGTGATCACAGGGCCCCACGCCACCCCCACTGTCCACCTCTCGTTTCAGCTGCTGCTGTGGGAGATGGTCTTGGTGATGCTGCCAGTGGGGCCACTTCAAGTGCCCACTGCTTCCTGCATCTTCTCAGGCCCAGTCCAAAGCCCTCAGAGCCCATCCAGGCCACGAGTAAGGCAGCCTGGCAGGTGGGGGGAGGGTGTGGAAGGGCAGACAGCCCTCAACCAACAAGAGTAGGAGTCAGTGAATAGAAGAAAATTCTGGGGCACAGTCTACATGTTCCTTAGAGAGTCCCCAGAAGGACTGAGTCCAATTACCATGGGGCTAGGCAGCTCAACAGTGCCCCTCGTGTGGCTTTCCCTCATCCTCCACCTTACATTCCTCACTTCTTACTTCTGCTTCCTGGTGTCACCTTACAAACCCCTGCACCCCAAGTCTTTTCTCAGGCTCTGCTTTTGGGGGAAACCAGACTAAGACAGGAGGTATGCAGGATTCAACCCCTCCACGGCAATGACAGCAAGGGAGAAAAAACTAGAATGGACTCTGAGCTTCTCCCTGCGCTCCTCCCCCACTCAGTCATCTCAGTGACCCCAAACCACCATATGGATGTACTGCAGCTTGTTCTCTGGAACCTGATGCTCAGATGGAGTTTGGGGCACAATATGTGGATTAGAAGCACCTGTGAAAGGAACGGCAAAGCAGAATTGGAACAAGAAGTCAAATGTAACTCAGGGCCTACAAAGCCTCCGCCTACCCTGCAGGCTCTGGAACAAACAGAACAGAATGGTCCTGTGTGGGCCTCTATCCCCCGGCCTGTCTGCATCACCAGATGCAGCTGCCCAGGAAGGGTGTGCCCTTGGACCCAGGCTCTCTGCTACTGGACAGCAAGCTCTTCCCTCAGTGGAGACCCGATGGCAGGCCTCTGTTCTGCCACACTGTGGGATGGTGCTACTGGTTCTGGACCTGTCTGTACCCCAGTTTGCAGGCAGAGCCTTTCAAGAGCACTGTCCTGGTCTTCAGTAATCAGCTCATTTCCTGGCACAAGTGAATGACCAATATCTGTTAAATGATTTCATGTTTGCCATCAGTGATTGGAAAAGCTCCTAGTACATCCTTCATTTAACAGGAATGAAGAGCTGGAGCCCAGAGATAGTAAGTGACTTGCCCAAGATCACACAGCCAGGTAGGGGCAGAGGTGCTTCTAATCTAGGACTCTGACTCCGAGGTCCTTGATCCGTCCGCTGCACTCAGGAACCTGGACTGGTAGTATACACATTTCTCATGTTGCTTCTCTGCTACATACACACAGCCCAGCAGATTTCCAGCCACATTAAAAATAATAGTAAAGAAAAAATTTAAAACCATTAACCACCTGTGAGCCTCAGGGCTAGAAGGATACAATGACAATGCTCTGTAGAGAGGCCAGTGGTCACCATGTGTACTGGATGGAGGCAAACACTATATTTCTTCAAAAGGGATCCCAAGCTTTACTTTTAAAAAAGACTATTGTAGATCAAGTCTACATGCTCTATCTAATCCTGCCTCTGGGCTGATGAAATGATACACTCTCCATGCCACCCTTCCAACCCTGGAAAGTCACCCTTAAAGGAGGGCAGGTCTTTTGGACAAAACTATAGCTGATCGGGGCAGAATGTGTTATCCGCCTGGCGTGCTCCAGTGTGGGCTCCATGCCAAGGCACAGGGCTGTGCTCTCGTGGATTCCTGCCACTTAGAGACAGAACCCACGCTGTGATTGAGGCGTAGTCTCTCACGGATTCTGCCACGGCCGAAAGCCCAAACACTGCCTTATCAAGCTACCAGCTGCCATTCCAGGGGACTCTGATGATGAGTTCCTAAGTTTGGCCATCTGCAGGATGTAAGAAGAATAGAAGGAAGTGGGGGTCTTGGCGGCCAGATTTATAATTAGCAATGTGATGATTTCAGGGTGCTCTGAATGGAACTTGAATATTCGTGCGATCCTGCTATATGGTGATCTGGTGCTTGATAATTATAGCCATTCATATAGAGCCAAGCACCTATTCCTGTTGGTGTCCTATACAGCTTACTCATCAAGTTCAGTGGAGTTATCATGACAGGTCGGCAGGAAGGCCCATAAGTCAAGGCATGAAAGAAAACTTGGAGTATTTCTAACACCCTATCATAGGTCCCTTTTATTTATGCACTTATTCTGTGCCACCCAGCAAAATCCATTTCCCTAAAATATTTTGGGAGCTTGGAAAAAGAAGAAACTTCAGCACCGCTGGGCCCTTTACCTCTGCTGAAAGGAGCCCCCAGGAAAGTTTGCACTCCTCTGGCCTCCCAGTGTGAGGAGGTCAGCGGGGTGTCCTTGTCAGGGTTCTTCACACACACCAGCCCTGAGGAGATGCGGAAACAAGACTACTAGGGTCAGTGAAAAAGGATGCCTGCCAGTCATCCCTCATTTGCCTGCGTCACCCCTGGCTCGAAGGACTTATTGGTACTTTTTCTCACTTGTACCTATGGTGGAATTTACAGATAGTCATTGGGAGTGGATTCCACTAGGGCCAGGCAGGGGAACAACGGGTGTGAGACCAGCTTTCTAGTGACACATCGATGTAAGTATCTAAAGGGAGGCCATGAGGACGGAAGATACACACAAGCTGGTGCACAAACACAGGCACGGCTTGTCCCTTTATCTGGGAGATGCAAGGGAAGGTTAAGGTTGGTTACAGAGCTCTGAAAATCTAATACTGAGGGTGGGGTGAGACAAATGGGGAGGGGGGTCAGCAGGAATCACATCATCAAAGAACCACCACCCTCCTCGGGGAGTGTGGAACCCACTGCAGATGTAAACCCGAGGGTCAAGTTCACCCCTGCCCTGGGTGACTGCCCCAGCCCTTGCCTGTGCACTAGTGCTGCCCTTCTCTGTTCCTCCTTCTACAGCTTTCCACTGGGACCCCTCACTCACCATTTAATGACATGTATATTTCACACTGATGACTTTCTCCATGTAATTTGTTCCCTGGTGGCATATTCTGCAAAGGATTCAATAAAAACTGAACTGAAGATCAGAAAGTCCTGGGCAGACAGGCAGCTGAATGGCAAATACTCCTGATTGGGGGAAAGTGGCATTCCCCACATGGTGTCACCCCAAAAGTGCCGGCCTTTGAATGCCAGTCCAGTCCAGGAACGGCTGTCAGAGCAACCTTGGGCAGGGCGCAACGGCTCGGAAAGCAGACCCACTGCTGACTGTGGTGGGAGTGCATCCTCGGAGGAGGGAAAAGTCATCAACTTTCAGGAAAAGATGTCATTTTCTCCCAGAAGTCGAAAGTGGGGGAGGTGGAGGGTGGAATCCGTAAAGGCAGCACAGCCAGATATAACCAGCGTTTTGAACAAACATCTTATGGACTGTTTAAATACGAGACAGTCACAGATAAAGATATATTTCATCCAGCTGTTTGCTCAGGACTTAGCTCTAATTCTATCTCAAATGCTGTTCATTGTTTAAAGTCTTTATATTCAGAAGTTGTTCCCAATCATATCTGCGGGGGAAGGAGCAGAATGCTGATAGTATTTGTGAGCTGTGTTTGGCAGGCTGGGTCACAGGAAATAGAATGAGATAAATGCTTGAGTGGGGGGGCCTCCTTCAGTGACTAGATTCTGTGCACAGGTCAGACCTCAGATGACACCGCAGTTTCGGGCTGTCCCAAAGTCCCTCTGAGTAGAGGGGCCAGAGCAGTTGAAACCACCCAAGGCCTTTCCGCAGCCGGGTCCTGGCATTGAGGCCAGGTGGAGGAAGAGGAAGAGGAGTGGTTTCCTGTCTGTGTGTATCTTTCCCAAAGCAGGACCCACTGGCCCGGGCAGGAAAAAGATGGCCTCTCTGATAGGAATTCTGTTTAATTGTTTGGAACAATAGATTAGGGTCTTGGTAAAGGCATTATTTGAACTTAGCTGTTTTGTTGTGTTATGAAAAAGGTTATTATGTGATCTCAATCTGATTATTGTGTAGCTGAGCTAAATGATGGATGATGCAATTGCTTTTCTGAAATACAAAAATCACAATAAGCTTGGATTTAATCATTGCAGATATTCACTGGGATTTCTAAAACAGTTAAGGGCAAAGTGCAAAATAATGTATTAAGGAAAGAGGGATAAAATATATTAGCGGTCGCACCCCATCCCTGTACTTAAGGAAGTGCTCAAATGGCCTGCAAGTGTTTGAAAGAGCAACACTTTGCTTATTGAGAAAGGCCAAAGGTTGACCAGGCATGAGAATATGAGAGTAAGAACAAGGAGCTAAAAGGAGCCCACTCTTTCATTTTTTCCAGGTGAGGAAACTGGTGAAGCATTTTGCTTGGAGGCCAAACAGCGTATTCTGCCCTAATGAAGCCCCAGGCCATTCTTCTGACTCCTAGGACAGTGCTCATGGAAAACTAGGATGAACAACAGGGGCTTCTGGAGACTGCCCATGTTCTCAAGGAGGTGCCTGGTGGGTGAGGACAAGCTTGGAGAGAAAGAGGATTGATAGTCAAAATAAAAAGGTCAGATTGGCCTGACTGGTGTGACTAAGTGGACTGAATATCGTCCCATGGACTGAGAGGTCCTGGTTCGATTCCCGGTCAGGGAACATGCCCGAGTTGCAGGCTTGACCCCCCAGTGGAGGGTGTGCAAGAGGCAGCTGATTGATGTTTCTCTCTCAAGTTGATGTTTCTTTCTCTCTGCCTTCCTCTCTCTCTAAAAAATCAATTAAAAAATACATTTTTTAAAAAAAGGGCAGATTGGAGAATAAGACAAGAATATACAGAGTGAACAACAAAGCCAGGTGAGTTTAGAGAGGATGTAGGGCTGGGAGAAGGTTCCAGCAGCATGATGATTCATAGATGGTTACCCAAGGTGACAGTGTCAAGGGTTAGATTCTACTGCACTACAATGTGGCCATGGTGAGGCCACTATACCTTACCATAAAATAGCATCATTTAGCTTCTTTTTAAAGTCTTTTGGAACCCTGGCTGGTTTGGCTCAGCGATTAGAGTGTTGGCCTGCAGTCCAGAGAGACCTGGGCTTGGTTCCTGCTAAGGGCACATACCTCGGTTGCAGTTTGTCCCCGGCCCTGGTTGGGTCCTGCAGGTGGCAACCACTCGATGTGTCCCTTTCACATCAATGTTTCTCTCTCTCTCTCTTCCTCCCACTCTGTCTGAACAAAAAATGGAAAAATGTCCTCGGGTGAGGATAAAAATAAGTAAGTAAGTAAATAAATAATAAAGTCTTTTGGAGAAATGGAGCAAACCTAGTTGTTAAAATGAAAAACAAATTAACTACTATTTTTTTAAAGTGAAAATTGCATACCTATTTGAGGGGCATCTATGGAGCCTCAGAACAGGAACATATCTGTGAGGAAGAAAATTATTAAGAAAGGCTGGAGATTCTTCTTTCCCTAGGAGAAAAAAACAAGGAATCAAAATATTTGTTCAAAACAAACCAGCTAAATATGTGTTTATGCACCACAAATATTCATGATGGATAAATGCTAGTTAATATAGGTGTTTGACATCAGTCTCCAATAATGACAAAACTAAAGGGCTCAACTCACATACCAACAGGGTCCAGGAACCAATGTAATAAGTATAGGCAACTCAAAGAAACTTCATGCATTTTGAAAAGAATAACAAGGTGGATAAAAAAGCTGTGGTACATATACACAATGGAGTACTACGCAGCTGTAAGAAAGAAAGATCTCTTATCCTTTGAGACTATGTGGAGGGACCTGGAAAGTATCATCCTAAGTGAAACAAGCCAAATAGAGAAAGACAAGTATCATATGATCTCACTTATTTGTGGAATATAATGAACATAACAGTCTGAGGAATGGGGTAGTCCCAGAGACATGGAAGTGGAGTACAGATTGATAATCCCCAGAAGAGGGGGTGGTGAGGGAGAGATAAAACACAGAACTTATATGCATGTATGCATGAACAATGGACATGGACAACAAAGCTGGGGACAGGGTAGGGAGGGAGGGAGAGGGGGTATCAGTGGGGGGAAAAGGAGAAACATCTTTAACAAAAATTAATTAATAAAAAAAAAATAAAACAAGGTGAACTCTTGTTAGACCCACCTGCCACATAGAGCTTATGCATTAGAAAATAATTCTTATATTTGAAAAATGGTAGTGGAGTGGATGGAAGCTACACAGACTGTCTCTCCAGACCAAACTAGAATTATAACTGAAATAAAGACAAGTCATTGGGAAAAACCAACTAAAGAGCAGCTGGAGAGAACACTTATAACCAGAGACAGAAAAAGGACACTAAATCGAGCCTTGTAAGAGCTACAGAGGCACAAGAAGGATGGCTGGGTGCCCATGGGCAGCAGCTGAGGGCTGTCTTAGTTGTGAGCAGTTCCCTCTGAGAAGTCAGGGGTTAAAACTCCAAGCCATCTCCACAGCACAGAGTGGCAGCTCCCCAGCACAGAGGGGCAGAGTAGGGAAAGGCTCCCACATATCAACTAGCTGAGGAATTCACAGTAGAGGCTCAGGAAACTCTGGCACTTCCCTGAAGGGTCAGGGCACTAAATAGCTATCACCACTCACCTTGGGTCCCAGAAGAGTGAGGGAAGACTAAACTGGAACTGTGTGAAGAGAGTTGCGGGTTCATGACACTGGGGAGAGAGCTGGGAAAGAGGACACTGGGAGTTTTATGCCAAATCGTTCCCTCATAAGACTGTAGCCTTCTTACTCAAAGAGTCCCTTGCCAGAGCCCTAGGGAGAAGCAATAGCACCTCCCTCAGGAATTTAACACTACCCTGCTGGAGAAATGCAAGTTGATGCTCATTAACAGCTACAGTGTACTAGGAAGCAAGGAAGGGGGAAGAAGGAGACTCTTGACATTTGGACCACCAGTGTTGGGGGTCCTGGCTCTGAGGACTGAGCTGTGAAGGCTGACGCCTTCTCTGTCAAGTAGCCCTCTGTTTTAGGCTAGGGGAGAAGCAACTACTCCTCCCTCAGGAATTTAATACCACCCTGTGGCTCTGGGGACTGAGCTATGAAGGCAGAGGAAAGGACCCCCTTGCTGAGCCAACAATCTACATTGCAGAAACCAATTTCTTATCAAAGCAACTTTAACCCAGGGGAAAGCAATTTCCCAATCACTGAAAATCCTCTTACCCCGTCCACTTGAGGAATGTTTTATTCAGCTGAGGGCTAAAACCTGAGGCTCATCAAGTAACTGAGATTTAATAGCCTGCAGGCAAAAGCTATAGGATAACTTAATCTTTGTTTGGCCTGAAAATATACCCAGGAAAGTAAGACTTGACATTGGTGTTTAACATGGACCCTCCCCCAGTCATGCAAACTTAGCACATGGAGCTACAATCAGCAGAACACCAACACCCACAGGGAAAATTTGGAAGACTCCAAAATCCACTGAGACAGACAAAATGGTGAAACAAAGAAACAAATCCCAAATGAAAGAACAAAAGAATTCTACAGACGAAGGGATAAATGAAATGGAATTTAGCAAGTTATCAGAGGTAGAGTTTAGAGTACTGATTATGAGGAAGCTCAAAAACATGAGTAAAGAGCTCAGAAGCATGAGTAAAGATATAGAAACAATGAAAATCAACCAATTGGAAATGAAATACCACCAAGCAGAGTTGAAAAATGACATAGCAGAATAAAGAACACATCGGAAGGAATAATCAGGAGAGTAGAGGAAGCCAAGGATTGAATCAGTGAATTAGAAGACAGGGTAGAGAAAATCACCCAATCAGAGAACCAAACAGAAAAAAAACAATGACAAAACAGGAGGACAGCTTATGAGAACTGTGGGACAATATGAAACATAACAATATCTGCATCATAGGAGTGCCAGAAGAAGAAGAAAATGAGCAAGGGTTAGAAAATATATTTGAACAAATAGTGACAGAAAACTTCCCTAACTTGGTGAAGAAAAAAGGCATACAAGTTCAAAAACCACAGAAAGCCTCAAGTAAGAAGAACCCAAACAGACCCACACCAAGACACATAATAATTGAAATGCCAAAAATTAAAGACAAAGAGAGAATCCTAAAGGCAACAAGAGATAAGCAACAGGTTACCTTCAAAGGAACCCCCCTAAGGCTATCAGCTGACATCTCTACAGAAACTCTACAGGCCAGAAAGGAATGGCATGAAGTATTCAAGGTAATGAAAAATAATTGTCAGAATCCAAGACTACTCTATCCATCAAAGCTATCATTCAAAATAGAAGGTAAAATAAAGAGCTTTCCAGACCAAAAAAAAAAAGGACAAGGAAATATATTAGCATCAAACCAGCACTTCAAGAAGTGTTAAAAGGACTGCAGTAATAAGCAGAAGAAATTGGGAGAGAAATATAACCATAATAAATAAAATGGCAATAAACAAGTACATATCAATAATAACCTTAAATATAAATAGATTAAATGTTCCAATCAAAAGACACAGAGTAGCTGAATAACTCATATGTATATTGTTACAAGAGACCCACTTCACAGCAAAAGACTCACATAGGTTGAAAGTAAAGGGATGAAAAAAATTTTTCAAAGCAAAGGGAAAAGAAAAAATGCTGGGTAGCAATACTCATATCTGATAAAATAAACTTCAAAATGAAGGCCATAATAAGAAACAAAGAAGGCCACTACACAATATTGAAAGGATCTATCCAATAGGAAGATATAACCTTGGTAAACGGACATGCACCCAATATAGGAGCACCAAAATGTATTTAAAAACTTCTGGAGGACTTCAAAAGAGAAATCTAAGGCAACACAATCATAGCAGGGGACTTCAACACCCCGCTGACATCACTGGATAAATCCTCTAGACCAGCGGTTCTCAACCTGTGGGTTGCGACCCCTTTGTGGGTTGCCTAAGACATAAAAATAGAAAAATTACAGTTATGAAGTAGCAACAAAAATAATTTTATGGTTGGGGGTCACCACAACATGAGAAATTGTATTAAAAGGTTACAGCATTAGGAAAGTTGAGAACCACTGCTCTAGACTAAAAAACTAACAAGGAAACAGAGACTCTAAATCATACACTAGATCAAATGAATTTAATAGATATCTACAGAGAACGATACCTCAAAACTTCAGAATTAACATTCTTCACAAATGCACATGGGACATTCTCAAAGATAGATTACATGTTAGGACACAAACTATGTCTCTACAACTTCAAGGAGATTGAAATCATATCAAGCATCTTCTCAGATTACAATAGCATCAAACTAGAAATCAATTATAATAAAAACATGCAAAAACACTCTAACATATGGAGGCTAAATAGCATGCTATTAAACAATGAATAGGTTACCAAGGAGATCAAGGAAGAAATTTAAAATCTTCCTGGAAACCAATGAAAATGAACACACAACAACACAAAATCTACAGGATGTAATGAAAGCATTTCTGAGAGGGAAGTTCATAGCTCTACAGGTCTACCTAAAGAAACAAGAAAACTTTATCATTGACTATGTAATCCTACAACTTAAATAACTAGAAAGTAAACAAAAAGAGAAACTCAGAGCAAGTAGAAGGAAAGAAATAGCAAAGGTCAGAGCAGAAGTAAACGACATAGAGACTGAAAAAAAAAACAAAACAAAAAACTCAAAAGATCAATGAAACAAAGAGCTGGTTCTTTGAAAAGATAAACAAGATTCTTGAACCATTAGCCAGACTCACCAAGAAACAAAGAGAGAGGACCTAAATAAACAAAATCAGAAATGAAAGAGGAGAAATAACAACTGACACCACAAAAATACAAAAGATTGTTACGAAATACTATGAACAATTTTACGCCAACAAATCAGACAATCTAGGCAAAATGAACAAATTTCTAGAATCACAGTCTCCCACAACTGAACAGGGAAAAGACATAAAACTTGAACAGACCAATAACAACTAAGGAAATTGAAGATGTAATAAACTCCCATGCCCGGATGTCTTCACGGGAAAGTTTTACCATTCAAAGAACTAACACCCATTCTCCTCAAACTATTCCAATAAATTCAAGAAGAAGAAAGACTTCCAAAATGAGGACAACATAATTCTAATTCCAAAACCACATAAAGACACTACGAAGAAAGAAAATTACAGTCCAATATTCCTAATAAATATAGATGCCAAAATCCTTAACAAAATATTGGCAAATTTGATCCAGCAATACATTAAAAAGATTATTCACCACGACCAAGTGGGATTCATCCCAGGGATGCAAGCCTGGTACAACATTCTCAAATCAATGAATGTGATACACCACATAAACAAAATGAAAGATAAAGACCATATGATCATATCAATAGACACTGAAAAAGCCTTTGACAAAATCCAGCACTCATTTCTGATAAAAGTGCTCAGCAATGTGAGAATAGAGGATTATATCTCAATATAATAAAGGCCATATATGAAAAACCTACAGCCAATATCATACTCAATGGACAAATATTAAAGACATTTTCCTTAACAACAGAAATAAGGCAGGGATGCCCACTTTTACCACTGTTATTTAAGATGGTACTGGAAGCCCTGGCCAGTTTGGTTCAGCAGTTAGAACATCGGCCCATGAACCAGAGAGTCCCAGGTTTGGTTCCCACTAAGGGCATAGGCCTTGGTTACGGTTTGTCCCCGGCTCCAATTGGGGTTGTGCGGCTGGCCGCCAGTTGATGTGTCTCTCTCACATCTATGTTTCTCTCTCTCTCTCTCTCTCTCTCTCTCTCTCTCTCTCTCTCTCTCTCTCTTCCTCCCTCTCTCTCTCCAGCTCTGTCTGAGGATAAATGCAAAATGTCCTCTGGTGAGAATTTAAAAAAAAGATGATACTGGAGGTCTTAGCCACAGCAATTAGATATGAAGAAAAAATAAACGGGATCCAAATAAGAGAGGAGAAAGTGAAGCTGTCATTATTTGCCAATGACATGATATTGTTCATAGAAAACCCTAAGGACTCCATCAAAAAACTACTGAATTTAATAAATGAATTTTGCAATGTAGCAAGATACAAAATTAACATCCAGAAATTGATGGCATTCTTATATACCAATAATGAACACTCAGAAAGGAAACTAAAAATAAATCCCATTTACCATTGAAACAAACAAACAAAAAAATACCTAGGAATAAACTTAACCAAGAAAGTAAAAGACTTATTCTCAGAAAACTACAGGACATTGAAAAAAGAAATAGAAGTTATAAAAAAGTGGAAACATACACCATGTTCATGGATTGGAAAAATCAATAGCATTAAAATGTCCATACTACCCTAAGCAATCTACAATCAATATAATCCCTATTAAAGTACCAATGGCAGAAACTTGAACAAACCAATAACAACTAAGGAAATTGAAGATGTAATCAATAAACTTTCAGCAAACAAAAGCCCATGCCTGATCTAGAAAAAACACTCCAAAAGTTTATATGAAACCATAAAAGATGTCAAATAGCCAGAGCAATTCTGAAAAAAAAAAAAAAAAAGAACAAAGTAGGAGGGATCACAATACCAGGTATCAAGTTATACTACAAAGCCATTATAATCAAAACAGCCTGGTACAAACACAAGAACAGACATATAGATCAATGGACCAGAACAGAGAACCCAGATATCGACCCAAGACAGTATGCACAATTAATATTCAACAAAGGAGGCAAGAGCAAACAATGGAGTAAAGACAGCCTCTTTAATAAATGGTGCTGGAAAAATTGGACAGCTATACGCAAAAAAATGAAACTAGACCACCAGTTTATACCATACACAAGAATAAATTCAAAACGGATAAAAGACTTAAATGTAAGCCATGTAACCATAAAAATCCTAGAAGAAAATGTAGGCAGAAAAATCTCACATATCATATGTTGTGGAATTTTCACTGATACCATCACCTAGGGTGAGAGAAACAAGGAAAAAATAAATAAATGGGACTATATCAAACTTAAAAGCTTATGCATGACAAAAGAAACCAGCATCAAAATGAAAAGGGAACCCACTCTCTGGGAGAACATATTTGCCAAAAGTACATTGGATAAGGAGTTAATATCCAAAATATATAAAGTACTTGTACAACTCAACAAAAGGAAGACAAACAATCCAATAAAAAAAAATGGACAAAGGACCCGAATAGACACTTTTCCAAACAGGACATGCAAAAGGCCAGGAGACATATGAAAAAATACTCATCATTTATAATTGTCAGAGAGATGCAAATTAAAATGACTATGAGATACTATCTCACACCTGCCAGAAAGGTGGCCATCAACAAATTCTCAAACAACAAATGCTGGTGAGGATGTGGGATAAAAAGGACTCTAGCACACTGGTAGGAATGTAGACTGGTGCAGCCACAATGGAAAACAATATGGAGTTTCCTCAAAAAATTAAAAATGGAACTGCCATTTCACCCAATGATCTCACTTCTTGGACTATATCCTAAGAAGCCTGAAACACCAATCAGGAAGAATATATGTACCCCTCTGTTCATAGCAGCACTATTTACAAATAGCGAAGATCTGGAAACAGCCCAAGTGCCCATCAGTAGGTGAGTGGATAAAAGAAAACTGGAACATTTACACAATGGAAAACTATGCAGCTGTAAGAAAGAGAGATCTCTTACCCTTTGAAAGACATGGAGGCACCTGGAGAGTATTATGCTAAGAGAAATAAGCCCATCAGAGAAAGACAAGTACCATATGATATCACTTATTTGTGGAACATAATGAACAAAATAAGCTGTCAATCAAAAGTGATCCAGAATCATGGAAGTAGGGAACAGAATGACAAACCTCAGGGGGATGGGGGTGGAAGGGAAGAGATAAACCAAAGAACTTATATGCATATGTGCACAATCAATCAACAGGAACACTAGGCTGAGGAAGGTAGGAGAGGGTAGGAGCAGAAAGGAGGGGGTCAATGGGGAAGAAAAGAGAAACATCTATAATACTTTCAACAATAATAAAAACATTATAAGCAGAAAACAAGATTATTTCATAAGGCATCTATTTGAGTTATCAAATGCTATGTAACAACCATGCCCACACTTAAAGGATCAAAACAACAATTATTATTGCTTGTGTTTCCTTGGGTTGACTTGACTTGAGAGAGGAGTGTGTGCCATAAAGGCATGTTACTAGCATGTTACTTCCACATTTTATTGGTCAAGCAAATCACTATTAGCCCAGATTCAAGTATATTTGTTTCTTACCTCTATATTCTTGCATCTGACCTTCTGGCCTCTATCTACAATTCTCTCTCTCTCTCTCTCTCTCTCTCTCTCTCTCTCTCTCTCTCTTCAAACTTGCATGCACCCACCAGGCACAATACTTTAGAAATAGAGCCAATGTCCAGGACTCCCTATTACTCAACCAACTTTTATTTTTCCATGAGCATTGCACTGGGAGTCAGAAGAACTAGTCCCAGGACCTAACTGTGCTATAGATAACCTCAGAAGAAGACATTTCATCTGCATTTCCTCATCTGTAAATCTACCTGTTGTTGGGGGGTGGTCAGTCACATTACAGAAAAGCATAAGAGCTGGGAGACCATGCCAAAGCTATCTTTGGAAAAACATTCTTTCCAAATGGATTCACTTTGCTCTGCATGTTAATTGCATAAACATATTCTTTACAAATAATAACTATACTCTCTCCTATTTTTCTTGACATATATAACCCTCCCAGGTCTATTTTTCATTTTCCTTCTTTTGATAGAGACATAATATAATAAATATTCCAATTTCCTTTTAACATACCTATGCAAAAAGTGACAGTTGAAATGTGACGACAAATGGCAGCTCTTACCCTCACAGGGAAATCTAGGGAGAAGGAGAGACTGTGGTGAACTGGAGCACACGTGCCCTATCTAACACTGGCAGGCACTCAGCTGGAGCTGATTATTATCACGTGAGAAACACTGTTGATTATATTGCCTGTAATTTACTTTAAAATACTCTGGCACATTCAGTGTGATACATAAGTGTATACAATTTAATTTTAATCTATGCCCTAGGTGCAGTTAACAGTTGAAGTACCCTCCAAAATAGAAATCCACACTCCAGGGGTGGTTAGTTACCATTTCAAAGACCCTAATCAAAGGTCTACATTTCAGAAACAAACACTTCAAATATTGCTATCTAAATCTGCACTAAATGGTTCATTAATAATCCTAAGAAGGGTGACTGTACCTCCTAGGGTCCCTGGTTTACCCCTGCTGTTCAAGCACAATCACACACAGTGTGAGCCCACCTTGCCCTCTGTATTTCCAGGATCCCATCAGTTTCACTGAAATCAGGGAACCCATTTGAATGGCCAATTTCCTACAGTCATACCTGACTTATGATAAGAGACAAGCTCCAGAGCTTTTCAGGGATGTTGGTTATCTTAGTGAAAGGTAAGTTGTGAGGGTGGGTGCATGTATAGGTCACACATGATAAACTCACTTTCAAATTCCTTTCTCCCTAAATCTTTGGATTTGTTCCTCTACATTATGCCAGGGATACTCTGGAATCTCAGCTTTATTGTATGTAGGCTACTGTTGAGTCACAGCTTCAGTTAAGCAAACAAGTTTATTGTTAGAGACACCCCTAATGGCAGGAGCTGACACATGAACTCCAAAAACTAGGAAATTCATTGATATCAAGAAATTTGGTTCTATCCATTATTATGTTCCTCCCTCCCTAGTCTAGCACCCTTAGAATCCACCCCCACAAATATTCCCCAGGTTTCTATGGATATATATTTGAAAAGTCTTGCAATCCTTTTGGCATGTAGCCTATTTCTCCCTGGGCCATAGTGTATGCCTGCACCCCTGACGCATACTGATATTTGAGCCAAGTTATGGCTTAATGAAAACATGAGGTAGTTCTGGCTGGTGTCAAGAATGGGCATCTGCCTCACTGGGGTGAGGTTATCACAGGGTTTTCAAGAAAACACTTCTAGTCTCCTCAGAACCAGGAGGGCTAAACCACTTCTACTGGTAGGTGACACTTGGATGTCAGTTTCAGGTGATAATCCATCCAACCAAATGTTTCTATTCTAATTTTCAGGAGACGATCTCCCCCCCGCCCCCATTCAATGTCCTGGAGAAACTTGGTTAGATTGCGAATCCAACTGTCATAATTAACAAATACAATTTAATTTTGTGTTCAGTTTTCAGTAATGTGAGCCCTATGGCAACAAGAAAAAAGACATTTTTTTAGGGCTGTCATGAAAACTCTTCTTTTTCAGATCATGACTTGAACTGAGAGTAAAAGGACCCGAATTTGTCATTTTATTTCTGTAAATACTCAAGTGCACTCAGAAGGACCCAGCCCACACCACAGACCTTTAGTAAGTATTGTAATGTCCAAGTGTACCAGTCACTGGGCTCCCAAGGTGCTTCATCACAATCCACCACGGGTGATAACTTGATTAATTGCAATGTTATCTGTGCCATGGCTTGCTGGTACCCCATCTCCTATTGTTAATGAGCTCAGCATTGTGCTCAAACCAAAGGCAGCACCAAACCAATCCCCAAATGCATCTTTTGCAAGTCTATTTCCTGGGACCACTCTGTGTACCAATTGTGTATCAGTAAGGGTCCAATTAAAAGACATGAAATACCCAGTAATTTGTATAGGGAAAGTTTAATATAAAGAATTTGTCACAGGAGATTGGGATATGGGAATTGACTGGTGAGAATTAGAGAATTCTAAAGAATTATAGAATTGCAGATATGAAGCACAGACTTGTCCCCAAGGCTAAGATATAGCACCCATGGAAGCAACATAGTCCTGCACCTGCAAGCCTTGAGTTCCACGCCTTTTTGGAAAGAACATGGTTGTGGTTCACTGGGGAAATCAATCACTGTAGTGCCACGCAGGTGGAACTTACTGTAATTCTGCCTTCTAGAGCACTGGGGGAAGATTTGCACTAGGAGGTGTTGTGTTTCAGAACTGCTGCAAACTCATTAGGGGATTCCAGGGAAGCCATGCACAGAGAGGTGTCTCCCTGGTGGTAATGGAATGCAAAGCTGTCCAAGAGGGTTCTAAGGGAAGCTGCTGGCTACTTGGCATTTCTGGCCACCATATGCTGCCAGACCCAGGTGCTGGAGAAATCACATATGTAAAATCCTGGAGAGGAGCATACCAGAATTAGGAGGGAAACCCTACCTCCTTCAATGTCCCTCTGGTGTTCTGTACTGGCAAAGCATCACCACATTCCATCTGGCTAAGAAGAAATACTCACAGGGTTCATCTGTATTATGTTGGGGCAGGCAGTGGGGAATGAATTTGGAGATGGGATGCAATAAATGAGAAATGGAACAGCCACCTTTATATTGATAAATATCCTGGTTTACACAGTAGATTATATAGTTATCCTGATCATACAGATTCTTAGAAACACTTTCTTATAGATGTAATGAAAATGTTTTATTCATACATTTCCATTTTTTCCTGAATGGGGCTTGGGAATCTTGAAAGTCCAATATCTTGGGAGTGGTACCTTTGGTCTGGACCTCTATTTGGTCCTTTGTCTCAATTTATTGAATGATAATATTGCCTAATCTCACCAGAAGAGGAATCCAAACTTTTATTAGGACATGGTCTCATTTTTGTCTTAGATTGAATCTTTCAGAAACATTGTTTTTCAATGTTTCCAGCAAAGATAGGAGTGGGGACTTTGCAGAATGTACAAAGCAGATATGACATTTTATGCATATTTCTAATAAGAGTTGACCATTTAAAACTTAATTTTGCTTGCCATAGGGCCCAGTATCATCAGATCTTCCAGTTTTGAAAGAAACACCACAAATCTGGACATTTTTGTATAAAATCTTCCAATTTGTAAATGTTGGTAAATGAGCTTGGCCCATGTTCTTGGACAAATAAAATCCTCATCTGTGTAACTTTGGGAAGTTGCTTAACCTCTCTGTGCCCCCATTCTCTTAGCCATCAAATGAAGATAATAATACTACCACTTCATAGGGCTGTTATAGGCTACACCAGTATATGTTTAGTGTTTAACATATTAAAACTATGTGTGTTGATGATAAAGAAATAAATAAGTAAATTTTTGCCAGCCACATGTCCAGGGGCTGCCCACTTTTGACCTCCTCTTACCCAGCCTTCATTGTACCCACTTGCATCATTCTATTAGGTTCATATTGCTAATCTATGGAGGAGGCAGAAGTAAGATTTTCTACTGAAAATACACTGAAGGGAGAAACTATCAATGAGTGAGAAAGTGTGTACACTAGAAGAAATTTTCAGAACTCACACTTCTCAAGATGACTGCCTTCTCTCTTCTCTCTGTTATTCTGTTCTCCCCAGGAAAAGGCAAACATATGCATTGCTGCTGCCAAACACTCAGATTTGATTCAGTCCTCTTCTGGGCACAAAGTAGGTGCCCAATAAATGTGTTAACTCATATTGACACACGGGAGCGTAAAGACTTCATTGGAAGCCATCTTTCCCTGGTAGAAATGTTGGCTTAACGCTTTGGCATTTAAAGCACCAGAAATCAGCCTATTAATTCCTATTTGAGTCAGACCCACTAGTAAAAATCTTGAAGCTGTAATCAAGGCTTGTAATCTTTCCTTCATAGCAATTGGCATTGCTACCTTAGGAGTAGATAGGTCTGAACCTTGAGCACAGACTGAAGATTGTAGCTTCTTTAAGACACCACATTGCTTCTGCCTTTCTTCATGTCTTTTGTCTCTGAGAATTAAGAACAGGTAGAAAGAGAAGGGAAGAGAGAAGTGGCTCATTAGCTACTAGATGGTTTGAAATTGGTAAAGAAGGAATTGTCATAGGAGGCAGGACATCGCTGAGTAAGGCTTTCGGCTTGTGAGAGGATGGGCAGGCAGCGGGACTCCTCATCAACCCCCAGGTGGAAGCCGTCCTGGAGCAGCTCCACCTTGGCCTTCTCAAAGCCTCTATACTCAAATGGGTATGCTGTGATGTGGACAATGGCAGCCAGAAGATGCTCTAATGTATGCCTTTTTCTCCTTTCCACAGGGTCACTCCACTCATGCTCTCTGTACCCTGGTCCTGAGTGTTTCAGGCAGTTGTCTCTGGGCACTGTCTCAGGCCCCAACTTATGCTTAACATTTTAAGCTAATGCCTTCCTCTCACAACATGTTTGGTAGTAAATGAGGTAAAGTTCTCTAAAGTCCTAATCTTCACACTCTATAGTCTATATTTATAATGTTTGCACAGTACTCCAGAAAGAAAATAAATGGGTTATGGCTAGAAAGAATGAGGGATCTCCTGCAAGTGAAGACTTTCCTTCCCACCATGCTGACCACCCCCATCCTAAAAGGACCCAAAAAGTCTTTGTTCACAAGACACAACTGCCTCTTGAGTTTCAGATCCTCAGAGGAAAGTGAAAATTTTCCTGAAAGGAAGGAATTCCTACAATTAACTTGTGGTTGGGGAGAGAGGAGACTCGGCCAGTACCTCGAGGCATACATGGAGAGAGCTCTTGGCTCAAGTTTGAGCCTCAGTGGGACTTCTCTGCTCCCCCTCGGGCCTGCATCCAAAGCTTGGAATCTTTTACTCCCTCTGTTTGGCTCCCTGGTAGAGAAACATTATTGGTGAATAACAGGTCCAGGCATGTGATGGGGCAAAAGTGAGACTGCTGAGACCCAGGGGCAGCCCTAACTCAGCCCTTTTCTTGCTGTAGAGATGGTACAGGGAAATGGCTATTTAAAACATTAATAAATACGTCCAAATTATTTTAAAAATAAAAGTTAGTAACTCCTATGTATTATTAATAATATGAATCCACCAGGACTACTTAGTTCTCACTGAAAAAACTCCAAGAAGAAAACATTCACACTATCACATTTTAACTCAGTTTCAACCCTACAATGCATAGCTTACTGATTCAAAGGCTGAATTTTAAAGTCTGTCTGCCTGGGTTTATATCCTGACTCTACCAATTTCTAATGATTAAATGAACTGCTCTCCTCTATACATTGGTTACGTTATCTTTGGAATGAGGACATTAATAGTGCCTCCTACATAGGATTCTGGTAATAGCTAAGTAAAATAAATATAAGCTCAGAATAGTGCCTAGTATACAGCAGGTGTTCAATTAATGTTGCCTATTGCTGTGGTTGCTGCTACTGCTCTAACTGCATCAGCAACCTATTTTCTAGTTGGGTAAGATGAACCATAGTTTTGCATAATGTGCAATATCATGGGTCTCCAGAGCTGTATTGATGTGGACAGCCAAATGTAAAGTTTAAACTGAAATGGAAAAGAATAGACGAAAGGAAACCATCATCTAGTTGAAACCCATTGAACTTGGTGTAAAAAAAACTTTTTTTTTTTAGTAGAACAAATACGTAAATACTGAACAGGTGCTTGAAACTGTACTTTATGCTGAGAATAAAGTACAAATGAACAAAATGCAGAGCTCATCGCCTTGCCTGGAAGACTCAGGGCTGAACAGGCCACACAGCACAGCACAATACAGCGATGCTGGGATGTGGTGGAATGTATGAGGTGCTCGCTTGCGAACAAAACCTTCTCGAGTTCGTTCAGGATGGAGGTGAGCTGTGGTGAGAAGGGTTTTAGAAAAGTCTTTACCTGTAGGTGGTCTTTCCCTCTATCCATTACCTTTCTGATTGGCTTTATCTCTGGTTCAGGAGTGCTGTGTGGGCATTGTATAAGCAGTATATTGGAAGGGTATTTGGCCCAATCTTTGAACATAAAGAGCTTCTCAAAAGACGTAACATCCAAGCAAAGAATTAAAGGCTAAATTGGAATTAGGTGTGAAGAGGGGAAGCTTGCTCTGGGTAGAGGGAAAAACATTCAGAGGCCCAGCAAGAGACAGGTATGGTTTGAGAAATGGCTAGGACACTGGAGCTGCCAGGGGATAGTGAGAGGAATCAGACCACAAAGGGTCTTCTGAGTTATGTTATACAGCCTGAACCTTATTTGGAGGTGATAGGGAGGCAGTGAAGAGGGTATGATGTTTAAATGCCAGTCTTTATTGCACTGGCAGAATGGGGTGGATGGGCCAGACTGGAGGCTTGTTACCTCAATCCACCTTAGCAGAGAATGGTAGCCTGAGACACGGTGATGGCAACTGGACTAGAGAACAGCAGAAGGATTGGAAAAAAAATATTTGTAAGTCAAAATCAAAATGACTCGGCAATTTAATGGATCTGAACTGGGACAAAGGGAAATGAAGGAGGTAAGGTAAACATCAATGTATCTAGTTTGAGCAGATGAGCAGATGGTTTTCTTTTGCATTCTTTTTTTAAATTTTTATTTATTTATTTATTTATTTATTTATTTATTTATTTATTTATTTAATTTTTGTTACAGATGTTTCTACTTTTTCTCCCACTGATTCCCCCCTCCCCCTCTTTCCCTGCCCTGTCCCCAGCTTTGTTGTCCATGTCCATTTTTCATGCATACATGCATATAAGTTCTGTGGTTTATTGCTCCCCCACCACCCCCTCTTCTGGGGATTATCAGTCTGTACCCCACTTTCACGTCTCTGAGGCTATGCCATTCCTCAGACTGTTATGTTCATTATATTCCACAAATAAGTGAGATTATATGATACTTGTCGTTCTCTGTTTGGCTTGTTTCACTTAGGATGATACTTTCCAGGTCCCTCCATGTAGTCTCAAAGGATAAGAGATCTTTCTTTCTTACAGCTGTGTAGTACTCCATTGTCTATATGTACCACAGTTTTTTTATCCATTCGTCTTCAGATGGACACTTGGGCTGTCTCCAGATCTTAGCTATTGGAAATAGTGCTGCTACAAACATGGGGGCACATATATTCTTTCTGATTGGTGCTTCGGGCTTCTTAGGGTATATTCCTAGAAGTGGGATCACTGGGTCAAATGGAAGTTCAATTTTTAATTTTTTGAGGTAACACCATACATATTGTTTTCCACAGTGGCTGCACCAGTCTGCATTCCCACCAACAGTGTACTAGAGTCCCCTTTTCTCCACACCCTCGCCAACACTTGTTGTTTGATGATTTGTTGATGGTGGCCATTCTGACAGGTGTGAGGTGATACCTCATTGTTGTTTTAATTTGCATCTCTCTGATGATTAGTGATGTTGAGCATTTCTTCATATGTCTCTTAGCCATTTGTATGTCCTGTTTGGAGAGGTGTCTATTTAGTTCCTCTGCCCATTTTTTGATTGGGTTCTTTGTCTTCCTTTTGTTGAGTTGTATGAGCGCTCTATATATATTGGAAATTAACCCCTTATCTGATGTATCATTGGCAATTATGCTCTCCCATACAGTGGGTAGCCTTTCTGTTTTGATGGTTGTTTCTTTTGCTGTGCAGAAGCTTGTGAGTTTGATATAGTTCCATGTGTTCATTTTCTCCTTTGTTTCTATTGCCTTAGGTGATGTATCAGTGAAAATTCTGCTGCGTATGATGTCTGAAATTTTGTTGCCTACAGTCTCTTCTAGGATTTTTATGGATTCATGAGTCATATTTAAGTCTTTTATCCATTTTGGGTTTATTCTTGTATAGGGTGTAAGTTGATAGTCTAGTTTCATTTTTTTGCATGTAGCTGTCCAATTTTCCTAGCACCATTTATTAAAGAGGCTGTCCTTACTCCACTGTATGCTCTTGCCACCTTTGTCAAATATTGATTGAGCATATTGCCTTGGGTCCATTTCTGGGTTCTCTGTTCTGTTCCACGGGTCAATATGCCTGTTCTTGTGCCAGTACCAGGCTGTTTTGATTACAGTGGCTTTGTAGTATAACCTGAAATCTGGTAATGTGATCCCTCCAACTTTGTTCTTCTTTTTCAAGATTGTTGTGGCTATTCGAGGTCTTTTTTGGTTCCATATGAACATTTGAAGTACTTCTTCTAATTCTGTGAAGTATGCCGTAGGTATTTTGATGCGGATTGCCTTGAATCTATAGATTGCTTTGGGTAGTATGGACATTTTAATGATGTTAATTCTTCCAATCCATGAACAGGGTATGTGCTTCCACTTTTGTATATCTTCCTCTATTTCTTTTTTCAATGACACGTAGTTTTCTGTGAATAGGTCCTTTATTTCTTTGGTTAAGTTTATTCCTAGGTATCTTAATTTATTTGCCGCAATGGTGAATGGGATTGTTTTTATAGTTTCTCTTTCTGTAAGTTCATCATTGGTGTAAAAGAATGCCATCGATTTCTTGACGTTAATTTTGTATCTGGCTAATTTTCCAAATTCATTTGTTAAGTCTAGTAAATTTTTGATGGAGTCTTTGGGGTTTTCTACATATAGTATCATGTCATCTGCAAATAATGACAGTTTCATTTCCTACTTTTCAATTTGGATCCTTTTTATTTTTTCTTCCTGTCTGATTGCTGTGGCTAAGACTTCCAGTACTATGTTAAATAAGAGTGGCAAAAGTGCTTGCCTTGTTCCTGTTCTTAAGAAAAATGCTTTTTGTTTTTGCCCATTGAGTATGATATTGGCTGTAGGTTTTTCATATATGGCCTTTATTATGTTGAGATATGATCCCTCTATTCCCACATTGCTGAGCATTTTTATCAGAAATGGATGCTGAAATTTGTCAAAGGTGTTTCGGCATCTATTGATATGATCATGTGGTTTTAATTCTTTATTTTATTTATGTGGTATATCAAATTTATTGATTTGCGAATATTGTACCAGCCTTGCATCCCTGGTATGAACCCCACTTGGTCATGGTGGATAGTTTTTTTTGGTGTATTGCTGGATTCGATGTGCTAGTATTTTGTTCAGGATTTTGGTGTCTATGTTCATCAGGGATATAGGCCTATAGTTTTCTTTCTTTGTAGTATCTTTTTCTGGTTTTGGAAATAGAATTATGCTAGCTTCATAAAACAAGTTTGGAAGTCTTCTTTCTTCTTGAATATTTTGAAATAGTTTGAGGATAATGGGTATTAGTTATTCTTTGAATGTTCAGTAAAACTCCCCTGTGAAGCTATCCAGGCCTGGGCTTTTGTTTGCTGGGAGAATCTTGATTACATCTTCAATTTCTTCTGTTGTTATTGGACTGTTCAAGTTTTCTATCTCTTCCTGGTTCAGTTTTGGGAGACTGTGTTTATAGAAATTTGGCCATTTCGATTAGATTGTCGAATTTGTTGCCATATAATTCTTCATAGTAGTTGTTAATGATCTTTTGTATTTTTGTGGTGTCAGTTGTTACCTCTTCTCTTTCATTTCTGATTTTGTGTATTTGGGTTCTCTCTCTTTGTTTCTTGGTGAGTCTAGCTAAGGGTCCATCAATCTTGTTTATCTTTTCGAAAAAACAGCTCTTTATTTCATTTATCCTTTGAATTGATATTTGGTCTCTATGTCATTTATTTCTGCTCTGATCTTTACTATTTCCGTCCTACTACTTGCTCTGGGATTTTCTTTTTGTTTGCCCTCTAGTTCTTTAAGTTGTGAGGTTAGATAGTCTATTAGATATTTTTCTTGTTTTTTGAGGTAGGCCTGTAGTGCTATGAAATCCCCTCTTAGAACTGCTTTTGCTGCATCTCATAGATGTTGTCGTGTTGTGTCTTCATTTTCATTGGTTTCCAGGAAGTTTTTAATTTCTTCCTTGATCTCCTCGGTGACCCATTCATTGTTTAATAACATGCTATTTAGCTACCGTGTGTTCAAATGTCTTTGAATGTTCTTCTTGCATTGATTTCTAGTTTCGTGCCATTGTGATCTGAGAAGATGCTTGATATGACTTCAGTCGTCTTGAACTGGTAGAGACTTAGTTTGTGCCCTAACGTGTCTATCTTTGAGAATGTACCATGTGCACTTGAGAAGAATGTGAATTCTGTAGTTTTGGGGAGTAATTCTCTGTAGATATCTATTAAATACATTTGGTCTAGTGCTGCATTTAGCGTCTCTGTTTCCTTGCTAATTTTTTGTCTAGAGGATCTATCCATTGATGTCAGCGGGGTGTTGAAGTCCCCTGTTATGAGTGTATTGCTATCGATTTCTCCTTTGAAGTCTTCCAGAAGATTTTTAATATATTTCGGTGCTCCTATATTGCGTGCATATATGTTTATCAAGGTTATATCTTCCTGTTGGGTAGATCCTTTCAATATTATGTAGTGGCCTTCTTTGTTTCTAGTTATGGCCTTCATTTTGAAATCTACTTTATCAGATATAAGTATTGCTACCCCAGCTTTTTTTTCCTTTCCGTTTGCTTGGAAGATTTTTTTCCATCCCTTCACTTTCAACCTATGTGAGTGTTTTGTTGTGAGGTGGGTCTCTTGGAAACAACATATAGATGAGTCATGCTTTCTTATCCATTCAGCTACTCTGTGTCTTTTTATGGGAGTATTCAATCCATTTACATTTAAGGTGATTATTGATATGTACTTATTTATTGCCATGTTTGTTTAGTGTGGTTCTATTTTTCTTCCAATTTCTCCTGCTAATTACAGCAGTCCTTTTAACATTTCTTGCAGTGCTGGTTTGGTGCTAATATATTCCTTTAGCCTTTTTTTGTTTGGGAAGCTCTTTATTTGACCTTCTATTATGAATGAACGGTTAGAGCAGTCTTGGATTCTGATCCTTGTTTTTCATGACCTTGATTACCTCATGCCATTCCCTTCTGGCCTGTAGTGTTTCTGTAGAGAAGTCAGCTGAAAGCCTTATGGTGGTTCCTTTGTTGGTAACCTGTTGCTTCTCTTTTGCTGCTTTTAGGATTCTCTCTTTGTCTTTAATTTTTGGCAGTTTGATTACTATGTGTCTTGGTGTGGGCCTGTTTGGGTTCTTCTTACTTGGGCCTCTCTGTGCTTCTTGAACTTGAATGCCTTCTTCCTTCACCAAATTAGGGAAGTTTTCTGTCACTATTTCTTTGAATTTATTCTCTAACCCTTGCTCATTTTCTTCTACTTCAGGGACTCCTATGGTGCGAATATTATTACGTTCCAGTTGTCCCACAGTTCTCTTAAGCTGTCTTCCTGTTTTTTAATCGTTTTTTCCTTTTGGTTTTCTGATTGGTTGATTTTTTCTAGCCTGTCTTCTAATTCACTGATCCGGTCCTCAGTTTTGTCTACTCTGCTTTTTATACCTTCCAATGTGTTTTTCATTTCTGATATATCATTCTTCATTTTTTCTTGGTGGTTTTTAATTTCCAACTGGTTGATTTTCAACATTTCTATGTCTTTACTCATGGTGCTTATGTCCTTACACATGCTGTTGAGCTTCCTCAAGTTCATGGCTCTGAATTCTAGTTCTGTTAACTTGCTTAATTGCACCTCGTTTATCTCAATTTCGGTAGCGGTCTCTTGTTCTTTCATTTGGCTTTTTTTTTCCTTCTGTTTTTCACCATTTTGGCTATCACAGTGGGCTTTGGAGTCTGCCAAATTTTCCCTGTGGGTGTTGGTGTTCTGCTGTTTGTGGCTCTCTCTCCTGGGTTTGGATGAGCCAGGGTGGACCTGCTTTAAACACCACTGTCAAGTCTTAACTTTCCTGGTTATAGTTGCTAGCCCAGGGAATGGTAGTTATCCTCTAGATTTTTGCCTGGAGGCTATTAGTAGGCGTCACCTGAAGAACCTTGGTTTCTGAGTCGCCTGGAAAAACTCCCTCAGGTGCTCAGTGTAATAGGATTTCCCAAGGGTTGGGCAGATATTGGTTGTTAATGGGCCTAATTAGCATTTCAATGGCCACAGGTGGGATTGAATCTCCGAGGGAGGGGCCGCCGCCTCTCCCCAGGGCCCTGGGAAGGAGTAAGATGACCACAGTCCTGTGTGGCTGCACTCAACAAGAGCTCTGAGCACCCTCCAAATCCCAAGTGTCCCCACACAGTTCCAGTCCAGTCTGCCTTCCCTCTGCCGGAGCCCAAGGTGAGTGGCTGCTGCCAATTTAGCCTCTGTCCAGACTCTGTGTCATGGAGCCACCTGGGACTTTATCCCGAGGGCGTTGCTCCCAGCTAAGGGCGGTCCCGGCTGCAGCACCAGCCGATGGTGGCGCAGCACCCAGCCGAGGCCGCAGGACCCAGCTGACGGGGCAGCAGCTTCCAGCCAAGACTGCTGGACCCAGCCAAGGGTATAGCACCCTGCCGAGGTCGCAGGACCCAGCCGAGGTGGCCGCTGGTCCCTGCCGAGGCCACAGGACCCAGCAGAGGGTGCAGCTCCCAGCTGAGTCCCCTGGTCCCAGAGGAGTCCGCTGTTCCCATCCCAGGCCGCTGTGGACTGTGGGTTCCCGGCCCCCTCTCGCGTCCTCACAAGCCTACCAGGGTTGAGTCTGTGTCCCTGGTTATGTGGTCCTCCAAGCTGCCTTTCGGTTGCCCCTTCCTGAAGATTTGTCTTTATTTTCGTTGTAATTCCAGTTTGTTCCTGGGAGATGATCTGTGTAGCTTCCACTCACTCTGCCGCCATTTTTTCTCCTCCTGGTTTTCTTAAATAAGAAAAAAGAAAGAATGATTTGGAGGGAAACAATATAGGCTGGGTTTTGAAGATGTTGTGTTAAAGGTGCTTATTAATATCCAAGTAGAGGTGAGCCATAAGACATTAGATATATGGTTCAGAACTGCAGCAAAGAGTTCTGGCTTAGAAATTACACACATACACACACATCTTGGCTCTGTTCCCATGATTCAATGAATAGTGTTATCAATGGCATTGAGAGCAATTAATGGGATTTTGAATCTCAGTAAGTACCCCTTCCTTCTAAAGCACCTCTTCAAAGTGACTAATAGTCCAAACGACTGGATCATCCTCTCTCAGGAATCCAGGTTTTGATCCCCACACCTCACCCACACACTGACTGAGAGCCCCGCAGTGAGTAATCTGTCACCCACAGCTCACTCTTCCAAGCAGAGACCTCTGGCCCCGGGACAGGCTGGGAACACAGCTAGTGCTCAGCAGCTGACGGCTCTGACAGTGGTGCACCCCTTGTGGTGTGCCTCTATCGGTTTTGTGTGTTGCTCCTTCATCAGTCTGGCGGGATGAACGTGCAGAAACAGCCTGGCTGCTGCAGCAGGGCTCCCATACTTTCCCCATAACTACAGACGGGGATGATCACTTTTCTCAGTCAACATTCAAGTGTGTGAAATGTTTGAAGGATTTTTCTCTTTGATGCTTAAAACTCACTCCCACAAAACACGCACCACGGCATCCAGGAATAAATAAACCTCTTGCCATCCACCAGATGTGTTTATTGCGGGGGTGGGAGGAAGGGGAAGCCAAAGAGAATCTCCCCAAGTAGCCAGAATCTTAACAAGGAGGTAATTCCCTTAACATTCAGATATAGCATTAACTGCATCCATAAACTAAATCTAAAAGCAGCAAAAACAGTGATAAAAAGAAAATATTTATGGAGGCCACGTAAGAGAGATAATAGTAAGGAGACTCCCATCTCCTCGTCAATCCCTGAGCTCTGTGGTCCTGCACAACTGGAAACCTCCAGCCTCATAAACTCCAAGCACTGCTCTCCCCCATGCCCAGCAGCACCTCCCGCCGCTCCTCGCCTCGGGTTCCTTAAAGAAAGGTGAACTGATTAGTGTGCATACATGGTGTTGGGACAGGCGGTGAAAAGGGTCTTTGCTTTCATTTAAAGCAGAAAGTTTCCCAGTGTTTATGGGAAATCACCATCTTTGTGTGTATTTTAAAGTTTTCATTTAATTAACGAGCAAACATGTCAGAGCTACTAACAAGATGTCCCCATGCTGCATGGGCAGCCACCCTCCGAACGACACAGGACAGGCTTGCTGGTGTGGGCGTTGTGGGACGACAGCAACCATTTCTTCAGAGGAACAATAGAGCGCAGGCAGAATGAGGAAGAAATAACAGTGATTTATGTTCAAATCACACCTTGTGTTCTTGTTTTGAAAGCCCTACCCACATACATTAAATCCCCAACAGTCATCTGATGTCAGCCTCTTCGCCCCATTTTACAGATGCGGGGAGAGGTCCAGTGCATGACAAGAGCAGCCCACCAGGCAGCAGAGCTATGAATAGGACCTTTATCTCCCCCCAGGCTGCTTCCCCTCTGCCTTAGAGTCAGAGCCAAACCTCAGACTGGAACAGAAGCAATATCAACTCAGCCTCTCCTTCCATGGAAGTCGGGGCTGATCTCCAGCCGCTGTGAGCTGAGGGGCCTTTGGAATAAGACCTCTGAGAAGCAGATCTCCCATCTGTTTTTGGTGGACATTTAATAAACCTGGGCAATTTCCACAGAGCAAAGTTTATCCCCTGGGTGGATGCTCCTCTCAGATTTGCTGGGGCTGTGTATTATTTGTGTTTCTGGCTGTGACTCTCCCACCCGTGAAGAGACTGGATGAGCAGATCAAGCGGTTTGTGTGTCCACCAGGGCTGGCAGAAATCTGCGACAGAATCCTCACCTTTAATCCTGTGCCAGTGCCAGCGCAGTTGGTAATATGCTTCTGCAGAAACTTTGGTTTCAGAGGACATGATTCGTTTAAAATGGACACCATGTTTTCCTATCAGACAGATGAAATGGGCTTCCCTCGGTGACATGCCAACAAATTTTAAAACAAGAAAGCATTTTGCTTTGCTTAAATTCACTTTTGGGTAAATAATATTCTAAGACTTTGGGGGATAAAACTCATTTTTGTCATCTTGCAGCCTAGAGAAGGGGAAAAAAGAAAGGGGTAGCAAAATATAGAAAATAATGCAATTGTAAGATAGAGCTGAAATTCTGGCCTTGGCTACCTCCCATTTCTCAAGAAAACTTCAAGCAGCCACTTAACAAACCCAGAGTCTAAAACACCATGCTTTTGACACTGTCAACTTGTGTGAAATAAATATGATGAGAAATAAATATCGGTGTAACAGCTAAGCAGTAATCTTCAGAAGACTTGAAATGCTGTAGGAAAGATCCAGAAGGTCCAGTGAGGGTCTTGGACTGCCATCCACTGTGGCATTGGGGCTGTTCTCTTTTCTATGCTTTTCCTCTTCCTCTTTTGGTTTTCTGCAAACGTAGAGCAGGAAAACAGACAGAAAACATGTCTGGATTTTTGTTGTTGTTCTATCTCCCGTTTGTCATTACCCTTCCCCCCTTTCATAAATTTCCCTTTTACTCTCTGTAAACTTTGCCATCACCTTTCAATAATTTCTATATTCAAATGCTTGCCTTTTTTCTTGATTTACTGACACAATACATCTGAGTTCTTCTCTAGACTGGCACTGTTCTGGCTAAAAAAATAGTTGAGCCCTGACCAGTTTGCTCAGTGATTAGAGCGTAGGACCAACGAGTCTTGGGTTTGATTCCCAGTCAAGGGCATGTACCTGGGTTGCAGGCTCAATCCCCAGCCCCAGTCGTGATTGTATGGGAGACAACAAATCAATGTGTCTCTCTCACATCAATGTTTTTTTTTCTCTTTCTCCCTCTTCCTCCCTCCCTCCTTACATCCCTCTCCCTCCCTTCCACTCTATCTAAAAATCAATGGGAATCTCCTTGAGTGAGGATTAACCAAAATATATATATATTTGGATGTGTGCTGGAATATTATAATGTTGCTCCCTAAACCCAGCAGAAGATAGGAAGACACATAGGGAGAAACGCATCCCCAGATCACTGGCACTGCCAGGAAGGAAACTTCAAGCACTGATTTCATCCATGATAAAATCACAAGTTAATGATGCTATGAGTGGCCTTGCCTCTCGAGTTGTTATAGCAGGAAAACCAGAAGCACTGAAAGCAACTCTGCTGGGCACCTTTCTGACCAGCACACACTAGTCTCTGAAGACAAGGCAGCCAGAATGAAATGAGTTAACAAATAAATAAGAGGGCCATGTACTGGTGAGAGTAATTGAGAATGAAAACATCTACAAAGTAAATCTACATCAGTTTGAGATTTTTGGTCTCTGCTTAGTGGACACATGATGCTTTCTGCAGAAAGACCTTTCATGCCCGAGATGCACGTGTGCATGAGTAGAGCCTGATGAAAACAGCAGCAGGATCCCAAAAGGCCTCTAGGAGAGGAGTTCTCAGTGCCCTGTCTTAGTTCTGAGACAATAGAAACAATCTTAGTGCAATTAGTTACTAAGGATGGCATCTCAGAAGCACCTATAGGAGAGTAAGCAAGAAAGAAGATGAATGTTAGCCAACAAAGGGCAAGGTAGTTCCCATGACAGGTGCCTGGAGCTCCATCCTGCTGTGGATCCCATGTTGCCTTAGCTTCTATCATGGGTGCACAGTGTTCCCTCTGGAAGCCAGTGAATGCCTTCTGGAAAAGGAATGGAGGTGCTGGCAGCTGGAAATCTGGTGCACCAGATTGGGGAGGGCACTGGATATGGGCAGGGTGCTGACAGCCATAGCTTGTGATGGCCTTCATGGCTTCTAATTTCTATATTACAAAAACAAATTCAATGAAATGTAGAGTCACATGGCTCTGTGGTTATTAGTGTTTGCAAATGGTGGCCCAGAATTTTGTAAATGGGCAGTCCTAAAGAGTCAAAAGATTTGGTAGTTGAGTGATCCATGGAGAGGATGTCCTTGCCTAAGAGGAGTTTTGAGTAAATATTTGTGAATAATATCCAAAATATATAAAGAACTACAATCCAACAACAAAAATAAACAACCTGATTCAAAAACAGGCAAAGAACTTGAATAGACTTATCTCCAAAGGAGATATACAGATAACCAATAAGTACATGAAAAGATGTTCAACATCACTAATCATTAAGGAAATACAAATCGAAACTATCATAAGATGTCACCTTACACATATTAGAGTGGCTACTATAAAAGCAAACAAAAAAGAACAAGTGCTGGTGAGGATATGGAGAAATTGAAACCCTTGTGTACTGCTGGTGGAAATGTGAAATGGTATTACCTCTACAGAAAACAATACAGTGACTCCTCAAAATACTAAACAGTATTATCATATGATCCAGCAATTTTACTTCTGAGTATATATTCAAAAGAATTGAAAACAGTCTTGCAGAGATATTTGTACACTATGTTCATAGCATTATCCACAATACTGAAAAGGTGGAAGCAACCCAAGTGCCCATTGGTTAGTGAATGGATAAACAAAATGTGATAAATACACACAATTGAATATAACTCAGTCTTAAAAAGAAAGGACATTCTAAGATGTGCTAAAACATAAATGAAACTGGAGGACATTATGCTAAGAGAAATGAGCCAATCACAAAAAAGATGAATACTGCGTAATTGCAGTTATATGATGTACCTAGAGTAGTCAAATTCAGAGTCAGAAAGCAGAATGGTAGTGACCAGGGGCTGGGGGAGGAGGGAATGAGGAGTTGTTGTTTCATGGGTACAGAGTTTCAGTTTGGGAATACAAAAAAGTTTTAGATTTGGTTGTGCAATAATGTAAATGAACTTAACACTGTTGAATTGTACACTTAACACAGTAAATTTTATGTGTATTTCACCACTATTTAAAAGCTTAAAAACACACATACAAAAAATTTCAAAACATAGTTTAATGGGTAGAAAGCTAGAGCAGGGATCAGGCGATTGGGTTGCTGTCCTAACTTTGGTTAGTGTGCAACTTTGTTTGGACTTAACTAAAAGATAAATGAGAAGCATACCACTCTGAACATTTTTTTAAAAAATAGTATTGTTATTAATGACTATTGGCATAATTATATTATTAAAACACTATACTGTAAAACAAACATTTTACCTGACAAATTTTAGGTAAAAACAAATAACAGAGAAGCTCTTCTGTCAGCTCATTTTAATGCCCTAATAGAAGAAAGAGCAAACCTGAAAAATGCAGTAATTTACTTAAAAGCAAAAAAATAACAACATTAAATCTGTGACACAGACTTTATTTGTAATTAGGAATGAATTTGGATAGGTCTTAGAGCCTTATATTATGAATCAAAACTAAATGTGAATTCGGATGACTTTCTTTTCATATAGTATATTTAACACTGATCTGATGGATATAGGGACAAATAAGAATTGACATGTGCACAGTAAACATAGCTAAGGACATCTTCTCTCTTTAGGGATTTAACCTAGGGAAAGCATATACAGGAGTGTTTTCTTTAGGCACTCACCCCTGTCAGAGACTGCCGTGGATCTGTTATTAACATAGTATTAAAGACGATATTTGGTCCTCTTACCCACGAGCTCTCCCTGAGTCCTGTTAACTGGACTTCAGTGTGCCCTGTGTAATGGATGTGTTGCTAGGTAACAGACACAGGGACCCCAGAAAGTCTTTTTCTCTAGCTGCACGTATTTTCTACTGAAACCCCAGGTTCCGTGGTCTGGAAACTGTTCCCATTACTCATTGTCTCTGCTGCTCTTCCTCCCATTTGTTTTTGTTTACAGATCCCAACTTAACAAATGAGTTCATACATCTTCTTCCATTAACCAGCTGTATAAAATGGAGACCCCACTTTAATGATATGAGTTCACTCCAATAGGTAATTTAATAAAGAGCATCTGGTTACCAGTATTTGTCTCCACTTCATACAAAGAGAAGTGTTTGAGAAAAGCATGCAACCATATTAAAATATTTCATAGCAATAGAATTCTATTTTAAATATAGGTAAAACTGAGCACATACACAAATAAATAACATTGCTATTTCAAAACACAACTGTTTGGAAACAAGTGGAGAAATTTGAAAATGAACTAGGCACTACTGTTAATATGTTAGAGGTGTGTATTAAGGACTACTGTTAATATGTTAGAGGTGTGTATCACATTGTGGTTATGTACGAGAATGTCTTTATTTTTTGCAGATTATGCTAAAGGTACAAAGTGCCATAATATCTGTAAATTACTTTATAAATGTTCAGAAAAAAATATTTAGATTGAGCAAGTATGATAAAATATTAACAATTATTATATGTAGATAGTATAATATATGGATGTTCACTGTTCTATTCTTTATATTTTTATATGTCTAAAATTTCTTATAATAAAAAGTAATTCAGAATAAAAGCAAACAAACCCACTACTTTCATCCTAGGAGGAGGAAGATCTCGGGACATGGAAGGCCCACATTGTCTGCTCCTGGAAGGAATGAGAAGAATTTTAAAGGAGGGGAGGGTGTGGTAACAATCTAGGAGGAATGAGGTGGGGGAGGCAGAGGAGAAAAAGTATGATACTGAGGACTGTATGGAGTGAACTGGCCATTAAAAAATCATATGCACCCCTATGTTCATAGCAGCACTATTTACAATTGCTAAGATCTAGAAACAGCCCAAGTTCCCATTGGTAGATGAGTGGATAAAAAAGCTGTGGTACATTTACACAATGGAAAACTATGCAGCTATAAGAAAGAAAGATCTCTTACCCTTTGAGACATGGAGGAACCTGGAGAGTATTACGCTGAGTGAAATAAGCCAGTCAGAGAAAGACAATTACCACACAATCTCACTTATTTGTGGAAAATCATGAACAAAATAAGCTGTTGACCAAAACAGATGCAGAGTCATGGAAGCAGGGAACAGACTGACAAACCTCAGAGGGATGGGGGCAGGACGGGTGGGAAGAGATAAACCAAGGAACTTATATGCATATGTGCACAGCCAATGGACACAGACATTATGTTTGGGAAAGCAGGAGGCGGGTGGTGAGTGGGGAAGGGAGGATCAATGGGAAAAAAGGGGGGACATCTGTAATACTTTAAACAATAAAATAATTAATAAATAAATAACCCCAGCTTTGAGTAACCAATGACTCGTGGTGTTCAATTTGAAACTGTTGTGTTTCTGAAATATAATTCCTTCCTTTGTCAGTCAAAATTATCCAGTAAATTGTGCTACACTCAAAATGACTTGTGAAAGTGGAAAATAAGTCAGGTGTCAACTTCCATGTTGTAGGAGAGTCAAAGATATAGGATGGCAAGACAATCCATAAATATTCCCATTTCTGTGAAAATCAGGCTCATAGGTGATCATGAGAATGGATTGCTTAGACAACCATGGAAACCTTTGGAAAGGGTTTGAACTTTTACAGAGAATGAAATTGGACTTCAAGCAATCTCATCTTGATCTCAGTTGCTCAACTTACATTGAGGCAATACATTCTAATCTTTCCTTGAGTCTAAGAAGGCTGAAATAGTGTTATATTATCCCGTTAGTAGCAATGTAAGGTATACATTAATGTATTAATTAATCAGGTTATAAAATAAGTAGAATATATTTACTGTGACAGTCATTCACCACATTTATTGAATGTATACAGCGTTTCAGGTACTGTTTCCGTGCTGCAGACTGATATATTGGCAGCGGGTTTTATTTTGGCATGATTGTAAAAGAAGAATACATGTGGCTATCACCTGAAGATAGTGCCAAAAGAATTTGATGATGGATTAAATGAGACGCAAAAGAAAAAGATGAGTAGACAATGGCATTACAGTTTTTGGCCTAAGTATCAGGAAGGATTGAGTTGTCATTAACTGATGGGGGGAAGACTATGGGAGGGCAGGTTTGAGAGGAATAGTAGAAGATTAGGGTCTGGATGTGTTAAATGTGAATTACCATTTCCCATCTACTGGAGATATTAAGAAAGCAGATGGATACATGAATCAGGAGTTTACAGGAAAAGTCTGGAGTAGAGACATAACTTTGGAGTGTGTGTGTGTGTGTGTGTGTGTGTGGTGATTATAGTTGTTTTAAGGGTAACTGGGATTTTCTTTAATTAAGGATAAGACACACAGACATGGAAATGGCTATCATGAAGGGGAAAGTTCATTCTACTCACAGTTCCCTAGAAACAAGAGGCATGGCATGTGGGGCCACACAGGGAAGTGCCCAGGTGAGATGGGCAGCCAGACTGAAAGAGGAAAATTATGGGCAAGAGTCTTACTGTGGTTTCTGTAGGAAGGAATGAGCAAGGCAGGGTGGGCAGGTGAATTGAAGGCTGGCTAACTGAAATAATTTCAGCAAGCTCTGGGGCCTAGAGGTTGTATCTATATATCTGGTACCAGGCAGATTAGGGATGATGAGGGCAGATGCACAAAGGCTCTGGAATGGTTGGTTTGCGTTTGAAAAGTGTGCTCAAAGGCAGGCAAGTTGTTTACTGTCTCTAGGAATTACCTAGCCCTGGCAGGTTTAGTCCCTCCAGGGTCAGCAAGGCCCCAAATGTCAAAGTATCAGCACGCAGAAAATAAAAGACAGTTTTATAACAGTATTTAAAGTCATGAGCATGGATGAGGTCACAACGGGTTGGAGCCCTGGGCACTTTAAGCGAGAGGTCAGCAACATGGGAAGGATCCAGCAAAGCAAACTTTTATCAGAAACCAGCAGAGAATGTGAAGGGAAACCAGCAGAATCTGTTATCCAGAAAGTCAAGTGGACAGTTTCCATAAGGAGGGAAACAGTGCCAGATGCTGCTGGCAGGCCAAGTAAACAACACTTGGGTCACTGACAACCTTTGCAAGAGTAATTTTTGGTGTAGTGCTAGGGACCAAAGTTCAAATGAGTGAGCTTTAAGAGAGAATATGAAGGAGGAAGGGGGACAAAGTAGCAGTCACTCCTTGGAGTTTTTTTGCTGTAAAGAGAGCATGGTCATGAAGGTGAACCTGGAATGGGGTGAATAAGTCACAGGAGGCTGAACTGGCTGTTTTTTGTTGTTGTTTTTTTATTCTCATCTGAGGATATGTTTTACATTGATGAGAGAGAGATAGAGACATCTATGTGAGAGAGAAACATCAACCAGTTGCCTCCAGCACACCCCTCCCACCAGAGACAAACCCGCCACCTTGGTATGTGCCCTGACTGGAACCCAGCCCCTGACCCTTTGATGCAAGGGAGGAGGCTCTAGCCAAATTAGCCACACTGAGCAGGGCTGGGCTGGGTTTTCACCATGGTCCAGGATGGGCAAATTTTTTACTTTGAGCAGGAAAGAATTTAGGAACAAATCTGAGTGAGAGTGAAAGCGGGTTTTATTTAGGTGGAGAAAAGAGGCCAGGACTGCTTCCCGGAGACAGGGTGGAAGGTGAGCCCTCGAGCTGCTGCTGCCCACTGCTCCCTGGTCACAAGTCTCCAAAACCACTGCTGTGGAAGAAGTGGAAGGACACATCCCAGGGGACACAGGCTGCAGTCGGTCAGTTCTCAGGATTTCATGTGTTTCCGAGGGTGGGTTGCTCCTGTCTCTGCCTTCTGGTTGCGAAGGGATCTTGTTCCTAATATTGTCCATTCTGGAAGTGTCCTGGCGTTCATTGCCCTTCTACTTGTGGTGTCAATTTTCATTATGATGATATAATGACTTTTGGGGTATTTTTTGGTCAAATTTTTCACTATCTTGGATTGATCTGGTTTTAGCCAGTTCTTGTTATTGACCTCTGTGACCACTGCAAGGACTTCCGGACATAAACTGTTTCCCTTTGATAATGCCTGAGGTGGGGGCTCTGGGGAGAGGACTTAGCACCTTAATGGCCTCTGATGTTTGTTCCTACTTCCTCATTCCACTTGTCAGGAGCTTTCTCTAACTTCTTTCTATCCTGCCTCAAATAGAGATTCTATTTTTTTTTTTTAAAGATGGAGTAAAAACTGTTTGTGTGTGATCAAAGGAAGTGGAGAAGAAAAAACCTGGCGAGATGCCTATGATAATACAAGATGGGCACGAGGAAGGTCCAGCCTTAGACCGGATGATGGCATCAGTGGTGGTAACTGGGAGGAAGGAGTGCGTGGCTCAGACGTGGAGCTGTGGTGAAAACAGGTGGGAGCGCTCCCACGCCTCCCTTTAATTTCGGCATGACATTGTAAATGATGGAAAGTGAAAGAAAGAAACATAGATCTATAAATATAGAAACATAAACTGGAAGAATATGATCCTGATTAAATGGCTTATTCTGTCTTGTGAGCAAATGTATGTGGAAAGAGAAAGAAATGAAAGTGATAACAGTAAACATTTTAATGCTTCTTCCAATAAGCAAAATCTTAGTTACTTCCCAGAGTATTCTAAAAGTAAAAGAGGGAGATGGGGAAAACTGTGGATTCAGCATTCGACTGCACTGAGAAAGGCTTAATAGCTTCCAAGGGAGCTCCTTAAGCAAGTGGTTTAGGAAGAAGACGTGTGCAGGCACACACACCCTCTACACTTAACACGCTTACCCTCTTCGGTCCCTGACAGATCACCATCTGGGGAGTTACATTCCTGGAGCTGGGACGCCTTTATTCAAGCAGCTTATTCATTTGACCTTGTAGTTGTTATATGCCAGTCACAATGATGTGTCCCCTGATCTCTAATAAATAAAGACAATTTACTTATCAGCTGTCAAGCAGTGCCAGAGGACATCTAATTTTTTTTTTCATGTTCCTAACTTAATGTGCAAAGTGGGTGGTAGACCTCCCAGACATGATGGGATTCCGAGCCTGATGGGAAGTCATAATGTGCTCCCACTGCACGTAAAGGTCATCTCTGAGAGTTGCCTGTCCAGTGCTCAGGTGCGGCTGGAAGCAGGCCCTGGGCCTGTGAACCACAGTGCTGCTGGTGGATTATCTGGGAGATCTTCTGAGGCGGGGGCCTCATCAGCACAAGGCTGCAACTCGCCCAAAACTCGCCCAACACAGGTCTACAGGCAGTAACATGAGCAATGGTTTTCCTCATTTAATCCCCCCACACACACATTCAAGAACCTACATGCTTTTCAGATGCCCTATGAGCATTTATCACCACTCTTGGGTGAACATTTGGCATCCAAATTCTAGTTGACTCACTTGAACCTTAAAAGTCATTTAACTTTTAGTTAACCCATTGACTGCCCAGGAGGCAGCCGTGTTTAAACCCAACTTTCTCACCTGGGCTGTGCCTGTTTCTGGCGGAGACCTACCACCAGAGAATATCTGGCAGACAGAGGGTTTAACTCATAAAGAAGGCCCCTGTGTTATCGGTTATGCTCTTCACGGCTCTTTTTTCCAGGCCTTCTTCTCCATTATGAAAATCTATCATAGTTAAGGAAAAGAAAAGCTCCAACATCTAGAGTTCTTTGAGGTGCTGATTTAAACCAGGCAGACTTTTCTGTTTGTCCTTTCTTGCCATGGAAACAATCCGCACACACTCTATGGCCAGTGCTCAGGGACGGGTGGTATTCATGTTTATCATAGGGGTAGCCAGCATTGCTTCCCAATTCTCCTCTTTTCTGGTACAGATTATAGATTAATCTTTATTCAGGCACAGAAACTTTTGATTTATGATACTAATAAGTATGTACTTTGTGTTGCAGCCAGTGTGAACTGCTCAGAATACATGATGTTCTGATTGTAAATTGATTACCATATATTGTAGATTGTGGGAGCTCAGAAAAAGGAAGCAACAATGTCACATATTTATACAATGTGGTGTGGCTTCAGTCAGCACATCGCAGCTGTGTGGTCAGGGCGTCTTCATGTAAACCAGATGACCTCGCATGAATCTTGCTTATGAATCAAACTATACCCCAAGAACCCTTATCTCACAAATTAAAAATCATGCCATTATCTGTCTGCCTTGTGGGGAAATGAAGGGCCCTATGCATTAAGAGGTAAACTTCCAACACTACATGAATAAACTTTGACTACATACAGAGGGTTCTTTTTCCAGCATCTTCACAGAAAAAATGTATGATGTTCACATGAGAAGCAACAAGATCAGCTGCAAGCCTAGCAAAACCCAGCCACGTGGACATTGTTCCTTTGTCGAGTCGCCTTTCCTAGTCCACTTGCTTCCACCAATCAAAATCTCACAGAAATGTGTTGAGTTAAAATTTCAGTTTTGTTCATGGCTTCAGGGGTTGCTTTTCAGAAAGCATTGTGATAGTGCTTGAAATGAAACACAATTAATGGAAGTTCACAAGAAACACTGATGAAGTTGAAATGCCCTTGTGTCCATCTTGGAGCTCTGAGACCCTCTGGACCTGCATTTAGTGCAGGCAGCAGGGTAATTGGGCCTTTCACCAGGACTGGGTTCCAATAGGTTCATGTAGGAAGGGTGATGATTTCTGTGATTACCCTAAAATTTGCCTGATTGTTAGAGTCCTCTGGGAGTGCTTTTTAAGATTTGTATCAATAATTGTTTTCCCCAGAAAATGAGCAACATTAAAAAAAAAAACACCTGTTTGTCCTTTTACGTTGTACACCAGGAAAGGAAAAATCCACTTTCTCTAAAGTTCTGAATCATAATATTAAATGTCACAAGAAAATAAAAGTGTGGCACTCCACCAGGACTGTCAGCTTGAGATAGAAAACCTGATTAGCAGCAAATTTGGCAGCTGAGACTTCTGCAAACAGGGTGAATTGCCAAAGGCGTGTCCCACTGAGGTGCCATTGCCTTGCATTCAATTTTAGCGAAGTATGTGTTACTTGATATGGAGCATTAATTGTTTTGGTAGGAAACTGCAGTGTAAATATAATTTTTAGTATGTTCCTTTAATAGAGGCATTTATATACCATAGTCGACTATTTTATTGAGTGCTCAAACTTTTAAAGGCATTGTGCCATATTTTCAAATTATCTATACTAGCAAAAATCATATTGGGCTTGCTCAGGTTAATTACTGCCAGGAAGATTTTGGAGGTCTTGACATATTTTCAATTTTAATAAGAAAAACTCAGCATTGCTAAGAGTGTTATGCCAATAACTAATTCCTATAGGTGAAAGTATATGACTGAGTAAAGCTCAGCAGTCAGGATGGATGGCTTGGGTCTACAGTGACACTACTTAGGAGAGGAGACATTCTGAATGAAAAGTTCTGGAAGACATGGCAAAGGTCGAGCCATTCCCTCACCCTGTTGATCACCAATTCGAACCTCTCAAGTATTTGTTTTTCATTTCATTATAAAGTCCAAATATGAAGCTGAGGTAATTACCACATCTGATAAAGGGTAGGAACAGAATTGAGTCCAATAAAAAACTCAGCACTGAACATATTTGATATAGCATTTTTGTCATAGATTTTTAAATAATAGACACAACTTTCTACCTGCAGAGCCTTAAGATCTTCTAGAGATGTGTCAGGGATCACGACTGTACTGTACCCGGCTGGGAGGCCACACCGATACCGCTCACCTCCTGCTCCACCCTCCGAAAGGAGCAGTTTGGTGTCTGTGTCTCTATAATTCAGGTTTCAAGAAAGAAGCATTCTGCTATTTAAAGGCTTTGCAAAGAACTGGGTTATTTTCGTCTGTTTAATACCAATAAGACATTAAAGGATATTATCAAAAAAATTTTAAATATGGAAACCTATTTATGACATATTTTAAATTTTAAAAATGGTAACAACAAATTATGAACATTATAACCCTTTTTTGGTAAATATACTAATTTTTACACACACACACACACACACAAATGATTAAATAAAAAACTAAATCATATTGAGAGCAGAGTATTGGGGAGTAAGATACTCTTATTCCATTATGTTTGCTTCTTAGTATTTTTTTAACTTGTTGTTTTGAAATAATTCTAGATTTATAAGAAGTTGCAAAAACAGTACAGAGAGGTCCTGTATACACTTTACACCAGCCCTCCAGTGGCAACATAATTATAGTGTGACATCAAAACCAGGAAATGAACATCAGTACAACTTGCAGAACTTATTCAGAGTTCTTCAATTTCACATGCACTTATTTGACTGTGTGTGTGTGTGCACACAACATTCTATGTGATGTTATCACATGTAGATTTGTGCAACAACTACAAAAATTAAGATATAGAACAATTTCATCACACAAAGATTTACTCTATTTTTTCTGAAATTTTTAACTGGTTTTAGGGAGAGGAAGAGAGAAACATCCACCAACTGCCTCCTGCACACTCCCTGACTGAGGATGGAACCTGCAACCTGAGTATGTGCCCTGATGGAGAATTGAATCCTCCAGCTTTTGGTGTACAGGACAATGCTCCAACCAATTGAGCCACACTGGCCAGGGCCCTCATACTCTATTTTGATAGTCACCACCCTTACCCTTGTTTCTAACCTCTGGTAACTACTAAATCAGTTCTCTATTTCCATTTCTATGTTGTGATCATTTAAAGAATGTTATATACATGGAATAAAAACATGTAGCCTTTTGAAACTGGCTTTTTCCCTCACTGGACATAATTTCCAACCAAATTGTGTTTACAAACTGTTCATTTTTATTGCTGAGTAGTATTCCATGGGTATGGTTGTACCACAGTCTGTTTCAGCCTTCACCCATGGAAGGACATGTGGGTTATTTCCAAATCTGTAGTCTTTATTACAAATGAAGGTACTGAGAATTTTCATGTACACATTTTTGTGTATGAAAACATACATTTTCATTTCTCTGGGATAAATTTTCAGAAGTTGGATTTCTGGTTCATATGCTAAATGTGTTTAGTTTTTAAGGGAATTGCCAAACTATTTTCTAGAGGGTCAATACCAGTTTACATTCCCACCAACAATGCATGGGAGAAGCAGTTTCTCTGCACCCTCACCAGCATTTGGAGAAGTCACCCTTTATTTTAGCTGTTCTAGTAGGTCTAGGGATATCTCATCATGGCTTTCATTTGCATTTCCCTAATGGTTAGTGATGTTGAACATATTTTCATGTGCTTACTTACCATCTGCATATTCTCTTTGGTGAACTGTTGGTTCATATCTATTGCCCATTTTTTAACTGGACTGCTTGCTTTTTTACTGGAAAGTTTTGAATGTTCTTCATGCATTCTCAGTCCTTTGCCAGATAGTGGTTTTCTAATGTTTTCCTCATGTCTGTAGCTTGTCTTTTTATCCTGTTAACTGCACAAACGTTTTTATTTTGATGTTTTACTCACCATTGCATCTAAAGAGCCTACCTAGCATGGTGGCTGGCACATAGGAGGCACTTGGGAAATATCTAGTGAAAAGGAGAAAGAGAAAGAAGAAGGGAGAATGAAGAAAATGGCAAGAAAGGAATGAGGAGAGAAGAGAGCAAGGAATAATAAAGAAAAACAAAACATCTAGCCCTAGAAACAGTGCCCAGGGAATTGCAACATCACCCAAACTCTATACAGAGCACCTTTCTTATATTACAAAGAGGGGTTTCACACATCTGCATGTCCGCTGTGGAAATACTCCCCATCTGAGGTCACAGGCTTAGAGAGGTTTGTGTCTTCACCATGTAAACTCTCAGAGATCCAACTACTAGAATTTTGCTTGTGACATTTTAAAGCCCTTTCATCATATCACTTTTGGTTGAGATAGAAAGTACAAGACATGCACCCCTTTACAGCAAACCTGGTGTCTCTGAGACTCTGGGAGGACAGAAGAACAGACGCATCAGGACTTCTGACCAGGAGAGTCACCTTGAGGCCCAAGGGAAGTTCTTGGTAGAAAATGGCAGGCAGCATGGAAATTTACTGTGCATGAAAATATGCTGAGGAAATCCTCAGACAGGAGCATTTGCAAAGGTTATTTAGAATTAGGAGAAAAAAATACATATTCTGAGGGGCAATAATTTTATAGTGTCTGGTAGAATGAATTTGCTACAGCACCTTGATACTAGGATTGGTAGCCCACCTCCCAGGGAGATCTGCTATAGACCTGGACCTGTAGATATGCATGAGGCAGAGGCCCAGAGGGGGCGAGGGCAACACTGCCACTTTGTCTTAATCATCTTGTGGGACTCAGGGTTGAAAAATTGAATTCATTTTCTGGCCTTATAGATATTGAAATGCAGTTTTTAGTAGAACCGAAGAGCACCTTTTCCCTTGTTCCTCTCCAAATGGCCTGTGTGTTTCTATATCAAGTGCTGCCCCTGGTTTCTTCTATGAAGACCAGACAGGAAGTTCTGAAGGGACTGAACAAGTTCACTCAATAGAAGGGCTCTAGGAAAAGGGAGATGGTTTAAAGGTTAGAGAATCTGCCAAGGACATGATGGGAATCTGAGTGTGCACTTTGAGATGCTAGGAGAGAATTTGGGGCCAAAAGAAGCTGAGAGGGAAGCTAAAGAAGTTAGAATACAACAGGCTGGAGGGAGGGGAACTCTTCCCCAGCTTTGCCTCTTTTGTTTTGTTTTATTAAGACTCTTTTTTGAGCAGTTTTAGATTTAGATCAATCAGCTGCCTCCCAAACACCCCCTACCGGGGGTTGAGCCCGCAACCTGGGCATGTGCCCTGAGCTGGGACCTCTCAGTCCCTGGGATGATGCTTAATCCACTGAGCCCCACCAGCCAGGTCATCTTGTTTCTTAGTTTATGTTATAAAACTGAAATATTACGCTTTTTCTGCCAATCATGTCTTATGTCTTCAGAATTATCCAAAATGCAAAATTAAACTTAGTCCATGATACTATGAACTTCCTTCCTTACATTGTATCTGTGAGTAGTTTTCATAATCAACTCAACAAGCTGAAGCCACTGGAAGCAGGACTAAAATCATGTGGTGCTGCACTGATTTGGTGAGTGACTTATTTATAGCATTAACTAGAAGAAATTAATTATATTTTAAAACTAATAATAAGCTAAATGAAATCCATTCCTAAAGTCCTGAAATACAAAGATATTCAATATAATAAAAACTATTAGAATAACTTACCATGTCAGTCAAAAGAGAAAAATGATTATCTTAAATAGATGACAAAAGCCATCTTCTAAATTCTTTATCTTTTCTAAAAATTACTGTTATACGTACATATGCATAAACTAGAAACAATAAGCATAACAGTAAAATACAGAAAAACAAAAATGAACAAACCCACAATCCCTCGATTTATGTTAGAATCTATTTATGTTTCACTTAACACAAACTTTTGTTAATATTCATTTGGACAAGCTGATAAATGTAAGTAGACAACAAAAATGAAATAAGAGGTATTAATAATGAAAAAAGAGAAGAAAAATTATTATTTTCTGATAACACTTTTAGATATCAAAAACCTAGGATTAACCAATGAACAAAAATTAGGAACAATAAAAAGGCTTATCAGTTGACCACATAAAATAAATATTGAAAAATAAGATATTGAAAGAAAAGCTGTCAATTCTTTCTAATTTAATCTCTAAATTCAATGTGCTTTATGTATAATGTCAAACACGATGACATTACTGAACAAAGCAAGTCCATATCTGAGGGAAAAACATGAAATAACCAGGATATATGGGAATTTAGTATATTATCAAGTTGACATTTGTATTTGTGGGAAAAAATTTAATTGTACAATAAAGGAAAACAACAATGTTTAATAAAAACATAAACTTTATAATAATTAAAGAAATAAAAATAAAACAGTTGATAGGAATGTAAACTGATACATTTTCTTTTTTTTTTTTTTGCTGTTGCAAAGCATTTTTATTTTATTTTTGTTACAGATGTTTCTTCTTTTTTACCCCATTGATACTCTCCTCCCCATCCCCCCCACCCCATCCCTGGCTTTGTTGTCCATTGGTTATGCATACATGCATATAAGTTCTGTGGTTTATCTTTTCCCAACCCCCACCACCCCCTCTTCTGAGGGTTGTCAGTCTGTACCCTACTTTCATGTTTCTGGGTCTACCCTATTCTTCAGACTGTTATGTTCATTATACTCCATATATAAGTGAGATCATGTGGTATTTGTCTTTTTCTGCTTGATTTGTTTCACTTAGGACAATACTCTTCAGGTCCCTCCATGTCGTCTCAAAGAATAAGAGATCTTTCTTCCTTACAGCTGCATAGTACTTCATTGTGTATATGTACCACGGTTTTCTTAGCCATTCGATTACTGATGGACACTTGGGCTGTTTCGGATCTTAGCTATTATAAGTAGTGCTGCTATGAACAAGGGGGTACATATATTCTTTCTGATTGGTGTTTCAGGCTTCTTAGGGTATATTCCTAGAAGCGGGATAACTGGGTCAAAAGGAAGTTCAATTTTTAATTTTTTGAGGTAACACCATATTGTTTTCCACAGTGACTGCACCAGTCTGCATTCCCACCAGCAGTGCACTAGAGTCCCCTTTTCTCCACACCCTCGCAAACACTTGTTTGATGATTTGTTGATGGCGGCCATCCTGACAGGTGTGAGGTGATACCTCATTGTTGTTTTAATTTTCATCTCTCTAATGATAAGTGATGTTGAGCATTTCTTCATATGCCTCTTGGCCATTTGTATGTCCTGTTTGGAGAGGTGTCTATTCAGCTCCTCTGCCCAGTTTTTAATTGGGTTCTTCATCTTCCTCTTGTTGAGTTGTGTGAGTACTCTATTTCGAAAATTATTCCTTTATCTGATGTATCTTTGGCAATGATGTTCTCCCATACAGTGGGTTGCTGTTCCATTTTGATGGTTGCTTCTTTTGCCATGCAGAAGCTTTTTAGTTTGGTGTAGTCCCATGTGTTCATTTTTTCCTTTGTTTCTGTTGTCTTAGTTGATATATCAGTGAAAATTCTGCTGCATATGATGTCCGAAATTTTGTTGCCTATATTTTCTTTTAGAATTTTTAATGGATTCACGGGTCACATTTAAGTCTTTTATCTATTTTGAGTTTATTTTTGTGTATGGTGTAAGTTGATGGTCTAGTTTCATTTTTTTGCATGAAGCTGTCCAATTTTCCCAACACCATTTATTAAAGAGGCTGTCTTTACTCCACAGTATGCTCATGCCACCTTTGTCAAATATTAATTGAGCATATTGCCTTGTGTCCTTTTCTGGGTTCTCTATTCTGTTCCACTGGTCTATATGCCTGTTCTTGTGCCAGTACCAGGCTGTTTTGATTACAGTGGCTTTGCAGTATAACCTGAAATCTGGTATTGTGATCCCACCTACTTTGTTCTACTTTTTCAAAATTGCTGTGGCTATTCGGGGTCTTTTTTGGTTCCATATGAACTTTTGAAGTATTTGTTCTAGTTTTGTGAAATATATCATTGGTATTTTGATGGGGATTACATTAAATCTATAGATTGATTTGGGTAATATGGACATTTTAATGATGTTAATTCTTCCAATCCATAAACAAGGTGTGTTTTCCCACTTTTTTACATCTTCCTCTATTTCTTTTTTCAATGTCCTATAGTTTTCTGCAAATAGGTTCTTTACTTCTTTGGTTAAGTTGATTCCTAGGTATCTTAATTTATTTGTCACGATGTAAATGGGATTTTTTTTAGGTTCTCTTTCTGTGGGTTCATTATTGGTGTATAAGAATGCTGTCAACTTCTTGATGTTAATATTGTATCCTGCTACTTTGCCAAATTCATTTATTAATTCTAGTAGATTTTTGATGGAGTCTTTAGGGTTTCCGATGTATATCATGTCATCTGCAAATAATGACAGTTTCACTTCCTCCTTTCCAATTTGTATCTCTTTTATTTTTCCTTCATGTCTGATTTGCTGTGGCTAAGACTTCCAGTACAATGTTAAATAAGAGTGGTGAAAGTGGACATCCCTGTCTTGTTCTTGTTCTTAATGGAAATGTTTTTAGTTTCTGCGCATCGAGAATGATGTTGGCTGTAGGTCTTTCATATATGGCCTTTATTATGTTGAGATAAGATCCCTCTATATTGACATTGTTGAGCATTTTTATCAGAAATGGATGCTGTATTTTGTCTAATGCTTTTTCAGCGTCTATTGATATGATCATGTGGTTTTTATTCTTCATTTTGTATGTGGTGTATTGCATTTATTGATTTGTGAATATTGTACCAGCCTTGCATCCCTAAGATGAATCCAACTTGGTCATGGTGAATAATTTTTTTGATGTATTGCTGGATTTGATTTGCTAGCATTTTGTACAGGATTTTGGCATCTATGTTTATCAGGAATACTGGCCTGTAGTTTTCTTCCTTTGTATTTTTCTGGTTTTGGAATTAGAATTATGCTGTACTCATAAAATATGTATGGAAGTCTTCCTTCTTCTTGAATCTTTTGAAATAGTTCGAGGAGAATAGGTGTTAGTTCTTTTTTGGATGTTCAGTAAAACTCCCCATGAAGCCATCTGGGCCTAGGCTTTTGTTTTCTGGGAGAGTCTTGATGACATCTTCAATTTCCTCAGTTGTTATTGGTCTGTTCAAGTTTTCTATCTCTTCCCGGTCCAGTTTTGGGAGACTATGTGTTTCTAGAAATTTGTCCATTTCGCTTAGATTGTCGAATTTGTTGCCATAGAACTGTTCATAGTAGCTGTTAACGATCTTTTGTATTACTGTGGTGTCAGTTGTTACTTCTCTTCTTTCATTTCTGATTTTGTGCATTTGGGTTCTCTCTCTTTGTTTCTTGCTGAGTCTAGCTAAGGGTCCATCAATCTTGTTTATCTTTTTTAAAAACCAGATCTTTCTTTCATTGATCCTTTGAATTGTTTTTTTGGTCTCTATGTCATTTATTTCTGCTCTGATCTTTACTATATCCTTCCTTTTACTTGCTCTGGGGTTTCCTTTTTGTTTGCTTTCTAATTCATTAAGTTGTGAGGTTAGACAGTCAATTAGAAATTTGTCATGTTTCTTGAGGTAGGCCTGTAGTGCTATGAAATCCCCTCTCAGAACTGCTTTGGCTGCATCCCATAGAATTTGTGTTGTTGTGTGTTCATTTCCTTTGGTTTTCAGGAAGTTTTCATTTCTTCCTTGATCTCCTCGGTAACCCATTAATTGTTTAATAACATGCTATTTAGCTTCCATGTGTTCACATGTCTTTGCATGTTTTTGTTGCAATTGATTTCTAGTTTCATGCCATTGTGATCTGAGAAGTTAATCTTGATATGATTTCAATCCTCTTGAACTTGTAGAGATTTAGTTTGTGTCCTATCATGTGGTCTATCTTTGAGAATGTCCCATGTGCACTTGAGAAGAATGTGAATTCTGTAGTTTTGTGGTGTAATTCTCTGTAGATATCTATTAAATCCATTTGGTCTGGTGCTTCATTTGGAGTGCCTGTTTCCTTGCTAATTTTTTGTCTAGAGGATCTATCCAGTGCTGTCAACGGGGTGTTGAAGTCCCCTGCAATGATTGTATTGCTGTCAATTTATCCTTGGAAGTCCTCCAGAAGATTTTTAATATATTTTGGTGCTTCTATATTGGGTGCATATATGTTTATCAAGGTTATATCTTCCTGTTGTATAGATCCTATCAATATTATGTAGTGGCCTTCTTTGTCTCTAGTTATGGTCTTCATTTCGAAATCTATTTTATCAGATATTAGTATTGCTACCCCAGCTTTTTTTTCCTTTTCATTTGCTTGGAAAATTTTTTTCCATCCTTTCACTTTCAACCTATGTGAGTCTTTTGTTGTGAAGTGGGTCTCTTGTAAACTACATATAGATGAGTCATGCTTTCTTATGCAATCAGCTACTCTGTTTCTTTTTATGGGAGCATTCAGTCCATTTACATTTAAGGTGATTATTGATATGTACTTATTTTTCTGCCATTTTTGTTTAGTTTGGTTCTATTTTTTCTTCCCATTTCTCCTGCGAATTACAGCAGTCCTTTTAACATTTCTTGCAGTGCTGGTTTGGTGCTAATGTATTCCCTTAGCCTTTTTTTTTTTTTTTTTTGTCTGGGAATCTCTTTATTTGACCTTCTATTTTGAATGACAGCCTTGCTGGGTAGAGTAGTCTTGGATTCAGATCCTTGTTTTTCATGACCTTGATTACTTCATGCCACTCCCTTCTGGACAGTAGTGTTTCTGTTGAGAAGTCAGCTGAGAGCCTTATGGTGGTTCCTTTGTTGGTAACCCGTTGCTTCTCTTTTGCTGCTTTTAGGATTCTCTCTTTGTCTTTAATTTTTGGCACTTTGATTACTATGTGTCTTGGTGTGGGCCTGTTTGGGTTCTTCTTACTTGGGGCTCTCTGTGCTTCTTGAACTTGAATGCCTTCTTCCTTCACCAAATTAGGGAAGTTTTCTGTCACTATTTCTTTGAATATATTGTCTAACACTTGCTCATTTTCTTCTTCTTTGGGGACTGCTATGATAGGAATATTATTACGTTTCCTGTTGTCCCACAGTTCTATTCAGCTGTCTTCCTGTTTTTTAATCGTTTTTTCCTTTTGGTTTTCTGATTGGTTGATTTTTTTCTACCTTGTCTTCTAATTCGCTGATCTGGTACTCAGCTTCCTCTACTCTGCTCTTTAGACCTTCCAATGTGTTCTTTATGTCTTATATGTCACTATTGATTTCTTCTTGGTGGTTTTTAATTTCCAATTGGTTAATTTTCAGCATCTCTATGTCCTTACTCATACTGTTGAGCTTCCTCAAGATCATGGCTCTGAGTTCTAGCTCTGTTAACTTGCCTAACTGCTCCACATTGATATCATCTTCGGTGGATGTCTCTTGCTCTTTCATTTGGCTTTTGTTTCTGTGTTTCACCATTTTGGCTATCACAATTAGCTTTGGAGCCTGCTAAGTTTTCCCTGTGGGTATTGGTGTTCTGCTGTTTGTGGCTCCCTCTCCTGCATTTGGATGAGTGAGGGAGGACCCACGTTAAACACCACTGTCAAGTCTTACTTTCCTGGTTAGAGTTGCTAGCCCAGGAATGGTACTGTTATCCTCTAGCCTTTTGCCTATAGGCTAGCAGTCCAGGTTACTTGAAGAGTTTTGGTTTGTCAGTTGATTGAAAAACTTTCTCAGGTGCTCAGCATAAAGGGATTTCCCAAGGGTGGGCCAGATGCTTGTTGTTAGTAAGTCTCAATTTGCATTTCACTGGCCCACAGGGTGGGGTTGAATCTCCGAGGGAGGGGCTGGTGCCTCTCCCCAGAGCCCTGGGAAGAAGCAATATGGTCACCGTCCTGCATGGCTGGCACTCAGCAAAAGCTCTGAGCACCCTCTAAGTCCTGAATGTCCCCACACAGTTTCAGTCCAGTCCGTCCTCCCTCTGCTGGAGCCCAAGGTGAGTGGCTGTGGCTACTTTAGCCTCTGTCCTGGCTCTGCGCTGTGGAGCCGCTTGGTGCTTTAACCCGAAGGTGTTGCTCACATCTAAGGCTGCTGCCGAGCTGCCTACCATGGGCTCCCAGCCCCCGTCTCGCTCTTTCGCAATCATACCAGGATCGAGTCAGTGTCCCTGATTATATGGTCCTCACAAGCTGCTTTTCTGTTGCTTTTTCTTGTCCATTTGTCTGTGTTTAGTTGTAATTCCAGTTTGGTCCTGGGAGACAGTCTGTGTAGCTTCCATTCACTCCACCGCCATTTTGGAATCTTCAATTGATACATTTTCTTAAGGACACTTTTACAAAGTCACCTAAGAGTTCGATAACTGTATCATACTTCCTAAGAAGCTGCACATAGGAAAAGTACACTGTCATAACAGCCTGGAGTAGTCCATGACTCCTGTAGAACAAGCAACACCCAATCTGAAAGAAAGTAAGTTCTAACTTCCAGTTCTATCCAGAATCTTACCACTTCTCCCCACCTCTTCCTCTACCACATTGGTCCAGATAACATTTCTCACCCAGATTATTGCAATTCCCTTCCTTCTAGTTGGGCTCTGTGTTTCCAAAATTGTGATGCTATTGTAGTTTAACCTAGTTATTAATAAAAGAAAAGGAGCAAAGGGAAGGCCAATTATTATAGGCATTCATTTGTGCAGCTTTGCAGGGAAGCTGCAGCTTAATACTCCCCAGGAAGCCACCTGTCCCTCACAGATCACTGGGGGAGGGGACTGGACACGGGAAGAATAGATGCATGCCCAGTCAAGTCTGGGTGAAATATGGAAGGTACTTGCCTGTCAGTCACACTTGGCAACAGGTCATTGACCAAAGTAGGTGTGGCCATGGCAAGCCTGGGAAGATTACAAATATTTAATATCATAAACAGAGAGGTTCATCCTCTTGTTCTCTTGGCTCTTGGCTCTCTTGTTGTAGGGGGCATGCTCTCTTGGTTTCCCTGCATTTGCCCACATGGCTGGACTAATGGATTACAATTAGCCTAATGCTAAACCAGACCCAATTCCAACATGGAACAGAAACTTTGGACACTGTCTCTGCTTTTAGCTCTACTGACTCACCAGCTGCACATCTTCCAGGATTAGATTAAAGTAAATGGGACTTTGGAAACCCAGACATGTATTTCCGGGCAAATAAAAATCACTCGTCATCCCATGAAAGTCTCAGAAAATTCTTTTTCTTGAGATATTATAAGGACCCCACCCCAAACACTCAGTGAGGAAAGGGATACTTCACTTTCACCAGTGAATACCCCACTTTCACCGATAATTGCACACACACAAATATATTTATTTTCAACACTATGACAGGGAGTTCCTTTTAAAGAACAAAACAGAACAAAAGGACACCATTTCTGCCCTTCATACTCTGAAGTATCCCAACTCACTAAGAGGAGATAAAAAATTGAGTTCTTATGATAGCCTAAAAGGCCCTCAGTATTTGGTAACCACCCCTAGCTAATCTAGCTTGACCTCTATAACATCCTTTACTCACCTGCTCACTTATTTTATTCCAGCCAAATTGGCCTTCTTGCTTCTTCAAAAGCAGGATGTGCAGGTGCTCACCTCAGGCCCTTTGCACTGGTTATGCTCTGCTTTGCCTTTGCCTAGAATCTATGTGGTCCCCCCTTACTTTCCTTCCAATCTTTTGCTCAAGTGTCACCAGCTCAATGAGGCATATCCTGGTCATCTGTTTTAAATGATAATGCATCCCCCCATTCCTCCAGTCATTCTGAACCACTTCTGTGTTTTCCTTTTTTTACACCTACCTTTCATTTTCTAACTAGCTATTTAATTCACTTAGTTTTACTCTGATTATAGTCTAGCCCCACTCTTGTAAGATTCATAATGATAAAGAATTTTGTCTGTTTTGTTCACATAGATCTAAGGCTAGCACACAGGCAAGCCACCCAGGAATATTTGTTGAATGAATTGCTGAACAATAATTGCCATAAGCCTCCCTGCTTGGTAAGATTTAAGCAAAATGATAATGATCAAATGGAACTCATGAAAGCACAGTACTGTTTGATAGTTAGACGCTAGGAAAACTTAGAAAGGCACCAAGAAAATTATTGCTATTTCATGTTCAGTTTTAGATGATCATCTGTTATCTTCTTCTAAAAGATTCTCTTGCAGCAACAAATTGAGAACCTATTTAAAGAAATAATGATGGAAAACTTCCCTAGCCTGGTGAAAGAAATTGACACACAAGCTCAGGAGGCGCAGAGTCTCAAACAAGATGAACCCAAAGAGGCTCACACTATGACACATTATAATTAAAATGCAAAAGGTTAAAGACAAAGAGAATCATAAAGGCAGCAAGAGAAAAGCAGTTAGTTACCTACTAGGGAGCTCCCATAAGATTGTCATCTGATTGCTCAACAGAACTGCAGGCCAGAAGGGATTTTATCACACTCAAAGTGATAAAAAGGAAGGCTACACAAAAATTACTCTACCCTGCAAAGCTATTATTTTTAGTCTAAGGAAAAATATATAGTTTGCTAGATAAGAAAAACCTAAAGGACTTCATCACCATCAAACCAGTATTACAAGAAATGTTAAAGGGGCTTCTTTAAAAAGAGAAGAAAAAAAAAAGATAAAAATATCAATAATAAAATGACAATAAGTATTGTACATACTTATTGATAATTACTTTAAATGTAAATGGATTAAATGTTCCATTCGAAATATATAGGATGGCCAAATGTGTAAAGAAAAAAAGACCCATTTGTACATATTCTTCCTTTGAGACCCACTTCAGATTGAAAAACACACAGACTGAATATAAAGACATGGAAAAAGATATTTTACGCATATGGAAACAAACAAACAAAAAGGCTGGGTTAGTAATACTTATATCAGACTAAATAGACTTTAAAACAAAGGCTAGCCTTGGCAAGTTTAGCTCAGTGATTATTGTGTAGGCCCATGGACCAAATGGTTGCAAGTTCGAACCTACCCTGGTCAGGGTCATGTGGGAGGAAACCAATCAATGTGTCTCTCTCACATTGATATCTCTCTCTCTGTCCCCTGCCCCCTCCCTTCCTCTCTATCTAAAGATCAATGGGAAAAATATCCTCGGGTGAGGATTAACCAAATAAATAAATAATAAAGTCTATAACAAGAGACAAAGAAGGACTCAGCTATTTTACCTGTGGGTATTTATCAAAAGAAACCCAAAACATTAATTCAAAAAGACATATGCACCCTTATATTTACTTCAGTATTATTTACAATGGCCAAGATATGGAAACAATCCAAGTGTCCATTAATATACAAATGAATAAAGAAGATGAGGTGGTACATACAGTGGAGTATTCGCCACAAAAAGAATGAAATGTTATTTGCAATAACATGAATGGGCATAGAAGGTATTAGGCTGAGTGAAATAAGTCAGACAGAAAAAGACAAATACCATATGATTACATGTGCAATCTAAAAAACAAAATAAATGAAAAAAGAAAACAGAAAAAAACTCATAGATACAGAGAACATTTTGATGGTTGGCAGATGGGAGGGAGGTAAATAAGGGGAACGAATTAATATGTGCAAATTTTCAGTTGTAAAAACAGTCACAGGGATGTAAAAACAGGGGATATAGTTAATAATATTGCAATAATTATGTATGGTGTCAGATGGGTACTAGATATATTGGGTTGATTACTTTGTAAATTATATAAATGTCTAGTCACTATATTGTACACTTAAAACTAATATGTCAACTGCAATGAAAAAATGTTTTAAATGTTTTAAGAAAAGATTCTCTCACTGATTGCAAGCCTACCTCAAACTCCTAGCCACAACAATAATAATAATAATAATAACAACAACAGTAACAACTATAATCAAATTAGTCCCTTACATTTATGAACCATTTCAGAATTCACTAATATTTGTTTTTTCATTATCTTATTGAATCCTCATGAAGAATCTATAATTTATGTAGTCAACTATTTGGTGGATTGAAAATACTACTTTTAACCATAAAGTTACTTCCTTTTTTTATTGCTATTTTAATTTTTATTTTGGCTTCAATATTGAAAGGGGTTAATTTATTCTGAAAGGATATTATATAAGGTAAAAATTGTTGACAATGCTTCAAAAATTTTCCAGAACAGTTAGATAAGAATAAAGAGCTTTGTAGTTGTCATTTTGTCATCGTTATTTAGTTCAAAGCCAGGAATTTATATTTGATTTCAAAGCTTTTTAAAAGCTCCAAAGAAAATTATTTTTTGCTTATTTTAAAAGTCCACTTTTTGAAATCAGTCTCAAACTCTAAAAAGTTTTACAGAAACTGCAAATACGACTGGACATCTGAGAGCACTCAGTTTATCAGCAGCGCAGGAGGTGGAGTGGTTGCCTTAGGGACCAAGCTGGAGGTGGAAGCAGAGGAGAGTGGGTTCATTATTCTGCTGCTGAGACAGCCCTGCCCACATCTGCCAGCCTGCAGCACCAGAGCTCCAGGCTTTCCCTAAGGGTCCAACAGGCCCAGGCTTTGCCACCACTTTGCTTTATTTTACAGATATCTTACAATGGGAGAAGACATGAAATTTGCTAAAATTTATGAGATTACTTTTAAAAAGGACTTTTAGAACTTATATGCATGTATGCTTAACCAATGGACATAGACAACAATGCTGGGGCCGGGGGTGGGATCAGGAGGAAGGTGTCTAGGGGGGAAGAGAAGAAACATCTATAACAAAAATAAATAAATAAATTTAAGAGAAAAATTTTAAAAGGACTTTAATGAGCTTTCCTCAGCATGGAAAATTAAAGTTAAAAGACTAATTTTGGCTTCTTTTTTTCTGAGTCTAATGTATTTGGAAAATAATTTCAAGGTTGTGAGTTTATGGTCATGTCCCTGGGTCAGCAAAAACTGTTGGCTTAACACTGATCCTATTATTTTAATCATCCAAATACTTGTGTTCAATTGGTGCTTCCCTTCCTCTTGACCTCCACACAGCCTGCTTCTAACCTAGACCAGAACACTGTCACAGCCAAAAGCATCTCTGTGCCGAGATCTGACACATATTGATGGGATGTGCAAGTTGTAAGTAAAAGCTACTTCTAACATAAAACTGCATTTTCCAATCTATTTATATTTGATGTTTGATAAGAGGATAAAATGGGGAGTTTGGTAGTAGGGAATGAAGAAAGTGGAAATAAACTATGATTTCAAGAAACATTTGAAGTGGCAAAATTGAGAAGCAATTATTAATTTTAGGGCTTAATATGTGAAATGGCAGTGTGTGCCCATGAGAGAGAGAGAGAGAGAGAGAGAGAGAGAGTGTGTGTGTGTGTGTGTGTGTGTGTGTGTGTGTGTGTGTATTGAGGGTATAGTCTAGGGAAATGTGGCTATTTTATTTGATTAACCTTCAGAATCAACTGATTAATTGCAAATGATCTGTTGAGAGTCTCTGAGCAAAATATTTGTCATTAATTACACATACTTAACATTTACTAAAACTCTCAACCCAGGTGCATTAATTTTAGAAAAATAAATGTAACAGAATTCCTACTGTGTGGATAGAATATGGTTGAATGTCTCCTGTGGCCTATTGGACATTGGACATGATGTAGTTTAACAAGACCCACCCCACACTGAGCCATTGAAGTTAATGCCTCTGTATCCATGCCCTGGTTATTTTCAGCTTAGTCTCCAGTTTGGGAATGGCCCTTTCACCAAATGGGATTCCAGAGCTCCTCCAAACCTCCAGAACATTGATCCAGCAGAGCCCACTATGCATATGAGGGCACAGAGGGCCCCTGTTGGAGAGGACCAAGCAGAGCCTGACAGATGCACAGGAAGTTAAGTAAACAGTCAACATTTTGCAGGGCACATTCAAGCCAGAGCCTGTGTAATAAATTGGAATGTCGAGGAGATGCATAGGCACACGTGAATCATGAGGGGCTTACGGCGAGGGAGAGGCCTCTCCCCAGGTAGTCTGTTATGGGGCCTGAGGTGTTTGCAGCACCCAGAAAGGTGGAAGAGCTTAGCTGGGACCAGAGCCATGACACTGAAATCCCAGAGACCCCACGGCTCCTAGTCATGGCCACAGAACCAGGGCTCTAAGGAACCCAGGTGAAATTCCCTCCTTAGAGCTGCTCTAATGCTCCTTCTGGCTCTCCCTGCCTTGTGAAAACATAAACAGTACTTTCCAGTTATTGAAAGTTTTTCTTAAATATGTTAAAATTTAGAAAGGAATAACATCTAAGTAAATGACATTAACCCTTTCACTTCTAATAAAACATACAACCTAGGCTGGATTGATGTACCTGATTATTTGCCTCATGGCTATCAAAAATCAAGCCAGATGATAAAAAACAAATGCTTTTTAGTCTTTGAACTTGGAAGCAATAAAACAAAAAGATTCTGAGTGCTCACGGCTTTTGAGAAAACTTATTTTCATAGTGTTTGTGATATTACTTCCATACCTAATAAACGTCACCATAATAAACATACTGCATATGTTGTCTCCTAATCCTCAGTCAGGTGAGGATGCCATCCCATGTCACAGATGCTGAGTGTGAGGCACTGGGGAGGGAGTCGCCTGCCCTAGGCCCCAGCTGAAAGGGACAGGAGCTAGACAGTGAGCTGAGACCATGTGACCACACAGTGGTGACCTTCTTCCTATGCTGTTTGCCTCCTGGTTTACAGTCTGATTTCCTAGATTCAAAAATATTCCCTGAGTCTTGAAATCTTTAACACAACTAGTGAACATTGGTTAAAACAAATGTGATGTCAAAGGTAATTTCATCCAGAATGTATATTCTCCCATAGTTGTAATTTTCAACAAATGAGCAAAGGAACTTTCCAGTATGCTTCAGACACTTGAATAATAAACAATGGAACATCAAAAAGATTTGTGGAGTGCCTACTGTGTACCACATACTGTTCCAGAGTCTGGGCCTACAGGGTGATTTTGTCCTTGCCCGCGAAGAACATAGTTGGGGAGATGGTGGCTGGACAGGTGATGTCAGCATGACATAATAGGTGCTACGGTAGCAGTTTGCACCAGAAGGAGGCACCAAACCCAACTGATGGGGGATGGCTCTCAGAGTCATTCTGAGGAGGTGACATCTCAGCTGAACGTTGGAGTATAGTAGAAGCAGGTCAGGAGAAAGGAAACACCAGAAGGGGGAACTATGGGTGAATGAGGAAGTTCTAGATGAAGAAAACACCGTGAGCAGAAGGACCCAGCAGGAAACACTGCAGTTCTTTCTGGGAATGAAGAACATACCAATGTTGCTGGAGCTTAAAGGGTTTTCAGGTTGCACCCTGAATGCTGCTTCCTCAAGGAGCCGTTCCAGACCACCAAGTCATCTAAAGTCAGTCCTCCTCCTATTTGATCTCATAGCATCAGTCCTCACTATTTGTGATGATGTACCCATCTCTGTGTGTTTGTGTGTTTGTGTGTCTGGTGTGTTTCTCTCCCACTGCACTATGAAACCTATGACTGCAGAGACCAGGTCACTTTGGGGTATCACTGGAGAACCACACCTGCCCCAGCACACTGCAGGCTCTAAGTACTGGGTGGTTCTGTGGCTGGAGATGCATTTCAAAAGGTTGACAGGTAGAAATGCTTCCAACCTGAGAGATTAGCATGAACACAGACAGAGAGGTCAGTGTAACAGCACACAATCAAGTAACCTGAGCAGTTGGTACACCCGGTGGAGAACATGGCCTGAAGCTCTGTCCCAGTCCAATTCTGAGATCCTTCAAAGCTGGCCTGGGAAGGCTGGTGATGCTGAGATGGTGGGACACCTGAATGCTCTGCCATGTGGAAAGTGGCACTAAGTTGAGGTCTAAGCACAGGTAGGGTCTTGAGTTAAGACCCTACACAGAACACAGTTAAGAGATGCACATAACAGCCTGGCTGGTGTGGCTCAGTGGTTGAGCATGGACCCATGTTCCAAGAGGTCGCCAATTCAATTCCTGGTCAGGGCATGTGCCTAGGTTGTGAGCCAAATCCCCAGTGGGGGGAGGCAGTCGATGTTCTCTCTTATAGATGTTTCTGTCTCTCTCTCTCTCTCCCTCTCCCTTCCTTTCTCTCTAAAACCAGTAAAGAGGAAAAAAAAATTTAAAAAGAGATGCACAGAACAACCTTTGCCTTGTGTTAGCTTATGTCCACCAAGGATAAATCAAAATCATGCAGGAGCATGGCGCTGAATGCCAAATTCTAAACCCAAGAATCGTTTTATCTTGTGTTGAATGCTAGTGAAATGGCTGTCTTTGTGGAAAGCAAACTGTGAACACATATAGGTTTGTTCCAAAATGAATGAAAATATTTAATCTGGAGAGAGAATTTATAAAACTGCCAAGTGAGTGATGAAGTAGAGTGGAGGAACCTCACCTCCCACCCCTAGTCCAGGCAGAGAAGTTTTGAAGTCCTGGTTCCACACACTCTGTGTGACTCTGGGCAAAGATGTCACCTGCTGGCCCCATTGTCTCATCTGTAAATCAGGTGATGGATTCACCTGAACTTTCAGGCCTTTGCAGATAAACACAAGCCTTTGTATAATAAACACCTTGCATGCACCCAGGCTTTTCTAGCATTGTACTTTCAAGTTTGCAATATTTTTGTTAAACATCATAATCTGAAATTACATCATTTAGTAATATCATAAGAAATGTATCTTCTGCAATTCTGCTGAACTACAGTGTGATCACAGAAGCAACACTCTTGTATTGGAGCTTGTTTGTACTTTTATTAAACACTAAATTCTACATCCTTATGCTTTCAGCTATCTCTTAAAGTCATTGGTAAAATGCAGTTAAAACCCAGAAACACAAGTCTGAACTTATAAAAGAACTCATAAAAAACATCCTGAAATAATTCCAAAATGAAATACAAAATTGCCACATAATAACAGAGAAAAGCGAGGCCCAAGGCCTGCGCTTCCTAAGCATCTCTTCTCTCACCGACATAAGTATTTGTATGGGTGTGAGCATGCTCCACCGTACATTTATTGAGGATGAAGCTTTCCTCTGTGTCCTTGAGCTGCTCCCTCCTGCCTCTGCCCAGACCTTGCTCCATTATCATCCCACTCTCCCTCCTGATGTATCTTCATTTTCTGTCTGAATTGTTCCCTCCACTCACTCTATAAACATCTCCAACTCTCACTTTCTGAATGTACTGTATTTCATCAATTCTAAAACTTCCATTTTATACATTTAACATCTCTAAAACATTTCTTACAATGAAGGCCCTTTACAATTCTACTGAAAGTTTTTTCTTCTTTCGTGGAATATACACAGTGAGGTGCCTTGCAGCTGATGACAGCTGAGATCAGACATAATACAAGGCATGTCCCTCTCCCCATCCCCACCATACCACCTGCTTTGGGCTAGGCTCTTTGAGATTGTCAGAAAAATAGGATCACTTTGGATATCTTGGTTAATGAAGATTAGAATAAGCAGCCACAGACAGCTTCCGTATAAGCTTCCAGCCTGCAGAACTGGAAGGCTGTGGCTCATTGGTGAACAGCAGGAGCTCTAATGATTCAACACAGCGCTGCCGGCCCAGGAGCAACTCTGGTGCCAGCTCATGACTCAGCTGCTGCGGCTCTGCTTCTACAAAGTCAGCCTCCCATTCAAGCTCCCTAAAAGAAAAGATCAGATTGGCTCAGCCATTCATCACCTTGCCATCAGCAGGACTCTTTTGCCAGGCTGTTGACAGCTTACATAGATTAGACACCAACTCATTTCAGATCCAATCACCTGTGGCCAGAGCTAGGACAAGACCTGGTGACTTACAGGTAAAGAACAGGCTCAGAAGAGGCTGTGGCTTGGGAGATATTTATAACTTAATAGATTTATCTTCCCATCTGCCTCTAGCTGATTTTTCAGATTCTCTTTTCAATCAAGTTTTTCAAAAGAGTGATCTAAACTTGCTGCTCCCACCTCTATTTTTCAACCCAGTTCAATCAGACTTCCCTCCCAACACCTCTAGAGAACCCGCTCTAGCTGCACCCATTTTCATCATGGCCTTGTGTTTGCTCCAGTGAATGCTTTGCAGTCTCTACCTTACCAGCCATTGGGGCTGCAGCAGGGGTCCCGGTGATGTTGTTCATGCCCCTCGACCCCCTTCACTAAGCCGTACACCCATCTTCTAGGTGCTTCAAGAATTGGCTGCTTAAAGGCTCACAGCACAGCCCTTCCCCAGAGAACAACCCTCAGCTGATGGGAGCCCACAGGTGACATGTAGCTGATGAGGCTGCCTCAATGCTGTGGGGCTGGTTATGCTCCAGAGTGTCCCCTGGGGTCATGCTGATGCCGGATGCCAACTACACCCACATCTTCACTGAGCTTCTTCCCCTGTTCAATCCTTTGCCCCTCACATCTTTATACGTTTTCCTTAAGAGGACTTTCTCAATAAATCACCTGCCCAAGAAGCTCCATCTCAGACTGTTTCTAGGGAAACAACTAGGCTACCTTGTGCCTTGCAATTCTCTGCTCCCTTGATTTTTTTGTTACTACATTCTCCTCCTGTTTCCCATCCTTTAATTCTCAGTGTCTCCTGGAGTGGAGAACTCAGTTCTCTTTTCCCACTCCACAGCCGATGACACACCTTTAATAGCCAGTATTTCATAATGCTCCCTTTACTCTCCTGAAGTGGAATAGTACTGCATTCTGTAAGTCTCTTTTGCTGGAAAATATAACTATATATGTTTGTGTGTGGATGTATGTGTAAATGCAAAATAAAATTGAAATGTAAACGTGATTTTTAAATGTAAACGGTAATTTCATCAGTTCATTATTAAAATAAAAAAATACTTTTAAATATGAGAGATCAAAATGTAAATTAGGAAGAAAGAATGGCATAAGAGTGAAGAACATGGACTCTGGAACCAGACTGCCAGGTTTTCAGTTCCACAAGATTTCATTTAATAGCTGTGTGGCTTTGTGCAAGTGACTTCACCTCTCTGTGCTTCAAACTCCTATTTAACCTATTGGATGGCACTGTTATACATTTTATTTTTATTTTTTAAAAGTTATGTGTGAACACAGTGTCTGGAATATGTGAGTTTTAACTTTTCTGTTTTAGATAATAAATCATATTTTCTTTTGTTCTAGCACAGGGGTTGACCACTTTTTTTTTCTTTTGAGCAAGCCATATACTAAATAATTCAGGCTTTGTGGGCCATACACAGTCTCTGTAATATATTCTTTTTATTTTTTACAATTTATGAAAACTTAGCCTGTGGGCCTTAGTTTGCCAGCTCTGCTTTGGTTAAAGACCACAGGCAGTTTATATGTAGCATTAAGTAAAGTTTCCCATTTGCATCACTTGTGTTCTTTTTAAAACTGTAAAACATTGAAACATGAAGAAAAGTATAAATAGTGATATAATATGTGTGTACCTTTCACTCGACTATAAAAATATTAAATTTTGAATATTTACTTTTCTTCTTTTCCTGATGACACATAGCAACTATCCAGAAATTACTGTGTACACCTCCCACCTGTGGCCATTCACCAAAATCAGTTCTCTTCTCAGACCTGAGGTGAAACTACAGTTCCCAGACATTCGTGCATTTTGGTGTGGGCACGTGACTGAATTCTGGCCACAGGAACCTGGGTGCAAGCGATAATATCACCTCTATGCCCAGGTAGTGATTTGAAGATATACCTTACACATGGTCCTTCTCTCCATCTGCCACCTGAAGAGAGAGGGACCAAGGTCCACACAGTGGAAATAGCCAGGTTCCTTGAGTGGCCGTGTAAAACCAGGAACACCTATGCTAGACTGTGATGAAAGTGAGAATAAGTGCCATTTATTGCATTAAAACTATTAAATACCAGGTTTAATCTGTCAGAGCAGCTGGTGTTATACGATTTTTCATGTGACCCATGATTTTATGATTTTACTAAATGCGTGTTTGTCTATACATAATACATAGTACCAGTTTGTATTTTAAATATTTGAACAAATGGTTAAAAAATAGTACATAGCATTCCATAGTTGTGTGTGTGTGTGTGTTCAACTGTATATCTTTGAGATCTAGCCACATTGGTAAATGTTCACAGTTTATCAATGTTAATTATTTATTTGATTTAAATAAGCTACCTTAGGCCCATACAGATGTATTAAAATACTTTAATTAATATTTAAAAATGATGTGTTTGAATCTCCAAAAACATTTTAAATTATTTTCAGTTAGCATATAATTAGCACTAGTCAGCTTATGATACTCAGTGGTGAGATAATTTATATTTCACATTGAATTTTTACATATCTCCTTTTATATGCTTCTCCCAAAACACCCCTGTGAGTCAGAGGAGATTTGCATTGCCATTTCTAGTTTGGATGTGAGGAGTCGGATAGAGAGAAATGAAGAGCCTAGACTTTGGAGTGAGAAGCAGGCGCAAACCCAAACACCTGCTGGTTGTGTGGCTGTGCATTTACCTGACCACTGCGCATCCTAGGTGCTCCTTTCTGAAATGGGAATAAAACTGTACCTATGTCCTCGGATGCTCATGAGGATTAAATGAGGTTTGCATAGAAAGCACTTAGCCAATTGCTGCGCACATAGTAAGCAATCCCTAGATATTAACTGCTATAATCCTTGTGACTATATTATATGCAGTTAATATAAAACTACAAACCTGAGCGCACAGGCTCACTGAGGTAAACCATGATCATTAACCTGAGTGGCTGTTTGCTGAGTCTTTCCACCACATCTTTCCATTGTTTTCTTGTTTCATGTCCAGCATGACCTATTTACAATCACTAAAAATTGTTGATTTTGGTTTTTCAATTGTAAAGCAAACATTTTAAATCCCAAACATTCAGTCAATTTGTTCCCCATTCGTGCATTTTATCATTAGTGTCATCGGGTCCAGCACTCTGGGCTTCGCGGGTGCCCTGCATCAACCACACCTTTATTCTGCCTTCGCAGAATCCTTGTTTCCTTAAACCCAGGCTTTTCCTACAGATGCCTCGCGCGCAGTCGCGTTTCTGTTCCAGGGGTATGCATCTTCTCACTTCTTTTCTTTTCCTCCAGATTAATTCTCTGATGTTCCTCCTATGACATTTTCATCCCTCTTTCAACTTTTAGATTTTAGCTTCTGAATCTAGGTTGTTGTCACTGAATTGTAAACAGCTGTTATTGTTTAGTTTGGTATCAGTGGTTTCTTCAAAACCGAACCTGTACTTCAAAATTCGGTTTGTATATAGCAAGGGCTAAGAACACACAATCTTTTCATTGTTGTTGTTAATCCTCAACTGAGGGTATGTTTTCCATTGATTTTTAGAAAGAGTGAAAGGAAGGGAGGGGGAGGAGGGGGAGAGAGAGAGACATTGATGTGAGGGAGACTTATCGATCGGTTGCCTCCCACATGCACCCCGACTGAGGCTGAGGATCAAACCTACAACCCAGGTACCTGCCTTTGACTAGGAATCAAACCCGTGACCTTTTGGTGTGCAGGTTGACACTCTAAGCACTGAACCACACTGGCCAGGGCAACACACACTCTTATCATTAAAAGCAAAACAGAATACCTCTTTTCCATGGTCATCCCACTAATACTTTTTCCTGTAACCAGGTCTTTTCACTCCAAGCCATGGCATTTCTTCCAGCCTCCACTGGAAACATACGAGATCAAAGGAAAAATTAAAACCACTACACAAAGAACCAATAACCTTAGGGGAAGGGCTTCAGAGAGAGAAATATCTAGCTTGTTTCCTAATTTCTGATCATTAAATTGCTTATTGTCCTGAATTCTCATCAGTCACATTTATAAATAGGTGAGCCTCTATGGGAAAGTAACAGAAGTGAGCAAGGATGGAAGGGAAGGCGTCTCTGGCTAACCCGAGAGCTGAGGAGGCCAGAGCCCAAGGGGTGGGTACTCTGGTCAGTATGTGCCAGGTGAGCAAGCCCCTCTTCCTTGCCCATTCCAGGGCTGTTTCTGCATGTAGAAAGTCTCTTCCCCAGAGGGCATTCTGCTCTGTTATTTAAAGACTGAACAGCACTGGCAAAGAGCCTAATTGGTCTTACTATATGCTGAGCAAAATTTCACCCAGTTAATGCATTAAACCTCTAATTCTTTCATTTGTATTGCAGGAGCAGAGATAGCACCATCTACTTCCCATGGCATTACAGGAGAGGTATTTAGGCCTTTTCAGTGGCTCTGACTCTGTGCCTCCTACACTAACCCTAATTCAAGATCCAAGAGATAGTATCAGGTTTAAGAGCATTAAGTTCCATGAAAATAGGGCACTGCATTTAGACATTCTCCCTGGAGACTCTGGGAGGGGCGATGTGAAATGGCCTGCTTAAAGATAGAAGTTAATTGGCAGACTTAAGATAGTTGACCAGAACTGTAGATTAATTAGCCACTGTGATGGAGAAAGAGAACATTTTGCAGAGCTGTGTATTTTTAGATATTAGGTCAAATGGAAAATAAGTAAAAAAAGTAGTAAGATTTTAAAAGATATTTCTTCTCTGCCTGTAAACTGAGGTGGATGCTCTAGTCAGTAAAGAGGTAAAAAGATAAGGCTTCTTCCTTCTCACATCCAAGGAGTTCAGTTTCCAGTCCTTTCCTGGGCAGGAAAGAGAAGAATCTTGAATGAAATTCACATTTCTTACATAGCCTTATATTTCAAATCGTGATGATACTTAGACATCTTAGATTTCCCATATTATATAGGTAGGTGGTTTTGTTTTCTTAAAATTACCTTATGATAATCTTATAAAACTACATAAAACAAGAATAGAGTCTATTTTGTTCATTAGATGTCAAGGGAAATAATACTTCAGACATTTTTACTATAAGATTCCTGACACAATTTTCTTAAACTCAACTTATGAGGAAATTATTTATGTACAAAACTGAATCTATTTAAAATGTGCAATTCTATGAGTTTTGACAGTTATATACACCCGAGAAACCACCACCACAACTAAGACACAGAACATTTCCATCACCCTCAAAAGATTCCTCCTGCTTATAACCCATCCCTCGCTCCATCTGCAGCCACAGGTGACTACTCACTAGCTTGTTTTCCCCACAATTTTTTTTAAAGCCAACAAGTTGTTTGTTTTCACTTCTGGTGATGAGTAAAAGATGGCCACTGAAGTAAAGAAATTTTGAGGTTATTTTGAAAGACCTTCCAGTACCTTTGTCACTTACAAGTACTAATTCACAAAACTTATACTTTATCTTTTTCATTTTTCTAATGCCAGGTAAAGACAGATAAGGCTGAAGTTAAGTGGATAGCTCTGAGCATTTGAGAAAAGAGGTGCAATAGGGAGACCAGACACATCCTATCTCTCCTCTCTGGTACATTGAACAATGCACATTTGATAGCTAGATGTGTTAGCGTAAGTGTGTACACGGGGCGGGCAGGGGAGAACATTGGGCTGAGTCAAGTGGTTTCTACCTGGGTGGTTTCAGATAAGTGATTCTGCTTTCCCGATCTCTCTTACTTCTCTGGTAAAGTGAGAAAGCAGTACTAACTGATCTCTAGAGGCTCTCCCAGGTCTACAAATCCATGTTGAACCATAAACAAGTGACTGTGGGTTGTTAGAAGCCAAGTTAGGCACCTGGAATGAAAACAGAGCCAAAGTATGTAAAAGAAATATTGTATACCACTCCATCTCTCTTGCAGAAATGACCCTTTAACCTCAATTGTCTGGCACAAGTATAAGTTCAATTGTCTTTCTTGACTCTTTTAACCTTTATTTTAATGATTCTATCATATGATCTTATTTTGAGAATAAAGAGGAAAATACATAAAAAGTAAACAACACTAAGTCTCTGTACTTAGAAAAATATTGTTTTCTTTGAGGAAGTATTATGTTAACTTTTTTTTTTAAGACTGCAATATTTTAACTCAGCTGCTGGGTCACCTTTATTTAAGAAGGCTTTGAAACTAATTAATACAAAAATTATAATTTTCTAACACTTATTTTAGCAACTAGGAAGAAAAGCAAAAAAAATATTTGAGCCCTTTCTGAATAACTTATTTCAAACAGATTACCCATACAGGCAATTACAGTGCCATTTCAAGTTGAGATATATTTAAAGTTATAACTAAGGTTATAACATCATTCTTTTAGTAAGAAACATGTTCAGAGGAGGCGCAAGTCAAACTTCAAAAGCACGTTTCTGGTTTTTCAGAGATAATTCTACATGTTTTTCTAACTCTTACACAGTTTCTAATTTTGAAGATTTGAATCTTGCAAATATTCAACTTATTTATTTGGGGGTTGCTGAACTGGTCTGTGGATTAGATAATTTCACCCCTCTTTAAGATTACCCTCTGGTACAACTTATTTTTGTAATATATGTAATGACTAAAACTTGAATTTTTTTCATTATAATGATATTTGTGGATTTTAGCATTTTGTAATAGAACCAAAAGAAGTCACATGAGTTTTTCAGACCCTCTGTCTAAATCAAATCTAAATGACATTTAAAAAAATTTTATCCATTCAGCAAACTAAAACAAAGAGAAAATATATTTTAACTGCAAACAAATTTGAATATTTTATTTTTTAAGAGTTTTTTTAAAATTATTGATTTTAGAGAGAGGGGAAGAGAGGGAGAGAGAAAGAAACATGGATGTGAAAAAGAAACATGAACCAATTGCCTCCTGAACGTGCCGCAACTGGAGATTGAACCCACAATCTAGGTATGTGCCCAGAATAGGAATTGAACCTCCAAACTTTCCATACATGGGACAATGCTCCAAACAACTGAGCCACACTGGCAGGGCCAAAGTTAAATATTTTCTAACATAATTTTAGAACATGGAAATAATTTCTGAATCTAAAACAAACTGATAATTTTTTTCCAAGCAATGGCAAAACTTTTCTTTTTTTAAATTGATTTTTAGAGAGAGAGGTAGGGAGGAGAGAGAGACAGAAATATCAATGAGACAGAACATTGATTGGTCGCCTCCTATATGCCCCCTATTGGGGATTGGGCCCACAACCTGGGCATGTGTCCTAACTAGGAATCGAACCAGCAACCTTGGTGCATGGGGTCAACACTCAACCACTGAGCCACACCAGCTGGACCAAAACTTTACTTTTAAGCAGTTAGTTACATTTTTTAACTTTTAATATTAAATAATAGGCTAAATATAAACAGTATTAAAAGATGAAATTTATATAAAATATATACATACACATTTAGTGGTGTTTTCAGCTAAAATACTGAAACAGTTTAAAAACAAAAACTATAGTGAAGACTTCATGCCAAAATAGCTTAAATTGATAATTTCTTCAATGAAGAGATTCATGTCTAGTAACATAATAAACTAACACGCTAGTATAATTTGTTTTCTAATTAAATTAACTCTGAGGCTGTAATTTCATTATTTTAAAATAAAAAATATTTAGTCTATACCGAGCAAGCTTTTATGTGAAGTTTATTTTGTTTTTGTTTTTTAAATAAATAGATTGCTGGAAGTTAGTAGGCACTCAATACTTTGCTGCCTTAAGAGAAGTTTAGGTCAGATGTTAAGCTTTATCACTTTGACACTGTCCTTAACTCACGTAGGAATGTAAAAAAGACCTTAACAATTTTGAAAACATAAATACTTAGTCACACAAAATTTTTTTTTATCATAGTGTTAGTTTAATAGTGAGAAATTATGAACATTCAACAGAAGGAGGATATGTAATTTCTGATAAACCAAGTGCTTGAAAATTGCCTAGTTATATAGTAGGAATACAATAAATGGTTGTTAAATGAATGAATACATCCACAGGATGGAATATTATGCAATCATGTAAAATTATATTTATATCATTCTTAATAATGTGAAGTTATTAAACATTGGGGGGAAATGATGTTAAAAAGTTTATCTGGAATATGGTATAACTACCTGTTTGTTTGTTTGTTTATTTCAGTATACCAGATAATCTCCTTAATTACTTTTTAAAAAATTTTTTATTAATTTATTTTTGTTACAGATGTTTCTCCTTTTTTCCCCCAGATACCCTCCTTCCCATTCCCCCACACCCCATACCTGGCTTTGTTGTTCGTGTCCATCGGTTATTCATACATGCATATAAGTTCTGTGGTTTATCTCTTCCCTCCTCCTACTACCTCTCTTCTGAGGGTTGTCAGTCTGTACCCTACTTTCACAACTCTGGGTTCACCCAATTCCTCAGACTGTTATGTTCATTATATTCCACATATAAGCGAGATCATGTGATATTTGTCTTTCTCTGCTTGGCTTGTTACGCTTACGACAATACTCTCCAGATCCCTCCATGTCGTCTCAAAGGATAAGAGATCTTTCTTTCTTACAGCTGCATAGTACTCCATTGTGTATATGTACCACAACTGTTTTATCCATTCGTCTACTGATGGACACTTGGGCTGTTTCAGATCTTAGTTATTGTAAATAGTGCTGCTATGAACATGGGGGTACATGTATTCTTTGTGATTGGTGTTTCAGGCTTCTTAGGGTGTATTCCTAGCAGTGGGATCAGTGGGTCAAATCGCAGTTCAATTTTTAATTTTTCAAGGTAACACCATAGTGTTTTCCATAGTGGCTGCACCAGTCTGCATTCCCACCAGCAGTGTACTAGAGTCCCCTTTTCTCCACACCCTCGCCAACACTTGTTGTTTGATGATTGGTTGATGGCAGCCATTGTGACAGGTGTGAGGTGATACCTCATTGTTGTTTTAATTTGCATCTCTCTGATGATTAGTGATGTTGAGCATTTCTTCATATGTCTCTTGGCCATTTGTATGTCCTGTTTGGAGAGGTGTCTATTCAGCTCCTCTGCCCATTTTTTAATTGGGTTCTTTGTCTTCCTTTTGTGGAGTTGTATGAATACTCTATATATATTGGAAATTAATCCCTTATCTGATGTATCATTGGCAATTTTGCTCTCCCATACAGTGGGTAGGCTTTCCATTTTGATAACTGTATCTTTTGCTATGTAGAAGCTTTTGAGTTTGATGTAGTCCCATGTGTTCAATTTTTCCTTTGTTTCTGTTGCCTTAGGTGATGTATCAATGAAAATTCTGTAGCCTATGATGTCGGAAATTTTGTTGCCTACATTTTCTTCTAGGATTTTTATGGATTCATGGGTCACATTTAAGTCTATTATCCATTTTGAGTTTATTCTTGTGTATGGCGTAAGTTGATGGTCTAGTTTCAATTTTTGCATGGAGCTGTCCAATTTTCCAAACACCATTTATTAAAGAGGCTGTCTTTACTCCATCATATGCTCTTGCCTCCTTTGTCAAATATTAATTGAGCATAATGTCTTGTGTCAATATCTGGGTTCTCTGTTCTGTTCCATTGGTCTATATGCCTGTTCTTGTGCCAGTACCAAGCTTTTTTTATTACAGTAGATTTGTAGTATAACCTGATATTCGGCATTGTGATCCCACCTACTTTGTCCTTCTTTTTCAAGATTGCTGTGGCTATTTGGGGTCTTTTTTGGTCCCATATGAACCACTGAAGTATTTGTTCTAGTTCTGTGAAATATGTCATTGGTATTTTGATGAGGATTGCATTGAATCTATAGATTGCTTTGGGTAATATGGACATTTTAATGATGTTAATTCTTCCAATCCATGAACAAGGTATGTGCTTCCACTTTTTTACATCTTCCTCTATTTCTTTTTTCAATGTCTTGTAGTTTTCTGCAAATAGGTCCTATACATCTTCGGTTAAGTTTATTTCTAGGTATCTGAATTTTTTTGCCACGATGGTAAATGGGATTTTTTTTTTTTAGTTTCTCTTTCTGTGGTTTCATTATTGGTATATAAGAATGCTGCCTATTTCTTGACATTAATTTTGTATCCTGCTACTTTGCCAAATTCATGTATTAAGTCTAGTCAATTTTTTGATGGAGTCTTTAGGGTTTTCTATGTATAATATCATGTCATCTTCAAATAATGACAGTTTCTCTTCCTCCTTTCCAATTTGGATACTTTTAATGTTTTATTCATGTCTGATTGCTGTGGCTAAGACTTCCAGTTCTATGTTAAATAAGAGTGGCAAATGTGGGCATCCCTGTCTTGTTCCCATTCTTAAGGAAAATGCTTTTAGTTTTTGCCCATTGAGTATGATGTTGGCTGTAGGTCTTTCATATATGGCCTTTATTATGTCGAGATAAGATCCCTCTATTTTCACATTGTTGAGCATTTTTATCAGAAATGGGTGCTGGATTTTGTCGAATACTTTTTCAGCATCTATTAATACGATCATGTGTTTTTTCTTTTTCATTTTGTTTATGTGGTGTATCACATTTATTGATTTGCGAATATTGTACCAGCCTTGCATCCCTGGGATGAATTCCACTTGGTCATGCAGAATAATTCTTTTTGATGTATTGCTGGAACCGATTTGCTAGTATTTTCTTCAGGATTTTGATGTCTATGTTCATCAGGGATATTGGCCTGTAGTTTTCTTTTTTTGTAGTGCTTTTTCTGGTTTTGGAATTAGAATTATGCTGGCCTCATAAAACGAGTTTGGAAGTGCTCCTTTTTCTTGAATTTTTTTGAAATAGGTTGAAGAGAATGGGTGTTAGTTGTTCTTTGAATATTTGGTAAAACTCCCCTGTGAAGCCATCTGGGCCAGAGTTTTATTTGCTGGAAGAGTCTTGATTACTCCTTCAATTTCCTTAGTTGTTATTGGTATGTTCAAGTTTTCTATCTCTTCCCGGTCCAATTTTGGAGACTATGTGTTTCTAGAAATTTGTCCATTTAACTTCGATTGTCAAATTGATTGCTATATAATTGTTTATAGTAGTTGTTAACAATCCAGTGTATTTTTGTGGTGTCAGTTGTTACTTCCCCTCTTTCATTTCTGATTTGTATATTTGGGTTCTCTCTCTTTGTTTCTTGGTAGGTCTAGCTAAGGGTTCATCAATCTTCTTTATCTTTTCAAAAAATCATCTCTTTGTTTCATTGATACTTTGAATTATTTTTTCAGTCTGTATGTCATTTATTTCTGCTCTGATCTTTACAATTTCTTTCCTTCTACTCACTCTGGGGTTTTCTTTTTGTTTGTTTCTAATTCTTTAAGTTGTGAGGTTAGATAGTCTACTAGAAATTTTTCTTTTTTCTTGAGGTAGGCCTGTAGTGCTATGAACTTCCCTCTCAGAACTGCTTTTGCTGCATCCCATAGATTTTGTGTTGTTGTGTGTTCATTTTTATTGGTTTCCAAGAAGTTTTTAATTTCTTCCTTGATCTCCTCAGTAACCCATTCATTGTGTAATAACATGCTATTTAGCCTTGATGTGTTCAAATGTCTTACATGTTCTTGTTGCAATTGATTTCTAGTTTATGCCATTGTGATCTGAGAAGATGCTTAATATGATTTCAATCTTCTTGAACTTGTAGAGACATAGTTTGTGTCCTAATACGTGGTCTGTCTTTGAGAATGTCCCATGTGCATTTGAGAAGAATGTAAATTCTGCAGTTTGGGGGTATAATTCTCTGTAGATATCTTTTAAATCCATTTGGTCTAGTGCTTCATTTAGAGTCTCTGTTTCTTTGCTAATTTTTTTGTCTAGAGGATCTAGCCAGTGATGTTAGCAGGGTGTTAAAGTCTCCTGCTATGATTGTATTGCTATCAATTTCTCCTTTGAAGTCCTCCAGAAGTTTTTTAGTATATTTTGTTGCTCCTATATTAGGTGCATATATCTTTATCAAGGTTATATATTCCTGTTGGATAAATCCTTTCAATATGGTCTGCGAAGTTCTTTATTTGACCTTCTATTTTGAATGATAGCCTTGTTGGGTCTTGAATTCAGATCCTTTTTTTTATGACCTTGATTACCTCATGCCATTCCCTTCTGGCTTGTAGTGTTTCTGTTCAGAAGTTAGCTGAGAGCCTTATGGCGGTTTCTTTGTAGGTAACCTGTTGCTTATCTCTTTCTGTCTTTAGGATTCTCTCTTTGTCTTCAAATTTTGGCATTTTAATTACTATGTGTCTTGGTGTGGGCCTGTTTGAGTTCTTCTTACTTGGGGCTCTCTGTGCTTCTTGAACTTGAATGCCTTCTTCCTTCACCAAATTAGGGACATTTTCTGTCACTATTTCTTTGAATATATTCTCTAACCCTCGCTCATTTTCTTCCTCTTTGGCGACTCCTATGATGTGAATATTGTTACGTTTCCTGTTGTCCCACAGTTCTCTTACGCTGTCTTCCTGTTTTTTAATTGTTTTTTTCTTTGGTTTTCTGATTGATGATTTTTCAACCATGTGTTCTAATACACTGATTCAGTCCTCAGCTTCCTTTACTCTGCTGTTTAGTCCTTCTAGTGTTCTTTATTTATACTATATCATTCTTGATTTGTTCTTGGTGGTTTTTAATTTTCAATCGGTTGATTTTCACTGTTTCTGTGTCTATACTCATGGTGCTCATGTTGCTACACATGCTGTTGAGTTTCCTCAAGATCATGGCTCTGAATTATAGCTCTGTTAACTTGCTTAACTGCGTTTCATTTATTTCATCTTTGGTAGAGGTCTCTTGTTCTTTCATTTGGGATTTCTTTCTTTGTTTCATCATTTTGGCTATCTCAGTAAATTTTGGAGCCTGCCAAATATTCCCTATGTTTGTTGGTGTCTGCTGTTTGTGGCTCCCTCTAATGGGTTTGGATTAGCGAGAGAGGTCCCACATTAAACACCACTGTGATGTCTTACTTTCCTGGGTAGAGTTGCAAGCCCAGGAATGGTTCAGTTATCCTCTACCTTTTTGCCTGAAGGCTATCAGTAGCGGCTACCTGAAGAGCCTTGGCATCTCAGTTGAATGAAAAACTCCCTCATGTGTTCAGTTTAAGGGGATTTCCTAAGGGTGGGGCAGATGCTGATTGTTAATGGGCCTAAATTTGCATTTCAATGGCCCACCTGGGTGGGGTTGAATCTCTGGGGAGGGGCTGCTGCCTCTGCCCAGAGCCCTGGGAGGGAGTAAAATGACCACCATCCTGCGTGGCCGCAACTCAGAAAAAGCTCTGAACTCCCTCCAAATCCCAAATGTCCCCACACAGTTCCAGTCCAGTCCGCCCTCCCTCTGCCAGAGCCCAAGGTGAGTGGCTGTGGCTATGTTAGTGCTCTGTTCCGGCTCTGTACTGTGGAGCTGCTTGGGAGTTTAACTCCAAGGGCATTGCTCACAGCTAAGACTGCTGCTGTCCATTGGCTCCCAGGCCCCCTCTCACGCCTCCGCAATCCTACCAGGATTGATTCAGTGTCCATGGGTCCTCGCAAGCTGCTTTTTGTTGCTTTTCCCCAACAATTTGTCTTTATTTTAGTTGTAATTCGAATTTGGTCCTGGGAGACGGTGTGTGTAGCTTCCATTTACTCCACCACCATTTTGGAATTTGGTCACACTAAATTAAATAAAAAAATCTTAGGGATACAAAGTGACTTTCATATAAATATTTTGAAAGGATACTTAAGATTTTCCACTCAAATTGTGCAAAAAAATTAGTATAAAGCAACTTGTGTGTCGAAGCCCCTTGAGCCATAGCATTTACCTTGTTTATGATTCCTTTGGTATGTCCTCTGTTTGGAGCACAGTTTGAACACCATGTTCTTCTAAGCCCTTCTGGTTAAAAATGTTATGGCAAGGCAAATAAACTAGTTAAATACAGATTAAAGATCACCATTTGTAAATACTCAAGTTTTATAATAGTTTGCTAGAGCACCGATAGATAAATTAGTCACTTTATTACAAAATTAAACCTTTGTGTACAAGTTTAAATTTTTTTTCAAGAACCAAATTGCACTGATCAAGAAGAGTATATGAATTCTGAGAATCTAATAACTAGATCCAAAGTATTATATCACTTAATGTATCCTTTAAAGTAGCACTTATCTAGTCTAAAATTTTAATGATAAAATTCCTTGTTTTAAAGATAAACATAGTAACACCAGATAAAAAATTTTTATAGTATAAATCATGGCTGGCTTCTATCCAGTCACCTTACCAATGAATTCATCTTTGTAAGCAAGTCCTGCTATTTCTTTAAACAGCTAACATAGGAATGAAATAAATGTCTACCTTATTACCAATTTTACGTGTTTGTTTTGTTTTTGTTTTTAATCCAAGAATTGAAGTGAAATTTCTGAATTGGCTAGGACAGTCATAGCACTGTAAAACTTTAGTAGTTCATTTTTATGAAATTCTACCCAATACTCGGTGAATATTTGTCTGCTTAATTAACATCCTTAGTGTTTCCTGGTGGTTTTTTAGCACTCTTCAGTGGTGTCATAATGCCTTCATGTGCATGCACACTGGTGACAACTGTCCCCCTCCCTGAAGATGTTTATGTAATTTACTTTATCCAGCACAGCCAGATAATTTGTCTGTGTCTGGATATTGTGTCTGTCTTCCATAGAAATCTTAAAAAATTTTCAGCTTCACTGGACTAGTACTTTTTACTATACTGACAAAAGGTGCCATTCAATCTACACACAGAAGTGCTGCCTCATTCCAAACCTGAGGCTGTCTTAACAACTTCAACAAGGTAAAATGGCATGAGGCGGCGGCAGCCAATATTCTGCGCTGGAACGCTAATGAATCAGTGGCTAGGATGCACTGATCTAAAAGCTGAGCTATCTGAGTGACATTTTCCTAAGAATACAGAGGTAGAAAAACTTTAGGAGCATCTTTAACAGCATCAACTTGGGGGAAGATATTTAGCCAGGAGGTGGTTGTTACAGGACAAAGTCCCCATTCTAAAGCTTTTAATGTGAAGAGTTCCATCCTTAGCATATCATCTTCACTGCAAGCACTATCCATGACATAAGCAAACTCGTTTAGCTTAGCATAGATTTCCTCAAGTTTGGAAGCAATTAATAATTAGGTAATTCCAATGGGTTGAAGCATATTTTTATTTATGTCCTTTTATGTCAATATAAATCCAACAAAAAAGTCTTGCACAAGGTAATGTTTCCCTACGAAGTGTGCATACTTCTCATACCACCCCATGTCAGAATGCAGAACTTCAAAATGTTTGCTATGGATGTATCAGGTCTCTTCCTTTAACATGTTGAGCCAAGCATCCTTTGAACATCCCCAACTTAAATCAGGCAAAGGTGAAGAATTAATACAAATATTTTTAAATCCATAATTTGTAAATCTGGAGAAGTCACATGTCCTGTTTTTTCTTTGTAGAGTGCTTCAGTGATAATGCAAGTGATCCCCCCAGATAACGCAGGTGGCCAGCAATTTCTAATCTCATCCTGATGCTTCTTGGCAACCTTCTCTTCTTTTCTTTTTTTGACATCCTGGGCTGTTTTTCTCTTCTTGCCTGAATTATCTCAGCTTCTTGGGGGAAATCAGTCTAGCTGGGCTGGGCTGCCTCTTAGCTTGTAAACGGCTGCATCTTGACATTCTCTTCAGGTGTATAAAACCTCACCAGACCTGCTACCGCTCAGCTCTCCTGATAAGTTTTTGATTTGCATATGAACTCTACAAAGTTATGTTTTTATTTATTTACTATCTCATTTCAAAGTTATCATGAATATATCCTCCTCAAAAGCTAGCCATGTAGATTTTGTTTAAAAGGTTCACATTAGTATAGATTGTGCTCATGTATCAAAGTTGTATATCATTTCAGCAACTTACACAGATGTGTATATATGTGTATGTATATATAATGTGTATGTATATATAGATACAGATATAATGTAATATAATATATACAATAATGTAATATTGCCATACTTTACAGGGGGTTTAAAAACTATCTTTTAGCCCTGGCCGGTTTGGCTCAGCAGTTAGAGCGTCGGCCTGCGGTCCTGAGAGACCCAGGTTTGGTTCCCGCTAAGGGCGCGTACCTCGGTTGCAGTTTGTCCCCGGCCCTGGTCGGTTGTGCAGGTGGCAGCCACTGGATGTGTTCCTTTCACATCGATGTTTCTCTCTCTCTCTCTGTTCCTCTCTCCCCCTCCCACTCTACCTGAACAAAAAATGGAAAAATGTCCTCGGGTGAGGAAAAAAACAACAACAACAAAACTATCTTTTATACTAGATATAGATACATCTACATCTAATTATCTATCATCTATCTATCTATCTATCTATCTATCTATCTATCTATCTATCTATCTCTTTGTTTAACAGTTCTATACCTAATGGGTAGGCAGAAATATTTCTCCAGGGCTGTGGAGTATGTTCTAAATCTTTAGTTAAGCCCTTACTTGTCCATCAATTCATTTTAGATTAGCTCAATTTCTTTCAAATCCTGAGCTTATAAGACTCTGCTAATTTGCATAGTTGTGCATGCAATCTTAAATGTGAAAAAGATTAATGGTAGTGAATTGAAATGTACTGGAAGAGAGGTCAGCAACTTTGGTTGGTCTATTACCCAGGGGATGAAGGATGGCAATGTCTCAGGTGTCGGGTCTCTTTAACCTCTTACCTCTGTGATTGTTGGAAAGACAATGGGCTGAGCCTGCACTGGCCAGCATGCTCCAAGTAAGACAAACAGAAGAACCAACAATGCCTTTATTCACAGCTTCCACACACTAAGTAGGGGGTAAGGACACGCTAAAGGTCAGCAGGGGCTATGGCTATCTAGACAGATGAGCTTAAGTGTCACACTGAAGCCAAAAAACTTGTACCTGCTACAACTACAGTAATCAGAGCAGATCACCATGCTGGCAGGGCCTCCCTGCTCCCTGTGCTGAGAGAGATAGCTAGGGAGCTCCATGCACAATCTCAGTTCCTTGGCCACATGTGAGGCCATATTCTAAGCAATATTCAAAATACCAAGGAAGAGAAGAGTTTCATTAGAAAACCAGGAAAATTCTCCTGAGGTGGCCACATCCTCTGAGCAATATGCAGATAAACAGGATTTGGGCTTCCTGGCGTGTATGTTCCATTTGTGATGAAAACAATCTGTTAGACTTTTCACAGCACTAATTATTAAGTGTTTGCTATAAACTGTGACCTGGTACTAAGGTAAAATTATTCATTAACTTAGAAAATTTATCTTAAACAACCAGTGACTGGTTGTTCAATTTTTATTTCCTTTCAAATTTCAGACATATTTTATTATCTAAATCTTTAATAAATTTTATTTCATTTGTGTTTAAAAAGTAGCTTTCTTTTGTTCAAGTACCTTTTTAATTAATTATTCAATTAATTAATTATTAAATGTGACTCAAACAATAAAAAAATAAAATAAAATGTGATCTGCATGAGTTTTGGGGATATGTGTTGTGTGTGTGTGTGTGTGTGTGTGTGTGTGTGTAACTTTAATAATTTTTGTAACTTTAGTCTCTTTGGTCCATTGCTATTTCCCAAGTGCCAAAAACAGCACCTGGCCCATAATTGACACTCAGTAAATACTTGTTGATTGAGTGATTGTTTCAAGCCCTGTTCATAGATTCTAATACTTTATATATATTATTTAAGTTTCAACCATTCGAATAACATACTGAGCACACCCCAGTGTACAGACAAGAACAGTAGTCATAGAGAAGTTAAGTAATTTGCCCTAGATCACACACCCAGAGGTGAAAGACCCAGAATTCAAACCCTGGTGATCTGTTTGCAGAGTATGTATGCTTAATCATATGCACACTAACTCTCATCTCAGAAAGTCAGACTTCATACTTATGTTATAGGAAAACATAACCAACCTTACTCTGTTCCACATGGTTCATGACCAGACTGGTTTTCCTGCTTCTAGAATGTTTACTACAAATTCTCTAACACTTTGGAAATATTACCTTTCAGAATGGCAGTTCTTCTCTGTCTGCTCCTTTAACTGTCTTGGTCTGAGTCTCAGCAAAGTTTGAATTGATCAATTAGAAGATGTTAGCCTGTAAAAGGTGACTAACAATAGACTTCAGACGATGGCCATATTTTTCATGCTGTGGGGAGCCCTTACTTCTACCTGGATTACTAACTCATACTAATGGAAGATGGCTTGCTTTTCTTTCCAAGTCTGTGAGTGAGTTTGTCTGAGAAGATAGATGATGTATTGAAACCTCTGGAGAAACAAGTTTCTTCTGTTTATAGTTATAAAGGAACTGTGTGGCTTGAGCCATGCTCTGTTACAACTAATGAGCCAAACCCTGCCCTGAAGTGCTCATTCAGAGGAAGGGAGAATAGCTCAGCCTCCGCGACTGCTCCCTCCTGAGCCAATGGCGGCTCGCGATAGCTTCTGTAACAGAGGCACTTGAATTAGGAGCTGGGCTGAGACCATACAGGCAGCAGAGTGGCGATAAAACAATGTGATTACTCTCAGCTATGATAGGATTGGACCATGTGAGTCGCAGGTGATAAATTCTATAACCCATTTGTGCTTCTCGATTTTATCCATTTTCTGTATGAGGGTAGGGTTAGCTTTCTTATTTTTTCCTAAAGGATTACCTTCACAATATGATTGTCTTTTTAAAAAGTTTCATAACTGTCTGATTTGCAGTAAACTTCATTTATGTTCTGAAAATAAGGTTTGGATTTAGAACAAAATAATCCAGAATGTAATGGAAGGTAAGGATTATAATCTACCTGCAGAATTTTTTGAAGTAATAGTAAAGATATAGAGAAAGATGAACAGCTTATTTCTTCCCACAGAATTCATGCCTCCCTGGAAACAATATGAACAGAACAATAACACCAGAAATAACTATTTGTATTTTGGACATGTTCAATGCATAGAGATTAAAGGAGAAAAATGTATTACAATTTAGCAGCTCATTGCCATTAAAATATTCTGTCTGAAAGTCGGTCTGAACTATCTCCTCCATCTTATTTCCCACAACTACCAAAAAATCAAGGAGGATAATTTAGAAGGTTAAGCTAGAGGAGTGGTAAAGTTGATTCAAGACCTTATGAAATAAATATTACAAGATACAGGGACAAAGAAGTGCATGTGTGTGTGTGCTCTAACCAAGATGCCTTCGATTGTGTGTCAGAGGGAATAGGAACCTTGTCATTTTGAAAAGTCCACATCAGGTGTGTTTGGGGCACATGAGCAGCTTTCTGAGGAGAGGGTGCATAGCTTCATCAGGCTCACATGCATGGTAATAATTTAGTCATGAACCACTGGTCTAGCAAAGTGTTGACTTTTCCACACTATAACATCTGCCTGGTGGCCACTTAGCCAGGATGTCTGAATGTGACATTTAGATTCCACTAGAGCTTCCAACTTCTTCTAGGAAGAGACTCCGACCTGGATCTGAGGTGAATAATCTATACTGTGGGCATAAAATAATCTCAAATGAGGTAGAATAAGTAAACTTCCTGGTGTTGTGAAGAACACAGAATAAAACGTATTGACCTAAAAAATTATTTCCCTTACTGATGAGCAGTTCACTCTCAGAGATACGTCCCAGTCTCATTTGACTGTCCCTGGACAAAGGGAAAAGAAGCTGAGAGTGGGGACAATGTTCTTCTCCCAGCACTACCCACGCTCTGCCTGCTCCCAGCCCTGGTGGTCCATCATCTACTCGACCTTCCCGTGCATCTTTCTCTCACTCATTACTTAGTTGACGTCAAAACAACATTATATTTTATTTATATGTGATATGTCATTTCTGCTCCCCAAAAGGACTTGAAGACTAAACACTTTGTGTAAGCAGCAGTTTCTCTGGGTGTTAAGGCACAGCTAGAGCAAGGATGATAGCCACACTGAAAACTGCGGACATCTATGAGAATCCGCTGACTGGCAATCATAAACTCTGCCCAGAAATATGCACTTGCCCCAAGTAGACCAGGGTGGGTTTCTGGATCCTCGCAGCTCATCTGTGAGCCCACCGACGTCAGTTCAAGGAGCCCTACTCTGGAACAGGAGTTCTCAGCATTGGCACCATTGACTTTGGGGCTGGAAGTCTTTGTTGTGGGCCTGTCCTGTGAATTGCAGGATGTTTAGCAGCACTCCAGCCTCTACTCACTAGATGCCAGTAGCTCTTACCCCCTCCATTTGTGACAACGAGAAGTGCCTCCAGAAATGCCCCTTCTAGTTGGGAACCACTAGGGCAGAGACACCACAATGAAACTTGATGTGATCATCTCCCATGTGGAAGGACGTTTTTCATGCCTTCCATGTGACCAGACTATGTAGATTCACAAGTGGAACAGTAGTCCACCCTTGTGTGGCATTATTACATTTATGTGCTTACTCATTGCAGAGCCACCCAGTGATATAAGCAGCCACATGTGTAATTCCAGGTTTAAAGCCAATCTGACACCAAATCCGATGCTCTTTCAGCATGTGTGATAAAGAAATTTGACTATAATTTGAAAAACTGAGTTCTAGTTGGGGTTCTGGCCCTTCATTAAACCTTAAATTGTCTGCTAGTCAGCTCTGTGTAGTTCAGCAGTGTGACAGGAAGGATACTTATGTTTCACAGGAGAGCTACAGGAACAGATGAGAGACTGCTGAGTGACTCTTTAAAGACTACCCACACCAGTATAAATGGAAGGTACTATTGAATCGAAAAGTATCCAATAATCTATAAGAATTACATCGACATCAGCACTCTAAAATCGTCTTTATGAATAGAATCTTGAAAAATGATTTCACTTGTAGAATATTAAAAACTGCAGTGGCCCAGGGATCAGCTGTCATAGTTGACATTAATTTCCTCTGTACGGTCCAGCAGAACAGGCATATTCAAAACCAGTCATTCTGTGTTCCAGAAAGAAATCTCTCTAAGACCAAATGAAATAAGCTAACAATAATTGACTATTTTTTGGTTCTTTCCAAAGCCTTTGATGGATTTTCAGTGAAACAATGATAGTATCTGAGTATAATAAAAGTACTCTGACATGAATCTGTAAAGAATTATAGATGAGTTACATCTCACTTGTGATGAAAAACCAAAGGCTCACATGACTGTAAAATGGGTGTAAAGAAAGAGGAACTGGTAGTTGAGGTCCAACCACTTGTGACGGAGCATGCCTGTGATGTCAACCCCATTATAAAGGTAATCGGTGATTCCTCATGCAACCCTTGGGTGGGAGTCAGAAGCAGTCAAATCCGTTGTTAGCTTCCGGGTTAAGTGGCATGCAGGGCATCAGCAGCAGTCTGGGCAACAGATGTCATCCTCTGGTTTCTTGTCCAAGGGTATGGCCTCTTCAGAATGTTAATTAGTACAATTCTTATTCAATTGCTGTTGGGAGTCCATGAGAACAGAACATTTATGCTCAGCCCCAGAGGTCACTTGCTTAGCTAATTTTGCACTAATTATTTCTTAGATGGTTTTTTTTCTCAGAAGAGAGAAAAAAAATGTTCTCTACCAGGGTTTTATGAAGAGTGGTTAGGGGCCTTTACAAAAGTGCAGGGTTCATAGGACTAGGGCACCTAAAAAGAGGTCAGCATGCACAGTACACTGAAATCAGTCAAGGCAGCATCACACCTATAATGTAATTTTTAAAAAGATAAGACCTTTTGAATTAGGACAGTAGATGAGAATGATAAAGACTGCGGTGACAGTAGGTGGACTTGGTCCAGAGGTGGCTATGAAGCTAATTAAAATAATAACCTAGCACCCCTAGATGAGGCTAGATTCTGAAGCTTATTGAAACACTGATGAAGAAAGACGTAAAAGGAACTAATCTGAGCCTCATGCAGCCCAAACCGACCGGGCCGTGGATGTCTCTTCTATGTTGCTACTTATTTAAGACTTAACAACCCAGATTTTGATGCCAGTCCTTCTATCAGATTAGTGTGACTGTGTTGTTAGAACCACAGGGGCAGAACAAACCCAGGGAAGGAGTTGAGGGTGGTATGAGGTGGGGGTGAAGGTTTCCATCTCATAAAATGGATGGTCTTGCTGCCCTTCACCCTGAAAGGGGACCTATCCCATTCCAAGGCAGAAAATGTGGATTGTAGAAGTAAATACAAGACTAGAAGGAAAAGATAAATGTCTTCACCTCTCTGGAGCCAGGAGTGATGTGATATGATGTGATGAGGTGAGCTGATGTGGGGACACCTGAGAAGCTGGGGCCAAACCAGAGGAGTACAATTGGACAGTAAGGGTGGAGGAAGCTGGAGTCTGGTGTAAGTTATTCTCTTCATTTCATTCTCTTCTATTATTTTTGAAACTTCAGGAAAGCCTAATTAAAAGTGTGGCAAGCCCTGGCTGGTTTGGCTCAGCAGTTAGAGCATCAGCCCACGATCATAGTCCCTAGTTCGATCCTGGCCAAGGGCACGTACCTCAGTTGTGGTTCATCCTGGCCCCAGTTGGGGACATGCAGGAGGCAACCAATTGATGTGTCTCCCTCACATAGATGTTTCTCTCTCTCTCCTTCTCTCTCCCTCCCTTCTGCTCTATTTGAAGATAAATGGAAAAATATCCTAGAGTGAGGATTAAAAAAATAAAAAATAAATGAAAGTGTGGCAGGATAACATTCAGAAAAAATAACAACTGTTTTCCCCACATTATCTTCCATTCTACCCATTACATCAGTGATACCCACTGTTTTGGGGAGGGGCAGACATACCAAGAACGGAGGTGTCCATTGATGTTTGAATATAGTTTTTTAGAACCAATAACTGAGATTCTGAAAGCTGAAAATTTTTATTGCAAGAACTAGGTTTTGTGAGGTAGAGAAGGGTTTGTGAGCCCCAAGGGCTGGGACAGTGGGACAAAATGCATGATGACATCTTCGCAGTGTTCTCACCCAAAAGAAGAAAAAAGTCAAAGAGTTGATAGAGAGAAAAGTTCTAAAGGAACCATGACCACAGCACATATGCTCATGAGTGACTAAGGAAGGTCCCGGCTCTCTGAAACCTCTGGGCTAAGCTCCAGGGGAAGAGAGAATGTCCAAACCCCTAGGTGGGGGAAGCACAGAGGCAGAGCCTGAGAAGGCAGCTGGTCTGGAAGCAAAGGACCACACCAGCCTGCCAAGAAAGTGTGGTGGCGTGTAGAAGTGAGAGCAGGGTGTTTTCAGGAGAGAGAAACCAAATATCTACCTCTTCTGTGCTTCAAGTTTCTCCCAACTCCTGAATGGTGAGTGAGTACAGTAGATTATATTATTTGTTCCAAATATTTGTTCCCATAGAAGCTGTTGCTTCTGCCTGGATCCCAATAATAAGAGGACATTGAACAAAACCACAGCTGTGTATAATGTGAGAATGAACCTATATTATTGTAGGCCACGGAGATTTTAGGGGAGAGATTGCTTGTCAAAAGTTCTTAGAAGTTGCCCATCCAAAAGCATTCCAAGCCCCCAAGGTCGGGGGAGCATTGATGGGCAGAGGGCCTTGAAGAGGCCCCGTGACTATGGACAGGACTAAGAGGACACAGAGTGACCTCAGCAGACCTGAAGACCAAAGCACAGCAGGAACATGGGACATTCAGCAGTAGATGAAGCATGGTTGAATTTAATGAAAATTGGCAGTAGATACAATACTGAACTGAACCAGATAAAGAAGAAATAGATGCTCCCTTTCACTGATGTCTAGTTGATTCTTAGATTACCCATGGGGAGAGATAATGAGAATGGAAAGGAAAACATCCTGAACTATTTACCAAAATAGAGCAAGAAATACTTAGTAACATAGTTTATAATTCCATTGGCAGTAACAAGTTCTCTGCCATCAGCAGAAATGGGAGCTCAAGAACTAAATTCAGTTAAAGAGAAATAAAGTTTCATTTGTACTCACTCCATGACTATGAAACTCATATCCCCTTGTGTGTTGCGCTGCAGAGTATGAAAGAGGAAGACCCTGACTCAGGGTTAGTAGAGAGAAGCTGAAGAGAAAGAGGTTTGGGTTGAAGCAGGGCTCCTGTGAGGCAGTGGCACTCCTATTGACCACAATGTCCAGAGCACCAGTGGACACAGAAGTGCAGTGGCAGCCCCTGAGCCATGTCCCAGGGACCCCTACCATCCCTGCAGAACACTTTGAGAAGCTAATTTCCAGCAATAAGGCTGGTGCCGTAGTGATTTGGTTTGCATCAATGGAAACCTTAATTAATTGAGGGTCTACTAAGCACCTTCTGCTCTGAAGATGTGGAAGATCTGCATCTCCTTGCTATTTATTCCCATATGCAAGACATTAATAGCATGTTTCATTTTTCTAGAACTCAACTAAAAAAAAAAATAGCACCATTCTGCCGAATGGCAGAAAATGTAATCTTAGGCAGGTATAGCTTTTCTCCATCATCTCAGACATAAAATTCTATAGACATGTCTTGCAAGGGCCTAGGGTCATGCACCACCCATTTTGTAGATCAAAAAGTGTTCCAATTCCCATCGGCATTTGGTAGCACACATAGGGACATAATCAAACTTAAAAGTTATACCTCATTTAATACATGCATTTGGCAATACTTTCTCCTGCAAGAGCAAAAAGACCAGCTTAGGTGTGTGATTCACTGACACTGAGAGTAAATCGTCCCGGGAAAGCTCTGGGGCACCCTGAGATTCCACCCACCTGGAGCAAAAGCGTCACATTTGCAGATGCCTGTGGTTTGCCTAATTACATTTTGACAAACACTTGGAAACTGTTGAGTGCTTCAGCTGCACCACGCATGTGGTCTAATGAGGTTTCTGAACCCTATATTATGAAATTGTCACAGGTTATTTGTCAGAAAGAGGCTTCTTTGTGAATATTGCAGGTTTAAAATTTAGACTATGAACATTTTAATAATTCTTTATAATTATAAACATACTACATGATTTCCATTATATGCAACAAGTATTTTCTGAGCATTTATTTCAAATGCAAACGAGTTTCCCAGATTTTGTTTTTCCTCTGAGCATAGCTGAGGGATTGAAGAGTGACGTGTGCTGCCACCCTCCTCCTTAGATCTGATAAATAATGGTTTCCTAATAAAAAGAGAGATCTTGAAATGAATTGACCGATATTGATTTCCTTTCCTTATAGATGTATTAACTACTGTATGCTCTAAGGTTACCCTTTTCACACATTATTGTATTGGTATCGTAGTCTTTACATTCATTCTTTTTATGTGTAATTGCTATTATCCCTTGGTTATTAAGAAATTGATGATCTCGTGGGGGAATTATTCTTGCCCTTTGCTGGCAGGCTATTTCTCCTCACTTCTTTCTTTTTAGGCTCCTTGCTTTGTAACCCTGCTGTTGCTAATTATGAGTTCTCTACACCAACTGGAGCATCACCTGTCCCTGCCCAGATCTAATAACACCCCCGTGGCTGGGGAGCCTCCTGTCACCTGGGCCACCAGGCCTCATCTCGGAGCCAGGGAGCTCCGGAGAGGATCTCAGATACACTAGTAGTTGAGCTTGGAAATAAACTTCTATAATGCTTTGTCCTACAGCTGAAGTGCTTGGGGCTTCTTGAACGCTCACTATTTACAAAGCCCTCAGTGTAGAACTTCGGTCTTCGGAGGAGGAGTAACTCGTTGTCCATATGCTTTCTACAGGAATCTCTTGGCTGCTCAGGGTTTCTCTGTTCTGCTCTAGGAGCAACCCAGCTTACATGCCGGAGAATCATTAAGTATTAATACATGTTCACTGTACAGAATTTGGAAAATGCAAAAAAATAAACACGTACACACACAAAACAAGTGTAATGGTGTGACCTAGAGATAACGCCAGTTTTTAATCTCTGAGTACAGGTCAATATCTATTTTACTTATATCATAATGCTGTTTTATTAACTTATTTTTAAATTTAATAATGTCTTCTTATTTCATATGACATAAAACACTGTGCAAGATGACGTCTAAGTGATGCATCATAAGACTGTATTGTTACATACTTAAATCTTCCTATTTAGGTTGGTATCTTTTTTTATTATAAGCAATGTGCAATATAAAAAGATTTCCAAGGATATTTGTGAATATCTTGTAATTTTCTGATAATAAATTTCCAGAATTGGAACTGCTGCAGCAGACAGCAAGTATATTTGAGAGTGAGAGCTCTCCTCCTCCCCTGGTTCTACCAGTGCTGCGTCCCATGGCTAGATCTGCCGAGTCCTGTGCTTGTCAGTCCTGATCAGACCCGTGCAGCAGACCTGCACGTAGATTCCTGGTTGTCCCACCCCCGTTCCTGGAGCTGCAGCTCAAGGGTCTGCACACCTAATCCTCTCCATGGACCCTGCTCAGCAATAGGAATGTCACGAGCCACCACTCAGTCTCACATGGTCAGTAACCTTGTTGTGTCAGAAATGTACTAGGATTTGTTTTAATCGGGTATAGTCAGACAGCAGACATGGAGATGCTGTCATGAGGGAAGACATAAGCCATGCAGGGCCACATGGGAAAGCACCAGAACCCATCAGGAGACAAGAGAGCAGGAGAAGAGCATGGCCCAAAGCTTGTATTAGGGTTTTCTCAGGAAAAAGAGGGCAAAGCAGGGTAGGTACATGAAGTAAATGTAGGTTTGAATAATATGAATAATTTTGGTGGGTCCTAAGCTATAGGGTGATCCCTAGTTGTTTTGTACTTGACCCTGGGGTGATTTAAGGAAGAGGGAATCCTGGCTTGGTGTATTGTATAGTACAATACACCATTCAGACTTTGATGAAATGGATAGATGGGAAGGTGGGCTCTGGATGGCCTAGTTTATAAAGCAAAGGTATGCTTGCTGGCAAGGTGTTTGCTGTCTCTAGTAATGCGTCAGCCCAGGGAGAGGCAGCCCCTCCAGATCAAGGCCCCAAATGCCAGAGCATCAAGAATAGAGAACATTAGAAAACATAGCCAATATACCTGTCCACACTGAGTCTTGTCTCAGAACTCTTAAGGCCCCTGACCTATTTTCCCTTTGATTACAACCTCCTTTGGAAATGGGTGTTTACTAGATCAAATTAGAATTTTGCTGACCTCTCCAGACTTGATTACAGTTTCACACTCCCGGATTTCCCAGCTACTGGCACTAGGCTTCAGCTTCAATTCAGACACCCAGAATAGTCCCTAACTGAGCCTGCCTCCAGCTATGACCCTTATGAATTTGCCTGTCAGTTCAGCAAAAATTAGACATCAGAAAAATCAACCATCTAAACCCAAAACAGGTTTGCTTACTTGTAGTGTTCTGTATAGAAAGATCTACTGGGGGAGAGACCAAAATTCTTGGCAAGATAATATTTATGAATTAGCTGTGAATTTCAAATATCCCTGCATCCATATCTCTTCATTAGCATAGATCAAAATTTCTAATTACAGAGTAAATGTTCTTAAAAAGAGGAGAGAAAAAAGTTTTATCACAATCCCTGTATTTCTCTTTTATAGGAAAATCTAAATTGCACAAAAAAAGAAATGGAACTATGAGCTTTCAACATTCTCCTGCAACTGCGTCACTACATCTGATTATTTCTATTCATGGTCTACGTTGCTTTTGCTAGAGCTGTTATTACTGAAAACAAAAACACAACAAAAACTCTTTGAAATCTTTTCCAGCAAATTCTCTAAATAGGTAGGCATCTTCCTATCTCATCTCAATTCTTTCCTAAGAGGTCAGCTAATTTATCTTCTAAAATCATTGATATTTAAATCCACTTTCTTTAATATTTAGTTACTTGCCAAGAATTGTCAGATCTTTTTTTGAGCACATCCGTAAAAATGTCCCCATCTATTGAGAGGAGTCAACTGCTCTGTGTCATCCCCACTAGGCAGATGGGGGCACCTTCCCTTCGCTGGCACCCCCTGTATTTCATTCTGAAGTTGGTGGGCTGTATTTGCTCCTGCCTCACCTGGCTGCCTTCAGACATGTGTGGGAGCTGAAAGTTCCCTGTGTAATCAGCCTGCACCCTTCCTGCCCTTCCTTAGCTTGGCAGCTGCAGGCCTGAGAGAGAAGAGGGCAGAGCAGTAGCAAGGTCCACTCCTCATGAGCCTTCTCAGAGCTGCCGAGCTCATCCACCTGCCCTGCCCTGCCCTGCCCTGGACAGGCAGCAGGCGCACAGACCTCCCAGCCTGCGGAGTGCGGCACCTGGATAGAGTGCCTTCACTGTTTCACAGCTCTTTCCATTTCACTGGCGCAGACCACAGAGGCACAATTTTCCTTTCTAAGACCCTGGGCATCTATTGCTTGTTTTGTTTCAGCCCTATGGGTGGGGTCTGGGCTGGAGCCAGCTCCCTGCTCCCCTCCCACCACTGCATGAGAATCAGGGCCACAAGGAGCAGCAGAGACCATGTTAAGCAGCCTCCTGAAGCTGGGTTTGACATAACAATGTCCCGGTCAGTGATTAGTTTCTCTAGTTCCTTTATACACTGGTAAAAAATTCTGGAACAGTAGTTCCAAGAAAGCTTTTCTCTCTCCTGCCAATATTCCTGTGGATCACCACTATTTTTTCTGAGGCCTGCCACAGCATACTGGGGCCCTCCGGGTCCCACAGCTCTCTGTTACTTTGAAGGCAACAAGAATGTAGATTCCTGTCTATTTCAGCTGCACTCGTACTACAGACTTTTTCTAAAATGTTAAACGCTGAACTCTAGCCAGCGTGATGCAGTTTCATTTTGCTTCAGCCAAACCCCAAATACTGAAGCTCCACAAAGACAGTCAATCTGTGTTTTAGAAATGAAAGAAATAAATACAAGTTTTGGAACATGTTGCAGGAGTGAAAATTGTTAGATCTTTACAAAGTCAGTTTTGAATGGATTGAAAGATAATACAAACTGAATTCAACTACAGTTAAGTGGTACAAAATTCCCAGATATACCTTTATTCAGAGGTTCAGAAACAGTATCGAGAGGGTTTTTAGCAGGACTTTCCCCACTTATAAAATGTGTACATTTTGCCAAGAGAAAAAAGTGAAAGCCAGATTGTATCTTCTCTCTGATGTGACAGTCCCTTTCTTTGTTACCTTCTTATTTCACTGTGTAAACACCAGCAGTGTAATGTCAACTGCTAGTTCCATAATGAAAAATGCTCCACACAGATTTCAGTTATAAACAGGTCATCAATCTCCCATGTGGGCAAAAAGGAATGGTTCTCCCAAATCTGTACAAGGCTCATTTCTCTGTCTCCTGTGAAAGAACCTATGCGCTCAGAGAAATCTCATGTACTCAGCTGCAGCATGTGTGGAAAGACTCTCACATGTGGACACTGAACACATTTCATCCAAACAGGTTGTGATAAAACTAGGTGATGCACAGGGGATTGCGCTCAGGCAGGAAGGAAGGAGAACACTCTTCCTGGGGAGGTATGTGCTGAAACACTGTTTCCTATTCTATGGTTTGGAAGGAAGAGAAGCAAAAACTGGATTGCAAGAGGAAGCCTTCTTTTCTGGAGCTCACTTGTTTGTTGGCCTTGCAGTGCAGAGTAATTTTTGTTATTTGTTTTTTTGGGAAAAAGCAAAGGTTGGGACATGTGGCTGTTGCAGGCACCTTTGCAGAGGAGGAGGGGCTCTACAGTGCTTTGTGTCTCCTGCCAGCACCTTCAGGTTGTCATCTCTAACACAGTCAGGTTGGCACATATTATTTTTCTATCTGAAATCCTTTTATTTTATATTTTGTTTGGACGCTAACTAGTTTTCACACTGCTGAGGAAATACATGTCCATGCCTCCAGGAAGTAGAGCACGGACTTGAATTTTGGACAAAGGGTTTGAAAACCAAAATCAAAACAAACAAAAAAAACACCCCAAACACAATTTCTAAAACTATATGGTTGTGATGTTCTCCATGATTGCAGCATATTCCATTTTTTTCTTCCATATATAATGCCAATAATAAATGTGTTAGAGAATGGCACCATATTTTTAGGACTGGTTTTAAATTTTTCAAATTCAACAAATGATTAATATTTAAGTAATAAGATGAAATTGGAGACATATTTTATCAGATGAAAGACATGTGGTTAAAAAAATGTGGTTTTCTCTAGGCAGTTTAGTAAAAGGCATCATTTCTAGCTCGGGAATCACAGTCATTCACATTCTGTGGTGACACCGTTGAGCACACTCACTCTCTGGTCCAGTGCCCCGAACGGGTCCCCGTCAGTGAGCTGCACTGCCACTCGGGGCCCGGAAGTGAACATTCACTGTGGAGAATGGCAGCTTTGCTTGGCTGAGCGCTGAGACTCCGTCAGGTGGCTGGAAGGCAGGGGCTCAGTCGTGACCAATGGACATTTGCAGCAAGAGTTAAAGAGTTTCGCCCTGGCCCGTTTGTCTCAGCGGTTAGGGTGTCGGCCTGCGGTCCGTAGAGACCCGGGTTCGGTTCCCACTGGGGGCATGTGCCTCGGTTGCGGTTTGTCCCCGGCCCTGGTTGGGTCTGCGGGTGGCAACCACTCGATGTGTCCCTTTCATGTCGATGTTCTCTCTCTCTTTCTCTCCCTCCCACTCTATCTGAACAAAAAATGAAAAAATGTCCGCAGGTGAGGATAAAAAAAAGAAAGTGTTTCACTATATGTTAATTATACTTCAATAAAAATTGTTAACAAAATATATTGATAGGAATATATAAAGGGTAAATAATGTTTGACCTTTAAGAATGAACATCTGAAAGTTGACAGAAAAGTTCTTAAGCTCACATAAATCAAACTGAATCATCCAATTGTTTATTTGAAGATATACATATTAACATAGTGTGTTATAACTTTTAAAATTCAGGAAATATCCCTTTCTGTGTTGTCAAAACAACCTAAAGAACGAACACTCCTATATAGTTGAGTGCCATATGTACTCAATGTATTTGTATTATTTTGTTTTGTTCTTACACATGTAGCAGAACATACTCCCAAAATAAAAGTGACTGTTTTAGTTTAGTGATTTAGTAAAAAAAGAAAAAGAGCTTCAAATGTTTATCAATGGATAGGATAGACTTTCATTTACCGACTTGGCTTCATATCACACCTCATCTCCCTTTTATGTTTCTTGATTTGGTCTAAATTTGTAATGGTTTAAAGACAAAGAGGGAAACAAAGGGAGTGTCTAATAATTGGATTGTATTTTGGCAGGTGAATTCTCCATAGATACCTTGGCTGCCAGTCTTGCTGCTACCTGGCTTCATTTCACATTACACTCTTAAGAGCTACTCACCAGGAAGATCATTTTTAAAGACAAAATAGAGTGTCATCTTATAGCAGAAGAAGGAAATACCTGTCTTTCAAAGTTGCTTTCTATATGGCCAAAGTAGATACATCCAGTGTGTGAAGTACCAGAGAGGATTAGAAAATTAATAACTTTTATTCGTACAAGAGAGATGTGACTGTGAACCGCTTCACAATGCTTAGTTTTTCATCAGTGTAAATGGAATCTAAACTGCATGCCATGAATCAGTGACACCTTTGATTCATTACAGATAATCAGGAGGAAGCTCTTCTGATTATCAGTGCTAGCAGATTCATAGCTCCTCATTTCCCTCAAACACCACCATTAGTCAAAAGAAGGGACTGGCCTCTGGGGGTGGGTGGGGACAGCTTTAGGTACAGGGTCATAGCCACCTCTCTCAGGTACCTACTGGGAACCAGGAACTTCAGTGTCCATTTCACTGCAGCCCTACGTCGTGGATGCTCCAAAGCACAGAGTGGGTGAGGCAGGAGAGTAGGAAGCTAGGAAAATTCCTGGGCAAGTAGAATGTGGAGACTGAAATAATATAATTAAACAAAGCCAAACATTTTGAACAATTTATAGCTAACTGGTGAATTTCTTGCAGAAGACCTCATCTTCCATAACTAAGGACACTTGGAAGCAAATGGTTTATACCTCTTCTCCCTAACCCGAGAATGCATAGCTTAAATTAACGTGGTCAAGAAGCTAGAGGACAGGAACCCAAATAATGCCATTTGTGCCAGCCAAACCCAAGAACAGATGAAATCGGGGGAACAAGTAACAAAATCCCAGCTAAAGCCAGAAAGACCCAAGATTAAAAACAACAACAAAAACAGCAATGCAGACCAAAGAATAATCCCAAATTCCCCTATATACTCATTTTGATGCATCATTATTAAAAACATACCTGGAAAGCTAATGAATATTCTATTGAAACCCTCCCCTAAGATCCTCACCCACAGAAGAAGGATAAAAACCCTCAAGACAGAGACCCCAGGCAGGCTTGCTCTAGAGCACTCACATGCCACTTTTGGGGCATGAACTTTTTACTTCCTCCTACACTGTATGGGTCCCCATGAAACTTGCAACCATGAGAGCTATGGGCAGTGGCAGCTCATACCAGGCTTACCACCAATCCTGTCTCCAAGGCCCCCTTTTTCTCTGACTTCCCAGTGAGCTAAAAGCAGTTCTGCCTGGGCTCACTCCTTTGCTCTAACATTTCTAGGGAGCCAAAGCAGAGCACTGCCTAGGCGCTGTCCTGTTGCTGCTTCTACCCTAAGTCCTTCCTTTGTTTCATTGTCACCAGCTTTAATAAACATACTCTCAAAATTACCAGGACTCATATTGTGAAATCTTTTCTGCACAAAGTCAAGAACCCATGCACTATAGGTTGGACTAAAGCAGACCTGTTCTAGGACCAGGCCCTGTCTGGTAACAGAGGCAGTATGACTTGGACAGTTATTGACCTTCTCTGCGCTCAGTTCCTCCTCTTTAAAGCATCGACCCATGAACCAGGAGATTGTCAGTTCGATTCCCAGTCAGGGTACATGCCCAGGTTGTAAGCCAGTTCCCCAGTGAGGGGCATGCAGGAGGTGGCCAGTCGATGGTTGTTCTCATCAATGTTTCTCTCTCTCTCTCTCTCTCTCTTTTCTTCTCTCACTAAAATCAATAAAGAAATATACATATATATAAAAGATGGTGGTATTAAAAAAAGATAAGGCAATTTCAAAGTGAGATGCAAATATAATCTTTAAATGAACATGACAAAAAACAGCTTCCTTCTCCCCACTGTTCATTCTAGTATCTTTGGTAATGGCAAGGGTTTCTTCTTGACTATTGGATAAAATCTAAAGCTAATTCTGTAGCTTCTCTACTCATTGTTGCAGTGTGACTAGTCCTTTAGTCATCTATAGTCACACACAGAAAGTGATGTGTGGGTTGGGAAAATGGTAGCAGAGTGAATGGAAGCTACACAGACCGTCTCCCAGGACAAAACTGGAATTACAACTAAAACACAGACAAATCGACAAAAAAAAGCAACAGAAAAGCAGCTTGCAAGGACCATATAACCAGGGACACTGACTCAATCCTGGTAGGATTGCAAAGATGCAAGACGGGGGATGGGAGCCCACGGTCGACAGCTCGGTAGCAGCCTTAGCTGGGAGCAGCGCCCTCTGGTTAAAGTCCCAAGCAGCTCCCCAGCACAGAGCCAGGACAGAGCCACTCACCTTGGGCTCTGGCAGAGGGAGGGCAGCCTGGACTGGAACTGTGTGGGGACACTTGGGATTTGGAGGGCACTCAGAGCTTTTGCTGAGTTGCAACCACGGGGGACAGTGGTCATCTTACTGCTTCCCAGGGCTCTGGGGAGAGGCAGCAGCGCCTCCCTCGGAGATTCAACCCCACCCTGTGGGCCAGTGAAATGCAAATTGAGGCTTACTAACAACCAGCATCTGGCCCACCCTCGGGAAATCCCCTTATGCTGAGCACCAGAGGAAGTTTTTCAATTAACTGACAACCCAAAACTCTTCAAGTAACCAGGACTGCTAGCCTCCATGCAAAAAGCTAGAGGATAACAGTACCATTACTGGGCTAGCAACTTGAACCAGGAAAGTAAGACTTGAAAGTGCTGTTTAAACTGGGTCCTCCCTTGCTCATCCAAACCCAGGAGAGGGAGCCATAAACAGCAGAACACCAATACTCACAAGGAAAACTTGGCAGGCTCCAAAGCCCACTGTGATAGCCAAAACGGTGAAACACAGAAACAAAAGCCAAATGAAAGAGCAAGAGACCTCCACTAAATATGAGATAAATGAGGATCAGTTAGGCAAGTTAACATAGCTAGAATTCAGAGCCATGATCTTGAGGAAGCTAAACAGCATGAGTAAAGATATAGAGATGCTGAAAATAAACCATTTGAAATTAAAAACCACCAAGAAGAGATCAAGAGTGACATATCAGAAATAAAGGTCTCATTGGAAGGTGTAAAGAGCAGAGTTTAGGAAGCTGAGGACCGGATCAGTGAATTAGAAGACAGGGTAGAAAAAAATCAACCAATCAGAAAACCAAAAGAAAAAAACGATTACAAAACAGAAAGACAGCTTAAGAGAACTGTCGAACAACTGAAAACATAATAATATTCGCATCATAGGAGTCCCCGAAGAAGAAAATGGGCAAAGGTTAGAAAATATATTCAAAGAAATAGTGACAGAAAACTTCCCTAATTTGGTGAAGGAAAAAGGCATTCAAGTACAAGAAGCACAAGTAAGAAGAACCCAAATAGGCCCAAACCAAGACACATTGTAATTAAAATGCCAAAAATTAAAGACAAAAAAACAAATTCTAAAAGCAGCAAGAGATAAACAACAGGTTACCTACAAAGGAAACCCCATAAGGCTCTAAGGTGACTTCTCAATAGAAACACTACCGGCCAGAAGGGAGTGGCATGAAGTAATCAAGGTCATAAAGCAAAGATCTGAATCCAAGACTACTCTACCCAGCAAGGCTATCATTCAAAATAGAAAGTCAAATAAAGAGCTTCCCACACAAAAAAAAAGGCTAAGGGGATATATTAACACCAAACCAGCACTTCAAAAAAAGTTAAAAGAACTACTGAAATTAGTAGAAGAAATAGGAAAAAAATATAACCAAACTAAACAAATATGGCAAAAAATAAGTACATATCAATAATCACCTTAAAGGTAAATGGACTAAATGCTCCCATAAAAAGACATAGAGTTGCTGATTGGATAAAAAAACATGACTCATCTATATGTAGTTTACAAGAGACCCACCTCACAACAAAACACTCACATAGGTTGAAAGTGAAGGGATGAAAAAAAATTTTCCAAGCAAACGGAAAGCAAAAAAAAGCTGGCGCAGCAATACTCATATCTGATAAAATAGATTTCAAAATGAAGACCATAACTAGAGACAAAGAAGGCCACTACATAATATTGAAAGGATCTATCCAACAGGAAGATATAACCTTGATAAACATATATGCACCCAATATAGGAGCAACAAAATATATTAAAAATCTTCTGGGGGACTTCAAAGGACAAATCGACAGCAATACAATCATAGCAGGAGACTTCAACACTTCGTTGACACCACTAAATAGATCCTCTAGACAAAAAATTAGCAAGGAAACAGAGACTCTAAATGGAGCACTAGACCAAATAAATTTAATGGATATGTACAGTGAATTACACCCCAAAACTACAGGATTCACATTTTTCTCAAGTGCACATGGGACATTCTCAAAGATAGACCACATGATAGGACACAAAATAAATCTCTACAAGTTCAAGAATATTAAAATCATATCAAGCATCTTCTCAGCATGCAACTAGAAATCAATTGCAACAAAAGCATACAAAGAGATTTGAACACATGGAGGCTAAATAGCATATTATTAAACAATGAATGGGTTGTAAAGGAAGAAAGTAAAAACTTCCTGCAAACCAATGAAAATAACACACAACAACACAAAATCTCTGGGATGCAGCGAAGGTGACTCTGAGAGGGAAGTTCATAGCACTACAGGCCTACCTCAGTTTTGGCTCAGCGGCTGAGTGTATGCCTGTGAACCAGAGAGTCCTGGGTTCGGTTCCCACTAGGAGCACGTACCACACACACACAAAAAAAAATCTACTAGACTTAATAAATGAATTTGGCAAAGTAGCAGGATACAAAATTAACATCAAGAAATCGACAGCATTCTTATACACCAATGATGAAGTCACAGAAAGAGACTGAAAAAAAATCCCATTTACCATCATGGTAAAAAAATTAATACCTAGAAATAAACTCACCCAAAGAAGTAAAGGACCTAGTTGCAGAAAACTACAGGACATTGAAAAAGAAATAGAGGAAGATATAAAAAATTGGAAGCACATACCTTGTTCATGGATTGGAAGAATTAACATCATTAAAATGTCCATATTACCCAAAGCAATTTATAGATTCAATGCAATCCCTATCAAAATAACAACGACATATTTCACAGAACAAGACAAATACTTCAAAAGTTCATATAGAACCAAAAAAGACCCTGAATAGTGACAGCAATTTTGAAAAAGAAGTACAAAGTAGGTGGGATCACAATACCAGACATCAGGTTATACTACAAAGCCACTAATCAGAACAGCCTGGTACTGGCATAAGAACAGGCATATAGACCAGTGCAATAGAACAGAGAACCCAGAAATGGACCCAAGGCAAAACGCTCAATTAATATTTGACAAAGGTGGCAAGAGCACACAGTGGAGTAAAGACAGCCTCTTTAATAAATGGTGTTGGAAAAATTGGACAGCCTCATGCAAAAAAAAGAAACTAGACCATCAACTTACACCCTACACAAGAATAAACTCAAAATGGATAAGTGACTTAAATGTCACCCGTGAAACCATAAAAATTCTAGAAGAAAATGTAGGCAACAAAATTTCGGACATCATATGCAGCAGAATTTTCACTGATACATCACCTAAGGCAACAGAAACAAGAAAAAATGAACACATGGACTACATCAAACTCAAAAGCTTTTGCACAGCAAAGGAAACAACCATCAAAATAAAAAGGCAACCCACTGTATGGGAGAGCATAATTGCCAATGATACATCAGATAAGGGATTAATTTCCAAAATATATAGAGTACTCATACAACTTCACAAAAGGAAGACAAAGAACCCAATTAAAAATGGGCAGAGGAGCTGAATAGACATCTCTCCAAACAGAACATACAAATGGCCAAGAGACATATGTAGAAATGCTCAACATCACTAATCATCAGAGGGATGAAAATTAAAACAACAATGAGGTATCACCTCACACCTGTCAGAATGGCCACCATCAACAAATCATCAAAAAAGTGTTTGCGAGGGTGTGGAGAAAAGGGGACTCTAGTACACTGCTGGCGGGAATGCAGACTGGTGCAGCCACTGTGGAAAACAATATGGTGTTACCTCAAAAAATTAAAAATTGAACTTCCATTTGACCCAGTAATCCCACTTCTAGGAATATACCCTAGGAAGCCTGAAACACCAATCAGAGAGTATATATGTACCCCCATGTTCATAGCAGCACTATTTACAATAGCTAAGATCTTGAAACAGCCCAAGTGTCCATTAGTAGATGAATGGATAAAAAAGCAGTGGTACATATACACAATGGAGTACTATGCAGCTGTAAAAAAGAAAGATCTCTTATCCTTTGAGACGACATGGAGGGACCTGGAGAGTATTGTCCTAAGCGAAACAAGCCAAGCAGAGAAAGACAAATATCACATGATCTCACTTATTTGTGAAATATAATGAACATAACAGTCTGAGGAATTGGGTAGACCCAGAAACACGGAAGTAGGGTACAGACTGACAACCCTCAGAAGAGTGGGTGGTGGTGGGTGGGAAGAGATAAACCATAGAACTTATATGCATGTATGCATAACCAATGGACATTGACAATAAAGCCGGGGACGGGGCAGGGGGGATGGGGAGGAGTGTGTCAATGGGGTAAAAAGGAGAAACATCTGTAACAAAAATAAAATTATTAAAATAATAATAATAATAAAATAAAGGTGTGGTATTAAGTAATAAAAAAAAGAAAAGAAAGTGATGTGTGTCAGTAAGCAATGTGTGTCAGTAATTCAAATGTCCTGGAACTACATTTCCTTTTTTTTTGGCTTTATTGATTTAATTTTAGAGAGATAGAAACATCGATGAGAGAGGACATTGATTGGCCGCCTCCTGAAGCCTCTTACTGGGGATCGGGTCCACAACCTGGGCATGTGTCCTGACCAGGAATCGAACCAGTGACATCTTGGTGTGTGGGTCTACACTCAACTACTGAGACATAGCAGCCGGACCTGGAAGTGCATTTCTATGGGAGTTTCTCCCTGTCCCCAACCTGGACCTTCTGCAGGCTCGTCTCCTGCAAAGAGAAGGGGGCCTTGGTGGGCTTTTTCTCTCTTTCCCACCCTGCACTCCCATTCTTCCTCCCCCACTGCTAACCACAATTTGTCCCTCCTAGGACTAGAGAGTAGGGGGAGGAAGGAAGAAGTAAGGATCAAAAGAGGTCTAATCTGGTGACTACTAGGATGGACCAGTGTCCTTGCTATTCTGGCTTGACTGTATTTCATGGGGCATTTTAATAGATTCTTCAGAGAACTTGTGTGCCCCTCCAACCCCCAGCATTACTAGGGACTCTCTCACCAGCTTAGAACTCCAGCCATCTTCTACTTCCCTGCTGGGATGACATCACCTTTCTTCCAGGAAGCACTCTGGACATGATCTGAAACTGACACTCAGTTAATGCTCTCCCTCTGTCTCTGTCTCCCCTCTCTATCTCTCTGTATTCCCACATCTAATTGAATGGAAACCCTCATGCACCCCCCAACCCTGACAAACTTGCAGCCACATAGAGACACGTCCAGTGCACTCACCCCACCGGGCTCTGCCATCATGGCCGCTGGCCAGCCAAAGCCTCTCATCCTTTAGGTTTTTCAGGCTTAAGTCAGAAACCAATGGGCTGCACACCCAAGTTCCACCATCACACATCAAGTACTCTAGAGGGTTTCAGTATACTACTGTCCTCTAGGCTTGAAGTGAGGAACAAGCACCTCATGTCCTTTCTGAGAGGGTGTTAAGGATTTAGGACACCTCAGCATCCTCAAAAGACAATTTCTCTTCGATTGGCAGCTCTTGGTTATTTTTACTCCAAACTTTCCACACTCTCAAGGGAGTAAAATTCAAGGGCTGCAAAACCAGTTCTCAAACACCTCCTCTGTGCAAGGTGAACCCAAGAGCATGTACTTCCCCAGACCATGCACATTGTTTTCCTCATCTGTATTTTGCTCAGATCTGTGTGGAATGCCCTTCATCTCCATTTAATTCCTACTCATTCTTTAGAATCTTTATCAGGTATATTTCTTCCATAAACCTTCTCTGACCCCTGCTGAGTCAGGAACAAATGTGTCTACTTTACTGTTAGGGTAACAGGATGACGGCAAAACTGTGTGCTTACTTGTTTATCTCATCCACTAGGCTCCCAGGCCTCAAAAACAGAGGATTAGTGTCTCATTTATATTTTAATCATCAACATCTGGTATGATGTTTTATATATAGTAGATTCTCAACCAAAATTTATTGAATTGTTTTCTAATTGGAAAAATGTAGTCTCCTCAAGAAAAATTATGATCTATTTGGAGTTTACCCCCTTAACCAGTTCACATCTTGCCCAAACTTGAGGGAAAGAACAAGAGTGAGTATCTAAAATAAGAAAGCTAGGTCAATAGCTTCAGAAGTTGCATGTGGAGATTAGTACCTGGGACCAGACAGATGAAATAGGCAGACAGAGTTCTGGAATAAGATTGCCAGTGATATGGGTGGCACGAAGTGGTCTTTTACATTGAGCGTCACCCTTCCGGGCTGAAAGCTCAAAGGAGATAAATGTGCCAACCGTTTGCCTTAAACTCCATGCTTAATCTTGGGACAGTTGCACGTCTTTCCCTGTCCTTCTTCGGTGGTGAAAGGCTTGCTTGCTCAGGTCCTTTGTGGGGAGCAAAAATCTCAGGCAGAGTACAGTGCTATCTAGAAATTAGACATCTGAAATCTCATGCTGCTCAGCTACTAATTTAAGTTGGTGGAAAAAATTAACACAGGACTACAGAAAACAAAATAGGGTGTCTAAGAATTCGAAACCATGGTTTAGGATAAAGAGAGTCTTCTGGGAAACATAACTCCAGTATAACAGGATTGACTCAATACAAACTGGCACATGCAGGGCACTTCAACTGACCTGGTTCATTTAATTGTTCTGAAGGCTTGTCTTATAAATATGAACTTATAAGTTACCTATAACTGGGGACTTTTACAATTTTAGTCTGGCAGAAATTTAGTACATTCACATTGATGGTGAATACGTATATATTTTGATGCATTGCTACCATTTTATGTTGTACATTCTGTTTGCCTCAACTTTCTAGATTGTTTATTTTTCTTTTTCTTTTCTGGCCTTTTGCATTATTAGAGATATTCTCCCTTCTCCCTCATTTTAGTTTTTCTATTAGTTTGAAGATTACACATTATACATTCTAATTTCTATTCCGTTTTATCACTTTTTAAAAATTCTCCATCACTGATTTTTTATATATTTCCTTTTTCCCATTTTCTCCATTAACTCCTTCTGGAATTCCACTGAGAGGTATATCACACTTCTTCCTCTCCCTTTAGTATCTCTTTAACTCTACCCAGAGACTCCAGTACCAACACTAGTCATCATTGCCCCCAACAAAAAGGCTTACTTGCCATGTCTGTAGATCTCTGCTCTTCCCACACAAGTCGGAGTGTAAATGAATTCATAACTAACCAGGATTTTAGACTCTGGTGAGCCACTGAGGGGAGCTAGACCACCCCTGAGCATAGTAATAATGCCCCTGTGCAAGGAGACTCCCCTTTGCCTAATTAACTGTGCCAATAGCTGGGGGACAGAAATTTGGGGTCCATTCCCATTGTTTCAGCTCCACGATCAGAATCCTGGGTAGACTGTCGCTCCTGGACAAATTCTGTTACTAATATCATTGTCTATACCCTTGGGTTTATTCCAATATATCTATGGCCCCTTCTTTACCACCATGTGGCTAATTGGTTTCATCCTCATCTCATATAAGCATAGATGAGGCTGAATATATATGTGTGCTCAAACAGCCAAGTTTGTATCTCCCCTCCAGCAAGAATCCCAGCTTTTCCTGGGGTCAAGAGTAACTCCAGCTAATTAAATTCAAGGTTCTCAAACATGTGACCTCCCACTCCTGCACAGGAAGTGGCCAGCCATGCCACCAGCCCAACTGTGTGGTCGAGCTCCCACCCTACTTGTCCTCATGAAGGCCATTCTTCCACATCCTGGAGAGAGATGGATGGCCCTCTGGTCACATCCCACAGCCCAGCACTGCATCCCTTTCAGTTCTCGCAGTTGATGTGCTCCATGTGCACCAGGAGCACCAGGCCCTTGCTCTGACCATTGAACCTTCTTATGGCACTTCACCTGATTCCTTCATCCTACCTGGTGAGTTTTTCCTCAGGGATTCTATGGGCTTTTAGAGAAATGTGCCTTTTTCAGCAATTTTTATTATTGGTTTTGATTCCTCAGGCTGTGCTAGGCTTCTGCCCATTTTCTTCCAGGAGGCATGACAGAGAAGCATAAGTGCTATTTGTTATTGGCTCTAAGATGCATTTCCATTTCTACGCATTTTCACATGGTCACATCTCTGAAAACAGGGTGTGCCTTAGTGTCAATAGCTTTTTACAGTTAGAACTGGCAGCAACTTTTTAAGTTGGTATATAAAATAGCAGTGCATTCCACAACTGGTGGCATCTTAGACTTAATAACATGCAGCAACTTTGTAGATGCAAAAAAGTGTGTGGGAGATTATTGGTGGTGGACTGAATGGAAGCTACACAGACCGTCTCCCAGAACCAAATTGCATTTACAACTAAAATAAAGACAAATCATCAGGGAAAAGCAACCGAAAAGCACCTAATGAGGACCATATAACCAGGGACACCTAATCAATCCAAGTAGGATTGCAGACGCATGAGAGGGGGGTTGGGAGCCCACGGACAGCAGCCATCTTAGCTGTGAGCAGTGCCCTCGGGGTTAAACTCCCAAGTGGCTCCACAGTGCAGAGCCAGGACAGAGCACTTTACTCATGGTGTTGAGTAACACAGCCACAGCCACTCACCTTGGGCTCTGGAAGACAGAGGGCAAACTAGACTGAAACTGTGTGGGAATATTTGAGATTTGGTGGGCGCTCAGAGATTTTGCTATGTTGTGGCCACGCAGGACAGTGGCCATCTTACTCCTTCCCAAGGCTCTGGGAGAGGGGGTGGCAACTCCCATAAAGATTCAGCCCCACCCAATGGGCCATTGAAATGCAAATTGAGGGTTATTAACTCCCAGCATTTTGCCAAACCCTGATGAAATTCCCTTTCCCTGAACACCTGAGGGAGTTTTTCATTCAACTGAGAACCCAAGTCTCTTCAAGTAACCTCAACTAATAACCTCCAGGCAATAAGATAGAGGATACCTAACCTTTCCTGGGCTTGCAACTCTACCCAGGAAAGTAAGACTTGACAGTGGTGTTTAACGTGGGTCCTCCCTGCCTCATCCAAACCCAGTAGAGGGATCCACAAACAGCAGAACACCAACACCCACAGGGAAAATTTGGCAGGCTCCAAAACCAACTGAGATAGCCAAAATGGTGAAACAAAGAAACAAAAAATACCAAATGAAAGAACAAGAGACTATTACCAAAGATGAGATAAATGAAATGCAGTAAAGCAAGTTAACAGAGCTAGAATTAAGAGTCATGATCTTAAGGAAGCTTAATAACATGAGTAAGGACATCAACACCATGAGTAAAGACATAGAAACATTGAACTTCAATCAATTGGAAATTAAAAACCACTAAGAAGAAATGAAGAATGACATAGCAGACATAAAGAACACACTGGAAGGCCTAAGCAGCAGAGAGAAGAAGCTGAGGACAGAATCAGTGAATTAAAACACAGGGTAGACAAAAATCAACCAATCAGAAAGCCAAAAGGAAAAAAACAATTAAAAAACAAGAAGACAGCTTAAGAGAACTGTGGGACAACTGGAAATGTAATAATATTACAATCATAGGAGTCTCCAAAGAAGAAGAAAATGAGCAAGGGTTAGAGAATATATTTAAAGAAATAGTGACAGAAAACATCCCTAAATTGGTGAAGGAAAAAGGCATTCAAGTTCAAGAAGCACAGAGAGCCCCAAGTAAGAAGAACCCAAACAGGCCCACACCAAGACACATAGTAATTAAAATGCCAAAAATTAAAGACAAAGAGAGAATTCTAAAGGCAGCAAAAGATAAGCAGCAGGTTACCTACAAAAGAACCCCCATAAGGCTATCATCCAACTTCTCAACAGAAATACTACAGGCCAGAAGGGAATGGCATGAGGTAATCAAGCTCTTGAAAAACAAAGATCTGAATTCAAGACTACTCTACCCAGCAAGGCTATTATTTAAACTAGAAGGTCAAATAAAAAGCTTCCCAGACCAACAACAACAACAACAATAAAACTAAGAGAATACATTGCCACCAAACCAGCACTGCAAAAAATGTTAAAAGGACTGCTGTATTAGTAGAAGAAATAGGAAGAAAAATAGAACCACACTAAGCAAAAATGGCAATAAATAAGTACATATCAATAATCATCTTAGATGTAAATGGATTGAATGCTCTGATAAAAAGACACAGTGTAGCTGATTGGATAAGAAAGCATGACTCATATATATGTTGTTTACAAGAGACCCACCTCACAACAAAACACTCACATAGGTTGAAAGTGAAGGGATGGAAAAAAATCTTCCAAGCAAACGGAAAGGAAAAGAAAGCTGGGGTAGCAATACTCATAGCCGATAAAATAGATTTCAAAATGAAGACCATAACTAGAGACAAAGAAGGCCACTACATAATATTGAAAGGATCTATCCAACAGGAAGATATATCCTTGGTAAACATATATGCACCCAATATAGGAGCACCAAAATATATTAAAAATCTTCTTGAGGACTTCAAAGGAGAAATCAACAGCAATACACTCATAACAGGGGACGTCAACACCCCTCTGCCATCACTGGATAGATTGTCTAGACAAAAAATAGGCAAGAAGCCCTGGCCAGTTTGGCTCAGTGGTTAGAGTGTCGGCCTGTGGTCCGGAGAGACCCGGGTTCGGTTCCCGCTAAGGGCACGTACTTCGGTTGCAGTTTGTCCCCGGCCCTGGTTGGTCGTGCGGGTGGCAGCCACATGATGTGTCCCTTCACGTCGATGTTTCTCTCTCTCTCTCTCTCTTCCTCTCTCTCCCTCCCACTCTATCTGTACAAAAAATGGAAAAATATCCTCGGGTGAGGATAAAGAAAAAAAAATAGGCAAGAAAACAGGGACTCTAAATGAAGCACTAGACCAAATGGATTTAATAGATATCTACAGAGAATTACACCCCAAAACTACAGAATTCACATATTTCTCAAGTGCACAAGGGACATTCTCAAAGATAGACCACATGTTAGGACACAAACTAAATCTCTACAAGTTCAAGAAGATTGAAATCATATCAAGCATCTTCTCAGATCACAATGGCATGCAACTAGAAATCAATTGCAACAAAAATGTGCAAAGACATTTGAACACATGAAGGCCAAATAGCATGTTATTAAACAATAAATGGGTTTTGGAGGAGATCAAGAAAGAAATTAAAAATTTCCTGGGAACCGATGAAAATGAACACACAACAACACAAAATCTCTGGGATGCAGCGAAAGCGGCTCTGAGAGGGAAGTTCATAGCACTACAGCCCTGTTTCAAGAAACAAGAAAGATTCCTAATAGGCTATCTAACCTTACAAATTAAAGAACTAGAAAGCACACAAAAAGAAAACCCCAGAGGTAGTAGAAGGAAGGAAATTGTAAAGATCAGAGCAGAAATAAATGACATAGAGACAAAAAAACAAAATTCAAAGTATCAATGAAACAAAGAGCTGGTTTTTCGAAAAGATAAACAAGATTGATGGACCCTTAGCTAGACTCACCAAGAAACAAAGAGAGAGAACCCACATACACAAAATCAGAAATAAAAGAGGAGAAGTAACAACTGACACCACAGAAATACAAAGGATCGTTAACAAGTACTATGAACAATTACATGGCAAAAAAAATTGACAATCTAAGTGAAATGGACAAATTTCTAGAAACACATAGTCTTCCAAATTGGACCATGAAGAGAGAGAAAACTTGAACAGACCAATAACAACAAAAGAAATTGAAGATGTAATTAAGACTCTTCTATTAAACAAATGCCCAGGCCCGGATGGCTTCACGGGGGAGTTTTACTGAACATTCAAAGAAGAATTAACACCCATTCTTCTCAAACTATTTCAAAAAATTCAAGAAGAAAGAAGACTTCCATACTCATTTTATGAGACCAGCATAATTCTATTTCCAAAATAAAAAAATAAACACTACAAAGAAAGAAAACAATAGGCCAAAGTCCCTGATAAACATAGATGCCAAAATCCTAAACAAAATACTAGCAAACTGGATTTAGCAATACATCAAAAAAATTTTTCACTATGACCAAGTGGGATTCATCCCAGGGATGCAAAGTTGGTACAATATTCACAAATCAATAAATGTGATACACCACATAAACAAAATGATGAATAAAAACCACATGATCATATCAATAGATACTGAAAAAGCATTTGACAAAATTCAGCATCTATTTCTGATAAAAATTCTCAGCAATGTGAGAATAGAGGGATCATATCTCGACATAATAAAGGCCATATATGAAAGACCTACAGCCAGCATCCTACTCAATGGGCAGAAACTAAAAGCATTTCCTTAAGAACAGAACAGGAACAAGACAGGGATGCCCACTTTCACCACTGTTATTTAACATATTATTGGAAGTCTTAGCCACAGCAATCAGACAAGAAGAAAAAATGAAAGGGATCCAAATCAGAAAGGAAGAAGTGAAACTGTCATTATTCACAGATGACATGATATTATACAAAGAACCCTAAAGACTCCACCAAGAATCTACTAGACTTAATAAATGAATTTGGCAAAGTAGCGGTATACAATATTAACATCAAGAAATCGACAGCATTCTTATACACCAATGATGAAGTCACAGAAAGAGAAACTAAAATAAAAATCCCATTTACCATCGCGGCAAGAAAATTAAGATAATAGAAATAAACTTAACCAAAGAAGTAAAGAACCTATTTGCAGAAAACTACAGGACATTGAAAAAAGAAGTAAAGGAAGATATAAAAAAGTGGATGCACATACCTTGTTCATGGATTGGAAGAATTAACATCATTAAAATGTTTATATTACTGAAAGCAATCTATAGATTCAATGCAATTCCCATCAAAACACCAACGACATACTTCACAGAACTAGAACAAATACTTCAAAAGTTCATATAGAACCAAAAAAGACCCCGAATAGCCACACCAATCTTGAATTAAAAAAAAAAAAAAAGGACAAAGTAGGTGGGATCACAGTACTGGATATCAGGTTATACTACAAAGCTACTGTAATGAAAACAGCCTGGTACTGACACAAGAATAGGCATATAGATCAGTGGAACAGAACAGAGAACCCAGAAATGAACCCAATACATTATGCTCAATTAATGTTTGACAAAGGAGGCAAGAGCATACAATGGAATAAAGACAGCCTCTTTAATAAATGGTGTTGGGAAAATTGGACAGCTGCATGCAAAAAAATGAAAGTAGACCATCAACTTACACCACACACAGGAATAAGCTCAAAATCAATAAAAGACTTAAATGTGATCCATGAATCCATAATAATCCTAGAAGAAAATGTAGGCAACAAAATTTCAGATATCATATGCAGCAGAACTTTCACTGATACATCACCTAAGGCAATAGAAACAGAAGAAAAAATGAACACATGGGACTACATCAAACTAAAAAACTTCTGCACAGCAAAGAAACAACCATCAAAATGGAAAGGCAACCCACTGTATGGGATAGCATAATTTCCAATGATATATCAGAAAAGGGGTTAATTTCCAATATATATAGAGTGCTCATACAACTCAACAAAAGGAAGACAAAGAACCCAATTAAAAAATGGGCAGAGGAACTAAATAGACACCTCTCCAAACAGGACATACAAATGGCTAAGAGACATATGTAGAAATGCTCAACACCACTAATCATCAGAGAGATGCAAATTAAAACAACAATGAGGTATCAACTCACACCTGTCACAATGGCTGCCATCAACAAATCATCAAACAACAAGTGTTGGCGAGGGTGTGGAGAAAACGGGACTCTAGTACACTGTTGGTGGGAATGTAGACTGGTGCAGCCACTATGAAAAACAATATGGTGTTACTTCAAAAAATTAAAAATTGAACTGCCATTTGACCCAGTGATCCCACTGCTAGGAATGTACCCCAAGAAGCGTGAAGCACCAATCAGAAACAATATATTTACCCCTATGTTCACAGAAGCACTATTTACAATAGCTAAAGTCTTGAAACAGCCCAAGTGTCCATTAGTAGATGAATGGATAAAAAAGCTGTGGTATATATACACAAAGGAGTACTATGCAGCTGTAAGAAAGAAAGATCTCCTATCCTTTGAGACGACATGGAGGGACCTGGGGAGTATTATCCTAAGCAAAACAAGCCAAGCAGAGAAAGACAAGTATCACTTGATCTCACTTATATGTGGAATATAATGAACATAACGGTCTGAGGAATAGGATAGACCCAGAGATGTGGAAATAGGGCACAGATTGGCAACCCTTAGAAGAGGGGGTTATGGGGGGAGGGAAAAGATAAACCACAGAACTTATATGCATGCATGCATAACTGATGGAAATGGACAACAAAATGGGACAGAGTGGGTGGGATGAGGAGGAGGGTGTCAATGGGGAAAAAAGGAGAAGCATCTGTAACAAAAATAAATAAAATTTAAAAATAGTGTGTGGGCAGAGGGGCAGCACCTCAATCACTGATACAGAACACCCAGACCCCAACACAACTTTCCAGTCAGGGAGACAAGCTTCCTCCCTGCCCCTCCCCACCTCCGCGCAGGACATGATTACATGTGCATAGCACCCGATATTTCCTTTTATTTTTGGAAAAATTGTGAGCCCAGAGGCTTTCATAACTTTCATCACACAAAGGGGAAAAGATGCTGTCTAGACATAGTCTATAATTACTATTATTATTTAAAGTCACTGAAATGCCTGAATTGCAGAAAGAAGCAAAGGGGCTTCTAGATGCCAAAGCCCTGTTATAATCCCCGGGAATCACTTGCCTCTTTGATATGGCATCTATTCCAGCCTTTACGGGGGTGCCGGTAGAAGAAGCTGCCAGGAGCTCTAAGAAGTCTGTGGCTGATACAACCCATAGACAGTATTTCTGTAGTAAGCTTTTTTTTTTTCAAGTGCTCTCAATTTAGCTTACTATAAGGTCAATTAAAATCTTGAAATGACTTTGCAAGGCAGCACAGCGTGCTAACACAACAAAGAAGTTTTTCAGTATTCCACTACATTTGTGCAATTGGCAACAGATCCTACATTATGTCCCTCTTTTTATATTTTAAGAAGTTCGACATATGATTCATACTTAGATCTACATTGGTCAAAGCACAATATTTGGGAAACAACCACAGGATGTGATAGCATATATAAACACTGCCAACTGTTTTTAAAAATAATTTGCTTCCCAACATTTTCTACTTAGCTACCTTTCATCATATTTACCAACATATTTGCTCTTCTTACTCACATCTGTCTCCTTTTACTGCCTCTCTCAAGTCCAAAAGCTCCTTTCTGCATGGGCAGCATAGAGGATTGAATACAGGTCTGGGAGGCCCTGGAGCTGACTCATTCTCTGTTGTACCACTTGACTCCTGTCAGCAATGGCATCTCTTCCTGACCACAGCGGCCACCTGCGGATTCCCACCTGCAGGGAAGGACATCCTCATCTTCCCTGGACCAGTCCAAATCCAAAAAGGTTTAAGTCAGTCTTTGGGGGCTACACATGAGTCACGCTGCTGCCAGGGTGCTCTGGCTCTAATACTGAGGTTCATCTTGGCCCAGGCCAGGCATCTCCCTGTGCCTCCTCCTCTTAAACTTAACATTGGGATCCTGGTCCACTGCCTCAGCTCCCCTGATTTCTGGATCTCTAGCTTACTTCCACCTCCATTTCCAAGGCCTGGGTCTCTAAATCTTTACTGAGCCCTAGCTGTGGCAGGGACTGCTCTCTCCTCAGATCTGCCTAATGCCATAGACTTTTCTGCTCGCCTTCTGAAGATGAACAACTCTGCATCCCACTGTTACTGTTCTCTGCTTCTGAAGCTCTCTTGCTCTATGTCATCTATGTCATTCCTAAACCATTGACATATCAAATATGATACCATTTCTACAAACTTTAAAAACATAAAGCATTTTAATTAGGCAAATATGCATATGTAGTAGAAATATAAATGTGATGGAAAGGATGTTTACCAATGTCAAAGCTGTGGTTCACTCTGAGATGGAAGGGAAATGAGAAAATTTGGGGCTACATCTGTAATAGTGTCAACAATAAAAAAGGGCCTCAATTATATTTGTATTTGGTCTATTTTTATAGGTTCATTAATCCATTCCTATTTCCTTCCAGTTATTCTTGAGCTCAACCCAATTTGTATTTTGTCCTGACTACAACACTAAAACATCTCTTTTCATGATATCCAACAAGCTCTGTGTTAACACTCTTCTGTCCACACTTTACTTGATGTCAGCAGGATTAAACCTTTCCTTCTTCTTGATATTATTCTGTCACTCGACTTCTGATGTCACTTGACTCCTTTTGAAGTTTCTGTCTTAACTCCAATTCAGCCAATAGTAGAATGCCTGTATATCATTCCTGGGTTTTGTCTATTTTATCTAACTTCTCTCTCCAGGTATTCTTATACCTTCTACATGTTGTTAACTATCAAACTGATATCTCTCTCCTTGAGCACTTTACTCATATCTAACTGTCAACTTGACATTTTGTCTTGGACATACTAATCTCAAATTTAATATATTCTGAACTAAACTTCATGATGTCCTCTCACCACCAAATATATTTATCTCCCGATCTTCATCTCATAAGTGGTCCTACATTCATTATATTCCACAAGCCAATATTCTAGGAGTCATACTTCGGCCAGGCTAGGAGTCATACCTGATTCTTCTCTTCAACTCATTCCATTGATTCGTCATCAAGACTGCTTGACACCAGCATGACTTTTCCCACCTCCACCATATCTTGCCTGGATTGATGCATTAGTCAACCTTCTACTGGGGAGCTCTGCTTTCATTTTTGTTTGTCATTTTTCATTATAAGATTAAGGGATCTATTTTTAATGCCTGCTTCTAGATCTTAAATATTTCATAATAACATTTTGTGTTGTGAAAACAACAGCAACCAAAAACATCCAAATCTATACCCATATACCCATATACCCACAATGCAGTTTAAGAAATAATATATTACAAACTAGTTAAAACCCTTGGGTTATCTCCCTTCATTAGGTCTTGTTTCCTTCCGATCAAAGGTAAGCATTAAATTGAATTTTGTTCGTCATTAACATATGATTCTATTTTTTTTTCTTTATTGAATTTTTAGAGAAGAAGGAAGAGGGAGAAAGAGATAGAAACATTGATTGGCTGCCTCTTGCATTCCCCCTACTGGGGATCAGGCCCACAACCTGGGCATGTGCCCTAACCGGGAATCGAATTGGAGACCTCCTGGTGCATGGGTCAATGTTCAACCACTGAGCCCCACCGGCTGGGATGTAGCTGCCAAAATGTTCCTTTCACAGCACGTCAGATCAGGTCTCTCCTCTGCTCAAAACCCTGCCATAGAGAAAGCTGAAGGTCCCAGTGGTTACAGAGCCTGCAGAACTGGCCCCCAGCACTCTCCGCCCTCACTTCCCCTCCTCTTTTCCCTTCTCACTCTGCAGTCCCCCCGACACCAGCCTCCTTGCTGCTTCAGCTCAGGTCCCCCTCCTCCAGGTCTGCTCAGATATCACTCCCAGTTCAGGCCTACACAAAGCGGCCTATCTAACATCATTTCCCACTTCTATTCTGCAGGTGCTTCACCCCCTCCAGAGCACAGTTATCTCTCAAAACACTGTATAACTTATTTTTTATATTATTTATTGATCATCTCCCTCAATGAAGATGTAATCCCTATGAGGGCAAGGCTTCTGTCTGTTTTGTTCACTGACATCCACAGCACCCAGAATACTGCCTGGCACAGGCTGCTGGATGAATAAATTCATTCAACACATCTGTGTGATAGAGAATGACCAACACCAAGACACAGGTGAGTAAATTTATAGGAACTCAATTTTCAGCTAAAGGAGTCTATGGGGATCCAAGCAGAAGAAGAAAATATATTCCATAGAGGAGGGGAAGAGAGGAAACCAGGCTAGCATTGGCTGTTCTCCGTCATTAGTACCAGACTATAGTGGATAATTCTGTGGCATTCTGAGAAGAGAGAGCATGACATCAGCATAGCATAAGGAGCCAAGTTGTTCTCTGTGTATAAAATAGATTGCCCCGCCTGGCCAGTGTGGCTCAGTGGTTGAGCGTCAACCCATGCACCAAGAGGTCGCCAGTTAGATTCCCAGTCAGGGCACATGCCCAGGTTGTGGGCCAAATCCCCAGTGTGAGGCATGCAGAAGGAGGCCAATCAATGTTCTCTCTCATTGATGTTTCTCTCTCTCTCTCTCTCTCTCTCTCTCTCTCTCTCTCTCTCCCTAAAATCAGTAAAGAAAATTAAAATTTAAAAAAGAAAAGAAAATAGACTATCCCAACCAGTCAAGAACCCAAGGAAACTATAGCCAGCCATCACTTTCTGAACAGTCTGCTCAGAACTGCACTTAGGAAGGACATTATTTGCTGTGTGCCACTGTTTTCCCCTGGAGAGGTCACATCACTTCAGCCCAGGACCACAGGGCTGTCATTTATTGGATGATCACTAGGGGCCAGGGCTTTCCATATCTTAACCAATGAAACCCTCACACTCTTACTTATGAGGTAGATACCCCCCCCCCCCCTTTATACATGAGAAATTGAAAGAAGAAGGTTAAGCTACTCCCCAGAGTATGCAGTGAGAGAAGCAGTATTCAAATCCAGGCCTTCCCAGAAGTAAGGCTTACACTACGTGTCTTTATAAATATTAACCTGGTACCTACCAAACTACTGGGCAAACTACTGGCCTTCTCTCCTTTTTTTTTTTTTTTTCCTCACCCGAGGACATTCTTTCCATTTTTTGTACAGACAGAGTGGGAGGGAGAGAGAGGAAGAGAGAGAGAGGGAAACATCGATGTGAAGGGACACATCGAGTGGCTGCCACCCGCACGACCAACCAGGGCCGGGGACAAACTGCAACCGAGGTACATGCCCTTAGCAGAACCGAACCCAGGTCTCTCCGGACCGCAGGCGGACGCTCTAACCGCTGAGCCAAACTGGCCAGGGCCTACTGGCCTTCTCTTAAATCTGAGACCTCCATCATGCAAAATAGTTTCCATATCTTTCTCTGATGTTTCAATTACTCAGGGAATGTCAGAACACACAGATTACAACCCCTGGAAAAGAAAATATGAATGAAGGACTTCATGAATATAATTTTTAACACTGTGAGTGCCAGGGACATAGTAGAGCGGTGGTTATCATAGGCTGGTGGGTAGGAGGGTGGAGGAATTGGGAAAATGTTAAGTGTACAAACTTGGAACTGCTGGATGAAAAAGTCCTGGAAAGCCAATGCACAGCATAGTGATTATAGACAACAATACTGTATTAGAGACTTCCAAGTTGCTAAGAGACTTAGATTTTAACTGTTCCCCCCCACAAAAAAAAAGAAATGATCATTAAATGATGTGATAGAGGTGTTACCTAATGCTTTGGTGGCAATCTTACTACAATATATACATATATCAAATCAACACGCTTACACCTTAATCTTACACAATGTTATATGTCAATTATATTTAAGAAAAATAACAGGAAGGGCTTTTCTCTATGACAAACCTATGCAACTCCTATCCCAAAAGTGAGAGTGGTAAGAAATGTAAATTGATCCAAACCACTTGGACACATTGAGAAATCTAGAGCCCTAAAAATCTTTTCTCCATATGAGAATCTAATCATCAGGAGGAGGGCTTAGAATCAGAAAGACTTGCGTGTGAATCATTCTTATTTAACACATCTTTTTATTTACCCCATAAGCTTGCTGTTAGAACAGAGCAATAATTTGTTTTACACTACTCTTATGACTGGTTTCATTTAATTTGTAAGGAATTATTTACATCCTTTCTGCTGCTACTTGATAAAGAAATACTGCATCCTATAAGAGATGGTTGAAAGCTCAAACAACAAAACAATAAAGGGAATAGAAAACAGCAGAAATGAAGAAGTAATTAGACTTGAATCTGAAATAATTTTATATAGCTAACACAATATATTAGTATAAAAGAGAGAGTAATGATTTTTCATTTACCTTAATATTTATGATCACTATAAACAGTACATAATAACATTTAGGGAAAACCCTGATTTAAGCCATTGGGTAAGAAACTTTCTACTTGAACTGCATTACACTGGTCCATTTCTGAGCTCGCAATTTTCTTGCACACACACAAAAAAAACTTTGAAGAAAATAATAAAATGTTACAAGCCTCATTCTTTTTTTATTTTAAATTTATATTCTTTCAAATAATGAATGCAACATCTGCTAATGTTCCAAAATATTATCTCACTATTCCTGCATCACCAACAAGTATCATTTTGGAAGTTAAAATTTCAGAAAGTACTGCAACATGCTGGAACAACTTGTCATATTGTTGCCCTTTATTTATTTATTTTTAATTATTTATTTTAATCCTCACCCAAGGAAAATTTTCCATTGATTTTTACATAGAGGGAGGGAGGAAAGAAGAGACAGAGAGAGAGAGAGAGAGAGAGAGAGAGAAACATCGATTCAAGAGAGACACAATGACGGGTTGCCTCCGGCATGACCCTAACTGGGGCCAGGGATCAAACCAACACATGAGGTACCTGCCCTTGACCAGGAATCTAACCCATGATTCTTCGGTCCGTGGGCCAATGCTCTAACCGCTGAGCCAAGGGGCTATTGTTGCCCTTTAAACATATTTTGTGGTCGAGTGACGCACTCTAAAATCCAGTTTGTTTTTACTTTTCTTAACTGAACTTACACTGTGAAATGAGATTTGCTTCTTCTTACCTCTTACCATTGTATTCTTTTAATTTTTTAAAATGTTTTAAGCTTATGAATTGTATTATAAGGAGCATAACAAAAATGAATTAAGATCTTATTATTCATTGGCACTGTGGCTCCTCAGCTGCCCAAGAAAGGTAAAGGGAAATAGATGCACACTTGAGCCTAACTAGTCACCAGACCTACAATTTTAGACCCCACCTGGCCCTCGTCAGGCCCCTCAATCCTAGACTAGTCTCCACATCACTTCTCCCCAGGTGCAGCCATTACGATGGGTATAGCAGGAGTAGCCATTCTTGAAGTCTTTGAGGGCTATGAATACTCTAGCACCCAGTGACCACTGCGGGCATTGGGCCAGTTACAGCATCTCGCCCACATGCCCTGACATGTCCTGTTCCCTAACATCCTTGTCTGAGGCAATTACCAGTTCATGCTCAGAACCACCCTCTGGACAACTTCAGTATTTGTGTCCCTCTCTTTGCCAGACCTGGCCAATAGAAGCACCCCAGCCACACGGGGAATCCAGACTCAGGGCAGGGATAAGCTGAGTTTGGTGCCCACCTCATGGTACTCTAGAGCCACATTCTCTGATGTAGCAGCCACTGGTCACTGTGGCTTTTCAAATTTAAAGTAATTAAATGCAAATAAAATTTAAAACTCAGTTCCTCTAATTTACATACTCAACAATTTCATGTGGCGAATGACTACCATATGGGACATCATGGAGTATAGATCTCTGTCACTGCAGAAAGTCCTTTGGCCAGCACTGCTCCAGAAAGTGTCTTGTTCCCTGCAGCTGGTGAGTCTTACTCTGCCCCTGATGTCGACCTGCTGTGGATTAGGGTAAATCACCCCCTTACCTGCGAGGGAGTCCTGGAATTAGATTTTGGCCCATCTTGGAAGAAGGACAGGCCCCAAGGTCTTAGATTACTCATCTCTACTCTGGCCTCTTGTAGAATTGTTTTTATTGAATTGTGGTCTTTATATGATATCTTCTACTTATGTAAAGACAGTTATATAAAATCCAGTATTGCACTCATATTATGGATTTTTTTTTCAACATTTAAAATTTTTTATTACTTAGTTTTCTCTTTAAGAGACTCAATTGGAGAAATTTTTCTCAGACCTCAGAGCCAGGACAAAATGTGCTCCTCATATGCAATTAGTGAGCATTTATGCTTTAAAACACTGTGAATATTGTAACTAATTTTATTTTCCTCTTTGTTTTCTCAGTGAGGGGCTCAGACCAATAACTTTAGAAGCTGTTAAACTGGATCTTATGCTATTCATCTCTCTTTCCTAATTGAATCTCTAATAAAAGCTTTTTGGAAGCCATCAAAATATGTTTGGGGAATGAATTGGAATAAATCATTTTATTAATTGGGGGAAATACATGTTCGTAACCCACAACTCTTTGAATACATCCTGAAAATACATAACCTAAAATCTCCGCAAGGAGTATTCATCTATTGGGAAGATATCCTTACAAAGATCTGTGCTAAACAGACTTGGCCTTAAATTTGGAAATTTGGTAGACACATTTTTGGAGTATAGTAAAAAACTAAAAGAGATAGTGCACCTGAAGTTATAAACTCATATGTTCTAAAGACTGAAAAATGAAAACACATCACTTTGTTTTTAAGCAGAGGGTTCTGTTGTGGTAGTGGTTAAAAAAAATTTGCGAATTTCTAAAACCATCACATTGACAGAGTTCTCACCATTTCCATGTTAAGCATGATTTCTGTAACTGAAAACCACCTCTAAATCGAGGAATGTTAGTAAAAATAAAAACATTTCATCCCTTAAAACACTTTCATTCTCGTTTTCTTTTTTTGAGTATGGTCAAAATGTACCTTTGGGGTAAAAGGATAATTCTCAAATAAAAGAAGTGTTCTGGAAAACTTTCCACTCAATATTATAATGTCATGGTACTAAATTTAATTAAGAAAGAAAAAAATGTTTTGGAATCAAAATTTGAAAATCCAAACTAGAGTGTACCCAGATATAGTATATAAGAATTATCTGGAATTTACTGAATTTGGAACTTGTGCTTAATTGAAGTAACAGAGCCCCAAAAGAGTCTCCTAAATAACACAACTAGAGTTCAGTTCCATCATGAACACATGCTCTGTAGTGACCATATACTATGCATTGCTTTTAAGAAGAATATGCTACTCATCCTTATGTTGAGGCATCAAAAATAACACTGACTATTCCTTTTATCAAACAGCAACAGTCTCGTCCATTTGTACATGTATGATTATTAATATACCTATGTCTTCTCAATCATTTTTCCAAGTAAAAGGCACATGAGAAGGATTACTTAAATAACAATAAATTATGTTTATTAAGAATTTAGTACGTGCCACACATGCAGTCTGACCAGTGTTTTAGATGAATTCTCTTATTAACACACTGTGTGATAGGTACTGTTTCTGTTCACATAATATAAGAGAGGAAACTTGATAGCTAACTTTTCCAGGGTCCACAACCACTTAGTAACAAATGGGCCTCCAGTCTGAGACTGTTGCTTAGATAGGACACCATACATCTTCTGCAGAGGGTAAATGACCTGGCGGAAAGTTCATAGTAGAGCTGAGAAAAGAAAAAAAAAGGAGAAGGACCCAGATTTCACCAGCCCCACACTGGAAGGATTCTTCTGAGCTCCATCTTCACTGCCTAGAATGAAGGAGCGTGAACCAAGGCACCACGGAGACCGGACAGATGGCTGCCCCTATCACTGGGAGAAAGAATTCTGGCTTGGTTTCTTATCATCTAATGTCGACATTTTCATTTTGCTTCTTCCAGAAAAGATAACAAATGCATTTTCACTTACACATGATTAATTTGCCTATAGTGTGTTTAATAAAAATAATTCTAATTATCCAAGTTTTCAGACACCAGATACTCGTGACCCTGCGTAGGCTCAGCTCTCCTATCTCTCTGCTTCCAATTCAACAAGAACAGATAAAAAGCTTTCTTCTCAAACTGCTTTAGTGTTTGATGATGAGTGCAACAAACAAACAGCCAGCCGACAAAGCCAGGCATTTTCCTGTAAAGCCTCTGTCCACATTGAAAGGCCTAATCCAAATAAAGCTTATATATAAAATAATTTAAAATAATATTTTAAGGCTAACATTCACAAATAATTAAATACTAACAACTGGTAAGGCATCTCTCCAAAGATTGGGGTTCAGTTCATCTTAGAAGTTGCCTTAGTTTAACCATAGCGTGGACACATGTTGACTCACCTTCCTTTCCAGGTTGAATAGAACTGGTTGGGGTGGAAAGAGAAGGAGCAGACCTGTTCCCTTATTTTCACATTTGGGAACTATAGCATCTCAGCTGGAGGTTTGCGGCTCTGTGAGCTTCCATTGATAGGATGGGACCACCTCCTCAAGAAGAAAGGATGCTATGTGGGCTTGCCCAAGTCACGGATACTGGCAGCTTCCCAAAAAGATCTATATGTCAAGCATTTTTTATGACATTGTTTAGCTCTCCTAGGACCCTCCTCCACCATATTTAGACTTTGGCGTCTCTCATTCATGTGAAAGTAACTCATTCATGTGAAAGTAAACAACTGCCTAGATTTGGGTCTAAGGTTACAGTTGCTGTTTATAAATCTCATTGATCTATTACTGATTATAAAATATAAAGAGAGCTTGTGTAGATACATTTATTTGATTAACACTTGTTCGGATCCCTTTACATCTGTTACTTGAACATATTTTCCTGAACATGAGGGAAAATAGCATTTCCTGGGCTTCTCCTCTTTCTCTGGTCCAGAGGGAGAAATAATTGGCTCTAGGTGACCAGAACAGGCCACCTGCCATTGCTGTGCTAATATAATTTTCCATGCCCTAATTAGCCTATCACCTCCCACCTTTGCCTTACATCCAGCGGCTTGAACACAGCTGTGTTGATAAACATCCCCTGGACTTTCAGTGCATTTGGCTTTGTAAAGTCCAGCAGACTTGCTACAGCAAAGCATGAGTGACTCATGAGTCAGTGTAAACAAAAATACTTCCAAGGGGAACTGGTCTTGGTCCCAAGAGGGTTTTTTCAGGGGGACTGCCAGAGAAGGGCCCTCAGCAGACTGGATGGCAGATTAAAAGAGAAATAATCAAACAGAAGCTTAACAAAGACATTGTGCCCGAGTATGGCGAAGTTTGAACTGTGGAAACTCTGCTTATGTTTCAACTCCTTGGGGGGTCAGGTACAAAGACAAATGTTATTAATAATGATAAAAAAAAAATAAAGCCATTGATTTACATGACTCTGGAAATGTGTCTAGCTGGATGAAAAAACATAAGGAAACAGGAACGAACATCCTCTCCTCTCATCCCCTCCCTCCTCCTCCCTTCATGAATGTGGATTTGGAAGAAAATATGAATTGTAGATGAGGGGCAGGGGTAAACATCAGCTGCGGCCTTGTGCCACCCCATAGAATCGTACTGCTAGTCATCAATAGGGGCAGAGGCAGAGGAAGGCATCTTGCCAAACACAGCCATCCTTATCCTGCTCTTATTCTACATTTTTTACAATGATTTGGATAAAGACATAAAAGGTGTGTATAGTGTAAATTTGTCATTTCCCCCTGTCTGGCATCTGAACCTCCTCCTCCTATCTAAAGAATTACTGACATAATAAGCCCTGATGGAGACAGGGCTCACCTCCACCACTTGATCCAGAAAGTACCAGACACTTGTGTTCCCAGCCTTCCTTGCAGCTTAGGTGTGGGTAGGTGACCTTGGCCCGGCCACTCAGGCTCACACACATCCAACTTTGAACCAGAGGATGGGGGCTCAGAGAAGTGACCAGGGCAAATCCCTCTGGTGGCAGGAAATGGGCTAAGGCAGCAGCTCTGGATTTCTAGGCAGTGTTGGCACACCTCAGGGCCTGTGTCCATGGTCCAGGACTGGAGGCCTGGTAGGCTGTGCCATCCAGGCACAAGGTATAATGACATCCTCCACGTTCAGGATTTGTAGACTGTTTTGTGACGGCATCTTTCCTGCAGCTCAGACTGTCCCCAATCTTTGCAATTACTTCTCTACTGACTTCTGCCAAAGTTGATTTGATTGCTTGCAACTAATAACATTGGCTGGTGGCATGCTTTTCAAATCTACCAAGGCATGAAGCTGGCAGAGAGGCAATCTATTGGATGACAGAACTGAGATGAAAAAGATCATCAGGGCTGGAACATAATAAGATGAAGTCAAACAGGGGCTCGTGTGTGTGCTGCGCGGGAAATGCCTAAATTGGGGCCCAAGAGCCAGCTCCGTGAGATCAGACTGGAACAACACTTCTCCTGCCTGAGTTGGAAAATACAGAGGCTTTTAAAAATGAAGAGAGCCCCTCAGGGTTGATTCTAATTTTTTTTTTTTTTATCACGTTACTACTCAAATATAAAGAAACATAAAATTAGGTATAAACTCCTAATGATCGGGGCTTGTTTACAGTTATAAAACTAAAACAAATTTACAAATTAATTACAAGCAGGCCTACAAAAGCAGTAACATTCAAATTAACATCATTAATTTAATGTGAGAGATGATGATGTTTTGCTGAAACTGGATCATTGCTCACCACATGGCTCTGGCAGCAACTGCTGAGGCACCAGGGGTTTCTAAGTGGGGCAGCCTGTCTGCAGCCCCTAAGCTAAGACTGCTCTGAGCCCTAGGTGCCCTCACATCCATCACATTACAGATTCCCTGGAATTTTCAATGAGATTATTCTCTCCAAATAGCTGGGCTTTTGTCTTATTGCCCTGACTCCCACTTAAACTCCTTCTTTCCTCAAATCAATCCCTCTTTAACTGAGCTTCAATACTCTGGGATTGAACTCTCTGACCCAAGAGGAAGTCAGTGTTGACCTTGGTCAAACCAACTGAGGCCAGGAGGCATGATCAAATGGTGCTAATATGATGGCTTCCTCAGCATTCATGAGGATGGGGGTGGGGGGTCACAGTATAGTGCTGGGCACCCATTTCAGGGAGCAATATGACATGGCTAAGTCTTACGTGACCCAACCTTTTAATTCTGGCATAAATGTCATGGAAATTCTAATGCATGCCTGTCAGGGGACATGCATGACGATGTTCACCAAAGTACTGTTTGTGGTGGCAGGGGGTTGGAGCTGATATGGTTCCCATTACTGGGAAGGTGACCTGAGGCACATGCACTCCATGGTCTACCACGCAACATTTAGGTCAATGGAAGTTCACATATCAACCTATATGGGCCCAAGAAACATGGTAACAACTAGAATGAGACTTAAAATATTATTCACATAAACTAAAGGTACCTACCAAAAACAATACACCTTTTGCAAGAAGGCATGCAAATACAAAGATGCATATCACATTTACATATTTGCATGTGACAATGAGACAGGAAGGGTAGTGAAGTATACTGATAAAAGAGACCAAATATGAAAACAACCAAATTCTCTCCCTCACTAACAAATGAGAGAAAAGCCCTGTATGGACAAACGATCAAGTCCACAAACATTAATGCTTACTGACTGCTGAAGTCAACCATCTGTACCCAAGTAAAAAAAGAAGAAAAGAGAGGAGGATGAGAGGAGGAGAAAAGAGAGGAGGGAAGAAAAGGAGGGCTGGATACTACAGGTATCTGCCACACATGCAGATTGTAAAGATTCTTTTAAAAATCTTATTTCACATGATGAGAAAAAGTATTTTGAAAGTTGCCATTAGAAACTCTGACTTTAAAAGGCAATGGGAGTATCATTTGATACAGAGTACAAAACAGCTGTTAGGACTTCTGCAGTGTCTACCAAAGCCTGCCTTATATCCTACAAATCTACCTCTAAAAAGTAACCCAATCATTATTCTGACTTTGACTTATCTAAATGCAAGTCTACCAAGCGCGATTTGAACGTAATGAACATGAAGCTATTCTTTATTGCATAATAAGTTTGCACATAACTTTATCTTTTCAAGCCAGAATAGGCTGTGTTATTTCAGTTACATTTGAATGAAAAACCCTAGTCATGATTCATGAAAACATTTCATTAAGTGATTATAGATCTTGTCATTTCAGTGGGGGAACTGAGAAGTGCACTTCTGACCTGAAAATCCTTTAGAAGAGATTGAGTGACATACCAAATGTTACAATTCCCTATCCAATTGATAGTAAGAGATGCTAAGAAAGTGACATTTCTTTCTTACCAGGCATCAACCACATATTAAATAAGAAGATGATTTTCATAGCTATCTCGGGATATATGAAAATCCATTAACACTTTGCAAATGTTTTTAAAATAGTGGCTTTGTGTATACAAGAATCAACACCAACTGATTCTTAACTCCAAGCTACAAAAATAAGCTTGTTATGGTTTGGTATTGAGTTGAACTTTCACCTTAAATTAAATCACAGTGATAAGATATTTATTCTCAATATGCAAATAAATTACATGACATCTCTCAGTTGCATAAAACAGCTACTCTTATCTATTGCCTGGTTCATCCTAGGTAAAGTCAACCAATTTGTGCAACTATCTATGAGCTATTTATGATATATTTTGCTTCAATATCTATATGCCCTCCCACATTTTGCAGTCCCCTTGCAGTTAGGTGGAGCCATGCAACTTTCTCTGGTTATTAGGCTGTGAGTGGGAGTGATGAGTACCACATCTGATCTGAGGAATATAAGACCTGGAGTAAGTTCCCCAAGCTCTCAACTCCCCTACTGTAGTGACCATGAAGCACATGAGATGTTGCAGTGTTTATCAGATGGGTTCCCTAAGAGATTTTGAGGGACAAGCTCCCCACTGACCTGCACTGGGTAAGTTGAATGAATGAAAAAGAAACCTCTGATCTGCTAAGCTACTGAGATCTGAGGGCTACTTTGTTACTGCAGCATAACCTAATCTATACTGACTAATATTCATATTGAATGACTTAATTAACCTAATTTATCACATCCTGGGATGAAAAGAACAAAAACAAACTTAAACATAACTGGCATTGGAAATTTAAGCAACAATTTAAAAATACAGAAGCAAAGTTCTTGAGGATATATCATGTAATTAGGTGAAAAGTGAGTGGTGCAGAGAGCAAGTGCTCCAGATTCAGAGGCAGTATCTGGGTTGCTGGGCTGAAGTGAAGGTTAACAAAATGAGGTGGAGCTGACCCTTGTAATTTAGGCCAAAGTCAAAGAGGCTGGAGCAAGACTGTATGGATCTGTAATTAAAAATAAACCTAGAATAATCCAAAGAGAGTAGAAAGAGAGATACATTTAGAATACTTTGAAATAAAGTTTGAAAATATTTTTAAAAATATATTTTTTATTGATTTTAGAGAGAGAAGAAGGAAGAGGGAGAAAAAGATAGAAACATCGATTGGGGATCAGCCACAACCTGGGCATGTGCCTCAACCAGGAATCAAACCAAATCATCGACCTCCTGGTGCATGGGTCTATGCTCAATCACTGAGCCACACCAGCCAGGCAACGTTTGAAAATATTTTAATACCATGATGTGAAGTCCATTGAAAATCAAGCTAGGATTTTGTATTTGTATTAAATGCAACAAAGAGTAATTTGGCTTTTCTAATATTAGGGGTAAATCGAAACACTCTTCTCTTTCAGCTACAAGAGAAAGTGGTTTTAGGAATATTCACTGGCATCAGTGTTCAGGGTAGATTTGAGGAGCAGACTGAGTAAGAGTTGGGAGATCCATCTCCAGACAGAAAATTCACTGAAGTTCTGGTAATGAAAAGGAAAGGAAAATCATGAATGGCATTATGGAGAAATACAGATATTAGAGACTGAGTAGACTCAGAAAGCAAAGGCAAAGGATGACTATTAAGTCATTCATTCATTCATTCATCCATCCATTCAACAGTAAATACATATTATGCATTTATTACATGCCAGACTCTATCCTAGTCTCCTGAATAAACCAGCAAACAAAACAAAGTCCCTGCTTTCATTGAATTTAAAAATACTGGTAAGAAGAGACAGACAATAAACAAGTAGATACCAGAGATTATGAAGGTTATGTTAGGTTATGAAAAATAACTGGGTAAGATGCTAATAAAAGATAGAAGTTGGGGGAATGGGCAGAAGACCTTATTGATAAGGTTGCAATTGAGAAGAATCTGAAGAAAGTGAGAAAGCAAACCATGTGAATATCTTGAGAGAAGCATTTGGGAGAGAGACTACAGACTACCTAATTTTTTTTGGTAATTACTTTTTTGAATAGGTATTACATATACATGGTTGACAAGTCAAAAGGTGCCAAAGGGTATACATTGCAAAATACATCCTCCCTCCTCCCCAGCCACTATCTAGTTCTCCTCCCTAGAAGCAAACAATATGAATGAATGAATGAATGAATGAATGAATGATCACATACTTTTTTTTTTTTTTTGCTTACAATGCTTTTCTATACTATACTCATTTTCTCATTAGGAAGGAGGAAGAGGGGAAGGGGAAAGGAGAAGGTGGGGAAGGAAAGTCAGTATTTGACCAGCTCTTTCCTCTTCCAGGCTCATGGAGTCTTTGAGAAATGCAGCCTGGTCTCTGGCTTTCCTAGGCATACCCTAAAAAGGGCTGGGGGCTCATTCTATCCTACAGTCTTCCAAGATTTCATGATTTTGGGGAGATAACTGGTCAGAATCCTCCTCCAAATCTCTCTTTAGACAGGATCTCAGGGTGGCACAGCTAGTGATCTCCCCTGCCCTGAAGGACACCAGATTCTGAATCAATTGTTTATTGACCCATGGCATGGAGTGTCTTTCTTATTGTTAAAGTATTACATGCTCATTAGTATAAAAGTGCAGAAAACATATAATTATATGAAAGACAAAAATAAATTTTAAGTAGTTATAATTCTACCATTTAATTGTTTAATCCTTAAATATTAATATGGCTAGCAAGCTAATAATTGGAAATCCATGAAAACAAACTAAACAGGAAAGTTATTATCACATATAGACATTAAAATACAAAAAAAGGGGGAGTTGAAACTGTCTCTAATGAAAACAGTCATTATTTTAAGAATTTCTAACATTTCTTAATAAGCAGGATTGCACTACGGCATTTGAATTAGCGTAAGTTTTCCTCACATTCTATCTTTTCTTGACCAAGATATAAGCATTTGGGAGGATAAACATATTCCTTAAGGGATACATTTTAAAGCATATTAGCTATGCCAGATAATTTATCATGTGTAAAAACAAGTTTCAACATTTAATTGCTTACATTTTGGTTTGCTGCCCTCGTTTTCAGAAGTTATGCACAGTGATTGCTCTTGGTTCCTTTCTTTTCACTGAGCAATCAGTAACTAAGATTGTCACTTTACAGAGAGAAAGAAGACAAGGAAGTAAAACTAAGGTTCTAAAATAAATAAAAGAGTATTCAGCCCTGGCCGGTTTGGCTCAACAGTTAGATTGTCAGCCCGCAGACCAAAGAGTCCTGGGTTCAGTTCCTGATAAGGGCATGTACCTCAGTTGCAGTTTGTCCCCAGCCCCAGTTGGGGTCATGTGGCTGACAACCACTCGATGTGTCTCTGTCACATCAATGTTTCTCTCTCTTCCTCCCTCTCTCCCTCCCGCTCTATCTGAAGATAAATACAAAAATGTACTCAGGTGAGGATTAAAAAAAAAGATTATTTATTTTTCATTTAAAACAGAATAAAAACTAAGATTCTGTTTGAAAATTGTGGACAGAAACTGACTTTCAAGCAAGTCAGTCTCCTTTTACTGCTAGTATAAATTAATAACTTAATCAAGATACAATTTTAAAAATATTTATAATAACAAGTTTGTCTTACATATTTTTTGGCATCAGATAATTCTTATTTATCCATTAAAAACTGTTTTTATCCTCACTTATGTTATGCATATTTATCTTAATCTTTTAAAATTATTTAACATAGGGAACTTCCGGTCAAGATGGCAGTGTATCCTGTCCTCCCAGAACCACATCAAAGTTACAACTAAACTACAGAACAACCATCATTCAAAACCACCTGAAATCAAACTGAATGGAAGTCCTACAACTACGGAATTAAAGCAGCAGCCACATCCAGACTGGTAGGAGAGGGGAGGCCGATGGGCTGGTCCCACACCCACATGTGGCGGATAAATATCAGGAGGATACCTCGACTGGGCAGGTCCTCACTGAGGACTGAGTGGTCCCCATCCCACACCAGATGCACCACTCAGGGTTCCAGTGCCAGGAAGAGAAGTCCCCATAACTTCTGGCTGGAAAAACCAGCGGGAACTGAGGTTCAGGGAGGCTGAGGTGGCTGGAGCCCCAGGCAGCTGCTCTTAAAGGGCCCGCACACGGACTTATCAGACTCACTCCCTCTAAGCTCAGAGGGGAGGCAACTTGAGGGGCACCAGAGACATACAGGGAAAAATTGAGCTGTTTGTCATCGGAGCAAGGGCTGGAGAGGGGGCTTTCTCCAGGACAAATGTGCTGTCAGAAGCTTTTGTTCCTTTGGTGAGCCCTTCTCTGGGGCAACAGACAGTTGCCCTATCTGTGACTCCAGAAACTTGGCTCACACTGGTAGCCCCGTCCTGGTGATTCCCTGAGGCCCCGCCCCCACCCAACTTTCAGGCCCACCCAAGCTGTTGCCACTTGCTTAACCATAGGATTGGCCTGCCTTGGATCCTGCTTCAAGGTTTTCCTAAAATCTTTCAAACAAGCAGCATCTTGTCTCAGATAGCCCCATACCTCTCGATAAGTAATACACAGAAACAAACACAGGAGATAGCCAAAATGAGGAGACAAAGAAACAGGTCCCAAATAAAAGAACAGAACAAAACCCCAAGAAAAGAACTAAGCAAAATGGAGATTAGCAACCTAACAGATACTGAGTTCAAAATACTGCTTATAAGGATGCTCAATGAACTTAGTGAGAATCTCAGTGAACTTAGTGAGGGCCTCAAGAGCATAAAAAAGGACCAGTCAGAAATGATGGATGCACAGTCAGAAATGAAGGAGGCATTAACTGAAATAAAGAATGATTTACACAGATTCAATAGTAGAGTATGTAAATCCAAGAAGCAAACCATTGATTTAGAATATAAGGCAGCAAAAAATGCCCAATCAGAACAGCAAAAAGAAAAAAGAATCCAAAAAAAATGAGGATAGTGTAAGGAGCCTCTGGGACAACTTCAACGTGCCAACACTCGCATCTTGGGGGTGCCAGAAGGAGAATAGAGAGAACAAGAAATTGAAAACCTGTTTGAAACAATAATGGCAGAAAACTTTCCTAACTTGGTGAAGAAAACAGACATACAAGTCCAGGAAGCACAGACAGTCCCAAACAAGATGAACCCCAAGAGGCCCACACCAAGACACATCATCATCAAAATGCAAAAGGTTCAAGACAAAGAGAAAATCTTAAAAGCAGCAAGAGAAAAGCAGTTAGTTACCTACAAAGGAGTTCCCATAAGGCTGTCAGCTGATTTCTCAAAAGAAACTTTGCAGGCCAGAAGGGAGAGGCAAGAAATATTCAGAGTGATGAAAAGCAAGAACCTACAGCCAAGATTACTCTATCTTGCAAAGCTGTCATTTAGAATCGATGGCCATATAAAGAGTTTCCCAGACAAGAAATAGTTAAAGGAGTTCATCACCACCAAACTATTATTATATGAAATGTTAAAGGGTCTTTTTGAAGAAAAAGATGAAATATATGAACAAACAAAATGGCAATGAATACATATCTATTGACAATGGAATCTACAAACAAAATGAACAGGCAGAACAGAAACATTCTCATAGATACAGAGAACATTTTGTTGGTTAACAGATGGGAGAGAGGTTGGGGGAATGGGTGAAAAAGGTGAAGGGATTAAGAAGTACAAATTCATTGCTAGACTGACAAACCTCAAAGGGAAAGGGATTGGGAGGAGGGAAGAAATAAACCAAAGAACTTATATGCATAACCAATGGACACAGACAACAGTATGGGAAAAGGCGGGAGGAGGGCGGGAGTGGGCAGGAGGGGGTCAATGGGGGAAAAATGAGGAACATCTGTAACATATTCAACAATAAAGATTAAAAAAATAATAAAATATAATTATTTAAAATATAATATTTCTTTTCTTACAAGTCCAAAATAGTGAGGATTTTACTGTAATAAATTTTTCAAGAATTTGATGTTTTTCTTTGTTATATATATATATATATATTTTTTATCCTCACCTGAGAAAAATTTTTTTTTTGCATTTATCTTTAGATAGAGCAGGAGGGAGAGAGAGAGAAAAAAAACATTGATGTGAGAGAGACACATCAATTGGTTGCCACCCGCACAACCCCAACTGGGGCCAGCGATGAACTGCAACCGAGGTACATGCTCCTAGCAGGAATCAAACCTGGGACTCCTCAGTCCATGGGCCAATGCTCTAACTGCTGAACAAAAACAAATGTACATTTTTAATTACAGAAATATGTGTCCATTGTACAAAATATAGGAAACATAGTTAAGTTTTAAGATAATTTAAAAAGTTGAAAGTCTGAATTTGAACCATAGGTAAATAATAAAGTGAAAATATTTATGTTATTAAAATTAGATTTGAGTTTATTTTCCAAGATTTAGTTGGCTACTTAAAACACTCAGATTTATCACCCACCTTTGATTTATTTAGAAATAATTGCAGCCCTGACCAGTGTGACTCAGTTGGTTGGAGAATAGGTTTGATTCCGGGTCAGAACACACACCCAGGTTTTGGGTTTGATCCCCAGTCCATAGATATTTCTCTCCTACATTGATGTTTCTCTTCCTTTCTCTCTAAAAATCAATGACGGGCATATCCTCAAGTGGGGATTAAAAAAGAGAAAGAAATGACTCCATGTTGACTGTGACTGTGAAATTGCCAAACAGAAGTGTTGACGGATTAAAACCACTAGCTGAACTGAACTACACCTAATTACTTAGAAACAAGTGCATTTTAATTCCCTTTGTGAAATATCCAAGGGAGAAGACTCCCCTTTTGCATGAATAATCTGTTACTAAATTCTTTTCCTGCTCTGAATAGCTCTACCATAAAGAAGCTCTTTGTTTTCGTTAATTCAACTCTCTAAAGCCATAACTTAACCCCATTTCTTCTCATGGGATCAGTTGTGTTTGAATTTGTTGCCTGTGACTTTCACGTCTATCAAGGTATATATCTTGATTTCTAGGCTGTTTTGACCTTGCCTTGCTTATAATCCACTTGTGCTTATTTGTTTGACAGGGATAATTGTTTGAGTTGTGTACATGTAACACACAATCGCAAATTCTGCTTTCAAATTCAATTTCTAAAATGGTTATAACCAGTGGGGTTACTTTTTTGGTAAAAATTTGTGAAACCTTCTGAAAATTATATCAGAAATTCCAAATACAACCCTATTGTAAAAGATTTGAAAACATGGAAGTATACAAAGTAAAACACTAATACTCCCTCTCACCTCTCCTCCACCAATTTTATTTCCACAATTTCAGTCCAGTTCCTAGGCATTTTGTCTTCCTGTTTTGCTCCCCACCCCCAAGACTCAATTAGGGCTTATTTTATCTGTTTATATAAAAATAGAAGAAACACAAATTGATTGGATCAAAATAATTATAGGTAGAAAAAATTCTTATGTCTTCTTATAGAAGCTGAATATTCAGATCTAGCAGCTTCTCTTCAACTCAGCCATTTTGAGTCACACCAATGGTCTCTTGTACTCAATGTCCAGTCTGGTAATTGAACCAGGACTCACCTAGACAGAGAGCTTGACGGATATCCTCAGCAAACCACCCCTCAGCAAACCACCCCCCTCCGCTCCTACAAAAGCCCAATTGTCTTCAATTACCCTTCACAGACCTTTTACATTTAAATGGTCTTTCATGGCATTAAAGGACCCGGTAACTAATTAAGTGACCTTGGGAACATCACATAACCTCAGGGGCCTCATTTTACCATGTATAAATTAGGTAGTCAGATTATGCCACTTCTAAATGTTCTCCCTGCTTCAAAATTATTTTTTATCCTTTATTTTCTTCAATAGTCAAAAAAAAGATAGCAAGTATTTTTCACTGGGGATTTTTTCTCCTTACTTTTCAATTTTAAATATTGGTTGAGAGACCTTGACATTAACAATCAAGAAATGACTCCTATTCTGAGATCAGAGGGAACCAAGAATATGTACCAAACTACAAAATCCCTGGGAGGGCAACTGCCAAAGGGAGAGGCTGGATTTTAGTTTGAGAAAAAAAAAAAGCAGAAGTTCAAAGTCAGGAAAACTTTCAAAAAAATCAAGTTCCACCAATAAGACAACAGTCATAAAGGAGAGAGAAAATCACATTTCAGAAAAAAACATAAATAGACTATATATTAGAGTGGCAAAAGGTAATACCATGGTGGACAATAAGAAGCTTTTTGACTTTCATATTGGTTATCTATTGCTGCATAACAAATTACTACAAAGTTAGCTTCTTAAAACAACAAACATTTATGTTCTCATATATTTTCTAAAGGAGAGGAAGCTGGGAATAACTTAGCTGGGTGGTCTGGCTCAGGGTCTCTCATGAGGTTGCAATCAAGCTGTTGGCTGAGGCTACAGTTTCTGAACTCTTGACTAGGGCTGGTGGATCCACTTCCAAGTTCACTTACTTGGCAATGGCAGGAGGTTTTCTCTGCACATAAGCTTGTCCATAGAATTGCTCATAACATGATTTTCCCAAGCCAAGTGATCTGAGAGTGAGAGGGCAAGAAAGACATCAAAATGAAACAGCAGTGTCTTTAATAATGTAATCTCAGAAATGACACTCAGTCACCTCCATGCTATTTATTCATCGGGTCACACACACCAACCGTAGCACAACGTGAAAGGGGACCTCACAGTGGTGTCAATGCCAGCACCATTGGGACCATCTTTAAGGGCTGGCTGCTGTAAGTTCTATGTTGCAGCCCATCTGTTTTGGGATGGGTTTTTTTTGTTTTTGTTTTTGTTTTTTGTTTTTGTTTTTTGGTGTTAAGGAAAGGAAAACTCAGTGTGGACTTTTAAAATGAACAGAAACTTCACAGAATGTTAGGAGTCAGGTCAGGCTTGAAGGTAACTAATGCTAGAAGCCAGCAAATGAAAGGAAATGCGTGAGGTTGTCTGCATGAAACAAGTTGACAGAATAGAGCAGAAGTTGTCAAACTTCTTTTGGAAAGGGCTAGATAATAAGTATTTCAGGCTTTGTGGCTCACATAGTCTCTGTTACAGTTACTCTGCCACTGTAGTGTGAAAGCAGCCAGAGACCATGTATAGACGGGTGAGCACGGCTATGTTCCAATAAACCTGTATTTGCAACATTGAAATTTGAATTTTATATAATTTTTGTATATCACAAACTATTACTCTTTGGATTTGTTAAACCATTTAAAAATGTAAAATTTTTTCTCAGCTCACATGGCATACAAAACAGGCTGTGGGCCAGACCCATGGCACATAGCTTGTAGTTCCCTGAGGCACAATGAATGTGATGGCAGAAGCTTAGTAAGGCCTGGTTGAACCAGGATTAATACAGCAAAGTGCTGCCTTTCAAGATAAGTTTTAATAATAATAATATGGTGAATAGTTAATGCTCCTCACCAAATAAACCTTAAAACATATAAGATTTATTATACATGTTTATAAACAACTTTTAAACTCCTAATGTTTTAATCAGGAGTGTTGGAGGTAATGGAACTAGAACCAGAGATAGAAGGGACCAAGACTTAACCAAAAATTAGTATCATCTTTTACAAACAAAAATCCAGAGGTTTTTATAAACAACTGTTATGTAAATATTTTATTTACTATTTTCTTATTGAAAATCTTTTTCTTACTTTTTAATAAAATAATTTTAAAAATTTTATATATAATTAAGAGGATGTATTCACTTTAAGCCACATTTATTTCACTAGGACAAGCAAAGAGAATCATAGGAATTTGAAATTGAGATTGAGAACTAATCTTTAAAGGACTGAACTTTTAGACCAATGTGATTTCCAATAAATAGACACTTTAAATTCATGAACCAACTTTACTAAAACTGCAAGTAACAGACTGGTAGGACAACACATTAAATATCTTCAAGTGTGCTGTGATAGCTTGGAGTAAAGTTAGTGCTGATGTCTAAACTCTTGCTCTTTTGAATTTTATTTCATCCTTTAAAAAGATGAGGAATACAATAAGAAAAACATTAAGCATATTATTTGTGTTTTCCAAATTGGAAAAAAAAAATTAATCAGTCTGTTTCCTTTAATGATTACTTAAATTTCATTACAACAGCATGTTAAATGCAGGTCCCTTTGACACACTAATATGACAATAAGCCATCTGCTTGGTAGTATCTTCCTAAATGCCAATGGCCTCAAAGCACAGAGCCCTCTAAGCCATTCAGTCCCAGGATAACTCAAGAAATGTCTCCGACGTGGCCAAAATGTCTACAAAACTTGGTCACCCATTTCACAATCTTATTCTCTCCTGATTCATCCATTCATGCAAACATCTACGATGGAGTTTCTATTATTTTCCCAGCCCTGGGCCCCACATAAGAGCTTCTATCCAGGGCAAATATGACCTAATCTCAGCAAGGCTATAGAGGCCTTCATCTCTAATAAAATTTTCTCATTTATGCAGTCAGAAAAACTCAATTTATTAGTTTTCCCTGACATTTATAATAATAAAATGCAGTACCCTTTTTATTGACTTAATCTTTGTTCTTTTTGAAATGTATCAGCCAAAATGAAGAAAAGCCCAATAGCACATTCTTATATGATTAATAAATGTACCTAATATTTATTATACATTTATGGCTTCTAAGTAATAAATGTGTGTCATTAAATTAGGGGGGTGGGAAGCAGACACATAAACAGTACTTTTCATAGTTGTCCTTTATTTACCTCAGTCAGGGTGTTGTGTAATAAAGAAAACACATTTCTGATAGCTGTATAGCATTTTTAGTTCAGAAAATCAGGGCTTGTAAGTGGACTAAAGAACCATCTGGATATGATGCCCAGTGCTATTCTCACTTCTCACAGCTCAGCGTGACATCTCAAAGACATTGAAAGAAGCTCAGAGCTAGAATAGAGGATTCAGCTTGTAATCTGTATAACCATTGTCAGTTATCAGAAGGGGTTGTTTAGCTGGGGAAGCTATTGGAATGCCTAGGGAAATCTTCTGATTCTTTATAGATTTCATTTGGTCAGGAAGATGCACTGCTCTGTGAACCACTGCTTTCATTCTTACAAGGAAGAGCAATTAGAAAGAAAATAAATGTACTCTCTGAAAGAAAGATCATGAGAAGGGACACACCCTTCCTTGAACTAATAACAATCCATTAGAGATCTAATAAAAGTTGGCATTTTTTATAGTATCTGAGCTAGGATGAAGTATAGGAAGACAGGCACCCTCGTGTCATCGCTGTATGTGACGCACTCCATTTTCCCACTCAAGCCTGGGAAACCATTAACCAAATGTCCCCTGTGTCATTCCTCTTTCCACCACATTTGACCTCTGGAAAATTAGGTCTGTTAATACTTTGGGACATTTATCAAAATGGTACTTCTGAGCTGATTTAGATAAGAAAGGGCACATATGATTTTCTTTTTCATGTGTGATATATCTAACCATAATCACAACTGAGTGAGCAGAAGAAGGAACATTTATCCTCACGTGAGGAACAGTTTCACCAATATATTGCTTATGGTGAAAGTGTTTCTTTCCTTATTTGAGGATATATCTATATCACCTAACTGCATAACAAAGAGATTTGCACAATCTTATTTCCTGTCTTCCAGGAGCTGCCCGTTCAAAGTTGAAATCATGTAAATGAAACAGAAACTTCAGCATGAAAGCAATAAACCAATGCATGAATATGTGATGCCTTATTTACATCAAATTCAAGTGAAAATGATTTAAAGATAGTAATTATGAAAACAGTCTGTCTGAGGTAGGACTAGGGAGGTTGGGGATAAATTTTCAATTCTAGTAAGGAGGGAGAAGTTTTAAATTATTTCTAATCAATACAGAATTTTTCCTAACTGTATACCTAAAACAAGCAGCTAAATTTGAAATGGCCACCTGAGAAAACAGTCACCATTATTTTTCTTAGAAACAAAAAAGTGACTAGAGCTTAGTGAAGGCCAAAGCCCTGTGCTCTGTCACCCACAGAGGCCCTAGATTTCCCCTTGGGGTGCTCCCCTTACCTGTCCTTACAGAGCCAGGGGCTGCAGGCTTCCCTCCTTTTGTGCAGATCCATATAGCACAGGCTCCTCACCACAGGGGTCAGCTAGACATCATACACTGCTGGCAGGGAGGTGGGGGGCTAGTGTCTTAGACTGGATTTGGACACAGTAATTTACTTTGGAGATGGCCCTCAGAAGCAGAAGTGAGGGAGGAAACATGGGAGAGATGGGAGGAGTAAAAGTCATGATAGTGTACGTTATTGAGTTGGTTAATGCTCCTGACACCTGAGGCTCAGCCCTACTGGACAGAAATGGGAGGCTGGTCAATTAATTTAGGACGCAAATGCCAAGAATATACAATGGGGGGGGGGAGGACAGTCCCTTCAATGGATGGTGTTTAGAAAACTGGATAGCCACAATCAAAAGAATGAAATTGGACAATCTTATACCATACATAAGAATTAACTCAAAATGTTGAACATAAGATGTGAAACCATATAACTCCTTGAAGAAAACATAGGAGGTAAGATCATTGACATCATGCTTGGTAATGATCTTTTTTTTATTTGACACCAGAAACAAAGACAACAAAAGCAAAAATAGGGAGAAAGAAAAATGGCAGCGGAGTGAATGGAAGCTACACAGATCATCTCCCGGGACCAAACTGGAATTACAGTGAAAATAAAGACAAATCGTCAGGAAAAAGCAACAGAAAAGCAGTTTGCAAGGACCATATAACCAGGGACCCTGACTTGATCCTGGAAGTTTTGCAGAGGTGCAAGAGGGGGGCTGGGAGCCCAGAGATGGCAGCGGCCTTAGCTGTGAAAAACGCCCTCAGGTTAAACTCCCAAGCGGCTCCACAGCACAGAGCCGGGACAGACGCTAAAATAGCCAAAGCCACTTACCTTGGGTTCTGGCAGAGGGAAGACAGACTGGACTGAAACTATGTGGGGACACTCGGGATTTGGAGGGTGCGCAGAGCTTTTGCTGAGTTGCAGCCAGGCAGGACGGTGGTCATCTTACTCCTTCCCAGGGCTCTGGGGAGAGGTGGCGGACCCTCCCTCGGAAATTCAACCCCACCCAGTGGCCATTGAAATGCTAATTGAGGCCCATTAACAACCAGCATCTGCCCCACCCTCCGGAAAGCCCCTTACACTGAGCACCTGAAAGAGTTTTTCACCTAACTGAGAAACCAAAGCTTTTCAAGTAACTGCTACTGATAGCCTCCAGGCAAAAAGCTAGAGGATAACTGTACATTCCTGGGCTAGCAACTCTAACCAGGAAAGTAAGATTTGACAGTGGTGTTCAACATGGGTCCTCCCTGGCTCATCCAAACCCAGGAGAGGGAGCCACAAACAGAACACCAACACCCACAGGGAAAATTTGGCAGGCTCCAAAGCCCACTGTGATAGCCAAAATGGTGAAACAAAGAAAGAAAAGCCAAAATAAAGAACAAGAGACCTCTACCAAAGATGAGATGAATGAGGTGCAGTTAAACAAGTTAACAGAACTAGAATTCAGAGCCATGATCTTGAGGAAGCTCAACAGCATGTATAAGGACATGAGCACCATGAGTAAAGACATAGAAATGTTGAAAATCAGCCAGTTGGAAATTAAAAACCCCAAAAAAGAAATGAAGAATGACATAGCAGAAATAAAGAACACATTGGAAGGTCTAAACAGCATATTGGAGGAAGCGGAGGACTGGATCAGTGAATTAGAAGACAGGGTAGAAAAAATTAACCAATCAGAAAACCAAAAGAAAAAAACAATTAAAAAGCAGGAAGACGGTTTAAGAGAACTATGGGACAATTGGAAACGTAACAATATTCGCATCATAGGAGTCCCCGAAGAAGAGGAAAATGAGCAAGGGTTAGAGAAGATATTCGAAAAAATGGTGACAGAAAACTTCCCTAATTTGGTGAAGGAAGAAGGCATTCAAGTTCAAGAAGCACAGAGAGACCCAAGTAAGAAGAACCCAAACAGGCCCACACCAAGACACATAGTAATCTAAATGCCAAAACTTAATGACAAAGAGAGAATCCTAAAAGCAGCAAGAGAGAAGCAACAGGTTACCTAAAAAAGGAATCCCCATAAGGCTCTCAGCTGACTTCTCAACAGAAATATTACAGGCCAGAAAGGAATGGGATGAGGTAATCAAGGTCATGAAAAACAAGGATCTGAATCCAAGACTACTCTACCCAGCAAGGCTATCATTCAAAATAGGTCAATAAAAGAGCTTCCCAGACAAAAAAGGCTAAGGGAATCATTAGCACCACACCAGCACTGCAAGAAATGTTAAAAGGACTGCTGTAATTAGCAGGAGAAATAGGAAGAAAAATAGAACCACACTAAACAAAAATGGCAATAAATAAATACATATAAATAGTCACCTTAAATGTAAATAGATTGAATGCTCCGATAAAAAGATACAGAGTAGCTGATTGGATAAGAAAGCATGACTCATCTATATGTTATTTACAAGAGACCAACCTCACAACAAAAGATTCACAAAGGTTGAAAGTGAAGGGATGTAAAAAAATTTTCCAAGCAAACGGAAAGCAAAAGCAAAAATAAGTAAGTGGGGCTACATAAAACTAAAAAGACAGCAAAGGAACCATCAACAAAATCAAAAGGCAACCTACTGAATGGGAGAAAATATTTGCAAATATTGCATAAGCAGTTATTATTCAAAATGTATAAAAAAACTTCTACAACTCAGTAGAAAAAAAACATTTTTTCATTTTAAAATGGGAAGAAGAATTAAATAGACATTTTTTCCCAAAGGGGACATCCAAATGGTCAATAGGTCCATAAAAATATGTTCAACAGCCTTGGCCGGTTTTCTCAGTGGTTAGAGCGTCAGCCTGCGGACCAGAGAGACCCGGGTTTGGTTCCCGCTAAGGGCACGTACCTCAGTTGCTGTTTGTCCCCGGCCCTGGTTAGGTCGTGCGGGAGGCCGCCACTTGATGTGTTCCTTTCACGTCGATGTTTCTCTCTTTCTCTTCCTCTCTCTCCCTCCCACTCTATCTGAACAAAAAATGAAAAAGTGTCCTCAGGTGAGGATAAAAATATATATATATATGCTCAACATCACTAATCATCAGGGAAAATAATGGAAATCAAAACCACATGATAGTACCTCACACCTGTTAGATTGTCTATCACCAAAAACTAGAGTTGGTGAGGAGGTAGAGAAAGGGGAACACTTGTCCACTGTTGATGGGAATATAGATTAGTGCAGCCACTATGGAAAACAGTATGGCAGTCCCTCAAAAAAAAAAAAAAAAAAAACTAGCCTATTATCCAGCAATTCACTTCTGAGTATATTTCAGAAAGATATGAAATCAAAGAGATATCTGCACCCCCATGTTCAAAGCATGGAAATAACCACAGTGTCTATCAATGGATAAGTGGATAAAGAAGATATGATATGATATGATATGATATGATATGATATGATATGATATGATATATTCATATATACACAACTAAGTTAGTCATAAAAATGAAGTAAGCTCTGCCACTTATAACAACACAGATAGATCTTGAGGGAACTATGCTAAATAAAATGTCAGACAGAGAAAGACAAATACCATATGATCTCACTTACATGTAGAATCTTTTTTTAAAAAATGAACTCATAGAAACATATTGGTGGTTTCTAAAAGCAGGGGGTGAAGGGTCGGGGAAATGGGTGAGAGTGATCAAAAGGTATAAACTTCCAATTGTAAGATACATGAGTTCTGTTGATATAATTTACAACATGGTGACTATAGTTAACAATACTGTATTGTATATTTGAAAGTTGCTAAGAGAGTAGATCTTAAAAGTTCTCATCATGAGAAAAACATAATGTAACTATGTGGGATGATAAATGTTAACTAAACTTATTGTGGTGATCATTTCACAATATGTACAACTATCAAATTATTATGCTGTACCCCTAAAATTAATACAATGTTTTATGTCAGTTACACCTGAAAATAATTGTGAATTAAAACTGGGGGGAAAAAAGATGGGAGGTTGGGCATTGTACATTAGGTCCCATCTCCTATTGTTATTGTTCCAGGGTTGCTCCTAAAGGCATTAAATCTCTTTGGCTTCCCAGCTACAATGCCCTTGACATAGTGAGCTAGTAATACTCAGAAAATGTCCTAAAGTAGAGAAGCAGGGACACAGAAGGTTCTTGAGGCGAGACTTTGCAGCATACATGGAAACTATCCACCACACCCAAAACTAAAAGCAGTATGAGGTGGGTACCATATACGTGTGCTGGTCAGTCTCTCACAGCTGTCATATATACCCATAGCCACATTAGGTTCACTGAGTCACAGGCTCACCCCTCCTGGAGCACTTACAAATGCCCCAATGCATTCTCTGAGTTCCAGATATGTTCTTCCCTGTCACACTGTAGCAGAAATGATACCTCTTTGTGATAATCAAAATTGATTTCTCCCGTTAGTATAAAACTTCTTTCCTTGCCTGCTACTCTCTGTTCTTGAGGAGATCAACTTGTCCAGGTTACAAACTTGCTTTAGCTTGCAAGGAAGTCTTATTGGGTCCAGGTCGAAGCAGTCTTCTACCCACATTTCCAATCTACTAGAGCTTAGAATAGCTGGATCAATGAGGACTAAGAGTGATGGTGAAAGGGTCAATTCTACTTTTACCTCTTAGTTTCTAGACTCATGAAATCTAGCTATCAAAGATGCAGATCTCTATATCAGCCAGTAGTTCAACATATATACCCCACCCTGAAAGACAGCATCTTCAAGCCCATGACTTTTTGGAACCTTTAATAAGCCATTCCAACAATCTTCCTGTTTCCAGGAAATAGGATGTATGGGAAAACCCATGGTCATACTTCTTTGGCCATAAAATGGGTCCTCTGGGGCAAAACAGTGTTTTGGGGATCCTGTGCCTATAAATGAAGTGCCCCGCAAGCACTCAGACAGTGATGCTTTTATATGTGCTGCAGGTGTAAAGTACAAGTACGAATCTGAGGTAGATATCAGTTCCAATGAAGACAAATCGCTTCTCCTTCCAGGATTGAATGTGTCCAGTGTAAATGACCTGCCATCAAGTGGCTGGCAACTCAAACATATCAAAAATAAAGCTCCCTCAAACCTGCTTTTCTTCAGTCTTCCCAACATAATTAATGGCAGCTCCATCCTTCTAGTTGCTCATGCCAAAAACCTCAGGCTAGCCCTTGACTCTTTTTTTCTCATAATCTACATCTAACCTAGTAGCAAATCATATTGATTATGCCTTCAAAATACATGCAGAATATGACGTCTTCTTCTTTACTGCTCCCACTCCAAACTTGGTACTATCAATTTTCACCTGGATTATTGGAACAGCCTCTTAATTGAGTTCCCTATTTCTACCCATGACCTTCTGAAGTCTATTCTTAACCCATCATCTGGAGTGTTCCTGTTAAAACAAAAAACATATCATGTCATTTCTCAGTTCAAAACCTTCCAATGGCTCTGTCTTACTTGAAGAAAAAGTCAAAGTCCTTACAAGGGTTCATATATTCCTGTGTGATCTGAGTCTTTGTGGAAGAGTGACTTGAAGGTGGTGTTACAATCCTTCCTCCTGGTGTCCATGTCTTTGTGTAACCCCTCCCCTTAAGTATGGGTGGAAGCTGTGACTGGTTTCTGGCCACAAGAATACAGCAAAGGTGTTAGATGTCACTCCAGTAATTAAACTATGTATAATATTCCCTCTTGCTGACAGACTCTCTCTTCCTCTCCTGCTGGCCTTGAAAAAGCATGATTCTGTGCTGTGAACTTCCTATGGAGTGGGCCATGTGGCAGGAAATGCTATGCAGCCTCTAAAAGTTGAGAATAAGCTCTTCTGGTACCCAGGCCAAAACTCCTAAAGCTCTCAGTCTTACAGTTGCACGGGAATGGATTCTGCCAACAGCATGAGTCAGCTTAAAAGTGGATCCCACCCCAGTTGAGTCTCCAGATGAGAATGCAACCTAGCTGACACCTTGATTGCAGCATTGCAGAGTCTGAGCAGAGAATCCAGCAGAGCTGTGCCCAGACTCCTGACCCAGGGAGTTTGTGGGCTAATAAGTGGGTACTGTTTGAGCCTCTAAGTTTGTGGTGATTTGTTATGTAACAATTGATAACAAATGCAGTGCTGTTACTTCTTGGATATCTCCTCCTATAGTCACCTCATCCATTCTGCTTGGGCTACAAAGGCCTCTTTGCTGTGTCTCAGATGAGCCAGGCACATGCTCATCACAGGTCTTTGTATTTACTGTGTTCCCTCACCTTGGGATGTTCCTACCCAAGATATGTGCATTTTCTATTGCCCTCAATCACTTCTTGTGTTCACACAAAAGCCATCTTCTTGTAGGCCTTCCCTGACCACCTTATCAAACATTTCACATCCTCTTTCACTTTATAACTTTTTTTCTCCTTTATATTTTCTTCTTATAATTTATTATTCTCTAACTTACTATATATTTTAATTATTTGTCTTGCTTATTGTCTTTTCTCTCTCACTAGAATGATATCTCTAACCAGGATAGGGATTTTGTTGGGTTTTCTGTAATTTTGTCTACAGTGAATCCAGTTCATGTGGTTCTGTGATTTTTTTCTGTTGCACTGAGTTTCTCTGAAAGGGGGATAGATTTAGAAGATATTTTGGATTTATCCAGGGTTGAAGTACTATGAAGAGATAGGGGGGAAAGGCTCTGTGTGTTCCTAGGGAATGGTTCTAGTGCTAGATCATCAAGTCTGGGAGAAAAGTAAGGACATGAAGGAAGTTATGTGTGATTTGTGGTCTCAATAAATTTAGGGAATTCTTGAAGTGGTCTTACTAGATACTCTGAAAATATGAGGTTGGAGAGGAGATGTTTGAAATTGAGATCCTGAAAATGTGCTTGGAGATTACAAGGTTTGGGGAATGGTTTTATGAATGAGTAGCCGAGGTGGCATGGAACAAGAGATTATTGGCTCTAAAAAATCAAGGAACTAAGAGACCAGAGTATTGGATGAACCATTTGTTAAATTCTGAAGTCTCCAAGAATGACAGAGTTGAGAGTGAAGTAAGTCAAGTGCTCAAGTCATCAAAATGTTTGCTGACTCCTGAGTTAGAGCAAGAAGAGGAATTGAATATTCAGGCAAGAGGTTGAAAATACATTGGGACTTTATTGATAATGTTCTATGAATTTCAAAAGGACCTTTTGGAATGATCTGGGAGGATGGGGAAGGGTGGATGATGAGGTCAGATTAGGACATATTTGGGATAACCTAGACAATGATGGTGATCTTGAGGCTTAGATTGGTTATGATGACTGAGGCAGCTGGGGTGGGGAAAAGCTTAATGAACTGGATCTTCCATGCTGGGGGAGTTCTACATGGAGGAGGTGCTGAGGCAGCTAGAGGAGCTTACAGCAACTGAAGACCTTGGAAGTTTGGTTTGCCCTTGGCTAATGCACAGGAACATGCTGCAGTAAAGATCTCTGGGGGCTAGTCTTGCCAGTATCTGGTCTGGGCAGCTCCTTAAGTGCAGGTACTGCCTTAGTCCTAAAGAAGTGCCTGAAATATAAAGGAAGAGAGGGAAGAAGGAGAGAGAGGGAAAGGCAGGCAGGCAGAGAAGCTATATAAATGAGTTAAAATGACAGCTCTGGGTTACATATATTAATTCTAAAAAATAATAAACCAGATAAAATATTAGCATACTTTTCATATTAAAAGTCACCTTATGACCTGAGACAATCCAAGTAAGAAATTTTACTATCAGTGCTAAGCCCTCTTCCGAGTCCATGGTTTAGTGAAAGCAAGATACTCTGTGCATTTTATTCTCCTTAAATTTATTATCTTTCTAATCAACTACCTACAATTCTAAACAATGATGAAAGTGCTTCTTTTAAATTTACCTGGACTTTGAACTTGTGTGGAAACTTTAGCAGGGTAAATAATAACACATGGCCATCAGCTAGCCCTGATGGTTCTGCTTTCCCACAGTTAACTTCTACCAGTCTCAGCCAGAGGCACCCTTTCCCACCTTCTGTCAGAATAAGAAAGGAGAAGTCATTTTTTCTCTCTCTCAGCTGACTCTGCTAGGAAGATCCATGCTCCACTATTTCAACACCTCCTCTTTTCTGGCTTTCCATGAGGCCATTATAGCTTTGTTATATCCCCAGAGAACTGTAACCCCAATTCCCTGCAGGAAACTGCCAGTTCTAGAACACTCCACCAGTTAATGACTGCATTGTCATACATCCCCTTTTCCTAAGAGTAGGACAGCCTCCCTTCCTTGCCTTTCAGTCTAAGAGCTGCCTACTAGATTTGCATCCTGTTAAATATTTTTCAGTTTTGCTGCCTTTAGCCAACTTCTTCCTTCTAAACTTTTGGACTAAATGGCTACCCCTAACAGGAAAAATAAAAACAAAATTCTCAAAGGAAGATTTAATAGCAATTCTGAGCCAAGTTGATCTTGTTTCATCATAGAATCCCTGACATTCCACAGGGAAGAAACCTAATTTAAGGGTGGAGATTGTAGTAACTCTGATAACCAAACGTTCTGAGAGCCAGAAATGACATCTAAAAATAATTTTTGTAAATGTACCCAGAGGCTATTGCATGATGGGCACCCACAGGAGCAAGGCCCTAGGCATCTGCTTATGCCTCAGGCTGCTTATGTTGATTGGCCAAAAATAGCAAGAGCAAGCTTTCTCCTAAGGTTTCTATCATCACTCCCCCTAGCTACAAATGTAACTCCCAACCGAAGTATCAGATTGATTCTCGTACAAAAAATGTGTTCATCGTGAGCAAGTCTGCATTTTGCTGCAATGCACAGTCTGTTCTCTTTTAAGTCAATTCATTTCCCTTATCATTCTTCCAGCTGCTGTCTCTTGTGTTATACATTTACTTTTCTTTACTTCCTCATTTCCATGTGCTCTCTCTACTTTTCCTGCCTTCATTTCTACCTGTTCTTCTGGGCTGTGAAACCCCAGAGAAAGAACAATTAATTCTAATATGGTCATTTTTTATTAATTTTTTAAAATCTTTGTTTCTTTATTACAGATGCCCCTCCTTTTTCTCCCATTGACACCTTCCTTCGCACTTCAGCATCCCCACCCCCTACCCTACACCTTCACCTTACTGTTGTCTGTGTCCACTGGTTATATGTATATGCATATAAGTTCTTTGGTTTGTCTCTTCCCACCCACCCACCCCACTTCCCTCTGAGGTTTGTCTTTTCTGTACTTCCATGCCTCTGGATCTATTTTGTTCATAAGCTTATTCTGTTTATTGTATCACAAATAAGTGAGATCATGTGACATTTGTCTTTCTCTGATTAGATTATTTTGCCTCCCATGATACTCTTCAGGTCCCTCCATGTCATCTCAAATGTAAGAGATCTCTCTTTCTTACCGCTGCATTGTATTCCCTTGTGTAAATATACAATAGCTTTTATATCCATGCATCTACTGATGGACAGTTGGCCTGTTTCCAGATCTTTCCTATTGTAAATAGTGCTGCTATGAACATAGGGGTGCATTCTTCTTTCTGGTTGGAGTTTCAGGCTTCTTAGTATATATTCCTAGAAGTGGAATCACTGGGTTAAATGGCAGTTCCATTTTTAATTATTTGAGGAAACACCATATCATTTTCCATAGTAGCTGCACCAGTCTGCATTCCCACCTGCAGTGTACTAGAGTCCCCTTTTCTCCACACCCTTGCCAGCCAGCACTTGTTGTTTAATGATTTGTTGATGGCACCATTATGGCAGGTGTGAGATGATACCTCATAGTCATTTTAATTTGCATCTCTCTGATGACTAGTGACAAAGACCATTTTTTCATATGTCTCTTGGCCATTTGTATGTCCTGTTTGGAGAAGTGTCTATTAAGGTCCTCTGCCCATTTTTTTTTTTTTTTTTTATCCTCACCCGAGGACACTTTTTTCCATTTTTTCTTCAGATAGAGTGGGAGGGAGAGAGAGGAAAAGAGAGAGAGAGAGAGAGACATAGACGTGAAAGGGACACATCGAGTGGCTGCCAACCACACAACCAAGCAGGGCCGGGTACAAACTGCAATTGAGGTATGCGCCCTTAGCGGGAACTGAACCGGGTCTCTCTGGACTGAAGGCCGATGCTCCAACCGCTGAGCCAAATTCGCCAGGGCTGCCCATTTTTTAATTGGATTCTTTGTCTTCATTTTGTTGACTTGTATGAATACTCTATATATTTTGAAAATTAACCCCTTATCCAATATATCATTGGCGAATATATTCTCCCATACAGTGGGTCCCCTTTTCGTTTTGATATTGGTTTCTTTTGCTGTGAAGAAACTTTTTAGTTTGATATAGTCCCATTTATTAACTTTTTCCTTATTCTCTCTTGCCCTAGGTAATGTAGTGGTGAATATTCAGCTATATGTGATGTCTGAGATTTTGCTGTCTATATTTTATTTTAGGATTTTTATGGTTTGGCAACTTACATTTAAGTCTTTTATCCATTTTGGGTTTATTCTTGTGTATAGTGTAAATTGGTGGTCTAGTTTCTTTTTTCTTTTGTCATGTACCTGTCCAATTTTCCCAACACCATTTATTGGAGAGACTGTCTTTACTCCATTGGATGCTCTTGCCACCTTTGTTAAATATTAATTGAGAATAATGTCTTGAGTCAATTTCTGGGTTCTCTGTTCTGTTCCATTGAGCTATCTGCTTGTTCTTAAGCCAGTACCAGACTGTTTTGATTACAGCAGCTTTGTAGTATAACCTGATATCTGGTATTGTGATCCCACCTACTTTGTTCTTCTTTCTCAAGATTGCTGTGGCTATTTGGGGTCTTTTTTGGTTCCATGTAAACTTTGGCATATTTGTTCTAAATCTGTGAAATAAGGCATTGGTATTTTAATAAGAATTGCATTGAACCGATAGATTAGTTTAAGTAGTATGGACACTTTACTGATAATTCTTCCAATCCATGCTTCACTTTTTTATATCTTCCTCTATTTTTCTTCAATGTCCTGTAGTTTTCTTTTTTAAATTAATTGTTTTTTTTTATCCTCACCCAAGGATATTTTTGCATTTATCTTCAGATAGAGTGGGAGGGAGAGAAGAAGAGAGAGGGAGAAACATCGACATGAGAAAGACACATCAACTGGTTGCCACCCACACAACCCCAACCAGGGCCGGGGGCAAACTGCAACCAAGGTATGTGCCCTTAGTGGGAACCAAACCTGGGACTCTCTAGTCTGCGGGCCAATGCTCTAACTGCTGAGCCAAACTGGCTAGGGCTCAATGTCCTATAGTTTTCTGAGAACAGATACTTTACCTCCTTGGTTAAATTTATTTCCAGATATCTTGATTTAGTTGCAATGGTAAATGGAATATGTTTTTTAGTTTCTCTTTCTATGTGTATATTACTGGTATATAAAAATGCAAGCAATTTTCAGATGTTGATTTTGTATCCTGCTACTTTGCTGAATTTATTTATTAAATCTGGTAATGGTTTGGTAGAGTTTTTAGAGTTTTCTATGTACAATATCATGTCATCTACAAATAATGACAGTTTCATGTCCTCCTTTCCAATTTTGATGCCATTTACCTTTTCTTCCTTTCTGATCACTGTGGCGAAGTCTTCCAGTACTATGTTGAATAAGAGTGGTAAAGGCAGACATCCCTGTCTTGTTGCTGTTCTTAAGAAAGATGCTTTTACTTTCTGCCCAGTGAGTATGATGCTGACTGCAAGTTTGTCATATATGGCTTTTATTACATTGAGTTATGTTCCTTCTACTCCCACTTTGCTATGAGTTTTCATATATATATAAAAAAACGGGTGCTGGATTTTGTCAAATGCATTCTCAGCATTTATTAATATGATAATATGATTTTTACCTTTTATTTTGTTTATGTGGTATATCACATTTATTGATTTAAAAATATTATACCATCCTTGCATCCCTGGGATAAATCCCACTTGTCATGGTGTATAATCTTTTTAATATATTGCTAGATCTTATTTGCTAAAATGTTGCTGAGAATTTTGGCATCTATGTTCCTCAGCAATATTGGCCTATAATTTTCTTTCTTTGTAGTGTCTTTATCTGGTTTTGGAATTAGGATTATGCTGGCCTCATAAAAAGAGCTTGGAAGTCTTCCTTCCTCCTGAATTTTTTGGAATAGTTTGAGGAGAATACGTGTTAGTTCTTCTGTGAGTGTTTGGTAAAACGTCCCTGTAAAGCCATCTGGACCAGTGCTTTTGTTTGCTGGGAGTTTATTGATTACTGCTTCTATTTTCATGGTTGTTATTGGTCTATTCATGTTTTCTAACTCTTCCCAATTGAGTTTTGGAAGTCTGTATGATTCTAATACACTGTCCATTTCACCTGGGTTGTCAAATTTGTTGGCATAATATTGTTCATAGAATTTTTTACAATCCTTTATATTTCTGTGATGTCAGTTGTACTTCACCTCTCTCATTTATGATTTTATTAATTTGGGTCCTCTTTTTTTCTTGGTGAGTCTGACTGATGGTTGATCAATCTTGTTTATCTTTTCAAAGAACCAGCTGTTGGTTTCATTGATCTTTTGTATTGTTTTTTAGTCTCTATGTTGTTTACTTCCACTATGATCTTTATTATTTCCTTCCTTCTACTAACTCTGGGTTTTTCCTTTTGTTCTCTTTCTAAATCTTTAAGATGTATGACTAGTTTATTAGAATATTGTCTTGTTTCTTTAGGTAGGCCTGTATTGCTATGAACTTTCCTCTCAGGACAGCTTTTGCTGTGTCCCATAGATTTTGTGTTGATGTGTGTTCATTTTCATTAGTTTCCAGAAAGTTTTTTATTTCTTTCTTGATCTCATTGGTAACACATTCATTATTTAATAATATGCTATTTAGCCTCAATCTGTTTCAATGTTTTTGAGTGTTTTTATTATAATTAATTTCTAGTTTTATGACATTTTAATCTGAGAAGATGCTTGATAAGATTTGTGCCATTGTAATCTTAAAAGATGCTTGAACTTTAGAGATTTAGTTTTTATCCTAATATGTGGTCTACTTTTGAGAATGTCCCAAGTTCACTTGAGAAGAATGTATATTCTGCAGGTTGGGGGTGAAATGTTCTGTAAATATCAATTAGGTTCAGCTGATCAAGTGTGCCATTTGGGGTCTCTGTTTCCTTGTTAATTTCTTATCTTGAAGATCTATCCAGTGATGTCAGTGGGGTGTTAAAGTCACCTTCTGTGATTGTATTGCTATCGATCTCTCTCTTAAAGTACTCCAGAAGTTTTAAAATATATTTTAGTACTCCAATATTAGGTGCATATATGTCTACCAGGGTTATATTCTCTTGTTGGATTGATACTTTTCATATTATGCAGTACCTTCTTTGTCTCGCTATGGCCTTGGTTTATTTTATTAGATATAAGTATTGCTATCCCAGCTTGTTTTTCATTTCCATTTCCATTTTTCATCTCTTCACATTCATCCTGCATGAGTCTTTGGTTTCTGAGGTGGGTTTATTATAGACAGCATACATATGGGTCATGTTTTCTTATCCAATCAGCTACCCTGTAAGATTGGAGAATTTAAGCCATTTACATTCAAGGTTATTATTGATAGGTTCTTATTTGTTGCCACTTTTATGCATGTGTTCCTCTCTCTTTTTATTTCTTCATCTTCCTACAAGTCTCCCTTTAGCATTTCTTGTAGTGCTGGTTTTGTGGTAGTAAATTCCTTTAGCCCCACCCCCCCCCTTTTTTTTGTCTGTGAAGCAGCTCATAATATGGCAACTAGATCCATCAGAGTAAGCAAATAATAGAAAAAGAGAAGGCAAGCAAGATGGAAGCTAAGGTTTTTTATTAACCTAATTTCATAGGGGACATCCTATCATTTTTTTTGTGTGTATTCTACTCATTTGAAAGAAATCATTAGGTCCAGCTAACACTTAAGAAGGGATTATACAAGGACACAAATATCAAGAGGTGGAAAACTTTGAAAGTCATAAAAAAAAAAAAAAAATAGGAGGAGAATAAAGAGACTAAGCTAAGAAAGGATTTCAAAGAGTGGGAAGTCATACATGGCATAGAGATGTCAATGCACTCCAATCAAATCCTGCCAGAAACCTACTAGTAGTTGAACAAGTTGGGCATATTACTTGTTGCAGGTGTGAAAACATAACCACAGGGAACCTCAAGGTGTCTAGTATGATGGTGTTAAAACCTATAATAAGGTCTGATCTTTGGTTGAGTGATTTGGGGGACTCTGAGGAATAAGAGACTCACTGTGAAGTGTTTTCTGTCAGGAGCAAGGACAAGTCCTATGACTAGGTATTTCAGTGGATCTTATCTACAGGGAGGGAGAATTAGAAAGAGGATAAAGTTGTAATAGGTAAAGCAGAAACAGTCACTCATTTTGGCCAAGAGAGGGGTGCTTGGTATTTTGTGGTAGCACAGAAACCTTGCTTTTGTGTATTCTTAGACAAAATTGTGAAGTGAACTTACTTTGGCTCTTTTACCATGGTCTAAGGGTAGCCTTGGCAGAGGTTGTTCTCTAAAGCTAGTTGTTTACATCTAATAGAAAAATAGCATGACCTAGCCATGAGTGCCAGGCCAGCTTCATTCAGAATATCAGGGCCCGATATTTTTTCTTCCTCAGTCAAGTCAAAAGAAAGCACTGATAGTACAATTAAGACAAATAGGGGCTATCTCATTGGCTTGTTCTGAAGATTCATGAGTTAATATACATGTAAAGTATTTAGAACAAAACTGGCATATGAATTCAATAAATGTTGATTATCATTATCATCTATGATCCTTGAAAGAGCAATTTTGTTAGAGTGGTAGAAGACAGAAGCCAGGCTGCAATGAGCAAAGATAAATAGCAGTTGATGAAGTAAAATCAGCATGTGACCAATAGCTCTTCAAGAGCGATTCTGACCAAGAAATATCTGGAAATCATGCAGAAAGGGGAAGGAAATTGGTTTATTCAAGGTAGGTATAGAACAGTGTTTCTCAAAGAATGTTAGAAATGCAAAAGCTGAAGCCTTTCAGTTGACTTTACAAAAAACTAAACAAAACAGTTTTGTTGAAATTTAATTGACATACAGTAAATTGCATCTATTTAAAAGATACAATTTGATCAGTTTTGACAAATGCAGACACCATAAAACTAACACCACAGTCAACATATTCATCACTTCTTGGTAGTCCCTCCCCACCCCCACTATCCTCAAGTGAGTCTGATGTGAATTTATGAGAACCACTAGGGTTTTGAAATAAATTCTCTCATTAGGAATACCTAATGAGAGAATGGCTCAAAAAGTAGTAATAAAAATGAAATGCTAACAATGAAGAAGGAAGAAAATGGAAGACAAGCAGCAAGATCTGTCTGGATTAGGCAGCCTGAGGTTTGCAGAAGAGCTTAGGTAGGACTGTCAGATTAAAGACCATGAGCAGAGCCTGCACTGAGTTCTTTCACTAGGTGAAGACTGGTGAAAGAAGCAGTGAAGATGTTACTGAAGAATTGTGTGGATCACCTTTCTCCATGACTAGTGAGAATGGGGTTCTTACAATATCTCAAGAAAGTAATTTTCTAAGACTTGCACAGGAGAGTGACTGATCTTTATTTGCATGAAGTTATAACCATGGGGTTCTAAACTCCCATTTGTCTTAGTTCAAAGTACAGACAGAGGCAAATCCAGTGTCCAGAGTTTCTGTACCATGGTGGAGTTGAGTCTGGTGTGGCATCAGGCTAATCATGGTCCATTAGCCCCTGCATGGAGGAGTTCACAAGGCCATGAGCCATGTGGGCAACTGCAGGACTATGAGGCCTCACAAACCAGGAACCAGACTCAAGCAGCAAGAGAGAGAGATAACCCTTTTTTCAGGTCTTTAAGTATCAGATTTCGTGCCCTTGCAGTGGCAATGCCTATTTTGGCCAATTGCCAGTTCCCAAGTATGACTGAGAGGTAAACATCTTCCTACATCACCCAGACCTTACTGGGCATGCGTCTATTTTCCAGTTCCTTCCCTCATCAATCTGTAGGGAACAGACCTGGAGAATATTAAACTGCAGGTACCTGGCACAAATTACATGCCTATATTATTTAGTCTCTCCTTTGCTCTTTTCCTGTTAATTAATAACCAGCTTAGTACAGTGGTATCAATACCCCCTGAGAAAAAAGAAACCCTTATAATCTTATAAACAAGAAATGGATGAATGCTTCCATCTTCTTGTAACTGCTTCCTGCTGTCAAGGGGCATAGAACAAACTATCCCAAGGCTTAGAGGTTCTCCCTGTCTGACAGAGGAAATGGGAAGCAAAAATGGAAAAAGAGTTTTTATGTGGGAAAGAAGGATTCTGCAACATCCAGGTCAGGCTGATGTGTCTGGGAGGTGACACTGGTGATGTCCAACAGGATAACTTGTTGGACAAGCTGGCATCCTTGTATTCTAGAAATGAAAAACTTGACAAGAAGGTTAAAATGCACAATTCAAAAGTGAGGAGACTTATAACAACTAAAAGTCTAGTGAGAGGTAACAACCCATGTGAAAAAGGGAAAGATTAACTTACTGTGTCCCCAACTGGGTTGGCAGAGTGGCTTTCCTGGAGATAGGTGTGTCACACCTGTCTGAAGCCCTTTTTTTCCACCATATTTAATTTAAATTAAGCTAAGAAAAATATTCTAAGATTTTTCCTAATGAGAAATGGTGGGCCTTCTCTGTCTGACCTGTTTGGGCAGAAAAGGAAAAGTCATTTCAAGTGAAACCAATAGACTATCCATGTTTCATTAACTCAATCATAAGTCCAAACCATTGAGTCTCATTTCAGAAGTTGGTGGTGCAGATGGCTTCTAAAGTGGGCCTATATTGTGAGCACAAGCAATCAGGCAAACAAGAATATAGGTATAAAGTCTATCAAAATAGAAGTAAGCAAAACACAAAGGTTAATGTACACAGCATATCATAAACCAGTTGCAAAGATTTTTTAATGCAAGGCCTTTGCTAAAATGAAAGCAAGGACTGATAGTCTGATAGACTGTAGTCTTTAGTTAGAACATCTCTGGCAATATAATCAAGTGCTGAGGCCTGTATGAAATATAGAGGCATAATCATAAAAACAAAATTCAAAAGACAGTTAAATGCACTGGACTTCAATATCCACAATTGGGCATTGTGGTTTCCACTGAAGAACAATTTTTCTCCCTAAGAACACCCTCATGCTAAGTATTAAACTGGACACTGTATTAAGTCCAGTTTTAGTTTGGCTTGCTTATTTGCCTAAACATAACAAGAACAGCAATCGATCAAATTAATCACACAGGCTTTCTCAAATATGTTTCGCTGGAATTTCACTTATTTAGATTGAGTTTCAGTGAGCAATCAACCCCTCAGGGTGGAGAAGCCAAGGCCACAGTTGCCATCAGGTTGTGCCCGAAATACCTGTAGCTTTGGGTTGTGTCCTCAAGTCCTTGAGGTTTGCAAAGTGCCTTGAGGTATCTTTCTTGCCATCTTTTAGGAAGGCAACCTTTGTTTCTTCCCTGGAAAGACTGCCATGAACCATGTGACCAAGCAAGGTATCAGGATGCCATTTTGTCCAATGCATTCTCTTGGACATCACAAGTGGCTTTTGTTTGGCTTCAATTAGCTTTGAGAGTCAATCTCAATTCCTAAAGGCTTTCTGGTAGCACCCAGAATCCAAGCATATCTCTCTTAGACATAGCATTACAGTCAAGGTCAATAAAACCACATAGTTTAGAACTGGTCTTACTGGATTTGTGCAAAAAAATGTATTGCCATGACTTACTCATTAAGAACTTCCAAATTCTCAAGGGATCAGGTGTGGAGAAAAAAGCTAAAAGTGAGCAATTAGCATTCCCTAGTTTGGCAAACACATTCCATAATTTTTAGAAACATGGGCTTTTTGGGGTAGGGGGTGGCAAATAAATTGACATTCTAAGAGAAATGCTTCCATGGAGACAGGTATATAGCAAAACTCACTGATTTAGTAAATCACCAGTGAACTGAATTAAACTGATTGGCTTAGATAGCTTAGGTTCATATAAGACCTATTTTATTATTATTTTTTTCATTGATTTTTTTATTTTTATTTTTTTTTTAATTTATTTGTTTTTGTGACAGATGTTACTCCTTTTTCCCCACTGATGCCCCCCTCCCCCTCCTTCTCCATTCTCTCCACAGCTTTTTTGTCCCTGTCCATTGTTCATGCATACATGCATATAAGTATTGTGGTTCATCTCTTCCCCCACCCCCTCTTCTAAGGGTAGTCATTCTGTACCCTACTTCCACGTCTCTGGGACTACCCTGTTCCTCAGACTGTTATGTTCATTATATTCCACAAATAAGTGAGATCATATGATACTTGTCTTTCTCTGTTTGGCTTGTTTCACTTAGGATGACACTTTCCAGGTCCCACCATGTCTTCTCAAAGGATAAAAGATCTTTCTTTCTTATGGCTGCATAGTACTCCATTGTGTATATGTACAACTACTTTTTTAGCCAGTCGTCTACTGATGAACATTTGGGCTGTTTCCAGATCTTAGCTTTTGTAAATAGTGCTGCTCCAAACATGGGGGTACATATATTCTTTCTGATTGGTGTTTCAGGCTTCTTACGGTATATTCCTAGAAGTGGGGTCACTGGGTCAAATGGAAGCTCAATTTTTAATTTTTTGAGGTAACACCATATTGTTTTCCATAGTGGCTGCACCAGTTTGCACTCCCACCAGCAGTGTACTAGAGTCCCCTTTTCTCCACACCCTCACCAACAATTGTTTGATTTGTTGATGGCAGCCATTCTGACAGGTGTGAGGTGATACCTCATTGTTCTTTTAATTTGCATCTCTCTGATGGTTAGTGATGTTGAGCATTTCTTCATATGTCTCTTCGCCATATGTATGTCCTATTTGGAGAGGTGTCTATTTAGCTCCGCTGCCCATTTTTTAATTGGGTTCTTTGTCTTCCTTTTGTTGAGTTGTATGAGCACTCTGTATATATTGGAAATTAACCCCTTATCTGATATATCATTGGCAATTATGCTTTCCCATACAGTGGGTAGCCTTTCCATTATCATGTGTGTATCTTTTGCTGTGCAGAAGATTTTGAGTTTGATATAGTCCCATATGTTCACTTTCTTATTTGTTTCTGTTGCCTTAGGTGATGTGTCCGTGAAAATTCTGCTGTGTATGATGTCTGATACTTTGCTGCCTACATTTTCTTCTAGGAATTTTATGGATTCATGAGTCACATTTAAGACTTTTACCCATTTTGAGTTTATTCTTGTGTATGGTGTAAGTTGATGGCCTAGTTTAATTTTTTTTGCATGTAGCTGTCCAATTTTCCCAACACCATTTATTAAAGAGACTGTCTTTACTCCACTGTATGCTCTTGCCACCTTTGACAAATATTGATTGAGCATATTGCCTTGGGTCCATTTCTGGGTTCTCTGTTCTGTTCCACTGGCCTATATGCCTGTTCTTGTGCCAGTACAAGGCTGTTTTGATTACAGTGACTTTGTAGTATAACCTGTAATCTGGTAATGTGATCCCTCCTACTGTGTTCTTATTCAAGATTGCTGTGGTTATTTGAGGTCTTTTTTGGTTCCATATGAACTTTTGAAGTATTTGATCTAGTTCTGTGAAGTATGCCGTTGGTATTTTGATGGGGATTGCGTTGAATCTATAGATTGCTTTGGGTAGTATGGACATTTTAATGATATTAATTCTTCCAATCCATGAACAGGGTATGTGCTTCCACTTTTTTATATCTTCCTCTATTTCTTTTTTCAATGGCCTGTAGTTTTCTGCGAATAGGTCCTTTATTTCTTTGGTTAAGTTTATTCCTAGGTACCTTATTTTTTTTGCCCCAATGGCAAATGGGATTGTTTTCTAAATTTTTCTTTCTGTGAGTTCATCATTGGTGTATAAGAATGCCATTGATTTCTTGACATTAATTTTGTATCCTGCTACTTTTCCAAATTCATTTATTAAGTCTAGTACATTTTTGATGGAGTCTTTGGGGTTTTCTACGTATAGTATCATGTCATCTGCAAATAATGACAGTTTCACTTCCTCCTTTCCAATTTGGATCCCTTTTATTTTTTCTTCCTGTCTGATTGCTGTGGCTAAGACTTCCAGTACTATGTTAAATAAGAGTGGTGAAAGTGGGCATCCCTGTCTTGTTCCTGTTCTTAAGGGAAATGCTTTTAGTTTTTGCCCATTGAGTATGATGTTGGCTGTAGGTCTTTCATATATGGCCTTTATTATGTCTAGATATGATCCCTCTATTCCCACACTGCTAAGCATTTTTATCAGAAATGGATGCTGGATTTTGTCGAAGGCTTTTTCAGCATCTATTGATATGATCATGTAGTTTTTATTCTTCATTTTGTTTATGTGGTGTATCACATTTATTGATTTGCGAAATTGTACCAGCCTTGCATCCTTGGGATGAATCCCACTTGGTCATGGTGAATAATTTTTTTGTGTGTTGCTGGATCTAATTTGCTAGTATTTTGTTCAGGATTTTGGAATCTATGTTCATCAGGGATATTGGCCTGTAGTTTTCCTTCTTTGTAATGTCTTTTCCTGGTTTTGGAAATAGAATTATGCTGGCCTCATAGAACAAGTTTGGATGTCTTCCTTCTTCTTGGATTTTTTGAAATAGTTTGACGAGAATGGGTGTTAGTCCTTTTTTGAATGTTCGGTAAAACTCTCCCGTGAAGCCATCTGGGCCTGAGCTTTTCTTTGCTGGGAGAGTCTTTTTTACATCTTCAATTTCCTTAGTTGTTATTGCTCTGTTCAAGTTTTCTGTCTCTTCCTGGTCCTGTTTTGGGAGACTATGTGTTTCTAGAAAGTTGTCCATTTTGCTTAGATTGTGTAATTTGTTGCCATATAATTGTTCATAGTAGTTGTTGACGATCTTTTGTATTTCTTTGGTGTCAGTTGTTACTTCTCTTTCATTTCTGATTTTGTGTATTTGGGTTCTCTCTCTTTGTTTCTTGGTGAGTCTAGCTAAGGGTCCATCAATCTTGTTTATCTTTTCAAAAAACCAGGTCTTTGTTTCATTGATCCTTTGAATTGTTTTTTCGACTATATGTCATTTATTTCTGCTCTGATCTTTACCATTTCCTTCCTTCTACTTGCTCTAGGGTTTTCTTTTTGTTTGCTTTCTAGTTCTTTAAGTTGTGAGGTTAGGTAGTCTATTAGAGATTTTTCTTGATTCTTGAGGTAGGCCTGTAGTGCTATGAACTTCCTTCTCAGAACTGCTTTCACTGTATCTCATAGGTTTTTTTGTTGTTGTGTGTTCATTTCCAATGGATTCCAGGAATTTTTTAATTTCTTCCTTGATCTCCTCATTGACCCATTCGTTATTTACTAACATGCTATTTAGCTTCCATGTGTTGAAATGTCTTTGCATGTTCTTGTTGCAATTGATTTCTAGTTTCATGCCATTGTGATCTGAGAATATGCTTGATATGATTTCAATCTTCTTGAACTTGTAGAGATTTACTTTGTGTCCTATCATGTGGTCTATCTTTGAGAATGTCCCATGTGCACTTGAGAAGAATGTGTATTCTGTAGTTTTGGGGTTTAATTCTCTGTAGATATCTATTGAATCCATTTGGTCTAGTGCTTCATCTAGAGTCTGTTTCCTTGCTAATTTTTTGTCTAGAGGATCTATCCAGTGCTGTCAATGGGGTGTTGAAGTCCCCTGCTATGATTGTATTGCTGTTGATTTCTCCTTGGAAGTCCTACAGAAGATTTTTAATATATGTTGGTGTTTCTATATTGGGTGCATATATGTTTATCAAGGTTATATCTTCCTGTTGGATAGATCCTTTCAATATTATGCAGTGGCCTTCATTGTCTCTAGTTATGACCTTCATTTTGAAATCTATTTTATCAGATATGAGTATTGCTACTCTGGCTTTTTTTTCCTTTCTGTTTGCTTGGAAGATTTTTTTCCATCCCTTCACTTTCATCCTATGTGAGTCTTTTGTTGTGAAGCAGATCTCTTGTAAACAACATATAGATGAGACATGCTTTCTTATCCAATCAGGTCCTGTGTCTTTTTATCTGAGCATTCAATCAATTTACATTTAAGGTGATTATTTATATGTATTTATTTACTGCCATTTTTGTTTAGTGTGGTACTAACTTTCTTCCTATTTCTCCTTCTAATTACAGCAGTCCTTTTAATATTTTTTGTAGTGTTGTTTTGGTGCTAATATATTCCCTTAGCCTTTTTTTGTCTTTGAAGTTCTCTATTTGACCTTCCATTTTGAATGATAGCCTTGCTGGGTAGAGTAATCTTGGATTCACATCCTTGTTTTTTATGACCTTGATTGCTTCATGCCATTCTCTTCTGGCCTGTAGTATTTCTGTTGAGAAGTCAGCTGAGAGCCTTATGGGTTTTTTTTGTTTGTTTGTTTTGTTTTTGTAGGTCACCTGTTGCTTATCTTTTACTGCTTTTAGGATTCTCTCTGTCTTTAATTTTTGGCATTTTGATTACTATGTGTCTTGGTGTGGGCCTGTTTGGGTTCTTCTTACTTGGGTCTCTCTGTGCTTCTTGAACTTGAATGCCTTCTTCCTTCACCAAATTAGGGAAGTTTTCTGTCACTATTTCTTCAAATATATTCTCTAACCCTTTCTCATTTTCATCTTCTTCGGGTACTCCTATGAAGCGAATATTATTACGTTTCAAGTTGTCCCACACTTGTCTTAAGCTGTCTTCCTGTTTTCTAATTGTTCTTTCCCTTTGGTTTTCTGATTGGTTGATTTTTTCTACCCTATCTTTTAATTCACTGATCTTGTCCTCAGCTTCCTCTACTCTGCTATTTAGACCTTCCAATGTGTTCTTTATTTCTGCTATGTCATTCTTCATTTCTTTTGGGGGGGTTTTAATTTCCAGCTGACTGATTTTCAACATTTCTATGTCTTTATTCATGGTGCTCATGTCCTTACACATGCTGTTGAGCTTCCTCAAGTTCATGGCTCTGAATTCTAGTTCTGTTAACTTGCTTAACTGCACCTCATTTATTTTATCTTCAGTAGATGTCTCTTGTTCTTTCATATGGCTTTTCTTTCTGTGTTTTACCATTTTGGCTATCACAGTGGGCTTTGGAGCCTGCCAAATTTTTCCTGTGGGTGTTGGTGTTGTGCTGTTTGTGGCTCCCTCTCCTGGGTTTGGATGAGGCAGGGAGGACCCACGTTAGACTCCACTGTCAAGTCTTATTTTTCTGGTTAGAGTTGCTAGCCCAGGGAATGGTCCACTCTAGCTTTTCCCTGGATTCTATTAGTCTCGGTTACTTGAAGAACCTTGATTTCTGAGTTGAATGAAAAACTCCCTCAGGTGCTCAGTGTAAGAGGATTTCCGGAGGGTGGGTAAGGTGCTAGTTGTTAAAGGGCCTCAATTAGCATTTCAATGGCCACTGGGTGGGGCTGAATCTCCAAGGGAGGGGCTGCTGCCTCTCCCCAGAGTCCTGGGAAGCAGTAAGATGACCACTGTCCCCCATGGTTGCAACTCAGCAAAAGCTCTGAGCGCCCTCCAAATCCTGAGTGTCCCCACACTATTCCAGTCCAGTCTGCCCTCCCTCTGCTGGAACCCAACGTGAGTGGCTACTGCTATTTTAGCCTCTGTCCCGGTTCTGCGCTGTGGAGCCGCTTGGGTGTTTAACCCGTGGGCGCCGCTCTCAGCTAAGGCCGTGGCTCCCAGCCGAGGCTGCAGCTCCTAGCTGAAGCCACAGCTTTCAGCCAAGGCCGCCACTGCTCCCAGCCGAGCCCGCCACTCCCAGCCGAGCCCCCCGCTCCCAGCCAAGGCCGCAGCTCCCAGCCTAGGCCACTGCTGACCATGCGCTCTCGGCCCCCTCTGGCATCTCTGCAAGCCTACCAGGATTGAGTCACTGTCCCTGGTTATGTGGTTCTCCAAGCTGTTTTTCAGTTGCCTTTTCCTGATGATTTGTCTTTATTTTCGTTGTAATTCCAGTTTGGTACTGGGAGATGATCTGTGTATCTTCCATTCACTCTGCCACCATTTTTTAAAAGCCCATTGATTCTTTTTTTAGATAGAGTGGAAGGGAAGGAGGGAGAGAGAAAGAGAGAAATAAACATGTATGTGAGAGAGATACATTGATTGGTTGCCTCCCATACAAGCCCCATCAGGGCAGGGACTTGAATCTGTGAACCAGCTACTTGCCCTTGGCCAGGAATAGAAACCATGACTCTTTGATCCACAGAATTATGCTCAAACCCCTGAGCCAAACCTTCCTGGGCTAAGATCTATTTTACCTCACTGATAGAGTAATTACAGGTGAGCTGAATCAAACTTGCTGGCTTAGATAGTTTAGGCATAGATAATATCTATTTCTCAGAATCTGCATTAAAATAGATGACTCAGATAAGATTCCTAGAGACCAGGCTTTAGTAATTTAGAGGCAGAATAAAATTCCATGCCTGAGTGGGCACTCTTAAGGAAAGGAAATTGCATTGTTGTTGCGTTCAGGAAGAAAAACCTAAAAGTTGAAGGAACATGAATGCTGCTCTCAAGCTTCCAACCTGAGCCAACTAGGGGAATGAACATTCACCCCCCAGTCCAAAATCTCTTCCCATGCCCAAAATAGGGCTCTTCATGAAAAAGTAATATAATTGTCCAAGTATGGGACCTTTAACTCCACATGGAAAATTCTGATGGCCTCTGATCTTACTGGAGGCCTTCATCCCTGTGTCTGTCTTGGGTAGAAACGTCTGGCTTTTTAAATTTGTGGCTACTAACTTGTCTTTGTCTCATACTTTTATAACAGTCTTGGCCCCTTAAGAGGTTTGGTAGTGTGAGACAGCCTCCCTTAAGAAAGGAATGAACATTCCCTGTTAATTTGACTAGGTTGAATTTAATGTCCTAGGCCCTGGTTTTAAATTCTATTTTCACTCAGTTTCTGGGATTAAGTAACAAAATCCTTTCATTTCTCTGAACACCTGTATATTTGAGGCTTTTCCCTATTAGCTATATCTGTGGAAGAGGCATTCATAAACAAACAGTAACACTGTAATAAGTGTTAGATTAAAAAGATTTGCGCCCTGGTCGGTTTGGTTCAGCGGTTAGAGCGTCGGCCTGCGGTCTAGAGAGACCCGGGTTGGGTTCCCGCTAAGGGCACGTACCTCGGTTGCAGTTTGTCCCCGGCCCTGGTTGGTCGTCCGGGTGGCAGCCACTCGATGTGTCCCTTTCATGTCAATGTTTCTCTCTCTTCCTCTTTCTCCCTCCCACTCTATCTGAACAAAAAATGGGGGAAAAAAGTCCTTGGGTGAGGATAAAAAAAAAAAAAAGATTTGCAACAGTTTAATTCCTCTGTCTTTTCATAACTTACGTGCCAAGCAAGATGGCTGCCAGGGTGGGACTTCCGCCCCTAAGCCAAAGTGGCTTCAGTGACAGTTTCCACCCTCAAGCAACATGGCTGACGAAGCCCGAATAGCAACACCATGGTTACCACTCCTTAGCAATGCAGGAGAGATGGTGAGGCCATCACAGCTAGCAGGATTAGTTCCCCACAGGGCGGGGCGGGGGGGCTGCAGCATCTTTTCTCTGTGTTTTTCAGGAGGTCACCTTGGACAGAGAACAAAATTGGTGTCCCTGCCCCTTCTCCTCAACAAGTAGCCATTAGGTCAGAGCTGTGCACCCCAAGCCTGTAGGGCTGTGGGAGAAGGAAACATTTCCAGGCAGTGTTCTGGGGGAGACTCAGTTGCCTGCAAGCACTCCATTCCAGTGGAGGAAAGAAGGCAGATGTCCCATCATGCTCACTATAGGAGATGGGAGTAGAGGAGCTGCGCCTTGGTTGGGGCTACACTGGGCTGTGAGGCACTTTAAGTCCCAGGCTAGTGGGGTAAGGTTGTTGGCACCAAGGCTCAAAAAAGATAGGGCCACTCAGTGTGTCCCTTTCACGTCGCTGTCTCTCTCTCTCTCTCCCTCTCACTCTATCTGAAAAAAAAATGGAAAAATGTCCTCGCGTGAGGATAAAAAAAAAAAAGATAGGGAGGTTTGAGCTGGGGAAGCTACCCTTAAACTTATCTTTTCCCAGGATTCCAGAGCTTAGCATTTCTGATACGTGGGCTGTATCTCGAGATGCTGAGAGCAAGCTTTTAAAGCGGAGGTGAGGTGCCATGAGAGCAGACTGAATCTGTGTGTCTGAGATGCACCCCAAGTTCCATGCACCAGGCACAGAATCCATTAAATGGGCACTCATCATGTGTACACCTCCCTTTTGCACCATGGAAGCTACCAGTCCTAAACTCTGTGATGTTGGCCAGCCCCACCATCACTGGGGTGTGGGCAGCTATGGCCACGGCCGGTGCTGTCCAGGCCACAGCTCCAGCTGGAGACATGAGTGGATGCACCACCCCATGAAGTCGGTCCTGGGTCTGAAAGAGCTGTGTCCAGAGTGGCGACAGGTAGAAGAAAGAAATTGGATTGCCCACACAAGAATTAGAATGTGTGGGGGGATGAATTCTAGAATATGAAAGTTAAATTCTATTTCTTACCAGGCACCCCAGAGTCTTGGTCGACTTCCACCTTCTTTGCTGCTTCATCCTCTGAGTGCTGACTTGGAGGCTGAAAGGGAATATTTTCCACGTGTTCCACAAGTTCATTCTCCTAGTTAAATCCCTTCGTGGTTGCCAATCTGTTACTAGAGAATTGTGTGGGTTGTCTTTCTCTGCCGCTAGTGAGATTGGGATTCTTAAGGTATCTCAAGAAAATAATTTTCTGAGACTCCCACAGGAGAATGACTGATCTTTATTTGCATGAAGTTACATTCCTGGGGTTCTAAAGTTCCATTTGTCATTGTCCAAAATTGAGCCAGAAACAAGGCCAGTGTCCAGAGTTTCTATTCCATGATAGAGTTGAGTTTGGGGTAGCATTAGGCTAATTACAGTCTATTAGTTCATTGTGTTGAGGGTGGGGGTCCACATGGCCGTGAGCAAAGTGGGTGACCTCAGGAGCTTGAGAGCCTTGCAAGCCAGGAATCAGACTCAAGCAGCAAGAGAGAGAGGACCCCTTTGTTCAGGAGTGTAAGTATCTCAGAGTTCATGCCCTTGTGGTGGTCATGCCTGTTTGGGCCAATTACCAGTTCCCAGGTATGACTGACAGGTAAACATCTTTCCACATCACCCAGACCTTCCTGGGCATGCATCTCTTGTCCAGTCCCTTCCCCCATCAATCTGTGGGGAACAGACCTGGAGAGTGTGAAAGTGCAGCTTCCTGGCATGCCTATATTATTTAGTCTCCCCTTTGCTCCTTTCTTGCTAATTAATAATCAGGTTACTACAACAGTATCAAAAACATGGTGGCTTTTAAAGGTCAACACTCACACACTTCTGCTGGAAAAATCTTTCAATCCTTCAACTTTCACGGCACATTCCTGTTCAAAACCCTTAATGGATTTCCTTTTCTATAAGATGCAGTTATAACAAATAGATGGGGGAACAACAGCAACAAAACCTTCTCAGCCTGACTGTATGAGGTTGGGCCCCATCTGTCCTTTCAACACTCTTTCCCTCTTTCCACTCCAGTCACCTCTAGTCCCATCCATGGGTTTGCTTCCTGTTCTGCCTAGTTGCTCCTTTCTTTCCTTTCTTCAGAGAGTGCATCCCCCTCCTCTTTGCATGTCTACCACCCATTCGTTTAAACATTAACCTTCCAAAAGCCTCTCTGATGGCATACCTGGGAATGATCTCTCTTAGCTCTGAATGTTTATATCATATATAATGTCTTTCTTGTTGAAAGTGGCAAATCCTTAAAGGAAAGGATTGTGTACCTCTCATCTTTGCATTCTAGCAACTGGCACACTACCTTGAACACACTCACTGAATGTTTACTAATGATGAGTTCTTATGACTGTTTCTCATCCTTGGCACTTCTGACATTTTTATCCAGATAATTTTTTTGTGGTAGAGGCTGTCCTGGGCATTTTTGGATGTTTATCAGCATTCCTGGCCTCTGCCCAATAGATGCTAGTAGCACCACTTTCTGAGTGAGACAATCAAAAATGTTTTCAGAGGTTGCCAAATATTTCTTGGGGGGTGGGGGAAATAACCCTGGTTGAGACACTTGAACAAAGACTTCCCAAGAAAAGGATAGTGACAAAGACCTAATTCAGGGCAAGAAATAAGGAACATGTTTAACACCTAGAACCCTTCCTAAGTCCTAGGAAACTTTGTGCACTTTTGTAAGTGGCTTCCTCCCCACTTTTTCTCTTCCCTCTTCTTCTCTGCTATGTAGGACTTTATTCTAACAGACTGTCCATCAGTTCCTGCTTAACAGCAAAGGAAAATATGTCAGTCATAGAGTAGTTAAGCATTGAGAATGGAGTAGATTCAAGTAAGTTGGTATTTTGAAATGAGGTACCCATTAGGTTCCTCAATCTGAGCTATGCAGGTATCTCTTACTTTATATCCTCATATTGCCTGCTGTATGATCATCTGTTCTCAGGAACTGAAGATTGTAAATCACTCCCCCACATTTGTTATTCAATAACTCATTTACCATCTTAACTTCATGTGGACAAGTTCTGAAAGTGACAAAGTCAAGAAACACTGATTCCTGCTTTTTCTCTCTGAGCTACCTAGAGCTTTAAAATCTTAAATATTTCCCCTTCCATCTCATAATCCAATCTAGTTTTAATACATGTTCTTCTTTATTATAATATGGTGTTCATTTTCCAAGTCTAATTCAATGAACTATTTGTCCAATGTGCTATTAAAATAGCAGAATGACCTACAGTCCTAACCTCCATCTGATTGTTCTAAGTCCTTAGCCTCCCTCCTATCCATACCACCTGCTGCCCCCACCATTTCACCCTCTCCTGCTAATGGCAGGTTGCTTCATTCCTCCTCCACAGCCTCTTCTTCCCACTTGTCCCCTTTCTTTTTATTCTCACCTATTTCACACTGACATTTTTCTTTGATCCTTTTTTATTTTATGGATTGTTTGTCTCTGTTCTCATACTCAACTTCTCTCTGTATTATATGCTTCAATGTCAAATCACCAGGAACATAAGCTGTAAATCACTGTTTCCCTTCTTAAGTCACAAAAGCAAAAGTAATAATAATAATAACAAAAGTAAACTCTCTTTCCACCCAAGTGAGGCCTTATTTATGCAGTTAGTCAGTGGGTGCGTTGCTCAATGCCAGCTGGTGTGAACACTGAACACAGTCATCTTAATGAGGGACTTCTGATGCAAATGAAAAGCATATGTTTGTGGAAAATAGCCTGAAAAAACTTGGTAGTTACCCATCAGTAGAAAAATCAAACTTAATAATGGTATTTTCATTGTTTTGATATCATAACAATATTTAGCTTTCCCAGAACACTAGGATGTGTCCTTGATACAATTATTTTGAATTTCTGTATTAATTTTGAGTGTGTCTCACACAAATGGAAAATATATTTGGTCATATCTGTTGGTCATTAACAAGCAGTGAGAGATTAAGCTAGCTCAAGTCAGAACAGTACTTCAGCAATATCACCTCTAGAAAGTTGGCCCCATGGTGTAAGATCTTGCCATTCTATGCAGGTCATTGTGTCTAGAGTCATCTGTTTCATTCTCATTGTCATGAGGAGCATCTATGGCTATAGATGGAATAAACAGAAATAGACATATAACCAGAAATGTGGATTTGAGGCTATATATAATAACAGCTTAACAAATGCTACAAACCAGTTTGGGGAATAATAATGTACTATTTATTCTTAGAAAAGCATTAAGCTCTCTCCCAGAGGTACTCTGTTCTCTTTTGAACTCTTTTATCGACTTATCACCTTCCCTGATTACATATGCAGCCTGCAGAACTTGGAACAAAATATATTCCAGGTTCTTACTCCCAACTACCAGAAAAGTCTTTTCAAAACAAACAAACAAACAAACAAACAAAAGACCACACACACACACATACCACACGTGTGCACACACACGCATATTTATCTCTTTCAGCCCCAGGGAAAGCTGAGAGCTTGACAGACAAGTTTAGAAAGGCAAATGTGCTTTGTCTGAGACTGAAAGGTGATGCCAATTGTTGCAAATATGGAACTTCAGACTGGAGATGATCAGAAAACCAGAGATAAAATATGGACAAGTTATTAATTCCTCCTGAATGGACCCTCAACATTGCCTCAGAATTTCAATTGCTATGAATTCCGTGGACAACAAGCATACCCAAATTCATACTGCAGTCCAAAATTTATTTTTCAAAGTCAAATAGAAATAATCTTGATTATATTTTAATAAAAATGAATATATTCTTCCATATGCTTTTCTTACTCAAGATTTTGTTTGTTTGTTTTTTTGGTATGTGCCCCTAGGGGGAACCAAACCCAGGACTCTGGTTCGCAGGCGATGCTCCAACCTCTGAGCCAAACCGGTCAGGGCTAATCAAGATATTTTAAAAAGTAGACTGATCTTTAAAGATATATAATTTTATATTATAATATAATAGGATTATGAATCTGTAAAAGATACCTCATCTTTATTTTGAAATTGACATTTCTTTGCAAGAAGAAAAGCAAGATAATGGCAATACTATTTTAGCCTTTCTACTGAACTCAATCAATTTATAAAGATAAATGTCATAAATGGAGATCAGCAATCATACAGTATATATCACAAAGGATTTCATTTTGATCTGGCAAGAGGTATTGCTTTGCAATATTTTTAAATTTATTATAAAATTTTGGATGATTTTTCTTTTTAATTTTAACTCTTTAGTTGATACAGTATTTCTTTCTCTATTCTCTCACAACTTTTTAAAAACTTATTTTTCTTCTCTGAATCACATTTGTTTTGTGAGACTGCATCTCTATAAGTTGTACATGAATCTAATTTCCATGTTTTTCCCCTTCAGTCATAATGGACCCTTGAAATGTAACCTTTTGGGAAATAAGTTTCACAAGTCTGTAATACTAGTTAGTCTTGATATTCTAAAGTAATGGCAAATGGTCAGATCTGGAAGCGAGAAAGGTGATATCAGAACAGCCTAGTTTGAACTCTTCTAGACTTCAAAGTGCTTGGTATCAGAAGAAGCCCTCTATACAGAATGCCACTGACATGATTTTATATGTGCTACACTGTTGCTCAGAGTTACCACTTGATTCCCTAACAATAGGACCCTGCTTATGCAGAAAGCAGATATGAGAAATAAAGTATGACTAGGATTCAAAACCCTTAAGATAGAGTGCAGGAAAACTGTATGAGGAGCTTAAATATACCAACGTATAAACTTTGATATGTTGCTATAATGTCAACAGAACTCCTGAATGGTGGGGAAGGAGTTGTACTACTTATAATGTTGGGGGGAGATCTGATAGCGGAGTAGGCAAACAGTGCTTATGGAATGTTATAATGGTTCACTAAGATTCTTGAAAATATGTCATTATGAATAAATAGCTTACTAGTATTGCCCTTGGGAGGACCCAGGAGCAATATTGAGTCATTATTTATTTAGAAATACCCTCAGGAACCGGGTAAAATATAAAGGCTAAGAGGATAGTGAAGTTTCTGGAGCATAGAAAAGGGGTGGTATTAAATTATTCCTCCTCATCTTCTGTTATAGTGTTTTGTGATTCTGCCTGATATGTAGAAAGAAGCTGCTCCCTCATTGTATCACAAAAAAATAGAGTGTGATTAAAGAAGTCTTTTAAAGGCAATTAATAATCATAAAACACCAAAATTAAAATTACTGGCTAAAAGAGGCTTTCAAGATATTTTTAGTCTTTTATGAGGAAACAGAGGTAAAAGAAAGGCTAACTGACATTTATTAAATACTTACCATAAAAAACACAACCATTTAAAGCCTCTTCAAATGATCCTAAGGGCAAAGAACAAATAAAGAAAATATTTATGCAATAAAATCTATGAAAATTTGGTAAGAAAGATGAGAGTCTGTGGTATTGCCCCCCAGTTCCCCAGAAGAAAAGACCTCATTATTTCTCATCCTGCCCACTGTGGTTGTAAAGTGGGGGCCCTCTTCCTCTTCACAGCTCTGACTCTTGAGATGGAGGTTCTCCCTCGGGCACAGCTCACTGGGAATTCTGGGGCCATGATACCCCTTGCCCTCTCTCATGGTTGCATGCTTAGAGAAATAAGCCAAGAGAACCTCAGGTTGCTGCCCTTCCCCACACCTCAAGCCCAACACACTCAGCTCCTAGAGCAGCAGTATCAGAGAGAAGGTTGCCATTATCCCCACTCCCAGCTCCAGAGACTTGATTTAGAGATTGTGCTTTGGGGAAGAAGCCTCTGTAAAACCCATAGCTTAATCACAACAAAGCATGAATAAATTTAAACCTAAAGAGCACTTAAGAACAGTAGAGATTATGGTGAAAGGTAATTAAGAGGAGTTTCAAGACACTAGCTAAATTGTTATGCCCCAGAGCATTGCTGAAAATACTAGAGCAATAAATCAGCAATTACTAGAATGTAACAGCTATGTGTGGTCAAAGAAAGAGAGAAATAGAGCCCTATCAAAATCACTGCCATCCCACTGTTTTATAAATTAAGATGTATACGGTAAACTTTAGAGCAGGGGTGGGGAAACTTTTTATTACCAAGGGCCATTTGGATATTTATAACATCATTTTCAGGCCGTATAAAGTTATCAACTTAAAAATTGGCCTGTTATATTTGGTCAAACATTTAATTAACACACCCCTAATGTGATGGCTGGAACCTCTTCTCTTTGGTGAGGCGTGTGATATTAGCTGGTACCGATGATGTTGCTACTCACAACTGCTTTTCCAGGTTTGCGACCATCAGTCTGGAGCACAGTCAACTCTGCAATGGTACGTTTTGAGAAGAACTGCTCACAGCAGTAAGTTGTTTTGAACATAGATGCATATTTCAATGCATGTCTCTTCAAAGTGGGAAATTCATCATTGCTTATGTAACTCAACTAGTGGGAGATTGTTGTATCTAGCTTCCAGCTCATCATCACTTTGCAGCTGAATGATTCCGTGTTATAGGTTATCAGGCACATCAGCTGGTTCCACAATGACCAGTGTAGCAAAGATGTTCAATTCCATTTGTTTATGTTCACATCCTTAAATCTTTCATTAAATGCCTCAATTAGTTTTGCACACTCACCAGCATATTCAAGTGTTGCAGAAGGCTTTTGTCCTTCCAGAGTGGGGAAATGTACTGTGTTATTCCTTTCAAGTTGCACGTTCCACGCCTTAATTTAGCTTCAAATGATTTCATGTTTGAAAGTAGGGAGCTGAGAAACTAGTTGTGGCCCTGAGAGGTAGTTAGTAATGTTCACCATGAACGTTAAATCACAGCCACTTGCTATTACTGAGTTCCCTGACAAGTTTTTCCTTCATCTCCATGAACTGCTTGACTTCATACCGCAGTTTGTAAAACCTCATGAGCATGTTCCTGCAACTCAGCCACTGCACTTCAAAATGATAAACAAAATCACTGTACTCAGTGTCAAGATCATTCAGTAACTCCTAAACTGCTGGCTGTTAAACCCTCTGCTTTTGACAAAATTTATGCATGACACTACTGTTGACATCATATTGTTGAGCTGCAACAACTGTGCACAGAAACTTTCCTGATGTATGATGCAGTGCCATAATTAAATCACTTGGATTAAGACTGAGACAATTCAGTTCTTTCTTGACAAATGTAATTAACCTGTTTTGCAAGCCAACCATGACTGGAGCTTCATCTACAGTAAGGCCACTTAACTTTTCAAATGTTAGCTTAATTTTTTTCATTGATAAAACAAGTCTCTTAGAAAAGTCCTCACCTCTTGTAGTGCCATGCGTGGCTCCCTATGACAACAATTCCTCTTGCATGTCAAACTCTGCAGTTCTCCCACAAATGAAAACGGCCAGTTGGGCAGTATTTGTTATAAACCAAAGAGATAAATTGGAAATCTCCTGCAGAACCCTTCAATGTTCTTTCAATATCTTGTGTTAAGTCAGTAATCCAGTCTGAGACTGATCTCTGAGACAAATTGTCTGAAACAATTTTACTGTGTCTGGTGCTAACAACTCCGCAGTAGACACCATGCACTCTTTCACAAACTCTCCCTCTAACTGAGGCATCAGCTTCTTTGGATTAGCTTGCTTACTATATAATTCATGTTAATAAAGTTGTCTCCTTCACAACAAGGCCTAGGGAAAGTGGCTCATGATTCCAAACTCCACTGAAGAGCACTAATTTTATCCAGACACATTTGCCCTTCCAATTCATTGAGCGTGGCATGTTTTGAGCTGTAGCGAAGCTCCAGGTTGGTTTATTTATTGATTTATTTATCTATTTATTTATTATTATTGCTAATGCATTGCCAAAAAGTAGGCACACAGGTTTACCTTTGACTTCAACAAAAAAATAAACATCTGTCCATTTCTATTGAAAAGATTGAGGTTTTCCGAAAAATGGCGGCGGAGTGAATGGAGCTACACAGACCATCTCCCAGGACCAAACTGGATGTACAATGAAAATAAAGGCAAATCTTCAGGAAGGGGCCACTGAAAGACACCTTGGAAGACCACATAAGCAGGGACACCGACTCAATCTTGGTAAGCTTGCAAGGACGTGAGAGGGGGCAGGGAGCCCACGGTCCGCAGTGGCCTGGGCGGGGACCAGGGGGCTCGGCGGGAAGTTGCTGCTACTGCCTCGGCTGCAATCCGCATGAGTCCTGCGAACTCTGCTGCCTTCTAAGCCCGCGGCTGGTGCCACATGGACTCGCTGGGACCAGGGACTCTGCTGGAAGCTGCTGCCAACTCGGAAGTATACAGCTACCGCAGCTTAGTCCTGGGGCTTCTGCTGAGTGCAACACCCTCAGTTGGTGCCACAGGCATGGCTGCCCTTGGCTGGATGCAGCGCCCATGGGTGAAAACTCCCAGGCAGCTCCATGACACAGAGTCTGGACAGAGGCTAAATTGGCAGCAGCCACTCACTTTGGGCTCCAGCAGAGGGAAGGCAGACTGGATTGGAACTGGGTGGGGACACTTGGGTTTTGGAGGGTGCTAAGAGCTTTCACTGAGTGCAGCCATGGAGGACTGTGTTCATTTTACTCCTTCCCAGGGCACTGGGGAGAGGCAGAGACCCCTCCCTCAGAGATTCAACCCCACCTGGTGGCCATTGACATGCTAATTGAGGCCCATTTACAACCAGCTGCTGCCCCACCCTCGGGAAATCCTCTTACACTTATCACCTAAGGGAGTTTTTCAGGCAACTCAGAAACCAAGGGTCTTCAGGTGACCTCTACTAATAGCCTCCAGGCAAAAAAAAAAGCTAGAGGATAACTACCATTCCCTGGGCTAGCAACACTAACCATAAAAGATAAGACTTGATGGTGGTGTTTAAAGTGGGTCCTCCCTGGCTCATCCAAACCAAGAAGAGAAAGCCACAAACAGCAGAACACCAACACCCACAGGGAAAATTTGGCAGACTCCAAAGCCCACTATGATAGATAAAATGGTGAAAAACAAAACAAAAAAAAGCCAAATAAAAGAACAAGAGACCTCTACGGAAGATGAGATAAATGAGGTACAGTTAAGCAAGTTAACAGAACTAGAATTTAGAGCCATGATGTTGAGGAAGCTCAACAGCATGTGTAAGGATATGAGCACCATGAGTAAAGACAGAGAAATGTTTAAAATCAACCAGTTGAAAATTAAAAACCAACAGGAAGAAATGAAGAATGACATATCAGAAATGAAAAACACATTGGAAGGTCTAAAAAGCAGAGTAGGGGAAGCTGAGGACCGGATCAGTGAATTAGAAGACAGGCTAGAAAAAATCAACCAATCAGAAAACAAAAAGGAAAAAATGATTAGAAAACAGGAAGACAGCTGAAGACAACTGTGAGACAACTGGGGATGGAATAATATTCGCATCATAGGAGTCCCTGAAGAAGAAGAAAATGGGCAAGGGTTAGAGCATATATTCAAAGAAATAGTGACAGAAAACTTCCCTAATTTGGTGAAGGAAGAAGGCATTTAAGTTCAAGAAGAACAGAGAGCCCCAAGAAAGAAGAACCCAAACAGGCCCACACCAAGACACATAGTAATCAAACAGGCAAAAATTAAAGACAAAGAGAAAATCCTAAAAGCAGTAAGAAAGAAGCAACAGGTTACCTACAAAGAAAACCCGATAAGGCTCTCAGCTGACTTCTCACAAGAAACACTACAGGCCAGAAGGGAATGGCATGAAGTAATCAAGGTCATGAAAAACAAGGATCTGAATCCAAGACTACTCTATCCAGCAAGGCTATCATTCAAAATAGAAGGTCAAATAAAGAGCTTCCCAGACAAAAAAAAAAAGGCTAAGGGAATACATTAGCACCAAACCAGCACTGCAAGAAATGTTAAAAGGACTGCTGTAATTAGCAGGAGAAATGGGAAGAAAAATGGAACCACACTAAACAAACATGGCAATAAATAAATACATATCAATAATCACCTTAAATGTAAATGGATTGAATGCTCCCATAAAAAGACACAGAGTAGCTGATTGGATAAGAAAGCATGACTCATTTATATGTTGTTTACAAGAGACCCATCTCACAACAAAACACTCACATAGATTGAAAGTGAAGGGATGGAAGAAAATCATCCAAGCAAACTGAAAAGAAAAAAAAGCTGGGGTAGCAATACTCAAATCTGATAAAACAGATTTCAGAATGAAGACCATAACTAGAGACAAAGAAGGCCACTACATAATATTGAAAGGATCTATCCAACAGGAAGATATAACCTTGATAAACATATATGCACCCAATATAGGAGCACCAAAATATATTTGAAAACTTCTGGAGGACTTCAAATGAGAAATCGATAGCAATACAGTCGTAGCAGGGGACTTAAACACCCCGTTGTCATCACTGGATAGATCCTCTAGACAAAAAATTAGCAAGGAAACAGAGACTCTAAATGAAGCACTGGACCAAATGGATTCAATAGATATCTACAGAGAATTACACCCCCAAAATACAGAATTCATATTCTTCTCAAGTGCACATGGGACATTGTCAAAGATAGACCACATGTTAGGGCACAAACTGATTCTCTACAAGTTCAAGAAGATTGAAATCATATCAAGCATCTTCTCAGATCACAATGGCATGAAACTAGAAATGAACTGCAAGAAGAACATAAAAGGACATTTGAACACATGGAAGGTAAATAGCATGTTATTAAACAATGAATGGGTCACCGAGGAGATCAAGGAAGAAATCAAAAACTTTCTGGAAACCAATGAAAATGAACACATACAACACAAAATCTATGGGATGCAGTGAAAGCAGTTCTGAGAGGGAAGTTCATAGCACTACAGGCCTACCTCAAAAAAGAAGAAAAATCTCTAATAGATTATCTAACCTCACAAAGTAAAGAACTAGAGAGTAAACAAAAAGAAAACCCCAGAGCAAGTAGAAGGAAGGAAATAGTAAAGACCAGAGCAGAAATAAATGACATAGAGACCAAAAAACAATTCAAAGGATCAATAAAACAAAGAGCTTGTTTTTTGAAAAGATAAACAAGATTGGTGGACCCTTAGCTAGATTAACCAAGAAACAAAGAGAGAGAACCCAAATACACAAAATCAGAAATGAAAGAGGAGAGATATCAACTGACACCACAGAAATACAAAAGATCGTTAACAACTACTATGAACAATTATATGGCAACAAATTCGACAATCTAAGCAAAATAGACAAATTTCTAGAAACACAGGTTTCCCAAAACTGTATGAGGAAGAGATAGAAAACTTGAACAGACCTGTAACAACAGACAAATTGAAGATGTAATCAAGCCTCTTCCAGCAATCAAAAGCCCAGGCCCGGATGGTTTCACGGGGGAGTTTTACCGAACATTCAAAAAAGAACTAACATCCATTCTCTTCAAAGTATTTTAAAAAATTTCAAGAAGAAGGAAGACTTCCAAACTCGTTTTATGAAGCCAGCATAATTCTAATTCCAAAACCAGAAACAGACACAACAAAGAAAGAAAACTACAGGCCAATATCCCTGATGAACATAGATGCCAAAATCCTGAACAAAGTACTAGCAAATCGAATCCAGCAATACACCAAAAAAATTATCCACTATGACCAACTGGGATTCATCCCAAGGATGCAAGGCTGGTACAATATTCGCAAGTCAATAAATGTGATGCACCACATAAAAAAAATGAAGAATAAAAACCAGATGATAATATCAATAGATGCTGAAAAAGCCTTCAACAAAATCCAGCATCCATTTCTGATAAAAATGCTCAGCATTTTGGGAATAGAGGGATCATATCTAGACATAATAAAGGCCATATATGAAAGACCTACAGCCAACATCATACTCAATGGGCAAAAACTAAAAGCATTTCCCTTAAGAACAGGAACAAGGCAAGGATGCCCACTTTCGCCACTCCTATTTAACATAGTACTGGAAGTCTTAGCCACAGCAATCAGACAGGAAGAAAAAATAAAAGGGATCCAAATTGGAAAGGAGGAAGTGAAATTGTCAATATTTGCCAATGACATGATACTATACGTAGAAAACCCCAAAAACTCCATCAAAAGTTTTCTAGACTTAATAAATAAATTTGGCAAAGTAGCAGGATACAAAATTAATGTCAAGAAATCGATGGCATTCTTATACACCAATGATGAACTCACAGAAAGAGAAACTAAGAAAACAATCCCATTTACCACTGTAGCAAGAAAATTAAGATACCTAGGAATAAACTTAACCAAAGAAATAAAGGACCTATTCACAGAAAACTACGTGTCATTGAAAAAAGAAATAGACGAAGATATAAAAAAGTGGAAGCACATACCCTGTTTATGGATTGGGAGAATTAACATCATTAAAATGTCCATATTACCCAAAGCAATCTATAGATTCAACGCAATCCCCATCAAAATACCAACGGCATACTTCACAGAATTAGAACAATTATTTCAAAAGTTCATATGGAACCAAAAAAGGCCTCGAACAGCCACAGCAATCTTGAAAAGGAAGAACAAAGTTGGAGGGATCACAATACCAGATTTCAGGTTATACTACAAAGTCACTGTAATCAAAACAGCCTGGTACTGGCACAAGAACAGGCATATAGATCAGTGGAACAGAACAGAGAACCCAGAAATGGACCCAAGGCAATATGCTCAATTAATATTTGACAGAGGTGGCAAGAGCATACAGTGGAGTAAAGACATCCTCTTTAATAAATGGTGCTAGGAATATTGGACAGCTACTTGCAGAAAAATGAAACTAGACAATCAAATTACACCCTAAATGAGAATAAACTCAAAGTGGATAAAAGACTTAAATGTAACTCATGAATCCATAAAAATCTTAGAAGAGACTGTAGGCAACAACATTTCAGACATCATATGCAGCAGAATTTTCACTGATACATCACCTAAGGCAACAGAAACAAAGGAGAAAATGAACACATGGGACTACATCAAACTCAAAAGCTTCTGCACAGCAAAAGATACAATCATCAGAACGGAAAGGCTACCCACTGTATGGGAGCATAATTGCCAATGATATATCAGATAAGGGGTTAATTTTCAATACATATAGAGAGCTCATACAACTCCACAAAAGGAAGACAAAGAACCCAATTAAAAAATGGGCAGAGGAACTAAATAGACACCTCTCCAAACAGGACATACAAATGGCTAAGAAACATATGAAGAAAAGCTTATCATCACTAATCATCAGAGAGATGCAAATTAAAACAACAATGAGGTATCATCTCACACTTGTCAGAATGGCCGCCATCAACAAATCATCAAAGAACAAGTGTTGGCGAGGGTGTGGAGAAAAGGGGACTCTAGTGCACTGCTGGTGGGAATGCAGACTGGTGCAGCCACTATGGAAAACAATATGGTGTTAATTTAAAAAATTTTGCTGGAGATAAATGCAGATATTTTATAATCACTATATATATGGAAGATATATCAATAATATACATTCATATACCTAAACAAAGACTCAAAATACATGAAGCAAAAACTGACATGAATGAAGGGAGGAATAGAAAGTACAACAAAAATAGCTGGAGACATTAATATCTCACTTTCAATAATGGATAGAACAACTAAACAGATGATCAACAAAGAAATAGAAGTACTGAACAATAGTATAAATTTACTATACTTAACAGACATCTATGGACAACTCCCAATAACGAGAATACACATTCTCTTTAAGTACAACATAGAGCATTCTCCAGGATAAAATACATGCTAAACCATAAACAAACCTAGCAAATTTTAAAGGATAAAAATAATAGAAATATTTTATGTTCTCTAGCATAAAATAAAATTAGAAAGCAATTGCAGAAAAAAATTGGAAAATTTATAAGTATGTGAAAATTTAACAACACACTCCTAAATAATCAATGAACCAAAGAACAAATCACAAGGAAAATCAGAAAACAATTTGAGGCTAATGTAAATTAAGACAAAACATATCAAAACTGATAAGATGCAGCTAAAGCAGGGCTTAGAGAGAAATGTATAGTTGTAAATGTATATATTAAAAAATAAAAGGGCAGAAACATGCAAAGAAATGAAACTAGACCACCAACTTACACCATACACAAGAATAAACTCAAAATGGATAAAAGACTTAAATATAAGTTATGAACCCATAAAAATCCTTGAAGAAAAGGGAGGCAGCAAAATCTCAGACATTGCATTTAGCAGAATTTTCACTGATATATTGCCTAAGGCAAGAGAAAGAAAGAAAAAATTAATGAATGGGACTATATCAACTAAAAAGTTTCTGCACAGCAAAATTAAAATGAAAAGGGGACCCACTCTTTGGGAGAACATATTTGCCAAACATATATTAGATAAGAGGATAATATACAAAATATATGAAGTACTCATACAGCTCAACAAAAGGAAGATAATCCAATTAAAAATAGACAGAGGACCTGAATAGATACTTCTCCAAACAGGGCATACAAATGGCCAAGAGACATATGAAACAATGCTCTATATCACTAATCATCAGTGAGATGAAAATTAAAATGACTATGAGGTATCACCTCACACCTGCCAGAATGACTACCATCAACAAATCATCAAACAACAAGTGCTGGCTGGCAAGGATGAGGAGAAAAGGGTACTCAAATACACTGCTGGTGGGAATGCAGACTGGTGCAGCCACTATGGAAAACAATATGGTGTTTCCTCAAAAAATTAAAAGTGAAACTACCATTTGATCCAGTGATTCCACTTCTAGGAATATATCCTAAGCCTGAAACACCAGTCAGAAAGAATAATGCACCACTATTTATAATACAGCCCAAGTGCCCAGCTGTATATGAGTGGATAATAAAACTGTGGTACATTTACACCATGGAATAGTATACAGCTGTAAGAAAAAAAGATCTCTTACCCTTTGAGATGACATGGAGGAACCTGGAGTGTGTTATGCTGATTGAAATAAGCCAGTCAGAGAAAGACAAGTACCACATGATCTGACTTATTTCTGGAATATAATGAACAAAATAAATTGACAATCAAAATAAATTCGGGGACTTGGAAGTAGGGAACAGACTGACAACTTCAGAGGGAAAGGGGATCAGGGTGTCCTGAGAAGAGATAAACCAAAGAACTGATTTGCATATATGCATAACCAATGGACACAGACAAAGCAGGGAAGGCAGGAGGAAGGTGGACATGGGGAGAAGGGGGTCAATGGAGGGAAAAAGGTGGAACATCTATAATATTCTCAACAATAAAGATAAAAAATAAAATAAAGCAATAAAATAATAATAATAATAAAATAGAAAAATAAATAAAAAGAAAGATATTTCAAATTAATAACTAACTTTCACTTTAAGACACTAGAACAAGAACAAACAAAACAGAAAATACTAAAGATTAAGGCATAAATTAACAAAGTAAAGAATATAACAATAATAGAGAAAATCAGTGAAACAAAAAGCTGGTTCTTTGGAAAAAATTCACATAATTGACAAACCTTTAGGTAGATCAACCAAGGGAAAAAGAGAAAAGACTCAAGTTACCAGAATCAGAAATAAAAGAGAGGACATTGTTATTCACCTTACAGAATATTTTTAAAGTATCATAAAGCAACACTAACAACTTAGATAAACTAAGTGAAATGGACAATATTCTTGAAGAATACAAACTACTAAAACTGCTCATAAAAATAGACAATCTGAATAAACTTACAAGTGAAAGGATTGAATTGGTAATCAAAACAACCCACAAAGAAAAGCTTAGGCCCAGATAGTCCCACTAGTGAATCTACCAACATTTACAGAATGAATACCAAGTATCCAAAAACTCTTCCAAAAAGTAGAAGAGTAAACACTTTCCAGCTCATTTTATGAGTATTACTCAGATACCAAAAATAGAAAAGAAAATCACAAGAAAACAAACAAACAACATTTCTTATTAATATAGGCACAGATGTCCTCAACAAAATGCTAGCAAACTGAATACAATAGCATATAAAAAGAATTATATGCCATGACCAAGTGGGATTTAACTCAAAAATGTGAAGTTGGTTCAACATATGAAAATTAATTGGCAAGATATATCATATCAGTAGAATTTTTAAAACCACATGATCATCTCAGTATATTCAGGAAAAGCATTTAACAAAATCCAAAATAGTTTCATGATAAAAAGAAAAATTATTTGATAAACTAGGAAAAGAAGGGAACTTTCTTTCAACATGATGAAGAACATTTATAAAAAATTCATAGCTGGAGGAAGATGGTAGCGGGCAGTACCAGAGGGAGGGTGAGTGTGTGAGAGAAGGAGCCAGGGTGTGAGAAAGTGTGAGTGGACCTGAAAGTGGAAACCAAACCCGAGCAGTACAGAGCCATAAAACAGAAGGTTCCTGTGCTGTGGACCAGAGCAGCCAGATACCTTGTTAAGCAGCCATTCAGGGCGCTTCTCCATGCCCTGCAGGGAGGTCCCACCGTTTTGGAAGATCCCAGGTCTTCCATGGGAGGAGGCAGCAGAAGCGGCTAGGGCCCAGCAACCTGAGCGTAACTGTACACCTGGCACAATCGAAACAGTGGAATCTCTCTGTCAACACAGATGGGTGCACAGAAGTGGAGCTCCCAAGGTACCAGTTGCAGAAGTCGCAGACAACTGGGAGCTCAGCACCATCCCTCATAGTAGCAGCCTGATCAGAGTCAAGATATACCCCTAGCAACAGAGGCTGGGGAGTAGACATCCATCCCCAGGCAACAAAAGCACAAACCAGCAGTGAGACCCATCCCCCAAAACTACAGAAAAATCGGAGCAGGAGTTGAGCCCCACAGGGCAGCAGCACTCCCCAGCACCCAGAGGAGGGACTAGGGTCTCCACAGAGGCCTATGCAGTCCAGTAGCCCACAAGAGCAGTGGGAAGCCTGAGCCCAAGAGAGAATGATGTGATCCAGCTGCCACCCATGGGAACTGCAGTGTGCAGGGGCACCAGAGAGGCCTGTGTGACCCAGCAGGCACTGTGCAATCCAGTTACCTACTGGACCTGCAGGGTGCTGAAACACCAGAGAGGTCTGTGCGACCCAGCAGGGACTGTGCCATCCAATTATCCACAGGACCTGCAGGGTGCTGAAGCACCAGAGAACACTGTGCGACCCAGCAGGGACTGTGCCATCCAATTACCTGTGGGACCTGCAAGGTGCTAAAGCACCAGAGAGGACTGTGCGACCCAGCAGGGACTGTGTGATCTGGTTACTCATGGGGCCTGTGGGGTGCTGAAGCACTAGAGAGGCCAGCAAGACCCAGCAGGGACTGTGCAATCCAGTTACCTGCAGGACCTGCAGGGTGCAGGGGCACCAGAGAGGTCTCTGTGATCCAGTTGCGCACAAGAAAGGTATAGAGGATGTGAAAATAGAGGCAGATTGAATGGAAGCTAACCGGATGATCTCCCAGCACCAAATGGGAATTACAACTAAAATAAAGACAAATCCTTGGAAAAAAGCAACAGAAAAGCAGCAGGACAGGACCATATAACCAGGGATACTGGTAGGATCTGCAGAGGCATGAGAGGGTGGCTGGCTGGGAGCCCACAGACAGCAGAGGACTTAGCTGTGAGCAGCGCTCTAGGGGAATAGAACCAAGCCCACTCCACAGCCCAGAGATCCAGGACAGAGCACTAAAATAGCCACAGCCACTCACCTGTGGGATATGGCAGAGGGAGAGCAGGCTGGGCTGGAACTCTGTGGGGAAAGCCGGGATTTGGAGGGCACTAGAGTTTTTGCTGAGTTGTGGCCACAAAAAATGGTGGCCAGTGTGCTCCTTTCCAGAGCTGTGGGGAAAAGCTGCAGTCCCACCCCCACTTTGGCGATTCAGCCTTTCCCTGGTGAGGCAAAGAAATGCAAATTGAAGCTCATTGACAAACAGCATCTATCCCACCCTCTGGAAATCTTATGCAGAACACCAGAGCTACATTCCAAGGCACTGAGTAACCGAGACTACTAGCCACCAGAAAAAAGCTGGAGGATAACTGAACCTTTCCTGGCTTACAAATCTACCCAGAAAAGTAAGACTTGACAGTGGTGTTTAACGTGGGCCCACCCAGTCTCATCCAAACCCAGCAGAGGAAGCCACAAACAGCAGAACACCAACACCCACAGAGTAAATTTGGCAGGCTCCAAACCCACTGAAATAACAAAAATGGTGAAACAAAGAAACAAATCCCAAATGAAAGAACAAGAGAACTCTATCAAAGATGAGATCAATGAAATGCAGCTAAGCAAATTATCAGAGGTAGAGTTCAGAGCCATGATCTTGAGGAAACTCAACAGCATGAGTAAGGACATCAGCACCATGAGTAAAGATATAGAAACATTGAAAGCCAAGTGGAAATGAAGACTGATGTAGCAGAAATTAAGAACACTTTGGAAGGACTAACCAGCAGAGTAGAGGAAGTTGAGGACCGAATTAGAAGACAGGGTAGAAAAAAATCAACCAATCAGAAAACCAAAAGGAAACAACAATTAAAAAACAGGAAGACAGCTTAAGACAACTGTGGGACAACTGGAAATGTAATAACATTACCATGATAGGAGTCCCCGAAGAGGAAGAAAATGGGCAAGGGTTAGAGAATATATTTGAAGAAATAGTGACAGAAAACTTTCCTAAGTTGGTGAAGGAAGAAGGCATTCAAGTTCAAGAAGCACAGAGAGACCCAAGTAGGAAAAACCCAAACTGGCCCACACCAAGACTCAAAATAATTAAAATGCCAATAATTAAAGACAAAGAGAGAATCCTAAAGGCAGCAAGAGATAAGCAATAGGTTACCTACAAAGGAAACCCCCATTAGGCTCTCAGCTGACTTCTCAAAAGAAACACTACGGGCCAGAAGGGAATGGCATGAAGTAATCAAGGTCATGAAAAACAAGGATCTGAATCCAAGACTACTCTATCCAGCAAGGCTATCATTCAAAATAAAAGCTCAAATAAAGAGCTCCCCAGACAAAAACAAAAAGGCTAAGGGAATATATTAATATCAAACCAGCACTGCAAAATATGCTGAAAGGACTGCTGTAATTAGTAGAAGAAATAGAAAGAAAAATATAACCACACTAAACAAAAATGGCAATAAATAAGTACGTATCAATTATCACCTTAATGTGAATGGTTTGAATGCTCCAATAAAAAGACAAAGAGTAGCTGACTGGATAAGAAAGCTGACTCACATATATGTTGTTTAAAGAGACCCACCTCACAACAAAAGACTCATATAGGTTGAAAGCAAAGGGATGGAAAAAAATCTTTCAAGCAAATGGAAAGAAAAAAAATCTGGGGTAGCAATACTCAAATCTGATAAAACAGATTTCAGAATGAAGGCCATAATTAGAGACCAAGAAGGCCACTACATAATATTGAAAGGATCTATCCAGCAGGAAGATATAACCTTGGTAAACATATATGCACCCAATATGGGAGCACCAACATATACTAAAATTTTTTTGGAGGATGTTAAAGGAGAAATCAACACCAATACAATTATTACAGGAAACTTCAATACCCCGTTGATATCATTGGATAGATCTGCGGAATTCATATTCTTCTCAAGTGGACATGGGACGTTCTCAAAGATAGACCACATTTTAGGGCACAAACTAAGTCTCTACAAGTTCAAGAAGATTGAAATCATATCAAACATCATCTCAGATAACAATGGCATGAAACTAAAAATCAATTGCAAGAAGAACATGCAAAGACATTTGAACATATGGAGGCTAAATACAATATTATTGAACAATGAATGGGTTACCGAGGAGATCAAGGAAGATATTAAAAACTCCCTGGAAACCAATGAAAATGAAGACACAGCAATACAAAATCTATGGGATGTAGTGAAAGGAGTTCTGAGAGGGGAGTTCATAGCACTACAGGCCTACCTCAAGAAGCAAGAAAAATTCCTAATAGTCTACCTAACCTCACAACTTAAAGAACTAGAAAGCAAACAAAAAGAAAACCCCAGAGCAAGTAGAAGGAAAGATGTAGTAAAGATCAGAGCAGAAATAAGTGACATGGAGACCAAGAAAAAATTCAAAGGATCAATGAAACAAAGAGCTGGTTCTTTGAAAAGATAAACAAGATTGATAGACCCTTAGCTAGACTCACCAAAAAACAAATAGAGAGAACCCAAATACACAAAATCAGAAATGAAAGAGGAGAAATAATAATCGACACCACAGAAATACAAGGATTGTTAACAAATATTATGAACAATTATACAGCAAAAAATTTGACAATCTAAGTGAGATGGACAAATTTCTAGAAACAAATAGTCCCCAAAAACTGGACCAGGAATAGATACAAAAATTGAACAGATCTATAACAACAAAGAAATTGAAGATGTAATCAAGACTCTCCCAGCAAACAAAAGCCCAGGCCCAGATGGCTTCGTGTGGGAATTTTACTGAACATTCAAAGAAGAACTAATAGCCATTCTCCTCAAACTATTTCAAAAAATTTAAGACAAAGAAAGTCTTCCACACTCGTTTTATGAGGCCAGCATAATTATAATTCCAAAACCAGAAAAAGACACTACAAGGAAAGTAAACTAAAGCCCAAAATCCCTGATGAACATAGATACCAAAATCCTGAACAAAATATTAGAAAATTGGATTTAGCAATACATCAAAAAAATTATTCACCATGACCAAGTGGGATTCATTTCAGGGATGCAAGGTTGGTACAATTTTGCAAATCAATAAATGTGGTACACCACATATACAAAATGAAAGATAACAATTATATGATTATATCAATAGATGCTGAAAAAGCATTCGACAAAATCCAACACCCATTTCTGATAAAAATGCTCAGCAATTTGGGAATAGAGGGATCATATCACAACAAAATAAAGGCCATATATGAAAGACCTATAACCAACATCATACGCAATGGGTAAAAACTAAAAGCATTTCCCTGAAGAACAGGAACAAGACAGGAATGCCCACATTTGCCACTCTTATTTAACATAGTACTGGAAGTCTTAGCCACAGCAATCAGACAGGAAGAAAAAATAAAAGGATCCAAATGGCAAAGGAGGAAGTAAAACTGTCATTATTTGCAGATGACATGATACTATACGTAGAAAACCCCAAATACTCCATTAAAAATTTACGAGACTTAATAAATGAATTTGGCAAAGTAGCAGGATACAAAATTAATGTCAAGAAATCGATGGCATTCTTATACACCAACCATGATGTCAGAGAAAGAGAAACTAAGAAAACAATCCCATTTACCATCATGGCAAAAATATTAAGATACCTAGGAATAAACTTAACCAAAGAAATAAAGGACCTATTCGCAGAAAACTACATACAGGTCATTGAAAAAAAAAAATAGGGAAAGATATAAAAATGGATGCACATACCTTGTTCATGGATTGGAAGAATCAGCATCATTAAAATGTCCATACTACCCAAAGCAATCTATAGATTCAATGCAATCCCCATCAAAACACCAACGACATTCTTCACAGAACTAGAACAAATACTTCAAAAGTTCATATAAATCCAAAGAAGACCTCGAATAGCCACAGCAATCTTGAATAAGAAGAACAAATTTGGAGAGATCACTTTACCAGATTTCAGGTTATACTACAAGCCACTGTAATCAAAACAGCCTGATACTGGCAAGAGAACAGGCATATAGACCAATGGAACAGAACAGAGAACCCAGAAATGGACCCAAGGCAATATGCTCAATCAATATTTGACAAAGGGGGCAAGAGCATACAGTGGAGTAAAGACAGCCTCTTTACAAGTGGTGTTGGGAAAATTGGACAGCTACATGCAAAAAAAGGAAACTAGACCATCAACTTACACCATACACAAAAATAAACTGAAAATGGATAAAAGACTTAAATGTGACTCATGAATCCTTAAAAATCCTAGAAGAAAATGTAGGCAACAAAATTTCAGACATCATACGTAGCAGAATTTTCACTGATACATCACCTAAGGCAACAGAAACAAAGGAGAAAATGAACACATGGGACTACATCAAACTCAAAAGCTTCTGCACAGCAAAAGATACAATCATCAGAACGGAAAGGCTACCCACTGTATGGGAGAGCATAATTGCCAATGATATATCAGATAAGGGGTTAATTTTCAATACATATAGAGAGCTCATACAACTCCACAAAAGGAAGACAAAGAACCCAATTAAAAAATGGGCAGAGGAACTAAATAGACACCTCTCCAAACAGGACATACAAATGGCTAAGAACCATATGAAGAAATACTCATCATTGCTAATCATTAGAGAGATGCAAATTAAAACAACAATGAGGTATAACCTCACACCTGTCAGAATGGCCACCATCAACGAATCATGAAACAACAAGTGTTGGCGAGGGTGTGGGGAAAAGGGGACACTAGTACACTGCTCATGGGAATGCAGACTGGTTCAGCCACTATGGAAAACAATATGGTTTTACCTCAACAAATTAAAAATTGAACTTCCATTTGTCCCAGTGTTCCCACTTCTAGGAATATACCCTAAGAAGCCTGAAACACCAATCAGAAAGAATACATGTACCTCCATATTGTAGCAGCATTATTTGCAATAGCTAAGATCTGGAGACAGCCCAAGTGTCCATCATTAGACGAATGGATAAAAAAGCAATGGTACATATACACAATGGAATACTATGCAGCTGTAAGAAAGAAAGATCTCTTATCCTTTGAGACTATATGGAGAGACCTGGAAAGTATTATCCTTAGGAAAACTAGCCATACAGGGAAAGAAAGGTATCATATAATCTCACTCATTTGTGGAATATAATGAACATAACAGTCTGAGGAATGGGGTAATCCCAGAGACGTGGAAGTGGGGTACAGACTGACAATCCCCTGAAGAGGGGGTCATGGGTGATAGATAAACCACAGAACTTATATGCATGTATGCATGAACAATGATCATGGACAACAAATCTGGGTACAGGGCAGGGAGGTAGAGGGAGGGGGGAATCAGTGAGGGTAAAAGTAGAATCATCTGTAACAAAAATAAATTAATTAATTAAAAATAATTCATAGCTGAAATCATACTTAATGGTGAAAGATTGGATATTTTCCCCCTATGTTAGGAGCAAGACCGGGATCACCAATTTTATTCATCATTGTACTTGATTTGAAAGGCATTGATTTGAGAGGTAGAAGTATAACTGTCTTTATTCATACTTGACATGATCTTGTGTATAGAAAATCCTAAGGAATTTATTAAATAAACTACTAAAGTAGTCTGCAAGGTTTCAGATTATGAGATCCATTATAAAACATCAATTGTATTTCTGTACACTTGACAGAAATCAGAAAATTAAATTAAGAAAAAATTTCATTTATAATAACATCATAAAAATAAAATATTTAGAAACAAGTTTAACAAAAGATGTGCAAAAGCTACACTCTGAAAACTACAAAATGTCGAAACAATTATAGATACATAATTGGAAAAACATCTTGTTTTCGTGGATTGTAAGAAAATGTCGTTAAGGTGAGGATATTCTTGAAACTGATCTAAAGAGTCATTGTAATTCTAATCAGAATCCCAATTTTCTTTGTAGAAATTGACAAGTTGATTCTGAAATTCATATGGAATTACAAGGGACCCAGAATAGTAAAAACAATATTTTGTTTTTTTAAAAAAAGGGAAGAAGCCCTGGCCGGTTTGGCTCAGCGGTTAGAGCGTCGACCTGCGGTCCTGAGAGACCCGGGTTCGGTTCCCACTAAGGGCGCGTACCTCGGTTGCGGTTTTCCCCGGCCCTGGTCGGTCGTGCGGGTGGCAGCCACTCGATGTGTTCCTTTCAAATCGATGTCTCTCTCTCTCTCTCTGTTCCTCGCTCTCCCTCCCACTCTACCTGAACAAAAAATAAATAAAAAAAGGGAAGAAGAATGTAGGAGGACTCAACTTCACAATTTTAAAACTTAGTATAAAGCAACATTAACTGAGCCAGTGTGGTACTAGCACAACAGTACATGAGATAATGAAATAAAAATGGGAGTCCAGAAATAAACCCATAAATCTACTGTCAATTGATTTTCAACAAATGTGTCAAGCTCATCCAATAGGAAACGAACAGTCTTTTCAACAATAGTGCTAGAAACCTGGCCATTCATATAAAAAAGACTACATTTGGACCACTGCTTTACACCCTATATAAAAATTAACTCAAAATAGATAAAAAGCCTAAGTGTAAGATATAAACCTATGAACCACTTAGAAGAAAATATAAGAAGAAATCTACATGACCTTGGATTTGACACTAAAAACATGAGCAACAAAAGAAAATGTAGGTCAATTAGGCTTCATCAAAATTAAAACTTTTTGTTTTGTGCTTCAAAGGACATTATCAAGAAAACAAAAAGGACAACCAGTGGAGTGAAAGAAAATAATTACAAAGTATATATCTGATAAAATACTTGTGTCCAGAATATATAAAGAACTCTTATAATTCAATAACAAAAAGACAAATAACCTAATTTTAAAAAATAGACAAAGTATATAAACAGACATTTCTTCATGGAAGGAAGGACAATAAGCACATGGAAAGATTCTCTATATCACTAATCATTAAGAACACAATGAGATACCACATCACATCCACTAGCATGGCTAAAATAAAAAAGTCAGATAACAAGTGGTGGCAGGGATATGGAAAAATGAAACCCATGAATATTGCCAATGAGAATGTGAAATGGTACAGTTTTCTTGGAAAACATTCTGACAGTTCTTTCACCCGTTAAACGTAGAGTTACCATATTTACCTCGCAATCCCACTTCTAGGTATGCACCCAAGAGAAATGAAAACATATGTTCACATAAAAACTTTTACACAAATGTTTATAGTACTATTATTCCTCATAGCCAAAAGGTGTAAACAACCAAATGTCAATCAACATTTGAATGAATACATGGAGAATGGATAGACAAATGTGGTATATCCAGACAGTAAAATATTATCCTGCTAGAAAAAGAGATAAAGTAGTGATATATTCTATAACAGGGATGACTCTTAATAAAATTATTCTAAGTAGATGAACAACAGAAATAGAAGACCACATAGTCTATGTATGATTCCATTCATATGAAATGTCTGGAACAGGAAATTTATAGATATTCAAAGTAGATAGGGTGTTGCTTAGGATGGGAGATTAAGGATAGAGAAACAGAGAGGTGATAACTAATAGATACTGGGTTACTTTTTGAGGTGATAGTAATGTTCTAAAATTGACTCTTTTGATGGTTGCACATATTTGTATTTACTAGAAATCACTGAATTTTACATTTTAATGAGTGAATTGTATGGTATATGAATTATATTTCAACAAAGTTGCTTTTTAAATTTTAAAAAAACCTATCTTGAGCTTAACACAGCACTAAAAATTTTATATAACAATATCTCATTTCTATGTTCCCATTTTGCAGATGGGGAAATTAAGGCTTAAAAGGTTTTAGTAGTTTTCCAAGGTCATGCCCTGGAGAAGTGGCAGAGCTGACACTAGAGTAGAAAAACTAACTCCCAATTCACTGTCAGATATAATATTTGTTGGATTTGATTAGGTAGTGAACTAACTGCTTTTCCATGTATTGTGCCATTTTATTCTTGAAACACTTGCTGAGATATAAATACTACTTTCCTTGCCCTGGCCAGTGTGGCTCAATTGCTTGAAGCATTGTCCCATGCACCAAAGGTCACTGGTTCAACTTCGAGTCGAGACCCATGCCCTAGTTGTGGGCTTGATCCCTGGTGGGGAGCATGCAGGAGGCAGCTGATCAATATTTCTCTCTCATCTAAGTTTCTCTCGCTTTCCCTTCCTCTTTCTCTAAAATCAATAAAAACATATATATTTTAAGTTTCTTTCCTTACTTTAGAAATAAGGAAATTGATATTCACCCAAACACCAAAACTATGTAAATTAGCAAAATTTCAAAGCCACTTCTTATTCCCTGAAAGTTTCATGCTTATTCTGCCTCACCAGAGCTAAAGGTCAGCTGCCTCCACAAAGGTCAGCAGAAAGTAGCTGAGACCCAAGTACACACAGTTTGAGTGTAATACTCAAATGGAAACTTTTAATTACATGCAAAAGAAAAATATGTCTAAGCCTAGAAAATGCTTTTGTGGTTGAAACAATGTCATCAATGCATTACTTTAATTTATATGATTTTTGTTTTTAGCTTAGACCACATAAATGTAAAGACACCCTTCTATATGCCAAATTTTTCAATGCATGAATTTAACTCAAGAGCAATGTGTTTTGAGTCTGCATTCAATCACCACTCATTTATTTAGCTGAATTGTAGATCAGCTTAAGAAGTCCATTAACAGTGAAATAAGCTCTTTCAGAAGGGCAATTGCACAAAATGTGTAAGTACTTTTATAGAGAATAAAATGCTTATTACAAAAATTTGTCTTCAGAGATTTCTGAAACTTGGGCAATGCACATCTTTTGGCAGGATCCACCAGGTCAGCTCTCTTGCAGCTTTCTAGAGTTTTCCTAAGAACAACTCAAAGAACAATAAACAGATCCTAAGACTGGGGAAGTAAAGGAGGTGATGGGCAGAAGGAAAGTATTTCTGAGATAGGAGAAAGGACAGCCAGATGATCCTTCATTATCTGATTACACTCTCTCCTCCCTCCCCATCCTGAAAAATAACAAAAAGGCAAACAAAGAGCATCACCCTCCAGGCAGAGAACAGAACCGGCATCTAAGAGCAGAGAAGCCGTAAATTTCACTTGATTCTTCTTAAAGTAGGTTTAGGGCAAGAACTCCTATTGTCCCAGGTTGCTGTTCAAGGTATAAAGCAATGGTTTCTGTTTAAATATCATATCTTTCTATAGAAGGGTATAAAAACTATTTTTAAGGGCCACCAGCAAGACAAATCTTTTTGTGACACCATGGGTGGCTTGCAAGGGTAGATTTCACAAGAGCACTTCCCTTGTATGCAAAAATTTCTTTTTACATCATTGCTTCAGCAAGGTACCTATTCTTTTTAAGATTCTTGGAATGCCAAATGTAATGCAATCTCTGAGAAGAGGTGAGAAAACCTCAGGAGAGCTGATTAAATACCTGTGCAAGTATTGCCTGAGAGATTTAGGGTCATTTGGCATTTTCCCAGGAAAGTCAGTCCTTCAACTGCTGGCTTGTCAGATTTCCAACTTTAAACTATTTCTCAATTCCAACTTATGCAAGCATAAAAATCCTTAAGACTCTGAAAGCATTCAGAAAAATTCACCTCCAGTTAAATGAACCAAAACCCAAATGCCTGGGTTATCTTCTCTTATTGTGTTGGTAACAGAAGCAATCAGTTTTGTTTTTTTTAAAGCAAAGAGACAGTTCATTCAGTGCAAATGCCTGCTTCATTAAAGCCCACACAGAGTGCCCTTTACTGGCACAACATGTGTTGGCTTCAGATTCAGCCACAATTTTGAATAACTTTGAGAGAAAAGATATGCTAGGAAGCGGTTCAGGTTTCCATTACTCTGAGACAAGACAGGAACCATTCTTGGTGGGAAAGGAATGCCTGAAAAACTCTAACAGTGAAAGAGAAACCCGCTTGGCTCATTCCCTCTGTCTGCAGGCTCTGTCTGCTTTCTGCAAATGTTTTAATGTAGTTTATCTAGACAGCAGCTGACATAGGCCACTGATTCACTTTGGGTTGAAAAGTGACCTCTTGAAGATAACACTGTCTTTAGCCCGTGACTGTAGAATTTTACTCACTCTTTATGTAATTTTAAAAAATCATCTTAAAAACAAACATGTGTATAAACATTGTCAGTAATAAACTACTGAGGCAATTGGTTTCTTTTACTTATATTTTAGATAGATAAACATGATTTGATGATAGGGTGATATAACTTCCAGCTAATGGATGTTATCCTCCCAACTTGTTCTAGCTTCGGCTTTCCTCTTCTGTGGTGAGACAGTGATTAGTGTGAGTGAGATTAAAATTCCAGGCCTTCTTTCCACATTTCCTGATGTTCTTTGACCTTATAAAGGGACTCCTGTCCTCTCTCAACTTCATCCCCATTCCCTCTTTCCTCTGAGAAGACTTGTCATATCTTCCTGGACAGCTTGATGGAAAGATTGAACATGCACAGGCCAAGCCCTTGTGGGTACCTCTTCAGGGTCTGCCTGTCCACAGAGTAGTCTAATCTGCACCCAAGCTTCCTTGGCCAGTCCGCCACTGTGGGAAGGGCCAAGGGGAAGGGAGGAGTCTGTGTTTGGCAACTAGTTGCATGTGTTCAGTTCTGGAGACTTAGTTTCATCTTCCAATCCAGTGTCAATGTAAGAAACATTCAAACCTGTGTGGAATTTTATGAGTTTACTTGAACCAAAATTGTCAACAAATACTGGGAAACAAAACCTCAATGGATTGAGATAATGCTCTGGAGAATAGTAGTTTTGCACCTTATTTTATACATTATAATCAAAAGAGAAGACATAAGTGGGTTACATGAAATCCATTCATGATAGATTAGGGAAGCAGGAGGGAGAAAGCAAAGTAGGGAAACCTCTAGGATTGGATGAAAGGTAAAATGATAGACACATACATCTTTTACATAATGGGTACAGGATAGTTAACAGTCAATAATTAACTCAGTAGCAATGAGGGGATTTGTGGTCTCCTCTGAATGGTACCTGTGCTTTGAGGGGTCCCGAAAAAGGAAAATTATTTTGACATTGCAAATATGTGTTATTGAAGAAACAAAAAGACAATAGATAGGCTTGGTTAAGGTAAAGATTGACCTTTGTTCTGGGAAGATACTGGCCTAGGACATGACTACCTGCCATAAAATGCTTTTAGTTAAAAAGTTTATTTTCAGACCATCCTTTGTATCTCTGAGTTTGCAAGGTTGCCATGCAGGCCTTCCCTGAGCTTGTCGGGTTAGCAGGTGGCCCTTTTCCATCCACACTAGCATTTATTTGTGATAATGCTGATTTTTAAATAATCTTCTGCCATAGTCAAATTCATAGAGACAGAAAGTAGAATGGTGGTTGCTAGGGCATGGGGGGATGGGAGGTTATGGGGTTATTGTTTAAGGGGTATAGAGTTTCAGGTTTGCAAGATGAAATGGGTTCTGGAGATGGATGACTGTGATTACACAACAAAATGAATGTACTTATGTATTTAATACCACTGAACTATATACTTAAAAATGGTTAATATAGTAAAATTTATGTTATGTATATTTTACCACAATAAAAACATATCTTCTAATTCCTGTGCCTATATTCTCCAGGGCTAGACAGGTTTTATTTGGTCAGACATTTAACTGTTAGTTTCAATGACTTAAAGGAGCCATAAGCTGGAACATCCCATAGTCTTTTGTTCCATGAGGGGACTTCCCCTGAGTATAACATTCTGGTTCTCTCCACTCTCTCACTCCTTCGTTTCCTTGAGAAGACCAGTAACTTGTCCCGCTTGGCAAGCTCTCACTCTCTTTCTCTAAGAACCAGCCTGCCCAGAGGAGGCTACCATGTACAGAAGCCTTTCCATTTCTATAGGAGGCTATGGGTTGTCCAGATCTTCCTGGAACTGGGTGGGTTAGTTTAATTCGGAAATGTGTTAAGAAGCCCATGTTGTTGTACATTAAGCTGTATTTTTCAATCTTGTTTTTATTCATTTGTCCAAATATTTATTGAGTATCTATATGTTACAGTCACTCTTCTAAGCACCTGGGGCAGAGTTATAAATCTGTTACTTTTATCTTTACCTGCTCAATTCCTGGGTCTTAATGTTTCACTGGGGAAAATAAGAGAAAGGTATTATGTATTGACCTACCTAAATTTCTGCAATGAACATATTTTTATTCTAATTAGCTCAGTATGGAATACATGTCAAATTCTCAATATACCCTAAAAAAAGTCCATCCTCCCAACCACTTTACAAATCTAGACAAATGCCAGAAATATGGAAATTTAGAAAGGAATACTAAAGGATAACAAAAAGGAAGGCATAACCTAAATTTAGGACACAGTCAGATTTTATAATGCTTAGAGGTTAGCACTAACAGGAATCAACATAAAATGAATAAGATTAGCCATCTGCAAAATCATTGCAGGAAATAAGCTACCCCCCAAGAGATGATTCATGAACATATTGCTAGCAATTTGAGGGTGCTTTCTAAGTCTCACCAGGGGTCTAGCTTGCTTCCCTAAAAGAGAAGTCATCAATTTAAAATGTAACTGGTAGAAGATTAGCAGTAATTTAAGAAATTACAAACTGTCATAGGAAATGATAGAGTTTTTAAATGACAGACAGAAAATGCACAGTGTAGCCCTGGGTGGTTTGGCTCAGCAGTTAGAGCCTTGGCCTGCGGTCTGGAGAGACCTGGGTTCGGTTCCCACTAAGGAAACGTACCTCGGTTGCAGTTTGTCCCCAGCCCTGGTTGGGTCGTGCGGGTGGCAGCCACTCATTGTGCCCCTTTCACATGGACACATCGATGTTTCTCTCTCTGTCTCTTCCTCTTTCTCCCTCCCACTCTATCTGAACAAAAAATGAAAAAATGTCCTTGGGTGAGGAAAAGAAAATGCATAGTGTAGTAAAATTTGTCAGTGTGTCCTCACAACTTCTAGGACAGGAAACGTGCTGCTACCAAAGATTACTAGGGATTACCTTAGATAGAAACAGTCCTAGAACCAAGAGGAGCTATCGTCTTGTTCAGTAACTGGATAGCCCCTCAATATAACCAGATCTATCTAGTCTTATTCTGTGGTTACAAATCATCTGTTGATCCAGCTGATGGCCAAGCACCAACTCCCACCTCAATGGCCCAGTAATCATGTGTGCAAATGACCACTAAGAGTCATCCTATTAGATATAATTTCCAAGGTAAATAAATCAATGGTTATGCTCATTTACAAACCACTCTTAGTGAGATGGATCAAGGGAATTGATCCTCTAGAGTATGCTTATCTTAGATTACCAATAAAATTAATGTGTATTCTATAAGTGTTGCTCTTATTCAGGTTCAGGTATATCAACATAAACAACCAGTTTGTCTCTCTCATTCTTTTTTAAATTGCCTTAACTTTCATTATTTTCTATCCATTCCAGCTCAAAATATTAAAACTTTTTTTAAATTCTTAATCTACGTCATATTTTAACTCTAATCATATCGGATTTTTCCTACTTATACTTTTTTTACCTGAGTTTAGGCCTTTAGGACATCATAATTATGTGGTGGCAAAATTTTTAACATACGAATTAATGTTGATTACCCATACCCACTGCTAATCTCACCTGTTATTCATTTGTTCCCTAAGAGCCCTCACCAGATCAAAGTTAGACAGGGGACACCCATGGTCACTGTGGAACTCACTAAAGAACCAGAAAAAAAAAATGGCAGAAAATACTTGATTTTTAAGTTCAAAATGCTCTGGTCTTCAGATAATACTAAAAGATTCAGATCCATAGACTTCCCTACATAGACTAAAAGAAGAAAGAAAAAAAGCGAACAAATAGATAACAACAAAAAACCCAAGCTGAAAAGAAGAACATGAGGGGAGAGGTTGGCAGAGAAAAAGAAAGTTAAACGTGAGTGTGATGAATCCTAGGAGAGGACATAATAGATCCTCTTAGTTAAGCTGGGGGATCCATGGATAGAAAGTTGTTCTGAAAGAGTGGGGCTGAGAGACAGAAGATAGCATGCCTGAGTGAGAAATCCCCCTTTCCTACCTCACCATCTTACCATGATTGAGGAGAAGCTGCAAGGTGAAACTGGTGGTAAGACTCAAATGTGGATACCAGCTGGAGCAATTTACATAATGCCTTATGGGCTGGAGTGGTGTGGATGGTGTCTGAATGCTCCCATAGCCTTCCAATTCTGGAGACTAGAGTTATCAAAGAGATTTGCCTGCAAGGGGTTTCATAGTCAGAATGAGGGAATTTCTCATAAGAAGGACTCTGTGTAGATAATCTGAGCTCCCAATGACCATCCACCCTTTGTTTGAGAGGAGAGAAGAGATGAGAGACATCAGGAATAGACTCTGACATAGTAAGGAGAAGGTTAAAATGAGTATTTCCCACATCCACCTTCTCATTCATTCATTCCACCCTCCTGAAATAATTGAGTTCAAAACCCTGAGAAATCAGGAATGGTACTTATTTTACCTGTAATTGACTAGAGTAAATTTTCTTCAGCATGTAGGATGGAGACTTAGAACCAGAAATTAAAGTGAATTATAGAAAATGCGAACAGTTACACGTTTTGTTGTTGTTGCTGCACACTTGACTAGGACCTTTAAAATTTATACTTGCCACCCTTATCTTACTAAAAATATTTTTAATAAGGTCCCTGCATCTATCTTACATACTGCTGCCAAATTAATCTTCCTAAATATCTACTTTAACAGTGCATTTGATGGCTTCCTGTTACTTTCAGGATGAAGTCCAACCTCTTTATCTCTGAAGCATTGTGCAAGACCCTACACCATCTGCTCCCCAACTACTTCTTAACATTTTACCTTCTGCCACTTTCAGTAGGAATCCTTTGTTTCTAGAGAGGAATCCTTCTGCGTTCCAGCTTCTATGCCTTTGTTCATCATCTTGTCTAGCCACCTTCACCTTATCTGAAGTTTTCTCCCTGCGTTTTTTCTTTCTCTTATATAAATCTCAAATTACCTTGTCACATGCTTAACAAATGTTTTTTTAAAGTCCATACCTACAGTTTTAAAAATATATCTATCCATTTTTATTTCATTATTTCATAAGAAAAATAGTAATGAGTTGACATGGGAAATGAGAAGAAAGGAAGATTACCCTAAGATGGGGCTGTGAGGGAAGGCTTCAGGGAAAGTGCGCACGTGTGCGGGGCCATGAAGGTGGGTGAGATTTAGACATACAGAGGTGGAGAAGGTGCTGGAAAAGGACTCTACAACAGATAAAACTATGAGCAGGGAAATTACCTGCATATTTGGGGATTGACAAATGGTTGAATTAAGCACAAACTGAGTTCTACTTTCTTAAATCCTAAGATATTTGTTGTCTCTACCACATTCTCATGTATGTAACTGATATCTGTATCTATATCACATCATCTTTCTGTATATGCTACTTTACATAAGTTATCTATCAACCTACCTACATGTATATAACTTACCTCCAAATAGAAAAACATTACTTGGGTGTGAGTGGCATGTCTTAAAGATCACTGACAGTCTCTTACTGAGTAGCACCAACTTTATTAATGGCAATACGTGAAAAGTAAAGGGAACAGATTCTAAATCTGAGCACCGACTTCTCTTTGGAGCTAACTGCCATTTATTCCTATTTAGTATTTCTAGGAAATGAAATATATTAACAATGGTGACTAAAGAATCTGGAGATAATAAAAACATCTAGAGAAAAGATTGTAGACATAAAAGAGAGAACAAGATAATCCAATATCAGGATAACTAGTGTTTCTGCTACAAAGAACTCAAACAAAACCAAACAAAACAAGATGGTTCAAGTATATAGAAATATTTTTCTTAAATTCAGAACTATGCTCCATTACTCAATGGAGTCTTTGATTCCAATATCACTGCTGAAAGAGCCAGTTCTTTCAGGTAAGAAGTTGAACAAATGGGAGAACTGATATTTTTTTCCATAGAAAAAATAAATAGTGTTTAAATACAGTTAAATGTTTTCAGGATTAGGTCAAATAATTTCTTAGTTAAATGGGCTTTTGTGATCTGGTTTAGATACAGAGTCAATGTTTTAATATTGATTCACGTGGAAATGCATTCTCAGTGACATAAACTTCTCGAACATAAATCCATTTTTTAATTTGGGAACTATTTGCATTTTTTAAGAATAGTTTCAGAGCCTAACAGAAAACTATACTCAAATCAGGAGGCTAGTAAATACCTGTTGGAAAAAATAAATTAATGTATGCAGGCACTTAAATCTGAATTCACTGGGTAAGAAGAGTAATAGTTTGTGTGCTGGATGAAAAATTCTCCCATTCTTCAAGCAATAATATTGAGGAATCACAAGCACACAATTGTTACTACATACTAAAACTGATAACAAATCTTATCACAACAGAGCAGATATGGTGATTTCAGCATGTAATTGTGTCCTTTTTGGAGCCATAAATGGGACAAAAACTTTGACATGGATCAGCAAAGTGAAAGAAAAGCTTCAAAGGACCTGGGAAGTAAAATGGACTTGTGATTCTTCAACTCTCTTGGAAACGTATCTATAACAATTTCCACTCCTAAACCACATTTGATTTTTCTATTCATTCATTTTTATTCATTTATTTCTTTTTTATTTACTTAGTCAGATAATGTATTACTTTTCTACCTCTGTGCTAACCAAGACAACAAATTTAGCAGCTTAATACAACAAAAATGTGGTATTTTACAGTTACATAGGTCAGAGATACAGGTGAAATCAGTGTACCAGCCACCTGGATTCTTATCTAAAAGCTCAGAAATGAATCCACTTGTAAGACCAGTTGGGTTGTTGGAAGAATCCAGTTCTTTATGATATAGGACAAGGTCCTCATTTCCTTTTTGGCTGCCAGCTGGGGGCTGCCCTTAGCTCCTTAATGCCCCCTCTCTGGTCATTGCATGTGAGCCTCTGCATGTGAAAGCCAGCAACAGGGTATTAATTATTATACTTGGATTCTGACTTCCTGTTATCAAGATAGTTCAGTACAAGGCCCTCGCTTTCTTAAGGTCCATAACTTTCATTATATATTCAAAGTCCCTTTTATCATGCAATGTAACATGCATAGTATCCAGGTTTCTTGGCATGAACTTCTTTAGGGGGCCACTGTTTAATACAGCCAGCAATAATTATTGTTATTACAGACTTTTACTTTCATTAAATTCTGTACTCAGTAAATAGAAGAGGGAAAAAAAGCTGGTCATTAACCTTGTTGAAACCCTGCCAAGAATTGATCTCTTAGTCACATGTTTCATGAATAACCTCATTTTTAGCCTTGAAAAATTATTTCCAACATTAACTATACTAGTGGTTCTCTACTGGTTACTTTACAAATTATCAAAGTACATTTTTAAAAATTATGGAATCATGAGCATCATACAGAAATTGAACATATATAAACAGCAAGGATATGACCTGTGTAACAAATGTATTGCTAAATATTCTACCATGTGGGGAAATGAGAATTCTCATACACTGCTGCTGAGAGGTAAATTTCTGGATGGTGACTTGGCAATATACAGAAAAAGTCTTAAAATACGCATGTTCTTTGACACATAAATTGCCCTTGTAGGAATTTCTCTTAAAGACATAATAATGGATATGGATAAAAATTTCACTACAAAGATGTTTAATACAGAATGACATGTGGTAGTAAAGGATTAATGCAATCTGAATATACTTCAAAAATGCTTAAATAAATTATACTTTTTTCATACAATAAAATAATATTTTATGATAAAACTTCCAGACAGGCTTGGAGATCTACCTGATAGGAGATCAGTATCCCCAAGTCAGGGCCAAAGCTGGGAAAGCTAGAAAAGGCTCAGATTTTTCCATGCCCAATAAATGCAGGAACAGAAGAAACATCTGACTGGTGAATCCAGGCCAAGTCCCAGCATGGGGCAGGGAGCATAATTTCCCTGTTCCTGTGTACAACATAGTTTTGGTAAAAGACCTTAGCTATAAGAAGTTTCCATAACTTCAGAACAATACAAGCCACCTGCCCAAAGTTCTGACCAGTGGTCAGGACTCCTGCATGGACTAGTGACTGAGAGCCTGGCAGTTGGAGTGCAAATTTATGCAAGCTCCCTAGAAATTTTAGGTGCCACTTTAGGACAGGGGAAATCATGAACTGATTGAGATTAGTTTCTGCTACTAGTACACTGAGAGTTAGAAATAAAAGTTTTGATGAATTATAAAAAATTACATTTCTTGCATATCAGAGATTTCTATACACAATATGAACAGAGAAAAGTTGGAAGTAGATATTCCATAATAGTAATGGTAGCTATTGCTCTAGGTGTTAGCCATTATGTGTGATTTTAGATTTATTCTTTGAGATTTTCTTTAATCTTTTAACAAATTTTTCATTTGTTAAAATAATGGAGTGTCTTAAACATAGAAGAAATGTTACAATTAATTAATTTCTGTTACTCAAGTCTAATTCAGACTCTAACATCTATGTCCAACAGGCAATTCTACCTCAATTACTCTTGAGTTTCCTCTCCCATTTACTCAAGCTTCTGATCCTTATGCTATGTTAAGGTGTGTGAGTATGTTGGGGGAGGAGGGTTCCTTTTACTAATAGTTATTTGTTTGCATCAGTTCCTACTGTGTCATCCATCATTATTCACCCCATGGTCCCTTTGACATATGGTTATTCATAGTATTTCCTTATAATTTTTTTATTTCTATAAAAACAGTAGTAATGCTCCCCTGTTTTAATCCTAATTTTAATAATTTGAGCCCTGTCTCTTTTCTCCCTCTTGGTCAGTATAGTTAAAAGTTTATCAATTTTGTTAATTTTTCAAGTAACTACCTTTTAGCTTTGTTGATTTTCTTTATTGTTCTATTCTCTCATTTATTTGTTGCTGCTCTAATGTTTGTTATTTTCTTCCTTGTACTAATTTTTGGTTTAATTTTCTCTCTTTTTCTAGTTTCTTAAGGTGAAAGTTTATTAACTTTAAATATTTATTTTGTTTGAAATATATGTATTTATTGCTATAAATCTCCCTTTAAGCACTGTTTTAGCTGCATGCCATAAGTTTTGGATGCTGTGATTTAATTTTTACCATCTAAAAATTATTTCTAATTTCCCATGTGATTTCTTCTTGTATTCATTGCTTATTTGGAGAAACACATTATTTAGTTTTCATGTTTGAATTTTCAAGATTTCCTTCTGTTATTAATTTTAGATATAATTTTACTGTTATTGGATAGCATGGTGTAAGAACTCAATCTTTTAAAATTTAAAAATTTAATGAGTATTTTTTTTATGGCCTAATATATTTTCTATCCTAGAGAATGTTACATGTGCACTGTAGAAAAATATGTAGTTTGCTATAGTTGAATGGAATGTCTCATCATTGTGTTTTAGTTCTTTGTTCTCTTATTTCTCCACTGCTGTGTGTGTGTGTATAGATAGATAGATAGATAGATAGATAGATAGATAGATAGATATATCTATATCTATCTATCTATCTATCTATCTATCTATATATATAGAGAGAGCGAATTGATATACAATAGACTGCACATATTTAATGTATACAATTTGATGAGTTTGACCTTATGCATGCAGCCATGAAATTATCACTACAGTCATGCCAACTTTTGTGCTAAACAGATATTTTTTAGTGTACTATTTTTATTCCATTTCTTTTTCTTATACAATACACATTTTAGTTATTTTCTCAGTGGTTGCTTGGGAGATTACAATTATCATCTTATTTTAAAACACCCTAGTTAGTTTAATACTAACTCAATTTCAGTAGAATACAAAAAGTTGCTCCAACATATCTACACTCTTTCCACCTTTGCACTATAACTGCCATATAACTTACATTACAATCTTTATACATTATAAGTCCATCAATGTAGTTTTGCAAATTTTGTTTTTACAGTTTTCTTTTGAATCAAATAGAAGAAAAAATTTATAAAAAGTGCATTTATATTTATCTATGTAGTTACTTTTACTGATGCTCCATTTCTTCATGTGGATTTGAGTAACTGTTGGATGCTTTTTCATTTTAGCCTGAATTATTTCCTTTAGTATTTTTTGAAGAGTATGAATTTGTCTGCTAGCAACAATTCTCAGTTTTCTATTGTCTGATGATGCCTTAATTTCTCCTTCATATTTGATAGGTAGTTTTGATGGATGTAGAATTCATGATTGACAGGTTATGTTTTTCAGCACTTAAAACCTTAATTAATTAACTAATTAGTTAATTTTTTGTTTCTGATGAGAAGGCAGTTGTTTATCTCATTGAGGATCTTTGGTATACCATGAGTAAAATCTTTATTTTACTACTTTTTAGATTCTTTTATTTTAACAATGAGATTATAATGTATCTATTTATGGATCTTGTTGAATTTATCTCGTCTAAATTAACTGAGTATCATAGATGTGATGATTAATTTGTTAAATTAAATTTGGGAAGTTTTCAGCCATTATGTCTTCAAATATTTTTTCTGCCTCTTTTCCTCTCTATTGTCCTTCTGGGATTCCCAGTATGCATTTTTGGTACAGTTCTTGCTATGTCACATGTCCTGTGTCTCTGTTTATTTGACTTATCTTTGTTTACTTATTCTTCTTTTGCCTGTTCAAGTTTACTGTTGAGTCCCACTTTTCACTTTGTTTATTGTGCTTTTCAATTCTAGCATTTGTATTTAGTTGTTTAAAATAATTTCTACTTCTTTATTGATATTTTCTATATATTGACACATAGTTGCCATACTTTTCTTTAATTCTTTAGATATTGTGTTCTTAAGTTCTTTGAACATACTTAGCACAACTGATTTAAAGTCTTTGTCCAGTAAAGCCAATATCTAGGACCTCTTGGGGGCAGTTCTATTGACTGCTTTATTTCCTATGGGGTTACACCTTTCTGTTTCTTTGCACTGCCTATGATTTTTATTTCAAAACTGGAGATTTTAGATAATATAATATGGTAACTCTGGAAATAAGATACCCTTGAAGGTTTATTTCTGTTCCTGGGTTGTTATTGTTGTGTGTTGTTGCTTTTAGTATTGTTTCTTTAGTGACTCTCCTGGGCTGATTCTGAAAAGTCTTTATTCCCTGTAGGGTACAGCCACTGAATTTTCTGCTTTGTTAGTTTAGTGTTCAGCTAACGTTTGTTAGACATTTTCTTAAGTAGCTTGAACCAATAAAATTTCTACCGTTTAATGAGAGGCTGTGTGGTGTATTGGGGGAACATCTTCAACACTCAATCAGTTTAAAACTCTGCCTTAGCCTTCATCTTCTGCTTGTGAAGGGCATTAAGGTCAGCCAGAGGTCAGACATTGGAGCTCTCTCAGATTCTTCTTAGACATGCACACAGCCCCACCCATGTGTGTGCCTTCAAGATCCATAGGAACATGACAAAGCTTGTCAAAGCCCCTTCTCATCATTTCATCCTCCTTTTAACTTTTTGACTGCCTCTTATTTTCCCCAAATTGTATCACAACATCAAGTAGAGGCAATATTAAACAATGCTGCGCCTCATTTTTGGAAAATGCTCTCTGGGTCTGATTTTGGTCATCTAATGTCATAGCCTTTGAATGGGGCTTTTCAAGAGATGTGAGACAAGTCAAATGATGACAAAGCTATGGAAATAAAGCCTAATTAGTGGCTTCAAACCAATCTGCCTTCTCTGAGGGCTGCAAGGCAGCTAGTTTTCAAGGTTTCTGTGAAGTTTGGAGATGAATGAGAGCAGATAAAGTTTAAAATCCACAGATTCTGCTGGTCTTAAAATTGTTCTGCAGATTTTCTCTAATAAACAAACTTCCGATAATTGCAAACCTTTGGTTAAGTGCCAGCATTCTGAAATAGTTGATTTTTTAAAAATCCTTACCTGAGGATATTTTTTCCATTGATTTTTTTTTTTCAAGATAGACTGGAAGGGAGGGAGGTAGAGAGAGAGAAACATTCATGTCAGAGAAATACATCTATTGGTCACCCCTTCAGCATGACCCTAACTGGGGCCGGTGATCTAACCTGCAACCCAGGTAGATGCCCTCGCTCAAGAATCAAACCTGTGACCCTTCAGTCTGTGGGCTAATGCTCTAACCACTGAACCAAACTGGCCAGGGCCTGAAAAAGTTTATTTTGATAAGTTTTTCCCTTGTATTTATTACTTTTATGAAGGGGGTGGATATGTGGAGGTTCTTACTCTACCATTCCAAAAATCCCCTCCCCATGGTCTCTTTAGATGCTGTGGCTCTTTCATTCTTTCTTTTTAAGAATGTATTTTTATTGATTTTTTTAGAGGGGGAGAAAGGGAGAGAGAGATAGAAACATCAATGTAAGAGAGAAACATCAATCAGCTGCCTCCTGTATGCCCCTCACTGGGGATCAAGCCTGAAATCCAGGCATGTGACCTGACTGGGAATTGAACAGGGACCTCTCTCAGTCCATGGGACAACTTGTGGCTCTTTCTCTTAAGGATACCTGGGATTTGCTTTAATCAGGCATAATAAGACATACAGGCAAGAAAATGCCTGTCATGCAGGAAGAAGTTTAGACTTGTAGTCCCCTACAAGCAGGAGGCATGGCATGCCATGTAGGGTCACATGAGAAGAACTAAGATTGGTTAAGAGGCAGACAGAGTGAGGGAAATACATGATCAAGAGCCTTTATTGTGGTTTCCGTGGAAGGAACAAGCAAAGCAGGGTAAACTGACTTAGAAGTGGCTAGTTTGAGTAATTTCAGGGCTCCGGGGAATAAAGGTTGCTCCTAACTGTCTATTACCTGAAACTGGGATGAGTAAGGCATAACATAGGGGCTTGCCCTGGCATCAACCAATCAGTAGAGACTACAATCCCAAAAGGACATATCTGCAAAGCTCATAAATATTCTATTGAGTTCCTACCCTGAGATTACAAAAAAAGACTCACCATGTGTCTTCTCTCTTTCTCTGCAAGCATGCCTGAGCCTTTCCCTTTCTCCTTCTCTCAGATGCGTATAGCCTTGCTTTTTGTCTCCTAAGTTCCATGGGCCCTTCTTTTGCCTCTGTGACTTGTTTCCTGAGCCCATGAAGTCCAGCTGGCTCATTTTTTCTATGGCTCATTTCTTCTACCTCTGTGACTTTCTAAATAAATTTGTTTGTATTTGAATCTTGACTCTGAATTCTTTCTTAGCCAGAACTCAAGTACCTAGGTTGCTGAACTGAGGTAACATTCTGGTGCTGTTTCACTGCTGAAATGGTCATCAAAATTTAATAATTATAAACTTTACTTTGCCTTGGTATAAGTAGTTTTTAAAATATTCCTCGCATTTTAATCCAATTTTATGCCAAGAAATTGAATATGTAAATATTTATGCCATTATTTCATTGAGTTATATGCATAAAGATCGCAATTAGATACATCATGTACTATAGTCTTGCTTTTTCTTATAGTAGTCATATCTTATCTGCAGGGGATATGTTCTAAGACACCCAGTGGATGCCTGAAACTGAGGATAGTAATGAACACTATATATACCATGTTTTTTCCCTAGACATACATACCTTTAATAAAGCTTAATTTATAAATTAAGTACAAAAGATTAATCACAATAAGTAGCAACAAATTAGAATCATTATAACAATGTACTATAATATAAGTTATGTGCATGGCTTTGAGATTACTATTAAGGAAAATAAGGGTTACTTGAAGATAAGTACTTTGATACCATGACAATGGATCTGACAACCAAGAAGGCTACTAAATGACTAAGGGGTGGGTAGTGTTTACATTGTGGATACATTGGGCAAAGAGATAATTCACATCTCTGGTAGAACACAGGGGATGGTGTAAGATTTCATCAGAATGGTGTGCAAATTAAAACTTATAAATTGTTTATTGCTGAAATTTTCCATTTAATATTTTCAGACCCCAGTTGACCATGGGTAACTGAAACTAGGGCAAGTGAAACCACAAATAAGGGGGGACTACTGTGGTCGTCCCCACCTAAAAAATATAATCAGTGATCCATGTAACCAATGCCAGGCCTTATCTTTCACCCAAAGGATTATGGGACACATATCAGAAATGGAGTGTAGTTAATCTTTCTTGTTTTATCAGTTTAGTCTCTTAAGCCAGCAAGCCCCCTAGGAAGGAATCTAAGTAATTCCTTCTCTGTGATTTTTTAAATCAAAACGAAAAAACTTAAGCTTGAAGATAATGACACAGAATTTTAATCCACTCTGACTATTCTTTACATTGTTCTTGCAACCTTTATACTCTAATTCAGAATCTATTCCTTTCCACTCAATCAAAGCTGCAAAACCTGGTATATACAATAAGAGTCCATTGCAGCATGGAGGAAAAATTTCCAAATGTGGCATGTTTCCAAAGAGAAACTTCTATTTAGTTTAAACATTCAAAGAGGTTAAACTTGGCTTCCACATCTACTACATCTATAAAATACACACTTCCATGTTAAGTCATCTTTTGCAATTGTAGGTCATAACTATTTATTACTGAGATAGACTCAGACTTAAAGTATCGGCCCTAGAGAAGGGTCTGTGTCTTCCAGGAGCTGAGCCTGGAACCATGTATTTGCTCTCAGTTACAGAATGGTGTCTCCTTCAAGACAGGTACATTTTGAAGGCCTGTTTCAGACATGGGTAACAGAAGACCACAAAGCTACCACTTACTCATACCTCTAGTTTTTCTTTAGTCCGCTGCCACAGTTCTTTAACATCTCTTCTTTTCTAATCAACTCTACTACTGGATGCTTTTTTAAAAATCACATGGCTTCTTTAGAGGGACAGACTTTTATCTTTTCAAACTTTGAAATCATTAAAAGAACTACAAGATAAAGTCAGAGAGGCTACTTCTTACTTTATTATTGAATATTATTACTTTCTGAAGGTCATCATGTCCATTTGATTCTTATTTATTTTTAAATTTCTCACCTGAGGATATTTTTAAATTTATTTTCCGTCAGAGTGGGGGGGGGGAGGGGAGAGAAAGAGAGAGAGAGAAAAACACTGATGTGAGAGAGACACATCAATTGGTCTACTCCTGCACAACCCCAACCAAGGACCAATCCGCAGATGAGGCACATGCCCTTGACCAGTATTGAGCTGGAGACTCTGGTCCACAGGTCATACTCTAATAGTTGAACCAAACAGGCCAGAGCTGATTCTTATTTTTATTTTTATTTTTTATCCTCACCCGAGGATATTTTTCCATTTTTTGTACAGATAGAATGGGAGGGAGAGAGAGGAAGGGAGAGAGAGTGAGAAACATCGACATGAAGGGACACATCGAGTGGCTGCCACCCGCACGACCAACCAGGGCCGGGGACAAACTGCAACCAAAGTACGTGCCCTTAGCGGGAACTGAACCCGGGTCTCTCCGGACCGCAGGCCGACGCTCTAACCACTGAGCCAAACTGGCCAGGGCTGATTCTTATTTTTTTAATTTCTACTACACATATGTGCAAATACTGAGTTTTCATATAAAAATGAACAGTCTAGTGGAAAACACATAGATGTAAATAATATCTGAAAAGTAATATAAAAGAGGCATGAGCAAGCACTATTAAACAAAAAGAAGGAGAAATTAAAATTAGTGGAGAGCACTATTTACAATAGCTAAGATCTGGAAACAGCCCAAGTGTCCACCAGTAGACGAATGGATCAAAAAGCTGTGGTACATATACACAATGGAGTACTATGCAGCGGTAAGAAAGAAAGATCTCTTATCCTTTGAGACGACATGGAGGGACCTGGAAAGTATTATCCTAAGTGAAAGAAGCCAAGCAGAAAAAGACAAATACCACATGATCTCACTTATATACGGAATATAATGAACATAACAGTCTGAGGAATACAGTAGACCCAGACACATGGAAGTAGGGCACAGACTGACATCCCTCAGAAGAGGGGATGGGGGGTGGGGGGGTGGGAAGAGATAAACCACAGAACTTATATGCATGTATGCATGACCAATGGACATGGACAACTAAGCCGGGGACAGGGTGGAGGGGGGGTGGGGCGGGGGGTGCCAATGGGGTAAAAAGGTAAAATATCTGTAACAAAAAAATAAATAAATAAATAAAATTAAAAAAAAAAAAAATTAGTGGAGAGAAGATGGAATTAATTAGAAACCAAATGGTGCCCTGGATAGTCTTGCTCAGCGGTTAGAGCATCGGCCTGCAGATCAGAGAGATCTGGGTTTGGTTCCTGCTAAGGGGACATACCTCAGTTGCAGTTTGTCCCTAGCCCTGGTTGGGGTTTTGTGGGTGGCAACCAGTCGAATGTGTCTCTCTCACATGAATGTTTCTCTCTCCCTCTTCCTCCTTTTCTTCTTTCCTCTCTCCCTCCCGATCTATCTGAAGATACATGCAAAAAATCCTCGGGTGAGGATAAAAAGAAATCAAATGGTGGCAATTGAGGTAGGTTTTAAGAAAAACCTCAGGTTATTTAAATAACTATATATCTTTGTATTTATCTGATGTCAACATTATATATAAATGCCATATATATGTACATACATGGCAGGATATAAGTAGTCACACTTTAAATATAGAAATGGTACTGTTCTGTTATTTCTTCCCTTTTTTGCATGAGTAGAAAAATGAAATGAAAAATGTTCCTCTTATTTCCTAGCAGATTAAACTTTTTCTGCCCTTAAGAAAGGGTAACTAGTTTTAAAAGTTGCCAATGTTTCAGGATAACTTAAGACACCAAATATTTTGAGACAGTTCACCAGGGAGGGTTGGGTTAGAGGAAAATGCCTGTGTGTTAGAGAGGGAGAGTGGAGCAGTCCGTAGAGTAGGGGAGGAAATATGCCCAGGGGTCATCAGAAGCAACTAGACTTGCTTCTTGTTCCCTGATGACCCCCCTGAAGAGGTAATAGGATCCCAGAGAAGCTATGTGATACAACTAGGGAGGGATAGTCATAAACTTTTATTTCTCAACAGTGATATGGACAGTGTAGAGAGTGTATTAACCATGTCTTTTTATTCTATATTTTTGATATTTTGACACCTTGGGGCCTTGATGACCCTTGCAGGGACTGCCCCTCCTAGAGCTAACCAATTCCTAGAGATAGTAAACACTTACCTGGGAGCACATGTTTCATATGCAAACTAACCAACCCAGAGTCCATACTCCCAACCTTACCTCCTTTATCAGGTTTTTACATTTCAGGCTACTATTCCGTCATTAGTCAATTCAGCTGGTCCTGATGTCAGCCATGGCCTTGCTGCTTTTCCGGGTTTGGAGCTAAAATACAACTTGGGTCTAAGTGTTATCTCTAGGAGTTAATGCTTAAGGGAGTGGTCATACAAGGCATGTATGGTGGTCATATGAGTCTATTCTCAGGCCCCTTTTACCTCTTCTAAGGGGGGTCCACCACATGACCACAACATGCCAGGGGAAGAAAGGTCAGGGGAGGGTTTGAACCACATGATCAGTGATATGAAAGGTCAGGGGGTTTTAAACCGCATAACCAGTGATATGCTAGGAGAGGAAGGGTCACCCTGGGGGTTAGGTCCCATCCTAATTGTCCACTGCTAGGCACCCAGGGATTTCCACCCTGCTGACATTCCATGCCTGGTCTATCTTTGCTACTCCATTCATGCCTGCCTAACTGCCTACTATGTCATCAGTACGGTTAATATGAATTTAGTTTTCTTATCCGGGCTAAATAGAAAATGAGTATTTCATTCCCTTTGAGTCTCTAGGATCAGAAACTTTTCAGTACTGCTCACTTACTATGCATAGTATTTAAAGATTTTAGAGAAATAGGATATAAATATTTGTCACTTTTGTCTCTTTTGCCTTCAAGTGGCAAAGCCTGCATTATCTGTTAACTTTAATTACTATGGATAGGTCCTTATCTGTGCCATGTAACAGGTGGATCCTCTCCCTCTAGTCGTGGTTTTTAGATGATACTGGATGACTCTTGGAAGACACCAAATATCTTTTTTTCCTAGGACATGGAATTTACCCACCCAGATAAGAGAGCAGCAACATAAGGAGACTCCCTCCATGAAAATTATACTCTCCTGATTGGGTTGCTTTTATGGCAACCACATCTGTGTACCCCCTCATTCACTAGAAATCAATTTAACTATTGGAATTCTTCACTGAATTCTGAGGTCCCATATTTTACTATCATTCATAATGTTGAATACAATTACTTTGAATCATAAGGGAGTTTTGCTTTTTCTTAACTTGAACCATATTTTTAGTCTAACCTTAGAAATCAAATGCTTATGAATATTCTACCCTCTCACATTTACATCCATTTATGAATTCCACACACTTTCGTCTGTATTCTGAATGAACCTATGTTCATGATATTAGTTCCTCACGGTTTAAAGGACCCTTTCATCTCAGTTTCAAGTTGTCTGTTAGCAGTAAAGTCAGACTCTCAGAAGAGCCAAGTGAAAATGTAAATCAGTGTTCTTTTCACTAATGTCATTTTTGCTTCTCTTGCTTCTCACTGATACAAGCCTTCCATCAAAGTGCTAGAATGCAATGGTTTTTGGTGAAAATTGGAACTGGGTCAGAAGGGATGGCTTGTTGGCCAAACAATGAAAAAAATAGATCATTGGGGAAATGGGCATAAATATCTAAGTTCATGTTCCCCAACTATCCCCCAAATGTATACAAATGTTTAAGTAAAAAATAACTGCATTCTACTGTATGAATATAAAACTTTACTAAACGATATCTGTTATTTGACATATTTACAGCTCTAATCTATAAAACTAACACTGTGATGGATATTCATGATGTTACTTTTAAAAATTCTTTCTTAATATCGATCCATGTTGTCGCAAATTGCCAAGTAGCATTCCATTGTATGTATGTACCACATCTCATGCTAAGAGAATATGTCAGACAGAAAAAATTAAGAACCATATAATTTCACTTGTATGTGGGATATAAAACTGAAAGTAACACATGAACATGTAATAAAACGGACAAACAAAAACTCATAGACACCGACAACAGTATGGTAGTTACCATAGGGAGGGGGGTAGTAAGGGGTAAAGGGGGTCAAATACATGGTGATGAAAGAAGATTTGACTTTGGGTGGTGAGTACACTATGCAATGTACAGATGATGTATCCTAGAACTGTACATTCAAAATATATGTAATATTATTAACCAATGTCACATCAATAAATTTAATTACAGAATAAAAATATAAAAATAGAAGTTTTTCTTTTAAAAAAACTAGTCAAAATAGTTCATATTATTAATGTAACATTTGTTAAATATAGAAATTATCATTTTCCTAGGAAATGCACCTAGGAAAAAAGAGTAAATTAAAAATTGCTCACAATCCCACTACTTTTAGAATTTGGTGTTTTGTTACACGTCTTTCCAGGATGCATGGTATTCACAAGTGAAATTTTGTGATACCCAACAAAGTGTAAATTATAAATGAAAGGTAGATAAAATTGCTCACTAAATAGTAAGCTTCCATTATTTAAATTTTATCAAACATTTAAATTATATCTATAAAAATCATGTCTCTGTATTTCATCTCTATGTTTCTCTCTCTCTTAAGACCCTGAAGCCTAGTTAAATTTAGTTATTTTAGATGTGGCTTATATCTGGAATGACAGCTATCCTGAATATAAGGAGATATTAATGAAATAGCACAAACTGGCAATCAAATGCCTATGAGGGTCCTGCAACTGTATTCTAAATCCTGCTGGGCAAAGATGAAGTAATACAAACCCCCAAAACCTGTTCATTGTGGTCATAGATTTCCCAAATGCACAAGGAACTCAGAGCTGCTGTGGCATTGCTCACTAGGAGAGACATGGGACCTTGGGGTCTAATATGCACCCTAATTGGAAACTTCTTTTCCCTCCAGATCAAACAGTTCCAGTTTTCCTCTTCCCTCTAGCAAAATGTATAAAGAGGGAAATTATGCCTGACTTATCTACTAGAGCTTTTGAGAGTAAATAATGAAAAAGCTAAGGGAAAACTAATAGAGCCAATTAATTTAAAACTTCAAGATAAAATATGACAGTTTCAAAACAAAGGCAAATGGGCCATCTCAGTTTGGAGAGGCAGGCTGTGATATTCTCTCCCATCAAAGGAATTTTGTTAGCATCAAAAACAGTTTGGGAATAAATAATCAGGTGCAGCTCTGCATGGTTCAGCACTGAAACTGATCTTATTTTAAATTTTACTAAGTTTTAACAAGGGGGAATATGCACTTGACATCAGGCTCGCCCGAGAACTGACATGTTAAGCCAAATGGAAACCACGTATAGATCTTTTGAAGCTGAAATGTGTCATTAGAACAGCTCCAGTGTGGTAAGAAGAAAAAGTAAATTATAGGAATAACTTTAGGAATAATGATTTAATTGTACTTGTTGGATTACAGGTTCATCGTGGAGTGTTACTAGCATCTTCTTTTGTGCTGTGCACCCTGCTAGAATATTTAAACACAAATTTTTAAATAACCCTTAAGACAAATCATGTGAAAATATGTGTCCTCATTATACATATGAAGAAATTGACATTAGGAAAGTGTAAGTAACTTATCTAAAGTCCAACAGCTCATAAGAGGCAGACCTAGAGCATCCTTGAACAGTCTTCACAGGTCAGTTACTTAATTCAAGAAGAGATGTGTAAAGTACAATAGACATCATACTGCAGACTCTGGCACAAGCTCTTACTATAGTAAACATTGTTAACACAACAGTGTAGACATAATCAGAAAGAAATTAGAATATAAATACTATGGCCCTGGCCGGTTTGACTCAGCGGTTAGAGTGTCAGCCCGTGGACCAATGAATCGCAGGTTCAATTCTGGCCAACGGCACGTACCTTGGTTGCGGTTTGTTCCTGGCCCTGGCTGAGTTGTGCTAGAGGCAACCAGTCAATGTGGTTCTATCACATCGGTGTTTCTCTCTGTCTCTCTCTCTTTCCCTCCCTCTCACTCTATCTGATGATAAATAGAAAAGAAACAAAAAAAAGTATCCTCGGGTGAGAAATAAAAAAAAAAAAAAGAAATACTATGGAATAATATCCTATCTTAATATCAAAAATACATTTCAATTTGGAATAATATGTATGATCTTAATGTATAACTTTTCTGATAGGATACTTGTCAGAGATGGAGAAGTTGCTGTGGTCAGCAATAAACACAAATCTGTTCTTGGTAAGTGCTGTTCAACTTAGTGTATCCCTGATAAATGCTGCTTAACAGCATCATCGCAGCAGAAAAACAAGTTCAAGTGCACTAATGTTATAATAGTCTGTATATAAATGTTAACTTTGCACCTCTCTTCTGTCTTCTTTCAAACATGAAAGGGATATCTGCTGTTTTTTTGCCTCTTCTCCCTAACCAGTTTCTATTTCCAGTTATGCTTTGCTTTTAGGCACCTTCCCTTCCTGCATTTGGAATTTGTTTATCTCAAGAAAGGTTTTGCTCATGCTCCAAGAATAAAACCAATAACCCAGGCTGGCTTGTCAGTGTTCTTTGATTGGGTCAGAGTTGGTCATGTGACTTAGGGTCTCACATCAGAGTAAATCACATTGCCTGTGTATTAGTTTCCTGTGGTTGCTGTAACACATTATCTGGTGCCTTGAAACAACAGAACCACATTCTCTCAGTGTTCTGGAGGCCAGAGTTTGAAATCTATTTTGCTGGGTCAAAAGGAAGGTGTCAGCAGGGCCTTGCTCCCTATGGAGGCACTAGGAGAGAATATGTTTCTTGCCTCTTCCAGGTTCTGGTGGCTACCTGCATTCCTAGACTTGTGGTCACATCACTGCCATCTCAACCTCTGTGATCACATCACTTCCTCCTCTTCTCTGTGTATGTCTGGAGTCTCCTTCTGCCTTTCTATAAGGACACTGTGTCTGTTCAGGTACTCTGCCCATTTTTTAATTGAATTGTTTTGTTTGGTGTTGAGTTGTATATGTTCTTTATATATTTTGCATATTAACCCTTTATAAGAGCTGTTGTTTGCAAATATCTTCTCCCATTCAATTGGTTGCCTTTTTGTTTTGTGAAGCTTTTTTTTATATAGTCCCATTCATTTATTTTTGCCTTTATTTCCCTTGTCTTTGGGGTCAAACTCATAAAATCCTCTCTAAGACCAAAGTCCATAAGCTTAACACCTATGTTTTCTTTTGTGTAAATGTATTGTTTCAGGTCTTATATTTAGTTCTTCGATCCATTTTGAGTTAATTTGTGTATTTGAGAGCAAAAATGGGCAGAGGACCTGAACAGACACTTCTCCCAAGAAGACATATAAATAGTTAACAGATGTGTCAAAAGATGCTCAACTTCACTAGCTATTAGGGAAATGCAATGAGATACCACTTCACACCTACTAGAATGGCTATTATCAACAAGACAAGTAATAACAAGTGTTGGAGAGGTTGTAGAGAAAAAGAAACCCCTATTAACTGCTATTGGGAATGTAAATTGGTACAGCTACTATAGAAAACAGTCTGTTGGTTCTTAAAATACTAAGAATAGAGTATAACCTAGCAACCCCTCTTCTGGGTTTCTACCTGAAATATTTCAAAACATTTATTCACAAAGATATATGCATCCCTATGTTCATTGCAGAATTGTTCATGGTGGCCAAGATAGGGAATCAACCCAGGTGTCCTTTTATAGATGATTGGATAAAGAACATGTGGCACATATATATAATGAACTACTACTACTCAGCCATAAGAAAAGGTGAAATATTGCCATTTGCAACAACATGGATGGATCTTGAGAATATCATGCTAAGCAAAATAAATCAGACAGAAAAAGTTAAGAATCACATGATTTCAGTCATATGTGAGATATAAAATTGAAAGCAACAAACGAACAAACAAGAAAAACAAATAAAAACTCATAGACACTGCCCAGCTAATGTGGCTCAGTGGTTGAGCATCAACCCATGCACCAAGAGGTCGATAGTTCAATTCCTGGTCGAGGCACATGCCCAGAATGTGGGCCCAATCCTCAGTGGGGGGCATGCAGGAGGCGGCCAATTGATGTTTTCTCTCATCAATGTTTCTAGCTCTTTCTCCTTTTCCTTTCTTCTCTCTCTAAAATCAGTAAAGAAAAAAATGTGAGTTACCAGAGAGAAGAAGAGTGGTGGGGTACTAAGGTTAATGGGGGTCAAGCATATAGTGATGGAAGCAAATTGATATCATAGAATTGTATACTTAAAACCTATATTATCTTATTAACCAATGTCATCCCAACAAATTTAATTTTTAAAAAGGACACTGGGATTGCAGTTGAGGTTCACCTGGAAAATATAGGATAATCTCTACATGTTAAGATTCTTAAATATAATCATATCTTTAAAGACATTTTTTTCCTTTATAACATTTACTGGTTCCAGGGAGTAGAACCTTATATTTTTTGGTGGCTGTTATTCAAAATACTACATCTGGGCAGAATTAATACAAGGAAACATTATCTTTTTGTTGGATTTGAGATTTAAGTGTGTGAGTCTGCAGATATCTTGCCACCAAGAGTAGAAGACCTGTCTGAGAATGGGACCAGCAGAACCCAGAGAGAGACAGGGTCCTGAAGAGATACATCCTTTTAAGATTCAGTCAGATGCAAAACTGGGCCAGCTTCTGGATTATAAATTATTTAAGCCAGTAAATTTCCTTTTTCCTTAAACCATATTTTTTATTCTTTCTTTTTTTCTTTTTTGTCTAGAGAAAGGCTAGACATCTCTACTTTTAGAATATATCTTCTGAAAAAGAATCTCATATTAAACCCATTTCATAATCCTAGGGGTTTGGAAATAGACTTAAACCCAATACTTTGGAATACTCATGTGTGCCTATCATAAATCTTTATGTTGAGTCAAAGGTACAGTCAAGTTGTTCCTGAGAATTTCTGTGAGGTTGGATCTTTTTTATTCCCATTGTCCAGAAATAATGTTTCTTATCCTCTTTTTTCATGCTGTTTTTCTTTTCTCATCACCCAACTCCCATTCTATTTCTTTTTCTTTCTCACTTCAAAGGTCTTCTAAATAAAATGAGCCAAAGCAACTGACATGTAGTACCTCAGTGAATTACTGTTAAGACACTGTGACCTTTGGACCAGCTAGAATCTTGTCGTGAGAGGAGAAAGTGCATATTGGTGAAAGTTTAGAAAAATAAATCATGAGAAATTTCATATTGATAAACTTCTTCCAATGAAGAGAAAAATTTAAAAAGTTAAGTTGTAAAATGGGTAATGTATTTATTGACAATATTTTTAATTAGAATATTCTGAGCATATAAAGTAAAATATATGTTGCAGATACAGAGACTTGAGGAAATATGAAACAATGTAGCTTTCAAGATTTATCAAGAAGGTGGCTTTTAAAACTTTCTTATGTGCTTCTAATTAACAAGATGAGGGAAACCTGGACTTAACAGTTAGGCATGTAGCAGGTGTGTGACCAGGTGAAAACGAGATTGTTTATCCAGAGGGAGGTTTGTGGGAGATCTGCCAAAGGCTCTCTTTCATTTGATGTGTTTATTAATAACACCAATCAGGCCAGAAATGGCATGTTTATCAAATTCAAGCATGGTATGAGTTGGGAGAGACAGACATTAATATATTGAATGATAGTACCCAAAATGTACCCGACAAGCTGGATCTTGAACTAAATCTAAGGAGACCAAATTTAAGTGACCTCTATATTAGCTTAATATTAAACTTCACAGACCTAAGACAGGGGAAGCTATGGCTTAACAGCACTTTTGAAAAAAATTTTTTTGGTTAACCGCTAGATCAACATGAGCCAAAAATGTGTTAACTGAAATTTGTGTTAACAGAATCCAGAACTGGGGGAATGATAATCAGTCATTGCACTTTTAGCGAGTAGCAGGCAAACTGAGTTTGGTCCAAAGAGCAGTGACCAGGTGGTGAAGGGCAGGAAAATGTGCCATCTGAGAAACTACTGAAAGAACTAGAATGCTTAGTGAGAAAAAGTGTGATTCCTAAGTCATGGATGTGTTTCCAAAACTTCAAAGCATACAGAATTCCACACCATGTTTTCAGAAATTTAGACTTAATAGTTAAGCAGGAGACTTCAGGAGGTTTTTACAAACCTCCCCAGGTGATAATCAGGCAGATTAATTTTTAAAACTAGGATTATATGCCCTGGCCGGTTTGGCTCAGCAGTTAGAGCGTCGACCTGCAGTCAAAGAGACCCGCGTTCAGTTCCAGCTAAGGGCACATACCTCGATTGCAGTTTGTCCCCGGCCCTGGTAGGTTGTGCGGGTGGCAACCACTCGATGTGTCCCTTTCACGTTGATGTTTCTCTCTCTCTCTGTTCCTCTCTCTCCCTCCCACTCTACCTGAACAAAAAACAGAAAAATGTCCTCCGGTGAGGATAATAAAAAAAAAAAAACATTTTTTTAAAATAAAGAAATAAATAAAACTAGGATTATATGATTTCCAGAGCAGCTTTCAACTCATTTTACGCTCTTAAGAATTTTCGCTTTCCAAATTATACATATATTTTTATTTTTTATTTATTTATTTATTTTTTTAATCCTCACCCGAGGACATTTTTCCTTTTTTGTTCAGGTAGAGTGGGAGGGAGAGACAGGAACAGAGAGAGAGAGAGAGAGAGAGAAACATCGATGTGAAAGGGACACATCGAGTGGCCGCCACCCTCACGACCAACCAGGGCCAGGGACAAACTGCAACCGAGGTACGCACCCTTAGTGGGAACCGAACCCGGGCCTCTTGGGACCGCAGGTCAGTGCTCTAACCGCTGAGCCAAACTGGCCAGGGCTACATATATTTTTAAATATTTCCTAAAACTGATCTACCCTCAAGGGCGTATTATGTATTCACTTTGTGTGGACTACTGGGTTAGATACTACAGGGTAGTGCTACTGTCTCTCAAACCATACCCAGTTCCCCAGTTCTCAATCACTTGAGGAGCTTCAGGAAATAACACACCCCAACATACAGCCTCAGAGACTGTAAATACAGGGCAGGGCCTAGGAAACTCATTTCTAAAAAAGCTTCAATGATACATTAAACGAGACACTTCATTTGCTACACACATGTTGCCCTTTATAAATTGATGGTTTTATTTCAGGGCCTGCGAGTGAAGAAATGATGCAGGTAGAAACAAAATCCAGTTGTGGTAGGTGTCGACTGACCATCCCCACATCTACAAGTAACACAGAAGGTTCCTGGGGACCTGATCCATTTGTTCTCCTTAATCTGTCCTCAGGATTTCATGTGTGTCACTCCCATTACTGCTCATGCCAGCTATATGTATTCAGCTAAGGAAGAGATCACTGATAATTGTGGGATTCTGTGTTTGAAAAGCAAAGTCGCATTTAATGTTCCATACTTCTGTGAAGCCTTCTTGGCAGCCTTATTAATTTGCGGTTATTTTGTAAATCAATATTCTTTCATCTAAATGTTGTTGTTTTTTAAGGGGAAAGGAGCCTAAATTAGTATTATACATTATAAGGCATATTTTGTATCCATCATAAACTTTAATTTATACTTTGGCCAAATAATTTTAACAGTTGTTATAAAATCAGTTATTTAAAAACAGTTTTTACTACCATATTGAATGCAGCAGGAGACAAGCTTAATAGACTCGTGTCCACAACAAATTTCCAGCTATTATTCATACATCGCACATGTCTTTGACAACTCCATGGACTAGTCAAATTCCCACTGATTGCATTATTTGAATCTTTCTGAAACTAGTTCATCATATGCACATAGTAGTTTTTTTATGAATACATCTGTTTTTCCAACCTCAATCTTTCTCGGATTTACATCATTATAAAAACTACTGTTATTTTCAATAGAATAATTTTCCATAATCATATCTATGTCCCTTCATAGGACATCTGCAATTCAGTTCTAAGCACAAAAAGAAAAATGTGCATGAATAAAATATACATTTAACATTTATATTTGCAGTAGTAAACATGAAAGACGATTTCAAGGGGGTTAATAAAAAGTATATTTTTGACATATGCTGAGATAGTTAAGTAAGAAATTTAAATTGGGCAATTTGAGAGAAAATGTAAAATAAAAAAAGCATAAAGGTATGATGACACTAACCTGATTTCTCTTTTTGGAAAATTGCTTTTTTTGTTGTTGTTAAACCTCACCTGAGGGTATTTTTTCCACTGATTTTTTTAGAGAGAGTGGAAGGGAGGGAGGGAAGGGGAGAAAGAGAGAGAAATATCAGTGTAAGGGAGATGTCCGTTGGTTGCCTCTCACATGCACCTTGACTGGGGCAAGGGATCAAACCTGCAACCTAGGTACATACCCTTGGCCAGGAATGGAACCCATAACGCATTGGTGTGCTGGCCAACGCTCTTACCTCTGAGCCACACTGGCCAGGGCAAAATTTGCTTTTTTTTTGTTGTTGTTGTTCAGATAGAGTGGGAGAGAGAGAAACATCGACGTGAAAGGGACACATCGAGTGGCTGCCACCCACACGACCAACCAGGGCTGGGGACAAATTGCAACCAAGGTACGTGCCCTCAGCGGGAACCGAACCCAGGTCTCTCTGGACTGCAGGCCATTGCTCTAACCCCTGAGCCAAACTGGCCAGGGCGAAACTTGCTTTTTAAAAGTATGTTCATGTTCTTAAAAGTATGAATACAACTTCAATTAAGTTATCTAAACTTAAGATGATTTTGAATATCTGAATTTTTGAAAGTCTAAAATTATTAAATCCAATGACATAAAATACTCACCTTATCAAATTTATCTTTGCATCTTCCACAACACCCAGTGCAGTACTTTGCGTGTGGAAATAAGGGTACAATATGTGAGTGAATAAATGTAAGAAGTTATTGTCTTCTTAAACTTAGATTGTTGATTTTGCTCATATTAATTCTTGACCAATCAAATGGTTTTCTATCTTTGAAAATTTGCAATGCTTCCAAATAGTGGGTGGGAATAAATAAAGACCTATTAAGTGAGAACAAGCAAAGTGTATTTATTAAGATCTTGCTATAGCAAGGGAGTCAGCCACCATCATTTATATTTGGCCTCAACTCAAAGGCAGGCAGGGAAAAGCTTTATGGTGGGAAAAAGGAAGGTTTCAGGTGGACCCTTGTTGCCGGATGGTGGCATGGGGAGGCTGTAAGCTAGCTACCTACCTAGAGGAGCATATGTAACTGGTTAGGGGTGTATATTTGGTCTTCACTGGTTGGTCCTAAATTGAAAGAAGAGACAAAGATTAGGGAAGCTGTTGGTTATTAATAAAACTCTGGCCATTTGGGAGCCAGTTGTTACAAGGGGTTATGGTCTGATTTATAGCAGGTTGGCTTGCTGGGCTGGTTACTATGAACAATGGGTTGGTTTCTTGAGCTAGCTGCTGTAGATTGTGGGTCAGAATTCTGTTTTATATTTGGTCTGGCCATTGTCTATTTGTAAATTTAGGGTTTCAAGTCTTACAATTGGGGTTAATTATATATCCAAAGAACAAAGAAAAAATTATGTATGAGAAACTGTAATTTTGTTCCCAGTACCAAAAATATAGTTTGTCAAATTGGTTGACTTTTTGAGAAAATCATTATATAGTTGTATTACAGTTACATATGCACAAAATCTGTTATAATGAGCACATTATGACAATCCAAACACACACACACATACATATTTCCTATTTTTTAGGGGCAATCACTGACAAATCTGTTGATCATTTCTTTTGATATTTACCTTCACAAATCTGAATATCATGTTTACATACTGCTGATCTAAGACTGCTGTTGAGTCCTCACCTCAGAAGGTAAAGATTCTGCTGTCTTTTACTTCCACCCTCACCACCACCCCCTGTCTACCCTCCCACAGCAGAAGCACCACACTTCTGTGCTCCCATCTTCTCAATGTAGTTACATCATAATTTTGGTCAAATAAATATTCATTGTTAACTTTTTTTTTTTTTTTAATCCTCACCCGAGGACATTTTTGCATTTATCTTCAGACAGAGTGGGAGGGCAAGAGGAAGGAAGAGAGAGAGAGAAACATCGATGTAAGAGAGACACATCGACTGGCCACCACCCACACAACCCCAACCAGGGCCGGGGACAAACTGCAACCGAGGTACATGCCCTTAGCGAGAACTGAACTTGGGACTCTCTGGTCCGCAGGCTGAGGCTCTAACGGCTGAGCCAAACTGGCCAGGGCTCATTGTTAACTTTATTATAACAACCAAATGCTGTTCACAGCTGAAACATGTTGTATCCTTTGATCACATTTTCTTTCCTTCACAACTTTTGGAGTTAATAATAGAGTTGTTTTGCTGGCTTAATTTCTATCTAACTTCAGCTTAATTTCTATGCAGTTTCATCTTAATTTCTATTTTTATTTCATCTAATTTCTATCACAAATTCATCTGAAACTCTACCTACCAAATTCTACTCTTAGTATGTTTAAACATATTATGCATTCTATTAATTTCATCTTCTCGAAGACATCTCTTATAGACTTTCTGACTAAATCTAGTCTTCTCTGGGTCTCCTGCATGGCTTCATTCCATGAAAAAATGTCTCTATGTTATAATCCTAAGAATTTTCTCTGTCTTTCCTGTGTTGAATCTCTTGTATCCTGATTGTTGTGCCTTTTAAATTCTTGGCTTACTCTCTCATTTGGGTAGAACATATCTGTTAGTAGTTTCCTTAGAAAGAGTTAATTTTTCTCAACCTTTGTATATTTGAACATGTTTTTATTTTACTTTCATATTTTATTATAGTATGGCTGAGAATACAGTTCCAGATAGGAAACGGGTCTTTTTTTTTTTTTTTTTTAGGATTTTGAGGCTTTGCTCTATTGTTTTCCAGGCTTCTGGGTGTTGTTGAGAAGTCTGAAGTCATTCTGCTTCACAATCTATTTACTGAAACCATGTTTTCTTCTCATTTCTTTGTCTCACTGTTCTGAAATTTCACAATGATATGCTATAGTCTGGGTCAATTTCCATCTATTATGCTGAGCACTCAAAGGGTCCTTTTAAACTACAGAGCCTTGTCCTTTATTTCTGGGAAATTTTCTTGGTTTATTTCCTGATTATTTCTTTCCCACTGTTTTCTCTTTTTTTCCCCCCTACTGGAATTTTATTTTTCTGGATGATAAATGTTCCTGGCCTAATCTGATTTTCTCATCTTTTTTCTCCCCTCTATTTCATCTTCTTGTCTTTTTGTTCCACTTAAAGTAAAATTAAAGTCATTCTACTTTAATAAATAAATTTATCAACTTTATTTCCATCTTTTCTAGTTTACTGTTTAATCACTGCTATACTTTTTTTTGTTTTTTTTATCCTTACCCGAGGACATTTTTCCATTTTTTGTTCAGATAAACTGGGAAGGAGAGAGAGGAAGAGAGAGAGAGAAACATTGATTTGAAAGGGACACATCGAGTGGCTGCCTCCTGCAGGGCCCAACCAGGGCCAGGGACAAACTGCAACCGAGGTACATGCCCTTATCGGAAACAGAACCCGGGTCTCTCTGGACCACAGGCCGATGCTCTAACTGCTGAACCAAACTGGCCAGGGCTGCTATTATACTTTTAATCTCTAAGAATTAATTTTTGTCTTCTCAATATTCCTTTTCTACAACATCCTATTCTTATTTTAAAGAGCTTCTATATCATTGTTCTAAGAATGTTATTGATTGATATTTTAAAAGTTTTCACGTTTGCCCTGGCCAGTTTGGCTCAGCAGTTAGAGCGTCAGCCCGTGATCCAGAGAGACCTGGGTTCAGTTCCCACTAAGGGCACATACCTCGGTTGCAGTTTGTCCCCGGCCTCAGTTGGGGTTGTGTCTGGTGGCAGCCAGTCACATCGATGTTTTTCTCTCTCTCTTCCTCCCTTTCCCCCTCTCACTCTATCTGAAGATGAATGCTAGAATGTCCCCGGGTGAGAATAAAAAAAAAAAGTTTTCATGTTCCTGTTCAATATCTGGTGGATTTTGTTTTTTGTTTTTTTTTTGATTATTATTTATGTGTTTTATAGTAAAGATTTTCCCCGGCTTTTTGATGATTTTTGGTTCTCTATATTTAAAATTGGGGCATTATTTTACGGTTGTAAATTATACCTCCATAGATCTCTAAACAGATATAGGGGAAAATGAGACATTATGAAGCTGATGGGAAGTTCCAAGTATGTGCGTGAGGCATGTGAACTTTAGTTAGCTACTGGATAGTTTTGTTGGAGAAACCCCAATGTCAGAATCTATGTCTTATACCTTTGGATGGTCATATTCCTCAAAGAAGAACCTTTCCATCTTCCATTTGGAGGGGAAAACCCGGTTCACAGTGTCCTGGAAACTAGTGGGACAAAAGGGTTGAGGTGTTTCAAAATTCATTACTATACTGCCACTTAAGTTCCATCTCCAACGTGCTATTCCCAGCCTCAGTTGTAAATGATGTTCCCAAGCAGTGCAGACACCGACTGCCAAGACTTTGCCTTTAATTTTTAGCAAGAGCAAGTGATTGGTCATCACCTTGGCTAAGTTGAAACAGGTTTACTTTGCTAGGTGGTTGTTAACTACATTTAAACAAATATTTTAACCAATCCTCCTGCTTGCTGCCCACTTAGACCCCACCTCATGAAGCCTTTAGAATGAGTACTTCTTGTGTTTCTCAAAAGCCAGTTTAGGATTGGTTTTCCCTTGTTCTGATGGGCAAGTTGACACTTTTCTTTCTTTCTTTCTCATTTTCACAATTTTGTTGCCCTTGCCTCTTCTCACATTTATTGTCTTTGTGGCTTAATTCCATTTTTTTTTTTTTTTTTTTTGGCCTTATCTCTTTACTATCATTATTTTGGGCTTGCAGGAGGATTCAGAGGTAAAGGCAAATACATGGTTCAATATATAACTTTTAATCCAAAGCAATGATAAATTTGTTTGCCTTTCTACTATCTGTGTATTTTCCTATAAACAAAGAATGAAATTTAGGCCCATGATTCTATTTATAAAATATAATAACTTTCATCTGTAAATCACATTATACTTTACAAAATGTTTCACATAGATCTTATTTCATCCTGCTGATACTTTTATAGGTCAATTAGGGAATATATTGTTAGTTTTTTAAGTGGAAACTGAGGATCACAGGGGTTCATGCGCCCAGGGATCACTCTGCCATGTAGAGGTAGAATTGGAACTGAAGCTCTTTTGTGCCCATGTGGCCTAATGGAGCTGTTTGAACAGACCCAGGACAGGGAGAGCAAGAGAGCACTAGAGTTGATTCTGGAAGCTGATTGAATGTCCACACAATTTGACAAAAATGAGAATATTAAGCAGGAATTAAAGATCCCAAGCAAACAGTTAAAAAAAAAATCGAGGTACATCTATGGTTAGGGAAACAAAATGAAACCTAAAAATGTAATCAAGATTTCAAGACATCAAATTAGATTCCCTGGTAAGGATGGGTATGACACAAGTCATTATCTAAGCACAAAGCCTTATTTCTTAAGGTTAAATACTGATTTTCTTATCTCAGATGTCCTCTGGGAATGTTATTTGGCCATTCTATATTAAAGTATCACTGAAATACCAAAGTGAGAAGATAGTATCTGTCATTAACATCTAGTATGTCTCTTTTCTGCTGAGTTATAAGGCCCATTCTGAAGAAAAATACAAGTAACCTTGGGACTTATAATTATTTATTTCTAATTCTGTCATTTTTATCTTTAGCCCCTTATTTAAGTAATTAACAAATACCATTGAGTACTTTGGAAAGAGGCCCCAAAGGAGATGCAAAGAAGAAAAGGGGAGTCTCTGCCCTGAACAAAGTCATCCTCTTTTAAGGGGGAAAAAACATCACATTACTGCTATAATTAGTGAGGTCAAAATCTCAGATCTCGTCAAAATATGAGATATTCACATGCTGTCAAAATATATTATTCAAAATAAAGTATTCATTCATTCATTCATTCATTCATTCATTCATTCATTCATTCAAAACAATCTAGCTACTTTCCTTGTAGCTATTGAGTGATTGTGGATGACCTGGTTAAATTAGTGCCACATTAAACTTGGGATTTCTATGAGGGGTATGCCACCTTTCAGACTATTCTTTGAAATTGGTCCATTGATCCCAGTGTTCTTGGGCACCTCTGTCTTGATGTCTGGCCTCTTAACTCTGTTTTCATTTCCTTTTTCTTTCAATATTCCACCACAGCAAGTAGGGGATGGCTGTCTACCCTCTGTTCTCTTTGACATGAACTTCCATGTATATCCTCCTTCTTCCTGAGGTGACAGCATTCTATCTTCTTAGTAGGGGTCATAGTGGTATACCAAGGACAGGGAGAAAACCTTGCTTATCAGGAATATAAAAAATATTATCCCTCTCATCTTTCTAACTACATTAAGCTTTATGAAGGAAATAAACAGAGTGCTAAAACAGAGGATAAGAAGAGTCCTGTATTCACTGGGGGTGGTTAGAGATTCTTTTCCAAGGAGAAGGTATTAACTGGAACCTGAAGGATATGTTTAAAAATGCAAATGTATAGATCCCAGACAGAGAGAACCATAAATTAGTTCCAAAGAAATAGTATAAAAGTTATGTTCTTCAGATTGGTGATTAGAAAAGACAGGCAGGTGGGATATGAGCTGAGTCTTTTGTGTGGTACTGGAGGTCAGTTCACTCAGCCTATTCCTAACCACATGCTCCCTGCCTTCCTCCACAAGAGAGACTGGAAAACAGAGGAAGAAAATTCCCAGCCACCATGGAAGTGAGGCCTGGTCATGTGATACCATTTTGCTGATGAGCTGTAGCAGCAAGTCCCGTAGGGGGCCTTCCCTTCCCAACTAAAACACAAAAGCCACAATAAGTAATTTGTCCTTGCCTTTCCTCTTTCTTTTTGCCTGGAACTCAGAAGGTGACACTTAAGTTTTTTGAGGCTGAGAATGAGCAGTAAGGCAGGAGGAACCTGGGTGCCTAGTGGCCCGGTGATATGGCGCACCACCGGGGCTGCCTCCCTCCCTGTGAGAAACAATATAACGGTAACTTATTGTTTAGCACTTTCTAAGCAGTTTATTTGAATTCATAGTTAATCCTTCATAAGATCTTTAAAAAGTGAGTACCATTATTATCCTAATTTTTAGGTGAGAGAGTTGAGGCATGAAGAGGTTCAATAATATGCCCAAGTTACTCAGTAAGTGGGAACCTGGGTTTTGAACACAGGAAGTATGCTACCTGGTTCTATGCCCCTAACCATTGTTTTACATGCCATTGTTGGCTGGGTTTTCTGTTACCTGTGGATGATTGTAATCCTAACCAATACATCCTTAAGGGGTGTATAAAATTTAGAAGGGAGCTTTTAGATTATCATGTAAATAAAGATCAGTGCAGTGTGCAGACAGGAGATGGCAAAATAGACAACAATTGGACGAATTTATGGTAAGAAATGAGACAAAGATGAACATAGAAACTACAGCAGAATTATCAATACAAGGAGGTATTAAAGTTAGAATATTTGCCTACAAATCTCAGCTCTGCCAGTTACTACTAGCTTAGTGACTGTGGCCTAATATAACACCTTAATCTCTATAAAATTTAACTTCTGGACCAGACAGCTTCACAGGGGAGTTTGACCAAACATTCAAAGAAGAACTAACACCTATCCTCCTGAAACTATTCCAAAATATGCAAGACATAGGAAGACTTCCAAGCTCTTTTTATGAGGCCAGCACAATTCTAATTTCAAAACCAGATAAAGACACTACAAAGAAAGAAAATTACAGGCCAATATCTCTGATGAACATACATGCCAAAACCCTCAACAAAATATTAGCAAATTGGATCCAGCAATATATTAAAAAGAGTCTTCACCGTGACCAAGTGGGATTTATCCCAGGGATGCAAGGCTGGTACAATATTCACAAATCAATAAATATGATATAGCACATAAACAAAATGAAAGATAAAAATCACATGATCATATCAAAAGATGCAGAAAAAGCATTCAATAAAATATAGCAGCCATTTTGATAAAAACTCTCAACAAAGTGGGAATAAAAATATTATACCTCAACATAATAAAGGCCATATATGACAAACCTACAGCCAACATCATACTTAATGGACAAATATTCAAAGCATTATTTTTAAGAACAGGAATAAGACAGAGATGTCTGCTTTCACCATTCTTATTCAACATGGTACTGGAAGTCTAGCCATAGCAATCAGACAAAAATAAAAAATAAAAAATGCATCCAAATTGGAAAGGAGCAAGTGAAAATGTCATTATTCGCAGATGACATAATATTGCACAAAGGTGACCCGAAAGAAACTAATAGATCTAATAAATGAATTCAGTAAAGTAGCAGGATACTAAATAAACATCCATAAATTGATAGCATTTTTATACACCAAAATCAATTCTCAGACAGAGAAACTGAAAAATAACCCCATTTACCATTGCAACAAAAAATTAAGATACCTAGGAATAAACGTAACCAAAGAAGTAAAGGACCTGTTCTCAGAAAACTACAGGACATGGAAGGAAGAAATAGAGGAAGACACAAACAAGTGGAAGCATATACCGAGTTCATGGGTTAGAATAATTAACATCATTAAAATGTCCATATTACCCCAAACAATCTATGCTCAATGCAATCCTTATTAAAATACCAATGGTATATTTCACAGATGTAGAGCAAATACTCCAAAAATTTATATGGAACCAAAAAAGACCCCGAATAGCCGCAGCAATCTTGAGAAAGAAGAGTAAAGTAGGAGGGATCACAATACTGGATATCAGGTTATACTACAAAGCCACTGTAATCACAACAGCCTGGTAATGGCACAAGAACAGGCATATAGACCAATGGAACAGAACAGAGAACCCAGAAATCAATCCAAGACATTATGTTCAATTAATATTTAACAAAGGAGGCAAGAGCATACAGTGGAGTAAAGATAGTCTCTTCAATAAATGGTGTTGGAAAAATTGGACAGGTACATGCAAAAAAATGAAACTAGACCACCAACTTATACCATACACAAAATAAAATCAAAATGAATGAAAGACTTAAATATAAGCTCTGAAACTATAAAAAACCTAGAAGATATTATAGGCAGCAAAATCTCAGACATCTGACATAGCAGAATTTTCACTGATTGGTTGCCTTGGGCAAGAGAAACAAAGGGTAAAATAAACAAATGGGACTAAATCAAAATAAGAAGCTTCCTCACAGCAAAAGAAACCAGCATCAAAATGAAAAGGGGATCCACTGTATGGGAGAATATATTTGCCAATGATACTTTGGATATGGGATTAGTTTCCAAAATATATAAAGAACTCATAGAACTTAACAAAAGGAAGACAAACAATCCAATTTAAAAAGGGCAAAGGACCTAAATAGACACTTCTCCAAAAAGGACATATAAGTGGCCAAGAGACATCTGTAATACTTTCAACAATAAAGATAAATTAAAAAAAAAAAAAAGTCATTCTATCTTTAAGCCTCATTTTCCTCAGCTCTAAAATGGGCATAATAGCCCTGGCTGGTGTGGCTCAGTTAGTCTGGAGTTGTCCTGTGCACCAAAAGGTTCCAGGTTTGATTCCTGGTCAGGGCACATGCCTGGGTGGCAGGTTCAATCCCTGGTAGGGATGTGCAGGAGGCAGCTGATCAATGTTTTTCACATCTATGTCTCTTTCTCTCTCCCTCACTCCCTTCTTTCTCCTCTCTCTAAAAATCAATTTTAAAAAATCTTTAAAAAATAAAATAAAATGTGCATAATAATCATTCACATTTTTTAGTGTTTTAATGCCCTAGCAAAAGGCTTTGCTCATAGTAAGACTTCAGTAAACGTTAGCCCCCAAAACATACCGAATGTTTTCTTCTATTGTTTATCTCATCTTGACAGTAATGACTTTCTAGAAATCTTCAATTCAAAATGGAACAGTTGGAAACTTTAAAATATCAAAGATGAAGAGAAAGTAACAACAATATTTTCTTTGATGTTAGCAGGGAAATATTTTTTTTTCTTATTCTAGTGGAAACCCAGCCTTATTACAAATCACAGGACCTAGGACACCATTGTTGCAATAATTTAATCTGAGGTAGGACTGACATTATAAGTGTAACATTTCTTAATAGTATTAGTCAAGCCCAGCTTTAAGGAACATACCTATTGACTTCAAAGGACGTGTTTTGTAAAAAAGGAAATAAGTATCCATGGGAACATGCTACAGTACCATGATTTCCACCCTGGGTTTTGGAAAAGCTGACTAACCTGCAAACTGTGTTCTGAGCAAAACAGTTTTCTCATTCAAAGGGACAAAAACTAATATAAAAGGTTAGTTCAAAACGTCTGGGGAAGAAAGAGGGACACAAAGACAGTCACTCTGCTCTTTAATGAACCCCCACGTGGAAAGTAGCTGCTGCTGGTGTCTGTGTCTTTGAATTGACTGTGATTCAGACAGAGAAGTTTCATTTCACACTCTCCATGAGTGAGCCAGCAGATCTCCAAAACTTCCCAGTTCCAAAGAGATTGCAGAAAGCATTTTCTTCTAGGACTTTTTGGTGACTTAAAAGCACTGGAATGACTCTAAAGTGACTGACCAGCAGATGGTTCTCTTAAAATCTTCATAAACCAGTTTTCTTTGTCTTTTTTCATATTCAAGTACCAGCCTGAAAACTGCTGCTAATGTGTGTGTGGGAGGGTGGTGACTGTCTATAATGTTGCCACAGCTGGTCATGTAGATAGAGCTCTGCTTCCAGACAGGAAAAATCCTGCCCTGCTGCTGGCTCTCCTGTCCCAGAGGAGCTAGGCAGACAGGCTATTCTGGTCAGAGGAGTGCTTTTGTGTAGGCAGTCATTTCCCCTAGTCCAGGATACAGGAGGGGAAGGAAAGGATACCGCATGACCTGTGTCACCAGAGGGCCCTGGGTGTGAAGTGGCCCTGGTGTTCTGCCCACACAGGGCTGGGAAGTGTCCTTCCCTGCAGAGCTTACATAACACCCACAGAGGAGACAGACATTCTGGAGATCAGACTATTGTGGGGGACTCTCCAGCAGGTCACTTTCTTAATTACTGTTCCTGGGAACATAGGTTGAGACATAGTGATAATAATTATATTTTCTAGTATATTGAGATCTTCATGTAGGATCCATTTTGCTTTTGACTCCACGACTAAATATAGATTTTTTTCCCCTCTAATATTAACCTCCCTAAAGATTTTACCAAAAATAGCAAAAAGGTACAAGTTCCAATCAGAAAAATATTTTATTAAAATATGACCTATTTGCAAATTGTGAACTTTTAGTCCTATCTAGTAAAATAGAAGAGCTACATAATGAATTCAAAGTCTAATGGGGGTCTGTTATAAAGAACTTTCGTGCACACTGTCATTTATTCTCTTACAAAGCAATGGTGTAGACAGGACAGAAATTATTATTCTCATTTTGCAGATGAGCAAACGAGAAGGGCCTGCCATGATTAACCATGTGGTTTTACTGGATATTGTCTGGTGTTGGGTCTGGCAAGTGAGAGAAAAGTCTCATGAGAAAGGATAGAAACATCTGTTGAAGGTCTTCTCATCTAAATGGTGACTGGGCCCAATTAGATAGTTCTATCCTGTTTCCACCTGTATAGAATCTAAGCATAGAATTTTGTGCATAAGTAGGCTTTCTTTAGTACAGCATTTGATTTTAAAATCAGTGGTTAATAACAACAATTTAGATAACGTGATATAATATATATGTTGCACCAGAAACTGTTTTAAACACTTTACGTTATCTCATTTAATTCTCACAACAAGTCTGTGAGGTGGGTACAACTATTACCTTCATTTTATAGAGAAGAAAACTAAAGCACAGAGCAGCTCAGTGACTTGTTCAATGTCACACAGACTAACAGTATTAGGGTTAAGATTTTAAAAAGAATATACAAATGCACTACCCTAGTATTAACACATTAGGAGTCGAATTAATATTCTGAGGATAATGTGAGCAAAGGAAAGAACTAAAACCTATTACCTCTCCCCCTTTTAATTACACCATGAGAAAGAATTCCTGGGGCAGCTAATACTTTATCTTTGTGATTTAAGCCTTTATATAAAAGCAGCTTTATATACATGCAGCTTTGAACTATGCCTGAATGAGCTTTGCCTTTTGTCAGTGACAGGTTCTGACCCTAGGTAAGATATGAACAGCTACAAAAAAAAGGGGCACCTGTCCTGAATTCTTTCTTCTGTTCATGTGAGAACAGGGCTTCACTGGTAAAAGTTTAAAATGACCTGGTTTCTTCTGGCCTGGTAACAACTAATGATGAGTTTTTCATTTTCATCCCATTCATCTGGTTTCATGTACACACGTTCAAAAAGTGAGAAGCTGTGAAGTCCTGGGTGAAAAGTTCTGTTTGCTCCTCTCATGTATGAATCTGAGTATAGTAGACTCCAGTGGTGAGTGTGTCTAGTGCAGGGATCTGCATACCATTGTATCCCAGTTCCCCACTGCTGCAGGTGGCTCATACACCTCTGAGGTACAGAAAACAATGCACTAATCAAAGTTTTACTTAATCAGAGATCAATGTAATACATGCTAAGGTTTGCTCAGTGCCACCATGTTCACACAGCTCACATATGATACTATTTCTACAAGCCAGGAATTGGAAATTAACTAATATAACTTACACAGCTGAAACTCCAAATTCCTAGCTAGCTGTTTCTAACTTCCTCTCTTCCTCCCTCTCATTACATTTACTCCCTTTCTTTTCAAGGATATGCTATCTTTGATCACCTAAAGAGAATACATCATTATGGAAACCTATACAAGGGTGTTCATTTACATTTTCCATTTATTATCTCAAAATACACTTTCATGATCTCAGAATGCCTCTAAAAATGGGAAATAATCATTGGAGCAAGACCTAGAGAAGAAAACTTTAGCAACAAAAATAATGACAGTCTTTTCTGCTGGGTCACGAAAGTCCAAATTAAGCAGTCTTGGGGGTGTTTAAATGGTCTTGTTGTTTATGCTTTTTGGCAGGTGTGGTGATATTGTGCATAAATTAGAAATTTCTGCATGTCGTTAACCTCCAAATTCAACATAAAATTTCAGATAGGTAGGAATGAATTATGGTTGGATCCGTTTTCTTCTTTTTAATTTACATTTGACTTTAATGAGCTTTGGACAAGTTTCTGCTGCCAAAGATACCATAAGGACAGTCAATCGTTCTGCCCACAGTCCCAGCAAGGTGGGCTCCTGCCCTGGGTCTGTGCCTTATGGGGACTTGAGTATCACAAACATATAAAAATAAATTTATTAAGGGACACATGGTCACCTCTGTCATGAGTGATCTGGTGCTCAGTGCTGACAGTGCACAAAACATAACCAGAAACATCCACTCTTAAGACTATCTCTGTTCAGGCCCCAGAAAAATGCTTCACTATAACTGTTGTCCTTGAAACAGCACCAAGAAGGCTGTTGGGGTGTGCTGTTGCCGATATGGCACATGGGCACTCTTGGTGTGTGGATAATGTAATAGCAGAGGAATCTAGTTTAAAAAAGGAGCCAAATTAATTAAAAATCAAATCCTTCCTTTCAGATACCAAGAATATTAATTAAACAGTCTTTAAAAAATGATTAGTGTTTTAGTAGTGCCAATCATCAATTTTCTTGCTTCTCTTCATGTTCCAATACATGGTTCTGCTGGAAAGAGCATAGCATTTACAGGTAAAGTTGAACATGGTGAGTGAGGAATATTTTGCAAAATTAAATAATTAATATTACTGCTAAAATAATAGATATATAGTTTTAATATATGTGAAATATGATGCTGATTCTTTACGAATGACAACTAGGTGAACTTTGAGTGCTAGATTTGCTAATAGGTTTCTATTTTATTAAAAATTAAGGCAAAATTAAATTTTTATTTTCATATAAATAAAATTTTAAGCTTTTTATGAATAATTTTTATTTAAATGTTGGTATTCATAATCATAATTTTTGGTTTACATTTTAATTCTAAGATAATGGAACCATTCAGAAGAAAATAACCTTCAACAACTACAGAAAAGCAATTTTAATTTTCTGATTTTAAAATTTTAATTTACATTTTTGATGAAAATATATACACAAATTTTGAATAATTTGAATACACAAATCTTTTTTTGGTGTCCAATAGAACTTCCTATGGTGCTGGGAATGTTTTATATTTGTGCCATCCAATACAGTGGCCATGAGCTACATGTGGCCACCAAGCACTGGCAATACAGGGAAGGCCACTGAGAAGCAAAACTGAAATGTGGCTGGGTATACCTTACAGAATAGCATAGCTTCAGATCACAGTTATCACTGGAATACAAATTATGTGACCATCTTCATTATAATTACTGATTTTAATAAAATAAAGGGAAAATTAATTTTATAAAATATATAATAATTATGTATGTCTTTATTTTATTATTTATCCATACAGACAACCAACAGAAAATCCAGATATTCATAATCATATATTCAGTTGTCTTTGATATTTTGTTGACTTTTATCATATAAAAACTATAGGTTTCCTTAACTTTCAGGTTATATTTTGAAGGTAGGAAGATATATAACAGTTTACCAGTTCAATTAATAACCTTGTAATATTTAGACATATACTAGGTCTCCATTTGTATCCTTACTCCAAACTCACCCATGTTAGGTGTTGGCTTGACAGCACCCTAACTCTGACCAGCCACTCTGCTAATGTCACATTGTCCCTAGAGAGCCAAGAGTGTCATGTGGTTGGACTAAAATAAAAAAATCTCCCCTCCTGAAAAAAGAAGTTAAAGCAAATATCCCACTGAAAGGATTTCAACAGGAATTTTAATCCATTCATTTTCAGTAAAGGCCTTCTCTTTAGGCTCAACCCTGCCTTGGTCAACTACCTGTAAGAAGGAGTAATGAAACAAACAGTAGCTGTCCTGAATTGCAAGGGAAGGAGTTGCTGGCAAAACCTCATCACTGTTTGCAAGGTGGACTGCAGATGAATAAGGGTCAAGTGAGCTTAACATTGTAATGTTAGAGACAGAGATGCTAGAGATTCATTAACTCTCCCACTAAGCTTTAAGTAATAGAAGGAAGGGACAGGGTAACTCCAGGTTACCAGGGTAGCAACAGTTGGAGTTCCTTCAGAGCTTTCTCTCCACTGGTGCAGGAACAAGCTGCAAGTGCAGCTGCTTCCCATCCCAACCACCAAGCCACGTTACACTTCTCATGCTCCTGAGTGCTCCAGTTCTAAGGTTCGTCCACACTTTTTCACTGAGGTCACCAGGGGATTGAGTCCCAGTTGCTCACAGTGGTAACCTGCTCATTAATACACCCAAATTGACTACTTCTTTTCCCTCGTTTCACTTTCCCATTCCTCTTGTACTACTTCCTGGCATTATTTCCTCACTAAAACCCACTTGTCCTTAAGTCCTTACTTCCAGGTTTCTGGGAGCCCAGCTTAAGACGACTTCCAGTACACAGCACACTGTCTGGCATACAGTATGACCTTAATAGACACCGGCTGAAAGAATTAACATATTTTGCAAACGTAATCCTACCTAATATTAACTTCACACAATATAAAGAAGTTATTCAGAAGTTAAGTGACTAGATTGACTTCCATTTCCTTCTTTGGATCCTCCACACATCTACTGGCATAAATGCTCCAATGGAAAGCACATTACTACTCAAAAAAATAACAACAACAACAACAACAAAACCCCAGAAGTTTGACCTCTATCATAATGCACACACACCTCAACAAAATGAAAAATGAAAAACTCAGGTAGCAAATGGGATCATCCTCAATTGCTGATCCCTTTAGAAGTCTGTGACTCCCCTTTCTCTAGACTTCAAATGTTCATTTTCTTTAATTAAAGGCTCACCAAGCACATATTTGGGAGAAGTAACAGGATGATGTAAGATCTTACTAAGAAGTAGCATAGAGCCTTTAAAAGAGCACTTCTAAAAAGGATCTAGTAAGTGGAATTCCTGAAGAAACAGAAGCTGGTGGTTGGGATACCAGAGGCAAAGTTGTCTAGCAACTAAATGTGACCCCAGGGAGGTGACAGTTGTAACGTATCCGTATCCTCACTGGTTGGTTCTGGAGTCCACTGGAGACATGATCAAGTGTACTTTATGAACCTTTACAAACACTAGGGGAAAGCAGTGCAGAGGAGCCCCGGGGCACATCTGTATCACGGATTGGCCTTCTTGCCCATGTCGTTGCCCGTGCTAGAACACGGTGTTACTCATGGTTCGTTATCCTGGTTTCTAATTGAACCTTTTACCAGGGCTTCTAATGCGTTCAGTTAGCTAGGCCAGGCTTCTAAAACTGATGCTGGCTTATTATGCACATCCCCAGGGAGACAGGGTTTGGGGGTTGTTTTTGGTAATTTTACAAAGTGGACTTCTTTTCTGAAACATTTGAAACTTTTGCTTATTCACTTGTTAAAATAGCCATTCATATCCCAAATGGCAAATTAAATATTTCAAGATATTATTTGATTCATCACCCACACCTCCTCTTCCCCATTTTTCTCAACATTTTGCCACAGATATAGAAATCACTGGTTTATGTCCAAACCCTCGTTTCCTTGTGACGCCGCTTTCCATGCGTGCACTGCCTGCGGCCCGCTCGGGCCCACTCGGGACAGAGGAGGCACCATGAGGCAGCAGAGCGCATCCTGCCTTGCGGGTTCTGGGACTCGGGGACAGGAGCCCGTCTGTCCGTGGGCCCGCGGGGCCAGCTGGAGCGCTGCAGGGTCCCGGCGCTCGCGGCTCCCGCTCCGTCTCCCGGCGCCGGCCAACTTCGTTCCGCCCGGGGCGCGGAGAAGCCTGGGGCCCTTCGGAGCCTCCCTGAACTCCTGGCTGGCCTTTTCCGCAGCCGCCGGGCGAGCGAGCCCTGCGACTAGGGTGGAGCTGGCCTTGTTCGGTAACACTGGCGTCCGGCGCGGGGACTGAGCTGCCTCGCCGCGCTCGCGGGGCTGCAGGCCGCTGGTCCCGCTCGCCGCTCTCACAAACTACTAGCCGCTCCCGACGCGGGACAAACTTCTGGCTGAGGCGCAGCTCCTCGCCCGGTCAGCCACCAGAGGAGACGCGTCTGGGGCCAGGAGGGGCACTGGGTGGAAAGCCTTCTCGCCGAACCTCTACACTCGGTGACGCCGCATCCGCGGCGGCGGCGGCGGCGGCGGCGGCGGCGGCGGCGGCGGCGGCCGCCCCTCGCCCAGCTCCCTCCCAGAAGCGCCGCTGCTGCCCTGCGCCCGGTCGCGGGCCGGTGGGGCTGGGCGCTCACGCCCTCTAGCGGACCGCGGCGGCGGCTGGCGGCCGTGACGTGGGCTCTCCCTTCAGCCGGCCTGTGGGGCACCGCCAGTCAGTCAGGGAGCAAGAGCCCCGCGCGGAGCCGGCGCGGGCTCGGCCACTAGCGCACCGCCTCCCGGGGGCTGGGCTCGGGGCTGCCAGAGGAGAGGCAGCGGGCAGGACGCGCGCGGCCACGGCCACGGCCACGGCTTGCAGCTCGGGTCCGGGGCACGGAAGGAGAACGTCGGCGGGTGCAGCCGCCGGAACGGAGGGCGGATTTTGGCTCGGCGGACGCGCCCTCCGCTCCCTTTCGCAGCAGCGCCAAGCGCCTAGTACGGGTCAGCAGCGGCTGGGGAGGAGGACCCAAGACCTTCTCCCCTGGCCCTGAGAGGCCCTGGAGTTCGGACTTCTGCAACTGTTGGCACTTTGGGAGACGGTTCTGTTTTTGGTTGTTTACCCTTTTCTTCCAGCCGCCTTAAACCCAAAGCTCCGGTCCGCCCTCCGCCCTTGCGCGCCCACCCACCGCCGCCGGGGAGCGGCCGGCGCGCACTCTGCAACATGAGGAGACTTGGGACTTGCCTGGCGACTTTGGCCGGACTTTTGCTAACTGCAGCAGGGGAGGCATTTTCAGGTAAGCGGGGCTACTTTGGCCGTCGCCTGGGGCAGTTCCCCGGGTTGGAGAATCTTAGGCAGTCGGCGCGTACAGGGAGTGGGCGCGGCGGGCAGGCAGCGCGCCTACCGGTTTGCGGGCGCCGGGTGAAGGGCCGGCGGGGAGGGCGGGCACCTGGAACTCGAGCTGGCGGAGCGGACAAGCCCCGAGCACTAGCCCGAGGGCCAGGACCCACATCTTGGTCCCCGCTTCTCTTTGGCCTGGGCTCGTGCTCTGGGAGGGCGGCCACCACTCCGAGTCCCCAGCCGGTTCCAAAAGGAACAGCCGAAAACTTTGCCTGAAGTTCGGTGCTGCAGCCGCCGGGCCGCCGGGCGTAGGCGCTGCGCGGTCCTGCGGCCCCCGAGCTGCAGGCAGGCGGGATCTCCGTTGCTCAGCTGCGCCCGCGGCGATCGTCCCAACCCGGCAGCAGCTCCAGGGACTTTGATGGTCGCCCAGCACCCTGCCCTTCCTGCAGCCGCCTCCGACCGGTCGTCCCGGGTGACCAGAGATCGCCCCGGCGGTCGCGTGGCAGCTCCGGAAAGTCAAGGCGGGCGTTCCTGGTCGGTCTCAGCGGGAGGACACGGCGGCCCGGAGGGAGTGGCGGGGGGGCCCCAGGCCTCCAGCCGCTGCGGCCCTGCACTCGCCGGACTCCCCTTTCCCACCCTTGGCCCTCAGCGGAGTGCCAGTGGCCTGAGGCAACTTGTTAGCCCCTCCGCGCTGCCCAGGGGGTCCCAGGTGGGCAGGAAAGGGACTGGCAGTGCGTGCGAGTGTGTGTGTGCGAGTGAGCGCGCGCGTGTGACGGCTTGCGCGCGCGGGGCGTTCCGAGCCCGAGGAGCCCCGCGTGGAGGAGAGGACCTGTGGAGGCGAGGACCAGGTCCAGCGAGGGGCCGAACTTCACACGGTGTCACAGGGATTACCTCTCTATGTACGGTGGTATCTGGAGCACATGCGTGGATGGACAGCAAATGCACATTTGCACACTTTCTCATATGTATGAGTTTCAGTAAGGTCCAGATACAGTGGTGGCACTGGGCTTCTTGTTTTCTTTTCATAAAAGCCCACTATTTGACCCTAAACGGGATGCAAAGTAGGTTTCCATTCTGAAGGAATGAATAAATTAGATCCTTTATTTTATTTTTGGAAATTTGATGGAGACTTACAGGCAGCAGTAAACGCATACTTGAAACACTGAAAGTGACATTTGGCTCTCCGGCCTGTGGAGACATACTTTTTTTCTCTAACTTGGAGTCCGAGGTACATACAGGCACTAAAGGTTGTCTCCAGGTGTTGCTGAGCTGCAGGACCCTTGACCAGTTAGTGGCAGAGGTGAAGTTGAGCTTGTAGTTAGTTGGCTGATTGGCTCAGCGCTGTGAAACTCAAACCATCATCTTCAATAGAGAAATACCCTTTTCCTAACTTTAACATTTACTTAACTGTCTAGCAATTGCAATTGCTCCAGAGGATTTAACAAAATGATACACTGTTGCTTGATATAAAATTGATGGAGATTTTGGTTTGTGTTTTTTCTTATTAGTGAAATATGGAGTAGACTCGTCAGTTTTAGGCTTTACAACTCATTAGTATTAGAAGGCAAGTGTGAGGACCTTAGGACTATAACTCCCTGTCTGGGATTTGTTTAAAGTTAAGGTGTGTCAAATAGCGTTTGGATGGATTTTTAAGTAATATGCAAGAGAATGGAAACAAATATTTATGTAGCTTATTTACACAGTTAGGTCCTCATCATTAAAAAAACAATTTTTAGCCTGGTTAGTACGGACCTGTGTCTATTTAAATTATCAGTCAAACCAAAAGAGGCATTTACTAAAATTTAGCCAGATTTTTTTCTCAGAGGAAATACATCATTCAGTTTGTTTGAGTTGTCATATCATTACTTGAAGTGTGCTTTCTTTTTATTTGGAAAGCCAGAATTATCTTAGTATATATGTGGGTAAAGGGAGAATGAAGGACAGTATCTGAGAAATTGCTTAGAAATGTTGAAATTTAAAAATTTGAAGTTGGCAAATTTTGTGTGTGCAAGGATCAGATATGTTGCAGCACATTACCTTTTATTTTCTCTTTCTCTACTTTGCATTTTAGGTAGTACAGATATGAGGTACTTAATGCTTTGGGAAAGTCAGGTTTTTTGTATGTTGAGAAAGTTAATTGTGATATTATGAGTGACACCGAAACATTTCTTTTGGAAATTATATTAATTGGCTCTTTTTCACCTGACACGGGAATCATTTTTAAGGATAGAGAAGCTAGATTGTAAGCTTCTTGAGGGCAAAGTCATTTTTTTCCCTCTTGCTTCTCCATAAAACACTTAGCATAGAGCCCTAGACCTAACAGGCATTCATTATTTGTTGAATCAGTTACTAATGTGAATCCTGATCAATTGCAAACATTCAAAGGAAGTGAATTGGCTGACACAAAAGGGAGGGAGAGAAGTAAGTGATTGTTAGAAATTCGAATTGACTTGCATTTTTCCTTTATATGAAATGAACATTTTCCTCAGGGGTCCTCTTTAGGCCACCCAAAGGACTAAATCATGAGGTTTTATGTAATCAGTGGAAGTATTTTTTGTGTAACTAAGGTTTACACACAAAGTACTTTGCTCTTCCCCTTATGCAGTACTTCTCATTCTCATATCCTCTTTTGGAATTTATGAGATTGTTAATTAATCATTTCTGGAAGCGTAGTACATGTAATGTGGATACCAGACATCAGAAATAGATTGCTAAACTTACTGTAAGAAAAGAATTAGGCTTTTGGTCCATGAGAACTTTATTTACTATAAACATCCAGTTTTAAAAATTACTATCTGCTTTGATAATTTTTAATTTGTTAGGCAGAATATTAGAGGCTCACTTTCTGCCTTCTAGGCCTTTAATGATCATTAAAAATAATTTTTGTAACAAGACATACAAGCTGTGAGGAAAAAGTTAAATCATTTTACTTATGCTTGAAATTCTTTTCCATAGTGAGAAGCCAAACAGCTGGCAAGTCATTTCTCTTTAACCCAGTTTCTCAAAAAGCCAAGTTGTAATATATATTATACAACGAAGTGTTTTGTTTTATATTGTAGTAGGACTGATGTGTTAAGTTCTGTTAAGCAATCTTTGGTCTGCAGAAATAGAAATATAAAAAGATTGGGCCCTTTGTTTTACCACAGTATTTGGAATAGATTAAACCTTAACATGCCCATATGAATTTGGGGCTCTTTTAAAAAAGTATATATTTTTTTCTTTATTGATTTTAGAGAGAGAGGAAAGGAGAGGGAGAGAGAGATGGAAAGATCGTTGAGCAAGAACATCCATCGCCGCTTCCTGCACATCCCCTGTTGGGGATTTGGCCCACAATCTGGGCATGTGCCCTGACCAGGAATTGAACCAGTGACCTCTTGGTACATGGGTCGATGCTTAACCAATGAGCCACACCGGCCAGGCAAGAATTTGGAACTCTTGTTGAGAAACTCATTTTTCAGAATTTGCTTTTAAAGACATTTGTGGGGAAATAGTCAAATTTAGCTAGTAGTATTATATCAAAGCTTAATTTCTTAGTTTTGGTAATTCTGTGTTTATGTTAGATGTAAACATTTGGGAAAGGCAGGTAAAGTATGTACTTAAAATCTTTGTACTATTTTTCCAACTTTTCTATAAGTCTAAAATTATTTAAAAATACAAAAATTTAACATATTTAAATTTACTAAAGGTGGGGATAGATCTTTTTCACTGTTTGACTTTTTCAGGTAAGTAGAGTCATGACATTTTACATTTTTATGGTGTTTTAACTAGATTGATAATTGATGTGATGAAAATACTCAAAATTGAAATCAGTGAGCATGAAAGAAATATGCCAAGAAATTTCTATAACATTTTTAGTGTTATGTGTATGTAAAGAAGTATTGCTTGAGTCCAATAAATTGTTCTGATCTGGAAAATTAAAGGATTTTTAGTCTCTCCTGTTTTCAAAGGGTTAGTTTAAAGTTTTTAGAAGAGAAATTACTTACATATAGTGATATATGAATAAGTGAATATGTATAACTAGAGTAATTCTAAATGAACTTAATGAACAAGTAATTTGTATCATGTGTTCAGATTATATTAACCCTATATGAATCAAGCATAATCTTTAGTTTGGGGAAAAGTAACTTTTAATATTTAGTAGTTCTGTGAGAATTCTATAAAAGTTGATGAATTTTTAAAAAATTTTCATAGTTCCATTGCAATACATGCCAGGAATCAGTAGGTTGTGTATATCCATTTTGGTAGAGGAACTCTTTTGGATTAAGTATTGTTTCCTTTCAGTGAATGTTATTATCTCAGTATCCTAAGACATAGTTTTCAGTTTTGAGGGTCAGACATTTTAATAAGTAATTATATACTTTTCAACAGTATAGTGTTTTTCAGAAGAGTGGGGTCCACTATGCTTTTAACTTTAAGATTCTTCTCTTTGAAATCCAACTTTCCCACAAACTTCCTTACAGTTTCATGTCTTAGTGTACTTATTATCTTTAAGAATCAACATATTAAGATTATTTTATAAGTGAGAGAAAGTTTAATTACTAAAGTTTTTCAAAATCACTAATGAAAAATTTAAAAGAGATACAAAATAATAGAAATTTCCCACCATAGGAAAATTCAGCTTCTCGGGTTTCTAAAATACTGCTGTGGTTTTCAGTTTAGTCATTAGAAAGCCTGAGTGTACACTGTAGCTCCAAACAACTAGAGAGAAAAATAAGTAGGGCTGGTGTTGGGTGGGGAGTAGGAAAGCTTTAGTCATCAACCTTGGTAGTCTGTAGTGTCCCCCACCATTGGTGGGGCGGCTGGCAAGGCCAGGGCATAATTAAGGGGTGAGACTGTGAGAGAAAAATAAAAAGAAATAGGCATGAGAAGGAAAGGGTTGTGTGCTCAGGTGTAAGCAATGCAACTTCTAGAGATCCTAGCAGGGGAGGGTCGCTGTCCTTACACTCTCTTGGCTTTTAAGGGTGGAGGGTGATCAAAAGAGTGACAAAATGTGCAGGTAGATCAAGCGGTTATTCTGAACCTCAGCAGCTTCAGTGGCTTTGGGGAGGGCCTGGTTGTATTGAGCCAGTGTTGGCAGCAAACTTTGTTTAAACTTAGTGTGCCCCAGGATCATCTGGAGAGTGGTCCTTCCCAACGTTGATTCTGTGGTGAGCCATGGTGATTCTGAAGTGGAAGGTCCCTGGAGGGTCCCACGGCGTCCCCAGATAACCCTGGTTTGTGGCTGCATTTTTAAGAAATGTTCTAAAGAGTAGTTCTCAAAGTGTTGACCTTAGACCAGCAGCAATAACATCTGGGAACATGTTAAGCATGTAGACTCTGGGGCCACACCCAGACCTACTGTATCAGAAACTCTGGGCTGGCTGGCAGCAGTCTGTTGGAACAGCCTTTCAGGGGATCCTGATACTTGCTGAAGTATGATAACTACTGTTCCAAAAGCACTGGGATCCTCATCCTGCATTTTCAGCCTCACTTGGCAAGAGCTGAAAGAGAACCAGGGGTGAAGATGTAATTCACATTCATGCACTTGTTAGCCTGTTGATGAACACTGCCAAAATTGTGAACAGGCTGATGTAGATTGTTGGGTGAGTCAGCCAGCGCGACATTTCAAATAATAGTCGTATCTGGGAAGATATGAGATCCAGTCAGTTGTAAAAAAAAGTTTTCTATAATTTTGCTTACCACGATATAAAGTTTTAATTAAATTTTGCTGTGATGATTAGCCATTGGAAATTTTTCTGGGTTGACATTGTGGATAGAAGACATTTGTTGGCTTGTTGTAATAAGCACAGAGCCCAGTGTGCCTATTAAAATAATGCCTTTAATTCAATTAAATATGTATTGAGCACTTACTTTTTGTAAGGCCCCTTTTGGGTGAGGGAGCATTGGAGTGGCAATGAACAAAGGTAAGAAAGGAGTTACCATCCTTTGAAAAGTCATTCATCTGTTAAAATTTCAAAATTTGCTGAAATGGAAAAGAAACAAGGACTTTCTTAGTAGAGAACTGGGAATTAACATACATAAAATTTGGAATTGTAATGTGGAAATGTGAAACTTTGTCTTTGGAAGTGAATTCAACTTTCAAACAGAAAATGAAATGTTTTCATTATATATCTCTTTAAAGTATCGACAATGTGTATCCTAAAATAAAGTCTTGTTTTTCTGTTATTCACAAAAGACAATCATTGCATCTCTGTCATTTAACCTTTAAGGCAAAAAAGAGTGATTGTGATGTCATTTAACTGATTTTTCTTGAAAATGTTGTCACCAGACTTTGAGAGAATCAGTGGCAGAGTGCTTTTCACAAGGCAGCCCAGCCTTCTGCTTCCTGATCCTGCTGCTGCCATCCAGATCCACAGCTGATCACTAGGTGTAGCTGCATCCCTAACCCCACCTGCCTGAGCCTGAAGGCCCAGCCTTCCTTGTGGCAGGCTTCCTGGACTCACAGCTGAAGGAAGGCATGCTGTTTAGTGGACCTTCATCTTCCTGTGCGTGTTTCTCTGACTCTTTATTGTAAAATTAAATTCTTTAGTGGAAGTTGTAGCTCCATTAGTAGTAGTTGTAGTTTAGTTTGTTGTTCAAACACCAACCCCAAGAATATTTTAGACTCGTGATAATTTTCCTCATTTTTTTTTCTCCCTTTGGCGGTAAGATATGTTGCTGCTATTCTATATATAGCAGTAGAACTAGAAGAAGTAGTGTGTATCTGCCAACTAAGTAAGAGTTCACAGTCACCTTTGGGGCCTTCTGGATCAGGCCTTTTGTAGTAGACCAGAAAAGGCAGTGGAGTGAATGGCCATGTGAAGGTGTGTAACATTCATATGAAGTAGCTCGTGTACTGTGCTTATATCTATCTGCAAGATTACTTCTACAACACTGTCAGTTTTGGTATATAAATCAGGAAGTCATTAAAATTTGCGTGGAAATCTGATTCAGTTAGTTTGCCTGCTTATAACTCAGAAGACCAATTAATCATTAAAAACTTTCATATGAAGCACAAGTGTTGGGCCCTGAGTTGAAAGCAAGGAGAGGTTGGAGGATGTGCTCTAAGAGGAAATATCACTTACCTTAGAACTTGGGCAAGTGGGGGAGGGGCATAACAGCAAAGACCGAAGAGCAATGATTGCAGGATGTACAGGAGAGAGTGAATGACAGTAGAGTTGTCAGAGACTTGTTAAAATGGATAAGACTTTAGAATCTCCCTTGAAGGAAAAGGCCACCGTTTAAAAGAATGATTCATTTCATAATACAGCATCCTAAGCAGAAGCACAGCATTTACTTTTTATGGGCTACAAAACGTAAAAGCTTACAGAGCATCAGTTTGTTTTCAGATGGGTGAAGATTCATTTTAATCTTGCATTCCTATTCACTATGCAGGAAGCTGATTTATTGCATACAATGAAAAGAATATGTTTCAGTTTGGGTTACTGAAGCCCCACTAATTCTTCCCTGCTTACAGATTTAAAATCAGAACAGGTCCAAAGGTGGGCTTCTGATAGCTGGTGAAAGGGAACTGGACCGCACCCATTTTACAATTCAGTTTTGATGGATCCTGTTTGATTTCTCTTCTCTGTTGGAGTAGTTTGAGGTACTTAAAATCATGTCATAACCACATGCTTGAAATTGACTCGTTGTTTTCTGTCTAGATACAAATTATAAAGTGGCCTAAAGCATTCCTGTTAAAATAAATGTTGGTAGTGTATAATTCAAATTACTGAACAGTGTTCAGCATGCAGTAATCACTCAGTAAATATTTATTGAATAAATTTATAAATAAATGACTAAATGAAGTTCCCTTGTGGAAGAAAAAATATCAAATTACTTAGGCTTATTGCTGTTTTTTTTTTTTCTATCAAGTTTGACTTTTTTAAACATTTGTAATAACGTTAACCATAGACCCAGGTGGTGGGTTTTGTGTGTGGTACCCTTAGCAGTTTATAGGTGTGTAGAGATTCAGTTGCTATATTTAAGGGAAAAAGTGTTACCTTTTGTTAATTAAATATGTAAAAGTTAACCTGTAATTTTATCATATGTAATAAAAATGTATAAATCAGTTATTGCCAGAAAGTAGAATTTTCATATAATACTGATCACCAAAAAAACCCCCCAAATTTATTATATGGTAGCTTTATCATGACTCTTATGGTGGATTTGATTTAGTCGCTGGTATATTAAAAGAACTATGGTTCACTAGTAAGAAGGTGCCATGACAGGGAATACTAATAGATATTATCTCAGCAGTTCTAATATCTGATACAGAATGAAATTAATTATACCTACACAGAGCTCAGACTTCCCCACATGAACACTGGCTCGCCTTTAGTATAGCTGGCATGCACTTGTTCCTTTCTCATCCAGTGTATACACTTTCAGGTGATGAAACTTAATAAACAGAGGCCACACTGACAACAGTCTCATGAACTGTGGTCTTTGCTTCCTTGGCTTTTGAAATGTGGACCACTGAATGTGGTGCAAGTCTTCACCATTGTTATCTACTGGCATTATGTCATGTGTGTATTTTTATGGGGGTTCTTGCACTACTTTCTCAGGTCTCCAGTTACCATCTTCTTCCTGTTTGTGGTTTGTGTGGCTTTTTAGAGAGTCTGTCTCTTTCTCTCCAGTACTGCTTAGTGGGCAGGGAGCCACTGTGGGCAGCTTGTTGACAGTTCTGTGTTGCTGACTCTCAGAAGGTTTGGAGCAGGGGCCTGCCCCGTTTTCTTTTCTGGAAAAATACCTTGTTGGATTAATTTAAAGACTAAACCAGTGCCATGACGTTAGGAGCCATCTCGAGATGACAGGGCTACATCAGTTCAGTTGTGAGGAAAAGAGGGGATCAGTCTGTTCTGCCATCGTCCGTGTCCATTGTAGGTTTAACTATATGAACTTGCTGTTTTTGTGTCAGAAAGGGTTGGATATTGGCAATTTTATGTGGTTTAAACTAAGAGATCCTTTTCTCGGTCCAAGGCTTTGATGGTTGTGCCCAGAGTCTGTATAGGTGATGTGAATGTAGAGGCAGTTATGACACATGCATGTCATTACTATATGGCCAGTATTATGTTTTAAAAGAAAAACCCTGAAAATATCAAAGTGATTACCTCAGAATTGACACCATGAAAAGGCAGCAGTACTCCGTGCCATGGAAGGTAGTGTGGGCACCTGCATTGGAGTCACCCGAGGCTCTTGTTAAAAATGCGTATTCCTGGCCCCACAGATCTACTGAGTCAGATCTACTGAAATTAGCAGTGACTCAGGATTCCTGTCCTCTGGAGAATTTATTACATTTTTCTCTGGTGTTAAGAAAGCATCTGAGGATCATTACATGAAGTTTTACATACCAAACTATAATCGACTGGAGAGTATTTCTTTTATAAGCACAGGCTTTCTGGTCTCAGAAGAGAATGTGAATTGTGAAACAAGGTATTTTATAAGAACTTATCTGCTTCATACCCATCTTCCAACTTGGTGGCCTCTAGTTAATGTGGTATCAGTTGGGAATTTTTAGCAATTATACTGAAATAATAAATACATTTTAGAACAAAAATAACATTTGGTTTTAGATCTTTTTTTTTTTATCCTCACCTGAGGACATTTTTCGATTTTTTGTTCAGATAGAGTGGGAGGGAGGGGGAGGAAGAGAGAGAGAGAGAGAAACATCTTGATGTGAAAGGGACACATCGAGTGGCTGCCACCTGCACGACCGACCAGGGCCGGGGACAAACTGCAACCGAGGTACATGCCCTTAGCGGGAACCGAACCCGGGTCTCTCCGGACCGCAGGCTGACGCTCTAACTGCTGAGCCAAACTGGCCAGGGCAGGTTTTAGATCTTTAAATTTATAGATATGAGCTGCATTTTGAGATGTCTCATTCAAAGAAGATTATGAGACAAGATGGTATTACGAAGATTATTTTCCAGCACTTATTCCTTTATCTCATGTTCACTGAAACTTATGGATACTGTAGAATTATTGGCTTTAGAGGCCCCATAAGCATGAGCCAAAAACTTAGCATTTTAGTTGTAGTAATTCTTAAAAACTCATAAACCTAAAAATGGACAAGCCAGTCTGTTAAATAAAGCACTTGAAATTTTCACTAGCTCATCATTTTGACTAAGGAAGAAAGGTGCTTGTTGAAATGTCATCTCTGGGAGAGGTGGCTTATTAAGCAATTTGAAATATGACATCCTCAACTAGCTGTCACCTCAATAAGTTGACATCTTTAGATGTTAGATTTCGTATTCGTGAAATAAAGACATTTGATTCAAGGATCTAGGAGGTCTCTCTAGTTACTTAACAAGCATGAGGCTTGTCATCTACTATAACTTAGCTCAAATTAGTTTGTCAGATAGCATGGTATAAGAGAATGAGACCTGGATCAATGGATCATTTTTGATAGATGAGGATAGGAGAAACATTGTCTAGAACATTGGGTTTGATCTGAGAACATGCCTGATATAGCATGAAGTTCCTAGTTAAAAGGTAGTGGGTGTTGAAAGGGTGTCTGAAAGATTTTCGACGCTTCCCACACTTGCCATCGGCTGCCTCTGCACAAAGGAAGATATGCGCAAAGGAAGCTCACTCTTTCCCTTCGTACTTGAGGATGTAGTTGCCATTCACAGATGCCACCAAAGGCTCTGCAGTGACTAGACTGATTAGGCTGTGATTTTCTACTTAAATATTGGCAACATAAATAAAAGCTTTATTTCAGGAACTTAGGATTGATAGTAGTAAGTGAAAACTATGTATTGAGTACTAATTATATGCTGGGTTCAGTGCTGAGAGAATATGATATCCTCACACTTGTTGTTTTCCAGAAGCTAATAAAAGCTTCTGAACAAAACCAGGCCCTCTGGGCATGGGGTAGGTACACTGTGTTATATTTACCTTCCCCATACACAGAGATGCCTTTTACTGATTTATGCTTTTATTTGATACCATCTGCCTGTGTTGAGGTGTGCTTTATGCAAAAGCATTTCAAGTGGAGTGCTGTGTCTTTTGGGAAGATGTTGAGGTTGTTATGCTGAGGTGTGTTATATTATGCAATATCGAGTCTTTATAGTGACCTTCTGGGAAGAAGATTTCCTTTTAGGTCTTAGCTTCAGGAAAAGGTGTGATTCTCCTGTGTAGTTAGTTTCTTCTTGTGGATAAGTGAATTGTATGACCCATCAAGTTTTCCTCTTTATGTTAGCTGTTAGAAAGCCAGGTTCAAATGTGTGTCTGAATAGAACAGAAAAGCTCAGTCAAAGCCAGCCCTCATCAAACAGAGAAATTGTTGGCTCTTGAAGTAACAGAAAAGGCTGTGGGTGGGCATGATGGGTTCCAGGGGCTCAACTTAGTCATCAGGGTTCCAAGTCTTCTTCTCTAAGCAGCTTTTTCTCTATCTGATGTTTCTAAGTCAGTGGTTCTCAACCTGTGGGTCACGACCCTTTTGGGGGTTGAACGACCCTTTCACAGGGGTCGCCTAAGACATAACTGTAGCAAAATTACAGTTATGAAGTAGCAACAAAAATAATTTTATGGTTGGGGGTCACCACAACATGAGGAACTGTATTAAAGGGTTGTGGCATTAGGAAGGTTGAGACCCACTGTGAATAGTTATAGGCTGAATCCTACAGCTCTCAGCCCAGTGGAAAGGGAGATTCTTTCCTGCAACGGTACAAATCACTGCTGCTACTGGTCTCATGGAGTCGGTTCACATCACCTGCTTCTACTTTCACCTCACCCTCTGCCTGGCCCACTCACTGGACCAGGGGTGTGGTGAGCACTCCTGAACCACATGGAATAAGAGTTGGGAAATAGACATTTTTCCATGGAAACGTGGGTCCGCTTACCAGTTGAAGAGAGTGGATGCTGGCTGGGCAGAAAGCAGCAAGATACCCAGAGTGACGATCTGTGCAGTAGAACCTTATTTCTGGTTCTGTTTCCTGGCTTGATTCTGGGTCTCCTCTTCACTTTTCTCACCTTATTCTAATTTACCTTGCTGTATTTTATGTATCATTATAAATGTATTACATCTTCATAGAATTGGATGGTGGTAGCAGAAAATAAATAAGTTCCACATCTTACCATCTAAGTCAGTGTTCTAAAGATGACTTTTTTTTACTTCCTAGTGACACCATGGACACATTCGTAGCTCAGTAAAGGTGAAGAACACAGGAGTGGGCAGATAGTATAGAAGTTGTTAATAGCCCAATTCAGTAGTGATCAGTTTATTTTTAAAGCCTCAGAATCTTTTGGCTAAGGCAAATTTTACGTAGGTAAGAAAGCATAAAGCATAAAAATCTTTTGGTTAAACAAAATATTTATGGGCAGATTTAAAAAATGACTCTCCAAATTGTGAAACAAGGTATAATGGATAGCTATTGCTATGTAACAAACCTTGCAAAACTTGGAGGCTTATAACAACAGCCGTTTACTATTTTTCATGTTTCTATGCAGTAGATCTTGGCTGGGCTCTCTTGGTATTTTGGGGTTGGCTGGCTATAGGTTGGTCTAGGATGGCCTTGCCTGGGACAACTGGGCTCTCCTCCAAGCGGTCCTTCCAATAGGCAGTTTCCAAAGAGAGGGCAGAAGTGTGCCATGCCTCTTGTCCTAATGGGAAGGGCATATTCTTTATTCTTCTGGGCACTTTATTCTTCTGGCCAAAGCCAGTTATGGGCCAGCCTACAATCAATGGTGGGGAAATAGACCTCACTCCTTGCTGTGTGGGGCCACAGCGCCACATTGTGAAGGATACAAAGAGAGGTGAGAAATTGGGTCCCATACAGGGTCTGCTAGAACCCAGTGGCCCTGCTCTGAGATGCCTCTGCTTTGCAGAACACAGTTGGGAAGTCACTGGCAGCATGAAAAAAAAAAAAAAATGAATTTAGGATCGAAAGATCTGCATTTGAGGGCCCACCCTGCCACTGGCTGTCATCTGAGAAGGAAGTTGTTTAAATTCAGTTCCTTATCTGTAAATAAGGTCATTCAGTGGCATTCTGATTCAGAGGTCATATAGGATAACTGACGATAGATAAATAAATAAATAAATAAATAAATAAATAAATAAATAAATAAATAAAACTTTTACAAACTGGTGTGTCTCTAGGTGTATACTCTGAAGGTGATTACAGCCTGATTTAATTTGGGTTTTTTTTCCTTGCTGTGTCATTTATTAGCTGTGAAAGTCTTATTGCCTTTCTGAGGCCAGTTTCTTCATTTGTAAAAAGGAAATGATGTTTATCTCCTTGGTTATCTTATGGAAAACACAGTGCCTCTATGATAGCTGCTGTCATTTTTGGAGCCCTTTGACCATGGAATAACCTGGAGCCATTGCCTTGTGTGTTCCCTTTATGTCTGCAAACTCCGTGGGGTGTGGTTCCCCAGCCCCAGGTTTTCTTCCATATGTAATCAAATTGATAAACTTAGCTCTACTTCCTCTGGTTTCCCAGGAGCAAGGGAAGAGGAAATATGAATATTGCATGCCACCTAGGTGTTGGGTCCTTTACACGTTACTACCAAAAAAACCTATAATGTGAAAATGGCACACTGCCATTTTATGGTTTGTGGAACTGAGGCCCCAGCACATTTTTGGATGTCCCGCAGATAATGGGTACAGCTCTTTATGAACCCCCAAATGTTTCTTTCCTCCAGTGCCTCTTGGGCCCAAAGCCTGTGTTCTTGTCCCTTTGTGTTGGGCCCAAAGCACACATCATAATTTTCAAGTATGCTTAAGTATTTGGTACAATTTCTCATTTTGATGTTAAAAACAATTGTAAATTTGGTGGAGCCCAGCAGTGCAGTGTAACTGGTGCTATTTCACAGCCCTCTGAAATAGTAAATTAAAAGTGCTTAGCTTCTAAGTAACTTGAATGAAATTAATTGATTAGAGACATTATCCATATTTTTCATGAGCAGAAGAGGGCAGAATGTTGTCTTCTGTGTCACTTCAAATCCTCTAGATAGAATTGTTTTTGTAATTTCTTGTGTTTAGCATCTGGATATCTGATTGAGGTGAAAAGTGTAAAATCCTCTGTAAATCTCTTATCTATGTGCCTTAGTGATCTGAGGGGCAAAGTGCCATCAAGGTCAGAGATAATTTATTTTAAGACTCACTTCAGGTAGAAGTGGGTAGGCCTTTGGAGATTGATGTTAATCACCTTCTTTAGAACAAATTACTTTTTCTTCTGCAGTTGAACAAAGGCAAAGAAAGCATGTAGATCCATATTTGAAGGATTTAAAACAATCTAATGAGTTGGGTCTAATTAATCGCAATGGAAAGAACTATTTGGTATGTAATACTGCAATAAGTAGGTTATGTACTTTGCTTATTTAAATCTTTTTTTTTTTTTTGCAATATTATTGGAAGACTCATACCAAAATAAGCTGTGGATGAATAAAAGTAGAATAAGAGAATATTAGTATCTTTCAGTATGATTTTTAAAAACATGGATTTAGATCCCATTTTATGAAATGATGATCATTTAACAGATGCAACTTTATACATAAGAACTTGTTTTGGAAAGATTCCCAAGCAGCTGGAGATAAGATGAGGTGATTTGCTTGAGTCAAGGATAAGGAAGATCCTAGGACTTTAGGTTCTAATGTTTGAATCTGCTCTTGACATATTATTTGGGTCAGGTCTTCTAATTGTGACTCAAGTCCCTGAAGAATAAAATGGATGTTATAATACTTTGAGTACCTAAAAGGATTATGAGGGTCAGATGAAATCATTTTAAAAATTGCTTTCTCAGCTATGAAGTTCTCACCACACGTGAGCTGTGTTGCTGCTCAGTTGGTGTTTCCCAGGGTTTGGGTTTGAGCAGGGTATTCTGTGGGGGCTAACCTGTTCTCCTCATTCTGCCCCTGCGGCACTCCTCCTAGGCCTTCTCTAAGTGAAAATAACAAAGCTACCAGCCACCAGGCTGTTGTTCTCTTTCTCTTCATAAATGGGAAATTGCTAGTAAGTTGGCATTTTTCTCTCTCAGGATGCTTTCTGAATGCATACCATTTTTTTTTCTATTCTGGGCCACCCCTGGTACCCCAGGATTATTCTTTCATGCCTCAGTTCCATAGACTGAAAGTGAACACAGAGGCGAGGGATCCTCAATGATTGGAGGAATAGTCAAGGGTTGTTTGCAAGGCATGGTCTTTTCCAAAAATAAAAAATTATGTAGGACTGGAGTGAAATGGGGCAGCACAGAGTCCTCCTGCCTTAGGAAGTGGCTGTGCATTCTGTGGGAGAGGCTCTTAGATGGGTCTGTGTGAGGCCATGGGGGCTAGACTGCGCTGGCTACTCAGGACATGAGGGTGTCTGTGATGACAGTTTGCTCAGAGGAGCTCACGGAAAATCCCAAGGGTCACACAGGTAAGCTGGAGGCTGACTTGGCAAGCTAGATGGAGTCTGCAGGAATGAAAAACCCTGAGGCAGGGCTCTGCAGTGGTCAGCTCACAGCAGCAGGGTGTGGGGCTGCAGCGTGCCAGTGGGAATTAGGAGCTGCCCATGAGGCATGTGGGCACTATCTGGGTGTGATTTGGAGGGAAGGGAGAGAGGAGACTGCTAAATAATATTTTCTTTGAATGCTTTATCCCCCCCCCCCCCAAATGGTATGCTTCCCAAGCAAGCTAGTTTTTGAAGGTGGTGTCATCTCCTTAGCGCAGATGCAGAAGGGAAAGGCCTGGGAAATTGAGGAGAGGAACAAACTATTAATAGTTTTATTTTTTTTAATTGGAAGATCCTGTTAGTGACTTGGCCTCTTTCCCTTCTGTCTCCTTGCAGTAGCTTGTGCTGCTGTATTTAAGGATGACTGGGCTGGAGGGGAATTTGGCCAGAAACTGGAAAAGGGTGGGGATTAGGGAAGATTCAGGAATCAAAATGTTGGCTTCTTTTGTTCTCATACCTGCTATCATGGTCCTACACTTTCTCTTTTTCCTTTTTCTTCTTTCAGTCTTTCCTGCATTTTCATCTTGAGCAATAAATGGATTTTAAAAGAAAGTGGTGAACCAAACAGGTTCCAGTGGACCATCGCCATTTCTCTCCCAGTAGAATTATTACTGGACAGGCTACTGGCATCCTGTTTCTCCTTTGAAGGGTGTGGACAGGACAGTGAGTTTTGCTCCAAATGGAGAGAAATGGCAAGTGAAGTGTAACCACTACCATGTCTGGGTCAGGCACTGGCTGGTGATTTATGTGCCTTATATCCAATCAGCACAGAGTATTTAAGGAAAAAAGTATTATAAAATAACCAAGGACAACTAATGTTTATTGAATACTTAAAATGTCTGGGCATTATTCTAAGTACTTCTTTATATGTATTACTTAAATTACCCCCATTTTACAGGCTTGGAAATATGCTCACAGGCCAAGCAAAGTGACCAAGCTCAGATCACTTGTAAGGGGAAAGCTGAAATTTGAACTCTACGAGCCGGAATATGAAACCACTAACACATTGTTCCTGCCAGTTCTTTGTCTGTATCAGATACAGTTAGACTCACTCTGCACCCACCATGAACTTAAACCTGCTTCTGACCCTGGATTTTTGTGTATGTGTCCTTTTGATTGGTTAGCAGGAGTCCAGAGAGGGTTGTGCAGATGGTTCAGTTGTAAAGAGCATTGGCCACTGAATAACAGGATGAGGGGATGGAGTAGAATACTAAATCAGGACACTTCTCAGGGTAGTCTTTGCTTTGGAGGATGATTTTCAAAACAGAGTCAACAGATGAGTTTACTAATTCTGTAGAGTATATTATAACATAACTAGCAAAACAGTTAGGGTGTTGACAAAACAAGGAATAGATAGTTTTATGAGATTTTGCTCTAGTGAAATGGCTTCCCTGAGCAAGGAGCTGATGTTGATAAGTTACAAGGTCTATGAGGCATTGACCCTGGATAATCTTCTGACTTTTATGCTTGTATATCCAGCTAAAGAATTTTCAAAAACTGAACACTTCTTTTCACATTGATAAATTTACAACTGAAATTTTGCAACATATGTTTATGTAGTTGAGATGGAAGAAATGTGTGTCTTAAGGTAAATGTTGATATTTTAAAATAAAACTTTTATAAAATTATTTTAAGGGCATCCATTAGAAACAGAATTCAGCTATCAAAGGGATTTGATACCTCAATTGTCCATTTGAAATTACATGAGAAAAGTTTTATTCAGTTGAGAGAAATTTTACCTCTTTAATTTTTCTCCTCCAACTGGTATTTACATTTTATTTTCCCATCAAATCTTATACTATTATAACATATTTAAGCTCGAAAGTCTTTTACTGATTACTCATCAAACTTCTGTGTAACAAAATATGTACAAATTGAAATTTTAATTTTATCTTTAACTTTAAGGGACTGTAAAACTCTAAGTGCTAAATTTAATCTAGTTGAATTCTCACTCAAATTATTGGTATATGATTGAATCATTGTTAAAATTTTATTGGGAAATAGTTCAGAAATCAAGTGAGCTTTAAAACTTTAGTTCTTAAATCTGTGGATAGATCTTAATTACTGCTAAATGGTAAAACACCAATGCTATTTTCATATATAATGAGAAACTTTTTCATATAGAGAGGTAGACAGGAGTACAGGATTTTTGTTATAGCAGAGCAACTTTGAATTGTTTTCAAATTACATGCCACAATTCACATGGAGATCCAGCATCTGAAATTATTTTTAATGACCTACAAGCTTACAGTTTGATTAGTTACATTCTCAAAATTGTTCGAAGTGAAATTTTAGAAACCAACTAGTGCTTAAAGATTTATCGTTCAGTCATGCATTTTCTCATTTTCTGGGAAATAAACCAAATAGACCAAGTAAACTAAGATTCATCAGTAACTATTAATTACACCTGTTATTTTATAACTTAAAGGCACCTTGTTTATCCCAGAAATACAGAAATATCCAGAAATAGTTGAGAAAGCGAAAATAATAGTAATTTTAATTTTAATATACATTAGCCAATATGTGCATGAGTATATGTATAATTTTTTTGGTCAAATCTTAGAGATGAAGATTTATCAGTGAATAAAAAATATATTTATCATATGATCCAGTTAGCACAGCAGTTCTCATCAAAGCTGTCAGTCAGCCCTGGCCAGTTTGGCTCAGCGGTTAGAGCGTCGGCCTGCGGTCCTGAGAGACCCGGGTTCGGTTCCCGCTAAGGGCATGTACTTCGGTTGCAGTTTGTCCCCGGCCCTGGTTGGTCGTGCGGGTGGCAGCCACTTGGTGTGTCCCTTCACGTCGATGTTTCTCTCCCTCTCTCCCTCCTACTCTATCTGTACAAAAAATGGAAAAATATCCTCGGGTGAGGATAAAAAAAAAAAAAAAAAAAGCTGTCAGTCAAATCAGTCATACTTTCTATCAGAAAAGGTCTAACTTAGTTTTTAATTACACATAAGTGTTAATTTGCGTTTGTGGAAAAATGTTTAACATATAAATAAATTATATGACATTATTAAAAGCAGTTAATTTAGGTTTAAAATGATGTAGACTTAATAGAATTAATTATATTTTATAATAAATTATGATACCGTGGCAAATCTATTCTGTTTTTTATTAATTTATAGGAATATAACGTAATGGGCACCTAAATTAGGAGGAGTTATAAAGTGAGGATAACAATGAAAAAGTGTACTGTTTTTCTGGTAATGTGCGTGACTGTGTGTACTGAACTCTGGTGTTTGACTTCTGGGAATAATTAAAAAATCACGGGTATACTTTCCGAAGTAATTATGTCAATTTTTGAAGATAGAAGGATTCAACTTTTCCTATTGTATTAAATAAAAATGAAGTATATGCTACTCAGAATAAATGGACACAGTAGCAAATTGGCATAGCGTATTTTATTTTATGAGGATTGACTTTCACTGGAAAAAAATTACATCATAAATAAATGTTTGATAAAGTGAGTTTTAACTATCTTACTGTAAATTGTACACTTAATCTAAACTAAATCTCATGTATTTTATTTGTGAATTTTTCCTGTATAATTTGAAAAATTTGGAAAGCATTGTAATTATAGACAAAATAATCAGTGTCAGGCACACAGTGCAATGTGTAGATGTTGTTTTGCTGAGTTGTATACTTGAAACCTGTATGACTTTGTGAACCAATGTCAACCCAATAAATTCAAAAGAAAAATAAAATAAGATGCAATACTAAGAGTAATGTTGGGCTTATAAAGCTTAGCCATTTGCCAAAGATATATCATCCTAGTTTTATAATTCAGAAGTTTATTGCTCTCATGTAGTGTCTATTATGTAATAGCACTTTAAAATATAAGATTGGTTGAATTTGACAAAAAATAAATAAAATAATTAGTGCTAGGAACATCAACATTTGTAGTCATTTGAAGATTCTTTTCTTTCCAGCTAATGTCATGTTCGAGTGTGAGTATATATGCTAAAAATAATCAATATGTTTGGATATATTTTAAAGTAATTTTTTGCATTTAACATTTAACAATGCCATTTTTTAAAAAATTTCACCAATTCTTCCTCTACGAAATGCATTCTTTATGGTCAGTGGAAGGAGGATGTATGTATGGTCATTAAATCGTATTATATATCTGCTCTTATAACATCCCACAAGGGCTAACATAGTCTATCTCTAGAACATTGTTTTAGCTTTAAATGACATACGGATATGACAGGAAAAGACATGAAGCCCTACAGTGAGTGTCTGGTGTTTGATTAATTATTAAAGAAGGCTTCTTGGGAGCAAGAACTCACAATGTTTCTTTGATACCATGGATGTTTTTGTACTTGAAAGGTGTGCCTTTCTTTTCTAGGGTGTGAGGTCTGTTGAGAAAGTGCAGACAGGAAAGGAGAACATACCTGATGCTAACGATTGGTGGCCTTTCCCCTGTCAGCCCTGTGTTCCTCTTAATTTACCTGTAGCTGCAGAAGTCCCCAGTTCTATTGTTTTGTCTGGACTTGCACACTGACACCTGAAATGATGGAGTAGGGCCCTATTCCTGGGGGTCTGTCACCTTTATCTTTCCAGATAGAGACCTTAGCTTAAATTAAAAATGTTTACTTTTTGGAACAGTTTTAGGTTCACAGCGAAGATAGAAAGAAGGTACAGAGATTTCCCATCTACTCGCTACCCCCACACTCGCATAGCTTCCCCTTTATCAACATCCTCCACTACAGTGGTGCATTTGTTACATGACTGAACCTGTGTTATTAACACATATTATCACCCAAAGTCCATAGTTTAAATTAGAGCACTCCCTGGGTGTTGTACAGTGTGTGGATTTGGACAAATGTATAGAGACATGTATCTGTCATTATTGTATCATACAGAGTATTCTCATTGCCCTAAAAATCCTCTGTGCTCAGCCTGTTCATTTCTCCTCTCCCTTAATAATATGAGGTGGAAATCAAATTGATGGAATCAGTTTGATTCTTGTCTTGACTTACTCTGTGACTTTGGCAAATATTTTATTCTCAACCCCTTCTGAAATCAAAACAGGTCATTATGATTTAAAAATAATTTTGATGTTAGAACTTTAGCTTATGAGTCATTATTAATTATATGAAAACTAAACAATGGTGTAAATTTCTCATTTGACCTGAAAGAATCTTGCAAAAAAAATACTTTCTAGTTATGCAACTAAATCTTCCGGATGCTTGACAGTGTCCTGTTGAATTCTCATCTCCTTCCGGGAAGGAGAACTTTGAGAGAATACAAAGAAGTACAGGGAGCAAAGGGGTACATAAAACAGGCTGTGCAGCACTGAGGCACCTTCATTGAGATTTCCCCCTTTACTTCCTGCAGTTGATCTGACATTTCTTTAATGGAGAGTGGTTGCGAATTATTACATGGATCTTGAAGCACAGGTTACATGGTTTGTTCAGGCCCCAGAAAAAGCGAGAGCTCTGGTTTCTTGTGAGTTCTAAAGGGAGGCAACAAATCTTTTGTAGCATATTACTTTGGAAAATGATGAGACACATTATCTCTTTACCAATATTAAATCAAGTTTCTCTTTTAAATTTCTTTCAGAAAATGCAACACTAGCACCTGCTGTGAATTTCAGTAATTTTCATACATAAGGATATTTACAATGTGTTTTGGGAGGGACTGAAAAAGATGGCAAGGTGGTGGGTGATCCGAGGTCAACCCATGGCCAGTGGTTGTTTCCAGAGTGATGGATCATCTAACACACTGTTCTGTAAAGGAGTGTGTACACACCTGAAGCCTGGAAAGGTCGTGCACTGAGATGAAAAAAGAGTAGGACTTTATCCAAACATGATAAATGCATGTCAAGGAAATAAGAGTGGAAATATACAGAGAATAACCTGAAAGGATATTCACTAAAGAATTATTTAGACGAGTCAAAAATCTGGGAAACCAGTACTCAACAATAAAGAATAGATTATGTCATGGTATATTAATATAATAGAATGTCATACAGCCAGTGAGAATGAGGACGAAGAATATTTGAGGTTGTGAGATGATCATAAGAGCGTGATGTGGGACAAAAACTAGTGACAGAATCATGTGTATAGGGTGATGCCAATTGTATTTCATAATTTAAAATGTTTATTAAAAAAACTGGAAATGTATGAAACAGCCAAAATTAATGGTGGATATTTCTGGGTAGTGGATTTATTGATACTTTTTCTTTCTTTTAACTTTTCTGTCTACCAGGTTTCCTTCTCTGTGTTTATATATTCATCTTATGATGAAAGGTGTTTAAAATAGTGACTGTGGCAGAGTTGAATCCATGAGTATTTAACTCAATAAAGAGCTGTGATGATTTGTGAGTATGCATTGGCAAAGACTACAATGATCATCCCCCATTTTTAGAAACTGAACAGTGAAACAGGAAAATTCTCAGATGACACAATTTACTTCCATTTTTCTTTGCTCTTAAATGTGTACACACAAAATATGTAAATGTAGGTGTGAAAATGCATTGCGATGTGAGTTTTAAACAGATTGTTCCCATAGCCAGTTGTCTTCAATCCTCATTTGGCTGCTTTTCCTCTGCAATTGTTTCTTTGCTAGAGTGTTAATGGATTGGTTAATTTGTGAGCAACACTTCTAATTGTATTAAGTCTCCACAACCTTATTAAGCATTTGTGCAGAATTAGATCAGAGAGCTTGGGGAAGCAGCGTGCCAGTGATCCTATGGAGGGAGGGAGGAAGGATGAATGAGGCTAACAAGTGAGTCTGTGCTCCTATGGAGCCCTATTGCCACCCCCACAATGTAAAACAACACACTGAGAGCCCTAGTGCTGAAATTCAGAAGTATTCTAAAGGAATGAAGTGGCTTCCTCCCTGTATGTCTAAGCACCATTACAGAGAGAGACAGAGTACGGATGACAACCAGCTTATTCTTTTTGTTTAGATCTGTTAGGATTTACTTTTATTTGGGGGGAAAGAAATAAGCAAGAATTAACAAAATCTCAAGTGCTTGATATTTAATTCTGGTTGTGCCTGTGTTTATATTTAGACACCAGACAACAGGACAGGTATTCTGTGCTAAAGAGAGAGAGACATTTTCAGAAAATATAACTAGATCATGTCTATTTTGAAAACTAAAGATAATAGCCTGAAATAACTGATATTTAAAAACCATGGTTGGCAGCTGCTTTCTTCTGTAAGTAAGGAAGATGAATTCAGCCCCCGAGAATGTTTACCACGCCTTGGAAGAAGTGGGGCTGGGGAGAATAGAGGAGAAAGCATTAACACTGACCTCTGGCTGTTCTGACCACGTGTCCCATTGCTTATACATAAATATTTTTAGCAGCCTGTTGTTTGATTTACTGTTATTGATTCTTCGTATTATGTATTGTAGCATTTTCCAGGTAAGAAATACTGAAGTACCATTGAGGATGAAAACTGATTCTAAACCAGAAGCAGTCAGAATTTTACTTTCTTTTTTTTTTTTTCATCCTCACCCGAGGACATTTTTCCATTTTTTGTTCAGGTAGAGTGGGAGGGAGAGAGAGGAACAGAGAGAGAGAGAGAAACATCGATGTGAAAGGAACACATCGAGTGGCTGCCACCCGCACAACCGACCAGAGCCCGGGACAAACTGCAGCTGAGGTATGCGCCCTTAGCGGGAACCGAACCCGGGTCTCTCAGGACCGCAGGCCGACGCTCTAACCGCTGAGCCAAACCGGCCAGGGCAGTATTTTACTTTCTTAATAGTTCCACTATACCTCACTAAGAGTGTTTTCTTGTCATCATTGTTTTAAATTGGATGGTAACATATGTTTTAAGAATCATCTGGAAAATAGAAAAATAAAGGCTATAATTAACTTTTGAAGTTTTACATAATTGTGTTTGTCTAGGCAATATGGACTTGGCGGGTAAAAATAAGGCACATGGAACAGTAAGGAGAGGAGCCAGTGGTATTGCCTCCTCAGGTCTCTGGGAGCTCCAGCTCATCATGTATTCCACCCACCAGGTCAGGAAAGCTATGTGATGTCCCAAGAGTGTCCCCAAAACTTTCCTCTCCTCTACCAGGCAGGGTCTTGAGCCCCTAGTGCTCTAGGGGTGGTCCTGTCTCTTATTGCCATAAGCATAGACCAGTCTTTTGGCCTGTGAGCTACCATGTCCCACATATTCTGGACTTCTGCTCTTGAGCTGGTGGGCTGCTGCCCACCTGAGGAGGGGAGCAGATATGCATTACTGCTCCCAGCTTCCTGTGCTTTCTCAGCGGCTCCTTATTTATTGGTCTTCTCTGGAGCTCTGGTGAATCATCCTCGCCTTTATAGTCAATGGGGTCCTAGAATTGGGGAGTTAAAAGATTGGAGAGTGTGTGATAAAAAAGTGGTGATATTGATAAAGAGTTCCAGAAAGAGATACATTTTTAAGGTATAATGAATAAATACAAAGGCTGTGCCCTGGCTGGTGTGGCTGTGTTGGTTGGAGGGTCATCCCGGTCCTATGGACAAAAAGGTTGCACGTTCAATTTCTGGTCAGAGTACATGTTGCAAGTTCAATTCCCTATTGCAACTGGCCGATGTTTCTCTGTCTCTCTCCCTTCCTCTCTCTCTAAAATCAATGAACATAGCCTCAAGTGAGGATTAAAATAAGTAAATAAATAAAATAAAATAAAAAACAAATACAAAGGTCCTAAGTATATATGTCTGTGTGTATACCTGCTTGCTGGGAAAGAGAGTTGAACTAAGATAAAATTGTCCTTTGCTTTGGAGGCCTTTACAGTGGGTTGAGAAAAGACTCTGGAGGTTCTTTCCATATTTGTGAGAGGTGAAAAAGGAATATGGCTTCTATTATATGCTGGATTTGAGCATTTTCTAGATATTTACGCAGGTTCGTTTCATTCCCTTGAGATTTTCTAGGTCCTTGTAATGATGTAAACACACTTCACATTGTTCTGCAGTCAGTTAAATATATAGAATGATTTGTGGAATAAAATTTGTAGCAAGGAAAGTGTGCAAACTGACTGCTTAATTAATAATTGCTGGTGTAGAGCATTTTGTTACTTTGCTTTTTTCCCCTTAATTGGTCGAAAATTAATAAACTCATGGTTTGTTTCAAGGGCACAGCTAGTTTTTAATGGTCTTACTGAAATTTCAGGAAGAAAGCTAAAAAATTAACATAATAAATAATTATTGCTTCCAGGGTTTTTTGTTGTTGAGATAATAAAATGTTAAAAAGCAAGCCACTTGAGCGGAGTAATTGCCCTGACAAGCGCCACACAGGCAGCATTCACAATGAAGCAGCCTTCCCTCAGTGTCAGCCAGACTTTTGTCCCACGTAAACGTTCCCTCACATTATGGAAATGTACTTTTCCTATCAACAGCGGAGAATGAAACTCCAGGCTTCTAATTAATCTTGGCTGACGTGTGATTTCATACCCAAGTGAAAAAGGCAAGAGGCCGTGGGTGTGCCCCCTCCCTACCACGAACATGACCATAGGCAAATCTCTCCATTAATGTCAAATTGCATCTGTGTGTCTCATTGTCGCTGCCACATGTCAGTCATTAATGCATTAGCAATCACTTAAGTCCACTTTCTACCCACTACTTCCCTGCTAGAGAAATAGAATTGCAGTAATTCTACTTTTCAAGCCTTTAACCTTGAACCTCTATATTCATAACATACAGAACTTCCTCAGATATAATGTTTTACAGATTAAAACTTGCCTATACTACTCTACCAGTTGTGAATCTCAACAGCCCTGTCAGGAAGGCCACACACCCACAGATCACAAATGTGGAGACGAAGATTCAGAAAACCTGTGTGGCTTATCTAGTGTTTCATGGCATCCAAGTGATTGAGCTGGGATTTGAACCCAGAACTGTTTGGTCAGCTGTAATACTTTTTCTCCTAAGTGCTTTTTCCTAGAGAGCTTTTTCAGGATAAAATTAAGTCTAAACTTTTTTTCTGTAGACAACCCCACCAAATCCGTCCCCAGTCTCGGTCCTGTGGATGTTAGGGAAACAATAGATATTTTTAATTGACAAAAGGAAAGAGGAAAAATTTATAAAAGAAATAATAGTTCCATTTAATTTATTTGAAGTGAGGCATAGAAAAATAAGAATATTCTTAACATAAGAGTGAAATATAAAGGGGTATATACCATTAGATACTGGTTTTAGGCTCCCTGGCAGTCACTGGAAAAGGGAAATGCAGGAAGTCTTTCTCTGGGAGATAGGAACGGTTTTTGGGTTTTTGCTGGTTGCTGTTTCTGCCCAGGGCTCTGTATGAGCAGGTTGAGCCATGCAGTGAGTGATGTTCTCAGGAACAGTTTTGGTGTCATTGTAGCAACAGAATGCATGTAGCTTATTTTTAAAAACCTGACCTTCAAATTGAAGGGATGATTTGAAAAATTCAGTTCAGGCAACTCTATGGGAGGCAAAGATGATGTATAGCTGATTTAGGGACAAATCAGCATACCTAGCAGAATAAAAAATGGCTTGTTTCTTAAATTATGATCTTCAAAGCCCACTTCTGTGCAGTTTTGACAGTCATCACCACGGCAGTACCCTCCCAGTACCTTGGGGTTGAAGGTCTCTGAATGGCTCATTCAATAATGTCAGCCAGGCTGGATGTGAACAGGAACCAGGGTACTCTTCAGGGTCAGATAGAGCTTGGTAGTGATCCCAGAGCTCCCCACCATTGATGATGGCAGAGATGATTTTCCCTGGAGTATTTTGGAGCCAGTAGTACCCGGGCAGTCACCATTGCTCTAGGAAAACCTCAGGAAGCCACCCATAAAACATCAAACCCTAAGCAACATTGGTGCCATCCTGATGTGCCTCTGAAGAGGAATTGGCTGCAAAAAAACCCCTCCAGGAATGAAACAGAGTGACCTGATTATGCAATGGCTTTTTCATTGCAGCATTAGTTGGGGATATCTATCACACAGTGATGTTTGTTCTGACATAGTTAGTGCTCACTCTCTTTTGGAAGGGCAATAATTAGGAGGGCTTGGCATGTCAAATATATTTTATCCTACTCTGAAATCTCACGTCACTGCATTAAAAGAAGAAAGTGGATAATATTAGTTGTGAGTACCTGGAACAGTTTATTCTTGTATTATTATTTTTAATTGTGTTATTTTCATACAACCAACTGCAAACCTACTTTTGCCCCACCCTGTATAATAAATAATTCTGGTCTCATTCTTGGGTCTTTGCCCGCTCTACTTTTATTTATCTGGAAATGTTTGAATTTGGTAAACATCTGTGCTGAGACCACTTGTAGATAAAGCTACAATAACATTTTCACTTATCAAGGCAATAATAGGCCCTTGCCTGGTAGCTTGGTTGGTTAGTGTCATCTCAATATGCCAAGGTTTTGGGTTTGATCCCTGGTCAGGGCACATATAAGAATTAACCAATGAATATATAAATAAGTGGAACAACAAATCGATATCTCTTTTTTCCTCTTTCTCTCAAATCAATCAATCAGTAAAAAAATAATAAAACCTAATATTTATATAGTTTTGCCATTTTTATTTTGTTCTTTCTCAAAAAAAATATTTTGCCTTAATCATATAATTTCATTATATTGGTAATAGCACTTACATTTTAGAATTAGGGAACTATACTTAGGCCTATCTTGGCTAGTAATTAGCAAAACCCAGGATGTGAACATTGACCATTAGGATTCATAGTGGATATTTTTTCCATTGTCCCACAGTGCCCCCCCACACACTAAAATTTGGAGTAGAATATGTGATTTTTAATGCCCTTTCCCAAGTTGGCCTGGAGTAAAGGAGCATGTTTTGCTTTGAATGGATCTAATCTAACTAAAACTTGGGAAGTAATCATCTTTATGTTTTAATAAGGTATATCTGAGTCTTTTCACATCCAGAACACGGCGGCTTTTACTTACCTGATTGTTTTACACTAAATGCTAAGACTCTGCGAGAAGTTGGGGATTGAGGGATGAGCAAACAGGCCTGGTCACTGTCTTCATGAGTTTGCATCTTAGTGGACAGGACACACAAATAAATGTAGAATGGCACACCATGAACTGGGAGCATGTATAAGGGGGAATACCTAAGCTGATCAGAGAAGGCTTCCTGAAGTGACTTTTGAGCTGCTCGTTTCTTGTCACAAGAAGAATGTATGAAAAAATCCCCCCATGTGTATTTTTTTTTAATCCTCACCGGAGGATATTTTTATATTTATCTTTAGATAGAGTGTAAGGAGGTGGGGAGCCAGAGCGAGAGCAAGAGGGAGAGAGAGAGAGAGAAAGAGAAACATCCACGTGAGGGGGGCACATCGACAGGTTGCTTCCCGCATGACCTCGACCATGGCCGGGCCGTGGTTGAACTGCAACCTGGAGGAATGTGCCCTTGGCTAGAATTGAACCCGCGACTCATTGGTCCATGGGCCGATGCTCTAACCACTGAGTAAAACTGGCCAGGGCCCCCCATGTGTATTTTTGATAGAGAGCAGGAGAATAAATACTCATGTATTAAAATGTCAAGTTCAACTATCTTATTTTCAAAGGATAAAAGACATTGAAATGGAGAGCCAAAAGTGATCAAAGCATATTGAAATGTAATAAATGATTTTTATAGTTACTTTTAAAAATACCTTGTGTTTTCTTTCTAAATTTCTATTTATTGAATACTTTCCACTAAATATTTTAACCCAAATTGGGACTAAATATATAAACTTGTTTAAGGTCAGTGAGTTTGTTTAAAAAACAAAACAAAATGAACAACAACAACAACAAAACTGATAAAAGTTGCTCAGTTGAAACCCCATTTGCCATTTTTAGGAAATGACCTAACTTGCCATTCTTATTTTGGAGGTAGCCACTGACTAGATTTTTCTGTTCTTTCATTTATATACTTTTTTTTCAAAGTGTTATGTCTCCTCCCCAAATAAATAGGAGGGTGCTCTTCCTCAACCATCCCAGTGAAGGTTCTCACCACAGATGCCTGGTTTATAATTAAAGTCATTATTTTTAATTGAAATTGATTACTCACTGTTTTTGGTGCCTAGAAAGGTGTGTGGCACATATCAGATACTCATTCTTTTCAACAAGTGAATGAGTTTCATAAATTACTGCATTGTATAGTTTGCCTTTTACCCTAAAACATGTCTAGCAGAAATTGCAATATATAGATAACCCATTAAAACTAGTTTTGAACATATATTTTAAATTAAAACCTTTTAGGAATATTTCAGTAGAAAATTTATAGTTAATTTATTCACTTTTTATACATTGTTCAGTTTATTTCCCCTTTAACTCATAGAGCAAGTTTGGAAAATAGTAAAAATATAAAAAAGAAAAAAGTTTATAATGCTGCTATTCATTGTCGTTACATGTACGATATTTCAATACATTTCCTTTCAGTTTGCAACTTACGTGTGTGTGTTTAAAAATTAGAATCATACATATGTAATTTTATATTTTTCTTATTTATACTTAACCTGAAATTGTGACCTTAAAGTAAATTAACCTTAAATAATATTAAACTATATTTTCATATATTCTTAAAATTTAGGAAGCTTTTCGAGAGCATGGTTTCCTTGGCTGCATAATACTCCTTGCTATAGAAGTTCAAGTTTTTTTATGCAACTTTTTCTTAGGCTGGGTATTGTTTTCAAGCTATGACTGTTATGCTAAATGCTAAATTGTGCTACAGTTAGCGTTTTTCTACATATATAAACTTTTTGCACATTCTTGTTTATTTACATGGGACAAATCACCAAAAATGTATTAATGAATTTCTAGCAAATTGCCCTCCATAAAGGTGTATCCATTTATATATATTCACATACCCAAAACACAGTAGAAATATTTTAGTCTTTGCCAAATTGCTTGACAAAAGATGGTTTTCTTTGGAAATATATTGGTAAGATTTATTGGCCATCTGTGTTTACTTCTTGACTTGTCTATTACTTTTTTTTTCTACTAGAGTTGTCATCTTATTTTTAAAAATTCTTTGTAAGAATGTCCCTAGCCCTTCTCTTCAAAGTATTTTTCTCACTTTCTTTATTTAGTTTTAATTCATAGCATTTTATTAACACATAGAGACTTAACTGTGTGTGTACACATGTGTGTATGGAAAAGGGGGGACTGACTTTTTTTGGCTCTGAAGTGGAGGCCTTGAGTCACTGATGGAGAGATGCTATGTGGGCTGGACGCTGTTCCTGTGATCTTTTCTTTCAGTTCGTTTGCTCTCTTAGACATGGATGCTAATCATTTCTTTATTCATTCTATCAATGTTGTAATTAGAGGTAATTCTTGACGCTAAAGTGCAGATTATTGATTTATTCTAGTTACTTGTTACTATCTTTTGTATGGGAATTTCTGTGTTTTAGTGGGGAAAAAAATACAGGTAGAATGAAATTAAATACAGGTGGTTAGCCTCTGTCACAGTCCTGAGGAGCTGAGGTTTTTAAAAAAGTTGTTTTTTATACTGAAGTTTCTACCTTCCTCCCCAGATTTATTCTCTCTCTCCCCCTTTTTTTTTTTTTTTTTTTGCTACGTCATGGTGGTCACTGGTCAGGCAGGAAGGAGAAGAGAATCAACAGTGGATTATGGTCACCTCCACTGTACTTGGATGATGCAGAATTAAAGTATCCATTAGTAACTTGTATTACAGATTTTATGTAGAATGCTCATTTAGATGTACATAGCTTTAGATTTTCTGTAAAGATTTCAGAAGCCATGCTATTCAAAAGAGAATGCAAATTTGCAAAGAATAGAAATGTAACAGATAGGTGAAAAGAGTCTTCCCTAAAGTGCCCAGACCTTGATCAAGTATTAGAACATTTATAATTAACCCACATTAGCATAATGAACATTGAAATGTTCAAATGTGGAACAATGCATTTCAAAAATGCATTGCATTTCCAAAATGGGATATTTTGCATTTTCAAAAATGGCCTTAGAAATTTTATTTTAAAATATATATGGGTTGATAAGTCTTGTTTCTGAGTTTAGACTTAAAAAGAAAATTTTTGGTTTCCCAAAACTCAAAATGTTTATTGCCAACAGCCAAGTAATATCTTCTTGTAAACATTGTGGTTCAAAATTATGGTCCTGTGTTTATATCTAACTGAAATCTGAGTTAAATATTTGTGATTGTTTTTGAAGTTATACATACTTTTTATACAAGTAAACATAAAACATATTCTGAGGTTAAGATAAACCTGTTTGGTATGTATTAAACTCTATAGATCAGGTCTAAATGTCTTTATTAACCATCTACTGTATGCTCAATTCAGTGCTTAGTTCTTTGGGATGAGGGGGAGATACTTGGAGACAATTTTCCAGAATTAACCAACATTATCTTTTAGGCAGATAAAATAGTGCTAATCTGGCATCCTTTTATAGCAGGCTTCCCAACCATAGTTAAGTTTTGCTGTATTAATAGCATTGTTGATGTCAGCACTTTCTTGGAAGAAGAGTTTTTTGCTTACTCAACTTTTGCCTCATGTTAGATTTTTTTCTTGTAAACATTGCTGTTATCTTAGGACTTGTATTTTTTGTTTGCTCACTCTTTGACCTAAGAATTCAGTTTTGAACTTTTTTTTTTAAGTAACAGAATAATCAAGCAACTGTGTGTGTATTTCTTAGTACAGTAGCCAATTTAAAATGATTTATACCCACTTTGCAGTAAAATCTCATTCCTAAAGGATATAAACTCTACATTTCTTTCTTTTTTTTTTTTAATCCTCACCTGAGGACATTTTTCCATTTTTTGTTCAGATAGAGTGGGAGGGAGAGAGAAGAAGAGAGAGAGAAAGAGAAACATTGACGTGAAAGGGACACATTGAGTAGCTGCCAGCCGCACAACCAACCAGGGCCAGGGACAAACTGCAACCGAGGTACTTGCCCTTAGCAGGAACTGAACCCGGGTCTCTCTGGACCGCAGGCCGATGCTCTAACCGCTGAGCCAAACCGGCCAGGGTAAACTCTACATTTCTTGTAAGCACCCTTGAATTGTTGGAACTCTGTACCTATTAAAGCATTATTATCACGTTTTAGACCAAATAAAAATATTCTTTTTTATTTTAATTTTTGCCATTCCCAAACACAGTGGCCCTCTGTGACTTGAGTAGTTCAAGCGTTTAGAATTTCTTGGCTGCAACCTGTTTTAGAGTTTAACTCAGCTATTGTTTGAAGAGGTCACTACTTTAGTCGCTACTAAACTTTTTTAACTGCTGTTAAAGAAAAAAGAACTTCAAAGTCTTGATTAGAAAATAAGATGTACTAATTGTGCTGTATGTTTTGAGATATAGCTAAAATACATATTTTTAATTGTTATAGGGTGGTGTTCAAGCTGGAATAAAAAATGGCTGTACTCCTGGACAGATTGAGTTTGTAATTAAGAGCTAAAGTACTAAAGTTAGCATGTGGATTGTATTATGAGAATTTAATTGCTCTCAAACGATTCTTCAACTTTTTTGTACAATTTCAAGTTTAATAAGAAGTACTGTGTGAAAATTCAACTTTCATCTTGGGACTTTCCCATTTTTGCCTGAGCAATTGCTGTGATGGTGCCATTTGCCACAGCGGAGTTTTGCCGGCTTAGGGTTCACATCATCATCTGGGGGTTTGCTGAAGCACAGATACCTGGACCACGCAGAGTAATTTTGATTCAGAAGGCTGGAATGGGGCCTAGGAGAATGTGCAATTTAAAAAAGAAACTTGGAATATAATGAACATAACAGTCTGAGTAATGGGGTAGTCCCAGAGACGTGGAAGTGGGGTACAGACTGACAATCCCCTGAAGAGGGGGTCGGGGGGAGAGATAAACCACAGAACTTATTTGCATGTATACATGAACAATAGACATGGACAGCAAAGCTGGGGACAGGGTGGGGAGGGTGGGGGAAGGGGTATCAGTGGGGGTAAAAGGAGAAACATCTGTAACAAAAATAAATGAATTAATTAAATAAAATAATAATAATAATAAAAAAAATAAAAAAGAAACTTGGGTGATTTTAATGCCCTCTTGGGAGAAACCAAAGGCCTTTTTTGTGGTCTACAGCTGATCTTGGCCTCCTTTCCTATAGCATTTGGTTCATTTATGGGGAACCTCTAACAGGTGGCAGTGCTGCTCCTGATGCAGGATTGGCTTTCACCTCTCACCCTTGTTCTCTTGCCCAAGTTCCCATGTGAGGTCCACCCCACTTCCCTCCTGGCGATCTTCTGATCTTCTGTAGTCTAATTTCATGTCACCTCTCCACTGTACTTTTTCCTACAACACAGGAATCTTGTTTCCCCTTCCATTTCCAGCACCTAACACACCACTCACTCCCCAGAATGCCTTGCAAATGTTGATTGAATTGAATCAACTTTACTTGTAAATACCTTTCCTGACTTGAATGTCACCAGTCCTCACCAGTCTGCAGCTGTAGAACATGTCTCTTCATTGCTTGCCTCAGAGCCTCTGCTAAGGACATACAGTTGTCCATGCTTATCTGCAGTTTTGGTGTTTGAGGTTTCAGTTACCCACCGTCAAACCACGGTCTGAAAATATTAAATGGAAAATTCCAGAATTAAACAATTCATAAATTTAATTGTCCACTGTTCTGAGTAGCGTGATGACATATGGAGCCTTCCCACACTGTTAACACTCTGGATGTGACTTATCCTGTTGTCCAGCATCTCCATGCTGTTTAAGCTCCCCACCTGTTAGTCACTTGGTGGCTGTCTTGGTTATGAGATCAATTGTCCAGTGTCTGTGTTCAAGTGACCCTTATTTTACTTAATACTGGACCCAAAGCGCAAGAGTAGTGATGTTGGCAATTCAGATATGCCAAAGCAAAGCCGTAAAATGCTTCCTTTAAGTGAAAAGGTAAGTACAGTACAATAAAATATTTAGGGAGAGAGAGAGAGACCACCTATAGTGTAACTTTTATTACAGTATATTATTATAATTGTTCTATTTTATTATTATCATTGTCAATTCCCTACTGTGCCTTATTTATAAGTTAAACTCTATCATAGGTATGTATGTGTAGGAAAAAGCATAGTATATACAGGGTTCAGTACTATCTGTGGTTTCAGGCATCTGCAGGGTCTTGGACTATATCCCTTGCAGATAAGTGGAGACTGCTGTACTTGCCTAGCTCCTAAAGCAGCCTCCACGATTGGCCTCACCCTTCCGCTGGGTCCTCATAAGCTGCAGGAAGGAGCACATGTGGTAATGTTGGCTGTGCGCACTGTGGGCTGTTGACATCTGCACCTGGGTGTTTCTCCTGATACCCTTGAAAAAGCCTGCAGCTTCTATGTGCCGCTGCACTTGGGTTTCCCTGGACCTCCCTGTGTTGCCTCCGAGGAAACTGCCCCATCATTTGCAGTGAGCACTGCTTGCCTGGGGTCATGCTCTTCTCCTCAGAAATACAGAGCTTGATTTCTCATTTGGAAAAGACAGCAGTCATTCAAAGGCAACAAGCCTGTGAAGTGCACCTGTGCATTCATAGAACCACCCCTGCCAGGGTCTGTAGCCCTGTCCCACACCAGAACTAATGTCCACACGCCTACCTCTTAGAAGATAGAAAACTGACCATAGTATCCAAATGATCGTTTTTCCAGGCTGTACAGTTTCTAAACAGTTTCATAGATCTCAAATCCAAGTTTCAATCAGGTTTTTCTCCCCCATAGCAGTTTTTGTAAGAAGTACAATCCCAGTTGTGGAAATTTCTCCTCCCCTTTTTATTTCTTGCTTGACAAATTACTATGTTTGTTTTTCATGGTGTATTAGTTTCCTGGGGCTGCCATAAGAAAGTACCACAAACTTGCTGACTCACTTACAACAGAAATTTATTTTCTGAGCTCTGGAGGCCAGAAGTCTGAATTCAAGGTGTCAGCACAGCCACGCTTCCTCCAGAGGCTATGGGGACAGTCTCGCAGTTTCTAGTGGCTGCAGCAGTCCTTGGCTTGTGGCCGCATCGCTCCAGTCTCTGCCTTCATTTTCACATGGCCATCTCCTCTGTGTTTCTTCTCTGTGTGTCTATATTAAGGATCCTTGTTACTGGATATGGGGCCCACCTGGATAATCCAGGATTGTCTCCTCATTACAAGACCTTTAATTATATTTGAAAAGACCCCTTTACCAATTAAGATAACATTTACACCTTCCCAGTAATTAGGATATCTTTGCATGGCTATCATTTGGTCTACTATATATGGGTGATAACAGTTTACATGATCATATATTGTTGCATCATGCCAATTTTATAAGCCAGTGTGTCAGTTAACTTTGGTAATCTGGTTGCTGCCTGGAATTTTTCATACTTGAGGGAAAGAGAATAATAACTACAGAAACAGTTGTTTGAGCCTTTAGTATGTGCCAAGTACTGAAGCATGCACCAGCTTGTGCTTCCTTGGCAGAAAGGTGCTACCATTATCCCCATTTTCCTGATGAGGTGATCAAGGCATGGGGCATTTCAGTAACTTGCTAAGCTGGTGGCAGAGTTAGCAATGCACTCCTCGTGGTCCCCTTCAGAGTCTGTGCTCTCAAAGACTCGGGTGGAGAGAGGTGGCTGCAGATTAGGGCTGGCAGGGGTCTTGGTGTCCTAGGTTCCACTAACATGGTGGTAAGATCATGGGCAAGTTAGTCCACCTTTGTGAACTTGTTTTTCAGTCTTACCCACTATGAGTAGCACTATGAGTAGGGAATTAATTAGGGAAAAATCAAAAGAAAGCCAGTGAGAAGCTTTAGACAAAGGTTAGGTTGCCTTAGGTTGAATTTAACAAATGTTAAATGATACTGTTACTCAGTTAGTCCCATTTACCCTTGTACTATGTGACCATGGTACCTTAAAAATAAACCTGTCAGGAATAAGAAAAATGCTTTAAATGCTTTAATGAATTTAAATATATGCATCAATATATGACATTAAAAATATCAGGAGAAAAAATAAGGTATTATGAAAACATCTAAGAACAAATTTTTAGAACCATTTTTATAATTTTTGTTCATGCTATTCTTTAACTTTATGGTAAATAAAGTTGGATTTTTCTTACTATAGAATTTGTTTTATTGAAATTCTTTTGCAAAACTCTGAAAATACCTTCTTGGAACTCCATTTTAGGAGAGTCATTTTGAATCTTTCTGGTTGTGTCTGATTTGGATGTTAAGCTACCTTTCGCTTAGGGTCCCTGCCTGTTAACAACTGCCACGCATTTACCTGTCTGGCATGGCTTTTTCTCCTAACCAAGGCTGGGGGTCTGTGAAATCGATGTGAGGCCAGATACCTGCCACAAGGAGAGTATGCTGGACAGGTCCTGAAGGTGACAGAACCTCCCATTTCCCTCCTCCCCCTCTGCTGTGCTGTAGGACTATCTCTTTGTGGCTTGCCTGTTATCTCTGTTCCTCCACTTTCATTTCTTTCTACTGCCAGTTGGTAGGTTTGGCTTTAAAATGGACAAACCTCCTGTTTCCCTGGTTCAGAATTAGTGATTTTTATCCTTTCAGGGATCTTCTGTGAAACACACAGTAGCCTGTTGAGTTTCTGCTGAGCCTGCGGGTCCACAATAGAGCATTGATCCTTGTAGCTGAGTGGCAACCGGGCTTCTGCAACTCAGTGTGAGCTCCAGTCAGAATGTACTTTCAGTGGGTGTTTAGATCTGACACATTGGCTTTTGTTATTGTTAAATTGGGGTCATGCTTCCCCTTCATCTCCATTCTTTACAAAATGGTGATCTGATACCTTACAGACCTTTGATGCCCACATGATCATTTATGAAATCATTAGATTACATCAAATGTGCTGATTTTTTTCCTCATATAAGAAATTATTTTTAGTTGATGTATTGATTGGTGTAGTTGCTGCAAATTGAGCTTGATTCATTTATTCCTTTATTTGAGATTTTCTAAAATTGACTCTTTAGGAGACCAAAAATGATCCAAATTTTGATTGAATTGTTCCATTTTTTTTTATGCCGAGCAAGGCTCTGTGCTAAATTTGGGACCTTAGGAGACAGCTTTAGGATCCAGAGGGTTAAGAGTGAGACACGGTGGCTGCCTGGCCACATGTCACATGCCAGAATTTAACCCTGGAGGTTTGTGACAGGGTTTGGATATGGCTACTTCCCTGTTAAAACAACACAACAACAACAACAACAAGAAAAAAAAAAAAAAAACCAACTTGATTCATGTGGAATATGTACTAAAAATCTGGAAAACTGAGATTTCTCTGGTGTGAGAAATCTCGTGGTGTAGTTCCCAGCATTAGTGTTGGCACCTAGACTTTCTAACTTCAAATTAGTCTGAAGTAGGCCCTATAGAGGCTGCTGGGGGGACTTTGCAAGTGGTGTTTGTTTCAGGAATGTTAAGAGTTGATGGTGCTGTCAAATGTATGAATATTGAAAGAATGTGTGTCCTCAGGAGGAGGAATGAAAAGGAATCTTGAATTTTATTTTGACATTACTATGTGTGAAGTGCATCATCTTACCAGTAACTGTAAACAAAGATAGAAGCATAAAGGGTTTGGTTCCTGGAAGATGCCAGGGAAGAGTCCTGTTCACCTAGTGCCTCGTTCATTTCCACAGAAATGTGGAAGAGGACACCACAACCAGTCAATGTTCCTTCGGCTGTGTCGGGGGAGAACTAGTTCTTCCAATTTAGTTTCAGATGGAATGATAAAACAATTCTGATACTCTCGTATTTCTAAGGAGTATTGCACAGTAACTTTCAATTTATAGTACATTAAATCTATCATAGGCCCCTAAAATGGGGTTTCGTCTTTTCTCTTTTGGTGCTGACACTTTGGTACAATTTGAAATACTGAGAAAAACTTCAGTGTAACACAGATGAATTTTTAATGTAATTGACTAAGTCAGTTTTACTCACTAGAATATTAATAAATTTTATGTAGCAAAAAGTTTGTGCTTATGTTAAATTTCAATGTTAAAGTCTTAGAAATTACCTGCATTTATTACATTAGGTTTTTTTTTTTTAAGAAATCAGCAAAACTGTCACACACACCCTCCCCGTTTTTGGTTGCATGCTTCATACCAAAAAGTTTAGCAACAAGAGAGTTTTGGGAGGATGAAAGGATTAAGCAAAAAAGAAAAAAACGAGAGAACTCATGGATGTGGATAACAGTATGGTGGTTGCACGGGCGGGAGGGGGGTGGAGGTGGAAGAGGGCATAGAGGGATAAATGGTGATGGAAAAAATAAAATAAAATACAACTAAAAAATAAATATAAATTTAAAAAAGAAAAAATATTTGTTCCTAACACATCAACATTCGTTTCTCCAACAGAAATATAAGGAAGGCAAAGTGAAAATCAGCTTGTCTTTTCAAGACCTTGCAGGGGATCAAGCAGATCTTCTAGATTATTTTAAGGATTAGTTCCTTGGTTACTTTGCAGAGTTGGATTGTATGGAATAAGTTGATGCTAACCATGCACAGCTCGTTCTGATGTTACCTCTTCCAGACAACCTCAGTTTTGTTTAGGTTGTGAGTTACATGCCACTTGAGGCCTGTGATTTTGAATTGGGATGAGTCTGTGGTGTTTCCACCCAACCTGCCCAGTCCTCTCCAGGGCCTCTTTGGGTACAGAGAAATGATATGGGGTTACGTGGTGTGTGTGTGTGTGTGTGTGTGTGTGTTGTGGGGGGATGTCGTCTGGTTCTAACCCTGGGATTAGCATTTGTAGAGCAGGATAGACAGAGAGTGGCAACAGTTTTCAATGGGGGAAATGTGTCTGGGCATGAGCAGGGCCTCAGAAATGGGGGAGACAATAAGCTCTTCTGGTCCTAGCTCAGAGCAGTCATTCCCTTCACCTGTCCTCCTGGATAGAGTAGGGCAGGGAAAGGAGGGGTCCTTGGCTCCTTCCAGGATTGAGGGGCAGGCTGGCTGCCCTATGCCTTGCTAGCAACCCTCTTTCTGAACTGAAGACTGGACTATCTTTAAAACTGAGGAGCCAGTGACCTGCTCTGGGTATTTGGAAGAATACCCTTCTGGCTAATGGTGTTGAAGCTAGAGAATTCAGTGGTCACCACCTTGAGTTCCCTGGGCACAGGTGCTTCAGGAGGCCTTTTGAGTCTGCACAACTCCAGAAGAAGAGGCACTCTCTTTGTGGTTGCTTCTGGGGTCCATCACCCTTCTTCTTTGAAGAACACAGCCTCAGAGAAGGTAAAACTCAGTTTTGATGATGATGTTTTTTTCATGGCTGACTTTTAATTGTTGAAGTCACCCAAGGGTTGCAATTCTTATGTCTGCTGTATGTACATAGCATGTGCCATGTGCTAGCAGAGTGGGATGGCACTGTACAGATTCTGCTTTGTGGAGATGAGCAGGGCAGTGCTGTATTATTTGGCTAGCTTATATTGGCTTAAAGCATGAAGAGGCTGTTTGGGCTCTTTGGCCCTTATTACCTTCCTAATTCCTAAGGTTTTTCTCTAGACATAGACCCTGGCTTTTGTTGAATGGGAGGGGAGAAGTGTCTTGCTTTCTTCAGTCTTCCCTGTAGATGCTGGGAAAACTCCCATGTTAGTTTCAGGTCCTTCAGAAGCGGTGTTCCTGACCTTCTTGGAGTTGGTTCTATGTGCACTCCCCCCCACCCTGTTTTAATGGAAACTGCTGTATTGGAGGTCCCTGACCCAGTAGCTCATCCAGTGACTCCCTGAATTTTACTTCTGCTCTGTCATTGGCTTTCCTTTCTGCTGTTTACATCTTGTCTTGGAGTTCCTAACCCACACCTGAAGTCTTCCATTCTAACTTCACAAATGCCTTCTGAAATGATGAAGAGCTGGATGTGTGCCAGGTCCTGGGTACAGTTTTGTGCAGGTGTTACTTCATTAAATGTTCACACCTGCTTCTTATGGGAGATGCTGCTATTCTCACCATTTAAATGATGCAGAACCTGAGATTCAGAGCTGCAAGGAATGGAGATATCTTACACATATTTACTACAGAAATTCTCTCTGCAACCAGTTGATACTTCTTTCTTCACTCATTGCATATGGAGAGGCCTGTAGATAAATTGTGGTCAGTGACTGATACGCGTGGCTGTGCTGAGTTGTTTCCTCTCGGGCTTCTCCCACCTGAGGGAGGCAGCCTAGTGTAGGGTTTAGACCAGAATTTATAATATGGAGTCAGATTTCTGGATTCACAATTTGTGTGACTTGGGCAAATTCCTCAATCTCTCTGTGACTCACTTGTCCTGATATTCGTTAAATACATTAAGCATTTGAGTATATGCTAATAGATCTGTTTTAACCAGATAACGAGCAAAGATTTCTGTTGCATGTGCCAGTTTCATGTGGTCGAGGATAGGGTTAGGCTCTAGGCTGTTAAGTTTCAAGTTGCTGACTGCCTGCCGAATGCTAAGATGTCACTTTTCTAAAATAAGAATCCTGGATGCCATAGGTAAGCTACTCATTCCTCTCTTTGCTATCGTCATGAACTGATCTTCCTCTCTACATATATCAAAGTCCTGTGGCCCCTCCAGCCCCACCCTCTCCAAACGTGATTTTTTTCTGCCTCATTGTTTGATATTTAATCCCAAATGCCACGGGGGCAAAGGGGTGGGGAGCAACTCAGTAGTTGGCTTGTTGCCATTCTAGCCTTACCAGCTGCCCATGCTGGTCTTTTAGGGTTGCTCTGCAGGATCTCTCTCCCACCTGTTCCAGTAATGAGTGAAACCATGAAGCTTTCCATTCCCTAGTTAGAGATGAGTCTGAGGGGCCAGAGCTCCTGGGAGAGGCCTCACTTCAATTGGGACTCACATCAAAGGAAGAACATTCCCTTTGCTTCTAAGCAGGCTCCTGTGGAGATGACAGGGTAGAAGTCCTGTGAGAATATTGAGATTAAATGGGAAGGGAGGCCGGCATAGTGTGGAGAGACAAAGAAGCATTTTTCCTGATTCAGGTTTTATTTCAGGGTAGCTTGCTTCTGCATTCTCCTGACATAACACCAATTTAAACACAACTTGTCCAAGATAAGAAAAGTTTTTACATTTCATTTTTATGAAAAATCTCAGCGTCCCCTGTAAAAGACATTTCTGTTGATTTGTGAGATTACATTAAGAAACCACTACACAGGGCATTGGTTATCTGAGTTCTTTTTTTCCTTTGAAGCTCCCATTGATCTCTGGAATTAATGTCGGTGAGCTTTTGAGGTTTCAAAAATGAGAATGGAAGGACCTGTCTCTTTTTCATCCCTGAGAAACTGACTGAAGTTGGTGTGTGGGTATCTGTAGTGTGCAGATTTTCCTCAGAGTTTCCATTGAGCCCCATTAGCCTTGGGATAAAGGCACTACATTTTTTCATGTAGGGATCTTTCCATTCTTGGGTCCCATTCTTGAGCCTTGCAGTTTGGGGATGAAATGGAGCTTCAAAAATTGTAGTAGTGTTGTTAACTCTGAAACAATTTAGAGAATGTTTAGAAGAATTCTCATGGGAACTAGAGTGGGGGGGGGGCATGGGGGTAGGGACAGTCTGATTAAAAAGGGGAATACGGAGTTCCAGTGGATTTTTTAGAGGGAACTGGCATCACCAAATGGTGAGAATTTTACTAATGACAATTACTAATGAGCAATGTTTCTCTTGTTTTTGGTGATGAGAGTTATGACAACTTTGTTTCCCTAGGGAGGCTCTACACATATGACTTAAACTATTAGTATTGGGGACTAGGAGACATTCTAATGATGGTGTAATTAGATTACAAACATCGATGGTAAGACCCATTAGATGGTTGTAAAAGGATTCAAGAGACACAAGACAAACTTTTTTGGCTAGTTTGAAAACTTGATAAGGTGAAAGGTCATTTTACAAATGTCTTTAAAGACTTCCTGAACTGGAAAATGCCTTATACTTACCTTGAAATTAGGGCAGGCTTGTCAAGAATAGCTTGTTTGGTAGAAATCACTGGGCTTTGCACAATAGTTCTAAATGGGGTTATGAAACTTGAGTTCCTATAATAATTCTCAGTCAGACTATGTTCTACATAATTTATAAACTTTATTTTGATGTATTTTATCACTTATATAATTTTTAAAAATAAGTTTTTCTAGTTTTAAGTCAGTGTTTCTCAAACCAGAATTTCCAGAACCTTTTAGTAAGACCTTTTTTGGATCATCCTTGATAATTCTTTTTCTTTAAAAGGTTTCTGAACATTATTAAAATTTAAGGAACACTGACATAAAGGTGGATATGACATAACTAAGACAGCAGATTACATGAATTTCTTTCACATCTGTTTAGAATAATATATTTCTTTGTCTCTTTTTTTTAGAAGAGAGAGAGTAAAGTGAACTAATGTGCAAATTGTGTGTGTGTGTGTGTGTGTGTGTGTGTGGCTTAGAGTGGTCTACTGTTATCATGCTACAATTTACTTTTATTCTCTGAGTAAATGTCTGAAATGTATATGGAAAGTGCTGGTCATGTTACAGGTACCATTAAGAAAAAGTGATGCTTATTTAACTTGGAAAAATTTTCACTGACTCCCTTTTAACTGTGTCAGATAATTTATGTCTATGTTTTGGGCTTTCCTTAGACTGATTTCCTCTTACTGGTCCTTCCCACTTTCCACTATTTCCTCACATCTCTTAATCGTGTTTGTCAGACCTGTTCCACAAGTTCACCTTCATTCTCTTTACCTTGGAACCTTAGTTCATATTAAACTGCTTATTTAAAATGACTGCTTTTGCACTGGCCGGTTTGACTCAGCGGTTGGGGTATCAGCCTGTGGACCAGAGAGTCCCGGGTTCGGTTCCCGCTAGGGGCATGTACGCCCCCAAATAAATAAACAAACAAATAAACAAACAAACAAAAATAAAATGACTCCTCTTGGATTAATTAAGAGAATGGCTACAGGCGGGACCGGAGCGTGGGTGAGTGTGTGAGAGTGTGAGTGAATGTAAGCATGGAAGACCAACCTTGAGCTGTGCAGAGACACGGGGTAGAAATTTCCCGTGCTGTGGGCGGAAAGCAGAAGGCTACGTGGTAAGCGGCAAGCCAGCAAACTTTCCCATGCGTGTCCAGGAGACTCCACCATTTTGGAGGATCTGAGTCCTCCCTGGGACGAGGAAACCGGGAGCCCAGCAACCTGAGTCCACTAGAGCGCCCTGCACCATTCATCCAGTGAACTCAGCTGGGTTGGCACGGTTAGCACACAGTAGGTGCCTGCAGCGGCAGCTGAAACCAGCTGGGAGCCAGAGCCCAACCCCCAAAAGCAGTAGCTGCTTGCCCAGGCCTGCGGCAGCTGCAGGCTCCAGATTCCAGGCCCCTGGCAGTGCACAGCCAGCCCAGGACCCAGGCCCGCTGCAGCACGCACCCAGCCCAGGACCCAGGCCCATGGGGGTGGGTGGGCCAGCCCCGGCTCGGGCCCCAGGGCTACAGCAGTGCATCAGCAAAGACCGATGAAGAGTGGTGCCCCAGACCAAGCAGCAGTGCTAGGGCAGCTGAGACCTACCTCTGACAACTGCAGTAGCAGAGCTGGAGTGGAGCCCCTCCCCAGTGAAGCAAAATCCCAGCTGCAGAGCATCCTCAGCACCCAACAGACCTGAGAATATCTCCTGGCGGCTTTGGCGGCGTTGGCGTTGGCGTTGGCGTTGGCGTTGGCGTTGGCGTTGGCGGCGGCGGCGCGAACCGGGAGCTGACACTCGCCTCCAGTAGCGACCAATCAGGGGCTGAGCCACATCAGGCAGCAGGGTCCCCCAACAGTACACCAGTAAGACCCATGTACCCCAGCAGCATACCAGAGGGACCCAGAAGTTCACCAATGGAACCCATGAATTCCAGCAGCATACCAACGAAACCCATGAACCCCAGGACACTGGATGAACCCACATGCCCCAGCAGCATACCAGAGGGACCCACGAACCCCAGCAGCAAGCCAGTGGAACCTGTGCACCCCAACAGTGTACTAGTGGAACCCCACACACCCCAGAAACATATCAGCAGGTCCTCCACACCCCAGCAGGGCACCAGATGAACCCGTGCACCCCCCTGGCAGCAGTACATATTGGTAGCTAAGACCCATCCCTGGCAGCATCAACAGAAGCTGAACAAGAGCAGTGCCCCAGCCCCAAGCAGCAGCGAATCTCAGGGAGCTGAGACCTGCACGACAGACCAATTCCAGCTGCCAGGTGTCAACCCTCCAGGACCCACAGCAGACAAGAGGAGCCATACACCAAAACAGGCTGGGAGGCACAGCAACCTACCTACACATTCTAACATACCTCACCAGGCTTAGAACTACCATATTGCTAAAATGGTGAGGCAAAGAAACAACACCCAAATGAAAAAAAAAAAAAAAAAAAAAAAAGGAGGAATCACCAGAAATGGAACTACAGGAACTAGAAGAAAACAATTTGTCAGACAAAGAATTCAAAGCAATGATTGTAAAGGTGCTCAAACAATTTGGTGAGAACTACAAGCAGCTTAATAAGAATGATAAAGAGCTTGCTGAGAACTACTTCAGCCTAAAAAAGGAGGTAGAAGCAACACATAAAGAGGTAGAAGCTATACATAAAAATCAAGAGAAAATAAAGAATGACATAGCTAATATGAAAAATACCTTAGAAGGGTTCAATAGTAGATTAGAAGATGTTGAAGATTGAATCAGCGACTTGGTAGACAAGGTAGAGGAAAAAAACCCAAAAGAGCAGCAAATAGAAAAAAAGTTTAAAAAGCAGGAGGAGCGTTTAAGCGAGCTGTGGGGTAATACAAAATGTAACAACATTCGCATTATTGGGATACAAGAAGGAGAAGAATCAGAGAAAGGAATAGAGAACCTGTTTGAAGAAATAATGGCAGAAAATTTTCCTAAACTGGTAAAGGAAAAAGTCACACAAGTCCAGGAAACACACAGAGTCCCAAGCAAGATGAACCCCAGAAGACCCACTGCTAGACACATCATAATAAAAATGGCAAACATTAAAGACAAAGAAAGAATCTTAAAGGAAGTAAGAGAGAGACAGAAAGTTACCTACAAGAGAGCTCCCATTTGACTGGTAGCTGATTTCTCAATAGAAATGCTGCAGGCCAGAAGGGAGTGGCATGAAGTGTACAAAGTAATGCAAGGCAAGAGTCTGAATCCAAGACTACTCTATCCAGCAAGGCTATCATTCAAAATTGAAGGAGAAAGAGAGAGCTTCATGGATGAAAAAAAAGCTAAAGGAATTTACCACCACCAAACCAGCACTGCAAGAAATGCTGAAGGGACTGTTCAAAGAAGGAGAAAGAGGAGGAGGAGGAGGAGGAGGAGGAGGAGGAGGAGGAGGAGAAGAAGGAGGAGGAGGAGGAGAAACAGAGAGAGAGAGAGAGAGAGAGAGAGAGAGAGAGAGAGAGAGGAACACAGGCATAAAATAAAAATGTCAACTAATAACTATCTATTAATAATAACCTTAAATGTAAATGACTTAAATGCTCCAATCAAAAGACATAGGGTAGCTCATTGGATAAGAAAGCATGACCCATATATATGCTGTCTACAAGAAACTCACCTCACAACAAAAGACTAACACAGGATGAAAGTAAAGGGATGGAAAAAAATTTACTGAACAAACAGAAATGAAAAAAAAGCTGGTGTAGCAATACTCATATCCGACAAGATAGACTTCAAAACGAGGGCCATAATAAGAGACAAAGAAGTCACTACATACTATTAAAAGGATTGATTCGACAAGACGATATAACTAGTAAATATATACGCACCAAATATGGGAACTCCAAAATATATTAAAAAACTTTCGGAGGACTTCAAGGGAGAGATCAATAGCAATACGATTTTAGTGGGTGATAACACCCCACTTACACCACTGGATAGATCTTTCAGACAAAAACTTAACAAGAACGTAGAGTCCTTAAATGATGACTTAGATCAGTTGTACTTAATTGATATTTACAGAACATTTCACCCAAAAGCTGCAGAATATACATTCTTCTCAAGTGCACATGGGACATTCTCAAAGATAGACCACATGTTAGGACACAAAGTAAGTCTCTACAAATTCAAAAAGATTGAAATCATATCAAGCATCTTCTCAGACCACATGGCATGAAACTAGAACTCAATTATAAAAAAAACACACAAAAACATACAAACACTTGGAGGCCAATAACATGTTAAACAACGAATAGGTTACCAATGAGATCAAGGAAGAAATTAAAAACTTCCTGGAAACCAATGAAAATGAACACACAACAACACAAAATCAATGGGATGCAGCAAAGCACTCCTGAGAGGGAAGTTTATAGCACTACAAGCCTACCTCAAGAAACAAGAAAAATTCCTAATTAACTCTCTAACCCTACAACTTAAAGATCTAGAAAGAAAACAAAAAGAAAAACCCCAGAGTAAGTAGAAGGAAAGAAATAGTAAAGGTCAGAGCAGAAATAAATGACATAGAGACTAAAAACCCAGTTCAAAAGATCAATGAAACAAAAAGCTGGTTCTTTGATAAGATAAACAAGACTGATGGACTTTAGCCAGACTCACCAAGAAACAAAAAGAAAGGACCCAAATACACAAAATCAGAAACGAAAGAGGAGAAGTAACAACTGACACCACAGAAATGCAAAGGATCATTGAAACATACTATGAACAATTATATGCCAACAAATTGGACAACCTAGGCGAAATGGACAAATTTCTAGAAACACACAGTCTCCCAAAACAGAACCAGGAAGAGATAGAAAACTTGAATAGACCAGTAACAACAAAGGAAATTGAAGATGTAATTAAGAAACTCCCAACAAGCAAAAGCCCAGGCTTGGATGGCTTCACGGGGGAGTTTTACTGAACATTCAAAGAATATCTAGTAACCATTCTTCACAAACTATTCCAGAAAATCCAAGAAGATGGGAGACTTCCAATCTTATTTTATGAGGCCAGCATAATCCTAATTCCAAAAGCGGATAAAGACAGTACAGAGAAAGAAAACTATAGGCCAATATTCCTGATGAATACAGATGCCAAAATCCTGAACAAAATACTAGCAAATTGGATTCATCAATACATCAAAAAAATTATCCACCCATGACCAAGTGGGATTCATCTCAGGGATGCAAGGATGGTACAACATTCGCAAATCAATAAATGTGATACAACACATAAACAAAATGAAAAATAAAAACCATATGATCATATAAGTAGATGCTGAAAAAAGCATTTGACAAAATCCAGCACCCATTTCTGATAAAAACTCTCAACAAAGTGGGAATAAAAATATCATACCTCAACATAATAAAGGCCATATATGAAAAACCTACAGCCAATATCATACTCAATGGGCAAAAACTAAAAACATTTCCCTTAAGAACAGGTACAAGACAGGGATATCCACTTTCACTGTAGTATTGGAAGTCTTAGCTACAGCAATTAGATAAGAAGAAAAAAATAAAAGGAATCCAAATTGGGAAGGAGGAAGTGCAACTTATTATTTGCAGATGACATGATATTGTACATAGAGAACCCTAAAGGCTCCATCAAAAATCTACTAGACTTAGTAAATGAATTTGACAAAGTAGCAGGGTACAAAATTAATGTCAAGAAGTTGACGGCATTCTTATACACCAACAGTGAACTCACAGAAAGAGTTAAAAAAACAATCACATTTACCATTGCGGCAAAAAAATTAAGATACCTAGGGATAAACTTAACCAAAGAAGTAAAGAATCTCTTCACAGAAAACTACAGGTCATTGAAAAAAGAAATAGAGGAAGATATAAAAAAGTGGAAACATGCACCTTGTTCGTGGATTGGAAGAATTAACATCATTAAAATGTCCATACTGCCCAAAGCTATAGATAGATTCAATGCAATCCCCATCAAAATACCAATATGATATACTTCACAGAACTAGAATAATCCAAAAGTTCATATGGAACCAAAAAAGGCCTCGAATAGCCACAGCAATCTTGAAAAAGAACAAAGTTGGAGGGATCACATTATCAGATTTCAGGTTATACTACAAAGGCATTGTAATCAAAACAGCCTGGTACTGGCACAAGAACAGGCACATAGATCAATGAAACAGAGTAGAGAACCCTGAAATTGACTCAAGACAATATGCTCAAATAATATTTGACAAAGGTGGCAAGAGCATACAGTGTAGTCAAGACTACCTCTTTAATAAATGGTGTTGGGAAAATTGGACACGTACATGCACAAAAATGAAGCCAGACCACCAACTTACACCATACATAAGAATAAACTCAAAAGGAATAAAATACTTAAATGTGACTCGTGATTCCATAAAAATCCTAGAAGAAAATGCAGGCAACAAAATTTCAGACATCATACACTGCTGAATTTTCACTGATACATCACCTAAGGCAACAGAAACAAAGGAAAAAATGAACACATGGGACTAGATTAAACTAAAAAACTTCTGCACAGCAAAAGAAACAACCATTAGAATGGAAAGGGAAACCACTATATGGGAGAACATAATTGCCAATGATACATCAGATAAGGGGTTAATTTCCAAAATATATAAAGTACTCATACAACTCAACAAATGGAAGACAAAGAACCTAATTTAAAAATGGGTGGAAGACCTAAAGAGACCTCTCCAAACAGGACATACAAATGGCCAAGAGACATGAAAAAATGTTCAATATCACTAATCATCGGAGAGATGCAAATTAAAACAACAATGAGGTATCACCTCACACCTGTCAGAATGGCTGCCATCAACAAACCATCAAACAACATGTGCTGGCGAGAGTGTGGAGAAAAGGAGACTATAGTACACTGTTGGTGGAAATGCAGACAGGTGCAGCCACTATGGAAAACACTATGGTGTTACTTCAAAAAATTAAAAATGGAACTTCCATTTGACCCAGTGATCCCACTTCTAGGAATACACCCTAAGAAGCCTGAAACACCAATCAGAAAGAATATATGTACCCCTATGTTCATAGCAGCACTATTTATAATAGCTAAGATCTGGAAACAGCCCTAGTGCCCATCAGTAGATGAATGGATAAAACAGTTGTGGTACATATACACAATGGAGTACTATGCAGCTGTAGGAGAAAAAGATCTCTTATTCTTTGAGATGACATGGGGGGACGTGGAAAGTATTATCCTAAGCGAAACAAACCAAGTGGAGAAAGACAAATATCACATAATCCCACTTATTTCTGGAATATAATGAACTAAACAAACTGACGAACAAAATAGACCCAGAAACATAGAAGTAGGATACAGACTGACATTCCTTAGAAGGGGGGGAAGGGATAAATCACAGAACTTAGATACATGTATGCATAACCGATGGACATAGACAACAAAACTGGGGATGGGGTGGGAGGGGACAGGGAGGAGGGAGTCAATGTGGGGATAAAGAAGAAACATCTAACAAAAATAAATTAATAAAGGAAATAAATAAATAAAATGACTCCTCTTCCATAACTCTAAATTTCAATTATACCTTCATGTTTGTACCATGTCATAATTCTTCAGTGAATGGGAGTGAAGTTATAATGAAATCCTAAATTCTAACATAGTCCTCCAAAATTTGATATGTGGGGAGAAGATACTGAAATGACTTTCTAGGGTTCTCACCTATTTCCATTGCCTCTTCCATTTTGACCTCAGGGAACCTTTAATTCTTTTAGCCTGGTGTAGGTGAGGCTGGACCACCTCAACAAGGCTTCATGAAATAGCATGCAACTGGTTAATTGGGCTAATAAGATAGAATTTAGTGCCAATTGGAGGGTTCACTTTAAGTGTATTTGCTGCTTAGGCTCCCAGCCTGCCTCATGTCTCTCCTCAAGAGAACAGGACCTAGAGAGTGATAGACATTCCTAATCCTATCTGGCTGAGGAAACCAGTGTCCTGTATGTGACTTTACCTTCTTCCCACTGTAATATTCATCCTCTTTTGGGGGCGTTATCAACTCATATCTATAAGATAGCTTTACTAATGGCCTCAAAGGACAATTAAGGGATTCTCAAATTTGGGTCCCTGTGGCAGTTCTCTGTGATAATCTATAAATTAAGATAAACTCTTAATTTAAGAGTTAAATACATTTTAATCCTTTAGTATATATGGCCTTAGTTGGTTGGTTTTATTCAGTAGGCACTCAATAAATTGTTCTCACGGCTAATGTTGACCTATCTAACTTGTCTCTCCCAAGACCCTGTTGCCTATGTACTTATTGATCAGGACATAAATGCTTGGTTGATTTTAGTGAAACAAAGAGGTGACTTTGTTTAATTAATCTCCTGGGATCAGAAGATTATTACTGTCATCTCCAACAGGGCTAACTCATAAATTTTTCGTTTGGACCAGGTAAGTTGTAATGTTGCTTAGATGGAAATGACCCTGTTGAGTGGAAATATGAATTCTCCCTGGTTATATTGATAGCTTTATTTGGACTGCTAGATAGTTATAAGAAACAAGAAGACAACACATGGATACTTCAGTGAGAGGTTGATAGATTTGGCTCACTGAGGTGATAGGGTCTGATAATGGTGAATGCATCACAGTGGAGAAAAACTTCTGTCCAACACAGAGTAGTTTAGTGTAAGAAGCAGAACCAGAATCCAAACCAAACCTACTAATTGTGCAAATGATTTAAGGGTTATTGTGGAAATTTACTTATACCGCTAACTCAGCATAGAACAGAACAAACATAAAGCAAAGCTGGTGTTGCCATAGTAATAAAGTAAAGACAGGCTAATGAGGCTGTGGTATATGTAAGGCAATAGAGTACATCTGGAATGCTGGTTTCAGAAACAGAAAAAAAAATGCTAGAAGTTTGATTTTGTGTGATCAAAGATCATTTCAAAGCTAAGAAACCAAAGGAATATTAAATGTTCATGTTAGAATGTTCGTTTTTGAGGTAATTAGAGCTTCTTGTAAGCTTAGAAGTAGGGAGTGAATGGTAAGTGATACTAAGAAAAGAACAAAATAGCTTGTTGTCACTCTGAAGGGATGTCTTTTTATTAGAGAAAATTGAATCACTTATAGATAATTGATCCAGTTAATAATCTGAATTTTATCAGCTCCAATCAAATCATCTGGATGAATTTTTCTTGCCTTCTCTGTGTAATGTGAAATACTAGTTCACAATACCTCTCATTTGTCATTAAGAAATTGTCAGCAGCAGTTGACAAACAGATAATAAGTTTGACACAGGATCAATATGTCCATCAGTCTTTAGCACAGAAATGTGTTTACCTGTAATGTGGTTTTTTTTCTTCTTCTTGATTGATTTTAGAGAGAGAGGAAGGGAGAGGGAGAGAGAGATAGAAACATCAATGAGCGAGAACATTGATTGGCCACCTCCTGCATGCCCCCCACTGGGATCGAGCCCATAACTTGGGCATGTGCCATGACCGGGAATTGAACCAGCGACCTCTTGGTGCATGGGTTGATGCTCAACCAGTGAGCCACATTGGCCAGGCTGTAATGTGGGTTCTTAAAGCATGGGCTTGAAGGGTTGTTTTCTACTTCAGGGAACATATAAATAAACTTCATTCTAGCAACTATTTTTAGAAGTGTCATTAACATTTTAAGTGGATTATGAGTTTTTAACTGTTTTACATATCAGGATATCAGGAGGAGACGGTGGTTGAGAATTTAATTGTGACCTTACTTGTCCCTACCCTCACGAATATACACAGTAGAATATAAAGATTCAACAAGTGGCTCCTTTCTCTGTTTTAAAATTTTAAATTGATGTTCCAGGAGGTTAACATTGAGAATTTAAGGAAAGTTATCTTTATTTTTTTTGTTAATCCTCACCTGAGGATATTTTTTTTATTACTTTTTAGAGAGAGTGGAAGGGAGGGAGGGAGGGACAAAGAGTGTGAGAGAGAGAGAAACATCCATGAGAGAGAGACACATCTATTGGCTGCCTCCTGCCCATGCCCCAGTGGGGGCCGGGACCAAACCTGCAACCCAGGTACTTGCCCTTGACTGGGAATTGAACCTGTGTGACCCCTGCGTGTAAAAGCTGATGCTCTAACGCTGTGTAACCTTGGCCAGGGAAGGAAAGTTTATCTTTAAAATCCCTTGTTGCTTAACTCTGGTAATTTTCCAAGTTGGAGAGTGAGCTGGTTTGATTTTGCTTAAAAAAATTAAAAAACCTCCTCATTTAAATACAATTATTTAAAATGATAATCTTACTGTAAAAATAGAGAAAATCTGGGAACTCTAAGGGGGGGAAATGCCTCATGATCTTATCACAAATAAAAGCACTGTCATTATTTGTAAATTTCCATTTATTTATTGATTTTTTAGTAGCTCTGCTTATTTTATATACTCTGCTCTCTGGGTTTATTTGTTCTTAGTGTAGCTATAAAACACTCAACAGCTGGATGTCAGGTCAGCAAGATGACCCCAGCTTTGTGGATTATCTGTAACGCTTCCTTTACATATTGCACAGGGGTGACTGGCTTGGTGTTTAGGGTAAGGATCTGACTGAGGGTGAGAGAGTGGAAGGATGAGGGTGTAGCGGTCAGGACCACTGGGGATGGTTGGCCCTTACCTAACTTCATCACTCTGTGTAGGAGATGCTCTGAAAGATTATATATCCTGTGGTAGTGCCATTTAGAAATTTCTGTTTGCATAAAATAATCTTGACTTGTAAGATTTTTCACTGCATGTGTAAACAGTTACCTGTGTATTAACATTTGCTGTACATATGATTTCTGTGAACACTTTGTAACTGCATAACCCAGTTGGCATAGCCAGGCCTTCCCATCAAACCAAGTAGCCAACTCAGGCTTAATTTTTTTTCAGAAAAGGTCTGATTTCATTTTCCAGATCATACCTTTGTATTAATAGGCGTCTCTCTGGCAGCCCTCTCAAGTCTGCATTCTAATTCTGAAATAGAAAAGGAGGTGTTGGGACTCTGTTAGCAGTTTCCTGTCCCCTGTGCCTTTCTCTGTTTCTCTTTCTTTTGCACTCCAGTGAAGTCCCACAGAAGGCCGGGGTGGGGAACTCTTAGGGGACAGGCCCACTGTAAGTTTAGGGATGCATGTGAGTCTCTTTGGGATAAGTGATGGGAACATAGTAGGAGAAGGTGCACAGGGTGGCGGGGAGGGGGAAGTGCAGACCAAGGACAGATGTGCCCTCAGGCAGACCAGCGTTAGGAAGAGTGCAGCTGCAACTGAACATTTTCCAAAAGGGCTTTGATTGCTCCCTTCCCCCAAAGTGTAGGGACCTCCCTTTGAAAGATCTCTGTGCTCCCCTAATAAATATACTCTCCATAGGTTGCTTATTTGGAGGAGTAGGTTATAGGTTGAGATGACCTGGTCTTCTTAGAGTCAACCTTTATTCTTGACCCCTTATCCCTTTATTTTGCTAGCATTATAAAAATGCAGATTATGAAAGACTTGACATAAATATACCAGAAACATCTCTGTCCTTAAGAAGCTTCTATTCAATTAAATTACTCATCTCACACATTAAAAACCACCATCAACAATACCTCACCACAACCAAAATTAAGAGGGGGTATGGCAGTCCCTTGGAGTTCTTCAGGCAGGCGTTTTAAAGAGGGAGTCTGTACTCTGTGGCCCCAGAGGGCCAGCTGGTTTCGCAGGGGAAGGTGAGAAAGGATGGGATGCTCAGGCAGTGGGAATTTTCTTGCTGTGCGTTTCATCAGTGGGATGGGCTCCTTTCTTTAATACATTATGTGGGATAGGTTTTACAGGAGGCAGTCATTGATTGTTGCTATTAAAGATAGGTCTGAAAGTTGAGTTTAATAGAGCTATACAGTTTCCTTTTTTTTAATTAATTTATTTTTGTTACAGATATTTCTCCTTTTTCCCCCACTGATTCTCCCCCACCCTGTCCCCACCTTTGTTGTCCATGTCCATTGTTCATACATACATGCATATAAGTTCTGTGGTTTATCTCTCCCCTTTACTCTCTCTTCTGGGGATTGTCAGTCTGTATTCCACTTCCATATCTCTGGGACTACCCTGTTCCTCAGACTGTTATGTTCATTATATTCCACAAATAAGTGAGATCATGTGATATTTGTCTTTCTCTGCTTGTCTTGTCTCGCTTAGGATAATACTCTTCAGGTCCCTCCATGTTGTCTCAAAGGATAAGAGATCTTTCTTTCTTACAGCTGCATAGTACTCCATTGTGTATATGTACCACTGCTTTTTAATCTATTCGTCTACTGATGGACATTTGGGCTGTTTCCAGATCTTAGCTATTTGTAAATAGTGCTGCTACAAACAAACTGAACTTCCATTTGACCCAGTGATCCCACTTCTAGGAATATACCCTAAGAAGCCTGAAACACCAATCAGAAAGAATATATGTACCCCCATGTTTGTAGCAGCACTATATACAGGTTTCTTTATTAAAGGACAAAATTGTGATGGTTTGTAGAATATCCTAAACATCCTCACTCATGGAGCCCCTTGAGTGGCTGGTGCCCTTTGAGACACACTCAGGAATGTGGTGGGTAATGAAGTAACAGGTGCTGCCCCTGGCAGGCTGGTGGGCTTTTGTGTTGTGTGCCTGGGGTGGGGATATGGGGGAAATGAGCCTGGGGCCATTCTAAAGTCAGATGTGCGCTTTGATGACCAGGGAGACACAAGAGGAAAGATTTTATGTAATCAGAAGTAGCAGACTTTTGGAGCAGGCCTGGAAGTCATGTCATTGGTGTTGCTTCTTTTTTTTTTTTTTTATCCTCACCTGAGGACATTTTTCCATTTTTTGTTCAGATAGAGCAGGAGGGAGAGAGAGGAAGAGAGAGAGAGAGAAACATTGATGTGAAGGGACACATCGAGTGGCTGCCACCTGCACGACCAACCAGGGCCGGGGACAAACTGCAGCCGAGGTACGTGCCCTTAGCGGGAACCGAACCCGGGTCTCTCTGTACCGCAGGCCGACGCTCCAACCGCTGAGCCAAACCGGCCAGGGCATTGGTGCTGCTTCTTAATACCTCAGTGAAGGGGAGCCCTGGCGGAAGTGTGGGCTCCATTTGATCTGAGGAGCCGTCTGTGTCACATCACAGGCAACAGGAAAGAGTGCAGAAGGCTTCCACCTGCCATTTTGGGTCTGGACCAGCAGGAGGAGGAAGGAGAAGGTGCCAGTTCTTTCCCCTGAGGTACTCTTGCAGATACCAGATATCAACAGACTTGACTCCAAGTAATAGTTTCAGAGCCTTAGGATTACTTGCTGATTTCTTTTGTTTGTTTAGATTCTTTAGCTGAGTTTAGCCATTTTGGTTCTGATTTTCAGAAAGTCTCTGAGTTGCTCTGCAGAGCTTTGCATCCATTCACCAGATTCCAGCCCAAGCAATAGAGGAGTGGCCAGCTCCTGTGCCTCCTTTCTGCTTTTCCCCTATCCCAGGACTGGTTTCCTAGATTCCTCCATGGCCAGCAGCCAGTTTGTGCTCAGAAGTACATGGCTGTCAGAGTTTCCTCCTGTTTTCCTTCCTGCCTTCCTTCCCGGGAGAGCAGAGCTGCTAGTGGCCTCTAGGGTGAGGATTTTTGGGAGGCCTAAGAAGACCTGCCCATCTGCACTACTCACAAGGCCAAGTTGATCCTGGTGTCTCTCATTTGTCTGGCTTGCTTTCCTGGCCCATGTCCAAGATGTGTGTTTCTTAGTGCTTTCACTTGTAAGTGGCTGGGCTAGAGAGGGAGATGTTCTACATTCACAAAAAGCAGAAGGGAATTTAAAATAATATATTTGAGTAAGAAATAGAGTTAGCAGCTAAATGGAATTCTTTCCAGTACAAAATATCTAGGGCTTTATAATCACATCATGGTATGGCATGTTTGAAGGCCACCCAGCCCTCTCAGTGGATGTGTGGATTTCATGACAATAGGATCTTTTGAGGGTATTTTATAGTTTTAAGATGGGTTTGCAAAGGGAAACTTGGAAAACTTGAAGTGGTAGGATAGACATCTTTATTTTTAGGTCGAAGAATCAAAATCCTTCTCAACTTTAAAGTCCTTGCTTCAGTGTCACCTATTCTCTGAAGTCTCCCCAGATTATTTTCGACAAGAATTAATATCGCCTTTTGAGGAGTTTCTAGTCCCCAGAATATACAACCATTATACATTGCAAAAATGGCTGTTATTTGTTTAAATTGTTAATGAACTAAAGGGATTTGTCTGTCTGCATGCATCAAAGTCCATACGGTGTGAACAGAAACTTGCAGCAAAGAAAGCAATGGCTTATTTAAGGACTTGGCACCAGGCCTGGAGACACAGGTGAGTGAGTGCTCTAAGACCTGGCTCCCTGATGGCCTCTAGGTGATGTATTACATAGGGAAAGTCATTAGTCATGGTAGCTGAAGGTGTTGGGTTGGCTATACTGATTGGTCAGAGCCAGGGCAGGGAGTAGTTGGTCATTGCATCAGGTCCTGATGTCAGCCATGGTGTCGTCCTGTATTATTTCATGAGGATGTAGTTGGTAGGGTTGTTCTGCTTTCATGGGTCTGGGACTTAAACATAACTGAGGTCAAGATGGTACTTTTTGTTTGGCCAAAACTGGGTTCTCATGGTCAGTGGACCTGAGGCTTGATTCTTAAGACTGTTTGATGCTGACCAGAACCCACTGTCCTAAGGGTTTAAGGATTAAGGGAGTGGACGTGCAAATATGTGCAAAGGTGGAAGGATCTGGTTGAAAGTAGGCAAGTGAGTCATGGTGCAGTTAGACTGGTCAAGGCTAGCTTGAATTAAGGAGAAAATTTTATTAAAGAGGTGAAGTTCCTGTGTGGTTACAGAATGACTTTCTCATCTATTGACCTGTAAGCTCTTGAGGGCATAACTTCTCCTTTTCTATTCTATTTCCCTGGAGCAACATTACATACTTAATAAAGATTTATTAAATTGAATTAAAATATATAAGATAATCTTTCTTTTTCTGTTTGGCGCAAAAATGTGGTTTTCTTGAGTAAATTTAGAACTTATTTTCTTAAAGGAGAACCCATAAGCTTTAATTTAAAAACTTCATTTTAAAGAGTGTTTGCATCAAGCTTGAACACAGGGGACGTGTGTGTGTGTGTGTGTGTGTGTGTGTGTATACGTGTGTATACACACATATACACGGGATGAGAGAAAATGGGTTTACAGTTATTTGTATGGAAAAAGACACTCAGGTTATGATTATTACAATAGGTTTACCAACTCAAGGTCACAGTGACACAGTACACTTAGGTACAATCTTCTAAGTGCTTAAATAAAGAATACAATTAATAAATTGATAATATAAGAATAAACTGTGTTTCGTGTACTCACAACTGTACACCTAATTTTGCCCACCCCTATATGTGTGTGTGTGTGTGTGTGTGTATTTCATTCTAAACCTTTCAAAGACAATAATTGTTAACCACATGAGTTAGTGTGGTGGTGTGGTGGAATGTCTGGAAAGTGGGAGGTTCAGGAATGCTGCATTGTTGAATAGATTGTGAACACTTCTGGTTTCAATTTGGTTTACCTACTCTTAGTCTGGAAGATGTGGAACACTGCCCTGGACTTTTTGTTCTGTGTGAATTGGCTCTAAGGAGGAAGAATGCTAGAAGTAGCTATTGGAATTAGGAGCTTCAAGGCCTGGGATCATGAGAAGTGAATGGATTGGAATCTGTTCTCTAAGATGTTGCTTTGTGTCTGACTGGTTGATGACAGCCCCATCTTGGAAATATTCTTCTACTGTTAATAAAAAGGTTTTTTTTTTTTATCACATGTAACTTGCAAAATCCTGAAACAAAAAACCGCTCCTCCCCCCTACCCCCCAAAACGCCACAGAAACTTTTCTGGAAGTGATTATTTAATCGTGCACATTTCATAGACAGTTGACTAAAACACTAAAGAAAGTGTTGTACAATACAAGAAAGTACAATAAAGAAAATGTTGTCTTTCCTTCCCCAAGGGAAATGAGGTGGATTAACAAGCTTAAATCTATAAAGGTATCACAGTCCAGTGAGTTTTCATGCCTCTGTCTTTCCTCCTTCTCATTACTGCTACTTTCTGTTTTCTGATTTATTATTTATTATACTTGAATAATACATCATTTAAAGTGTATTTTTCCCTCACTTTTATTGTGACTTAACACATTTTGGAACTTCTGTTTAATTTATAAATGAAATTAGCTTTAATAGGAGTCGTAAATCTAGGATGTAACGAACTGAGCAAATTGGCTAAGCATTGTGCCTAAAAAGTCGGTGTTGTGCCTGGCTGTAGTGGCTCAGTTGGTTGAGCATTATCCTGTGCACCACAAGGGTGCTGGTTTGATTCCCAGTCAGGGCACATAACTAGGCTGTGGGTTTGATCCCCAGTTGGGGCACATATGGAAGGCAACTAATCAGTATTTCTCTCTTACATCAATGTTTCTCTCTCTTTCTTCCTTCCTCTCTCTAAGCATGTCCTCGGGGATGAGGATTAAAAGAAATCCACAGAGTTGGTGTCTTTTTATTATACTTTTCAAGATCTTATACCTGAAAACAAATCCTCTTCACTGGTGCCTGTGCACTGTGCCGTGCCCGTGTGTAGACCTTTACCCTTTCTCTTCTGTATAGCATGTTGGACAGCAGAGAGTGCTTGGGATAGGGTTGGCTAGCAGAGAGAAGGCATGTTTCTCAGCGGAAAGGTCAATTGTTAGTAACAAGGATAATACAATTAAATAATGACAACTATATCTCTCCAAGATCAGAAGTTTGCTTACCTTTGTTATTTCATTTTGGCCTACTGTTCAATTTAGTTTGCCAAATTAAAATGGATTAATGAGAGAAGAGTCCCCAAATGTGTTAAATCAGTAGGAAAAAACTGATTAAGATTAAAAAAACATATCTTGACTAATGAGGTGACCTTATCAGATATGAAAGCTGTGTACTTTGGATATTATTGAGAAACATCTCAAGATAGTTACTACAGTGCCTCTGAATCTCTGGTCAGATATAATAAGCACTCATCACATTTTCACTGTCTGTGATAATAAAGTTAGAAAGTGTCGTTTTGTAGTAAAATATTATACTGTTAGAAGCAAACCTAATGTGAAATACTGTAAAAGAAAAGGAAATTTGAATGTATATTTGATTCTTGACCTACAAGATACCTGGAAGTAAAAATAAAGCAGAAGTAATGGTTGTGACATGATTTGAAAATGCTCTTTTAAAAAAATTGATGTATATGGACTTATAAAGGATGTTCTAGAACTGGTGATTGGCCCAGTGTGCCTTAATCTAAACCTTTTTTTTAAAAAAAGAAATATGTTATTTATTTATTGTTTTTAGAGAGATATAGAAACATCAATGTGAGAGAGAAACATCAGTACACTGCCTCCTGCACGCCCCCTACTGGGGATCGTGCCTGCAACCGGGCATGTGTCCTGACCAGGAATGGAACTGGGACCTCTCAGTCCATGAGAGGATGCTCAATCCACTGAGCCACTGGCTGGGCAGGGACTGTTATTTTGAATAATCTTATACCACATCTTGTAAAATCCTCACTATGATTGGATTTCACCTCTGTGACATTTAAGGTGTATGCTACACAAAATACAGTAGCTGGCTAACTAGCTTCATAGCCCTTGTTCAGCTTTTTCTATTCTGCAAAGGCAGTAGCTCTGAAATACAGAAGTGATTGCATTAAATCCTTGGCTGGCAATTTTGTGTGGGATTGGGTATTGAAATGCAGCAAAGCAAATAATGAAGGCATATGTTTACCTATAATTCTTTTTACCTTGGGAGAAGGATTAAATAGGAACAGTTTGGTTGTTGTCAAATTCTTAACAGTTGCTTTCAAGCATGAAACAGTCCCTGGGCTCTCAGGAGGATTTACTTAGCAGTTTGAATAGAGAGGTCTTTACTGCTAATGGAACTGAGATGGCAGGCTTAAGCAATGGGGTGCTTTATAGCCTCTTTAGCCACTTGAGAAGATGTAACATCAAATAGCTGAAACCATCCTGGTCTCCATTGGTGTTTAGGAAGTTGTGCAAAGATAGATGAATAAATAATTCAGGGTTGTACAAATGTCTGGATGCCAGAAGTGTGGAGACTATCTAAAAGCTTGATTCACAGGTTTAGTTCTGGGAGAAATTGTGGAGCACCTTCTTGAGCTTGGCCCCAGAGAACGTTTACAGAGGATGACATTTTCTAAGAAAGAAAGAATTTTCACTTGGGAATGACTGAGATTTGTAAAGCAGCTTGTCCTGGGGGACTCTAATCCTGGAAAAGTGTTATTCATTAAAAAAAAAAAAGAATAATTTATTTTCAGTACAAATGGTTGGCAGTTACTGCTGTGTATGTATGCCTGTGTGTATGTTTAAAATACAGGATAGTGATGATTACTTAGAGTCTTAAGTTACTGTTTGAGCTCCGTACTATTTAATGGTTAGGCTTTAAGAAAACACTTGAAGAGGTGGGAGAGGAGGAGCCACAGTTTATCTTAGGGTAGCCTGTTGTGGCTTCTGCTTCACACTCTTTAGTCAGTCTGTTTGAATCATGGTGGAGATGTTTCTCAAATATTCTCTATTGAGCAGGTGGGAAAGCAGGTCTTAGGAGCCTCCCATGCATGAATATTGACAAAATTTCTGATTCTTTCTTGGCATAGAGTAGGACTGTACTTCCCTATCCGTATGAACACGTGTGGCCATATGTCATCTTTGGACAATTAAATGTCAGATCTGGCCAGAAGTGTTAAGAGCCAGTGTGAGTTTGACTACCTTCGGTGCCCCTGCCATGGTCATTTGCCATAACTTGACTCCCAGGTGAGGATGGCTTGGAAGAGAGACTCAGCTTCCTGCAATGGGCATGGAGTATGAATGAGAAGTGATCTGTTTCCTGATATTTTGTGATTGTTATGGGACATAAAGGCTTATCCTGACTGATATACCCCAAAGATGCTAGACTCTTGTTGAGGAAAAGAAATGTGCTCAGGAGATGCATTGGCATTTCTGTGCTTATGTGAGTAATTAGTGAGGGGTAGATACTTCTGTGGCTCCTAATCTAGAATAGCTTTACTGGGGAATTGGCCTTTTTCTTTAATTTCTTTTCTTTTTCTCTCATAGGTGGCATCTAATATTCTTTCTTTTTATTCCTTCTCCAGTTAACGTTTTTTTTTCCCTTTGAATGGTTTCTTGGCAAGAATTCTCAATTCTATGTCAACTCCAAAGTGAAAAGCCACGTCTCTCTACTAAATATCTGATCCTGAGTGATGAGATCTTAGACACCCTCTGATCTGCCACAGACGAGGAAAAACCATGTCTCAAAGTTGATGAAAGTGATCATTATAATTGCCTAGTGGTGAGATTCCTATGCTTTCACAGAACCAGGGCTGTTGGCAGTCACATTCTAGACCTGTTGTCATTAGGGTACATCTCAGTGCTTTATGAAATCTGCTTTTCAACAAAAGTTCTCTCTTCACAAAATTGTGATATAATATTATAATATTGGTGATATAATATGCATTTTATAGATGGGGACTTGAGGTTCAGAGAATGGGATAATGTACTTAGATCATCCACATGACCAGCTCAAAATATCCTAATTTCAAAACAGACCCTCTTTATACTGTATTATTATAACATGACTTTTGAGTATAATTAAATAGACATAGTTTAAAGAGTCATAGATATTTGAAACTGTATGCCAGTTTTAAATAGATAACAGTAACAATACTATAATGATAATAAAATAATCAGAGCAACTAAAACTTACATAGTGCTTACTGTATGGTGCACTGTTCAAATGCTTTAAATAAAGAGGTTATGAAACTTGCCCAAGGTCACACAGCTAAAAACTTATAAACTAGGATTTGAACCCAGGTTCTAGAATCCTTGCTCTAAAGAACTACATTTTACTGTAAAATGAAGAGAAGAGTATTCTTGAATTGAAATGTTTTTAAATCCTTACCTGAGGATATTTTTCCATTTATCTTCAAATAGAGGGAGAGAGGGAGAGAGAGAGAAACATCGATGTGAGAGAGTCACATTGACAGGTTGCTTCCCACATGACTCTGACCAGGGACAGGGACTGAACCACAACTGAGGTATGTGCCCTTGACTAGAATCGAACCTGTGACTCTGGTCTGCAGGCCGATGCTCTAACCACTGAGAAAACAGGCCAGGGCTTGAATTTAATTAAGAAATTTTTTTTTTCTTTATTGATGTTAGAGAGAGAGAGGAAAAGAGATAGAGATAGAAATACCGATGAAAGAGAACATCGATTGGCCGCCTCCCGTATGCCCCCCATCAGGGATCGGGCCCACAAACGGCATGTGCCCTGACTGGGAATCGAACCGGCGACCTCTTGGTGCATGGGTCGACGCTCAACCACTGAGCCACACTGGCTGGGCTGAATTAAATTTTTATAAGTAATTTATAGCCTGCATTTTCTGAAATACATAGGTTATGTATGCATTATTGCTTTATCTCTTAAACTTCTAGCCACTACCTGCAACCCCCTCACCCCCCCCATATTAATATATTTTTGTTACAGATGTTTCTCCTTTTTTTCCCCATTGACCTCCTCCTCCTCCTCATCCCACCCCTCCCGACACCCAAACAGGCCCCACCCACCATATTATCTCAGTGCATGGTAGGGGTCAGTACTGACTCTCAGATGAGAGAAATTGATACTAGGCTCCCTATGGTCTGTACCAGGTTCCCTGGTTTATCAGTTTTGCCTTTTCAAAAAGAACTGTCGGGTATTTTTTTGTAGGATGAAAACAATTAGAGGAAGAGACCTAGTGAACTGTCTGAGAACTATGTCTGAGATTTACTAGTCTTCCAAAGGTGCTGCTATGTGGAACCTTAAGGAGTATAAATGTAGCAGAGACAGGCCTGGATGGAAGGTCCCCTGTGGGCTGTGCTCTGCAGAGCTCCACATTAACAGGGTGGTTACCCAGAGGCAGATCCTGGGATAGGCTGGCAGCCCTCTTGACACTTTAAGAGGTGGTCAGTGAGGTGGGGACAGGAGCAAAGAACAGGCTACCTATGTCAGCTTCAGTGTGGAGGAGGACAGAAAACTCTTCTGCTTATGAGTAAGGCTTGAGGGTGGAGGGTGGAGCTTGACTCTTTTAATCTTTGAATGGAGTAAAACACTTGATTAGGCCTGGCTTTGTGTGTGTAAGTGTCGGTGCTGACAGAGAAAGAGAACAAAAAATGGGTTTGTTGAAGCAAGCCAAAGTTAGGACAAGTTCTCCATTGAACCTTTAATTCCTCCAAGATATTTTTTCCAGGCAGAAGAAGAAAAATCATTTTTTAAATCTTTCCATTTCTGATTTTTCTGTGATTCTAGGCAGGCACTTGTGTAAAATTTTTATTATACATTTTTTTATTTTTAAATCCTCAGTGTGTTAACCTTGCTTATTTTTAATACAATTTGAATTTCTGGAAATTATTATTTTCCTATCTTTCTTTTTGGTGTAAGGTGATGTCTTGTTAGGGCAATATTTTACAATTTAATTACATAAAAAAGATTTTGCTTTTAGTGCAAATCTTACCTTTATTTGAAAAAAAGGTGTATTTGTTCTTTATCAAAAATCACTTTATGTTTTTAATTCCTTTTCTGATTATATGAGTGTTATATCATTATTGGAAAAACTAGAAAATGCCAGACAGTATCAAAAAGAAAATAAAACATAATCCAATGACTCAAAGAAGCACTGTTAACAATTTGTTGTATTTTTTCCAAATTTCCATGTACATATATATGCATTATATATGTGTACTTCTGTTCATGATAGTGACTATGCTATACATACAATTTTTACAGCTTTCCTTTTTCAGTGATCAAGATAATTATTTTCCATGCTGATAAATAAACTTGGAAAATATGATTTTTAATAGCTGCATATGATTTAATACTACTTCATAATTTATATATATTTTTTGCAGTGTTGGTCATTTAGGTCACTAGTATTGCTGGTGGAAGTGGGGTCCTTATGTTGTTGCGAGAAAAGCATTTTTGAGGACCCACAACTGAGGATGAGGTCTGGTGGTAAATTTATTTGGGTGAAAATAGAAGACTTCCTCCAGGTCCCAGTATCCCATCTTCATCCGTTCCACCTTGGAAAAAGTCCGATCTATCTTGTCTTCTTCAGGCCCCAAAATAGGGCCAGTGTCCAGAGATTCTGTGCCGTGCCAAGTCCAGTCCTTTCCAGCCTTTCTCCCCATCCAGTTAGCTTAATCTGTGTTCCTGGCTGTGTTTCAACTGGCACTGTGTCCAGACTCGCACTTGGAGCTTGCACGGTCTGCCACAGGCCCCAGGTGGCTGCTAGGGCCACATGGTTGCTATGGAGAGAGACTGTGTGAAACAACGGGGCAAGCATGTGTTACCTGGTGAGACAGAGAGACAGAGAGAGAAGGGGTTTTGTCTTTCTTAGGCTCAGGGTATATTATCTCAGGCTTGGGGTGGACCCAGGTGCCCTTTTCAAACTAACCAATCAAGTTCCAAAGCTTTTATGGGCTTCTGATGGGCTTACCCCTAACCAGTCTATTTTCTAGATCTTCTGGGATTCTGTCTCTTATCCAGTCTGATCCTTTGCCTAGACAGACATGCCTCTGTGGTCACCATTTTAGCTCTTACTGCGCATGTGCTTGCATCCCCATTTATTGTTCTGTCCCTTCCCCTAGTGATCTGTGGGAAACTGGACCAGTGGTTCCCTGGGAGTGTGTGACACTGTAGCTTCCTAGGGAAGCAAGCCTGTGCTCCCTTGTTCATTATGCTAAATAAAGTCTGATTTCCTTTGCTCTATTCCTATATTAATTTCTATAAACCTACTCTAACATATTTTCCCCCTGAAGAACCTTGGGCCTTATAATTTCACAAGGGTAAATGGATGAAGGTCTGATCTTCTATAGCTTCTTCTTGCTGTCAAGGGGTGTAGTCCTGCCTATTCCCAGGCCCAGAGATTATTTCTGTCTGCCAAAGGATGAAAGGAGCAGAAGGGAAAGGGAATCTTCATTCAATGGAGAGAGATTTTGCAAAGTCTAGGTCAGTCTGGTGCTATCCTTGGCAAGTGGCATATGTGATGTCAAGGGGATGGCAGTGTCGATAGGATGACACTGCTGGACAAGCTGGCATCCTGTTGTATTCTTGAGGTGGCAAATTAGACAAGGTTAAAAAGGCATAGTCCAAAAATGAGGAGAATTATAGCAACTAAAGATCTGATGAAAGGTAAAACCATGTGATAGAGGGAAGGGCTAACTTTATAGGTCCCAGATTAGGTTGAAGGAGGGGCTTCTCTTGAGGAAGGTGTGTGACCCTTGTCTGAAGCCCTTCTATTTACCATATTTACTTCAAATTTAGGCTGAGGGGAACATTTTAAGATCTCCCCCCTAAAAAACTTCGGGCCTTTATGTCAACCATTTGGGCAGAAAAGGGAAAGCAGTTTCAAGCAATTCTGACACATCACTCCATACTTCAGTGATTCAACCATCTAGTTCTGACAACAATGTCAATCCAGACAAACACTGAGTCTCATTTCAAGAGGTGGTGATGCAGATGTGCTTCGAAAGTGAGACCTACACTATGTAAACAAGCAGTCAGGTAAGAAAAGTCATAGGCATACACCCTATGAAAACAGAAGGAATAAACACAGAGGTTAATGAAGACAGCAGTTCATAAACCAGTTTCAGAGTCCAGAAGACTATCAGTTGAGAAAATTTCCCAATGTAAGGCTTCTGCTGGAATGAAAGCAAACAGGGCAATCTGATAGATCCTCTTTGTCGGCAGTTTGAAAATATCTGGTGATGTCATCAGGTGCTGACTTAAATTCTGTGTGGTATAAACAGATACAACCTTAGGAAAAAAGTTTTAGTTCTCAATAATTTCTAGTCTAAAGATGGGAGGAAAAAAAATGAAACAGTTTGGAGGGTTGAGGTCAACTAGAAGAATTCAGGAACCAGTCCAGTCCACAGGTGAAAAACAAAATTTTGAGGACAATTAACTGCACTAAAGTCCAATATTTATATCTGGACATTGTTATTTCCATTGAAACACAATTTTTCTCCCTAAAATTACTGTGACTTTTCATCAAAGAGACTGCATTAGGTCCAGTTTCAATTTGGCCTAATTATTTAATTAACATAATAAGAATAGCAATTGATCCTATAGGCTCTTTAAATCTACTTTGCTGGAATCTCATAAGGAATCTTCAGATTGAGCTTTAATCAGCCCCTCAGTGTGAAGGAACCAAGCCACACATTGACATCAGGCTTTGACTGCAATACCTACAAGTTTGGGTAAATTCCTCAAATTTTTCAAATTCTTAAAGTCCCCCCAAATGTCTTGAGGTTCTTTCCTTGCCTTCTCTCAGGAAAGCAAATTTCCTTCCTTACCTGGTAAGATTGCCATGAACTACATGCATAAACAAGGTACTAGACCATTTCTCCAATGGGCTTCTATTAGCTTCAAAAGTCAACCATAATTCCTTACGGCTTTCTGGTGACATCTAGTCTCCAGACATGTCTCTTTCAGACATGCCATTCTAGTCAAAGTCTTGGTTAATAATATCACAGTCAGAAACTGGTTCCTTTTGGATTTATGCAAACAAATGTATTGCCATGATTTAGTCATTAAGAATTGCCAAATTCTGGAGGGATTGGCAAGTAGAAAAATATAAAGCAAAAGGAAAGCCCTGGCCAGTTTGGTTCAGTGGTTGGAGTGTCGGCCTGCGGTCTGGAGAGACCCGGGTTCGGTTCCTGCTAAGGGCGTGTACCTTGGTTGCAGTTTGTCCCCAGCCCTGGTTGGTCGTGTGGGTGGCAGCCGCTCGATGTGTCCCTTTCACGTCGATGTTTCTCTCTCTCTCTTCCTCCCACTCTATCTGAACAAAATATCGAAAAAATATCCTCGGGCGAGGATCAAAAACAAAAACAAAAAACCAAATAAAGCAAAAGAAAAATTCTTGTTCTTTTAATGGAGTGAAAAGGATCTAACTCCAATTCTGTATTACACAACTAAAAGGTAAGCAGTTGGCATTCCTTAGTTTGGCACATTTTATCTCCTAGAAACATAGGCTCCTTCACTGGAAAACACACTCACACTTTTAAGAGACATATTTTCATGAGACAGATATTATAAAGCAAAACTCACTGATCTAGAATGTTTGAACATCTGAAATAAATTGCTGAGAATGAAGGGATCCTTGGGGCAGGCTGACAGAAAGTGGGCCCTTCTCTCACTGTGTGCTGGGTGGTGGGCAGCTGTAGCTGAGGAGGCTGCTGGGTCCTCACTCATGAAGTTGGTGTGGAGGGCAGTGAGAGCCCGAGGATGCACAGCTTGGTGCAGCTCAGAGGCAGCTATGGGGCTACAAACCACAGTTTGGCACGTGGAGCTGGGATGGAGCTGTGGGTGAGGGCATCAGATGCCTGTGACCTAGGAGCCACACCCTAAGCCTGCGGGACTGGGGCTAACAGCCTGTGTCTACAAAAAGAGGGGTAATTTCCAAGTTGTGGTCAGTCCCTCCAGGCGTCAGGTCAGGGTGGTCTGGGTGGCACATTTGCATGGTCTGAGCTGGACAACAGGGAGGTTAGTTACGTAGAGAAGACGAACCCTAGAAACACGGGCAATAGCAGCGGGGAGAGAGAGAGGAGTAAAACAAAGATCGATCTCCAATCTTCGAACAGTTTTCTTACCACAAGCCATGGCTCCTCAGGATCCTTTCGTGGTTGCCAAATGTTGCTGCCTATGCTAATACTGCTAGCAGTCTTTTACTATTAATAGTGCCACATGTGTCTTTGTTTCCATGTTTTCATGAGGCTTAATAGTTTAGATGAGAATTGATTGAGGTCTATAGCAGCAATATTCAACCTTTTTCATTTTCATAGCACACATAAACTAATTACTGAAATTCGGTGGCACATCAAAAATATTTTCTGCTGATCTGACAAAAAATAGGTATAATTTTGATTCATGCGCACTGGACAGCTATTGTGTTGGCTGTTGTCATTTTTCTTTTTGACAGTCTAAGGGAAAAGAGGTCAGTGCCCCTGACTAAATAGTCAGGGATTGCATGTTTTAAAAATTCTGTGGCACACTGGTTGAAAATTGCTGGTCTATAGTAATAGAAATAACTCCTATTCATATATTCTTTCCATATGACAGGCCCTGGACCCTTTATGTACCCTGAGAACAGCAATATGAAGTGATTAGCATTATTCTCCCTAAAGAAACAGACAAACCAATCTGGTGCCTGCAGCTGGTAGGCCACGGAGCTGGGATGTGAACCCAGGGCTTTCTGTATCAAGCCCCAGCTCTTCACTGCTCCTCTGTTCTGGTTTGGTCACACCTGGGGAACCCTGAGACCAGATTATGAGAGGACTATTGAAAATTGTATGGGAAAAAGCTATTATGTTAAGTAAAACCTGCCAGTACTGGTGAATCTGAAACCTGAGTAGACGTGAATATATGAAGACTATCATACAAACTCTCTTTCCCCAGCTTCTGGCATTTTAAATAAAAATAAAAAGAAAGGTCTAGAGTGATTTGCCTAAGGACATACAACTAATTATTCATAGCTGTGAGAGGGACCATAACCTTTATAGTTGGTCTTTCATATTCTTTCCTTCCATTATACTAGACTCTACAGGAGCTTTTAATTCTTTATTCATAATGAGATTAGGCTACATCTGTAAAGAACCTTTTCCCCAGGTTACCTAGTTTGAAATCAGTCAGTTTTTCCTGAAATACAAGGAGGGCGGTCTTGTACACTGGCTAGATTCAAACCCCAGCTCTACCTTTCTTGTCTGTGTGGCCTGGGCAAGTTACTTAACTTCTTTGTGCCTCAGTTTCCTCTTCTGTGAAGTAGAGAAAACAATAGTACTTGCTACATGGGTTGTTTTGAAGGTGACAGGAGTGAGCATATACAAGACTCCTAGAAGAACGCTTGGCATGTAATGAGTACTCTGTGTGTGAGTGTGTGGCTGCTGTCTGAGGAGCCAGGCAGGATGCCTTCGCCAATTTCTTCCATCAGCTCAAAATTTCAGGGACCTTGAGGAATCATATTTGCCTCTTACAAAATTTATAGAAATTATATTAGCTTGAAATGCATCTGTAGCTGTCATTGAGAATATATTTAAGGAAAGTAATAAGATAAAAATGTTTGTGAAAAAAGCTTTCAGAACACTAAGAAAACTTTAAGTCCAAATGTCCTTGTAAAAATATGTTTTTATTGATTTTTTAGAGAGAGAGGAAGGGAGAGAGAGATAGAAACATCAGTGTGAGAAACATCGATTGGCTGCATCCTGCATGCTTGCTACCGGAGATTGAGCCTGCAGCACAGGCATGTGCCCTGGCCAGGAACAGAAGTGGGACCTCTCAGTCCTTGGAACGATACTCAATCCACTGAGCAACACTGGCTGGGTGCTAAATATCTTTATTATTATTATTTCCCCCTAGGGGATCCAGCCCTTTATGTATGTATGTATTTATTTTATTTTTATTTTTTATTGTTGAGAGTATTACAGATGTCCCTCTTTTTCCCCCATTTACCCCCAATATCATTTTAAATAGGCATTTGGAATGTCATCTCAAATGATGTTTCCCTTTTTTTGCTGATATGAATGTTGTCTAAAAAGACAAAACAGCACAACGTAATAACGTATTCTGACCCTGGCCGGTTTGGCTCAGCGGTTAGAGCTTTGGCCCTTGGATCAATGAGACCTGGGTTCAATTCCAGTCAAGGGCACATACCTTGGTTGCAGTTCGTCCCCAGCCCTAGTCAGGGTCATGTATGAGGCAGCTAGTTGATGTGTCTCTTTCACATCAATGTTTCTCTCTTTCTCTCCCTCCTTCCTATGCTATCTGAAGATAAATGGAAAAATATCCTTGGGTGAGGATTAAAAACAAAGAAACATGCACTTATTCTGTCTTTGTCAGTCACCAGTGAAGTCATAGTAAGACTAATAATAGTGGTCACTGTGTGGCATTGGTAGTCACATGTGTGGATTTGAAACCCAGGTCTACAGTGTGCAGCTAGCTGTGTGACGCGAAACAGGTCATATCCATGACTCCCAGCTCCATTTTTCTGTCGCGTAGAGATAATAATTTCTTCTGTGAGCATTGAATGAATGAAAATTTATGAAACAGTCTAAAGCAAGGCTCCCATGATTTCTCACCTTTTCATCTGTTGATGATGATGTTCACTGGACAAAGGAGACAGATTATCAGAACTTAATTCTTCATATTTGTTTTTGAACTAGGTTATTTTCTTACACTATCCAGTCAGGTGATCTGACACAGGAAGTGGTGTGTGTTCTGTGCCACTAGCACTCCACTTTGGAAAAGATTATTGTTCCCACCTCCACTGAAAAGGGCTTCACAATCTTTGGACTTTAACTGGGTGCACACAGTATATGCTGGATACACAGATTGTAGGCCGAGAAAACATTTTTTCATTCCACAATCTCATACATAGGGACCTACAAACTGATATCAGAAACTTCCACTGTCAACCTGGTGGTGGATGACCAGAATGTAGAGGTTGAGGGGAGGATAAAATTTGTGTGTGGAGTGAAAAGGAACATTCCAATAACTTCTAGCATAGCCTTCCCACTCTACCCCTGACCCTGTAATTAAGCTAGCAGGTTCACGAACATGAAAGGCCTGCTGGTCATGAAGTTGTAATTTGTACAAACCCAGCACCCTTGCTCAGGGTCTAAGACTAAACTTTGTTACTCCAGGTTAGGAGTTGCTTGGGTTATAGTTGTGGGGTTTTTGACATGCTCATACCCTTCACTTGGACACCAGAGTCCAGGCCTCATCACCCTATGCAGGTGGCTTAGTGTTCTTCCTCTCTGCAGAGAGATTTCTCTGGTCTCCTCCTCTTCTCAAGGCCCTTGATGACTCACACCAAAATAGTGATGGAATTAGGATTCCTTCTGAAAGCTGTCACCTCCATACCACACTGTTTCTGACTCACCTCCTGACCCCACTGACTTGCACAGCCACTTTGTCCTCATTCTGGGCAGGACAATTTTTTCTTTTTAATTTTTGGCCACCAAACATTACATTCCTTTTGTGTCTCAGGTGTTGGCCTTTACCTTTACCCTCCCTTGAGGGCTTGATTAAGCACAAAATACAAGCAAACAAGCAGTTTACTCTTTACTAATTGGGTCCTGGGTCCTGTGTCTTGTTGTTGGCCTCCTGGCCCCTGGGAGTGAGATCTTGTCTTCAGAGCACCAGCCCTTCCCAGTGCACCCTGTGGATGAAGGTCTTAGCGGGAATCGAACCCGGGTCTCTCCGGACCGCAGGTGGACGCTCTAACCGCTGAGCCAAACCGGCCAGGGCGGATGAAGGTCTTTATTCAGGTGTTTCAAGGCTGAACTCCATGTCCTGAGATACCATGGAAGGGAGTCTTTGGAATATAGAATGTTCAGGGACCTGTGGTAATGCTCAGTTCATTCCAGCAAGTATTTAGGAAATACCTGCTCCTTGCTGGATCCTAAAGGAAGATAAAGAGGAGGCCTCTGGGTAGATACCAAGTGCCTAGGCAATTCTTACTTTTGATGCCACCTTAAACATTTCAGATGGGGAGTCTTGGTGGTAGGGAATACAAACAAACTTTAACCCAATTATTTTCCCTGTGAAAGGAGCAGTAAGGAAACCAACAGTACAGTTAGTTAAGAAACATTTTGTTTCTGGGATGCAAAAGTGAGCAGCATCCTGTTTTTGCCAAACAAGAGGCCCTAAGCAAATGAATATCCTGGTATGTGTAGCTCCCTTTAGACCTATATTTGAAAACAAAATAGTCATCTTATTTTTTTTCTAAAAGAATTTGAAGAATTTTCAAATGGCCATATGACAGATGTGCTAAATATTTAGTATATGTTTCCATGATAATGCATATATCAGAATATATATTCTGTGAGTCACTAATTAGGTTTCTGTATACCAGACTAGACTTTTGTGTCTGAAGCATTCACTGCTTTTCACTTTAATATCAAAACATTAAAATAATTCAGAAATAGAACTGTTAAGTAGTTTACTGATTTTGCCTAAAATTAATATAACTGTTTTAATGTATTTCTGTTATTCCCTAGTGTACTATTGTTACATGATAGTTATTATGTTTGAAATGAGAGTTGAAAAAGATAATATAACATTGCAAAACTTGATTCTAGATCATACAGTTTTATTCCATTTTATTTAAAAGAATGAAACATTTAAATCACTATGTGATGTCAAAACCACTAGTTGGCATTTTAAGAGTCACTTTAGGAATGTATTTTAATTCGAACCAAAAGGAAAACTAAATTAGAATTTATTTTCATGTGTTTCTGTTTTTGTTTTTTTTTAATATTTTCAAAATAAAAAACTTATTTTAAATTTTAGTTTTGTCCAAGACTGTTAATAAATCAATCATTTAACAGATAATTGAATGCCCACTTTTTGTCAGGTGCTGATCTAAATGCTGATCTAAGTCCTAAACAAAATTGACATGAAGCCATCCATGTTTTCAGGGAGCTCCCATTTTATTTATGTGTACTTCTATGCACCAGGTGCCAGGCTGTGAGCTTTCCACGCATGAGCTATTTTAATTCTTATTATCAGTCCAGAGATGAAGGCCTTTGTATTTAAACTTAACAAATGAGGAAGTGGAGGGTTCAGTGTGGTTTGAAATCTGGAGCCTCTTAAGTGACTGGCCAGGTTTCCAGCCCATCTCTATTTACTCCAGTGCTATTTTCATTACCACTGTGCAGTTGAAAGAGTACTTGAACCATCGACTTAGCTTTAACGAGGAATTGGCCTAGAACCATTTAAATTTGGCATTAGGAACTTCACTTAATAAAAATGGTGGTAGACTAAGGGCTCTGGGTAATAATGATGTATTAATGTAGGTTTATCAGTTGTAACAAATGTACCCTCCAGTGGTGACTGTTGATAATGGGGGAGGCTATCCATGTTTGGAGGCAGGGGAAAATGGGAAATCGCTGTACCTAAATTTTGTGATGAACCTAAAAGTACTCTAAAAAGTGAAAGTCTTTTAAAAAAAATTGGTACAGACCTGTTGGAAATGGCCTCAGAGAAAAGCTGTCAAGATGGTGGGCATGCCAACCATGTCCTACAAGTAAGATTTAAAGGAATTATTGAACTATGACCAATGGGTACAGGGTTTCAGGAGGCAGTTCCAGGTCAATATAAGGATGAGCTGTCCAACCTGTCCATGGGAATGGATTGCCTCATCAGTAATGAGTGGTGACTGGAGGTCTTGGGCTTGTGCATGTGGTCAAAAGGGTTAAAATTCAAGTGTTTAGATGGATGATCCTTTATATCAGGTTCCCAAACCAGCTCATCAGAATTTTCCACTTGTTGAAAGGATCTATGCTTTTGTTCTGAGGTGTTCAGTTACTCTGAGATGTTTTGATTCATTAGGTTTAGGGTGGAGAAGGAACATATGATTTTTGGCATTATTTTATTTTATTATTTTTACTTTTTAACCCTCTTCACCTATTGCTCTCATTCCTCAACCCCTGCCTCTCATTATTACCAATCTGTTCTTTGTATCTATGAGCTTTTTTTTGGTTTATTTTTTGTTTGTTTTTATGATTCCACATAAAAGAGAGATTATACATTGTTTGTCTTTCTCTGTCTGACTTATTTAACTTAGCATAATGCCCTTGAGATCTTTCCTTATTGTTGCAAATGACAAGATTTCATTTTTTTATGAGTGAATAATAGTGGGTTGTGTTTATCAGTTGTAACAAATGATCATAAAGATTTTTTCCATTTATTAAGAAATAATTGACATACATCTCTACATAAGTTTAAGGCATATAACATGATGGTTTGATTTACATATATTGTGAAACAATTACCACAATAGGTTTAGCTAACCTAATCCATCTTACATAAATACAATAATAAGAAAAAAAAAAAAAGGAAAAACAATTCTCCTTGTAATAAGAACCCTTAGAATCTACTCTCTTAACAACTTTTCACATCTATATTATACAACAGTATTAGCTATAGTAATCATGTTGTACATTACATTCCTAAAACTTATGTATCTTAAAACTTGAAGTTTATACATTTTGACCACAATCTTTCAATTCTCCTGACCCTCAGGTTAACCACAGTCTGATCTGTTTTTCTATGAGTTTTAAAATTTTTAATTCCACTTACAGGTGTAAGTGAGATCATAGTTTTTGTTTTTGTCTGACTTATTTCACATAGCGTAATGCCTTCAAGGTTCATTCATGTTGTCGCAAATGGCAGAATTTCCTTTTTTTTTTTTTAATGGCTGAATAGTAAATGTTCCAGTGTCTGTGTGTGTGACAACTTATTTATCCATTTATCCATTGATGGGCACTTAGGTTATTTCCATGTCTTGACTATTATAAATAATCAGTTATTTGAGTTTTTCTTTTCTTTAGATATTTTCCCAGAAGTGGAATTACTGGATTTTAATCTTTTTAATTTTTTGAGGCTCTTCCATACTGTTGTTCATAGTGGCTATAGCAAATGAGTGTTTAATCAACATGATAGATGACCCATCTGCAGGGCAGCAGTGGTGGTGGTGGTGCAGCAGAGATCACAGATCTAAAAAAGCCCCTTTTTTTGAGGAGAGAAGATGGATTGTTTTCAAAACTATAACACAAAGAGTAAAAGGAGAGTTGTAATACAAATGAGGACCAGAAATGTGTGAGTCTGCTGAACCATGTGAAGTGTCCTAAGTGCAATTGGGAACTATTTTAGCCTAGAACAACACAGAGTAACAAGATTATATATGTGTGTATGAATGTATTCACACACACACACACACACACACACACACACACACACACAGTATTTTTAAAGATCACTCAGGCTGTGAAGAGAATGGATTTAAAGTGTGGATGGAGAAGGGCAAGGGCGGATGGTGGTCGGTGGGTTTAGATTATTAAAATATTCCAGGTAAAAGGAAATGAGGATGTATTTTGGATCTAATGTCAGTAGTACTTGATAATAGTTTGGATAATGTGGGTGAGGAAAGGGTGCAGGGTGATGCCATTTACTTATTGAGGGAACACTGGAGGACACCCAGGGATGTGGGAATGTTTTGAATGTACAGAATTTGAGGCACTGAGACAGCCACACTGAGATGGTTAATGGAAGCTTAGAAAGGGAGGTCAGGCAATGGAAGCCAAAGGGTGGATGAAATTGTTAGGAAGCAAGAAAAGTGTTAGAAGAAGACCAGGGATGAGTGCAGATACTACTGATGTCGATTGCCTGGTACATGAGGACAACTGTCTGTGATGGTGCTATCATGGAAGCCCAGGGGAGAGAGTGTTTCAAGGCAGTGAAGTGGTCAGTACAGGAGAACAGATGAGCCTCAGAAGACTGGCCTTTCATTCCCTGGCCTGGAGATTACTAGGACTTTAGTGGGAGAACGTTATGTGGAGTGGTGGAGGCTGCAGTCAGCTAGAGGGAAAGGGACAAAGAGTGATTATAGATAACGCTCCTGAGAAACTGGTTTATGAAGAGGAACAGAGGATGTGTGTGTGTGTGTGTTGGGGGGGGGGGGGGTTGAGTTTGAAACATTTATAACAACCAGAATAGACTTTTAACCTATTTGATGATTTATTTTAGAATTGCTTGTGAAAGAAATAAAGAAAAAAAATGGAGTAATGCTTTCAAAGTTTCATCTTTGTTGTTTTAAAATATTTTTTATCATGAACTTTAAGAAATCTTGGATTTGATGATGGATTTTCATGGCCAGTGTCTGACATAGTCAAGCCCTCATGAAGGGAGACCAAAGCTTTGTTTTTCTCTCCTTGAGATAAGATAAACACAGCATTAATACCATGTTTTGCCTTGTTAGCTAAGAAGGGGAGGATGGTTCCAGATGGCTATTGCAGTGTTCATATATTCTGGGGCCTGAGGTCAGCTCACTTTAGTGCCATGTGAATGTGATAGCCTGCATCCAGGATCTGATTTTCCTCTTTAATTGAGTATCACATTAAATTCAGGAGCCTCGGGGACTACCGTTCAGATCCATTATTTTCTCATACTGATCTGCAAATCTATGTCCTGTTTCATTTAAAACAAATGTATGTCTTTAATTAAGAAGGTTTTAAAGTCATGAGATTACAAAGTAATCTTGAATCCAATCCTCTGGAATTTTAACCAAATCACCCAATATCCTTAAGCTCTGAGTTCTTTCAGCTTTAAATTGAAACTGAATCCCACTGAGAAAATATTACCCAGTCTCATCAAAACCTATGTTAATTTCCATCTTTGTTTTTGCCCTTCCTTTCTTAAATAATCAATACAGTTGATTTTCTGCAGCAGTGATTCTCAACTTTAGTTACTGTGATAAGATATATGTATTTCCATTAACTTGGCTGTAATAACACATTTGTATTCAAAATGCTAGGGAGTTAACTAACACAAGGCTGACTTTTATTTTCATAATAGACCAGGGAATTCTTTGGGGTGCTCCTGAGGACTGCAGAATCTAATTTGGGAGTTATCTAATGGTTCAGAGATACAGCACTATTTCCTGCTTAGATGAGTGGTTCCCTAATACTGCCCTTTCTCCCAAGTCTGGGCTTTTCCTTTTGATTCTTCTAGTGCTACATATCCATCAGGGATGAGGCAGTAACACTATCTATGGGTCTTAATAAATATCTTTCATATATTGCGGTATATGACAAATAAAAATTGTATATATTTAAGGTATACATATGCATGTGCATTTGATATGTGTATACATTGTGAAATGATTACCATAATCCATCACCTCATACAGTTGCCTTTTGTGTGTATGTGTGTGTGTGTGTGGTGAGAACATTTAATATTTACTCTCAGAAAATTTCAAGTATACAGTATAGTATTTTTAACTGTAGTCATGCTGAACATTGGATCTCCATCCTCCATAACTGAAACTTGGTGTCTTTTGACCAACATCTCCCCATCACCCCCAACCCCTGCAAATCACTATTCTGCTTTTTTGCTTCTATTAGTTTGACTTTTTTAGAGTTCATATGTAAGTGAGATCATGCAATATTTGCCTTTTTGTATCTGGCTTATTGCACTCAGCATAATGTCCTCCAGATTCTGGATATGAATGAAATTTGATTGTCAATATATCCTGTGCTCATATTCAGCAAAATCACAAGGTGTAGATGTATAAAGACCCAAGTGGCAAATGCTAGTTTATCAGCTTACATTGAGAATGTGGTATAATATTCTATAATGGTTACATCATACCCATATCTAAACAGTCTAAGGAGAAGCCAAGTTAGAAAGTTAGCTGCCTGTGGAATCAGCACAAGGGGATCATGTCATTGGCTAGTTGTCATCAAGTGGTTGGACTAGTGTATCCATATCCACTGTAGTGACACACCAGTGGCAATAAACAGACCATGATGTTTTCTGAATCAGTGGCTGTGCCATTTTTCTAGCAGTGCCCCAGTACACATCTTATATATGAAGATATGAAGTGGTATCCTCATTTCATAGATGAGGAAAGTGAGACCCAGAAAAGTGGTGTAATTGCCAAAAAATTGCACAGACAGTAAGGGTCAGAATTAGAATTGGAGCTCATGTTTTATTCTAAAGACTATATTTCTACACACAGTACTGTGCTGTTAAGATTTGGGGGCTCACAGGTTTTTGGTGTCAAAAATCATCTGCAAGAAACCTCAGTACTGCAACACTAGGTGGCCTTTCCATGAGCAGAGCATCTGGTTCACTTGGATGAGAAAGGCTTCCTGGCTGTCACTGGGGGCCACATCTCTTCTAATTAAGGGCATGGAAATTTCTAGTCATCCACTGTGCCTGGAGTCTGAATAGAGTGACGTTGCCGATGATAAATGATCTAAGGCAAATTATCTGGATAGTATTTGGGACAGAGTTGTAGAGATGAAATGAAGGGAAATTGTAATGGTTTCTTAACAAAGCTGTGTGTTGTTTACTCTTGGAATTAGCATGACTGATTAGTATAGTGCTCTGGAAAGCTGTGAAAACATCTAAAAAATTCAGCAGTTGCCTCAGTGCACTTAATAGTCTTATGTCAGCAATTAGCATTAACAGTCATTCGTTAATCCAGCAGATTTCTGATGCTGCACATGCTAAAGTGGGAGATAATAGAGAATCCTCAGGTTTAGCTGCCCATGCATCGCACTACAGTATGTCGTCACAGCAGTGGTGTTGAGACAGCACATGGAAACATAAAAACGCTAGAGCTATAATGCTATAACAGCAGCAGTGTGTTCCTTTTCTTTTAATTCAGTGTGCTATGTGACATAGGCACATTATTAAGCAGTAGTCTGTATCATGATCTTTTACACTCTTTGGAAGTAAGTGGGCCTTGTAGTTATTGGATTAGTAAGACCTTGTAAAAACAAGACATTCCAAGTGCCGCCTGGAAAGAGAAGTATTGCTGCTAAATTCAGAGAGTTCATACTGTGCAGCCATTCCTTGCTGAAATGGGCTCTCCTTCACATATTCCATGACCATGTCATGTGCTCTGAGCTGTGGTCTCCATATTCTTGCTCTTCCATTTGTTTATCGTTTATCTTTTGTTGATTTTGTATTTGAATCACTCAGCAAATATTTCACATCTTCTCTAGTATCCTCAAGTCCCCAAATGCCTTCCCCTCCCTTTGTTCCTGGCACTCTGCCTTCTGTTTACTTTCCCATTCTTGTCAACTCTTTCACCTTCCCTTCACTCTACTCACATTGTCATCCATTTGTTCCCACCTCTTGGCCTTTATCCAAGCTGAATGGGAGTGTGTAGGCATTGGAGTTTGACAGATCCAGTTTCAAATTTAATCTGCTGTATATATCATCCTGGCAGAGTGACCAGGCACCACTCACCTGGAACTCTTGATTCTCTCATCTTTTTTTCCCAAACGCTCCTCTTGTGTCTTTCCCATCCCAGTAAATGACAATTCCTTTTGTCTAGTTTCAGGCCAAAAAACATGGTGTCATCCTTGCTTTCTCTGTTTGTCTCACACCCACCATCAACCTGTTGATTCTACCTTCAGAATGTTTCCAACCATTTTCTCTGCCATCATGTGTGTCTTCATCAGCATGATTCTTTTCAGGGATTATTGCATCACTAACGGGCCTTCTTGCTTTCCACATTGCCCCATGCTGGTCTACTCAGATACTTTCAACATAGCAACAGACTATGGAATCTTCACATACTTCCTCCTTTAAGTCTTGTTCTTGCTGCTTCTCATGGCTGTAATACACATCCCCAATAGCCCTCATGACTTCTCTCAATTCCTTCAGTTCAAATGTCACCCCAAATTAAAATACCTACCTTGTATTATACATTAATACCATATACCATTTTTACCATATACCATATACCATAATTATACATTATATCATATTTTTATACTTTTAATTTTTAGTTGTCTACAGCCGCCACAAGAATGTTCACTCCATAAAGGACGGGATTTTCCCATTTTGTTCACTGCTACGTTCATCTCTTTCTTACCCTCTCTCCCTATCTCCCTGTGTAACTTGAGAAATGCATACCTGTGAAATAAAGTTCAAACTCCTTATTATAACATCTCATCTTCACAATGGAGGCCATTGCATTTAGTACCCTAGCTACACCAAGTGTTTACTTGACCCCAGGTTTGCCTTGGCTGTGTCTTTGTTCCCATGCTGCGAAGGTACCCTTGTGAGAAAAGTTCTCTCCTCATTTTAACCTGCTGAAGGCCTGTTCCTATCTTTAGTGCCCGACTCAATTGCCACCCACAGAAAAATGTCTTAGATTCCTCCAAGTAAAAATGTATCTTTCTATCTTCTGAATTTGCTGCCACGTGTATAGCATCAATGACATTTGGCCTCATATAAGTTATTTCTGAACACCTTCCTCCTCTTTGTACTTGAAAACTCCTTGATGATGGATTTATTTGGATTTCACTTTTTATTATTGTGTCCTTAGTTATCACGTTGTGAACTGTATTTACTCAACTTACTGATAGAAACAACTTTAAGTTCGTATTTCAAATGATCTCAATTAGTGTGAAAATTGTGTGAATTATTTACATGCACAAGAAATAACATGTATATAATAAATCATAATGTGTTATTTTAATATTAAATGTCCCTAAGATAATAAACAATGAATTATTAATGTAGCACACAGGCATACATCTTATTTCATTTTTGTTTTATAAATTGGTTACTAAATTGGTCTCAATAGATTGTTTTTAGGATTTCAGGGGAAATGAATATTTTTACTTCAAAAGAAATGACTAGCTAGAGAGAGGGAAAAAAACCCACTTAACTTTACATTGAGTCCTCTAAAATTTTGCCCTATATTTGGAACATATGCTCCAAATGAATTTGGAATCAGTATTTAAATACTTTTACAAAAGTATAGAAACATAGGGAAAAAAGAACCTCTATTTATTTTTAAATCAACATTTATTTTATATTACCACTTTTAAAGTTCTTCTGATTTTTTTAATGGCTAAGGCAATTTTATAATGCAGGGCCCAAATCTCGTTTTCTCCCCATTTACCCTACCACATAAGTAGTACTACATGATTTAATCACCACATTTTGTGTGAAGTGCTTAGTACAGTACTGTGTGCTTAATGCATAGTAAGTGCTCAGTAAATGTTAGCTTTTATTATTTATAAAGAAGTGACCGTTCCTTTTCAGACTCCTTCTTGACCTATCTATCATTCATCATGTATTGTCTTGTTATGCTTATTTTTATATGTCTTTTCTAGCTCACTATATTTTAAGATTAGAAAATTTTGTTCATTTTAGGGGATTAATATATTATTTATCCACTGAATAAATAATGAACTTGTGAACATTCTTTTAAAATTTAAGTAGCTTTGATTATTTGATGTTCCATAACACTGAGCCCAAACATAGTGGAAACGCCTGAGCACAGACAAGTTAAAGCCTAAATGATCCCAGAAAAGCCACTGGAGACAGGGGGAGCCCCTGGGGACTAACCAGAAGTCACATTGCCTGTCTACAGCTTCCTGGCTGAGGCAGTTTGACTAAATTAACAAGGGATATATTACAGTGTTCTGAGACCTCTAAGGCACCGTAAAACCCACAGAATGCCCACTTCAACTAAATTTGATAGAGTTACCCATTTGGTTAAGATTAGTTACTCAGTTTATTTATGGTTCATGACTCATTTGGCTTCCATTTGTTAGAGAAAGGTAGGAAAGCAATGGAGAGAATGTCAGAGACTGCACAGCAGACAACTGCTTTTGTTTTCTGACTGGAGTCACATGAAAGAAAGCCTTTCTAAAAGCATTGTTTGGGTGCCTCACATTTAAGATGAGAGTTGATCTTTGAGAGCTGGGACCTTGCCTGTAATGTTGTTTTGTATCCCCATTAACCATTGCAGCACCTGGAATATAGTAGTCATTCAAGGAGTACTTGGAGGGCAAACTGGAGGCAGTATTCCAGGTAGAGGAGATAAGTCAGTTGTTGGAGAGAATGCAATTCTAAGCTTCATTTAGTTCTCCGAAGGCTCTGTGTTTGCTTGATGTTAAATAATTTTCAGATCAATGGATGGAATTGATCATTACATCATCACTATATTATTTCCTTTTCAGTCTTCCCTGTCATGATCATATTAACTTTTTTATTGTCTTGATGATTCAAAAATGCTGTGTATTTCAGAATTGTAAGTCACTCTAGTGGGCAGTAGTGAAGCTAATACAAGATGCATGTATCTTCTGGAGGTGCTGCAGCCTTGCAGGAGGTGAGGCCTGCTCACATCAGTTGGGACAGGGTAGAAGGCCTGTCATTTGCTGAGACTTAAGAGAAAGGAAGTTTTATATATAGCTGGAGAAATCCACTGTGAAGAATACTTTGAATTTAAAGAAATGGGCTAGTGGGAGATTTAGAGTGAGGACATTACAGTAAGAGAAAGTAGCAGGCATGGTAATTAGTAATTGCACGGCCATATCAATGAATTTATGGTAATTGCATTTTTAGTTTATCCATACCTGTGTATGTATCTAAGTAAAATGACATATTTTGTCAAATTTAAGATAAATTTGATTTTTCTCCTTTATCTCCTGGTGCATGACATTTCAGTATAAAGTTTTGTTGTGCTCAGTTTTTATTTTATTTTATTGTTTTATTTTATTTTTTTAAGTAGTGGGATGTTTCATAATCAAAATAAAAAAAGAAATGTAGTCACATGCTGTGCTCTCCTTTGAAGTTATATTGGACAGTGTCACTGGTCGAAGTAGGGAAGTTGAAGTTTACTCAGTAAAGATAACATGCTGCCTCTTTCCCACTGACACTGAAACCACCTTATTTATTCACCCAATAGTATTCATTAGACAACTACTATGTTCCAGGTGCTGTCTAGTGTCTTCAAATTGTGCTTGCATGACTTAAATGATATATTTATATATTTTTTCTTTCTCCCCCTCTATTAAAATTTATTTGGGGGATTTAGTAGGTTCTTAATAATCATCAAATGAGTGAAGACTGAACGATCTCAGAAGGAAATTAGGGCATTGATGAGCAAGATGAACTTGTTGGACATGCAGTTACAGTTTTGGACTTGAATACAACTATAAAACACAGTGTTTCATAGAGCTTCATTAGAACAGACTGTGTTTACTGTTCATTAACTTTTGAAAATTTCCTGGTGCTTTGCATTAATTTAACAGATGAATCAGATCAGTGTTCAAAAATTTAATTTTGCATTTTGACTAACCTTATCATCTAATGAGTTTTGGTAATGATTTAAGCGTGAAGGAGGATCTTTCTTTGGCTTTTGCCAGAATAGATATTTAAAGTTTTCTATACATTTATTAATGCTAAAATTGCTTTAGCCCATTTCAGCTCTTCTCTGATTTGAAGGTGAGCAAAATCTATTCATTCAATCAAACAGAAAACTAAAAGTTGATTAGTTAAAGCTTTACAGTGTATTTGACCTCTCTAACCCCCCAAATCTAATTAATCACATTTCCTGGAGTGACCTAACAAAGCCAGATTAATAGAAAGAAGTTCAGAATAAAATGTCTGATGAAGAGCATCATATCTATAAGAGGAAAATCTTTTGGATTACAGAAGTTGAAGGTTAATTATTTTGACTTTATGTGATTAATCTAATTTGTTTCATTTTAAAATTTATGCTTCTTAATATTATGGTCTATGGCTCAAGTTTTTGTAAATAGAGAAAGACAGTGTAAGAGTATAATAAAAGTTTCAAATTTTGTTCTAAAAAAAAAACTGCCACTGTTTCTGCGTTCCCTGTGGTGTGTAAACTTCTCAGTGGCTTATACTGTTTTTAAACATTGATTTAATTACAGGCTTTTGCAAGCATCCACCTTTTGTATCTACTCCACTCTGTTAGTTATTTTAAGTTCATTTTTATTGGTTAAAATTGTTATATAGACTGTCTTCTGAGGAAAAAATCATGGAGTAGTATATTATAGTATTGAGTTATTTAAATTAGAATTGCAGTTTTAATGTATTTGTTACTTGAATATTATTAGGTTGATTCTTATGTAAATTTTAGATTTTTAAACAGATATTCTTCAGTCTGCCAATTATTATTTTTTCTTCTTGATTGAGCATTAAGTTTTATACTTAAAAATGCAGATGTATCTTTGAATTATTTTTAATTTTTATTGTTGAGAATATCACACCTATTCCCCTTTTGTCTCCCATTGTTCCCCTTCACCCAGGTGCGCCCCCCTTCCCCATCCCAGGCCTTTACTACCCTACTGCCTGTGTCCATGGGCAGTGCATACATGCATAGAAATTCTTTGGCTGATCTCTTCTCATGCCACATACCCTCTTCTCTCTGACATTTGTCAGTCTGTTCCATGTTTCCATGCCTCTGGTTCTATTTTATTCATCAGTTTATTTTGTTCATTAGACTACACATGTAAGTGAGATCATGTGATATTTAATTTTCTCTGACTAGCTTATTTCACCTAGCTTAATAGTCTCCAGGTCCCTCCATGCTATCTCAAAGGGTAATACATCCTTTTTTATTTACAACTGCCATAGTATTTCATTGTATAAATGTACCACAGCTTTTTTATCCACTCATCTACTGGTGGACACTTGGACTGTTTCCACAGCTTAGCTATTGTAAATAAAGTTGCTATGAACACGGGAGTGCATATATTCTTTCTGGTAACTGTTTCGGGATTCATAGTATATATTCCCAGAAATGGGATCACTGGGTCAAATGGCAGTTCCATTTCTAATTTTTTGAGGAAACAGACATTGTTTCCCATAGTGGCTGCACAAGTCTACATTCCCACCAGCAGTGTACCTAGGGTTCCATTTTCTCCACATCTTTGTCAGTACTTATTGTTTGTTGATATATTGATGGTAGCCATGCTGGCAGGTGTGAGGTAATGCCTCATTGTTGCTTTAATTTGCATCTCTCTGATGATTAGTGACATTGAGCATTTTTTCATGTCTTTTGACCATCTGTGTGTCCTTTTGGGAGAAGTGTCTATTTAGGTCCTCTGCTTGTTTATTGGTAATCCCCACCCGAGGACACTTTCTCATTAATTTTTAGATAGTGTAGAAGGGAAGGAAGAGGGGAGGGAGGGAGGGAAGGAGAGAGAGAGAGAGAGAGAGAGAGAGAGAGAGAGAGAGAGAGAGAGAGAGAAACATTGACGTAAGAGAGACACATCTATTGGCTGTCTCTTCCACAACCCCAACAAGGACTGGGAATCAAACCTGCAACCTAGGTACGTGCCCTTGACCAAGAATCAAACCTGAAACCCTTTGGTTAGCAGGTTGATGCTCTAACCACTGAGTAAAACAGGCCAGGACCCTCTGCATGTTTTTTAATTGGCTTGCTTGTCTTCCTTTTGTTGAGTTGTATGAGTAGTTTATATATTTTGAAAATTAACCCCTTAGAAGATGTATTATTGGCAGATATGTTCTTCCATACAGTGGTTTCACTTTTCATTTTGAGGATGGTTTCTTTTGCTGTGCAGAATCTTTTTAGTTTGAGGTAGTCACATTTGTATATTTTTTTCCTTTGCTTTTCTTGTGCTAGGAGATGTATCAGCGAAAATTCTGCTGTGTGAGATGTCTGGGATTTTGCTGCCTACATTTTCTTCTAGGATTTCTACGGTTTTGCAACTTACTTTTAAGTCATTTATCCATTTTGAGTTTATTCTTGTGTGTGGTATAAGTAGGTGGTCTAGTTTCATTTTTTTGAATGTACCTGTCCAATTTTCCCAACACCATTTATTGAAGAGACTGTCATTACTCTATTGTATGCTTTTGCCTCCTTTGTCAAATATTAATTGAACATAATGTCTTAGGTCAATTTCTGGGTTTTATGTTCTGTTTCATTGATCTATATGCCTGTTGTGCCAGTACTGGGGTATTTGGATTACAATGGTTTTGTAGTATATCTTGATATCTGGTATTTTGATCCCTCCAACTTTTTTGTTATTTCTCAAGATTGCTGTGGCTAGTTGGGATCTTTTTTGGGTTCATATAAATTTTTGAAGTATTTTTTTCCAGATCTGTGAAATTTACCATTGGTATTTTAATAGGGATTTAATTGAATATATAGATTGCTTTGGGTAGTATTGGAAGACGTTAATCCTTTTAATCTATGAACATGGTACATTCTTCTACTTGTTTGTATCTTCCTCTCTTTTTTCAGTGACCTGTAATTTTCTGAGTATAAGTCTTTTACCTCCTTGGTTAAGTTTATTCCTACGTACCTTAATTTTTTTTGCTGTAATGGCAAATGGGATTGCTTTTTTTTTTTTTTTTTTTATCCTCACCCGAGGATATTTTTCCATTTTTTGTACAGATAGAGTGGGAGGGAGAGAGAGAGAGAAACATCGATGTGAAGGGACACATCGAGTGGCCGCCACCCGCACGACCAACCAGGGCCGGGGACAAACTGCAACCGAAGTACGTGCCCTTAGCGGGAACCGAACCCGGGTCTCTCCGGACCGCAGGCCGACGCTCTAACCGCTGAGCCAGACTGGCCAAGGCTGGGATTGCTTTTTTAGTTTTTCTGTCTGAGATTTTATCATTGGTGTATAAAAATGCCATTGATTGCTGGATGTTAATTTTGTACCCTGCACATAACCAAATTCATTTCTTATGTCTATAAGTTATTTGGTGGAGTCAGTTTCCTTTGTACAATATCATGTCATCTTGAATAATGACAGTTTTTCTTCTTCCTTTCTAATTTGGATGCTTTTTATTTTTTCTTCTTATCTGATCACCTTGGCTAGGACTTCCAGTAATATATTGAATAAGAGTAGTAAAAGTGGGCATCTCTGTCTTGTTCCTGTTTTTAGGGAAAACGCTTTTAGGTTTTGCCCTTAGAGTATGATGTTGGCTGTAGGTTTTTCATATATAGCCTTTATTATGTTGATGTATGATCCCTCTATTCCTACTTTGCTGAGAGTTTTTATCAAAAATGAGTGTTGGATTTTGTATAATGCTTTTTCTGTGTCTATTGATATAATCATGTGATATTTGTCTTTCGTTTTGTTTTTGTGATCTATCACATTTATTAATTTACAAATATTGTACCAGCCTTGCATCCCTGTAATAAATCCCACTTGGTCATGGTGCATAATCATTTAATATGTTGCTGGATTCAATTTGCTAATATTTTGTTGAGGATTTTAGCATCTATGTTCATCAGGGATATTGGTCTATAATTATCTTTCTTTATAATGTCTTTTTCTGGTTCTGGAATTAGATTAATCCTAGCCTCATAAAAAGTGCTTGGAAGTCTTCCTTTCTTTTGCATTATTTGGAATAGTTTGAGGAGGATAGGTGTTAGTTCTTTGAATACTTGGTAAAACTCCCCTGTGAAACTGTCTGGAGCAGGCCCTTTTTGTTTTTGCTTGGAATGTACTGATTATTGCTTCAGTATCATTAGTTTTTATTGGTCTATTTTGGCTTTATGAATCTTCCTCATTAAATTTTGGAAGATTATATGTTTTTTGGAATTTGTCCATTTCACCTAGGTTGTCCAATATTTTGGCATATAGTTGTTCATAGTAGTTTCTTACAATGTTTTATATTTCTGTGGTGTCAATTGTTACTTCAGCTGCTTTGTTTCTGATTTCATTTTGGTCTTTTCTCTTTATTTCTTTTTAAAAAATATTTTTTCTTTATTGATTTTAGAGAGAGAGGAAGGGGGAGAGAGAGAGAGAGAGATAGAAACATCAATGAGAGAGAACATCGATTGACTGCCTCCTGCATGCCCCTCAATGAGGATTGGACCCACAACATGGGCATGTGCCGTGAGTGGGAATCAAACCTGTGACCTCTTGCTGCATGGGTCGATGCTGAACCAGTGAGCAATACCAGCTGGGCTCTCTTTGTTTCTTGATGAGTCTGGCCAGAGATTCATCAATCTTGTTTATCTTTTCAAAGAACTGGCTCTTGGTTTCATTGATATTTTTGTTTTTGTTTAATCTCTGTCATTTATTTTCACTCTGATATTTCCTGATCTTTATTATTTTCTTCCTTCTACTTACTCTGGGCTTTTCTCTCTCTTTTTTTTTAATCCTCACCCAAGGGTATATTTCCATTGATTTTTAGATACAGTGGGAGGAAGAGGGAGGGAGAAAGAAGAAACATCAATGTGAGCGAGACACATTGATTGGTTGCCTCCGGCATGACCCCAGCAGGGGGCCAGGCATCAAACCCACTACCAAGGAAAGTGCCCTTGACTGGGAATTTAACTTATGACTCTTTAGTCTGAGGGTCAACACTTTAACACCTGAGCCCAAACCAGCCAGGGCAGGGCTTTTCTTGTTCTCTAATTCTTTTACTTGTAGGATTAGATAACTATGTATATTAGAGATTTTTTGTTTGTTTATTTCTGAAGAAAGCCCATATTACTATAATCTTCCCTTTCAGGACTGCTTTCACTGTGTCTCATAAATATTGGGTTGTTGTGTGTTCACTCTCATTTGTTTCCAGGAATCTTTTTATTTCTTCCTTGATCTCATTGGTAACACATTCATTGTTTAATAACATGATATTTAGCTTCCATGTGCTTGAATTATTTTGAGTGATTTTTTTGTAATTGATTTCTGGTTTCATGCCATTGTGATCTGAGAAGATGCTTGATATGATTTTGATCTTCTTGCCCTTGTAGAGACTTAGTTTGTGTCCTAACATGTGGTCTAACTTTGAGAATGTCCCATGTACTCTTGAGAAGAATGTATATTCTGCAGCTTTGGGGTGAAATGTTCTGTAAATGTCAATCAAATCCATCTGATCTAGTGTGTTGTTTAGGGTCACTCTTTCCTTGTTGATTTTTTATCTAGAAGATCTATCCAGTTATGTCAGTGGGGTGTTAAATTTTCCTACTATGATTGTATTGCTCTAGTTTCTCCCTCAAAGTCCTCCAAAAGATTTTGTATATACGTAGGTGTGCCTATATTGGGTGCATATATATTTATCAGGGTTATGTCCTCTTGTTTTATTGATCCTTTTATTATGTAGTGACTTTCATTGTCTCTTGTTATTGCCTTCATTTTGAAGCCTATTTTATCAGATATGAGTGTTGCTACCCCAGCTTTTTCTTTACATTTTCATTTGCATGAAAAATTTTTTTCTATCCCTTCATTTTTATCCTATGTGTGTCTTTCATTCTGAGATGAGTCTCTTTTGTGGACAGCATATATATGGGGCATGTTTTATTATCCATTCAGCTACCCTATGTCTTTTGATCAGAGCATTTAATCCATTTGTATTTAAGGTTATTATTGATAGCTATTTATTTATTGCCATTTTTATTCTTTATGCCTGTGTTCTTTTCTTTCTCTCTATTTCCTTCTTCTTACAATAGTTCCTTGAGTATTTCCTGCAGTCATCTTTGGTGATAATAAAATACTTGAGCCTTTTTTTTTTCTTTTTTTGGGGAAACTTTATTTCATCTTCAATTTTGAATGATAGTCTTGCTGGCCAGAGTAGTCTGGGTTTCAGATTATTTTTTTAAAATATGTTTTTATTGATTAGAGAGAGATAAAGGGAGAGAGAGATAGAAACATCAATGTGAGAGAGATACATTGATTGGCTGCCTCCTGCATGTCTCCTACTAGGGATCGAGACTGTAGCCTGGGCATGTGCCCTGACCGGGAATCGAACCAGGACTTCTCTGTCCATGGGATGACACTCAATTCACTGAGCCACAGCAGCTGGGCTTCAGATTTTTGCTTCTCATTACTTTGAATACTTCATGTCATTTTCTTACTGACCAGTAGTGTTTCTCTTGAGAAATCAGCTGACAGCTTTATGGGAGCTCACTGGTAGGTAACTGACTGTCTCTCTCTTTCTGTCCTTAAAATTATTTCTTTGTTTTTAACATTTGCCATTTTAATTATGATGTGTCTTGCTATGGTTATTTTTGTGTTCATTTTGTTTGGGACACTATGCTTCCTGAACTTGTGTGACTTTTTCCTTCACCAGGGAAGCTTTCTTCAAACTGATTTTCTATTTCTTACTTGCTTTCTTCTCCCTCTGGTACCCCTATGATGCATATGTTGCTCCATTTACTGTTGTTCCACAATTCTCTTACATTGTCCTCATGCTTTTTAAGTATTTTTTCTTTTTGCTGCTCTGAATAATTTTTTTCTATGTTGTCTTCTAATTTGCTGATTTGGTCCTCAGCTTCTTCTAATCTGCTATTGATTCATTCCAGAGTATTCTTTATTTCAGTTATGTCATTTTTTATTTTCTATTGGTTTTTATTTATGGTTTTTATAATTGTTTTCATGCTACTGTAGTCCCAACTAAGTTGTAGTTCTCATTAAGTTGATTGTAGATCTCACTAAGTTGTTTGAGCATCCTTATAACCATTACTTTGAACTATTTATCTGATAAATTGCTCTCCACCATTTCATTTAGCTCTGTTTCTGAAGATTCCTCCTGTTCTTTCTTTTGGAGTCTGTTTCTTTGTTTCTCTAGTTTTGCTTTTTCTTTGTGTTTGTTTCTTGTATTGGATAAAAATGCTATGCCTCCCAGTCCTGGTTTGGTGACCTTTTTGTGGGACCCAGGCATGGAGTCTCCTTGATCTTCTGAGCTGGGTGCCCTAGGAATGACCATTGTGTGGGTTATGTGGACTTTCTTATTGAATTTGGATTTTGATTGCTGTTGTCCCATTTGTGGGTGGGTTCACCCCTCAGGCTTTATTGACTGTGAGTGTCATCCCCGACCACATTATGTTAAGTATTATATAGGTGCTGACAGAAGAAAACAAGACAAACCCAGAGCAAACCAAAAACAACATACACAGACAAAAACAAGAGAAACAAAAATAAAAGCAATAGTCTCAACCAAAGACTAAAAAACAAACCAATCACATATACCCCCCCCCCCACACACACAGTAAGATATGTGAACAAAATAATTAGAAGAGAAAAAAAAAAGAGAACATGAAAGCAAAGAAGAAAGAAACCAGAAATAGGGTAAGTATAAAAAAATTAAGATAGAAAATAATGAATGAAATAATAATAAAGTAATAAAATAAAATAAAATAAAATATAGAATGGGAAAAGGGAAAAGAAGAAAAATTTTAATTAAAAATAAAAATTATAAAAAGTAAAGAGATGAGAAAATAATTAGACTAAAATGAAAGATAGCACTATAAGTAAATATGGGGGAAAAACAGAGAAGACAGAGAAAGAAAATCCAAACCAAACAAAAAGAAACAAACAAATAAAACTTTCTGGATCTTTTGTTTGTAGAGTTCACTGGATTTTGTCCTGATGTTGTTGGATCTGGACCCTTGGTGTGTGGGTCCAGGGCCTCCCTGTCACTTCTCCTGTGCTCACCAATGTGAGGTGCTGTCCCTGCCTGGCCCTGGGCAACCTGGTTGAAGCCCTGCAGGGTGGCTCCCCAAGTAGTCTGATAGGTGGGACCTCCCTAACCCAGAGGGTGGGTCTGCTTTGGGTCTCACCACTTGAATGTATTTGTTCTGGGCTGCTTTCCCTTCTCCCACAGAACTGGGCTCTGTGGGGTATCTGGTCCCAGTCAGGATGATTTAAACAGATTTGGGGGTAGTGTGTGTAGCTTATAGGATGAACAGGTGGGTGCATCCTCTCGGTCTAGTGCCTCAGCTCTGCCTGGGTTGCTGGCACCCCCTTGTAGCCATCCTAAGCAGGAGGAAATAATAAAAACAAAACCAAGAAAACCCAGCCCTGCTTGGCTCTCTAATTTTTCAGCACTGCTGGCTGTCTCTGGGTGGGGCTTCTGCCCAGGCTCCCACAGGGCCAGATGTCCTCTGAGTTGCCAGGCCCTGTCACATGGGCACAGATTTCCACCCAGAGCCATTCCACAGGTGGAAGGGGCGCCTCCTCTCCACTCAAGGTGAGGTGGATTACACCTCTTTCCCAGGGCACTCTGGCCCCCATCCTGCTCTGTCAAGTTTTTTCAGAGAAAAAGGGGCCCCTCACATTCACTGCTGGTTGATCCACTCAGACCTCTTTGCCACTCTGGAGTTCTGTTGAGTGGCTCCTCCCCTAGACACAGATCAAGGTGAACTTCCCAGGCTGATGGTGGAACCAAGCACTAGCTTTTTGCCTGTCAGAGTGAGGTCTGAGTCCGCCTGGTAGACGGAATCATCACTGATTCCCATTGTCCGATGCTCCGTGGGCTCTCCTACCCTTCTTTGTTGCTCTGGTTTGAGGATCCCTGTGTGAGCCTGAGGTCCCATGCTCTTAGGGGATAGGAGTCGTGCTGTCACACTTTCCCTCCAGCTTCCCAGCCACGCTGCACATCTGTGCGAATTGGCTCGTCCACTCCGCATCTTCTGTCCCCTCTCTGTACTCCCCACTCACAGTATTTCAGGTCAGCTTTGCAGATGTATTTTTAGTGGTCTTTTAGAAAATGACTTCCTTTTGATTTAATACTTGGTACAAGACATATTTCATTAATAGCACTTCTAAATTTAATTAAATATTAAATTATTCCACAAGCAATAATCATTATAAACTTTTTCTCACAGTGGAAAAGTTGATCTTCTTATATAAACTTAACCATGCTTGTTTCTCTAAATCTGCAGTACTTAACCTTGTAAGTTTTCTTGCTTTCCAGGTGATGCATTTAAACTAGATATTTCATTTCTGTGTTTTTCTTTGATTTGATTGACTTGTACTATTCTACATACTTTTTATTTCTTATATATATTGAGCAAGTAGATGCGGTCCTTGTGTTGCAGAGCATGCAATTTCTTGCTGTTTCATCGACTCTTTTCCTGTGAACAAATAGAATGTCTTTACGTTAATTTTCTAGTTAGAATAGGTCTGTGCTTGAAAATTACCCAGAGAAGGCTGCTGCATCTTAATAAGTACATTAGTAACATAGGTAACAGACTTGTTTAATGATTTATGTTACTTCTAACCAGATACAACTTCATAAGATATGCAAAGGAAGTGAATACCTAGTCTTTTCCAGATAATTTATTTGGTGGGAATAGTGACAGTAGAAGTCATCTGTAAGCTAAAGATGAATGGTGGAATGGAAGAATCATAGGCAGGAAAAGATATTGACCTAAGAAAGGAGAATGGTACTTGCACTGTGTTTTCTATATCTTTGAAGGTTAAGAAAAACATTATGTACTTTATATTTTATTATATTGATGGCTAGCATTTGGGTTCTCTCTTCTGCACCAGTATAGTTTGAAAATCGGAACTCACCACAGAAAGCATTATGCTGTTCCAAATTATCTGACAGTTACATAATTTGAAACAAATAATTATATGGAAGAAGATGATCTTATTGGGAAGAATTTTGTGATAATGAAGAGAATTGAAGCACATAGAAGATTACATTTCACTGGGTACTGTGTATTAGTCAGGATGCTTTCAGTTGCAAGTGACAGAATCCCCAGTGGAAACTAGTTGGAAAAAAAACAAAACAAAACTGTAGATAGAGAAAAAAGGAAATTAGTTGAAGCAAACTTAAAAAAGAAAAAAAAAGAAGAGGTACTGTAACATTGCCAGGACATGTCCCTCCGTCTCTTGGCATAACTGTTCTGTCAGTGTTTGCTCTATTCTTTCCTGAAATGACATAAGAAAATTATACAACAATTGTGCATCTTTGTGTTTCCTACACAAAAACTTAGAAATTGTGTGTGTATGTGTGTGTTTTAAAATAAGAGCAGAAATAACTCCAGAGAGCACTTAATTGGGCTCTGTCAACACTCAGATCCCTTCAGCCATTCCCTCCCCGTCCCAGCGCTGGCCTTGGCCCTGTGCATGCTACGTGGGGCTGCTAGTCTGGCCCTTAATAGAGCACATTTCCACATGCTCCAGCCAACCTCTGCATTCCTTCCCCAGGAACCATGTGTTGTCTTCTGAGCCACTTTTTGTTCATTTCAGCAGATGCTCTCATTTCCCTCATTAGATTTAAATTCCTTGAGAGCAGGGCCCATCTTGAGTTTTTTTGTATTCCTCATTTTTTTATGTAAGGTGCGAAGGATATAGCAGGAGTTTCATAAGTATATATTGTGATTTTTATTTGATTTTCTCCCAGAAGCATATTTTCCATTCAAAGGCTTATGGTAGGCTCAATTATATTTAACTGGTTCCTGATTTCTTAGTCATATCCAAGTTTCTGTTAACCCACAGTGAAGTATGTATGATGAAGGAGAGAGGTTGCCTGAAGTATATGAGTTTCGCTTCAGGACATTTAATTTGTCTAATAAATTAATGTGTGTATGTATGGATGAGTGTATATTTATGTTTTACATTTGATTTTTTCCTAATTATCGTTGGTGACTTGTTATAAATGTGATAAAAATTAACCTATAGTATCAGGAAGAAAAGGAAGAAACATGAAAGGGCTTAATTAATCCAAAAAAAACTCTGTATTAGTATACCAAGATATGATTGCTGTCATGTAACAACAGAATGTTTAGGTTCTCTCAATAACATGTACAGGTATCTTAGTTGGTTGGAGCATTGTCCCCATACGCTAAGGTTGCAGGTTCGATCTCCATTTAGGGTACATACAATGAGCAACCAATGAATGCGTAAATAAGTGGAACAACAAATTAATGTTTCTCTCTCTCCAACCCCTTCCTCTCTCTCTCTCTCAAATCAATCAATAAAAAAATTTAGAAAACAACATTATATATCTTCCAGATATTAACAACATAAACATATGTACTTTCATTGTACACTGTATATACAGTAACCCAGGGGGAGAGCATGAATGCTGAAAAGAGGGTAATTACAAAGGTGTATTTCTGTATCTGATGCATAACTACAATCAGTATGCTTTTTTACAGGATTTGACATGATACTGAGAACATAGTGATTAATTGAAGGTAATTTTAAAATGAAAGACTTTTATTTATAGGCATTAATTTGTTAGGATCAGAGAATAGGGCAGTAAAGAATAGGTGAAAATTTTATTGAATACTTACTCTGGGTCCAGCACTGTGCTTTACATACATTCTAATCAAACTTCCCTTCCATCCATGAGGTGAATACTATTGCAGATAATATACCACTTTACAGATGAGGAAATTAAGACTTTGAAAAGACAGTGAATAATCTAAGGCAAGTCTGGGTCTAACCCCATACCCTTGATACTACGAGGGATGTGGGGAACACTCCAGGAAGCACTGTCTATGTAAGGGGAATGTGGCAGGGCAGACATCTGATTTTTCAGCCATCCATTCTACCTGCATCCCTGGCAGATATTACCCAAATATCTTAGGATCTAAAAGCAAGTGCAGTAGTCCCCCTTATCTGCTTGTTTATTTTCTGTGGTTTCAGTTACCTGTGGCTTGAAAATATTAAATGGGAAATTCCAAAAAGAAATAATTCATAGGTTTTAAATTGTATACCTTTCTGAGTAGCATGATGAAATTTTGTTCTGTCTTGCTCCATCCTGCCTGGAATATGAATCATCCTTTTGTCCAGCATCTCCACACTGTATATATTCCCTGCCCATTAGTCACTTAGTAGCCCTCTAAATTATCAGATCAACTGAGGTGGTATTACAGTTCTTGTGTTCAAGTGATTCTTATTTTACTGGCCCCAAAGCACAAGAGTAGTGATGCTGGGAGTTCAGATATGCCAAAGAGAAGCCATAAAGTATTTCCTTTAAGTGGAAAAGTGTGTATGTATAAGAAAAAACATAGTATATATAGGGTTTGGTATTATTGTGGTTTTGGACATTCACTGGGGGTCTTGGAATATATCCCCAAAGATAAGGGAAGACTACTGTAGCTACAGTAGGCTATTGACTCACAGTTCTGTGAAGAAAAAGATTGAACATTTGTTTCTGAGAAAAGTTGAACCAAAATAGAGAGTACCCTAAAATGTTATAGACTTTCAAGAAGTGTTTTAGGCAAGAGGAGTTTCCAGTTTTTTCCTCAGAAATGCTCCACAGCATTGTGCCCTGGGAGTAATGGAATATACATTACCCCCCTTCTAGAGAATTGTTTGTTCTCCTTTGGAGATGTAATCTGGTCTAAATATTGGCAACTTCCCATTTGATTCTTCTATTGTCGTTACAATTTCCTACCCTAATGAAAACCCCTCAGAGAGTTTGTTACATTGGTTGGTGGTATTAACCTGTCAACAGCTGGATGAAACAGAAGTTAGAAAATAGACTTTCGAGGTTAGGAAGCTAAGTAACCAGAAGAACCAATTTGTCAACTCAAATCATCTCGGAGATGGAAAAAATTATTGCACAGTGTGGAAAATAAAAGATTATAGTGAGCTCCTATTTTGTTTTATTCTTTTCCAGCTTGATAATGTCCAGAAAACAGAAAGTGTTCATGTTGACTTTTTTTTTTTATCCTCACCCGAGGACATTTTTCCATTTTTTGTACAGATAGAGTGGAAGGGAGAGAGAATAAGAGAGAGAGGGAAACATCGATGTGAAAGGGACACATCGAGTGGCCGCCACCGCATGACCAACCAGTGCCGGGACAAACTGCAACCGAGGTACATGCCCTTAGCGGGAACCGAACCCGGGTCTCTTCGGACCTCAGGCGGACGCTCCAACCGCTGAGCCAAACCGGCCAGGGCCATGTTGGCTTTCTTTGTGAGAAGGTGTGATAATGTTTATATTGTCGTTCGTTATGTTTATTTGAACATTTATCACGAAAATTGCAGGCAGTTTTTATCCTTCTGGATTAAGTACTAGAGGCCACAGAAATCTGAAAACATTTGAAAGGTAAGGAGTCTGAGACTTCAGTAACAGCCTGTCATTATTTTATTACTTAAAAAAATTGTAATCCTTGTGTTATCTTTTAATACTGATATCATAATACATTTTTCATATTTAGGGACTTGATAGTATATAGGGAATGAACTTCACTTGCTGGTTTTATAAAACATATTCTTTCACAATATTTAAGAATATAGTATAGTAGTTTTTAAAATTTAAATTTAGTGTTCTTTTAAAATAGGTATTCTTTATGCTCTGTTTGTTACAAGAGCAAAGACATAAGATTCCTTTGTGAAATCATGAGATGGTGGTGTTCACGACAGAAAACACATGTTTCTCATGAGTGTTGGCTGGGTGCTCACTTTCAATTACTTGTGTTTTGTTTTCCCTAGTATAATTCTTTATAAAATAAAACCTTACATACTGACATGGCTTGAAATAAAAGCCATTATTGGAAACCTCTGTTTCTTAATAAGGCTCAAAGCTACATTTCTCTATTTTTAGTGTGAATCTATGTTTCTTTTTTCAGGGTATTTCAATGGACTGTGAAATCCAAACTACATTCTTTAAATAGTAAAGCAAATATGCAATTTAAAATAACCTATGCCTTTTTTTTTTTTTTTTTTAAGAAGCACAAAGAAAAGTTGTTAACTTTTACTAGATTATCTTTTTTTTTAATTGCATTTGTGCATATAAACACAATTCATGAATGGATAATCCATTGGTTAATTTCAAAATGTCACTCTAATAAAACAATACCAATGAAAACAAATGCTAAAGGCCAAGAAAACTTGTAATAATCAGGCAGCACATATTGAAACATAATAATTCTGTAGGAGTTTGTTTTTAAATAAATTTTATGTACTCCTTATTATAATAATGTTTTCTCTTAAAAGTAGCATATTAATTGAAATGTCATTAATTTAATATTTTATAATACTTTGAGGGTTTTCACTTACTAAAGATGTTCTGATATTAATTCTTTTGTAAAATGAGGAATGAGTTTTAAAAATAAATACTGTTCTTTGTGTTCATACATTTATTTGTTGTATACTGTATTATTCTTTGTTAGAGTGAAGGACACATATTTATTTTATTTACAAATCAGACAGTCTTTATTTCATGTGGAAATATTTTTAACTGACACAGTCGATCAACTAATACTCTTCCTTACTTCTGTAAAACATGACAATTAATATTCATTCCATGCTAAACAGTAGAATTGTATATCTAGAAGGGTTAGTTATATATGTTCTCAACCCTGTTTATGCTGATTGTATTTGTAGTTTAATTAATTTACAGAATTACCCTATCAAGAAATCAATGAAAGTGAGTAGGGGATAGAAAGAGGGTTGTCCTATGAAAACTTAGATGAATCCTTTGGAAAGACTAAAGGTGAGCTGCTTTAGGGGGAAAAAAATGCTATTGCTCAAGGTAAGAAAGCCAGCTGAAAAAAAGTAGAAAAGAATTAGTGGAAACAAACTGTGCAGCTGAGAAAAAGCACAAATGGTTGCAATTTCTTTAAGACAGATATCAGTGGAAACTGGGATCAGCAGACTTGTGCCCCTGAGAAAAGACTTAGGTCAGACAAGAGATTGGTTAATGACATCCACTTACATCACTTACATTCAGAATAAATTATTGCATGTGTTTATTGTTTTTTAACTCTCATTTTGAAACTTTTCTTTTTTTTAATATTTATTAATTTATTTTTGTTACAGATGTTTCTCCTTTTTTTCAATTAACGAAAAAACTATTCCTTTAAGGTTGAATGAGGCCTTCTGCCCTAATGATTATTATTCAATATTCAATATATGTTTGCTTCACAGATTTCCTTTCAGTTTATACGGTGTATGTCTATGTAAAACTTTTGTCAGCTGTTTCAAACAGATAAGTATCTTCTGTCATGTGAAAGTAAATAGAAAAAGGATTTGTTTTTTCCTAAAACTCTTTAAAAACGTGCGGTTAAACTTTAAACTAATTCTGTAGAAATGGTGTGTTTTTAAGTGAAACTCAACAAGTATTTAATTAAACATTAAATATTTAATTGACAAATGCCAATTTTTAACTTAATTATATAAAATCTAATTTAAAAAAACCCATCTATTTCACAGTGTTAGGGGACCAGTTCAGTCAGGTGCATTTGTATGCCTGAGATTTAATCGTGCTGCGGTTCTGCTTGTGTAACCATTTCAACAATTCCAGGAAAATCCTTTGTTGTTTAGAAATGAAATTGACTCATGACCCACCTGCTTTATCAAAATGGTCCACTTTGGTTTTCTTTCATTTGGATAACTTCTAATCATGAAAAAATAAACGACATTTTGAGACAGCATATAGAAATAAAACTTGAAGCGATTTTTAGTGGTAGAATGCTGAAATGCATCTTGATTATTGCAAAGCATTGTAAGCACAAATGCTAATATAAACCATGCAGTCTCAAAGGTACTAAATGCTTGAACCGTCTTCTCTGCCACTATGGAAGCCTGTTCATTTTGGCTGTTAGACCAATAATAATTTATATACCACACAGATAATGACCAACCTGTGGTGCTATTCTCTTCTGGATTTATAACGTTTGTGGAAATGAAAAGAAAAATCCATCTACTGAGTGACATTGTAGAGGAATAGACTTTTTAGCTGTCCAGATAATCCTTAGAGGGCATGGTGTCTCCCTTATGAATCTGCTAAGATTCAGAGTCTGCCCTTAGGTTTGAGGAAGCAGTTTGTTCACCAGGATTCGGTCTTTTCCAAATGAGAGTCATATTGTCATTTTATTGTTTATAATGAGAAAATAAGACAGACTTAAGAAAATCGGACATCCACAACCTTTAGCTAGGACAGCCTTTCATTGTTGGCAAGCTCTTGGGGAACCCATTATAATCACACTGTTCTTGGTAGGCCTAGAAGCAGGGAAGGGAATGCACTGGGAAATTTCGGTGTCTTTTGTGAAAACAAGCCCAGGTTTTAAACTTGGGCTGTGTACCATGAACAGTTATGCATTCTTGTCCCTGCCAGGGTCCCGTGCATACTGATCTGCTGTGCAGGCACCAGTCCTGCCCTTATGGAGCTTCGGTCTGGAGAGGAGGCATCTTGAGCACATGCTGAGGCTCTGTGAGAACGTGAGGTGGGGGATCAAACCAGTCTTGGGTCCTGTGGACTTGACACCCATCTAAGACCAGAAGAAAGATGGCGTTGACTCATATGGAATGACGGACAATAAGCACAGCAGGCAGAGAAACTGTGTGCAGAGGCCTAGAGGTGAGGAAGGGCAGATTTCTGAGCACAGGGGAGTAGGCAGTGCCGAGAGCCAAGAGAGGAAAGGGAGAGTGGGCAGGGCTGGAGGGGCCGGCTAGTGTCCACTGCCCGCATGGATGTCCCTGTGCCTTGCCTTGCTGCCTGCTTGGTACTCCACTTCCCAGTGGCTGCCCCATGTGCCCAAGTGAGGGCTGCTGTCCTCCTTCTAGTGTTCCCTTTCACTGGAGAGAGTCCACATCTGCCATGTTGGTGGCTAGAGTTGTCAGTGACATGGTCTGTGTGTTCACTTTAGAACTTTGTCGGCATAGAGCTTGGTTGTGAGTGAGTGGGAGGCTGAACCAGGAGGCATGTCTCAGCAGCTGTGGCATAGTACTGAGAATGGTCTCTCTGTTCTGATGATGGGGGTGCCATTGCCATTTCTTCGTTCTTCTGTCTCCCTGTGTAATCCTCATTTTTTTATGCAAGTATATTTCAGATGGGTTACTGCATCAACCCACGTTAAAATCTTTTTGGTAGAAGGGGAAGCATGGCTTTGATTGCAGCTGGGATCCTGGTTAGGATGGCCTCATGTGTCCATTGCCTGAGTAGGACACACCTGTGTTCCTCTGCAGGCCGGGGGCAGCCAGGGGCTGGGGCATCACCCCTTTCTACCTACCTTGATGGGCATTGCTATGGATCTCCATGGATGACAAGGTGACAACAGTGGATTGACATGGCCTTTTCTTTGATGTATTTCTTTAAAAGGTTACTTTATCTTTGTGATCCATTGTATTGAACTAGAAGTTTTTGACTTTGAGGTGGCAGCCTCATTTGCCATACCTCTCAGTTCTCAGATTGCCTTCTGTCATGGCAGGGTTGTGTCCTGCTCCCTTTCATCCCCTTTGCTAATTGTGGCATCGTCCTGATCTTCCACTCTCTCTCTTGAAATACAGATCTGATTATGTATTGCTTTCTTTCAAAAGATTGAGAGGAAATAGCTGTCTCCTCATGTATCTACTTTTCCTTTAAAAGATGCTTAAAATCATCATACTTACCCTCTGATTTTAGCGTTTGCCAAATCGTGAGCAGGGTTTGGAGTCCAGGAGTGCCTGTGTGTTGCTATTTCGGGATCTCCTAGTGACAGCAGCCAGATTCCAGTGAAGCCCATAAACTGATAGTTTAGGGCAGGCTTGCTATTGCCGTAGGCAGTCAGGGACTGCAGGCCTCGCCAGCCTCCTGGCTCAGGACATTCATTCCTCCTGAGGTGGCTTGTCCTTTCTGGTGATAGATTGAGGGAGACAAGCAGCACATGGGCAGACAGACTCCCCGCCCAGGCATTTGGTGCCATTTAACAGTTTCCTTGCACTCTTGACATTTTCATTTCCCTCCTCCACCTCGCTCATCACTAACTGTTTGCATCTTTTTTCTCTACACCACAGTAATACAAAATGACACGACACATCCAGCCTCCATTATTCACTTTATATGCTGTATTCTAGCCAAATTACACAGTGGGTTTTACACGTGCTGAGCCATGAAAGGGGCATTAGGGTTTTAATTGTGTGCTGGTCTTGTGCAGGGCATCATTCAAGGTGGACTGAAATTTTCATGAAGTGTTGTTGCCAAAAAGTGATATAATGAAAGGTGTTTCATTTGTGATTTACTGATGCTAGCTTGGGCTTGCCTTATTTATGAAGAAGCCTCTTTCCCAGAACAGAACAATGAGGATTTTTAGTCCCATTTCTTTGGGGAGAGAACCCTGATGTCTGCTGTTCATTGCCAAATGCTATTCTGGACTGTGAGGCAACTCAAATGTAGCTACATAGAATTTGCCTCTTTATCTCCATAACAATCCCTAGGAGGCCTGAGAATCTATTTAAAATCTTGAGACCTCCTTTAAAAAAGGTAGCTTCCTTTCACAAATTCAGGGTGGGGGCAAAAGTAGGTTTACAGTTGAAAGTGTGAAACACAGAGTTTATCCTTGTATTATTTTTTATGTATTAATTATATTATATTCCATATTAACAACTGTAAACCTACTTTTGCCAAACCCTGAGTATATATTTAAGTGAACAAGTTAAATGCAAAGGGTGGCAGAATACTCAGTTATTGATGTATTTTTCAACGATTTCACCTTCAGACTTAGACTGAATCAACTGGCCTCCTTACTTCTTGTCTCCAACAATGTAATCTCCAGTCACATTAGGGATTGCACACTTAGGCTGTTTACTCTATTTTGAGTGCTTGCTTTCAATTCCTTATAAAGACTTTTTATTGGTAGGGTAGGAGGTGATACCTGAAGCATACATGGCTGACAGAGAAAGGGCAAAGCATAATGTCTTACTTATAGTAGGTGCTCAGTAACAAGCAGGATTGTATAGGGACAGGCAGAATTCTCATGCACAATGCTTAGATCAACTTCCCCAAACACTTGGAGCTCTGTCCTTCCCTCAGGGGGAGCCTGCTGGCTTTCTTGAGACCACAATTAGACACACTTTGTAATATGCTCCTATCCGCTTACTGGCAGGATGAATCACTGGGGTAAGAAGGGATTTGTACAGGAGAACAGGAAAGTCTTTGCACAGGATAGAGGGATGGAGAGATGAAGAGACAGATCTCACTAAGAAACCATTGATGCATCGGCAACAAAATTTTATTTTTAAAAAGCGATTTTTCTTTTCATGAGAAATGACATTTAGCATCCATCTTCCTTTAGTTTTCTGACACTCAAAATATTCATAATACCAGCTAAGGCAGCACTGATGTGACTTTCAGAAGCTCCCATTACAGATGTGGTTCAATTTCTGAATTCCACTAAGAGAAAAGAAGACCTGAGATGGGCAGCTGGTTCTGTCTCCTGCTTCAGCTGCATCTGTGGGCCATTCACACTGCTCTTGTGGGATTCCTGCCAATGAGTTTGCTGCTCCAAAGATCTTGGCCCTGACTGAGTTCTCAGTAGGGGAAAGTTGGGAAGAGTCTTTGGGAAGGCAGTGACAGTGAATGTGCCAAGAGAAGAGGAAATCTGTGTCTAGCCAATTTCCAGGCTAGTAAATGGGAACATCACCCACACTTGGTCAGGAGAATATCTTTCACCCAACCATTCATGAAAATGAAGTCATGGATAAAAATAAACTGGGTAGTTCATACAGATCCAGTAATCCTGCAGAAAGGTGAGCATGTTTCTATTGCAGACTTGTAGGTCCTACTACATGGGAAACCACGTACATCTCTAGCATATGTTACTCCTGGTGGACTCCTAATTTATACCTTCTTTGTCCTGGTTGAGTAAGTACTGAGTGAGATCCTGAGGATAAGGGAAAGAGCCTGAATAATAATTATTACTACTGTGAATGGTTTTCTTTGCAAGTGGCAATATAGTTTGCCACACATGTTCACATATATAATCTCAATAACATATTGATGCTAATGACTATGTCTTGTTCATGTTTGCACCTCTTTTAACAACCTGGAATACTTCTTGGCATCTAGTAGATATTTTGTTCTTGTTTGAAAAGTAAGTGTATTATAACCTCCGCTTCTCACAGCAGGCCTGTGTGGCAGGCATAGTGGTCACAGGCCAGGACATTGTTTTCTGAGGGGTAAGTGGCTGGTCAGGGTGGGGAGGGCAATCCTTTCTGCATGATGCTGTCTTTTCAGAATGACCAGGCCACTAGTAGCCATGGGGAGAAACTACACCCTTTCAGAGCACACTGGCTCTGAGTAGGCATGCACTACACACTTCACAATTATTTATCCCTCAGTGTTTTAAACTAGTAAAATTTTCTTGTATTGGTGACTGCTTATTTGTAGCCCCATCTAAAAATAAGTTTTTGTCAGAATGGGACTTTTCAGTTAAATGAGCCAATATTTATTGGGCAACTACTATGTGGGAAGCACTATTCTAGGTGCTGGGGATATAGCAATGAACAAAACACCCTCAAAATCACTACCTTCCCGGGGCATGTGTGCACTCTTATGAGGATGTATGGTGGGGGGAAGAGTCAGAAAGTAAGCAACTAATTAAGTGTTTTAGTTATCTTTTGCTGTACAACCAGCCACCCCCAAACTGAGTGAACTAAAAGCATAGCAACCATTGCTTTTGCTCAGGAATCTGCAGTTAGGACAGGGCCCAGTAGGGAAGGCTCGTCTTGGCTTTATGTAGCCTTGGCTGGGGCAGTTCATGGGAAGGCTGGAGCAGGCCTAATGCACAGTGAAAATAAGAGGCCCCTTGTCTGAAAAGCAGAAAAAAAGTGCCGCTGTAGGTATTAAAATATAGAAGATTTCCTTTCCTTCCATGGTCTCTTTCTCAACATGCCATGCTGTTTTTATTTGCTTTTTTGTTTAAAAATGTTTTTTTAAATTGATTTTTTAGAGAGAGAGAAAGGGAGTGGGATGGGAAGAGAAAGACGGACATGAAGGAACATCGATTAGTTATCTCTCATAACCCACGCCATGGGCATGTGCCTTGAATGGGAATGGAACTGGTGATCCTTTGGTACATGGGATGACACTCAACCAACAGAGCCACACTGGCCATTTGCTTTGTAATGATGGGTTCCCTTGGACTTGGGGATACTTGCTGGGAACTAACTACAGACCATCACTGGCACCTGGGAATTCTACCTTGTAACTCAACACAAGCAGCCCACCAACTGCCAGCCCCAAGACAGATGCTCTGTGCCCTGGGCAGAGGTGGGGGCATCAAGCCAGGCTGCTCCTTTTTGGTTGAGCCTGCCACCCAATCCACAGAGGACTGGAAACTCTCAGGGGAGTGCAACCTCCATGCTGGATGTGCTTGGTACCTGGATGGGTGGATAGGGGCTCGCCCATGTAGTCATTTGTCACACGTGCCATAGCTGCCAGCTCAGGATAGGGAAAGTCCCTGCCATGCTACACCCTGAGACACCACAGGATACCCTCCCTGTGCTTGCACCAGGCCCTGCCTGGAGGAGGGACTAGTCACTGAATGAGGGTAGGCAGGGGAGCCAGGAACTGGGGAAGTGGGAAGCTAAGAACCTGTCCTGGGACAAGGAATCCTACAGGAACCAAGGCTCCAAGTCCCTGGTGCCTGTTCCATTGGCTCATGAGGCTTCAGGTACAGAATACAAATTCAGAGGTAAAATTGTTAGGGATTTCAAGACTGTGACCACAGAGCGTTAAACCCCAAATGTAAGCCCTTGTGAGCACAGGGCGCTGTGTGACTGCACTGACCCCACAGATGGCTCTGTGCTGGAGGGGATGCTTCCAGGTGACTCACTTCTGTTTCCAGCAGGTTGGTGCTGGCTCTGGGCTGGGAGCTTGATTCAGGCTGAGATGGACAGAGAGGGGTTTGGGCCTCTTCCTGTGGTTTGGCTTTCCCTGTAGCATGTAGGAAGGATTTCAAGAATGAGTGTCCCTGGAGAGCCAGGCAAAGGCTGCATTGCATTTTATGGTCTAGCTTTGGTAATCTCAGGTTGCTGCCACCAGACTTTATTAGTAGAGGTGATCACAAAGGCCCACCCAGGCTCAAGGGGAGAGCACACAGTCGCTCCCTTTTGTTTTGGGAGTGGCAAGGTTCTTGAGGAACATGTGGGTCTGGAAAAATTGCTAGAGCTGTATTTTTAGACAACATAATCTGCCACCATAAGTTAATATAGAGATGGGGATAAGTGCTATGGAAAAAAAAATAAAACAGAGAAAGGCAGAAAAGGAATATTGGTGGGGAGGAGATGGTTTCAGACATGAAATACCATGATCAGGTCATACCTCCTGATATTTGAGGGAAGTTAAAGATGGTGCCATATAGATGCCTGGGGAAAGAGCTTTCCAGACAAAACAGTGAGCCTGCTTCTGGTGAATTGTGAAATGCAGAAGCAAAGTGAGAGTGGAGGAGAGTCCTGGGAGAGGGATTCCAAAAGGGAACAGGGCTCAACCATGTCCGGTTTAGTAGGACTCTGGAAGGCTATTGCTTGAATATGGGAAGCCGTTGGAGGTTTTTCAACCAGTGTCATATGGCCTGACTCACTGTTTTACAAGATTACTCTAGCTGCATTTTATAGACTAGATTGTAGAGTGGCAAAGGTGGAAGTGGGTGACCCTTTGGGAAATTATTGAAATATCAATACAAGAGTTATAGTTGGCTTGGACCCAGTGGTAACAATGGAAGTGATGAGCAGTGATCAGTCTCTGGAGATATTTTTAAAGGTAGAACCAGTAGGATTTGGTGACAGATTAAATTTGAATTAGGAGGGGACAGGTCAAGGCTGAGTACACAGTTTTTGGCCTGAACAACTAACTGGCTTGATGATGTTGCCATCGACAGAGATAGTGAGGACTGGGAGGAACAGGTTTGAGAGATGGGGTTTGATGAGGATTATCAAGTTTGTCTTGGACACTTAAGTTTGAGGTGTCAAAGACATCTAAGTGGAGCTGTTAAGGTTGAAATTGGATGTGTAGGCTGGCGGCTGTGGAAGCGGTCAAGCTTGGAGATAAACATTTTGCAGTTGTTACCAAAACATTAATAAGCCAATGAATATATTTCCTGGTAGGAGTCCCTGTATGCATCCAGTTAATTTGCCATTGAAGGTGAATATACTTTTTATATTTAGACTGATAATTAAGTCAGTGTTATTATCACATTTCCTCAACCTATATATTTGGATAGAAATTATTTTCAATCAGCCACTCAGTTTTCTTTTAAGGGGTATGTGCATCCCCATGGATGTATTTGTATATATTGCTTTCTAAAAATCTCAGACATGATCCACTTTTAAGATATCATATAATTTGTGGTTTTGTTTTAGCTTATCTAGATTTTCAAGGTGTTCAAATTTTCATTTAAATGATATTTTATATGCATTGTATTTATTAACTTGTACATTGGTTCAGGCATATCATATAGAATTCCATTACCATTTCAGCAGTGTTCCAAAATTGGGAGACCAAATTATTCCTCCTTCTGTCTTCCAAGTGATCTGTTTCTTTTGAAAGTATCATGATTTAAAAGAGCACTTCTATTAGGATATGTGAAGCTATTTCTTTGGATCAGTATGCTTAGCCTAAAAATACTTGAGTCAGGGTTTTATAGAGCAGGTGTATTTAAATGTTGTTACTATTCTATGAATCATAGGTGGCAAATATTCTACTAGAGTAAAACAATGAGATACAATGATTGATGGCAAAACGACAGGATGTGTTTTGACCTTAGGATAAAGACATATCAGAAAATATTTTAAAGATATATTATTAAAATACATTTTATGAAATAATTTTTGTTGTCGTTAATCTTCACAGGAGGATATTTTTGCATTGATTTTTAGATAGAGTAGAAAGGAGGGAGAGAGAGAGACATTGATGTGAGAGAGGCACATCAATTGGTTGCCTCCCTCTGGACCACAACTGGGACTGGGAATCAATCCTGCAACCCTTGGGTCTGAGGACTGATGCTCTAACCACGGAGCCAAATCAGCCAGGGCTGAAATAATGTTTTAATTAAGAAAAGAAAAACCTTAAGAGGTAAAGCTATTAATGAAAGTTTTAGTTAAAAAACACATTTATCCCTGGATTTAACATTCTTTTTCCGCCCCTGCACCCTTTCCTCCTTAATTCCCTGTATATATCCCTTAACCTCCCTCCTCTATTTCTCCCCTCCCCTCCCCTACAAAGACCTGGATTCTCGCTTGCAAGGGGGAAATTGAAAAATAGATGGAGCCCTGGCCAGTTTGGCTCAGCGGTTGGAGCATTGGACTGCAGTCCGGGGAGACCCGGGTTTGGTTTCTGCTAGGGGCGCATGCTTCGGTTGCTGTTTGTCCCCGGCTCTGGGTGGCGACCACTCGATGTGTCCCTTTCACGTCGATGTTTCTCTCTCTCTCTCTCTCTCTCTCTCTCTCTCCTCTCCCCCTCCCACTCTGTCTGAACAAAATATGGAAAAATGTCCTCGGGTGAGGATAAAAAAAAAAAAAAGAAAAATAGATGGAAAGAAAACCCATGTTAGATCACATCTGTATTACTTTCTCTTTCCACCACAACTGAACCTAAATAGAGCAAAGTTACCAGAGTGCTTGTGTAGGATAGACACTGGGCAGCCTTATGCTTTGGTTAACAGTAGTATTTTAGTTTAATTAAGGGAAAGGCTCTAATACCCAATGGATCTTAATAACACTGTGCCAGCACTCAGGTTATGGTATAGATCTAATTCCACCCCCACAGTTCTAGGCTGAACCTTCTGAAACCAGCAGGCTGTTCTGTCCTGGGCCCTCTACTCCTCAGGCCCACATCTCAGGAACACAGTCTTCAGATGGGGCCCTGGTGTTTTTAGCTAAGTATGCTTGTTTTATGTATCCCCTCAACCAATCTTCTTCCACTATTTCCAGTATAAAACAATTTGCATAGCAGGTCTCAAAAGGCTTGTAAACCCTTATTATATTTGGAGATTCCAAGGCAATCAGAAGATTTTTTTTGCATCCATCTTCAGATAGAGCAGGAGAGAGAGAGAGAGAGAGAGAGAGAGAGAGAGAGAGAGAGAGACATCGATGTGAGAGAGACACATCAAGTGGTTACCACCCACACAACCCCAACTGGGGCCGGGTACAAACTGCAACCGAGGTACATGCCTTTAGTGGGAACCGAACCCAGGACTCTCTGGTCCGCGGGCTGACGCTCTAACTGCTGAGCCAAATCAGCCAGGGCAATCAGAAGATTTTTAGAGGGGATCAGCTGTTGGGCATGGTGGATAGGAAGGTATTAAGAGGAAGTCCAATGCAAGGATTAATGGTGTTACTTTAGGGTTGGCCTGGGGGCTGATAGGGGAAGCCTGTCTGCAGCTCCAGGCCACAGTTCAGGGGCACACTGATCGCTTTGTATTGAAGCACATTCTTAGTAAATAATGCTTGGGACCAACTCTATTAACATGCCCAGCTGAGAGTAATGTAAGCACAGTTACATGACTGATCATAATGCCAAAGCGGTTCAAGTATTAGGATTTATTAAGACTATGTGTTGTCTCTCACCAGACCATTTACATGTTGTCAGGTATTTCTAATTAATCATGAGCATAATTAATAGTTATAGTGATTAGATTGCCATTTTATGATGATCTGCAGTGTAACAGAGAACATGAAGCAACAAGAAAAATGAGGAGGATCACTTACGTCTGTATAATCAGAATCCGTCACTATGTGAGACTTACCCAAACAGTTCCCCTCTAAGGATTAATGTCTTGATGCCTCATTGTGTATTGGCTTACTGTAACAGCTAAAAATGAAGACAATTCTAATGTGAAATGGAACTTTCCTAGGGCCTTTAGTCCCAAACCACCAAAACTGAATTGTTTTAAAAGGATAATTTTATAATAATGATTCTAATTGAAGTATAAACCACTATGATAACTGTGGAGGAACCAGCAGGTAAATATATGGTTTTATATTCCTTATAAGCTCGAGTTAAGGTTCAGTATTTATAATCTAAAAAAAAAATGAAGTTTGGCATCTTAGAACTTTAATGAATTATTGGACATATTACAGACAGATTTTTAAATACCTTTTTTAATAGCTCTTGTTAACCTAAAGAGATGTTTAGTAAACTATCCATGGACTGATAGGGAAAGGACATTTGCATGGAAGTCACTTTTTACCCAGGGTTTACCCTGGAATGATTTCAAATAATTGCATAATGAGAGTAAAAGTTGCAGGACTGCATATAAACTGCATGCCACTTAATAAATTATTCATAGTAGCCCAAAGGTATAATTATTCAGTGAAATGAGAAGTAACAAAATTAGTTCTGTATTAATGTTTATTTATACTGTTAATTTTTTTTCCCCTTAACATGCTAACATTACCCTGCTTGAAGGTAACCTAAAGGCAATCCACATAAAATGTTCAATCAGGTTGGAATTCTCAGGGTCAATTGTGTTCATCCTTTTCTGTTTCTGTTGTTGTTGTAATTTGTTTGCTTTTAGAGAAGGGGTTTATTTTATATAAAAAGGAAAGTCAAACTCTCATGAAAGCAATCCTTTTTCAAAGGCCAAGAGCAATAAGGAATTTCACCGCAAGCATATGTGCAGAGCATGCTGACTTTTTCCCACGTCTCGTCTTGAATGAAGAGTTAGAAAGACACCTTTTTGTGTCCTGACAACAACACAAAATAAGAATTTCCTCCTCCTCCCATTTTACTGCAAGTAGCCTCTTCTGCAATCCATATCAGAAACCCTGATTCCTATTCTCTGATTTCATTATTATTGTTTCACTTTCAATTGCAACAGTTTTTTTGTTTGTTTTGTTTTGTTTTTAACACATTTTAGTTAAATAGTTCTGGCTTCTACACTTGACCCCCATGGTATCCACAACAAAAGCATACTTCAGAGAAAGTCATTCCTCTCCTTAAATCTTTCCAGCAGGTTCTCATCTCAGACTGGAAACTGAAGTCCTCACAATGGCCTCTGAGTCCTGCCTGGTTTGGCCCTGTTACCTCTGTGTCCTCCTGTCACTTTCCTCTCATCCAGCCACGTTTCTCTCTTAGGCCTCAGCCTCCCTCCAGAATGCCAGCTCTGCTCACTTTCTCACCCTGGAAGGCCCCACCTTCTCAGTGAGGCTCACCAAGACTGCTCCGTGTAACTACTGTTCGGTGCACTCTCAGGCTCAGACCTTTTCTCCTTGCCTGGCTCTGTCTCTCTTCACTTTTGAGAACACTGTGTAATTCACCTTTCTGTTGTGTTCCTTGTTTATTGTCTATCTATCTTCTTGAATGGGAATTTTGGTGTGTTTGTTGTTGTTGAGTGATATGTGCCAAATGCCTTATAACAACATCTAGCACCTAGTAGGTGCTCTGGAAATATTTGAAATGGATGAATGAATGTGTGTGTATCCTGAAACTGTTCCATGAAAATGCTGCATGTTGCCCACACCGTTTGTTAACGAGAGCCCAAGTGCCGTGTTGTGAATGCTCAGTGACCAATAGGAGTTTCCAGTTGTCTTAGAAATCTTGGGAAGCAAGAGCAGGAAGCAGGGAAGCAGTTGAAGCAGGGGAGAGCTTTAGTAGGCTTAGGGCTAGAATTCAGCATGGTGACCATAGCCCATTCCCCCACCCCTGCTGGTGGTAGTGATAACAGGATGAGAACACACACGTGGCTTGGGTGTTGAGTGGGCAGCCTGATTTGTGTTGAAGTCCTGCTTTATGTTTCACCTGAGAGACTTTCATGAATTCCTACAGGTATCTGTCCATTTACCTACCTGTTTGGATCTCAGAATTTCTAGAGCAGTGGTGATTGCCAAGCTCAACTGATCTGTAAAGTGTGTGCTTGCTTCTTGAGAGACTAGGTTATGATTTGCTTGGAAACTTTTCATAGATGGAAGCAGTGAAGTAGAGAAAGTTTTTGGAAGAATTATTGTCAGAGATAAAGCTAAATGCAACGAGCAACTTCCCTGATGGACCGCTTGGCTGTTCCCTCCCCCTGCAACACACATAGGAGAGAGTTTGGGAGAGAATGCATGTTATCTTATATCTTTATTTAATCTAATGGATGGTTGAATTGCCTCATAGACTATATCAACATTAGCCTATAAAACCACACTGTCCAAGAAATATAATGTAAACCATAATTATAATGTAACATTTTCAAGTAAACACATTTTAGAAGTAAAACTTTTTATATAGTTTTATTATATATTTTAACATACTTTATTTAACCTAAATATCCAAAATAGTATTATTTCAACCTGTCATCAATGTAACATTTATTGATGAGATATTTTACATCTTTTTTAAAAACTATGCTTTTAAAATTTGTTGTGTATTTTACACTTACATCTCAATTTGGACTAGCCACCTTTCAAGTGCTCAGTAGCCATATGTGGCTGGTGGCTACTGTATTGGACAGTGCAGATATTATGAGTTTATGATAAGATTAAAAGCTTAGTGTGTATAGGTTTTCTTTCTCCTTCCCTTCCTCCTCCCTCTTTCCCTTTCTCTATTAAGGTTTGCTTTGATTCTAAGTATACTTTTAGTCTAAAAATTATATTGTAGCATGCTCGATGTTATAAAGTCAGACTGTAGAACAAACACAGAAAAAAAATGTGTATAACTGTAAGATGGTCATGAACATAGTTATTAGTTATGATAATAATATTTTCCCATGATAATTGGTGAATCAAGTAGCAAAGATATATCAAATAGAAGAAAAGAACTGGGATCTAAATAAACATTTATGTAGTAGTCTGATACATGTTTCCATTGTGGATAAAAAAAGGGCCTCAAACTAAATCTGACAAGCTTGGGGAGACCTGTATGACGAGCCTTACAAACTCAGAGACCTAAAGTAACCACATAGGATGATCTGAACATAAAAATTCCTTACTAAAAGCGAGCCATGGCATGTAGTCACATCCTAGGCCTGTAGCTTCCTTGACAAAGATCAGTCTTTACCTAAGTGAGCCAGTCTGTTGTCATTTGCATCTAAGATAACATCACTTTTCTTTTTCCAAAACTATTTTTATTTATATATTTTTGACTTTAAATAATTTTCTTTAATTTTTAAAATACAGTTAACATACAATATTATATTGGTTTCAGGTATACACCCAGTGATTAGACGTTATATAACTTACTAAGTGATCATCTTGATAAATCTCGTACCCATCTGCCACCATACCTACCTTTGAAATATAAGTAATCTCCCTTTCCAGCCCCCTCCGGGCACACCAACAGAGCACTAGACCACAAAACCCCTCAATGTTATCTTGTTCCCCTGAATACCATCTCTGTGTGCTTTGTGTTCTTTAACTATTCTGTACCCACCAATGTAAAAGAAGTATGGGTCTCTCCGTTTTCCTTTTTATCAGAGATTTTCCTTCTTGCTTTTTCACGCCTCCTTAATCTACCAGCAGTGGATTTCATGTAACCCTCCTATACCTTCTTCTACTCTAATGTATAAAATAAGCTGCAAAACTGTCATGCTCTGGAACATTTTCTCAATCTGTTCAGATTTTGCTTCCCAGCAATTGTCATCAGTTTGACTCAAATAAACTCATAAAAATTAACTACAGCCCAGCTGGTGTGGCTGAGCGATTGACCATTGATTGACCCATATACCAAGAGGTCGCCGGTTCGATTCCCGGTCAGGGCACATGCCCACGTTGTGGGCCAAATCCCCAGTGGGGGGCACGCAGGAGGTGGCTGATCAATGTTCTCTCTTATCGATGTTTCTATCTCCCTGTCCTTTCCTCTTTCTCTCTAAAATCAATAAAGAAAAAAAAAATTTTAAATTCACTATAGGTTTGGACGTTTCTTACATTGATACTATTTTGCTACATGAGTCTTAGTCTGGCTTGATAATTTATATACTATTGCTGTTTTGTATATAATAATATATATTTTTTCAAAACTGAGCTAAGGTTCATATATAGTAGTTATATCTTGCACCTTTCCAAGGGATTTTAGCTACTAAACACCCCAAATAAATTCTGAGTATTCTAAGGATACTTGTGATATGGTAATTTGATTGACTGTGAAAGATGACTGGAAGTGATAAATAAGATGAAGACAATAGCTCTTCAACTTGGAAATAAGTAGCACTACATTTTTGTTCCTAACCTTTTGAGCAAAACAAAGGTGACAACCTTTAGATTTAAAACAAACAAACAAACAAAAATGTTGCTTAAAGATGTTACAATAAAATGAAAACTTTATGTTGTAACAGATTCCTGGGGCACAGTTCTCTTTCACATTAGGTCTTTCAGTTCATTCTCTTCTATAAACACTGCCCTTCCTTGCTGTTTTCTACTCCCCCATCTCAACTCTGAAAGATAAGTAATTATGTACACACTAGCTAAATGTCTGGTAAAATCTCAGGGCAAAACTGAGTTGACTTGTGTGGAACTGAATTTAAAAACACTTGATGGAACATTGCTCCAGTCTCTGACCACTTGTCAGGTTGCATTTCCCGTGTTGACTCTGTTACAGGACCTGTGCCATGGTCCTGAGGGATGCTTTTTACTCTGCCTCTCCTCTCTGCTTCCTCCTGACTACTGACTCCAGCTTCTGAGGGCTGACAATCTAGCAGTTCTTCATTTTGCCACTCTCAGTTAGAAAAAATACGAATAGCCTAACTAAAATTTGTATTTGTTTTATTCCCAATCGTCTTTTAATGAAGAAAATATTTACATATAAAATAGAGGAGTGTTTTATTAGTTACATAAATGAATATATAATAATATGGAATACAAAACAATATTTTAAAGTAGTCTCAAAAAAAAAAAAGTGAATAGAGTTGTAGAAAATTAGTGATCATTTGTCATTAGTAAGTCATGGAAATATATTATTGGCCGTTGCAGTTGATCTTGGTTTGCATTTGGGGTTGTGATAGTTGAGGCTGTGATAATGGAAGAGAGAGCTAGACTTCTAAAAAGTCTTTTAAAATCCCATAGAGTTGCTTCAGTTTCAAATTTTTTCTCTTGATTTGAAAAAGAAATAAGCAAATTAAAGCATAAATGGAGCCAAGATTAGAATTTTATATAGTAACCTCTTTTTGGGTTGGTATTTCAAAGTACAAAAGTGGTGGTTTATATAAGTTTCATTCATACTTGGCAAGGTTAAGAGAAGAAGGTGGTCACCTATAATAAACACTGTTAGTTTTTAAATGTAATTTTTCAGGAAGAACCTTACCCTTTAAAGCACTCAGACTGGATTTATTCAGAATTAAATTAAATGAAAATTAATCCTTGGCACTGGTAAGAATCATAATTTTTTCAGGCATGTCTTTTAAGAACCCATTTTTTTAAATCGCAGTTCACAAACTCAATGAATGTTGGACTCCATGGTTACTGAAATGGGTGGAGTGCTTCCTTATTAATAGGTAGAGAGTGAAATAGTATTTATGATTTTTGTTTAAGGACACAGTGAAACATAGAAAAAATAATAATTTATCTTTTATAAAATGAGTCCAGTCTTTGGAAATATTCAAAATAGTAACTTGAAGGTTAAGCAAATTTTTTCATAGTTTAATCAACTTAAGAGTTTTGGAATGGTTGCTATTTGGTCTTTACAGAAAAAAAAAAAAAAAAAAATGTTTATTGGCCTTAGTTTAAACTGTTTAAAAATTAAACAAATATGTAGTTGTAGATAGTGGAATAAAGACACTTTCATTCCATTTTTTCTTTCCTAAAGCCCCCAACAGGAATATAAAGAATGAAAAAGAAGAAAATGCTATCTTCTGTTAAACAGCCATATCCTCAGACCACAAACTATAAGGGATATCTGCTGAATGTGATATTTGGACCAAAGGAGAGAAAATGCTGTGAGTGTACACAGTTCTCAAAATTGGGGCAGATACAGATTTCTTAGGTAGTCAGGCCTATAGAAATTAAATGGCTTCACTAAAATGATGAGACAGTCATGGTAGTTTGTCATGCATCCCAGAAAGCTGGAGGATACAGAACTGATGGAGGAGTAGAGACACTGTGCACAGTTGGGCAGACTATGAACTAACCAACTCCAGGGACCTCGTTACCATTAAAATGTATGTGAATGGAGTCCCCTGAGGTGAATGCCCTACCTGTGTGCCTACCCAAACCACCAAGGTGAGTAAATGCCACCTTTTGTCTGGTACAATATCCTAAAATCAGGGGACTTCCCTAAGTAAGGCTGAAAGAAAGGTCAGGTAGTGGTAGTCATGAGATAACCACACAGAGAGCTTGTGACATGAGGGGCTTCTCTCTAACTTACATTGACTCTCTGCTTAAACTGAAGAGAGTCACACCAAAAACTTTGTATGAAATACTTCCAGGGTGCAAGGACTTAACAGAGGTGGAGAGAATGTTAGAGATCAATACTGGACTTGAGGGTTTCTACTCTTCCTACATTATTCTTTAGCACCTCGTTAGTTGTCTTCATTTCAGGCTAAATGTCTTCTGGTTAACACTACTCTGGCATAGGAACACAGACAAAGTTAGAGGAAGAATATATATCAGAAGGCAATATCTCACGAACAGAAGAAAAATTCAGACTCAGTCTTCATGGCCTCCAAGGAATAATAATAACTGGGTTTTCTGCAAAATTTAAAAAAAAAAAAAATGATGAAAAAAAAGAACAAGGAGATGGAACGTGAGCTGATGAATCTCAGTAAAAAAAAATAAAATAAAAAACTATTAGAAAGATGAAAGTTTAATTAGAAGCCATAAAAATAATAAACATGGTGAAAACAAGTTATATACATGTCAGACTTAAGAAACTCTTACAAAAAAAGGAAAAAGATGAGATAAAATGATTTCTCAGAAGATGATACATTGAAAGGCAAAGGATTATCTATCACATTTTTGCTTGTATTTCCAAAGGAAGCAAATAAGAAATGAGAACAAAAATATATTCAAAGGCATAATAGGAGAAAACCTTACTGATATAAAAAAAGGAAAGATTATATGTGCGAGTCAAAATTCTACACTGTTTAGAAAAAACTATTTAGAAAAAAAATGGATACAAAGAAATGTGCTGATGAGCAGTCAAGGACATTAAGAATGCTGGCCTTAGCAATGGGTCATTGATGGCTGCGGGGAAAGCAGTTCCAGTCTAACAGTAGAGCACAGGTTGTAATGAACTGGATGGAGAAGTGAGTCAAGGTGAGGAAGTGGAGAAGAATATAGATAAATATTTTAAGAAGTTTCATCATGAAGAAAATGAGGGATATGTGGATGTACCTATAGAGGCTCATGGGATTGAAGGAAACTGTGTTTTTAAGTTAGGAGAAACTTGTAGATATTTAAATAACCCTAGAGAGAGTGAAGACAAAGGAGATTGGTTTTCAGTTTTGGTTGCACATTGGAGCCAGTTGGTATCCTTAAAAAAATACAGATGTTGAGTCCTACCCACAAAGGAGTTGGGCTTGGCTAGTGTAGGGATTTTTAAAAAGTTTTTGAGGTGATTCTAACTGGTACCTGAATTTGAAAAAAAAAAAATTTTTTTTTATGAGTTGAAACAAGGTCCCAAGAAGACAGGAGGGGATTTGATGCTAAGCATTGCTAGAGGGATTATCCCAAAATAAGAGTACCTTTTTTTTTGTAGTTGGAGGAAATGGTAGAAGCACTTTTAGTGAAAGGCACACATTTGCAGATGGGAGCTGAAGGATTCCCTGCTATGACTTCTGTTTCTTCTGTGAAGGGGCAGTAGGTGGGAAGGTATTTGGGTATTTGAGAGGAAGATCAATCTGAAGGCACAGAGAGGGGAGGAGCAAATGTGCGGCAGTCTTTATGGAACATGAGAGAGAACACTAAGGAAACAAAAGGATGGGTAGGCAGTTCTGAGAGGGCTGGAATTTGAGATCCTAATTTTATAGAGGCAGTTCTTTTTCTTCCTAGGTATAGATAAGGCAGAATATAGGTGAGGGGAGTAGGAAGTTTTCCAGCAAAGAATGGAGAAGTTAGTTACTTGTGAGGTGGTTGTATTTTGTACACACCATAGAGAATCAGACACTGGTAGATGTAAAATAAGTAAAAAAGAATAATGCACTAGGTTAAATTTTGTCTGCATCTTCTTGGTAGAGTCTTCATTCTGTCTTTGTGGAGACAGAGAAATGAAGCCAAACATGATCACTTTGCTCAGTTAAGTGGAAAAGAAATGACTTTTAATTCTTACAAACACAAGTAGGAAGTGCTAAAGGCCTTAGCTATCTCCCTAAAGCAGCAATGTTCAACAGTTTTCATCTCATGGCACATAGAAACTAATTACTAAAATTCTGTGGCACATGAAAAAAAAATATTTTTTTGCCGATTTGACAAAAAATAGGTATAATTTTGATTCATTCTTACTGGACAACTACTTTTGTATTGGCTGCTGTCATTTTTTATTTGACAATTGAAGGGAAAAGGGGTCAGTGCCCCTGACTAAATTCAGGTAGTGCATGTTTTAAAAATTTTTGCGGCACACTGGTTGAAAATTGCTGCCCTAAAGTGACGATGCATTTGTTCTAGATCTGGTATGGGTTTGCAGTAAAGAGAATTGTGTGTTGGCATGGTTATAATTGTGGCATCTTTCTTTTTTTTAAGTGAAAAAAAATTTTTTTCTTTATTGATTTTGGAGAGAGAGGAAGGGAGAGGGAGAGAGAGAGAGAGAAACGTCAATGAGAAGTTTCTTTTCTTTTTCTTTGGGGGCGTGTTATTGGTGGAGTCCTTGAGTTAGAGGTTTTTGTTATAGTTTAGGGTCTTTATCCTTTTAGTGTTTTAAAAACCCTATTTCAGTTGTGCAGATAGTTTGCATTTTAAATGATCTCACATAACTTGCTGGAAGCTGAAAGTAATCTGAGGACATTGTGACATTTTAAGGGAAAACTGAACAGTGTGTGAGGGTCCTCATCCACAGGGCATACTGGAAAAACACTAGGGCTTAAATTCATGGACAGCCCATTGAGAAATCAAAAGTGTACACAAAAATTAAATTAAAGTGTGCAGTCTAAACATCTCTGGAAGTTTACTGATGTCACAACTTCTTGTCATTCCATTGGTGAGGAGAAGATAAACACTGACTGCTTGGACATGTTTTCAGAACCGTTTCCTGCTCCTCTTTTTACCTGGTGAATAATTACTGACACCATTCACCCTGCAATAGACCCACACACTGACCTCTTCAGGTTATGAAGTATATAAAACTTGGCAGTTGATGGGAGAAATAGTGTTTACTATTTCATTCAGCACAGTTTTTAAAAATGTGAAATTTCTGTACATTAAGGGATAAAGACACAATCCAGACTTGGCTCTTGTTCTCACAAAGTGTATTTTAAGCTTTTAGAAGCTGAGAGAGAGGCAGACATTTCTCTTGGCTTACTTTTTCAGTGTTTCCATAGCATTCTTGTCTATCAAAAAACAGAAATTAGTGTTGTAATTGTTTTAAAGATTCTTTAGCCTCTTGATTAGCTTCTTCAGTGACAGATGAATAGACTGATAACCTCTTGGTCATCTTGGAGCCCTGGCAATAAGGGAAAGAAATGTTTGGTGACTGCTGATTGGTTCCTACTGTGGGATGTAGTCACCTCTGTTTCCGGTGCTTTGCTGAGCTTGAACTTCCTATCTCATCCTTGTCCTTGAGTCTGACTTACACTGTATCTAGCGTACAAAGATCAGCTGTAAAGGATTTATATGTAGCCAAAATCAGTATTATTTGTTTGTATAACTAAACTGTCATCCCCCCACCCCCCCCACACACACATATCCCAAAACAGACAATCGATGTCTTATCGGAGCGTTTCCGTCAGCTGGAAGATGATTATTCCAGCCTAGTGTGCGTGTGAGGGATTAGTGTTAAGAGACCACCAAAATCTAAAGGTTTTACTGCGCAAATCTTATTGATAATTGACTTACTGATTTGAATATGGCAGATTATTTAAAAACTAGAACATACAAAAAGAGGTGATTTTTATTAAGTCCTGAGAATATGAAAATACTTTTTAAAAAGTACTATTTTGCCCTGGCTGGTGTGGCTCAGTTGATAGGAGTATTGAGCGATACACTGAAAGGTTTCAGGTTCGATTCCAGGTCAGGGCACATACCTAGGTTGTTGGTTCAAAACCCAGCCCTGGTCCGGGCATGTGCGGGAGGCAGACGATTGATGTGTCTCTCTCACCTCAATGTTTTTCTCTCTCTCATTCTCCCCCTCCCTTCACTTCTCTCTGAAAATCAATGAAAATGTTCTCAGGTGAGGATTTAAAAAAAAATAATAAAATACTGTTTTAGTTCTTTGAGAGGCACTTATAAGTCTCTGAACTAATACTAATTTTCTGTGCTTTGCACAGTTTTGCCTGTGAAGTCACTGATAAGCCAAGTCTAGGGCCAACCATGTAAATTATTTGGGAATTTAATTTGGATTTTAAAGAGGAGTGTTTTCTCTTAATTTTATTATAGCTGACACTTTCTAGACAGACTGCATTTAATATCCTATTCATTCCAAATACCCTTCTCTTCTTCATTTATGATCATACTGTTTCAGTCTAATAAAGCAGTTGTGTAGAAACTACATGTTAGTTTTAGAATTGCTTTGAGGCAGCCAATGATGACACATTCCTTATAGTTCATAGTACTTCCAGGCTATACTCATTTTTTATTATTACCAATACTCTTTAAATAAAAACTATCTGTACGTATCTATCCTTTCAGCTCAGTGTGTGGGAGAGTTCTTGGCCTGTTTTTCTTGGCTCGTGTGTCAGAGTAAACCCAGTGTCCACCCTGAGATCATCAGGCCACTGCTTTCCTTGTACTCACTCCTTGAGCACCATGCTCTTCTTTTGGAGTCCTTGCTTGCCCTGCCTCTTGCCCAAAATTCTCTGCTTCTCATTCCTTGGATCTTGGCTTAAATGCTTCACCCCACACTCCCTATGTTCCTGGGGACGAACCACAACCAAAGTATGTGCCCTTGAACAGAATTGAACCCGCGACTCTTCGGTCCATGGTCTGACACTCAAACCGCTGAGCCAAACTGGCCAAGACTCCTTTATTCTTTTAAAAAAATTTTTTTCTTCATTGATTTTAGAAAGAGAGGAAGGGAAAGGGAGAGAGAGACAGAAACATTGATGAGAGAGAACACTGATCGGCTGCTCTGCACTGGGGATTGGGCCCACAACCTGGGCATGTGCCCTGACTGAGAATCGAACCGATGACCTCTTGGTGCATGAGTCTATGCTCAACCACTGAGCCACACCAGCAGGGCTCCTTTATTCTTTTTAATTGCAGCAAAATATTCTATAGATGGATGTATCATTGTTTATTCAACCATGTCCCCCATAGTACTTCTAGGTTATACTCATTTTTTATTACAAATACTCTTTAAATAAAAATAATCTGTACATATCTGCCCTTAAATGCCGATGCTTTTATTTCTAAGGAACAGATTCCTGAGAGCAGGATTGCGGAGGCAAAGGGTACATGCATTTTAAATTTTAACTGTCGTTACCAGATACTTTTCCCAAAGGATGTACAGTTCATCCTCCCTGTGGCAATACAGGGCATGCCTGTTTCCTCAAACCTCTGTCAGCTGTGGGTGATCAAATTTTTAAAATTGTTTTTGAATCCTTTAGGTTAAAAATGAGATTACTTTTACTTTTGCCCTTGATTTTTGAGTATATATTTTATCATATATTTGTTGCATTCAGCACCCCCACCATATGTAGCATTTACTAACTGCTAGTGTTCATAAAATAAAATTTAGACAATTAGGAATATATACTGTTTAAATTTCTTAAAAATTGATTCCATTTTTCTGTGCCATTTTGTGTCACTTATTTCACATATAAGGTATATATATATTTTAAAATTTCTAGGTTTGATTTCTAAATATGGCTAGAAAGGAACTTTCAGATCAGGGTTTATAATTAGGAATATTTTTATTTTCTCAGAGGTCTAATGTAAAATTTTAGCATTCAAAGTTTTATGGTGAATTATAAATGTCTAGATTTTGTGTGCCTAAAATGATACGGAGGGATCAAAGACCTTAATAGACACCTCATCAAAGAAGATGTAGAGATGACAAATAAGCATATGAAAAGACTCTTAACATCACATGTCATGAGGGAAACACAAATTAAAACAACAGTGAGCTGCCCCTATACACCTGTTAGAATACCAAAATACAAAACACTCACAACACCAAGTGCTGGTGAAGATGTGTAGTGACAGGAACTCTAATTCATTGCTGGTGGCAAAGCAAAATGGTATGGCCATTTTGAAAGACAGCTTGGTGGTTTCTTACCAAACTAAACATGCTTTTATCATATGATATAGCAATCACACTCCTTGGTATATACTAGAAGGATTTGAAAATCGATGTTCACATAAAAACCTGTACATGTATATTCATAATTGCTAAAACTTGGAAGCAATTGAGATGTCCTTCAGTAGGTGTGCAGTAGGTGAATGGATAAACTCTGGTACATCCAGACAATGGATTATAATTCAGAGCTTAAAAGAAATGAGCCTTCAAGCCATGAAGAGACATGGAGGAAACTTACATTTATTTTACTTAATGAAAGAAGCTAATATGAAAAAGCTACATACTGTATGATTTCAACTATGTGGCATTCTAGTAAAGGCAGAACTATGGAGTCAGTGAAATAATTATAGTGGTTTCCAGGGGTAGCTGAAAGGGGAGATGGGTAGGCAGAGCAAGCAGATTTTTAGGGCAGGGAAAGTATTTTGTATGATATACACATGTTATTGTACTTTTGATCAGACCCATTGAGTGAACCCTAATGTAAACTATGGACTTTGGGTGATGATGATGTATCAGTGTACGTTCATTAATTATAACAATTGTGCTATTCTAGTGGGGGTTGTCAATAATGTGTCAGGCTATGCATGTGTGAGGGCAGGGAATATGTGGGAAATCTCTGTACCATGTTCTCAATTGTGTCGTAAGCCTAAAAATGCTCTAAAAAATAGTCTTTGGTGAAAAAAACAACAATATGGAAGACTGTGATCCATTAATTTATCATGTAATTTTTAAGTTAATAATTTTGGAAATAGACTTTACCCATTATTGAAGTATAATTTAGTGGAAGCTGTAAATTCTGAATATTTCAAGTTGGAAAGGAGCAAATGTGATGGGGAGAGGTATGTTAATGCGTGGCAGTGCAGTATGGCCACATGTGTCTGTGTGGTGCAATAACGGCATTTCTGTCCCTTAAGCCAAAGGCAAGCAACTGTGTAGTCCACTGTATTCATGGTAGCAGGCTTCATCCTCCACCGGCCTTAGTGTGTTGTGAACATTTCATTGATTTACACTCAAAATGTTGCAGCACAAAGTAAAAATACATTGTTGGTAGCGATGAAGGGAATTGTGTTATTGCACCTCATGCTTCTGAGAGATGACATTTTTGAGTATACACAGTAAAAATGTTCCCATGTGTTAGAACTGCTGTGTACTTACTCTGTCCAAATGTGCACAGACAAGGGACTATTGTGTGTGGGAAGTGCTTCTTTACTGGTTTACTTGGGGAACTGGACAATTTTTGCTTACATAGGAATTACTGAAGAAACTTTTCTTTTATACCTCTATAGTGTAAGTACTCTCTGAATATAATGAAATTTATCATTCGCTTTGGTTTTCACACCCTATGCTGACCATGACCTCATCTGACTTGGTGCTGTGCAGGCACCCTTCTTCCTTCCTCTGAACCTAAAAATAACCGCCCTTGATTTCAAATCTGCTCTGGGTGATTGGCTCAGCATGTGGCTCAGTCCATAGAAAACCTGTCCGGTCCCTGGGGAGGTAATGATTTCCTCTGTTCTCTGGTGGGTGAAGACATATTTGGACCCTGGAATCCAGCATGGAGGGTTTGAGGGAGTCAAGGGGAAATGTGTGTAAACTGACTGCAGAGGTCTTGGAGCTCAGAGGAATGGTTGGACTGTGTGCTTTAGAAACCCTTAACTTTTTAAAGGTTACTATGTATAGAAAAGAAATAATTTAACTTTAGGGGTTTTTATTCCCACTCTTGTGATCTAGGTTTTTTCTTTTTAAATATGAATCTCAGAATGGCCTGAATAATAATAATAATGGACAATCTTAAAGAGCTTTTCTTATCAACTGTTATACATTATTTCATTTAATCCTCAGATAACTATGAGAAGATAATCATATTATTCTTTTTGTTGTTGAAGAAATTGAGATTTAGTGTGTTTAAAGTAGCTTGCCAAGGTTAAGCATAGCTAGAAAGTAGAGGATCTGTTTGCCCATTAAGCCCATATTTTATGGGACTTTTCTAAAAGCAATTTCTCTTAATGAGAAAATTTGTAATTATTGGTTAGTGGGCTTGTAGAACTTATTTGCTTATGCCATAAAGTTCCCTCTTTATAATTTTGTTTTTAGCATCAGTTTGAGGATGCATATCTGCCCAGAACTCTGTTACTTCCTGAGTTTTGGAATGAAAATATTGTTACATTCTGAAGAAGTATCTTTATTTGTGTTCAGAAATGGTTCCCAAATGCATTGCTGGTTTAACTACTAAATGTTGCCTCTAGATAGTTGCAACTATGTCACTAGTCACATCACCCACTTGATTCCTTTTTAAACAAAACAATTTTTTTCTTTATTGATTTCAGAGAGAGAGGAAGGAAAGGGAGAGAGGGATAGAAACATCAATGAGAGAGAACATTAATTGGCCTTCTTCTGTATGCTATCCACAGGGGATCGGGCCCACAATCTGTGTATGTGCCCTGACTGGGAATCAAATTGGTGACCTCTTGGTGCATGGGTCAGTGCTCAACCACTGAGCCACACCTGCCGGGAACCTATTGATTTTTGATGACTTTTTCCTTAATAATAACTCTGAAGTTTTTGCATTTATTTTACATTACTTTAAAACATTTATTTATGTACTAAAAATGTTGTCCTCTCATACTTGTGGCTGGAGGTGAATATATTTGTGGTTTAATTGGGCAGATGTAGGGATGGGGGACCCAGAAGAGAAGTTCCCAGAAAATCTCTCATGCTTGCTCCACATGCATTGAGAATGGATGTGGAGGAGAGGTTGTGAATATAACAGAGCAAAACATTTGTTAGAGCTGACACTTAAATTATGCCTGGCACCTGGTTAGTACTAAGGAAATGCTTTGTGTGTTAATTCATTTCACCTCTACCACCCCAGGTGGTTGCTAGTGTTCTGATCTGCATTTTCCAGAAGAGGAAGTTGAGATTATGTATAGTTCTCAAGGCCAGGTAGCTAACACGTGAGAGATGGGGTTCCAGTTTAGTTTGTCAGATTCTTTTTTTTTTTTTAATCCTCACCTGAGGACATTTTTGTTTTTGTTTTTTGTTCAGGTAGAGAGGGAGGGAGAGAGAGGAACAGAGAGAGAGAGAGAAACATCGATGTGAAAGGGACACATCGAGTGGCTGCCACCCGCACGACTGACCAGGGCCGGGGACAAACTGCAACCGAGGTACGTGCCCTTAGCGGGAACCGAACCCGGGTCTCTCAGGACCGCAGGCCGACGCTCTAACCGCTGAGCCAAACCGGCCAGGGCCAGTTTGTCAGATTCTTGAGTCCCAGTTTGTAATCTACGGGCTAGATTTTAACCTTATTCTGGTTCATTGTATTCAAATAATCTTGTTGGAGGGTGCCTCAGCTAGAGCTATTTCAAAGGTATGTCTAAGAAGGTATATGAAGCATCTTGATTGAGAAACTAGCATTAAAAAAACATACTTACTGGCATTTTTATTTAAAATCATTTGGCTGTGTGTTCTATGTCATTAAGGTTGTAAATGTTCTTGGGGAAAAGAATAAATAAAGAAGAATAGCCTGTGGCATTGAAATTTCACTCAGTTCTGCTTCCTGACTTTTATTAGTCTATACCTTGATTTCTCCTAGCTTTCTCAGGATTGGGGACAACTATTACATGATTGGTACAGTGTTTACTTGGTTTGCACTTGATGGTAGAAAGTATCAAAACAGCTCTATTTGTTAGAGATGCCAAAACAGCAACAAAAACACCCACTGTGGTCTAATTATAGGGTTAATGAAATATATGATCTCTTTAAGTTAGTTTTAAAATGTAGCTTAAAAATTAGACATTATTTATTTATAAGAAATCACAAATTTTTAAGGTTCACAAATAATGTAAGGGGCTTTGGGGAAGTCATTTAGGATTTTTCACTTTAAATGGCACTGCAAGCTATCTTTTCCTTCTGTCTCAGACATTGTGAGGTCCGAGCTTTGTTGGCCAGAGGGTCCTGGGACTGAAGTCTTCTCTTTGGGTTTCTTTAGCATCCTTGGGGTTCAGTGCCCTGCAGTACTTTTCAGATACTTGTACTTTGGGATAAATTTAACAGTAAAAACCCAGTTTGCCTATTCCTCATTTGCCTTTGCCTGCTGTTGTGTAACTTTGAGCTTCTATGTAACCTAATGTTGTAGGGCTTAATTTCTCCTTCTATGAAATGAGGACTTGCTCTCTGCCACCAGGATTGTGGGGCATGTTAAATGAAAACCCCTGGTGACATCTCTGACACTGAATCCTCACTAATTGTTTCTGTCCTTTCCCTTTATCTTTCTTCCCCTTCAGTGACAACTAGAGGATCCTGTTAGGTAGGCAAGGTTGGTAGAGAAACATGGAGAATAATGTCCCAAAGACATCCTCTTTTTCATGGGATGAGACCTAGATTCCTTGGTGTGAGAAGTAATTTTAACTGACTGAGGAATGTATTCACTTTCTATTTTTTCCTAAGAGGTTGCCACAGAGTTAGCAGAATAAGATAGCACACACTTGGCTAGGAGTTCTCTCAGGGGGAAGGCTGGACTGGCTTGTTATGCTCAGGGCATCACAAGGCCAAAATTGAGGTGTGCCTTGGCTGAGTGCTTATATGAGAGGCTCTGGGGAAGAATTCACTTCCAGGCTCATTCTGGTTGCTGGGGGAATCCCATTACTTGTGGCTGTCCTCTGAGATCCCCAAATCCTTGCACACGTTCAGCAGGGGGTCCTTCCTACCTTCTGTAAGGCTATCTACATCCCTTCTCCTGGCCCCTCCATCTTCTGGGTCAGCGAAGGCTCATTTAGTCAGATTTCTCCAACATCCCCTTTTGCCACCAGCCCGAGAGCACTCCACTTTTGAGAGCTCAAGAGATTCGATCAGATCCAGAGATTAGAATACCCCACTCTTAAGGTCAACACTGCCCTATAGCAACATGGCAAAATCGTTCTATCATAATCATAAATATGCATATAACGATAAGCATAATAATGAACATAATCACAGGAATGATACGTTTTTAGAATTCTACCAACCATTGGGATACCTCAGAATGCTTTTGAGTATCCCTTGGCTTCTCCTAAGCCCTGTTAGACAAGCTCAAGCCTGTACCGTTACTCAGTGGCCCAGCAAACATCTTATTTCAGTGGGGATGGCTAAGTTCATTTGATTTTAAGAAATTTTAGCTGCAGTTTGATCATTATAGCTTGATGCCTCAAAGGGTGTTAGAGGTTCCTAAAGATGACAGTAAACATATTAGAGAAGGAGAAAGTATTGTTCAAGGTTTTTAGAACTATGTATATCTAGACTCTTAATGTGTGTTACAGGTGAGCCAAAGACATATTATGGGTCATTTCACTGCTCATTTTATTGTGGGAATGAGTGTAGAATTGTGTCACTTGGGTTTTCTGTAAATTTAATTGAGATTATAGGTCATAAGTTAGAAGGTCCATTATATAAATGGGCAAATGTAGCATTATCATGCCGACCAGTTACCAAGTCCTAGGGAGAAATACAAACAACAAAACAAAAAGTAGTTCTCCTAAGGAAATAGATTTTTTTTTCCCTCTTAAGGACTCCGCAGGGCCACCAGACAAGGTCAGGCAATTATTCATTTCTGAGAAGAACATCTGATGTTCATTACTTTATCATAGAGATAATCTCACAAAAGGGCACCTGTATCAGTTAGAGTTCTTTGGTTGCAAGCAATAAAATTGGAGCACAGTTAATTTAAAGCAGAAATGGAATTTATTGTAAGGACGTCAGGAAGCTCACAGAATCCCGTGGCAGGGCAGAAAGCTGGGCTCATGATAAAGATCAGGGGAAATCCAGCATAGTTTTAGGGAGCATGATTTATTACCTAACTACTTCCTGTCTTTTCAGGACAAGCTGTAGGAACAAGGCAGAATCATTTTCTCTTTCTGGCACTATACTAATCAAGACTCAAAGCCCAGAAGAGACCACCCCATGAACCTTTCTCCAGAAAGGCAGGGACCCTAGATCTGCACCCACTGATGGAGGAATACATAAATACTTTAAAGGAATTTGGGCGCCATTACCAAGCAAGGATGGAGTTGATGCTGGGGGAAAACCCTAAAATCTTCTCTCTAGCATCTGTTTGCTTAAAATGCTTTCTCAAAAACTATTCTAAAAAATGTATTGGTTTGCCCAGCTGGTGTGGCTCAGTGGTTGAGCTTTGACCCATGCACCCAGATGTTGCCGGTTTGATTCCCGGTCACAGCACATGCCCAAGTTGTGGGCCAAATCCCCAGTGGGGGTCACGTCGGTAGCGGCCAGTCGATGTTCTCTCTCCTCGATGTTTCTATCTCTCCCTCTCCCTTTCTCTCTCTCTAAAATCAATAAAGAAAAAACATTTTTAAATATATTGGATAGTGACTTAAAAAACATACTTCTGCTTTAAATAAAATAGTCTTTTGTGTTATACAATTGCTGCTGCAAAACATAGAAATCCAAAAGTCCCCCAAATACAAATGTTAAATTAGAACATTTCAGGCATATCCCCTTTCTTGCATAATATTAATGAATTTCTTTGACTAGGTGAATAAGAAGGTCCCATTTAGCATATCACAATGAAAACCTGTGTCAAAAAAAAAAAAAGTCTCTCAGCTAATAACACCGGAGTAAAAAGCATTGTTTGTTGTCCTAAAGTCATGTTAACTGATTATTTATTTGTAAAGTGAATACAAAGTACAAAAGTAATCCTCATTCTATTTGTTGCATGATAATAGCTTTTAAAATGAACATTTGTGTCTAACATAAAAATCCTCTGTATTTGACAATTTATGGGTAAGTGATCATGTTGTAATAGCATTGTATCAAAAGCTGCTTTTCTTTATAAACCCTTATATTTAATCTCTCCAAGCAGCCAACAAGCTACATGCTTCCCAGGGAATTAATTTAAGATTGAAGATTAAAAAAAGAAAAAAAAAAAGAGGCCAAAGTTAATAACATCAGAGAGAAAGCTCTTGAAAGAAGTAATAGTTTCAAAAAAATTTCGACTGTTTTTATAAAACAAATATAAGCTGCTCTAAAAAAAAATTTGTGTAAAGTAAGGTTATTGCTTCTGACTTATTCAGAATGACTTTTTCTAGTTTTTAACCTCAACTAATCTTGTAATAAATGTTTCTCAGCAAAATTTTAATGATTTTAATGTGAGCCTTAGAAATAACACTGAACCATATCCAGCTGATATGGCTCAGTGGATTGAGCAGCTTCTCATGGACTGAGAGGTCCCAGTTCAATTCCTGGTCAGGGCACATGCCAGGGTTGCAAGCTCATTTCCCAGTAGGGGGCATGCAGGAGACAGCTGATAGATATACATTGATGTTTCTATTTCTCCCTTCCTCTCTCTCTCTTAATAAAAAAATCAATATAAACATATTTAAAAGAAAATAAATAAATAAAATAACACCTACCAACCCTGGCTGGTTTGGCTCAGTGGTTGGAACGTTGACCCACAGACCAAAGATTTGAGGGTTTGATTCCTGGTCAAGGGAATGGGAATGTACCTTGGTTTCAGGTTTGATCCTGACCCTGGTTGGGGTTGGTTGGGGTTGTTCTAGAGGTGGCCAATCGATGTGTTTCCCTCACATTGATGTTTCTCTGTCTCTCTCCCCCTCCATCCCTCCATATCCTCCACTCCACCTTCCTCCCCCAAAAAATCAATGAAAAAATATCCTGGGGTGTAGTGAGGATTAAAAAGAAAAAGAAAAGAAGTAACACTGACCAGTTTTATAATTATATTGCATAAAGTATCTTAAATATTGATGACGTAATTTTGACAAGAATAAATCATTACTTTTGATAGCACAGAATTTTTATTCTTAAAATCTGAGATTTCTTAATAGATAAATAGGCAAAAGGGGGTTTATTGGTGAGTTAGATAAAATCTATCATTTAATTGTTTCTGAGAAGGAAGTAAAATAATGGGATACAGCTACCATGGAAAATTAAAAAAATACTTTTGGTGAATGTTTTCCATTTTATTTTTTTTAATTAATTTTTTTATTAAATATTTTTTAATTGATTTTAGAGAGGAAGGGAGAGGGAGAGAAAGATAGAAACATTTATGAGAGAGAACATTGATCTGCCACCCCTGCGCACCCTACACTGGGGATCAAGCTTTCAACCCAGGTATGTGCCCCGACCAGGAATCGAACCAGTGACACTTGCTGCATGGGTAGATGCCCAACTACTGAGCCACACCACCTGGGCAACGTTCTCCATTTTAAATAAAAACCTTTTCATGTAATGACTTCACCTATAGTGGAGTTGAAGCAACACATTATTACACATTTAATCTTATTTTGATTTACTGTAATTTATCTGATATCAGCTGCCTGTTAGATGATAATTTAAAAATTTGCTGCAGTTGCTTTAGAAAACGTTCCTAGTGATAATTTTATTCTCTAGAATAATTTAAATTTCCATTTAAACTGCACATCTAAACACCATAAAGTATCTATTGGCAACAGAAGACTTTTATGTTTATGTAGAATGTTAATTTCCTTAATGGACATCACTACTATGTCTCATATTTTATGGTAATGGAGATGGATTGAAATTACCTCTACTACATATACCTTCTTTGTTCATGTATAGTATAAACAAGGGGGTATAAGAATTTAAAACATTAAAAATATTCCCCAGAAGGGCCTTCATGGGGGCAAACTGAGATTATGACATCATATTTTGTTAGCTCTCCCATCTACTCTAGTTTGAGCTACTTCTCCAGTATGGTGTCACTTTTGAAGACCTGTCTCTGTTTTTTTTTTCTGGAAAGATGGGTAGGATTGGGTCTTCTCAGAATCCAGATGCCATATTTCTGAACCTGTGCCCTACACATGACAGACAAGCCCTCTCGTTCCTATGACTATGGCTTTCTGTAGGGAGCTTTATTCCACAGGCAGGAAATGCCAGAGAAACCCTCAAGTGTACTTGCACTAGAAAAAAGGAGAGAAAACGATGGAAAATCTTCAAAGGAAAGATGGTGGTGGCAATGCAGAAGTAATCCTTCCAGAAAGCTCTGGGGATGGCATTACCCCAAGCTGCCGAGGTTGCCTTTCTGAGCATCTTCTGCCAGTCATTGTCGGACAGAGGCTGCTCCCTCTATTCCTGTAAGTGTTGAGGACAAGGTGTAGGTGTTGGGGAAAGTTGTACGCCAGATGATGGCATTCAGGAAATCCCAAGGTCATCATGTGGTGAAGCAGTAAGAGCTGTGGAGGAAGGTTGAGAAGACTTCATGCTTAGGCATCAATAGTAGGTGATTCATGAAGTCAGGAAGAGGGGGAGGATAGGCACTTTCAAGGCACAGGGATTTGCTTTAGGGTGATAACAGTTGCCCCTCAGGTATCTCTAACCCTATTCTTTTTACTTTTGTTGTAGCACCCAATCCAGTTGATTAAGGCCAAGTTGTTACGGAATGTTTATTCTGGGAACTTGACTCTGTAGACCAGAGCAAATGTATGCAGAGAGGGTTGCTGAGACAGAAATCCCTCAGAGGGGGCCAGTGCTGGCAGGCCCATGGTGCTTCGTGCTTGTCCAGTGCAGGAAGAACCCCTCAGCTATGGTGACTGAGGGAGGTTTCAGCGACTAAATGCAAAGTAGCTTACTACTGAGAATTAGAGCATAAAGTAATTTCAGGAGAGTTGTTAAATATTTGGTGTATACCATAGCATGAATAAGATCCAAACCAGTAGTATGACATGACCCTGTCCTCAAATACATCATAATTATATGAAAAGAACCTTTTTTAAAGGTAACTCAAGTATAAATGTTATGGCTTTAAAGTCAGTAGAATTCATATGAAAAGAGCTCCTCCCTGGTTGAGGTGAATTGAAAAACAAAAAACAAATTATAGGTTTTCTGCAGGAAACAGAAGGTACCTGCAAATGGGTGACTGAAGAAGATTTACTAAAGACACCATTTACAAAGGCAGAGCCAGGGTTAAGATGCCCCAACGGGATGGTCAAGCATTCATTGGGACAGGCAACAGCCCCTGAAGGGAGCCACTCACAAGAACTGTGACTTTTGTAGTAGAATTCAGCTGGTGCCAAATCAGAGCCTTTAGCGACAAGGACAGAGGCTGTGAATTAAAATGCCAGACCTCTCCTTCCTTGAGACTTCTGACCTCTGCTGGTGACCCCATTAATGGAACTCAACCAGAAGCAGAGTCCTGTAGGTTGGCCTCCCTGTCATGGAGAAGGGTGGACAGAAGATTTGGAATAGCCAGTGGAGAGTATCTAGCAAAGACTTCATATAAAAGTTTGAAGTGTACAGATTTACATATCATTCCATGTTGTGATGACTAAAGCCTGATGAATTATGCATGAAGTTTACAGATGATATTTAGTTTATAAAACCTTTATCTTGTCTCTCATTTTTTTTGCACGTGGCTAGGTAATCAGAGGAATTCATTATCCGCTGTTTTTCCTAACACTCCAGATCACTTTGAAAGGAGTTGGGATACTGAGCACATACAGAATCCAGCACCAGTGTGGAAGTCTGTTGATACCACTTTGTGTAGGGAAGAGTAAAGTTTACTAAACTAGCTCTGGAGACACTGAGCTATGATAACTTTTCTTTATCCCTTTTGGCATTGTACTTTCAAAAGCTGTGAAGTTACGAGAAGCTTGCCATGGAAAGCTTTAACAGTGCAAAGGGATCTTATTAACAAAGCAGTACCATAACATGGGACATTTGAATAGAGAATTGAAGCCCTAGAGATGGGGACAGAGATACAGACCCCTAGCTCAAGGTTATTATAACTTTATTCTTTGTGTGTAGAGATTTAGTTTGTCTACATCATGGGAATGTTCACAGTAGATATTTTTTTCTCCCTCTTTGCCTCCAGTACTTATAGGCACACTTTTAACTCAGAGTTTGAATATATTACTCAGTAGAATATTATGTTTTACCTCAAATTTCAGAGGTGCTGCAGTAAAGCATTTTTAATTTAAAAAACAAGATATAAAATGTACACAATATAAATAAGAGAAGATTGTTGTTAGGTAAATTAAGTATTTCAGAAAACATCTGAGGACATGATAGAATGGCATCAAGTTTCTAGAAGAACATTTTTGTTATTCGGAATAACTTCTGAATAATTTTGTCTTTTAAATGCACAATAATAAAAATATGACCCTTAAAATATATTACAAAGGAAATAAAGCTAGTGAGGAATCATGGAGGAAAGCCTTATACTTTCAAGTGAATTGAATACAAGAAATTCTGATACCAAGAGGGTATGATGAAAATATTTACTTACTTTTAGGGATAAGGAAGATTATTATAGAGGAAGGCAGCCACATGTCACTTTTATCCTAAAAAGAAAATGTTATAAAATATGCTTTTAATTAAACTGAACTAAAATGTGTTTACTCAATTAGGTATTTGAGCTAAGTAGAGAAATTTTAAAACAGAGTATATGCTGCTTAGCTTCTTAAATATTGGTAATCTGAAGCTGAAGTCATTGTGGCATTGTGTAGATTTAGCAAAGAGTCAGGTGTGTCCTGACATCTGAGGTCTATTAATCTTCTTCCTTTGATGAAAAAGTTTGTAAAATACATTTAAGGATACATACTTATGCCATACTTGCCAGATAAATTGGTAAATAATTATTTTTTAAAAAATTCTGTGTGTGTGTGTGTGTAAAGTGAGCCCGATGTGGTGTCCACGGAGTGTTTTCTGACTTCCGTCTAAGTCATAGCAGGTTCAATAATAGTACTTGTTCTTTCACTGCTTTTTCTGCGGTTTACTTATATCGGAATTTTCTTGATAAATCTAAGCCCCCAGACTGAGAAGGGGTTTTGTATTATCTTGGTCTCATTTTACTTTCCCTGGGAAGTCCAGGTGAATGGAGAACACACATTCAGTGCACTGAGGGTCATGGTCGTGTAATTCATACAGTGTAGATGGTTAAACAGGAAAACGTTTCTGAAGAAAAATTAAGACTCAAAACTTTCTTTTAATTGTTCATGCTGTCATCTTCTATAAGCATAAAGTACTATTTTATAATTAACTGTGTGAATGAAATACAATGATCAGAGTAGCTTTCCCATTTAAAGGTAGGTAATTGACATGGTATAGATTTTTACTTAACTACATATACATGAAGTAGGCTGTAGTGAGCCAATGTGTTATTAAATTAACCTCTGTGTCTCCTTTAAATTTTGCTATATATGTTGAGTTTTTGGGAGAGCTGCTCATTGAGAAATAATAGATGCCAAAAAGAGATTGGCTCATTGAAAGAAAATTGTTTTAATTTTTAGAGGGAGAAAAGTATTTTCTCCTCGTTATTCCACTGATGGACTCAAAATGACTCAATTCAGTTCAACTTTCAGTGGGATTCAGAAACTACTAATTATATTTGTTGACCAGACACTGACCAGTTTCCATCTTTTATTCTTACCAGTTGATGGAACAGCAGTTCTACAAAGTATTAGAACCCGAGGGGATGGGTGAAAAAGGTGAAGGGATTAAGAAGGACAAATTGGTTGTTATAGAATAGTCAGGGGATATAAAGTACAGCATAGGGAATACAGTCAATAATATTCTAATAACTTGTCAGATGGGTAAGAGATTTATCAGGATGATCATTTAGTAAATTATACTATGTCTAATTACTGGGTTGTACACCCGAAATTAATATGGTATGTTTTTAAAGTTCAAGAACCTGAGAAGTCATGACAGAGGACTTAAGGACCAGGAACAATAAAATACAATTTTATTGCATTTCTAAGCACCAAGGTTTGTGCTGAGCAAATGGTGTATGTACTTAATCTAATCTTCATAACAGCCCATATTTTATAGATAAGGAAACAATTTGCCCTGGCTTAAAAAGTATGAGAACTCTGAACTTAACCCAAGTCAACCCACTCTGAACCCCATGCTCACATCAAGCACATAGCTTCGTGCCTCTGTACACACGCAGACCTCACTGTGTGTTGTTTCCTCACAGTGCAAGAAGCAGAGGGGACTGGCACAAACCAGCAGAGCAGATGTGCACTGTTCTTACGTGAGGGAAGTGAGTGAGCAGTACGATCTAAAGTTCTAAATTTGTTGTTATTGTTAACCTCACACAAGGATATTTTTTCCATTGATTTTTTTTTTTTATCCTCACCTGAGGACATTTTTTTTACATTTTTTGTTCAGATAGAGTGGGAGGAAGAGAGAGAGAGAGAGAGAGAGAAACATTGACGTGAAAGGGACACATCGAGTGGCTGCCACTTACAAGACCAACCAGGACTGGGGACAAACTGCAACGAAGGTACGCGCTCTTAGCGGGAACCAAACCCGGGTCTCTCTGGACCGCAGGCCGACGCTCTAACTGCTGAGCCAAACCAGCCAGGGCTCCATTAATTTTTAAACAGATAGAAGGAAGAGGGGGAGAGAGAGAGAAACATCGATGAGAAAAAGACACATCAATTGGTTGCCTCCTGCACAGCCCTGATTGAACCTGCAACCCAGGTATGTGCCCGTGACCAGGAACTGAACCCAAAACCCTTCAGTCCACAGGCTGATGATCTAATTGCTGAGCCAAACTGGCCATCGCTGAAGTTGAAATTTAATTTAATGATCTACCGGAAACTGTACAGAACAATGTCAGAAAACAAGCAACCAGTGATTCCTGCTGCATGATTTTACTTTCCTTACCAGTTGACATTCCTGGCGTTATTCTTATTTATTGAACTCATTAAAGTTTTAATCATTATATAGTATCTTTTAAATTTTTTCTTGTTTTCAATGTTTTTATTGATTTTTTTTTGGAAAGAGTAATAGAAAATCAATGTGAGAGAGAAACATTGATTGGCTGTCTTCTGCATGCCCCCTACTGGGGATTGAGCCTGCAACCTGGACATGAGCCCTGCATGGAAATCAGATTGGGACCTTTTAGTCCATGAGAAGCCGCTCAATCCACTGAGCCACACTGGCTGGACAGTACTTTTTAATTTTTGAAAATAATATTTTAGTTTATATTGGTGATTTATACTCAGTCAATGTTTTTACTGAAAAATGTGCCTTCCTAAAAAGGGTTTATTTACCTTGAAGGTGATAAATCATTGCACTACAAAGAGCCCAATTAAATAATTGTCAAATAGTTTCATTTATATTATCTTTCACATTCAGGTACATTAGGCATATATGCTGTATGAAGAAACTATTGTATCGACACTTCATTGGTCAAATAGAAGCAGAAATCAAAGGGAGGTGCCAAATCTTTTATTAATAGCTACAGAAATTAATGTCATTCAGTAGCAAATCCTGAATGGTGATAAATGAACTCTATATAACAGAAGCTACTAGAGGCCAGGCATCTCTGTGACTCTTCCTATCTGGAAAAGCACATGTACATGGACATAGATTTAAATGGTCTCTGGTCACAGGCAGCCCCCAGTATAAGCAGAAGGCTACATGTTGGTAATGATTTGTTAGTTGTCTGTAATGACTTATGTAGAAAAATCATGCTTTATTTTTATTTATTTAAAAAAACTTTTTTTCCTTTATCGATTTTATTTTTTACTTTTTTGACATTTTAATTTTTTTAATCTTTATTGTTGAATGTACTACAGATGTTCCTCATTTTCCCCCCATTGACCCCCTTCTCCCCACCCCCCCCACCCCCGCTCCCTCCTGCCTTTTCCCACACTGTTGTCTGTGTCCATTAATTATGCATATAAGTCCTTTGGTTTATTTCTTCCCACCCCCCAACCCCCTTCTCTTTGAGGTTTGTCAGTCTAGCAATGAATTTGTACTTCTTAATCCCTTCACCTTTTTTACCCATTCCCCCAACCCCCCTCCCATCTGGCAACCAAAAAAATGTTCTCTGTATCTATGAGAATGTTTCTGTCCTGCCTGTTCATTTTGTTTGTAGATTCAATTGTCGATAGATATGTATTCATTGCCATTTTGTTTGTTCATATATTTTACCTTTTTCTTCAAAAAGACTCTTCATCATTTCATATAATGGTTTGGTGGTGATGAACTCCTTTAACATTTTCTTGACTGGAAAACTCTTTATATGGCCATCGATTCTAAATGACAGCTTTGCAGGATAGAGTAATCTTGGTTGTAGGTTCTTGCTTTTCATCACTCTGAATATTTCTTGCCACTCCCTTTTGGCCTGCAAAGTTTCTTTTGAGAAATCAGCTGACAGTCTTATGGGAACTCCCTTGTAGGTAACTAACTGCTTTTCTCTTGCTGCTTTTATGATTCTCTCTTTGTCTTGAACCTTTTGCATTTTGATGATGATGTGTCTAGGTGTGGGCCTCTTGGGGTTCATCTTATTTGGGACTCTCTGTGCTTCCTGGACTTGTATGTCTGTTTCCTTCACCAAGTTAGGGAAGTTTTCTGCCATTATTGTTTCCACTAGGTTTTCGATTTCTTGTTCTTTCTCTTCTCCTTCGGGCACCCCCAAGATGCGAATGTTGGCATGCTTGAAGTTGTCCCAGAGGCTCCTTACATTATCCTCATTTTTTTTGCTGTTCTGATTGGGTGTTTTTTGCTTCCTTATATTCCAAATCCATGGTTTGCTTCTTGGCTTTACCTACTCTACTATTGAATCTGTGTAAATTATTCTTTATTTCAGTTAATGCCTCCTTCATATCTGACTGTGCATCCTTCATTTCTGACTGGTCCTTTATTATACTCTTGAGGCCCTCACTAAGTTCATTGAGCATCCTCATAAGCAGTATTTTGAACTCAGCATCTGTTAGGTTGCTTATCTCCATTTCACATGGTTTGTTTCCTGGGGTTTTGTTCTGTTCTTTCATTTGGGACCTGTTTCTTTGTCTCCTCATTTTGGCTGCCTCCCTTGTGTTTGTTTCTGTGTATGACTTAACGAGAGGTGTGGGGCTGAGACCAGATGCTGCTTGTTTGAAAGAATTTAGGAAAACCTGAAGCAGGATCCAAGATAGGCCAATCCTATGGTAAAGCAACTGGAAACAACTTGGGTGGGCCTGAAAGTTGGGTGGGGTGGGGCCTCAGGGATTCACCAGGGTAGGGTAACCAGTGTGAGCCAGGTTGCTGGAGTCCCAGATATGGCTGCTGTCTGCTGCCCCAGGGAAGGGCTCACCAAAGGAACAAAGGCCTCTGACAGCACATTTGTCCTGGAGAAAGCCCCCTCTCCAGCCCTCGCTCCAATGCCAAACAGCTCAGTTCTTCCCTGTATGTCTCTGGAGCCCCTCGAGCTGCCTCCCCTCCAAGGTTAGAGGGAGTGAGTTCGATAAGTCTGTGCGCGGGCCCTTTAAGGAGCTTTCTGGGGCTCAAGCCGCCTTAGCCTCCTTGAGCCTCAGTTCCCACTGGTTTTTCCAGCCAGAAGTTATGGGGACTTCTCTTCACGGCACTGGAACCCTGAGCAGGGTGCCTAGTGTGGGACGGGGACCCCTCAGTCCTCAGAGAGGACCTTCCCAGCCGAGGTATCCTCCTGATTTTTATCCGCCACACATCGTGGGTGTGGGACCAGCTCGTCCACCTCCACCCCTCCTACCAGTCTCGATGTGGCTTTGTTTTTAATTCCATAGTTGTAGGACTTCCATTCAGCTTGATTTCAGGCGGTTTTGAATGATGGTTGTTCTGTAGTTTAGTTGTAACTTTAATGTGGTTGTGGGAGGACGCGATACCGCATTTACCTACGCTGCCATCTTGACTGGAAGTCCTTCTTTATTGATTTTAGAGAGAAAGGAAGTGAGAGGGAGAAAGAGATGGAAACATCAGTGAGAGAGAACATCGATTGGCCACTTTGTCCTGGCTGGGAATTGAACTGGCCACCTCTTGGTGCATGGGTCGATGATCAACCACTGAGCCACACCATCCGGACAAAAAAATCATGTTTTAAACCATGGGTTAGTCTCTGAGGCCAGTTCCCAAAGCACATATTAAACCAGTGTATCTTCCATTGTTCTTGTATGTTATTTATATTACTATATTTTGTACGTTATATTATACCTACTTTTATTTGTTGGTATTGCTTAATGAACTGAGAGTTCCCTATGAACAGGGATGGTGTGTCTTCCAAAGTGCTCCAGCCTTTTCTAGGCACATATGATTTATTATGAGTTCTTTGTTTTGTTTTGTTTTGTGAATGGAAGTAATTGGTTCCAAGGAACTTCATTTTTAAGGTGTTTTCAATAGAGAAATCTTTTCAGAATTCGAAGTCTGGATGCCAGGAAATACTCCTGGAATATGTAAATTGAAGAAATGTCTGCAAGCAGTGTAACTCAGAATTTTAAAATTATGGTTCTTACTTAAACTTCATTAATTCTGGTGGCCTTGATAAAACCCTTCAGGAAAAGCGACCATTTCTTCAGTTGCATAGTGATCAGAAATAGTGTTAATACTGGTTCAGGACAGCTCTTCTTCAAGTGTATAATTCTTTTGTAACCCAACAAGAACTTAAATTATTATATGTTGAGTTCTTTGTTTTCTGGAATTTTAATGGAATGTGAATAATGCCATTATAGTGGATTCAAGAGTCTAGTCTTATGACCCAGACAAATATTTACCATTTTTTGCTTTGACGGTATTTCTTAGATTTAGATATTGATTTATTGATTAATTTTAAAAAGAGAATTGCTCAGTAAATGTTTTGATTGTATATTTTTATATTTTTAAGACCTCTAATTACTTTACAAACTTCCTTATAGGGGAAATTTAAAAAATCAGAGCACTTTTATGTTTGGACATATGTGAAGCCAAAGCTCTAAAATGTTTGTGTTGAACCTATGGGAGCACAATGGGCCTTTTAGAACAGTGTTTAAAATAAAAACTTGAATCGGGTTATGTGTTTATACTTTGAGATTTAATTCTCTGTTAGACTGGACCCCTTTCTGACTGCATGCCCCTCGAGGAGGGACCATGTCTTAATTTTATTTGTACCCATCTGACTTTCACAGAGCCTTGCATGTATTAGAAGCTACTGATGTTTGAGCAGTGAATGAATTATGAAAAATTGACTCAGGCATGTTAAAGACAGAGTTAAGTATTTTTGCCTTCTCTTTCTGAGACACTATACATCAAGTAGTCCTAACTATATAGGCATGCCTCAGAGATATTGCAGGCTCAGTTCCAGACCATCACAATAAAGTGAATATCGCAATAAAATGAGTTGTGAATTTTTTCGTTTCTCAGTTATATGACAGTTATGTTTACACTATAGTCTAATAAATGCAATAGCATTATGTCTTAAAAAAGTATACGTCTTAATTAAAAATCTTTTATTGCTTAAAAATTCTATTATCTGAGCCTTTAGTAAGTTAAAATCCTTTGATTTGTTTTCTTTTTCTTTTTTATCCTCACCCGAGGACATTCTTCCATTTTTTGTTCAGATAGAGCAGGAGGGGGAGAGAGAGAGAGAAACACTGACGTGAGAGGAACACATTGAGTGGCTGCCACCCACACGACCCAACCAGGGCCGGGGACAAACTGCAACCGAGGTACATCTTTTTAGTGGGAACTGAACCCGGGTCTCTCTGGACCACAGGCAAATGCTCTAACCACTGTGCAAACCGGCCAGGGCTATTTTTCCTTTTCTTTATTGATTTTAGAGAGAGAAGAAGAGAGAGGGGGAGAGAGATAGAAACATTGATGAGGGAGAACATCGATTGGCTGCCTCCTGCATGCCCCCCAATGGGGATAGGGCCCACAACCTGTGCACTGACTGGGAATCAAACTAGCAACCTCTTGGTACATGAGTTGATGCTCAACCATGGAGCCACACAGGCTGGGCGCTTCGATTTGTTTTTTAAAAAAAAGCAATATTGCCCTGTCTGGTTTTGCTCAGTGGTTAGAGCATTGACCTGTGGACCAAAGTGTCTTCAGTTTGATTCCCATCAAGGGCACGTACCTCACTTGTGCTTCAGTCCCCAGCCCTGGATGGGGTTGTGCAGGAGGCATCCGGTCGATGTGTTTCTCTCACATCGATGTTTCTGTCTCTTTCTCTCTCTTATTTTCACTCTATCTGAAGATAAATGGAAAATATCCTTGGGTGAGAATTTAAAAGAAAAAGCAATATCTATGGAACGCAGGAAATCAATGTGCAATAAAATGAAGTATGTCTGTATTAAGATTCATCATGGTGCCTTTGATTAAACCTGAAGGGTAATAAGCAATTTTTAAAAATCAGAGTGTATAGTCGAACATTTTAATGAGAGCAGAAAATATATTGCTATAATGACATTATTAAATAACACCAACATTTTCATTTTGAATGATAATCTGGATACAGTTAGGTAATTAGAAACTTTTAAGTGATTTGTGAGGTCAGCTATGCTTATTCTTGTGTTTTATGGATGGGTTTCACAGATGAGTACAGCTAGTCATACCAGTTCTATCTTCCTCTGTTTTTGTTGATTAAAACAAAATCATCTTGGTTTTCTAATGATGCCAGAAAGAGGCCGTCACTGTGTTCACCAAAATACACAGATCACCAGATGATTGGAAGGAAATGCAATGACTCTCTACAATGTCATTAGGTACACTATATATCCTTCCTCAATTAACTTGCCAATAAGAATGAGAGAGTTGCAGAACAAACTTTTGAAAGTTGCAGAGGAATCTGAAGAAAGAAGATTTCCTGGAATTAGTTACTTATATTTTGGGAGTAGTTTTTCTGGGGCTCTGAGTTCACACCAACATCTTATCGGATACACATGGCCTGTTATGAATTCTGGAACTAGTGTAAATCTGTAAATACTCACTCTGAGGTAGGCTGGGAGGACCGAGCTGGCAGCTGAGACGGGCTGCAGGCTAGCTTCCTGGACACTGCTTGCTTCATTCTTATGCAAGGGAAACTAGTACCCTGCATAAATGTGTTTTCATAAAAATGTTAATAGCTAACATTGGAGGAGTCACTACTTGCTTTAACCTAACATTGGGAGGGTTATACTCCACATGTATGATCTTATTGCACCTCCTATGGACCCTGTGAAGTTAGGGGCTGTTACTGTCCACTTGTACATACATATAGCTCATTTTTTGAGAGTAACTTGTCGATAGACATGTGTCCCCCCGACCAATGACATGGGGCAGAATAAGGATTGAAAGCCAGACAGTCTGATCCCAAAGATTAACCTTCCTACTATTTTATAATGCCCTTCTGTTCTAGACATATTAAAAAACCAATGGACAGAAATATATAGGTCTAAAATTTGAAAGTATTTAACTAAATTCACTCCTGCAAAAATGATATATGGACTACCATGTGAAATGCTTCATGGAAAATATGAGAACGAGTCTCACACAAGGCTTTATGCTCAGGGAATGAGTGGAGGATAATAGAGGCAATCAAGAATATCAGTAGTAAACTCTATTTCAACCTGGAAAATAATTGCTTTGTAAAGGTTATAAGAAGAGAGTAACTGTGCCTCAGGACCATCTAGGAAGGTGTCATTGAGCCAGTGGCATTTGTACTGGGCTCTGGAAGACCAGATGGCTATCAGAGATGCCAACTTGGGTGGGGTTGGGTTTAAGAGGGTGGGACAAGTATCACTACATATAAGAAAAGGAAGAAATGGAACTGATGTTTTAAAAAATGAGAAGTGTAGTTCAAATTGTAATGTGTTATAGAGAGAGATTTGATGGTGCCAGGTGCTCAGGAGGCAGTGGGGTGTCACAGGAAGCTTGGGGTTAAGTTGTTTTAGGCATGGCTGGTTTCTGCTGCACCAATCTAGCAAGAGATCACAGTAGCGTGGTGATTTACGTTCTGGGGGTATGGTCTTCCTGAGGCTTATAATGTCATTTGTTTTGTCAGCTTCCCTTAAATTTAAGCATTCATCTTCCCCAGAGCATAGAAGGACTGTGCACTCCAGTCTTAATAAATTCCATGTTCTGAAATCATTTCCCATCCTGTAAAATGTGGTGAGAAATTATTGATGGTATGTAATGATGATTCTTCCTTATAAAATATATTTTTTTGGAAAACACTTACTTTGAATTTCATCAGGGGTGGAGAATTAATAGTGGCAAGAACTTGAAACTCATTTCTCCAATAGTATTAAATAAAAAGAGAAGGAATTGGATTTAAGAATGTATTTGTGAAAGGTTATAGTTCTTTCATAAAATGTAGTAAGTTTATAAAGGTCAGAATAAATATGTTTACAAAAGTAATTCAAAAATGAGGTTAAAAAAATAAGCCCTTAAAGAAAGGAAACAGCAGCAAAGCTTTATTGAAGGATTGCTGAGACCAGCCCTTGTGCTGAGTTTTTCTTAAGTATCATCTCATTTATTCCTGACAGTAGGAGGGGTGGTTATTATCCCCATTTTTCAGAGGAGGAAACAGAGGCTTAGATTGTTTGAGCTATTTCATCAGTGTGAAGTAACTGCTACCAGGTGGCAGAGTTGAGGTTTGTACCCAGCTTGGCCTCACTCCAGAGGCTGCTACTCTCTCTAACCTCCCCTTAAATCAATGTGGAGTTAGAGTTCATCATGTTAATAAAATGTGTTAGCAAGTCATATATACCCAAAAGGAGTCACAGGTCTTTTGGAGTATTCTTTACATGTACCCATCAGTAGATGAGTGGATAAAAATGCTGTGGTACATTTACACAATGGAATACTGTGCAGCTATAAGAAAGAGAGATCTCTTACTCTTTGCCACAGCATGGATGGACCTGGAGACTGTTATGCTAAGTGAAATAAGCCTGTCAGAGAAAGATAAGTATCACATGATCTCACTTATATGTGGAATCTAATGAACAAAATAAACTGATGAACAAAAAAGACCAGAGGCATGAATACATGGAACAGACTGACAGATCTCAGAGGGGAAGGGGCTGGGGGTGGTAGTGCAGGAAGTGAGTAACCAAAGAACATATATGCATATATGTGTAGCCCATGGACACAGACAATAGGTGGTGAAGGCTGGGGGAGAGGCTGGGGGAAGCGGGGGAAGCAGTGGGAGAAAAATGGTGACACAATAGTGTCAACAGTAAAAAAAGAAAAAGAAAAAAAATGTGATTTTTAAGTGCCAGATGGGTTTTGATAATAATTTGTCCCTTTGGTTGTTGATTGTGCTCATAGGAGTGCAAGGAAGCATGTGGTATAGATTCCTTTCAGCGAGTAGAGATGGGCCGCCACACAGTCATTTATGATACTGCAACATGTACCAAACAATGCACTTCATGCTTAGATGGGATGTGCAGGCACTGTTGGGGTGACTACACTGCCTTGCATTCATTTCTGAACACTGAGTGCATTCACCAGCACATACTATTCAGTAAGTTCACAGCAATTTACTCCATTTTTCTGTGCCTCACCAAGCAATTTTAAGCTTTGAAAGTGCCCTTGTCTGTATTTCACATGTAGTTGTTTATTTTCTATTTACTTGGTATTTCTTGTTTAGATTTTGTCTATCTCAGAGGACTGTTCTATAGAATTAGCTGCTCTGACTGTTGGCTTCTGGAATATTGAAAGGAACAGTGGTGTTCAGGGCCATGCTGCCTATTAAGGCAGTTGAAATGGCCTGGCCCACAGTGTATGGCCAACCTTTCACCAACTGCAGTCTTCACTTTATAACTTCAGTGACACAAATGTGTTTTGACAGGAATATTGATATTGCTCTAATGAGGGTTTGAAGATAAGCAGGTAAATTTGTTGCTTATGCTCTTTCATGTAAAATTAGTTGTTATATAGGTTCCTTTCTCAGTACCTTGGTGACACTGACAGCATTACTCATACTTCCAGTATTCTAATGTCAGCAATCATTTGCTATCAGTTTAATCACTTTACTGGTTAATGTTGGCTTTTTAGCATGATCATTTAAATATCCCAAAAGATTGGGTTGGTTACAAATAGCAAATAGATTGATTTTAATGTCAAGAAAGTTGCATCCTTTGTATCATTAGGTATACCTTTTCACATTTTTTTCCTTAAAATCAAATTGTCATAACTTGTTCTGACACTTACTTATAGATCTATTATGACTTAATTTATTTCTTAATGAGATAACAAATAAGTACTTTTACAAATTAGGCCTTTGTAAAATGAAGACATATGTTTTTCTGATTCTAACAACACTGTTAAAAGTTAAGTACACAACATGTCTTTATTATTTTTCTAGAAAAATATTTCCAGAGCATATCTCTCTTCATGTAAAGTAGTCTGTTGAATCTTTTCAACAGATGATTATTGGAATCATATTTGTCATTTTTCTGGCTTATTTTGAAATAGTAATGCATAGGAATGTGTAAATATTTCATTAATTATAGAGTTGCGAAGGCACCATAGAAGAATCATTCGAAAAGTTCTGGTAGCATCTCTGTTTTCATAGTTACCAGTCTGCTCTGGTCGTCTGATTGCTGGGTCTCTGTTTATGCATGTTTCTATGTGGAGACCGTTTGTGGGGCTGTCTTAACTGAGCAGACTTTATGTTTGCAGATGATCCATGGAAACACAAACAAGGAATTGTAGCATCAGTATTTCATTCCTAAAGCTGAATGATGGCAGGCATAATTACTGAGACTAAGGTCTGAAGTGGTTTATTAAAGGGAAACCTGCCATGATTGTTAGAATATACCAAACAGCATTATCCATATATGCTGTTTTATCACTATTGAATGTCAGGGTGTGTTCCTGTGAAGGGAAATGAACGCAGTCCAGCAAAGAATCAGTACTGACACATTATCTTTCTGGAGCCGATATTTGTTTGGCTCAGTGAAGCAGTTTGCTAGAGACTGTCAAGATCATGAACTCACCCATCTGGAGGATTTCTAGATAGACAGGTACCTGGTTACTTGGTCTTGCCAGAATTAAAATGTACCCTTCATTAAAGTCTTACTAAGTTCTTAAAAAAAATAGTTCTTCAAATCCTAGAAAGAAATAAATGATGATCATTAACAAATAAAAAGATTAACTGACTCTGAGGTCCTACTATGTGTTCAATCTTATGGAAAGCTTGGTACATACACTTGAGGAGTTTAATATGGATCTTGTCCAGTAGGGTGATAAAAGAGCACTATGGTGCAATTTCTAAATTTCTCGGAGTAGTACTGAATTACTGTTCATGCTTTTCCTTAGCAGACGGTTCTGCAGTTGAATAGAGGGTATTAAGTCAGCAGATTGGTCCTCATCAAAATATAAGGGCTTTAATTCTTAGGAAACTGTAGTTCTAGTAATGTTACAATTCAGTTTATTTAAATAGCAATCTAGACAGGCTACCCCAACCTGGCATGTTCTCCTCTTTAGGCGGGAGTGGAGGGGAGCTGGCCCATCTGCATTCTAAACATGGGGATGGAGAAAAAAGACATAGATCTTTAAAAATCGTACTTGTATAGTTTTGGATAGAATGGAGACAAAAAGTGGCCCCTAAAAATGTATCTGGTTTCTCCTCTGTGCCAGTCACTACCAGGTGCTGAAGACTCAAAATAAGTAAGAACATTGCCATCCTTTAGTTTTGTTGTAATTGGGTGGCAGATTGTGTTGATAAATAATGTCTGTAGATCATTCATGAGGTGTTTAATGAAGGTAAATGCAGGTATAGTGGGAACACTGGAAAAGATGAGTAGTTTAATGTGCTTGTTGGACAAATTTGTCTATCACAAAAATATCATCACTTCCCCTTGAAACAATGACAGCCAACTCTCCCAACCCCTCCAGGTGGTCTGTATTCCCTCAGCCTGTGCAGATACTCTCTCCACAAAGTCTGATCTGCGAAGGAATCCTTCTTCCCACAGGAGTCCTGCTGCCTCTCTGCTCTCACTTCCTCATTGCTTCTCTCTTCCAGTGGCAGGTCAGGGCAGCCCCCTTCCTACCTGGGCCTTTGAAGTCAGCTCTGGCTGGTCTTTCGCTTTGGTTAGACTTTGCTCCAGGCCATTGGCCATATTGCTGTCATTTGTGCAGTGCACATATCACCCCTTACAGAAAACCCACATTTCTTGGGAAGACCCCATGACTTTCTGCCATTTCTTTCACATTCTCACAACAGGTTCACCCTTCTGTGACTTGCCTTCTGCCTTTCCTTCCACCTGGGGGGCTCTTCCCCATTGTCTGGTCAATTCCTTGTTAGCCTTTAAAATGAAGGCCAGGGCTTCATTTTAGCTTCTAGGTGGCAGACCCACCTTCTTCAGAGTCTAGTGCTTCTTCCTACCTCGAGGTTGCACGTGTCACATAATATTTCAACTTCCAGTCTCCTCTGATATTCTGTGAGCCCCTCCAGGGCAGGGATTTGCCTTACTTAGCCTCGTATGGTGTAGGTGTACAGCCCGTGTTTGTGGACTAAATGCATGGTTGAGGTGCTGATTGAACTTGCCCTTGGAGGAGTAAGGTTTGTTAGTTATTAATGTACATTCACCATAAGATAAATTTAATAAGATCCTTCACTTTTAAAAAGGTGTTTTAGCAGAATAGACTTCCTGCAAGTAGATTGAAATGCGGCCATGGATTAACCCTGGAGGAAGAGATGGGTCATTTGCCACTCTTGTGTCCCTGAAAAATTACATCTCTGTCTTAAATGCATGCAGTTTTTTAAAAGCAATTCTATAACTGTTGATCTGAAGCTTTTTACCCATTCTTGAATATTTGGTTTATTTGATTATAAGACATTTAAACATTTTTTAAAATTTTACTTATTGACCTGGCCAGTTTGGCTCAGCAGTTAGGACGTCAGCTTGCTGACCAAAGAGTCTCGGGTTCGATTCTGGTCAAGGGCACTACCTCGGTTGTGGTTCCATCCTCGGCCCTAGTCAGGGTTGTGCAGGAGGCAACCAATCGATGTCTCTCTCTCTCTCTCTCTCTCTCTCTCTCTCTCTCTCTCTCTCTATCTCTGCCCCCCCCCACACACACACACAACACACACTCTATCTGAAGATAGATGAAAAAATATCCTCGGGTGAGGATTAAAAAAGTTATTGCTTGATTTTTAGAGAGAGAGGAAAAGAGAGAGAGAAATATTGATTTGTTGTTTCAGTTATCCATGCATTCTTGATTCTTTTATGTGCCCTGAGTGGGGATTGAACCCACAACCTTGGCATATTGCGATGATGCTCCAACCAATTGAGTTACCTGGTTAGGGCCCAGACATTTTTATTTCAAAATTTCTATTTTGCAGTTGTTTGTTGTTGTTTTTTAATTATCACCCGAGGATATTTTTCCATTTATCTTCAGAAAGAGTGGGATGGGAGGAGGAAGAGAGAGAGAAACATCGATGTGACAGAAACACATCGATTGGTGGCTTCCTGCATAACTCCGACCAAAGGCCAGTGATCTAACCGCAACCGAGGTATGTGCCCTTGGCTGGAATCAAACCCAAGACTCTTTGGTCTGTGGGCTGACACTCTAACCACTGAGCCAAGTCGGCCAGGGCTATTTTGCAGTTTTAAGTCAGCAATGCCTTAGTGGTTTTCATGCACAGGCATAAATATAAATATACATACTTATGTGTGTATATACGTTAGGATTGATAGTTAATAAAAGCATCTATAAAGATTTTCAGGTTTTTGATATGAATGAAACTCTGTAGCAGTAGGAGGTTGCTCAGATCCTCTTATTCCAGGTGTCATCCTGAAGACAGAAGTGCACAATTAAAGAGACACTGAGTCAGACTTGACTGTGGCAGTCGGACCATGAGAAGTAGTGGGCATTTTGCAATACCCAACAATGGACGTCTTTTCTCTTTTGCTTCCAGCTTTTTCCTTTTTCTTCTCCCCTCCTCCCCTTCTCTCTTCTCTGCTTGTCCCTGCCAGTGGTTCCCTCCACCCTGAATATTTTTTTTTATTGATCTCTAGTAAGATGATAGCTGAGAAACCTCTGCCCATTTTCTGTGTGGCTGCTTTGATTTTAGTAAAAGAAAGAGCACTAGGATTCCTTACTAAAGAACTGCTTACTTGGTGTATCTCTTGTAGTCATAAGTAGCTAGTTACATGAGATAGGTGGAGCAAGATGTTGCCTGGGACAGTTGAGAATAAAACAGGGACTTTTGAATTTCTGAATATCCTGCTTTGCTGATGTTTAGAAGTTAACATAGAGCTTGTGGTAGAAAATATGGTCATATTCTGTCTTTCTTGCTTCTACTTCTACCTAGAAATATCCTGTGCAATGCTTTATAAGATGTGCCCCATATTCTCTGTTAACTGGTTTAGAGAGAAAAAACAAACAAACAAACAAACAAACAAACAAACAAACAAACAAAGAGTTCATATTTGATTGGAAAACCTAAAACTACTTCTGGCTTTAGCAGGAAAGGGACATGTGGCTTGGAAAATCACTTACCCTTCTAGAGTTCAATTTTTTTCTCTATTATGGGAGAGGGTTGAATATATTAGTAGGTGAACTTCAAAGTCCTTGCTACTACAATATTCTGTTTGTGTGTTCAGACGTAATAATTCCAAAAGTTAACACTTATCTATTGACTTTTTCCAGTATTCTATCAAGAATTACTTTAGCACTAGAATAATGCAGAATGTGCTATTTAAACGTGTTTTTTGATTATTTATACCCAACTGCTTTTTTCAGCTCCTGAGTTGGCTTTCAGAAAGCATACAGTAAAGGTTTTTAAATAAAGTAAATGTCTGGACTATGGAAATATAAATTAAACAGGGGATCAAGAATATATATATTTTTTGGTAGTATATCCAACTTTTACAATCATATCGAGAGCCTTAAATATAACCAAATAATGTTTTCCAATCTGTATTTAACTATATGTCAACTCAGTGGACAATTCATAAAGAGTGTAATTGACAGCTAGTAAAACCTTTTTGAAAATGAATCAGCTTTTAACTTCATATTAAATTATCCTTTTCTGAAAGACTGAAAACTATAATCAAGCTCTTTCTGTGTAATTTGCTATAGATTACTACTTTAAGAGAATAACAGCCTTTGTTAAAAAGGCTTTTTTATTATTGGCTTACAGTGTCCCCTCCTTCTACTGAATTAAAGCTTTCAACCTGCTGTTAGATGCCCTGAGCATTTCACCTGAACATTTTTATAATGAGAGCATAATGAATGTTGAAACTAGTATAGTTTATTTAAAATGGGCTTAGATTAGCTCTCTGTTGATGCTTTTGACCCCCAGAGAGAGAAGAAAAATAAGTTCCTTAGAATGGAGCTGGAATTTTTACCAAGCACATTAGAGCTTAAAATGTACAGGTGAAATCTGTAGCCTTTTACACCTAGTTTTTCTTTATTTGTTGGGTCCACTAACTAGGATGAGCAAGTATGAATACTCTAAGAGTTAAATTTTGCATTTTATGATCATTATGTGTTATAAACACCACAAAATAATATATCATTATATTATATAGAAGAACTAGCAACTTAAAATTGTTCATTTATTGATTTATCAAAAATAATATGAAACTTGATTCATTCAAGGAAGATGGCAGTGGGCAGGACCGGAGGAAGGGTGAGTGTGTGAGAGAGTGAGTGAGTGTGTGAGAGAGTGTGAGTGGACGTGAAGGTGGACAACCAAACCCAAGCAATGCAGAGCCACAGAGCAGAAAGTTCCTGTGCTGTGGACAGGAGCAGCCGGCTACCTCGGTAAGCAGCCCTTCCGGGCATTTCTCCCTGCAATGCAGGGAGGTCCCACCATTTTGGAAGATCCCAGACTTCCCTGGAAGGAGGCAGTGGGAGCGGCTAGGGCCCAACAACCTGAGCCCACCAGTGCACCTGGCACCATCGGACCAGTGGACACTCTGTGTCATCAAAGACTGGTGCACAGTAGTGGAGCTCCCAAGGTGCTGGTCGCAGAAGCCACAGATAGCCCGGAGCCCAGCAATATCCCCCAGAGTAGCAGCCCCATCAGAGTCAAGATATACCCCCAGCAACAGAGGCTGGGGAGCAGATATCCATCCCAGGCAACAGAAGCACAGACCACCAGTTGAGACATTTCCCAAAAACTACAGCAAAAGCTGAGCGGGAGTTGAGCCCTACTGGCAGCAGCACTCCCCAGCTGCCAGCGGTGGGACCTGGGGCTCCACAGAGGCCTGTGCAATCCAGCAGTTTACAAGAGCAGTGGGAAGCCTGAGCCCTAGAGAGACTAGTGTGATAAAGCTGCCTACCCTCGAGAACTGCAGGGTGTGGGGGCACCAGAGAGGCCTGTGTGACCCAGCAGGGACTGTGAAATTTAGCTATCCCCAGGACCTGCAGGGTGCTGAAACACCAGAGAGGCCTGTGATACCCAGCAGGGACTGTGCAATCTAGTTACCTGTGGGACCTGGAGGGTGCTAAAGCGCCAGAGAACCCTGTGTGACCTAGCAGAGACTGCACAATCTAGTTACCCATGGAACTTGTGGGTTGCTGAAGCACCAGAGAGGCCTGCTCGACCAAGCAAGGACTGTGCCATCCAGTTACCCGCGGGACCTGCGGGGTGCTGAAGCACCAGAAAGGCCTGTGTGACCCTGCAGGGACTGTGCCATCCAATTACACTTGGGACCTGCAGGGTACAGGGGTACCAGGAAGGCCTGTGTGACCCAGCTATGCAAAAGATAGACTTAGAGAATGTGAAAATGGAGGTGGACTGAATAGAAGCTAAGCAGACTACTTCCCAGGACCAAACGGGAATTACAACTAAAATAAAGACAAATCCTTGGAAAAAGCAACAGAAAAGCATCAGGACAGGACCATATAACCAGGGACACTGGTAGGATCTGTGAAAGCAGTAAAGGGTGGTGGGTGGCAGCCCAAGGACAACAACAGTCTTAGCTGTGAACAACGCCCCTGGGGATTAAAGAACAAGCCCACTCCACAGCCCGGAGAGCCAGGACAGAGTGCTAAAATAGTCACAGCCACTCAACTGGGGGCTACCTCACAGGAAGGACATACTGGGCTGGAAATCTGTGGGGACACCCATGATTTGGAGGGCACTCAGAGTTTTTGCTGAGTTGGGGCCACAAAATTCGGTAGCCAGTGTGCTCGTTCCCAGAGCTGTGGGGAAAAGCAGCAGCCCGACCCCTTGGAGATTCAGCCTTTCCCAGGTGAGGCAAAGAAATGCAAATTGAGGCTCATTAATAACCAGCATCTATCCCACCCTCTGAAAATCTTATGCAGAACACCAGAGCTACATTCCAAGGCACTGAGTAACTGAGACTACTAGCCACCAGGAAAAGGGTAGAGGATAACTGAACCTTTCCTGGGCTTGCAAATCTACCAAGGAAAGTAAGACTTGACAGTGGTGTTTAACGTGAACCCACCCAGGCTCATCCAAAACCAGTAGAGGTAGCCATAAACAGCAGAACACCAACACCCACAGGGAAAATTTGGCAGGCTCCAAAACCCACTGAGATAGCCAAAATGGTGAAACAAAGAAACAAATCCCAAATGAAAGAACAAGAGAACTCTATTGATAATGAGATCAATGGAATGCAGCTAAGCAAATTATCAGAGGTAGAGTTCAGAGCCATGATATTAAGGAAGCTCAACAGCATGAGTAAGGACATCAGCATCATGAGTAAAGATATAGAAACATTGAAAACCAACCAAGTGAAAATGAAGAATGGCATAGCAGAAATTAGGAACACTTTGGAAGGACTATCCAGCAGAGGAGAGGAAGCTGAGGATCGGATCAGTGAATTAGAAGACAGGGTAGAAAAAAATCAACCAATCAGAAAACCAAAAGGAATAAACAGGAAGACAGCTTAAGAGAACTGTGGGACAATTGGAAACATAATAACATTTGCATAATAGGAGTCCCCGAAGAGGAAGAAAATGGGCAAGAGTTAGAGAATATATTTGAAGAAATAGTGACAGAAAAGTTTCCTAACTTGGTGAAGGAAGAAGGCATGCAAGTTCAAGAAGCACAGAGTGCTTCATGTAGGAAAAACCCAAACAGGCCCACACCAAGACACATAGTAATTAAAATGCCAAAAATTAAAGACAAAGATAATCCTAAAGGCAGCAAGATATAAGCAACAGGTTACCTACAAAGGAAAACCCATAAGGCTCTCAGCTAACTTCTCAACAGAAACACTATAGGCCAGAAGGGAATGGCATGAAGTAATCAAGGTCATGAAAAACAAGGATCTGAATCCAAGGCTACTGTATCCAGCAAGGCTGTCATTCAAAATAGAAGATCAAATAAAGAGCTTCCCAGTCAAAAAAAAAGGCTAAGGGAATATATTAACACCAAATCGCACTGCAAGATATGCTAAAAGGACAGCTGTAATTATTAGAAGAAATAGGAAGAAAAATAGAACCACATTAAACAAAAATGTCACTAAATAAGTACATATCAATTATCACCTTAAATGTGAATGATTTGAATGCTCCGATAAAAAGACACAGAGTAGCTGACTGGATAAGAAAGCATGACTCACATATATGTTGTTTACAAGAGACCCACCTCACAACAAAAGACTCACATAGGTTGAAAGTGAAGGAATGGAAAAAAATCTTTCAAGCAAACGGAAAGGGACAAAAATCTGGGGTAGCAATACTCATATCTGATAAAGTAGATATCAAAATTAAAGCTATAAATAGAGACCAAGAAGGCCACTACATAATATTGAAAGGATCTATCCAACAAGAAGATACAACCTTGGTAAACATATATGCACCGGATTTAGGAGCACCAACATATATTATAAATCTTTTGGAGGACTTCAAAGGAAAAATCGACAGCAATACAATGATAGCAGGGTTTTCAATAACCCGCTGAGATCACTGGATAGATTTTCTAGACAAAAAAATTAACAAGGAAACCCAGACGCTAAATGAAGCACTACATCAAATGGATTTAATAGATATCTACAGAGAATTACACCTCAAAACTGCAGAATTCACATTCTTCTCAAGTGCACATGGGACATTCTCAAAGATAGACCACATGTTAGGGCACAAACTAAGTCTCTACAAGTTCAAGAAGATTGAAATCATATCAAGCATCTTCTCAGATCACAATGGCAAGCAACTAGAAATCAATTGCAACAAGAACATACAAAGACATTTGAAAACATGGAGGCTAAATAGCATGTTATTGAACAATGAGTGGGTTACCATGGAGATCAAGGAAAATTAAAAACTTCCTGGAAACCAATGAAAATGAACCCAGAACAACACAAAATCTACGGGATGCAGCAAAAGCAGTTCTGAGAAGGAAGTTCATAGCACTAGAGGCCTACCTCAAGAAGCAAGAAAAATCTCTAATAGACTATGTAACCTCACAAGTTAAAGAACTGAAAGGCAAACAAAAAGAAAACCCTAGAGCAAGTAGAAGGAAGGAAATAGTAAAGATTAGAGCAGAAATAAATGACATGGAGACCAATAATAATAATAATAATAATAATTCAAAGGATCAATGTAATAAAGAGCTGGTTCTTTGAAAAGATAAACAAGATTGATGGACCCTTAGCTAGACTCACCAAGAAACAAAGAGAGAGAACCCAAATACACAAAATCAGAAATGAAAGAGGAGAAATGATAACTGACACCACAGAAATACAAAGGATTGTTAACAAATATTATGAACAATTATACGGCAACAAATTCGACAATGTAAGTGAAATGCACAAATTTCTAGAAACACATAGTCTCCAAAAACTGAACTGGGAAGACATAGAAAACTTTAACAGACCAATAACAACCAATGAAAATTGAAGATGTAATCAAGACTCTTCCAGTAAACAAAAGCCCAGGACGGGACGGCTTCACAGGGGAATTTTTCCGAACATTCAAAGAAGAACTAATAACACCCAATCTCCTCAAACTATTTCAAAAAATTCAAGAAGAAGCAAGAAAAATGAAATTAGACCATCACCTTACACCATACACAAGAATAAACTGAAAATGGATAAAAGACTTAAATATGACTCATGAATCCATAAAAATCCTAGAAGAAAATGTAGGCAACAAAATTTCATACATCATACACAGCAGAATTTTCACTGATACATCACCTAAGTCAAGGAAACAAAGGAGAAAATGAACACATGGGACTACATCAGACTCAAAAGCTTCTGCATAGCAAAAGATGCAATCATCAATATGGAATGGCAACCAAGTGAATGGGAGAGCATAATTGCCAAGTATATATCAGATAAGGTGTTAATTTCTAATATATATAGAGTGCTCTTACAACTCAACAAAAGGAAAACAAAGAACCAAATTAAAAAATGGGCAGAGGAACTAAATAGACACCTCTCCAAACAGGACTTACAAATGGCTAAGAGACATATGAAGAAATGCTCAACATCACTAATCATCAGAGAGATGCAAATTAAAACAACAATGAGGTATCACCTAATACTTGTCAGAATGGCTGCCATCAATAAGTCATCAAACAACAAGTGTTGGCGAGGGTGTGGCGAGAAGGGGACTCTAGTGCACTGCTGGTGGGAATGCAGACTGGTGCAGCCACTATGGAAAACCATATGGTGTTACCTCAAAAAATTAAAAATTGAACTTCCATTTGACCCAGTGATCCCACTTCTAGGAATATACCTTAAGAAGCCTGAAACACCAATCAGAAAGAATATATGTACCCCCATATTCTTAGCAGCACTATTTACAATAGCTAAGATCTGGAAACTGCCCAAATGTCCATCAGTAGACGACTGGCTAAAAAAGCAGTGGTACATATACACAATGGAGTACTATGCAGTTGTAAGAAAGAAAGATCTCTTATCGTTTTAGATGACATGGAGGGACCTGAAAAGTATTATCCTAAGTGAAACAAGCCAAACAGAGAAAGTATCATATGATCTCACTTATTTGTGGAATATAATGAACAAAACAGTCTGAGTAATGGAGTAGTCCCAGAGACGTGAAACTGGGTTACAGACTGACAATCCCCAGAAGAGAGAGTGGTTGGAGAGAGATAAACCACAGAACTTATATGCATGTATGCATGAACAATGGACATGGACAACAAAGCTGGGGACAGGGTGGAGGAAGGGGGAATCAGTGGGGGGAAAAGGAGAAACATCTGTAACACAAATAAATTAATAAAAAAAAAATGTGAATTTAAAAAACTACCCTTCAATATGAATCTCCTAACACTTAACTGTTTTCAGGACTGTTTTACATTATGAAGTCTTGGTTTTCCATAAGAGAATATTGCCTAGCCTAGCCTAGATTAACATGCTATTAACACAGCCATAAATATCTGGTATAATAAAATTATGTGACTCACTTGTTTGATAGTTTGCAACACTTAATGAGAATTAACATTAGGGGTAGCAATTGCCTACATTCTCTCTTTAATTGCATTCTTTAACACAATATTAGAATAGGTACTAATATTATTAACCAAAATTTTAATAATGTTAACCAAGATTCTGTATTTTATTGCAAGAAAAATGCTGAACATAGTACTTTATACCTACATTTTCAACCACTTAGATTGAAAAAAACCAAACCAATAATAATAATAATAATAATAATAAACTTTATGTGCTACCATTTTGTAGAAAAATGCAGCCGAGTTCCCTGCCTCATGGAGTGTATGGGATTGTGGTTATGACCATATTGTGACTTTCTTTATAGATTCTGAGAAGGCCTTTAACAAAATTCAGCAATCATGTCTGATATTAAAAATAATAAAATAGTAGTTGGTGAATAATTCTTTAACATTAGCTGAAATATTTAGAGTGCAGAGATCAGGCCAGCATTTTACTTAATGTTTAAATATGAGAAGCATTCCTACTAGCCCCCAAACAAGGCACGGATGATATCTTCCTCACTTCTGTTTAACTTTATATTGGAGGTTTTTATCAATGAAATTGGACAAGGAAAGATAATTAGAAACATGAAAATTGTAAAGAGGAAGTGAAACAATCTCTTTGCTGGCAATACCTGGAAAATCCAAAAGAATCAGTGAGAAAACTAACACAAACAATAAAAGAATTCATTAAAGTACTAGGATATACAACTAACTTTTAAAATCAAACATTACTGATCAGAAAATAAAATTGAATAGAAACTCCTATTTATGGCAGTGACAACTATAACACAAGAAAATGAAATTATTGGGAGTAAAATCAAACTTATATGTACCAAATATATCTAAGAAAAACTCTAAACTTTTTCTAGAAAGTCCAAAATTAGAGTTGAACATATGGATGGTTGTAACCTGTTCTTGTAAAGGCTGTCCCGACATCATAAAGGTGTCATTTATCTTCAAGTTAATAAATTTAATGCAATCAGTAAAAGTGACAAGATTTGACTTTAGCTTGGCAGTTTGATTCTAATGTTAATAGAAAAAATAAACATGCAAGAATATTTAGTTAAATCTGAAAGGAGAAGCAGCATAGGGGATTTGCTTTTTCTGAGCTTTCACACTCTGGAGCTTCAGTGATGACTTAGTGTGATGCTAACTAATACACCAGTTGGCCCTTGGGGGGAAAATCCAGAAATAGATCCAAGTACACATGGAAATTCAGTATAATGAAAACGTATTTTTAAATCAGTGGGAAAAGATAGATTTTTAAAAAATTAGTAGACTATTTTGTTTTATTTTTAATAGTGGTAAAATACACATAACATAAATTTTACCATCTTAACCATTTTTTAGATACAAAATTCAGTAGTGTTAAGTACTTTCATATTGTTGAACACCAATCTCCAGATCTTTTTATCTTGCAGAACTGAAACTCTGTACCTATTAAACACTAACTCCCCACTTCTCCCCTCCTCCCTCCAACTCCTGGCACCTGCCATTAAACTGTCTGTCTCTATGAATTTGACTACTCTAGGTACCTCACATAAGTGGAATCATACTCTAGGTCCCTCACATAAGTGGAATCAAGTTCTTATGTGTCTAGCTTATTTCACTGAGCATAATGTATGTCCTCAAGGTTTATTCATCTTGTAGTATGTATCAGAACTTCCTTCTTTTTTAAAGGCTGAATAATATTCTCTTGTATTTATATACCACATTTTGTTTTGTTGCCACTGGTTTGCTTCCACTGTTGGCTATTGTGAATAATGCTGCAATGAACATGGGTGGAAAAGCTATCAGTTTGAGACCTTGGAGGGCAGAAATAAGTATCTAGAAATGGAGTTAGTTGCTGAATCATGTGGTAATTCTGTTTTTATTTTTTTTGAGGTCCCACCACACTGTTTCCCACAGCAGACACACCATTTTACATTTCCACCAACAATGGACAAATGTTCTCATTTCTCTACCTCATCACAAATACTTGGTACTTTTTGTTTTTCTAAAAATAAGTATCTGCCCTGGCCGGTTTGGCTCCGCGTTTAGAGCGTTGGCCTGCGGTCCAGAGAGATCCAGGTTCGGTTTCCACTAAGGGCACGTACCTTGGATGCAGTTTGTCCCCGGCAGCCACTCCATGTGTCCCTTTCACGTCGATGTTTCTCTCTCTCTCTTCCTCTCTCTCCTTCCCACTCTATCTGAAAAAAAAATGGAAAAAAGTGTCCTCGGGTGAGGATAAAAAAAAAAGAATAAGTATCTCATTGTGCTTTTGACTTGCATTTCCCTAATGATTAGATATAGATGTTGAGCATCTTTTTATGTGCTTATTGGTCATTTGCATATTTTCTTTGAGGAAATGTCTATTCAAGTTGTTTAGGTTGTTTTGTTGTTGTTTTAGGTGTTATGTATTCTGTATATTAACCCCTTATTAGATTTATGATTTGAAAATATCTTGTTTCATTTTGTGGGTTGATTTTTTCACTCTGTTGACTATTGATTCAAAGAAATTAAAAATTTTGAAGCATTCCAGTTTATCTAATTTTTTCTTTTGTTGCCTGTGCTTTTGATGTCCTAAGAAATCCTTGCCAAATATAATATCATGAATGTTTTCCCTTATGTATTCTTTTAGGAGTTTTATAGTTCTTATGTTTAGGTCTTTGATACACTTTGAGTTAATATGTGTATCTGGTTTGATGTAAGGGTCCGACTACATTCACTTTTGCATGTGGATGCACAGTTTTCCTAATACTATTTGTTAAAAAGACTGTCCTTTCTCCATTGAAAGGTCTTGGCACCATTGTCAGAAATTATTTGACCATATATGTCAGTCTTTATTCCAGTTCCACACTATTTTAATTTAACTTATTTTTTGAGTAGTTTTAGGTTTATAGAAAAAATTAAGTAAAAAGTCAAAGATTTCCCATATACCCTTTCTCCTCCAATATCTCCTATTTTTAACATCTTGCATTTGTGTAGTGCATATATTACAATTGTCCAGCCAATATCGATAGATTACTATTAGTATAAATTCATAGTTTATATTAGTATTCACCTTTTGTGTTCTGTATTCTATTGGTTTTTACGAATGTATGACACACATTCACCATTACCGTATCAGATTAGAATAATAGTTTCTTTCCCTAAAAATCTCCACTTATTTGCCCCCTCCCCCCCTTGCCCCGAACTCTTGGCAACCACTGATATTTGTATCATTTCCATAGTTTTGCCTTTTCTAGAATGTCCTATACTTGGAATCATAGAGTAGGTAGCCTTTTCAAAGTAGTTTGTTTCACTTCATATGTATTTAAGGTTTTCCATGTAGTTTGAGTGTTTGATAGTTCATTTTTTTTTTATTGGAGAGATAACTTTTAATATATGGTAGTGTTACAACTAGATACTCATTTGGAAAATATAAAATAGGTTTCATACCTCACAACATACACCAGAAAAAACATCGAGTGTGTCAGAGAGCTAATTTTAGGTGTAGAGGTGGGGAAGAAATATCAAGAAAAAAAAATGAAGTCAGACAAAAATTAAAATAAAACATGGGTGAATTAACTTACCAACTGCATATAAAAATGCTTTCTATGACTAAAAAACAAGATTTAATAAAGGAAAAAATAGATAAATTTGTCTTAAACAGTATAAAAATTTTAATAAAGAATCTTGCATGACAAAAATACCATAAATAGTGTCAAAAGAGAAATGGCACACTGGGAAAATTATTTGTAAGATATCAGTAAAAATGGTATAGGCTTTCCGATATTAAAGAATTCTTAAAAATTAAAGACTAAGAACTCAGAAGAAAAATGGATGAAATACATGAACAGACAGTTCATCTAAATGGCTATAGAGCTCTATCCAGTTTGGCTCAGTGGTTAAGAATATCGGCCTATAGACCAGAGAGATCCAGGTTCGGTTCCTGCTAAGGGCACGTGCCTCGGTTGCAGTTTGTCCCCAGCCCCGTGGATGGCAACCACTTGATGTGTCCCTCTCACACTGATATTTCTCTCTCTCTCTTCCTCCATTTCTTTCTCCCCCTCTATCTGAAGATAAATGCAAAAATGTCCTCGGGTGAGGATTAAAAAAAAAAAAAAGGTTATAGAAATGGCTCTTAGACCTATGTGAGGATGTTTAAGTTCATGCAGAGTAAGAGAAATGAAATTTAAATAGCACCTATACCAGTGTACTATTTATCACCCAGTAGATTGGCAAAAGTTCACAATCTTGAAAAAGATTCTGTTGGCAAAGCTGAAGCAAAACAGGCCCTCATTTACATTGCTGGTGTGGGTACAAGGTGACCCCTGCCTTTTGGAGAGAGACTTGGCAAAGTTGAAGAAAATCACCATAGCTCGCTCTGTCCATACCCTTTGATTCCCTCTGGTCTTTCATTGTACTCTGGGGGTTCCTGCCTAGAACTTTGGAAGTTTCCTCTGCCCACCAGCACCACAAGCTGGAAATGCCTGGGAATTAGCATTCTCTGGGTGAAGCTCTCAAACAGTGACTCTTGGGCATTGATATAATTCCTCAAATGAAATAATTTTGAGGCTTGTTCTTTGCGCCATTTGTTAGCATTACCCATCGGGAGTGAGGTCCTCTCTGCACTAGGGCAGCAGGCTCAATGCAGCATTCTTTCTTGTCTGGATTTTCTTCTCATGTCACCATCTGCCCTACATTTCTCAAATAGACACTTGCAAGTGCTTCCTAGTCACAAGATCTGCTTCTGAAGAAACCAAACTTAGACCATGCCACATTCCAGGACCTACCAATTCCAGGTCTAAGAGTTTATCTTGAAAATGCATCTCTCCCAAAAGAAACACCATATACTCAAGATTACTCATTGTAGCATTATTTATAACAACAAAATGGGATTAAAGTAAGTGTCCAACCCTAGAAGACTGGCTGAGTAAACCATGGTGCATCTACAAAACAGAATATTCTGTAGGTGTTAGAAATAAAGTCAAAGGTCTCTCTGGTTATAGACTGGTTTCCAGGTTATAGCAATGAGACAAAAGGGAAAGTTATTAAAGAGAATATGTGCGTTATGCTACCTTTTATGCAAGAAAGACAAAGAAAGAGAAAATATACATCTGTCTGCGTATTTTAAGATAAACACTAGAAAGAGAAACCATTAACTTTACACATGATTACTTTGGAAGGTAAGTAGAAAGGCTCAGGATGGGATAGAGGTTTTTCTTAGTATATCTTCTGCTCCTGGTCAAGATGGAATAACAGGGACTGGATTTACCCTTCTTCTTGAAACAATGACCCCACCACTACCGCCAAAACAAAACAAAATACAAAAGTTCTAGAACAGTAAGACAAAAATACATCTCCCTCCCCCAAATGACAGAATGGTACAGCAGTTTCAAGATATGGACATATGGCAACAAAGGACAGTAATCTGTGAGGGAGAGAGTAAACAAAGGCGACAAGCCCTATGATTGCCTCTACTTCCTCTTGGAGAGAATTTCCACACCTTAGTGCAAGTGAGGGCATCCCAGGTGGAGCACAGTGGAGTGAGAGACAGAGTCTGAGGAGACTAGGGTAGCTAGAGTTGCTAGCACAGAGTACTGGAGAGGAGAGGGACCCAGAAGGACCCTGGAGACGCACAGTGTGTCCAGGAGTATGCAGCAGCGTGGCCACACATGCAGGTGAGGAAACTCTCTTGGAGAGGAGCTATGAGAAGGAGAGGCAGGAACAGAGCCTGAAGTGCATGCACAGGACTGTTCCCATGAACCAGACTGAGAAATCTTCCAGATTCAGAAGTTGGGAATCGTTAACCCTAGACCAACCCAGATTTCAGATCCACCTGACAAATCATGAAAGCAAGATCTGAAAGGATCAAGCTGTGTCCAAGTAACTTAACTGTGTCCCAGAATAGAAGGTTTATGGAAATGTTTATACAATTTTGATTTTTGAACAATGTAATGATTTAAATATTCAAATTTAAAGTTAAGAGGGATGAGAAAAACAAACCAGAAAACTGGAATCAAACAAATAAACCTGATGATGTCATAAATACACAGGAGAAAAGGCTAGTTCAGGTTAAGTTTTGGATTCATACACTACATATTCTCAGTGGGGGTAGGGGTCCACCACACAACTGCTGAGAAATCTTGAACTCTCTCTCTAGTGGTATTTATGTAGATATTCTGAATTATAAGTGTGTGCTGTTGGATAGAGCAAAGGAGTAATTGTACTGATTTGTTGAGAACCAGGGTTCTCATTTTAGGATAGGGGAGATAACAATGTAGAATGGGCCCTGGCCGGTCTGGCTCGGTGCTTAGAGCGTCGGCCTGCGGTCCAGAGAGACCCAGGTTTGGTTCCTGCTAAGGGCACGTACCTCGGTTGCAGTTTGTCCCCGGCACTGGTTGGGTTGTGCGGGTGGCATCCACTCGATGTGTCCCTTTCACATCCATGTTTCTCTCTCCCTCCCACTCTATCTGAACAAAATATGGAAAAATGTCCTCGGGTGAGGATAACAAAAAAAAAAAAAGTGGAATGGGTAAATCCTTATATTTTAGAAAGTTAATCTGAGATTATTGAATCAATGCATAATATAAAAATATTGAGAAATTTGGGTTGTCTAATACACATTAGCCCTGGCCAATGTGGCTCAGGTTGCCAGTGTGATTCCTGGTCAGACCACACACTTGGGTTGCAGGCTTGGTCCCTTATAGGGGCATGCAGGAGGCAGCAGATGGATGTTTCTCTTTCACATTGATGTTTTTTTTTCTCTCTCTCTGCTTTCCTCTCTCTAAAAAATCAATACAGTGCTGTACATTAGAGCTCCCTTATATATACCTTGTAGTGATTGAAATTGAAATTAGTGTTCTGTGTTTTATTTACAGCTCTGCTCCTACCTCGGTGTAAGTGCATTGTTTCTGAATTCCTATAGATTTACCTATTTATTTTCTATTTTCAGTGAACTTAACAAAAGATATATTTATTGATTGCTTATTTATTTTTGTGAAATTTACTCTAATGTATCCTCTGTATACTCTATTAATTTTGTTTTTAAAAAATGCGTGGGGTAAATATCTGGAGGATAAAACATGTGACCTACCCTGGCCAGTTTGACTCAGCAGGGTTAGAGCATCAGCCCAAGGACCAAAGAGACACAGGTTTGATTCCAGTCAAAGGCACGTACCTGGTTTGGAGGTTCGATCCCCATCCCTGGTTGGGGTCATGCGGGAGGCAATCAATTCATATGTCTTTCTTATCTTTCTTACAAAGATGCTTCTCTTGTGCACTTTCTTGTCCTCATTCCTCCCAGTCTATCTTAAAAAAAGAAAAATCAGTGGAAGAATATCCTCTGGTGAGGATTAAAAACAAAAAAAAAGTGTGCCCCCTCCAAGGATCTGTTATTGGGCCTTGCACATAGCTTTCGTTCAGTAAATAACTGCCGAATGGAAAGTAGTAACACTCTTCTGCCTTATCACATTCTTCTATACACTGGTGTGATATTTATAAAGCTTTCTTCTTATATGTTTTCTATTTTAATCAACCACAATGTTAGGAATTTCTGATAAAAAGACAATCAGATGGTTTCTGCTGTTGCAGAAGTGTGACTATTTTTCCCACTTACAGTTTTAAAATAAAAAAATGAAAGCAACATTGACCCAGTAAAATCTGATTTAAATTAGACCAAACATATAAGAAACCTGGCCCTTGACAAGTAATGACTATAATAAAAAGAAGACTGATTCATTTATACCATCATCACATCTGTAGACAATTGGTGGATTATATTCTTTCCTGCAACATTGCTTTCCACAAGGATCAATTACTTGACCTTCACTGCAAAGATTTTTCAGAATCTACCTGTGAACTTTTATTATTTCTTTAACTCCATTATGGGTACACAGGACTCGATAGTTCCCAGTGGTCAGAGCACATACACTCAGATAAATTTAACAGCAGGACCAAAGGCAGTTTACCATTCAATTCGAGAAAGGGAGATTAGCAAAGAGTAAGAAAGCAGTATTAAAGGTTTGTTGGCTGCTGCTCCTGGTATATACACATATTTGAAATAAACTTGAAAATTTGTAGGATGATGGGACTCTGGTTCTCAATATAACTTTTATCATAGATTATTTAGAATTATAGTATTAAAGAATAGTTATTAAAGAATAAATATTGAATTAAAATTTTCAGGTTTTTATTCTTCATATACTTGTCAGTTACATAGACTGGTAGTATTTTAGAGTTGCTTTTGACCCTGGATTTCAAACGATCCAACTAATTTATCTCAACTGCAGGCATTCCATCTATGGCAGCTAGTTCAGATGCTTATTCAGCTTTTTCCTTAACTTGCAGTCTTCAGCAGTGAGATGGTTCATTCTGGTTAGTGGCTCCATCTAAATGATGGATTGTCACACTTGATTCTGCTCAGATATAACTCTCATTCTTTTAAGCATTAACATTTATGTCTGCCTTCTAAATGATAGTGTGCCAAATTTTCTTTCTTTCTTTCTCTCTCTCTCTCTCTCTCTCTCTCTCTCTCTCTCTCTCTCTCTCTCTTTTATTTTAAGGAGATTTCAGGCAGAGGGATAAGCATTTATTTATTTATTCCTCACCCAAGAACACTTTTCCATGTTTTTTTTTTTTGTTTTTTGTTTTTGTTCAGATAGAGTGGGAGGGAGAGAGAGGAAGAGAGAGAGAGAGAGAGAGAGAGAGAAACATCGACTTGAAAGGGCCACCCTCACCCAACCAGGGCCAGGGACAAACTGCAACCAAAGCATGTGCCCCTAGCAAGGACCGAACCCGGGTCCCTCCGGACCAACGGCTAATGCTCTAACTGCTGAACCAAACAGGCCAGGGTGTTCTTTTTTTAAATAGCTTAACTGATATGTAAACCACACACAAAATAATTTACTAACTTGAAGTGCACAACTCAGTGGTTTTTGTATATCTAGAGTTGTAAAACCATCACTACAATCTTAATTTTAGAGTATTTTCATTACTTAGTTCTGAAAGTAACTATTAGCAGTCAATCCTCATTTCCATCCCTAAGCCTAGCTCTAGGCAATTACTAAACTTTGCTCTGTCTCTATCAGTTTACTTAATCTGGAAATTTTATATAAATGGAATCATATGGTCTTGTGACTAGATGTTTTTTTTTTCACTTGGCGTATATTTTCAAGGTTCATCCATGTTGTAGCATGTATCAATACTTCAGTCCTTTTAATAGCTTAATAATAATCTGTTGCATGGATATACCACATTTTATGTATACATTCATTGGTGAATGAAAATCTGGTTTGTTCCCACTTTTTGGCTATTTATGAATAATATTGTTATGAACATTTGTACATAAAATTTTGAGTGGATGTATGTTTTTATTTCTCTTAGTTATATACCCAGGAGTTGAATTCCTGGGTCATATGGTAACTCTATGTTTAAGTTTTTGAAGAACTTCCAAACTTTTCCAAAGAAACTATATGATTTTCATACCCACTAGCATTGTATAAGGGTTCCAATTTCTCCACATCCTTGACAGTTTTTGTTATTGTCCATCCTAATGGGTGTGAAAGGATACTATGGATTTGGGTTGTATTTCCCTAATGAATAATGATGTTGAGTATCTTTCCATATGCTTTTTGGCCATTTGTAATCTTCCAAGGAGTGTTTCTTTAGACCCTTTGCCCATTTTTAGTTATTTCTTATTGAGTTTTAAGTTATTTCTTATTGAGTTTTAAGAGTTATTTATATGTTCTGGTTATAAGTTTCTTATCAGATATATGATTTAAAAATACTTTCATTCTGTGAGTTGTTGAGAGTATTATGTAATTTTAATTTTTTAGCCCTCATAGCCTTTCAGACATTTAAGCATTACAAATATGTGACTTGCACAGTGCCTAGAAGGTACTGGTACTTGCTTGGTACCTAGAAGGTCTACAGTAGAGCTTCAGGAGTAAATGAATTATGTATCTTCACCTCCTTTCTCAGCCTACCAGTCAGAGTGAATATACTTTGTTCCTTAGTTGAGTCTCATATTCTGCCATCTGTTAATCTCTCACTAAGAGTGGGGATCGTTATTCTCAGGAAGTCTGTTATTTGTTGTTGTGCCCTACTGAAGAGTGATGCTTTAACCTAGGCCTAATGCAACATCATGAATGTGGACACACTGGGGCCATCACCTTTCAAATAAATGAACTGTAATATTCTATCTTAGAATAACAGATTGAAGCAACACAATGCTGTGCGTTTAGTTTAAGAAGACTCTATACATAAGTGAAGAATAAGGGAGATCAGTCTTGACTGCAGTTCATATTAAAAGACCTGGACTTTTCAATACCTCATTATATATAATCCACTAGTAGAATAAAGTGTTTCGTTTTTGTTTGTTTTGTTTGGTTTTGTTGTTTGGGGTTTCTTGGTGGTTTTATTTTTAATGAATAACTTCCTATCAATTAAAGAGGTGAAACAATGGAGTGGGTGATTTGAAAAGTACTGACTTCCCTATTATTAACAATATTCAAGTAGGGGCTGGATGAACACTGGTCAGAGATATAAGAGAAAGGACTCTTGACTAGAAAGGACTATGGCCCAAGTAACTCTTAAGACCTGTCTTTTTCTTCTGTAATTCTATTATGTGCCAAAGATATTTATGAGAAAGATCAGTTCTTTTTGTGTTTGTGTGCATTTTGAGATTATATTTTCAATTTATTATTTTTTAAATTAGGGTTTTTTTTAACTTCAAAAGGTTGCTTTTATTCCGTACTAAATGATTCTGGTGCATAAGGGAAATATGCTGTTTTCACTATTAATCCATAATGAATTTAAGAGTATCATGGGATACATTTTTTGCTTAGTTATATATTCTCACTTTTTTGTTGTTGTTAAGTTCCACAGCTGTATTTAGTAATTTTTTTGAAAGCTAGCCCAGTGGCTGGGTTTTTGTGGCAAGCCAATGGCATGTCAAATTGGAATTTATGTTGGAAAGCTGTTTTGCAGACATAGAAGTCCAAATAAACAGCCAAATTACCATTTCTCCCCAGTTTAGATGTGGGAAAGTATGTGTTTGGTTTTATTTCTAGATAACTTGAGAATAGATAAATAGGTTTTCCTGTGTATTGTGATAAACATTTACAATTTTGCAGCAAATCCAAATGGGAGAAATTTAAACTCAAAGAAATACGTTCAGTGGTTGAAAAATAGCAATTACTTAGGATCATCTCCTATGTGCCAGGTGTTTTACAAATATTTTCTCGCATAATCCCCCAAATAGCACTGTAGGTATTATAATTATTTATATGTTATAGGTAGTAAAATAGAGGGCATTTGAGTTTAGGTAATTTTAATCAAAGTCACATCACAGCATTAGTTAAGTATGGATAACAAATTTGGGATTAGAACCCAAATCTTGTCTTTAGTCTCAGGCATTTTCTTTTAAGGTGTCTCCAGTTCTACTTTCAATTCTTTGGTACTGTAATATGAGATGATACTTAACATTAAGGTATTTCAGAATATTACTTTGGACTCATTTTACACCCTTTCAGTATGTTGAATTATTCTGGTTTTTCATGGCTATGTGAAGTCTAAAATAGCAGCGTGTCTATATTTTAGTTGATAAAAGCAGTAATAATTGACCTCTAGCCTGTATATTTGTGAATCCTACCTCAATTTAATTATATATTCATAGGTTTAAAAAAACTGAAGGGCCCTGGCTGGTTTGGCTCAGTGGTTGGAGCTTCGGCCCGCAGACCAGAGAGTCCCAGGTTCAGTTCCCGCTAAGGGCCCGTACCTCTGTTGCAGTTTGTCCCTGGCCCCAGTAGGGGTTGTGTGGGTGGCAACCAGATGATGTGTCTCTCTCACATCAATGTTTCTCTTTCTCTCTCTCTTCCTCCTTTTCTCCCTCTCGCTCTATCTGAAGATAAATGCAAAAATGTCCTCGGGTGAGGATTAAAAAACAAACAAACAAACAAAAAACTGAAGGATCATCAAGAAATTTTTAATCATTTTGAAAATTGATTTACCTCTAACTTTCTGTGTTAGACATTGCTAAAGGAAATTCCTTTGTTGTAGATCAGAGAAATTGAGACTTATTCCCCACTGTGGATTAACGTTTGTTTCCAGAGGTTGCAAGGATGCTTGGGTATCTGATTCAGGGCACATGGATGAAGTGATGATCCTCAGGACACGGTATAGAATTATGCGTGAGGCTTGTCCCTGAGTGGAATATCATCTCTTCCCCATTTTATCCTTATACTTTAATTTTCTGCTTCAAGCAGAACTTCTATTTAAAAATAGCATTTATTTTGTAGTAAGGCTAAAAGAAAAGCAAATGTAAAAGACATTCAAAAGAATATAGTCAAGGCAAAGTTCGTGTCAGAAGGAAGTTGTAGCATTCACTGAAGTTAAAGCAATTAAAAATGTTCGTGGGACTCTTCGTTTTGCTTTTCATAGTGTTTGTTTTAAAACCATTCTTAGGTGTTTTTTCCTTATCGCCCCAAAGCACACATTTGAGTTTATTACTTACATTATTATCCTTATTAGCTGCTTCAGTGTCTTAAACACCTCTAACTTCAAGGATTTTTAAAACTTCTAATCCTATAGAACCATATAAAGCTAAGCTAAATTTAAATCCTAGTCTCATTTTTCTTTTAGAGATAAAACAAATTTAAATCAGGCTTTTGGGCATTCTGTGTTGTTGAAGTTTTCTCTAGTGTATAATGAAATTTATATACCTTATAAATTAAAAATATATATTCTAAATATACTTTAGTGCTTATATTAAATACCTTCCAAGTATAAAATATTTATGGAAAAATTTCTACTTTCACCCTAAATCTTTGTTATGCCTGAAATCTTGCTGTAACGTTATCTTTATGTTGTATAGGTATGGAGGGCCCCATTATTGTAATTATTTGGCACTTATTTAATATTAAATAACATCTGTTTTGTAAGGTCCAATGTGGACTTTTGTAAATGAATGTGAACTCCCAGTATTATGCCAAAACACACAACTTTAGAGAATCTTACTCCCAGGTTGTTTAGAGTCACTACAGGATGACTGATGCTGACAGCATGCTGTGTCATGTGCACTTGTTCCCTATTGAGCATTTAAAACCTGTGTATATAGAAATGTGATGCATTAATTATTTTCTTAGCTATTTGCGTATTTATTTAACTGCTGGTCATTTCTATGTTAGTTACTACATTACCTTCCAAGTTATAAATTTGTGTTTTCACTGGGTGGCAGACAGGTGTCTCTATTACCTTAAACCACACGTAATTGGAAACATAAATGTACTTAATGCACACAGACTGAACAAACACCTGTATTGTTACCTAAAGGTCAAGTGATTATTTTTGGATTATGTACAGTTTAGCTCTTTTGTATCATTCTTCATTCAAATTTAGACCAGTTAATTAAAAGTCACTTATCTGTGATTGTATTACTCAGGAAACAGGGTGTGTAAAATGACTGTACCAATGCCTAATGGTAAATTCTTTCACCGAAGGCAAATGAATATGAAGCTAGAAGCATTTTGTTTTCCTGAGGTGGAGAGAGAGTTGCTTAGAAAGCTTACTTAAAGTCCCAAATACAGCAAATTTGTTGAGACAGTTTCACTTCACTGACATGTTGATTGTACTCACGTTACACACAATTACCAAGGGACTTAGTCCGTAAGGTTTCTGGCCTTCCCCTTTATCATAATTGTGGAATGACACATTGTCTGATGGAGACAGATTTAGAACAGTTGTTGATTAGAAAGCTCTTGATAGAGACAGGGAGTTCAAACACAGGCTCTGTCTGGAAACTCAGCAGTGAACACTAACTCATCTATCATAATTTAACAAATGGAAAAGATTAAGACAACCTGCCATCCATCATGTCTATTTTACTGTACTCCAGAGTGGATTAAATTGTATTTAACAACTCTTATCTTTATAGGATTTATACTCTAAAAAGGAGTACTTTTTCTTCATCAAGATTTTACTTTCTGTTTATCACTTTGAGATTTTAAAGATTGTTCCAAAACATTCAATATTTAATAAATTATTTTCAAAGTCTTTATGGCCCTTAATTTCCCCCAAATTTTATTTTTAACAATAACAATGAATATCACCTCAGTAGAATAGCTCTGAAAATATGTTCTTATTATACAATGGTATAACAAAAGTATCTTTTTTTTCCCCCCTCACCTGAGGACATTTTTCTATTTTTTTGTTCAGATAGAGTGGGAGGGAGAGAGAGAGAGAGAAACATCTATGTGAAAGGGACACATAGAGTGTCTGCCACCCGCACAATCCAACCAGGGTTGGGGACACTGCAACCGAGGTACATGCCCTTAGCGGGACTCAAACCCAGGTCTCTCTGGACTGCAGGCTGACACTCTAACCGCTGAGCCAAACTGGCCAGGGCTAACACAAGTATCTTATTCTTAAATAAAATTTTTTTTAATTGAAATAAACTTGATTGGCATTGAAAGTATAAATTTGGAATCTTTATTAAAATGTTTTTATTGATTTATTTTTTAGAGAGAGAGGAAGGGAGAGAGAGAGAAACATCAATGTGAGAGAGAAACATCTATCAACTGCCTCCTGCACACCCTCTACTGGGGATTGAGTCCCAAACCTGGGCATGTGCCCTGACTGGAAATTGAACTGGGACCTTTCAGTCCAGGGAATGATGCTCAATCCACTGAGCCACATTCGCCGGGCAAATTTGGAGTCTTTTAAGAAACTTTAGTGGTATCATTTTAGGACTATGGAATCCTAGAGTTAGAAGAGGACCTAAAGATCTCATCCAGTCCCAGTTTTCTTAGTTTACAGCTAAGAAAACTGGTCCCTAAGAAGTAATCGACTGTCACAAAAAGGTCATCTAGATTTTCTGTAGTCCAGTAGTACCCCCTTATTTGTGGTTTCATTTTCTATCATCTACCTCGGTTCAAAAATATTCAATGAAAAATTCCAGAAATAAACAATTTGTAAGTTTCAGTTTCATTCTGAGTAGCATGATGAAATCTTGGCCATTGTTCCATCTTGCCCAAGACCTGAATCACCAATCTTTCCAGCATCTCCACAGTGTACATTATCCTGGCCCCCTACTCGCTTAGTAGCCATTTTGTTTATCGGATGTCTTGGTTATCACATACCTCAGTGATTGTGTTCAAGTAATTCTTATTTTACTTAGTAATGGCCACAAAGCTCAAGAGCAGTGATGCTGGAAATTTGGATATGCCAAAACGAAGCCATAAAATGCTTCCTCTAAGAGAAAGGTGAAAATTCTCGACTTAATAAGGAAAGAAAAATAATCATATGCTGAGATTGCTAAGATCTAAGGTAAGAACGAATCTTCTATTTCTGAAATTGTAAAGAAGAAAAAAAAATTTTTTGCTAGTTTTTCTGTTGCATTTCAAACTGAAAAATTATGCCACAGTGCTTGATAATGCTTAGTTAGGATGGAAAAGGTATTAAATTTGTGGGTGGAAAACAGAAACAGAAAACATGTTTTGCTTGAGATCATGGTGTTGGGACAGAAAATAAAAACCAAAAACTGAGCCTTTAGAAAGACTTCAGCAATGTGTCTCCTGAAACAGGTGAAATGAAGCCTTTTATTGCAAAAAAGGGATGATTACAATAAGATATTTTTGAGTAAGAGAGAGAGAGAGAGGCAACATTCGCATAACTTTTATTATAGTATATTGTCATACTTGTCTTTTTTATTATTGTTATTCTCTGTGCCGAATTTATAAATTAAACTTTATCATAGGTATGCATGTATTTGGAAAATCAAAGTATATACAGGGTTCAGTACCTATACTCGGTTTCAGGCATCCACTGAGGGTCTTGGACTGTATCCCATTCAGATAAGGGGAGAACTACTATCATGCTAGGATAAGAATGTAGGCTTCCTAACTCCCAGAAATAGCTTTTCTTTAGATCCCCAATCCCGCTGTACATTTTCACGTATTGATTTTACATGGATTCTGAAACTTCAAGTCTTGTCAGTATTTTTGAGGATTTAAGGGCAAGGTTGAGGATGATCATGGTGAGAAATAATACAACTGGCTCTTAGAACTTGATACCATCAATTTTGCATTAAGAGAGGAAATATGTGGGGCAAAATAAGGGAAATGAGAATTCCCTGTTCTTGTTTCTTTCTAGCTTTCTCAACACTCATAAGCTGATGAAAAATGTGTTCATGAATTTTGCTAATAGAGTTACTGTTCATTGCAATCTTTGATAATTTCTACATCTTCAGAGGCAAAGACCAAATGCTTAAGTTTTTTTTTTTTGAAGAGCAAGATAAATCAATAAAAACATTTTATAACATCTTGATGGAAATTATTGGTATAAAATGTTATGTATTATTTAGGATTAGATTCGTCCCACAGTGATAGAAAAAAAAAAAAGAATTAATTTTAGTTTTTTCAAGTAAAATAACTAAAGAAATAAGTAGACCACAGCTAGTATGTTAGGTCCCTCCCTCCCTCCCTCCCTCCCTCCCTCCCTCCCTCCCTTCCTTCCTTCCTTCCTTCCTTCCTTCCTTCCTTCCTTCCTTCCTTCCTTTTTCCTTCTCTACTATTCTAATGTGGTAACTCAAGGCTGAATATGACTGCTCAAGATCCAGCCATCACATCCTAATTTCAGCTAGCATGAAGGAATAGGAGTGACAGGGAGAGGGAGAAATGTCTAGTTTGATCTGGCTTATAAGGTGGTTTCTAGAAGCAACCATATAATATTTTCACTTACATTTATTTCATTTTTATTGGTCATTGTTTAGTTATGAGAATATTTCTTGCTGCAAAGAAGACAGGAAAAATGTGTGCTGATTTTTGAAAATGTAGTTTATATTCTGGGTGTCAAGGAGTTCAGCTCAATTGGGATTAACATTATATTTGATTTTGATAAATTACAGTATTTGATTTTGAAGGTTTAGTCTGCCATTTTTTAAAAGTTAAAATGCATTTATTTATCTCAGGTGGCCCACAAAAATTTCCCAAAGACATCTCTTATAATTATAGGTGTGACAATTAAATTTGGTAAGCAAATCAGGATAAGAAAGAGACCATTAAATTTGAACTGATATAGACAGAGAAATATGTAGTATCTGGAATAATTATAATCAGTAGATGCTTTATCCTAGAACTAGCTTGTGGCTTAACAATTAAGATAGGGGATTTGCTTTAGGAAAGAAAGCTCTATTTTTTTAAAATCCTCACCCGAGGACATTTTTGCACTCATCTTCAGACAGAGTGGGAAGGAGAGAGTGGGGAAGAGAGAGAGAGAGAAACATCGGCATGAGAGAGACACATTGAGTGGTTGCCACCCACACAACCCCACCCGAGGCTGGGGACAAACTGCCACCAAGGTACGTGCCCTTAGCGGAAACCAAAACCGGGACTCTCTGGTCCATGGGCGGACGTTCTAACTACTGAGAAAAACCAGCCAGGGCAAGAAAGCTCTCTGTTTTAGTTACAACATAAAATAAATACATACCTACTCCCTCATTAAAATGACTTTCATAAATGTAGCTCTTCTTTGTTTGGTTTTTAACATTTAGTATTTTTATTTTATTTTATCCTCACCCGAGGACATTTTTCCATTTTTTGTTCAGGTAGAGTGGGAGGGAGAGAGAGGAACAGAGAGAGAGAGAGAAACATCGATGTGAAAGGGACACATCGAGTGGCTACCACCCGCACAACCGACCAGGGCCGGGGACAAACTGCAACCGAGGTACGTGCCCTTAGCGGGAACCGAACCCGGGTCTCTCAGGACCGCAGGCTGATGCTCTAACCGCTGAGCCAAACCGGCCAGGGCGACATTTAGTATTTTTAAAAACTTTTTAAATTAAATTTATTGGGATGACACTGCTTAATAAAATTATATAGGTCTGCCATTTTCTTTTATTGGCATATGTTTGGAGTGCCATGTGGAGACATGGCCATTTGTGTCCTGTAGTTAGTTTCATTAAAGATGTAACTGTTAACCATCCTCCCCATCTCACATTATTTCTATAAAGTCCATGTTTGTAAGTCAATGCCTCCTTCCTTGACCAGTCCATTTTCTCTCTCATGAGCCTAAAAGAATGAAAAGCACTTTGCATATGCCCTAGAACCTTCTATCAAGGGCACTTTTTGAGTACTTGTATTTTTTAGTTGGCTTTGATATCTATCGTTGAAATGAATGGTCAGGTTGGGAAGGATTTCTAGGTCCATGCTCTCCCACTGGTAATAGCCCATCACTAAGTAGACTTGCATACAAGATACAGGACTATCAATATAGAGGAAGGATCTCTCTTTTTTAAAATTTTATTTTTATTGTTGAAACTATTACATATGCCCCTCCTTTTTGAGGTTTTGATTTATTATAAAGGATATCTTTAGGCTTCTTTTCTCCCCAACCAGAACCTTGGTTCCTCTTCCTCTATATTCATGTATCGCCTTTTGAACTTGTAGCCTCTGCAGTAGCTTTAACCTTGCTGCATTCTTGAGAGAGGAGGTTCAGTGCAGCTCAAACCAGAAGGTAACATTGATTCTTTAATCTTCCTAATCTTGGGAAATTCCTGGGGAACATATTCACAGTGTAGACTCTTGGGTCCCATACCTGAACCACTGAATTAGGATCTCTGGTTATAAAGCTTGTGGGTTGGTTTCTAACAAATTTTTCCAGGATCCCTTAGGCAGCCAGTTTCCTGCTGCATTTAGGAATCTTTGCACTGTATATAACACAGGAGTTAGATATAATGCGCCCCCCCCCCAAAAAAAAACAGTTCACACCCACAAAGGTTTCAAAACTCCCAATCTTATGTCCCATACAAAGCCAAATGAGGCCCCGACCAGCTTTGTATTTATCCAGCCAAAGTCTTTTGTGAGCCAGCAGTGCCAGTGGGCCCAGAGGACAAATGATGAGTATTAATTTCAAGCACCATGAAGAACAGAGGCCAGGCACCCCTCAATCGGTATATGTCAGGGGCAGTGTGGTTTTGAGAGGGTATTTGAAGAGCTCCCATAGGAAAAGTAGGAACTAGGTGTGCAAGTGAGGTCACAGTATAAGTTTTGTGCATTTGCCCACATTCTGTGATATTTCAGCTTTAAATTAGGGGTTGGCTTACCTAATAAATTTATAATATATTTATATAGTTGTGATATGTATACTTGAGAGTTTAATTTTATACTTAACTTACTGCTAGTGTTCTAAGTACTAAATCAAGAGTATCATGTAATCCTGTGAACAGATAAAAATTTGGGGGAGAGGGCAGGTAAATATGGATTCTAGTTCAGTTGATATTTAAAATTTATTGGAATTATTGTTTCTTTCTTAAGAAGTGATGTAGACTACAGATCTGTTATGTGAGTTAATTAGAAAAGGAAAGGAGATGGTATGGAATTTTACTACTGCTTGAAAAAGCATTGTTGGCATTAGTGTTCTGGGAGGTATTAAGACATTTGCTCAAGTTCAATTAAAATTGGTCTATGGTAGCCCCATTGGCATACACATGAAAAAACTTAATTATCTGAAGTGTGATAGTTCCAAATTCATTAGGACAAAAATTACCTATCTTCCTCTGGGTATTTATTTTTGCTCCAGTCAGTTTATCTGACAGTAACACTTTATAGCACAGACACCTAAATGACTTCTTGGACAAGGGACAAGTGACATGAGTGAGTGAAGCAGGACGAGTTTAAGATGGGCTGCTGCTGCTCAGGTAGAAATATGGACCCCATTTTATGAAGTCTTCTGAGTTTTTGTAAAAGCTACAAGTCTGACTGTTTTAAATAGAAAATTTTTAATATCTTTATGCTGCTAGTAATTCAAGTGAAATAAAATGCAGATCATTGGGTGTTCAACACTATATAAGTGAAATGGAAGTTGCATATGGCTTTCAGGCCACCTGTTTGCTGTTTCTCTGCCCCACAGATTAGACAGGATACCAGACCTCATATTCATCCAGTATACATCTGGATTTTCATATGTCAACACACCTGTGCGTTTGTTGACCAGTAGCCGCTGCCTGGTGCTGGAGCTCCTGGGGACCTTCATGTGTGATTGACGTTGGGGGCCTAAGCTAGCCCTTTTTCTGCCAGCCTGTTCATAGCAGTTCCTCTGCCCAGCCCCCATCCTGAATACCCTCTTGGTTAATGTGGACCCAGACCCTGACAGGCATAGTCTTTCCCAGTGAGATGGTGATGAGATGCATTGAAATGCAAGTATCTGCTGCCCAATAGGCCTTCTTCTCCCACAATCCCAGGGGATGCCTGTGGCTGGCCATTGGCATACCATAGTGTTATTCTTGTGTGTCCAGTTATAGGCACTGTAGCTTCTCCAGTGACCATACTCATACAGTATTTTGGGTTTCACTCTACCTTCTTAAAGCATGCTTCTAAAATTGCTCTCAATATTTTTTGCCCTTTACTTAGAATAATCCTTTTCCATGGACACATATTTCTATTTTTTGTGTTCGTTTGCATTAATGATGCCTTTCTCTTGGTTAGTAGACTATTTTCCTTTTGCTTTCTCACTCTTCAACCTTATTAAGATTTAGTGGAAAATGCACACAGTAAACATTTTAACAACTAACTAGATTGTCCTCCTTTTGTCTCATATTTTTCTGTCACCTCCCCATTGTGATCTTACCACATTTTATAGTCCAGCCACAGGAGCTTGTGACAATACTACTATCCTTGCTTGCAGTGTGGTCTTCGCTTACACTGCTTGCTCTGCATAGACAGTTCTTCCTGCTTCCACCATCTATGCTGCTATGGTCAAATCAACGTTAATTTTTTTTATAACTATAGATAAAGGCTTTTTCCTTGAATTTTTTTTTAATTTAAAAAAATTTATTTTTGTTACAGATGTTTCTCCTTTCTCGCCCATTGACAGCCTCCTCCTTCCCCCTCCACCTCCCCCAGCATTGTCTATGTCCATGGTTATGCATGCATGCTTATAAGTTCTGTGGTTGAATTTTTAAAGGGAGAGGCTCTATCTGAATGTCTTTTAGAGACTTTATCACTTCATATTTCCTGTTTTTTATTGACTCTTATGAAAAATTTTTTTTATTAAACTCAAGACTGTATTGTTCATTATAGCACCTGTTACCCACATTTAGCTATGTGGATTTAAACGAATAAAAATTAAATAAAATTAAAAATTTAGCTCCTCAGTCACACTAGACACATTTCTTGTGTTCAATAACCCTATATGACTGGTTGGTACAGTATTGGACAGCTCTGAACTTTTCCATCATTAGAGAAGTTTCTATAAAACAGGGCTGCTCTTAGGTCTGTGAAGGCTTTATTTGGTTTTCTCTACCTTACCTTCAGCTCCCATGAAGCATTATATCTGTGGCCATTCCTATATTTAGTGGCATTGCAGAGGAAGCAGTATGGGATAGCAGTAGATGTCTAACTGCCTGGCTTTGTGAATTGGAGCCAGGTGCCATCATCTCTTAGCCTCAATTCTTCATTAGTAAATGGGAGTCATCCTAATATATATAATGCACAGTATTGTTCTGAGTACAAAATGAGATGCTTCATGAAAAGTTCATAGCATGGTAGTGGCCATACATTGGGTGTTCAGTGCCTGTTTCTTGCATACACTAGGTGTTCAGTGGGCATCACATCTGAGAGAGCATATCTCCCCACATTGGTTGTACTCAGGTTGCCAGTGGAGGTATACAGCCACCAGATCTGTAGCTGAGGTGGCACTCAGTTCGGGGGTGGGGGGTGGGGCGTTCTACCAGCTGCCATGCCTGACTTACTGCAAGTATATGGAATAAACTTTTGCTGTTGCCACTGAGAAAGGGCTCCCAAACCAGAGCATTTTAAAACATTGATAGCAAGAAATTAATTTTCTCCTACCCAATTTCCCTTGTGAATTTTAATAAAACATTATATTTGTCAGTCATAAATAGTTCCAGTCAATGAAAATGCACAGGGGGATGGCTCTCTGTTTCCCATATGGCTTCTGTGAAGCACTGACGATGGTCATGTTTTAGAAAACTGCTCTAACTCTCAATAAGTGGCCTGACCTTTAGGCTGAGGAAACTAAATCTTAAGGGTGTTCATCTCAGTAAGTTGCCTGTGCTTCTGATGAGACTGGTTTCATCTTTCAGGGTTCTTTGCTGAAAGAAGCCAAGAATTCCTTCAGTCCAAATTAATCCTTATCCCTGGCTTAGCCTCTGCGGATGCAAGGAAATCAGCCTTTTTGTCCTGTAATTGCTTTTCTCAGTTCTCTAAGGCAACAGCCAAATTATAGATCCCAGGGGAAGACGTCTTCCTGCAGGGAAGTTCCTGTTTATAGGAATGACGGTGTACCCATTTATTTGTCAAGAGCAAGTGTTATTCTGATGTGCCACCTTCTATTCCTCCCAGTTCTATAAAAACCATGACATTTAGAATCTCACTACCTGTGTCATTAACACATTGTTCCCCACCGAAGTTTTCTAGGGTTTGAAGGAAGACAAGCTACGGGTGTGTGGGAAGCAATAGATAGGTATTTAAATATCTAAAATGAAGGGAATCCTACATACGGTTTTCATCTTCCCATTGTTAAGGCATTGTGGACATTTAAAGCAGAATTTATTTTGAGTTGCAGTGAGTGAAAAATATGTTCTTTATTTCCAACAACTTTAAGAAAAAAATCCCACACAGAATTTTGGATATATGGATATGAAACTGGGTTTTTACTTTCTTTTCTTATACAATGCTTAGGCTCCTGCAGTTTTCTTAGTTGGTTGTGCAAAATGGTTGAGTGACTGGATTTTTCCTATTCAGTGATACATGTTTCCCTTCATTAGTTCATCTATTCCCTCAACTGCCTATTCATCACTTCTGCTTAAGGTACTGTAGTATTACAAACTTAGATGGATAAAATGTATATTTGAGGAATGCAGTTCTGTCTTTTTAAAGAACTTTGGGTTCGAAGAAGACCCTGGGATTCTGTGTAGCAGATCTCAGTACAGGCACTCAACAAGACTCTGAAGTGTACTTGAATTTTATAAGACAGAAGTGTGAGAAATGGCTAGAAATAGATTATAGTAAGCCTAAATTTATAAAATTGTTAATAATTTTTACTGAATTTTGAAATTTAACTTGAAAATTGGAAATTAAACTGCATTGATTTATATAGGAGAGTATTTGCCCATTACATGAGTACCAGTCACAATGTTTTTTGTGTGCCTTTTTCTGATTTTATTTTGATAACAATGTGGTGAAACCAGTGATCCTATTCCGATTGGACTGATGAGCAAAGAGAGAGGCAAAACCATTAAGTAGCATATCCAACTGTCACCTAATCATAAGCATTCAAATCTAGGTTGGAATTATTAGACCCAGTGCTTAATTAAGCCTGAAGTTGTTCTTAGTAGAAAGGTAAAAGGTCCAGCCCTGTCTGGTTTTGCTCAGTGGTTAGAGCATCGACCTGCAGTCCAGAGAGATCTGGGTTTGGGTTCTGCTAAGGGCACATACCTCGGTTACAGTTTGTCCTCAGCCCTGGTTGGGTTAGGTGGAGGCAGCCACTTTATGTGTTCCTTTCACGTCGATGTTTCTCTTTCTCTCTCTCTCTCTCTCTCTCTCTCTCTCTCTCTCTCTCTCTGTTTTCCTCTCTATCTGAACAAAAAATGAAAAAATGTCCTCAGGTGAAGATAAAAAAATAAAAAAAAGGCAAAAAAAGAAAGGTAAAAGGTCCAAATATCCAATTCTATATTACCACCTTGTGTGACCACTGATTGTCTATTAACTTTGTCTAATTTTTATCACCTACCACAATAGGAATTGTAACACCTGTCTTATAGAATTTAAAACACTATATGAAAATGTCATAAAAGAGTGAATGTAAAGATATTTGGTGTAATGTATCATGTTCTATAAGTGGAAGTTAATATCCGTATACTTATTTCATCACATCTTTCACAACAGTCTAAGACAATTTTTGTCCTAGCTAATGTCAGTGAGTTGTCAGTTTGTTCCTTAGTGTATATTGGGTGATTACTGTGGAATACTAGAATGGTAGAGATAGAGACAATTACTTCACAAATTCTGAATAATAGTATATTCTTAAAATAAAAAGGGAAAGCCTGGCTAAAACCTGGTCTTTTAACAAACTAGTTAAATGTAATTCCTGCCTTATTTAAAAGTAAATGTGGGGCTTTATTACTATAGGACTAAATATGTAGCTGGCTAATGTCAATGAAGTTTCCCTTGAATATTTGGACATAAAACAAACAAAAAAAAAGGCGGGGGGGAGGGATTTGTATGTAGTATAAATTATTCCTTACATATATTTTAACTGGTTTATATAGAGACCTGTGCTCTTCTTTTAAATTGTAGATTAAGAATATCCATAGAAGCTATCAAAATTAATACTTTTATTTATATAAAAGCAGGAGTACCTTATTCAGTAGATCTTATTCTGGGCTTAATGTGTGTTCTTATCTGAGAGGTTCTGTGAGTATTTTGAAATAACTGTAAAACTCATCAGACAAATGGCAATGATTACCGTGAAATCAGCTTCCGACTTAGATTTTTCTGCAATTGGGGGAAAACATCACACTTGGATTTAGGTTATTTAGATTGACTAGGAAAATACCTTTTAAAGCTTAAGCCAGACTATATAGTTTCTCAATAGAGACTTTTTAAAAGGTCTTTTTGAAAATAAATAAAATCATGTTTGAAAATATCAGACTCCATTTATCTGAAGATTTCAGGATCAAAAAGGCCACAGTGTGGAAAATACCAGATTTTGTTGCAAAAGAGGGCTCAGTGTATTTGTTTTCTTATACGGCATAAAGGTATAATAGTTAGAATGAATATTGAGTTCTAAGGTTTTTATCTTAGGGCATTTAAGGGTGATAGGAAATTGAATTGGCAGGTGAAAAAAGGCTCAGTTATTCTGTAAAGAAATATGCCTTAATGATGAATAGAAATATGTCTTAATGATGAGTGAGGTGGAGTCATTATTAACTATATTTTAGAAAATCTTGTATAAAAGTAAAATCTTGCATCCTGCCCTTTATCCCTTGTTCTGTCCTCCCAACCCTTTTATATAGTTCTGTTTTCCTTCATAAAACTTTAGGACCTATATAATTGGCTTATTTTTGATGTTTATGTTTATACATATTTTGTTTCACCTATTAAAATATATCCAAAGTGCCTAGAACAGTGCCAGGCATGTAGTAGGTAATAGATAAATATTTTTTGAATGAATAAATGAACCAAGAGTCAAGGTCTTTATCTTTGTGGTCTATAGTTTATTTGTCTAAAAAATGAGCACTATATTAGATACCCCAACATTTTTCCCGGAGCAACGCTAGAATAATTATGATCATAGACATTGTCTTATTTTTCACTGAGATGTGGATTGCATCTCCAAATGTCATTTGTTTGAAGTTCATATTTATTTATTTTACTATAGGAAAAAACAAAAGCTAAGTGTATTTTGATTCCAAACCCTAGAAGAAAGACCATCAGAAAGATGGAATTTTGAAGTCAGAATACCAGCTCTGAATCCCAGCATGCCATTTTCGGAGTCTTTCTATTATTTTGGTTATATGAAGGATCAAATCAAAGAAAGTATAATAAATAGTAATTAAGAGGCTCAGCTCTATTAAGTTGGGCTCAAATCCTGACTTACTCTTTTGGTAGCTGACAAATCTAAGTAAATTATCAAAATTCTCTAAATGTCTATAAGTGGCATTATTAAGTTGTACTTCCTAGGGTTGTTGGATTGAAATAAAAGTTTATTAGCCCATCAATCAATGGCAGTAGGAATAAGTTGTTTCAGGCCAACCCTTTTGCTGAGAATAATGAGAAAACTGGATTATACTTAGCCATCTATTTGAAGTCATCAGAAACCTACAAAAGAGTAGTTGCATTATCCAGAAAGCCCAAAGCTATGAGACTCTTAGTCTCCCAACCTGTGCTTTGGTAATTAGCAGCACATATCAAAGCGCAGAGGTTGAGGTTTCAAGAGACTCACAAGGCTGAAGGAAGAAGGATAACTAGATTAAAGTTCAGGGCATGCTAAGGAGAAGATAACACCCCAGGCTTTGCAACCACAAAGGCTACATCTTAGGTGTTAGGGTGAAGAGGAAATAGGCCAGCTCATATTGCCTCAATCTCTGATTGGATTAAGGTGGTCTGGAATTGTCAGTATCCCAAGCCTATCTGTTTGTCAGAAGCCTATCAGAAATAACCAGATTTATAAAGAGATGGAAAACCTATGACCAAAAACCAAGAGAGAATGTGAAAATGAAAGCGGAGTGAATGGAAGCTACCCAGACTATTTCCCAGGACCCAATGGATTACAAATAAAATAAAGACAAATCCTTGGAAAACAAACAAACAAACAAACAAAAAACAACAACAGAAAAGCAGCAGGACAGGACCATATAACCAGGGATACTGGTAGGATCAGCAGAGGCATGAGAGGGTCGCTGGCTGGGAGCCCACAGACAGCAGAGGTCTTAGCTGTGAGCAGCGCCCTTGGGGAATAAAACCAAGCCCAATCCACAGCCCAGAGAGCCAGGACAGAGAACTAAAATAGCCATAGCCACTCAGCTGGGGGCTATGGCAGAAGGAGAGCAGACTGGGCTGGAACTCTGTGGGGACTGCCGGGATTTGGAGAGTACTCAGAGTTTGTGCTGAGTTGTGGACACAAAGAATGGTGGCCAGCATACTACTCCTTCCCAGAGCTGTGGGGGAAAGCCGCAGCCCCACTCCCACCTTGGAGATTCAGCCTTTCCCAGGTGAGGCAAAGAAATGCAAATTGAAGCTCATTGACAAACAGCATCTATCCCACCCTCTGAAAATCCCCTTATGCAGAACACCAGGGCTACATTCCAAGGCACTGAGTAACTGAGACTACTAGCCACCAGAAAAAAGCTGGAGGATAACTGAACCTTTCCTGGACTTACAAATCTACCCAGAAAAGTAAAACTTGACAGTGGTGTTTAACGTAGGCTCACCCAGTCTCATCCAAACCCAGCAGAGGGAGCCACAAACAGCAGAAGACCAACACCCACAGGGTAAATTTGGCAGGCTCCAAACCCACTGAAATAGCAAAAATGGTGAACCAAAGAAACAAATTCCAAATGAAAGAACAAGAGAACTCTATCAAAGATGAGATAAATGAAATGCAGCTAAGCAAATTATCAGAGGTAGAGTTCAGAGCATGATCTTGAGGAAGCTCACAGCATGAGTCAGGGCATCAGCATCATGAGTAAAGATATAGAAACATTGAAAACCATGCCCGGCCAGTGTGGCTCAGTGGAGCATTAACCCATGCATGAAGAGGTTGCTGGTTCAATTGCCGTTCAGGGCACATGCCCAGGTTCTGGGCCCGATATGCAGTAGGGGGCATGCAGGAGGTGACCAGTCGATGTTCTCTCTCATCCATGTTTCTATGTCTTTCTCCTTCTCCCTTCCTCTGTCTCTCTATGCATAAAGCAAATAAATAAATAAATAAATAAATAAATAAATAAATAAATAATAATAAAAAGAAACGTTGAAAACTAACCAAGTGGAAATGAAGAATGATATACTAGAAATAAAGAATACGTTGGAAGGACTAACCAGCAGAGGAGAGGAAGCTGAGGACCGGGTCAATGAATTAGAAGACAGGGTAGAAAAATATCAACCAATCAGAAAACCAAAAGGAAAAAAAAAATAATAAAAACAAGAAGATAGCTTAAGAGAACTGTGGGAAAACTGGAAACATAATAACATTCGCATACTAGGAATCCCTGAAGAGGAAGAAAATGGGCAAGGGGTAGAGAACATATTTGAAGAAATAGTGACAGAAAACTTTGCTAACTTGGTGAAGGAAGAAGACATGCAAGTTCAAGAAGCACAGACAGCCCCAAGTAAGAACAACCCAAACAGACCCACACCAGGACACATAGTAGTTAAAATGCCAAAAATTAAAGACAGAGAGAATCCTAAAGGTAGCAAGAGATAAGTAATAGGTTACCTACAAAGGAAAACCCATAAGGCTCTCAGCTAACTTCTCAACAGAAACACTACATGACAGAACGGAGTGACGTGAAGTAATCAAGGTCATGAAAAACAAGGATCTGAATCCAAGACTACTCTATCCAGCAAGGCTATCATTCAAAATAGAATGTAAAATAAAGAGCTTCTCAGACAAAAACAGGCTAAGGGAATATATTAACACCAAATCACACTGCAAGATATGCTAAAAGAACTACTGTAATTATTAGAAGAAATAGGAAGAAAAACAGAACCACATTAAACAAAAATGGCAATAAATAAGTACATATCAATTATCACCTTAAATGTGAGTGGTATGAATGCTCCGATAAAAGGACACAGAGTAGCTGACTGGATAAGAAAGCATGACTCACATATATGTTGTTTACAAGAGACCCACCTCTCAACAAAATACTCATATAGGTTGAATGTGAAAGGAAGGAAAAAAATCAAGCAAACAGAATGGAACAAAAATCTGGGGTAGCAATACTCGTATCTGATAAAATAGATTTCAAAATGAAGACCATAACTAGAGACCAAGAAGGCCACTACATAATATTGAAAGGATCTATTTAACAGGAAGATATAACCTTGGTAAACATATATGCACCCAATATAGGAGCACCAACATATATTAAAAATCTTCTGGAGGACTTTAAAGGAAAAATCAACAGCAATACAATCATAGCAGGGGACTTCAACACCCCGCTGACATCACTGGATAGATCATCGAGACAAAAAATTAACAAGAAAACAGAGATGCTAAATGAAGCGCTAGATCAAATGGATTTAATAGATGTCTACAGAGAATTACACCCCAAAACTGCAGAATTCTCATTCTTCTTAAGTGCACATGGGACATTCTCAAAAACAGACCACATGTTAGGGCACAAACTAAGTCTCTACAAATTCAAGAAAATTGAAATCATATCAAGTATCTTCTCAGATCACAATGACATGCAACTAGAAATCAATTGCAACAAGAACATGCAAAGACATTTGAACACATGGAGGCTAAATAGCATCTTATTGAACAATGAATAGGTTACCATGGAGATCAAGAAATTAAAAACTTTCTGGAAACCAATGAAAATTAACACACAACGACACAAAATCTATGGGATGCAGCGAAAGCAGTTCTGAGAGGGAAGTTCATAGCACAACAGGCCTACCTCAAGAAACAAGAAAAATTTCTAATAGATTATCTAACCTCACAACTTAAAAAAGTAGTAAGCAAACAAAAAGAAAACCCCTGAGGAAGTAGAAGGAAGGAAATAGTAGAAATCAGAGCAGAAATAAACGACATGGAGACCAAGAAAACAATTCAAAGAATCAATGAAACAAAGTGCTGGTTCTTTGAAAAGACAAACAAGATTGATGGACCCTTAGCTAGACTCACCAAGAAACAAAGAGAGACAACCCAAATACACAAAATAGGAAATGAAAGAGGAGATATAGTAACTGACACCACAGAAATACAAAGGATTGTTAACAAATATTATGAATAATTATACAGCAACAAATTCCACAATCTAAGCGAGATGGACAATTTTCTAGAAGCACATAGTCTCCAATAACTGAACCGGGAAGAGATAGAAAACTTGAACAGACCAATAACAACAAAAGAAATTGATGATGTAATCAAGACTCTCCCAGCAAACAAAAGCCCAGGACAGGACTGCTTCACGAGGAAATTTTACCAAAAATACAAAGAAGAACTAATACCCATTCTCCTCGAACTATTTCATAAAATTCAAGAAGAAAGAAGACTTCTAAACTCGTTTTATGAGGCCAGCATAATTCTAATTTCAAAACCAGAAAAAGTGACTACAAAGAAAGAAAACTACAGGCCAATATTCCTGATGAACATAGATGCCAAAATCCTGAACAAAATACTAGCAAATTGGATCCAGCAATACCTCAAAAAAATTATTCACCATGACCAAGTGGCATTCGTTCCAGGGATGCAAGGCTGGAACAATATTCACAAATCAATAAATGTGATACACCACATAAACAAAATGAAAGATAAAAATCACATAATAATATCAATAGATGCTGAAAAAGCATTCAACAAAATCCAGCATCCATTTCTGATAAAAATGCTCAGCAATCTGGGAATAGAGGGATCATATCTTGACGTAATAAAGGCCATATATGAAAGACCTACAGCCAATATCATACTCAGGGGACAAAAACTGAAACATTTCCCTTAAGAACAGGAACAAGACAAGGATGCCCACTTTTGCCACTCTTTTTTAACATAGTACTAGAAGTCTTAGCCACAGCAATCAGACAGGATGAAAAAATAAAAGGGATCCAAATTGGAAAGGAGTAAGTGAAACTGTCATTATTCGCAGATGACATGATACTATACGTAGAAAACCCAACGACTCCATCAAAAATTTACTAGACTTAATAAATGATTTTGGCAAAGTAGTAGTATACAAAATTATGTTAAGAAATTGATGGCATTCTTATACACTAATGATGAACTCACAGAAAGAGAAACTGAAAAAATTCCCATTTACCACCACAGCAAAAAATTAAGATACCTAGGAATAAACTTAACCAAAGAAATAAAGGACCTATTTGCAGAAAACTACAGGTCATTGAAAAAAGGAATAGAGGAAGATATAAAAAAGTGAATGCACATACCTTGCTCATGGATTGGAATAATTAACATCATGAAAATGTTTATACTACTCAAAGCAATCTATAGATTCAATGCAATCCCCATCAAAATACCAAGGACATACTTCACATAATTAGAACAAATACTTCAAAAGTTCATATGGAACCAAAAAAGACCTTGAATATCCACAGCAATCTTGAAAAAGAAGAACAAAGTTGGAGGGATCACACATTACCAGATTACAGGTTATACTGCAAAGCCACTGTAATCAAAACAACTTGGTACTGGCACAAGAACAGGCAGATAGATCAATGGACCAAAATAGAGAACCCAGAAATGGACCCAAGACAATATACTCAATTAATATTTGACAAATATTACAGTGGAGTAAATACAGCCTCTTCAATAATTGGTGTTCGGTATATTGGACAGCTAAGTGCAAAAAAAAAAAAAAAATGAAACTAGACCATTAACTTACACCATACACAAAAGTAAACTCAAAATGGATAAAAGACTTAAATGTGACCCGTGAATCCATAAAAATTCTAGAAGAAAATGTAGGCAACAAAATTTCGGACATCATACGGAGCAGAATTTTCACTGATACATCACCTAAGGCAACAGAAATAAAGGAGAAAATGAACACGTGGGACTACATCAAACTAAAAAGCTTCTGCACAGCAAAGGAAACAGTCATCAAAATGGAAAGGCAACCCACTGTATGGGAGAACATCATTGCCAATGATGTATCAGATAAGGGGTTAATTTCCAATATATATAGAGTGCTCCTACAACTCCACAAAAGGAAGACAAAGAACCCAATTAAAAAATGGGCAGAGGAGCTGAATAGACACCTCTCCAAACAGGACATACAAATGGCCAAGAGACATATGAAGAAATGCTCAACATCACTAATCATCAGAGAGATGCAAATTAAAACAACAATGAGGTATCACCTCACACCTGTCAGAATGGCCGCCATCAACAAATCATCAAACAACAAGTGTTGGCGAGGGTGTGGAGAAAAGGGGACTCTAATACACTGCTGGTGGGAATGCAGACTGGTGCAGCCGCTATGGAAAACAATATGGTGCTACCTCAAAAAATTAAAAATTGAACTTCCATTTGACCCAATGATCCCACTGCTGGGAATATACCCTAAGAAGCCTGAAACACCAATCAGGAAGAATATATGTACCCCCATGTTCATAGCAGCACTATTTACAATAGCTAAGATCTGGAAACAGCCCAAGTGTCCACCAGTAGACGAATGGATCAAAAAGCTGTGGTACATATACACAATGGAGTACTATGCAGCGGTAAGAAAGAAAGATCTCTTATCCTTTGAGACGACATGGAGGGACCTGGAATGTATTATCCTAAGTGAAAGAAGCCAAGCAGAAAAAGACAAATACCACATGATCTCACTTATATACGGAATATAATGAACATAACAGTCTGAGGAATATAGTAGACCCAGACACATGGAAGTAGGGCACAGACTGACATCCCTCAGAAGAGGGGATGGGGGGCGGGGAGGGTGGGAAGAGATAAACCACAGAACTTATATGCATGTATGCATGACCAATGGACATGGACAACTAAGCCGGGGACAGGGTGGAGGGGGGGTGGGGTGAGGGGTGCCAATGGGGTAAAAAGGTAAAATATCTGTAACAAAAAAATAAATAAAAATTCATTATAAAAAAAAAAAAAAAAAGACTTAAATGTGACTCATGAATCCATAAAAATCCTAGAAGAAAATGTAGGCAACAAAATTTCAGTCATCATACGCAGCAGAATTTTCACTGATACATCACCTAAGGCAACAGAAACACAGGAGAAAATGAACACATGGGACTACATCAGGCTCAAAAGCTTCTACACAGCAAAAGAAACAACCACCAAAATGGAAAGGCAACCCACTCTATGGGAGAGCATAATTGCCAGTGATACATCAGGAAAGGGGTTAATTTCCAATATATAGAGTGCTCATACAGCTCAACAAAAGGAAGACAAAGAACCCAATTAAAAAATGGGCAGAGGAACTAGACACCTCTCCAAACAGGATATACAAATGGCTAAGAGACATAAGAAGAAATGCTCAACATCACTAATCATCAGAGAGATGCAAATTAAAACAACAATGAGGTATCACCTCACACCTGTCACAATGGCCGCCATCAACAAATCATCAAACAACAAGTGTTGGCTAGGTGTGGAGAAATGGGGACTCTAGTACCCTGCTGGTGGGAATGCAGACTGGTGCAGCCACTATGGAAAACAATATGGTATTACCTCAAAAAATTAAAAATTGAACTTCCATTTGACCCAGTGATTCCGCTTCTAGGAATATATCCTAAGAAGCCTGAAACACCAATCAGAAAGAATATGTGTACCTCCATATTCAGAGCAGCACTATTTACAATAGCTAAGATCTGGAAACAACCCAAATGTCCATCAGTAGACTAATGGATAAAAAAGCAGTGGTACCTATACACAATGGAGTACTATGCAGCTGTAAGAAAGAAAGATCTGTTATCCTTTGAGATGACATGGATGGACCTGGAAAGTATTATCCTAAGCAATACAAGCCAAACAGAGAAAGACAAGTATCATATGACCTCACTTATTTGTGGAATATAATGAACATAACAGTCTGAGTAATGGGGTAATCCCAGAGACGTGGATCCCCCGAAAATTGGGTGGGGGGAGATAAACCACAGAACTTATATGCATGTATGCATGAACAATGGACATGGACAACAAAGCTGGGAACAGGGCAGGGAGAGAGGGAGAGGGGTTATCAATGAGGCAAAAAAGAGAAACATCTGTAACAAAAATAAATTAATTAAAAAAACAACAACGAGAAATACAGACAGTGGAATAACGTAAAAGAGATCTTGAAAAAGGAATTCAGATGTATGTACTTTAAAATAACTATGATTAATATGTTAGAGAAATTAAAATACAAACAAGAGTTTTAAAATTAGTTACTAGAAATTCTACAATTTAACAGTACTAAAACTGTAAACTGAAAACCCAATAAATGATTTAAACACATCATGAGAAACTTAATGAAAAGACAGTATAAAATATCCAGACTAATATAAAGAGAAAAATAAAGAAAAATGCAGAAAAAGTCAAAGAGACATATGGTGATGGTGGGTACATATAAACTAACATGAATGTAAAGTCCTAAGAATTTCCAAAGTTGATGAAAGACATCAAGCAGAGATTTGGGAAAACTACAAACCTCAATAAGATAAACACAACCAATTCTACATGTTTGCACATCATGGTCAAATTGCTGAAAATCAAAGACAAAGAGAGAATGCTGGAAACAAAAATACATGATTTTCAAAGAAGCAACAATAAGATTTTGAGTTGATTTGTCAACAGAAATGGTGGCATTCAGAAGGCAGTGACATTATATTTTGAAGTTCTGGAAGAATTCTGGCAGTTTTGAATTCTACATCTAATGGGGATCATGAAACATAATTCAGATATTTTCAAATATCGAGAATTTTGTCAACCCACCAAATTTTTTAGTCATCAATAGAATATACAAAGAATATCCAATATCTGTATTTTAAGTCAGTACAACCTGACCACCATGTACAGTGATCTCTCTGTAAACACATGTGCTCAGAGTTTCAACTTGGTATACCTAGAACACCTCTTCCCTCTGTCTATTCACCCCATTATAGCCTTGACAGTAGGACAAACCCCACTTCCCATATTTCTTTTACCAGCTTTACTGTGAATATCTGGACTATTTCCATTTCCATTTCCATGCTGTAGCGAGTGGGGATGGAAGGAGGTGGAAAGGCATCAGGGCTATACATTGTATATTCAAGGGAGAGAAGGAAGAATATGAAGACCTCTTTGGCTCCAGGGTCTCTTGCAGGCATGAGCCCTCAGTTGACATAGCTGCATGTGGCCAGTAGTGCTTAATTGAACAGCCGGGCTCTAGACAGTGGGCTGTGTGTGGAAAGGCTGTGCACGAGTCCCACCAAGTGTCTTCAGAGGAGAGACACATCCTTTCTCTTCTCCTCTATTCTGTGGAATTTGGATGTGCTGAAAGTAACCCCGCATTGACAGTGAGGATCAGGGCTACCCCTTTGGACTGTGGAACAAAGTGCTGGGGGGATTTGGGGTCTCTGTGGACATGTGGAATACAGACTTCATCTGTTTGGGAGAGAAATACTCTGGTGTCTTGTTTAATCCACTGACATTTGAATTCTCCTGCCCTTTTTGACTAATCTAATCCTAATTAATCTAAGAGGCAAAAGCCAAATATAATTTCCCAGCATCATTAGTGCTAGATTAACATTTAATAGCACCCAAAGTCCGTGCTGTCATCATTAAAATGAAGTACTTTGGAAGCAAGAGGCAGAGTTCTTGATTTGGGGACCCCCTGCCTACTAGTCCAATTATTGGAGATAGTCCCAGTCCTCCCTCCCCTATTGGCAGCAACCCTCAACATTGATGAGATATCCTGGAAGTTTCTGTTCAGTAAAAAGTTTAGAGGCAATTTGTCAGTGTCTCCCTCTAGGTTAATTTTCGAATTCCTCAGTTGGTCTAAGTTTGCTTAGGATGAGACTACTTGCATTTGAGGAGCAATTTCACTTAGTGTGGCATCCTTTGAAGTTCTCTTGGATGTTCTGGTATTTGCCTTTGGGGTTACTTGCTGCAGTAGGACCCCCAAATGGCCTTGGTGAGAAGCAAGGAACTCTGCAGGAACAGAACCGGGACATGGTCAGTCCCTTTGGGAAGAGAGTCTGTGGAGGGGCAGAGTGGTTTTCCTCACCCTGCCCCCATTGCAGCATCATTCTAGCTGGCAGTTACCACCCCCGTTTCTGGTGGCAGCACTACTGCAAGCTGTGCGTGTTAAAAACCACCATTTTTTTTGTCAAGCTGTTTTGACAGGGATTTGGTCTTTAAATAGTAATTGCTCATTAATTGCTTCTCTCCCTACAACCCAGGACCTGCTTGGTCTCTGTGTATACTTTGGAATATCCAAAGATATAAACGAATAGATTTTTATTTTACTGAGATTATGGGTGTGTTAAGAAAACAAACTTCCTTGGGAAGACGTGGGGAAAGTGCATGCCTGCGGTTGGACTTGGAGTCTTATTAAGTGTAATTACAGTCTGACCCCATTTGCTCATAATAGCCTGAGCCCTCTTAATGAGGTGGCATACGGTCTGTGCTTACAGGGTCACAGGCAGAAAGAGAGCTTGCTGGGAGATCCACTAACTGTGACGATAATTTACCTGAATCAAGTGCTTTGTGATTTATAAAGCAGGAATATATATTTTCCATCTCCATGTTAGAGATATTTAAAAAAATCTTTGTAGAAATCCCTAGGGTTAAACAACTCTTTTTTTAAGTGAATTTGTTTGCTTTGCAAGGCCTGATCTCTGCTTTGTCAAGCATTTAAAAAATGCATTTAAAGCAAATTGGCTAAAAGTTGGTGTTTGCAGATGACTTACAAAGACTGGTATCTAGTGTTAAATGACAGTTAATGTTGGTTAACTGTTGCTTTTTTAACTTATTAATCAAGTTTTCTTAGTCACTTTAGGTTTTAAGGCCTAGTATCCTACTTTATAAGAGTTTCCATATAAATCCTTAAACGCATAATATCTTTCTAGGTTTTGCTAAGAAAATTGGAATTACAGGATAGTTTTGTGACTAATGGATATTTTTCCCAGTTTTCATTTTAATAAGTGTAAAGAAAATACCATGAGGATAAGTTTTGCTTTGATAAAGCTAAATTTAAATTGATATCCTTTGTTCACTTTTACATTCTGTATTATTCATTTATTTAGTTAGTTTTTTCAAGAACAATCAGATGATTTCTGAGCCTTTTAGTTAAACAAGCTTGATACAGCTATTTTTTTTTTTTTATCCTCACCCGAGGACATTTTTCCATTTTTTGTTCAGGTAGAGTGGGAGGGAGAGAGAGGAAGAGAGACAGAGAGAGAAACATCGACGTGAAGGGACACATCGAGTGGCTGCCACCCGCACGACCAACCAGGGCCGGGGACAAACTGCAATCGAGGTACATGCCCTTAGCGGGAACCAAACCCGGGTCTCTCTGTACCGCAGGCTGACGCTCCAACTGCTGAGCCAAACTGGCCAGGGCAGATACAGCTATTTTTTAACATAACAGCTTTTATGTTGCCAAATCTATTTCCAAAATACTTTGTGGACTTAACCCTTTCTCCTGATTTTGAAGCTACCTATGTGTTCATTTGTGATAGCTAGTCTCTTTCTTGTTCTGGTTCGTAATGCGCAGCTGCAAATTGAATACTATTCCTTGTGCCAGAATGGGTCTTTATTGGCCATTACAGCAAATAAAACTTTTCTGTTTGACATTTCAGACGCTCTGGCACTCTAACACCTGACATTCTCACCTCACCTGTGCCACATACCACTTTATCCTACCCACCGTCTGTCACTTTCAGCATAGGTGTTTTCCCCACGAATCTGGGTAATATGTGTGCCATATCCTGACCAGTTAATTTCGTCTAATATCTTCATTTTTAGACAAGTGTATATCGACTTAGAATTGCTCCTTCAAAGCCTCTGTCTTCAGCAAAAGTGAACTGCCAGCATCACTGAGACTTTAAACATCCAGGGTTGAGCATCCAAGGCCTGAAATGATAAGATGGAAGTGAGTCCCCTCAGTAAAGGAACAAAGATGGTTTCTTCTTGGTCCCTATGGTGGAACACAACTTGCCATGTGTTGCTCAAATGGGTTTCAGATGTTACATTCCCCCAGGAGGACAGAGATTAGGCTTGTTACCCTTGACCCCAGTGAGAGGTACAGGTATTTGTTTTCTTTATGTTCTGTGATGCAAGGAAGGCTGTGTGCATGGCACTCAAGGCTAATATCAGTTTGTTCTCAGATTACCTTTCCAAATTTATCTGCTGACCGCAAGAATGCCCATGCTCCTTGGCTGACACTTGTCCTTACACACACTTCTAAGATGGATCTGACTTTTAATTGTCTGCTGGGTGTGTCTGACATTGTTTTCCATCTCTCCTGACTCATTTAGTCTTGTAAATAGCCTGAAATGTTAGAGTCACATTGGACTTTTCATTATCCCTTCAGCCCTAGATTGAACATGGTTGGATTTTCATTCCCATTGGTACTCACTTCTGTTCTTTTCTATACATCGCCACTGCCGTCATCTGCCCTTATTGGCTCTGCCACTCCAGGTGAGTGATTTCATGGCCTGGGGTCTTGATTTTCTCATCTGAAAATGGAGGGAATCAGGAATCAGGTTTTTCGCATGTAATGTTGGAGTCAAACCAGTGTCTGAAAGACAATTTTTATTTACAAGTTGTGTGACTTTGGACAGAAAACATATTTGTTCCAAACCACAGTTTCTTCATTTGTGAAGTGCATATATACTTGTTTCTGACAGAGTTGCTGTGAACATGAACTGAGATCCATCTTTGCAATGGGTCTTGCACAGTGCAGGCACCAGGGATACGTCTGGTAGATGCACGAACTATCACTAACGCCTCTACCCTGGTTGCTTCACTCTCCAGTACATGCTTCTTCTTCCTTTGTGGAGAACTTCCTCCTCATACCTGCCTCTCCAGATAATAGTCATCATTACTAATTTTTTTTTTTTTTTACTTATTTTACACTAAATAAATAATCACAACTTTATTATGTTGCCAATGTGAAGAGTAAGTTCATTGGGAAAACAGGGAGCACTTAATTGTTTGGGACAGGGTAGGCTGATCAGGCATGCCATCACTGAGGAAATGATGTTTGAACTGAGACTTTAAGGTTGTAGGGGTTTGCCTTATGATAAGTGGTTTTAAGAGTATTCCAAGAGGAGGGATGCGCAAAGGAATGTGCAAATTCCTGGAGTAACAATTGTGATAGGCCAGGACAGCAAAAGGCCAGTGTATTAGTCAGGGCTCTCCATAGAAACAGAACTAATAAGGTTGATCGACTGATTGATCAATCTGTCTGTCTATCTATCTGTTTGTCTGTCTATCTTTTTAACTATTGAGAGATTATAAGGAGTTGCTGCACATAATTATGGAGTCAGACAAATTCCATGGTCTTCCGTCTGCAAGCCAGAGACCTAGGAAAAGTGGTGGTGTATTACTGAGAACCAAAGGGTCAAATGTGTAAGTTCCATTGTGAATGCAGGAGAAGATTGAATTCCTAGCTCACCAGTAAGGCACAGAGAGCAAATTCTTTGTTCCTCTACTTTTTTTGTTCTATTCAGGCCCTCAGTAGATTGAATGATGCCCACCCACATCTGCTGTAATCAGTCTACTGGTTCAAATGCTAGTCTCTTCCTGAAACACTCTCATACCCATAGGTAATGTTTGCCCAAATATCTGGGCACTCTGTGATCCAGTGAGGTTGACACATTAAATTAACCATCATAGCCAGTATAATTGCATCCACAGAGAAGAATCAGAGGAGGTGATTGTGTTCTCTCAATTCTTCAAACTTGTTTGTCTTGGATTATCCTTTGGCCAGAGCACCACCTCTTTGTTATATTTTGTAGCTTTACATTATAGAGACTCATGGAGTATGATTCATTTTCAACATTTAGAGAGAAATCCAGTCCTATCCACAAGGTGGTAGATTCTTAATATTAACCATTGAGCTCCATGACAGCAGATGCTGCTTTCATTGTGTTTTCCACCATATCCCAACCCTCAGTGCAAAGACCACACACTCGGCACTCATGCGTATTTGTTGAATGGATGACTTTTCTACTTAGCCATTTACCAAGCCTTAGCATTTACCATAGACCCTTTAAATATTACTCTCCTCCTCCTTACTCTTCCTCCAACCTTCACACATATACATTCATAATCAAATGAATTAAGTGTTTTATGTTTTTAACTCTTAATGAAAATCTCACCGTGTAGGGATTAGCCAAGTTTCCTACTTAAATTAATAAGCCAAGGTGAATTATGCTGAATGTACTTCTGTATTTTCTGGATCTTATAATCTTTGTGGTGCAATTCTGTCAATTTATGCTTGGACTGTATGACATTCTTGAAACGTGTTTTTTTTTTTTTTTTTATCATTACCCAAGGATATTTTTCTATTTATCTTCGATACAGTGGGAGGAAGATAGAGAGGGGGAAAGGGAGGGAAGAATGGAGGGAGGGGGAGAGCGAGAGCGAGAGCGAGAGAGAGAGAGAAACATCATCTACTTGAGAGACACATCTATTGGTTGCTTCCCGCACAACCCAGACCAGGATCCGGGGAGGTATGTGCCCTTGACTGGAATCAAACCTGTGACTCACTGGTCCACAGGCTGATGCTGTAACCTCTGAGCCAAACCGGCCAGGGCTAGAAAAGTACATCTTTTTTTTTTTTTTATCCTCACCCGAGGACATTTTTCCATTTTTTGTACAGATAGAGTGGGAGAGAGAGAGAGGAAGGGAGAGAGAGAGAGAAACATCGATGTGAAGGGACACATCGAGTGGCTGCCACCCGCACGACCAACCAGGGCCGGGGACAAACTGCAACCGAAGTACGTGCCCTTAGCGGGAACCGAACCCGGGTCTCTGCGGACCGCAGGCCGACGCTCTAACCGCTGAGCCAAACTGGCCAGGGCGAAAAGTACATCTTATAAGCCTTGAGTACTTTCTTCTTTTTAAATATTTCTGTAATTTGTACAAGTAAGAAACATGACAGTAATAGTTAATTTTTTTTTTTTTTTTTTATCATCCTCACCCGAGGACATTTTTTTTTTTCATTTTTTGTTCAGATAGAGCGGGAGGGAGAGAGAGGAAGAGAGAGAGAGAGAGAGAGAAACATCAATGTGAAAGGGACACATCGAGTGGTCGCCACCCGCACAACCAACCAGGGCCGGGGACAAACTGCAACCGAGGTACATGCCCCTAGCGGGAACCGAACCCGGGTCCCTCCGGACCGCAGGTCGATGCTCTAACCGCTGAGCCAAACCGGCCAGGGCAGTAATAGTTAATTTTAGGTTTTATTAGAACTGGACATACACTTGTAAGCCATGGAAAAGATACTCAGAGAAAACAAGAATTGTTGCCACTTGGCAAACAATTTGTTTTACAGTTTTATTGGTTACTTTGATTGATGCTCTTGGCTTAAAATCTGTTATGTTTATTTTTTGTAAGTATTCTTAATTGTCTAACTCCTCTTTAAAGTAAAAGTCATTTAAGAGTTTAATGATCGGGAAGGAGTGGATTCTGGAAATGTCGTGATGGACAAGATTTGAGGAACAGTCTTACAATCTTTGGTTTGTAGAGTATTGAAGCCATTATGGAAGGGGATATAGATCTTTTTGTAGCCATATAAATTTGATTAGGAATGTTTCGCAAAATCAGTAATTATCTAAAACATCAATTGAGAAGTAACCAATGATCTCTGTATCTCATCCAATATTTGTAAAAAGAAAAAAAAAAATTGAGATGGATATATTTTAAAGCAGGCACATCTTGATTTGAGTACCAGTTAACTGTTGTAGTAACTTGCTTATGTTATCTTGAGAAACTTACCTCTGCAGGCTTTAGTTTACTCATCAGTTAAATGAGCACAGTGCTTCCTACATGATTGGGATTTGTGTATGGGTATTAATTGAGATATGTTAAGTAACTACTACATAGCCTATGATTAATAAGAATCAAATTCCCTTCTCATTTCCTATAAATAATATAACTGGAGATTAAATCAACAAAGTGGATTAGTTCATATAGTCCTGCATACTAGCTTTGCCATGCTACCTTTAAGAAGGTTCAAATGCTGGCCAGTTTGGCTCAGCGGTTGAGCATCAGCCTGCGGACCAGAGAGTCCTGGGTTCGGTTCCTGCTAGGGGCACGTACCACAAAAAAATAAAATAAATAAAACTATATGCTTTAAAAAGCCCTGGCCAGTTTGGCTCAGCAGTTAGAGCGTCGGCCTGCGGTCCTGAAAAAGGTTCAAATGGTTAAATTTGCTTCTCTTTAAAAATGCCATTTGCCTTTACTCACCTTTTTTTTCCTTCTCATCTTTGGGCCATCTTCTCCTATTTTATTTTGGTATTGCTAATATTGCTGTTCATGGGTGTGCTGTCAGCTTACCCAATATGTCTTCAGTGGTGCAGTATTCTTTTTTATTTTTCAAAATTAAAACCTTATATTTCATGTATGTAAAAATGCCTTAGAGCTTCTTATTGGATATAGATTAGTTGACATTTTAAATCTAAATCAGGGTTGTAGAGATGTGTTTTAGTTTTCTATTTCTTCTATACCTTTTTCATCATACTTCTTACAGTTTTTGCCATCAGTGAATGATAATTAAGGATCATAATGTGTATAGCACTGGGTTGGATCTTGCATGGAGCAGTTTAAAGAGACCCTGTGCAGCACCCCCGCCCCTGCCCCTTCTATGTGCTTATTTCAGGCAGAATTTTATAGAATTCAACTTATCATCTTTAGATGCTCAAATTTAAAACAAATATGGATATCTAGTCCAAGCAAATATTTGAATGAGAGAGTGTGCAACTAGTAAACAAATCATCATGAGCATCCTTTACCATAGACTAGAGTTCTGGCTCCCAAGGTATTACCTCCCTTTACTGTCTTCATTTTCTCTAAGTATTGAAATGTCAGGCTCCTTTCTACATTGCCTAGAATAATTGCTAGACATTTGTGCCCCTTGAAAATGAGGCAACAAGTCCTTTAATTGGACAGGCAGTTGCACTACCTGTGAGAACATCTTGGCAGCAATGCTGCTTTATTCTTTTCACAGTCTGTCCTCTTGAGAACTCAGCAGCAGGAGCAGACAGCAAATGGTTCGGGGAATCTTAGCAAAGTGGGAGGCAGGACCTGCCTCCCTCTGAGGAGGCCAAAGAGAGATGGGGAGTCCCTGTCTTCTTCCTGGCAGTTGTAATGTGGATCTGTGACTACGAGCAGCAGCCAGAACTAGAAGCTTAATGCTGGCAATGTGAACCTTGAGGGAATAACCAGTGGGATTATTTAGAGATAATTTGCTGTGTAGCTTTTACAGAGGGCAGGGTGACATGAGTGTCCCGTTCCTAAGCAGACTGCTCCTCTTGCCTGATCCTGTCTGTGTCTCTCCTCTCTAAGTCACTACCAGAGCATGATTCTTTAATCTACCACTTACTAGCTGCCCTCCTGATGAATTGATCTTCTATGTAAATTTACCAAGGTACATTTTGTGATATTTGGAACCAAAAACTGAAAATAATAATAATCAGACAAATCAAACAACTAGTAGTAGGGACATGTACCTCTACACTGTAGAGGTAGAGTCTACAGGAAGGGAGAACATTATCAGAAAAAAAAAGAAAGACAAACCACAGATTGTCCTGGAGAAAAAAAGACCAACCAGGAAGAGCCAAGGTGGATCTATTAGAGGGGAGAATGGGAGGACAGGGCTGGAAGTTAGAAGACATATAAAGAAAACAAGCTTGATTTTTCATTTCGAAGGTCCTTTGAGGAGCTGGATATTGTGATCTGTGTGATCAGCATGGCTTTTTTCATAGCGAGAAGACCAGAAGTGTGAAGAGGGATAAGAAAATGGCTGCACCTCCTTTCAGAGTGTGGTTAAGGATAATCTTCCTGCTAAGGAGCACGTGCAGCCCATGGGGAGCAGTAATTGAAATGCTGAGTAGCTGATTGAATTTGGGTCCAAAGCAAAAATAGGATTTGAAGGCAGTACGAGAACTTTATTCTGTGCAGTGTCTGTCATTTGGTTTTTTAAACAACTCAAACTAAAACAGGATGAAAATAATCTGCCTCCATGTCCTTATTTCTTTTCTTAAATATTTTTGGCTCAGTGTGTGACCAAGCCTTTTATATAGAAATTCTGCTTTCAAAAAAAGATAGCTTAAAATTAATTGTATTGGTGTTCTACACATTTTTCATTTTGCACTGGTTCCTTTCCAAGGTTCTGCCACCCTCATGTGGGAGGTGAGGAGAGAGTGTAAAGCAGAACTGGCTTTAGCTGCTACGGTCATGTCCCCTTCTGTGCAAACCTTGCTGCCCCTCTCAGGTTTCACTTGCATGACTCTGTTCATTGTGGATTCTTTGTAAGATCTGTCTTCATTTCCTCTGTTCCTATCAGACCCCTATATTTCCGTGTACTCTTTGGCCAAACACCATTGTTTTCGTCTTTCTGGGTGGAACAGTAGATGCTGTTCCAGCTTAGTTATTAATTTCCTTCCCAGTACAGCGGTTCTGAGCTGGAGTTCATTAGCATTTCTTTTCGATTTTTAAAGGAGATTTGATCTCTCAGAACCCTGCCATAGTGTCTGTGTTTTCTTGATGATTCACTGTGACTGCTTTCAGTATAAGATCAGGTTTCTGCTGCACATGGAAAAGCAAATAAGCAGTTAATTCATTGCATCCTTGTACTTTCCTGTAAACATGCCTAGCAAAGTATTACCTCTCGCAGAGCTCATGCTTGACATGCTTCCATTTGTAAAGGATTGATTTGTGTGGCAGAATTATTGGTAGTTGATTCTAGGAGTGAATTTTTTCTGGTATTCATTTGAGGAGAAAAAAATCCATGCCTTTTTAAAAGTAACTTATTTTTGTTTTCATCAAATCTTTATTTAATATTTGTGCTTTTCTACCCAGTAGTGTTAAGATGTCAGTGCTGTTTTGGGATAAAATTCAAGATGACATCTAACCCGTTCATTTTAGTAAAGATGCAATTCGCTTACGTACTAGAAATGCGTAAGGAGCATCTACAGAATAGTCATCTTACTGTAATTTGTATAACAATTATACTGTAAGGAAAATTTGTCTCCTAGGGGTTAGGAAACCAAGGGTCAGGTTCCACCTCTGCCTTCATCTACCTCTGTACTGCAGGCAAGTCAGACCAATTTTCTGACCTCTTTCCTTGTCTGCAAGATGGGATAACATTTTTGCATTTCTTTGTCACCAGACTGTTGTGGATGGCCATATGGAATCATGAATGTGGCACTGTGGTAATCCTGTTCTTACCCAGGATGGACCCCAGCCTGGCATTATGCTGCTCTGGTCTGCCTTTGTATCCTGGCCTTCAGCACTCCTTTATATTATTCCTAATGGCAGTGAACTTTGATTCCATGCACCATAGTAACCTCCTTACAATGTACACTCACCCCTCTGTATTCACACTCTCTGCAGTCTATCTGCCCCTCAAAACTTTACCTGTCTCCCCAGCTATACCTTAAATGTCTTCTCCCTTAGGAATTTTTCTTGTTCTTCCTAATCTTCAGTAGCCTCTTAGTACTCTCTGACACGACATCCCCTTGTCATTACAAAGTTGAATTATAGTTGGTCACATATGTGTCCTAGATTAAAACCCTGTGTTTTGGCATCTGTGACAACACTGCCCTTGTATGGATCTGGAGTTACTGGATGCTGACAGGCATGCCTTTGATAAATCAGGCAAATGCCCCAGCCTCTTTTCACTTACATACTACTTTGGGTGATCTCTGTTCCATGTAGAAATGGAAATTGGACATCCTTCAGTCTTATCACAAACAGTTAAGGATTGACACCTGGGCAGCCAGGCACCAGAAGATGCTTCTGCTATAAAATCTAGGTTCTCACCATATAGTGGAGAAGACCAGTGCACAAATGCACACTGTCCAGAGGGAGCGGAGGGATAATCTCATGAATGTGGGAATTACGGACATTAAGGGATGAACTAATAAACCACGAATAAAGAGGAAAGCTAGTACATTCTGTGAAAATGAGTCTCAATGAATGAGTGAGCAAAAATAGGGAGGAGTCCAAGAGCCTGCTGTGCATGTGAGCCCAGAGTGTTTGCACTGTTCTGAACCCCTTGTGCAGAGCAGGTGAGGATGCAGGTGGAGATGCCCTGTGATCATGTGGAAGTGACATTGGAGAGCTTGGGCTCTTCAGGAGAGAGGGGAGTGGGTGCCAGAGAGGCAACCTGTTTCAGAGATGCCACGAGAGGAGAGGACAATGGCCATAGCAGAGGATCTTACCTGCCCTTTACCCATCAGCAGAAACACCAGGAAGCAATCTAAAATTCAGAACCACAACCCCACTTCCAACAATTCTGATTCCACATGTGTAGGATGAGGCTCAGGATCTGTTTTAAGAAATTATCTGGGTGATTCTTGTGCAGATGGTCAGTGACTGCCCTTTGAATAAATTCTGAATTATCCCTAAGAGTTTTGTAAACCCAAGGAATTAAAAAATGTGTGTGTTATTCATTTGTCCTGGGGAGACAGATCATGGATACATCTTTCCAGAATCTCAAAAGGATCCCAAAGTCACAAAAGTTGAAGCATCCCTGAGCTAGAAGAAAAGTACATAGTACAGAATGAGAGCAGTGCTGCGCAGGGACACTGGAGAACAGTGACCTTTAAAGAACTGTTTGGTGATGTAGGGAAGTTGGTGTTTTCAGGGCCCTAATGTAAATACGTTAGGAAAGTAAGGTCTTGCCACTCGGTTTATTCATCAGGATTTATGTTTGTATTAATATCTCAATGTTTAAAGGAGATAGTACAATGTTTGGTGGATCTAGAGATTTAACAATTTATCTATTACAGGTTTTTTTTTTTAAGTTTTTTCCTGACCTAATTAAATCTTCTGGTTTCCCCTGGGTTTCATTTTTTAATTTTGAAGTTAGCAATATATAATATTCCAGTATAATGAAGGTCTTTATTGAGAATTATTAGTAATGGGGTCACATTTTGCTCTCCTGTGGTTAAGGCCATGTCTGTATTTTTGTAATAGACATTTTCTGAAAGTTATGGAGGCAAAGTTGATATTGATGCAGCTTGGTTTTTACTCCCAGCTCAAGAACTTTCACGTCAGTTAGGTGTGCTGTTGAAAAGTGGTGCCTGCTCCCTCTTTTTCCTAAACCCAGGGAAAAGTGGGCCTATTGTTTATACTGGCAGATTCAGCACCACAAATGGGATATAGTCTCTAGAGGAGGCTCTGATCACAAATGTGTTTCCCAGCATGGTGGAGGCGGGGCAGTCCTCTGGGAACCTTGGCTTATTCAGCAGTGGGGTTTGGATCTAAGAGTTCCACGTTTGATTTTTGACTTAAACATTACAGGATTAAGTGGTCTTTGGAGTTTCCTCTAGGTGAATTTCTGGCCCCATGAAGTGTTACTATTTCTTAAGTCTGGTCAATATTATATTGATCCATAAGGCTTCCTTCTCTGTTCACTAGTACCCAGTGTTAGTTTAGATATTGTTAAAAGTAAGTATCCTATATGGCCAAGGGCCAAAAACAAGCTCACTGAAAAATCATCCTATAAGAAAGAGAGATCCAGGCCATGTATAATCAAGTGTAAAATTACACACTCAGATGATTAAAAACAAGTTAATGGCAACACTTTGATTAACTAATCCCAGTAACCACAGCTTCTTATAACAAATCAACCACATGGAGGAAAAAAGCTTCATGAGTAGCAAAGCTGTCCACTGTCCTGGCTGTATATTTTAAATATCTCAATGAATAGTTTCTGAACCAAATAGGACTCATGCCAGGGATATTGTGAAATCATTGAATTTGATATTTTCTTGTTTTGAAACTGTTTCTCATCAACTTTCCTATGTCTACTGCCCTTAAGTTATCTTTATCAAAATAAGAACTCTCTTATATCTAGTTATTTGCACTTATGGTTTGCTTGCATGGGATGCACATGATAGGTCTAAATAAATATTTGTTTGGAGTGGAAATAGCTAGAGGAAAGATTATGTGAATCTATTTTAATATAGTATTTTTTGAGTTTTAGAGTTTGATCTTCTGTTACAGTTTGAAAAATGTAAACTGATTCCAATAATTGTAGGTATTAGTAAGCAGATGCTGAGGAGGGGTCTGGGTTTTAGAAGAGTCCTTCTGAAATTATACTAGATGCTCTCAAATGATTATTTTGGCGAAGTTGAGGCAATCACATTGGATTGACTTAGATAGGACCAGTTGTCCCAACAGTGGATGCCTGGCCTTGTAATTTTGTGTGGTCTGTTCTTCCTAAGCCAGGAGCCTGGCCAGCCCTTGCACCAATGTTCCTATCAATACAGTTTCTTCTACCTCCTCCTCACTACCTCTTCCTAAACCTTCATTTTTTGCTTGTTTTGTTTAGCATTATTTTATTTTTTTTATATTATAATCAGTGTCCCCTCAACCATACATCTGATACACACAACACATTTTGACCTTTATTATGTTCCCTCTAAAGAAGTGTTGTATTTAAGAAAAGAGAGAGAAAAATAATAGAATATATAATCTTAGAATGGAAGTATTACCTTAGAGATCTGAAATTGTCAAATATTTTTAAATATTAACTTTTTGTGATATAAGACTTTTGTTGCCCAAGGAACCCCAACATTTAAAGCAAATGAGAGCTGACTACATCAGATTGAAGTAGGGTTTTAGGAAGGCCTACAGTCGGCTCACCTTCACAATCTGGGGGTATCTGAGGATTATTCCAAGGATCTGAGTTTGAAAAACCAATGATCTAATTCATTCATGCTATTTTTATAAATCAGGACACTGAAGACCTGATTTATAGTGTGCCAACATTTACCTATTTACTGGATAGATAGTAGGTAGGTAGGTAGGTAGATGGATAGTAGAATATATATTTGTATATATAAACACATACACATATATACCAAGTCATTTAATCCTAAAAGTATTCTAGAAGGTGGATGGTTCCACAGATAAATAGATGAGAAAAGCATTTAAGTTGATAGAGTTGGGGCTGGCCTTATGTCTTTTTGGTGGCAAATATCATTTTTCCCATCCACTGCCATCTGGTTGCCTTGCCCAGTGCTACACACAGGGAGGGGCAGGACTGGGGCCCAGACCTTCTGCTTCCTGGTCCAGGGTTGTTCCCTCAGACCACCTGTTCTTTTTAGTCAGTGACAAAATAGTACCTGCTAAAAAACTGAGTGAACGCTCAATTGAAAAAGAAAGACATTCTAGTTGTACTGACCTTGTACTGATGCTCTGAGTCCCCTATCTTTTAACAAATAGTTTGTCATGTAAAATGACTGGAAAGAAAGCTGGTTTATGATAATTTTTGTGCTATTTAAGTATTGCTCTTAGCTTAGAGAATTTTGCTCAAAACCCAGCTTCCTAATTCAAAAAAATTACAGAATGAATAATTTTTTCTCAAAGTGTCTTTTCTTTGTGACCTTAGAGTTGAAATTTGGCATTGAATAAGTATTCACTATTTTTATGTTTCATAAATTTGAAAGACACATAATATGTAATCATTAACATTCCTTTTACATTTGGAACATAAAACCAAACACAACCAACTGAGACATTAAAGCAGAGTTTCAGTATGATGCACAGACAATCTGGGTGCTTTTTGTTGACTTATGCTGAAGTCTGCCAAATAACAGCCTTATTATGCAGATTCTTAGAATAACAGGCCATGGATATCTTAGTTTCTTGCCTCTAGTTGCTGACACTCTAGTTTTTTTTGTTCTGTTTTAATCTGGACCATTTAGGGACAGATCTTCAGGATTAGTTTTTGTTGTTGTTGTTTTGTTTTTTCCTCTTGGCTCCATTATCATTTTTTACGTTTTTTTCTTTTTAACTTCTTCCTGTCCCAGAGGACAAGGGCTTCTTTTTAATCCTCTGTGTATACTCTAACCCCCTCCCCCTTCCTCCTTAGTGCCCTGCATAATGCCTGGAACTAAGTGAGAGGGAGGGAGGAAAGGAAATACTGTGAGATCAGAAAGACACAAACTCTAGAATCAGGATTTCTTCTACCCTTCGTGTACCCAGAGTGTTTAGTGAATAGAGCCCATTAGTATTTTTTTCTTTAGTCTTCTTTTCTAAAAGAGATAGAGTAGTAAGTGGTTTTTGTTCTTACCTTTGTCACAAAACACTTTACAGCAGGTATTCAGTGAGTAGCAGCACCTGTCCAGGACTGGGGATACACAGGTGAAGGAACGTTGTCCAGGCCCAGGAGCTCACGGTGCAGTAGAGAAGGCAAGCATGTCCATACACATAGTGCTGTGTGGGGTGATAAGGACACCTAGAAGCCCTGTGTATTTTGCAGTGATGGTACCAAGGAATGAGTGATTGACTCTGTCTATAAAAAGGAATCAGCAACTGGTACCCAGGAGAGGTGGCATGTGAGCTGGGATTTGAACAGTGAACGAGAGTCTGCCAGCCAGACTCTGGAGTGGGGGTGTTGGGATGGCACAGGCAGATGTGTGGCATGTGGGCAACATGGTCATTGGGTGAATCTGCATATGCTCAGGAAGTACCAGAGTCTGCTATGAGAAGGGAGTGGTGGTAGGGAATTAAGATGAAGAGGCAGATGGGATCAAATCAGGAAAACTTCATGTGTCACATGATCATATTTGAACATTATTCCATGGGTAGTGAAGAGCTGATAAATAATCTTAAGTAGGGAGAGACCATTTTCAGCTGTGTGTTTTATAAAATGTCAGTTTTCTGGTAGTGAGTGGGATATACTGCAGAGGGCAGAATGTAGATGTGAGGGGTTGGATCAAGTTCAGTGGGGCCATGATATGGTAGGATAGGAAACTGATAGGAGAACCATTTAGGAAGTCATTTGGGGGAGTAAGTTATTGAATGCCAGTCAACTCATAGGTTTTTGGCTTGAGCCTCTGATTTGTGGTGCCACCAACCAATATAGGCAACATTGTGATGCCTGTCACTTTAATGTCCTATTTCAGAAAGCATGCACCAAACACTGTTGTGACTTTGTTTGCAATTTATCATCTGGAAGCAATGAGTGCACTATCACATTCATCACCAAGTTTGGCCTTTACCATCTCCCTAGGAAATAGATAATAAGTATTACAAAGAGTCATATCTTCTATAGGTCATTCATCCTCAGGTATTTGCTTTTATTCAAAACTGCCACTGAAAATTTTGTAGGGAACTTCTGGTTTGAAGACTAGCTTACTGTTTCTCAAAAGAAATTTAAGATTTTTAAACATGAGAAGTATGCTGAGCCCAGTGATATATGTGCACTAAGAGACATGAAGACAGAAGGAACCATGACTTCTGGGTGAGGAGGGAGCACCAGTTCATTTCTCTCATTCTCAATTCCAGCTCATTGGGGCATGTGATCGGTAGGCTCCGGGCTAAATGAAAGACTTTCCTTTCATACCCATCCATTTCTATTGTTGAAATCATATATGTTAATTATACCTATGATATGTGCACTGCATATCTCCTTTTTATACAGTGAGCAAGACACACAATCTGTGACTTGTCCAAAGATAGAATGACTTAATGTACCCAAATCTCAGATTCCAATTAAGTAGAGTCTTATCAACTTTTGTTATTGAATAAGTACTCCTAATGATAGGAAATGGGAACGAATGTTTTACCAAGAGGATATAGGAATTACATTTAATTTTCTTTATAAGTTGATTGTACCCAGTGAATGTGATATGTAGAAAAGAAATGTTCATTGAGGTAAATACGTTTAGTTGAGGGTAGGTTAATCAACCTCCAGTGAAAATAAACAATTGGCTAGCCATTATTGAATAGCATGGCTTGGCTCTACTGCACATTGGTTAGTTCAGGAGTTTATTTTATCAGCTGTGCCAGCTAATAATTGTATGCTAATAAAATCATCAGGAGATGAATTTTATAAATCATACTAAGCTGGCAGGTGTGCTACTGGGCAAAATGAATTTTTAAAAATTTGTATTAATTTTGGGGGTATCTCTTACCAACAGCCAGGATCATTTTCTACCTAAGGAATCTCTTGTTGAGTAGTTCCACCTGGAGAAAAATTACAGATTCGGGTTCTTAGCATGAAATTACAGCATGGAACACTTTGATCAAGCAGTGTTATTCTGTTGCTCTTACTCACCTGAGAGATGTTTATTACTAACAAGAGTTATTTAGAGCAGTGATATCTAGAGGCTTTTCCTCTTTTGAGGAGTATAATACAACCTATTGATGTATGGAAGAAAGTATTTGATCATCAATTCTTATTTATTTTCTAGTTTGTACTTTTAAAAGTCAGTTATATATATGTCTATAAAAATCTGCATATATAGAGTACTACATTATACAATTTATAAATAATTAAATATAGTATGGCTGTTTTTTTAGAAAACCTGATCCCCTCTTTAAAATATTTGAAACTACTGATCTAGAGCACTTTTCTAAAATAGGTCAGTGATTACATTATTCTGGGAACTTTTTTTAAAACTACTGATTCCTGGGGCTGCTCCCAGAAGATTGTGGTTAAATGTGTCCATCTAGAACAGTAGTTATCAGACACCAGCATGCATTTCAGAATCACCTGGTGGTCTGGCTGTTAAAACTCAGATTGTTGGACCCCAGTGCAGAGTTTCAAATTTAGTAGTTTGGGTAGTGAGGCCTGAGCAATTGCATTTCTAGCAGTTTCCCAGGTGATACTGCTGGTTCAGGGACACACTTTGAGAACCACTGGTTAGTGTGGGACTCAGGACACTGGCCTCTCTGAGCTCAGGTGATAAATACTGATCTAAATTTGCTCATCTTCTCCCCACACAGTTCTTGCAGATATTCTGTCATTTGTTTTCCTTGTGGTACTCCTTTTGCTATGACAGAGGTAAATAGCAGTTTTTTACACTATGGTTTTCAATATTGATGTGGAGGATAAGAGCACTGGTGTTGTATGCAGGCAGATTAAAATTTACAGGGAATATGTATGAGTGGTTTGAATCAACCCTGTAACAGCTCTATGGGGTACTTATTTGAATATGGAAGACTGAGACAGGTTTTTTGATTTGCTGTATCTGTACAATATTTAGGAATAGAAATAACAATATAACCCATTAAAAACAGATTTCAAGTCAATAAGAAAAACACATGATTAATTGTTACAATCAGGTCTTTTGAAAAATTAGGAATCAATAGATTGATATAAAATGGAGTATGCAGTGAGTGAAAATGCTACAGAAACTTTAAGAACAGGACAATTTATTTCTTTTGAATTATATAAAAATATACCCATTGGCAAATAGCACTCTTACAATAGTGCATAACATTAGCCATTAAAATGCCTGTGCAATGTATAAAAACTGCTCACTAGATTCAATTATGTAGAAGAGCATTTCTATAATGCTTAGTATCTGATTCACTAACCATCACTGGGGCACTCAAAGTTTAAGAGGCATTAAATACTTGCATTGTTTGGCAGGCAATTAAATGTAGATGTCACTGGATTGATTTACAAGAAGCAGTGGCTTTGCTATGTTGGTGCAAGTTTGTTTTATACCTCTTATAACAATTATGTATATTATAGCTCAATTTCTGTTTATCCTTTGAAATGTATAGTTTATTGCCTTTTATCTCGCTGTTTTAATTGAAATAAATGGAGAGGACCACCTGAGATTACATGCAATTTAGGAAAATAGAACATATAACATCAATTCTTTTGGGGAGTATTTTACCACTAGTTTTTGATCTATCCTCTCTGTAGAGAGACCCATTTAATACTTCATGCATTTGATGAAGGCCGCCTTAAATGGGGTCATTCTGTATTTAGAACAAATGAGGAAAATGTTCCAAAAATCTCCTCACGGAATATTACAGTTGTTTTACAAAATAGCTTTAAATGGACTGTAATTATAACAAGAAGAACCATTGCTAGAATATATAAGTCAGTTTAACCTGTTAAAGGCAGAACTCAAAATGCATGTATCTCATAAATAAGTTTATGAAATTAACATTTGATTGTCCTCCACTGACTTCTTAGAATCAGGAGCTTATTTGCAATTCAATTCATACAACAATCAGTATATAAATAGTACACGTTGTTTGCTTACTTTGTAAAGGTGGGTTAAGGGTGATAATGTGTAGACCGGAAAGAATATGAACTTTGAACTCAGACCCCTGTTTAACTGCTGGCCCTACACCAAATTCTGTATGACCTTTGGACAAGGTATTGACTACTCCAAGTGGCCATTTGTAAAAGTAGGGCTGTGGTCCAATCAGATGACAGAAACCACAGAGTAATTTGAACAGGGAAACTTTATTATAAAGAATAATTAACAGTGTATTAAAATATAAGAGATTGGCTACTATGAAGTGACTTGAGCTCTAAAGAATAAAGGAATAGCAGATGTGAGGAGCAGCCCCTGGTATAGGACACAAATAGAGCTCCAAGGAGGAGATCCTTCTAGAGCTGAGATCCAGGACATGAATGTAGCTCAATGGACAACACAGAAGTCACCGTGGGGACACACTTACACAGTATAGAAGACATGTTTTCTCGGGTGGCTTGGACAGCTGTTCGTGGGAGGTGGACCTTTGGAGGTGCTACAAAAGCCACTGAGGGGCTACAGGGGCAAGCTGCTCTCTGCTGGCCACCATGCACCAAGGCAGCAGAGAACTGGGGAGGCCCCTGTTTTTTGAGCCTTATGCTGGAGAGGCCTCAGGTGCTGAGAAGTCTTGAAAGGAGGCCTGAGAGCTCACTCCTGCCCCTTGCAGTGCCTCTCCAGAACCCCTCTAGTGTCAAAGCTTAACATCTTAACAACTGGGACAGGAAACTTAGATAGTTGACCTGGATACAGTTTTGCAGAGCAAGCAATGAAATGTGAATTTAGAGCCAAGGGGATATGTTGATAACTAGCGCAAAGAATATTGATACTTGCCTTTAGGGTTTTTAAGATTAAATAGTACATGTAAACATTTGCATGGTTTTTGTTATGCAGCCTGTTCTTTGAATTAGACATATTGAAACAATAGTCTTATACTGGTTGCGAGGAGTAAATGAAATAATTACTATATATTGCTTTAAACAAAATCTGGCTAGCACATGACACATGTTCACGAAATGGTAGCTGTTAATACCAGCGAACTTTGTAGATCACAGTTGCACTCTGACTGCCTTAGTAGGGCTCTCACCTAGTAGTTTTGATTGATAAATTCAAGCTGAATAAATAGTCCCAGGTAATGGTTCTAACCGCAAATCTTAGAGACCATAGGTAACATTATTTGAAGAATTGTGAAGTCAGTTTTACAAAATTTTTACAAAATTGAACAGGACAGAAATGAAAAAATATCAGTGTATGCTATGCCAGTAGAGATCAATTTGGTTTGTAAAATGAACATATATATATATGTCCCAGGTTAAGACAGTGGATCACAATAAAAAATAAATAAATAAGTACTGCCCTAAATGATGGGCTCTAATCCTTGTCTGTTTTTCTTTGTCTTCTCTCCCGGCCTGGGGCTTCTGTAGGATACAGAATGGTCATATGAAAGATCTTACAAGGTTTCCCTTGGGGAAAAAGTGGACCATTTTCTTCTCTATAGCTTCTGTGTTAATGATATCATACCATTCTTGGATCTACTGAATAATTCTCTGCTACTCTAAAACAAGAAGAAAGATTAAGTTTCTCCTATATGCAAATGGCAATATTTTATTTTCATAAACCAAGAATGACCTTTATAGACAACTAGCCCTACTATCTAATTATTGCCAGGAAAAAAAAGAGTTCAACTTTTTTTAAAAGTGAAAACCATAATTTGTGGAGACTTCATTAACATTTAAGTGGCTTATAGTTTTCAACCATAATAAAAAATGAACATGTTCAGTGATTTAGTCATGTTTGTAGCTGATTCATCTTGGAATACACCAGGGCAGGGATGGGTTTTTTTGTTGGGCATTAAAATTATTTTCAACCCAGCCGGTGTAGCTCAGTGACTGAGCATTGACCCATCCACCAAGTGGTCTCTGGTTTGATTTCTGGTCAGGACACATGCCCAGGTTGTGGGCCTGATCCCCAATGGGGGGCATGCAGGAGGTGGCCAATTGATGTTTCTCTCACATCGATATTTCTATCTCTCTCCCTCTCCCTTCCTCTCTCTCTAAAATCAATAAAGAAAAAAATGTTTTTTAATTGTTTTTATTGTTTACGTGTATGTTACATTACACTTCTTTAAAAGATTTTGGGCAAAATTATTGCAGCTGAATTATGCACAGAATTGTGGGTAATTTATTACCCATTTCCCTAAAAGGCATTTGTTGGTGCCTATCATGTACCAGCTCTATGGAATACCAAGATGACTAAGATACAGTTATAATCAAAATGACTTTTAAGCAAAATTCTTACCCTGCCCAGAGGCTTTCAGGTACCTGTTCTTTAGAAATTCTTCAGTTTTTATGAAAAACTATCTGGCCTACCACCGTTTCATCTGCTTTCTAAAATATGTAGCTATATGTTTCAGTAAAGCACAGACTAATTGCATATTTTAGTTGGGGAGCAAATACACAAAGTTTAGCAGCCCACTAAGGCTTTGTTGACAGAAACAATATTCATAAAGGCCATTTTCAGGGATGTTACAGCTTTAATGCTAGAATGCACTGAGCTCCCACAAAATCAAGTTTATTGAATCAAAGTTTGATGACATGCTATCATACCATATTACTAAACAGATCCTAAAACGCATTGGTCTGTTCTGATGGATGCTGTTGAGAGTTTTGTTCATTAACTATGCTGATTGCTTCTTACCAGGATCCTGGGAAGCTCTCTGGATTAGGAGTAGTTGTGCTTCTTTTGGACTCTCGGCTTGGAAGATAGTATCACATAGTATTAAGAATCTGGGCTGTCAACACAGGATGCCTGGGGTCCAATCTCTGCTTTATTACCTTCTGGCTCTGAGATCCTGTGTAAGCTGTGTAACCTCTGTGCCTCGTTTTTTTTATTTGTAAAACAAAGATCATAGTATCTACCTTGTAGGGTTTACATCAGGATTAAACAAGTCCTTAGTAAATAATGGTCCCTATTAGTAGTTTAAGTATTAATATTATTATTTTGTAGATACTGTGAATTATGCAATCAATTGTATTTTCCTCCTTACACTGGCTACTCCAAGCTCAGAGTGAAATTAATGCTAACTTCCAGTAAATGAACCTGGTGACATTTATTACTTGGTGGGGATGGTGGATTCCCCACTATATTCCTGGTATAATCTCATTTTTTTTCCTTTTTTTGCTTTTTAACTTCTACTTTTCTTTGATTTTAGTGATTTAATGTGTATGTCATTGTATGGCATGGCATGTCATGGAATAGCCAGGCAGTCAGCATTTTGCACAGGAATCATCAATGTAGTTGATGACCTGAGTATTTGACACCTGTTGACACTTCCTTTTGCATAATAATTCATTATCCATTCAGCACATGAGTATTGTAGTGTATTACATTCACATTTGCTAAGGAAAAGAATTCCTTTCTCAACAAGTATGGTGGAAGCATTGGGGCATGTATGCATGTGTGAGTATGTGTGTTTGTGAGAGAGTATGAACGGTGTAGGCCATGGCTCCACCTGTCTTGCATTGCCTTTCCTCCACCATATGTATGACTTGGTTTAGTCTCGATTCTCCTCCACAAAGGAGAAATAATTTACTTTGATTTGATGCAGGAATGTAGTCCAACCATGAGTTGTTGGGCATCAGTCCAAGGAAGACAATTCTGGACAAACCTTGGCAAAGTCTTCCACTGACCACATTCCTGTACATGGTGGAAAACTGTCTTTGTTATTCTGAAAATCAAGGAAACTTATTATTGGAAATGGTCATTCATTTCACTGAGTTTCAGTGGACTCTGCTTCCTTATCATAGTCTTTACTGGCCCCAAAAGCATTTACAAAAACCTAGCCAGCCCTTGGTTCTTTGTTTCCACATGCTCCGTAGAGGAGCCCACAGGATTGTGCCTGCAGGAATGCTCACAACTCGTTACCTTCTTATGAAATACACTTTGAAATTTCCTAGTATATATTTCAACTATTGGCTTGAAATGACCTCATGAGAGCAACTGTTGTATGAAATGAATATGGTAAGAAGGATTTAAGAACTAGTAATAATTGGTATGACTGAACGTGCCTCACACTGTGTTGCACTAACGTGACATTTGCCATGTAATTGAATGATTAGAAATACCATGTGAGGTGCATGTTATGTCCATTTTACAGGTAGGGAATTCGAGTTCAGAGTGCCAAGTGATTTGTCTACAATTACAATGCTAGGAGTGGAAGAATGGGGATGTGCCAGATGTTTGATCCTGGAACCTATTCACTTCTACCACTACCTGGAACTTCCTTAAAAATCAAAAGTTTAATTTGCTTCCTCTCAAATAGGTTATTTCAATTCTGATGTTGCTTACCTTAATCTCATCTCATTTTAGCTCAATAAACCACCTTTGGTATTTTAGGGTCTCTTATCTGTTGGATGAATTCCAGTAGATCTGAAAATTGGTGTGCAGGGATCTATATCTTCCGGCAACAGGAAATTCATAGTCTACCCCATTTCCCAATGGTTTGATAATCATACATGGGTCCAGAAAGAACCATATCATACTTTTAATGTTTCCTTTCAAGTGATAAAAGCAGCTTTATGTAATAGGAAAATTATATCCTTGCGCCAGCATTGCATCAGTCTTCGGGTTGCTGTCAGCTGTGCATTCCCTTCCCTTCATATTTGGTTATATCTTTAGTGCCAACAGTTGCTTCGTAAACCAGATCTTTAACCAGCCTTGAGTTGTTTTGTGGATGCCTATAGCTATTTCTCACTGTTTAAGATTGCACGGCAGGACTTTCATCAAAGTGCCATCTATGTTTCCATCGGGGGGGCCGCTCTCTGTCAAAATGCATGCTTATTTTTTCTTTTTGAACATTATTAGTGCTACCCACTGTTTGGACTTATTGCTACAGTACGGAAGCTGTTTTCTATATCAAATTTAGAGTTTGCAACCAGAGAATATTTCTCATACACATTTACATGGTTTTCTAACACTTCTTACCCCAAATTGGGAAGTTATTAGTATTACATGTTTAAACAAATCCACTTTGTTTCTTTGAACTTGTTAAAACTGAGTGAGAGGGAAGTATAAATTACCACTTGCCAAACTGAAATATTAAGTTGGTGATGTATTTTTGCAGTGTATTTCTGTTCCCAGTGGATTGTTTAATTGACCAGTTCTATTAAACATGTTAACAGAAAACAGCATCCAAGGCTGCTAATTTCACTGTCATGCCTGAAGCTAACAACTAAGAAAAGTTGGGAAGTTGGAAGAGACGCTTTAAAGGGGTCTGAGCTCCTTTGACTCTGCCCTGTCCAACATTTTTTTTATCAGTGATTTGGTGGCAGACATAGAAAGCATGCTTATCCAACTAGCAGATAACCCACGAATAGGTAGGATGACTAATACATGAATGACAAAATCAGGATTCCAAGAGCTCTCAGCAGGCTGGAGTGACACACTGAAAACAACAAAATGGGGTTTTAGTAAGGATAAATGTAAGTCCTGTGTTTGCATTCAGAAAGTCACCTTAGTACAGGAGAGAAGAAAGCTCAGTGGCAGTGATATGAATTTCAGGCTCCTAGGGGATTTCAGGCTCCTAGAAGCTCACAGTGGAGCAGCACTGCTGAAGAAGCATGAGGTCCAGGAAAGTAGCCAGTTGAATTTAGTATTGGAAGTCCTTTTGGAAAGGTGCAGATAAACCTGTGAGTGTTCAGAAAACACCCATCAGGATGGTAAAATCTTCCTACCTTCTAGTAGGAAGAACTGGAGGGAGCAAAGCATGTTTTGCATAGAGATGTGAAGACTTAGATCATGACAGCTCTTGTCAAGTAATCAGCTTTCCTATTGAAAGCTGAGATTTTTTTTACTATTTCTTCAGAGGGTAGAACTAAGATAAATGGTAGATATTTCAAGAAGCTGAGTTTGGGCCTTTATAAAAGGGGAATTATCTACTTCGTATGGATGCTTTTTAAAATTCTCAATGCCTCACAAGTTTATAAGCTGTCTGTCTAGAAGGTTGTAGAATTGACTTAAGCATTTGAATAGAGAAGTCTGACCAGGTAACCTGTGACAGTCTTTTACCTCTGAGGTTGTGCAATTGCTATTTTACTTACCTTATTGCTGCCAGAACATATATGGCAGACGTAGTGTAATAATATTCTTATTTTTGTGTTTTATTGATCAGATACCTTAATTTTTATCATTGGCAGATAATTATAATTAATATTTTAAATTAATGTAATTAATAGCATTATATAATGTGTAGTAGAATGGATTATTGATATGGTCAATTTAATCATTCACTTTTGAAATGTGAACCTTTGGAGAAAAAATTTGATACTATAGTAATTCAAAGTAACAGGAAGCCTTCAAGGATGTGGATGGGACTCAGAATCATCTCTGTTCCCCAGGATGCCGAGGGGCCCGGCTGGTGTGGCTCAGTGATTGAGCATTTACCCATGCACCAAGAGGTTACTGGTTCGATTCCTGGTCAGGGCACTTGCCCAGGTTGTGGGCCAAATCCCCAGTGAGGGGCAGGCAGGAAGTGGCCAGTCAATGTTCTCTCTTCTATCTCTCTCTCTCTCTCTTCCTTCCTCTCTGTAAAATAAATAAAAATTAAAAAAGAAATAGCTGAATGTATACTGTTATACTGTGTTTTGTGTATACTATATTTTGTTTAATTTCTTTTTTTCTTTAAGTAGCCTTATTTCTGGTACCACAATTATGCAGATATTTACCACATGTTTAGTTTTACTTTATTCTTGCCTTTAAAAATTGTGGACTATAAGCAAATTTATCATCTCTCTTGATTTTAAGACCTTAAACATCCAAAGTATTAAAGAAAAACCAGTTTGTATGTCCATGGTGTCCACTACATTTTGTCCCGAACCGTTGTGCCAGTGTTGTGGCGAAAGCATTTCTCTTTGAATTTTTTTGGATGAATTATAATGGCTTTTCTATGGAAAATTTATTGAACACTTTGGGTGGTTCTATTAAAATTTTGAACACAAGATTAGTTATTCCAAATTTCTGTGAATCTGGAAAATATGAATTGTAAATTTGCTTAGGCCTTACTTTGAATTGGATTTTATAAATATAGGTTCTTTTTGGGGAATGATATAATATAGCAGTAGTGGTAAGACATGGGTCATACTCAGTTAGCACTTAGCAAGGGTACAATAGGGTCAAGATTCATAGTTTTTTAGCACACAGTTCAAATCAAATGTAGTTAGTATCAAGTCAGTTTATGGTAACCTATAATCATCATAGCTTTTTCCTGAGGTCTGGTGTTATTTACATTACCTTTTATTCTGTTACATTTTAGGAGGTTGCCTCTTTGATGAGCCATATAGCACGTGTGGATATAATCAAGCTGATGATGATGACTTCAACTGGGAGCAGATGAATACCTTGACCAAACCAACTTCTGATCCATGGATGCCATCAGGTTTGCATTTAGTTTTGTGTATGTTTTTTTTTTTTTTAAATCAAAAGTTCACAAGTCTTAATCACAGCAAACATTCACGGGGTATTGGTTGAATGAGTGAGAGTATGGCAGTCAAGGGCTGATTAACTAGTGAAAATGCTATTACAAAGAGTTTACCTTTGTCTCTCTTTAAAGTCTAATTAAAGTTTACTTCCTGTACCTTTGGATACACCTGAGCTAGATTAATAGGCCTTTCCCAATTAATCCTTTGCCAAGCAACAGATATGGGAAATAGATTGATGTCTCTTCTGGCAAATGTGTCTAGTGAATGGAACTCTTGCTGGGGAGTTGAAATTACAAAGTCATGGTAACAAATTGGAGACCTTGGGAGGTAACATAAACTTTGTCCTCAGAGGCTCACTTGGCACCTGGGAGATCTGTGAGGATGCCAGTGATCTTGAAAGCATATTGCAGGTAAAATGGCGGCATACATGTGGATACTCTTTACCCTGTAAAGTGCTTAGTAAATTTTCTGACAAGTAAAAGAAATATATTCCACTGAACGCCAGCAAGAATTCTACATTCCATTCAGAGGAAAGGTGGGAAGTTGGTGATTAGTGAATTCTAATTACATTGGAGGTTGATTAGTTTAATGGACACCCTTTTCAGGCTGTGGTGTTGGACATCTTTAAATTTTTAGATTTGCAGATTCATTTTATAAATGGGGTGAATAATGTGCCCAATCAAGATTCAAACTGTAAAACATGTTATTATGATTTGGATTTCAAGTAAAACTCATTTTTTGGATACTTTTTAATGACTGTAAAGTTCTTCATTAATACACCTAAATGTAGCAATAATTACATGTAGTAATCTTGTAAAGGTAGCTTTAAACATGAAGTAGAGTCTGATGTTCTTTACTGAGCTTTAAGGATATGCTGCCCACCAAGTTCTTGACATCTTCCCACGTTTAGTTTCTATAACTTCGGAGAAAGGGACATTGAACTCCTTTAGCACTGTAGTTTTACTGGACCTCAAAACCTTTCTTAGTTCTTGGTTATTTACCATAGCTGACAGCCTCCTTTTGTCTCTTTTTTTTCCTTGTGCATATGTGTGCTTTTGCATATGACTTGTGTTTGAACTTAGTGGTACTTTGGTTTATTTTTTTTTTCAAATTTCAATTCCTGCTTTCATTCTTGTCAGTGATTGGGAAAGAGAAAGAGGAGAGTAGAACTGTTCCTCACACAGAGATATCCTTTTCCAAACAGGCTTCTCAACCTAAAGGACTTTTGGTCATTTTCACCTGCTCTCTCTTGAGGATCCAGCCTGTGTCCAGACAGGCTGCGGGTAGATGAGGCTGTGGTACTGAAGAGGGTACTGGTAGATTTAACCATAAGAGTTCACTCAGGCTTTCTTTATTATCTTTGAATTTGGTGAACAATTTGGTAGTTGATTTTACTGTAGTGGTCTTTTAGATTGCAGCCTGACTCAGAAAAATTGACTTTTACAAAGGACCCCCCCAATATTGCAATATCTTCTTCCACTGCTTCTATTTTTGTCACATGATTACAAACTTCCCTTTATAAAGGAAGGAGGAGAATTTCTTGTCATTAACTTGTCCTTTCCTTCTTTATCCTGTCCCCTAGTACTATCTCAGAGCAACTTGTCCAAATTGTAAATACAGAAAGGATGGAATCCTAGCAGAGGCCATTACAAAAATGGTATTAAAGATCAGAGACTGATGCCCGGCTGGTGTGGCTCACTGGTTGAGCATGGACCCATGCACCAAGAGGTCCCCAGTTCGATTCCCAGTTAGGGCACATGCCTAGGTTGTGGGCCCAATCCTCAGTAGGGGGCATGCAGGAGGCAGCCAATTGATGTTCTCTCTCATTCATGTATCTATCTCTCTCTCCCTCTCCCTTACTCTCTCTCTAAAATCAATAAAGAAAAGAATATTTAAGAAAAGGAAAAGATCTGAGACCAATTGTATACTAGAACAATCAGTTGAGCAATTGAGGGAACGGATGGGGATGCCACTTTGCAAGTATCTGGCCTTGAAGGCTCTTCTGCCTTTGGAAGAATGAAGTAGGGATATTTAGACATCTGTTTGAATTTACTTTCATTCTTTTGACTAATAAAATACTTGATGATGAATGTTGGGCTTTTGTAGCTTAATATCTCTGAATGTTACATATTCTAAAACTTTCAGTCCCATATGATTTCTAGTAGTTATAAACAGTGTGCCCTCAACCACTCCCAAACAGGCTGTAAGTCATTGTTTGGACATGCAGGTGGTTTGGATGTCAGAAGGAAGGTGGGGAAAGACAGGCAGTTTAATTCCTCTCTATGTTTATGGGCATGGTGGTCCAGATAAAACACATTTCACTTGAAATGTGATCATTGTTCATTGATAATTATTCCACTAGATTAAATTTTTGCCTTAATATAGAATAGCAAATATTGGTATTTTTATCCTACTATGTATAAAGCAAAGTTTAGTCATTAAAAAAACTTTTGTGAGCCCTATTATATGCTAATCATGATGCTGATTATTGTGGAAGATGAAGGATTATAAGTAATGATTCTGTCTTTCTTTCTTTATTTTTTTTATCCTCACCTGAGGACATTTTTGCATTTATTTTTAGATAGATTGGGAAGGAGAGAGGGAGGAAGAGAGAGAGAAACATCAATGTGTGAGAGAGACACATTGAGTGGTTGTCACCCACACGACCCCAACCAGGGCCAGGGACAAACTGCAACTGAGGTATGTGCCCTTAGTGGGAACCGAACCCGGGACTCTCCGGTCCATGGGCCGACGCTCTAACCGCTGAGCAAAACCGGCCAGGGCTGATTCTTTCTTTCCTTCAGAACTTACCTACTTGAGAATGAAAGTTAGAAAAATACAATTAATGAACAATATAAATGATATATAATTATATAATGATCTATGTAGATATGGTATAGGCTGAAAGTGTTTTAAGAGCAGTTTTCTTACCTTAAAACCAATAGGTGTAAAGAATATGGACTTGTGCCCAGCTGATCTGTTCACCTAAAGTGAGAAGTTAAATTCTCAATGAAGTATCATTGTCAGAAGTAAAGAGATATTATCTTATAAATTTCCATGTGGTATCGTAAGGTATGAATTTTAAACTGAGTTGTCAAAATGTATATATAGCCTTGAGGTTTAAATACTATTTAGTCTCAAGGGTTTCCTCCTCCTCCTCCTTTTCCTCCTCTTCTTTCTCCCTCTCCCTTTTTGTTAATATGTATAATGTAATTTATTCTTTTCCCAAACAAATTCCAGAGATGTCCCTCTTACACCAACACAGAAACAGCTTTATGAATTTTTCAGGATAAATAGGTGGCAAACCTTTATGTAGAATATTATTGGATTTGTTCTTGCACATGTATTTGTATTTGGTCCCACATGTGTAGGCTGACTCTGTGGTGCCTTAGACCAAGGGTTGGCAAGCTGTGTCATACATGTCAAATTTCGCCTGCTGCCAGTTATAGTATGGCTTGCAAACTAGAATGGTATTTATATTTTTGAATGGTTGAAAATCAAAATAAAGATAATATTTTGTGACACATGAGATTCAGATTTCAGTGTCCACAAACAGTTTTTTATTGGCACACAGCCATGCCCATTTGTTAAATATTATCTGTGGCTGGTTTCAAGCTACCAGAGCAGGGTGTATAGTTGCAGCAGATGTGGTAGTGTCCAGAGAGCCTGGCTGCTCCTGTCTGGCTCTTTACAGAAAAAATCGTTCATACCTGTCTTAAACCATTTTGGCTCCAGCATATAATTGTGACTTTGGACTTGGTATTTATATTGTTATTATTTTCTGTATTCATATTATAATTATTAACATACAAACATAATTTTAACATTTTATTTCACTTTCAGATTGTATGTTTTCCAAATTTGGAATATTAAAATCAGTAAGAAAAAAAGTAATGATTAGGAATTTATCTTTCACATAAATTTGCTATCTATAAAAGCATTGTGATTTTCTTTATTGTTTAGTAACAAATTCTTGTGGGACTATTGTGATTCTAAGAAGCAAATAATCCATTAAGGTAAATTTTAAAATTATGACAGTGAGACTAAAATTTTTATTCTCATTTTTAAATTTACTCTAATTAAAATTACACTTCTTTTGTCTTTTTTGAAATAGATGCTCCAGTGTATAGGGTTTTTAAATTTTATTTATTTATTTATTTATTTTTTTATCTTCATGTGTCAGGTTATTTTTAACCACATTTTAAAACTGTAAATACAGTCTGGAGCTTTATACAAGTTGACATGGTAACTACTGTGAGGCTGTGACATTGACTCTGGAAATACATATTTAGGGCAAATAAATACCAAATCATTTATATTTTTATATTTCAAGTTGATATTTATGTTATAATAGATTATACTTTTATAGCTAGCTTTGAATCACACAGTTTTTCTGATAGTGAAACTATGCCACATATGGATTCTTTCATACCAGTTAGTCTCATCAGCAGTGGGGAACTTCTTAAACTTTGTCATAAGGATTACCACTTTGAGCACAAGAACCCTTGTTTAAGTAACACAATAATAACCTAGTACATCTTGTTAGTACAGATTCATGCTATCATTTTATATATTGTAGTACATGTATAATTATCAGGGTAGATTAAGAAGTATTGATTAAGAAGAGTTTTTTGATATAAAAACACAGTTTGACAATGGTTGATGCGTGTTTTTATTTGCTCAAATTGTTTATTTGCATCAGTTAAAATATTTTTATTATCTTACAAAACTATAGTCATTTCCAAATTTAGACCCTAATGTATTAAAATCAATAGTTTTCCTCTAATAATAAGGTCTGTCACCTTACTTTGTATGATCTACAAAAAAAGGCAGAATTTACAATTACATGACTCTGAACTTTACTATTGTATTGACATTCCTGAATCTTTGACATAAATTAATCTAATCCACATTTACTGAGAGGTTCTGATATATCTGATTTTATACCAGACCATAAGTTTCCTAGGGGCATCTTTGTATCCTCAACATATAGCACAATTTTTAGAACTTAGTAGGTTCTTAAAATATGTTTCCATATGAGTACAGAAAATGCACAGGTCCTGCTTTCAAAGAGTTTACTATGTAGTGGGGAAGATGAATTTCAGCCAGTGAGACCCATTTCAGACTTCTAACCTACAAAACTGCAAGATAAGACATTTGCGTTGTTTTAAGCCACTACGTTTGTTATGTATGATATGGTTAATGTTTTTATATTTCATTAAAATATAATGTGTAACTTAGTGCTCTGTAAAGTGGATATTTAACAAGTTCCATAGCTTATGTGTAAGAATATGTGACCCTGTTTTATATTAAAAAAGAACAATAAATCAATTTATGATACAAAAAATATAAAGGTAGCTTATAGTCATGGGCATTTGATGGTCATAAAATCAACATTTATTTTTACCCCATATGGTCCCTTAAGATAGCATGCCTCTAAAAAAGCTATAATTAAGTGAACTTGGGTCCTAGTGCTGGAAAACGAAACATTATGCATAATGCTTTTCTGGGTAGCATAGCATGCACCTAGGGGAAGCTCTTGTAGCCCCCACATCTGAGCTTTACATATTGCAAATTGGGAGTGGTGTTGTTTCTGGTCTTTATGGAGATGCTTTGACTAAGGCCTGGATCATTTCTCTGGGCGCCCATGTGAAAGGCAGAGAGAAGGAAGTGCTGGGATGAAGGAGCAATATGCACTCTTAGTGTGATGACCCAGAAAATAGGAAAAATGACTGTCTGTACTTGTGTAGAGTCAGTTTCACATTTGGGAACATGATGTATTGACAGACAAAGGAATTGAAGTTTTCTCTTCAGGCACATTCATCAGGCATGTTTTCCTCCTGGTAGGGAAGACTTCCCTACTTATTTACACTTCAGGGCGTATATAAGGCTTAGTGAGTGAAGAGAAGACTTAAAAAAAGGTTTGAAAACATATTTTCCTCCTTAAATTTCAGTGTGTATCTTGTGAATAATATTTTTGGCACAGGATATTCAGACAGTTGTCTAATTATCTCACTCATTCTTCGAATCTTGTCAACATTCAACAAATATTTATTAAATACCTGCTGTGTGCTAGGCACTGTTGGAGATGCTTAGGAGTCACCACTGAGTGAACCAAGTAGGATCCCCTCCCGGGTGCACCACACACTCCCAAACTAGTAAGATTGTTCTTGGATTGCCAAAAACTGAAGTTCTCTAAGACCATGTTATCCATTACTTAATTACTTTCTGGAAACAAATACTTAAAACGTAATACAAAATTTAGTTAATCAGACTCAGCACATTATAGCATCAAATTCAGCTTTCCTGTATGCTTTGTCCTTAAAAATAGTGAGAACATTTAAATCACTACACTGCAAGGGTCAGTGTAGTACATTCTGGTAATCCTCCTTTATAAAATATGTAAATGACTCTTAGCAGCCGACAAACTGATTTTGTGCTGTATGTCATGTGATCCTCATGATGACTCTGGGAGATTCGGTGGCATTATCTCTATTTTATATCTTAGGAGGCTGAAGGTCAGAGAAACTAAACTTGCCCCAGGCATCAGGTGAGAGAAACAGCCCTCATTTTTGCTCTTCTGAGTGCCACAAATGATCTTCCCATGTGAGCACATCATCTGGTGAAGGGATTAGTCTTCATCCCAGGTGGCAACTATTTGAATCTTGACATGCACATGAAGGCTGTCCACTGGGGGGCTGCTGGTCCTGCCCGGTCTAATGCTGGCTCTCTCACTTAATAGCTGTTGACCTTGGGCAATTCTGAAGCTCTGCTTTTTAGGCTCCTCATCCATAAACTATTAGTAATATATGTTTGTGGAGTGACGGAGCTAAATAGTAGTCTCTTTCCACCTTTCAATTCTGTCCCATGGAGGAAGCAGGCAGTTAGGTAATAAGCAAAGAGACTTGTAAGGCAATGAGGGGACATGCTAAGGGCTGTGAAGAAAACCTAAATTAGGATAAGTGCTTAGCGAGGGTGGGAGCAGTAGACAGGAACAGCCTCTCTGAGCAGAAACTGCCGTCCAGTCCGGGACAAGCTGGCCTTGGAGGCTGAGTTATCAGTGTGGAGGGAAGGGCGGGAGCAAGAGGAGGCGGGGAGAGCTCTGCTGGAGTAGTGGGTGGTCGCTGAAAGCTGTGGAAGTTGAGAACCTGCCTCATAGGGCTGTTGATCCGGTGAGAAAAGAATCCCTTCAGGAACTTAACCTTGATTGAACCTGGCCTAGCACAGTGTTCGAGAAATGTCCTTTTATTATTCTTAAGTAATTTTCAGAGTAATTTGTTATGAATTCATCTTTTAGCTTAGTTTTGGACTGTCCGTGAGATGGGCAGTTCAGGCAAAGTTCTTATTTTCTCCTCTAAATTATACCAAATAAGAAACAGAAGATAAAGATCTTCATAAAATGTTTGAATAATTAAAAAAGCAAACTGAAAGAAATCCGTTAAAATACGAACAGTGTTTGTGTCACCATGGTAGGATTTGGGTTAATTGCCCTATCATTTCTATTTTAAATATTTCTTTTATGATCAAGTATAACTTTATAATAAAAACTGATACTTAAAAATTTGTAGGTTGGGAGTCATTGAATTTGGTATTATTTTAGGTGTTTCTAAATATTTCCAGTCACTGAAGTCAGGAATTGAAAATAGTTTAATTCTCCTTGAGTATCTCATTCAAGTGTCCCATAGTGAGGTGCTTTCTGACATGCAGTTGTTAAGAGTCATTGACAAACATTCTCCCTCTTTACATCTTACTCAAGTCACCTTGGTGAGGCTCACACTGGGTTTCCAGTTACCTTTTAAACTGTGAACGATGAGACACAGCGAAAGAAATTGAACTGAAATTATATTCTGACAGCAGTGTTTCAGTTACAAAATTTAGAAAAATAACTGTAGATGATAATAAAAAACCCAGTATTTCAGATCAGGGTAGTTCTTAAACAGCACAGGGCTCTGGGTAGCCTCATTGTATGTGTGTCTGTATGTGTGTGTGTGTGTGTAATATAATATATATATGTATATATATTGTTGAAAGTGTTACAGATATCCTCCTTTTCCCCTTACTGACCCCCTCCTTTCTGCTCCCACCCCTCTCCTGACTTCCCCAGCCTAGTGTCCCTGTCGATTGGTGGTGTACATCTGCCTATAAATTCTTTGGTTTATCTCTTTCCTCCCTCTTCCACCCTCCATCCCTCTGAGGTTTGTCAGTCTGTTCCCTACTTTCATGATTCTGGATCTCTTTTGGTTGACAACTTGGTAGCCTCATTTTAACATGAGTGGAAACAATTTGCTCCACTCAAAGGTGAAGACATAATATAAAATTTACCATCTTAACCATTTTAAAATGTACAGTTCAGAGGTATTCAGTACATTCACATTGTTGTGCAACTATCTCTACCATCCAGCTCCAGAACTTACTCACCTTCCCAAACTAAAACTCTGCATCCATTAAATATTAATTCCCCATTCCCCACTCTTCCCACCCCCTGGCCACCACCATTCTACTTTCTCTCTCTCTGAATTTGATCACTCTAGGTATCCCATGTAAGTGGACTCATACAGTATTTGTTCATTTGTATCTGGCTTATTTCACTTGGCAGGATGTTTTTAGTGATTCAGTTTTTGCATGCAAAATGTCCAAGATCAAGACAATCTTTTTTTTTTTTTTTTTTGAAAAGCATCTTGATTTTCAATAGTTAAATGTTTCAAGGGAGCCAGTGTGATATGTGTGACCACTTATTTCAGTAGTTTATATGCAGTGTCCAATAAATGCTGTCCATTAAATTTGTTCTAAATTCCTGTTTGGCTGATTGGAAAACTGTTACAAGAAGTAAGAGCAGTGACTAGCTATTTTTAAATATTTGCTAAAAAGTATACAAATGAGTTTGTATATATAAATGTGTGTTTTTAAGATAGGTTTATTTCTTGCTTAATTTCCTGTAAAATGTTCAAGATGACATCGTGAGAGTTATGGGAAGTCCAGTAATGGAATAATAGGCGGGCCAATCAAGACTGAGTTGTAAAGCTCTCAGAATCCAAGTTGAGGAGGGGGTGAGAGGTGCAAGCAGGAGGTCCAGGGCAATGGGATCATGTGCTGTTTAGCCAGTTGGAGAAGATCACAAGGAGTTGGTCGGCACTCACATATTGTGTGTTCTGTGTATTGGTCCCCCAGCACAAGTCACCTCGAGTTGAACCTGGTCAAGTTGTTGGAATGGAGAAACCCCTTTGGCAATCAAAGTCAAGAGAGGAGACACCAGGTTTTGGTATCTTTCCATGATCCAAGAAAAGGAATAGCTGAAGAAATTTAAATAAGAAAGGATTAAGTCTGAGTTATTCTTTTCACCTTAAGATCAGGAAGAAGCGAATGTTGTTTTTTGGAGCACCAGCTGTGCATGAAGTGCTGGAGATATGTGTCCCAGGCACTGGTGATGTGGTGGTGAACCGTGTTCAGTCTTCCAGGAGGCATACAAGTGGTGTGGCCAGTGCTCTGGTGTGGGCCAGACTGCTGCCCAGACTGAGTCTCGTGGGGGGGCAAGTGGAAGGCCTCTAGGAGGAGCCAGCTCCTGAGAGGGACCATGAGAGTGTGAGGATGAGGCCAGAGCAGGTAGGCATGCCAGGAGGAAGGAAGGAGCATCCTGTCCTGAAGGAGTGAGTGGAGGGTGGTAGAGCACATGTACTGGAAAGGCTGAGCAGGAAGATGCTGAGAATCAGGGAACAATAAACATCATAAACTAGGCAGCAGAGAGGTGGTGGCACAAGCTGGAGGAGAGACTCTTCTAGGCCGTGTGCAGCTGATGAAGGATGTGAAACCAGGAGTTAATTTGACTGTTGATTTCTGCCAAAGACAGGAAAAAAGAAATTATTTGACTGTATATGCATAGAGGAAAATTAAAAGTTTCTCATAAAAGGTTATAGGGAAAAGTGATAATAAAGAAAGTTGGTTAGTAAATAAGTACCCCAAAGCATATGCATATATAGGAGAATGCCCATGTTCTTACAAGACTCATGCTAAATTATTAGGGGTAAGTGCCTGGATGTTTGTACAGAAAAAAAGTGTGTGTATGTGTGTGTGTGTGTGTGTGTTGAAAGAGTATGTATGTGCAAATGTCTAGGTGATACAGATGTTAACAGTTGTTAAGCCTAGGTGAAGTACATATAAGCATTTATTAAACTACTTTTTCAACTTTTCTATAGTTTTGAAACAAACAAAATTAGCTCTATATGTAGGAAAACAAAAGACACATGATTGAGTTGCACTGACTTAGTGCCTCACCAGTGTGATTCTTGCCTACGGAGGCATTTTAACAAAGTGCCATCCTATCAAATCATATTGAAAATATTAGTGTTTGAAAACCTGGGTTGGCCCAGCTGGTGTGGCGCAGTGGTTGAGCATCGACCTATGCACCAAGAGTTTGTCAGTTTGATAGCCGGTCAGGGCACATGCCCAGGTTGTGGGCTGATCCTCAGTGGGGTGGCATGCAAGAGGCAGCCAGTCGATGTTCTCTTTCATTAATGTTTCGATCTCTCTCTCCCCCTGCTTTCTTTCTAAAATTAATAAAGAAAAATATTTTTAAAAAAACTAAAACAAAATCCTGGATTGACCCATATTTTCCTTTTCTGACCATATTGGGATAATTTCTTGGTCTTTACTGGAGAGGTTTAGTGGAGCTGATGGACTGATTTACAATGACTAATTTCAGGGATATAATTTTAGGAATTTCTAAAATAGGACAAATGTTTCACACTGTAGTCTTATGCCTCAGTGGGGGTATCAAATATAAAGATCTTTGTCCTATTGGTAGATATTTTGGTCTAACTGAAACTTTGTAAGATGATGCATAAGGAATTATTAAATTTTTTTTTTTTATTCATGCTGGCATTGTATTCATTTGTATCCAGTCCATAATATGGGCCTGAAATATAGAAAAACATCATACTGAAATTCTTGGCAAACTCCATTAAATGATTGTGAAGATAATTATTTTAAATGATCAGCCTTTAATGAATAGACTGATATTTTATTCTAGGATATTGTGATAAATTACATCTCAAAGTGATATTTAAAAGCTTAAGTCGTTGAAAGAGAAATAAATATGGCTATTTAATTAATTGTCAGCTGGACAATCATAACTCCTCTCTCTGGTGGGCAGATAACTTGAGACAACTGATTATGTGGAAGTAAGTGTCTGAATCAGATATGTGGGGTCGCATATGAATATAGTGCTACTCTTAGAGAGGACATCACTGAATATTTGTTTTTCAAATGACCTGTCCTTATTTGTATGCTTTAGGTTATCTGATACTGGATTGTTTCTTAATCTTATTTTTCATGATGACTTCTAGGGAACTTGAGAACATCTTTTGTGTTTATTCTGTTACCCATAAAAATGTACAAAATATTGCAATCCTTGCCACAAGACTTAGAGACAAGGTTTGATTCATTATTGTTTAAAGCAAATATAAATCGATGTGGTTTCTGGTAGCCATCCTGGAAAATTATGAAATCTCTCTTTAGTCATTCCTTTTCATGCTGCTTCCTCTTTTCATCTCTGTTGAATATGACACTTATCCGGTTAAACACACATCTTGTGAAAATGGTGTCACCTCCCCAATTGCACTCTATAAACACAGCGTGCCTTAGTTCATCCTGATAGTATTGGCTCTCTGTGGAGTGACACACTACAATTTGCAAAAGCAGGTCAACTACTGAGCTTATGATAAGTGACCTTTCTAACACTGCAATCAATGCCTGAAATTTGGAAAACAAATTGATATAGTTTGTATTTTTTAGCAGATGGGTCATTGGGTCAGCCCATCATTGACATGTGAATTTGTTACTTGGGCTGGTTGAGGCAGTTTGGACAGGAATGTTAATTTATTTGAATTGATCTGGTTCTTGCTCTTATAAAAATGTATTGGACATTTATTAACTTGTAAATTATTAGACATAATTGGTTTTACACATCCGTCAAACTAAGGTTTTTAGAAAGCCCATTTTATACAATAGTGCTATATACTAGCTTTGGCAAGAGTTTATATTACCATAATATATTTTGTTCAGATTTGATGAGTCTCAATTGTTTTTGAAAACTTTAAAAAAATATGTGAATTTGTACATGTGATATTTAAATACAATCTTTCCACATGTTTCCAGAAATGTGTTTTGTGAGGACCCGTGAATACATGCTAATGAGGATGAATAATTTTGTGAAAAGATGCTGGGAAGAGATTAGCTGCCCAAAGAGAAAGCATTTGTGGTAGTGAGCAGTGGTGGTGAGACTGCTCTCAGCTTTCACCTCCCAGCAACATGGGAGGATTGTGTGTCTCTGTGCCCTTTGACTTAAATCTTTTTTTTTTTTTTTTTAGTCCTCACCCCAGGATCTGTTTCTCATTGTTTTTGTTTGTTTGGAGAAAGAGAGAGAGAGAGAGAAACATTAATTTGTTATCTCCTGTACATTCCCCAACTGGGGATCAAACCCACAACCTAGATATGTGCCCTGACAGGGAATTGAACCCACAATCTTTTGGTATTCGGGACAATGCTTTAACCAACTGAGCTTTCATTTAGATGATGTCCTCTTTTATTTAGATGTAGCCATACCTGATTTGGCTGGTGAAATGTGAGTGGAAGTGACATGTGTCTATAACCAGTATGAGATTCCCATGTTCTCTTCCCTTTTTCCTGCCTTGGTAATTGTGAAAGCATTGAGATGCTTTTATTTAGCCTGGTTGTCTCAGTGAGAAAATATTGAACTTACTTCTGTAGACCCCACACACATACATACATGTACACTTAGCTGTCTACAGAGGAATGTGTTTGAGGAAAGCACTTTCTTATGTTATGCCAGATTTTGGAGGTGAGGTTGTTTGATGAATAGTTCTCAAACTCTTTGGTTTTAGCTTCTGTTCATGTGGGTAATATATATATATTCTAGACTAGAAATTACTAACTCTGAAAATTGGGTTTATATTATAAAATCTCATGTTCTGGAAAAATTTGAAAATAAGGTTAATATTTGTATATGTGAAATTGTTTGGGTGTAGGCTTTTTGTACAGCAGAGGTTTGGATAAAGTAAGTTATATAAACGTATTTATATATGGTTGTGCCTGTCTAAATTCATTCAGTAGTGCTACTTCTAAGACTTTTAACTTCTAAGTAGTGGAATTGTCATATATATTGTCATGATAAAATAATTTCACACCTTGCCTGGCCAGTGTGACTCAGTGGACTGAGTGTCGTCCCATGAACTGAGAGGTCCCAGTTCTATTCTAGGCCAGGGCACATGCCCAGGTTGCAGGCTGGATCCCCAGTGGTGGGCATGTAGGAGGCAGCCAATCAATGCTTCTCTCTCACACTGATGTTTCTCTCTCTCTCTCTAAAAAATCAATAAAAACACATCTAAAAAATAAATAAATAATTTCAATACCTTGTATTGTGAAGTGTATAGTGACAAAAATATAAAGATGACAGAGCCTTGTTCAAAGAGATATAGAAATTGTACTCTATAGAAACTGCATTTGAATCGACAACAAATCTTGTAGGTGAACTTACCATTCACACATCTTCCTTCAGTAGCCCCATTATGTAAAGTAACACATTTATTTCCAAGGGCATTAGTTCTAACAAAATTTGCTAGTATTTGAAAGGCATGTGAAATCGACATTTTCTGAGTTTAATGTTACTATAGCCATGGAAAGAGTTACCAGGGAGATCTGGTGATCTTTATAGATATGTCCAGCTATTATTATAGAGAGTTAATACTTAAACTTGACAAAGAAGGAAGGAGTAAGTGACCTTTCTAGCTCTTTCTAGTGCTAGGACCTTTTCTCCTTTTTTCAATAACTACTTATTAAGCACCTGCTGAGGGCAGGCACAGTTTTTTATCCTAAGAGATAAAGAACATCACAGGCGACCTAAGTACAAGAAGGCCATGCTTTACTTGGTAGAACAAATAGTAAAGTAGAATAATGCGCTGAAAGGAATGAAAGAAAATTAAAATCATGAAGTAACAAAGATTCACTAAGGATTAATTTCATCTACTAATTACCTACCCATTATGGTGGCTTTTGAAGCCTGAAGCTCACTTTCGAAAGTCCTTGTTTGGAGACCCCCCCACAGGCTGAGAACACTTTAGCTTCTTAAGATTTGATAGATGTAATCGAGAGTCAGAAATGGCCAGCTGCCCTACTGCTGTAGCTGGCATGGACAGCTTCCCCCAAGAAACTGAACATACATCCTTCTCCTTTCTCCAGTAAAATTGTGTGGAGGGAGGGGCTACCTTCACTGAGAGAGTATGTCTTTCAAAAATGCCTATTTTTGACTCATGCATGTTTTACCCTGACACTGAAAAAAGAAATGGCATGTAATTGTCTTCATTTCAACTTTTCAGTAACAAAAGTAAATAGTTGTGACTGGGAAGGTCAGTCACATTTTCTTTAAATGAAGTGGCAGCATTTTCTTTTCTTATTTAATTTATTATTTTTATTTTTTATTAATTAATTTCTTTTCAATACAGATGCTTCTCCTTTCTGCCCCATTGACATCCTCCTCCTTATTTAATTTATTTTTAATCATATTTTTACAAGTCATACTTTCTAATTTGGGTAATTACTTCAGTCTCCCAGCAGATGGAGACCTGTAATTCTTTGCTCTTTTATTGGATGGTCGGCTTCTTGCCCCTGTTGACATTGCTGTACTTTCTCTCTAAAAAATCAATTAAAAAAACCAAAAGTTATAGTGTCAGGTTTTGCAGGTGAACTAATGAATGCACCTTCTGTACTTCTCTCCCTCCTCTCCTTTGGCTCAATTAAGGTTCTTATATATCCTTGCGTATCATAAAGTCTTTTTTAATTAAATTAAATTTTATTTTATTTTTTCATCACTATTTAGCACCTCTATGCCCCCTTCCATCTCCACTCATCCCCCTCCCCCCTGCAATCACCATGCTGTTGTCCATGTCCATGAGTTCTCTCTCTTCATTTCCTTTTTGGCTCAATCCCTCCAAACCCCCAAACACCCCCTCCCACCAGAGCTGTCTGTTGGTTCTGACTATGAGTCTATCTCTGTTTTGCTTCATAGTTCAGTTTGTTCATTAGATTCCACATATTAGTGAAATCGTATGGTACTTGTCTTTCTCTGACTAGTTTATTTCACTTAGCATAATGTTCTCCACATCCATCCATGCTATCTCAAAGGATAATCATTAGTGACCTCCCTGGTAGAGGAGAACAATACTTTCTTTAATGACAAATCTACCACAAAACAAAGAGCAGAGAACCTCCTGACCTCCACAGAAGCAGATTTCAATCCAATGTGATAATTTCATAGGCTACATCCTGCCCATGTTTTGATTCTGAGTGAATCCCAAGTCAGAGCAGAGGGAGTAGAGAAAGGCTGTCTATCGTAATTTACTTCTTTACATGCCTGCTCTTACAAAAGGGGAATTTTATTATTATTATTTTTTAAATCTTAATTTATTGGGATGACATTAGTTAACACAATTAATTATATAGGTGTCAGATGTACAATTCTAGAATATATCATCTGTATTTTATATTGTGTGTTCAACACCCCAAGTCAGGTCTTCTTCCCTGATCATTTATCCCTTTTACCCTCTTCTACCCCCTCCCCCCTTCCCTCTGGTAATCACTATACTGCTACACTGTTGTCTGTGCCTATGAGGGTTTTTTTGTGTTTTTTTTTTTTTTTTAATCCCTTCACCTTTTTCACCCAGCTCCCACCCCCACTCCCCTCTGACAGCTGTCAGTCTATTCACTGTATCTATGATGCTGTTTCTATTTTGTTAGTTTATTTTGTTCATTAGATTCCACCTATAAGTGAAATTGTATGGTACTTGTCTTTCTCTGACAGGCTTATTTCACTTGCATAATACTCTCCAGGTCCATCTATGCTGTTGCAAAGGGTAAGATTTCTTTCTTTCTTACAGCTGCATAATATTCCATTGTGTATATATACCACAGCTTTTTTAGCCACTCATCTGCAAATGGACACTTTGGCTGCTTCTTTATCTTGGTTATTGTAAATAACACTGCAGTGAACATAGGTGTGTGTGTGTGTGTGTGTGTGTGTGTGTGTGTGTATGTATGTATTTATTTTTTTTAATTAGTATTTTGGGTTTCTTCAGATATATACCCAGAAGTAGGATTGCTGGGTCATAAAGCAGTTCCATTTTAAAGTTTTTGAGTAAACTCCATACTGCTTGCTACAGTGGCTGTACCAATCTGCATTCCCACCAACAGTGCATGACAGTTTCCTTTTTCTCCATATCCTCACCAACACTCGTTTATTGTTGATTTATTGTTGATAGCCATTTTGACAGGTGTGAGGTGATATCTCATTGTGGTTTTAATTTGCATCTCTCTGATGATTAGTGACATTGAGCATCTTTTCATATGTCTATTGGCCATCTGTATGTCCTATTTGGAGAAGTGACTATTCAGGTCTTTTGCCCATTTTTTCTTTTTTTTGGTATGGCCCATGAATGATGTTATATATATATATTTTTAATCCTCACCCATGAACATTTTTGCATTCATCTTCAGATAGAGTGGGAGGGAGAGAGGGAGCAAGAGAGAGAGAGAAATATCAATGTGAGAGAGACACATCGATTGATTGCCACTCACATGACCCCAGCCAGGGCCGGGGACAAACTACAACCCAGGTACGTGCCCTTTAGCGGGAACCCAACCCCAGAATCTCTGGTTCGTGGGCCGACGCTCTAACCACTGAGCAAACTGTCTAGCACTCTTTTGCCCATTTTAAAAATTTTTTTAATTGATTTCTTAGAGAAAGAAGAAGGCAGAGAGAGATAGAAACATCAATGCGAGAGAGAAACATCGATCGGTTACCTCCTGCACACCAGACGCTGGGAATTGAGCCTGCAACTTGGGCATGTGCCCCGACCAGGAATCGAACAGGGACCTCTCAGTACACGGGACAATACTCAGTCCACTGAGCCACACTGGCCAGGCTGCCCATTTTTTAATAGAATTGTTTGTGTTTTGGTGTTGAGTTATATAAGTTGTTGATACATTTTGTATATTAACCCCGTATCAGATGTATCATTGGAAAATATGTTCTCTCATTCAGTGGGTTGTCTTTTCATTTCATTGATGGTTTCCTTTGCTGTGCCAAAACTTTTTAGTTTGATGTAGTCTCATTTGTTTATATTTTCTTTTGTTTCCCTTGCCTGAGGAGATGTCAGAAAAAATTTTTTTTCTATAAGAAATATTCAAGACTTTACTGCCTATGTTTTTATCTAGGGTTTTTATGGTTTCAAACCTAACATTTAAGTATTTAATTTATTTTGAGTTTATTCTTGTGTGCGGTATAAGAAGGTGATATGGTTTCATTTTTTACATGTATCTGTCTAATTTTCCAACACCATTATATGTTCTTGCCTCCTTTGTCAAATATTAAATGACCATAAAGGTGTGTGTTTATTTCTTGGCTCTCTATTCTGTTCCATTGAAATGTATGTCTATTTTTATGCCAGTATCAGGCTGTTTTGATTACTATGGCCTTGTAGTATAGTTTGATATCAGATAGCTTGGGTTCCTCCAACTTTGTTCTTCTTTGCTGTGGCTATTTGGGGTCTTTTTTGGTTTCATAAAAATTTTTGGAAGATTTGTTCTAGTTCTGTGAAATATGCCATTGGTATCTTGATAGGAATTACATTGAATCTGTAGATTGCTTTGAGTACTATGGACATTTTAATGATGTTAATTATTCCTATTCCTGAACCAAAGAGGGGAATTTTAAAACAATCTTATTTTCAAGGTGTCTTCTGATACAAATTGTTGTTGACTTATAGCATTCAGTTCAAGTGAATTAAAGATGAGATCTTTAAGACTTCATCCTTAACACATTAAAGAAAACCTTTCAAAATATTAATCATTGTGAAGTCCTTTAGAGGCCTGCCACTAGTATTTCTTCTCTTTCTTGCTATTTCCACTAATCAATGGAGAAAATTGATTGGTTTTCAGATTCTTAAGTCCAGTGCTTTCTAAGTTGATGAACTTTCCTCTAATACATTAAAAAGAAAGAAAGGTAATTCTCTGAGGTAATTCATGGGAGTAGCTGTTAACGCTTAAGAATTGGAAATGAATATTGGTTAACAAAAATAAACACAGAATGCAACTCATCAACCAAATGAATTAAACACAATTGTGGGCAAAAGCATTGTTCTTTAAGGAGCTAGTTTATCATAATTTTGTGTTACTAGGCTATCTCTGTAATTTGAAGATACAGTTTACAAATAGGTTGTTTTTAAGCTAATAATTAGTTTATATTCATGGAAGACATTTTCACTTACTTTGTAGGAAGTCATTATTGCACAAATGAAATCATTATTGCACAAATGTCTGTTGACTTAATGAGTTTTAAGAATAGGATGCATCCAAATTTAATAGATCCTGTAATCTAGATCTTTACTTTTGATTAAAGAGCTTTCTAAAAAAAATGAATTTCTCTTCACTTTTTTGCTAAGAATTTATAAAATATAAAAATGTATTAATACTGTGACAAATCTGGAAATTTCAGTGCTTCAACACTGTAGACATTTATTTTCCATTCATACAATAGTCTAGGGGAGTTGGATATTTGGGGGTTGGGAACCCCATTTCACACAGACATTCAAGATACAAAGGACTCTGCCATTTTAGCATGCTTTCTCCAAGAGTGTTGTCATGTGGACATCTAGATGGCAAAGGAGAGAATCTGTGGAGGATCCTGTGGGAGGTTTCTGTCACATTGGAAGTAGAGAGAACAGTCATGTGGTCCCTGCAGCCTGCAAGGGCAGCTGTGTAGTTTACTTGGATGCCCAAGGAGGAAGAAGAAACAGATATTTAATGGCTATCTTGCAGCCTTTGCCACACTTGGATTTAGAGGATTTATTTAAGAACAGGTCATAGTCCTGGTAAATTATAAAGAGAAAAATTCTTGAAATTGAATATAATGATGACTTACATATTTTTTTTAAAGGAGTGTCATCTTTAAAAAGTCCAGTTAATTGCCCTAGCCGGTTTGGCTCAGCGGTTAGAGTGTTGGCCTGCGGTCCCGAGAGACCCGGGTTCGATTCCCGCTAAGGGCATGTACCTCGGTTGCAGTTTGTCCCCGGCCCTGGTCGGTCGTTTGGGTGGCAGCCACTCGATGTGTCCCTTTCACATCGATGTCTCTCTCTCTCTCTCTATCTCTCTCTCTCTCTCTCTCTCTCTCTCTCTCTCTCTCTCTCCCTCTCTCTCCCTCCCACTCTATCTGAACAAAAAATGGAAAAATGTCCTCAGGAGAGGATTAAAAAAATAAAAATAAAAAATAAAAAGTCCAGTTAATTGACTAAGATAAGTTTTGAGAGTTAAGTTTAACTTCATGGTATTTTGGTATAAAAGTCAATGAAGAATTAAGCCATAGCTGGCAGATCCTACATACCCAGAGCCTTTCCTAAGCTTTATGTTATTAAACTATGCCCTAATTTTTCTATAAAACAGATAGTCTCTTACCTTAACTCTGAGAAGATAATTTCCCAGATATAGCAAAGATATATGAGTATATATTTCTACTTAATTCAGTAAAGTAAATATCATTGAATAAATGTCAGCTTTTCCAGAGAAATCACTGCATATAACCTCAATGGATAATATATTTATCAAAAAATCAATACTAAGAGTAAACAGATTTTTAATACATCTGAAGGAGCTTCCTAATAAACCAAAATGCCAACCCATAATTTAAAGCTATTGATACCAATAGGTATTTATAGATGACATCATAATAATTTTGTAGATAATTCTTTATAGTGGTCTGATGCAATATATCAACTTCAATGTTAACCTTGGGCTGTGTAGAAATATTCTATTGTAGAGTATGTGTGTAACAGGAAAACTCCAGAGCCCATGGCACTTCTGTTGTTTTCCCATTTTTTTTCTGTTCAGTACTGTTTAGTTTTGCTGCTCTCCTGTCTTACATCCCTCTGATAACATCTGTGTTCAACTTACTGGGGCCCATACATCTTATTTTATGGGCCTGTATTTCTCAAACTTTTTGTGCCCACTGATTATATGACTGACACAAGATAAAATTTTTTTTAAAAGGTCAGTCACAAATTTAAAAATAAAATTTCAAGGATTGTTTTTGAAATCTGCAAAAATAAATGTGTTTTTTTACCATGAAATAATTTTTTAAAACTGTATTTTCAAGTTATCTACATAGCTGGCCCTTGAGATTTCTCCCTGCAGGCTGTGCAAGGATCACATCAAGGAACATCTCACAACTGAAAGCTGGAAGTTTGGTTATTTCAACTTGGAGATAATAATAGATTCCCAACCCCAAAGTTGGTTGCATTCTTACATTTTAGAAAATTTTTTTTATTCTATTGAAGTATTAGGGTATGGGTTCTAATTATGGTCTATAATATGCCCATTAGGAAGGTAGCTGATAGCATACTCAGTAGGAGATCCCTGACTTTGGCACCTCCTACCTATATGACCTTTTTCAAGTTAGTTGACCCTCTGAGCCTCAGTTTCTTCATTTGTAAAATGTGGAGAGCATTACTCATGCCGTAATATTGTAAGAATTAAATGAGAGAGAATGTGTATAGAACTTACAACAATGTATGGTGAAGAGTCTAATTAATTGTTTTCTTCTATTCTGGCGTATGTTTTTGGTGTATTTCAAGATCAGAAAGGTTTTCTAAAATGTTTTACCCTAGAAGTTTTACAACTACTTTTGTCCTAAATGTCTGACGTTAAGGATCCATTTAAGTTCATTATCTCTCTCTCCTTTTTAATTTATCTTTAGTGTTGAAAGTATTACAGATGTTCCTCCTTTTCTCCCCCCATTGATCCCCTCCTTCCAGATCCCATCCCCACCCTTACCCCACCTTCACCAGACTGTTGTCTGTGCTCACTGGTTATGTATATATGCATGTAAGTTCTTTGGTTAATAATTTGGTATGTTGTGAGGTAAGGGTTTATTATTATTATTATTATTATTATTATTATTATTATTTTACACATTTATATACAAAAGTCCCAGTTTCATTTGTTGAAGAGGCCATCTTTTGTGGATTGAATTATGTCTCCCCACTCACAAATCCATGTTTTACAGTCTGAACCCCCAATTGTAACTATATTTGGAGATTAGGTATTTAAGGAGGTGATTAAGCTAAGATGAGGTCATTAGGGTGGGCTCTAATCCAATGTGACTGGTGTCTTCAAAAAAAGAGGAAGGGACACCAGCACTGTACGTGTACAGAGGCAGACCACATGAAGACATGGTCAGAAGAGGGCCATCTGTAAGCCAAAAAGAGGACTCAGAATAAAGCAGCCCTGCTGGCATCTTTATCTCAGACTTCTAAACTCCCACTGGGAGAAGATATATTTCTGTTGTTGAAGCCTCCCAGTCTATGGTATTCTTTAATGGCAGTTCTAGCAAACTAATACACCATCCTTTTCCCATTGAATTGGCATGGTACCTCTGTGGGTTTATTTTTACCTCCCACTTCTAGAGTGACAAATGGTTCAGCACACTGAATATGTTGCTGAAATACATGCGTTGGGCACATGAAGCCATAGACTATCTACTGGCATTGTCTGTGCCCACCCAGGATATTTCATTGTAGCAAGCAGTTCTCTTTCTCTATGAATAGTGTGATGCAGTGTGGCCAGATTTTGGTAATTTCCCCATTCTCACTGTTTTATTTAATAGTGAATCAAGATCAGGAGGTTTATGGTGTTGAGTCTCCCCAGTGAATCACGGGGTGAGGGTAGAGGGACTAGAAGGCCATGGTTCCAAGCTTCCCAGTTGGACTTTCAACATTATCTTCAAGAAAAGATAAAATTTAGGGCATAGAGACATGTGAACAATACTGAAGGTAGAATATGTTTATCATATGACCAAATATATGTCTCACTGCTAGATCACATTGCTTATAGAGTACCAGAAATTAGTATATTTAATCTATTTTATTATCTTATGAATAACATGACTATATAATGCATTATAATATTTTTGATGATTGAAGTGTCATATGTAAACATGTAAAATAACACCATTTAAGAATTGTATCTTGGCATCTCTGCATTTTTAATATACCAGAGATCTCAAAAATAGCATTGGCATGGAAGTCTTTGACCCTGAGTTACTCTGTGCCAACTGTTGCCCATGACTAAATCAGAGTGTGGGTGGTAGCCAGGTGCAATCTTGAACTCTGATAGAAGAAGCCTGGCCAGGGCTCCAGTAAGATGACCTCAGAGCACTTTTCCAGACATGCATTATGACTTACTAAACAAGCCTCAAATGCATTAAGGAAAATTCTCTATTCCTTTCAAAACACCAAAAGCTATAAAGCAATTCTGTCCTGACCTCACCTGTTCTGAGAGCTGATTCCCAGTTTGCATTCAGTGGTTGTCTGGCGATGTGGAGTGCAGTTTTCACTCCTCATCATAGGATTTTGAGGTGTTTAATTATTTTTTCTTTTTTTAAAGTTATTTTTAATTTGTATTGAATTTATTGGGCTGATATTGGTTAATAAAATTACATAGGTTTCAATTTTCTATTGACATTGTGTTTTGGTATTAGATTGATGGCCAGAATGTCATTGATATAGGAGAATCTTTTGCTTTCTCCATATGCATAATATCGTCCATCAATCTTGTAAGCTGGCTGCAGGAGGGTCTCAAAGTGTGATTTGTACATTCTTTTTCCTTTGAGAACACTTTTGAATGGTGCCTCTATGACTGAGGGCCCTCTCTTTCATGACAACATTCTTTAGGTTTATAGAGGAAATTAATGTTCTTGTTCTGGAAAATCCTTATTGGATCACTCAGAGATGTCACTTTGCAAACTTCGTTGTGCTACTGTTTGTGAAAGTTTTATGATGGTTCACTTACTGAGAACTAGAGGCAAGTGCCTCGTACACAGGACAAGTCAAACCTGACTTTCAGGTACTCATCATCTGTCTTCCTATTTGCACTTAATCTATTTTGGCAAATTGTATGAGACCATCACTCTTTTAGATGCTCTTGTACCAGCACATGCATTGTATATTTTCTTTATGGGTTTTATTCGCCAAGATATTACTATTTGGAACTATAAATTTTGTTACTATTTCTATCACTACTTTTTGTTTTAATAGACACTTTTGAAACCTGGATCCATTATTACAAATTTGGGCTAAAGTGCCACACAGTAGTAACAACGATGATAGATTTAACAGATCTGATTAGTAGCACGATGATGATGCAAATGCACATGAACTGATGTGAACTGCAAAGATCTCTGAACTTGGCAGAGATGAGCTGGATTAGTGCTTGTGGGTGGCAGGTACATGTGATGGTCATTCAAGTCCCAGACAGGGCTGCAGATCAGATTACAGGTCCCTTTGAGGTGAGAGGGAGGAGAAACATACACATGCATAACCTTTCAGATTAAGCAAAGACTTCCATGCCTATGTGTGCTTTGACCACCTGGCTTAGAAAAGACGAGTGGGAGTTGACTAATCTGGGAGAAAGGGAGTCACAGCTCACTTCACTTCCTTCAGGAACAGTGGTGTCACCCACCAAATGGAGTCCAGTGTCTCTGATGCACTGGACCTCGTAGGAGAGGGGATCAGACCAAAGGCCACTGCCTTTCATGGAACTAATAGATGTAGCTGTTCTTATTTCAGCAGAGTCCAGGCATTTCTAGATTCTTTTGTCAATCTCCAGTCAAATCAAAGTATCCAAATCCAGACCCACACCAGTATCACCATAACATAGCAGTCAGTTTCCCATCTCATGACCATCTGGAGAAGTTGCTGTTACTGAGCCTGTGAATACTACCCCCGAGGGATATGTTCTTGTAGTTCCCTTCTGGATGCACTTCATAGCACATGTATTACTTTCAGGAGCCAGACAGTTTTTAGTATCCTAATGGGATAACTGGAAACAACATCATTATTCTTCTGTCTCAGATCTGTGAAATGTATGTAAATATAATGGCTTCAGTTCTCTTTCCTCTGCTGTTGACACAACACCCATGGATCACTTTGATGGACTACTCACTGGGGATCTCCAGAGAGAGTTAAATGCTTCATGAGGCCAATGTCAAGGACAGAAGTGCTGCCACTCATCTCTCTGACCTTTTTATGAATTGAATCACTTGGTTTTTAGGTTCTCTAAAAGGAAGATGGAATGCCTCATACTGGAGTCACGTGTCCAGGGCTGGGCTTTAATTAGTGCAGGTGGCTTCCTCCCTCTTTGCCCTCCTGGCTGGCATAAACTATTTGTAGGTATCTGGCCTGGCCTGTCTCCAACACCAGCTACTCAAGACACCTCCCCTTTGAAGTCCTCTCTCCTTCCCTGATGTCTCTAGATTTGTGCTCTTGTGTGCTCTTTGCTCCTGCTGCTGTCTGCAGATATGTCTATGGTGCTGTCCTTTCTTCTTTGCTCTCTGTAATGATCCCACATCTGATGTGATCTTTTCCTAAGACCCAGGGTGTGCTTCTACTCAGAGAAGCCTCATCTTTTGGCCTGTAGGTTTGTTTAGCATGCAGTGGTCCTCTGTAATTGAAGACAATAGCTTTGAGAAGAGTTAATGTTGCAGACTGTCCTCAGTGGCTTACCAGCTACTTAGATGTATGTGAACTGTGTTAGGTGTTCAGGCTATTGCCTGGTGCCTTGGAAAGCACTTAATTGAGCATAACCCTCACTTTGGCCTCCAGATGTGAGGGAGCAACACCAAGGAGAATGCATGCAATCTCAGGAACAACAGTGTCCCTGGGACTGAAGCCCCTAGGAGCCTGACTTTTTCCTGGCAAGGGCCTAGTGGCTCCTGCAATATTCTGGGCAGCTCAGTGGGTTTGTTAACCATAGTCTTGGAAGTGGCTAATCTCATATGCAGGGTCAACAGCTGCTGTTGCCACAGCTATCAACACTGCCACTGACAAGGACTCCCTCTGACTGAGTAATCTCAGCATTGCCACTGGGGCTTGATTCTGACATTGCTGTCGGCCTTGCCTGCAGACGTGTCTGATGCTACTTTTACCAAAGCAGGTGTGGACTCTCCGATTCAATTTAGGACTCCAGTTAGATTCATGTAAAGGTCATCCTGCTGTGTGCTGGTTATATATATTCTAGGGTTAGAACTCACTTTCTTGAGTGACAGAAATGCATGAGTTGTGATGTGCTATTTTAGCATTACAGGGCAAATAAAATACTGATGAAGGTTGATAGTTTAAAAAAAATAACTGAGATTGGTTGTGCAACAGTGTAGATATATTTAATACTGCTGACCCATACACTTCAAAATGGTTAAGACAGTACATTTTATGTTATGTGTATTTATCACAATTAATAATTTGTTAATTTAAAAAATCACCTCAAAGTCTCTTCTGGGCTTCTCATGGCTAATGAATTAGGATTTAGAAACTATTTATTAATCATCTGAGTAGGCTAGAAGAAGCTTCTTCAAACCCAGTCAATCAATATGTATTTTGAAAGTTAATCTTTCACCCTGGCTGGTGTGACTCAGTTGGTTGGGCATCATCCAGGGCAACAAAAGGTTGCTGATTCAATTCCCGGTCAGGGCATATGCTGAGGTTGCAGGCTTACTCCTGAGGCATGCTGATTGATGATTCCCCCCCCCCACCCTTTCTTCTCTCTCTAAAAATGAATTTTTAAAAAGTTCATTTTTTTTTTTTTTACCATTTGCTCATAATAAGGTTGACATTTTATTAGTAACAATTTATGACATAATGTAATATTTCCTAAATATCCTTGTTAGTTTACTACTAGTAGGCTTCTGGTTTTCACTTACAGATATATAGGCTATATTTCTCTTTTCAATCAGACTTGTATTATTAGCAGCCAACTAGACATATACTTAAAATTCAAGATGTTCAATATTGCACTTAAGTTTATGTCTTGATTTTGCCAGTCTCTAGTAAATTTACTGTAAACACCTATGGTTCAAGACAACAAAGTTGTTAAAAATGAATATTTCAAGTATTCATTTTTGGTTTTGGTTTATGGAATTAGAGGAATATGGATAAGAGCATTTGGCAATATTTTCTTTTAGCGGGTTTTTTAAAAGAAATTTTTTCTTGTGCTTAAATTTAGTGTTAATTATTTATTGGGCAAAATATATTGACAGTGTTGTAGTCAGCACCACTATCTAGTTCTGGAACATTCTCATCACCCCAATGGAAACCCTGTGCTTATTAAGCAGTTACTTCTGCCCCCATTCCACCCCCACCCCAGCTCCTTTCTGTGTCATAGACTTGCCTATTTTGGACAGTTCATATGAGTAAATAGAATTACTATTGAAACAAAATTTACTCTTTAGATAGTTAAACCTGTTCTCTGTATTTTGTGTATGGTTGTGATATATATTCTTTTAAAGCTTAATGTCAAGTAATCTCAGGTTGGCTATACTCTGTATTTTAGAAGACTCTAAAGCAGTGGCTCTCAACCTTCCTAGTGCCGCAGCTCTTTAATACAGTTCCTGATGTTGTGGTGACCCCCATTCATAAAATTATTTTTGTTGCTACTACATAACTGTAATTTTGCTCCTGTTATGTCTTAGGTGACCCCTGTGAAAGGGTCGTTTGATCCCCAAAAAGGTCACGACTCACAGGTTGAGAACTGCTGCTCTAAAGGCATTAACGGCGGTGTACATATATTCTTATCGACTTTTTAAAAAATTTGACAATAATAGTTGACATATGATATTATATTAGCTTTAGGAATACAACCTAGTGACTAGACATTCATATATCTTGCAACATGATCTTCCCCATAAGTCTAGTACACATCTGATACCATGCAAAGTTATTACAACATTACCAACTATATTCCCTATGCTATATTTTATATCCCCTTGATTAATTTATAACTGGCATTTCTTTCTCTCTTTTTTTTTTTTGGTTAACCCTTACCTGAGGATATTTTTTCCATTAATTTCTAGATAGAATGGAAGGGAGGGAGAGAGACAGAAAGAGAAACATTGATGGGAGAGAGACACATCAGTTGGTTGCCTCCTGCACAGTCCAGTCAGGGTCGGGGATCAAGCCTGCAACCCAGACATGTGACCTTGACTGGGAATCGAACCTGAGACCCTTTAGTCCATGGGCCAAAGCTCTAACCACTGAGCAAAATTAGCCAGGGCTATTTCTTTCCTTTTTTAAAATTTTTTATCTTCATTGTTGTAAGTATTACAGACGTCCTGCTTTTGTCCTCCCATTGACACCCTCTTCCCCACTCTTGCCCACCCGGCCTTCACCGCACTGTTGTCTATGTCCATTGGTTATGCATATAAGTGTTTTGGTTTATCTATTTTCACCTCTTAACACCCTCCTCTGAGGTTAGTCAGACTTCTGTTCCCTACTTCCATGTCTCTTGATCTATTTTGTTCAGCAGTTTAATTTGTTCGTTATATTCCACAAATACGTGAGATCGTGTGATACTTGTCTTTCTCTGACTGGCTTATTTTGCTTAGCATAATATTCTTCACGTCCCTGTTTGTCGTCTCAAAGGGTAAGAGATTTATCTTTCTTATAACTGCATAGTATTCCATTGTGTAAAAGTACTGCAGCTTTTTAATCCACTCTACAGATGGACACTTGGGCTGTTTCTTGATCTAAGCTACTGTAAAATAGCACTGCTATGAACAAAGGGGTGCGTATATTCTTTCTGATTTGTTTTTCAGGCTTCTTAGGATATATTCCTAGAAGTGGGATCACTGGGTCAAATGGCAGTTACATTTTAAATTTTTTGAGGAAATACCATATGGTTTTCCATAGTGGCTGTACCAGTCTACATTTCCATTAGCAGTGTACTAGAGTATCCTTTTCTTCACATCATAACCAGCACTTGTTGTTTGTTGATTTTTTGATGGTAGCTATTTTGGCAGATATGAAATGATACCTCATAGTTATTTTAATTTTTTTCCACTTTATTAGCTTTAGAGAGAGAGGAAGGGAGAGAGAGAGAGAGATAGAAACATCGATGAGAGAGGACATCGATTGGCCACCTCCTGGATGCCCCCCACTGGGGATCGGGCCCATAACCTGGGCATGTGTCCTGACTGGGAATTGAACCAGCAACCACTGGGTGCATGGTCAACGCTCAAGCACTGAGCCACACCAGCCGTACCTCATAGTTATTTTAATTTGACTCTCTCTGGTGATGAGCAACTTTGAGCAATTTTTATGTCTCTTGGCCATTTGTATGTCTTCTTTGAAGACATGTCTGTTCAGGTCCTCTGCCCATTTTTAAATGGATTGTTTTGTCTTTCCTTTGTTGAATTGTATGGATATTTTATATATTTTGGAAATTAACCCCTTATCCCATGTATCATTGGCAAATATGTTCCCCAGTACAGTGGGTTCAGTTTTCATTTTGATGCTGGTTTCTTTTGCTGTGCAGAAGCTTTTTAGTTTGATGTAGTCCCATTTATTAATTTTTTCTTTGTTTCTCTTTCCCTATTGGTGAAAATTCTTGTACGTGTGATGTCTAAGATTTTGCTACATTTTCTTCTAGGATGTTTATGGTTTTATGACTTACATTTAAGTCTTATCCATTTTATGTTTTTTCTTTTTTTTTTTTTAATCCTCACCTGAGGACATTTTTCCATTTTTTGTTCAGATAGAGTGGGAGGGAGAGAGAGGGAGAGAAAGAGAAAGAGAAACATCGACGTGAAAGGGACACATCGAGTGGCTGCCACCCGCACAACCAACCAGAGCCGGGAACAAACTGCAACCAAGGTACATGCCCCTAGTGGGAACCGAACCCAGGTCTCTCTGGACCGCGGGCCAATGCTCTAACTGCTGAGCCAAATTGGCCAGTGCTTGTGTTTTTTCTTATGTGTGGTGTAAGTTGGTGGTCTAATTTCATTTTTTAGCATGTACTTGTCCAATTTTCCCAACACCATTTATTGAAGAGACTGTCTTTACTCCATTGTATGCTCTTGCCTCCTTTGTCAAATATTAATTGAGCATTGAGCATAATGTCTTGGGTCAATTTCTAGGTTCTCTGTTGTTTCATTGATCTACATGCCTGTTCTTGTGCCAGTCTGTTTTGAATACAGTGGCTTTGTAGTATAACCTGATATCTCAGATTTTGATCCTTCCAAGTTTGTTCTTTTTCAAAATTGTTGTGGTTAGTTGGGGTCCTTTTTTTCTTTTTTGCGCTATATAAACTTTTGAAGTATTGTTCTAGATATGCGAAATATGCCATTGGTATTTTAATAGGTACTGCATTGAATCTGTAGATTGCTTTGGGTAGTATGTACATTTTAATGATGTTGATTCTTTCTATCCATGAATATGGTATATGCTTCCACTTTTTTATATCTTCCCCTACTTCTTTTTTCAATGTCTTGTAGTTTTCTGAAAACAGGTATTTTACCTCCTTGGTTAAGTTTATGTCTAGGTATTTTAATTTTTTTGTTGAAATAGTGAATGGGATTTTATTTTTTTAGTTTCTCTTTCTGAGAGTTCTTTATTGGTGTATAAAAATGCCATTGATTTCTGGATGTTAATTTTGTATACTGCTACTTTGCTGAATTCATTTATTAAATCTAGTATTTTTTGGTGAAGTCTTTAGGGTTTTCTGTGTACAATTTTATGTCATCTGTGAATAATGACAGTTCACTTCCTCTTTTTCCAATTTGGATGCCTTTTATTTTTTCTTCTTGTCTGATCCCTGTGGCTAAAACTTTCAGTGCTATGTTGAATTTGAGTGATGAAAGCAGACATTCCTGTCTTGTTCCTGTTCTTAAGAGAAATGGTTTTAGCACTGGCCAGTGTGGCTTAGTGGATGAGCATCAACCCATGCACCAGAAGGTCGCCTGCTCAATTCCCAGTCAGAGCACATGCCCAGATAGTGGGCCCAGTCCCCAATAGGGAGCATGCAGGGGGTGGCCAGTCAGTGTTCTATCTCATCGATGTTTCTATCTCTCTTTTCCTTTCCCTTCTTTTCTCTCTAAAATCAATAAAGAAAAAAAAAAGAGAGAGAGAGATGGTTTTAGCTTTGGCCCATTGAGTATGATGTTGGCTGTAGGTTTGTCATATACAGCCTTTATTTTGTTGAGTTATGATCCCTCTATTCCCATTGTGCTGAGAGTTTTTATTAGAAATGGGTTTTGGATTTAGTCAAATGGTTTTTCAGCATTGATGGATATGATCATATGAGTTTTACCTCTCATTTTGTTTATGTGGTATATCACATTTTGACTGGCAAATATTGTACCATGCTTGAATCCCTGAGATAAATTCTACTTAGTTATGGTGAATAATGTTTTTAATTTATTAGTTAATCCAATTTTCTAACATTTTTTTGTGGATTTTGGCATCTATGTCCATCAGGGAGATTGGCCTGTAATTTTCTTTTTTTTATAGTGTCTTTATCTGGTTTTGGAATTAGGATTATGCTGGCCTCATAAAATGATCTTGTGAGTCTTCCCTCCTCTTGAATTTTTTGGAATATTTTGAGGAGAACAGGTCCTGGTTCTTCTTTGAATGTTTCAATTTCCTTAGTTGTTATTGGTTTGTTAAGGTTTTCTGACTTTTCTTAGTTGAGTTTTAGAAGATGGTATGATCCAGGAATTTGTTCATTACACCTAGGTTGTCCAGTTTGTTGGCATATAATTATTCATTATATTTTCTTACAATATTTTGTGTTTCTGTTGTGTTGGTGTTACTTCACCTCTTTCATTTCTTATTATGTTAATTGGCGTCCTAACTCTTTGTTTCTTGGTGAGTCTGGCTAGAGGCTTATCAATCTTGTTTATCTTTTCAAACAGCCAGCTCTTGGTTTCATTGATCTTTTGTATTGTTGTGTTTTTAGTCTATATGTCATTTATTTGTGCCCTGATCATTACCATTTCTTTTTTCCTACTTACTCTGGGTTTTTCTTTTAGTTCTCTAATTCTTTAAGTTGTAGGGTTAGTTTATTAGAAAATGTTCTCTTTTCTTGAGGTAGGCCTGTAATGCTATGAACTTCCCTCTCTAAACTCCCTTTTCTGTGTCCCATAGGTTATGTGTTGTTGTGTGTTTATTTTTATTTGTTTCCAGGAAGTTTTTTATTTCTTTCTTGATCTCATTGGAAATCCATTCATTTTTTAATAACATGCTATTTAACCTCCATGTGTTTGAATGTTTTTGATGTAATCAAGTTCTAGTTTCATGCCATTGTGATCTGAGAAGATGCTTGATATGATTTCAATCTTCTTGAATTTGTAGAGACTTACTTTGTGTCTTAACATGTGGTTTATCTTAGAGAATGTCCCATGTGCACTTGAGAAGAATGTATATTTTGCAGCTTCAGGGTGAATTGTTCTGTAAATATCAATTAAGTCCATCTGATCTAGTGCATCATTTAGGGTCTCTGTTTCCTTGTTAATTCTTTGTCTAGAATATATATCCAGTGATGTCATTGGGGTGTTATAGTTCCCTACTGTGATTATATTGCTGTCGATCTCACCCTTGAAGTCCTCCTGAAGTTTTTAAATATATTTTGGTATTCCTATATTGGGTGCATATATGTTTACTGGGGTTATATCCTCTTGTTGGATTGATTCCTTTAATAATATGTAGTGATCTTTTTGTCTCTTATTATGGCCTTCATTTTGGTCTATCTTATTGGATATGAGTATTGCTACTCCACTGTTTTTTGTCTTTTTTTGTTTGTTTCCATTTGCATGAAAAATATTTTTTCATCCCTTCATTTTTATCATGTGTGAGTTTTTTGTTCTGAGGTGGGTCTCTTGTAGGCAGCATATATATGCATCATGTTTCCTTATTCAGCTACCCTTTTCTTTTTATTGGAACAATTAAACCATTTATTTTTAATGGTATTATTGATAGGTAGTTATTTGTTGCCATTTTTATTATTTATGCCTTTGTTCTTCTCTCTCTATTTCTTCTTCTTCTCACAACAGTCCCTTTAGCACTTTTTGTAGTGCTATTGTGGTGGTAGTAAACTCCTGTAGCCATTTTTTTTTTCTGTGAAGCTATTTAACCTTATTTTTTAATGACAGTCTTGCTGTATAGAGTAGTCTTGGAATCTGTTCCTTGTTCTTCATTGCTTTGTATACTTCATGCCATTCCTTTCTGGCCTGTAGTATTTCTATTGAGAAATCAGCTGACAGTCTAATGGGAGCTCTCTTGTAGGTAAATTTCTGTCTCTTTCTTGCTACATTTAAGATTCTTTCTTTGTCATTAATGTTTACCATTTTAATTATGATGTGTCTAGGTTTTGGTCTATTTGGGTTCATCTTGATGGGACTATGTGTGTTTCCTGGAGTTGTGTGACTCTTTCTTTTACCAGGTTAGGAAAGCTTTCTGTCATTAGTTCTTCAAACAGGTTCTCTATTCCTTTCTCTGATTTTTCTTTCTTGTATGTCTATGATGCAAATGTTGTTACATTTCATACTGTCCTAAAGCTCCCTTAAACTGATCTCCAGCTTTTTTGTTTTTCCCATATGCTGCCCTAATTGGATGTTTTTTTCTACCTTGTCTTCTAACTTGCTGATTCAGTCTTCAGGTTCTTCTAATTACTTTCAATCCTTCTAGTGTATTTTTATTTCAGCTGTGTCATTCTTCATTTCCACTTGATTTTTATTCATAGCTTCTAGCTTTTTTTCCATGCTGATAAAATTTTCACTGAGTTCTTTATAATTCTCATTAAGTTGCTTGTAATTTTCACTAAGTTGTTTGAGGACCCTTAACACCATTACTTTAAATTCTTCATCTGACAAACTGCCTCCATTTCATTTAGTTCCTTTTTTAGTGATTCCTCCTTTTCTTTCATTTGGGGGTTGTTTCTTTGTCTCATCATTATAGCCATCTGGTAGTTCGGGGCCATGTGAGGTACACTTGGATTCATAGGCAGTTCAGTGTGTATAAGACTGCTATGCCTCCTAGTGATGGTGGGGTGGCCTTCTTGTGCTACTCTTGCAGAGTAGCCTCTTTAATCTTCTAAGCTGGGTGTTATAGGAATGACCCTTGTGTGGGTTATGTGGGCTTCCCTGTCGAAATTGGATCCGGATTGCTGTTGTCCATTGGGCTCAGCCCTCAAGGTTATTGACTGTGAATCTCAACCTTGACCTTGTGGTGCAAAGTGTTATATATGTGCTGACAGAAAAATCAAACTAGCTCTGGTTAGAGCTAGCTCAAACTAGCTCAATGGTTAGAGCACCAGCCTGTGGTCCCGAGAGTCTCGGGTTCAGTTCCTGCTAAGGGCATGTACCTTGGTTGCAGTTTGTCCCTGGCTCTGGTTGGGTTGTGCAAGTGGCAGCCACTCGATGTGTCCCTTTCATGTTAATGTTTCTGTCTCTCTCTTCCTCTCTCTCCCTCCAACTCTATCTGAATAAAAAAAATGGAAAAATGTCCTCACGTGTGGATAAAAACAAACAAAAACAAATCAAACCAAAAAGAACCCCCCAAAATATCAGTACAACCATAATAAAAGCAACAGTCTCAAAAGATTAAAAGACAAACAAAAACTAAAAACAAAAGCACAATAAAAAATACCAGGAGTCACGAGACCAAAAGAATTAAGGGAGGGGAAATTATATGAAAGCAAAGAAGGCAATGTAAAACTTCTTCATTGAACCACACACCAAGAGGTCACCAGTTTGATTCCTGGTCAGGGCACATGTCCGGGTTGTGGGCCAAATCCCCGGTGAGGGGCATGCAGGAGGGAGCCAATTGATGTTCTCTCTCATTGATTTTTCTATCTCTCCCTTCCTCTCTCTCTAAAATCAATAAAGAAAAAAAAAAAAGATTATAAAAGCAAAGAAGACAGTGACAAGAAATAAGTAAGTGTAAAATATAAAATGTAGAAAATAATGAAATAATACTTTTAGAAAGTGAAAATATTTAATAAAGTAATATATGATTGGAAAGTAAAAACTGGGAAAAGAAATGAAGAAAAAAATTGAATTAATAAAAAAAAGTATAGCCCTGGCTGCTTTGGCTTAGAGGTTAGAGCATCGGCCTGTGGACCAAAGAGTTGCAGGTTCAATCCTGGCTACAAGCAGGAACCTCACCTGCGGTTCGTCACCAGCCTTGGTTGGGGTAATGCAGGATGCAGCCAGTCAATGTGTCTCTCTCAGATCGATGTTTTTCTCTCTCTCCCTCCCTCTCCCTCCTTCCTACTCTATCGAAAGATAAATAGGAAAATGTCCTCAGATGAGGGTTAAAAATACATACATACATACATACATGCATGCATACATAAATAAACAAATAAAATTTAAAAAAAATTATAAACACACATAAACAAAAACAACCACCACAACAAAAAACACTTTGGATGAGCTATTTGTGTTGCTCACTGGCTTTTGCTTCGATGTTGCTTGGATCTGGTACCTTGGTGTGTGAGTCCCTGCCCTCTTGGGCAGTTCTCTGGTGCATACCAATGTGCATCACTATCCCTGCCTGTCCCTAGGTCACCTGGCTGAAGTCCTGAAGGGCAGGATCCCAAGTAGTCCAGTGAGGCTTTCCTAGCCTAGAGGCTGGGTCTGCTTTGGGGATAGCTGCTTGAATGTACTTGTTCTGGGCTGCTTTCCCTTCCCCCATGGCACTGGCTGTGTATGGTATCAGTCTGGTCTGGGTGATTTAAACATATTTGCCTTGGGGGTGGTCCTTGTAGCTTATAGGAGGGGCAAACAGTAGCTTCCTCTCTTTCCAATGCAAAGGAGAAAAAAACCTCCCTGCTTTGCTCTCTAATCTTTCAGTACAACAGGCTCTCTTTGGGCAGGATATTTGCCCAGGTACCCACCTTGTCAGACATGCAAATCCCCTGCACAGCCAGGCACAGCCTCCATGGTGCCAATTTCCAGCCCAGAGCTGTTCCATGGCTGTAGGATGGGTCACCTTCTCTTTGCTGGAGGAGGAGAGGATCAAGCTTCTTTTGCCAGACACTCTGACTAGCCCTCCTTAAAGTTCTTTCAGCGAATAATTGGCCCCTCAGATTCACTGCTGGGTGATCCAAGGAGTCCCCTCCACAGGTCAGGAGTTCTGCTTTGTGGCCCCTCCTGCTGATCACTTGTAACCAAGCATTCACTTTTAGCCTGGAATAGTACTGAGACAAGCTCTCCCACCCCCCGTGGTCCAAATCGCCTCTGATTTCCACTATCCAATGCTCATGGGCTCCCCTTCTCTTCTCTGTTGCTCTCCTTTGGGTAATCTCTGTGTGGGGCTGAGTCCCTTCACTCCCAAGGGGTAGGAGCTGAGTTGGCACATCTTCCCTCTGGCTTCCTACCTGTACTGCATGGCTGCAAGTGTTGGCTCACCACTCTGCGTCTTCTCCTGTCACCTCTCCATGTTCTCTGCTGGTGGTATTTCCAACCAAATATTTTTGGGTGTTTTTTTAAGTTGAGTATTCTGCAGTTTAGCCTCAAGTCCAGTCCTGTGCTAGGAGCAAGTGGACAGAACTACTTTAGGCTTCAGCCATCTTGCCTCTTATCCTTGCTCTTGATTTTAAAAGGAGCCCTGGCTAGTTTTGTTAGTGGTTAGAGCATAGGCCTGTGGATTGAGTGGTCGCAGGTTCGATTCCCAGTCAAGGGCACCTACCTAGGTTGTAGGTTCGATCCCCCGCTCCAGTCATGGTCATATGGGAGGCAACCAATCGATGTATCTCTCTCATATTGATGTTTTTCTCTTTCTCTCCCTCTCTCCTTTCACTATTGATCTAAAAATCAATGGGAAAATATCCTTGGGTGAGGGTTAACTGAAACAAAAACAAAAAGGAAAGATTTTAATATATCTTTATTAATCATTGTTAATTAAAGTCAACGCTGTTGGTAAGATCCTCTCAACTGCGACTGGGAAACAGGCCTCGGCAGTATCTGTGAATATGAGCTAATAATACTATCCTGCTCCAAATCATAGGAGTGTGGCATATTTGGTTTGGGCATTTTACAAATATGAGTCTAGCTAGATCCTAATTAACAAAGTTGTTTCAATTACTGCAAACCCTTAAAATTAACTGTGCATTTATTAGCTTTATGATAAACTATTTCCATCCAATATTTAAAGCATTAAATTTTGCCCTCTCTAGTTGCTGGTAGTTATATTCAATAGACAGTTTAGCCTAAAAGTATATACCAAAAGTGTTACAGTGCTGCCTAATAGAACCTTCTGTGATGTTGGAAATATTTTAGGAGCACTTGAAATCTGGCTAGTGCAACTGAGGAACTAATATATTTTTTTAATTCATTAAAATTTAAGTGTACATAGCCAGATGTGGCTAATGGCTACTATATTAAAAGTGCAGCCCTGGCCAGTTTGGCTCAGCGGTTAGAGCGTCGGCTTGCGGTCCGGAGAGACCCGGGTTCGGTTCCCGCTAAGGGCACGTACTTCGGTTGCAGTTTGTCCCCGGCCCTGGTTGGTCGTGCGGGTGGCAGCCACTCGATGTGTCCCTTCACGTCGATGTTTCTCTCTCTCTCTCCCTTCCTCTCTCTCCCTCCCACTCTATCTGTATAAAAATGGAAAAATATCCTCGGGTGAGGATAAAAAAAAAAAAAAAAAAAAGTGCAGTAGAGAACCTACATTTAAAAATATTCTGTTTCTTTCCTTCTCTTAACTCTGGCACTCTGTGGCCAGAAACACATTTTCTTTCTCTTCTTCTTTCTCTGAAGCTTTCTTCTACCTTTTTTAGTTAACAGCAGCTCCTAAACTTTATTTGCTGGCTACTGTTTTCTGAGGTCTCTCACCATGGGCAGCCTACCCTGGCTATCCATTTCACATTTCTGCCTGTTTTCTGACATCTATATGACAGCCCACTGATATTATTACAGATGTGCAATATATGTAACCTGTATTTCAATTTGTCAAAACATGTAGACTAACCTGGGCACTTGATCACCATTGATGTCACTTGTGAAAACAAGCACTTTGTAAATCGAGTTCTCCTATCATAAGACAGCTAGTCTATCTGAGTTCTACAGAAAGTACTATATCTCTATATTGATTCATTCATTGATTATGTCATTCACTCATTCAAATAATTATTGAAAAACTATTATGTATCAGGTACTCTGCTAGGCAATGCATATTCAAGAATAAACGAACTCTCATGCCCTGGCCAGTTTGGCTCATCGGTTGAGCATTGGCCCGTGGAACAGAGAGTCCTGGGTTCGGTTCCTGCTAGGGGCACGCACCACAAAAAAAGAAAAAGAAAAAAAAAAGAAAAAAAAGGAATAAACGAGCTCTCAAGAAAGTTACAATTTATAGGCAAGTGTAGAGGTAATTCCAATTGTGAAATAGTAGTTAGAAGTAGGGAAAACGAATGCCTGGAATGCAGGGTGTTGTGAAAGTACAGAAGAAGGGTACCTAACATTGGAAGCTCATGCAGTGCTCAGAAGAGGAAGTGATGTCTAATCTTAGACCTGAAGGATGGTAAGGATTTATGATGAGAGGATAGGAGAAGGAAGACTATTCTAGACAGATATATTAATTTCTTGTTGTTGCTGTACTTAATTACCACAGATTTAGCGGCATAAAAAACAACAACAAAACTTGTCTTATAGTTTTAGAGGTCAGAAGTTCCAAAATGGACCTCACTGCGATAAAGTCAGGGCGTCAGCAGGGCTGCATGCCTTATGGAGGCTCTAGACGAGAATCCATTTGCTTGCTTTTTCCATTTTCTAGAGACTTCTAGAGCTTTCCTTAGCTCTGGTTTCCTCTTCCATCTTCAAAGCTAATAGACTGGTATCTTCATATCCCCAACTCGGACCTTCTGCCTCCTCTCCCACTTGTAAGGACTCTTGTGAAGGCATTAGGCCCACCTGATAATCTGGGATAATCTCCTGTCTCAGGGTCAGTTAATCAACCTTAATTCTATCTGCAACCTTAATTCCTTTTTACCACATAATTAACATATTCACAGAGTCTAGGGTTCAGGGGTTCTTAAGACTAGAACATGGACATCACTGGGGGAGGAAGGAAGGTATTATTCTGACTACCACAGAAAAGAACATAGAATATTTGAAAAGCTAAAATTCAGAATGGCTAAAAACTTAGCCCATGGAGGAGCAAATAAGATAAGTGACTGAAGAGGGAAGCTACTAAAATATGATTGCATTTGCCCAGGCTGGGTGCCTCAGTTGGTTGTAGCATCATCCTGTACACTGAAAGTTTCTAGGTTCCATTCCCAATCAGGGCACATACTTAGGTTGCGAATTTGGTCCTAGTCAGGGTGCATACAGGTTGATGCTTTTCTTTCACCTTGATCTCTGTCTCTCTGCCTCCCTTCTTCCCTCCCTCCCTCCCTCCCTTCCTTTCTCCAAACATATCCTCAGATGAGGATTAAAAAATATGAGAGAATTTCATCCTAAGGAAAATGGGGGGACCATTAAAATGGAAATAACTAGATTTGAGTTATTGAAAATTACCTGTACTAGCAGACTGGAACTCTTAACTGATAATGCAAGCCTACTTTATTAACTATAAATTAAAGTTTATTAAGAATGATCACAACTTAATTTGAACTATGAAATATTAAGAAAAAATGAATATTCTTATATATAGGCAGAACACTAAAAATGCAGTTCTGAAAAGAATTTCATGACAGGATATTAAAAATATTGATCAAGCCCAGTGGTTGGAGCATTGGCCTGCGGACCAGAGAGTCCTGGGTTCGGTTCCTGCTAGGGGCACTTACCAAATATATATATATTTGATCAATATATATATTTGCTATCTAGATAGATAGATAGAGAGAGAGAGAGAGAGAGAGAGAGAGAGAGATCAATATTTAGATTAGGACTCTTCTGTCTTGTGAATACCTATTGTGGGTGGACCCTAACTGAGCAGGAGGATTTATTGGTTTATGTAAGTGAAAATTCTAAGGGTAATCTTTCAGGAACAGCTGGGACTAATAATTCTAGCCCTGCTTCTCTCCATGCTGGCTTCATCATCTGTCAAAATAGGCTTCTCTTGTGAAGACATGTCCTACTAGAAATCCTGGCTGTAACCCTACTTGATCGATCACCCCAGCACCAAGAGGGGCCAGAAGTTCATGCAGAAGTCTTAAGATTGAATCTCACTGGACCACTTTGAGTCCCATTTTCACTTCTGATATTTAGGCAGTAATATTTAGAAGCTTGCTTCTGAAAATAACAGTATGTTATGAGAGTTGGGCTGAGCTTTGTAACCGAATTTCAGTTAAAACCGCTCAGATGGGTGCATTGTCTAAATTTCTGTTACATGTTATCATCATTATGGATCTGAAACCTATCATACTATTGCTAGTCTCTGATTGCTTTCTAAAAATGGACCCAGATTTTAAATTTTAGACTGTAGATCTCTGTTCAGAAAATTATCATTAAAAGAAGCACAGAGCCATTTGGTAATTGACATCATTTGCCTGACTTTGAAAAAAAAAGGAAATATTTAATTAGACTTCATACAAAAATGAAATAAAATCATGCTTTTTTTTTTTAATAGATCACTTTCTTCCCTTAAGCAATTAACTGTCTCTTTCAATCTGGATTAAAAGTTCTTGGTGGGAAGAAAGCATGGTTTATGCTTACTGTACACAGTATGAAAGAAGTGAGTGCTAATTTTTATGAAAGGTAGATGCTCAGTAAATTTAATGTGAGGATGACAAAAGAGGATTTTGAGATTGGGTGAGAATCTTGTCTTCCCTTCAAGATGGCAGAACCAGTTGACATGAGGCACCCCTTTTATTTCTAAATCAAAGGAAATGCTAGAAAAATGTCAAAATATTAAAACTATTTTAAAAATATATACTTAGGCTTAGAACCAAGAAAGTTAAATCTTCAAATGAAGATTTGCCACAAATAAAGAGAAAGGCCAGGGGATGAATTGAGTAGCTATGTGCTTTAGGGTCTAGAGTTTTAACCTTGAGCTGCAGGCTAAATGCCTGGTGGCACACTGGAAATGGGCTTGAACTTGGGCAGGGAAGTCCCTCTGGAAAAACTCTTAACTCAATCCATGTTAATAGTTGGACCCCTTAGCTTGCTGTTTCATGTTTGATGAGAAAAATTTTCATTGTGTAGAAGCCCCAGGGGTAGAAACTGACATAAACTTTGGTGTGCAAATCACTGTACGCAGAAGACCTTATTGGGGATGCCTCCATACTCCAAGACATTCATGAGACCTTTAAGGGGAAAACAGATTGTGAATTATTATGAGTTCTCAGATGAATATTATGAACACACCTGAAAATCCACTCACACGAGGTATAGGCAGCAGGCACAAAAAACAAGATCAGACTAATCAATTATAGATAATAAAAAGTAAAGAATACAATCCACAAAGAACAATAAGGGAATTAAAAATAAATTATAGAGTAATTTGGGAAAGGAATATCTAGAAACAAAAATAGGGCCATTAAAAATTTAAAAATACGCAGCGAAGAGAGGCTTGGTGTGCCTCATGATGGATTTGAGGCCACATCAGTGTTTGTGCAGAACTGGGCTGTGCTCAGGGACTGGGGCTGCACAACAGACAAATGGTACTGCTCCAGGATATTCACTCTTTGTTCACTTGCCCCCTTTGCAGTGGATTCAAGGCATTTGATAGACAAGATTTTTTTTTTACCCCCTTTCTTTTAAATTTAGGTTATCTTATTTTTTATTACCTGGGGATATGAAAGTGAAGTTATAAAGCTTGTTCCTGAGGAGTAGGGATACCATGTTGGTGAGATAATACGGTGTCCAAAATTGTTCCAGCGATGGAGGGAGAGATGGAAAACAAGATGGCTTTCCAGAGAACAGAAATCCTTTTCCCCTGACTTCAGTGTTCTCTGCCAGGTGTTTCTTGTCCTTACGACTCTTTCCCGTCTTCATTTGAGACAGCTGCAGATGGTATCTACTTCTTCTTAGGTACCTGGGCAGTACTCCTGCCGGAAGTATTGGACAATCATGCTCAACATGAGATAAGCAATTTTCTTCCAGCGTTCCCAGCTTTTACTCCTTTGATAAACCCAAGTCTGCATCCAAGTGTTCATGTCTCTTCACAGAGTCTAGTTTCCAAAGTAGAAATTATTGGTGATGTCATTATTTTTCTCATAGTGCTAACATAGAATAGATTTTTTTAAAAAAAGATATCGCCTGAGCCCTGGCCGGTTTGGCTCAGCAGTTAGAGTGTCAGCCTGCGGTCCAGAGAGACATGGGTTCGGTTCCTGCTGAGGGCGCATGCCTTGGTTGCAGTTTTTCCTTGGCCCAGGTTGGTCATGCGAGTGGCAGCCACTTGATGTGTGTCCCTTTCACGTCGATGTCTCTCTCTCTCTCTTTCTCTTCCTCTCTTTTCCTCTCTCTCTCCCTCCCACTCTACCTCAACAAAAAATGGAAAAATGTCCTCGGGTGAGGATTAAAAAAAAAAAGATATCAGCTGAAATATCTTTTTTAGGAAAAATTGTTTCCTTTTATCTGGCTTATGGAACAGTGGTAGCAAAAATGAGAAACACAAAAATAAAACTTTTTGTAAGTTTATTAAAATACAGGATATCAGGCAGTCCTTTTGCACTTTATTTCTTGCCTTAAATTTAAACAAAACAAAACACCTGATACCTGTAGGCTTTTAAAAGCTTGTTTGCTACCCACCCACATATCCATCTAGCTTTCCCCCTCATATGTTATGTATTCCACCACAAAGAGTCTCTGGATATCTGATTAAAGTTATTTTTTATATGTTAAGAAGGATTTCTGGGGGAAAAAAGGCATCTGTGCCTGCAAAGTAGTTGCTTGATTTTGTGCTCTTTTTCACTGTAATCCCAGTTATTTTTGTGATTTTTAACAGACAGGAAACCCCCCAAGTGAACAAAAATGTTCACCACTACATTGAGAAATAAAAAACAAACAGCATAATCTGCTGAGCCTCTAATCATTGATTTTCGGTGGTTTTATGTGTTTAAGGAAATAGTATAAATATTTTAATGTATGTAGTTTGTTTACTTAATTTTTACATTTGACTCAGTGTGTGTGGTGTCTATGCAGTTTTACTATTTGCTACATAGGTACTATATGTCTTACCTCCCATAATTACTCTGGAGGTGCAGGCATGGCCTTTTATTTTTTCATCTCAGATTCTTAACATTCTTTTTTAAGTTTAAAGATACAATAGTAAATCTTTCCAGCTATCCAAGGAAAAGATGTGTTTTCCTTTGACCCCGCATCTTATGCATACTCATAACACATTGAAGTCTATCTGTCTGTCATGAGGGTTGGGAGGAGCTTGAGTAAAGGCATTTCCCAAACCTCATATTTGCTAGCATTTCTTCCTTCATTTCTATTTCATTAAATCTGTAAACTAGAAACAAAATTGAGAGTGGAATTTAATTTTTCCTTTTAATGTCTTTCCATACCCCCTTGAAGAATCAGAGATGTGTGATGATATGGTTCAAAAGCAGACCACAGAAGGCAGAGAGGAGACTCCAAGGGCACTGCCTAGGGGGCCACCATCTTTGAAACCAGAGAAGGATTTGGACCAGTGGAGAAATACATCTTATTCATTGGGAGGTTCTGAGCAGTGAATCCTGGACAAAATCTAACGCATTTAGAAAACAGCCTTCATCTCTCAAGGAAACTATCTTTCTGAGGTTTCTTTGGATTCATACAGTAGAAAATGAGCCTGAATTTGTTGATATACTTGAGATATTTTTTCTGCCATGCTCAATCTTACTGTTTGACAAAGAACTGAGATTGAATTATTGAAATTATATGTATAGTATCAAAAGATTTCAGCTAATCTTGAAGAAAGTTTTTGATCATTTGGATATTTAGTTAAACTCTAAATATGAGAAAGGAGGAATTTCTTTGAATATAGAATATTTTATTAGCTTCATTCGTAGTATGTCATCATTGTCTCCTAAGTTTTCTTTAAAATGTAAATATCTAATATTTTATAATATTAAAATTGAATATAAACTGAATGTAAAGATAATTCACTTCTGAGTTATAGTATTTTCCTGATAAGAAGAAACAAAAACAATACTGAGGCTCCCAGATTTAAATGATAATTGTAATAATAATAATAATATCTGCCAATTATAGTTATCTGCTTTAAGTCTGACTGGTGTTACATTTACCCATACATTTACTTCTTAGTAACCATTACTCAGTTAATGGACTGCTGAGGGACAGTTGAGGACACTGGGACTTAGGAGGTGAAGAAGGAATAGTCTTCAGTCCACATAGCTGGCAAACATATGGCAAGATTTCTAGCTTTCTCTGAGATCCACTTCCCAGAATCACCTATATTCTCTTGGGGTACCTGTGAGGAGGGGGTGGGCGAGAGAGCAAACTCCCTCCCAAGTAGACCTGGGTTCAAATTTCTGCTCTATGGCTCAGGCCTATTACTAAGCTTCTCTGTGCCCATTTCCCATTTGTAAATACCAGTACCTACCTCTTAATTAGGGTGCAGTGAGTCAATACAAGCTGTAAGAGTAATCAGACACCTAGGAAGCACTCTCTTCTGTGGACAGCTGCTGGCACCTATTTACTCCCACTGGTCTTGGCCCCACTGACACCACTGCTGGGCGGGCTTGGTGCTGGATGCATGGAGAGGGTGACTTTGTCTGCAGCTCCTTCATTCTAGATGCAGCCACTTTATTTCGTTGTGATCACACCCATGTCCTTGTATCCACAGCACCTTCACTCAGGTCCCAGATCCTGCCCTTCTCCACCATTCCTGTCACACTTCCCACCCCATACAGTCCCTGTTTTGACTAAATATTGGAACATTTGAATGCATATTAATTTTGTAATGAAGATAAATTGTACTGGGGTTCTTTGTAGGGTTTTTCTCTTTCTCTTAGAGTTTAGGATGGGAGGGCGAGAGTGGCAGAGTGGGGAGGGAAGAATGAGGGTTTAGAACAGAAGAGGGAAGCACCCCAAGGATACTAGTTATACATTTCCTAGGAAAACTTCAAGGCTGGCTTCAGGGGCAGACCTGTGATAGTACATCCTGGCAGTGAATTGTCCAGAGAAAGTCAGTAGTCCTGCTTTGGACACGGTGACTTTATAATAATAGAAGGCAGGTGGGCTCTGAGGCAACTGGAGAACCAGCTGGAATCAGAAATACCTGTTCTTCACCAGGCTTTACTCACTATATACCTACTACTCCCTTTCTTACCCTGTTCTACCTCTTCTTGTCTCTAATCCCTGTTCCTCTGGGCCTCCAAAACCACCCTTTGGCAAGTTGGGGTAGAGGTATAGATAGGTCCCCTGGTGGAAACATAATCTAGTGGTTAGGTTCAGTATTCTGCTTGTTCAGTATCAGCGCTAACCATGGGGCACACAGTGTGCTGTGTTGACTCATCATGAATAGCCTGGGGATGCAAATTACTTGAAGTACATAGTTTCCACAAGAATATTCATTATGATTTCTAGGTAGCCTGCTTGAGCAAAGCCTGTTTGTTGCACTTGACTGATGAAGCATTAGAGGTACAATTAATGTGCTCGAATAGTGTGAACTTAGCACTTTATTAGTCTTATTAATAATGTGTGTGTGCAAGCCTGTGAAAGAGAGAAAGAGAGAGAGAGACAGACAGACAGAGGGAGAGATTGTTATTTAAACAGACTTTTGGAAGATACTACTTCTGGAGTTTGGTGGTGGTGGGGGGAGCGTTAAATTTTTGGACTGACTTTAGCCAAATTGCTACACTATGTGCCTTAATAAAATGCATTCATATCTTATATGAAATAAGCTTCAATTAGAAGGCTTATTTTCCTTAGCATTTTTTTCTAGTTTGAAATGTATAGACTTTAAAACATACTCAATTTTTAAATACTTTTTATACTTTCTGCTTTTTGAGTTAAGATACTAATTTTTCATTTTAAGTTAATAAAATCCACAGTATCTATGGTTTACAGTTGTCATTTTTTTCTTAACAGTTGACTACTTATACTAATCTATCTTTTATGCAGTAACTTTTTTCAGTCATTATTGGGCCAGTTGCCACAAATCATGTTGCAGCATATTTCAGTGTGTCTCCTGAAATAATCATCAGGAAAAAAAAAGTATGCAAACATCAGTGAGGTTCCCTGGAACAATATCTGCTGGAGCAGAGGAGAGGCAGTGATTGTAAGCCCTGAACTGGTATCCATCAGAGCCTCCCTCTTTCAGAGCACAGGGGACGCCTCCCTCCCATCCCATCCATCCTCCTGCCATAGGAGCGATTTGCCCTCATTGTACATCTCTACAGAGGGGCTTTGCATTGGCTTTGCAGAGGATGCTGGGAAGACTCAAAAATCATGATGTCTGTGCCATGGCTGCAGCCAGGCCACTGCTGCAATATGTGGGCTCAGAGCCAAAGGCAGGGGGCACAGATACTGAGTTCTCTGTGGCGCTGTTACACCAGCCAGGCATATTGTGGAACTTCATGTGGAAAGAAATGTCCATCATTTATAGTCTGCATTTTGAACACTTGAAAGAGTTCCTATTACTGGGCCTTGGGGTGATTTTTGCACATATGTGGCAGCCTCTATTTATGAGAGACCTCAGATTAATATCTGGGAGTACTTTTTATAAAATTAAGTTCCAGCATATGTCATTGGGGTGAATGTCAACCTTGGTTCTGAAAGCTTTTGTATGATCCTTCACATCCATCAAGTTCCTTGCCCACTGATTCCTAATCAAGAAAAAATGAATTACGTAAATTCAGATTCAATTTAATGTATTTTCATTAGCAGCTCTATCTCTATGATAAGATTATTAGGTAAATGAGGCATTTTTGAGTGACTAAGATTCCTTCAATCATATCTCCTTTATGGCCATCTTTTACTTTCCTTAATGCTTGCTTTTTTCTTAGTTCAGCTTTTCTAGTGATTTTTAACCTTTTAAACATATTTTAATGAGGTGATAGGTTCCTTCCGGCCCATTGGGTGCTGTCATAGCTTTTTTACCTCCCCTTCCCCACAAGCAGGAGTCTTTTTCATCAGCCACTTTCTCTTTCCAGTTGAGGTATCTAGGGGTGGCTCCATTAAGATTTGTGTGAGCAAAGGTGAAGAATGATCTTTCACAGTGGGGAGTGAGCCTCTCAGATCTTAAACTCCATGGCTTTAGTGCTGGAGAGGCAGGAGCTGCCCCAGGAATCTCCTGCAGCTATTTATAAAATGGTAGACTCTTTCTCTTTCCATAGGGGACACAATATGATAGATTGTCCTGGCACTGTGTGAAAATACATTTCTACAAAGCAGTATGGGAGAGCTGTGTAATCTATCTGGAATTTAAAATATCTAGTTGTCAACTTACTACTGAATGTTGAAAACTGAAACTTGAAAAGGTTTTTTTCTTTTACAGTGATACTTGTTCAAAGTGAACTTGCTTATAAAGGAGAGATTGGGTCTAGATGGTCTAGCTCTTTGAAGAGGGAGCCTTAAGTATGACTACACAGAGCGTGAATGGGTGTGGAATGATAATGAGCAGAAGGGTGCAGAGGTGCATGAAGAAACTGGTCAGCCTGAAGTTGGACTAAAGCAGAAAGAAAGGTGTTTCTAAAACTTGACAGCTTTTTTGTGCTGTTCACGTAGAATGCAGTTAACAATGTTTTAATCTCCTCTTTCCGAGACATGCTGATGAATTAACCCCTGTGACTTACATAGGATTGCAGATTATGTCCATTTCGGTGAGATTTCTCTATAAAAGGATCTCTTACTCAGTTTCCCCTTAAAATAGTTACATGCCAAGACCAGGTTCCCGTGGTTTTTCATGAACATGGAAGTAGAACGGAGTAAGAAGTGGGAAGAGGGCAGAGAGAGAATATGAAGGTGAATATAAAGATGTCTGGGAATACAGTAGGAACACATTAATGGGTTATGATCTCACAGAGGAATTTTGCATCAAAAACTTGGGTTAGATTTACAAAGATCAAAAGCTTAGTTTCAGTAGCCAGCATCAGTCATTCATTTATGGGCTCTCCCTCCATGCCATTGTTCAAGTAGTGAGAAACCTTTAAATGCAACATTGCTGGTAGCCATAAAAGACATAGTCAAGTGTTTAAGAAAGAAGACCTGGCTCCAGTGAGCTTCTAATCCAGACAATGGCCATTGTTCCCTTCCTTCTGCTTGGAACTTCATGAGCCCTCTTGACTGAAGATGTATGTCTTCAACTCTGCACATTTAAAAGACAATGTTTTTATTGATTTTAGAGAGAGGAAGGGAGAGAGAGAGAAAAGGCAGTGCAAGAGAGAAACATTGATCTGCTCTCTCCTGCACAACCCTCTCCTGAGGATTGAGACTGCAACTAGGGCACATGCCTTGACCAGGAATGGAACCTATGACATCTTGGTGCATGAGAGGGCACTCAACCAACTGAGCCACAGTGGCCAGGGCTGAATATTTTTTCTTCTATTATTTTTTTGGTCTTTTCTGTTACTTTCTTTGTTTTCTTCTTTCAAAATTTATATTAAACTTATTTTAAAACTTCTTGCTTATCTTAACTTTTTTATCACACTAAAAAACTTTTCCTCCTCTTCTCTCTCTCTTTCTCTCCTACCTCCTCCTTCCCACCCTCTCTCCCTTTTTTCTCCCTTCCTCCCTCCTTCCCTCTCTCTCTGGTGAGAGGGAGTTGCCTTGTAGGATAATTCTTTGGCGCTTGTCTTCTAGATTACTAATATATTTTTCAGCTGTATCTTTTTTTTTTTTTTTTTCCTGTTTAGACCAAATACTGTATTTTCATTTCAAAAATAATTTTTGAATTTTTTAAAAATCACTTTTTCAGTGCTACTTCTATTTGTTGTGTTACGATTTCTCTTTCTTGGTGTTTCTTTTCTTCAGATGTTTAATATCTTGTGGTTTTCTTTGCATTTCTCTACTTGAAGTTTGATGTTACCCAGTTCATAAGGCAACATTTGTTTTTAGCTACTTTTCTCTGGAGATTGTGGGCTGTGTACTGGGAGGGGTGTTTGGCAGCTGCTGTGCACATCCCTGTTTCTCCAGGATACCAGCAGCCTCCTATGGCCGATGTGCTGAGACCTGCCATGTGCACGCATTGTGCCAGATGGGATCTCTTAGGAGATTCTGAGACAGGCCTAGAAGAATAGATGTGAGAGAATGGGTTTTAAGTGCAGGCAAATGAATGGACAGAAGGGGGACCTGCATCATCTATTTCACTAGAAAGGGATATGATGTTAAGAATAGTGATAGTGAATGAAACCAGTTGAGACTTAAATGTGTCAAACACAGAGAAGCTTTTTTTTTTTTTTTTTCCACTCCAAACGTCGTATTACCATTTATCTAGTTGCTCAAGCCAGAAACTGGGGAGTGGTCCCAGCTTCTTCCCTCCCTTCATCCAGGCGGTTAGTAGTTCCTGTACTTTGTTCTTTCTAAATGTCCTTTGAATCTATCCACTTTTCTCTATTCCCATTTCTACTATGTTTGTCTCAGTTATTGATGAAATAGTTACTAAATGATAATTTTGTTCTGTGAAGACAGAAAAATAGATTGTGGGGTAAAAGAATACATTTGGTTGGGCATGTGTCTATCTTATTAATAGTAAGTTTCCTTCATGGTGATGCCCAGTGTGTGGTTAGAAATAGAAGCTTAGTATTTGAGAAAAAGTTCTGAGTGAAGGCAGCAGATTTGTAAAAGATTATAGTTTAAAGTATGGGAATGGACTTAATGCTTGGAGAGAAAATCAATACAGAGAGGTAAAATGAAGTTTTAGTACGAAACCAATGAAAACTCCTAAATGTAAGGGAACATCTGCATTGTGGATTGTGCTACACTGTTTGAAGGATGTCAGTGTATGTTATGTTCTCTCCCTTTGAAGGAATTCTGATTTAACAGGGGATATAAGGCATGTTTGAATGAAAAATTCAGTAACACTGACTAGTACAAAGTGAGTGATATATACCTTTGGGTCCCAAGTTATGTTCTAGAAGATTTAATAGCTTCATCAAAACCAGAGAATTCTTTGACAAAATAATTTGACTGTTTGTTTACTCTAGAATTTCCCAAAGTTAATTCACCTGAATATCCCTATACAATATCCCCACCTCATTATTTAGTGGCATTCTGCAAATTTTAATAAGTGTGTTTTGCTATTTGCTCATTTCAAAACATTTTAAAATGTTCATTTTTGATTTTTCTTTGATGCTATTATTTTATAGTGTATTAGTATATTAGAAACATACAAATATTTAAATATTTTCCAGATATCTTTATATTATTGATTACAAATTTACTCATCATGGTCAGAAAACATATTTTGGCATTTTTTGAGTCCTCTTTAAATATATTTAGGTTTGTTTATAAACCAGAATATGTGCTATTTTGCAAATGTTCTGTGCATACTTGAAAACATATGTATTTCGATGTTATTGGGTTTAGTATCCTATACATGTCGATCAGGTCAAGTTGATTAATAATGTTTTTAAACTCTTATTTTTAATACTTATTTTCTGTCTTCTTGTTCTGTTAATTATTGGGCAAGGTGTATTGAAATACTGATTGTAATTGTGAGTTTATTTATTTCTCCTTATAGGTTTACCAGTTTTTACTTTACACTTTTGGAAACTCTATTATGGGGTGCAAAAATGTTTAAGTTTATTGTGTGATATTGATGAGTTGGCCATTTTATCATTATGCAATGACTTCCTTTATCCCTGCTAATAATATTTCATACTCCGAAATCTATTTTATAGTCACACTAGCTTTCTTTTTATTAGTATTATATATATTTCCACCCTCTTACTTTTATCTTTGTATTTGGATACATTTCTCGTAGGTGGCCTGTGGTTGGGACTTACTTTTTAAAAATCTAATCTGGTACTCTCTGTTTTTTAATTGACATATTTAGACCATTTAATGTAATTAAATTTATCATCTTGTTTGTTTTCTGTTTGTTCCATCTAGTTCTTGTTGACTTTCCTCTTTTTCTGCCTTCCTTTATATTGAGTATTTTTAAATTATTCTTTGATGGCTTTATTAGCAATAAGTCTAATAGTATTGACATACGTAATTAACTTATTACAGGCTACCTTCAAGTGATAGTATACCAATTTAAGTACCTTCAGTAGTGAACTTCCATTTCTCTACCCTCAGCCTTTTTTTTTAAATATGTTTTTTATTGATTTTAGAGAGAGAGGAAGGAAGAGGGAGAAAAAGAGAAACATTGAAGTTGAGAGAAAAACATTGATCAGTTGCCTCCCATATACACCCTAAATCTGGTGACCGAACCCTCATCCTGGGCATGTGCCTTAACTGGGAATCAAACCAGCAACCTTTCAGTGCCTGGGACGACACTCAAAACAACTGAGCCACACCAGCCAGGGCTCCACCCTCTCTCAGCCTTTTACCATTATCATCATACATTTTACTTTTACATCATTTATAAATTCCAGAGTACATTGTTATTATTTGTATCATACAATTTTCTCTTAAAGAGATTGAAATAATAGAAAAGAAATCTTAAATATGTACTTATATAGTTACTATATCTGGTGCTGTTCATTGCTATATGTAAAGTAATAGTTACATCTGGTATTTTTTCCTGCCTGAAGTACTTTTTTTATTTTTTATAGTTTATATTTGTGGGTAATGAGTACTTTTCAGCTTTTGTATGTCTGAAAATACCTTTATTTTGCAGTCATTATTTTTGAAAAATATTTTTATTGCATGTAGAATTCTAGTTTGACTGTTTTCTTTCAGTATTTTTTAAGTTATCTTTATTGTTGAAAGTATTGCAGATGTTCCCCCTTTATTCCTCCAGTGACCCCCCGCCCAAGCCTTCGCTGAATATTGTTTGTGTACTGCTCTACTTTCTTCTCTCTTGTATTGTATTTAATGGGAAGTCAGCTTTCATCTCCATCTTTAGTCCTCTGTATGTATTGTCTCTTTTTTGCCTCTGGCTGCTCTTAAGATTTTTCTACTCATCACTAACTTGATGCAATTTGATTATGATGTACCTTGGCATAGCTCTTTTTTCCTTCTTTTTTTTTTTTTCAGATATCTTGTGCTTGAGGTTCATGAGTTTTGTTGATCTGTCAGTTTATAGTTTTCATCAAATTTGAAAACTTTTGCCATTATTTCTTTAAATAATATTTCTGTCTGCCCATATTTCTTTTCTTCCTTGGGGACTCCAGTTATATATTTATTATGTCTCTTGAGTAGTTCCACACATCATTGATACTCTTAATTTTTTTAAAGTTATTTTTTGTCTATGTTTCATTTTGGATAATGTCTATTGTTATGTTTTCAAGTTCACTGATCTTTTATTCTGCTATGTCTAAATTGTAATGATTATAATTCTCTGTAATTTTCTTCTCACACATTGTGGTTTTAGCTCTCAAAGTTCTACTTGTTTATCTATCTATCTATTTTTTATTTATTTATATTTTACTTTTTTATGTCTTTCATGGCTCTACTTAATTTTTTGCACATATATAGTTAATATAACTATTTTAAATTAATATCCTTATCGTCTAATTTCAATATCTATGTAAAATTATGGGTTCATATCGATTGATTAATTTATCTCCTCATTATGGGTCTTGTTTTTCTGTTTGTTTGAACAGTTCATAGCTCTCCTCCCTCCATGTCCCCCCATTCACAATACAGACCAGGCAAAGGGCCGGGGCTGAGGTGTGTATGGGGTGGATTAACTCTGCCTCCTCCCTCTGTACAGTCTGTGTAAGAACACAGCCTGCAGTAAGCACTGGAAGGCCGCATAGTTGGTAACATTTGATCAGGTGCCAGACATTGTGAAATTTACATTGTTGAGTACCAGACCTATTTGTATTTCTGTAAATATTCTTCAGCTTTGTTCTGGGATGTGTTATTTGGGAATAAGTTGATCCTTCTTTATCTTGCTTTTAAGCTTTGTTAGGCAGAACTGGAGCTGTGCACAGTCCAGGGTTAAGTATTTCCCACCAGTGAGGTGAGGCTCTCCCGGGTCCTCACAGTACTCTGTGCATTAAGAGGTTTTTGTTTGTTTGTTTGTTTTCAGAATGGCTGGTGGGAACATGCACTGTTCCTGGCCCCATGTGGACATTGTCATCTCTAATCCTTTTGGGTAATTCTTTTCTGGACTTAGGTAGTTTTCTTACATGCTTGTGCTGACTTAACTGAATTCTTGAGGGGAAAGCTCTGCAGAGAAATCTCCAGAGATTTCTCTCTGTGCAGCTCACTTTTTTCCAGTACTCTGTCCTGCAAACTGAACTCCCCTTGGCCTCTCTAAACTTCCTCTATGTAGTCCCTTCAACCCCGAGAATCTGCTGGGCTCTGCCTGAATTTTCCCTACTTGCTCACAGCCTGGAGACTCTCTGAAGAGAGTAAGCTGGGGTAATTTTTAGGGTTCACCTCATGTGTTTTTCATCTTTCAAGGATCATTGTCCTTCATTTCCTGGAGTCCAGTGTCTTCTAAACTCATATCTTGTATATTTTGTCTGCATTTTATTTGTTTCACGTGAAATGATAAGTCTGGCTGCCATTATTCCATCATGTGGCAAGCAGAGTTCCCTTTGCACTGTTTTTCAGTTTCTGGACATGGATCCCCTTTTCCAAAGAGTATCTAATTGGACTAGCATTTGTTTTGGAAAATGCCAATGTAATAAGAGAGGAAGTTTTATTCTGTTAGTTAAGGAACTTTTCTCTTATATGGTAGTTCTTAGAAGCTGGAGATTTAGAGTTAGCATGGCAAAGACAGTTGACATAGAAATCTCCCAATCTCACTGTCTTCAAACTAGAAGAATTTTTAAAACAGTAATGTACTCCTCTCATGACAAACTGACGTGCAAAGTTTTCCATCATAAGTTTCAATATGTATAAAGGATGTAATTTTCCAATTAAAAAATCTTGACATTTTAACATGTTATAATTCTTCTCTTAAACATATCAACTGGAATCTAAATATATAGTCATTTAAGGCCCATATTTTTTATTTTAAATCATGAAGAAATTCTTTTTTAACATTTAAAAACTTTACATTATTTCTCTTTCTACTTGGTGTCATATTTTCATTCCACTTTCCCCACTAAATTTATTTCTAATATCATGCCCTTTGCTTCTTTGGCACATTTAAGAATCACCCTAGTTTGTTTATCTGCATAAAAATAAACATATAAATTAAATTAATGCTTTAAAAATTTTCCATGATCATAAAAGTTTTATGCTTTAAGTCAAATTCTTCTGGATTGAGTTAGCACTGCAGTTTTCAGTAGCACACAGTTGATCGAAACAGCATAAATATATAAAGTACTGATAAATAATATTTTAGTATAGGTCCTGGCTGGGTGGCTCAGTTGATTGGAGTATTATCTCCATATGCCAAGGTTGTGAGTTCGATCCCTCGTGAGAGCACATGTAAGAATCAACCAATGAATGTATATATAAGTGGAACAACAAATCTCTCTCTCTCTCTCTCTGTCAAAGTAATAAAAAATAATATTTCAGAATAATGATTAAAATTTTATTTGAAATGTGTCTCTTTGAGATGAAAGGGTATTATATTTTTTCTAGTTACTCTATATACTTGTAGGTGATAATTATTTATTGCTAGATAGAGACCAGATAACTAGACCACATTGATAATCCAAGGTAACAGTGACACTAAGGAAACTCAGTGGTAACACCTAAAATATTTATGGATTATGTGAAATAAGTTCATATTAATAAAATGACATCTGACTTCTGTGTTTAATTTATCTGAAGTTTTATGAAATTCAGAACAACTACACTTTTTACATGGGGGTGAACAGACAGTAGAGCATTAGATACCAGTTTGGGCTACTTTTGTACTACCTCTGCTCATTTTTAATAATTGACAGTTGACCACTATATGATCCTAAACTTTCATAATGGGTAAAATATAAGATACAGTTTTTATTATAACAAAGTTTCCTAGCTTTGTGAAGGATTTTAAATGGTTCTATTTATGAAATGATTTCTCTGCTGTTTTTCACATCTTCTCTGTGCAATAATACATATTTGTATAGGGATGGACTTTGGCTATTCTGTTGTCCTGTAAAAGGATGATGGATAGAAACAACTCTGGTAGGATAATTGGGGTCACTTTGTGAAATTGGACTTGTCCTTGCACGATGTGATTCTCAGAAGTCATGGAATTTGGGCTCAGATCGAGGGCAGCCTGTCATGTGCTCCTCTGAGTAGTGTTAATCACACGGCTGGTCTTTCCTTGGAACGAGTTCCAGGAAGCCAGTAGGGACTGAGGCTAGGGATCTCTCTATCTGAGCACTTTAAGGATGAAAAAGGCTTCATGCCAGAAAGGAATGCTCTTCCAGGCAAATGGTATGTGCAGAAAATGGTGTCTGTCCTCAACCTCACACTGCCTAGTAAAATCAGCTGAGGGATTTTACAGGTTGCTCACTGCTTCCCCTAGAGCGAAGCTAGTTTGCTTTTATCCTGGCCAACACCCTCTTTGGAGGCAACTTTTAAGTCAAGTTGTCAAGGAAGGGTGTAACTTAATTTCTAGGGAATATTATTTCATAGAACAACACTGTTCCTTCTAAACTTAGGTGTTTTTAAAAGAGATTTGGGGTGGAGAGTAGCTGAAAAAGTAAAGAAAGCATTATTAATGGGCTAGATCTGCATATTATAGCTTCTGGATGACAGCTTTAAAGTTCACCTGAGCACTTTCACTTTCTTCATTCAATCATTCAAGAGCAGTTTTGACTCTGTCCTAAAATAAAATTCTTTGTGCTTCATCCTTCTGGGACAAAATGACATCTTAGCCCCTAGGATACTGAATTAAACCACACATCTTGGACTCTGGGTTCTACTAATCTTTGTATCTACCACAGAACCTGACACACAGTGGATTCTGGGAGAATTGTCCTAAGTACATCTGGAACCTTGCTTGTGCTTAGTAGCTATGATATGTTGGGGGCAGTTATCTACCTCTCTGGTCCAGATTTCTCTACCCCCAAAATGGAAATAATCATAAACTCTACACATAGAATTATGGCCAAAATCAAATGTCTGCAAAGTACTTAACTTGGTGCCTGTGCCCATGAATGCTTAATTGACATTAACTGCTATTCATTTTTATTGTTATAGATAGAGTGAATGCAGGAATCCACACACGTGTAGTTGCTGATATCTATGCTGGAATATGAGGAGAGTGAGCAGACCTTTTCCCATAGGGAACTCATGTTCCAATGGAGCAACACAAAAGACTCAGGGAAAAAGTACAGTAGGGTGAAGGCTTTTATTAGGAACCCAGCCAGACTCAGGAATGAAATGTTTCATTCACTTAAAGGTTAGGGTTGAGGAAGTGTCTCAGGAGAGAAAAGGCCTGGGCAGTGATTTGAGAAAAGAATACCAGCGTTTTCTAGACAGACAGTATGGTCAAGTAGAGATAAGATGTTTGAGGGATTTCAAGTGTTAGTACTTCTAGGGTGTGCCATTGAGAAGGAATGAGGGATTGTGGAATGCTGGGAGAAGGGATGAGAGAGGGAAGCAAGACCTCCACAAAAGGCAGGGGCTGCAGTCACTGAAGGGTTCTATAAAGTAGAGGGTCATGGTCAAATATTAATTTGTGAAAAATTAATGCCAGCCCTGGCTGGTTTGGCTCAACTGTTAGAGCGTCCTCCTGCGGTCCAGAGAGACCCGGGTTCGGTTCCCGCTAAAGGGCATGTACCTCGGTTGCAGTTTGTCCCCGGCCCTGGTTGGTCGTGCGGGTGGCAGCCACTCGATGTGTCCCTTTCACATCGATGTTTCCCTCTCTCTCTCTTCCTCTCTCTCCCTCCCACTCTGTCTGTACAAAAAATGGAAAAATGTCCTCGGATGAGGATTAAAAAAAAAAAAAAAAAATTAATGCCAGATGAGTCCCTGTCTCTGTTGATGAAGTACATGGCTAATTTATACTTACCACTGTATCTTAAAGTAGGGTGAGACTGTGCAGGGTCTTCTTGGAAGAGAAATGGTGGGACTCCTATAGGATCCTTTGGTATGCTCACCTGCCTCCTAAACCCCCGATGCCATGTTGCATGGTAGCTGGAAGTGTTCTCCTCCAGTGAAACCTCTTCTTGGAGTCCTGAGGAAGGCAGTGTGTCTCCAGGTGTCCCCCGTGTCCCTCCTGCTGTCTCTCTCCGGGTGAACTTTTTGCAGTGCTGCCAGAGCCTGGCTGGTGCAGGTCGGTTTGGTTAGTAATGAAATAACTGGATTTCAGCTGCCCTAGCTCATGCCTGCCAGTCGCTATCACCAACTAAATCAAAATCAAAAGTAGTTATCTTAGAATGTGGCCTCTCTGCTTTGAACAATAACCCAAAAAGCTACTCACTCTACACAGTTGAACCTGCTCTGCTTTTATTTTTGTGCGATTCCTGAGGAAAAAACTTAGAATCTCTCTGCAGCAGACACTGATATTGTATATAGAGGAAATTATGATAACAAAGTCCCCAAGTTTCCTGCTGGAAACTGGCCCCTTCAATGCATCCCCCAGGTCCCAGAGTTCCTTCCTTGGGGAGCCCTGCCACCTCTGTGCAGACTTTCCCTTTGAGACTCCAGTTGTCTCCTGTAGCCAGGCTGCTGACCCTCTGGACCCAGCCACATCAGTGACTTCTACTGTGAGAGCCACTGTGGCCTGCAAGGAAGGGCAAGTGCTTTCTTTTTGGCTACTTGGTCTTAAGTGTCAGTCAGGCCCTTCCTTCGAATTCCTGGCAGCACAGAGACTCATTTACAACTTGACTTTGCCAGAGGTTCAGCTGCAGAGGAGGAAAGTATAACATGGGAATCAAGCAGCTGGTCAGGACCTAATCCAAGGGACTCCTGCTGGCTCCAGCCTGCGTCCAGTGGCAGGGCCCAGCTTCCCTCCCAGGGCTGGCAGCCCTCCACAAGTCAGCCTCCCTCCTCCCAGTCCAGATCAAGGGGACTAATGATTCTAGAAAGAAGTTCTACCTCCACATTTCGTACTAGGACTGATCTTAGTGTAAAGGATGGACAGAAAATGCACTTAGAAGGGTTCACCCCACCCTGGGGCCTTGGTCTAGCTTCAAGGCTCCAGCAAGGCAGTTCCATAATAGACCAGTATGTACACAGTTCCCACAGTCTGGGTTCTTTGACGTTTAACAATACCTGTGAGTTATATGAACAGTCAGTACAAGGTGGGCTGTGCCAAGCAGGGACAGTTCCGTTTCACATTGTCTCCATTATAATTTAGAAAAATGCCATGGAAGACACAAAGAAGGCCTTCTTGTTACCCAAGTGGCAGCCTGTGTAAGGTGGTAATGTAAAGTAGCCCTTTTCTTATTTATGGGACTAATGAATAGACATATGTTGAAGTATTACCATTTTATAAATACATCTGCTTGAGATGTGATACCACTTATATTTCCTTCATCAAATAATTTGTTTCATTTATATTTATTGACACCCCCCTGACTGTGATCTGTACTTTTAAACTATATTTTCCCTTTCTATGAACTTTAACACTATGTTGTCCCCATCCAATTTCATTGCAAGCATATATATCCAGAGCTATTAAAGGAGAACTCAAAAAATAAAAAATAAAAAATAAATAGTGTACTTCAGAATGCCTGACTTGAGCTATAATGTGGAAACATTCACTTCTTCCATTGAGATTGGTTTGCCTTATAATAATCTCCAGCTATAATCTTTTAATTTCTAGTGATAAAAAACAACATCAGTAATAGAACCAATCAATGTGTATTTGACTTGAAAGTTTGAGTTCTGAATGCTATTTTATACACTATGTACTTATAGAATTATATTTATAATTTTGACAATAGTCAAAGAATTTTGCATATGAAATAAAGGTATGCGTGACTTTATATTTCTAGGTGGGGTTTAAATAGCTCAACCTCTTGGTTTGATGTGTCTGTGGGTGGGATAGAATCACTACCTCCAAGTTGTTCTTTATTGTCATTTTTAAAATGAGCGAAGTCTTCAATGAACTGCCTTTGCTTTTGTTACCACTTTTTTTATGCTGAATTCTTTCAAGGCCACTGTGACCTTGAACTGTCAAATACAACTGCCTCAAATCCTCTTTGGACTCAAGAATAATGTAAATAAATAAAATGGCCAAATTCAACTTAGGCTTCTCTTAATTTTCAACTACCACCTGCTGAAATGCTCTACTTCCTGGGCCCTCCCCCACACTGCATGTGTTCTGGGCCACCTCCTCACTGGCCTCAGGCTCCTTTTCCCTTATCAGTCCCCAGCACATAGATGCTCAGGTCTTGCATTGTTTTCACATTGCGTTTCATGCTTTCCTGCAGTGGCTCTGTGCTGTGGTCTCGAGTGGACTTTATGAACAGTTTATGTGTCTCTGGGCTGTCCTGTGCAATGTAGAATGTCTGGCTGCCTCCCTGGCTTCTACCCACTAGATGCATACCCCTCATGACAATCGACAGATGTCATCTGAGGGTCAACACTAACTCTGGTTGAGGACCACTATCCTAATGTCCCTCACATTTGTAATATTCATTCCATTTTTGTTGCCATACTCAGTTCTGAAAGTTATGCTCCATGCCACGCATTTGTTGGCAAGGGTGCTGTTTTTCTGGACTGAATAAGAAGTCGGAAAGACTATAGTGAGAGGAATTATTCCAGTCTAATGGAGAAACAGTATTTTAGAAGCCATGCAGAACACTGGATTGTGGAATCAGCCCTGCTGGTACTGCAGTTGATATAACACTTGTGCTAATTCTGCACATTGTTCTTGAAAAGATAAATGAAGTAATAGGTATGAAAACTATATAAAATATTGTTACACAAATGAATGATGGCACTCTATAAGTATTGCAATAGAAAACAAAACAAAACACTTTTCATCTCTTTTTTGCCTGGCCTGTAGTCAGTCCCAGCAGTTCACATTCAGTGCTGCTGAGCCCCACAACATCAAAGACATGCATTGACTGTAAAGACCAAATTGTATTTTGAAATCAAAATGAAATGGTTTTCAGATTGCTTGCCGTGTGGATTATCTGTACCATTTTATTATAAATAATGAAAACCTGAATATAGATGATGATAATAGTGATATGTTTGTGACAATATGTATGGTTCAAATCACTTCTGTGTTGAGAAGTACAAACATAATAATATACATAAATGTTGGAGACATTTATTTTTGTTCATAATATTTTCAGGAAAACTGAAAACCTGAGTACATAATAATTATATATTTGCCTGCCTTAAATTTCAAGATGACACTCTTTTCACATTCAAGATAATAATACATGCATATTTTATTTCCAGAAAAATACTAGTATATTCTACTTTACCTAATCAAGGTATTTATATTTCAGAGATAGATGTCTAAAACTAGATTACTAATGTAAACTGGCATGTTTATATCATGGGTTTATAGATATTTGGAATATCAATTGAAAAATTATATGTATAAGTAATCAAAACACGTGTTTGTGTTACGTTATTGAAATTTTAAAATCATGGCTGTGAGATCGGCCTTAAAGATATCTTAAGTGAATGTGACATATAAATCTCAGAGTCAGAAAAGATCTGCAAGATCAGTTATTAGATGTAACTGTGGGTCTCATAAAGTGGACTTCTTTCATTTGGTTATAGAAAGGAGGAATAAAGACTTCCATGTGGTACTTATCAAATTTTTCTATTTTTAGTGGAAAGTAAACTGCTGCTTCTTGGAAAAGAACTGCTTAACCAGGGTCCTTTCCCCCTTGAAAATTTGCATTTTTCTTTTTTTCTCTCTGTATATTTATTTATTTACCTGTCCACTTTTTTCCCTTCATGTTGCTGTTGATCATTTTAATAATTTAGTATTGATTATCTTCATTTTTTATGTTCACGTGGTAGTTAAATTATTTAACAATTATTGTCTTATACTTTATAAAATGAACGTTCTGGTTAACTTGGAGCTAAATGGAATGCCTCCTTTCTTTTGACTATTATGAGTTAAATCTCATGAATGTAGTTCAAAACTCTTCATTGTTTTATTAAATGTAATATGATAGAATGTGGCAAATGTTGTGTTTTGCTCTCCCATATTTCTTCCTCTTCCTTTCAGTAATAAAACCCACATTTCCTCTGGGCCCCTCCTTTCTTATTGCAGATCATGTGCTTCAGGTGGGGCTCCATTCCAATTGCAAGAATAGGACGTGTCGCATAGGGCTGCCCAGGCCTCCGTTTCCCCCAGCCATAAAGATTGGTTCAGAGGCAGTAATCTCACTTCCATATTGCAAATCCACATAGTCCCATCTCCCTGGCTGTCATTACTTATTTACTTATTTATTATCCAGTAAGGGTGAATCATGAGATTTATGTCGTACTTGCTAGGAAGAGGTACGCTCTATTTCCCAGTCCTTGAATAGGCAGGATATCAGCCCATTGCTGCTGCCAGTTATCCTGGCTGAGATGAAGGCAGCCTTGGGAGGGCAGGACTGATGGATGGAAATTTGAGTAAAGGCATCTTTGAGGCCTGCTTTCTCTCTGCACCTAAGAGCATTTCATCCCTGGATCTGTTAGTTACATGAACCAATCAATGTATTTCCCTTTTGAATTTGCCTAGTTTGATTTGAGTTTTCTGTCACCATGAAACAGAATATATTGTGCACTTTGTTTGTTTATGGTATAGGTATTGAAGTTTATTTTGAAACTCTCATCTTACTATGTAAAAAAACTTAAATACAGTGATAGGAATTACAAGGAATTTGCTTGAATGTATTTTGTGAAGTTCCAGAATATATGTGATATATGGTGGGGAGAATTTAAGTTTCTTGTAAGTTCTAGACAATCACAGTCTTCAATGTTACTGCACTTAGTTTTGAGGAAAATACATACTCCTTTCATTTTCAACAAGGGCTGGATTGCAGTTGTCTGCTATTGATTATCTATACTAGGAAGTGGAGCAATGGTCTTAAATACTGTCAAAAGATATTTATATTTTACTTTGAAATAAAACCCCAAGGAGCAAGTCTACCTTTCTTATCATGTCAGTCTTAAACCAACACAAAATATATTTATTTTATGAACATTTCAATGAATAGTCCAGGCAGGATCACTGCCTGACAGAGGAAGGCTTCCTTGTGTTTTAAATTTTGTTCTAGATAATTTGCAAGGAAAAAATATACATGTGATAGTTAAGAAATAAATTAAATCACTTATTAGAAGACACATACCCACATATGGTCATTAGGCAAATTCTTCCTTTGATGACTTCAAATCTTGAAGCTCTTGGGGAAGATACTTGGGGGCAGAGAGGATCACTCTGTAGGTCTGTCTCTGAGAAGGAAAATAATCCAGATTTCTGTTCTGTCAGGCTCTGTGCTGGAAAAGACATTGGCATTGTGTCCATTATTTTCAGGCAAGATTCAGCTTCTTGTTCAGACTTCAGAGCTTGTTGTGGCAAGAAATTGACAAATGGTCAGAAATGTGCCTTTAGTGACATGCCTCTGTGATGTTGTCTTTTGTTCAAACAATAAATTGGCTTTCTGTAGCGGGAAAACCATTAGAAGCATATGTCGCAACAGTTGGCTGCAGAATTTGTTTGTTTTATTGGAATTCCAGAAGCTGCTACTATTTGGCTTTAACATGCTCTTGAAAATCCAAGATGCTATGGTCAATGTGTTTGTTGTATTAAACTTAGTATACATTTTATTAGGACTTTTTTTTATATATATGACTGGCTTCTTTTTTACATTTCAAATTGATCTGAGATGAAAGGATAGGATCCAATTTGTAAAGTTACAACAATGAAGATAATTGGAGAAGCTATGTGCAGAAATCAGGCTCATTATTTTATAGTCACATGGCATTATTTTAAGTTCCTTGAGCCCAATATCCCATATAGAAGGAATTTCTGACAACACTGAAGCTCCTGGAAAGTTGTAAGTGATCATAATACAACCAAAATTATACAATTCAGAAGAGATATAGGGGCTCTTCTGAGGCTTCTGTTCTTCTTCATGCTCCTTATAAGAACAAAACAGTAGTATTTCTAACTTCAGGTCAGACAGAGTAGGGCATTTGGGGCTCAAATCACTGTCTAATGAAAGGAATGGTCAGCACTTAATTACTCAGAGAGCAATTTGTAGATTATCCAGCACCAGGGTTGCTTAAAATACTCTGGCATTAGTATAATCATGAAAATAGCCAGTGATTGCCCTGGCCAGTTTGGCTCAGCGGTTAGAGCGTCGGCCTGCGGTCCGGAGAGACCCGGGTTCGGTTCCCGCTAAGGGCACGTACTTCGGTTGCAGTTTGTCCCCGGCCCTGGTTGGTCGTGCAGGTGGTGGCCGCTAGATGTGTCCCTTCACATCGATGTTTCTCTCTCTCTCTCTCCCTTCCTCTCTCTCCCTCCCACTCTATCTGTATAAAAAATGGAAAAATATCCTCGGGTGAGGATTAAAAAAAAAAAAAGAAAAGAAAATAGCCAGTGATTTAGAAAGGGAAGTGACTTAATGCTGTTGATGCTTTGAATGGCCTTTGCTGGGCGACTTGAGAATTCTGTAGGATGCCAAATTGAACTGTAGGTTCAGAAATTTTGTAAAGTGAGCCCCTTGGTTTAGGAGTGGGAGTTGGGAAAACAGTAGCCCCCTTATGCCCCCTCCCCCAAAAAACATCAACAACAACACCATTTAACTTACACTTTGGAATCCCTATCCTTTGGGCATAGAAAAATTATATTTGCACTGTTTTTTGTTGTTGTTTGAAACTACTCTAGATTAATTTAAACTGTTTCTGATGTTGCCAGAATAGATACTACTTAAGCTTTCTAGAGAACCTAAGAAAGGAGTCACTATAATGAGTTTTAACACTTAGTAATTAGCATATATGGAGCATTTACTCATCATCCAGCACTGTGTTAAGCACCTGTGGGTATTATTTCACTTTAGCTACACAACAACCTGATGGATTAAGTGTTCTTTTTTATCCCTGTGATGGCTAATGTCAACTTGACTAAGCAATAATACCCAGTTGTTTGGTCATACACCAATCTAGATTTTGCTGAGAAGATATTTTTAGATATGGTTAACATTTCAATCAGGGGGCTTTGAGTAAAGGTTAACGTTTAAATCAGTAGACTTTGAGTTAAACAAATTACTTTCCACAATATGGTGGGCCTTATTCAATCAATTAAAGGCCTTAAAAAAACTGAGCTGTCCTGAATGAGGAATTCTCCTGAAGATTGCAACCCAGAAACCCTCCCTGAGTTTCCAGCCTGCTGCCCTGCAGTTCTGACTTGCCAGTCCCCACAACTGCATGAGACAATTCCTTAAAATCTCTCTCCAAAACATACTATTATAAAACCAACATATACTGCTGGTTTTTCTTCTCTGGAGAACTCTGACTCATACAATCCGTACTTTACAGATATAACTCATCTAAAGTCAAGTCACAAGTTCATAAATGGAAAACATGAGATTGGAGCCTAGATTTTTAGACTCTAGGGCTCAAGCTTTTTACTGTTAAGTATTCTTGCCTCTTAAAAACAAAAACAAAACAATGACAATGAAAAATCCTAACATGATTCTTGTTTCAACTGGCTTTCTCTCATTCTGAGTCTCTTCATTGTTACTGACAATTTCTGCTGTTACTGAGCACCAGTCAAAGCCTTTGTGATGACTGTTATTACAGTCATCTGGCTCTTCTCCTTGAGACTACTCATTCTTTGATTGTCCTGTACAAAGTCTGTTTAGGGTATATGAAGAAATATTCTTGTGAATTTTTAGAATTTCTCATAGGTGTTTCAGAGCAAAGCCTACTCCAAGCCTACCAATAGATTATCAGTATTATCATTAGTTTGTACTAATTCAAACATGATGCAACAGATTGGCAAGTCCCAAACCTGCCAGAATAGGTAACTCTATGAACTTAATACTGTGCGAGGCATAAGAAACATTTAAACTTTTATTTTTACATTACACTTAGAGGTAAATTCCTGTGTAGAATTTATAATCAAGATTAATATTTTGAGGAACAGGAATATACATGGCTCAAAACAACCATTATTATTGCTGACAGTTTCTATGTGTCATGAATTTGGACAGGGTGAAGTGGGAATGGCTTATCTCTGTTTTATGGTTATCTGGGGCTTCACTTGGAGGTCTCAAATGTCAGGGTTTGGAATCATCTGAAGGTTTGTCTGCTCACATGTCTAGCAGTTGATGTTGGCTATAAATGGGGACCTTAAGGGGGCTGCTGGCTGGAGCACCCATGTATGCTCTCCTCACATGACCTCTAGTTTCTTCCTAGTGGCCAGGTTCCAAAGACAACCTGGGGAGAGAGCTGGATGCTGCATTGTGCTTTATTTGACTGAGCCTTGTCATGCACCATGACCTCCACTGCAGTTGCAAAGGTTCCCCCCAAGTTCAAGTGGAGGGAACATAGACCCCCATCTTTCAGTGGAGGCATGTCAACATCATTTTTTAGAAGAGCATGAGAAACAGTTTAGATCGATGTGCCCATCACTGGAAAATACGGTCTGCCCAGCATCCACCACAATTCACATCACATTCCTCCCACATGCAAAATACACTCTCTTCTTCTCCCAAGAATAAGTCTTATCTCATAAAAGCATGAGCTCAAAGTGTAGGTTTTCATCATCTCAGTCAGGTTCAGGTGCCAAAATGGCACTTTTTGTATGGTTTTATACGCCCCCCAAGTACAGGTCTTTCAGTCTGTAAACTAAAGAAACACGTTTTCTACTTCTCCACACTCACCCAACATACAGTGGTGGAACAGGCATAGGAGGAGAGCTGTTGTATAGAGCCTCCTATTCAGAAATGCTGGAATGGGAAGCAAGCAATACTCACTGGTTCACAGAAATTCTGAAACACTGCCTGGCACATGATGCAGCTACCTGATTAGTACTTCGTTCTACTGCCTAGAAATGATTCTGCTTGACTCATGGTTAAATTCTGTCTCATTCTTCCTCTTCCATAAGAAATGGCTGATTTCACTGAGTAGTTTTCCCAGCCTGATATCTGCTTTGAGCATTCAGAGGTCTTTTTCCATTAAAACTATCCATCCATTTTGATCTGAGCTGGTAGTGTTTCTGTCAGTGTGACTTTTTAAAAAGCTGGTGGTTTTCACCTGAATGTAATTGAGATCCACTTCTTTAGACAGCAGTCACACCCACCTCTTTGAGATAAGCCCTTGAGCTTCTACTGAGTGATGTCACCATTAAAGTATTTAGAGACAGGGTCTATGAGGCATGTCCTTAAGATTCTCAGGGTTTGTCTGGTGACATAGTTCTCTGAGGCACTGGCTTATGTCTTTCTGAGATTTTATTAAATAATTTTATAATGTACCCTTGACTTCATTAGCAGAAGTTTTTTGGTGGGATTAATTATCTTTCTTAGAAGAATGTTAAACTAGGAAAGTTTGAGCTAAGCTTCATAAATTACTTTTTCCTGAAATAACAGAATATGATCAATCATGTTCAAAGTATATTGTATGAGCTTGCATTGGATAAGTCTCAGGTGAATGTGCAACACTTTTGAGAACTTTATGTAAACATGAAAAATATTCAGACCTATGTGCTTTACATAAGTTAGGTTAGGTGTTGAGTTGCTTTTTTAAAATCACGCAATAGGCCCCTTCCTTATATTCTCACTCGTTATACCCTCTCAAGACCACATAGGTGCTGCAGGATTTTCTTATGATTAAAGCTTTTATTTTGTGATAAACTATCAGTATGCTGAAACCTAAATACCTATAGGATAAATAAAACCAGCCTAATTAACAATATTTTCTATTACTGTTGAATACTACACTTTACAGTTATATACAAAACTGCCTTTTACTGTAAGTTTGGCAATATCTTTTTATTTTTGCTCATCTCTCAATAGTAGAAATTTAGAAACAAGTTTTTCCCCTCTTCTTTTTGGAATCCATGTGGGGATCCCAGTATCCATAAATATAGCACATTATTGAAGATGAGGTTCCCTGGACTCCAGATTAGTGTACAGGATATCTCTTTGGAGTGCTCTTGGAATCAAAGTCTGTGGAAGAGAAGGGAAAGAGGCAGTTCTACTTTTCCCTTTGCCCAGTCCTGAAATAAAGTCTGAATAAACGCCTCAGTTCTGATGGCCTTTCAGAATTTTTGTGAATTGGGATGAACAGACTGAATCTTCATACCCCAGTGTTGACCTGTCATTGCATGTGGGTTACTCTGGGTAAGGTAAGCTCTTCATCCAAGGCAATTCTAGAGGCTGACTTCTGATGGGCAGCAGTATTTGCTGTAACTGGGGCAATATGTCTTTCAGTCCTAAACGTGGGTTGCAATCTGGGTAGCACATCACAGTGTTCATTCACTACACACATCTAGAATGGAATGAGGAGGAGGAAGACAAGTCAAATTATTTTTATGTGGTAGTGGTAGATCTCTCATGAGATAGAAGACATAGTCTTTTTGGTTGATTTGTTTATATTGTTAAATCAAGGAAGAATTATTTTGAAGTGAATAAAACAGTGACTTCTTTTTTTAAAATCTTTATTGCTGAAAGTATTACAGATGCCACTCACTCCCCTGCCCCCGGCCCCCTGTGACCCACTCCTCTTCACTCCTGCCCCACCCAGACCTTCACCACACTATTGGCTGTGCCCATGGGTAATGCATATATGCCGATAAGTTCTTTAGTTAATCTCTTTCTGTCCCCTCCTCCCTTATTCCCTCTGAGATTCCTCAGTCTGTTTCATACTTCCATGTCTCTGGATCTATTTTGTTCATTAGATTCCATATATAAGTGAGGTAATGTGATATTTGTCTTTCTCTGACTGGCTTGTGTCACTTAGCATAATATTCTCCAGATACCTCCATGCTATCTCAAAGGGTAAGATATCCTTCTTTTTACAGCTGCATAATATTCTGTTGTGTAAATGTACCATAGATTTTTTATCCAGTCATCTACTAATGGATACTTGGGCTATTTCCAGTTCTTAGCTATTATAAATAGCACTGCTAGGAACATAGGAGTGCATATATTCTTTCTGATTGGTGTTTCAGGATTCTTAGGATATATTCCTAGAAGTGGAATCGCTGGGTCAAATGGCAATTCCATTTTTATTTTTTTGTGGAAACTCGATAATGTTTTCCATAGTGGCTGCACCAGTTTGCATTCCCACCAGCAGTGTACTAGGGTTCCCTTTTCTCCACATACTCAAGAGCAATTGTTGTTTGTAGATTTGTTGATAGTAGCCATTCTGGCAGGTGTGAGGTGATACTTCATTGTTGTGATTTGCTTCTCTCTGATGTTTAGTGACTTTGAGCATTTTTTTCATGTCTCTTGGCCATCTGTATACATCCTCTTTGGAGAAATGTCTTTATATATCCTTTGCCCATTTTTCAATTGGATTGTTTGTCTTCCTTTTATTAAGTTTTATGAGTTCTTTATATGTTTTGGAAATTAACCCCTTATCAGATACATCATTGGCAAATATGTTCTGGCATACAATGAGTTTTTTAATTTTTTTATTTTGAGGTTGGTTTCTTTTGATGTAGTCCCATTTGTTTATTTTTTCCTTTGTTTCTCTTGCCCTAGGATATGTTTCAGTTAAATTTCTGCTATGTGAGATGTCTGAGATTTTGCTGCCTATGGTTTCTTCTAGGATTTTTATGGTTTTGTGACTTATATTCACATCTTTTACCCATTTTGAGTTTATTCTTGTGTATGGTATAAGTTGGTGGTCTAGTTTCATTCTTTTTCCATGTACCTGTCTAGTTTTCCCTATAGCATTTATTGAAGAGACTGTCCTTACTCCATTGTATGCTCTTTCCTCCCATGTCAAATTTCAATTGAGTATAATGGCTTGGGTTGATTTCTGGGTTCTCTGTTCTGTTCCATTAATCTATATGCCTGTTCTTGTGCTAGTACCAGTCTGTTTTGATTACAGTTGTTTTGTATTTTAATTTGATATTTGGTATGTGATCCCCCTACTTTGTGCTTCTTTTTCAAGATTGTTGTGGCTATTCAGGGTCTTTTTTTGCTTTGTTTTGTTTCATATAATTTTCTGGAGTATTTGTTCTAGATCTGTGAAATATACCATTGATATAATTGAACTGAATCTATAAATTGTTTTGGGTTGTATGGACATTTTAATGATGCTAATTCTTCCAATCTGTGAACACACTAGGTGCTTCCACTTATTTACATATTTTTGTTTCTATTTTCAGTGTCCTGTAGTTTTCTGAGTACAGGTTTTTTACCTCCTTGGTTAAGTTTCTGTCTAGGTATTTTAATTTTTTGTTGCACTCATAAATGGGATTTTTTTTTTTTTTTTTTTTTTTTTTTTTTTTTTAGTTTTTCCTTCTGAGAGTTCATTTTTGTGTATAAAAATGCCATAAATTTCTGGATGGTAATTTTGCATCCTGCTATTTTGCAGAATTAATTTATTAAATCTAGTAGTTCTTTGGTGGAGACTTTTTTTTTTTTTTTTGGTATCCTCACCTGAGGAGGGATAGAAGGAGGAAGAGAGAGAGAGAAACATCAATGTGACAGAGACACATCGAGTGGTTGCCACCCATACGACCTCAACTGGGGCCAGGGACAAACTTCAACTGAGGTACATGTCCTTAGCGGGAACCAAATTCAGGACTCTGTGGTCCACAGGCTCATGCTCTAATCACTGAGCCAAAAAGGTAGGGCTTTGGTGGAGTCTTTAGGGTTTTCTATGTACAATATCTTTTTCTTTTCTTTTTTTTTTAATCCTTACCTGAGGACATTTTTCCATTTTTTGTTCAGACACAGTGGGAGGGAGAGAAAGGAAGAGAGAGAGAGAGAGAAACATCGACATGAAAGGGACACATTGAGTGGCTGCCACCCGCATGACCAACCAGGACCAGGGACAAACTGCAACCAAGGTACTTATGCCCTTAGTGGGAACCAAATCCTGGTCTCTCTGAACCGCAGGCTGACATTCTAACCGCTGAGCCAAACTGGCCAGGGCTACAATATCTTTTTAATGTACAAATAATGACAATTTCAATTTCTCCTTTCCAATTTGGATACTTTTTTATTTTTTCTTCTTGTTTGATCACTGTGGTTATGACTTCCAGTCATATGTTGAATAAGAGTGGTGAAAGTGGACATACCTGTCTTGTTCCTGTTCTTAAGGGAAATGCTTTTAGTGTTTGCCCATTGAGTATGATGTTTTTTGCCCATTGAGGCTGTAGGTTTGCCCATTGAGGCTGTAGGTTTGTCATATATGGCCTTTCTTACGTTGAGATATGATCCCTCTATTCCCATTTTGCTGAGAAATTTTATTAAAAACGGGTGCTTGATTTTGTTGAATGCTTTTTCTGCATCTATTGATATGATCATATGATTTTTATCTTTCATTTTGTTTATATGATATATCACATTTGTTGATTTGCTAATATTATACCAGCCTTGAATCCCTGGGATAAATCCCACTTGGTCATCATGGATCCGATTTGCTAATATTTTGTTTAGGATTTTGGTATTTATGTTCATCAGGGATATTGGTCTGTAATTTTCTTTCTTTTTAGTGTCTTCATGTGATTTTGTAATTAGAATAATTTGGCTTCATAAAAAGAGCTTGTAGTCTTTCTTCCTCTTGAATTTTTTGGAGTAGTTTGAGAATAGGTGTCAGTTTTTTTTAAAATATTTGGTAAAACTTCCCTGTGAAGTTGTCTGGTCCAGGACTTTTGTTTGCTTGGAGTTTGTTGTTGTTGTTGTTGTTGTTTTAATGCTCTTCAGGTTTTCTGATTCTTCCTGATTCAGTTTTTGGAGATTGTATGTTTCTAGGAATTTCTCTCTTTTGCCCAGGTTGTCCAATTTGTTGGCATATCATTTTTTGTAATATTTTCTTACAATCTGTTGTATTTCTGTGATGTCATTTGTGATTTCACTTCTTTTGTTTCTGATTTTATGTATTTGGGTCTTCTCTCTTTGGTTTTTGATGAATCTAGCTATAAGCTCATCAACCTTGCTTATCTTTTCAAAGAACCAGCTTTTGGTTTAATTGATCTCTTGTATGGCTTTTTTAGACTCTATATCATTTATTTCTGCTCTAATCTTTATTCTTTTTCCTACTTACTCTGGGCTTTTTGGTTGTTCTCATTCTAATTCTTATAGTTTTAGGGTTATATATTTCATTAGAAATTTTTATTCTTTCTTGAGGGAGGCTTGCAGTACTATGAACTTCCCTCTCAGGACTGCCATTGCTGTGCCCTATAGAGATTTTGGATGTTGTATGGTCATTTTCATTAGTTTACAAGAAGTTTTTTTATTTATTTCTTTATCTCATTGGTAGCCCATTCATTGTTTAATAACATGCTATATACCCTCCTTGTGTTTGAGTGTTTTTGAATCTTTTATTGTAGTGATTTCTAGTTTCATGATGCGATCCAAGAAGATACTTGATATGATTTCAATCTTCTTGAACCTGTTGAGACTTATTTTTTATCCTAACATATAATCTTTCTTTGAGAATATCCCATGTGCACTTGAGAAGGACGTACATTCTCTAGCTCTGAGGTGAAATGTTCTGTAAATATCAGTTAAATCTACTTGACCTAGTGTGTCATTTGGGGTTACTCTTTTCTTGTTGATTTTTTGTCTAGAATATCTATCCAGTGATGTCAGTGAGGTATTAAAGTTCCTTACTGTGAGTGTAATAATGTCAATCTCTCCCTTAAAGACCTCCAAGAGTTTTTAAATTTATTTAGTTGCTCCTATATTGGGTGCATATATGTTTAGCAGAGTTAAATCCTCTTGTTTGATTGATACTTTTAATATTATGTGGTGACCTTCTTTGTCTCTTGTTATGGCCCTGGCTTTGAAGTCTAATTTATCAGATATAAGTATTGCTACCCCTGCTTTTTTTGAATTTCTATTTGCATGGAAAAAATTTTTTCCATATCTTTGCTTTCATCCCGTGTGAGTCTTTTGTTCTGAGGTGGGTCTCTTGTACATAGCATATATGTCAATCATGTTTTCTTATCAATTGAGCTACCTTGTGTTCTTATTTATTGGCATTTTTATTTTTTATGTCTATGTTTCTCTCACTCTTTCTTCTTATCATTATAGAAGTCCTTTGAACATTTTCTTGCAGTGCTGGTTTGGTGGTAATAAACTCCTTTAGCCTTTTTTTTTTCTTTTTTCTGGGAAGGTCTTTATTGCACCTTTTCCTTTGAATGATAGAATAGTCTTGTTTTCAGATTTTTGCTTTTCATTACATCGAATACATTTTGCCTTTCCCTTCTGACCTATAATGTTTCTGTGAAGAAATCATCTGACAACCTTATGGTAGCTTTGTTTGTAGCTATCAAATTGCTTTTCTCTTGCTGCCTTTAAGATTCTCTCCTTTTCTTTAATTTTTGGAATTTTGATTATGATGTGTCTTGGCATGGGCCTTTTTGGGTTCTTCTTGCTTGAACCCAAACACTCCTTTGTGCTTCCTGAACTTGTTTGCCTTTTTCCTTCACCAGGTTAGGGAAATTTTCTGCCATTGTTTCTTCAACCAGGTTTTCTGTCCCTGGCTTACTTTTTTCTCCTGGTATTCCTATGATGTGGATATTGTTGTTTCATATTATTTCACAGCTCCCTTAAACTGCCCTCCTGTTTATCATTTTTTTTTGTCTTTTTTGTTCTCTGATTAGGTGTTTTTTTCCTACCTTGTCTTCGTATTTGCTGATCCAGTCCTCTGCTTCCTTTAATAGGTTGTTTATTACTTCCATATATTCTTTATATGTGCTCTACTATTCTTTATTCCTAACTGGTTCTTTTTTCATGCTCTTGAGCATCCTTATAATCATTACTGTATACTGTATTTCTGATAAATTACTTATCTCTGTTTCATTTAGCTCTTCTTCTGGAGAATTATCTTGTTCTTTTATTTGGGGCTTGTTTTATTGTCTCCTTATTTCGGCTGCCTGTTTTGTTCTTTCTGTGTGATAGGTAGTATTGCAATGACTCTCAGTCTTGGTCAGGTGTCCTTATGTAGTAGGTGACCTGTGGGACCCAGTGGCACAGTCTCCCTGATCACCAGACCTGGGTGCTCTAATAGTGTCCTTTGTGTGCATTGAGTGAGCCCTCCTATTGTAATGGAGTCTTGATTGCTATTGGCTTGTTTGTGCATGGGCTTGACCCTCAGGCTGGCCTACAGTCAGGCTCAACCCTCAACACAGCATACAGGCTGCTGTGTAGGTGATTATCATATGAAGCAGAATTCACCTCAGTAGGATTTGGAGCCTCCTACCATCTCCCTGTGGATATACTGCTTATGAAGCTTTTTGGATCCTGTTCTGTTGTCCAAAGCTGGCCACCGGGTTCATTGGTTTGGGGCCTCTTTGAGGGGGTGTCTCTGGTACAGGCTAATGTCAGATGATGTTTGTGACTGGCCCTGAGTACAGCTATCTACAGCTTGTGGCTCCCTATGCTATGGCTGTATGTGTGTGGAAAGGACCGATCTGTGCACCAAGGTCTGCTTTTACTAGCTGTGAGTCCACGAGCAGTCAGGCAAAACTCATTGCACCTAGAGGTATACCTCTACCTACAGGCTCACTGTTAGTCTCAGTCACTTAATGAGCTTCAGGATATAGTCGTCAGCAAGGCATAAAATCCACATGGTGAGGTGAGAGATTTCCAGCACTATTGCTTCACCCCAGGCTAAATCTCCCTGGTTGGTAAAGGTCTGCCTGAGAAAGATGGCTTCTGTAGCATAGGGGAATGACTCAGCACAGGGATCCTGGCGACTGTCCTCTCAGCTCTCTCCCCAGAGCCACCAACCCCAGATTCTCATCACATAACTATAGGCAACACTGCCCTCCTTCTGAACCCAAGGTTAGTGGCAGCAAATAAAATTTAGTATGTTAGCTGTTTAAAAGAATGCCTGTGTTTCTGGCCATCTCTCCCTGCCAGACAGAACCCCTTGTGCTTTTCAGAGACAGATGTTTTGTGGGCACCTTTCCTGGTTCTTTTACTCTGGACTAGGTAGCCCAGCTTGGGGCTTAGACCCGAGACTTCTGAGGGGGAATCCCCCTCAGCTGAGATATCTCTCTAGCACTTCAACTACTGCCTGTGGGAGCCCAGCCAGCCCTCTCGTGCCCCTGCACTTCCTACCAGTCAGTGTGGGCTCCTCTTTACATCCTTGGTTTTAAGGGTTCTCTCTAGCTAGTCTTCATTTGGTTATTTAGGATGCTTATTCTATAGTTTAGTTGTAATTCTAGTTTGGTCCCAGGAGAAGGTCAGTGTAGATTCCACTGATTCCACTGCCATCTTGGAAATCTCCACACATTTCAGTCATAATGACATTTTGGTTACCTGCTGACTGCATCATGTTTACCACAATGATTTCATAAGGTTATAATGGAGCCAGAAAATTACTATCAAAAACAGTGACTTATTTTCTACAAGAATCATAGATTACTAGATGTGCTTTTTGTGCTTTTCTGTAACTATTAAAAACTGTTTTCCTCTAGGATATTAGGGTATAATTTGTAGCAACCAATACCCTTTTTTGTGCCTTCATGCTTCATTATGAGATTTTGGGCCTCCCTCTTGCATCTGTAGACTGCAGCAGTAATCTGTACACAGCATGATTATTACCCTTACAAGGTTGCTATTGTTTTATTTTATTTAAACAAATTTATTTTTCTTTATTGATTTTAGAGAGAGAGGAAGTGAGAGGGAGAGAAAAATGGAAACATCGATCAGTGAAAACATCGATGGCTGCCTCCTGCATGCCCTGCATTGGGGATTGGGCCCACAACCTGGGCATGTGCTGAACCGGCGACCTCTTGGTGCATGGGTCAACACTCAACCACTGGACCACACTGGCTGGGCAGTTGCTATTGTTTTATGTGTCCTTGTCCCACAATACATTGGAAGACTGGCACCATGCTTTATTAATCCTTTCTTATTTTCCTAGCAAAGTGCCTGACACTCAAAGGCACTCACTAAATGCTTAGTGACTGACTCCTGCCTGCTGTCCCCTGTCACAAGGCATTGTTTTGCCTTCCTTGTTGTCTTTGGAACTCCATTCAGCTATTCTGAGTAGTTGCTACCTGCTCATAAATCTAATCCCTAGTCTTATTGGGGTTTCTGGACCTGTATCTAATGTTGTCCCTCTTCCAAATACTTTTCTTTTTCTTTATTTCTACTCTATTTTTATCTGACCTCTGGGATTTTCTAAATAACCTACCTCTATTCAATCTCTCTATCTATTTCAGAGTATCACTTTATTTTCAAGGATAGAGCAACCAAGCATGTCTAAACTATGAGCCTTTTGAAGGCTTCTTAGAAGATAATTTGTAGCTAGTTAACCAGTGGATGCTTATTTACTGACAGAGTGCTCTTTTGTGTTGGACATAGTAGGATATATTCTAGTCTACTTGCCTGGTTGCAGTTTCCAAAACTCAAATGTTGCTTGATCATAAAAAATAATTTATTGGCTTGACTAATTGGTAGAGGGTAGTAGAGTATGACTTTATGCACAGTTGGATCCAGGATCTGCTAGCCAGACTCTGTCTCCTTTCTATAGTTCAACTTACTTCTTCCCATTCTGTGGCTTCATTTTCAGGAAAGTTTCTCCCTACAGCATGAGAAATGACTAATGACAACCTCAAGTTTATCTCTCTACAACTCAAGATTGAAAAGAGAGACCTCCTTTCTCCCTTTCAGCATCTATATTACACATTTTTTTAGAGAGGGTCATGTACCCAAATATAAATGATGAACTCTATAAATTACCATTAGGGAATAGAGAATTATCTTTTGCCAGCCTGAGGCATCTGCTCACCTTGATTGATGGACTGACCCAGACTGTGTGTAGGTGGAGAGTCCCCTCAAAGGAGGAGATGCAGGGCAAACATAAGTGTTCTGTGTCACTGAAGACAGAGAGTAGCTACTCATGTATAGAGAGTTAGTTCAAGAAAGAAACAAACTAACTAAAAAAAGACCAAAGCTTCATATCACAGGTTCAAATACATTATCTTTCAAAATATGTAGACATAAGGTGGCTTCAGAGTTACATTCCATTTACCTCTTTTTATATGAGCTAGTCTCCTCCTTCCATGCCCTCTCTGTTTGGCAACATTCCCAGCCTATGGAAGGCATTACCTAATGGTCTGCTGGAGTAAACTGCAACCAGAATATCAGGTTTATATTTGTATCCCTACCTAAATAAATAGAATATTTCAGATTAAGATTGGCCAGGTATCTCTGAGAGATTTTGTCTTTCTGTAGCTAGATGAAACAGTATGAAAAATACTTTATTTAGTCTAAGTATGCAGGTTATCTTGCTACTGATAAACCTTACTCATGCAATAATAGGCAAACCACCATGTTTCCCATAGAAAAAAGATGTAGTTTACTGTTGTCTAATGTCTTTGTTGACATTAGGTTTTGAATTACAAGGAATTGCTTACAAATAACATTTGCTTTGGAGTGTTCCTACTTTATACTGTAAGAATAAATCCACTGTTTCTAAAATGAAGTATTTTCATTTTCTTTTAAAACTATGGTAATTTATTATATGAAATAGCACATTAACTTCTGGAAGTTAAATAACTTTCATTGTGAATCTGGCAATTTCCTTATAAATAAACTATCAAGTATGATTCAGCCTTGATTCTGATTTAGAAATTTGAAAGTTCTTTTCCTCTGTAGTGCCATAGGGGAGCATCTGGCTGATGTGCTTGATCTGAGATGGCATCTGCCTCATTAATATATACATTTTTTAATGGAATATATTGTACCCAAAATGATTCTGACTTTCCTTCTTACCTGTGAAATGAATTTTCCTCTAGTGGCTGACTGTTATGTTTGCTCATTTCATTTTAGGTGAAAACCATATGTCTATGATTGCAGGCAGAAAGTCTCATAGATTTCAGTGGGCGTAGAGTGTTTCAGGATATCAAGAAAGTCCTCTCCTAAAGGAGAAGTCTGCTGAGTTTTAATGAAATTCTCTCCATGCTACCCCCATGAATCCCATGCTCCCTTTCTGCCCTTGCAGTCTTTATTAAGCAAAGGGAATGAATCCTAGATTTGTCTGTTTTAGACACAGGAAATATAGTTGAAATAGTCAGATCCAGTAGATCTCTAAGAAACATCTATAACTATAGCTCCCATTCTTGAGCAGGAGATAAAAGTCGATGCGATATGATTCATTCGTCTAGGCATGCTGGTACCAACTACAAGGTGGTTTTTGAGGTTTTGCTCTGTCTTAGCTTAAATAAAATGAGTCGAATTTGGTTTTCTGTTAACATGTTTCTTTGTGACTATGATATGTAGGCTTTTTTTAAACACCTTAAACTAATGAGGTGCGAGTGAGAACTGTGGGAAAATAACTTAAAAGAACAGACTGGGCCATGCTGTAGAAATCAGCATTGAGACATGTCTTTTACTCAGAAAAGATAGAAAGAAAAATTTAAAAGTAAGAAGTGACAAACTCATGAGAGAAACTTCAGGTATAAACCACAGAACTGTCTTTAGGAATGCATGGTATATAAAATACTAACATTAATATTTATTTTAATAATCATAATCATAATAGTTTGCTAAAGGTGATTGAGATTTTATCACATATAGTTCAGTGTAGTCTCCTAAATACTTTCAAGTGTTTCATTTATATCCTTAACAGCTACCTATGGCACAGGTAGTAAAATTATTCCCATTTGACAAGTAGTGACACGGATGTACAGGTTGAGTAACTTGTTCAGGGTCTAACAGGAAAGATTTGCACCCAGGTAATCTTCATATATGGATAGTTAACATACCCTTGCCTCATCTTGTAAAAGAACTTCCATTATATATGCACGTTTATAAAAATTTTGCCCCAAGGTACATTTTAAATTATATGTAATTTGGGAGAAAATGAAATGGGAACTTAAGGTGCTGGGCTTTGTTCTTGAGCGTTAAATGAGAGTGTGGGGACTCCATTTTCAGCAGTGGCCAATTAGCTTGTTTGGGACCATTGTTCACTTAGAACAACTAGGCAATCTGGAAGGGCTGAGGGGTATCAGTTTGAAAGCACTGAAATTTTTGTAAGACAGCAGGAATTTGTGGGGCTAATATCTCAGGCATAAGACAGCCCAACAAGAGTAGTTTAGTCGTTAGTTCAGCTTTTCTCTTTCAGGCATTTGCTGAATCAAAAGTGTCATTGGGGAAGCTTAAAGGAGAACCGGACCTTGTGAAAAACCATGAAGCTTTGGAATCCATGTCCTGCCAAAGAAGAGGAGCCCTGGTAAACAACTCAAGCTTTCTATTGTAAGAGTGAACCTGAAAGAGACCAGTTCTCACAGTGACTGAAACCCTGGAATGAAGTAATCTCTTCCTAACCCATTCATCTTCCCAGAAGCAAAATTAGATCCTCTCGAGGACAGTAACATCAATAAGAGCCTCAGATGTTCTCTATAATTTGTCATTTATGGTGTTATGCAATTAAAAATAACCAGGTACTCCAAAACACAGGATTTAACTGAAAATCAATAGGACAGAAAGCATAATAATAGTAACCCTTAGGTGATTCAGATATTGGAGTAGTTTAACATTAATATAACATTAATCAAAGAACATTAATATAACCTTAAGTTCAGAAAGGAAAAGAAGGAATGGAAAACACAAAACATAAGAATTGGAAGGTCTAGCTTACATAATTGTAGTCCCAGAAAGACAGGAGACAAAGAGGCAGAAGTAATAGTTGAAGAGATAATTACGAAAATTTGTCCAAGATCGACAAACAACTTGAGGCTACACATGTGAAGAAGATTTATGAACCTAATCATGATAAATCCAAGGAGCGTTTAAGCACACTGCAGCCAAACTGTTAAAAATCAAAGACAAGGCATTCTTAAAAGCAGCCAGAGAGGAAAGACATGTCACCTTCAACGGAGGGCAGCTGCCTCCCAACAGAAGCTTAAGTCAGTGCATTGACATCTTCAAAGTACTGAAAGTATTCACCAACTTACAATGATGATGAAAGTTATTTTTATACCCCCCCCCCAAAAAAAAAAAGGCTGAGGAAATTAATTACCAGTACAGTTGCACTAAAGGAATACTAAAGGGCGTACTTTAGGCAAAAGAAAAATGATCCTAGATAAATCATGAAAGTGCAAGAAGCAATGAGGAGTAATGGCAAGGGTAAAGCTAAATAAAAACTAACTGTGAAAAACAAAAATAGTAGTAGCTTTTGGGGCCTCACCTAGACATTAAAAATGCATGACAGCAGTAGCACTTGAATCAGAAGTCAAAGGTGTTTTAAGTTTCTTGAGTTTTTTGGAAGTGGTATAAGTACAAGTTGATCTTGAACTTCAGTAGTTCAGAGAGCCATGTCATAATCTCTGGGGCAATCCTGAAAAGAATACAAAAGAACGTACAGATAACAGCTACTGGCATGAAAATTAAAATAATAAAAACACTCAGACCAGAAGGGGACATTAAAGGGGAGAAAAATTACCAAAGAACAGGTGGCTCGATAGAAAGATCAAGCCCAAATATAGCTATAATTATACTAAATATATGAAAAGTAGAGCTTCACTTCCAGGGCCAAGATTGTCAGATTGGCTATAAAGGACAGGAATAAAAGCCCATTTGCTGCTTATGAATCTTAACTATAAAGAAAAAAGTATGAAAACAAAAAGTTGCAGCCCCTAAATCAAAGAAAAGCCATCATGCAAAACTGAAATCAGAAAAAGTCAAGGCAAGAGGTATTCGTACCAATAAGAAACTCCATACTGCTAAATGTTTCCATATAACAGGAAAATAGTATTCTTCTAAATATTACCTGCCTAAGAGCATAACTTCAAAATTTACAAAAGACAACATGTTACCTAATATTCCGATGGTTGACTGTTAAGACTAGAATTGTCCAAAGGCAGAACTGGTAGCTGTGAGAGCAATGGGGAGATATTGATACTGCTCCATCATTACATCGCTTTCAAATTCAGTCAAGGTCATTAATTTCCACAATCCCTTTCAAAGAGAGGGATGTTTTCTGTCATCTCACTTACATAGTTGGGGAAATGGAGCACAGGGCTCTGTGTGAGGTGGGAGAGGACAGACTCGATCTGCCTTTCCCAGGGGTTGAAGTTGAAGCTTGGGTAGGCCATCCCTGGTAGCTTCAGGTAAAGTCAAGAATTGATAGTAAGGCTATATGCTTCTGTACCATTGGTGGAAATATCTTGAGTCTAGAAGTAAAAAACTAAAGCATCCGAGGTGAGTGAGAATCTCACCTTTCTTCCTTCTTTAGTATTTCATCCAGTGCATCAGAAATGTGAATGTCAAGAAAATAGCACTGGATTTCTGAACCTTTACTTCATTTTGTTTCCCACATTCCAGTTATTCATTGCCTAATGAAACATCTCCACTGACTAGAAGTGATGGAGACATGTATGTGCCTTTGGAAGGGAAATACAGAACTTGAAAAATAAATATTCTTGAAAGAAATTAAAATAATAATCTTTACCAATCTGATTCTCACTAGAACTGCTGTTGTCCACCAAGATAAACAGCTTCAATTTGGGAGCAGATTTTTTCTAATCAGGTTTACAGCTTTGAACGTCAATAAAAACTGATTTTGTAAGTTGTTAGTCAATGGATTACGTTTCGGTCTGGTTGTCTTTTCATTTGAAGAAGCCTAGCTAATGAGAGCAGGTGTTGGAGAGGAAATGAGCCATAAAGTGATCGCTGTCTGTTGGCCCTAGACTGCTGAATTGGCCGTTTGTTAGGATGCATTTCAGGATTTCCCTCTGACATTCCACAGAAACAGAACATTTAAACAGCCATATTAGTTTTTATGTACCATAAGAGAATGAAAGAAAATAATTCCTTTAGCTAAAGGAAATAATGGATGTAGTTGCTTTTGAAGAAATGGTTGTTTTTCATTTTTCAGTAATTGTCATTCTTGTTTTACTGTGTGACCTCTGGTTTTTATTGCTGAAATACAGGAGAAATAAGAACATATTAGGAAACGAATTCTATGAACTTTCAATTCTGGTCTCACACTTCTTTTTTCCTCTCTTGGCTGAAGTGGAAATAATGAGACTCTAGTATGTTACCCCTTTATACTTCTGCAAAGGTTCTGCTTAGCTTTTGTAAAAATCAAGTGAATTCTCCATGTAAAATCTTGACAGACCTTGTCAAAAAAAATTCAGTGTAAAAAATGTGATGGAGCCTAATTTCATTTTACTTGAAACTCCATTACAGAATAAAAGTTTGTAGTAGAAAATACTGGTAACTATTTGAAAACACAGGTACCAGAACAGAAATAATCTTTGATTTACTTCCTAACCTTAAAATGCTATTTAAAGATGAATCTAATATCTGGGAGTGCACACATGAGATTGTTAGCCTTTGATCACCTCTGAGGCATGGAATTAAAGATTTGCAAGAATGTGAGACTTTTAATTTTTTACTCTTTAAACTTTGGAAATGTTAGAATTTTTTATACTGGTATATCATTTTTAAAAGGGATTTTTAATAACCGAGAAATTTTCTTTTGTAAACATTATATTATTATAAAGGAGAAGCTTCACTCAGCAGATTAGACTTTTGATCTTTGTTTGACAGATTTATTTTTAAGAAATAATTTTTAATAAGTAACCATTTAAATATGTGTCCTTGGAGGTGACATAGCAATATCCCTTGCCTTCAGACACAGGCATGGCCACCAACTTCCCTAGGCAGATGCGTGTGTTATACTGAAAAGTTTGCCGGGGAGAATTTATAGTGTTATCTGCCATGAGAATATTCTTGAGTATTCTGTTGTAAGTGACTTGTGCTATAATATAAGCCACTTTGTTCCCCTTATCCCCTTAGTAGAGGAGAAGAGCTGGTTACTTGCCTCTGTGTACATAGCCTCTTAAAGTGGTGCATTAGGGTCTTCACTTAAAGCTCAGTGCCCTGAACTATGTCCCAGACATTCTGTGATGTGCTTGACAAGTGTAATGAATGAGACATGGTCTCCAGTAGCATTGTAGGCGTGGGGCTCAGGCCTTGAGGCTTGGGAAATACTGCCTTGTCCACATTTCCACCAACACCCCTCTGTTTTGTGGGACTGCTCTCTATCCACAAAGGTCCCCTTGCTCATTTTTTTGTGTGTCTATCATATTTGGGGGGTGAGGTGAGACTCACACAAGAAAGGAAGGTGACCATGATACAGTTCGAGTCACAAAGACTTAGGAACTGCCTTGCCTTTGTATCCCATCTCAACCCTTGTGTGCTGAATAATTTGGGGCAACAGACTTCCCCTCACTAAATCTCACTGTGTCATTTGTAAATATGAAAATAATAATACTGAACTCACCTTGAAGTTTTTTGTGACTAAGTGAGTTTTTGTCAGCAAATCAAGAATGGATCAGCTGCTTAGTAATCAAGCTCCCAAAAGACTTGTGTAAAGTTAAATTCCATTGTATTACTTTGCAATGAAAAAACTATAACCAATCAGAGAGAAGACTAGGTTCGTATGGCAAACACATTAACTACTAAGGGAGATAGTGTGTAATTTAGGAACACAGAATCAAAGTAAGCAGAATTAGTGATATAATTAAAATGTTTAATGTTGCCTAGGAGTTTGGCCAAAAGTGTCATCCCCACAGTGACCTACTGGTCATTGCATAAAAAGTACAGACTTGCAAATCAAATGCACCTGGGTTTGGATAGTACTGGCCTTGGTGACTTAGAGTAAGTCATTATTTCTCAGCTTCTGCAAAATGGGTATGAATACTGTTCATCAGCCCAGTTCAAGTATTAATTATTCAATGTATATAATGTCCTATACTGCTAGGCATTCTTATTTTTCCTTCTAAATATTGAGCCATAACAGATATGTGATTAGTGATGTTAACATCATGCAATAGTCTGGACTCCCTTTAGCTTTCCATAGGAATAGAAAAGTTTTCAGGTGCCTGCTCTATTCTTATTTATGCTTATTTATATCATGTTGTCCTTGTTTATATCATGCTTGCCTTGAAAACAATAGTCAGTTGTCCTGATAGCAAAAGTTTAAAAAGAAGGTTTACATATTTTACATCTATATACTCAAAGACATGCAAAGCAACTACAGTAGCAATTCTAAAAATGGACATTGATAAACCATTCTTAGTAATGTTCATAAGTACTTAACCAATTAAAGAGGTCATCATAATGTCATTTATATGCCTAAACAGTATCACTTTGGTGCATTTTCAAGGGGGAGAGGGGCATGCTTTCTTTGTTTACACAGAAGTAATACTCGCCTCAAATACATCTGACATTTAAAACTCACAGACAGGAGCAGTATCTCCAGCCAGACTTTCCTTACCTTTGCTCCTAAAACTACTTTTTGGAGAACCTGTGCATTCAGAATGCTTTCACAGTTCCTCTGTACTTTCCTTCTCATTTTCCAAGTTCAGGTGCCATCTCTTTCTGGGAAACCCTCCTTGACTCCTGTGAGAGAATTCCTTGATGACTTCTCTCTGTTGTGGGAGATCAGTGAAGGTCTCTGCGTTGAGGAGTAGTGTAGAGGCCCACGGCTGACGGGCCCAACTGAAAAGCTCTCTGTGGCATGCTTAAGACATCGGATTCCATCCTACAAGCAACTGGGAAACTAGATTTTCAAACCTCAAAATAAACAAATTAATTTTTTAAAAATTGTGTTAAAATAAGCAGTCTGGGTCTGCTTGGCATTGTGATCTAATAATCATACTAACAGATATGCTTACAACTGGGACATCAGCTTCAAGGATTCTGCATGAAGTAAATCTTCATGCAACAGTTGATTGTTGTAGGAAAGAATGATTACAACACATGCATGATTAATTTGCTGAAAGAGGAATGAGACTGTACCTGTGTTTACCTTTCACTTTGGGGTTTCTAAAAAAAAAATGGGCCTTTGACAGCAAAACTGTGTCTTTCTATTTGGTCTGCAAGTAGGTATCCTCAGTGCCCAGCCTCCTCTGGGATGTTCATCAATCACATTACCTCTCCAGTGGTAGGCCCACTGTTTTGCTTATTTGTATCTGTTACTACAGTTAGCTTTTCTGTTCCAATATGGCACCAGAACAGTGCCCTGGAATATAGACATTGGAGGTGTGGGAAGGACTCAATCTAATATTTCTTCAGTGTTCATTCCTTAGAGCTACAGAGAGAGATCGAGAAGCAGATGATGAGACCCTCACAAAAGTGGTACTTTTAACTGCTGCTAGAAAAGGAAGAGAGGGTGAATCTTCCTTTTGAATCTTTCCAACTTTTCAGGTTATAAGGATCCTTCTGCTTGGTCCTGAGGATTCCAGCAAGTAAATCAAAGGCAATTATCTTAAATCCATCTTGGATTGTTTTAAGGATTTAAATCTTGATGTGGACTTTACTTTTCTTATCAAATAGAGTAAATAAAGCTGATGTATCAGGGATTGTCACATTTTGAAAGAGTGCAGAATTCCTTCACCAATGCTAGTTTGAAATGCAGGACTTAGAAGCTGGAACATTAAATCCTTGCAGCAAAATCTACTTTTATTGTGATGAGAGTTACCATTGTAGTATAATTTAATTTATTTTAATAAAATGTATATATAAATGTGTATATATATATATATTGCTTACCATAATGCCTGGGACTCTTTTGGAGAGAAATATTGAAGTAAAAATAAGAACTATAGCTATCATAATGGGGAATCATGATCCTTCTAGGTCAGCTCCCTGTGTGCCATGCATTAGATAGAGAATGTGACATTGTTTCTGAGAACCTATTATGTGTTAGCTGGTATGTCAAGATGCTGAGGATATCTTTGAACAAGTTCCTCTGGAGATGACAGCTCAGTGGACAACTGGCCAATCAGTCTGCAGTCAAGAGAGGGATACTTCATGATTTAATTTACTTGTTACTCTAATCATATGACTGCTCTAAAAACATTGCATTCTTTGTTTGCAGAAGAGAGTCCCTGAGCAGTTAGTGAGTCCTGCAGTCCTGCCCCAGACTACAGGAAATGTGAAATACAGGAATATAAATGAGATTTGAGCAGTTTCACTTAGGTCACAACTCTAATGACAACTAACCAAGGCAAAAGACCTCTACTTACTAAGACCTGTACTTACTTGTTTTGTGTAATGAATCATGTAAAGGTGAAGCGAAGTGTTTAAGGTCTGCTAGATCCACATATATGCATAGATGTATGTGATACATGCATTAATGTGCACATTGTGCTGGGCCTAGTGTTCTAAGAATTTCTGTATGTAGTTTTCTGCTGGGTTTCACTGATACTACCTCTAGTAAAATACCTCTGCCTGCTGCATTCTCTAGACATAGAAAAGAGGTTTCTAGTTTTATGCTTCATGGTAGCAGCCATGTCATTATGGTGCCTCTGCTGGGCCAGGTAGGCCTGCTGTTATGGCTCTCCTACACTCTGATGTCACTTGTGATCAAGAACCAGCTCTCTTATGTCATGCACAAGGACTTGCCTATGTTTCTGAGAGCCAGTGCTCCCTGGGACCCCCTAACACTCTCTGTACCCTTGATCCTCACAGCAGAAGCCACTCCTGTGGTGGGACTCAGCCAACAGGGGAGCCAAGGACCAATCAGAAATATGTGGGGGAGGAGTTGTTGTCCATGAGGGAAATGGGCCCATTGGAAGAGACAAGATCTGGTGAATAAATTATTCTTCCATGGCAGACTGTGTAGGACTTGATACACCGTGCTGGTGAGAAATCTGTCCAGGTCAGTAACAGCTCCCTTCTCTTCACTCTCACTCCCCTGCTCTTCCCCTTCATGCCTGCCTTCTCACTACCCTTCGCGGGAAGCTGGGAAGCCTTTTACTAAGGCCCTTTTTTCAAGGGAACCATGGATAAGGTGGAGGTAGAGGACTAGTGGAATTGTTTCACATTGGAGAAATTTATGGAGAATTTTCCCACTGTTGTTAAATTGTGAGCATTTCTATCATATATCTTAGATGTTCTTCCTTTAGTTTGGGAGAGAGAGAGAGCAGATTCAGATAAAAGATGTTTTTAAGTGTTCAGTGAGGGCCGAACAGGGGTCTGTCTCATTCAACCTCAGGTCCTACGCAAAGTACCTGGTACATGCAACTCAGGAAACCCAGTCACTAAAGTCATGGAGCTCGTGAGCCTTTCCAAGCCAGCATCACCCGCTCAGCCTCTTTCCCTATCTTTTCCAGTTGTCTATTTTATCCCTCTGGAATACTTGTATTTAGCAGAAACAAGGTTTACCCAATATTCAGGGAAATTATCTGAGGAATAACTATTTGACACATAAGGATCTGTGATTTGTACCAAATTTGCTCATGGATTGTGATATCCTTAAGCATGGTAGAAGCCCACTCCTTACTCTGTCTCAATGGCCAGTCTTTGTTTTATAGGCCACCTCTGGTTTCTACTACTGCTATTTCAAAGGGACTAAGCAAACCAGTGTTTTCAATTGTGTTCCATTTGGATCCTTCATCTTGTTAATGTCTGACTCAGATGGCAAACACATCCTTTACAAATACCCCTCTGAGAAAGAAGTAATTTCTGATCTGACCTTCCAATTCCATCCTTTCTTAATTGGTCCTTCCTCGGTGCTTCCCCTATGTATCCTACATACATGCTGGATTCTTAGTTATGCTTTAAACACATTGGCATCCCTGACAGGATGAGACTGTGCTCTCTGAGGCCCAAGGCACTATCCAATGTCCCTTAGCTCAATATCCAGACCATTGAGAAATTCATTCTGAGTGACTGAATGTATGCTTTCTCAGCCTGTAAGCCTTCCCTGCAATTTTTTTTTTAAACTGGAGGTTTGCAGTTCTGTAAATCCCCTAAAAAATTTATGCTTTGTGCTTTTAAGATTCTTCTTATAAAGTAAACAGAACAATTATTAAAATGAAACACACTCAGTATTTATAGTAATATGAAAACTGAGATGAACAATTATTCACTGAGAATTTTCATGTCTTTAGTATTTGAATGCAATCTGGCTTATTGCAGCAAGGCTTGCAAGTGACAGTGTAATATTTTAAAATATTTATACTTGTACCTAATAAGCATTTTCTACAGCTTACTTTGGATAACTTATAAAATATCTACAAAACAAGTTTTAAAATCATCACACTTTAAAGGCTTCTGTTAACAAACTCATATTGAGGTGAGACTCGTTCTCCTTCTGAGGATGTGGTTTGTTTTGGTGAGGTCAAGACATAACGAGGCAGACACACCAAATCTCGAGTGCACAGAGTTATCTATGCGACTGTCTTCTGTCTTTTAACTACAACCCTGTACACTTTTCTTCCACAGAGGAGGTGAGAGGATGGTTGGAGAGTGTTTGGTATTTGTGTGTGTGTGTGTGTGTGAGAGAGAGAGAGAGAGAGAGAGAGAGAGAGAGAGAGAGAGAGAGAGAACAAAACCTTATGTATCCAGGAAGCCAACATTCTGATACAGATAGCAGTGCTTACCAAAAAATCAAAACAAAAAGGAATATTTGTAGGTTATATGTTTGATTGAATATTGAGTAGAAAACCTCTGCTCCAGATTTATATCTATGCAGGTTTCTGATAATCTGTGTTTTTTTTTTTTTTTTTTTTTTTTTTAAACATCTTTAAAATGCAGTGGTTTTAAGGGGAATTATAGAAAGTCACGGACATTTAGAACATGGGTTCTTAATTGTGCTTGGGCATGGGCATCCTTGGCAGACCACTTCTCAGAATGATGTTTTGAAATGCATAAAATAAAATCCACAAGTTTACAATAAAATTTAAATGAAAGAATCTAAATCTTTAAAATATTTTGATATAATAGTGACAATGTCTTTATATGTCACTAAACTAATACTGAATACATGTATTAAGTCTGGTAATTTCAAAGTAGTTAATATTACATGGTAATATGATATGAAAATTTCTGTGATTTCTATCTGCTGACACAGTCCTAGTACTGCTAATGAGATTATTGTTTCTTGCCTATACTATATTTGATGGAAATGCTTCAGTTAGAAGGTATTGATAATTAGGAACTAATTTTGGCCCTGGTCGGTTTGGCTAAACGGTTGGAGCATCGGCCTGTGGACCAGAGAGTCCCGGGTTTGGTTCCCGCTAGTGGCACGTACAAAAAAAAAAAAAAGAACTAATTTTATTCTCATCCCTGATTTTATCCATGAACTTCTCCCAGAGATTTTTCTGACTTCATTGAATGGAGTGGCAAGGAGTTGGGAGGAAGAGAAGTAAACTGGGGCGAGGAAGGTGAAAGCTGCTGGGCTAGTTCTGCTAAGAACACTCATGCCGTCTTTATGATATTGAACATGCTAAGTGCACCTACTCAGTAAATGTGACTAAGTCTCTGAATAATTTCACCTTCATTTGAATATAAGAGAAAAAAATCCCTTTCATTAAATACAGAATCATGACATGTGCAGTCACACACACCTTGGCGTACAGCCAGCCTGAGTAAATGACCTGAGGATTAGGGAAGGGTAGGACCTGCAATCTCTCTAAGTATATTAGGTTATTAGAAGTTGCCAAAGTAGAGACTGGCCAGAAAAAATGAAACATGCACATAGGTAGCTGCTCAGGGACATTTCTATGGAAACTCTCTTCTGCTTGCTATAATTATACTTTTCTTTCTGCCATTTGGTTTGTAATGGGAAAAGTTTTGCAATAACATTGATCATCAGAATTTGATCACCCTCTTACTTAAGTGCTTGTTTTTTTTGTTTTTTTTTTTAAAGTGTAAAAATGTAATATAAACTGTGAGTTTGAGGTGGTTTCATGTGGGTAGATGTGTATGATAAGGCTTTACTTTTTATTTTTAAAACGTCCCTAGGTAAGAAATTATCTTTTCTTTCTAAAATGACTAGTAAGTGGCAATTATTAAGCCTATGGTTTTTTTTAGGCATTCTGATTTCTCTGAGCATGTTCCAATAAAAGTATTTATTGGATGCTTTTTATGGTAAGTACACCTGACATTTTGGTTATCCTACCATTGCTAACATTTAATGGCTATGGATTTAGGGACTTTTCTAGTTAAAATCTCACAGATACTTAATGGAAATCCTTTCTAACATTTGATTTACTTATGCCATAATCATTTGCCTTCTTCTCTACTAATTGTATGTATCTGTATATACACACTTAAGGGAGACTTCAGATTATTAATATCCTAATATCCAGCTTTGTTCAGAGTTGTAAGATAATTGTGGTAAGCTGGGCCTGGAACAGGACTGTGGGTTTCAGCCAATTATGCTTTTAACACTATTCACTGCTTGGAAGTAAGCTAAGAGACTCAGATGCCATTCATCCAGTGATTATTCCACCTGTACTATGTTGTTGGCACTGAGGCACATGTGCCAGAGGTAGATGTTGAAAGAGAAGTCCTCTACCTGTGAGGCATACAGACAAGCAGTATGAGGTGATACTAGTGGATGCTGTTGTGTGAACTGTTTGGCACCAGGTGGGAAGAGCAGATGAATCATAAGACTTACAGAGAATCATCCCGAGGGTGCTGGGAGGAAAGAGTAGGGGTTCTCCACACAGATTCAGGTAGAGATGGGAGGAAGGAACAAGCTATACATGACCTTGGAGGTGCAGCTTGTTAGGCAATGATAAATGATTTTTGTTGGTGGAACATAATGTTTAAAGGAGGACTAGCAGAAGCTGAGACTGGGTTTAGAAATTGTACAAAAGGTGGTTCTTTTTTCTTGGTTCATTCATCTAAAGCATAAATATTCTCTCTATCTGTATGAAATGAAATATATGTTATGGCCCTTTAGCTGAGTTTTGAAGGAAAAGAGTTTGCTTCACGTAGAACAGGGAGAATGTTCCAGCAGGATGCTTGGGGAAGACTGCAGTGGTTTGTATTGTAACATGGGAAGAGTGAATGGTCAAAGAAAAATATGAACTGGGGAGGGAGGGCAGCCTGCTGATGCATTCTAACATCAACTCTAACACTGCCTGGGTGTCTTTCAATTCAGCTCAGGCTGGCTATGACTCCCCCGAGTTACCACAGACCCCACAAATTAGGGGCAAAATCCTTTGATTCTGATACTGACTATGCGTAGTTAACATCAGATGCGACAAGTTAAAGAACAAGCCCCCCTAAGACTGCCTTGACTTCAGATGACAGCTGCAAGTAGGGTTTCCAGGTCATCCACATTTCTGTTCAACTTGGCTACACATTTGAGGATTCCCATGATCCCGCTTCATATTCAATAATTCACTAAAATGATTCATAGAACATACACACAAAACACTGCTCTTATGATTAGTTTTATTATAAAGGGTAGAACTCAGGATCAGACAAATGGAAGAAGTCCTGGGGCAAGGTCTGGGGGCAGTGTGGTGGGGCACACAGCTTCCATGCCCTCTCCTCATAGGGTCCGGGCATGCCCCCTCCTGGCACATCACTGGTTACCCCCTGGAAAGCTCCACTGAGTTTTCACATCCAGGCTTTTAATTGAAGTTTTGTTACATAAGAATTACTGATTAAACTATTGGCTGTGAAATGGAACTCAGTTGTCAATCTCTCTAAAGATGTCAACCCTCTAATCAGGTAGTTTGTCTTTCTGGTGACCAGTCTCCAACCAGAAGCTATCTAGTGGTTCCCTGGGTCAGCTCATTATTATCACAAATACACTCCTGTCACTCAGGAAATTCCAAGGGTTTTTTTAAGGTCTGTGCCAGGAACCAGGGACAGACACTGGACATATTATTTTTATTATACCAATGATTAATTGTAGGTGCCATTCTATAACATTCTAGATGCTCAGTGTAAAGGTGGTCTGTGCATTTGCCAACAAAAACATTGGCATTTTATATGTTACTGATTAGATTACTCCAGAATATACCTGTTTGAAAAAAAAGACAAAAAAATGTCTTTCAACAAAACCTTTCCAGTCAAAGGTTATGATGGAAAAAGCAAATGGTATTTCTTGCCATTATTTTTTAGTAAAAGTAATATATATTCTAAATTCAGTTTAAGATGGGATTTATGATTTTTATCTCCTTAAAGGGTAAAGCAGTCACCCTGTCTGGCATTCTTTTATTTGAAGGTGGGAAGTAAGTTGTTTTGCATCAGGGTTTCTAACCCTGTGCCTGGGACTCTTTTGAATGCCAGATTTGAGCAACCTGTCCAGCCTTTTGGTGTCAGTAATGGAGCATATATGGGACCAGATGACTTCCAGCAATCTAGAAGTAAGAATAACCTTTTATTTGGAATATTTTGTTCAGAGCTATCCAAAGCATGATGGAACTAGTTAATACTACATTCTGTTCAGGGAAGTAAATTTCAGTAGCAAACTCTCTGGAAACTTTTGTGAGGTTGTTTGCTTGGGTGAGGCCAAGAACTGAAATGATTCATGAGCAGCAGAGGGACCTATGGGGCCATGAAGTATCAGCTCACCTGGTATCTGGCCATGTGTAGTTGTTTTATAAGCTCCTGGCTAGAAGCATCAGGAATATTCTAAAAGCTAAGGGTCCAGTGTCTTCCCATAGACTTGAGATTGGGCCATTTGTAGGTTAATCTTTGCCATGTCATCATGAAAGCTAATGTTCTGAGATTAAAAGTGAAACTGAAGTTGAAATTACAGCACAGCATGGCTGTCCTTACCATGAAGTTGTCTGGAGAGCTGAATTTTTAAGATGGCTGACAATGGACCTTCTTTGGTACCAGGAATTATTTAACTACTTTTAGGTGAAACTCATTCTGAACTCTACTAGGCATCCCACTGCTTTGTGAGCATATGCTGATGTGTTGGTGGTGAGTGAAGTTCATCATGAAGAATATAAAGGCTTTCCCATAGTGCTGCTGAGAGTAGTGGTGTAGTATATCCGCAATTGCTACATGAGCTGGTCCCGACTGTCCTGTCTATTTTATAGTGTCTTCCCTCTTGGCAACTCATTTTCTTCACCGTTGTCTCCTTTTAGCAGTCTCTTCATTTCTTGTAGATTTTTGAAGATTCAGAAACCAAATAACATGATTTTTGTGCATGTGTGGAGTATAGGCTGAGTCACTTGAATAAGTGAATGGACTTGGGGGATTCTATTTGGCTGTTCAGTTTTTGTTTGTTTGTTTTTTTTGGTGTACTTGCTCTCTCAGACTAAACTTTTCATGTTGCTGAAGAGTAACTGAATTCTAAATAGAGATTGCCCCATCCTTTTATATTTTTATTTCATTGCCTACTAACAAATACAAAGTCTGATAGATAACTTTTATTAAACCAACAGTGATTTTTTAATTTAAAAATATTATAAAAACATTTAAGTTTTTTTTTTTTCTTTTTCTGAACAACTTTTAAGTATTCTTTGTCTCTAGTTCAGTTTTTTCCTCTGTGTGTGGAAGTCAAAAGGTTTAAGAATACTCTCTAAAATGCTCTGGAAAAGAACTGCCTCTCTGGGAGTTAACTCTCACAGGGGTAAAGTAGCTTTCCAACCCCTCCCAGTAATGGTTAGTTTTAAAGTATCCCAGGTGTTTGTGTGTCAGATGGGAGTTCAACTCCCTGGAAGACCACTTATGGCCACAATGCAGCTCTTGAAAATTTTATAAAAGCAAATCATCAAGCTGTAAAGATCAAAGCATTTTAATGTGAGCCACTGTTACTTCTGGAAGAGCTCCATTGCTCTCCTGGAAAGACATACTGTGATTCCTAAAGCAATTGTACAAATGCTCTTCCTCCTGCAGTCAGATCAGATCTTGATTTTAGTTGCTGAGTACTGGTTAATCCTTCTAAAGTTTGCACAATAAGTAAAGCGAAGCACAAGTATTTCTTCATCTTTGTATTTGTGTGGGGCTTTAAAATTTCTCAGTGAAGAGCCAGTTTAGTTCTTAATTTACCCTGACAATAATGCTAAAGTTGCATGAGCCTCTCTTTTCTGCAGTACTTTTCTTGGTATTTCAGTATATCTTTGACATATACTTATAACTCTGTATTCTTATTATTTGATTATATGGTATCTACATGTTAGACTTGAAGCATCTGAAGGGCCATGGTCCTGTCTTCCTCATGTTTTTACCTGTAGGAGGAGCCTCATAAATGTTTGATGAATGAACAAATGATGAACCCCAAGTCCATTTTCCTTCCACTGTGGGCCTGGCTAATTCCTCATTCCGGGAGACTCAGTTTAGAAATTGCTTCCTCTAAAGAGCCATCACTAACACTCACCTCCCCGAGCTAGCTTTAGTGCCCGTTTTGTTTTCTCTATGCCCTAAATGACTGTTGGAATAGGTCTATCATTGCTTACGCCATTGCAATATAATTATTGGCCTCCCCTTGTAGAATTAAGAATGAGACTGGAGTCTTACTCAACTTTGAATCAGTGGTGCCTGTAGCAGTCCTTGGCACACAGTAATTACTCCATACATGTTTATAGATTAAGAAGTGCAAGAAGATAAGGTTGTAATTGTACACTGGTAAGACCTCAAATGCCTTGCTCAGACATTGGGAATGTATCATGGAGGTACTTGAAAAATACATAAAGTTTGTTCTTTCTTCCTAATTTATTAATTATATAAATGATAAAGAGGAAAAAGTAATGAAAAATACCCCTACCAGTAAGATATATGAAGTGATTTTAAAATACATTCATTGCTATTTATTGTTTCTAACACATTTACAATTTATTAATTTAGAATTAATTTATTCAGCAGCTAAGTGAGTGTTTCACCATATGCCGAGTAATATACAAGTCTGGGGATATATAAGTACAAATTTTACTATTTTGCTTTTTGTCAGGTAAAATTTAGTTGTCAGAATAATATAGAATTTTATTCTTCTGTATTATTTGGGCTAAGAATCACATTGGGCACCATCAGCTTCTTAGCTTCTTAATACTTAGACATAAAATTATTTGCTTGTAACTCAAAATGTCCCTTTTATTCTTCCCAACTTCTCTAATATCACTGCTTTAGATTGGACTACTATTCCTAATATTCCCCCTGTATGTTAACATAAACATTGTGCATTTGTGTTTATGTTGCTTTGTAATTCTGTTCAAGGTGTTTTTGTCTACATGATCTGTTTCTCCACGTGGATTAAGAACAATGCCTTTTATGAGTTATTCACAAAAATATTGGTTAAATGTAAGAGAAATTAGTATTGAATAAAAATACCTATGATATTGGTCTTTGTCTCTTGACAATACATATGAATGGAGGATTCTATTTTGAGGAAGAAAACGTAGTGTATTTAGCATCATTGAGTACCTCTGTAACTCATCACAAATGTTTCTGACCATCAGACTACATTAGCTCTTGGCAGATCATGTTTGTCTTCTCTAGGGTTGTGTAAGCTAAGGAAATAGGACATCTGTTTTTAATAATTTGACCTTAAATCACATTTTTTAAGAAAAGCCACATGAGTGTTATGACATCGTTATATTGCACTAGGAAATAATAAGAATAAACAGTATCCTCTGGGCTTCTGAAAAGATCCAGGGTTTGATCTGATCACTTACACTATATTAAATCTCATTTAAAATTCATGTTTTTCAGTGAACCTTGATAGTTTTTAAAGAACTAGGTTTATTCTTATCTCTTTATTTTGTATTTTGTCACTAACTCTTTTGTTTACTTGAAAAACAACAATAATAAAACTAATTTTGGCTTTATGCTGTTGTCTAAGCATGGTGGGTTTTAACTTTTGCTGTTAACTAAGAGAATGGCTTATGTGATTTGAGAATAAACTGTTTTTTAAGAGTTGTAATTCTTTATTTCTTTATTGATTTTTAGAGAGAGAAGAAGGGAAAGGGAGAGAGAGATAAAAACATTGATGAGAGAGAACATCAATTAGCCGCCTCCTGCATGCCCCCCACTGGGGATTGGGCCCACAACCTGGGTATGTGCTCTGTCCAGGAATCGAACTGATGGCCTCTTGGTGCATGGGTTGACGCTCAACCACTGAGACACACCTGCTGGGCAAGAGCTGTAATTCAGAGCTGAAAATGGCCCTATTAGCTCCTAGTGCTTTTTTCTTTCCTCTTAATTTTCTTTAGAGAGTATACACCACAAATATTCGGTTATCTTCCTTTGTGATGTGCTATGAAATCTTGATAGTATGTTGGTTTAAAACCTAGAATGAAACTGATTGGATTAAAATCCTAGTTTTCTTAGGGAAGATTTTTAACCCTTCTTTGAAATTACAGTAATATGTTTCTCAATGGTTATTGAGGGAATCAAATAAAATAATAGATATACAATGCTTAATAGAGTGTGGCTCATAGAAAATATTCAATAAATATTCAGTAACAAAACAACAGCAGTCGTAATAATGGGAAGTCATCATGGTCGTCCATGCTCAGAACAGAGAAGGCTGAGAGAGAGCTTTCTCTGGGTTCAAACCGACTTTCACATTAACTAATCCGCCATTCTCTGAAATCACAGAGTCAATTTCTGTAAACAACTGACCATTATCATTAATAAATAAAAAAATCACTATTTTCATGTCTGCAGCAATTGTTTAGTATTTATATCCAATAAATCAAAACACTGGAAAATTAAAAATACATATACCTTTTGATAAACAAACTGACTTGTAGGACTCTATTCTACAAAAATAAAAACATTAGTGTGTTCATTTGCATGTTTATTGAGTATATTTTGTAGTAGCAGGCATCAAAAAAGTTGAACTGGGTTTATGTCTGTGTTGACCTAAAAAGTTGTTCATGTTTAAGTTATTGGATAAGGGGCAAAACTACAGAGGAACAGATCAGATTATTAGTCATTGAAAAACATAGGTAATGTCTAAAAAAATACTTCATATATGTGAATATATGTTTGCACATGCATAAATAAGGGTTTTGAAGGACATATACTCTTATCTCAGATAAGTTTATGGATGTTTGAGTGAGAATGGGGAGGAAGTGCTTATTTTTTCCTTTGACATCTTTTTATTTGTTTACTTTTTACAGTGACATATATTGTTTTTGTTATTTAAAAAAAGTAAAAGAAAATGTTAAATCACAGAAAAAGAAAGAATTGAGCCTATGTGTAAAAGGGAAAGGTCTGCAAGGATATTTAAAATTTGTTTATGTAGTTCTTTGCTATTGTAAAAGCTAATATATAGAACTTTTTCCAGAATTTTTTCAAGTACACAATTATTTTTCCTGTAAGCAGATCAAGTCATCATCAAGTGAGCACATTTTGAAAAGAGCTTAACAAATAAGAATCATTTAAATTGATTAAAACTTAAGCTATGTGAGGTTGACTTAAAAAGGAAAATAAAATATGCTGGAGACAGGGAATAGAACAAAAAACCTCCAGAATTTCATGAAAGATGAGAGAGGGGTTTTAAAACCTTAGGTCTTATTAAAAATTTTAAGAGATTATACTGTATTCCGAAGGAACAAACAACTACAAACTAAATAGTGGAACTTCTGTAAAAGTAATTTTCTACCCAACCAAACCTAAAGATACAGTGATAAAATAACATATCTGAATGTTTCTAGATCACCTACCTCATAGACTAAATTAAGGTGTACTGAATTAAATTATTTTAATTAGACTATGATTTCTACAGGTTGAAAATACTAAGAGAAAGAAAATCAAAAGCTGCATTATTAAATTCTTCATGAATGGCAATTGGAATATCTAACCGTGGGTAAACTTTTCACTGCATTATAGTATATCGAAGGACATATGGAACATTTTTGGTAACATGCATCATTTTAGACAATGACCTGAGCTTTACCATCCTTACTTTTTTTTTTTCAATAAATTTATTTGTAAAATGAATTCTCTCTTTCCCTTCCTCTGTATTTATGTGTGTATGCATATATGTATGTTTATAAATATATGTGTATATGTGAATGTGTATAATTCACAAAGTTTATATTGATACTTAAATGATTTTTTTAAAAAAATTAGTTTAGATTGCATTAAATGTTTAACTCTCTTATGCTTTTTTGAATCACATGCCCAACTGAATATTTTGGAAAGTCACATTAATTTTCTGTAATGCATTTTCATTGCTATAACAAGAGAACCAGAGTTAAGCCCATGTAAATACTGTTAGCTTAAAAAAAATTTTTTTTTATTATTTAAAACTTTAATTATGAAAATGTTCACATTCACAAGGGTAAAAGATCATGCTTTTGTATGATTCAACCAGATAATTGTTAGCTTTTGCTGCATAACACACTGTCCCCAAACTTGGTGTCTTAAAATAATACCCATAGCTGACAGTTCTGTGGGTCAACAGCTGGGGCTCGGCTTAGCTGAGTGGTTCTGCTGATCTAGCCCATGCGTGGCTGTATTGCCTGGGCTCCTTGGAGTATCAGCAGTCAGCTCTGGGGTCAGCTGGGAAAGCTTATCTTTGCTTCAAAGGTTTCCCTACCCTACAGCAGGTTATTCCAGACTTGTTCACCTGCCAGTGTACAAGATTTCCTCTTCTCTGCAGTATTAGGCTTTAAAAATTTTTTTAAAAATTAGGCTTTATTTCATTATATACATCTCTGTGTGTGTGTATTTTTTTTAACTCAAGAGGATATAATGTCCTTCCCAAAGATATCTAACTGATGTGCTGATTCATAAACTGAGAGAGAGTGTGATATCATGTTTAAGAGCACAGACTCTGAGCCAATTTGCAAGGTGATCCCATCTCATGATTATGTGTATCTGAAAATTAATATTTATACATTTAATTTTGTTTGGTTCACAGGCCGATGCTCTAACCACTGAACATACCAACCAGAACAGTCTGTATATATTTAAATAAATCCAAATATACATATATATATAAGCTGTTTTTCTTCTTCATATTAATAGTCACTGTATTTACCCATTAAACTACCTGAAAGTTTTTACTAAGTAATTTTATAACTACACCTAACAGCTTTCACAGTTGCTGTTAATTATTGTACCATTTTATTCTTTTTTTTCTTTATTTTTATTTATTTTATTAATTAATTTTTGTTACAGAAGTTTCTCCTTTTCCCCCCACTGATTCCCCCCTCCTCCTCCCTCCCTGCCCTTTCCCCAGTTTGTTGTCCATGTCCACTGTTCATGCATACATGCATATAAGTTCTATGGTTTATCTCTCCCCCACCACCCCCCTCTTTAGGGGATTGTCAGTCTGTACCCCGCTTCCGCGTCTCTGGGACTACCCCATTCCTCAGACTGTTATGTTCATTATATTCCACAAATAAGTGAGATCATATGAAATTTGTCTTTCTCTGTTTGCCTTGTTTCACTTAGGATGATACTTTCCAGGTCCCTCCATGTAGTCTCAAAAGATAAGAGATCTTCTTTCTTACAAGTGCATAGTACTCCATTGTGTATATGTACCACTGCTTTTTTATCCATTCGTCTACTGATGGACACTTGGGCTGTTTCCAGATCTTAGCTATTGTCAATAGTACTGCTACAAACATAGGGGTACATATATTCTTTCTGATTGGTGTTTTACGCTTCTTAGGGTATATTCCTAGAAGTGGGATCACTGGGTCAAATGGAAGTTCAATTTTTAATTTTTTGAGGTAACACCATAGTGTTTTCCATAGTAGCTGCACCAGTCGGCATTCCCACCAGCAGTGCACTAAAGTACACTTTTCTCCACACCCTTGCCAACACTTGTTGTTTGATGATTTGTTGATGGCTGTCATTCTGACAAGTGTGAGGTGATACCTCATTGTTGTTTTAATTTGCATCTCTCTGATGATTAGTCATGATGAGCATTTCGTCATATGTTTCTTAGCCATTTGTATGTCCTTTTTGGAGAGGTGTCTATTTAGTTCCTCTGCCCATTTTTTAATTGGATTCTTTGTCTTCCTTTTGTGGAGTTGTATGAGCACTCTATATGTATTGGAAATTAACCCTTTATCTGATATATCATTGGCAATTATAATCTCCCATACAGTGGGTAGCCTTTCCGTTTTGATGATTGTATCTTTTGCTGTGCAGAAGCTTTTGAGTTTGATGTAGTCCCATGTGTTCATTTTCTCCTTTGTTTCTATTGCGTTAGGTGATGTGTCAGTAAAAATTCCGCTGCACATGATGTCTGAAATTTTGTTGCCTGCATTTTCTTCTAGGATTTTTATGGATTCATGAGTTACATTTAAGTCTTTTATCCATTTTGAGTTTATTCTTGTATAGGGTGTAAGTTGATGGTCTAGTGTCATTTTTCTGCAAGTAGCTGTCCAATTTTCTCAGCACCATTTATTAAAGAGGCTGTCCTTACTCCACTGTATGCTCTTCCCACCTTTGTCAAATATTAATTGAGCATATTGCCTTGGGTCCATTTCTGGGTTCTCTTTTCTGTTCCACTGGTCTATATGCCTGCTCTTGTGCCAGTACCAGTGGCTTACAGTGGCTTTGTAGTATAACCTGAAATCTGGTATTGTGATCCCTCCAACTTTGTTCTTCTTTTTCAAGATTGCTGTGGCTATTCGAGGCCTTTTTTGGTTCCATATGAACTTTTGAAATAATTGTTCTAATTCTGTGAAGTAAGCCGTTGGTATTCTGATGGGGATTGCGTTGAATCTATAGATTGCTTTGTGTAATAGGACATTTTAATGATGTTAATTCTCCCAATCCATGAACAGGGTATTTGCTTCCACTTTTTTATATCTTCCTCTATCTTTTTTCAATGACCTGTAGTTTTCTGCGAATAGGTCCTTTATTTCTTTGGTTAAGTTTATTCCTAGGTATCTTAATTTTTTTTGCCACAATTGTAAATGGGATTGTTTTCTTAGTTTCTCTTTCTGTGAGTTCATCATTGGTGTATAAGAATGCCATCGATTTCTTGACGTTAATTTTGTATCCTGCTACTTTGCCAAATTTATTTATTAAGTCTAGTAAACTTTTGATGGAGTCCTTGGGGTTTTCTATGTATAGTATCATGTCATCTGCAAATAATGACAATTTCGCTTTTTCCTTTCCAATTTGGATCCCTTTTATTTTTTCTTCCTGTCTGATTGCTGTGGCTAAGACTTCCAGTACTATGTTAAGTAGGAGTGGTGAAAGTGGGCATCCTTGCTTTGTTCTTGTTCTTAAGGGAAATGCTTTTAGTTTTTGCCCATTGAGTATGATGTTGGGTGTAGGTCTTTCATATATGGCCTTTATTATGTCTAGATATGATCCCTCTATTCCCACACTGCTGAGCGTTTTTATCAGAAATGGATGCTGGATTTTGTCAAAGGCTTTTTCAGCATTTATTGATATTATCATGTGGTTTTTATTCTTCATTTTATTTATGTGGTGTATCACATTTATGGATTTGCGAATATTGTACCAGCCTTGCATCCCTGGGATGAATCCCCCTTGGTCATGGTGGATAATTTTTTTGGTGTATTGCTGGATCCGATTTGCTAGTACTTTGTTCAGCATTTTGGCATCTATGTTAATCAGGGATATTGGCCTGTAGTTTTCTTTCTTTGTTGTGTCTTTTTCTGGTTTTGGAATTAGAATTATGCTGGCTTCATTAAACGAGTTTGGAAGTCTTCCTTCTTCTTGAATTTTTTGAAATAGTTTGAGGAGAATGGGTATTAGTTCTTCTTTGATTGTTTGGTAAAACTCCCCCGTGAAGCCATACGGGCCTGGGCTTTTGTTTGCTGGGAGAGTCTTGATTACATCTTCAGTTTCTTCTGTTGTTATTGGTCTGTTCAAGTTTTCTATCTCTTCCTGGTCCAGTTTTGGGAGACTATGTGTTTCTAGAAATTTGTCCATTTTGCTTAGATTGTCGAATTTTTTGCTATATAATTCTTCATAGTAGTTGTTAACGATCTTTTGTATTTCTGTGGTGTCAGTTGTTATCTCTCCTCTTTCATGTCTGATTTTGTGTATTTGGGTTTTCTCTCTTTGTTTCTTGGTGAGTCTAGCTAAGGGTCCATCAATCTTGTTTATCTTTTCGAAAAACCAACTCTTTGTTTCATTGATCCTTTGAATTGTTTTTTTGGTCTCTATGTCATTTATTTCTGCTCTGATCTTTACTATTTCTTTCCTTCTACTTGCTCTGGGGTTTTCTTTTTGTTTGCTCTCTAGTTCTTTAAGTTGTGAGGTTAGATAGTCTATTAGAGATTTTTCTTTTTTTTTGAGGTAGGCCTTTAGTGCTATGAACTTCTCTCTCAGAACTACTTTCGCTGCATCCCATAGATTTTGTGTTGTGTGTTCATTTTCACTGGTTTCCAGGAAGTTTTTGATTTCTTCCTTGATCTCCTCAGTGACCCATTCATTGTTTAATAACATGCTATTTAGCTTCCATGTGTTCAAATGTCTTTGTATGTTCTTCTTGAAATTGATTTCTAGTTTCATTCCATTGTGATCTGAGAAGATGCTTGATATGATTTCAGTCTTTTTGAACTTGTAGAGAATTAGTTTGTGTCCTAACATGTGGTCTATCTTTGAGAATGTCGCATGTGCACTTGAGAAGAATGTGAATTCTGTAATTTTGGGGTTTAGTTTTCTGTGGATATCTATTAAATCCATTTGGTCTAGTGCTTCATTTAGAGTCTCTGTTTTCTTGCTAATTTTTTGTCTAGAGGATCTATCCAATGATGTCAGCAGGGTGTTGAAGTCCCCTGCTACGATTGTATTGTTATCAGTTTTTCCATTGAAGTCCTCCAGAAGTTTTTTAATGTATTTTGGTGCTGCTATATTGGGTGCATATATGTTTATCAAGGTTATATCTTCCTATTGGATAGATCCTTTCATTATTATGTATTGGTCTTCTTTGTCTCTAATTATGGCCTTCATTCTGAAATCTATTTTATCAGATATGAGTATTCCTACTCTAGCTTTTTTTTCTTTTCTGTTTGCTTGGAAGATTATTTTCCATCCCTTCACTTTCAATCTATGTGAGTCTTTTGTTGTGAGGTGGGTCTCTTGAAAGCAACCTATAGATGAGTCATGCTTTCTTATCCTGTCAGCTACTCTGTGTCTTTTTATGGAAGCAGTCAGTCCATTTACATTTAAGGTGATTATTGATATGTACTTATTTATTGCCATTTTTGTTTAGTGTGGTTCTATTTTTCTTCCCAGTTCTCCTGCTAATTACAGCTGTCCTTTTAACATTTCTTGCAGTGCTGGTTTGGTGCTAATGTATTCCTTTAGCCTTTTTTTGTCTGGGAAGCTCTTTATTTCACCTTCTATTTTGAATGATAGCCTTGCTGGGTAGAGTAGTCTTGGATTTAGATCCTTGTTTTTCATGACCTTGATTACTTCATGCCATTCCTTTCTGGCCTGTAGTGTTTCTTGTGAGAAGTCAGCCAAGAGCCTTACGGGTTTCCTTTGTAGGTAACCTGTTGCTTCTCTCTTGCTGCTTTTAGGATTCTCTCTTTGTCTTTAATTTTTGGCATTTTAATTACTATGTGTCTTGGTGTGGACCTGTTAGGTTTCTTCTTACTTGGGGCTCTCTGTGCTTCTTGAACTTGAATGTCTTCTTCCTTCACCAAATTAGGGAAGTTTTCTGTCACTATTTCTTTGAATATATTCTCTAAACCTTGCTCATTTTCTTCTTCTTCTGGGACTCCTATGATGCGAATATTATTCCGTTTCCAGTTGTCCCACAGTTTTCTTAAGCTGTCTTCCTGTTTTTTAATCATTTTTTCCTTTTGGTTTTCTTATTGGTTGATTTTTTTCTAGCCTGTCTTCTAATTCACTGATCCGGTCCTCAGCTTCCCCTACTCTGCTTTTTAGACCTTCCAATGTGTTTTTCATATCTGATATGTCATTCTTCATTTCTTCCTGTTGGTTTTAATTACCAACTGGTTGATTTTCAACATTTCTATGTCTTTACTCATGGTGCTTATATCCTTACACATACTCTTCAGCTTCCTCAACATCATGGCTCTAAATTCTAGTTCTGTTAACTTGCTTAACTGCACCTCATTCATCTCATCTTCAGTAGAGGTCTCTTTTTCTTTCATTTGGCTTTTGTTTCTGTTTTTCACCATTTTGACTATCACAGTGGGCTTTGGGGTCTGCCAAATTTTCCCTGTGGGTGTTGGTGTTCTGCTGCTTGTGGCTCCCTCTCCTGGGTTTGGATGAGCCAGGGAGGACACACTTTAAACACCACCATCAAGTCTTAGCTTTTCTAGTTAGTGTTGCTAGCCCAGGGAATGGTAGTTATCCTCTAGCTTTTTTCGCCTGGAGGCTATTTGTAGAGGTTACCTAAAGACACTTGGTTTCTGAGTTACCTGAAAAACTCCCTCAGGTGCTCAGTGTAAGAGGATTTCCAGAGGGTGGGGGAGATACTGGTTGTTAATGGGCCTCAATTAGCATTTCAATGGCCATCAGGTGGGGTTGACTCTCTGAGGGAGGGGCCTCTGCCTCTCCCCAGTGCCCTGGGAAGGAGTAAAATGACCACAGTCCTGTGTGGCTGCACTCAGCGAAAGCTCTTAGCACCCTCCGAAACCCAAGTGTCCCCACACAGTTCCAGTCCAGTCTGCCTTCCCTCTGCAGGAGCCCAAGGTGAGTGGCTGTTGCCAATTTAGCCTCTGTCTAGACTATGTGTCGTGGAGCCGCCTGGGACTTTTAACCCGAGGGCGGGCTCCCGGCCCCCTCTCGCGTCCTCGAAAGCCTACCAGGGTTGAGTCAGTGTCCCTGGTTATGTGGTCCTCCAAGGTGTCTTTCGGTTGCCCCTTCCTGAAGATTTGCCTTTATTTTCGTTGTAAATCCAGTTTGGTCCTGGGAGATGGTCTGTGTAGCTCCATTCACTCAGCCGCCATTTTTCTAAGATCCCATTTTATTCTTGTAATAAAAAAGTACACTTATAGTTCAGTAGGCTTGGTAAATTTGTGACATTTAATCACATCACATTAGGAGACTTTTTACTCTGAGTTATATCTAGATATGATTATGTATATCTGAAAATTAATATTTATATATTTAGTTTCCTTTTAAAAAAAATCCTCACCAAAGGATACTTTTCCATTTATGTTCAAATAGAGTGGGAGGGGGGGAGAGAGAGAAAGAGAGACAGAAACATCAATGTGAGAGAGACAAGGTCATAGGGCTAAGTAATTCTTGTAGGTGAGATTTCTCTCCCAGCTTACTCTAGAGTGGCAAAGACCATGACTCTCTTTAAGATCTTTACTGTTGAAGGCTGTGTTAAATTACCATGCTTCCTTCCTGATTACATAAAGGAATTTCACCAGAATCTCACCAACAGTTGGTTTTGAATTTTTTACGTATTTCAGAAATTTACTCATGTTTAAAACTATACCTGACATTTCCTTTATTTTAAATTTCTTGATTTAGTGGTGAAATTGAATATTTTCCCAGGTATCTCTTTACTAGTTGTATGTCTCTTAACACAGAGTGTCTTTTCAGACCATTTGCTAATTATTTATTGATATCTTGTTGCTTGTTCTGATTAATTAATCAAAAATTAATCCAATAGATTTCTTAAATTTCAAACTTTTTATCATTAATAAACTTGATATTGTATCATTAGTATAATGTGAGGATCAGTTTAATTTCCTCTACTGATTAACCTTAAGTTTGTTTATGTAAAATAAAAACTTGATCATTTTATTTATTTTTGGCATTCAATATTATATTCATTTCAGATGGACAGCATTGTGATTAGACATTTGTATAACTTATAACATGATTCCCCTGATAAGTCTAGGACCTGCTCTGACACCATAAATAGATATTATTTTCTCTACTGTAGTTTATATGCCCATGAGTATTTTGTAAGTGTCAATTTGTAATTCTTAATCCCTTCGCCCTTTTCATCCAGGCCTGCAATCTCTGTCCCACCTGGCTGGCATCAGTTTGTTCTCTATGAGTCTGTTTCTGGTGGTGGTTCATTTATCTTGTTGTTTTTTATTTCACATATAAGTGAAATCATATGTTATTTTCTTTCTCTGTCTGACTTACTTCTCTTTGCATAATATCCTCTAGTTCTATCCCCGTTGTCACAAGTGGTAAGACTTCATTCTTTTTTATGGCTGAGTAATATTGCATTGTACTGTTTTCCATAGTAGCGAAACCAGTTTTTAATCCCACTAATAAAGTGCATAAGGGTTTCCTTTTCTCCACATCCTCGTCAACACTTGCTCTTTGTTGTTTATTGATGATAGCTATTCTGTCAGATGTGAGGTGGTATCTCATTGTGGTTTTAATTCTAATTTTTCTGATGATTAGTGACGGAGAGCATCTTTTCATATGTCTATTGGCCATCTGTATGTCTTCTTTGGAGAAGTGTCTATTCAGGTCCTTTGCCCATTTTTAAATCTGATTATTGGTTTTTTTGTGTTAAGTTGTATGAATTTCTTATATATTTTGTATATTAACCCTTATCAGATGTATCATTAGCAAATATCTCCCATTCAGTAGGTTGTCTTTTTGTATTGTTGGGGGTTTTCTTTGCTGTGCAAAAACTTTTTAGTTTGATATATTCCCATTTGTTTATCCAAAAAATATTGCTAAGCATTCATTTATGATAACAACTCTGAGCAAAGTGGGACTAGAGGGAACATACCTCAGCATTATAAGGCCGTATATGACAAACCCATAGCTAATATCATACTCAATGGTGAAAAACTGTAAGAGTGTTCTTTAAGATCAAGATCAAGATAAGGATAACCACTTTCACCACTTCTATTCAGCATAGAATTGGAAGCCACAACAATCAGACCAGAAATAGAAATAAAAGGCATTCAAATTATAAAGGCATGATACTATATTTAGAAAACCCTAAAGAATCCACCCAGAAACTATGAGAACTGATAAATGAATTCATTTAAGTAGCAGGATACAAATTAATAACCAGAAATCAGTTGCATTTTTATACACCAATAATGAATTATCAAAAAGAGAAATTAAGAAAATAACCTTGTTAAGTTTTGATAATTCCTTCCTTCTGCATTTTGACCGAGCAGTGCAACCTCTCTGTGGCTCCAGTTTCTGACCCCAGGCAGGCTACTGAAACACCTTAAGCACAATTTTTAGTTTCCTCTTCAGGAATATGGGGAGCTCTCAATCAGGGATGTTAATAAAACCCTTGGAGTTTTTTTAGAGAACTATTCTTTTTAATTATTATTAATTAATCAATTAACTAATTTTTGTTACAGATGTCTCTCCTTTTCCCCCCACTGATTCCTCCCTCCCATTCCCTCCTCACCCTGTCCCCAGCTTTGTTGCCATGCATATAAGTTCTGTGGTTTATCTCTCCCCCACCATCCCCTCTTCTGGGGATTGTCAGTCTATACCCCACTTCCACGTCTCTGGGACTACCCCATTCCTCAGACTGCTATGTTCATTATATTCCACAAATAAGTGAGATCATATGATACTTGTCTTTCTCTGTTTGGCTTGTTTCGCTTAGGATAGTACTTTCCAGGTCCCTCCCTGTCATCTCAAAGGATAAGAGATCTTTCTTTCTTACAGCTGCATAGTACTCCATTGTGTATATGTACCACAGCTTTTTTATCCATTTGTCTACTGATGGACATTTGGGCTGTTGTAAATAGTGCTGTTGTAAATAGTGCCACTATGAACATGGGGGAACATATATTCTTTCTGAATGGTGTTTCAAGCTTCTTAGGGTATATTCCTAGAAGTGGGATCACTGGGTCAAATGGAAGTTCAATTTTTAATTTTTTGAGGTAACACCATATTGTTTTTCATAGTGGTCGCACCAGTCTGCATTCACAAAACCAATGTACTAGAGTCCCCTTTTCTTCACACCCTCGCCAGCACTTGTTGTTTGGTGATTTGTTGATGACGACCATTCTGACAGGTATGAGGTGATACCTCATTGTTGTTTTTATCTGCATCTCTCTGATGATTAGTGATGTTGAGCATTTCTTCTTATGTCTCTTAGCCATTTGTATGTCCTATTTGGAGAGGTGTCTATTTAGTAGTTCCTCTGCCCATTTTTTAATTGGGTTCTTTGTTTTCCTTTTGTTGAGTTGTATGAGCACTCTTAATATATTGGAATTTAACCCCTTATCTTATATATCATTGGCAATTATGCTCTCCCATACAGTGGGTAGCCTTTTCATTTTGATGATTGTATCTTTTGCTGTGCAGAAGCTTTTGAGTTTGATGCAGATTTCAGGTTGTACTACAAAGCCACTGTACTCAAAACAGCCTGGTACTGGCACAAGAACAGGAATATAGACCAGTGGAACAGAACAAAGAACCCAGAAATGGACCCAAGACAATATGCTCAATTAATATTTGACAAAGGGGGCAAGAGCATACAGTGGCGTAAAAATAACCTCTTTATTAAATGGTGTTGGGATAACTAGACAGCTACATGCAAAGAAATGAAACTAGACCATCAACTTACACCCTATACAAGAATAAACTCAAAATGGATAAAAGACTTAAATGTGACTCATGAATCCATAAAAATTCTGAAAGAAACTGTAGGCAGCAAAATTTCAAACATCATATGCAGCAGAATTCTCACTGATACATCACCTAAGGCAACAGAAACAAAGGAGAAAATGAACACATGGAGAACTATTCTTTTGTGACAGAGCATGGCTATTATGCTTTTGCTAAGCTGAAAATGTCTAAATGATACACTATTAAAATATTTAAGTTTGGATTATACTTTATTTTATTATTACTTTTTTCATCCTCACCTGAGGATTTTTTCCATTTATCTTCAGATAGAGTGGGAAGGAGAAAGGGAGGAAGATGGAGACACATCAATTGGTTGCCTCCTACATGACCCCTACTAGAGCCAGGGATGAACTGCAACTGAGGTACATGCCATTGGCCGGTACTGAACCTGGACTCTTTGGTCCATGGGCCGGCACTCTAAATGCTGAGCCAAACTGGCCAGGGCTGGATTATATTTTATATAGAAGCTAACTGTATAGTTTTTTCTTAAAGCAAGACATAGTTTAGTTGGTAGTCTATCACGAGTTATTTAGATTAAAAAGGAAGTCTTTTTTAAACCAATAGTAACTTAGGGGTAAAAAATTAAGTGCAAACTAATAGTGTGATCATGTGTCATTCTGAGATTTAGAACAAAAACGAACTCGTTTCTAAAGATTCTAACAATAAAAAACCTGACATAAATTAATCGGTCTCTTAAGAATGTTCTAAACAGTCTACCTGTCACTTCTCCATTGTTGTACTTGTGGCTCATTTCCTGAAATATAGTCATTAGTGTCATCAGGTAGTTAAAAGGTTGTATTTGCTTTACTCTGTTTATTCTTTACTTATAAATTATAGAACACACAGTATTTTCCAGTTAAGTCACTGAAGCAGTTTGTCTAGATGACGCTCTGTAATATAGTTAGTTCTCATTAAAGCTTCACTTTTCTTTTGAAAGGAGAGCACCTTACTTTTCTCAATGGAAACCCCAGGGTTTCTTCTGTTTTCCATGAGCCTCTTCATTTCTTCTTTGTCCCATGGGATAACTGTCACAAAACTCTTTTTTTAAGTTGTTGAAAATTCTAAAATCACAGATTTTACAGGCACTTCAGGTTGAAGTTATGTAAATGTTGCTGAATTTAATGGATCTGATTTGTTAACTTTGTGAATATTTTTCTATCTATACTGAATATAGAATATTTCAACTATGATATATAGCTAATCTGTGAGGTTCTGTGCTGGAGAAATTGGTCCAAGTTTTACTGTTTGTAGTTCTCAAAATGCCTAGCACATATGGGTGCTCAGATGAGCCCTGCCATGGCTAAAGTGATTAGTTAAGGCGAATGAATCTATTTTTATGAATAATAAATAATACCCATTTAGTTATGCTGTGAATCACTAAATTTACAATGGTTATTTAATATAAATGTCTTAAAGCAAGTGTTTTATGAAAGTTTTACATATATGAATTATGCTTATTATTAATTTTATAGCAGTTAGATTGATGTAGAATTCCCTGAGGGAGAACAGAGTGCATGTACGAACTAGTATGACTTGTAAGAAGCCCCATGTCAGATGAGTCGTCATCTCTCTCCCAGTGAGAGCACCAGCTGGACTCTTCAGGAGTGAAGAGGTTGTGCAATTGGGTAGAGTTTTGCTTGGGCTCTCCTGTGTTATGGTGTTACTTTTTTGCCCTCCAACTGTATTTTCATGAACATATTAGGAACGTGGCAAAAATTAGTGCAGCTAACAAATGGTCTTGCCCAGTGATTGTTGAAAGTGCACAAGAAAGGCAAGAAGAGCGAGGACAAAATAGAAAGGGAGATAGGACACTTGGTTGAAGAGACACATTTTTTATTAGAGTTTTATTCTCTAGTAGTTACAAAATAAGTATTTGTACTTGGGTGAATATTTTTGAAAGGGCATAGAAAAGAGGCAGTAGCTTAGGAAGGATGTATAACATCTGGTCTGCAGAACATAAATGTGGCTGTGGAGATAGCTGTTTCCTCAGGCTGAAATGGGTGCTAATAAGTATTTTTAAAGTGATAGTGGCAGCTCCCTGCAGAGGCTTTGTTCCCATTGAGCATTGCTCCCTGAGTTCATTTATTTCTCCACAGGTTTCATCTTCCCTGTTTCATGAGGTTTCTCATCAGAAAAGACATAGTTTTTTTGAACCATTGTTAGCTGAGGGAGCAGGAGGAAGGGATGTAATGTGGTATTTTGATATTTGAGAGATGAGATCATTTTGAAATTACTGATTAAAAATGAAAAGCTTTCTTACAAAGGAGGCAGAGCACACTTTAGATCTGTTGGTTTGGGTTATGGGGAGGAGTTGTAGAATGGCCTTAAAGCACTCGTGGGCTATGAAATCAATTGTGGGCTGCACCCAGCATTCATTTAATAATTTTTGTTGCAATATGAAATATGATAGAATAGGAAATGTGAATATAATACACATGCACACAGTAAGAAACATAGTGAAAATTTTTTTCCATGAAAGTTTGTGTCTGAATATGTGTGTATGTATGTAAGTGTTATGTATGTACACATAGCATCACACATACATTAGGTTGCTAGATACAATATATTTGGTATTATGAGTTGCAGTAAAAATATTTGAAAAATATTGGGTTTGGAGCATTGCCTTTGGAGCTTAAACGTAAAAAATTCAAATTCCTCTTGCTTTATCAAGGGGATGCTGTCAGCGGGACTCTTTGATGAATTAACTATTCTCTGTGTTTCTTCAGTTCATTCTTGTTGGGGAGAGTTAACAAGATGAGTAGGTGGAGCACCTGGCCTAGGTGCTGCGTGGCACATTTTACTTTCCTGCATTCTTCCCTTTTCCTTAAGAACAGTCAAGATATGCTGTGATTCCACGTGTCCTGGCCCACTGAGCCCTCTTCCTTTGCTCCTTGCCTGGAAGCCAGTTCTTTTCTGATTTCAATCTCATTGCTGTCTTTCCACGTACCCACGATCATGTTTGCCTCTTCCTTGTCTACTTCCTTCCTACATTCAGTCTTTGTTTTCATCCACCACTTTTTATCACAGCCAAAGGGCTTGGCTTTATAGTCATTATCACTGGGTTAAAAAATAGATAATTTTTTTTTTCATTCCTTTCTTTCAATTAGCCTGTTTCAGTGTTCCTATTCCACTGTTAAGAAAAATATGTATGTTTGGTTACCAAGAATGCTATACCCCTAAAACTTTAAGGCTTTGCCACTAGTGTGCTCTGCAGATGAGAGGTGGTCTACACATCGTTTCTGGTCCATGACCAGTACAGAAATTGAGAGCAAGTCTTCAGAAATTTTTAGAGGAATTTGACAGAGTAAACTTTTTATGTGGCTTTTGAATCTTAAGTTGATAAATGTGAAGGCATGGTCATAGAGGGAAAACTGAAGATGAAACAGCCAGAGGCAGTGAAAGGCTAATGATCTGTGTACTTTTATTAAAGTAAGAGGCTTAAAAAGTGAATTTTATAATGACTTTAAAGTTCATAAAATGCTGCTTCTCTGTTAGCCAAAGTATTTAATAACACACACAATTCTCTCTTCCTGTTGGATGATGGAAAACACTCCCTTTTTTGTTGTGTGCACAAAGTTTCTCAAATGTAGGAAGAGAATTCATACAGTTCCTCAGCCTTTAAAAATCTAGAGCCTCTACCACACCAATGCAAATTTTAATGATGGGGTAGAAGGAATAACTAATTATACGTAGTTATTGCTGCTGTCTCAAACAATGACAGAAGATAGTCTAATCTAAATCATTTGCCAGTGGATATGATTAAGCTAAATTTAATTCACCCAAAGATTCAAGAATGCGAACATTGCATATTCCCATAACAGAGTTTTCCTTTTCAGAAAAATGAAAATAATTATTCTTAATGACCTTCAAAGTCTGCATGGAAAGGCTGTCCCTTTGAAGCCAACTCCATTGCTTGGAGGTTTTTTCATTTGCCTGCAGTTATATTCTCTACTCCCATACTACTGATTTTAGAGTGTTTTGTTATCTAAACACAACAGAATTTCTATGCTAATTTGAATTCTGATTTTTTTATTTATTTGCCCAGTTGAAGTGTTCTTTGTAGGGGAAAAATGTTTAGGTAAGGAAATACTTACCAAGGGAGACCCAATTACTCTTTGAGAATTCATTTTCTCATAGTCAAAACATTGAAGTAGAAGGTGAAAATTAAACATTTAGCCATATAGGGATATTTAGAAAAAACAGACTTAGTCTAAAATTGAATATAAATGTTTTGAATTTTTTAAACATCCTGCTGGTGAGTTGACTTTCCTTACATAGCAAATAGGTGATACCTTCAAACAAGTCAAAGGTACCTCTTTTCTCCCACTTCCCATTCTTTATGCATGATTGTGAACTTACCTGAGGATTCTGGGTTACTAGACTATGCTAAACATAAATGTTTACACTTCCTTATGTAAATCACCAGAAAACAATAGTGTAGCACTGTCAAGAAATACAGTGTTGGCTGAAATGTCATCTCCTATCCTGTGAAACCATGAAGTAAATTCTCATGGTCACACAGAAATAAAGCTTCTCTTACCAAAGCTTAAATGTAGCGACAAGACTGAGTTCAATACTCAACTCACTGAGTTTTGTAATACTTTAATACTAAGGGTCCTCTCTTATAAAGAAAGGAAACTTAGGTGAAATAGGATATGATCAGGAAGGTTGTGAAGTGGACGGGTGGAAAGCTATAGAGCTAAATGCTAAAGAATTGCAGAAAATTAAGAAAGTCATACATTTATTTTTATTTTTATTATTATTATTATTTTTAATCCTCACCCGAGGAAATTTTTCCATTTTTTGTTCAGGTAGAGTGGGAGGGAGAGAGAGGAACAGAGAGAGAGAGAAACATCGATGTGAAAGGAACATATCGAGTGGCTGCCACCCGTACAACCGACCATGGCCGGGGACAAACTGCAACCGAGGTATGCGCCCTTAGCGGGAACCGAACCCGGGTCTCTCAGGACCGCAGGCCGATGCTCTAACTGCTGAGCCAAACCGGCCAGGGCGAGAGTCATACATTTAGGAGCTATGAGGAAACAAAATAATTATAATGATAGTCACAAACATTTTTTTGAGCATATGCTACATGGCAAACATTGTCCTAGGTGCTTTCAATGATCATTCATTGTGGGACTGCATAGAAATATCATTTGAGCCAGGCCAATGTGGCTTAGTTGGTTGAGCGTCATTCCATGCACCAGGAGGTTACCAGTTGGATTCCTGGTCAGGGTACATGCCTGGGTTTCTGGCTCCATTCTCAGTAGGGGGCAGGTGGGAGGCACCTGATCAATGTTTCTCTCTCATTTATGTTTCTCTCTCTCTCTCTCCCTCTCCCTTTCACTCTCTAAAATTAATAAAAACATTCAGCATTTTTTAAAAAAAGAAATACCAGTTGAGAGACTCTGGAGGAATAAAAACAGGGACCTCTTGGGAGACAGGTTGTCAGTAAGGAGAGACTCCTCCTCTAGAAAGTTGTGTGTGGACATCAGAGTGATGCCCAGTTGGATTCTGGACAGTGGGAGGAGGGGTGACTTGCTTGTAGCTGTGGGCACAGCACAGACTTAATTTCTGAGGAATTGCTTTCTGAGGACCAGGGCAAGTGAAGGAGCAAGACGGTGTAGGTAGAACAGGCGTTTTCACCACCACTACACACGTGTACTTGGAACTTCTCTGACTAATTTTACAGAATCACACACAATGACAGATCTTTTGAGAAAAATAGGGTTGAGGCAGACCATTCACAGTCTATGCAGTTTTGTAGCCAGAGAACCAATAAAGACAATAACAACCCTAATCAAACCACTGCCTCCATTACCTCCCATCTGGCATTTAGAGTTCCAGTGAATCCAGGCTCCTCCTCCTTACTAACAGTTCCTCAAAGTCATTTCCTTCTAATATAGACCAGTTTCCAGAAACTGAAAAATATGGTCTGGGGTTTGTCTTCATCATCAGCCCATACTCTTCCTTTTTAAGCTCAGGAGGGGACCAGAAGCTCCACATTCTCTTCATCTGTTCTTACAGTAGCCCAGACAGCTTAGCAGAGTAGAAAGAGGAGTGACTCTGGAAACCACTAAACATCTTCTGACCACTGCTTAGACTAAGCAAAGGCACTGCTGCAGAATGCTTACCTTTGTTTCAAAGCTCTCATGTAGCCTTTTATTTAAGAGAAACTTTGCCCCGGATCACTCTAAAACTTCAATGTTCTACAAAAAACCACACATGAACCAGAGGGACTTCTGTGTTACATGGATGTCACTCCCCCATTTGCTAATATCCTTGGAGCTCATCTGTATTACAGAAGTATGCCATTTGGAAAACAGACTGGATTCTGGCTTAGAGGGGGAAGAAGGAGAAAGGAGTATGCAAATTAGAATAATTTAAGTATGTAACTTAGAATGTCACCCTGACCTCAACATAAGAATTTCTGGATAATTTCAACAGCTCAAAAAGCTGACAGCCTTTTGTACTGGGTTGGAGCATAGTGAAGTATTGGAGGATAGGCTGTAGCTAGGAAAACAGTATTTTAGGGAACCCTGGTGATTTCCTGAACACTATGGTAGGAAGTTACCAAGTTTATAGCAAGCTGTGAAATGGAGCTTGTCTGTTTCAGCCTCACCCAAATATCCAAACTAGACTTCACAGGATTTGGGAAACAGACTTTTGCTGTCTTTTGCATATTGTCATGTTTGCACCATGGTTGCCCAAGTTTAAATGATAGAAATACTGCAAGAAATGATATTTTTGGAAGTGTGGCAATACTTAAGGTTTTGATAGTTCCAAGTTGCCCTGAAGGCCATGTCATGCCTCAGTACATGTAGCTATGTTGCAGAGAGCCTCAAATGATTGAATATGGAATAAATCTGCTTATATTTTACTAAGAGCAGAAAAGTGCAATTTAAACTCATGTTATAAACATCAAAAGCCTGCTTTATGGTGTTGGTGAACCCTTTGTATCTTGAAGATTTTTTTTACATTTTGTAGTATATAGCTAACCCAAATCATTTCAATGGCATTCTGTTGCCACTTGTTCCCTTTCTCTGTCCCCAATTCTTTCTTAATCACATTTCAGTTTTTCCTTATTACTAGAATATATGTTCCATAGATAACCCTTCCCTTGTGGCTTGGCTTTCACATTTACAGGTACATAACATTCATCTCTTGAAAAACTGCTCCATTTTCAAATAGCCACTGTAATTTTCCTTTGCCATTATGAAGGGGCTTGTTTTCTTCATATATGTTCAAATGGCACACAGAGAAACATGGGGTTATTGGAGTGTGGCAGGATGAGTAATGAGCTGGAAACTCAGAGGCTCAACGTTCTGATTTTGCCACTAACTCATCCTAAAGTCTGGATAAGCTGCTTCTTAATCTCTCTGTGAGATAATTCCTATTTTACTTAAATGGCATTAACACTAGCTCACCTCATATAGGGACACTGTGAAGGTAACAGCCATTAGCAAAATTTTCCAATACTGATCCCTTAACAATAGCCTATTAATTTATAAAGGATTCATCTGCATTTGTTTTCTTATTTAGTTCTCATATTAATTCTATGGGAATGGTAGTCTTCTCATTTTGCTATCTAGGAAATCACAGCTTGTAGACAAAATAAAAATGCCACACTTTTCCTAGTTTTGTGTATGTATGTTTATACGTATGCTTGGTGTATACTAAAATATATATACACACAAATGTACATACATACACCTCTCTGAAAATTATGGTTCACAAGAGGAGAGTTTTAAAATGGAAATCTGAAGGATAATATTCTCCTCACCCAGTAGAAATCATGAGTTCAACCACAACTCTTCATCTTTATATTCCAAATTTAGATATTCCCCCTCAGAGTTCCAGTACCTTTTTTCTCTCTGCTAAAGAGGACTTATGACCTATTTTCCTTTTCATTTCAGAACATTTTGCTTTTACTTTTCTTATGTGATACATAAAATTCATATAATATTTTTAGTTACCATTTCTGTTTATCTTAAACACGAGGAGGGCCCAAGAGGCACAGTGGATGCTAGGGTATCTGGAAAGCTTGACTCCGTGTGGAAACACGCCCATGGGTGGGTTAGTGCCATGGATGTAAAAATGCAAAAAACTCCCAAGTGGGTTAGTATATGGTTGTAAAGATAGAAAAAAATCTCATGAACACTTCTGAAAACGACCATCCTCCAGTTGGCGCAAAGATTGCCTCAGTGTGCCCAGTCATGAAAACAACCCCACTATCAAGAAGTCAGTTGTTAAGCAATCAGGGAAGGGTGATGGGGCTGAACTGCAAGAATTTTGCTATATTGACTACAAGGTGCATCATAGGGCCAGTAAAGTTATCTAAAATTATTTAAATCAGACCAGTGTGTTATCTTTCTCCAGGTTACGTGAGAATCTTAAAGAGGATGTGATTTCCAAATGGTGGTGCCATTATAATGTAAAGTCTTTCAGTTAAATTTTTTCTGAGATGATGGAAAAGTGTTTCTGCTACACACATGTGGCTATTGAGTGCTTGAAATGTGGTTAGTGTGACTGAGGAACTAAACTTTTAATGTTATGGAATTTTAATCAATTTTCATTTGAATAGCCACATGTGGCTAGTGACTGCCAGATTGATGGTGCATGTAGGCAAATCATGCGTATTTCTGTTACTTAGGAGGCTTATTGTAGTGACATCAAAGGAATTTTCCATTCACTTAATTGAGAATACTTTTGGAGTGAAAAGGTATGAAAGAGATGGGATTTTCAAAGCCTAAATAGTCGGGTAATTTCAGGGTCAACTCATGTAAATGATGGTAACTTTTCTGAAGTGACCAGAAAGTTATATTTCAGATTGTGACCCTTTGATTTTCTTTTCTCAGGTTCTTTCATGTTGGTGAACACATCTGGCAGACCCGAGGGGCAGAGAGCCCACCTCCTCTTACCTCAGCTTAAAGAAAATGATACCCATTGTATTGATTTTCACTATTTTGTATCCAGCAAGAGTAATTCTGCTCCTGGGTTACTCAATGTCTATGTGAAAGTCAATAACGGGCCTTTAGGGAATCCTATCTGGAATATATCTGGAGAGCCGACACGGACATGGAACAGGGCAGAACTGGCCATTAGTACTTTTTGGCCTAACTTTTATCAGGTATGCTCTTAATTTTCATTTCATGTTTTGATGCGTCCTCTAGCTTCTGAAATCTAGTTTCATATCATATAATCAGAGAATGTATAAGAAGTGTTGGTATTTTTTATACCAATGTAAGGAAAGCTTATGCTATTTGATAGGAAGTATATTAAGGCTTTGTATGTAATAAATATTACCACAAGAAAGGAATAAAAGACACAATAGAAACTTGTTTATACATACTTTATTTTAAGAAATTAAAGCAGTAATCTGCAGCAGGGCAGGAAGTGCTATCTGTAAGGATATTTTACTCTCTGTATTAAGTAAGGCATATCTGACCCAGGGAGACATAGCACTTGATTCTGAAAGAAGCCTCTTCTTTCATCAGTGGATCTCAGTAGAAAATAGTCATAAGAAGCGAGCCCTTGGGGAGATCAGCTAGTGAGATTCCGGTCCCTGTTCCCACCTCCATAAGCAGTGGGGAGAAAATACCATGTGTAGGCGGAGTCCTCACCATGAGGAGCTGCTGTCCTTGCTGCTGTTATTTGGGATGTTCTCTTAAGGCCCACTTTGAGTTCTCATTTAAAGTAACAAGGGTGGAGGTCCAGGAGAGATTAAGAAGTGGCACAAAAGCAATCTTGATATCACATCCAATGGTTGGAGAGTTCCTGCAGTGCAGGAGCATCCCAACACGGGGTCAAAGGTAGAAACCGGTGACAATGGCATTTGTTGCTCTTTCTCCTTTTGTCCACAGCACCTTTACAATTAACTTCATATTTAAAAATTACTCAATTTCTAGCTAAGATGATACATTAAGAGGATTGTGATTTTTTTTTTCTCTTAATTTCTCTTTGCTTCACTCAGGAGCCGGATACAACATGTATCCAAGATCATCTCATGTAGAATCGAGGTGCTCAGCTAGACTCGGGGAAGGGAGAGTGGGTCTTCTCAAGGGCTGCTTGTCATCCAGATGGCACAAATGGCACCCAGCAATCCATTGTACAGGCTTGGTATTTATCAGAGAACATGCATCAACAATTCTTCATCAACCAATTACCCTGGATTTGGTCATAGGAGTAAATGGGCTGTAAATTACTTGCTTTTTTGTTTTTGAACCCTCATACGCATAACAGTTTCTGGTATTTAATGAGTGGTAAATGATTCTTAAGTGGAAATGAAGAGATAGTGAAAGCTGTTAGTTCATATATAAATTGTTAAAATCATTATTTAGAGTACACTTTGGAGTACACTTTGGCAATAGTTATTAAAGGTGTTAAAAATTTAGGTATGTCTAAATTTAGCAATCTACTGTTAGGAATTCATTCTAAGGAAATAATGAAGAGTGGTTGCAAATAATTAACTATAAAGATATGGCAGTTTATTTATAATAATGAAAAATCAGAAACTATTATTTCTAACATTAGAGGATTAATTAATTTGTGCTAGCTCAATACAAAATTTATTTTGCAACCATTAAGAATAATGTTGTGGAGAAGTATTTAATATGAATTTCAGCTTATGTTGTTAAATGGAAAAAACCTGTATAAAGCAATATGCTAAATCTCATTGTTTAAATTATATATATAAAACAATGTATGCTGAAATAAATATATTAAAAAATGGTATCTCCCCAGCTGGTGATTTGATTATTTTCTTTCTGCCATCTGTCATATTCTAAATTTTTCCCAATGTACATGTATTGTTTTTACTTATAAAAGAAAAAATAGTAAAAACTAACTTTTTTCCGAGAGGAAAATATCTTATTTAATGAATAATCTTCCTTTTTATAACTGTATTGTCTATCTGTGGTATAATTCAAAAACATGGCCTCTGGGGAAAAGTTTTGTCTTTATAGGATTAAAATGGAGGAAAGGGGAAATGGGTTTGGCTGGGCCAGGCTTCAAAGGGCTTTTGTATGGTGGACTAGGCTAAGAAGCTGAATGTTTTCAAAAACTTCTTTTGGAGACTTTCTAAAAGCAGAGAAGGCCCAGTTCTGTCATGGTCTCTCTGTCCCCCTGGAATCTGCGCTGAGCGCTCGAGGCTTCTGCTGCATAGAGGCCAGTGGGACACAGTTCTAGACAAGAGCAGAGGGGCTGTCCGGCTCACATGTGCCTCCTCTTTCTTTCTGGTGAGGGCCCTCTTTCTGGCTTACAGATGGCTGCCTTCTCACGTTCTTCGTGTGCTCAAATGGTCTTTCTTCCATGTGTGGAGAGGGAGAGCACGCCATCTCAAACTGCCATCACATTGTGGGCTATGGCTTTAACATACAGGTTTGGGGAGTGGGGATACAACATTCAGTTATAGCAGCCTTTAACACACCTAGCTCAGTCCGTCAAAATTAAAGGAATGATTTAATTTACAAAGTCAGGAGATTAGCCTTTTAAAAGGAATTATCAACTATTTTGAAAGAAAGGTAGTACTGTATATCAAACCATTGTTATTTTCAATTAATTAGTATTTTATTAATTTCTTTTGAATAAAATATTCTGCCTTTCTAATTGTGAACCTCTGACTCTAACCCCCAAACCCTCTCACTTTCCTCTGATTTCTCTCATATTACTGAATAGTGCATGATTTTCACAGTGAACTGGAACTTAATTCTCATTCTAGCTTTTTGGTTCATTGGGTGATTCATTAGGAATAGCTTCATACTTTGAATTTAAAGGTGGATTTGTAGAGACGTTTTAATATAGTGTTGCTAAGTGTTGAAGAACCTGGTAATTAACAATGTGTACAGAGTTTGGATCGAGTAAAAATGCATTTGTTCATTTAATTCCTGAGCACTTCAAGAAAACATCAGCCTTTAAAGTTTGAAAGGCATAGTTAAAGTAGTACTCCTGTTGTATTTTTGATTTATCTTCTGGGTAATAAACATGCTGAAGCCATTACTCTAATGGTAACATAAGCTATGAGGTAAGTGGCACTATTACCTAATACAAGAGGGATGTCAGCAGGACACTTACAAACTGAGCCATAGGTCTTAAAATCACCATATAAGTCCTGAATGATGTTTCCCAGTTGGGATGAGAAAGACAAGCTGTATTAACAGAGATGAGAAAGAAAAACACCTACTAAATCCTATTTCTACCCCTGGCCTAACATACCACCTTAACAGGAAATAACGAGACAAAAAAATCAGAAACAAGTTGTCTGTGTTCAGGCAGCCCTGCCATGGGGGGGGGGGGGGGGGCTTTCCCTGCTGCTCCCTGCCATCCCCCGCCCGTGGGACCGGTGCACCCTTACTGAGGAGACAGGCAGTCATATCCTGATGCTCTTAAAAACATGAAACATGCATGAGTCTGTCTGCTTTTGAATTATTTTTCCATACAGATTATAAGGAGTGGTGCACTAGCCTAAGGAAGTGTGTCTGTTTCATGTGACTATTATATTTCTAGTTGCAAAATGTAAAAAAAATAGTAATTTTCTGACATCACATGTGCATGCATGCATTGACTGTTTCCTTTTTGAACATGGTTCATAAAAGTCAGTATCCCAATGGTGTATTCTTAGGATACAGATAGAATGTTTCGGAGCCCAAAGGCTGAGGACAATACATGTAAAGGAGATGGTACCCTTAAGAAACCCTCCCTAAGTGCGCAGACTCAGCTACCCTCAGACATCACCTCTGTATTAGGCAGCAAGATGCGTTATAGAGATCTAAAAAAATTGATGTTAAGTGAACAGGTACTTGAAATACTAATATGTTAATTTATACTCATAGTACTTTGCTTCGATAACATTCATTTTACACTTTTTAAAGTAGTTTTGATGTAATTAAGATTGATGAGTTAACTCATTTAAAAGAATTTCGTATTGTTTGAAAATGGGCAGCATCACAGTGTAGTAAAAGAACATATGTTTTGAGTCAGACAGAACGAATTTGAATATTAGCCCAGGTTATAAACTTAGGCAACTGCTATAAACTTACTGGGACTTACTTCCCTAATTACGGGACTAAATATAAAGGCTGTGCAGGATATTAGGATGAAAGAAGAAGCATATTTGGGTGTAGCCTCTCAATAAATGGTGGTAGTTTATTGAGGTTAAGATTTGTGGAAGACGGTATGAAGGGAATCAGCTAACGGTGAAGTGCTTTATTTCTGCAGTGTCATTCCTTAAGTGTGTTCCATGGAATGGCAAAAGGTGTTCAATGAAAAAGTGTTTCAGGAACAAATCCTTTAGTGAAACACTGGGTGAAATGAGGTAAACCAAATTCCTTTCCACTAGAACTTTCCAGAAGTGCTGTCATGCAAAAGTGGGAGGTGCAGTTTCCCGAGGGTTAATGGCATTGGCCTCTCTGGACTCTGACTTCATCTTGGGGAGCAAATGGTCCTGGGACACGAATGGGAATTGCTGTGATGGGCTCTTCCCTGTCTCCTGTGTTCTTGTCACGGTAGGCATTTTAATGTTGCTTTTTTAATTTCTAGGAGAGTAGTATTCTACAGGTGCACATCATAATGGTAACCTGCACAGAGTACAGCTAATTGCAGGCTAATTAGTATTCATTAAAACATAAATTGTTAACTATTTGGGGATTAACACATATTTAATTCCTTAATTAATGTTTGTTCTAGTTACTGCTACTTCAACTAGCTCCTCTGCTGGGCAGCAGCAGTGGGAAGTGAGAGAACCCACCACTTGCTTTCATCAGGGCACCGGACTGAGCATGTTTCCTTTGATTCAGGCATTGACTTCCTACCATTTTAACAATAGTATTTTACTCTCACAAGCACCTTCTTGCTTTATTGTGCTCATTAAAAACAAAAAAACAAAAGATTTTGCTTTGATGCTTCTTCTTCTTCCCATCCTCTTTTATTTGGGCCTCACAGGTTTCCAGAGGCCACCCATCACTTTTCTGGGTTCATAACCCTGCATGCACCCAGAGAGGCTGCTGGAGTCTCACACCCACTGTCTTTCTCTCTGCTTTGGAATATAGTTATTCTGAATGCAGCCAGGGGCCAGGAAGGCAGTGATCTTTAATACAAATGTTTAAATGTTTGCTCTGCAAAGAGAAAAATGCACAGGTGGCCTTGAAATGCCTCTCAGTGAAGGGGCTGGGCTAGGGTGGGTGGGCAGTGACACGAGGGAATGTGAGGGTAAAGTCATGGAATGATGAGAGTCTTCTTGTTTCTGTAGAGCCTGTTAAAACAAATTCCTTAGATGTACTGCAGGTTATGGGAGAAGATGAGGAGTGGATTCCGGCTGAGCCCTGCTTGAAATTCTCTGTTCAGGGAGAACATAAAGAGCTTTCCCTTTGGGGGAGGCTAACCCCAGACTTACCCTTACTAGTCTGACGTCTTTCCTGGTAAATGAGGAGTTGAGGGAATAGGAATGACTTGATCTTACCCATCTCTTCACATTCAGCTTCAGCCTTTACTCCCTGCACAGCCACCTCAGTTTCTTTACTGTGTTTGCCTCCAGCTCACTTATTTTACCAGAACATCCTATAAAGCCACCCGGAGAGAAAGCAGCTTTTCTTAACTTTGCTGCTCAGAGACAGTGTTTTAGATCTGAACAGGCGAGTGTTTTCCAAATTGTGGTCCACAAATACGAGGAGTGTTGAAAAATATTAGTTACAAAATGGGAAGACACACTGATTTAAACAAAGTTGAACACTATACTGCAAGTCATTTTGGAGCCAAATCTACAAGAGGGACAAATGGTAGGTACAGGTGCCCAGCTGAACTTTTGGGCATCAATTCAGGCTTTTGCAGAGCATCTCTTGAGTCTAGTGTTTCCTGGTGCACACTTGGGAAATACTGATATGTATTAATGGAAAAGTAGAACAGTTCTGGACTCCATAAATTTCTTAGGTTATGGCCCTTATTCCAAGTGCAAGACATTGAATTGCATCATTCCTCGAGACTGACACAGCGAATTAGATGTGGCAGTGAAATACAACTCTGTCTCAAGCAAGAAAGCTATTCTAAACACTTGCCCCTGTCCTCTGTTATTTGTGCTTTTAAAAGATGAGCAGTATGTTTTAAACAATCAGTGGGGACACCAGGCAGTTACTTTAGTATGGTCTTAGAGCTGCATTTAGGAAGTACATGGGTTCATGTGATGGTTTTTCATCTCCAACGATAATATTTTTAAAATATATTTATTTTAAATTTAACCTCATCTCTACGTTTTATTCTCAGCTTGTACTTATTATTTGATGATCAAGGATAGGTATTTCTTCTGGTTTAACATCTTATGCTTTGTGGTCTGTTACTTCTTGTTTATCTGCACTTTTCCTCTTTTTCTGTCCACTCTACCTTAATTTTATTCCATAGTCCATTGTACAGGATGAGTATCTGAGCTATTGACTAGGAAAGTTTTGAAAATAACTAACATTAGTATTTTTTCAAATTTGAAGGGGAAAAACATGAAGTGAGAATGTCATGTTTATTGGTAAAAAAGAAACAGATGAAGTAATTTGACAATGACTTAAATGAACAAACATGACAAAGCTCTGATAGTTAACTCCAATGTGAATCTTGTTCTTTGAATGCCTTTACCTTTGGGACAGCAGTTGGTTTTTACTTTACTTTGAAAACCTGATCATGTTTACTTTACTTTGAAAACCGATGCTTCACTATTTTATTCCTGATTTTTTTAAGATCATACAGTTTGTGGTTTTGCTTTGGCTCTTTATAATTATAGTAAATGAAAATCATTTCTTTTACTATATATGTTTTTGGTTTTTAACTCATTTGGAAATATAAAAAGCAACAGTTTTTGTAAATGGGTATGATCTATCTTAGCTCTTTATTTAAATCAAAATCAGAAAGGATTTACTAGATTATGAATGGAGGACAGACATACATCTAATCCCCTCTGTTCTAAGGAACTGACAAAAGATTTCCACCATGTTTTCCATGGTGAGTGTTAGTGTTGGTAAGCGAACTTTGCTCACACATAGCTGTGAAAGAGGCAGCATGGAAAGCTAAGTTTGCTCTTCACTGAAGCAGGGGGCATTGAGATGCTGCAGTGTTAAATAGCTTCCTGCCTCTTGTTTGGCAGGCATCTGAAGGAGAGCCTGATGTCACACCTCACAGACCAACATCCAGGATGGCTTTGCCTGAGCAATGAAAGAGTCAATGGTTAATTGGTTGTTTCTGTCTACGAAAGAATGTGCAAACCTATAGAAAAGTTTTATAAGAGTTTGTTTGAGCCAAATTTTTGAAGACATGCTTAGGAATAAGATCTTAGTGGATTTAGAAAATGCTCTGAAGAATGACAGTTTTTTTAGTTTTTTTTTTATGTATTTAGAATCAAAGGAGAAATTGTAAGGAAGGTGCATGAAATCCACTGGTGGTAGATTAAGGTGGGAGAAAACAAAGCAGGGAAGTCTTTAGGACTGACTGAATAAAAAGCCAAATGGAGAAACACATACTTCTTTTACATTGGTGAGTATAGGATAGTTAATAAATAATTCACATTTACAACTCAGAGATGGTATGCAGGCAACAAGATAGCACTAAGGGGTTCTGGGGCTTCCTGGTCGAGTGTCTGCGATTGTACCTTTGAGGGGGTCTAGAAAAAAAAAATGATTCAGACATTTCAAATATATTTTTTCTTAAATGCATAAGAACAATGGACAGGACCCAATTAAGGGAAAGATGGACCTTTGCTAAGGAAACTGTAGGCCTGGGATGTGACTAATTGCCATGGCCACCCCAGTAAACAACTTATAATCATACCATCCTGTAGGGTTACTTTTGGTCACTGTGTTTGTCAGGCCTGCCATATGGCCTCCTTGAGCATGTTGGGTTTACTACATAGCCCCATTTTTGTTCACATTTCCTACCTGAGAGCAAATGACTTTTCCCAAAGGCTGTGGGGCTTCGGCATCTTATCTTCTGGAGGTTATTTGTTGAGTGAGTGAATGAATATTGATCCTCTTAATACTACTTTTTTTTTTTTTTTTGCATCCCATGGCTATTACTATATCTGGGAACCATCATCAAAAATGACTATTGAGTCCTTCCTATATCCATGTACTTTTATAGAAACGGGGTCTCATCAATTATTATTATTCTCAGTTATGTTCCATGAAGTCACAGCAGCCACTGAACTAATGAATACTAAATTGTTGCTTCTTTGGGAAATACAGGATTAGTTCTGCAGGCCTCTGGTCAAAATGTTTTCATCAATCTACCAATACATAACCTTATTTTATGTGTGTTTCTCTTAAAGGCACCTTTTTAAATTAATATATATTGTTGATTCTCAATATTGGACTCAGCTAACAGCACTATGGCTCATGCCTGAATGCTTATCTAACACATATTTTCTCTACATGGCACATGACAGCATTCTTGCACTTAGGAACACTAAGTAGCACTCAACACTGTATTTGGGGCCATTGTAAACAGCAATATCACCAATAAAAGGCCGAACATGTAAAAAACTAGCTATTGCATAGACTGGAATAAGGATGCTTGTTTATAGTATACAAGTTGAAACAAGAAGGCAGAGTATTTTCTTGTTCAACCTCAGTTGGGAGTAGTGTGTTGGACAACTCAAATTGTTGCCACACTGTACACATTCACAAGTGACCAAGAAAGCTTTGCAAGCGTTGATTTGGGGGTTTTAAATAAATTATTGAGTAGGCAAATTCACAAATACAGAATCTGCAAATAATGAGGATTAAGTATATTTCCTGTCAAACCAGATCCAAAAAAATGTTTCATAAGACTAAATACTGTGTTGTGGCAAAATTATTCCAGAATAAGATAGGATGACTTTGTGATTCTTTCTTGGTGATCCACTGCTTTAGCTTTAAACTTTTTCAGTATTAGTTAGTTCCCCCTTATCTGCTGTTCACTTTCTGAGATTTCAGTTACTCATGGTCAACTGTGGTCTGAAAATATTAAATGGAAAATTTCAGAACTAAACACTTCACAAGTTTTAAATAGTGTGCAGTTCGAGCAGCCTGATGCCATCTGAAAACTTGCAACTTGGTCCCACCTGAGAAGAGAATCACCCCTCTGTGTTCAATGTATTCATGCTGAAGACTGTCCCCGCCCACTTTCACTTAGTAGCCATCTGGGTTATTAGATCAGTTATCAGAGAGAGAGAGACTACATTCAACTTTTATGGCAATATATTGTTATAATTGTTCTATTTTATTATTAGTTGTTGTTACTCACTTACTGTGCCTAATTTATAAATTAAATTTCATCATAGTTTTGTATGTTTAGGAAAAAATGTATATATAGGGTTTGGTATCATCTGCAGTTTCAGGCTTGAACTATATCCCCAGTAGATAGGGCCGGGTAGGGGGACTACTGTAATCACAAGTTAGATTGAACTAGAAAGCAAAGACATTTTTTCTAAAAAAGTGTGTTTTAGTAAAAACAAAGACATTTAGCTGAAATTGCACTTGTGGAAAATGAGATCTGAGGGTCAGGTTTCAATATTAAAGAGTAATAAATTTTCAGTAGTTCAGGTTTTTTTTAGAACATTTGACTGCTGAGTTGCATTTTGTTTTATTTTTAATTAAATTTATATTATACAGTGTTTTGAGGTTTATAAAATAATTGTTTCTATGGTTTTGTTTGGGTATATTGCAATTATACTTTTTTACAAAATTGACAATGATACTACAACTGCAGTGGGCATTTAAAACACCTGTGTAATACAATTGAAAGAAGTCAAAAAAGCAGGTTTTTTCTGCCTGCCATTGCTGGAATACATGGTTCCCACATGAAGTGCAAGGCATATTGTATTTGGCTATGACCAACTATTGCCATTGGTACATACTTTCTTATTATCCAGAGTAATGGCACCTTGTTAGTGAGCCAAGCAGGAGAGTTTTCTTAAAGCAAAAGGTTGGGTAGGATACAGTTCAGGCTTTGTGGGCCAGATGGTCTCTGTGGCAACTGCTCAACTCTGCTGTTGTGAGTCATATTAGACAATAAGTAAATGAATGAGCATGGCTCTGTTCCAATAAAACTTTATTTATGGGCATTGAAATTTGAATTTTATAAAATTCTCATATATCACAAAATACGATTCTTTTTTTTTTTTTTTTTTTTTATGTCCTTCCACCAATTGAAAACTTTGTGGGCAATACAAAAACAGAAGTTGTGGCCGATTTGGCCCCATTAAATTAGAACTATGTTGTTAAAACTATGTCATATAACTGTTCCTTGTGTCCACATTTCTAGATCAAATAGATGATTACTACATTTCTTACTAAAATCTGAAAGTAAAAAAATTTAGAACATATATATGTGTATATGTATATGTATGTATATATGCATGAAAATATGTATATATTTGTGTGTATACATAATTGTGTATTTTGTGTGTGTGTGTGTGTGTATGTGTGTATTTTACATATATAGACCCTCTTATACCTGCTAATTCAGGCACTTTGGTAACATGATGAGTCCAGACTTGGAAATAAAATAGATCTAGAATTACATCCTGACTCTGCAATGTGTTAATTGTGTCACATCAGAAAAATTACTTAACCTTTCTAAATCAGCCTACTCATCCCTAAAAGGGAGTTAATATTACCTGCCTCATATGGTTGATTGGGGAAAATTAGATAATATATACAAAGATATTTGGGACATGGATGTGTATAATATGGAAATGTTTTTAATGTAATTTTTTATTTATTTATTTATTTTATTTTTTTATTTTTTTCCTCATTCGAGGACATTTTTCCATTTTTTGTACAGACAGAGTGGGAGGGAGAGAGAGGAAGAGAGAGAGAGGAAAACATCGATGTGAAGGGGACACATCGAGTGGCTGCCACCCGCACGACCAACCAGGGCCGGGGACAAACTGCAACTGAGGTACATGCCCTTAGCGGGAACCGAACCCGGGTCTCTCCGGACTGCAGGTGGACGCTCTAACCGCTGAGCCAAACCGGCCAGGGCTGTAATTTTTTAAAAGAATTGTTTTTCGAATTGAAATTTTTAAAAAGAAAATACTTTGTGTGGTTCCCTAAGGAAATCCAAGCCTCACTTCTAATAGATTTTCGGTGTATTCTGTTCTGTTTGATAGGCATGGCCACATCCCAAGTCAATTTGTTAACTCTTCCTTTTTTCTTTTTCCAGAGGTGCCGTCAGTGTTCTAGTGTTATTGTTTCCTCTGACCCCAATCTTTCTGGCCCTAGATGCTGGCATTTTTAGGCATTCCATGGACTCCCACTTGCTATACTTCATTAGGGCAGTGCCTGTACTTTCAATAGAGTAGTGTCCTTTTTGACAAAAGACAAAAATATTTTTTGCTTTGAAGCTTTATTGGCAAGTGTACTGGCTAGAAAAAAGTACAAAATGGAAAACTTGCCAGATAACAAGAGTTCACAACAAGGAAACCTTTTTATGAGATGCTAAAATCTGATATTAAGAAAATCTGTTTCAGATAGACCTCATCTTTTGAGCTGTATGTTTTAGTCCTTTTGTTTGTTAGAAACGACAAAGTAAATCTCTTAATGGACAGGTGCTAAAATCAAGTTAGAAGTCAATCCAAAATTGTTCTATAGCACCTAAATGCAGATCTCTTCATTTAATCATATTTATTTAAAAATAGCAAACTTTTCAGTACAAGTGATACTTAACTTTTGACAATATGTGTTGAAAATTTTATTTTTAAATATTTTTTATTGATTTTTTTTTTCTTTAGAGAGGAAGAGAGATGGAAAGAGAGAGGGAGGGACACATCAGTGTGAGAGTGAAACATCAGTCAGCTGCCTCCTGCATGTCCCCTATCAGGGATGGAACCAGCAGCCCAGGCATGTGCCCTGACCAGGAATCACACCCACAACCTTTTGGTTCACAGGATGATGCCCAACTAACAGGGCCACACTAGCCAGGGTTGTGTTGAAACATTTATATATTAAGTTATTAACTTGATGAAGCAGCTAATAAAACTTGTACTTAATAAGTCCCTTAATTGAAATTATGAAGAAAGAGCTGGGAAATGGTCTTTTGAAAAATTTGCTTTGAAAGAAACATTTAAGTTATTGCTTCAAACGTGTAACCTTCTTATGAAAAACACCTAAATGTGTCATATGAAATTTTGTATTAGACATTATATGTAAGTATATATGTATATTTATAGGTGTAGACACACACACCCATAAACATGTTTATAAAGATTGTTTACCTGTTTTTGTCTCTACAGTTAGCTGTTAGTGCTAGAAACAGTCATGTTCTAAAAGTTTACTTTTGAAAGGTTTTAATGAACTAAAAAGGGAAGTTATTCTCTTAGTGTATTTATAATCAGATGCTGCCTTTCTTTATTCTTGGTATTTCAGTTGGAGGACTAAGGGGAGCGGAAATAGTTTTAGAAATAAGCATGTGTTTAATTCTTTCAAGGAGGCCTCATTGGTGAATCATCTTGCTGGGAAATTTGGAGTGCTTATTGCAGTGTCTCTCTTGCTAGTCTAGTAGGGACCCTGGGAAAGGCTTTGCTTGGGCGTATATGAGTTTATACTGGGAAATTGGGTTGAGGTCCTGTTGGCTGTATCATAGGCTTCTTGCTTGGTTTGGGAGGTGGAGGTGGCAGTCCTGTGGTAGAAAAGGATCACGATCATGTGAGCTCCTTGTTGCCATCTGTCATTTGGCTATTGTTGTCTTTTGTTCTTTATTCTTTTTTTTTATTTTTTATTTTTTATCCTCACCTGAGGACATTTTTCCATTTTTTGTTCAGGTAGAGTGGGAGGGGGAGAGAGGAAGAGAGAGAGAAACATCGATGTGAAAGGGACACATTGAGTGGCTGCCACCCGCACGACCAACCAGGGCTGGGGACAAACTGCAACCGAGGTACATGCCCTTAGCGGGAACCGAACCCGGGTCTCTCGGGACCGCAGGCCGACGCTCTAACCACTGAGCCAAACTGGCCAGGGCTGTTCTTTATTCTTTTTACACCAACTAAAATATTCTTTATTTTTCACCAACTAAAGCTTAAATTTTATAAAATTGTTTAATTTTTATGGATTCCCCCTAGTGGATGTAGTAAATATTTTGTAAATATTTGAATAATAAGACCCAGAATCTTTGCATGTTTAGTGATGGATAAAAAACAGATTTAGAGATTTTAAGGTGGCTTTTCTCAGTCTGTAATTTCTTCTCCTTCTTCCTTTCTTTCTTTATTTGATAGGATCATGGCCCCGTACTAGTGTAAATAAAATACTGTGCATTAAATGTATACCTTTCAGCTTCGAAAATAAATCCACATGAACATGTTTTATATGTACACTATAAAGATTATTCTATTTTTATGAGATGTTGTAGCCCTAGTAGTTGATAAAGTAAAAATATAATTTTCTGCAAAAAGGACAATTTTGATGGGGAAAAGGATTTTCCTTTGTTCTATTCATGATACATTCCAAGTGCTTATCATAGTGCCTGGAATGGAGAAGACACTCAGGGGAATGAATGAATGAATGAATGAATGAATGAATGGGAGGTAGGGAAGAATGAAGGGAGAACAGATGAAAGGAAGGAAGGTTTTTGGATTCAGCTTTCAAAATACCATTTCACGACCAGTGTGATGCTCTTCTTGGGTAGCTGGTGGTCATGGACATCAGTCTAGGAGGTGGCCATTCTGACCAGAACAGCCAGCCAGTTCCTGCACTGCCCACTGCTGCTGTCCCTAGCCAGGTAGGCTATGACTGTTTCCAGTGGGCCCTGTTTTGAGGGCCTTGGGAAGTATTTTTCCTCTACTTGCTTTCAGTGTTAATTAACTATGTGTCCCCCAAATTGTCCTTTTATAGCCTAAAAGTAGAGATTAATTTGTAGGAGTATTCCAATTGCAGGAATATCCCTGTATCTCTTTCTTCCTATATATCATCAGTACAAAAACTATATTAAATTTATGAACACAACACAGTTTTATTTCATTTCTGTTTCTACCATTGGGCCTCTTCTCTTCCTTGTGTGTTTTGTATTTCAGTGTGGTGGCATTGTGGCATCTAGTCCAGCAGGCATATCTAGGATGACTTCTTATCTAGGAGGCCACCTGAGCTTTTCCATTTGAGCCTCTGCTGATTGCTTTCTCCATTTTTGCATCTGTTGCACAAACAAATAGTGCTAGGATTGAAGTGTTTGTTCAGGCAGTGTGTACTAGTGAAATATCTGGATATCTGGAATTTAAAGATTGGGTTTTAAAGTTATATCTACAATACACTCATTGCATGTTCTTGACATATTTAATGCTTGAGGATTTTTGCATGATGTGATATCTGCCCAGTGTATATAACATATTATGTAAATGGTAACTTATAGTTACTTTTTAAATTAAACTTATTTTATTTTTAATTAATTAATTATTCCTTTATTGATTTTAGAGGGAGAGAGAGATAGAAACATCAATGAGAGAGAACATTGACTCGCTGACTCCCACATACCCCCTACTGGGGATCGGGCCCACAATCTGGGCATCTGTCCTGACCAGGAATTGAACTGATGACTTCTTGGTTCATGGGTCAATGCTCAACCACTAAGGAACACCAACCAGACTATTTTATTTTATTTTTAAATCCTCTCCCAAGGTTATTTTTCCATTTATATTTGGAGCGGTAGGGAGAGAAACATCTATGTGTGACAGACAGACATTGATTGGTTGCCTTCCACACGACCCCGACTAGGGCCGGAGACCGAACTGCAACCAAAGTACATGCCCTTGACCAGAATTGAACCTGCAACACTTTGGTCTGCGGGCTGATGCTCTAACCGCTGAGCCAAACTGGCCAAGGCTTAAATTGAAATTTTTATCAAGATAATTGTGGAGTTAGATATAGTAGTAAGAAGTAATACAGATTCTTATATACACTTTACTCTGTTTCCTCTGAACATTTGGCTAACTTAATGTGTATAATATCACAACCAGAATATTGACATTGTTAAAATCTACACAGCTTTTTCACATTTCTCCAGATTCACCTGTACTTAGAGTGCATGCAAGTGTGTGTATTTAGTTCTATACAATTGTTTTCACTTTTTTTTGTGGTAAAATACAAATAACATAAAATTTATTATCTTAATTATTTTAAAGTATATTAAATGCATTCATACATAATGTTGTGCAACCCTCAACACAATCCATTTCCAAAATTACTTTCATCTTTTATTTATTTTTATTTAATTAATTAATTAATTAATTTTTGTTACAGATGTTTCTCCTTTTTCTCCCACTGATTCCCCCTTCCCCCTCCCTCCCTGCCCTGTCCCCAGCTTTGTTGTCCATGTCCATTGTTCATGCATACATGCATATAAGTTCTGTGGTTGATCTCTCCCCCACCACCCCCTTTTCTGGGGACTGTCAGTCTGTACCCCACTTCCACATCTCTGGGGCTACCCCATTCCTCAGACTGTTATGTTCATTATATTCCACAAATAAGTGAGATCATATGATACTTGTCTTTCTCTATTTGGCTTGTTTCACTTAGGATAGTACTTTCCCGGTCCCTCCATGTAGTCTCAAAGGATAAGAGATCTTTCTTTCCTACAGCTGCATAGTACTCCATTGTGTCTATGTACCACAGCTTTTTATCCATCTACTGTTGAACATTTGGGCTGTTTCCAAATCTTAGCTATTGTAAATAGTGCTGCTATGAACATGAGGGTACATATATTCTTTCTGATTGGTGTTTCAGGCTTCTTAGGGCATATTCCAAGAAGTGGGATCACTGGGTCAAATGGAAGTTCAATTTTTAATTTTTTGAGGTAACACCATATTGTTTTCCACAGTGGCTGCACCAGTCTGCATGCCCACCACCAATGCACCCCTTTTCTCCACAGCCTCGCCAGCACTTGTTGTTTGATGATTTATTAATGGTGGCCATTCTGACAGGTGTGAGGTGTTACCTCATTGTTGTTTTAATTTGCATCTCTCTGATGATTAGTGATGTTGAGCATTTCTTCATATGTCTCTTAGCCATTTGTATATCCTGTTTGGAGAGGTGTATATTTAGTTCCTTTGCCCATTTTTTAATTGAGTTCTTTGTCTTTCTTTTGCTGAGCTGTATGAGCACTCTATGTATATTGGAAATTAACTCCTTATCAGATGTACCATTGGCATTTATGCTCTCCCATACATTGGGTTCCCTTTCCATTTTGGTGGTTGTTTCTTTTGCTGTGCAGAAGCTTTTGAGTTTAATGTAGTCCCATGAGTTCATTTTCTCCTTTGTTTCTGTTGCCCTAGGTGATGTATCAGTGAAAATTCTGCTGCATATGATGTCTAAATTTTGTTGCCTACATTTTCTTCTAGGACTTTTATGGATTCATGAGTCACAATTAAGTCTTTTATTCATTTCGAGTTTATTCTTGTGCGTGGTATAAGTTGATGGACTAGTTTTTTTGCATGTAGCTGTCCAATTTTCTCAGCACCATTTATTAAAGAGGCTGTCTTTACTCCACTGTATGCTCTTACCCCCTTTGTCAAATATTAATTGAGCATATTATCTTCGGTCCATTTCTGGGTTCTCTGTTATGTTCCATTGATCTGTCTGCCTGTTCTTGTGCCAGTACCAGGCTGTTTTGATTACAGTGACTTTGCATTATAACCTGAAATCTGGTAATGTGATCCCTCCACCTTTGTTCTTCTGTTTCAAGATTGCTGTGGCTATTCAAGGTCTTTTTTGGTTCCATATGAACTTTTGAAATATTTGTTCTAGTTCTGTGAAGTATGTTGTGATATTTTGATGGGGATTGCATTGAATCTATAGATTGCTTTGGGTTATGAACATTTTAATGATGTTATTCTTCCAATACATGAACAATGTATGTGCTTCCACCTTTTTATATCTTTCTCCATTTCTTTTTTCAATGACCTGTAGTTTTCTGTGAATAGGTCCTTTATTTCTTTGGTTAAATTTATTCCTGGGTATCTTAATTTTTATTGCCGTGATGGAAAATAGGATTGTTTTTATAGTTTCTCTTTCTGTGGGTTCATAATTGATGTATAAGAATGCCATTGATTTTTTGACGTTAATTTTGTAACCTGCTACTTTGCCAAATTCATATATTAAGTCTAGTAAATTTTTGATGGAATCTTTGGCGATTTCTACATATAGTATCATGTCATCTGTGAATAATGACAATTTCACTTCCTCCTTGCCCATTTGGAGCCCTTTTATTTTTTCTTCCTGTCTGATTGTTGTGGCCAAGACTTCCAGTACTATGTTAAATAAGAGTGGCAAAAGTGGGCATCCTTGTCTTGTTCCTGTTCTTAAGGGAAATGCTTTTAGTTTTTGCTCATGGAGTATGATGTTGATTGTATGTATTTCATATATGGCCTTTATTATGTCAAGATATGATCCCTCTATTTCCAGATTGCTGAGCATTTTTATCAGAAATGGGTGCTGGATTTTGTTGAAGGCTTTTTCAGCATCTATTGATATGATTATATGATTTTTATCTTTCATTTTGTTTATGTGTTGTATCACATTTATTGATTTACAGATATTGTACCAGCCTTGCACCCCTGGAATGAATGCCACTTGGTCATGGTGAATAATTTTTTTGATGTATTGCTGGATTTGATTTGCTAGTATTTTGTTAAGGATTTTGGCATATAAGTTCATCAAGGATACTGGCCTGTAGTTTTCTTTCTTTATAGTGTCTTTTTGTGGTTTTGGAATTAGAGTTATGCTGGCCTCATAAAACAAGTTTGGAAATCTTCCTTCTTTTTGAATTTTTGAAATAGTTTGAGGAGAATGGGTATTACTTCTTCTTTGAATGTTTGGTAAAATTTCCCCAGGGAATTTTGAAGCCATCCGGGCCTGGGCTTTTGTTTGCTGGGATAGTCTTCATTACATCTTCAGTTGTTATTGGTCTGTTCAAGTTTTCTATCTCTTCCCAGTCCAGTTCTGGGGGATTATGCGTTTCTTGAAATTTGTCCATTTCACTTAGATTGTCGAATTTGTAGCCATGTAATTGTTCATAATATTTGTTAACAATCCTTTGTATTTCTTTGGTGTCAATTATTATTACTCCTCTTTTATTTCTGATTTTTTGTATTTGGGTTCACTCTCTTTGTTTCTTGGTGAGTCTAGCTAAGGGTCTATCAATCTTGTTTATCATTTCAAAGAACCAGCTCTTTGTTTCATTGATCCTTTGCATTGTTTTTTTGGTCTCCATGTCATTTATTTCTTATTGTATCTTTACTATTTCCTTTCTTCTACTTTCTCTGAGGTTTTCTTTCTGTTTGCTTTCTAATTCTTTACGTTGTGAGGTTAGATAGTTTATTAGAAATTTTTCTCGCTTCTTGAGGTAGGCCTGTAGTGCTATGAACTTCCTTCTCAACTGCTTTTGCTGCATTCCGTAGATTCTGTGTTGTTGTGTGTTCATTTTCATTGGTTTCCAGGAAGTTTATAATTTCTTCCTTGATCTCCATGGTAACCCATTTATTGTTCAGTAACATGCTATTTAGCCTCTATGTTTTCAAATGTCTTTGCATGTTCTTGTTGCAGTTGATTTCTAGTTGCATGCCATTGTGATCTGAGAATATGCTTGATATGATTTCAATCTTCTTGAACTTGTAGAGACTTAGTTTGTGCTCTAATATGTGGTCTTTCTTTGAGAATGTCCCATGTGCACTTGAGAAGAATGTGAATTCTGTAATTTTGTGGTGTAATTCTCTGTAGATATCTATTAAATTCATTTGATATAGCCCTTCATTTAGAGTCCTTGTTTCAGTGTTAATTTTTTGTCTAGAGGATCTATCCTGTGATGTTGGCGGGGTATTGAAGTTCCCTGCTATGATTGCATTGCTGTTGATTTCTCCTTTGAAGTCCTCCAGAAGATTTTTAATATATGTTGGTGTTCCTATATTGGGTGCATATATGTTTACCAATGTTATATCTTTCTGTTTGAGAAATCCTTTCAATATTACTTAGTGGCCTTTTTTTGTCTCTGGTATGGTCTTTATTTTGAAGTCTACTTTATCAGATATGAGTATTACTACCCCAGTGTTTTTTTCCTTTCTCTTTGCTTGAAAGATTTTTTTCCATCCCTTCACTTTCAACCTATGTGAGTCTTTTGTTGTGGCATGGGTCTCTTGTAAACAACATATATGTGAGTCATGCTTTCTTTTTTTTTTTTTTTTTTTATCCTCACCCGAGGACATTTTCCCATTTTTTTGTTCAGGTAGAGTGGGAGGGAGAGAGAGGAACAGAGAGAGAGAGAAACATCGACGCGAAAGGAACATATCAAGTGGCTGCCACCCGCACGACCGACCAGGGCCGGGGACAAACTGCAACCGAGGTATGCGCCCTTAGCGGGAACCGAACCCTGGTCTCTCAGGACCGCAGGTCGACGCTCTAACCGCTGAGCCAAACCAGCCAGGGCGAGTCATGCTTTCTTATCCAGTCAGCTACTATGTGTCTTTTGATCAGAGTATTCAAACCATTCACATTTAAGGTAATAATTGTTATGTACTTATTTATTGCCATTTTTGTTTAGTATGGTTCTATTTTTCTTCCCGTTTCTTCTCTCAATTACAGCAGTCTTTTTAGCATATCTTGTAGTGCTGGTTTGGTGTTAATATATTCCCTTAGCCTTTTTTGTCTGGGAAGTTATTTGACCTTCTATTTTGAATGATAGCTTTGCTGGATAGAGTAGTCTTGGATTCAGATCCTTGTTTTTCATGACCTTGATTATTTCATGCCACTTTCTTCTAGCCTGTGGTGTGTCTGTTGAGAAGTCAGCTGAGAGCCTTATGCTTATCTCTTGCTGCCTTTATGATTCTCTTTGTGTTTAATTTTCGGCATTGTAATTACTATGTGTCTTGGTGTGGACCTGTTTGGGTTCTTTTTACTTGGGGCTCTCTGTGCTTCTTGAATTTGAATGCCTTTTCACTTCACCAAGTTAGGAAAGTTTTCTATTTCTTCAAATATATTCTCCAACCCTTGCCCATTTTTTTCCTCTTCAGGGACTCCTATGATGTGAATGTTATTATGTTTCCAGTTGTCCCACAATTCCCTTAAGCTATCTTCCTGTTTGTTTGTTTTTTTTTTAATTATTTTTTCCTTTTGGTTTTCTGTTTGGTTGATTTTTTTCTACACTGTCTTCTAATTCACTGTTCCAGTCCTCAGCTTCCTCTCCTCTGATGGTTAGTCCTTCCAATGTGTTCTTTATTTCTGCTATGTCATTCTTCATTTCCACTTGGTTGGTTTTCAGTTTTTTTATATCTTTACTCATGGTGCTGATGTCCTTAATTCATGCTGTTGAGCTTCCTCAAGATCATGGCTCTGAACTCTACCTCTGAGAATTTGCTTAACTGCGTTTCGTTGATCTCATCTTTGATAGAGTTCTCTTGTTCTTTCATTTGGGATTTGTCTCTTTGTTTCACCATTTTGGCTATCTCAGTGGATTTTGGAGCCTGCCAATTTTTCTCTATGGGTGTTGGTGTTCTGCTATTTGTGGCTCCCTCTACTGGGTTTGGATGGGACTGGGTGGGCCCATGTTAAACACCACTGTGATGTCTTACTTTCCTGGGTAGATTTGCAAGCCCAGGAAAAGTTCAGTTATTCTTTAGCTCTTTCTGGATGCTAGTAGTCTCAGTTACTCAGTGCTTTGGAATGTAGCCCTGGTGTTCTGCATAAGAGGATTTACAGAGGGTGGGATAGATGCTGGCTGTTAATTAGCCTCAATTTGCATTTCCTTGCCTCACCTGGGAAAGGCTGAATCTGCAAGGGGAATGGCTGTTGCTTTTTCCCACAGCTATGGGGAGGAGCACACTGGCCACCGTTGATTGTGGCCATAACTAAGCAAAAACTCTGAGTGCCCTCCAATTCCCATTTGTCTCTACAGAGTTCCAGTGTGCCCTCCCTCTGCTATAGCCCCCAGATGAGTGGCTGTGGCTATTTTAGTCCTTGCTCTCTGAGCTATGGACGGGTTTCGTCTTTATGCTCCAAGGGCACTGCTCATAGCTAAGACTGCTGCTGTCCATGGGCTCCCCCACCCTCTCATGCCTTCGCAGATCCTACCAGTGTCCCTGATTATATGGTCCTGTCCTCCTGCTTTTCTGTTGCTTTTTTCCAAGGATTTGTCTTTATTTTAGTTGTAATTCCCATTTGTTCCTGGGAGATCGGCTGTATAGATTCCATTCACTCTGCTTCCACTTTCACATCCTCTAAGCCTATCTTTTGCATTGCTGGGTCGCACAGGCCTTTCTGGTGCTCCTGCACCCCACTGGTCCCAAGGGTAACTGGATTGCACAGTCCCTTTGGGGACCAGGCTCTATGCCTATGTTATGGGCTGCTGGGTCTCACAGGCCTCTCTGGTACTTCAGCACTCCATATGTCCCGTGGGTAACTGGATGGCAGTGTCCCTGCTGGGTAGCACAGGCCTCTCTGGTGCCCCTGCACCCTGCAGGTCCAATGGGCGGGCAGCTGGATCGCACCAGTCCCACTTGGGCTTCAGCTTCCCACTTTTCTTGTGAGCTGCTGGACCTCACAGGCCTCTGTGGAGCCCCAGGTCTCACCGCTGGTGGCTGGGGAGTGCTGCTGCCCTGTGGGGCTCAACTCTTGCTTAGCTTTTGCTGTAGTTTTTGGGGATGGGTCTCAGCTGCTGGTCTGTGCTTCTGTTGCCTGGTGAAGTATGTCTGCTCCCCAGCCTCTGTTGCTGGAGGTATACCTTGACTCTGATTGGGCTGCTATTATGGGAGATGGTGCTGGGCTCCGGGCTGTCCGTGGCTTCCTTGACCGGCACCTTGGGATCTCCAGTACTGTGCATTGGTCTGTGTTGACACAGAGAGTCCACTGGTCTGATGGTGCCAAGTGCACTGGTGGGCTCAGGTTGCTGGGCCCTATCCGCTCCTACTGCCTCCTCCCAGGGAAGACCAAGGGATCTTCCAAAATGGTGGGATCTCTCTGCAGCGCAGGGAGAAGTGCCCTGAAGAGCCATTTGCTGCAGTAGCCTGCTGTTCCAGTCCACAGCACAGGAACCTTCTGCTCCACGTCTCTGCCCTGCATGGGTTTGGTCAGCCATCTTCATGTCCATTCACACTCTCTCACACACTAGCTCACTCTCTCACACACTCACTCTTTCTCTGGTCCTGCCAGCTGCCATCTTTTCTCAGAATCACTTTCATCTTTTAAAAATAAACTCTGCACCCCCTCAAACAATAACTTCTATTTCCTTTTCCCCTTAGTTCCTGGCAATCACAATTCTACTTTCTGTCTTTATGAATTTGACTACTCTAGGTCCCTCATATAAATGGGATCATACAGTAATTGCCCTTCTATGATGGGCTTATTTCAGTTAGCATAAGGTCCTGAAGATTCATCCATGCTGTAGCACATGTCAGAATTTCCTTCCTTTTTAAGACTGAATAATACTCCATTGTATGTGTGTACCATATTTTGCTTATCCATTTCTTCAGTGGACACTTGGGTTGCTTCCATGTTTTATCTCTGGTGAATCATGCTGCTGTGAGCTATATACACCTTTATTATTGAGTAGATTTGTGTTTCTACCACCATAATGAAGATAACAGTTCCAACATCATGAGAATTTTCTGTTTGGTTCTTTTGTAACCATACCCATCTCCTTCCTGTCCCTTCTCCCTCCATTTCTAACCCTAATCTGTCCTTAATTTCTAAAATTTTGACATTACACTATGTTACATAAATGGAATCATATAGTCTGTAATCTTTTGTGATTGACTTTTTCACTCAGCATTATTCTCTAGAGATACATTCAAGTTGTTGGGTATATCAATAGTTAGTTCCTTTCCTTGCTGAGTAGGACTCCATGCTATGTATGTCCCACAGTTTGTTTAATCAGTTATCATTTGAATGACATCTGGGTTGTTTCCAGTTTGGGGCTGTTATGAATAAAAGTTCTATAATCATCTGTGTGCTGGTAGTATATGAATTAAAATAGTCAGTTCTACAAGAGTACAATTTCTGGGTTATATTTTAAGATTTATCATCTTCTGCCCTGATTCAGTTGGTTGAAGCCTCATCCCGTGCACTGAAAGGTCATAGGTTTGATTTCCAGTCAGGGCACATACCTGTGTTGCAGGTTCCATCCCTGGTTGGGCACCATGGTGTTCCAGGTGATATGGTTTCTTGCTGTGTGTAAATGGAGGTTAAAATAATGTCATATGGATCTTTTCAATAATAACCTGACAAGGGACATCTCTAAGCAATCATGTTGAGAAAATTGATAGCCTTACTACTGGTCCTTTTTTTCTCCTTTAGCCTTGATTTCTCTGAAGTTGCCCCACCATCTCAAAAATATCATTCATTCTGAGACATTCAGACCATTACCCTTCTTCTCTTGCCCTGCTTGATCCAAGATGAAGTGGTTGCTAAATCCCACTGGGTTTTACCACTGCTGATATTTTTATATCATTCTTCTGTGCCATCTAAATTTCAGTCAGCATAGCCTTTTCTGTATATTATTAATACATCTTTTCTGGAATCTCTTCCCTGTGAGTAGAGCCTTTGTACCTTGTCACAGTAGACCTTTGTGGCTCTAGGTCCTAATTCTTCTCTTCATGCCATGGTCATATTCACCTCAGAGTCTTTGCCCATGCCCTGGAATGAGCCTTACCCTCTTCACACCATGAGCTTATTCACATTCAGCTATCAGCTCATATACCACCACCTCATGAGAGGTCCTCTTGGTGTATGTTTTTCTCGTATCTGAACTTTTCTTTCATTGCACTTACAGTAGTTTTTAAAATTTAGTTGTTTAAAACCTAAGGACCCACATGGTTCAGTCTGGCCATAGAGTCTACTCAAAGGAGTTAACCAGAAAGTATCTTATCTTAAGGCAATTTAAATCTTAACATTGCTTCCTGTAATGACTTTAAGCCTTTGTCTCTTAAATATCAGCTTTTAACCATGGTATTCCTTCCTTACAAGTGAGTTCTTGAAGTAGGGTGCTGTCTGACCCACCCATTCCCATCAATCTCCCTGAAAATTGGATGTGGGTAATATTTATCTTTATAATTGCAGAATCTGGAACACTGACTAGAAGATATTAGGGGCTTCATCAATGTTTGTCAGAAACACAAATGAATGAATGAATGAATGAATGAATGAATGAGTGAATGAGTAAATAGGTGAAACTATCTAACTCTCTAAAGGAGACATTTGGTAAAAGTCAAAATGAGTAAATGATATAATTTTTTTTTTCTTTTCTAGGTGATTTTTGAAGTAATAACTTCCGGACATCAAGGCTACCTTGCAATTGATGAAGTGAAGGTGTTAGGACATCCATGTAGTAAGTTTTCTTAACTTTAAACATTCGGGCACATTGTTGGTGGGATATTTTCTCATGTAGATTAAGAGAAGGCACTAAAATCTGGGGAGCAGTAGTCTTGCTGAGAGAATTCCCTGGCACATCTCTAGGTGTTGCTTTGCCAGCCCAGAAATCCAAAAACATGCATGTCATGTTGTTGAATGTACCTAAGTGTCTTTAAAAGGGAAATCAGGAATGCGGACTAACAGAATACTTTGGTATGCTCATACATCTTTGCAAAGATCTTTGGATTTCCCTTTTGAATAGTAGCACAAGTTAAACACTGAGAATCTGTGCATTTTGTTTCTAAGTTTAGTATGTTTTTGAAATAGTTCCAAACAATATAATCCCAAACTGGCCTGGTATCTGGTGAATATAAGAAATCTACCTAAACCACCAGGGGACCACAGAAATGGCCTGTCCTTCATCTTTTATAAATCAGTTTCTTGAAAAAGTCCAATGATAAAAACACATACTTTTCTTTTTACCACCCTGTATGAAAGAACAACTATTAATAGTTTGTCCTATTTGCACCTGAACCTTGTCCTTAAATCAATAAAATATTGCAAATTGCCAGTCCCACCATTTCTCCCTCATCTCCCCAGGGACCAGTTCTGTAGTGAGTTTGCCACTGCTCCTGTCCATCTGGAAGATTTCTAGTCCATAAGCAGCAGAAACATGATTTTAGCAGAAAAGCTTTGTATTGAAAGGGAATTGGATGGCAAGTAGAATCACTGGGAACATCAGTGATACAGGCTCAAATAATGGGCTATAGTGACTGCTATGCCAGATAGCCACCATGAGGACAGGAGTGCTGGAGCCCGATCCTCTGGCTCCTGACCCTTGGAGCGTGACCCTTGACACCTGCCTGAAAAATCGTCACTGTTTCTGTGCCTTTGTACCCTCAGCGCCTTTGGTGCAAAACCCTGAGTTGGATTGATGGGGGATTTTCCCAGTCCCAGGATAGAGACTTGAGAACTGAGCAACTAGAAAACTGCAGGTGTCTGTCTATGTATGCATGTGTGTATATGCACACATGTATGCACATTATGTTTCCCATAATCACTATGTATTCATAAAAGAAAGTACTGTTTGCCTTTTGTAAATACTAACGAATGATATCCGACTGTACAAATTACTCTGTATTCTTTTCCCCCAAGCTTGGCATTACATTTTGCAGGTCAATCCATGATATTCTATCATGTGAATATTCTACATTTAATTTTTTTTTATTCTTCTAGAAACATTTAGTTTCCCTCAGTCTTTCTCCATGACAAACATTGCTGCAGTGAACAACCATGTGTGCATCTGTGGTGCCATGTGCGAGAGCAGGTTATGTTCCTAGAAGCATATTTTCTGGGTTGTAGGATAGAAACAGTTTTAGTTTTACTACATGCTGCCAAATTGCTATGAAAAGTGTCTGAACCAGTTTATATTCCCACTAGCAATGTATGGAAGTTTTATTTTCCCAATATCCTTGCCCAGAATTGATATTGTCAGACTGAATCTTCTACTAGCTGAGGATGGAAGCCTGCTTTATTTTTAGGGTCCCTGGCATTAAAGAGAAACTGGCTAGTTCATGTATTCCTGGATCTGTGCTGATGATCTCCCCAAATTCACAAAAGAAAGGTTATATCTAAAATGCTATTAGAAATACAAACACTGTTTTTATTGCATGGATTGAATAGATCATGAGATCACTCTCTGTACTAGTGACAGAGAAGCCCTTGTGGTTGTCATCTGATGTGAGTGTCATGATACAATCATCTGATTCCATCCAGAAGGGTTTGCTCTCTTGAGATCTCTATCTGGTGACAAGACTGAAGTTCAAGCACAGCAATCATCTTGATCATAAGGCAGACACTGCTTTTGTAGCACATTGCATTTGCCTTTTCTTCTGTCAGCAAGACCAGTGCGTTCAAGAAGAGTTTCTTCCCCATTTTTTTTTTTTTTTTCTGAAAAGGTAGAAAGATGAACAGCACTGTACCTAATTGAAACAGCAGGGCAAATTTAATTGCTCATAATTACCTGAGTTGGAACTTGGCCAAATCCTTGGAGTAATAACCTCAGGCTTGGAGAAGACTCATGGAGTTTTCTAATATGCATAAATGTTGCAGCGTCTGATTCACTTCTTAACAGGCAGTAAACATCGTAGGCTGTGATACTGAATGCATGCCTACTATGTGCTGAGTGCTCCCTGTTTCTCAGAGCAAATCTCATCACAAAACAGATTTTAGTGTTGCCCTGGGTGCAGATGCAGTGGCCAAGGCCAACTTTGCACAGGTCTTTCTTATGATGTATCCCGAGCTCCTTCTACATCTGGCCGCTGGCCAGCAAAAGAGCTCCTAAGTGTAGCCCCTCTCATTCCACAGGGTTTGAGTCTCTGCTTTCAGCCATATAAAAAGACTTAATGCCTGTCCTTCTATCAGAGCCTTCCTGAAATGTGTCTCTGGCACTTTTGCTCATTCCTTCCGAGCCCAGCTGCCTATGGTCATATAAAGGTGTTTATGGTCTCTTCTTTGGAGAATACTGCTGCTGATACCTAATTGGCTTTGCAGACTGCTGTTAGGAGACACAGAATTGCAAAACAGGCTCTGTACCAAGGTGAGGTATGGTCCAATAGCATTTTGAACTGTAAGCTTTAAATGGTTTTGATGATAGCCCTTCTGCGGTTATTTTTCCAAATCTCTAAGTTTATGGCAAAAACATGCAAATAAAGATTTTAAAGAAGGCAATAATTTAGTTATTAAATGGAAAGCCTTACAGGTAATATTTTAAGGGATTTCCTATCAAGATTTATAAATAATAATCCCTATTTCATATCCAAAATTATGCTTTGCAAAAGATACAAAACTAAAGGATCCTGTTGGATTCATATATGTTTATGAGTAAACATTACAACATTTTGTAAAAAGTAGCTGTTCTGTTATAAGCATACAGTTGCTCATAAAATTGATTTTAGTGTAGTGATAATCAGATGCAGGATAGACATGGAAATGTAGAAATAGCACTGTAGACGGCAGGTCTCTGGTTTAAGACCACTTACTTATAAGTAACATAGATAATGTTTGTATTTGGTATGAACACTAAAAATATATTTTGAATTTGGTTTACAAATCTAGCAGGAGTGCCCAGCCGGTGTGGCTCAGTGCTTGAGCGTCGACCCATGCACCAAGAGGTCGCTGGTTCTATTCCCGGTCATGGCACCATGCCCAGGTTGTGGGCCCAATCTCCAGTGGGGTCATGCAGGTGGTGGCCGATTGATGTTCTCTCTCGATGTTTCTATCTCTCTTTCCTCTCTTTCTAAAATATCAATAAAGAAAGAAAAAATAATCAGTAGGAGAAACTGAAGAAATATTTTATTAGTTTCATAATGTCTCCTATTTTTAAGTAGGTTATAAACTATAAATATATTGATATTTCTATCATTACCTGTGATGTTGAAATACATTTTTATCTTATAGCCATGAAGCATTTTAACAGACTTATTGAGCTATAATTCACATATCATACACAATTCTCCAATTTAAAGTATACAAGTCAATGTTTTTTAGCATATTCACAGAGCTGTGTAACCATTAACACAGTCGATTTTAGAACATTTTCATTTCTTTCACCCCAAAAAGAAACCCTATACCCATTAACAGCCATTCTCCATTTCCCCGGCCCCCACCCCAAACCTACGCAACCACCAACTACTTTCTGTCTTTTTTCATATTTTATTTAAATGCAGTCATATAATATATGGTTCTTTTTGTTTGTCTTCTTTCACTTAGCATAACATTTCATGGTTCATCCATACTGTAGAATATATCAATACTACATTATTTCTCAAAGCTAAGTAATACTCCATTGTATGATATACCACTTTTTATTTGTTCATTCATGAATTGGTGGACATTAAAGTTATTTTTAACTTTTGATTATTATAAACAATGCTGCTATGAACATTTATGTACAGGCTTTTGTGTGACATTTGTTTTTAGTTCTCTTGTGTATACATAGGAGTAGAATGACTGGGTTACCTGGGAATTTTTATGTTTGGTATTTCGAGGAATTGTGATGTTGTTTTTAAAATTGCCTGTCTCATATTCAGAAGAACAGAGTATGAGGGTTTCGGTTTTTCTCTATATTCTTGCCAACATTTGTTATTATCTGTCTTATTTATCATAGCATCCTAGTGGGTTTGAAGGGGTATCTCATTGTGGTTTTGATTCTCTAATCGCTAATGATGTTGAGTATCTTTTCATGTGCTTTTTTTTAAATAACTTTTTATTAAATTTATTGAGGTGAAAATTATGAATAAGATTATGTAGGTTTAAAGTGTACATTTCTTTTTTTTTTTGCTACCTATGTTTCTTTTTTGGAGAAGTGATTAGTCAGATCCTTTTCTCATTTTTGTTTGTTTCCTTGTTTTTTGTTAATCCTTACCTGAGGATATTTTTTCCACTGATTTTTACAGAGAGTGAAGGGGGGGGGAGGGGGGAGAGAGAAACATCAATGTGAGAGAGACAAACCACTGGTTGCCTCCCACCTGACCCCGAACCTGCAACCCAGGTATATGCCCTTGACTGGGAATCAAACATCCGGCCCTTTGGTCCACAGGGCAGTGCTCTAACCGCTAATCCAAACTGGCCAGGGCCCTTTTCTCATTTTTAATTGAGTTATTTGTCTTTTTATTATTGAGTTTTAAAGATTTTAAAATATATCTGAATACAAGACATTTTTCGCCCATCTGTGGCTTATTTTATTTATCATAAAAAGGTGAGAGATTTTAGCAAAGGCTTTTGTTTTGTCTATGTAGGGAGGAAAAACTTTTCCTTGACCCTCTTTATATGAAAATTAAACTGACAAAGATAGATGAACAAGATAAAAATATACAAATGTATTTAATAATAGTGATTCAGGGGCTTTATTAGGGAATGAAGACCTGAAGAAAGAATTAGACCTGGGTATTTTTATTCTAGGTTTGATGAGAGTGGACAATCAAGGAGGAATATGATAAGTTAAAGAATATGAGGTAAGAGTAATAAACTGAAGGAAACTTGGCATGACATGTTTGTTTAGATTCCTCCCAGTGTCCTTTTGTCTTTGGAGATATATGAGAACACCTTTCCCACTTAGAGTTTTATGGCTTATTTCAGGAGAGAAGGGAAGGGGATGATCAGAGTGACCTTTTTGCTTTCTGCTTTCACTATTTTTCTCCAACTCCTTCAGCTTAAAATATTCAGTATACTAAGTTGCCCTATTTTGGGGTAGTTTGTCTTGAATACCATCATTTATTAGATTATCATGTAGTTTTGTCTTTTATTTTATTGGTGGGGTATATTATATTGATAGATTTGGGGAAGTTAAAACAACCTAGCATTCCAAGGATAAATACAACTTATGGTTATAGCATATAATCTTTTTATATGTTATCATATAACACATTAAATAAAAAGTTATTTGCATATATGATGCCTTGAATTTTGAAATCTAAAAATTATACAGAATTATGATCTATTATTTTTCTGCCAGTTTGAAAACATAGTAATATAAAATGATTATGGAAGGAGACTTGACTTGGGGTAGTAGACACATAATACAATATACAGATGATGTATTATAGAACTGTACACCTGAAACCTATGTAATTTTATTAACCAACGTCACCCTAATAAATTCTATAAAAATTTTAAAAACATATTGAAAAAAACCTTTGTGCCATATATTGTATAAAATGAATACAAAATGCAAGACTATTCTGTATTGTTACTTTGCAATATAAAATAAGTCAGCAGTTTCTTTAAATATTTAAGAAATGCTGAGTTCAAAATATGGTTCAAAATTATTATTTTTTAAAATATTTTTCTTTATTGATTTTAGAGAGAGAGGAAGGGAGGAGGAGAGAGAGATGGAAACATTGATGAGAGAGAACATAGATTGACCACTTCCTGCATGCCCCCTACTGGGGATTGAACCCACAACCATGGACTGGGAATTAAACTGGCAACCTTTTGGTGCATGGGTTGACGCTCAAGCAGTGAGCCACAATGGCCAGGCAGTTCAAAATTATTTTTATTTTATAAAAAAATTAATTGTTTTAGTTATTGAGATATTTGCATATCCATACATTGCTTGCCTACTTCAAAATTTAAGTTTTGTTATAAGAACAATAAGTGGCGTGATTAAAATAAGAATAACACTGACAAGTAAGAAATTAGAATTGTTTTGTGAATTATGTTCTGTTGAATAAAGACAGATCCATAGGCTTTGGTTGAGAGATGAATAGGGCTCAGATCTGACATTTCATTTTAAACATGTAGGAATTTAAGTTGGATTTTTCTCCAAAGGAATATCATTCTTCTTTATGATATGGGTGACTTAAAAAACTTATTTGTATATAGTGGCTAACTTTTTTCTCTGTGATAAAAATGTTGAATCTGTTTTTCCACTTGAAAAATTATTCCATTAAGATCCATTTTAACTTTCAACCAAAAAAAAAAAAAAAGTTTTGTCCTGAAACATGTTTAGAGAAAAACTTCTTACTTGACTTCTTTGGCTCTATAACCTTATTCGCATAATGGGGTAATAATAATAACACTTTTCTTACAGGGTAAATGTAGGGAAAGAATTTGAAGCAGTGCTTAGTACATTCTAAGAGCTCAATAAATGATAATGGTTATCATTATAATTATTATTATTATTATTATTGTCATTATTAGGTACTATACCTTAACACGCCCACTAGAATGAGTTAGCTGCAGACTGTAACCCTAAGTAGCTAAATTGATGGATTATTTTATTTTTTAAATCCTCACCTGAGGATATTTTTTTCCCATTTATCTTCAAGTAGAGTGGGAAGGAGGGAGGGAGGGAGGGAGGGAGGGAGGGAGGAGAGAGAGAGAGAGAGAGAGAGAGAGAGAGAGAGAGAGAGAAACATCGATGTGAGAGACATCCAGCTGCCTACTTCAAAACTCCAACCAGGGCAGGGGACGAACTGCAACTGAGGTACATGCCCTTGGTCGGAATCAAACCCGCGACTCTTTGGTCCGCAGGCTGATGCTCTAACCACTGAGCCAAACCAGGAGGGCTGATTGATTTTTTTAATAAGCAAGTTTATCAGTGTTGGTTTTAAAATTAAAAAAAAAAAAAATGTTTGCAAAACATATTGTTTGTTAGTCATAGACAGTACCAGGCCATTCTTTTTGGCAGAGTTGTTTTCTTGTTTGTGATAATATGCTACACAAGTAGAGAGAAACACTGGCTGTTTATTGTGGCAGTTGGGCATGCTTCCAGTTTATTTCAAACTATGCCATTACATCAGCACGTAAGTGAAAATAAAAAGGGGTTAGCACACAGTCCTCTTTTGTCCTACTTCAGTTTACACTTTGATCTTACAAATTACTGTTCTCTAATTTTGTTAGTATTTTGATGCAGGCTTTGAAGAATTAGTAATATGAAACATTTAGAAAAAGATTTGCATCTTGGTCAATGACAATTCCTGACTTTGAGAATCAAGGGCTGATTTGGGACCAATTAATACCCCAAAACATCTATTCTTTGAAAAACTGTTTTCTTGGTGACAAGCAACAGAATATAGCAGAGTTGAAAAAGCAGGAGAGGTGTACTAAAAAACTGTTTGAAATTCATGGAAGATAGTTTTTAGAACTCCTGTAGATTTTAGAAGAAAGCTGGCATAGCGTTTTGAAAGGGTATCCAGGAGACAAATGGGCCTATAAATCTGGAGAGAGAGAGAATTTGTCTTTTTGAATGTGGGATAGATTGAAATTTTCTACTCTAACAGTATTCTGCCTGGTGTTACAATCAGGGTAGTTTGGCAAGGCTCAGAGCATGCAGCCCAGCATGGGACCGAGACTTTCCTGGCTATGGAGCTCTTTTTCTTGGGATCTTTTCCAGTTTCCAGTGATAAATCAATTCTTTTTAACAGTAAAGAATATTTTTTAGGCTAAGTACCAGGCATACCATATGCCTTCCCTATATCATCTTGTTTAATTTTTATCCCAACTCTCTGATTATAGGTACTTTTTAAAATCTCTATTTTACAATTTTTTAAAAAAAATTTACTTAGGTGTGGGTTTAGGAACTTTTGTTTCTATTTATAGGTAGTAAGGGACTGAAGTATTGATGCTTGAACTCACATGTGCTAAATTCCAAATTTAAAATAGTATCAGTCGTAAACTGTTTCCCAATTGAAAGCAGTTGTATCATTTACTATACTGAACAGCGAGGGTCCAGACATCTTAAATTTTGGAAAGATTATATAGGCCTTTAATGTTTATTGAAAAAACTTACAAATGTCATTAATAGAAACTCTTACTTTAATATTCTTAAAGGAAATGGATCTGAAAAATGGAATCATAGTCCCTTTGTCTTATTCATCCTGGTGGATGAATCACTAGCTTTCCATTCAGGTAAAAAATTCTCTTTCATTTGAAAGAGATAATTTGATTATATAAGTGTTTATACTTAACATGTTTGATTGTTTATTTATTATATGCCAAATTATTTTTATCTGGCAGTGTTTTCTCAACGAAACAACACTATTTTTTTTCAAACCAAAACAGTCAATCCATTTGCAAAAATGAGCCCTCCTAAAGTACAATTTGAACAGAGATATACAGTACATTCCTCAGACCCTGAACCTCACTGTGCAAGGAGTTTGCATGGCACTGTCTGAGCAGCCATCTTGAAGATCAAAACAATTCTAAAGGAAAAGTGATAACCTTCATTCTATGCAACATGCCTTTATTAATAATGTGGTGAATAAAGAAAGACTATAACACAAGCATATCTTTGTGCTACAAATCAAAAATGCAAGTTATTTCCTACCAGACAGCCTCCTGCAGACAATAGGTATTAAGAGAATGTTCTGATATATGAGTTTTGCTGTATCATTCTCTTGTGGTTCAGGTAACTGTTGTTAGAAACAGGACCCTTGGGAAGCAGTCTTTCCAGGGCGGACATCCTATGCATGGACAGACTGATAGCAGCATCAGCAGACAATCCTGATATTCAAATTATTCATTATTATTAATTAGTTGATAGAGCAGAGTACATCTATTTCATAAGTTTATCAAAAAAGGTCACAGAAATTAATTCTTAATATTTTTGAGTGGGTAGTGAAAAGAACTCTCTCATATACCCCGTTGGTAGAAATACAAATCGTTATATGCTTTAAGGAAAGCAGTGTGGCAATTTTTGTCAAAAATCTTTTTAAAATGCATATTTTTATCTTAGTAATTTGATTTCTAAAATTTTATCTTAAAAACAAGAAGTCTACATGACAATTTAATTAAGAAAACTTATATCTTGGCATTATGTATAAGAAATTCAAATGTTCAACAGTAGGGGAACGTTTCAGTAAACTTTTATGTCCATAAAATGTATATCAGGAATTCAGCCTTGACACTGTTGACACTTTAAGCCTCATAATTTTTTGTGGGTGCTGTCTTGTGCATTATAGGCTTTTTAACACCCTCCCTGGTCTCTGTCCACTAGATACCAGTGGTACCCTACCTTTGCCACCCTTGTTGTAACAACCAAAACTGTCTCCAGACTTTGCCAAACGTCCCCTGGGGGGCAACATTGCCTCTGACTGAGAACCACTGATGCATATTAGGCAGATTTTTAAATCACTTTAAATGAATATTTAAAAAGAGAAAAATACTAAATATCTTGTTAAAATTTTTAAAAGGTGCATGGTTATCACAAAAAGCTAAAAAGATATCAGTAGAACAATTTAGGAGATGTAAAGTTTCTTTAATGGCAAAGGGTTGCTCTGATGGTTCTGTGCAAAGCCAGACAAGCCCACCAGATCTCTCCCAGCAACTGAAATAACACAGCCACTCCATAATATGTCCACATGGGAGGATTCTACCGAGGGATGGAAGGTTTCTTTTTTTGGTACCAACAGGAATTTAGGAATTTTTTCTTAACCCTTCCCTCTGTTCCTACTCCACTTTTAGCTGTTCTCAGAATTTGGCTTTTCATCTGCCTCCTCACCTAGTGCAAATAAATAATCTGTATGAACATTCCTGAATTCACTTTGAACCTAGATGAATCAAAGTTTCCTTTCCCAGCCTCCTTCAAGAGGCTCAAGCTTTATGTCAAAGTGCTATGTATCTTTCAGCTGGTTAACAGGTTCGAGATGCTTTCCATTAAAAAAAAGTTAAGTGTGAAGAAATACATGCATAGTTTAAAAGTCACTTCTTAGAGATAAATCTATATATAATTTAAAAATTAAGCACCTTATTTTTTAAATTTATTATTGAAAATATTTTTAAAAAGAGAAAAATAAATTATTTAAATCACTATCTCAATCTTGACAAAGAAGGACAAAGTAGGAGCGATAATAGTACTGGATATCAGGTTATACTACAAAGCCATTGTAATTAAAACAGCCTGGTACTGGCACAAGAACAGACATATAGATCAATGGAACAGAACAGAGGACCCAAAAATTGACCCAAGATATTATGCTCAATTAATATTTGACAAAGGTAGCAAGAGCATACAATGGAGTAAAGACAGCCTCTTTAATAAATGGTGTTGGGAAAATTGGACAGCTATATGCAAACAAACAAACAAACAAAAATGAAATTAGACCACCACCTTACACCATACACAAGAATAAACTCAGAATGGGTAAAAGATTTAAATCCAAAAAATCCTCACATCCAATAAATCTTAGAAGAAAATGTAGGCAAAAATTTTCAGACATAACATACAACAGAATTTTCACTGATACAACGCCTAAGGCAAGAGAAACAAAGGAAAAAATTAATAAATGGGACTATATCAAACTAAAAAGATTCTGCACAGCAAAAGAAACAAGAATCAAAATGGAAAGGGAACACACTGTATAGGAAAGCATAATTGTCAATGATATATCAGAAAAGGGTTTAATTTCCAAAATATATAGAATACTCATACAACTCATCAAAAGGAAGACAAAGAATCCAATTAAAAAATGGGCCGAGGACCTAAATAGACATCTCTCCAAACAGGACATACAGATGGCCAAGAACCATATGAAAAAATGCTCAATATCACTAATAATTAGAGAAATGCAAATCAAAACGACTATGAGGCATCACCTCACACCTGTCAGAATGGCTGCCATCAACAAATTATCAAACAACCAGTGCTAGCAAGGGTATGGAGAAAAGGGGACTCTAGTACACTGGTGACGGGAATGCAGACTGGAGCAACCACTATGGAAAACAATATGGTGTTTCCTCAAGAAATTAAAAATTGAACTGCCATTTAACCCAATGATCCCACTCTAGGAATATACCCTAAGAAGCCTGAAACACCAATCAGAAAGAAAATGTGTACTCCTGTGTTCATAGCAGCACTATTTACAATTGCTAAGATCTGGAAACAGCCCATGTGTCCATTAATAGATGAGTGGATAAAAAGAGTTGTGGTACATATACACAATGAAACACTATGCAGCTATAAGAAAGAATGGTCTCTTGTCCTCTGAGACAACATGGAGGGAACTGGAGAATATTATCCTAAGTGAAATAAGCCAATCAGAGAAAAACAAATACCACATGATCTCACTTATTTGTGGAACATAATGAACAAAATAGACCCAGAGATATAGAAGTAGGGTTTAGACTGACAAATCTCAGAGGAGGTGGGGTGAGAGGGAGGGGAGAAGTAAACCAAAGAGCTTAAATGCATATATGCATAACCAATGGATATAGACAACAATGCCAGGGGGTGGGGGATCAGGAAGAGGGTGTCAATGGGGAAAAAGGGAGAAACATCTGCAACAAAAATAAATTAATTAATGAAGAGTAAATATATCACTAGTCTTGCCAATCCGGTGTAGTTTATTGTTTAAGTATCGACCCACGCACCAAGAGATCACTGTTTAAATTCCTGGTCAGGGCACTTGCCCAGGTTGCAGGTTTGAGGCCCTGGTGGTGGTGTGTGCAGACAGCAGCTGATCAATGTTTCTCTCTCACATTAATGTGTCTTTCTCTCTTCCTATCCCCTCTTCTCTCTCTAAAAAAAGAAAAGAAAAGCAGAGCAAGAGGGATTTTGATAATTTTGGCAGCCTGGGGTTTGGTAGAAGAGAAAAAGTAGTTATTGGTGGGGTATGGGAAAAGAAGCCAAGGCCTAAGATGTATATGAACAGCATATGGAGATTTTGCAATGGAATTTTAGAGGAGACTTAATATTTAGTAAAATAACTATGTAGGGATGCACTAGGGGTGATGCAGATAATATTAACAACCCTTCTGCACAGGCTCCACCTGGGCTTAACCAAATGTGGGTGAAACTGCACAATAGCAGTCTCAGATGTAAAACCCCATTAAGCCAAGTTATAATGAAAGATGGCTACACACCCCACTATCTTATGTTAGAGACCCAACTTGACCTGCAACAAGAGGCGAGCAGAATTAGGAGGCCATGAGATGGTCAGCAGAGGACAGCATTAGTGAGATGTCCACTATCTGAGTGTGAGGGATAATCTAAGTCTATGGAAGAAGGGGAGGGGTAGTCAAAGTATATAGGAGCCAGCTTGAGAGATCTAAGTTTTCTCAAAGGAGCCATTGAAGTTCTAAGGTAGCATTATTAAAGTCATGGCACAGGAAAGGAAGCGGACAGAGTTAGGCTGTACTGGTGGAGCACAGTCATCAGGGGTGTGAGAGTGGGGTTTCAGTTGACTGAGCAATTCTCAGGAGAGGATCAGGATCAGGTAAGGAGAGCAGAGAAGCTTCAAAACCAAAACCAGGCAGAAGAACTTCCAGCCCACGAGGCATCTTCCAAACAAAGAAGTCTGGGATTCTAACCCAGCTTCAGAAAGTGTATTCATTCCAAATGTGACTCAAACCATACCCCTTTTTATGATTTAACCATGGATGCAATATGTGCCCCCAAAGAGGTCACAGAAGAGGCAGCTCCAGTACCCAAAAATAGCAAAGGAGAAAAACAGCAAGGACCCTATTGCCACGAGCTGAGCCACTAGTAGAGGAGGTGACGAGGGCCCTTATGTGCTGAGACCCTTTATTGTGATTTGAACAAACCTGATGAGAACTGGCAATGGTCAATAGGATGCTATTCACAAATGGGGTGCCTAGGCTACCCACCTTTCTGCCCAGCCAACTGCAAATTCTACCTCCACCAATAGATCCTCACTAGCCAGCTCATACCATGTCTGTTAGTCTATCTGAGTGTCTGGAAACCCTTCTTTATCTAGGGTAACATGCCTCTCGAATAGTTTCTGCTTATTGTGTCCATCTCACAAATCTGAAATCAGCAATCATTCTCAATCACCCCTACCCTTTTCTTGTGCCCCAGGTTTTCCTTCACTAGACTACAGGGTCTGCTTTAAATAAAACAAATGTAGGTAAATCTAAAATAGTAATTGTTACAAATGTTTGTCTAGTAAAATTTCCTCATTTGTACTTCATAGGACATTAATTTTCTGTAGGATTTATCACTCTGACCACACCTGGCTTGTCAACTTTCATTTTGGTGTAACTCCAGCAGTGGACTGTGGCTCCAGGACAGAAGTAACCATGTAGGCTATAGTAGCTATTATTTTCTTTGGTCTGGATGCCCTTTGTGTTGGGTGCAGCATGAGGTCAGGTGTGACTTTGGAGGGGCCTGTCTGCCCCTTTTGGGGGCCACACAGTTGACTGCAGTGGCTCCAAGACTCCTAATCATCAAGAACGTCTCTTGTGGCTAGTAGGCGTGTAGCCCACTGAGACTTTCACAGATATCTTGTCTCTCAGAGCCTCAAAAATGTTTTCTGTTTTGTTATGTTTTTTAGTAGAACACTGGGGATATGACTTGGGGAGCTCTCACCATGCTTGGGTTGTTGACTCTGTAGGGGCAGAAGGCATTTACCAGGGAGAACACACACTCTGCAAAGGGAAATGAACCAAGTTCTAGTTCTGGGACAAATCTAAATTTACGGGAGGAGCACGCAGAAGAATGAATAAAGGAAAGAGCTGCAGTAAAATGACTTTGAAAGTAGAATTTTAAAAGTTTTGGGGGAAGTTTTAAATAAAGATCAGTGTGGCTGAAAGCATTTCTCGTTACAGGGAAATGAGACGTGAGGAGAGCAGTTTTCGGAGAAGGGTTGAGGCTGTGATAGAAAGTGGAAGAGCCCTTAAAAGGGGACCACTGTGGCTCAGGGTGGTTGACAGGAAATGGACTTAGCAGCTCCTTGAGGAATCAGTAATGAGAGCTAGGTGTGTGTGTGTGTGTGTGTGTGTGTGTGTGTCCTGAAAGACTGCGAAGCATAAATTGCTCTGATCAGCTCCCTTAGAATTCATGTGAAGTAGCTAAAGCCACCTGTGGTGCAAATACCCTGGTAAACACAGGAGTTTTGATTTCCTTTCCATTGTTTTTCTTTTTCTTTTTCTTTTTCCTTAATGGTTTGTGCATAGTGTAGTCTAGTGTCCATGTGGCTAGGGGTAATGTGCTTAGAATTATTTTACAGGGGAAAAGCTTTTGAAAACATTTTCAATTGATGACTGTTTGTACTATAATGGACATAATTTGTTGGATTAGAAGAAAAAGAATACTCAATTTTGCTTAAATTTCCTTGACAAGAAAACAGCTTTTTGACTTCCAATGGCTATTAATTTAGTCAAATCTCAAATTCTTAGTGATTTCTATTAATGTTGGTGATCTCTGATGTAGGTAAATCTAAAATAATAATTGTTGCAAATGTTTGTGTAGTAGAAGTTTGCTCATTTGTGTCAGGGTGAGGTAAGAGAGTAGAATATTGTAGAAATTGCAAGTGCAGTTGACTGTTGAACAACACAGTTTTGAACTGCATAGGTCTACTTATTTACAGACTTCTTTCAATAAATATTATGAATGTATTTTTTTCTTCCTTATGATTTTTCTCAGTAAGATTTTCTTTTCTCTAATTTGCTTTATTGTAGGACTATAGTATATAATATATATAACATACAAAATATGTGTGAATCAACTGTTTATGTTATCAGTAAGGTTTCTGGTCAACAGTAGGCTGTTAGTAGTTAAGTTATGGGAGAGTCAAAAGCTATATGTGGATTTTTAACAACTGTCACCCCAATAAATGTAATAAAAAATGTTAAAGCTATATGTGGCCCCACCACGTATGACAACATCATTTAACTTCTTACTGTTCTTTTCATGTTGCTGGTATGAATATCTAATATGTTTTTGCTCAACCAGTGTGGTTCAGTGGTTGAGCGTCGACCCATGCACCAAGAGGTCACCGGTTCGATTCCCAGTCAGGGCACATGCCCAGGTTGTAGGCCAAATCCCAAGTGAGGGGCATGCAAGAGGCAGCCAGTCGGTGTTCTCTCTCATTGATGTTTAAATCTCTTTCTCCCTCTCCCTTCCTCTCTCTAAAATCAGTAAAAAGAAAAAGAAAAAATAGCTATATGTGGATTTTCAACTGTGTGGGGGGTCAGCACCCCTAAACTTGTGTACAGAAGTTAACTGTAAATAATTTTCAAGGATATGGATATGCTTTTATTAATTTTAAATTACGTGAATTTAACTTAATTATGATATTGAATATCTACTATGTGGGAGGCATTAATATCAAGTGCTGTTTATTGTACATACAGGTGATTAGGACAACAGTGGGTGTCATCCTAATAACTGTAGCACAGTGTCCCCCTTATCCACAGTTTTATTTTCTGCAGCTTCAGTTACCTGGGATCAACTGTGGTCCAAAAATATTAAATGGAAAATTCAGGGAAAAAAAATTCATACATTTTAAATTTTGTGCCATTTTGTGTAGTGTGATGAAATCTCTCACAGTCCCACTCTATCCCATCTGGGACATAAATCATCCCTTTGTTCATCATAACTATATGCTTGTGCTGTTTAGTCACTTAGTAACCATCTCAGTTATCAGATCAATTATCAGATATTTTGAGAAAGAGAAAGACCACATTCACATAACTTTTATTTATTACAGTATATTGTTATAATTGTTCTATATTATTGTTGTTGTTAATCTCTTACTGTGTCTAGTTTATAAGTTGAACTTTACCATAGATATGTATGTATGTATATGAAAAACATAATATATATAGGATTAAACATTACCTGCCATATCAGGCATTCACTGGGGGTCTAAGTGTGTATCCCCTGTGGATAAGGGGAGACTACTGTATATAAGACAGGATATATGATATTGGAAAAATCAAACAACAAGATAAGAGAGTCCATGGAAGCTTCATGGAAGAAATAGCATTTGCTAAGGGCCTTAAATGAACCTAAAATCCCCACAGTCAGTCAGGGAGCCCCTGCCGGTGGGCTGAGGAGCATGAGAACAGAAGACACAGGGTGGAAGGCTTGCAGAGGCGTTGCCGCACAGCGGGCAGTGCCTGGGATTTGGAACTGGTGGGCCACAGTGTATACTCTGGTTCCGACACGTTCTAGCCAAGTACCCACCACTCTCCCGTCCCCATCTGTGAAATGGAAAAAATACCCCTTTCACTGGACATTTGTAAGTATTCAGTGGAAAAGTTTCTGGCACAGAAATGCTAAAAATGTTACTTTTTTCTATTTTATAATGACAGTGAGTCTTTCAGCTTTTAGGGAACAGAATAGAAAAGAAATTTGATTTTGGGACTTTTTACAAAGATCTATAAAAACAGTAGAATCATGTTATTCTGGATCAAGGGTAATTTGATTAACTTACTGAAAAATAATTCATAAGGTTTTAAATTAATATATTAGAATTACAGTGACACATAGTTATACTGCATTTTTAGACATTCTTTGGGGTATTTTGAAAGCGAAGCATCAAGAATACATTGTCTGAATTATTGGTGGTCTCCAAATTAGCAATGGGTATTTCCTGTGCGTTGTTATTAAAATCTGTTTTTCTTTGTTTTTGGATAGCAACCCATTTCCATTCCTGATTGTGTTCTGCACAGGCTAATATTAATTTGAGTTTATCATCTTTGGGGACCCATTAGTTGGGCGCCATTCTTTGAAAGACATGACCTAAAGACATGTTGGCCATGAGAGAAAGCTCACATGGCATAAACATTTTATTCTGGTTATTGTCCAGCTTTGTCCATACTTCTCAGAAAACTTTATTGTCCTGTTCTCTTCCTTTTTGTACTCCCTAATTTCTCCCATCCACACCCCCTTGCTACACTTTCACTCTATCATTGTGATGAGTTTTATTGTAAAAGTTATAAAATTTAATTCCTGACCTATCATTCCAGTTCCTTGACACATGTTTTCAGTGTGCTGTGGAAATTGGCGTGTACTTCTCATATCAAATAGAATTATCTTTTATTTAAACAACTGTTCCCTATGGACAATGTGTGTTATGAGACTTAATGCTGTTTAGCATTTGGAATCATTCTTTCTTCTTGAACTGGAAGTAAGAATCAGCAAAAACTACTATGGCAGTCCCAGCATAATTTTAGTCTGTCTATAGGGATAGTATTTTTGGTAACTGGGAAATATTATACAAGTAATGCTGCATACCAATTAGTTGTATTAAAATATATATTATGCACAGCTCTGTACTTGGCTTAAAAAGTTTCCTTGACAACATCATTTAACTTCTTACTGTTCTTTTCATGTTGCTGGTATGAATATCTAATATGTTTTTGCTCAAAACATCAATTAGGCTTCAGTATAATCTTTATTAATACAGATCTGTTATTACAAGAAGACTGCTGAGCTGTGATAATTTGCACAGCAGGAACAATGAAATATCTTCTTTCTATTTGGTTTTACCCCAGAACACTTGGCTTTTTCATTTTTTTACAGAGCATACCAAAGCCTTCCATGATCTTTTTTACAATCATAATGAAATCTTTATAGCTCTGATAAGCAAAAGCATCATTTTCTTTAAAGGTAAACAAAATGGAAAGACCCGAAATTACAGATAGATTAAAAAAGACACATATTAGTTATAGATCTCCACTTTTAATACCTTTCATTGTTTTTCTCCATGTAGCCCGAACTCCCCACTTCCTGAGGATTCAGAATGTGGAAGTGAATGCTGGCCAGTTTGCGACTTTCCAGTGCAGTGCCATCGGCAAGACTGTGGCAGGGGACAGGCTCTGGTTACAGGTCAGTAACTCATTTTCACCAGTTTACTGAAAGTCCATTGAGAAGAATACATGCCTCCTGGTGAAGGGCCCAGGGAAATGGATCAGTGCCAGGTCCCTAATGAAGATGGATGCTGTGGGGAGTTTTCCGATTCCTTTCCTTTTAAGGGCCAGATTACTAAGAGTTCTAGATAAGCTACTTTTTGTTCTACACAGACCTTGTTTTGAATTTCTGTTTTCTTTTTCCTTTGCTCTGCTTAGCCATCTTGCTTCAAAGAGCTGATTGTCAAATTACTTTAAGAGCAATATATAAAAGTACTAAATAGTACCTATTCCCTACTTTTCTTTTATTTATTTATTTTTTAAATTATTTATTTTTGTTACAGATGTTCCTCCTTTTCCCTCCACTGATTTCCCCCACTCCCCTCCCCGCCCTGTCTCCAGCTTTGTTGTCCATGTCCATTGTTCATGCATACATGCATATAAATTCTGTGGTTTATCTCTCCCCCACTACCCTCTCTTCTGGGGATTCTTAGTCTGTACCCCACTTCCACATCTCTGGGACTACCCCATTCCTCAGACTGTTATGTTCATTATATTCCACAAATAAGTGAGATCATATGAAACTTGTCTTTCTCTGTTTGGCTTGTTTCGCTTAGGATAATACTTTCTAGGTCCCTCCATGTCGTCTCAAAGGATAAGAGATCTTTCTTTCTTATAGCTGCATAGTACTCCATTGTGTATATGTACCACACCTGTTTTATCCATTTGTCCACTGATGGATATTGGGCTGTTTCCAGATCTTAACAATTATAAATAGTGCTGCTATGAACATGGGGCTACATATATTCTTTCTGTTTGGTGTTTCAGGTTTCTTAAGGTATATTCCTAGAAGTGGGATCATTGGGTCAAATGGAAGTTCAATTTTTAATTTTTTGAGGTAACACCATATTGTTTTCCATAGTGGCTGCACCAGTCTGCATTCCCACCAGCAGTGCACTAGAGTCCCCTTTTCTCCACACCCTCGCCAACACTTGTTGTTTGATGATTTGTTGATGGCAGCCATTCTGACAGGTGTGAGGTGATACCTCATTGTTGTTTTAATTTGCATCTCTCTGATGATTAGTGATGTTGAGCATTTCTTCATATGTCTCCTGGCCATTTGTATGTCCTGTTTGGAGAGGTGTCTAGTTCCTCTGCCCATTTTTTAATTGGGTTCTTTGTCTTTCCTTTGTTGAGTTGTATGAGCTCGCGCTCACGCTCGCTCTCTTTCTCTCTCTCTCTCTCTCTATATGTGTGTGTGTGTGTGTGTGTGTGTGTGTGTATGAAAATAACCCCTTATCTGATATATCAGTGGCATTTATGCTCTCCCATACAGTGGGTTGCCTTTCCATTTTGATGATTGTATCTTTTGCTGTGCAGTAGCTTTTGAGTTTGATGCAGTCCCATGTGTTCGTTTTCTCCTTTGTGTCTGTTACCTTAGGTAATGTATCAGTGAAAATTGCTGCGTATGTCTGAAATTTTGTTTGCCTACAGTTTCATCTACGATTTTTATGGATTCATGAGTCATATTTAAGTCTTTTATCCATTTTGAGTTTATTCTTGTGTATGATGTAAGTTGATGGTCTAGTTTCATTTTTTTTCATGTAGTTATCCAATTTTCCCAACACCATTTATTAAAGAGGCTGTCTTTACTCCACTGTATGCTCTTGCCCTCTTTGTCAAATATTAATTGAGCATATTGCCTTGGGTCTATTTCTGGGTTCTCTGTTCTCTTCCACTGGTCTATATGCCTGTTCCTGTGCCAGTACCAGGCTGTTTTGAATACAGTGGCTTTGTAGTCTAACCTGAAATCTGGTAAAGTGATCCCTCCAACTTTGTCCTTTTTTTTCAAGATTGCTGTGGCTATTTGAAGTCCTTTTTGGTTCCATATGAACTTTTGAAGTATTTGTTCTAGTTCTGTGAAGTATGTCATTGGTATTTTGATGGGGATTGCATTGAATCTTTAGATTGCTTTGGGTAGTATGGACATTTTCATAATGTTACTTTTTCTAATCCATGAACAACGTATGTGCTTCCACCTTTTTATATGTTCCTCTATTTCTTTTTTCAATGACCTGTAGTTTTCTGTGAATAGGTCCTTTATTTCTTTGGTTAAGTTTATTCCTAAGTATCTTAATTTTTTTGCTGCAATGGTAAATGGGATTTTTTTTTTAGTTTCTCTTTCTGTGAGTTCATCATTGATGTATAAGAATGCCATCGATTTCTTGACGTTAATTTTGTATCCTGCTACTCTGCCAAATTCATTTAAGTCTAGTAAATTTTTGATGGAGTTCTTGGGGTTTTCTACATCCCTACTCTTCTTTTAGAGTAAAATCCCAGGATCGTCTCTCCTTCCTTCCCCTCCCTCCCCTCTTCTCCTTTCTTTCACATACACATTTGTAGGCCTTTTTGTAATTTGAATTTACACAGCAATATACCTCACCTTAGACAACATTAATTACATCTTTTAACTTTGAGAATTTTAGGTAGACATATTTTAGGGTAGTCATAATTTCTGTGTTTTACAATCTTTCCAATTTTACCATATGCATTTTGCATAGCAGATCATTTCATAGTAGATCTATGGTCTCAACAATTCTGACAGAATGAGTGACCTGCCCCTTTTAACTAGAGTGCTACACACTTCTTTAGACTCTAGGTTTCATTTCCCCTCCCATAAAATTCTCCAATTTTATTATTTTTCTTCCTTTTAAGCATTGATCTGCAGGCTGCTCATTCTTCACCTAGAATAGTGTTGATTTCCCCCCTCTTTCCTTACAGATCCTATAGTTGGTTTTGTTTTGTTTTGGTTAATTATTGTGTTGCTACTGAGCTGCCTGAGCTGCTCCATGTTCTAGCCCTTCTGTGTGTCTACTCCAGTTCACTTTGGTTTCTGCTTCCCCAATACCCACTCTCCCTCTGTACACACCTTCTCTCCAGCTTCTATTATACCTCTTCTTCTATGGAACAGTGATTGTGGTGTGCCACATTTGCATGACACTATAATTTTTAAATCCCTTATCCCTTTTAATCATCAAAACTGAAATAAAGGGCATTTTTATTCCTCCATTCCTGGGGAAAATGGAAGATAACCAAATATGCTATTCAAAATGAGTCATTTATGTGTTGACAAATGGGGACTACATTCTGGAGGAGGCTTCTTAAATACAGTTGGGCCCCCTGCACAATTTCTCACCCTTCTGCTTTAATGTCCCTCTTTTTTCATATCCTCTGTCCATTTGAGTATGCCCTAGCCAACAAGGAAGAATATGTGCAGAGAACTGAAATTGTATCTGTATCTACCAAATTCATCTTTACTGTTTCCTTCTCTCTAAAAGTTGTATAATCACTACTTTAAAAGCTTTTACAATGTGTGAAAACTGCTTGGCCCTGTTCTTCAGAATTTGACCTTTTTCTTTTTATCCTACTTTCCAGTTATTTCAGATTCTTGATGTTAGTGATTGAGAATTATTTTCTTAATTAGTGGTTGTTTGCTATTAAGTTCTATCAAGATTAGCTATTTATAGTAACTGATGAGACATTTTTAATTGGCAGTTTTCACACTGCATTAACGACCTTTTAAAAATGAAACTCTGTCATTTTTTTATTTATCTCTAGAAATCTTAATATTTCATGGAAAAAAATTTGTTCCTGATATTTGTATCAATGTTACTTGAGAGAATACAATATAAAGTCTAAGCTCTCACCTCAGCAGAGTCTTAGATATTCCCAAGAATGTACAGACAAGTTGAGGATTCAATTTGCTCTTTATGTTTTTGAAGATATCTTGGACTTGGGATGTTCATGCCTAAACTTGAACATTTCTTTGGGGTTTGGAGATCCTTACTTCCTATTACAAAGTGGAAAACTGTTAAAGAGAATCTTTCATGTAGGGAGAAAGCTAGCTGCTATTTTGAAAAAGGGGGGAGGAGTCTCAGTGCAGAGTTCTCAATCTTGACTTCACTACCCTACATGAAAAGTTTTGTTTGTTTTTTAATATCTGGTCCACACCAGGATTCTGATTTAATTGTTCTGGTGTAGGTCTCTGCCTTCGGTATTTTGTTAAAGTCTTCCCAGATCACTCCAATGTATGCCCAGAATTGACAAGCACTAGGCTGAAGCAAAGTGCAACACATGTTCCAAGTTAGGAAAGTAAAAGGCAAGCTTAAGTTATAACTGGTACCTGTATTCAGTAGCCCCCATTTGACTCTGATGTTGAATTTTTCATGTATGGGATCTTTCCTGCTTTTGTTCTATTAAATTTGATCATTGTGCTGGTAAATTTTTTCACATTCAATAACATTAATGTCGTTCTTAGTCTATTGCCCAATCCTTTCTTGCCCTTGTTATTGTCAGTAATTGCTACTGCCGCACATGGTCCTGTCCTGAAGCAGATGACAAAGCTAGAATTGTTGTAACTTTGAAATGCTAAGTGAAACTTAGTTTGTCCTGGACGCAGTATGCCATTTGGTTTGTGAATCTTTGTAATTTACCGTTAAATGATTTATTTCCTGTGGTTGGATAGGCATTTTGTGGAGAGATGGTTTTTTTTTTGGTTTGGTTTTGTTTTTTAATAGCTGGTAAAATAAAACTAGTGTCCTTCATTTGTAATGATGGTTTCTATTATCCTGTATGTGAGGAGTGGCTTCTAGTACTAATGAAAATTTGCAGCAGGTGATGGTTTCACAGAGCCCTCCTGCTCTCTTGTGCTGTGCCCCAGTCCTTGCCTCAGGCCATTCTTTTGATGTGGGGAGAAGGAAATCTGGAATCATGGACTAAGTCTGTCTCGTCTAGAGGTATGACTGTGGACATTTCTTCCTTATTACACTAATCTTATAATACTTTCAAAAATACTTTCCTGCATATAAGCCCACTTGGATCCTCAAAATAATTCTGAGATCCAGGCAGAAAATTGAATACAAATATATATACATATATATAAATGTATACATATACACACATATATAAATATTCATATAAATAAATAAACAAATAAATAAAATAATTTGAATCTTCCCAATAGTAAGTTAAGATTTATAAAGTAATAATATATCTGCATTTAGGGAACATCGGTATTTTGGAGTATCAGCATTTCCAGGCATTTGTGTTTGTGTTCCATTTTTTGAGTTCTACCACATGCATTTTGCAGAGTTTCATGGTATATCACATTGTATTATAATTCTTTTATGGATGAGGAGATTGAGGGACAGGATTGTCTGTGGTCACAAAGATAAATGGCATAGCTAGGAAGAGTACACTTCTGTGTCTTTACTTTTACTTTACTACTGATTGATTCCACTCTACTATGCTGTCTTCTCATATCCTAATACTAGGTGAATAGGCAATATGCACTTACCACTTTGTTCCAAGAATCTGGATGTGACTGACATTACATGATTAACATTAAGAAGTCATCTTGACAAAATTAAAAAGTCCATATGTATTTCATGCACATATTGATCCACATCTAAGAAAAATTGCCAGTGGTTTGATTGTTTTAAATATAGATTAAATATGATCACTGTCAGAATCTTTTACAAAAACATAACACAAATAAATCTGATGATGACACTAATGAAGAAATGTTTATGATTAACAGATGTGTCCCATCTGCTTATATTTTCTTCGTTGCATCTATGGGCCACACAGGTTATTGCCAATGTGGAATCGGTTTTTGTAGAATACAGAACAACAAAATAAAACACAGTGTATGAACATCTATTGTTATAGCTGCAAAGTACTTAAAACACTTTGCAGACAGTTACAGTAGGAAGACAGCATCTATAAAACTATTTTATAGTAAAAAATTGATGTGCAATGGATTTGTTGAAGATACTTGCTATATGCTATCAGATATGCCAATTTATGCATACAACATGTATGTAACCATGGGAGATAGTCAAATGAAATATATTTATAAAATCATTCAAGCACCCAAAACATGACCATATTTATTGTTATTATCAACTTTATGGTCACTTGTGGAGCTTACATTTTGAAATATTTAGTATATTATATATATATATATTTATATTTATATATACACACACACATATACACACATATATCTGAGAAGAGAAAATTAAATTGTAGATGTTCTATTTTATATTTATAGATTATTTGCTGATGTAAAATTTGAGTTATATATTTTAAGTATTCCTTGACTCTTTAAGCTGTATATGATTATATTAAAATTACTATGTTCTTTCTTAAATATTTAAATTTTATTTTCTTACATATGCTTTTTTCTCTGAGAAGGAATATTTATAATACCTGTTTCAGCCTTTCAATAAATAAAGATGATCACCAAAGACGGTGTTGATGTCTATAAATCTGAAGATGGCTTGTACACATTCTTTTCCAGGGAACACAGTTACCTCTCCCTCTTCTCTTGTATCTGGTCCAGTGTGAGCATTTTTTTAACGTCGCTATTTAATTCATTTTTGATACTTTTCAGAAGCTCCTTCATTCCTTACTCTTCTTAGTGTCTTAGTCAGCGTGGGCTATTATAACAAACTACCACAGACTGGGTAGCTTAAACAGCAAACATTCATTTCTCAAGAGCTGGGTGCCAGCATGCATAGTGGGATTCTTGGTGAGGGCTGCTCCTAGTCTGAAGACAGCCTTATTCTCACTACATCCTTATATATGGAGAGAGATCTGGGTTTGTCATGCCTATAAAAGGCACTAATCCCTTCGTGGGAGGGCCCCACTCTCAAGACCTCATCGAAACCTAATTATCTCCCAAAGGCTCAACTTCCAATGCCATCATACTGGGATTAGGTTTCATTATATGAATTTTAGGGGGACACAAATATTTGGTCTCCAGCCCTCAGCTACAACATCAAACTCAGAAGTGGGTGGGGAATGAAAGTGTTTCAGCTTTCAGAACAATAGCAGAAAGCAAGGAGGCAGTGGAGATGAGAGGTAGTGAGGATCCTTTTCAGCAGTGGATGAATAGCATCTTTGATCAAGCCAGGACTTCATATGTGCATGTTGAGTGAATAGCAGCTGGTGAAGGAAACCTGGAAAATAATCATTTTCTCTTCACAAATCTTAGAGACCCCTGTCATTATTAAATGGCTTACATTTTAGAATCACAAAATAATGTAACTTCCGAATGTGGAACAGTCTTTAAATTAAATTCATTATTTTATTAATGAGAAAACAAGCCCAGAAAATGTTGGAAATTTTAACATAATCATTTATTATGTATTTATCATGATATTTATTTGCTTGTGGACATCAATTATAAATATAAATACTTTGCTTATTACAAATTAGTAAATTTTGTTCTGTGCACATTTTTCTTCATGGATTAACCTTGTATTTCAAGTAAAATTGGGCTTTGAATCAGATATTCTCAGACTTATTGTGAAAATGTCTGTGTTAACTTTAGAAACATTATAATACAATATATTTGAGTTTTACTCCTTTAGCAGACAGCCTGGTGTTTATTAGAAGTAAGGCATCAGAGTAGCATTTCAAAGTGATTTCTTAGCATGCATCAATTATAGAAATAGAAAAGAAAATCAGGAGACATTACTGTGAAGTACTCATTAAAAACAGTGTGGAAACACATCATCTAGAATACCTGTCACATAACAGATACTCAGTAAATATCAGCTCGTGGTTTACTGACTGCCTGAAAAAACATGTGTCTCTTCATCAGGTGAATCTCAAAGGTCCATAGTAGACCAGGAAAGAAACAGGCACAAACTCTGTCTGTCTTTCTAGGATGCTTGTTTTAGGTTCATTTCCAGAGAGATGATGGTCTTTGAGGAGAGAGGGACATACAGAGCCTAGTGGTACTTCCTGCTGTTTCAGAATATAAGGCAAATAGCACTCAAAGTTAGAGTAATTTTAGAAACAAATGTAATCAATATATTGTCTTTCCTGAGCCTTTGTTTTGTGTACCCGTTTCCTAGGAACTTATATACTCTGTTGAAAATGTTGTTTTCTAATTTCCTGTTTTTAAAAATGTCTTGCTATAGGACCTCAGTTAAATGTAATCAAAATATACCTCTATTGAAGATAATCCATTTGCGTTTTCACCATGACAACAGGCCTATGTCACAGTAATTGATGAATGAAGCCTACCCAACTCATTTTTTTTTTTTTTTTTGTATGACATGTAATTCAATATGAGCTCTTAATTTTGGAAGCTTTATTTTCTAAAAAATAATACTCACTTGGGATCAAAACATTTTTAGTTGTTGGCCCAGAGATTTATTTTCTTTTGAGAGTTTGCTATATAATTCCACTTAACTGGGTGTAAACTACCCAATTGTTAAAAAAGTATTTTCACTAGCCTAATAAATTTCTCACGTTCCTTTTCTGAGCTCAGATAATTTTAGACCTATTTTTGAGAGAAAAGGGAAAATCTTGAGATTTTTGTAACTTAAAATGATTCTCATAAGGATAGTTCCTATGACCTATAGAATTGTGCTCAAAAATCAATAAATTATAAATTTTATTAATATCATTATTTTACTGACTTCAACAGATGTGTTTGAAATAAAATAATTACAACTCCATTTGCTGGACACTGCTGTGTGTAAGATACTCTGCTAGGCTATGTTCAGGTATTTTTTTCCCCTAAACTGATCCCTAAGACAACTCTCTTTTTTATGTGTCCATTTATAAAAGAATCAGAGACTTGGGAAGTTTCAATCATTTTTTTTCCAGTGGCCCATTGCTAGTAACAAGAGCTGGGATTTGAATCAGGCCCTGTAAGTCCAGAATCTACATTCTTAACCATATCGCCTCTTGTATGATACACAGACATAGATATTTCTGCATTGATTCTTAAATATCATGTAGTAATTTAAGTGATAATTAACTTATTACTTATTCTGATAATTAAATTTTTATCAGAATTTAAAATTACAGTTATATTCACATATGTGGAATTTTGCCTTGGCTTTTGTGTTAAGGGGTGTATACATTTGGTCAAACTTTCTTGGTGGCTTTTAGTTTCATTTATAGATAATGAGGGAAAAATTACAACTGTATATGAGAACAATTTTGCTATTATATATAAAAGCTATAAAATGATTTGGAAAGAAGTAAAATTACGGTTCCCTGGGCAAGCTTAACTTGGGTATTTTACGCCATATATATTAAAGCATAAATTTAACATCACTTACCATCATAGAAAATACCAAGAATACATAAAAAAGACTGTCTTCAGTTGCTATAGGAACCATTTGCTCCTTAAAATTATGACTTGTTGAAATTGCATCCATTATTGCTCATAGATATGATACAATATTGAACATTTAGACCAAAACCATCAAATGCCTTTGAAGCATATATTATGTGTTTTAATTTAGCATGATTTTTTATTTACTTAATTTGCAGGTTAAGATTTATTTTACATTGATGAAACAGTGTGATATGTGTAGGAAGATTCTAGGAGAAATTAATTAATAAATTTTACTTTGTGATATTACCTAATTCAGTCAAAAGAGCTATATGAAGCTGATGTTTTGAGTAGGATGCACTAGGTAAGCTGGATCAGTGGGCTTTGTTCTCCATGGCAATCTAAAGGCATCTGGGCCTCCAGGAGGTGAAATTGCACTTTGAAAATTGCAGGTCAGGATGGTTCAGTTTGGAGAGCAGAAGAGAAAGGCGGGAACTACTAACTTTAAGGCTGCTTGCTTTGGGCCCAAGAACCATAGAAGCATTTATTCTGTTTCTTTTCTGGTTTTATCAAAAAGTTTGTTTGTCTTGCTTCCAAGAATCTGCAGCTCTATCATGAAAAGGGAAGACAGAAATGACAGCGCTTTGGAATTCCCATGATTGAGAGCCGAGGATGCTGACACTCGACCTCTTCTGTCTCCTTTTAGAGATCCAGGTCTTGGAGCAAGGATCCTGGAAGTTTGGAGAATGTTAGGATCTCTAGGTTTTCCCTCTCTGTCTCTTCTTTCTGGAATGGGGTGGGGGTGGGGAAGGAAAATGACTCAGCTAGGAGGTTTATGTACCTGCCTTAGGTGGCCTTGAAAGTCCTAGAAAATTTTCAGTCTGGTAATCTGGAATCATGTACCAAGAGGAAAGTTTACTGAGGTATTTCCTTGAGCTGGAAAGAAAATTTGATAATTTTTGATGGGTTTTAATTTGAATAATTTCTTGAAGACTACAGAAATAGGATACAGAACAAATCATGCTGCTTATAGTCCTAGAGTGACCCAGTTTGAGACAAGGCCATAGACATCTCTGAGTGGCACACAGTGGCAGCCGGGGAGTTTCTACAGAGGATGAACTTTGAAATCATAAAGCAGTTCATTATTCTCTTCTGCTTATAAAAATGTCATCCTCCATTCCCTTCATTCAAAGGGAAGGAAATTGGCTACAGCCCAAGTGTAATAAAATTATGTTTGTCTCTAAGAAATGATGTCCACTAGGCACAAAGGAAAGGGGACAAATTGGTGTGGTTCCTGTTTATTCTTAAGATTTAGAAGCAAATTATGACTTTCATTCAAGAAATGTATATCATACACGTTCAGGGGGCCAGGTATGTGATTGTTACTTATGAAAATGTTGCTGCAGAATAAGGCTGCTAGCCCTGGGATATGGTCTCCTTTGCCAAACTATAATTTCTCTTCTACTGTCATGGAACCTTTACCATATAAATGGCTTGATTCTTTTTCAGGAAGTGAATGATACCTTGACAAAATGGTTCTTTGATTCATCTAGCATTAGAGTATATATAACCCAACAGCAAAACCATCTTTTTTTCTGGAGAAATAATCATAGTTAAAATAGTCATTCAAAAATACAAAAATAGGCCCTGGTTAGTTTTGCTCAGCAGTTAGAACATCAGCCAGCAGACCAAAGAGTCATGGGTTCAGTCCAGTCAAGGGCACATACCTCGGTTGCAGTACAGTCCCCGGCCCTGGTCAGAGTCTTGCAGGAGGCAACCAATTGGATGTGTCTCGATGTCCCTCTGTCACTCTTCTCCCACTCTGTCTGAAATAAATGGAAAAATATCATTGAGTGAGGATTTTAAAAAAAGTGAATGTTACCATGTTCAAAGAGCTTTATGTGTGGATGATTAAATTCAAGTTTCATATACACTTCATTGTCACAAAATATTGTTCTTTTGATGTTAGCTTGCAAGCTATGCCAGTGGTGGGGGCATGGATTGAGCCTCAGACCTTTGCTCTAAAAGATAAGAGCCCTTAAAAATAATAGCAATAGCCCTGGCCGGTTTGGCTCAGCGGTTAGAGCATCAGCCTGTGGTCCAGAGAGACCCAGGTTCAGTTCCCGCTTAAGGGCATGTACCTTGCTTGCAGTTTGTCCCCGGCCCTGGTTGGGTCGTGCAGGTGACAACCACTCGATGTGTCCCTTTCACGTCAATGTTTCTCTCTCTTTCTTCCTCTCTCTCCCTCCCACTCTGTCTGAATAAAAAATGAAAAAAATGTCCTCGGGTGAGGATAAAAAAAAAAATCATAATAGCAATAATCACTATGTAAGTCCTAGAAAAAGTCAGTGTTCATATTTCCTTGACTGCATTAACTTTATTTCTTTTAGCAGGTTCTTTGTATTATGATTGCAGTAAAGTTTATATTTTCCAACTGAATGATTATCCCCTAAGTCCTTTTTATCTTAGGTTCTCTATCCATTTTCCCCTATTAATGGTGGTTATTATTGTTGTTGAAACTGTGTTTGTCCTGAACAGTTTCCCATATCTTGAGTTTTTCTCATTGCCTTCTAGTAATGTCAGTTAATGTGTTCTTCTGACTAGTATGATATTTTTAGCAAATTATGTCTCTTTTTGTGCTGTTATCAGCCACTGATGATTATTCCTAGGTTTATTAATTCATTAAAGATTAGGTTGTAGAATGGCTCGATTATCTCAGTCCTTGTTTGTGTTACAGCTAAAATACTTATAAAAGAAGAGCTCATTCATATCGACTCTTGGGTTACCCTGATATATCAATTGTAAAGGGAAGATGGCATAAATACTTGATGCTTTGTATTTTTCAGCAAGCTTCCAAAATATTCCAAGATATTTTACTAACATCACCTAAAAGTGACCAAGGGGGTTATTAGTATTATCGTCTTTGTTTTTATTATCATTATCATCAACTTATAGATTTAAACACATTTGATGTGTTTTGATCTATCATACTTATTATCTTTATGGCTGTTCAAATTTTCCACCCTTGAACAGTGGGGCTTACTCAGGGTGGATGTTCCCTGTCCTGGGCATCTAAGATAGCTTGCTTGCTTTCTGGTGTGACAATATTCTTCAGGCTTATATTTTTACATTTTCTACCTTAATGACCTAGAATCAGCCATTTCTTCAGGGAAACCAGATTCTTTTTCAGTAGAAACTGGTAATTAAAAATTATAATCTGACCACAGAGGTACTCATTACTGCTACTTAATATTTCTGGATCTTCCCATTAGACAAAGCTAGGATATGCACACATACACACATTTAAAAATAAAATCTGTGTCTTGAGATCATTCTGACAATTCCAATTCAAATTCAGAACTACAGGGCTTTTAGCCTCCATTATCTTGCATCTTTATCTTTTTTCAACCATGTTTTCAGAAAGAGTTATGTGTTTTAAGAAAGAGTTATGTGTTTTAAGGTATACTGATTGAGAAAAAGTGATGTTCTTAGCAGGCTGTTTATGACTAACCTAGGCTTTTAGATCATGAACGATTATGCAAGAACTGCCCTCTTCCTTATATTAGAGTGCCATTATTATAGTTTTTAAATAAATAGGGCCTTCCACACCCAAACCTTCAGCTCAAAAGGAAATGTCAGTCAGTGTCAGTCTCCTTAGTTTGATGTGGCTGGGATAATCCAGTCAGCAGTTGGATATTTCATTTTAAGACTGAAGAACTTCTAATTTCATTGGTGTTCATAATTACTGCATTTATTATGTATAGCCTATATTATTTGGATAAACTAAATGAAATTTAAACTCAAGTTGCTTAAATAATGTTTTTCAAATATTACAAATATATAATTAAGTGAACTCTGTCTAAATATCAGAATGAGCTACTAAGTTTATATAATCACTTTGGATACCTGCATATTGGCTATATCCATTAGCCAATTAAAGTATACTTTTGAATATATATTTGTAGTATATGATAATATAAGTAAGAACTTCTGGTTCTCGTGTTCTAAACTGAAATATTTGGGTTAGCTTGGTTATGGCCTAGAAATCAAAGGTCGGCACTTATTTTTTTTTTTAATTAAAATAATAAACATGTGCTCCAGAAAGTAGATTTGATGAGGTGTTCAATTATTAGTGGATTTATATTACATAAAATGTTTTAAACAAAATTATTGCAGGCCCTGCTGGTATTATTAGTGACCCAGTGTTAAGAATTTCAATCAGTATCTTACAAATGAGCATATTTGAAAGTAGGATAATAGAGACTATTTTCCCTATTGAATAAATGAGAGTGCAATTTAATCCCCACCTGTATGGCTAAGGAAGGGTGACTGGCCCATATCTCCCCTAAGCTAATGCACTCAGAGGGGCTACAAAATGCCTGGGATTGATTAATTTGCTCCAAGTGCTGCTAACTTCCCAGACCTCAATTTCTTTCCGACATTGCTCTGATTATTGTGGAACTATTTCTGAAAGGCATAATATGTATCTTTTTGCTGGTAAATCACTGCTCATTTAGAAGTCCTAGAGTGAGTCCACTGCATAAAAAGGGTTGAAGTCTAATTTAAATAACTATAAGTGCTTTTTTCCTAGTTTGCTCAAATTGAAATACATGCATATTTAAAGATACGCTTGCATTTACAAAAAGCTGTGTTTAACCCACCAAGATCATTTCCTCTCAGATATGACCATTAGATGGTTTTGTTAAGTTAACAAAATCAGTCAGCAGTTTGTTTTTTTTTAACAACCATGGATATTCAGGTGCCATGCTTTGCACTAAGCACGGGGTTTTGTTCTGGACAGTTGTGTCGTAGGCTCTCTCTCCCAGTGACTTCTGAGACTGTAATGAACAAAAGGAATTCCCATCCTTGGTGATTTCTCATTGTCCTGCTGTAATGGTATTAAGAACATAGAGCTTCAGTTCTTGGCAGGACAGCCTCTTTTTAACTGAAAATTAAGAGAACTGGCTGACAAATTTGCTATCTCTACCCAAATGTATATTTTCATCATTTTGTTCTGCCAGAATAACAGAGAATCTCCCCGTAGTCTCCTAGATGCCAGGAATACTGGAGGTTTTGAACACACTGTCCAGTCTGGTCATCCCTGTCATGTGGAAAGGAACCTAGGGAAAGGGACTCATGTGCCTTTTCATACCTCTTTGCATCAGAGAACACCGGTTGGCCACTATTCCCCACACTTCCCTGTTTAATTCTGACCCAAGAAAGGGTATCTGGGGACCAAAACGCATCTTAAAAATCAACTTGTTCAGTCATCCGTTCAGTGCCTAAATCCCTTTTAATATTACCATCAGCCCCTTCCTACCATGCACCAGGCATGTTTTTCATGCTAGAGAAACAGCAATAAAAAATCCTGGCAAAGAACCCTGCCTTTGTGGAATTGTATTCTAATATGGGGGAAATGAGTATAAGTTAGTAAACTGTGTTAGCAAGTAGTCAGTTGCATTTAGGAGAGGCTACGTAGCAGATAGGGAATAAGCAGTGCCATGTACAAGCAGTTTCAGTTTTAAATCTAGGGTCTGGGTAGGCTTCACTGAGAATATATTTGAGCAGTGACTGGAAGGAGATGAAGGAGTTATCTGTGGGCAAAAGCTGGGGAGAACATTCCTGGAGGAGGAAGGCAGAGGTTCCTCAGGAGGAATGTACTGTGGTGGTAAAGAGACATAAGGAGCCAGTGTGGCTGGAGCTGAATGGTGGGGGATTAGAGTGATAATTGGAGTGTGTGTACTAGGGAAATGGTGACAGTGTGTGCAGGTGGGTAAGACTGGATGTGTACATTCTTGGAGGTTAGTCACTCTTTTATTCCCTAATCTAAAAACTGAACATTTTCCATATCTCATTTAACAGCAAAACCTGCCCATTTTTGTAATTCATTTGGTGACAGAACATGATCGGAACTGATGTGAAGCTATTGATGACCTCTGTTTTTCCTCCTCATAGTCAATATTCATATCTTTCGATACAGAAACATTAATGTGTCTAGTTTAGGGTGCTGGCTCAGGCCTTCCTGAGGACATCACATAATATACAGTATATACACCTTTTTAAAATTAAAAACATATCTGAATTCTGAACCACATTTTACCCCAAGTTTCAGATAAATGATAGAGCCCCATGGCCATGGCATTGAAGTACAGTTCCCATCTTACACAGCCTGGTCTTTCTATTGGAAGACAACTGTCCTCTTCCCTCTTGAGTCATCTGTGTCTAGGCTCTAACCAGCTCTTCACCTGTGGAAAAGAGGAACACTCCGTGTTCTGTTCATGGTCTGAGCAAGCCCATCACTCGCATGCTCCTCAGAAAGTGGGGCTCCAGTAACATACTGCTGTCTTCTGGGGGTATTTCTTAGCACTGCCTCTCCAGATAATTTATTTCTATTAAAACAACTGAAAATTGAATTCCGTTTTTCAAATAGCCACTGCCCAATCTTCATGTACCTTTTAAGTGGTGAAGTTACTTCTAAGTCAGATTGCCAGTTGTGTACTTGCAAAGTCTGATTTTATAAGGAGGAAGTATAGGATTTACATTTATGTAGATTGATGTTTATCTTGTTTTAAATTTATTGTTAGGATTTGTTGAATCTTTTATCCCATTTTATTTATTCACGTGTTGGTTGTCACCTGTACATTTGACAAACAAATCCAAGACTTTGTCAAAGGCATTAATAGACATGTTGGAGGAATCAAGGAAGTGACCTGTGCCAACGCTCCAGAAATATACGTCCACCCCACACCCACAAGCAGCCGTGTACCGTAGTAGTTCACAGTTTTCTAGTCCACCCAACTTGCCTGGCATTTGTACCATATTGCTGCCCTCTTGTCCACAGTGACATCATAGACGATCTGCGTGAGGCCTTGCCAACGGCCATAAATGCTGTCTTCCTCCTTTCCTAGCTGCCCAAGAAATAGGACTTGACACTAACAAAGTGAAGGGAGAGATCTCTCTTCCTACCTGGTACTCTGAGGACTTTCTCTCATTTCTCCTCCACTAACCCAGCTATGGATTGCTTCATTATGTTTGCAGTCTGTATGATAATTGAACTAAGATAGAACCTAAAGTTACTATTGAACCTGACACATTTTTCAGCATCAAAAAATATGGAAACTGTTATGAAAGTATAAATGTCAGGATTTCAAAGGAAAAGAATAAATATTGTCCAAAGAGTTGCCCTTTTCTCCCATGTGACTTAGGTATTCCTCTAGTGTTTGGGCTGTTGGTTGCTCTCATTCTGTCCCTTCCATCTTGGAGTCTTTTTTTTTTTAATTTAATTTTTGTTACAGATGTTTCTCCTTTTTTACCCCATTGACACCCTCCTCCCCATCCCCCCATCCCCATCCCCAGCTCTGTTGTCCATGTTTATTGGTTATGCATACATGCATATAAGTTCTGTGGTTTATCTCTTCCCACCCCCCACCACCCCCTCTTCTGAGGGTTGTCAGTCTGTACTCTACTTCCATGTTTCTGGGTCTACCCTATTCCTCAGACTGTTAGGTTCATTATATTCCATAAATAAGTGAGATCATGTGATATTTTTCTTTTTCTGCTTGGTTTGTTTCACTTAGGATAATACTTTCCAGGTCCCTCCATGTTGTCTCAAAGGATAAGAGATCTTTCTTACAGCTGCATAGTACTCCATTGTGTATATGTACCATAGCTTTTTTATCCATTTGTCTACTGATGGACACTTGGGCTGTTTCCAGATCTTAGCTATTGTAAATAGTGCTGCTATGAACATGGGGGTACATATATTCTTTCTGATTGGTGTTTCAGGTTTCTTAGGGTATATTCCTAGAAGCAGGATCACTGGGTCTTTACTCTGTCAGGCTCCCTCTTTCTCCTGTGGCTTGTCCAATGCCTTTCCATTCCTTGGTGAACTTGCCTTTGCTCTGTTCCCACTCGTTTCTGCTTTGTTGTCTCACTTTTTCCTCTTTTTTCCTTTTATCCTTTCAGTCCTCCCACCACTCTCCTCCTCCTCCCTGCCTTCTTTAGACGTTTGTAGTTTGTTTTCTGCTCATTTCATTTCTCTTACATGAGGTCTCAGTGGTTGCCAGTCTTTAGGCAGATATGCTAGCTCACCTTTTCAAAGTGGGATTCTCTACTTGTCTGAAATTACTGGTAATGCCACAAATTTAAATATGCATCAATCTGAGTGATTAATTTTACAGATATTT